>NC_090442.1:672548145-677548145 GCF_031143425.1 Pleurodeles waltl
CGTCACTGGAAATAAACAAATAGGCTTAATGAAGAAATGGAAAAGCCAACTTACCAGAGCATTCAATGACCATGGCCCAAATATGCCTCCTTCACCGACAACCGGCTCAAAGAAAGGCACAACAGCCGTCAACATAACTGAAGACATCGGGGCCTGGTAGTAGAGCAGCTGCATGGAGTTCACCTGGAGTTCATGCTGCTTGGCTCCCACCCACTAGAAGAAATAGTATGAGTTAGAAGATGCAGGAGCAGATAGCAATTTATTAACAATGAGGAAAGCCCACAAGGCTAAGTATTACCCGACAACAAAAATTATCCTAAAAAGAGCAGTCCCAAAGTCCGGTGAAAAAACAGTTAGGGGGGCACTTCAGAACAATGGTTGGTGTCTGTGTTTTCTGGGCACCACTCATTGCAGCCAAAGTAATCCTTTGATACACAAAATGAAAAAGCACAAAGAAACAAGATAAAGGCGTAAAAATAAAGAATTAATCAGTGACGGAAAACGACAGCAGCGGTGGTAAAAATTGCACAACATGACCTGCACAAAAAAGCTCTTCATATCTGGATGACAGGCATTTTGTGTGAGGGGGAAGCGCCACAGTGTTGACTCCATTCCCCAGTTGGGACTGAGGCAGGAGGATGCCAACACCATCACTGCGCCCGGAGGCGCATATAAATCCAGCCCAGGGCACCCGCAGTGCGGGACACGCCTGGGCAGGTGACCGGGGCAAAACCGGGACAAGGGCAGGCCTGTCTGCACCTTTCACGTCCGGACGAGGATGGGATGAGCCCCTTCTTTTGGTTCGGTGCTTGACACATGTCGCTGGTAGGCGTGGCGCTGGACATAATTTCCCCCATGAGACTTGGGCAAAAGAAAGGCAAGTGTTATTACCGCAAGCTCTAAGGAAAACCGTGCTGACGTTTCCATCGTCTCCTTTTAACTACTGCTATGAGCGCCTTAAATACAGAAATTGAATCTGTGGAAGAGACTGCGTGTAGTGAGAAAACCGATCCCCTCATCTCTCAAGGAACATTCTGATATTGTAGTAGCAGAGGGCAAAGATGGCAATATTCAGGGGGGACCTGCACGTGAGCCCAGAGGCAGTATATTGCGTCTTTCAAATTGCTGTGTGAGTGATGGGGATTTGGGGATTACAACTGTGCCGCTGGTTCCTAAGTCCCAGCCACTTGCTGATAAAAACGTGCAGCCAGGCGACAGTGCCTCTCCTCCTAGAAGATGGAAGAAGGCGGGCTCACGCCAGGTGCGTACTCTTAAACCAGCTGGCAATAAGTCTTCTGACCTTGGCAAGTCTGCAACTCTGGTGGGCTGCATTCGGGACAAGGAACAGTCTAGACTAATGGGTCCCACAGGAGCTCTAAATGGGGAGCTTAGATATTTGGAAGCTGGGGGCCTTGAGACCGTACTTGAGAAGGCACTGGGCCCTTTGGTTGCGGCTCTTAATAATATTGCGGAGAGACTAAAATATCTCCTTATATATTTAAAACCTGAGGCAAATTACATTTTGGTGCAGGAGGGTGGACAGCCAGGAGCCTTAGAATCGGGAATTTTTATGGTGCCAAAGTCAGATACCATTGGTGCTACTAGGGCAAACGGTCAAATTAATAAGATGAATCAGGCTACTGTCAATCAGCATTCAACTAGGACCGTCACGGACAATGAGTGGGTCCGAGGGGCGGAACGGAGGGGTTACTCCTTCCAGTGTGTCATAGCCTGAGCTCAGCTTTACTGCTAAAAAAAGTTATCGTCAGGTGTTACAGCTCCCACCAAAATGTACGCATTATGTAGTTGTTTTAAAGAATGTTCCAACTCTTTTTTTCATCATTTAAGGATCAGGACTACCAACTGAGGAACAAGGTGCCACCGTGGTTTAATAAATCACTTGTGGGTGTCACCAGCGATGCATTTTCTAGGGGCATAATCGGGGTAAGGAGAGTTTTGTGGGTGGGATATACAGGAAGCTGGGTGCTTGGTGATTATATGGTGGTCAGCTTTGGTGAACCATATTTGGCAGGGTGAATTCTGGATAAGTTTAAAAATCAATAGTAAGCCCCTCATACCATTCAAGCTGTTCCGTTGGTTTTTTTTTTTTTTTTTTTTTTTTTAAATCAGCCTAGACTGACTGATAGGGTTCATGAACCTAGAAATAACAATTCTGCTATGCCAACTCCTAACTGCTATGTCCTCCTTAAGGAGGTTGACTGACTTTTATTGTGAGACTGGACCGTTCTTCCCAAGCACTAGTAGTGAAAACAAGGGATGTTTATGAGGTTAAGGTGGATTCTCGCATAGATGTTACTTCTAGTGACCATCCTAGTACCCGTTGACAGACACAGAGCTGGGAGAGAGTATCTCGATAGCATCTTGACGGCAGGGCAAGTTGATAATTATATATGTATGCCAATCAGAATTTCAGCTGCTGACACTAATAGGGGGTTCACACCTGATTTGAATGTACTCTTTTTGGAATATCGCAGGTATTAGAGGTAAACAGACAAATAGAAATTGGGTGTCCCTGATATCTAAGAAGCAGATAGTCTGTTTTCAGGAAACCTGGGCAAAAATGAATGTTCATAATAATGGCTTTCTGCCGATTTAATCTTCAGCCACCCCGTATTCTGCAGGGCGCTGAAGAAGGGGACTCCTAACACTTATCAGCACCTCTCTGCTGGCAAAAGTGATTAAGGTTCGGACTGATTCTCCTTTTTTAAGCTGACTGCACAGTCTGGGAATGGACCTCCCTTAATATTACTTCTAATTTTTACCATAACAATTTTGTCTGAAACAATGTCCAAATTGTAGATTTTCTTGCACACAACCTAGAAGGTACGATAGAAATTCTGAAGGGTGATCCTATAGCAGTAGGGGGAGGGGTGATTTTAACCTCAAATCACGGATATCGGGGATGATAGGGTGTGTGGGGTACCAGACAATGAATTCTCCAATCTCTCACATTTTGTGCATAATCCGTGTGGGGGAAAAATTAAATGCATTGTGAAGATATATGATTTAATTATTGGCATTGATTTACTGCCGAGACATGCTAGTCATCAGCCAACATACCTAGGGAAGGGTGGAGAACCTGTAACTGACTTTGTTGCAATATCTAAATCAAAATCCATTGGTGCTTAGCTATAAAATCGGCCTCGTGAGGTCGTATGGTGAAAGGATGGAGTGCCTCATCGAAAACACTAGAAATAAGGGTGTGCAAAGAAAACGGCGGGATGTTGATCCCATGGAATTCCTGGTACAACTGGCGGGGAAAAACAGGGACAGCTTTGATCTCTGCCTTAGTACTCACCCCGATACAGGATTGGCGCTAGGTGTTTTTGCAGATATATGTGCGTCGGTCAAAGTACTCCTATCTTAACCTATAAGATGTTGCCTACAGAAGCCCATCAAATGGTTTGACAAGGCTTGCTCAAAAGCCCATGGCAACTTGATTTGAGCGTTGAACAACAATGCTAGGTTTCCCGGAGAAGTAAGGAAATGTAGGTCAGTCTAAAAAGAAGTTATTAGGACAAGGAAAAATTAAATCAGAATTGAGGCATGGGAGAAGCTGGCTCATGCCGTTGTGGCAAAAGATGCATTCAAGTTTTAGAAGGTGTTTAATACCCTTTTTTTTGCTCCTAACTCCAATGATGGGACAGAAGTTTTCATTCTTGAGCATCTCTGGATAGACCAAGTCACAAAAGTATATGGGTGTAATGGGGTTTAATCCTCTAGATGTTAGATTAAAAATACGACCTGGAAGATAGTGATTATCTAGTTACTAACCTTGAAGATGTAATTTCTGCTATTAACATGTACCCCCACCCCCAACCCGAATAAGGCCCCACGACCTGATGGGGTCCTTATCGATCTTTTTTAAGGGTAACTTGGAACTATGATAGTGAACGCCTATAGGAGTATTATTAGCACCACTCCATCTACAGCCTGGTCGAGGGTAACTATTGCTGGGTATCCAAAAAAGGTGGCTTCAATGACCCTCACTGTTATCGCCCTATATCGCTGATTGACGCCACTGCTAAAGTTCTGGGAAGAATTCTTCTGGACCATTTGGAAAGCTGGGCTACTGACAACTGCATTTTGTCGCCTGCCCAATATGGGGTAACACGAGGGTTGGGTACATCTGACCAATGTTTGAAGTATATAAGTAAAAACAACAAGTGATGGACGGAATGCTGTAACATTGTCAAACACTCCCCCCCAGTCATAGATCTGGGTTTAATCCATTGTTCTTTTGCTCACCATGCCACCCCAGTTTGGACCCAGCTATATGCAAATCAGTCTTGACCCTGTTCCTCATGGGAACAGTCCAGCATCCTGGGACCGGTTTCGGGGTTTCACCCCTCATCAAGCAAAAGAACGATGGATTAAACCCAGATCTATGACTGGTGGTGAGTGTTTGACAATGTTCAGCATTACGTCCATCACTTGTTGTTTTTGCTTTGTTGCCCTAAGTGGGAAGGGTATGCCCAGACGTGGGTCCCGTGCTTCCCATGCCACTGGATTCAAGCTAGCCTGGCTGATGACGGGTGAAACCCCGAAACCGGTCCCAGGATGCTTGTTTCCAGTCCAGGGAAGACCTGGCGTAGCAGTTCGGGCTGGACTGTTCCCATGGGGAACAGGGTCAAGACTGATTTACATATGGCTGGGTCCAAACTGGAATGGCATGGGCAGCAAAAAAACTATGGATTAAACCCAGATCTGTGACTGGGGGTGAATGTTTGACAATGTTCAGCATTCCGTCCATCACTTGTTGTTTTTGCATTTGAAGTATATAAGCACCAGGCCGGGATGCCTCTACCTGGCGTTTATGGAGCTTAGCACAGCATTTGACAATGTTATTAGGAGTAAACTATGGGAGATGATGATTAAGCGAGGGGCTAATCCTAAAATAGTTCACCTTTTGGCTCAATTGCACATTGATGTTGAAGCTAGGGTCAGATATGGGCTTAGTGGGTAATGTACTCCTTATATTAAGATTAGAAAGGGGGTCAGGCAGGGGTGTGTTTTGGCACCCTTTCTTTTTTGTTTTTATATTAATGATTTGGAAGAGTTTTACAGTGAAGGTTGAGGCGGACCATCCAAAGACGGGCACGCATCAACCTATTTTTCTCTACACTGACGATTGTGTCCTCATGGCACGAACAAGTACGGGCCTCCAAAAACTGACAGATAAAATCAATAGACTTATGTCCGCCCTGGGCCTTTCTTTTAATAAGGCAAAATCCTATGCTATGGTTTGCATATGCCCAAAAAAGTAGGATCACCCCTTTTCATATTGGAGATACTCACCTCAAATATGTTCCCAAATGTTCTTATTTGGGGGTGCCTTTCGACAATAGCAGCAAGTGGGGTCATCTTAAATCTGTTAGGCTCACGCAGGTGGTGGTATCTTTTTGAAGGTTTGCCTCTAGATTAGAATGTATGCCATTTGATGCGATTATCACCATTTACAAAGCCGGGATCACCTCTTATTGCCAAATATGGTGTGGGTGTGTGGGAGTATATTGATATGTTCTCACTACAGGTAAGTGAGAACAATTTTTTAAAAAGATTGCGGTCACTTCCCAGTGGTATACCTGCAACTATAGTGCATAACGAATTAGGTTTGTCATTTCTGGAGGACACAATAGAATTGTGGCTCTCGGTGTGGTCCAGGCCCAAAGCTGTTCTAACCCAGTCTTTGTCTTAGACGGTTTAAATCTTGATGGGGTACATACGTGTAAATGGATAATGCTTTTGAAGGAAACTCTAGGCACTATCAATAGATCTGAGGTATTTATAAACCCAGGGTCCATAAACAAGCAGATCAGTTCAATGGTTAAGAGTGAACTAGGAAGTTGAGTAAGGGACGAAAGATGGGATATAAAATGTGGCAGGGGATGGTGGCGGCTTATTTACCTCTGTACGGCCCCTAAAGTCGCTTATTTGTTGAATGTGTACACTTCCAAAGAGTTAATACCATGCCCGTGGGATTCTCATAGGCGTCTATCACAGCTACATATGGTTCTTTTTTACATACTATATTATGAGCAGAGAAGGAGCATACTAATTCCGCTCCTTAGGGCCCTGAATATTAGGCATTGTAAGGAAGCATCAACTTATCTGCAGTTGTTACAAACAGATCTAGTATGTGCCACAGTGTACCATTTTATTTTCTCTGACCGGAGATATGTTGATTGCACTTGCACGTTTGTGAGCTCTGTTGTATCTGATATCCCAGAATCCTTTTATGAGTTTTTAGGCATACAGTGTTACATTTGGCCTCCATTATTTATTGTAACAGTTTTATGTAACAATATTTTAGATGGGTATTCTTATGTTACTTCTAATACATTCATTAATTATTTTGTATTTAAATTGTAGTTAATTACATTTTATTAATTTTTTTCTGTGCTCATTGTAGCAATGTACACTGACTTTTATGGCCTGTTTGGCTGAAATAAATATTTTCTTGACTTGAAACTGGATGAATCCACTAAGTTAAATTATCAATAACTCAAAAAAGCTCCATTACAGCTTCGGTCTCTATCAATCAATCACAGACTCATGCCTTCAATTTGTCCCCCAACTATCCCCCTCTTGACCAACCATCAGATTAATTATGAAGGCTCCCAAGTAGAAGAAGGAATGTGATTTAACATTTATGGAAAAAAAGACACTAAAACATTCATCAACCGAAGGAATGTTACACTGCTAACTATTCCATTCAAATAAGTGATTTCACTAGAAAACTGCAGAATTTGCTTGTAAAAATCAGTTCACAGGTTTATCTATAAATTCTGAAATACTGTACATTTAAATCAAACTCTATCATAAGCCTCGTTCCGGTATTAACTTCACTTCTCCCTCTGAACTTTCAGCTGTTCTCCCAAGAATCTTCAAAATGAAGGTGGTGATAATAATCAATTTACTGAATCTCATGGCAATGCCCATGCAGTACTCAATTAGCACATTCAGTAGATAACTAAATACATTCTCGACTGAATTCTTACTTTTAGCCAATGCACGAAAAACTGTACTTCTAATCCAACCCAACTGAGCATGAAGAGTTTCAAAAGGAGCACTGTTTGACATTCTCAAAATTTTCGGCCAAAATGTCAACCCAACTTCAACTAGAAGTAAAGAATGATTTTTAACAAACCCCCAATAACAATGGTTTCCAGGATCTAGCACAATAATAATATGAAAAAGGTAATAGGGGGAATAGTTACCTTGCCACCTCGATGGCACAGAGTATGTCAGAACTGAAATAAAAGTAACCATCCATAAAAAGGTACAGGTATTTAAGGAATCATTTTCGCACAAAGTAAACAATATAAGTTAACATGAGTGTTCTCTCTTAACCATGAGACAGAATAAAGTCAGAACTCCAGAACAATATGTTTGGGTGCAATTATGGAACATTCCCTACATTCAGCATTACTGGATATCCGTGTTCCATTTGTTAAACTGAAATTTGATTGAAGGTTGGAAAAAAATGATTCTAAACGTTTGTCATACAATGCACTGCTAAAACATAATTAAAGGTTACTAACCACTTGGTAAAGAGATGTAACCACGACACCAAGAGTTGCATACACCAGGCCAAGCAAGTTAAATCTCACATCATAGTAGGAATTTAGAATGACTCCCAGGGTAATGGGGATCTGCAAAAAAGAAAAAAAAAAAAAAGGGCAAGACAAATTTACTTTTACATACAACATGATCTGACATTATTTTGCACAGTATAGGCTTTTTTTAAAATGCAAGTTAACTACATTCCTCAAATTATGATCTGTTGCTATCCACAACAATTGTGGCAGCATTTCCAATTGTATTGATAATGGGTTTCCTTCTTTACCAGTGTTCAGTGATAAGTCTTTTAGCGGCTTCAACTATGTGGTAGAGTGGACTCTTCCGTACTCTAAACCACTCCCCTCTGCAACCCAACATGATTTACCCTGGCTCCCTGTGTAGTGGCCATCCCAAGATCTTGTCCATATGACTGAGGACTTATTTTCTTTATAATGCTATCGAACCACATTCCCACCAAAAGTACACTATCAAGTCCACCTTCTTACTAGAGCTCCAGAATTAATCAGAGGGGCTCTGATCCATTTTTACCTACTAAGGTTAAATCTCATAACGTAATAAGATTCTATTCTAACTCTCAATACTGAATTCTCAAAGTATCTTTCACATTTGTTCTCATTTTTTATCCAGAATACCGTCAAAAGCAATGTTTGTCTTGATATAAGCCCTTTTGTGGAGACATATGTCCCCCTGTATTTTTATAAGGTGGGTGAGCGAGCTGTATAATACCTGATCCTGATTTAGGGCAGTACATTAGAATGTCTTCTAATGAGTGCATACTGAGCCCTATAAAGTTCTGTAATCTTAAAGGCCCTTGAGTTCTACAAACAATGTAATATAATCTCTTTCTAGCATGATCTGCAGTGTGGGTCATTCCCCATCCAGCTTTTGAACTGTTCACCCTCCACTGCCAGTGTCAAATGTGGCTTGTAGTTGATGTGTATTAGCGGTAAACATGGGTAACCCTGCCCTCCCTGCTACCCTGTCCCATACATACCTGTGAGGACATCCTTGTGATTTCAGAGCGGTATAGATTAAGTGGGCAGGATTCTTTCTGTAACCATGGGGAATCCCAGAGATCTTGTGCAACCTCTCAACTATAATACATATTTGACTGCACAGCAATACACAATCCTACCCCCAACCAAGATCTTCTCATTTCATCCCCCACCCCACAACCATGCCAGACAAAATCAACAACTAGTTTCACTGCAGCTTTAATCTTCAAATAGAATGGGGTTTGGGAGAGCCAGAAAAGGGTCTAACAGGCGAGGAAGGATAGTTGTTTTCCCTATGTTGATGCAACCAAGACATAAAATTTAAACCATGTATCCCTTGGACAGATCTGCACTAAACTGAGCTTTCAAAGAAGGCCAACTAACATCTGTCCAACCATCAACAAATTTCATAGGGTTAATCCTGAAGTATTAAATACCAGATTTTACCCATTTCATCTGACAGACCCCCCTCCCCCCTAGATTGACTCTCACTTTTGGAAGTAAGATGTTCAGAAATGCTGGCTCATCCTCATACACGTAGAAGCCCAAGACATTTTCAAATCTTTTGAGGCACTTCATGTATGCTGGCACCGAGGACTCCGGTTCTGAGAAACAGATAAGCAGATAGCCACCAAATAAGCTCACAGTACATTCTACATCTCACAATGGGATCCCCAGGGCAAAGAGAAATGGTGACAGGATGCATGGCCGCCTCTTTACCCTCTGCAGGCTCATCGTATCTCAGCAGATTCCATTTACTCCAATTAGTGGTGCAGTGTCCCTGCAGTTGCACAAGAACCACACCCATCATCTTTTAAACAATTTAATTTTAAGCATAATTGTTTCCAAGAACTCAAAGTGCACCCTCTCAACTGCCTTTTCAGCATCTCAGGCTTCCAGAAGAAGCAGGAATCCATTTCAAGATGCCTTCTTCTATATGTGTTTGTTAAATCTATTTTCGGATTATACATATTTTTGCCTCATAACATTAATCTTTTGCAGCTGTAATGATATTGCTGTGAAGTGCTTACCTCTGTTTTCCTGGCATAAGCCAAACTAGGCCTCAACTCAATTTTTGTTCCCTGGAAAATTCATTATATTCATCTTTCAGACTGGTACACAGAGGGAAAGTTGTGAAAATGCTTTATACTAGCTGGTCAATAAACGTACTCCAGCTCAAAATCTCATGGGAATGGTTGTGGAAAAGGTTATTGGCGTGTTCTTTGCAGCAAAGTAAGCCTGCTTTATATTATAGTGTTTAGGACTGGACAGTCTGCAGCACCGTGGTGTAAGGATGGGTGGACAAGTGTCTTCCCTCTACCATCACTGGAGAAATTAAAAACTGCTGTTTCCAAAAGAAGTCATTATAAACACTTATGGAGCACTGCAGGTAGTATGGGCAAAGGCATTAAGAAATGCATATTAAGAAATGCATATTTTAACAGGAGGGCATCCATTTAATTCTATATATCTTTGTTCTGACTTCTGCATCACTTTTCCTTCCCTATTTTCCCCATTGGATAAGGAAATTTCACTGAGGAGACAGATTAATTTTTGTATTCAATTGTCTAACTGAATGTTAGTATCAATTTGACCTAGTACTGCAGGAAATAAGTCTGAAAAAAAGCTTGTCAGTTGCATTGGCGGTTCCTTAGCCCCTCTTCTTTTCCAGTCCCATCTCTTCCTTTAATAATACTATCCCCCGACACTGCTGGAAACCTTGCTACTCACCTGAAGAGGCAGTCAGGCCCTTTTTGCAGATACATGTGCTAGTGTGCATGTGCCTGCTGTCACATTTTCAGCTGGGCTTACCTTTCTTCAGCCCTGGGCCTAAGTGGCCTGATATGCTTTATGACCACTATAGCGGTTACGATGTACCAGCTGGGGTACATTAGACTTCAGCCCAGTGTTTCCCAAAGATACCTGTAAATTAGCGAGGATGCACACCACCCTTTCCCATGTCGTTAAAAGGCAGGGTGTAATCAGAGACTCACTTGATCCCACCTCTGCCTGTGACAAGATGGGAAAGGAGCAGGGTTCACATGAGGCTCCAGATACTTGCACTGCGTCATCACTGTTGGTTTCAGGCACCGACTACCTCATCAGAAGGCTCAGGCTTGTCTTGTCACTCTTGCTGCTCTCACTTTCACTTCTCAGCATGTCAGAAACTGAAAACATTATCAACTGGCTATGTGCTGCTGCTAGCCTCTGGTCAATTATGCAGAGCACATGTGCACCGGTTCATGAGAATGCTTTCAGGTAAGGTCATATCAAAGTAAATCTTGTTGTGTCTCAGGCTTTGTAAAACTTTTTGCAGACTGCCTTTGTTTTCCCACACACAGCTCGAGAAGGGCACATTTTGGCCATTAGCAAAATGCACTAGATAAAAGGGGGTTGCACTGTACGATACAGAATTTAACTAGTACCTGGAATGTACCATTTTTTGAGCCAAATACAGTAAAGCTGTGAAGGAACAGGCTTTGTGTTATTGTTCTTCGGAGTGTTATTTTAAAAGATTTACTACAAAATAACATAAGCATTCAATTTTCAAACCACTTTGCCAACACAATGATGTATTTGTGAGAGGAGAGGATGACCAGGGAGGCAAGAAATAAGGATGACTGGGAGAGAGAAGTCAGACTCAAAAGGGGAAGGAGTGGTGTAAGTCAGATGGCAGTAAGAAGGGCGATAAGAGGACAAGAAAAACGGTGGAAGGAGAGTAGGGTCAACTGATGGAAAAGGGGTTGACTGAAAGAAGGTCCCTGTGTATTTATTTAGTGAAAGGGAAAGGAAATCGGTATCTGAAACAAGTGCAATATTCATGCAGCTTCTTAGAATAATGAAGACATTGTAAAGCAAGTAGAGGTTTATTGAAGTGACTTCTTTACTACTTCACATACCAACAGATCAGATTCAGACAGGAAATTTTGGAACCCATAAATGGCTTTTTAGCTGCTCCCCACCTAAAATGCCTCTGCATCAATGGGAAAATACATTCATCCGATTTCCAGTTGTAACTGAAATGTTGGCATGTGTGCTCTTTGTGTACAAAGCGATTAACGTGCTCCTCCAAATAATAGTTGCTGCTCTGAATATATGCAATGCAATGCTTCATCTCTCATCTCTGCCAGTGGTCTCCCATTTCCTTCCCTGCAAGGATACAGAAAAGAGACGTAATGGCAATGACAGCTTGGTGCTTCTCCTTAATCTGGAGAGTCGAGGCGCTAGGGGGTTTACAGATAATGTACACCGATCTATCTGGTAGACCACCAGTTCCAGGCTTGAAATGCAGGAAAATTGAGTAATCAAGTCATTATCTTAACAGCGTTCCCTAGGTACCATACTGCTGTTCAAATGAGGCATTAGTATTTTATACATTTACCTACTCATTCAATGACTTGGGCTCGCTTGCCACTCTTGCTTGCTCTTCGAAATTCCAGACAAGAGCTTACAACACACCACTTTCAAGTTTCACCAGCCACCAATGATCAATGTCAAGAAACATGCTAAACCAGTCTCAAACCAACAACCAAGTAAATTTCACACTGATGCCAAACACTCGACAGCAAAGCAAGTGCTGGTTCTTTTGTCCATAAAGCAAGCAAACCTCTCTGCCTACAGCACTAGTAAACTAACATTGTACCCTTGCCTGGGAATGTCTACACAAACTCCTACCAGCTGGGAGCAAAGACGGCGGTGTCATCTTCAGCATATTCAAAAGGGAAATATCCTGTATTCTTTCTTCCTACTTCTTAGACAAAAGCTGAAAAGGCCACTGCTGTAGTGGGTTTTTGAAGAACACAAGTATCACTAGGCTGCTTTTCTCAAACAATGAAATGGCGGAGTTGACCATTTAATATTTTGAAAATCTTTAATTGTGCAAGGTGTGATTTATAACTAACCACCAAAATATGGTAGGTATACTTTTCCTTAGTTAGAAACTAGCTGGGGTTAGAAAAAGAATACAGTTCAAACAGCTAAATAAAAATGTTCCACGTATAGATTTTCCAACCAGAAAGAATCAAACCAGGTTTCCTGCATATAATTGTGGCCATATTTCTGTGCCAAAACCTGACTCAGTTTAAGATAGTGAAAACCAGTGCGGCAACTCTACTGTAACCTCATTTATTCATTAAGTATCTTGGGCTTTGCCATTTCACTCTAGTATGCCAAATGCCAATAAAGGGGTCAATCTGGTTCGGATTCCGATTCTACCTGAATAAACGTTCTTTACTTGTCTGGAGCAGAAGACAAGAGTGTTAAAAATTGGCATTCCATGAAGATTGGAGAGGATCTTTCAAAAGGCACAAAAACAAACATGCAAACCCGCAGAGAGCAAGCGGAGGGTTCTGCCAAAGCAAAGAAAACATTCCTTTACCAGGAGACCAAACAAAAGCAAATTTTGTTAGGGGATCAAGGTGGGAAAGTGTTGCTGAAAAGAGAGGGATAGACAGTTTCGTGCGTAGCACATTGGGCCCACCACCTTAAGGAGTTGAAAGTATGCGTGTGGGGAAAGCTATGTAACGGAAGGGATGACAGATATTATAGAAACAGTAAAGGTGGTAGAGCAGCAGTGAAATACGTTAAGAACATAGTACGAAAATAAAAAATAAAAATCTACACCACAAGAATATCCCTCAAGGTACACAACTGTAATACAGGGAATAGGTACATATTGGAAGGCAGTATCTGAGCCGAGTTGACAAATCCCTGCACTGGTATATTACACGTTCATATTCATGAAGTTACATTTCTGAGGACCACAAAAAAAAAAAAAAAAAAAAAAGCCAAAAGAGTACCACTTAGTTCACCTCGAGTCTATGACTTGGGGAGAGTGTCTTTAAGTAATGATACTACTCTTGGCATTGGGATTAATATAATGTTATATTAAAATTTTGGGAGCTCCACTCAACAAAGTGGAGTGGCAGAGAGTGAAGACCTTGGCAGCGGGATATACTGCCATACTCAAACATATCTAGATTCAACTCAGTTTGTGTGGGGTGATATATAAATGGTGTGCAGCATTATATTGCATCCACAGATAAGAACAAACTCATTCTCCTAAACCAATAAAACTGTAATGAAATAAATATAAAAACATCCACTTATTCATCAGCTTAATTGTTCCCACCAGGAGCAGCATCCAAAACCAGTAAGCGTCCCACTCGTTAGGTCATGGTGTGTGAGAGGAGAGGGTTGCCTACAGCCTCCCCATCCTACAAACTCAGAACATCTTTTATTTATCAGTAAAGACTACATGAAGCCCCTACCCCACTGAGGGAGCGTAAGATTTGCCTTTGCATAATTAACAACATTTATGAGAAGTATGATTTACACTGTTAAATAACATGTGCATATAAATCATAAAATATGTAGTAGGTGACCACATTTAGCCATTATGAGCAACTCTCGAATTAACCTATTATGTAGCTTAAAGTTAGCCTCATTTCTATTGCCATCTTGAATGCTGACTTAACACATTCAAGGATAAGTGTCCTACACATTCCATTCTAGTTTGTTTTGTACTTTATGTGTTTTTCCACTGCAGATGCAGTGCCCGCCCCCGATCAACACACTTAATAAAGGGGTGAGAGGAAACATTCCTTGCCCAACCTCCCTCTCATTAGACCAGCATCACACATAGGACAAGAAATCAAAGTAGAGACCCTACCCCAACAGAGGGGCTCCACCAACTAAAGACCCAGCATGTTTACTAGGAAAACTGCCCTCACCAACTAATCGTGACATGCTTCATCATAGGGCTATGCTAACACGTTCCCACGCTGATCAATGTCAGGAATGGAGCAAAAGGGAAGGGGAACAAAAACACAAAAAAGAAACTGGGATCAAACATACAGAACACCACTCAAAATTGCTAAAACTATCTCATGTGAATCCATTACTAATCTGTATTCTGGGATTCACCGGATATGATTAAAAAAGATTGGAAAATTGGTGGTGATATTGGGATATAATCACCCATTCACCCCAAATATCTGTTCTAGGGTCAACATGTTTCGGATGTTTCCATCACCCATCTGAGTCACTCAGCCTTCATCAGGACCATTGATCCCCTCTAAATTGAGTTCCCTACCTGTCGTCAACCAAATTCTGATCAACAGATGAGCCTGGGTTCAACTGTCCCCTACTAGTACACACACTCAGGATTACAGAGTGTTCATTATTTACCTCCCATCCTGGAGTTCGGTGGATGCACATCCCTGTAGTCATACACTCGTCAAGGGACTGGCGCCACACCCGTTCCACACGTGACTTCTCATCAGAAGGAGAAGAAGATGCCAGGATGGGACAGCAACTCGGAAGAGCCGACGGTACCCTAGAGTCTGTCCAGTGTAACAATTCAAGGACATAGCTTTGCATGGATTATTATGTTGTCCTTTGTGAGAGGCGATTTTACCTCCTCTTAGAACTTGAAGTAATATGAAGATGTAATTTTACAACCTAATGCCTTGGTGAAGAATAATAATAATAATGTGTTCCTTAGATTAGAGAGATGTTTGCTGTCTTCAAAATAAAGACCCTTCTCACCTCTGCTGAGCTACACTTCCAGAGTGCAAAGGCTTAATGCCTAAGCATTAATATTCTCTTGTCGGAGACCTTTATTAGGTTTTCCGAAACTGACATCTTAATCTACTTTCCCATCCAAATGCCCTTTATCATCGTATTCCTGCTTAATTAGGTTAGCAGTTTGCTTAATGGAACACACTTGTTGCACCTTGTATTCTCTGCGTAAGTCTTCGTAATGTTTCATTTTTCCTTACCTTGGAATATCTGTTCCTGACAATTTAAATTTGTAATAACAATGCTTAAAATCTGAAAACTTAATTACTTGGATTTAACTAAATTTGTTAATAAATTCTCAAACTCAATACAATTCTCTTTACTATTTCTTGTGGAGTCCAACTGGTCTTTACTATTTATGGAAAGGAATGTAATTGTTGGCTCCTATGACTTTCTCAACATTGACTAAAACATGTTCATACGACCAGTGGTGGGGTTTGTATGATTATTACACCAGATTTAAGAAACCCGGCTCCATCACATTATTATACAGTAAACAGAAAACTTATGGAAAAAAAAAAAAAAAAAAAAAAAGAAGAAGAACTAGCTGCTCAGCATGAAGGACAAATGGACAGAGCTCTGCTCCTTCTCCTGGAACTTTAAACCGAAAGTCAGGTAGCCTTACAAAACACAGTATAATCTCGCGGGTCAGACTTGTTTGGATATTCTAGCTCTGGAATGGCCCAGACACTTTTCTAGAATCAATAAAATTTATCCATATCACACACAAACAACTCCCATGCCTGCCAGCTTCAGTTTAGATTTCCCATTATGTAGTCTTCTGTACTATTCAATTGTAGTACACTGCCCAAAATAGATTTCTGCCTTCAACATTGGGCTATAACTGCATCCTAAGTCATTTACTAGTGGCTGACATTGATCTAAGCATTTCCTTGTCACTTTTGTTTTCATAAGTGAGACAGCCAGCTAAGTCTGTGCAACTGGAAAATGCAAGACAAATGAATGTCTGAGGAACCAACTGGTTGAACATTTGCTGGTCACAATCTTCCTGGAATTCAATCACCTCAGTTTGTCACTACTCTTCGAATTATATGTTAACAGCAAAAATGTAATAGACCACAATGAGATGTAGACAAAATTCTGTACACACATATTGAGAAAGAAAAAAAAAAAAGTGTGTCATTTAAGCTTTCATTGTAATACCTTCATAGCCATACTAGTCTTGTGTTTCTACACAGTTGTTCAATCAATCAATCAATCACTTGTTAAGCGTGCTACTCACCCTTTAGGGTCTTAAGGCGATGCGGGGGGGGGGGTTGCTACTGCTCAAATAGCCAGGTCTTGAGTCTTTTCCTGAAGGTCAGGAGGTCTTTGGTCAGACGTAGGTCGATGGGGAGGGAGTTCCAGGTTTTGACGGCGAGGTGGGAGAAGGATCTGCTGCCGGCTGCGGTACGATGGATGCAGGGGACGGTAGCGAGGTTGGCTGAGCGGAGTTGGCGGGAAGCTGAGATGTTCGTTGAGGTAGGCAGGGCATGTGTTGTGGAGAGCCTTGTGAGCGTGGATGAGGAGTTTGAAGACGATCCTCTTGTTGACGGGGAGCCAGTGAAGGTCTCGGAGGTGGGCTGAGATGTGTTTGTGGCGTGGGATGTTGCGGATGAAGCGTGCAGAGGCGTTCTGAATACGTTGAAGTTCTCTCTGGAGCTTGGCCGTTGTTCCCGAGTAGTATGTTTTGCCATACTCCAGTCTGCTGCTGACGAGTGAAGAACCGGGAAAGGCAGGCTCACCTCTCCCAGCGGTGGAGGGGACACCCTAGGCCTTCAGGGTCTCTTACCAGCAAAGAACACAACAGGCGGAGTCACGACTGATGAGGAAGAGAAAAGTTTTATTAGCAAAACAGATAATAGCTCGGGCTGAGCACAGTGTCCCAGGACAGTCTGAATGACTTTCCTACGGAGGCTGGCTGCTTCATTCTGCAGCGTACAATCTTATATAGTTAAGCTGCCCCCCTTCAGCCAGGAAGCCACCCCTCCATATCTGGCGAACACAAAAGCTTCAAACAGTTCTCCTTTTAACCCGAGAGCATCCTGCTGACGTACATACATTTGATTAGTCTTTCCTGCTTGTACTCCCACTGTCTCGGGAGTATCCTGCTAATACACGGCAAAGTGACAGTTCATTTGTCAAATGTCAGTCTTATCACAGTTGGTTTGATAATTTACGAGGATATCCCTTGCAGGAGGCCCCTGGAATGCGGTGGGAAGAGGTACAGTTCTGTTCGTGCACAATGATAAGAAGGATACAGCTGTGGCTCGGTATCCTGAAAGTCAGCTTGGTTAGATAAGTGAAGAGGCCCAGAGAAGGAAATGGTTTTAGACAAAAACTGAGTTCACAGGGAAGTCAACTTACACAGTTTAAATGAAGAGTCAGCTTTGTCGAGCACATGGCAATATTAATGGAATACGCAGAAATAAAGTCTGAGGCAAATACATCTCGGATCATTATTTAACAATCCCTCCTTTTGCCATTGCGAGGCAAATTTCTGTTCAGTTCACTTCTATCTTTAGAAGCTCATCAATTTGTTGTTGAAGCATTAGTCGCTCAGTATGCTCTTTGATATTGGTGGGTTTGGGTGTTAACATCGAAGCACAGACCCCACACAATGCAGGACCACATTGTACGCATAGACAGCATGTGAAGAATGTGGCAGCTATGATAGCCAGGAATATCAAAACCTTCCAACCCCAGGAGACCAACACCTGCCACAGACCTGAAGTCCAAGACCAAGGCGTACCGTTGTCCTCATGTATAACCGATGCTATTTTATGTAATCTTGAAATGGCTGCAAATACTGAGGGTGAATTATCTGGTATATAAACACAGCAGCTGGCCCCTATGATGCGACAAGCTCCACCCCTATCTGCTAGTATGACGTCAAGCACCATTCTGTTCTGAAGAGCTACCATCCTGGTAGCTTGGAGTTCTGCGGTGTTATTGGCAAGTGCTCCAGCTGTTTCATTTATCGTAGCCTCCAAGACTCGCGTTAGTCGTCGTATTTGCAGACTGTTCACCGAGGGCCCCCAAAAGGGTAGCAGTCCTTTTGTTATATCCATGAACAGCTGTGCGGAAGTGTCTGTTTGGTCTACAGTATCTCTTTTTTGTCGATGATACGTAGGTGGCTTGTTGAACGTTGGTGGGAGAAGGAAGGCAATATAGCAAATGCCGCTCCAACCAGGTGGCAGCCAGGTGTAGGCCTTACTCCCACATACAAAGTATAGTCCTGTAGGTGCATTGAGGTAAGGGGTGGAGGTGTTGTACGTGATGGTCGCATTACAGACACTGACTCCGACAGGTATGCGTCCTTGTCCGCAGATACAGAGCGGGGCCTGCCGAGGTCTGATAGATATTGTTTTTGGTTTCATGGAGACCGGACCAAATGTATATTCCATGAGTGGATAGCGGGGCAAGGTCATGATCCTACGCATTGTTGGAGAATCCGTACAATTGCACGCGATGTGTATCTTGGCTTGAAACTGAAGGATAAAGTCTTCAAAGAGTGTGTTGTTCGTTATGATACCGGGTCGTCTCACAGGCCTAGAACCGGGTAGGGGGGTCTGTATTGAAACATTGGACATTAAGGAACAAGTGTAGGCAGCCGTTACAGGAAAGACTGGAAACTGAAATGCATGAGCAGCCGTGTGAGGAAAATGACCACAAACCCAACAGTCTGTCAAGTTTGTAACAAGTTGATGTTGATGTAGCATCTGGATGAACGTATTATTGTCATATTCTTGACTCCTGGCATGTATCTCAGGTGGTAGAGATACATGTGTATGCATGGGCGCAGACGTTGGCGTAGGAGGCTGTCTTTTCTCTGTAGCAGTGTGGATGGTCCAGCCAATGCACGCTAATATGACAAGAAGCACTACAATTATCGCCAGACACGTTGTACGTGGACCAAACAATTTTTTTAAATGTTTAATTTTTCTCAGTTTCTGTCTCTGTACGCTCTTCTCGTAATCTGAATACATAGTCCTTTTCCTTTCTCAAGTCTGCTCTTCTCACTGGCAGTGATCAATATCAAATTTAGTTATTCAGTACCTGCGTGCCACTCAGCCTCCCCTAGGTGCTGCCCGTGACTGGTGGTTGCTCCACCGGTGGGTGATTCCAGCAGTCCTATTGACACTCTCTGGTCCGCCACACCGGACAAAATCACGGCCCTGCAGCGAATGTTTGGCTGGATGCAACAGGTAAACGATGAATCATCTATTCAATGTTGGTGATGTTTGCGGAGGTCATATCTCGCAGAACCAGGCTCAGTCTGATCCGGAAACAAGGGAACAACTGGAACACCTTCAGGTGTCGCTCCCCGAAGGACCGAATCACTCTCCTCCTGGGTGGCTGTCCACTCTATCTGCGCGTCACTGAAAGGAACAAAAGTGGGTACTTTCTCGCATTCGTCGTCACCTTGACCCTCTTTCACCCACTGATCGTATGGTAAGGGCAAAGGTACCCTTTTGCAGTGTGAAGCGTGGATCCAATTCTTTGCTCCCTCGACTTTCACAGCAGTCCTGGTAGCAAGGAGTACTTGGCGGGGGCCTTTCCACCGGGGCTCGAGACTCTTTTTGCGCTGGAAATTCTTGGTGAGGACCCAGTCACCAGGCTCGATACAGTGGCCTGGAGTAAGAGGTAATGGTGGCAGAATATCCTTCACCTGCTGATGAATGAGACGTAAAGAGTTAGTGAGTTCATTGAGGTAATCCATCAATACAGGGTATGGTAAATCTGAGTATTTCTTTGGCCTTGGAACTCCCCACACATTAGCCGGTCTCCCCATGACCACTTCATATGGCGAGAGACCTGACTTGGAATGTGGTGTAGCCCGAAGTGACAACAGGGCCAGGGGGAGAGCATCAGGCCACGATATGCCTTTGTCAGCACATATTTTGGACAACTTCAATTTGAGTGAACCATTATATTTCTCAACTAGTCCTGCAGCTTGTGGATGGTTGGCAGCATGGAATTTCTGTCTAATTCCCAATCCTTCACACACCTTTTTCATCACCTGACCTGTAAAATGGCTGCCATTGTCTGACCATGCAATTCGAGGCATTCCAAACCGGGGAAAGAACTCTTTCAAGAGTACCTTAGCAGTTGTAAGGGCTGTGTTATCCCTTGTAGGATAGGCTTCTACCCATTTGCTAAACATGCAGACGACCACCAATACATACTTCAAATTGTTACATCTTTCCATTTCGATGTAATCCATCTGTATAGCTTCAAATGGATAATCAGGGGGCGCGAAATGGCCGGGAGGTACTTTAATGCCCTTGCCAGGATTGTGTTGCATGCAAATCATACAGTGTTTAACCAACTTCTCAGCTGCCTTTGGAATGTTTTTGTTGTACCAGACAGGGGCAAGAAGTTTGCATATCCCTGCTGGACTGATGTGTGCTGGACCATGAGCCATTGTCACTACAGGAAGGACATACCCATCAGGAAGCATCCATCTCTGGGCTTCTGACAAGTCTGTCCAACACCCTGTTTCTTCATTAAACCTCGCGTGTGTCTCCTTCCATGATGCCAATTCAACTTCCGTCGCTTCTGCCTGTATGCTTTTCACACTCTCTACCGTGTCCTCAAACATCCCGTTATCTGGGACCCATCTGGCTGGTCCCGCTACATACATCTTGTTTTTCATCTGACGTGCTGTTTCCTTCGCTACCTGATCTGCAAAGGCGTTCCCTTTCCCTACGTGATCAGTGATCTTTCTGTGTGCGCTGCATTTCACAATGGCCATGGTCCGTGGCAGGGCTAGAACGGAGAGCAGTCTGTGTATTAACCCCCCATGTTGTATGTGGGTGCCGTGTGATGTGAGAAAGCCTCTTTCTGCCCACAATCTGCCAAAATTGTGTGCCACTCCAAACGCGTATTGACTGTCAGTGTAGATATTGACATCTAAATCTGTGCTTATTTCACAGGCTCTAATCAGTGCCACTAACTCAGCCGCTTGTGCTGAATTATGTGGTATCCGACGTGCTTCAACTACTGCCGTTAGTGTTGTGATAGCATATGCAGCTGATGTGGTGCCATCAGGTAATTTGAGACATGAACCATCAATGTACAAGGTGCCTTGGGGGTTACTTAGAGGCGTGTCTTGCAGATCTACCCTTCCTTTCGTTTCCTCCTCTGTCCTGATAATGCAGTCATTTATATCAGTATGTGTATCTTCAGAGCTTTCAGTCAGGGGTAATAACGTTGCGGGATTCAAGGTAGTGCATCTTTTGATGGTGATGTGACTGGCAAGAAGTGTTAACTCATAACTGGTCAGGCGGGCATTTGTAAGGTGTTGTGTCTTAGTTTTGTTAAGTAGGGCATCAACGGCATGTGGGACCAACAATAATAATGAAGTATCCATAACTATTCCAGCTGATTGGCGCACTGCTACTGCGGCTGCAGCTACAGCCCGTAGGCAGCTTGGAAGAGCCCTGGCAACAGGATCCAGAAGGGCTGAAAAATAAGCACATGGTCGCTGTTTGCCACCATGTTCTTGTGTCAGGACTGAGAGAGAGCAACCGTTATGTTCACTTACAAACAATGTAAAGGGCTTATGATAGTCAGGCGTGCCTAACACAGGGGCTGAACAGAGAGCGTCCTTCAAATCTTCAAAGCTGGACTGGCATTCAGTATTCCAGACAACGGTGTCCGGGCAGTCTTTGTGGGTGAGTGCTAAGAAAGGCTTGATAAGGAGAGAAAAATTAGGTATCCATTGGCGGCAAAAAGATGTGATGCCAATGAATCCCCTGACCTCCCTCTGTGTTGTGGGGACAGGTATATTGCGTATGGCTTGTACCCGGGCCGGGGTAAGTGTACATCCCTCCTTCGACAGCAGGTGACCAAGATAGGTAACCTGCTGTTGACAATACTGTAATTTAGTGAGGGATACTTTGTGATGGTGTTGGGATAGATGAGTGAGAAGTGCAACTGTGTCTTTTTTGCAATTTTCTTGGGAGTCAGAAGCAATAAGGAGATCATCAACATATTGTACCAGGGCGGAACCAGCGGGGAATTGAAAGGAATCCAACTGTCCCTTGAGCACCTGGCTAAAAACACTGGGTGATTCCGTGTACCCCTGAGGTGCGCGACAGAATCGGAAACTGCGACCGCCCAGGGAGAATCCAAAAATGTGTCTGCTGTCCGGGTGAATGGGTATGCTAAAGAATGCATTCTTGAGATCAACTACAGAGAACCAGGTAGCAGTGGAGGGTATCATTGTTAGGAGGGTGGTAATGTCGGGTACAACAGGGAATTGAGGCTCCACTACTTTATTAACTGCTCGAAGGTCAAGCACAAAGCGTAGGCCGGGCTGATGGGAAGAATCAGCGGACTTTTTGAGTACTGGGAGTATGGGGCTGTTACATGTATTACCTCTGGTCTCTTCAACAACCCCTTTATCAATCAGCTGCAATATAATGTCCTTGAGGGCCTGTTCAGTGTGATGTGGTAACTTGTACTGTGGCAGACGGGGAAGTAGTGCATGCTCTTTTAACTTGATGGAGAAAGGGGGGATATCAAGGCAGCCCACATCTTCATTGTTTGAAGCCCAAAGTGTAGCGGGGAGCATCTCTAGCTCAGGCGGGAGTGGTAACGCTATGAACTGGGTGGGTGTCACGTGAGGACCCATGGTGACGTACACGCCATCAGGGGAACAATATATAGTGGCGTGTAATCTTTTCAGTAAATCGAGACCTAGCAAATTTTCACTACAACCAGAGGTAAGTATTAGAGGAGAATCAACAGTGTAGGGACCAATTGTGAGTTCCAGTGGCTTGGATACGGGGTTAATCACTGGGACGCCAGAGAATCCTACAGACACGTTAGTATTGCTGGACAAAGGGACCCCAGGGACCGCATCCTTCATAACAGAACTCTTAGTGGCTCCAGTGTCAATTAAAAAATTCTTAGAAGTACCATCTAGTTGTACTTCTACATGTGGGCCATTCTGTTTAACTGGGATTGGGACGGGTCCTATCCTCCCTTGTCCTAAGCTGTCCTAGCAGGAATAGAAGCCCTGACCTTCTTCCGGATCATAATTATCATTATAATACTGGCGTTGGGCAGAACTATTGTCAAAGTAATTTTCAGCGGCTGCTATATTTTGCTGTTGATGGGCTCTATTAGGTCCCTGCTGTGGGGGACCTCCCCGTCCTCTACCTCGGGGTGCTCCACGGGGCGCTCCTCTACCTCTTGTCTGGGGCGCAAACCCGTTTTTATTTGGGCAATCATTTTTCCAATGACCTTCCTCTTTACAATAGGCACACTGATTGTAGCTCAGGGAATAGCGGGGCTGATAACTGTTGGGACCATTATTTTGGTACTGAGGTCCATGGGGAATTGACCTATTCTGGGGGTACGCCTGCTGTACTAGAATTTTAGTTTTTAACTCTTTTGTTTGTTTGTCTTTTCTGTCCTTCTCTTCATGAACCCTATTCTCGTAATATTGGGCCATATTAAGTATCTCAATGGGAGTGCTTGTCGACCAGGTACTCTCAGTCAACCGAATTTTTGAGGCCACCTCAGGTGATATGCAATTTACAAATTTATCTACAAACAGCCGCATACCACCTTCGGTAGAGGTGTCTTGTCCACTAAAGTCAGTGTATGCCCTTTCAAACCGAGAGAAAAAGTCAGCTATGTGTTCGTCTTTCTTTTGTTTACATGTATCTATTCTATCCCAGTCTACTAATCGCGGGGGCAAGGACTTCTGTATAAGCGTAAGAAGTCTGTCAGGGAGAGCTACTATTAAGGCTCCCGGCTTGTCACCAGGCTTCCTGTCTTTGTCCTCGTGGTCCAGTTGATCCCAGGTACCGCCTAGCTCAACAGGATAGTCTTTCTGTATGATAGTCTTCCAGATATCCTGTGGTACAAGGGTACCAAACAACATTTTAATGTCCATGAGAGTCAATATTTGTGGACTTATTATTTGGGAAAATTCTTTATAGAAGCCGGCAGGATTCTTGCGTGGGTCAGGCAAGTGGGCTTTTAGCGCTAGGACCTCTGTTCTATCCCATTGCTGGTACACAAATTGTTGTTTCCAGTGAGCGGGCACTACCGCGGCACCCTCTCCTGTGGCTGGAACGTAGCTGAGTGGGACTTCCCTTAAGGGGTGCTGTGTTGTGTGAGTGGAAGGAATACGTGAAGGACTGGCTGAACCTGTTTCTTTATCCCTCTTGTGGTGATAGTTCTTCCTATAACTTAACAGCTGACGGAGGTAGTCCTTAAGGTCCTTTCCCTGATGATAGCCTGTGGCTACCTCCTGTTTTATTCTGAGTACCTGCAAGGGGGGATTGCTATCTAAATTTTCGTCCCATTTTTCCATTAGTATCTCACACATACGTTGTATCATGTCTGCCTGTTGTACTGCTTGGAACTGAGCAAAATTCTGCCAAATAGTCTCCAGGCTTGGCTGTGTTAAGATATATTTATGCAACATTGTGTTAATTTTCCTTTCTTCTGTCAGTTTATTGCGTCGTGGACGTCCTGGGGGAGGTGATATTGTGAGGCCATCATCGTCTGAGCTCTCGTCTTTTATTTGTAGTAAGGGGGCTAAAGTGCTTGGGGGGTCTGACCTGGGGGTCACTGGAGCTGATGCTGGGGGTCTCTGGTGTTCAGATTGTGGTGGGTGGGCAAATGTTACTGCATTCAATGGTGAACCTAATGGCTGGGGCATCTGAGCAATTGGGGGTAAAGCTGGATATATTGTCGGGGTATAAACAGGGGGGCAGTCTAGGACATCTTGCATGAGAGGATCCTTTTCGGAGTCTCTTTTCTTTTTTTCAGGTGTTTGTTGAACCACATATATCCTGTCTGTATCTAACTGGTGTCTTCTATCTATCTGGGCCCATCCCTGCTCTGCATTCTGCCGGTCATATTCTTGGGCTTTCTCAGCATCTGATTTTGCATTATGTCTCTTAGCATCCTTTGCTGCTTTAATTCGTTTTTGTCTACCCTCTTTCTGCCATAACCTGAGTGAATCAAACATACCAGGCCTACTTTTGGTTGCAAATAATCTTTCTTCTAAAAAAATCAATTTTCAGTTCATCAAAAGTCCCATGCAGTGGCCACTGTAATTCAGCACTATGCCTAGTCTTTTTACGCCATATGTCAGTCCATATTATACTTCCCACCCCGTGTTTTACATACATTTCATGGCAAGGAGTTCCAATTGGAGGAGCCGGACAAGACTCCTCCAAGCGGGAGTCCGCTTGACAACAAAAACAGCACCATTTCCTTAATTTACTGAATGCCGGCATTATTTTAAACAGACAGTTGTAACTTAGTATCAGTGGATGGAAAACAAACAACGGAAGCAAATATGCAATCTATATATTATGACAGTTAATTATTTTACAAAACATCCACTGACTTCGGTCTTTGCAAAGATCGAATAACACCTACCAGACAGACACAGAAAAGACAGGGGTTAACCCTGTCCTTACCTTACTCTTGTCTTCCTCCTCAGTCAGGACTCCGAACTCAGGGCCAGCTATGTCAGGAACTCCAGTCAGGGCAGAGCCGCCGGCGCCCGTTGAGACAAAGAGGGGGGAGCACCGCTGGAGTACCGCAGGTCCACGAGGAAAAAGATACTTCCCAAATCAGTTGTGGGGCGCCCCCTTTGGTAGTCCTGCAGTGAACCTCCTCCTCCTTCCGAGTAGACGGCGGGTGCCACTGATGGAGTCCCTGTTCGGGCGCCAACTGAAGAACCGGGAAAGGCAGGCTCACCTCTCCCAGCGGTGGAGGGGACACCCTAGGCCTTCAGGGTCTCTTACCAGCAAAGAACACAACAGGCGGAGTCACGACTGATGAGGAAGAGAAAAGTTTTATTAGCAAAACAGATAATAGCTCGAGCTGAGCACAGTGTCCCAGGACAGTCTGAATGACTTTCCTACGGAGGCTGGCTGCTTCATTCTGCAGCGTACAATCTTATATAGTTAAGCTGCCCCCCTTCAGCCAGGAAGCCACCCCTCCATATCTGGCGAACACAAAAGCTTCAAACAGTTCTCCTTTTAACCCGAGAGCATCCTGCTGACGTACATACATTTGATTAGTCTTTCCTGCTTGTACTCCCACTGTCTCGGGAGTATCCTGCTAATACACGGCAAAGTGACAGTTCATTTGTCAAATGTCAGTCTTATCACAGTTGGTTTGATAATTTACGAGGATATCCCTTGCAGGAGGCCCCTGGAATGCGGTGGGAAGAGGTACAGTTCTGTTCGTGCACAATGATAAGAAGGATACAGCTGTGGCTCGGTATCCTGAAAGTCAGCTTGGTTAGATAAGTGAAGAGGCCCAGAGAAGGAAATGGTTTTAGACAAAAACTGAGTTCACAGGGAAGTCAACTTACACAGTTTAAATGAAGAGTCAGCTTTGTCGAGCACATGGCAATATTAATGGAATACGCAGAAATAAAGTCTGAGGCAAATACATCTCGGATTATTATTTAACACGAGGGCGTGGGTGACCGTTCTTCTGGTTTCGATGGGGATCCATCTGAAGGTCTTGCGAAGCATGCAGAGGGTGATGAAACATGAGGATGAGACGGAGTTGACTTGCTGGGTCATGGTGAACGATCAGTCTATTATGGAGTCAAGGTTGCGTGCGTGCGTGGGTGGTGGGGATTGGTGCGGTTTCTAGGGTGGCTGGCCGCCAGGAGTCGTTCCAGGCGAAGCAGTTGGAGCTGAGGATGAGGATCTCCGTCTTATCCGAGTTCAGTTTGAGGCGGCTTGTCTCCATCCAGTTGGCGATGGCATGCAGTCCGTTGTGGAGGTTGATCTTAGCGGTGGCGGGGTCCTTGGTGAGAGAGAGGATCAATTGGGTGTCGTCCATGTAGGAAACAATGTTGAGGCCATGAGAGTGGACGATGTTGGCGAGCGGCGCCATGTAGATGTTAAAAAGGGTTGGGCTGAGAGAGGATCCTTGTCGGACTCTGCAGATGGTCATGGTGGATTTCGACAGGAACAGAGAGAGGTGGACTCTCGGAGTTCTACCGGAGAGGAAGGATGTGATCCAGTCCAGGGCCTTAATCCCGGCGTCATGGAGGCGTGTGCGGACGGTGTGGTGACAGACGGTGTCAAAAGCTGCCGAAAAGTCAAGGAGGATGAGGGCCGCAGATTCTCCTTTGTCAAGCATGATCCTGATGTCATCGGTTGCGGCTATGAGAGCAGTCTCGGTGTTGTGGTTCTTGCAGAAGCCAGATTGGGAGATGTCTAGCATGCCAGTGTCCTCAGAGAAGCGGGTCAGTTGGCTGTTGACTATCTTCTCGATGACCTTCGCTGGGAAGGGAAGAAGGGAGATGGGCCGGTAGTTCTTGAGGTCTTCGAGGTCTGCCTTAGATTTTTTTAGCAGGGCGTTGACTTCGGCGTGTTTCTAGCTCTCCGGGAAGGTGGCGGTCTCGGAGGAGCTGTTGATGATGGCACGGAGTTGGGGGGGGCGATGATTTGGCTGGCTTTGTTGAAGACATGGTGAGGGCAGGGGTCAGCGGGTGATCCGGAGTAGATGGTGCTCATGGTCTTGGTGGTGTCCTCGTCGTTGGTTTGGGTCTAGGTGTTCAGGCGGTTTGTGCGGCAGGGTGCGTTGGGGCTAGAGGTGGACGCGGTGGTGGTGGGGGAAAATCAAGGAAGTGAAGCTGCCGTGGATGTCCGTGATCTTGCGGTGAAAAAGAAAAGGCAGCGAGGGAGTTGCAGAGGTCTTGCGGGGGTGGGGGGGTTGGATGGAGCAGGACTTGGGTTACCAAGTTCTTTGATGATGCTGAAGAGCTCTTTGCTTTCGTGTGCGTTGTTGTTGATTTGGTCTTTGTAGAATGATCTTTTGGCAGTCCGGATGAGATGGTGATGCTTGCGGATGGCTTTCTTGAGGGCAGCGTGGTTGCTTTCTGTTTGTTCGTGGCGCCATACCTTCTCGATTTTCTGGCACTCCCTCTTGGAGGCCTGAAGTTCGGCGGTGAACCAGAGTGCTTTCGTGCTGTGCGGTTGTTGGGTGGTTTCCTAAGAGGGGCAAGGGTGTTGGTGCAGTCATCTAACCACTGTTTGTGGTTGAGGGCAGCAGTGTTGGGGGTCGCTGGTGCTGGGTGGTGGGGCATGGACGATGGTGGAGATCAGCTGGTCTTCTGAGATCTTGTTCCAGCTGCAGCTCGGGATCTGTTGCGGGTGGTGGTGAGCGGTGGGTTTCTGGAAGGTGAAGTGGACACAGTGGGGGTCGGTTCAGTGGAGTTCGGTGGTATGGGTGAAGGTGATGTGGCTGCTGGCGGAGAAGATGGGGTCGAGCGTGTGGCCGGCTGAGCGGGTGGGCGTCGTGACGAGTTGTTTGAGGCCGAGGTTGTCGGTCAAGGCTGAAGAGTTGCTGTCGTTGGCGTTCTCTAGGTCGCCAAGGAGTATGTAGTCCGTGGAGGCAAGGGCGTGGGTGCTGATTGTGTCTGCGATTGTGTCGCAGAACTGTAGTCGGGGGTGTGGGGGTCTGTAGACTAGGGTTCCTCTAAGAGTGGTTTTGGTGTTGACATGAATCTGGAAGTGTAAGTGTTCAGCGGCATCGATGCTGTTGTTGGTGTTGGTTGAGATTCTGATGTTGCTCCTTCGGACTATGGCGATTCCTCCTCCTGGTTTGTTGGTGCGGTCTCTACGGGTAATCTTATAGCCTTCCGGGATGGCTATGGCAATGTCGGGTTCCGAGGAGGGGTTCATCCAGGTTTCGGTGAGGAAAGCGATGTCTGGGGAAGCTTAGGCTAGAAGGTCCCAGAGCTCGACGGCGTGCTTGTGGACGGAGTGGGTGTTGAGGAGGATGCAGCTGAGGTGGTTGTGGGTGGAGCTGCTGTGGTGCTTGGTGGCTTGGGTGCAGGTGAAGCTGCACATCTGACAGGAGAAGGGTCCATGGGTGTGCTTCGGGGTGGCTAGGACGCAGGCGGTGGAGCAGCCAGGGTTGAGGGCGTGGAGTTCGTAGGCCGTGTAGCAGCGTCTGGCGATGTGGGGGGGTGGGGCAGGGGGACTGGCGCTGGGCACGGTCCAGGTGCAGACGGGCTTGCCTCTGGCGTGCCCGCGCAGCGCCCACCATTAAAAAGGGGAGGTGGGAGGGAGGAGCAGCTGGGAGGCGGGAGGTGAGAGCAAATGAGGGCGCAAGGGGGGCGGGGACGCAGCGTCTGGAACGAACTGCTCAAAGAGCCGAAAACGGGCAGGAAGGGGAGCGCAAAGCAGCACGGCAGAGAGAAGGCTAAAAAGCACAGCAAGTTTTGCAATAAGCACAGAAATGGCAATAAAAACAAAAGGATACGAATGGTAACGGTAACAAAACAGACTCACATTACTTACGGACCCCACTAGACACCAGGGATGAGACGCAGATGAGTGACTGCGGGTGGTGGAGGGCCTCCAACTCACGGCAGCAGCGAGGGTGGGGTGGAAGGCAGAGGCACAGAGGAGCTGCGTGGCTTGAGGGGCGAGCCAGACCCCAAAAGCAGGTCAGGGGTCACTCCGAGCACCACGCAGCAGCCGCTATTAAGAAGGGGAGGCGGGAGGTGAGGGCGAATAGGGCCGCCAGGGAGGCGGGGCTGCAGGGATGCAGCAGTGGGAACGAATGGCTCAGAAGCGCTGAAAACGGGCGGAAAGGGGAGCGCAAAGCAGCACGGCGGAGAGAAGGCTAAAAAGCACAGAAAATTTTGCAAAAAGCACAGAAATGGCAATAAAAACAAAAGTATACGAACAGTAACAAAAACACTCACATTACTTACGGACCCCACTAGACACCAGGGATGAGGCGCAGGCGGGTGCCTGCGGGTGGTGGAGAACCTCAAACTTGCGGCAGCAGCAAGGATGGGGTGGAAGGCACGGGCACAGACTGGAATAGCTGTGCGGCGTGAGGGGCGAGCCCAGACCTCAAAAGCAGTGCCATTAATCATTGTTTTGGGGTAAAGGTGGTTGAACTCACACAAACTAGTATAACCTCCCACCTTAGCTAACAACGAGAATAATTGGGTCCCTGTCATGCAACAAAGTGTGAATCTGTGTCAGCAATTACTTGCAGGGACAGCCAAAAACCGATGTAACATAAAAAACAACCCTTCCAAGCATACTCTAAGGAACGGCCCAACCAATTTTAATATAGGCGGGTCGTCGTGAATAGGTGGTAGGACCAATAGGCAGACTTAAATGGGCCATGCTGAGAGCACAGCAAAAGGGGTTGAGTAGAAAGAATAAGGGGTAGTTCAGGTGGACTTGGGGAACCCATGCAAACATTTCCTATGAGAACAAACAAAAATTAAGAGCTGTTCCTCAGCAGAACCTTCGCTGAACCCAGCCAGGAAAAATCATTTATTGGACTCCAGTCCTAGGACACATGAAGGGGCCGCTAGAATGCTAAAGCACAGATTTATCCTATGTTGTTTGTAAATATAAGGTCAATATCGATGATACCTGGCCCATGGTAATACTAATTGGGGGCAGGGGGCAGGTTTGACCTGTGGGGAGGCAGTGCACGCTGGAAGTTGTAGTTCACTAGCACTCCATTCCAATGAGCTATCTGCAACGTCTTCTCAGTGTGCATATGCTCTGCAGCACAGTGGAAGCGTTATAACGATCAGAGACACAACCGAGCTGAAGGTGTGTGCGGGTCAAACCCACCTGAACAGGTCAGCAAGGCAGGGCCATCCTTAACCAGTAAATTGTGCAAAACGAGTCAACAACCACCCCCCATTCAACTGCAGTGCACAAAGTTCATAGGGACAAAGGCTTGGGTGTGTTATGTTGAGCACAAAAGGCCCTGATGTGCCAAGGTGTGTTTATGCCACAATGAGAAACCCAAGTCTTCTACTGAACTTTAACTCTTTCAACCTATGAGATGTTCAACCTGCTTTCGGGGAAACCTGGCTTTAAGAACATGGCGAAACTCACACTCAGATGAGCAATCCTGTTTTATTACAGGGGAAGGCTGTGGGAGACAGGTCTTTTCTGGTCAGTTTAAGATGGGAGTTGTGAAAAAACACATGCATGACGATCTATTTAAGTAAGAGCAGTTTTTTGGCGACTAAACGCATGAACCCGACTATAGTGTATGGCCACACATAACGAGGTTTGTATTTGCAGCGTGTTTAACATCTCAAAGCCAGCCATACTCTATCAACTACTGTGTGTGCTGGCGCATTTTATATTTTCTTGTCTGCTTGTATTTTATGCTGCAGTGTGCCAGGTTGCAGGTCGACTTTTGTCAGGGTTCGGTTAATACTTAGTTTCTTACCATTCAAGGATATTTTCCCAAATTATTGCAGAAAGAAAATGCCTTAGAAGTATATGGAGCACTGAATTCACATTCAGAGACTGGTAAATTCAAGAATCACTCCTTATGATGACAAATGGTGAAAAATATAGAACAATGTTCAATTACATGGATTAACCACTTTGCCTGCCTGACAGTTGGTGGATGAAAGAGTGATGAGTAATGTGGTTGTATGTACCCAATGCTGGTCATAAATCCTTGCAAAACCATGTTGTGAACTGAGTGATCCTGTAAGTGGTGATGGAGTCTAGCAGGCCACATGGTCTTTATAACATGTTCACTAAAGGAATGGCTATGAGTATTGCAGACAACACTATTAAGTCACTCAACTTTGGCAGTGTCCACTGCAACCCAGATGACACGGTTTTTCCTTGAAGTGTTAAGGCACATAATAAAATAAACAAACAGGACTTTCTAAGAAACGTTAGAGATGTGTAATTATTGAAGTCAATTGCTGGGCTTTAGTCCAGAAAACTTGTGTTCACCCGAACTGCCACATCTGGCTACATATTCTTCTACATCTGTTGCCACAAAGGCAAGGAGAACTATCTTTTCTAACAAGGAGACAGCTTTGTGAATAATTTGATGGCCAGCAGAAATGGAGTCACACCACCATACTTGCAGCCACTTCTGTATTTAAATGGATGGCAAATACCCAGTCTTTAAGTAGAGGTAAGCTTTCGGTGTAGAGTAGGGTGTCAGGGTATGTCCGTTATATCTTCACTATGCCTAAGCTCTGAATGCTCTGATGCAACTTCTTTTCCCAGAAAGGAACTTGTGTGAGTGCCTACTTCTTATAGAATCAAGATTACAGACGTGGGTAATTATTGGTTGTACAGATCACATAGGTTGTCTCAGCACAGAACATAATATGTGAATGATACTCTACACAAATTAGATAGTCATCTATACCTTGACTGGAGAAGATGGCACTAGTGGGGCTAATAAACAACACTGTTATTCAGATAATCTACCGATGAAGAATAAGTTGATCAGCCAATCAGATCTACACAGCAATTGTAGGATCGATTAGGAGGTAATGATGCATCCTCCTTTCAAATAAAGACATCTTAGGATTTGAGTAACGTGATATTAATTTATCTGGAGAAACAAATTATTGTGAATTGCTCTAGACCAGAGGTCTTCAATCTGGGGGTCGGGACCCCCAGGGGGGCCGTGGAGACCTGGAAAGGGGGTCGCACATTCCCACAGCTGATCCTTAAAATGCCTCAGCTGAACTTTAATTTGAGTCTCCTGTGCTGTGAAAGCCACACAGACAGCTAAGGAGACTTTCAGCCCAGGGCTTCTGCTTCCTGAATGAAAAGCAAATGTGCTCTACGAGCTGATCTGCAAATGTAAAGGGTGCATGGGAGCAGCTTTAAATGATCAAAGCTTTGTGAGGACAAACATTAATTTTTTTTTTAGGGGTAGTGCGAAGAGTTAACAACTGAGCTGTGAAGTGCATGCTTTTAATTGTAATTGTATTTACACAGCGCTCACTTCACCTGGAGGTGTTGAAGGGACAGCTATTTTAAAAAAAAGGTATTGCATATGCTCTGATATTACTTAAATCCACATTTTGGAAGCACCGTTTTATAATAAACCTTTTTGTAGTGGCCTATATTATACTGTGTGCAATGCAAGTATAAAATAATGCCTTTTTATATATTCACAGTGCTTTCTGTCACAGGCTGTGACCTCACGGCACTAAAAATACACAAGTCACTATTCTCAACTGTACTAACAAAGATTTAGTTCTGTTGCTTTCCGGTTAAACAGAGACCTCTGCAGTGCATTAACTAATAGAGGTTTCATAATGCACTGCAGTGCATTTCCCAATGAGTAACAACTTTATTTTATTTATTTTTCATTTCAGCTGGCTATTATTTTATATGTAGCTACCTGGCGGTGAAAGACTTTAAAAAATGTAGAGAATATTTTGGGTTTATTTATGAGAGGCTTGCGCTGCTGGAGCATCACTTTTTCTGATGCTCCAGCATCACAAGCCTCTCAATCGTACCTATGAGCTGACTCAAAGCCACCCTGAGAGGATTGAATGGCCTTGTAGATATGGAGTAAGGCAAGGCAGTGCAAGCTGCTGCATTACCTTACTTTGCATCAAGGAGGCGTTCCACAGGCGTAGTGGTGGGTGTTCCTATGCAACACAGATGGATTTTGACACTGCCCCAGATTTACAAAATCACGTGAACTGGGGCAGTGCCAAAACCTTACGCCTCCCCAGAGCAGGCACAATGAGGAGAAATGTTTTAATTTCTCCTTGTTTTTTTCTTTCCATGTGTGCTGCTATCTGCCACACATGTAGTAAGAGGTACAATGCCTTTCTGGATTGTTTTTGTGCAGGAAGGTGCCCCTTCCTGCACAAATACAATCCTGCCTATGTTGGCACTAGGCAGCAATTGTGCGCCAGCGCAGGGGGAAAGGACAGAAATGTACTGTATTTCATAAATACGGTCCATTCCTGCCCTTTTGTATTGAGAGTGTGGAAGTGTAGCAAGAAGACTTGCATCTCTGCCCCATGTCAATTCCTAATAAATGAGGACCTTTGTTTTTAGCCACACCCTTGACCATGCCCCCACACTCACTGATCTTTGATTTGCTAAACACTGTTTAATATTATTTCCTCGCAGTAAAAATGATTTGCTGTGCGAAATGGGGATGTTTATGATTGTTGATGATGAGGAGTACCAGGTTCTAGAAATTTTTATCAGGAGGGGGTCCTTACACCTAAATTTTTTTAAGATGGGGTCCCGGCATCAAAAAGTTTGAAGACCTCTGCTCTAGACTGAAGAGGTTGACTGACAAAACCTTTGTACCAAATGCAGGAGTATGAACAGCTAAGTCAAATACAGTAATGCTGTAAGTGAGCCAAGAGATAACTAAAATCAACACAAACCGAACAGCAAAAATGAGGTCAAACAGGAGCTACGCTTCATGGTCTTGTATCTGCATTACAAGGGCCAAGCTTTCATGCTAAATTAGCCCGGTTGGGAGTTTCGAGTCATGCAAGGCTGGTGGCACTGAATTTCTTCTTCAGGAGTAAGAGGATATTCTGTTGTAAATCCATACAACTGCTAGCAGCACCAGAGTGGGGGAAGTGGGCTCATTGTATGTTGGTAGCCTCTGGATATGTAACAAAGTGAAATCAAGAAACATGGCATAAACGGCATCATGGTAGTACAAGAAGACACAATGGCATTGAGAACGAGGTTCAAATGCGGTCTCCTCAGTTTCATGCATTAACAGTCCCTAATCAGGCAACAAAAGGTCAGAAACAAAACAGAAGGCAGACTCAACAGTATAAAACACCCGAGAAGGTAAACATAAAAAAGCAAGGCGTTTACATTTTACCAAGCTATAAAAAAAAACTAAAAAAAACGCATGAACAGTACAGTACAGCTCAGAAAGCAGCACAGCAATCTACCATTAGATAAATAAAGAAATAGTGCAAGCTTCCTTTCTTTGAGGCACTCGATCAGCTCAGATACACACTTGCCGGGATTTGTGTAGAGCACTGGTTCCCAACTTGTGGTCCGGGGACCCCGGGGGCCTCCTTAGGGGGTCCGTGACTGCTTAGAAAACTAACTAATAGTAACATTTTAATGAAGTGTAGACAATTAAAGTGGCTAAATGTACAATGGACATTTTTAAAATGTACTTTAACTGTCAAGGAAATTAAAATTAGAGGCTAAAAAATAACTTTGCATCCTCAAATTCATTTATTGGAGCAGTGCAGGTGCATCATACATAATATAGTATGGGCGAGGTGTGGCTTGAATTTAGAAAAGCTCCAAGCTTCCCATTAAAAGTTTTTTTTTTTTTTTATTGTATTTGTTTGCAAATTAAATAAAACGTGTTATCATTTGTGTATTTGTTTGAATGCTTGTTTCTGTATTTTTTGTGTATTGTTTTGCATTTCAAATCAACAACAATGTTTAGACTTGGGTCCCCGGCTTCGAAAAATGACTCAGTGGGAGGGTTTCACCAGATTCCAATAATGATTCAGTGGGGGGGTCCCCAGGTTCCTGTAATGATAAAATGGGGGTCCACAGAAGTCAAAAGGTTGGGAACCACTGGTGTACAGAGTTTGAGGGGCTGGAAGAAACACCTGGTGTGGCTGCATCATTCGAGGCTGGGTTGGTACATCAGTTGTTACAACAAAGTGTGTGCGTATTCTACTGTAAATGACACTTATCTTCTGTAGCGCCAGCAGCTTTTACTAGTATGGCTTGGAAGTCCCCATTAAGAAATCTCCTTCTCTCTGTCTCTCTGGTTCAAAGCAGTGGCAAGAGAAAGACGCTCCCTTGCTTTCCTCTGAAGAGCAGGTAGGTCTTCCTTTTCTGTAAGTTGAAAAGTTCCCTTGCTGGAGTTAAAAACTAAGGTATTGTGAGAAATGAAATGCCAGGTGACCGGTGGCCAGATTAGGGCCTGCACTGGGTGGAGAACGTCCAGTTAAATCTGGGAAGGCTGATCACCCTGTATTGTGAAGAACATGGTTAAGCCTTGGATCAGGATCCCAAAAGGAGTGGGGAAGAGTGGAAAAGACCAGAGTGAGGAGATGGAGTAAGGCGAGTGACAGCAAAGTGAGGCTTTACTGAGGTGCAGACTGCTAACGTGCTGTTATATACTCAGTCTTCGTTTTTTTTTTTTAAATAAAAAAGCATTACTCTGCTAGGATTACTTTGATGCAGAGCAATGGAAATGCTCTTTTGCGGGGGTGAGGGTGGCAGTTGAGAGGCACAGTAACGTGGTGAGATTTACCATTTTCATGCCTTTTTCTCTATCTTCTGTAAACAGCAGAGATAATGTGCGCTGTCCAGTGGATCTGCCCCTTGATACCAAAATATATAACTGGCAAAGGCAACAGGCATGCTATTGGGAAGTTCGCTATGCTTGATTTTTTGGGGGGCAAACATGTAATATGTTACAAAAAAATTAAGGATTGTCCCAGTAACCCAGGCACACCATGCTGGCAACGAAAATCACTCCTTTTCAGGCAGCTGTGCATACGTGAGCAGGAAAATGCTATTACTCACAGTGAGCAACGGCATTGCTTCATGATATATGCTTTGGAGGACAGGAGCGAAAAATGTGAATGACACTTACGAAGACATGTTGATAAAGAGGACTGGCCAAAAGCCCCTAGGCGTTTTTATTGCGATCTTTTAAAGCTGTTGAAAACTGAGGTGGTCTTTAGGCCAAATACAAGAATGGGACAAACAGATATCATGTTCTTGGGCAAGCTGCTCCACCCTCAGAACTCAAGAGGTTTTATTTTTGCAAATTTTCCAGAATTGCATAATGTGTGCGCTTTGGATTTCACTAATCGCTTCCAAGAGGACATAAGCAAATCGTTTCTTTTATTGTGCTCCACTTCAAACAAATCCTGCTTGCTTTCTTTCCACCTTGAAGATCGTAAACAGTACGGACAAGAGGGATTGGTCGTGGATTACTGCTCCAGTCCGTTCTTTATCACATTGCAAATAAGAAACAGAAAGCAGGCTGGAAGTGGCAGCTATATTTTTTTAAACTACGTGTAAAACTGTAAAACACGCTAATACTCCCAACCAACTAGAACTTTTAGCTTGGATTACCGAAGAATCCCCGACTTCAAAACTCCTTGCATATGATATTCCAGTTGCCAGATTGGATCAAGGGAGGAAACGACTTCTAGAAATTTACAAATCAAAGAGACTGCAGCTACCAGCAGAAGCAGTGAGCTGGGATTGTATAAAAGGGCGTGGCCAGTAAACCTGGAGAATGAAAGAGCTGTTAAAGGTCAAATGAATAAATATTATTTAAAAAAACAAAACTCTTCATGTACAAACCAAACCCTCTGGTGCTACAAGAAAGGACTCAGTGTAACTGGGTGAATAATGCCTTTTTAGCTGCCCTCTTCTGGTGCACAGCGAGCAACGCCCCGCATAAATTGCCATAAAAAGCATGAATTCGGCAGCTACTGCGCAACGTATAGGCCTACAAAATGAGTTGAACACCACCACCAGTACCGGGAAACATTTATACACAGACAGCCAATAAAAGCAAGTTTATTCAAAGGCTAAGGCTAGAGCGCCCCCGAGGAAACACGGGCTCGAGTCTTACAAAGAATCCTTTGATTAAATCTCACTGTTAAGTAATGCTGCCCTGCTGTTTACTCGGACAACATGTGATTCAGCCTCAATTTCCCCATGCATGGAAACAGCAAAGACTCACAAAATGACGACACTAGAGAGTTTTAAATTAAGATATTTGTTGTGAATAACAAGCATTAACAAAGTCAATAGGTCTCGTCTCTGCAAGGGCTATTGGCTTTGCCAATGTGTATTAGCCATCTTGGACAACAGCGTGGTTGCTGTTCAGCATGGCTAAAAGTTAAATGAGTTAGTGGAGTGTCAAGAGCGGAGCGCCAGAAGACCAGAGTGGAGCGGAGCGTCAGTAGACCAGAGTGGAGCGGAGCGTCAGTACACCATAGACAAGAGCGGAGCGTCAGTACACCATAGACAAGAGCGGAGCGTCAGTACACCATAGACAAGAGCAGAGCGTCAGTACACCATAGACAAGAGCAGAGCGTCAGTACACCATAGACAAGAGCAGAGCGTCAGTACACCATAGACAAGAGCAGAGCGTCAGTACACCATAGACAAGAGCAGAGCGTCAGTACACCATAGACAAGAGCAGAGCGTCAGTACACCATAGACAAGAGCAGAGCGTCAGTACACCATAGACAAGAGCAGAGCGTCAGTACACCATAGACAAGAGCAGAGCGTCAGTACACCATAGACAAGAGCAGAGCGTCAGTACACCATAGACAAGAGCAGAGCGTCAGTACACCATAGACAAGAGCAGAGCGTCAGTACACCATAGACAAGAGCAGAGCGTCAGTACACCATAGACAAGAGCAGAGCGTCAGTACACCATAGACAAGAGCAGAGCGTCAGTACACCATAGACAAGAGCAGAGCGTCAGTACACCATAGACAAGAGCAGAGCGTCAGTACACCATAGACAAGAGCAGAGCGTCAGCAGGATATAGTAAAGCAGGATATAGTACACTATAGACTAGAGCGGAGCGTCAGTACACTATAGACTAGAGCGGAGCGTCAGTACACTATAGACTAGAGCGGAGCGTCAGTACACTATAGACTAGAGCGGAGCGTCAGTACACTATAGACTAGAGCGGAGCGTCAGTACACTATAGACTAGAGCGGAGCATCGGTAGGATACAGTGGAGCATTAGTAGGGTATAGCAGTGGTTCCCAGAGTGTGGTCCGGGGACCCCTGGGGGTCAGTGAAGCCTCCTCAGGGATTCTGTGACTGCTTAGAAAATTAGCTACTATTAACAAAAATGCAGTGGCTAAATGTACAACTGAAAATTTAAACGTAATGTAAATGTCAAGGAATTTGAAATTGGAGGCTAAAAATGTAACTAGTATCCGAACATTGGTTTGGAGCAGTGCAGGTGCATCAAAGAGAATATACTATGAACCCTATGTGTGGCTTCAATTGAATTTAGAAAAGCTCCAACCTTCCTATTAAATTTAAATGTTTTTAATTTTATTTGTTTGCAAATTAAATAAAATGTGTTATCATTTGTGTGTGTTTTTATTGAATGCTTGTTTCTGTATGTTTTGTGTATTGTTTTATGGTTCAAAATCATCAACAATGTATAGGCCTGGGTCCCCGGCTTCCAGTAATGACTCAGTGGAGTGTCCCCTGATTCTGGTAATGATGAAGTGGGGGTCCACAGGTGTCAAAAGGTTGGGAACCACTGGACTATAGATAAGAGTGGAGAGCGTCAGAATATAGACTAGAGTGGAGCGGAGGAGCGCAAAGCGGAGGGGCAGGGAGGGAAGCTGAGGGGAGGAGAATGAAAGCTGGGAGGGGAGCAGAGTTGACTAGAGTGTCAGAGGGTGGAGTCAGTGTGTCCTAGAGTGTCATAGATTAAAGTGTCGTAGAGTGGAGTGTTGTGGAGTGGAGCAGAGGCCCCATAGTCTGTAGTGTTGAAGAGTGGAGTAAAGTGGTATGGAGTCTCGTGAAGTGTCACAGAACGGAGTAAAGTGGCATGGAATGTCACAACGTGGCATAGAGTGAAGCAGAGAGTGGTGGAGTGTCGCGTACTGATTTGTTTTGATTGTATTAAAATATTTGTTTCCACCACAATTTCAAATTACAGTAAAATGTGCTGCATTTGTGCTTTGCTAGTTCTGATATGGTCTTAAATATTTGCACAGTTCATATAGAGACATTTGTATTTTGTTGTGTGCTAGGCAAAAAATAACTTTTTCTTTCCGGGTAACCGACAAGATTATCACATAAATCATCCTGCATTGAAGTCAGAAGAAAAGTAAACATCAAGCTCCTTCAAAAGATGGCCTGACATTTGAAAGCACAGCAAATGTGACAAGATAGGAACAAAATTTAAACACCTGTTAACAGAAAGCAGGGACTCGTGGAAGAATACAAGTAACGATGTGAACAGGTTTTGTGCCACAAGAAGGAGGAAGACATGCTGGACCGTCTAAAACAAATAAAGCCAGCACATAGAAAGCCAGAAAATGTGAGTTACAAACCACAGAGTTCATGGTAAGCAAGTGAATGAGCAGAATGCATTCCCAGGGAAGATTTCAGATTGCCCACAAGAAGTATTTTCGTAACCAGACAGCTGTGCTGTCTGGGAGGCTTCGAACTAAAAAGACACAACATAAAAACAGAAAATAACAGATGCTAATAAAGTAAAACCAGATTTGGAAAACTGAAACACGGAATGGAAAATACACTGTGCTCAAATGGCCAATGTTCCTTATAATACGGGAAATATCAGGGAGCCATGCTGCTTTGATTTTTATATGTATAAATGTTGTGTGTTCCCACCTATTGAAAACTGTTACAAGCTCCTCCTAGATGGAAGCTGTTGTTGGCTAAGGAGCAATCAGGTGCAACGGAGCTCAGTGCAGTACTTTACCAAAGAAAGTTGAAAGCAACTGGTTAAGCATCCAGTGAGGAAATGAAGTCTATGGTGTGGTTGTGAGACCTCACAGTTTAACAAACTACCAACATCCTAAGAACCAGGCCACTTTAGTTTGCTAAACCGAAGTTCAACTCTGGCTAGCTGTGGCTCTGAGCAATCAGGCTTACACAACTGAATAACTGTAAAACATTTTAAAAAGCACCAACTGAAGAAAAAAGAAACTCACCATTCAAGAAACCCGACACAATTTATACAAATAGAGTAAACGTTTATAACTTTATGGATACCAAAACGGAAAAAGATCCACCAAGGTTTCCGTAGATGTAGAGTTTACAAGAAACAATAAATCAGTGACTTTTCATTTAACTGTGAACAAGCATTAGCAGTTTCTATTAATCTGACACCTAGAAACGTTTTCAAGAAAAACTTGGTCAAGATTTAATGCGATTACTTAAGAGTTACTTTGGCAGACCAACTCCAGCAGGGACCAGTCAATGGGACCATTGACCAACAAAATCTGAAAAAACAGGTACCTTGCCAAGAAAAGCAGTCTTCCGTCCAGTTCCAGTGTCACTGGCTCCTTGTCATTGACGGCTATGGAGTGGTCCTGATGCAAGGGATACAGGATGCTAAAGATGCTGTGCAGGTGACAGGGGTCTTCTTTCAGTTACTCCTTGGTCAACGGCACAGCAGAATCAGTGGTTTCCTTCTTTTGGCAGTAACTCTCCTTGCAGGTGACCAAACTGCACTCCAACGACCCTCCCAGGTCCAGCAGACTTGAGTGTAAATTTTGAGCTTCAGTTTTCTTAGGATGCACGGCAACGAGGAGCAATGACCAAGTGATCTGGACTACCAACTTGCCCTAGTAGGCTTCTTCAGCTTTTCTGGCCCTGTGCTGCAAAAAGGAAGTCAGCCTCTGCTTCTAACTGGATTTGGGAGAGGACTTCATCAGCAGGACACAGCAGGCACAGGCCAAGGAGCAGCAGGTGCAGTCCAACTTCAGTGCAGCCTTCTCTTTTCCAGTTCCAGAGTCAGCAGGGCAGTCCTCTTCTCCAGTCAAGTGAGGTATGAGTTCTGGGTGCCTCTTTTATGCCTAGGAAGTGCCCTCAGTGTAGGTTGGGGTCACTAGCCAATGGGCTACTAGGTTTCCTTCCACGTGATGACAACTTCCTGTGAAGTGTGGCATCTAGCTGTCGCAGAGTGCTCTATTCTGCCCACATCCAAGATGTCAAGAACCCTCTCTGGTGTGGGGAGCCCAGTAGCCCAGCCTAGGAGTGAGGCTACCTCTGGGCTAGCTGACCACGGGAAAATAGGTTTGGCAACTGTTTTCCCTCTCTGTCCCCACTACCAGCTTCTCTGCGTAAGCAATGAGCAGCCTTTACTGTATGTGTACAACATTTTCCCTTCAAAGGCGGCTTCATCTTTGAAGCTAGTCTTTTGGGCCGCCAACCTGTCGTTTCCTGCCAGGAGGAGGAAATGCCACCTCCAGTGGTATGCCTCTTTTGTTACCTTTACTGTGAGTCGTTCACATGTCAGAATGCAGTCTCGTGGCCAGCCTGAGAAAACGGCCACTGGAGAGCTGGACAACAGAGTGGCAACAAACTACAGTCATTTTGACTTGAGCATCAAGTCAAGCTTAACATTATGAGATATTTGACACCTTGAAGTACCAACTTTGGTAGTCCCATTCAGAAGCTAGCACAGTTGAGCTGTCAGAGTGTATCTCTGTACCGGCCAACAAGGCTACCAACCTCTCTCTCTAAGGAAAAAGTGACGATTGCGGGATTTTACTGCCAGAACATATTAATCGCATGTTCTTCTTTTTAATGCTGCATCTTACCTTAGGACTAAATAGGCGTGCTTTAGGGGTGACTTACACATATTAAAAAAGGGAGCTTGGGCTTTGCCATTGAGATAAATGATAAAGTCAAGTTGGCAGTTTAAAACTGCTTTACAAGTCTGCAGTGGCAGCCACGTTTTATTCATGATGGCACAACTAGTGCTGCAGTCCACTAGTTAAACTATATAGGCTTTAGGTACCCCTAGTTCCATATACTAGGAACCTACAAGTAAGTTAAGTTATGCATCTGGGTATAAGGCAATCAGCCTTTTTAAGGGTCAATGCACATGCACGGAGTCCTGATTAGCAAGACTCGGGGCATTTCAGAGCCATTACAACAGTGCCTAGTAGTCATAGCGAAGCACAACGGGAGGGTGACACACAGAAAAATCCAATTTCCTCACACATGCCAAGAAAAAAGCTGGTATGTGGTCTCGTCTGAAAAATGACAGCAAGCATGAAACGCATACATCGATGCACAATGCTGGCTGCTCTTATGCTGGAGAGCAAACACCTAGGAGCTGCAAGTCCAAATACTGTTTTGAAATGTATTTACCATGATGCACAGGAGGAATTGGTGGTAACTTGCAAAATCTCACTCCCACTAGTTAAAAACCAATGCAAATGCTGTGCACCCTTTGTTAGCTACTACGGAAAAAGATGCAATTGTTTCCAATATGCTTAATTTTGGGAAAATGCTAACCAGAATACCCAAAGCAACAGTTCATGCCCACCTGACAGTACCCATTGCACTGCCCTCATACACTCTCCTAACATTATCTAACACTTAAAATTCTACTCCTCCTCACCCTTCACCAATCTTCCAGATAATCCATGAGGAGACCCATGTTGGGGACCTTTGAAACATGAGACTTGGCAGAATAGAAGAAACAGAATACTAGAAAACAACAGAACTTTATCGCATCTTCAGTTAGGTTTGGATTCAGTCCATTTTGACTTTTGTGGTCCAATGTTTCTCTTCGTTCTCCAGTTTTGTTCTCAATGTTTTCTCGTCAGCCATTTACTTGCTGATGCAATGTGTTAAAATCTATACAGTGCTTACCATGCTGGAGCAGCCCAGCTGATTGACATCTTTCTGTTGGCATGTACTGCCGTTTCATGTGCGGCTGCTATAAGTCTTCTGCAGCAGTGCAAACTTTAGAAGTTTGCAACTACACCAACAATGTAAGCAGGAAATGTGCTTCCCATCTGTTTCCAAAACATATTTAAACACTCAGCAAAACATATCATGGATCCTACTGTACATATCAATTCCCTTTACATTGCTAGTATTACTAAGCTAACAAAGAACATCCAGAAAAGGCCAGAAGGACTCTACAAACATTCATAAAATTACGAACTGTACATTTTTGTAAAAAGGAATAATCCGAAGTTGTGCACAAAGATAAGATGTGGGCAGCTGCATATTTGCAAATGAGCAAACAGTGTTTTACCATTCTTGAGGTAGTTCGGATTATGACCCCCTCAGAATCTTAATTTTATGAACAGACTGTTTCTTCTTCTCACAAAGAGACCAATATTTCGTACATTGGGCTTCAAGTTTGTGGCGTTTTTGTACTAAACCAAGTGCAGTTACAAAGGTGGTGCAAAAGGCCTTGTTTGTGTGGTTCTTTAAAATGTTTTAAGACCACTGGAAGGGTACTGGACCATAAATGAGGCAGATAATAAAAGGATGGGGATTAATCCTAATCCGTTGATGTTTTGTGATTCACAGAGGATCAGAAGGTGCCACAGAGATATGTCCTCAGTGCTGTCCTATATAAATGTTTTCAACAGGATGTTGCAGAGGGATAGGCAATGAATGTACACCTCTTTAGAAACAAAATAAAGATATACTATAGTGCCAATACTCAAAAACAATTAAAAAAAGAAGATACCATTTAGGAAATATGGAGATAATAAAAGGCAGTTTACAGCACCCAACTCTAGTGTAAGGACAAACTTTGGGGAAGCTTTACAACAGGATGACACAAGGAAGCAATTAAGCAGACGGAGTTTTTATGTTACGTGAATACTGTGTTCAATACTGGTTAGAAGGACATAGTACATATTGCCCAGAGGCATGCAACACACGGCTACAGACATTATGCAGACAAAAGTATCTGAATGTTCATAGCCTGATGTGGAGAAACCTGAAATAAGCAAACAGATACTGGAGGAATAGAAAAATAGTTGAAAAGATGCTTAGGGAGAGAGAGTACTGCATATCAACTCTTCTCTCCTGGGTGGGAAATGTGGTAGAGAAGAGAGGTGACATGGCAATGCCACAGCATCAACAGAAATTCCACTCTGCTCAGTGTACGTACCTTGTGAAAAGCACCTGAAGCTGCCTAATTTGAAGTCGAGTATTTTTTGGTCTGGTGTTAGCCAAGACCTTTTAATTTTCCTAACATTTTATTCAGCCTGAGTGATTACATTTTGCTCTTTCACAAGGAGAACAAAAATATTTTTGCCTTCAGACATTTTTTGTTTTTTAGATTGCTGAGGGCCCGACAGTTTCTTGAACAGTAAAGTTGTGCAAAAACACAACAAAACAAGAATTGACGGAAGTCTGTCAAACCAACGCCCAACCTATTGGCTTTGCCAGTGCTTGTTTTAGATTACAAAGCCAACACACTGGATCTCACCTCTCTGCATCTTCCAACATCCATGGCCATCCCTCCAATGCTTCTGGACTAGATGGATCACCTCACTGTCCCGTGGCCATCAGACATGCCACTCCTCACATGAAAGAATAAACAATGGTCCCTACAGGGAAGGGTGCGAGTCCTAGAATCACAAGTGGTTAGACCAATCAATATAAGTAAATAAGAAAGAAATACCTCTATTTGATTAGCAAAAGATCATAATGAATTTGTGAAGATCTAATAATGTACTGCCTTCATCGCGGTTTAAAGTAAATTTAGTTAGTGACAATTACGAGGGGTATTTCTTCCCTTTTTACTCCACACATGAAGGCAGCCAAAAAGGAAAATGGTACCCTTTGTTCTGCAAGCTAGATTGTGCCCCAACCCCTCCGAATAGGGTGCTTCCATGGCCCCCTGGTCTCCTCCGTGCGCAGGGCTTTGCTTTCTGCTTGCACCCATGTTAAAGTGGCTTGCCAACAGGCCATGGCTCTGGGTGGAACAGAGGTTGCTGACCATGAAGTAGTCGGTCTAGGAATCAAGTTACCACCTTATTACGCTTAGTTCTCCTAGATAGGTCCAGAGAACAGGTCTCCAGGTGTCTGGGGAGGGCAGTCCATTACTTTTAGCGAATGTATGCTTATCAGAGAAAACGTCACTAGAGATGGACAACCCTTTATCATATGGTAAAACTCTGCTGCCATAGCAGCGCATCGTGGACAGGAGGCATTGGCAGTGGGGAAAATCCTGTCTACTTTGTGAAAGAAAGATAAGCTCTATGTAGGACATAGAACTGTATTAATTTAAATCTAGAGTTCCTCAACAGTGTGCATGTATTTAAGTGCTCTGGCCGTCACCTTATTGTGGATTGGTCTCCCAAATACTGTCACCCATGTGTCCTGCAAACATTGCAGCAAAGTAAGTGTACGACTCTGAAGGGCTTTGTACCACCAACTAAGGCATTTCCACCCAGCTCAAACTGTGTATAATGTTTGTAGAAATGAATGTGTGGCAGACTGTGTCACCTGCAGGCTAATTTTGTTTAAGAATATGGAGAAGGCGGCCCTATGTGAGGAATTGGCCATGATGTAAACTGTTCTCTAAGCAAGTGGGAGGTTAGCAACTGTCCATTCTGAAATAAGTCGCCCAGGATCACAATGCCAGTCCTCTCCCCATGGGCAATATTCTTCATCTCAAAGCGATGTTGGTGTTTAATGAGGTCAAACTAATGTGTATTTGGGCTATGGAGAGTCACATGTCTAGTGAGGGTCAAGCTGTGACACAGACAAAGCTGCACTACATTTATCAGACAGGGTCAACGGTACTTAGGCCAGATGCCCAGGAGCATTACTTTATTTACTTTGATCAGTCAGGGTCATGGGGCGACCAGCTGTGCCCGTTTCCTCCTATGGCAGGCCCGCTAGCCAGCAGGGAAGCCACTGGAGTTGTGCTGCTTCATAATATTGCCAAATTTGGTGCTCTCTTAACAGCCGGGAGGAAAAGATTGGTTAGGTCCAATCCAAGGAAGAACTTTTGGGTGAAGAAAACAGGGGTATTAGCAAAGTAATACCGTAGGCAAGGTAGCATCACCATCATGTGCCCCATTGTAGAGGGAGGAAATGTCTAAAAAGCCACCAGAGCTGTGAGGGAGTTCACAGCTTTAACAAGATTGCCCTCTAGTAAACAGCACCTGGAGTGGTATATGCAAATGCCTAAGTAGCAGTAAGAGTAATTCTCCAATGTAATGCAGTCACTCCCTAGGTGTACAGTAATAAAGGGACACCCATGCATAATGTGAACAGACAAGACTTTGTCTAATTAACACAGAGACCAAAGGCCACTCCGAACTTGCTGGATGTTCGGGCAATTCCGGAATGGTCCGTTCTAAATTCTTTGAGATAAAGTAGGACATAGTCAGCCGGAAGAGAAACCATATGGGTTCTGTCTGATAACAGGATCATCTAAGGCTGTCCCTCACATTGCAATCGGACAGCCAATGGTTTCATAAATAAGGCAAAAAGAAGTGGGGAGGGGGCACTCCTGCCTAGCTCCCCTGCTCATTCCAAATGGGGCAAATATGGGCTGACCTAGCCAAACCCAAGCCATCAAGTCTGTAGAAGAGATGCATCATCTGCAGAGTGCTGCATCTAAATTTAGTTAATACTTTTAAGAGGTAGGGCCAGGCTAATGTACCTAAAACCTTCTTGAAAGGCACCACGTGACCATGACCGTGGCACTATCTCCATGATTTTGTACAGTTTCTAAATGATTTTGGCAGGCATTCCATCACAGGATGAATCCACCTTTATCAGAGTTTATTAAAAGTGGGAGGATATCACACTCAAATCAAACTCCTCAAATACACATTCAAACCACTACACAACTCAGGCCTCTACCTGAACATTCATATCTCCTTTCACCAACCTCCCAGACAACTCCGCTCCGCATGACTCCTACTCGCACACATCCCATACATATACAGAACCAGATCAGGATGACAGACATTCTCGTACATCGATCCTAAAGAGTTGAGCCTCCTTCCCTCCTGAATTCTGCAAGAAGTTGAAGCGCTGGCTTTTCAATTAACCCACCTACCAGAGGCAGCCTTAGAGACACACTGCTGTTCTGTACTAGGATACCCTCAAGGGTGATAGTGCGCTTTACAAATATACATACCACAACATGCCCCTTTTCTTCTGAAGCACAAGATCTAATCTGCATAGTCATGCAAGGCTCTTCACTCAGCTCAAAGCACTTAAACATCTACATGACTTCTCTGACTGACATTATTACAAGTCCACAACATAAACATTCTCTCTTATGCTGATGACATGTAACGGATAGAGCCCCTCACAGAAAAAAAAATACCCAAAAACAGGAACAGGTTCACCATATGCATGACCTAGGTGGCCATTTGGGCGGAATCCAATTGCTCCAAACTGAACTTGTACAAGTAGTGGTCTACAGGAAAGACCATGGACCCACCCCTTCATCTTGCCTGCAGGCGAGAAACCTTGGACAAACTGGACATAACTGCAAGAGTCACCACAGTGATCTTGGCCTGCTTCAACTCCGTAAGGATGCCAAAGAAAATCTTTAAGGGGCTACCAGAAAACACCAGGAAACTGATCACCCAAACATTTCTCCTCTCTTCTGGACTTTTGCAAAAAGCTTAAGACCTGGCTTTCAAGTAAGCCCCCTAGGGCTGGCCTCACACACCTGCTATGAAGCGCCTGGACAAACTCACAGGTCATTAGCACGGTATAAAAACAACATTAACATAACATAAACTGACATAATGTAGTTGATCTGCTTAGCCAATATTTTACTGAGGATTTTGTAATCAGTATTTAAAAAGGCATATACAAGGTGGGTCCATCGAGGTGGATCCCAGTTTCAAGACTGATACCAGTGAAGCCTTGTGGAAAAAGACAGGGGGTGACCTACACTAGGTTAATGCCATTTCATATAACAAGGCCATTTTGGGTGCTAGGACTACCTTGTGTGCCTTATAAAATTCAATTTATAGCCCATAAGTACCCAGTGTCTTGCCAGTGGGGAGGTCTCTGAAGGCTGACAAAAGTAAGTAATCTTTATTTGCATGATTATTTAAAGCAATTGCAAAAGTGCTTGTTTGCAAACTGAAGAAATCACAACTTTAAAGAATTAAAAAAAAAAAAAATAACACAAATCACCAGAGTAGTAAAAAAAAAAAAGTGTCAATAAAATCATCATAAGTGCCCCGAGAGGCTACACCATTCCATTACACACCATAAAACACTCAGCTCTAAGCCACTAAACGCTATTACACTGTACGCAATTCCACTCTGCTATTACACTGTCTGCAACTCCACTCTACGTCTGTGTGGCACTTCACTGTATGCCACTCCGCTATACACTAATCTAGTGTATGCTATTCCACTCCACTGCACTCCATTCTACGCTATTACACTGTATGCAACTTCAATCTTTGCCTGTCTACTGTATGGTATTGCACTGTACGCCACTCCACTATATGCTATTACACTCTACCCCAAAATACACCACTTCAGTCTAAACCACTTCACTGTACAGCACTCCACTGTACCCTACACTATATGCTTTTACACTCTACTGTATGCCACTCCAGTCTACACTACTCCACGGCACTCCTGCGTATTCTCCTCCATGCTCTTTAACTCCACTCTACAAGACTCTACTACACTCTCTATGCCACTCTACTCCACACTATCCTGCACACGCCATTGTCCACATTTACACTTGACTATGTGTGCACACTATTGTACAATACTTTACTTCACTCTACCACAGTCTCCAACACAGCACTTCACTATACTGTATAAAACGTCACTCCCAGTTTCCTCGGCTCTACGCTATATAACTTCAATGTATGCCACCCCACTCTACGCTAATCCATGGTACCCTACTCACCTCTATAGTGTACACTACTCCACGCTAGTCCACTCTATGCCACTCCACCCTTCTACAGTCCAATGTACAGTATTCCTCTGTATTTTATTCCACTGTAGGTTACTCCACTTTACGATAATCCACTCTATGCTACTAGGGTGTATGCAACACCGCTGTACATCGCTCCATTGTAAGACACTCTCCTCAACTCTATATAATTCCACTCTATAAACGCCTACCACACTTTATGGCAAACTACAACATTCTACACCATTCTGTCCCTGTAAACTCCACTGCCCAACTATATACTCCACTCTACACCCGTACACTCCAATGTACAACACTCTATTTCACTATAGAACACTTTTCTATATGACACAGCACTCCACTCTACTGTAGAAAACCCCCCACTCTAATTTATAACAGTTTACTACCTAAGCTAGGACGCACCCCTCCATGCCACTCAAGCACACACCAATACATTCTATTATACTTTACTCCACACAGTGTTACAACACTCCACTCTACGAGGAGTTTCCTCACTCTACAACAATCCACCTTGCGCAGCTCAGCTGTTTCACACACTACTGCACTCTACTGGGCTCCACTGTATGCCACTCTCCAACACTTTACTTGTGCCTATACCCCTTCTCAACTGTACAACACTGCACTCCACTGTACGATACTCTAGTCCACTATACAACACTGTTAGTAACTCACTGTATGCCACTGCACCCCACTTTACTCCATTCTACTCTGACACAGTATTTCACTCTACTCCTCTGTACGCCACTCAATGCCATTGTACTCTATTCTTTAAGCTAGTTCACTGTACACCACTCCACAAAAATTAACTAGCTTGTATGTGACTCTACTCAAGTCTACATTACCTTCCAATACTGTACAACAGCCCACTACAACGTACTGTACAACATGGTACTACAATTTATGACACTTTGCTCAACTGTATGGTAGGCCACTGCACTCCATGCCATTATAGTCTGACACTTTATTTCACTCTACACAACCCCATTGCAGTGCTCTCCACTATACTCCACTCTTTTACACTTTACCCATCTCTACGCCACTGTACTATACTTTGCTCTACACTGCTCCACTGTTCGACACTACTCCATTGTATGCAACTCCACCCAACATCACTGCACTACACGATATGACAACTTCTCTCTACTGTACGCCACTCCACTATAGGATATGGTAATCCACAACACACGCCTCCGCTATACTCTACCTGACAATACTCCAGTCTAAAAAAAACTCTAAAACAATCTACAACACCCTACTCTATTGTTCGACACTACATTCCACTGTCCCACTCGTTGCTCCAGTCTATCCTTGACTCCACTATAAGAGACACCATGCACTACACTATAGAACACTTTACTACACTGTACAATATGCTACTACATTCTACTCCTCCACTGTACTGTACAGCACTGCATAACTCTCCACTTGCGACACTGGACTATATGCTCTGAAACACATTTTTATTTAAAAAATGTAAACAACATTGAAATTGAATGAAAAAGTAAAGGTTAAAACTAATTTATAGTTAGTAAATTTTATTTTCCCTATACAAACCAAGTTTAAACTGCACTAACTTTAAAAATACTTCAGTTTTAGTTATATATGGAAGTTAATATTTGGAAGGCGGTGGATAAATTGTAAATAAACGTTATAAGTACTGGATCTCGTTGCACACTTACTAGCTCGCTAACCAGACAACTTTAAAGGTAACTCGCTACACTACCATGCACTGTGTTTAGACAATTTCATTTGAGATGTTACAAGTGCTAAAAATGCTATGATCTCATGCTATAGCGGATGTAGTATGTAAGTGTATAAAGAGTGCATAGAAAAGGCATGGGTTATAGTTAATGTAGTGTGGTGCGTGAGGTGACAAACACTTTTCAGAGGTTGGCAACATAGTAATTTGAAAGTGATGCGTAAAATATAAATTGAAGTTATAATTATAACTTTACTTTTTTTTTTTTTATTTCAGAACATGTTACCGAGCACAATGAAAAAACATACAGTGGGAAAAAAAGACAGGTGAAAAAATTACATGGTATATATGATGATCGTATACAGAGTTGTCGGATAGTAATATCAAGAATTGGGGGGGGGGGGTGGTGACTTATTCATAAGACCAACACATTGTTACATGATGTATCTCATACAACCGTTGGTGGGAATGGAAAATAAATGAAACACACACACACACACAAACTGGCAATACCCACTCTGTTGTAGTTATAGGTGGGGCGTTACTAGAGATATATATTTTTTTTACCATTAATAACTGAGTTTGTTTAACAAAACTTTACATACCTATTCTTCCTTATGTATTGATGCAAAATGTATTCTTTCTATACAAACCAAACAAATATTTGAAATTCTTAAGTTAGTTAAACCTTAAGGTTTGCATGTCTCTCCTGGCCCGTCAGACCGTGAAAGTGATTAGTGTGTCAGAAGCACTACAGGGTGTAACAAAGCTGTGAAAAAGCATAAGTGAAAGTAGGGGAGCTTAATTTGGATCTCCTCAGACCTCAGTTCTCAAAGTCTCTAAGCACAAGCACTTTGGCATATGTATGGTTTTCCAACAGTGTCGTCGTTCCATTTTTAGAGTGGGTGGTGGGCGTCGTCTCTCTCACGCCCACCGATGTTCCGCTCTCCCAAACAGCCCCTCCCACGACTAATTGTGTTGGCTGTGGAGCTTCTTAAAGCCCAGCTCAGGTTGGGGCAGGGCACCCTCTCTGGTGGCACTCTATAGGGAGTTAACGTTTACCCCAGTTTCGGAAACCGCAGCATTAAGACCAATCCTTTATTTGGTTAAGCTGATGAGAAACCCAAAGGCTGCTGTCTACCTGGAAACACTAGAAGATGCTATCTATAAAAAAGGAGTACAGGGGGAGAACGTGGGCAGCTCATGACCAGAATGTTTTAAATGACTTACAGACGGGATCCCTATGGGCTGCCCCCAGCAGTGTCAGGCAAAACACTGCAGACATAAAGTGAAGAGTGGTACTGAGCGCATATGATGGTGTAGAAGTGCCTGGAGTTGAAGACAGGGTCTATTGTGTTCAACTATGTTAGAAGCCTCCATTGTCATGTGTGCACCATTTACCTGGATGCGTTATAACTTGAGTTAAGGACAGATGTATATGTAAAGTTCAGGCTGGGCATTTTGCCGACTAGGGTCTATCTAATGTGCTCCCATAGGCTTGCCACCCGGCGGACCACTGTGACTAGCTTTAGTGGGACAGATAACGTAACCCGCCCCTTCCTGTTTTTTTAATAAGCATGATACCACCCTGATGGTGCTGGCTAATTCCTCTTTTTAAACTTAACGCAGTTAGAGATGTTAGGCCGGCATTGGCACTGTGCACAAGGTCTGATGCTCAACAGGTGGTTAACCCTGTAGCGTCTTTGTTATGGGTAGTGTGGCCCTACCTCAGAAATCTGCCCTCCATGCTAGGAATTAGCCCAGCTTGTTAACCCAAGAGGCTCCATATTTTCCGTACCACTACTGAATTATAAACTTTGCATGGACCTTCCTTAATGGGGCAATCCGTGCAGTTTATGTGTCTTTCTTTTGCTGTCCACTCGGTGGTAATGCTACACTCGTTTTAATGATGGACGGGCTAAGACTACGAAAGTACTCCCCTTTTGCACTTTCACAGACCCCATGATTATATGATTGCTAAACTTGGATGTAATGTTGCATATTTATGACCTTTTTTATTTTAATGGATTATGTTTAGTATTCTCTTTTGAACAATTACACTGTATTTATTTTATCCGTTTTAATTATTGTATGGCTAACAGGCGGAAACAATAAAACTGACTTTGAAAAAACGAGTACATACACTGTTAGAAGGAAAATGCGCAAACTTCAATGCAATTAGGTGTTCCCTCCATGTAACCTCACTCTGGGTGGAAAGGACAATGTATGACCAATGTAAATAGCATTCTAACTAGAAATTTTACTGAGCTACCCAAGAAGCATGGTTTCCCTCAACATATAAACACGCATTGTATGATAGAAAATACTCTTGACGCACACAGAAAGGGATTATTATAGATGCGTTTCGCGTAAATTCAAAGTACACTAAAATATATACATCTATACTGTTGGTGATAGTTATTCAACTAAATTTTGATTAATTGGAAGCACGTGCTCTAAATGTATATACATAATTAATTGAATAAAGGTATCGCCGGCCTCGTCAGCTGGTAGGTGCCCCTGGAGATACCATCAGACTCCCACGTGAGGCACCCCTTGCACCTACGAAGGAGTTTTCTCCTTTGCCCCCTAACCCGTATTAGCATCACGAAGCCACGGTCCTAAAGATTGTTCAGCTCAAGGCGGAGCTCCACCGGGTTATCAACCCATCAAGGATAATTTCCACTAGTGTCTGCTACCCGCTACCACCTGCTGAATAACGCTTCGGTGCTACAGGGTAAACTGAACATAGCAGCACCTCGTTCGCTCATCTCTTTACAATCCCAGCTCTTTTGGGCTGCTCGACGCCTGCTGAGCTCCCACAGAGCGCCCCTGGGCAGAGTACCCCCCTTGTCTGAGGCACCCAAGCCCATAACTGGTTGACCTCCCACATATCCCCCCCATCCCCTCCAAGGCCAGGCCGGCGTCCTATGGGCATCCCCAGCACACGGCTGTGCTTCCAAGCAGGCTTCGCCACCAAACGCTGTAGAGCACCCCGCTGTCACCACCTCCGGCCTGCCGCGTCCCCACTCTGAGCCCGAGACCACCCCGGGCGCGCTCTCACCAGGGTGAGCTGGATCCGGGTGCTAAAGGTCTTCCGATACCAGACTCTTTGGATGACGATGATGACCGGCGTGGTCATGGCCTTCGCCAGCTGGTAGGTGCCGATGCTGTTGCTTTGCAGGGACAGGTTGGTGAACACCACGAAGCCGCAGAAGCTGAGCGCCAGCCCCAGCACCCGTCGAGGCGCCAAGCTCTTCGGGCAGAAGAGATGCGCTTGGCGGCACACGCACAGTCCCAGAGATGTGAACACGAAGTGCAGCAAAGTCAAAGTCAAGTTGGGAAAGCCATGGCGCACGTACAGCCACTTGTTCAGGAACACGATACATGTGGAAGCCACCAGATTCACCAGTAGCCCGGCCGCGATGCCTAACGAGCCGGCCATAACGTTAAAGCAAAGACCGCTGTCCCGGCAAGCGAGAGAAGCCACCGGGGCACATGTACATCCAATCAGATACAGCCTAAAGATTCCCCGTGACCAATCACAAGCCGAGGGCTCGGCACTAATACGTATTTACTGAATGGCAAACACTAGACCACCTTTGGCAGTTTTTAACAGGTCAGCGGCGGCCATTTTACGTGTGGGCGCATCTCTATCACTTTCCTCCCGCCCCCAAATTCCGAGTGTTTATAGTGGCCCTTTCGTGGAATCCGAAGTGACACGGTGACGGCACTTCTCATCACCGAAAAGCATTGCGTCTGTGTTCTGCAAGGGTGTGGGTCCCTATTTTTTCCATGTCAAGTTCAAATATCGCGATTTTTAAGGAATCCTTGAATTAAAACTCCAGGCAGAAAGCCAATAAAGGTGATTCAAACATAAACGAGCAAACAAGGTTTTGACATTTTAACTATTTTCATTCGAGTCATGGAAAATGTGGACTTATGTCACTCCAAATTTGTTTGGGTTACAACAATATATATTATTAGATTGTTCTTCCCAAACTAAACAGCTTCTAAACATTTGAATGGTAGGTCTAAGTATTACCTCACTCACTTTAGGGTTAATCCAAACACCAGTCTAGACTTAAAATATAACCATCCCAAAGCATGAAGATAAGTCAACCTCCCAGTCTCTATACTTACATTTCCAGATTTAAGTGATCTTTCACCATTATTTATTTGTTAACAGTACTCCCATGTATGTTCAGACCAAAGGTACTACATTCTCAAGGAATGTGAAGCATGCACCTTCATTGCAGGCATACTGCTGCAGTCAAATTACACTCAGAGTCAATCTGAAGTTTTGTATGTCAAACTATTTGGCTTTACGATCTACGAGATAGCGAACAGGCAGAGATAAGAAGGAAAGCTATTTTCTGCCTTTGGTCATGGTGTGTCACAGAAAACCTACAACAGTACAGAGCAAAGGCTCAAAACCTCACTCAACATTTTAAACACTGTGTAAGGTTACTTGCGTGCACACACGAGGAAGGGAGGACAGGCAGGAAAAACACAATAAGGACACCGTGACATTCTACAAGATTCAATGCCAGAGGTACAAAATAAGGATTGAACATTACATCTTCTTCCTTCTTTTGAAGGTCCTGAGAACAAATACTCCTGAGATCTGAGGGGCATTCCAGCATTAAGTGAACCAATACATGTACCATCAACATCAGAATAATAATTACCAGATACAGTATTGGGTAAAAGTGACAAACTGGCAACATGTAACTTAGTACATAATGAAACCTCCTGGAATGATCCGTAGGGGCACAAAAAAGGTGCTAGAAGGTTTCTGGACATAGCACAATCAGTTGTAACCTTACCAGCTTGCAATGCAGTCCACCAACTTCCATTACTGGGCCATATAGCAGTACCAAGAGTTCTAACAACCCTCATGGGTTGATCAAACTTATCACCACTGAATTTGTTATAAGGACTTTAGATCCTTATCATGTCTTCCATAACAATTTTACTGGCCCTGGCTGACTTCCTTTGGTCATAAAAGTGCTTCATTTTAGCTAAACATTTTCCATGTCTGTCCATCACAATAACACCATACTCAGCATGAAATGGCACACTAATTAGAAGGTCATGCCCCTTATTAGATTTCCTTAACCAATGGGGTTGGAGTTTTGCGGATGAAAGTGTATCTCTTAGTAACTCATTTGGGATCTTACATGTGACATATTGTGAGGTAGTGCGGTAAGCCCATAAGTGGGTTCTTAATTAATTCCGCACAGGTAAGTTACCCATCAGAACTAGTTGAATGGTTTCTTTAATTATGCAGTTTGCTCGTCCTACTTGGCCATTACATTGGGGATGATACAATGAAGATTTATAGTGAGTTATCCCACTTAAAAAAAGGAATTTGGACATCTCAGCAGAAATTAATTGGGAACCATTATCACATACTAGTTCCAAAGGGAACTCTACTCTTGAAAATACTTTTTTTAAGAACCCCAGAATATTACTAGTGGTAGGGTAGTCAACAAATTCCATGTCAATCCATTTGCTGCAGTAATCAACCACAACCACAGCAAAGCACACAGATTCAGGCAACTTATAAATGAGCCCAATCCCCCAATCAAGTCCACACAAGCTTCTGCCAAGGTCCCACAGGGAAAGGAACAGGAAAAATAGAACAGACACCTGTTCAGAGAGTTTTATTTGCTTCCTTACACATCTGACATCCTTGGACAAATAGCTTTACATCACAATCTATGACTGACCTCCAATAAAGCATTCATAAATTTGTTTTGGTACCAGTCATGCCCATATGGCTCTCATGGGTCAAAGCAAGGAGACAGGGCCTTAGTTAGAAGATTTTGTGATTTAATCAGCAGTAGTGATTTCAAATGGCAAAGTGGAGAGGTATTCAGCCAGTACATTTGATATACCAGGAATGTGTTGGACATAAAAAATGAATTCATGCAATTTGCATACTAATTTCATAACACGTAGTGAGACTTTATCTGAAACCTTCCTGCTCATTAAGGGTTTTTGGTCACTTTATCAAGAATGGTTTCCCCTACTGGAAACTTACATTTTGCAACAGCCCACAAACACACCAAAGCTTTTTGCAGAATATTTGGATTCTGATCACCTAACTTTACATGACACAAAAACAATGAGATGCTCACTATTAGGTGCTCTCTAGATGAGAACAGCATCTGACCCAACTTGACTTTCATCAATAGTCTCTACACAAGGTAAAGACTCATCAAAGGATTTAAGGGAGGGTGCACTTTATAACTCTTCCTTTAAACTATGCATACTGGCAAAGCAATTCTTGTTTCAAACAAAGACTGTACCTCTTATAGAGAAAGTGCACAGGTTCCACTTTCTCAGAGTAAGAACGTTGAATAAAATTAAAACAATACTAAGAAGGATGAATGTTTTTCTTTGTTAGATGGTTTAGGTACCTGAACAATGGCAAAAATCAAACAGGGTTTTGGTATGACACCTTCTGAACTGATAATATGACCCAAGGGTTTTTCTTTGTTCTTGAAAATTCACATTTTTCCCTCTTGAGGTTCAAAACACTTGCTTGGACTCACTTCAGGATTATGCGTAAAATGTTCAAATGACTTTATTAGTCTTCAAGAAGATGAGGAGGTCATCCTGGAAGGCTTTGACCCCTTCCATGCTATGGAACAGCTTGTTCATTATCCTATAAACAAGCACTGGCAAAGTCAATTATTTTCACCTGTGCCGAATGTACTGGCTTTTTCAACTTTTAAGCTTGACAGCTCTGTTTTTAGTCACCCACACAAATGAAATACATGGAATTTGTGTCATGTGATCCCTGCATCACATATACTATCACATTACAAATCAAACCTGTCATACAACCTTGAGCCTAGAATACCTATCAGTTCAGCTGCTTCCAAGCCCTACCTAGCGTTTCCGGTAACAAGAGACTTAAGCTTTTTAATTTTCAATTTTTTATTGGAGCTAAAACCTCTGAAGCCTCTTAAAGCACACAATCACTCTTTTTGCATGAGTCGTCCATTCTGCTGCCTTAGGGTACAATCGAAATGAGGAAAGACGGCCAGTGGATGGCATCATGTGACAGCATCTGCCAGTGACAGATTTGTCACAGACTGGTCTCTAGGCAGAAACGCTAGGGAAGGCCTTGACTTGATACCACATAGACTGCACAGAATGATAAACATCTTTCAACTATACCACGCATGTCCAAAATAGGTCCATGTTATCTCTTCAGTCTAAACAATGAATATTTAAAAAGTTTTCATTTAAACTCACTACTTGTAAATACATTTAACATGGCTAGCATATAATTCAAACATTGATCTGGACCTTTACTCAACATCCCTGCAATATGCAATTATGACAAGAATATATTTCTGAACCATGGGAAGAGGGGGCTATGATGGTTCTGCTGTGAGAAAAAAGAAAAAGAAAATGATAAATATGTAGCAAAGGGACGGAAAAAAAGAAAAAAAGGGCAGTGCCTTTTGTTTTCATCTTTAAGAAAAAATGGGGAGTAAAAACAGAGACCAAAAAGGGTGAAGAAAAAATGGTGTACAAAGGGCAAAATAGATCTCATAAAAAAGAATTAAACACAAACAGAAAACTAGAGGCAAAACAACTTAGAAGTAATAAAACCTAAGTAATGTGGAGCGCTGAGATTTTGAAAGAGCATCAAGATTCCACAAGGCAAACCTCTTGACCCATTTGCTGCTCTGCAGCAACCTTTCACATTGAAAAGCAATTCCCTTGTACTTAAACACTGCTGTTTATTGAGCCACACAGAGCCCTCACCTAGATGTCTGCCATTCTGCACCGCACGAGGAAACAAGTATTTGCAATGCAATTGGTCTTGCATTTGCCTGGGTTAGACCAACTGTCATTGTAAATTCATAACTGGACTTTTCTTGCCACATAAATTGGTCAACCTTGCCTCATACTATAGTCTTTTCCTGCCATATAATTCCAGTGGCCATGCATATAACTAAAGCATTTCCATTTAGCTTCTTCCTCTATCTGCAGCAAAAAATGAAAATGTTGCCATTTAGCTTCCTAATTTAAATTCCCCCTGCTAATTCCAATAGAATACCACTTTCATCACCCCACCATCAGAGTTGCTGGCTGGCTAACACAATTCCCCCCAAAAAGACAGAAGACAGCCACATAGGAGAAATACATTAGAAGGGTCACCCAAACATATCAAAAGTGTTCAAACAGTCATAGGGTAATAAGGATTTTAAGTTGGCCTGAATTATTGTCATAATTGTAATAAGGAGAGATTATTAAAACATATACAATTATCATTTAAACCTTTATCAGAAATAAACTTTTGGCATTAAACTGTAATGCTCAAAATAGCCCCTAGAGGGCACTGTAACACAAATATAATTTGTAAGAAACATGATCATGTAACCATTTTGTTAACCTTTAGAGAACATTACCCCCATGAACAACAAAACAGGAAAAAGTAAAGCAGTATAACCATTTACTTAGGTGGTGTTTTTAGGACTAGCTGACCTACTGCAATTATATTGCAAACAAGGCCTTAGAAACAACATTTTTCCTAGCTATGAAACAAAAGTTCTAGCTATGAGAAAGCTGAAAAGACATTGAATTGTGGGAGGAGTTATTATTTTGGAGTCCCCACTAACATAGTATGGGGACCCAGAGATGATGCAAACAGAAAGAACACATTGTGGTCAATGTGTTGAAGGTGGACTTATTTTCCTAGGGTCATCACACGCTGAGTATGAGCAAAATGTTTTGTAAAAGTAATGCCCTGCAAAGCATTATGGGGCAAGTTTCTGTGCCACAAATATTTAAATATGTTGATATGACTGTAATGCTTAAAACAGCCCCTAGAACACCACACTGAAAATAGCATTTGTAAGAAACACGGTCATGTAACTATATAGTAAGACCCTAGAGGGCATAACCACCCGAAAGGAAAATGGATATAAGTAATGCAGAGTAACCATATATGTAGACCCTAGAGGGCGTAACGCATTACACATTTTCAGGGGTGGCAGGCCAATGGCAATGCTATTACAAACAAGGCCCTTAAAACACAAGTTATACCAGCCATGAGAATGCTTAAAAGAAATTGAATGGTGGGAGGGGTCATTATTTTGGGGTCCCCACTATCCTAGTGTGGGGATCCAAAGATGACATAGACAGAAAGAGTGCATCGTGCTGAATGTTTTGGTGTTGGTCCTTTTGTCCTAGGACCACCACAGGCTGAGTTGTGAGCAAAAATTCTGTGAAAAAAGAATGCTTGCGAAGCATTATGTGTTGAGTTTTCCCGAGTGCAGTGAATATTGTAGTATCGGTTCTCCGGCTCTCACGCTGTGCCTTAGCAGATTGTGGTCAATTTTGCCACATCTGCGACATTCTTTGCCCAGCACAGGACACTGCTTGAAGGATGCCCGGTGGCAATTAGAACCTCACATGCAGCACTTGTTCCAATACGTCTCCTCCTGATTGCGACCAGCAGTTCTATTGTTTGTTGTGGCATTGTCATGGCTGGCTTATACATTGACTCGTACAAGGTTTACCTCATTGTCTCTACTTTCAGGCTTCTTAAGAAGTTTCATACCCTTCACTGTACATTCACTACTTTTAATAGTGCTAGTTACCTTATCAAGAATTGGATTCTTGTGGCGTAGCAACATCTCCTGTGCTTTAATACATGCTGCGCTCATAACAACCTGATGGCAGATCATCTCATCATTGTCTATTGAACGCACATGTTGAGGCTAACATTTGTAATGTTGCCAAATATGTTTCTACAGATTTGCAGGAGCTTGGTATCTATAGTAGAAGTTGTGCTGCTCCATAATATCACTGATGCTCGTATCAAAGTATTCTTCATTTTTTCTGTGCCTTCAGCATAAATGTACCACTCATCTTTATTCACCCCTTCTGGCTTCACACTCAGTGATATATTACCAAATAAATGCCTGTCTTTAGCCCCCAAAAAGTGGTACAGCAAAACCTGTTTGCGCCTGGCACTTTACTGTGTACTATTATTGGCAACAAAATGCATCTAAAAACACTTAGAAATGTGGGAAACTATTTGTATAATACAGGTCATAGCAGTGGGAAAAGACACTAGACCTGTTGGTGTGCCGGGCAACCTTTTCTTTAGCAGATGTTGATCGCTGGGCTTTGTATCTGAATAAACTAACAAACCATATCTTGGATGGGGCAAGCATTCCTGATAGTTGGAAGGCAGCAGAAATTGTCGCCAACTATAAAAAGGGTTCACAAGACTCGCCCCTATATTATAGACTGATAAGCCTTATCAATGTAGCACAAAAGGTCTTCGCACAGGCAGATCCTCGGAAGACTAGAGAAATGGATTGATGAACATCAGGCCCTGTCATATCTCCAAGCCGGGTTCAGAAGACATATCAGTACCATAGATCAGATATTTAGGTTTTTAACTATCTATTGGAAGACCTTAGTACTGCAGAAGGCCCACTTGTACTTAGTCTTTGTGGACTTAAAATCTGCATTTGACTTAGTCCCTCGCAGTAAGCTGTGGGCGGTTCTGAGGGACAATGGGTATCCAATGCCCTTTTGGACATTCTGGTGCATCTCCATCAGAGCACATTCGCTGAAGTCTGATGGGGCCCAGAAGGGGAATTGACAGAACGGATAGGGGTTCATAAAGGTGTCCATCAGGGGGTGTGTTCCTGCTCCCACCATATTCTCTTCATTTCTGAATGATGTGGTCACCTTTTTAGAGGATGGTGCGAGTGGTGCTCTCCTGGTGGCGAGACGTAAGATTTCCCTTCTCCTTTTTGCAGATGACACCTTATTAGTGTCCAAAATGCCAAGTGGCCTGCAACATCTGGTGAACGGGTTTGTGGTCTTTTGTGCCGACTGGGGGTTGCACATTTTTATGAATTTCTCACAATTTTACTTATTATTACTGCATATGATGGAGATTAATTCTACATGTTTGTATGATTGCTTGTATGAGCTATTATGATTTTTCTCTTTTTCAGTGCTTAATTTGTAAATAAAAAGGTGCCGGTGCCCAAAGCTCTCCTCTTAAACATGCGGCTGCGGCAATTAAATGTGCGAGCATGGAATACTGAGGCAGCGTAAACCTGAAGCCATATCGGGCCTCTTCAATCCGTTTAAAGCCATTCCCTGCCCCTTCAGCTCACTCTTGCCGCTTTCTGCTTTCTCCCTTTGTGACGCTTTTTCGTTTTTCTCTTTCTCAGTCTTTCCCAGGTGTGTTTTTTGCTCACAGTAAATGCTTGAGGCAGAAAAATAAGTTCTGGCCCTCAAAAATAAGTGCCGGTGCCCCTCACCGGGAACAACAAGCACAAAATAGGCACTGCTTTTTCATATTTTGTTTTAATTAAGTATGGTTGATACTTTTGTGGTTGCAAAATACAGAATAATTACATGATTTTTTAATCATTCGGCTCCATGTCTCGGCACTTCAAAGAAAGTTGCAGGCATTAACACAGCATTCATTACACCTGCCATTGTTAATTAATTATGAATTGCTTATGGTCGCTGGGCAGTTATTGAGAATAGTCACAGTATAAAATGTGCGGAAGTTTCCACTGAAGGTTAATAACAAGTTTGTAGATGAGAATAAAACCAGGCTGCAAAGATGTGAAAACGCAGAAGCTGACACTGGAGAACTGCAGGACCACAGGCTTAAATTTCAGAACCTTCGGGAAAAAGTGGTCGGCACAGGATCCTCAATGTCAGCAAAAAAGGTAGCAATAGACACCATCTGACGAAAAGTCTTAACCCAGGCGTGGCGGGGGGAGGGGGGCAAGCGTTGAAGCAGGGAGAGAGTGGCTGTACAGGCCGCATTGGGACAGCCATGGGGCGAGCAAGCCCCAAAGACGGCCCACGGCAGAAGCGGCAATGCAGAAACTCAGGCTGCCACTGAAGAGTCGCGCATGTCGACTGTGTGTATCAGAGCCGAAGGGACCATTGGTCAGGAGGCCAGGAACAGGGGTCCGCGTGAGCCCACAAGGAAGTGCATGTGGAGGGCTGAAAGGGCAGATCTGGCTTTCCGCACTCACCACCACCGAAGCCTGCAGTAATGAACAGGCTGAGGTAAGGAGGGAAACTCTTTATTGTGCCTCCAGCCCCTGTGCACCACAGAATACCTTGATGGTTCCGAGCAACGGCTCAAAACCGCACTCCACATTCGAACCACATACGAGGTTACTCACGGGCACACGCACATGAGGGAGGGAGGAAAGGGCAAGGGAGAAAGAAAACAAAGATAGGTATGCCACAATTACATTCTGTTCTGCAGTGCTTAATTTGTAAATAAAAACGTGCCTGTGCTAAAAGCCCTCCTCTTAAAGACGTGGCTGCTGCAATTAAATGTGCGAGCACGGAATACTGAGGCAGCGTAATCCTGAAGCCATCGCGGGCCTCCTTAATACAATTAAAGCCACTCCTCGCCCCTTCAACTTACTGTAGCAGCTTTCTGCTTTGTCCTGTTGTGACGCTCTTTCGTTTTTCTCTTCCTATGTCTTTCCCATATGTGTCTTTTGCTCGCAGCTAATGCTTAAGGCAGAAAGATAAGCGCTGGTCCTCCAAAATAAGTGCCGGTGCTCCACACCGGGAACAACAAGCACAAATGAAGCACTGCTGTTCCGCAAGATGCAATGCAAGAGGTGCAAAATAAGGATTGAACACTACAACCTACCACCCCGTCCACGCATGTGAAAGCATTACACACATACACACTGATTTCCTGTAATCTTATTTTCTTTCTTTGTTGAGACTACTCAAACATATTGTCAAATATTCAAGGACTGTAGTTAGAAGGATAGGATCAGACCTGAGTAATTGTAAATAACAAGGATATTTTTCTCAGAAGAATTCTGGGTGACATCAAATAGATACAAGAGCAAAGCTCACTTTGTCTATGAGCTCAGAGCCCCAAAGTGAAAAACATTACCATACATGCCAACATTTTAGAACAAGAAAGTGGGTGCTTTGAAAAAATAGATTAGGGGAATGTATTTCCCTCAATTACTTTTATTGAAACAGAGGCAATTTCAGGTGGGGGGCAACTAAAATAAAGTTATTTTGGTTCGAAATTATGTGAGTCTCCTTCCTGAATCAGGTCTATTGGCATGTATCCATTACAAATGTTCACTTTTTACCCATCTATAATTTTATATTATGCATGACCTCCCCAACCATCTACCCCTGCTTTCAACATCTACATGGCATAGAGGAGTAATGAGGATGCGAAAACATGGCCTTCTCTCCCGAAAACAAAAATGCCTGGTCTCTCTCCTGCCACCCAACTCAACCACTCTCTGTGCCTCCCCTTCAATCTGAAGCCCTGCTCTCTGCTTTCCATCCAGCAGCGTGCGGAGACAACACCGGGAACCCCGAGACCGCTTCAGAGACGAGGAGGATCAGCGCGAAATGAGGAACGCGTGGGGGGAAGCATCCTGGAACGACAGAGACTGATGAACAGCTCACGCTTCCAGGAGGGATGTGGCTCAGCAAGGTAAGGCCCTTTTTTTGCGCGAGGTCGTTAGGGAAAAGAGACAGATGTGCTATGAGAGTGGGGAGAGGGAGGAACAATGGGGCCACAGAGAAGGGGCACAGAGATAAGGCCCCGCATCCATGATGTTTTGAGACATGGGGAGCACAGGAAAAACGAATTTGCACACTGGTAATCACTCATCACCATTATTCCTCCCGCACAAGCACTATAGCCAATCCTAACCCCAACTGACGAAGGAATAAACATTTACCTGAATCCTTCCTGTACTGTTTTCACCGAGTGACGAGGGCATCCCTAACACCACCTGCTGCTCCACCTGGAAAACAGAGGACCAGACAGTGTAAGGGGATAGGACCCAGAGATGAACCACAAGACAAAGACAATTGTGAAGAAAGTAACCACTGAAAAGGAAAACAGTGTTCAATGAAGACAAGTGTGAACCTTAAAACGACATGTTCCATTTTTGTTTTTACTGAAGAGAAGCCCCATAGCCACACGGCCGTCCACAATTCTCTTTATTTCTCCCCTTATGTCTGTGCCTCTTTCCTTTCTCACTAGTTCTAGGTTCACCTTTCTCAATAATTCTTTCCTAATTATTTTCCTTTCCCTCACCGTTGTCTTTCTTTTGTCGCTATTCTTTTCCCCTCCTTTCCTCCGTAATAACTCTTCTCTTCTCCTATTTGTCCTGTCTTTCTTTATCTAGTTCTTTCTTTCTCTGATTTTATTATTTTTCTTTCCTTCTTTCCCGCCTTTATTTCAGTCTTATCTTCATTCTCTGTCTTCACCTTCCCTCCTGTTTTTCTTTTTCTGTCTTTCTTTTTCTTGTTGAATTGAGTTATTGTACTTTTCCTTTCTTTTCCTTCTTTCATCCTTCACTACTGTCCTTTCTCTATGGCTCTCCTTCACTGTTTCTCTTATTTTCTTTTTGCTACCATTTTTTTGTTTGTGTCACTCATTTTTTCTTTCATTGCTTCCCATCTTTTTCATTATTCTCTTTTCCACTCGTTTTCTTTATTTCTCTGTCATGCTCTTCCTTCTTCTTTCCACTTCTTCCTTTGTCATTCTTACTTTCTTCCTCTCCTCTTATTAATTCATCCCTTCCCTTCATTTTCTCCTTAGTTTCTCTTCCTTCAGTCATCTTTTTTCTTTTTTTCTCCTTTCTATTTCCCCTAGTTCTTTCTCTCCATTCTTTTGTTCTGCTTTTCTAAGCTTCATCCTTTCTTTTCTTTTTCCTCTGTTGTCTTTTTCTCTCACTCTGTCATTCTTTCATATCTCTGTCTCTTCTCACTTTCTCTTCTGTCTTCTGCTCTCTTTTCTTTTTCCCTTTCACTGTCCAGAGCAAAAGGACAGAATTGAACCACAGATGTAAACCTTTTTCAATGCACCTGCTGTCGCATTAATGCTGTATTCTCCCTTAGCAGGACTAGTGTACTCTAAAGGCAGTGTTTATGTTATTTGGCCTCTATGTATATTTATCGAATCCCTTATTAGGCAGTAGCTCACAAAGGTTTTCAATGATCAGACGTAGCTCTCACCAAAGCAGAGTATGGAGACCACTGGTTTAGAAATTTTAGTGGTTCACCCTGACACAAAGTGTGATTATCACTTGAGGTGGGTACTTATCCCACTTGTTAGACCTGACAGCCTTAGGGTGGTCATCCACCAACTTTTTGCCTGCCTCCCTCCACTTTTCTGGCACTGTTTTTGCTGGTTTTAGGACTCTGTGCACCTTACCACTGCTAACCAGTACTAAAGTGCATATGCCCTCTCCTTTAAACATGGTAACATTGGTTCATTCTCAATTGGCATATTTTATTTACTTGTAAGTCCCTAGGAAAGTGCACTATGTGTGCCCAGGGCATATAAATTGAATGCTACTAGTGGGCCTGCAGCACTGATTGTGCACCCACATAAGTAGCCCCTTAACCATGTCTCAGGCCTGCCATTGCATGGCTTGTGTGTGTAGTTTCACTGCTACTTTGACCTAGCATTTAAAAGTACTTGCCAAGCCTTAAACTCCCATTTTTCTACATATGCCACCCCCAAGGTAGGTCCTAGGTAACCCAAAGTGCAGGGTGCTATGTAGGTAAAAGGCATGGCATGTAAATGTGTGTTTTATATGTCCGGTAGTGGAAAACTCCTAAATTCGTTTTCCACTACTGTGAGGCCTGCTCCTTTCATAGGATAGCATTAGGACTGCCCTCACATACTCTTCGAGTGGTAGATCCTGATCTGAAAGGGATAACTAGGTCATATTTAGCATGGCCAGAATGGTAATAGAAAATCCTGCTTATTGGTGAGGTTGGATTTTATATTACTATTTTAGAAATGCCACTTTCAGAAAGTGAGCATTTCTCTGCACTTAAAATCCATCTGTACCTTACAGCCTGTCTCCAGTCAACATCTGGGCTGGGCTGGTTGAGAGCTCCTTGTGCATTTCACCCAACCACAGACACAGGACACTCAGTCACACCTGCACTCATCTGCAAACTGAATGGGTTTTCCTGGGCTGGAAGGGTGGAGGGCCTGACTTTTACATTTCAAGGGCTAGTGGCCTGCCCTCACACAATGGACTGCCAAACCTCCTACTGGGACCCTGTACTGAAAGCGGAACTTGTGCACTTCAAAACCACTCTTTGAAGTCTCCCCCACTTCAAAGGCATTTTGGGGTATGTAAACTGGGTCTCTGACCCCACCAACTCAGATACTTCTGGACCTGAACCTACAACCTGTCAAGAGGAACTGCCTGGCTGCCCAAAGGACTCATCTGGACTGCTTTGCTGAGAAGGACTTCTGCACTGCTGTTACCCTGCTGACCTCTGACTTTACTGAAGAGTGCTTTCCAAGGGCTTGGACTGAGCTTGCCTTCTGTTTTCTGAAGTCTCAGGGCCAAAAAGACTTCATCTCTTCAGGTACCTGCTTGTGTGCCCAAAATCAATGCACAGCCTGCTGTAAACTACGCACAGCCTGCCCCGCGACCAAGAAATCAGCGCACACCTGAACAAAGCAGCCCGACTTCCCGAGTGGAAATTCGATGCAGCGCCTGCCTTGTGACAGAAAATTTGACGCACTGCCCTACCAGATCGACGCACAGCCGAACCAGAACGACGCAGCCAATTCACTGAGTGGAAAATCGACATATTGTCTGCTGTGCGGCTGCAAATTTGACGCAGTCCCCTCCTAGATTGACGCAATGCCTATGACTTCTTCCAGTGCGCCCAGGATTTCCCCGCATCGTCACTGGGCATAAAAAAGATCGCAGTGCGGAACCAAGACTGCGTGGCAAAAAACAGCACAAGCCCTTTGCAGCGTGGAAAGAAACAACCCAACGTCTGTGCCGCGTCGGAAAATCCAATGCACACTTTATTTTTCCACTAATTTCCTCCTCTGCGGTCTCCTGCATGTTATTTTTGACGCAACCCAGGTACTTAGTGTAATCAAGAGACAACTGTTGATTTCTAAGATTTAAGACTCTTTTTAAACTTGCAAAAGCGATATTTCAACTTGTGTTTATTGAATCTTTATTGTGTTGACCCTATTTTTAATCAGATAAATACTATCTATTTTTTTAATCCTGTGTGGTGTATTTTTGTGGTCTCTTCACTGTGTTACTGTATGATGTATTGCACAAATAATTTATACATTGCCTTCTAAGTTATGCCTGACTGTAATATTAATCTACCCTTAAATGCCTATTGACTTTAACATATGAATTTCACAACCAGTATGTCACATCAACTGCTTTTATCTTAACTTTTCATAACTAACAATCAGGCCTTTAACCTTCATAATTGGCCTGCCAACATAACCAACTCTGAAATAATGTGTTGGGCATATGTTTTCTCATGTGGTAATTATCAGGTGCACCATGATTAAATTACAAATATGTACAGAATTACAGTTGTCAAAACAATATAAAATCCCTCATAATAGAGCCTAATAGCCTAATAAGCGTTACAAATAGCGCAAGTCTTCTATTCCCATTGTTTGTTTGGGTCGGTCACCCACACCAAAACCCTTGCACACTAAGGTAATCTGGGAGATTCTGTGTAACAGAATACCTCCCTACAAGCTTTAGCACAGGGTAATAACAATCCACCCTTGCTGTTAACCAGTGCAAATAAATAAGTCAGGCCTACTTTCCTAGTCATACATTTTCTTCACAAACAGATCAGATCCAAGGAATCTGACATTACTTCTGACGGTGAACCGATAAGGCACGTAGCTATTACTACTGGCCTGACACTGTAGCTAACACACGCATACTGGAGTGCGCAGAATCTAGCAACAATCATGCATATAGTTATAAAATTACAAATACATATAACAGTGGTTCTTAACCTTTTGACTTCTGAGGGCCCCATGTAGTCATTACTGGAACCTGGGGAACCCCACTTATTTGAATCTGGGGACGCCTGCTGGATTATTACTGGAAGCCAGAGACCCCAGCCTACGCAATTTTGATGATTCGAACCACAAAACAATAAACAAATGAGGAAAACATTCTATTTTATTCACAAACAAATATTAAAAAATCAAATTTTTAATCTTAATGGGATGGTAGGAGTTTCTGAATCAAATTAAGGCCGCCCATCATCCACATTATATTCTGCTTGATGCGCTTGCACTGCTCCCATAAATAAATCTGAGTATACCAACTTAATTTTTAGCCTGCAATTTAAAATTCCTTCATGTTTGCACAACATTTTACAATTTTCAATTCTATATGTTGCTTCTTTATTTATATATTCTGTTAACATTATTTAATGTCTAAGCAGTTGCAGCCTCTCTGAGTAGGCTTTGTGGACACCCATGGGTCTCCAGATCACAGGTTAAGCTCCGCTGATGTAAAAAATCACAGCTGACAAAACAATATACACCCCCTATCAATAGGGCCTTCCACGAGTCACCACAGTGAAAATCTTCTATTCCCAGAGTTTGATAGAGTGGGTGCCAACAACGAAACCCTTGTGTACTATGGTTATTTGTGAGATTACATGTAGAAAAATACTTGTATGCAGCCTGAACAATCCACTCTAAGGGCCACATGTACAAATATTTGGATTTAAGATTTCCTAATTGCGATTTCATGCGAATCGCAATTAGGGAATCGCAATTCCAAATGTTAGAAACTCCATTGAGTTTCTTTTGCGATTCTCGGTGGGTCGCAAATAGACCTGTCTAATTAATACTAATGGGGTAGGTCGCAATTTGCGACCCACCCGAAATCGTAAAAATCACAGGGATGGTGGCCTGCTGGTGTCAGCAGACCTTCATGTCTGTGATTGCTTTTAAATAAAGCAATCGTTTTTTTTAAACGCAGCACGTGGGACTACTGCCTGCTTTTCAAAAACGTTTTTGCTTGCATTCACAAAGGGGAAGAGGTCCCTTGGGGACCTCTTCCCCTTTGTGAATGGGTTATTACCAGTTTGAAATTGGTGCTAACTGCGATTGTTTTGCGACCGCATTCACGGTCACAAAACAATCATACATACTATTTAGATTCGGTATTAGGAAGGGACGCCCTGAACATGCCCCTTCTTAATGCCGAATCGCAAAACACAAAATGCGATTCGGTAACAGGTTACCGAATCGCAGTTTGGGCCCTGTACATCCCAAAAGGCATTTTTCTAGTTACAAAGAGGCTGATTCTGCGAATCATCCCATTTGCAACTGGAAAAATGCTTTGTACATGTGGCCCTTATTTCCTACTGGCTTTAGCAAATGCCTTTGACAATAAATAAGCTAGACCCACTCCATTTCTCATAACTTTTCATAATAAATAGAACAGACCTATGATCCATGTGCACCAATCAGGGCTATAACTGTAATTACTGGCTTGTCATCATAACCAACTCAGGCCTACTATACTGAGCATAACCTTTCTTACAAGGTAACCATCAGGCCTAGTGAAAAATAACAAATGGATACAACATTTGGCAAAGCAAAATAATATCTTTTGTAAGAGGATCTCACAATGATTTTCATAGTGCAAATCTTCTATACCTATGGTTCGTCGTAGAAGGTAACTAAAACCAAAACCTTGCCTACTACGGTAAACTGTGAGATTCCATGTAACAAAATACCTATCTGTAGACTTTAAGGTAATACTACCCACCCTTATATGCTTATGAGTTTAACATAATCTTTTCAGAATATGTCAGGTCTACTACCTTTTTTGTAATTCTAAATTGTTCATAACAATCAGACATTTAACCTTTATCATTGGCTTCTCACCATAACCAACTCAGACCTACCATGCTTAACGGAGATTCCCACAAGGCAACCAAAAATTACAAAAGGTATGCAAAGTTACAGGATACTAAGCAAAATACTATTGCTACTAAGAGGTCCTAGCAAAGATTCTCATAGAGTAAATATTCCATAACTATGGTTTGTCACCAAAACCCTTACCTACTACAATACTAAAACCCTGACATACAACGGCAATTGATTAGATTCCAAATAACAATATCCTTCACACCAGGCTTTCATAAAGGGTAATAACATCCCACCCTTAAACGGTTTGATATCAACATATGCATCTCACAGTAAATGTGTCAGGCCTACTGCCTTTATCGTAACATTTCCTAGTAAACAGATCAAACCTATACCCATGATAATTGGCTAGTCACCATAACCAACTCAGTTCTACTGCATTGAGTATAAGCTTTGCCACAAACCAAAAAGTGCAATACAAGCACTCTTTTCAGTGGTAGCACACAACTACAGCCCAATGAAATCCTTACTCAGGGCAAGTAACATGTGGGTATAACCTAAGCCCCTCTTTTAATAGTACTTTCAAAGCTCTTTTTATTGGTCACAGTACTACTCTCAAAGCTCTTTTTTATTGGTCACATAAGGTCAGGTGACAGTTGCACTGTAAAGTGAGGCCTGAAATGCCTGTAGATTAGAGCAGCCCTTGATAAACCACACTGCTCTCAAACACACAACTGCACTCTGAACTTTAAAGTCAATCATGAGAAGGGTAGGCTGCTGGGACTAGAAAACAGAAATAAATTTGTCATTACTACATACCTCCCAGCTGTGCAGCTGCGAAAGCGAACAAACACTGTAAACTATCTACTTATCTATAAAACTTTATCAGCACTACAGTGCAACTTGTTTGCCCCCAAAACATCAAGTTCCATCCTATTGTAAGCTTGAGACTTTTATTCACATTAATGAGCCTTCACTAGGCAGCCATACTGTTGCTGGCTCAAGCAGTTGGTAAATCAAACAATCACAGCTGTACGGAGTGGAGGCACCTTTTCTGTGGAAGCACACAACTTTTCCCCAACTAAATGTACTCCAGATCACTAACACGTGGGCAAAGCTTAGGACTTACACCTGACTGTTTTTTTTACCATTATGACATGTATTTTAATGTCCCAGCAAGTACAGAAATTAGGAACATCACCTATTTTTACATAATTTAAACAGTAACTATAAACAGAAATCACTTCAAAAATGTTTTCTAGATCTGCCTTGATAATATTTGGTTGATCATCAAAGTAAACAACAACAGCAAGGTGATGTTAGAAATGAGTACATACGATTTTATATAAAGTTCAATTTAAGTATTATGTTCGGGACTTTGCAGAATCATAAAATATAAACAAATGGCTGGTATTTTTTTCTGGGGAAAGTGGCAAACGTAGACTCGACCCAAAAACCCTCTCTGCAGGAGTCCTTAAAACTCTTTTAAGTCTGAGACAGCATATGCGCTGTTGCTTGCAAGACACTTTGCTTAATAACAGGGAGCTTAGAGGCCTCCCATTGCTTACCATTGGTGGCTTCACTGTCAGTCTTGTTCCCTTGCTTCACATTGGTCAGCACTAGCTGGCTTCACTTCCTCTTCGTGTGCTTGTCCCGCCTTTTGAGTGTGGCCAAAGTACTGCATTCTTGCCCATGGTACTTCAACCGCTCGTGCTGTCAGGGTTACTTTTTTCCTTTTAGTTGCACCCTCCAGTGATGTTGCTTGCCCCATGCCTCATGCTCCATTCCCTCTTTGTTGGATTGCTTATCCCGTTGTCCCTGCACCCTCCCAAGTTGCTGCTTGCCATGTCCCCTGTGGCCAGAGCTGGCTGTGTCATAATGAAGATAATAGGAGACATGCTTCCTCAATAGTTACCAGCATTTCCACATTTTATTGATCTAGTGCGCTTTATTCAGCATGCCCTAGTATGCGAGACAAGGTAGCAGAACTATGCAAAATCCCCTCGGGCTCCATGAGGCCTTTGTTCACTGCTGTTGCTGTGAACAAAGAACATTGGAATGTTGATGCTTTGAGCTTTTACTAGGAAGTAAAAGCCTAGAGCACTCCATTGTCTTCAATGGATCCCCCAACTTTCCAATGTTCTAATGTGCAATAGTGCATTTCCCACTGATTAACTTAACTTGCATTTACTTTTTATTTAAGAAGTGAGTTATTTTATATGTAATTACCTGAAAGTGAAAGACCGAAAAAAGTTAAAGAATAGTTTCCTTTCTTTAGACACACATTTGACCACGCCCCAACGCCCCTATTTGCACACAGCATCACAGTTCCCTTTTTCTTTTTGCACTTTGACCATTACTACTGGGCTCATTCTTTAAAGTGCATAATGTAACTATGCCACATACATGGTATGAGTGTATTTCATGAGAAACTCTTTGTAGTTCAATTAGGTAATGGGCAGTTTTAAAAGACTATGGGCCAGATGTAGCAAAATCCGTTTTTGCGACTTGCAAATTGCGAGTCTGGGCAACTCGCAATTTGCAAGTCGCATAAACGGATGGAGAATGGTGTCTCAGACAGCTTTTGCGACTCGCTATGGGGTCGCAAAGACCCACCTCATCAATATTCATGAGGTGGGTCGCATTTTGCAACCCCATAGCGAGTCTCTGCACTCACAGGGATGGTAGCCTGCTGTAGTCAGCAGACCTCCTTTGTAAATAAAGCAGTTTTTCTTTTTCATTTTGCAGCCCGTTTTCCTTAAAGGAAAACGAGTTGCAAAATGAAACAAATACCAAAACCATTTGGTTTCGTTTTTTTCAGAGTAGGCAGTGGTCCATAGGTCCATAGGACCACTGCCTGCTCTGAAAAAATATTTTTGTCGACATTCACAAAGGGGAAGGGGTCCCATAGGGACCCCTTCCCTTTTGCGAATGAGTTACCACCAGTGTGACACTGTTGGTAACTGCAAGTTGGTTTGCGACTGCATTTGCGGTCACAAAGCAACTCTGAATTGCGATGCGATTCGCAAATAGGAAGGGAACACCCCTTCCTATTTGCGAGTCGCATTCACAAATTGCGAGTCGGTACCAACTCGCAATTTGTGAATGACCATCGCAAAAGGCTTTTTGCATGGCGCAAACTGCGATTTTCGCAGTTTGCACCATGCAAAAATCTTTCTACATCTGGCCCTTAATTCTATGCTGTCTGTCTCTGTCTGACTGACACAGGTGAGGAATTTGAGGTGTGGCAGATTTGCAAGCTATTTATGATTTTTCTATTGTTCTGTATACTGTAAACACCTAATAATCCATATCATTCTTATCTTGTGCTGTGACTTTAAAATCTGTAGTAAGAAAATGTTGTAACTTTGAATAATTAAGAAAATTCTGCATGCACCACATAGTGCGAAGCTGGTGGAATTTTTAAAATGAAGCTTTATGCCACAAAGTCTTCTCGCTGCCACTCACACCAACAGCCACCTCTGCACCCCATCATGTCAGCACTCACCCTTTTAAATCAACTGAGCGGGGTGCAACATTCGCCTGTTTGAAATCCTGCTTGCAGGGCTTATGTGGGGTAGTACGTGCTTAGGCTTCCATAACTTTTTGTCTATGCCAAATTTCCATCCCTTTTTTCAAACACTGAAGCGATTCAAAAGGTAACCAGGGTTTGTGGATTCCCCTGGAGGGGACCAAGAAAATAGGCAAATGTAGCTACATTTTGAGTTTTTGGGGGAAGCAGGAAAAAAAGAGCACTGTATAAATGTGTCTGTTTTTTTCCCCCCTAAAAAATGGCATCAACCAACGGCTTGCTGTGCTAAAGTCACCATCTTCCCAGGTTTCAGGAACATGCAGACCTAAATCCGAAAATCCATTTTTTCCACAGTTTTTATATTTTTTAAAGAGGCTGTCAATTGTTCCTTTTGGGCTTCAACATAGTTCCAGTTTGTGGTGGAAACCAGTGTGAATCCCATGGGTGATCTACGAAAGCCATGGATTTATGACTAGCAGACAAAATTTAGAATTCAACATCAGTAGATCCCTCAATGTTTTCCCAAAGAAACTAATACTGAAAATGAGTAGGAAAAAACAGCCATTTGTGACCAAGTTTTCATCTGTAACTTTTTGTCACAATGCCGATTTATAAAAGCAATATACCATTACGTCAATTAGACCCTTCTGGTAGTGGGGATATATAGAGTTTGTAGGTTCTCCAAGAACTTAAATTACTCAGGGCCAACAACTGAGCGGCACTGTACTATGGTTTTTGTTGTGTACCGGGGATAGACCAATTCATATGGTGAAATATGTAGTATGAAAAATGGGTATCAAGGAAACCCATGTATTTCTGAAGTGGGCACAGGTTATGAAGTTTAGGAGCAGTGGTTATTTGTAAATCTCTGATTTTGTGGGTACCTGTATTAGCCTGCGATTCAGAGGGTATTTTTCATAATGTCTTTCTTACACAGTGGCTTACATTTGAAATGCACAAATGCAGTGAAATTCAATTTGTAACAACAAATGTTCTTCTATCCCACATTCCCACGTCTTCCGATGAAAATGTTACCTCACTTGTGTGAGCAGGTCAACGGCTCGCAATTGGAAAGGGGCCAAAATGCAAATGGATGCATGACATTTTTCCAAAGAACACTGACCCTTTTATTGCAGTGTCTATAGCTGTGGATTCTGTGCCCTAACTCAGTCGGCAACCTATGGTAACCTAGCAAACATGTTCATTTGTTAAAACTAAACACCTGGGAGAACCAGGGTGGAGTGACTTGCGTGGCTCCCAACTGATTTTGTTTACCCAGAATCCCTTGCAAACCTCAAACTTTGACTGAAAAAACAAATTTTCCTCAAATTTCTGTAATGGAAAGATGTGCAATCTGCGGTAAGCTACAAACATCATTCCACCTACCTTTCCTCCAAGCGTCCCGATAAAATGGTACTTCACTTGTGTAAGTAGGCTTAGTGTCTGTGACTGAAAACGGCGAAAAACACAACATGGACACATCACATTTTTCCACTGAAAAATTACTCTTTTTGCAATGTGGATAGCTGTGGATTTTGGGCCCTAGCTAAGCCAGCACCTAGATAAACCTAGCAAAGGTGTATCTTTTAGAAAAATAGACACCTATGGGAATACAGGGTGGGGTGACTTGCGTGGCTCTCCCACCAGATTTATTTACCAGGGATCACATACAAATCTCAAACTTTGACTAAAATACACATTTTCCTCATATTTCTGTGATGGAAAGTTATGGAATCTGTAAGGAGACACTAACTTCCTCCCACCTAGCGTTTTCATAGTCTCCCAAGAAAAATGGTAACTCACTTGTGTAGATAGGCCCACAATAGGGAACGGCCCAAAACACAATATGGACACCTCCCATTTTTCCACAGAAAACTGACCCTTTTTTGAATGTGGGTAACTGTGGATTTTAGGGCCCAGCTCAGCCTGCACCTACAGAAACCCAGCAAACCTGTATGTTTTTATAAACTAGACACCTAGAGGTCTCCAGGGGGTGGTGGCTTATGTGGCTCCCACCAGATTTATTTCCCAAGAAGCCCTTGCAAACTTCAAAACTTGACTAAAAAATAAATTTTCTTCACATTTCTGTGAACCCAGAATTCCCCCTAGTCTCCTGAGAAAATGGGTACCTCCCTTGTGAGGGTACAGTGAGTGCCTGCAACAGGAAACACCCCAATATGCAACTTGGACACATCACATTTTATATTTAAAACGAACCCTTTTTTTTCCAATGTGTGTACCTGTGGATTTTGGGGCCTAGATTAGACAGCACATAGGGAAACCTATTAAACCTGTATATTTTGAAAACCTGACACCTAAAGGAATCCAGGGTGGGGTGACTTGTGTGGCTCCCTCCAGTATTTGTTACCCATCATCCCTTGCAAACCACAAACGTTGACTAAAAAGCACATTTTCCCCCATGTTTCTGTGATGGCAAGTTCTGGAATCTTTAGGGAGCCACAAACTTCCTTCACCATAGCATTCTCCCAAGGCTCCCGATAAAAACTGTACCTCACTTGTGTGGGTAGGCCTAGTGCCTGCAAAAAGTAACAGCCCAAAATGATACATGTAATCATCACATTTCTTCCACAGAAAACTGACCCATGTTTTGCAATGTTAGTTGCTGTAGGTTTGGTGCCTAGCTCAGACAGCACCTAGGGAAACCTAGCAAACCTACAAATTTTTGAAAACTGGAAACCTAGGGAAATACATGGTTGGGTGAATTGTGTGGCTCTCATCAGGTGCATTTTATCCAGAAGCCTTTGCAAACCTCAAACGTTGACTAGAAACATACATTTTTCTCATATTTCTGCATGAAAAACACCTGGAGTCTATGGGGAGCCACACATTTCCTACCACCCAGCATTTCCCTAAGTATCATGAGACAAATGTTATCTCATCTGTGTGAGTAGGATTAGCCCCCGCGCCAGAAAAAGGCCCAAAATGCAACATAGACACACCACATTTTTTGCGCTGAAAACACATCCTTTTTTTGCAATGTGGGAATCTGTGGATTTTGGGCCCTAGCTCATCTAGCACCTAGAGCATCCGAGAGAACTACTATGTTCTGCCAGAGGATAAACATGGCTAGCAGGACACGTATGTTCCCCATACAAGTAATGTTGGGTGCAGAGTTTTCTGTATTGCATTGTGTGTTTTTAAAGTGTAATATCACCTGGGGAAGTGTCCTGTTGTCGACCCAGGAGCAGTCAGGGCTGATCCATGGATTCACCTAGTTGAAGAGGCAAGCGTTCAGCTTTGTGCAGAATGCATTTATTTTAGAGACAGTGCAGATGTGTAGGGGCAGGTCATTCAGTTCTTTCGGAACAAATTAGGAGAAGTGACTTCTCCTTATTCTGGTGCTCTGTATGCATGGTATGTATGTGAGTATGGGTTCAGCTAAGCAAAGGTGTTGAAGATTTCTCAAATCTGAGGTGGTTTTGCGGTATGCTCCGACAGTGGGATATAAGGCTTTAAGTATGTGTTTCAGGAGTTTCAATAGAGCTGCGGATGGGGAGACAGTGAAGCTCTTTGTGGTGCCTGGTGTGTGCCTGTTGGGAGGCTGCCTGGTGCTTTCTGTATGGTTTAGATTCATTTGCTTAGTTAGTGAGGGAGTAATTCAGTATGGGGCTGAGTGCAGCGCTGATAGGGTTGAGTCTATTGGTAAAGATTAAGTGATGGTATGTGTATCTGTACTACCTTGACTATCTGCTTTCTGACTATGTGATATCCCTGTAAAAGCACACCAAGATTTTCCTTCCTGTTCATGTCTGTCCTCTTCAAAGTCCTGACTTTTCCTATATACTTGCTAGGGGAACCTTTACTAACGCCTTCCATTGCTAGCTATTTGAAGCTCTAGAAAATATGTCTTTCATGAGCCTTCACTGCACTTACTGTGCTAAATCCAACTCCTTCCAGTTTGCGGATGCAAGTTGGGGGTGTCTAAGTCGGCCATGCAAGGCATACAGTCCTCAAACGGAGTGAGCACATCTACCTTTGAAACTAAGGCTGATGTGCCGGGGAAGACTGGCTAAGTTCCCTAAAGAGCATTCAAAAAATTAGTCAAGGTTTCACATTTTAGCCGCACAGGGTACTCCAGAGCAACATGGCTTATGTCCTGTCCACCATTATGTGCAGTGTTGTGACCAAATGCAGTTGTTATTTGTCAAACAGAGCACGTATCACGTTCTACCAGCAGATAAAGGTGTTGAGCAGGCCATAAGCAAGACCATGATTTCCTCACATAGAGGAACAAAATATCTACAGCTGTTAGCATAGTGAAAAAGTGGCCCATATAAGATATGTATCCATACACAGCTATTAAAAGGTATATGTTATGGCAGCTTTGCCTCAGTCAATTTCCCAACACTTTAATTTTGTATGGTACAACAAAAAGCAAGTAGGAAAAAACAAGGCTGGCTGAGATGGGCACTCGGGACAGAAGCAATGACTATCCTGCTTCTTTCTTGCTTACTCTGCAACAACAACATGGTTGAGTCTTTTTAGCCATTGCAAGAATATGGTTGGCAAAGTGTTGATCCTGCAGCCTTGCCACGTCTTCCAGAGGATATGAAGTAAAGGCTGCTTCTTCTGTATCAGTAAGACTTTCAATGATGGTCAACTGAAAGTCAAGAAAAGACATGAGCCTTCCTCTGGTGGTCTGATGATAAACAACATATGCATTATATGTTGCCATCTGGATCAGGTGGATAAACAGCTTCTTATACCAAGTACGAGCTTTATGACTCATATTGTATGGCTGAAGATCCTGGTTATTCTTATTCACGCCACCATGTACTTGCTATAATCAAGTTTACAGATGGGCTTGTAACTTCAGCCATCTGACCCCAAACTCTGAAGGGGGAAGTGCTGTCATCATGAATTGTAGCAAGCACATACACATCAGGCCTACTGGAGAACTTGACTGCGAGCAGTTTGTTGGAATGCAAGGCAGTGCTCTGGGATTTTTGAAGTATCTTACAATCAGATGTTCCGGGAATCCTTTGCAGTGACAATTAACTGTACGGCATGCTGCAGTGCCAGCTTTGTACAGCTCACTAAACAGCTCTACTCCTGTATAGAAGTTGTCGACATAAAAGTTATAACCTTTGTGAAGCTGGTCAAGCTTACATACAGTCTTTGCTGTGACTCCTAGTGAGGGAGGGCAGCCTCCAGGGTTTAGAGTAGAGTCCTTTCCTGCATACACTTTCAAGCTGTATAGTCAATAGAGCTCTTACACAGCAGCTATAACTTAATTTCATAGTGAGCTTTCTTGCTCGCAATGTACTGCCTCAACAGTAGCCACCCTTTGTATAGAATCAAGGACTCATCAATGGCTATATTCTTTCCAGGAACATAAAACTCTGGAAATCTAGCAGACAAATGTTCCATGATAGATCGAATTTTGAACAACCTGTCATGGTCTGGATTGTCTCGGGACAATGCAGCAGTATTATCATTGAAATGCAACACATGCTGCAATAGCAAAAAACAATCTCTGCTCATATAGGGTATGAAGATGGTGTAGGAGACTGGGCTTTTGTTGCAGTAGCCCCCCCCACATATTTTTTGCCTGGTATTTACTGGAACTTTGACTGAAGTGCATTGGGTTCCCGCTAGCCAGGGCCCCAGTGCCAGTGTGTTTTCCACAAAAATGCACAATTGTTCCCCAATTGGCAACACCTTTATCACCCCTGGAAGTCCCTAGTAAATGGTACCCCAGATACCTAGGGCATGGGTACCAAAGAGGGTCCCCAAGGGCTGCACCATGTATCGTGCCACCCAGAGGGACCCCTCACCTTGCACATGCAGACTGCCATTGCACGTTGCATACCTTGATGCACCTAAAAGTGAAAACACGACATGGCACACCACCTGTGTACCATGCCCTCTAACACTCCATGAAATATATGTAAATCACCTGTACAGCAGGCCTTCCAGCCCTAAGGCAGGGTGCATTATATTGCAGATGTGGACATATCTGCAAGAGCAGATATGCCCCTGATGTGCCTATGTCGATTCTTAGACATAGCAAGTGATCAGGAAAGCTAATTTAGGTACATGTGCTGGACACTGGTCAATACGAGTTCCCCACCTACATGACGGACTCACTGAAAATAAGGATGTTTGGTATCAAACATCTCAAATGATTAAACCCTCACTGATTCCAGTGTTGGATTTATTAATACATGCTCCTAGAGGGCATCTTATAGGTGCCCTCTGAAAAACCTACCAACTACCTTTGTGCTGGCTGACTAGTTGTAAACAGCCTGTCACCAACAAACTATTTTCTGCCCCCCCCCCCCAAAAAAAAAGGTGAGAGTCTCTGCTCTTGGGCAGTCCAGAACAAAGCCTGCTCTGGCATGGGTGTTTACACACCCTTCCCAACCGGATGACCTGCAAAATCTGCATTCCAAGATAGGGAGCCTGAAAGAGCCCATCGTCCTTGTTATTCACATCTGGCTTACCTCTGAAGTGAGGAGATGCCAACCCACCTAACCCAGGGCCCATCTGGTGCTTGGACTGGCTGGAAAATTAGTAATCAGAGAGGCATGTCCACCCTCAGGTCAGTTCCATGCCTGATATGGACACGAAATGTAAGAGTCTGTCATCTTGGTTATGGCAGAACAGGAACTCTGGGACAGGGTTATGCCCACTTTGCACAGGAAGTGGTCATATAGTGGGTGTAATGACCCAAGAGGTAAGTAGCCCATTGGAGCCTACACTTCCCTAACACCCCTAAATTCATTATTTAGGGGAGCCCCTAGAACCTGAAAATCAGATCCTGTCAACCTGAAAGAAGGGACATCGAGGCAATGGCAGCATGATTCAACAGCTCTGGATGGCGTGGACCAATTCAAAAGAAGATAAATGCTTTGCACTGCCTATCGTCAAACAAAAATGGGACTACATGTACCCTGAAGAGAACTGAAAACACAATCAACATCACATGGTGGAAATCTGGATGGTCCTGGTCAAAGTTCGTTCCTTCATCCCAGTGGGTCAGGAGTGACTTCTCAGAAGTGCGTTTGATTCATAGGGAAGAAGGGAACTATGTTGTGTACATTTCACTCCTGCGGAAAGGTACAACCCGGACACTATTTCTTCTACCAAAGGTACTTCTTTCTCCCACGTTCCTGAAAAGGCCCATAATTAAAAGGGGCTGAAACGCTTCGACCTTTTGTTTAATTGAGAGGTTGACGAAATTGTTAAATAACACCGAAAAGGAGTGACCTTGGGTCACATCCTTTTAAAAGGTGGACAATAACATTTGCTTGATGTGACCATGATGCATCCATCTCCTTTGTGGATTAGTGTATAAAGTAGAGACTGAAGCCACATTTTTCTGAAAGTAAAGGGGCAATTAGAGTACATCTCTGATTAATTGAAATGGTTGAACAATTGTTTGTGCTTGGTTAAGTATAATTTCTTGTCTTATATGTTTTGTATATTCTGTAAGTGTCTTTTGACATGTCTAATGTGTTTTGACCTAGGCTTTTATACTGTTTGATAAAATATGATTGAATGAATTGTAGAAATTGATTGTTCTTCCAGTGACTGATTTTGGGTTTCACTGGTGTACTGATGTCAGGATACTTCAATTCGATTTCCTCAGAAGCAGAAGATAACTCCTCAGTCCCGACCCGAGCTACTCACAACGAATATTAATCCTTTGTGCTGAGTACCCCGGAGGGGGAAAGGGGAATGGGATGGTAGAGAGACTGCCACAGAGATGATGAACGCCAGTACTCAGTCTGCCTCTTCACATCTAACATTGGATACAGCACCTGCAAGAGTCACAGTCGCAATTACTAGGGACATACAACATCAGTTTTTCACTTTCTACTCTCAACACTTAATTCTCTTTAATTCTATTATTTCTTCACTCACCCTGAGTTCTCTGTAGCCTTGCTTCTCTCTATAAATGATAGCTCTTCTTAAAAAAATGCTTATTACTGATTCTGGAAGAACTTCTCAGCCTTTGTTAGAGATTGGTTTTATGTTGCTATATATATATATATATATATAGTTGGTGATAATGCGTTCTTCAAATCAGCTGATGTTATTTAATTTCTCCTGTCTTATTGTGACTTCTGTCAATACTTGTATTTGTAAATGCTTGTTTATTAAAGTTCGTTTCTCCTTTCTTACTTCGACATTTGTTGATAACTTGTATTTGTAAATGCTTGTTTATTACAGTTAGTTTCTCCTTCCTTACTTCGACATCTGTCGATAACTTGTGGTTGTAAATGCTTGTTTATTTAAGTTTGTTTCTCTTTTAAACTCTATTTTGGTTTATTACCATTGAATTTGTAAATGCTTATTTGTTAACAGTTCGTTTCTCCTTTAAACTTGGCCTTTGTTTATAACCTTGACATTTGTAGATACTTGCTCTTTTAAAGTTCGTTTTTTCTTTGACTTTAATATCTTAAACAAGAACCTTGTAAACATAAGGTTAATTCATCCATTAACTCTGTAGCCTTGCCGACTTCCACGGGAACGGTCTACTATCAAACTCTTCGAATAAACCTTGACAATATGTATCCGTTTTCTGTAATATAATCTTCAAATGTAATTTTACCTCACAGGAGTTTCTGTTCTGAAGCGCGCTCTCTCTCCACACAGCTGATTCCTGTCAGACCTCAGTTGAAGTGCAAGGCTTCCACCTGGAGAGCTCGTAACCTAGCAACCAACCGATTGCAAGACTAGAACTGTAACTAACCTTCAGGACTCACAGCGGCCATCTTGGATCTTCTCTTCTTGATTCTTCCTTTGAAATAAGCGCAAGATTACTCTGCAAACCTTCTTCCAGTTTGGGCTTTGCTGTCTCCACTGAGGATATCTCTTTGCTTTTCTCATGCACTTCTTTGATTTGACTTGGCAAGTTTGTGTGGTCATGACAACTGATGATGATATTTTTCCCAGCTATTGTACCACATTTCTTATAAATGTTTTAGTCTACCTGGGTATAGTAGGGTCATTAGAATAAACCCCCCATTTTTTTTCTTTTTCTTAGCCTGAAGGAAGAAGGCAGACCTTGAAGAGTCGCAAAAGCAAGAACAGAAGACCAGAAGCTGACTTGGCCCCAGTCCCACCGGCCTGCCTGCAGTCCCCAACAATTGTGTCAAAGATGACTTGTCCTGAAACTGCCTGTGCCTCCAAAAGCCTAGGAGGACTGTCAGCCTTCAACCAAGACCCAGGAATTCCCATAGAGTAGTGGAGCTGCTCCCTGCCATCCTGCAGGCACCCCAGAAGAACTGTGAGGACTCCGGACAGCCAAAACCTGACATTGCAAAGCACCAATGCACCCATGCCTCCTATTGCACGTTGAAGTGGATGAATGGTGCCAGCGTGGTCCCCAGACCCTCCAGAGAAGAAGCCCACCTTGGGTTTGCCAATTGTGGACTTCTCATCGCCGCCTGCAGCCTCTTTTTGCAGGCCTGCTCCAACCTCGAGTATCTCCTGCAATGGAATCCAAAGCCAAAAGACACCACTGCATCCATGCCCCACAGCCCGAGAAGAAGTGGGCCAATGGTGTCCCTACATGCCCAAGAATCTCAAGGGTCGAGCCCCCTCCGGGTATCCCCGGACTGGTCCCCCAGTCCCTGCTTGCAGCCTCTTTCTGAGCAGACCGATCTCTATTGAAGTGAATGGGACACCTGACACTGTAACACACCGCCGCACCCCGATGCCCCAGAGTGCCTGAGGTGCCCTGCTTGTGTGGCCTTGAACGTTGTCCCATACTCACCTCAAGTGCAGAAGTACAGTCCTGTAAGTCGCTGTAAAATACCCATATGCAGTGTCTGTTTCTTCCCCATAAGAAAACATTAGGGCACCCTAGGCTGAAAAGCACTTCTGCCCCCAGATGCCCCAGTGCCTCCCGAAGTGACCTGTTGGTGCTGTCTTGGACTTTCCCCCATACTTAGCTTAATTTCAGAAGATTGGTTCTGTAAGTCATTGCCAAGTACCCATATGCAGTGTCTGTTTCTTTCCCGTAGGATAACATTAGGCATCTGAGGCTGAAAAGCACCTTTGCACCTGGATGCCTCAGTGCCTCCCAAAGTGAGCTGTTGGTGCTGCTTTGGACCTTGCCCCATACTTACCTTAACTATAGAAGAACAGTCCTATAAGTCGTTGCTAAGTGCTCGAATGCAGTATATGTTCTTTTTCCCATAGGATAACATTAGGGTACCCAACGCTGAAAAACATCTCTGCACCTGGATGCCCCAGTGCCTCCCGAAGTGACCTGTTGGTGCTGCTTTGGACCTTGCCCTATACTTACCTTAACTCCCGAAGATTGGTCCTGTAAATCGCTGTAAAGGACCTGTATGCAATATATGTCTTTCCTCCATAGGACAACATTACTGCTTCAGAAATTCCACCATGTTTATTTTTCAAACCTTTAAAAATTCATAACTCGAAATGTACTTACCTGACCGTGATGATCTTGGTGCCTATAATTATATAAAGATAAGTGTTATTTGTATCATTTGGCATTGATCTCCTTATTGAGTTGTGTGAATCAATTACTAACTGTGTGCCTGCAGCAGATGTCTAACACTCCTCTCTGATAAGCCTAAAGCTGCTCGACCACACTACCCCCTACTAGAGTACTTGAGATTGCTAGAGCAAGCCCCTATCCATTTACAAGGGAACCCATGGACTCTTACCCAAACCATTCAAGTAGACCAGTAGGACCCAAACCATTCAAGTAGACCAGTAGGACTGCAAGCTTGGTTTGTGCATTACCTTGTTTTGTGTGTAAGGCCCAAAAATGTCTTCAACTCCTCAAGTGAGGTGAGAGTCCACTGGGGTGCCCTTCAATGAGACCCTAGTGTGCCTCCATGCTCCCTGAGAATTTGTTCTGCACACAGATTTGTTTGCTGCATAATTTTCTCAAGGAAGTCAACATTCAAAAGAGTTGAACGTAGTCAGCAAATAATTGCATATGTAGACTTTACTTGGAACAGCAGAATTTGGGGCTCACTAAATAAGGGGCTTCCACAAGAGCACTCTGTCTGAGTTTGCTGCTGCCCGTGCCTATTCTCTGGATTGGCCTACCCTGCTACAGTCACCCCCACACATCCTCCCCCCGGCACAGACTGAGCCTGGAAAGGGACAGCATGACTGCCAGTATCATGTTGCTCAAAATTGCTTGAAGACAAGTCACTGGATGGAACTCTGATAACTGAAAAATCACTTCCAGACTCTTCTTCATTATCCCCACTCCCAACCCCCACCCACCTCAGATGCTGTCTCAGTAGGTGATCCTGCCTCAGAACTGCCCTTCATAACTTGAATTAGGACCTGTGCAGCAGTCATCCACTGAAACGCCAGCTCTGCTGACTGGCTAAAACCTTCCTTCTAAAATACTGTCCTATGTAGAAGGCAGAAGTATTGTTCTAAATCAGCTGGTGGGTGTGTGTAACAGCAAGTAAAAAAAAAATGACATATTTTTTGTTGAGTCTGCATTTTCTCTAAAGACTCTAAAAAATACAAAAAAAGACACAACATTTCCTAAACCTACAAATCTACCTTTGATCTAAAGAAGCACACATTCACAGAGTAGCCCCTGCAACTTTGTGTACAGTTGTGGTCCTTGTGAAAGCTCACAGAGCTATCACCAGGGTCACTGGAATTATGCGGCAGGAGACCACCAAATTATGTGACAGGATTGACTAATGCTGCGTCTCCCACACCCTTTGTTAAAAAAAAAAAACTAAAAAAATCTTTTGATCTTGCACCGGAGGATCATTTTCAGCCCTCTGCAGTGCTGGCCAATGGCTGACAGATGCATTGGGGTGGGGTGAGCAACACCCACACTAAAGGGGTTAAGCCTTAGCTGTAACAAGCATTGGCAAAGCCAAGATATCTCACATATGCAAGAGAAATTGGCATTGACAATGTCTTTTAACCATGTTATACAGCAGAGCTGCTGTTTTGAAGCATGGCTGAAAGTTAGCAAAAAAACCTCCATGACAGGGCCAGCAGCCCTGCTAAGTTTCTCAGTTCCATGGGTGATGTGCTGCTCTACTCCAAGTTTTTTTGTTTGAATTCTGGGACCTTGTAGTGTTGATAAATGCCTACCGTTCTCGAATGCTGTGCGCGGGGAATTTCACACGCGCTGGTATGTGTTGGAGGCATTCGAGAACGGAGGTGGTGACGGTTTTGAACGGCGGACGGAGCAACTGCACGTCTCCCTTTTTTCCATGTACTTGAAGAAATAAAGTAATTTCCAGACTCACTCGGTGTGGAGATTCTTACAATTGGCGACAAGGGGAAGAATTTATCCGAATGCGTCATCTTGAGGAGTGTGCTGCACAGTGGGTAGCCACTATTCCGGGGCTGTGAAGCATTTTGGGCTGCAGCTGAAGATCGTCTTTTCTACACTGTGAGTTAGGAGCTGGGAAACATGTTTGCAGCAGTCTAAGATCATCGTTGAGTGAAGCAGTGACTGTGTGGGTGTGTACTACTTCCGGGACTGCCTCCAACTGATGTCATCCTGTTTCTGCGGCCATTTTGGATTGGTCAAAACGTGACCATGCAGCATTTCTAAGTGGCGGCCATTTTAAGTTGGGATAGTTCTACTAACAGAGCGGCAGCCATTTTAATTTATACGTTATTTATGCGGCAGCCATTTTAAATTGGGAAAGTACATGCTAACAAATTTATGGCTAGCTTGACTAACATTAAAAATTGCCTGTAGTTTTTTTATTAGTTTAATACATCTTTTAAACCATTTGTAACCAACTATTAGCAATTATACTGGTTACCTCTACTTAAGTGGATAATTTTAGAAGGGAGACAGTGCAAATACATGGCGGCGAACAACCCATGGAATTTATCACCTCCACAATCATTTATTCCTGTTGCTGGTTCACCTATATTAAAATGGGAGGAATGGAGTGAATATTTCAGGAATTATATCTCCGCCATTGAGGAGGAAGAAGAACTTTCTGCTGAAAAGAAATATAGGATCCTCTTACATTGTTTAGGACCAGGTGATCTGAAATTTTTCAAAAACATTAATAAGAAACCTAGGCAAGCGGTGATGGTGATCTGTATAAGAATGCGCTTGAAGACTTAGATAACTATTACAGACCTAGAGTTTGCATAGCTGTGGATCGCTATAAATGTTTTCATCGGAAGCAAGGGAAGGAGGAACCAGTAGAGGATTACATGTCTGCCTTAAAGAATTTAGCAATAAATTGCAGATTTGGTGATTTACATGACGAACTTATTCATGACCAGATTGTTATGCAATCGTCAAACTCGAACGTTCAAGACAATCTGTGGGCCAAAGGAGAAAGCTCTTTGCAGGAGGTCATTGACATTGTAAAAAGGGCAGAACTGACAGGAAGGTGTGCGAAAGAAGTTTTAAATGAAAATAAAAGAGAGAAGACCATAATTGCAAGAGTGAAAGGAAAGAATCACACTAAAGATTTTAAGAAGAGAAGCACAGGGAGAACAGGAACAGAATCTAAGAATTTTAAGTCTGATGATAAAAAGAAGTGTTACAGATGTGGCAGTTATGATCACTTGGCGAAGGATAAATTGTGTCCGGCAAAGAAACAGAAACGTTTAAAATGTGGTATTGTAGGCCATTTCCAAAAAGTGTGTCAGAGAAAGAATGGGGGTAGCAAAATCTTGGATCTGGAAGACACAAACTCTTCTGAGGATGATAATCTGAACATGTGTATTTTGTGTGTAAATCCTTCTGACGAAGACACTATTCTTTGTATGAGACAAGAAGAGAAAAATAGAATGAAAAATCCAAGTTGGGAGATTATGTTGGGAGGAGTGACTATGCGCATTGTAGTAGATTCAGGGTCTCCACACACTATTATTAATCAAAATGTGTGGGAAAGAAGTCTCAAACATATTGTGGGTGAAGAGTTATGCTCACCAGACATAACAGTCAAGACATTTACTGGGGAAATTATTGAATTGTTAGGCTACAAGGAATTGAAATTCCAGTATAAGAACAGAGAAATGATCGGAAAATTGTATATTGCAGTCACTGGCCCTTCCGTTTTGGGATGGATTGATCAGAGGAAATTGGGTATAATATTGGACCCCAATAATCCTGAACCGGTATTGTCCATAGAAAAAGGGGTAGGAATTGGTCAACTGGTTCTGCAGAAATTCTCCAAATTATTTACGGGAAAGATTGGAAAAATGAAAGGCTTTATGCACCTTATTCATTTAAAAAAGGATGCTGTGCCACAGGTGCATAAAGTAAGAAATATTCCTATTCCCTTAAAGGAAGATGTTAAACTGCAATTGGATAAATTACAAGAAGAGAAAATTATAGAACCTATTGAATCTTCTGAGTGGGTGGCCCCATTAGTCGTGGTGAAGAAAGCCAATGGGGGTTTACGATTATGCATTGATTTGAGAGATCTTAATAAGAATATACTAGTTGATCAATTCCCCTTACCACATATTAGTGAAATGTTATCACGTACTAGAGGAATGAAATGGTTTTCCACCATTGATTTAAAAGCGGCCTATCATCAGGTACGGTTACATCCCAGTAGTAGGGACTTGACTGCTTTCATTACACCCTTTGGATGTTACAGGTTTCGGCGAGTGCCATTTGGTTTGGCATCGGCAGCAGCCATGTTCCAAAGGTTAATGTGCTCAATTCTTGCAGGAATAGATAATACAATGGTCTTCTAAGATGATATTCTGGTGATGGGGAGGTCTAGAGATGATCATGATCAGACCTTATTAAAAGTATTGAATATGTTGGATGAAAAGGGCCTGACGGCAGAATTTAGTAAATACAAATTTGCTTGTGACCATGTCAATTACTTGGGGCATGTTGTATCTGCTCAGGGAATTAAACCTAAGGAGGAGTTATTGTCTGCAATAAGCAAGGCACCTAATCCTCACAATAAGGATGAGGTTCGTGCTTTTCTAGGTTTAGTAGAATTCTATTCCAAATTTGTTAATAACTTTTCTACGAAAACATATGATTTAAGGCAATTGCTCAAAGTAAGGAACACGTTTTTGTGGACAGAGGCGTGTCAAAATGCTTTTGACATGTTGAAAAATGATATTTGCAAAGCTCCACCTTTGCAAGGCTTTGATCCAAGTCTTAGATGTGTCATTACAACGGATGCTAGTTGCAAGGGAATAGGAGCGGTTCTCACCCAAATTAATAAGGAGGGGTATGAAGACACTATTGCTTTTGCCTCACGTTCATTAACTCCTACTGAAGAGAAGTATTCAGTTATTGAGCGGGAGGCACTTGCATGTGTATGGGCATTGGAACATTTTAGACAGTATGTGTGGGGTACTACAGTCATATTAAGATGTGACCACAAACCACTTGTGAAGGTTTTAACCACAAAGGGGTTGTATAAGGCTTCTCCTAGGCTTGCCAGAATGTCTGTACGATTGTTTGATTACAACTATGTGGTGCAATACTTACCTGGAGTGAAGAATATAGTTGCAGATTTTTTAAGCCGCATGCCTTTTCCATCCAGCGATACGGATGAGTTTCAGAATTCTGATGAAGATAGTAAAGATGACATGTGGGTGGCTATTGTAGAGGAAGGTGTATGCAATGGTATTATGCGAGATGAATGGAATACAGAGCAGAACTTGGATGAGGTGATGAAAGAATTGTGCGTCATGATTACTAAAGGGTGGCATTTAAAGAAAATGGTTAATAAAAATGTGTTACCTTTTTGGGAAGTAAGGGACGAATTAACTATGGAAGATGGTTTATTTCTTAGGAATGGAAAGGTTATACCTCCCATCACCTTAAGGGGGAAAATTCTTGAGATTTGTCACGGAGGCCATCTTGGCATAGGGAAAACTAAGAATAGAGTGAAACATTGGTACTGGTGGCCGGGGATAGATAAGGAGGTAGAAAGAATGGAGAGAGATTGCCATGTTTGTGAAAATGCAGATAAAACACATGTGATGTTGAGACCGCCTTTACATCCCATTCCTTCTCCCAACATGTCATGGGAAAGAGTAGGTATTGATGTGATGGGACCAATTGGTGAAGGTGAAGAGCAAACTTTCCTGTTAGTGCTTGTAGATCACTTTTCCAAGTGGCCAGAGGTAGGTATTGTAAGGAAGGCTGATTTAAACAGTATCATCAAATTTATGGATAACATTTTTGTAAGAGAGGGTTTACCAAAATGTATTGTGTCGGACAATGGGACACAATTCACGTCTTCTGCTTTCCAATATTATGTGGGAAGGAATGGAATAAAACATCATACTACTTCAATTTACCATGCTGCAGGTAATGGTTCTGTAGAAAGATTTAACCGTGTACTTAAAGGAATGATTCAATGGTCTAATTGCAACAATTTAGTTTGGGAAAGAGAATTATGGAAAACCTTGTGGGCCTTTAGGATTACTGCATGTGACAGTACAAATGCCAGTCCGTTTGAACTCATGAGGGGTAGAACTCCCATGTCAAAGGATAATGTTGGTTGGCTCAAAGCTGCTAAAAGAGTAGAATGGTGTCCGGAGGAGGTGAAGACAAATATTGAGAAAGCTCAGGATAAATATAAGAAGTATTATGATGACAGACACAAGTGTAAGGAGGTTAAATTGTGTGTTGGAGATGTTGTGAGAGTCAAGAGCAATAAACACACTGTGAAAGGCCAAAGTAAATTTTCTTCCCCCATGAGAGTAATTGCTGTGTACAATAATTCAGTGTGACTCAATGATGGTAAAGTGTGGCATGTATCTGCTTTGTCACTATGTAAAAGTACTGGAGTCACCTTGGGAACGGAGACTAGTACTCCGAAAAGTCATATGTGGAAAGAATGGTTGGAAGAGAAGAATGAGGGAAGAGAAGAACATGTTCATCAATGTCAATATAGAGAGAATTCAGGGAGTACTGATGATTGTCTTCTTCCATCAAATGATCTGAGGTCATCTAACAGTTCCAGTGACTCTAGTAGATTGGAGGGAACCCATTGTAGGAGTGGTAGGTGGAGTAGATCTGGCAGGAGAATTGTAAAACAAAACAAGTTAAAAGATTATTATTCATGGTAATGTTCTATAGAAACTGTTTATTAGGATGTGTTCGACTGTTTTATTTATAGGTTTATATATGGTTATTGTCATATTGTTTATATATATATATATTGTTTATTTTCATATTGTTTCTTCTGTAAAGAGAGAAGATATGTAGTGTTGGTAAATGCCTACCGTTCTCGAATGCTGTGCGCGGGGAATTCCACATGCGCTGGTATGTGTTGGAGGCATTCGAGAACGGAGGTGGTGACGGTTTTGAACGGCGGACGGAGCAACTGCACGTCTCCCTTTTTTCCATGTACTTGAAGAAATAAAGTAATTTCCAGACTCACTGGGTGTGGAGATTCTTACAGACCTGTAGTTTTGTTTATTCCATTACAAAACAAGGACCACAATTCCCAGAATTCACAGGGGGAAAAAACCTGAGCTGAAGCAGCATATCAGACATGGACCGAAACTTGGCAGCTATGCGCGTTGACCAGTATCATGGCTGAAAAGTTAGAGCATAAAAAGCACTAAGATGCAGTACAGTGCGTGTAATATCACTTTATTTTCTTTCAGCCATTCTGTGCAGCAGTCTTGCTACTGCACAACGTGACTAAAAGGCATTAGCAATGCCGATAATTCTCCCCCAGGAGATATAAAATTGGCTGTGCCAGTGCTTGTTTAAATTGGTCACATAAGGTTCTCTGTCAAGGGAGTCCTAAGCAGAGTAGAAACGAAGACGCCTTGTGAACAGCTCGGCGTGCGGCTGCTTCGGTCTGATCTGCGCGAGGGGCACGGGCGGGGAGAAGCCTACGCAGCGCGCGTGAAGGAGGAGGAGAACCAAGAGAGCCTATGGGCAGCGAATAAACAACCTCCGTGGGATTCAAAGCGCATCAGAATACTGGTTACTAGGAGGAACGGCCGGGCCGGAGCATCGAACTTTCTTGGTGGTTGTGGCGGACTGATGCACACGCCTTTGCGAGGGTGCGCACGCAAGGCCGGGGATTGTGGTGGGGCCTACCAGGAATCCCGGCCACATCTCCCTGCTCCCTTGTCTGCATCCTGCAAAGGCTGTAAGCCCTCCCGACAGCCGTGACCATAGCCTGGGACGACTTTCCTGACTGCTGTTCGCTTCGCATGTTTTTTGTGTTGTGGGCTCCAATCAGACGAAGTTGTATTTAAGGTAAAAAAAAGAAAAAGAAAACGCGGGGCCAAGGTTACACACGTGCCATTCTTAATACGAAACGTCCAAACCTAGGCCTGTGTCTATACTTGCTGTGGTGGGGTTATCGATTGCATTTATTTCCGGTGAAATCGAAACCAGCCTGGAAGTAGAAGTCTTCATTGCTGGACAAACCGAAACCCATTAATAACGTAAGGTTACAGGGAGACCGAAATCCTAACGGCATATCGTAAAATATATCTATTTAAGATCACAAATATAAACAAAATATCTTAACTTGATTTTTAAACTTACTTTAATCTTTCCTAATGTATCCGCTTTTCCAGGTATTCCGTGAGTCCCCATGCATCAGAGCCAGATCCATGGGGATTGAATCATGGTCATTTATTTTCCACGCTGTACCAGGGTTAACTTTCACTATCAAGACACGCTCTAAGCACGCTCAGTCCACCAACTGAGATCCCTTGGCGATGGCTCTTTCAAGTGGAGCCTTCCCAAGAGATGGTCCTCCATATATGTGAACCTTTGATCCATAGCAATAGCCATATGCCACCCCCAGGATTTGGGTGCCGATCAGATGAGACAATTCCCTCCTTAAACACGTCTCCTACTCCTTCGGAAGATATGCTCATTGTGGAAGTTTTCTGCTTTAGTCTTATAACGGACACGCTAGTGAAATATCCACTTATTTTGGCTCACCTTGACTAGAAGAGATGCCCTGAAGTGTACTTGCTGCAATTCTTGCGCAATGTGGTGATTTATTGTCTTTCTTTTTTATCGATTCATTGAAGGCTATAGGTCATAATTTATTGATTATTCTGTAATTGTTGATTATTGCCCGCATATCTGCAGTATGTCAACTAGCCTATGCGAGTAACGACTGGGGCTTTTACTGATTCTGGTACAGGGATGCAACATTTAGCTAGTTAAGCCAGCCTCAAGTCAAATATTGCTCTCTGTTTATGTTTGTTGCACAGTAGTAAACTGCATTGAATTTTATTGATAAATAATCTTTAATTTGGAAAATACATTTCTGAATTTGAGTAGGATTTGGCTTATTGCTTGTAAGTATTGACTCCGTTTTGGTTTTCTAATTCAGCCAGCTGTTCTTGATTACCTATTGAAATGAGCCCACAGTCCACCGCCGGGTCCTTTTGTTATGGATATATGCTTTACAACATTTGCAAAGTTTACTTTTTTTTTATTTCGTGATTTGGAACTCCACATTAAAACAGGACCATACAGAATAGAAAAGCATATAAATCAGAAAATAGTGCCTTATTAGAAAAGTTACAGTAAATCATGTAATCAATATAAATTTAACAAAGTTAACTTGAAAGCAGAACATTTTATTGGGGGGGGCGATGGTATACACTCAGAGCCTATACTGATATTTTTGCATTAAATTTCAAAAAGAGAGGCTTTAACCACGTTCTATGTTGTAGCAACAGAGCTAGACAAATATAACGTGTTTTAAATCTTGAATAATCCACTTGACAAAGGCCATATACTTTCGAAGTGCTGTACCATTTTGAGGTTAAAATATTTAATGGAAACCTGTCCCATCTTTGTAAAGTGCAAAAGCGCCTCATCCCATGAGGCAGATTCCAGTCTAAAGGGGGTTGAGTTTTTTTATCACAGCGGTATTAGTAAAAACTTCATATTTTCTCTTTTGTTTACATAGGCTTAAGTCCAGATGATCACTTTTGTTGGTAGAGGCATGCTTTAAGCACATTTTCAGCTGAACAGGTGATAAAGAATATATTGCACTTAAATCAAGCTCTAAATACGCTAAAGCAAACTTAACATTTCTCCCGCTGACCCTCCCCCACCCCCCAAAAAAAAATCTCTCTCATTGTAATAAAAATCTCATTATATATAAAATGCCTTCTCACTTTGAGTCGGACAGTAGGCCCATCTGATAACCCCAGCTAAACATTGAACAAATGCGCTCTTGACCCCCAACCTCTAGCTTTAAAGCAGCAATTGATGTTAAGGTATTACAAGAGGTCAGACGTCTTAACATTTGCCCTTTGGTTTTATCCAAGAACCCTCAGACTGCTGTATCTGTTAGCTCTATTGCATATAGCAGTGAGGCAGGGGCGTTGGCCTGATAGACTGGCAGAAGCTGAGTAAAGTGTAACCTACCCACTGCCTTGTAGAAAGCACCTAGTCTGCTTGCATGAGCTAGGGCCTTCGCCACACTACTAGAGATATGCTCTGAATCACGGAGGGAGCTGGACATACTATTCCGTAGAAAATGGTAAGATTTAACTCGTTCTAACTTCTGAGAGCCCAAATAACACAAAATTTCTTTTTGCATATCTTTTACCCCCCAAAACATAATACTTGGGATTTAGAGGTGTTAATTTTCAAATAGTGTCAATCGGCGTAACATTGGAGGGACGCAAGATGATTATTTAAACTTCTCGGGTCAGGTCAAGAATTACAATATTGTATGCATAAAGTGGGCATATTAAAGGGCACCCTCCAATACTAGGCACAACATCATGGCTCTTGATTAGTCAATAAGAAGATCATGGATGTGTAGCGAGAACAGTAAAGGAGCTGATCAACATCCCTGCTTCAAATTGGTGTTTGTGGGGAATTCTGCTGATGTGCCTCAATCCCCCTCCTATCAGAAGTTTACACTAGGTTGAGGAGTGCAGTGCTTCAATCAAATGCAGCAGATTAATTGGCATGCCAAGCTTAGTTAGCTTCTTCCACAGGGTAGGGCGTTCCACCTTCTCAAGGGCTTTGGAGAAGTCTATGAAGGCTGCATAAACTGATGCACCCCTAATTGTTATGTATTGTTCATTTATTAGCTGCACTATTATCAAGTGTACTATGACTTTTTCCAAAACCAGTTTGTTCCAATGGAATGATCATACTGCTGTCTACCCAGGACTTAAGGTGTTCTAATGGGTTCTAGTAAAAACCTTGTCAACTGCATCCAGCAGGGTGGTTTAGCAGTAGTTAACCAGAAAACTTCTATCGCCTTTTTTATACCAAGGGGTAATAACACTACTGATCCATTTTTTTTTGGGGGGGGGGGGGGGGGGCTCTTGCCTGATAACTGAAATTGGAATCTCATAACCTCTCCAAACACCCTCCTTGATAGGGGCGGATGGGAGACTTTTCTAACACAGCAGTCTGCAATAATTGACTAATATTTACAAGAATTTCTCAAACAGGCTGCTTCTTTCAAGTCAGTCCACATATGATCACCGTTCTGTTTTCTTAAACCTGACTTCAGCTGCATCCTTCTTCTCTTTAATAATATCGCCACTATGCCCCTTTTCTTAGAAAATGAGATAAAATGTAACCAGATTAATCTGTCAATTTCCTTATTAAGAAGTAGCATTAAGGGACACTTTACTTCATGAGGGTGCTTAGAATGCAACTGATGATTGGTCTTTATAATCCACCCCATAAAGCCAGAAAGAGTTAAGGAAATCATGAATTCAAAGTAGCCATCTCTAGACATTTTTACAGTTTTGTAAAAATAAATTAACAATTTTGGAATAAAACTGGACTCGGGACTTAAACATTTTGGGGGGGATGAGCTACTTGGTACCAGAGCAATACCTTTGCTTTGAACCATTTTTACATTTTCAATATCTGCAAAGCAAGACAATGAAGGAGCGATTCGTATTTACATCAGAGTCAGATAATGCAACAAAATCTAGCCTTACAGTGTCCACTTGGACACTTATAATTGATATACACGTCCTAGTACGCTTACTACGAGTTTGAAATTCTTTGGACACCGAATTTGGCAGCACAATACAGCTTTGGGATTTAATTTCGAAGGTGCCAATTCTGGGAAGTATTGCTCGACCAATAAAGATTGTGGATCTCTATTTTCTTGCGCCTTGGGCGGGCCAATGGTCCCCTTTGTGGCTGAGGCTCCGTGTTCACCAACTTCCTGGAGCCGGATCTTCCTTGGATTTCTTGTTGATATTCTCTATTTGTTCTTCTTCAAAGACTGCCTTTTTCTTTTCCCCTTATCTTTGGCAGAAAATGTATCAGTGGAAACTGCAGGCCTTACTGTAGACCGGTCCGAGGATCTAAAGATGGAAGAAGGTTCCACCTCATTACCCGGGGCTTTAGCCAGATACAGACACAGTGCGGTTTGGCGGATCTAAGGAAAAGAGCTTTTTCAATGAACATACAGGACTTTCTGGTTTCCCCAACTTCTTAACATCAGCTGTTTCCAGTAATGCTAGAGGCTTGCCCATTTGAGTTCCCTGGATACATGGAAGTTGAACACTTCCTTATGCACACTATTTTTGGCGGCCTCAGGAGTTAGACGAATGCTAAAGAGACCCAACTTTCTGCAAGCCTCGATTGTAGCAGATTGAATATGCTCCACCACTCATCCTTGGAGCCCATCAACACGTTCAGTTTTATCAATAAAATGCTGTGTAAATGGTTAGAACTATTTACTTCTTTTTTTATTCTAATTTTTTTTCTGTTGTTGTAAATAATGCAAGAATAGAAGCCAAGATTCTTTTCATACACTCGAAAGATTCAGAAATTAACACATATTGGCCGGGAAAATCCCAGGACAAATTTCCAGGTATTTCAAATTCAGGTGTTACAGATGTGTAAGGTACTAATGATTTATCTGATGGGGTACTACTGAAAAGCCTTCAAACGGAAGCCTGCAAAGGGACCGCTGGAGCTTTAGGGACTCCACAAGCCACAGAGTCCCTTGAATTAACATTAACATCGATGTAAGGTAAAACCCTCAGTAATAGGGGTACTTAGGCCCTTATGAATGGGGGACACACCGTTTTGATTTTCTACAGCAGGAGATAATTTCTCAGTTAGCAAGACATGATTAGAAGCTGGTTCAGCTTCCACAAAACCTCTTGGGCTTACCACATTGGCTACTGTGGTTGAATGGGGCTCCTCCTGCTTATCCTTTAGAAAAAAGGAATAAATGGTGTTAGCGCTGTTTGCCAGCATCAGACCATGCCCCTTGTTTCTAAGAGGATTTGATCTAGTCTTTTTGCAGGCTTTTGAAACATTTTGTCTGCCAGAACAGAGCCTCTGCGATGTTATCCTGATGTCTCCAAGCCAGCAACGTTACAAAGGGCAGGCCTCGGTGTCAGATCACTATAAAGCTAGTTAAAACACAGATTGCAAGAGGCCTCAGCTTGAAGGATTTCCTCAATAGGATTGGCAGACTTAGATGAAACTTTGAGGTTTGCAGCTCTGAGCAGGGTGCACAACAGCAAGTCAAGCAAGCCTCACCCAACCCTGGCTGGGCAGCTGGAATCACACTAAAAGAGGGCTACAGACAGCCCCCTATGCTCCGCTGAGCCTTCAGGAGTCTCCACTTTTGTTTAAATACTATTCAGTAGTGATTGAAGAGAAATCGCTAAGGGTGCATTAGTGGCAGAAGTGACAATCAAGCCAGTAGTATTGTGCTAAAGTGCAGTTTATTTCTTGGCCTACTTCTTTAAATTGTGAATTCATGAAAGCCGTAAATCTGCACTAATGCAAGTGCATATACAAATGGGTGAACTTTTGTGACATTATTATTATTATTATTATTATTATTATTATTATTTTTAAAAGAATTCTGTCCATAACTAGGTCTTGAGTTAACCAAGACCTTTTGTCTTAATTAAAAGTCTGACTTTCTCTATAGACTTGCGTCACTTCAAGTGACAGCATTCTGCTCTTTCACAAGGACCATATTGGCACACAAAGTGGTTTGGTTCAGTACCTGGGACTACTGCGGGCAATGAGTGCTTTTTAAGAACAAACAATACTACACATTTTTGTCAGTGTTTGTTACAATGGTGAGGGCCTGGCAGCTCCCACAACAATATAACGTTTTACAAAACCATGTCAAAACAAGACATGCATTGACAGAACCAAAAGGCTGACCACCAATGTTGATGACCTTTTGACTTTGCCAGTGATTGTTTATTTTCATGTTTCCTATAATAATCATCTTGTTGAAGCGTGGTTGTACTGGTTTTTCCATTTATGTATATTTTTTAGGAATACTAGCATGCATCAACACATTTTAGTAGATGCTTCAAAGAGATGGTACCTACAAATTCACAGTAGCAAAAGTTTTTGTTCCTAGTTGCGTTTATTTGTCAACGTTTAGTTTGAAAGCAAAGACTTAGTCTTGTTTTTAAACTTCTCCAAATATTGTAATCTAATCGGAGAGCATTCTGAGTGCATTATATGTAGCTTCATATAGTTAAACTGTTGGTGTGTGTGAGTATACATTTTTATACTGAGACTACTGTAAGCAGGGCAGTCCAAGGTTAGAAAATGTTGTTAGGTCGCTCACCCTAATCATAAAGGTTTTGCATTAATGAACCATAAGTAACTGTTTGGACACCATTAACATATGGACACAAATATTACCTTGACCGCAGATAATGCCCTGTCTGACCCCTAATGCGGTACTGTAAACTGTCAGCCAAAGTGTTAATACTGCAAGGGGTTGGGCCCACTTGTCCCAAGGACAAAATAAACATGAAAACTTATCCTTGAACCCAAACAATATGTCCTGGGAGTCGGGCATATAGGAGTGCCACACCCCTGTTGGTTGGTGTTGTTTACTACTGATGTCCTAGGGCTGTGTTTTACTGTACAAAAAAGTTTTGCCCTTTGAATGTTTAACTCTCAAAAGTTAGTGAGTTGTGGTCCAGGGCTTACTTATGTGGGTGGTAGGGGGTTTGGAACTCAGATACTCCATGACAGCTGTTCTTAAGGGTTTGATATCTGTGGACTCCTAAGCAGATAATCCCGGCATTAGCAATGTCTTAGATTTAACACAAAACAATGCACACATTACAGAAACAAGCATGCATCAGATAAATTATGATATTTTAATTAACAAATATAGAACTTTTATATTTTACTGGGAGGACTATAGGGTTTCAAATTTTGGTTCTATTTCTAAAAGATGAAGCAATGTACGGAACTCTAGCATATGACTGTCATTTTTGCTGTAATTTCACTGCATTCACAAATCCTACTGACTTAAGTTTTAGCCTTAAATTTTGATTATTTTTGTAGACCGAGCAATTTTGAAAAAATTTGGTAATATTTTTTTTAAACAGCTGTGGAACCTCTGATTAGGTATTAGGGACCAAGGTATAGAACCACTGCTTCATGACAAAAGAAATCCACTTAAACTGTGAATGTCTAGTCACAGCTATGTCTTAGACAAACAGTTGGAATTATTATTATTTTTTTAAATTTTATTTTATTTTTTACATGTAGAACAGTTAAAACAGTGATATCCACAAACTGAGCCTGATTACAAGTGGGTCGGTTGTGACCCATGTATATAGCCCTGTTCACGTATGGGTCAGTCATAATTAAAAGTTTGGCTGGATCTAATGCATCCATTAATTTTCAGATGTTAAATACCTCAATTGTCATTACACTTCGACAAGTCAAACCTGCTGAAATTTAACCATGGGAAATCGTGCGGTATTTACTGCATCACGTTGATTTTAGTGCATTAAACACCAAATTTGCATGTTACTCGCCACACACTCGTGTGCAGACTATCTAAGGCCCTGATTACGAATTTAGGTGTTATTTATCGGGTGAGATAAATAATGTACCTTGTGGTATCATTGTTTATCAGGTGTGATAAATAACACCTAATGTCATAATCGGGCCTTGGATAGTCTGCACAATTTATGGGGCAAGGTATATTCCCACTGGGGCAGGGTAATAAAATAACCTGGTGTCCTATGACCAATGTTAGTCAATGGCAAGTGTCCTGGTTGCTCGCCATAAACGTTGAGCTCTTCTCATTCCTGCAATCTTTATTTCAGACAGAATGAACAATATATTAAGTTGGCAATAGCATGTCTGTCCCAGTTTGTCAGTCTTGTGTGTGTGATGTTGGACAAGTCAGTGGGCTCGAGCTCCAGTAAATATAGTTTGAAAAACCAGGTAAGCCCAAACACCCACCACCCAGACAATGTTCCATCCAGTGTGATGATTCACTTTACCACTAGTCATACTTCCTAGTCTTGGTGCCTAGCTGACAGGGCCAACCGGGGTACAGTAGTTTGTATTCTCGCTGAGAGCTAAATATGGCAAATAGATCTTTTGGTTTGAAGTCAGTTTAGTAGGATTTGTGGCTGAAGCGAACTAGCACACACAAATGCATAGCAAAAGTGGCTAGTTGTGCTCCAGATCTGTAGTTGGTAAGGGAGTCCCCAGACCTGGGGTCACCCACTGAAACCCGTGACTACTGTCAAACTAAAACTTCCCATAACAATAAATCTGAAACAGTAAGACCTAGAGTCAAAATTTGATGTGTTGTATAATTGGGGCAAGTTGTCACATCCAGTGAGGTAGCACTGTGCACATAATTGTGTTTTTGTCCGTGGATAGCGCTGTTGGAAGTAACTTATTTGCAGGAGTTTGAAATGTAATGTGATCTGTTGTGTATTTATGGACATATTTCATGAGCAGTGCTGATAGTGACCCTGGGAGGAGGAAAGGGTTTTGATGCTGGGTTTCATGCTGCCAGTAGAGTGTGGACTTTTCAGGGGCACAGTGGAGGTTCCAGTGGGTTTTGATTGAGAGCACAAGGTTAAATAAAAATTATAGAAGAACCCAAACCAGTTAGGTCCGCTCACATCAGAGGATGAAGTGGAATCTTGCAGTACTATGACCATGAGTGTTAATAGGTTTTATAGAAAGGGACTCATGGGCATTTGAGATTTACAGGAAAATCATAGGTTTTTTTTTTTTGGGGGGGGATGGGGGGGTGGGGGGGGTTTCGGGAACCATACAGAGTGAGTGAATAAAATTAAACAGGAGCTTGCGTGCACAGTCACTGAGCATTGATCAATATACCCTGAAGAGAATCCAGTGCATTCGGGGTGCTGAATGCCCACCTGCTTTGGGCACAGCTGGATCAGAAGTGGGGAGAGATGAGACTACACAGATCTCGAACATTGTTTCATCTCACTCAGAAAGACATAAGAGCATGTGAGGCTGGGCTGAGAAAGACATAAGAGCATATGAGAGGTTGAGTTTTAGATTTGGTGAGGTTGAGGTGCATCCACGGGACTTTACTGAAGTTCTGGTTAACGGTGGTTTCTGAGATTTACTGAGCCTCACTTGTTTGAGGCCCACTAATTGAACTATAGAAAAATATCCAGTGGTTCCTTAAAATTGGTCGAAACCCCCCTTCTTGTATTTTTATCTTAGTAGTTCTTTCGCCTTAGATTGTAATTTGGAATTGAAACGGTGGGTATTTTGTCTGCATCTTAAATCATTGGCAGATCCTTGAACTGGTGACTAAGCCATTCATAATCACACGCAGATAATCGTGTAAAGTGCTTATTCATTCGTTTGCAATTGCTTTGCTTGGACAGGCAAACTCTTAAGGGATCTCCCTGTGCTTTAATATTTTTATTGGGCCCTACACATTTTGATACACTAAATCAGCAATTGTAAACTGGCAATTGAATACAGAAGAAAATCTAGCAGATTTATTTTTTCACAGCAAAAAGTTTTCCATTATTTTCTTTAAAAATACATACAATTAGAAGTTTTTCTGATGTTTCCCCATTTCTTGAAAAATAAGTGTACCGTCCTCTGTCCGGTCACTATTGGGATGGGTGTGCCTGGGTTGATGCTCTTAACTGTGGCTTGATATCTGTATATGTAGTTACTGGGATAGGTGGCATGTCTTGGCCAATAAAGCGGAGATGCGTCTATTTCTCACATCTGGGTTATTGTTAACGGTGCTATGCATTGCTCACTTACTGCCACCCAAGAGTCCAGTGGATCACTGCTTCGAACAACTGTTCTTAACCTTTGGCCTTATTTCTACGGGATGACATGGGACCAAGGAGTGCCCCTGGAATCTACCAGCTGTGCCTCAAAGCAGGCTAATATTAACCTGTCCAGCCATACAGGGAGCGTGTGTCCATTTTCCTTTGGAGACCATCCCAGCCTTGCACACTCACAAAGAAATAATTTTATACACAACAGCCCCATCGCCCCCTTTGTAGAGGAGCCGGGCCGAAGCCCAAAACCTACCATCTGTCTGACTTGGCAGTTCGTTAGGTTGTCACACTAGATTGGTGGTACATTCTCAGCCACTGCCATGCAGGTGCACAACCAATCCCCTGCACCCCGCAGCATCCCTGTCATCTATACTCATTAGAGGCCTCTCCCTCACAGCAATGTTGGAAATTAGTGATGACCCTTCCTCCTTTTCGACAAACTAGCTGTGGCAATCCCTGGGAAGCCTAGTCCACAGCCTTGATGCCAAGAATCCGTTCATCCTCTCACTCTTGGAACTATAGAGTCTCACGCAGTGACGGTTCCTTATCAGGGCCTTCAGGGCGCAGCCCTACCTCCTGTGAAGAGCCACTTATTGCCCCTTGTTTCTGCTGCTAATGATGTAACTGTGCAGTGTGCATGAAAACAAAAGTTTAATTAACACTACCAGTGTGTAGATCGGTGCTCTCTCGTCTCCAGGGTCTTGATGACGGGGCTGAGGCATGATCCACCTACAGATTTTTATTTTTTATTTTATTTTTTAAACGCCCAGCACTATGTAGGTGAAGTGGATGTCTGGACTGTGCATGTGAGGGGCTTAGTTCTAACATTTGTCTCACACAGGCACAGTTAACTTTATTCAGCAGTCACACTGAGCACGCCTCGGGCAGCACAGTATATTTGTTAAAATGTGCCTTCGAGATGGCAGCCATGGCATATTCGAGCTAAGTGTGTGCACTGGGGCAAGCAAACCATGATAAAATGCTGACTATAACATACTTTAGACAATTTTTGACATACACCCGTGTTATAGAGGCAATATCAATGTCAAAATTCTGGCACTGTAATATCGTATGTAATTCTTGGCGCAAGGGAGTACATATGACAAAATGGTCCCATTGGTACAATGGAGGCAATTCTTAGCATAGGAGGATCTCTCAAGGCAAACTTTTCGGCTAAACTCTTGGCAAGTATTATGCCCCATCACTTTCAGTGATAACCAACCACCACTGGAGTAATGTTTTCTACTGCGATTATACGTGCTAATTGTATTTCTCCTAGTAATCTACAGTGTACTAGAATATATTCGAATAAGGTTATCTTTTGTAGTCTCACCCACCAAGTTGGTAATGTTTAATAATGTAAAGATGCAGTTGCACCCTGTTCCTTGTGGGCCCGTGCCTTAAGGATCGTGGGATTCTTCCATGCGTGTCCTCGGTGCGGGGCCCACTGCATACCTTAAAGAGTTCGCCAATCGTTCCTGAATAGTATACTTTTTCCGTTGAGAAGTTTTGTCGAAGGCAACTACATCATCCGGTAGAAAACTTGCAACAAGTCGGATAATCGGGGAAGGGGCAATTGTGAAGGCAACGCAGAGTATTCAGACGGACAGCAGAAACTTTTTGATTGACATAAGGGGTGCCAATCTGCCCGACACCGTTCAGAAACTGAATTCGGAGCTGGGCTTGATTCATGCTGCCAGTGAGCGGGGCAGCAGGCCGGGCAAAGATACCAGTCTGAGCTGGGTCGTACGTTGACAGGCAGTATGTGGACACTTGCCTGGGTCAGTGGTTGTAAGTATGGTCCGGCTCTGGGCCAGTGGTCCCGCGGTTGCAATGAGCAGCGGCAGCAGGAGGGTGGTCTGAAATTAGCCTTGCATTGACCAGAGCCAGCAGCTTGAGGCACTTGGTGCTAGGTTGGTGGTGTGTGACAGCAGACTGTATTAATCTGGTTCCTGTGGTGGTGGGTTGGGGTAGCAGGCGTCAGTGTGTAGTGAGGGAAGGACTAGTAGTCTATAGATGCTGTGAGTATTGTGTTGGCATGTTGCCAGTCTAGACCATTGGACTCTGTGCAAGGACGACATGTCGGGCTAGTAGGTGCCAATGAATTTGAGCATCACGCTGATGCACGGGGCTCCGGGAAGGAGAATAGTGTGTTTAGGTAGGAGTCAGAGTTGGGTGACAAGGCAGGGGTTTGTGGCGGAGGGGGTAACGCGGAGAGCAGGTTGGAGCCGAGATGTCGGACGGCAGTAAGCATGAACAGCGTGTTGTTGTGCTTGTCATTTTGCAGGAGCAGCAGTCTTTGGTTCAGTGTGGCATTGGCGAAGCTCACCTGGCTACGGCTTTTGCAAGCCAGCCTGTCAGTGAGGCAGAATGCAGTTTGTTTACTGAAGGGACGACCGAATGGGTGCCAGAGTGTGAGGAGGTTGATTCCCAGATGGAAGAGTGAAGGGTGAATCCGGCAGTGCCCGGGGACGCGCGGGCACGGTGCAGAGTGAAGAAGCGCCTCGGCAGCGCAGTGTAGTGCTGCGGTGGCGGTTCTGAGTCAGGCGGCTCCCAGTGAGTCACCGCCCCTCCGCCGGTCATGCTCAGACATGTCTGCTGCTCTCCCGCTGGGTCTAGCCCTGACTTGTCCCGCGCTCTGTACTTAAAGCGGCTGCGCGTCATTCTCGCAGCACTCTAAACACTGCAGCACTTTATCCACTGCTCCCTTATTTATTTTAGGTAAAGACGGGGTCCCCGTTCGTCTTCAGCCACAGCCTGCTGCAGGTGCCATGGCAGTGCGAGAGAACATGTCGCTGCCGCTCGCTGACTGCCCTCTCCACTGCTCAGCTTCTGACAGCAGCCGCTGTGCGCCGACTCCATCTTTTCCCATTGTGTTTATGGTTGAAAACATTTTGTACATTTTTTATTTTATTGTAGGCAACGGTGCAAAATGTCTTCAGCCGCAGACTCCATAAGCACGTCTATCCTGGCATCTGAGCACGAGGCACTGGTAAGGTCCCGTTTTAAAACTTTTTATTTTAAATACATGACGTTTGTGTGATATTTGATTTGTTGTCAGATGAATCTTCACATCTATAATAGTTTACTTAGCTGCAGATCCCGCACTGTCAACTAGTTAGGGCCAGCAGTCTTCATTTAAAGAGCTGTGATTGTCCATGCTGTCGTGTATTTCTCTGTGGTCCGGTTGCCTCTGTGCTTGTGCCAATCCAATGGATCTCTGGAAATCGAGTTGTGGCTAGCGTTGGTAGCGTGTGTGGTTTATTGGGTTGCTAACCTCTGTAAATTTCTGTGCAGGTTAAACCCAAACCCCTTCTCCTGAAATTACTAAAGTTTGCAGGAGCGCAAAATGACACATTTACAATGAAGGAGGTAGGTTGCATTTGCTTTTTATCATGGCGCACTGAATGTACATTGATGACACCTGTTGCCTTATTGTGCACTCACCACTATACCTGGCTTTCTCTCAAGCGTTGACGCGTTGCGCTTGTATTTCAGGTTATTTACTATCTTGGTCAGTACATTATGGCCAAACAGCTGTACGATGAGAGACAGCAGCATATTGTCCACTGCTCTAATGATCTGCTCGGAGAACTTTTTGGAGTACAGAACTTTTCTGTAAAAGAACCTAGGTAATGATATATGGGGTGGGAACATTTCTGTGACTACGTGCAAGACATCCTAATGTACTGAAATTCTGTCGTATTTTGTGATGTTTTTCTGCTAAGAATGTTAATGTTATTATTTAGTATACAGTTTTTATCAACTGGCCTGTCTTAATGCTGTAGCAATGCGTTAACTCTTGGTCATATGGGACACAGTGATTTGCCACATTCAGGCTAGTGCCTTTTACAGTTGTTCTGTTCACTGGGGTTGTGAAATTTGTATTTTATTTTTTATAAAAATACCTTTGGAACTGGTCTTTGCTGCGTCCCCACCCAACCATCACCACAGAAGAACTACAAAAAAATGATAGTTAAACGTAACAGCAGATTACTCAGTTGGGGTTACTTTATACATTCCACTATCTTTATAGTGTAACAGTATCAACGTAGCGGCTCTTTCGATCTCAGTCTGAACTGCTGTACCGCTTCCTGGCAGGTGTTGTAGCATGTCACACCACCCTTGTGCTGTTTATATCCACTTTCAACGTTTTTTTTTTTTTTTTCGTATTACTACAGTTCGTGTAATTCTAGATTTTCCATTTCGCTTTTCACGGATATTCCACTAATTTAAGGCGTTATTCACTTTTTTTTACCGCTTATTTTTAATTATCTTTAGAACAATTCAAACTGTAGTTACAGTCTTGTATTTAAAGTCGCAGTACCGGCTTGTATTTTTATTTACCGAAAGATACTTTTAAACGTTTTACAGTGTTCTCTTGAGCAAAGACCATAAGTCAAGAGTTCTTCTTTTTGCTCAACAATTTCATTTAATATCCTTCACTGTTCTATGTTGAATCTTGATGCCTTTAGTCGAGTGTACATACTACGGAGAAAAAAAATAGAATAGCTTTAATGTTAACGGCGAGGAAAAAAGTGAGTTAAACACATTCTGAACTTAATTTTTAGTGTATGCCTTTCTAGAAAAAAAAATCCATAATGTAAAATCGGAATTAATGTAGTTTAGTGGAGAGACTATTCGTTTTGCTTAGAAAGTGTGGCAATCTAAAATAAACGGCTGGTAATTCTTTTTACAAGTAATAATCCTAGGTTATTACATGTCAAAGCACAGTAAGGCCGTTTTTGAGTCTTAGTTCATAGATATGGGTGCTTTTGAAGCTATTATAATGCACATTTCAACTTGGTTATTATTTCACATAATAACTATTTGAGATTAACAGTTAGCTTTTTTTTTCCTTTTCTATTTTGATGGATGTGGGTAATTGTTTTAGTATAATTTAATTGCAATGGTGTGTGTGTGTGTGTGTATATATATATATATATATATATATATATATATATATTTTTTCTTTTCTGTCGTGAGCGTTGCTTTTGTCGGGGAAAGTTATCATCTTCGCAGTGGTGTAGTTTGCGGATGCATATATAAAGGTTCCCACCAACCGTTTCTGTAATTTCCAAGTCAATTATTTTATCTTCTCAAGACGTTTTTGCTGCAGAGACAGATTTGTTGATTCGCAGAAAATTGCAGCGAATCTTTGTGATATATGAATTCATGTCAAAGACCTTTCAATGTGTGTTCACATTCCTCTTTTCTCGTAATCTCCATCACTGTTATAACGCTGTGTAACACTTTTTTTTTTTTTTTTTTTAAATCGTCTAGGAGATTGTATGCAATGATTTCTAAAAACTTAATAACAGTCAGCCAACAAGGTAAGCACTCTCAGAGATGTGATGGCTTAGTAGCCGTCTTGCTTAAAAGTGTTTTGAAATGCTCCATGTGTGGGTAGTAGGTACTAGTTGACAACTTGGTTTTGCGTGTTGTAGAGATTAAAACAGTTATGGATCTGTGGCCAGAAAGGGGTTGGCGTTTATTTCGGGGTTGGCGTTTATTTAGTCATCATTGGGTAACGTGAAATGCCTTTCTCTCCAAAATCTCTGCTGGATGAGTATCCATTATAAACTGAAAAAGTATCCACCCCCTCTAATGATTCCCCAGAACTGAAATGTTTCTTTTTGTGCACCCCTTGACAATCTTCTGCTGCAGTGAGGCTGTTGCGTGCAGATATAGTGAGTGTCGGTAGCTGCCCTGTGCAGACGTTGGGTGTTTCTTGCAATATGTGTATGCCCTACCTTATCCTAAACTCCCTTTCTATTGAAAGAAAAACAGCCGTATGCTCAAGCAACTGTTAGATTTCCATCCTTTTCTGAATAATGAAAGGAGAGCTATTTATATCTACGCGCTTGCTCTCCTGTCTTTCTCTCTCTTATTTTGGTGTTTACTGTTGCATGAAGTAGTACTCCGTCTATTCCTCTCCCTTGGCAATAATTTACCCAGGTCTTTCAGTGGTTTATCATAACAAAAAATGTCAGTTATCCTGAAATGCACCATGAATGGATAATTAGCTGTGTGCATACCCAGGAGCATAACAAGTTAACATTTTGCTAATCAAGCTTTGGGAAAGCCAGTTGATCTGGCGATGGCAGTCAATTTATACCATATATATATATATATTTATTTTTATAAAACGTTGTGGGAGCTGCTTGGCTGAGCCAATCTTGAAGAAAAAAAAAAAAAAAAAAAAAGCAAAAGTTAGGGTTGAAATCGCACATAATAGTCATAGTAATCTATAGCACGGAATGGAACTACTTAATGTGTGAATGCACTCCTGGTGAAATAACCAAATGCTGTTACTCACAGTGAAGTTAGCCAGTAAGTAAGTGCGCTAACCCATTGTCCTATTCTGTAGTGTGGAGAAGAAAACTGTGAATGACAGAAGCAGACCGCTGGAAGAAGTGGATGGGCTGAAAGCTCCTAGAAGTAGATTATGTATAATTTTATTAAAATCAAAAGGCCTTGTCTAACAACAAACCTAAAAAAGCTCTCAATTTTCCCTGTTGATGAACTGGTATCAAGGAGAATATTGCATTATTTTGCATGCCTGTCAGCCTGGTAAATCAAAATTTCCCTTCAGTTTTTTTTTTTTTTTTTCTTATTTTTTTTGAGTGTGCATTTAGTAACCTAGAGATTCCTGTTAATAGAATCTGCCCTTTAATTCTTGCTTCTTTAATCGGAGTGGTGGTGATGCTGCTAAAGAATTTCTGTGCAATACTAGGGTCCTAATTAATCTGTAATACAGTGTCTTGCACTTTACACCTCTTCAAAGCTGGAAAAAAGTCAGAAGTTTATGTTGAGCATCAAGCTTGCAACATGAGATAGTTTTAGTTATTGCTTAGATAAACCTGAAATAGTTAGTTATTTATTTATTTTGGGTGTTTTCATATATTCATGTGTGGAACTTCTCTCAGGCATCGTAAGACTTGTTCTCACTGTCACTACCAGGCAATATTTTTATTTACATGGTGTCACCAAGCTTGGCTTTTTTTATTCAGGAAGGTGTGTGTGTGTGTGTGTGTGTGTGTGTGTGTGTATGTGTGTGTGTATATATATATATATATATATATATAAACATTTTTCTTAATTCTCCCCCCCCCCCACAATAAAACTCCCACGACCGTCACACCACAAATATAGAGACCGTGTATAAGCACAACAGTATACAACTGGGGAAGAGTCACATGTCGATGGCACGGCAAATACTCTCAATAGTCTTCCCTGCTGCTAAACAGCAGCTCTGGTCTTTTAAAATTTAGAATGTTGCAACATGGGGTGATTCATTCACCAAACTGATGTCAGTAGATTTTTAGAATTATTTTTACAAAATACATTTCTTTCATAAAATACTTTGCAGCATCTCGCTTGGGGTCTGAGAGACAGATTGGGAGGGGGAGGTCTAATTACTTGGGGAAAAAGAAATTCCTTTAAGAGGAAATGGAGGAAGGCCATTGCTTGTTAGGTCTGTAGCAAGATGGAATTCTAGATCCCGAGCTCAAATCAACCATTACTTGTATGGTCTTATCCATGCCCCTGTTTGCTCATACCTTGGTGTACATCGCTCTTGATTCACCAAAATGCTTAAGGTATTGGAAGTGAGCTCACACATGTTCCTCTGGATGGCATTGCATGGTTGCCCTCTTCTTGTCCTCACTGTAGACCCTTTGCAGCCTCCTGTTTGTTGCTGAAAGGTTTTAAGGTTAGGTAGAGGAAACTGCAGAAAGTAAGCCTTGCTATTAGAGCCATGTTTACTTTGTCTTCCTTATGCTGCCTTCATTACTTCTTAGACCAGGGGTAGCAAGCACAGTGCCAGTGATAACAAAGGACAAGCCAGGGGTAACAGCTACTACGTCTCTATCTGTATTTGACATCCATGGTAGCAATGCCACTGAAATGAGAGTTGTGTAGTTCAGAAAATTTGCTACTTTTACTTATCAATAAGGATGGTGTGTTGGAGGTCATAGCCTTCAAAATGAAGCAACAGACCTTGATGATGACTTAGCTATGCAGAGTGAGCTAATGGTTTTCCTTGAGTGTGGGTGGTGATCCTTTTAAATTTTTGCAGCGTCCACGCACATGGGAGATGGTTGCCAGTGGAGTCAGGTGGAAGGTTTGGTCACATGTTTAGCAACTCTTCAACATTTTCAAGCACAATTCTTGTTTTAATGAAAGGTTGTCATTCTGTTCGATTTGTGGTGTCCCAACAGCCACACGTTGTTCCTGATTGTGCAATAGTTACTAGCTTGGGTACTGCACTTTCCTGTCCAGCCTTGAAAAATCATAAAATTGTTACTGGACCTGCTGGTCGAATAACTTGAATAATCTACTCGACCGGACTATAATGTACTTGACCTGTAAACGGGTCTCTTGTTGTGTGATCCTAGGAAAATATTTTTATTTTACAGAGTTACCTTTTCCTTCATTCTCACATGAGGGCACCTTCAAAAAAGTTAGTTCCGCATTTCTGCTATACAAAAAAAACTCTGTGTGGTTAAAAAGATTGTAGATAATGGAGTAAGACAACGCAGCACAAGCCTCTGCGTTGCCCTACTTTGCGTCGGGGAGGCATTTCCATGGGTATTGCATGGGTGTTCGCAGCGCCCATGGATTTTGACGCATTCCCAGATTTACAAGGTTTTGTAAACCTGGAAATGCGTCAAAACCCTATGCTACACCAGGGGTGGCGTAGAATTGATGCAACAGGGAGAAATATCTTTATCTTTATTTCTCCCTGTTTTTTCCTCTTACTGTGTGTGCTGCATTTTGCCCTACTACCTTCTTTCTGAGCGTTTTCTTGCATTGGATGAGTGATAAATCTATGTAGTGTTTTAATAACCTGTAAAAACGGAGTTTCAGGAAACATATTTATCATTGCACATCACCGAGTAAAGTGTTTTTGTTTTCATCCTATTAAAATATTTGTTTCCACATCACTCAAGCACAAAAAATGGTCGTTCATAGCTACTGACATGTATTTTGAAATGCTTGTACAGTGGACTTATTTAAATGCTGTGTAAATAGCTCGACCTGATAAAAGAACACTTGTCTGGAGTGTGGTTTATTTTTATTTTTTTAGCCCGGTCTGTGATGTGGTTTCGTAGGCCTGGCACTGCACTGAAGGCCTATATGGGCTTAATAAGTGTTCTTATAAACACTCGAAGTTGATGTGTCCTAACAATTTATTTGTTTATGTACATATGTTTGTGATGATTTACAATGAATAATCATGTCAATGATTTAATATATCTGTGTCCATATTGCTATGGTTCCCAGTGAATCATGAGCATGAGGGTTTTCTTTTGTGATTGATTAAAATTCTTCCTATACTACCTAACTTAGAATCATAGATCCTTGTTCTAAATGCTTCATAGCGATGCATTACTGTCTCAGAATTTCTTATTAAGCTTTGCAGAATTTGAGTGAGCTGTTGCAAAACAGATCTTTAGTTGGATATTTTTTTCTCTAGAAGTCATTTCGGCTTGATCAGCACTCGTTCTGATTTCAGGGAGTTCAGGTTAAAGTAGCTGAACATTGAATTTTGCTTACATTATAAAGACCGTTTTTGATGTGGTCGGTGCCATTGACGTATAAGACCTGATAGCTGCATACTGACTGTGTTGATGTTAACCTAGAGTATTCCCAAATAGTTAATATTGTCAACTAATTTAACCAGTAAGCAGAGAAATTCTACGGGCAGGAGTCAGGTCATGAATATGTACATCAGATCATTCATATGTCCTCTCATATTAAGCTTTCCTCTGGGCAAGTTTGTCACCATTAACCATGTATGAAGTATAGTACTGCAGGACAGTGTCATAAAAACTTGTTTTTGTAGGGTGTTGAGCGGACATGGTAATCATAGTCAGATACTGCTTCGTCTAAGGACTGTTAATGATCTCTAGGGAATCTATGGCTACCTGGATGGTTGCGAGCTAGGTGATTCACTGTGACCTGAAAAAGGATATGCTTGTATCTATTACAGTAGTTCACTTATTTTGGACCAAAGTTTGAAAAATTGAAGACATTGATTTAGGTATGGATATTTGTTTTGAGATGACTTTTCATGCAGAAACCTATATTTATCTTGAACTAGATTTTCCATTCAAGGCTATGTATATATCACCTTTGTATCATGGAGCACCCCTTCCAAACAGAAACTGAAGACAAATTGGCAAATTGAATGGGCAGCCACCATAGGGGGGGGGGGATAGATTTATGGCTGGAGGGAGTGTTTGTGCTTGGTGTGGAAGTATTTGCAGAACAGATTTGCAAACGTCCAAATGATGCTGTATTTAGTCTCTTGACAGCCTACCCAGGTGCTGCAGTTCTCTTCGTGTTTCGTACATATTTAAATGTTTTGGGAAGTCTAATCAGTAGTACCTACTTAGATAACTGATGTGCTGTATTCATGTTTTTGTTGCTGTTGGATTAGTTTAGGTAGGTTGAGAAGGGTTGTCTGTTTAATGACACATTTTTGGTTCGTGCTGTTGAGTCCAGTTCCTCCTAAATGGGGAAAGTTACAGATCAGAACAGTGTGTGTGTTTGCAGTGCTTGATGTATGCGCTTAATAGCGAGAAGAACCACTGCTGATGCGCTACTTTTTACATTTGGCAGCAAATGGTCATTTACAGTAATTCTTTATTAACAAATCTATCTTTAATAATTTCCGGTATTGCTCTTTGGAGCTCTACGAGTTATTTTTTCAGTTCTTCTAAATTCTATTGTTCACATCATTTTTTTAAAAATGTTTTAGAATCTCCTGTCGTGTGCTCCTCTGTGAAAGACTCCAGTTTACTGGAAAGCGAGTCAGTTGTGAAGGTGAGCATATGCTGTATATGTAATTGTAAGAGATACCTTCCCTCTGTAAATCCTGAGTTGATGGCGCTGGGTTTTCCCTCACAAACAATTTAATATTGAATGAGTTGTATCTTTAAACTTTTTTGTATTCCTACTTTATTGTCCTGAAGAGAACCCCACTGTGATGTACCACTTATATGTTTCTCCAGCGGGTCGAAATGTCGATATGTCCATAATCTCAGCCTGTGTCTAAAAGACGTAAGTTGGGTGAATACCACGCTTGGAATTGTATTTGTCATGTCCCAACTATAGAGACTCTATGTACATGATAGTGTATTCCAGGCTTTCAGATTGAAAGAACTTGAATGTTGTTTTTTTCCAGATTGTATATATTCTATAGAACTATTTTTGTACTGCGCGCACACATTTTTTGTACTTATCACGGAGCACCTCAGCAGAAATTATTGTATATTTGAATGGTGCAATGTTTCCATTAATGATCATTTGTTTTTTCGCCTTGTCTGTGTTTAAATGTTTCTATAATAGTGTGTGTATTATGTTAGATGGCATGTGTAGCTGCAGATACACATGCTATGCATATCTCTTCTGACATCTAGTGCTGGGCTTGGAGTGTTACAAGTTGTTTTTCTACAAAGAAGTCTTTTCGGAGTCACAGGATTGAGTGACTCCTCCTCTCGGTTACAGTGCGTATGGGCATCGACTCCATTGTTAAATTGTTTTCTTTCTGCTGTCTGGTTCGGATGTGTTTCCTTTCGCGCCAAGATTTCAAATCGTAAACCTTAGAAAACTCCTTTAATCGTCTGTATTGTTTCGATCGCGTTCCCTGTAGTCTCGAACCGATAGTATTGTCAGAATATAGATTTTGCCCATTTGGGCGCGTGTGCCCGACTCAGGCCTGTTCGGGCCTACCGTGTGGAATCCTGATGGATCGGACTCCATTTCGGTTCTGCCCTCTGTGCAACGCAAAGTTTCCCTATACAGACCAACACCTGGTTTGTAATCTGTCTTTCTCAGAACCACAGAGAAGAGGATTGTGAGACCTGTTGATTGTTTCGATCCAAGAAGACCTTGCGGGATCAGAGAGCCAGAAGGTTAGACAGGGGTGTGGAATTTATTAAAATATCTACTTGTCCAGGGGACAGGTTGCTTCTCAAATCTACTTGTCCTGTAAAAAGATCTACTTGTCCCTTTGGTGCCATGTAGTGTGGCGACATATTATGGCAGCAATTAATAGCCTCTCTGATTATGCCAGGGCTACTACCATAGTAGGGCTTGAATACTTGGAGTTTCAATCCCTACTGTAGCAATTTCCTTATTTTGCCACCTTTCTGCAGATCTGCATACTGGGGCTGGAGGAAGCAGTAAGCAATAGTTCCAGGGCTGGAATGCCTTTGAGTCTGCAAACCTACTAACCTGCATGTTTTAAAGATTTTTACCAGCTTCTCTCTAATATTTTCCCATAATAAGAAAGGTTGGACATTTACTCCTGACAATGGCAGAATTAGAACTTATTCCAGGGTTGGGAAGAAAGTGGCTGGAGGGAAAATGAACTTGCAAATGCTCAATAGATTTTCACATGAGCAAATCTACACATCGTATTTACCCACGCTAAAATACAGTAGCAAATATTTTATTGGGTTACGACATATACCATGGGTGCACTTTTGTGACTTTCTTTAAGAATTTGGGGCCACAAGTAGGTAGGTTCAGATTTGTGACCTTCAAATTGCGAGTCGCAAATCCGAATGTAGGATGGTGTCCTTGACACCATCTGTGATTCGCAAGGGCTTCGCAAATGCCCACATCATGAATAATCATGAGGTGGGTCGCAATTTGCGACCCCCTCACGAATGGTGGCCTGCTGGAGACAGCAGACCACCATGTCTGTGACTGCTTTATTTTTTTGTAATGCAGCCCATTTTCCTTAAAGGAAAACGAGATGCATAACAAAAACGAAAAATGAAACGTTTTCGTTTCATTTTTTCAGAGCAGGCCACTGCTTGCTCTGAAAAAATGTTTACAGTGACATTCACAATGGGAAAGGGGTCCCATGGGGATCCCTTCCCTTTTGCGAAAGTGTTAGCACCCATTTGAAATGGGTGCAAACTGCGATTGGTTTGCGCCCGCGTTCGCAAAACAATTCTACATTGCACTGCGAGTTGCAATTAGGAAGGGAACACACCTTACTAATTGCGAGTCGCAAACCCGTTTTGTGATTCGGTAACCAGGTTACTGAATCGCAAAACTGGGTTTGTGCATCGCAATGTGCTTTTTGCACGTCGCAAACAGTGAAAGTCGCTGTTTGCGACTTGCAAAAAGCTACCTACATGTGGGTCTTGGTCCCTAATTAGGTCTGGTGTTAACAAAGACATTTTGTTTTTATTAAACTTCTATTTCTCTCTCTTTCGGCTGGCTTTACTGTGAGTGATCGCATTCTGCTCTTCCACAAGGAGCATATTGCCACACAAAGTAGTTTTGTTCAGTGTCAGGAACTACAGTGGCAATCAGTGACGTAACGAAACTGGAGGGTGCCCCTTTGAAAAGAACATGGAGGAGCCCCCTCTCCAGACTCACTCAGGGCAGGTGCTGTGCTGACGGGGCCCCCTGGAGGGTGGCTGCGGGGCCTTTGTTATGCCGCTGGTGGCAACGTGTGCTTTAAGAGTTCAAAAACTTTTTGGGGGGGTTTTGCCAATGTTTGTTACAATGTTGAGGGCCTGGTAGCTCCCACAACAATAAAGTGTTACAAAAGCCATGTCAAAACAAGACACGCATTGATGAAACTAAAAGACTTATAAAAATATGTCAGATCAGTTGGCTTTGTCAGTGTTAGTTTATTTTCATGCTTCCCATAATCGTGTTGCAAATGGTTACACTGATTTTCCATTAGAAATATTTTTGGGAAATACTAGCATGCATCAACACATTTTACTAAATGACACTTCATTTGCATATAATCAGAGAGCATTCTGGGAGCATTATACTTAGCCTCTTAGCCTAAACTTTTCAAACATGTGTGTACACGTCCAACGTCAGTAGTGAATGCGGGACATCTTGTTTGGGGTCAAGGGCAACAAGTTTTTATGTTTACTTTGTCCTTGGGACAAGTAGGCCCAACCCCCTGCAGCACAAACCCTTTGGTTGCTTGTTTACAGAGAGTGGAATTCTCTGCAGTTGAGGTAATGTATTTCCAAAAGATAATGCTGTTCGAACTTGTATATATGGTTCATTATTTGAAAGCCTTCATTATTAGGGTGAGTGCTGTAAATAAATGTTTTAAGGTCACACTTCACTACTGACGTTGGTTCCAGTACCAAAAAAAATAAAACGTGTACACACATGTTTGAAAAGTTTAGGCTAAGAGGCTAAGTATAATGCTCCCAGAATGCTCTCTGATTATATGCAAATGAAGTGTCATTTAGTAAAATGTGTTGATGCATGCTAGTATTTCCCAAAAATATTTCTAATGGAAAATCAGTGTAACCATTTTCAACACGATTATGGGAAGCATGAAAATAAACTAACACTGACAAAGCCAACTGATCTGACATATTTTTATAAGTCTTTTAGTTTCATCAATGCGTGTCTTGTTTTGACATGGCTTTTGTAACACTTTATTCTTGTGGGAGCTACCAGGCCCTCAACATTGTAACAAACATTGGCAAAACCCCCCCAAAAAGTTTTTGAACTCTTAAAGCACACGTTGCCACCAGCGGCATAACAAAGGCCCCACAGCCGCCCTCCAGGGGGCCCCTCCAGCACAGCACCTGCCCTGAGTGAGTCTGGAGAGGGGGCTCCTCCATGTTCTTTGCAAAGGGGCACCCTCCAGTTTTGTTACGTCACTGATTGCCACTGTAGTTCCTGACACTGAACAAAACTACTTTGTGTGGCAATATGCTCCTTGTGGAAGAGCAGAATGCGATCGCTCACAGTTAAGCCAGCCGAAAGAGAGAGAAATAGAAGTTTAATAAAAACAAAATGTATTTGTTAACACCAGACCTAATTAGGGACCAAGACCCACATGTAGGTAGCTTTTTGCATGTCGCAAACAGCGACTTTTGCTGTTTGCGACATGCAAAAAGCACATTGCGATACACAAACCCAGTTTTGCGATTCAGTAACCTGGTTACCGAATCACAAAACGGGTTTGCGACTCGCAATTGGTAAGGGGTATTCCCTTCCTAATTGCAACTCGCAGTGCAATGTAGGATTGTTTTGTGACCGCGGGCGCAAACCAATCGCAGTTTGCACCCATTTCAAATGGGTGCTAACACTTTCGCAAAAGGGAAGGGATCCCCATGGGACCCCTTCCCCATTGTGAATGTCACTGTAAACATTTTTTCAGAGCAGGCAGTGGTCCTGCGGACAACTGCCTGCTCTGAAAAAATGAAACGAAAACGTTTAATTTTTCGTTTTTGTTATGCATCTCGTTTTCCTTTAAGGAAAACGGGCTGCATTACAAAAACAAACAAAAAAAACTGCTTTATTGAAAAGCAGTCACAGACATGGTGGTCTGCTGTCTCCAGCAGGCCACCATTCGCGAGGAGGTCGCAAATTGCGACCCACCTCATGATTATTCATGAGGTGGGCATTTGCGAAGCCCTTGCGAATCACAGATGGTGTCAAGGACACCATCCTACATTCGGATTTGCGACTCGCAATTTGCAGGTCACAAATCTGAACCTACCTACATGTGGCCCCAAATTCTTAAAGAAAGTCACAAAAGTGCACCCATGGTATATGTCGTACCCCTATAAAATATTTGTGAACTGTATTTTAGCATGGGTAAATACGATGTGTAGATTTGCTCATGTGAAAATCTATTGAGCATTTGCAAGTTCATTTTCCCTCCAGCCACTTTCTTCCCAACCCTGGAAGAAGTTCTAATTCTGCCATTGTCAGGAGTAAATGTCCAACCTTTCTTATTATGGGAAAATATTAGAGAGAAGCTGGTAAAAATCTTTAAAACATGCAGGTTAGTAGGTTTGCAGACTCAAAGGCATTCCAGCCCTGAAACTATTGCTTACTGCTTCCTCCAGCCCCAGTATGCAGATCTGCAGAAAGGTGGCAAAATAAGGAAATTGCTACAGTAGGGATTGAAACTCCAAGTATTCAAGCCCTACTATGGTAGTAGCCCTGGCATAATCAGAGAGGCTATTAATTGCTGCCATAATATGTCGCCACACTACATGGCACCAAAGGGACAAGTAGATCTTTTTACAGGACAAGTAGATTTGAGAAGCAACCTGTCCCCTGGACAAGTAGATATTTTAATAAATTCCACACCCCTGCAGCACGCACTCTAATAATGAAGGCTTTCAAATAATGAACCATAAATACAAGTTCGAACAGCATTATCTTTAGGAAACACATTACCTCAACTGCAGAGAGTTCAACTCTCTGTAAACAAGCAGCCCAAGGGTTTGTGCTGCAGGGGGTTGGGCCTACTTGTCCCAAGGACAAAGTAAACATAAAAACTTGTTGCCCTTGACCCCAAACAAGATGTCCCGGGCATCGGGCGATAGGAATTCCACATCCCTGTTAGAGATGGCGTTAAAAAGTACAGAGCATCTCGATGTCATGGAAGAACAGGCGCAGACCACAGTCTCCAGCCGAGACACCGCACCGACTCTGAGCAAGAATCGGAAGAAGATAGGCCTATCACTGATGTCCAGCACATGAGTACGTCCGCCCCTACGCCCACATACAAAAATGCACAGAAGGCTTTCGGTACACCACTGCCAGAAAGCCATGGTTCTACCCGAAAAAAGACTCATCGACTGACCTTTGGGCTCGGCGCCGAAAAGGGCCACTCCTCCGTCCATTTAGGAGTCTAGTGAATCGGTAAAGAGTTCTGCCTCGGACTCAAGTAAGCATCTTCACTCCTTGGAGTCGAAGCTTCGTTGCCCTGCTTTGGAGCCGAAACAGACGACTCCATTTTCGGGACTGAAAAAGATCCAAACTTCGGAACCCAAGAAAGTTTTTTTTTTTTATACAGAGGAACAAAGACTTTCGAGCCGCCTCAAACAAAGTTCGAAGCTAATACAGGAATCTTACAGACCTTTTGGCTGAGATTCAGCCTATACTGTTGCCTGGAATGGTCAAACATGCAGGCCAAATTTTTAGTGAGCCAGTCAAAGCTAGAGTAAATACTCTGTGTATTGACAAAAAGTACAAACCTGCTCCTACAGATCCAGACTACATCACACACCAAGTTCCTCCAGATTGAGTGGTGGTGAGTGCGGCTAGAAAAAAGGCTAATAGCCAATTTTCAGGGGATGGCACCCCCCCACCTGAAAAGGAGAGTAGGAAGTTTGATGCTGCTGGCAAGAGAGTGGCCACGCAAGCAGCCAACCAATGGCAAATTTTGAATTCACAAGCACTTCTGGCCCGATATGATGGAGCCCACTGGGATGAGATGCAAGAACTCGTACAACACCTCCCAAAAGAGAGCACAACAAATCATAGAAGAGGGACAGGCCATAAGTAACAACCATATAAGGTCTGCCCTTGATGCTGCCGATACAACAGCAAGAAGTGTCAATACTGCCATTACCATGAGGAGGCATGCATGGCTACGCTCTTCTGGCTTTAAGCCAGAAATCAACGGGCAGTACTCAAAATCCCTTTTGACAAGAAACACTTATTTGGGCCTGAGGTCGATGCGACCATAGAAAAGCTGAGGAAAGACTCCGACACTGCCAAAGCAATGGGGGCATTGTACACAACACCGTATAGAGGCTCCTTTCGCAGGCAACAATTTAGGGGAGGATTTAAACCTCAATCCTCTGAAGCCTCTACCTCCCAGGCAAAGCAGGGACAACAGCAGCAACAATATCAGAGAGAAGGATTTAGAGGGTCTTATAGAGGCCAGTACTTCAGAAACTGAGGTAAATTCCAAACCTCAAAACAAGCCACTACACCATCCAAACAGTGACTTATTTCCCATCCCTCAACCCTATCACCTGTGGGGGGAATACTACAGTAATTCCACTCTCATTGGCAAAATATCACCACAGACAATTGGGTGTTGTCAATTATCCGCAATGTCTATTGCCTAGAATTTATCTCCACCCCTCCAGACATCCCACCACATTACCACAAATTGTCCCCAGAACACAACGTTCTGTTGCAACAGGAGGTACAAACGCTACTACTAAAACGAGCAATAGAATTGGTCCCACATTCTCAACAAGGAACCGGGATATACTCACTATACTTCCTCATCCCCCAAAAAAGATGGCACTTTGAGGCCCATCCTAGACCTCAGGTCACTCAATTTATACATCCTGTCAGAATACTTTCACCTGGTAACTCTGCAGAACGTCATTCCCCTACTACAGAAACAGGATTACATGACTGCTTTAGACCTCAAAGATGCATATTTCCATATACCCATCCATCCCGCTCACAGAAAATACTTCAGGAAAACATTATCAGTTCAAAGTTCTGCCATTTGGCATAACAACAGCTCCAAGAGTGTTCACAAAATGTCTAGCAGTAGTAGCAGCCTACTTAAGAAGACAACACATTCACGTCTTTCCATATCTGGACGATTGGCTAATAAAATCAAGCAATTTTACACAATGCCAACAACACACTCAGTACGTGGGTTCACCTTAAATTACCAGAAATGTCACCTTTAACCAGCACACTTACAACCTTAACTAGGTGCGATTTTAAATATACAAAAAGCCCTAGCATATCCAAATACACAAAGGATACAAGCTTTCCAAGATCTCCTACCACACATACAGCCAAATCAACAATACGCTGTAAGACTTATCATGAAGATTCTAGGGATGATGGCATCTTGCCTAGCGATAGTTCCACATGCAAGACTCAACACGAGCCCTTTACAACTATGCCTCTCACAACAATGGTCTCAGGCACACAGTCAGTTGCAAGATCTAGTGTTGATGGACTGCCAAACGCACACGTCCCTTCAATGGTGGAATCTAAAAAATCTAATGAAGGGACGGTCATTTCAAGACCCTGTGCCTCAGACCACAATAACAGACGTGTAGGAAGTTGGCTCTGTATGTACTATTTCAAAGTAAGAAATAGCGTGCACAGAGTCCAAGGGTTCCCCTTAGAGGTAAGATAGTGGCAAAAAGAGATAATTCTAATGCTGTATTTTGTGGTAGTGTGGTCGAGCAGTAGGCTTATCAGAGGGTAGTGTGAAGCATTTGTTGTACAAACACAGGCAATAAATGAGGAACACACACCCAAAGACAATTCCAGGCCAATAGGTTTTTGTATAGAAAAATATATTTTCTTAGTTTATTTTAAGAACCGCAAGATTTACAAACAATACTTTAAATGAAAGGTACTTCACTTAGGAACTTTAGGAACTTTGAATTAGCAAAATAGCATATACAGTTTTCACACAAATGACATATAGCTATTTTAAAACTAGACAGTGCAATTTTCAACAGTTCCTGGGGGAGGTAAGTGTTTGTTAGTTTTGCAGGTAAGTTAACCACCTACGTGGTTCAAATTTGGGTCCAAGGTAGTCCACCGTTTGGGGGTTCAGGGCACCCCCAAAGTTACCACACCAGCAGCTCAGGGCCGGTCAGGTGCAGAGGTGAAAGTGGTGCCCAAAACACATAGGCTTCAATGGAGAAGGGGGTGCCCTGGTTCTAGTCTGCCAGCAGGTAAGTACCCGCGTCTTCGGAGGGCAGACCAGGGGGGTTTTGTAGGGCACGGGGGGTCACAAGTCAGCACATGGGGGCGGCCGGGTGCAGTGTGCAAACAGGCGTCGGGTTCGCAATAGGTTTCAATGGGAGACCAAGGGGTCTCTTCAGCGATGCAGGCAAAGGGGGGGGGGGACTCCTCGGGGTAGCCATCACCTGGACAAGGGAGAGGGTCACCTGGGGGTCGCTCCTGCACTGGAGGTCGGATCCTTCAGGTCCTGGGGGTTGCGGGTGCAGTGTCTTTACCAGGCGTCGGGTCTTTGAAGAAGGCAGTCGCGGTCAGGGGGAGCCTCGGGATTCCCTCTGCAGGCGTTGCTGTGGGGGCTCAGGGGGGGTCAACTCTGGCTACTCACGGTCTTGTAGTCGCCGGGGAGTCCTCCCTGTGGTGTTTGTTCTCCACAAGTCGAGCCTGGGGGCGTCTGGTGCAGAGTGCAAAGTCTCACGCTTCCGGCGGGAAACGTGTGTTGTTTCAAAGTTGCTTCTTTGTTGCAAAGTTGCAGTCTTTGTGCAGCAAAGCCGCTGTCCTTGGGAGTTCTTGGTCCTTCTAGATGCAGGGTAGTCCTCTGAGGCTTCAGAGGTCGCTGGACCCTGTGGAACGTGTCGCTGGAATAATGTCTTTAGAAGTGGGGAGACAGGCCGGTAGGGCTGGGGCCAAAGCAGTTGGTGTCTCCGTCTTCTCTGCAGGTTTTCAGCTCAGCAGTCCTTCTTCGTCTTAGGTTGCAGGAATCTATCTTGCTGTGTTCTGGGAGCCCCTAAATACTCAATTTAGGGGTGTGTTTAGGTCTGGGGGGGTTAGTAACCAATGGCTACTAGCCCTGAGGGTGGCTACACCCTCTTTGTGCCTCATCCCTGAGGGGAGGGGGGCACATCCCTAATCCTATTGGGGGAATCCTCCATCTGCAAGATGGAGGATTTCTAAAAGTCAGTCACCTCAGCTCAGGACACCTTAGGGGCTGTCCTGACTGGCCAGTGACTCCTCCTTGTTTTTCTCATTATCTCCTCCGGCCTTGCCGCCAAAAGTGGGGCTGTGGCCGGAGGGGGCGGGCAACTCCACTAGCTGGAGTGCCCTGGGGTGCTGTAACAAAGGGGGTGAGCCTTTGAGGCTCACTGCCAGGTGTTACAGTTCCTGCAGGGGGAAGTGAGAAGCACCTCCACCCAGTACAGGCTTTGTTACTAGCCACAGAGTGACAAAGGCACTCTCCCCATGTGGCCAGCAACATGTCTGGTGTGTGGCAGGCTGCTAAAACTAGTCAGCATACACTGGTAGTCGGTTAAGGTTTCAGGGGGCACCTCTAAGGTGCCCTCTGGGGTGTATGTTACAATAAAATGTACACTGGCATCAGTGTGCATTTATTGTGCTGAGAAGTTTGATACCAAACTTCACAGTTTTCAGTGTAGCCATTATGGTGCTGTGGAGTTTGTGCATGACAGACTCCCAGACCATATACTCTTATGGCTACCCTGCACTTAAAATGTCTAAGGTTTTGCTTAGATACTGTAGGGGCATAGTGCTCATGCACTTATGCCCCTACCTATGGTATAGTGCATCCTGCCTTAGGGCAGTAAGGCCTGCTAGAGGGGTGACTTATCTATACCTATAGGCAGTGTGAGGTTGGCATGGCACCCTGAGGGGAGTGCCATGTCGACTTAGTCATTTTAGCCCTACTAGCACACACAAGCTGGCAAGCAGTGTGTCTGTGCTGAGTGAGGGGTCCCCAGGGTGGCATAAGACATGCTGCAGCCCTTGGAGACCTTCCCTGGCATCGGGCCCTTGGTACCAGTTACAAGGGACTTACCTGGATGCCAGGGTGTGCCAATTGTGGAAACAAAAGTACAGGTTAGGGAAAGAACGCTGGGGCCTGGTTAGCAGGCCTCAGCACACTTTTAAATCATAACTTGGCATCAGCAAAGGTGCAAAGTCAGGGGGTAACCATGCCAATAAGGCATTTCCTTACAAGACGCATCAATGATAGTTTGGGGAGCTCATCTGGGCAACCATACCATTCAAGGGGAATGAGACTCCAAATGGAAAGAATTTCACATAAACCATTTAGAATTATTAGCTATATTTCTTGCCCTAAAAACATTTCAACCCCTTCTCAAACACAAGTTTGTTCTGATAAAAACAGACAACATGACAACCATGTATTACCTCAGAAAACAAGGCGGGACACATTCATCTCAGCTGTCTCTGCTAGCCCAGACAATATGGAAATGGGCAAGTCGCAATCACACTCAACTGTTAGCAGAATACATTCCAGGAATACACAATCAGCTGGCGGATCTCCTAAGCAGGAATCACTAACAAACACACGAATGGGAGATTGACTTCCATGTACTTTCAAAAGTGGGGGAACAACAGAAATAGACCTATTCCCAACAAGCGAAAATGCAAAATGCCAAAACTTTGCATCCAGACACCCACTTCCCCTATCCAAGGGCAATGCTATGGATCAATTGGTCAGGGATATTTGCTTACGCTTTTCCCTCTCTCCCACTCCTTGCATTTCTGGTCAACAAACTACGTTGGACATCTCTGACCATGATACTTATAGCCCTAGCATGGGCACATCAACATTGGTACACAACACTCCTAGACCTGTCTGTAGTACCTCATTCCAAACTCCCAAACAAGCCAGATTTGTTAACACAAAACAAAGGTCAAATCAGGCACCCTAACCCCAGCGGTCTCAGTTTAGCGATTTGGCTCCTGAAGTCATAGAATTTGTATACCTGAATCATCCATTAGAATGTATGGAAGTGCCCAAGCAGGCACGTAGACCTACTACTAGACAATGTTATGCTAACAAATGAAAAAGATTTGTTTACTACTGTCAATCTAAAAACACTAATCCACTTACAGCATCAATAGAAGATATTGAATGCTACCTACTTCATTTGCAAAAATCAAATTTGGTTTTCCCATCCATCAAGAGTTAGTGAAATGCAAGCATTCACTCTTGAGGAACCTTTTTTCCAAGTACAGAAACGTAAAGTTGTACTTAGAACAAATCCCAAATTTCTCCTAAAAATACTATCTCCTTTTCACATTAACCAAACAGTGGAATTGTCAGTCTTCTTCCCACAGCCTGACTCAGTTGCAGAAAGAGGTCTTCGTACACTGGATCTCAAAAGAGCTCTTATGTACTATATAGATAGAACTAAAGATTTTAGAAAAACAAAACAACTTTTCGTTGCTTTTCAGCAACCACATAAAGGCATTCCTATCTCTAAACAAGGGTTAGCAAGATGGATTGTTAGATGTATACAAACATGTTCCATTAAGGCAAAAAGACAACTTTTGATCACACCTAGAGCACATTATACAAGAAAGAAAGGTGCGCCTACGGCATTCTTAGGAAACATACCAATGGCTGATATATGTAAAGCTGCCACATGGTCTACTCCTCATACATTTACAAAACATTATTGTGTAGATGTATTTTCAAAGCAACACACCAGTGTTGGCCAAGCTGTCTTAAGAACACTATTTCAAACACCTTCAACTCCTACAGGCTAGCCACCGCTATTTTTTGGGAGGATTGACTGCTTTGTAGTCTACGCATAGCATGTGTATCTGCAGCTACACATGCCATCGAACGGAAAATGTGACTTACCCCAGCGTACATCTGTTTGTGGCATGTAGTGCTGCAGATTCACATGCATCCTCCCCAGAAGCCTGTAATCGGTTAAGTTGATCATTTGTGCATATGTAGATACATTTACATTTGCATGGACAGCTCTTTATATTCTTATATCCTCACTCCTTTCTTCACCCTTTGCGGGAAAACAATCTAACAATGGAGTCGATGCCCATACGCACTGTAACTGAGAGGAGTAACTTGATCCTGTGACTCTGAAAAGACTTCTTCGAAGAAAAACAACTTGTAACACTCCGAGCCCAACACTAGATGTCAGAAGAGATATGCAAAGCATGTGAATCTACAGCACTACATGCCACGAACAGATGTACACTGGGTAAGTGTATTTATATATATATATATATATATATATATATATATATATATATATATATATATATATGTGTGTATGTATGTATGTATATATATATATATATATGTATATATATATATGTTCAATGGCATGTGTAGCTGCAGATACACATGCTGTGCATTATCCTGCCATCTAGTGTTGGGCTCGGAGTGTTACAAGTTGTTTTTCTTCGAAGAAGTTTTTTCGAGTCACGAGACCGAGGGAACTCCTCCCTTTCGGCTCCATTGCTCATGGGCGTCGACTCCATCTTAGATTGTTTTCTTTCCGCCATCTGGTTCGGACGTGTTCCTCTTCGCTCCGTATTTCGAATCGGGAAAGTTAGCTAAACATCGAAAATTCAATGGTATTGTTTGCGCTCGGTACAGGTTTAGTGTTAGCGTATCTACACCAATAGTAGAAGCGCTCCGGCGGCCCTTTGGGGCTTCCACTCCTTAGCGGGGCCTGGTCGGCCCGACAGCGTCCATCATCGAAGCTAATGGACCGGACTCCCATCCGCTTCTGTCGGAGGTGCCACGCGAAATATCCTTATACAGACCAACACTTGGTCTGTAATCTGTGTCTATCACCGGAACACAGGGAGGATACTTGCGAGGCCTGTCGGGCATTTCGATCGAAAAAGACCCGACGCGATCGAAGAGCCAGAAGACTACAAATGGTGTCGACACCAAGAGAGCAGATCGACGTCTAAGAGGAGGAAAGAATCTCCATCCAGGAAACTGACTCCGACGACTCCGAAAGTGAGCAACCGGCGACAACGCAGAAAACTGTGAGTAAGACTGCCCCGTCCAAGACTCACACCAAGATAGTAAAGGCTAGGGGGTACCACCGCCAGCAGGCCATGGCTTAACCCAGTGAAAAGACTGTGCCGAAAACATCGGCACCGGAAAAGGCCACACAACTGCCGAAGACATCCGACTCCGGTCGAGATTCAGGCTCCGAACCATCTCGGCACGAAGAGTTCGACACACCCAGGGTGAAGAAAGTTACCTCGGAACCAAAAAAGACTGTTTTGAAACCTTCGGTACTGAAAAAAGCAGCCTAGGTGCCGAAATTAGGCTCTTACACGGAAGAGCAAGGACTTTCCGGCCAAATGCATGAACATAGATTTGAGCAGGAAATAAGTATGGGTGAACCAGACCATACCCAAAGGAGGCTACATATCCAGAAAGAGACTGGAAAAATACAAATTCTTCCTCCAATTAAAATCAAAAGAAAGCTGGCATTTCAGGAGTCAGAAATGCAGCCAAAGGCAAAGGTGGCAAGAGATAAAACACCACCACCAAGGTTTTCACCACAGCCTTCTCCACTACATTCACCACAGCTGTCCCCGGTAATAACACCCCCAATGCAGTCACCGACACATACAGGGATGACACGGGATGACCCGGATGCATGGGACTTATATGATGCACCGGTATCCGACAACAGTCCTGCTTGTTACCCAACAAGGCCGTCATCTCCAGAGGACAGTACTGCATACATGCAGGTACTACCAAGGGCAGCTACATTCCACAATGTAGCAATACATTCGGAGCCAGTAGAGGATGATTTCCTATTTAACACCTTGCCATCCACCCACAGTTCCTACCAAAGTCTGCCAATGCTCCCAGGCATGCTTAAGCACGTAAAACAGGTCTTCCAGGACCCAGTGAAGGGAAGGGCTATCACGCCTAGGGTGGAGAAAAAATACAAACCTCCCCCAACGGACCCTGTGTTTTTAGAACACAGCAACTGACACCAGATTCGGTGGTCGTGGGAGCAGCAAGAAAGAGGGCAAACTCTCAATCATCAGGAGACGCACCACCGCCTGACAAAGAGAGTAGGAAGTTCGATGCAGCAGGCAAACGAGTGGCAGCACAGGCAGCCAATCAATGGCGGATCGCAAGCTCGCAGGCCCTACTGGCTTGCTACGACAGTGCACACTGGGACGAGATGCAACACATTATACAGCACTTGCCCAAAGAACACCAGAAACATGCCCAACAGGTTGTTGAAGAAGGACAAGCAATTTCCAACAACCAGATAAGATCCGCATTGGACTCTGCAGACACAGCAGCACGGACAGTCAACACTGCACTAACCATTCGCAGGCATTCATGGTTACGGAGCTCAGGGTTCAAAACCGAAATCCAGCAGGCTGTGTGAAACATGCCTTTTAACCTGGAACAATTGTTTGGGCCGGAGGTGGACACAGCAATTGAGAAATTAAATAAGAACACAGACACGGCCAAAGCCATGGGCATGCTCTACTCCCCACAAAGTAGAGGCACTTTTAGAAAGCCACAATTTAGAGGGGGGTTTCGTACCCAAACACCAGAACCTTCCACCTCACAAACCAGACCCACCTATCAGGGGCAATACCAGAGAGGAGGGTTTCGAGGCTCATACAAGGGAGGACAATTCCCAAGAGCTAGAGGAAAATTCCAAAGCCCTAAAACAAGTCCAAGCAAACAGTGACTTCAACATCACAAACCCCCAACACTTAACACCAGTGGGGGGGGGGAGACTTACTGCATACTACAAAAACTGGACAAACAAAACTACGGACGCATGGGTCCTAGCCATTATCTAACATGGTTATTGCATAGAATTCATAAATTTCCCACCAGATGGGCCCCCAAGAGCACACAATATGTCCAAACAACACTTAGACCTGTTACAACTAGAAGTCCAAGCATTGTTACAAAAACAAGCAATAGAATTAGTACCCAACCATCAAAAAGGAACAGGTGTCTACTCACTATATTTCCTAATTCCAAAGAAGGACAAAACGTTGAGACCCATATTAGACCTCAGAACGCTGAATCTCTACATCAAATCAGATCACTTTCACATGGTAACACTTCAAGACGTGATTCCCTTGCTCAAAAAACAGGACTACATGTCAACGTTAGATCTCAAGGATGCATATTTTCACATACCCATACATCCTTCGCACAGAAAATACTTAAGGTTTGTAATACACGGCGTGTGTTATCAATTCAAGGTGTTAACGTTCGGGATAACAACAGCCCCAAGGGTTTTCACAAAATGCCTTGCAGTAGTAGCTGCTCATATAAGGATACAGCACATGCACGTATTCTCATACTTAGATGATTGGTTAATAAAAACCAGCATTCAACAATAGTGTCTTCTTCACACGCAATATGTTATAGAAACTCTACACAACCTAGGGTTTTCTATAAATGACCAAAAATCACATCTGCAGCCTTCCCAGATACAGCAATACTTGGGAGCAACACTCAACACACAAAAAGCGATTGCCACTCCAAGTCCACAAAGAGTACAAGCGTTCCAAAATATAGCATTAAACATGCAGCCAATCCAACACTACCAAGTGAAGTTTGTAATGAAACTTCTAGGCATGATGTCTTCATGCATAGCCGTTGTCCCAAATGCCAGATTACACATGCAGCACTTACAACAGTGCCTAGCAAAACAATGGACACAAGCACAGGGTCAACTCCAAGATTTAGTGTTGGTAGACCGCCAGACACACTTCTCGCTTCAATGGTGGAACCCTATAAATTTAAACCAAGGGCGGCCATTCCAAGACCAAGTGCCTCAAGACGTGATCACAACAGATGCTTCCATGATGGGGTGGGGAGCACACCTCAACCAGCACAGCGCACAGGGACAATGGGACAATCAACAACTGCACATAAATCATTTAGAACTGTTGGCAGTGTTTCTAGCATTAAAAGCATTTCAACCAATGATAGCCCACAAACACATTCTTGTCAATACCGACAACATGACGACAATGTATTACCTCCACAAACGGGCAATGAAAACCAGTTAGCCGACAATCTCAGTCGAGATCAATAACAAACACACGAATGGGAAATTCATCCCCAGATCCTACAAGATTACTTTCGACGCTGGGGAACACCAAAGGTAGACCTAGTCGCAACAAAAGAAAACGCAAAATGCCAAAACTTCGCGTCCAGGTACCCACATAACCTCAGTCCAAGGGCAATGTGTTATGGATCAGTTGGTCAGGGATATTTGCTTATGCTTTTCCCCCTCTCCCACTCATTCCTTATCTGGTAAACAAACTAAGCCAAAATAGACTCAAACTAATACTCAGAGCACCAACCTGGGCTCGCCAACCCTGGTACACAACACTGCTGGACCTATCAGTAGTACCTCACGTCAAATTACCAATCAGGCCAGATCTGTTAACTCAACACAATCAACAGATCAGACACCCAAATCCAGCATCACTCAGTCTAGCAATCTGGCTCCTGAAGTCTTAGAATTTGGACATTTAAACCTTACACAAGAGTGTATGGAGGTCATTAAACAAGCTAGGAAACCTACTACAAGACATAGTTATGTAAACAAATGGAAAATATTTGTTTACTACTGCCACAATAATCAAATTCAACCACTACATGCTTCTGCAAAAGACATTGTAAGTTACTTATTACACTTACAAAAATCTAAACTAGCATTCTCTTCTATTAAAATACATCTCACAGCAATATCTGCCTATCTGCAGATTAAACATTCAACATCGCTTTTTAGAATCACAGTCATCAAAGCATTTATGGAGGGATTAAAAAGAATCATACCCCCGAGAACACCACCAGTACCTTTGTGGAACCTTAATATTGTATTAACACGACTCATGGGACCACGATTTGAACCCATGCACTCTTGTGAAATGCAATACTTAACTTGGAAGGTAGCCTTTCTCATAGCTATCATATCACTTAGAAAAGTAAGTGAGATACAAGCATTTACTATACAAGAACCATTTATACAAATACATAAACATAAAGTGGTTCTCCGTACAATTCCCAAATTCTTACCAAAGGTTATATCACCATTCCACCTAAACCAAACAGTGGAACTCCCAGTCTTCTTTCCACAACCAGACTCAGTACCCGAAAGAGCCTTACATACATTAGACATAAAAAGAGCACTAATGTATTACATTGACAGAAAAAAACAGTTTAGCAAAACAGTTGTTTGTAGCCTTCCATAAACCTCATGCAGGAAATCCTATATCCAAGCAAGGCATTGCCAGACGGATAGGGAAGTGTATTCAAACTTGCTATATTAAAGCAAAAAGAGATCTACCTATTACACCAAGAGCGCATTCCACTAGGAAAAAAGGCGCCACAATGGCTTTTCTAGGAAATATACCTATGACAGAAATTTGTAAGGCAGCCACATGGTCTACGCCTCATACATTCACAAAACATTACTGTGTAGATGTGTTAACAACACAACAAGCCACAGTAGGACAGGTCATATTACAAACATTATTTAACACAACTTCAAGTCCTACAGGCTAAGCCACCGCTTTTTCGGGGAGATTACTGCTTATTAGTCTATGCACAGCATGTGTATCTGCAGCTACATATGCCATTGAACGGAAAATGTCACTTACCCAGTGTACATCTGTTCGTGGCATGAGACGCTACAGATTCACATGCGCCCCCCGGGAGCCTGTAGCCGTTATAAGTTGAATGAAAATTGTAAATTTGTAAATAAATACTATTTTAATATACATTATGTACATACATACTTACTCCATTGCATGGGCACATTTAGTATATTCACAACTCCTACCTCACCCTCTGCGGGGAAAACAATCTAAGATGGAGTGGACGCCCATGCGCAGTGGAGCCGAAAGGGAGGAGTCCCTCGGTCTCGTGACTCGAAAAGACTTCTTCGAAGAAAAACAACTTGTAACTTGACACTCCGAGCCCAACACTAGATGGCAGGATAATGCACAGCATGTGAATCTGCAGCGTCTCATGCCACGAACAGATTACACTGCGTAAGTGACATTGTCCATATATATCTCAGAGATTTAAGGGGTTCGTGACCCCACCGTTGTCTGCCGTGTAGGGCGCAGACTAAACGCGATTTGAATATTTTTCATATATATATATATATATATATATATATATATATATATAACTGTGTGCTGAACAACGCAAACACTCACCCCCAGTCACAGATTTGGGTTTAATCCATTGTTCTTTGCTCACCATGCCACCCCAGTTTGGCACTGGATTCAAGCTAGCCTGGCCGATGAAGGGTGATATCCTGAAACCGGTCCCAGGATGCTTGTTTCTGGTCCAGGGAGGACCTGGCCTGTCAGTTCGGGCTGGACTGTTCCCATGAGGAACAGGGTCAAGACTGATTTGCATATGGCTGGGTCCAAACTGGGGTGGCATGGTGAACAAAAGAACGATGGATTAAACCCAGATCCGTGACTGGGGTGAGAATTTGCATTGTTCAGCACTCCGTCCATCATCCTTTTGTGTTGCGCATATATATATATATATATATATATATATATATATATATATATATTCATTCAACAGAACCACTTTTGTATGATACAGTATTTAGAACCCAGGTACCGAGGAACATGGGGTAACCTACTATAAATAGCAGCCACCATAAAGTCAGGCTACAGCAATATGCTGCTACTGGGTAGTACATTTCCTGCTGCATTGAGTTCTTAAAATCAACCTGGTTTAACCTTTTATTCAAGGCTTAATTGTGAAGTATTTGTTATTGTTGAAAATATGAAATGTTTTTCCAAAAGACATATGTTGCCCTATGTCGAGGCAGTCCTCGTGCACCTTATGGGTTACCCCGGAAATCCTGAAGCCACCCAAATAAACCTGACTGTCATTTCGGAAAACAAGTATGTCAGACTGAGACTAAAACCAGCGTCCTAGCCTTTATTTTGGGAATATTTCACAAAGACATTTTATTGCTGCTAATATAGGGCTGGGTTAGTAACTGTTAACTATATTGTATTATCAATGTGCACCAGTACCTATTTTGTTCCTGGATGCGTAAGATTAAACCGCCACCCTAAAAGTCTTTGAATTTCACAGTAGGTGCTAGTTTTCAGTGGTGTTCTAACCAGCGTTCTTCGGGATGGTTTTCACTCTGCTTCATTAAAACCGGGGTTGTTTTGGGCAGTGCTTTAAATGGAAAAATAGAAGTGCAGGTACTCTGTATTAGAGTACCTGCTTGTTTCTGAGAAGTGCCGGTACTCTCCAATTAAAAGTATTACGTTTTTCCTGAGATATGCCGGTACTCTCCCTCTCAAAATAAAAAAGTGCCGGTACTCAGTACCGGAGAGTACCGGCCCATTTAAAGCACTGGTTTTGGGAGATAATACCCCGTTATGTCTCCCACCAACCCACAGAGTTTTCTGCAAATGCTTCTCACTGGACAGGGCTTTTTGGACAGTTGTTCAGAATGGTGCTTTTCCCCACATCTACTTCTATTCCATTTTTAGATCTTTACCAATGCAGGAATTAAGGGTAATTTGAAATGGGCTTATTCATCTATGTAGTGACAGCCTTACATTGGGCATTCTGTTTGACTTGTTGTCTCTTCCCACAGCCTTTTGCTGTGTAATAACTTTCTACCTTGTTGAAGAATGAAGTTCGAGGCACAGTGAGGAGTAAGCACGGGGACTGAAGACTTTCACTGCTCAAGTGACTTTAATTTAAATGCATTTTTAATTTTCTGCTACCAAGAACAGCTTGTGTTCACAAGTTTGTGGATAGAAATTACAGAACTAAGAGTATAGAAGACACTTTCAGGTGAAAAAACTTTGCAGCCTGCTACTAGCCTTAACATTGGGGTTGTGGCAGAGCTGTAGCAGGCCATCGTCTTACTTCTGTCTGCTCAGTTCAACTGAATGTTTAGGACTGGACCGTGTCATCACTGCGCCACACAGCTTGACAATTTCTGACTGGCTTAGTAGTTTCACACTTTAAAAACCATAGTTAAAATGTGCCGCATTCCCCTTATTCTTTGTATTAAATTATGTATCACTGCCTTTTTACTGGTAATTATATATATATATATATATGCTGTTTGCCACATATAGAAACTAGCAACTGCTCGCCAATGAATTTTGCGAAAAACTTCTAAAAATGTTTGTGCCATTGTAGAATTATTGTTCGTTATTTTCTCTGAAGGATTCACAAGAGAAACCTGCAGCAGCAAGCTCAACCTATGGACCCACTACCTCATCCCAGAGGAGGACTCGCAGTGAAAACGGTAGGTATTTCCCTCCAATTATTTTCAGTATCTCTGCAATGGTAGTGTAGACACTGATGGAACCTGTTTTTTTTATGTTGTTGAAATGAGCTAGCAGTGGCGGCTTGCAGATGTGGGTACTGGTGCTTTTCCCTCCTCCCGCCCTCCCTCCCCCCCCCCCCCTCATTTTTTTAGGTCTTGCCTACGACAGCGCATGCACTATTGTTTGTGAGAGAGCTACCATGCAACAAAAGGCTTGCAGCCTGCCCAGTGCTTAACATTCATTGGCTTCATTGTCACTCTTATTTGCTGCCCTCTAATTGGCCAGTGCTAAAAAACATCGACAAAGCTAATGGATCTTGCATAGCTGAGACCTGTTGGGTTTGCCAATGCTTGTTCCTTTTTAGGGCCAAATAAACCTGACTGTCATTTCGGAAAACAAGTATGCCAGACTAAGATTCCCAAAATAAAGACAAGGACTCCGGTTTTAGTCTATTTTACAAAGACATTTTATTGCTGCTAATATAGGGCTGTGTTACTAACTGATCACTATATTGTATTATCAATGTGCACCAGTACCTATTTTGTTCCTGGGTGCCTAAGATTAAACCTCCACCCAAAAGTCTTTGAATTTCACAGTAGGTGCTAGTTTTCAGTGATATTCTAACCAACGTCAGGGCTTTTTGGACAGTTGTTCAGAATGGTGCTTTCCCCACATCTACTTCTATTCCATTTTTAGATCTTTCCCCATGCAGGAATTAAGGGTAATTTGAGAAGGGCTTACGCATCTATGTAGTGACAGCCTTACATTGGACCTTCTGTTTAACTTGCTGTCTCTTCCCACAGCCTTTTGCTGTGTAATAACTTTCTGCCTTATCGAAGAATGAAGTTCGAGGCACAGTGAGGAGTAGGCATGGGGATTGGAGACTTGCACTGCTCAAGTGACTTTAATTTAAATGCATTTTTCTAATTTCTGCTACCAAGAACAGCTTGTGTTCACAAGTTTATGTGGATAGAAATTACAGAACTAAGAGTATAGAAGACACTTTCAGGTGAAAAAACGTTGCAGCCTGCTACTAGCCTTAACATTGGGGTTGCGGCAGAGCTCTGGCCCTTGTTGTAATCTGTCTGTGGGCTTTTAACTACACCAATCAGTTTGGTTGGTTTGTGGGCTTGCCTTTTTTAATTTGCTTGATTTCATTAGTTAAAGGCATGCATACATCATGCCTTTTCTGGTGTTTATCCCTCGAGAGCACCGGTAAAGTACTGGAAACATTCGAGGTTCCATGTTTTCTGAATGGCTTCTGGACTACCTTTTGTTTCCTATGCAGCGTGATCTCGCATGGCAGTATTTAAGCGATTTGCATGACATCGAACCTGTTACATGGATAATTGCACTTTTGCCGATTCAGTTGACTGTGAGCGAACTTAACTTCCCTTTTTTGTCTCTCTTTCACGCTCATGGTGGCCTTCGGCTCGCTCATGTGAAACTGTTTTACTTTTCATTTTCAGTTTGTGCGGCAAGAAAAGTCCTGTTAGGAGTTTACAACGCTAATAATAGCTCTAGCTCGATCAAATGCTTGTTTTATTTGTTAATGACCATTTAAGACCAACCTTGGCTAGCTACGGCTCACAGCATCCCGGATGCCACATTGATAAAGGATGCAAAAAATAATCATTTTTTGCGTGCATGGCTAGAAAATGATGCAGCCGCTTTATTTTGTTACCAATCCAAGATCAGATCCTTGGTTTCCGATGTGAATGGTGGCAGTCTGACTCTGCAGGTTCTTCCTGTAAAGGAAGGAGCAGATCCAGTTGATTTGCGGGATGCAGATTTGTTTGCGTTATTAGGTCTTTTTTTTCGCCCTGATGCACAGCAGACCCCAGGCTTTTCAACATAGCTCAAAACAATAGCAAAGCTAATAGGTCTCATTTCACTTTGCCAGAAGTGGTATGCTTCATAATTAGGAATCTGCTCACACCGTAACAGCTGATCACAGAGCGGCCACTAAATCCCTCCATAAGAAGGAGGAGCTCTTTGAATGTTTTCAGAGAGTCATGGAGAGCCCTTTGGTGAGCTAGAGGGTGGCGAGGCGTGTAGAGTATGAAAAAAAGTATGACTAGTGATTAAAACTGACTCTGGGACACGTGTCCGACTTTATTCATGTGTGCGTTGGTGAGCGTTAAATGAAAAATCGCTGCAGGTGTCGATTAACCCTGCTTAGATGTGTTAATGAAGTAGGTCAATATGCTTCTGCCTTTCAAACCCTCGAGACGTGGAATGGCATACGTCAGCACCTGTAAGAAAAGTTTCTGCTCAACAAGGGTAATCTCAAACCAGTATGTGGTCTACTGTGGGGCAATATTGATCCAGAGGAATATAAAGAGGTTTCGTTTTTTTTTTTGTTTTTTTTTTTTTAAACAACTGCAGCACCTACCAGATAGTGCCACAGCATGGCCAAATAAGTGGTGAGTATTGTGTGAAAAGTTTGAAAAAATAATTGTCCTGTTCAAACTAATTTCACACAAAGTTTTTAACATCATGAGATAATCTGTGCGCAATAAGTTAAACGTGACATTTGTATATTATAACTAGCTTACCCGCAGTCATCGGGTGTTATGCTTCAACTTGGGAGAATCTGGCGTGGGGCTCAGGGTGAACTCTATCCTATAGGTATTGCAATTTTACAGTCTTTTAATATGCTCATTTGGGTCCCTCTGTCTACATTGTTAGACTCTGCAGTATCGTCCCTAAAGCATGCACATAATTGTATGTGTAGATCACAGTAACTCTTGTTTGTTGTATTTTGGAACCGGAGCTCCTGCAGCTCGGGATTGTCTAGTGGGTAACATCAAGCAATGTAGAATAATATAAGTTCAGTATGTACCATTTGTATTCAGCTACTCCTACTTCGTTCTCTATAATGGGACGTTAGTGTCACCTAATTGATTTACGAACTTGTAAAATTTGCTCTTGTGCTTTAATTTGCTGAGGTTGTACATTCGAGCCCAATTTGTGATTAAAGAGGCATCTCTTTGCAACGTGCTTCTATTTCTTGTATTTCTTTAGCATTTGAACCTCTAGATTATTTAAAAGTTTGCCATCACATGGGTCTCTTTTGTGTTGGCTTTAGACTCTATTAAGAGCACTCTTTATGTGCCACAGAGAAACTGAAAACTAGTGTGGTTTGTTTTTAAAAAATAAAAAAATAAAAACTTTTTAAAAAAAAAATGTTTTTATTTATATCGCCAGGGAGCTGGATCTACCTAAATGCATATTAGTGCCTGCTTCCACAAACACATGACATTTGCATCCATGGTCACCCAGCCTACATCTTTGGTGTAATGATAACCTAAAAGAATTCCTATCTTTCGTACAGTTAAGTTGTAGAACCAAGGAGGAGTTTGTTGCACATTTATAGAAACCAATGTCACATTCATTATCCCACCATTGAACCTGATTGGTATTAGAAATACTTTGTATGGTAGTGGCCGTCTTTGGTTCTATCCTATAGATTTCATTTTATAAAGCTTAACTGGGGGGCTTGTGCGTTCTTTTGTATGTGAATTTATTCACTTTAAAAAATTTTTTATAGCACACACCTAGCTACAATGTAATCTACAGATCAACTCTACTGCATGTGCCTCGTTAGCCTAGCCTTGCTCTCAATCTTTCCTGACATTCTTGTAGCTGTGGGTTTCCCTTTTTGCGTCAATTAATTTGGTTGAATGTTCTTGATACTCAGAAGTTTTATATTGGAAGATCCTGGGAGTCTCTTGGGATTTATTCTGTGTACGTGCGTCTCAGTGTTTATATGTCCATCCCGTAAAAAATCGAACAGTGAAGCCACCCCTCATAATGACACTATCCTTTTGAAGAGAAAGTTAGAGATATAATTTTTGTGACCTACATAGATTTTCATAATGAATGTATAGTTGGGGAAAGTACCACATGATTGAAAGGAAGCTCAGTTCTTTAACATCAAAACATGACGATTTCATTAATTACACTTTTTAAGCACACTCAACTTTCTACGTATTTAGATGGTTAGATGTGTGTCTGCGTGCACAGTTGGATATTTGGGGCCTCTGTTAAATTGATTTATTTCCTATTAACTATATGCCCCTCTCTAATCCTCTAAAGTTACATCATCCTTCTGCCCAGTTGTTATATCATTCTGGTAGTCCACACTTTAAAGGAACACTAATGCACATTAGAAGATAATTTGGTGCAGCTTTAGAGCCTAGGGCTTTGTCTGTATTGCACTGTCATCTGCAGTGGTTAAGTTTTAATCATCACGGGGCTAAGTTACCATGTGTTGTGAATAGTTGGGGTCTAGCACTTAGTCTACACCAAAAGACTAAATTTGTGTGGTCTTTATTTCCTTTAAATAGAAGATAACTCTTCAAATGAGGCATTTGGAGAAAGGCAAAGAAAGCGGCATAAATCTGACAGTATTTCCCTTACATTTGATGAAAGCCTATCCTGGTATGTCATAAGTGGTTTGCGTCGGGACAGAAGTGGCAGCGACACTACTGATTCATGCTCTGTGCAGGTGAGAGTAATTTCTTAAAGAGCCAGACTGCTCCAAAACATTATTTACTAAACATTATTTTATACTAGGTTGTGCCTTACTTGTTCCTGTATTTTGTATTGAACGTGGTTTGTGATGTAAATGAAAAGTCTTGATGGATGAAATAAACTTAACAAAGTGGCCCCTCCTGACTAGGAACAAGTGTAGTCGTAATGGTGAGTTCTTGCCTCCTGGTGCTACATTTAACAGATTATTTTCTAACAAACTGTACTTTATACTAATATGGCCAGAAAATAGGATAATCAGCTATAACTTGCTGTTGGATAGACCAACGAAATGCCATTCAGCAAGGCAACACGCCTCACTGCTGTGCAAGATTCCGAGATTCAGGGTTTGGACTCAAACAGGATTTGTCAACAAAACCACACAAGGGTAGTAGCAGTGTTGTACAAGCTAGGATTCACTGTGAATTGGGGGAAGTCATCTCTTATCTGGGACACAAATAAAACATTTCTTGGAGTAGATGTGGACACAGCCAGAGAAATAGCTTATCCAACTGCAAGGAGAGTACAGTCAGTCCTAGGGCAGGTCCACTTTTACCAGACATCACAAGCTCCGACTGTGAGGACAGACATGAAGTTATTAGGCATGATAGGATTTTGCACCCACCTCATTCCAGACACAATGCTAAAGTTGGAAACACTTTAGGAATGGGAAGCGATCAATAGTCTCAAATATGGAGTTGGGAAGATCTAGTGGTAGTAACTACCAAGGTCAGCAATTAAATCAAATGGAGGAATGCAACTAACACGTTGAAGGGGAGACAGATCTCAGCACTTCTACCACAGGCCATCATAACCAATGCCGCACATATCTGTTAGTTCAGGGTAAGTAGTTTGTGATCTGCACAGGAAATTGTCGAGCGTATCAACTACCTGGAATTGAAAACCATCTAGTACTGAAAACGTTTCAGAGCCACATACAATACAATACCAAACAGTTCAAGTACTTACGTACAACACAACAGCAGGCCTTGTAAAATCATAAAACTTTTCCTGCAGGGCTAGTGACCTAAATAATTTATTCAACCTAATTATAATGCTTGACCCATAAACTGGTTTCAAATTATGTGATCCTTGGCAAATGTTTAATTTGCAGAGCTGCCACTTTCTTAATCATCACATATGAGAGCACCTTCAAATACCCAAGTTCAGCATGTCTGCTGTACAAAACACTTTGGTTCTCCTAAAAGAGTTGAGAAAGTGGGTGGAAGCCAATGGGATCGTCCTCTTTTGTCAAACAGGCTTCAGTGCGAATTCTGCAACCACAGATAATATAGTGGCTCTTTCCAGCTCAGTATACACCAGGCCGCTACTAAGAAGTCGTCCCCTCTTTATGCCTGTTTTGTGGACTGTTCTGCTGCCTTGGACGCTGTGGATAGAAACCAGTTATGGAGGAAGATTCAAGGCTGAGTTGTTCTAAACAAACTATTAAGGGCAACAGCCTCACTTTACACATCAACTTGGGTGAGGGTTAAGCTGTCACATACTACCATTAGCAGGGAAATCCCCACTGACAATCCTAAAGCAAGGGTGCGTCCTAGCCTCACTTCTATTTAACCTGTACACAGCAGACCTGTCCCTGGCCTTAAGACATGCTTACTTGATACCACCAAAAATTGGGAATCTCAAAATCACGCTCTTGTAATATGCAGGAAGATATTGTTCTGTTAGATCACTTAAAAATTGGGCTTCAAAAAGCACCAACTGCCCTTTGACTACAACATAAACAAAATTGAAGGCAAATGCATCTAAGATCAAAGTAATAATGTTGGGGGAGGGGACGCCTAAACATCAGACTGTGGAGGGAAATTCTAAAACTCATCTATGCCATCTTAAAGCCAAGGCTGAATTTATAATTACAAGAGTATGCCAGCTAAACAGTCTAATAGAAAGCCCCTCTTCAGTACTGTTCCAGTGAGTGCTCAGGGCATCCCTTTTACCAGCGCTGAACTACGGTCACAGAGCCTTTTCGGGACAACTTACTAAATTTGTGGAAAAGCTTCAGGTCAAAGCTTAAGAGTGTTCAAGCTACCACAATACATAAGGGGGTGTTTGATAAGGCTACACTCCTGGAAGGACAGAAGTGGTACAACATGGGCTCTTATTTCAAATATCATAAGGATTGTTATGGCCCCACCCAACACATTGAAATCAGCCCTTTGCCCCATTTTTGACCCAAAAATGGCTTGGTCATAGTATCTAAAGTGCTCGACTCCCTCCAAATAGATCAAACCAAACTAAACAAGTTGGCGCTTTCTTACACTGCTATTAAGACTGTATTGAAAAGGCAGATAAAAACACTCTCCAGGACATTTAACCTGGCAAAATTGAGTAGTACACCTGTGTTCGCGCCTGTGGCAGCATCTTAAACTAACAGCTCTCAACACTTGTCAGCACAACCGTACAATCGGGAAAGCCTGCTTGACACAAATCATGGCTGCAAGGTTGTTAGCCCTCAAAAGCAAGAAGATTAACCTAAAATGGCACTTCCTTTCCATGATTGTGAATTGCAGGCTCTGTGAATATAAATCTGAGTCATTCAGTCATCTGCTGTGCTGCTGCCTGGCATTGAGGAACACATGTCACACTTTACGAACACCTCTCTTATTAAGCCATGGCTTAAGAACTTGCAATGAAGTAAGGTCACTTGTGTTCAACTTGAAGGAGCCGTCTGATCTTGCTAAATTTGATAAGTTTGTTCATCAGTTACAAAAACTGCTGAATGAGAGCATCACAACCCGCCAAACTTCTACCGCTTAAAGCAGAATGGTGTAGTAATGTTTATCTGTAATCCTCGTACAGCCTTATAGGTCTAATCATTAACTTGCTGCTTTTCCAACGTCTTATCAACACTGTTTGACCATCCTGGTTGTGGCACTTTGCACATTTTAGCAAAAATAATTATTTTATCATGATGGTTTGTATCGCTAAATACCTGTTTTAGGCCTTTGATCAATAGCAGTCATGAAGTATTGTACATAATTTTTTTTTTTTTTTTTTTTTTTTTTTTTAACCCTTTTGGGGTGATTACTCTGCTTGTAAAGAAGTGTCTTACTGAACTCGTACTTTTTGAATAAATAATTTTAGGTTGTAGTCTTGATAGGTTCATTGCTGTTTTGACATAGGCTTCTTTAGGGAAATGTATGGGCCCTCTTAGACTGATTTAATTTGAATATAAAGATTATAAATAATCACACAATACAATTTCCTACCAAACTTTTGTTTGAGTTAATAGACGTAATGTTTGCTCCATATTTAAAACTAATCCAGCCACATATAGGATACACATGACCGCTGACTTGCCTCTTAGCTCACTAACCGTAGTGTCATCGGGCGGGGGCCGGGATGTTTCTCAAATCATGTTTATGAGCTATCACTTTAATAAATACATTCCTGAAACATAAAGTGGTAGCACATTTGCAATCACCACATTTTCCCTTGAAATGACCACAACATTTCCTACTGATAAAACTATATAATGTATAGTATTTGGAAACCGAGTTTATGTAAATATTTATAATATGCATGTCACCAAGTAAAGTGTTCCGATTTGTTTAGCTCCTGTTTACATCTTTGTTTGCATCACACTTCTGAATTACAATTTTTTTCCCCCCGCTATTCCTGATATATTCTGTAATACTTGCACTGTCAAGTGTTAGGAAAAAAACTGACATCTTATAGCCTTTTGGTTCACAATGGTTGTTGGACAGCTCACTTGACAAAAACTTTACTGTAATAAGGGAATGAAAAGTAAACACCTCTGTCCTTGAACCTTGTGTCAAGATAAAAATAAGACTTAAAGGCTTCTTTGTTTCTCATTCACTTTCTGAATGAAGAGAACACCTGTTCAGACCAGCTTAAGTTCACTTGCCAGAACAGATAAGTAGGTGCTAAAAATAGCTCAACCTGATAAAATCTGACTCACCATAGTGAGTGGGCGAGTAGATGTTTCGAGACCTGAACAGTGATGTTCTTCTACATGAAATGGACCCACTGCCCCAACAGGCTGAGATCATCTAGATATGGGCCATTATTTAAAAAAAAAAAAAAAAAAAAAAAAAAAACTATTGCAAATCATGTCCCAGGTGTAGACAACACGGAGGCCGATAAGCTAATCCGAAGAACAAGATGCTCTCACGACTGGAAGTTAAACCAGTCTATAGCAGACCTACCCATCAGCGCTGGGGAACAGCTCAACTAGTCCTTTTTTCAAACACAGAAAACAAAAAATGCCAGTCCTTTGCATCCAGACATTACCACCCACAGTCTCTGGTCAATGCCCTGTCAGTCATTTGCATACACTTTCCCCAGTACCGTTGATTGCAACAATTCTGGAGAAGTTCAGTGTCTCTAACGTGACTGTGATCCTTATGGCGCAAACATTTTCATGTCAGCCTTGGTTCTCAAACCTGCAACTGTCAGATCCATAATTTGTCCAAATCCCATTAGACAAGGTCACTCTAACATGGGAGAGCTTTTTTACTCAAACCCAGCGGATCTACAGTTAATTTTCCTGAAGTAGCTCAATTTCAACACTTATCCAAAGCGAGTTGCATATTATCAAGAGGTAAGGAAACCATCCACTAGAAGATAAGCCTTTAGGTGGAACAGATACTTAGCATAGTGCAAGGTAACAAATTATATTTCCTTTTGCCTCATGACACTGTCAGTCCCATATCTCGCACATTTCAGTTGTTAATCATCATACCATTCACTGAGGGTATATTTGTTAGCTGTGGCTGCTTATGTGGCAATAATGGACACAAAGCAAATCATCGCTGTTTGCTTAATGAAAAGATTCATGGAAGCAGCAGATAGACTTTTTCCTGCAAGGACACTATCTACCCCTCAGTGGAACCTTAGTTTGGTATTCGGGTTAATGAAGGCACCTTCTGAGCCTATGCAAAAAGCCACACTAAACCACCTTACTTTAAAACGGTCTTCTTAGTCAACATTACCTCATTAAGAAGAAGAGTGAGTGACCCTGAGAGAACCTTGCACGTATTGGATGTCAGGATGGCAGTTATGCATTATATATAAGTTACCAAACACATCCGAAAGAACAATCGGTTCTTTGTAGGGCATTGTCCACAGGCCTTGGGAACTGCAGTAGCAATTATTGCTGCTAAATGGATTGTTTAAACTATTAAAATGTGTTATTCAGTAACTAATCCTTAGGCACCAAACCAAAGAGTGCATTTAACTAGGAAGAAAGGACCTACTGTGGCACTTATAAACTAATGTATCACCTTGAGAAATCTGCAGGGCCACCACATGGTGGGAAACGCCCTGAACCACAACTCCGTTACAACGAAGTCGTGGACAACAAAAGTGGAACAACGCTTTCGTTAACCACGACTTCGTTGTTTTGTGCCTCAACCACGCATGTGCTGAACCATGTTCATGTGTGGTTAAGACACAGAACAATGGAGTCAGCTGAGGAGGACGACGCGATGAGTTAGGTAAGTGGGGCTGTTTAAGGGTCTGGGGGTCGGGGTATTTCAAGTTTTTGGGGTTGGGGTTTTAGTTTTAGGGGAGGGGATGTCGGGCAGTTTGGGGGAGGGGTATTTTTAGTTTTGGGGGTGGGGGTCGGGGTATTTAGTTTTAGGGGAGGGGGCGTCTGGGCGGTTTAGGTCTAGGGGCGGGGTGTTGGGGTGGTTTTGGGGGTGAGGGTTTGGGTAGTTTAGATTTTAGGGTTGGGGTGGTTTTAGGGGTGGGTTGGGGGTCGGGTAATTGTAGGGGCAGGTGGGGTGGTTGGGGGGGTTTAGGTTTTAGGGGTGGGGTGGTTTTAGGTTTTTGGGGTTGGGGTACTGTAGGTTTCAGGGTTTGGGTTGTTTTAGGGGCAAGGGTGGGGGGGTTGGCGTGGTTTTAGGGGAGGGGGTGGTAGGGGGTCGCAGTAATTTTTAGGGGTGGGAAGCCAGGGGGGACGCATGCTGGAACCATGCATGCGTATCACTAATGCCTTTACGAGGAATGCCTTTACAACGAAAAATCGATAAGGCATTCGTGGTAAAGGCATTAGTGTTAACAACGCGGTCGTTGTTCCGACCTCGTTGTTCAGGCATGCATTGTTCCAGCATGCGTTGTTCCGATATACATTCCCACATGGTCCTTCAAACACAGTTTCACAAGGCACTCCTGTAAATACTTAGTCACCGAAGGAGGAAGTAATGGACCAAGCAGTTCTTAAAAAAGAAAAAAAAAAATACTAGTTGCTTCCACTCCCTCCTCCACCGATCTCCCAAGCAGAGGTAATACCGCTACATGATGGGTGTAAAGCACGAAGAGATTTCACACTGCAAAAGAAATGAGTAACTTACCGGTAATTGTAGTTTTGCAGCTTGAAATTCTTCTAGGTTCAGAAGTGGCCCACCTACCTCACTTTCGAGGAGATACATGGAAGGTAAAAGTGTGTGTGTGTTTTTAAGGAATTTAACATGGTAGGTGTGCACAATGACATTGTTGAATTACAGTCGTCACCGTCATTATAGGGCTCTCCGCCTAGGTCATCCAGCACTCACCAAGAACATTTGACAAAACAGTCACTTCTAGACGCAACCACTAGATGGCGGAATTGTACAAAGCTTTTAAATCTCTGTGCGTTTCAAGCAGCAAAACTATAATGACCGGTAACTGGTGTTAAATATTATTCCGACCATTTAGTTTTTTGTTCACTATTGCTGCCTGCTAATAATTGTTTATAATTGTTATTCATTTGCTATACCTTGGGTTAGTGTATAAAAAAACCTATTTGAGGTATAGTATTTGAGTTACCATTTACTGACTTTCAGAAGGATAGACGACTTCACGTAAAAGCCTATAGCCTTGAAACAAATGCAGTGATTGTTCAGAGTTCCTGACGAAGTGGCCTTTTTTTTTTTTTCTACAGGAGAATGTCTTTCAGATCTGATGTAAGAAAGCACATTATGATCAAGAAATCTGCTGGAGCTCTAATTAAAAGGGTAGATAAGTAGAATCTGGACTGTCTCAGCCGTCATAAGACTGCTTCCAAACCAAACATATTTGAATGAGGCAGAGTTTCAAATCCAAATCAAAATTTATAGGTTTGTTCAAAATTAAGATCATTATAGTAGGCCAAATGTAGTTAGTTAATCCATAGAAATCATTGTTTTAATAATAAATCAAATAATGTGAGAATCAACTTAAGGTCATTTTCTGAAGCAAGCAAGTAGCCAGATCTAAGTACTCGGTCCAGCAAGAGAATCAACAGTTTGCCTACAAAGAAATGCCAGAAATGACCAAGTATATATCTAAGGAAAGACTTGCATCTTGGCACATATCCCCAAAACATTATTGTATAATGGGTTTAGACAGACAAGTTGCACACATTCAGTCGAGAGATGTGATACACCAGGGTTGAACTAGACCTGTATCATTCTAGTACACCAATAAATATTGTGATACATAAGATAAATTCAGTATGAAACATCTAGAAATACCTGCTTCTACCGCATATTATTAATGATTAAGGTATGCATAGGAAATGAAGGAACAAGTATGACAATTATGTAATACAAAAAGACAACAGATGGATCAACTAATGAATGGTCCCTAGGAAAGGCTTGTGCAAGAAACCATGGAAGTTACAAAGACAGGAACACCCTGGACATGTTTTCTTTGTGAGGAATTCAAATATTGATACAGAGACCCATGTTTAGCCTTCTGTTTTGCAGATAGTTCTAAAATGGAAAGGCACACAGAGAAACGCATCCATGTGGAAATCTTGTTCATTTAAAATAAAAGTGCATGTTTCTTTCTGCAAATATGAATAAATGTTAATGCTGGCTGTGGCATAGACATTTAAGCTCATCTGAATTTGGCATTATTTTTCTAATTAATAATACAACACTCTTTATGTGTGTTCTTTTTTGAAAGCCCCTTCTTTCACTTAAGAGTGACTTTTTATATTGGGGGAGGAGGGAGGTATGAGAGGAGCCAGTGAGTATGTTTCCGCCACTCCCCAAGCATGGTTTCCAAGAAATTTGGGGTCGAGAAGAATCAGGAGATGTGCCCAAATAATCCTCTGTGGCTAAAAACCTTCTTGGAAACCATGTGTTAATGCATGGCACCTGGCAGTAATATGTCAGTTTGAATTGCAGATTTTCATGCAAAGTATTTTCATGAACTAAATAAGCTGCATCCAAGGTACTACGTTTATGGGCTCTGGTGCCTCTGCTTGCACCCTCTCACAGTAAGCAACCTGAAGCCTCGTAATAATTTTCAACAGATTCATGCACGTGGAAATTAGCTGTAGAATTTGCGGCTTGAATGATAGATGATAGTTGAAAATGATACCTAGATTTCTTGATTTATTGACTTGTGCTTAGGGAAGAGGGTTGTTTTTGCTCGAGTTTAATCAATCATCCTAACTGTGACCATAGAAATTGGTTAACAAATATAATACCTTCAGTTTCATCCCCATTCAAGGTGAGATTGTGGTTCTTCATCTAGTCTGTCACCTACTCCATACACGAAATTCTTCTGTGGATTGTGGCTCTTTTCATGTCATTCTAAATTTACCAGTGCACTCTATTTTCCTCTGCAAAGTCTGTAGTGTGTTTGTCTTTCATTTCACAAGTGATTATATTGATTATCTTTTATGAATTAAGGGAAGTGACTAAATGATTGCTTCCATTGCTTATAAAATTGTTCACATATTGGTGGCACTTACCTTGAATGGGCTCAAATCATTTCAGCTGTGTTTGAGCATTATCCAAGAGGTGGCCAATATTTTTTTTATGTGACCCTGAAGTGTGATACCAGATTATATATTTTATTTTTTAAAAAGTGTTTAAAAGTTGTGAATGCTAACCAGTCTTGTGAGACTTCTTACTAGTTTAATCAAAAATACAATTGACCACCTCTTTGTGGTTGTTGTTTCCCTACTAGTCGTAAAACTTTGCCTTCAGATAATTGTTAACAAGCCCTTCTCTAATGCATGCATGTCTACTGTGACAAGAGTGGAACCCATCAGTTAGAAAAGCTACAGTGTTTAATGAATGCTGTTTGTACCTTTTCCTATTGTTAACTCAAGTAGGACAGTGAATTAAGGGATGCAGATTTATTGAACTGTACATAACCCTATGCTTTCACACATTCCAGCAAAAAACATTTTTTTATTGCTTAGTAGTTGGATCCTTCGTTTGGACTGCCCAACTGCAAGGTGGGTACAGCCAGCCCTGTTAGCACCAAAATAATTATAAAAGGGCGTAAGGTTGAAATCCTGGGTTTCCTAAAAGGCGAATATATTTAGACACCTAATCTCTTTGTGGACAATTTCAACTTAACTTTTAAGTAATGTTTGATCATCAGTGTGCAGATTTCCTATGGCTTGTCGTTTACTTTTTTGGCAAGCATATTATTTGCACATCTTATGATATCTGATTTGTCTTTTGAAGTTGCAGCTGATGTCAGGAATTGATGTGTTGGCAAAACGTTTTCAGCAGTGATTGAACATCATTTCTTGTGGGTGACTGGATATTTCGATGAGTCTAGTAACAAAGAGCTGCCCCCTAAAGAACATGATTTTCTACTCTTGCTGAAATGAGGTCACTCCTCTTGGGAGCTAAGCCCTAAATAAACTCTTAACCCCCATTTGTAGTGGATTAAGGCCTATTTCAAGCAACTGAAACATATTCTTGAGCACCTAGATACCTGATTTAGTTGCATCATGCCATGAAATATTCGGGCAGTGATGCCTACGAATCATAATGTATATTGACTGTTAAACTTGCAACTTGAATTGTGCAGTCCATTAAGTAGTTTGAGGACCCAACTCAAGATGAATATGGTTATCCTATATGCGACAAACTGCTCGATTTTATAATCATGACCATTGAGGGATGCAATTATAAAGATTCTGTGCAACCTTAAAACATTTAAATGAGTCCACAAACCATTGGGACCTCTGTGCCATGTAACCTAGATTGTAGAAAAGAGTAATATTCAAATCAAGGTCAGGCAGGGTAATTTTGGCTGCTGAGAAAACATAACGTCCTTCTTTCTATTCGGAATAATTTGGTCATTTTCATAGTCTGTCATGCCTTTCCTTTGTCTATCCAAGACAGGCTTTGTCAACCCGGACTAATAACTGTTCAGCAAACGCTCTATCTAAAAGGTCAAAAATTCACATCAGTTGATGCAGTCCAACATTGTACACAGCCTTCAGTAGACTGTGACTTGTAATTGCTCTCTAGGCAAGAGAGGAAGGTGTTGTGCCAAGTCATCAAGTACAGGAATGCTTCCTGAAGCAGAATAGGTGCCGGAATTAGCAGGCTTTAAGTTAACTAATGCTGGGTACATAACCTTGCTTGGAAGTGTGATACAAATGTCCTATCCTGTTTTAAAGCTTAGGTGATGTTCAGAATCAGTATTCCTCAAATGCTGAACTGAATATTTTCATGAGGTCTCCACAGTGGAAAAAAATGGTTTTCCTCAAATAAAATCCCACCACATGTAATCTGTTTAGCTGTTTCCTATACCTTATTCATTCTAAAATGCTGTAGAAAAAAAAATGCCCATTGACTCCTGAATGGTGCATGTTACCTGTAGCAATTGGAACTTTTTGCATATAAAGCTCCACAGTTTACAACATTAGTCTGCCTGTTCTGCTCATTGGTTTCTTGAAAATGTTGTTTTTCAGAAAGATGGAGCATTTCCACAAAGCTTTAAAGGTTGGTAAATACATTTCCACAGGAATTGCACTGATTGCTCAGAATTCCTGAAGAGATGGTACTGTTGCTTTTTACAGTTGCCAGGATAGTCTTTCCAACCACATTTAAGAAAGCATTTTATTTATATCAAGATATTAATTTCCTTTTAAAAAGACATTGCTTTTCACTTATGACAAGTGCCCAATGGAATAAAACATGTTGGCAGTATCAGTACATACTTTTTTTTGGGCTCTCCGTTTAAAATGTGAGTTTTTCTTCATAAAGCATACTTTCTGCAAAAGCTTATTTATTTTATTTCAAAGTTTTTCTGGTGGAGCTCTATTCGAAGATTAAGCTTTGCAATTCTTCCAGTCAAACATGGTGATTCTCCTGCAACTACCCTGTTTTTACTCCTAGGTCTGTTGCTGGGTTGCCTTTCTTTGGGAGATTGACTGAAGAATTTAGGTACATGTATCTGTGTGTTCTGACACTCTTTTGAAGACCTGAGAACACTTATTTTTCACAGTATTAGGCATGTTGTATATTTGTGGTCTGCAATTTGTGAATGTTTTACTTTCTTTAATATCTTGTAAATATTTTGTCTTGGAATACCTGCTAAGTTGCACTGTAGTGCCAAGTGCTTGGTTGTCTCGATATTGAGAAAGTTCTGAGTGAGTCAGGGGTGGCCCAGATAGTGGTATTGATTTTATAAAGACAATGTGTGTGTTTGAACCCGTAATATCTATCACCTTCTTGCTGGTATTTTTCTTCAGTTTTGCTTAAGAGAAATCACTTTTTTTCTTTCTTTTCTTTAAAAGAACAAATGGCATATTAAGACTATCAAGTGCATTGTGCTCACTGCTGCTATCTATAAGTGACTAGCAAGTCATGAGTTAGTCCTGTTAAGTTACCCAAGCCTTTTAGTCTTCAGGGTTTGACACATTGAGTGTGTTTGAATTTGATAATAACACCACCTAGCATATACAATTATTCAGAAATGTGTCAGGTTACTGTATGAAACCACAAATTATTATTGTAACGCAGGACTTGAAACTGGGCGGACAAGGACATTTGTAAATTTAGTCGTGGTTCCACGTTTTGCAGTACTCTAAATTGGTGAAAGTCCATGTTAAAGCTAATCATGCTAGTCCTTGTTTTTCCAAAACTGTTAATGGTTTTTGAAAGGTGTATTCTACACCGCTTAAGTCCATTCTTAACTACCTTGCTTAAAATAATCTAGTATAAACAATCATTTTCTGTGTGTTTTTTTTTTCTTCTCTACTAATCAAAGTTGAAACTTTTCCATTCAATATACAGATTATTTTTTGTTATTTAGAGGTCAGGACATGTATTTACTTATCCATGGAATCATGTTTTGCTTATTGTAGATCTATTTGAATGAGGTCCAATGTTACAACCTGAGCAGAGAATGTTTTTCCTTTTTTAGGTCGAGCGTGCAATCGCTCTGGCCTGTTGTAATTTATCTTTGGGCCTCTAACCACTCCCACTGCACGCCCATCACGATCACTCGTTCGTGGGCTTGCCTCTCAAATATCCTTTCTTATCATTAGTAAATGTTTTACGTTTGTCCCTCCTTGGGGCAGTTTTGTTACAGTCTTGGACACCGATCCTGTTACATGGATAATTGCACCTTTGCAGATACTGTGAGCAAACCTTTTTCCTTTTGTGCCTCTCCTTCGCGCTCACGGCTGCCATAATGCTTTGAATTGGCTTACTTATGTTTACTGTTTTACTTTCATTTTCAATTTATGTGGCAAGAAAAGTCCAGTTAGGAATTTACAACGCTGATAATTCTAACGCTAGCAAATGCTAGACCCATTGCATTGCAATGCTTGTTATTGCCTAAGGCCACGCAGGACGATGTGGTGCCTGCAGATGAATCGTACCCTAGAGTCATGGATACATCGTTCTACTGCACAGATTATTCATATCCAGGAACCTTGGAGGGCCGTGTTAACTCTAGTCCTTGGAGAACAAAAGATAGATTAAAAAATGTCAAGTAACACAATTCTTGTAGTTGTCCCACTCTTGGAGTTATTTTACTGTGAACCTGTACTCCAAGTTAAACCAAACTTAGTTTTCTCCGATTGGACCGGTTTGCAACACAGGAAAATCATGACTGCCTACAGTTCACATCTTGGCTGGGAATAGGCGAAAATTCCCTACGGAGATGCCCTTACAGAATCTTAATGAAAATGCCTGTGTGAATTTCTGTCAATTACCCTTAATTCCTATGTCTCTTCAGAAAATGAAGGCTTTCAATAAATTGGAGCTGATCCTCACTGCTCAATTCAACCATGGTATGTTTGATTTTAGGGCATTACGCTGCTAGTCAGTACATTCTAGTAACTTCCTGGGGTCTGGATCTTCACAATAGCCTGGGCGTGACAAGGGTGGAGGGGGGTACACTTTATATTTCGGAACGGTGCTTACAGCCCTAACTGCCATGCTTTTAAGAAGTAATTAAGAACGAAAAGCAGCATTACTTCTGATTTTGTGTGGCCATCTGACTGCTGTTCTCAGGGTTCATGGCAGACGATTGTAGTTCTGCACCGTTAGTAGTGAGCGGTATCCTTTTCAGTGTATAACTCGCAACTGTGCCTTCTACGGAGTCATGTTTCTTCATCTATTTGATGGATTCATGCAGACGAAAGTTACAATTATCTGTGTGAGTAATTATAAGTCCAACAATTATTGTAACTTTAGCTTGAAAACAGATGAGCAATCTGTTGTACCTCTCAGCTTCAATTTACACTGCTCTGATCTGTTTCTTGGACCACCCTAGTCCATTGTTACTTTCTGGAAATTTTGTTTTGTGCACAATAGTCATGTATGCAAATTATGTGAAAAAGACCTCACTCAAAACACATCATGTTACTCTGGGAAATTGAAAAATAAATTGAATTACTGGCACTTCTGGTGTGCCACTTTAGATCTGATATGGGATCAACAATTGTTTGAACAAATGAGTCCCATTCTTACAGTGGTGAGCCTTAACTCTCAGACTTTCTGCAAAAATACATATGTACATTTTTTTGGGTGGGTTCCACCCCCTCACTTTTTACTACTATATATATTTTTTGTTTTAGTATTGCCTGAACAGCGCTTGAGCTGTGGCAAAATCTTTTGTCTTTGGGAAAAGTAAATCTGAAAACTGACTTGCAACACGCTCACAGGTTTACAACCCACCCGCAGCCTTCCCATTATTTTCCATTGGTCGGCTTCTCCGATCACTCTCCTTTCCATGCTTTTCATTGGTCAGCAGGAACTCTCATGTCATCAAGTTGTACTTCCTCTCTTCTCTTTTGGGCTACCGCTGTTCTCTGGAGCTTGGACAAAGTACTCCTTCCGGTTGGCGATCAGTGGCTGGAGGCCAGTGTCCTTCCGCATGCCGTGGGCTTTTGGGGTGGTACTTTTTTACTTTCTTCCCAGCCGCCGGTACGCCTGCAACATCGTCATTTGTCTTTAATTCATTTGTTTTTTCCTCTTCTCCATTGTTCTGTTTCTTTTTTTTCTTCTCTATTGGCATTTCGGGACGGCCCGTACCATCCCCATTGGTGCCACTGTTAAAAACACGTCATGTCTTTACTGAGTACATTATGGATTTATTTCTAGGCCTGAGCTTCCATGCTTTTAACAGTGTACTCTGGGAGTTGTAGTCTTTAATTTATTGGCCCAGTTGGAATAACGCTCTTCCCATGATTGACAAAAGGAAAGCTCTGTACCAGACGCATAGTGTTTGTTGTACAGGAGCAACCTGGCAATACTAAATGAGACATGTTAGTCCCTGAGAGACGCAGTCGTTGAATTGCAGTGCCACATGTGTAGGTTTGTAGCGAAGAAGCCAAAAAAGGTTTGGGCACGCAGTGCATACTCTAGTCTAAGAGGCCAAGGACAGAAGACCTATGCAGGGAGTATGTATTGTTACCTACTAGCGGTGATTTCATCTAACAGAAAGAGGGTTTAAAGAGCATGGAGCTTAAAAAATAAAATCACACAAAACAAGTGATTCTCTACCACCCCCCTCCCCAAAAGAGGGTCCAAGGATTGATTTCTTGACACGCTGCTATTTTACCACTTTAGGTAAGATTTCCTCCTCTGAGGACATAAATAACACAAATGAGTCCTCTTGGGCTGGTATGTATTTGCCCATCTTTCAATGTCTTTTCTCCTTCACAATATGCATTATGTGTGCTGTCTTGGGGAATGTGCTGGACTCTACGTAAACTGCTCCAAGTTCAGGGTTGTTCCTATGCAGAGACTATCTGAGGTGGTGGAATGGGCTGAGGCCTTCGGTTTACCAATTGCAATAGTCTTCTGATACCTTAGGATCTGGATCTCAAATTCCGAGAGTCAAACAGGGTTAGGAAGTAAACTCTAATGCATGATGAACTGAAAAAAGATTTACAACACTGGCCCTCCTTGCCCCTGTCTTTAATTGGCTGACTGGCATTAATAACATTTGTATCATTCCTGCAGGTCCTATACAAAATGTAGAGCTTTCTTTACAGGCTGATTCCCAATTTGTTTTAAACAAACTCCCTACTTGCAGCGTTTACCTGAAAAAATAAATAACCAAAAGTATCCATAGACAAATGTTGCAAGTCCGCCTTTGGTGGTGGTCTAGGTGTAGCGTATATTCTGGCATATTACCAGGCCTTTCTTCCCAGTGCAATAAATAACAGTCTGTTTGACGTGAGCCTTGACCCAGCATAACAAAGCAAATCATTGCTACTGGGGCAGGGATCTACTTCACTTACTATGTAAAACAGTCAGCCAGCAGAAGGTGCCCCTGGAACAAAAAAGATAGTACCAGCTACTTGGAGGGGCACATTGGATACTATGGCATGGGAAGGTAGATTGACTTCTGCAACTCTGTTATTAGTGGGTGAAATTCTCCCACAGGTGGCATCCCAGGCTCGATTTGAGAGATGGAACACACTAAGGATTTCCTCAGCTGAACGATATTGTTGAGATGAACTGAATCTGAATTTTTTTGGATATACAAGCAGAATGTGGGCAATATCCTTTTCAGTTCTTCAGCTATTATCAACTGTCATCCATTGCAGCCATATCTCAGCACTGCAGGACTCAAACCAGACTTTAAGTGCAAATTTGGCCTCCAGTGAATTAAACAACTTCCAGATAAGATGATCTCTAGGATATAGAAATCTTGCTAATACACAATCCAGACACAGTTTTAGCATTAAAGGAGGGATGGGAGACTGACATTGGTGAATGTATAGTGAAGTTTGGGGTAAAGCAAATACGTTTATTTAACTTCAAAAACGTTTGTAAAAACATTTTTATGTTAATGTAAATTAATCCTAAGCACTTAGTTTAAATGTAGAACCAAGGAAAACAATGCTACAGCAATAATAAAGTTTGAAATAAAAATTAAATGAATTAAATTATTTAAAATATATTAAAGTAAAATTACTTTTCTTACATATAAATTAAAAATAAATTCCCAACTAAAGAAAAAAAAATTGAAAATAATGGGAGACCGGAACTTAAATGTAAACCCCATAGAAAATAATTTAAATTCAATTATTTAAAACACTTAATGTATATAATTACAATTTAATGTTGAAAACATGAAAATAGTACAGTTTTTATTATATTTTAATAACTTCGCATTTTTTAATTAATGTTACAGTACATTGTATTAAAATATAATCATGTTATTTACATTCTAAACATCGCTTAATTACTAAGGCAAAATAAAACTTAATTTTATGTTTTCGATGTAGTTGTCAGATTTAGTCATTGGCTGATGCCAACAAAATATCTTACAAATAAACAAATAAAAAAGTATTGTACAAGTCTAGGAGAAAGATCTTTCTTCAGTGGAACTTTTATTTTATATTAATTGGGGTTATCCATAAAGTATTTTGCATAAATAAAGCAAGCATTTGATACAATTTAGAAAAAGTATTCAATATAAATATTTTGCTAGCTTACATATCAATTTCCTGTTTCTTTTTTCTTCAGAATCTTGATTCTCCATCGGTAAGTGATTCAGAATCTGATCAGTTTAGCGTCGAATTTGATGTGGAGTCCCTGTACTCTGAAGAATACAATGAAGACGATGATCAGGAAATCACAGATAATGATGATGATGAGGTGCGTGCGCAAGAGAACTTTTGGTCAAGACTATATCGTTGCTTAATTGTTTTTTTTTGATAATTTATTTAGACTTTTATGTTGGTTTACGGTGCTATGACATACTGTTTTGAATCCTTTGAAAACTAAGAAATATTTCTGTATGGGGGCATTAATGTTTAAGCATTGAATGCAATTTTAATTGTTTAATAAATGTACAAGCTTTTGTTGTATTTGCATACTATGACCGTTATCGCATGGCTTCAAAACCTGTGTTCAACTGTTGAAGCACTTGCACATGCACACTGCTGCCCATTTTATGTTGGTTTCAGTGCCATATAGACCATTGAGTAGAACTAGGGTGAGGGCATTCCCCCTGGGAGATACATCTTGAAGTGTATGCCCTAATGAACTGTTGGCACTATCCCCATAATTTAAAATGATGTATTTGACCATAGGAGAACTCTTCGGTCTCCAGTTTGGAATCTGGGGTGGCAAGAAACTTGACACGTTCTGCAAATATTCAGTCAACCTTTGTTATTGGTAATTGTTAAAAAGTTCTGCAAAAACAAAAATATTTTGGGGAGCAGGTTTAAACATATAGTACATTTTCATTGAAATACGTTTGATTACTTTCACTTATGTGCCACGTGCTATGAAGCTGATATCTGTTGTCCGAAAACTTGCATTTTGTAAATTCAAAGGGGAAACTTTGTAGACCAAAGACTTTCTTATGATATAGCTGGGCAGGTGTGAACCTGAAACCTTATTTTTGTAGTTTACCACAGTGGCTGCCATCTTGAAATTGAATGCTTAAACTCAGGTTTGGCTTTGCAAGTTTCCAGTGCAGGGGCTCCTGCCTCTGGAGCTGGTAAGAGTGCATGTAACGGGTGGGAGATCAGGAGGCTATTTCTGATGCACTCAACGTGCCTAAGTGAAGGATTTTGGTGATTCAACACCGGCAGATTATGGAGGGGGCTTGCCGGGGATAGGGTACAAGGTCACCAGTCTACATATGAAGTTGTTTAGAGGCCCCTTCTACCAATAAATAAAGCAAGACCCATAATTTTGGTGTCTCTAAAGTAACTTTTTTAAAGTTTTTTTTGTGGTGTTGTGCTACTGGTGACTGTTAACATACATTGTCCAAAAATGCGATGTACAGGCACCCCAGGCTCTAAGCGATTACAAAAACCATAGTAAATGTAGATTTTCAGAAGTTGGAGAGGAGCACCTACAGTGATGATTCATACTGTGGTCTGCAACTGTAACTCAGGAATTGTTTTCGGAAGCTCCTCCAGATATTCAGTGGTGCAACAAGTATGCTAGAGGACGCTAACTGACAGTAAACAATAAAGGCAGTATGGCACTCTTACAGATGGAGGATTATGTGGGTCTGATGTCGTTTTGTTGATGATGTGCCGAGATGAAGGAGGAAATCAAGTGAGGGATTTTCAGGTAGCTGCTTTTTGGAGGTGCGAGTTATCCCCTGTTAAAGTGATACTCAAAATTGTCTTGGGGTGCAGGGTCCATAAACACCGATATATAAAAATAATTTGCAGTGTTGTAGGGCCAAGCAAAACAGTTTTGTAAACTTAAACTGTTTAACTTGGTCTTTAAAGACGAGAAGATTTGCAGCAAATAAAAAAACAAGAAAGCCTAACTACAGTTTTTGTCCATGGTTTTATGCTGTTGTCCATACTTCATGCTAGCTCTTTGTCCCTTTAGACATGAGTAGTTATCTTGCCAGAGATTTACTCTTAAGTAACTACCTTGCAGGAAATGTAATCTTCAACAAGCATATATTTCAGTTGTTAATCACTCAAGGCTGAACTTGAGCTTCTGTACATTGACAGACGTATTGGAGATTCTGACAATGCACAACTTTACATTTGCTTGAGGCTAATGGAGAAGTGTCTTTTTTTTCTACTGTACTTGGAGGACTGCCGTCGTTTTTTCGCAGTGCATAATTGCTCCTGTATAGAAAATGTTTATCTTTAATATTTTTGTGCACAATACTTTTCTAATCCTTTCCTCCTAGACATTTCTATGCCTACCTTTATTATCATGATCAGAGCCTTAAATGTCCATTTGTACAGCAGCTTATATTCATGCCTCTTCTTTTCATTTTTTATGGCATACGTTCTTTCTTTAATAGAGAATTACACAATAAGTGCTCTCAGAATGTTTGTTGGCTAAGAGTGTGGTAGGTGGAGGATTCATTTCCAGAAGCCTCCTTTACAACACCCAAGCATCATTTAGTTGGGTTCCAAGTGCTACATTTCACTAAAATAGGGCAAAAATCCCTCAGTTTTTCCTGATGTCAATTGGATGAATGCACAAATCGGCTAGGTGTTCATATCAAGATTTTGCTTGCTGTGGTGTGGGCTTGTCTGTGTTCGTTCACCATGTAAATGTCTCTGTGATTGCAATTTCCAACAAGAAGAATTATTATTATAATTTTTTTAATTTTCGGTTCATCTGCCTAAATAATCTTCTGGGTTTTTTGGGCCCATTCCCTCATTTATTTATTTTATTTTCAAAGTATTTGATACAAGCTAGTTTTCTTTGAAGTAGGTGCAGATGAACTCCAGTTGTTTTGGGGAGACATTATAGTGCTGACAAAAAAAGTTTCCAATCCTGGAAATGCTATTTTTGTGAAGTAATAGTACTTCATCATATTTATTCAGGATTTGGAAGAAGTGTATGACTTGGTAGATTGTGACTGTTTATTTTCTGCCCCTAATTATATTTAAGATTTCATCTTTTATTATCCAGTCTTGGTTGATTACAAACGTCATTTGCTCAGTATCTATTGATGGATTACAAAGATCATTTGGTCAATATCCATAAGGTTGGTATGCCTTTGTGATTATCAAGGTCCATTTTATGAAGTGGCATTGCAGTGCTTGAGTCCATGAATTTGGAGAGTTATGTTCTGGTATAAAAGGCCTGAATCTTAGAAGAAACACAGTGAGGAAGCGCTGATTCCCCCTGCCCCCCTCAAATCATGTTAGTATTTTGTCTTTTGCAACTATTTGCTTTTTTATAGCCATTGTGAGGTGGTCTTTCCCAGTTCTCACATTTTTTCTTGGGTAAGGTATTTTTATTCCCTTAGTTTTGGCTTTTCTTATTCAGTGTTTCAGCTCCTCTCTTGAGGTAAAAGCTTCACTTTCTTCTCTTCATTTTAAGTGCAAACTGTTGCCTTTTCATTCTTTCAAGCCACAGATTTGAGGCCCACTGTTGTGTTTTTTCTGTCACCCAGGATTCAATTCAGTACTTGAAATAAGAACAATCCATTTCTCTTTAAATTGTAGTGCGCTCAATGGAAGACTTATTGGCAAATGAGAATAGGTGGTCCATCTTTTTCAAGTGTCTACCTCATTCACTTCTTTGTCCAGAGTCTGCTCATCATTTGGGAGCTACATTGTTGCTGTGTAGTGTCTTTATCGAATGTAAAATTAATGCTGACAAAGATTCCAGAAAAGAGGCCTTCAACATTTTTTGTTATTAACAATTTGTTGCCCTTGCTTAAACTAGTCTATAAAATCCTGGAAGAATCCACCAGTTTTGTGTGTTTTTGGACTTGCTTAAATTTCTTCCTAATGGTGTCAAAACCACTTGTCTTTCTTAGTATTTCTACTTTCATGTAACTAACCAGTGACCGACTTTGACTTACGGCTTGCCTTCTACTGACCAAGCCAGTGAACACAGCACTGCTATGTTTAGGATCCACATCCAGCCTCCTCCTTACAGCGATCTCTAGAGATGCTTGTACTTTTAACATTTTGCATGTATTCTATTGTTTGAACGATGCGTGTCGCATTCCAGTCAAACATTGAAACCAATTTTTTTGTTGTTCTCATCGTAGGTTTCCCCTCAAGCAACTGAAACCACCTACTCATGTTGTCATTTTGCACTTAAACCAGTCTATTTATTCCACTTCACTTTTCCAATTTACAATTCACGCCCTTCTTTTTCTCATTAGATTTGCATCCTGTCTTTATCAGTGTACATGCTGCTTTACTGAGCATGACTGCTGCCACCTTACGGGGCAGTGAAGAATTGACAACCTATTATGGTAGCAGGCAGAACATTTTACTTGTCAATGTGCCCAGATTTCTCTGCAACCAGAATCCGAGCTCCTCAGCAGTGGAGAATGAGAAAATCTTTGGTGCTTCATGGTAAGAAGTCTCTGACAGCTACACTTTGCCAGGGGCTGGGGAGAAGTGACTTTAAAGTTTCACAACCTACTGGGAGAAAAAATGTACATTGTACCTACTTTGAAGGAAAGAGCTGAGTGACTGTTAGGTAGGCGTGCTGTAGCTGCCTTTGTGAAAATAGGAAGCTACCCAGAAAAGGAAGACTGCAAGGACCATAGGCATCAAGAACCTTCAGCAGCATGCCACAGTCCAGGGATATATCAGTACTGCCCGGCTGTGTGGTGAGGTTTTGAGACACAAGTGTCCCTACGATGTACCTGAACACAGGTGTGTCTGACTGCTAAGCACTCACAAAACAATTTTACCCTGAGACTTTTTTTTCCTCCAAAGAAAAAACATATATGTAACTGGATTAATTAAGTGCTTGCTACCCCCTGATGAGGCGTTGAATTGCCTTACGGCGGCAAGTAGCACGGTACTCTGGAACTTGTAAAATGTTATTGTGATTAGTAATGTGCTGTCAAGAAAAATTGCGTACAATTAGGGCCATATGTACGAACACTTTTTCCCATAGACACAGAATGGGTAAAAACCTTTGGTACATCTGGCCCTTACTTATTAAAGGGGGCTGTGGTTTCAGGGAAATAGTTGGTGAGATAGATAGGCTGGTAGAGAGCTTATGTTAGATTGCAAGGACAAGGTTTTAAAGAGGAAGAGTTGTGATCTATGAAATAAGATGTCTGCTAGAGACATCTAGTTGCAGTTTCCTTACCTTAAAATTACCCCATCATCAGTCTGATTCAAGACTTGAGCAGTACCCCTGCACGCCTTATGTGGCGTTGATAGGCTCCACATCTGTCAGCTTCGTCGTCAACACCTGATACGGTGTTGCGGTCCTATGTAGGCGCCACCCCAGTGTGCTGATGTCTTTTTTTCTGCACCAGCCATAGCGCTGAGCTGAAGAAGAGTTACCCCTCAGTTGTCTTTTGACTGATCTTTTTCAACTTTTTGTTGAAGATTTTTGAGTGTTGACACTCCTGGTGCTTCAAGGATGTGTTTGCTCAAGATCAGGTTCAAGCTCTACAGATCCTGTCATCGGGCGATGTCTGGAACAGACGTGCAACTTGTGTGCTTGTGGTGTCTGGAGCTCGACCACAACCCGAAGTCGTGCTCCGTGTGCTGGGCCATGAATCCGCAAGCTTTGAGGGAGCAGTCCCTAAAGCTCCTTGCAACCTGGCATTGCTCATGATCTCAAATGCGAGGAAGGTCCAAGAATGGTCACGGAGTACCCCTTCTTCGTCGTCCCACTTAGTCATCAGGACGATTGGGTAAGTCAAGGCACAAGAAGTTGAAGAACAAGCGTTCTTTGATTTCACCATGTCTTCACTGCCGACGAGATGCGGGAAAAGGGCCTGTCATTCTAGGCCTCTGTCCTCTGAGCCTGCGTCCGGGCCACCTCTGCAGCACCCTGAGTATCTGGGAACCCAAGCATCCCCTCCCCAACTCAGTTTTATGAGGCCTTGCACCTCATCTTTGGGCTGTCGGACTCCGCTGGAGTGCTTTTGGGCTCCGCGGGGTTGGAAGCACTCCCCCCAGGTTCCATTACCCAAGGATCTGTTCTTGGCATCAGTCATACCACCTCAACTTTGCCTGACACCGGTTCTGACGCCTGTTCCCCCGGGTGGCATTGACCGCATCCTCCCTGCAGACTCTGTCACACAACGCAGGTCCGGCTTCGTGTCACAGACTCCAACTTCAACAGGGGGCCTTGCCCCCTATGTCGTATTCTGACCCTTATTCTTATGGGTTGGGGTATGGTGACGAATTAGAAGGGTCGCTGGACCCTTTAGAATACTAGCTACAAGAACCCTTGGACTGGTGTGCAGGCCTGGGTGAAGCTCGTGGTCTGGATACTTTCCCCGACACTGACATGCTTTCTTCCCCCTACTGTGGCGACGAAGGAGGGTGCTTCCTATTCCATTGTGGTGCAAAGATTGGCCGTGGTCTTGAGCCTCAAGCTGCTTTCAGTGGCAGTCAGAAATAACCTCCAGACAGATGCTTCATCCTGGGGCTTCACCCTCCTGAACACCTATTGTCCTTCAATGAAGCCCTCACCCATGTCCTGCTGGGGACCTAGTCCAAACCCAGCATAGAGGCTCCTGTGAACAAGACTATTGCTGCCTCCATCGACCTACTCCAACTGACCCAGCGTTCCTTATGTACATCACTCCCCTGAGAACTTGGTTAATCAGGCCTCTATATCCCAGGTTGAGTTCCCTTCCGCATCTCCAGATAGGTAATCCAAAAGGCTGGACCAACTTGGGAAGATGTTTTCTTCCTCCAGCATATCATTGCGGTCCATGAACACCCCAAATGTTTTGGGATGTTACTCCCACACACTGTGGGATGCAGTTTGTGCAAGTGCTGTCACAGGTCCCGGAGGAGGCTCTGGCTTTACTCTCTCAAGCTGTTGCTGATGGGAGGGATGTAACAAAGTTCACAATCTGATGTGGGCTGGACATGACCGACTCGCAGGGGTAGAGCAGTTGTATCAACTGTGGCTCTGAGGCGCCTCGCCTGGTTGAGGACGTCTGGCTTTTCCAGGGATGTCCAAGCCAATCTTCTAGACATGCCCTTTGATGGCAGCTGTCTCTTCAGAATCAAAGCATACTCTGCACTCCAGCGCTTCACGGATTCTCATGCTAGGCCAGGCACGGCACTTGGGCCTTGCTGCTGCCCTTTGCTCCCCGCGAGCTTCTTTTTGCCCTTTTGTGATTTTGGAGGGGGCGACCCTCTATGTCCGTTCCCCTCCAGCCACTGTGCTGCGTTTGCTGGCCAGCCTCTATGTGACCGGGGACATGGTATCCACTGTCCTCATGGATCAGGGAACCAGCAGTCCGGCCAGTCTACTGCAACCAACCCCCCCCCCCCCGTTTTATCACCTATTCTTGGCCAAGTGTATGTTGTTTATGTGACTGTTGTAGAACATGCACAATCTGTATAAGTGATGGAGGGTGATGAAGGCCTATGGCTTCCATTTGGAACCCCCCCCCCCCCCCCCCCCCCCCCCCCCCTCCAATTGGGCTGTCGATTATTTTCACTGTGAGTGCTGCATTCTGCCCCTTCATGAGTAGCATATCTGCATACATAGTAGACCCCTTCATGGTCACAGACTGCTGGACTTAAGGTGTGGTGTTCCATTATAGAAATATTTTTTTCCCTTTTGTGACTTAAAAAAAGTGTTGCAGTTGTCCTGGTTGTGCTCTGCCTCTGTTTCTTGCATGTATACCATGGGTGCACTTTTGTGACTTCCTTTAAGAATTGGGCCCCTGATTAGGCCTGGCATTAAACCACGACCTTTTGCTTTTATTACAAGTCTGTCTGTCTTTCTGTTGGTTGGCTTCACTATGAGTGACCGCATTGTGCTTTGTTGCGAGTACTCACACCCGAGTACTCGCAACGAAGCGTTTCCATAGCTTGGAAACAATGTTCCTGGTTCGTTTGATATATGCAGATTTGGAATACACAGCTCGTAATTACAGAGCACATGAAAACCAAGGATTTTGATATATGTTGGTGCACTGATAAGCCATATTAAGAACATTACATACCGTTTGAAGCAATTTTGAATTTCTACTAACATTTCATTTGACATTTGACTTGAGCCCTGAAGAAGTCGTTGGGACTAAAGAACTTTCCCATGACGAAACACGTGTTGGCTCTGAGTGTATTTCCATGAAGAATGCTGTAAATTTGAAGATATGATCCAATAAACTTCTGGACTGGATTGGACTTTATAAAAACTGGCGTGGAATTTCAGATTGCGTTTCTTTTGAACTTTACTCACTTGAGTTTTGACTTACTTGATTTGTGATAAGAATACTTTGGGTGAGGGGGGCCGCATGTCATGTGAAGTATTGTTGGGTTCATTTGAACCTTGAAGGGATGGGTGTTTTCCCTTGTGTAGGCAACCCCTAATATGTTATTTGGCCAATTAGTTTCCTGAGCGCCATTATTCCCCTGTCATTACACCCCATTTCACTTATTGCTGTAGGTGGTTGAGCTTAGTTGGGCCTAGTTGTCCCAAGGACAAAATAAATATGAACAGTGTTTCCCTTGACCTCAAGTAATATGTCCTGGGTGTCGGGCTATATGAATTCCACATTCTCGGAGATGATAACCCTGAGGTAGAATAGTGTTATTGGGGTACTGATGTAGGCTCTATAGTGTAAACAGAATTTTTTGTCATTTCACAGCATTATAGACAAATTGGGGCATGCAGTCCAGTGAGTGGGTATGCATGCAATTATAAGCTGTACAATAGTAGCTGATCAAGGAATTGTACAAGGTGTAGCTGGATTCAGCCCGTCACAATGACAACCCTCAACCCCTTCACCCACCCCCCATTCAGCTTGACCCAAACTTAGCCCCCACCAGTTTCCAAGTCAAGGTGCACCACATACAATCAGCGGTTAGCCACATTATCTTCCCGAGCAAGGACCTAAGTAACCCATGGCACTTATCCGTCAAACACTTCTAGGTCCGTCCCTCGTTGGTTACAGAAGTAGGGAACTCTCAGGAGAGTCCACCACTAGTTCTTTCAGACAGTCTATCAGCTGGTCCGCCACCTTGGCCCTACCTGTGGTCCAATGACCCGTTTTAACCTCCTGGAGCAACACTGTGCTTTCATACCCAGCCCAAAGAATTTGTGCAGTCTGGGGCCTCTAGGAGCCTTCCAATATATGGTAATATCTCGCTTTGCGAGAATCGGGGCCAGATCCACAAACCTAGTGGTAAGTTTATTTTTGGTAGGACGGGGGAACCCTTCCAGCAGACAAGCCAAAAGAGTACAATGAATTGTGTGCTGGATGGTCTAATTTGAACAGTCTGTTGCCCTTCTCCAGAAACACAGTAGAATCTGGCAGGACCACACCCTGTGGAGCATCTCAGCGCTGTGTTCACCACATCTAGGGCAAGCCTCCATTTTTTCCGAAGACTAATGATTTCAACAGGTGTTGGGTACACTCTATGTAAGAAATAAAAATTAATCAATTGAAATCTAGGAGTGCAGGATACCAAGTAAATGTTTGAGTATTGTGGTCCATTCTGCTTCAGTGGTTTGATCTGTGAGGTCCTCCTCCCATTTCCAGTGCAACTCTACTAAGGAATTAATATGAGCTTGCAATGCTTGGTTCAAACACATAAGTGATTGATTCTGCCGAGTATCCAACAGCACTGGTGGGCCCCCGGATTCTGTACTGCCTGCCCTCCAACTTGGCTAACCCCATATGCAGACCGCTCTGCTAGGCCCTTCTAGTAAGGATCTCCAACCTCTGTTGTGGAAGGTCCGGAGAATACAGTACATCAACCCAGGTACACTGCAGAAAGCGCTTCCAGCAGCACGGGAAAACCAGCTAATCCTTGGGGCCCTTGCGAGTTGCCATTCAGGCATCAGGAGGACCTGAAACAAGGTTGGAAACCCAGACCTCCTTGGAGTGTCCCTGCCCGTGTTAGTTCATGTGTGAATCCACTGGTTGAACCGCTGTAGCTGTGCTGCCAGATGGCCTCAAGGTCGGGTGCCCCAAGATGGCCTCAAAGTCTGGTGCCCCCAGTCCCCACCTCTGTTGTTGGGCAGCTAATTATGGCTTTTTCCACTCTATGCACAAATGCCAGTCCAGAAAGCTGGGGCACTCTGTACCAGTCTAGGGAATGCAGGATTGGGTTTTGGTCTGAGACCATTCGGCAGAGTTATTCTGCATTACAGACTGCTCTATAAACTCCTGTGAGCAAAGAAAAGCATCTAGATGTGCATGCAGTTCACGCATTCCGGAGTAGAATGAGAAATCCCTGCTTCCAGGATGTAGGCGTCTCCAAGTATCGATTAACCTTCCCCTCTGCTGTCTCTTTGTATATTGGCACTAGATGTATATTGGAGGAGTCATCCAATGGAGGATGGGACCTGTCAAGAATCTGGTCTGCAGTGCTATGGTAATCCCTGGCCCAGCAAAATGTCCTGGGTCAGGTATGGGGTTAAGACGCAAGACAATTCAGTGAAGAACCCACTCTGATCTATGTTAGAAGCATAAATCCCAACGATGGTTGGATCTTGGTCCGCAAGGCGACTCAACACCAATAAGTTTCTCTTATGGGGGAATCTATGAATTTGCTTGTTTTCTGAAACAGCACCCCGGTCTTCATCCACACTAGGACCCCTCTGGCTAAGGCCGGATATAACATGGTGTTCGGTGGCATGTGTAGCTGCAGATACACATGCTGTGCATAGTCCGCCGTCTGCTGTTGGGTCGGAGTGTTACAAGTTGTTTTTCTTCGAAGAAGTCTTTTCGAGTCACGAGACCGAGGGACTCCTCCTACTTTGGTTCCATTGCGCATGGGCGTCGACTCCATGTTAGATTGTTTTTTTTCCGCCATCGGGTTCGGACGTGTTCCTTTTCGCTCCGTGTCGGAAAGTTAGTCAGAATCAACGGAAAATTCGTCGGTATTGTTTCGTTCGGTATCGGGTTAGATTAGAATCAACACCGAATCTTGAAGAGCTCCGGTAGCCCTTCGGGGTAATTTCGATCCCCGTCGGGGCCTGGTCGGCCCGACCGCGTGTAACATCGAGACTGATGGAACGGACCCCGTTCCGATTCTGTCCTAAATGCCACAGTAAATATCCCTATACAGACCAACATTTGGTCTGTATCTTGTGCCTGTCACCCGAGCACAAAGAAGAAACGTGTGAGGCCTGTCGAGCGTTTCGGTCGAGAAAAATGCTCCGAGACCGAAGAGCCAGAAGGTTGCAGATGGCGTCCACGCCGACAGGACAGCAACGGTTCGAGGAAGAGGGAGAAGAAGAAACATTCTCCATCCACGAATCGGATTCCAAAGAATTCGGCATCGAAGAAACCGTGAGTAAGACGTTGAAACAAGCATCACACAGAAAAACAGACAAAGCCCAGGGGACGCCACTGCCGACAGGCCATGGCTCAACCCATAAAGTAGGTGACCGTCCATCGGCACCGAAAAAGGGCGAGCTGGTTCCGAGATCGTCAGACTCGGGTCGAGACACAGGCACGCAGCAATCTCGGGACCGAGAAACTGCCGCAGAAAAGGGTCGACACCGAGACAGCGGCACCGAAGCTGCTCGGCACAGAGATAGCGGCACCGAAGATGGTCGACGCCAAGAAGGTACGACACCGAAAAAGAGGAAAATCTCTTCGGAGCCGAAAACAACAAAAGACACGGTTTCGGTGCCAAAACGCCCAGCAACCGAACCGAAAGCCAGTTCCTACTCAGAAAAACAATCACTGTCCTCCCAACTTAAAAAACACAGATTTGAGGAGGAATTACAAACAACAGCTGTAGATCACACGCAAAAGCGGATCTTTATACAAAGTGGTACAGGGAAGATCAGCACCCTTCCCCCCCAATCAGAAGAAAAAGGAAACTAGATTTCCAACAACAAGAAAAAACACCACAAGCAAAAGTGGTGAAGAAGGTAACTCCACCACCCTCTCCACCACCGGCAGCTCATATATCACCGGCACAGACTCCGTCACAATCACCAGCTCATACCACCATGAGCCAAGATGACCAGGACGCATGGGATCTCTATGACGCCCCAGTATCGGACAATAGCCCTGAGTCGTACCCCACTAAGCCCTCACCACCTGAGGACAGTACAGCGTATGCTCAGGTGGTAGCTAGGGCAGCAGAGTTTCATAATGTATCGCTACATTCAGAGCCTATCGAGGATGACTTCCTTTTTAACACCCTGTCCTCCACTCATAGCAATTATCAAAGCCTTCCTATGCTCCCAGGAATGCTAAGGCACGCTAAACAAATCTTTAAGGAGCCAGTTAAAAGCAGAGCAATAACCCCAAGGGTGGAGAAGAAATACAAGGCACCACCCACAGACCCTGCTTTTATTACATCACAACTGACACCAGATTCAGTTGTCGTAGGAGCAGCTCGTAAAAGAGCCAACTCGCACATCAGGCGACGCACCACCTCCAGACAAGGAGAGCCGAAAGTTTGATGCAGCCGGGAAAAGGGTTGCAGTACAAGCTGCAAATCAGTGGCGCATCGCCAACTCGCAGGCACTCCTAGCGCGATATGACAGAGCCCATTGGGACGAGATGCAGCATCTCATCGAGCACCTCCCCAAAGAATTCCAAAAACGGGCAAAACAAGTGGTTGAAGAGGGACAAAACATATCCAACAACCAAATCCGTTCTTCTATGGATGCATCAGATACAGCTGCAAGAACTATAAATACTGCTGTAACGATAAGGAGGCACGCATGGCTGCGCACATCCGGCTTCAAACCTGAGATACAACAGGCAGTGCTCAATATGCCGTTCAATGAACAACAATTGTTTGGACCAGAAGTGGACACTGCAATTGAAAAATTAAAGAAAGACACTGACACAGCTAAAGCCATGGGCGCACTCTATTCCCCGCAGGGCAGAGGCACATTTGGCACATTTCGCAAAACTACTTTCAGAGGAGGGTTTCGAGGTCAAGCCACACAAGCCAGCACCTCACAAACAACACCGTCTACCTACCAGGGACAGTATCAAAGGGGAGGCTTTCGGGGCCAATACAGAGGGGGCCAATTCCCAAGAAACCGGGGAAAATTTCAAGGGCCCAAAACCCCTCAAAACAAGCAGTGACTCACAAGTCACTCAACCCCTTCACACAACACCAGTGGGGGGAAGACTAAGCCAGTTCTACAAATCTTGGGAGGAGATAACAACAGACACTTGGGTCTTAGCAATTATCCAACATGGTTATTGCATAGAATTTCTCCAACTCCCTCCAAACGTCCCACCGAAAACACACAAGATGTCCAAACAGCATATAGACCTTCTAGGACTAGAAGTTCAAGCATTACTGCAAAAAAACGCAATAGAATTAGTACCAAAAACACAAAAGAACACAGGAGTTTACTCACTGTACTTTCTAATACCGAAAAAGGACAAAAGCCTGAGACCAATATTGGATCTCAGAACACTAAACACCTACATCAAATCAGACCACTTTCACATGGTCACGTTACAAGACGTAATACCACTACTGAAACAGCAAGACTACATGACACCGTTAGATCTAAAAGACGCGTATTTCCATATACCGATACATCCCTCGCACAGGAAATACCTAAGGTTCGTATTCGAAGGAATACATTACCAATTCAAAGTGTTGCCATTCGGAATAACGACAGCACCAAGAGTCTTTACAAAATGTCTAGCAGTAGTAGCTGCACATATCAGGAGGCAGCAAATACACGTGTTCCCGTACCTAGACGATTGGTTAATCAAAACCAACTCGCTAACAAAGTGTTTACACCACACAGATTATGTTATACAAACCCTTTACAAACTGGGTTTCTCCATCAACTATGCAAAGTCACACCTTTTGCCGTGTCAAACACAGCAATACTTAGGAGCGACAATCAACACAACAAAAGGGATAGCCACTCCAAGTCCACAAAGGGTTCAAAATTTTCACAAGGTGATACAAGCTATGTATCCAACACAAAAGATACATGCAAAGATGGTCTTAAAACTCCTAGGCATGATGTCCTCATGCATAGCCATTGTCCCAAACGCAAGGTTGCACATGCGGCCCTTACAACAGTGCCTAGCATCACAATGGTCACATGCACAGGGTCACCTTCTAGATCTGGTGTTGATAGACCGCCAAACATACATCTCGCTTCTATGGTGGAACAGTACAAATTTAAACAAAGGGCGGCCTTTCCAAGACCCAGTGCCACAATACGTGATAACAGATGCTTCCATGACAGGGTGGGGAGCACACCTCAATCAACACAGCATCCAAGGACAATGGGACGTACATCAAAGAAAGTTTCATATAAATCACCTAGAATTGTTAGCAGTATTTCTAGCGTTGAAAGCATTCCAACCAATGATAACCCACAAATACATTCTTGTCAAAACAGACAACATGACGACAATGTATTATTTAAACAAACGGGGGAACACACTCGACACAGTTGTCTCCTCACACAAAAAATATGGCATTGGGCAATTCACAACCACATTCGCCTAATAGCACAGTTTATTCCAGGGATCCAGAACCAGCTAGCAGACAATCTCTCTCGGGATCACCAACAGGTCCACGAATGGGAAATTCACCCCCAAATCCTGAACACTTACTTCCAAGTTTGGGGAACACCTCAAATAGATCTATTTGCAACAAAAGAAAACGCAAAATGCCAAAACTTCGCATCCAGGTACCCACACCGACAATCTCAAGGCAATGCTCTATGGATGAATTGGTCAGGGATATTTGCGTACGCTTTTCCCCCTCTCCCTCTCCTTCCATATCTAGTAAACAGATTGAGTCAAAACAAACTCAAACTCATACTAATAGCACCAACATGGGCAAGACAACCTTGGTATACCACACTACTAGACCTGTCAGTAGTACCTCATGTCAAACTACCCAACAGGCCAGATCTGTTAACACAACACAAACAACAGATCAGGCATCCAAACCCAGCATCGCTGAATCTAGCAATTTGGCTCCTGAAATCCTAGAATTTGGACACTTGAACCTCACACAAGAATGTATGGAGGTCATAAAACAAGCTAGAAGGCCATTGTAGGAAGTTGGCTCTGTATGTGCTATTTCAAAGTAAGGAATAGCATGCACAGAGTCCAAGGGTTCCCCTTAGAGGTAAGATAGTGGCAAAAAGAGATAATACTAATGCTCTATTTTGTGGTAGTGTGGTCGAGCAGTAGGCTTATCCAAGGAGTAGTGTTAAGCATTTGTTGTACATACACGTAGACAATAAATGAGGTACACACACTCAGAGACAAATCCAGCCAATAGGTTTTTGTATAGAAAAATATCTTTTCTTAGTTTATTTTAAGAACCACAGGTTCAAATTCTACATGTAATATCTCATTCGAAAGGTATTGCAGGTAAGTACTTTAGGAACTTCAAATCATCAAAATTGCATGTATACTTTTCAAGTTATTCACAAATAGCTGTTTTAAAAGTGGACACTTAGTGCAATTTTCACAGTTCCTAGGGGAGGTAAGTATTTGTTAGGTTAACCAGGTAAGTAAGACACTTACAGGGCTTAGTTCTTGGTCCAAGGTAGCCCACCGTTGGGGGTTCAGAGCAACCCCAAAGTCACCACACCAGCAGCTCAGGGCCGGTCAGGTGCAGAGTTCAAAGTGGTGCCCAAAACACATAGGCTAGAATGGAGAGAAGGGGGTGCCCCGGTTCCGGTCTGCTTGCAGGTAAGTACCCGCGTCTTCGGAGGGCAGACCAGGGGGGTTTTGTAGGGCACCGGGGGGGACACAAGCCCACACAGAAATTTCACCCTCAGCGGTGCGGGGGCGGCCGGGTGCAGTGTAGAAACAAGCGTCGGGTTCGCAATGTTAGTCTATGAGAGATCTCGGGATCTCTTCAGCGCTGCAGGCAGGCAAGGGGGGGATTCCTCGGGGAAACCTCCACTTGGGCAAGGGAGAGGGACTCCTGGGGGTCACTTCTCCAGTGAAAGTCCGGTCCTTCAGGTCCTGGGGGCTGCGGGTGCAGGGTCTCTCCCAGGCGTCGGGACTTTAGGTTCAAAGAGTCGCGGTCAGGGGAAGCCTCGGGATTCCCTCTGCAGGTGGCGCTGTGGGGGCTCAGGGGGGACAGGTTTTGGTACTCACAGTATCAGAGTAGTCCTGGGGTCCCTCCTGAGGTGTTGGATCGCCACCAGCCGAGTCGGGGTCGCCGGGTGCAGTGTTGCAAGTCTCACGCTTCTTGCGGGGAGCTTGCAGGGTTCTTTAAAGCTGCTGGAAACAAAGTTGCAGCTTTTCTTGGAGCAGGTCCGCTGTCCTCGGGAGTTTCTTGTCTTTTCGAAGCAGGGGCAGTCCTCAGAGGATGTCGAGGTCGCTGGTCCCTTTGGAAGGCGTCGCTGGAGCAGGATCTTTGGAAGGCAGGAGACAGGCCGGTGAGTTTCTGGAGCCAAGGCAGTTGTCGTCTTCTGGTCTTCCTCTGCAGGGGTTTTCAGCTAGGCAGTCCTTCTTCTTGTAGTTGCAGGAATCTAATTTTCTAGGGTTCAGGGTAGCCCTTAAATACTAAATTTAAGGGCGTGTTTAGGTCTGGGGGGTTAGTAGCCAATGGCTACTAGCCCTGAGGGTGGGTACACCCTCTTTGTGCCTCCTCCCAAGGGGAGGGGGTCACAATCCTAACCCTATTGGGGGAATCCTCCATCTGCAAGATGGAGGATTTCTAAAAGTCAGAGTCACCTCAGCTCAGGACACCTTAGGGGCTGTCCTGACTGGCCAGTGACTCCTCCTTGTTGCTTTCTTTGTTCCCTCCAGCCTTGCCGCCAAAAGTGGGGGCCGTGGCCGGAGGGGGCGGGCAACTCCACTAAGCTGGAGTGCCCTGCTGGGCTGTGACAAAGGGGTGAGCCTTTGAGGCTCACCGCCAGGTGTCACAGCTCCTGCCTGGGGGAGGTGTTAGCATCTCCACCCAGTGCAGGCTTTGTTACTGGCCTCAGAGTGACAAAGGCACTCTCCCCATGGGGCCAGCAACATGTCTCTAGTGTGGCAGGCTGCTGGAACTAGTCAGCCTACACAGATAGTCGGTTAAGTTTTAGGGGGCACCTCTAAGGTGCCCTCTGTGGTGTATTTTACAATAAAATGTACACTGGCATCAGTGTGCATTTATTGTGCTGAGAAGTTTGATACCAAACTTCCCAGTTTTCAGTGTAGCCATTATGGTGCTGTGGAGTTCGTGTTTGACAGACTCCCAGACCATATACTCTTATGGCTACCCTGCACTTACAATGTCTAAGGTTTTGTTTAGACACTGTAGGGGTACCATGCTTATGCACTGGTACCCTCACCTATGGTATAGTGCACCCTGCCTTAGGGCTGTAAGGCCTGCTAGAGGGGTGTCTTACCTATACTGCATAGGCAGTGAGAGGCTGGCATGGCACCCTGAGGGGAGTGCCATGTCGACTTACTCGTTTTGTTCTCACTAGCACACACAAGCTGGCAAGCAGTGTGTCTGTGCTGAGTGAGAGGTCTCCAGGGTGGCATAAGACATGCTGCAGCCCTTAGAGACCTTCCTTGGCATCAGGGCCCTTGGTACTAGAAGTACCAGTTACAAGGGACTTATCTGGATGCCAGGGTCTGCCAATTGTGGATACAAAAGTACAGGTTAGGGAAAGAACACTGGTGCTGGGGCCTGGTTAGCAGGCCTCAGCACACTTTCAATTGTAAACATAGCATCAGCAAAGGCAAAAAGTCAGGGGGCAACCATGCCAAGGAGGCATTTCCTTACACAACCCCCCCCCAAACGAAAGAGGATGAGACTAACCTTTCCCAAGAGAGTCTTCATTTTCTAAGTGGAAGAACCTGGAAAGGCCATCTGCATTGGCATGGGCAGTCCCAGGTCTGTGTTCCACTATAAAGTCCATTCCCTGTAGGGAGATGGACCACCTCAACAGTTTAGGATTTTCACCTTTCATTTGCATCAGCCATTTGAGAGGTCTGTGGTCAGTTTGAACTAGGAAGTGAGTCCCAAAGAGGTATGGTCTCAGCTTCTTCAGGGACCAAACCACAGCAAAGGCCTCCCTCTCAATGGCACTCCAACGCTGCTCCCTGAGAAGTAACCTCCTGCTAATGAAAGCAACAGGCTGGTCAAGGCCATCATCATTTGTTTGGGACAAAACTGCCCCTATCCCATGTTCAGAGGCATCAGTCTGCACAATGAACTGCTTAGAATAATCTGGAGCTTTTAGAACTGGTGCTGAGCACATTGCTTGTTTCAGGGTGTCAAAGGCCTGTTGGCATTCTACAGTCCAGTTCACTTTCTTGGGCATTTTCTTGGAGGTGAGTTCAGTGAGGGCTGTCACAATGGATCCATATCCCTTCACAAACCTCCTGTAATACCCAGTCAAGCCAAGGAATGCCCTGACTTGAGTCTGGGTTTTTGGAGCTACCCAGTCCAGAATAGTCTGGATCTTGGGTTGGAGTGGCTGAACTTGGCCTCCACCTACAAGGTGGCCCAAGTAAACCACTGTTCCCTGCCCTATCTGGCATTTGGATGCCTTGATAGAGAGGCCTGCAGATTGCAGAGCCTTCAAAACCTTCCTCAGGTGGACCAGGTGATCCTGCCAGGTGGAGCTAAAGACAGCAATATCATCAAGATAAGCTGTGCTAAAGGACTCCAAGCCAGCAAGGACTTGATTCACCAACCTTTGGAAGGTGGCAGGGGCATTCTTTAAACCAAAGGGCATAACAGTAAACTGATAATGCCCATCAGGTGTGGAGAATGCTGTTTTCTCTTTTGCTCCAGGTGCCATTTTTATTTGCCAGTACCCTGCTGTCAAGTCAAAGGTACTTAAGAATTTGGCAGCACCTAATTTGTCTATGAGCTCATCAGCTCTTGGAATTGGATGAGCATCTGTCTTGGTGACAGAATTGAGCCCTCTGTAGTCCACACAAAACCTCATCTCTTTCTTTCCATCTTTGGTGTGAGGTTTGGGGACTAAGACCACTGGGCTAGCCCAGGGGCTGTCAGAGCGCTCAATTACTCCCAATTCCAGCATCTTGTGGACTTCCACCTTGATGCTTTCCTTAACATGGTCAGATTGTCTAAAGATTTTGTTCTTGACAGGCATGCTGTCTCCTGTGTCCACATCATGGGTACACAGGTGTGTCTGACCAGGGGTTAAGGAGAAGAGTTCAGGAAACTGTTGTAGGACTCTCCTACAATCAGCTTGCTGTTGGCCAGAGAGGGTGTCTGAGTAGATCACTCCATCTACTGTGCCATCTTTTGGGTCTGATGACAGAAGATCAGGGAGAGGTTCACTCTCTGCCTCCTGATCCTCATCTGTTACCATCAACAGATTGACATCAGCCCTGTCATGGAAGAGCTTAAGGCGGTTCACATGGATCACCCTCTTGGGGCTCCTGCTTGTGCCCAGGTCCACCAGGTAGGTGACCTGACTCTTCCTTTCTAGCACTGGGTAAGGGCCACTCCATTTGTCCTGGAGTGCCCTGGGAGCCACAGGCTCCAGAACCCAGACTTTCTGCCCTGGTTGGAACTCAACCAGTGCAGCCTTTTGGTCATACCAAAACTTCTGGAGCTGTTGGCTGGCCTCAAGGTTTTTGGTTGCCTTTTCCATGTACTCTGCCATTCTAGAGCGAAGGCCAAGTACATAGTCCACTATGTCTTGTTTAGGCTCATGGAGAGGTCTCTCCCAGCCTTCTTTAACAAGAGCAAGTGGTCCTCTTACAGGATGACCAAACAGAAGTTCAAAGGGTGAGAATCCTACTCCCTTCTGTGGCACCTCTCTGTAAGCGAAAAGCAGACATGGCAAGAGGACATCCCATCTCCTTTTGAGTTTTTCTGGGAGCCCCATGATCATGCCCTTTAATGTCTTGTTGAATCTCTCAACTAAGCCATTAGTTTGTGGATGGTATGGTGTAGTGAATTTATAAGTCACCCCACACTCATTCCACATGTGCTTTAGGTATGCTGACATGAAGTTGGTACCTCTGTCAGACACCACCTCCTTAGGGAAACCCACTCTGGTAAAGATACCAATGAGGGCCTTGGCTACTGCAGGGGCAGTAGTCGACCTAAGGGGAATAGCTTCAGGATACCTGGTAGCATGATCCACTACTACCAGGATATACATATTTCCTGAGGCTGTGGGAGGTTCTAGTGGACCAACTATGTCCACACCCACTCTTTCAAAGGGAACCCCCACCACTGGAAGTGGAATGAGGGGGGCCTTTGGATGCCCACCTGTCTTACCACTGGCTTGACAGGTGGGGCAGGAGAGGCAAAACTCCTTAACCATGTTGGACATATTGGGCCAGTAGAAGTGGTTGACTAACCTCTCCCACGTCTTGGTTTGTCCCAAATGTCCAGCAAGGGGAATGTCATGGGCCAATGTTAGGATGAACTTCCTGAACAGCTGAGGCACTACCACTCTCCTAGTGGCACCAGGTTTGGGGTCTCTGGCCTCAGTGTACAGGAGTCCATCCTCCCAATAGACCCTATGTGTTCCATTTTTCTTGCCTTTGGACTCTTCAGCAGCTTGCTGCCTAAGGCCTTCAAGAGAGGGACAGGTTTCTTGTCCCTTACACAGCTCCTCCCTTGAGGGTCCCCCTGGGCCTAAGAGCTCAACCTGATAAGGTTCAAGCTCCAAAGGCTCAGTTCCCTCAGAGGGCAGAACTTCTTCCTGAGAAGAGAGGTTCCCTTTCTTTTGCTGTGTTGCAGTTGGTTTCCCAACTGACTTTCCTGTTCTCTTGGTAGGCTGGGCCATTCTTCCAGACTCCAGCTCTACTTGTTCACCCTGTGCCTTGCACTGTGCTCTTGTTTTCACACACACCAGTTCAGGGATACCCAGCATTGCTGCATGGGTTTTTAGTTCTACCTCAGCCCATGCTGAGGACTCCAGGTCATTTCCAAGCAGACAGTCCACTGGGATATTTGAGGAGACCACCACCTGTTTCAGGCCATTGACCCCTCCCCATTCTAAAGTAACCATTGCCATGGGATGTACTTTTCTCTGATTGTCAGCGTTGGTGACTGTGTAGGTTTTTCCAGTCAGGTATTGGCCAGGGGAAACCAGTTTCTCTGTCACCATGGTGACACTGGCACCTGTATCCCTCAGGCCCTCTATTCTAGTCCCATTAATTAAGAGTTGCTGTCTGTATTTTTGCATGTTAGGCGGCCAGGCAGCTAGTGTGGCTAAATCCACCCCACCCTCAGAAACTAGAGTAGCTTCAGTGTGGACCCTGATTTGCTCTGGGCACACTGTTGATCCCACTTGGAGACTAGCCATACCAGTGTTACCTGGATGGGAGTTTGGAGTGGAACCTTTCTTGGGACAGGCCTTGTCTCCAGTTTGGTGTCCATGCTGTTTACAGCTATGACACCAGGCCTTTTTGGGATCAAAGTTTTTACCCTTGTACCCATTGTTTTGTGAAGAGGCTCTGGGCCCACCCTCCTGTGCAGGTTTTTGGGGGCCTGTAGAAGACTCTTTACTATTTTTAGTTTTGGTTGTCTCATCACCCTTCCCCTGGGGAGTCTTTGTGACCCCTTTCTTTTGGTCACCCCCTGTTGAAGTCTTGGACACCCTTGTCTTGACCCAATGGTCCGCCTTCTTTCCCAATTCTTGGGGAGAAATTGGTCCTAGGTCTACCAGATGCTGATGCAGTTTATCATTGAAACAATTACTTAACAGGTGTTCTTTCACAAATAAATTGTACAGCCCATCATAATTACTTACACCACTGCCTTGAATCCAACCATCTAGTGTTTTCACTGAGTAGTCAACAAAGTCAACCCAGGTCTGGCTCGAGGATTTTTGAGCCCCCCTGAACCTAATCCTGTACTCCTCAGTGGAGAATCCAAAGCCCTCAATCAGGGTACCCTTCATGAGGTCATAAGATTCTGCATCTTTTCCAGAGAGTGTGAGGAGTCTATCCCTACACTTTCCAGTGAACATTTCCCAAAGGAGAGCACCCCAGTGAGATCTGTTCACTTTTCTGGTTACACAAGCCCTCTCAAAAGCTGTGAACCATTTGGTGATGTCATCACCATCTTCATATTTTGTCACAATCCCTTTGGGGATTTTTAACATGTCAGGAGAATCTCTGACCCTATTTATATTGCTGCCACCATTGATGGGTCCTAGGCCCATCTCTTGTCTTTCCCTTTCTATGGCTAGGAGCTGCCTCTCTAAAGCCAATCTTTTGGCCATCCTGGCTAACAGGAGGTCATCTTCACTGAGAGCATCCTCAGTGATTTCAGAAATGTGGGACCCTCCTGTGAGGGACTCACTATTTCTGACTAACACAGTTGGAGACAGGACTTGAGGGGTCCTGTTCTCCCTATTTAGGACTGGAGGAGGGACATTGGCCTCCAAGTCACTAATTTCTTCCTCTGTGATGTCATCATCAGAGGGGTTGGCTTTTTCAAACTCTGCCAACAGCTCCTGGAGCTGAATTTTGGTAGGTCTGGAGCCAATGGTTATTTTCTTTATATTACAGAGAGACCTTAGCTCCCTCATCTTAAGATGGAGGTAAGGTGTGGTGTCGAGTTCCACCACCTGCATCTCTGTATCAGACATTATTCTGCTAAGAGTTGGAATACTTTTTAAAGAATCTAAAACTGTTTCTAGAATCTAATTTCAAACTTTTAACAAACTTTTAAACTCTAAAAGACAATGCTAAACAGGGACTTAACACACAAGGCCCTAGCAGGACTTTTAAGAATTTAGAAAAAATTCAAATTGCAAAAATGAATTTCTAATGACAATTTTGGAATTTGTCGTGTGATCAGGTATTGGCTGAGTAGTCCAGCAAATGCAAAGTCTTGTACCCCACCGCTGATCCACCAATGTAGGAAGTTGGCTCTGTATGTGCTATTTCAAAGTAAGGAATAGCATGCACAGAGTCCAAGGGTTCCCCTTAGAGGTAAGATAGTGGCAAAAAGAGATAATACTAATGCTCTATTTTGTGGTAGTGTGGTCGAGCAGTAGGCTTATCCAAGGAGTAGTGTTAAGCATTTGTTGTACATACACATAGACAATAAATGAGGTACACACACTCGGAGACAAATCCAGCCAATAGGTTTTTGTATAGAAAAATATATTTTCTTAGTTTATTTTAAGAACCACAGGTTCAAATTCTACATGTAATATCTCATTCGAAAGGTATTGCAGGTAAGTACTTTAGGAACTTCAAATCATCAAAATTGCATGTATACTTTTCAAGTTATTCACAAATAGCTGTTTTAAAAGTGGACACTTAGTGCAATTTTCACAGTTCCTAGGGGAGGTAAGTATTTGTTAGGTTAACCAGGTAAGTAAGACACTTACAGGGCTTAGTTCTTGGTCCAAGGTAGCCCACCGTTGGGGGTTCAGAGCAACCCCAAAGTCACCACACCAGCAGCTCAGGGCCGGTCAGGTGCAGAGTTCAAAGTGGTGCCCAAAACACATAGGCTAGAATGGAGAGAAGGGGGTGCCCCGGTTCCGGTCTGCTTGCAGGTAAGTACCCGCGTCTTCGGAGGGCAGACCAGGGGGGTTTTGTAGGGCACCGGGGGGGACACAAGCCCACACAGAAATTTCACCCTCAGCGGCGCGGGGGCGGCCGGGTGCAGTGTAGAAACAAGCGTCGGGTTCGCAATGTTAGTCTATGAGAGATCTCGGGATCTCTTCAGCGCTGCAGGCAGGCAAGGGGGGGATTCCTCGGGGAAACCTCCACTTGGGCAAGGGAGAGGGACTCCTGGGGGTCACTTCTCCAGTGAAAGTCCGGTCCTTCAGGTCCTGGGGGCTGCGGGTGCAGGGTCTCTCCCAGGCGTCGGGACTTTAGGTTCAAAGAGTCGCGGTCAGGGGAAGCCTCGGGATTCCCTCTGCAGGCGGCGCTGTGGGGGCTCAGGGGGGACAGGTTTTGGTACTCACAGTATCAGAGTAGTCCTGGGGTCCCTCCTGAGGTGTTGGATCGCCACCAGCCGAGTCGGGGTCGCCGGGTGCAGTGTTGCAAGTCTCACGCTTCTTGCGGGGAGCTTGCAGGGTTCTTTAAAGCTGCTGGAAACAAAGTTGCAGCTTTTCTTGGAGCAGGTCCGCTGTCCTCGGGAGTTTCTTGTCTTTTCGAAGCAGGGGCAGTCCTCAGAGGATGTCGAGGTCGCTGGTCCCTTTGGAAGGCGTCGCTGGAGCAGGATCTTTGGAAGGCAGGAGACAGGCCGGTGAGTTTCTGGAGCCAAGGCAGTTGTCGTCTTCTGGTCTTCCTCTGCAGGGGTTTTCAGCTAGGCAGTCCTTCTTCTTGTAGTTGCAGGAATCTAATTTTCTAGGGTTCAGGGTAGCCCTTAAATACTAAATTTAAGGGCGTGTTTAGGTCTGGGGGGTTAGTAGCCAATGGCTACTAGCCCTGAGGGTGGGTACACCCTCTTTGTGCCTCCTCCCAAGGGGAGGGGTCACAATCCTAACCCTATTGGGGGAATCCTCCATCTGCAAGATGGAGGATTTCTAAAAGTCAGAGTCACCTCAGCTCAGGACACCTTAGGGGCTGTCCTGACTGGCCAGTGACTCCTCCTTGTTGCTTTCTTTGTTCCCTCCAGCCTTGCCGCCAAAAGTGGGGGCCGTGGCCGGAGGGGGCGGGCAACTCCACTAAGCTGGAGTGCCCTGCTGGGCTGTGACAAAGGGGTGAGCCTTTGAGGCTCACCGCCAGGTGTCACAGCTCCTGCCTGGGGGAGGTGTTAGCATCTCCACCCAGTGCAGGCTTTGTTACTGGCCTCAGAGTGACAAAGGCACTCTCCCCATGGGGCCAGCAACATGTCTCTAGTGTGGCAGGCTGCTGGAACTAGTCAGCCTACACAGATAGTCGGTTAAGTTTTAGGGGGCACCTCTAAGGTGCCCTCTGTGGTGTATTTTACAATAAAATGTACACTGGCATCAGTGTGCATTTATTGTGCTGAGAAGTTTGATACCAAACTTCCCAGTTTTCAGTGTAGCCATTATGGTGCTGTGGAGTTCGTGTTTGACAGACTCCCAGACATATACTCTTATGGCTACCCTGCACTTACAATGTCTAAGGTTTTGTTTAGACACTGTAGGGGTACCATGCTTATGCACTGGTACCCTCACCTATGGTATAGTGCACCCTGCCTTAGGGCTGTAAGGCCTGCTAGAGGGGTGTCTTACCTATACTGCATAGGCAGTGAGAGGCTGGCATGGCACCCTGAGGGGAGTGCCATGTCGACTTACTCGTTTTGTTCTCACTAGCACACACAAGCTGGCAAGCAGTGTGTCTGTGCTGAGTGAGAGGTCTCCAGGGTGGCATAAGACATGCTGCAGCCCTTAGAGACCTTCCTTGGCATCAGGGCCCTTGGTACTAGAAGTACCAGTTACAAGGGACTTATCTGGATGCCAGGGTCTGCCAATTGTGGATACAAAAGTACAGGTTAGGGAAAGAACACTGGTGCTGGGGCCTGGTTAGCAGGCCTCAGCACACTTTCAATTGTAAACATAGCATCAGCAAAGGCAAAAAGTCAGGGGGCAACCATGCCAAGGAGGCATTTCCTTACAGCCATCCACTAGACACTGCTATGCAAGTAAATGGAAAAGATTTGTTTGTTACTGCCATAATAATCAAGTCCAACCATTGCATGCATCTCCAAAAGATGTAGTAGGATATTTACTACATCTACAAAAATCAAATCTAGCTTTCAATTCCATAAAAATACATCTCGCAGCAATATCTGCTTACCTGCAGATTACTCATTCAACTTCCCTATTTAGAATACCTGTCATTAAAGCGTTTATGGAGGGCCTAAAGAGAATAATACCACCAAGGACACCACCTGTTCCTTCATGGAACCTCAACATCGTCTTGACCAGGCTCATGGGTCCACCTTTCGAACCCATGCATTCTTGTGAAATGCAATACTTAACGTGGAAAGTTGCATTTCTCATTGCCATTACATCTCTAAGAAGAGTAAGTGAAATTCAGGCATTTACTATACAAGAACCATTTATTGAAATACACAAAAATAAGGTAGTTCTAAGAACCAACCCAAAATTCTTACCAAAGGTCATCTCACCGTTCCACTTAAATCAAACAGTAGAATTGCCAGTGTTCTTTCCACAGCCAGACTCAATAGCTGAAAGAGCACTATATACATTAGACATCAAAAGAGCACTAATGTACTACATTGACAGAACAAAACTAATTAGGAAAACAAAACAACTATTTATTGCATTTCAAAAACCTCATACAGGAAATCCAATATCATAACAAGGTATAGCTAGATGGATAGTTAGGTGCATCCAAACCTGCTATCTTAAAGCAAAGAGACAGCTGCCTATTACTCCAAAGGCACACTCAACCAGAAAGAAAGGTGCTACCATGGCCTTTCTAGGAAATATTCCAATGAACGAAATATGTAAGGCAGCAACATGGTCTACGCCTCACACATTTACTAAGCACTACTGTGTAGACGTGCTATCCGCACAACAGGCCACAGTAGGTCAAGCTGTACTAAGAACTTTATTTCAAACTACTTCCACTCCTACAGGCTGAACCACCGCTTTTGGGGAGATAACTGCTTACTAGTCTATGCACAGCATGTGTATTTGCAGCTACACATGCCATCGAACGGAAAATGTCACTTACCCAGTGTACATCTGTTCGTGGCATTAGTCGCTGCAGATTCACATGCGCCCACCCGTCTCCCCGGGAGCCTGTAGCCGTTTGGAAGTAATCTTCAACATTTGTAAATATATTACTTTAACCTTCATTTTGTACATACTTATTCATTCCATTGCATGGGCACTATTACTAACATACACAACTCCTACCTCACCCTCTGCGGGGAAAACAATCTAACATGGAGTCGACGCCCATGCGCAATGGAACCAAAGTAGGAGGAGTCCCTCGGTCTCGTGACTCGAAAAGACTTCTTCAAAACAACTTGTAACACTCCGACCCAACACCAGACGGCGGACTATGCACAGCATGTGAATCTGCAGCGACTAATGCCACGAACAGAGGTACACTGGGTAAGTGACATTTTCCATATAATTGGCCCCAACACCTCCTGCAAATTGGTCTCTCTCTGCAACAGTGAGGTGGGTTTCTTGTAACCGGGCGCTATGTACTCCCCTTCTCTTTAAGTGCAAGTGAACGTTGTAATATTCGGCCATCCCATTAAGGCCATTGATGTTACAGCTGATAACGTTATAGGTCAAGGGGGATGCCAAGTAGGGCGGTCACAGTAGGCCCCGTGAGTCACTTGTCATGGGGCTCCATCTCAAGGTGGTCCACAGGCCCGAATCGCTGTCTCAAATCCCACTGAATTGACAGAGGCAAGCTAACACACAAATCTCCCAAAACAAAGAACAGTACAAGAAGAAAACAACTCCCCATCAAAACCAATAAACAAACGTTTAACACGTGTGTAAGCATCACACGCACAACTTCAATATAGGGGGTGCACCAATCTGGACGCCTCCCAGGACGCTTCACATCAAACTATTCAAAAGTAGACCGAATAAACTAGCCCAACCATAATCCAGTTCTAATAAAACAGTTCGATGGCATCTGTCGCTGTAGATACGCATGTTTTGCATAGCTCGCCATCTGGTTTTGGGCCGGAGTGTTACAAGTTGTTTTTCTTCGAAGAAGTCTTTCGAGTCACGGGACCGAGTGACTCCTCCTTTTGTCTCCATTGCGCATGGGCGTCGACTCCATCTTCGATTGTTTTTTTTTCCGCCATCGGGTTCGGACGTGTGAAGTGCCAATTGTAACTCGTCACTATCTCTGTCCTTAAAATGCAATGGTTTGGCCACCACCTGTCTGGGGCATGCCCCGGTCAATGGAGGTCTTGCTGGTACACATTGGGCACATTTGAGTGCATAGAGTAAGGCGAGACCTCTGGTGCCACCTCATCTCGGAACCACTGCGCTAGGATGGTGACCATGTTGTTACCAGGTCCCTTTATACGCTCCGGCAGTCCATTAATCTGATTGTTATTTCGCCTTGCCCTATTTTCAGAATCTTCAGCACTAATTTCTATAGTCTTGACTCTGTTTCCCATGATTGCCAGCTGCTCACACACGGATGTTGTTTTAAGCGTGATATTCTCCAGTGCTTACTCCATGGTGGTGACTCTTTCTGCTGGTCTCCGCTGGTCAATCCTCAACAGCCCAACCTCTGTCACCATGGTGTCTTATCTTCAGTTCAAGTGCCTTGCGTGAAGTGGTGATGGCCTGTAGTAGGCCATATCCATCCTGTTAGTGGGAATCTATTCCTGTGTTTGGTGCAGCAATGCAGAGGTGAGGGAGGGGCTATTGAGGGTAGGAACCGCACCATTTAGCAGGAGTTGGTAGGACCTAGCTCCTGGTGGGGCAGTGCTTCCCACGACTGCCGGAGATGTAGTTACAGACAGCAACCGGGAGAAATGGGAAGAGCAAGAAAATACCTCTGAGCAATGTCTCTGTGCGCAGGCTGGAGGGAGAGGGCAGCTGCAGAGGGGCACCCTCAAGATAAGCAAGTGCCCAGTTCCAGGCTGGGCCTGTTTGGGAGATCCAAAGGCCTGCTCAAAGATATTGGGAGGTACCATGCTCCATCTCCCGTCGCCTCATATGTCAGTTAAGCGCCAGGTCCATAGTTCATACACCAGCTTGCATCAATAAGGATCTCAGAACCAGAGGGCACTTCCATCATATGTGCACCACTGTGGGAGGCAGCAAAGAAAACCATCTGGCCTTCCACCAGGGCGTTTGGCAACAGTTCATTTTATACATGTTCTCTATAGTCCTGTGGTGAGGGCCTTGTACCTCGCAGGGCCCCAACAACACTCTCTTGGCTCCACAGTGCCCCAGGGAGTAGTGACCTAACCCCCACCAATTGATTCAACCTGTCTGTAGGCGGGGGCACTGATAAATAATGCATGAGGCACTCCTAGTAGCCTGATCATCCACAGGGCAGTCACGCTGCTCCAACCTGGCAAGACAGTCCGGGCCAGCTATTCTGCTAGAGCTGTGCTGTGTGCGTCCTCGGTCCTCACCTTGCCCGCCATACAGCCATTTAGCTCTCTCCAAACGCCCCAAGCAATCCAGCCGTAGGAAGCATGCTTCCAGTGTGCCTCATCGCTCACCAGGGAGGGAGGAGGGGTGCAGCAAGCACAGTATGCCACTGTAGAGGAATCCTGCTCTCGTGCAGGAGCATAAAGGAATGCCGGGGTGAAATAGGCTGCATGGACCAAATACTGTACGCAAAGCAGAGGCCCTGGTACATGTCCCCTGCCTAGGCCAGAGACATTAGGTGATCCACCAGCCCTCACTGGGCTGTCAATGTGTGCCTGGGGAATCCAGTGTCTGGACGCGTCACATAAGCAGGATGCTGCTCCCCACTCACAAGGTCTCCAACACCTTCATCAGCCAAAGCACTGTAGTCCCTCTTCAGACATCGCCTGCTCCACAGCCTCCCCTTTCAATCCATCAACCCCGGAGAGGCACGGGGGCGCTATGATGCTCAGCTGTCTGGTTGGTCTCCATCTCCTCTTCGCCTACTGTAACCGATTAGGGTGATTGGGATAGCAGGAAACGGAGCGCTTTCCCAGCAATCCCAGGGCCCTTTTAGAAGGCGACCTTGTGGGTCTCGGCAGCGGCTTCCTCAGTGCGGCCCACACACACTCACAGGCTCTGAGGTGTGCAGGGTGTATACCAGGCTCTGTTATAGTGTATTTGGGGGTCAGGATTGAGCAAAATAAGGCAGGATGGGCCCCAATGGAGTTGGCCAGGAGAGCTGCAGCTCATGCCCTAGTCCATTGGCGCCCACCATACCCCCCGCCCCATATCCTCTCCATAGTGGACAGTGATAATGGAGGTGGGAGCAGATTGTTGGATGAGTTCATCTGGCATTACTGTCTATTGGCTGGACACTGTTTTGTATATGCCTATGTATATCTAGGGGCACAGCGATTGACCGTGATTATGTCACAGAAAAATCAGGGTCACCATTGTCTTAGATTTGCAGGAAGAATGGATTTGAAATTGGTTTATTTGTAGATATTTTATGTATGAATCAGTGGAATCGAGTGCTGGCCTATTAAGGCTGTATTCACACTATAATTTCAAAATAACCACAGAAAATAAATTTACATAAAACATATCCACACGAATCTCACTTACAGAATAATTGTGTATTCTGAAAACCTGCCTTCGTCCTGCCCTTCCCGTAGGTATGTTGGAGCCCCCTAGGGTCATGCATTTTTCAAGGTTCAGGTCCTTACCAAGCAGGAGTAGTGTTGTCCTTTCTGTTCAGACCTGAAGAGAAGATAATGCGTGAGAGCACTATGCATTGAAGATGTCCACATAGTGGGGCACGATGGGTAAGATGTGAGAGCAACTTAGAAGTTAACCAGGTCTTTGAGAAATGTTGCAAAAAATATGGATAATGTTGAAAGGGGCAGGTGGTTTCTATTATGTTGTGGTGACATTTGGGGTTAATGAGGCATGTTGTGTTGAGCTCAATGATGGTTTATTTTGGCCATTTCAAAAATGTGCGATGCTCGTGGGTGGGAAGAGTAGCTTTATGCAATGCTTACCCTTTTTGTGTCCTGCCTCTCGTATGGCTTTGGTGTAAAAAGTAATTTCACACTATTTTTAGCTGGTGTGAACTTGGGGGATGTCTAGTGTCTTATGCCCATTGTTTCATTATTACTTAAGTGATCATCTTTTTTCAAAACTGACTCAACCCTGTTTTTCCTTAAAGATCCCACTGCTCAGTTTTTCTTTTGAAATTACACTGACTCAGAATTTCCCTATGTGATGCCCTTTATTCCCTGTTTGACTGCCCCTCTGAGCGGACACACCCTGGATACATGAATCCGACCCGAGAGTCCCATTTTGCCCTGACATTGAGATGTCCCTCCATATATTCCCTCAAAGGTAAGTAGTACCCAAATGGACTACCCCAGTGACGAATGTATTTGTTGTTTTGAAGTGATGCTACTTTGTTATTTTTGCACAATAGTTATTGAAACAGTTTTATTGTCTTGTCAAGATTTCAGATTGAAGCTGAAGCAGGCTTGCTCAAAGCTTCTTTTAGAGTTTGTCCTATAGTAGTAGTTCAAGTGGAAATCTTTTGGCTGATTCCTGTTATAACTTGCTTGGGTTTTTGTAAATATTCTACGCAGTTTAAGTCCTAGATTCCTTTGCCTAAACTATAATTAAGTTTGCCACCTAATCATTACTCTAGAGAACTACAGCATGGTCCTTTAAAACGTGTGTGTTAGATTTATTTGCAACAATCTTAAAATGAATTGCATGCAGGAAAACGTGAGTAGAGTCAAACAGCACACACATGCTGCCATAGGAAATTGCTTAATTACCTTAGTCTGAAATGATAGAAGGAGCTAGAATACTCTTGAGGTTTGTTTGTAAAAAGTGCAAAACTGGAGAAACAAAATATTAGGACAAGATAGTTGCATTCTCTCTGCGCCAGGTCATTGCAGAATACACATTGTGTATGTGTGACACATGAACGTCTAAGAATTTAATTACTGGTATGGATGGCCTAGCCCTTCATCCAAAGAATATTGTTTGGCAGTAATTACACCGGTTTTCTTATACGCTATTAAAGGGCAAAATTGTAGAGGCAAATTGTTGCACAAAACAAAGCGGAGTATGGATGCATGTCCGTACATGTGCTCGAGGAGGTGAGCTTGTTGCCCTGAGACTGTGTCCCTTTTCTTTATCGACGAAGCAACCTCAACGCATTCTGTTATACAGGGGTGTAGAAGTTCATAAAATATCTACTTGCCCAAGGGGTAAGATAATTTAGAAATCTACTTGTTCTGTGAACAAATCCCCTGGTCCATTTTTGGTGCCATACAGTGAGGTGACAAATGATGTCAGTGTTCTCATTATATCAGAGCTCTGATTATAGCGACTGATTATGCCACAGTATATTATATCAGGGCCTGGATTCCTGCAGGGCTCTAATCTGATTTTGCCACCTTTCCAGCAAATCTGTTAAGCATGTCATCCTTCTGGGATGACACAAACCTGTCTGTTTAAAGTGTGTTTACCAATCCTCTCTATTGTCATCCCGCACTAAAAGAGGTTGAAAATATACTCCTGAGCAGGGCAGGATAAAACGTTTTCTAGAGTATGTATAAAGGTAGATATACATCGGAGGGAGATTCTCCATGGGGGAAATCCTGGAGGAAAAAGAAATATATTATTTTTGACAAAGATATTTGCAATTCCGGCATAGATTTTCTCATGAGCAAATAAACATCTTTACATGTACTCATGTAAAAATGGAATTCACATATGTTTACTTCTCTAAACCTGCGTGAGCCCCGGGAAGTTGCAAATCTACACAAATGCAAGGTCATTTGTATTTCAGTTGTTTTATTCCTTCCCTTTTTCAATCGACTTCGGTCCAACAGAATGCATTAATTCAGTTGAGGTGCAGAAAATGTTCATAGCCTTCACCTTAATGATAAAGGCACTAACTTACCGAAATGAGCTTTGGTGAACCTGACTAATCATGTACATGTAGAACTGTAGTGCATTTCAGACCAAACGTTTCTAGCCACTTTTGTATGGATTGTGGTTCTAGGGTTTTTGGTTCTAGGGTTTTTTCCTCTAGTCAATCACTTACTCCCAGTTAGATTAGCCTCTCTGCAGAATGTATTTGAGTAATAATTCTGTGTCCTTTTCCATTACCTTGCTTCTTTTCGAGATGAGCTTGATATTCTTTTCAGTATTTATGAATGGTAATGAAGATCCCATTTTGTAGAATGAAAGGTTATTCTATAATTCTAATTATACACATATATAATATCTATTTTCATGTTGTCCAATAGACACTAATGAAATAAAGAAAGCTTCTGGCTTTAGATTCTGCATACTTCAATAGGACATACAAATGTACTGAGGGACCAACTGCTTCTGCTGCATCCTGGGAATGTTGAGGTCCTTGGTTCCTTAAAGCAACAGTTCAGTTTATCTTCTGTGATGCTGTATGCCATTTGATTAACTGTAATTTTTATGTTGGTGGAAAAAAGAGGGATACTAAAGGTATTGTGTCATTTTTTGCATCGTGTAGCTTTAAATCCCATTTTTTAGGTCGCAGCTGTCTGGTTTGCTAAAAACATTTGGGAACATTCAGAAAGATGACCTATGAATGCATTCCATCTGTTGCTTGCCATTGGCTTTGTGGTTTTGTGACTCACATTTGCTTACTTTCTGAATGTTGCCTTTAATTGCTTTATACTGTCCAGGTTCAGTTATTCCTTCCAGTTGCCTAAACATAGTTTCCTGTATTGTTCCACAAACTATCTGTAAATAAACTTTAAGATCTTGTTTTTATCTTGTCACATTTTCTGTGCATTCAAAGACAGAGGTCAAATGTCAAACTATGTCTTCTGAGGGAGCTTGATGTTTTCTTTGCTCTCACTGAAAGAGAAATGCAGATTACTCTCCCCATGGAGTCAACTCGTGCCCCTCCGGTGCCCCATTAACAAAGGGGAAACGTAACCCTTAAGTAGCACATCCTATTACTTGAGAATGACAGATTTTTATTTTATCTAGATACGTAACTGGGTTACTGTTTTTGACAGATCCCCTTGTTATGTGCAGTTAATAAACTAATCCTTCTAATACAGCACAGTGAGCTTTGAAGTACATGTGACTCCTATACCTTGTAATCCTCACTGTTTTATGCAACAAATATCTTGTACATCGATTATCATACTTGCATGATTTATTGTCAATGTATAATATGTATGTTATGTAAAGCACTTGGACACCCTTCACTGGGATGATTAGCGCTGTAAAAGAAATAATATAGTGGTAGTTACATTATTTGTGCTAATACTGGGATAGACCAACACATCTGACCATCCTACAGTGCTTGCATCCCTTTTATACAGAGGGACTAAAAGTCAAAAGCATGCATCGCTTAAGCACCTGTGAAGTGATAACAAGCTGTGAGCCTTTCTTTCCCCTCCTTACCATTTACATCTAAGTGTGAGCCTCCAGACCGCAGCCAGCCAGTATTAGATAGGAACAAAAGGGGGCCTTGTGGCCCCTTAACTTGGGCCTTTATCTTTGGCCCAGCTGGAGATGAAAATAAACGGAAAAGCCCCCTCTCTGCCTGCATGTTGCTGCTTAGAATTAAAGCAGACAACCGTGCAGGCGCTGCTAAACGTGTCCCTGTGTCTGAAAATTACAGTGGGACAAGTTCAGCATAGGCAAAAAGGCAAAGTTGTTTTCACAAACCACATTCCCATCACTGCTTTTCTAGGTATCTCAAGCCCTCTCTTCCTTCCCTATCCTTTGAATAGGCACTTCCAAGAAGCTTACTTTATTTTCAGACAACAGGCCAATAAGAGCTTGTGGAAATTTTAACCTGTTGTAAAGCTTCAGTTTACATTTTAAACAGGCAAAAAGAACACAATTCCTTTACTTGCACTTGGCGGTACCACACACTGCCTACACCAGAATATACATTTTGGCTGTATCTCCATGTTAAAATACAAAGTATGGCTATTGTTTCCTAACACCACAATTTATCACCCTGCTGCGGGACGGGGACACAGCCAGCCACCACCAATTACCACCACTCCTCCCCTTCCTCCTCCTCCGGTAGTAAGTATTACCACAACTCCTCCCCCTCCCTCATCCTGTGGTAAGTATTACCACAACTCCTTCCCCCTCCCTCCTCTGGTGGCAAGTATTAACACAACTCCTCCTCATCTGGTAAGTATTACCACAACGCCACCTCCTCCTTCAGTAAGTATTACCACAACTCCTCCTCCTCCGGTAAGTATTACCACCATTCCTCCTGCTCCTCGTCCTCCTCCTCTGGTAAGTATTAGTTCGATGGCATCTGTCGCTGTAGATACACATGGTATGCATGAGCTCGCCATCTGGTGTTGGGTCGGAGTGTTACAAGTTGTTTTTCTTCGAAGAAGTGTTTTCGAGTCACGGGACCGAGTGACTCCACCTTCTGTGCTCATTGCGCATGGGCGTCGACTCCATCTTCGATTGTTTTCTTTCCGCCATCGGGTTCGGACGTGTTCATGTCGCTCCGAGTTTCGGAACGGAAAGATAGCTGAAGACGGAAGATTTTCGACGGTATCGTTGCGATCCGGTTACAGATAGACACATACGACGACGCGTTGAACATCGAAGCGCTTCGGTGCCCTTCGGGGTAGATTTCGGCACCCCGTCGGGGCCTAGTCGGCCCGACCGCGTGGAGGACAACGCCGATGGATCGGACCCCGTTTCGATTCTGCCCCGAATGCCACAACAAATATCCTTATACGGACCTGCACTCGGTCTGTAATCTGTGCCTGTCACCCGAGCACAGTGAAGAATCCTGCGAGGCCTGTCGGGCGTTCCGGTCCCGAAAAACTCTGCGCGACCGTCGAGCGAGAAGACTGCAGATGGCGTCCACGCCAAAAGAGCGTCGACAGTTCGAGACAGAAGAAGAACAGGAGGAATCCTTTTCCATCCAGGATTCAGACTCCGACGAGCTACACTCTACAAGAACTGTGAGTAAGACGTCGAGATCAAACCCTAAAAAAGGAAAGAAGGCCCAGGGGACGCCACTGCCAACCGGCCATGGCTCCACCCAAATTCTCGGTGACCAACAATCGGCACCGAAAAAGGCCCATTCAGTGTCGAGATCGTCCGACTTCGGTCGAGACACCGGCACGCAGCCTCCTCGGGACCGAGAGAGTGCTAAACAGAAGCATCGACACCGAGAGTTCGGTGTCGACACCGATCGACGCCGAGACAGTGGCGCCGAAGACCATAGAGGCCAAGAATTTTCGGCACAGAAAAAGAGGAAGGTTACCTCGGAGCCGAAAAAACAATCGACAGGGCTTTCGGAGCCGAAAAAAGCGACATCAGACCCTGTTTCTGGCTCCTATACCGAAGAGCATTCTATGTCTTCTCAAATGAAGAAACATAGATTTGAACAAGAACTGCAATCCACTGACGTGGACCACACGCAAAAGCGTATCTTTATTCAGCAGGGGACTGGGAAGATCAGTACCCTTCCACCTGTCAAACGAAAGAGAACGCTTCAGTTTACTCCTCAGCAACAAACAACACAAAAGGTAACACCTCCTCCCTCGCCTCCACCTGTAACTCCGGCTTCGCCAACTTACACCCCGTCACATTCGCCAGCTCACACCGCCATGAGCCACGACGACCAAGATCAGGATGCGTGGGACTTGTACGACGCACCAGTGTCTGATAACAGCCCAGACACATACCCAACTAGGCCATCACCACCGGAAGACAGCACAGCCTACTCACAAGTGGTGGCTAGAGCAGCTCTATTCCATAATGTGGAACTACACTCGGAACAAGTAGAGGATGATTTTTTATTTAACACCCTCTCCTCAACCCACAGCTCCTACCAAAGCCTGCCGATGCTCCCAGGCATGCTACGCCATGCAAAGGACATTTTCAAGGAGCCAGTTAAAAGTAGGGCAGTGACGCCTAGGGTGGACAAAAAGTATAAGGCGCCTCCTACGGACCCTGTCTTCATCACCTCTCAGCTGCCACCAGACTCTGTGGTGGTAGGGGCTGCCAGAAAACGGGCAAACTCACACACTTCTGGGGATGCACCTCCCCCAGATAAAGAAAGTAGGAAGTTCGATGCAGCCGGGAAGAGGGTTGCTGTCCAAGCAGCAAACCAGTGGCGCATCGCAAATTCACAAGCGCTGCTAGCGCGATACGACAGAGCCCACTGGGATGAGATGCAGCATCTCATTGAACATCTCCCAAAAGATCTGCAAAAAAGAGCAAAACAGGTTGTTGAGGAGGGTCAAAACATTTCCAACAATCAGATACGCTCCTCCATGGATGCAGCAGACACGGCCGCAAGAACCATTAATACGTCGGTTACCATCCGTAGGCACGCATGGCTCAGAACGTCTGGATTCAAGCCAGAAATTCAGCAGGCAGTGCTTAACATGCCAGTAAACGAGAAACTTCTGTTCGGTCCGGAGGTCGACACAGCTATAGAAAAGCTCAAGAAGGACACTGACACTGCCAAGGCCATGGGCGCACTCTACTCCCCGCAGAGCAGAGGATCTTATAACACCTTCCGCAAAACACCTTTTAGAGGAGGGTTTCGGGGTCAGGCCACACAAGCTAGCACCTCACAGTCCGCACCGCCCACCTACCAGGGACAGTACAGAGGAGGTTTTCGGGGCCAGTATAGAGGGGGGCAATTTCCTAGGAATAGAGGAAGATTTCAAAGCCCCAAAACCACTACCAACAAGCAGTGACTCACACGTCACTCACCCCTCCCACACAACACCAGTGGGGGGGAGGATACATCAATATTACGAAGCATGGGACAAAATAACTACAGATACATGGGTCCTAGCAATTATCCAACATGGTTATTGCATAGAATTCATGCAATTCCCTCCAGACATACCACCAAAATCACAAAATTTATCAAAATACCATTCACAACTTCTAGAGATAGAAGTTCAAGCACTACTGCAAAAAAATGCAATAGAATTAGTACCAAGCACACAAATAAACACAGGAGTTTATTCACTGTACTTCTTGATACCAAAAAAGGACGAAACACTGAGACCAATTCTAGACCTCAGGGTAGTAAACACATTCATCAAATCAGACCACTTTCACATGGTCACACTACAAGAAGTGTTACCATTGCTCAGAAAACACGACTACATGACAACCCTAGACCTCAAGGACGCATATTTCCATATACCAATCCATCAATCACACAGGAAATATCTAAGGTTTGTATTCAAAGGAATACATTACCAATTCAAAGTATTGCCTTTTGGTTTAACAACCGCTCCAAGAGTATTCACAAAGTGCCTAGCAGTAGTCGCTGCACACATCAGAAGGCAGCAAATACATGTGTTCCCGTATCTAGACGACTGGCTAATCAAAACCAGTTCGCTCACACAATGCTCACACCACACAAATCAAGTCATACAAACCCTCTACAATTTAGGGTTCACCGTCAACTTTGCAAAATCAAACATTCTGCCAAGCAAAGTACAGCAATATCTAGGAGCCATAATAAACACGACAAAAGGAGTAGCAACGCCAACTCCACAAAGGATCCACAATTTCAACAGGGTCATTCAACACATGTCTCCAAACCAAACAATACAAGCAAGAACAATACTACAGCTCCTAGGCATGATGTCCTCATGCATAGCCATTGTCCCAAACGCAAGACTGCACATGAGGCCCTTACAACAGTGCCTAGCCTCACAGTGGTCTCAAGCACAGGGTCACCTTCTAGATCTGGTGTTGCTAGACCGCCAAACTTACCTATCGCTTCTATGGTGGAACAGTATAAATTTAAACATAGGGCGGCCTTTCCAAGACCCAGTGCCACAGTACGTAATAACAACAGATGCTTCCATGACAGGGTGGGGAGCACATCTCAATCAACACAACATAAGAGGACAATGGAACATACATCAAACAAAACTGCATATAAATCATCTAGAATTATTAGCAGTTTTTCAAGCACTAAAAGCTTTCCAACCAATCATAACCCACAAATACATCCTTGTCAAAACAGACAACATGACAACGATGTATTATCTAAACAAACAAGGAGGAACACATTCAACGCAGTTAAGCTTGTTAGCTCAAAAAATATGGAAGTGGGCAATCCACCATCAAATTGGTCTAATAGCACAGTTTATTCCGGGGATCCAGAATCAGCTGGCAGACAATCTCTCTCGAGATCACCAGCAAGTCCACGAATGGGAAATCCACCCACAAATTCTGAACACCTACTTCACACTCTGGGGAACACCACAAATAGACTTATTTGCAACAAAAGAGAACGCAAAATGCCAAAACTTCGCGTCCAGATACCCACACAAGCAATCCCAAGGCAATGCCCTATGGATGAACTGGTCAGGAATATTTGCTTACGCTTTTCCTCCTCTCCCTCTCCTTCCTTACCTAGTAAACAAATTGAGTCAAAACAAACTCAAACTCATTTTAATAGCACCAACGTGGGCAAGACAACCCTGGTACACAACACTGCTAGATCTGTCTGTAGTACCACACATCAAACTGCCCAACAAACCAGATCTGTTAACGCAACACAACCAACAGATCAGACACCCGGACCCAGCATCGCTGAATCTAGCAATCTGGCTCCTGAAATCCTAGAATTCGGACACTTACAACTTAGCCAAGAGTGTATGGAAGTCATAAAGCAGGCCAGAAGGCCATCCACTAGACACTGCTACGCAAGTAAGTGGAAAAGATTTGTTTGTTACTGCCATCATAATCAGATACAACCACTAGAGGCAACTCCAAAACATATAGTAGATTACTTGCTCCATTTACAAAAAGCAAAGCTAGCCTTCTCTTCTATTAAAATACACCTTGCAGCAATATCTGCATACCTGCAAACTACATATTCAACTTCCTTGTATAGGATACCAGTTATCAAAGCATTCATAGAAGGGCTTAAAAGAATTATACCACCAAGAACACCACCTGTTCCTTCATGGAACCTAAACGTGGTTCTAACAAGACTCATGGGCCCACCCTTCGAACCCATGCACTCTTGCGGAATACAAATCCTCACCTGGAAAGTTGCCTTTCTCATCGCCATTACATCTCTAAGAAGAGTAAGTGAAATTCAAGCGTTCACAACACAAGAGCCTTTTATACAAATACATAAAAATAAGGTCGTCCTACGACCTAATCCAAAATTTTTACCAAAAGTTATTTCTCCATTCCATCTAAATCAAACGGTAGAATTACCAGTATTCTTCCCACAGCCAGATTCTGTGGCTGAAAGAGCACTACATACATTAGATGTCAAAAGAGCATTAATGTACTACATTGACAGAACGAAGAACATCAGAAAAACTAAACAGCTATTTATTGCATTCCAAAAACCTCATGCAGGTAACCCAATATCAAAACAAGGTATAGCCAGATGGATAGTTAAATGCATCCAAATCTGCTACCTTAAAGCAAAAAGACAACTGCCCATTACTCCCAGGGCACATTCAACAAGGAAAAAAGGTGCTTCAATGGCCTTTTTAGGAAACATCCCAATGCAAGAAATATGTAAGGCAGCCACTTGGTCTACGCCTCACACATTCACCAAACACTACTGCATAGATGTGCTATCCGCACAACAAGCTACAGTAGGTCAAGCTGTATTAAGAACTCTATTTCAGACAACTTCTACTCCTACAGGCTAAACCACCGCTTATGGGGAACTAACTGCTTACTAGTCTATGCATACCATGTGTATCTACAGCGACAGATGCCATCGAACTGAAAATGTCACTTACCCAGTGTACATCTGTTCGTGGCATCAGTCGCTGAGATTCACATGGACCCACCCACCTCCCCGGAAGCCTGTAGCAGTTCAGAAGTTACCTTCAATTTTGTACATTTGTATATATATTACTTAATCCTTTAATAGGTACATACTTACATTTTTCATTGCGCGGGCACTATTACTATAGTACAACTCCTACCTCACCCTCTGCGGGGAAAACAATCGAAGATGGAGTCGACGCCCATGCGCAATGAGCACAGAAGGTGGAGTCACTCGGTCCCGTGACTCGAAAACACTTCTTCGAAGAAAAACAACTTGTAACACTCCGACCCAACACCAGATGGCGAGCTCATGCATACCATGTGAATCTCAGCGACTGATGCCACGAACAGATGTACACTGGGTAAGTGACATTTTCATTACCACAGGAGGAGGAGGAGGAGGACGAGAAGCAGGAGGAGTTGCGGTAATACTTACCGGAGGAGGAGGAGTTGCGGTAATACTTACCGGAGGAGGAGGAGTTGCGGTAATACTTACCGGAGGAGGAGTTGCGGTAATACTTATCACAGTTGTGTATTACCACAACTCTTCCTCCTCCGGTGGTATTACCACAACTCCTCCTCCTGTGGTAATACTTACCCGAGGAGGAGGAGTTAGTATTACCACAACTCCTCCTCCTCCGATAAGCCACACCTCCTCCTCCGGTAAGTATTACCACCACCACTCCTCCTCCTCCTGTGGTAATAATACTTAGAGGAGGAGGAGTTGTGATAATACTTACCAGAGGAGGAGTAGGAGTTGTGGTAATACTCTAACCTGCTCCATTGTGTTCTTTCGAAACAACAAATCTGTAATATTTCATCATCTTTAGCAGGTGTCTTTCACTTATTTCTACCTTCTGCACACACACACTTAAGTTACTCTTTCTATTTGTGCAACAGGTGCAGTCGCACAAAGACAATCTGGCATCGAGGACATATTGAAAATTTACTGCTTCCATTTGAATTTTTTACTTTTTTTTACAGGGCACAAGGATACCATTTCCTCTCTCTGCCACTGGTATCTACACCACTTTACTCTGCACCACTGCACTCAGCACCACTGTACTCTATGCCACATCACTCTACCCCACTCTAATCTACTCTGCGCCACTGCACTCCGTGCCTCTGTACTCTACCTCTGCGCCATTGCCCTCTGTGCCGCTATAATCTGCTGTGCACCACTGCACTGTATGGCAATGCACTCTACTATGCACCAATGCACTCTATGCCACTGCATTCTACTGTGCACCAACGCAGCCTAGGCCACTGCACTCTACTATGCTCCGCTCCAGTCTAGACCACTCTACGCTCCACCAATCTACACCACTCTACTCTAAACCACCCCAGTCGGGCACTCTACTCCACTCTGCACCACTCAACTCTACAGCACTCTACTTTAGTGTATGGCCTTCCACTGTGACACTCTATTTCCTCCGCGACACTCCACAACACTGTGCCACTCAAATGACACGCCACTCTACACCATTCCACACCACTCAATAGCATCTGACCCAACTCCATGACCCTTTGTACACCACTGCACGCCACTCTACTTTAAATCATATTGGCAAAGCTAGTAGGTCTTGACCTATTGGCTTTGTCAATACTTGTTAAATGAGTTATGGCCATTTATGTAACTAGTTTGTACAATAGTTTTTATATTACGTTACTGAAAATGTTTTTGCCTGTTCGATGGCATCTGTCGCTGTAGATACACATGTTGTGCATAGCCCGCCATCTGGTGTTGGGTCGGAGTGTTACAAGTTGTTTTTCTTCGAAGAAGTCTTTCGAGTCACGGGACCGAGGGACTCCTCCTCTTTGTCTCCATTGCGCATGGGCGTCGACTCCATCTTCAATTGTTTTCTTTCCGCCATCGGGTTCGGACGTGTTCCTTTCGCTCCGGGTTTCGGAACGGAAAGTTAGCTAAATATCGGAAAATTACGTCGGTATTGTTGCGTTTGGGATCGGCTTAGTTAGAATCAACACCGAATCGAAGAGTGAAGAGCTCCGGTACCCTTCGGGGTAGTTTTCGATCCCCCGTCGGGCCTGGTCGGCCCGACCGCGTGTGAAACAACGCTGATGGAACGGACCCCGTTCCGTTTCTGTCCTAAATGCCACAACAAATACCCGTATACAGACCAACATTTGGTCTGTAACCTGTGCCTGTCGCCTGAGCACATTGAAGAGACTTGCGAGGCCTGTCGTGCGTTCCGGTCCCGAAAAACACTCCGTGACCGTCGAGCCAGAAGACTGCAGATGGCGTCCACGCCGACAGCTCACCGAGAGTTCGAGGAACAAGAGGAAGAAGGAACCTTCTCGATCCATGACTCGGACTCCGAGGAATGTGACGAACAAAAAACTGTGAGTAAGACGTCGAAGCCAGCACACAAGAAAAGTGACAAGGCCCAGGGGACGCCACTGCCACCAGGCCATGGCTCGACCCATAAATTCGGTGACCGACCATCGGCAACGAAAAAGGCCGAAATGGTGCTGAGATCGTCCGACTCCGGTCGAGACACCGGCACGCAGCCTTCTCGGGACCGAGAAAGTGCTGCTGAAAAACGTCGACGCCGAGATAGCGGAGCCGAAACTGCTCGACGCAGAGACAGCGGCACCGAGTAAGATCGACGCCGAGAGGGTTCGACTCCGAAAAAGAAGAAGGTCACCTCGGAGCCGAAAAAGAGTACAGACAGGGTTTCGGTGCCAAAACGACCCGCAACCGACCCAACTACCGGTTCCTATTCAGAGGAGCAATCACTGTCCTCTCAGCTGCGAAAACATAGATTTGAGGAAGAGTTGCAATCCACCGAAGTGGACCACACTCAGAAACGTATCTTTATACAGGAAGGAACAGGGAAAATAAGCACCCTTCCCCCTATTAGGAGAAAAAGGAGATTGGAGTTTCATTCAGACCAAGCACCACAAACGAAAATGGTGAAAAAGGTAACTCCGCCACCCTCTCCTCCACCTGTAACTAACGTTTTACCGGCACAAACTCCATCACTTTCCCCGGCTCACACCACCATGAGCCAAGGTGACCAGGACCAAGACGCTTGGGACTTATACGACGCCCCAGTGTCGGACAACAGTCCAGAGGCGTATCCTACAAAGCCCTCACCACCGGAAGATAGCACAGCATACTCACAAGTGGTGGCTAGAGCAGCAGAGTTCCACAACGTGTCCCTACACTCGGAACCAGTCGAGGATGATTTCTTATTCAACACCCTCTCCTCCACCCATAGCTCCTACCAAAGCCTGCCTATGCTCCCAGGAATGCTTCGGCACGCAAAGGAAATCTTCAAGGAGCCGGTCAAGAGTAGAGCAATAACACCAAGAGTGGATAAGAAATATAAAGCACCTCCCACAGACCCTGTTTTCATCACCTCACAGCTGCCACCAGATTCCGTCGTAGTAGGAGCAGCTCGCAAGAGAGCCAACTCCCACACATCTGGGGATGCACCACCCCCAGATAAAGAGAGCCGCAAGTTCGATGCAGCCGGAAAGAGTCGCAGTACAAGCTGCAAACCAGTGGCGCATCGCTAACTCTCAAGCACTACTTGCACGCTATGACAGAGCCCATTGGGACGAGATGCAACACCTCATTGAGCATCTACCCAAAGAGCTACAAAAAAGGGCGAAACAAGTGGTTGAGGGAGGACAGAACATATCTAATAATCAGATACGCTCCTCTATGGATGCAGCGGACACAGCTGCAAGAACAATTAACACATCTGTGACTATAAGAAGGCACGCATGGCTACGAACGTCTGGTTTTAAACCAGAGATACAGCAGGCAGTGCTCAATATGCCATTCAATGAGAAACAACTGTTCGGACCAGAAGTGGACACGGCAATTGAGAAACTCAAAAAGGACACTGACACTGCTAAAGCCATGGGCGCACTCTACTCCCCGCAGAGCAGAGGCACTTACAGCACCTTCCGCAAAACAACCTTTAGAGGGGGGTTTCGGGGTCAGGCCACACAAGCCAGCACCTCACAGGCAACACCGTCCAGCTACCAGGGACAATACCAAAGGGGAGGCTTTCGGGGCCAATACAGAGGACAATTCCCTAGGAATAGGGGAAAATTTCAAAGCCCCAAAACCCCTACAACCAAACAGTGACTCACATGTCACTCATCCCCTCCACACAACACCAGTGGGGGGAAGAATAGGTCAGTATTACCAAGCATGGGAGGAAATAACTACAGACGCTTGGGTCTTAGCAATTATCCAACATGGTTATTGCATAGAATTTCTACAAATCCCTCCAAACATACCACCAAAAGCACAGAATTTATCAAAACAACATTCAGACCTTCTGGAAATAGAAGTTCAAGCATTATTGCAAAAGAACGCAATAGAACTAGTACCAAAAACACAAATAAACACAGGAGTTTATTCACTGTACTTCCTAATACCAAAAAAGGACAAAACACTGAGACCAATCCTAGACCTCAGAACACTAAACACCTACATCAAATCAGAACACTTTCACATGGTCACGCTACAAGAAGTGTTACCATTGCTAAAGCAACAGGACTACATGACCACCTTAGATCTCAGACGCGTATTTCCACATACCAATACATCCGTCGCACAGGAAATACCTAAGGTTCGTATTCAAAGGAATACATTACCAATTCAAAGTATTGCCCTTCGGTTTAACAACTGCACCAAGAGTCTTCACAAAGTGCCTAGCAGTAGTGGCTGCACACATCAGAAGGCAGCAAATACACGTATTCCTGTATCTAGACGACTGGCTAATCAAGACCGACTCACTGACAAGGTGCTCACACCACACAGATCAGGTCATACAAACCCTCTACAAACTCGGTTTCACCATCAACTATGCAAAATCACACATTCTGCCGTGCAAGGTACAACAATACCTAGGAGCCACAATAGATACAACAAAGGGAATAGCCACTCCAAGTCCCCAAAGGGTTCAAAATTTCCAAAAGGTTATACAACGCATGTATCCAACACAAAAAATACAGGCGAAGATGATATTACAACTACTAGGCATGATGTCCTCATGCATAGCCATTGTCCCACACGCACGGTTGCACATGCGGCCCTTACAACAGTGCCTAGCATCACAATGGTCTCAAGCACAGGGTCAGCTTCTAGATCTGGTGTTGATAGACCGCCTAACATACCTCTCGCTTCTATGGTGGAACAACATAAATTTAAACAAAGGGCGGCCTTTCCAAGACCCAGTGCCACAATACTTGATAACAACAGATGCTTCCATGACAGGGTGGGGAGCACACCTCAATCAACACAGCATCCAAGGACAATGGGACGTACATCAAACAAAGCTGCATATAAATCACCTCGAATTGTTAGCAGTATTCCTAGCGTTGAAAGCATTTCAACCCATCATAACCCACAAATACATTCTTGTCAAAACAGACAACATGACAACAATGTATTATCTAAACAAACAGGGGGGAACACACTCGACACAGCTGTGCCTCCTGGCACAAAAGATATGGCAATGGGCAATTCACAACCACATTCGCCTAATAGCACAATTTATTCCAGGGATCCAAAATTAACTAGCAGACAATCTCTCTCGAGATCACCAACAGGTCCACGAATGGGAGATTCACCCCCAAATTCTAAACACTTACTTCAAAATTTGGGGGACACCTCAAATAGACCTATTTGCAACAAAGGAGAACGCAAAAGTGCAAAACTTCGCATCCAGGTACCCACACAGGCAGTCTCAAGGCAATGCTCTATGGATGAACTGGTCAGGGATATTTGCGTACGCTTTTCCCCCTCTCCCTCTCCTTCCATATCTAGTAAACAAATTGAGTCAAAACAAACTCAAACTCATACTGATAGCACCAACGTGGGCAAGGCAACCATGGTACACAACACTGCTAGACCTATCAGTAGTACCCCACGTCAAGTTGCCCAACAGGCCAGATCTGTTAACGCAACACAAACAACAGATCAGGCATCCAAACCCAGCATCGCTGAATCTAGCAATCTGGCTCCTGAAATCCTAGAATTCGGACACTTAAACCTCACACAAGAATGTATGGAAGTCATAAAGCAAGCCAGAAGACCATCCACTAGACACTGCTATGCAAGCAAATGGAAAAGATTTGTTTGCTACTGCCATCATAATCAAATTCAACCGTTGCACGCATCTCCAAAAGATGTGGTGGGTTACTTACTACACTTACAAAAATCGAACCTGGCCTTCTCTTCCATTAAGATACACCTAGCAGCGATATCTGCATACCTGCAGATTACCCATTCAACTTCACTATTTAGGATACCTGTCATTAAAGCGTTTATGGAAGGCCTCAAAAGAATTATACCACCAAGGACACCACCCGTTCCTTCATGGAACCTCAACATCGTCTTAACAAGACTCATGGGTCCACCCTTTGAACCTATGCACTCTTGCGAAATACAATTCCTAACATGGAAAGTTGCATTTCTCATCGCCATCACATCTCTAAGAAGAGTAAGTGAAATTCAGGCGTTTACAATACAAGAACCTTTTATCCAACTACACAAAGAAGAAGTAGTCCTAAGGACCAATCCTAAATTTTTGCCAAAGGTTATTTCACCGTTCCACCTAAATCAAACGGTAGAGCTACCAGTGTTCTTCCCACAGCCAGATTCCATAGCTGAAAGGGCACTACATACATTAGTCGTCAAAAGAGCACTAATGTACTACATCGACAGAACTAAAAACATCAGGAAAACTAAACAACTGTTTATTGCATTTCAAAAACCTCACGCAGGAAACCCAATATCGAAACAGGGTATAGCCAGATGGATAGTTAAGTGCATCCAAATCTGCTACCTTAAAGCAAAGAGACAACTGCCCATTACACCAAGGGCACACTCAACCAGAAAGAAAGGCGCTACCATGGCCTTCCTAGGGAATATTCCAATGCACGAAATATGTAAGGCAGCCACATGGTCTATGCCTCACACATTTACCAAGCACTACTGTGTAGACGTGCTATCAGCACAACAAGCCACAGTAGGTCAAGCCGTACTAAGAACCTTATTTCAGACTACTTCCACTCCTACAGGCTGAGCCACCGCTTTTGGGGAGATAACTGCTTACTAGTCTATGCACAACATGTGTATCTACAGCGACAGATGCCATCGAACTGAAAATGTCACTTACCCAGTGTACATCTGTTCGTGGCATCAGTCGCTGAAGATTCACATGTGCCCACCCACCTCCCCGGGAGCCTGTAGCCGTTTGGAAGTTAGCTTCAACTTTGTACATTTGTAAATATATTAAATCTTAGATAGGTACATACTTATTCACTCCATTGCATGGGCACTATTACTAACAAACAACTCCTACCTCACCCTCTGCGGGGAAAACAATCGAAGATGGAGTCGATGCCCATGCGCAATGGAGACAAAGAGGAGGAGTCCCTCGGTCCCGTGACTCGAAAGACTTCTTCGAAGAAAAACAACTTGTAACACTCCGACCCAACACCAGATGGCGGGCTATGCACAACATGTGAATCTTCAGCGACTGATGCCACAAACAGATGTACACTGGGTAAGTGACATTTTCATTATTGCACACACAACACACACAGTTTTTAAATATTCTAGGAACACACAAGTAGATGGTGAAAGTAGGTATGAATTGAATGACAAAAAACCCGTGTAACTTGTAAGTAACTTTTCATTACTTAGGGGATTATGGGCAAGATGCCATTTAATGATGTACTTAATGAACTTACAGATCAAGCTAAGCCACTGTTTGCTTCTGATACGTTTCATTGTGAAAATTAGTTCACATTTTTTTTTTCCCAAAGGTATATCAAGTAACCATATTCAAAGCTGAAGACACAGATGCAGACTCTTTTGATGCAGACCCAGAAATTTCTGAGGCAGTAAGTACATTTCTTTATCAAGTGCGTGATTGTTTTGGATTTTTCTAATAGAGAAAAACATTTTTTTTGCACAGCTCAAGTGAAATTCACTGTTCCCAGTCTGTTTTAAAAAATATGTAGATTTAGGTGAGCTACTTGTATGTAAATGTCTGTTTCGATCGCATAAATGCTTTTAAATGAACACAGGAAAAAAATTAAGATATCTGCCCTCTTCTGCATTTTTCTTGCAATTGGATTAGTGTCCTTAAAACGTTTTTACTCATAAATACTGACTTTGCTCAATGATTGAAATTGTTGGGTTATGAGAGTATTTTATATTTATTTGTTGCATGTCTTCTACATGCACATAACCATTCTAATTAACAATACCAGAAACTCGTCCTCATCAAATCTTTATTGATGGTCATCCCACGGCCAGTTGCTGATGCAGTTCGGGTGCAGGACCTGGGTGAAGGTGCTATGCACAACTGAAGGCCGAGCATAGTGGGTTTTATCTGTCTATGGTAGGTTGGTCAAAGGGAGACCAGCCAGGCGCCGTGTGCCAGCCCCACTGGTGAAGGCTGTATGTAGCGGGGGATATTTGCCCATGCCTGCTTGAGTGCAGGGCCTGACGAAAACCATGTCTGGTGGGAAAATGCAGGGTTGGCTTACTGGTGGTTGGGGGGCAGAGCCCTGCACATTTGTTATAGTTCTAGCTCCAATGCAACAAACCACTGAAATCTGGCAGTTATAATGACTGTTCCCACCATGTTTAAGTCTTGCTTGATTACCTATCTTCCATTGCCATCTAAAGATCAGCACTTTGGACATGTTGCTAATTATTGCATGTTGTGGTTTTAATAACCATAACTGGCGAATTTCAGTGTGATTTGTTTCTTTTAAACAGCGTTTTATAATTGTTTTTTCATTGAATAAAATCTATATTTTTGTATGTGTGTAGTAAAAAAAAAAAAAAAAAGGTGACCAATCCATCACGTTTAAATGTTGTGGAGCACCCTCTAAAATTTAGATATTGCAGCACCTATAATACAAACTGCAGAGTAAATGGCTAACTAATAGGGAAAAGTGCATCCTGATAGGCTTAAGCACCCATTAAGGCTTCAGGCGCTTCCACTATCCATGCTGTCTTGTACTGCAAATTACCTCGTTTTGTTGTCTCTTATGAGAATTAATGTCAAAATGTAAGCGGTTTGTCTTTCATTCAATGTTGTTAATATATAGCAAGAGCCCTATCGACACCGTTCCCATTCGCTTTTGAAGTTGTCCGCCCCAACCTGCTGTTTGTCAAGAACCAGCTTGACATTGACATCTAAAGAACACCACTGTTGGTGAAGCAGTACATTTTTGCCATCTAAGAAGTTGAGGCACACAACTGCATCTCCCTCAACGCTGATTCACTCTGCTTGGTGTCGATCCATCATTTGTCATCAGTGCTTGCGCCATCGAGACACCAGTTTGTCTCTCAGATCAACCCCCAATCTGTTGACCTCTACACTGGAAGCATAGTTTGCACCAAAGAAGAGTCTGAGGTTGTTGCTGACTGCTGAGTCAAAATTGTCGGGGACCTCAAAGTTTGCCATTCTGGCAGAAGAGCCTTTGCAAACTCCTCCCCATAAATTGTCTGCCTCCGCCAAGTATAGTATTAAAGCAGACATGGGTGTCTTTGATCTGGAAGTTTCCTTTGACTCCTAGAAGGTATCCTGGTGGCAGTCCCTATCAGAAGACACCTCAATCTCCAGTCAGTGGTTCAGAGTCTGCATACACACCAGGGAACCATAGAAGAACAGGTCATCATCTTCATGCTCCTTGAACTCAAGCTCTTCATAGAAACCCCCTTTCAGGCAGGACCACCATCGAGGTTATCTTTGGTGAATGACCTCTTCACTTTTCATAATGTTCTGGTAAGACTTGCATCTAACTTAAATATCTCCCAGATAAGTCTGTAACAGCCCATCTAGGTACTATCTTATCTGGAAATAACACTCTACAATGCAGGGAAAAGAATTCCTGTTGCAGGAGAGCCTGTTATCAATGTGGGAGTCCTTTCATCTTCTGAAGGCTTCCAACCCAAAAGCCAGGCAAAGCTACTCCGTTCTAGAGTCCATGACATTTTGGATTTCCTTTATTACTAATGTGAGACCACATATGAAACCTTTCTAGCAGTGTGTCTAGAAGGTAAGTGATTTCAGAAAGAGAACTATCTGGATGAACAATTGTATGTAATTGGATGCAGGGCAGTCAGTATCTATCATGGTCTTGCAGGTGAACACATCTACTTCAAACAATCCCTTTCCAATTGGAACATCAGACCAAGCTATTGTGACTGTTGCTTGCTGTAGGAAGTTGGCTCTGTATGTGCTATTTCAAAGTAAGGAATAGCATGCACAGAGTCCAAGGGTTCCCCTTAGAGGTAAAATAGTGGTAAAAATAGATAATACTAATGCTCTATTTTGTGGTAGTGTGGTCGAGCAGTAGGCTTATCCAAGGAGTAGTGTTAAGCATTTGTTGTACATACACATAGACAATAAATGAGGTACACACACTCAGAGACAAATCCAGCCAATAGGTTTTGTATAGAAAAATATCTTTTCTTAGTTTATTTTAAGAACCACAGGTTCAAATTTAACATGTAATATCTTGTTTGAAAGGTATTGCAGGTAAGTACATTAGGAACTTTGAATCATTTCAATTGCATGTATACTTTTCAAGTTATTCACAAATAGCTATTTTAAAAGTGGACACTTAGTGCAATTTTCACAGTTCCTGGGGGAGGTAAGTTTTTGTTAGTTTTACCAGGTAAGTAAGACACTTACAGGGTTCAGTTCTTGGTCCAAGGTAGCCCACCGTTGGGGGTTCAGAGCAACCCCAAAGTTACCACACCAGCAGCTCAGGGCCGGTCAGGTGCAGAGTTCAAAGTGGTGCCCAAAACGCATAGGCTTCAATGGAGAGAAGGGGGTGCCCCGGTTCCAGTCTGCCAGCAGGTAAGTACCCGCGTCTTTGGAGGGCAGACCAGGGGGGTTTTGTAGGGCACCAGGGGGGACACAAGCCCACACAGAGATTTCACCCTCAGCGGCGCGGGGGCGGCCGGGTGCAGTGTTAGAACAAGCGTCGGGTTCGCAATGGAAGTCAATGAGAGATCAAGGGATCTCTTCAGCGCTGCAGGCAGGCAAGGGGGGGCTTCCTTGGGGAAACCTCCACTTGGGCAAGGGAGAGGGACTCCTGGGGGTCACTTCTGCAGTGAAAGTCCGGTCCTTCAGGTCCTGGGGGCTGCGGGTGCAGGGTCTTTTCCAGGCGTCGGGACTTAGGTTTCAGAGAGTCGCGGTCAGGGGAAGCCTCGGGATCCCCTCTGCAGGCGGCGCTGTGGGGGCTCAGGGGGGACAGGTTTTGGTACTCACAGTCGTAGAGTAGTCCGGGGGTCCTCCCTGAGGTGTTGGTTCTCCACCAGCCGAGTCGGGGTCGCCGGGTGCAGTGTTGCAAGTCTCACGCTTCTTGCGGGGAGATTGCAGGGTTCTTTAAAGCTGCTTCTTTGGATAAAGTTGCAGTCTTTTTGGAGCAGGTCCGCTGTCCTCTGGAGTTTCTTGTCGTCGTCGAAGCAGGGCAGTCCTCAGAGGATTCAGAGGTCGCTGGTCCCTTTGGAAGGCGTCGCTGGAGCAGAGTTCTTTGGAAGGCAGGAGACAGGCCGGTGAGTTTCTGGAGCCAAGGCAGTTGTTGTCTTCTGGTCTTCCTCTGCAGGGGTTTTCAGCTAGGCAGTCCTTCTTCTTGTTGTTGCAGGAATCTAATTTTCTAGGGTTCAGGGTAGCCCTTAAATACTAAATTTAAGGGCGTGTTTAGGTCTGGGGGGTTAGTAGCCAATGGCTACTAGCCCTGAGGGTGGGTACACCCTCTTTGTGCCTCCTCCCAAGGGGAGGGGGTCACAATCCTAACCCTATTGGGGGAATCCTCCATCTGCAAGATGGAGGATTTCTAAAAGTTAGTCACCTCAGCTCAGGACACCTTAGGGGCTGTCCTGACTGGCCAGTGACTCCTCCTTGTTATTCTCATTATTTTCTCCGGCCTTGCCGCCAAAAGTGGGGGCCGGGGCCGGAGGGGGCGGGCAACTCCACTAGCTGGAGTGCCCTGCGGTGCTGTGACAAAGGGGTGAGCCTTTGAGGCTCACCGCCTAGGTGTTACAGCTCCTGCCTGGGGGAGGTGTTAGCATCTCCACCCAGTGGAGGCTTTGTTACTGGCCTCAGAGTGACAAAGGCACTCTCCCCATGGGGCCAGCAACATGTCTCTAGTGTGGCAGGCTGCTGGAACTAGTCAGCCTACACAGACAGTCGGTTAAGTTTCAGGGGGCACCTCTAAGGTGCCCTCTGGGGTGTATTTTGCAATAAAATGTACACTGGCATCAGTGTGCATTTATTGTGCTGAGAAGTTTGATACCAAACTTCTCAGTTTTCAGTGTAGCCATTATGGTGCTGTGGAGTTCGTGCAAAACAGACTCCCAGACCATATACTCTTATGGCTACCCTGCACTTACTATGTCTAAGGTTTTGTTTAGACACTGTAGGGGTACCATGCTCATGCACTGGTACCCTCACCTATGGTATAGTGCACCCTGCCTTAGGGCTGTAAGGCCTGCTAGAGGGGTGGCTGACCTATACTTGCATAGGCAGTGAGAGGCTGGCATGGCACCCTGAGGGGAGTGCCATGTCGACTTACTCGTTTTGTTCTCACTAGCACACACAAGCTGGCAAGCAGTGTGTCTGTGCTGAGTGAGAGGTCTCCAGGGTGGCATAAGAAATGCTGCAGCCCTTAGAGACCTTCCTTGGCATCAGGGCCCTTGGTACTAGAAGTACCAGTTACAAGGGACTTATCTGGATGCCAGGGTCTGCCAATTGTGGATACAAAAGTACAGGTTAGGGAAAGAACACTGGTGCTGGGGCCTGGTTAGCAGGCCTCAGCACACTTTCAATTGTAAACATAGCATCAGCAAAGGCAAAAAGTCAGGGGGCAACCATGCCAAGGAGGCATTTCCTTACACTTGCCTTTCAAGATGGGGAACTCATCTGGGAGCTCTGACTAGGCAAGGCTGTGGTCACAGAAGAGCTCCCCTCATACCAATTAACCATAGCTCATAGCAGTCCTTCTAACCCTTGATGCTTTTCAGTCATCTGACAGCAAGCCTACATTCTTACTCAGGTAGACAAAACAACAACCATGCTCAGCCTTAACAAGCAAGGAGGCACGAAATCCAGACTATCACTGAAGTTGCAAAATATGCAGTTCTGGGCCTTGGCCCAGTAGTATTTCTGTAAAGGCAGTGCCCTTTCGAGGACTCCTAAATCATAAAGTGTATTTCCAAATCTGATTTTATGAAGATTGTGATTGGAATGGCGGCCTTCTTTATTGTATCTTTGCAGACTACTGCTAATCAACAATGGATCTCTTCTCAACATCTCTGAAGAAAAAAATGCCAAGACCTGTCCAGTGTTTAAAAAAACACGTTCATTGGGCAACGTCCTTTTTGGTGAACTCTGGAATTGCCTAGCAACAAAGATTATACTTGCTTGAGATTAGCTGGATATCAGCATTGCTGATATCCAGGTCTGTTGCAGAGGTCTGTCAAGCCACACAATAGATTGACATGCAACCCAAAACCCTTAACCAAATCACAGCACCAGATATTCCACTTAGTCCTAAGATCCTTCAATTTGGCATTATGGCTCCTGAGATCAGGCATTACATACTTATTCATTTTCCTCACTTCGGAATATCAATGCATGACTAAGTCAGACTTCTATAAGACTGGTGCTTGCTATTCCTTCAAATGAAACAGGTTTTATTTATGGTGAGAGAGGCTACAATCTGATCACTAGCCAGGAGGATGCCACTGTTCCATACCTTTTTTACTTCTGGCTCAGTCAAAGTTGTGATTCCTTTCAATAAAAGGACACCTCACTGCAGTGCTTTAAATGGGCCTGTACTGTACTGAGTACTGGCACTTTATTTCGAGAGGTAGAGTACCAGCAGCTCTCAAGAAAAACATAATACTTTTAATTGGAGGGTACCGGCACTGCTCAGGAACAAGCAGGTACTCTGGTTCAGAGTACCTGCACTTCCATTTTTCCATTCCAAGCACTGCCTTACTGTAATTACAGCTCACAGGAAAAGATTCAATCGGGCATCTTATCAAAATTTCCAATATCAAATACTTTTTCGAAGGCCTGAAAAAGTCTGTCTTCCTGTATGGACACCACTTCATTTTTAGTAGCTCAATTTGTTTTTATTGACGTTGATGGGTCCGCCTTTTAAACCAGTCCACAAGGCTTTTTTGCAGCATCTTTCCTGGAAGACTCCCTTTCTAATAACAATAACCTGTGCTCGTAGGGTTAGTAAAACTTAAGCCCACTCAGTTACTGAACCTCTTACCGTTTTTCACGCAAAGAGGGTTGTGATGAGAATTCACCCTTTCCTCCCAAAGGTAGTATTGGAGGTCCATATTAATCAGGCCACCACCTTTCTAGTTCTATTTGACAACCAGTCCTCTCCGGGAGGGTGATCTTTACTCTCTCTAGGTGATAGAAACATTTCTAGAGAAAACCAAGTCCTTAAGCAGGTCTAAACACTATTTTAATAACTACAGTCACATTTGCCCAGTGCTGGTCATGTGAAAGTAGTACGTTTCTTGTTGGATTATGACGTATATATACACCAGCCTTTTTACTGTTTTAACAGCGAAAGCCCTGTCCCCAAGCTAGCTCTGCTTTTCTCACCACAAGGTAAATGTGTCAGCTTAAGTTAACACATTAATATCGATGAAGAACCTATGAGGCATGCATACTTGTAGTTAATTTTTTGAATTGTAGGAATCTTCACTGAAATCATACACAATATTCCCTCCTCACTGGCTTCTTTTCGTGTGCATCTGAAGCAAAAACGAAATTACTTTTTAAGGTAACTGCCAGTACAAGACATTTTGGGTAGTGAAAGCTCCTGGAGCCTCAACAGGTCGAGGTGCTTTTTTTTTTTTTCTTACTTTTTTAAAAAAAAAATGTTCTGCTGCTAAGGTAAGCTTATCAGGCCAGACTTTTCTCATTACTTTATGTTGCAATACAGTTTTGGGAACGTGGGTTTCAGTTTTATCTTGCTTTAGATACTCTTTTGCAAGGAGTTCTATTACATTTAGACATGTTGATTTTTTTTTTTTCATTTTTTTTTTTCCGCCGTTTCTACTGGTAGGGGGAGCTACAGAAGTATGTGTGTTTTGTTATTTTGATTCCCTACATGCAGTCGGGATTTATTCTAACATTTATGACTTCAGTGAACAGTCTTTATATGCAGAACCAGGAATGCATGCACGCAACTGTTTCTTGTTCATTTTAAGGTCTACGTGTCTATGCCAGGTTTTGCAACTGATATTCTTACAACACTTATCTAGTAACTTGGCATGATTGTTTAGGTGCCTTCTGTCCCTTGTGAAAACCTAACTATCTTTAAAACAAGTGATTTTGAAGTATTCCGATGCTTTCAGCTGAAAGGTGATGTGTCTGGAACCTGGGAGGTTGTTTCTGACTTTTTGCCTTCAGCCCCAGTCACTTTGCTTTAGTTCACTTGTCAAGAGCACTTTGATTCTGCATAATGGGATAATCATTGTTGTTCATAACTTTTAGACTAATCGTAGGTGGTTGGAAGGACCTTGACACATTAATGTCTTAATTATTGTCATTGTACTCAATATGGCAAACAATTATTACAGGAGTAGCAGGACCTGATTTATTTATTATTTTTTTACATTTTTTTCTTTTATTTACATTAATTATTTGTCTAGTAAGAAATTCGTTCTGTGAAACTAAGGGCAAAAGGGTGGTTATTGTTCAGAACGTTTGCATTATTATGGACTAAACTAACATCTATTTAGCACTGTGAAACTTAGTATGCACACTTTTGTGGGGAGGGGGGTGAGACTGACATGCTTAGCTCCTAATATTACTGATAGTAAATCAGTTTGGATTTGAGTCCTTAACAGAGCATCAAGAAAGAAGAGCTCTGGAAAAAAATACACTGGTGAATCTGCATTGTAATTAACTTTCTCTCTAATTGTACTTCAGGATTATTGGAAATGCACAAATTGTGAGGAAATGAACCCTCCGCTTCCTCGACATTGTCACCGGTGTTGGACACTTTGCAAGGATTGGCTTCCTGATGAAAAGAACACCAAAGTAGAGAAACACAACTTAAAACATTTGAGAGATCTAGATGAAGATTTGGGATTTGATGTTCCTGACTGTAAAAAAGCCAAGTTGGTTGAATCAAAAGAATTGAATGAAGAGGAGGACATAGGTGGAGAAACCTCCCAGTCCCAAGAAACGGAGGATTACTCTCAGCCATCCACGTCTGGCAGTATCATAAGCAACAGTCAGGAGGATCCAGCAGAAATGAAGAGAGAAGAAACCCAAGTCAAGGAAGACTTAATGGAATCTACACTTCCACTAACCAGCCTGGAACCTTGTGTCATCTGCCAGACTAGGCCTAAAAATGGCTGCATTGTTCATGGAAGGACAGGACATCTAATGGCTTGTTTTACATGTGCAAAGAAGCTCAAAAGACGAAATAAGCCCTGCCCCGTCTGCAGACAACCCATACAAATGATTGTATTGACTTACTTCAGTTAGTGACAAGACCTTATATTAAAATGGTGTACCATGACAGAGGCCACACATGTCCGTCAAAGAGGTATACATCTGAAGGTGTACCAGCATGACACAAAATACAGGCACTCTGAAGCAAAATTGTCATCAAATTGTATGATGAATAGCAAATCCAACATACAATTGCTGGTAGTTCGAAATGCAGTGAGATTCTGGTGCCAGAACCAAAAGTCTCCTATTTTGCCCGCATATCACTCAATGGATTTAGTCTTCTATTGGGTGGGGGGGATACTGGAATACCCCCTTCCATGAGACAAAATGTTTAGGAGCAATTATGGCACCACTAAGCGTAAAGGTTTATTTTACTGCATTAAGTATCTGCACTGTTGTATAGCTGCTGTTTTCTGTTGGTGATTTATTTATTTAAAACAAATAAATTGAATGTATTTATATGAAAAGAAAGATGCACATAGCTCCTTTCCTTGCATACTCTGCAAGTATCTAGCCTTTCTTGACCCATAGAATAGCAACTCTTTACCATATTTGTAATTCCAGTACTGTGGTGTACTGACTGTACAGCAATGTGCTGATAGTTCATCCTTTGTATTCTTCTGAGTAGGTGACGTTTTATGGCACTGTTTTGCCCTTTTCTGGACACATGATTTTAAGAGGGTCATGTCGAGTTGAACTGTTAACTTTTAATAAGTGCCTATTTGTGTTTCAATTTGAGGATTAACGTAGAGCGAAAATCACTGTGCAGAAGGTAGTCTGCTGGGTTCTTGGGAAAGACGTTCTGTGCCTTCATCGCTTGGAGTGGTTGATTTATGTTAAGTGTTTTATCTGTACTTGGATAGTTGCAATTTGTTAACTCCCGTTTACTCGCTGTGCTAAATGCCAGCAAATAGGCGGCTAATTACCTTGGAGCCCTTTCATTTCATACACCGCATGTATATGCATATGACTTGTACAAACTAGGCCAAACCCACACTTAAAACACCACCCGTCTCAATGAAAAGAGGAAACTGCTAATATATACCCGCCTAGCTGTGTGAAATGAAGAGGGAAGGTTAACCTCCCCACTTAGACCCCCTTAGCTTGCCCGGAGAGGAGCCCAGATCAAATCAGTTCAAGTATCTTGAAATAGCTTGAAATCTCGTTTAGCCCACGCCAGGTGGTTGAGTGAAAACGTTGTGCCAGGAGTCCATGTGCCCTCTCCTTTTCTTACTAGAAGACAATACAAATATCGGATACTTGTGCTGAAGGACCATTCCTGACCCCAATCGTGTGATACCTGTAGCTCTAGTTTTAAGTTAATTATAGAGTACCTGTTTTCTTGCTTAACAACAGCAAGAACAATGTACAGATTCAGCTCTACATATGTGAATTGTATTGCTTCCCGTTTTTCTCTCTCAAAGAGCAATTATTCACTTTCCTACGTTTCTCTATAGTAGTATCATATTCTTTTTTATTTTGTCTTTTTTTTTTGTAGTGCTGTAGAACTATTCTTATGGAAAGAGAACTTTGTGACTGTGATGCAAAAAGCTGTGTGTTTTTGTTTATTATGAAGTTTACAAGTGGTAACATTATGTTAAAAGCAAGTTCTCAAGCACTGCTTCCTTTATAGACTCACTTAATTTACCCCCTGTTGCGAAGCTGAACATTGTCCGTAAAAATGTTAAGTAAGCAGCATCAGAAATGCACATATTTTTCAAGTGCTTTATCAAATGTCAAAACTAAAAAGTCTGTCAAATGGAAAAAACCTTGGTATTTACCTGCTCTCAACGGTTCTCATACTTCATATAAAAACCTCCTGTGGATGACATATCCCTCAACTAATGTCCTCTGTTTAGCAGAGAAAGTATTGTTCATCTGAAGTGCTGTTGACAATGAACTTGTCAAAGACCAACGAGAAAGGCAGCATTGGGATCAACATCATCATTGGAGACATGGGGGCCCATTATTTAGATTACTCCCTGATAAATCCACCCCTCGCCCCCGGAGCATTGTCCATTACAAATTTAGCAGATTTTTTAGCAGACTGATTAAATAATGGCTGTTTACATAATATGGAGCCAGATGACCAAGCACAGATCACATCTGTTCAAGGATCTTGAAATCTAGTTTAGCCCTAGCCAGGTGGTTGAGCGAAAAATGTGTGCTGGGGGTCCACGTGTCCTCTTTTTCTTAGTAGAAGCAAATGGAAATATCAGACACTTGTGCTGATGGACCATTCCTCACCCCACTCGTGTGCAACCTTGTGGGAGTACTGGTAACTGGTGGAGCGGTAGGTGGTGTGGATTAAAAAGGGATTGCAGAGGAACATGAGGTTCACCTGAGAAATGAGCAATTGTTGGTCATGATCTCTAATTCTCCTTCCAGTCCCTCCTGCAATTCTCTTTTTCCGCAGGTATTTCACCTGCAGATTTCGGCTGTTTTCAGCAACTTGCTCAGTAGTGGGATAGGTACTGGTCTTAGAGCTCAGGGGGATAGATTTAGCCCGCCAGACTTCTTCAGTACATGTAAAAAAAAACAACAACACCAAAAAACCTTGAATGTGCATCTGTATAAGAAGTGTTATTTCCAGTTTTTATTTGTTAAACATTTAGGCGTTATGAATCGCCATCCCCGTCTTTCAAATGTGGAATGTTTGCAACAACAACATACTAAAGCCAGTGCTTAGCCAGCAGTAAGTGGCAAAACCCAATAGAGGCATTTTCAGTAATATTGTCCTGAAATGCCCTTATGTTTTTGCACCTATTTTCACCCCCCGGACTACTCATCATAAGAAGAGAAAGATCTACATGTTCATCCTCATTGAACTAACATGGCCCAAAGAGTACTGGTTAGATTTCTTCCGAAGAAGACCTGGACACTGTAATCACCGTAGGTACCTTTGTCTCCTGATCAAGGACAGCGCAAGTATTTCACAACAACCCATCCTCCCACCAGCTAACATCCAGGCCTCTGAAGACGTAGAATTTTGGTCACATCTGGAGAGCTGCCATGGCAAAGCATGTGCCAGACTTGCTCACTCATTTGGAACTAGGGAATAGACTCCCTCACATTCAGACTCAAGTCTATTTTTTTTCTTTTAATGTTTATGGGGCGGGGATTTTCCCCTATAAGAATAACTAAATCAAAATGTGTTTTCACCTACCTACTCGTTAGTCATTAAAGTAATTAGAGGTCATGTGATCATCTTTGAAACATTTCCACTGCTTTCTAATCTTCGCCATTGGGAGCACCATACTAACTAGGGTCGTGCCACTGTTAGAACTTGTACATAGGTCTTCTGTGAAGTTTCTCTTAGACTGCATAATTATTGTTGTCCATTACGTTGACAAGACAAGTCTGTGAAATTCAAGCATTCTCACGAAAAAATCATACCTCATTTCCACAAATACAAAGTGGTACAAATTATATAAAAATAATTCCACGCTTTCAACACAATTCTTAAGGACTTCTATTTTAATCAGAAGGTAATATTGCCTACCTCCTTTGCTCACTGAGACAACTGCTGATAAGAAGACACGCCATACACTAGAAATTAAAGATGTTTTTAATTTTATTTGGATAAAACAAAAGCTGGTTTCAGAGACTACAGCAGGGCCAACCCCTACCACGCAGGGTATTGCCAGCTGGAGTTTGGCTTTCCTCCTTTTGTTACACAAGCGCACACTCTACAAGGATGACTGCGATGGTGGTCTTCAGTGCTTGCATCCCCTTTATTAACATCTACAAATCTGAGACATGGAAATCTTGCCCCTCACTACGCTCCCAGTCCAGATAAGAATTCAGAGCAGGACAGGTTCGCTGCAGACCCTCTTTCAGTAATGCTTAGCCTTAGTCACTTTTTTTGTTTTTGTTTTTTTTTTATTCATTTATTTTATTTTAACTTTTTTCTGGTATTACCTAGAAGTCTTAATTTGTATATCTGGACCCAAGAATGCTGTTTTAGACAGTTTCCTGGAACTACTTTTCAGCGTTAGTATCAATAGTAGATTCATGCAAACCTCCCAGTTCATGAATATCCCATTGAAACATTTCACTATTAGTGTTTTGAAAATCTGAATAGTGGAAGTGTCTCGTGGACTGGTGCTCACCCTCCTCACCTCATTGGCTGCTAGGGTGTTAAAACAGTGACACTGGTAGCACGTGAAAAGAACTGTTAAATTAGTGCATTTCTGTTGATGCTGATTTAACGTCTTTTTAAATATGATCATTTTCTGGCACTTTGTCTAAGCATTTGTATTACAGTGATCCTGGCACAAAGACCTGAAATGACTGCGAGGGCAATCGCTGTAGCTTGTACTGGATATGTGCTTTGCAGACCTTTTCTTTCGGTCTTTTTTTAGGGTTGTTTAATTTTTCAAGCAATAAGTCAGTGGAAAGAATGTCTCGTAGGCTGACCAAACGCAGGAACTAACTTCATCTGACGTGATCTGTAGCATGGCTGTATACACTGAATCTGGCTGATCCTTTGTGCCTTGCTTGCTATACAGCTTGACGGTGGGACCATGAAAGACCATTTCTAATATATATTCTGCAAATTTACTTAGGTTTACATCATGTTGTTGTCTGGAGTACTTAGTATGGCCCCTGTCTTTTTTTGGTGGCGAGTCTTTCTGCTTGCCAATTTATGAACAGTATCTATTTGTCCGACATATTCAGAAGAAATATTAATATGCTAGCAGATTTCGGTTAAGTTTAAGTATTTAAAATATTAAATGTTTATTTTTGTATTTTTAAAGCTCTGCATTATTATTTAATAAGACACAAACCGGCCATGTAGGTGGAAATGTTCCTGAGAACCTCTCCTCGAAATATTATTATTGTTTAACTCTTTCTATAAAGAAAATTTGTAGCTTTAGAAAAGTAGAGGCCGAGTTTCACATAAATGAGTGGTGCTTGCTTTAGACCAGTTACAATATACAGATAACTAGGATGTGACTTACTAATAAATATGTTTGTATAGGGCACCGTGTCTGTAGACTGCTAAGAAAAAAATCTGCCTTTCTCAGTGTCCCATTTATTTGCAGTTTTAAGCCTGAGAGATTTTGTCTTTCTCCAGCACCAGTGAGTGCCTGCTGTGTGACCCAGCAGCTCTTCAGAAAGAGTACTATCGCACGGAAAGGGTGAAAGGTATATAAAAACATAAGCTGAATCAGTATGATGTTATGGAAGTATTTAGCATATGTATTCGCTCTTCCGGTTGCTGTTCATGTGTACGCCCTACGTGAAAATCAATAAGAATAATTTACATACGCCTATGATTATTAGCAGTGCAACCAATCAATTTTTAAACATGTATGCCACCTAAATGAAATTTTATTAAGGTGCTGCTCTGATAATTTACCACTGTGAAATGTTCCTTCACAATTTCCGTTTGTTGAATGTGCTGCACACCACTGTGAAGGTCTTTGTTCATGTTCCCAAGTGCACTTGCAAGCAACTTTCTTCTGCGCTGAAACTCTAGCGTTTTACATTCATTCCTCATCGGAATTGCACTGCAGGCCTTTTCTACTTTATGGCCTATAGAACATAATTTAAATGTAGCAACTTTGGCAGGACTTAATGTTTAACTTTGTTGCGCTGTTTAAATAAAAAACACTACCAAGTAAATTAGTTAGTAGATGTTTATTATTGTGATTAGGCAATAGCCTTGTAACTATGCGGCAGAACTTAGCATAAAAGGGGAAGTCTTTGGACAGTTCTTTACAGTGTCAGACAGCTTCTAGTAATGGATCCTCATTGTATGGCCACGAGACCGCTTGCGGCCCACCTGCGTTCACATGTGGCCCCCAGATGAACAGCAGCACTGAACTGCTGGCTACTCGGCCAAGCAATCGCATTTATAAAGATGATTAACAAAAGGGCAGGCATTTATTTACTCGTTATCTGACGTAAAGGAAAAGAAGCACACAAGTTGTCCTGCACCCCTTATCTTTAGGAATATATTAATGTTTAAATAAATCCAGCAACAAATATGTTAGATGATAAAGTCTCTTCGAGATTTAAAAAAGTGTATGTTCGATGGCATCTGTCGCTGTAGATACGCATGTTCTGCAATAGCTCGCCATCTGGTGTTGGGCCGGAGTGTTACAAGTTGTTTTTCTTCGAAGAAGTCTTTCGAGTCACGGGACCGAGTGACTCCTCCTTTTGTCTCCATTGCGCATGGGCGTCGACTCCATCTTCGATTGTTTTTTTTCCGCCATCGGGTTCGGACGTGTTCCTGTCGCTCCGAGTTTCGGAACGGAAAAAATTAGTTAATTTCGGAAGATTTTCGTCGGTATTGTTGCGTTCGGGATCGGCGTACTTAGATTCCACACCGCATCGAAGATCGAAGAGCTCCGGTGCCCTTCGGGGTAGTTTTTCGATCCTCCGTCGGGGCCTGGTCGGCCCGACCGCGTGCTGAAGAACGCCGATGGAACGGACCCCGTTCCGTTTCTGCCCCAAATGCCACAATAAATACCCCTACACAGACCAACACTTGGTCTGCAACCTGTGCCTGTCACCTGAGCACAGCGAAGACACCTGCGAGGCCTGTCGTGCGTTCCGGTCCCGAAAAACACTCCGAGACCGTCGAGCCAGAAGACTTCAAATGGCGTCCGCACCGACAGCCCAACGGGAGTTCGAGGAACAAGAAGAGGAAGGTTCCTTCTCGATCCAAGACTCAGACTCCGAAGGATTCGACGATACACAAACCGTGAGTAAGACGTCGAAAACCACACAAAGAAACATTTACAAGGCCCAGGGGACGCCACTGCCACCAGGCCATGGCTCGACCCATAAATTCGGTGACCGACCTTCGGCACCGAAAAAGGCCCAAACAGTGCCGAGATCGTCCGACTCCGGTCGAGACACAGGCACGCAGCCTTCTCGGGACCGAGAAAGTGCTGGAGACAAGCCTCGACACCGAGATGCCGGTGTCGACACGGCTCGACGCCGAGACAGCGGCACCGAAACAGATCGACGCCGAGAGGTTTCGGCCCCGAAAAGGAAAAAAGTCACCTCGGAGCCGAAAAAACACGCAGACAAAGTTTCGATGCCGAAACAAACTGCAAGCGACCCAGCTTCAGGCTCTTATACAGAAGAGCACTCGCTAACCTCCCAAATGCAAAAGCATAGGTTTGAGGAAGAGCTACAAGCAACTGATGTGGACCATACGCAAAAGCGTATCTTCATTCAGCAGGGGACAGGAAAAATAAGCACCCTTCCCCCCCATTAGGAGAAAAAGAAGGTTGGAGTTCCAGACAAGCACCACAACCAAAAGTGGTGAAAAGAGTTACACCACCACCCTCTCCTCCGCCCGTAATTAACGTTTCACCAGCACAAACGCCATCACACTCCCCAGCTCACACCACCATGAGCCAGGGTGACCAAGATCAGGACGCATGGGACCTATACGACGCCCCAGTGTCAGATAACAGCCCGGAGGCATACCCTACAAAACCATCTCCACCAGAAGACAGCACCGCATACTCTCAGGTGGTGGCTAGAGCAGCACAATTTCACAACGTAAGCCTCCACTCAGAACAGGTCGAGGATGATTTCTTGTTCAACACACTCTCCTCCACCCACAGCTCATACCAAAGCCTGCCTATGCTCCCTGGTATGCTCCGGCACGCAAAAGACATATTTAAGGACCCAGTCAAAAGTAGGGCAATCACACCAAGGGTGGAAAAAAAGTATAAGCCGCCTCCTACGGACCTGGTTTTCATCACAACACAGCTGCCACCAGACTCTGTTGTTGTAGGAGCAGCTAGGAAAAGGGCCAACTCTCACACATCTGGAGATGCACCACCCCCAGATAAAGAAAGCCGCAAGTTCGATGCAGCTGGTAAGAGAGTCGCAGCACAAGCTGCAAACCAGTGGCGCATCGCGAACTCCCAGGCACTACTTGCGCGCTATGACAGAGCCCACTGGGACGAGATGCAACATCTCATCGAACATCTGCCCAAAGACTTCCAAAATAGGGCAAAACAAGTGGTTGAGGAGGGACAGGCCATCTCCAACAACCAGATACGTTCCTCCATGGACGCTGCAGATACAGCTGCACGGACAATTAATACATCTGTAACTATCAGAAGGCATGCATGGCTCCGAACGTCTGGATTTAAACCAGAGATTCAACAAGCAGTTCTCAATATGCCTTTTAATCAAAAAGAACTGTTCGGTCCAGAAGTGGACACAGCGATTGAGAAACTCAAAAAAGATACGGACACTGCCAAAGCCATGGGCGCACTCTACTCCCCGCAGAGCAGAGGGAATTACAGCACATTCCGTAAAACGCCCTTTCGAGGGGGGTTTCGAGGTCAAAGCACACAAGCCAGCACCTCACAAGCGACACCGTCCACTTACCAGGGACAGTATAGAGGAGGTTTTCGGGGACAATATAGAGGAGGGCAATTCCCTAGAAATAGAGGGAGATTTCAAAGCCCCAAAACCCCTACTACTAAACAATGACTCACATGTCACTCACCCCCTCCACACAACACCAGTGGGGGGAAGAATAGGTCATTATTACAAAGCATGGGAGGAAATCACTACAGACACTTGGGTTCTAGCAATTATCCAACATGGTTATTGCATAGAATTTCTACAATTCCCTCCAAACATACCACCAAAAGCACAAAATTTAACAACACACCATTCCAATCTCCTGGAGATAGAAGTGCAGGCACTATTGCAAAAGAATGCAATCGAAATAGTGCCAAACACACAAATAAACACAGGAGTTTACTCACTGTACTTTCTGATACCAAAGAAGGACAAAACGCTGAGACCAATCCTAGACCTCAGAGTAGTGAACACTTTCATCAAATCAGACCACTTCCACATGGTCACACTACAAGAAGTATTGCCATTGCTAAAACTGCACGACTACATGGCAACTTTAGACCTCAAGGATGCTTATTTCCATATACCAATACACCCATCGCACAGGAAATACCTAAGGTTTGTATTCAAAGGAATACATTACCAATTCAAGGTACTGCCTTTCGGATTAACAACCGCACCAAGAGTCTTTACCAAATGTCTAGCAGTAGTCGCAGCACACATAAGAAGGCAGCAAATACATGTGTTCCCATATCTAGACGACTGGCTAATCAAGGCCCATTCGTTCATACAGTGCTCAAATCACACAAATCAGATCATACAAACCCTCTTCAAACTCGGGTTCACCGTCAATTTCACAAAATCCAAAATTCTGCCACGCAAGGTACAACAATACCTGGGAGCCATAATAGACACATCAAAGGGAGTAGCCACTCCAAGTCCACAAAGAATTCAAAATTTCAACACCATCATACAACGCATGTATCCAACACAAAAGATACAGGCAAAGATGGTATTACAACTCCTAGGCATGATGTCATCATGCATAGCCATTGTCCCAAACGCAAGACTGCACATGAGGCCATTACAACAATGCCTAGCATCACAGTGGTCTCAAGCACAGGGTCACCTTCTAGATCTGGTGTTAATAGACCGCCAAACTTACCTCTCGCTTCTGTGGTGGAACAACATAAATTTAAACAAGGGGCGGCCTTTCCAAGACCCAGTGCCACAATACGTAATAACAACAGATGCTTCCATGACAGGGTGGGGAGCACACCTCGATCAACACAGCATACAAGGACAATGGAACGTACATCAAACAAAACTGCATATCAATCACCTAGAACTTCTAGCAGTTTTTCAAGCACTAAAAGCTTTCCAACCAATAATAGTTCACAAATACATTCTCGTCAAAACAGACAACATGACAACAATGTATTATCTAAACAAGCAGGGAGGGACGCACTCCACGCAGTTAAGCCTGCTAGCACAAAAAATTTGGCATTGGGCAATTCACAACCAAATTCGCCTAATTGCACAGTTTATACCAGGGATACAAAATCAACTCGCAGACAATCTCTCTCGAGATCACCAACAAGTCCACGAATGGGAAATTCACCCCCAAATTCTGAACACTTATTTCAAACTCTGGGGAACACCTCAGATAGACTTGTTTGCGACAAGGGAGAACGCAAAATGCCAAAACTTCGCATCCAGGTACCCACACAAACAATCCCAAGGCAATGCCCTATGGATGAACTGGTCAGGGATATTTGCTTACGCTTTTCCTCCTCTCCCTCTCCTTCCTTACCTGGTAAACAAACTCAGTCAAAGCAAACTCAAACTCATATTGATAGCACCAACTTGGGCAAGGCAACCCTGGTACACAACGCTGCTAGACCTATCAGTGGTACCCTGCATCAAATTGCCCAACAGGCCAGATCTGTTGACACAGCACAACCAAAAGATCAGACACCCAGATCCAGCATCGCTGAATCTAGCAATCTGGCTCCTGAAATCCTAGAATTCGGGCACCTACAACTTACCCAAGAATGTATGGAAGTCATAAAACAAGCAAGAAGGCCATCCACCAGGCACTGCTATGCAAGTAAATGGAAGAGGTTTGTTTGCTACTGCCATATTAATCAAATACAACCATTACACACAACTCCAGAACATGTAGTGGGTTACTTGCTTCACTTACAAAAATCTAACCTAGCTTTCTCTTCCATTAAGATTCACCTTGCAGCAATATCTGCATACCTGCAGACTACCTATTCAACTTCCCTATATAAAATACCAGTCATTAAAGCATTCATGGAGGGCCTTAGGAGAATTATACCACCAAGAACACTACCTGTTCCTTCATGGAACCTAAATGTTGTCCTAACTAGACTTATGGGTCCACCTTTTGAACCCATGCACTCCTGCGACATACAGTTCCTAACCTGGAAGGTGGCATTTCTCATCGCCATTACTTCCCTGAGAAGAGTAAGCGAGATTCAGGCGTTCACTATACAGGAACCTTTTATACAACTACACAAAAATAAAGTCGTCCTAAGGACCAATCCTAAATTTTTGCCAAAGGTTATTTCACCGTTCCATCTAAATCAAACAGTGGAACTTCCAGTGTTCTTTCCACAGCCAGATACCGTAGCTGAAAGGGCACTACATACATTAGATGTCAAAAGAGCATTGATGTATTACATTGACAGAACAAAGAACATCAGAAAGACTAAACAACTCTTTATTGCATTTCAAAAACCTCATGCAGGAAACCCAATTTCAAAACAAGGTATAGCCAGATGGATAGTTAAATGCATCCAAATCTGCTACCTTAAAGCTAAACGACAGCTGCCCATTACACCAAGGGCACACTCAACCAGAAAGAAAGGTGCTACCATGGCCTTTCTAGGAAACATCCCAATGCAAGAAATATGTAAGGCAGCCACATGGTCTACGCCTCACACATTCACCAAGCACTACTGTGTAGACGTGTTATCCGCACAACAAGCCACAGTAGGTCAAGCCGTATTAAGGACATTATTTCAAACTACTTCCACTCCTACAGGCTAATCCACCGCTTTTGGGGAAATAACTGCTTACTAGTCTATGCAGAACATGCGTATCTACAGCGACAGATGCCATCGAACTGAAAATGTCACTTACCCAGTGTACATCTGTTCGTGGCATCAGTCGCAGTAGATTCGCATGTGCCCACCCGCCTCCCCGGGAGCCTGTAGCAGTTTGGAAGTTACCTTCAATTATTTATATATGTATCATCTCAACCTTAAATAGGTGCATACTTAGTCACTCCATTGCATGGGCACTATTACTACAATTCAACTCCTACCTCACCCTCTGCGGGGAAAAACAATCGAAGATGGAGTCGACGCCCATGCGCAATGGAGACAAAAGGTGGAGTCACTCAGTCCCGTGACTCGAAAGACTTCTTCGAAGAAAAACAACTTGTAACACTCCGGCCCAACACCAGATGGCGAGCTATTGCAGAACATGCGAATCTACTGCGACTGATGCCACGAACAGATGTACACTGGGTAAGTGACATTTTCATTCTCAAACATGTGAACTGTTTAACCTTAGTACATCAGATTGGCATTTATTAGAATGTGAACTTTAAAATGTTCATGCTTTCCTCCTTCTCTCAATGGCATTAGCGAACTGAGGTAGGTCATTTGTCATGGGCGTCCTCTATGCGGCCTAGGTTGTTTATTCATGCAAACATTATAGTCTATTAAACCAAACTCAATACGTTTTTGTACAGCATACATCATGAACTAGTATATTAAACAGTTCTCATATGTGATAATGAAGAAAAAAGAAGTCTGGTGAAATAAAACAATTGCCTAGGATCACGCATTTTTGTCAAGTGGGGAAGTCTGGATCGATCCCAGGTGTTTGGTTTCACAGTGCACAATTCAGCCACTAGATGGGCATCTCTTACCCTCTTTCGTTTTATAAGAAAAGTTGATGGTTTGCCTTGTATTTTTGGCACATGAGTTTAGAAGGTGGGTGGCAGACACAAGCCTCACGAAGGATCAGCTTATTTTTGTTCAATGAGCCAAGAGAACCTAAAGTTGAATGAGAACCGGGCATCTGCCTTGAGGTTGGCCCAAGCCGTCAGGGTCATGCACACCTCTTTTGCATAATAGCAGTTAAGGGAAGAGAGGCATAAGTCTTACTTGAGGGAACAAAGGCAGGACTCATTGTTTGAATGTTCCTGACTTTGTCACTACACCATATTTTGGTAATTATGCTATGAAACTGGTTGTTCTCTCCTTCAATAATAAAGTCAAATGACTATTGGGTTAACAGCCTGTTTTCTTGTCGCACATTTGTTGCTAGTGGTAGTTTGATTTAAGTTTATCCTATCTCTGTTAAATAAATATATTCAAAAAGTGACTACCCAGGAGCACACAATTTGTCTCAAAGGGAGGCCAGAATGAATACAAGCCAGGTCTTCTGGCTCCCTAGCTTCCATGTTGCTTATTATACAACCACCAGGGTGTTAGTAGTCCCTGAGGCACACCAACACAATCAGAACCACTGTTGCCAAAATCGTACCTCCGTGTTGTGGAACCTGCGCAGAGGTTTAATAAAGAGCTCATACAGTAGACAGCATATTTTGAGAAAGTGGTAAAGCCAGGTTTAAACATAGTCTCCTCCAAATACATAGGTATGGGGCACAGTGACTGTGTGGAACAATAATGTTCAATATGTCCAATGGCATGTGTGGCATATAGATAGACATGCTATGCATAAACTCGCCATCTAGTGTTGGGTTCAGAGTGGTACAACTTGTTTTTCTTCAAAGAAGCTTTTTGAGTCACAGGATTGGGTGACTCCTCATCTCGGTAATACTGCGCATGGGCGTCTAGTCCTTTGTTAGTTTGTTTCTCTCCACTGTCTGGTTCGGACGTGTGTTCCTCTTGTTCAGAGTTCTGGGGTTGATACAATCTAAAATGGTACTCTGTTTTTCTATCATGGTTGGTATTGTTCGATTGTGTTTTCTTCCCTCACTCTGCTTTTGGTTCCAGCCTATACCCGGAATTGATTCTCTGCCCTTCAAGGGTCCTCTTTGGGACTGTCTCCTCTGTGTGGCATCTAACTATGCAGACCTGATGAAACAGACTCCATTTCGGTTTTGTCCTCAATGCCACTCCAAATTTCCACACATCGACCACCACCAGCTGTGTAATTTGTGTCTCTCCCTCGACCGCAACGAGCAGACCTGCAACGCTTGCCGTTACTTCCGATCGAAGAAGCCACTCCGAGATCAAAGAGCTCGTCGGATCAAAATGGCATCTCGGACTCCTGAAGATACCCAGGACATCTTCAGCAACAAGCATGCACTGGAGGAACGGGAGCAAGAACAGGCCTTCTTCGTCGAGGACTGACTCGAATGTTCAAGCTGCCATTGAAAGTCAACCGTTGCATTTGGTGCAGACCATGAGTAAAAAGACCCCTTTACCCTTGGTTAAGGCTACATCTAAAGAGGTCACCTGTCTGCCACTGCTGTCCGGCCATGGTCTGAGCCGAGAAACTCCTTCAGGTGCCCAGCTATCTGAATTGGCACCGAAAAAAGCCTAAGACAAATCTTTGGCATCAGCCTTAGGTGCTGGTACCTCCACCTAGGCATGGACCCGACCATGTGTACACAGTGCATCAGTACAGACCACTTCGGCACCAAAGAAAAAACTGTTATCCTCCGTTTAGGTGCCGAAAATATCCAGCAAACTGAAATCTTCTGAATTGAAATTTTTTAAAAAGACCACAATTGATTCCGGACAGTCTTTGACCACCGGTGGAACTTATTTTGGAAGTTATGGACGCTCATCAGCGGGAACTTCAGATTCAAGAGGGAACTGGACATATAACATCACCTCCTCTCCCTTTTAAAGAGGAAATTAACTTTAAGAGGAGCTCGACTCCTCTCTCCCTCCAAAAAATACCTGTTATGGGCAAGGCTTCTTTTCTCCCTCAGCTTTCTCCACTTCATTCTCCAGATCCTTCTCCACCAAAATCTCCCCCTCCTTTGGGGTTCACACCACCTAATTCATCACCTGGTGTGGCTCATGATTAAGATTAGATTATACAGACCCATAGGATACATACGATTAAGATCCTATTACACCTAACAATCCTGATCTCTACCCAGCTAGACCCTCGTCACATGAGGATTTCAATTCTTATCAACAGGGTATAACTAGGACAGCTGCATTTCATAACGTCCACTTTTACAGATTCAGTAGAAGAAGATTTTCTGTTTGATACCCTTGGCACAACACACAAGGACAGTCTATTTCTTCCCATGCTCCCAGGCATGCTCAGGCACACAGATGAAATCTTTAAGAAACCAGTTAGATCACGAGTTATCACTCTTAGGGTAGAAAATAAAAATATGAGGCTGCACCCACTGACCCTTTATTTAGCAAGACTCCGATTCCTCCTGACCATTGCTACCTCTAATGCTCACAAAATGGCTGATAGCCAGTCAATAGGAGACACACCCCCTCCTGACAAGGAAAGTAAAAAGTTAGATGTGGCAGCTTAAGCAGCCAGTCACTGGTGTATTGCTAACACTCAGGCATTACCGTCCCGCTGTGATAGACCACACTGGGATGCCATGGAGGAGCTTCTACAATATCTCCCGAGGAACATAGTAAAAGTGATGCAGAAATTGTAGTTGAAGTGCAAACCATCACCAACAATTCAATTAGATGTGCCTTTTATTAATACCAGCATCCTCATTAGACATGCCTGGCTCAGGCTTTAAACCGGAGGTGCAGTAGGCAGTGTTAAACATTCCCTTCAATGAAGAGCACTCATTTGGACCACAGCTGGATACCACACTTAAGCTCAACAGAGATTAGACTGCAAAGTTATGGGGGCATTCCAAGCCAGCACATTCTGGGTACTTTTCGTCACCCGGAGTTCTCAAGAGGCTCATCCTTTGCTTGTGTGGAAGAGTGGTCTGTAAAGTCCACCTCTCAGTTATACTCCAGAGGTTATTGTAGAAGTTCCCAGAGGATACAATAATAGAGGCCAAGGAAAGCCATCAACATCTAGAGGCTCCTCATCCACCACCAAGCAATGATTGCCTCCACCTGCCACCACCACACATCACTCCTTTAGGTGGCAGACTACAACGCTTTTACCCACAATGGTCTTGTCTCAATTTTCCACAGATCATTGGGTACTTTCAATTATCCAAAATGGTTACTGATTGGAGCTCACATCCACTCCGCCCAAACATACCCCCTCGTACTCAGACTTTCTGAAGAACATCTCACTCTTCTCAAGGAGGAAGTACACTCCTCTTCTCAAAGAGGCCATAGAACCATTTCCATTACAACACAAAGGTGCAGGAGTTTATTCCCTCTATTTTCTAGTACCCAAAAAAAGACGTGTCTCTCAGACTAATCTTATTTCTCAGACCCTTAAACCATTATATCCTGTCAGGAGCTTCCATATGGTCATCCTTCAAGATGTCATTCCCCTTCTCCAAAATGGCAATTTCATGACGGTGTTAGACCTAACGGACGCCTATTTTCACATTCCCATTCATCCAGCATACCACAAATACCTCAGATTTGTGGTTGCAGGAAAACAATACCAATTGAAGGTCTTACCTTTCCAGGTCACAACTGCTTTGAGTATTCACCAAATGTCTCGCAGTAGTGGCCACATACCTCAAAAGACAACAAGTGCATGTTTTCCCTTACTTGGACGACAAGCTTATCAGGGCCAGTATCCTCTAAGAATGTCCTCATCACACTCAACTTTCAATCAGTCTCCTACACACTTTAGGATTCACTATCAGTTAACTCAAATAATATCTTCAACCCCTCCAGACACCACCTTATCTAGGAACGATTCTCAATACACAATTAGGACTAGCATTCTCCAGCTCAGCCTGAATTCAAGCTTTTCAAAGAATGATTACTCTGTTAACCGAGAACCATTCACAGTAAGTACTTTTAGGAATTATGGCATTTTGCATCGCTATCATACCGCATGCCAGACTTCATATGCGTCCCCTGCAACCGTGCCTCTTGTCAATGGCCTCGGGCACAGGGACACCTGGCACATCTAGTGGTGTTAGACCACCATGCTCATCTATCTCTACAATAGTGGAACAACACAAACCTTATAAAAGGATGGCGTTTAAAAAAAAAAAATTGCATCTTACACAAACATTATGGAAATGGGCAATTCATCACCATATTCACATAATGGTACAATATCCCCTGGGATAGATACAATCTGCAGACCTGCTAAGCAGGATGCAGCAACAAGCCCACAAATGGGAACTCCACCCACAAGTACTTCACCAGCACTTTCTAAAGTGGGGAACACCTCAAATCGACTTATTTGCCATACCTCAGAACGCAAAATGCCAAAACTTTGCCTCCAGGTATCCTCACCCTCACTTCAGAGGCCATGCTCTATGGATGCATTGGATATGTATATGTGTACAATATATGCGTACGTTTTTACACCTCTCCCACTCATTCCTTTTTTAGTTCGTAAGCTCAGACAATCTTCCTTCATCATAATCCTGGTAGCTCCTACATGGGCACGTCAACCAGGGTTCACAACACTTCTGGATCTCTCAGTAGTTCCACATCAAAAGATCCCCAACAGACCGGACCTTCTAACTCAAAATCAAGGGCTAATAAGTCTTCCAGACCCCAAATCACTCAACCTAACGATATGGCTCCTGAGGTAACAGAATTTGGGTACTTATATCTACAACAAGAATGTATGGATGTTTTCAGAGAAGCACGTAGGCCAACAACTAGACATTGTTATGCGGTATAATGGAAACTTTTTGTGTGGTTTTGCCAATTTAAAAAAACATTGACCCTCTCAAACCAATGATTCAACAGATTGTTACTAAATTTACAAAAAGATAATCTTGCTTATACCGCTATTCGTCTTCACTTATCAGCTATAGCTGCATATCTTCAGAACAGACAGCATACTTCTTTGTTTAGATTTCATGTTATTAAGCCATTTATGGAAAGACTTAAGAGTCTTTCCACCAAGGGTTCCTCCAGCACCATCCTGGAATCTTAATATTGTTCTCACAAGGCTTATGGGTCTTCCTTTTGAGCCACTACATTCCTGTTCTCTACAATTTCTGTCAGGCAAGGTAGCCTTTTTTATTCGCCATCTCATCCCTTAGGCGTGTGAGTGTGCTCCAGGCTTTAACCTTGGAAGAAACTTTCTTCCAAATTCACAAAGAAAAACTTGTATTAAGAACTAATCCAAAAATCCTTCCAAATATAGTTTCACAATTTCATTTCAATCAATAGAATTGCTAGTTTTCTTTCACAAACCAGATTCTGTAGCGGAAAGAGCTCTCCACACTCTTGATGTGAAAAGGTCTCTTATGTATTAATCAGACAGAACCAAAGACTTTAGGAGAACAAAACAACTTTTTGTAGCCTTTTCAAAGCCCCATAAAGGAGAAGCTGTATTTAAACCAAGTATAGCTAGATAGATAGTCAAATGTATTCAAACTTGCTATCATAAAGCCAAACAGCAATTACCTACACCATCCAGAACACACCCCACTAGGGGAAAAAAAGTGCATCCGTGGCATTTTTAGGTAACCTACCCATCGGAGATATTTGTAAAGCAGCTACATGGTCTACACCGCATACCTTTACAAAACATTGTGTTGATGTTTTTTGCACATCAACTGGCAAACGTTGGGCAAGCAGTACTAAAAAACACTCTTTCAAACAATTGCAACTCCTGCACGCTAGCCACAGCTTGATGTAGGGGACTGCTTTACAGTCTAGGCATAGCATGTGTATCTACAGCACATGCCATTGAATGGAAAATGTTACTTACCAGTAAACATCTGTTAGTGGCATGTAGTGCTGTAGATTCACACATGTCCTTCCTCCTCCCTGGGTACGTGTGGCAGTTGCCATTTATTAACATGTAAATATTGTACATATATACATTCATTGCACAAACATCTTTTCTGTCCTATTCTCTCTTCACCACTTCACTCTCCTGCGTGCAGAGAAACAATCTAATAAAGGACTGGATGCCCATGCGCAATATTACCAAGAGGCTCACTCGATCCCGTGGCTCAAAGCTTCTTCGAAGAAAAACAAGTTGTACCACTCCAAACCCAACCCTAGATGGCGAGCTTAAGCATAGCATGTGAATGTACAGCACTGTATGCCACAAACAGATGTCTACTGATAAGTAACATTTTCCTTTTGGTCCATGTTGGCTACTCTAGGCTATGAAACCAGATCCAGTTGTTCTGGATAAAGAAGCCTCACCCACATAATGGGGCATGCTTCATCTTCCTTCCTCACCCTGGTACGATGATACTACCAGGGCAGACTCTCCGTCCATTTTGTGAGGGAGCTCATAGAAAAAGTATGATAGCTGGTAGAGAGGGGATTTAGTTATTAAAAATATCTTGAAATAAACCCATGGGAATTCCCTTTTACTGGTTGGTATCGTGAGCATACATAAAATCTTAAAAACAAAAAGAGTGATGCTTTATGGATACAGTGGCCAATACATTCAATTTATTGCAGACATGTTTCTAAATGACAGCCTATGAAAGGCCTAGGGCATTCATCAAGGTGATTGAGATGGAAAATTCTTATGCAGTTGGTGAGAACATCTTTATGCAAGTGAAAGGAGGACTTCTTACCTTTACCAAGCAAGGTGGTAGCCTAAGGGTGGAGAATCGTATCACATAATCATTGATAGAGGTCATTCTCTGTGAAATAAAACAGCCAACATGCATGTTCCTTAGTGGTGGGACTCCAAACAGCTGAAATGCTGGCCTGACCTGTGGTATCCTGCCATCTGTTTGCAAGACTGGAAACTGCTTCTGGAAACTATTCAAAACTTTTCTGCAGCTAACACCACAGATGAATTTGTTTCTCTACATAGAGGTGCTCCTCTCTCACCCTGGTGCACGCACAAGCTTGTTAGCTTTTTTCCATTGATCACTAACTCAGCCCTACCATGCCACAACACTCAAAATTCAGATCATGTATTTGAAGTGCCAGAAGGAGTTTTCAACAGCTGACTTGCATTTCTTCTGCCTGTCTTGCTGGATAATAAAAATCTGTTCTATGTCTATCAGGGGGAAATCCTCTGAAGAACTGTGTGTTGAACATGCAGAGCGAGAGAAACCCTATTGCAGTAAATTTGATGTTCGTAGCATGTGTCTGAAGAAACCCAGGCTCTGCATAATCATCTATTTTAGGGTTGGACATTGCAATGAAATATTTTTTTTTTTTTTTTTAAATCTTTGAAAGAAGTTTGAGTCTCGAGATGTGCTTGGACACCTCTCTTAGTCCACAATTCACGTGCACCAACTTTTGCTGCTCTTGGGTTTGGATGTGTTTGGCAACAGCTATAAGGCTTAAGTGCTCCACACTTTGAGACTGACAACTCAAGATAACGATCACTGTATGATCGACCTCAGTTCAGCAGTCCTCCAAAAAGGAACACAGTGTTCGATGGCATCTGTCGCTGTAGATACACATGTTGTGCATAGCCCGCCATCTGGTGTTGGGTCGGAGTGTTACAAGTTGTTTTTCTTCGAAGAAGTCTTTTGAGTCACGGGACCGAGGGACTCCTCCTCTTTGTCTCCATTGCCGTCCGACTCGGGTCGAGACACAGGCACCCAGCCATCTCGGGACCGAGATAGTGCTGCCGGCAAAGATCGACGCCGAGATAGCGGAGCCGAAGCTGCTCGACGCAGAGACAGCGGCACCGAGGAGGATCGACGCCGAGAGGGTTCGACTCCAAAAAAGAGAAAAGTCGCCTCGGAGCCGAAAAAGAGCGTGGACATAGTTTCGGTGCCAAAACGACCCGCAACCGAGCCAACTACCGGTTCCTATTCAGAGGAACAATCACTGTCCTCTCAAATGCGAAAGCATAGATTCGAGGAGGAATTACACTCCACTGAGGTGGACCACACTCAAAAACGGATTTTTATTCAGAGTGGAACAGGGAAAATAAGCACCCTTCCCCCTATTAGGAGGAAGAGGAGACTTGAATTCCAACAAGAACAAGCACCACAAACAAAACTGGTGAAGAAGGTAACTCCGCCACCCTCTCCTCCACCTGTAGCTCACATTTCACCGGCACAGACTCCGTCACATTCACCGGCTCACACCACCTTAAGCCAAGGTGACCAGGACCAAGATGCTTGGGACTTATACGACGCCCCAGTGTCGGACAACAGTCCAGAGGCGTATCCTACAAAGCCCTCACCACCAGAAGACAGCACAGCCTATTCACAAGTGGTGGCTAGAGCAGCAGAGTTCCACAACGTGTCTCTACACTCGGAGCCTGTCGAGGATGACTTCCTCTTCAACACCCTCTCTTCCACACATAGCACCTACCAAAGCCTGCCTATGCTCCCAGGAATGCTAAGGCACGCAAAGGACATATTCAAAGAGCCTGTCAAGAGTAGGGCAATAACACCGAGGGTGGAAAAGAAATATAAAGCACCTCCCACAGACCCAGCTTTCATCACCTCACAACTGCCACCAGATTCGGTTGTGGTAGGGGCAGCTCGCAAGAGAGCAAACTCTCACACATCGGGCGATGCACCACCCCCAGATAAGGAGAGCCGCAAGTTCGATGCAGCCGGTAAAAGGGTCGCAGTACAGGCTGCAAACCAGTGGCGCATCGCTAATTCTCAAGCGCTCCTAGCGCGATATGACAGAGCCCACTGGGACGAGATGCAACACCTCATTGAGAATCTACCCACAGAACTGCAAAAGAGGGCGAAACAAGTGGTTGAGGAGGGCCCAAACATCTCCAATAACCAGATACGCTCCTCTATGGACGCAGCGGACACAGCAGCAAGAACAATTAACACGGCAGTAACCATACGAAGGCACGCGTGGCTACGAACATCTGGTTTTAAACCAGAGATACAGCAGGCGGTGCTCAATATGCCATTCAATGAGCAACAATTGTTCGGACCTGAAGTGGACACGGCAATTGAGAAGCTAAAAAAGGACACTGACACTGCAAAAGCCATGGGCGCTCTCTACTCCCCGCAGAGCAGAGGCACTTTCAACACCTTCCGCAAGTCAACCTTTAGAGGGGGGTTTCAGGGTCAAGCCACACAAGCCAGTACCTCACATTCAACACCGTCCACCTACCAGGGACAGTACCAAAGGGGAGGCTTTCGGGGCCAATACAGAGGAGGACAATTCCCTAGAAGCAGGGGAAAATTTCAAAGCCCCAAAACACCTACAACCAAACAGTGACTCACACGTCACTCATCCCCTCCACACAACACCAGTGGGGGGAAGAATAAGTCAGTATTACCAAGCGTGGGAGAAAATAACAACAGACACTTGGGTCTTAGCAATTATCCAACATGGTTATTGCATAGAATTTCTACAAATCCCTCCAAACATACCACCAAAAACACAGAAAATATCAAAACAACATTCGGACCTCCTAGAAATAGAAGTTCAGGCATTACTGCAAAAGAACGCAATAGAACTGGTACCAGATACACAAACAAATACAGGGGTTTACTCACTGTACTTTCTAATACCAAAGAAGGACAAAACACTGAGACCAATCCTAGACCTCAGAACACTAAATACATACATCAAATCAGAACACTTTCACATGGTCACGCTACAGGAAGTGTTACCATTGCTAAAGCAGCAAGATTACATGACAACCTTAGATCTCAAAGACGCGTATTTCCACATACCAATACATCCGTCGCACAGAAAATACCTAAGGTTCGTATTCAAAGGAATACATTACCAATTCAGAGTATTGCCGTTCGGTTTAACAACTGCACCAAGAGTCTTCACAAAATGCCTAGCAGTAGTGGCTGCACACATCCGAAGGCAGCAAATACACGTATTCCCGTATCTAGACGACTGGCTAATCAAGACCGACACACTGACAAGGTGCTCACACCACACAGATCAGGTCATACAAACCCTCTACAAACTCGGTTTCACCATCAACTATGCGAAATCACACATTCTGCCGTGCAAGGTACAACAATACCTAGGAGCGACAATAGACACAACAAGGGGAATAGCCACTCCAAGTCCACAAAGGGTTCAAAATTTCCAAAAGATTATACAACGCATGTATCCAACACAAAGAATACAGTCGAAGATGATATTACAACTCCTAGGCATGATGTCCTCATGCATAGCCATTGTCCCAAACGCAAGGTTGCACATGCGGCCCTTACAACAGTGCCTAGCATCACAATGGTCACAAGCACAGGGTCAGCTTCTAGATCTGGTGTTGATAGACCGCCTAACATACCTCTCGCTTCTATGGTGGAACAATATAAATTTAAACAAAGGGCGGCCTTTCCAAGACCCAGTGCCACAATACGTGATAACAACAGATGCTTCCATGACAGGGTGGGGAGCACACCTCAATCAACACAGCATACAAGGACAATGGGACGTACATCAAAGAAAGCTGCATATAAATCACCTCGAACTACTAGCACTTTTCCAAGCATTAAAAGCATTTCAACCAATCATAACTCACAAATACATTCTTGTCAAAACGGACAACATGACAACAATGTATTATCTAAACAAACAGGGGGGGGACACACTCAACACAGCTGTGCCTTCTGGCACAAAAAATATGGCAATGGGCAATTCACAACCACATTCGCCTAATAGCACAGTTTATTCCAGGGATCCAGAATCAACTTGCAGACAATCTCTCTCGAGATCACCAACAGGTCCACGAGTGGGAAATTCACCCCCAAATTCTAAACACTTACTTCAAACGTTGGGGAACACCTCAAATAGACTTATTTGCAACAAAGGAGAACGCAAAATGCCAAAACTTCGCATCCAGATACCCACACAGGCAGTCTCAAGGCAATGCCCTATGGATGAACTGGTCAGGGATATTTGCGTACGCTTTTCCCCCTCTCCCTCTCCTTCCATATCTAGTAAACAAATTGAGTCAAAACAAACTCAAACTCATACTGATAGCACCAACATGGGCAAGGCAACCATGGTACACAACACTGCTAGACCTATCAGTAGTACCCCACGTCAAGTTGCCCAACAGGCCAGATCTGTTAACACAACACAAACAACAGGTCAGGCATCCAAACCCAGCATCGCTGAATCTAGCAATCTGGCTCCTGAAATCCTAGAATTCGGACACTTAAACCTCACACAAGAATGTATGGAAGTCATAAAGCAAGCTAGAAGACCATCCGCTAGACACTGCTATGCAAGCAAATGGAAAAGGTTTGTTTGCTACTGCCATCATAATCAAATTCAACCATTACACGCATCTCCAAAGGATGTAGTGGGTTACTTACTACACTTACAAAAATCGAACCTGGCCTTCTCTTCCATTAAAATACACCTCGCAGCAATATCTGCATACCTGCAGATTACCCATTCAACTTCACTATTTAGGATACCTGTCATTAAAGCGTTTATGGAAGGCCTCAAAAGAATTATACCACCAAGGACACCACCTGTTCCTTCATGGAACCTCAACATCGTCTTAACAAGACTCATGGGTCCACCCTTTGAACCTATGCATTCTTGCGAAATACAATTCCTAACCTGGAAAGTTGCATTTCTCATCGCCATCACATCTCTAAGAAGAGTAAGTGAAATTCAGGCGTTTACAATACAAGAACCTTTTATCCAACTACACAAAAATAAAGTAGTCCTAAGGACCAATCCTAAATTTTTGCCAAAGGTTATTTCACCGTTCCACCTAAATCAAACGGTAGAGCTACCAGTGTTCTTCCCACAGCCAGATTCCATAGCTGAAAGGGCACTACATACATTAGACGTCAAAAGAGCACTAATGTACTACATCGACAGAACTAAAAACATCAGAAAAACTAAACAACTGTTTATTGCATTTCAAAAACCTCACGCAGGAAACCCAATATCGAAACAGGGTATAGCCAGATGGATAGTTAAGTGCATCCAAATCTGCTACCTTAAAGCAAAAAGACAACTGCCCATTACACCAAGGGCACACTCAACCAGAAAGAAAGGCGCTACCATGGCCTTCCTAGGGAATATTCCAATGCACGAAATATGTAAGGCAGCCACATGGTCTACGCCTCACACATTTACCAAGCACTACTGTATAGACGTGCTATCCGCACAACAAGCCACAGTAGGTCAAGCCGTACTAAAAACCTTATTTCAGACTACTTCCACTCCTACAGGCTGAGCCACCGCTTTTGGGGAGATAACTGCTTACTAGTCTATGCACAACATGTGTATCTACAGCGACAGATGCCATCGAACTGAAAATGTCACTTACCCAGTGTACATCTGTTCGTGGCATCAGTCGCTGAAGATTCACATGTGTCCACCCACCTCCCCGGGAGCCTGTAGCCGTTTGGAAGTTAGCTTCAACTTTGTACATTTGTAAATATATTAAATCTTAAATAGGTACATACTTATTCCCTCCATTGCATGGGCACTATTACTAACAAACAACTCCTACCTCACCCTCTGCGGGGAAAACAATCGAAGATGGAGTCGACGCCCATGCGCAATGGAGACAAAGAGGAGGAGTCCCTCGGTCCCGTGACTCGAAAGACTTCTTCGAAGAAAAACAACTTGTAACACTCCGACCCAACACCAGATGGCGGGCTATGCACAACATGTGAATCTTCAGCGACTGATGCCACGAACAGATGTACAATGGGTAAGTGACATTTTCATTCTGACTGATACTTCTAATCGCAGATTACTTGCATTGTGAATAATCCCATGGGGTTGGACTTGATCCTGAAACATTTAGAGTAGTTCTCCGGTGCACTGTTGTCAAGTGATGAATGAAGCTGCATTTGAGCACCACCCATGCAGATAATTAGTTTTTCCCTGGTCCGTGACAAGATTTTAGAAAATAATTTTATGTCACCCTTGCCCTATCCCCCCCCCCAAAATGCAGGGGATGTTTTAATGTCGTAAACAGATGTCTGATAGACCCTCGCATAGTTTGTTTGTGGTCCAGGAGGTCGGACTATGACTCCAAGGTGCTTACTGACTGTTCCCAGATGACTATACACGCCTCAGGAAAACACAAATCCAAACTAGGACTCCAAGCACATGAAGACTCAGCACTGTGATTGGTTGAGGTCAAAAGGAAGGTCCTGCTCCCGAAGTCGTTACCCAGGTCTTTGGGTAAGCTGAAGAAGAAACACAGAAAATCCACATAGGAAGCTGCACCTTTGCACCGCTTTCGCACTCCAGGGAGGGTTTCAATGCGAGTCCTTGTCTTGCTTTTGATCTCCATTGGAGTCTTGTCCCAACCCAATAGGAGTTCGCAGGTCTGTCAGTGTTGTTGCAGCAAGTAGAAGCCGCTAAAGAGGTTATGCTTTGGATTTGCATCACTTTACCCATTTTCTCTGATGCACCTTCGAGCCCCAAGGACCCACAGGGGCCTCTGGTTAGATTTCTGTCAGTGTGTCGGCTCTTGACGCAGTCTGTGCCCCTTGAGCTCACATTGCGTCCAGTGCTGAGTCCGGTGCTCGCTTTGGCTCCAGAGCTATAATCTGCACCTGTTCAACTCTCATAGACCTATATGTTGATGCTGGAAAAGAATCTACAGCCTATTGTACTATCTGACTCCGAAATAAATCCGCCTTGACTGAGGTCTCACCTGGCACACAACTTCTTGCCAATCCCAGTGATTCTGATACCTTGTTCTCACCACACGATAGAGGCCAGACTTTACATATTCGCACAGATTCTGATGACAACTAGAATGGCGGGATGATTGTTTCTCATAATGTTTCCTATATTGATAAAACTGGTATGACGAGCTTCAGGATAACAGTGGGTTTGACCCTTTCCCGGTTACTGGCTTTGTGTCTATCTGGGGTCCTGCAGTGGGAGGCGCATCTTTCGCCGTAGTGATGGGAAGAGCAGCTGAGGTGTCAGTTTTCAGTTCAATCAGTCAAGTATTTGTAAAGTGCAGCTTGTCACCCGCAAGTGTATCCAGGCACTTGAAGTAGGTCTCATTCAAAGAGCCAGGTCCTTAGCCCCTTCCTGAATACGGTCAGCGATGGGGAGGTGCAAAGGTGGAGGGCATTTGAGGTCTTGGCGGCAAGATGAGAGAAGGAGCGTCCTCTGGTGCAGCAGCAGCATGTGCAAGGGATCTGTGCGAGGGCTAGGTGTATGGAGCGGAGGCAGTGAAAGTGCAGGCTCTGGTTCAGGTAGGTGGGTCCTTGTTTGTGGAGGGCTTTGTAGGCATGGGTCAGGAGCTTGAAGTCTCTTCTGGACCGGGAGCCAGTGGATGTCTTTCAGTTCTGGGTGATGTGGAGACTCTTGAGCAGGTTGAGGATCAAACCTGCGACTGTCACCTGTATTGATTGGAGCCTTTGCATGAGTTCGGTGGTGGTTCCTTCTTAGAGTGCGTTGCCTTAGTCCAGTGGGATGGTTACCAGGTCATGCGTTACTTTCTTTCTTTTGTTGATGGGGGAACTACTTGAAGATTTTGCAGAGCGTGTGGGAGCAGGCTAAGGAGATATCATTGACCTCACATGAGAGTTCGCTGTCTAGGATGATGCTGAGTTTGTGGGCATAGTCTTTCGGTGTGGAGGTAGGTCATAGTTCCGACAGACACCAGGAATCATTCCAGATGGTGGTGTGTTTGCCGAAGATGAGAATGTCTGTCTTGTCTGTGTTGAGCTTTAAGCAGTTGTCCTTCATCCATGCTGAGGCGTTCTTCATGCAGTTGTGGATGTTAGTTGAAGTGGGGTTGGCAGAGATCCATCGGATGCGCCGTGTCTTGGTGTAGGAAATGATGTTGATATTGTGCGATCTGATGATGTTAGCAAGTGGTGTCATGTAGATGTTGAAGAGTGTAGGGCTGAGGGACGAGGCCTGTGGGACGCTGCAGATGTGCTTGCCTTGCGATGTGAAGGGAATGAGGCAGAGTTTCTGGGTGCACCCCTTGGGGAAGGATGCCATTCATTTGAGCCTTTTGTCAGTTATTCCAGTCTGGTGCAGGGGATAAATGAGTGTGTGGTGGGAAACCATGTTGAAGGCGATGGAGAGGTTGAGCTGGATAAGGGCAACAGATTCTCCTCTATCGAATAGGGCACGGATGTTGTCTGTTGCAGCAATCGGAGCTGTTTCGGTGCTGTGGTTGGTTCTGAATCCTGGTGGGGAAGGGCCTAGTAGGTGTTCGGTGAGTTTGAAGTTGACTCCCTTCTCCAGGACTTTGGTGGGGAATGGGAGCGACGAGATGGCTCAGTAGTTCTAGAGTTTGTTGGGATCTGCCAAGGGTTTCTTGAGGTGGGGTCTGACCTCTGCATGTTTCCAGACATCAGGAAAGGTGTCCGTGGTTATTGAAGTGTTGATGATGGTAGTGGGTTGGTGGCTGGTCTTGTCTCTTCTGAGGTTAAAAAGTCATTGGGGTAGGGGGCAGTGGGTGCTCCGGAGTGGATGGAACTCCGAAGGGCGATTGTCTGATTCGCTGAGTTGTTTCCAGGTGTTGAGCTGGTGGTTGGTTGTGGTGGTTGATTGGAGGCTGGGGGTGTTGGAGGTTTGGGGATCGAAGTTCTTGTGGACGGTTGCTATTTTGTTGTGGGAATGGTCAGTGAGGGTATTGCAGAGCTTCTGTGATGCAGAGATTGAGTTTTCGTTGGCTGCGGGGCAGGTAAACTCAGACAATGGTGAAGAGTTCCTTGGTTTGGAAGCCGCTGGTACTGGTTTTGATGGTCAGGTTCTCCCTCTGTTGATCTGATCTGTCAATGGTAGTCGTTGAGGACTGATTTGAAAGTGGCTGTGTTGATTTTGTTCTTGCTGGTGCACCATCTTCTTTCAAGTTGGTTGCATATGCGTTTCGTCTTGCTGAGTTCTGGCTTCAGCAAGGGTGGGAATGGTGTTCCAGATTTCAGTGGCGTGCTTGCAGAGGTATCTGGCGTTGATTTAGGATGCATCGGAGTTCATTCGGTGTGGTCTTGGCCAATGCTGATGGTGATCTGTGGGATACTGTGGGGGTCATCAGTCCTGGAGTGGAGACAGGTGAATGGTCCTTCTGTGGAACGGGGAGATGCCAGGCAACAGTTGTTGAGATCAGAGGTTGAGTGTCTGCGGGAGTCTGATGGTTCCTGGATCTGGACACGGACCAGGCACCAATGGGCGCCGATTGTCTTACCTTTGGCATGCCGGTGGTGAACCATTAAGTAGGGCCTGGGAGGGGTGCTTTGGTGGGGCAGTTGTAGGAGAGTGGGAAAAGTGGGAGAGGGGGCAAGACAGCAGTCAAAGCTTCTAGGGGCAGGAGACCTTGGTGCTGGACCAGGGCAAGGGGCATAGCCTGGGCAAAGTGCTGCCTGCCGATGGGTGACAGACAGGTCAGGTAGACCTTTGGTAGCTGGCAGCAGTCAGTGAGAGCTGGTCAGGACCTGCTCAAAGGAGCTGCGCAGCGGCCTCCATTAAATAGGTCCTGGGTGGTGGGGAGGAGTGCTTGCGGGTGGGAAAGGAGCAGGAAAACCTGAAGCATGGGAGAGGGGGAAAGCCAGCAGTCAAGGTTCCTGGGGACAGGAGACCTTGGCGTTGGACCAGGGAATAGTCCGTGCAGAGAGCCAAGTGCTCTCTGCTTCTGGTGACAGACTGGTCAGGTAGGCCTGTGGTCGCTGGCAGCAGGCAGTGAAAGCTGGTCAGGACTTCCATGGTTGACAATTGTAAATTTAACACATGAACTACACCCTGGGTAGGTTCCCACAGAGCCTCCTTTATTATTTGAGATGCTTACTGACCCCTTTCTGGGTAACTAGGCTAAGCCGTGTTTAGTGCTGCCAGTTAATGGGCTGCTTGCTCATTCCCATCGTCCTGCACCTGGTGATCCTGCCATCCTCGCACAACATCCCAGTCTGAAGTCTGCTGTTGGACACCTGAACTACCAGAGTCAAACCCAGTGCCTTCCCTACCACTCCTCCAAACTGAGTCCAAAAGAATAGAATTGTTTGGCAAGAGAATTTTTCCTCCACAAGCCTTGCTCTGAGAGTGGTTATTGTGAGTTGTCTCCTTGGCAGTTACTTCCATGCGCCTCTTACACAGGCTGTTCAGGACAGCTGTCATGCGGAGAAACTTGTGATAAGCTTTCGACTAGACACGACTGATTGTTTGGGTCATGCCATTGGTACCTAGGTGGGCCATCCAGCACATGGCTGTATGATGTCCACTGCTTCCCCAGGGACATCCAAATGTCAAGGCAACAGATGTTATTTGCAGATCCCACTCTTTAGGTGATAAAGTGGTCCTTTAAAGGAGAGCAGAGCCACATGACGTTACTTGGGTCTCTCTGCTCCCACAAGACACGTTCACCAACAGTTTCGACCTCTTGGTGGCTACGGTAGAAGCTTTTCAGTTTGTAAACATCAGACTTCTCCTCCAGCAGAACATGCTTTTCAGACCTTTTGTGGCAGAGGCTGGGTGCTCCCAAAGACAGGGAGGACAGCAGGGACAACATGCAGCCCGGTCTTCTGCTTCCCTAGCTGTAGTAACTGCAAAACAGCTATACTGTGTTCTTGCCAGCAGATAGCCACGCTGTTGGAGGCAGGATCTGCTATTTCCTCCAAGGGTAGCAACCTATAACGACAGACAAGTGGGTCCTCCAAATTGTCGATTAGGTCTATACTCTTCCATTTCTTTCTACTCTGAAGTTGGTGGAAGGTGTAGCAGTGTGGCTAATGAAGTACCATCTGTCATTCTTATGGCAGGAATAGCAGGCCCTTTTCGGCCATAAATAGGGGTCAGGTCTCAGTACTAGGAACTGGGTGTTACTCCTGTTACTTCTTTGTGTCGACAAAGGATGGATGTTTGCCCCCTCAACGCAGTCTCTGGTGGTGAACCACCTGATAGAATCTTTAAACACCAGGGTGGACAAATAAAGTTTTAGGCCCTTAGCTCATCACAAAAGGCAGCTGCACTCAGAGGTGGCACAAGCAATGCTCCAGCAATCGGAATCCCCTTGCTCGATCTTTTTGTCACTGCTGAGAACAAAGTGTTAGCACTTCTGTGTGCTAGTTTCCAAAGCAGCTCTCACTTGGAGACGCTGTCTGTCTAGAGCGGAGCTCAGGGCTCCTGTATGCCTTTCCACTACGCCCTCTCCTGCCCTGAGTTTTGAAGAAGATCAGGAGCGACTGGTTCCAAGCCATCCTAGTGGCAGCAGATTGGGCTAGAAGAGTTTGGTACGCAGAATTCCTGGGCATGAGCATCTGTCCTCTGATCAGTCTGCTGCTTCAGGAGAATCTTTTGTCACAGCAGCAGGGTATTGTACCTGAGCCTGCAATCTTAGCACCGCCATGCTCTGAGATTGACCAGCAACAGTTAACTCTCTTCGACCTACTCCCAAAGTCATTCTTTCATTTTGGTGGTGAGGCTTCCAGCCACAAGATCACTGTTTCTCAGCTGTTGGGACAAATTTGCCTGTAGTGGGTCAATTTTGTCAGGTGCCACACCAGTCCACAAAGTTGTCTACATGATAGTTTTTTCTTTTCCTAGCCCAGCAAAGAAATGCTTCGGGAAATATTAATGAGTACTGATCTGCTCCTTCGAACTTCTTACTAATGCTTGATCTCCCTTTCTCATTCAAGTTATCTGTTGTGATGAGGTTTTTACAAGTTTGCAGCATCAGTGTAAACCAACATACCTGTGATGCCCTAGTGGGACTTGAAATTAGTCCTCACTTTGTTATTCATCGTACCCCTTTTGGACAATTGCTCAGTTGTCCCTTGAGACTTCCGACCTTAAAGACAGTCTTTCTCATCACTATAACATCAGCAAATGTGTGAGTGAGCTTCCAGGTCTGTGTAAATCCACTTTATACCACCCTTTTTCCTAACAACCTGATTATAAGGATCTAGGCTTCATTTCTACCCAAAGTAGCCATCATGTAGGTTAGGCTACCACTCTTCTGGGTTCTTTGCTCTGCTTCACCTCTCTAAGGAGGAAACAAAACTGCATCGATTAGGCAGGAAGAGAGGTTTGAGTTTCTATATCAATCTTATCAAGGACCATTAGTTTTTTCTTTCTTTTTATTTTTTTTTAAGGGTTTTCGGGATTGTTCTCTGCATAAACACATGCCATGCGCTAGCGAAAAAGCATCCCCCAGGAAGATTGCAAGCTCATTCCACCATGGATAAAGCTGCTACAATTGCATTAGAACACAGAGTGCCTGTACTATACATCTTTTGTGCTGTCTCATGGGCTTTGGTACACCCCTTTTCAAAGCACATCTGTCTCAACAGTGAGGTCTGTTAAGAGGGGCATTTTGCCCACTTGGTCATGCAAGATGTTTTGGTGTGAGTTACTTCACAGACCCACAAGCTCGGGAGGGACTGCTCTGATATCTACTCATAAGGTGAGGAATCTGCAGTTATAAGTATCCATCAGAAAAACAAGTTAATTATCTTCAATACCAATCTTTCTGGTGGATACTCTGTTTTACTGCTGATTTCTCACTCATCCTCAGCCTTCTCATTCTATGAAATTGACTCTTTGCAAATCTCTAGATTGGGATCCTTTCAGATGGAACTCTGGTCATACCAATCTATTGATGGGCTCTGCGTCTGAGGGTGCAAATAGCTTGAAAAGCCACTCACAGCAGAGCGCATGGGTGGCGCTTGTATGCAGCTCCGCTCATCACTTCCAAATCGGAAAGACATTGGCGTGAAGCTGCACAATGCCACATAGCAGCTTGCAGGAGAATTGCAACAAAAGCTTTCGGATCCAGCCTGACGCCTGGGGATTACTTGCAAGGTAAGAAATGTACAGATTCAGCCCTTTCTGGGTTTTTGATAAACGAGGTTACAATGAAAGCAAATTCCAAATAGCAGAGACATTACATCAGCTGCAGCCTTTTATTCAGCCTACATGTCTGGTAACTCTACTTGAAATAAAATCTTGGATATTGTAGAAAAGTAGCATCTTTGTAGCATAGTTACCCCACGTTTTGCCTGGTGTCAGTGTGTTTAGACTGTAGTACACTGGGATCTTGCTAACCAGGACCCTAGTGTCTGTGCTCCCTCCTCTAAATTTGGCTGTTTGGTAACTTTTACACCCCAGAATTGGCTTACTGGTGCACCTATGTACGTCCCTAGTATATGGTGCTCAGGTACCCAGGGCATTGGTACAGCAGGGGGGGTCTCCCATGTGCTGCAGCATGTATTATGCCATATATGGATGCCCATGCAAACTGTCTGCAGGCCTGCCACTGCAGCCTGCGTGAAATGGTGCAAACACCTTTCATTCTAGATGTAAGGCTTGCCTTATATCGCAGTCACTGCACTTGGACACTGTGAGTCACCCCTGTGGTAGGCCCTTGAGCCCAAGGGCAGGGCACATAGTCCTGAGTGTGAGGACACCCATGCATGAGTAGAGGTGCCCCTACAATCCCCAGACTGCATATCCTGGTCTTTGTAAGTGCAGGGAAGCCATTTTAAGGTATGTAGTGGACACTTGTCAAAATGAGGAGTTCATCTACATAATGGCTTCTCTGAACCTAGTCATGTTTGGTATCAAACATGTTGAAATCCTGCAACTACACTAATTCCAGTGTCACTTGCATGATACCATGTACTCAGGGGGTTCCGTAGAGGATCCCCCAAATTCACCTGTACAACCTTGCAGAGTCTGCCTGCCAGCCCACACTGCTGTAGACCAACAGGCACTGTTCCGATCCCCCCCCCAGCTCCAGAGCCTAACTCGAGCAGGGAAAGGCAGAACAAAGGGTTTCCTGCAGGAGGGAGGTGTGACCTCTTCTCCTTCAAAACTAGGTGTCTCTTGGGTGGGGAGGGTTGGCCTCCCAGTGCCACCAGACTGCTTTGAAGGGCACATTTAGTGCCCTCCTTGCATTAACCGGTTTGCACCAGTCCAGGAACTCCCTGTTCTCGTTCTGGCATGAAAACGCACAAAGGACACAGGAGTGACCCCCTCCCCCCCCCTATCCATCTCCTCTCGTCTCCTAGGGTGATTCTGTCATCTTGGAAATGAGACACGCAGAGTCCCCTGGTAGCATTTGACTGGTTAGGCCAAGTAGATGATGTCCCTGACCCCCTCTGATAGGTGAGTCACTGAAGATAGTGACCAACCTCCTTTTACAGTTGCTTAAGGTCTCCCCCTGGGGTGGGTCCTCAGATTCTTCGAGCAAGACTCTACAAGAAACTTAACTGCAAGACATCTTCTGTTCCTGGCTTCCGGACCAGCTGCTGCTCTGCTTTTGGAGCTGAAACTAGACTGTATCCAGATGGGAGGGCTCCCACTACAACATTTTCTCCAGCTTCTGCAAGATTTCTGCAACATCCGTGGCTGTGCATCCTCCAGGGTCACAAGGGCTCTGCACCAAGAAACAAGAAGCAATCTCCCTTGGAGTGAAGGAGTCTCTTCCCTGCATCCACAGGCACTGTAAGACGACAATGACCAGTTGGTAGATCCTGCTGTCCCACGGACATCGAAAGGCTCTGCAACACAGGTGGTGGTTCTGTGGTCCTCTCTTTGTCTAACTTGTCTTCTCACCAACTTGGGAGACGGTGGGCCCCTGCTGCAGCCATTGGAATGGAACCCCTATACACTGCGACTGTTGCTCTTATCAAGGCTTGTTTGCTTTTCCTCCAAGAGATCATTGAGCTTCAAGAAGTTGCAGCCTCCAGCACTCTGCAACTCCAAGTTGAGCTTCCACTCTGCAATTCCTGCAGGTGGGACTCCTGTTTTGATGTGTTGCTGAGGTCTCCCTGCAACTCCTTGTGCCTGCTGCCAGAGTGTTACTTGTAGGGGCCTCATCGATTCCGGCTGGCTTTTCTTCCTTCGGAGGGCCAACCCGGACTCCCTTCCAAGGATCAAGTTGTGTGGACTTTGTTGGTCCCCAAAAACCTGCAATCTTCTTTGCAGTGACGTTTGCAGTTGCCAATGTCGGTTGGTGGTCCTGCTGACCCTCCTGCTATCGGGTGACTGACATGGGACCACTTGTGGGTGACTGCAAGGATCTTCCTCCATCCCCTGGACTCAGCTGCTGGACTTAAGTTTTCACAGACCTGCTGGAACTTCACCTCTAGGAGGGCAGGCATTGCCTACCTGCACTGCCTGGACATCTCAGAGTGGTGTGGGTACTGCCCCTTTCTTTTTCAGGTTATTTACATCCGGAATCCACCTTTGGGTTCCACCGACCTGGTCCAGCATAACCATATTAGGCATCCAGATCCCAGCAGATCAGTCTTGCAATGTGGCAGGTGAGATCTTGTTGGTTGGTTACCTACCGCTCCCTGATATTTGTATGACCATATTGCATGAGGCATCTGTGTCCACTACACAAGCATGTTACACAGCCAGGTGGAAGGGATTTGTTCACTGCTGCATTACTAAGCATTTAGACCCCGTCGGAGCCAAGGTTCAAGATTATCGTCTGCTACCTTTCACACCTTCAGAAGGCAAGTCTTACATACACCTCTGTATGCCTCCACTTAGCTGCTATTGTGGCACACATGCAAAAAAGGGAACACTCCTCCCTCTTCAGGATTCCAGTGGCCACATAATTAATGGGGGTACTCAAAAAGTGATACCACAAGAAAACATCCAGCCCTGGTGTGGAGACTTAACATAGTCCTAACAAGACTTATCGGGCAGCCTTTTGAACCTCTCTACTTTTGCAAGTTAGTTTCTTTTCTGGAAGGTGACCTTTTTTGTAACCAAAAATTTGCTCTGGCACATCAGCGTGTTACACGTATTGACCATTCAGTCAAGTTAAGGTAATCTTTAGGACTAATCCCAAATATCTGCTAGAGACATCCAGTTGCAGATTCCTTACCTTAGAATTTCCCCCAGGTGTCAGTCTGGATCCGGGGATTTTTCTCGAGCAGTACACCTGCGTGCCATTAGGTGGCATTGATCAGCTTTCTGTCCGTTGTTGGTATTGTGCTCGCCAGATATGATGTTGCGGGTCCTATATAGGCGCCACCCCTGCGCGCTGATGTCCATTCTTTTCTTTGAGGCAGCCAGTACTGATCTGAAGAAGAGCTACCCCTTAGTCACTTTTTGACTTTTAGTTGAAGATTTTTGAATGCCTTCACTCTTGGGGCATTGAGGATGTTATCTTGTAAGACTGGTCTCAAGCCCTGCTGATCCTGTCATTGGGTGATGTCTGTGATGGATCTGCACCCCTCGTGCCTTTGTTGTCCTGAGCGTGACCACGACCTGAAGTTTTGCTCTGAGTGGCGGGCCATGAATCCGAAAGTTTTTAGAGAGCCGTCCCTAAAGCTCTTGGCGGCCCGGCCCTTAACTCCTTGTCAGTCCGCTCTCGATCAAGAGAAAGTTCCCGAGAACGGTCGCAGGGCCCCGGCTCGTCATAGTCCCACTCCAAGTCCTCGATCGGGTAAGTTGAGGTGCAAGAAGAAGTCGAAGAAGAACAAACGTTCTTCAACTTCATGCTGCCCGTTGAGTGACAAGACTAGGGATAGAGAGTGTTGTCACTTTAGGCTTCCGTCTGCAGAGCTTGCCTCTGGGTCGACTCAGCGCCTCTGGTTCTGCGTTGGTGGCTTTTGGCTCTGCTCCAGAGGGCATCCATGGATCTGTTCCTGGATACAAACCGGCGTCGGTCATTTCTTCTTGATCTTCCCCAATGCTGGGTACTACGTCGCCTGTATCCTTGTGCAGCGTCAACCTCATCGCCGACATGGAGCCGGATCTACGTCGCATGGTGCAGCTTCCAACTTTGCCAGGGGCCTAGCCCCCTATGTCATGTCCTAACCATTATTCTAATGAGTTGGGGTATGGTGAGTAATGTGAGGGGTTGATGAACCTTCTAGAACAGAGGTCCTCAAACTGGAGGATGGGCCCCCCTAGGGGGGCCTCAAGTGTTGGGGGGGGGGGGGCCCAGACTCTGGCCAAAATAAATATTATACATATAACAGGCCTTTGTTTTAAGCAGAAGCATGTTATTGCAGTTTTAAAAAGGTAACCGTACTTAACTGCAATGTTTAAATAGGTTTAGACATATTTAAACATTGCCATGTTTATAAAATAATTGTGAAAAATTCTGAGGGGGGGGGGGCAATGATTTGTATTTTTCAAGTGTGGGGGGGTGACATTATAAAGTTTGGAGACCTCTGCTCTAGGATACCAGCCTCAAGACCCTATGGACTGGTGTGTGAACCTGGAAGCGGCCAGTGGTCTGGATACATCCCCTGACACTGGGTGCAAAGAGCAGCCAAGATCCTGGACCTCGAGCTGCCTTCGGTGGCAGTCAGTACTAACCTTCTGACAGAGGTGCTTCAGCCTGGGGCTTCATCTTCTGAACCCCTATTGCCCTTTAATGAAGCTTTCACTTATGTCCTGCTGGGGACCTGGTCCAAACCCAGCACAGGGCTATGAACAGGACTTGCCCACTACTATTGACCTGCTCCAACAGATCCGATGTGTCTGACTTAACACCCCACCCCTGAAGGCTTGGATATCGAAGCCTCTACATCACAGGGCACGTTCCCTTCTGCACCCCTGGATAGGGAATCCAAGTGGCTGGACCAACTTGGGAAGACGTTTTCCTCCTCCAGCCTGCCATTGCAGTCCATAAACACTGCACAGTACTCCCCTGCGCTATGGGACACGTTTGCGCAAGTACTGTCACAGGTGATGGAGGAGGCCCGGGTTGTACTCTCCCAAGCTGTTGCTGAATGGAAAGACGGAGCATAGTTCATAATCAGATGTGGGCTGGGCACTACTGACTCACTGGGCAGGGTGGTTGCATTGACCGTGGCCCTTATGCGCGACGCCTGGTTGAGGATGTCTGGCTTTTCAGGGGATGTCCAAGCCAATCTTCTGGACAACCACTTTGATGGCACCAGCCTCTTCAGACTCAGCACTCGATTGCTTTAAGGATTCTCATGCTACTGCCAGGTCCTCACGGTGGCACCTTGTCCCCCTCAGTCTGCCTTTCACCCCCTTCATGGCTACGGAAGAGGCACCCAGCCACGTCAGTTTCCCTCCAGCCACTGTGCCTCACATGCTGCCCAGCCTCTGGGTGGCCGAGGACGTAGGATCAACTGTCCTCATGGATCAGGGAGCCAGCAGTCTGGCCAGTCTTCTGCAACCCCCTGCCCCTTTTCCTTTGCAGCTGCCTCCAAACCTTCCTAGTCTGACACTTCCCCACCAGGGACCAGTCAGAGGTAGGATCCGCCATCTCCTGCTCGGCTGGCAGTCCACTTCAGACAGGTGAGTTTTGCAGATACTCCGAAGGGCCTACTGTCTCCCCTTTGACACTACCTCTCCATCCATGCCACCATCCTACGATCGGATGACTGAGGATCACTTGCCACTTCTCCAAGAGGAAGTTACAGCTCTCTTGGCCAAGCAAGCCTTAGGGTCCCTATGCCAGACGTAGATCATGGTTATTCCTGCTACTTTCTGGTGCTGAAAAAGGGTAAGGGCCTGCGCCCTATCCTAGACCTTCGGACCTTCAATCTCTTTCTCAATAAGGAGAATCTTAAAATGCCCACTCTGGCTCAGGTTCTATCTGCCCTGGATACAGAAGACTGGATGATAGCTTTGGACTCGCGGGTCCATATTTCCAAATCTCTGTCCTGCAAGCCCACAGATGGTTCATTTTAGGCCACAAGCACTTTCAGTTCACCATGCTCCCTTTGGCCTTACTAGTGCCACTAAGCTGTTCACCAAGGTGATGGCAGTGGTCGCAGCTCATCTGCGCAGATCAGGAGTTTCAGTCTTCCCCTATCTCAATGACAGGCTGTTGATGGTGGGCTCGCACCAGGCTATCTTTGCCTACCTCCAGAGTACAGCAGACCTCCTGCATGCACTGGGGTTGATGATAAACATGCTCAAGTCGCACCTGATTCCCTCTCAGACGCACCCTGTCTTCTGTTCTGGACAAGCTACAGTTTTGGGCTTATTCTCCCGAGCGGTGAGTCCAGGATATTAAGGCTATGATACAGATGTTTCAGCCTTTATCCTGGATTTCAGTGAGAATGACTGTGAGGCTGCTGGGCCTCATGGCCTCCAGAATCCTGCTGGTGACACAGGCCAGATGGCGGATGCTGGCTCTGCAGTAAGATCTGGCATCTCCATCTGGAGGTGGCACAAAGTCTCTTTCAGAGCTTTGGTTAGATCTGTAGACCGTGCAATGACAGCAGTATTGCACATTGGAATTTCCATGGTGGCACTCGCTTGGCGCTGCATTTCATCTCTAGTGGGGCTCAGGTCTCCTGTATGCCTTTTCGCTTTTAGCCAGAGTTTTCAAGATCATCGAGAATGACTGGGCCCAAGTGATCCTTGTGGCTCCAGACTGGGCACGAAGAGTCTGGTATCCAGAGCTGTTAAGCATGCCCATTAATCCTCTGATCAGACTGCTCTTTGGGAGGATCATCTGTCACAGCAGCAGGAAAGGGTTCTCCACCTGAACCTGTCTGGTATCTGCTTTCTTATGTGGAGTTTGAGTGGTGGCAGTTGACAGCTTTTCACCTTCTGACCCAAGTCTGTAACATTATATTGGCAGCAAGGCATCCCTCCGCCAAAATGATATACGACTGTCAGACGAAATTTGTGGCATTCTTGACCCCCTCTCTGCCCTTCTCTCTGAGGTTCTGTTGTTTATACTTTTGTTGGTCCAGCAGGGCTCTCCACTGGTCACGCTCAAAGTTTATTTGTCTGCAATCTCTGCTTTCTTACGATTGCCTGATCAAACCTCTTCCTTTTAATCTCGTAGTGTGACTAGATTCCTTAAAGACCTTACTCATATGTTTCCTCTGCCCCCTTTCATTATGCCCCAATGGGACTTGAATTTGGTTCTGACATTCCTGATGTGTGCTCCTTTCAAGCTTGTACATAATTGTCCTCTCGGGCTCCTCACTTTAAAGAAAAAGTGCCTTCCTTTTGACTACTACATCTGCCCGCAGGTTGAGTGAGCTGTAGGCATTGTCATCAAAGCCACCCTACCTTTTCATCTATCCTGACAAAGTGGTGCTTCGCAAACGCGCCTCCTTTTTTCCATTACCTTGCCCCCTCTTTATGCACTCACACATTCTTCTAAAGAAGAGGAGAGACTCCACTATCTAGACCCAAAAGAGTGTTGATGCTCTACCTGGATCATACCAAAGAGTTCTGGGTGGATGGTTAACACTTTGTTGGTTAGGAGGGTGTGACAAAAGGTCAGTGTAGGAAGTTGGCTCTGTATGTGCTATTTCAAAGTAAGGAATAGCATGCACAGAGTCCAAGGGTTCCCCTTAGAGGTAAAATAGTGGTAAAAATAGATAATACTAATGCTCTATTTTGTGGTAGTGTGGTCGAGCAGTAGGCTTATCCAAGGAGTAGTGTTAAGCATTTGTTGTACATACACATAGACAATAAATGAGGTACACACACTCAGAGACAAATCCAGCCAATAGGTTTTGTATAGAAAAATATCTTTTCTTAGTTTATTTTAAGAACCACAGGTTCAAATTCTACATGTAATATCTTATTCGAAAGGTATTGCAGGTAAGTACTTTAGGAACTTCAAATCATAAAAATTGCATGTATACTTTTCAAGTTATTCACAAATAGCTGTTTTAAAAGTGGACACTTAGTGCAATTTTCACAGTTCCTAGGGGAGGTAAGTATTTGTTAGTTTTACCAGGTAAGTAAGACACTTACAGGGTTCAGTTCTTGGTCCAAGGTAGCCCACCGTTGGGGGTTCAGAGCAACCCCAAAGTCACCACACCAGCAGCTCAGGGCCGGTCAGGTGCAGAGTTCAAAGTGGTGCCCAAAACACATAGGCTAGAATGGAGAGAAGGGGGTGCCCCGGTTCCGGTCTGCTTGCAGGTAAGTACCCGCGTCTTCGGAGGGCAGACCAGGGGGGTTTTGTAGGGCACCGGGGGGGACACAAGTCCACACAGAAATTTCACCCTCAGCGGCGCGGGGGCGGCCGGGTGCAGTGTAGAAACAAGCGTCGGGTTTTCAATGTTAGTCTATGAGAGATCTCGGGATCTCTTCAGCGCTGCAGGCAGGCAAGGGGGGGATTCCTCGGGGAAACCTCCACTTGGGCAAGGGAGAGGGACTCCTGGGGGTCACTTCTCCAGTGAAAGTCCGGTCCTTCAGGTCCTGGGGGCTGCGGGTGCAGGGTCTCTCCCAGGCGTCGGGACTTGGGATTCCAAGAGTCGCGGTCAGGGGAAGCCTCGGGATTCCCTCTGCAGGCGGCGCTGTGGGGGCTCAGGGGGGACAGGTTTTGGTACTCACAGTATCAGAGTAGTCCTGGGGTCCCTCCTGAGGTGTTGGCTCGCCACCAGCCGAGTCGGGGTCGCCGGGTGCAGTGTTGCAAGTCTCACGCTTCTTGCGGGGAGCTTGCAGGGTTCTTTAAAGCTGCTGGAAACAAAGTTGCAGCTTTTCTTGGAGCAGGTCCGCTGTCCTCGGGAGTTTCTTGTCTTTTCGAAGCAGGGGCAGTCCTCAGAGGATGTCGAGGTCGCTGGTCCCTTCGGAAGGCGTCGCTGGAGCAGGGTCTTTGGAAGGCAGGAGACAGGCCGGTGAGTTTCTGGAGCCAAGGCAGTTGTCGTCTTCTGGTCTTCCGCTGCAGGGGTTTTCAGCTGGGCAGTCCTTCTTCTTGTTGCAGGAATCTAACTTTCTAGGGTTCAGGGTAGCCCTTAAATACTAAATTTAAGGGCGTGTTTAGGTCTGGGGGGTTAGTAGCCAATGGCTACTAGCCCTGAGGGTGGGTACACCCTCTTTGTGCCTCCTCCCAAGGGGAGGGGGTCACAATCCTAACCCTATTGGGGGAATCCTCCATCTGCAAGATGGAGGATTTCTAAAAGTCAGAGTCACTTCAGCTCAGGACACCTTAGGGGCTGTCCTGACTGGCCAGTGACTCCTCCTTGTTGCTTTCTTTGTTCCCTCCAGCCTTGCCGCCAAAAGTGGGGGCCGTGGCCGGAGGGGGCGGGCAACTCCACTAAGCTGGAGTGCCCTGCTGGGCTGTGACAAAGGGGTGAGCCTTTGAGGCTCACCGCCAGGTGTCACAGCTCCTGCCTGGGGGAGGTGTTAGCATCTCCACCCAGTGCAGGCTTTGTTACTGGCCTCAGAGTGACAAAGGCACTCTCCCCATGGGGCCAGCAACATGTCTCTGGTGTGGCAGGCTGCTGGAACTAGTCAGCCTACACAGACAGTCGGTTAAGTTTCAGGGGGCACCTCTAAGGTGCCCTCTGTGGTGTATTTTACAATAAAATGTACACTGGCATCAGTGTGCATTTATTGTGCTGAGAAGTTTGATACCAAACTTCCCAGTTTTCAGTGTAGCCATTATGGTGCTGTGGAGTTCGTGTAAAACAGACTCCCAGACCATATACTCTTATGGCTACCCTGCACTTACAATGTCTAAGGTTTTGCTTAGACACTGTAGGGGCACAGTGCTCATGCACTGGTACCCTCACCTATGGTATAGTGCACCCTGCCTTAGGGCTGTAAGGCCTGCTAGAGGGGTGTCTTACCTATACTGCATAGGCAGTGAGAGGCTGGCATGGCACCCTGAGGGGAGTGCCATGTCGACTTACTCATTTTGTTCTCACCAGCACACACAGGCTGGTAAGCAGTGTGTCTGTGCTGAGTGAGGGGTCTCTAGGGTGGCATAATACATGCTACAGCCCTTAGAGACCTTCCCTGGCATCAGGGCCCTTGGTACCAGAGGTACCAGTTACAAGGGACTTATCTGGATGCCAGGGTGTGCCAATTGTGGAAACAATGGTACATTTTAGGTGAAAGAACACTGGTGCTGGGGCCTGGTTAGCAGGGTCCCAGCACACTTCTCAGTCAAGTCAGCATCAGTATCAGGCAAAAAGTGGGGGGTAACTGCAACAGGGAGCCATTTCTTTACACAAGCCCCCCCCAGCCCACAGGCCAGGAGACTCAGCCAACGCTGGAAGAGTCTTCCTAGTCTGTCAGGCGAGGAAGAGTAGAGGAAATGGCTGGTTTGTTGCAGGGCCTACTCTGCCTTACATCCTCCTGTTCAGGTCATTCCCTCTGGGGAACTGACCCACTTCCACAGTGATAGGACCTAGTCTGAACTGCCTCTTGTCTGTGCTTTTTATGTCTTCACCCATTCTCTCTATTTTGAGGTCAGAGGTATCCACCTCTGCTAATCTTATCTTAGCCAGGGTCACCCCTAGCTTACCCAAAGAGGTTACCCAGAGCTGGAGTAACCCCACCATGACCAACAGGGTCAGGGGGCCTAACTTGTTATTTGGCATGGGGTCAGACCACCAGGCCAAGGATAGTGCAGCCATAAAGGCTAACACCCAGCAGAGGCCACTGACAGCTGTCAGTGCCCAGAACCACACCTTTAGCTCTTCACCTAGAAGGGAAGGGGCTAAGTTACAGGCTTTTTTGGGTTCAGGGTGCCTGTCTGCTGTATTAGAGTGGGGGGTCACCACATCTTGTAGTAAACACCCTTCTTCCACTCTTTCTTCTGTTAGCTGAGGAGCCACCCACTCAGGCTTAACAGTTGCCTGACTAGCCAGGACTTCTTGTGGGTCAGGTTGGACTTTATCAGAGCCATTTTTGGAGTTCTCCCCTACTGGAGCAGAATCTCCTTGGCTTGCTGGAACCTTGGCTAAAGGTTGTCCACCTTTCCTACTCTGTTTCCTTTTCTTTTTATTCTGGGGCCTACTTGCATTTACTGCAGAGGCAGGACTTCCAGAATCCTTGGGAGAGGACTGGCACTGGACCAGTTCCTCTCTTGGGCTCTGACTAACCTCTGGGTAGTCATTTCCAAGGAGACAATCAAGGGGGAGGTCTGTACTGACTACTACCCTTCTCCAGCTAAGAGTGCCACCCACTTCTATGGGTACTAAAGCCACAGGCCTCTTAGTGACCCTGTCTAGGCTAACTCTTACCCTGGCAGTCTCACCTGGGATGTACTGGTTTGAGAGCACCAGCCTGTCATGCACAATAGTGTGACTGGCACAAGTGTCTCTCAGGGCAGTGGTTGGGATTCCATTCACCAGTAGGTGGTGGAAGTGTCTACTTCCCTCTGGAATCTCCAACTCACCTGTTGGGCCCTGTTTCCAGTTGAAGGCTATGAAGACCTCCTCATCTGAGGAGTCATCTCCCATGGCTACACTGGTTACCCCTGGAATTTTGTTCTGGGGTTTGTTTTTGGGACAAGAAGTGTCCTTGGTGTGGTGCCCAGACTGTTTACAGTTGTGGCACCATGCCTTAGTGGCATCCCAGTTCTTACCCTGGTACCCACCTTTGTTTTGGGTTGTGTCTTGGGGCCCACCCACCTGTTCTGGTTTTTGGGGGCCTACAGAGGACTCTTTTTCTTTGTTTCTAGTGTCACCCACTTTCTCCTGGGGAGTTTTTGTAACCCCTTTCTTTTGGTCACCCCCAGTGGAAGTTTTGGTTACCCTAGTCTTGACCCAGTGGTCTGCCTTCTTTCCCAATTCTTGGGGAGAAATTGGACCTAGGTCTACCAGATACTGATGCAACTTTTCATTGAAGCAGTTACTTAAAATGTGTTCTTTCATAAACAAATTATAAAGCCCAACATAGTTACACACTTCATTTCCAGTTAACCAACCATCCAGTGTTTTGACTGAGTAGTCTACAAAATCAACCCAGGTCTGGCTCGAGGATTTTTGAGCCCCCCTGAATCTAATTCTATACTCCTCAGTGGAGAATCCAAAGCCCTCAATCAGGGTACCCTTCATGAGGTCATAGGATTCTGCATCTTTTCCAGAGAGTGTGAGGAGTCTATCCCTACACTTTCCAGTGAACATTTCCCAAAGGAGAGCACCCCAGTGAGATCTGTTCACTTTTCTGGTTACACAAGCCCTCTCAAAAGCTGTGAACCATTTGGTGATGTCATCACCATCTTCATATTTTGTTACAATCCCTTTGGGGATTTTTAGGATGTCAGGAGAATCTCTGACCCTATTTAAGTTGCTGCCACCATTGATGGGACCTAGGCCCATCTCTTTTCTTTCCCTTTCTATGGCTAGGAGCTGCTTTTCCAAAGCCAATCTTTTGGCCATCCTGGCTAACTGGATGTCCTCTTCACTGGGGCTATCCTCAGTGATTTCAGAGGTGTTGGTCTCTCCTGTGAGGGAACCAGCATCTCTGACTATTATTTTTGGAGTCAGGGTTTGAGGGACCCTGCTCTCCCTAAGTAGGACTGGAGGGGGGGAATTTCCCTCCACGTCACTATCTTCATCCTCTGAGTTGCCATCCTCAGAGGGGTTGGCCTTTTCAAACTCTGCCAAAAGCTCCTGGAGCTGTACTTTGGTAGGTTTGGGGCCCATTGCTATTTTCTTTAGTTTACAGAGTGACCTTAGCTCTCTCATCTGTAGATGGAGGTAAGGTGTGGTGTCGAGTTCCACCACATTCACATCTGTGCTAGACATTATGCTTCTAAAAGTTGGAATACTTTTTAAGAAACTAAAACTGGTTCTAGAATCTAATTCAAACTTTTAACAAACTTTTAAACTCTAAAAGAAATGCTAAACAGGATCTAACACAAGGCCCTAGCAGGTCTTTTAAGAATTTAGAAAACTTTTCAAATTGCAAAAATCAATTTCTAATGACAATTTTGGAATTTGTCGTGTGATCAGGTATTGGCTGAGTAGTCCAGCAAATGCAAAGTCTTGTACCCCACCGCTGATCCACCAATGTAGGAAGTTGGCTCTGTATGTGCTATTTCAAAGTAAGGAATAGCATGCACAGAGTCCAAGGGTTCCCCTTAGAGGTAAAATAGTGGTAAAAATAGATAATACTAATGCTCTATTTTGTGGTAGTGTGGTCGAGCAGTAGGCTTATCCAAGGAGTAGTGTTAAGCATTTGTTGTACATACACATAGACAATAAATGAGGTACACACACTCAGAGACAAATCCAGCCAATAGGTTTTGTATAGAAAAATATCTTTTCTTAGTTTATTTTAAGAACCACAGGTTCAAATTCTACATGTAATATCTTATTCGAAAGGTATTGCAGGTAAGTACTTTAGGAACTTCAAATCATAAAAATTGCATGTATACTTTTCAAGTTATTCACAAATAGCTGTTTTAAAAGTGGACACTTAGTGCAATTTTCACAGTTCCTAGGGGAGGTAAGTATTTGTTAGTTTTACCAGGTAAGTAAGACACTTACAGGGTTCAGTTCTTGGTCCAAGGTAGCCCACCGTTGGGGGTTCAGAGCAACCCCAAAGTCACCACACCAGCAGCTCAGGGCCGGTCAGGTGCAGAGTTCAAAGTGGTGCCCAAAACACATAGGCTAGAATGGAGAGAAGGGGGTGCCCCGGTTCCGGTCTGCTTGCAGGTAAGTACCCGCGTCTTCGGAGGGCAGACCAGGGGGGTTTTGTAGGGCACCGGGGGGGACACAAGTCCACACAGAAATTTCACCCTCAGCGGCGCGGGGGCGGCCGGGTGCAGTGTAGAAACAAGCGTCGGGTTTTCAATGTTAGTCTATGAGAGATCTCGGGATCTCTTCAGCGCTGCAGGCAGGCAAGGGGGGGATTCCTCGGGGAAACCTCCACTTGGGCAAGGGAGAGGGACTCCTGGGGGTCACTTCTCCAGTGAAAGTCCGGTCCTTCAGGTCCTGGGGGCTGCGGGTGCAGGGTCTCTCCCAGGCGTCGGGACTTGGGATTCCAAGAGTCGCGGTCAGGGGAAGCCTCGGGATTCCCTCTGCAGGCGGCGCTGTGGGGGCTCAGGGGGGACAGGTTTTGGTACTCACAGTATCAGAGTAGTCCTGGGGTCCCTCCTGAGGTGTTGGCTCGCCACCAGCCGAGTCGGGGTCGCCGGGTGCAGTGTTGCAAGTCTCACGCTTCTTGCGGGGAGCTTGCAGGGTTCTTTAAAGCTGCTGGAAACAAAGTTGCAGCTTTTCTTGGAGCAGGTCCGCTGTCCTCGGGAGTTTCTTGTCTTTTCGAAGCAGGGGCAGTCCTCAGAGGATGTCGAGGTCGCTGGTCCCTTCGGAAGGCGTCGCTGGAGCAGGGTCTTTGGAAGGCAGGAGACAGGCCGGTGAGTTTCTGGAGCCAAGGCAGTTGTCGTCTTCTGGTCTTCCGCTGCAGGGGTTTTCAGCTGGGCAGTCCTTCTTCTTGTTGCAGGAATCTAACTTTCTAGGGTTCAGGGTAGCCCTTAAATACTAAATTTAAGGGCGTGTTTAGGTCTGGGGGGTTAGTAGCCAATGGCTACTAGCCCTGAGGGTGGGTACACCCTCTTTGTGCCTCCTCCCAAGGGGAGGGGGTCACAATCCTAACCCTATTGGGGGAATCCTCCATCTGCAAGATGGAGGATTTCTAAAAGTCAGAGTCACTTCAGCTCAGGACACCTTAGGGGCTGTCCTGACTGGCCAGTGACTCCTCCTTGTTGCTTTCTTTGTTCCCTCCAGCCTTGCCGCCAAAAGTGGGGGCCGTGGCCGGAGGGGGCGGGCAACTCCACTAAGCTGGAGTGCCCTGCTGGGCTGTGACAAAGGGGTGAGCCTTTGAGGCTCACCGCCAGGTGTCACAGCTCCTGCCTGGGGGAGGTGTTAGCATCTCCACCCAGTGCAGGCTTTGTTACTGGCCTCAGAGTGACAAAGGCACTCTCCCCATGGGGCCAGCAACATGTCTCTGGTGTGGCAGGCTGCTGGAACTAGTCAGCCTACACAGACAGTCGGTTAAGTTTCAGGGGGCACCTCTAAGGTGCCCTCTGTGGTGTATTTTACAATAAAATGTACACTGGCATCAGTGTGCATTTATTGTGCTGAGAAGTTTGATACCAAACTTCCCAGTTTTCAGTGTAGCCATTATGGTGCTGTGGAGTTCGTGTAAAACAGACTCCCAGACCATATACTCTTATGGCTACCCTGCACTTACAATGTCTAAGGTTTTGCTTAGACACTGTAGGGGCACAGTGCTCATGCACTGGTACCCTCACCTATGGTATAGTGCACCCTGCCTTAGGGCTGTAAGGCCTGCTAGAGGGGTGTCTTACCTATACTGCATAGGCAGTGAGAGGCTGGCATGGCACCCTGAGGGGAGTGCCATGTCGACTTACTCATTTTGTTCTCACCAGCACACACAGGCTGGTAAGCAGTGTGTCTGTGCTGAGTGAGGGGTCTCTAGGGTGGCATAATACATGCTACAGCCCTTAGAGACCTTCCCTGGCATCAGGGCCCTTGGTACCAGAGGTACCAGTTACAAGGGACTTATCTGGATGCCAGGGTGTGCCAATTGTGGAAACAATGGTACATTTTAGGTGAAAGAACACTGGTGCTGGGGCCTGGTTAGCAGGGTCCCAGCACACTTCTCAGTCAAGTCAGCATCAGTATCAGGCAAAAAGTGGGGGGTAACTGCAACAGGGAGCCATTTCTTTACAGTCAGGTTGTGCAGAATAGAACCATCTCCAGATGGTTTGCACTCTGTATTAACGTGCTACGCATTGACTAAGAAGCAACCCCCTGAGGGTTTGATTGCTCATTCTAACAGAGCTAAAGCTGCAACCGCTGTGTTAGCACGCAAAGTTCCAGTCCTGGATATCTGTCAGGTAGCAACCTGGGCATCTCTGCACACGTTTACCAAACAGTACTGCCTGGACAGTCATGTCTACAGGGGTGGGTTTGCCTGGGGTCCCTGTAGTGGTGAACACATTGCTGATTAACGTGTCCTGGGGACAATGGCATGGGCCCGCTGGGTGGGTGCTGTGGTGTTTCCTGAGGGGGGAGGTTCTGTGGTGGTTTGGGACTGTGACAGGGTAACCGACTGTCCAGAGGTCCCAGATGGGCCAGGCTGGTCATCGTGATCCAGGCGTGCAGAGCTGCGGTCATCACTCTTCTGTGGGGGACTGGATATGGCTTGCACCTCCTGTCCGGGGACGTTGGATAGGGGTCCTGTTGGGATGTAAAGGCATTGTTATTGTATCTGTGTATGCCAGCTTGTGCAATGGGTGTGTTTCCCTGTATTAATGTGCTTACACTATCTCCTTGGGCCTTGTGTGAGTGGTGATTTTGTGGCCTGGGTGAGTCCGTCTATTGGGCATGCTGTGGTGATGGGTGTCCATGTAGTTCTGTGATGGGTGTCCATGCATTGTTGTTGCATGCAGGGCTTGGTATTGGGATGGGTGGGTTGTGATAGTGGTGTATGTGTGAGGTGATGGAGTGATGGGGGTGATGAGGGTAGGGGTAGGAGTTAGTGATGGCATGCAGGTAGGGTGGGAGATGTAGTAGTGAAGATTTGCCTTACCAGAGTCCAGTCCTCCTGCAACTCCTGCGAGGCCCTCAGGATGCATGATCACGAAGACTTGCTCCTCCCATGTTGTTAGTTGTGGAGGGAGGAGGGGGCCCACCGCCAGTCCTCTGTACGGCTACCTGGTGTCTTGATACCACAGAACGCACCTTCCCCCGTAGGTCGTTCCACCTCTTCCTGATGTCATCCCTTGTTCTTGGGTGCTGTCCCACTGCGTTGACCTTGTCCACTATTCGCCGCCATAGTTTCATCTTCCTAGGAATGGAGGTCTGCTGCACCTGTGATCCGAATAGCTGTGGCTCTACCCGGATGATTTCCTCCACCATGACCTTGAGCTCCTCCTCAGAAAACCTGAGATGTCTTTGAGGTGCCATGATGTGGTGTGAGTGATGTGTGATGTGATGTGTGGGGTGATGGGTTGGGGTGTGTGCTGTGAGGTGCGTGGATAGTGTGTGCGTGACGGTGTTCTGTGCCTCTGGATGATGGTGTGGTATTTGCTTTTCTCTCTCTCTGCTTCTTCAAAATTGTTCACTGTAAGGGGTTGTGGGTAATGTGGGTGTGTGTTTTATAGTGGTGTGGTGTGTGTCAGGTGTATGTATTTTGAATTGTCCAATGTGGTTGTGTTTTGTATGTGTGTGTGTATTTTGAGCACGCCAGTGGTTTACTGCAGTTGAAAGACCGCTGCATTGATTCGTGGGTCGTGATACTGAGGGCGTATTCCTGTTGGCGTGATGGTGTGGGTTTTGCTATCGCCAGTTTATCACTGACCTTTGGTCTGGCGGACTTGTGTGGGTGTCTGTATAGTGGCGGATTTCTCATTGTGGTTCATAATACCTGTAGCTTATTTCCGCGGCGGTAAGCGGAATTTACCGCCAGGGTTGTAATCAGGGCCTAAGTCCTAAAGCACGCATACTTTGAAAACATAGCTACACTTCCCAGAAATATGCAGATGTGCCTCTGGTTTAGGATTAGCAAGCATATTGAAGGCTGCCAACGTTTAAAACTAATGAGAAATTATTTGGATTATCACACTGCAGTGCTAAAACATTACAAGAACATTTTGGTGCATTGTGGGAGATGTAGGATTTCATGAGTCACCTGACATTTGATTGATAAACATCTGAGTGTTGTTATGTTTTACCTATGATCAAGCCATGAAGTATTATTAGCATTTCTAAACCTCACATAGTGTCCCAGTCTACATCATAAGTCTGGTTCCCCGTGACTCCTTGGCTAATGAATAAGCCGTGCCCCACCGCCTGTAAAGAAAGTAAAAAGATCGATTTGGAGGAAAAAGGGACCTGTAAGGACAGGCACCCTCTGGCTGGTTGGCGTTTTGGTTGGGCTTCGCTCTAGATATGATGGGTCACAATAGGAACAGATGCAGGAAGTGGTCCAGTACCTCCCAGAGGAGTATGCGAAGAGGGATGAGAAAATAGTGTTTGAGGGCAAAACTATCTCAAACGATAACATTCATTGTATGCCGGATGCCACGTGCAAAGCCTACAGAGGCACTAACACCAGTGGTGTCATCAGGCAATCTCTAGGTTTAAACCAGAGATCTCCACCCCCTGTTTGACAAGTAGCATCTTTTTGGCATGCAGGTTGATGAGATGCTAGAGACAAAAGAGTATGGCATAAAGGTTGGCAAGTCAATAGCTGCCCTGCAGATTCCTTTTGATAACAATAACCTAGTGAAGGAACCAAGCCCACTTTACCCGCTCAGTTTCATTCGTGAGCTTTCATGAAGAGCGTACAAGTGGTGGCCTCTCACCTGTGAAGTGAGGGCACTCATGTCTTTCCTTACTTTGACAATTGGCTGTCAAGAATGGCTGCAGACAGCAATACCTCGCCCACCCTCAGCCAGATGAGACAAACATCTGAAATCAATCACCCCCAACGAAAAGTTACTGTTCAGGCCTGATGTTCTCAAAGTGTTGAGGCCAGATCAGGCCCCCAGATCCCAGATAGTATAACCCAACCCTATTCCACCTCAGGGTATTTAAACCTTCCCCAAATTGTATGATAATTCCCCGAGAAATGTGCAGAAGCGCCACGCATGCCTGTTATGCTGCAAAGTGGTAAAAGGTTTGTCTACTAGTGCATCTCTAAATACCTAGACTGCTTGAGGCCTAACGTCTAGGACATCATCTGCTACCTGTTATGTCTGTTAAGTCAGGGATTGCCTATACATCAATATGTCTACACTTAGCTTCTGGTGCAGCCAACATGCAAAACAGGGAACATTCATCCCTGTTCAGGATTCCGATAGTCAGGGCTTTCTTGGAGGGTTGTACTTCCTAAAATACCTCCTGCCCCTGTGTTGGTACCTTAACATAGTTGTCGCAAGGTCAAAGGGGTACCCTTTGAACATTTACACTCATGCCCACGCCTGTTCCTTTGCTGGAAGGTATCTCTCCTTGTGGCCATAACGCTTCCCAGACACATTGCTGAATTAAAAGCACTCATTTTTACAAGAAACCTCCATTTTGGTTCATAGGTTAACAAAGATAGAATTGTTCACAGAATCAATCCTAAATTTCTCCCCAAGGTGGTCTTGCCCTTAACCAAATCCTAGAGCTTCTTTCTGCAGTGTGACACACTCATGGAAAGAGCTTTACACATGCTAGATGTCAAAAGAGCTCTCATATATTACATCAACAGGACCAAGCCCTTTTGTATGTCTGACAAGCTCTTTGTCACATTTGCAAAGCCTCACAAAAGGCATCCGATCTCTTAGACTGGCATCTCAAGATTGATAGTCAAGTGTATCCAAACCTGCTACTACAAAGCTAAAAGATTCTTGCCTGTGCCGCCCAGAGTGCCAGGCACCTGTAAGGAGGGGGCTACCATGGCCCTTTTTAGGTAAGTTTCTCTATTAACAAGACTGCCAACAGGTTATGCTTGGCCATGTTTTCTGTTTTCTTGATGACTTTGTTCCAGACATCTGCATCATCCACACAATAGTTGCCACTGATGTGAATGTACAGCCACACATGGTTAGAACGCAAAATGTTACTGCTAGTTAAAACATCTGTTTGTGTAGTGCTGTAGTGTTTACATGTGCCCACCATCCTTCTAGATACTTGTTTCCTCAACATCTGGCACGGATCCAGAGCTAGCAGTCTGTCTACCTGACAGACGTTTTCCCCTCAGAAAAACATCTTTACAGTTTGCAGATATGGTTCCCAGAGTGACAGGTTTTAAACTTTGGTGTGACTGTAACCACTGGATACCCACTACATCTGCCGCCTTGGTATCTCACAGAACTCTAGTCGTGTCCTTGCTGTGTGAAGATGAACTGCAAGGTCATCCATGGCCTCGAAGCCAAACTAGTCATCGCCGAACTCCAAAGGAAGTCTGGTAGAAGTCTGGGGCGTGGATGCTCAAAATATGACAAGAGAGGGTTCAAAATTGAAGTTGCAGAGTTCAGGTAAGTCCTGAAAGTCACACATGAAACGCAAAATCCAAACATGAATCTCCAACATTCTAATATTCCCACCATTCGGTGAACCTTCAGGCCGTGAGCTATTCCACTGTACAGACCCTTAATATGCTTCCTTTCAACCTCCTTTCCCAGTGACCGTGAACAAAATACTTCAGCGAAGAAAGGCTATGATCAAAATCTTTGGTACGCCTTTAGATCTTGCTAGAGCACCTTTCAAGTCCCAAGGATCCATGGTGGCTGCCTCTCGGAAGCCTGTTGACAGATTTGCCCCTTGCACTGGCCGTGCCAGTTACCCTCCACCTGAGGTCGATCCCTTCTACAAGCCCAGTGCAGCTGGCTCCAGCCCCGGCTTAAGGTCAGACAACGTCTGCAGCACGGTGACTGAAGCCACTGGCACGAGCCTTGATACTAGTACAGACATCAACGATGCCAGATATGGATTTTATAGTTTTATTGATTCTGAAGCTCAGCCCCCACCCTCTGGACTGCGACATGATACCCATTCCAACCCAGAAACATGCACACCACTATGATAACGATGATGGTGACTGTGGAGATAAATGTTATGAAAAAAGGAGTATTTAAAAAAAAAAGGAATATATTTGAAGACCTCCAGGATTCTAGTGGCCTGGGCACCTCATCAGATGTTGGGTTACACTGACCAAACCAGGATACGGCCACTGAAGACTCCTCCTTTATCACTGTGATCAGGATGGAGACGGACGTCCTTGACATTACTCTCCCAAAGCAGAAAGTAGTAACAAATGTGCTGAGGTACTTCAAGTACAGACCATCCAAGAATCGTGGCTATGTTTTAAGGAGGCCTTCATTGACATGCTGGTGAGCACCTGGGTGAAACCAGAATCTTGCACTTCAGCAAATGTAGTGAAATATGTGTTTTGACCACAGACTTTGTGTTGCACCACTTTGCACCTGGCCTAGCTGTCTAGTGTTCACCAGTTACAGACTACATTTTGTATTTAGTTTAGCCCTAGATTAATTCTGTCTATTGTCTTTATTGTAGCATTAGACACTGCCATGTTAAAGGCTGCCCGTAATTTTGCACATTGTAAACTGTGCATTCTGTCTTGTTTTCGTGCTTTTTCTCACCAAGGGCTTTGGTTGATAAGGATGTACTCAGATGGCAGGGAACGGCCTTGTTTTGACTTGACATCTTGGGATTGTGGCCAAACACCAACGTGTTATTTTTAAAGCATACCTAAACTAGCCAGCATGTTTGAATCACAAAATGAGGTTTTTTTTCCTGAAAGCTCCTTTGTTTTTTTTAAGATATAATAAGACCCAGTGCGACAGTGAGAGTGTCAGTGGCCTCAACCAGGATTCTTGACGTTGGATGCCTGATCAATTTCCTGTGAGGGTAGAGATCTCTTTGACTTTTGCAGTCAAACGGGGTCATTGTCTTGCTGGCATGAGACAGATGAAGCACCTGACAGGCCCTACGGTGATTCATTTTTAATTCATTATTTGCTTTGAATTATAATATAGATACATGTATATTGCAGTGGAGAATCATTTTGGTATGTTTTCCTTTCATTGCTGTGACTATTTTTAAACATCTGCTTGCAACATGCTAATCTCCTTTTAGGAACCTTGCATAGTGAAATAATAAATGTCTTCTTTGGATTAAGAAGTGCATTCCAGAGATGCTTGTCAGCTCGGTCATTAGTGAAAAGCAAAACAGCAAGTAAGCAGCACATACTTGCCCCTTGGAACCTTGACTATATAATACAGCACCCCATCCCAGAAAGCGAGGTGTTGTAACCATCCTCAAGCCGAATGAACCCCAATTTATTCCCTACCACTCCACCGGCAAGAGAATCTAAAAGAATGGAAACATTTGCAACACAAATATTCTCCAGTACTAGTCTTGCACTAAGAACTGTCAACACCTCGTGCCTCTTGGGCTGGTGGTCACACATTATGGGGCAAGGTGGTGGATGTCGTGTAGACTCCCCCAGTGGAGCTTAGACTGTCTCTGCAATGCTTAATCTTAGATGCTCAAGACACTGCAAGATACACAATCTGATCATGTCTGGATTCAATTCACTGTCTTGGTACGGCATTTGGGACCAGTGTGGTGCTTCAGCGGCATGTATGGATTTCTAGATTTGCTCCACAGACTTTTCATTGGATGGGCAGCAGCCCCTCATAGACACAACATATGTTGGGTCAAAATATTTTGGAGCGAAGGCTGACTCAGCTGTGGAGTGATTTTAAAAAGAGCAAGGCCACTACCTGCTCTCTGGGCCTAGCTCAGCCTGTAGGTAGTTCCCCCTCCCCCCAAAAACAACAGGGCCTCGTTTGAGACTTTGGCAGGTGATATCAGCCAAGGCAGTGCTACCTGCCTAGTAGCATCAGATATCTTAGCCCTTTCAGGGTAGAGGCCGGTGAGCAGCCCAACTATTCCCAGGTTCAGCATAACACCCAAAACCCTACTCCTCCCGCTGCACTGGCTGCAATACTGCTCCGATTTGTCCTTGGCTGCACACGAGCGCCTGGTCGTAGGTCTAGTCACATTTCATCCCCCCAGATGGAGGAGCTTCACATTAGACCAATGGATGCTCCAGAATGTGGAACCTGAATATTCCTTGCATTTTCTGTCATATCCCTGGACACGCCACCCAAACTCACCACCTCCCAGAGGACCAGTTATCCATACTCCGTGTAGAAGTTCAGACCCTCTTGACAAAGAGAGCTATGGGGACCGTTCTGGCATCAGAGATCAGGACTGTTTGTTTTTCCCATTATTTCCTGGTGCCTAAGGACTTAGTCTTTCTCACCAGTTGTTACTCCGATTTATTTCTTGGTGCCAAAGAAGGGTGGAGGTTTTCTCCGTCCTCTTAACTTCTTACTCTGAAAGGAGAAGTCCAAGATGCTCACAAACATATGATGGTCGCCGCAGCTGATCTGCAGAGGTTGGTAAAACACGTTTTCCCATACCTCAAAGACTGTGCTGAAGTCAGGCTCCCCTTAAACAGACAGAAACCACCACCAGACGACTGCCGACTTGTTGACATCATTAGGCTTTTCCATCAAAGTGCCTAAGTCACACTTTACCCCTTCACATCAGCTCCCCTTTCTTGAAGCCATGATGGCTTTGATGCTTTTTCGAGCCTTCCCACTGCCTCAACTAGTCCAGGACATTCAGGCTAAGATCTTGATTTTTCAACCTTAGACCAGAGTGTCAATGGGAGTGGCTCTGGGGTTTTTTGGTCTCCTGAATCCTGCTTATGGGCTACGCCAGGTGGCACATGTTGGCCCTGCAGTGGGACCTGAAGTCTTGGTGTGCTCAGCCACAAGAGAACTTTTCAGATTCCATCAAAGGAGACTGCAAAAGCCCTGCAGTACTGGCTACTCTTCTTTCTTGCGATCGATGACAGATCCCTCTTCATAGCCAACCCAGAACTAACGATATTGACAGATGCTTCAATGGGTTTGGGAGGCCATCTGAGAGCTGTGGAGATCAAAGGACTCTGATCTATGATAGAGACCCATTTCCATTTCACATAGTTGGAGTTGCTGGTGACTTGTTTGGAACTGAAGGTGTTTCTTTTGAGGGTGGGGGGGACGGGCACAGGAGCTCACAGACTTGACCACTATTTGGTACTACAGCAAACATGGTGGTGTGGGTCCTGGCCAGGAGGATCTACGTATGGATATCACTCAACACTGGGTGTCTCTCTTGAGTGCCCAGCACCTGGCAGGACCTTTAAAGGCCAGGGCAGACAAACTCAGCTGACGTTGCCTATTGGATCACAAATGGCAGGTACACTTGGAGGTTGCACAGGGGGTCTTCCAACAATGGGGGAGATCCTTGACTGTATCTATTCGCCGCTGCAGAGAACGCAAGTGTCCAAGCTTTTCCACAGTTCAGCTTCCACGGAGGTTCTCCCTTGGAGACGCCTTCCACTTGGACAGGGTCTCCGGACTCTTGTATGCTTTTCCACCCCCTCTCTCTTGCCCAAAGTATAAAAAAAAATTCAAGAAAGTGTGGGCCAAAGTCACCAGGGTGGCTCCAGACTGGGTGAGGAGAGTGGTACCTTTAACTTCTAACTATGAGCATATGTCTTCCGATTCTCCTGGCCCTTCAGAAGCACCTCCTTTTGCAATAGTGGTCCGTATCTTTCACCAGACGCTTCTCAACCTATATTTCCATTCTTGAAGATTGAACAGCAACAGTTGATGGCTTTGCGTTCTTCCTCCTGAAGTAGATGAAGTCGTCCTGGAAGCCAGGCATCTTTCCACCAAAACTGTACATGTAGGATGCTGGGAGAAGTTTTTTTACTGCTGTTCTTTCCATGACATTCAGCCTTTACAGGCAAAGTTGTCTGATATTTTACCGCTTTGGGCTCTCTAGCTCTGCAAAACCTTGCTTTGGCAATAGTTAACAGTTATCTTTTAGCCTCCTGCGGTTAGAGCATCATCCCATTTTAAATCCCTGGTTGTGATATGTGTCTTCTTTTGTAATGCTACAGTGAGACCTCAGTTTGGTTTTCACCTACTTAGTGTGAAATGCTTTTGAACCAATGCACAGCTGTCCTGTGTGCCTTTTCACTCTAAAGACAGTGTACCTTGTTGCTATCACCTCTGCACAATAAGTGAGTAAACTTCAGGCCTTGTCTGTCCAGTAACTTCTCACAAATTTATTTCAGAACTTTCTGGTCCTCTGGATGAAATCAGCCTTTTTGCTAACTGTAGTAACATCCTTCCACAGAGGGCAATCCATTACTTTGCCTCATTTCTATGCTCCAACTCATCTGTCCAAGGAAGAGAAGAGGCTCCATCATCTTAACCCCGAGTGTCCTCAGTTTTTACATTGATCGCACCAGAGACCATAGATTAGACAGTCAATTTTGTGTCGGCTTTTCTGTACTCAAAAAGCAGAAAGCAGTACAAAAGAGAACCAATCTCCCAATAGATTATATTACTCATAATAAAGATTTGTAATAGGCTAGCCAAAAAGCAGCTCCAAAAGGCTTGCATGATCTTTCCGCCACAGGAAAAGGCTGCTACCACTGCACTGGTTTGCAGGGTGCCAGTCTTGGACATCTGCCAGGCTGGTATGTGGGTGTCATTACAAATGTTCATGAAGCACTATTGCCTGGACAGCCAGGTCAGGCGGAATGGGTGATGTGCCCGATCTTCCTGCAGGGTTTTGCCTGGGAAGGTACTGCTTTGATATCCATTCAGGAAGTGAGAAATCGTCTGCTTGAAGTGTCTTATCAGAAGAGGAAGTTACTTACCTTTTGGTTATGCCTTTTCTAGTAGAGCCTGTATCTAAATGCAGATTCCTTACTGACCCATCCTCCTCTCAGTTTTGTAGAATGGACTCATACAGCCCATTAATAAGATTCCAAAGTTAGAGATCTGCCCACACTGGAATATTCAGATTTTTATGGGCACTGCGTCCAAAGAGTTGGACGAAGGTCAGAAACAAACTGACAGTGCACGGAACTAGCACAAATATAGTGGCCATGATGTCACATTTACGGAGGGACAGACACGATGCAGAGCACCACAACGCCACATACTGGTATGCGAGGGAGTTGCTACGAAAATCATCCAGATCCAGACTGGTGCCTGGGGGAGACACACAAGGTGAGGAACCTGCAATTCCCTGCTTTGCGGCTAATAGTTCCATCTTCAGAAAACAGGCAGGGCTACTACTTTAACAAAAAAGTAGGGAAAACAGGCATGGCTACTACTTTCACAAAAAAGTAGGTAGGCTCCAACCTTATTAAATTTATTGTAGTAAATCAGTTCCAGCTCTATCTGTTCTAAGACTCAGGTTGATATCTTAAAAGCTGTTTAGGACTAGGTTTTCAGAACACACAAGTTCATCTGCCCATCTCTCAGGATGACAGGAAATTACACTGTTTCACAGTAGAGGGCCAGTATTATCAATACAGAGCAAAATAGTTTTCTCTCAATTCAGCCTTGTATGTATCCACAAAATCTCAAACTAAGGCCATTCTGTGGCCGCCCAAGGTGGCTAACCTAGATGTTCTTAAAAGCAACTCAAGTGCAAATCAATAACACTAGGAACTCTTAACTTGTGTTGTTGAATCCCAAACCTGTGTAGCTAAGGTCACCTGAAGCACCTCTGTACTCCTCCATTTCATTGACTCAACTGCTGCCACTTTCACCTCCTAGCTGTTGAGATGGCTAGGCTGACTAAAATAAAATATCCAATTCACCTACAGCCTCATGCTCTGCTGCATGCCTTAAACAACTCCTTCCTTCTCTCTCTCACTGGTTTTCACAAACATGATAATTTTTTCCCAATAGGCAATCATTTGTGACCCTCAAAACCATGCTATTATCCCCCCTCTCCTGGGGGAAAAATCAAAAGCAGACCTGAAAATCATGGCTATCTACAAACCTATTTCTAACCTCCCATTCCTCTGTAAGATCCTAGAAGAGGAGCCGACAAAGGAGCTCGAAGAATACATGGAACTAAACCTTTCTCCTCCAAAACCACCTATCTGGGTTAAGACCTGCGTGGAGCATTAGCGGCTGCCTTTAAGGGGCACATGGGCATTGACCCTCAGCCACTACCGTTTGACATGTGCAGCTTTTATATGAAAACAAACAATCTCACAGATAGTTTGGTTTCATGTAAAAGTTGTAATATTACCTTGCAGGAGACCCGTTTTTCACTTGTCAGACGGGAGCTGTTCCAGCTCGGCCTCACACACATTCAAAACGTATCTGACATGCTGCACTAGCGCCATGCAGTCAGATAATGGAGCTTCAGGGCTTGTCAGTCACATGCCTTCTTGACCTATCAGAAGCTGGAATAGAGAAAAAAAGTTCTACCTCTGCACCATTTCAGCTTTTGATTGGGTGGAAGCTTGCAGGTCTGCCTGTGGCTGCTGCAGAGAGACGGGGGCGTCAGAAGTCGTGGGCCTGCCTCAGGTAAGTTTTTGAGAAAAAAAAGTCTGCTTTGTTTGTGTGCTGGGGATTGCATTTGTACGTATGTGTGAATATCTGTGTGAGTGCCTGCAACTGTGTGTGTATGGATGCATGTCTGCTTGTGTGCGATGTGAAAGTCTGGCCTGGGGTTTGGCAAGGCCCGAGGCAGTGCTGGATAGTGCTTTTAGGCCCCATCACTTCCATAATATACCATCCGCCAGTGGCGAACAGCTCCAAAACTATTTATGGAAGGAACTCCTGCCCTCAATAGACCAGAGACAAGAGAATAGCTTTGTACTGCTCAGTCTATCTGCTGCATTTGATAAGGTTGATGACAAATTGTTGGACAGGCAGGAAAAATCGATGACCATAGGGAGCTTTGTCCTATGTACTCTCCAATTGCAATTTTAAAAAATCACGATTGGGACAGTCAAATCATCCGCACATTCTGTGCCATGCCTTGTCGCCTAAGGATAAACTCTATGCACATCTATGGATGCCATTTGACACAGCTTCTAAAGCAGTATTAAGTATGCATTAAAATGTTCTCTGAAAATGAATTACATAGCACCGCCATCACAAAGTGCTGGAAAAATGTTCTCCACCAAATTAAGGAGAGCTGTGCCTGCATGAATGGAACTGAGACAGAAGCCATCATAATGGGAGAAAATTAGCCTATCTTGCCCCTCTTATGTTCAGAGGACTTGGGACCACCCCCTTTAATAACCATAAAAACTAAGAACCCTAGGAATAGTCTCAGATTCAGAACTGTTGTTCAAGTCAATAGCGCGATCAAAGGATTGTCCCATCTCTCTCCCTACTCAGTAAATTGCTACCCTGCCTGCTCCCAACTGTTGATCTGGTTCACCTGACCAGAGCCCTTATCCTGTCCCACTGTGGACTACTGGAAGATCATCTACACAGTTTACCTAAAATTTGTTGTCATTCTACAAAGGTTAGAAAATGAGTGAGTGCCAGAATGTGCCTTAGCTGGTACAAAAAGAATCATGTTGTGTCTCTTCTGAAAGCTCTCCAGCAGCTGCATTTCCAAGCTAGGATCAAACTCCAGGTTCTCTGCACAACCTACAAAGCTTTCAGGAAAAAAACGTCCAAAATAAAAGAAACGAGACCCAATCTACACACCAGAAAAACACTTCTGCTTATCATCTGCTGACCTGGTTATTAATGTTGGTTCAGGTGGACACAACATGGAAGGAGATTTCTGGAAAAACAAAGCCCAAGACTGGAATGCTCTCAACCTTCATTCCTTGTGCTTTTAACCCAGTCAGATGCATTTGAGGAAGCTCCTGATGACTGATCTGTTCAGACTCTCTTTCTGTTGAACCCTCAGGGCACGAGAGGTGAGAGCGCATAACATCTACCTTTACCTGTTCTGCCACCCCACTTTAGTTTTCTGTTGCTTACACTATTCCTTTCCTCACCTTGCGCACTGAGTTAACTGAAAGCTTACACACAGCACATATTAACCCCCCCCCCCCCCCCAAATAAATTATATGAGTAATTTGTTACCCTTATCTAGGCAACTACCTGGTGGTTACATCTTCAAGAGCTTGTCCTCTTTGGGTTAAGTTTATCTTAGAAATTCCAAAGATCTCTCTGATACCACCAAGAATGGTGCATTTCAGCATGAGCATTGTGGGATAAAAGTCTGGTGAAAACCTGGACCTTTTTCTTTTGAACGCTTGGCAGTTCTAGGGGGTTCTGGAATGGAGGCATTTTCTCACGCCATACTGCATATGTGAACCCTACAGCTTCAATTTGCTGAGCATAAGAATGAGTTGCTTGACGTCTAGATGAAGCTCAGTCACAGTCTACCCATCTTTGAGCTGGTCGGCCAATGCTCTAAACATATTCCTGAGATGTCCCTTCCTCCCAGTGCATCAGCCGTTCTATGTCACAAAAGCAGGCAATGCTCCTCCCTTAGGGCGGAGGAGCATTGCCCCCTCCCCTCAGCTTCCGCCAGCAGCAGCTGCTGCAAACTTTTGCTAAAAACGATGATGAACTACGTTATCGTTTTTAATAAGAGGGGTGGGGCCATGGACTTATATGAGCACTCCCCCTCACTGCGCCTGTGTGTTTGGGCAGCCGCCTCGGCACAGTAGGCTCTCTCCGGCCTGGCTGGGTGCTCCCAACCAATCCTGACGCTCCTCTAAGCAGTGTCAGGATTGGCCACTGGGCAGGCAAGTCTGTGCCTGCAACATCCTTCCTGCATTAGAGGAGAAGTGCGCCAGTGATGATGAAGGTAAGTTTATATATTTTTTTAATCAATTTTACCCCCCAGGCACAGTGCCCCACCCTCTGTTACCACCGCAAGCCACTCCTGCACAAAAGATTTAAGCAGATGTGAATGGAGAGGTCTCCTGCAGTGATCTTCCCATAAGCGTTTTATGGTGGAGATTCCAGTACATCCCTTCAGGGAAAAATATTGGTGTTGAAATGTGTTTTCTGAATTTAATAGCCTTGTTCACTGTGGTCTCGTCTACCCTTGCCATTGAGCACACTGTAAATACTGTGGCCTTCTTAAGTATAGTGATGTGGTGCTTATTTGCCACAGCTCTTCCAAATTGTATTGTACATGTCATAATTGTATATTTGCTAAACCGTGCTCCACATGATGTTGCACATTGCCGACAGCTATCATCTTAACAAGTGGGAGATCAGCCAAGCAGTCCTCAAATCCATTCAGGACATGCTTGGCAGAAAATGAAACAACTTTGCCCCCTGAGTGAGTAGTGGTCCCTGATGCGTAAGAGTACAACCTTGTGCTATCTCCACTTTTGTTGCTTATAAACACTTCTTTCACACTTTATCTCTCGCTCTATCTTCCTAATTAAGAAGATCTTTCAAAATAATCATCCCTCTTTTTTTCCCCCCATCCACATAAGCCTTTTCGTTAATACTCTCCCTCCTTCCTTAGTCTTTACAACGTCTCCTTTTCCAGATACTTTGCCTCCTCCACCAAAATATTCCAACATAGTGACTGGTACGATACATTGACTGAATATTTCAACTTTCCTCACTGAACACTGCTTCTCTACTGGACAATAAAATCCCCTGAAACCTACTTTAGAGAAATTGACTCCTTATAAATATCGTTGCTATGAGCAGCAGTGTGCGTCTGCTAATCCTGATACGGTACAGCTCGAGGGAGGGCTTGCGCTGTCGGACTTACATGATTTTGCGGCACAATGGTGGTGAGGCGTATAAAAGGAAAAAGAGACTCCTGACGGGCTGCTGTGGTGACGACACTATCGGTTTTGTAGATAATGGGTAGAGGGGGCCCCCAGATGCTGTCCATATAAAGTTAGGCATACTATGGCAACCTCGGAGGCAGTGGTACAAAGGGTGAATAAGTATTCTTCCTTCTCCAGGTCTCTGGAGATGAGTTACCTACAGCCATTCAGAAAAGCAGCTCGGAAATTACAGATGACGCAGTGGGGGGAGGGTCTGCAGTTCTTGGAGGTTTGTACACGAGGGGTAGATTCTTGTCGTTTACGGAGGTGCAACAATGTTTTGGGGTGAGCCCAGGATAATTTTTGCAGTATGTGTGATTGACGAAGACAGTGAAGGATGTCTGGCCGGGATTACCCATGATAGCCCCACCTCGGACTCTGTCAATAATACTGGAGACAGGCCATGCAGCACGTGCAGTCTGTAAACTCTATAAAGCCTTAAAGGCTGACAGAAAATACAGATGCTGGCCACACAGCACTGTGGCGATGGCCTGGATATGCCATTGACAGATGAGGAATGGAAAAAGCTTGCGGGCATACCCTGTGGATATCTAGTAATGCCTGATTTTAGCTCACACACTCACTTTCTCTACCAAACCTCCACAGAAGTTAGCCATAATTTACCCAGCTAGAGTGTCAAACTGCCCCAGATGTGGTATCAGCCAGGCCGACTTTCTTCATATGACATGGAACTGTGTGCACATGCAAGGGTATCGGAGAGATCTTGTTGATACATTACGTGTGGTTACTGGCTTGAAGGTGAGTGATGCCTTCACCATCTCTCATGCTCTGTAGGCTAGCATATGCTCTCAACCACGAGTTATACCCACCTTGGGGCCTTTGTGTTTCTCTTTTATTGGCTTCAGCGGATGCAAGCCACAGGAGACTCCTGCACTTGCCACCTCAAACCCATTTCTCGCTGTCTTTGCAAGCTCTAGATATGACACCTGTTTACCAAATGGATATCTCTTTCAAGACCATTCACACATAACTTCATTTTCTGCAGAAAAGTATTCCAGTTCTTCAAACTTAAAGGGTCGCTTTTGATCCAGAAATTCAAATTGAGATCTGCCAGAAACTGCTTGGGAGAATAGCCATGCGCCGTGAAATCAGTTAAACCTTGGAATGTGGTGCCTTAAGGCATCAGGAAATAAATTGACCATTTAGCTATCAGAGGAGGCATGTAAATGCGACTCCTACCTCCAGTATAAGCTCATCATTGTATTCGTATAAGAAGCTGTAATTTGTTGACACTATCTTTTCATAGCAGATTCTGTTCATGGCAGAGGGAGGGACTGAGGAGGAAGATGCTGCAAGCTAATCCCCGTGGGACAAAAGCTCACTACCACCCAGGCTAAGCTTCTTTCCATTACTCTGATCTTTCCACATAGGGTAAAAAAAATCAATTCCCTACCACTGTTTTAATTTCCTTCATGGCTAACACATCCTTAATATGAAAAATGTTATTATGGGGGCGACGGAAACAATCGCCTCTCCTCAAGTATCTTAATTGATGGTACCTGCAAACATAAACCTACAAAAAATAAAAAGCTACACAATCTCTTTAGTCAGTCTAAGGCTCCTACCATCGTATGTAACAACAAAATCATCGAGGTACACAGCAGAATCTTCTCTGAATAATCGTTGAACGCACTGTGACACAAATAGGAATCCACAAAGGCTGGGACCTATTTAATCCCACCAAGATTTGCATGGTCTTCTGTGATCAGATCTACCTACATAAGCATTTTTTCTAGCTGATTGTGTTCTCATGATCTGCTCCTATCACAAATTTGAGGGCTTTTGAGGTATAGATATCTTTTGTGATACAATGCAGCATCAGCAGGTATGTTTTGTGCATGTTTTTCCATCCATTGATATGTATTTGAGTGTTCTGTCGGCTGCATACTCTTGTTGACAGTCTCTCTTATACAGAGCAGCTAAGTAAATGACTCTGAACACTCATAGACGTTGCTTTTCACCTAACTTACCCTCAGTTTCTAGAACTTGTATGCATGTTCTGCCTTGGAACCATGTTGAACAGGTGTCAGCAGACACTACAAGATTGCAATAATAATAACTCTTGTCATACTTATACATATAACTATGTCCTGTTCTTAGCCACTGACTACCAGACAGGTCGCAGCTCTATTCACTGGACATTATGATTTTGTGAACTATCCCTTTGGCACCATAAAACCTTTTAGTTGACTTCAGTGGGACTCCTTTTCACTTGGATGATTAGCTTATGGACTGAAGGAATGCTGAGAAACTTGAGCAGAGGACAGATGTAGTCTAACCACCTTGATACTTTTGTAGTATTCTGTTTGAAATCTCTTCACCATCTATTGACTAGAGTAAGATTTAGCTCATATTAAACATGTGAATTCACACAGATTGCCAAAGAAATCTGAAACTTTCCCATTTGGGAAACAATGGTCAAAAGTATTTTTGTTGTCTTATCACTTACTTTCTCTAAAAGCAGAACCTTTATGTGCATAGCATGTGTGGCTGTAGATACACATGCTCTGCATACTCCTGTCATCTAGCGTTGGGCTTGGATGTTTGCAAGTTGCTTTTCCATTCCATGCGAAAATACATTTTTACGTGTTTCTCCTAATGTTGCTAAATCCATTCCTCAAGTCCATCATTGGCATGCAGCCGTGCTTCTTGGCCTTCGGGCCACCCCTTGTTCCATATTAACCTTTGGAGAATGAAGATACACTGAGGTAAAGGAATGGGCGCGCTTCCAAAAATGCCCGCATTGGCATTCTAATTACCCCTGAGCTGACCTCCACGCCGCTTGCAATCTTTGCCTCTTGCCGGAGCATGACAAAAGCTGCTGCCACTGTTGTTCCTCATTCCACAGTAAGAAGACTCTACGACATAGTAGAGACTGAAGGGCCCACAGTAGAATGGCCAAATCCTTTACAGAAATGCCATATATTTTTGACAAGGCTGATCCGCTTGGTGCAGAGGAAGAGGAGGATACATTGGATGAGCTGCCCAATTTCCCGGCACGCCATCCAAGTCCTCAGTTTATCCATGCTCACGTCTCAGAGTATGGCGAGGAGGAATTCCTGAAGGAAGAAGGGGCACCCGTGGACGCTCCCTCCACTTCAGTTGGTTCCAATCCATGTTTGAAGTCCATGCCTAATGTGAGTACTGTGGATAACCTAGCCATTCTCAAAGCTCCGAAATGGCTGCAAGTTGGAGCTGAACACTGCTCTTCTGGGGTATGAGGGTTAAACCCTTTGCCAGGGCCACTTCAAGTTTGAAGTGCACCACTGCCTTCGAACATTGGTCGACACCAAAGCAAGTCCTCGGAGTGAGAAATGACCCTTCCTAGGGCCTCGGCCATCCTGGAGTCTGCAGATGCCTGTCTGCACCGAACCCTTGAAGCGGACTTCATCATCAAAGCCAAAAGTGCCACCAGCACCGATGCAGGAACCATCAGTGCTAAAATCATCTTTGGATCCGAGACCCTCTGCTCTAAACGTTGGGAAATGCTTCATCCTCAAAAGGCTGCTGCATTTGATGAACAAAGGGCAGAGAATGATCATCATCCACCCATGCACATTCAAGAATTCTGCCTCTGAAAAGACACTGCCAAAGAAACTCAGGCTTACCTTCGAAGGTTCTCTGCTGTCAGACACTACTGTGCCTCTCTTGCCCATCACCAGTCCTAAGACAGTCTCTGCTCCTCCTCCTCTGCCTCTTCCACCGCCGCCTCCAGTTTCACTTCTTCAGACACCACCTCTGCCTTCACCTCCTATGCCTTCATCTACGGAGTCATTCTCCAACACTGGCAGTCCTACCCCTTATTCCCGGGCTAATGGCTGCTCTGGTACCTCAGGAGATCATTGGAAAGATTATGACATAGACCCTCTGACGACCCTGATCTAGAACCTATCCCAGTCAGGGCCACCCCACCAGATGACACCATGATGTACCACTGCATTATTCAACACACAGCCACTTACCATAAGTTGAGATGTACACCAGCCCCAAAGAGAATGACTTTTCATTGGAGGCACTCTCAAAGACAGTGTGCTTGATAAATACCTCCCATTGCTCAAGGGGGTGGTTTGATACGCCTCTGAGATTTTTAAAGAACAAGTGGAATTTCATATGATGACACCACATATTGAGAAAGAAACATAAACCAGCACCCTCGGACCAGCTCTGAATCCAGGGGTCATGTCTCGCCAGATCACTTAGTGGTTGCCACTGTTAGAAAGAGTGCAGCAGCCCAGGCCAAGGGGGATGCCCCACCTGACAAGGAGAGGAAGCAAATTGATGCTGCAGGGAAGAGAGTAGCGGTGGGTGCGACCATGCACTGGCGCATCACCACTTACCTAGGCCTCATTTCTTACTATGATAGGGCCCACTGGGAGGAGATGGAGGGGCTTCTTCAACACCTCCTTGACCAGAATTGTAAATATGGGGGAAGAGGCAGTTAAGGAAGGCAAGGCTGTTTCCAGTGCAACTGTCAGGAGTGCACTGGATGTGGCAGATGCAGTAGCTCAGTCATTCTTTAGCACCACTCTTGGCTCTGTGCGTCTGGTTTCAAGCCGGAGGTGCTAATGGACTTCACCAACCTGACATTAAATATAGAGCACCTCTTCGGCAGCAGGTTGAAACAATGTTTGAAAATATCGAGAAAGGCACAGAAACCACCTAGGCGATAGATGCCCTACAGGTTCTCTCCAGCAGGGGCTGTTTTTGGAGGCAGCAGACAAGAAGCAGCTCGAAATCTACTTCCCCAGAACCCAACCATTTCTACCATCGGAAACAACAGGGTTGTCACCCACATGGTGGCAGGGTTTTCACACAAGGCACCTTTTAGAGGCAACGGCTTCAAGGTCAGAGTCACCCCTTGTTAGTGAGCCGGTGCCTCCGTTCACTCAACATCTGTGGGAGGGAGATTTCTGGGATCTCTTCCTCAGTGGGAGGAAATGACCAAAGACAGATGGGTCTTAGCCATTACTGATCATGACTATTGCTTTGGGCTGATTGCAACCCCAACAAACATTCCCCATCACATCCTCAGCCCAGAACATCTCACGTTGTTACAAGTGGAGGTGCAAGCACTCCTATCTAAAGAAGCCAGAGAGCTAATGCCCTAGCAGTATCAAGGCAAAGGTGTCTACTCCCTATACTTCCTCAAAGGACAGATCTCTAAGGCTAATCCTTGATCTTCACCCTGTCAACCTATACATCCTATCTGAACATTTCCACATGGTCACCCTACGTGGTCATCCTACTGGGTGTCAGCCCCCTACTGCCCCAAAGTGACTTAATGGCCACCCTGGACCTGAAAGATGCTAACTTTCAGATGTTGAATGATCCAGCTCATCGGCACTACCTCCACTTCATGGTAAGGTCAACACTACCAGTTCAAGGTGCTGCCCTTCTGCATCACCTTGAATCCAAGGGTCTTCACCAAGTGTTTTTGCAGTGGTAGCTGCTCACCTCAGGTGGGAGGATTTCACGTCTTCCCCAGCCCAGATGACTGATCAAGAGTGCAAGCAGACAGGAATGCCTAGATCACACTCAGGCTGAGATTTCCCTACTGCACAGCCTACGATTCACAATGACTACCACAAAGTCTCACTTGGATTCACTGCAACTTCAACCGTTTCTAGGGGCAGTGCTCAACTCAGTCATGGGTAAGCATTTTCCTAACCCTCAGAGGGTCCAAGCATTCTGCCCCTTTGTCAGCCACTCCGTCCACTTTCAGTTCACACAGTTATGCACCTTTTATGTATGACTGCTTCATGCATTGCCATAGTGCCGGCATACTGCAGGTATGCCACTTAGCTTCACTTCAGAGTGCCTTTCAAGCCAGTGGTCACAAGCAGATGGTCAGATGGAAAATATAATGTTGGTAAGGGCCACCTTTCACTCTCAGCAGTGGTGGAATAGCAACAATCTGTTACAGGCAGACGCTTTGCAGACTTAGTTCCACAGCTGACACAATGCACCCATCTCTGGCCAACTGGGGAGCACATCTCAATGATATGACAGTTTGGGGCCACTTCATATACGGGATCTCCACACCAACCACTTGGAACTATTAGCCACTTAACTAGCTCTCAAAGCCTTTCTTCTGCAGACTCAAGGCAAGGTAGTCCTTGTGTGTACAGATATGACCACTATGTTTTATCTGCAAAAACAAGGGGCACACACTCAACCTCAACGGTCTGCCTTAGTGTAGCAGATTTGGCATTGAGCCATCCACCATCGAGCTCATCTCCTAGCCGAGTATCTTCTGGGAGTTGACAACAACTTTGGAGACAGCAAAAAATCCACGAATAAGAGTTCCACCAACAAGTCCTACTCCCTTACTTTTGCAGGTGGGCATCCAGACAGGCCTTTTTCACTACATTCGAAAATTGCAAAATGCCCAAACTTTGACACCAGATTTCTACACTCCCCTTCAATGGGCAGTGCTCTGTGGATAAACTGGCCAGGGACACTTGTCTATGTGTTTTCTCCTCTCCCACTGATAACATATGTGTTCAGAAAGCTGATGCAAACATCCCTCATCTTGGTTATTTCACCGTGGGCCAGACAGCCATGGTTCTCAATGCATCTTGAATTGTCCATTGCCCCTCACAGGAAGCTCCCCATTAGGCCAGACCTTCTCAGTCAAAACCACGCAAGGTCAGATAACCAAACCTCAAACAGCTCGACCTGGCGATTTGGCTCATGAGGTCCTAGCATTTGGTTACCTTGGTTAATGTCAAGAGTGCGTGGATATGCTTAGAGAGGTCTGTAGGCCGACTATGTGCACCTGCTATGTTGCTAAGTGGAAGTGTTTTGCCCACTACTGTACTCCAAAACACAGTAACACTCTTACCCCTGTGGTGCAGGCTATCATTTTTTTACTTCCTACATTTACAAGGGTTAGCCTACACATCAATTAAGCTACACCTAGCCACCATCGCTGCATATGCAGAACAGGGAACACCCTTTCCTCTTCAAAATCCCTGTAATTAAGGTGGACATGGAGGGTCTTAAACATGTGATTCCACCAAGGGTGCTTCCTGCCCCCAGTCTTGAATCTCAATATTGCCCTAACCAGGCTTATGCCCCTCCTTCCCCTTCAAGCTACTGCATTAGTGTCCTTTTCAATTTGGAAGTTTGCTTTTCTCATAGCAGTCACATATCTTGCATCAGTAAATTGAAAGGCCCTCACATTGCAGGAACACTTTTTCCAGTTGCGCAATGACAGGGTGACACCTAGAACCAATACTAAGTTATTACCAATGTTGGTATTTGCATTCCACCTTAACCAAACCATTGAGCTTCCAGTCCTTTCTCTATGACCAGACTCTAGCTGAGAGAGCACTCCACATGCTTGACGTTAAAAGTGCTCTCGTGTATTACACAGACAGGAAGAAATCATTCTGTAAGATACAATAACTATTTGTAGCTTTTTCACAGCCTCATAAAGGCCATGCTATTTCAAAGACAGAGATCGCCAAGTGGCTCGTCAAATGCATCTGACCCTGTTATGCTAAAGCTGAAGGGAACCTACCTTCCCACTCCAGGCCATACTCCACCCGCAAACCAAGAGCGACTATGGCTTTTCTGGGGAACATACCCATAGCACATTTTAAAGCTGCCACGTGGCCCACTCCACATTCATTACATAACATTACTGTGTGGCTATTCTGGCAAGAGACCAACCCAGGGTGGGTCAAACTGTTCTCAGGACCCTGTTCAAAACCTCCGCACCATCCACTGGCTACTCACCGCTTAGGGGCAGTATTGCTATACAGTTGATGCAAAGCATGTGTATCTACAGCCACACATGCTACAAACAGATTATGGTGGTCATTCTGACCCCGGCGGTAAAATGCACTTACCGCCGGTCAGAAGACCGCCATAACACCGCCGCGGCCGCGGAAACCCGCCACGGTCATTCTGACCCGCAGAAGGCAAACCTCCGAAAATCCGACCGCCACAACCGACCGCCAGACCAGCGGTCGGCGGAAAGGTGGAGGTGACCAAACCTCCACCGCCACGCCAACAGAAATACGCCCATGCCATTACGACCCACGAATCCACGCGGCGGTCATTCAAACGCGGTATTCCATTGGCGGGACACACCGCCGCGGTCAGAATACACACAAACGAACAAAACTCAGCCACATTGGACGATTTGAATCCCACACACCTGATACACATACACACACCACTCCCACACACACAATACAATATAAAACACCCACCCACATCACCCACAAACCCCTACGCAAAAAAATTCTGAAAGAAGGCCAGAGCGAGACACCAGCATCCACAAACTAACAGCCGCAGCCACTCAACACCATCACCCACACACTATCCACACACAAAACAACACACACCACCACACTCAACTCACTTAAATACACATACTCCACCCCACACATCATACACACCACCCCATGGCACCCCAAAGACAACCCCGCTTCACAGACGAAGAACTCAGGGTCATGGTGGAGGAAATCGTTCGGGTAGAGCCCCAGCTGTTCGGCACACAGATACAATACACCAGCATTGCCCGGAGGACGGAGCTATGGCAGAGGATTGTCGACAGGGTCAACGCAGTGGGACAGCACCCCAGAAATCGGGAAGACATCAGGAAGCGATGGAACGACCTACGGGGGAAGGTGCGTTCCATGGTATCCAGGCACAACATCGCCGTGCAGAAGACTGGAGGAGGACCCCCACCTCAACCCCCACAATTCACATCATGGGAGGAGGAAGTCTTGAACATCCTGCATCCTGACGGCCTCGCAGGAGTCGGCGGAGGAATGGATACTGGTAAGTTGAAGCTTCAATACTGCTTCCCCCCCACCTGCATGCCAAATCATACCCCAACCCTCACCCCCATCCTCGAACCCCACCCTCACCCCCACCCCCATCCTCACCCCCACCCTCACCCCCACCCTCACCCCCACCACCATCCTCACCCCCACCCCCAGCACACCTATTCCCCGCCAATGTCTCACCATCACAACCCACACATCCCAAAACCTAGGCCTGCATGCGTCCACTAAGCATGGACACCCATCACCAAAGCATGCCCAATGCATATACACATCCCCCCCACAAGCCACCCTCACCAAAGCCCCCACACACGAATGCCAGCACTTGGGGACACGAGAACCCATAGATACACCCATATGCCACACATTGAAACTATAACCATACCTCTATACCCCTGCAGGACCCGACCGTCAACACACCGCGGCGGAGGGGCCAGAATTCTCCACACCCCCCACCCAAGAGGCCGTCAGCGATGACAGCAGCTCTGTCGACCTGGACACCGATGACCAGCCCGGACCATCGGGGACCTCTGGACAGTCGGTTCCCCTCACACAGGCCCAGGCCACTACAGACCCAAACCCCTCTGGGAACACCAGCACAGCTCCCACCCAGCGGGCCCATGCCTCTGTCTCCAGGGCGCGTCAATCTGCGGTGTGTCTACCACTACAGGGCACCCAGGATAACCCACCACCCCAACAACAACAGGGACCTGGGGGCAGTGGTAGTGGGCACACCGGCCAGGGGGCAGAGGCCCAGGGAAACAGGGGAACTCGGAGGGCAGCTGTGCGACAGGGGGGGGAGGAGAGGCCCAGGGAACCCACTCTCCACGAGGTCCTCACCACCATCATGGGAGCATACAACCGCTCCCAGGAGACGATGGCGACGGTACTGGCCCGGTTCCAGGAGATCCAGGTACTGCAGGAGGAACACTATCGGGGGTACAGGGAGGACATCAGAGCCATCAACACCACCCTGGTTACCATGGTAGGGCTGCTGCAGGACCTCGTCAACACCAGGGCGGACACTCAACAACACCCAAGGGCCCCTGCCACTAGCCTGGACCAAGAACAGCCAACCACCTCCGCCGGCGCTAGTGGACAGGAGGCCCCCGCACAGCAGCAGCCCACCAGACCCCCACCTCCTGCAGGAGAAGAACCACCCCGCAAGAGGGCCCTGAGATCTCGCAAGAAGACAGAGTAGGATGTCAAGACCCCCGCCAGCAATGGATACCACCTGATGTCATCCCACTGTCCCACATTGTCACCCTGTCCATCCTTGAACTGCCCATGCTCCATCTCTCCACAGGCCTCTGGACAATGCACCTGTGTGACTGTTACTCTGGACTCTGCCATGGACATTCCTTCACCATAGCCCCCACCCACTTGAAACCACCCATCCCATTTTGAGCACTTAAATAAACACCTATTTTGCACCAAAATATCTGGAGTCTGGCTGTGATTTCAATATATTGTAATTGACATGACAGTGCAAATATGTCCTTGTACATGGTGAAGTCAACAAACAGCTGCCACAAAGCTGTAGTCCATGGGGAAACGAAGCACAGGACTCGTAGTGGGGACCCCAGATCTGAAATAGGGAGGGAAAAGCCAAAACTCAGTCATCATACACTGGGGCAAATAGACAGGCAGCAGAGATGCAGGAGAGTAGTTAACATTTACTAAATTATCTTTGAAATGTTACCTGTGTCCTATTGGAAGTACTGTTCAATGATTCTGTCCCTGTTGTCTGTTTCAGCCCCGTCGTCTTCCTCCTCGTCACTCTCCTCAGGTTCCACCGCTGCCACAACACCACCGTCTCGACCATCCTCCTGCAGGAAAGGCACCTGGCGGCGCAAAGCCAGGTTGTGAAGCATGCAGCAGGCCACGATGATGTGACACACCTTCTTAGGTGAGTACATTAGGGATCCACCTGTCATATGCAGGCACCTAAACCTGGCCTTTAGGAGGCCAAAGGTGCGTTCGATCACCCTCCTAGTACGCCCATGGGCCTCATTGTACCGTTCCTCTGCCCTGGTCCGGGGATTCCTTACTGGGGTCAGTAGCCACGACAGGTTGGGGTACCCAGAGTCCCCCACTAGCCATACACGGTGTCTCTGTAGCTGTTCCATCACGTAAGGGATGCTGCTATTCCTGAGGATGTAGGCGTCATGCACTGACCCTGGGAATTTGGCATTTACATGCGAGATGTACTGGTCAGCCAAACACACCACCTGGATGTTCATTGAATGGTAATTTTTTCTGTTCCTGTACACCTGCTCCCTGTCTCTTGGGGGAACCAAAGCCACATGGGTCCCATCAATGGCACCAATTACGTTGGGAATATGTCCAAGGGCGTAGAAATCACCCTTCACTGTAGCCAATTCGCCCACCTCAGGGAAAATGATGTAGCTCCTCACGGATTTCATCAGGGCAGACAACACTCTGGATAACACCTTCGAAAACATGGGCTGAGACATCCCAGAAGCAATTCCCACGGTTGTCTGAAATGACCCACTTGCCAAGAAATGGAGTACTGACATGACCTGCACCAGAGGGGGAATCCCTGTGGGTTGGCGGATGGGGGACATCAGGTCGGGCTCCAGCTGGGCACACAGTTCATGGATAGTGGCACGGTTAAGACGGTAGGTCAGGATAATGTGGCGTTCTTCCATTGTCGACAGGTCCACCAGCGGTCGTACACGGGAGGATTCATCCGTCTCCTCGCCCAACCCAGCGGACGGTGCCTAGGAAGGACAACATGGAGCACACAGTCAAGCAACCCACAGGTACGTACTCACAGCTAGCACAGTAAACGATTCTCTATGCAGTGAATGGCGTGTCTGAGTGGCTATGCAAGGCCTAGGCCTGTGTGACGCAGTTGAAATTGAGCCATGTGGGCCCTGGAAATGGCGGCTGCCTGACCTGTGAAGTGTGACAATGGGATGTGAGGTCAATGCGCTGGCGTGGCACACCGCGGCGGGCGGCGGGCGAAGACCGCGGCGCCAAGCCGCATTGGTTAACATTGAAGCCTATGGGTTTCAGGAGCCAATGGCGAAGGGCGACGGCGGTGGCGGGACGCACCGCCGCGGTACGCACCGCCGCGGACGTGACCGCCATTTTCTATCTACTTATCCACTTGCGACTTGAACTTTCACAGGAGAGGACCTATACTGCAAGTGTTGCTGTGACCTCGGTCTGGAAGGGACAATGGCTGCTGCACCTGGGGAAAGGGCCCCTGCCTTCACTGGAGAGGAGTTGGAGAAACTTGTGGATGGGGTCCTCCCCCAGTATGCGCTACTCTACGGTCCTCCAGACCAACAAGTGAGTTTAATTCAATCTGGATTTGGGGCCACTGGCGGGGGGCCTGGCGGGGATGGGGGGCATGTTGGGCCTGGCGGGGGGCATGGCGGGGGGCATGGCGGGGATGGGGGGCATGTTGGGCCTGGCGGGGGGCATGGCGGGGGGCCTGGCGGGGATGGGGGGCATGTTGGGCATGGCGGGGGGCCTGGCGGGGATGGGGGGCATGTTGGGCCTGGCGGGGGGCATGGCGGGGGGCCTGGCGGGGATGGGGGGCATGTTGGGCCTGGCGGGGGGCATGGCGGGGGGCCTGGCGGGGATGGGGGGCGTTGGGCCACTGGCAAGGAAAATGCTGACAAACTTGAACGTGGTATTTCTCCCTCCCTGTACGTGTCACATAGGTCCACGCCCATGAGAAGATCGGGATTTGGCGTGCCATCGCCAAGGAAGTCCGGACCCTGGGGGTCCACCATCGACGGGGCACCCACTGCCGCAAGAGGTGGGAGGACATCCGCCGCGGGACCAAGAAGACCGCCGAGTCTCTGCTGGGGATGGCCTCCCAACGTAGGCGGGGTGCCTGCCGTCAACTGAGCCCCCTGATGTTCCGGATCCTGGCGGTGGCCTACCCTGATTTGGATGGGCGCGTGAGGGCAGCACAGCAGACACAAGGGGGTGAGTACAAGCATTATCTACTCTGTTGTCGCGCAGTGGAGGTGTCTGGGTGGGGGAGGAGGGCTGGGGGTCCCCCTAGGCCAGGGCGATATCTGTAGGCTGGGCACCCCCGTAAGCCCCTGTGTCCCCAGCCACCACCCTCAGTAGTTTGTCAGTACAGCCATCCCTGGGCCGTGTCATCCATGGGTGCAGTTGTCAACTCTAGGCGTGTAGGGCATGTTCCACGGAATGCGTAGCGGACCCCAAGTGCGCAACTTAGTGCAGGGGGCATCTGTGTCTGTCATGTCCGCTAACTGTACCGGAGATCCATGTAATCAATATCCCTTTATTTCTCTCTCCCCCCCCCCTTTTTGTTTGTCTTTCTGTGCTTGTGTGCATCAGCATCATCAGGCGGAGGAGAAGTGGCATCGGGGCAGGAGGGAGCTGCATCTCACATGGCCCAGGAGGGCCATGCCACAGAGTCAGACTGGACCAGTGAGACGGAGGGCGAGGGGAGCTCCACGACGGGGACGACTGGACCCTGCAGCGACACGGACACGTCCTCGGAAGGGGGCTCCCTTGCGGGGGTGGCACCATCCGTGCCCCCCGCCATTACAGGTACAGCCGCCACCCAGCGCACCATCTCCGCCCTCCCAGCAGCCCCTCAGCGTTCGCCCCGTGCCCGCTCTGCCAGGAAGCCGGGCATCTCCTTCGCCCCAGGCACCTCAGGCCCTGCCCCTGTTACCCCTGCTGCCCTCAGTGAGGAGGTCATTGACCTCCTCCGAACGCTCATTGTTGGGCAGACTACCCTTTTGAATGCCATCCAGGGGGTGGAGAGGGAGGTTCATCGCAGCAATGCGTACCTGGAGGGCATTCATTCGGGTCAGGCTGCCCATCAGCGATCGTTCCAGGCTCTGGTCTCAGCACTGACGGCAGCCATTGTCCCTGTCTCCTGCCTGCCTCTACTAACTCCCTCCTCCCAGTCTCCTGTTCCTCTGCCTGTCCCACCCACACCATCAGACCAGCCTGCACACACCTCAACACCCAAGAGAAGCTCATCCAAACATAAGCACCACAGATCACGCAGACATTCACACACGCAACATTCCGATGCAGACATGCCAACAGTCACTACCACCTCTGTGACCCCCACCTCCTCGTCTCCCTCCTCCCTCCCTGTGACGTCTACACTCACACCTCCATTCACCTCACCATCAGCCAGTGTTTCCATCACCAGCACACCCTCCACTCCAGTCCGCACACGTGCAGTCACCACCCCCACTGCCATTTACACGTCCCCTGTGTCCTCTCCCACTGTGTCTGTCACCCCCTCTTCCACACCACACAAACGCAGCCACCCACCCACCCAACAGCCATCCACCTCACGACAGCCTATCCCTCCTGCACCTGCACCCAAAGACAGCAAACGTGACTCACCTACAACCACATCCTCTCCCTCCACTCCCATTCCCACTGTACCTACCACTCTCCATTGTCCCAAGAAGCTCTTCCTCGCCACTACTAACTTCTTTCCTGACCCTGAGCCCCCCCCTCCTTCTCGTCGGGGTAAGAAGAGCACCTCAGCCACCACCAGCCCTGCAGCCCCCTTGACAAGGGTGCAGGGGTATTGGAGCCCGCCAGCCCGCATGTCTGGATCTTCGCCCAGCAGCAAGGGGACAGCCAGCCCACCCCCTGGGAAGAGGAGCAGAAGGCGGAAGGGGCGCCGCTGGAGCCCGCCTTCTACATCCCCCCCGGACACCACCCAGAGACAGTCACCAGCCACAGCTCCAAAGGGAGGAAAGGGCCACAGGCCCACGACTAAGGAGGGCAAGGGCAGCAAGTCGGAGAGGTCAGGCAGCAGGCCTGCTGCCCAGGAGGAGCCCACAACCCCCATAGCCGCTGCCCCGGGAGGAACCGGCACAGCTGCCCCGGGAGAGCCCACCACCCCCATAGCCGCTGCCCACGGAGGACCCAGCCCAGCTGGCCAGGAGGGCCCCACCACCCACAGCCCAGGTGGGCATTGAAGGAGCACCATCCCCGCTGCCCAGGAGGGCACCACCAGGCAATTAGCAGTTGGCCATAGACCGGCCGCCGTCTCCAGAACCGCTGAACTGGGCCCCGCCGTCTCAAGAACCGCTCCGCTGGGCCCCGCCGTCTCAAGAACCGCTCCGCTGGGCCCCGCCGTCTCAAGAACCGCTGAACTGGGCCCTTCAAGGCAAGGAGCGCTGAACTGGGCCCCGCCGTCTCCAGAACCGCTGAACTGGGCCCCGCCGTCTCCAGAACCGCTGAACTGGGCCCCGCCGTCTCAAGAACCGCTGAACTGGGCCCCGCCGTCTCAAGAACCGCTCCGCTGGGCCCCGCCGTCTCAAGAACCGCTGAACTGGGCCCTTCAAGGCAAGGAGCGCTGAACTGGGCCCCGCCGTCTCCAGAACCGCTGAACTGGGCCCCGCCGTCTCAAGAACCGCTCCGCTCGGCCCCGCCGTCTCAAGAACCGCTGAACTGGGCCCTTCAAGGCAAGGAGCGCTGAACTGGGCCCCGCCGTCTCCAGAACCGCTGAACTGGGCCCCGCCGTCTCCAGAACCGCTGAACTGGGCCCCGCCGTCTCAAGAACCGCTCCGCTGGGCCCCGCCGTCTCAAGAACCGCTGAACTGGGCCCTTCAAGGCAAAGAGCGCTGAACTGGGCCCCGCCGTCTCCAGAACCGCTGAACTGGGCCCCGCCGTCTCCAGAACCGCTGAACTGGGCCCCGCCGTCTCAAGAACCGCTCCGCTCGGCCCCGCCGTCTCAAGAACCGCTGAACTGGGCCCTTCAAGGCAAGGAGCGCTGAACTGGGCCCCGCCGTCTCCAGAACCGCTGAACTGGGCCCCGCCGTCTCCAGAACCGCTGAACTGGGCCCCGCCGTCTCAAGAACCGCTCCGCTGGGCCCCGCCGTCTCAAGAACCGCTGAACTGGGCCCTTCAAGGCAAGGAGCGCTGAACTGGGCCCCGCCGTCTCCAGAACCGCTGAACTGGGCCCCGCCGTCTCAAGAACCGCTCCGCTCGGCCCCGCCATCTCAAGAACCGCTCCGCTGGGCCCCGCCGTCTCAAGAACCGCTGAACTGGGCCCTTCAAGGCAAGGAGCGCTGAACTGGGCCCCGTCGTCTCCAGAACCGCTGAACTGGGCCCCGCCGTCTCAAGAACCGCTCCGCTCGGCCCCGCCGTCTCAAGAACCGCTGAACTGGGCCCCGCCGTCTCAAGAACCGCTCCGCTGGGCCCCGCCGTCTCAAGAACCGCTGAACTGGGCCCCGCCGTCTCAAGAACCGCTCCGCTGGGCCCCGCCGTCTCAAGAACCGCTGAACTGGGCCCCGCCGTCTCAAGAACCGCTCCGCTGGGCCCGCCGTCTCAAGAACCGCTGAACTGGGCCCCGCCGTCTCAAGAACCGCTCCGCTGGGCCCCGCCGTCTCAAGAACCGCTGAACTGGGCCCTTCAAGGCAAGGAGCGCTGAACTGGGCCCTTTAAGGCAAGAACCGCTGGCCCTTTGGCAGACGTGGCAGGGCAGGATCTATCTCGGGCAGGGCTGCAGGATGTCCTCTGGCCAACTTGCCTCCTCCAGTGGCAGTGGGGTCTGTTATGGACTGTATGGACTGTGGCTTTGCTCTCCCCAGGATGGCCCAGTGGGCAGGCCACCCACTGTATGGACTGTGGCTTTGCTCTCCCCAGGATGGGCCAGTGGGCAGGCCACCCACTGTATGGACTGTTTGGACTGTGGCTTTGCTCTCCCCAGGATGGCCCAGTGGGCAGGCCACCCACTGTATGGACTGTTTGGACTGTGGCTTTGCTCTCCCCAGGATGGCCCAGTGGGCAGGCCACCCACTGTATGGACTGTATGGACTGTGGCTTTGCTCTCCCCAGGATGGGCCAGTGGGCAGGCCACCCACTGTATGGACTGTTTGGACTGTGGCTTTGCTCTCCCCAGGATGGGCCAGTGGGCAGGCCACCCACTGTATGGACTGAATGGACTGTGGCTTTGCTCTCCCCAGGATGGGCCAGTGGGCAGGCCACCCACTGTATGGACTGTTTGGACTGTGGCTTTGCTCTCCCCAGGATGGCCCAGTGGGCAGGCCACCCACTGTATGGACTGTTTGGACTGTGGCTTTGCTCTCCCCAGGATGGCCCAGTGGGCAGGCCACCCACTGTATGGACTGTTTGGACTGTGGCTTTGCTCTCCCCAGGATGGCCCAGTGGGCAGGCCACCCACTGTATGGACTGTATGGACTGTGGCTTTGCTCTCCCCAGGATGGCCCAGTGGGCAGGCCACCCACTGTATGGACTGTTTGGACTGTGGCTTTGCTCTCCCCAGGATGGCCCAGTGGGCAGGCCACCCACTGTATGGACTGTTTGGACTGTGGCTTTGCTCTCCCCAGGATGGGCCAGTGGGCAGGCCACCCACTGTATGGACTGTTTGGACTGTGGCTTTGCTCTCCCCAGGATGGCCCAGTGGGCAGGCCACCCACTGTATGGACTGTTTGGACTGTGGCTTTGCTCTCCCCAGGATGGGCCAGTGGTCATGGAGTCCCCTCGTGGATCTGGCGTTGTGTACTCAAGTGGCTGAGGTGCCCCCCCCTTCCCTTCCCCCTGAGGTGCCTGTCCTATTTTCTTTCTGATGCCCCTGCAGTGTTCTCTCCGTGGAGTTCTTGTCGTGGGACTGGGCCTTGCCCCTTTGCACAGGACCCCTGTGATCCACGGACAGTGGTTGGACTACATTTAGTAGCTGTATATATTTTGTACATAGTTTATTTATTTATTGGGATTACTGGTGTACATATTTCAATATATCTGCCCGTTTATGATCTCTTCTTTTGATCTTTGCATTATTTCGGAGGGGGGTGGTTTGTGGGTTGTGACAGTGATCTGTGGGAATGCATTGATGTGTGTGTTGTAGTGGGTGTGGGTGGGTGGGTGTGTGCCGGTAATCTTTTCCCTCCCCTGTGTCGTAGGTGCAGTACTCACCGATGTCTTCCGCGCCGCCGGGCGTGCTCCTGGTATATGAGCAGGTATAGGAGTGCGGGGATGACCTGCAACTCTGGTTCCATACTGCCGGAATCTCGCGTGGAGTGCGTAGAGGTGAGCGTTTTCCCGTTCGTAGTCTGTTTCCGCCGTGTTCTTATCGGCGGTGCTCCCGCCCCGGAAAAGGTGGCGGATTGGTGGGTCGTAATAGGGTGGGCGGTACATTGTCTGCCGCCTGGCTGTTGGCGGGAACCGCCGCGCTGTTTGTTTGTACCGCCGTGGCGGGCGGAGTGTTAATACGGCGGGCTGTGTTGGCGGTTCCCGCCAGGGTCAGAATTGCATATTTTAGACCGCCGGCCTGTTGGCGGCTTGGCCGCCGCTTTATCACCGACCGCCAGGGTCAGAATGAGGGCCTATGTTACTTAACCTGTGAGCATCTGTTTGTTGCATGTAGTGCAGTAGATTCACATACACCAATCCTCCTTCCCAAAAGCCAGTGTTTGCTACAGGTCTCTTTCATTTTAATCTTACTTTTCTTTCCGCACGTATAGACACTATTCTTATCCTACCTAAATCTACCAATGAAGTTGGTGCCCATGCTCATCTACAAGAAGAGAGGGAATCACAGAGAGCCTGTGACTTGAAGACTTCTTCGAAGAAACACAACTTCCAAATGTCCAAGTCCAACACAGATGGTAGGAGCATAAAGATCTTCTGGATCTACAACACTATATGCAACAAACACAGATGCTTATAGGATAGGTAACATGATCCTTCCTAATTGAAGTGACAACTCTTTATGTACCTTAACTCCAACCATAAAGAAAACTCCCCTCTTTCTTCAACTTTTTGCATGCTATTTGATCCATCCCTCCCCACATTCAATGATTGTGCTTCTCCCTAGCATCGTTTAGTCAATCCATATTCTGCATTTACGTCCGTTAGTACCTTCTAAGAGTTTTTTCATTCGCTTTTGGGATGTTTTTTGCATTATTAGACTCCAACCTTAGTGAATTCCTTCAAGTAAAAGATACCCTATCCAAAGATTCATAGTGATAACACTACCTTGGATTTCTGTTTTTGGTGTGATCTGTTAAAAACTCAAATGCTTTTGTTTTCTTTAAGTCTTGTCTTTGTGTATGTCTACAAAGGTGTAGCCTTTCTAAAGTCACTATATGCAACTTTTCCAAAATATTTTGACTGGCACATTTTCTGTCCTTTTTTTAAAGGTTTTTAAAATATTTGAAAAGTCAAGTAGAGATACTATATCAGCTCTCGTGATGAGGGATCATAAATACATTACACAAATGAGTATTCCGATACATCAAACGTCATCAGCTCACCAGGACAAATCAAGGGAGGGAGAAACTTGTAGAAAGGAATGCTTGTTATCAGGGCAAAGTGCGTATGGCTGAGGTCGAAGGATATTGTGTACAGACCAAGCACCTATACCACCAGGTCCTATAGATCAGCTTCGGGAGATTCAACCTCCCCACTGGTATGGGGAAACAACTCTAGACGTGCTAGTTGCAAGCAATAATACACCCAAGAATCCCAGGATGTGGTTTCAGCCAAGCGTCCTGTAACACTCCCTTAGCTTATTACACAGGGTAAAATTCCTCACCCATCATTCTTCACAAGGGGTTGCTACCTCATCCACCTGAGGGTGATTATGCATTTACCCAGCAAATAAGCAAGACCAATGAGCCTGGGTCTTGTCACCCATTTCTTGGGAATCAACTTAAATAACACAGCATTGGGGTGTCTGTCCAGTCGAACCCCTGTAATGGCATGCACATTCTCCAATACCCTAGTCCATAAGTGCTCTGAAACTGGGCAAGTCTAGACCAGATCAAGGAAATGTGCATGAGAGCCCTAGATCTGATACACAATGATGAATACACTGTGTTCTAGGAGTGAAATAGCGCCTGATAAGGAATCTGTCCTGATTCTCCTTGAAACACATATTGGTGTGTACATTCTTATTATGCATACAAATGATGTTTCAATGAGATGTGAGAATGCATAGTCTAAATCTGCTTCCTATTTTGCCTTAGCACTGATGATCTGACCTGTCAGTGATGCTTCCTGACACAACACACATATTTAGGTTTTTATCAAGCTTCCACATTTAACTCAATGTCGCCCAGCTCAGAACCTTCAAGGACCCCCACAAATGTGGAAACTAGTGTATGTGCAACTGGAATTTTATAATTAGTGTGTAAATAAGAACTTTCCTAATTTTTTTATTAGGTCTAACCTCCTATGGCGTGCAGTCTGTTTTGAGACGCATTGTTAGCTTACAGTGGGCATAGAGCTCGGCCATTAGGTGACTTTATTACCACTCTCATTCGCATGCTTCGTATCTATCAGCTTGTGTGGGCTTTTCTTCCTTTTCTTGTGTCTGTCCCTCCACTAGAGTATAAACATATTGCTTCTGTCCTTTAACTGCTTGCTTTTCAAGCACCAATTTTATATTTTGTTTAAGTACTCTACACAAGTGCATGTGTTTTCAAACTATCTCCCTTGTGAACTTCTTGCCACACACAGCTTCCTTTGCATTCCATGTTCCTCTGTCGGGCCTGTGTGCTTATCGCCACCAGCTCCACGTTGCTCTCTTTTGCCCGTTTGGTTTTCTCCCATCCATACCCAGCATGTTTCATCCCCCACCTTGCCCTCCTTGTTGCTTCCGCCACCCCCACGTTTTTTTTCTTATTAGTTACTGATCCTATACAAAACAACATGGCTGGCCACGTCAAAGGCTTTTTTTTTTCTTTTATTCTTTAGCAACGCTGCATTTGGTTGAAAAACAATTGCCAAATCCAACATATCTGAAAAGTGAGATCTTTTGGTTTTGCTAGTGCTTATTAAAATATGTTACTTTGTAATCAGTTGTACTGGTAACATTTATCTTAAAATGCCACTACTCCTCTACCCCTCCTTCTCCACACTGTTGAACTTGACGACACTTGCATACTGAAAGGCTGTCTTTAAATGCTGTGAAATTTGACAGATGTTACTAGCCCAATGTGCTTTTATAAACCAGGTTTGTACATCCATGTCAGGAAAAAGGCTTTTTTGCAGGCTTCCCCCCACTTTTTGCCACCATCTGGACTACTAGCTGCTGTTTTTTTTTACTCAGAGTACACTGAGGCCTGCTAACCAGACCTCAGTGCCACTGTTCTAACCCTATACAATTTACACCCAATTGGCAAGGACTGACATAATATAAGTCCCTAGCATATAGTACCCAGGGTATGTAAGGCAGAGTGTCCACTCAGGGCTGCAACACTATATATACATTTTCCCTAAGGAAGGCCTAGAGAGCCCTGTGGCAGGGGGCTGTATTTTTTTTAAGTAAGACATACATTTTTTAAATGTCTTAACAGCAACACTCCTAAATTGTCATTTTAGTGTAGATAAAGTTAGCCCTCATATTGGATAACACATGGGTACTGGTTAACATTCCCATCCAGCTACCTCCGAATGGGACTACCGAACTGGGTCATGTATGGTATCAAATAAATCGTGGTATTAAATGTGACACAATGGCCAAGTTAAAACAAATGGCACTTTTAAAGTAAAGCAACTTCACCAGTGGACCGAGAAGCACCCACAAAGACACCCCTGTCGATTGCACCACAACTGGAGCATCCGTTCAGCATCTTTTTGCCTGTATCCCTCCGCATCTGTACCGCGCCATTGATGTCTATGGCGTCGTCCTATAAAATTTGGATCTTGCTTAAAAGAGCTCTGGTGATCAGGTAAGTGTCCAAAGTATCCTGTCAGGCACCCTAGATCTCTGTTCTGCCGAACTTGGTTGTCCAACTCGGGCTAGAGTTGCCAAACTAACTGTTTCAAACTTCAAAAGTTTACAAAGTTTTTGTTGGCCAATGCTTGTTTGGGGTTGCTATAAAAGTTATTTACTGCTTCTAAAATTTGTATCTCCAGAACCCTCCTGAAGATTTTGATGATCACGGTATGTAAACATTCATACAAAATATTATCTACTTTTTATAAATTGGTGTCTTGTTTCTTTTGTGTTGTGTGAATTTCTTATTTCGTTGTTTGCTCCTGTTAAATGCTTTATACATTGTTCCTTTGCTACGCCTTAGTGCTCGTAACCACAGCTACCCAGGGTTGAGCTTAAAGTTAAGTAAACAAACCTAACTGGATCTAAGATGGTGATTGTGAATGTATGATAAGGCCCCATAGCCATATCATATAGTACACCCACATCCTCACAATCCACCACTAACATCTGAGGACAACAGATTTCATATTAAGAAGTCGCGAAAACACAAGACTACCTACTGCATGCAAGACACTCGATATGTTTTGGAGAATGCAATGATTAGTGCTCCAGGCATGTTTTGGAATAATGTTTATCATGCACTGCATTTACCATGATGCATTGGGGTGAGCTGAGTGCTGTGATGTGACATAGTGTGCTCCCACCCTCTTTCTGTTTGAAAAGGCTCTCGAGCTAATGAGTTGACGAACTCTGGCTAAAGCACCTGCCCTGAGTGAGTGGTACAGAGACATAGAAGACTTCGGGCAGCATTACCAATATCCTCAAAAGAATATGTTGCTCTCTTCTGAAGAAGGACAATTATCCTAAAACCTGTGTCTAGAGATACACAGCACTGGCTGCACCAAAAAGGGTGAAAAACTAAAGACTGTCACTGAAGTAAGTGTACCATGTACCATGGTGCATTGGGATGAACAGAGTGCAGGGATGTGAGACAGTATGCCCCCACCCTCCTTATGTTTTGGGATAGCTTAAACACTCCACTGTTTCTCAAGATTAGCAGCCATGTTTACTTGCTATTATGTTTTACCGTAATGAAGGATTGTATTATGTCGCTTTTAATAAAATCCTGGGTTTCTGTTATTTAGAACACTTACTTTTTCATGGTCCTGAGTAGCATGTTCTGACTCTAAGCATGTCTGTTTGTGAACAATTTACAAATGACTCATTCTAAAATAGTACTTAAAATATTTAATGTGTGTCCGATGATTTTAATAATGAATAGTAAAATTCTTTACAGTCTCTTCTGAAATACAAAATACCTCCTTAAGAAGAATGCTTGCATCTTTACAAAAAAGTTTTGGTGATTGTTCTTTTTGCATGCCGTCTCTGCCTATTTGCAGTCCTGCTGCCAATGACAGTGCTGCTGGTCGCCTGTGAGTATCCCGCCTCATAAGCTTAACAGTATTGTGGCAATGTGGGAGTGATTGGTTGTAAGACTAAGTGACAGTCCTTCTCCAGCCAATGGAAAGCACAGTGTGTTTTGTGCAACTTGTTGACCATCAACCATAATACTTCACTATGTATCTTAACAACTCTCTGTGCATCGAAGTTCCGGGGGTAGCCGATACACTTAAAGGCCCAGGTAGGTTCACGAGCATTCTTATTTATATATGTCCAATATAATGCTTAAAAGAGTTAAAAATAATGTAGGTCTTAGAGCGACAAGGTTTCTGCCATTGTTCTTGATTATCCCTGCTGTACACATCGTCTCTAAGGGGATGGCTGTGCTAGTGACGTTGAATGGGAAGACAAAGTCATGTTTCATGGCGCTGTAGCTGTTGACTTGACCGGCTGGGATTTGAAGGGTCTCTGTTTTCGAACGCGAGTCAGGGAGGGTGATCTAAAGCAGAACAAAAGGAAAGCATATTGTTAATTTTATTACCATTACGTCATGTTACATTCCATAGCAAGGGCTGACATGCATTACATTTAATTGAAAGAAGGAGCTAAATATCTGAACCTGCTATTCAAATGTATGTACAGCTTTGCACTAAAGAATGGAGTATGAAAAAAAGAGCGGCCCATTTCAACACCCTTCTAAAAGTAACAAAGCCATTAGCTGCCCTGTGCCATAGTAGAAAACGGAGTTAAAAATGTAGGTTTTCTTAGATCAGACCCAAAAAGGGACTTTAATAATTATGTAATTAATGTAAGTGAGTTTGACCTAAATTAGAAGGCCTGACATAGATGGTCACACACTGTACAACAAAAAGTGCATTATCCAAGCCTTTTTGGATTTCTCCTTCTTTCCTGCCTCATCTTTACATGGGCATGGAAGCAACAATGTTGGAACACTATGCATTATTCCAACTGGAGAATGACTTTGACTATATTTGGGAATTATGGTCATTGACCAATCAAGCAATCAGTTTTTGTAAAGCATGGCTAATCACCCGTGAGGGTCTCAAGTCGCAGGGGGGGCTCATCCGAAGAGCCATGTCTTGAAGTTCTTCTTGAAGATGGTGAGTGACGGGCTTTGTCTGAGGTGCAGGGGGAGGTTGTTCCAGCTCTTTGCTGCAATGTAGGTGAAGGATCGTCCTCTGGCAGTGGGTTTGCGGATGCGAGGGATGGTGGCCAGGGCCATATGGGTGGAGGGGAGGGATATGGCAGGGGTGTGGAAGGAGATGCGGTGGTTCAGGTAGGCTGGTCCTGTGTTGTGTATGGCCTTGTATATGTGGGTGAGTAGCTTGAAGGTGATTCACTTCTCAACCAGTAACCAGTGGAGGGTCCCCAGGTGTTGGGAGATGTGTTCTCGGCGAGGGAGGTTCAGAATGAGTCTGGCGGCGGCGTTCTGGATGAGTTGTAGTTTTTTGATGTTTCTAGTTGAGGTGCTGGCATAGAGGGCGTTGCCGTAGTCGAGCTTGCTAGTGACTAAGGTGTGGGTGACTGTTGCAGGGCACACGTGGAAAACGATGGTCCACTCCCTTGTCACTACAAGGTTGTATTACACAAGCGTGCTGCATTTGGGACTGCCGGTGGGTCTTCTGAATAAGCCACAGCTGGTTCAAATGCAGCCGATCACCCGATTCTGACTTGCCCTAAGAGTCAATCTTCCAGGGAGAACCTTATGTAGTTGCATTGGTTTCCAATCAATCAAAGGATCATATACAAGGCTATGCTAATTTCGTTCAGAGCACTGCACCATAAAGGCCCTCTATTCTTGCACAGAAGAGTTAGGAAGTATTTGTTCCTCCAATCAAGCGATGCTCTTTTCCCGAGGCCCTGTAAGGAAAGACTGGGTGGATGATCTGGCAGCAAAATTATGTAATTCCCAGTGGAAAGCTTTGAGAGACTTAAATCCAGAGAAACCTTTTAAATCTGGACTGAAAACGTAGCTGATTGTGGAATTCTAAGTAAGCTTATAAGATTGCTTGCTGGCTAAGAGCCGTGACACTTCCCTGGAAGCAGCTGAGCGCTGTACAAATGGCTGCTCATTTATTTAAAAGAAATAAAAAACTGGTTTTCAGTCAAACATATCTATAAGGCACTCTTCCGTCTGAAAAACTGAAAAAGCCCTAAGGCCTAACCTCCACCTTAACAAACTGTTCAAATGCTTTCCAGACTGGTGGGTGAAAACCTTGTCAAAGCCTTTTCATCATTGCATCTAAACCTTTACCTACCCAGAACCATGGCTCAATAGAATCACAGTGCCTAAGCATAAGAAGGTCAAGGCAACTGATCCAAAATCATACCTATTAGCCTAATTGATGTGGAGGCCAAGACTTTTACCAACATAATCTTGAACAAGAACTGGCAAAGCCAATAGTTCTTGCCTATACTGGAACTATTGGCTTTGGCAGTGTGATTTGCCATGTTGTACACCAGTGTGCCTGCTGTTCAGCATGACTAAAAGTTATTGGCGTGGAGTGTCAGAGTGGAGTCGGGGAGTAGAGTGCTGTATTCTTGAGTACAGGGGAGTAGAGTTCCGTGGCAGAGAGTTTCGTGGAGTGGAATAGGATGTAGTGGGTTGTCGTAGATTGAAGAAGTTGGGTGGATTGGAGTAGAGTAGAGTGGGGTGAATTGGATTTTGGGTAGAGTAGGGTGGGTTGGTGTGGGGTGGGTTGAAATGGGGGATGCAAATTGGAGTTGGGTGGGTTTGAGTGGTTTGAACTACATTGGATTAGATGGGTGGTTTGGATTGGAGTGAAAGAACTGGGGTGGGGTGGATTGTAGTGAGATGGATTGGAACGGGGTAGATTGGACTGGGGTAGGCTGGATGGATTAGATTGAAGTGCAGTGGACTGACCTGGGATGGGATGGGGTGGATTGGATTGGGGTAGAGCGGGGTAGATTGGAGTAGAGTGTGGTGGATTGGAGTAGGGCGGAGTGGATTGAAATGGGGTCGGGTGGAGTGGAGGAGGTGGATTGGATTGGGGTGGATTACACTAATATGAGGTTGATTGGATTGGTGTGGGGTGAATTGGAGTGGAATGGATTGGGGTGGACTGGAGTGAGGTGGATCATAGTGGGTCGGATTGGATTGAATGGGTTGGATTGGATTGAGTGGGGTCAGTTGGATTTAGTGGGGTGGATAAGGGTGGCGTGGGGTGGATTAGGGTGGGGTCGAATGGATTGAGTATGGTGGGTTGGGTAGGGCTGGGGTTGATTGGATTAGGGTGGGGTTGATTGGATTAGGGTGGGTGACTTGGAGTGGGGTGGGGTGTGGTAGATTGTGATGAATTGGACTGGAGTGGGGAGGACTGAATTGGGGTGGGGTGGATTACATTGCATTGGAGTGGATTGGATTTGATTGGTTTGGGGTGGATTGGATTGGTGTGAGTTGGATTGATCAGAGAGTGTTGGACTGGATTGGAGTGGGGTAGATTGAAGTGGTTTGGAGTGGGGTTGATTGAGGTGGAGTAGGGTGGATTAATTTGGACTGCAGTGAGGTGGATTAAAGTGGATTGTATTGGAGAGGAATGGCTTGGGGTGCTGTGGGTGGATTGGATTGGAGTAAGGTGGATGTAGCGGTGGACTTGATTGGAGTGAGCTGGGTTGGTTAGCGGTGGACTTGATTGGAGTGGGGCAGATTGGAGTGGGGAAGATTTGAGAGGGGCAGATTGTTTTGGATTAAAGTGGGGATGATTGGAGTGAGGCAGACTGGAGTGGGCCAGATTGTTTTGGGTTGCAGTTGGTCAGATTGTTTTGGATTTGAGTGCAGCAGATTGCAGTGGGGCAGATTGTTTTGGATTGGGGCAGATTGTTTTAGGTTGGAGTGGGGCACATTATTTTTGGCTGGAGTGTGGCAGGTTGGAGTAGCGTAAATGGGAGTGGGGCATTGTTTTGGATTGGAGTGGGGCATATTGATTTGGATTGGAGTTGGGCAGATTGTAGTGGGGCAAATTGCTTTGGAGTGCAGTGGGGCGAATTGGAGTGGGCAGATTAGATTGGTGTTGGTTGTCAGGATTGGGGTTTTGATTGGAGTGGGGTGGATTTGTGTAGGGTGAGGTGAGGTGTGGTGGATTGGAGTGGGGCAGAACGGAGAGGGGCATAGCTGGCAAGTTTCCCAGGTTCATACGTGATATGCTGCTCCAGTCCAGGTTTTTCCGTTTGAATTGTGGGACTTTAGTCTTCTTTTATAATGTAATAAACAAGACCACAATTTCCAGAACTCAAAGAAAAACTCTGGAATGGGGCAGCACATCACGTGTGGACCGTGGGAAACTTGGCAGGGCTGGTAGGGTGGATTGGAATGTACTACATAATTATGTGTTAAAGAAACATTTCAGTAATTACACATAATAAAGAAACAATGTTGCTTTGCAAAACAAGATAATCGTCATCTTTTGAGAGCAGCATCCCACAAGCAAAATCAAAAGAAAATGAGTGCAAAGTGAGAAAGGTCGACTTAGCAAAATAAAAGAAAGTAAGCTATAAAAAATATAACTTCGCAATTTTGTATGTCCTGCTGGGCACGTTTTTGCCAGTCACAAGCCTTCTGTTTACAGGGCACTAGGAGTTATAAAAAAAAAGAAAAGCAATATAGTACCTCAGTCACATCTGGTATTGCAGACAGTCACTGATTAAGTTGAATGAATCAGTGCTCGTCCCTGCTCCACACAGAGGAATGGAAATGATGCTTGACCTGCAGTGATTAATTATGAGGCTGTGCAACAAATGGTAAGCGATAGTTGGGCTCTAAGTTCTTCACTGTAGACAACAGAGTCGTACAAACAAGACTCGTGCGCTAGTGCATACGCTTGCAGGTTCGACCCTAAAAACATACAGGAATGGGAAGAGGCAGAAGGCATTCTGACTGTGTACAAAGGCAGAGTTAAACCAGGCCTCCTGCACTAGTGTCAGATCACTCAAAACCGAAAAAGCAATGCCGATATGCAGCCTTCTTAAACTTCTTATTAGCATTTTATCACACTGACCAGATTGAACTGTGGTCAAAACTGGAAAAAACATTCTCGAGTCCACACCTGATCTTACTAATTAAGAAACAATGCACAGACACAGCTGTGCATGTGACGGACAGAGCAAATGGCTAGCAGGCCTTAACAGTTCTCTTAAGAGTAAGGGTAAAACAAAGCTGCCTGCTTGGCTCCCTTTCTTTACAATATACGCATAAACAGCCTTCCAGAACTTGAATTCTGGCACCGAAAGTCAAAAAGATTATTGTTCCTATCATCTATACTGATGACCCTGTGCTCCTGGTGCATACTCCCAGTATGCTCCAGCAATTGATTCCTCAAACCGAAAAACACTGCAAGGAGAAGAATATCAAGGTTAATAAAGATAAAAGCTATATCATTGTCTTGGCACAGACCTTTACTTACAGTTTGCATCATGTTTGCTTCTACACCCTCCTGCAAACTATCCTTGGACAGACCCTCTAAGAAGAAAGAGTTGCTAATGGGATCTTCAGTTGCACCCATCACTTTGAAGGAGAAACTCTGTTTTACGTACCATCCAAAACTAATGCAAAAATGAAATAGTGTATTACCTATGATGCAGAGATTTGGTCAGCTATTGAAAGAACCTCAGGACTGAAAACTCGATAGAGAAAACTGTGGCCTTCACTGGTCCAGTAACCACAGACAACACGTACTACAGTTCTCCAAGCTGACTGTGCTACACATAGGTCGAAGTCCAATGCTGCAAAAGGGAGATGGCGTATGCGGCCAAACAAAGTAAAGCATGCTCATTTCACTGGATTGATTTATCTTGGGAGGAATTAATCAATATTGACAGCCCAGTGATTAAGAAATACCAGTTGGCCTGTGAAGCAATGAAATTGAACTTATAACCTCAGATCTTCCTGTTGCATATGTTCTCTGCAAATCAAGCAGCATATGACTCAGAACTCAAAAAGGAATATATGCTACTCGACAACTGGGAATTTCACAAGAGCATGGCACTGCTCAAAAGCATCATTACATGCACAGGCTCTATGAGCTGCAACCTCATCAGCAACCAATTGCCTCAGAAACATTGCTTTGACAAGGTCTAACCAGCTGGACTCCCTCTAACAAAGCCATAGATAGAAGCCCTTTTCTCAGTCTTGATGTAGTTGCAATGAAAGTTGTGAGAAAATGCATCTCCTTGCATAATCACCCCCATTTTTGCAATTTTTGATCTCTGCACATAGAGGCACTGCTGTCAAGTTCTAAGTGTATGTGTTCCGACCCCTAAAACATTGTAAAATTGTTTAATTCTCATTTGGCATATTTAAGTTTTCAATAAGTCCATAGCATACGGTGCAGGAAAATACACCAATGGCATGGAAAGCTAAATGTTACCTGTGAACTGCTGCACGTTTTGTGCCATCCTCCAGGCTGACAAAAGAAACATGGCAATCAGTCAAAATACCTTTTTTGACAGGAAAGAACCCTACTTTTTAAATATTAAATGAGTCATCCCTATGAAGGCCTTGTAGCTCGAAAGGTAGGCCACATAGCCTTTAAGAGTGGTGCATGCAATAATTTAGTGTTGGCATGTTCCTACAGTGATTAGCCCCTAAAAGCTATTTTGACTGTAAAGGGCTGTTGCTTCTCCTATGAGGAACACTAAAGTTCAGAATAAAATACTATTTCACCTAACACATGTATGGGATAAGTTACATAAATGATTCAACCACTGTTTTAATATTTGTTGAAAATCAAATTAAATGGTGAAGTTGATTGGTAAGTATTTAGGAAAAGTAACTTTTAAATAGTTAAACTTTGTCTCTCTGAAATTCTAGTAGGCTAATTATCATTAGCCTGCCAACAGCTAGCAACTGTCAGTGCCCCATGAATGGGTTGTGAAAACTGCTCCTACAGAAGAAACAATAACTTAGGCCTTTTTGACAAGAAGACCTGGGTGTGAGATATGTAACTCCTCTCATGTCAGGAAGGGCAGCTAGGGAGGGTTCAGGAACTCTATTAACTTGAAAGAGACCAGAGTGAACCATGTCTATTCATAGTTAAGTGTAAAGGGTGACCAGGAGCTGATTGTAGTCAGTCTGGCACCAGCCTAGTGGTGGTGGGGAGGGGGGGTGTTTTGGGGGGGGGGGGGGGGGGTATCCAGCCCCAGAACCAGTTTGGTCAGGTTTAGGAGGAGGGATTTACCTAACCTAAGAAGAACAGAATAGGAATGGTTCTGCTGCGGTGACCTGTGTGGAGACCTGAAGGATTGGACCTGCGTTCATTTGTACCCAGGACTGAGAAGAGGACTCCAAGGGTCAGCAGGCTGACTTCCCCCGTGGCTACAGGGACACAACAAGTTGGAAGAGGTCTTTTTCTTAGTGTGTCCAACTCGCCAGTAGCAACTGGGCCTGAACTTGGCCCTGCTGGGGGCCTCTACTGGGGTGGATCAGAGCCCCTAAATGCTTACATGAAGTTCTGGAAGCCATTGAAGCAGGGGTCTCCAACCTTTTCTGTGACAAGAGCTACTCATGTTCAATGAAAATCATCCTGAGCTACTAATACTAGTGATGTAAAAGTGAACACCCCATCCAGGACTGTCAGTAGTGATCCCATTGGTGCATTAGGCAGTGTTTCCAATAGTAATGTAAAAAGCCTTTAACAATCTGAATTGAAATATTGCATAGGTACTACATACAAATCATAGCTGCAATCCCCCTGGCACCATAAGTATGAGTAATACATCTCTACAACTCAAATATTAACTTTAAACACATTTTGAAAATTCATCTATTTTTCTCCAAACATTAGTTTGAGTTCTGAAAATAAATTTTTCTCTTGAATCCTTGCTTTTTAATTTTGATATTTAGGTTGGGCTGCACACAGGAGAGCTACTCACAGGTAGATGAAGAGCTACTGGTAGCTCACAAGCCACTCATTGGAGACATCTGCATTGAAGAGACCAAGAGGAATTGTTCCATAAAGTCTGAAAAGTTGGGTCTTAGAAAATATTTGGACTTCCAAGACCTAAAGAGTATCAGTGGGACCTCACAGCACAGGTGTCTGATTTTGATAGGACTTTGTCGCCTTGCTGGAGGATTTTAAGGTCCATAAAAACACTAAGTACAAAGGTAAAAATCTTGACTAGCGAAAGCGTGAAAACTACCTGACTGACAAGAGGACTTAGACAGGCGCGAAAACCTTTAACTGCCGCAACCAGACATCAGCAGAACCTCATCATACAGCTTCAAGATGACTTTGCTGGAAACAGCCCCGCTGATGTACACCTTCCATTTCAGGGACTAATCATAAGGTAAAACTGGGGCACCAGCTTGAGGTATCCGACCTCTGCTCGATTGCAGTCAGCCTGAAATGGCACATAGATCCTGGTTCACCGTGAATAGTGACTTCTGAGTGGGACTGGGACTATACTTTTTCTTAGCATTTGTTTTGCCCTACAACATTAAACATTCATATCTTCGGGTCCCTTTTTTGGATTGTATTCAATTTGGTGTCATTTTTCTTATTAATATCACTTTATCAAAATAGGTTGTGGGATTTTTAATATGTTGCGGTTCAACTTTGTATTTGTTTTTGATACTGTTAATTAATTAACACACTTTTCTTTCAGTCTGCTTTGTGCCATAGCTACCAGTGGTTAAGCCAGGGTTTATTCAGTTCAACTTATGCGTTGGATGTGGCAGGATTTTAGACTTATTCTTCGAGGACTCGCATATTCCTAAACTAATAATTAATTTTCTTACAAAAGTCATCTGAAAACATTGCACATAAGGTGTGTGAAATAGTGAATTTGTTCTACAGTTTTGCGATTGTTTTGTCTCTTGCTGATATGACAGAATGGGAAACAGCCTTCACAACAATATATTTACCATACAGGGTTGGGTAGTGATAATGTGCGAAAAAATTTATTGTAGGGTTTTGGGTGTGGGCAGTGGTAAAGGGAAGTATGGATTATTCTATGGTTTAAGTGTGAGTAGAGGTAAAGAAAGGCTGGAAGTGAATTAGAAAGAGGGGTTAGGGAGGTCCCTCCCGCCAAAGAAGAAATAATTAAATATTAAATTTAGGATTTAGGGGTAGGTTGTGGTGAAGGAAGTTATAGGTAAATGTAGGTTTATGGGGTGGGCAATGTTAAACGAAGGTTAGGCATAATTTACAAACAAGAGAAGTTTGGAGGGGTTCCTTCAAAATAAAATTTAAATGATACATATTTAATTGGGGTTTTATATGGGGGTTATGCTTACCTTACATATGCTTAGCATGAATGTGAGATAACACCATCTGCGTGGTAAAGGTGGTGTGTACAAGGCATGCGTGGTAAAGGCATGCTTTGTAACATCATATAACCAGCAGGATAGACACTAGTCAGAAACTGGTGAGACTATTTGGCTCTGTCACTGATTTCTTTACCAAAGGTGCAAAGGTGGCGTCCTTCAATGCTTGTAAAAGTGACACTTTATCATTCATGAGAAGTCCATGGATAGGGTCATGGAGTTTTATTTTTAGGCAGGCTGCTGGTCACGAATCTGCTGGAAGGTTGGACGTTTTGGTTTCAAATGCTAAATGTATTTCCTCCTCCTCTTCCAATAGACTGAATGTCAAGAACAACATTGTAGAGTTGGTGGCGAAGTGCGTGGAAAAGAGGGTGGAACACTGTTGGTCGTGGTAGACTTTTGGATATTCACGATTTGTGATTCTGTGAACTACATGAGGTCATTGTGGTGTTGAAGAGATGTGCAAAGGGTTTTTTGATGGCTTACAGATGTTTAGGTTTTTGGGACACCTTGAACTTCTTCCCAAGTCAGTGCCTGGTTAGTTTGCCTTGATGGAATCCAGGACAAGTTCTGTTTTTCTACCTGGCCTAATAACTGCTTGGTGAGCATTCAGCAGGTCATTGGTTTCAGTGAACGAGTACAGTTGCATGCTAATTGTAAAACAGCATATAAAAACAGGGACTGGCTGATATGAGCATTTATACAGTTCTTTAATACCATTTACAATCTGAATGAAATTCATCAGTACTGGGGTACTCAATTATTGCAGTCAAAATTATATCTGTTGATCTTGCATTTGGTTGTATCTTGTATTATCTAGAGTGAGTCATATTGGATCAACGAATAGACTAGTGTATTCGTTAATAGTGAGTTACGCTTGTAGTTTCTTGGAAGGGAGGGCCTCCAGAAATATTTAATTTGTCTTTGAGATTATTTACCACAAACCCACCCATCCCTATTTATTTTAATATTGATTGCTCTTCTTTTTTGCTAGAGCAAACTTTTAGGCTATTGATGTGAACTTGGAGGGTTTAGAACATGCTGGTTGACATCATGTGCACCAAACAATACACACTTTGACTTGCTCCAATAAACACAGAATGACAAACTACAGACAAGTCATTACTACAGCTTATTATTGCCCTGCATAAGGGCACACGGCTAAAGGTCAAACTGTCGAGGAAGAATGAAGTTTCACCACTATGTACATTGAGAACAGTGTAAAAAGTGACCTGGCCCCTCATTTGTTTCCTTATGCATTTCATATCTTCTGAGTTTTCTGATTAGGTTTACTAATCTAGCTGGCCGGCCTGCCAGTCACCTGGTATACACTGATGACCTGGTGAATTTCTCTGTAATTCCATCTGGCCTGCCCACGCAACTGTCAAACCTGAATCTCTTCAACCCACCAATGAACTGTCTATAAATGCCCCAAAAACAATGGCATTTGGAAAAGAATGGAAGCATCTTGAATGTAATTAGTTTACAAATATGAGTAAACATGTATTACAATCAATCCCAAATTAAGTTGGTCCAAACACGATCAATCAATCAATCAATAAATTTGTAAAGTGCGCTACATACCCGTGAGGGTTTCAAGGCGCTGGGGGGGGGGGGGAGAGGATGCGGGGGAGGTGCTGCTACTGCTCGAAGAGCCAAGTGTTGAGGAGTTTTCTGAAGGAAAGAAGGTCCTGGGTCTGTCGTCGATCCGGCAGGAGGGTGTTCCAGGTCTTGGCGGCTAGGTACGAGAATGATCTGCCGCCAGAAGATTTGCATCGAATGCGGGGCATGGAGGTGAGGGTGAGGTGAGCGGAGATGTCGGGTGGGGGTGTATAAGTTGAGTCTGTTGTTCAGGTATGATGGTCCGGTGTTGTGGAGTGCCTTGCATGCGTGGTGAGGAGCTTGAAGGTGATCCTCTTGTTGACGGGGAGCCAGTGAAGGTCTCTTAGGTGGGGGGTGATGTGGCAGTGGCGAGGGATGTTGAGGATGAGTCGGGCGGAGACGTTTTGGATGTGTTGGAGGAGTTTGGATGAGATACCGGTGTAAAGGGCGTTGCCGTAGTCGAGTCTGCTGCTCTCGAGGGCCTGGGTTACTGTTTTTCTTGTTTCTGTTGGGATCCATTTGTAAACTCTGCGAAGCATGCGGAGGGTGTTGGAGGAGGAGATGGCACTGACCTGTTTTGACATGGAGAGTGAGGAGTCGAGGGTGAAGCCGAGGTTTCGGGTGCTGTCGTAGGGTGTCAGTGGGGGACCCAGCGTGGACGGCCACCATGAGTTGTACCAGGCAGAGGGGGTGCGCCCAAGGATGAGGACCTCTGTTTTGTCCGAGTTCAGTTTTAGCCGGCTGTCTCTCATCCAGTCGGCGATGTCCTTTAGTCCCTCGTGGAAGTTGGAGACAAAGCTTCCATGGTAACTAAACTATTTACACTGTGTACAGTATTAAAGCCTTCAGTTAATTGCTTTTGGCTTGGACACCAAATCTCTACTGTTTCTCCTTTATTCTTCTGCTGTTCTTCATTGACAAACTGATGAATGAACTTACCATCATCTGCATGCAAAACTACAGGCTGTTACTCAAATTACAGTCTTCTACACAGACGATTATTCACTTGGAACTCCATTAGAAATTAGTTAGCATCCTACATGTAACCTCCATGTTTAATTTTGCTTGCGAGTGTAGGTCGTTGAGGAAAGATGATCTGAAAAAATGAATCTATGAGGAGCTATCTGTTAATGCCTCACAAATCCTCGGTTTCAACTTCAGCACTATTGTGAACTGCCTCAATGAATATGTGCTAACCTTCTCTTGATTTAGTGCCTGGTTTGCCCGGACAGAGCCGCAAAGGACTAATAAGAACTACCCGATGGAGATGCAGTTGTGACAACAATTTAAATGCCCTGTTTATATACAAACACAGACATCTACATTTTGATGCTTACCGTTTTATAAAACACCCATATATTGGCTCAGATTTTAAGACTGTCAAAAAGATTAAGGGGGTCATTATGAACACGGCGGCAATCTCCGCCATGTTCATGCTGGTGGTCTTATCACAGACCGCCAGCTCCATTGAGGCCCCGCCTGCCGAATAATTAACATTCCGCTGGGCAGGGACATTACTGACGGCTCCACATGGAGCCGTCATCAATGCCTCTGTGCGGCGAGTGACCTGCGTGACGGGGCTCTGTACTGGGCCCCCGGAGCACCTCTTCCGCCAGCCTTTCCCTGGCGGTGAACTCGCCGGGGAATGGCTGGGGGAACAAGGGTTCTTTATCCAGAGGGCAGCGCTGCAAGCAGCGCTGCCCTCTCTGATGAAGAATTCCGCCATCATCAGGCTGCCTGACAGCGGTAGCCTAGCAGTGGTGGAAGGCCGCCTGTGGCGGTCCACACTGTGTATATTATGTGGCGATCGAGACCGCCATGCCGGTGGTGGAAATTTCCGCCGCCGCCATCATGGTGGTCTTGACCCCCAAGTACATAATGAGGGCCTAAATATCTTTGGCCCTGTTTAATATATAGTCCTACTTTTGAATTTGCTCTTGGAAAACGTGTTTGTGCTTTCAAAAGAATAGCAGGCTATGCAATTACAAACCTAAATCTTTAGAACACATAATTTGCATGTGTCCAAATTTACTAGACCTGTGGAAAAAGTTCTTGCGTCAGTCATTCAATGAAAACAACATAAGAATAATGGAGGAAGCAATGAAATGTTATTTTTTTAGTAAATCAGTAAAACATTTCTCTACCAAGCCTACTTATACGCTTGATCAGCCAATAAAATCTGCCCTCTGAGTGGGTGAGACAACTCACCTGGGGCTTGGACTTTAAGTATAACTGCAGAGGAATTGCTGATTTCGATTTTAGAATGGTTTTATAGGTATACATTTTTCATTGGAGTAATTGATTTACTTAAAAACAATAAATATATTTTACTATAAATTACAACACAGCCGCCTCCCCACTGTATGGAAGACCACAATAATGTAGTCATTCTTTTCCTGTGCTGAAAAAAGACAAAACAACCGAAACGACAATATCCATTCAGTTGTTTGATGGGCAACCGGCAGTTCACTCACCCTAAGCGCTCTGCTCTAGTTGGCAGTAGGCCAATGTTTAGTGAAGGTATGAACCAGCAATATAGTATTCTTACTTTAAAGCTATAGCTCCCAGGCAGCAGAAGAAGATAGTATTCTCCAAACTTGTTGGTGCGATAAGGGCAGATGTGCGTTCTTCCTTGGACTTCCACAATCGCATTTGGTACGGGTGTACTCTGTCCATCTAAAACCTGACCTTTGATACCTGCAAACCAAGACAAAACGCGTCACTTAAATGAAGGGTGGCTCAGAATAGTGAAAGCCTCTATCAAGCTTTCAAAACTATCTTCAACTGATAAAGCAAATATCGCTGGTACAGAACGCAAGAGCTCCTCTAATGTAGGGCAGCTTTATTTCCAAAATGATGCTTTGTATGGGCTCCATTAAGGGTAGAAACTGGGCCCTGTGCCAAATTAATGTGATCGGTATACGAGAGATGTGTAAATGTATCCTAATGTCGGAGCACTGCCCCTGCTGCGTCGATCCAAGGAGGCATCTTCCTGCTCAAGGTCGGACCAGTCTGCAGGGTGATCAAGCAGTACCAGACGAGTTGGTCCGAAAGGTCACTGTGTGGGACGGTTATTTGGCAGTTAGTGAGCCTGCTTTATGGTCGACTGGGCCGCATTTTACTCTTGAGTTCCCTCATATTAAAAACAAATATTAATTTTAAAACAGACATGGCCCGCAGCAAGTTGAAACCCTTGCAGTCTTACATAACTTGAAAAACACTTTTATAGAGCGTCTTTGCAAGTTTAAAACTGCCCTGCTATGCAAGCATGAGGCACTTTTTAAACTTTCTAAATCACTAATGGGTGTCAGTTTTAGTATGGTGCCCAGGCCTGTTTTCTGTCTCTGTCTGACCTTGTTCCTACTGGAGCAGGAAGCGACTCCTACCGGGGAGGAAATGGCAGCTCCAGGCTTTTCAAATAGCCACAGAAACCAGGAGCATTTCAATACTTTCAACATACGCAAATAGCAGACATGCTTGTTTGTAGACGCATACTTGTGATTGGCTGGCTCGCTCGTCTAACTCACTGAATCAAATTCTGTGTCACTCATTTACAGTTTGGCCATGATTCCAAGGTTGCCAGTAAAAGCGGTATTTACCTCAGGACCGGGGTGGGCGCTCCTAGAGTAAGCACAATGGAACTGGAAGCTGCGTGGACTCTTAGTGCTCTCCAGCCAAGCAGTGTGGTAGAGCCGTCTTGCGGCACTGCGGGCTTACTTTATACCTCGGCCAGACCGGTTTCCCCCAGACAGGGCGTCTATTGCCCTACGCCGGAAGTGGCGTTACCTGTGAAGCTGAAAGCAGGATTCTTTGGGAAGAAAGGTAGATCACTGCAGGCCCTCAGCCAAATATCCCCCTGCCAAACTGCAGTCAGTGGAAGATGGTGACTATCCCGTTGTCCCACTAGAGAGGTCTTCTATGTCAGAAAGACTTGAGGCAAGAAGTCTATATAACTCCTAACTCCCTAATCCCCCGATGCACCCCCACCAACTATTGCACCACCACGATGATGGATTAAGTGCATAGAATGGTCTCCTTCAGAGCACAAGACTAATAAAGGGATCAACAATAATCACTGAATTAAGCACTAACCTTGGGTTCTGGAGCAGAGTTTTGCCTGGTGTAAAGCATTTCAATGCCTCATCAGGGATAGTAACTGCTATATAAATACAATTGAAATAGTCTTTAAACATCCTGGGTGAGTTATTTACCAACTGTGGTAAATACCTTATATTACAAGTTTCCAAACTGATATCTGAGGAATTACACGCAGAATTGTTTCCTGCACCAAATGTTGCATGTAAGGGAATGTGCTTCACATTTTCCTTTGATATATTGTGGCATGTTTGAATCAATCAAACTGTGCCAGGGGAACATTTTGGGGGGTGCTATATTTACTGCATTACTTGTAGGAATAGGAAGTTACCCTACCTCATAATCAAGATCATAGTCTCAGAAACATCTCACAGATGTTGAACAAGTCATGTTGTCTGAGTGATTCCTCTCCCAGCAGGACCTTCTACATGAAGGTGGACTACTGACTGGGCCTTTGTAATAGGGAAGGGGGTTAAGGTGACAAGAGGGTCTAAGTACATTCTCTTATGCACATGACCAAAATGATGTCTGAGCAAACGATCATTTCACAGAAAAGCAGCAAAGGGTTCCCTGCTTTAATGACCAGAATCAGATCTTGTATATGTTTGTGGCTACTACCAGTTGCTAGTCCTAACTTTCCAACTCTGAATCCAGTGTAAGAGACTGAAGGTTCCTCACCTTTTGAATATTCCCCAGGTGTCAGCCTGGATCGTGGAACCTTTGAGTGGTCCCTCTGCATGCTGGTAAGTGGCGCCATATGGCTCAACAATGATGTTGTTCAGCTCCAGAAAAGACCAGCAGAGCCAATACAGACGCCACTTCTGTGTGCTGATTACAGTTCCTTTCTTTCCAGGTGTGGATCAGGAGCGTCCTTTCATCTCTATAGAGATCATTTTGCCTCAGAAAGTTTGACTAAATACCAGTGTGCAAGGGAAATGTTACCTCCCAAGACTACCAGAATTAATCCATGCAGGTACTGTTGCAAACCAATGTCTGTGACAGATCTGCATCAGGTTTGCCTATGGTGCCTAGGGGTGAGCCACGACTCTAAGACCTGCAGTGACAGCATGTCAATGAATATGAAAGCCAAATGGGACCACAAGGTGAAATTGTATGTCTCCAGATATTGGACGACCACACATGGTTACTGGTCCAAGTCGAAGGGCCAGTCCCATTCCCAGTACAGAAGTCGGTTCCGAGGTTAGATCACTGTCATACTTCAACTCCTTGGATAAGTCCAAGAAAAAACATAAAAAATTGAAGCAGGAGCCTGCCCCTTCATGCCACTCTCGTAAGCCAGAGAAAGTACAAGGACATTATCGTGCCTCTAGATCTCCCTCCGAAGTCGACTGATGTCGGAGCCCCTCCCATAACAAGTTCCGGCATGATCCGAGTAACTGGGACCGTCTGCGATAACAATGCAAATCGAAGATTTCCACAAGACCATCCTCTGACTCTGTGTCTCTTCCAACTCCCTCTGGCATGCCTTTGGGCGCCAAGGAGGCCCTTCATATGGATTACCACTTGTGGGTTTGCTCTCAGCAGCAGGTGGACCCCCTGAAACCATTATAGGGCCTCTTCTGAGGCCTACACAAACTCTGCCTCGGGCTCCACAGTCCACACCAGTTCCCAGAGCGTCAACATTGATGCCAACTTCATCAGGTCAGGAGAACGAGCCTCTCATTGTGCTCTCTGACTCTAAACCCAGACTGCGTTTGATACTCATTGACCCACAGTCTTTGCTTACACTGCCTAATTCTTTTAACATCCCATTTTCAAAGGAAAGGCTCCATACGCTGCATTCTTTATTTGGTATGAACTCTGATAATGACTATGATGTGGGAGATGACCTGGGCACCCCTACCTAGGAAAAATTGGTATGGGGGACTCCAGGATGCAAGTGGTGTCGACACCTCTTATGAATCTGGCCTAATGTCACCACTGGCCTGCCACTGAAGAAAGCTTCTCCTTTGCAGTGGTTATGGGGAGAGTGGCTGAAGTTCTCAATTCCAACTACCCACAATGGAGTATAAAACTAACGTCTTAACCGAAGTTCTGCAGAGGCTTAGACCACCTTTGAGCCCTTTTTGGCCAACAGGCACTCAATGATATTCTTGTAGGATCCTGGGCCAAACCTTTCTCTGGCTGTCTGGTGAAATACCTTCTTGTCACATTACCCTTTACCTAAAAACTTGACGGTTCAAGCTTGTACCAGAAAAACAAAGCCAAATGCCTTCCCCACTGTTTCTCCAGACAGAGTCCAAAAGAAATGAGACCTTTGGGAAGATCATATTTTCTTCCCTGAGCTTGGCCTTGCCCTCAGTCAAAGCCAGGTACCTTCTGTGCAGTCATTCCCTCACTCTTTGGAACACTGTGGCTCAAATTCTGTCCTGCGTTCCTGGTGACCTGTGTCCCATACAAGATGGCCATGATGCAGCATAATTCTCCATCTGTTGCACCCTGGACACCAGGGACTCCATCATCTGAGTCACTGCTTCCAGTGTAGCCATGTGTTGCTATGCCTGGTGGAGATTCACTAGTTTTTCCAATGTTTAGTTGTCCCTTATGGACATGCCATCTGATAGGATGAAACTTTTTGGCAACAAAGAGAATTTAGCTCTGGAGTGCTTTAAATATAGCAGGGCCATAGCCTGCTCCTTGGGCTTGTTTGCTCCACCACATAACCGCATGCACCAGCTAGATCTTTCTGCACTTTTGGCAGGGGTATACCATACAGCCATTCCATAACTCAGCAGGTTCCCAGATTTTCCGTACCTGAAGTATGGTATGCACCACTCCTGTGGTCAGGGACAACATGTTGACCAGCCTACTTTTTTCCTCTCCTCCACCCTTCAGTGGCCCCACAAGCCAAACCCATTTAGCGTGCCCTTTTGGAGCACAGCCACCCAGGTGGCAGAAGATTCCAGTTGTCCTAACTGCATTGGCGCAACCCATAACATCAGACAGGTAGGTCCTGTAAATTGTTCAGAGGGGTGTACACTCTCTCTTTGCTGGGTTCTTCCATTGTCCCCTGAATGGCTGACGGAGGATCATATGTCCCGCATCCAGATGCTCACAGTGGCATGAGGGCTCCGCAGTGGGATCTGAAGTGTAAGTGGGCCCAGAACCAATGGAACCGCTGTGACCACAAGCAGATTTGAGACCTCTCCCTACCCCACTAGAGCTGACAGTGTGGACCGATGCATCCTTTGTGGGTCGGGGTGGCCACCTGTGATAGGTGAAGATCAGAGGTCTCTGGTGGAGTCCCAGCTCCATATCACCTTTTGGTGCTCAGGGCCATCCACTTGGCATTGAAAGTCTTTCTTCCATCCACCCATCAAAAAGTGGTGCAGGGTCTTATGACCAACACCACTGCCCTGTGGTATTGCACCAAAAAGAGCAGAGTGGAGTCCTGGGGCCTTTTTCAGGAGGCACTTATCCTCCGGAAATGGGTGGACCACCTTCACATGCCACACCTGCAAACTCACCTTCCACCGCGAAACCACCCCGCCCGCCAGCCCACGCGCCAACATCCACCTCAAATGCATCCTGATCAATGCACGCTCCGTCCACAAGCACGCCATTGAACTATGGGACCTCCTGGACTCCACCGCACCGGACGTCGCCTTCATCACTGAGACCTGGATGAACGCCTCTTCGGCCCCCGACATCGCCATAGCCATCCCCGACGGCTACAAGATCTCCAGGAGAGACCGCACCAACCAAGTCGGTGGAGGAATCGCCATCGTCTTCAAGGACTCCATCAACGTCACCACCTCCACCGAAGACACCCCCCTTGCCGCCGAACACCTGCACTTCCAGATCCACACCGACCCCAGGACCACCCTCAGAGGAACTCTCATCTACAGGCACCCTGGACCACGCGCCCTCTTCAGCAACTCTATCACTGACTTCATCTCCCCGCACGCCCTTGCCTCGCCGGACTACATCCTCCTTGGTGACCTCAACTTCCACCTGGAACAGAACAATGACCCCAACACCACTGCCCTGCTCGCCAACCTCGGTCTCAAGAAACTGGTGAACACCCCCACCCACATCGCCGGACTCACGCTCGACCCCATCTTCTCCGCCAGCAACCACGTATCCTTCAGCCACTCCTCCCTAATACACTGGACCGACCACAGATGTGTCCACTTCACCTTCCGACGCGAGACTCGCCACCTCCGCACACAACCCATCCCACGCAGACATTGGAACAAAATCCCCGCGGAACAGCTTCTCTCCACTCTCAGCGACAACCAACCCACCTTCTCCACCGAACACAACACGCAGCCCTCAGCCTCACGCATTGGATCACCAACTGCGCAGACAACCTCGCACCCCTCAGACGCCTCCCAAGACAGACCAACACCAGGAAACCTCTTTGGTTCACAGACACCCTCAAGGAATCTAAAAAAAACTGCCGCACCCTCGAGAAAACCTGGCGCAAGGACCACCCTGCAGAAAACATGTCTGCCCTCAAAAACGCCACCCGCGAACACCACCAACTGATCCGCGCCACCAAAAGAACTTCCTTCACTGACAGACTGGACAAAAACACTCACAACAGCAAATAACTCTTCAACATTGTCAAAGAGCTCTCCAATCCTAACGCCAACGCCCTCACGCCCTCACAAGACCTCTGCAACTCCCTCGCCACCTTCTTCCATCGTAAGATCACCGACCTACACGACAGCTTCGGACACCAGACCCAGCCAACCACCACAGAACTTACAACCCCAGCCATCACCCTCAACGCCTGGACTCACATCAGCACGGAAGAGACCAAAGCTACCATGAACTCCATCCACTCCGGTGCCCCCTCAGACCCCTGCCCACACTTCATCTTCAACAAAGCCGACGACATCATCGCCCCGCATCTCCAGACCATCATCAACAGCTTGTTTGCGTCTGCCACCTTCCCCGAGAGCTGGAAACACGCAGAAGTCAACGCCCTACTGAAGAAACCTACGGCGGACCCCAGCGACCTGAATAACTTCCGCCTCATCTCGCTCCTCCCTTTCCCTGCCAAAGTCATAGAGAAGACCGTCAACAAGCAACTTACCAACTTCCTTGAAGAAAACAACCTACTCGACCCCTCTCAGTCCGGATTCCGAGCCAATCACAGCACAGAAACCGCCCTCATCTCAGTCACAGACGACATCAGAATTCTGATGGACAATGGAGAAACAGTCGTCCTCATCCTCCTCGACCTCTCGGCTGCCTTCGACACAGTCTGCCACCGAACCCTAATATCTCGCCTCCGCTCCACCGGTATCCAAGGACAGGCCCTGGACTGGATCACCTCCTTCCTCTCCAACCGCTCCCAAAGAGTCTACCTCCCACCGTTCCGCTCAGACCCCACCGAGATCATCTGCGGCATCCCAAAAGGCTCCTCGCTCAGCCCGACTCTCTTCAATGTCTTCATGAGCCCCCTCGCCGACATCGTACGCAAACACAACATCAACATCACCTCCTACGCCGACGACACTCAGCTGATACTTTCCCTCACCAAGGACCCCACCAGCGCCAAGACCAACCTGCAAGATGGAATGAAAGACATTGCAGAATGGATGAAACTCAGCCGTCTGAAACTGAACTCAAAACGGAAGTCCTCATCCTCGGAAACGCCCCGTCCGCCTGGGACGACTCCTGGTGGCCCACGGCCCTTGGCACCGCACCAACCCCCTCAGACCACGCACGCAACCTCGGATTCATCCACTTCTCACCATGACCAAACAAGTCAATGCCCTATCATCCTCCTGCTTCCTCACCCTCCGCATGCTCCGAAAGATCTTCCGTTGGATCCCCGCCAACACCAGAAAGACTGTGACCCACGCCCTTGTCACGAGCCGCCTGGACTACGGTAACACCCTATACGTAGGAACCACCGCCAAACTCCAGAAACGTCTGCAGCGAATACAAAACGCCTCCGCCCGCCTCGTCCTCTACATACCCCGCAACAGCCACATCTCCGCCCACCTGAGACACCTGCACTGGCTTCCCGTCAACAAAAGGATCACCTTCCGGCTCCTCACCCACGCACACAAAGCCCTCCACAACAAGGGACCCGAATACCTCAACCGTCGCCTCAGTTTCTACACGCCCACCCGTCAACTTCGCTCCGCCAACCTCGCACTCGCCGCCGTCCCTCGCATCCGCCGCACCATGGAAGGTGGGAAATCCTTCTCCTACCTGGCGGCCAAGACATGGAACTCCCTCCCCACCAACCTCATGACCACCCAGGACCACCTCGCATTCCGGAGGCAACTCAAGACCTGGCTTTTCGAGGAGCAGCAACCCCCTCCCCCTAGCGCCTTGAGACCCTCACGGGTGAGTAGCGCCCTTTATAAATGTTTTTGATTTGATTGATAAAGAACATTTCCTGGTGGTAAACCACGTGGTAGGATCTTTGAAGGCCAGGGTGGATGAGTGAATCACAAGTGGCAGTTGCACCTGGAGGTGGTGCAAGGTCTTTTCCATGAATGGGGAGAACCTTGGCTCAACCTGTTTGGCACCAAAGAGAACTTGCAATGTCAGCAGTTTTGCTCATTGGAGTTTTCAAGGCATCTCTTGCTAGGAGACGCTTTCTGCTTAAATTGAAACTCAGGACTCTTTCTTACTTCCTGCTGATACCTCTTCTGCCCCTGAGTTCTGAAGAAGATCATCACTGACTGAGCCTAAGTCATCCCAGTGGCACCGAATTGGGCACTGGAAGTATAGTATCCAGAGATCCTGGGCATGAGATCTAACCTCCGATCAGGCTACCCCTTCGCGCATACCTGCTTTTGCAGCAGTGGGGTAGAGTTCTGAACCCAGGCTTTCACAATTTCCACCTTCATGGTTGGAGATTCCGTGTCGGCAGCTGAATGCCTTCGACCTTTTCCCCAGAGGTGGTTGATAGCATCTTAGCAGCCAAAAACTGTATATGGCTGTTGCTGGCACAAATTTGCAGCTTATTATGGCATATGACCGATCAAACTCCTAAAGGCTAAGTTATCTTGCGTTTTCTCTATTTTGTCCCTTGCCTAGTAAGGCTTTGTTCTGAGTGCAATTAAAGGATAAGTGCTGGCTTTTTTGGCCTTTTTATGGTTGCCAGTCCAGCATTCATTATTTAAATCTCCTTTTGTTTTTTGAAAGGCCTACGCCATCTGTTTCTTCCCTCTCCTTTTGTCATGCCACAGTGGACCATATTTTGATCCTTATGTATTTGCAGAGACTCCATTTGAACTGCTTCACAGATGTCCTTTGGGGCTTCTCACCCTCATGACTGTTCCCCGTGGCCATAACAACAGCACAGCATGAGCGATTTTCAGGCGCTCTGTGTTAACCTACGGTACATAGCCTTCTTTTAATCAAATCGGCTCTGCAGATGCGAGCAGCCTTCTTGCTGAAAGTTGTGATGCTGTTCCACATTAGTTAAAACATCACCTTACCAGTGTCAGTTGCTCTGCCTAACACATCCTACGCAGGAGGAGGAAATACTCTATTGCTTAGACCCCAAAAGAGGAATGAGCTTTAATATCAATTGTACCAAAGAATACTGGTTGGACGATCAACTGGTTGTGGGCTTGCTGGGGCGAAAAAGGGCAAGGCGTTGCAGAGGACAAACCATCTCCTGCTGGATCATGCTCTGTGTCAAGATCTACTATGCACTGGCTACAAAGCAGCCTCTTGAAGACATACAGGTTAATTCTACCAGGGAAAAAGCTGCTACCACTGCATTGGCATGTGGAGTTCCTGTACAGGACATCTGCCAGGCAGCCTTCATACATTCACAGAGCACCACTGTCTGGACAGCCAGGTTAGATAAGAGAGGCATTTCGCCCATTCTGTCCTACAGGACTTCTTGGTTTGGACAAATTCACAGACCTACCTTCAAATAGGTACTGCTTTGGTATCTATTCAAATGCTGAGGAATCTGTAGTTAGAAGTCTCTATCAGAAGAAGTTATTAACCTTTGATAACGATCTTTCTGGTAAAGACTCTATCTAACCACAGATTCAATTTTGTGAATTGGCATTTACCCAATATTAAGATCCCAAATCTAGTAATCTGCATAGTGGTCACAACAAACTTGCTTTTGCAGCTCTGTTTCTGGGAGCATGGACAATTATCAAATCAACTGATGTCAGCGTGCAAGTGGTGCCTATATAGGCTCCACAAGTTATTTTCAGAGGAGAACAGGATCAGTGTAAAGCTCCACGTGCCACCTACCGGTATGCAGAGGTACTGCTCATAAGTTTCTGAATCCACTCTGATGTCTCGGAAATATTCACAGAGTGAGGAATCTGCTGTTGGAGTTACTACCAGAAAGAGCATTACCAAAGGTAATTAATTTGTTAATTTCTTCCAGAGTGTTTCAGCTTATTGCAGCACACCCCTTTATTCCCCGAGAGATAACTGAGGACGAGGACGAAGGCGTAGGAGTATCTGACTTATTTTGTGGCTGGCACATTGTGGCCCTACTGTCACTGTCCTAGGGATACATACCTTGCACTTTTATGGTTTTTATTAGTTTTTTGTATATATTCTCTGTGTGCCTATGTAATTATTCAGTTTTTGCCTTGAGTAGTACCCTTAGTGAAGTGCTTTTCACAATGCAAATGTACTACTTTCAACCCTTTCTTAGAACATGTGGGGAATTTGTAACTTTCCCCAAGATATTCCAAGACAGGAGATAGCTACAGTGGTTAAAAAGCCTCCTTGAATTTTGAAGAATGTGTTACTTTCCCCAAATATTTCAGAACTGGGTTTGGGTTAGTAAATAAACCTCCTAGATTGTTTTGGTGAAAGCTGGACATTCCTGAAATATTATGTGACTAGTGTTAGAACAGTAAATTTGTCTTCCCAGCATTTACAAAGTCCTCTGCTGCCATGACGGAGCAGTTTGAGGCAAGAAACACAAAGAAGGTGACTGTGTGTGTGTCCTCCACCCAACATTCTGCCCCGCAGTGCTGGCTTCACTGCCAGTTTGTTTTCTTCATTTGGTATGCCATCCGTTAATGGTTGATAAGGGGAGGAAAGACTTGATAATCCTATGGCCAACACTAGATCCTCTGGAATATGACTGATGGCACACAAAGCTCTCTTCAAAGTTGTGCCTTCTATATTGGTTGATGTAAATCTTATGTCTATAAAAAAGGTTTTAGGAGGGTAACAAGACGAAAAAGAACGTTTTTCAATAGTTTCAAACAAAATTGCCTGCCATCAAGCATTTCGTAGGAGATAATGTCCTTCAAATGTTTCTGTGTCTGACCAATCAGAGCAAGAGACAGTGTACCAGTGACGGCCGGCAGCTTTAGGAGGGAGAGGGCGGGCAGGCGGGAAGCGTGCGCACACACACACACACACGCACACGCACATCCATTAACAACACTCATTAAATTCAAACATTCACGCATCAAACATTCATTTTACAAGGTCGCACACACACACTTACCTTCAGCTTCGGAGGTCCCAGGAGGGTTGGGACTGCTGCCTTCCCTCATTGGCTGACCTTAGGTGACCTTTGTTCAGCCTGACAGAGACTCTTCGTGAGGGGCAAAAGGTGGGGGGGCGTGGCCCATCCACCCTAAAGGACAGGCCGGGCCTGCAGTGTACATTATGCCTGTTAGGTTTATGGTTTATGGTATCTGGTGTAGCTTTATTAGCAACAGGACCAACCAACAGTCAGTTAATGGCCCTCACTGGACTCATGTGCACCTATGGCATTATCTAACAATGTTAACACCGCTCCCTCCACCTACATACCTAATTTTCTGTTCTTAAGAGACTTGGACTGGATGTTTCAAATCACATCAACTTGCAGCATATTTGACTACCTGTTTTCTACATTCCAACAGGACTCCAGGGAAGCAGCTTTCTCGTCTATTTTTTTTTTGCAAAAATCATCTATCATTTACCACCTTAGTGAAGTAAAACCTTTCGATTGACATTTTGACATCCTGGTCACATACCGCAGACTGGTTGTCTTGCCTGAATATACTTGTACCTTCGCAGCAAATTTAACACTGATAAGTGTTTCATAATTCATAGAGTACTAACCTAGATGGACCTGCTTCATGTACTCCAGTAAGGCCGCTCGGTTTTCAGTCCAAAAGTCCGGAAGCTGCAATGGAGCTGGATATTTACAGCACGACAACTCGATAGTGATCTCAAAACACTGTCCCCACACGTAATTGTAATCCTGCATGCCGCCTAGGAGATGGAGTATATGTTAGAACATCACGTAGCAGCCTCCTCCCGCCTGCAGATAAGTGTTGTGTACAGGCCAGATGACATAAAGGTTAAAAACACATCACATCAATGACGATGAGCAGTAATGACCTGAGGTATTGAGTTTAAGCCTTAGGATGGCATCTGCTTTTTGCCCAACTGTTTCAAAACAAGGTAACCTCATGTGCCTAGGGCTAGCACTCATGTGCCCAAAGAATAACCTTTTAAAAAACAAATTCTTTCAAGATTTCTATGTCATTTAAAATAGCAAGAGAAGGCGCCATTTTTATATTGTTAATACATTTAAAACCTTTTCTAAAATCCCATCTGTTTCAATAACAATGATCACTGCTTCCCTTTTGGAATTTTATTCAGCGTCGAAAACTGCTATGACTCAGCATCGGGAAAACAAACAGCATTTGTTTTGGCAAATGTTAGGGTTTCGAGCACTGGGGATACTTGGGCAATGGAAAATAGTGACAACAGTGCAAAACTGGCAGTGTGTGATGCACCAACTGACCACTCCAAACCAGCATTTGTAAATGCAATCGGTGTGACCTTGCACTGCCTCCAAAATCTGGATATTTACAATGACTCACCGTTCCCGGGTTTCTCAGGGATGGTTGGGTAAGCATGTTAACTAATGTAGACCTGTGACATATATTCAGTTGTTCCAGTCACTCACTCCACAAGGTCCAAGAGTCTTCCTGGCTATTGCAGTCAAAGGAGAATGTGCATCATGTACCCATGACCCCACACAGTAATTAGCATCAATTTTCCCCAAATAGCAGCATGTTGATGCCTGCTGAGGGAGACATATTTCAATGAACCAGGCAGTAACATGTATCGACGGTTCTAGACGTATACGCCTCAGTGGTCCTAGGTCTTAGATGTCTACTGTAGCTCTAGAACCATGATAACTACTGACTGTATAAATTAGGCCTACTGAGTTTCATTGTTTTATTTTTTATAGTGTGAAACTGACCCAAGGGCACTGGAGCACTTCACAACACAGCCAGACTAAGTTACACTTTTTTGGGCTCACCGAGATTGAGTGATTTACTCAGAATCACAGCAGTTTGAGCAGAGGGTGGGATTTGAACCTGGTGCCCAGGTTCCAGGGTCTATCTCCATGGTCTTTGAGATTCCAGCATGAATTAGACCCTCCAGGGACTGTGTTTTACAAATCTCTCCTAGGAAGTACATGCATCAGATGCCTCTGATGCCTCGGATTAATATGTATCATTGGCCCCAGGCACAGAATGTGTATTAATGGTGTCTCACAATAACATAAACAACCACACTAGGTAAACAGATTTAATGGCACACACAGTAACTACCATTGATGGCCAGAAACAATGATCACTGCTATCCAGTCTGGAGCAACGGTAGAAGTACCTGCTCACATTAGTGGGTCATGTAATTCCCAGTGCCCTGAGTTGCTATGTGTGTACCCTGGCTACGTACCAAACAGTTTGTCAATTTCAGGAAAACCACCTACATTATTTTGACATAAATGATGCACACCATTGTGATCATTATTTGATTGTTGATAAGTGCCAGTAAGGTCAAACCTAAAATAATATTTTGCCATTAATAGTACTGTCAAATTGAGGCTAAAACTGTGTTAAAAGGAGGAAGGAATCAGTTGTTTCATCCCATTGATGTTCTAGTGGTAAACCCTTGATGAGAGGTTTATACCGGCTCATTGGAGTGTAATGACTTTGATATAGAGGAAGGGAAAGTCAGTATAGGGGAACCGTTGGTAGAAGGGCTATGCTTGTCCATTGGAGGGTAAGGCCACTAAAGTCAATTGGGGTAAGCCATTGTTGAGAAGATAACGCCATTGAATGTAGTGGGGTCGAGTGTTATAGTACATATGACGCCATTAAAGTCCATTTAAATAACTACTGTGGAAAGTCTACTGCTGCTGCTTTGGAGGAAACTCTGCAGGAGAGCGATGCATGTGTGTCAAAGGTTTGGCAATGGGGCAAACAGTGGCAATATATTTAATCCCATTTAAATCAACTAGGTTCCACTATTGGTGGTAGGGTGATAGAGGTTTGCGTAGGGAATTGCTGTTGAAGTCAGTGGCGTTCAGCTGTTGGTGAAAGGGTGATGAAGAAGTTTGATCCCCTTTAAGTTCTAAAGGTGAGCCACTGGAATATGTTGGTCCATTGTAGGGTAATGCCACTGAAGCCAGTGGGGGTGAACCAGCGTTGGGAGGGTGATGTCTGTAAAGTCAGTGGAGATCACTCACTGAAGGGAGATGATGGCACTGAAGTCAATGGACGAGGGTGAACCATTGCTGGGAATGTGTTCAGGGTTGCTAGGAGACTGATGGCATTGAAGGCAAACAGCATTAGGCTTGTTTGGGCAGGCGGTGTATGGGCTGGAAGACGATTCTGGAAGTAGTGACCTACTTTGAGAAAAATTAGTTAAAAGGAATGGTGGAATGTTGCCTTCTTTACACAGTGTGTTCGCCTCAGAATGCACCTGTTTATCATCCCGGAGCACTAGTGAGTTGGGTAATAATATCTATTGTTCAAGTGCCAAGAGGGAATTCACATTAGTTTAGGTATACAAGTAATATTTTTAAACTACAAATGTCCTTTAATGTGAGGGTATTTTCAGTGGTTTTATTACTTCCTCCAAGCAAGGGTGCACAGTGCCTTGGAGATTTAGTGTAGCTTGAAACATTTGTAGAATGAGATGTCCTGCAATTCAGTGAGATGGAGGAGGATTTGAGGATCAACTCACCATCAGCCAGAAATCTCATATCTAAAGTAAGATATCCAGCCAGGTGTTGCTCTGTTGTCTGAAGCACTCTACATTCTGCAACTCGTAGTTGTACTTCTCTACAATATACATTGGTCTACAACATTATGCAAAGCGACAAGGACTGAAACTGCCCTGCAGGCTAAAGATCTGACCAGAGAGCTCAGGTTGTCTCGAATCAGAGGCACTAGGTCACCTAATCCTTCATGTTATTTGTATTCTGGTATTTGAGGTTTGCTTTTCTCTTTATAAATTCTTTATAAATGTTGGACAAGAAGTACTAGAATGTAAAGTGGTGTACACTCAAAAGGTAAGGCAGCTTTATTGGCCTTGCCTTTTCCAGCAGTTCCACCTCTCTTCCAAGAACTGAACGTTTTGTTCCTCCTGTGAAGCAGCGAGCCCTGTCAGGCTCAGCAGTGCTCTTCTTATCTCAAGAGCATGCAGTTCTTGCTCCCAGCATGAGTGGGACACCTCACCTCCTACCCCTGAACCCAACCCAACCTAACCTAACCTAACCCAACCCACCCCACCTCACCTAAGCCTTTCAACTGCCTTGGCCCATGTACCCTGCAAAATCCCAGAGTGAGTGGCTGAAGGCAGCCCATCACACGCATTGACATATGACTGTCTTTCTTGGGTGTGCCTGGACAGACCTCAGGAAAAGACCCAAATGATGAATCACACCTGTGTTATTATCATGTTATGTCGCTGCACCTCAAGCAAATTGAAGCGAAAAGGAGTGAGAGGTATGGTGCTTAAGCATTTTATGCTAGTGTATGGATGTACAAAGAGTCTGAAAACTGTGTGGATGTGTTTTGGTGTCATGCCTGTAGGGCAGTGACTGCTCAGGCCCATTCTTTTTTACTTGTGCGCATGCCTGTGTTTAGGAAGAGTGTGAGATAGATGCAGTGGCTCATGCAGATACCTACCGCTTCTTATATGGAAATGCCTCTTTTTGCATGTTCACCCCTACATTTTTAGACTGATGCTGCTGGTTCATGGTCTCTGTGTGCACTGAGACCTGCTAACCAGACCCCAGTACCAGTTTCTAACCCCTTACAAAGTGTTTGTCAAATGGACAATCCCTAGTTGGCAAGGACTGACTTACTTATAAGTCCCTAGTAAATGGTACCCAGGATTTAAGACAGAGTGTCCATCCAGCGCTGCAGGACTGATTGTGCCAAACTGTGTGTGACAATGTACAAAATGGCTCCCAGCCTGCCACTGCAGACTGGTAGGGCAGTTGATAGCACTGCTAGTTTGACTTTGCCATTTAAACTAACGACAAGGCCCAACTAACCTTAACAGTATTTGTAAGTCTTCCATAAGGAAGGCCTATGGAGCCCTATGTCAGGGAGCTGTATGTTATTAAGTAGGACATCTTTTTCATAAATGTCTTAACAGCAACACTTCTAAATTATTGTTACTTTGCTGTGGAAGGGCTTGTAGCCTCATGGGCTAACACAGGGTTATCGACTGACCCCTCAGCCTGGTTGACTTCAGAATGGGTCTACCTGCCTGAGTACTGTAAAGTATCAAATTAATTGTGGTATTAAACTCAACTTGATGCCCAAGTCGAATTAAATTCACTATTAAAGCAATGCAACGTTTAGAAAGCTGCCAGTGTGACCCAGTTTGTGCAGTGTCCTCACACGGTCACTGGCCACCAGACAGCTTTATGCCCACCTGGGGAGTAGTGTGAATGGCTCCCAGGCTTAGGAACAATAGCAGCCTGCTATAGGGCAAGGTGTTACCTATCCTTTGCAGGAAGCCATTCAGGGTGTTACCCCAAAAGGCGATCTCCAAAAGGGAAGTCGCCTTTGGTGGGCAAGTGGTGATCCAATCCTGAGAGGCTGCCCTTTGTTCAGGTAGGTGGGCTGGTGACTAGGACGGAAAGGGGAGGACACTGTCCAAACCGTTTTTTCTGTGGGCGGGTAGCCCACAGGTAGCCACACCTCTAGGGTGGGATACCAAACTTCTAACATCTGAGGAAGGGTTCAGACATCTCAAGAGTGGGAAGAATAGTACACTCGGACTGCCAGATGCCACACCTAGCGGGTAAGTCGTCACGAAGAGGAGAGTACCTGGGAGCCCATTGGCTAGTGCCCACATCATCCCAAGGCACTTTCTGGAAATAAATATGGCATCTCTGGCACCATGAACCTCAGATCACATTGAAACTGGAACAAGGACCGAAGAAGGTCTACCCTGATGACACTTGGACTGAGCAGAGAGAGGCTACACCATCTGCTGGACTGTACCTGATGCACTTTGGGCCTGCTAAGAGAACACTATGCTTGTGGCTCCTGGCTCGGGGAAAAGTCATTCCCCAACCCCAGACTATAAAAGTGGCTCCAAGGGTCAGTCGGCTGACCTCCTGGAACCAGCACCAGGGCCGTCAAAGCTGAAGTGCCCAACTCGGTAAGTCAGTAGCCACTTTGGAAGAATTCCAACTGAATGCCAAAGGGCTCCCCAAGAGACTAATCCTTGGTGGCCAAAAACGCACCTGAGTCAGCTGGATCTGAGAGTGTCATCTGTGTCCAGATTGTTTGCCCAAGAGGGACACCTGCTTCCACCAAAGTATGCTGCTAGGATCACCATGTATGAAGACTGGTAATCCACACTTTGCTAGCCTTCTACTGGCCCAAGGAAGACTTCGAGGGACCCCAGCCTCTGTGGCGAAATTTGTCCTATCTGACCCATTGACCAAGGAATAACCACAAATGCACTCCCATTGACCGCACACCACCTGGAGCATCTTCATCTCTTGCATTTGCAGCATCAGGACCACTCCAAAGAAGTCAATAGCAGTTGTGCTGTATAGTTTGGAAATGTACTGAAAAATTCTCTGGTGGCCCAGTAACTGTTCAAATCTACCCCATTTTCCCAACCAGACCTTTTCCGTTTCAGACTTGGTCACCCAAGCCAGGCTGGAGTAGCCAAACAAACATTTTCAAACATTTTTTAAAATTTTACAAACTTTACGGTTACAAATGCTCGTTTTCCATTGGATTAGAATTCAAGTTTTCTCTAAAAATCTGTATCATCTTGGGCTCTCAAAATTCATAAAATAAATATAATCTATTTTTATAAATTGGTGCCTTGTTTCTTTCATGTTGTGTGTATTTCTTATTTCGTTGTTTGGTACTGTTAAATTCTTTACACTAGTTATTTTGTTCAAGCCCTGCTGCTTGAAGCAATAGCTACACAGGCCTGAGCTCAAAAGTTGTACAAATGAGGCTGGCTGGATCCAAGACAGTTTTTGTGAGTTTGTACCACGGGAAGGCCTCATAGCCATACCCTCAAATGTTCACACCTACAGAGTGGTCTTTTGAAAAAGTTTAAACCACACTGAATATGGAGCTTAGTAGCGTGCAGGAGGTAAAGGGTGCTGCCCTTAGAAGTGTCAACTGTAGTCAACTATAGCATATACTTTAGAGTTCAAACAGGAGAAACAGAGAGGAAACCCATAAAAATGGACGTTATAAAACCAGCAATAGTATACGTTCTAAGTAGTTACAGTGACTATTATACCATGTGCCATGGTATATGCCTAAAGAGAGAAAAGGAGCAGCACATGGGTATGAGCATTATAAGCCAGTTGTGGCACCTGCTCTGAGAAGTGCACCAACGAGCAGCAAGGAGAAACTGCTAGGAGGAATTTATGCAAACAGTCATAAAATGTACAAAAACATGCTGGGAATAGGCACTATAAAACCATCCCCTAGGAGTGGGCATTATATAACCAGGCTTAACATATGCTCTGAGGAGTCCAACAGGAGCAGCAGTTGAGTGAGCCACGTTAATGGGTATTATACAACCCATCATGGTATATGTGCTGAGGGATTCCACCAGGACAGACAGAGGAGCCACCATTATACAGCCATCCATAGTGTAAGCCTGAGTGATCCATCCAAGAGCAGAAGAGTAGCAATCAATAGAAATGGGCATTGTACAAGCCGCCATAATATATATGCTCTCAGAGGTCCATGGTGGAGTGGTGCAAAGCAATTGTCATACATCCAGCCTTGGTATGTGCTCTTGGGAGGCTACCCTGGAACATCAGAGAAGCAAACGCTGGGCTGGGAATGGGCATTGTACATCCTGCTGTAGTGCAAGTTGTGAGGGGAACCACACATAACCAGTAGAGAAACTGAAATACACCCCTTTGTAGTATAAACCTAAGGAATATACTCAGGACCAGCAGTGAACAGGCCATAAAAATTAGCTCTGTTGAATTAGCTGTAATATTTGATATGAAGGGTGAACTGTGGGACACCAGAAAAGCAAACGTCATGAGATCAGATAGTATATGCTTCTGGCTTGTCATGAAGCAACCCCAAAGGAATGCGTGATTATAAAAATCATTGCATAATAAATAGTATGTGCTCTGAGGATTACAGTCAGCAGTGACAGAGTACTAATAAATGGAAGCCAGGACTAATATATGCTCTGATGTGTCCAGCCTGGTGGATCAGAGAAGCAGGCCATAGATATCGCCATTACACAAACTGTCACGGTTTCTGCTTCAAGCAGTCGACCCAGGAGCAGCAAAGAAGTAAGCTATAGAAATTGTCTGTAGTATATGCTCCGATGGGGTCTGCCAGGAGCAGGTTAACTACAAGTTATTCCACATTGTAAGCCAAAACTCAAAACTGTACTGGAATGACACTGCATAGATAAGGAAATTTCGGGTGTGAATTTATCATCCAGCCATTAATGTGCAACTCACAATTAGGCCCGTAGTTGCTTACAAGCTATGTTTTAACAGTTTGTGAGCATGAACGTCATGTCTATATGTGCAAAAAGTGTATATGCAACCTCAAATCACAAATTCTAATTCACAAAGTAAGAATTTAGGAATTGTCCCAGAAGATGGCCTTCATAACAGAAGAAAATCCACAATGAAGCTGGAGCCCAGTTTTTACTTAAATTAATAAAATAGTGGTATAGGAGGATCTAGTCGAGAATCTGAAATTCCATGATGAAGAAAAACATTACCACCTCGTTTTTGCCAAGAAACGATTTGTGTCACAGCTTTATTTTTTGTGGTGGAAGTCTCCTTAGTCCTGCTCCCCCCTCCCCAATACCCCACACTCATTTGCAGGCCACACTTCGAGTCCCCCACCATCAAACCCCACCCCTAGAAATTTGCGCTTATGGTTTTCTTGATAGGGGTTCTGGGTCTCTTGGTGAAAATATTGAGATTTGATATAATCATGGCCTTGACTCATGGGATTTATATGGTGTAGGTCATGAAAAAAGAGTAACTTTAACTTCAAACGCTCGGAAAAAATCATTAGTTGTAGGGTAGTAAGTAGACTGTCTTTTTTAATGTTATTGTTTTGCAGGATCACCGGGATCATCCATTGTTACCCAACTTTTGAGTGACCGGATGCTCCTATTGTGGTCTGGATTGACAGCGCAACTGTTGCCAGATAATTATGTGAGCATCACTAGAGTGGGGCTTTGGCTCTGCCCACATGTTGGGAGCCTGAAGTACATTTTGATTGGGCAGAAACTGTGTGCTACCACGAAAAAGTGCCTGCTCCACACAGCTGTGATCATTTTCCTTATTTAGCCAGCTACATAAGCTTGATCTTTCAGGGCCACATAAATGAAATTGGAATACCATTAAAAAGTCTGAGATAACTAGAGAATTTCTGTTTTTTCTCTTTCTCCGACAGCAGCACAGATAGGATGGCAGTCATTAGCTACATTAAGTTTTAGTTCTGGCTTGACAGTGCACCTGACCTTTTAACCTACACCAATATTATTCTGCAGTTCTTTTCTTCCACACAAATGCATTTCTATTTCCATGCCCTTTACTTGTAATGCTCCACTTTACAATATAGCATTCATTTAAAGTGAAACCTATTGGCATTTACAATGGTTGTTTTCATATTCTAACTCATCTTCCCTCTTTGGCTCTTTTTTGACATGTCTGATCAAGATTACTATGTCAGGAGTTCGAGGCCCTCCTCAACCCGCAGGCTTCTGCCTGCACCTCATCCCTGGTGCCTAGTGGGAGTGCTCTGCTCTTCTACTAGGCTGCCCTCTGCCTCTCTTCTCCTTTTTCCTGCTTTGCTCTTCGTGTGCTTTTTCTTCTGTGTTCTGTCCCTGTTGTGGTCCTTTTGCCTTTCACTTCTGTGTTTCACTCTTTCCTCGTTTCCTTCTCCACTCACTCCGTGCTCTCTCTCTCTCCTCCCCTCCTTACTCTCCCCCTGCCACTGCTGCCCCTGCAGCCCCGCCCCCTCCTCTCTCTCGTGCTGCATTCCTGCCGCTCCCGCGGCCCGCCCCTTTTTTGCACTGTTTTCCCCCTGCTCCTGCCTCCCAGTTGTTCTCTCCCCCCCCTACTTAATGGCGGCCACGCCTAAAGCGAGCCCATCTGCGCCTGGACGGTGCCCAGCGCTGGAACCCCTGGTTCTCGCTCCCCCCACTGCTGTGACACACGACTCTGCTACAACACCATCACCCTCCATGCGCTCAACACCGGCCGCTCATCCACCTGCCATCAGCCATCCCGCAGCTCACCCGCAGACCCTTCTCCTGCTGGAACTGCACCTTCACCAGCCTCCACGCCAGCAACCGACCCGCCAAGGCAGGACGCAACCATCTCAAATGCATCCTACTCAACACCCGCTCTGTCCACAAACTGCGGCCCTCATTCACCTGGACCTCTCGGCTGCCTTCGGCACCGCCTTCCACCACACCCTACACACACGCCTCAACGACGCAGGGATCCACAACAGAGCCCTGGACTGGATCACCTCCTTCCTCACCCGCAGAACCCAGAGAGTCCGCCTCCCTCCATTCCGCTCTGAAGCCACCAAGATAATCTGCGGCGTACCCCAGGGGTCTTCCCTCAGCCCGACCCTCTCTAACGTTTACATGGCTCTGCTCGCAAACATCGTCCGATCACACAACCTCAACAACATCTCATATGCTGATGACACCCAGCTGATCCTCTCCCTCACCAAGGACCCCGCCACCGCCAAAACCAACCTCCACAAAGGAATGAAGGCCATCGCCGAATGGATGAAGAACAGCTGCCTGAAACTGAATTCTGACAAAACTGAGGTCCTCATCATCAGCTCCACCTCCTCCGCCTGGGACGACTCCTGGTGGCCTCCCACACTGGGAACCGCACCAACACTCATCGACCATGCACACAACCTGGGGTTCATCCTTGACTCATCGCTATCAGTGACCCAGCAAGTCAAAGCTGTCTCTTCCTCCTGCTTCAACACCCTCTGCATACTTCAGGAGATCTACAAATGGATCCCCCACCGGAAACAGGACGGTCACCCAAGCCCTCGTAAGCAGCAGACTGGGCTACGGCAAAGCCCTCTACGCAGGACCCACGGCCAAGCTCCAGAAAAAACTACAATGCATACAGAACGCCTCTGCTCGCCTCATCCTGGACATCCACAGCCACATCATAACCCACCTGAGAGTCCTGCACTGGCTTGCCGTCAACAAGAGAATCATGTTCAAGCTCCTCACCCACGCTCACAAAGCACTGCACAACACCGGACCAGAATACCTTTACAGACGGCTCTCCTTCTACACCCGACCCAACAGCTTTGCTCCACTGGTCTTGCCCCGCTACCATTCCACGCATCCACAGAACGACCGCCGGTGGCAGATCATTCTCCCACCTCGCCACCAAGACATGGAACTCTCTTCCTATCCACCTGCGACAGACACAGGACCTGCTAACCTTCAGGAGACACCTCAAGACATGGCTGTTCGAGCAGTAGCAGCACCCCTACCCCCCAGCCCCTTGAGAACCTCATGGGTGAGTAGTGCGCTTTACAAATGCTATGATTGATTGATTTATTGATTGATTACTGATGAGTCTCAATGAGAGCAGAATGCATTACTAATTGGTAAATCTCTTTGACAAGAATCCTTTTGGGCTGAAAGTGTCACTTTTCAAGTGACGCTGCCATGAGCCATTTTACTGAAAAAGTGGGTCTTTGTTATTTAGACGGCCACAACTTTGGCATATATTATGACTCTGGCACCTCTTTATATAGCAATCATGGGGGCTATGCGGTTTGTGGGTTTTTGCATGAAATTTATATTTTTCTGCTGTACAACTTCAAAGGAAGCTGAAGCTGACTGGTTAGAGTGAGTGGGGCATGGCTCAGTGTGGTTGCATGTGGCCTTTATCATCTGTGGAGGCAACCATAGCAGTGTGGAAAAATCTTAAATATGGAAGCACGGAAATGACAATGATGCAACTCTTCCTTGGTCATAAGCATATAACTTCCCTTATTATTCTGGCTCAACAGTGCAGTTGTCGTCTTACCTTATGTGATCAACCTAAAGAAGAACTTTTAGAAATACTAGAGAGAAGCTTTAACTCTGTCCACAAGTTGGTAGCCAAGAGTACATGTTTTGATTGGGCAGAAGCTGTGTGCTTCAACAGAAAAAAGTGCTTACTTTCCAAGTGCTGTAATCTTTTTATCAATTTGCTTGAGCCAAGGCTCTTTATCAAGTCTAGTTATTGTGTTACAACAGAGCTTGACCTTTAGGCCAAATACATGAGAAGGCAATGCTATATGCCTCCTACAAAATTAGATAATGATGGTGGTTGTCCTTCTCTAGCAGCGCACAAGTACTCAGGGTAGTCAATAGGAATGTGGTTGCTGTACTGCAGTCAGAGCCACCTCCCCGCTTCTCTTTCCACCATCTACTTCAGAGAAACCATCATCTACTACAGGGAAACCTTTACATGACACTCCTCAAGAGAATGGTGTTTTTTCTAATTCCTATTTTTAAGACTTGCGTGCTGGAGAGGCTTTCTTATCCTCATTGACCCCGAAAAGGTGAGTGTAATTATTAATTTTGATGTATTATTTAATTTTTAAAATTACATTACTAATAAATCTATTTTATTTCAATATTTATATATATTAAATTACTTGAATTTACTTATTTAATAAGTACCCTTCTGTGAACCCTGCTATATCCAAATCTCTCTTAATGTGCGGTAGGACAATTTTGTGAAGCAACAGCGTTTCTGTGTGGTCTGCGGGTGAAAGGCACAATGCACACCCTTTAGCGAGTCAGAAATGCACATTCCGACCGCACACATCCCACCTCAAGAGGGGCGCGGCAAGAGTGCAGAGCTGACACATGGGGGTACAAAAATGTAACCCCACGTCGTGATGGCGACAATCTGAGAACGTGCAGCTTTCAGATGTGTTCAGAGCACTAGCTTGTCGGCCATGTGTTGTGTACAATATGCGAAGTAAAAATGGCATTAAATGTAATAATTACCCTGGACGGGGTACCACGTATACCCATTTGTGATGCCGTCTGCAAAATTAGACGATCCTGGGCAGACTATTCCTTGGTGCATGGTGGTGTGGCTCCTGGAGTAGGTTTGAGCGAGATATTTAAAAACGTCGTCATCCGGTGATACAACATCTGTACCTGCGTTTGGGAAAACAGGAAAGTAAAATCTATTTATTCACACCTAGCACATTAGAACAAATGCTGTTTCTATATTTACCATCCAGATAGCTTCGGTAAGTTTGTTTATTGTCAGGTATCGACCGTAAATAAAATTAGACCATAAATAAAAATGAGAGTAAAGAGTTGTAATGAAACGAACAGAAACATAAACACAATATAAAACAGGTGTTAAAGATTACACTACAGTTAATAATAACTATGAATTATAGCTTGTGAAGTGATGTATTAAGATTTTGTATTTTTTACCAATGTTTAATGATGAACTTGCCGAAAATGCCCGAAAGAGGGCTGCTCAACTGTCAGTTTTACAGAGTACGTTCTGTGTAAAGCATCAATACGAGGCCGACCCTAGTGTGGTCCCAGGGGGATCTGAATTTGGGTATCACAACATCCTTCTAATCCCCAGCCAAGCTCGGAGCCACATACCAAGACAAACACTTCACGGAGGAGGAAACTGCTAAATGCTTCCGGGAGAAGGTGAGGACGAGCAGAGTGAGCACGACCCCGACTCTCTGAGACTGTTTCAAGCTTGGTGTGTTCTCCAGCTGAGAGGCCTCCCTCAGGTAAGCACTGTCGTTTTCTCCCCGGAGGTTTGTAAGGACAGCATTGAGTGGTAAGTGATGATTTTATTGTCTCTGTCTCTATCTGAAAAGAATCTTCTCTCTTCCCCTCTAGATAACTATTATTAATACACCAAGAGTGAGAATGTATTTGGAATGTGGTTCATCGGAAGGATACATACAAACAGCCAACATAGAGCTAACCCCTGAAGGCTCCTGAGCCTGTGAAGCCAGTGACTGAGACATAGGGGGTCTGGCAGTGGTACATTTGTAACACAGCAAGTGCAAGGGCCCTTCTCAGGGGCGCCTGCAACTGGCTCCACCCAGTGCCCCCGCCAATGACGTACTATGACAGCTACTGACCATCACACAGTGTGATCATTCACACTACCCAAAGCTATAAGAATTTTGTGGGCGGAATGTATTATTCATGCTTAATATATGTGGAAATTATTAAACACTTATTAACCTCATCTAAAAAGTAGACAGACCATGTCGTTAGTGCCGGTGCTGAGAATTAAGTGCCAAGCACCAGAGCAACCTGCTCGAATTAAGCACTGAGTCTTTGTTTACGCCAGACATACATAGTCATTAAAAACACACTGCATCCCATACAGCGGTTTGTGATCACATTTTAATGTGAGTGAAGAGATCTCGGAGGGCTAAGACCTGTGCTTCCAGCCTCAACAGAATGGTCCTGTTTTACAAAGTACTGTGCTGACATCCGGTGTTCAGTGTGTCTCAAACATTACTAACTTTGGCAGATAAAGAAGTGGACCCCAGCGATATAAAGGGTTTTATAATTAACTTTGTAAACTCTGCTTCGAGATGTAATGTGTCTTTCCTAGGTACAAAATGATGTTTTACGAGTTCTGTAGCTGGCTGTTCTACTGAGAGTGAACGTTGCCAAGGGCTTTACCTATGGGGCAACAGTAATTTCTCATGAGAACTTGACCTTGGATATTAAGTAGTAACATTTGTATTAACAATCTAGGTTTCTAAAAGGCCCAAACAACAGAAATTTAAATACGTGACTCTGCGGTATCGTGCTGAATGCTGCACTTTCACAAACTGTGGTTCTTTCTTTTACCTGATTAGTTCAAACTGTGTGATTCTTGTATAATTATATTGGTGTACGGATTTCATTGTATTTTGCATTATAATAGAATCCCTTTCTTGAGGGTTGTGGGCTCAATTTCCTCTTATCTTTAGGAATTAACAATATGTCAGTCTGACCTCTGATGTATGACTTATTTTAATCTGCTTTTTTGTTTTTTGCATTTTAGTCTGAGTTTCAAGCTATGCTTTGATTTCAATGACTAATTGACTGAGTCTAACCATTTAGTTGCCTTCTATTATTTAAACCTTTATTAAACCTTCAATGGTTTTATTTTAATATTTGTCTTGTTTTTATTGTAAAGCCTAATATTCTTTACTATTTTCACTGTAATTGTTATTGAAATTTGTTGATTAGGTCCAGTTGAGGAGCAACAACATCTTTGAGTTATTAACACGCTCTTGTTCTGTTAGGAACAATTTAAATTTGACATATTAGAAAAAAGTGTTATCATAACTTGTAGCAGGAGATGGCTACAACGTGGATGGTTGGAAACTGGACCTGCGTGGACTAAAACTGGGTCTAGAGGCAACAACTAATTAGATCCGGAAACAAAATTGCCCTAATTCAGACTGTACTCCCAAGATCCAGTGGTCCTTTTCGGATTGATGGCAGTGTTCCTGTATTCCTAAAGCTGGACGTGAATTAAGGGAAGTGGGTATGAATGGGGAATTTGTCATTGTAGAGAATGTCATTGAGAAGGAGAAGTGAGTATAACTAGAATGATTTTTGGATTTTGGTTTTGATGTTTTTGTTTCACTTTTGAGTTGTGCCCACTAACTGGGTCCAAGAAGGCTGTGTGTTGCCATTGAAATTTTAAGTGTTCATTTGTCTTTGTTGAATGTGCTTATCCTAAGTAACTGTTAATGGTCTAAAATTGTGGTTTAGTTTAAAGGATTTTGTTATATATCCAAGATTTTGCAATGTAAACCTATTGTTGAAACTTGTCTGCTAAAGTTGAGGTGTGTATTGTGAGGTGCTGTAGGAAAGTGCCCCCACACTTTTTGCCTCACTGTTGATAGTTATGACTCTGAAAGTGCACTGGGGCCTGCTAACCAGGCCCCAGTGTCAGTGCTTTCTCTCTAAATATGATGTATTTGAATTGGTATCCCCAAATGGCAAGGACCTTAACCCCCTTATAAGTCCTTGGTAAATGGTACAAGTAGTACCCAGGGCATGGGAGTTAAAGGGGTCACCAGGGTGTGAAGCACTGTTTGTGCCACCTTAAGTGACCCAAGTAAACAGATGACAGCAGGCCTGCCATTTCAGACTGTAGGACAGGGTAAACTGCTCCAACTCAACTTTGTCCTCACCATGTGTGACAAGGTCAAAGCACTACTATTAATATATGCCAGTCTCCCTTTAAGGTAGGCCTTCTAAGCCGAGGAGGCAGGGTGCATTATATTAAAGGTTATATGTCCTTATAGGAGTCTCTTGCCATGAAGGGCTTCTTCCCGACAGGGCTGCTGTAAGTGGTAAGGGGTCGTAGGCTAACATGGGATGGCACATGGGCATCTAGAGGTCAATTATCGCCCTACTGAAATATGTAATGTTTGGCATCAAACGACTTGTTTCATGAAATTCCAGAGTCAGATTTAATGTGCCATGCACCCAGGTGGCTGCCTTAGATGTTGCCCCTCTGGTTGTCCCAACCTTTCCAGTGCCATGCCTGACAGCCTGCAGCTGCTGCCGCCAACACAGCAATCTGATCCTCAGCCAGTAGGTGTGAACACTTGGAGGAGTCAGAAACAAAGGTCTGCCTGGGTGGGAAGTGCCACCTCCCTCCCGGACAGGATGGCCTTTAAAGTGAGAAACCTTTAGAATTTGAGCTGAGTGATTTATGAAACCCCAACCCTAACCTGTCCTGTTTGAAGCACTGAATGCATGAGAGCATGTTGCACATGAGAAAGAACACAAAGGAATGAAGACTCTGATTGCAAAACTTTTAATTGTTTGGATGCAAGATTGAATTTGAGATAGCAGGCATGATATAGAGTTTAATCGAAGGTGTAGGTCTTAATCCTGCAACTGTAACGGGTTAACAAGGGGAAGGCACACAGGAAAGAGAGTCAGATTAAAGATCAGCAGAAAGAAAGAGACATACGGTCTGATAATAATGATGATGAAGAAGAGGAATTGTTTAATGATCCATCGAGTGCCAGATCACTTCCATCATATTGTCCCCTCTCCTGCAGGATCACAAACACATTGTATCCAATGTGCCAAGTGCACCGGAAAGGGGAATAATTTCTGTCACTTTAGACATATGCACCCACCACAACTACTTACTACTGGTACGGTCCCTGAGTCACAGCTTCACTTTGGAGAGACAATAACCAAAGGAATTGACATATTGAGATTAAATATAGAGCTCAAAGAAATTTTGAGGGACATGGTTGACATTGGGGAATTGAAAACATATGATGAGGCTGAGTTGAGATACTTAAGTAAAGAAGATTCTAGGCATGCTCATGAGGTGCATGAGAGTTTGGAAAGTTTGGCTGAAGAGCATGGGATTGATTTAAATAGAAAAAAAAGTTTCCAAACGAATTTTAGAATGGTAATGAGTGATGAAGAAATAGAGTTGAAATTGCCAAGTTTAAGAGTGCACATTAAAAAATTAATGAATTGCATCAGTAAATGGGTTACGTTGAAGGAATTCCAGGACCAATGGACAACAAAACAAGGGGTCAGTGTGAAAAAGAAAAAGGCATGGGGTGGAGCTGAAGGTGGTGCAAGTATGAGTGAGTGAGTTTGAAACTGGTAAGCTTTCTCAATTCCCTGTGTGAGAGAAGTGCAGAGAGGAATGCATGTGCTTTGGAGTTGATCTGATCATTTTTCATTTACAAAAAAAATCCCAAAGCTTTGGTGAAGAGCCTGATAACTGGTACACCAGTAGAAAGACATATTTCTGTTTTGAACTTACTTTGGAAGGACCTGATCACCCTGTTTAAGATTGTGTTTCCCAGCGACCTGTGCGTGGAATCTTAAGGGATTGTGAACTGGCCATAAGAAGAACTTGCAACATATGTTCCAAATAATAGATAGTCCCCAGAAGTGATAAACACATATAGAGCAGTAATTGAGGAATTGAAATTGAAGGTACTGCAAAGAGAGGTGAATTGGTCTAAACTTATGAGGGCCATGCAAGGGCCAAAAAGGGCCACTGCATGCCTATTATGAGAGGCTAATGCAAATCTATGGACAATGCAGTGGAGTTGAAGACTCAGCGCTCAAAAGCGGATTTCTTTCAGTGTTTGAGCTTGGACTGCAACTGGAGCTTAGTTCTCAGATACAGCAGACCAAATCCTTTGATGAAAAACTTGAATCTGTAAAATATTGCAGTGACACTTATGATACGAACCAGAGAAAGATTAAGGAAAAATACATGTTGCCACAAAAGAAAGCTAGTTCAGGGAAGCGGGCAGAGAATTTCTTTTGTGTCAGATTCTGTTTTTCATTATCTTACCAGTTCAGGCGTGAATGTGGGTATACAAGGAGTTGGTTTTCAAGATGGTGTTCACAATGTATAAACTGAGAATGTTGCTCCATAAGGAGGTAGAGCTTTTGTTGATAATGCTAATGTGAATGGGATCATTAGCACCCTGAAAAGGAGCACACCATGGGATTACTGTAACAAGATTGGACACTGGAAAGAGAACTGTAGACTAAATCCTAACAGGGTACTGAATGATGCTCAGATGAATTTTTAGTTTCAGAACATGAATGTGATGTCTCAGTGTCCGTAACCCCAAAAAGACTGACATATGATGCAAAAATACCGCAAGCCCCAATGATGCAGCAAAATAAAGAATTTTATTATCCCCAAAATCTTAGGTTTCATCAGAACGTTTTGATAATCAATGACAGTATCCCCCAGTTTTTTGCTGCTTCTGACCTGGACTTGTCCCTAATCAAGTGCAATGTCAGTGACTGGGAGGAGGAGGATTGTGTGCTTGGTGCAGTCCTAGATCTAGACCAGAGTGGACAATGTGTAGAAGGTGAAGTGAAAGGCCACCTAGTATCATTTTTGATTAATACAGGCGCTACCCACTCCACAATTCATCCGATGGAGGTTCCAAGCCTACCCCTCTTGGGAAAAGAATCCAAGTTGTAGCATTTCAACCAAGTAGATAACCAATCAAGTTTTGTAAATGTCTCTGAAAAGATTGCCCCTATTGAAAATACCCATGAATGTCTAGTATGTGACACAAATACTGTTAATTTATTTGCAAGGGATCTTTTGTGCAAGATGAAATTGCATTTTGTTTTACTATACACCAGAAGGTGTGGCAATTTGGGCCCAAGATGCAGATGTTGACTTCAAAATAAAATCAAGTCAGATACCTGTTTGTTCCCTATCTTGATAAAATAAACATTACCTCCCAATTTAAAAATGCAATAAGGGAACAAGTTTAGGGTTTTGAAGGCAAATAAGGTGGACTGATAAAAGGTACAGAGCCTGTGAAAATAAAAGTGAAATCAGAAGCAGTTTATCACTGAGCGCCCCAAAATACACCAGTGATTGACGAAATGATAGACCAGGGCATTTTAAAGGAAGTATTGGGCAATCCATGTAATGCCCTAAATATAGGACTTCAAAAAGCTAAACTACAATGGAGAATAGTACAGGACCTTAGAAAAATGAACAAAATTGTAATCCTTTGTCACACTGTGGTACTGGATCCTGCAGTATTTTTTTCCACCTTCTATCAGATGTGGAATGGTTTAGTCATAGACCTGGGCCCAAACTTCTTCCCCATACCACTACATGATGACAGGCAGTTTCATTTACATTTTTGAACAGCATTTGGGTTTGAAGTACGGTTCCTCAAGGGTATACAGAAAACCCTTCAATCTTTAATTAGATATTGATGAAAAATCTGGAGACTTTACAGTTCAGTACTGGTACAATACATTGATGACCTATTGGTAGCATCTAACACACTGGAGAGCTGCAGCTTTGACACAATGGCATTGTCAAATCATCTTGCAAGGAATGCACAAACAGCATTTCCAAATAAACTCCAGCACTGTCGAAAAGAGGTCATATAGTTCAGACACCATATTGAGAAGGGAGTGAGAAATTTGTTCCAAAGAACATCTCCATAATTCTGAAAATGTAACCAACCATAACACTTACAGAGTTTAGGATGTTCCTTGGACTGGTTGGCTACTGTCGTCACTGGATTCCTAACTTTTTCCTAGTGGCAAACCTTTTACAGATGCTTACTCAAAGTGATGTGAGTAATTTAGTGCCATGGGATGCCGAATGTATGAGTACCTTGGTAGAGCTCAGAGAAAAACTCTGTAGCCCACCACCACTAGAAATGCCATACTATGAGAGTGATTTTTTCTTTTGTCACAAAATGACGGACGCGTAGTGTCAGTTTGACACAGATCCATGGAGAAGTGAAATGGCCAATGGCCTACTTTTTGATCACATTGGACCAGGTGGATGCAGCTCTTCCTGGTTGCCTGTAACTGTTGCAACAGTTTGTGTAGGGATCCAGCAGAGTGATGAGATTGTGGTGGGGTACACTCTTGTTGCGATGGTTCATTATTCAGTTGAAATGCTGCATCCTCATACTCAACTCATTATAAGACAAGCAGCTGTTTGACAAAGTATGAACATATGATCTTGGCTGCTGAAAACATTTCCATTGGTAGGTGCAATGTTCTGACACCACAAAATATTTGCCAGTTCCAGCTCATGATGATGAGGAGGGAAGTTTTGACTGCAAGTGTGTGGATGTCACAGAATTATGCACCAAGTCAAGACCAGCCAGACTGGATGTCCCACTTGATTCAGACGCTTTGCCACTATTTGTGGATGGATCTTGTTTGAGAGACTCTCACTTGTCTTGATGAGCCTGAGAATTACACCAAATAAAGGCACAACTCTCCCACCATGAAGCGCTGATGGTAGGGTCCTGATAATCACTTCTGTTACTGCAGCCCACTCATAAATATCACAGATTAAATTGTTCTTGAGTATTACAAAGTGCTGGCTCATTGTGGTGCTTTCCAGCTCTCGTTATGTCAACTTAGCAACACCACCACTGAGGAAGGAGCAGTACCATAGCCTCAACCCTGGAGACTGGGTTAGGGTGAACTAGCATGTGTGCAAGACCTGTTTGAGGCCTCGCCAGAAGGGCCCACACCAATTGATCCTTGTGACCAATACTACAGTGAAATACACCAGACTGCCACAGTGTATTCACGCATTGCATACAAAGAGGGTGAGACAAGCTGATGAAGTGGTGAAAACAGCCATTGATTCACCAAGTCCGACCCAGTCCAATGTGTGGATTATGAGGAGAAGAAGCACAAGTGGAGTCTTTGTAAGATGAGTGTCAGCAGTTTGAGCCTACAGGAGGAAGATCAAGGTGGGAATACTCAAGAGTCTCAAATCCATAAATAGAAACAGAGACCAAAATTAAAACTCTATATCTCCGGAAACACTGGTGAATCTTGGTTAACCATAAAGGATGAAGATGATCACACTGAAAACCATCCTCAACCTATAGCAAAGGAAGTAAGGGTATCTGCAGTGGTCGAAAATGAATCTGAAAATGAAAATGAGCATTGCAAATCCAAACCAGTCATAAACAAATCAGGTGGAAAAGTGTATTGTGAAGAAAGTTGGCCAAGAGAAAGAACAAAGAATTGGAACAGTAAGAGAGAAGAAGAGCAAGTAAAACAAAGTGACATTGATGGCGAACAACCATTAGTCAAAAGACCAAAGAGACTTAAAGTGTCTAACATAAAGTATGTAGTCCATGACCAACAAGTTGGACAATCAGATGAAAAAGTCATTAATTTAACAAACTATCCAATCATTTTTAAAGAATGTCCAGGACTATGCACTGATCAAAATTGAAACAAATATTCTTGAATAATTTCCTAGGAAAATATTGAACTGTGATTCGAACTGAAATCTCGAGTTAGTCTATTATGTTTTGTGCCTAAAGTATCCAGTTGAAGATTTAGGGTTTCCTTTTAGGCATCCAGTTGGCAATTGTAGGTTCCTTGAGCATTGAATTATGAACTGAATGACATGTGAGCTCTTTGATGAAACAAAATCTTTACTAAAGTGCATCATACCATTTTGTAGTTAGGTTTTCAATTGTATCATCCTATAGCATTTTTCATAGAAGAAACATGGCAAGACAAACCGATGCAAAATTTTATAATTAATTTTGGTGTTAAGATATTATTATTCATAGCTGGCTTACTACTGGGATTTAACACTCAATTTGAGCATGCCTCGCCTAAATAAAAATTAACCAGAACTTAATAGCTTAAAGAAGACAATTATATTACAAGTTGTTTCACCAAGATAATTTTGTGGGTAATTTTAGATAAAATGTATATTTTAGATTGTTAGATGAATATTCGAAACTCATGGAAGTATGGGAGTGTTAGATATCTACCTTTCTGCCTTCATCTGCTGCTGAAGGCATGACATGTCATCAACTTCCCCTCACCTACCCCTCGTCATGCATTGTGTTCAGAAATGTAATCTATTGACAGAGGTTTCCTGAATAATATTGCTCAAATACAATGTTTATTTGGAAAAGGTACCTATTGTTAAAGCCTTGCATTCTATTATTATGGAAACAAAAGCATGGGAACTATCTAGATGCATCAAATAGCTTACGCAAACTAACCGAACTAACAATGTTGTTAACAAATTTTCATGCAGATTAAATAGAAATGAGAAGGTGTTTGTGGAAGAGTTCACGGAACGGAATGCGAGATTCGGTGAAAAGTTGGAGGAGAGAGAGATTGATTTAGAGAAGGAAGAAGAGAAGGTTGGAAAAACAAGTGTGCACCCAGGACTCAGTCTTGAAAAGGCACGACAGGGACAGATATTTATGTGAAAAAACAGGATATAATGGCAGAAGTGATGGGTTGGAGCTAGTGTTAGGAAAGCTTTATGGCAAATAATATGATTTCTCTGGGCAAGAGCCCATGACCAAAAGGATTAATTATGTGTGTGGTAGGAAAGCCTCTTTTAAATTCCCTCATAATTGGGTGGGTAGCTGTTATTTAGGCTTAGGTTTCCCCAGTGTTTATCACTTGGATACATTTATTGAGAGGGATGATACAGTTGTACAGAGAAATAAACATAGCTTTGATCAAGTGATGGGGCATATATTTGGCGTTATGATTCCATCCATTGGAGTGGCTTTGAATGGTGTGAAGATCAGAAAGCTACCTACTGTAGTGGCTCGGTTGGATACTAACACTGCTGAGGCTTTAATAAACATTACCAAGGAGCTAATAGCTATAGGAGCTATGGTTATACTAAATAGTATAGCTCTAAATATATTATCAGTGAAGGAAGACAAACTCTGCTGAAATTTGAGGGCACAAATATGCTGAAAGTATGTGCTCCATAACACTAATCTGATTAACAGTTATATTTTAAATATCACCGACATCCTGCGTGAGGGAAGGGTTTTTGAAGAACAAAGAACATGGGAAACAATTAGTTCATTGTTTTTGTGATTTGAAATGGATTTTCAAAGATTAATAAATAGTTTGGTAACATAGGAGGAGGAGTCCTTAGTATTTTATTAACATCTCGAAATAATTGTTTAATTTGTGTAAAGGTTGTTCTTCTTCTGAAAAAAAGATTTTAGATGCCTTCCATCGGGGGGGGAGGGGGAAGGATTAAACTATGGGTGCTGAAAAATAAAGAAGCTGTCAGCAATGAGCTAAAGTTTTTTTTTTAAAACTGAAAGATTGTGATCTATAGAGCATCTGATTCAAAGTGTATGATGAGGTAAAGGAGTTGGGGGAAGCCAGAAGCATGAAGCTATCATCAAAGAAAAATGTTGCATAAGGGGATGTAGTTAATAAAGTATGAATTGTGATGATCTAAAAAAAAATCAGAGTAGATTGTTGACAAATGACTTTATAATTATTTGCACAATAGTATTAACTCAACAAAAGAGAAATAATATGCAGTAGAAACAAGACATTGTGTTGAGGGAGCACTGTTTATGCTAACATTAGCTAATGTAGGTCTCAATTTCAAAATGGTTAGTGCTGCCTGCAATAGTGTAATTATCTTTTGTCCCTGCCTCGCTATCCACACAAACTATTCATGCACAAGCAACTATATAAACACTTCTTTGAGATGCAATGTCATTTTTCTTGCTACAGAATGTTTTATCTATTTGTTTTTAGAGTTCTGTAGCACACTGTTCCTTTGAAAGCGAATGTTCACAAGAACTCACATATTTGGGCCACAGTGATTTCTTGTCCTAGTGGCATTTTTATTAACAACGTAGGTGTCTGAAAAGCACCAAGGTTGAGAACTGAATTATGTGAAACTTTAGGATAGTGCTGCATAATATATTTTCAGAAGCTGTATTCATCTTTCTTCAACCTGACTGATTCAAACCATGTGATTCTTGTATAATTGTATTTATGTATTGTTTTAATTCTTTTGTGCATTAGAAAAGAACCCCTTTCCAAAGGGTTGTGTGTAACTCTCCCTTGATCTTTAGGAGGTGACACTACATCGGTATGACCTCTGATTTGAGCTTCATTTTATTTCATCTGAGCTATATTTTGGTCTGCTATTTTATCACTTGCATTTTTTCTGAGGTGCTACATTTATTTGATTTAAATGGCTAACTGACTGATTCTAACCATATATGTGCCTACTGTAATGATTTAAACCTTTTCATAACTATTTTAAAACCTTCAAGGCTTTTATTTTAATATCTGTCTCTTTTTCATTGTAAACCCTAAAGTGCTTAACCATATAAATTGTAATTGGCATTGAAATTTCTTGAGTTGGTCTAGTTGGAGGAGCAACAAAATCCTTGCGGGATTGCATCACGCCTGGTTCCTCAGCAGTGCTTTCTATTTGATATATTAAGAAAAAATGTCTCACTACACTCCATGCACATAAGAGGTATGTAAACCTACTTCCTCTCATACAGCTACACAATTCCATCTGGGAATCATATGACCCCACTAAGTGTACATATTGTATAGGATGAGCTTACTTAAGCAACAGGTTGCTAAGGGTATTTTTGAAATCCTTTAAGTCTGCATGCTGGTGCACAAAATCCAGGTCATACCAGCTTTATGAATGAAGCAAGAAAAGTATTGTATTCAACATTTAAAACAAACGTATCTCATTGCATTTCAATGGAGGTGAACTCGTTGTTTTATACATTACGTTTATGATCACTTTTCTTAAAGGACAAGCTATCTTTTGCAGGGTGCTCATTAGTTATTAAAAAGCATTCAATCATTGGTTCCCATACTATAACTTCGAAGAATAAGACGGTGGGTTTCTTTGGTGTCCTTGGCACGCCTGTGTATGTGTGGGCTTAGCAGACATGCTGTAGAATACTGAGTCTGTATGTTGTGAGAATATGATGATGTATGGAATGTTGCGGTCTGTGTGCTGGGTGTGCTGGGTGTGGCCTGGCAGAGGATTACAGAGGGATGGAGGATGAAGCCATGACAGCGTCTATGAGGTTGTGGCTGTAACTAAGGACCTGACATGAAACAAAAACTTTGCATCCTAAGTTAGTGGCTCCTGTCTCACCTCTATTTAAAATCTTGCCCTCCAACTACGACAATCTCTTGCGCCTGTTCGTTTCTATTTATCTTTATTTAGTTGTGGGTTTTGTAGAGCGTGATGTGTCACCTTTTAGTTACTACAGTGTTGATGTCTTGACAACAATCCACTACACGCTTGCAGTTTTTGCCAAGCCATATTTAAAAACAGGTGTTGCAATAGTGTGTTCTCTATTCATGAGTAACAGTCTAATCCAATGTTATGACTTGTTACACATTTCATCCAGTTCTGAATCTGCGAAAGAACTGCATTGTCGAGTGTGGCTGATGGGTTAAGAAGCCAGATTTATCATTGCACTGTGTTGAGGCCTAACATTGCAGTTTGCTGAAACTGTCCTTGGAATTGATAAAGCTGCATGGTCGGCATTCCTTCTTGAGCTACTACGCGATTGCTTTCCAATAGATATGTTGTCTGTACTTTGATTGTGGGGTTATAGCCTCAATATGAAGGATTAGGAGGCTGCATGCTTTGTTGACATTACAAAAAATTCGATCTTTTATTTACCAAAGGTTGTGTGGGCCTTTATAATGGTTAGTAAATTGACACCGTTTTACGTTAAGTTGCACCACACGAGTGCCAGCACAGAACTTCAGTAATTAAGGGCCTTAGTCTTTTGTCCTTGTCTTTGTTGATCTATGTGGTGCTGATGTGACAGAAAGTTTAATACTCTTGTTGCATTAATAGTGATTCCATGATGTGGGCTTAGGTTTTTGTCACTGCTCTTGTACTCCTAGAAAGGATGAGTCTGTTGGGAATGGAGGAATTCACACACCCAAGCTCAGTAACTTTGTAGAAAAACATTATAGAGACCCTTACTTATATTTCGATTGTCATAGGGGTAACTGGCGACCACTGCTCCTCCGTGGAAGTTGGCAGAAAGGACAAATGTCTCATTTTGAATCCACTTCATCACTGCTTGTGTCTCAGGCTCTCGTTCAATGTTATTTGCTTGAAAGGCGTCTGGAAAATTCCTGTTGAGATCCACCATATTCTGGTTCAACCTTGGGATGCAAAGACACATAGAGGGTTTGTTTTGTTTATTGATGCTCCCAAGCTCTCCTTGATTTATCTGCCAGCACCACCAGATCACTGTAGATTGCCCGTATCCTTTCTATGAATTATTTGTGCTATTTAAAATTGACCCCCTGATAATTCTTTAATCATGACTCTTTATATGATTTTGCACCGCTAATTAGTCAATATGATTTTTTTTCAGCCCAAGGAAGTTAAATGTAACACTAGAGAACAGAGTTTGTTATATATGCATGTAACATAGTAAATTAACAAATCAATCAGGATATGCAGTTGCCTTAAGTTGTTAGCTGATAAGAGTTTGTGCATTTGAACACAATAGATCATAGACAAACCCCTATCACATGCTGAGTCACCTAGGGATCCATCTTTTCCCCATCATCTTCAGCATCTACATAGAGCTCTCTAGAGCTCTGCTCGTCGACAAAGGCGTCAAAATACAACTACTACACTACTAAATAAAGTGACACTATTCCTCCCAGAAAGTGAATTCAGAACTGCTGTCCAAGACCTCATATTCACAGCTGGATGATGCACAACATCTTGCTCCATGACATCCCAGACTTCATGCTAACCTCCCAAAGGCATCCTACTTGGCATAGCATGCATCATCAGAAGCCCGAAAAAATTCAGCCATCTTGATCCGTGCCCGAGAAGATCTCCACTTGTTCCCCTAATGGCTCGCTCCATGTTTAAAACTAGCTGCAGTATCAACAAAGCCTTCAAGAAAGGTCTATCTACTGGACGCTCCCACAGCCAGGACATCACTAGACAAGAGGTGCAAAAGGGAAAAAAGGAAAAGTCTTTTTCCATCTACCCAACCATATCCTAGAACAACCTGTCTCCATCAGGAGCTGCTACCCTCTTCCGGCTCAGGAAAAAGTGGAAGTGACAGCACCTCACAAAGCACTTTACATGTCAACAACACCGACTGTTCCCTTCGCCCCTCAGATCTCAGCAGCTTCCCTCCACCAAGGAGGTGTTATTTTCTACGACCCTGTGCATGGCTCCTCTAACTCTGGCTCGATTTTCACTACTTGAATATAACTTACATGGAAACATAAATACATGCATCAACGAAAGTTTAGAAATATCCACTGCACATGTGTCTGTGCGACCAAGTCATTTGTCATCGCCGGCTGGATGTATGTTTGGAACAGGGCATACGAGGATCGAGGATAACTTGCTGGGTGTGATGAAGAAGGGAGAGCAAAACATGTATCGGAATAATGATTAAGATATTTTTCTGCCTCTGTTATCAGTTTGGGAAGGTAGAATCTCTCGTAGAAGGTTGTGATACTGATTTTATTTTCAAAGGCTTGCTCTTTACCCCTGTGTGGCACACCTTCAGCAGACCAGATCCCACCAATACCAATGAACAGGTACTAGATGGAGGTAGGCTCAATTTCTTAAAAAAGGAATTTGGCCAAGCACCTACCATTATTTTTTGGGCGAGGGTTTGGCCTTAATAGCATGAACTACCCCAGCATGGTGTGATCCTGTTCAGTGCAGGCAGGAACACACCCTTGTGGTACCTTATCCACTCTGATAAGACTTAATGCCTTTTTGACTTAGCACCTTACAATATATAGGCCAGATCTAAAAAGGCATACCTTTCACAAACAAAATTGCAGCCTTAATACCACAGCATATTTGGGACACTCCCATATTGATGGAAGGTTTCAGAGATGTCAAAGGCTAGCATGGACCACTGGTGTTCCCAAACATTCAGCAGCTTCACAGGAGACAGAGCGGTTTGTGGTTTGTCATTCACAACATCTATAACAGAGTCACCCCCACTATTCTCTAAAGCCTTATTAAGAGCTGGCCATCCAGTGTCAGTCCAGACCCTTCACTTCTATGCTCCCATTCTTATATTCGCCCCACATGCAAAATTCAGAATCTTGTTCCTCATCCCGGATGGAGTAGCCAACTAAAGAATGTCTGTGCAATACTACTCTCAATCTAGTATCAGACATTACCACGAGTTAGTTACCACGTGGTAACTTACAACACAGCTTTTACAATAGATTGCACATTTACAAGGTGTGTGTGCGTACATATTATTTTATTGTTTTAAATTCTTTATTGGGGGAGCCCTCAAAACTCACATACATAACTTTAGGACAAGCTCATTTGTGGGATACAGGTAAGTGATTCCTGTTGGATTTGATACCTTGCTTTTGGTTTCACTTTGGTGGTGATTAGCTTTTGGCTGAAAGAGTGGGAACGTATCAGAGGAAACGGGAGCATGTTTTATCCTGCTGTGTTAGTAGCTCGAGATCCAGATCCAAATCTCTGTCTTTTAAGAGGAGTAAATCTTCTTCCAGAGAAGGGGAGGATGATAGAATAAGGAGAATTATATTGGAGACCTTAGCAGAACTGGACCAGAAAAAAATCTTCTGGGGCATTGTGTCCGAGAAATCTGATTATGCGTCAGAAGCAGAAACATCTCTATCATTCAGTTGGGGGGTTCTCCTGATGATTAAATGGGTACATATGTGGGTAAAGGGCTTCCAATAATTTTGATCCATATGTGAGAGAGAACATGAGGCTTCCATCCCTGCGGGACCAGGCACCTCTTCTAAGACTGCTCTTCATCAATGTATTTGTCTCTACGCCCTGATCACTATTTCCTTAACTAAACGATTGGCTCCTTCATGCTCGGTCCAAGACACTGGAGGGTCTGGAAGTAGTGTGCAGAACCTTGAAAGAACATGGCTTTCTGATCACCAAAGAGAAGGGTTAGATAGTGCCACCTTAACATTGGATCTTTATAGAAGCAAGATTCAGGACAGACCTGGGTGGAGTTTTCCTTTTGGGATCCAGTTTGATACGCATTCAGCAAATATTTAAAATCTCTTTGAGCATGTCCCAAGCTATGGCTGGAAGCTCAGGGACACACGCCCTCTTGCCTTACCACTGTCCTTCGAGCTTTGTTTTACTTAATACTTCTGAAGAACATGAAAATGTGTCCGAAATCCAGTTCTTTGAAATACGAGACAATGGTTCAATGTTCAGATCAAATCAGGAAATCTTTAAATTGGTGGAAGAATCAGGAACATCTGGGCTACCTAACAGTAATTTTTTTTTTTTTTACTCCTGGTCATAATTATACTCGCCCCAATTCTTTCGACCCCTCCCACCTTTGACAGTAACGAGAATCGAAGAATAGTTACAAACTTTAATTGGGATAAACAGACGAATAAGCCCAGTGCTTGAAATGGTAAAATAGAAGTGCAGGTACCCTGTATCAGAGTACCTGCTTGTTTCAGAGAAGTGACTACAATTAAAAGTATTACGTTTTTCCTGAGAAGTGCAGGTACTCTCCCGCCCAAAGTAAAAAAAAAAAAAAAAAAAGTGCATAAGCCCGTCCTTTATTACATAGAACGCGCACATATAGGGTCGTGTCTGCTGAACACAACTTTCTGTGGCTCAACTGGCGGAGGATCAGTTAGTCGATGCGGCATTTTAGCACCTCGTTAAATAAAAATGTGACTAATCAACAGTGTGTCCTTGTCCGCTTCAACGGAGGACTGACCATTCTTGAAGGACTTGTCTTAAATCCCGGTTTCTTCTAGGTACCGAGTAAAACGCATAGTTCGGTTAACCATGCAAATAAGGAAGTGAGAATTCTGCCCTTCCGCCTACACGTCACATGCTCCTTTATTAGACCCAGGCAGAAACCTTCCTCCTGCATCTCAGTGTCCTCGTGTCTGTCTGGTAGTCAAAGGCTCGTCCAGCTACAGATCAGCAGTGGGAGGAACTGGTGGATGATGACGTCACACTCCAATCATTCCAAACACGAGCGATATTTTACCATTTTAGGGATCTTCTAATTTTTCTGTTCTTGGGCAGACACAAAAGTTCTGGCAAGTTAAATTCCAAGGGCCAAGTAACTGGCAACGGCTGAGCTGTACATATCCCAGGAACATACCGTAATTAATATAACATAGTACGGTATTGCGTTTAACAGTTAAAAATGCCGTTTACCACTAGGTGGCGTCAGTTCATCAGCTGTGCGTTTCAGAAAAATCTGATGTAAAAATATTGTAGCCGTTAATTTTTATTTTATACTAGTACAGCTTTTTACTAATAATAAGCAAGATAGACTTATAGCCGTCTCTGAGCCATGTATGTGTGCTATTTACCTGTTGTCAATAGCTTCCACCATACAGCTGAACTGTAATAATAATAATTTTAAGAGTCACTCTCTTGAAACCAGTGCTTAATTTATAAATGAAAAGGTGCCGGTGCCCAATGCCCCCCTCTTAAAAACGCGGCTGCTGCAATTAAATATGCGAACACGGAATACTGAGGCGGCGTAATCCTGAAGTCATCTTGGGCTTCTTCAATCCATTTAGAGCCACTCCCTGCCCCTTCAGCTCATACCTGCAGCTTTCTGCTTCTCTCATTGTGACGCTTTTTCGTTTTTCTCTCCCCCCGTCTTTCCCAAACGTGTCTTTTGCGCGCGGCAAATGCTTGAGACAGAAGACTAAGCGCCGGCCCTCAAAAATAAGTGCTGGTGCCCAGCACCGGAAACAACCAGCACAAATTAAGCACTGCTTGAAACTGTATTAACGTTTTGCATGAGTGCATGGGTTTATGACAATTATCTTTACATACTTCTACAGGATGCGGCCTATTGGATTAAAAAAATAATAACAGTTGGACTTTTTAATCATACTGTAGGCCAGTTTTGTGCGCCCTATGGAGTTGAAAGGAACTCGAAGTGCATGTTTTGTGTTTTGAGCACTGTATGGCTGCTTGCTTCGTGTTCCTACGCTGGTATTTAGCTGTCCTAGTTAGATGGAGTAGCAACATTTTAGCTTTTATAGCCCAGAGTAAAATAATCAAGAGTAGGAATTCCTGTTACCCAGAGAATCCAGAGTGCTGAAACACTGCTTTATTTAACAGCCTAAGGAAAATATTTGTTGTTCCACTGCCGCACAAGGCCGTTACTGATCTTTTCCTGCTGGCAGAAAATTCAAAACATATTGGGTTGCTCCATAAACGCCCCTGTAATCTTCTCATCTGTAACTTTTAGGCTCCTCTGCTGCGGGCAACACACGCCATATGCGAAAAATCGCAAACCCTGCCAGAAACACTGAATAGGTACGTGCATTTCTACAAAGTGTGAAATTCGTTCAGTTGAGTAAAATTACGTTCATGCAACCATGTGGGCAGAACGATCGGCCGACCACTATGTAAACAGCCCACTCCTTGTTAATTCTCACAAATCAGGCCGGGGCGGAGGTTTTTGCACGCTAATGGGCAGCATATGTAGGCTGTGCCACTTCACCTCCCTTTCGCCGTACTCATGTTCTTCCACCGTGTCCTTGAGCAGGCTGGCGGCAGGCGGGCTGCCGGGGCATCACCGGGACGCTATTCTCTGGATAGGGTTGCTGTCGTGTTTCCTTGCACTGCAAGAGGGTTCAGGGGTGCCTTTCTGAGCAGGCATCATTTCCACCAATGCACAACATCGAAGTTGCTGCCTGCGGCCACATGGGGTCAGAACCACTCGTCGCCACTGTAGTGCTGGGGGACCTAGGCCCTCTTGCTACTAAAGAAGGTGACACAGAGACATGGTTATTGGATTCTGGTAACTGGCCTCGGGCACGTGCACCCGGCCCTTTTCATTGGCAGGGTCACCTGACTGGTGACGCCTGTGTTGGATGGTTGTGGGGGGTGTGTGTGTAAAGCAAGGCCTCAGCAGAGTGGCTGGTGGAAATACTAGAACTGGAAATACTAGAATGTGTCAAGCAGGACACTACAGCATCAAACACAACTATTTAAAAAAGCCTTCGACTAAAAAAATAAGGAGCTCTCAGAATGCAGTGACTCATATTAGCTCACTACAATAAAGCTTGCCAGTGGCAGCTGGTGACCTTTAAAAGTGGTGGTGGGGGTGGAGGGGTGGTAATCTTTGGCTCAAATTCCAAAGAGCTTTTTCTTGGAGGGTTCTCTCACAATTTCTTGCACTGAGTTGATTGTCTCACTCTGATTCACTCTGTCTCACTAATTCACGCAGTCCCACTCATTCGACTCTGGCCCACTCTATCTCACTCAGTCGCACTCATTCTCACTCATTCTGAATTACTCTGTCTTATCGTGACTCAGTTTCACGCACAGTAACACTCATTTACACTCACTGCCATTCTGCCTTGCTCGCTCACATTCATTCTCACACATATTGGTCCTTACTGTCACTAATTCTGACTCACTCCTTCACTGATTCTCTATCACTTTAACTCACATACATAGTCATACAGATATGCTCACAGTGCTGGAATTTCACCATCTCTGAACAGTATCTCTGATAGCTGGTACAAACACCTTCATGCACCTGTGTGAGCAACCAAACAATGCCAGTAGCTGTCTCAGTTTGTTGCTGGACCCAAAGCGGGTCTGCATTTTATTTTTATTATATCAAGAGTGAATAACTTTTCACTCTTGATATAATAAAAATGGACCATGAAACAAGGAGGGTATAGCGTAGCTGTGGAGCCCATAAAGGAGAGCCCCCACTAGTCTAGGGACACCTATCCATCAAACCAATCCATCCACTCAATCATCCCTCATCTCACTTATCCATCCCCTGTTCATCCATTCATTCATCCATCCATCCAATCATCCATCCATATTTCCTCTCGCTCATCCAGCCACCCTTTTGCTCCGTCTATCCATTATTTCACTCATCCATCCATCATCCTCCCTTTGGCTCATTCGTCTATACACCCTTTCAGCCATCCATCCTTACACCCATCCATCCTGCCTTCATCCCATCCATACATCCCTCCATTTACTTTTTCACTCAGCCACTCAACCTTTCCAACCTTTCACTCACTCATCTGTCTATCCATCTTTTCACCCATCCATCAATTCACCCTTTCACTCATCCAACCATCCACCCATCCATTCTTTCATCCATCTACTCTGCCTTTCACTCACCCATCCATTGTTTTATTCACCCATCTTTCCATACATCCTTTCACTCATCCATCCTTTCGCTTAACCATCCATACGTTCACTCCATTAGTCCACTCATCTAACCATCCATCCACTCATCCATCCACCCTTCCACTCATCATCCATCTTTTCACTCATTCTACCATCCATCTATCCTTTCTCTTATAATCCAACACATCCTTTCCATTCATCCATCCATTCATCCAGCCTCCCTTTCACTCATACACCATCCCTGCCTTTCACTCATCCATTATTACGTCCATCCTTTCCCTCATTTATCCATTCATTTATCAATCCAGCATTTCATCCATCCATGCACCCACCCTTCCTTTCATTCACTCGCCCTCCTACGTTAATTATGAGCATTTGTCTGCCGAGCTGCAGACAGAAGAGGCCCATCAAGAAGCTGTAGCTGCTAAAGCACGGTATTGGGGGAGGGGTTGACAATGCCCTGGTGTAGGCAGAAGCTTAAATTCACACTTACCTCTTGGTCCACTAGTGCAATTGTTATCCGCAGTTGGCCTCTACAGTCGAGATAAGGAGCACTCTCAGCTCCCTAACATTTCTTCCAAAGTGAAACCAAATGCAGTACTAAACACCTGTTACTGCAAGGAGAGCAGTCCCCTGATCCCTCCTACAGTCTGCCCCTCTGTGATGACCTACAATTGTTGCCACTTACACCCTCCTTGTCCTCATAGGCCTGCCCTACCCCTAACCATTGAAGTGACTGGAGTCTTGCTGATTCCTCCCAGGGCCACTGTTTATGCGCCCCAAAATCAACCCGATCACTTGCTTTCTAATTCAGCACTCCCTCTCCTGTGATGTCACTGCTGTAGCTTGTACCTGCAGGTCAGAGAAATCATTGCCCAGCTGGTACTTGCGCAGTAGGACATCTACAAAGTTCACTAGAGTTCCACCCAGGAGATGCAGCACATTGTCTCGGAGCAGTGATTTATTTTTAGCTGCTGTGTTTATTTCCTTGTTTTTGCCTCTCCCTAGGTGGTGGCAGGGCAACACCCTTTTTGCCCATGAACACCAGTCACCCCTGAGGCTTACATTACAGTGGCCTCATAATCCTGGAGAAAACGTATCGTGCAAGGCTCCTGTGATGCCGGGTGGAGTTGTACCTTCCTGATCTGAGCTCTGCAGGTCGGTGGGATATAATAACCTCTTCTGTCATGTTTGAGCCGTTCTCGCATCACCAGTCGAATCATATCATATATGACACTGATACGACACACCATAGCGCATACATACACATATGCACTAAACAAGGCACAGAGCATGTACAAAACTGTTCTCCATATTGCCAGTACATGTCTAGCTCTACAAGTCACAACAAGAAGTTCCTAATTTATTTGTCGGGAAACACATCAATCCACTGATACACACTACTTTTTAGATTACTGAAATGTCACCCACATTGTGCCAGAAAATCACAAAAACGCATGTCGTAACAGACAAAGCATTATTGCTTTTTGATTATTGTATATAATCGGAAAATATTAATATCTGCTTGTGGTTCATGTTTCACTCTAGTTAGAGTTTGTCTGAGCTATGTAACTTAATGTAGTCATGACCTGTGCACCAAGTACACTTAAAAACTTAGCCCCAGATTTACTGGGAGTTGGCGGAGGGCAGTGCAGCAAGTCTGCTTGCTCCGCTGCCCTACGCCAAAGTAAAAGGACTGGAATGCATCGTGATTATGCAATAGTTGGCATTCCGGTCCTTTCCCATTGGGCAGGTGCCATTTTGGCAGCCCCAACGCAGGCACCCTTGCAACATAGTGCAAAGGTGCCTGTGTTGTCGGTAGGGTTGTTAAAGTGGAGGAAAAACAAACCTGAGAGGCGTTTTCTCCTTCTATGTGTGCTGCAGAATGCAGCACATGTAGAAAGAGAAAAAAACAAGGAGAGATTAAAATATTTCTCCTCGTTATGCCTCACCTCTGAAAGTGTAAGGTTTTTGGGCATTCCCAGGTTTACAGGTTCTCGTAGATCTGGGGATGTGTCAAAAACCCACCACAATACTGATGGGATGCCTCCCTGGCGCAGGGTAAAGAAACGCAGTGACATGCACTGCCTTGCCTTTCTCCATATCTATGAGGCCATTCAAAGCCATGCAAAGTGGTTTTGTGTTGCCTCTTGGATATGGTTGAGAGGTTTGCGCCGCCATTGCGTCACCTTTTGTAACAAAGCGGCGGCGCCAGCCTCTCATGAATATGCCCCTTAGTGACACCTGGACTATGCACAATACGAAGAAGGAACTCTGGGTAGTACCATTTTATGCAGCGAAGTTAGAGTGAAATGCACCAGTCCAGGAGCAACACTCCCTTTTTGATTCCATATTTAATTCTATATAAATTAAAGTAAGTAAGTGGACAACACAGATGTTTCAGCTGGTTCCTAGTCGGTGGTGTAGGTGTTAAAATGTGACATCGTTCGCAATCTTACCTTCCGTGTTGGTAAGGACACTGCTGTAGATAAGCACTTTTTTCAAATCCATCCGGGTTCATGGAGGGCAGGATGTGGATCCGTGTGTTATTTATCATTCCGGTGACAACTGGATCCGTCCCATAGTTCTGCACAAAGTATTGTATCAAGAACAACAGCATCTCCCGCCCAACGACCTACAAAAGCAACACGTGAGTGGAGCAGCACAACATGTGTCCTAGAATTTTGCGAGCTACCAAGAGTTATACTGCGCCTGAAAAATCAATTTCACTTTTTTACTGCTTTTCCCTGTAGCTAGGGGTAGAAAAAACAGGGCTGGGATAAAATTGAAATTACAAAGAAGAGAAGCAAAGGCCCTTTTGCTGGAAAACCTATGGCGGTGGAAGATGGCGAAATGCGCATGTCTGAATCTTTGCGAGTCTGGATCCTTTTGAAATTCCTCAACGGAGAGCATGATTGCTCTAATTAGGTGTAGATTTTGGAATCCCAAATACTATGCCGCTACCTTATTAAACACATCCTAAACACGTAGGTGTTTCCACCCTTTTTACCTAATTATAACCAAATGACACAGAAAAGTAATCACATCCTTCATGTGTGATCTCTTAGTATGCTAGCTGTACACTGCTCTTGCGCAACCTAGAGGCTTTTTGGCAAAAGTAAGAACAGAGTTCATTATAAGAAGAGAGGTGAACATTTATGTTTTGTGTGAATTGTGGAGGAAATCGCAGTGAACAGAGTTATGACAATATTTTTGGTGAGCAGAACTGAGTGAAATTTGTAGCGAGTGCAATACTAAGAAATTCCTGATTGTGCAACAGAAGTAGATTTTCTGGAAACTGAGCAACATATGAATATCATACAAATTGTTGAGCAATATCCAGAACTTGTCGAAACGTATTATAATACAGATTTAAAAAAAACATTACTCCATGATTTATAATTTTAATCACTGTAATGTTAGAAATATGCTAATATCAACTCATTTAGAATAATTGGAAATAATTTTAACTGGAACAAGGGATATCTCTCCCTGTAAGACAAGTGCAGAGTCCAGTTCAAATTGCTTTTGAAATTACGTTATAGGTGGAAAATGGTGAATATTTGAGTCATTTGGACCACCAACACTGGGCAACACATTATAGAACTAAAAAATCAGTTTTAAAGGCCACGTGGAAGTTCTTGACTAAGGATTGTTTAAAACATTTAGTAGCACGTGGTGCGTTTAATTCACATTAGACAACATTTTGGGGGATTAAAATGACTTTAAAAGAGACTTGGGAGGATATACCAAAAGAATTTTGGTGAAATCGTATGGGAAATTCTGCATTTCACTTGTAAGCACATGAAGCCAGTAGTAGTTGTCTAACCTTGCTAAGAATACTTTTCAGGTTGTGTGGCTGTTTTATCCAACAGATTGTTGGACAATATAGTGACAAATAGATGTGTTTTTGTTTATGCACATTAGATCAGAATATCTCTGGTACAACATAAGGACTACTTTACTGGGAAGTTTAAGTTTCCATCCCGATGAAGTTTTGGTATATTTAGATGCACGTGGTGCATTGATAAACACATTACCCCAGTGCTATTTGTCAAACAATGCAAGCGAGCAATCGTGTCAGAAATATTGAAAAGTATTAAGCATTACTATACTCTAAGTTTGGGGGTATAAACCACTGCTATGTATTGGCAAACAGAGCATTTTAATCACATTAAGCCAATGACATTGTCACAATTTGGCAGCACTTACAGACCAATTTAATGAGGATTTTCACAAACCCCAAATTATATTTGGAAATGCTTTCGGCAATTTCTAAGCACTTCTAAGTGTATTTGACTGGTAATATGGAATAAATAATTGAAGGACTTAAAATCTACGTTGTCCAGTGTCTAGGGAGTCTCTGTAAGGGCTGTTTTTGAAAATCATTTCGAAATGGGGGTAAACTAATTAAGGGTGGTGCTCTATTAGAAATACTGTTGGTTAACGTGTACCTCTAACCTCTTTCTAAATAGTAGATAGTTTAAGATTCTAGAAGGGTACACTTTTTACAAAATAATATAATACCACAACTAACAATTGTTTCAATGTCTTACTATGCACACCTTGCCATTACAAACATTATTAAAGCAGTGATGTACAGCTTTTCACATGCTCTTGTGCCTCTGCCAGAATACTGTTCAACATATCTCTATGTGCATCCCTAGTTCGTACACACGCAATATTTTAAAAATATTGTTCATACAACTATTCATGTCAAACATTTCCAATTTAGAATCACTGTAATAACATTTGACATTACCCAAACCTAATTTTCCAAACCCATCATGGTGATAGATTTAGCCAACCCTGCCAGGATTAGAACCTTTGATTGGGAGGTGTAAACAAATTTTTGAACATGATGCTTAACAGACACAGATCTTTTCCCAGCTCACACAGCCAACATCTTTAACATTCTAAATGAAGACACTATTTCCAAGGCTTCTAAACATGCAATCCATTCAAATGACCCAGTTTAGTCCACTCTGTACTCAGTAATTCTTCAGAAATATTCCATGCAATGCTGCAACAGGCAGGTCTTAGAAATGTTTACCACTGGATGAGCAGAGGACCAGGCCCAGCCGCCCGTTGGCTGCCTCTCTGTGGCTCAGCTCAGAAGTGTGGAGCAGTTGTGTCTGGCTTATCTGAAAGGGATGGCACATGACAACTGGTTTAGTCAGCAGTGGTACTGGCACAGGCAGAACAGACGGTCATGAGTGGAGCAGCTGATCCATTATTGCTCTTGCCTGCCTTGTTTACTGGCTGACCTCTTCAGAGGAGCCATGGACCATCCTTGAGTGGGAAGAGTGGGCAAGTTACACGTCTGTGCTTTGACTAGCCTGCCCTCCATAGTTTCTGTTGTAAAGGAGGTATTTGCCCAAAGGCTTCTCTCTCCAGCCCACCCATCAAAGGTTGTACACTCCCTGCTAGGGGCGTAGGAGCATTCAGACAAACAAATAATTCAATCACGAAGGCACCCTATTCAAAATAAAAAATGGTTAGTATTGAAAGAAAAAAATGGGAATTGCTGAGCAACAAATTAGGGGTCTAAGAGCAACATGGTGATAATGAACTATACAGAGGGGACGACTGCTGGAAATAAATGTGGGTGTGGACAATTCTTAGTGAGCAGAATAGTGGGAAACGTACACAAAGTACACATTTAGTAGTTATTCATAATACGCAGAATGGTGAGAAGAATTCACGGTAAGCAGAATGGTAGGGGGGTTTCACAGAGGGCAGGTAAAGTCCAATTCAGCCTGTATCTTGTTAGTAATCGAACAGGCATCAGAATACTCTGTAGGTTTATGGGGCAATTTACATTTTTATGGCTGGCTTGACAACTAAACTGTCTGCTAACGAATTGTTACACATTGTTTTCCAATATACACAGAGTATGTTTTGTTTCTCACATCCTTCTGTTGGCTCTTTAATGTATCATTCCGTCTACGCTTACATTCAACTCAGTGACTAACTTCTCAAAAGCAATCCGATAATCACACATTAAATTCTTTGTCATGGATGAGTCATATACAGAAGTCGTTTTTTTTACCTGAAGCAGGTTTTTTAATGCTTTAATCAGGACTTGCATTTTCTGTGAAAGAGCAATCAGAATCTACTGACAACCAAGCAGCGGTAAAGCCGGTAGGTCAAGCAAATGCTGTTTACATGCTTTTGCACAACGAAGCCTGACCTACTGGTTTTCCAAATACTTATTTGTGTAGTTATAATGAATTTCTACCTGATAAATACCTACCATAGATACAGGCACATTTAATGAGGTAGTGGAACTTAGCCAAGGCGCTGTAGTCAAAGGATGCAATAGCACAACTGATTACTAATGCTTCAGTGTGCTCAGAGTGGTTATGACCGCAGCATTCAAGAGGGCAGCATTTACACCCAATCCTTAAGAAGTCCTACAACATTTCAACCTTTTCATACATGCAGTGCTTAATTTGTGCTTGTTGTTTCCGGTGCTGCGCACCAGCACTTATTTTTGAGGGCCGGCGCTTAGTCTTCTACCTCAAGCATTTACTATGAGCAAAAGACACATATGGGAAAGACGGAGGAAAAGAAAAACGAAAAAGCGTCACGATGAGAGAAAACAGAAAGCTGCGAGAGTGAGCTGAAGGGGCAAGGAGTGGCTTTATATGGATTGAAGAGGCCCAAGATGGCAGCGGGATTACGCTGCCTCAGTATTCCGTGTTTGTACATTTAATTGCAGCAACCGTGTGTTTAAGAGGAGGGCTTTGAGCACCAGCACCTTTTTGTTTACAAATTAAGCACTGCATACATGTCACCTGGGAGCAGAAGGTGTTAGGAAGTAGGGATATAGGTATAGTTTACTACTTCAAACTTGTGCTGGGGAGCGATACTCCAAACCCACTCACGCTGAGTCCTTCCCAGGTAGAAGGGGCTGGCGTTTACTCCCGAATGCCGCTCCTGTCTGAACTCTGAACTGAGGTTTAGCATTTGCAGAGAATGCACTAAGTGATGGTGTCCTGGCAGCCAACTCAGGGGGGCCTTGAACTCACACATAGCCTGGAGGGCCACCAGCCACTGTGCTATCTGGGAATAGCTTCCTTCATGGCCAATAGCATCTATGTAGTCATGATACAATTATGCTGGAGCTGGGACTTTGCTACAGAGATATAGAGTTGTGTTTGCTAAAGGCCAGTTGCTTACTTGGATTGTATTGAAGGACGTAAGGAATACAGAGAAGTATTTCTGGAAGTTATGATACTGCAGGAAAACTTTGAACTATTTGAATATTGAACCCTGTGAAGAAACAGGAAGGGCTACTAAACCAGGAGCATGTACTCATGTTACTAATGTTATATATATATATATATATATATATATATATATATATATGTCAAAGCATAAGGTTTTAGAGTTCAAGTATGATGATACTAATTGCTAGTGAAGAAATAGTAGAATATTTAACATTTGTTAATTACCTTGCAGTACTACACAAGACAAGTAGATATTATAAATCATTGTCCACAGAAAGTGCATTCATTAGTTATTCAATCCACAGGAAGAAATGTTTAGTGATACTCAATATTTGTATGTATCGTTTCAGGAATTACACATTCCACACAAAACTACAAAGAACTGGTGATACTGCGAGATTGGCAAGGTACATTCATTCACTATTTCTGTTAAGTGCAGAGCCCTCCCAACACTTCACTAAAGATGTATTTTTGTCCTAGATATCCACAACAGCCTACAGACATCACTGACCAGCAAAACTGATGGGTCAGTGTGGAGTCCAGTGTCTCGTTATGTCTAGCATTCTATTCCCTGTTCCCTGTTTTTACCACTGGCCCTCACATTCCTGTGTTTGTGGACATTTGTGGTAGCAGTGGATTCCATGTTCAAGGTTAGGAAATCCCTGAAATATAGTCAACTGCTGTTGCATATTGCCTCCACAATTTTGATTGGAAATCCTGGGATCTAGCCCACCGCCAGTTAAACTGAGTAATTTGGTGACTTAAGCAAACGAGAATCTCTCATTTGATCACAAGTAGGCACTCTACGTCCTGTCAATACCAGCTCTGAATCTTGCTAATGAAGTTCTGCTTAGTCCAGGATGCCAAACACTGCTCTATTACAGCCCCCCGCTGTATGACTGATTCTGGGTGACTGTACTTTTATTTAGGTATCGCAGAACACGAGCGACATCTACACATAGCTGTTTATTAAGCAAATAAATATCTAATTTTGGGATTGTTGATATCCGCTATTGAACTTTTAAGTGAAAAGAAGCCCAAGCTGGCATAGCCGGACACAACAAAGTAAAATAACAAAAATATTGAAACAAATAAAGGAAAACGTTCCCTCTCTTCTATAAAAACACTCACACACTCTGTAGCCTAGTTCGGGCAATCAATGGAGGTAGAAAACCAACTCAAGTGAAAACAGCATGCTCATTAAGGCACTTGTGACGTCATACGTCCAGAAGAATTCTGCAGTTGTGGTGCATTGTCTGGTGGGTGAAGGGGGAGCTGAGATCCTCACCCTGCGGTGCACAGAATGGGGGACAAAGAAAGCTGACTAGCAGACAGCTCTCTATCCCATGATTTCCACTCAAACAATGCAGACCTGCATCCTACTGTCTTATTTTCTTAATCGCTGAGTAAAACTCCTCGTTGAGCAGAACTACATAAGTCCCATCATGATGAGCAGAAGAGCAGATGGGACTCGTGAATTATCGCTCAACTTAATGGGGAGCACATCTGTGGCAGAGGGATCAGGCGAACAGCTTAGTGGGGGGAAATTCAGGGATGTTGGTAACAAATTGTGAAACTGGTGAAGTGACACTGGGTCCAGGAGTACTGTGGCCCAATGCACCAAATATGTGGCTGTATTTTACTCTTCAATCAGTGAAAGGGACATCCTATCTTGCACCAGTACCCATGGCACTAGAGAAAGTAATAGCTCGCGTCGTGATGAGCAGGACTGTAGTAGAAACACATAGTGCACAGAATTGTGGGAGATAAGATAGAATCGTCAGCGGTATTCGTGGTGACAAGAATCCTTGAAAATTCATGTTGAGGAGAACTGTGGAAAGTTTATAAGATGCAGAAATGTGATTAAACTAGTGCAGACAATTAAGAAAACACAAAAGAAAAGGAATTGGAATACTTATGTTGAGCAGAAATGGGCAAACGCATTCGATGAGCAAAACTATCTGGAATCTGGGAATAATGTGAACCACTGTGCGGGCGTTCACGACTAGCAGAATTGTGGGATAAAATCATAACAAGAAAGACTGTATATAAGTATCTGTAAGAAGAAGTGCAGGGAGTTTGTTTTAAGTGCGGCATAAAAGTACATGCAGCCCTGTTCTGGAATACTTTATAAGCAGAAAAGCATGGGCGAGTGTGCGCTGGTGGCACGGGGCAAGGCTTTGAAAATGTATAGTCAGGAACATAGACAGGGAAAGCGATAGGGCGGGTCAACGTGAGAGAAATCGAAAAGGAACCGAATTGAGGGAGATTTTTTTTATCAGATAATGGGGCTGAGCAGTATCTCAAAATAAATACACAGTGTTTTGACTGCGTTCCTTAAAATCATTGGCTAATAATGGATTCACAGTTTGACCGAGTCAGCCCCCTTGTAAAGCGTGTTTAATATCTGTTTACCTCACTAACATACATGGCATAAGAGTGCAAGCCAAGAGAGAAGCTCAGATCAATAAGGCAGCTGACCAACAGATGGAAAAACATGGCCCCTGAGGGACCCCAACAGAGATCACATGGTTGATAGAGAGGAAGGACTCACCAGTGCATTCCCAAAACTGATGGTTGTCTGGGCTCACACCGTCAGAGAATACTAGCCAAGATACGCATAGCAATAACACATACTTTTACTATTTCTTCCTAAGTGTCTTCATTAGTTTATGGCAAATGTAGGGCATATGCGCTACATTAACATTGTCACTAGGGCCCAACACTTCTACTGAAATGTTATTTTTGTCCAAACAATAAGTATTGATGAATGGAATTGTCTTGAGCCTTGTCATGCTTTCAGTGTAATGTAACTTCTTTGCCAACTATGAAGACCACCATTCTGAGCTGGCAGATCTTTGCGTATGGTAATATCATCTGGGGAACTACTGATAACATGGGGTTTGTTTTTACCCCTATACAGTATTAACTTCCCATTATGAGTTCTTTGATCTGAATGGAGCATCACACAATACATTTTCTCACAATCCGAGCTGCAAAACCTGAAACTTATGGTTCTCCCTGTCCAAATTCTGCTAGGTATTACCTGGTAAAATTAGGTCAGGGTCGAAATGCCGGATTAGTGGTAAATTTGCACCTGCGTTTACTGCTGATTCAGGCACAAAACCCCATCTGCATCCAAGTGGCATTACCAGCTGGCTAAGAATGCGGGCCAAAGTGCTGTTAAAAAGCCCAATGTTTCTAATGCTTCTTACTGGTAGTTAGTCCATCATTCTACAGTCCAGTACTCACAGTGCACTGTTCCATCATGGTCACCTGGCATCAATTACCAAAATAATAACTCTTAACCACTAACTATCATTGTCTCCATACTGGGTATACATGGTTTTTGAGAAGGCAAACATCTACATTACCTCATCCCCATGCATGTTGGCAACATACTTAAACTCTGGTATTCCAACAACGTGTGCAGATGGAGATCTTCCTAATACAAGTACCCAAAGGTCTCTACCTTAAAAACAAAGGGAAACAAAACAAGAAAATCATTGTTGAGTAATGCTGCAGTTATGGACAACTGTACCAATGTCAATAACATAAAACAACATAATATTACTATTGGTTTCATGGACGAAGAACATAATTATACACAAAATATAACATGTTCATGCACTGGAGGTTTCAGATATCGACAAAATGAAATAAATATTATGCATTCTTGTTTGTGTGGATATCTGAGCTCTATATACGTTGAACAAAGCTGGACTGTTTCTGCTGGGGCAGGAGCAGGCTGATTTGCATATGGCTGGGTCTAATCTGAGGTGGCATGGTTGGCAAAGGAACAATGGGTTGGAATGCTACCCAGTTGCCAGTGTTAAGACGCATTGCAAGCATTCCTCCCATCACCTTTTGTGTGTTTAATCTAATCCCCTAAGTGGCTAGGGGTATGCCCAGACATGGGTACCTTGTTCACTGTGTCACTGGAGCAAAGCTGCACCCGACTGAAGAGGCCCAATCAGACCAAAGCTGGTCTTGGGTTGCTTATGTTCTGGTTCAGAGAGGGCCTGGCTCGGTAGCTCAAACTGGACTGTTGCCTTTGAAGGAGAATCAAGGCTGATTTGCGTATAACTGGGTCTAATCTGAGATGGAATGGTTGTCACAAGAACATTGGGTTATATGGCCACCCTGAGCAACTGCCAGTGGTTAGACAAATCACGAGCATTCCTCCCATCAGGTTTTGCATGTCTGTTTCTCTAGTTAATTTGAACTATGCAAACAATTAAGAATAGTTGCCCTTGTCTTTCTGGGGCCATTTTAGATCTATCTTGTGCAAGGAACAGTGGTTGCCCTGGGTAGATGTGCCTGGTGCAGACCAGAACCATGTAGCATGTTACAAATAGAAAATGTCCTACAGGCAGTGTATTGGGACAGAGCAGCCTGAAAGGCAGGGTGGTAGTTTGAACCTGGTAGTTAGTCTTTCAGTGCAAGGAGACTATCCTGCTTTTGCAGCAAGGGCAGGGTTTCTCACTGCGGGTGGGTACAGTATGTGACTACACCCCCCCTTTCCTAAGGGTTCCATAAACCCCATGTAACCTCTCCCAAAGGACACTGTTGCCAATGTGTTTTAGCCATGCTGTACACTAGCGTAGCTGCTATTCAGCATGGCTACCAATTGCGTGTAGAGGAGTGTGGAATTAACTAGAGTGGCATATAGTGGGGTGGAGTGTTGTGAAATGCTGTAGAGTAGCGCAGAGTGTTGTAAAGTGGAGTGCTGTGGAGTGGAGTGCTTATGGTGGAGTAGTGTAAAGTGATGTAGAGTGGCAACGAGTGGAGGGGCATAGAGTGGAGAACAGGGGGTATAGAGTGGCATACCAAAGAGTGGAGTAGAGTGTTGTAGAAAGCAGTGGAGGGGCAGAGGGCCAGATGTGGCAAGCAGTTTGCACATCGCAAACAGCGAATTTTGCTGTTTGCGATGTGCAAAAAGCACATTTTGCGATTCGGTTGCAAACCAATTGCAATTTGCACCCTTTTCAAATGGGTGGTAACATGCTACATGGTTCTGGTCATTACATTTCACTGCACCATTTTTTCTGTCATTTTTAACACATGCTCAAAGCAGACATCAAAATGACGCACCAATAAGAACCTATGGACCTCCCTGTGCTTTGCTGCACTAGTGGCAACATTTTTTACACTAGTGCAAAAAGCACCACAATAGGGTAAAAAATGTTGATGCTATTGTGCCATAATATGGCGCAACCATGATGTCGTTGGCTGGCGGTAGGGCGACAGAAGAAAAGTGACGCATCTGGAACGATGCACCACTTTCTTGTAAATCTGCCCCTTAAAGAAACATTACCACGCAGTGGAAGGCCACTTGTAAAGCTCAACTTGTCTCCTTTCTATTGCTTATTGTTATATTTGCATGTTAAACTGGTACTAATGAAGTGCAACCAACACCCAGACAGCGTTGGCAAGTGTAAAAATGGCAAAACAATAAAGTAATGCCATCACAAAAGTGCGGCTTTATGCCGCATAGTTTGACTTTTCTTGGCGCATAATTTGGCCCTCCCCTGCCACATAATTGCAGTTGCCCTGGAGTAGAGTGGAGTCTTCTCTTCATGCTTGCTGGGGTACCTAAATTATTTTCATCATGCCTCACAAGGAAGACTGGAGCAGGGAAAATCTTTGTTGGAAGGCCACTCCTACAATGTTTAGCACACTAGGGGCATATTTAAGAGCCCCTTGCGCCGCTTAAGAGCTGCCTTAGCGCCACCACAATATGCCTGCACCAGGCAGAATGTATGCAAGGGGGGTGTTCCGGCACTAGATGGCCTGCAAAAATGGCGCAGTAAAATTCAAAAGATTTTACTTCGCCATTTTTGGCATCATTTTTAACGCCTGCTCAAAGCAGGAGTTAAAATGACGCACCCCTAGAAACCTATGGGCCTCCTTGCACTTTGCTACCCTAGCATCAACATTTTTGACACTAGTGTAGCAAAGCGCCACAATAGCAACAAAAATGTGGACGCTATTGTTCTAGCTACCGCCAGGGTGGCGCATCAGCTCTAATGCAGCACTTTTTGATAAATATGGGCCTAAATGTGGTACACCTGCAGTGGATGGGCCACCAATCCACCTCTAAAGTGAGTCTTGTGAACAAGAGGTTTGGTTGAGTGGGAGAGCTGCTGATTATAGCAGACCTCGTCCTCGCCAAAATCTTAAAAGGCCCCTGTAGTCAGTACGTGCCTGCCTCCAGTATCCTTTCCAGTGTGCAGCTTCTCATTGCGGCACATACGTATTGTGTGACTCAGTTACAGTTTGTGTACTAACTTGATGGCGGACTCTGGCTCTTGCTGGTGGTAGGAGGGAAGAATGGGGAGAAAAAGGGACACTGTTTATAGCCACTCAGCTTTAGTTGCTCCCTGATGCATGCCGAAACAAGGGTGCCGGCCCGCGGCAGCGCCTTCAGTGTGATTGTGTAAGACAGGCCACACAGAAAGGGGTTTTCGAAGATTATCTTCAGCATCAACAATGGGCACGAGACAAAGAGGCACAGGGTGGAAGTATATAATGGAGTTCAGATCTCCTGCCAACCCCCCACATCAGCACGGAAGAATAAGAGGCAGAAAGCCACGGCTCTGCTGTTCTGTGCCAGGCAATTTCCTGGCCAGAATCAACAGCATCCCGAGATAAACCTGAGGCTTCCAATGGACGAAAGATGAATGAATCTAAAGGCAACAGTCGCAGGCATAAATGTGCACACATCGGATGTGCCGTAACCCCACACTGAGAAAGCCTGTTGTTCCCTTTGCCTTTTTAAAAGAGATTGTTGTTATTAGACTCTAGCGGAACAAAAGTCCATTATTCACAGTGCCATTCTTCAGTAACTAAAGACAGAATCTATAAACTATTTCTATTAATACAACGGAACTGCAAAGGACTTACTATGATATTGCTTAGCGGCGCGTTATGAATGAACCTAACATATTTATAATCAGGGCAAAACGTCCTAAAAAAATAAGTGGGGGGAACTAACCAAGTTAGGTAGTATGCAAATGGCAAATGACATCATGGCGCGTGACATCGCAGCGCATCGCATGTAGTATCACAGGAAGTGGCATCACAACCCATGACCTCACAAAAAGTGACATCACATGAAGTGACATCAAATCGTAAGACCTTACACGGGTTTAGCAGGTCTACCATGGTTACATTTGAGCTCATTACAGTATTTAACAAATGAAAACTTGCGTCAGGCTTGTGCCAAAAAAAGTGACACAACCCGATACAAAATCTGGGCCTCAATGTACACATCTATTTTTAAAATATCCTGCCACAAAGAGATTGGAAACAAGGAGAAACGTTGTAATACATTTGTTCTGGTTAATTGGTTGCAAAGTCTACATTTTAAAATATCTAATGGGGTTAAGGCACCCGCTGCAGATCTTTGTGTTTCCAGTAAATCGCTGGGAATAATAATAATGGTAATATAACTTTAGGGGGTAATGCATTTGCTGGAGAAACCCGTTTGTTCTCTAGTCCCAGTTTTGAAACAAAGTAGTGTAGATGGTTAATGTGCCTGCTTCAAAGCACATCATCTAACTAGAAATTACGTTTTTTAATTACATGGCGCTAGGTAAGTGAATTACTGATTTTAACACAGAGATCCTTTTGTTACTCAGAGTTCATAAATGGTAATTCTTCTAATATATCAAGCTATGAAGGACATTTGACTCTGACACCTTGTAACCCTCACTATCTTATGATAGTACTTTGATTTACACATTTATAAGATTTATTGCCAATGTATGTTTACATGTGATGTAAAGCGCTTTGACACCCTGCAGTAGGATGAGCAGCGCTGTAAGAGAAATAAAACAAAATAGTGTTATTTAAATTGTTTTTTGTGCAAATACTGACCAACAAATCTGATATTCTTACAGTGCATGAAAATCTCTTAAAAACGGGGTTTGAACAACACAAAAAACATGCCTCTATTAAGTATTAGTGAAGTGATGACAACAAGCTGTGGGCCTTTGTTTTCCCTCCCCTGCATTTTCATCTAAAGCATGAGGCTCTTATAGCTCCCAGCCACAATAAGTGGAACAAACGGAAGCCTGAGGGCGCCTTAAATTCGGCCTTTGTTATGGGCTCAGTTGGAGTCTGAAACATGAAAGCCCCCTTGCCCCCTGCACGTTGCTGCTGGAAAAGGAAAGCAGACAAGGTGCAGGCACTGATGATTGTGTCCCAGTGTCCGAAAATGACACCGGGTCAAGTTCAGCATATTTCAGTGCGGTCCACTTGTTGCAGGGTGGACGGTGTTCACACTGTGAAAATAGTGGGTGGACGCCGTATACCAGCATGTACCCCCAACTTGTGCCCGGTTTATAATATTTTTTTTATGGTAGAGTATTGCCTATTGTTTAATGCTCCTCCTCCCAGTGAGTTGTGCCCGCAGCAAGAGTTCACAGGGGTAGCTGGTGCCCTCGTACCCTGCTCCATGTCTCTCTCTTCCTCTCCCTTTGCTCGTCAGACTGCCTGATCGGTGACAGAACATTAGCCCCTCTCTCAGCAGAGTACACTGGGCAAGCGTGGTGGGCCCCTGCCCTGAGAGCTCCTGAATGGGTTGAGGAGGGGTCCCCCTCCATGTACTTTACAGGGGGCCCCCCTCAAGTTTCGTTACACCACTGCGCCTGTCCCAGCTGTTTTGCCCAATTTTCCTGATTTCATTTGTGATCAACTCTTGGGCCCAGACTCCATTTTGTTCTGCCCCTTATGTGGGGAGCCAGAGCTTTTCACATGTCGTAACATTGCTGCAATTATACAAACATCTAAGATGTCTTCGGTTCTGCCTACCCTTTGTTGGTACTGCTGCACAATGGCATGTGCTGCACAGCCTGAAGCGCTTGAACTGCAGAGTTGTGTGGGGTTGTGAAGGTGTACTTCCCTGTATGCAAGCAGGAGCTGCATGAGGAGAGGAGGTAGCTGGACAAGAAGGTGGTGGTGGTGTGACCTGTGACTCAACGAGGAGTCGATCTGAACCCACTATATATCCAACCAAAGAATATTCCCTACCTAGAAGGTCCCCCCAGTTTCTCAGTAGCTTCTGGGGGCAGTAGATGGTAAGAATGATAAAACACGCATAACACATACACAAGACTGACTCACTGAAACTTCGCACAGAGCAAGCAGCGTTGCAGCAGTTTCATAGCTTTACAGCATTGTAGTATTGCACTATCCACTGCAACCCTCATCACTTCACTCCTTTTTTGTATTAGAAGTAGAGCATTGGGTTAGATTGCTTGTTTGCACATTGCTGCCTACTTTTTCTTCTCATACCTCCTACTATTGATGGCATCACTGCACTGGTGCCTTTGACATACCTGAATCTGTACCCACACTCGCATCGTTACTCTAGTTTGTGGGCTTTGTAGGATACCCCATCATACAACTGTGCTAGTCCCTCCCCATGGATCTGAGGTGGTGCTTGAGCAGGGTGTGGCTTTTCAGACCTACAACTAATTATTCTATATTATTCTGTATTACTATTGCGTACAGCATTATTGCAAGTGGCAAACGTGGCACGACCAGACCCCAAGTCCTTTTGTGTTGTCTTCCCTTTAGCCCCTCTGGACTCACTGGGTCTCTAAATCCTAAAATGCATTATTTTCTCAATCTCCTTTATCACCACTAGGTGATAGTTATTAGATTTCCTCTGTACATACCTCTTCACCTTATGAATTTTCCCAATGGGTCAGCATTTTCTTCCCAGCTCTCCACGTCGATGAGGATGTCACAATTGCACGGCTCCGCACACAACTCCATCTGACATCACCATGGCAATAAGAGGTCCTCGCCTGCCTGCTGATGTCAGTTTCACCTTTTTTTACGTGCCTTTGAGGTGAACAGGTGAAAACCGACCTAACGATAGCACATATATACATACATATCGCCATACAGATGCAATACAAGTACAAAATGTATTTATATAAAAATTAATCAAAACATATATATACATTTATAATAAATAAGCCTTGGTATGACCAGACAGGCAACGGGGAGGCGAGTGAGACTGTGAGGAATCCACAGATAGCTAATGTATCCTCCAGAAAAAGTATTACTGAAGGTAAGTAACTTGTTCTTCTGATGGATACAACTACCTGTGGATTCCTCACCTTATGAATAGAGTCCCAAAGCAGTACCGCACCCGGAGGTGGGTGCCTGACTAGTCACACCAAGAAATCCTGCAACACAGAACATGCAAAATGGCCGTCCCTCCTGACTTCCGAATCCAAGCAATAATTCTTCGCGTAAGTATGGAGGGAAGCCCAAGTTGCTGCTTTACAAATATCTACTACAGGAACACCTCTAGCCAAAGCTGAAGTGGCAGACTTAGCCTGGGAAGAATTAGCTCTAATTCCCTCAGGAGGAACCTTCTTTGCTAATGAATAACTGATCTTAATGCAAAGAATGACCCACCTGGATATGGTTCTTTTATGGACAGCATTGCCTTTCATCTTGCCCACATATCCAATGAAGAGTTGGTCATCCAACTAAACTCCTTTGTTCTATCAACATAGAAACTGAGAGCCCTTCTCGGGTCTAAGCAATGGAGTTTTTCTTCCTCTTTTGAAGGGTGAGGAGGAGGATAGAAGGATGAAAGAGTAATACACTGCCCCATATGGAAGGGAGTGACAACCTTAGGAAGGAAAGCTGCCCTGGTTCTCAGCACCACACTGTCAGCATAGAATGATGTAAAGGGAGGTTTGACACTAAGAGCCTGAAGCTCACTCACACGCCTGGCGGATGTAATAGCAATAAGGAAAACTGTCTTTAAGCCTAGCAGCCTTAAAGAGCAAGAATGCAGAGGTTCAAATGGTGAACCGATTAAAAAAAGTCAAAAACAGATTTAAATCCCACTGAGGCATGAGAAACGGAGTGGGAAGAAATTTATTAGATAGACCTGATTTGAACAAGGACGGTTGATACGGAGGGCAAAGAAAGGCTGACAGTGCCGATAAATAGCCCTTGACAGTAGTAACTGCACATGCCCTTCTGTGCTAAAGTAAAAGCAAATGGCAGAAAATCAGACAAATGGCCCCAAACAACTTTTCTCCGTCGAAAGGAAGGTCTAATAAAGTTGTCTGGACATCCGTTGAAAACCCAGAAAACCTAAGCCACGCATGTCTCCTAGTGGCAACTGAAGAACCCATCGACCTGCCCACTGAGTCTGTAGTATCCAGACCAGACTGGATGATCTGTTTTGCCGCAGCTTGGGTGTCAGACAGGAGTTCATGGAACTGTCCCTGCATATCCTGCGGCAAGTTAGGCACTACAGCTCTAGCCGTGTTCATCAGGGTGTGCAGATATCTACCCAACACACCGGTAGCATTAACTGACTTCAGGGTCATACTGCAGGATGAAAAAGTCTTCTTAGCCGTCTGCTCCATCATCTTGGAATCCCTGTCCGATAGCCTGGTGCAGAAGGAGCCGAACAAGAAGCCTGGACCACCAAGCTCTCCGAGTCGGATATTGTGACAAAAATCACGGATCTCCCGGAGCATCCCTGTACCTTCTTGCAACAGTTCTGGATACAGCTGGTGATGTAACAGGCTTTCTCCAGATCTCTAAGATAGGCTCCGTAAGAGCATCATTGAATGGGAGAAAGGGCTCTGCTGAAGTAGAAGAAGGATGTAAGACTTCAGTTAAAATGTTAGTTTTAACTTCAGCAGCTGGCAATGGAAGGTCCAAACATTCTGCAGCTTTCTTGAGTGAAAGGAAGCCGCCTCTTCCGTAAACTCGCTGGGGATGAAAGATCCAACTCAGGGGAAGTGTCCAGCCCACTAGCTGAGTCTAGGCCCTGAAATCCTCCAAAGGGCTCAGCAATCTCTCCTTCCTCCATCAATTGTCTCTGGTACTCTTGCTCTTCCAAGAGCCTCAACGCTCTCCTCCGTGACCTCAACCTGGCCTCCAACCTAGGCGTCGACATGGAGTTAGCCGACGTCGACGCCACCGGTTTCAAAACCGATGGGCTTGGACTGAGAGAAGGAGATGCGCTACGTCCTGACTGGGATGCATCCGGCACCGGAGTTGACTCCATCGGCGCTGTCGGCATATGAGGTGCTGTCATCAGCGTCGTCTGTCTAAGCGGTGATGTCATCAGCGCCAGAGGCCTATGATGCGATGTCATCGGCACCAAACAGTTATCCTCAGCCTGATAAAAAGGCACGAACGGAACCGACTTGTATGGAGCCGGAGAGCCCAAGGAGAATGCCAAAGGACCCGTGGGACCAGCCGGTGCACCAGCAGGGGCCATAGCCTTATTAAAGATAGTGAACATGGCATTCAGAAATGCCGCGGGATCCGCTCCCGGAGTCGGGAAGGCAGGAAACTTTGGATCTTCATGCGGTGTGTGGGCCGGATCCGGAACCTGTGGCACCGACTCTTGAACCCCAGGTGAAAAGTGAGGATCCGCTGGAGACTCAACCACCTCAGTGAGCGATGGCGCCGACGAAGCCTGAGGACTTTGAGGCTGGGGAGTTACAGTGGGACTAACCTCCCACGTCCTATGACGCCGTCTGGATGTAGATCGAGATCGACCTCTAGAAGAATGACGCAGAGAGTCGTGTCGGTGCCTCTTCTTATGAGACTTATGGGATGACGGGTCTCTAGGCTTAGACCTTCGATTACTTCTGTGTCCTTTCTTCGCCTTAGCTAAAAAGAGTTTAGCCTCTCTTTCCTTCAGCGCCTTCGGATTCATCCTTTGGCAGGACACGCGCTCTCCTACATCATGGTCCGAACTCAGACACCATAAGCAATCTTCGTGAGGGTCCATGACAGAAATACAACCCGCACTCCTGACAAGGTTTAAACCCTGACTTTTTAGGAGGAGACATTGTAACAGAGTACAATAAGACACCTTCAGAACAGTAGCTTCTCGAGAGCTAAGAGAAAACCGTTAGCGTCGAAGGCACATAAAAAAGGGAACGGACGCCAGCACGCCAGTGAGGATCTCTTATTGCCACGGTGATGTCAGACCAAGAAGCGTGTGTAGCCGTGCAATTGTGACATTCTTGTCGATGTGGAGGGCTGAGAAGAAAATATTCCATTGAATGCTGGCACATTGGGAGAATTCATAAGGTGAGGAATACACAGGTAGTTCTATCCATCAGAATTTCCTGTTTGCACATTTGTCTGCCAACTACGTGCTGCCCCACTTGTGACCTGTCAATCAGTAACCTCAGACCTAGGTCTCAGAGCCTGCCTGACCACGTATTTCTGTGTTGGGTTTGATGGAGAGTTCATGACGTGTGAATTTGATAATAATAGAGATGCAATTCTGTTTTTGTATGTGAACGTATCCTTGGTGCACATTGACATCAACTTTTTCAATATTAACATTCCCCCCTCTAGTTTAATTTTCAACAACACTATCTAACCCATACTTCCTGACAGTCACATTATTGGGGGGTTACTACCCTAGTTACTTGCCTTTTATCCAATTTAAGGACTGCATTTTTACAGCAGGAAACCCCCACTCTTAGGAAACCACACAAAAAACAATAATTATATGAAAAAGGGCAACAGTGACGTGCACAGAATGGTCAGCCACCAGGGGAGCCAGGAGAACCAGCTCTGTAAATCTTTGTTTATATTAATATAAGTTTTCAGTTGCTCTTAAGTGAAGGGATACCCCAGCCATTTAGCTTTTCCCATAGCCTTTTGCGGTTGACACAGTCAAAGGCAGCTGTGTATCAATGTAGCAGAGATAAAGTGTCAGTTTCTTTTCTTTTGAGGAGTCTGAGATTAATGCCAAAGCCGTCAAATTTGAGGCAGTGCCAGTGTTCTTGGTGAAACCTGTTTGATTAAGAGGAATGATGTTGTTTGAGCTCGCCCAATCCTAGTGGTGATCAAGTAAGATGCCAGCGTAATATTTCGCCTAATTATCAATGACAGTGATTAGCCTATAGTTCCAAGGTTCAAGATTGTGTCCTCCTTTGAAAATGGGTGCGATTATAGAGCCTCTCTAAAAGGCTGGGATCGTGGCCCCTGTTAAGACGTGGCTGAAGAGTGGCGCCATTGCTTCAGCCCAGATTGTTGGGTCCATCTTATAGATGGCCTGGGGAATTCTGTATGGGCTTGGAGCACCAGTAGTGCGCACCTTTGATATCTGCCAATGAACCGAACCTCATTAGCAGTGATAAGATGGATGATGCCTGAGCCCATTGATGACTCCACAACGGATCCAGTAACCTCCTGGTATGCTGCCTTTAAAGGTTGCGGAGCTGCATTTGGTTTGGTAAGTGGGTTGAAATGGGCATATAGATGGGCAGCCCTCACTTCTTCTGCAATACTGGATTCCAACTTGAAAATAGCATTGTTTTTTAGGACTTTCACTGTTTTCCAGAACATGTTGGAATTGTAATGCTTAAGATACTAAATAAGTTTGGCACAGACGGTCCTAATGTTTTGCCTCTTTATTGCCCATATAGCACGTTGCTATACCCTCTTGGCATTTCTCAAGTTGCTTATGTGTTCTTCATCGGATGGAAACTTTCTGCTAGAATTGTTTTAGTGCTCCTACCTTGTGGGGTTTTATACTAGTCGGAGCTATAGGTTGATATTCGATCCTGGATGGTGTAACTTTCAAGGCAAACTGTGTTGTAAAGCTTTCTGTGAAGGCCTCCCATTGGTCTAGTTCAGAGCATTCAAGTTGTTAGGCCTTAAGCAGGTGAAGTATAGCTTCTCGGATCAAGGGTTATACTGTTTCAGAGAAAAAGTAACCATTTTTAAAAATCAGTCGAATAAATAGACCCCGATAGGTCTTTTGCTGAGTTATGCAAGGTCAGTTTGAAGGAACGTTCCAATTCCTGAGGGAGATGGGCACTTTCAGCGCTTGAACCCACTGTGAAGGAGGCAACTGAGTTTAGCAGGGGAAGAGATACCAGTATGTAGTTTAATAATGAATTTTCATGTATTGAGTAGAACAAGTTCACTGATGGGATTTCTCCACTAAAACAGCTGTTTAGAACCCACATTCCCATATGCTCCAGTTTGCCAAGGAGTGCTTGCCCCATTGGGTCCCTCCTGCCCAAGTTCATATGAATTTGCTTGGGAATGTTCCAATAGCGATCCGGGGCCTCTATGACTTCATTTCTTGGAGACTGGTCAAGCAATTTCATATTGAAATCCCCATCACCATTAAGAGTGAGCTTGGGTAGGACCCCTCAGCTTTAAAAATGGATCCAATTTTTTTTTTCCAGACTTCACCAGTATCCTTGCGCATCAGTGGAGCATAAGTGTTCATTACTACCTTGTGCCATCCCGTTGTCATCAAATGCTATGTGAAGCATTTGCACTCTGTGTCTGTTTTAATGCTTTACTCCTGGCCTTAATGGCTGTCAATGGATATATTCCCAGGCCTCCTTTACTATGTCCGAATTTTGCATCCTTAGTAGTGGGAGTGAAATAATGAGAGAAGCCCAGAATTACGACAGGCTCAAATACCCAGGTTTCCTGAATGGCTGACTGCAAAGGTTTGAAGGTATCTAAGCACATCCGGATCATCTATCCTGTCCCTTAGGCCATGGATATTCCAGGAGCATAATCTTAGTTTAGGTCCCCTAAATTCACGTGCTGCCTCGTTGTGATCAGTTCACTTTGAGGGTGGCATTGCAAGTGGCTGCTGATTTATAAAACTTGCGGTCCACCCAATATCATTGCTGGAAGGCTCCCATTTGGGGTTTGGCACTGGTTGGAACTTTTAGCTTTACCTCCTTTTGATGGAGATGGACATTTGGTGTTCTTGAGGACCTAGTAGGACTTAAGTGATTTTGTTGAGATCTCTGCTGGGGGAAATGCTTAGGCTTTCTCAAGGGGCACGGATACCCAGGGTCAGAAAGGTTTTCCACAGTGATCCCCCACTCCATAAACTGTTTTCTCTCATTTAAGACTCTCAGGGCAGTTTCTTTTTACTCTAGGCGGTTTTGCTTGGGCATCTAAGCTTTTGGTGAAGACTGCTGTCATTGTCCTGACCTGAGTGTTGGTTGGATCATCAATTTATAAAGGGCTGGCTACAAAGAGATTCTGTGTATGCCTCCCAGGAGTGTGGTTCAGGACTGTATGTTCATGATTAGATTCGGGGTTATCAAAGAGTGTTTGACTCTGTCAGTGTACCCTTTTCCCCCAGGTGCTTCAGATTGGGCACCTGTGTCATGGCTGGAGACTGTTTTTCTTGTTCTGACCTGAATATCATTTAGGTCAACGACTTCTGAGGAGCTGGCTATGGAGTGATCTTGTTTTGTGTACCCTGGGAGTGTGGTTTGAGGGCAATAAGAGGCCCCAGACTTCGGCCCTTTGAATCTCGACCATGCCACTGACGCTGGACTGTTCATTTCTTTTAAGTTCTCCTTTTGAAGGCGATTCAGTTGGTGACGGAGGGGTACTATTATGCCCTTCTTGTTTTTAGCCAGGGGTTTTTCGAGACTGGCGTAATTTTGTAACCATGTTGTTTTAGGAAAATTTTATTTGTGGGAATTCCTTTTTTGAGTTCTCTTAGACTTTCATTTGGTGGCAATTGGTACAACTGCTGCAAGGGTATTAATCCTTGTTAGGAGATGAAAGAATTTGTGTTGCCATTGATTGAATTGTCATCAGCAGAGATGGCCAGACTCCATTGTTAGATTGGTCCACTTGCTTTGCTGTGTTTCTTATGCAGTGTATCCCCTGCTGGAAGTGTAGTCTTCTCTGTACCAGCTGTGCCTTCTAATCCCTTGATTGAACTTTTGTGGTCCTTCTCTATGGCATATAAATCCAGTAACTCATTTCACCCTTCTTGTGTCAGGTCCGAAAGTTCCATTCTTTCTTCAGTACATCCCACATTCCTTACTGGAAGATGGGCCATGCGGATTATTGCATTGCTGTTTGACTGCCTTTGGTCTCCCTCTGCCACCTGCTTGAGTTCCTCCAGAGGTAAATTGTGGCTGTGTCACCCTCTGGCTGATTCTCAGGTTCCCAAAAAGTTGTGATGTTATCCTCGGGATTAGTAATTGCCTGTATGTTTGCTCGGGTTGAGGACACGTGCCTGCCTACCACCATCTGATTATTATTAGTTTAATTACCTTGTTCACATTCTGAGTCATAAAACCCTTTGTTGGATTTTAGCTCTGAGGGCTTCCTGTGATTATTTTATCTGTGCAGTCTAGGTTTGAATTTGGGTTTCTTGTTGTTTGGTTGGGGGTCTCATGTGGCCAGTTAAGTGGATGGCTTAGTGAAATAGCTGCTGCTGTTGTGGTGTTTCATGACAAGGTCTGGTTCAGGGATTGACCTTTCATTTGAAAAATACTGGTCGGAGTCAGTGGAACTGGCAGCCCCATGACTGGGGCAATTGTAGAGTAGATAGCAGTCCCAGTATCTTCCAAAAGTTGAAACTTGGTGGTGATATTTTGCTGGATGTCTAGGAGCCCAGTCTTGCTTATGATAACTAAAGGTAATATCCCTACTTTGGATTTCTTAGGTTTGCCTTTGTGCTGTGGTGGGTTTCTCTGTCTCCCCAACCTCATGATGGAATATGGCTGTAGTTGATTATAACTATGTATGCCCCCTAGTGGCATATTGCTTTAACTCCCTTTTTGTTTGGTGCTGTGGCCTGTTGATGTAGTTAGCCTTTAGCTGTTGTTCTTTTCAGGACCCACTGTCCTGTGTCCTATGTCTGCCTCTGCTCCTTACTGCAACAGAGTGGACATTCATCGAGTCCACTAATTGACCCAGGTTGGTGCCCTTTAGATGGCATAAACATGTCCAACACTCAAAACAGACTCAAGGCACTTTGGGTTCTTGAGTGTTAGATGCAGCTTGGCCTCTTGGGCCCAAATGTATACTTTTTTTGCTCCGTGTTTGATTAATTTTTTTACGCAAATGCGACGCAAACTTACAAAACATAATTGCATTTTTTACGTTTGCGCCACTTTTGCGTCAAAAAAATGACGCACATGCGGTGCAAAAAAAGTATAAATATGAGCCTTAGTGTTTTGAAAAATCAAGATTTTACTTTGGCTGGTGACAGCTTCCTCCTGTGCACCGCCATGCCTCCCCTGTGAAATTTTGTAGTGTCAGGGGTAATGATGGACATTTACCTTTCGTTCCCCGAAGGGGGGGCAACGGGCATGCCCAGGTCACCCAAGTTGTTAAAGAATAGAGTGTCCAAGTCGACTTGTGGAGAGACTGAGGCAATGAGCTGAGTGCAGCATAGAGCAGCAATACACCAGTGTACCAAAGAGCCGGTGGCCGGGTCCACAAGGTCCAAGGGTGGAGGGGTACTGGTGCTGCTGGTGGGCAGGCTGTATGGTGAAGGAGAGAGCTTGGGATGAAGCAGGCAGCCAAGGGCAAAACCAGCATAAGCACTAGGATGCCACAACTCCTTGCTGCCCTGGGGGGTTCATAGCCAGGAGCAAAGAGGGACAGGTATCGATCAGAGTGCTGCATACCCCAGAGGAGTGGTGCTCCAGACAGGTGGGGTGGGGGCTCCTGACTCCTCACTGCCTGCCTGTCCGCCTACCTCATGCACCTCCTGCTTAACCGTGCCTAGCTGCACCTTCCTATTCTGCCAGGCTTCCAGCCAAGGCTCACTTGGCTCAGGGTCCGCTCTCCACTTTGTTGTTGCTGCCATCACGCTTCTTGTGTTGTCGCCAGCCAGCCGGCGTTTGGGACAGATGGGACTGACAAGACTGGGGTGTGGCAACAAATGCCAGCGTCTAGTCCCGAGCTGTCCGGGTGCCGTAGCTGCCCCAGTTACCCACTAACGACTCGCTAACGGCATTTGAAAATCTTTCAGGCAGCATGGGTTGCAGTTGTATTTCAGTTTTAACTGTGGCAGCAGTGGCCTCTTCCCCTAAGGCTCTCCTTGGCCCTGTGTCTCTTCTCCTGGCTCCTCCTACTCTGACTTGGCTCCTCCTACTCTGTGAACCAGTTTGTAACCACTCGTGCTCAAGAACCTCCCTCCTCCTGCATGTCTCTTTGTAAAAGGTGCAAAAGTTTGGGTGGCAAGAGTCAGAGTCCCATTGTCCTTGTCATTGCCTGGTATAAACGTGCAGCGGGATGCACCGATCTTGATACACACCCCTCCTTCCATTGTGGTGATTAAGTACAACACATATCAATGTTGCATCACCATGAGGAGGATGGCTCTCAGTTCTTCCTTCATAGCATTAGGGCCAAGTACTGTGCTGTTCATCATCTTGAACATTTCCCACCTGGTTATTTGTAACCAGCAGGCGTTCCCTTTTGCCTGCACAGTGAAGAAGAAGGGCATGGCACTCTTGCTGATATTTGTGCATCAGAGAACAGCCAAATGTCTGTGTACTGAGCCCAGCCAAAATAATCAGCAGTTCTTTTTTCTCAAGCCTGATGCAACAGAGTCGTCGTCTTCTTCATTAGCGGGTGTTGGCACATCTCTGACAGATCTTCTCCAGGAATGACCAGGGTTGGTGTATGTATGGTGATGAGCGAGCAGAGGCCACGCCATCTGGGGACAAGCTGAGTGTAGGCAAACTTACTGCATTGCCAGTAAGTATCTATCAGCATGGAGGTGCCACATTGCATGTCCAGAGTGTGCAGGATTGTGCCATACTTTTCATTTGTTCCCAGCTGAATTGTTCCTTTACCTCTGAAACCCAAGGGGTTGCCCCTTCCCTTCAAACCACGTATATCTATCCACCTCAGTATCCCAGATTTCCTTACATGGGGTATCTATACCGTTATTCAACCCTCCCTTATGAGATTAATTTCCCTTCGTATTTTCGAGGTGGATGGCCCTACACTGGAACTCCATGTCTGAGGCCATTTGTTATTAAAGAAGACAGACCCAGATACGCTTAGGGACACCCTGGGACCACAGATGGAAGCAGGAATGGACGTGTTTGTATATTGGTTTGGTTTGGTGCTTTTGCTACCACTCTCTTTTCTGGAAGGTCTCTGGGTCAAATGGCACCCTCCCCTATAGTGTCCTTCCTGCGCATCCTATCTAGTTCAGTTTGAATATTACTAGGTTCAGTGAAAAGGTACAATTGTGTGGGCTAGGTGTCATATGGGGTTAGATTTACTACACTCTATGGGGCTCTACTCTGTTGGGTAGTATCTTGGCCCTAACCCTAAATAGGTATAGGTGGAGAAGGCATTTTGCTTTTTCATGGGCTAACTATTATGATAAGTAAAGCCTGTCTGCACCTACTGCATGCGGTATCAGAGAACAGACGTAATATGACCCATCTGTCTTGGAACCCACGTTGATCATGTTGTGTAAGAGAGCATTGTGTAGCGTGTTTGGAATGCTAGTGTTGGATGCAGTGTTATTATGGGTGACATAGGAGAGGTCCCTATGCAAGCACTGTAACAACTTCTGGATGGACTCCATTTGATTAGGAAGTTCTTTAGCAATGAATGGGCACAGCAGCACCCCTAGTAAACCGCGAGTATACAAATGTGCAACAGTACATATCTAATAGAGCATTGTAGGTCTTGAGATGAATTCAAGGCAGATATCTATAGTCCTCTGGTGATTGGGGTTTCTTAGTTATGACAGTTCGAAAAACATTCAGGGTGCAGTTCACAGTTCTTGATGTTGTTGGGCATAGTGATATAACCGCTGAAAAAGTGATGGTGCGCTGTAAAGGTGGTGCACTTCGAGGCTTAGGTTTGGTTTGTTATTTTAGAAAACATTGCATCCTTGCATGTGGCATCACCAATTATTTCCTAGGGGTTCCCATGAAACAAACTGGGTTATTGTTCATGGGCATATTACTTTTTATGGGCTGTTGGGCCTCCCCGTCTCGGTGCCTGACTAGGTGTACGGCCGTAAATAATTTAAACGATTTTATTACGGGGTGATCTTGTGGGCATGTGGGTGCTTTCAGTTATTAACTAGTGCTGTGTGGGTGTCACCAGTCCTCCAGTATCCTGTCTCTCTAAGTGTGTGCATGGGGGTGTTATTGGCACGGGTGGTGTCCTTCGACCTACACATGCGCTGGGCAATGTGTAAAGGAGAGCGGTGTCTCAACCGAATGTTGTCTGGCAATCGCAGTGTGCCCTGAGGTCACAAGTATACCCCTCTAGTCTCAGCATGTTGCGTGCAACGTGATCCTCTTTAGTGGTGCCAGGTGTCTTGATTATGCCTTTTTTGAGAGACTTCTTTTGGGGTAACTTTGGGCTTATTTTTATTGGTCTTTGGACGCTACCCTAGCTTGTCACTTGATCTGTTATCCCAATTGTAGTGTGTTGGCTAATTGCTAATTTCTGCGATGTAGTCTGCTCAGAGCTTTGATGGATCTTTTCAGACTCCTTTTCCCTGGTCCCTCCTCTTTGTCGGATCACATCTTTCCCAGGATATTTGGACCTGTGGTTCCTGGCTGTGGCCAGGGACTTCTAACTGGTGACGTGCTCCTTTCGTTATTATGGAGGGGCACGGCCTGGCAGGCAGGTTAAGGTTGCTTGGAAAATTTTTGAGGAAAAAGAGGAGGCAAAATATCACTGAATGGAGAGTCTGGTGCAAGGCCAAGAACTTGTCCAAATTCTGCCCAAATGATGGTAATGGACTGGGAAGGCTGGTTGTTCTGATGAACCTCCTCTAATGGCTGGGCACTATGTGGTGCTTTTCAATTTGTTGGATTTCGTGTGTGCTGTCTTCACTATCCCAAGTGTACAGGAAACGTGGCTCCCGACACTGGAGGAGAGCTTCGTTTTGGACCTAAAAAGGGGTCATTTTGCTGGAGGCCCTTTGGCTTTCTGGAGGTGCTGCCGAGACCACACGCCAGGAAGGAATTTTGTTCCCAGGCTGGGTGACCGAGAATGGGGACCTTCTGACTTGGTCATTGAAAACCATCCTAATTGACATAATAGATGGCAAACCTGGTTTTGGCAGAAGAAAATGGTGGAGCAATTATATGCATGTGTGACTCAATACGTCACACCTTACCAATTAAGTCAGAACGTCCTTGAAGGTCACACTGAGAAAAGAAAGCACAACGATAGGATGTTAAAAGGAGATTCTGTTATATGCCTTGTGATAACCCTCACAGGTAAGTGTATCACCAGGTGTGCACTGTCACTCCAAATGATAGCTTAAGCATTGCTACAGGGAATGTTATTCAATATGCTCTGCAAAGTACTGCCTCTGCTCATTCAGATGAGCGCATCATTGTGTACATTCTCAAATAAATAGTGAAGGTCCTTAGTAATCCCTAAAGTGAGCACATTGCCACATCCGTTCTTTAACAACTGATGAGCGAATCATCGTATGATCTCCTGCTGTAGTAGCCAATAGGATGCCCAAAGTCCTATGGAGCCTCTCACACTGATGTTGCATGACGTATTGTTTACTCCAGCAGTGACATTGCACGACATGCTGTTTATTCACTGAACCACATTTAAGTTGAGTGCCTCACCACATACGCTCATTGTATTCAGATGAGGCCCAATTCAAAATGAAGCCGATGCGTAAACGCGTAGTCGACATAACGTCACTTTGTGCGCTTATCCGTTCCACACAGTACGCTTGTGCTCGGCTCAGCTAGGATCGTGTGAAGCATGGCCAAAGTTCTATGAAGCTAGCCACCAATCAGTCGCTGTAATAGACACTGCCACGATTAGGGTAAAAGCATGCACTGTACCTTGAGGTTGATGACGCTCAAAACATTTCCCCACCTTCCTCTTTTTCTGCTGTACTCCTTTCCCTGCTCCTTATGAACACAAGGCTCCTCTTCAATGAGTGTTTCACTGATCTTATCACCTACTGATAGCTGCTTCGCTTCCCCCTTTTGATCACCTGGGTTGTGTGCTGTCCTGACTTCTTAATCTATATCCTAACATTGCCAATTTATGTTGTAAAGGTTAAAGAAGGCCAATTCCAAAGGGTTGTATTAGAATAATTTACTGCTGCACACAACCGAGCGTGATCCTTCTGAGACAGTCGGGACACAACTGACAGTCACGAAATTATAACATTCATAGAATTATAATGATATCGTACATCATAACACACTATGCTTTTTTACATGAAAACCGAGGGTATAAAGGTAAAATGGTTTCTCCAGCTTTTCAAGAAATCTGCCGTATGATCTTCCCCTTGTCCTAGCAATATGTTACAAAATGGATGATTTATTAATCTGTTGCATTTTTTACATGGCCCGCTTGGGTGATTTTGAGGAAAGCAATATAGCAACGTATTTTTAGACTTTCTAATCCTCACTTTTAAATAGGATGTACTGAGTTATTATTAGACACAATGAAAATCAGTTTGCTGTTAATAAAATTAGCATTTTCTGGACAGTAATTTGGCTTATTATAAGGGCGTAGAAATCTGTTCTTTTTTCTCATTGTTTTTATTTTTTAATGCCTCATGTTTTATTGTTGTGGATTACATTTGGTATTATTTATTAATGATACACATTGTGATGGCCCAGGCTGAAACAATAAATATCTCATTCTATTCCATTACCAGGAAGGTATCTGAGCACTTCACATATAACTAAATGTTTCACACAGATATCCCTTACAATAAGAGTGAGAACAAGCTGTCAAAAAGAACCAAAATCATAACTGGGATGACAACAAAAGTTGGTAAAGGCATGACTGGGGAGAGAAACAAAATTTGGTAACAATAAGCGTCCGCCCACAAAGAATATATGCTGCAACTTTCAAAAGTAACTTTTGCAACTCATTCCAAATTGCAAAATGGAGGGGGGGGGCACGAAAGGGGTGCCACCTTGTACTTGTAAATCACACTGTAACATTTGAGTGATGCCAACCATGATGGTCAATTACAATCACCAGACTTGTGCGGTAACTGAGTCATAAAGGAGAAGCTGTCATGAGGGAGAGGTGCACCTTTGGGAATCATTGTGAGTGACCTAGGGGGATATTTATACTTAAAATGCATCCCATATCTCCTTACAGGACAAAGGCTGTTTTTAGATAAAAATGTTTCTTGGAAGGAATGTGAACGTAGTGATGGAGATCTGCTGTGCCCAACAGATTCCATCCCCCCATTCACAGGCATTTGTTGGGCACAGAAGGCCTCCTGTCATTCATTTTCATGAGTCAGAATGTTCAGCATCCTCATTTGAATGTATGTTTTGAGATATGACTGATGAGTACATTAGACGCACTGCAAAATGAAGCACTGTTATCAAAGCAGTCAATGGGCAGTTGGTACATACAAACAGGGCTTAGTATTTCGAACCACTGTCTTATGATCATATGGTGTTACGGGTTAACTCGCCACAATAATTCCTTTTTGATGAAACACATTGCCGAAAGAGGTAAATGTATTACAGACTGTTAAAAAAATCCAGCACACAATTTCATATGGATTATCATTTTTCTACACCTCAGCACTTCCTTACATTTTTTCACTCTGCACCTTCCGTACTGGTATGGATATGTTTATGAATGAGAAAGGGTCAGAGAGGAAAAAAAAGTCAGCAGAGATCTCGCAATGGCAGGCCATAGACAGCAACGCTAGACAAATCTTAAAGGGTAAACAACGGTGCTATCTCTGAATTTACAAATACCTTATAGGATTAGGCAGTTAAATGGTACACACATCGTGCATGCCTAGTCCTTGTTCAGCAGTACTGATGTCATGAACAAGCTTTAGCCTCTCTACCTTCTGCTGGAGGTCTTCGGGTGCCAACTAGGGCAGAAGTGACTTGATGTGGAAAATGTAGGAACTTTAGCAACACAAAAGGATGATGGACAGAGTACTGAACAATGCAAACACTCATCCCCAGTCACAGATCTGGGTTTAATCCAACGTGCTTTTGCTCACCATGCCATCCCAGTTTGGACACAGCCATATGCAAATCAGTCTTGACCATGTTCCTCTTGGGAACAGTCCAGCCCAAACTGCCAGGCCGGGTCCTCTCTGGACCGGCAACTAGCATCCTGGGACCGGTTTCAGGGTATCACCCTTCATCAGCCAGGCTAGCTTGAATCCAGTGGCACAGTGAGCAAGGGACCCACGTCTGGGCATACCCATCCCACTTAGGGCAACTTTAGCAACATAAAAGGATAATGGACGGAATGCTGAACAATTCAAACACTCAGCCCCAGTCATAGATCTGGGTTTAATCCATTGTTATTTTGCTCACCACGTCACCCCAGTTTGGCTGCTGGACTGTTCCCATGAGGAACAGGGTCAAGACTGATTTGCATATGGTTGGGTCCAAACTGGGGTGACGTGGCGAGCAAAATAACAATGGATTAAACCCAGATCTTTGACTGGGGGTGAGTGTTTGAAAAGTTTCAATCTCCGTCCATCATTTTATTTTGTTTTGTGATGTAGAAAATGTAGGAACAAACATTCTTCACCAATATGAGTAATCATGAATCAGTACTTACTCGACTCCATTGGTGGCAGTGTGAAGTAAGGCTTTCTCCCCTAGGATATGGCACCTTAGACTTCTCCAAGAAAGGGTGATGGGGAAGTCATTGGGACTACTTTGAGGCTACTTAGTTAAGGCTGTGATAATGAACTTGTCATTCACTTTCAAGCATCTCCTTTTTGAGAGTTGGCTCCTACCAGAGCAGGCGAAAGCGCCCCCTGTGGGGATGGAAAGCTTAGGCTTTTGCCAGCTGGAAGGGAGTGGAGGTGGTCTCAGTAAACTGCTTGAACACCACTCAGCAGCGACCATGCCCTTTTTATGCTGCTGCAAGTCCTCATCAGCTGAAGGACTAAACAAGATCAATGTTTTTTGTTGGGCCTTAAAGTCTCACGTTTTATGCCATGACTGCAGGCACAGCCAGAGACAGGAGTTCCTGGTTCGGGTAGCTGTACGCATGAGATCCCAGGGTATCTGTAGGTGTTGCTCTAAGGAATTATTGTCCACATTGAGCATGAACATGTACAGCAACATTCCAGGGGAAAAGAAACATACCCTTTGAACATGTACAAGAGATGTAGCAAACAGCAGGCCATGGTGTCGTTGGCAGAAGGGAGAAGAGGACGGAGATAAAAAGAGAAAAAAGATAAAGACAACCAAAACAGTATTGGGCCTACGTTCCATGTTAGGAAATCATTTATCCCATAGAATACAGATCTGGGCCACAGGCTTCAACAGAAAAAAAGTGAATTAGCAGTGATACGCCCATGCATTGGAAAGTGGCAAGCTGCATATGATGCACATATCCAAGCATGAAACCAGCACACAAAGCTCTGAATGAACAGCTTTAGAGAGAGTTTGTTCTTCAGTTACTAGTTAGCTGGGTACGCAGAAAGTGTACAAATGGAAAGATCTATTACAAAAGAGCAAAATACCTTAGAGCCAAGGGGTGTCAAATGTTGGTTTAGGGGGCTGGACCCGTGCCTCATTTTCAGGATTACTATTCATTATGAATTAGGCAAATTATCCTCATTTGAATCAATTACATGTAAATTCATCCCATATCGCTATCCTGAAAATCCGACATTGATGTAGCCCGCATTGTCCAAAGTGAAAAAACACCTGCTTTAGAGGCAGGTAGGAACCCTCACCTGTGGGAAGTCATTATGTATGGCGTGGCTTCTGCCTCACCTTCCCTTTGGCATAGGTTATCACACTTCCCTCACATGAAAAAGTATGTGAAGGAGGAGATGGGTGGGATAGTAATAATTAAAATACTCACACCAGGCAAATGAATGAGGAACATGAGGACAAGGGGACGGGGAGAAGATGGCAAATATGTTTATTTTGAAATCCCCTCAAAAAATGTAAACCCACATTAAAGGAAATTTTAGAATGAATGTGATAGCGAGGTAGATAAAATGTATTTCTCCAGTTATCAGAAAATTCACACTCAAGTTCCAATTTCAGACACCATCCAACCTATCATTTTGAAAAAAGCTACAATTGCTATATCTCCAGAGACCAGTTCCGTAATCTAATTGATTCCAATGTGAAAAATGCTTTCCTGGAATACTTATTGAACCTCTGATTCCATTAAATTTGAGCGGGAGGGTTGCCTCATCACTGCAGTGAGCCACCCAGCCACTACACTGTGACTGGGAGACCCGGATATTGTGCATGCAACCCTCAGGGCTGGGCATGGCTGAGGATATAAATAAATGGGGTGAAGACCACTTGTGGTCTTTCCCCACACGGCAGCTACATCATAAGTGTGGTTATTTAGTAGAGTCTGTGGGCACCACATGCAATTTCCAGACTGTACATTTGGTGACCAGGAGAGCCCGATTGCTGTTCCCGACTCATTGTATGCTATTGAGCCTCAACAGCGCATCACGTCATTGATCTGTGCATGGTCCTACGTGCCTGTCTGCTCGCCTCCGAGCTGATGGCTCTCTTAAGTGGTCCCCTCCAGCTCTCCGGCCTCCTTGGTGTTGTGTTGCCCTGCACCAGGCCCGCCTGCAGCAGCATTGGTTTTCTGTGTCTCCTGGCAGCACAGGTGTATGGAGCATTGAATGGTGCTGCACTTACACAGGAGATATTGTGTGCTATTTAATTCATGTGGTGGAGGCTGTGTGCTGACTTAGCCGGCTCACTCTTCTGGAGCTTTCATCCTGGTTCTTGTCCCTGCCATTTTCCGGCTTAAGTGAGTCAGAAAGAATGGCACTTCAGAATTCTGTCCTGCATCTCTGCCAAGGATCTCCTTACCTATATAGCATCTGCCCTAAGGCGTCAATGTCACTACAGTGGGCTTAATCTACATCTGGGTTCCTGCCTGATTGATGACAAGCCCTCCGCATTCCTATAAGGGTACCTCACTGGGCCACAGCAATGGACGACAGCTGCCCCACATTGCCCACAAGCCAAGACGCCTTCCTGTGAGCCTCAGTGAGTACGCAGAGCCCTCTCTTTTATGCCACAAATTCTATGCTTCATTTTTTGTGAGTTGGGTGTGCCACCTGCGTGTACGGCCATATGGTGGAGAACGCCAATGCAGCATATGCTCCTGCACCTCCTGCGCCCTCGCAGCACTTCTCGGTCTGGTCTTGCAACCCCTCAGTGAGCTGGCTGATCCTGCTACAGCCGCCCCCAGATAGAAGACATGAGTGGGGAGGTTGAGCAATTACTTTAGGGCGACATGTGAAACTGATTGCACTGTCAAGATATCCCTTTTGCTTCACTACATGGGGGAAGAGATTTACAGCCTGTTTGAGCATTTCCCCAACACCAGGTTGGAGGATTAGTATGGTGCATCTGTGGGGTGCTGATTGTTCATTTCGTTCCCCAGCTAAACCTATACTTTGAGCATTTTAATTGGAGACAAGTGCACCAATGTGAGGGTGAATCGATAGACACATTCTATGCCCGTCTTGGTGAGATAGCCACCATGTCCACTGCGATGACCAGCAGAAAGAAGTCCGTCCACAGCTCATTCAGGGATGCAAGTCAGAGACGCTTTGTGGGTTAATCCTGGGATATCCCAACATATGCATGGAGGACATCCTCTTTTTGGCATGCTCACATGACCTATCAGCAGCAGGAGCTGCAGAAATGGACGTAGCGCTGACACATGGCCAGTGATCACAGAAGCGATAAGTGACACTCGTGAAAACTGGATTTTGTCAGTTCTCCAGATGGGAACATAACAATGGTAATGGTTGAATAGCCATTCCAAGTACCCTGTAGTGGAACTGGTAAAGTTAACTGCTTTTCATAAATGAAGCCATGCCCTTGACTAGTTACTAGCATTGTTTGGGTGTCCAGAAGCGATCAGGACAGATAACGGCCTGCCATTATAAAGTAACTAAATTGAAAGAACCCTTGCATTATTTTGGGATAAAACACAGACAAATTACTCCACAGTGGCCACAGGCAAATGGGGAAAGATTTATGTGAACTTTGAACAAGACTCTGAGAAGTGCCGCCCAGGAAGGGACCAAACTCGAGATTGCCCTTACCAGCTTCTTACTAGAATACCAGGGCACTTCTCCCAGCACCACTAAATGTTTGCCATCGGTGCTGATGATGAAGTGACACTGGAGGGGTACAATTCCGGTACACCCTGACTGGTCTCCACCAGAATATGACTGAGATGAAACTCGGGGTCAGAGGAAGAGCAACAATGAAAAAGCGAGCCAGTGGAAGGGATCCCAGTTATGGGGATTGACTTCAGGTGATTTGTGCTGTTGAGGGATCACAGACCGTATTTGAGGTTCCGCACCCCTTATGAGGGAGGCACGTGGAAGGTGACAATAGGCAGGGACAATGGTGATTGTAAGAGAAGAGGAGGAAACAGTGAATCTTAATATACCATGGTTCAAAGCAGTGGATGCCCCTACCAGGAGGAATGGTAGGGAGGGTGATGATAACAGTGAAAGTGAAGAAAACAATGATAGTCTGCAAGACTATATTATTCCGCCAGGAAGTGAACAAGTAGTGGGTCTAGAAGGAGCTGGAGGCCAGCCGTCACCTAAACGTAATGATGTGATACCAGATGAGTCTGTAGAGGTCTCTAGAAGTCAACAGTATAATTTGCATCCCAATCCTCAACCTAGCAAATGGCTGAAGCACTTTGTGTGCGAGATAAGATCTACTGACCTAGACTCAGTAAAGTGGGAAGGGGATGTAGTGAGCTACTCGGCCACTACGCTGTGACCAGGAGACCCAGATATTGTGCATGAAGCCCTTAAGGCCATGCATGGCCGAGAGGATAAATAGATGGGGTGAAGATACCCCATGATCTTTCCCAGTACGGCAACTACAGGTTGCATGGGGTTATTTAGTAAAGGGTCTGTGGGCACCACGTGCAAGTTTCAAACACTACAGTCACCATCACGTTGCTACCAAAACCCTTGCTAATAGTCATCGAAGGAGATTTGGTGTACAATGGGCCCCCCTCTATCCACAGCAGGGCTGATACAAGGCACAGACTTGTACACTGATTGCATAGATTTTACCCCAGCTCATATTACATAAACATTTTGGCAACAGGGCAAAAGAAATGAAAATAACAGACTATAAAACAATTGCACAAATTTATGACATCTCTTTAGCTAAGAAATAAAATATTCTTTATCTTTATAAAGCAGAAGCTAACTGATGTTGACAATCTGTGCTGCTTTCATAATAAGAAGTCACACAAACTGTTTTCCCTCAAATTTAGTTTCATAAACTACATTTAAAAGCTATTTTGTCCCATTTGTAGGGTCGAGCCTGCGTCGCATGCGACATACGTATCGCTTGCGAGACGCTTTAGTAGTTAGAAAAGGGCTCAGAGCCCCATCCATGTCACGTCAGTGTCTTTCATTGGTTCATGGGCTTGCCTTTTAAAATCTTCTTGCTTTCATTAGTGGAAGGCATGCATACGTCATGCCTTTTCCGGTGGTTAGCCCTCCTCGAGTGCAGCGACCAAGTACTGAAAACATGCGAGGCTCTCTGTTTTCCGTCCGGTTTGTGGACTACTTTTTATCTTTTTTCGCAGCGCAATCTCGCTTGGCAGAAGTCGAGCACTTTGCATGACATCGACCCTGTTACATAGTAATTGCACTTTTGCCCGTTACGTAGATAATTGCACTTTTGCCGATAGGTTTAGCTACAAGTGAACTGTAGCAGCACAATCGTGCTCTTTTTTTCCATGTAATGTGGCAAGAAAAGTCCGGTTGGGAGTTTACAACTGCTAATAGCTCTAACTCGGAGAAATGCGAGACCCGTTGCATTGAAAATGCTTGTTTAATATGTAAACACGGCAAAAACAGAAAGAGAGCAGATTCAGTTTTCTCCATTTGATTGACCCAGTGTAAAGATTTTTACGTAAAAAGTATTGGAGAAAATCATCTTTAGTGCACTCCCTGCTGCACAAGCAGCAAAGCAGTGGAAAGGAGTCTCTGCTTCATTCGTGCAGCACTGCCAGATCTCTGGAATGTGCCGCCTGGCCCAACAGCGAAGGGGGGAATTGGGCCCAATATGAGCATAAAATCTGTTTTTATGAATTTTGATTTCGTTCTGTTTTTTTTCCAGATGTGTTCATTGCTATTGAGGCTGCTGCGTACATCTTTTTTAGAATTTATCGCCGACACATGTTTTCTGTTGTCACTCTTCTCAATCAGCCCTTAATCAAGTTTCACACCGCAGGATCTCACGCCGGCAGCTCTGTTTACCAAGTTATTCAGAAACGGGCAAAGGGCCTCTGAATGGTAACCTCACTGCCGTTGAACAATAGTCTCCCATGACGAGTGAAAAGGTGCCTAAAGTTAAAAAAACAAAACGTAAATACGAAATCAATGGTAAAAATCTGAGATCTTGCCTTCCAGCGGAATGGAACACGGTCTTGTACGCAATCGCACGCTTCTCCCACCTCCATACAACGCCAATTGTTGCCATCTAGCGCACCATCACGATGCCTTTCACGGCAGGTGCAGCACGTCTTCTCCGCTGCAACCTGGAATAATGTCACTCTGGCTCCCCAGGAATCCTTGCAAAGGCCGTGGTATTTAGGAGAGTACACAGTGTTTAGTGTTTCAAATCCCAGCTGCCCCAAAGTAGGTTACTGTACAAAGACCACCTTCGCAAGCGGGCCGCAGACTCGTGGGTGCCCGAAAGACAGGCATGCGTGCCACCACTTGGTGGTGCAGATATCAGGGTAAGTGAGCACCTCTCTGTAGAGACAATGGGGCATATTTGCAATGCTGGAAAGTCACTTTTTGTGACGCTTCAGCAGTGCAAACCTCTCAACCATATCTATGAAGCCACGCAAAGACACTGCGTGGTTTTGAATGGCCTCATAGGTATGGAGTAAGGCAAGTCGCTGTGTTGCCTTACTCTGTGTCAGGCAGCCGTTTCCTGGGCGTTGTGGTGGGTTTTCCCAAGCAACACTCATGGACTTTGACGCTGACTCCGATTTGCAAAATCACGTAAACCTGGGGAGACGTCAAAACCTTACGCTTCTGGAGGTGAGGCGTAACGGGGCGAAATATTCTTACTTCTCTTTGTTTTTTCCTCTTTCCATGTGTGCTGCATTCTGCAGCACACATGGAAAGAAGAAAACGCCCCTTGAGATGGTTTTTGTGCAGGAAGGTCCCCCTTCCTGTAAAAAAACAATCCTGCATGCAACCGAGGTACCCTTGCACCATGGTGCAAGGGTGCCTGCATTGGCGCTAGGCTGCCAAAATGGCGCCAGCGCAGGAGGAAAGGACAGGAATGCGCCATATTGCATAAATACGGTGCATTACTATCCTTTCACTTTGGCACAGGGCAGTTTAGCAACATGACTTACTACGCTGCCCTGCACCAAATCCCCATAAATTTTGCCCAATGTTTCAGTAGGCTCCACAAAAAAGGTGATCAATCTCTTTCACCTGAAGCAGGAACTTTCTGGCGTTTCTCTGCTTTTTTGGGTTTGCTGTGATGCACCGAGCACGTGGAACCATAGGGATATAAACGAAAAAACAGAGAATGGCATACACGCAATTGCTGCATTACATAAGGATAAAATATATGATGTGCATGTTAGGCTTCTGTAAGCATGTTCATGTCAAGATGTTTTCATAAGAAGTGTTCCATAATACCTCCCTCTTCTTTTTACCTGTTACTAGAGGTCGGCAGGGGACAGAGTAAAGCGAAGCAGCTATTGGGTGAGTTGCTGAATGCATGGTTGCTGCCAACAGAGCAGCTACCTGCATGCAGTGCGTATACTCTTTATATTTACAAATACCGCTTACTACCTCTGACGAGTAAGGAATGGGCTCCTACGAAAGAGACCCTGTCCTGTTTGTAATTGGCACAATAGCACATCTAGGGCCAGTTGTACAATCAATTAATTTGCAAAAAGTGGTCGCAAATCGCATGCCAGCTTTTTCTGGATCAACTCAGATTTTACAAACTGACCTACATACTAATTGGTCGGTTTGTAAAATCACCATTTGGAGAGGGTTGCAATTCGACCTGCCTCATCAATTGGATGTCATTACAGGGATGGTGAGCTGCTGGGGTCAACAGACCACCTTGTGTCTGATAGCATTTAAATAAAGCACATTTCATCAATGTGGACCACTTTCATTAAAAGGAAACTGGTCTGCATTTAAGAATATTTTTTTTTCTTTAGGAAAGTTTGTTTAAGAGTTGGCAGTGGTTCCCTGAACAATTGCCCATTCTCAACAAACATTTTGTTTTCATTGACAACAGACATTGGGTCCCAGGGCGGCCTGTTCTCCTTTGTGAATAGGTCATCACCTCATCTGAGGAGTCAGTAACCTATCAATTATTTGTCACTGACACTGTGGTCAAAAACAATTGATACACAGCATTCTGAATCGCAATTTGGAAGGGACACCCTAAATACATCCTTTCCAAATTGTGATTCGATATTCATTTCTAAACCCATTTTGTGACTCAGAAACACTTTAGCCATTTAGCAATCGCACACATTTGATTTTGCGTATTGCAGGCTTTGTGGCCACCAAATGGCTTTGTACATTAGGCGACTCAGCCTGCCATGGAGACCAGCTGGACAGCAAGATGCATTGAAATGTTTCAGCATGGCAATTCAACATGGAGGTCCAACCAGTGACACCTGAGCAACAGAACACCAGCACAACTGCTTAGAGAAGTACAACTAGCAAAGTCTAGTGATCATGAAAGGCAAACTGGTCTATAAGAGGTTCTATTTGCTTACAGAACAATACTGTATTGCCTTTGAACAAATATCGCATGTCGATGAGCAATGTGTGGCAATCCTGTAATATAGTGAAAGCAGATGGTGCATATTCTGGACTCACTCAACTATTGACCCCTGAATAGGTTGAAATTATTAATAGGCGTGGCATATATTGCCATCTTGGATCTACACTCTCGCCTACTTACAAGTAGACTCAAATTGCGTCTGACTACAAACTTCATTCTGAAGGCACCCAACAGGGTCAAATTCAATGAGTGTTTCTAAAAGATATGCTATCTACTGTCTAGGGCTGCAGCTCCTTCAAGAATACAGATAAAAATTGGTTTGGATGGGGACGTTTTGCATACCTTAAAGACAAATTAAATATGGTTCCTCATGTTAACAGTGTAGAGTACATGCAATTTATGAATTGCTTACTTTTGCTGCCATGCAAATTTCCCTTTGCTATAATGCACGTTTTAGTTCTGCATAGACTGCTTTAGCTGTCCGTCTAGACCTCATGTCGCCACTACACACCCTATACAACATACAATACACACACATAAACAGAAAGGGGTTTTGGTTCAGCTGTCTTCAGCATTGTGTTTTAGTTAGAGGGAAGGCTCTTCAAAGAAGAGTCTGGAATTTATTAAGTAGAAGGTAAGTTCTTTATTCCATGTTAGACCCTCAAGTTACAGTCGCTGCAAGTAGGCACAGACACCTACTTAAACTATAAGGAAATGGTACACAGAGAATAGCTTGCATTTGCTTGTTGGCACTACTTTTTTGGGGGCTATTTTGACCAGTCTTTCAGCTTCAAGACTGATTTATCCTTAGAATTTTCCTGCAGTACCTACTGTTTGGACACTGAAATTAATTTTTGCAATGGCAATATGCTTGCATTCTTCCTACTGCCAGATTTAGCCAATTATGCTGAGTATCTGTAGGTATCAAAGTAAGGCCTTGATTGCTTAATTAAGTAAATTGTCCTACATTTGTCCCCCCCACCCGACAGGTCCAACATCTCCAGGTTGTCCCCTGTCAAGCTAAATTCAGGCACACGAAGCACAGAGTAAAAACCAACAGGGAGCAACAGCCCACACCTACTGAATGCCTAGGCTCCACTTTCATGTATAACCACAACCTTCCTGCCTTTAATGAGCCGCTTATGAACCTCCCTTTTTGGGGAGACCTCTGGTTCACAGCTCAACGTCATGAGCGTTGTAGCGATTTCTGTTGCATTTGGCAAAGTAATAGTAGTTCTCATCCTCCCTGCTAATCGGTTTATTTTTCAGGTTATTAATTTTTTACCCTTCAGATTTGTATTCATCATCTTAATGCAACTGCACTTGAAAGTATAACAGTGGTCCTATTACAGAGCTTATGAAACCTTGATTCTTGAGACATCAAAGGTGACTTCTTAATACTGCAATGTTGGTGATCCTGCCAACCTTCCTGAAACTAACCTTTCATCAATTGTGGGAACAATCTTACTACAGTGGCCTTTCATGTTGAGGACTAATACCAAAGACACCAGCCCTGGTTCAAAGCTCGCCCATCTATCCATCTGCCCATATGGCAATTTGTAAAATACAAAAAAATCTCTTGGCGCATTCAAACCTGTGTAGCTGAAACAAGCAACCCCAAGAGAGGACTGCTAAACATCACAGTTGAAGTCTCAACTTTAATTGCTCTTCTACATCCTTGAGAGATTGGGAGAGTTTATTCCACAGCCTGAAGACCCTGAAAGTTCAGCCACCTCAAGTGGCATGCTTATACGTTTGTACAACTGGGAATCTACTTGTAGCTGAGCTTAACTCTGCAGCAGAATTCATAGCAAGACATCCAGGTTGACTTGAGTTGAACATCAATAAACAATTTCTGTAAAAACAATGAGATTTGAAGGCCGCCCTGAGATGCAATGTTTTGATCGTGTCAGAGATACTGTCAAATTTGCATAGCCCGAAAATGGTCCTAGTTGCTGCATTTTGGATACTCCGGAATCTGGCTATTTTGTTTTAGAAGAGGTGTCCAGCAAAATAACATTAATATAATCAATGCAAGGACGTGTAAAATCATTGATATTGGACACCATGTGAGCTATGGACAGAATATGAAGGAGTTCTAAAGGAGGAAAAACTGTTTTTCAACACTGCAGAGGGGGTCAAAAGAAGACATATCTGGGCTTAACAACCCCAACTATAAATAAATGTAACATACGTCTAGGGCTCCTTGAAGCATCATCTGTTTTGAACCTGTTATTGAAACATGCTTTAACTAGTTATCAATTGTTTTTCTTTTAAATTATAAACACCACATATTTAGGTGTGAAATATTTGTGTTTTTTCATGAGGGGAAATGTGAACTCCCAGTATACCTCTGTACTCTGCTCCCTCGTCCAATACAAAATGTATTTTAAAATGAATGGCGTTTTGCCATTCTCTTCAGGGGCGTACTGTCTATTTATCTCCTTTTCATCTTACAAACTATTCCTACAAAATTATAGAAAATACTGCAGTTGACAAACTCACAATTAGAATTTGTACAATGAACTACTTTATGTTTGCAAAGATAAAGTACCCCATCATCTTAACCTAACCACAATATAGATCATCCTCTTGCTCACATGCTTAAGGTAAGATGAGCAAGTGTGGTATCTTGTAATTCCTGTTTACTGGGGAAAAGATTAGTGAAAAACGCCATAAGTCATTACAGATGTTGGATACATAATTTTAATGGAATGTAAATGCGCTGTATATCATTACTTTTCGCATTATCCCTACTCCAACCTCCATCTACACTCCTCCCATTGAGGGTCTTGAATTGTTTAAATTGCTTCTCATAAGCTTTACATCACAGTCACTCTGCAGCGAGCCCAGAAAGCTTCCAGAGTAGTGCATAATAAAGTTTGGAATGAGTGTCTCAGTTGGGAAACCTATTTTCATAGAATTCATCAGCTGCTCTGTGAGTTCTCTGACACACAACACAACAGTGGTCAGTTGGCATAAACTGTAAAGTCCACATAGGTATATGAAGTAAACTGGGAGGCAATCCGTTCTCCTAAATTTATCCATATGGCACATAACTGTTTATGGTGCTTTCTCTGAGTCTCCGAGTGATCACAATATCATGAGGGATCTTTGCGTTTTCTACCCACAGCACTAGTACATTGAACAATCTTGTCAATCTATGCATCTAATGGTGCTGCTCCTGTTGGTCAAACTAGAATAACTTGATATCCCAACACCGATTTTCAGTATGGAACCCCTTTGTGTTTATAGAACTCTGGACTATGCCTCTGGAAACATTCAAGACCAGACCAGACATTTTAATATTGTATGTCTGGGGGGACATAGTCTGTTCACCAGATTGCAGCATGTGTCCTCAGCTAAAATCTCAAATTGCCAAGCACTCCTAGACTCCTCCAAGGACAGGCATACACAGCCAAATACGTGGCTTGGTTCTTGCAAGGGTAATTTCTGGAGTTATAACTTACACCAACAACTTCTTGGAGAGCTTTTAAAGTCAGAAAGCTTTCCACTCCTTAGATTTATGACTACAAATAGAGGGCATGGTCACCTGAAAAGATCTTTTGATCCATCTTCATGCTTACATGCTAAAGGTTATTCTTAAAATGTGATGCTCCTTGATTGGATCAGGCATTAAATATAGCAAAATAAGTGCTCATATGTGTGTTACTCTAGTAAGAATTTGTAGTTATTTGCTTGATGCGACAAAATGGTTCTGGAAAGGATTGAAAAATAGTGTTTAACCTTTGACCAGTCCAGCTCTGTCTGGATCTTGAATTTGGTTGTTCAAGTTAAATAAATAACAAAATATCCATCTCTGAATAGGCCAACGACACCTGAAGCTGCTTTTCCTCAAAGTACATTTACAAATAGCCATAACATTTGACCGGACCACCATAAAGATAGTTTCATTCCATATCGTCCATGCAAATGAAGATGTGTTTAAAAAATAATCCATGTTGTTCCTTCAGTGGCACGCTCATCACTAAAATGGAAAGTTGTTTCCAACTTTCTAATTAAGTGATGTAGTTATTTTTTTTAATGCTTTTTTATAGCCTTCGAATATCTTACCGAAAGAAAGGTGCACTGCAGACCAGCCAACTCACATGATGCCACCGTGTGTCACATGATATCAGTTCCCCTCACACAGTCACCCAGTGAGGCACATATATTACACAGTGGTAGGGAAATCAGCTGGAAACCACTATAGCAGAGTGGGTTTTCAGCTGCTTTTGGAGGCTCTGAGTAGCCAATGTCAATTAAGGAGAGTGAAAACACCCTAGGACATCAGCACCAGTAGTCTTGGCAAGATTTTTTCTTTTATTAGGTCAAGCGCGCAAGCGCTCTGACCTGTTGTAATGTATCTTTGGGCTGTTAACCACGCCCACCGCACGTCCATCACTATCACTCGCTCGTGGACTTGCTTTTAAAAAATCCATTATCATCATTGGTAAATGCTTTACGTTTGTCCATCCTTGGGGCGGTTTGGTTACCGCCTTGGGCATCGACCCTGTTACATGAATAATTGCATGTTTGACAATACGTTTGACTGCGAGCGAACTTCTTTTTCCTTTCGTGTCTCTCTTTCGTTCTCATGCTCATGGCGGCATTGGCAGTTTGAATCGGCTCGGTTATGTCAACTGATTCGCTTTTCATTTTCAATTTAAGTGGCAAGAAAAGTCCAGTTAGGAATTTAGGGCCAGATGTATCATCACGGCCCTTTGCGATTCGGTAATAGCGATCTTTAAGAAATCGCTATTACCGACTCGCAAAGTGCCATGTATCACATTTGCGATTCGGTAATAGCGATTTCTTAAAAATCGCAAATGCTATTACCGAATCGCAAATTGCGATACCGGCCCCCATTCGCAGCTATGGGCCTGTTGGCCCATAGCTGCAAATGTTTTGCATTTCCAAAATTGCGATTTCTGAACCAGAAATCGCAATTTTGGAAATGCAAAAGGCCAGGGTGCTGGGGGCCGAAGGCCCCCTCTGCTGCACCCCAAAATCATTTTTTGCAACATGTAGGGGACACACATGCCAAAAGGGCATCTGTGCTTTACATGTTCAATTTAAAAATGCAGTTTAACTGCTTTTTTAAATTTTGCACCAGGTTACCACCTGGTTGCATATCATGGTATTTTGCATGTGCAAAATGCCATTCTGCGAAAAATCGCAATTTGCGATTTTTTGCAGCATCGCCTTGCGACCTGGATTTTGCGAATTGCAAATTGCGATCCGCAAAATCCAGGTCACAACGCAAGAAATCGCAATTTTAGCAATTTCTACTTTGTGGTCTGCGAATGCCTTTCATGCATTGCAGACCACTATTTTGCACTCGAAAACGTCCGAATTTACCGATTCGCACCGTTTGTGAGTGCAAAATATTTTCATACATCTGGCCCTTAGAACGTTAACTATTCTAACTCGAGCAAATGCGAGACCCATTGCTTTGCAAATGCTTGTTTTGTTTGTTTTTTGGAGAAGGAGGCAGTCGAGGATGGAGGGGACGGAAGTGCCTCTCCCAGAAGCAGTTCTCTGCATGAGGGCCTGTAACTTTCATGGCCATACCCCTTCCTTACATGGTGAAATGTTTTATTAATTTGGCAGATCTGGCACTGGCAAGACCGGAGAAGGGCTGCCTCCTGGGAAATTAAGGCACTATTTGGCAGCCTGCTGATGGAATTCCATTGGACATACTGTCGCAAAAACAGATTTATTTGTTGTTGTTTTTTGCAAACTTTGAGCATGAAAATGCATCCAGAAGAAATCAGTGCTTCTTCCGTGAAAGCAATGCAGCTGATACAGTGCTTCGCTTGGTCCAGTTGTAGACATGTTGGTGGCCCCTTTGGAGGAGAATTGAAATGGTTGTAACTTGAGTGCACCTTATTAGGAAGGGTATGAGCAAGTTACTAGTCTGTTAACCTAATTCCCACAGTCAGCTTGGAAATTCTATGCTTGTCTAATGGTTGTAGTGGAAACTGGGGACAGTGGTATTGCACTGTACTTTTGTGTAAATGTGCGATATTTTTTCTTCATCTCAGAGTCTCTCCTTGATGGTAGTTTTCAAAGTCAGAATTATGCATACAGTCCAATGAGTCCAATGCTGGGGATCCGCAGTCACACGCATGCACTTTGTTATCCCTGCTTGCCTCCCACTTCACTACTTCATGTTTCCAAAGTGCTTCCAATTCATTTTCTAGTGCTTTGCCTTTCAGTTGGGATCTGTATAGTAGCTAGAGGTTGCCTGTTGTTTTGCAAATCCTCATGCCTTCAGTCTATCGAGAGTTGTCTCAGTGAGGTTAGGGCTTACTCGCGCGTTGCACCTATGGCGGTCACCCATAGCGACGTCAATTCACCAAAAAGCTAGGGGTAGCAAAAGTGACACCACATGCCCATTGACCTTCAATCTCATGCTCACACGCATTCTTACTCATACACACATTTCCACTTACGCACACTCTCTCTCACCCGCAAGCACGCAGAAAGCATACATATAAAAGCACTTTTTTTTACTTACCTCAGCTGCCAGAGAAGGCTATATTCTATGACAGGACCGGAGGCTCGGATTATGCTTATCCTTCTTTGCTCTTTATATAGTCTGAGGCATCCGGGTTGACGTACGGGAAATGATGTCAGCTCAGTTTTCTTGGGATTTGTAGTTTTTTTATATAAGTATGTTTTGGTTGGCTGCTGTCTATGGTTTTGTTAATAAACAGCAAAGATAGCGAAGCATAATCCTCGCCTCCGTGTCCTTAATAGAATTAAAAATTCTTGACGTGAATGCTAGAAAATTTTACATTCTGGCTAACTGTACTCCAAAACGTTGAAAGAAAAGAGTGGAGCCAAACTGGCTGTAGCGTCGCAGCCCAGGGACGTAACTGGAGCTCCCGACGCTATCACCTGGGATAGACCCATGTGGGTCTGAGAGGAAAGACCCCTGTGTCAAAGTAGGCTGGTGGGCTACCCCATAGATCATGTGACGAAAGTAATAAAAGGTATGGGGAAAAGGCGCGGAGGGGGACCGGAGGAGTGACCGGCCTTTCCACCACACGCAAACAAAGTATTCTGTGTCCTGTGTCATTATTTCGTTTTGCCGCTATACGCACTTAGTGGCACATGTGCACAACCACCCTGGGGCACTACACCAGCATCCATAAAGAGGAGCTGCCCCTGTGTTCCAGGCACTGATTTTGCCACCACTGAGGCCAGGGGTTGCAAAGGCACTGCCAGGGGTCGCAAATGACGTCCATGAATAGGGCTACTTTCTTTGGATGCTGCTGAGTGAGTAAGCGTTTTCATTTTCTCTCCTTCTGTTCTGACACAGTAGCTTGGGGGCACTTCTGAACTACGAAGAGCTGGTGGAGGAAAAATGCTGGAACTTGAGAGGTGGTGATTCTCCTACAGCATGGAGCAACTCACCAAGAAGGCCTTCCCTTTATACAGGGCAGAACCACCCTTCTGTCGCTACTTCCTGCCCCAGCTAGTAACTTAAGAGAGAGTTTCACTCTTTGTTCTGTAAATCATTTCTGTCCAATGGTTTGGGAAGTATATCTTTCAGTATCTGATGTTATCATATAAGCAAACCTATTTATTATCCTTTAGTATTACAGCATATTTGTGGTGTTGAATTGATGCTCTTTCCTCAGATTTCCATTATAGTTAGAGTTTGATCTTTCTAGCTGTTCTCTGTACTTGTGTCCTAGTGAAATGGCAAAATTAACGTCTGGTGATAACATGTCTACGAACTAGTACACTCTTGCACACTCTTCAAACAGTTTTAACATTTCTGTAAAAATAGTGTGCATCCAAAACTGTGCGTTCCTTCGCCAAGCGTTTTTAAATATCCACCCTGTGAAAGCCCACCACGTTTGTAAAGGGTTGTGGGTGGGATAACACCTGCTTACTTCATGACTGGCAGCACCACGTCTCTATGGCTGAGGAAGAGCTTCATTTCCCTGGCGAAGGTACAACTGATGGTGCCTAGCAGTCAGCAATTATGCCAACTAGGTGTTAGATAGATTCCCCCAAAAGTGTGAGCCTAAAGTCCACCTTAAATAAAACACAGCTCCAGCTTACACACTGTGTTTGTGCCCTCTCCAAGGGCCTCTTCATGTTTAAAATGATATTTATTATAACACCGACTGCATGAACGTTACCAGTCACTAAGGCTTTTGGTAGTATGTATGCCCACGTTCACACCTAGTGTCTTCGAAATATGATCCGTCCTCAGGAGGAGAACAAAAAACATTCTTTTAACAGATTGTATGACGTGACTTAAGGCACACGACACAGCCTGCGACTGCAGTCAAAGTTTTAAATAATTAATGTTCTTGATCGGCTCAGTTTCCATGAATGCGTCAAACATCTCCACTTCACACAAAAAAAAAAGTTCCGAAGTGCCCTGAAGTGAAAACTTGCAGCAAGCCTGACAATAATTTCTTACAAACCACATCAAACTACTGAGGAGCACGCATACAATACATGTTTGGTGTTCAGACTTGAATTGTAAGATGCAATAGCATCAAAAAGTGTACTTTTATTGCTCGGGGTAAAATAATCCCTCATGTATCATTATTTATGTTTTCGTTAAGCGAACATCAAATGACTTTGATATGCCACTTCCAAACAAGTCGTAATGATTATGAACTATAAACTGTTTATTCCGAATGCGGGATACCTACAGTATTTTACCCCCTAAATATGTCCTGGTGGTCTGTGGTTCCAAAGCCCTGGGGTGTAAGACAGGCCCCTGCTTCTTCCCCCACTCACTCCACTCCCCTGGTGCTAGAGGAGCCCCCAACCTCCTGGCCCTGACAAGTCATCTTCGACCTGGGTATAAGAGGGGCCCTCCATGTACTCCTTGTGGGTGGGGAGGTACACCAGATCTCAGGAGGTACTTCAGTGCCTCATTCAAAAGAAACAACCATGTGCTGTCCACTGCAAGAATCGGAAAACACTCACGCCTGAGATTCTGCAGACTCACAGACCGCCGACCCTGCATACCTCAGATGTATAGCCGAAAAACTATACCAATGACATAGTAGTTTCAGTGCAGCCTGCAGGTCAGGCTTTTGCCACAGAACATTCATTCATAAGGACAACCAAGCACTATTTACATGTGAGAGTGTTGGGTGTACCCACCATCTTCCCCTTGGGTTATTTAGGGCCTGAGTTAAATATTGGCAGACGGGTTACTCCGTCATAACGGTGACAGATATCTCATCCACCGAAATCTAAATCCCATAGGAAACCAATGGGACCAAGGTTAGAACTGGTCCCCAAAATGGTATGTTAACCTTGAAAAGATGGTGCTTTGCAACTCTTACTATCCATGAGGGCCCTGTATTATCTCATCAAAGGAAAAAGATAGGCCTCTGTGGTCCCATGTTAATTCCTCAACATCAGCATGATCTGGCCACAGAAATGCCAGGTTAGGTCCAGTATAAACCTTTAAGAAATAGGTAATCTTTTCGGTTTCGTTAATAGCAATCTCCAATCAAGGGGCATTTTCATTCCTTAATAGGGGTCCGTTAATCACACACCAAAAGGCTGAGCAGTCTTTAATCTTACTTCCTTCAAGTTATGACTCTAGGCAGAATTCTTTAACTCTATATTTTATCTCTCTTTGAGCGAAACTTTCGTTAATAGCAATCTCCAATCAAGGGGCATTTTCATTCCTTAATAGGGGTCCGTTAATCACACACCAAAAGGCTGAGCAGTCTTTAATCTTACTTGCTTCAAGTTATGACTCTAGGCAGAATTCTTTAACTCTATATTTCATCTCTCTTAGAGCGAAACTACAGTCACACTGACCTGGGAGATTTATGAAGGGCTGCTTTAAGTCCCCTATGGGCTTTAGAACATTTATAATCAAACCATCCTGATCTATTATGTCCAGCCTGGGAGGCCAGATCTAGTTAAATGTTCTTTAATCCCACTCAAAAAAACTAAGAAAACATCCTTAATATCATCGTCGTTGGGAGAATCGTCTTCACAAGTATCAAAGGCCTCTCTTAGATCAACGACTAGTTTTTCAAAGACATTGACTGGATCAACCTGGGTCCAGCATAAAGAGATGCTGTTACAAGTAGCTATTTCAGTATTGTTAACAGTACCCTTTATGTGGGTTCTCTCCTGACTAGTCGGGAAAGGGGCATTGACACTCTGAGGGTAGTGATCGCTCATCGATATAGAGTGAGTAGTGGAGTTAGATAATAATGTACTAAATTTATAAGATGACAGGATATTATCAATGGCAATAATATGATCTCTGCCCTTAAATGTACAATTAAATGGTTTTGGAGGGGCACACAGTTACAAGATCATGCTTAGACACCAGATCATTCAACTTAGCTCTGTAAACATTATGGATGAAATAGGATTGATCCATATAATATATGTCTGCCATACTGCAAATCTTCTTGGATGGTAGTTGTCATAAATGAATATTAAAATGACCTCCCTAAAGAATAAAAACCTCTTTCCTTTTATGACAACATATAACTTCAAGATCATGGTTCAATTGAAGTAGTACATTAAGTATGTCCTATAATAATGCATTGTTCTGAAAGTTAACAAGAGCTAAACTAAGCTTGTACAACATTTTGATAAAAATGATTTGATAACATGGAGAGCGCTAATCAACTTGTTCATAGGTGAAACAGACAATAAATTAGAAATATAAATGGACAAAAACCCCCTTGGCTCTTGCTGCCGGAGAAGTTGCGGTCAGCAGATGGAATGTCATAAAACCATTGATCTCAATACACTAAGATCCCCATGTTTCCTGGAAACATAAAAATTGAGAATTTACAAAATAAAATCATGCCAGTCCGAGAGATGAACCTCGGAGCACAGCCCTGCCACAGTCCAAAATGAAATACTACAATGAGGTTGGCATATTAGCGCCTCTGCCCTTGAAATTAGAGTGACGTGATTATGCAAAATGGTCAAATACGGGGGGGAATAAAGTCCTAGCGTAACAAAAGGGTCCCTCGGGCATTTTGTAAATGAACCATCTCCACGGACTGTAATATCGTCAATTGGACAGCCCTTCTCTATACTCTCAGTAAGTCAATCTACACTTTTCATGGAGGCTAATGGCGTAAAGCAATACTCTTTTAAGACACTAGAATTATATTTACTGTACGAATGGGAATCGAACAGAGTAAGTACATATAACACAATACACAAAAATACAGCGCATTACAGCCATAAAGCCAGCCCCCTGGTTATACAGACTACACACTGCTTGCGAACAATAAATACTTGCAAACACTGGAACACTTCTGAAAATGAAAGCAAAACAGCAATATACTAGAAACATTGGGCTCATTGTTCACAAAAGTACTGTTTTCTCTTCATAACTAATCATAATGACAGTACAGTAAAAGAGAGGCTTAATGCCTTCTCTAAAATAGAGGTACTTTGTAACAGGTTTACTACCTGGTAATATTTGTCATCCTGCCAATCACAAGCTGAAACAAACCAAACTCAGAGGCAGTGAACAGAACAGTGTGCCAGTAACCTACAATTCAATGGGACAGCATTGAGAATTTTAGTATTGTGAGTTACTATAGCACGGAAACCAAATCTATGTCCTGGTTTAGGGTTAGGTAGTGTCGGTCCCTTAAAATAATAATATTGCACAGCCTCAGGGACCTAGAAGCTCCAGGCCAATAGCGCCTCTCTTTTGGGGGCCAAATTTGGAGGCTAAGACCTCCCAGCAACCGTGATAAATAGTGAAATAATTAGAAAACAGGCCAAGATAGTGAGAGGAGCAATGACAGTGAGGATGCAGGGTAAGTCTGGTGAACCATATACAAATTGTGTTTCATATGTGGGGAAGAAATGGGTGAGGATGATTTGATGACCCTTTACATCATTTAATCTCATATTTGTATGTCATGCCTACAAAGGATAGGTGTTCTTACAATACGTCTAATTGTAGATGAAAGTGCTAGTCTTGGTCTAGTCTTAAGTCAATAAGGCACACAGGGACCCACGGCTAATAATAATCTGCAGCAACAGGACCCTGTTCTCTTTTTAACTTGGTCCACACTTTGTCAGTCAATAGAAGATGCTGAAGCCCAGGCATGGTTATGAGCTGTGCTTAATTCCATCCTCTGAATATAACGTCACACGAGGTTATTTGTACTGGCCTTTCATGGGTATTGCATGGATTGCACTAATTAGTTGGTTTGAAAGTGCTGTATTAATAATAGTAAAAGGCCTACTAGCAAACGAGAGACATTAGGGATAAAGAAAGTAACTTAATACTGGTGTAGGATAACAACGCATCTCTTAATTACTGGGCTAGTAAGAATGATTAAACACCGAGAGAGGGTCTGGTAGGATGAATTTCCCTCACAGCTGTAGTAGATTCTCTAGGATTTTACTGTAAATGTATGTATAATGAGCTTACTTACAGGGTCTTTCAGCCAGCCCTCTTCATTCACCTGTGTGGTATTACAACATTTACATTTTCTTCCACCCATTACAGCATACAAAATGGGGCAATGGGTCAGCCCACTTCAGCAAATGGCGGCAAGTGACAACATTCTGCTCTTTCGGAAGGAACACATTCATACACAAAGTGATTCCCTCCAGTACTAGAGACTACAATGCCGAAGTGTGTTCTTTGAAACCAAACATATTTTTGCTTTAAAACAATGTGTTTTTAGATTGACCCAGCAATAATAGCTTCCCCTAAACAATAACATTTTGCAAAAATCGTGCCAAAACATAAGACGTATTGACAAACCCAAAAAGCTTGGAGCCAACACCAGTGCTTTGCCAATGCTTGTTTTCTACCTGCACTGCGGTCCAGCAGGTACAAACTGCTAAGAATGTAATTTGTAAGCCCCTCATATATGGTGATTAAAGGGGTCCTACTAGTGCAAAGCCAGTATACTGACAATCAATACTTTTTAAATACTGCTTATTTTCTATCCTATATCGGAACCTTATGTGGGAAAAAGCTGGCAGAATTAGGTAGGTTCAGTCATGCCTTAAAAATAAATGGAGAAATTGTGTTATGTTTATTTTTAATTAAGTTTCTAGTGTGTGCACTGTTAGGTTCTTCAGAATATACTTAGAGACGGTAAAGGCTATTTGCTGCCTGCTCCCTGATGCTAGGAAAATCTGCTACGGTAACATAGTATTTCCCTTAGTGCTTAATTTGTAAAAACAAATAACTAAATTAATTAATTAATAAGCAAATATGTTTCAGTCTGCAGTTTTTTCTGAAGGGGGGCTGGATGCCACTGCTGAGGTCACCCACTTCCACAACTGACGTTGCCCAATGGGGTTCTGACCACTGCCTTTGATGCTAGCAGTACCAGCCTCGCCGCACAATGGCAAGTGCCTTGGTTTTGAAGCAGGCAAGGGCTGGGCTGCCATCATACCATTATAATAAAAGCATACAAAAATACAGCTAGTTGGTTAGACATACACTTAGCTTAAAAGAAAGCCCCGCTTCAGAAATCTTGAATAAAACAATAAATACTGTAGATAAAAAAAGAAATGAAAACAATAAATATTATAGCAGCTAGTCTGGCTCACATTGTCACCCAGATGAACACATAAAATACCCCATAGTAGTTAAACTTGAAACACTATCAGTTCTTTACCAATGCCAACCAAAAATAAAAAGATATGTTAGATGTTTTTATTCCTATTGAGGCACAAGCTTTATGCACCTCACTTGGGGCATCAGCTCCATTAATCTACATTTTTAATTACAGTTTACAATTGTTTTAAATACATTTTATAATGATCTGAGAAACATTCTCAAGGAAATCACTAAATGGTAAAAAAAATATTATTACTAGGCTAATTTAACTATGTATAATCTTTTTACTGACAAAGAATGGGATCCTTTAGTAATGTACAGCAGGAAATACAATTACAAGAAGAAAGGGAGAGGAAAAAACATAATACCCAAATAAGAATTCAATAACATATCGAAATCTAAGAGTCAGCAAACGGTATAAAAATACATTGTGAGATGCAATCCAAAATTCATATTTCTGTTGGAACCATAAAAAAGACATTTAGGGTTCCAAGTTAAATTAATATGGAGCCATCCATCTACAGAGTGTCCATTCTTGAGTTACCTTAAACTATTTACCCAAGGCAATTCCAATATCAAATGATTTTAAAGAGAATCAAATGTTTAAAGCTTTGAGTCTAATGCAGCACCCATACTTTAAGAATACTGAAAGTAAAATTGTTTACCTTTCTATAATAAAATGTTGATAAGCCAAAAGGATATGAACTATATTAAATTTCACATTTAAGTGGCAAAAGTAGTGACTGCCATTCGCCTTAAGAATAGATCTGCAACCTGTGATCAGCTGCGATGGATTGGTACCAATCCTAATTATCAGAATTATGTATGCTATATATTTATTTGGAATCTCTAATAAATAAGGGAATATTCCATGAGCACTGATCCAATTGTGGAAGTTATTAACAGAGCTTTTACAGGCCAAGTAGCATCTTTTATTGATTGTGCTATCTTGCATAACTTGTGTATTTAAAATTTGCTTAGCTTTGGTATGGTTAATCACCTGTCAAGTTCTTGTATCTTGGTATCCGGGATGGATTGATGGACTGTAGTCTTTAAAACCCTTAAATATCTGTCTGAACCAGCTCCCCAGGTAATTACTGAGACCTTATCTTCCATAAGTGAGCAATTTAATAAGTGGAGAGTGCAGGTTTTAGCATGACATTTACACAATGGAAACTTAAATTCCAATCTAATAGTTTGAATCATAGAACTCTGAGGGACACAGAGTAATTTTTTAAGACAAGAAGATTCTGTGTGCTTTCAGTCTACCTTTGAATAGAAAGAAACTAATTCAGCGTGCCACAGAGAGCTCGATGTGTTCATTTACTTAAAATAGCTATTCTCAGAATACTAAAGAAATTCCCCCCTATATTTGAAGTTAAACTTTTTTTGGGCATTGGTTGTTGCTAAAAGTGCAGGTTTTGAAATAGAGAGCTGCTCATCCCAAACAAGACCGTTAGCAAAATGTAGACCTAGGTATTTATAAGTTATGACCCACTCCAATGAGAAATCGAAAATAAATCATTAGAATTTGTTCGATATAGAATAATAAATCAGAGTTTTGGTCTAGATACATTTATGGTTTTAACAAATTATGGGAGCAGTAAGAACTTGGAGTTTTGATTTTTCTCTGTAGGGCGACAGGAATGTAATCCAATAAAAACAAATTGTCAGCCTACGTAAGGCATAAAATGTCCCGATTTTAGGGGAGAATGAATGAGTTTCATTAATGAAATCTGGAAAATCAGACAGGATTAAATTAAACAGTAGGCAAACTAAAAGACAGCCTTTCTTTATGCCATTTTCAATTAAGATCTTGGGAGACAAGATTTCATTCCTCTTCAGGTTAACTTGAGCCCAGGTATGGAGCAATTGGATCATATAAAAATAACTTTTGTTATCTCATAAGTTACAAGCTTGCTCCAATACAGGTTTCGATAGACTGATCAAAAGGTGCGCGAAGGTCAACAGAGAGCACCGGAGTTTGCCACCTGTCTCCATAGATCTTCCTGCTAAGGCCCGGAGACCAATACAATAATCAATTGACAGATGACTTGGACGATAACCCCCCTGCTTTGTACATTCTCTGATATCTCTTGATGTATTTGCTTTCATTACATAATAGTAAAGCCCGTGCAAATATCTTAGAGGTCAAAGCTAACAAAGAAACTAACCTTTAATTTGCAGTTTTCGGTCAGGCTCCCTTTTTGTAGCACAGCATTCAAAAATAGCTTCCTGTCAGGATTGTGGAATAGGGGCATTTTCAGACCCACTAAAAAGGGACTGAGAAGGGAAGAACTCCCTAAGAAACTGCACTGAAGTAACACAGTTAGGAGACTGCTGTGGCCCCCTGGCGTGATTATTTCATTTCTTCAATAACTTTGACTAAGGGATCTGATTCTTGGAGTTGAAGCAAAACAACGTCCCTGTAATAAATTTCATCCATCAGAACGATGTTAACTTCGTAGCCTTTTATGTATAGAGCAGAGACCTAATTCCACCAGTGTGCTTGTGGAACAGCATCCTCAAAGGTTTTTAGTGAGATCATAATCTCCCTTTTTTGCCAAGTTCCACATTTTGTTGGCGTATCAGCTGTAATAACTGTGCACTTCCTACCAGCAAGAATTGTAAAAAGTAAATTATTTTGAGCTGTGAGATTACGAGAATTCCTTTTCAGGTTTCTCTATGTAACCACCATTGCAAAATCTATATTATTAAATATTTCCATTCAGCTTTTTTTTGCAATTCCAACACTTTTGATCAAAGCACCAAGTTATTTTTTATTTGTATTTTGATTCAAGTTGGTTCTGTAAGCAATTTTAAACTCCAAAAATGTGTAAACTTAATTGTTCATTTTATTGTATTATAGACTGTATCAGACATTGTATCACTGAATCATAGATTGTATCACAGTGGATTACTTCGAGATACCCTGTACACTAAACTTTTTTTAGTTTATGGAGATTTTAATCTGTGAGCTTGATTCTTTTCTAGTGTGTGCAAACTGATTGGAAAGCTAACATCAAATCGAGAGGTTTAACATTATAATCATTTGAAAGAATTTCTAGGGTCAAATTGTTGCTAACCCTATAATCGACTACTTATAGGTTACAAGAGTATTGTCTTGCTATACAACCCTTAATTCTTGCATTTGTTTTGTTCACTGACTGATCACAACCTTTTAGGTGCATACTCAAACAGAAAAAATCAAAGTATAAATAAAAAATAATAATTTATTTATTTTGTGTTAATTAGTATACTAAGATGTATGGTTTGTTTTCATTTTTGTGTATCACCCCAAAGAGGTCACCTCCATTGGGGAACCATCACCATTCTCCTAACCCCTGACGTGACCAACATACGTCAAGTAGTCCTTCAGTACATTGTGCCTCTAATGCATATCTGACAACACACAGCGTGGGCAGCTTTGTTGTGCTTCTCTTGTTCCTCTGAGGTCAAGTGTCGTACCACCATCACAGGAAAAGAGTGGTAAAAATGCAATGCACAAAGCTTCTGTCTTATGACATACAAATCTATTGTCTGGACAGCTTTACTCACATGACAAAAAAATAATTGGGACAGGAGGTAGACTGAGTGCTTGAAAAGCTACAGACATAAGACACCCCAGTCCATTGCCCTGATGGCATGCCTGGTTTATCTACATCTGCTGAGTACAATGTGTTTTAACTTCTATGTTAAGTCTGATAATGGGTCGCCACTGTCTCTCTGGCCTCCTCAAACTAAGGAAGGATGGGCTTCCTGGACTAAAAATTAATTTGGGAACCACGGTTGCAATTTGCACATCCAGTTTTATCGAATGATTTTGTATTTTGTGAACTGGCCTATGTATTAATAGGTTGGTTTACAAAATACAGAATCATAGTGTCACAATTCGACCTACCTCATAAATATTAAAGAGGTAGGCCGCAAATTTGTACCCACTACGATTGGCTACAATTGGAGTCAGAGTGACCTCCTGGGGTCAGCAGACCGCCACGTCTGCATTTACTTTTCAATAAAGCAATCTTTCTTGTTTAAATGTAGCCACTATTGCTAAATGGAAAACGTGATGCATTTTACAAACATATTTTATTAGTAAGCTTTGGTCTCGAGACTACTGCCTGTCCTAAAAAATGTTTTTAAAACATCCAGAAAGCTGAAGGTATCCTTTGGGGACCCATTTCCATTTGGAAATAGGTTACCACCTCCTTTGAAGCAACAGTAAAATATTAATGTTTTGCAACCGGATTTTGGGTGAAAAACATTCCTACTGTATATAACATAAGGATTTGGTATTTGGAAGGGATGCCCTTACCATGCCCATTGCAACTACTGATTCGTAATAGTTTCTTAAACTCATTTAACGATTCTGAAAACCTTTTCCAAATCGTTAAATGGGTATTGTACATTTTGAAAATGGTCTTAGCATTCGCTAACCCTCTGATTTCTCAAAACAGAGTCTGCGAGTATTAAAATCGTTAGTACATGAGGCTTGATGTTCTTTCTTTGTTAAATAGCAGTCGCTGAGCAATACTGATTGCAGAACAAGAAATATTCTCAAGTGGGCCAATAGGTTTCTGCTTTTACTCTACTGTGTTCATGGAAAGCCTAAAATCCGTACATGCTGAATTTATATGTGCAGTTACATAAATAATGTAAAAATGCCAAACAGCCACATAGATGTCAAAAAGACGCTCTCACGTACTTATTAGCGGTACAAAACAGTAATGAAACCCTGGGAAGTTATTAAAAAATGCACCAATGCCTATCTTCCAAGAGATGAGGATGCAGGAGTTCTCCATGAACTATTTGCGCATACATACACAACATTAAAAAGGTGACGTGTTTCTGTCGTCAGAGTCAGTTCAAATCAGCCTTTTTTTTTAAAGATTTCAAATCATTTCTAAGAATTCTTCCATGTTTCAAAGTAACCGTCTAGCAGTCCTGAAAGCAGTGCACTTGCAATAGTTGTTCAACACTTTTATGTGATGCATTAGAGGAAGTCAGATTTTACTCTCTGCGAAGACCCAGAATCCAAACCAAAATGACCATTAAATATATATGTCATGATTAAATTCACAGATATCACGCTCCAATAATGTCATAGTCTATTTGTCAGTTTTTATGTAAGCGACTAATACATTAAAATGCCCCTCCTAACGACATGTAAATAAAGGCAGTATGTCGTTTTCATTAAGCCCATGCGAGACGACATTAAGCGTATCCATTCTTGTGCTCTAAAAGTGACACGAGTCGCCACTGAGTTACCTCTCAGAATATCCTACTTGTTGAAAAATTGACAATTCCAGGTTACAGTGTACAAAACGCCGTGTTTGAGGCGTTCTAGAAAATAACGTTCTGACTATTTGCTTGTTTCAAGAAAATTCTTAGTAAGTGGCGTGTCTGCAGTGTTATATTTGCATGAACAGACCTCATTTATCACGTCACAACCTTCACAGCCACGCTAAAACAAAAGTGTTAGTGGGAGAAGGATATGGCACAGTAATGTTTAACAAAATTACTTTTCCCTCTTTGGCCTAGAGTTGTTTTAAATTTCCTGCATTTTGGTATCTGCTACTGTGTTTAGGTGTTTTAATGCAGCATTTTGTTATTGTGGAGCAACTCCAAAACAAGCATGGTCAAAGCCAATAGGTCTCATCTATTGAGATGTATTGGCTTTGTTAATGTTTTTTTTAATTTATGCTGTACAGTGTGGAATGGTATGGTTTGGTCTAGTCTAGTATGATGTGGTCTGTTATGGCCTGCTATTGTAGCGCATTGTATGGTATATTATGGCCTATTATGGTTTAGAATGGTATGGTATGGCTTGACATTGCATCATATGGTATGGTATTGTATGGTAAGGTATGGGTTGGCTGGTTATTGTATGGTATAGTATGCTGTGGTATAGCTTGTCATTGTCTAGTTTTGTATGGGATGGGATGGTTTGCCATTGCATTGTATGGTATGGCATGGTATGGGTTATCAGTATATAGAATGGTATGTCCATCACTTGTTGTTTTTGCATTTGTCGCCCTAAGTGGGAAGGGTATGCCCAGACGTGGGTCCCGTGCTTCTCATGCCACTGGATTCAAGCTAGCCTGGCTGATGAGGGGTGAAACCCCGAAACCGGTCCCAGGATGCTTGTTTCCAGTCCAGGGAAGACCTGGCTTAGCAGTTCGGGCTGGACTGTTCCCATGGGGAACAGGGTCAAGACTGATTTGCATATGGCTGGGTCCAAACTGGAATGGCATGGGCAGCAAAAAAACGATGGATTAAACCCAGATCTGTGACTGGGGGTGAATGTTTGACAATGTTCAGCATTCCGTCCCCAGACGTGGGTCCCGTGCTTCCCATGCCACTGGATTCAAGCTAGCCTGGCTGATGAGGGGTGAAACCCCGAAACCGGTCCCAGGATGCTTGTTTCCAGTCCAGGGAAGACCTGGCTTAGCAGTTCGGGCTGGACTGTTCCCATGGGGAACAGGGTCAAGACTGATTTGCATATGGCTGGGTCCAAACTGGAATGGCATGGGCAGCAAAAAAACGATGGATTAAACCCAGATCTGTGACTGGGGGTGAATGTTTGACAATGTTCAGCATTCCGTCCATCACTTGTTGTTTTTGCATTTATAGAATGGTATGGCCTGTTATGGGAATGGGTTGTCATAGTATGAGATGATATGGCTTGTGATTGTATAGTATGGTATGGCATGGTATGACCTGTCGTATGATGTGGTCTGGCCTGCTATAGTATAATATTGCAAGTATGAAGTTTTTGAAAGGACTTACATTGTGTTTTAAAAATGTTATCATCATGCTCCTTTAAATTGGTAAAAAAGCAGCGTGCTTCAAAAGTATAAGTATGTGAAACTGGGGAGATGTAACAAATCTTTAGTAGGAGGCAAAAGACAAAGCAAAACGTGGAAGGAGGATGGGCAGAAAGGAACAAATAATTAAAAAACATAAGGGTTCCATTTTTAGTAATTAAACATAACATCCTGTATGTGGCTGTAAAATGATATTTGGTCTGCAAAAGTAGAAGGGAAGCCTTAGAGAGCCAGGCATGTTCACTAAATATCCAGACAGGCAGCTGTTTGTTTTACAAATGTAACAGTACACCAAGTGGACTTTGCAGGAATTAAAAACGGCAATAGATGTTGATTACAACAGTTATTGCCACTGACAATTTGATTTTGCAATACTGTACATTAAGGCCTTCATTATGAGGCTGGCGGTCTTCAGGCCTCCTGCGTCGCGGTCGGACCGCCCCCAACCATGATATTACGACTGTGGCATTACCGTCAAGGTCAGACCGCCGGTATGCCACTTTTCGGCCGCCCGACGGCCTGGCGGTGCCAGTGGTCCCAATCCACCTGGCCAATGCTGCAAGCAGCACTGCCCTGGGGATTACAACCCCTCTCTCTGCCAGCGTTAACATAGTGGTTTTACCACCATGCAAAGGCTGGCGGAGACGGGGGCCAGGGGCATGGGCATGGCAGTGCGGGGTCCCCCTGGCCAGCCCCGTAGCGCAAATCACTGCTGGTGCACCTGATCCACAACAGCATTGCCGCAGGCTCTATTATGACCCGGCATCAATGTTGTTGTGCTTTTCCCACTGAGCCAGCGGGATAGGGCCTCCTATTAGGGTCTCCTAACCGCGGGAGTTTGGCGGGCAGCCTTTCCCAGTCTCCAAACTGGTAATTAGGGCCTAAGTGTTTGAAGAGCTCGTTATTCTCCATACTGAAAGGAAAGTTGTGGCAGCTCTGCTTACCTGTGTTACGAACTGTAGAGAACAAGGAGAAGGGAGTTGTAAATCACAAGCAGATGATTCCCTGCAGCGCTTTAGAGTGTGCGTTGAATCTTATGAAGGTGAAACCAAAATCATCCAAAGCAAGGCGAGACTGCAAAAATAAAACAGCTACCGCTGGCCAACGATGAGAAAAGAAATGTGAGTGACAATGAAGCCAACAAGTGATGAGCAGACTTGAAGCCCATTTTATTTAAGTTTTTGTTCTTAGGTAAGAAAAGATCTTGCAAGTGACAGCGCATGCTTTGTCTAAGGCGAGACTTAGGGAAGAATGCCACACTGACATAATCAGACTGACAAAACTTCATTTTGGAGAAAAGCCATAATAACAGAATACCTTTTCCATGAAAATATAATGATTTAATGGAAAAGGTATAAAAGACTGAATTCCAGGTGTGGGGAAAAAATTCTTACAATTTCTGTTACAGTTGCATTCAGAAGCACTTTTTCTAGTACCATGATTCTCCCACTTTTATTAACATAATTATTATGAATTACTCAGACCAATTTGGCATGCATGAAACCTGGCAGGGAGTTTCATGACATGAGTCCTAAGGGGCAGGGTGTGAAATCCAAATAGCAAGAGCCGACCACCCCACGCAAGCTGTAAGCTTATTGGACACGCCCTTGTGGCTGGTGCTTTAATCGATCTTGTGTTCAACATTAGTCTTTTTAGGGTTGAGCCTGCGTCGCATGCGCTTGCGCATGCGTTTCGCTTGCGAGGCGCTTTAGTAGTTAGAAAAGGGCTCGGAGCCAAGTCCATGTCACGTCAGTGTCTTTCATTGGTTCGTGGGCTTGCCTGTTAAAATCTGCTTGCTTTCATTAGTGGAAGGCATGCATACGTCATTCCTTTTCCGGTGGATAGCCATCCTCGAGCGCAGCGACCAAGTACTGAAAACATGCAAGGCTCGCTGTTTTCCGTCCGGTTTGTGGACTACTTTTTATCTTTTTTCGCAGCGCGATCTCGCTTGTTACATAGTTAATTGCACTTTTGCCGGTTACGTAGATAATTGCACTTTTGCCGATAGGCTTGACCACGGGTGAACTGTAGCAGCGCGATCGCGGTCTTTTTTCCCATTTAGTGTGGCAAGAAAAGTCCGGTTGGGAGTTTACAACTGCTAATAGCTCTAACTCGAAGAAATGAGAGACCTGTTGCATTGCAAATGCTTTTTTTTCTCAGTTCTGTAAATGTGTTCAGGCCAGCTTCCAGGAGCATACCCAGTGAGTGTAAAGAGTGAGTCTGATCAAAGGATTTGAAGGAAGTTCAAATTATATATCATTTGCATGACAGTTGTATCTTCCCTCAGGGTTGTTAGTCAGCTTGGATAGCTGATGATCTATCCATCCTTCCCATTCAACCGCAAGCAGCATCCTGGTTCTCAGCCCATGAACTGTGTTGTGTCTCTTATGACCAGTACAGCTCTGTGTTTTTCAAGTATTTACATTTCACATGAGGAACATATGTTTTTATTGAGAATGCTGACAACTGATAAATGCAACTCACTTTGGATAAAGGCTCCCACTGAGTGTAATATTTATCTTCCTGTCTTGCATTATCTTTGACGGACTTTCGGCTTGATGTTTTCAGTATCGTGGTTATAAGGTTTCGTGCTCCTTTGCATGTGGGGCCACTGCAGCCTTGTTTCGTGCCTCCTTAAGCGTTACTCCAGCCCGTCACCTACCTTGAAACCCATCACCAACGGAAATAAATAACAGTTTTACCTTATGGCAGTTTAAACTCCAGAGGGAATTCAAGCACTGTAAATAACAGCTGCTACTACAATTAGTGGAACTCGTTTTAGCAACAATGCAAGCACACGTGTTAGCGCTGGTCGTGTAATACAGTTAGCTGCGCAGTGCACAAAGACCTCCTTTCAATGTGAATTAACCAAATTACCTACTTTCGTAGAAACGTAGAATCTGACGGCAGATAGGGGGCGCCAGACCCGCTGCTGCTGCCAAAGACGTGCCTGCATTTCACTCAACAGATTCTACCTGGAATCCTGCTGTACAAAAGCTTCATCAATATTACTATGTCCTTCTGCCTGTGTAATGCTCTTCTGAATTCATTTAACTTTTTGAGTCGAGCCTATGCAGCGCGCAAGTGCTCTCTCTCGACATGTTGTAAACTACTTCTGTGGGCTTTCACCATGCCCATCTCACACACATCACTTTCATTCGTTCCTTGGCCTGCCTTTCAAAATTCCCTTGATTTCGTAAGTAAATGCTTTATGTTTGTCCTGCCTTGAGGCTGCTTTGTTGCCTACTTGGAGACTGACGCTGTTACATGGGTTATTGCACGATTTGCATATACCTTAGTGTGGTTCACTACTTTTTTCTTTTGCCTCTCTGCTTCACGCTCCTTGAACATATGTTGTTTCTTCCTCGTTTTTGGGCATGCCGATGTTTCTTTGTTGTGTCTGCGCTTAAAGGCTGCAAGCTGGAGGGGGGTTCTTTTTTTTTTTAAGTTTCATATAGCGCAAACTCGATCGGAGGAACGCTTTACACAAGCAGCACTTACTACTAGTTTAGCAGTTGAAAAATATACAAACTGCCACACTTAACAGAGGGAGAGCCGATAAAGCAACATTCACTGCACTCAGAAACCTGCCCCATAATGCTATGTGGGGCATTCTTTTTACAAAACATATTTGCTTATACCTCATCGTTTGGTGGTCCTACGACAATGGGACCACCACCAGAACGTTAACCATGACATACTCTTTCTGTCTGGGTCATCTTTGGGTCCCCACACTAGGTTGTGGGGAGCAAAAGTAGTTACCCCTCCCACCGTTCAGTGTCTTTTTAAACACTCGTGGCTAGAACTTTTGTTTTACAGCTGGGAGCAGTTTGTGTTTTAAGGGACTAATTTATAATAGTATTGCAGTAGGCCTGCTAGGCCTGAAAATGTGTAAGACACTACGCCATCTTCAGGTTAAATTTATGGTTACACTTCATCACTTTCTGCCATTCTGTTTTCATGTTGTTATGCCCTCTAGGGGTTGACTATATGGTTACATGACCACTTTTCTTACAGATGCCATTTTTATTATGGTGCCCTCTAGGGGTTGTTCTGAACATTACAGTCACAACACTACAATATTTGCTGCACTCGGAAACTTGCCCCATAATGCTTTGCAGGGCATTCCTTCTCGAAAATGTTTTTGCCCATAACTCACCATGTGGTGGTCCTAGGACAATGGGACCACCATCAAAAAGTTCAGCACAACATACTCTTTCTGTCTAGGCCAACTTTGGGTCCCCACTATGGTTGGGGAACCCCAAAATAGTAACCTCTGCCACCATTCATTGTCTGTTTAACCCCTCTCATGGCTGGAACTTTTGTTTCACAGCAGGAAGTAGTTTGTGTTTTAAGGGCCTTGTTTATAATAGTATTGCAGTAGGCATGTTAGGCCTGAAAATATGTATGGCACTATGACCTCTAGAAGTTACATTTATGATTACACTGCATTACTTTCTGCCATTCTGTTTGCATGTCATTATGCCCTCTAGGGGCTGACTATATGGTTACATGACCATGTTATTTACAAATGCTATTTTTATTATGGTGTCCTCTAGGGGCTGCTCTGAGCATTATAATCAAGATACTATTCGGAAGCTCGCCCCATAATGCTTTGCAGGGCATTCCTTTGACAAAACATGTTTTTGCCCATAACTCACCTTGTGGTGGTCCTTGAACAATGGGACGCCATCAAAATGTTCAGTGCAACACACCCTTTCTGTCTAGGTCATCGCTGGGTCCCCACACTAGGTTGTGGGGGGCAAAATAATAACACCTCCCATCAACCAGTGTCTTTTTAAGTTTTCTCATGGTTGGAACTATTGTTTTATAGCTAGGAGTAGTTTGTGTTTTAAACACCTTGTTTGTAATATTATTCTAGTAGGCATGCTAGGCCTGAAAATGTGTAATGCCCTACGCCCTCTCTGGGCTAAATATACATTTACAATGCACTACGTTCTGCCATTCTGTTTTCATGTGGTTATGCTCTCTAGGGACTGACTATATGGTTACATGACCATGTTTCTTACAAATGCTATTTTTATTGTGGTGTCCTCTAGGTGCTGTTCTGAGCATTACAGTCAAGATACTACAATATTCGCTGCACGTGAAAACTAGCCCCATAATGCTTTGTGGGACATTCTTTTTACAAAACATTTTTGCCAATAACTCACTGTGTAGTGGTCCTATGGCAAAGGTACCACCATCAAGACGGCCAGTACGATATGCTCTTTCTATCTAAGTCATCTCTTTTTTTATATTATTATTTTGAGGTACCCCCCCATGTAGTGTGGGGACCCAAAAATAAGATTATTAAAAAAATATAATAAAAAATGGCAATATTTTCATTTTTTGCTGCAGATAGAGGAAGGAGGTAAATGGAAGTGCTTTAGGTGTATGCCGGGCCACTGGAATTATGTGGCAGAGATGACCAAATTACATGGCATTGTTGACCAATTTATGTGGCAAGAAAAGTCCATTTATACGTTTACAACCCCAATAGCTCTAACTCAAGCAAATGTGATACCTATTGCATTGCAAATTATTGTTCTTTTTTACATTACTACTGTAGGGCATCTGCTCCTTTGTTTTGTTATATGTTGCATGAAAACACCTTTCCACTCAAGCTCTCTCCCCACAACCCCCTCTTCCAGTCTCACACAACACCTTCTGTTTCTAAGATTAATCTTCCATTCATTCAGAAGCACTTTTTCTAGTACTGTGCTTGCCCAACACATTCATTTTCCCATTATTTAATTCGTATCATTCACATGAATTACTCAGACCTCTTTGGCTTCCCTGGGACCAGGCAGAGCGTGGAAACCAATCAGCAGCGGTCGATCACCCCACATAAGATGCAAGCTCCCTGGACATGTCCAAGGGACAGGAGCACCGTCTACACAGCACCACACCCCTATGAATAAATGCATGCATAAAAGATTTGTTCTAAAACAAAGTAATATGGTTTATTAGTTAAGGGGCTACTTACATGTGTGTTTGACCGAAAAAAGTATGAGTTTGAGTCCAGGCATGGCAAACTCTCCATTTTATCCTTCTGGTTTTAATAAACCGAGTTCCAATCATTTATGTTATAGTAATACTTGTTATTTATAGAACATAAACAGGAAAACTGCAGCATTAAAAGCTCTATAGAAAGCTTATTTTATATGGCGTCACATATCAAAGGGGGCATTTTGGGAATTCTCTTTCAAGGAGCATCTGGAAAACATATTAGCAAAAGTGCATTTTTAAGCACGTTAGAGCAGTGACACTGATCAAACTTCGAGATCTGAAGATCAAGGATCGGAGAATTTGACGCTCTGTCCACAGCATTTGGTGAGAATTACGTACAAATGGTACATTTGTAAGCACATTGTGTTACTAACATTTGTCAGACTGTTCTAGGATTGAAAGCCTACTTTAAAGTGCAATTCCTCTATTAGCAGACTAGGTCAAATGGATTTAAAGATCACTGGACTTGGGACATAGGGAGATCTGTTCTTTCAATCAATCTTTGCTGACAACCTATGTTTTGATATTGTCTCACTCTCCTATGAATTTTAATTAAACAAACCAGCTTTCACTTGACAAAATATTTTTACACACAGTACTGTGATGACAAAAAAAAATAAAGGGGCATAAAATCTATGTCAGAAAATGGGAGGGAGTAATGTTCGAAGTCCAATACAAGAACGAGAGAAGTTTGGCCATTACTGGGGAAGTGGCCAGAGAAGCTTGGGGAGTAAGTATTAGTGGTCAGATTAATGCGCCTTAAAGGTGGGTGCTTAGCCTCTTTTGGATTTGCAGAAATAAGTGTAAAACTATTGCCAGCCTCGTCTTCAGGAGGAGCACAGTATTAGTTTTGAATCCACAAAGAGAGGGTGTCTGTGGTTAACTTTATACTATATAGCCATTGTTTGGATTCGAGCGTAATTGTTCACAAAGAGGAAGAATTGTTATCTGATCTGGATGGCTTTTTTGTGAAAAGGAGGGAACATTTGTTTCTGGAATTTCAAGCGTGCAGCAAATCAAATAGTTATTGTTGTCTTCTGCTGTGAGCATTGCAAGCCTCGCAATAATGGGACAATTCAAAGATGAGAGTGTGTAACGATGGGAAAGAGAGTTTAGCAGCTGCTAAAGTCCCTTTGCGTGTGCAAACAAGCAATAGCAAAGCAAATTGGTCTCACCTACGCAAGAGCTATTAGCTTTTCTAATGGGTTTCAGCTATGTTGGACCACAGAGTGGCTGTTGTTCAGAATTGCTAAATGTTTGTAGGGTAGAGGAGAGTGCTGTTCAGTGGAATGTCATGAAGTGTAATGATATTCAGTGTCATAGAGTGGAGTGTCTTGGAGTAGATGGCGTGTTGTGGAGCACAGTAGAGTGCAGCGATGTAGAGTGGAGTGTTAGAAAGGCGTGGAGGGGCATACAATGGAGGGACATACAATGGAATAGAGAGGCAGAGAGTGTCCTGCCATACAGTGGAGTAGAGTGATGTAGAATGGAGTGGAGTGGAATGGAGAAGAATGAAGTGGCATAGAGTGGAGTGGCGTAGAGTGGTGTGTCGCAGAGCAGAGTGTCATGGACGGTCATAGCGTGGCATGGAGTGGCATATGGTGGAGTAGAGTGTCATAGAGTAGAGTGTTTTAAAGTGGAATGGCATACAAAGGCGTAGACTGGAGTGAAGTAGAGTGTTGTGTCAAAGAATGAAGGGGCATAGAGTGGAAAGAGATGGCGTGGAGTGGAGTGGAATGTCAGAGTGTTCTAGAGTGGAGGGTCGTAGAGAGAAGTGGAGTGGCATTGAGTGACATAGAGTGGAGTGGCATACAATGGAGCGAAGCACATGTCACAAGGTGAAGTGATATAGAATGGAGGGGCATAGAGTAACATAGCACAGAGTGTCATGGAGTATAGTGTTATAGAGTGGAGTGTCATAGAGTGAGTGGTGCAGAGTGGCATGGTACAGAGTGAAGGGTCTTAAAGTGTCATAGAGTAAAGTGGCCTAGAGAGGCCTAGACTGAAGTGGTGTAGAGTGTCATAGATTGGAGTGGAGTAGAGTGCAGTAAGGTGTCATAGAGTGGAATGCAGTAGAGTGTCACAGAGTAGAGTAGAGTGGAGTGTCATAGAGTGGAGTAAAGTGTCCTAGAGTGAAGTGGCATAGAGCAGAGTAGAGTGTCATAGAGTATTATAGAGTGGAGTGGTGTAGACAAAAGTAGCTCAAAGTGGAGTGTCCGGGTGTATCGTGTTGTAGAGTGGAGGGGCATAGAGTGGCATGGATGGAGTAGAGTGGAAAACAGTGGCGTAGAGTGGAGTAGAGTGCCATGGAGTGGAGCGGCATAGTGTAGAGGGGCATAGCATAGAGTGTAGTAAAGAGGTGTAGAGTGGAATGGCATAGGATGGCATAAAGTGTTACAGTGCTGTAGGTAGAGTGTCATAGATTTGAGTGTCATAGAGTGGGGTGGCCTAGAGTGGAGTGGCCTAAAGTGAAGTGGCCTAAAGTGAAGTGGCCTAGAGCATCATAGGGTGGAGTGGCACAGAGTGGAGTAGAGTGTCATGGAGTGGGGTAGAGTGGAATGGAGTAGAGGGTCATAGAGTGGAGTACTGTGGAGTGGAGGGTCATAAAGTGGAGTGTTGTAGAATGGAGTGGAGTGTTGTAAAGTGAAGTGGCATAGAGTGGCATGCAGTGGAGTGGAGTAGAGTGGAGTGAAGTGTCGTAGAGTGGAGTTGTGTAAAATGGAGTCGCGTAGAGTGGAGTGTGTAGAGTCCAATGGCATAGAGTGCCCTGGAGTGAAGTGGTGCAGAGTGGCCTAGATTGACGTGGCATGGAGTGGAGTGGCGTGGAGTAGGACGGTGTGAAGTAGATTGGCATAGAGTAGAGTGGAGTGGCATGGAGTGTTGAGTGGAGAGGTGTAGAGTGGAGTGGCATAGCATTGAGGGGAGTAGAGTGTTGTAGTTTGTCATGGAGTAGAGTGTTGTAGTATGAACAGGCACAGAGTGTTGTAGAGTGGAGTTGCATAGAGAGGAGTATGCATGGAGGTGTAGCGCACTGCCATTACAGACAACACACTTTCAATTGAAATAACCATAACATTTGCACACACAGTTTTACTGACAAAGCTATACAGTGCACAAATGATAATGTGTGGAAATGGTATTACCAAATATATTGATTTGTTTTGATTGCATTAAAATATTTTTCCTTCACTCTTCAGAATTACAAAAAAGTGCTTTGTTTGTGCTTGCCTAATCTGATATATTCTGAAATATTTGCACAGTTTATTTACAGGTACTTAAATGTTGCTGTATGGTAGGAAAAACATCTTACAGCTTTCCCCTTGCATGGGTAGCCAGCAGGATTGTAACATAAATACACTCACTTTGAAGTCAGAGGAAAAAAAAGTAAACACCTAGTTCCCTCAAAAGGTAGAGCCTGACAGTTGACCTCTGACTTTAAATGCACAGCACGTGTGACAAGAGAAGAACAAGATTTAAAGACCTGTTTACAGAAAGAGAGCACCATGAAAGAATATAATAAATAGACTATGCTCCACAGGAGGGACAAACTCAAGCTGGACAGCCTAAAACAAATAAATCCAGCAAATACAAACCAAGCAAATTTAAGTTACAAATCACAAAGCCAGTGATAAGCAATGGGTGGAATGCATTACCAGGGAAGCAGCTTTCAGAATGCCTTTAAGAAGTCTTCAGCAAACCAGACCGCTGAGCTGTTTGGTAGGCTTCGACCTAAAAAGGCAATCATCATTTATGGTCCTTCTCTCTTCCTCCAACATGCGGCCACCAATTCTCCCATCTGCTTTGAATGGGTTTCAAGCAATGGAGGGCATAGAACCAGCAACATCCCAGCAGGCCCAAAAATGACATGGTACTTTTCTGTTGTTTAGAGTAATTTTAATAGCATTTTTGCAGTATCTTATGTTCTGCATATCTGCCAGTCATAGACTCACATGGGAAGTGCTGTTTAGTCATTATACAGTTTTCCATTTCCCTAATGACTGAACTTAGGGCACTGGCAAGGACAGCTAACAATAGTGCATCGGAGGTGACTGTATCGATATTCACGGGGAACATAAACTGTTTAAATGGTAAAAGCATGTTGTAGAGAAACAGAAATTAATAGTCAAACTTAACATTCAGAAATTGCAGTTCATAATATCATAAGAAAGTAGACACTACAGTCTCCTCTGGCTTCTGTCCCCATGGGAGGATGGGGACCCCTCTGGTCATTTCCAAGCGTGGAGCATGGTGGCACTCATCACATCTTTGCTTATTATCTCACCCACTTGTCTTCCGCATCGGTCCCTGGGGGCGTGAGATTCTTCAGGAATAATTCTATAACACCTGGGGGTGGGGAAGACTACACATGCCCCTACTGGCAATCTCCTCTTCCCAGGGCATTGGCCTTCCCCAGAACATTTACAAGCTCCTGGAGCAGAGCACTATGAGTGCCCGTTAGTAGACAGTCCCTGGGTGTTGGGGGGATAAACTTTAACTTCTCCCTTTGTTTTCACTGAAGTTGTTGTACCATTCACTGCGGGGAAGGAACGTTGTATTTTGTTCCTAGTGGCGAGCTCTATCCCCTGGGGAAAATATATTTCAGTCCTCCTGACTTCTAGTATTTTGCAGATTGATTTTGACTTTATGTCCCTCCTTACAGAGGGCCTGTATCCAGTCTGGGTGCCTGACCCTTTTCCTGGGTCTCGGATCTTTCTCAGCAGCACCCCAAGGTCCCCAAGACAGAATGCCCTTTTTATCTTCACCACTGTTGGCATAGCCACTTGCAGAATGCCTGGGTCATCAGACGTGAGGGGCTCCTCCTTGTGGAGTACACACTCCTGCAGGACCAGGCAACTGAACAACTAGGGGAACCCGTCAGGCTCCTCCCACCTGGTTGATTTATACCTCTACTGTGGTACGGGAACCTATGGTGTGGCAGCACTATTAGCCCTCGAGAAACAAATCCTAGTCCTTAGGTGATACATTAAATCAGACGTCCATGAGTCAATCTTTGCAGTAGGGGTCAGGTATCTTCTAGATGGACATTCTTCCAGCATCTCTTCCACAAGGTTTAGGTGGTTCTCCAAAGTCTTTTTCAAGTAGGGATGGAAAGTTTCAGAAGGTAGGAACCGCTGCCATTCCTAGTATGACACATTATCACTCCTCTTCCCCAGCCTCCCTGCACAGCATTCTGGGAATTTTCAAGGCAGCATTGTAAAGTGGCCTCTTAAAAGACCTTCTGTGAGAGCCTAAGCCCGGTCCCTAACTGCCACAATTGCCTGGTCCCCTCCCTCCAAAGCACTAATGGGTAGCCCCTTCGGTGTCTGGCTCAAGAGGTCTGGCTACCTTCCTTTATTTCTGTGGGGTTGAGCTTTACAAGGGCAGGTGCAGTATGAAAAGAAATGAACACATCCTGATCTTTAACTACTCTTTCCTAACTCATGAGCATGCCTACTTACTGACAAATGGCCCTACTATGTGGAGAGGACTTTAAGCCCGCCTCCAGCTGGCTAGAAAACGAATTAACTTCTTCCAACAGCAGCATGATTTAAAGGCCAAAACTTAATTGGTATACTAGTGGCGAAATCTGTACCAAAGTACACTTTTGTCATAGTTAGGCATAGAGACTGGTGTGGTGCACCAGTCCTACAGCAAATCAAGATACTGCTCTGACATTAATTTCAACACAACTGCACTTCTTGTGACTCTTCAAGTTCATCATGTCTTAAGCTCCTAATTACATTCTAGCTCACTCATGTTAGAAGTCCATTTACCGGATAGTGGACTAAGCAAAGAATCTTCGAGGATTAAATGGGGCAGAACCAGTTTCTTACACCCTAGTAGTGACGACACAAGCAGTAGGTAATTCCCTAAAGGACGAACACATGATCACTTCTATGGAAAGAGAACAGATAAGTCGCGTTGGTCAGTGTTTTTACCATGGGACGTTGTCCATTTCTGGCTCTTAAAATCCTCCCACGTGACAAGGCAGGATGCTGAAGCTATTTTCATTTTAGGTAGCTATTCTACCTTTCGTGTCCCTGTGGCAGCGAAAGGAGGCCAGCCTTATGAGCCTTGGAGAGCTTGGTCTGACAGGAGTCAAGAGTTTTCTTTTCTTTTTCTTCTAGCTGCTCTTCCAGGAATGTTCTGAGAAAGTGATGATAAGATGCCATTCTTACTGTGTGCGCAGGCCGAATAATAGAGAGTTACTTCCACCCAATCCTGGTATTCCTTTTTCTACACACCCCTACTTAAATGCAACCTCACATCTGTCTTTTAGTGGAACCAGGTCTCCCTCATGGTATGGGCACAGACAAATGAATAAAGGGGCTCTAGGAATGTGTGGTTTCAGTTCATGTAACCCCTTTTTGCAACCACTATGTAAAGGGAAAACGTTACTACCCCTTCTTAGATGTCTCATCCATGCTAAGTGGTCACTGTTTTTACTGCTTCGGTTTTCTACTTCCAGAAGCAGCTTCGCTGTACTCTACAAGACTAGACATTCACTAGGCAAACTCATTGTAATCCACTTAGCTCCCAGGAGCAACAAAGTATACTTTAAAAAAACTGCATTTACCATGCATTTATCAGAATGTCTACTTTAACCACTGAATACTATTTTTAATCACAAATAAACAGAATTTAAGATTATTTTTCTACAATTTTCCCAGGTTGAGTTATGAAAATCAATACATAGTCCGCAAGTGGAAACTGTACTTTAACCTAAATAGTGACCATAGCTGACACGGTTTCAGTTACAACACATGTGATATTCTCATGTGTGCAGTGATCCTATTTGTTTCAGAAATAACTTCTTGTTCCGAATTTTAATTTTCTAGATGGGGCCTTAAAATGACTTTGCTGTTCCTAAATAGCTGAAGCAAGGCATAAACCTATAAATGCAGGCATGCAGTACAGACCCTTTCTGTACAGCTCTCTGTCAGTATTTATAGGCTAGGAGAGCTAGAAAAAGGTAACAAGTGCATTAATGTAGCAGAACTACAGGGCACAATAACTTAGATCCTGAGGGTCACATGCAGACGGCGCATTTACAAGCTGAAACTGGAACCTCTTCCTACTCCATCTTCGTCTACCCAGAGTTGGACATAGGTAAAGAACTCAGGGGCATCAGGGTTTGACAGCTAGGCTCCTGGTACCAGGGACAGCCCGAGAATAACCAGACAGATTGACACCACCATTGTTATTTTTCTCACCATAGAATCCCTACAGGAAGGTTATTTCATTAGAGTATTCTCCTTGCTTAAGGCCTTCAATGCTGTATCAGCAGACCCACCTCCTGCCTCCCAATGCAAATCGTTCAAGAACTATAAAAACCGGCAACTCACCAAAGAAATGCAAACATAAAAAATACAAAGGTTTTATTGATAAATGAAAGTGGATTTATATCCAAAACATAAAGGATCCGTAGAAGATAATTTCTTTCTCAAAAGTAAATCTCCAAAAAACAATATGCTTGCAATTGGATACAGTAGAAAGAACTTGTAACTAGTCAGCTGGAGTTCATACAAACTCCTGACCCTACAGAGGTCTAGACATAAAGCTGAGTGATGCACAAGGATGGTGTTTCAGGAGCTCAGGAGATTGAAGAGCTAGACATCAGAGAATCATCTTTTTGTGGGCTTCATTGCCAACAGTTCTTTCACAGCCACAGGTTTTAGACAGGAAGTGTGGTTGTCTCTTATGCACATCTCTTCCATACTTTCAAAGGTGCTCTCTTTTGCAAAGTTGTGTAAATAGATTACTGCAATTCCAGGACTCACTCAAGTATTTCCGGAAAAGTGTTCTCTTTTGCAGTTTGCTAGCATTGGTGAATGTCAGCTGACCCCACCACCCTTTCAAATGGAGAAGGGAGCTAGTCTTCTTTCAGGATATGCTCTTCGTCATGAAGGTCCATCTGTCATGGTGGCACACTGTTGGAGTGATGATCAGATACAGAGTCTGGCCTTCAGTGCTCAAACAAGGAACCTTGTTGGCCCACCTTTTCCATAACACTGGTGCTAAGGTGAGATGAGCTGATCTGATCTTTTACTGTCATTACATCATCCGGCCTGGTATCAGGGAGAGGAAGAGGGAGTGGAAGAGTTATTGTATTTTAGCACATGAATGTTTTAGAGACTGTTCAAGTCCTGTGCTCAATAACAAAGTGATTCAATGAGGTAGAATCCACGGAGTAGACATGAAGGCTGTTCCTTGCTTGCAATCTTAAACAATTGCCTACTCTATGGTCACTTATAAGCCAAATACAATCCATCTGTACATCAAAACTGTTGCATTAGTTCCAGGGCAGGTTAAAGTAACAGCAAGAAGGCACGTTTCTTGCTATAGAGACCAGTTGGAGGCTGCTGAGTACATTTCATACTGCACTTTAACTATCTGTATGGTCTTCTAGCGCTTTCAGAACCTGGGATCTATTTCATCATTCTTCTGGGATGAAGCATTATCTAGTGATCGATTCTGGTGAATGCTTTGCCATTCAACTGAACCAAAAATGTGAATGGTTGCCAGGTGGCTAGACCGAAGTGCTAGTGTTGCTGAACAGTTTAAGCTTTGGGCTTGTATGGAAATTCGATTGTACATAATGTTGAATAACCAGAACTGATAATAAACAAACTATTGTCTGAGCACACTGACAGTGAGTGGTGTTTTCTGTAAAAATAACAAAATGTATACACTTTTATGCAGCTCTATGAAACCAAGTGGGCAAAGGGCCTATGTCTATTCGGCAACGGCTCCCGGAGCTCATGCTAAATGTCACTGATCTAATTCCAAAGCTGTAGGGTTCCTATTAGATTTCACGTAATTGTGTTTACAGTTTGATATCAAAATATAGCACAACCAGAATACTTTTTGGGAAAAGCTAAACTACCAGTAACAGAAAACAAACCCAAACCTGGTGTTGAAGAGCTACTCTTGATCTAGCTGAAGTACTTATTACAAGGCTAAAGTAACTTTTTATTGCCTGGAACTTGAAAACATATGAATAGTATGTCCACAGCTCCTGTGAACATAATTGGATAATCACATTTGTCAATCTCTGAATCAATGAAAATAAATATATGTCAGCAATTTTGCTTTTCTGGATAGTTGGCAAATTTCTAACTCATGCCTGGCCTATTGAGTCGACCTGTAGCGTAGCTTGGATGCCACGGGCCCTGGTGCAAGCAAGGAATATGCCCCTTTTGACTGCTGTTGAGGTAGGAAAATACAGCAATTATCAGGATTCAATGGGCCCCTCAGGGCTTTGGGCCCCTGAGCACTGCGTCTGCAAAACCAATGGTAGCTACGCCCCTGAAGCCGACAACATTTTGAATACTGCAATAGCTGGTCTTGAACAAGTAACAGAAAGTGTTGCATGTGATCTAATGGCTTTGATGAATGTTTTCATTATATGATACCTCAAGCACGGAAAAAACATAAAAAACTAGGCTAAAACAGGAAACACGGCTTAACACGTGTCTGTCTAACTCACAGAACAGCAATCAGAGACATATGATTACATGAAAAGTAGGAAATGTTGGGACAATCAGCACAGTTTGCTGTATTTTTGTTTTACAAAATATGTACTTCATGGAACAAAACTGTAGCTATGTACTGTAGCAAAAATGAAGATCCTTAGATGTTCCCTAACGAAACAAGATGTGTCAATGTTATGCTCAGCCTTACCTGACACGGATTTCCCAATACTGTGCAGATAGGTGATGGAGGGGTAGTCTTTGGCCACATTCTGCAGAAAAGCTTCCACCTCTGCGGTGTTGTGGTAGGTGTTTAGCTCCAAGCCTAAAACCAAGGGTACTAGTTGTAGTGCTCCAAGAGACCAGCAGAAAAAGTCCATATTCTGGAAAAAAACAATTGCCAAAAAGAAAGTCAAATGATCGGGAAAATTAATACAGCCAGTTAGCTTCACACCTGTCAGGAAATTATTTGATTATTTACAAATGATATCCATGGCTCTGAGTCCGACTCTTCCTTATGGCAGTCCTAATTCCCTACTTTGTGCCTGAACTCTCAGACAGGCACCAAACTTATCATCATTCCACACTCGTAATTGTGCTGTCCTTCTTTTATTTCTTAAAAACTGTCTACTCCAGGAATCCCTATATTTAGGATCAGCCTCGCCCCTGTTCTAGGCTGGACTGGTCATTCTACCATTACAGCATTTCCTCGGTAGGCTGCAGGCTAAGAAGGCTGTTTTGAAAGCAGAATTGTCTGCCATCACCAAACCACACTTCCTTGGCTTCGTTCTCCTTGTGGCCTCCTCCAGTGTGTGTACAGTGTGTGGCTGTCTGAACATTTTTGCCAGAGATAATTTTGGTTTCTACTCAGGCCCGGCCTCCTGTGTCTCCCAGATGGGAGCTGCAGCCAGACTTTACCAGAGGGACAGAAATATGTATCAGGGCAGTGCCGAGGAACAATTGGACTCTGAATGAGGGTTGGAACCAGTGTGTAGTTGATCCATTACTAATTTCTTGCTCTTCCTTGTTGCAGTCCTTTTTCAGTGAGGAAATACTTAAGCTGTACCAGATTTCTCTAAATAAATCACGAGACCCTGTGAATCAATTTCTCACAACAACTAATAAGAAGCACACAATTGACTACAGTGTGGCGCCCACTGTTTAACAGGAGGTTCAGCAAGCAACAACGGTTGAAGATTCGTTTTATCAGTGCTGGGTCAATATTTCAGAAATTTTGCACTGGTGTCAAAAAACAATTACGCCAAATCCATTCACAGCGTTTTGATGATTGTGTAGTATGAAACAGCTCCAGTCTATGTTACAGAGAGATTTTGGCATAAAGGTAAAACAAGGAAAAATGGATTGTGCAACTAAATGTAACAGACTGCTTATAATATTTTTAACTGAGTAATAGAGTAATAAACAAACTAAGACCCATAGTCCACAAGTAAGTCTTAAAACAAACTAGAACAAACTGTTTTTTCCACGAACAGAACAGCCCCATCTTTCACAGTTCACGTGAGGGGAATAATTTTCTTCACTTCTTATATAAAGTGATCTAAACACATGAAATATGTTTGTGCTATGCTTGCCCTAGTGCACATATTTTTTGCTCCACCCCCTATTACACAAGAAAATAAAATGGTGTAAATACATTGACCTTTTCTGTCCCAGTACAAAGCCTTGGTAATATTGCCTGAGGGTTAATTTCTAAAGCCCTACCCCGACTGACACAGGGAAGAGGTGTGGGTTAGGACCTCATTGGTGGCATCCCCATAGGAGACCGCCGCCAGCGATTCAAAGAGAGAGCAGGGGTGGACACAAGACATGTGTGTGTGCCAGAAACCTGCCGGTCCCAGAAGTGAACTTTCAACCATAAATGATTCGGGTGGAGAGGGACAGACACGGAGTGAATAGTCACCCATAACTGCATGTATGGCTGTGACCTTCTGGCAGTGGAAGGTCACCCCGACGTAAACTAGAAGAGAATGGCCACCTAGTAGAATGAATGAAGCACTGCTATGGAAGTGGACAGTAACTCTACATGTTTAATTAATCGAAGGTGAGTGACAGGTGGTTACTGGAATGGGCGGGCCCTGTGTTGTGCCTGACTGATGGAGAACAAGGTATAGCCACTGGAGGTACACAGCCTGATTGACAGAATGGGATGATTAATGGTTACCATAAGCGTATGGTAAGATGTTATATCTTTATATCTGATAGGCTGAGATTTCATGAAGGACTGCCACCTGAAGTGAAGCAGTCACCTGGTATGCCTGAGCGACTGAAAGCCATTGGTAGAGGAGGGCCATCGGTTGGTATGGAGCAAATGGATAAGGAGTGAATGACTGAGAGCCTACTGACATGCACTGAGTTCCATAAGGGAATAAGTGAAGACGGATACTATACGTGAATGGCTACATGGTCTGAGCAAATGGCAAAGGCTGCCAGGAGGATGTGGTCTGCTGGTGAAATTAGCATGGATGCAGCTGGGTTTTAAGTTTTTGCTCAGTGTGGTGGTCCAACCATATAGGGTCAGAGACGTGGGAGAAGGAGACCGGGTTGCTGAATGTAAAGACTGCTTTGTGGGTGAGCTGGTTGACCAGTTGGGTGAGACCGATGTTGCTGAGGTGTTCTAGGAGGGTGGAGGGTGGAGGAGTTGGTGTTGTTGATATTGTCTAGGTGGAAGTTGAGGTCGCTGAGTAGGAAGTAGTGTGGGGAGCCTTTGGTGAGAGGAGCAATTAGATTGGTGATGGCATTGCAGAAGGCTGCTTGAGGGACCGGGGGTCTGTATACTAGGGTGCCTCTCATAGTGGTGTTGGCATCGGTCTGGATTTGGAAACTGAGGTGTTCATGAGGGGCCTTTGGCCATCGCCAGTGATGGTGCATCGGATGAACTCTTTGCAGATGATGGCAATGCCCCCGCCATGCTTATTGATGCAGTCTCGGTGGAGCATCTTGATCCAACCAGGGTGGCAGTGGCGATGTCGGGGGACGAGGAGGGGTTGATCCATGTTTCGGTTTCGAAAGCAGTGTCTGCATCTAGGAGGGGTTGGTATTCCAGATTTCCATGGCATGCTTGCAGAGGAAACATGTGTTGAGCATGAAGCACTGGAGAGTTAGGGAGTTGATTGTGGTCATATGTATGGGCTCTCTGGGCGGTGTTGTTGAGCAATGTCTAGTGTGAGATGCAGGAGAAACTGCACTGGATGCAGCTCAAAGGTCCTTTCATTGTGTGTGGGGAGGCCGAGAAACAGTAGTTGTTGTGCGGTTGGGTATTGAGTTCTAGAAGTTCCTTGGAGGAGTAGCGGTGGCTCAAATGGGATCCTGGTACTGGGCGCAGTCCAGGTGCAGACTGGCACAGACAGGTTTGCCTTCGCTGTGCTACAACAGCATTAAATGGGATGCTGGGCTTTACTCCTCCTCTATCAGATCTGATTACAGAGTGTGAAAATGGTCACACAGCACATCTTTATCAACTTGTTCCAGTGACCAAGCATTAAGCTGCAGTCTTTAGCAGGATGATGCTTACTCTCAAGTGTGGGCTGCCCTGCCCAAAGTGGTTTGAACAGCTTGGGTAACCATAACTTATCTCTCTTGTATTTGCATTGTGTTTTGTGGATCAGAAGTTGTGACCCCCATGTCCCCCCACCCCCCAGCACACACTGACATCTGTAGAGAAGAGTAGCAAGCAGGTCAGAAACATGCTCTAATTCCCACCTATAAATGCAGGCCAGATACAAATGTGTCACTTTTAGACACCCATTTCAGAACACTCCTAGCACTGGGCAGTACTTATGCCCATCTGGCATGCTGAATGATAGCCACCACATTTCATGATCTGTGGCTCCCAAACAGAAGCACCTGCCCCCAAGCTACTACTTATTATGGGTCATGTCCACAGTGGTGGAGCAGAATCTGGCAAGATGCTGCGTTGAGGAGCAGGTAGACATGTGACACTGACACAAAGTGAATGTCGACAAGGAAGCATGCTGTTTTGAGCACCATCTTTGTATCTTCGCATACCAAATTGATTTATCTCGCCTTTTCTAAAACCACATACATAGTTGAGTGGAAGCCAATAGCAATATAAAGGTATAGCCACGGACCGTGGGTAACCATAGGACCACAGGGCTGAACCTCAGCTGCTATCTCCTCTCCTCCAGTAGAGCCATTATGCCCAGGTACCATTGTCAGCAATTCTGCAGCCCGTGCCCTCCATGCCCTCCACAGAAAATTACAGTCGGCAACGAAAATAGAACACACCGCTGACAGCTCTTAATAAGGAGTCATGGTGTTGTTTAAGTGATCCAACAGCAAAAATCAAACTGCTGTAACGTTGCCCACTTGCCTTTTATCTCACCAGAAGCATGTATTTTCCTTCACTTTTCCACGTGACTCTCCCAACTCTCCCTGCTGTGTCCATAGCCTCTTCTCCCAGAGTATATGTTGGCAGAAAATATAAGTATTCACTACATGAGATATACCTCTAATCTTGCAGAGCATGCATGCAAGCAAACTTGACCCTCTTTAGAATATTCACCCCATTAATCTCCTCCCATCCATCTGTACATCCATTCCTCCCTTCACCCTCTCATTTATTTAGCCATCCATGTATCCTTTCATTAACTTTTCCATTTCCATTCACCCATCCATTACTCTACCCTATCATACTTTTGTACGCCCATCTATGTAACGCCGCGCCTCGACGCGGCATCTCTATTTACATCCGCGGTCGGAACGTGCTGCCGATTCTTGGAGCGCCGTTCCCCGTGTTTTCTTGCCATTTTGGCAACGCGTACTGGGAAGCATGTTTTGCGCTCCCGGTCGCGTTGCCCTTACCTCCTGTAGAGCATTTTCGTCTACCCTGTCGGTGGTGGTCTTCTTTCTGGTCTTTTTCTTTTTTTTTTCTTGTTTCTGTATTCTGCCTTTCTTCGTGTTCCTGTTGGTGTCCATGTTGTCTTCTTCCTGTTTTCATTTCCCAGCATGCTCTTTTTCTTATATACTACCTTTTTTTTCCTATTCTTTTCTATGGGCTTTTGCCCAATTCAAGATGGTGTTATTTTCATTTCCTGTGATGTCACTTCCCCTTTTACAGTAGATAAGCCACTCAGTCTTGCTCTACCTTGCGTTGCAAACACTTCCCTTTGGTGGTGCTCTTCGCTCCTGTTTGTCGTTCCTGTTTTCGTCTTGGAGTATTTTTGACTTGTTTTTTTCCTCTTTTCAAGTCCTGTTTTTTCTTCTTTTCAGGAGTTCCTGTTTGAGGTTTTTCCCCAGTTCTTGGGGTTTTTTCCTCTGGGACTCCTTCTGGAGGGTACGGTCTGCTTTGGCATTCCCTGTCAAGCGGCACCTTGGCTACTAGAAAGGGTTACCCCTATCTGGGATTATCCAGAACCTGCAGAAGACCGGGTGTTTTCTCCAATCCTGCATCCAGGGGTGAGAAGTCGAGTGCAGTTCGTGACTATCCTTTCAAAAACTGCATGCAATCCTTTCACTGATGGGTCCATCAGTATATTCATGTATCCATCCATTCTTTCACCCATCCATCCATTCACTTTTTGTCATCTGTCCATTATTCCATCCTTTTACCTGTTCACCCTTTCACCTGTCAGTCCTTTTACATCCAACCTTTCACCCTTACATTTATACACCCTTTCACCCTTCCATCCATTGATCCATCCTTCGTTCTTAGCTTTCACCATTTTCCCCATGTCAACTCCTTTCTTTGTGTCACCTTTCTTTCCTCTTCCTAATCTGTTTGACCTTTTTATCTACTTATCTTTTTTCTCTCGCTTTGTTTTTCTTTCTAACCTTTCTATCTCATGTTTGTTGTTTTTAAGTTTGCCTCATCAGCGAAATCTCTTGATAATAAAAAAGAAAAGCTTAAAAATGGGCTTAAAGCTTGCCCACTACTTACTAATACATACCATTGGTTGGCTGTCATGTCATTCTCATTTCCTTGCTTCTTATTGGTTACGCCTCCTGCTTCTTCCCAGCTGCTTGTCTTCTCATGCTTTGCCCCGTGCTTCTGTCCCTGCCATGGAGCAAGGACCTATCACAGCTTCCTGAATGTGACCAGTGTCCTTTCACTGGCCATGCACTACTCTGGGAACTTTTTTACTCTTTGCCATACACTCTGGAAGAGCACTGTATGGTCTCCTCCAACCCCCTCATCCTGCTGTTGGTCGTTGTTTCTCCGAGCCACGCGTGTCTCTTGTGTTGTTCCTTCCTCCACGTTCTCCTCCTACTGTTCATTGCTACTCCATCCTTCATTCCTTGCACCTTCCTGGTGTTGCTTATCTCCCCCTGCTGTCTGTTGTTTCTGTTCCCTCCCTCCTCCTCCCACCCAACAGTTTTTTAGACATATTGCACAGTAGCACTGGCTGCTGTGCAACGTGGCATAAAGAAAACAAATGCTATGATGGGGTCACCGTTGCCGGTGTCAGCACTTTTATTCTTTATTTTAAGTCATGTTGCACAGCCCGCACTGCTGTGCAACATGCCTAAAAACCATTGGCAAACCCAATAAATCCTGCATAGTTGAAACCTATTGGGTTTGCCAATGCTTGTTCCATTTCCTTCACTGTGCATAGCAGTCCACATCCCACAACCCTCATTCATGGTATTCATCAACAGTGTTATTTATGACTATATTTTTAGTAGACTTGCAGACAGAAGAGGCCCATAAACAAGTAATTAATGTGAGATCAGTTTACCAGCTCACCATGCCCAACAGAAGTGGAGAGTTCGATATGCCACCTCTTCGGTGATCCACATTGACTCTCTCATTCCTGCTACCAGTTCTCTTACAGGTAATTTTCCTGGTGTCCTTGCACCCACCCCCTTAGTCTCTGCTCTGCTGTATTCTCCAAGCAGTCACATGTACAGCCTCAGCACCACTTTTGTGGCATCTCTTCTGTGCCCTTATGTGGCTTTCCCCAAGAGCCATTGATAGCACTTCTGCAGCCCGTGCCCTCCTCCATCCTCTCCACACAAAGGAGCTAGCAGTGCATTGAGGCTATTAGTGTCACAACCGTCAGCAAAAACAGGAAACAGCTAAAATAATTGAATCGGTGTCTGAAATGATCGGCTTTTGTGGTGCTTGATTCAAATGTGTTTGGTGTATCTCCCGGAGAAAAAAAGATGGACTGCGTTGATACCACTAAGGTCCAAACCTCTGACCTACCACTCTAGAAGGTGCATTATCTCAGTGTACTGTCTTTCATGGATTGCAATTTGTTTCAACTAGTTTGCAACACATATACATGTAACTTATTCCACTAGCATTCATATCGGTATATAAATACTAAAGATCAGCAAAACTAGGCAAAAATATACACCTTTGCAAAATGATTTGGTGGACAAATGCTTTCACTGTGTGCAACTTCAAGATGGGTTGCAACAGGGCAAGAGTAAATGTAACCTTGCATTGTCTCATGGCCAAAAAAATGAGTACCATTCTGCTGGATAACAGTAGCACCTTTTGTTATAACTTTCTGAACTTTGGTAATAAATCGATGTATACGCAACCTGTTATTATTAAAGTGTGTAACCCACAAGAACAGCTAAAACTGACATTTCATGCCAGAACCAGGCTTAAAGGCTGTTGTCCAGGTGCTGGTCCTCGCAGACCGGACTCTGGGATTTTTCATTTCTCCCGTCTTCCAAAAATCCACTTGGCTCCCGTCAGAGCAGTTTTTGATGCTGCGGCTCGTTTTAGCTCAGGCCACGGGAATATGACTACATCACTCCCATCCTACAGGCTCTTCAATGGGCTCCCATTGATGCCGCAGGACAATCCAAAACTGCTTGCATCAAGCACAAGGCCCTACAAGACTCTACTCCCTCCGACCCGACTGGAAAACTGAAAATCTCTGGCACTCAACCTGATTCGAGAAATGCAGAAATCCTTCTGTTGCCTCCCACATTCAAGCAAAGACCCAGTGCTTCTCCAGAAGCGCAACAAAGATTGGGGACTCCGTTTCTTGCACGACCTCGTGTCATCATCTCACCTTCACAAAGGAACTGAGCATCCTTCTTCTAGAACGTCATGTCATGCTTTCCATTACACCTCTCCTTCAACTCGAGTGGTCAATTTTAAACTTTCATACTGTTAGCTTACGTTTGCGTTGGATGACTGTTGGACCCTGCTCTCTTCTACCTTGTGGATTTTATGCCTTTAACTTGTTTTGCTTATGTTTGTTCTTGGCGTTCCTTCACCCTTTTGGCTTGTGAAGTGCTCTAATGCCCTTGGGCCATATTTGCTCTATATAAAGCAACACAAGTAACTACATTTATACATAAAGAGTCCCCTGCCGTTCTTAGCTTCAAGGTTCATGCTGTAAGCCTGTCTAAAATAGGTCCTGTAATTTGATATGAGTACATTGCATTATTCTGTTTCATAATACTATCATTTTTGCAACAAGGGCGAATTTGGGCTTAAAGCGATTAATACGGGATCACGCAGTTCAGTCAGTAAGGGTAGCTGGGATTACAGCTTGAGCCCCTGAGGCCACACTGACACACTCGCCTTTCAGAGTATACCAGGATGTGTGATATTTCTCTCATCACTTGTGATCCCGCGAAACCAGGAGCCTGGCGCGTGTTATGTGCGTCTGCTGGGAGGCGGAATGTTCACTCTCGAAATGCATGGAAGGCACGGCGAGCACACAAGAGAGTGTCGCGGAGCTGTATTTTGCAGAGAATGCTGCTTGCTGGTGCAGAGGAAAGGGACCAAAGTTGCCACTGTATGTGGGAATGCTTTTAGCAACGCTTTCTAGGAAAACGCATCTGTAAACAAAATTAAATCATTTTCCCCAATGTGCACTATTCTCTGCCTAATTAAATGGCGCATGGCGTTTGCGCGTCTTTTTTTGCCTGCGGTCGCTGAATTTTTTTCTACCTTGATAAAAAAGGTAAGTGAAGCCAGGAACCTTGAGAACACATTCTGGCACTGAAGTCCTCTGCACATCGTGTGTGTCTCCTTTAAATCAAGAGAAGGCAGACAGACACAGCTGGTGCCGAGTGAAAACAGAACTACGCAGGTGGCTACGGTGACAACAGAGGTGCCCCAGATTGCCCAAAAATGCATCTGATGAGGGTCACTGCCAGGGACATAAAAATGTTCCTTTGTTTAGGACAGCAAGAGTATTTGCACTGTGGCAGGCAGGGCCGATGCTAGGCATGGGCAGTGTGGGCAGCTGCCCAGAACGGCAGCACATGCGCACTGGACCGCGCGGCGTCTCGGTGCAATTGGACTCACGGAACGGGAGCCCGTTCCCTGGGTCTCGCTGCTGTGGCGTATGGAGGCGAGGCCCAATGAAGGTCCCAGCTGCAAGGAGACACCCGTACTCACGTTTGTCCTGCAGTAAGGCCAATAAACCTCTGGCCCAGCTGCCCACAGAGAGGTAGGGCCGACTTCAGAGTTAGAGGCGCCTGGTGGGACAATTGATTTTTGCACCCCATCCTTCCATGACCTCCTTCTCCATAGATTCCCTCACTGCCGCCTTCCAGCAGTTCCACTCATCTCTCCACAGCCGCTCTCTCACATGCATTTCTTTTATTTTATAGCGCTACTCATACCAATTCTAGGGTCCAGAGAACTTTACCTCACACACGCGTTATCCATAGGCAATGAATCTTATGTATGTACATCAGTCTATAGGAGTTATAACACACACCAATGAGGATTACCATCTGAGATCTGCATGTACACGTTCTTTGCAGCAATCATATTAACCCACTGCACTACTGTATGATGAGTTAAAGCTGCCACTAGACCAAACTTGATCTTTCTCGAGCAGAAACATTAACCTCCTGCGTTATCTCAACATGCATATTGTGGCCTGAAAACTACTATACACACAAGGAAACAGGAGGTGCTTTTAAAACCAAAACGTATTTGTGAACACAGCGCCTCTGCGAGGCCAGCACCAGGTGTGGCTGCACCTGTCGCACAGTTCTAAAGCTAGCCCTGCGCGGAGGCGTCACTGGATGCCCAACGCAGTTTAGCGTCTCCCTCCAGTATTATTCTTCTCGGGTGAATAGCAACTCTCACACCTTCAGCCTTTTACGAGTTGTAAATGGCTGAGAGGGAGGTCTGAAGCCTACGAAGGGTCCGCACAAAGCAGCTTCTGGAGCAGGGGCATCTATTGAAACGGTAATAGCCCTGAGTGCGTTACATTGTATGCAAATTAGAGGGGGGCCCAAACATCCTAGAACCGTCCTTGGTGGCAGGGACTTGAAGAAAGCTTACATGGCACTCGTTGTACAGCTCATGCTGCAGAACCTGTGAGGTGAGGAAACCACATGCATCGAATTTATAGAGACTTGGTATTCAAACATTTTGAAGGCTATTTTTAGATTTCACTACAGACACCTGTCGCTGCCTGTTGCAAGACATACGTATTGTGGACAGTTTCAAAATAGTGATTACTATTGGCTGTGCCAATGCTTGTTTAACCACAAACACTAGGTACCTTTAGAATGCCCAGTATGTGGGAAAAAAAGGGTGCACATTTATCCTCGATTTCTTTCATGTGAAATAAGTAATGAACATTTAATTGCGTATTACCCCGAATATCAAAAAATGGCCGAGACATAGGGAGAGGAGCTCCTCTGCACATAAATAATAAATTAATAATGGTTTTGGTGCTCTGCTGATCCCTCATTCTTCCTCCAGGACACTGTAACTGGTATTTGCTTTCTCTATCAAACCCCCAAAAAACTCAGGAGCAGGTTGCTTCTGTGCCAGTGCCTTTCAACCCTACAGTGCGGTAGGAACAGTAACCCAAAGCTAAGAGTCTTAGGATTTAATTGCATAAAAAGAACTCTGGTAATCAGAAGCAATGTGTGTCTCTCTCTCTCTCTCTCTCAGAGCACTTAAGGAGACAGGAATAGTGCAAGGATTTAGAGCACGCCAGGCAACATAGCATTTTTTCCTCTAGGATGCACACACGCGGGAGAGTTTATTGCATAAAAAAGAACTCTGGTTATCACAAGCAAGTTCACGTCAATTATGTGTGTGTGTGAAACAGATCACTTCAAAAGACAGGAACAATGCAAGGATTTAGCGCACACCCGGCAACATGGCATTTTTCACACTAGGATGTATGAGGTAGACAGAAAAAAGGAAACTTTGGGGCAGTTGAGGTAATTTGGATCACCACTAGGTGGCATCCTAAGGGCAGCACGAGGTGGTTGTGGAAACACTGCTTTTCTAGGAGGTAAGTAAAAACTACTGCATTGAACACATATACATATAAAAAGATGCTGTCCTCCACACTGATGCAAATATTACAAGACTGAATAGAACCCTCCCACCAGAACTGGGACTTCTCAGTCATAAGTTGTCTCCCCCTGGTCCCATTGGGAGTTACATTGATAAGTTAAGAGGCAGCAATCTGGTGCCTTTGCTGGTGCTGAATTTTAAAGTTGTTTCCTAATAAACCTAATAGGGACACAAGAACTTTCCAGGCAACTAATTAATATATTCATCATGAAAAATCCCCTCTGAGAGGACCTACATGTTTGAAAGAGTCTAGCCCCAGCAACAAGCAGATGTAGATCCTCCACACCCTTCTGCGGATCTGAGATAAACGAAAGCCACCAAGTGTTTGAAACTGCCGAATGACACTTACTGATGAATACATGGGATGGGATCTAGACTGCCACCAATGCTCATATTTGGCATCAAAAGGCTGAACTTGTGCAGTGTACCAAGAGACAAGAAAACCAACTCTAGAGTCTAAAGGACTACAACAGCTACTGGAACATACCGTAAACCACTGAACAGTCTGGAAGCAAGACTTCCAAGGAACAGAAGCAAGGAATGTAAAATGAGACGACATATTGAATAGGACACCCCAGCCAGAGATTGCCCCTGGTGCAACCACAGAAGGATGGAAAAATAAATCTCACTGAAAATAACAGAGAACCGGAGGGAGATTAATTTTTCCTGGCCATGTGAGTCTCTTCTGCAAATATGAATTAATTGGGATTTTTTCTGGACTGACTCTGAGAATCTGCATTCTGGGCTCCAAAGAAAATGAGGCAAAATCAAAGACAGTGGACAGCTCCACCAAGCTTGTAAGCAGTACCATGAGCAGGACGACTGCTGCCCACCACTGCCTGATACACAATAAGCTGAATGTTTACATTTGTGCAATTGTACTGGAGTCCTGATTGGTATAACAGCTGTGCAATAGCTGCATCTCTACCCCCAGAACCCCATGGGGTCAAAAGTAGTGGGCAGTGCTTCACAAATCGTCTAAACTGAGTCAATACATACATTTGAAGAAATATCATGCTTTGTGCATTCAGAACAGAAGAGCCTTGCTTAATGTGTCATAAATGTTAAGCAATGTACAAGCAAGGAATTTTCAGCATTAGGAAATGGGACCTTGAAGGACTCTCCACACTAGGGGATGTCATGTCAGGGGTGATACTAAAATCTCTTACAGTAGTAAAGAGGGAATACTGTCTCCACCGCAATCAATTCTTCAGATACCTGTTTCAACAATCCGTAATGCCCTCAATAAAGCATGTAAAATACCTCCCTGATCACAATCTATTGGAAGCAAATGTACAGCTTGGGTGCTGAAATCTTTCAAAGTCTTGCGGATTCACTCCTCCTCAGTGGCAAACACGTGTGGCTATTCTAACAGATTATGGGGGGCCTGGAAGGGAGATTTGGGCCCTTTTGATGACAACTAGGAGGAGTTGCTTGCATCCCAGGGGAAGGTCACAACTGCTTCACAATTCCATGCCACAGAACTAAGGGCCAGATGTAGCAAGAATCGAATTTGCGAATCGGAAATTGTGAGTCGGTGCGACTCGCAATTTCCGATTCACAAAGTCGTATGCAGAATGGTGTCTCAGACACCTTCTGTGAATCGCAAGGGGGTCGCAAAGACCCACCTCATTAATATTAATGAGGTGGGTCGCAATTTGCGACCCCCTTGCGATTCCCTGCACTCACAGGGATGTGGAGACAGCAGACCTCCATGTCTGTGACTGCTTTTTCAATAAAGCAGTTTTTTTTTTGTAATGCAGCCCGTTTTCCTTAAAGGAAAACGAGTTGCAATACAAAAGAAAAAATGAAACCATTTGGTTTCGTTGTTTCATAGCAGGCAGTGGTCCATTGGACCACTGCCTGCTCTGAAAAAGCATTTTGTGCGACATTCACAAAGGGGAAGGGGTCCCGTGGGGACCCCTCCCCTTTTGCGAATGAGTTAGCACCCACTTCAAGTGGGTGGTAACTGCGAATTGCTTTACGACCGCTTTTGCGGTCACAAAGTAATTCTGCATCGTGGTGCGAGTCACAAATAGGAAGGGAACACCCCTTCCTATTTGCGAGTTGCATTCCCATTTTGCGAGTCGGTACCTACTCGCAAAATGGGAATGTGCATCGCGATGGCCATTTTGCATGGCGCAAACTGCGATTTTCGCAGTTTGCGCCATGCAAAACGGTTCGTACATCTGGCCCCAAATTACTTGAACCATGGCTAATATTCTGCCAAGAGATTCTGGAAGATGGGGGTCGTGTCTTTTCCCCTATGTTTGAGATGTTCAAAGCAAATGAGAAACCTCCTCCATATGTTGTTGGGGTGCATGAGCTTAACCTCCTTTTGGTAGGGTGTGCTCACCTGTCTGGGTGAGGAGTTGGACTGGGAGCTTCCCCGGGATCCCAAGACTCTCCTGAATGCCACGGCAGACATCAACAGCAGTAGGTACAGATTGGCATTACTGTGATTGGGGCTAATGGTGTCCAAGAGGGATATAACCAATAGCAGCGACTGCCACTACAGGGCGCCACCCAAAATTATTTCCTAGTTATGTGGATGGTAATTGTCAAGAACAATTACCATCCACATAAGTTGTTTTGTAATTTAAAAAAACAAAACAGGGCTTTAAGCCCATTCCATGTGCTGCCCTCGGTGTCTGGCTGCCTCTCGTTCTTGCTGAGACGAGAGTCAGTCATCGAGGCACTACTGTGAGAGACACATGCTCTAGTGAGCATGTACAACACAGCTTTTTTTTTTTTTACTACAATCCTTAAGCAGGCTAAGGGCCAACCTAGTGCCAGCCCTGGCCTGCAACCTTTGGGGGTCTGAAGAAACCCCCCATTCATGACACCAGCACCTCCTGGGTGTCTAGGGCACAAGCCCTGTATTCCTGGGACTGCCTATCAATCATTTCACAGGCTGCAGGCACATCCTTCCAAAACTTGTCACCTGTGATGTGTTGGGAAAGGGTGTTACTTGCAGTCTTTGAAGGACTGAGGGCATGTGACTCGAGGTCACAGAGTCATGAGACTGTGACCTTGAGCCACACGTATACTGTAAACAGATACACTGCGCATGCTTTAGCACGCACAGAGGCCCATATTTATACTTTTGACGGAAACCAGTGCAGGCGCTGGTTTGCGTCAAAAAATTTACCGCCAGCTAACGCCATTCCTACGCACCAGGCGGGCGCCTTATTTAAGGATTGACGTTAGCCGGTGCTGTGGGCTGGTCAGAGTAAAATAAAATGACTCTAACCAGGCAGCGCCGGCGTAGGGAAAAATGGGGGTTGTGTGTCAAAAAATGGTGCAAGTCAGGTTAGAGTAAAAAATGATGGCTCAAACCAGACTTGCGCTATTTTTGGACGCACAATCCCCATTGAAATGATTCCTGTCTTAGCAAAGAGAGAAGTCATGCCCCCTTGCCCAATGTATCTGTTGCCTGTTTTTATTTTGTATAATTTGGAATTCAAAACCAGTAAACATGATTCATAAAGGAAGCAGGCATTTTCAACTATTTTAAGTATTTGATTAACATAAATGAGGAAGTGAATAGACTAGCCAATACCTTTAAACTGAATTTACTTAAGCACGTCCGTTCACAGACTGCCACAAGGAGAAAGCACCGCGCGTCATGAGTGCTGTTTGGAACTTGAACTTCTAGTTTCATTAGAGCTCTCGTGTGACCAAAACAAAAGCCCGTGTCAGACGCTAATTCAATGTCATGATCTCACTCCTGTCAAAGACTGAAAACAGCACGCTTTGTTGTGGCGCAGGACGTAATGCCTAAACCGCTGCCCCTACAAGAAAAGACCCAGCACTTACCCTGGAAAGCAGTTGTTACATTTGTTGTATTGTATATATAGCATTTGTATACGCTTACTAGCCCTGCCTCGGGGGCTGGAGGCAATATTCACGCGGATACAGCTACTGCGGTTGGGGGTGGAATTGTCATGGCTTTGAGCCTGTTTAGGGAGTGGTTTCCTCGTCCTGCGTGATGACCACCGAGGTGCAGTTGTCACAACAGCAGAAGGCCTTCAGATGAGTCTTCGTGGCACTTCCAGGGTCCATGCAGTGCTTTAAATGGACCGGTACTGTCCGGTACTGAGTACCGGCACTTTTTTATTTTGAGAGGGAGAGTACCTGCACTTCTTGGGAAAGATACAATATTCTTAATTGGAGAGTACCGGCACTTCTGAGAAACAAGCAGGTGCTCTGGTACAGGGTACCTGCACTTCTTTTTTCCCATTTCAAGCACTGGTTCCGTGTTTATGACTACGGGAACCAGGTGCAGAAACAATGAGCTCCAACATCCCAGGAGCCGTAATCACTTACCAGCTCCTCCGAAAACAAAAGAATTCAGGGTGGCGGGCATTGCCTGGCAGGAAGGACTTAAAAGAGGCCCGGCATGTGAGCAGCCCACTGCCCAGGCCCCTAGCTCTGCCAGTCGGTGGAACTCGGTCGTGCACTTGCTCTGCACTGTGCCACACTGCCCTGCTCACCTGGAGGTAAATCCTTCCACAGTTGTTCGCAGTCCAGGTGTCTGTAAAATAAGCAGTGCACATTGGCATGATTTACGACAGCAAGTAGGACTGCGGTTAACTTAAAGAAGTAAAAATCAAGTAAGCAGGACATTGAACTCCAGCCATGAACTCAGGAAGAAGGGACACAGACTCCTGAAGGCTGCAGCAGTCCTGAAGGAACAGGCATAGGTCTGCCTTGCATTTTGAGTCCTGACTAAGCCATTAAAATTCTGCTGCAGCGAAACAAAACAAAATTTACGTCTGTAGACAATGCATAATTGGAGATAAAGAATTTGATGTGTGATGTTTCAGTACGCTTTTGAGGTGTAAAATATGCCCTATTGCATTGCAAGCAATCCATAGTAGGCAGAATGGCACACTGAACAGCCAATAGTGTGAGGTGAGGAAGTAATACTCACCTGGGCAGATTTAAAGCCAACTATATGTATAATTTAAAGCATTGGTAAAGAAAGATCTTGCAGATAGCTGCCGCGTTAAGCCTGAACTAAAAATAGAAATTCCATACCCTGTCCAAAATAGGAAGTGCAGAATACCTGTCTTTCAAAGGTAACAAAAAACAGGAGTTTTGAGGGGTGTATGCGGTTCTACTTACAGGCAGGCAGACCATCGAAATTGTGTGGCTTTGCAGTCTCTCCATCTCTCACATAATTATGCTTTCGGTGCACTTACATCTGCTAAATTTGTTGCTGGTTTGAACAAAACATGAACAAAAATAGCTCTGAGCGCTTTTGCAATAGGAAACATGCCCCGTTCACCTGATGGTGGTGCTGTCTTTAGGCAAGGAGCTGACATTTGTGGAGACCTGTTGTTAATATCTACAATTAACTGACTGGGGACTATCTTCTGTCTAGACTGGATAACAAGAACCTCACACATTTAAATGTACCTCAAACAGGGTTCAAATAATTATATGTTCTTTGTCATGAAAATATTTTGGTTCATCATTAATGCAAGCTCAAATGTACCCTGTAGTGTTCTCAGAGCGGTGGTTACGTAAAGGTGTGATCTGAGTTTAGAAGAATCCCAAACATTTTGCATCCCTTAAGACATTGATTCTGATTCATGCACCGTGAGTATCAGCAATTCTGGGATGTGGTAATACTGTTATTCTAACTTGAACCTCAAGGATACTCTTGTACATGAGAAACCATTTCCCTCCCAGAAATGGTACCACCTTTTAACTGGTTAAGTGTCTGGTGAGAAAAACCTAGAATGTGACATTTACAGCCAGAGGGCTTGTAATCCTCGATTCGGCTCTGTAATTGGCAAAATCAGGAATTATTCAAAATAATTATTTTAAAATGCGCAACAGAGGCCTACGTGTGTATGCAAAGTAAAGTACTATTGTGCAGAGCTGCTTCTTCTAATCTCGAGAAGTATTAATTTCTGTTTCAAAAATGTAATATATTGTATTTTACTGCTTTTCTTCTCTTTGGTCCCTTTTTGCTATCTACCTTCTTCCCCTTTGCTCTGGCTCTATCCTTAGAGTGTTTGTGGTTCCCACAAGGTGCTTCTCAGTTGAGAGCTGACTGTTAGTGTTGTAGTAAGTGTAGGAAATTAGGCCCAAATTTACGAGATTTTGGCACAGGCCAGTGCAGCAAGCCACCTTGCTACGCTGCCCTGTGTCAAAGGGAAAGGGCAGGAATGGGCATACCTATGTCCTACAGCGCATTCTTGTCCTTTCCAACTGTGCTTGCATCATTTCAGCAGAGTAGCGCCAATGCAGGCCCTCTTGCACCATGGTGCAAGAGGGCCTGCATTGCATGCAGCATTGTTTTTGTGCAGGAAGGGAATCCGGGGAGGCTTTCTTCTCTTTCTATGTATGCTGCAGAAAGAAGCACACATAGAAAGAGGCAAAACGAGGAGAAATAGTGATATTTCTCCTTTCAGTGCCTCCCCTGGGAAGGCAAAAGATTTTCACCATCCAAGGTCTTGTAAATCTGTGGATGCATCAACATCCATGGGTGTTGAACGGAACACCCACTGCAATGCCCATGGAACACCTCCCTAACGCAGAGTAAGACAACACAGCGTTTTGCGCTTCCTTGCCTTACTCCATATTTATGAGGCCATTCAACGCCACGCAAAATGGCTTTGTGTGGTCTCATAAATATGATTTAGTGTTTTGCACCACCGTTGCGTCACAAAAAGTGGCCTTCGTTTATTATTCAGAGTGGGTGACTACCCACATTAAGGAATAATTACAGCCCTTGTCAGGGTGTCAGGTTGAACACACAAAATTACTAAATTAACCTAAACTCAACCCCCCCCTAATGTAGTGTAATGTGGATTTGTGGAGTGCAAAACTTGTCACCCGTTAGGGTGTGTAGGCACGTAGTAGGTGCGGGTTCTGTAAGTAGGATCAGTTGAAGAGCCAGGATTCAGTTTCTTGCAGAAATCCATAAGTGACTCTGCTGTCCTGCCGTGCCGGGGGAGTAGTTACAGGATTTGCCTGCCAGGTAATAAAAAGCCCGACCTCCTGTCTTGTTTCTATGAACATGGGGGTGTGGGCGAGTGCGAATGATGCAGAGCGGAGGTTCCTTGTTAGTTGGTGTAAGTGTAGACAGTAGCTGAGGTAGGTGGGACCCTGGTTGTGAAGTGCCTTGCAGGCGTGGGTGAGCATCTCGAACTGGCAGCATTTCTGAATGGGGAGTCAGTGTACTTTTGGGTGGGTAGGTGTGATGTGGTGTGGCGAGGAAGATTGAGCATTAATCTGGTGGCGGCATTTTGGATGATATGCAGCTTGTGTAGCAGGTGTGCCAAGATGCCATAGTAGAAGGCATTATCACAAAATAAAATGATGAACAGAGTGTTGAAACTTTTCAAACACTCACCCCCAGTCACAGATCTGGGTTTAATCCATCATTATTTTGCTTGCCACGTTACCCCAGTTCAGACCGAGCTATATGCAATTCAGTCTTGACCCTGCTCCCTATGGAAGCAGTCCAGCCCAAACTGCCAAGCCAGGTTCTCCCTGGACAGGATTCAAGCATCCTGGGACCAGTTTCATGGTATCACCCTTTATCAGCCAGGCTAGCTTGAATCCAGTGGCGCAGCAAGCAAGGGACCCACGTCTGGGCCTACACTAGCCACTTAAGGCACACAAAGTAACATCACAAAATAAAATGATGGAGGGAGTGTTGAAACTTTTCAAACAGTCACACCCAGTCACAGATCTGGGTTTAATCCATTGTTATTTTGCTTGCCACGTCACCCCAGTTCAGACCCAGCTATATGGAAATCAGTCTCCACGCTGCTCCCTATGGGAGCAGGCCAGCCCGAACTGCCAAGGTTCTTCTTGGACAGGATTCAAGCATCCTGGGACCGGTTTCTTCATCAGCCAGGCTTGCTCTAATCCAGTGGTGTAGAAAGCAAGGGACCTATGTCTGGGCATACCCTAGCCACTTAGGGTTCACAAGGCAACATCACAAAATAAAATGATGGACGGAGAGTTGAAACTTTTCAAACACTCACCCCAGTCACACATCTGGGTTTAGTACATCGTTATTTTGCTTGCCACGTAGTAGAGGGCATTGGCATAGCCCAGTCTGCTTGTGATGAGTGCATGGGTGACGGTGTTTCTGGTGTCAGGAGGGAGCCATTTGATAATTTGCTGAGCAAGCGAAATATGTGAAAGCAGGCAGAGATGACAGCATTGATTTGATGTCTCATGGTGAGGTTGTTGTTGAGGATGATGCCCAGGTTTCTGGCGTGGTTAGAGGGTGAAGGGGTGGAGCTTGGTTCTGTGGGCCACCAAGGTTCATTATTGTTGTCGAATATCAGCACTTCTGTCTTGTCAGCGTTGAGTTTGAAGTAGTTGTCTCTCATCCAGTTGGACACAATGGTCACACATATTTTGAATTATTTTTGGTAGTGTTGGTGTCTTCTGCGAGGCATAGGATGATTCGGGTGTCATCGGTCTAAGAGATGATGGTTCTTGGATTTGTGGAGTCTGGAGATGAGTGTGTTGTCCAAGAGAATGAGTGCAATAGTCTCACCTCAGTCTAATATGGTGCAAATGTTGTCTGAAGTTCCATGAAGGCCGTTTCGGTGATATGGTTGCTGTGGAAATCTGATCGCGAGCTGTCCAGGTGCTATGGCACAGAGCAAACTGGCTTAACTTAGGACAATGTGTAAATTATTTTTGTAGTACCAAAACAGAAATAAAGGCAAAATACAAAACAATAAAAATCCCAAATCAAATTATACAAATAGAATATGGTTTAACAAACACAAAAATGATACCAAAATGACAAAAACCCAATAAGGGGAACTGGAGAAATGTTTTTTAAAGTTTTAAGTAGACGTGGCACCCAATAGCACTAAGTGCAAATGATGGACAATAGTTATGGTAGACATAGACCTATACTCAGTTTGAGGCTGATGGCAATGGAGCGCTGGTCAGGTAATCCAACCAGGTTTGTCCTGGTCAAAGATTTTACCTTCTGATTTTATTCCTTTAAGTCCCAATTCACCACAGGAGTACTCTTCTAAAGCCTCACCACAGGTTCTTTAGGGGAGGGACTGAGAGATTCATAGGGTGTCAAGCAGACGCCAGCAGCAGGGTACAGTTCACGTTCAGTTGCCACTGGTCAGCTAGGTACTTTCAGGAAAAGGCCATTTGTAGCTTGTTGTATCCCGGTAGCTTGAACAGGAGATTAGCCGTAAGACCCTTGGACTTCTGGGGCACAGGAAGACGCAGGTCCAGCCCTTCAGGGATCTTTTCCGGTCATTGACTGCAGATCCAGTCCTCTTCTAATTTTCTACAGATTCAAAAAGTTTTCTTTAGTGTGTGCCTGGAGGGGCCACATATATGCCTGGAAATAGCTACTGGGTGGGGATTGACTCCTGGGCACGCATTAAACCAATGGAGTAAATGTTCCCTGTGCAAACCCTACCACTATGGGCATTTTCACGATGGTGAAAGCCTTCAGCCATACTAAACTTGGGCTCTGAGAGCTGGGGGATGTTTGGGGAGTGTAATAAGATAATCGTACTGCCCTCTCACATTTAACACTAAAATCCAGTTTGAGGCAGCCATTGTACCCACAATAAACCCAGAGACAGAAGTCTGGTAGGACAAACGGAAAGTCCTTTGTCATCTAGACAGTGGCATGTACTAGTGGTAAGTAGGGGTATAGTTCTAAAGCCTGCAAAAATGTAGGGTCACGCAAAAGGTGAAAAATCCTGGGTGACCACACAGCAAAAGTGCATTTCCTACAGTAAGAAATAAACTGATCTTCGTGCACCTGATAACTGACAGCAGATTTGTACCACTGGAGATTTGTGTGAAGCCTTCAGTTTAACCTATATTACACTGCTGTATATTGGAATGAGGGGCTTCCAAAAGCCCTAAGGTGTGGAGAGGCATAATTTGTTTAACAATTTTAGTTTTATGTAATACACTTCAAGTAAATTGACCTTGATGACTCACAACATTGGTATGTAAGAGCACTAATGAATAAGATGCAAAAAATAATTCACTTCAGTGTATTATATTGTAGGGGAAGCAAGTAACTGAAAAAAGCATAGAAAAGAGCAATATCAAGTTGCCATATTAATAAAAATACAGCCCTTTTCAACTGTAAAAAAGTCTGCAGACATTTCATGAGTAAAGTCCAGTTGCAGGGAGCTGTTATGCCGTGCAGATAACAGGGTTCACAGTACAGCTGTGGTCCACAGGGCTCAGAAGTCTGTCTTTCCTTGGCACAGTGCAGGAGGCAGACTCCTTTGTTTGTCTCATGTGCATGCTTCTATCCATAGAATCACTCTTTACATTCTCTGTACATTCTTCTACCTCTAAGGGTGATAAACACTGTACCTCTAATCCAGTTGCCAACATTTTCTGGAAATTTGGTTTTGAGCCCATGTCGGTAAAATCTTTTTTTCACAAAATGGCTCCTACATAAGCTTTCCATGAAGAAACAGGAGGTGACACATTTAGTTCCTCCCAAATCATCATGGTCACCTACTGTAATGTTGTAGCATTCCATTGTACAATGGCGTCACCACACCCTACATGTCACTTCTTGTTTCCTACTTCACCTACTTCCTGTTTCAACCTTTAAAAGGATCTGAAAGTTGTAGTATGATGTTCTGCAACTCTTCATTAACAGTGGTGGTGAGGTTTCTCTCATGGTTACCTACTCCTATTTTTTGTGCTTTCTGCTCCATCTCCTGGAATCCTGCTCTGTCTCCTGTAATCCTGCTTCATCTCCAGCATTCCGGCTCAGTAGCCTAGAATCCTGCTGCTGCTGGATCCAGTCCTCGTCTACTCCAGGATCCTCAACAAGTCTTTACTTTAAATATCCTATCTGCCTGGAGGTTTTTTAATACTACACAGCTTTTTCATACAAGCAGCACCCCTTCAAAGAGACACCTATTGCTTCCACTTGACATTCCTAAGTATTAAGAAACACTTACTTCTGTCAGCTTGAAGGACCGAAGAAGGTGTGGCTGTTGCATCCAGCTATTGCCAGGAGTCAGAATTAAAAACCTCTTGATTGTATTATAGGATACAACAATTAAAAACAATTAAAAATATTGCAATATAAAATATCTCCAAAAAATTTAGAGGACAAAAGTATGTATGTGAAGTACAACGATTTTGAAAAGAAGACCAAAATGTAATAAAAAAATAGGTGTGCTTATCTAATGTTAAATATTAAACATTATATTACCTTTAAAAAAGATAGATACTACAATTTTATAAAACACATAGACATATGTATATAAGGTGAAAAAATATAAAAAAAGATTATACTTTACAAAAATAAAATAAAACTCTATACTTTAAATGAAATACAGGGCATAATAAACATAATATTGAAATAATTAAAATGATTAAATAAACAAAAATAATAACATTAAAATACCAACAATAAGTATTAACGATTACAAACAGTTGATATGAAAAATTATAAACAATGGACTTTAGAGGGGTCACGTTTACTATTCCCACTGCAACCTTAGCAATAGTATGGAAAGTGCTGCATTTGAAGGGGTCAGATTTACTATAACTCCAACGTAAACAACATTAGGAAATGTGTTGGACTTTGGAGGGGTCAGGTTATTGTTCCCAGCCCAACCTGAACAACAGTAGGGAAAGTGTTGGACTTTGGAAGCGGCAGATGTTCATTTCCCACTCCACCCTAAGCAACAGTAGGTAAAGTGGTGGATTTTGGAGGGGTCAGATTTACTATTCCCACTCCAGCGTAAGCAACAACAGGAATGGTGCGGTAGTCTGAAAGGCTCAGATTTACTGTTCCCAATCCTAAATTAAAAAATAAATACATAACTAAACAACTGTCAATAAATAAATAAATACATTCAAATAAAAATTAAAAAAAATCTTTAACTATATCACAAAAGTAAAAATAAAAAAAAGATTGAGACTAAAAAAACGACACACACTTGATATTAAAATAATAAGAACTTATTACACAATTTATAAAACACAAACTATTTTAAAGCACAACATAAAAGACTTACCTGCAAAATTATCATTACACAGGGACCAACGTTACAGTGGAAGGTGAGCAGAGGTTCCACTTAGATCAAAAGGCAATGTGGGGCAGAGGTAGGTTTCACTTGTAAACGTCACACCGAGAAAAGGAAGCGGAGGGAAATAGAGAAGCATAATGGCAGACAGAAACTATGCTCTGGGTTAAAGTTATCAATCGTGGAACTGACAGACAGTTCTTCTGTTTTGTGTAATATTTTCATAAAAAGTCGAGCAGATAATTTGTATATGTCTTCGAACGGAATAGAAATGCAAAACATCCACATAAAGCAAACACTGTCATGCCTTCAGCTCTCTCTCCTCTAAAACAACACATTAAAAAAAGACCAAGGTCTGCGTAAATGCTTTTTACAAAGAAGCTTGTCAGTCATTGAACCCTGCACCCACCCAGAGTGGGGGTGAAACTGCGGGCGGTGGGGGAGGGCGAGTGACAAAGAGGAAGAACAATACAGTTTCTAATCCAGAGAGAATAATGCAGTTTCTAATTCTGTCTCCTTGAGTACACTGTGTGCTACTAGGCAAATGAGGAGGGTAAGTGATTGGGCTCTGAGGAAATGTTGAGTTTTTAGGAATTTTAGGGAATATTAGTGGCAAATTTGACATTTTAATGGACACAGGGAAAGTAACAGTGATCAAAACTAGATGCCATTTTCTTTAAAATATAGTAATTTAAGGCCACCAAATGATTTAAACTGATGGAGATGATCAGAATTTTCAGCCTCGTCTGTAGATTTTGTTGACATCTAATTTGCAATCCCTGGGCATACACCTGTGTGCAAGGGATTATAAATGGTGTGATGTTTATTGGCACCGCTTGGTAAATTTCAGAATGTCAAACCTGTTGGAATTTAAAGATTGAAATAGACTCGAAAAGTGTGGGAAGCACAAAAAAATCCACATGTAATGCCCAATTTCAGGGTAAAAATCAGGTAAAGTGATACTTTTTGCACACGGACACCTCAGGTGGCGCATAATCAGCTACAAAGTATATAAATGCGGCATTTCAGATTTGGCAGATAATCCACACATTTACATAACAAAGCAGGAAACACCCTATCACTTGAAGAAAAGAGGTCACTCGTTCCCTTCCCGGGATGAACTTTGTACAGCCAGGGAGTAGGCTCCATATAGATTTGGCTCACTGTTTTAAATCTATTCTGTATAATTTAATGGAGGTTGACAACACTGGCCATTTATTTATTTCATTTAGGTTCGACAAAACGTTACTGAAACATAATTCAAATATTACAACACATTAAAGTTTGAAACACATTAAAATAGCACGACAATCAATGACAAATATTAGCCGTGATAGGTGAATATAGTAATGAAATTGAATGTTATGTTAATCATATTTTTCTTAGGGCATGCAAACTGGACTAATAAACAATACATGCATTATGTTCTGTGTAACACAATTACAGAGGCTGCAACATGTGACTTTTAACACATACACAGTGCAACGATTGGAGACCCACCCTGTGTCAGACTGATAAACATTGACAAAGGCAATCGGACTCACCTATACATTATCTACTTTCTTTGTCAATGTGTTTTTTAGGTATATTTTATAGTATAGGATGGTATGACCTGTTATTGTATAGTATGGTATGGTTTGCCCTGTTATTGTCCAGTATGATATTGTATGATATGGGATGTCATTGAATGATGTAGTATGGGAAATAAACTTTATGGCTTTATTGCACATTAAAGGACAATATTATTCTTACTGACGCAGAAAATGGGTGGCTCTAGGGCTGTTTAAAGGGTTATTTTTTAGTTTGCAAATGATTTCACAGACAGCACATGCACTTTCTCAGGTGAAGCCTAAAAAGCATGATATGGAGAGGAAACACGGCTCAGAACTGCTTACAGTGAAAGCACTTGTCCTCTCTTCATGCAGTGGTGGTTATAAACACACACCGGCATCAAGCTCTGCTTAGTTGTGCAATGAACTGTAGCGAACAAAGTGAAGAGAGTGGGAAAGCTGATTCCCTGCATTGCTTTGGGGTGTGTGTGTGTGTGTGTCGAATCTAAAGCAGGTGAAACCAAAATCTTTATAGAACTGTCTGTAAGGAGACCACAATCAGCAGCCACTGACTGATGAAAAGAAAAGAAATGAGAGTGACGATGAAGCCAATCAATGGTAAGTAATGAATAGGCTCGAAGCCATTTTACTTTTTTTTCCAGTAACAAAAGATATTGCAAGCAACAGCGCATGTGCTGTCTCAGGTGAGACCTACAAAGTGTTGCACATGTGGGTCCACTTTGGCTCTTAACTACAAGTGCAATTGGGACATTTTTGCAGCGTGAAAACAGTAATCATGCTTTTAATTACTATGCAATATGCAAACTCACTTTTGAAACTATGACGTTTTCCCTATGCTTCAGGAACAGCTTTAGTTTTAGTTTTTATGCAGCATCTCGTTATGTTTGCCTTTAAGCAGAAAGATCACTCTGGGCTACGATGGGTGATGGCATAGTGAGCATTAGATCCATTAAAACCTCATTAACAATTACTGCCCATAATAAACTTGAGGAAGTACCCAAAAAGTGTAATACTTGTGCAAATCGCCAAAATTTGAAACCCACCAAGCCAGTAGCATAATGAAACTTGAGGGCCCCCCCCTGCAAACTACATGAAGGGCCCCACTCCGGACTCACTCAGAAGCAATAAGGCCAGAGTACTGTGATGAGGGACCCCCCTGCTGCTCGGGGCCCACCCGCATCACAGTGGCTGCGAGGGCCTGTGTTACACCACTGCACCAAGCCCAAAGTAAGGCAGGTCCCATCTGAAGCAACACTTGGCCATAATGAGAGATATGCTCGACACAGCCATCATTCAGCCTCGTCCAGTGTCTCATTTGCCTTCTGTGATAAGCTTTCCATCCCATAGCCAGCCATTACAAAATTCATAACACAATAGACAAGTAACAAATGTTCAATATCACATTCCCGCTGCCTTAAAGGACTGAGGGGCATATTTATACTCCGTCTGCGCCGAATGTGCGTCAAACATTTTGACGCACATTCGGCGCAAAACTTGCCCCATATTTAAACTTTGATGCCCAAGCCCGCGGACGTCAAAATCCTGCGTGTGCGTCATTTTCTGGATGAGGGAAACCACCTTGCGTTAATCATATGCAAGGTAGCCTTTCCGGTCCAAAAAATGACTTAAGCGGCTGTGCGTCGTATTTTGCTTTCGGGCACAAATGCTGCACGGCCGGGAGGCGGAGGCGGAAAATGACGTACACCCCGATTTACGTCAAAAATTAACACCTGGGTCAGGGCAGGCGTTAAATTGGGGCAAACACACCTGTATTTAATCAGAACACACAGAAGCAACAGCAGAGCAGCAAAACGGAGACATGGAAGTGTTTCTCATCCAACGTGCACGCAGACGCATAGCCCAGCAACAACAACAGCATCTACCACAACACCAGCAGGGACCCTAAAGGCAGCACAGAAGGCAGGAGAGGATATTCCGCACCAGAACAACCCTTCATGGCCTCAGGGAACATGACATCATCCAGAGGTACAGGTTGAACTGGCAGACCATTCAGCAGCTGCTGCACATCATAGAGCCACAGTTGGCACCCACCTTGCTGACACCCCACACCATCCCAACAGAAACCAAGCTGCTAGCAGTACTTCACATGTTGGCTAGTGGCTCCTTTCAAAGCACTGGCGCCCTGGTTGCCGGAATATCACAGCCATCATTCTCTGCCTTCTTGCCCAAAGTACTGGATGCCATCATCGGACTCAAATCTGCTTCCCAAACACAATGCAGAAGCAGCAGGAGACAAAACAGGGGTTTTACCTCATTAATGGATTCCCACACGTCCTTGTGCCATCGACTGCACACATGTACGCCTTGTGCCACCTGCTGCAACTGAACACCTCTACCGCAACTGGAAGCACACATACTCCATCAATGTGTGGGCCATTCTGGATCACTAAGGATTGATCACCAACATCGTGGCAAAGTATCCTGGGAGTGTACATGACTCATTCATCTTCCGTCACTCTACCATCAATCAACACTTCCAGGATGGAAGATATGGCAATGGACTACTTGTTGGTAAGTACAGAAACCTACTTATATACACACTGCACAGCAACCCTCTAGGACACACAACACATACAGCAACATGTGGACAGGAACACACAGAGGTTGTGACATCGCTAGCCATGTTTGATAGGTCTGCATTGAACCTGTCACACATCTGAAATTAGTGTACAGTCAAATGTTAACACGTCAATGATTACAACGTATAGAGAGGTTTGGCTAATTGTCCCGTTGCAAAATGTAAGCGTATCACTGTTTACATTAATCCATTGCATATGTCTAAAGGTATGGGATGTCCAGGGTACATGGATGCTAATGTGTTACCACCACTGTCAACATGAATCTGTGTATGGAACTATCATCTCACCCCCAGTAAAGACACAGGGACACCTGTATCACAAGTCACAATGCTAGGCAGTGCACACTGTCCTGCAAATACCCAAACATACTGCTGACAACCGGTCAGCAGGCAAACACTTGTTCAGCCAAGGAAACAACACAATGCAGATGGTACATCCTACAAGCCTAGGAAGGAACACAATAACACAAAAGAGTCACAGACAACACAAGACAACTACTGCCATGCAAGGTGATATTAATGGGGCAAGCTACATCAACATGATCCCATCATTCATTTTCTTTTTCAGCTGATCAGGGGTATTGGATCCAGCCATGGATTATGACATCATTTGGCAACCCAAGCACTGCAGCAGAGCGTGCCTCCAATGAGGCACATAGGAGGACACGCACCATAGTGGAGAGGACCTTCGGCATCCTCAAGTCGAGATTCAGGTGCCTTGACATCACTGGTGACAGCCTCCTATATTCACCAGAAATGGTCTGTAAGATCATTCTAACATGTGCCATCCTGCACAACATTTGCATACGAAGGAACATTCCCCTCTTGGAACCAGAGCCACAAATGCCTGAAGAGGAGGAAGAGGAGGATGCTGGCCTTCAACATGAGGGGGAACAACAAAACACAGCTGCTGGATTGCGTAGGCGCCAACATATTGTGAGCAATTGTTTTTAAAAACAATTCACCAACACCACTGTATTAACTAATGTAAAGAAACACCCATAATAATCACCATATCATGGTATGGCTAATCATTTGTGCTCACCTTTATATCTAACTATCAGATTAAGAGTGTAGCCTCATGGAGCATTGCTGATATACCGATCATGACACAGAAATTTCCTGAGCAATTGTGATGCGTATTATACAACAGTCACATATGTACACACTGTAAATGACATATATCCTGTACATTTCACCTTTGAAGGGCAATAGCAGAGGACCACACCTATTTCACACATACATGTTGGCAACATGGTTCATCGCAGCATATGGCACACAACTAAGACACCATCAGTCTATAAGGGAAAAAAATGCCTCATACATGAGGCAGTGGATGTGCTATTGCATTGGTAACAGGAATGAATGTCCAGACCCTTGACAGCAGTAAGTCGTACAGCACCTATCTTTGCAAGGACAATCTGTGACTAGAGTTCCCTAGAAGCAGAACATAGACAGCACAAGTGCCATACCTATGGCAAGCATTGAGCACATGACATTCCATGTACATGTCAGCCCATTTTCTAACACCTGACACACCCATGCTCCTGGTCTCAACCCACCTGTCTGAAGAGGTCCCTGGAATGGTAATATGTGTACCCTGATATTCCCTCCTCTACACACACAGACTAACAATAGTAATCCAGCGTGATACACCCTTTCCTATGGTATGCCATTGTCATAGTACATCTGACTGCATGGACGTCAGGTCAATTAATACACTGGCTTGTAGTTTATAAGCCCTGTTATCACCTGTAGATTGCTTCCCATGTGAAAGGTACTGTTGGCCATTTGAACTTGAATCTCCCCTACAGGACTTGTGAGAAACTGATGCAGCACACACCTGTGAGCACCTTCATGCACACCACCCATTTGAACATGCACTGCCCCTGCAGATGCTTGGAACAGCATAGAAGTTGCCATTTTGTCAAATACAGTGTTATGCATTGCTAGTAATTAAGCCGTGTAACACAGCCCTTGGGTCTATGTGTCACCTTCCAAAACACAGGACAAATACAGTTTCCCATGTCAACTATCTTGTTCTTCCTCCGACCAGTCTTAGTCAGACCACTGAGTATGTACCTTGTGAAATTGCTGGATCCTGATTGACCCTGCATCCTGTCAGCCTGACTGGCACCTGTCTGTGCGTTACCCTAAAGGTTCCTTGTGGCTACATATGTACCACACTTGCGTAACCAAACCTCATATTCCTCTGTTTTTTTTTTGTCATGTGCTTCCTCAATGCATACCCAAATACATAGTATAGCATCATCTGCTTTTTATTTGTACCATATTAGTAAAATTGTGTTTGAATACCAAAATCATGGTCTATCCCTTGTCTGGGTCTCATGTATGCATGAACGACAAAGTGTGACAGTGTACCATGGCTGTATGCAGGGATTGGGTATGATGCCTCCAGCAGAACCAGCTACTTCTGATAGTGTGCATGAAAAGTCCACACATGTTAGGACCCTGACAGTTCACACGCTGAATCACATTGCTCACAACATATTGATGGGCTGTGCACGCTGAATAACTGCAAGATTATTCAACACAGAGGCTATGATGTTCCCAGATGCAGTGGGAACTTTACAGGCCAACCTGTGTACAAATGTTGTAATGACACCTGCCGGAACATAACTCCTGAGATGTGATCTCACTCAGCACACCAAGGTTGCCCTGTTGACAGTCTCATAACACGTCTGCAGTGACAGGGTGGGACCATCCCCATGTAGGTTCTTATGTCCTCATCAACTTTACTTCCATTGATTTCGGAAGGATACTCAGTAGATACAGAAATAGCCGCCACTGACTCATGATGAGACCTGGACGTAACTGTGACAACATAGACCCCCTAAAAATAAACAGGATCAATATTGGACCACACACATGAACCGGACACCTCTGTGCAATTGAGCACTGGAAATATGTGGCCACGTGCTGCCTCGTCTGCTGGTCCACCACTGCCACTGGAGAGTTGTGGGTCAGTCATATGACCATAACTGTGGCTTGATATAACAGTTGGGGGTCACCTTTGGCAGTCCCTGCCAATAACATGGTACGCACTTAGTCTGTACATGTGCCAGACTCACAGTGGGTTCACCAACAAGTGCCTAGGAAGCAGTTTCCAAATTTCTAGGACATGGGATGGGCAACTTTCGGACCATTGACATGAACAAGCGTCTGCCATCTATCCGATGCATGCTTTGTCATTTGTGGTGTCTACGTTACCCAAAATCTTGGAAGTGCACACAACACATTTTGCTACATGTATGACTAACACATGTCCTCTCTCATTTCCACACTGACTTGCATCTAAGGTTTGGACACATTGACTTCACATTCATACAAGCATATTTTCAATAATGCATCTTGTGGTGCACACACACTGGGTCAACAACTACATTAGTAGCCAATGCACACACATTGAGCCATAGGCATTGAGGTATTGTACTTATGTGCGTCACCTTGCTATCCTCTCCTGATGCCAGACATGCTATCCTCTCCTGATGCCAAACATGCCCAATTTGTCCAGCACATATATGTAGGCCACACATATGGCCATTTAGTGCATCAGCCAAGCGTGAGAATCCTGTTAAGGAGTAGCGGATCATGGTCCGCAGCAGTATGATGTCTCACATGTGACCATACACGGTCAACACCAAAGTGGGTGCAATCAGCCTATCTCAGTCGTGTCATAAATGTAACATTACATAAAAATGGCAAAATTACCCAAACCCAGTTACTGCCCTGAAATTTTGACGCATATGCGTCAAAAAATGATGCACAAGCGTAAAAAAATGACACTTATGCCTGAAAAACAACGCATTATGCCCTCAAAATTGGTTACGTGTTAGACTATTTCCAAATATATGGATGTGGCCTAATTTTTACTCCTGTGCGTCGAAATAAATGATGCACATATTGTATGGGTCAAAAATTATGACGCATAACGATAAAAACGGTGGCCATTTTATGCAGGAAGTGATGTAATACGATATCCTGTTTACAGATTATGTACAGTGGGGGTATTTTCGCTTTCACTTTGCAGTCTGTGATTCTTCTAGACTATGTGGCTGTGTTCTGAGTTTTGTCCAGTGAAATTGTGCTTTTGTCTCCTGTGTGCTCCATTACTTGTTAGTTTGTGATTTAAAATTGTTGTTGTATACTGTCTGAGTGTTTATTGTGTACTATTGTCCAGTATTGTATTGTCTTTGTTGTTTGTGGGAGTCTGTTGTGGGTAGTGTTAGTTTGGGGATAGTTGGGCTCTTTTAGTTGTTAAGTTTACTTTTTACTTATTCTACTTTCCCCCTTTTCTCCTTTGTTCTTCTTCATCCCCTATTCCCCTTTTTCGGTGCTAAGATGTTGGGTAGGCCACGTCTTGGCAAGATGGGTGAGGAGGAGCTTGGGGGGTTTCATATGGCTGGTGAGCCATTTCCTCCCACTTATGATTGAGGCAGGGGGGCGGGTGATACAGGGGTATCACACCGAGGCACGGAGAATCCGGTGGGGAAAGGTCCTGTATCACTTGCAACGTGTGTATCGGAGCCAGAGGAATGACCACCAGCTGAAGCACCGCTGGGCTGACCTCATCTCAAGGAAGCAAGATCTGCTGGACCACCTGGGAATTGTGATTGGTGGCCCTGTTGGTGAGTACAAATCATGTAAATGTGCACGATTAAAAGCTCTTTAGTGACATCAGATGATTTATACAATATCTGACCGCTATGTTGTTGAGTGTGTGGGATGCTTTGGAAACATACAGGGTCATTGATGGATTATGTGAAGGACCACAATTGCTAGCTGTCAGGAAGCAAGTGCTCTGCAAAGTTACAGAATAATTTTGCTTAATGTAAGTTGGTGCCGCCTTTGTGTCAGACAGCAACACAAATTAGGAGCCAATCATGAATATATAGGTCACATTTGCCAGTGAGGTTTAGATTATTGTGGTCCTTCATCATTTTGGATACATGTCAGATCTTGATTTGGAGACATAGGAAAAAGTGCAAGGTGCCCTCAGCTAACATCTTACACTGGTATTTGGTGTTTGTTGTTCCACCTTTCGTTTAGGGATAGCAGGCCAAAGGTATGCACATGGGTTCATATATCTATGGTTGATGCAACTCATCATAGTTGTGCCACATCAAACGAAGAAACTGTAACAACATGAGGGCTTACAAATGTCCCTGCCCCTCTGTACATTTTACCTATGTGTCATACATTTGTCATGGCCACAATGGCTGTTTGACTGGTAATACACTCCTCAATGAAACAGGCTTTGGATGTCTCTCTTGGATGCACATGATGAGACAAATACACTCCATTATTATGTCTGCTCACTAATGAAGGAGCATGTTTGCCACCACATGATAGTTAGGGCCACTGCATGTGTGCAGATATGTGTGTACATTTCACAGGAGACCCATGGTATGTAAAAGGTAGCCGTGCTATAATGGATGCAGTATCATCATGTCTGAGTGGATTTACTTACTTATGTCATCTTCCACATAGTTTTTGTCTTTGGAATTGTTGGTCAGTGCACAGAATTTGAGCACATTTCTTCCTTCCATGCCTTACAGGTGGACCCGCACCCTACACTGTGGGCGAGGAGGCTTCATTCGAGGATCTCGACAACTCCAGTAAGTGTTGATATGTCTGTTATGTGTTGTGTTTGCTGGTGATGTGTAATGGACTCTTGTGTGTTGAACAAATAGCAAGGTGTGATGCACTGGCCCATCATTTGTCTTGTTCTATGAGTGGGATTTTCTCACCAGTTTGGAGTTTGCCAATGCTTATCCTATTGTCTTATTTAGGGATTCTAGGTCATTCCTGTAGGCCCCGCAATGTGAATCGGGTTGAGTCATGTGGATAACACTTGTATCAACAAGAGTCGCACTGGACCTAATCTCAGATTTAGTCAGCCTGTCAGACCCACAATCTCCCATAATAGTGCTGCAAAATGCTTACCCACAGACTTCTGCTTCCCTATTCACTAATGTACTTATGAAACTGTAGGTTGATCTTCCTAGCAGCATGTAGTTCCACACGTAGTGCTACAAGTATGTGGCACTTGAGTGCAATGGCCTAGGTGTGCATGCAAATCATGGCCAAGGGTGTTCTTGCAACTCTGAGTTAGTCATGGCTTACTGGAAGTATATGATGTGGACAAAGGTCTGCATTGCAAGACGTGTGGCGCTGGGATTGGTCAAGGGTTTGCTGTCTCCTATTTGTAGATGCACCTTACCTGTGGTGTGTGTGCCGAGCCAAACACATGTCCAACTTTCATAAGCTTCCTGGGTGTCCATGTTGTTTTAAATTGTTAGCTGTTTCTCCACCCCCCACCCTCAAACACAGGCATGGGTTTGTGAATAGTGTACCTAGGACTGATGATACAAGTATGTTACATAGATATGTAAATCAGTGAATCTTTGGTCTGAACCTAGTATACACACTCAGGTTTAGCACATGAGTACTATACTAGCAAGTCAATTTACAACTTGCAGATCATGTGGCCCTAGATTTCCATCCCGTACACTGACATTTGTAGCCCTGGCATTGGCGGAGGATGTGCAGCATGATTGTTAGCTGACAACTGGCAGAACTCTGATGCCACAATCATGCCAGTTGTTACCCATCTTGTAGGGTTTGGATGTGCTATGTGTGATACGACCTTTGTAGACTGGCCTGCCATGTACTTCCTCAGGGACATTCAATGATCTGTATGATGATAGGAGCTGTTACAAGTACAGTAGATGTACTGTCTGATTTACTTCTTGTGCCGTTTCACACAATGCAGTTCCTAATGTAAGTTTTTTCATTTGTCTTCACAGCTGCTAATATGACACCCATCCAGGTCCGTAAATTCCAGAGGCGGGCAATGCGTTACCAGCATATCCTGCTGGTAGAGTCGGGGTACCGAAGGATGGCCCGAAGATACAGGACCGAACGGGCCTCTGGAGCCTGGAGGGCTTTCCCACAGGGTGGCCCTTCTTTGCCCACCGCAGCCACCACCAGCACGACCACCACTACCACCCAGGTGGCACCACGCAAAGCTGGGACCGTTGTGCCTACAACATCTGCAAGTGCTCCAGGCCCTTGCAGTGGACCACCTTCAGGGCAGCCCACAGGCATTGACCATACCCGGCCACACACGTCCTCAGCTGGTACCCAGACCACCCCAGCTGCAAAAAATTGACCCTGCTGCTTTTGTAGACAGGCAGCGCAAAATGGACCGTGTCCTCAGGAAAATGCGTCACCTGCGGCGGGATGTTCGCCATATCAACAGGCGTGTGTGGTCCATTAAGCGGACCCTCCAGAGTGCCAACCTCTAGACTTTGTTGATGGACATGATTCCCTCCCCTCCCTCCTCTTTCCTTATTCTTATACTTTGTGGGCTTAGGGGGCTTAGTGTTAGGTTAGTATAGGCTGTTAGTTTAGTTAGTGTTAGTGGGTGGGGGGTCCTGATTATTTCAAAACATTTTTTGAGTGTGTGGGTGGGGGGCTATGTTGGGATTCTTGTGTGTTAAAAAAATAATAATAATATATATTTTTTTAAAAAATACAAAAAAATATAAATTTGTTTAGGATAGTATAGTATGCGTTTAGGTTAGTATCTGTTATCCACCATGTGTCCTGTCTCATAAGAGGAGTGGAGGGCTGATGTTTAGAACATTTCGTTACATGTGATAAGTAAGTTTAGCTTGGGTTAGTTAGGGACAGTTGTGGGTAATGAGTAGTTAGGGTAGATTAGGGTAGGCAAGACTTTTCCCCGAGTTTACTCTTCTGTTATTACCGTTTAATAAATATGTATTGAACCCTTTACAGTATGTGTGAAATGCTTGTAAATCAGGGCCTTAGCATAAGTGTACATGAATTCGGTTCTTTTACATTTGTGTCCTATGCTACAAACAAATCCCAACTGAGCTGTAAGATTGGCAGCTACCACAGAGCTACCTTGCAAAGATTCGACCATTCATTGCAACCACCAATCACAGTTACTATGGATCCCAACGTGTTTTTCTCATTACGTATGTTGTCACATACAGTGCGTCCAGATTTGGTATTGGGGACACTGTGTTATGTCTGACTGCAGTGTGATGTTCAAGGAAACTCTTATTAGCTGAGTGGCAGTAAGCACTCTTGTAGTATCGTGTTCATGACTCACAGAGATCATTTGTGACACTGTTCAGCATGATTACTTGTTTGGATGTAAACTCAGACACCTTCATTCATGCAGTTTGTTGACTGTTTGCTTAGATTTGCGGGCAATGTTCTATGTGTTAGTATTGCATGGTGGCAATATTTTGCTGCCCCTATTTGATGGCTTAGATATCCTTTGAGGAAGCATTATTCTGTCCAACACAACATTATGGTGTATGGTTTCTCTTTTCATCAGATATTACCCTCAGGAAGGGCAGAGTATGGTGCAATCCAGGCCACTGTGCATAGTTATCAGACTACATAATTTCAGGACAGTTGTATTGACAAGCTATGTAATTTGACAGGAGGCAAAATTCAGTGATCTACTGCACGGTTGATGTGTCACATTACACAGAGACAAAGTGGTTGTGTAAGTGCTATTTATTGAAAAGTGCTGTAGTGCTATATGTACATTGTCCATGACTGTGAGTCTATTATAGTGACATCTTCCATTGTGATCCTACACAAGTGCTAAAGGAAAATGCATTTGACATGCTGGAGTGATGTGTCAGACAGTGCAGAGGGACAGGATTTGCCAATGAGTAAGTGAGAGACAATCACAAGGCAGGCTGACAAGATATACAGTGGTTTGCAGAACAGTCATTGAGTACAGTTGTTGAAAGACTGGCATGTTACAAAGCGCTGGACCTTGGTAATAGTTGGCCATGTGGCAGGGACTAGTGCTTCCGGGTACTTTTCTGTGTGAAGGTGATCTGTTCCACGTCTTCTTCTTCTATTGTGTGTGTTGCCTCATCTGTCCTTGGTGGTGGTGATTGTGAAGGGGCAACACACACCTCAGTGTTAGAAGACGTGGAGTCAGACATCCCGGACGCTGCTACCTGTGGGGGTCTTAAGGGCAGTACTGCTGCAAGGAGGATCTGCTGGTTCTTGAGAATAGCAGCCACATCACGATGGTAGGCAGCCAGGTCGGCCCTGAGGGGGTCATGATTGCATTCGTGCATGCAGAGGAAGGTTCGGGGTGCGAGGTGTTGTGGCAACTCCCTTACTGCAGTGGTGAATTCCTTTACAGTTTGTTGTAGTCCTTGCAGGATGGATGTTAGCGCCTGCATGGCTGCTGCCTGATCTGCAGATGACATCATACCCGAACGCACCCCCTCTAGGCTGGCTGCCATAGTTTGCATCCCCACCCGCACCTCCTTGGCTAGCTCACGCTGTACTCCTACTACAGTTCTCTCAAAGCTGGTGCCTGTGTCATCTGAGTCCTCAGCTGTATTGGAGCTCGCAAGTCTTACAATTGGGGTTGTGAGTGGGCCCTCTGTGATGGCTGCTTGTTCTGTGCTCCTCCTTGTGACAGAAGGTGGGGTCTGGAGGGTTTCAAGGACATCTTGGAGGGTCTGGTGGCTGATGTTTGTCAGCTCATCATCCATGTCATCAGGGTAGTCCTGGACAGGCATATCCTCAGGAGATCAATTGTCCTCTGCAATGATTAGGGTGCAATTAGTGTGTCTGTGTTGTGGCATTGGTGATGTGACATGCCTGTCTTGTGATGATTTCACATTGTGATCTTGTTTCCTGTTCATTGCTCCAGTCTTTCAGATGGGCATTCTCTCAGGCTAATGCCCCACCTGCATGTCACATGTATTGTGGTAAGTTATTAGACTTGTCGGCATCATCTCCTCTAGTGTTGTTTTAGGCCAAATAGTGAATTGCCACCTTCTTGTCCTACTCAACCCTCCGTCTACATCCATTCTAATGGTGAGGCCTTTCACTGGCTGTGGGTGTTCTGATGGCACTAGCAGCACACTTAACAATCTGGACCTGCCCCAGTGTCTGATCTTTGACATCCACTTTTATGTAGTTGAAATGTAGCGTATCCTATGCATAGCATTGTTATGGCACAATATGGATGTTAGCATTGGTAATGTGTACAGCTGATGTAGAGGGATGCGTGGAGATTGGACTGCCCTGATAGTCGTAGCAGTGTCCTATTTCCTTTTCTGACTGTGCAGGTGTATGTCAGTGACCAGTTACATGTGCCCCCCCCCCTCAATGCTGTTGTTTGAGCAGTCTGACATTTGGGATGCTGCATTGTGACCCAACCACAGGATGGACCCTGGCATATGCAGCATGGGTGTGACCTTAGTGCTGTGTAGCTCCTAATGTTGATGACATTGTCTGATGTTTGTGGCAACTATGGGCATTCACATTTGACAGGACTGTAACATTTTTCCTGTTTCAGGGGATTGTTAAAGTTGTCATCCTCAACCCACTAATTTAGGTGTGTATGATCCATGGGGACGTAACTGCCTTTGGCTACTTGATCTGCACACAGAGAGGTGGTGGTAGTGGCAACTGTTGTCACTGTTACATTCCAGTTGTCGGTATGGCTAGAGGTTGTTAATTGGGCCCTAGTTAATGTAGGGGGTATAGTGGCTGACGTGTGACGGGATGTCAGTTTGACGCTGTGCCCTTGCCTCCTGGCGTGGTTTTACCTTTGCTACATCGTTGGCATGGCAGCATACCCCCATGGGACTGTTGTTGGTGTTGTGTTATGGTGTACCCCAGCTTCTCTCTGTACAGGCCATGCCCCCATGCCGTACCCCTTTACCCATGCCACTCCATGTATATCCTGGCTTCCATGCATTTTGTGGTCAGTATCCCCCCCCTGTTTACAGTTAACATTTAGGCATTTTTGTCCCCCATGAAACTTACCCTGCATCTGTGTTGTTTCCTGGTAGTCTGCGCTGTCCTGTCCTTGAATCCCTGTGACGATCTCCTCTGGGATGACAGCTGCGACCATCTCCTCCATGTGGTCCAGGGCCTCCTGGTCTGCTGGACTCCCACCTCCAGTCTGCAGTGCTGCCTTCCTGTTCTTGGCCATCTTTTCCTTGGCCCTGCGCTTGCAGTCATGCCAGCGTTTCTTGCACTCGATGACTGTTCTGCGTACTTCTGCCACACTGTTAACCTTGTCAACAATTTGTTGCCATATTGCCTCTCTCCTACTGATTGGCAACTTTGAGGTGACAAACAGTTGGTGCTGGTGTTCCATCACCTCTTTCACCAGGATTTCCTGTTCCTCTGCACTGAAGCGGCACTTTCTTTTCTTCTTCAAACTGTCCTGGGTCTTGTGTGGGTCCTCCTGGCTGGTTCCTGGTCTGTTGTCATCTTCCTGGGGTCTGTACAGGCATATAGGATCCATTTTGGCTCTCCTCTGCTGAAATGGCTGTGTTCGCGGGGAATTTTGACGCTATTGCGACCCACAGTCATTTCCGCCGCGTTTTGCTTTACGACTTGACGACTTGACGCCAGCACAGTTTTGCGTCAAAAAGTATAAATATGGCCCTAAGGGTCATATGTACGAACACTTTTTCCCATAGACACAGAATGGGTAAAAACCTTTGCTACATCTGGCCCTAAGAGATTTTGCTGTTTGCTCCCTGAGATACATTGTGTGGGACAGATTGTTTGCGATAAGGACCACAAGATAGCAGCACACATTAGCCAGTACTAAGATGAAGCTAAAAAACACAGTGCATTGGTTATTAAAAAGCTGGATTTAGACTGAGTTAGGTTCAGGTTGATCCAAATAACAGATTACATTGAAAACCATTTCATGAAGTGAAAGGTTGATGGTAACACTAAGACCTCAAGTTACCCAGTGTCAGAAGCAACTGACTCATGCAGTTCTGTTTTCTTTCCTTGTTTTAGTATCTATGTCCAGTTTGAAACCCATCACTGCATGTTCCAGAAGACAAACAAGTGGTAGGGCAGACAGTGCTAATCAACATACATTTAAGATGACTTAGGTCTATTTGCCATCATCAGCATTTCATCTGACAATAGCCGCTTAGGAAAATACCTAGCTGCAGAGTAATCCCTATGTCATGTGTCAGTCTGCCTTAATGTCAACATCATGTTGCATTCTTCTAAGCACAGGCACATAAATCAATGTATTCAAAGTGTTATTTGCTAAGTTGTTAAACATGGCACGCGCCTGCTTGGCATCTATGCAAATCTGTGTACCAGTAATGCTCTTACGTGTCTGAGGTGTTAAACCGCAAGTGGAAGTGGTAGGAGGGCTGCTGCGGCCGTGGAAGAACAAGGAGAGAGAGGGGAGTGAGGCGAGAGCCGGCCAGAGAGCCAGTGAGCCTGTGAACCTGTGAGCTGGGGCTAGTGGTGAGCCGAGGTGAGTTGTGAGTTGAGCGGAAGGGTCCAGACAACTGCAGTGCAACGTGAATGCGACCGCCTGCTTCCCATCACCTGTTGCTCCCAGCTGTTCCCGGCCCATCACTTCTGCTCCTGAGCCGGCCACATGGCGCAGGCCTGTCTGGCCCTGATTCAGGCCCTGATTCCCCACGGCCTTGCTCACCGGCCCAGTTATTCTCCCACCGCACGAGTGCCTACTGGTGCCGCTGGCTCCAGCGCCTCCTTGCTTCCTATGCACCCTTGTGCCCCATGCCCCATCCCCTTGTGCCCTCACATCCACCAGTTCCTTGCCCCTCGGCCTGCGCGGCCGTGATCACAGGGGTGTGTAAGGAAGGGTGACGTGACAGGGTGCGGGGTCCACTGGGGCCAGCAGAGGGAACCCAGTAACCCGGCATCACCCAGCGACTCCCCAGGTGAGCTCAGCTAACTCCTGGTCAGGCCTCCGGCAAGCGCAAGGCAGTCAGAGGTCAGGCATCCGGGCTGGGCTGGGGCTGGAGGCTCAGGTGGAATAGGGCAGGGAGAGGCCACCGGTGTCACCCATGCCGGCAAAGACCCCCAAAAGACTGCCAAAGGCCGTGACACCATTGAAGGTTGCAAGGGAAGATTCATTCCAATCACGCCCGCTTGCTCCTGCTCCTCCTGCTTCCTCCTGCAACATTCGACCCGCAAATCACTGATAATTGCACTGTAACTACTCAGGGAGCCTGCAACCCGGAACCCTGAGCCTTGATGAGTTCAGTAGCTTAAGAAGCTGCTGCCAGCGTGTGCCCCAGCACCCTGCAGAAGCAGCTCGGGCAGCACTGAGTGCAGCTTGCAGGGTGCTTGGTGAGCCCCACTCGCTTAGGCCCACCTCTCCACCCAAACAAGCCGAACCTGCATGCATCAATATCGTAAACATTGCTACAGACGAAAGAACACCAAAGGCAATGAGGTCTGGAGGCTGCGGAAATCCCAGGAGCATCCAGCGCAGCCCAGTAAGAAAAAGAGGGCACACCACAGCGATCCTCCCCTAGTGGATATTCAGCCAGCAGGCATCCAGCCAACGGGTGCCCGTATGGGTCAGATGGGTCCCACACCAGGGGCAGCAGTCACCGGCCACCTCAAAATAACAACAAAGTTCCAATTTCTGAAAGACAGAGGAGCTGTCATTTACTCCACCTCTCCCCAGGCCACCGGCCTCCCTGTCCCTCTGACAACTCTGGTGATAATCGAGTCAAGCAGCAATCTCTATCTCCGATTCCTAATGATAATCTTGGCACTCTGCAGGATGGGGCCTTCAGCAGGCAGGGGTACTACAGGAGTCTAGAGGCACGATAATTGGTACTACAGCTACTACAACAATCGCCCTATATAAACTCAGTGGCAAAGCCATTCCAGGCAGGATCAACATAAGTTACACAAGCAACTCTCAAATAACTGTGCATGGAAAAACAAACACAGACATGGGCAATGAAGTAAGGGTGGCAACAAAAGGAGAAATACAAAGAAAAGAACCGCCCTATCAGGAGTGCAAAACGATGGAGACGAACTTTCTCAGCCTAACCCACCCCCCCAGGTAGGGGGACCAAGTCCAGACCACCAATACACCAGTCCGGGAAAGACGGAGCACAAGCAGAATCAGACAAGCACGAGAAAGCCCTTACTGCTTGAAAAGAACAAGCAAATTGGGGTACAACTGGCATTTTCCACAGACAAGGGCAGCACAGAGTTCAACAAGGCAGAGCATGGCGAGGCTGAAGCTGATCCCAATACAGGGGTTGACTTTGATGACCTATCACAGGAAGAATGGAACGAGCTCCTTGCCTCATACTCATCGGAAAAAGAAAAGGAATGGTGCCCCTCTTCCCCCCCCCTCCTGAAAGCAGCAGAGGATCCCTGGGCATGCGGAAGACAGCACCTGGCCAACACTACTTAGGACCATTCGTCAATGGCTGATGCACTCAGCTACCTCTCAGCTAAGATGGATATACAAGTGGCGATGTTGAGCTCAGTAATAACCTTTGTGGCTGGTATAGATAAGTGTATCAACAACCTCAATAGCCTCATCAAGTGGGCTCAAGAAGTTACAAATGACCTTGTTCCAAGATGCTGCTGTTCTGCAACTTTAGACAAATTAAGCCAGCCACCAAGCATATTAGGGAGTGTAATAAAAGAGCTGAAAGAGAAGAAGGGAGCACATACTACCACGCAACCACAAGAAGGGCTCAACACTGTACACAGTGACAAATACGACAGTGCGTCCAAAATCAAGGGCACTCCACCTGGAGAAGCTGCTTCAAACAGTCGGGACCCCTCCCCTCTGAGGAAAACCCCAAAAACCGCCAGGGAGGGGAGAAGAGCATCATCGAGCAACCTGAAAACTGAGTCAACCGTAGGCCTAAATAACACTACACACCAGCCACAGCAATGAGGAAAAAAAGCCAAGCCCAAAAGGGATGCAGAAGAGGAAATCGCACAACAAAAACTCCCCCATACCTCATGGCTGCAAACCTACCTGACATCTAACCAGACAGCCCATAGATGCAACACCCCATTAACCAACAACAAAGCTGTCCCGGAGGTGACTCACCTCGCAGATCATGAAACAGAGCCACCCACAGTAAACCCCACTGAGTTCAAGGATCCACAGATGATCAGCTCTGAGGCGGCCCAAAGCCAAGGAAAGGCCACCCCGACACCAGCTCCGAGGGGGCTCACCACCTGAAAATAAGTGGCAGGACATCCCAGCTCAGGGAGCAACAAGTAGTGGACATCCGATGACAGCCAAGAAGTGACGGGATGCAAGGCCCCACACCTCAGAGAGGAGTACATATGCTTACCCCACCCATGAACTGACTGCCACAGGCTCACGAGCCAGAATAGGTCTCCTCAAACAAAGATGTGAGGTGGCCCGTTCCTGTCCTTCAGCCAGAAACGCCACCTCTGGTTAGGAAAATGACCAGATCTGGCTCCAATGGAACCTCCTTAAACCACCCCCCATTTCCCTTAGGGAAAATTTACACCCTGCTGTCCTCAGTCATGGAGGATAAAAATTCCAACACAATAGTCCACCCCATTGAGCACACCCCAGGGGAGGGACAGTGCTGCACAATTCTACTCCACCCGGAATACTGATCACTTGGGAATATGGACATCCTCAACCAGGGAAACATACTAAAACTCCTAGGGCAGATTCCAGGACTTGTCTACTTCACCTCAGCTATGATTGAATCTGTAGAATTCATAAAGCGAAGTCCAGGAAAAGTCAATGAATCAACCAAAGTCATCTGTCAGTCCGATACCGTGGCTGGGGTTGTTCTCAAGGAATGCAAACACTTCAAGAAGTGGGGAATCACCCTGGAAGGGGTGGAAGACACCGGTTCTCCATACCCTCTCTGTCCACAAAAAAGCACTTTGGACGACAAAAGGAGGTCGTCTGTGGCACCGGGGCACAAGTGGTCCGCCATTGGAATCAGAATCCAACACCACAGGGTGTGCCTGGTCCACACATCATGCGGCAAAACAGAAGGACAGCAACGAGAGAGACGTTTGGCGGTGGGTAGCCTGCATCCTCAACCAGACGCAAGCTACATACTAAATCTCCATCCCAGGGGGTAAGGAGGCTCTTGACAGTCACTGCTTAAGGCTCTGCTCCTGGAACATTCATGGCCTAAAGGACAAACTGCAAGAATCTGACACACTAAACTATCTTCAAGGCTTCTCGATCATTGCTCTCTAAGAAACTTGGGATGTGGAACCAATCCCCATCCCGGGCTATTCTCATGTCCTCCTTCCTGCAATTAAGGAAGGTAAATTTGCCTATGGGAAGGGGGGCCTGGGGGTATATTTGTCAACTGCTCTAAAAGCCATCTTCAAGATGCTCTCTCCGGACACAGACAAATTTCTCACTGTGCACCTGACACCGAAAGAAGGAGCAAGGGCTAATCCTAGTCAACATATATATGCCTCCGAGACGGAAAAATCAAGAGGAAATGTCAAACTCGCTTCACTCAAGTGGCTGGTTCTCACCCACTCCTTCCACTACTAGTAACAGGGGACTTCAACATGAACCTGTTAGGAGGGTCAGAAATTAAAGAGGTCATCGATCCCCAGGAACACCAGTGGCAAATTCTTGAACGAGCACTGATTAAAACAGCAAAAAGAGGCAACATAGGAGCAGCCTTAGTTGGCTCTCTTGAGCACTTCTCAGAGCACTAAATGGCTGATTCAGCAAAGATATCCCCCCTCCTTATCTTTCCACGCCGCACATGAAAACTCACTAATCAATTTCACCTGGGTCTCCCTATCACTGATGCAAACGGTCTCTTTCTTCAAACTGGGTCTAAGGTCCGAAAGCGATCTCCTACCACAGGAAGTGGTTTTCACTTTGACCCCAGCCTTCCACACGATGAACACAGAACCTGCCGGCACCAAAAAGCCGAGCCAGCTGAAATGAATCAAATGGACAGCTACTTCTTTAGCTTCCCTAGCTGAGGAAGCTGACAGGCACTTTAAAGCCTCCCAAAGAAGAGAAGGGTCAACTAAAGACAAATGGGAGGATTTTATCCACTCATACACCCAGTAATTTGCCAGAAATGTCGCAGTCATCAGGTGCCAAACCCCACGAGTCACAAAGAAGTCCTACACTTCACAGAATTTGAAACAGTTAAAGAGGAAAGTTAATCAAGCACTCTGGTTGGTCCGCCGGTTTCCCGATCAAGAATGCCACCTCACCAAATTGAACAAATGAAAGGAAAAATGATACAGGTGGCATGGAAAACCAGGAGGCTCTATAGAGAAACCTTGAGCCAAACTTATCTGGGACATTAAACACAAGAATGCCAGCAAATTCTGGAGTATTGTAAATGCCCTGAAAAACCCACAAGGTCCAGTCTTGGACTCACACATCTTGGAGGTGGATTGGGCATCTTTTTTTAAACTCCCTTTCCATCAAACCAAAGGCGTCAAGAATCATGCTACCATCAGTGGCCTAGGCAGGCCAACCAAGCTCAACAACCCATCCACTACAATAAGAAAAAGAGGGGGGTCCAAAACCACAATCTCCCTGTATAGGAATGCCTTTTAATGTTTTGGAGTGTGGGCACTTCACCAGAGGACATTGGACCCTAGTCCTCCATAGGAAAACGTAGTTCGAAGAAAAGGGGAGGTCCCACTAAGAAAATACAGTTTGTTTCTCAAAGTCAATTTGTAATAAGACGTGTAACATTTATCAAGAAGCCAAGAGTAAATGTCTATGTTGCTCCAAATCCAGTTTTTTATTTTGAAAAACAAACAACTCGTAGTAGAGGTGTAGAAATTCAGTGGTCCAGAGGAATAAGTGAAAGTTCGGCCAGCCAACGCGTGTTTCGCCCCACAGGCGCGTAGGCTAGGGCTTTCTCAAGGCTGGGAAAGAAAGAGAGATGTCATAAAAATAGAGAATATGGTATAATAAGGTGTGGCTATATTAGGAAGTGTGAAGAGAAACCAAAGAAATGCCGAAAAATCCCAAGAGATTCCAAAGAATAGGGACCCAGAGTTGTTTGTTTTTCTAAATAAAAAACTGGATTTGGAGCAACATAGACATTTACTCAACAACCCAGCCACCTGCAGCTCCAGGAATGTGGACAGCGAACTTGCCATCGCCCGCGCAGGTATCCAACAGCTAACAGACAGAGGAAGAAAGACGGGAGCCCCCAGCCCAAGCAGAGTTCCTCAGGCCATCTATAAATTGGATTCTCCCAAGTGGGCCGAAGTCATGGCCAATCCAATCCCGGAATCCTGGAGGGCATCCATAATCTCTCCAATACACAAAGGCAGCAACAAGTCGGATCCCAGTAATTATAGAATGATCGCACTCATAGACAATGAAGCTAAGTACTATGCCAGTGCTCTCTTTGGACATCTGGTCGACTGGGATGGTCAAGAATCAATAATCCCCCCAAACCAAACAGGGTTTGCCAGTAACTCAGGCATGGACACCAACATCATGGCACTATCTCTCATATTAGACTCCTCGAAGGCTGAGAAGCTCCCACTCTACCTTTGCTTCACTGACTTCAAAGCAGTCTTTGACAACATTAATCGAAACAGAAGCTGGGAGAAACTTAAATGCTGGCAAATCCCACAGCAACTGCTGAAAGCCATTGAGACCCTGCACACCAGCAGGTGGATTGGGATTAAACTGGGCAATGGATCAAACCTATCCAGGAAGATCCTGAGAGGCCTAAAACAGGGCTGTGTCTTGGCCCCCATATTATTCAATCTGTTCATGGCAGACTTTTCAACAATGCTATCTTCAGTCAACTCCCACACACCATGATTGGGGAAGAAGCAATTTTCAAGCCTGCTATATGCAGATGATGCGTGCTGCTTAGCAGAACAAGGTAGACATGCAACTTCTCTCCTGAAAGCCACGGAAGACTATTCCCTTGAGAACAAGCTGCAAATCAACCATAAAAAAACGAAAATCATGATAACAGGCAAGAGATCCCTTAAGAAGGCTACAACCTGGGGGCTGAGAGGAAGTACACTTGAAGAAGCAGCAACCTACAAATATCTAGGCCTTTTGCTTGAAACACTGTTCCTTTCTCAAACATAAAGAAGAAATAAGACAGAAGGGGGGTGCGCTCACCATGGGGCTACTGACACTGTCAACCAAACTGAACAAGTACACACTCAGCCACTGCTAGAAGTAGCAAGAGCTAAGGTGGTTCCAACATTAACCCACAGCAGTATTGCACTCTGCAGTAGGGACGCAAAGGCCCTTGATGCTACAGTATTGAGCATATACAGGCAAATGTTCAAGCTTCCAAGGCATACATTACCAGCACAGATAAGGTTGGAGTTCAGCTTACTCAAACAGGCTCTAGCAAAGAGAGCAGCTTTTACCAACTTTTTTCACAAAACAAGGACTGCGGCCATGAAAACCATAAATCCTGATATCTGGGAAGAAATAATGATGAAGCCCCGATCAACGGCAAGAATATACCTTGATGCAACAATAAAGCAGTTTGACATCGAGAGCCTATGGGCATCGGAGCTTAACCATAAACTTTTTAAAACTGTAACCAAAAAACAACAAAGTCTATGCCCCTCACTGAAGATAAGACAGCCCTCAAGAGAAGGCACCATTCCTGGCTAGTTCTAAACAGTTATAAGATCCTAGCTCCCCAACCATATCTGGGTGAAACCTTAACCTACAGTATCAAGAGGAAATACTTGCTCTATCGCTTGGGGGTTCTCCGATTAGGAATACATGAGAGTTCATGGCGACGGCAACCAAAAGACGGACTTTGCCGGCTCTGTGGGTTAACACCCGAAACAGTGTCCCACATGCTCTGCCTGTGCCCCAGGACCTTGGAGGAGCGCCGTAGGCTTCTGAGACCGCTGTGGGTTCATCTGGCGCTGATACCCTGAAACCGGTCCCAGGATGCTTGAATCCTGTCCAGGGAGGACCTGGCATGGCAGTTTGTGCTGGACTGCTCCTACTGGGAGCAGGGTCAAGACTGATTTGCATATAGCTGTGTCCGAACTGGGGTGACGTGGCAAGCAAAATAACGATGGATTAAACCCAGATCTGTGACTGGGGGTGAGTGTTTGAAACGTTTCAACACTCTGTCCTTCATTTTATTTAGTGATATCATCTGTGGGTCCGTACATGCAGACACACAACAGTAATATGTCCATTCCACCAACCAAAAACTGATTCCACATTTGGTGAGATATCTGGAGGGCGTGGAGCATGCCCTGGCCAATGCATTCCCTGCTGACAGCCAAGACTCTATAACAAGTCTTCTGCCAAGGAGGAAACACAATAACCTCCTAGCATCAATGACACCTGTTTATTGAACGAAATACAAGTGCAATGGTTTTATTTTTATGGATCTATTTCTTTTAAGAGCAATGGTTTTCATTAACTAGGCACACTAATAATAAAATTTGATTTACTCTGTGATGTACTCAGTGTCTGAGGTGTACTGCTAGCAAACAAAGCTATCAGGTAGTAGAGAGCTCAGTGTGTAAATTACACTTAATTGTCTAATGACAAACTACAAAAATTGATGTCCCTGGTGGTATGTTACCTAGTTGACTCCATAGGCGCAGCAGGTTAAGGGTCTTTGGCTTTCCTTTAATGGTGGGGTATATGCAAGAATTTTTCCTTGGTTGAATCATTTGCGCTAATGAACATGATAACTTTCATAGGTAAAAGGAAAAGTAAGGACCGGAATGGTGGGGTCTGCTAAACATATCGGGCGCACTACTAAGGGGCGATTATACATGGTAGGGCCTGTTTTGTTGAGGTCTGTACAGTGCGGATTTAGCGAAACAGCCCCAGCCATTTGGAGTACTTTCACTCGCACCTCATGAAGAAACAACATGCGCTGGTACCGCAGAACATACAATGCATATCTGCTGCTGCATGCCATCTTGTGCTGGGGACAGAGAAATTTGCTTGACTTCCTGAATTCAGCCCTTCCCAGTTCTCCAAAGAGAGAGATCTTAGGGGAATAATTATACTCTGTTTGCGTCGGATTTGCGTAATTTTTTTTTTACTCAAACCCGGTGCAAACTTAACTCCATATTTATATTTTGACGCTAGACATGTCTGGTGCCAAAATATTGAAGTTAAAGTCATTTTTTTGCCTGCGGAAAACTACCTTGCATCAATGAAATGCAAGGTAGGCATTCCCGGGCAAAAAAATACTCAACGTTTCTAGCGCCTTATTTATCCTCCCATACAAAAATCATGCACGGGAGAAGGAGGGCCTTAAATAATGGCGCTAAGCCTGCTTAGCACCATTATTTAACGCCTGGGTCAGGGCAGGCGTTAGGGGACCAGTGAGCCATTTTCCATGGTCAGAGACCATGGAAACAGCCCACAGGTGCCCTTCCTTGCCCCCAGGGACACCCCACCCACACCTGGGTGACACCTAAGGATTGGGGGACCCATCCCAGGTAAGTCCAGGTAAGAATTTTTATTTTTTTTGCAAAGTGCCATGGGGGGTCTAACTTAGGCCCCCCTACATGGCACTGTGCCCAATGGCCATGCCCAGGGTACTTAAGTCCCCTGGGCATGTCCATTGGGGTGGGGAGCATGACTTCTGTCTTTACTTAGACAGAACTCATCTCCATGGGGGTTGTTACTTAGAAATAATTACGCTAACCATGTTAGAGTCATTTATTTTTTACTCTAACCTGACTAGCACCATTCTTTCACGCACAACCTCCAGTTTCCCCTACGCTTCCCCCACCCGTTAAGCGTCAATAATTCTGACGCTAACTGGGCCTTACCGACGGCCAGCATAATAGCTTAAATATGACGCCTGGCTGGCGTCCAGGAATGGCGCCAGCCGGCAGTATACTTTTTGATGCAAACCTGCGCTAACTCATGTTTGCGTCAAACAGTATAAATCAGGGCCTTAGTTTGCTTCGTGTCAGACCTGGATGGTTCCTCCAGTTATGTTTTATTCCTTTGGAATGTGTGTAATAGTCCTGCATTTATGATGGAAAATCCAAATCTAAAATTTCAAGAACATAAAGAACTGGATTACCTACTCATTCCTGACATGCAAATGTCAAAGTGCGAGAGAACTTTTGAGAACACAATTTTTTGGTACGGGAAGGTCCCCTGCGCATTATACAGGCATGTCGCCCTGTTGTGAGTGGCCAACTGTGTGTGCCTTTGGTATCCTGACTTTTGTTTTGAACCTGGTGCATGCTAATCTAGAGTGTGCTCAATGGCCTACACCTGTCCTTCACAATGTGAGGTCTAGCACCAGTCCTGTGACCTGAAGAAGTGCACTTAGCATACCCTCTGGTGGACAGATGATTACTGTAACTGTCCTGGGTACAGCACATAAAGTGGTGGTGACAGCCTACAGTGATTTGAGTTTTACAGTATGACCAAGCCTTCTCTCTGAGTCAGTGAGAGTGTGCCGTACTGTCCAATGTCCCCCTCATGCCTCCATTCACTTGTGTCCATTTTTCATGTCTCCTCACCCAGTGGCGTAACGAAACTTGTCTCCTCACCCCAGCTCACCACCTATCACTTTGCTCAGTGTTCTGTGCTGAGGGGGCCTCCTGTGGCTTGGGGAAGCCCCAGACTGCATGGGCTGCTGGAGCTAAGGTTATACCACTGTCCTCACCCCCTTCCCTATTCTTGCATGCTCCAAATACAGCACATGTAAGCGTTTGAGGAAATGACAAGAGATTGGACTTCAGTTGAGGCATAAGTGTCTACCCTGGATTTACATTTGCAAGGCCATAGAAATAACAAACCTTGTTCACATCTGCGTAACATCGACAAAAATCATTGAATGTAATTGACTGCATTTTAACATAAGGTATAGCTTGCAAAAAGAATTAGCGGAACAAGCATTTGCAATGCAATGGTTCTCGTATTTGCTCGAGTTAGAGCTATTAAACGAATAACCAGACTTTTCCTGCCACATAAATTGAAAATGAAAAGTAAAACAGCTTCACATGAGCAAGCCGATTCAAAGCGCCACCGCCATTGACTCCCTGCGTGAATGTCTAGAAAGGATCGAGGCTGGGACGAAAGGCAAACCAAAACCAGAGGAGGGGCCACCACACGCTGTAACAGGAGGAAGCGTGACGTAGTGTGATGGCCAACAGAAATGGTCTCTTAGCTAAAACGCCTGGGGAGGGAACTCGGCACAAAAAGGAGGGTCATTTCACAAAATTCACCAATAAAAATGAAGCATTTAAGACAAGCACAACAAACAACGAATAGCAAGGGTAGGCATGGTTAAAAGCCCACAACGATATTACAACAGGCTATAGCGCGTGTGCGCTTGACCCTACAAATGAGCAAACATCAGGGCTTTAAGTAAGGTGGGACATGCCAGGTCTCAGACCCACCAGTTATTAAACACTATCCGCCCTATATATTATGTCGCTAAACTTACAGCCAAAAATACTGATCTGGTTCTCAACACTCTAAAATCGCTAGGATATTCTATGTCTTTGATGTCGTCGCTGTTTTCTTTACACAAGTTCTACTTCATCTTACGTCCCTACACATTATTTACTTTTTACTAAATAACGCATTTCTTAGGTTTTTTTTGCAATATATGACTCTTGTATAGAAAAAACTATGATCTAAGTTACCCCTAGGTGTCTGGGTGAGTTCAGGGTGCGGATGAGTCTTTGAGATGATAGAGAGCTTTGGAGTTGAGGCTCAAAGCAATGCCAGTTTCTCCCAGTGTCTTGTTAGTAGGCTTGAAAAGTATTCAGAGAACATGCTGATGCAATCCTTGTCTTCTCTGCAGGGTTTGTAGAGCGATCGTCACATCTGTGCCAATTGTAAATACCATTTTATCTAAAAATGTGTGACGGAGGTAGGCACAGCTGCCAAAGGAAAGGAAAATGCTGGATTCAGAAGTGGGGATAGAGAGTGTGTGTGCGCGAGAGGGTGCATGGTGAAAGGGAAGTGATACAAGAAAGGACATGAGGAAAGGCAGAGTGGAAAGCCAGTGATGAGGAGGATGACATGTTAGGTATACAGGTGGGGGGATTCAGAAAGATGTAGGGCACAAAAGGCAAGTGTCTAAAAGAAAGGGAGAGTGAGAGATAGTGGTGTGAAGGGGTGAATGTGAGTGTCTGGGACAATCCATAGACCTCTCCCTCTTCCACAGATCCTAGTAATGCTGAATTTACAGTCTCATATTTTCAGAACGGAAATATTTTGACTTCTAATCACTTGAACACAATGTTGTTACTCATGTATATGATATGTCTGGCTTGTTTTAGGCTCACATTCCTTTCTGCTCATCTGTGTGATATGTCTGGGTGACATAACACGAAAGTAAACAGAGACGCGCTGTGTGAAGCACACCTCTTGGAAAGGATTCCTAGTTCAGCTTCTTTGGCCACGTCCCTTTTTATAGACCGCATACTTTTCTTATCCTGCTTAAAGCACTTCCAACTTCCAAACTTAAGCCCCCCCACCCCCGTGCAAAGTACCTGTAGGGCAGTGGTCTTCAAACTTTTTAATGCAGCGCCCCCCCAGTTGAAAAATAAAAATCCTTGGGCCCCCCCTCAGAAATGTTCACAATTATTTTAGAAAGATGGCAATGTTTAAATAGGTCTAAACCTATTTAAACATTGCAGTTAAGTACTGTTACCTTTCTAAAACTGCAATAACATGCTTCTGCTTAAAACAAAGGCATGTTATCTGTATAATATTTCTTTTGGCCAGAGTTTGGCGCCCCCCCTGGGATCACTTGAGGCCCCCCAAGGGGGGCCCGCCCCCCAGTTTGAAGACCTCTGTAGGGGAACTCTTTCCATCCCACCCCCACCCCCTTGGGGCCTGTCAGGGGCCTGCCGCCCCTGCACAGTGTACTGTGCTGAGGGGACCCCTGCAGCTCGTGCGGTGGCCTTTGTTAAGCCCCTGCTGCCACCATTATAGCTGAATGAGGGTTGGCCAAAGTAAGAAGAAATGGGGAACCTCTTTCGTTCCCTGTTTGTCTTTCTCAGTAGGGGGCCTTACTGAAATGTAACGAAATGTAAATGTTCAAGAACTCGATTGTTAAACTAATGGTTGCTTAGGAGCCACTATATGGCTGCAAGTAATTATATTTTCAGACTTCCATGTGCATTAACATTAATGCATCAGAATTTTATAAAAATAAATGCATATTCAATCGGTCGTAATAGCCCTTTTTTAAATGTTGCCATAATACGACCAGTTATCCACTTAGATGAGGAAACGATCTATTTGACTTGCAACAGGTAAAATTACTTTCAAGTGTTAACTTAACATTTTAATATGTGAATGTATTCAATGTCTGTAGTTTTCACACAGTCATTAGACTCCTTCAGAGCACTATTAAGAATATAACATGGCCAAAATCCTCTCGAGAGTCCAGGAGCCCGAGATATAAAATTACACTTATGTCTTATTACACCATTTGTTTAAGAAATTACAAATAACTGTATTTGCAATCAAGTGGATAGATCTAAATGTACGAATTATAAATGAACATGCACATTAATGTATATATCATTTTATATGCATGTATAATATGCATACCACGTTTTGTACCCTGGCCTTGAGAAAAAAAATGCAATTGCTCTTAAAATGACGGATTTAAAATATGCCGATTATACCCATTTATTCTTTCAGACCCTGTACCTTTGCTTTCAGTATTTAAAGCGGGCAGCTTCGTTATCTGGTAGGGTTATTTGATGCTGTACACAAATAAAATAAACAAGCACTAGCAAAGCCAATAGGTCTTCTTTTGGAGACCTATTGGCTCTGGCAATGCCTTTTGTTCATGCTTACCAGCATGAATAAAAGGTAAAAAGATGTCTGAAGTGTTATAAAAATGAAGAATTCTTTATTCTGATGCATTAAACGACTATTTAAGCATTGTGCTTACTATTTGAAATTTTTGAAGTGGGAACTCACCTATAATCAATTTAGCACTGTTATAAAAAGGAAGTAGCCTGAAAGCGCTTCTGTTTTGAAAGTGTAAGAGCCGGTTGTAATTTGATGGTTGGCCCTCTAAAAAACAAAAAAAGGTAAAATTAACAGAAAAAAAGCACCACACACAATGATGCAACAGAGGAGCTAGTCAGGATAGCAAGTGGGAGGAGGAGGGAGGAAAAAGACACACGTCAGGGAGGGAGAGGTAGGGAGGGTAGAAGAGACACACACAAGGTGAAGGGAGATTCACATGGGCTAGAGCAACACAAAGGATGGGGGAGACAAGCACATGAACAAAAGAAAACAGAACAGAGCGTAGTGGAAGAGAGAGACACGAGATGGAGACAGCTGGAAAGCACAGGCACTCCAACAGAGTGCATAAGAAAAAAGTAGTTCCCTAAAACTGAGTAGTGGAAGTTCATAAGTAAAGAGGATATGCTCCAGGAGAGGGATAAACACGAGATGGACAAGGCAAGACTCCGAATTAGAAATAGATAAATGAGGGTTACAGGTAAAGCAATCCCATGCAATGGTTGGGATTTAAGCCCACTGCAAGCTCTTGGTAAGCTGACAGTTGGGCTTTTGGTCTCTTGACTTGACATAAAAATTAGTGGTATACACATGCTTCTGGAGTCTGGAGTTTAGAGCCTATGGTTACTCGTGGGTTTATTTCATTTTGGCACATGGAGCAGAAAAGGACCAAGCCACAAAAGGGTGACAGAAAAAAAGAGAAATCGTTAAATATATTAAGAGACAAAATGCAAGAATCATGCACATAATGAGTACAAAAGGATTCCCAGAATGCAGAAGGAACAGAAGAGATAGACAAGCAGAGAAGAAAATTGTTAAAAACACAGAGCAAGGAGAAAGATGAAAATAGTGAAAGAGTAAAAGATATAAATGGAAAAATACTTCAGAATATTAGACCCTGTATGTGTAAATTCTATGTGTAATCTTAATGTGAATGGTTATATTCTCTGTGGTTTAGTTCAGTTGATTGAATTGATTTCTAGTCAGAAAATGTCAGTCGGTGAATACATCAAATGCAGAGATAAGCGTGTATCCTGCAGACCAGAGATTATGGTCCCACTGAAAAAGCTCAGTGGGATGAAGCATGTACTGCATAGCTTTGTCTGTGGCATATTGGTCACAGGTTTAAATCGTTGTAAGTTATATCGGTGGATAAATGCACATACTTCATTGAACTAAGTGCAACTTGTATATCATTTGTTACAACCCTAATAAGAAATCTCCCCCATAGCAATGCACACACCGTGCAGATCAGTATGTGACCCCAGATTAAACAAGCATTTTCAATGCAACGGGTCTCGCATTTGCTCGAGTTAGAGCTATTAGCTGTGTAAAGAAAAAAAAACGCAGCGCAATGGCGCTGTGTAGAAAAAAACAGATAAAGTAGTCCAGACCCCAGGCTCAAAACGTCGAGCCTCATATGTTTCTAGTAGTTTACCGGTGCTGTGTAGGTGCGCTAAACACTGGAAAAGGCATGACGTATGCATGCCTTTCACAAATGAAAACAAGCGGATTTTAAAAGACAAGCCCACGAACCAATGTAAGTGACTGACATGACATGGGATTGGTTTGAAGCCCAAAGAGAGATTACTGAATGGACTGAGCGCTTTGCGCTCGCCTATAAAAGTGCAGGCTTCTCAGTACATTCCTACTGTTTGTCAGAGCCAATATGCTATATTCACCGGAGACTTTACTTTGGTTTACCACAGACCGAATGGATGCCAATACATACCTTATTTTTGGTATTCTGTTTTGCACAACAATGCAATTTGCCAATTTCTAGAATTCAGTTTCTATTCACACTGGCGAGCATCAACACGCTTCATCAATTCATCACCATCAAATTTATGATTAGATTTGACCAGTTACTTCACCTTGGAACTAAAATCAAATTCCAATTTTTACATTTATGCTTAACATCTTTAGAAAGTCTTTTGGAGATGAAACACGTGTTGTCTGTTTTTCAATCTAATAGATACTTCACTTTGAAAGCTGGCCCATTGTACATACAACAAATAAAATCCAGCATCAAAACTTCCCAAGTGTTTCTTGGACATTTATTAAGGAACTATTCCAATGTTACCTTATTAATGTGCTTAAAAAAAAAAGTTATTGATTTCCTTTGCCAAGCATCCGCCATATACAGTAAGTTTCGGAGGATTAGAGAATCACGGCATTCCTCCCCGCCACCACATGACCCACTCCAACCAGAACTTACAAAACAAATTGTCTTGCAGCATGCTTGCATGGAGTGGTCTAATCCATCAGTTCATTGTAGTCCCATCATTTCTTCCACACCGTGTGAAAGTTCTTAGGACAACCTCTAGCTTTGTAGATCAGTGATTTGTGTTTCCCACACCAATCCATGCCCCTCCTCCAACCTTCAAAAAGGGGGTGGTGCATGGGATGAACAATGGCATGCTATGTCATGTTTGACAAGCAGGGTACCCACTCCCATCAATGACCTATCACCAGGGGAGCCACCCACATCCTCCATGATACCCAGGAGAGCGATCCAGGGTTGCAAGTCGGCAGGGGTCCCAGTACCTGCCGAAAGGGTCCCCATGAGGTTTTTCCAATAGGATTATATGATAGGGCAACTCCACACCACATACAAAAAATCACCAAATGGAGCACGACACCTGTGGCAATCCAGGGAGTCCTGAAGGCCCGCCCACTACAGCCGCACAGGTGTCAGGTAAGGCTGATGAAGGAACTTAAACTGCAGCAACCGTAGTCTAGCTGACATCACCAGAGTGCGGGGAGCCATACATGCATCATTCCAGGCGACCTCTTCTAACTCACCAACCCAACCCTCACATCTCAGAGTCTCAATTGTCTTGGGGGAGTGTATCACCAACAAGCGATAAATCTGGGACACTCACCCTTTACCAGGTGACCCATTAAGAGCTTACATTCTAGAGGACTGTATTCTGGTACTTCCTGTAGCACAGGGTGGTAACAGGAGAGGGTGTGTCTGAGCTTCAAGTATAAAAAAAACTGGGAGGGTGGTATAACAAAGTCAGTTTTAAGGTCTTCAAAGAACCTCATGTGTATCCCCTCTCCAGACGTCCCTAAGCTTCGAAATCCCTATGCTGTCCAACTCACTAACTCCCTCCAGTGAAGCCACTTGATCCAACCATGCTGACGCAACCATGTGCCCTCTCACAATGGGGTCTCCTGTGTAAACATACGGTACCATCCAGTCCAAAGAAGCTTGGCCCGCCATGCACGGAACATCAACTGAGTAACCTCAGGAAGCCCAGGGAGTTTAGGGGCTCTGCAGAGGATTCCCATCACATTGTCCAGCTCCAACAGGGCCAGTTTCCCCCACTGTAGGTGCCCCCCCGCAGCCAATCATTAATAGGAAGGAACTGGGCAGCCAAGTAATAAAGCCTCACATCAGCCGTGGCTAGGCCACCATCCTAAACCTCTCTTGTGCATTTTCGGAAGCCCACCTGTGGCGGGCCTCCCGCCCAAATTAATTTTCTCTCCATTGCCGGTATACTGTCAAATCACACCTGAGGGATAAGTGCCGGGTAGTTCTGTTGGACATGAAGTAGTCTTAGGAGAATCATCATCTTAAAGTGAGCCACTCTGCCCATGACATTCAGGGGGAGAGCAGCCCAGCGCTTCATGTCCTCCCGAACCTTGCGCATCATGGAGCTCAGATTCAGGCTCCAGGTGAGGCCTGGCTCCCAGGAGATGTGAATCCCCAAGTAAGAGAAGCTGATCTGTCTGATCGGGATCTAATTTTGCCAGTTCTCGTCCCATTGGCCTCCCTGTAGAAGGACCAGTAGGGACTTGCTCCAATTGACGCATAGGCCCACTGCCTCTCCAAAGAGCGGTAGTATCTGAAGGACCCTGGGGCCAGTGTCAGCCAGACAGTACATGAACAACAGCACATCGTCCGCATAAAGGGCAATTCGGTCTTCCTGCGTGACTCCCCAGTAGAAGCTTCAACTTAGCGTGCCACATCTTACCCATGTCTCCAAGGTTTCAATAACCAAGGAAAACAACAGTGGTGGAAGTGAGCATCCCTGACTGGTGCCCCGCCTGACCCGGAACTCATGCGACAACACACCAAAGATGAGCACTCTAGCTCTTGGTCCCATGTACAGGACCATGACATAGGAGCGGAATCGCAGCCCAACCCCCTGTGGCTCAGTGTAGCCTCCAGGAAGGACCATTTAACAGCGTTGAAGGCCTTCTCGAAGTCGATTAAAAGGGGGGCCACTGGGCCTCCCTGTGCCTTAATACTGGACAGGACCACCTGCACTCGTCGGTACAGTGTCTGGTGCTGTGGTGTGGGATAATCCTGCATTGGTATGGGCGTATGAGAGAGGGGATAACAATCAGGAGCCTGTTAGCCAAAATTTTTGCATAGATCTTGACTTTGCTGTTAAGTAGGGAAATCGGCCTGAAGGCAGCACAAGAGGAGGGTTGCTGACCGGGTTTAGGAATGTCTATTGTGGCGTGATCATCCACGGGGGAAGGTGACCCTTAGTGATCACCTCGCCAAACAGCTCTAGGAGGGGTGGGGTGATGTCAGCACGGAACGTCTGGTAAAACTCCATCAGGTACCCGTTGGGACCTGGTATAGTGCCAATATTAAAGTACAAAAAGGCTAGTTCAATCTCTTCCACAGTAAAAGCACTCTCCAGCCCCTCCCTCTGTGAGGCCAACAAGCAGGGCAAGGGCAAATCTGCCACCAGGGGTGATTCTAGTTCTTGGCCCGGTCAAGGTCGGGGTGCATACAGGTCCTCGTAATGCTGAGCAAACATGATGCAATTTCTGAGGATTCCACAAAATAGTCCCCGGAGTCCCTACGAACCAGGGGAATAATGCAAGACACAGCCTGGTGTGTAGCCAGCCTAGTGAAGCAGTTTGCTCCATTTCTCTCCCCATTCATAAAATAGCGCAATGTCAAGGCCACCCAGCACTTTTGTGCTTCATCAAGACTAAGCTGACGGAGAGATTGTCTATCAAGCTCTAGTTGGTATGTGTCAGTATCAGTAAGTGTGTGGGGTGCTGCTTGATTGGCTTCTAGGATAGAAGTTCCTAAGTCAGTGATCTGAGAGACTTTATCATGTTCAACACCCTGCATGTAGGAGTGAGCCACCCCCTCATGTACACCTTTGTAGTTTGCCACAGAATGCCCACCAACTCTACCAAGCGCTCATTCAGGTAAAAAAAGGTAGTGAGTTCAGTACTAAGAAGTTTGACCAAAATTTGCATCCTGAAGGAACCAGGTATTCAAGCGCCAGATCTGGCAGTCTCCCCCAGGAAGAATCCCAAATGAACCACAACAGGAGTGTGGTCGGACAGACCGCATGGTAACACCTGGGCCCCAGTGCATCAGGCAAGATCCTACCCGGCAACAACACATAATTAATGCAGGACATTGACCCGTGGGCCGCAGAGGCATGGGTATGCCCCAGGACATCAGGGTTCCAGGAGCACCAGACGTCCATAAGACCCAGTCAGCACCCCCAGTCCGCCAGGCCCAGCCCGTGCCACTGAGCACCCCCTTCGGGCTAAATTAGTTCCTGGTCTCCATAATGTTGTTGAAGTACCCAGCTATAATGGTCCTTCCGGGAGGAAGTGCTCCAACCAGCTCCCTGGCAACCACCATTGTGGAGTGGTGCAAGGTGGGTGGAACATAGAGGTTTACAATATTATAGACAATGTCCTCCATGGTGCCCTCCATTATATGGAACCTCCCTTGAGGATCGCTCACCACCCTCGTGACTACCAACGGAAGGGACGTATGAAGAAGGAGCAGCACACCTCTCTCCCCAGGGCCCCTTTTGTGACCTGCGTGGAACTTCCAGTCGTAGCCCTTGCAGGCCAGAAATTGGCAATTTTTACATGTAAATGTGCTATTAATGTGCTTTTTAAACTTCTCACATTTGTTGGATGTGTCTGTTCACAAGTCAGCAAAATTGATGTTTTAATAAAAAATAAGTGTATCCGTTAAGGATGTAATTGAACCTCATATTTTATTTGCAATTACCTGTAGGTGAAACGCTAAAAAATTAGTTACAAGTTAGTTTGTACTTCTAGCCACACTTCCTGCCCCACCCCCACATTCACAAACCAAACCCAAAGCCTCTGCATTGGCCCAAAGTCACATTTCTTTACTTATTTAATAACTTTGATTATTGCTGACTTGGAACAACTTGATAGTTCTGTTACCCATCCCTCTTCCCCCAGAGTCCTCTTAAGTAGCAGCTTGCAAAGGGAATGCTGCACTCTTCTATTGGACCAGTACAGCTGGATGCTGCCTCAGGCCAGATATCACAGGTTGCTCCATGTGAGATCTTAGCTTAACCAGTTCTGTTTTTAGAGCCATACAGGATCGAACAGGGACTGAAAATAGGCTGAAAAAGTGGTCTCAATTAGGGAATCAGATAGCTAATACAATGGCAACAATTCTTCAAATCAGTGCAGTTTTGAACTTGTAAAGACACACTGTATAGGGGTTGTGCAAGAGGTGGGAGGCTACATGCATTTGTGCTCATGGTAGGCAATGTCTGTGGTTATATCAGGAAAATCAACAGTAAAACCCGGCCCACCAGACCATTAAACAGGCCCACATAAAGCCACAAAACGACCCACACACTGACACATCAGACCAGCCCTTCTGGCATTGCCAGACTGCCATATAGGCAGGGCCACTGGAATTCTGCATTTTCCACATAGTTATGAATTTGCTGCACTTGCCACATAACCGATCATATGCTGCATAATCAGCATATTTACCACAAAAAATGTTTCTAGCTCAAACAGATCAAACGTTACTAAAAACGTTGCAGCATATTCTCAGACACTGGAAGGCCCTTCACAAAAATGAGAAGTGATCTTTCAGTTGTTTATTGCTATACTTGGTTGTTTAACTGGAACTAATCAGGGGGACTATTTGCTGAAACAGTGCTACCATGAGTTAAAAATGACAAAATAATTAAGTTCTGCATTGTTAGAAATGGGGACTCTAGTTGGCAGTCGGTTTGCACCCTGTCCAAGTAAGGACCATCACTCTAGTCAGGATAAGGGAGATACCCGCTCAGATAACCCATGCTGATCCCCTTGGCAGCTTAGCACGAGCAGTCAGGCTTATATAAGAAACAATGTGTAAAGCACTTGCACATAACACACAGTAATACAGTGAAAACACTACAAAAGGACACCACAGCATTTTTAGAAAAATAGCCAATATTTATCTGTGTAAAACAACCAAATACAATACATATTCAACATACAGCAATAAAAATATGAATTCTGCAAGATTTACTCAAAAATACAGTTCCTTGAAGTCAATAGCTCCACCTGGGGCTATCACAATGTTGTGATCAACAAAACCAACAGTTCAGGCCGGCCCCTGCATCGCGGGCCAGCTACAGTGTCCGAAAGACCCGCAAACAGTACCTTGGATTTGTAGGGCGTCGTGATCCTCTTGGTGAGCTCCAGAGAGCGGCGTTGCTGACGTTGCGGTGTCGGTTCCAGAGTCGGTGCAGGAGTGGCTGGGCCCTTGAAGTCACATGCGTTGCAGATTGAATTCCGGGCTGTTGAAGTCAGGAGCGCTGGTGTGGATGGTGTCGGAGCTGCTGTGCGCAGCGGGACGATGCGACGTGCAGTGCCCAAAGGTCACGGTGCAGGCAGTGGCTCGAAGACGGGATCCAGCGGCGTCGGCAAGACCAGGGCTGTGGTGTGAAGCGGGGCTGTGCAACTTGCGGTGTCCACAGGTCACGGTACAGGCTGCGGTGGCATAGTTGCGGAAGCGCTGTCGTCGGTAGGCCCAAGCCAGCGGTGCGGGACAGGATGGTGCTTCGTGACCCTCACGAGCGGTGTCCACAGGCCACGGTGCAAGCAGGGATGCCTGGTGACGACACTGGAGTCAATGGTGCTGGTGTCGGTGGACCGGGGCTGCGGTGCGGGCCTGGACGGTGCTTCGTGCTCCTCACAAGCGGTGTCCACAGGCCACGATGCAGGCAGCAGACCCGGTGTCAGCAGGAGCGGTGGCAGCGGGGAGGCCCATCCTCGGTGAAGCTGTCTGATGCCGGCATCGATGAGACCAGGGTTGCGGTGTGAAGCGAGGCAATGCGAGTCCGTGCGGTGTCAGCAGGTCACGGTGCAGGCCAGCGGTGCCGTTGGCAGAGTCGCAGGGGTTTCTCCTTTTGAACAGCACAAAACACACAGTTCCCAGTCCTGCAGGTCGAGGAAACTGGAGTCTTTGGTGTCCCTGAGACTACCAACAGGAGGCAAGCACCACTCCAAGCCCTTGGAGAACTTTCTCAAGTAGGACACACAGCAAAGTTCACCCTTTGCACTCTTTTCAGGCAGAAGCAGCAACTGCAGGCCAGTCCAGCAAAGCAGCAAAGCAAAGGTTAGTACTCCTCCTCTAGCTCTCCAGCAGAGGTTCCTCTTGATTGCAGAAAGATTCTAAAAGTCTGGGTCTTTGGGTCTTCCTCTTATACCCCTTTCTGCCTTTGAAGTTGGCAAAGTTTCAAGTGTTTGACAGATCCTTCCTTGTCCAGGCCAGACCCCAGACACACACCAGGGGGTCGGAGACTGTATTGTCTGAGGGTAGGCACAGTCCTTTCAGGTCTGAATGACAACTGCTCCCTGCCCTCTAGCTCAGATGACTCTTCAGGATAAGCAGGCTACACCCCAACCCCCTTTGTGTCACTGTCTAGAAAGGTGCAAAACAGCCCAACTGTCAAACTGACCCAGAAAGGGAATCCACAAACATGCAGAGTCACAGAATGGTTTAAGCAAGAAAAGGCCTAATTTCTAAAAGTGGCATTTTCAAAGAGACATTTTAAAAAACAACTTTTAAAAAAGATGTATTTTTAAATTGTGTGTTCAGAGACCATACATTTGGCAGTATTTCACTGTTAGGACATACCTTAAACATACACTGCACCCTGCCCCTGGGGCTACCTAGGGCCTGCCTTAGGGGTGCCTGGCATGTAGTAAAAGGGAAGGTTTAGGCCTGGCAAGTGGGTACACTTGCCAAGTCGAATTGGCAGTTTAAAACTGCACACACAGACACTGCAGTGGCAGGTCTGAGACATGTTTACAGGGCTACTAATGTGGGTGGCACAACCAGTGCTGCAGGCCCGCTAGCAGCATTTGATTTACAAGCCCTTGACACTTCTGGTGCACTTTACCAGGGACTTACCAGTAAATCATATATGCCAATTATTGATAAACCAATCAACAGTACAATTTATACAGAGAGCATATGCACTTTAGCACTGTTTAGCAGTGGTAAAGTGTCCAGAGTCCTAAAGCCAACTAAAACCTGGTCATAAATATTAGGAGGAAGGAGGAAAAAGATTGTTGATGACCCTGCAAAAAAGGCCAGGTGAAACATGCATTATGTCACATAATTTGCCTGTCCTTGACACATAGGCCCTCATTCTGACCTTGGCGGTCTTTTCGCAAGACCGCCGAGTTACCGCCGCGGTGAAGACCGCCGACCGCGGCGGTATGCCGCTGTGCGCATTCTGACCGCTGGGAGCGTTCCGCCGGAAAACCGCCAGCAGCCACACTGGCGGTCGGCGGGAAAGTGGAGACTGGTCAACCTCCACCGCCACGCCAGCAGAACACCGCCCACAGAATTACGACCCACATTTCTGTGTGGCGGTCTTCTGTTGGCGGTCTTCTGTTGGCGGTCACCTCCCCATGGCTCCCGTCGCCTCCCGGAGGACCAACGCACAAGGTAAGTTGACCGTCCGTGAGTGGAGGGGGTGGGGGGGTGTTGTGTGATGTGGGCGTGCATGGGGGTGTGCGTGTGAGTGTGTAGAGGGGGTGTGTGAGTGCGTGTATGCGGGCGGGGGGTGCTGCTGTGTCTATGGGTAATGTGTGCTGTTCGGCAGGTGCGCATGTCTGCATGTATGTGTGCGGGTATGTGTCCCCGTTGTGTATGTGTGTGTAGGGGGTGTGTATATGTGCATGTTGGGGGTGTGTGCATGTCGGGGTGCATGTATGTGCATGTCGGGGTGGGGGTGGGGAGGGGGTTCGTACTACCTCTGGGGGGTGGCAGGGGGGTGGAGGGTGTGGGGGGAGGACTCGGGTGGGTAGTGGGGGGTGGGGGAGACCCCTATCAGTGCCAGGGAAGGAATTCCCTGGCCCCGATAGTGCTTACCGCCATGGTTCGCACGGCGGTTCCCGCCCGCAAGAAACCGCGGCGGTAGGCAGGGTCATAATACCCTTGGCGGTCTTGGGACGACCGCCGGGCCGGAGTGCGCAAACTCCAGCCCCGCGGTCATGACCGCCGTGGCGGTCGGAGTGGAGAAGTGGCGGTCGGTCGCGGCGGGGACCGCCGCGGTCAGAATGCCATTTTTAATACCGCCGGTCTGTTCGCGGTCCGACCGCCGTCTCTCCGCCGACCGCCAGGGTAAAATGAGGGCCATAGTTTAGTCTACCTGATGTAGTGCGAGAAAACCTCTACTTTAGAATGTAACCAGGATAACATTTGTTGAGCAGTTGCAGAAAGTCTCCCTCCCGTTTGCTCCTATCTCAATAAACCTCGTACCTCTCTGCGTGTCTTTGATCTTTTTACTTGTGACAAGGTGCTACTTCAATTGGGAGGAGTGCTGCCACAAGTCCAGCATTGATATTGCTGCCTTAGGTGCCTGGTGATGGTGTTTCCATGGGACGTCAAGAATGGTCAACACGAGGACCGGTTGAAATGGTGGCGGCACCAATGTTTCCATGCTGAGAGAGAGTGAGAGAGAGGAAACCATTGGACCTGAGGTGAGGGAGCGTTTATACTGCAAGATGCTTCATTTTGTAAGCGTTGTTAATTGAAGCTCGCTTTACCCTGTGTGACACTCCAGTTTGTAAGCGTCTGACTCTGAAAGTACATCATCACACCACGAGCACTGTAAGGTTGCTTGGCAACAGCTTGTAAACTTGCAGAGATATGGAAACGGAGTGATGCATTAGACACTGCCATTGTGACACTACACCGTTCAAGAATTTCAATTGTGACTTTGTAATTTACTGCATAGTGCATTTTCCTAACCATGGAAGGTTTTGTAGCCCTTGCATTTTTCTTGAATTCTCCCAGACAGCCTACCATACCATGGGAAGATTGGAAAGAGGAATTTGAGGCATATGTGCTGGCAGTGGCAGCCTTGTTTTAGAGTGCCATGCATCACTTATTCAAGGTTATAACACAAGTTACTTATTTCCAGGATGATATCCTGGTATTTGGTGAAAATTAAATTGACCATGATCAGGCACTGAGAACTGTTCTTGGGAATTTGCAAGAGAGTGGGTTAACCTGGCATTGAATATTTGGGCCACTGGATAGCCCAAAATGGAATTTCACCCAAAATGAAATTGGCATCTGCAATTGAAAAAGCTCCTTCCCCTGAAAATAAAGATCACCTCAGGTCTTTTTTTTAGATTGGCTGAATATTTTTTGAGGTTCATTCCCTTGTTTGTGGATAAGACCAAGTCCATGATGTAGTTCATGTGCAAGAAAGAACATTTTGTATGGTGTGAAGATTTAAAACTGAGTTCATGGGGTTGAAAAAGGAAATTGCATCCACACCTGCATTAAAACCGTTTGACACAAAAGATCAGGCCATTATTAATACTGATGCCAGCTCCATCGGTTTGGGTGCAGTATTGTTGCAGATCAGGAACGGGAAGGAACTAACAGTAGCATATGCATCCAGAACTTTGAGGTAGATAGAGGTTCAAAAGAATTATTCCACTATCGAGAAGGAAGCTCTTGTGTGTTGGTGGGATGTAAGTTATTTTAGGAAGCAAACCTTGATACGAAGAATAACCCACCTGGAGATTGTTCTTTTATGGACTGCTCTGCCCTTTCGCTGTCCAACATATTCTATGAACAGCTGATCCTCCAGGCGAAAGTCTTTCGTCCTCTCAATATAAAAACTGAGAGCCCTTCTGGGGTCCAATCGATGGAGTCTCTCTTCCTCCTTTGGGGGGTGAGGAGGGGGTAGAAAGATGGAAGGGTAATCGTTTGCCCCATATGAAAAGGAGTGACAAAGGGGGGTTTCACAGAAAGAGCTTGAAGCTCTCCTACCCGCCTAGCTGAGGTTATTGCAACTAGAAAAACAGTCTTAAGGACTAATAACCTTAACGAACAAGAGTGCATGGGCTCGAAAGGCAAACCCATCAAGTAAGTTAAAACGAGATTTAGATCCCACTGAGGCATATGACAAGGCGTGGGTGGAAACATATTAAGCAAACCCTTTAGAAACCTAATTACAATAGGTGACTTAAACAGAGAGGGCTGATCCTGGAGGCAAAGAAAAGCTGATAGAGCAGCCAAATAACCCTTAACTGTAGCCACTGTACAACCATTCTTTGCTAGTTCTAAAGTAAATAATAAAACATCAGAAAGGTGGGCCTTCAAGGGATCGATCTGTCTCTCTCCACACCAAACCACAAATTTTGCCCACCTACCGGCATAAATGGTCTTAGTGGAGTGTGGCCTGGCCGATAAAATAACATCCACTACATCTGGTGGGAGAGAAAAGGAACTTAGGTTGCCCCGTTCAATCTCCAGGCATGAAGGTGCAGGCTCTGGAGGTGAGGGTGTAGAACCTGCCCCTGCGACTGCGAGAGGAGTTCTGCCCTGTGAGGGAGACGGAGCGGTGGGCACAGTGAGAGTTGGAGAAGGTCTGTGTACCACACCCTTCTTGGCCAATCCAGAGCTATTAAGATGACTTGGGCCTGGTCTTGGCGAATCTTCCTCAGAACCCGAGGAATCAAGGGTATGGGGGAAACGCGTAAAGGAACTGGCCGTACCAGGACATCTGAAATGTGTCCCCCAACACTCCTTGCACCGGATACTGAAGGCTGCAGAATGTCGGGCAGTGCGCGTTCTCCCGAGTGGCAAACAGATCTACCTGAGGAGATCCCCATATCTGAAAGATGTAAAGAACCAGTTCTGGATGGAGACGCCACTCGTGATCGGCGTAGAAGTGCCGACTGAGACTGTCCGCATGTACATTCAAGACTCCAGCCAAATGATTTGCCATCAAGCAAATCTGATGGTCCTGAGCCCAGGACCAGAGCCGCAGAGCCTCTCTGCAGAGAAGGTACGACCCTACTCCTCCCTGCTTGTGGATGTACCACATCGCAGTAGTGTTGTCCGTCAGGACTTGAACCGATCGACCGTGAAGGGAAGGGAGGAAGGCCTTGAGATCCAGACGTATCGCCCGCAATTCTAACAGATTGATGTGAAACATCTGTCCCGCTGGAGACCAATGACCTTTGATCTCCAGGTCCCCCAGATGAGCTCCCCACCCTAGAGTGGAAGCATCCGTTATAACCGTTGTCACTGGTGGTGGTAGCGAAAACGGCCTTCCTCGAGAAAGATTGCCGTCCACAGCCCACCACTGGAGATCTGCTGCAGCATCCCTGGAGATCTTTACCGATTCCTCGAGATCTCCTCTGTGTTGAGACCACTGCCAGCGGAGGCACCACTGAAGAGCCCTCATATGCCAGCGTGCATGAGTGACCAACAGAATGCAAGAAGCAAACAGACCGAGCAGGCGTAAGACCTTGAGGACCGGAACAACTGCTCCATTTTGAAACATTGGAATCAACGCAGAGGATAGGCTTGATTCAATGTTGTGTCCAGTACTACCCCTATGAACAGGAGGCGTTGAGAGGGCTCCAGGTGAGATTTGGGCACGTTTACCGAAAAGCTCAGATCAAACAACAACTGGGTTGTCATCTGCAGGTGATGCAGCACGAGCACTGGAGACTTGGCTTTGATCAACCAATCGTCCAGGTAAGGAAATACCGCTATTCCCTTCCTCCTGAGACTTGCTGCAACCACTGCCATCACCTTCGTGAAGACTCGAGGTGCGGAAGTAAGCCCAAACAGAAGGATCGCAAATTGGTAGTGTTGCGATCCCACCGCAAACCGGAGATACCTCCTGTGCGACTTGAGTATAGGGATATGAAAGTACGCATCTTGCAAGTCGACAGACACCATCCAATCCTCTTCACCCAACACCAGAAGCACCTGCGCTAGAGTCAGCATTTTGAATTTTTCCTGCTTGAGGAACCAATTCAAAATCCTCAGGTCCAGGATTGGTCTCAAACAACCGTCCTTCTTGGGGATCAGGAAATACCTTGAATAACAGCCCTGACCCCTTTCCTGCTCTGGAACCAACTCCACCGCACCTTTTGACAATAGGGTCTGAACCTCCTGCTGCAACAACAGGAGATGGTCTTCTGAACAAAACGAGGGACGGGGAGGGATGGGAGGAGGAAACTCCTGAAAAGGGAGAGCATATCCCTTCTCACAATATTCAGTACCCATGAGTCCGATGTAATCGGGTCCCACGCATGAAGAAAAAGACGTAGCCTTCACCCCTACAGGAGAGGTATGATCGATAAAGTGGGAAAAACTAGGACTGCTTCCCTTGCTGTTGCCCTCCAGGGGAAGAGGTTGACCAATGGTGCTGCTGGGCGGCCCCTCGAGCTCTAGCCCTCCCCCACCCTCTAAAGGATTGATATGGAGGATTGACAGGCTGCTGGACTGAAGACTGGGGCCTTCGAAAAGCTGCCCCATGACTGAACCCCCTAAACCTGCAAAAGGATCTAAAAGGGGTAGCAGAAGTGGCTTGTAACCCCAAGGACTTTGCCGTGGCCCGGCTGTCCTTAAAACGTACCAGGGCAGAATCTGCTTTCTCGCCAAACAGCCTTTCTCCATCAAAGGGCAAGTCTAATAATGTGTTCTGCACATCAGCTGAGAAACCCGAAGACCTTATCCAAGCGTGCCATCTGGTAGCAATAGGTATCCCCATTGCCCTGGGCACCGAGTCTGTGGAGTCCAAACCAGACTGAATAATCTGCTTTGCCGCAGCCTGTGCATCAGAAAGGAGCGCCCCAAATGGTCTTTGAACCTCCTGAGGCAGATCTACAACCATAGCCTTTGCCAAATCCATGAGGGCATGGACATACTTGCCCAGTACACAGGTAGCGTTCGCAGCCTTAAGAGCCATGCTGCAAGATGAAAAGGTATTTTTTGCAGATTGCTCCATCCGCTTGGATTCCCTGTCAGATGGGTTCCCAGGGAAAGATCCAGGAGCAGACTTTGTGGAGCAAGAGGCCTGAATACCAGACTCTCCGGGGTTGGATGGCGTGACAAAAAGCCTGGATCACCAGGTGCTCCTCTGTGCCTCCTAGCCACAGCTCTATTAACTGCTGGTGACAAAACCAGCTTTCTCCACAAGTCTAAGATGGGTTCTGTTAACACTTCATTGAAAGGCAGCAAAGGGTCAGCAGAAGTTGTAGAGAGATGCAACACTTCTGTTAACAAATTGGTCTTTATCTCTGCTGCAGCCAAAGGCAGTTCCAAAAAGTCCGCAGCTTTTCTAATCACAGAGTGAAATGTTGCCGCCTCGTCTGTGAACTCCCCTGGAGAAGATAAGTCCCATTCCAGGGAAGTATCCAGCCCACTGGCTGACTCCAAGTCCTCATACTCTCCCAAGGGCTCGACAAGTTCACCTTCCTCCAGCTGTCTCCGGTATTCCTTCTCTTCCAGGAGACGCAAGGCCATCCTGCGAGATCTAAAACGCAACTCCAACCTCGGCGTTGACATTGAATTCGCTGACGCCGAGGACACCACCTTCAAATTCTGACAAGGCACTGGTGAAGAAGATAAGATCAACTCAGAGACCCATCACTCAGACCAAGCGTCGGCACGGACGCCAACGGCGCCTCCACCAGAGCCGGCTGGCAAGGACATGTCATCGGCGCCGGCCGACACGGCGATGGTAAGGGCCCAGTTGGCGACGCCATAGGCAAAGCACCCCGTCGGTGTCGGCCCGGTACCTTCAGCCAGGCAAAACTGAATAAACGGCGCCGTCTTGTACAGAGCCGGGGAGCCCAAACCAAACGCCAGTGGCCCTGTGGGACCAGCCGGTGCACCACCACCAGGGGCCCTTGTCTGAAAGACCGCATACATGGCATTTAAAAATGCTGCCGGATCCGCTCCCGGCGCCAGGAAGGCAGAATACCGCTGGTCTTGCTCCTATTACTGTCCATCTGATTCCTGTGGAACCTGAGAGGATCAAAGACTATGAGGAGCCACCTAATAAACGGACGGTGCCGGAGAAGCCTCCAGGTTCTGGGGCTCTCGAGTCACTATCGGGCTCACTTCCCACTTATCATGGCGCCGACGAGATGGGGATCTTGACCTCGAACGACTCTGAGCCGAATGGCGCCGAGAGTCGTGACGGCGCTGCTTCTTATGCCTCTTCAAAGAAGCGTTGGAAGATGATCTCTTATGGCCTCTATGACTCTTTTTAGCTTTTGCCAAAAAGAGCTTGGCCTCCCTCTCCTTCAATTCCTTAGGGTTCATGCTCTGGCACGACGCAAACTCCTCGACGTCATGCTCAGAGCTAAGGCACCAAAGACAATCTTCATGTGGGTCTGTGACCGACATCCGACCACGGCACTCTCTGCATGGCTTAAACCCAGATTTCCTCAGGGGAGACATTGTAACCACAAGAGCTACAGTAGATACACCAACTGAAGCTAGCCAGGAAAAAAACGTTAGTGTTGAAGGCACGGAAAAAAGGAAACTGACGTCAGCACGCCGGCGAAGACCTCTTATTGGCACGGTGACGTCAGACGGAGTCACGTGGAGCCGTGCAAATGGGACGTCCTCGTCAACGTGGAGAGCGGGGAAGAAGACTTTCCGTCAGATGCTGGCGCAAGGACGAATTCATAAGGTGAGGAATCCACAGGTAGTTGTATCCATCAGAAACTGCAGTGCAATGCACAGCTAGCTTTGGGAATACAACCCCACTGTGGTGCTTACCATTAGCTCTTCTCTTGTATGTATGTACTTCGCTCACTAGACATGATAAAATCATATTTAACAATTTTGCACTTGCAAATGTGTGCATTGCATGTTTGTGTGTGTATCTGCTAAGAGGGCGAGTACTGCCTCGGTCCCTCCCGCTGACTAACTTCCACCCCGGGTTGGGTGCAGACAGATTACCATGGCTGCAAAGTTCAGTGCTTCCTGGAGCCGGCCCCCCGCAACCCCCTGCTCAGCCCCGCAGCTCAGCAAAGATCAATTTATTTTAAAGTGATTCTCCAGTCTGAGCCCAAGGCCGTGCAGAGGGAGAATTCCTCGCTGTCTGAGGCACGACTGCAAGACTTTCCTTCACAGATTCATCAAGGCTACCCCTGGGCCCATCCCCAATGGAGCCCCCATTGTGGTAGTTCCCCCTGTGCGGTTCCTTCACATGTTCTTCATGACAGCTCCTTCAGTGCTGCTCCTTCCAGGGCTCACTCAGGACATCTGGGTGCAGTTCCTCCTTGGCACACCACCACCTGAGCTCACTATGAGAGTGGCTCCCCCAGCAACTCAGGATTACTGTGACAGTCCAAAGTGGCTCTCTCATTGAGGGTGTTCACTCACTTCAGTTTTCCCGCCACTGGCAGTTCGGACCCTGGCGCTGAAACAGGCCAGTATATCAGCACTGCACCCCCCAATGGAGGTGGTGGAGAGGACTTGTGCACCCATGCAGCCTGCGGCAGCAACAAAGATGCCAGCAGTGAGAAGGAGCAGCGCAGCCCATCACATACCAGGACTTTGTGAGCCGTGGAGCTGATGACCGTCAACCAGCACTCGGTGCATGCCCTCAACTGGAGGCATCTCTACCTCAGCTGCGCCAAGCTCAAGTCTTCCAGCCGCACCTCAGGGCTGCTCTCTGGGTTTGCCATGGTGAGGGTCTGAACATGCATCTACAGATGTGTCTGTGTCTTTCCTTGACTGTCTTGTGTCTATGTGTATTACCATTTATGTGTTCTCCCCGGCTCTAACAGTCTGTCTTGAGCCATCATGAGTGCATGTTTGTATCACTGTCTGTCTTTCTTTGACACTTTTTAACTCCTTTTATAAACGTGCTCCTCTGACCAGCGGTCTTTGACAGTATCACACTGTTAGGTGAGCATGTCAGTCTCTGACTGTCTCCATGTCTGCCTCTGTTAATCTACATGTGTATCTCTGTGTTTGTTACTGTAATTTAAGATACCTCAGGGGTCTAAATGCATCCACGGTAGAGATCTGTGTGTAACGTGGTTATGTTTCAAATCCTGTGGGTGTGTCTCAGCATTTAAGGCCCATATCTATACTTTTTTTGCGCCGCATTTGCGTCGTTTTTTGGCGCATAATCGGCGCAAATTTACAAAATACAATTGCCTTTTGTGAGTTTGCGCTGCTTTTGCGTCAAAAAATGACGCAAATGCGGCGCTAAAAAAAGTATAAATATGGGCGTTAATACTTTTACGGTCAAATGAGTACCATCGAGTTAACTCACTGGAATTCTGCAATTTTATGCCCTGATGTTTTTGTATAATGAGGAATGTGTTGCATTTGCCACATGATCCATCACCTGCTACAAAAAAATATTTCTAGCTCTAAGGGATCAAAAGTTACTACAAGTACGGCAAACCCTTGTCCTTATTGCTGGATCTGAGTGTTAAATTAATACTAATAATGTGATACCTTTGGCCAGTGTTAACCCCTATAAAATGTCAAAACTATCACAAAATATGCCCCATTACGCTTTGTAATTTGTGTTTTCTTGCAGAATAATTTAGTCAACCGTACACCATAATTTGCGCCTCCCCACCCCCCATTAACCCAGTGACCCTCGTCATAATTAACAACTATTATCAACGTCTAGAGCCCACAGAAACGGTAGAGTGCGCTACACAGTGTCGTAATGATTCTTTTACTGGTCCTTCAAATCGCATTGCTCGTTTGTCCCTGACTTTTCATTCGTTCTTTTGCATGTAGGTGCTCTCTCTCCACTTTAATCGTTCCATTAAAGCACCCAGGTCTCCTGCTGTGCTAATGAAGTAAGTTGGCACAATAGGAGTAGCTATATGGGGCGAGGGTGTCTAGGGGCCCCCATTACCTCAGGGCTTATCTATCTGAGATGTCTCATAGTTCAGGTGCCGCCGTGCTAGACACAATTGTCAGGACAAATGCTTCAGTTAACACCAGGGGCCTGTGCGTCTGCTCGGCCCTCCCCCTCTTCTGCACCTATCTGCTGCTGCTGTTTTTGGAAGGGGAATTTTTCTATAGAATTGTTTAGAAAAGAAAAAGAAACACACGTGCCTTCCCCCCTCCCTTGCTGTTTTCACCAGGCCGTCCTGCATCACTGAAGCAAAGCGCCCCTCCCTCCACGGATTCCGAACAAGATTCAGGCGCTGTTTTTGAACTTCTACTGTCTGGGCAAGTGCTGTCGCTGTTTCAGCTCTGTGTATTCTTCTTCTTTATCTTGTGTAACCTAGAGCCAGTGAAACACAGTTGAGTGTGCTGATGGGCATCAATACTGATATTCCGGATAGCCATTTAGATAGATTGGTGGGTTCATAATCCTGCGGCTAATATGTTTAACTTTCGTGCCAAGGGTTTGAACGCCGTCAGAGTCACCTTAGCCCTTCTCTCTCTTTATTGAATATATATCAAGAGTTATTGTTAGGCATGCATTTAATTTAAAGCAGCCAGGATTATTTTTACAACTCCGATATATGTCCACCCAAAAGTATTCTGGCTTATTTTAGTGTCCCAATGCAGCAGCAGTTCACTGCATATTTTAAAGGTAAGTACGTTGTTTATAAGACGTCATATATGTGTTACATGGCTAAACACTTATAAGGGCCAAAATGCGAAACCGATTGGCCATGCCAATGCTTGTTTATTATTGAGGAATGGGGATGTGTTCCATTCTCGTGCGACCGAATGTAGCGCGAGTAAAGTTCTACTTTGGAATGTAACCAGGATACCGTTTGTTGGGCAGTTGCTGGATGTCTCCCTCCCGTTTGCTCCTATGTTAACAAGCCTCTTACCTCTCTGCGTGACCTCGATCTTTTCAACTGCCGCATAATTCCAGTGGCCCTGTCCATAGGCCAGTCCAACCCTGAATCTGGCTATTCGTATTCCAAACAAATCATGCGTTACGTGCATTCCTGGCGTGTCTTTTTGGAAGCGGGCTGCGTCCATTTGTCTTTTTTATTGCCGTTTCTACATAATTTCTGCCAACCGCAGCATACACCTTAGGACAAAGGGCCAGCCCACTTTACCCACTGGCTCCCTTCACTTTGAGAGATTACACAAAGTCTGTGCACATTGTTCAAACCTGCCTAAAAATTATTCTTTACGCATCATTTACAGAGCTGGGTGAGAGTGTGATGTTTACTTAATGAATTCATTGTTTTATATCACCTTATGTACTGATTACTCTGTCTGCACTTTGGGTATCCGGGTACATGGTGATCAGGGCAACTGATGCAACAATCTTTTTTGGCTCCCCCTCCATGTCCTCCTCTTTGGATTCCCTCACTACCCCGCCAAAGTGTCATTCATCTCTCCATAGCCCCTCTCTCCTATATATGTCATTTGTTTTAAAGCACTAGTAAAAACGTATTCACTCATCTATCCACATAAAAAAACAGATCTGTTCTTTGCTTGTTTAACCCTCTGCGCTACTTTATGGTGAGTCAAAATTGTCATTAGACAAAACTTTGAAATCTCTCTCTCAGCAGGAACATTAATCACAATAGTTATCTTGCCATTTTTATTGCTGCCTGAAAGCTTTTAAATGTTAAGTTTTTGCTAAACACAGCACCGATCCCACCATGCATCCCAGGTCAGAGCCCCTCTCCAAGTCAGCGCCCAGTGCAGCAGCACCAGTCGCACTGCCCTAAAGCTGGCCCTGATGGTGATTCATTTTCTGACTCCTTTTCAAAGTCATTCTGATAAAGTTTTTAAGTGACATTGTAACAGTATAGCTGCCCGTCATTTGAGTGCCTTGTTATGAGGTGGTTGAGTTCTGTCCTCAACAAAAATGATAAAATGCATGGCAACTGAAAGGGCAGTTACTTAAAAAACATCACTAGTAAAATAGTCACATCTGTGGGGTTTTTTACATTAAGAATTTTTAATGCAGGCATCTGGCAGCCCAAGTTTAGGTGGTGAAATATTTTCTTTCTCTTTTCGAACCACATGCTTGAAATAAAAGAAAAATTAACCATTGCATGAGCTGGCCAAGATTAGACCTACTGGCTTTGCCAATGCTTGTTTTTACTTTCTATTCTGGTATTTGTAGTACTGCTTTTTCAGAGGAATAAACAAATGTACCAGCAGAAAAAAATGACTTAATAGCAGTAGTTAGGCCCTGATTTATAATTTTTTACGCAAAACAGCGTTTGCGCATTTTTGCATCGAAAAGTATAGCACCAGCTTGCGCCATTCCAGGAAGCCAGCTGGGCACCAAATTTATGGAATGGCGCAATCTGGCGCAAAGGGTGGGCTAACGTCATGCCTTGGGCATGGCCATTGCACCCTGTGACATGTCGTGGGCCCATTTCAGGGCCCCCAATGGCACTTTAAAATATTTTTTTTAATGCTTACCTCTGCTTACTTATACTTACCTGGGATGGGGTCCCCCACCCGTGGTGTCCCTCTGGTGTGGGTGGGGGTGTTCCTGGGGATTGGGGAGGTCACCTGTGGGCTCTTTCCATGGTGTTTGACCATGGAAATGGGCCTGCGGGTCCCCTAACGCCTGCCCAGACCCAAGCGTTAAATAATGGCACTAAGCAGGCTTAGCGCCATTACTTAGGCCCGCCTCCCTCCCGTGCACCATTTTTTCATGGGAGGATAAATAAGGCACTAGGGCCTTAGAGTCGTTTTTTAGATGTGAACGTCCACCTTGCATCTTATTGGCGCAAGGTGGTTTCACACATAAAAAAAAATGACTTTAACTCCAATATTTTGGCGCTAGGCTAGTCTAGCGTCAAAATATACATATGGAGTAAGTTTGCGTCAAATAAAATGACGTTAACTCAGCGCAAATGTAGTATAAATCTGGGCCTAGGTGCGCAGCTATTCACAGCTGACATTGGGCCACCAGCGCAATCAACTTCAGAGTGATACTGTGATATCTGTGCCTTGGGGGCCTCGCTTTGCAGTGCAGGCTACATGACTTTCAGACACTTGGGCTCAGTCCAATCAATCCAACACCCATTTGGCTACGCCCACGAAGACAATCCCCCTTTCATTCTGTCCCCAAAACGAGAGCGTTAAAAACAGGCTAAAATGCCGGCATTGCCGTCTGTATGTAATTTACAAGATATTTGTACAGTGCACCATCCGTTCACAGCCTGTGTAATCGTAACCCGGGCATAGCGTGTGGACATTTACAACCAAGTGTACACAGAGTTCGAGCCGAAGCTTTCACGGGCGGGCTTCCAGGGCACAAGTCAAAGTTCTCCAGGAATTCAGGCGCTCACATAATTCAATATTACTTTAATAAGATAGACTTTTGGAAAGCTTCTGGCAAAATAAGCACGTTTAGATTGGCCCTGGAAAATCAGTTTACTCACAATCAATCCCAATGTTTGTAAATATTTCACGCAGGCAAGTAAGGTCTTACCTGCGACGGGTTAACAGCACACAAAGAACTGAAGTGTCTCGTAATGCAACACATTGGCGCTATACAATTATAGGACTAAATAAATATGGTGCAGTTACATAAAGTTTCAATTATATTAACCATTGATACATACACTGCATACCGCAAAATGAATGGCCTCGAGGGGCGAAAAAATGATACTGACTTCAACCCTTATAGAGCCTATGAGCGCTCCTGAATGAATTCATCAACTGTTATATATCGTAGAGATTTTATAGATACACTACAACTTTAGGTATTTCATCAATTTTATTTTAAATTTTCAGGCGTAAGATAATTCATGAAAATGAGACGGAGAGCACTGCTATCTTGTAGGAAATGTGGCTCATACAGGTCCAGATTACTTGCATTCTAATCCCGAATTGTGTGATCCTGGACACACTGCTTCATCTCCTAGTACATCGATTCCTAAATATCAGAAGCTATCGACCTCCACTACAGAGCCCAACATAAGAGAGAAAGCTTTTCGTATAGTGTAACAGACACAGTCGCGAGTGGTACTGACAAACATCACATTTAAAAAGAGAGATCTAGAAATAAAAAAGTGAAGTGGACGCAAGTTGTTTACCTTGAGCATCTCGAGCACGCGGGGCTTCTTTATGGGACCTGCCTTTCTTCCTTGAACTACCTCAGTGGCATCGCCTCGTGCTGCGCCGGTATCCCCGAGGCAGCCCACCCTGAGCCTCGCGCTGACAGGAACTGGTCCGGCAGTGCCTGTCGCCTGCTCAGCTCGGCAGACTCAGTCGCCGCCCACGCTCCACCCGCAGCTGCCTGGTGCCGCCCCGTGTCCTCCTCCACGCCCCAGCCTGAGAAGGGCCCGAGGCAGTCTGCAGGGGAGCTCTGTCCGGCAGTCTTGTGCCTGCCTGCTTGCTGTCATGTCTCACCTAAAACAAGAACAAGCCCCTACTTGAGAATACTGGCAGTCAGAGAGTCAGAAGGGGAACCAGGGGCCCGGGGCAAAGCCAGCATGAGGCCTGGGCTGTAAATACCAAACTCCCCGATCCTAGAGCGCGGAAGAAAGTCGTACACGCCGACGGAGGTGGAAATTATACAGTTCCTACTGAAATTCACACAGATCACAGAATCCAGGCATTTACTATTTATTTAGGGTCTTCAAATGATGACTCTGTTAAGCACACCCAGACTTTCTTGCAAAGAGTGCCAAAGTAACTCAAGATACCCAAGTCACAAGTCCTAAAACAAGCATTTGCAATGCAATAGGTCTCGCATATTTCGAACAAGTGAATTGTCATCTTTTGACAACAGCGCCCACGACCCAAAACAAAAACATGAGTGGAAACGGAGAAAAAACAACTAAACAAAATAAATTAAAATTAGCTTTAAAAAATAAAACTTTGCAATTTTGTTTGTCCTGCTGGGCACGTTTTTGCCAGTCAAAGCCTTCTGTTTGTGGGGCATGGAAGTTAGAACGAAATTGTACCCTGATCACGTGGGGAGCAGCAGATGGGCACTAATTAAGTTGAAATAAATTATTGCTTGATCCCTGCTCCACAAGAGGAATGGAAATGATGCCAGGCATTCCTTGACGAATTATGAAGCTGTAAAGAAGATTGCCACGCAAACCAACAAATGGTGAGCAACAGGCGGGCTCCAAGCCTTTTACTGAACACAACAATGTCTCACGTGAGACACATGCGCTTGCACATGCACTCGCAGGCTCGACCCTAAAAAGAAGTGGGGGGACTAACCCGCAAGTGACATCACAGTGCGTGACATCGCACTTCACACTACAGGAAATGACATTACAGGAAGTGTCATCTCAATCCATGACTCTACAGGAAGTGACATTCTAAGAAAGTGATATCAGATCTTAAGACCTCACACTTATGTTTAGCAGGTCTATGATGAGTAAATTTGAGTGCAGTAAGGATATCTATGCAAACTCTCCTGATTTAGACAGAAAACCCACACTTTTGTAAGGTACACATAAAACAATGTTGACTTTTGTCAGCTTATAGCTTCCTTTACCCAAGGACTGAACAAACTATCTCCACCAGGCATAATAGTCCATATGCAGCACCAGGGGTGCAACTAGATCCAAACTTCGGGGGGTGGAGGCTAATACTTCAAGCGGCACTGGTAGGACTACCACTCCACGCAATGCAGGCACATTCTCAGAGCCAGTATGAGTACACATTGACAATATATCTGCCTTTAATGTGCTAACACACACATACAGCATTCATGCATGCCTGTATTTTCATGCATCGGCACATTAATGCCAGATCTATTGGTTTTGGCAATTATTTCCACTCAGACACTAAGCACTGCTGGAACTTCAAACGTATATAACAGACCTGCGAGCATCAGATGTCTGCAAGATGTTTCATAGTAAGCGAATCTTGTGCCTGTGTGCAGTCTGACACACAGAAAAGAAAGGTTTATTTTCTTACTAAAAGCAAATTAAGACATAAAAAAATGCTAAAAGGAATAAGAATTTGTGTATGTAGGGGGTTCTCTTTCTCAAAAAACACTAGAAAGTGCTCCTTCAGACACCAAAAAGTAGACTTATAAGTACACTATTAAAGGTGTGGCGCATTTGTTGGGATACAGAAAATTATCTAGGGTTTCGAAGTGAATGTCACAAAATGAGAGGGGCTCACAAAGAGCTCAGAAGGAAGGAGCATTCACAGAGCTGAATAAGGGGGATAACTTCACAGTGTAGAGACATGTATTTGTTTATATTGTAATAGCCCAGACTTAGCTGGGGAGCAACAAAGCATTGTATATTATGGGTAGTGATGGAAACAAAGCAAGACTGCATGCATCAAGTGGGTGCCTAGAGCTTTGAATTACACACAGTTACACAAAATTACACCATCTTCACAAAATAAAATGGTTTGCTCAGAACTGCACAATTTTCAGTGTAGTTCAAAGCTGGATTCAAAGCCAGGTCCCCAGGTTGACTTAGTCACTACACCAAATCTTCTTCTTTAGTTGATGTAATAAAGCATTTAAAAAAGGTTGTGTTGAAAATGCTCCAAACGTCCACCTTCATCAATTCTTCTGAACACAAATTCTTTTGATGTTTTCCCACAGGCATTATGCTGTGTTCTCCTTGTTGTCTAATGAGTAGTCCAAATGCAAATTATTTTTGTATGTAGGTATTATACAGGGGGCGCACCTTAACTTCATTGTCTGTCGTTTAAGGTTCAGGTTTGTCTATGTGCATGTGCACTACAGGTTAAAGTGTAACATGATAAATAACATACATATTTACGGATTTCTCAATGATGTAATGATTTATTAATAGTGATGTATCTCCAGTGTACCCATCAGGGTGGAACAGAGATCATGGTTCAGATTATGAGTGTATCTTTGTTTTTTTCCTGTGGCATTCCTCTGGTATTTTATTAGCATACAAAGGGTTGATCAATCTTTTTTTTCAGTCTTTGGCCCTTCAATCCTTTCTTGAAATGGCTATCCGCTGCCATGACACAAAAGTGATAATGTTGCAAATTACAACTACAAATCCAATTTCTGGTTGTGAGCTGCAGATTAAATATCTTTAAAATATACAGACACATGCCTAGGCCAAACGTGCACTCAGTCACATTTTCTTTTTGTCCGAATGAAAGAGGGTTGGCTAACAATGTCAACATTTAAATATGTGCATGCTGCACCGGAAATTCATTATGGTAAATAATGTTGTCAGCCATGTTCATGAAGGAGCTGAAGCTGCATACAAAATATATTATATCTTGTTATGGTGAGCAAACACAGCACAAGAAAATGCTGCAGGATTAGATTGAGAGGTATGAGGATAACCAGACGGAGACTTGGGCATAGACCATAAATGTGGGAAGGTGTGAGCATGCCTATGAACCTGCCTCCCCCTGGCTCTGGCATCCTGTGGCCCCAGTGGACAACACCTGCACCACCAGCCAGTAGTAAGCTCATGTTCCTCCTCCTGAACAGATGCCTAATAATCTCTTGCAGGATGATGGAAGGAACAGCTAGCAGTCTAGGGGAGTGTGTAGACCTTTTGTCTGCTGAGGAAACCATGATTGGAGCCTGAGGCTGCTGAAGGAAATCCCTCCTACTGTACCCTTGAAGTGGCCTCCTCTCACACCCCTTATGCTTCACACATCCAACCACTCAATTTAGGGGTTGTCTGCTGCAATCAAGGCCATAGAGGTGATAGTAGAAAGAATGACAGCTGGATCACCAATGGATGACCGCATTGTGTATGATGACCTGAAGAAGCAGGGCACTAGCATGAGTTATATCCGTCAGTCAATCAGTCAAAATAACTTTATTCGATTTTGCAATAAAATCATATAAGAACATTCAAACAATAATATCAAGCAGCATTGTAATTAACTTAAAAGATACACCATAAAATAAAATACCAGGTGCAGAAGGGGCAAATAAATCCCACCCAGCTACAGTTTGAAAACCATCCTCATCATGAGCAAAATGACTTAACTTGAAATTGCTAAAAGGTGTTGCTGACCTAACTGTCCATTGTTTTCCTGCATGTAACTCACAGTGGAAAATACCGTAGCAAACCTGTGGGCTGTCTAACAGGCTCAGATAGGAGAGGACGTCAATACATCTAGCAAATACTTGAAGCCTCAAAATACCTTTAAGGCAGATGGAAATGAAAAGACTATAAAAGAATGAAAAAGACATAAAATGCGTCAGAGACTGCGATGATACCCCATCAGAGGGGCATTGCGACAAGCATTGCCCCCAATAGTCAAACACTCCAGGGAAGCTCAACAGGTGCCACACCGTACCCAATCCAAATCTAAAGAGGAGCGGCCTTTCCCATCGAAGTTCTAGGGAGAGGTAAAAGGCCATTTCCCCTGAAGCCAAAAGAATATAATGATCTTTGGAACAAGGCTTGCTAAGGGCACATCCTTTACTTAGAGAGGTTATATACTCAATAAATCTGGAGTTAACTTGCAGCCTGTATGACTTATTCAGGTTTGTTGGGTTAGAAAACAAGTCACTATGCCCAATGGCTGCTAGGGACTACAAAATCTAATTCACCAAGGGTATTGACAGGTCTCCTTCCAAACTAAGACAGTCCGAGATAACTTCCCTGTTAAAGCTAGCCCAAACTTTTATCCACAGTAAAAGCGTCTCAAGCTTAATTGGTATAGAGATACAATGTTGTTTACGTTCTGCATGTGAGATATAATTTGAGGTGATAGGAGGGAGGTTAAGAAGTCTTCTGCAGATCTGGTCCTCTTCAACCTGAAAGGGCTTCACATTCCATTATCCCCACACCCGCCCCATATATTGCTGTTGGGTTGTACTGAAAATTATAGATTTTGAGGTAAAGGTTTATCAAGTCTTTACACTCTTTAGGGAACCAGCAGCCCTACTGAGCCTTAAGCGAGCAGCATTCGCCTTGCATGCCAAGTACCAGAGAAATAAAAAAAGGTTGCCTGTTAGAAATGGGGTCTTTGGTTGGTGGTCACCAAGCAAGGACCCTCACTCTGGTCAGGGTAAATCACCCTCAGTTAACCCCGCTCACCCCCTTGGTAGCTTGGCACGAGCAGGCAGGCTTAACTTCAGAAGCAATGTGTCAAGTATTTGTACCAACACACACAGTAAACCAGTGAATCCACTACAAACTGACACAACACAGGTTTAGAAAAATAGGTAATATTTATCTAAACAAAACAAGACCAAAACGATAAAAATCTGACATACACAATTCAAGTTATGAATTTAAAAAAGAAAAAGAGTCTTAAATCCTTAGAAAACAACTAAAACGCTGTTATTGCACAAAAGTACCTCAGTAGCATCAATATATAGTCGCACGGGCGAGTGTGCGTCAGAAAAGGCCAACAATGCGTTGATTTTCTCACTTTCAAGCGAGACCGTGTGTCGTTCCTCCTCCGGTCGGGTCGGAGTGCATTGTTTCTTCTCTCCCGTAAGAGAGCGATGCGTCTATTGTGGTCAGGCACCTCGGGTCCCGGCAGGCATTGATTTTCTGCATCCAGCGATGCGTTGAAATCCGGTTGCACGGCTGCGTCATTAACAGCAGGCGCTGCGGGTGTTGCACGTCATTTCTCTAGCGGCATTGTGTCGATCTCCCAGCTGCGATGCAGGCGGAGCATCGATTTTAGCAATGAGGCTGGCGGTGCGTCGTTTAGCAGCCACGAGGCAGGTGGTACGTTGAAAGTTTCCCCGCACTGCGTTCTTTGCATGGATTTCTGTCCTTTTCCACCAGCTGCACCTTTCAAGGGCCCAGAGACAGGTTAGGGCACCACTTGGCAGGCAGAACTCTCAGCAGAAGCCCAAGTGCTGGCAGAGAGACGTCTTTGTTGTCCCTGAGACTTCAACAACAGGAGACAAGCTCAGTTCAAGCCCTTGGAGATTCTTCACCAGTGGGAAGTCACACAAAAGTCAGTCTTTGTCCTCTCCCAGGTAGAGGCCGCTACTGCAGGCCAACCCAGCAGAGCACAGTCACAGGCAAAGGGCACTACTCCTCCTCCAGCTTCTCCAGCTCTTCTCCCGGGCAGAGGTTCGTCTTGGTTCCAGAAGTAATCTGATTTTCAGGGGTTTTACGTGCTCTTCTTATACCCCTTTCTGCCTTTGAAGAAGGCCTATTTCAAAAAGACATCTCTGTTGTTTTCAGGATCCTGCCTTGCCCAGGCCAGGCCCCAGCCACACACCAGGGGGTTGGAGACTGCATTGTGTGAGGGCAGGCACAGTCCTTTCAGGTGTAAGTGACCACTCCTCACCCCCCTCAGCCCAGAGGGACCATCAGGATCTGCAGGCCTCACCCCAGCTCCCTTTGTGTCACTGTCTAGAGGAGAGGTGCAAAAAGCCCAACTGTTAAACAGACCCAGACAGGGAATCCACAAACAGGCAAAGTCACAGAATGGTTTAAGCAGTAAAATGCCTACTTTCTAAAAGTGGCATTTTCAAACACACAATCTAAAAACCAACTTCACTAAAAGATGTAAGTTCAGAGACCCTAAGCTCCATATTTCTATCTGCTCCCAAAGGGAATCTGCGCTTTCATGATATTTAAAGGCAGCTCCCATATTAACCTATGAGAGAGATAGGCCTTGCAACAGTGAAAACCGAATTTGGAAGTATTTCACTGTCAGGATATGTAAAACACATAAGTACATGTCCCACCTTTAACATACACTGCACCCTGCCCATGGGGCTACCTAGGGCCTACTTTAGGGGTGCCTTACATGTATAAAAAGGGAAGGTTTAGGCCTGGCAAGTGGGTACACTTGCCAAGTTGAATTGGCAGTTTAAAACTACACACACACAAACAGTGCAGTGGCAGGTCTGAGCCATGTTTACAGCGCTACTAACGTGGGTGGCACAACCAGTGCTGCAGGCTACTAGTAGCATTTGATTCACAGGCCCTGGGCACTTCTAGTGCACTTTACTAGGGACTTACTAGTAAATCAAATATGCCAATCACGGATAAGCCAATGTACACATATAATTCATACAGGGAACACTTACACTTTAGCACTGGTCAGCAGTGGTAAAGTGTCCAGAGCAAACAAAACAGCAAAAACAGAGTCCAGCACACGGAAGCAACCTGGGAAGTAGGGCAAAAAGTTAGGGTAGACCATACCAATGATGCCAAGTGTAACATTGCCCAAATAAAACTGTGAACTGAGCTCAGGGATTGATTAAGAACTCTTAGGGACTCCATACTTTTCTTACTCTGGCCAAAAGCCACAATATAGCAAACTTGAAAACGATTCCACTAAGATATGCAATGTTTTAGGGGTGTGCACCACTAAAACAGCATTGTCGGTGTATACTAATGCCAGGGTCCAGCTATTGGCGATCTTAGGATTGTCAACAGTAGCTGTTTCCATGAAATCACAAAGCCCACTTATATAAATTGTAAATAGCAGGGGGGCTAAAATACACCCCTGCCACACACCCCTGCCCAGGTTGAATCCCTTAGTAATTCCCCTGAGTACCCATATCTTACCCTCACCCCAAGGTTTTTATGTAGACTAAACAAAAGGTTCACCAATGAAGCTTCCACTCCAAGATCTAAAACGGTTAACCATAACTTAGTCCTATCCACGCAATCAAAAGCCATGGAAATGTAGATGAAGGCAAGGTACAACGGGAAGCGCTTTGCAATGACATACTTTCCCACTATTAAGTGTAAAATTAGGCACTGCTTCACTGTACCTAGCCGTGGGTGGAAGCCGTACTGACAGGGGGATAAGATGCAATTAAGATTGGCCTAAGTCTGCAAGCAAATGAAAATGACATGCCCAATGAACTTCACTGTGTTATCGATCAAAGATATGGGGTGATAGCAGGTTGGCAATCCCCGGTCTCCATTTTTAAAAATAGGGACTATAATTGCCTGAGCCCAAGAGTTGGGTATTTTGACGCATAAAGCATTGTTAAATAAATTGGGCAACAAGGGGTCCCATAATGCAGTATTAGCTTTCCGAAGATCAATCGGAATTCCATCAGGTCCCAGGACCTTACCTCCCAAGCTCTGTCTAATTGTTAGGTCAACTTCATCCAAGGAAACTTGAAAGCGGGCAGAGTTTCTCAAATAGTCGCGGAGGAGAACAATTTGGGTGTCATCTTCAACAATCTGATAAATGGCAGAGTTACTAATGCAGTCTGCAGCAGTAATATTACCCTCTAGTCGATCTGGTGGCAGTGTGACTCTAGAGCGCAATCTGGCGACAATTCCCTAAACTATCGGGGCTTACTCTTCTTCTCAGTGGCAGCCAGCTCCAAAAAGTCCCTATTGCGGCTTACTATTCTTGTGGACGTCAGCTAGCTCCAAAATGTCCTAGCCACTTTTATTTAAGAACTATTTCCTGTCTTAGTGCGGTGGTATGCTCTTCTAGCTACCTGCACCCCCTTGCTATATATAGGTTTTACTGAGAGGTCCTTCCTCAGGTGACAATTTGCCTCCGAACACTGGGAGTCAAACCAACAAGGGTGTCCTGAGTCAGGGCGGAGGGGTTTGAGGAAGAAGTTCCTTGTACATGTACATAGATTCTGGAAAGAGTCAATCCAAACTACGCCTGAATCATCTGACAGACACCCAAACAACACAGGTAGGAACTTGGTCAATAAAGAGCTTAACGTGGCTTTCAGATCTTTTAAGGACCATACGAGTTGCAGACTATCTTTAGAATGTTGAATAATTACAACACCCACTTCAGACCTGTGTCCCTGTTCAAAGGCAAACTTCCTCAAGGCACAGAGGATTATGATCTCTCCACTGAGACCCAGGGATGGAACGATGGGTAAGCCTTGGGAGAAAACTCCTTAGGCAAAGATATAGTCAATAACCAAGGACCATCCCCTCCCCCTCAAGATAGGTGTTCCTTGCCCAAGTTCATGGTAGTCGGCAAAGACATGCATTAGATCATATAAAGCTAAAAAGTCAGCTAAGTTACTGCCCCTAGTATCTGAATCACCAAAGACACTTGCTAAAGCCGGGTGATGCTGAAGAATCACCTCTTTGGCATTGAAATCACCACATAACAAGAACGGTGGCTGAGGCAGGTTGCTAGTACCAATGGGTTTCAGGCCATCTATAAACGGAAACAGCTCCTCAAAAAGAAAAAAAAGGAATTGGAAAAAATATTGGTGTAAAAGTTAACTAAATAAAAGTAAAAAGACCCTCTACACCTTTAATAAGAACTGCCTGAAAGGCAGGGCTGCCAGAAACAAGCAGGGTTACAACCCCTTAAAGGCTCAACTTCACCCTAATGGAGAGGCCACTTTTAGTTCTCCCGTGCAAGGAGGGTAATTCAAAAGAAGAGTTGCAAAAGTAGCCCCTACATTTCACTTAAAAGGGTGTCCCAGTTTCCTGGAGGGCTACGGAGTCAAACTTATTAATGAAATTCAGTTAAGCTGGGTTACACACTTTATCTTTGAGACTGCCTATATTCCAGCTGACTAAACAAAAAGAGGACTTCCCACCAACAGAGATGTCACAGCCTTACCAATCATGTCATATGTTACTTCAGCAGCAACAAACAATAAATAATTAAGGGTGGATGTTAGAAATGGGGTCTCTAGTTGGCAGTCAGTTTACACCCTGTCCAAGTAGGGATCCTCACTCTAGTCAGGGTAAGGGAGGTACACAGCTCAGATAACCCCTGCTTACCCCACTGGTAGCTTGGCACAAGCAGTCAGACTTATCTCAGAGGCAATGTGTAAAGTATTTGCACAAACACATACAGTAACGCAGTGAAAACACCACAATAGCCAGTATTTATCTAAATCAAACAAGACCAAAACGACAAAAATCCAACATACGCAAGTAAAGATAGCACATTTTAAAGTAAAAAAAAAAGAGTCTTAATCCATAAGAATCAAAGGATGTGTTGTTTTAGCACGAAATACCTGGTATGCGTAAAAAATATAGCCTGAGGGGTGAGGGTGCATCAGAAAAGCAAGAAATGCGTTGATTCCTTACTCACAAGTGAGGCTGTGCGTCGATTCTTTCCTCGCCGGGTAAGTGATGCGTCGATTTTTTCCTCGCAGCGAAGGGATGCATCGATTTCCAGGCAAGCAATCACAGATATGTGCGGTGATGTTGAAGATTTGATGCCCAGGGACGATGCATGGAAAATTCGAACGCACGGCAACAATGAATCTGCTATGATATTTAAAGGCAATCCCCATGTTACCCTATGGGAGAGATAGCCCTAGCAATAGTGAAAACCGAGTTTAGCAGCATTTCCCCTTCAGGACTTGTAAAACTCATCAGTACATGTCCTAACATTTAAATACACTGCACCCTGCCCATGGGGCTAACTAGGGCCTACCTTAGGGATGGCTTACATGTAGTAAAGGGGAAGGTTTGGCCCTGGCAAGTGGGTGCAGGTGCCAGGTCAACATGGCAGTTTAAAACTGCACACACAGACATTGCAGTGGCAGGTCTGAGACAGCTTTACAGGGCTACTCGTGGGTAACACAAGTAATGCTGCAGGCCCACTAGTAACATTTGATTTACAGGCCCTGGGCACACATAGTGTACTTTACTAGGGACTTACCAGTAAATCAAATATGCCAATCATGGATAAACCAATCATATTCACAATTTAGTTAGAGAGCACTTGCACTTCAGCACTAGTCAGCAGTGGTAAAGTGCCTAGAGTACCAAAACCAGCAAAAACAAAATCCAGCCACAGTCAAAAATACAGGAAGCAAAAGGCAAAAAGATAGGGGAAACCACACCAAGGTCTAAAGGTAGGTTTCTGCAGCCATTTAGCCTCTGACAGCGCATCAAATCTATTACTCAATGGGACAGCAAACTGGTCTGAACTAGTAACAGAGGAGACAGGGGCTGAATGACATGCCCTGTTTCAGCATATACCCGGGGAGTGTACACCACCCCCTGGAGTGGTTTGACCTGTGAGGTGCATTAACTACACAAGATGACACTCCAGGGAAACAGGAACAATAAAGCTGGATGCCCTCTCTAAATTCCGTTTTCCATTCAAGATGGTTGCTACAATGGAAGGGGACCTAAAGTTGATGACAACACAATCGCCATCTCTTTGTTTATTTATCTGACCACTCCCAACCCAGCCCACCCTCTGAAGTAGCAGAATATCCCCAGCAAGCGCCAAGGGAAAGTCTTTTTTTCGTGTCAACTAGTGGAACATTTCATTTCGGAGCTCAACATGCGACTCCACTTGTCTTTCCTTTAGGAAAGGAATGTTCATCAGTACCACAAAATATGGGCATGCTGCTAGCGGTAAATTCAGGGCGGACCAATTAGGAGATAGATTGGTCAGCAAGTTTAACAGGAGCTATGGCATCTGGAATATAGGGCAACCCTGCACCTGGAGTGCACAGTCCTCCTTACCAGAATGGACGCACCCCGGGGTCACTTGCACAGATACATCACTACCCTGTGTGCCAGGAGAGAAAATATGCACCTGATTGAAGTGGCCCTAAGAAAGGGACTGCAGCTGTAGCTCCATAGCACTCAAATGTGCCAACACCAGGGCAATAGCCTCCTCCGTCCAATTTTAAATTTGGCAGTACATTGGGGATATAACCACACGTTGCAGCAGAGAGCTGGTGTAAGCACCCCCATAACTCCAGGTAACAAAAAAGGCTCTCTGTATGTGTCTGTCTGAATTGCTGTATTGCATGTATGATTCCTCAAACCCCATCTTAACTTCGTCCCTCTGGGCACTGCCTTGTAATCGTGTGTTACAATGCAAGGGGAAGCATCTGCGACAAGCGGGTCCGCTGCCAGACTAAGGGGGTCATTCTGACCCCCGCCGGTGGCGGAAGCCGCCGGCCTGGCGGGAACCGCCAGAAGACCGTACCGCGGTCAAAAGACCGCGGCGGTCATTCTGACTTTCCCGCTGGGCTGGCGGGCGACCGCCAAAAGGCCGCCCGCCCGCCCAGCGGGAAAGCCCCAGCAACGAGGATGCCCGCTCCGAATGGAGCCGGCGGAGTTGCTGGTGTGCGACGGGTGCAGTTGCACCCGTCGCGATTTTCAGTGTCTGCCAAGCAGACACTGAAAATCTCAATGGGGCCCTGTTAGGGGGCCCCTGCAGTGCCCATGACAGTGGCATGGGCACTGCAGGGACCCCCAGGGGCCCCACGACACCCGTTCCCGCCAGCCTGGTTCTGGCAGTGAAAACTGCCAGAACCAGGCTGGCGGGAAGGGGGTCGGAATCCCCATGGCGGCGCTGCTTGCAGCGCCGCCGTGGAGGATTCCCTGGGGCAGCGGGAAACTGGCGGGAAACCGCCGGTTTCCCTTTTCTGACCGCGGCCTTACCGCCGCGGTCAGAATTGCCCCAGAAGCACCGCCAGCCTGTTGGCGGTGCTTCCGCGGCACTCTGCCCTGGCGGTTTTCAACCGCCAGGGTCAGAATGACCGCCTAAGATTGGAACAGGTAATTGATAGACTAGAAGAAGGACTTGGTACAGAGCCCCCAAGGCATTCAGGAGATAAAGTTGTGAGAGCACCAGACTGCACTGAGAGCTGCACTGATAGCCACCCCTCCATTAGGGATATCTTGCTGCTAATGACCCCCATTGCTCTCTCAAGCATTCTGTCAATAGAGGTACACTTCAACGGGGGCAGAGGTTGGGGATATGCTTGATGCTTTTCTCTTGCCCATACTGGAACAAGATACCAACATTAAAACCACAGGATTGGCGGTGACTCTGGGATCAATAGACTAAAAAGAGTAAGCCCAGCCTAGCCTCCTCCAGGCTTGGACGAGCTCAGACGGGCCTGCTTTTGGCCTAGTCTTCACCCTGGCACGCACCTGGGCAGGTCCTGTGCACGTCCCGTGCCGCACGGTTAAAACAAGTGCTTTATAGCTCTTCAGGTGCAGGGAGTAAGCGGCCCCTCCTCGGTGCACTGAGCCCCCCTGAAAAGTGTGAGCCAAAAAACAGTCCTCTTGGTACGTGGTTGAAGCAAGAGCTTTATAGCGCATCAGTGGCAGAGAGTAAGTGGCCCCTCCTCGTATTGCAGGGCACGCTGGTGTATTGAGTCCGCCTGAAATGAGGCAGCCAAAGAAATAGTCCTGCACCGCAGGGTTGAGGAAAGCACTTTCTAGTGTGTCAGGTGCAGGGAGTAAGCATCCCCTCCTCTGTATTACAGGGCACTCCAGTATACTGATTCCCCCTGAAAAGCGCCAGCCAAAGAAACAGATCTGTGCTGCGTGGTTGAAGCAATCACTTACAGCGAGTCTGGTGCAGGGAATAAGTGGCCTTGCCTCTATGTTGCTGGGTACGCTGGTGTAATGAGTCCCCCTGAAACGTTGTAGCCAAAGAAACAGTCCTGTGGGGTTGAAGCAAGTGGTTTATAGCAAATCAGGTGCAGGGAGTAAGCCCCCCTACTCTGTGTTGCAGGGCATGCTGGTGTACTGAGTCCCCCTGAAACACCACAGCCAAAGAAACAGTTGTGCGCCACAGTGTTGAAGCAAGCCCTTTTTAGTGCTTCTCGTGCAGGGAGTATGTGGCCTCCCCTCCATGTTGCAGGGCATGGTGATGTACTGAGTCCCCTTGAAACGCGGCAGCCAAAGAAACAGTCCTGCACCGTGGGGATGAAGCAAGTGCTTAATAGCACGTCAGGTGCATGGAATAAGCGGCCCCTCCTCTGTGTTGCAGAGCACGTTGATGGACTGAGTCCCACTGAAACACGGCAGCCAAAGAAACAGTTATATCCATTAACAGCAGTATTCAGAGTGACAACAGCAGGAACTGACAGTATATGATAGCAGCAGCACTCACATCCAGTGAAGAGCATGAGTTGCAGGGCATGGCGGTGTTAAGACCGACACTGAAAGCAAGACACAGAGACAGCAGCAAGGCTCCAGGACATGAAAACGTAGGAGCTGTGGTAACAGCAGGACTCAATGTGACAGCTTTAGACATTTCAGGATATGTCAGAAGCATCTATAACAGCATCTTAAGTAAAGAAGTGTGACTACACAACTACTGCCAGAATGCCACTGCAGTGAGAGTGGCATTAGCACTCACACCTTCAGCGATATACCCATTTCAATGGATTTAGCACCTGCTGCAAAGAACGGTGTGTAATCTACATCCTGTGCCAGAGATAAACATTTGCACTGAAGCTGCAATGTTGGTTCTGTTCTAAATAGATATTGAACTTGCAGTGCTTCTATTTACTGCGAACAAGAGAAGCATGTTTGTTGCTGTCAAGGAGTATCTCTTCTGTGAGGAAAGAAAGCTTGAACTGCCAGGCCATTATGTACTGAAGCTTTCATTGCTGCTGCCCAGGACAGACGTGTTCTGTAAGAGAGGGAAATGTGAACTGCTAATACCTAAGTTGCACCTGTTCTATAAGGATGCAAAGCTTGCACTGCTGCTGTCCTATCTGCTTCTATTCTGTGAGAGAGAGACACGTTTCTACTGATGCTTGTCTTCTACCCGCTCTGCAGGGAAGCTTTCACAACTGCTGTCCTTTATGTACGTCTTCTGTTTGGCAGCACCTGGGGATGCTCCTACTTCTACTGCCACCTGCCCAGGACCTATTCATTGAGCTAGGAATGCTGCCAATGGCATGATGTGCCCGTGGTATGTTTTGTTGATCCTTCTAATAAATAATGTACCTTTACAGAGGCCAACAAAATTGATTTGTCAATATTTAGTTTTATACTTGATCTTAATAAAAGTCTTAACGCACCAAAATATGCAAAAGTTTAATGCGAGATGTCCTATGTGAAACAGAGTTTTAAAAGTGATTATACCACCTTCTGCAATTGTAAAACATGGCTGCTAAGCGACCTTGTTATGTGTGCTACATCTTCAGCTATGGTCAGTGCTTAGTTTGGACAGAAAAAAAAGTTGAGTGCTGTTATCCAAAATGTTTCTTTGTTCCTACAACATCCACAACCAGCAGTGGCATCGCCCACGCACAAGGTGACAGTCAGGTGTCTGGCGAAGAAGAGAGCAAAACTAATAGATAAATGTGCAGTAAAGTTTGCCTTAGCGTTGCTAGCTGCTTATTCTTCAACACTCAGTCTGCCTCATCCTACTTGATCTTTCAGCCGCCTTTGATACAGTATCTTACCGTACTCTATGCGCCAGACTCCATGCAGCAGGCATACACTTCAAGGATCTTCGATCGATACACTCCTTCCTGACAGGCAGAACACAGAAATTCAGACTCACTCCACACCTGTCAGAACCTACAGACATCAGTTGTGGAGTACTCCAAGGATCACGGTTTAGCCCCATGCTGTTCAATATCTACATGATCCCGCTCACCCATATCGTCAGGAACCACAGTATGAATATCATCTCCTATGCAGATGACACCCAGCTGATCATCTCCCTGACCGAGAACCCCTCAACAGCCAAGAAGAACTTCTGGGATGGGATGGAAGCAGTCGCCACCTGGATGAGGGAGCGCTGCTTTTAGCTGAACTCCGTCAAAACCAAGATCATCATCCTGGGACCTTCCTCTTCAGCCTGGGATGACTCCTGGTGGGCCACAGCATTCGGTAGGCCCCACCACGCACAAAACCTCGGCGTCATTGTCGACTCAATGCTCGCCATGACCAGACAGGTCAACTCCGTTGCCTCCACCTGCTACCACACCCTCCGACTCTTACGGAAGATTTTCAAATGGGTACCAAATGACTGCAGAAAAACGGTGACATGCACTAATCGCAAGCAGACTTGACTACGACAACATCCTCTATGCTGGAACCGCCAAGAAGAACCTGAGCACGCTGCAACAAATCCAGAATGCTGCCACCAGACTTGTCCTAGACATCCCCCGACAAGAACACATCAGGAACACCTGAAAAACCTCCACTGGCTCACCGTTGAGAAGAGGATCAACTTCAAACTCCTCGCACACGCCTACAGAGCCCTCCACAACAGCGTACCCAGCTACCTCAACCACTGCAACACCTGGTACTCCCCTTCCAGATCTCTCAGCTTGTCCCAGCAGTTGCTGGCCAATGTACCCCGCATAAAGAAGTCCTCAGCTGGAGGAAGATCTTTCACAGACTTGGTAGCAAAAGGTTGGAACACCTTACCACGTCATCTCAGACAGTTGCCATCGCTGCCTCACTTCAGGAAGGACCTGAAGACCTGGCTCTTCAACTGATCTCCGAGGACACACCCCTCAGCCCCTTGAGAACCTATAGGTGAGTAGTACACTTTAAAATATCTGATTGGTTGATTGATTGATTGCATCTACCATTTCACACACTTTCTCTTCTCTATCCCCTCTCAGTCACATTCTCCTGTCATTTTCATTTCCTGTCTTTCTTTCCTCCATATTTACTCACACTTTCTCTCTCTTCTCTGTCACTATTTTCTATCTCACCTCAATTTTTTCCAACATTTCTTGCCTTAATTCCTCCTCTCTCACTCTCATCTGTCCTCCCACCTTTTCCTCCTGACTCCCTATCAGAGACAGTCCATGTCAGAGACTAACCTGGGTGAGAGGCCTGTGGTACTCCCACAGATTAGAAGCTCGTCACTGGTATCTCAGTCCCCACAGAAGTTAATATTTTACACTGTAGTAAAGAATACTAAGAGATCCGAACCCTGCCTGTGAACTGGCTCAACACAATCTATGAATCAACATGACTTATGCTGTGCAAGGGCTGAGCTCTGTGTATACAGGGACTCTGCTCTGGTTCAGTGTAGGAAATAAATTGTCTGTAAAGAACTTTAACAAAATATCTGTGGGAGCTGAGCTCCATCTGTGCATAAACTCTGCTCTGTGTATGCAGGTGTTCAACAATAAGTGTACAGGGACTCAGTTCCGACCAGAGATTCTGACTTTGGAAATGGGGAACTATTTTTGAGTCTCAGCGTCAGCTCAACATCCTGTGATCATGGGCAAATCACTTAATCTCCCCCACATCGCCTCAAAAGCTAATATGACATTGTATCATGCAAATGGTGCTCATGTAAACCCCCTCATTACATTGAAGTCAAATTTGGGCTATATAAAACTCCAAAAGAAAAAGATCAACATCTCGATCTTCGAATAAGCTCTACTCTACAAGAGGATGGGGTCTGTTTATGACATGTGAAGGAGTTACTTTTATCTGAACAGGAACTCATTTATGTCTTCTAGGTATTCAGCCGCATCTCTAGAAGCGCAATCAACTTCAGTTGTGAGTTCCCTTCCTTAAGCAAGCACTGAAATGTGGTTCTAGATCCCAGGCAGTCTTGACCCTTTGATTGTTATGTTGCACAGCAAGACCTTACACATACATCATCCTTTGACTGAATTTCCCTGGTTAAGTACTAATTAGGAGGCCCTAGTGGAAATCATTTTCATGGGGATGATACTTGGACGGCCATGCCAGTGGGTAACCATGATTTAAAAAAAAAATCAGACAGACATTTTTTATTTATGAATCTTTTGGAAAATAAATATGGCCTGGGAATGTTTAATTATGAAAAACAAGTTTGGTGATCTCGGGGTACTTCATTGCTTTAGCGATGGGGTGGTGGATGTGGTTGGTTTAGCATATTCACCCAGATGTCAGCCCCACTCAACCTTTGTGAGTCCCTCGCCTGTGTAAAATGTGAACTCTTGTGTCTGGCAACAAGCTTGAACTTTAACATCCCCTCTTTAGACAGACATTCAAAAGAGGGTATGCATTTCGACTGTCTCAGAAGAAGGTACATTAACACACAAAAATACAGTTGCTTGTTTTAAGTTGGCATAGGATAATAGAAGGCTGGGGCAGTACCAGCTGACCACAAAAGTTGGCCAGTATGAGAGACAGCAATGCCCAGAAGTTGTGCAACCAGGATGTGTTTCAATTGAGTCTTTGAAATGTGTCTGTGTGTTGGATTTGGAGCTGGGGACCCTTTTCACTGCTTTTCAACCACCAACTACCACTTGCAGAGATGGTAAGAAGGCGCAATAGGTAAATCACACAAGGGCAGAGTGGTCTGGGGCACACCATGCTGCTGCACCTGAAAGCTTTGGTGGGCGCAGTGCCAGGTGCTGTCCATGCACAGTGACATTGTGATCCTTTCTGTCAGTGTATTAAGTGTCCAGCTACCAAATATTCAGGGCAAGACACACAAACAGTGTTTTGTGGGGTGGACTGTGAGAGGCCAGCACCCAGCAGCCTGCAACAAGGCACAGTGGAATATTGCACCCCACGTGTGTCCCTGCTGTGGTGCACATGTCCCACCCCAACCCAAACCTAGCTCCATAGCAATCATGAGGTAGAGGAGCATAATGACAAGTGGCTCGCGTCCACTGCCTGTGTACAGATTGTTAGAATCAAATGCTTGACTGTTAAAGTACCTGTGAAACATGACGTTTTGTCAAGCCATCAGCCTGATGGAAATACTGCCTGTTACGTCATGGCTGGTCTTTCTTCTGGGATAGATCAGGCAGCCATGAACATGTTACTCAAAATGCCTGAGGGGCCTTCTTTTAATATTCCCTGCCCCCACTATAAGTGTTGGTGCCACCTACCATCAATCCCCGAAACAACATAACTGCTGCCCAGATCCTTATTTACCAATACCACTTTGCACATTCTTAGGGCTAGATTTACTAAGGGCTTGTGTTCGCCTTGTGTGACGCAAGTCGTCACAAGGTAACGCAAGACTGTTAGTGAGATTACTAAGCCACCTTGTGTGGCTCTGCATGGTTTAGTAAATCCAAAGTAATGCAGGGCTGCCTTTATCGCCAGCTTGCATTACCTTGTCCCAGGGAAGCATTCAATGGGTGGAATATGGGCATTCCCACGCATCCAGCCATGGATTTTGACACAATCCCAGATTTAAAAAGTTCTTTAAACCAGGAAAGCACCAAAATGGTGCGTCTCTCTGACGTAGGCGTAACAAGGAGAAATATCTTTATATCTCCTTGTTTTTCAGCTTTGTAGGTGTGCTGCATTCTGCAGCACGCATACAAAGAGGAAAATGCCTTTCAGGATTGTTTTTGTGCTTCAGCCTGGTCTCCCCTGGTGTGTTGGGTGGAGGAGATGATTTTTGGAGGTGGTGCTGAAGCCCATTTAGCCCAACGGGCATTGTGCGCCTGAATGCTGTCTCAATTAAATGCAACATAACTCTTTCTAGAGTGTTCCGTGAAATGTTGGTGCAAGAGTAATCACTTCCATCAGCGTACCTGCATCTGTAAAGAGGTGTAGGCTAGTTGCAGTCAGTCTAGAGGGTGCTGAGCAGACGCAAATGGAAAGTGCGTCCAAGGATGGAGTCTACACAATGGTAATTTCTCTCAACGTTTCGACCCAAAAGTAAGCATCAAAGTCAGAATTTTTTAAGGCCCGGCATTTCTCTTGGAGTGAAATGAAACCTTCAAAAATATGTCGACTTTGTGAGAGAAGTTCAACTTTATACTTAAAATCTTCATTTTTTTATTTATTTTTAAATTAGAGCAATCCCTCCTTTGCGCTTCGCCGATCGTCTTATTAGCACTTATTTCACCCCACTGCCGTTTAAAAGTACTCGGAAACCGATTCTGCTTGGGACCTTTTTACCGACTGTGAAGCTGTTGCTAAAGAACACGCTGCAGTTCCGGCCCACAGACCACCATAGGAAATGTAAAGGTGGGCGTAACACTTGAACTGTAGCAACTTCAACGCGGAAGGAAAGTGCAATAAAAGACTAGTGAGTAATATCGATCCCCAGGCCAAACATCCTCAGGTTACAGCTTCCGTTACTAGAATGGCCCATACGGTCTTGTGTCCTTCCGAGTTATTAAAGAGCCGCGAGGAAAATGTTTTTGTGGAGATCAGTGTACAGACAGTTGGTATTGTCCTATTGTTGCGTGATAAAAACACAGCGAATCGTATCGCGGTTTTACTCCATCAAAAAAACAGATGGGTTGCAATTTAATCATCAGTAAAACTCAAAATAGTTTCCATAAGTCATATAATTATTGTGCGCATAAGATCACTATTCACCGAAATATGGTTACACTGATCCACCATTTAGCTTTAATGAGCTAATGCCACGTGGTAGCTTAATCTTTCACCAAACGAACACCCACAAAGCTGGTAGTGACCTTGTCAAAATCTACAAATACTTGGTTATTTATGACACCGCTTTTCCAGGCACTAAGTTAGTCAAATCCTTCTTGCTGACAACCAAGACCATCTTCTGCAGCACCTACAAACCATTGCCAAATTCACTGGGTTTTTATCTTCTCACCACAAAAGACGAGAATGAACAGTGACTACAGGGACTGATTTCACCATCCTAACTGGTAATGCCTCCAACACAATGAAAAAAGCCCCACCTCCACAGATCACACCCCACATACAACAACACAAATCCCATCAAAGGGCAAAACACGTTTCCCTATCATCTTTGCCAGTCCTCACTCATACCACAAATAATCCATTCAAAGGATTTCCCCCTACCGGTCTCCTTCACAAGCTCATTGAGCATCTGACCAGTTCTCCAGCTGCCAGACATACTAAACACTACAATCCATAATATTAGCGAGCTTCTTACATCCACCTTCCAACACTCAACATATTTAATCTAAACCATTCACACCTTGGTACGTGAACAATAACATAGGGAAAATGTGTAAACTTGAAAAACTGATGTGAAGCTTAATTCCCTGAAGACCCAACAGTCTACAAAACATGCAAGCACTAGATTCAATGTAAAGATTTTAGCCCAGACCAGTAAAGACAGAAAGGTCCTCTTCAATAAATGTCAAACATGCACATCAAACCATTTCCTGTCCCATCCCACATTCAGTGCAAAAAATGAACCAGCATCAACCACTGCTTCATCAAATTCACCACCTTCAGGCACAAAATAGACTTCTCAAACAACCTTCTAGGGTCACACGTACCACCCTGGAATCTTCAGCTGGCACTCCTTTGAACCTCTCACCATTGGCTTCCTTGTGAGCACCATTAACCAAATAAAAGCTATGTCCAGTAAAGCAATACTACTCTCCATCTTCAAAACTCTCTCTCAAGTGGTGCTAATTCTCATTGTCAATATTGTCAAACCCTCTTTGTTGACAGCTTCCACTCCACTAATAAAAACGATTAAATAATCTTCTTCCTGGAAAAAAAGCCCTGGCTCAGGTAAACTCTTCATTATCACACACTTCCACTTCATGGGCAAAGGCTAGAGACAGCCTGACCATCCGTCTGTAAATAATGACAGTGAAATCTGCTCTAAATGTACCTACCTGAGATCTGCCTCACTGCACACCATCATGAACATAGACAACGAAGATGCACATGTCCTTGTCCTACGAGACCTGTAGGTAACCTTCTTCATAGTGTCCCACATGAACAGTTCCCACACCGTCCTCCTCAACCAATATGACAAGCACTTCTTTCTAGATACAAATATTTAGATCTGCCCTCTCTTGATGACCTTTGATGTCCCATATGGCTCAGAACTATTATATTTCACCGTCAGTACCAGTATGGAACCCCAGTGCATTCTGCTCATAATTCAAGACATCTTCCTTCACTAATTCAGTGTTGAAACAGATCTGAACATAAAAATAAAATTTGGCATCTGGAAATATGCTTTCATTCCCCTTTAGACCAGAATGCTTTTCATACACTTTACACTGCAGCAGAGTTTGTACTCATCATTAGAGGTTCAGTCCACCCCCGGATATGAAATATGCCCCTTTGAATGTGGGTTTCAACTGTCTTATAACAGTGCAAAATTATTTTGTTTCCATAGGAATTCTAGCTTCTCCTTCTAAAAGCAAATTAGCAAATTCTCAAATGTTTTACTCCAGGTGACGCTCCTCAGAAAGATCAGGTGTTGATTGCCAATCATAAGCTTTCACTTCACACTTGTACTACCACACACTGACAGTGGCAATGCACAACTCTAGTGTTCCAAACTCCACCCTAGGACCACTAAGGGTAGTGGGTCCACTGCCATGTGACCAATCACACGAAAGAGAACATATGATGACAACTCCAGACCAATGAGACGTTCATTGGTTACGAACTCCATTGTGCATCAAATTCAAGCCTCTCTGCATTATCCTCAAAACTGTCTACTCCAAGAAGAATGACTACCTCGCAAATACTCTCCACGTTGAGCTGAGTCGGCACCACATGGAGCACACATTGGCCGAATAGACATCATGAAGACACACAAAGGACAAAGATGCACACCTTTTTAAGATATGACCTTAGTCCCTGGAAGGGGCTTTCTGTGAACGTGTGTTTGAATCCCAGCTTTCTGAAAAATTAGGAAATAACTAACAACTCTCCTTTTCAGAAAACACCTGGTTCTCCCATCAATGTCTCACTCCTTTCAACCGTATTAACGTTAAGTATAAACATTGTTCCCTATATATCTATTTATGACCTGCTTTTTTAACAACGTCCATGTGGGCAGCTTTCTGGGATGATCCTGGGAGCATTTTTCTATGATTGTTAATATGGTTATTGTTGTAAGTTTTGTTTGCATTATTTCCATGTATGGATGCGTTTTTCCCTTTTACATCTGTTTTGCTTTGGACTTTGTAGTGTTTATAATGTGTATGGTCTTTTTAACTGTCAATGATAAACGATGTTACGTTATTTGGCAAGCATAGTGCTAATATGCATACTGTCCGGATTTTGTTTTTTATTGGTGAATCGGCCTTTCGTTTTTATATCTGAGCCCTGGGCTCAACGACGTATTTGTTTGGTGTACATTATCTAGTATTTGCAACTTGTTTTTTCAACATTTTTACACGTTATTGATAAGAAAGTGTCTTTAATCAAATAAGTGGGATTGTGGGTGGGGAGAAGGCAGAAAAATAACTAAATCTTATTATAGTTCATAAAATGATGTGTTCAGTGTTCTACTGTTTCTTAAATAGTGAAGCACAACTGTGGTGTCTCGCATTAAGGATTCCATGATGATCGCTTCAAACAGCAGTGACAGATGCAGTGTCTGCTGAGTGGACCAGCCTGTGCTCCTCTGCCAGGATGCACTATCTGGAGATATACAGGTCAAATCATAGCCAGTCTGCCTTCCTTGCATTTCCTTGAGAAGCCTGGGACCCTGCACAGCGCTCTGAACAAAACTGGCCTTAGATTTCTTTTTGGAATGCTACAGCAAAAACAATCTGCCCTTAGGCCTCGGCCCCCTGCGACATTCACTTAAAAATCTGGGGGGGATGAGTACCCCTCATCCATCCTAGTGCCAGTAGGGTAGTCACTCTCCATGTGTTCTAGTCAGTGATAGTGACGAACACCTCAGTGGTGTGAGTGGGTCCTTCTGAGATGTTCTGGGTGCTATTCACCTGTACCTCGACTGGACCTAATCTTCTAGGGTATGGTACGAGAACATTGTCTGACTTAAATATCATGTCCTAAATATAGTTTACAAAATTATTGTGCCATTGGAGTTGATGATAGAAAATCCACCAAATTGGACAATATTTTTGTAAACTATATTTAAGTATTTATGTTGGACGATATTTCTGTTTACGATATTCTGACAAGTAAACCATCTTCTAAAAGAGTGGGGACCTGGATGCCATAGGACTGTCATCAGCCAGTTGCTCTCTGAGACGGTGGAAAACCTCCACATCCCGATAGAGAAGTGTATGTGTTTCTGGGGCTATGCCTGAGTGCAGTTACTCACCCATAAATAAAACACGCATTCTGCCATTAGTATTGCCTTTCAGTGCGATTGGAGCCCAGGATCATCCAGGAGTAGTCCATCACAGATTGAAATCTGGGTTGATTTATGACCTATAACATGAAAGAGCATATATGGTTGCAAAAACACTTAGGTGCTGTTTGGATTTTTTGGCTTTAGCATTGCATTGCATGTTGTTATATATGTGTTAACTTAATTCTGAGGGTGGTGATGCCAAATCATAATATTCGTGCGCAAGTCTAGATAGATGGAAAGCTCTTTCCTTTGTGAGTCTGAAGTGATCTAGAGGATCTTGACTTCGACCAATCCATTTTAGAGTAATCCAGTAACACATAATGCTTAAGTGTCACTACATATCCTTGTTACATTCCGGCTGAGAGCTAACCTGAGGTGGCAAGCGTTGGGAAGAAGATGGCACGCTTTTTGCACAGTCAGGCAGCAGATCTTAGGATTCGAAGCTCAGCGTGCACTTGGTCATGATCGCAGCCTAGACCTCACTCGTATTTCTTCAGTTGTGATCACCTGGAGGAGTGCTTCATGACTCACATGGTGCATCAATGGGGAAGGGTGATGGTTGGAGCACAGAGCTTTGCATTAAAGGAGATATGTCAAACCTGGTCTTCTTCTTGTGCCTAGCCAACGCCATGTGTTGGAAGAAATGGCCGTGGCCAAGCCTTAGGAATGCTTATTTCCTTTATGGTGATCTGTTCAGAGATTAATGCCTGAAGCTCCCAATTGAATATGGAGTGAAGTATTTTCTTTTAAAGTCAGTTCTTGTTTGAATCATATATAACGAGACAGCAATGAGTGATGGATTCTTCACAACACATTTGATTCCTTACTTTTCATTGTGTTCATCGTACGCTTGGTACCATATGTGTCCCTGATTTTTGCTCCTTTCAAGCCAGATTTCCTTCAGGTGTTTTCAAGAAGTCCTTACTCAGCTCTTCTTGCTGCTCCGGTGTCGGGGATGGTTTGGTGTTTTGCTTATCGACTTTTGCTTAAATCACACTTGCCAATCAAAACAGCACAGTTGCTATAGAAGTTTCATTTGACCTTTTGCAGCTTTTTCTTGTTAACTGTGACCTTCCTAAGGAGACACTTCACACCTTTTATATGTACTATTAAGTGAAGGATGACACACTACCTACTGGGATGGGAGTCACTTTCCTTGGGAAAGCAAAAAGGAAAATTGACAGACCTTCACAACACCCAGTCCTTGACAGCTTGTGATGTCACCAACTCCTTGGCTTTTCTCACTCTATGGATTTTTCTCAGGACGAAGTGCAAGGGGTACGACAAATATGCCTTGAAAGTTTGGCTTTAAGGCAGACCCTAGTATTAAAGTATAAGATATCGCAGTATTCCCTTCCAATACCTCACATTTGTCTGGGGATCCTCCGAAATTAAAGGAATTTTAAAATTCTTTTATGGTGCATTTTTCCTTTCAACCTGCGCAGTTCAATCAAGATCAAGGAAAGGGGGTACCTGAATGGTTGCCTTACTGGACTGGATTTGGCCTTGGAAATTCCTCTAGTAATAATTCTGGATGCCAGTTTGAAAACCAATGAACATTTTTTACTTGAGTTTAAGAAAATGTATGAATATCATAATTTAGAACATTCTTCGGAGGAAGCAATGTGTGATATTCCATAAGGTGGAATGGATGTATGGGCTTATGTGACTCTTCCTTATTTTTTTATGTCTAGGATGAGTTGGTTTACTCACAACATCTTACTTCGTTTCCTGAACTCACTGATCTTAGCACTTTTTATTGAATATCAATTACACCAAGACGGAAGGAAAGAAGAAAGTGGAGATGAAGTTATTCGGACTCAGAAGAGTTTCTTCATTGTCATGATTGAGCAAAGAGCTGCAATGTCATTGAGAATCCCAGTCATCCCCCTCACTGTCTGTGAATGTGTTTGATACATGTGCATCAATCATAGTGAATGAGGGGTAATTAGGATTGGAGAGAGCGAACAACACAGGTTCCACTTGTATCCTTTTTAGGAATGTAAATGAGGTTAACAGATATGGCACATATATGATCTTGTGTACAAATAAGCACATTGGGCCAGATGTACAAAGGCCTTTTGCATTTCTTAACAGGTCGAACCGGAATTTCGGCCCACTAGGAAATGCAAAACAGCCTTTTCCTATACACAAAGGCTATCAGGGAATCACAAATAGGGATTTCCTACTTGAGATTTCTTGCCATATGTACAAAGCATTTCCTAAATGCAAAATGAGCATTTAGGAAATGCAATTACCATCGACTTCAAGCCCATGGCAAACGTACAATTTAAAACAAGGCACCCAAAATGCTTTTTTTTAAAGTGCAATAGAGCACACACATGCTCCTTGGGCATATGTGTGCTCTACATGTGCACCACTATTTTTGGGGTGCATTTTGGGGGGCCTTTTGCCCATAGCCATCCTTGGTTTTGCATTTCCCAAATAGCGATTACCTAATAGGAAATCGCTATTTGGGAAATACAAAACCGGTCCATTGTCTGTCACAAATGACATGGGATTCCTTATTTGCGATTTCCTAATAGTGATTCCTACTTTGAAGTAGGAAGTAGGAAGAGACTGATTATCTTAGATTTAAATGGAATGCTTCTGGCCTTTCCATGGATTCAAAGAAGATTCACTATTTTGGCATGGCCTTCTCCCAATAGTGTTGAATTTGCACATTTTTATAGTAAATATTTAAATAATTTTGCAAAGATAACTAGTGACTTCACCTTTGTGCTAAAAAGAAAAATACAAAAAGAGATTTTTGTTGAGACTATCACGTTGAAAAGGTGGTTAATATATTAAAAATGATGCTTACCTTTAAGAAATTAATTGTTGAAATAGACACCTATGAAATAGATATAGGGGTGGTTTTGCTTCAAAATAAGACAAGGATGGACAAATACACCCTGTCTTTTATATGTATTATGTTTTGTCATAGAGTGAATGGACTTATTCTGTTTTTGAAAGAGACCTGTAAGCCTTGAAGTTGGCTTTTGAGGGCACTAGAGAACCTTTTGAAATTTCAAATGTTCATTTGAATTTGCAATGTTTAAGAAATCTTCAATGCAGGAATAGTAAAACAAGGTATACAGTAATTTTTCCTTTCAAAGTACGAATCCACTATCATGTATTTCCTGGTTTAAAGAATCTTTGTGGCTGATGCCTTACCAGGTGTTATCCTGATCCATTGCTCAATTAGATGAACCTGTGGTTCCATCTCATAATTTGGATGAAATTGTTCAGTCTTTTTTCGACAGAGTTAAAATGTCTCAAGAGCATATGGAATCAAAGGAATTAGAACATATTCATTTTAAGATACCTGTGATATGATAAAAGCAGTCTTATTTAAGATGGCAGTCTATTTAAGTTCCAACTAAAAAAATAAATCTTGTTGTGGTGAAAATGGGAAATTAATCTGCTATTTCTGGTCATAGACAGGTTATGACTATATTGGATGAAGTTTATGATACTTTATATAGCCTATTGTTTACTCTGATGTTTATGATTATGTTATTGATTTTGCCCATTGTGCTAAAAGTAAATCATTACTGTAATAAATTGGGGTGTTAGTTGAGCTGGTAAGTACCGGCTTCTAGAAATAATCACAATCCTTGTCACTAAAGTCTCTAAATAAACTCGGGATCAACCAACTAGTAACTATGGCACAACGAAGACAAGCTTAACTTAGAGGCAATTTGTAAAGTATTTATGCAGTACTAACACAGTAGCAGAATCAAAATGCAAAACAATAAAATACCAAAAACAAATTAGAAGAATAAAGAAAAATGTAATAAACAAAATGAAACCAAAATAAAATTTCAATAAGGGAAACCAGAGGTATGCATTTTAAACATTTTTTGTAGAAATAGCACCAAGAAGAACCAAGTGTCAGTGATAGTCAATAGTCACGGTAGAACAGGACCTAGGTGCACTTTGACGTGATGGAGCGAAGGTCAGATACACTAACCAGGTTTGCGCTGGTCAAACATTTTATGTTATGACTTTAATCCTTTGAGCCCCATTCAACCACAGAAGTACATTTCTAAAAACCCCAAGGAGCTCAGGGGAGACACTAAGAGACTCACAGACTGGCAGGAAGAGTGCAATCCAGGTCCATTTGCCACTTATCAGCTTGGCAGTTGCAGGAAAGGCCTTTTGTAGCTTGTTGTGTTCTTGTCGCTTTGAGTCAGCCTGATGACCCTTGGAGTCTACTTCTTTTTCCTGGGCATAAGAAGGAAAGCAAGGCCAATCTTCTTTCCTCTTCTCAGGTCTCAGATTGCAGGTTCAATCCTCTTCTGATCTTCCACAGGTCCAGGAGTGTTCTGAAGTGGGTCCTTGGAGACACCACATTTATGCCTGGAAGGAGATAGCAGGTGGGTATAACATGTGGGGAAGCACTAACCAATGGAGTAAAGGTTCCCAGGACTAACCCTACACAATTTTGTGCATTTTCAAAATGGGTGAACTCTCCTGCCACAGTAAACTCAGTAAACCTATTCTCCTTCGTCTGCTTCTACACCTTACACATGTTCTGCAAGATTTTCAGGTGACTCCCAATCAACACTAGAAGTTTCATTAAGCAGTCCCTTTTCACCAAAAGGCTGGACTACTGGAACACACTCTACCTAGGAATCCCCGCTTGCCTCCTGAAGAGACTACATATGATTCAAAACTCAGTGGCAAGACTCATCCTCGACCTCACCAGATGAACCCACCTCACATCTCACCTGAAGAAGCTACACTGGCTCCAGAACAGATGCCAGTTCAAGATGTTGACCTATGCATACAAAGCGCGACACAATGAAGGGCCAACATACATCAACAAAACATGTGACATTCCACCAACTGACCAGACACCTATGATCCGCCTCCCTCTTCTTCGCAGACACCCCCTGGATATGCCGAGGGAACAGCAGAGGACGCTTCTTCACACACCTGGCAGCCAAAGTTTGGAGCAACCTTCCCCTGCTCCTCAGGGCCATCTTATCACTCCAGCAATTTAGGAAAGAACTTAAAACCTGTCTAGTTGAATTAACTGATCATCTAGTAGCAGCTAGCAACTCCAAAACCTTGAGACCCTCACGGGTGATTTGCCACGGTCTACAAATTGATTGATTGATAAAAGTTACTTTTCCATCATTTATAGACAAAATACGACTTCAGCATTGAATTGGAATTTTATAACTACTAAAATTTAAATTAACTACTGCATTATTTTTCTAGCTAGTTCCATTCCAGAGATACAGTATTAGTGTTTAGTATTGCATCCCAGTGCTTTTCTACTGAACATCCGTCCCTGCTACAGTGAAGATGGCTGTGAGGCACTAGTTACTGTAAGGATATGTTTAACATTTAAGTTTTACATGTCCTACTTCTAAATACCATGCACCCTGCATTAGGGGCAGTAAGGCCTACTTAGGGGTGACATATATAATTAAAAGAAAGCTTTGGCCTGTCAAAATGTGCAGGTAACACTGCACAGCCACACTACTAGTGGGAGGCCTGTGGTCACTGTAGTAGAAGGCACAATGGGTGCTGCAGTCAACTTGTGACATTTAACTTGCAGGCCCTGGGTACAAGTTGGTCCCACTTACAGGGGACTTATAGGTAAATTAAGTATGCCTATCAGGAGTATACCAATTTTACCTCTGTGAAAGGAGGAACATAAGCACTTTCCCACCAATTAGCAGCAGTAAAGTGCACAGAGTTTGATAGCCAGCAAAAATAGGGTTCACCAAAAGGTTAAAAAAAAAACATCTGGGTTTAACCTAAGGAAAGTGCAAAAAATTCAACTATTACATTCCAACCCTTTTCAGATTTACAACTATAACCAGGAGTTTCTGAACCTTGGCGTACATTTTTACATATTTTATTATTTGTCTTGAACCTTCAAAAGGACATTGAGCATTAATTGTTACAGTTGATACCTTTTTAAATATGGCACAAGTTACGAACAGCAAAAAAGAGGCCCGATCTTTTTTACAGACATTTTCCATCTTCATGAATTACCTCATGTTTTTATTTCTGACAGAGAAACTCAATATTGTTTACATTTTTGGAAGCTCTGTGTAAGACATTAGGAATTGCTCACACTCATTGCTCTGGTCATCATACCCAGTCTTATGGGCAAATGGAACAAACTAATAAAGGTTGGAACAAGTTTTGGGACCATACTGATTTCCTCCCCAAGATAATTGAGGAGGATACAAACAGCATGATTTTCTCGTAGTACTACGAAGATTTGACCATTTTTCTATATGCAAGATTTCCTTTGTCTGGTGTAGGAAGTTGGCTCTGTATGCACTATTTCAAAGTAAGGAATAGTATGCACAGAGTCCAAGGGTTCCCCTTAGAGGTAAGATAGTGGCAAAAAGAGATAATACTAATGCTCTATTTTGTGGTAGTGTGGTCGAGCAGTAGGCTTATCCAAGGAGTAGTGTTAAGCATTTGTTGTACATACACACAGGCAATAAATGAGGAACACACACTCAGAGACAAATCCAGCCAATAGGTTTTGTTATAAAAAAATATCTTTTCTTAGTTTATTTTAAGAACCACAGGTTCAAATTCTACATGTAATATCTCATTTGAAAGGTATTGCAGGTAAGTACTTTAGGAACTTTAAATCATTACAGTAGCATGTATACTTTTTACATAAAACACAATAAGCTGTTTTAAAAGTGGACACTTAGTGCAATTTTCACAGTTCCTGGGGGAGGTTTTGTTAGTTTTCACAGGTAAGTAAGTCACTTACAGGTTTCAGTTGTTGGTCCAAGGTAGCCCACCGTTGGGGGTTCAGAGCAACCCCAAAGTCACCACACCAGCAGCTCAGGGCCGGTCAGGTGCAGAGGTCAAAGAGGTGCCCAAAACACATAGGCTGCAATGGAGAGAAGGGGGTGCCCCGGTTCCGGTCTGCCAGCAGGTAAGTACCCGCGTCTTCGGAGGGCAGACCAGGGGGGTTTTGTAGGGCACCGGGGGGGACACAGGTCAGCACAAAAAGTACACCCTCAGCAGCGCGGGGGCGCCGGGTGCAGTGTGCAAACACGCGTCAGGTTTGTAATGGTTTTCAATGAGAGATCAAGGGATCTCTTCAGCGTTGCAGGCAGGCAAGGGGGGGGCTCCTCGGGGTAGCCACCACCTGGGCAAGGGAAAGGGCCTCCTGGGGGTCACTCCTGCACAGGAGTTCCGTTTCTTTAGGTGCTGGGGGCTGCGGGTGCAGAGTCTTTTCCAGCCGTCGGGAAAGGGAGTTCAGGCAGTCGCGGTCAGGGGGAGCCTCGGGATTCCCTCTGCAGGCGTTGCTGTGGGGACTCAGGGGGGACAACTTTGGTTACTCACAGTCGTAGAGTCGCCGGAGGGTCCTCCCTGAAGTGTTGTTTCTCCACCAGTCGAGTCGGGGTCGCCGGGTGCAGTGTTGCAAGTCTCACGCTTCTGGCGGGGAGTTGCAGGGGTCTTTAAATCTGCTACTTGAAACAAAGTTGCAGTTCTTTTGGAGCAGTGCCGCTGTCCTCGGGAGTTTCTTGGTCTCTTGGAAGTAGGGCAGCCCTCTGAGGATTCAGAGGTCGCTGGTCCTGGGGAAAGCGTCGCTGGAGCAGGGTTCTTTAGAAGGCAGGAGACAGGCCGGTAGGACTGGGGCCAAAGCAGTTGGTGTCTTCTTTCTTCTTCTGCAGGGGTTTTCAGCTCAGCAGTCTTCTTCTTCGGTAAGTTGCAGGAATCTGAGTTCCTGGGTTCTGGGGAGCCCTTAAATACTAAATTTAAGGGTGTGTTTAGGTCTGGGGGGTTAGTAGCCAATGGCTACTAGCCCTGAGGGTGGGTACACCCTCTTTGTGCCTCCTCCCAAGGGGAGGGGGTCACATTCCTATCCCTATTGGGGGGATCCTCCATCTGCAAGATGGAGGATTTCTAAAAGTTAGAGTCACCTCAGCTCAGGACACCTTAGGGGCTGTCCTGACTGGCCAGTGACTCCTCCTTGTTATTCTCATTATTTTCTCCGGCCTTGCCGCCAAAAGTGGGGGCCGGGGCCGGAGGGGGCGGGCAACTCCACTAGCTGGAGTGTCCTGCGGTGCTGGCACAAAGGGGTGAGCCTTTGAGGCTCACCGCCAGGTGTGACAGCTCCTGCCTGGGGGAGGTGTTAGCATCTCCACCCAGTGCAGGCTTTGTTACTGGCCTCAGAGTGACAAAGGCACTCTCCCCATGGGGCCAGCAACATGTCTCGGTTGTGGCAGGCTGCTGGAACTAGTCAGCCTACACAGATAGTCGGATAAGGTTTCAGGGGGCACCTCTAAGGTGCCCTCTGGGGTGTATTTTACAATAAAATGTACACTGGCATCAGTGTGCATTTATTGTGCTGAGAAGTTTGATACCAAACTTCCCAGTTTTCAGTGTAGCCATTATGGTGCTGTGGAGTTCGTGTAAAACAGACTCCCAGACCATATACTCTTATGGCTACCCTGCACTTACAATGTCTAAGGTATTGCTTAGACACTGTAGGGGCACAGTGCTCATGCACTGGTGCCCTCACCTATGGTATAGTGCACCCTGCCTTAGGGCTGTAAGGCCTACAAGAGGGGTGACTTATCTATACCTGCATAGGCAGTGAGAGGCTGGCATGGCACCCTGAGGGGAGTGCCATGTCGACTTACTCGTTTTGTTCTCACCAGCACACACAAGCTGGCAAGCAGTGTGTCTGTGCTGAGTGAGGGGTCTCCAGGGTGGCATAAGACATGCTGCAGCCCTTAGAGACCTTCCTTGGCATCAGGGCCCTTGGTACCAGGGGTACCACTTACAAGGGACTTATCTGGATGCCAGGGTGTGCCAATTGTGGAATCAAAAGTACAGGTTAGGGAAAGAACACTGGTGCTGGGGCCTGGTTAGCAGGCCTCAGCACACTTTCAATTCAAATCATAGCATCAGCAAAGGCAAAAAGTCAGGGGGTAACCATGCCAAGGAGGCATTTCCTTACATCTGGTTATTCCTTCTGCCCCTCGTATGGACCTTCGGATTTCAGCATTTACTGATTATTTGGGTGACTTGCAGAAAGACCTACAATTAGTTTTTGAAAGCTTATACCGTTCTAAAATCAAGAGGAAGGAATATGTTACCAAATAAAAATCAAGTTCTCTTTTAATCACCTGGAGGTAAAGTTTGGTTGTTTTCTTGTTTTCTTCCTCTTCATGCATTGCTAGTTAAATTTCAATCACAATATTTTGCTTTACTTGTCATTACTAATCAGTTCTTGTGGCCTTTCATTTGAAATTGCCTGAACTTCCACCAATCATGGTGCAAGAACAACTAGAGTATGATATTCAAGTCATTCTTTGTTTTTTTTTAGGTGGTTTTCATTTCTTGATTCACTGGAAAGAGTACATATTTAGTGAGAATTTATGGCACAACACTTCATCTGTCATGCTCCTCTACTAATTCATAATTAATTTCAGCAGCACCCTGATAACTGCAGACATTTAGGAGGCAGGCATACTCTTACATCTGTGTAATATCGGTTCGATGAAATTTCCTTGAGTGTGTTAAATTTTGCTATACTAAATTTCTTTTGGAGTGTGTATAATTTTATGCAACTAATTTAGCATGATAATTTACTGATCATTATTCAAGCAAGTCGTTTATGTGCAGTCAAGTGTTGGAAAGAAGACAATTTGCTTACAGCCCTCAGGCAGTATCCAAACTCTGCACTCAGAGAGCAGCTGCGATTCATAGACTGCACGAGCGTTTCTACAGTAGGAGTCACCCAGAGGAATGATCTGCAACACGTACAGAGCCTCAGCAGAAGAGGGTGGTGGTTGGAGCACAGACCTTCCATGGAAGAAAAGATATCAAGACTGGCCAATTCTGTGTGTTGGATTATGGCCAGGATTTATGAATAGGCCATTGGTGCGCTATAAAAAGATAACTAACTGGAGGGCTCAATTCAATATGGAGTTAAGTCATTTCCTGTGATGTGAATTCCTATTGGAATAGTATGTAAGGAGGTATAGAAGAGTGATAACTTTTTGTTGCATGCATCACCCACTTGCTACTGTTTTTGTCCTTGAGTTTGCCCCTTTGCAGCGAGATTTCCTGTGAATTTTCTTTTGGAAGCTCTTGCTCGACTCTTCCCTCTGCCCTGCTGAAATTACCTTCTGAAAAAGGAACTAAAAGATTCCAGAGGGTTTTTTGCCCATTGCCACTCTTTCCTCCTCCGTCGGACCCTCCTCAGGGGACACTTTCATGTGTACTAATAAGTGCAGGGAAGCACTGTGTGTAATCGGGAGGATCACCCTTTCCTCGACGGAAACCTGAGAGATCTACACAGTGTTCAATCTTTGACAATCCTCTTAGTAAACCTTTATAGTACGGTATGTTTGCAAAGTTATGGAGTTTGTTGGATTGTGTGATTGATCGAGTGTACACCAAACAAAAAGTATGAACGTACAGCAATCACATCACCAGGATGCAACTGGAGACAAGATAGAGATCTGGTGACGGCTTGCTGCTAGGGATCTGCACTTCATTCCTGTTTTGCAGCTCTGATGACGTCTGTGCCCATGCAGTCTCCTGACAGGAAATCCTCTAAGAACGTCTTACCTTTCTTTCAGTGGGAGAACGGAACACTTGCCAAGAATGTTTGCTTTTAATTACTGAACGCGAAAGCAATGCAGAAGTTCCTGAGAAGGGCAGCCAGAAGTTCACATCTTCCAAGCGTAATGAATTTCCAGCTACATCGTCTAACTTGGCAGGAAACATCCTAGTTAGTGGAGCCCTCTTTTAAGTATTTAAATGCGGGTTATCCTGCTGTTTTATGAAGTGCACAGAATGTTCCGGGACGTGAAGGTTTAGACAGGTTAAGTGCAAACCGGGAGAGTCCCTGGCAGGCGCGTGCCTCTGAAAGCTGCCGACCTTTACACAGGCTGTCATCAGGGATATGTCTTCAAAGAGGTTTATGGGGCGACCACCCTCTAATATCATAGGGTCGCAGCTTCTTCCCAGCCAAGTTACGGCTGGTCAGTCGTCACTATGAAATGACATCACTGCTGGAAGGGCGAGAGTTCGCCCCAGTGTGTGTGACATGGGGACAGGGAAGTCAGCGGATTGAATTCACCTGCCGGTGCCATTGGCCCATCAATGTGATTCCCGCTACTTACCTGGATGGACCCAGTGACCCGAGAAGCAAATGAAGATGTTTCGGTTGTGCACCACACACAACAACGTTCATAGTGGTACTCAGTTTGGACTCTGGACACAGTGCTCCATCTTCCACAGGTATGAAACATGCATTGGCAAAGGCAATAGGCCTTGCCCACAAGAAGTATTTTGTGAATTTTTTTAGCCATGTAGTAAAGCAGCGCGACAGCATGACTGACATTTAAAAAAAAACAGTGCTATGACGCGGCCATCGCTGGTCATGTCATATTGCCTTTTTGTTTTAATTACTGGTTCGGAGGAAGGGTGTGGTTTGAGGCAAGATGAAGGATGTGAATGAGTGGGGTAGGAAGGAAATGGACAAAAAAATAAAAAAAACATGAAAAGCGCTATAACACAGCCAGCGTTGGAAGCGTTATAGGCCTTTTTTTGCATTGTGGGGCAGGAGGCAACACAAGAGAGAGGGAGGGTGTTCGGGAAGGTCTGGGAACAAACAGACAAACACATGCGCTCACATGGAGAGTTTCAGCAAAAAGAGAAAAGTAGGTATTGCGGTGCAAGCAGTGGAAGGCACAAGTACTTTGGCCACATGCGCAAGGGGGAAGAGGACTTGAAGACTGCACAAGTGAACTCCAAAGAAAGCAAATGAGAGTGACGATGATGTAAACCAATAGTAAGCAACAGGCAGGCTCCAAGGCCACTGTAAGCTAACAACATTTCTTGCAAGAGGCAGCGCAAGTGGTGTATCAGGCAAGAACTCAAAACAGATTTAGGTGATGTATGCTTTTTGTTTGAATCAGGTGTTCTTAATTAGATTCTGAATCCTCGAAGCACCACACAAATAGGTTTTCTCACAGGGTGTCACTCATCAATCCATACACTACGTGACAGTGGGCCGATGTGGTGCCAGGGCTGTGATAATCTCAGTACAGTGAACTCTTATGTGACTCTTACTATGTAAAGGTGCCTGTTTAGCAAGAAGCTGACTTACAAATCCACTTTTTATAACATCTCCTCATCGTAGCTGCCAACTTTCTGCATCCATAAATGCCTCTCTGCTTCTGAGTAGTTTTTTTCAATTTAAATTTTGAGACCAGTAGTTCTGGTTTTGTAATGGGATAAACAAGAGTACACGTGCCAGAATGCAAATTACAGACCTTGACTTGAGCAGCTCATCAGGCATGGACCAAGGCAAGCTTTGCTGGCCTGCTGCTAGTGACAGTGGGAGGAGTATGTGGTGTTACAGCCAGAGCTTCCAACTTTGGAACAGTAGAACCAGGTTCGAGCCATCGCATCAGCTCAACATCCTGGGAATCTGGGCAAATCACATTATCCCCCTGTGCGTAAAAAATGAATGTGATTTTGTGTAATGTAACTGGTGTTCATGTAATGCACTCCAATACCTTTGGGTCGAGGTCACTCTATAAAAAACTACAAAAAACATTGTCATTGTGGAGGTCCATAAATAATGGCTGGTATTGGGGCTGGCTAACTCGGGTGGTTAATGAAGCATGACTATATTTTTTAAAAACAAAAATATTCTAAAACCACAGCAGCAGGGCTACAATTCTGGATCCAGCAACACGCACAGAGGACTAAACAGACAGCCCCCACAAGCATGGGAAACATAGACGAAGAAACTCTAAGAGGCATTGGAATGTAACTTAATGCACGCTGTTATCAATGTTCGCTAATTTGCCCTCTAAATGAGGCTGCTAACTCTCATACACTGGAACATTGTAAAACTTGCCTCTCTCTTTCAGTCGACTCTTTCTGAAACTTGCAACATGTTAAATTTACTGAAATCTCCGGGAACAGACAGCAAAAAAGCGGGACTGGCCCCTTAAATCCTGGATACCCCACATTAATAGACTTGGAGGTGTCACACATGTTAGCAACATCTGACCATAGGTTAGAATCCTCAGATAGCTTAGAGTGTTAAGTCACCAACTTCAGAGCAGGAACATTAAGCCATAGACCAGTGGTTCCCAACCTGCGGTCCAGAGACCCCTGGGGGGGCTGCAAAGCCTCCACAGGGGGTCTGCGACTGCTTAGAAACATAAATTATATTAACATATTAGGTCCCCAGCTTTCAGTATTGACTCAGTAGGGGGGTTGGGGAGAGATCCCCGGATTCCAATAATGATTCAGTGGGGGGCCCCAGGTTCCAGTAATGAAAAAGTGGGACCCACAGAAGTCAAAAGGTTGGGAACCACTGCCATAGACTGTATTCTAAGTACAACAGGTCAGTGCATTAATGTGTTTATTGCAGAGACCACTTTTTTATCCTATTGGTCACAATTTGCAAACCCGATAAAATAGTTGTGTGAGTTGTGTACTAACTGCCAGTGCTTAATTTGTGCTTGTTGTTTCCGGTGCAGAGCACCGGAACTTATTTTTGAGGGCCGGAGCTTAGTCTTGTGCCTCAAGCATTTGCTGCGAGCAAAAGACACATTTGGAAAAAGCGTCACGAGAGAAAGCAGAAAGCTGCAGGTGTGAGCTGAAGGGGCAGGGAGTGGCTTCAAATGGATTAAAGAGGTCCGAGATGGCTTCAGGTTTACACTGCCTCAGTATTCCATGTTCGCACATTTAATTGCAGCTGCCGTATGTTTAAGAGGAGGGCTTTGAGCACCAGCATCATCTTATTTACAAATTAAGCACTGCTAACTGCACACTGCAGCATGAAACTTGCAAGGTTTACGTTTGGATCCTTACAGGCTTTACTGGAGTATTTAATTCTTCTGAAGTTTATACATTTGTTTCACTTCGGTAGCAGTAAGCCCCAGTGTCAAAACAATTGGTATGCAGTCTGCTATATAAATGGTTAGAATTAGAATAATAATACTCTGGAGCCACTTGACTAGGTTTTTTGCCTGGGCTGACTCCACTATTTCTGTGTGTGTTTCCTTGGTTTCCTTTGTTGACCAGGTCTCTACAAGGATGAGTAGCGGATGTGACTGAGTTGAGGCAAGCCCCGTGTTCATCATATCATTACTTGCATGTTCAGCCATCAGGGGGTCTGAGATCTTGTTCGTATCCATCATTTTATCCTGTTGTACTGGGGGTTTCCTGCCATGAGCTGCACATTGAATCACAGCCTCTGTTCTTAGTGTGACCTCTGCAAAGCTTATCCCGGACTACTGCTTCTACCTGAAAACCACTAATCCTCTGCTGTAAAGGGGAGTGATTGGCAGAGTTTTAGACTTCAACGCGGCTTCAACCTTCTTACAGTCACATCTACCCTTCTTATTGTGACATTATGACTGGCGAATCAAGGATGCCTATTGCATGCCTGTTGCAGAGCTTCCATGAAGTTGAAGAACGTTAAATCCTGCATTCATTGTTTGGGTACGCCTGTGAGACAGAACCTCTTGCATAAGGAGGTAGTTGTGTGAGTGTGTGCATGTGTATCTGCATACATAAATACACACACTCGCAGCCTAATTGGTTATCAGAAGGTTGTTTGTAAGTTCTCTTCCTGCTCAAGTAAACTGGGTGTATGCTTTAAAATGTTCATTTGCATCTTTCTTAAAACAGCAGAATATCTGCAACAATTCTTAGTCTTTCAAAGAAGCAGTAGCCTACTTTCTTTGTCTGCAGGACTGCTAAACATGTGTGCCCGAGGGCAGAAACATTCTCTGAAAAATCAAAGAGGATGGGAATGCAAGAGCAATTACACAGAGATCAGCTGCTGGATATTGACAAATATTTCTAGACCACCTCTACTAGTGTATTTTGTATTGAAGATGGTCGAAGAGGAATTAACAGTGTGAGGTGGGAGGGGGTGTTGGCGGTTCTCTTCGTTCAATGAGCATCTAGGATCATACTGGGGTTTGGTGGGCTATGGTCATAGGAGGATCTTGTCAATGGATTTGGGGATGACACTTTCTCACGGCTCCTATCTGCCACTGTTAGGGCCGAACTTCTACATTCTATATGGGCTCCTTTTGGACCTTTTTCTCTCCCTAACGATGACCAGCACTGCTTAGGACATGCAAGGAATGAGGCGTTAAGCATCAGTTGTGCTTTAAGAGGGTAAGGATTTTGGTCACCCTTTCCTAACTTCAGGTTAGTCCTGCATGATGATAGTGAGAAATTTAAAAATGGGCTTTGAGATGTGCCTCCTAAAATTCTCATTCTCTTTCCATCTCTCTCTTTCTCCCTCTCCCTCTCCCCCCTTCCCTACTACTCATCACCTGTTCTCTTCCACCCTGGCATTTTAGCTCCACCATTCCCCCCATCCATCCAAGCGACATAACAGCCGATTAAAAAGCTAAAACCATTTGCCATATAACTATCGCAGACCAAAGCAATCAATGGTCTTCTTCAGGTTTTAAAGATGGCAAGCAATAGAAGAAAATGGATAACAAACTATATGATCTAAAATGCAGGTGTGAGTGTGGCTTTGAAAGTTAGTAGGCAGCAGAATATATTCAAACTCTTCCAGGCCTCCATTTGGTTCGTCAGATGGACGGTAAGGTTGAAGATGCTTTCATGCTCATAATGTGTTATAGTCAGGGCTATTGGAATTATGTGGCAGGGGAAGACCAAATTATGCAACAGGGCTGACTAAATTATGCAGCAACAAAAGGCAAATTATGTGGTGTAATACTGCTCATGTTATATTGGCATTTTAAATGTTACTTCTTTCTGGGCAATGGTTTCACCATGTTGATACCCAAATACAGAAATAAGCAACAGAAAAGTGACCAGTCAACCTTTCCAAAGGTCCTTCCACTGCGCTGCAACACGTGTTGATATGTTTTAGTAACTTTGGATCGGTTCACGCTAGAAACTTTTTTTTGCTGAAATTTGCATATTATGAAACAGGTTGATTATGTGGCAAATCCATAATTATGCAGAAGATGCAGAAGCCGCAAAAGTCGCATAATTCCAGTGGCGGTGGTTATAGCCTCCTCTGGCCTCCAGTTAGCGCCTCATATGAGTCACTACGGTTTGGCAGAAAGGATGGAACTTAAATTCAGGCCTAAAATGTTACAAACCCGTTTCACCACTCATGAAATGGAAAGCCATCAAGAGAACCTGCTGAAAAGCAGAGGAAATCAAGCTTTCTCCCACAGGGACTTGGAGCCCCTGTGGACGAAGAGCTGCAGGGGTGGTCTCATTATGTCCAATGAAGTACTCCCCATTCAAGCATTCTCAATGAGAAATTAGTCTTAATAAACTCGTTATCAAAAGCACAGCCACATGATATTCAAAAGGGATTTTACATTCAGTTTTTTCCGATTTTAGTTAATTAGTTTCAGTCAGAAATAATACAGGGTAAAAATCACAGGCACCGTGATCTGCTCTACCAATAAAACTATCCCAGCAATAGGTGTTAGTATCTATTCTAACGATATATGTGTTGCTTAAGAGGATTATTAAAGCAATGAGGCAGACTGTGCTTTGTCTTGCCGCAGTATTTCACCCACTGCCTTGAGCTCTGTGCTCTCCCCACCTCTCATCAAATCTCTGTAATCATTACAGACAGGCTGCCTGACATATTGTATGGCAAGAGGCGTACCTTCAGGTGGCGTTTGGGATGCTACAGCCCTCTAATAGATATATTTTGTGATAAATAGTTGGGTACAGGTGCTTTCAGTCGAGTATGGTGCAGTGCCTGTTGGATTTCACCAGGAATGTTTACACACACACAAAAAAACCCACACACTCCCTCCCTCTCTCTGTTTGGAAAGATTTAAAAAATGTTGGTTATTTCACAAAATAACGTGCTTTCTCTCACTTAGTACTGCTACCAATCCACATTCATCTCCCTTTCCCCTGCCCCTTAAGCCCCTCTCATGCGCTCTGCGTGTTGTATAATGTGTTTTAATATTATGTGCCAACCTGATTGTTGGAAAACCTTAAACTCACACTCCCCCCAATCTTACTGACCAAGCTACGCTCCTGCATATACCAAATACAATCTTAGTGTGATAAAAGGTGATATTATGTGTTTGAGCCCTTAAGTGAGCGTTGTGGTAGTAAGAGTACCATGGACAGTAACGCAAGCAGTGCAAACAAGTTCCTGACCACACCTGCTTAACGCTAAACACCATCCATAATTGGGTTGCAGTGTGCACTTTAAACCCAGGGCTTTAAGGCCCATATTTTTTGACGCAAAAGTGGCGCAAACTTTCAAAATACATTTGTATTTTGTAAGTTTGCACCGTTTTTGCGTCAAAAAGCGGCACAAATGTGGGGCAGAAAAAGTATAAATATGGGCCTAAGTGTGGTGAAAATGGTGGAGGGCCTCTAAAGGGGCATGGTCTATGTAATTGAGGGCATGGCTTAAACATATAAATTACATTTCTATGATTCCCATATGGTGCCACCATATGCCACCAGACTAGTATCTTGGTGACTTTCTGAACGTTCTATTATTGCATCCAGATATATAACACAACATCAGATATACACCTAAAACCAGCCAAAGCTCTTGGCTTTGTCGGTTTTGTTATCTGTTTAAGATAAGTTAATAATTCTCTTCTATTCTATTGGATTTGTAAGAGTGTGTGGCTATGTGTGGGTGTGCCAGTGCTAGCATCCAACCAACACTTCCTGACAACAGGAGCTACCGGGGTGGTTCTTGGCCAAAAGACAGGCTAATTTACAAACAGTCAGGTTTTCAAGGAGTTCCTGAAAGTAAGTTCATGTTCCATCAGGCTCAGCCTACTTGGCAGGGAATTCTATAATTAAGCGACTCAATCAATCAATCGATCAGTATTTGTAGAGCTCATCACTGTCACCCCAGGGGGAATCTGGGCGCTGGGGTGCGAGATTTCCATCGAAGAGCCAGGTATTAAGCTTCTTTCTGAAGTCTTCAAGAGAAAGTGATGTCCTCAGGTGAAGGCAAGTTGTTCTAGATTTTGGCAGCGATGTGGGAGAAGGAGTACCTACCGCTGTGGCTGCAATGGATGGGGGTGTGTGCAAGATCATAAGAGGAGGAGTGCAGGTGTCTGGTTGGCTGGTGGAAGTTCAGTTGTTAGTTGATGTAGGTCAGTCCTTGATTGTGTAAGGCTTTGTAGGCGTGCTAGAGGATCTTGAACTGGAATCCCTTCTGGATGGCGAGCCATTGGGGAATTCTGAGGTGGGGGGTGATATGGTCTCATCTGAGGAGGTCCAGAAAGAGTCTAGTTGCCGCATTCTGTTTGGTCTGGAGTCTCTTGAGAAGGTGGGTACAGATGGCGAATTAGAGTGCGCTGCTGTAGTCAAAGTGGCTGGTGACGAGGGCCTGGGTGCCGGTTTTTCTGGTGTTGCCAGGGGTCGATATGAAAATTCTGCGGAGCGTGTGGAGAATGTGGAGGCAGGATGAGGCGACTGCGTTGATTTGGTGCTTAATATTAATTTTGCTGTCGAGGATGATACTGAGGTTGTGTATGTGGTCAGTTGGTGTGGGGGTGGGTCCGAGTTCGGCTGGCCACCAGCTGTGGTTCCAAATGGATGTGTTTCCCCGGAAGAACAGTACTTCAGTATTATTGGAGTTGAGACAGTTGGCTCTCAACCAGTTGGCTACGTTGGTCATGCTGTCACAGACGTTTGTTCTAGTGGTGAGGGGGGTCTTCGGTGAGTGAGAGGATGAGCTATGTGTTGTCTACTAGGGGTATGATGTTGAGGCCTTGGGATCTGAGAATGCCCGCAAGGGGAGTCATATAGGTATTGTACAGTGTGGGGCTGAGGGATGATTTTTGGGGTATGCCACATATGACATTCTTCGTTTCGGAGGTGAAAAGGGGCAGCCGGATGCTCTGAGTGTAAAGTGGCAAAGTTCTTGCAAAGGATGGATGGTGTTTTCTGTTGCATCAGGTTGTAGTATCCTTTGACTATTTTAAATAGTTCCTTCGTGTGGTTGACTGTTGTGCCGATTTGGGCTGTGACAGCTGCTCTATTGGCTTCTTTGATTTTCTGGTGGTAGTTGCTGAGGGCTGCTTTGTTGGTGACTCTGTCAGAGACATTCATATTGGACCTACATAATTTTTCGAGTCGGTAGCAGCTGCACTTGGAGGTTGTGAGTACTGGGGTGTACCAGCTGGCTTGTCTTGAGGTTTTGTTGGTTCTCGCAGGCTTTAACTGGGCAACTCTGTGGGCGCATTCGGTGAGCCAGGTGGAGAAGTTCTGGACGGCCTGTTCAAGGTCAGATGAGGCTTTGGGTTGGGAGCTGCCGAGGGTTTGTCTTTCTGTTACCTTGCCCCAGCTGCAGAGGGGGCAGCTGTGGTACCTGGTGGTGGTATGCTGTGTGCTGGAGAGGGTGAAGTGAACGATGGTGTGGTCGGACCAGGTGAGCTTTGTAACATGGCTGAATTTCCCTTTGTCACTCAAGGAAAAGATGGGGTTGGTGTGTGTCCAACTTTGTGCATGGGCTTGGTTACAAGTTCGGTGAGGCCAACGTTGTTCATGTTCTCCAAGAGCGTGATGGAGATAATGTATTTGGGGTTGTCGATGTGGAAATTGAGGTCACCGAGTAGGATGTAGTGATCGGAGTCGATGGGTAGCGGGTCAGTGAGGTTGGGGATGGCGTCACAGAAGGCCGGTCGAGGTCCTGGGAGTCTGTATACAAGGGTGCCTCTTACTGATGTCTTGAAGTCACTCTTTATTTGGAAGTTGAGGTGTTCCATGAGAGTGTTGGGGTCGTCTGTGGTGATGCATCTGATGATTTCTTTGAAGATAATAGCAACGCGTCCATCATGTTTGTTGGTGCGTTCTTTATGTATCATCTTGTAGCCATCGGTGTTGCGGTGGCTCTGTTAAGGTTTGAAGAGGGGCTGAATCAGGTTTTGGTGATGAAGGATACGTCAGGGGAGAGGGTGGTGATGGTGACCCAGATTTCCATGGCATGCTTGCAGAGGGATCGGGAGTTGAGCAGGATGCACTGGAGCGGTTCCGGGTTGTTAGTGGTCTTCCAATCGGGTGTGACGTGGGGTCCTGCAATGGATTGGCGGTTCTGAGTTGCAGGAGAAGCAGCAGTGGTAGCAGGTGAAGGCTCCTTTGGTTGCTCGAGGGTAGGAGGTATAGCAGTTCATGCAGCATCTGGGATCCATTGCCAGGAGCTCCTCTGTGGTGGTGGGTGGGGGGGACAGCCAAGGCTCCTGGCACTGGGTGCAGTCCAGGAACAGATGGGCTTAGACAGGCTTGCCTTTGGCACATCGGCAGCCTCCATTAAGTGGGTCCCTGGGGGTGGGTAGTGGCACTGGGTGACGGGAGGCAGGCGGGAAGTAGGCAGAAAGGGAGAAGCAAACAAACGGGTACTTGGTGTCTGAGAATAACTTGAAAGGAAGGCAAAAAATTAACTGAAGTGACAGAAGTGAAGAAAAAGGCAAACACGAGCAGGAGGGGCTGAAAGCAGAGAGAAAGGAGTGAAAAGGCAGCGATGACCATACGTTTAGAGGGAGAGTACACAAAGGACAGAAATGAACAGAAGTGCAAAAGGCAAAAATGGGCAGGAGAGAGCAGAAACTGGAAAGGCAGAAGTTTAGAGGGAAAGAACACAAAGGACAGAAATAAACAGAAGTGGCAATAATGGAGGGAAAAGATGGAAACAAGCAGAGGTGGTAGAGATGCAGATAAGAGGCAAGAGGAGCAAGAGGACAGAAGGCGGTGGGATGAGCAGAACCGGGTAGCAGAGGGTAGAGGTTACCAATTGCGATTGCGGGTGAGAGAACAGCAGCACTGCTTGTGAGACCTGTTGCAGGGGAGCTGGCACGAGGACCTGCTCAGAGGAAGATAGGAGAAAGAACGCCCTTTGCATCTCGTTCTGAGAGTTTTTGGATAACCCCCATGAGTTGTGCAATACTAAACCTCAGAGCCCTTCCTGGTAGGTATGTCTGCAGTAAGGATCGCAATAAAGGCAGACTTTTAGCGTGGAATGCTCTATACACCAACCATAGAACCTTGAACTTCACCATTGTTCAACCAGGAGCCAGTTAAGGGTTCCCACAGCGTTCTGGGCTGGTTGATATCTCGGGATGTTTAGTAGGAGGCGTGCAGCCGCATTTGGCATAACTTGAAGCCTCAGGATTAGGTATTGAGGTTTTCTAAGGGACAGAGATTTACCTTAGTCGAGGTACAAAAGTACCAATGCCTGGACAACAAGCTGCCTGAAAAGGAAGGGGGAGCAAATCTAGAATTTTCCTATCCATGATTTTGTTTCAATTCTGAAATTGTGAGATTGTGAATTAAACATTACTGAGGTCTGTGGAAGGGCTAGTGGTCTTCGGACTGTCTTAATTACACTGTTAGCTTCACTCTATGTTAAACATGTGCGCTGTTTTCTGTCTATGCCTTGTTCATCTACGTATCGTAAACCTCATTTTGTTCCTCTTCAGCACCCTCTTTTCACTCTCTCCTGAATGCACTTCCTCACATTACCCTCACTTTACTACCACCTAAACACACAGCACACCCACTCACTGGTCAGCACTACATTTTTTTTCACGTGTGCCTTGTCAATATTTTTACACCTATGTATCTCTTTCACTCACATGTGCACAGACTCACAATTGCAACTAGAATATGTAACCATTTCTTTGCGTGCGCTTCAGAGAGGCAAAGGACTGAATGACCATGTATTCTGAGTGCCTTATTGACCCATTGACAAGCACTTTGAGAAATTAGCGCTGCCTTCAGTCCCAGAGCTCTCAATCATGGCCTGGAGGTGACACGGCTCAAAGTATACACTATTCATGAGTAATATGCTATACGAAAACAAGTAAAGCATCAGAACACCCTGGAAATAACTAACACTTAGGGAATGTAAGATTAAGTAAAACTAGCAAGCCATAAACAGCAGCCAAATCGCTGGTATTGATTACCTTATTATTATTTGCATTGATTCTTCAGAAATTGATCAGTGTTTTGCCAGTGAAGTTAAGGACTTTCGTTAGGGCCCCGTTTCAGTGTCCGTTTTCAATTGCTACCGGACCCTGCCCCCGGGTGGATCCGATCCACTGACAACTCGTCTTATGACCCGGTACCCCTGTGTCACTGTACTTGTTGCACTAAAGATAGCCACCGTCCTGCTCTGTTTCCAAAAGAAGACTGGGGATTTTTTAGTCCGATACCTTGATTCCAGTGCTCACGGAAATGTTAAGGTTGGTTGACTGGGCAAAGATGCTTCTTAAAATCACACAATTCACGGCGCTGGCAGCTGGGACGTGTCTTCGGAAGCAGCAATACAGGCCGGATCCAAACAGATTACGCTGTAACGATGTCCACATTATGTAACAATGGCCTATAAATGATTACAAGTAACGTATGCATTTCTTGAACGCGCAGTGATTGGATAAAGAACATGTGCCAGGCATGAAATATTGTAAGCGAGCAGTCGCATACAAATTCAAGATGATGAAAATATCGAAGTCCTTTTCAGGATACCACAGAGAGTCAGATTTTGTAACAAAGCAGTGGACATACTACTCGGGAATTCCAAACGTATAGTCAAACAATTACTATTGTAGTGACAAGATACCACCGCTGAAGTAAGAATAGTACAACAAGGCAGCGCTAGACCATGCTGAGCCAACATCTTGCGGGGCTGCTGGAGAAGCCCACATAGGCACATTTCTGTCTTTGTGAAAAACATCTGTGGTGGAAGTAGCAAGTGTCTGAAAAAGGTAACATTTTCCAGACCTCAATCTCTCAGAAATGTCGTCTACCAAGAGGTTTTGTTTCTTCAAAAGGTCCACTTGCTATAGTAAATAATTGAAACGTATACAAGGCAGCACACTTAACTGTGGAATTCCTCGGAAGAGCTGAAAGAACAGTGAATATAAATATTAGGAAACTGAGTGACAGCAAGCATCGCAAAACTAATAGGCCTCGCCTTTTTGCCTCTAGGGTTTATCATTGCTATTTGCTGAAGCTATTCTGCATTGGCAAAAGGGCAAATTCTGTGTAGCATAGGCAAAAAGGCAAAAAACAGACACAAAGACCCTGCCACTGCTGAAGGCAGCGTATTCTCTTGGCTTGCGCCTGCATAATTACGCATGCGCGTGCCTAGGAAATGACGTAAGTGTATTGTTTATTTACCAGTCCATGATGGTGGACACCATTTGGATCTGTAAATAAAAATGTAATTTTAGTAGCACACAAGCACTTTTGTACTACAGAGTGGCTAGGCAGCAATTGTCAGCTGGGGAGTCCTTAAAAAAATGAAAAAATGTATTAAAAAAAACGACGAATCACAAGAAGCTCAAGGAATGACATAGGAGTAGGTGGGGGAAGCACTGGGGAGTGGACAAAGAGTAATGAAGCAATGGAGGTGCTTGAGGCAGGGCTGAGGGACACCCAAAAATAAAAGAGCCAGGGGGGGGGGAGTAAAGGGACGCACATGGGTGAAAGGGGTTATGGAGCAACACGGAGCTCACAGAAGAAGGTGTTTGGCGCAGTGACGCAGCTCATGAGGAAGAGAACTAGAAAACACAAGCACTCTCATGAAGTGCTGAGAGAAGAAGAAAAACTTAGGGCCAGATGTAGCAAGGGTTTTGCGAGTCGCAAACGGCGAAAAACGCCGTTTGCGACTCACAAAAGCCACTTTGCTATGTTGAAATGCATTTTGCGAGTCAGATCCGACTCGCAAAATGCATTTCCGAATCGCAAATAGGAAGGGGTGTTCCCTTCCTATTTGCGATTCGCAATGGTATGCAATTCCATTTGTGACCGCGTATGCGGTCGCAAATGGAGTCGCAGTTACCATCCACTTGAAGTGGATGGTAACCCATTCGCAAACGGGAAGGGGTCCCCATGGGACCCCTTCCCCTTTGTGAATGGACCCCAAAACATTTTTTCAGGGCAGGGAGTGGTCCAAGGGACCACTCCCTGCCCTGAAAAAAACGAAACAAAAGGTTTCGGATTTTTTGAAATGCAGCTCGTTTTCCCTTAGGGAAAACGGGCTACATTTCAAAAAAAAAAAAAAACTGCTTTATTTAAAAGCAGGTCGCTAACCTGGAGGCCTGCTGACTACAGCAGGCCTCCATGTTAGCGAGTGCCTATACTCGCAATGGGGTCGCAAACTGCGACCCACCTCATAAATATTTATGAGGTGGGTCTTTGCGACCCCATTGCGAGTTGCAGAAGGTGTCTGAGACACCTTTCTGCATTGCAAATTGCGACTTGCAATTTGCGAGTCGCACGGACTCGCAAATTGCAAGTCGCAATTTGCTTTCTTCCTGCATCTGGCCCTTAGTTCCCTAAATGTGAGCCCTTGAAATATACAAATTAGTCAATCACAAGGATGGAAAAGAGGATATGTTCATGTAGAGAGACAAACACAAGAAGAGGAAGCAAAGACATCAAATAAGAAGCAAGCAAATGTGAGGGACAGTAAAGCCAACCAATGGTAAGCAACGGGGAGTCCCTAAAACCAGAATGAGTTTTGGTATGGTCCAAAAGAGGCTTTCACCTACCAGACAGTTAAACTCGGTCGGATACATGAATCCTGAAAACGAATGAAAGAACATTCAGTGATTACAAGTACCTACATACCATGTGCAAAAGGAATGAAAAAGAGACTACAGCTGCCTAATCGCAGTAGAGGCAAAATATTTTAAATGAGAAGCAAACTGATTTGTATGAGTGTGGCCATGCCACTTTTTTGCTGGAGTCTAAACATTTCAAACAATGTCTAATATTCCCACCAATAGAACCTCTAGAATATTTGTGTCAGTGGCCATTCCAGTCTCACATGCCTGTCTGATCAATCAATAGCTTGTATGTTTCCTACCTCCTTCCACTTCCCTGAGAATTCGCAAACCTGTATTTGAACCCAATAGCTTTGGACTGTGTTTCAATATTTACTATTTACTATCACCTTGAGTTGGAGTTGCTTTGACAGTGAAGTTGTATGGTTTGTGTGCATTTAGAAGAGCGTCCATGAAGCCTAGAGAAGCTGGAAGTATATTGTTGAATAACTAGTCCGGGCACCACTAAGAACAGAAAGCAAGTTCTGTCACGGTGATCACCTGTAACCACCAACAAAGCAGACATGACATTACCTGCCTGTGATTTCACAAACAACCATAAGCAACTCGTGGTTAGGAACAGAATCTCGCACTCTCCAGATTACAAAAATCTAATCTAGCTAGTGATCTAATCAGGCACACATGCAGTAAACATGCAGCGATTTACATTAGATGATAAATAAGTTAAACACATAACCATTACTTGGGGTGGCGCCACACCCCTAGCAGCCACCAAAGAGTAAATAAAGCAGAAATATGGGATGGCTGGAACGCTTGCAAATCGTTCAGGGTCGCTTTCCAATAAGGTAGTACAATTGCTCATTCCTGCTACCCCTTGTATCGTTGGCAACATCTCTTCACTGCAATATCCTATGACTTTGTCCTCACATAACATTCAATAATGAATAAACAAAGGGGTCAGTCCCATCGATATAACCAGTGTCAGTCCCCTGTCAAATACGGTCAGTGAGCTGGTTCAAAGAGAACAATAGCATCTATATATCAACTTTGCTTCTGCTTCTCTGCATCATTCCTAGTTTCAATGCAGACCCCCGGGTTGTCTTTCAAAGGTAGCCGGCTGTGGTGTCCCGAACAACACGAACACCAGGGTAAGATGAAAGATAATGTTCACTTCAAAGAAACAAGTATAGAAGCAGAACCCACCAGCTAGCATCCTGCCTCTCTAGATCCCGTCCTCCAAAATCTAGAACTGGCACCTAGGAACTGCAAGGAGCATGCCCTACATAAGTACACAGCAACATGTCCAAAAGTAATTAAAATGCAGTGCTGCACCACATAACACCTGAGGGCACAAGGCTACAATATACAAGCATCCAGCACCACCCTGTTATCCTGCAGGTATCCACAAGGGGCTGTTTGGAACCTGGGGCAAAAGTACACAATTGCCTTGGGAGAGCAACAGGTGTTTGTGCCCGCTTTGCGCACCTCCTGGGGCACTTTGGAATTACAGAAGGGGCCGCAAATGTTTGGTCCGCCCCTTCTGTAACATAGGCAGCACTGGGGCACATATAGCGCCAGTGCTATCAATAGACGATGGCCCGTATTTATACTTTTTGAAGCTAAACTGCGCTAACGCAGTTTAGCGTCAAAAAGTTTAGCGCCGGCTAATGCCATTCTGAAGCGCCATGCGGGCGCCGTATTTATTGAATGGCGTTAGCCGGCGCTAGCAGACCGGCGCTGCCTGGTGTGCGTGGAAAAAAACCACGTACACCAGGCAGCGCCGGCGTTGGGGAAAATGGCGTTAGGGCGTCTTAAAAATGGTGCAAGTCAGGTTGACGCTAAAAAATCTCCTCCACCCGATTTGCGCCATTTTTAACGACGCCCAGACGCCATTTACATGACTCCTGTCTTAGTAAAGACAGGAGTCATGCCCCCTTGCCCAATGGCCATGCCCAGGGGACTTATGTCCCCTGGGCATGGTCATTGGGCATTGAGGCATGTAGGGGGGCACAAATCAGGCCCCCCATGCCAAAAAATAAAATAAAAAAAATAAAACATTATACTTACCTGAACTTACCTGAATGTCCCTGGGATGGGTCCCTCCATCCTTGGGTGTCCTCCTGGGGTGGGCAAGGGTGGCAGGGGGGGTCCCTGGGGGCATGGGATGGCACCTCTGGGCTCATTTTGAGCCCACAGGTCCCTTAACGCCTGCCCTGACCCAGGCGTTAAAAAGAGGCGCAAATGCGGGGTTTTTTGCCCCACCTACTCCCGGGCGTGATTTTTGCCCGGGAGTATAAATACGACGCATTTGTGTCGAAGTCATTTTTTTGGACGGGAACGCCTATCTTGCATCTCATTAACGCAAGGAAGGCGTTCACGCAAAAAAATGACGCTCTTTCCTCATACTTTGGCGCTAGACGCGTCTAACGCCAAAGTATAAATATGGCGTTAGTTTTGTGCCGAATTTGCATCGAAAAAAACGACGCTAATTCGGCGCAAACGGAGTATAAATATGCCCCGATGTTCCGTCCTTTGCATGGGGGCGTGGCCCCATGCAAATGAGGGAATCTCTTTGCCTTTGCGCCCACCTCCACTGATGTGGGTGCAGAGGCAAACGTGCCTTTAGAAGGTACGCTGAGTGTGCCACAAAAAGGCGGTGCACTTTTAGTGCGCCTTCTAAATGCAGCCTCCTAAAAGGTTGAAAGGAGGTCACATGGACCCTCTCAGACATCCCCTTGCATGTGGGTGCAGTCACTTACTGCACCTGCCTGCAAAGGATTTCCAATCCCTTTTAAAAGTGCAAGCGGGCTGCCACCTGCACAGAGAAACACGTATTTCTCTTGATTACGCTGTCCTGGGGGGCAGTGAGAGTTTGCGGCTGCCCCGATGGCAGCGCATTCTTTCTGATAAGGTATACTTTCCATGATTACGCCCAGAGCACCTGCTCTAAGGTGCTCTGTGGTGCAAACATGGAAAGTGCACCCTATTTGTAATACGAGTCCAGGTTGATGTAACCAGTTCTCCTTCTGATCTACTAAATGCAAGAATGCCTGTACCTTCTGCTAGTTCGAATAGGTGTTTGTGTCTGTTATCAATCACTATGGCAATCACCATCTTGTTTAATCTGTATCTTAACTTGCACTGCACTTTTTAAAATTAATTATATTTCCTTCCTTGTAAAGTCACATACCTCTTTTGTTAAACTAATCTCTTTAATCTTGTCGTTTTATTTTACACACTGAATCTGAGTCTTAAATTTCAATTGCCACACCATCCTGTGTGCAATAAATCACACAATCTTGCAAAGCAAGTTTCTGCCACGTAAATACACAGGACTTCAATCACACATTATGAATTGGTTGGCATTTTCCATTGACCATATTTTGACAGGGACATTGGCGGTAACGTGGTTAGTAATCTGTTTATTGCTTATACCTACACTTTGGACTTCTTTTCTCAAAGAGGTAGGTTTCAAACCACCATGAAACAAACCATGGAGTGGGTAGCACCAGTATCAATTAAAAATGATACAGGATGGCCACTCACCTCACCATTTGGGCCACTGTGGTCTACCTCTAGAATTGCACCAAGCATGCAATCCTCCTGCCCCCACAGGCCCCTTCATTTCAAATTTGTTGCATTTGGTGAAAACTGGGGAATATCATTACTTAGAATCAGTGGATTCTGTCAGTACGCTGGGTTATATGGCATTCTGCACCCTCAATGTTTTAACATATTGCTAAACAAGCATTGGCAATATCAACAGATAAGAGTTATTGACTTTGTTAATGTTTAGCAAAAAGAACAGATGATGGACAAAATGATGAACCATGCAAACATTCATCTCCAGTTACAGATCTGGGTTCAATCCATCTTTTTTTGGTCACCACTCTACCCCAGCTTGGACCCTGCCATACGCAAATCAGTCTTGCTCCCTATGAGAACAGTCCAGCCCGAAATGCCAGGCCACGTCCCCCCTGGAGCAAAAACAAGCATCCTGGGACCGATTTTGGGGTACCACTCTTCATCAGTCATGCTAGCTTGAACCCAGTGGCACAGTGAGCATGGGACCCACGATGAGGGGTGATACCCTGAAACCGGTCACAGGATGCTTGTTTCGGGTCCAGAGAGGACCTGGCTTGACAGTTCGGGCTGGACTATTCCCATGGGGGACAGAGTCTAGACTGATTTGCATTTGGCTGGGCCTAAACTGGGATGCTGTGGCAAGCAAAATAACAATGGATTAAACCCAAATCTGTGATTGGGGGTCAGTGTTTGAAAAGCCATCATTTTATTTTGTGGTTTTGCTTTGTTAATGTTTAGCCATGTTGTTCAGCAGCTTAGCTAAACGTTTTTTCCTTTATAAGTGCCTTGTATTTTTATAAACAATTCTTGCATTTTTACCTGATTTAGCACCTGCTGTGAACAGCTGGAACTTTTCAGTGGTGATTTCACCCGTGAGCACGTCTGCAACAGCTTTGGAATGGATGTTCTTGTAGACACCGAAAGCTCTGTCCCATAATTATCGGGCCCACATTTAAGGGTGCGTTGACACTTCTGCACCTGATAATAAATATCAGATGCGGTTTAGACCATGGTGTCTCTGAACGGGGCTCCGCGTCCAAAACAAAAAGGTGTGTTTTTTCCCAAGGAAACCAGTATTACATTACCCGGAATTAATACATTAAAACTTTCATTAAATCGGTTTGCGGCCAGCGCGTTATGGGGGTTCAAAGTGGTTATTTATTAACCAGGAATTTGGGAAGTCTAGCTCTTGATCCAAAAATGATCATGTCATAATACATATCTCAAACCTAATGGCACTTATGTAATCGTTGCTCGAGCTCGTATCCTGCGATAGCAACCTCTCATGAAGTGATGTCATCCCATAGTTCAGGCGCATGTGAAGAAATAAATATTTGATCTCTTTACATGATTGACCAAGTCGTCAATAATGTATTTTAGTAAGTCACCCATTCTTACTTGAGTGATTAAGGGGCATATTTATACTCCGTTTGCGCCGAATTTGCGTCGTTTTTTTCGATGCAAATTCGGCGCAAAACTAACGCCATATTTATACTTTGGCGTTAGACGCGTCTAGCGCCAAAGTATGAGGAATGAGCGTCATTTTTTTGCGTGAACGCCTACCTTGCGTTAATGAGATGCAAAGTAGGCGTTCCCGTCTAAAAAAATTACTGCGACGCAAATGCGTCGTATTTATACTCCCGGGCAAATATCACGCCCGGGAGTGGGCGGGGCAAAAAAACCCGCATTTGCGCCTCTTTTTAACGCCTGGGTCAAGGCAGGCGTTAAGGGAACTGTGGGCTCAAAATGAGCCCACAGCTGCCCTCCCATGCCCCCAGGGACCCCCCCTGCCACCCTTGCCCACCCCAGGAGGACACCCAAGGATGGAGGGACCCATCCCAGGGACATTCAGGCAAGTTCAGGTAAGTATAATTTTTTTTTTTTTAATATTTTTTTTGGGCATAGGGGGGCCTGATTTGTGCCCCCCTACATGCCACAATGCCCAATGATCATGCCCAGGGGACATAAGTCCCCTGGGCATGGCCATTGGGCAAGGGGGCATGACTCCTGTCTTTACTAAGACAGGAGTCATGTAATGGTGTCTGGGCGTCGTTAAAAATGGCGCAAATCGGGTGGAGGCGATTTTTTTGCCTCAACCTGACTTGCCCCATTTTAAGACGCCCTAACGCCATTTTCCCCAACGCCGGCGCTGCCTGGTGTACGTGGTTTTTTTCCACGCACACCAGGCAGCGCCAGTCTGCTAGCGCTGGCTAACGCCATTCAATAAATACGGCGCCCGCATGGCGCTTCAGAATGGCATTAGCCAGCGCTAATCTTTTTGGCGCAAAACTGCGATAGCGCAGTTTTGCGTCAAAAAGTATAAATATGGCCCTAAGTCCTTAATAATATCTTATCTTAAGTAGCTCATTACAAGTTATACATCAATAGTAAGACACAGTTGGTAATATGTATATATATACATATATATGCATATATATATATATATATATATATATATTTATATATTGCACATTACATATGCTTGTTTTTATACAATCCTTTTAATTTAATCTGATTATCTTTCCTATAAGCACTCGCTTCGTTGCTTTATGTGGATTACATTTGTGTTTTTCTGAATGTAAATTTGGGCATTATGAGCCCTCAGTGCTATTTCTATGTCACCCTTTATCATCACATCGAACCAATCGAGAGACAACCCTGAAAGAACCTGCACTAGGATAATATTAACAGTCATGGCAGCACGAAAGAATACCTTTCCCGCTCTCATTAACGTTCCTCATATATTACCAAAATGAAGGCTCAAAATCAAAAGCATTTTGTATCCTGTAATAAGACGAGAATGCATCCCTGCTTCAGGAACATAACTTAGGAAAAATAACTTGGTAAATGCTTTTAATATTTTTACAACTGCCTTTATTCTTTTAGGGAGACTGTTGCCTGAACTCGGAATTCAAGTTGAGATTTAGGTGTGTCTTGCTTCACTGGGAGGGTCTTCATGGCAGCTTTCCAGGAACCTTTTTAGCAGTCCCCCTACACCGATTGCTGACCTACCGTATCCTGTTGTCCATTCTAGGCCGTCACCATGTGCCAATCTGAAATGTAACCTGGTGGCTGCCCCTCAGTCTCTTCAGGTGTCGTCTGCTTTATCACCTGACTGCCAATGGTCTCGGTAAGACGCCAGGGGGCCCGGGGGCCCGGCTCCTAAGCAGGAGATGAGGCTTCTCAGGGTAGTGCTCTTTTAAGTAAACCAAGTCGTGAAATATTACTTTTATCATCAGCTCTCAGAGAAACCTCCAACTGCCAACTGTTCTCTCTCCCCTCCTGACTGGAGCACAACATTCCACATTGGCTCCTTTGTCATCTCAACACAAGGACACCAGCCAATCAGAACTCTCCCTCTTCAGGCAATACTCATGTCAACACCAATCGCGTTCTTCTCATAGGGAATTATGTAAACATGTTGAATCATTCTTTTACGTCTGACATGGATGAAATATGTAGACAGTATCTTTCTCTCAGTAACCCAGCATCACACGTTACTGACTGGAAACTGGATACCACATGCTGAATTTGACACAGTAAATCCAGGCCTTGCATGATTTCCTTGACTGCGGTCCTGAGTGTTTGGAAACACATTTGTTTAGCCCGGTGTGTTCCTGCATCTAGTAAACCTGTTATCAGGATACAACTCCATCAGACTTGTAAAGGGCTGCTGAGTGGAATACTTAATTTGAGCCAGTGGTTTCCAGTACTAGAACCTGCACTTAATTGTCAGCACTGGCTCTAGTGACAGTCCACCCCATGGTGGCGCTGTCTGTCCAACTTTGATATGAGCACAATTTAATAAGTCAATATACATTACACAATGAACAATACCAGCAGCTTTCACCGGACTCATAGCACTGGATGGTCATGCATAGTCTGAATTGTCACACTTTTAGGAGTGCAGTGGTTAGTAGCTGTGTTGGTACCGTTATTAGCAGTGGTGGAAGGGGCAATGTGTGGTGCAGGCTGCGGTGGCCTCCCGAAATGGGCCCTGCAAATTATTTTGTTTTATACATTAAGCACCGCCTACCTGTATGGTCTTCAACACGAATACTCCCCTGAGGAACTTTGTTTAAAACAAAAAAATATTTCCCCATCTATGCCATAGGCATCGTGTACATCCAGTACATCATGGCAGTAGTAACGTGATTCCTGGGTTTAGTCACTAGCAACATTAGTGGTTGTAGAGTATACCGTTTACCATACGTGGGCATGTAGGGGCTCAGTCTTTAACCCTTACAGATATATTTGCTTGTTTTCCAGATTTATAGAAAGTTGTGAATGAAAGAGGTCATCTTTCATGTGTCGGTTTTGCCATGTTCTCGATCGTGACAGCAACCAGTAGAGTTTATTGAACATTCATTATGGCATGTCTTCTGTATTCTCATGATAACACCAACCATCAAATATAGTTGGGGGTTCATTGAACTGTTTAAGAAATAATCGCATCAAATCCTTCCAGGTCGCAGGCTATTGGGGGCGGGTCACAAGCACACCGAATGAATGGCTAACGAACAGAATTATCCAAGTCTTGAGTGGCAAGTCATTCACGCTAGCTTCAGGTAGAATGGTAATTCACCCTAGTGTTTCCTATAAACACCAAGTGAACCTATACTATTTCAGAAGGAATGGGAATTTTGTTTATTACCTGTTGCATCTGGGTGGCAACACTTCGTCAGGATCCAACTTGACAAGCCGACAACTTTTAGTATCCCTGAACCCCTGCAGTTAGCTGATACACCGTTGCAGGAACTACGGGAAAACATGGAAAAGGAGTAAGAGAAAACCAGGAGCATTCTCCAGATGGATTTTCTACATTGGGGATTTCTACCAGACTTTCGAGAGATTATGGACCAGTTGTAGTTTAGGTACAATACAAAGGCAGTTTGGACATAGATCAAGCAAACCAGAAAGACTAGGCAGACGGACATTAGGTGCGCAATCTGCAAGCAGGGGTGTTGCTAGAATCATTTATTTTATGGCCAGCCTTTTCTTTGTTACCTGTGCTCACACGGTTTGTTGTGCCCTCCGCCTCCAAGCATTGACCACTGGTTCTCCAGCAGCTATACATCCTTTGTGATTTTCTGGAAGAGTGTTAACGTGATCAAGGGAGAAGCCAGAAAAATAAAATATCTCCCACTTGCATCGTAGCCCCAATGCACCGAGCGAGAAAGCAGGAAAATGATTCTGTCACTTGTTTGTGTTTTTCCTTTTCACTTTATCTATCTTTCTTTTTTATTTCCAACTTTCTTATCTACTTTTTTATTGTATTTTACCCCATTCACACCTTATCTTCCTCTCTACTTCGTTTCTTCCTTATTTCCTTAATTTTTCCATCATCTTTTCTTTCTCTTCATCCTTTTCCTTCCTTTATTCCGTTTTCTCTCTTCCTTTCCCCATCCATCATTCCCTCTCGTCATTTGTCTTCTCTCATCTGTCTTTATTTCCTTTTTTCTCTCATCATTATTTCTTTTACATCTTTCTTTCCTTCATTTTTTTCTTGATGCACATCTTTCAGACATTTTTCTTTCTTTTCTTCTTTCTTCTTTCCAGCCATCACCCTTCCTTGTTTCTCACCATCCATCTTTCTGCCCTTTCTCATCCACTGACCTCTCCATCTTTGCTTCTATGTACTCTTCCATCAATCCCACTCCACATCCATCCATCAAACATGTTTCTCTCCATTCCTCCCTCCCTCCCTTCTTTGCAGTAGGATGGGACAGTAGGGTAATATGGCAGTGCCCAAAGGGCTGGACTGACAGGGTAGTGTGTGTGCTGTTTTGTATCTGTTTGTGAGTCTTTTTAAGTCGAGCATGCAAACACTTTGACCTGTTGTAAGAATTGTGAGTTTTTAACCACTCCCACTGCACGCCCTTCACTTTCACTCGTTCGTGGGCTTGCCTTTCAAAAATCCTTTGTTGTCATTGGTAAATGCTTTACATTTGTGCCTCCTTGAGGCAATTTTGTTACCGCCTTGCAGTCTGCCCCGTTACATGGATAATTGCACAATTCCTGATATGTTTGACTGCAAGCAAACGTCTTTTTCTTTTTGTGTCTCTTCTTTGCGTTCATGCTCATGGCTGCCATGGCGCTTTGAATCAGCTCACTTATATAAACTTTTTTACTTTTCATTTTCCATTTAAGTGGCAAGAAAAGTTCAGTTAGGAATTTACAACGCTAATAGCTCTAACTCGAGCAGGTGCGAGACCTATTGCATTGCAAATGATTGTTATAGCAGGGGGCCCACTTTTATTGGTGATTTCCCTAATATTACCACCAAAATTGCCTGCAACAATGGTAATCACAAATGCATGCAGTCTCCAATACCTTGCAAAACACCTATACAGCATGCCTTTACAATTTTAAAACTGTCCCAACTTCCAAATATGGGCCACTTTTTTAACCATCTGATTTGCAAATGGTGTTCACTTTTATTTTGCTGTCTGGCCCTTCTTTCTGCCCTAGTCTGACCCTGCCCTTTTTTCTGTACTCTCTTGCTCCATTTTCTACTCTCAAACACAGTTCCGTCATGCTATTCACTTGCAATGGAATTAATGATCTTCTGCTTTTATGCCAGTATTCCAATAATGGACAAAGGAGCCACAATCAACAATTTTAAGGGTTTGTGTAGTACACACTTTGTCAGTACTCCCACCACCCTCTCAAGCCGCTAAGGCAAGGGGTTCATAACCCCCTCAGTATGATGGACTAGCTTTGACAATGGGACAACCTATGAGTGCTGAAAGGTTGGGCCATATTTATGACTTGGCTTGCATTGTGTTTGCACCACACAGTGTGGTACATGCGCAATGCAGACCTTAAGTGACACATCACCATCCATCCCTGGCCACCAATATCTTTCCATGACCCTCTTTTTACTATTTTCAATTCCTAAATGGCCATCGTAACACAGCTCAATAATCTTCTTTCTCAAACTGTGTGGAAGTATTATTCTCTCTCCTATTAGTAATTTTCCCTCACACACCAACTGCTCCTACCGTACCTCCCAGAACATGCAGCACTCCTTTCCCATAAGCTTTTTCTCTTTCCAACCACCAACACATTAGATATTATTTGTTGCAAGGTAGAATCTATACCAATTGCTTAATTTTATTCTTCCTTACTTATAGCACTTTTCTCTTCCTCATCTATCTATGCCACTTTCTGCTTCTCCCAACTGTCTTCCAGTCCTTCTCTCGACGGTAAGAGTAAATGACTTAAGCAATCTGTCACTTTGTTATTTGTTCCTGGTACATAAAGTATTCTATAGTTGTAATCCATAAGTCTTGTGGATAACCTAGCAATCCTAGGCGTGTCCACTAACAACCTTTTAGTTAATAATTTAAGCAATGGTGTATGGTCACATCTTTAAGTACCTTAAAACCCCCCACAAAACTTCAAGGGTGCTCTAAATCCCACATTACTGCTAATACCTTCCTTTCTACCACTGAGTAACATTCCTCGGCAGGGGAGAGTCCCCTCGATGCAAAGGCCACAGTTTTGTTATTACCACACTCCTCCCTTTCGGGCAACACTGCTCCTATACCTTTGCAACTTGCATCAGTCATGATGATGCATGCCATGTTTGGATCCAATCCTTATAACGGGTTACCCTCACACAATCCCAACTTAATGGTCTCAAATTCTTTTTGCAATACCTCTGTCCAAACAAATGTGACCTTACACTTTAATAGTTGTCTCATACCATGAGTTTTTTTCTGAAAAGTTTTTTTACAAAGTTCAAATAACATTTGACTAGGCCTTAGAAAGACCTTAGCTCCTCCTTTTTCATTGGTACAGGAGCTTCCTGAATAGCTATGAGTAACTTCTTCTTTGGTTTAATGCCGTCCTTGTGCCCCAAGAAGTTCAGAGTTTGCACCCTATATTTGCATTTCGCAAATTCCATTGACAATCCATTTTCTTGCAGTGTCTTTAACACCTTTCTCAATCGCTGATCATGCAGATCCTTGTTCTTTTTCATCACCAAGATATCATCTTAAAAAAACAGGGTCCCCACAAGTCCTTCAAACATTTGTGCATGAGTTTTTGGAATACTGTGGCCACTGAAGCTAAGCATCCTTAAAAATCTATAACACCCAGAGGGTGTCATGAATGCCGTCAACTCCTTGCTATCTTGGTGCAAACTGACCTGATGGGAGGCTGGCTGACGATAAATCAAACTGTGAGCACCATTTGTTACCTCTGGTCATTGCTAACATTTCACTCTAACTCTCCACCACTGTATTCTCATTAAAGTACCTCAGATCTACACATAGGTGAATCTTCCCATTGTGTTTCCTTGCAACTATGATGGGAGCAATCCACTGTGACGCTTCCACACGTTCAATAATGCCAGCGTCCAATAGTCTTTTTAGTTCAGTATTCACTTCCTTCTTCACATTCCATGGTAATTTCATCATTCCTTGTACTTTAGGTTTAGCATCTTTTTTAAGGATTATCTAGTGAGGGAATCCTTAAAGTTGCTTCTGGGAACTCCTTCAAGAACTTCCTATCTTTTCTCCTCTTCTCTCCCAACTACCAACATTTGCTTGGGACTGTTGGGGTCAAGTATCATGTAAAGGGCACTTTTATCTATTCACTCTAAGACAGGTGGCTCTTTCATCGCCAAATCCCATAGTCTTCCTGTTCTTGAATTAAAAACTGACCTGTTGATATCACACCATAGCTACTGATGCTCCTGTAAAGCTCTCTGGAGCAATGTCTGCTTGCAAAAGATGGGAACCCAACACATCTTCGAACATCTCCGTCCACACTACCCTGTCCACAATAGTGTAGGGTGATCCCAAGTCTGCAACAATCAAAATTGGTACCCAGTCAAACTTCATCAGGTTTGTTCCTTCATCTTTTACTTAAACAGCTTACAACCCCTGAAGTAACTTCCTCTTACCAATCTATGCTCAACAAACATTCCCTTTTTTACATCCAATTTCTTCCTCCATAGAGTGTGAATCAGACTCCGAGCAATTCTTCTTAATGACTCTCACCCTTGGGTCCCTGTTTTTGCTCCTGCATACTTTGGCGAAATGCCCTCTAATTCCACAAAACAGGCACTTCTGATCAACATGTAAGGTACTGAATTTGCAAATGTTAGTTAAACGCTTTAAAGCTGTCACATGGGGGCTGATTCTGACCCTGGCGGTTGACTACCGCCAGGGCAGAGTGCCGCGGATGCACCGCCAACAGGCTGGCGGTGCATCCATGGGCATTCTGACCGCGGCGGTACAGCCGCGGTCAGAAACGGGAAACCGGCGGTGTCCCGCCGGTTTCCCGCTGCCCTGGGGAATCCTCCATGGCGGCGCTGCAGGCAGCTCCGCCATGGGGATTCCGACCCCCTTACCGCCAGCCTGGTTCTGGCGGTTTTGACCGCCAGAACCTGGCTGGTGGTAACGGGTGTCGTGGGGCCCCTGGGGGCCCCTGCAGTGCCCATGCCAATGGCATGGGCACTGCAGGGGCCCCCTAACAGGGCCCCACCAAGATTTTCAGTGTCTGCCAAGCAGACACTGAAAATCGCGACGGGTGTAACTGCACCCGTCGCACCCCTTCCACTCCGCCGGCTCCATTCGGAGCCGGCATCCACATGGAAGGGGGTTTCCCGCTGGGCTGGCGGGCGGCCTTCTGGCGGTCGCCCGCCAGCCCAGCGGGAAACTCAGAATTACCGCGGCAGTCTTTTGACCGCGCAGCGGTATTCTGACGGCGGGACTTTGGCGGGCGGCCTCCGCCGCCCGCCAAAGTCAGAATGACCCCCATAGTCTTTGATAGATTGGGATTTACCCTGTTTACTATGAAAGAAATGAAATCTGCCTATTGCAATAGACACCGTTGGTGCATAATAATTGTCTAGATCAGTCAGTGCATTTACAAACATAACTCCCTGTCCCGCAAGTCTTTGTTTTTTTTCTATTCTGTTCTAAAACCTTAAGCCTTGTGGACCCAGTGAATGTAGTAGTACGTTCTTTTTTTTAAGTTAATTATTCATCCTCAATAACATCCATGTAGTTTAACAATACTCTTTCTATTCTTGCCATTTAAAAGATGGAACTCCAGGTACTATGAGGAATGGCTTTTGGGGCGCTAAGGAGTAAGGGCCTGATTTAGAGTTTGGTGGAGGCGTTAGTCCTGCACAAATATGATGGATATCTCGCCCACCGGATTACAAGTTCCTTAGGCCATAATGGACTTGCAATACGGTGTAGGGGATATCTGTCATTTTTGTGATGGAGTAAGCCCTTCCGCTAAGCTCCAAATCAGGCCCTAAGTCTGTGAAGCACACATTGTAATTATGCAACTATTTAGCTGACTAGACAGTTAGACCCTCATTATGACTTTGGCGGTCTTTTGCAAAGACCACCGAAGTTGCAGGCGCCAGAAGACCACCAGTGCTGGCGGTCTTCCTACCGCCATATTACGAGTAGTGAAGGATTTCCACCACCATTTGGGCAGAAATCCTTGAGTAGTCGTGCTGGCAGTGGGAGGCACAGAAACGTTTCCACAGCCATCACCGCCATACCAAAAGGACTTTGCCCGCCGTATTCCGAACAGTAATAAGGCATGACGGTGTCCTGATGGCGAGGCGCTGCCGGCGGTGGAAACACCGGCTCCTGCTCTTTGCCGGACGACCTCCTCTCCTGACAAGGTAAGTCAATTGTTTGGCAGGAGAGGGGGTGCGAGGGTGGGGGGGTGCTGTGTGTACGTGTGTGAGTGGGTGTCTGTCTGTGTGTGTGTATGCGTGTGTGTATAGGTGTTTGAATGCATGTCTGATTGTTGAAGTGAGTGTGTTGGAATATTTGTGTGTATGCGTGTATGATGGTGCGAGCGAATCAGTGTATGTGCGGGTGTTGGTGAATGCGTGTATGCAAGTGTTGGTGAATGAGTGCATGCGGGGTGCATGTGGGTGTGTGTGTTCATGTGCATGTATGCAGGAAGGATGGGGTGGGGTGGGGGAGGGGGAGCTGGTGTTATGGAATGGTGGGGGTGGGGCAGGGGGTGCTGTAATGGAGGGGTGTGGAGGGAGGTTGGTGCTGTCATGGAACGGGGTATTGTAATTGCAGGGAGTGGGTTGGGGGAGTCGTCTGCCGGCCACAGGAAATAAATTTCCTGTCACCGGTAGCCTTTCCGCCATGGTTTTTGTGGCGGTGCTACCCCTGCGGAGACCATGTTAGAAAGGAGACTTGTAATGCCACCGGCGGTCTTCAGTAGACCGCTGGGTTGGAGATGCTGGTCTCAGGCCCCGCGGTCCGACCGCCCTGGCAGTAACAGCAGGGATGTGGGTTTTGGCCGGGGCCAAACCGCCACACTCGTAATGTGCCGGTCTTCACTGCTGGCCCATCGGTGACCGCCAGACTTGTAATGAGAGCCTTAGTGTAGACTCTTGTACTTTTCCTATAGGTAATTTCTTGTAGATAATTATGCAGCACGAGTACCATTATCTTGCCCTAGCTTCACATGGGGCATGACCAGTGCTTACATTATATTTACATAGCCGTGAGCTTCACTATGTGAGGTACAACACTGTTATCCCCTCTTGTGATGCAGTAGTTACAGTGAATTTACTTAATACTTTACGTTATCATACGTAAACACTTGCTCTAAAGAGTTTACTTAGTACTTGAGGTTGTCACACACAAGCACTTACCATAGTTACAGTGAGTTTACTCTTGAAGTTGTCAATTTAAGCACTTGCCATAGAATTCCAACAATACCTCACTGCTAGTCTGATTCAGTGAGGGCTTTTGTCCCAATTAGTAAATTCACTCTGTGATATGATGCTCTACATCTGTCAACACCCGGTCACCAGTACTCAGACCTATCACGTCCCTTGGTCACCCTCATGCCCAAATAGCCCTCATGAGCGAGTTTTATTACGCATTCATGCAACGTGGAAGGAGCCACCAGTTGGTCTCCTCTTATCATCACACTACCTTCAATGGAAGCAACATCCCTCAATGGCCAACCCTTTTCCATATATTTCAAAACTTCTTGCAAAACAGAATCACTCATTTCTACTACCCACTCATCATGTGAAATCCTTCCTTCGGTAACTCTACACACGTCCAAGTCTACAGCAGCTTCCAGTTTCTCAGGTTCATCATTCTCTTCCAACCCCTCCATAACAGGCAGTCTAGATTAACAATCTGTTAAAACATTTCTTTTTCCGAGCACATACTAAAAAATATAACTATAAACCAACATCCTCATTGCCCATTGGGCTAACCTAGGAGTGGCCCTTCCAGCACCTTTGGTAGAGAAAACATCAACTAAAGGCTTATGATCTGTCCCTATGGCAAAGCTCGTTCCCCACACATCCTTCCTAGAGTAGCTGAGACTCCACCAACAAGCAAGGGCTTCTCTTTTAATGGTGGAGTACATTTTCTCTGCTTCTTTTATGAGTCTGGACACATATGCAATAGTTATCTCCTTGCCCTCCGTCACTTGCAACAACACTGCACCTAGACTGACGATCTGATCCTTTGCGTTAAATGGTTTTAGTGCAGGTGCGGAAGCTATAACATTTTTGAGTTCAGTGAATTCTGATTCACACCCATCACATCACACAAATCGCTCCTTTTCACACATAAGCTTTCTCATACACTTTGATTTGTCTGCAAGCATTGGGATACATTTCGGATGGTGAGCTAGTCCCAAGAAAGATCTGAGCTGATCTTTGTTTACAGAAGATGGTGCATTTTCGATTGCCGACATCAATTTTGATTTAGGTGAAATACCATTTTGGTCTATCCAATGCCCCAAGTATTCCACCGACACTCCAATATTACACTTCTCTTCTTTAATGGTCAAGCTGCTCTTCTGCAAAATATCAAGAACAGCTCTTGTGGTCTGATCATGGTCAGTCTGATTTTTTTCCAAACACCCAAATATCATCTTGGAAATAAGCCATTTGCGGAATATCTTTAAACAAGTGATGCATGGCTCTTTGGAAAATGGCTGATGCTGAAGCTAGACCAAAAGGCATGCATCTAAATCTATAAGCACCTTCTGGAGTGATGGACGACGTAAGTGCGTGGGACTCTGGGTGCAGCACTATCTGATGATAAATCCAAAGTGGAAAATACTTCAGCACCCTTTAGGTGGATAAGATTCCACCAATATTAGGCAAGGGATGTCTATCTATCCAGATGCAAGCATTGGCATCCTGGAGATCCACACACAGTTGCAGTTCCCCATTGCTCTTTTTCGCAATCACCACAGGAGCCAGCTACTCAGATGGCTCAATCTCCTCAATTACCTCATGTTCACACAACCTTGCTAATTCTTGCCGTAACAGCTCGCTCAACACCATAGGGACAGGACGAGGCTTGTGGGCTTTAGGAATAGCACGTTGTTTAATAATAATTTTGTGCATAAATCCCTTCAATTTTTCCCAAATCCTTACTAGAAACTAGAGGACACTCTTCTACAAAATTGGATTTCTGTACAACTCTCACATCCTTGCATGTCCCTAAGACCTGTTCCGGATGATTAAGATTTAAGTGTATACACTCCCTATATCCAGTATCTGTAAAATAAATTGACATTCCTCTTCTTCACTGTCAAACCCAACAGAATTGATCATATTAGTAGCTTTTCTTGCACACCTTGTTTCTCCTTTCATAATCTTGCAAAATTACCTCTAGCCTTACACTTTCTGCAAGTTTGACCAATTGCAGAACATTGTGAGTCAGTAGCTATATGTCATTTTAAGGCACACCTGAAACAAGTTAAGTCATTTTTATGTTTAACTTTGAAGGAGAGTTGTATTGTTCCATTTGTTTAAAATGTGACACCTCCATGTTGGACAGAATACGCTTTCTCTGTTGAGGAGGACAACTTTTTAAAACCCTCATCCGTTATTTCTGCTCTTTTCATTATGTCTATTGCCATTTGTAGGGTTAAATCTTCCATGTTCATCAACTTTTCCTGTACAGTTTTGTTGCGTACCTTTAAAACTAACTGATCCCTTAGCCACTCGTCCTGGAGATTCTTGTAATTACATGTCAATGCTTGAGCTCTTAAGTCAGCTACATAGCTCTCCACAGACTCTCCAGGTAATTGGCTCCTTTTTAGAAATTTAAAGCTTTCCACTACCACATTTTGTTTCAAAATTTATATTTAATTGCTCCATTGCTAAATCATATTCATCTCTGTTTTCCACATCGTCATCTTCTAGATCTGGTAGGTGTTTTAAAATATGTCTGCCTCAGCTCCCAAACAATGTTATGACATTGCAAGTTTCCTAGATGCCGTGAAGATGTCACCACCAACAGCCAGAACACAAGCCTCAAATTCCTCTTTCTAGTCTTTCCAGGCTGTCAATGGTTCACCTAAAGTATTGAGAAAAAATGAAGGCGTTACGAAACCTTCCATGATAAAAAATAGAAGGACAAAATATTAAGCTAATAAATATTTGTGACTGTTGTAAAGTTCAATATAGAAATGGTGCCGTAATCATGGAGCAAAATCACTTTTTTTCCTAATTGAATTGATTGCATACTTAAATAAGTATATGTATCGTGTCAATCGCTGATTTCCCTGAATGACAGGAAAAGGTTAGATAAAGACATGCCTAGCACCGCAAGGATAAGTGAATTACACGTTGCTAAACTACACCTTTCAGCATGGGACATTGAGGCAGCAGTAGATGCTTATAATAGAAATGTTTATTAGTTGCACATGGCTTCAGCGCTTGAGATTCACGAGACACGCTGATGTATTTTCCTGACATGTAACTCACCGCGTCTAAGAATATTATTTTAGTTGCGGCTGCTGCGATCCACTCATGAAGCACAGTTCTGCTGTCCACACAAACTAGAACAAGTGCAGACAAATGTCAGATCTGCGCTGACAATCTCCACAAAATTGACTCCTCCGACAATACCAGAACTGCAGTTGGATCCATGACGTTGTTTCTCCTCGTGGTGAACAAAGCCGCTCGTCGCCAGTGAAAAGTCAGAAATATGCACACACGCAGGTAAGGTTGAGCAAGTTCCTTAATGGCATGTAACAGGGAGGGAGACTCTCCAGCAACTGATGCTCAGAAACCTCCAAAGTAGAACTCTCCATGTTAACACATTCTGCACCGTGAGGCTGCGCACACATAGAACGTAGCATGTAGAACATTACAGGTGGCTCCCTTTGCACTGGTGAAAAAGCCCCTCTGTCTCCCAGATGAAGGGGAAAACAACTTGACAGACTGGACAAGACAAATAAAATGCGGCATGTAAACCAGTCTGAGAGACTCTCATTACAATTGACAAGTAGTATTCAATTTACATTCCCTGAATCTGACAATTACACACATCATGCTGGGCTAGCTGGTCGTATTTGTGTTTTGGAAGATGGAGGAGAAAGAATGGCAGATAAAATAGATGGAAGAGATACAAAAGTCAGTTAATGACAGTATAGCAAACTAATAGGCCTCGCCTAGTCGAGATCTATTGGTTTTGGCAGTCTTTTTTAGCCATGCTGAGCAAAAAAACAGAGATTAAAGTGATGTTTTATTTAGGTGAAAATGCCAGTTACAAATCCTTAAATGTTACATGTTAAACTAAAAATCACTGAAATTCACAAGTTAAAGTTAACTGAACTAACTATAACTCATGCCCCCGCTATGCACTGTATTCTCATCAATTATGTTTATTTAGAGTCTCAAGTGATGTAATATATGAGGTAATAAGCACTGCATGATGACTGCATCATTCTCAAACTAAAGGGTCCAAATATATCAAAGATTATTTCTTTCAAACTCACCTGGCTCAGCTGCGTAATTGAAACTTCTCAGATAGCTGAACAGGTGAGCCTCACCAACCTTTAGAATGGTCAAATGTTGAAGTATAATAGAAACTACTATGTTGCAAATTTCATGTGATCTTCAATTTCCCTCTAGGACATCGTCATTCATCATGAGTTCCAAAGTAACAATGGGTGGGTGTAGTGATGTATTGGTTTGTATGTAAAAGAAGAATGCTATGACATCAGGGGCAGTGGAATGTTGGGGCAGGCTGTGACTGGGGATTGGAATGTTTTCATATGAAAGGTTGGAGTTGTGCCGGTTTGGGGATGGCGAGCACATGTATCTCTGTCTGTACATTATAACTGGAAATAAACTTGTAAGGAAAGAACAAGAAGAGCCAGTGTACTTACTTCACATGGCGACGAGGATGGGATCGTAAAGCAGCAAGCATTGGACTAAGAAAACTGTATTGGAAGGCAACGCTACAGACATCAGACTGAGGATTGGAGAGCAGCTATTTTCTGACCTGCTTTGTTAAAGGCAACTTATTTTAAGCAAGTGAGGGAAGTTTTTTTTAATTATTATTTATTTATTTTTATTTTTCTCTTTCTCTAATACAGTTGCCGTTTGTTTATTTTGTTTGAGGCGCGTGTGTACTGCTCAAACGTTAGATTTTTCATCGCGTCGGTCCTCGCGTGCACCCCCGCATGGTTACTGGTTGCCTGGACAACATAATGCTTAATAACAATGTCTTGTGAACGTGCTGGTTCTTGCGCTGGAAGTTACATAGGAGCAGGAACAGCGCCCTTTTAATGTTAATTAGTACCAAGTACATGGTATTATTTTTACTATTCTTAACTTTTTAGCAACTTCATTGCTGAAGTTTATCCGGCACAAAGGAAAACTAACAGAAATTATTATAACAGAGATACATGTCTTGCTGAAGAAGTAAGCTAAAGAGTTATATTTTACAGCTATAATTTTTAGTACACTATGTCTTCGAGTGGAGATTCTTCTGGTACAGGGACGTCGCTTTCTTTGCAGTTGAGTACACCAAAGGAATTTTTAGCATCTCCTGGTGAACCAGCTGTACAATGGAAGGAGTGGAAGGAATATTTTTTGAATTACATAGCAAACTTAGAAGATTGCAATGGTTTAATCTCTGCTGAAAGAAAAAAAAGGATCTTAATGCACTGTTTAGGCCCTGAAGGTCTTCGTATTTACAGTCAACTACAAAAACATGATAGAGGCGATGAAGATGTGTTTCAAAGTGCTATTTTGGATTTAAATGATCATTTTTCTCCTGCTGTTTGCATTGCGGTTACTCGTCACGCATTTTTCCATAGGAAACAAGAGAAACACGAGGACATAGAGAGCTACGTTTCTGCTTTAAAACATTTAGCTAGCTCATGTAGGTTTGCTGGTCTACATGATGAACTGGTACGGGACCAGATTGTAATGTATACTAAAAACAAATCTATTCAAGAGAGGTTGTGGATTGAAGGCGAATCCAGTCTAAAGGATATTATTGCTTTAGTGAAGAAAGCGGAATTATCCGAAAGATGTGCGAAAATCACTTTGGCACAGGATAAGAACTTTGAAGAAGTTGTTGCCAAAGTTAGTGATCGCAAGCACAACAAATGGTCCATGGATAAGCGGGATAATGACTTTAAAAAAGAGAAAAATCAAACTTTTGCAAGGAATCAAAAATATAACATGTCTGATCGATCCAGAAATGAGTGTTTCCGTTGCGGGAGTTCCTTTCATTCTGCAAAATTTGATGGGTGTCCAGCTAAAAATGCTAAGTGTTTGGAATGTGGAATTGTAGGCCATTTTGCTAGGGTGTGCAAGAAGAAACAAATGAAGAAAGTGAACAATAAAGTGGCCTGCATTAAGGAAGTGGTGGAAGACTGTTCTGATGACAGTGATGAAGACGTAAATTATAAACTGAGGGGTCACAAAACTGTGGTTTTGAACATTTCAGGACAAACGTCAAACAAACCCTTGTGTTGGGTATCATTTGGGGGAGTTATGCTGCAGGTGGCAGCAGACTCTGGTTCCCCATACAGTATTGTTTCAGAATGCACATGGCAAAAGCATTTTGTACATAGTTTAGGAGAACATTTAGAAACCTCTGACATTTCGCCTGAAAGTTACACTGGTGATAGAATAGATATTATTGGTTTTAGATTGCTGGTATTCAAATTTAAGCAAAGACAAGCCGTATGTAAATTATATGTGGCTAAGGATGGTCCGTCGGTATTAGGCTGGAAAGACCAAAAGAAACTGCATATTGTGCTCGATCCTAACAGTGTAGAGCAAGTCTTAGTAATGTGTGATGAAGAAGACACAAAAAAATGGGTCACACAAGAGTTTCCAGGAGTGTTCAATGGGCAAGTAGGTCAACTGAAAGGCTTTATACATCAGATTAGACTAAAAAAGGATGCCAAACCAAAAATTCATAAGGTACGGAATATTCCGTTTATTGTCAGGGAAGAGGTAAAAAAAGAGTTGGACAGGTTACAAAATTCACAGATTATAGAACCAGTTGAAGCTTCTGAGTGGGTTTCACCTTTGGTTGTTGCGCGTAAAGCTAATGGCAAAGTGCGTTTGTGTGTGGATTTGAGAGGTTTGAACAATAATATCATAGTAGATCAGTTTCCTTTGCCTCGTATTGATGAGATGTTGTCTGCCACGAGAGATGCTAAATGGTTTTCCACTTTGGACTTGTCGTCTGCTTACCACCAGGTTAGGTTGGACTATCATAGCAGACATCTTACAACTTTTTGTACACCATGGGGTTGTTTTCGTTTCAAACGTATGCCATTTGGTTTGGCGTCGGCGGCTGCCGTCTTTCAAAGGTTGATGGCGCAGTTATTTGGACATTTGCCTAATGTTACATTCTTTCAGGATGATATTTTAGTTATGGGAAGTAGCAAGAAACATCATGATAGGAATTGAGGAATGTTTTGAACATCTTACAAGAAAAAGGTCTGACCGCAGAGATCAGTAAATGTAGGTTTGCACAGAGAAAAGTAACGTATTTAGGACATGAGATTGACCATGAAGGCATAAGACCTAAAAAAAAGTTGGTGGAAGCTAGTAAGAATGCCCCATGCCCCACATCTAAAGATGATTTGAGATCCTTTTTAGGTCTAGCCGAGTATTATTCGAAATTTGTAGAACATTTTTCAGCTAAAACCTACCAAATGAGACTGTTACTAAAAAACAAAGTGAAATTTGAATGGAATGTAAGTTGTCAGAAAGCTTTTCAGGAAATTAAGAATGCAATTGTGAGTGCTCCAATGTTGCATGGGTACGATCCAAAAGCTTGTTCTATTATCACTACGGATGCAAGTGGTAAGGGCCTTGGTAGTGTATTAACACAGCGTGACAATGTGGGTAAAGAATATGTGGTTGCATTTGCATCCCGTTCTTTGTCTCCCACAGAGGAAAAATACTCTGTAATAGAGAGAGAAACTTTGGCATGTGTATGGGCATTAGAACACTTTCGGAAATTTGTTTGGGGGCAAAAATGCATCATACGGACTGACCATAAGCCTCTTACTAAATTGTTAACTACAGAAGGTTTATGTAGAGCATCTGCGAGAATAGCTAGACTATCTATGAGACTACAAGATTTCTTATATGAAGTGCAGTATGTTCCTGGGGTAAAAAATGTTACTGCAGATTTTTTAAGTAGAATGTCCTTACCTTTAAGAGAGTTGGATCAACATCCATGGAATGACTGGTGTGTAGCTGGTGTGTTTGATGAGAATACTTTAAGCTCATTGCAAAAAGAAGAATGGATCATGGAGTATGAGAAAGACGAAGTGTTGAAAGAAGTTAAAAACAAAGTGATGTTCGGCTGGTATAATGACAAGAAAGTCAAAAGCAGTGATATGTTAAGAGCTTTTTGGGAAGTGAGAGATGAATTGAGTATTGAAGGTGATTTTGTGTGTAGAGGTGGGAAGATTATTCCCCCCTGTGGTATTAGAAATAAACTTATCGCTATTGGACATGAAGGTCATTCAGGAATATCTCGCACCAAAAGAGGAATTAAAGTACTTTATTGGTGGCCAAAAATTGATGTAGAAATTGAGAGATATGTACGTGACTGCATGGAGTGTGAGAATAGTGACAAATCTCAAAAGACACTTAACCCGCCAATTTCTTCTTCAAGTTGTCCTAATATACCATGGGAAGAAGTTGCTTTAGACATTATGGGTCCTATTACGTGGCATGATGGGTCTTCAAAGTTTATTGTGGTTTTAGTTGATTTGTTTTCAAGGTGGATTGAATTTTCTGTGTTACAAAAAAATTGATACCAAGGCAGTGATTAATTTTTTGGAGGAAATATTTTTGAGGGAAGGATTTCCCAGAATTTTATTGACGTACAATGGTGTTCAATTTAAATCTGAGGAAATGAAAACTTTTGCTAAAATGACTGGTATTGAACAAAGGTTTACAGCTTTATATCATCCCAGGGGGAATGCTGTAGTGGAACGTATCAATAGGATTTTCAAGGGCATCATTCAAATTGCAAAGCATAGAAACAAAAGTAATATAGATTCTGAGTTAAGGAAAATGTTATGGGCTTATAGAGTGACACCTCATGAGACAATAGGTCAAAGTCCGTTTGATATAATGCGAGGTAGAATTCCATTTTCGAAGATTAACCCTGGTTGGATGCAAAGAAGCAGACAAGTACTTTGGAGCAAAGAACATGTAAGAAAGTGCATAAAGAGTTCACAAGAAAAGAACAAGAAATATTTTAATAATAAATATGGTACTAAAGAAGCACATTTGAATGTGGGAGATTGGGTGAGAGTGAAATCCGTAAGGAAAGTGGCTAAAGGTGAGAGCAAGTTTGGCGAGCCTATAAGAATTAAGAAAGTGATGAGAAATACTGTCATTTTGGATGATGGCAGTGTATGTCACATGAGTCGCGTTGCTATTGCTAAGCCTTGCAAACAACAATTTGTGCAGTATGATTTGCTGGAAGGTAATAATAACAAATATTGGTGGTTGGAGTGTGATATTGATGGTAACAAAGATTCTAGAGTTATTGGGGAATTGGGAGCTAGGGGCTGTCAGGAAGGTGTCCAGACTCGTATTAATATGGGAGAATTTGAATGTAATGTGAATGAGCGTGAACAGAATAAAAATGTAGCTTGTGGTGAAGTGAAGAAAAGTTGTTTCGGCAGGGTTTTGAGAAAACCTAAGGTATTAGAAAATTTTGTGTGTGATTAAATAAAAATATATATATTTATTTATATACATATTATAATTTTTTTTTTATTTTTTTTTTAAGGGAAGGGGATGTGTAGTGATGTATTGGTTTGTATGTAAAAGAAGAATGCTATGACATCAGGGGCAGTGGAATGTTGGGGCAGGCTGTGACTGGGGATTGGAATGTTTTCATATGAAAGGTTGGAGTTGTGCCGGTTTGGGGATGGCGAGCACATGTATCTCTGTCTGTACATTATAACTGGAAATAAACTTGTAAGGAAAGAACAAGAAGAGCCAGTGTACTTACTTCAGTGGGCAGAAAATGACCTCCACCTTCGTGAATGTTGCGGAAGTGATGTTGGATAATAACTGGCATTTGTGGACACAAATGGATTGTGAGAAATATTGACAGTTGGTGACAACATATAGACTTCAGTATAGGCGATCTGTGTTTTCTCCTATTGGGAAGCATGAGGAGGTGCACCATGGCATTCTGGATTCACAGCAGGCTTAAGTACTTCATATCTCTACACTTATCCCATTTGGCTGTTGTTTCTCTTTAGGCAGTTCGCTGCATGCTATCAAGAGGTCAGGTGTTTTCTTTGATCCAAAAGGTTTAACTGTTCCCAACAACTAAGTTCATTCTCTTTGAAAGTATCATCAAGGGGCCCAGATAAAAGTGATTCTCATTTCCCACTCAGAAGCCAACAGCAGTATCATTCAAGACTGGCTGAAGGAATACCAAGCATCGAGGCTGTGATATAAAGGTGTCACCTGAAGAATGATGTCACAGTATGGCACAGAATCCAAGCAGACATCATCAAACAAAGGAACATTCTGGGATGGTGATTGTTTATTAAGCAGGACTTTGTATAAAAAAGATCAGGTACAATTTCTTCACTAAAGAAGTCTTTAGTTGAGCTACAACAAACCGTGGCCAGGAAACAACAGTCCAAACTTGGTATGCTCCCACGCAAACACAAACCATGGACCATCAAGGAGATTCCATTCTAATACAGTACTGTTAAAACATACCACATTATAACACATCTCCTTCCCTTCCATAAACAAAAAAACACATTAAAGAACACAATAATAGAATGAGGAAACATAAGTACTTACAATAACTAAAGAAGGTTATAGAATAGTTGCATAAATATATGATTTACTTAACAAACATAGTCCCTCAAATACCCAGGTGGCTTCCAATGTTTTACATCTCTTCCACCCAATGTTCTGAGAAGAACATTTCGAGAAATTGTGCATAAATCCCGTCCACCACTTAAAGAGGAATTAGCCAAACCCCCTTTCAATCCAAAATCAGCATCCTTCATCAGCACCAAAACTGCTACATTTGGAATACACATCAGCAAGTACCAAAGCAAATCTGCACTTACTATTAAGTTTGCACGTTGGACCAATAAAATCCACGCACACACTATGCAAAGGCTTACCAGGATTTGCAGTTTGCCCCATGGAACACTGCTATAGCCTCCTTGCAAACAGGGTCTTTTCAACCCATTATGGGCCAGATGTAGGAACCGTTTTGCATGGCGCAAACTGCGAAATTCGCTGTTTGCGCCATGCAAAACGGGCATCGCGATGACCATTCCCATTTTGTGAGTCGGTACCGGCTCGCAAAATGGGAATGCGACTTGCAAAAAAGAAGGGGTGTTCCCCTTCCTATTTGAGATTCGCACCGCAATGCAGAATGGCTTTGTGACCGCGAACGCGTTCGCAAAGCAATTTGCAGTTAGCACCCATGTGAAGTGAGTGCTAACTCATTCGCAAAAGGGAAGGGGTCTAAATGGGACCCCTTCCCCTTTGTGAATGTCGCCAAAAATATTTTTTCAGAGCAGGCAGTGGTCCAATGGACCACTGCCTGCTCTGAAAAAATGAAACCAAATGGTTTCATTTTCTCAAGGGTATTGCAACTCGTTTTCCTTTAAGGAAAACGGGCTGCAATACAAAAAAAAAAACTGCTTTATTAAAAAAGCAGTCACAGACATAGTGGTCTGCTGTCTTCCGCAGGCCACCATCCCTGTGAGTGCAGGGAATCGCAAGGGGGTCGCAAATTGCGACCCACCTCATTAATATTAATGAGGTGGGTCTTTGCGACCCCCTTGCGATTCGCAGATGTTGTCAGGGACACAATTCTGCATATGGGATTGCGACTCGCAAATTGCGAGTCGCTCCGACTTGCAATTTGCAAGTCGCAATCCCAAACGTACCTACATCTGGCCCTATGTCACTTGTTCAGCTAACCCTAGGCACCAAATCTGAACCTTGAGTCTTCAATGAGTTAAACTGTGTCTTAAATTCCCTTAATTGGTTAACACTGTCAGTTTAGCTTTTTACCCTAAATGTGGTATTCCTCATTAGCAACATTTCACCACAGTTTATCCAAAATCCTAATAAATGGCCGCACAGGCACTGACACACATCTCTCCCATCTACACCCAGAAATGACCAAATATACTACCTCCTTAAAAGCGTTATCAGCACCCATCTCATGGCACCACTCCTCCACACTAAACACACCTTCACCACCAATAGAGCATACTGAACCAAAGCTACTACGCCTTCATGCTCACTGGCTAACACTGCCGGACAATCCATTACACACCAATCTACAGACAATGTGGACAAACAATCTGCTTCAGTATTTCTCAATCCTTTAATGTGTTCATTCTGGTATCGATACTCCGTAGCCTGGCTGCTTGCAAAACCTTTACTAGCCCACCAGGAAGGAACACTTTCATCAAAGGTTTATTATCCATACGCAAAATAAATTGTGTTCCCCATAGATATGTCTGGTAATATTCAACACCCCTTACAGCCGCCAGTGTTTCACTTTCAATGACCGAGTACTTCCTTTCAGAATCTGTGAGTGTTCTTCAAGTAAATGCCACAGTTTTTTCTGCATTCCCATGTCTTTGAGAAAGGATGGCTCCAAGACCAGTAGTGCTCGCATCAACTGTAAGTATGGATTTCAGTTTGATATAAAAGTGCACCAATACATCTGCCTCATAAATCTCTCTCTTTATGGAGTCAAATCAGTTTTGCAGTTCACAACCCCAAATGAAATTACACCCCTTCCTTACTAAAGATCTCAACCATTCTTTATTAATCAGCAAATCACTCAACATATTTTGAATAATATTCTGTTAAGCCCATGAAGGATCTCAGCTGTTCCTTATCCAGGGAAGCTGGAGCAAAGCCAATTGCTTTTAACAAATATTTTTTGGTTTCACTCCTTCACTTCATATAGTGTATCACAAATACTCAACTTTATCTTCCTAAAATGTACACTTGTTTTCCCTTTACATAAGTCCTACCTCTGCAATTCTGTGAAAGCTTGTCTGAGCACAACATTATGTTGCTAAAAAATTACAATGTCATCATTAAAGTAAAAAACATCTTGTAACCTTTCAAAAACTTCACTGATCATACGCTGGGAAATGCTCACTGCCAAAGATAAGCCAAAAGATAATTGCCAAAGATAAGCCAAAAGATATGCAAGTAAATTGGAAGGTTCCATCCATGGTAATGAAAGCTGTGAGCAGTTTGGACTCTTCATGAAGTGTACTTTGGTGGTAAGTATTTTTAAGATGTAACTTAGAAAAATATTTCCCCCTTTAAGTAACAACACCAATTTGTTAATGTTAGCCTCAGGAAATGTGTCAACTACAATATTTTGATTTAATGACCTGAGATCCACTCACAACGCCCATCAGCTTTCTAAGTGATAACTACAGGAGGTATCCAACTAGATCCTCTACCGATTCTATGATCTTTTCATCCATCATTTCCTGTATCATTTTTTGCCTCACCTGAACCACAATAAGTGCCCTTCACACTTTGTGTTGAATCTGTAAAGCATCTGGTTTAAGCACATTTTATCATCAAATACATGTTTCACCTCTTCCAATATTCCTTCTAGAGATTCATCCACCACCTCCAAGACCTGAGAAGGAGTTCTAAGGTTAATAATGATATGCAAGTCATATTGGTGTAACCACCCCAGTATTGAAGTCCCATATTCAGCTACATTCACCTTGCCCTGTATATGTCTTTGTGAAAAGTGAAAGTCCATATAACCCAGTATATCAATAGTTTCCCCTTGATAACTGCCTGGACATATATCTTTGGGTTTCAAAATGGTCCCATTCCACTCACACTTCTCTTGGTATGACAGTGTGAATATAACACAAATAAGTTGGATCTGACATCCATTCACCACAAACGTGGTCTTTGGCCTATTCTTTCTTCTATCTCTCACAGGTACACTTCCTTCACATCCTACACTCAAAGTCCTGTCAACTACCCCAGTGGCCAACGATGAATCTTCTGAAACCACAGACACTTTTTTTCTGATCATAGATTTACACATCGTAGCAAAATCCCCCAAAACACATTTCCTACATTCTTAGTTAACTGCAAAACTAGACTTTGAATCTAACATATGAGTTATGCACCTACATCTATTGCAACTCTTATTAATTTGTTTAGGAGACACTCTGCTTCTGATTTGACTTTAACACCGCACCCATCTCCACTTTTGGTTTGGTGATAACTCCAATCTCAGAGACCTCGTAACCGCGTTTTTTTGTCTTTTCCAATTATTTCATACATAAGTCAGATACTCACAGACTCATGTGCAGATTCCATCGGCACAGCTATGTCTCACCCCACTAAATACATCAAAGGTTTTGAAATGCACAACAAATAATACAAGAACAAGCAACACAACATACAATATGTGGTTTCTGCATCACTCCTCTGAAATGTGCATCATAGGACAATTGCATAAACATTCACCACAATAACTTATTCACCGGTGTGCATGATTATGATGTAGAACAACTTAAAGTGTATACATCACTGTATTAACAATGAGTTGTTGGTTTAAGTGTGCGTATCACCTTACACACAGTCTTCGGAGCCCAATCCAATATGGTCACCATGCGCAGTGAAATGCACATTGCAGGACACCCGTCACACGTACATAAATGAGCACAGGCACCTACATCAAATATCCAATCCAAGATGGTTGCTGTGCACACTCCTTCGTTCAATAAAACACATGTTGACATCAACTCAGGCCAAAAATTGACTGTAGGAGAAACTTTGGTGTATTCGCGCTTAACTATAGGTGGATACGACTGTCTTCAAATTTTGCTTTCAATCAAGATAAATACACCTTGTAGAGATATCTCCTCTGTGAAACGGGAATCCTCAGTTTCTTCTCCAAAATGAAACCACAGTAAAGTCTCTCCTCACCACAAGTGGATTCACCTTGAAAATCAAGAAACGTTGTAGCATACTCCCCTAGCCAGCTTGTGGCCAAACTGTAGTGAAAGATGAGGACTGCAGGTACGATTTTCTCATTAAATAAGACTACATTTGAGATACAAGAAAGTGTGGTTGCTGGTGAGTAACCAACTGCGGAAGCCCGGAATGCTCACTCTAAACACAACCCATGGAACCTCCAAGAGATTTCATTCTAATACAGTACTGTCAAAACATATCACATTACAACAGACAAGTAAAAAAAATAGTGTTTTTTCTCTACATTGGATGGCTTTTGTATTGTGTGTTAATGTTCCTAATGTCTCTGGCATTATGGGGGTCATTACAACCCTGGCGGAAGGCGGAGAACCAGCGATAAGACCGCCAACAGGCTGGCGGTCTTACCCCAGCGTATTATGACCATGGCGGTTACCGCCATGGTCATCTGCCGGTTCTCCGTTCTGCCGCCAGGGCGGAGACGTCCGCCGGGCTGGAGACCTGGGTCCGTTACTGTACCGCCGGCAGTATTCTGACCCGGCTTACCGCTGCGGTTTTCCAGCGGTCTGAACCGCCATGAAAACCATGGCGGTAAGCACTATCAGTGCCAGGGAATTCCTTCCCTGGCACTGATAGGGGTCTCGCCCACCCTCCGACCCCCACCCCGACTCCCTCCCCTACACCCCCCACCACCCCTGCCAACCCCCAAAGGTGGCAGGGCCCCCTCCCCACCCCGACCCCCAACATCACTTCACTCATACCCACACGACACGCACGCAGGCACCACCTACACACTCACACGCACACACGCCAACATACATGCCTACATACACACACACAGGCAGACACGCACACCCACATTCAAACATACACGCACACATCGATACAGACATACCCACAGACATACACGCACTCATTCCCATACACGCAACACCCCCGTAGGCATCCATGCACTCACACACCCCCTCTACATACACAGACGCACACCCCCAGGCACCCACACAACACACAACATCCCCCCACCCCTGTCCCCTCACGGACGATCGACTTACCTGGTCCGACGATCCTCCGGGAGGGGACGGGAGCCATGGGGGCAGCTCCGCCGACACCACACCGCCAACAGAACACCGCCACGCCGAATCATAGGACGTGATTCGGTGGGCGGTGTTCTGTTGGCGTGGTGGTGAAGGTGGAGCAACCTCCACTTCCCCGCCGCCCGCCAGTATGGCTGTTGGTGGCTCTCCATCGGAAAAAGGACGGAGAGCAGCCAACAGTCATAATACGCCGAGCGGCAAACCACCACTACTGGCGGTCTTCCACACGGCGGTCCCTCGGCGGTCTTGTAAAAAGACCGCCGAGGTTGTAATGACCCCCTATATCTTTCTTATTTCTATGTTATTATGGTGTGCCATAACATTCTAAGTGTTGGAGAGATCTACTGATGTCCAGGGCAGTGTTAGTCATTTTGCTCTTGGCTGGACAACAGTTGAGTTACTCACTTTATGGGCTTGCATATGCTTTCTCTGAATCTTCTGAATAACCCACATTTCAAGCATAACCTATAGCATGCCTGCTTCTTGGGATAACGCAATGGCCTCTTTAACATGGATTTTTATTTTATGCTTCTTCCTTGCCTGATTGTATTTTGCTCGCTCACACACAAAATTCTACGCTCATCAGTTTTGATTACAGAGTTATTTTAATAATTCTGTGGTTTATATACAGTAAATTTGACATGCACGTCTTCTAGCTTGCTGAGTTCTAATGTTTCAACTGACATAGTGTAACCTATTGGCATTTCTTTTTTAGCTCCCAGCTTTCTATTTTCTAGTCTTCCACAAAATCACAGCATGCACATTTCTTCCATATTCCAAATGGGTTTGACGCAGATCTACTTTTGGAGATCCAGGAATGTAGTGGTGGCCACAGAAGTGAGAAAGATGTTTGTCATCTTTGTGTATCTCGGTCTCACAGTGTGGAACAAGTCAGATCATGTTCTGCATGTGCAGAATTTGTATAGAAAATGGGTCATGACATGATCAACACACTATGTACCCGATTCACACAGTGTTTCCCAACAGGATTAGGTTCAGTTGACATCCCTGTTCACAAATAGGTTTTATTACTGCATAAGTGATTCCAGATGTGCAGGTTGTCTTTTGTTGTAAATTTCTGATCGTTGTCAGGACTGAGTGCATTAATGGTTATTTACCAAACAAAAAGATGGGTAAGCACGACAAACTTGTATGTGTGTCAGTATTCACCAAATAGCAACAGGATTTTTCCCTTTCAAAATGCATGTGTGAAACTACTTCTCGAAGAAATAAGAAGGGCATGGAAGTATTCATTTGGATTCAATAGAAATTGTTTCACTATGAGGAAACGATTTCCACCATTGAGAATAAAAGAAAGGAACATGCATTAGCAAGCCTGTTGTTCTGGGTTACACTTTCAGTCTTGCCTGAAACATAAAAAATGTTTGCAACAATAAAAACATCAAAACAAAAAAAAATGATTGTTTCATGTATACAACACATCTATAACATCAAGCATATAACTTTAGATGATTCTGAGTACCTGATATGTGATAAGGGGAGATGTATCAAAGATGCGTTTTGCATTTCTTAAAAAGCGAATTTTAAGAAATCGCTATTTAAGAAATGAAAAAATGGGATGTATGAAATTTGCGATTCGGTAATAGCGATTTCTTAAAATTCGCAATCTCAATTACCCAATCGCAATTAGAGAATGCAACACCATTCATCTCCATGGGCCTTTGGCCGATAGGTGCGAATGGTTTTGCATTTCCCAATTTACGAATTTCGGTTAGAAATTCGCAAATTAGGTAATGCAAACCCCAGGGTGTTGGGGGCCTAAGCCCCCCTCTTATGCACCCCCCAAAAATATTTGCGGACATGTGAAGCACACACATGCCCTAGGGGCTTGTGTGCGCTACATGTCATTTTTAAAAATGCATTTATAGTGCATTTTTTAAAATTGCACATACTTACCACCAAACTTGAGTTTGTGGTATTTGCATTTCCTAAATGCCCAATTCGTATTTAGGAAATGCTTGATACATGTGCTTTGGAAATCGCAAATGGGATTTCCTTTTTTGCGATTTCCTATTTAGAGAATAGCAATTTGCAATTCTCTAAATGGGGTCGCAATTTTAAGGAAACGCTATTTTAGCGATTCCTTAAAATTGCACTGTGAATGCCTTTCATACATTGCGAATGCAAAAACGTTTTGATACATCTGGCCCATAGTGTCTCAGGCATTGCAAAGCAATCACTCCATAGGATGCAAAATGATACATTACACAGCCAATACCCAGAGGTGAGAGAGGGTACGCCTTAGGGTGGTGCTAGAGCCCACCATATAATAATTTTAAAGAATTGGTATTGCAGAAAGTTGTGCTGTCAAGTCAGCCCTAAACATATTTGGCTGATGAAGAAGCATTAGAGTACACTTGGGTGACTAGGATTACCATGGATATCTATTATTTCTGAAGACTGATGTGCATCTACCTACACAGTTTCATGAATTACCCAAAATGTGAATATTATGCAGATCAATGTCATACATCTATAATTTGTCTATTATAAGATCTTTCTATTCCTCATAGATTGGTGGTCCAACTTGAACAGAAGTTCACTAACATTTTCATGATGTACGACTAGAAATCCACAACTAGTTAGGTGTAATCCTGGAAAGTTTTGTGAATTACCAAAAGTAATAGATTTGCACTCATAGATTGTGTTGCATAGTTATAAGTTTTTAAAAAAGAATTGATGCCTTTTATTCACTGTGTTGTAGTTACCTTATTGTAAGCATGCAAATGTGATTTGTCTTGTTTTCTAAACAATAATATCACAATCTGATTGGTGCTCTTAAAGAACAAATGTATATATATCAATAATACATTAAAATTAATAAATTATATGCAAATAAAGAAGCAAATGAAAGAGAAAACATTTCCTATATTTAATTGTGAAATTAACAAAATATTTGAATATTTGTGTATTTATTCGGTGTATAGTTGTTTTGTGTATTGCTTTGAGGTTCAAAACATATAAATTGCTCAGACCTGTGGTCCCCAGCTTTCAATGACGGCTAAGTAGGATTCTGCAGATTCCAGTAATGATTCACTGGCGGTCCACAGAATTCAAAAGGTTGAAAACTACTATCCTAGGGCATATAAAACATTTGGGGAGTGCATTTTTCTTAAATCATGCAATGCTTCTCAGCAAGACCGAGGTAGTTTCATTCAATGGCCTGTCTCTTATTTAAAACAAGACATAGCCTGACCAAGAGTTTCTCTCAAACCTGCCTCCTTGTCTCTAGATATGTATATGCCTGGATATTTAAATCCTTGCATGTGTATCTGGAATGGGTACAAAACCTTGGGATGAGGTGGGAAGTGTGCAGTCCTTGAGGGGAGAAATTGGACCTTGTCTAATTGATCCAGAACCCAGGCTAAACACCATATATACTCTAAGAAATAGGAATATGCCTAGAAATAGAGGATTTGGAATCCCCAAGGCATAAAAACAGATTATCCACAAATAGTGCCACCCTTACATGTGACGCTGGGTCGCACTGAAGCTCCAATATCAGGGCACCATGATTGATCCTGACACAGGTTCCAGGGGTGAGTGCCCCTGGCCAGGCTCCCCTGACCAGATGCCATTCACTTTCATCCTAGCGCTTGACTTAGAATGTGGCAATCTGATCCAGAAGAGGATCACAAGGCCCAGACCCAATCCATTAAAAGCAGCTAACATGTAGGGCTACTCAACAGAAATAAATGCCTTCTCTGCATTGAGTGACATTACTAATGCTGGTTCATTCACATTTCTAGTATATTTTAGATAGCAGTGAAGCAATTAGGTTTACATAAATAAAGAGCTGGCACAAAAATTAATTTGGTCTTGATGGATCAATGCCCCGATGAATCAATTAATTTGATTGGTCGGAAACGTAACTAGAATTTTAGTTTTAATATTCAGTAATGAGAAAGGCCTATATGAAGCACACACTCATTAACAAGTGTGTCATATTCGTGAATTATAACAACTGTAGCAGATCACAGGCCTGCTGATATTGATCCCTCTTTGAAATCCCCAAAGAACAAGTGCTGAGGTGCAGATCTAACCTACCTAACACATGCTTATCTGGTTCCATGAAGAACCCATTGGCTCTGGAACATATCCTTACTTCAGTTGGCTGACAGCAATGGAGATTTTTTGCACAGCAAGTTCTTGATCTTACAGAGTAATGGTTTTGGATAAATTCTCAGGATTGAGAGGTCCCAAACGAATCTTTGATGGTTGCCTTCCCATGCTGTGCCCTTAGTCTCACAGAGGACGCAATAGTAAAGGGTAAAGGCAACAGCAGTTGCCCCATCCCCAGATAAAATCCTAGCCTGGACATCTCATACTGCAGAAACCTAGCGATTTCCCTCTCCCAACCAACTGAGCCATGCCAACATTTTCCTAGCTTTATTGCCAATATCATATACGAGGTGTTGCATGGCTCTGAAATGCACTTATCTGCCAGCAATCCGTACTGCTGAGCTCCAACCTTCAAGGCTATCAACAGGCCCGGGTCCTGACAATCAGTAAACTAGCTGTCCAGTCTTAAAATGACATTCTCAGCTTCAGCAGATTATCAGCTGTAGCTCTGCTTTTCCTGATATTTTGGCGATCACCTGTCCCCTTAGCATAGTCTTATACCCTTCTGTGAGGGCCACAGCTGAATTTACTGATTCTACATTTTACTCAGTTTTTCAGGCCACCTGGGACATGACTTGCTTATGTCTGATTTCCCAGGTGTCCAACCTCCAACGATCTAGTCTGGGAGAATTCCTGGGGAGAAGTAACAATTTTACTGGGAGTTCACAAATGGACAGGGGGCTAGACACATTGAACCTCAGTTGCTAGCAGGGTGATCTGCAGGATTAGGCGGTAACCTTGATATGAAAAAGTAATGTGTTTTTGAACAAATGTAAAACTGCTTCTCCTTACAACAAGATAGCTGACATACGTCTACCACACAAAAAACATCAGCAAATATCCCTATCTTTGCAATACCAAACCCCTCTGGAGCATTGTGACAGACCAATCCAGCACGAAATCCATCACAGGATACAAAGTCCTACCAAAATCAGAATTGAAATGGGCATTCGTAGAACAAGCTTTAAAATATCTTTCAGGCAATTGCCTGCAACTTCGAGGAAAGGTACACTAAAGCTACTGCTAACCCAGATGCCTATTACTCCACATAGCAATCGAGAAGCTCAGTCCAAGAGGCCTGTGAAACAAAGGTTGTGGAGCTTCTGTCCAGAACTGCCACTCTGTGTGAACATGAGGAAAACCTGAATGGGCCAGACGTTAATAGCATCATCCACAAATTACATCACACCTATTGCTCACCAAATGAATCTCATACAAAAAAAACTTGCTTAATCTTGCACCCCAGCCAAGTGACCTTCCATGCAAGGATCTTTAGACCATTGGTGTTGTCAGCCATCTGAACCATTTGCTGTGTGTCATAGTACGGAGGAGCATCGAAACATAAGTAAAAAAGCAACCACCCCCTAGAACTGACCCCCCTCGCAGAAGATGTGTGTAGCCCCAGTATGAAATCCGTAAGAACAATGTGATAGTAAAGTACAATCCTAATGATGAACCTGACTGTCAAAGTATAAAGAATCATACACAGCCCCAGCACACTGGCCCCCATAAGTGAATAACTTAAAATATGAATGCGTTACATATCTTATACTGCAAATGGTCACGCCCCAACGGATCATTTCCTTCATCCAGGTATGACATGCATGCATAGGAGTTAAGTGAGCACAATTATTTTCTGCCTAGAAAGAGCACTTCAGAGGTTGACAGTATTGTTGATGCTATCTTATTAGATAATCTAAGATAAAGGGCCTGCGTAGGATCGGGGATGGTGTTAACCTGAAGATCATATGACACAATTAGTTCCAATAGATAATCAGCAAATAAATTGGTACAGTCAATTAAATAAGCTCTGAGTCTCAAGAATACTTGAGATCAATAGAGGTAGAAACCATGAAGGTTTATTAAATAATCAAAGAGTAGAACAGAAGGAAAAAACATAATAGTCCGTCTAAATGCATAGTAATCAATATAGCAAATTAGCATAAGGTTCAATCAAATCCAGCAAGAGTCTGGCATAAAATTATGTCACACAGAAGCAATGTTCTACGTCCATAGTAAGCAAAAGACTAAGGCCCTCATTACAACCCTGGCAGTTGGTGAAGAAGTGGCGGTAATACCGCAAACAGGCCGGCGGTAAAAAAGTGACATGACAAGCATGGCGGTTACCGCCATGCCAAACCGCCACTTCTACACTCCGACCGCCAGGGTGGTAACGACTGCTGGGCTGGAGACTTCAGTCTCCAGCCCGTCAGCCGTTATTAGACCTCCGGCGGTATCACGACCCACGCATACTGCCATGGATTTCGTGGGGTTCTGTACCGCCACGCAATCCATGGTGGTAGGCACTATCTGGCACTGACAGGGGTCTCCCCCTCCTCCCTCCCCAGAGTCCTTCCCCCAAACCCACGACCTCCCTACCACCCCCCAAAGGTGGCAGGACCCCCCCTCCCCAACCCCCCAAACATTGACATACACCCCCCATCTCCTACACGCACACTCACATAACTACTACACACTGACATACACGCACACATACACACATACATACACACAGACGTATGCGCACACATTTCCCATACACACAACAACCCCCCGCATGCATACACGCACACACACCCCCCTCTACACACTCACATGCACACCCCCATGCACGCACACAACACACAACACCTCCCCTCCCCCTCCCATAACGGACGATCACCTTACCTTGTCCGGTAATCCTCCGGGAGGGAACGGGATCCATGGTGGCTGCTCTGCCGCCAGCTCCCTGTCACCAGAACACCGCCACACAGAATCCTGGGACATGATTCGGTGGGCAGTGTTCTGATGACGTGGCGGTGGAGGTGGAGCAGCCTCCACTTCACCGCCGACCGCCAGTATGGCTGCTGGCGGCTCTCTGTCCGAAAAAGGGTGGAGGGCTGCCAGCAGTCATGATATGCTGGGCGGAAAACCACCTACACTGGCGGTCTTCAGCACGGCGGTACCTCAGCGGTCTTTGCAAATGACCGCCGAGGTCCAAATGAGGGCCTAAGTCCCTCATTATGACATTGGCGGATATCCGTTCACCATATTATGACACACACACACACACCAATCCGTCACTATACTGCCACAGACACAACTCCTCCACACCAAAGGTCAGTGATAAACTGGTGGTATCAAAACCCACACCGTTCCGCCAACAGAACTATGCTCATCACATTATGACCCACGAATCACCATGGCGGACATTCAATGGTGGTAAACCATTGGCGGTACATACCGCCCCTTTCAAAATACACACACTCAAACAAAACAACACTACATTGGACAATTCAAACTACATACACCTGACACACATACACACACCACACCCACAGCACTATAAAAACACACACCCACATTACCCACAACCCTTTACGAATACAAACTATTGGCACGAGACAGAAGCCACGAGCACAGACAAGACCAGAGCCACATACCACCATCACCTATACACCACCCACGCACCTCACAACACACACCCCAGCACATCACCCTACACACCCACACTACTCACACAACACCCATGGCACCACAAAGACACCCCAGATTCTCTGAGGAGGAGCTAAGGGTCATGTTGGAGGAAATCATCCGGGTAGAGCCACAGCTATTTGGAGCACAGGTGCAGCAGATATCCATTGCTAAGAAGATGGAGCTATGGCAGAGGATCGTGGACAGGGTCAACGCCGTGGGACAGCACCTCAGAACAATGGATGACATCAGGAAGAGGTGGAACGACCTAGTGGGGAAGGTGCATTCCATTGCAGCAAGACACCAACTAGCTGTACAGAGGACTGGTGGTGGACTCCCACCTCCTCCCCCACAACTAACAACATGGTAGGAGCAAGTCTTGGCAATGATGCATCCTAAGGGCCTCGCAGGAGTAGCTGGAGGAATGGACTCTGGTAAGTCAAATCTTAAATATTACATCTCCCACCCTACCTGCATGCTATCACATACCCCCACCCTCACCTCCATCACTCCAACACCTCACATATGTCCCACTATCACAAACCACCAATCCCAACACCAAGCCCTGCATGCAACACCAAAGCATAGACACCCATCACCAAAGCATGTCCACTACAGATACCCACACAGATCCCCAAACCAAATATCACACAAGGTCCTAGACAAGAATGTAAGCACTGGGGTACAGGGTCACCCACCCATTGCACACAATGGCACACACAGATGCAATAATCATGCCTTTACACCCCTGCAGGACCCCTACCCAACGTCACCAGACAGGAGGTTCCAGACATGCCCCCCCCCCACAGAAGAGGCCCACAGTGATGACAGCAGCTCTGTCCAACTGGATCTAGATGACCAGCCCGGCCCATCTGGGACCTCAGGACAGTCGGTTCCCCACACACTGGCACATGCCACCACAGAGCCTCCCCCCTCAGGAAACACCAGCACAGAACCCACCCAGCGGGCCCATACCTCTGTCCCCAGGAGACATCAAGCAGCAATGTGTCCACCACTACAGGGAACCCAGGCAAACCCACAAACCCAAGAACATCAGGGACCTGGGGGTAGTGGCAGTGGGCACACGGTTCAGGGGACAGAGGCACAGGACAACAGGGTAACTGAGAGGACTGCTGTGCGACAGGGGGAGAACAGGCCCAGGGAACCTACTCTCCACAAGGCTCTCTCCAACATCATGGGAGCGTACCATCATTCCCAGGAGACGATGGCAACGGTACTGGCCAAGTTTCAGGAGACCCAGCGGCTGCAGGAGGAACAGTATTTGGGGATCAGGGAGGAACTCAAATCCATCAACATCACCCTGGTCACCACTGTAGGGGTGCTAAAGGACATTGTGAACACCAGGAGGGACACTGTGGCACAACAAGGGGCCCCTGACACTAGCCTCGATGATGAACTGCCCACCACCTCCTCCGGCGCTAGTGAACAGGAGGCACCGCCACAGGACCACCACACCAGCACCCCACCTCCTGCAGATGGAGTACCACCCCGCAAACGGTCCCTGAGATCCAGGACAAAGACAGAGAACAATGCCAAGACCCCCGCCAAGAAATGAGACCACTCTGAATGTCATCCTTCTGTCCCACTTCGGTACCCTGTCCATCCATCAACTGCCCTAGTTCCACTTCCTATGCTCCTTTGGACAATGCACCTGTGAAACAAATAGACTGGACTCTGCCATGGACATTCCTCCACCATCACCCCTGACCATTTTACAAACCCCCCTCCACTAATTTGCAGTTAAATAAACACCCTTGAATCACAAAACAATCTGGAGTCAGTCTGTGCTTTCACAAATGTGTATTTGCAATAACTGAGGAAAATAGGAATGTCCATTGTATTGTCAACATACCTATGTCACACAGCTCTAGTCCATGAGGTAACATAGCAGAGGTCACACAGTGGGACCCACATCTGTGAAATGGAAAGGCAAAGTGACAGTTCAGGGTCCAAACACTGGGTGAAAATGACATACATATGATAAGTCTAACAATTGTATGAGATGTAGGAGGCAGTTATGTCTTCTTACCTGTGTCTCACTGGAAGTATTACTGGATCACGTTGTTTCTGTTGTCTATATCCTCTTCTTCACTGTCCACAGGCTCCACAGCTGCCACAAGACCTCCTTCTGGACCATCCCCCTGCAGAAAAGGCACCTGTCTCGCAAAGCCACGTTGTGCATGCCACAATGATCTGGCACACCTTCTTTGGTGAGTAGTACAGAGAACCACCTGTCATGGAGGCACCGGAACCTGGCGTTCAGGAGGCCGAAGGTTCTTTCTATAATCCTCCTAGTTCGCCCATGTGCCTCATTGTAGCGTTCCTCTGCCCTTGTCCTGGGATTTCTCACTGGTGTCAGTAGCCATGACAGGTTGGGGTACCCAGAGTCACCTGCAAATGTCGAGGGACAACTGTTAGACACACACTAACCCGTAGGGACAAGCCCAGACCCAGACAGCTATTCACACTGTATAGGGTCCTTGTCCTCACCTATTAGCCACACACGGTGCATCTGGAGTTGCCCCATCACATAAGGAATGCTGCTATTCCTCAGAATGTAAGCGTCATGCACTGAGCCAGGAAACTTGGGTGGTCATTACAACATTGGCGGTATAAGGCGCTTACCGCTGTGCAGAAGACCGCCAATACACCGCCGCGGCCGCGGTAGACCGCCACAGCTATTATGACACACAACACGGAATCCGCCGAAATTCAGACACCCACACAAGTCCGCCACACCAAAGGTCAGCGATAAACTGTCGGAAACACATCCTCCACCTCCACGCCAACAGAAACACGCCCATGCTATTATGACCCACGAATCCACACAGCGGTCTTTCAACCGCGGTATTCCATTGGCGGTACACGCCGCCGCGCTCAAAATACACACACATATACAAAACACCGCCACATTGGACATTTCGAAATACACACACCTGATACACATACAAACAACACTCCCACACACCCAACACAATATAAAACACACACCAACATCACCCACAAACCCCTACAACCAGAATTTCTGAGAGAAGGCCAGAGAGACAGCACAGCTATTGACAACCCCATCACACAGAGGCACACAACACCATCACCCACACTACATCCACGCACAAAACACCACATACCACTACACTCACCACACTCATCACCACATACACCACCCCACACATCACACACACCACCCCATGGCACGCCAAAGACACCCCCTCTTCTCTTCTCCGAGGAGGAGCTCAGGGTCATGGTGGAGGAAATCGTACGGGTAGAGCCACAGCTATTTGGCTCACAGGTACAGCACACATCAATAGCCAGGAAGATGGAGCTATGGGCAGAATACTCGACAGGGTCAACGCCGTGGGACAGCACCCAAGAAACAGGGAGGACATCAGGAAGAGGTGGAACGACCTACGGGGGAAGGTGCGTTCCACGGTCTCCAGGCACATCGCAGTGCAGCGGACTGGCGGCGGACCCCCACCTCCACCCCCACAACTAACAACATGGGAGGAGCAAGTCCTGACCATCTTGCATCCTGAGGGCCTCGGAGGAGTCGGTGGAGGATGGGACACTGGTAAGTCAATTCTTAACTATCACATCCCCCACCCTACCTGCATGCTATCACACCACCCCACCCTCACACCCTCCCCTATCACCCCAAATCCTCACTAATCTACCCATGACACCAACCACCCATCCCAACACCAAACCCTGCATGACAAAACTGAGCATGGGCACCCCTCACTAAAGCATGCCCACTGCACATACCCAGAACACCCCCCCAACCATCACCACACAAGCCCCCACAAAGGAATGCCTGCACTGGGGTACACAAACACCCACCCATTGCACACCATTACACACACACATGCAATAATCATGTTCTTATACCCCTGCAGGAACCCGACGGAACGTCACCACACCAGAGGGTCCAGACAACACCACACCACCCCCAGAAGAGGCCCACAGTGACGACAGCAGCTTAGCCCTACTGGATCCTGATGACCAGCCCGGACCATCGTGGGCCTCAGGACAGTCGGTTCCCCTTGCCCAGCCACAGCCCAACACCGAGCTGCCACCCTCTGGTAACACCAGCACAGCACCCACCCAGCGGGCCCAAACCTCCCTACCCAGGACAGGTCAATCAGCGGTGTGTCCACCACTACAGGGCACCCAGGGTAACCCACCACCCCAACAACAGGGACCTGGGGGCAGTGGTAGTGGGCACACGGTCCAGGGGACGGAGGCACAGGAACATAGGGGAACTGGGAGGGCTGCTGTGCGACAGAGGGAGGACAGGCCAAGGGAACCAACTCTCCACGAGGCCCTCTCCTCCATCATGGGAGCATACCACCACTCCCAGGAGACGATGGCGACGGTCCTGGACAAGTTGCAGGAGACGAACTGTATTTGGGGTTTAGGGAGGAGCTCAGGACCATCAGCTCCGCCCTGGGCACCATCGTAGGGGTGCTGACGGACATTCAAAAGACCTTGAGGGACACCGTGGCACTCCAAGGGGCCCCTGACACTAGCCAGGACGACGAACTGCCCACCACCTCCACCGGCGCTAGTGGACAGGACGCCCCGCCACAGGACCAACATACCAGCACCCCATCCCCTGCAGACGGACAAGTACCACGCAAGCAGGCCCTGAGATCCAGGAACAGGACAGAGCAAGATGGCAAGACCACCGCCAGGAAATAAGACCACCCTGATTGTCCCCCCACTGTCCCACTTTGTCACCCTGTCCAGATTGGAACTGCCCCTGCTCCACTTCCTATGCCCATATGGGCAGTGCACCTGTGAGACTAATAGACTGGACTCTGCCATGGACATTCCTCTACCATCACCGATCCCCATTTAACAACCTTCCTTGATTTTTTTAGCACTTAAATAAACACCCTTGAAAGCCAAAAAAATCTGGAGTCAGTCTATGATTTGGAACTTTGTATTATCAATTACAGTGTCATAATGGGTTACCCATTGTAAGGCTAACATAACAATTTCACACATCACAAGCCCTTCAAGGATGCAAGCAGTTGACACGTAGGTTACCACACCTGTGAAACTGAAATGGAAGGGTACAATTCAATTAACAAATAGTGAGTGAAATGGAGGTACAGGATAGAGGTAGACGTGTGAAAGTTAATGTAATGTTAAACCAGAAAATGTTCTCACCTGTGTGTCACTGGAAATATTGCTGTATGACTGACTCCCTGTTGTCGTTTTCTTCATCCTCAGCTTCATCCTCATCACTGTCCACTCGCTCCCCAGGCTCCACAGCTGCCACACCACCGTCATCTGGATCATCCTCCTGCTGAAAAGACACCTGGCGTCGCAATGCTAAATTATGGAGCATTGAGCAGGCGATGATGATGTCGCACACCTTCTTCGGTGAGTAGAATAGGGATCCACCTGTCAAATGGAGGCACCTGAACCTGGCCTTAAGTAGGCCGAAGGTGCGTTCGATAACCCTCCTAGTCTGCCCTTGGGCATCATTGTACCGTTCCTCTGCCCTGGTCCTGGGATTCCTCACTGGGGTCAATAGCCATGACAGGTTGGGGTAACCAGAGTCCCCCAATAGCCATACACGGTTCCTCTGGAGTTGACCCATCATATCAGGGATGCTGCTATTCCGCAGGATGTAGGCGTCATGCACAGAGCCAGGGAACATTGCATTTACCTGCGAGATGTACTGGTCTGCCAAACAGACCATCTGGTCATTCATCAAATGATAATTCTTCCTGTTCCTGTACACCTGTTCACTCCTGCGGGGGGGACCAGAGCTACATGGGTCCCATCAATAGCACCTATGACGTTCGGGATATGTCCAAGGGCATAGAAGTCACCTTTAACTGTAGGCAAATCCTCCACCTCAGGGAAAATTATGTATCTCCTTACGTGTTTCAGCAGGGCAGACAACACTCTGGACAACACATTGGAAAACATAGTCTGGGACATCCCTGATGCCATGGCCACTGTTGTCTGAAAAGTCCCACTTGCAAGGAAATGGAGCACTGACAGCACCTGCACGGCAGGGGGGATTCCAGTCGGATGGCGGATCGGTGACATCAGGCGCAATGCTGCATTGGTTAACATTGGACCCTATGGGTCCCAGGAGCCAATGAACAGGTGCGCCGGCGGTGATGATGCACACCGCTGCGGACGTCACCGCCATTTTCTATCTGTTCAATCACTAGATACCTGACCTTCGACAGGAGAGGACCTACACTGCTAGTGCTGCTGTGACCTCGGTCTGGAAGCGACGATGGCTGCTGCGTCTGGGGAAAGGGCCCCTGCCTTCACTGCACAGGAGTTGGAGAAACTTGTGGATGGGGTCCTCCCCCAGTACACGCTACTCTACGGTCCTCCAGACCAACAGGTTAGTACACAGGGAGCATGTTGTATGGGCTAGGCCTGGGTGAAGAGGGCTGGTTGGAAGAGGGAAGGGGGCAGAGTACATAGATCAGTTATGCATTGGAATGAATGGGCCACATGGGCAGAGTAGTGAGGGGGCCACTCACATTGACAGTGCAGTTGGTAATGAATGTTCCTCTTTCCTTGTGCATGTCATGTAGGTCAGCGCCCACCAGAAGATGGACATTTGACGTGCCATCGCCAAGGAGGTCCGGACCCTGGGGGCCCACCAGAGACGGGGCACCCACTGCCGTAAGAGATGGGAGGACATTCGCCGCTGCAGCAAGAAGACGGCGGAGGCTCAGCTGGGGATGGCCTCCCAACGTGGGAGGGGTGCCTGTCACACCATGACCCCCCTGATGTTCCGGATCCTGGCGGTGGCCTACCCGAAGTTGGATGGGCGCTTGAGGACATCACAGCAGACACAAGGGGGTGAGTACAACCTCATTCTGCGGACTTTGCGTGCAGTGGAGAGGTCTGGGTGGGGAGGTGGACTGTGGGTGTCCCTAGGCCAGGGCGAGTTAGGTAGGCAAGGCCCCTCCGTAATGTAGGCCATGTGGCACTCAACCCCACCTCAGCAGAGTGGCAAGTTGAGGTATAGTTGCCCCTGTGGCATCCATGTGCGCAGATTTCCACCATTGCCATGTAGGCCATGTCCCAGAAATTGCATGTGCAGAGGTCAGGAGCACGGCGTAATGCAGGGGGCTGCTGCGTCTGTCTTGTCCGCCAATGGTAGCGGCATGCCATGCACTAAAACTCTCTTTCTTCTGTCTCCCCCCCTTTTCCTGCTCTCCCTGTCCTTTTGTCCATCAGCATCATCAGGCGGAGGTACAGTGGCACCGGAGCACGAGGGAGCTGCATCCCACATGGCCATGTAGGGCCACACCACAGACTCTGAATGCACCAGTGGGACGGAGGGCGAGGGGAGCTTCACGTCGGCCACCGGATCACCAAGCAGCGACACAGACTCGTCCGCCGATGGGAGCTCCCCTGTGGTGGCGGCACCACCTGTGCGCCCCACTTCTACAGGTACAGCCGCCACCCCCCCTACCAGCACCGCCCTCCCAGCAGCCCCTCAGCGTTTGCCCCGTGCCCGCTCACCCAGGAGGGTGGGCATCACCTTCGTCCCAGGCACCTCAGGCCCTGCCCCAGTCACCCCAGCTGCCCTCAGTGAGGAGGCCATTGACCTCCTCAGGTCACTCACTGTTGGGCAGTCAACCATTGTGAATGCCATCCAGGGTGTAGAACGAGAGTTGCAACACGGTAATGCATTCCTGGAGGGCATTCATTCTGGTCAGGCTGCCCTTCAGCGAACCCTGCAATCTCTGGCCTCAGCACTGATGGCAGCCATTGTCCCTGTGTCTAGCCCCCCCCTCCAACTTCCTCCACCCAGACCCAATCTCCTGTACCCCAGCCCATCCCAAGCACACCTACAGACCAGCATGCACACAAGTCAACACACACACAAGTAGCTTAAGCAAACATAAGCACCACACACATTACAGGCACTCACGGAAGCCTCACCCACATACAGACACAGCAACATCCACTGTCTCCACTGTGTCCCCCTCCTCCTCTTCTCCCTCCTCCCTCCCAGTCTCGTCTACACACACACCTGCATGCACCACATCTACAGGCACTAGAACTCGCACCAGGACACCCAGCACCACAAGCCGCTCACCTGCACTCACCACCTCCACTGCCATTTACACGTCCCCTGTGTCCTCTCCCAGTGTGTCTGTGACGCCCCCTCCCAAAGTACACAAACACCGGCAATCACTCACCCAACATCCATCCACCTCACAACAGCCTCCAGTACCTGCACCTGCACCCAAAACAGCTAAAGTGACACCTCTTACGACCACCTCCTCTTCCTCCACTCCCAGACCACCTCCAGCTACCCATCCCAGTGTTCGTCAGAAACTGTCCCTCTGTCAAATTGACCTTTTTGCCCCCACCCCTCCTCCAATTCATCAGTCCCGTCATAGCGCCTCAGCCAAAAAGCCTCCAGTACCAGTGGTGCGTGTTCCAGGTTTTTGGAGTGCACCGTCCACCAGGGCAGGCAGTAGGACCCGGAGCCAAGGCACTGCCAGCCCACCCCCTGTAAAGGCTCTGAAAATGGAGAGTGGACAACGGGACCGTCTCAAGACCCCTGGTGGGACAACAAGTGACATGGGATCGAAGGGGATTGGTGAATCAACTGTAACTCCAACAAAGGTGGGGAAGGTCCAGAGGAAGTCTGCCCAGACTATTGTGAGTGTCACGGCGGAGAAGTGCGCCATCATTTCCGGCGGTCCAGACACAACCGCCAGCACCGTCGTCACTGGTCCAGAAACCACCGCCGGAGTCACAGCCCAGGAGGGCCCAAGTATCGTCACTGGTCCAGAAACCACCGCCAGAGTCACAGCCCAGGAGGGCACAAGTATTGTTACTGGTCCAGAAACCACCGCCGGAGTCACAGCCCAGGAGGGGCCAGGATGCCACAGCCCCGCTGGGAAATGATGGAACGTCATGCCACACACCAATGTCCAGTGTAGAGATCGTCATGCCACACACCAATGTCCAGTGTGGAGATCGTCATGCCACACTCCAATGTCCAGTGTAGAGATCGTCATGCCACACACCAATGTCCAGTGTGGAGATCGTCATGCCACACACCAATGTCCAGTGTAGAGATCGTCATGCCACACACCAATGTCCGCATCAGAACCGCCATGGCAAAGCACTGCTGAACAGTCCTGAACCTCAATGTCAAAGCACCACTGAATAGTCCAGAACCGCCATGGCAAAGCACTGCTTAACTGTCCTGAACCGCCATGGCAAAGCACCGCTGAACTGTCCTGAACCGCCATGGCAAAGCACCGCTGAACTGTCCTGAACCGCCATGTCAAAGCACCGCTGAACAGGGCAAAGACCACCATGGCAAAGCAGCGCTGAACTGTCCTGAACCGCCATGGCAAAGCACCGCTGAACAGGGCAAAGACCGCCATGGCAAAGCACTGCTGAACTGTCCTGAACCGCCATGTCAAAGCACTGCTGAACAGTCCAGAACCGCCATGGCAAAGCACCGCTGAACTGTCCTGAACCGCCATGGCAAAGCACCGCTGAACAGGGCAAAGACCGCCATGGCAAAGCACCGCTGAACTGTCCTGAACCGCCATGCAAAGCATCGCTGAACAGGGCAAAGACCGCCATGGCAAAGCACTGCTGAACTGTCCTGAACCGCCATGGCAAAGCACCGCTGAACTGTCCTGAACCGCCATGGAAAAGCACCGCTGAACAGGGCAAAGACCGCCATGGCAAAGCACTGCTGAACAGGGCATGCACTGTGTAGGAATGAATGGACCGCCACATCAGGCATCCTTATCCCATGTGCAGCTGGGACAGTGACAGGACAGGTACTTTCACGTGGAGACTCATCCAGTCTGGGCAGCAGTCCCCCTCCAGAACCAGTGGAGACCTGCATCTACTTGAGAGACTGTGGCTTTGCACTCCCCAGGATGGTCCAGTGGGCAACCCACCCACTCTAGAGACTTGAGAGACTGTGGCTTTGCACTCCCCAGGATGGCACAGTGGGCAGCCCACCCACTGTAGAGATTTGAGAGACTGTGGCTTTGCACTCCCCAGGATGGCACAGTGGGCAACCCACCCACTGTATAGACTTCAGAGACTGTGGCTTTGCACTCCCCAGGATACTTCAATGGGCATGGAGCCCCGTTGTGGATCTGGCTTCGCATTCATCTGGCTGAGGTGCCCCCCCTTCCCTTCCCCCTGAGGTGCCTGTTTTATTTCTATCTGATGCCCCGGCAGTGTTCTCTCCGATTTTGGTCAGGTATCTATTGTGGGCCTCGCCCATGCATTTTTGGACTGTTGGTGCCCGGACATTGTTATGTACATATCTGCACTACTTCTCGGATTGTATGTGTAAATAAGAGTGATTTTGAAATTTATATATCTGTATATTTTTTTATGACATGTATATTGGCACATTACAATGTTTGCCCGATTTTGGCTTTGTGTTTTCATTCTTCCGGGGGGATTGTGGGTTGTTACTGTTATTTTTGTGACTGCATTGGTGTGTATGTTGTGATATGCGAGGGTGGGGGTGGGGGTGTTTGGTGGGTGTCCCCCTAACTTTTGCCTCCCCCCTCCTCCGTGTCGTAGGTGCTGTACTGACCGGTATCTTCTGCGCCTACGTAGCTGTTGGTCGTAAAGGAGCAGAAAAACAAGCGCAGGGAGTATTTGGAGTTCGGGGTCCATGGAGTCTTCGTTCCTCGTGGGATGTGTTGAGGTGAGCGTTTTCCCATAGCAAAAGCTGTTTCTGACGTGTTTTTATCCACGGTGAATCCGCCCCGGAAAAGGTGGCGGATTGGCGGGTTGTAATAGTGTGGGCGGTACATTGTCTCCCGCCTGTCTGTTGGCGGTAACCGCCGCGCTGCTTGTCTGTACCGCCGTGGCGGGTGGTGTGTTAAAGTGGCTGTTTTTGTTGGCGGTTTCCGCCAGGGTCATAATTCCCTTTTTTTGTCCGCCGGCCTGTTTGCGGTATTACCGCACCTTTAACACCGTCCGCCAGGGTTGTAATGACCCCCATGGTGTTCACATGGGATATGTACTGGTCCACCAAACACACCATCTGCACATTCATTGAATGGTAGCTCTTCCGGTTTCTGTACACCTTTTCACTCCTGCGGGGGGGTACTAAGGCCACATGTGTCCCATCAATGGCACCTATTATGTTGGGGATATGTCCCAGGGCATAGAAGTCACCTTTCACTGTGGGCAAATCCTCCACCTGAGGGAAAACGATGTAGCTGCGCATGTGTTTCAGCAGGGCAGACAACACTCTGGACAACACGTTTGAGAACATAGGGGGTCATTACAACATTGACGGTAAAAGCCGCTTACTGCCGTGCAGAAGACCGCCAATACACCGCCGCGGAATTCCGCCACAGCTATTATGTCCCACAGCTCGGAATCCGCCAAAATTCAGACACCCACACAAGTCCGCCACACCAAAGGTCAGTGATAAACTGGTGAAAACAAAACCTCCACCGTCACGCCAACAGAAACACGCCCATGCTATCACGACCCACGAATCCACGCAGCGGTCTTTCAACCGCGGTATTCCATTGGCGGTACACACCGCCACGCTCAAAATACACACTCATCTCCAAAACACCGCCACATTGGACAATTCGAAATACACACACCTGATACACATACACACACCACTCCCACACAATCAATACTATATAAAACACACACCCACATCACCCACAAACCCCTACGACCAAAAATTGTGACGAAGGCCAAAGAGACAGCACAGCATAGACAACCCCACCACACAGAGGCACACAACACCATCACCCACACTACATCCACGCACAAAACACCACACACCACTACATATCACCACACTTATCACCACATACACCACCCCACACATCACCTACAAAACCCCATGGCACGCCAAAGACACCCCAGGTTCTCGGAGGAGGAGCTCAGGGTCATGGTGGAGGAAATCGTACGGGTAGAGCCACAGCTATTTGGATCACAGGTGCAGCACACCTCCATAGCTAGGAAGATGGTGCTATGGCGAAGAATAGTCGACAGGGTCAACGCAGTGGGACCGCACCCAAGAAATCAGGACGACATCAGGAAGAGGTGGAACGACCTACGGGGGAAGGTGCGTTCCGTGGTCTCCAGGCACAACATCACAGTACAGTGGAATGGCGGCGGACCCCCGCTTCCTCCCCCACAACTAACAACATGGGAGGAGCAGGTCTTGACTATTATGCATCCTGAGGGCCTCGGAGGAGTCGGTGGAGGAATGGACTCTGGTAAGTCAAATCTTAACTATCATATCCCCCACCCTACCTGCATGCTATCACAGACCCCACCGTCACCCCTCCCCTATCACTCCAACTCCTCACATATGTACTACTAACACAAACCACCCATCCCAACACCAAGCCCTGCATGACACAACAAAGCATGGACACCCCTCACTAAAGCATGCCCACTGCACATACCCATAACAGCCCCCAACCATCATCAACCAAGCCCCCACAGAGGAATGCTAGCACTGGGGTACACGCTCACCCACCCATTGCACACCATGACACACACAGATGCAATAATCATGCTTTTACACCCCTGCAGGACCACTACCCAATGTCACCAGACAGGAGGGTCCAGACATCTCTACCCCACCCACAGAAGAGGCCCACAGTGATGACAGCAGCTCTGTCCAACTGGATCCAGATGACCAGCCCGGACCATCGTGGGCCTCGGGACAGTCGGTTCCCCACACCCAGTCACAGGCCACCACAGACCTTCCACCCTCTGGTAACACCAGCACAGCACCCACCCAGCGGGCCCATACCTCCATCCGCAGGACACGTCAATCAGCTGTATGTCCACCTCTACAGGGAACCTAGGATAACCCACCACCCCAACAAAAACAGGGACCTGGGGGCAGTGGTAGTGGGCACACGGTCCACGGGACGGAGGCCCAGGAACACAGGGGAACTGGGAGGGCTGCTGTGCGACAGGGGGCGGACAGGCCAAGGGAACCCACTCTCCACGAGGCCCTCTCCTCCATCATGGGAGCATACCACCACTCCCAGGAGACGATGGCAACGGTACTGGCCAAGTTTCAGGAGACCCAGCGCCTGCAGGAAGAACAGTATTTGGGCTTCAGGGAGGAACTCAGAACCATCAGCACCACCCTGGGCACCATCGTAGGGGTGCTGAAGGAGATACTGAACACCAGGAGGGACACCGTGGCACTCCAAGGGGCCCCTGACACTTGCATGGACGATGAACTGCCCACCACATCCACCTCCGCCGGCGCTAGTGGACAGGAGGCACCGCCACAGGACCACCACACCAGCACCCCACCCCCTGCAGACGGAGAACCACCCCACAAGCGGTCCCTGAGATCCAGGAACAGGACAGAGCATGATGCCAAGACCCCCGCCAAGAAATGAGACCATCCTGATTACCATCCCACTGTCCCACTTTGTAACCCTGTCCATATTGGAACTGCCCCAGCTCCACTTCCTATGCCCATATGGGTAGTGCACCTGTGAGACTAATAGACTGGACTCTGCCATGGACATTTATCCACCATTACCCCTCATCATTTTACCACCCCCCTCCAATATTTAGCACTTCAATAAACACCCTTGAAGCACAAAACAATCTGGAGTCAGTCTGTGATTTTGAAAATGTGTATTAGCAATGACAGTGACAAAATCTGTTCTCAAATGTAATGTCAACATACCTATGTCACACATCTCAAGTCCATGAGGAATGTAAGCAGATGACACACGTTGGTAACCACACCTGTGAAACCGTAATGGAAATGTACAACTCAGTTACCATATACTGTTTGAAACTGACAGACAGGATAGAGGTAGAAGTTTGAAAGTACTTGTAGTAGGCAGGAATGTGTTCTCACCTGTGTGTCACTGGAAATATTGCTGGATAACTGAGTCCCTTTTGTCAATGTCTTGTTCCTCTGCTTCCTCCTCATCACTGTCCACAGGCTCCACAGCTGCCACAACACCGTCATCTGGACCATCCTCCTGCAGAAAAGGCACCTGGCATCGCAAAGCCAGATTGTGAAGCATACAGCAGGCCACGATGATCTGGCACACCTTCCTTGGTGAGTAGAATAGGGAACCACCTGTCATATGGAGGCACGTGAACCTGGCCTTCAGGAGGCCGAAGGTGCGTTCGATCACCCTCCTAGTCCGCCCATGGGCCTCATTGTAGCGTTCCTCTGCCCTGGTCCTGGGATTCCTCACTGGGGTCAGTAGCCATGACAGGTTGGGGCAACCAGAGTCCCCTAATAGCCACACCCGGTGCCTCTGGAGTTGACCCATCACATAAGGGATGCTGCTATTCCGCAGGATGTAGGCGTCATGCACAGAGCCAGGGAACATAGCATTTACCTGTGAGATGTACTGGTCTGCCAAACATACCATCTGTACATTCATGGAATGATAACTCTTCCGGTTCCTGTACACCTGTTCACTCCTGTGGGGGGGGACCAGAGCTACATGGGTCCCAGCAATGGCACCTATGATGGCATAGAAGTCACCTTTAACTGTAGCCAAATCCTCCACCTGAGGGAAAACGATGTAGCTCGGCATGTTTCAGCAGGGCAGACAACACTCTGGACAACACGTTGGAAAACATAGGCTGAGACATCCCTGATGCAATGGCCACTGTTGTTTGAAAAGACCCACTTGCCAGGAAATGGAGTACTGACAGGACCTGCACTAGAGGGGGGATTTCTGTGGGATGGCAGATAGCTGACATCAGGTCTGGCTCCAACTGGGCACACAGTTCCTGGATTGTGGCACAATCAAGTCTGTAGGTGACTATTACATGTCTCTCTTCCATTGTCGACAGGTCCACTAGCGGTCTGTACACCAGAGGATGCCGCCATCTCCTCACCTGCCATTTTCTGTCTGTTCACTCACTTGGTACTTGACCTTTCGACAGGAGAGGACCTACACTGCAAGTGCTGCTATGACCTGTGTCTGGAAGCGATGATGGCTCATGTGTCTGGGGAAAGGGCCCCTGCCTTCACTTCGGAGGAGTTGGAGAAGTTAGTGGATGGGGTCCTCCCCAGTACACGCTACTCTACGGTCCTCCAGACAAACAGGTGAGTACACTGTGAGCATGCTGTATGGGCAATGCTTGTTTGGAGTGGTGTGGATGAAAGATACAGTGGGGGGGGACTGAGGCCTGCATGAGCGGACGGTGAGTGTATGTGCATTAGGGCAAGGGTGGGAACGTGGGACAATGACTGTGACGGTCCAGACGGTTAAAGTTTTTCCTTTTCCCCTGGAATATTCCTCTAGGTCAGCGCCCACCAGAAGAAGGATATTTGGCGTGCCATCGCCAAGGACGTCTGGACCCTGGGGTTCTACCACAGACGGAGCACAAAGATGGGAGGACATTCGCCGCTGGAGCAAGAAGACGGCGGAGGCCCAGCTGGGGATGGCCTCCCAACATGGGAGGGGTGCCCATCACACCATGAGCCCCCTGATGTTCCGGATCCTGGTGGTGGCGTAGCCTGAGTTGGATGGGCACTTGAGGTCATCACAGCAGCCACAAGCGGGTGAGCACCGTCACATCCATCTGATTCTGCGCGCATTAGGAGGTGTCTGGTTGGGGGAGGTGGGCAGTGGGTTACCCTAGGCCAGGGCAAGCTTTGTAGGCAAGGACCCTTTGTGAGGCAGGCTATGTGCCACCCCTACCCCACCAGTGGTAAGAGCCATCAACACCTAGTCAGGCTCCTGTGACTTCCATGTGTGCAGCAATCGGCCATAGGCCTTATACCACATATCCCTGTGATTAATTAGGGAACTCTAAGTGCATGGCGTAGTGCAGAGGGCTGCTGTGTCTGTAGTGTCCACCAACGGTAGTGGTATTGCACGCACTGAACATGTCTCTCTTCTTTCTTCCCCCACCTTTTTGTGGTATCCCTGTTCTTGTGTGCATTAGCATCATCAGGCGGAGAATCAGTGCCACCGGAGCAGGAGGGAGCTGCATCCCACATGGCCCTGGAGGGCGAGACAACAGAGTCTGAAGTCACCAGTGGGAGGGAGAGGGGAGCTCCATGGTGGGGACAGGAGCAGAGACCAGCGACACCGACTCCTCCTTTGATGGGAGCTCCCTTGTGGTGGTGGGCCCCTCTGTACCCACCACTTCAACAGGTACAGCCGCCACCCCCCCTACCAGCACCGCCCTCCCAGCAGCCCCTCAGCGTGTGTCCCGTGGCCGCTCACCCAGGAGGGTGGGCATCTCCTGTGCCCCAGGCACCTCAGGCCCTGACCCAATCAGCCCTGCTGCCCTCAGTGAGGAGGCCATTGACCTCCTGAGATCCCTCACTGTTGGGCAGTCTACCATTCTGAATGCCATCCAGGGTGTAGAGAGGCAGTTGAAACAAACAAATGCATACCTGGAGGGCATTCATTCTAGCCAGGCAGCCCAACAGCGAGCATTTCAGGCTCTGGCCTCTGTATTGATGGCAGCCATTGTCCCTGTGTCCAGCCTCCCCCCTCCAACTTCCTCCACCCAGACCCAATCCCCTGTACCTCAGCCTATCCCAAGCACACCATCAGACCAGCATGCTCACACATCAACACACAAGGGTGGGTCAGGCAAACATAAGTATCACACATCCCACAGGCACTCACACAAGCATCATACCCATGCACACATACCAACATCCACTGCCTCCACTGTGTTCCCCTCCTCCACGTCTCCCTCCTCCCTCCCTGTCACGTCTCCACTCACGCCCATCACCAGACACCGCTCACGTACACTCACCACCCCCACTACCATTCACACATCCCCTGTGTCCTCTACCAGTGTGTCTGTGAGCCCTCCTCCCAAAGTACACAAACGCAGTCACACACACACCCAACAGCCATCCACCTCATAACAGCCTACAGCCCATGCACCTTCAACCAAAGTCACCAAACGAACACCTCCTACAACCACTACCTCTTCCTCCACTCCCAAACCCCCTTCATCTACCCATCCCAGTGTGTCTAAAAAGCTTTTCCTATCAAATGTTGACATCTTCCCTACACCTCCCCCCTCCGGCCGTCCCCTAGGGCCCGCCTTTCCAGGTCCCAACCCAGCACCTCAGCCACCACATCACTGGGCACAGTGGTGCCAGCAATAGCGGGATTTTGGAGTGCGCCAAGCAACAGGGCTGGCAGTGTCCCAAGGAGCGAGGGCAAGGATATTTTGCCACCTCCAAAACAGAAAAATGTGCCCACATCCCGGAGGGAGAAGGCGAAAACACCTGCCACCAAGAGCTCAGGCAAGACAAAAGTTGAAAGTGGCAAGACAGCTGTGCCACCATCCAAGGTGGGGAAGGGCCTGAAAATCAAAGGCAGGTCCACGTCGACGCCAACCTGCACGGCGGACAAGACCACCACTGGCACCTGCACCGCCGCCACAGACACTGCCGCCAGCACCCCAGACACTGAGCCCTTCACCAGCACCTCAGACACTGTGCCCTTCACTAGCACCGCAGTCAGTGAGCCCGCCACCAGCACCGCCGCTACTGACACCGCCGCCAGCATTGCAGTCAGTGAGCCCGCCGCAAGCACCGCCGCTACTGACACCGTCGCCAGCACCGCAGTCAGTGAGGCCGCCACCAGCACCGCCGCCACAAAGACCGCCGCCAGCACTGATACCACAGAGCCCGCCGCAAGCACCTCTGCTACTGACCCTGCCGCCAGCACCGCCAGCGGCCCGCAACATCCTGAGCCAGTGGCACCACCGCAGACTTGGCTGCCATCCCCAGTGGTCAGTCGTACAAGGCTGGTGGTCAGTTCCAGGAGCCTGGGCATCTTGCGTGTTACACCACCGTCAGTGGAGTGTCACATCCACTACCTTAGTCCTTGGCAGGATGAAGCACTCTGGGCACAAAGCCCCCTCCAGAACCAATGGAGAAAGGCATCCACTACCTCAGTCCTTGGCAGGATGAAGCACTCTGGGCACAAAGCCCCCTCCAGAACCAGTGGAGTGTCACATCCACTACCTCAGTCCTTGGCAGGATGAAGCACTCTGGGCATAAAGCTCCCTCCATAACCAGTGGAGAAAGGCATCCACTACATCAGTCCTTGGCAGGATGAAGCACTCTGGGCACAAAGCCAACTCCAGAACCAGTGGAGAATCACATCCACTACCTCAGTCCTTGGCAGGATGTAGCACTCTGGGCACAAAGCCCCCTCCTGAACCAGTGGAGAAAGGCATCCACTACCTCAGTCCTTGGCAGGATGAAGCACTCTGGGCACAAAGCCCCCTCCAGAAACAGTGGAGTATCACATCCACTATCTCAGTCCTTGGCAGGATGAACCACTCTGGGCACAAAGCCCCCTCCAGAACCAGTGGAGAAAGGCATCCACTACCTCAGTCCTTGGCAGTATGAAGCACTCTGGGCACAAAGCCCCCTCCAGAACCAGTGGAGAGATCCATCCACTACCTCAGTCCTTGGCAGGAATAAGCACTCTGGGCACAAAGCCCCCTCCAGAGTCAGTGGAGACTGTTATCCACTTGAGAGACTGTGGCTTTGCACTACCCCGGATAAAGCAGTGGGCAAACCACCCACTGGAGAGACTTGAGAGACTGTGGCTTTGCACTCCCCAGGATAAAGCAGTGGGCAAACCACCCACTGGAGAGACTTGAGAGACTGTGGCTTTGCACTCCCCAGGATAAAGCCGTGGGCAAACCACGCACTGGAGACTGTGGCTTTGCACTCCCCAGGTTACATCAATGGGCATGGAGCCCTCTCGTGGTGCTGGCGTTGTGCACTCATCCGGCTGAGGTGCCCCTCTTCCCTTCCCCCTAAGGTGCCTGTTTCATTTCGATCTGATGCCCCAGCAGTGTTCTCTCGGTTTCGAGTCTGGTATCGAGTGTGGGCCTCGCCCATGCATTTTGGGCCCAGTGGTCCACGGACTATGAATGGTGCACTACCCGGACTTGAATAGTTGGTGTACATAATTGTTTATATTGTACTTAAAGTTTTGACTAATGGATTTTTATTGATTACAATTGTTACAATCATTTCCTTTTGTCTTTGCGTTCTTCAAGTGGGGTGTGGGGGTGTATATGTAATGTTGCGGCATGTATTTGTGTGTATGTTGTTGTGGGTGAGGGTGGGGGTGTGGCGTGTTGAATGTGTGTGTGTCACTCTCTTTTCCGTCCCCCCTCCCTTGTGTTGTAGGTGCTGTACTCATCGTGGTCGTCGCCGCCGTCTTTCGTGCTCCTGGTAGAGGAGCAGGAATACTATCGCAGGGAGTATTTGAAGTTCTGGCTCCATGGCGTCCTGGTTCCTCGTGGGTTGTGTAGAGGTGAGTGTTTCCCTTTCCAAGTCCTGTTTCCACCGTGTTTTTGTTCGCGTTGAATCCGCCCCGGAAAAGGTGGCGGATTGGCCTGTCATAATAGTGTGGGCGGTACATTGTCTTCCGCCTGTCTGTTCGCGGTGACCGCCGCTGTGTTTGTTTGTACCGCCGTGGCGGTCGGAATGTTAAAGTGGCTGTCTATGTTGGCGGTTTCCGCCATGGTCGTGATTCCATTTTTTTTACCGCCGGCCTGTTGGCGGTCTTACCGCCGCTTTAACACCGACCGCCAGGGTTGTAATGAGGGCCATAGTTTGGTGTTATTATTTTAGTGTGGAATTATCTTAATGTAAGGCACCCATTTTTAATAAATCAAAATCATCTCATCAATATTACATCAGCGGCCCATACTGTAGAGCACCTGGATCCATTTGGATGACACCCCTGGATCCTGTTCTTCCCTCAAACCTACCTATGGTCCACACTGCCCCATGGACAGTGGAATATATGGAATCAAAAGGGTCAGCCGACACAGCCTCAGAGGGTCCACCTCTCTCACCACTGTGTCTGTCTTCCTTGCTGCCTACAGGGCCGTGCCAGCTATAAGGTCAGCTATCAGTTTCCTGCAGCATTAGTAGCAACACAGTGCCATGTTTTCCCTTCTGCCACAACACACAGGTGTGCCGGGGAGCAGCATATGTGTGATATCTGTTTTAGGCAAACCTCTTCTCACATCCTTGAAGAAGCACCTTTTAATTTGGGCCACATTGTAAAAGTCTGAGAATCTTCAAGTTTTAATGAAAGGGACTCTTTGGATCTCCCTACCTCGATAGCTGAAGGTACAGCTAGGAGACCCCCCACATTTAGGGGGTAAACTAGATTCCCAACTAAGAAGAGGCCCTTAAGTTAAGATGTCTGTAGAAGCAGGTTTTCAACAAAGAGTTCCATGCTCAGTCCTGGAGCCCTCTCCGGTACCACAACAATATGTATGTTGTTGTGGTGGAAACATCCCTCTTCTTTGACCTTCTCCATGAGTTGGAGGGATATCGACTGAGTTGGACGGATACAGACCTCATCTTTGTGAATCTATCTACAAGGGTGCAAAGGGCGGAGAAGCTGCCTTCTCTACATGCTCCACATTATTGAGTATCTTTGCACAGACCTCCCTTAAGAGGTTGAGGTCAACAGCAACAGCATCAATCTTTTACTTGAGGGCAGCTCTGGAGACATGGACTGTGGTACAGGCTTCTTTTATAGTGGGTTCATCGTCATTGTCATGCTCATGATGGTCAGCAGGGGGCAAGGCCTGAAGTCTGCAGTGAGTTAGAGGGACAAAAAAATGCATGCTTTTCCGATTTATTGTAAGTTGGTCCTAGACAGCTGATTTCATCCTATATCAGTGTCACCCCGTGCTGAGGACTAAGGGATGCAGAAAGCACTCAACCCTGGGAGCCCTAGCTCGACCCCAGCACCAGTGACAGGAAAATGCAAGCCCAGGCTTTGAAACACGTGTGACGTCAAGGGCCTGATGACCCCCACACCGACTCCGGAACCAACACCGCGACTCCAGTGACGCCACTCTCGGAAGCTCACTGCAAGGATCACTACACTCTGCAAATCCAAAGGTACTGTTTGCGGGTCTTTCCAACACCGTAGCTGGCCCGCGACCAGCCTGAACTATTGGTTTTGCATCACCCGACTTCACCGAGCTGCTGCTTGCACCGTGACCTGTGGGCCCCGCAGTCCGGCATCGCCTTGCTCTCACCACAGCTTGGGCACCCCTGACTGTGAGACCAGGGCTGTGGTGTGAAGCAGGGTGGTGCGATGTGTGGAGTCACCAGGTCACGGAGCAGGCAGCATCGTCATTGTTGCTGACGCGCTGTTGTCGGGAGGCCCAAGTCGGAGGTGCACCATGGGACGGGTTCCATGCAGAGTCCACGGGTCGCCGTGCAGACAGGGATGTCTGTTGACGACACTGGAGTCAATGGTGCTGGCGTTGGTGGACCGGGGCTGTGGTACGGGATGGTGCTTCGTGTTCCTCACAAGCGGTGTCCACAGGCCACGGTGCAGGCAACGGCATCGGTGTCAGCAGGAGCAGCATTGTCGGGGATGCCCAGGCTGTGATGTGAGCAAGGCGATGCCGGAGTGCGGGGCCCACAGGTAGTGGTGTGAAGCACAGCATGGGGAAGTCGTCAGAAGACAATGTTGGTGAGACCAGGGAAGCGCCGAGAAGCGAGGCAGTGCTGCTCCGTGGGGTGTTGACAGGTCATGGTGCAGTCCAGCTGCATCATTGACGGCATCGCTGTGGTTTTTCTCCTTGAACAGCAGAGAACATGCAGTTCCCAGTGCTGTAGGAAGATGAAACTGAAGTCTTTGATATCCCTGAGACTTCCAACAGGCGGCAAGCTCTACTCCAAGCCCTTGGAGAACTTTCTCAAGCATTATACACAGTAAAGTTCACCCTTTGCTCTCTTTTAAGGCAGAAGCAGCAACTGCAGGCCAATCCTATAAAGCAACACAGCAAAGGGACAGCACTCCTCCTCCAGCTCCTCAGCTCTTCTCCTTGGCAGAGATTCCTCTTGATTCCAGAAAGATTCTAAAGGTCTGGGGTTTTGGGTCCAAAACTTATACCCCTTTCTGCCACTGAAGTTGGCAAACTTCAAAGTAAAGTCTCAGTTGTTTGCAAAATCCTTCCTTGTCCAGTCCAGACCTCAGACACACACCAGGGGGTTGGAGACTGCTTTGTGTGGGGGCAGTCACAATCCTTTCAGGTGTAAGTGGCCACTCCTAACTCCACTCTAGCTCAGATGACTCATCGGGATAAGCAGACTACTCCCCAGATCCCTTTGTGTCACTGTCTAGAGGAGAGGTGTAAACTGCCCAACTGTAAAATTGACCCAGACAGGGAATCCACACCCAGGCAGAGTCACAGAATGGTTTAAGCAAGAAAATGCCTACTTTGTAAAAGTGGAATTTTCAAACTAACAATATAAAAACCAACTTCACTAAAGGATGTATTTTTAAATTGTGAGTTCAGAGACCCCAAATTCCACATTTTTATCTTCTCTCAAAGGTAATCTGCACTTTAAAGTTATTTAAAGGCAGCCCCCATGTTAACCTATGAGAGATATAGGCCTTGCAACAGTGACATTTGAATTTAGCAGTATTTCACTGTTGGGAAATGTAACACACATCAGCACATGTCCCACCTTTAACATACACTGCATCCTGCCCATGGGACTACCTAGGGCCTACCATAGGGGTGCCTTACATGTAGAAAAGTGGAAGGTTTAGGTCTGGCAAGTGGGTACACTTGCCAAGTCGAATTGGCAGTTTAAAACTGGCACACACAGACACTGCAGTGGCAGGTCTGAGCTATGTTTTCAGGGCTATTTATATGGGTGGCACAATCAGTGCTTCAGGCCCACTAGTAGCAATTGATTTACAGGCCCTGGGCATCTCTAGTGCACTTTACTAGGGACTTGCCAGTAAATCAAAAATACCAATCATGGATACACTAAACAACAGTACAATTTATATAGGCAGCACTTGTACTTTAGCACTGATTAGCAGTGGTAAAGTGCGCAGAGACAATAAACCAGCAAAAACAGAGTCCAGCACACCATAAAACAGGAGGTCAGAAGACAAAAAGACAGGGGAGACATGCCAAAAAGCTGCCAGGTCTAACAACCACAAAGGAGCAAGGGTTAGCTACAGAGACCAGGTTCATCCCGGTCAAAGTTTTACCTTCTGTCTTAGGGGTTAACTCATATACATGATCGGGCCCTGCACCAAAATATTTTCTTTTATATTTTCAAAAAGAAAATCCCAAAATGGGATTTTCTTTTCGAAAATAAAAAATAAACTGTTTCCCTTACCAAGGGAGTTCTAGAGGGGAGCATTTACAGTTTTCACTGCCCCTTACAGGGTTTTCCTGGTGTGATGTGCAGTGAAAACTGACCTCTAATTTCACCCATTTAAATTAGGTGGGCAGAACTAGAGGTCTGCCTCCGACAGCCATTATGCGCAGAGCTGTCAGTAGGGTTTAATTACAGTGGAGACGGAGTAGTCTCAGCTGTGATTAATCCTAAAGTCCTCCCACTTTTAGGTTTGGTGGGCAGGCCATTTATCTTGCCTTTGTGTATACACTGTTGCAACAGAGTATACATACCACCAAGATATAAATCAGACCCCTGGCCTCTGAAGTAGAAATCAAAAATCCTCAGCAGGGCAAGGCAGAAGGCTGTGCCTAAGGTGGGGTCCACAAAGCCGGATAGCTGTCGGACAAAGTCCCGGAGAAGCTGGTGACTTTTGGTGGGAACGCCTTGAGTGTGATAAATTAACAATTTGTGGCCAAGGAAGGTTCCTCACTGGCTGGACACTTTTGGTGCCTTTGCCTGGTAAAGATTTCTATATTCGGACAGAGGCACTTTTTAAAACTCAGATTCCTCTAGTGGGGCAAGGCTGAAATATGTAGCTGAACAGCGTTCTATGAGGCTGGATACCTTTGCCACAGCATCCCACTGGAACTGATTTGATGCTGTGGAAAAGCTCCAAGTGGGGACAACCTGAATTTTGGGCCCACTGCAACGAATCTTTGTTGAATTATATTGGCAGGTCTGTCCTGGTCTTTTGTCAGTTCTCTACACAAAAAGTCTTGAAAAAGTTTGTAAATCTCAGATTTTAAAATTAGGCGAGCGGAGTACACCTTGACACCATCCAAGGGTTCCAGGACCTCAGGAAAAGCACCTGTGGGTCAGGATTCAGTCCAACAGATGCCACCAGATTTGTCCAGTTCAGGTCCAATAGAAATTGGTTAGCTAGGCTCTCTCAGAAAAATGGGCTTCTTGCAGCTTTTGTGTCCCTGTGGCTTAACAGGAGGCCAGCCAACTGACCGTTAGAGTCCACTCCTTTGTCCTGGGGACAAGTGGTCCAGCCCTTTGAGTTCTCCTCTCAGGCCTCCATAGCAGGTGCAGTCCTTCTTCTGGCTTCCACAGGTTCAGCAGTGTTTGGAAGAGGGCGCCCACTTGTCTGTGGGTGGAGATCACTCCTGGCCCCTCCCTAACCAACAAGGAAGAAACCCTACTGACTTTTGCAGCAGTTCCTGCTTTCGGCAGGTTAAAGGTAACTTTTAAAAGTGCCTTTTGTAGATATATTATTTACAAATCCGAATTGGATTTGTAATAAAAATGCAAAAAGGTCCAAGAAGAGGCAAAGATAACTTTTTTTAAATATAATAATGTATTTCAATGCTTTCCTGTGGAGTACCAAACCCTGATACAGTGAAAATAGCTTGTCGCTGTAAGGACATGTTTTTAACATTAAACTTTTATTTATATGTCTTACTTTTAAATATCATACACCTACATTGTGATTGTTTAAGGCCTACTTCGGGGAGACTAATTTGTATTTAAAAGGCAGGGTTAAGCCTGCCAAAAGGTGTTATTTAGAAATGTTCAAATTGTAGTTTAAACCAGCATATCCAAGTTACTGATGGCAGGCCTGCCGTCATGGTTTGCATTGTCATTTTAGTGGGGACACAATATGAACTGCAGACCACTAGTGACATTTACCTTGCAGGCCCTGGATACACTTTGTCAAATATTCTAGGAACTTGTAGGTAGATTAAGCATGCAAATTAGGTGCAAAAGTGCAGCCCTGCCACTTTTTGACAGACTATCCCTCATACTACATGTAGTGAGCGAGCACAATGAGTGAACCTGCCCCTACAAGGGAAAATTGGAAGGATGCCCCCACACAATAATTTGTGGAAAAATTGCACATGTGATGTGTTTTACAAAGTGATCTTTCATTATAGAACCTTGTCCAATCGTTGAATGGATGGACTGAGATTGGAGACATGGCTGCATGGTTCACTGAGTCAATAATTCGATGGGGGAGGAGTGGGTGAATGAATTAACTCACAAATGGTTGACAGTAATTAAATACTTTTATCTATGTGGAGCAAATGGTCTCTATGCACTGACCAAGAGTAGGTGCTCTGGTTTTCATTTTGTATTCTGCAGTAAAACATCACTTTCCCAAAATGCTACTACCACCAATCTTTAGGAAACACGCATAGCATGGATGGATTGAACACAGTGCCCTGATTTAGTGCTTCAAAGAATTAGGCAAAAAGCTTTAAGGGTTGATCTAAAACATGTGAGAGAATAAGATGATCATGTAGTGGCTGAGTGCACAAAAACATTGCATCAACTGTGGCTTCCAAGTGAACACTTTTTTCATAGTGCCTCCTTTTCCTTTATCATCACATGACAGCACCTTGAAATACATCAGTTTGGGGAATGTGCTACGCAAAAGCAAAAGACTATAATGTTACCCCACCTACCCGAGGTCAGGGTTTCCCAAATTATGGGTGGGTCTTGAGCAAATGTTTGGTGGATGTTAAAGTCCATGCATTAAATAAAAATGCCTTTTAATTCTGTATTTAGCAAGGCACATTTCAAAGACAGAGGTAAAATGTCATGCGATGACTTCTGACAAATTGCTGCTTATTTGTTTTTAACACATAGGGGCTCATTCTAAGTCTGGCGGGCGGCGGAGGCCGCCCGCCAGACTTCCCCCACCAAAATACCGCTCCGCGGTCGAAAGACCGCTGAGGGTATTTTGGGATTTGCCCTGGGCTGGCGGGCGACCGCCAAAAGGCCGCCCGCCAGCCCAGGGCAAATCATCCTTCCCACGAGGACGCCGGCTCAGAATTGAGCCGGCCGAGTGGGAAGGTGCGACGGGTGCAGTGGCACCCGTCGCGTATTTCAGTGTCTGCATAGCAGACACTGAAATACAAAGTGGGGCCCTCTTACGGGGGCCCCTGCAGTGCCATTGGCATGGGCACTGCAGGGGCCCCCAGGGGCCCCGCGGCACCCCCTACCTCCATCCTGTTCCTGGCGGGTCGCTCCGCCGCCATGGAGGATTCACATGGGCAGCGGAAAACCGGCGGGAGACCGCCGGTTTTCCGCATCTGACCGCGGCCGAACCGCCGCGGTCAGAATGCCCTGCGGGGCACCGCCGGACTGTCGGCGGTGCTCCCGCCGACCGCCGGGGTCAGAATCACCCCCATAGATTGGTGTTTACAAACCTTTCTCACTTTGCTGTAAGAGAAAGAAAAGTAAAGTGAATTATGTGAATATCTGGCTGGGTTACAGAGAGTGTAAATGGAATGGCTGTAGGATGTCTGTTTTTTTCTATCACCAAAATATGTAAATACCTGTAAATGAACTTTCTACATGCAGCAGTTAAGAAAGTATAAATGAAGCACATTTTTCGTAATTGTGTGATGTAAGCAAATATTTTTATAGGATCAAAACAAATCAAAACACTTTACTTGGTGATGCACAAATGATAACTATTTACTGAAAAGTGACTCTCACAAATTCTCGTTTGTGTGCAATATAGTTTTAGCAGTAAAACAGTATGTCTGTGTAAATTTAATGGCCATTTCAATAGTAAATGTGCTGACTGTAAATGACTCTGCGCTACCACATGATGCTCTTGTTACAATAAAAAATTGCCTGCCATATAGCCATTAAAGTTAAGTGGCTCGTGAAAGTTTGTAAAGTGGGTCATGGTTCTAAAACGTTTTCAAAGCACTGCCCTAGGTCATATATAGGAGATAAAAGACAGCTTTCCTCTTGGTTCAGGAATAGCATTGTCCCCAATGCATATTTCTAAGTTAGTGTTTAGAATCTGTCACTTCTAACAATTGCCAATCCATGTAATGCTGTCATTTAACATACAAAACTGAAATCAGTTACAAAACTCACATTATAAAAAATAAACTGTTTTAAATTTTGAAGGGTATCATATATATACCGATCTTTGAGCCTGACTCGTCACTCTCTGTCCCTTCCCCACAAAACCCTGAAGGTCAGTGCGGCTTGTGGCGACACTGCAGGAGACAGGAACCGCCCAAATGCAAAAACAAATGGCTATGAAGCATGCTTTAAAACCATTGTTTGGCAAAAGCGCCACAAAGGCCAGTTGTGGCTTAGCGGCGCATGAAAGGGTGTAGTGGGTACGGTGGAAACAGAGTCAGAGCCACGGTAAGTATTATTCTTCTTTTATTGAAGTGCCAGTACAGTGAAAGGGAACAGGTCTGTACTGCGGTGCGTCCTGGCTCAACTGACACAAGAAGAATTCCAGCGTCGTAGACACTAGAACCCCTTTGTGTCACCGGCCCTACATTCCACCAAGGAATGTGCATACAAACACAACAAAGGGACAGGGCGGCACGCAAAATAAAAATTAAATAAAAAAATAACAAACTAAACACTTACCTTGCTTGCTGCCGCCGCACCGCTCCATCCGTTTCTCCTCAGCAGGCACAGGCTCCCAGTCTGCCCTGCGGCCAATCCTGACGCTACTCAGAGCAGTGTCAGGATTGGCCCAGCTAGGGTGCTCCCAGACAGACTGGGAGTCTGTGCATGCTCTCTCCAGCCTGGCAACACAGAGCTGGTTTGGAGAGAGCTCACTGCGTGTGTGTGTGTTTGGCCGACCCGAGACGGTCAGCCAAACATACATGCGCAGTGAGGGGGAGTTTATTGTTTTTTGATGAAAGGTTTGCAGCTGCCACTAATGGAGAAGTCACCCCTGACAAAGGGTGTGAGCCAGTCCATCTCCAGCAACAAAAAACAGTCCCCACCAGCAGTGAAACTGGCCTCCACCTTTCCACCCCTCCCCCTGGAAAACGCCTGGTGTAACATTTGTGGGTTGTTATTAGGTGTTGAGAAAAAAAAATCACTTCTCTTGCAGGCATTATTACAGTCAAACTTTAAAAAAGCATGCAGGCATTCTATACATATTGCCATGAACCCCAAACGTGGTCCTCATATGATTATGCACTTAACATGCTACCTAGTAAACAGCGTTGTTACCTCTCTGGTGGTGGAAAAAGACTGACATTCTTTTTGTGAAAGATATTTTACTCATTAAATTACCAGGCTTGTCAGGAATTAGTCCCCTTACATCTCAATGAAGCTTTCCTGAAAGCAAAAAAAACACAAACTTTATTTTGAGCCCTGCACAGAGCTAAATGGTTTTTAGAGCTGAAGCTAGATAATTAACCCATGCTATTTGCATCTACTCCCCTGTTTTTAGCTGGTGGTAAAACCAAGCATAAACAAGTATATGCAATGGGTCCTGCATTTGCTAGAATTAGAGTTATTAGCGCTGTAAACTCATTACCTGGACTTTTCTTGCATATAAATTGAAAATGAAAAGTAAAGCAGTTTCACAAAAGCAAGCCGATTCACAGCGCCACAGCCCCCATGAGCAACAGCGCGAAGGAGACCCACGAAAAGAAAAAGAAGTTCGCTTGCAGTCAAACTATGGACAAACGTGCAATTATCCAGCTAACAGGGTCGGTGTCCAAGGCGGTGAGAGAGCGTATTTTGATATTACATATTATAGACGTGAAATGCTTATGTCTAACAATGCTGTATTAATAAAACATTTATTAATAGCGTATTCATAAAAATTGAGAATCGTTCACATGTATAAACTAATGTCAACTGTAAGGAATAATCGTTTATAGTTTGCCTAACTGAGCACATTAAAACGTATAAAACTGCATTCATTAAACTCGTATATCTTAAGTTAGCATGAGCAGAAGCTGTGTAGCTCTCATATTAAAGGCATATTTTTTCCTGTTTCTTCAGTGTGCAGAACTTGCAAACGACCATAACCCAGCTATTGTTCTCTCTGTATTAGTTCGTAACATAGGGATAATTTCCCATCCGCATGCTAACATCTTTTAGTATAAAATGATTGTGCTTCGAAACATTTGTAGATACTTCCAAGGACAATGAGACGAGGGAACGAGAACTTTTAACCTGAGACATGTGCCAAGCTGATGAAGTAACCCCGGATATGCCACCTACGAAAGACCGATTATGAAGACCAATCAGAAGACGATATATTATCGAGAGATAACAAATGCATGACTTAATGTATAATTTGATAGGTTAACAATGATGGGGTGTATTGACTAACCAATAGAATTTTCGGGGAATGAATTACTAGAAAGGGATAAAAACCCATGACACAGGAAATAACAAGACATTAGGTAGGGAATGATATTGATTACATCCCGAAACTCTGTCACACTATTCTGTGATTTGAGACTTAGACAAACCATCCTTGTCCATATTACTGCCCCTTACACTTTTCTCCTTAAGAGGAGAGTGTCTCTTGCCTCTAACTTAGATAGACTGACGGCGATCTAACTGATGTCCTGAAGACGAAGACTGATCCTGAATGCTGACTTAATCAGAGGAGGGTAATTATATAAAATTGCTAATGAGAACTCATTTTGCCTTTCTTTCTAGGTACCAACTGCTGTATGTTTTGATAGAGACCTTAGTTAGATGTTTCCAAATTGGTGTTCAAAATTGTTTTGCATGACGCCCAACATGCTAATGCTAATTATAGGTTAGATGAGGTATTCACTCTGACTGACAACTGACGTGACTGGCGTGGTGCTATGCTGAACTAGTATCTTAGAAAGTTCGATGTGTTATAAACTACTTATATCTATCTGATTGTCTATGCTACTGATCTTTGCATTATCAAAGGCTTATTATGGTTGTCATCTTGTGATCGTGCTTACATGTTTATTGACTTTGAGATTAATGCCTTTACTACTAGATTGTAATCAACAGGGAATAAAACTTATTAACTCCATCAAGGTGTGGTTATTCATGACTGAAAGATCATGGTTGCGCCAAACGTTTATTAATGTCTAAAGTAAGATATATTTTGATGTTAAATGTTGACAATGTTATTGACATATTGATTGATATTTTGATCAGTTATCTCGTCCTACGGTGTCTCACCACTGGGCCAAAAGATTCATGGGCCTAAAACGAGTCCTGATGTGTATAAATTGACATAGACGGACGCGTTAACAGTTCTGGTAGCAGAGTACGGTTTGGCCCTTGGGGCCCTAGGACGGAGTTTTCACTGTTCAATTGTTTTCTTGTGATAATGCAAATTGGAAAGATGATGAGTTGCTAGATCTGCCATGGGCTTTCCCGGGATCTCAGAGCCTGCCTAAATGAGTTGGGAATGTTCTTGGCGCCATAGTATGTGTGGTTAGGGTTCTTGCGCTTATTAAATCTTATGCACTTTGCAGGTGATTGTGAATACTTGAGTGTGTTTAGGCCAAGTAAAAGTTGTTTAGAAGGAGTGGGCGTACTCCACAGCATGAGAGTAGGGAAGTCGGCGTACTTCATGTGAATGTAGCGCTTGTTGCTCAAAATTATCCACGTGGTTGGTTGTTGTATACGGGCCTATTGAGGTCTAAGACTCCGGAGTATGATGTTAAAAATGGTTTATGTTGTGATCTGTGCGGTTTAGTAGGTCAATCGGGCGTGGTTGACAGATCGAGTTTTGAGTTATGATGCATGCGTGTAACCTTCGATGGAGATTTGGCAAGTTCTAAAGTGCACTAGAAGGAGTCATTGACAAGTCGAGAGTAGGATTTGCAGGACGAATTCTGCTTGCGTACGAGGGAACTGAGAAGGAGAGAGTAGCGGCCGAGGCTTCAAGTGAAATCTCTGTAAAGTTCTGAAGTGAATGTGTTACCCTTTCCTGTAGTAAACCGGCAGATTTGTGTTGTCATTCAAGTGCTAGCAATAATTTGCATTAGTTGTATGAGTTGTAAGGAGTTAGTGAGGTGTGGACAAGCCGCAAGACTTTGTCAGCTGCAGTGTGTGTGAGTGTGACGTCAGTGGTGCCGCGCTGGGATAGGTCAGATGTCGAGAGGGGTCGCGCACGGATTGGCTGCCGTCCGTGAAAGGCAATAGGTTGAGCAAAGGGTAGGTGAAGAGTGTCCTGGGAACAAAAGCCGTTTCTGAGTAAAAAAAAAAAAAAAAATGAATTTTGTTAAGGCATTTAAAAGCGCATTGAAAGGAGATGTGTATATCGTTGCGACTGATGGGGAACCTACACCACCTGAGGGTACGCCAGCTTACAAAGTTATGGAAGAAAAGGGTGTTGCACCGTGTTTATGGATAAAACAATGGCGTAAACTGACAGAGAAAGAAGGGTGTCTAGCGTTTCCTGAACATGGAACGTTTAATCAAAAGGTTTTAGAAAATCTGAGGTGGATGTTAAGTACGCAGCAACCACCTCCTCGACCAGCACAGTATGAGGCTTTGGCAATTTGGGACCTGATGGCTCTTAAACATAGACAAGAAAGATTTCACAGGAGACTGACAAGAGCTGAAAAATCCTATGCAGAGGCTAGGTGGGATAATGAGAACAAAATGTGGAGACGAGGAATAATGGATGGGTTGAAGCTGTTTCCGGCAATAACCCAGGGAGAGGAAACACAGGGAAAGAAAGCTTCTTGCAAAACTGATAAAGAGCCAGTCAAACACAAAGAGAATAAAAGATCTTGGGAAGAAGAGGACGATTCAGATGATGAGGCGTTTATGGATAGGCTGTTACATGATCGTCCGCCACCATACGCGGTGAACGACCGTGCTCCAAGTACTAGCTTGGATCCTGGGAACCAGACGAAAGAAAAGGGTGTTACTGATACAGTGCAGTCTAGCGATACCGCTTTGATACAGAATGGTGTCAGTGTACCCACTGCTCCAGACCCGCCGATACAGTTACAGCCTCCACCACAGATAAAAAGAATTTATCCCGATATTCCAGTACTCGAGACTACTACGAACTTGGTGGTGCAGCCAGACCCGATATATACAAAGCCACGTTAGTGCAGATTGAATCAACTCTGCAGTTAGTGTCACAACCGCCGAAACTGATACCTGGGTATAACCCAGTAGCGGGTCCTTTAAAAGAACCTGCACCAGGATTATTAAATCAGACCTATGGTGTTGAAGCTCCAAGAAGCTTGGGAGCAGGCCAGACACCTGCTGCTATATCACTACCCATTACAGTTGGTCCCCCGGTGCCGTTGTATGCACAGGAGAATACAAGGATGTGTGAACAGGGAGTCCTAACTCATGAAATGATAAGAGGAGGGCCTATTATAACTCCACAAATAATGGCACAAGGAGGACAGGCTTGTGAACAATCAAGACCCTTAATGGACCTTAGTCCAATAGGGGCACCTCTTGAGGCAATGCGACAAGCAGGATTGGGAGTATTGACTCCCCAAACTATGAGTACAAATACCTCATACACTCCAATGATACATGCAGGGAACATTTCACTGCAGGGTTTTACAGTACAACAGCTAAATGAGTGGTTAGAGAAAACATGCACATCACAAAGGGCTACAGCAGCTGCAATCGAACCTGAGAAAGAGAAACACGATGAATACCTAAATGTAGTACGACTAGGAGCAGAAGCTGCTGAATTGGTGGAGGGAACAATGGGTGTAAATAGATTGGAGTCTTACACTGAGGCAGAATTAAGGTACCTATGTCCAAAAATCACCAAAGAAGTAGGCAAAGTACATCAGAAATTAACGAATTTGGCAGACAAATACAATATCGACATTGGGAACACAAAACATTTGAAACGGAGTTACAGATTAGATTTTGACTCAAAAGATTTTGAGCACATGAGATCTGCAGGCATGAAGACACATTTGAAAGAGCTGCTGCAAAGCGCACAAATTTGGGGAGCACTAGAGAAATGGGAAGGCAGATGGATGAAGAAAAAAGATAAGGGAAAAAGAGATAGTCCAGTATCTAATGAAACAACCGTCACACCGAACTTAGAGACAGTAAAAATCCTACCTATGAGAGAAACAGCTGGTGGTGTTTTGGTGCATGTGCCTTGGTCCAGGGGAGACATTTTGTCCTTTACGAATGATTATCCCAGGTTAAGAGAAAAACCGATCGAGTGGTATCAACAGACAGATAGATTCGTGAAACTTGCGAAGTGTCTCTGGGAAGACTTAAATACCTTGTTTGAGATTATTGTTCCGCCAGATTTATGGCTTGAATGCAAGAGAGGGGTAGATTGGCCCACAAAGGAACCAGCAAGGGATAGAGTGACTGGAGCGCCTTCTGAAGAGGTGATGAAATATTATCATAAAGTAATTGAGTTTTTGAAACAAAAGGTGTCGCCGAAGGTGACTGATTGGCAGAAAATTGACCGGACCTCTCAAGAGGTTAAAGAGTCAATACATGCATATTACGAAAGATTGTTAAAGGCATTCAAACATTACAGTGGTACTGAAACAATTGAGCCGAAGGACATGAATCATCTTGTGTTCAGATTTGTCGAAGGGCTGAGACCGGAGGTCAGCCAAATGATTAAAAATCATTTGATTTGTTGGCAAGCTAAACCGATTGATGAGGTATTGCAGTACGCGAAATACTGTAGTGACGAAATTGAGTTAAAACAGAAAAAGTTGAAGGAGAAGGTGATGGTGATGCAGATAAGAGCTGCACAGGCTGGAATACAGGGAAACGGTGTTCAGCAAATGATACAGCAACAACCGCAATTGAATGGTGTGTTTCAGGCACAGCCAAGAGGTAGAGGTCGAGGGTTTGTGAACCGTGGTGCGGACATGAATAATGTTGTTGTTCAAGGTGATGGTCAAGGAGTGAAAAAGATGTCACCAAGCCATGCGTGCGGGGGCGTGGGACATTGGAAACGGGATTGTCCAAATATAATGCAGGATGGTACGGTTCAGCAGAGTATCAATGCCGGTACATTGCAAAATTCACGAGGTCCAAGAAGGAGACACCCGAATCAGAACTATCGAAATAATTTGGTACAAATGACAGGGGCGCAACCTATGCAGCAAATGCAAATGGCGCGTTTCCAAACAGTGTCAGTACAACCGATGCAACAGCAGATCCCTATGGTGCCTAGACAGCAAATGCAGTTACCCCTAGCTCCGATGGGACAGCAGCAGGTGATGCTTCCTCAACAGGTCACAGGTCAAGTAACAAGTCAAAACAACACTGTACAACAATTCCCACTAAGAGGTGAAAATGAGATGAATGGGGACTGGTCAGATGATAGCTCAGACAGTGAAGAGTGCAGACTCGCTGCATCCTTAGAGGTAGACCAGAGAGGCCCATATGTGGAGGGAAAAGTAATGGGCTACAAAGTCTCATTTTTAGTTGATACAGGAGCTACACGCTCTACTGTTCGCAGTGCAGAGGTACCAAGATTACCTCTCTCTGGGCGCACCATACGAGTGGTTGGTGTGGCTAATCAGTACCTGACTAATCCAATCACTGACCCAGTGCAGGTTGAAATTGGAAATTTCCAGGGCCTGCATAGATTTGTTGTGTGCGATTCAAGTCCAGTATCCTTGTTAGGAAGAGACTTATTGTGCAAAACCAAATGTTCAATTACCTGTTCCTATGGTGGAATAGAGGTTCAGACAAACAGTGATGACGAGGCAGATGAGGGTCAGCTTATGGAAGAAGGAGGAGAGATGAATGAGGATTACCCTCTAATTACCCTTTTTCCAGTGTTCACCTTGATCGATCTACCTGCTGATCTGCAAGGATCGGTGATAGAGAAAGTGTGGGATTTGACTGGAAAGGAGGTTGGATTAATAAAGGGAGTAAAACCAATCAAGGTGCAGATAAAGCACCCCCCACCTGTCACAATATCACATGACTCAGGATGTCCTTATTGAAGTGACACAGATAATTGCAGATTTTCTCAGACAGGGAGTTTTGAAAGAAGTCCTGAGTAGTCCGTGTAACTCTCCGATTATGGGTTTGAGAAAGCCCTGTGGGAAAGTTCGAATTGTGCAGGATTTGAGAAAAATAAACAAAATCGTGGTAAAATGCTGCCCTGTGGTTCCCAACCCAGCAGTAATAATGTATCAAGTTCCTTGTGATGCTGAGTGGTTTACCGTAGTAGACCTATCACAAGCGTTTTTCTCGATTCCACTTCACGAGGACAGACAGTTTTTGTTCAGTTTCAAATTCCTGGATAAGGTATACAGTTGGTGCAGAATTCCTCAGGGATTTTCTGAGTCACCATCCATCTTCAATCAGATATTGAAGAAGGATTTGGAACCTCTTGTGTTACCTTATAATTCGACTCTTGTGCAGTACATTGATGATTTGTTGATTGCATCCAAAACCAAAGACAACTGCAAATATGATACCATTGCCTTATTGAATCATTTAGGGAAAAACGGACATAAGGTGTCACCTAAAAAGCTGCAGTACTGTCAAAAAGAAGTAAAATATTTGTGGCATCTGATTGAGAAAGGGTCTCGAAGAATATCCAAAGAGAGAATAACAGTTGTTTTACAAATGAATCCCCCAACAACAAAGAGAGATGTCAGAATGTTCTTGGGAATGGTGGGCTACTGTCGCCAGTGGATACCCAACTTCTCGATCATTTCAAAACCATTAACAAAACTGACAGGAAAGGAAGTTAAGGATGAACCATACACAATCACATTGACAAAAGAAGAGCTTGAGTCATTTCTAGAGCTGAAAGAATGCATGTGCAGAGCTCCAGCATTAGGAATGCCTGATTATGAGAAGCCATTTTTGTTGTTCTGTCATGAACGTGATGCTTGTTCTTTGTCTGTTTTAACATAGGTCCATGGAGATGCAAATCGCCCTGTAGCATATTTTTCGGCTACTTTGGACCCTGTCGCAGCAGCCTTACCGGGTTGTTTGCGAGCAGTCGCAGCAGTTGGTCAAAGTCTTTCACAATGCGAGGGCATAGTTATGGGATATCCCCTAACAGTATTGGTTCCACATTCTGTCGAAATTTTGCTGACACGAACTAAGACACAACACATGACAAATGCTCGACTTACCAAATATGAGACAATTATTCTGGGGTCACCAAATGTCACATTGAAAAGGTGCACTGTACTGAACCCGGCAACTCTACTTCCCATTGAAAATACAGAAATAAAAGATGGGGAAGAATTTGAGCATGATTGTCTGGAGGTAACTGAGCTCAGTACCAAACTTCGCTCAGATATAAAAGATACTCAGTTAAAGGAAAACGATTACATTATGTTCGTTGATGGGTCCTGTCTAAGAGATTCATCAGGAACCTTGAGAGCTGGTTATGCAGTATGTACCATATCCGGTATAGTCAAAGCCTCCTGGCTCGAGAAAGCGTTTTCTGCACAAGTGGCAGAATTGATAGCTCTCACAAAAGCCTGCCATGCTGCTGTAAATCTAAAGGTCACAATCTATACAGACAGCAGATACGGATTTGGAATTGTGCATGATTTTGGTCAACTCTGGTCACAAAGAGGGTTTATGACATCCTCTGGTTCACCAGTGAAAAATGGAGAACAGATAAGAGATTTGTTACATGCGATTCAGTTGCCTCTTGAAATTGCTGTGGTGAAATGCAGTGCTCACACCAGATCACAAGATTTTGTGTCAATGGGGAATGGTTATGCAGACCAGGTTGCCAGATTTTGTGCATTAAACTGTATATCCTTTGAAGAACAATGGGAACTGTTACCACAACCTGAGAATGACACAACCCTAAGTCTAGCATTACGAGTGGTTGATACCTTAGACGAATTAAAGACACTACAAAGCCACATTGGTAAGGAAGAAAAACGTTCTTGGCAGAAAATGCAGTGTGTACAGAGAGAAAACGATATTTGGGTATCAAGAGAGGGAAAACTAGTGTTGCCAAACAGTCTTCTGTCACAATTTGCCCGATTGTATCATGGGCAGGCTCATTTGGGAAGAGATGCCATGATCAGATCATTTAAGATTGATTGGTTCAATCCAAGATTCAGACATGCCGCAGAAATCACTTGTCACAGATGCATCATTTGTCAACAAATGAACGCTGGAAAAGGAACTGTGGTAACCTTGAGCCACATTGGGAGAGCTGGTGGTCCATTTAATAAGATCCAAATGGATTTCATTGAAATGCCTGTTTATGGAGGTCTGAGATACGTGCTGGTGATTGTGTGTGTTTTTAGCCATTGGATTGAGGCATATCCCACACGTAGGAATGACAGTCTCACAGTTGCAAAACTACTACTCAGAGAATTAATACCCAGATTCGGGTTTCCGGTTTCTATAGAATCAGATAGGGGAAGACACTTCGACAATGAGGTGATTAAACTCCTGTGTGCCGCACTCAACATTGATCAAAAGCTGCATTGTAGCTATCGCCCTGAAGCTTCAGGACTAGTCGAACAGATGAATGGTACTTTGAAATCAAGAATAGCAAAAATGTGTGCAGCAACAAACATGAAGTGGCCAGATGCGTTACCTCTAGTGCTGATGTCTATGAGAAACACGCCAGATAAGAAAACAGGATTGTCCCCACATGAAATCCTCATGGGCAGAGCAATGAGGTTACCAGTGGTACCTGCAAATGCACTAGTGAATATTACAGATGATATGGTGTTGGATTACTGCAAAAGTTTGGCTGACGTGATTCGCTCTTTCTCTCACCAGGTGGAAGCAAACACGTTACCACCAATCGGCGAACCAGGACACTCTCTGCAAGCTGGAGATTGGGTGGTTGTCAAGAAACACGTAAGAAAATCGTGTCTTGAGCCGCGTTGGAAAGGGCCATATCAAGTGATATTGACGACCACCACTGCTGTGAAGTGTGCCGGGGTTCCCAACTGGATACATGCCAGTCATACAAAAAGGGTAGCGTGTCCTGTTGAAGAGGAACTTGAAAATTCCGGTGCAGCAACCTCAAGAGGAGAAGTCTCAGAGTCAGAGATCAGTCAAGAAGGATCTGAGACTACAGGAGAGCCCGCTGAGAACAGCCGTGTCCCTCAAACTATCAGAGAGTTCGAGAGAGGTGACGAAGTGCCAATCTCAGTAGAGGCAGCAGGAGAACAAAGTCAAGGAGAGGTTCTCCCAGAAGAAGACGAATACAATTCAGAAACTGAATACAGTGTCGAACAAGGAGAGAGAGACGAAGAAGTGTCAAATTTAAATCAGAACGAATCAAGATCTGCCGAACGAGTCCCAAGCCTATCAGGAGAAAACACCATAGTAACAGAGGAGGGTGCTGTTCAAGGTACTGAAGGAAAACGCCGAAGTAAGACGAACAGAGGAGACAATCTGCCAGAAAATTCACACTTTAGAATAAGAGAAATAGCAAATGAAACAATAATAGAGCAAAGCGATACCTCACGAGCAGACGATCTGAGTGAAGGAGAACAGCAAGGTGAACGAAGAATAAAAAGAAAAAGAATAGCAAACAGAAGATATACCGGTCCTGAATGGGCATACGCTACAACCGCTGAATGGAAACAAGAATTCTTAGCGTTCTGTTTTGATCGAGAAATACCAGGCCAGTACTACGGTACCTGAAGAAAATACAACAAGAAAAAAAGAGATTGAAAAAAAAAAAAAAAGAGACATTGAAAATTGTGAAAGCTTAAAAACAAGAGTCTTAGAAAAAAAAAAAAAACTACCGGAAAGTGACATTAAACCTGGATTTGACTTATAAAAACCTGATTACGACAAGCTGCTAACCTGAATTGACGAAAAGGGTCCTGGTTTGAGTGAAGACGCTGTAAATTACGCAGAAAGAGTTTGCTACTTAGAGTTGATTGTTGATCTACTGTTTGATTCTATACAAACATGGCTTATAGTAACAAGGGAAGTAAAGTATGTGGCTGGTTAGGACTTATGATAGGTGCTGTATGTACAATAATGATTGTGGGAGTGATTGTAGGAATGCCATGGAGAGAGAGTGAAACTACTAATGCAACTTCAAAACCTGAGACTACTATTACAACTAATAAACTATCACCATGGGAGAAATTCGAGCAAGACACAAAACATCTGCATGAGGGAACTAATCCAAACAGAGAGCTTTCTACTAATGTTTTCTATCGCCTACTAAATGAGTATGTGGAAACTATGAATGCGAAAGACTGTTATGTGTGTACTAAAATTCCTTCATCTGTGCAGGAGGGAGTTACTTATCATAGCCTCCCTCTTACGTATGGGATTAGTTGCAGCTTGCTACTAACAAGATTTTATAATCAAGAGCATGTGCAATATTTTTATTCAAATTTAGATGTTGTGTTTTCTTTTGTGCCTGTTATTGAATTCTTAAATAAGTTAGCTAAAGAGCATGATATAAAAATAGTTAGAGGATTCTTTGAGCCAACACTAACATTTGGAACTGCTTATGCACACCGCAATAACTTGACATGCTTACTGTCTCCTGTAGAGAAAAGCTTTTTAGATCACACAGATGATAGACGCAAAGCACTAAAGGAAAGATTAGAAAAAGGTTTAGAAAAACGCACTTATGCCAATGACTATGCTTATACTGAAATTAAAACACAAGGCAAGTTAGCTATAGATGCATTACACGTAGGTAAACTCTGTATATATAGACCAAAATCTGATCAAGACAATTTGTTTGTGGGAACGAGTGAATGTAGGCATGTATTTTTGTTTCAGAGCAAATGGACCTTTATGTTAAATGGACAAGACCCAGCGATTCCTGGAATCTATTACATCTGTGGGTTAAATGCGTATTACCGTCTCCCTAAGGGATGGTATGGGACATGTTATTTGGGAATAATATTCCCAAAGATTTACCAGATTGATGACTTAAAACAACTACCTAAAACGTCTGAATTACAACATACCAGACAAAAACGAGAATCAGTGGCGGCTGTCATTGGTGATATATTTGGAGCTATAATCCCTTCAGTAGGGGTTATTCTAAATTCTATGAAAATTCAAAGGTTGTCTACTATTGTGGATAACATGCTGACAAATTTCACAGGAGCTATACTTCTGATGGATACAGAACTTGCTGCAGAAAGAGCTATGACTCTTCAAAATCGGCTTGCTTTAGACATTCTTTTAGCAAAGAGTGGAGGTGTGTGCAAAATGCTTAATGAGCGACATTGTTGCTCGTATATCCCTGACAATAGTAAGAAAATTAGAAGCATGCTTACTAACCTGACTAGAGATAGTGCAGATTTGAAGGATCTAAAAGAACTTGGTGTTTGGGAGAAATTTGGAAAGGGAATTGCCCGAGTGGGAAGCTGGTTTACCAACATTTGGAATGGGGTACTTGCAAAAATCATGATGGGATTATTAATTGTTCTGATTTGTCTATTGGGATTTTGGGGAATATGCAAAATTAATGAAAAGGTGAAAAGAAATTTGGCCAACAGAACCAAAAGAAACGAAGAAAGTGAAAGAGAGAAAATGTTTAATGAAATATGGGAAAGCTCACATAAAGGAAAAGACGTTAAAATGCGCATTATGCGTAAGGCAAAAAGTTAAAACCTGGAAGATTTGTGATGACGAGCGTCATCAGAGGAGGGACTGAGAGAGCGTATTTTGATATTACATATTATAGACGTGAAATGCTTATGTCTAACAATGCTGTATTAATAAAACATTTATTAATAGCGTATTCATAAAAATGGAGAATCGTTCACATGTATAAACTAATGTCAACTGTAAGGAATAATCGTTTATATTTTGCCTAACTGAGCACATTAAAACGTATAAAACTGCATTCATTAAACTCGTATATCTTAAGTTAGCATGAGCAGAAGCTGTGTAGCTCTCATATTAAAGGCGTATTTTTTCCTGTTTCTTCAATGTGCAGAACTTGCAAACGACCATAACCCAGCTATTGTTCTCTCTGTATTAGTTCGTAAAATAGGGATAATTTCCCATCCGCATGCTAACATCTTTTAGTATAAAATGATTGTGCTTCGAAACATTTGTAGATACTTCCAAGGACAATGAGACGAGGGAACGAGAACTTTTAACCTGAGACATGTGCCAAGCTGATGAAGTAACCCCGGATATGCCACCTACGAAAGACCGATTATGAAGACCAATCAGAAGACGATATATTATCGAGAGATGACAAATGCATGACTTAATGTATAATTTGATAGGTTAACAATGATGGGGTGTATTGACTAACCAATAGAATTTTGGGGGAATGAATTAGTAGAAAGGGATAAAAACCCATGACACAGGAAATAACGAGACATTAGGTAGGGAATGATATTGATTACATCCCAAAACTCTGTCACACTATTCTGTGATTTGAGACTTGGACAAACCATCCTTGTCCATATTACTGCCCCTTACACTTTTCTCCTTAAGAGGAGAGTGTCTCTTGCCTCTAACTTAGATAGACTGACGGCGATCTAACTGATGTCCTGAAGACGAAGACTGATCCTGAATGCTGACTTAATCAGAGGAGGGTAATTATATAAAATTGCTAATGAGAACTCATTTTGCCTTTCTTTCTAGGTACCAACTGCTGTATGTTTTGATAGAGACCTTAGTTAGATGTTTCCAAATTGGTGTTCAAAATTGTTTTGCATGACGCCCAACATGCTAATGCTAATTATAGGTTAGATGAGGTATTCACTCTGACTGACAACTGACGTGACTGGCGTGGTGCTATGCTGAACTAGTATCTTAGAAAGTTCGATGTGTTATAAACTACTTATATCTATCTGATTGTCTATGCTACTGATCTTTGCATTATCAAAGGCTTATTATGGTTGTCATCTTGTGATCGTGCTTACATGTTTATTGACTTTGAGATTAATGCCTTTACTACTAGATTGTAATCAATAGGGAATAAAACTTATTAACTCCATCAAGGTGTGGTTATTCATGACTGAAAGATCATGGTTGCGCCAAACGTTTATTAATGTCTAAAGTAAGATATATTTTGATGTTAAATGTTGACAATGTTATTGACATATTGATTGATATTTTGATCAGTTATCTCGTCCTACGGTGTCTCACCACTGGGCCCAAAGATTCATTGGCCTAAAACGAGTCCTGATGTGTATAAATTGACATAGACGGACGCGTTAACAGCGGTAACAAAACTGCCCCAAGGAGGGACAAACATAAACCATTTACCAATCATAACAAAGGATTTATGAAAGGCCCACGAACGAGTGATAGCGGTCAGCGTTGTTAAAAGTCCAGATATATACCAACACGTCGGATAAGCAGTGCTTCCGTGCTACTATGCTCGACCTAAAAATGTGATAAAACTGTTTGCGCACATTATTCCCCATTTTCAATACAGATCATCCAATAGGATACAAAATCTCCCCGTTTTTGCTCTCACATTTATTGTGATCTTTTATTAATAAGCATGTTCAGCGGCTATAGCAATACTTGATTCAGTCCATGAAAAGTAATATAGAAAATCTAATTTAGGAAATCTGAAAATACTCTTGATAAAATTAAGAGATATTTGGACTGTAACTCAGGTTCACTGCACATCTGAGGACTAAATTTTAAAATGAAATGACTCGGTTTGGATGAGGGAGGTGTTTCTTGTGTTATGCATTTCAGGTATGTATATCCAACACCGGGGCTGCAGACATAAAGCTCTTTGGCTGGCCGCAACAGCGAAAATTTGTGCTGGGTGCCTTTGCAGAATGTAGGGCTCAGTCACCGCATTCTGAAAAAAAGCAGAAGGAGCCACAAGGGGGAGCATACTTTGACTGCATGACTTAGCTGGAATCGAAATATATTTTAAAACAAATACTTTGCTGCTGAGTTTATGAACCCTCCTGCATGGTTTGTTAAACTCAGGCAAGTTCTCTTGTACCCTTAATGGGGCACTTGTCTGGTTTGCAAACCTCCTGTATGGTTTCCAAACTCTACTTGGCTCCCCGAAGGAGGTGTACAGCAGGAACTGGCTGCTCGTGGAGAGTAAGATGCAAGACCTAGCTAAATGACAGGCCCTGTAGCGACCACGTTCTTTTACTTTTGTTTTAATGTTTTTGGGCGCTGAGCAGTTCCCCTTGCACTAGTTCCAGGCTCTTGTAGGAGCTTTCAATGCATCACGTTCTTTGCGGGCATTGCAAGTGTTAACACTGAGTTATTAATGGGTTTATTATTGAATATTCATGTATTCTGAGTGTTGGATTTGCGTTGAAGATGTATTGACTTAGAGAAAAATAATGCACGCATTTGAAGGTTCGTCCACCAGAGTGGGCGCCAATGTTCATGAAGTGTACTTATCAATGGCTTATTAATATGAAATGTTGAGCTTATATTTGATTAATGCAGTAATATGTCATACTAAAGGTTATGCATTATGTATTAGCTTTATTAATTGTAGGCCTTAACTTAGCGAGGTCTTGGCCTAGTTGCATGGCCTCATGTCAAGCTGCATTTCTCAATCGACTTATAAAATGGCTGTCTAAAGAATTAAATTGTGATTTTCCACTATGCTGACCAAGTGGTCGTAGTTAAAGTCTTTCTCATGAGAACTGCTTGCTGTAAGATGATGCACTTGCTACCGAAACAACGTTTAATGTAATGTGTGTAAGACTGACCTTCCCAGGAGAAGACAATGGATGCACTGACTGGAGTATGAGCTGCAGTAATGTTGATACCTGACAAGCAATGCAATGGGAATAGTAGACGAGTAGCCAATCATCGACATGTGAACCATATATTTGAGGTTTTCGTTTCATTGGACTAAATGTGAACATGCGATTCTCTAACCAAGGGAAGTAGTTTTAGGAAATCTAACTTAGCCAGACTGCACTGAGAGGAGAGACCGTCGTCATTTTCCTGACCATCGCGAGAAGAGACGTGCTTAAATTTACTGCTTAAAGAGACTTTGCTTTTTCTGAACTTTGATGCTGAATCCTGAGGTATTGCTGACTGAACTGATGTCCTGTTGACAAAGACTTTTACAGCTTGCTGAATCATATTGAGGACAGGTATTACGAATATATTACTGATTGTGATGTCTATTTGCTTTTGTTTCTCTGTACCAACCGCTAATTTTAACAGAGCCATAGTTAGATGTTTTTCCAAATTTGTGTGACTAAATTGTTTTGCATGAAGTCCCAACATGCTATTCTAATCTGATGTTAGTTAGGGTTCTCACTGATGAAGTTCACTACATAGAATAAGAGTTGATGTCTTTTCTTTGCTGAATTCTAAATGTATATTATTTCATTTGCGCAGTTATTCTTGCTATTAATTTGTACTGTAACTTTAGAATGTGTAGTAGCTCAAGCTTTGATTAGGTTGCGATGGGTTGCGATTAGGTCTACTGGTGTGGCGCTGCTAGTGGTAGCAGTGCCACCTTACCTCCATTCGCCGGCCTGGCCACAGCCGGATTTCCACCATCCTTCTGGCGGAAATCCAGCTGTGGTCAAAATACGATGGAAGGCTGGTAGCTGCGGCGATGGTCTTTTGACAGCCGTCTCTGTGGCGGTAGGCAGTTTTTACCACCATTGTCGAAATGAGGGCCTAAGTTACATGACATTAGCATTGTTAATATAGGGAAATAAACATTCTAACTTTTACATAAAGGTGTGGTTATTCTTGCCTCGAGGCCATGAAGAGTGAAAATGACTGACTCCTTTTGATTATTGAGGTTATTGATTGTTGATGTTATTGATCTGTATTGGTACGGGATATATGGTGGGAAAAACTCAAAGCGCAGTCAAAAGGTCCATCGGCCTATTTGCGTCTCCCTTGTAAGTTTACTTAATAAGATCTGACGTGCTAACAGAGACGGTAGCAGAGATTGATGGTTTGTCTCCTTAAGAGCCCATCAATAATGCCCGGTACATGGTTTGTCTCCTTAAGAGCCCATCATAGATGCCTGGTACATGGTTTGTCTCCTTAAGATCCCATCATACAGTCCAGAGATAGGTAGTAGAGTATTTGTTGCCAGAGACTGTAAGCGAGAAACAACAGGTGTCCCCGGAGATTGTAGGAGGATAAGGGTTAATACCCTACAGAGAGCAGAATAATTTGCACATTTGCTGAAAATTGGTGAAATTTGGGATTTTTTCAGATTTGATTATACAAAGTAGAGAGAAAATGTGCCCCTAAGTACCTAAAATGACTTTCCCAAAATCTTGGAGCTTGCCAGTGATTGTTTGAGGATGTTCTTAGCGTTCTAGCAACAGTGTGAATGAAGTGGGTTTTTTGCGCTTGCACAGCTTATGCAAATCGCAGGTGAATTGTGATGTTTGCGAGAGTCTACGAAGTTTGCATACTCTAAATAAAGTTGTAGAAGGAGTGTGCGTACTTCGAAGTGTGAGAGAAGGGAAGTCGTCAAACTTCACATGTGTGTGGCACTCTGTGCTCAAAAAATTGTCCACGTGGTTTGCCACGAAGTGTAGGAGACACTTCGTTTTTGTTGTAATTTGTCTGGTTTGATAAGCTGATTGGGCATGGTTGACAAGTCAGAGTGTGAGTCAAAGTGAGTGAAATAATTTTTTGATTGAGATTTGGCGAGTCCTATGTGCACCAGGACAGATCCACTGATCAGTTGAGAGTGAAATTTGTGGGTTGAATTTTGCTTGCGAATCATGGAAACTGAGAAAGGACGAGTAGCTGCTAGAGCGAAACACCGTTAGTGAAAAATCTGTAAAGTGTCTGAAGCAATTGTGTTACCTTGCCTGTAGTAAACTGACAAATTGGGTTTTGATTTAGTTTAGTGCTCTCAATAAATTTGCATTAGTTTTGTGTGAATCTGAGTTTGGGAGGACAAGCTGCAAGACTTTGTCAGCCACAGTACGTGAGTGTGACGTCATTGGAGCCGGGCTGGGATAGGTCGATTAGTCAGAAGGGTTGCGCACGGATTGGTGGCCGTCCGTGAAGTGCAATTGGTTGAGAAGGTGGGTGAAGAGAATTCTTGGATTAAAAGTAACTTCCTGATTTGATTTTGAATAACATAAAGGTTGCAGAAATGAAATGTTTCAAAGCTTTAAAGAGTGCTTTAAGGGTAGATCTGTACTCTACAACGGGTATAGGGGATATTGCACCGTCAAAAGGTACAACAGCTTACATTCTAATTGAAGAAAAGGGTGCTGCGCTATGTCTTTGGCTGAAGCAATGGTGCAAAGGGACAGAAAAAGATGGGAATTTAGCATTTCCTGCCCACAGAACATTTAATTTGTGGAGTTTAGAGAACCTGAGGAAGGTGCTGTATGATCTGAAACCCCCTCTGAGACCAGCAAAGTTCAAGGCAGTAGCAATCTGGGAGTTAGTAGCCAGACAGCAACAGCAACAGAAATTTGAGAGGAGAATGAGAAAAGCAGAAAAGACACTAGCACAGGCTAGATGGGACAGTGATCAGAGATTTTGGAGAACCAAGACTTAACAGGGAATTAAAATGTTTCCAGCTATTACACAAGACAGTGAGAGAGAAGGAAGGAAAGCTACTAGGAAAACAAACCAGAGCCCTTCCGAGAGTAGGGAGCGGAGACCAAAGGAGTCTAGAGGATCTTTGACGTTTGATGAAGAGTCAGAGGATGATGAGTTTATTTTGCAGCTATTGAGAAATTGTCCCCCACCATATGCAGCACAAGAGTGCTCCGAGCACTAGTGTAAATTCTTTAGCTCCGACACAGGTTAATGGGACAACGAGTCCAGTGCAGATTAATCAGAGTGAGACACAGAGCCCAATGCAGGGCAGTCTTAATGCACCTATTACTCCAGTAGCACAAAATCAGGTGCCACGGTCTTGTCTCGAGAATTAACGCTGATGTACCGATAGTGGAAACTGACACAAACCTAATAGTGCTGACAGGACAGGTTTTCCCGAAGCCTATGTTGGTTCAAACATATCCAACTCCACTTTTACTGCCTCAGGTGCAACCACAAGTAATGCCAAAGGACACTCTGATAACAGGGACACAGACAGATATGTCTGTACTGATGAGCCCGAATACGGGTGAGGTCATTGAAGGAACCATGGGTGTGAACAGATTAGAGTCCTACACAGAAGCAGAATTGAGATATCTGTGCCCGAAAAGTACGAAGGAAGTGAGCAATGTGCATCAAATGTTAGCAGACCTGGCAGAGAAGTACGGCATAGAAATAGAGAAAAAGAAACATTTGAAAAGCAGTTACAGGTTAGATTTTGACGCAAAAGACTTTGGACACATGAGATCTGCAGGGATGAAGGCACACCTTAGGGAGTTACTCCAAAGTGTCCAGACATGAGGAGCATTAGACAAATGGGAAGGCATGTGGGCAAAGAAAAGAAATAAAAAGAAAAGGGATTCTGCATGGAGTGTAAGAGTAGTATAGATTGGCCGACAAAAATAACAGAGAGAGATCAGGTTACAGGTGCGCCATCTCCTGAAGTAATGAAATATTACTACAAAGTGATTGAATTTTTGAAGACGAGAATTTCTCCCAAAAACATTGACTGGAAAAGAATAGACAGGACAGCTCAGGAAGTGAAAGAGTCAATACATGCGTATCATGAGAGATTGTTGTAGGAGTTTAAGCATTACAGTGGTACAGAGACAATTGAGCCGAAAGACATGATTCATTTTGTGTTTAGATTTGTGGCAGGATTGAGCCCTGAAATTAGCAACATGATTAAGAGTCATTTAATTTGCTGGCAAGTAAAGCCAATTGATGAGGTTCTGCAGTATGGAAAGTACTGTAGTGACGAGATTCAGTGGAAGAAGAGAAAGCAGGTGATGCAGATTAAAGCGGCATAAACGGATGCAGGGAAATTTTCCACAACAACTGCGTAAGCAGCAGCAGGTAAATGTGGTATTTCAAAATCAGATGAGAGGTAGAGGTTGCAGAGGTAATGGAAATCGTAGTCCCGATTTGAGTACTGTAGTGGTTCATAATGATGTGCAGAGAATGAAGAGATTATTGCCTTGTCACGCTTGCGGAGCGGTCAGACATTGGAAACATGATGATGATGGTGCAGGAAGGTGTCGTTCAGCAAACAAGTGACATCAACTCGTTCCAAATCATAAGAGGGCCGAGAATGAGAGGTCATAGTCCGAAATTTCATAATAATATGAATCAAATGCAGAATTTTCAACCCATGCAGCAGTTGCAAGTGCCACGTTTACAAATAACACAGTTGCAGCCAATGCAACAGCAGGTTCAGATGGTACCTAGGCAGCAAATTCAAATACCTCAAGCCACAATGGAACAGGAGCAGGTGATGCTTCCTAAACAAGTCACAGGTCCAACCAAAGTAATAACACAGTTCACCAATTCCTGATACAAGGTGAGAATGGAATAAACGATTGGGAGAGCAAGAGTTCGGATGAAGAGGAATGTGTGCTTGCAGCTTCTCTAGAAGTAGATCAGAAAGGCTCATATGTGAAGGTAAAGGTAATGGATCACAAGGTTTCATTCTTGGTTGACACAGGAGCTACACACTCTACAGTAAGAACTGCAGAAGTTCTGAATTTGCCCCTCTCAGGAAAGACAGTCCAGATTGTAGGAGAGGCGACTTAGTATTTGACCAACCCAAGAACAGAACCAGTTCAGGTAAAAATTGGCAACTTTAAAGAATTGCACAAAATTGTAGTCTGTGATCTAAGTACGGTATCCCTTTTGGGAAGAGACTTACTGTGTAAAACCAGGTGCTCGATTATTTGTTCAGATGATGAAATAGAGATACAGACGAATAATAATGATGAGGATGACCCAGATCCAGAGACCGAGTGTGAGACTATAAATGAGGAGTACCCCCTGATTAGTTCCTTTCCAGTGTTAACAGTGAAGGAGCTTCCTCCTGATTTACAGGGAATGGTTAAAAAAATAGTGTGGGATTTGACAGGGAAAGAGATTGCTCTAATAAAGGAAGCTGAACGCAATTTTCCCCCAGCTTCCCCAGTACCACATGCCACAGGATATCCTTATGAAGGTTGCTCTCATAATTGAAGAATTTGTGAACCAAAGAGTCTTGAAAGAAATTTTGAGCAGCCCAGGTAATTTACTGATAATGGGATTAACGAAGCCCTGTGGGAAAGATCGAATTGTCCAGGACTTAAGAAAAATAAATGACATTGTGATCAAATGTTGCCCCGTGGTGCCTAATCCAGCTGCGATAATGTTTTAGATTCCATGTGATGCTGAATGGTTCACTGTCATAGACTTGTCACAAGCCTTCTTTTCTGTGCCTCTTCATGAGGATTTGTTTAAAAGTTTTGGACAGAGTTCACTGTTGGTGTTGAATTCCTCAAGGGTTTTCAGAATCACCTTCCATATTCAATCCGATCTTGAAAAAGAATTTGGAGTCATTGGAATTGTCTTTCCAATCGACATTGGTACAGTACTTTGAAGACGTGTTGATTGCATTCAAAACGAGGGACGAGTGCAAGTATGACACAATTGCCTTAATAAACCATTTGGGAAGGAATGGTCATAAAGTGCCTCCATTCAAATTACAATACTGTCAGAAAGAGGTGGAATACCTGGGTCACCAGATTGAGAAGGAATCAAGGAAAATATCCAGAGAAAGGATCACAGCCTTATTGCAGAGGAGTCCCCCAGCCACACAGAGAGATGTCAGGATGTTTTTGGGGATGGTAGACTACTGTCACCAATGGATTCCCAATTTTTCAGTCACTTCCAAGCCATTGCAGAAGGTGACCCACAAAGAAGTTACAGATGACCTATTGTTAGATCTCGCTTTTCTGATTTGAGAGAGAGTTTGTGCAAAGCTCCGACTTTGGGTATGCCTGACTACATGAAGACTTTTGCTTTGTTTTGTCATGAGAGCGATGCATGTTCTTTATCTGTCTTGACAAAGGTCCATGGAGGTGTAAACTGCCCAGTACCATATTATTCAGCTACTTTGGGCCCAGTTGCAGCAGCTTCACCAGGCTGTCTGTATGCAGTTGCAGCGGTTGGACAGAGCTTTACACATTGTGAAGGCATTGTGATGGGACACCCCTCAACTATCATGGTCCCTCACTCTATGGAGATCCTACTTACAAAAATGAAAAACCAGTACCTAACAGGTGCCAGATTGACTTGCTGTGAGACAAGTATTTTAGGATCACCAAGTATGCCATTGAAAAGATGTACAGTGCTGAACCCGGCAACCTTGCTTCCAACTGAAAATGTTGAAATTGAAAAGTTGGAAGACATTTGTAGTAAAATGCCACTGTTGGCATGGTCACCCCCCACTTTTTGCCTGGATACTACCAGAGGTTTGTGAAGGGATATGTATCCGTAGTGACTCCCCTCACAGAACTTACCTCCGAGGACCATAGACTGTCAAAAGACCTTTGACACCCTAAAAGAATCTATGTGTTCAGCACCAGTTCTAAAAGCTCCGGATTATTCTAAGCAATTAATTCTGCAGACAGATGCCTCTGAACATGGGATAGGAGCAGTCCTGTCACAGACCAATGATGATGGCCTTGACCAGCCTGTTGCTTTCATTAACAGACGGTTACTCCACAGAGAGCAGCGTTAGAGTGCCATTGAGAGGGAGACCGTTGCTGTGGTTTGGTCACTGAAAAAGTTGAGACCATACTTGTTTGGTACTCACTTTATAGTTCAACCTGACCACAGACCTCTTATATGGCTCATGCAAATGAAAGGAGAGAACCCTAAACCTTTGAGGTGGTCCATATTCCTATAGGGAATGGACTTTGTAATGGAACACAGACCTGGGACTGCCTATGCCAATGCAGATGGCCTTTCCAGGTTGTTCCACTTAGACAATGAAGACTCTCTTGGGAAAGGTTAGTACCATTCTCTTTCGTTTGGGGGGGGGGGGGGTTGTGTAGGAAAATGCCACTGTTGGCATGGTAACCCCCCACTTTTTGCCTATTGTTGATGCCAGCTTTGATTGTTAACCAGGCCCCAGCACCAGTGTTCTTTCCCTAAAACTGTATCTTTGTTTCCACAATAGGCACAGCCCTGGCACACAGTTAAGTCCCTTGTAAAAGGTACCCCTGGTACCCAGGGCCCTGTGGCCAGGGAAGGTCCCTAAGGGCTGCAGCATGTATTATGCTACCCTCAGGGACCCCTCACTCAGTGCATGCACACTGCATTGCAGCTTGTGTATGCTGGTGGGGAGAAAAGACAAAGTCGACATGGCACTCCCCTCAGAGTGCCACGCTTACAAACCACTGCCTCTGGCATAGGTAAGTCACCCCTCTAGCAGGCCTTACAGCCCTAAGGCAGGGTGCACTATACCACAGGTGAGGGCATAGCTGCATGAACACTATGCCCCTACACTGTCTAAGTCAATTCTTAGACATTGTAAGTGCAGGGTAGCCATACTGAGTATATGGTCTGGGAGTCTGTCATTACGAACTCCACAGGCACCATAATAGCTACACTGAATACTGAGAAGTTTGGTATCAAACTTCTCAGCACAATAAACCCACACTAATGCCAGTGTGGGATTTATTGAGAAATGCACACAGAGGGCATCTTAGAGATGCCCCCTATATGTTATCCCAACTACTAGTGCAAGGCTGACCGGTCTGTTCCAGCCGGCCACTTCCAGATGAGTTTCTGACCACATGGGGTGAGTGCCTTGTGCACTCTGTGGTCAGAAACACAGCCTGTCCTGGGTGGAGGTGCTTCACACCTCCCCCTGCAGCAACTGTAACACCTGGTGCTGAGCCTCAAAGGCTCAAGCCTGGTGTTACAGTACCCAGGGCACTCCAGCTAGTGGAGATGCCAACCCCCTAGACAAGCCCCCACTTTTGGTGGCAAGTCCGGAGGGATAATGAGAAAAACAAGGAGGAGTCACCCCCTCAGCCAGGTCCACCCCTAAAGTGACCAGAGCTGAAGTGACCCCCTCCTTGAGAAATCCTCCATCTTGCTTTGGAGGATTAGGACCAATAGGGATAGGGATGTGCTCCCCTCCCCAGAGGGAATGGGCACAAGGAGGGTGTAGCCACCCTCAGAGACAGTAGCCATTGGCTACTGCCCTCTAACCCTAACACACCCCTAAATTTAGTATTTAGGGGCGACCCTGAACCCAGCTCTTCAGATTCCGGATGCCCTCACAAGAAGAAGAAGGACAGCTGAGCTGAAAATCCCGCAGAGAAGAAAAGGAGACAACAACTGACTTGGCACCAGTCCTATCGGCCTGTGTCCTGCTTCAAAGACCCTGCCACCGGAAAGCGACGCGTTCTACAGGACCAGCGACCCCTGAAAAGCCTCCAGGGGACTGCCTGCATCACCGAGGACCAAAAACTCCTGTGAGCAGCGGCTCTGCCCAACCAGAAGAAAAGACAACCATCTTTAAAGGGACTCCCACCTCACTCCAGAAGCGTGAGTCCCCACTACTCTGCACCAGACGCCCTCCGGCCCGTGTCCAGAGAAACCAACTATCCAGAGAGGAGCCCCAGGTGACTCTAACGAAGTGTCCACCCTGGGCTGACCTCTCTGCACCCCCACGACGACACCTGCAGAGGGAATCCGAGGACCCCCCTGACCGCGACTGCCCGGGACGAAGATATCCGACGCCTGGAGAAGCACTGCACCTGCAGCCCCAAGGCCGGTGAGAAACCGCCCACCAGTGCAGCAATGACCAGCAAGCGGCCCTCACCCTTGCCTAGTCAGTGGCTTGCCCAAGAAGCCCCCCCAGTGCCCTGGCTGCAGCACCTAAGTGACCCCCGGGTCCCTCCATAGAGTTCTATTGAGAACCCGATGCCCTGTTTGCACACTGCACATAGCCACCCCTGTGCCGCTGAGGGCGTGGTTTGTGTGCCTACTTGGGGCCCCTCCAGTACTCCTCCAAACGCTCCCTGGTCTGCCCTCTGACAACGCAGGTACTTACCCGCAAACAGACTGGAACCGGAGTACTCCCTGTCTCCATAGGCACCCACGTTATTTTGGCTCCTGTTTGACCTCTGAACCTGACCAGCCCTGTGTTGCTGGTTCTGGGTGCTTGGGGTTGCCTTGAACCCCCAACGGTGGGCTACCTATGCCCCAGAGACTGAACCCATAAGTGTGGTACTTAGCTCTGAAACTGTACTGTATTTACCTCCCCTAGGAACTGTTGAAAGCTGCAGTGTCCACTTTTAAAATAGTGTTTTTGCCATTTTAATGAAAACTGTACAATATTAAATCTATTCAAACGGTCAACTATTACTATGCAAGGTACCTTTTATTTAATGTACTTACCTGCTAAATGAATCTTGTGGTTCTAAAAATAAATGAACAAAGTAATATTTTTCTATATAAAAATCTAGTGGCCTGGAGTTAAGTCATTGAGTGTGTGTTTTCACTTATTGCTTGTGTGTGTACAACAGATGCTTAACACTACCCTCTGATAAGCCTAACTGCTCGACCATACTACCACAAATAGAGCATTAGTATTATCTATTATTGCCTCTGTGAAGCCTCTTGGGGAACCCATGAACTCTGTGCACTCTATGGGCCTCATTCTGACCCTGGCGGTCTATGACCGCCAGGGTGGAGGCCGGCTGAAGCACCGCCAACAGGCTTGCGTTGCTTCATTGTGAATTCCAACCGTGGCTGTGAAGCCGCGGTCGCCCAGCAAGCAGCGCCGCCATGGGGATTCCGACCCCCTTCCCGCCAGCCTGTTTCTGGCGGTTTTCACCGCCAGAAACAGGATGGCGGGAACGGGTGTCGTGGGGCCCCTGGGGGCCCCTGCACTGCCCATGCCACTGGCATGGGCAGTGCAGGGGCCCCCTAACAGGGCCCCATAAGGATTTTCGCTGTCTGCTTAGCAGACAGTGAAAATCGCGACGGGTGCAACTGCACCCGTCGCACCCCTGCAACTCCGCCGGCTCCATTCGGAGCCGGCTTCCTTGTTGCAGGGCCTTTCCCGCTGGGCCGGCGGGCGCTCTTTTGGCGGTCGCCCGCCGGCCCAGCGGGAAAGCCAGAATGGCATCCGCGGTCTTCTGACCGCGGAGCGGCCATTTGGCGGTTCCCGCCAGGCGGGCGGCTACCGCCGCCCGCCAGGGTCAAAATGAGGCCCTATATCTCATTTTGATATAGTATATACAGAGCCAGCTTCCTACAACATTAAACATGATTGTCTCAAAGTAACTGATCCGTTCACAAAACCGAGACCTGATATTAGAGATACCCAATTGGAAGAAAATGACCAAATTATCTTTGCTGATGGTTCCTGCATAAGAGACATTATAGGAGTATTGAGAGCAGGATATGCTGTGTGCACAATTACTGGTATCCTGGAAGCTTCCTGGCTTCGAGGAGTATATTCTGCACATGTAGCTGAACTGGTAACCCTTACTAGAGCGTGCCATGTTTCTGCTCAGCTAAAAGTTACCATCTATACAGATAGCCAGTATAGATTTGGAATATTCCATGACTTTGGCCAGTTGTAGTCACAGAGAAGTTTAATGACCTCTTCTGGTTCACCAGTGAGAAATGGTGAGATTATTAGGAAATTGCTGCAAGCTATCCAAATGCCTGAAAAGTTTTTTGTGGTGAAATGCAGTGCACACCTGAAATCGCAAGATTTTGTGTCAATGGGAAATGGATTTTTTGCGGATCAGGTCGCAAGGGTTTGGGCATTGAACTGTATATTATTCAAAGATAAGTGGGAATTGTTACCTGAAAAAGATGAACCATGTCCAAGTTTTGTATTGCAAGTAATGGATACATTGGAAGAATTAAAAACACTACAGAATAAAGTTGACAGGGAGGAAAAAGGATCATGGAGCTAAATGAAATGTGTACAGCGACAAGATGAATAGTAGGTTTCAGAAGAAGGACAGTTAGTTTTGCCAGTGTGTTGTCTTAAATGACTAGGTATTATTATGGTCAGGCACATGTTGGGAGGGATGCCATGATACAACTGTTCAAGCATAATTGGTTAAATCCAAGGTTTAGACAAGTTGCTGAAGCAGTTTGCATCGTTGCATCATTTGTCAGCAAATGAACGCAGGAAAAGGGACAGTGGTCAATTTGAGCCACATTGGAAGAGCAGGAGGTCCATTCAGCAGAATGCAAATGGATTTTATTGAGATGCCTATGTGTGGAGGTTTGAGATATGTGTTGGTGATTATCGTATCTTTAGTCATTGGATTGAAGCGAACCCTGCAAGGAGAAATGACAGCCTCACAGTAATGAAATTACTGCTTTGGGAGCTGATACCACGTTTTGGGTTTCCTATCTCTTTAGAATCAGATAGGGCAAGTCACTTTAACAATGACGTAGTGAAATTACTGTGTGGAGCATTAAATATTGAGCAGAAGTTGCATTGTAGTTAAAGCCCTAAAGCATCAGTACTAGTGGAACAGATGACTGGTACCTTGAAATCAAGAATGGCGAAAATGTGTGCGTCCACAAATCTGAAATGGCCTGACGCACTGCTTTTAGTTCCGATGACAATGAGAAACACACCAGACAGGAAGACAGGATTGTCACCTCACGAAATCCTCATGGGCAGAGCAATGAGGTTGCCAGCAGTACCTGCAAATGCTCTTGTGAACATTACAGATGATATGTTGTTGGACTAGAGCAAAGGTCTGTCTGATGTGGTTCGCTTTTTCTCTCAGCAGGTGGAAGCCACCACACTGCCACCGATCCAAGATCAAGGACACACCCCCGGAGACACATGAGGAAAATGTGTTTGGAGCCTCAGTGGAAAGGCCCTTTCCAGGTGGTTCTGACCACTACCACAGCTGTGAAGTGTCCTGGAGTTCCAAACTGGATACACGCAAGCCACATGAGAAAAGTAGCATGTCTTTTAGACAATGAAGAGGAGTTGTTGAGAGTACCAACAACGACCAGGCAAGCCTCAGAGGCTGAAGGAGAAGAAAGAAGAACTGAGACCACATTGAGTACAGTTCAGTCACTCCTGTGAGAGAAGAAGGAGAAGACATCCAGGAGGGTGACAGTGAACCAATCTCAATTGAGACAGCAGGAGAGTCTTGTCAGAGGAGGGCTTTCCCAGAAGCAGACGAATTTGAGAGACAGACAGAGCAAACACTAGACCCCGAGGGGAAAGGAGTCGAGGTGGCTCAAAGCCTATGTGATCTGACTCCTCCTGAACCAGTTGCAGGTCCGTCAAGAGAAAATCCTGAAAAGCCAGAAGAAGTTTCTAGTTCAACACTGAAAAGAGCATTGACTAAGGGTCCACTGAAAGGAGATAAGTGGCCGGAGTCAGAAGCATAGAGAAAGGAAGCAGTTGTTGTGACAACAATCGAGGAAGAAGTAGATACAACAAGGAAAGAAGACCTAAGTGAATGAGAATTGAATGGAGATCAAAAATTGAAAAGAAAAAGAATAGCAAGTCGAAGGTACACAGGTCCTGAATGGGCATATGCAACAATGAGTGAATGGCATAGAATTTTTTTGTTTTTTTGTTTTGATCGAGACATTCCAGTCAATATTTTGGCACTTGAAGAAAAGTAACGAACTGAACTGTTGGGATAAATTTGAGAAAAGTACAAAGAAAAGAGACTGTTGAAAGTAACCGGAAAATACTTTTTGAAACCTGATTTGACAAGCTGCTAAACCGATTTTTGACAAGCTTACCAATTTGTGAGTAAAGGATCCTGGGAGTGAGACTGTCAGCTGTAAATAACTGCTGAAAGAAGATTTAAGATTTTTGTTTTTGATTTTTGCTGCATAATTTCTAAATGTTCTCTTCTACTTTCTGATTCTTTACAGACCATGAATAACATTAGCCAGCAAAGTAGGAGAATAGGTGCTGTAAATACATGAGTATTGGTTTGGCAATTGTGTGTGTGATATTGTTTGTGATATTGATTGTGGATATGACTGTTCTCGACAAGAGTAAAGCCAACCATCCTTCAGCTTTAGAGACAACCACTGCATTAACAGCAATAGAGAGGTTTAGGTTAGATGAGAAGTATTTGCAAATAGGTAATGCCCAAGGGGAACTTTCTTCGAATGTGTTCTATCGCTTATTGAGTGAGTATGTTAAGACGATGGATGTGAAGAGCTGTTTTGTGTGCACGCAGATTCCTTCATCAGTCGAAGAAGGAGTTACCTATCATAGTTTGCCCCTTACTTATGGGATAAGTTGTAGTCTGTTACTAACAAGATTCTATAACCAGGAGTAGATTCAGTATTTCTATTCCAGCCACGTGGTATTTTCGTTCACCCCCATAATTAGATACCTGAGTAGAGTAGCTAAAGACAATGACATAGTATTAGTGAGAGGTTTCTTTGAGCCTACATTTACTTTTGGGACTGCTACACTCACAGGAATAACCTGACATGCTTGCTTACACCTTTAGAAAAGAGCTTTTTAGATCACACAGATGACAGGAGAAGGGCATTAAAGGAGAGGTTAGAAAGGGGTTTAGAGAAAAGGACTTTTAGAAATTATTATGATTTTAGTGGAATAAAAACACAAGGGAAATTAGCTTCAGATGCGCAACACAATGGAACAGCAGCAGGTGATGCTTCCTCAATAGGTCACAGGTCATAGGTCCAACCAAAGTAATAACACAGTTCACCAATTCCCGTTACACAGTGAGAATGGAATAAACGATGATTGGGTGAGCGAGAGTTCGAATAAAGAAGAATGTGTGCTTGCAGCTTCTCTAGAAGTAGATCAGAAAGGCCCATATGTGAATGGAAAAGTAATGGTTCATAACGTTTCATTCTTGGTTGACACAGGAGCTACACGATCTACAGTAGAACCACAGAAGTTCCAAATTTGCCCCTCTCAGGGAAGACAGTCCAGATTGTAGGAGTAGTGAATCAGTATTTGACCAACCCAAATACAGGGAAGCTTTGTGTATATAGACCTAAATTAGTACTGACACTTTATTTGTGGGAACGAGTGAATGTCGACATGTGCTTTTGTTTCAGCGTAAATGGACATTTATGTTGAATGGACAGGATCCAGCGATTCCTGGCATATATTACATTTGTGGATTTAATGCTTATTAACATCTTCCAAGAGGATGGTATGGCACATGCTTTTTTGGGGACAGTTTCCCAAAGATTTATCAACTGGAAAAGATTACCAAAAATGACAGAATTACATCACACTAGAGAAAGGAGAGAGTCTCCTTCTGGTATAGTGGGAGATATTTTTGGAGCAATGATTCCTTTAGTATGAGTTGTTCTGAATTCTATAAAGATTAGAAAGTTGTCTACTATTGTGGATAACATGCTGACAAATTTTTCAGGAGCCATGATCCTAATGGATACAGAAGTGGCTGCGGTAAGATCTATGACTCTTCAGAACCGTCTTGCATTAGACATTCTTTTAGCAAAAGATGACGTAGTTTTTAAAATGCTTAATTCGAGGCATTGATGTTCATATATTCATGATAATATTAAAGAAATTAGAAGCTTACTTACAAATCTGACTAATGAAAGTACTGATCTGAAAGAGTTGAAAGAACCAGGTGTTTGGGAGAAAGTGGCAAAGGATTTGCTTCCGCTGGAAATTGGCTCAGCAACATTGGAAAAAGGATAATATTAAAAATAATCCAAGGGATATTGATTATGGTGATTTGCATAATACGAGCATGGAGGATATGTAAATTGTGTAAGAGAATCAAATTGAGAAAATGAAAAATAATCAGAGGAGGGGAGAAATGAAAAGGGAAGATTTGTTTAGAAGAAATTTGAAAAGGGAACAAAGATTCGAGGGATTAGAGATGACAGAATTTAACTGATGCAAAAATTTGTGTGAGAAGATTTGGTGTGATGACACGTTTAGTCATCAGAGGTGGGATTGTTAACGCTGAGTTATTAATGGGTTTATTAATGAATATTCATATATCCTGAGTGTTGGATTTGCGTAGAAAATATATAGACAGAGAAAAATAATGCACGCATTTGAAGGTGCACCCTCCAGAGTGGCCATCAATGTTCACGAAGTGTACTTATCAATGGCTTATTAATATGAAATGTTGAGCTTATGTTTGATTAATGTACTGTAGTAATATGTCATATTAAGGGTTATGCATTATGTATTAGCTATATTAATTGTAGGCCTTATCTTAGCGAGGTCTTGGCCTAGTTGCACGGCCCCATGTCAAACTGCATTTCTCAATCGACTTATAAAATGGCTGTCTAAAGAATTAAATTGCGATTTTCCACTGTGCTGACCAAGTGCTCGTAGCTAAAAGTCTTTCTCATGAGAACTGCTTGCTAGAAGATGATGTACTTGCTAGTGAAACAATGTTTAATGTAATGTGTGTAAGACTGACCTTCCCAAGGGAAGACAACGGATGCACTGACTGGAGTATGAGCTGCAGCAATATTGATACCTGACAAGCCACGCAATGGGAAAAGGAGATGAGGAGCCAATCATTGACATGTGAACCATGTACTGGTAGAATTATAGATCTGTTGTTTAGTTTCAGACGATTAAATGTGAACATGCAATTCTCTAATCAATAGGAACATGGGAAGTAGTTTTAGGAAATCTAACTTAGCCAGACTGCACTGAGAAGAGAGACATCCATTATTTTTTTGAGCGTCCTGAGAAGAGGCGTGCTTAACTTTACTGCTTAAAGAGACTTTGCTTTTTCTAAACTTTTATGCTGCATCCTGAGGTATTGATGACCGAACTGAAGTCCTGTTGATGAAGACTGTCACAGCTTGCCGAACCATATTGAGGACAGGTATTACGAATATGTTACTGACTGTGATGTCTATTTGCTTTTGTTTCTAGGTACCAACTGCAAATTTTGACAGAGCCATAGTTAGATATTTTTCCAACTCTGTGTGACTTAATTGTTTTGCATGAAGCCCCAGCATGCTATTCTAATCTGATGTTAGTTAGGGTTCTCACTCATGGAGTTCGCTACATATAATAACAGTTGATGTCTTTCTTTGCTGAATTCTAAATGTAAGTTATTTGTACTGTAACTTTAGAATGTGTAGTAGCTCAAGCTTTGATTAGATTGCGATTATTTCGCCGCTTTGGTCAGCCAGTGTTGTTTCTGTATGTTTATCATTTGATTTTGAGACTAATTTACCTGACATTAGCATTGTTAATATAGGGAAATAAACATTTTAACGTTTACATAAAAGTGTGGTTATTCATGACTGCGAGGTCATGGTGAGTGAAAATTACTGACTCCTATTGATAATTGATGATATTGATTGTTGATGTTATTGATCTGTATTGGTACGGGATATATGGTGGGAAAAACTCAAAGCGCAGTCAAAAGGTCCATCAGCCTTTTCACGTCTCCCATGTAAGTTTACTTAATAAGGTCTGACACAACAATAGACTTAAAAAACATTCAAAGATATCTGCCTGCACGTGCGTAGGAACCATCTTTGAAAAAGCTTTGATACCATTCTAAAATGACTACCCATGCACGTGCATATATGTATGTACAGGTTGCCAATTTTGAACTGTATTTGTCATAAAGTTTTACAAAACACATTTCAATACAAAACAGGTATTGGCAAAGTCTAAAGTGTTGCAGTCAGTGTCAGACCTAACGGCTATACCAACGCTTGACTGCTTGCAAACGATGGGGCCTGAGACAAGAAAATGAATTGAAAACAGAAAGGTACCTGCAGACATTTATGCCTCTTACTAAATATAGTTATAATTACAATCACATAAAAATGATCTATAAATGATGCTGAGCATGCAGGCCTATATGGCTCAACACAATCAATTGTGTTGTCTTTTAAAATGTGCTGGGAACCTGTGCAGATTACGAAGGATGTGATTGATGAGGTTGAATGTGACATGGGGCCATATGTACGAACACTTTTTCCCATAGACACAGAATGGGTAAAAACCTTTGCTACATCTGGCCCATACTCCTCGGTTTACTGGTAGTTGTGTACAGCACAAGCTGAATTAACTACAGGGCACACTGTGGAAGAGACAATTGCCTCTTTAGAGACCACTGTTAGAATCCATAACAGGAACAAAATGGTCCAATCAAAGCATAAACCAATGATCTGACATTATGAGCTGATACAAGTGGGCACAAGGAACAATTAACACCTCATATTACATTTCTCATAAAAGAATATTCCTATGTTGAAAATCTTCGACAAAGACAGAGTCTTACTACCAAAGTTCATTCACTAGTAGTGCATTGATTTACTGTTAATCATTTCTTCTATGCCCAAGTATTATCTTGACCAGATAGGGGCACTAGTTCTGTTCTTGGTGTGGCTGAGAAAGAGAGGTTTCTGTATCTCATCGGCATTCTAATGGCTGTTCAGGCTATGCCTTTTTAATGGCATTCCTCAACAGTGGTACATATGTCTTGAACAGCAAGGGGTACATCACTGATCCTCAAGTCGCCTCGAGGGTGAATGGTTTATTGGACATCTGATGTACGGGAGCCAATGCAAACTGGTTACTCATGGCAACCCATTATTGCAATGTAATTTCCTGCTAGAGCAAGATAATCCACTGCAAGGTTCTTCCATCAAGGCACTAAAGTAGAAACCCCTCACAAATCACACCATAGTGCAACATGTTAATGGTACTAATCTGACACATAACCATGGAAAGAAAAAGAAAAGCTGCCACCCATCGCAGGGCCACCATATTCCCTGATCCAGGCAAAATAAATTTTTTGGCCCTCCTTTTTTCAATCTGATTTGCGCATTTCAAAGACTGAATTGTTATTTTTCCACAGAATGATCCTAATCGAAAAGCAGATTACTGTACACAACTTTACATGATAATGTTTATGTCTGTTTGTCAAAAAACCCCGGGAGACACAGAAGATCTTCTGTGTCTTCCCCGGCTCCTCCACCTGCCCCTTTATGACATCACTGTTTGTTTTCTCCACTGGAGCAGCCACTTCCTGCTCTAGTGGGGAAAACAGCCCCAAATGGCCTTCCCTACGTTCTGGAAGGCCTCATTTGAAAGGGGAGACTCTCCCCTTTCAAACAAGGCCTTCCTAAATGGGTTTCCTGGCCCTCGAGAAACCCCCACTAAACATCAGGGATTTCACTTGGGGTGGTTGGCCCCCTCGGCAAACGGGCCGCCCCCCCCCCCTCCCGGGGGCAAATATTTTTCTTAAAGGTAGGTTTACCCTGGGGGGAAAAGAAAAAAAATGAAATTGACAGGGGGTCGCCCGTGAGCACGCTGACCCCCTGTGGGGGCAATAATTTTTGTATCAGCTATATGGTTTCCCTGGGGACCACTATGGCCCCCAAGGAAACCATACAGCTGTTGAAAAAATATATATTAATCTCTATATAGATAGATCTATTTATAGATATATCCATGTAGATATATCTATATATAGAAATGTCTATAGATAGATCTTTATATATATATATATATATAGCGATCACTCTTGCCAATGTGTGTGGTTTGCCTGGGGGCTGCGACGGGCCCCCAGGAAAACCACACCCACATATAAAAGTGATCTCTTTACATATATTGCATCTTCAAAGCAATGCAAAAGCAAAGCAACTTCAACTGACGCATTTCAATTATAGCTTTTAGGCAGCAATAAAAAAGTCAAGTAACTCTTGTGATTATGTTTCTGCTAGAAAAGGATCTGACTTTTCTCTAGTGGCAGTTTTGATGCCATAAAGTAGTGCAGAAGGGTTATATGCCTACTGCAAAGATCAAAACTGTATTATATGTGAATAGCTGAGTGGATTAGTAAAGCCAGCCATTACCTGCGCTATAATACAAATGAAATGTATGTGCGAGGTGGGCTATGGAGAGATGAAATGCACTTTTGCTGGGTGGTAATGAGGGAATCAGAAGAGGTGGTAATGGGAGTGGGAGAACCAATAATGATTGTTGAACTGGGCGCTAGAGGCGCTAAAGAATGTGACGATTGCTATGTGACAAGGTGATATAATAGTGTGTCTTTTTGTTTTTTGAGTGTCTTGAGAGAACATGATGATTGAGAGAAGAAGCTAAGGTAAGGTGACCTCTACTGTTGCAGGTCTCACACACACACCCACCAGCAATTTTGTGTTTGTCTACATAGGCTAGTGTTTTAGAGCGACAGTTTAGCCAGTAGCAGAGATGGCATCTCGTTGGATGACTGCTGCTCAAACCCTAACTCGGGTTATAGACAGCTCTGACGTAGGATTAGAGACAGAGACAGCAGATACTGAGACAGCATCTAAGGGATAGGGCAATGGTGCAGACTCTGGGAGTGATTTTTCAGTTGGAGGAGTCCCATTTGATAACTCCTCTTACAGAGATTATGAGGGAGGTGATGAGGGCTGCTGTCTTTGCAAGCACAGTCTGTGCAACGGGACAATAGCGAATTAGCCCAACCCAGAGAGCAGGTGCATGCAGCGGCAAGCACAGAGAGAGTGCCCACTTGGGAGCTCCCCAATTTAGTTCATTCCCAAATTCCACCGCCCATATCATATTGTGGAGACATCAAAATTATCTATCACAAACAACCTGGTTTTGTAAAGTAGGCACCATTGGTCTTGGGCTCGAAGGCCATATAGGGAAAGTTACCAAACGCAGACATTTCTGGAAACTAGACATCCATGGGAGTCCACAGAAGTGTGACTTGTGTGGATTCCCCAAAGTTTTCTTACCCAAAGTTTTCTTACCCAGAATACCCTGCAAAGCTGAAATGTTGAATAAAAACTCTATTTTTTCTTGCATTTCTGTCACACAAACTACAGGAATATGCTGGGGTCCACAAAATTCCTACCACCCAGTGTTTCCCCACCTGTCCTGATAAAAACGCTACTCCACTTGAGTGCCTGTACCTTGTGCCTGCGTCAGGAATGGATCACCCCAGGGTCAACAGTTGCCCTCAAGTAAGGACCAACATTGACCATTGTGTGATCTATTCCTGACACGGGCACTAGGCCTCCTCACACAAGTGAGGTACGATTTTTCTCAGGAGACTTGGGGAACACAAAATAGCACAAGTGTTATTGCCCCTTGTCCTTCTCTACATTTTTTCCTTCCAAATGTAAGACAGTGTGTAAAAAACACGTCTACTTGAGAAATGCCCTGTAATTCACATGCTAGAATGGGGACCCCAGAATTCAGAGATGTGCAAGTAACCACTGCTTCTCAACACATTTTCTTGTGCCCATTTTGGAAATACAAAGGTTTCCTTGATACCTATTTTTCTGTCTTTATATTTCACCAAATTAATTCCTGGATACCTGGTAAACAATGAAAATGAAAACCCATATCAAGGTGCAGCTCATTAATTGGCTCTGGGTACCTAGGGCTCTTGATGATATCCCCACAACCAGAAGAGTCCAGCAGATGTAACGGTATATTGCTTTTGAGAACTTGACATCGCAGGAAAAACAATGAAACAATGAAAACCCATATCAAGGTGCAGCTCATTAATTGGCTCTGGGTACCTAGGGTTCTTGATGAACCTACGAGACCTATATCCCCACAACCAGAAGAGTCCAGCAGATGTAACGGTATATTGCTTTTGAAAATTTGACGTCGCAGGAAAAAGTTACAGAGTAAAATGTGGAGAAAAATGGCTGTTCTTTTCAGCTCAATTTCAATATATTTTTATTTTAGCTGTTCCTTTCTGTAGGAAAACCTTGAAGGATCTACACAAATGACCCCTTGCTGAATTCTGAATTTTCTCTACTTTTCAGAAATGTTTAGCTGTTTCACACCCATTTCTGTCTCTAACTGGTAGGAGGCTGAAAGCACAAAAAAGAGTGAAAATGGGGTATGTCCCAGTAAAATGCCAAAATTGTGTTTTTCGGATTCAAGTCTGCCTGTTCCTGAAAGCTGGGTAAGATGGTGATTTTTGTACCACAAACCCTTTGTTGATGCTATTTTCAGAGGAAAAACACATGCTTTCTTCTGCGCCCTTTGTTCCCATTTTTCGGAAAAAAATAAATTTTCACTGTATTTTGGCTAATGTCTTGATCTCCTCCAGGGGAACCCACAAACTCTGGGTACCTTTAGAATCCCTAGGATGTTGGAAAAAAAGGACGCAAAGTTGGCGTGGATAGCTTATGTGGACAACATGTTATGAAGGCCTAAGTGCGAACTATCCCAAATAGACAAAAAAGGGCTCAGCACTGTGGGGGGGGAGGCCCCGCAGCTATAGGGTGAAGGAACCTTTTCTTTCAAACTATACGAAGCGTTTATCCCTTCTAAATATATCTTTTCAATCTGTGTACAATTGGTCTTGCTATGATCGATTTTCAATCTGCTAAATACCAAATAAGGGGCCTGATGTTCGAAATTTCCATTCACAAAAAGTGGTTGGAAAGTGTGCGCCAACTGTTCGCGAGTGAGTAACATTTTTGCCACCCAACCTATGTACAAATAGGTCGGTTTACAAAATTCTGAATAATTGTGGGTCACAATTGGACTTATGTCAGCAACATATATGAGGTAGGTCTCAAATTACAACTCTTTTCAATTGGATGCCCTCACGGGTATAGTGACCTGCTGGGGCCAGTAGATCAGCTTGTCTGTGACAGCACTTTAATAAAGTAAACAGACAGTTTTTCTTAAAGGAAATAGGACTATGTTTAAAAAGAAAAGTTTATTTGTTTAAGTTTGAGAGTAGGCAGCCTATTCCCCATCAAACCGCTATTTTTAACATTCGCAATGGGAAGGGGTTCTATGGGTGGCCCTCTTGTCTTCTGTGAATGTGCTACCTATCTAAATTTGGAGTTTGCAACTTTAAGGGTTTAATGGTCAGGTTATGATCGCAAAGCACTGATACATCCCTTAAGTAGTCACTATTTGGACAGAAGGCCCTAAACACTCTCCATCCAATTAGAGATTAGTTATGGGTTTCTAAACCCAATTTGCCGTTCGATAATCTACTACAGAATTCTAAAATGGGCTTGGTGCATAACAAATAGTCATTTTGTGGTACAATCCCTGTAAATTTTCAGGTTTTGCAGCCACATAATAGCCTTTGTATATGAAGCCCAAGGTGCCCAAACAATAGAAATGTACATGTAATGAATGGTGATAGAACTCTGACAGAGTCGGGGTTAATCTTGAAAATCTGGCCTGGACTGCTGGATCTAAATTGGACAATTCGTGGTTCAACAACTAATCACTCACAAGAAGATTAGAAAAATCCTCTGCCATGCCAGCCACTATCTCACTTTCCCAAGGGTAAATCACCTCATCTGCAAAACACTCCTTCAGAAACGTAATGCGGATCAGCAGCCATTGGGAGACAAGACTCCGGCTAATTAGCAGATTACTCAATGCACAATAGATCCGTTGTACCGTGCAGCTAGGCTGCAAAGTGTGTGCCTGCTCTCCCTGGAAGTGCTGCGGAAGCTCGAGTGTGGCACATTCAGTGCCCTCCTTAAGTCTTACAAGTTTGACTTTTATACGTCCCGTTAACACGTGAGTGCACAAAATGTTCATTCTCTACAAATCCATTGAGCTCAGCCTTTTGCGTGCTGTGTTGTCATATCTACTGCTGTATTCTAAGTGCGCGACTAAACAAAATAATGTGATTGCCACAGCCCTGCATGAGGCAGGATCATGTTTTCAATTTGACAGGTTGGCTGGTCAGAAAACAAGCCTCCTTGCAGGCAGTATTATAGTGAGCCAAAAGAACGCATGCACACATTTTACGCATCCTATCGTGAAATTAGATCCACATGTGATTATGTACTTAATATGCTCCCTGGCAAAGAATGTCGTGTTGTACCTGTTGGTGCAAAAAGAACGAGAATATTTGATTGCAAGTGGTTCACTGAGAGAAATGTGAGATGCACTTCATCAAATGACTAAGCTTGTCTGCAGTCAACATTTCAATTAAGCTTTCTTGAGCGTTAATAACCTACAGCAGTGGTTCCCAACGTGTGGTCAGGTGACCTCTGGGGGTCCGTGAAGCCTCTTCAGGGGGTCCGGGACTGCTTAGAAAATTAAATATTATTAACAGAGTAGGTCCCCAGCTTTCAGTAATGGCTCAGTGGGGGGTCCCCGGATTCCAATAATGATTCAGTGGGGGTGCACGGGTTCCAGTAAAGGTAAAGTGGGGGTCCACAAAAGTCAAAATGTTCGGAACCACTGACCTACAGTACCTTTAGCCAGAGTGACAGATTCTGTGACAAAGCACTGCCATAGACATTAATTCATCAAAATGCCGCGGGTAGCGGACGTGACACCCCATGACATTTACCCTTTACTTACACTCACACACACATACACATTCACACACACACTGTCGGTCACACATGCTCATCCGCAAGCACGCACACAGCATACATTTAAAAGCATTTTATACTTACCTTAGCTGCCTCAAGAGGGTCACATACTAGCTAATTGTACTCCATTTTTTTATTAGCCTAATGGTTTAACAAACATCACTCACTATTAGTGTAATAAAATATTGACAAAAAACAAAGAAAGTGGTGCCCCAGCCAATGTCAATAAGGACAAGTAACCCCTGTATTCCTGGCAGTGATTTTGCCACCTCCAAGGCCAGGGGTGGCAAAGGCAGTGCAAGGGGTCGCACGGTGCAAATCAGGGGTCGCAGCTGCGACCCTTGGCAACCTCTAAATGACATCCATGAGTGCTACCTTACTTTGGGACCTGTGCAGCGCTAAATGGTTTTAACTCTGAGTTGAGACAATTTGATTTTGTGCCTACGCTATGTGTACCTACCCACGTTTTGCACTAGTTTTAGCTAGTGGTTAAACCAAGCACAAAACTTGCAGTAAAAATAGCTCTGCAATTGGCATCCCTGCAATGTTTTTAAATATTCTGCTTATTTACTTACTTATTTCTTTGTACACACATTCAAAAGACATCAAGGCCTATAATTATGGGAAAATGGCACAGTGCAGCGCAGCAGTCGCCTTGCTGCACTGCATCACTGGGAGACAGTGGGAATGTGCCATATTCTAAGCCATATGGTGCATTCCTGTATTCTCCTCCTACGCTGGCACAGAATAGGCTGCCTAGTGCCAGAGAGCTCCTGAATGAGTCCAGAGGGGGGCTCCATGTACATTGCAAGGGCAGCCCACATGTTTTGTTACGTCTCACATGCGTTTTAGTGGCAATTGTGATATGGACTCCCTTCTAAGCCTTGCTGTTTGCTGCAAAACCAAACTGAGAAGTAGATTTCATTTCATTTTGCCATCTGGTTCTTTTCGTGTACCTGGCCATCTAGTCCCAACTAGCGGTGTGCAAAATTTGTATAATTTGCTTTCCTGTAATTACACAAAATTATGGCACAATCACGTGCAATTATGTGAAATGCAAATCACCTAAAAGCATGAGATGTGTCCTTCCTCAACTTTTCAAGTGAGGACAAATTTAAACAGAAGTAAAGCGAACAGTCATTTGTGCTCTTTTATTTGAACGCGTATGTAGTACATTTTCACTGCAGATGGAGCATATTTATGTAAAGTGGAGTAATGGCTTAATTTCAGTTACGAAAATGATATGAATTACAATGGTCTGATTAAAATTTCACCCAAACTTATTCCAAGGGGATGCCCGGACCTCACAAACTTGTCATTATCATCAGCGCTGAATTAGTAAAAAAACACTTTGTGATGTATTCTACTAATACCAGTTATGTGTGATCATTAGAGGTGGTGATGTGGTTTCAGGTGAACGGTTAGTGCGATAGATAGGTTGGTGGAGATTAGGTATTGTGGGCTAATGCTATTCTTTTATTTACGATTGTACAATTTTGTTGTTATACAGCATGATACCATGTTTAGCTCATGCTTTAGAAACCCAGGAATCAAAAAGAAATAAATGTTTGTCTCAGTGCAAAAACACCAGGTCCCTGACAGTAACAAATTTGCTTTCAAAGGCAATATTTATCAAAGGAACTCCATTGCTTTGAATACATTATTAATAAACCTCGGAGAAAAGACAAAACAACAGAGCCAGAGACCCAGCAAAGTTATGTCATGTTGTAGACTCACATTGTAGTAATGAGACTGATGGATTTTGGGCACCATCACCACCGAATATGGGGGACTGAGTCTGATCCCACACCATGTGACAAATGCTGGCCTAACCCTTCCAGCTAGCTAACAACACCTCAACAATATCAAAGGTAGAAGTGATTTGTGGCAGCCTATCGAATGACACTCAGACTCCTCGGGGAAGTCGTGGTAGAACAGATTGTGTCCCTCTCGCTCAGATATACAAGTCTTATACACGTAAAGACAGACAGGAGCAGGATCTTGGTTCAACATATATTTTATTGATGCAACTGCCTTCTACGTAAAAAGGCATGAATTGCTATTATGAGGATAATGAAACACTACACTATTACAGCAGTGGCCAGGAATGTGAAACACAGGAAGAGTCCCACCATATTGTCACAATAGTGTCTCTATTATCCCTACCTACACTACAAAGTTTCTACATGAAAGCAATAGCAGTGGTACTCACCTGGGGAATACGCTGGGGGCCCGATCGGCGGTCGGCTCGGACCGCGGCCCCCTGTGCTTTGTTGTTTTCTCCCTGCTGCGCCTGTGGCTCGCTGACGCGCTTCGGGGGCCTGAGCCCTGCGCGGCCTGGATGCTGGTGCGGCCGCACGGACTGCTTCGGGCGCTGCCGGCTTGAGGGCCTTTGTTGAGGTCAGAGCCGGTAATTTCTGCGGCCGCAGACGTGGCTGACGCTCATTGGTACCTGGGAGTGCCGGGGGGCCGCTCGGCAGTCGGGTCGGACCACGGCCCCCGGCTGGTGGTGCTTGACTGGGTGGTCGGGCTGCCAGTACACTGTTGGCTGGTGGCTGGACTGGATGGGCGCAGTGCGGTGAGTGGAGCTGCGGATTGGCGCGATTATGCCCTTGGTGCTCTGGGCCTGGTCGCTGGAGGACATTGGTGCTGCAGTGTCTCCCTGATGTAACTGTCATGGGACTGCACGTGGTATGGATTCTGCTGTGCCGCCCGGACGATGCAGTTGATGCTCGGTGAGCAACGGAAGGAGGAGGATTGCGGCGAGGGCCTGGGTTCATGCGGCTGCGGCTGGACCGGCTGGCTGTGGTGGTGGAGGAGGGGACCGACTGTGAAGGCCACTGGTGTAGACATCGGAGGATGGTGCAGTAGAGCTCTGACCTTCAACCTTTGGTGAAGTGGCCTGGCCTGGTGCTGGACATATTAGAGGTTGACCGGAGCGGATTGTGCTGGGTAGGGCTGATTAGGGAGATCCCGGTGAACTCTGTGGCGGTGGACGGTATAGTTGGTTTACCTTGCCCAGATACTTACGGATATTGGTAGCGTGTGCCCGGTGACGGCCTGCTGATTGCGTGATGGGGAAGGCGGAGCAGAGACAAGCGAAGCTCTCATTTGAGGGTGCCGGCGGAAGGGGGGAACACCTGCTGCTCAGTCCGAGGAGCTGGCAACGGAAGAGGGGGCCTTCGGATGGGTCGGTCAAGGCTATGTTTCTGGACTTGAAGACTAGCCTGGCTGGCATAGATGGGAAGTTGGATCATGTGACGGAGCAGCTTGATCGAATCAAGACTCAGTGGACGATCATGACTCCCGCCTTGATCAGCTGGAGACGCGCACCTCCGGGCTGGAGGATACGCGGCGAGATGAGCGTGAACAGTTGCTGCGCATGGAGAGGGTGCTGGAGGTCATCCGGGCTAAAAATGAGGATTTCGAGGCCCGGTCGCGCCGGAATAACCTTAGGCTGATTGGGCTTCCTGAGTCCACCGATATGGGCAGAATGGAGGATTTTGTGGAGGGAATGCTCTCTGACCTCTTCCCCGGCCAGTTATCCTGTCTGTTGGTGGTGGAGATAGCGCATAGATCGCTAGGGCCACAGCCTCCCCCTGGGATTCCTCCGCGCCCCATCATAATTCAACTCCTGAATTATCGGGATCGAGATACGATTCTGCGATTGGCCAGGGAGCGCCACCCGGTGATCTATAAAAGTACTGAACTGAGTTTTTTTCCGGACTATACCCCTGGCGTGCAGGCTGCGCGTAGGGCATTCTTGCCGGCGAAGCGCGCTCTGGCCCAAACGGCTGCTAGGTTCTCTCTCATATACCCGGCGAAGCTAAAAGTGCAACATGGTGGGACTCTTCAATTTTTTACGGATCCAAAGCTGGCGGCGATGTATGCAAAGACTCTTCCTCGGAAGTCTGAGGCGGCGCCCATGGATGATCGTGCTGTGGAGCAGGAGTTCCTAAGTAATAATGATTGACTGGCATAGACATCATCTGGCGTTTGAATGTGCCACTGCATTCTGCTGTGGGAAATTTTTGTGCCTTTTGACCTGAAGACGCTCCTTTTTGCTGGGCCCCCTGCCCGCCCTTCCCTGTCCTGGCTATAGGACGGGTTGGGTGGTTAGCTCTCCGCCCTCTGGATGAGTCCTTTTTCTTTGCATATTTGGGTATCTGTGTTTTCTGGTTGGAGGGCCTTGGATTCGACCCGATTGGGGGGGGGGGTCTGTGTGGGTGGGGGTTGGGGGAGATTCTGGAGCTGTTGCACTATGTTTCTTTATGTTCTTATTATGTTCTGTGGTTGCGTGAAGTTGGCCGGGATGGAGGAGTGGCAGTACCGCGTTATAGGTCTGGTGGGAGGCGGGGATGACACCAGTGGGAGTGGCTCTGATTTGCTGTCTAACATGGAATGTGCGAGGCTTGAATGACAGACGGAAGGTGCGTTTCATGTCGGCGTATGTGAAGCAGCAGAATATAGATATATGCATGTTGCAGGAGACGCACCTAGTGGAGACTTCTCTGCATTATTTAAAGGCGGGTGGATTGGGGAATCTCACAGCTCTGTTTATTCATGCTATGCTAGAGGCGTAGCGATTTTGATATGCAAGGGGCTGCAGTGCACTCGTAGGGTTATTGTTGATCCTTTGGGGCGGTATGTTTTGCTCAGCAGAGTGCTATTGGACAGGCCGTGTCGCCTCGTGTCGGTGTATGGACCTAATTCCGATGATCCTGAGTTTTTTTGTGAGGTCTGGCAACTGACTGAGTCGCTGGGGGGAGGAACTGTGCTTTGGGGGGGGTGGGACTTTAATGTGACTCTCGCCCCATTCTGGATAGAGAAAGTGTGGCCCGGGTGCAGCATCCTGCTGCTGCTCGTGTTTTGTCTGCGATTATGGAGGATGCATCGTTGGTGGACCCGTGGCGGATGAGGCACCCTGCGGATCGGGAGGGTACCTGTGTTAATTTTGTGCATAATAGTTGGTCACACCTTGACAGCTGGCTAGGCTCGCGCGATGTGGCTTTATGGACCCGATCAGCTGATCATTTGGCTCACACGCTGTCGGATCATTCCCTGGTTCGAATAGAGCTGGAGGTATCTGGTGGGCCTTCTCAGGCTTATATGTGGAGGTTGCCGCTCGGGGCACTTCGAGATGAGCTGTTCCGTGAGGAGTTACGCTGTGACATTGCTCTATATTTTGAACAGAATGGGGGCACAATGCAATCGGCTGGTACGCTGTGGGAGGCCTTTAAGGTGGTTGTACGCTGGATATGCATTTCAAAGCAACACAGGGTGTTGCGTGCACTGCGTCGTGAGTTGGCTGAGCTGGAGGCTCGGATAGCGGACCTGGAGGCTCGGTTAGTGCAGGACTCGTCCGGTGATACATTGGCGGCTTTGAGGGCTGCAGTCTCCTCGTATGAAGAGGCGTCTCTGAGAGAACTGCATTTTTTAGGGAAATTTGCGCGGGCCAGGCGTTACGGAGAGGGTGACAGAGCCGGACGCACCTTGGCGAATTTACTCCGCAGGCCGTGGGCCAGCAGCTATGTGACTGAAATGGATGCTTCAGGAGGGGAGTGGGTAATGGGTACGGCTGAAGTTTTGAGGATTCTTACCACATTTTTCCAAGATCTTTACTCTGCTCCTGCTGCAGTGCCTGAGGAGGTGATTCAGGGATTCTTTTCTGAAATTAGTCTCCTTTGATTTGACAGTGCGCATAGGGAATATTTCGATGCTCCCCTTTACTGAGGAAGAGGTTAAAGCTGCGATTCGAAGCCTTCTTGGAGATAAGGCCCCTGGTTTGGATGGGCTGACCCCGGCGTTTTATAAAGAATATGCTGACATTTTGGCGCCCTATTTGCTAGAGGTGTATGATGAGGCCCTACAGAATGGAGTCCTTCCGGCTTCCCTGCGCAAGGCGCTCATTGTTACGGTTCTTAAGCCTGGGAAGGCTGCATTTAGATGCGATTCATACCGCCCTCTCTCGATGATTAACATAGACAACAAAATATTGGCAAAAATGATTGCGGCACGGTTGCAGCCGCTCATGACGAAACTGGTGCTGCTGGATCAGTCAGGGTTTATTCCGGGACGGTCTACAGCGCATAATCTGCGCACGTTTTTTGCCATTGCTGGTTCAGTCGCCGTTGACGACGTGGCTGTGACGGTGCTTCTAGACTCTATGAAGGCATTTGATTCATTGTTGTGGCAATATCTGTTTGTTCTTCTTGAGAGAGTGGGAATGAGCAGGAGCTTTGTGAACTGGATACGTTTGTTATACTCGCAGCCGGTGGCTCGCTTACGGATGAATGGGTGTTTGTCGGAGTCCTTTGCGGTGGCGCGTGGAACCAGGCAGGGGCGCCCACTGTCGCAGTTGCTTTTTGCGATTGCGATGGAGCCGCTGGCGGCCTATTTGCGACAGCACCATGGTGTGCGAGGGCTACCGTTTCGTCAGAGATCGATTCTGATATCCATGTATGCTGATGACGTTGCGCTGTATGTGCGTGATCCTGTGCGCAACTTAGACGTGTTATTAGATGAGATTGTCAGGTTCGGGGGAATCTCTGGCGTGGCGATAAACTGGTCTAAGTCTGTCGTGCTGCCTCTTTCGTCTGGAATGGCAGTATGTCGGTCCTGTTATCCTATTATACGGGCGGAAGGGCCTGTTAAGTATTTGGGACTTTGGCTGAGCTGCGATGTTGAGACGCTCTGGCTTGCCCATTACGGTAAAGCTATGTCTTGGCTAGAGGACAGAATTGCAGTATGGCGCTTTTTGCCCTTGTCTCTAACCGGGCGGATTGCTGTGGCAAAGATGCTTGTATTGCCTAAATTTCTGTACTTGTTTATTAATCTTCCGCTGGTGCTTCCGACTGTTTTTTTGCAGCGACTCTGATCTGCGCTGATTCGTCTTGTCTGGGCCGGGGGTCAGCCTCGCATTGCCTGGAGAACATTAGTGTTACCATTTGAGTTAGGTGGACTTGCGGCTCCTGATCTGGAGCTTTATTATCACTGTGCGCAGGCCCACTTTGCGTATTATTGGGTCTGACCGATTTGTTATTTGCCACATCTGGCCCCAGAGAGTGATGCGGTGTGGCCAGACAGCCTTGAGCGAGTGCTGGGTAGCCTAACCAGGGCTCGGCCTCGTGGTGTGGATACGGTGGCTTCTACAGTCCGGGCCTGGTCGACCTTGTTGAAGTGTTCCGGGATGAGTGTGCCTTTTGCGCCGTCTATGTATGTGGCAGCTGCGGGGGATGAGGCGATGTTTCATGACTCGCAGCTGCGGAATTTCCTCCGGACCTTCGATTTGGTATCCCTCGAAGATTGGTTTGTTGATGGTAGATTGATGTCCCCGGGGGAGCTCCTGGGGGATGGGCCTGCCAATGCGCTGCACCGCTTATATGTGTTTTGGATATGTGCTATGCTGCGTGCACGGTACCCCAGCCTGCCTGCGACTCCGCCGACTTGCCGCGCTTTGGAGGCGTTGTGGAGTGCGCAGTCGCCGAAGAAGCTTATTACGAAATTGTATGGCTGTGTGCAGGAGCGGGGGGTCAGGGCTGACTGGTAGGATGAAGTGGGCCGAAGATGTGGGGGAGAACTTTGCAGATGATGTTTGGAGGGCGTGCTGTGCGCATATGAAGGAGTTGTCGCCCAATTACAGGCTGCGCCTTGTTCACTTTAAGTTTCTGCACCGCTTATATTATACTCCTCGAAGTTTGTGCGCTGTGGGGCTGCGAACGGATGATGCTTGTGTAAGATGCCGGGCCCTTGCCGCTGATTTTATACACTTGGCGTGAAATTGTGCGGAAGTGTATGCCTTCTGGAGGGAGGTTTTTGGTGTGCTTACTGAGATGATTGGGCTGGAGATTTCTCCGTCTCCCATAATGGCGCTGCTGGGTAGGGTGAGCGGAGTGCAGTCGACAGTGCGGCGCTAGGTTGGTATGCTGTTGTTGTAAGCTAGACGCAGGGTGGCAATTTGTTGGGGCCGGGACCGGTCTCCTCAAGTCTCAGATTGGCTGCGAGATGCTGTGTTTTGCCAGGAGCAATTAACAAATTAGTGGGAGCTGACACCGGTTGGCTCCAGGCCACGTGATATCTGGGCGCCCCTTCGATCCTATCTTGAGTCTGCATCTGTCTGAAGAGTCTATTTTGAGGATTTGTATCCTGATATATTGAGTGCTGTCTTCGCTTCTATGTACTGCAGTGGACTGCGATGATTGCTGAGGGTGCTGATTGCTCCTTCTGGCCTTTCCTTCCTTCTTTCCTCTTGGTGTTTTGTTTTTCCTTTTCTGCTACATGTGCTTATGGGCCTGCCCTTGGGCTTGGCGGTTTGCTGAGACTGTTCGGCTGCAGGCTGCATGTGCATGGACATTTGATGTTGTTACCGGACTTTGTCTGATGAACCTAGAGGACCTTCAGAGACATGCAGCACAGTCGGTGCTTTGGGAGACCTGGTGGTTCAACGTGGCGGTAACCGCCTTGTTTCAATGCTGTGTGGGTAGAGGGGGCTCTTCGGTTCGTCTGTTGTATGCTGTTAACATAAATGCATAAATAAATAAATAAATAATAGAAAAAAAAAAGTACATCTAGGGGTGACTGAATGGAAGACACATTTTCAGGATATCCTGCCGCAACTAAGTACATTGAATCTAAATGGTATTTATTATCTTCATAAGTGTTTATCCTGAAACTTGACCATGGAAATAGTCGTCCTGAACCTAAGTTCAGAAGGCATCTCGTTTGCCCCAGTCAGTGAAGGTCCAGGTCGCATCTTACTTTTCCATGTTTTTTCTTTCTTCATTTTTTAGAGAGACTGGCGAGAGTGGCGCTTATTGCAAGTGTTAAAGGTGGGGAGAGTTCCTTCTGGAATCGTGTTAAACTTGACAGTTTTATAAAGGAGAAAACCTTCATTAAAGTACATTAACTTGTTTTGCTAGCCTAACTCAATTGGCTACACCAAACAATACTAGGAATTTTAAATAAACATCTTTATAACTGGAAAAAAAAGAAAGGAAGCAACTGATCTTTGGGAATACCACTAGTTGAAGAAAAGACAGAGGGTCCTACAAATTGCCTAACCTTCTTAGACATAGTATTGGACTCAGTGGCAATGGAGTCATGCTTACCTGCTGACGAGATACAGAGATTATGGGGGTTACTAGAATATGCACGAACTAAAAACAAATGTGAACTGCATCTCATTCAACAGGTAATTAGAATATCTCCACTTTACATGCAAAGTGGGTGAGGGAAGATTTAGAGATGGGACAACTTTTTATACACATAATGGGGTGACAGTGGTGTGGCTTGATGACTGGCTTGACTGGTCACTGGAAATATTTTCTGATGTATCTGGGAAAGGGGTGGGGTTTGGACTGTACTGGAAAGGGAAATGGTGTGCTGGAAATTAGCCTGGAAGAAAGAGAGATACAGCATTGCTTGTCTGGAATTTCTTCCAGTACTAGTGGCGGTTAGATTATGGGGCAAAGAGATGGCAGGAAAACTGTTATGTTTTGTATAGACAATGAGTCAATAGTGCACGTGATAAATCGACAAACAATGAAGCATCTGTGTATTCTTTGTTTACTAAGGGAGTTTGTCTTAATGTGTTTGCTATGGAACATTCTGTTCTGAGCAAACATATTCAGGGTTTACAAAACCAGATAGCTGATGACTGATCTCGTTCACAGTGGGAGAGGTTGCGTGGTTTAGTTCAGGAATGGATGCCAAAAACAACAGAAGTTCCAGAAAAGACCTGGGAACTTGGCTGAGAGTGCGAAGTCATTGGCAGAGTCAACCCGGAGGACATATAGAGCTGAATGGCTTGAATTTGTGCAATCTGTAGCACAACACATGGAGATCTGATGGGTCTGAAGCTAGTACAGGAAGATGCAACATGCTATGTTGTACCACTAATAGCAAAGGTTGCTATCCAGTTACCATAGCTGGAAAAAATTTCAGGTATTTATTTGGGTTAAGGACCTGTGAAAGGAGAATTGCTATAGAGGATTTTAGAAGGTTGGGCAAGAGAACGAGGAAGGGCAAGAGATAACAGGTGATCTATAATGGAAGGTATCTTGAGGTGGTGATGGTTCAGGTTAGACACACATGCACATCCGCTTGGGAATTCCTTCAGTTTAATTCAGTTTTTACATTGATGTTTTTCGGGACTTTGAGGATTTCGGAGGTACTTGATTCACGGGTCTTTGGGGCAATTCAAAGGGGAGATGTGCAGAAACAAAGGGGGAGAGTTATGGCTACTCTTAAGGATGAGTAAAACAGATCAAAGTGTGAAGCGCACATGGGTTTCAATGAATAAATTAAAGAGGTTTTAACATGCCTGTACAGGTACTGTAAAAACAGTTGAAGAAAAAGGGACCTGGAAAGGGGCCATGATATGTACACGAGGACTGGAGTATGGTAACCGGTAGGCAAGTACTGGTCTTTTATCGACTTTGCGAAGGGAGTGGATGTTTGGAAGACACTGACAGAAGTAGGATTTTAGAAAAGGATGGCCAAGAAAGATTTCAAACATTTGGGGAGGTGAAGGAATGACTCTGTGGGGATATGTGTGACTATAAGACAAACAATATATGAAAGGTTTCTCTCACTCGGGAGGTGGGCAACGGATAGGAGGCCGTAAGGAGGAAATATGGATATGCTGCCACCCCATGATTCATTGGGTTGGAGTGCAAGTGGAACATCTACAGCAAGGAATACAACTGAGATTGGACAAGGACAATGCTACAGTGAGATGATTTGCAAAAGGGGGGACGAGATGGAAGTAATTAATATCAGGACTACAGGAAAACAAGGAGATGTGGAGACAACTGGACGTGTTGACTACACATGTGGGGGAGAATGATTTTGTGGGAATACGGTCCTAGAACTCTTAGAAATTATAAAAAGAGATTTGAGAACAGTGAAGGAATGGTGACCAGAAGCTCAGATATGGTGGACCCAGTTGCTTCCAAGAAGGGATTGGCTGGAGCAAAAAAACACAGGCAGGCATTAATAGAGGCAGGAGTGAAGTTAAAAATGAAATTTCGGGATTTTGCAGTGCAAGAGGATTTGAAGATTTAGAGCACCCAGAAATAGTGTATGATAAGCAGGAGTTGTTTCGGGAGGGCAAGGTACATGTATCATCAGTGGGTAAGCACAGTACCTCGAAGAAATAAGGAGGGCTTTGGGGACTTTGTAAGATGAGAACGTGGTGTTGGGTAGTGGAACCTGGATGATGAGTGATGTGGAATGCATGGTCAGTTGAGGGATGGAAAAGATTCAAGAAGCAGTAGAGAAGTTGCATGCAGTTGGGTACCTCTGAAGGGTTGGGATCCCCCGGTGCTGCAGCGGTCTCAGGGGCTTGTGCTATACACCTGTAAGTAAAAAACACCCTTGGGCCTCAGTTATAAGTACCCATCATGGAACATGTGAAGACCCCAGGGGAGTCGTATTTAAGAGTAGGTTGGATTATTCCTATTGTTGGAGTTTTCTGCAGTTAAGTATTGGCAGCATAAACCTGTCGTTATTTACCATGGAGAAAGGCCGGGAAAATAGTAGGACGTGTGGATTTTAGGGTAATAACCTCAAAAATCCACATGTTGTACTCAATTCAATTGGGAAAATCATAATTGGAGTTATTTATTGCATCTGATGAATAATGATCTCCAAGCATGTTTGTTTATCTGATACAGTAAATAGCACCCAAATAATAAGACCGTTGTATTTGTCCAGTTACACTTATCTTAGGATCAGTATATCATGTACACATCCAGTGTTACTAGTGTCTCTGTCTGAGGCTTGTAGAGCATAGCCTGGCACACAGCCCTACCAAAACACAGAAAATGGAGACTCAGAGGACATAGAGCAAGAGGCATAAAGAAGACATGACACTAGAGAATGTAACAACCCTCCCATCTTACAAAAGGAAGACACGGGCAAGTGTACAAGTATGCATAAAGCAAGATGTACATACAAGCACAGCTGCGCTGCGCCACGCACACCCACATCCACACTGACGAAGTTAAAAGCTCATCCCCATCTATTTGTCTCAAACTGGTATTGTCATCACTCCTATAGGATGGGCTATGTTTATCTATCACACCCACTATACAATGCCATCTTTATTTTACATTTATCCCCATTGTGAGCTCATAAGCTGTTCTTTCATCCTGTCCACATGGATACTTAACTGTGATTGGATGCTGCAATATAATTCTGTTTACTACCACTATTTCAGTGATGCAGACTGTTTTTGTCCTGAATTGTATTTTCTATATTTTTTTTGCAGTTTTCCTTTCTTCGTTTGTTGAACTACTGGCACAATGACACTGAACTACACTACTGACACAATGACATGATGAAGTAACAACATCTTTCTATACCAACCATCTCCATTAGAAGGTTGCAATATTGATTTTTTCCCCTCACGTTCCGTGTCTATGCTTCCCTCCAGCCTACAACACTGAGCTTCTGAAGAGGGACACGTTTCCACACTATGGTAGGGCAATGGGCTCGTCTCTGTTCCCATATAACTTCTCACCCCTTCACCTCACCACAGTTATGATCACTATCACAAAGGTATTAGTTTTGAATGTGTTATTGTTACTTTCACTTCCTGCTTGTGTTATATTGGGCATTATTTTCTTTTAGATTATTTTACTATGTTCTGAGGGTGGCACAAAGAGCTTTTTAAGCCTCCTGATGTGCATGGCGTCCATCAGTGGATCCAGCTGAGCAAGTGTGGATGCACAGTATCACCAGACGATCGTACTCAGCCCTTCTAATAGTCCCTCTTCCTCAGTCTTCCCACCCCCATTCATGGTTTTCACTTTTGTCTGCCTGATAAGTTATTCAGTATGACGTACCACTGCTGCCTGCCACAGGCAACTGGACAGGGACCCTGGCAGTCCGCCATGTGGTACGGATGTCCCTTCGAGGCCTGTGTCTATAATACAGCCTTGATCACCCATTTACAAGTGCCTTTACTATATATGTGCCTAGAGGCAAATTCATGCTTTAGGCAGGAACCCTTGCCCTAGCGGCTAGTAACAAACACACATGAGGTATGGGATGAATGCTCCAAACAAAAGAGAATTCAGTTGGCAGAGCTAGACTATTTACTATGACGTTTCAAATAGGAATAGGCCACTAAAATGAGGCTGTAATGTAATATGCAGCTGAGGAATATGCCATAATTGCTTTTGGACTAAATCCCAACCTGACTATTTAAGGTTGGTTATAGAGTATATACAGAGCCCATAGGTCACTTTGGCACTTCACCTCATGGCACTGGACTTTTTTGCCCCTCCACGGATAAACCTGCACGTAAAAATGTGATCAATTAATATTTTTAACTCATGAGAATAGCAGCAGTCCACTCCCGTTAGCCTCATGCTCAATGTTGTTAATGTTTCTTATTGGTTTATCAGAAATCCCCTTGGCAGAGAATATGTACGGGAGTTGGTAGATGTTTTTATTCATGCTCAAGTGGATCTTCCATAGCCTCCTTTCAGACTCTCTGCAGAGCAGAATCAAAAACCTGTTTAAAATTGTTGTCTAACCCTCATATAGCATCAGTAAACCTCTAGTCCTGCTCTTAGGTAAGTACTGGTGATGAATGCCAAAAGAAATGAAAATCACAAAATCTTAATGGTTCTTCTGAAACAGAGAGATGCTATCACATCATCATCTTGTCAGAAGTTCAGCAAAAAACTACAACAACATAAAAAAAGAAAATACTATTTAAAACAAAACAATCCAATTATTTGAATATTAATACAAAACAAAGAGCTTCTGAACATATCTACATTCCAAAAAATGCAATTAAAATGCTCCAGAATATAAAGTTCAAAGCACATTTATTTAAAAAACATGTTACCCAGATAACACAAAAATAGGGAACATCACAAGAAAACAACCACCAACATGTAGCTTTAAACATTTTATTCAGAGTGCCACATCACCTTGTATGGGTGCGACCTTAAGATCTGGGACCACCGTGGGCTGTGACCTCTGGGGATCTCGCAATGCTCTGGCCCAGAGCAGGGAGGGGTCAGGCCTCACCCAATGAGAGCTGTTTCCTGTTGCCCCTCTTACAAGATGTGGGGGGAAATAGGAAGCGGAGGGTTGAGTCACGTCTGTTCTCTGCCGCTGTGATGGCCAGCGGTATTTATACAGGTATGCCCCTGGCATCTTTCTTTCCATTTGTAGCACCACAGCGTGGAGGCAGACTATAAGCGTGCGGGCGGCAGCACGATTCATCTTCACCATTATCTCCGCCTTGACTGACTTCTCAGCCCGATGGAGTGCAGCAGAGCGACCTTCTACTTTTCACGTTGGTGGGTTGACACCACAGACCAAGGAACAAGTGCTGCATCAGCATACTGCTGTCCTGCAGCGCCCCAGCCCACTTTTGAGTATAGATTGGCCTTTCTTGGGCATCGCCCTAGTGCGGATTTTTGTTGGGACTTATGGTGCTCTTGTCTTCCACTGACTGAATGGAGTATTTGCCACTTGGACCAAATCGAGCCACCACATTACCATGGTTTACAGGCTCCAATTACCGCCCACCCTTTCCCTTTGCTCTCCGTGCCCTAATATTGGTAGCCCTGCCTCATCTTCCTTGCCTAGTGTGGTTGACGCACAGCACAGCGGCTCGCGGTTGCCCACGCACGTTCTTCTTCGAGCAAAGAATCTACAGCCTCCCGGGGCCAGGAAAATGAACTAAGTTCTTTCTAGGTGAAAGAAGGAGCTGTGTTGCAAGCTCCACGTTGTTTAATTGTTAATTGTTTCCCATACTTATCTATTGGTCTTGAACTGTACTTCTCTTGTATCCTTTAGTCCCATTAGTCCAGGATGGCAGCAAAAGGAGGTCGGTGGGGAAGAGCATGGGGCACGACCCTGAGTTAGCTCAGCTACTAAAACTGGTCCTTGCCAAAATGGGTGAAGGGGAATCTGACAGTTCAATGTATGATTCAGAGCTGGAAGCTTCAGTACCTGATCACCCATAGCGGTCCAATGTACCTCCCTGTGCGTCATTTCCACTGGTAAATAGAAGGTCCAAGAAGCAGGCTGGAAATCACCTGGTCCATGCTGAGCAGGGAGTCTCACTGCAAGCAGTGGTTTTCCAGTTAGACCAGGCAGTGTCCACGGGTATGGAGTTTGGTGCACAAGAGGGTCTTCCCCTGGTTGCACCTGGATCCCTGCCTTAGGTATCTACTGAACCCCTATTGTCACAGGTCATGGCTGCATTGCCACCATCAGTTCAGCAACCTACTATCTCTCCAAGTTTATCCAAACCCAGCAAGTTTTTTGCCACCTTGGCGGACATTAGACCTTGAAGGTTCTTTATTCATTTCATGCACTCACCTGGTTCCAACTGCAAAGACAACACTGGAGCTAATATTGGATCCCCACTCCCTTTCAGGAAGAACATGGACCCAGGAACAGCACTCCTAGATTCAAGGCGTCTTCCACAGGGTGAAGGATGGTGGGGGGGAACAAAATAATAAAATAACACTAGTGGTACACGTGGTGCTCAGAGATGGTACTAATCTGCTTGAAAGGATTGTCACTCCTGGGAGCATCTGGTTATGTGAAGTTGGATTTTTATGGGACCAGTACTTCTGTTTTTTTTTTGTGAAGACGCAATACACTGGGAACAACAAGAAGAGGGAATTGCCATCAATACATCAACCCGTCTACACAAGTTACAGTACAATGTTTAATTTATCCACACTTTCAGATTTCTTCATAATCGTAACACAAGAGCAGAACAAAGAGGAACTCAGATGAAAATCTTCTGGAACTCTCAAAGAAGTAATTGAAATACTGGTTGGAGTCTAAGGCACTCCAAGGGTAAACTCAAAACATAAATGGGGTTACTGGAACTCCCAAGGTAGCACTTGGTGCATGGATTGAAGTCGGGAACACTCACAAAGGAAATTATAAACAAGGTGGCTCTGGGTACATAGGTTGGAATTTACACAAACTCTCAAGGTATGCTAGAGACCAGGTTACTCTCGGAAATAGGTTACACTCAGAACTGGGTAAAACTCAGAACAAGGCTATACTTGGCACAAGGTTGGCTAGACTCGGGAACAAGGCCATGCTCAAAATAAGGTTACTCTTGGCACAAGGTTGGAGTTACTAACATTCTCTCAAGGTTGTGCTCAAAACATGGATTGGCGTCAGAGACACTCCCATGGTATGCTAGAAACAAGGTTATACTCAGTACAAAGGTTGGGGGCGGGGACACTCCCAAGATATTCTAGAAAACAAGAAGACTGCATTCAATACATAGGTTGGAGTTATAAGGTTCATTCAGCAGACAGTCTCTAGTACATGAGCAACACAATTCAGTGGCCAAAGTTTGGAGAGAGGGTCCTGAGCCAGGACAAGCAAGGAGCGCTGAAGGCTTGTGTCTTGAAGGGGATGACAGACAGGCCTGCAACTATTACTAAGGATTAGTATGTACTAATCTGGAGGCAAGTACTTAGCCTGGACGAATACTTTAGCTAGAGTTCGAAGACAGCAGGCGGGTCGGTGTAAGGAGTTCAAGAAGAGGATGAATCATAGCTCATGGAGGGAGACACTGGAAGCGAGGTTGAAATCAGTATCTCAGAGTCATCAGAAAGGATTGGAAGACTAGAGCACTGGAAGTTTCCAGATGACTCGGGAGGTGAGTGCAGGGACGAGGTTGCGCTGGATGGAGTGATGAAGGTCCAGGTGACTAGGAAGATGCATGCAGGGACAAAGCTTGTGCTTGACAGAAATGCAGGAAGATCTGGTGACTCAAGAGGTGAGTGCAGGGAAGTTGCTTGCCCAGGACTGGAATGAGTCCGGGTACGAGGCATTGACAATGCAGGTTCTAAGGGGTTATTCATACAGCAAGCCTGGAGTGTTCCAGAAAGGCATGTATCCTATGTGGAATCTTCCAATTAGCTTAGGGAAAATGTGTTACATACAGTGGATATGAGGCCTAACAGGCAGCACGTGCAAACGGTAATTGATAACAACATGTACAACAGAACTCAAGTGCATGATGATACAATCCAATGGTTCACAATGCAAACATGACTATCAAAAACAGACGTGATATCTGTAGGTGCTAACTAGCCTAAACTTGCACAGCAATGGAACTGAAGGGCCAATAGTTTAGTTCTTTGGGGAGAAGTACTCAAGGCCGAGAGGCATCACAGGAGAAGGAATGACATGAGTCCGTCAAGCAATACCCATCACACATTCAGCACAAGATTGACACTTCAAGCATGAAGGGATAGCCCTTAGACCTATCTCAAACCTCTCAGGGACCCCGAACCCCAGCACACGGGGTCAGCTAGTCAGCGCAGTGCAAGTCACTCCACCATGTCCCACTCTAGAGCACGTACCCTCTGCTCAGGAGCCCACAACAGATTGCAATGCTGACTTCATGGCCCAACTACTTCCGAGGATAGCAGGCCCTGCTTCCCCATGGGCCTCATCCAATACAGTAAATCAGGTAGATGCCATCCGCAAAGCTTGTGGTGGGGCAGAGAAGGGTTTTTCTACACATTTCAGGATCCTAGCTCAGGGTGTAACCCCCATCCCCTATTGTAAAAACTTGGTTTCAGCCCACCAGCACTATACTAATGACACAGAATCTAGTGAAAGAGGGCTGACCGAGGAGAATTGATGCTCCTTTTTTATTGCACCCTTTTGTTGATTTTGTTTGCTCCCCACTGGGTGTAGTGCCTACAAAAGAATCTGGGCAGTTCAGGTTGATTCATAACCTGTCCACCCCAAAGGGGTCCTCGGTGAACGATGCTATTGACCCCCAGTTTTGCTCAGGTAGGTGTTCCTCGGTGGACTAGCTATTGATCAAACTGAGTTTGGTACTGGGGCATCATTGGGAAAACTGACATCAAATCTGCCTTTGGATTCCTTCAAGTACACCCAGATGATTACCACCTGTTGGGATTCCAGTTTAGGCCTCTACTATTATGACAGGTGCATGCCAATGAGCTGTGTGGTTTTCTGGGTCTATTTCAAACTGCTCGGCTCTCTGCTACATTGGATATGTACAAAATAAACAGCCACCAAAAGGTCATTCATTATTTGGATGATTTTCTGGTCATGGAACCCCCCTGGTTCAGGGGCATACACATGGGCTTTGAACTCCCTAACTTCTTTATTCGGGAGTGTAGGGTTCCCCCTGGCACCTGAAAAAAATGCTGACCCCTCCACGTGTCTCACTGCTGCCTCCCTCTAGGCAAGGTGCATGCTTTCCGTCAGTCTATTGACATGATTTTGGGTCTTAAAAAGGTAAGCCTGCATCAGCTTCAGGTGTTAGTTGGTCAGTTAAATTTCACCTTGAGAATCATCCCCATGGCTCGCTCCTTTTCAAGGTCGATTGCCAGATCAATGACTGGCCTCACACAAGCGTCATCATACACGGCTCCCAGCTGTGGTGAAAGAGGACCTGAGAATCTGGCACAGTTTTCTACAGCAATTTAATGGCTCGGTCGTTTGGCCTATGTGGCTGATCTCCACTCAAACTCTTGGTCTGTTCACCGACTCTCCTGGAAGTGTGGGATTTGGGATCATATTAGGGGCAGAGTGGTGAAGGGGAGATTAACCCTCTTCATGGCATGACAGTGGGGTCACAAGGCATGTGGTCTTCCTGTAACTGTTTCCCATTGTAGTAGCAGTGACATCATGAACAGAAGCTTTTGAGGACAGAAGTGTAGTTTTCTGGTCTGACAACATGGCGGTGGTCTAGGCTATTAAATGACAAGAGGCTTTCTGTACCTGAAACTGAACATTAAATTTAGAGCTAAACATGTGCCTGGGATTCACAGTGACGCTGCTGATGCCTTGTCTTGCTCCAAGTTGCAGAAATTTGGGAATTTTCGCCTGCAGGTCACAAAGAGGATGACAGAGTTCCTGCCATATCTGTAGCAGATTGGAGTCTCACCCTACCAGATCTAGTGGCGGCCTCGATAACGAAGCGCACATGGGTGTCATATGAGAAAGGTTTCATGCATTATAGGCCCTTTCTGAATGAGCGGAACATTTCAGACGTATTTAGGGCTAATGCCACTTGTCTTTTCCTTGGGGCCTTAAGGGACCAGGGCAAGCTGGTTTTTTACACAAGAGCACACCTCAGAGCCAATGGCTTCTTTGCTAAGCTTAGAGGTTTAGGGGACGTCGACAATTGCTTTGTAGTTCAGAAAGCATTGTCTGGTGGGGCAAGATTAAGAGGCAGTGTTAATGGTGGCAGGAGACCTCTTAATGTGCACATGCTGGGTGGCCGATTAGGTAACCTACTCAAAGTGTCTAGTTCACCATATGAGGTAACATTGTTTTCAGCCGCATTCACAGTGGCATTCTATGGTGCTTTCAGGGTCAGTGAATTGGTGTGAACATCTGAGTCAGTGGGTGGGTATCCGCTTAGACTGAGATTTGGTTAAGGAGACTGAAGACTGATCAGGAAGGGAGAGGGGCATGCATATGGCTCAAAGCGACCCAGGGTTTGCCTATATGCCTGGTGACCTGCATGGCGTCTTACCTTTGTATCAGACCCAATTCCAAGACTGCAGCTTTATTTGTCCATTTGAGTGGGGACAGTCTTTCAAGCTATCAGTTTACAGTGGTCTTAACTTGTGCCGTTTAGGCAGCAGGGACGGATCCCACAGGTGACTCTTCACATTCTTTCAGAATGGGTGCACTGACTTTTGCGACCATGGCAGGTCTCTCTCCTGGGGAAATCCAAAGGATATGTAGATGATCATCATCATCTTTCAAGCATTACAGACGTCCTGACTTGCCATAGAAGTGCCTTGTTCACTTTAAACTTTGCCATCTGTCTCTCTCTTCACGCTTTCTCTTTTCCTCTTTTTTAGCAGATGCCTTCTGAGGTGGTGTTGGTCCTTGGCCATTCATTCGTGTGGCGGGTGGTGTACAGATTTTAACTGCGTCATATGCCAAAGGGGGTCTCTGGATTTTGCAGCTTCCACAATTGGTGGAGGAGATGAGATTCGTTAGGGACTCTCGTTCCCAGCCCTTGTTATCATGCATCTTGGTGATAATGACATGATAAAATTGGGCCGCAAAGTGCTCAAGGATGCCATATTGAGGGAATTTGCTGGCCTTGGTCGGGTCTTCCCAGATGCGGTCATTGCTTGCTCTTACATGGTACTGCGGCTCAGTTTAGGAAAAGACATTAGGTCTAGGACAATTAATGCATCTATCAGCTGGCTTAAGTCTGAAATGGCCAAATTCTGCCCAGATCCAGGGAACCTGTGGAATATGCCTCACAAATTGATTAGAGGTGACCGCATGTTTCATCGGGATGGTATGTATTTGTCTGATGCTGCTGCTGACCTGTTTATAGATGACATGTGGGCATTTGCTCAATTTCTCTTTGGTAGTGGGGAGGGCGAAGGACCTCATAGCCCTGGTCGCCAATGTAACAAGAAACCTACTTCTAAGTTTACTTCTAATTAACCAAGGGGACCTCCACTGCATACTTCCCAGATCAGCACTGAGGGTAAGGTGCAGCAATCTTGATCCTTGTAGAGGATATACACAATGGCCCAGGAGCTTGGAGGTGCATGATTTACCAGTGTAGGGAATGAGGTGGTCTTGGTCACACTAACTGCAGCTCCTGAGACAGTCCAGTGTTAGATCAGCCAGACCCTAGGATGCGGACAGGGGTATAGTGAGTTGGGATAATCTCTCAGAGATACAGGTGGTTCCACCTGTGTTGTCCATGGGGATAAAGGATAGTCTAAGAACTTAGGGGGTCATTCTGACCCCGGCGGTCATGGAACGCTGGGGCCAGGGTTGGCGGGAGCACCGCCAACAGGCTGGCGGTGCCCCGCAGGGCATTCTGACAGCGACGGTTTGGCCGCGGTCAGATGCGGAAAACCGTCGGTCTCCCGTCGGTTTTCCGCTGCCCAAATGAATCCTCCATGGCAGCGCAGCTCGCTGCGCCGCCATGGAGGATTCTGACACCCCATACCGCCATCCTGTTCCTGGCGGTTCGCCCGCCAGGAACAGGATGGCGGTATGGGGTGTCGTGGGGCCCCTGGGGGCCCCTGCAGTGCCCATGCCAATGGCATGGGCACTGCAGGGGCCCCCGTAAGAGGGCCCCACTTTGTATTTCAGTGTCTGCTTTGCAGACACTGAAATACGCGACGGGTGCCACTGCACCCGTCGCACCTTCCCACTCCGCCGGCTCAATTCTGAGCCGGCGTCCTCGTGGGAAGGGTGTTTTGCACTGGGCTGGCGGGCGGCCTTTTGCAGTGCAAAACCCAAAATACCCTCAGCGGTCTTTCGACCGCGGAGCGGTATTTTGGAGGGGGGAACTCTGGCGGGTGGCCTCCGCCGCCCGCCAGGGTGAGAATCACCCCCTTAGTGTTGGAATGTCCACATCGAAGGCCTTGTGAAAATTATTTGTGTGCTTGCCTTTAGATCTTGAGAGATGTAATGATTAATGTATGTGTTTCTCTACGTTTTGACGGATGTACTTGCTGCATGGTGTTTATTTCTTTAACTTCATTGACTCTTTTGATGTATATGTTATGTTGAGTAATTTGCATGTTTGTAATAAACATGACCTTTTCTCACAAAATGGCTACTTGTACTGTCAGTGTCTCATTTGGGCTTGGGGTGCATGGTCCACACTGGGGGCATCTGAGTTCTATACATTTATTGTAAAACTGCGTAGATAAGAATTATGATAGGTATCAATTGGATTTAAACCAGAGTCTTTATTATGAGATGCCTCTTAATTTAGGGAGCTGATATTGAAGCAATAAATAACAATATCTTTAGGTGAGATATGTACTAGGTGTGGTTTTACCTGGGCTTTAAGTGGGATGGGTCATACCAATGCTCAGAATCATCAGTAATAAAAAAAATGATTTTGAAATGGTTCTCTACCAGGTCCTATAATCTTCAAATCTACAGGCAAAACCACAGCTCTCTTTCTCAACGATCACTGTAAAACCCATTACGGTAACCCATGTCAGCGGTGCAGTCCCTGGTTACATTTCAATTCTTATTACATTCCCTAAGAATATTTGTCTTTGAAGATCTTGTGTTTTTATAGTTTTCATGTGGCATAGGACTCTTGTATAGTGCTTAATGTGAACTGAGTCGCCTTGATGGGTATGGGTGAGTTCAGGTTGTGGTTGGGTGTTCATACCAGTAAGATGAAGAGCTCTAAAATTGAGGACGGAGATGATGTATGCCATATGCAAACGGATTTCAGAAGGATGCCAGGAGACAAAAAAGGCCAAAGTGTCTAAATGATGTGGGGAGGGGGTACTGGACTGATTACCACACTCCAAGGACCACTACTCTTTCCCCAGATCTCTGTAACGTTCAATTCACAATCTCATATTTTCAGATTCGAAACATTTATAAATATAACTATTCACAATATAGCCATTGCAGTTATTCCGTTATCTGAAACTGTCCACATCCCTTGGAAACGGGATAGTATCTGGCTTTTCAGGACATACTTTTGTTGCGCAATACCTTTGAATGTAGAATCAGAAAACTCGCAGAGAGGCTTCCAAATAGTACTTAGGTAGCAGGTTGTGTGTAGCACAGTTTTTTAGTTCAGGTGTTTTGAGCCTTTAATTACACAGGCCACACCTCTTGGACAGGATTCCTAGTTAAGCTTCTTAGGTCATCTTTTTCAACCCAAATAAAGTACTGGGTATCCTGCCTGTTCCGAGTTCTGCACCTCTGAATTGGGGATAACATGATAATACTCCATGTTTTACGATGTTCCAAGATGTAAAACTTTGCAGTTTCTTCTCCGCGCAAATTTCGCCACTTTTTACTTGGTAAAATCTGTGCAAAGTAAAAGCCCCCATGTTGTAATCCCAGTGATAAATAATGATGGCCTAACAACTATGAGAAGTGGAAGAAAAGACATCAGTGAGATGGCGTAAATAAAAATATTTAAGCCTTGCCATGGGCCTTTTCATCGACAAAAAGCTAAAGGTTAGACCGCTTGAGTCCGTAATTTTGGCGCCCACCCTACAGCCCCTGTCGTCTCAACCATGGCCTCGTCAGACTAGTACTACTCATTAGGTAGGACAGGGCACCAGGTCGTGGAGCTTTGAAAAAAAACCTCTAAAGGTCCAGTCGGGGGAAGATGCCGGCCATTGGCATTTCCTAGATGAGAGGATGTTGGATGCAGATAACGGCTTCTTTTGGTTGAAAGTCTTTTGGAGGGGTTGGGTGGGGTCCAGCGGTTAATGCCATGGAGTGATGTCGAGCAGTTGCTCACAGGGTTCGAGGGGCTGGATCCAGGTCAGTTGGAGGTTCATTTTTGATCTTGGGCCAGACTGGCCAGTGAGAGTCTTGCATACTACTGCGCGTGGCGGGATCTTTAGCATAAGGTTCTGCTTTCAGAGCTGGGGCCAACAATCCAGCCCTTGAAAATTCCTCCCTTTTAGAGTCTGTCATTTTGACTGCAACAGTCACAGTTCTAGATAAAAGCCTCTACTGAACAGAGGTTCCCTTTGCTGCTAAAAACTCATAGTATCTGTGGCAGCAGCCAAACTTTAAGTGATAACAGGCGAGATGTTTTTTCATCATGGTAACATAGTTTATTGTCTTTGGAATGCGTTTTAGCTGGGCTTAGGGTGACCACCTGGCATTGAGGCAAATTCTGGACAGGACTGTAAAAAATTCAGGACAAAGGGTCAAAATTCAGGACAGAAATTCAGGACAAAGGGTCAAAATTCAGGACAGAAATTCAAGAACAAACGCCATGCCTCACTATGTTGTCAGTGCATTTATTTACTCTTTTCTAACATAGCACTATTTATTCATTGTGGTCTTTTTGTGATTGCCTCCTGGTATGCTACATTCAGCTGTCGCATTACGTCCTTGTTCAGTTGTATATTAATGCCCTTCAGTACTGTAACAAGGCCATCACCCCTACCCAAATCTACCCAATCGTTCTTGAAGAGAAAGCAATAGCAACATTTTGATTATGTTTCTGAACATTTTAAAACCCCAGGCAAAGAGTGTGGGAAACCTTTAGGTAATTAACCTTATGCTAGTTTGAACAAATTGAACAAAAACATCTGGCATACCCCAATCGCCCATGGACTTTCACCCTAAAAAAAAATTAAAGAGGCAGGGCAGATGGTGTAGGTGACAGTCTCGCACCTAATGTCAGGATGTGAGGTACTGACAACTTGTCTGTAGTCTCACAGCACTAGAGTGTATGTCTGGGACTCTACAGTTATCTCAGAAATAGGAGCCCGGACTACCAATCAAAGATAATAAAGGAGGAGGCAAACTCTTCTGGTGCAATGGTCCACTGTTCATGCCTATGAAGGGTGAGCAGGGGCCAGACCCCTTGCAAGGTTTTGCAAGGCAATTGCCTGCTCTGTCCATGTCTAAATGGTTTTGAATATGAGCAAAAGCCAAACTAGTGATCTGGGTTATCCCTAAGTGTCAAGTACACATAGAATCTTCAAAATATTTGAGATGTAAATTGTACATACAAAATGTAAGAATTTAAAAATGTAATTAGTGTTCTAATAACATATGACACTGTTTTCCCCTTAATATACAATTAGTTCTCAGATTGACATGGGAACCAGTTACCTTTTGATACCTAATGAATAATATCTACCATTCTCCCACTGATTTGCAGGATGGAAATCTCGGCGGAGCGTCACTGTCCCTCCAAGCCCAGTTTGCTTTTTGGTCTTCTCTTCTGCTTTCTGTAGTGGGCCACATGACACTAGTGAAGATGGCGTTCTACCCCAATGATAGTACTATTTTGCAAACCATCCCCTGCTCATCCTTCATTCCTTCTTCAGACATGCCACACATCTGATGTGGTCGCTGCGGCGCAGTCGTGTAGCTCTTTCCATTCTGAAGCTATCCGTGACTGCAGGTGGATTAGGTCTTCTGGACTTAGAATGCTATCATTCAGCTGCCCAGGTCCAATGGGTGGCTCTCTGGCTTTCTGCCCACCTCCCTGCATGAGATGGGGTTTACTAGTAAATACTTTTAAGGAGGGCTCACTGCACTGCTCATTGTTTCCTACTGACCATTCTATGGATCACCATTTGGGGTTATCATGCACAGCTTTCTCTTGCCTTGCTAGAACCTGTAAAACTCACTGACACGAAGAAACCCTATGCTCCTGCACTACCTTTGCTAAGGCTTCCCACTCGCACAGGACGGCTGTGATCAGAGCAACTCCATCAGTGGCACGCTGCAGGTATCTTAAAATTGGGGGATTTGTTTCTGGACGGTGAGCTACTAAATTTCCAAACTCTTGTGGCAGACTACCATCTTCACCCCGGTCAACTCCTTATTTACAACCACCTCAAATAATCATTAAATGCCCTATTTCATGTCTGTCACCTAGCACTAACCCTACAAGAGGTGTGCCAGAAGTTCTAATCCATAGGAACTGGTGGCAAACGGATAGAATGGGTGTACAGACCTTTCCTGCAACATAGAAACCACTCCAGGTCTTCTCGTCACACTACCTGGGTGATTGATGTGGCCAAACCTCTGCAATATATGGACTGGACTAAAATACTGGACTTTCCCCACAGAGTGCCCCACGGATGGCACTTTAAGTACATTCATAGTGCTTCCTTGTTAACGCATTCCACCCTTTGCTTGCCATTGGCCTTGTGGTTTGTAACTCACATTTTGATGCTTTCAATTTGCTGGCTTTATTTGTTTTAGGCTATGCAGCTTGAGTTCATCCCTTCCCTTGCCAAAAGCTTATTTACAGTATCCTTCCGAGTGCTCCCTTTCTGTAAACAGGCCTGTAAATCTTGTTCTTATCTCATCACATTTGCTGTGCATTAAAAGAGCAAAGTCAAATATCAGGCTCTGTCTTTGGTGGGAACTTTGGGCCAGATGTAGTAAGCGTTTTGCATGGTGCAAACTGCGAAAATCGCAGTTTGCGCCATGCAAAACGCGCATCGCGATGCACATTTCCATTTTGCGAGTCTGTACCGAATCGCAAAATGGGAATGCGACTCGCAAATAGGAAGGGGTGTTCCGTTCCTATTTGCGACTCGCACCGCGATGCAGAATTGCTTTGTGACCGCGAACGCGGTCCCAAAGTTATTCGCTGTTACCACTAGTGTCACACTGGTGGTAACCCATTCGCAAAAGGGAAGGGGTCTCCATGTGACCCCTTCCCCTTTGTGAATGTCACCATTAATGTTTTTTCAGAGCAGGCAGTGGTCCAATAGACCACTGCCTACTCTGAAAAACCGAAACCAAATGGTTTCGTTATTTTTTTGTATTGCAACTCGTTTTCCTTTAAGGAAAACGGGCTGCAATACAAAAAAAAAAAAACTGCTTTATTTAAAAGGCAGTCACAGACATGGAGGTCTGCTGTCTCCATCAGGCCACCATCCCTGTGAGTGCAGGGAATCTCAATGGGGTCGCAAAATGCGACCCACCTCATTAATACTAATGAGGTGGGTCTTTGCGACCCCATTGAGATTAGCAGACGGTGTCTGAGACACCGTTCTGCATTCGATTTTGCGGATCGGAAATTGCGAGTCGCACCGACTCACAATTTCCGATTTGCAAAATCGGATTTTGCTACATCTGGCCCTTTGTGTTTACTTTTCTTTCTCTGACTTCAAAGTGAGAAGATTTTATGGGAAAATCTTGCTGGATACTGGGGTTAGGAAAGACTTTTTTCTATCATATGACAACATTTAAATAAACTTCAGAATATATCAGAATTAGGAGTACAAATGAAGCACATTTTTGTTCATTCTGAACTGTGCTGGAAACAAATACCTTTATATGATTAAAACAAATCATTGCATTAGGTGATGCAATTTCCACACATCGTCTGTACACATTATAATTTGATTTGAAAAGCTGTATATATGTGCAAATCTAATGGTCATTTCAATCAAAAATGTGTTGTCTGTAATGGCAGTGTATTACCACACCATGCATATTCCACTCCACTCTGCACCACTCCACACCACTGCACCCTATTCTGTATCACTCCACTTTACGCCACTCCATGCCACTGCACTGCACTCTTCTCTGTTCTGAACCACTCCACATTATGCCACTGCACTCTATGCTACTTCACTCTATCGCTCTCTCGTCTACTCTGTACCATACTACTCTATGCCAATGGACTTTACGCCTCTCTACACCACTGTGCTCTGCTCCTCTGCTTGCTATACCACTCCAGTCTATGCCACTTCACACTACGCCTCTCCTTCTGTACAACTCTACTCTATGCCAATGCACTTTACACCTCTCTACACCTCTGCCCTCTGCTCATCTGCTCGCTATACCACTCCAGTCTAGGGAACACCAATCTAGTCCGCACAACTCCACTCTATGCCACTCTGCAACACTGCACTGTACGCCACTGCACTCTAAGCTAATACACTCTATGCTGGTGCACTTTACTCTCTAACACTCAACTCTATGCCCCTGCACTCTACATCAATACACTGTGCGTCGCTCTAATCTACTCTGCACCTCTGCACGCTATGCCACGGCACTTTACACCACTTTACTCTATGCCATCACACTCCATGCCACTCTATGCAACTCCACTCTACCTTGCACCTCTCCACTCTAAGCCACTTCACTCTACTGTGAAACAATCCACTTTATGCCACTGCACTCTATGCCACTGCATTCTATGCCACTGCACCTCTCCACTCTATGCAACTGCACTCTACTCTGAAACAAACTATTCTACGCCACTGCACTCTATGCCACTCTGATCACTGCACTCTAGTTCAATGCACTCCACACCACTGCACGCTGACACTCTACTTTGCAACACTGCACTGGCCGCCACTATACTCTACACCACTGCACTCTGTACTACTACATTCTGCACCAGTACACTCTATTCCGCTGCACTCCATGCCCCTCTACTCTGCCCCATGCCACTCTATGCCACTGTACTCTACACCAGTGCACTCTAAACAACTGCACTGTATGCCACTGCCCTTTACTTTGGACCACTGTACTCTATGCCACTGTTCTCTGTACCACTCTACACCACTGCACTGACACTCTACTCTGAAACACTGCACTTTACACCACTCTACTCTGTACTACTGCATTCTATGCCACTGCACTGTGCATCACTGCACTCTACGCCACTGCACTCTAGGCACTATACTCTACTCTGCACTGAACCACTCTACAATACTCCACTCTGCACCACTCTACGCCACTGCACTCTATGCCACATGAGTCTACTCTGCACTCTATGACACTGCAACACTCTGCATTACTGCACTCTCTGCCATTCAATTGTATGCCATTCTACTCCACTGCACTCTATGCTACTCTACCCCATGCCACTCTGTGCCACTGCACTCTGCGCCAATGCACTCTAAACAACTGCACTGTACGCCACTGCCCTCTACTCTTCACCACTGTACTCTACGCCACTGTTCTCTGTGCCACTCTACTCCACTCTACATCACTGCACTGACAATCTACTCTGCAACATTGCACTTTCCGCCACTATACTGTACACCAATCTACTCTGCATTTTACGCACTGCACCATATGCCACTCTACTCTGCATCACTCCACTATATGCGACTGCACTCTACAGCACTATACTCTATTCTGCACCACTCTACACTACGCCACTGCATTTTCTGTCACACGAGACTACTCTGCACTCTATGCCACTGCACCACTCTACACTACTGCACTCTCTTCCACTCTCTTCCACTCTATTGTATGCCACTCCACTCCACTGCACTCTATGCCACTCTACTCTGTCCAACGCCACTCCATGCCACTGCACTCTTAACCACTGCACTCTACGCCAATGCATTCTAAACAACTGCACTGTACTTTGCACCACTGGGCTCTACGTCACTGTTCCCATTCAACTCTACTCCACTCCACACCACTATGCCACTAACGTTTAGCCATGCTGAACAGCAGCCGCTCTGGTGTATAACATGGCTAAAACGCCTTGGCAAAGCCAAAAACTCTTGCGTAGACAAGACCTATTGGTTTGACAATGTTTGTTAGTAGTATGAGGTACTGAGGTCCCTGAAAGAACTGTGAATATGTAAGTCCTTATTTTAAACATGCATTCAACACCTTGTCAGGGGGAGTAAGTGCTATATAAATACAATTTCATCATAATATAGGCTGCTACAAAATGCGCAAATACATTTGGTTAAATAAAAAAAGTGCTTCTCAAATACAGATTTGAATAATATACAGTTTATAACTAGTACTAACAATTTTTATAACACTCATTTAAAACCACACACTCCACATCTCACCTTGGAACACCATCACAGTATCTCTCAAAAAGAAAATATCTTTGCCATCAGAAAGCTTCAAGTGACTCCCTTGGTTAAAGTCAGTGCAGGTTTTCAAGCCCCTTTGCATTTGCAGATTTACTAGTTGCCCACATTTTCATTTCTTTAGGGAGGGAGACACCCTGGCAAAATGGTCTGTTTCTTATTGTCTGCCCCTCCCTCCCTCAGAGCACAGGAAACTCCCTGCCTTTGAAACCTGCTGGGGAAACTAATCTGCCTGTAATTTCGCCCTGACCTCCATTGTCCTTTTGGTGAAAGGCTAAAATTAGGGACAAATGCCGTCCGTTAAGCCTTTCATCACAGACAACGGACGGCAGGGCGAAATTACGGGCAGTCTGTGAAATTTACGGACGGGTGGTCACCCTAGCTGGGCTGCGCATGCGACGTAATAGTACAAACATGGAGACGGTTTAATAACCCCTTCTGTGCCGCGGACGCAATGGTTACATCTTACGGCACAGTGCTCGTGTGCCCAGGACGTAACCATTACGTCCTGGGCACAGAGCCCAGAGGGAGTGCTAGCGTTCCCTCTGTGGGGTTCTCCCATCCCCCAAGGCAGGGATAGAAGGGGAAGACCTTCCCCTTCCACACCCAACCCCTCCTACCCCCCCTGTGACAGCAGCGCGTGAGCGCGCGCTGTTTGTCACAAGGTCTCCTCCCATCGCGCTGGAAGCTCAGCTTCCAGCGCGATCGGAAGAGAAATGCAAGAGCATTTCTCTTCCGATCGCGTGGAGGAGGCCGAGAGACTTCAAAGGGAAGGAAAGTTATTTCCTTCCCTTTGAAGTCTCTCTCAGCGTTTTGGCAGCCGGATTGCAAGCAATCCGGCTGTCAAAACGCCCAGTAGACACAGGGATGTTTTTTTCAAATGAAACTGGCATTAGTGAGCGACCCCTTGGGCTAGGGTCGCTCCCAGGGGGGGTATTTTTTATTAAAGGCCTTTTCTGCCCCCCCCCCCCGGGGGCAGAAACCTCTAGGCACCAGGGAGTATTTTTTTTTTTCTTTTGTTTTATATTTTTGAGGTGGGGAGCTACCCCTTAGGCAAGGGTCACTCCCATAGGGGGCAAATTATATTTAGGCCATTTCTACCCCCCTTGGGGGCAGATTGACCTATTTTTATGAGGCCAATCTGCCCCCAAGGGGGACAGAAACCACTAGACACCAGGGAGTTTTTTTATTTGTTCGCGAATTTCACGCAAGAGGAGCGACCCCTTGGGCAAGAGTCGCTCCCAGGGGGGGCATTTTTTTAAAAGGCCTTTTCTGCCCCCTCTGGGGGCAGATCAGCCTATAATTAGGCCGATCTGCCCCCAGGGGGGGCAGAAACCTCTAGGCACCAGGAATCATTTTTTTGTTGTTGTTGTTTTTGTTTTGTTTTGTATTTTTGAGGTGGGGAGCGACCCCTTTGGCAAGGGTCTCTCCCCTAGGGGGGCAAATTATATTTGGGCCATTTCTGGCCCCCCTGGGGGCAGATTGGCCTATTTTTATGAGGCCAATCTCCCCCCAAGGGGGGCAGAAACAACTAGGCACCGGGGATTTTTTTTTGCGCCAATGTCACGCAAGGGTAGTGACCGCGTAGGCAATGGTCACTCCCCAGGGGGGCAAATTTATTTTAGGCCATTTCTGCCCCCCCTGGGGGCAGATTGGCCTATTGTTATTAGGCCGATCTGCCCCCAGGGGGGGCAGAAACCTCTAGGCGCAAGGGGAATTTTTTTTTTGTGTTTTTTTTTTTTGTGTTTGTTTTTTTACAGATGGGGAGAGATTCATTATGCAAGGGTCGCTCCCCTGGGGGGCTTAGATCAATCTGCCCCCAAGGGGGGCAGAAACGACTAGGCACCGGGGATTTCTATGTTTTTTTTGCGCCAATGTCACGCAAGGGGAGCGACCCCGTAGGCAAGGGTTGCTCCCCGGGGGGTTAGGGAGGAAAATTTATTTTAGGCCATTTCTGCCACCAGCCTATTGTTATTAGGCCGATCTGCCCCCGGGTGGGCAGAAACCTCTAGGCGCCAGGGCTAAAAAAAAAAACGATTTTTTTTTTTTGTTTTGTTTTTTTGTTTTTTAGATGGGGAGCAACCCATTAGGCAAGGGTCGCTCCCCCTTGGGGGGCAAATTGTATTTAGACCATTTCTGCCCCCCTTGGAGGCAAATCGGCTGATTTGAGGTCAATCTGCCCCCAAGGGGGGCAGAAACAACTAGGCACCGAGGATCTTTTTTTTTCCGCCAATGTCACGCAGGGGGAGCGACCCAGTAGGCAAGGGTCGCTCCCCAGGGGGTTGGGGGGAGCAAATTTATTTTAGGCCATTTCTGCCCTCCCTGGGGCCCGGCTGATCTAGAGGCCAAAATCCACAAGTAGGCACTTTGCAAAAAACACCTCTGTTTTCTGTGAAAAAATGTGATGTGTCCACGTTGTGTTTTGGGCCATTTCCTTTTGTGGGCGCTAGGCCTACCCACACAAGTGAGGTACCATTTTTATCGGGAGATTTGGGGGAACGCTGTGTGGAAGGAAATTTGTGCCTCCTCTCAGATTCCAGAACTTTCTGTCACCGAAATGAGAGGAAAAAGTGTTTTTTTGGTCAAATTTTGAGGTTTGCAAAGGATTCTGGGTAACAGAACCTGGTCAGAGCCCCACAAGTCACCCCATCTTGGATTCCCCTAGGTGTCTAGTTTTCATAAATGCACTGGTTTGCTCGGTTTCCCCAGGTGCCGGCTGAGCTAGAGGCCAAAATCCACTGGTAGGCACTTTGTAAAAAACACCTCTGTTTTCTGTAAAAAAATGTGATGTGTCCACGTTGTGTTTTGGGCCATTTCCTTTCGTGGGCGCTAGGCCTACCCACACAAGTGAGGTACCATTTTTATCGGGAGACTTGGGGGAATGCTGGGTGGAAGGAAATTTGCGGCTCCTCTCAGATTCCAGAACTTTCTGTCACCAAAATGAGAGGAAAAAGTGTTTTTTTGGTCAAATTTTGAGGTTTGCAAAGGATTCTGGGTAACAGAACCTGATCAGATCCCCACAAGTCACCCCATCTTGGATTCCCCTAGGTGTCTAGTTTTCAAAAATGCGCTGGTTTGCTAGGTTTCACCAGGTGCCGGCTGAGGTAGAGGCCAAAATCCACAGGTAGGCACTTTGTAAAAAACACCTCTGTTTTCTGTGAAAAAAGTTGATGTGTCCACATTGTGTTTTGGGCCATTTCCTTTCGTGGGCGCTAGTCCTACCCACACAAGTGAGGTACCATTTTTATCGGGAGACTTGGGGGAACGCTGGGTGGAGGGAAATTTGTGGCTCCTCTCAGATGCTAGAACTTTCTGTCACCGAAATGAGAGGAAAAAGTGTTTTTTGGGTCACATTTTGAGGTTTGCAGAGGATTCTGGGTAACAGAACCTGGTCAGATCCCCACAAGTCACCCCATCTTGGATTCCCATAGGTGTCTAGTTTTCAAAAATGCGCTGGTTTGCCAGGTTTCACCAGGTGCCGGCTGAGCTAGAGGCCAAAATCCACAGGTAGGCACTTTGTAAAAAACACCTCTGTTTTCTGTGAAAAAATTTGATGTGTCCACGTTGTGTTTTGGGCCATTTCCTTTCTTGGGCACTAGGCCTACCCACACAAGTGAGGTACCATTTTTATCGGGAGACTTGGGGGAACACAGAATAGCAAAACAAGTGTTATTGCCCCCTGTCTTTCTCTACATTTTTTCCTTCCAAATGTAAGGCAGTGTGTAAAAAAGACGACTATTTGAGAAATGCCCTGTAATTCACATGCTAGTATGGGCCCCCGGAATTCAGAGATGTGCAAATAACCACTGCTTCTCAACACCTTATCTTGTGGCCCTTTTGGAAGTACAAAGGTTTTCTTGATACCTATTTTTCACTTTTTATATTTCAGCAAATGAATTGCTGTATACCCGGTATAGTATAAAAACCCATTGCAAGGTGCAGCTCATTTATTGGCTCTGGGTACCTAGAGTTCTTGATGAACCTTCAAGCCCTATATATCCCCGCAACCAAAAGAGTCCAGCCGACGTAACGGTATATTGCTTTAAAAGATCTGACATCGCAGGAAAAAGTTACAGAGTAAAACGTGGAGAAAAATTGCTGTTTTTTTCACCTCAATTTCAATATGTTTTTATTTCAGCTGTTATTTTCTGTAGGAAACACTTGTAGGATCTACACAAATGACCCCTTGCTGAATTCAGAATCTTGTCTACTTTTCAGAAATGTCTGGGATCCAGCATTGGGTTCTCACCCATTTTGGTCACTAACTGGAAGGAGGCTGAAAGAACAAAAAATAGTAAAAATGGGGTATGTCCCAGTAAAATGTCAAAATTGTATTGAAAAATCGTGTTTTCCAATTCAAGTCTGCCTGTTCCTGAAAGCTGAGAAGATGGTGTTCTTGCCACCGCAAATCCTTTGTTGGTGCCATTTTCAGGGGAAAAAACAGGAGCTGCCTTCTGCAGCCCTTTTTTCCAATTTTTTTGAAAAAACTAAATTTTCACTGTATTTTGGCTAATTTCTTGGTCTCCTTCAGGGGAACCCACAAACTCTGGGTACCTCTAGAATCCCTAGGATGTTGGAAAAAAAGGACGCAAATTTGACATGGGTAGCTTATGTGAACAAAAAGTTATGAGGGCCTAAGCGCGAACTGCCCCAAATAGCCAAAAAAAGGCTTGGCACAGGAGGGGGAAAAGGCCTGGCAGCGAAGGGGATAAGAATGTACTGGGCTACACGTTTCTTGGTATTTGTACCCACATTTGTAGCCTCCGGTGTTTCTGGAGTCGCAGAGTCAGCACCAAAGGAATATTTGTTTATAACATTCAGGTACATACAATTCATATAGAAGTGCATAGGAATGCACTTAGGGCCATATTTATACTCCGTTTGCGCCGAAATTGCGTCGTTTTTTTTTACGCAATTTCGACGCAAAACTAACGCCAACTAACGCCATATTTATACTATGGCGTTAGAGGCGAATAGCGCCAAAGTTCCCGGAATGTGCGTCATTTTTTAGCGTGAACCCCTTCCTTGCGTTAATGATATGCAAGGGAGGCGTTCCCGTCTAAAAAATGACTCCCAGGCCTTTACGTGGTATTTATACTCCCGGGCAAAAGAGACGCCCGGGAGTTGGCGTGGCTAAAAACGGCGCATTTGCGCCACTTTTTAACGCCTGCTCAGGGCAGGCGTTAAGGGGCCTGTGGGCTCAAAATGAGCCCACAGGTGCCCTCCCATGCCCCCAGGGACCCCCCCTGCCACCCTTGCCCACCCCAGGAGGACCCCCAAGGATGGAGGGACCCACCCCAGGGACATTCAGGTAAGTTCAGGTAAGTATAATTTTTTTTTTTGTATATATTTTTTTGGTGGCATAGGGGGGCCTTATTTGTGCCCCCCTACATGCCACTATGCCCAATGACCATGCCCAGGGGACAGAAGTCCCCTGGGCATGGCCATTGGGCAAGGGGGCATGACTCCTATCTTTACAATGATAGGAGTCATGTTGATGGGGGATGGGCGTCGAAAATAAATGGCGCAAGTCGGGTTAAGACGATTTTTTCGACGTAACCTGACTTGCCCCATTTTAAGACGCCCATGCGCCATTTTCCCCCTACGCCGGCGCTGTCTGGTCTACGTGGTTTTTTCCCACGCAAACCAGGCAGCGCCGGTCTGATTGCGCCGTCTAACGCCATTCCATAAATACGGCGCCCGCATGGCGCTTCAGAATGGCGTTAGACGGCGCAAAACTTTTTGACGCTAAACTGCGTTAGCGCAGTTTAGCGTCAAAAAGTATAAATATGGGCCTTAATATAATACACAAATTTTCAACACTGGCACATGTAGAAAGGGCAAATGTGTTTTCATATCCCTCATACAATGTCAGCCTCTTTTCTTGTTAATGCTGTTTTAATGTTTTATAGTAACAACACGAGGTAACCAGTCCAGTACATATTTGCAGTCTATTCAGCTGAATCGCGGAATCAAACAGTTTCAGGGCAGTATGGCATGACCGTGTTTCAATCCACTGTGTCCCCCTGCGACTGATAGTGGCCTCTTCAGCCAAGTGGCCCATCGTCCCAGAGATCAAACCCACCGCCCGTTGCCTCTCCCTGGACTCTGGAATGAGCCGATTGTGGATGTATGTTTGTGTCGGCAACCACGTGGTTTATAAACTGCCTTTTCTGCGATCGCCCAGTAATCCACGCCACTAAGCCTCTTCCGGACTGGTGGGGGTGCCATGGATCTCCAGCACTTAGCTATGTCTCATTTGATGGGTACGCACCCGATACCTACTAGAATCTGTTGTCCCCTGAGGCCATCCCACCCCGGAAATATTCCCAACAAACCTATTTTAGGATTGCCTCTCCTGGGAAGCCTATCATTTCCCCATGTATGGAGAAGATTATATCCCAGTATTTCTGTATAATCGGGCGTTCCCATAAAGTGCGCATCCAGTCCTTCGAAGAGGCCCCTCAATGGAGGCACTCAGGGGTGCGGGCTCTATCCATCTGCCATAATCCGTGGGGTATAAAGTAGACCCTGTGTAGTAACTTGGATTAGAGTAATCTGAGGCTCACATGGATCATGAGTTTGACTACCATTTTGGCTTGTACCAATCTTTCTCATTGAACTGCCTAAGGTCAGTGACCCATTTGGTTCTCAAGGCAATCATATTATAGGGCGTATTATTCGCCAGAGCCCTGTATAGCTGGAATATGTCTTTGCCACTAATATCCCTCATTGTAAATTTGGGTTCCAGGGGATTAAAGTCTGGGAGTGGACTGGGTTCATTCCCCATCTGCTCCAAGAAGTGCCTCAGTTGTAGATTGAAAGAACTGTGATTGGTGTAGGTCAAATTGTAAAGACAGTTTTTAAAAAGAAAGCATGTATCTATGTGCCCACACATCGCTTAGTTTGGAGATGCCTATCCTATCCCACTTATGAAATGCCTACAGTCGTGGTGTCTGGGCAAGCCAGTTCCCCTGCCACAGAAGCAGTTTCTTTTGCCAACCCATCCGCCGCAGAGGAGCCGAGGTCAATATCGTGGCACACCAGCATCATCGGAATGCACACTGTCTGCAAAGTAGACAGTGCGCATTCCGCTGGTGCTGGGCAGTGGGGCACCTGCACTGCCCATGTCTCCCTGTGTCCCCCGGCACTGGCTTTCTGCCAGCCTTTCCATGAAGGCTGTTGGAAAGCTGAGTTGCAATCTGCTAGGCAGGCGCTGAATTCAGCGCTGCTGTGGTTGAGTATAACTCAGACCGACGTCAGTCTGTCGGGAACCATGTTCCTGGCAGGGCCGGCGGTCTGACCACCAGGGTCATAATTTGGCGGTCTGACCCTTTGCCATGTGGTGGTCCAGCTTCCACCGTGGGTTTGGCGGTACTCGGACCGCCAAACTCGTAACAGGTGTGCTACCCCTGGGGGGATTCACCCCGGACATAGCTTTTGAGTTGATATCAGATTGTAATTTGCTAAACCATCCCAGCAGTATCTTGTGTGGGTAGTTTTGGAAGATATACAACATTTGGGGAAGCTCAAACATTTTGAATAACTCAGTGTGTCCCAGGGGATTGAGGGGAGGGAACCCAAGCATGACAAATGGCCCCTGGCCTTGCTTTGGAGGGGTGCAATGTTTAACTCCCAGCATGTCCCTGGATCATTCAATATTTGTATCCCTAGATGGTTGAGGGGGTCCTTTGTCTGTTGAATGTTGGGATGTCTGTAGGGTTCTCTGGTAGAAGGAGTAACCAAAGGAATCAGGCATGATTTGCCCCAGCTCCCTGTGAGTCTTGAAGCATTCCCATAAGACTGAAGCATGTGAATTAGTCGGGGAAACAAGGCCTCTGGTCTCTGTATAAACATCAGGACATCATCTGCATAGAGGGATATATGATCCTCTACACCATCTGCCCACTGCAAGCCCCACAATTAGGCATCCTGTCTGACTAATTCTGTTAGTGGTTCAGTCACAAGGGCAAAGAGGTAAGAGGACAAAGGGTTACCTTGTCTGGTACCTCTATGAAGTTGAAACTTTTGGCCAGCATTGAGGATCCATTTGCTTCTCTGCCCTCTACCTGCAGCTCGGATTCTGATTTCAACTGGGGGGAGTGGTATGATACCACCCTTGGATGGATCATTGTACCCTCGACTTCCAGTTAGTCCACCGTCGGAACAAATTAGTAGTCCAAGTAGGAGTATGGGAGTATGATAAATATAGTTGTACTCTTTAGAGTCTGGGTGCAAGTATCTCCAGACATCATGTAGTACCAGTAAGTCTGCCCAGTACAGTCGCTCTCCGTGTGACTCTTGTGTCTTTGGTGTCGAGGGAGGCTTGTATATCATTGGAGTCACCCCCAAGTATGGTGTGCCTCACAGGGGAAAGCTAAGCTCTCGTATGGTCCATCAGGATTTAGTTTTTCATAGTCAAACCCTCTCTTCAATTATGCCTGTAACCCTAAGAAAATGCCTGAGGGGGTCAGCATGAGAATCAGTTACCACCAATGTAAAGGTTTTATGTAACAAGACAGCTACCCTGAGATCCCCTGGTAACCCTGTCATATCCAAAGTGGGCCAGTAATGCACAGTTTCTGCCCAGGAGATGGGTATGCTGGAAGAGGAGAGTCACAGTGCCTGTCCCAATGCACCACATCCCCCCTCCTTATTTTATAAATTAGGCAATTGACGTTCCATGTCCGGATTCTGCATGTTGAGACCTCATGATCAAGTACCAACTTGGGTAGCATGTGGGGGCATAGTCAGTGACTGTACACGACCTGTACCTTAATGAACTAAAACTACAAATGTACCCATTCCCCAACACCCCCCCACACAATTCTAAACCTGAAGCATCTGTTGCTCACATGGACAATAGCTTTTACAGAACTGGTAAAGTAAGAAATGAAAAGCAAATAATAGAATACTGAAGAACCAAATAATGCTAGAAGACAATAAAACAAGTGTCGGTCTCTGAGATTCTGGGGAGAGTCTCCATTAGTTAGTGGATTCGAGCATGTCAATAAGCCCATCCTGCTGTTACAAAGATGTACTATAGTTGCACTGGTGTATAACCGGAGATCCGCCTCCAGGTGCTTGACCGTTTGACCATTTGGGGAAGTCAGCATGGGTCTCTCATAAGAATTGAGGACCGTCTTTGTTGCATGAGCCCGCCAAAGTGGTATTGTCTTCTCTACGCACCTTCCTTGCCCTGGAGCCTTTGCAGCTCCTGTTTCATCTCCCGGGGCCTTCGCTGGTGTGTAAGGGCCATTTTTCTGATCCACCCCATTCCAAAGGTCAGTGTCTCCCCCATGTTTGTATTAAGCTGTTTCCTTTTCTCCAGCCAGCCCCATGCAGATTCTGGGGTGTAGAAGAAGTACGACTTCCCCTAAAACAGGACCTTCAACCGTGCGGGTAAAGTAACATGTATAGTAGCTGAAGAGGTTACAGTTTTTGTTTCACCACAAGGAAGGGTGTGCGCAAGAATTGTGTTTATTTGTGTAATTTGGGCACAGCAAGACCTTTGCAGTGGCGCAGTGTAAGCCTAATTGTTGGCAGGCCAGCCGAAGGGTTGCTTTTCTATCAGCATAGTTCCATATCTTGATAATAAGGTGAGGAGGGTCCCGAGGTGGAGGTCTGGGCGCCATTGCTCTGTGTGCCCTTTCTATGATGAAACATGGTAACAGATATGATGTCCATCCAGGACCTGAACCAGTTTGCGAGGAAGGCGTCTGGCCTATGGCCCTCTGAACCCTCCTGGAAAGCCATCAGTCGCAAATTGTTTTGGAGCAATCAGCCCTCAGCATCCTCGAACCTCCATTCCAGGATGACCAGGATGCAAACGTTTGAGTTTCTTTAGCACGGGGTTCAATTCATCCTCAAGAGTACAGCTGCAGTGCAATTGTTGCCAAAGTATTGAGATCTCAGTTCCCACTCCCCCAATCTTTTCATTTAAGTCTTTATGGGAGTCCTTAATTGCTAGAAATATTGTGGTCTGTGTGATGGGATCTCCATGATGGTCCATGTCTGCTGGCCCCACTGGCCCATATCGAAGAATTAGGTTGAGCGGGGAGGAGGTTTTCAGTTCTTCCTTTCCCCACCAGACCCCTCTTGTTGACACCCCTGGCCATGCGAGGCCGCTTCACCTCAGCGGCCCCCAGTACACTTGTCGCACGGTTATGAGGGAACATACAGCCACCCAAATCAGCAGGCCCATCTGTGTTTATTGTGTCCAGGAGGGCCACCTCCCAGCTGGGTGCACTATGGCACACATATCCCTCATTCAGTCCCAGTGGGCAAGGACCTAGGCATCTCTCAGGGCACGTTGTCAGCTCTCTGGTATCAGGAGGTGTGTGCATGTGGAGCCAGAGAAAGGTCTCACATCTGTCCTGAGTGTGAGTATGGATCCCACAGCTGCCTGTTTAAGGCCTCACGAAGCTGTCCCTCCCCTGAGCCAGCAGCTCTGTCTTACTGTGGGGATACAATAGGTTTGGGCAGGCGTGAGAATGTGTTATGTGCTGGGCCCGGCTGCAAAGATGAAAACCAGGCCACCTCAGGAACAAACAGGCTGCCTGGGGCCCCTTCAGCCTCCACCCCTCAAAGCAGCTGCGGAAGCTGCCTACTCGCAGCTGTTTTGCTGGACCTCTGTGGACTCGCCCCACAGCACAACGGCCCAAGCGTGGCACTGCATCTGGCACCACCACATCCAGTAGGCCTCAGCAGCTCTGCGCTCTTCGCTGCTGCTCCCTCACTCGTCCTTTCTGGCCACCTCTCCTTTTTGTGGGCTGCTCAAGCCAGCCAGCCATAATGCTCACACCTCGTTTTTCTAACGCGTGACCCAGGGCGATCCAGGCCACGGACCACAATGAAGGGTGTCCCCCAGTTTGAAAAGCAGGGGCTGGCCCTACGTGGGGTCAGGATGAGGAAGGATTGGAGATGGTGGTGTGGAACTCTGTTAACCAGTGGCCACCATCTTTGGCTGGCAGGCCATACCCCCATACAATGTCATTCTTGAAAGCTTGGAAGCTGAAGGAAGTTCAACAGTGTGCTAAGTGGCTGCATCTTGTAAAAACATTTTATTTATTGAAAAAATTGAAGTTATGCAGGTCTTAATATACCTCAAAGGAGAGAAAAACTAGGACTTATCCTTGAAACACTCTTACCTAAAACACAAAAAATGTGATATAGGACGCTGATTTGGTAACTTTCTTTGTGCATACAAGGCTAGAGAACATGTTCGCTATAGGCATGTGTGGGAGTTCACACTGCCCGTGTCCTGTGACCACATGGTGGATGCCTGTATGAGTTCCCAACTGGGAAACCTGAGTAGGTTTGTGGGTGTGTAGTAGCCCAGCTTGTATTAGTTGATTTGCATGTCTGAGTGTGCATTGTCCAAATATTTCACACTTTTGATATGAGTGAGTGCTTTAATTTGCACACAAGCAAAATATCTGTGCTCTTTGGGGGCGTACCTGTGAGTGTGTGCAATCAAATCCTGTTTACAACAGGTATAAGTCTTTGAGTTCACTGCCTTAAACACTGCTCACACATTCACACAGCAAATATGTATTTGGGAGTATTTACTAGCACTACCCTGGTTAAATACACATGATATCTGCAGCCATTGGGTGCATATAAGACAGTGTGTACTAGGCCATTCTTGATTACATCTGCTGTGTGTCTGAGTGTGCACCCTGCCAGAAGATTGGGAAAACCAAGAATTTCGAGCTCTGAATAAGGTGCCGGATGTTGGTGGACAGGAAAGCTATCACATTTTAGCAAATGCCTCATTGCTGGCCATCTCAAAGTTAGGCCCTTTTTGACTGCATTTCACCATGACTGTTGAGTCATTCATCCCCAACTTCCTCTGGTGAGGTAATGGCTTTCTCTTTGGCCTCACCACCTGCGATAGAGCCAAACTGTATATCCAAGAACCTTTGGTCCACCTCCTCTGTGAATAGCTGGATTATGGTGATCTATTTCTCTGCTAGGGCACCTCAGGCTCTGATTCCTTTTCCTTCCATGGCCATGACTTAATATCACTCTTATTCACTCAGTCACTTACTCACTCACTCGCTCACAAAAGTTTTGGCCCACAGTGGGACAAACCTTAAAAGGTTAATGTGAAAGCAATTGGGTGGCACTTCGATTGCTAAATGATGAGCTGCCTTTTAGCATGGAATAACCAAGGGCGGCTCCTCCGCTATGGTGGAGGAGCGTCATCCCCCCGCCAGCCAGCCAGCAGCAGCAGGAGCTGCAAACCTTTAAAAATAAAATGATAATAAACTATGTTTATTATTGTTTACGATGTTTATTATTGTTTTATTTTGAAAGGAGCGGGGCCATGTGGGTGATGAGCAGTGAGGGGAGTGCACAGAGCACTCCCCTCAGTGCGCATGTATGTCTGGCTGGCCATTTCAGGCCAGCAAAACACACATGGGCACAGAGCTCTCTCAAACCAAGCACTGTGTTGGCTCCTAGTCTGCACTGGAGTGCCCAGCAAGGGCGTTCCAGCCAATTATAACGCTGCTTAGGCTTGGGGCCTGCAGTGCAGCGGAGAGCGGCAGCGAGGTCCAAGTAACTTTTTTATTTATTTATTATTATATGTTTTTTAAATTTCCCCTGCCCCCACCCCGCCACTTTTCACAGTCGCCAGCCGTGACTGGGAGTAACTTGTTTTAGGTATGGCTTGGCAGCACAGTTGTTTTGCCAGAGCTTTTGCTCCTAATCTTCTGAAAAAGGCGGAGGAGTAAACAGCTCTCACCTCATGATATTGGTTAGGTAATTATGCATACTAGGATGTGATTTCAAATTGTTACGCACAAAGTGCATTATTTTGAGCAATTGATAGGGATTATTTGATGAATTCAGAAGCAATCCTCAAAAAAAGACCTGTACCACTATAAGCAACAAATTCTGCATTACAATCAAATGCTTACTTGAAATATGCTTTAAATAAGTATTGAAATTTATGGCGGTTGCTGCTTTCCAATAAAATCGTGTTTTGTGTGTAAAATAAATATCAAATAAACCCTTTTATTTATAGATAAATAAGGCATGACAGTTATTCAAATATATGTTGCATACTTATTTAGATGATACTTCAAGAAAGTGTTTTGTTGTTTATGAGATTTCTGATATATCTAGAGGCGAAAGGCTTCCATACCCAGGAAAGGCTTCCAATTTTCATACCAGTCTCTTGTCCACAACGCACATAGATGGTGCTTTGAATCTGCCATCTTTGGATATTGGCTTGTTTGGGTCGGATGCCTTCGGCCATTGGTTAATAAAGTGTCTTTGATAATTTGGATCCGGGGATATTTGCTATATTTTCTTTCGCGTTTGGCTACATTTTCTTTCGTGTATCACACAGACAGTATGCTTTGTGGTTTGTTCATTAAGGATAGAGTGATGGGAAAGCAAAAGGGGTCCAACGATCTTTTGTATTTTTGTCTGCAGGTTTGTGAAACGCAGCCCTGTGGCCTGAGGGACGCAGACCAGATGGGTGTTGGACTCCGAAAATAGTCCCCCTGCTTTTATGTTACGATTTCTGGGGATTTAGAGAGTTCATAAATGGTTAACTTGAATTGTAATGCTTTTAATGCGGCGCACAATCCCCAACAGGTCAGTTTCAACAAACGAGCGCGGTCATTATTTCGGGAGGAAAACGATTTCATCTCTTAAACACTAAGGGCCAGATGTAGGAATAAAGCAAATTGCAAATCGCAATTTGCTATGCAGAAAGGTGTCTCAGACACCTTCTGCAACTCGCAATGGGGTCGCAAAGACCCACCTCATTAATATTTATGAGGTGGGTCGCAGTTTGCGACCCCATTGCGAGTATGGGCACTCACGGGGATGGTGGCCTGCTGGAGAGAAGCAGACCACCATGTCCGTGACTGCTTTTTAATAAAGCAGTTTTTTTTTCTTTCTATCTGCAGCCCGTTTTCCTTAACCCCTTCGCTGCCAGGCCTTTTCCCCCTCCTGTGCCAGGCCTTTTTTTGCCTATTTGGGGCAGTTCGCGCTTAGGCCCTCATAACTTTTTGTCCACATAAGCTAACCAAGCCAAATTTGCGTCCTTTTTTTCCAACATCCAAGGGATTCTAAAGGTACCCAGACTTTGTGGGTTCCCCTGAAGGAGGCCAAGAAATTGGCCAAAATACAGTAAATATTTCGTTTTTTTCAAAAAAATTGGAAAAAGGGGCTGCAGAAGAAGGCTTGTGGTTTTTCCCCTGAAAATGGCATCAACAAAGGGTTTGCGGTGCTAAACTCAGCAGCTTCCCAGCTTTCAGGAACAGGCAGACTTGAATCAGAAAACCCAATTTTTCAACACAATTTTGGCATTTTACTGGGGCATACCCCATTTGTGCAATTTTTTGTGCTTTCAGCCTCCTTCCAGTCAGTGACAGGAATGGTCATGAAACCAATGCTGGATCCCAGAAACCTAAACATTTCTGAAAAGTAGACAAAATTCTGAATTCAGCAAGGGGTCATTTGTGTAGATCCTACAAGGGTTTCCTACAGAAAATAACAGCTGAAAAAGAAAAATATTGAAATTGAGGTGAAAAAAACATAAATTTTTCTCTACTTTTTACTCTGTAACTTTTCCCTGCAATGTCAGATTATCGAAAGCAATATACCGTTACGTCTGCTGGACTCCTCTGGTTGCGGGGATATATAGGGTTTGTAGGTTCATCAAGAACCCGAGGAACCCAGAGCCAATAAATGAGTTGCACCCTGCAGTGCGTTTTCATTCTATACCGGGTATACAGTAATTAATTTGCTGAAATATAAGGAGTAAAAAATAGCTATCAAGAAAACCTTTGCATTTCCAAAAAGGGCACAAGATAAGGTGTTGAGGAGCAGTGGTTATTTGCACATCTCTGAATTCCGGGGTGACCATAGTAGCACGTGAATTACAGGGAATTTCTCAAATAGATGTCTTTTTTACACACACCCCTATATTTGGAAGGAATAAATGTAGAGAAAGACAAGGGGCAATAACACTTGTTTTGCTATTCTATGTTCCCCCAAGTCTCCCGATAAAAATGATACCTCACTTGTGTGGGTAGGCCTAGCTCCCGCGACAGGATATGCCCCAAAACACAACGTGGACACATCACAGAAAACAGAGCTGTTTTTAGCAAAGTGACTACCTGTAGATTTTGGCCTCTAGCTCAGCCGCCACCTAGGGAAACCTACCAAACCTGTGCATTTCTGAAAACTAGAGACCTAGGGGAATCCAAGGAGGGGTGACTTGTGTGGCTCGGACCAGGTTCTGTTACCCAGAATCCTTTGCAAACCTCAAAATTTGGCTAAAAAAACACATGTTCCTCACATTTCTGTGGCAGAAAGTTCTGGAATCTGAGAGGAGCCACAAATTTCCTTCCACCCAGCGTTCCCCCACGTCTCCCGATAAAAATGATACCTCACTTGTGTGGGTAGGCCTAGCGCCCGTGACAGGATATGCCCCAAAACACAACGTGGACATATCACAGAAAACAGAGCTGTTTTTAGCAAATAGACTACCTGTAGATTTTGGCCTCTAGCTCAGCCGCCACCTAGGGAAACCTACCAAACCTGTGCATTTCTGAAAACTAGAGACCTAGGGGAATCCAAGGAGGGGTGACTTGCGGGGCTCGGACCAGGTTCTGTTACCCAGAATCCTTTGCAAACCTCAAAATTTGGCTAAAAAAACACATGTTCCTCACATTTCTGTGGCAGAAAGTTCTGGAATCTGAGAGGAGCCACAAATTTCCTTCCACCCAGCGTTCCCCCACGTCTCCCGATAAAAATGATACCTCACTTGTGTGGGTAGGCCTAGCGCCCGCGACAGGATATGCCCCAAAACACAACGTGGACATATCACAGAAAACAGAGCTGTTTTTAGCAAAGTGACTACCTGTAGATTTTGGCCTCTAGCTCAGCCGCCACCTAGGGAAACCTACCAAACCTATGCATTTCTGAAAACTAGAGACCTAGGGGAATCCAAGGAGGGGTGACTTGTGTGGCTCGGACCAGGTTCTGTTACCCAGAATCCTTTGCAAACCTCAAAATTTGGCTAAAAAAACACATGTTCCTCACATTTCTGTGGCAGAAAGTTCTGGAATCTGAGAGGAGCCACAAATGTCCTTCCACCCAGCGTTCCCCCACGTCTCCCGATAAAAATGATACCTCACTTGTGTGGGTAGGCCTAGCGCCCGCGACAGGATATGCCCCAAAACACAACGTGGACATATCACAGAAAACAGAGCTGTTTTTAGCAAAGTGACTACCTGTAGATTTTGGCCTCTAGCTCAGCCGCCACCTAGGGAAACCTACCAAACCTGTGCATTTCTGAAAACTAGAGACCATGGTGAATCCAAGGAGGGGTTACTTGTGTGGCTCGGACCAGGTTCTGTTACCCAGAATCCTTTGCAAACCTCAAAATTTGGCTAAAAAAACACATGTTCCTCACATTTCTGTGGCAGAAAGTTCTGGAATCTGAGAGGAGCCACAAATTTCCTTCCACCCAGCGTTCCCCCACGTCTCCTGATAAAAATGATACCTCACTTGTGTGGGTAGGCCTAGCACCCGCGACAGGATATTCCCCAAAACACAACGTGGACACATCACAGAAAACAGAGCTGTTTTTAGCAAAGTGACTACCTGTAGATTTTGGCCTCTAGCTCAGCCGCCACCTAGGGAAACCTACCAAACCTGTGCATTTCTGAAAACTAGAGACCTAGGGGAATCCAAGGAGGGGTGACTTGTGTGGCTCGGACGGTTCTGTTACCCAGAATCCTTTGCAAACCTCAAAATTTGGCTAAAAAAACACATGTTCCTCACATTTCTGTGGTAGAAAGTTCTGGAATCTGAGAGGAGCCACAAATTTCCTTCCACCCAGCGTTCCCCCACGTCTCCCGATAAAAATGATACCTCACTTGTGTGGGTAGGCCTAGCGCCCGCGACAGGATATGCCCCAAAACACAACGTGGACATATCACAGAAAACAGAGCTGTTTTTAGCAAAGTGACTACCTGTAGATTTTGGCCTCTAGCTCAGCCGCCACCTAGGGAAACCTACCAAACCTGTGCATTTCTGAAAACTAGAGACCTAGGGGAATCCAAGGAGGGGTGACTTGTGTGGCTCGGACCAGGTTCTGTTACCCAGAATCCTTTGCAAACCTCAAAATTTGGCTAAAAAAACACATGTTCCTCACATTTCTGTGGCAGAAAGTTCTGGAATCTGAGAGGAGCCACAAATTTCCTTCCACCCAGCGTTCCCCCACGTCTCCCGATAAAAATGATACCTCACTTGTGTGGGTAGGCCTAGCGCCCGCGACAGGATATGCCCCAAAACACAACGTGGACATATCACAGAAAACAGAGCTGTTTTTAGCAAAGTGACTACCTGTAGATTTTGGCCTCTAGCTCAGCCGCCACCTAGGGAAACCTACCAAACCTGTGCATTTCTGAAAACTAGAGACCTCGGGGAATCCAAGGAGGGGTGACTTGTGTGGGTCGGACCAGGTTCTGTTACCCAGAATCCTTTGCAAACCTCAAAATTTGGCTAAAAAAACACATGTTCCTCACATTTCTGTGGCAGAAAGTTCTGGAATCTGAGAGGAGCCACAAATTTCCTTCCACCCAGCGTTCCCCCACGTCTCCCGATAAAAATTATACCTCACTTGTGTGGGTAGGCCAAGCACCCGCGACAGGATATGCCCCAAAACACAACGTGGACACATCACAGAAAACAGAGCTGTTTTTAGCAAAGTGACTACCTGTAGATTTTGGCCTCTAGCTCAGCCGCCACCTAGGGAAACCTACCAAACCTGTGCATTTCTGAAAACTAGAGACCTAGGGGAATCCAAGGAGGGGTGACTTGTGTGGCTCGGACCAGGTTCTGTTACCCAGAATCCTTTGCAAACCTCAAAATTTGGCTAAAAAAACACATGTTCCTCACATTTCTGTGGCAGAAAGTTCTGGAATCTGAGAGGAGCCACAAATTTCCTTCCACCCAGCGTTCCCCCACGTCTCCCGATAAAAATGATACCTCACTTGTGTGGGTAGGCCTAGCGCCCGCGACAGGATATGCCCCAAAACACAACGTGGACATATCACAGAAAACAGAGCTGTTTTTAGCAAAGTGACTACCTGTAGATTTTGGCCTCTAGCTCAGCCGCCACCTAGGGAAACCTACCAAACCTGTGCATTTCTGAAAACTAGAGACCTAGGGGAATCCAAGGAGGGGTGACTTGTGTGGCTCGGACCAGGTTCTGTTACCCAGAATCCTTTGCAAACCTAAAAATTTGGCTAAAAAAACACATGTTCCTCACATTTCTGTGGCAGAAAGTTCTGGAATCTGAGAGGAGCCACAAATTTCCTTCCACCCAGCGTTCCCCCACGTCTCCTGATAAAAATGATACCTCACTTGTGTGGGTAGGCCTAGCGCCCGCGACAGGATATGCCCCAAAACACAACGTGGACATATCACAGAAAACAGAGCTGTTTTTAGCAAAGTGACTACCTGTAGATTTTGGCCTCTAGCTCAGCCGCCACCTAGGGAAACCTACCAAACCTGTGCATTTCTGAAAACTAGAGATCTAGGGGAATCCAAGGAGGGGTGACTTGTGTGGCTCGGACCAGGTTCTGTTACCCAGAATCCTTTGCAAACCTAAAAATTTGGCTAAAAAAACACATGTTCCTCACATTTCTGTGGCAGAAAGTTCTGGAATCTGAGAGGAGCCACACATTTCCTTCCACCCAGCGTTCCCCCACGTCTCCCAATAAAAATGATACCTCACTTGTGTGGGTAGGCCTAGCGCCCGCGACAGGAAACGCCCCAAAGCGCAACGTGGACACAACCAAAATTTTGGAAGAAAACAGTGCCTACCTGTGGATTTTGGCCTGTAGCTTAGCCGGCACCTAGGGAAACCTACCAAACCTGTGCATTTCTGAAAACTAGAGACCTAGGGGAAGCCAAGGAGGGGTGACTTGCGGGGCTCGGACCAGGTTCTGTTACCCAGAATCCTTTGCAAACCTCAAAATGTGGCCAAAAAAACACTTTTTCCTCTCATTTCTGTGGCAGAAAGTTCTGGAATCTGAGAGGAGCCACAAATTTCCTTCCACCCAGCATTCCCCCAAGTCTCCCGATAAAAATGATACCTCACTTGTGTGGGTGGGCCAGGTGCCTGCAACAGAATAAGGCCCAAAACCTGAAGAGATAGAAGGGATAGGTATTTTTGCAATATATCATTTTGATGTGTGCACATACGTCCGTGATGTGCCAAACACTAAAATAGTGAAAAGAAACACACTTAGGTTATGTGAAGAAGACCCCTCACCCACCAACCAAGTTGGTGGCATGCTTCATCATCGGGGTCCCACCCGAGGCACCTAGCGTGTCACAGGTGTACTGCGACGCCTGATTACAGCGGAGCAGGTTTTGTCATTTTTTACAACACATACTGGTTGGATTTGGCACGAGGGTGAGTGATGGTTCAGTGGATCAAATTTTATTAACAAGAGATTTCACAAAAATGAAATGCACTGCTAATAACTGAAAGGCAAAAAAGTGAACCAATGACTCACAGCTCGTGAGCTGTAAAGCCGCGACAAGGCACCAACCGCTTTACAGTCCATTCACACACCTTTCATACATGACACGCACAAGACCATTCACACCGCCAGCCACGGGCCCAGCACATTACAACACTCACATCGACAGACCGCGCCACTCAAGGGCCCATCACTTACATACGCCACATGCCTGATACAAGAATCACACCAGCTGATGGGAGTGTGGACTGCCGTTTGGCTGGCACCGCCAGCCAAGCGCCACCCCACGCACACCGCCAGCCAAGCGCCACCCCACGCACACCGCCAGCCAAGCGCCACCCCATGCACACCGCCAGCCAAGCGCCACCCCATGCACACCGCCAGCCAAGCGCCACCCCACGCACACCGCCAGCCAAGCGCCACCCCACGCACACCGCCAGCCAAGCGCCACCCCACACACACCGCCAGCCAAGCGCCACCCCACGCACACCGCAATCACTTTTTTTTATTTATAAACAACAAATAAACTACTAATTATAAAATAGGCACAAAACTACAAACACAAAACCTCAAACTAAATACACGACAGATGCCAACCGTGAAACATATGAAAATATAAAACAGACAGCTTACGCTCACGGTATTTCCCAAAAGTTTTTCCTTGTGTGGTAACTTCTAAAACAGCTGGGCACACACAGCCCAGGCTTTGAAGGGCATTCGGGGCAGTACATCCGGCTCTCCCTCCGGATTGATCTCCGGGCACATACTCTACATTTCTTTGTGGGCATGTCTTTTTTGGGAGTGGGAGGAATGTGATCTGGAAAGTGCCGATCTTTCAATCTAGCCACATCCTCCACCACTTCTACTCTAGGAACTCTTGCCGGTTCCACCACAATAAGGCTTTCTATCACCGACTCCTGAAATTTAACAAAAGTCATCCTTGACTCAGGTGAACAATCCTTGTATACAATAAAGGCATTAAAAGTTGCCAAATGAAATAAATGTAGGGCCAACTTTTTATACCACACATACGACTTACGAAGAGCAGTGTAAGGTTCCAACCTCTGATCTACTCTATCCACACCACCCATGTGCCTATTGTAGTCCAAAATGCACGCAAGTTTGCGCACTTCCGCAACCTGACCCCAAACAGCCACAGGGAAAGTACTCTTATCATGGATGGTTGATAGCATGTACACATCCCTCCTGTTTGAAAATTTCATAGCTAACAGCTCATTATTCCGCAAGGCACTGCACTGTCCCCTCTCAAGTTTTTTACAGACAAGCTCCCTTGGATAGCCTTTGCGGTTAGAACGGATTGTGCCACAAGCAACAGTGTCCACCCTAAACAACTCCTTGAACAACTGCACTCCAGTGTAGAAATTATCTACGTACAAATGGTGACCTTTGTTAAACAGCCGTCTAGCAAGTTCCCACACAATTTTTTCGCTAACTCCAAAAGTGGCCGGACAACCAGGAGGGTCAATACTGGAATCCCTACCAGTGTAGACCCGGAAATTATAAACATATCCTGTACTGCTTTCTGACAGCAGATACAATTTAATCCCATACCGTGCCCTCTTACTAGGGATGTACTGCTTAAAAACTAAACGCCCCTTGAAAAGGACCAAAGACTCGTCCACACTTATCTCTTTGCCTGGAACATAGACCTCTGAAAACCGATCCACAAAATGATCAAGGACAGGCCTAATCTTAAAAAGGCGGTCACAATCAGGGTGATCTCGTGGCAAGGCCAAAGCATTGTCTACAAAATGCAGCATACGAAGAAGAAGCAAATACCGATTACGTGTCATAGTTGCAGGAAATATAGCAGTTGCCATCAAGGGACTAGTAGACCAATAAGAAGCCAGTGACGGCTTCCTGATCAACCCCATCAAAAAAGACAAACCTAAAAACCTTTTCATCTCTTCCAGATATGTGGGAACCCAATGAGTAGCTCTAGACTGAGGCTTAAGTCTGGCAGCGTTGTCCCGCAAATATTGCTCTGCATACACATTTGTCTGCTCCACAATCTCTTCCAAAAATACATCGTCCATAAACAAGTGAAAGAAATGGACAGGCAGAAAGTTTTCCGTATTAACTCTACACCCTGGGAGACTAGTAAATGCAGGTAACTGTGGCTGCTTCATGTTTGGGGCAATCCAGGTGTCAGGTCTTCTAATGGGAAACCCTTCAGCCCCAGGCTGCTGCACTCTTGGCACATCAATGTCCTCCTCTAACTCAGGCCCTTCATCTGCACTGAGAGTAGCTTCCTCATCAGAAGAATACTCTTGGACAGAAAACTCACTTCCAGAATCTCCTGCTTCCTCCTCTGCCTCAGATGCAGAGTCAGTGTCATAATCATGGTCTGAAGACGACTCAAAGAGTATGCGAACAACCTGCTGAGCGGTCACTTTGCGGCTAGCCATGATCCTAACAACAAATGGATTGCCAACAACAACTAGCACTAAAATAAGTAATAAACAAAGTGTAGCTTTATCACAAAGAGTTATGTACTACAAAAAACTATACCACTCAGTTGCCTGAAATAGCTACTCACCAAGCAACTACTCTGCACAGACACAGCAATCACCAATGATATCCCACTAAAAAGAAAAAAGAAAAAAGCAAATTAGACATATGACAACACAAACATCACTGTGCTCAAATCTAAGGACAATGTCAAACACACAATACTGTATTTAGTACACCACCTACAAACATGTCATTCATGCATGTCAACAATACTCCTTTGGAGTAAATTGCTTTCACTTACCTAAAACATGCAGCTATGCAAACCACTGGACAACTACTGCCAAAACCGCTAAGATCCACAGCAAAGGAAGCAAAAGCGTTGAACTAGAAGAAAAAGAAGAAATAAATTGTTATAATCACAAATACAAATACTTTGCCAGTTGACAAACACCCCACCACCAAGAACTTAGAAGTTGTCCCTGGTACCTAAGTGGATCCTGCCCCCCCCTCGGGGGTAGATGGGCGTAAAAAAATTAGCCGAAATGGGCAACACCTCTGTGCCCCCTTTTAGGGGGCAACCCTTCCCAAAGGGGGCACCCCCAGCACAAAACAAAAAAATCCCTGCCGTATTGGTGGTTTCTGCCCTCCTTGGGGGCAGATGGGCCTACAAAATTACACACACACCACACAATCCCTGGCGCCTAGTGTGCTTCCACCCCCCCGGGGCCAGATCGTCCAAAAAATGACTGGTCTGCCATCGGGGGGGCCGAAACAGAAAAAAAAAACTCCCCAGGGGAGAGACCCTTGCCCAAGGGGTTGCCCCCAAAATAAACAACAAAAACAAAATCCCTGGTGTCTAGTGGATTTTGCCCCCCCGCCCCCCCCGGCGGCAGATCAGCCCAAAAATTGGCAATCTGCCCCCGGGGGGGGAGGGGGGGGAGGGCAAATACAAAAAAATGTGTCCCCCAGTGGGACGCCCCTTGCCCAAAGGGTCGCCCCCCCAAAAAAACTTTACAATAAAAATAAATCCCTGGTGTCTAGTGGTTTTCAACCCCCCTCGGGGGCAGATCCGCCAAAAAATCAGCGGATCTGCCCCCCGGGGGGGGGGGCTAAATACAAATAAAAATTCCCCGGGGGGCCACCCTGGCCCAAGGGGTCGCCCCCAAAATATACACAAAATATAAAATCCCTGGTGTCTAGTGGTTTTCGCCCCCCCCCGGGGGCAGATCCGCCGAAAATTCAGCGGATCTGCCCCAGGGGGGGGCGAAATACAAAAAAAAATTGCCCCCGGGGTGGGGCGACCCTTGCCCAAGGGGGTCGTCCCCAAAATAAACATAAAATACTATATCCCTGGTGTCTAGTGGTTTTCGTCCTCCCCTGGGGGCAGATCCCCCGAAAAATCGGCAGATCTGCCCCCGGGAGGGGGGGGCGAAATACAATAAAAAAATGCCCCCGGGGGAGGGCGACCCTTGCCCAAGGGGTCGCCCCCAAAATAATCAATATAATAAATTTTCCCTGGTGTCTAGTGGTTTTCGCCCCCCCCGGGGGCAGATCCGCCGAAAAATCAGCGGATCTGCTCCCAGGGGGGGGCGAAATACAAAAAAAAATTGCCCCCGGGGGGGGCGACCCTTGCCCAAGGGGTCGCCCCCAAAATAATGGCAAAATAACACTATCCCTGGTGTCTAGTGGTTTTCGCCCCCCCCCTGGGGGCAGATCCGCCGAAAAAACTGCGGATCTGCCCCCAGGGGGGGGGGGGCGAAATACTAAAAATAATTGCCCCCGGGGGGGGGGCGACCCTTGCCCAAGGGGTCGCCCCCAAAATATTGAACACAGTAAATCCCTGGTGGCTAGTGGAGATTCCTGCTCCACGATCGCGGGCTCTGCCCGCGATCGTGGAGCAGGAATCTAATGAAAACAGGCACCGGGGGAAAGGAAAAACCCTTTCCTTTCCCCCCGTGTCTGTTTCCACCACCCCCCGACCCCCAAAAACGAAGAGGACTTACTTTTTGCGTCCTCCTCGGTAGACGCGCTGGAAGCAAATGGCTTCCAGCGCACTCGGCAACACTAGATGACGTCAGCGCGCTGTGCGCGCGCTGACGTCATCGGATTGCCATGGGGGGGGGGTGGGGGTGGAAGGGGAAAGTCTTCCCCTTCCATCCCCGCCTGGGGGGGGAGGGAGGGTGCACGGGGGCGCGCTAGCGCGCCCCCAAGTTCCCCTGTGCCTAGGACGAGATGATCTCGTCCAAGGCACAGGGGAACTGTAGCCTTGGACGAGATCATCTCGTCCAAGGCACCCAAGCGGTTAAAGGAAAACGAGCTGCACTTAGAAAAAAAACCGAAACCTTTTGTTTCGGTATTTTTCAGAGCAGGCAGTGGTCCATAGGACCACTACCTGCTCTGAAAAATTGTTTTTGTGATCATTCACAAAGGGGAAGGGGTCCCATGGGGACCCCTTCCCGTTTGCGAATGGGTTACCATCCACTTCAAGCGGGCGCAAATGAAATTGCATAGCATTGCGAGTCGCAAATAGGAAGGGAACACCCCTTCCTATTTGCGAGTCGGAAATGCATTTTGCGAGTCGGATCCGACTCGCAAAATGCATTTCTGCATAGCAGAGAGGCTTTTGCGCCTCGCAAACGGCGTTTTTCGCCGTTTGCGAGGCGCAAACCCTTTGCTACATCTGGCCCTAGATTGCTTTTCATAGAGAAGACATCAGTCACGCATTGGAGTTTCCTAAACCTCGTGTGTTCATTTTCTTGGTTGCAGTTCTGTTCATATCTAAATCCAGCGATTCACTTGTTTGGACGGCTGGAGCAGGTTATTTGGAGGATGCACAAAGTCAGATACTTCGGTGTTAAACTGTACACCGCTACCATCAGACCGGGGCTGGACTGGACCAGAAAATAGGGCCGGACACCAAATTGAAAGTGGCCCCCGATGAGCAATCAGATAGCTACAAAATTGGTCCGCATTTACAAATCAGGGAACTTTTAAGCTTTCAAAGACAAGCTGTATAGGTGTTTTGTAAGGTACGAGACTGTGTGCATTTGTGCTTGCTGCAGGCAATATTATGATAATATTACAAAAGTCAACAGTATAAACTGGCTCACCAACCACAAAACAGACCCACAGCAGTCCATACACTGATCTGAGAGACCAGCCCTCGGGCACTGCTAGTTTGCCCTATAGGCCTGCCCGACCCTGACACTTACGTACACCTGTATCATTTTACATTTCAATTGCTAGTGGCAGTGTTAATTGGTATTGCTGGTTATTCGTACATTTAGCACAGCCAACCAAGTAGAACAAAGCTTCTGAATGGAATGCTAAGCTAAATATCATGGGATTGGCAAAAATAAATACATTTAAAAAAAATGTGTGGCCAGCACGTTACCTCTATGAAAGCAACCGGCGTGCGATGATTTTATGCCTGTACAGGCAGCCAAATACAATACAACAATTTACACACAACACGATAATGTTATTGTACAAACTCATGCACATTTCTGTTTGTTAAATTAAGTCCCATCTACATCTTGGCTCCTTACTGCCATCTTGCACAGAAATGGGCATTTAGTCACCATTCGTTTTAAGGACGGTCACTCGAAAGGATCACAATTGTCATTTATTTTCGCTTGTGATTTAGAACCTAATGATTTATTTTGTACACATTTATATTGCAACATATGTCGTAAGATGCTTAGGAAATAGATTCACCTGGTTAGTTGCCTTGCCGTATGACTCATCCATACAGCAAACTTCATACTTGTATGCATGCACAGGGATCTGTGTACATGCATAAAAGATTGACATAAAACAATAGTTAATCAAATACAATAAGCACTTTGCAGTGAAGTCCTTGGTTAGGAAACGATTTAATAAAGACTGTTCTTTGTGGTAAATATGTCTCCAAAGGCACACCTAATCTTAAATTCAATATAGCTTGGCAGTACTTACTGTTATCATTGGTTTCTAGATGCATGTTCACATCAGTACACCACTGCTGGGAAAGGATTCTACTGTAGGAGTAACAACACCTTTTTGGATAGGTCCACATGAGCCTCAACATTTGCTGAGCCTGACGACAAACAACCAGCCTTGATAAGGCTCTTGATGAGCATGACTAGTTGCCTTCTATTTAAAGTCTCTCTCTCAAGCTGAAGCTCAACGATTCAACTCCCTTTTAAGATCACCGTCTTTTAAGCTAAAATAATAGTTTACAGTGTCATATTGTTTTTTTCACTCCAGAAACCAAGTCAATTAGTGGTTGGATCACAAAGGATATAAAGGTGGAATCTATCCAAAGGTACTTGCTTACTGTGACAAACACTTGACTCTACCCCATTACAAACACATCATTAAACCATAGGCTCACTTCTAAGCTACAGGAACCGCTGATATGATACACCACAGCTGGGTCTGGTGGCCCCTGAGCTGAGAAATTGATTGAAAGGAACAGTGTTTGACCTCCACAGGGCATAGGTTTGGATCTTAGCAGGTCCACTCAGCCTTTCATCCTTATTGGATTCATGAAATGCATGCCGCGAGCTGAGTAACAGTAAGCAATTCTAACACGCCTCCACATCCTCCATCATACAACATCAGACATCTTTGCTGCATTCTCAGCATTGTCACAGGTGACAAACAGGGCAGTACTCACATTTTCACAATGGCATACAGCTCCCAGTTGTGAGCAAGCAAGTACCTGCAGTCAGTTTGTTTTAAGTTTAGTGGCACAAGTCCTCAATCACATGCCATTAAGTTGAGAAGTATAACTCAGCAACAGCACTGATTTAATCTGAAAGTATTGCCATTAGTTTCATTGGCCAGTCTCTGCCATGATCAAAAGAAAAAGGTGTCAGAAACTGATACATTAGTAAAGAAGTACCACCTTTGCCACGCAGTGAAAGACCCTTTTGCCTCCTCCATCCTTCATGTTGTGCAGGTTGATTAAGAACCTCTTACTTACTGATTCCAGCATTCAGATGTTAAAAAGTTACTAATTAGGGAACCTTTTACCCATACAGCATTTATGTTTTAAACGGGTGAAGGGATACTGCCAGATAGCGTGCTGCAGAATTTGTGCATGCGCTGTCTCTTTGAGACATTTTGTTTGCAAAAAGTAGGCTTACAGCCGCCCATATTTTACTTTAGTTAGCTTCAGCTTCACTCTAATTTGCTTTGTTCTCTTTTGTCATGGCATGTCTGTGTCATGTCCTCTTCTTGTGTTTGGCTCTCCACTAGAGCATGGACCAAGTACTTGTGTCCTTCCACTTCTCCCATTTGTGGAGCTACTTTTGGGTTCAAGCACTCGATATGAGTGCTTGTGTTTTCAAGCCTTCTCCTATATCCCCATTGATGTAGCTTCTTTTAAACCTCCATGTTGCTTATTTTCCCTCTCACACCTTTGTCCCTGTCTGTTTCTTCTCCGCACCCACCTTCAACCCCCGTTTCATCTAACGCCCAACCACCCTTGGTCGTCTTTGTCTTTTTCGCTATCCTTCTGCTCCTTCTCTCCTGTTGTAGGGCCTGATTCACAAAGGTAAACTTACATTTTGTGTAATTTTATGATCTTTTGGTATTCAGAAAGGAATTTACTATTAGTATATGTACGAGTGCAGAATTTCCACGCATAGAAAGATAGGAGGACTGCCCTATCTATTTATGCACAGTCTCTGTATTTGTAAAGGACACTATTTGTAAAGAACCCTTTGCTAATAGCAAACAATTGTAAACTTACACAAATGTTAAGTTTACCTTTGTAAATCAGGCCAATAGAGTTGAGTTCTTCCCTTCCACCCATTTTCCAAGTGTAGCTCCTCACCCCTGTTGTCCCAACCACCATAACAAAACAAAGCGCTATGACACAGATATCACTGGTTGCACCGTAGTGCTTTTTTACCCTCTCCCCACTTGCCCTTCACCCCCACCTGTGTTATGTTGCTTGTGCTTCACCCGTGTCTGTTGCTTGTCTTGCCCTTCCTGCTAGACAAAAAAAGCACTATGATGTTCCAAGCGCTGGTCGCGTCATAGTGCTTTTTTCCATGATTTTTAGCCATGCTGAACAGCAGCTGTGGTGCCATGCAACATGGCAAAAAGGCATTGACATTGACAAAGCCAATAGCTTGTGCATTGCCCAGACCAGTAAGCTTTTTCAATGCTTAATTGTTCTTCTCAGGAGAATGCTGTGCACCTGCTAATCTAAGTTTTTGTTTCTGTTATAGGGATGCCCCATTCACAGCAATATATGTAAAAACATATAGGTCATGCAAATTGGAGTGTGGGTTGCCTTAGATGCTCATTGCTGGGGGCATGCCGCTGTTTTAACAATTTTGTACTTTGCTTATAGAGTTGGATAAACTTCTGCAGACTTCCAGAAAGTGTGTTCGAGTGCAGGGGGGGTGGGGGAGGGTAACACGGGCCCCTGAAACCACTGCGGTTTGACCCAGGCACTCATACACTCCAGACCTTTCCCAAGGCCAACGAGTATCTGTGAGGAAAAGGAAACTCAGAGGCCTGATGAAGCAGAAAAAGAAAGATAACAAATGTATATATCATGTAACAAAACCATATATGCAATGTGTTTTAGCAAAGAAAAATAAAATGTGTAGAAAATGTGCCCACGAAGTAGGTCACCATTAGTTTAAACAAGCTTAATTAATCATGAAAAGCCAAAAATGACAAATATATTAATATGTCATAATTGCAGCCATATTCTATGATTTTCTTGTTAAAATTGTTATATGTTTAGCTTAAATTTAGCAGAGGCTTTGGCCTAGTTGCCTGGTCTCAATTTTAACTGCGTAGTTTTCACTTGTATTAAGAAAGACGTGTTTTAAACCTTTAAAAGCTGTATTTTTCCAGTAGAATGACTAATACATTTATCTCAGAGTTGTGTGCTAGGCAACTTTCATCCCCTTTGAAGCTCAAGGTCAGTTTCTGCAGGTGCAGACAATGAAGACACTGATGCAGAATTAATTGGCAACATTGTTGCTAGTTATGTTCCAAAACTCCAAGGACACCTTACACGTAGATGAGTATTACGAGAAAAGATACTATTCATTGGTCAAAGAGAAATCACCCCATAGACCCTCCAATGGAAGAACCTGAAGAATATGGAACTTTTCTTACTTAATCCCACCGGACAAAGAGAAGACAGCCATTTTGAAGCCATATTTTGAGAAGCCATTTTGAGGCCATTTTATGCCATTGCCACTTTTACTTTGATGACACTTTAATGCTTTTTCTCTATTCCAGAGAGAGACTTTAAAGAATTCTCACCCTAGAGACTTTAACTTTAACTTTACCCCGTTTTGCCCATACGATAACTTTTGCCCCTGTTTTCCTTGCTGCTGCAAGGAAAACTTGACTTTAACTTTGCCCCCTTTGGAGAAGCCCCATGCTGATCGAACCGGTACCTGAAGGGCGAAGACTTATGTTGAATGCTGATTGTATTTGGTAATTATGAAAGGATAAATGTATTATTCATTGTATTTTCCTTCTTAGGTACCAACTGCTTATTTTGACAGAGCCCAAGCTAGAAGTTTTCTAAATTTATGTTGACTAAATTCATTTTGCATGAAGTCCCACATGCCAATGCTAATCAGAGGTTAGTTGAGGTATTCATTTGATGCACCATGCTGAATTAAAATCTTGTTATGCTGACCAATGTATGCAATTAGTCAAATTCAGTTACTTTTATTAGTGATTTGCACTGCTATATCTGAGTGCATTATAATCCAAGTTTTGTGTAGGTTGCATTTCTTCCGTCGTTCTGGACAGCCAGTAATGTTCGTATATGTGTGTCATTTGATTTTGAGACTTACTTACATCGTATTAGCTTTGTTAATATAGGGAAATAAACTCATTCATTCTTAATAAACAGGTGTGGTTATTCATGACTGAAAGGTCATGGCGTGTCTAATTACTGATTTTCTGTTTAACTAATTTGTTGATTGGTTACTAATCGAGTATTGGTTATTGGTTATAAATGATTATTGATTATTGATGAGGGATCTGACGATTTCTTCGGATGAGGAGAACTCAACCCGGTCAAAAGGTTCACCAACCTCCGGCGTGTCCAAGTATAAGTAATCTACAAGGACTGGACGCGCTATCAGGCCCTCGTGGCAGTCTGAACTGTGCCAGCGGGTTCTTCTCCGACCGGAAGCGTGCTTCTCCTGGGTCACTTATATGGAACGTTGCTGTTCAAAGAAGCGTCTGCACAAAGAGGGGAACAACAGACACATTGTTTACAGCCTTCAGCTGTGTTGCGCAAGGTGATGCTATCCGTAGCTGTAAGTGTGAATAAGGCTCGAACGTGCGTCCTATTGTTACCGGGTTACTCAGACGAATGGTAAGCGTTTCACTTCTGCATGCACTGCAGTGAATGTGCTATGAACTTACAGTGCTTTGGGTGTGAGTGAAAGAGACTACTTATTAAACGTTAGTAGGTGGAAAAGTATTAGCTAAAAAAAACAATGCCAAAGCCGTAAAGTCAGGTCCTGTTCAATTGAGGCAATAATATAGCGAGCTGGCAAAGGTGTTGGTGCTGTGAGAATCCGGACATGTTTAGTTAACAAACCTTCAAGAAAATGCATCCCCGAGGTCGGTATAATGCACTGTGTCTGTTTTCTATGTTGTATCCAATTAGATGTGATACAGCGGTCATCACAGAACAGGCATCCACGAGTGCATATGGAAACCAGGGACTGCTCTAGGGCGGTGCGACCAGTGCAGCCGCTGGGATCTGACCTCAGAGGTGTGCGGGGCATGTTTAGAATAACACAGGTTTAAAAAGCACCTGCTTCAGAGTTCCTTCTGCATCAGGCAACAATAAAAATGTAAAGGTAACTCTGGTGATTAACGTTCCTGCTGCAGAGAGATGGAGTTTTCTCTAATGGCAGTTTCCACTCCTGATAAAGTAGCACAGAGGGTTACTGTCCCTACTGCAATGGCTGTGTCTCACCAAATCACCAAACTGAATTTTATGTGGGTAGCTCACTAGCTTACTGCTCTTGTCATAGAGATCCTTTTGTTACTCGTAGTTCATAAATTACAACTGTAATATAACACGGTGACATATGAACTGTCATCAAAGACCTGAAGGCAAACTGCATGGTATAGGTTAGAATGTTATGTTTTTCCCAGTGTTTCATCATCCTAATCCTACTAAAAGAGTTCATTTGGGAAGAAATGCATTCCTGTTAGTAAAGCAAACCACTGTGGTACGTTTTAAATCCTGAGTCTGTGATTCTCCAGACCAAAGATTCTTAAAATATACTGCCTACTAGTATTGGTGACATGTGACTCCTATGTCTTATGAAATATTTCATACAGGGGTCTCCAACCTTTTTTGTAGTAAAAGCTACTTATGTTGATGAAACTCATCCAGAGCTACACATATTATTAGAATTTTAATACTGACAACATCAGACTTCACATGTTTGTTTTAAATATAAACTTTTCGTTTTTTTGTAGGCTGGGGTACACATAGGAGAGCTACTTATGAGTAGCTCGAGAGCTACTAGTAACTCAGGAGCTACTCGTTGGAGACCCCTCATTGTCTTTGAATAATGTGTGTGTGATGTAAAGTGATCTGACACCGTACAGTGGCAGGAGTTGCACTATAAAACAAATGAAACATATGTGAGAGAGAGACTATGGAGAGATGAGGGGCACTGTTGGAACGTGGTAGTGAAGGAAATCATGGAGAAGGATTTTTTGGGGGGTTGGGGGCATGCCAACATAGATTGTCGCACTGGGTGCCAACAGCATTAAAGCTGGCCCTGATGGAAACAGTAAATAAAGACTCACCTTCACTTATAAACCAGGTCTGCTGCTTATTACAATCTGATTGTTATTAGGCTAAATTAAATTGGGACTTTAAGCACCATGCAAACAGTCATAGTTATTTTCTCCAGAGAGCAGGTTTGTAGCTGTTGCAGGGACACAGTGATCAATATAAATGGATTTGTCATTACTTTGGCCCAAAGGAGCTGATGTACCAGACCTGTATTACACTAAGTTGAACTCCAGTCTCAGTGGTGGAATTCCATGGGAAAGAGGAAATTGTGTTACATATAAAGAGATGCAGATTGTGTGGTACCTTCAAACTATGTCTTCTGTGCCTAGACAGAGTATACATGACGAATACTTCCATTATGAAACACACATATGCATGTGTAGTGCTATTAGAAACGTGGTGACAAAGTCTGCAAAACCCTGCAGCATCACAGATTGAGACTTTCCTGTTGCATCCCACAATGTGATTTCATTCAGTAGTATGCTTAGGGCTATATTTAGCCCATAAGGTGGAGCATATTGTCCATCAGGGTGTCGGGGGACTTAACGTCTATCACTGATACACACTAGTCTGTCCTTTTTTTAAATGACTGCCAGCTCAGCAGTCATATATGTAGTGTTACAGAAGGTACAGAAAGTTTGGAAGATTGCCGTCATCTGTTCTGACAGCAGTCCACTAAACTTTCACAAAGTTTTTGTTTTTCAAAAACAAACTCCCAATGTTATTTTTGTCCCTCATCAACAGGTTTTTCGTGGCAGTGGCGGACAGAAACCCCCCCCCCACTCTAAATCGAGTGCATGGAGTGAAGGCTCTAGATGGAGTGGGCTGTGTGATGCTCAACTTTGACAGCCATTACGCCATTGGTCATCAGAGGTTATTATCCATCAATGCAGCCATTGGGGGCTCCATGACAGAAAGCTGATGGTCCACTTGTCTCTAAATGAAGCAAACGAACTCTCAGTTTGGCGGTTTAATAATTTGTCGTAGTTTTGGCAGAGTTCCCTGTCCTCCAAACTCCAAATCAACCCTGTTGTCTTTCTTGTGAAATAATGTATTTGGCTACCTTCCCAGCTGTTGTAATCTCTGGGCAGACCCTAGATCATACGTTTACATTCTGATGAAGATACGTCAATCTCTCACCCTTCTAAAGCTATGAAGCAGAATAACTAGTATTTCTGAAACAAGAGCTATAGGAGATATCGGGCCTCATTCAGAAGAAGGAATTAAAGAGATATTTCCCAAAAGAAGGCAGATGCCCCATATGCCCAGCTCTTCCTTCCTTTGCCTCATTTCAAATGCAAAGAAAGATAGAGTGCCCCCTGGCACTGAAAATCTTCTCATGGCAAGCACCACCATGGTGGGAATGATGCGGAACATGGAGGCCATTAGTTATGTGGGAGGCATTAGTCACGTGTCTGTGAAGATGGCTGCCCTCTGTGGTGGCCCGTCTTGTGGGAATAACGCATAACAACCTTGCCGGCACTGACAGTAGAGAGGACCAGTCTCAAAGCAGTTCAAGCCTGTGTGTCTGAGCCGTTTCTGGAAAAAAATCCTTGAAAACAGTGGCCTTGGTTGGATTGGGCCGCCTCACCACCACCATCGAAGTTCGGCTGCCTCTAGCTGAATTAGTCGCCTAGAATCCTAAATATCAATACAGTGCTCCATTAAGTACTCTTTAAAAATGCGTAATTATTTCAAATTGCAAACCCTCCCGATCCAAGGCAAAGACTCCAGGTTTCCAGGAATAGTTTTTCTCAACCGCAGCCAGCTGATGTAATTCGATATTTCTTGACCCAAAGGTTTACACAAGGCAGAGATTGCATAAACCCACCAGCGTTTATTTGTACTGCTTTCTTGAATCTCGCTGGGTGGTTCAGGTTGAGATAACCAGATGGTCCTGTTTACTCTACCGTTTGCCTAATAATGTTTGTACTTTAAGACCGTGTTCTATTTATTTGCTTTTGATTAAAAAGAACAAAGACATTTAACAAATGCACGCGACACACATGGACGAAGGGCGCACATCACAGCAGAAAGGTACAGGAACTGCCTTTGCAAGGAGACACGTGACCTGCAGAGGAAATATACCTTGTTTAGTATACAGTGCCTGTGTTTTTTTGATTTAGTATAGTACGGACTTGCTCACTAGGCATTTAATATTTCCACAATTAATGGTTCATTCGAATTTATGTTATGTTATATGATGTTATGCTGGGGGCGTAGCTTGGTCAGTAAAACTGGGGGTGTAAGCTTTAGATTTCCCAACAATCACACTGGGGTATCTTAGTAAAATACATTAAAAGAGTAGAAAGACATGAAGAAGGCTTAAGGTGAAGTGAAAGAGATAGGAATGGGCATTGTTAGGGGCAGTGCTTTAAATGGAAAAAGCGAAGTGCTAGTACCCACCATATTGATTGGGATGGCCCTTGAGGGTCTTGTAGGGCCGTGTCTGGAGGCGCGGCATAGCGTTATTTTCTTAAATTCAATGCAAAACGCCAAGGTGTCCTTTGGCCAAGTTTGTTCATGTGCGCAGGGAATAAGGGCATTTTTTGGCAGTTTTAAATAGTCCAAACATGGAAAGAGGGCATTAAAGCTTTTTACCTGAGAAGCATAAGTTTTACATGAAAGCATACTTTTGTTTGTTTTTATGGCATGGGGGAATTAAGGGCCAGATGTAGCAAAGGTTTTTCTCCATTCTGTGTCTATGGGAAAAAGTGTTCGTACATATGGCCCTAAGTGACTTACCCAGAACCACAAGACATTGAGCAGACGCCTGGATTGCAACTCCCTCTGCCATGAAAACAAAATAAAGTACACTTTGATGTAAAACTTGTGCTTCTCATTTAAAGTGCTTTAATACCTCCCTGCCAAGTGTGCGCAAGATATAACTGGAAAAAAGTACAGATTGCGCTCTGTACACATAAACTGATCTTGTCCGAAAGGCGCTGGGTGCTGTGAGAGACAATGGCAAGTGTATTTCCGCACTGCAGCCTTACACTCTAACTGCAACAGTTCCAATGTGAAGGCTCTACTGTCAGGCCCATCTTATCTCTGTCGTGCTGTCTGAGTGTAAGGCTGCAGCAGTAACCTACCGCTGGAATATACTCACTTTTGACTGACAGAGTGCCTCACAGACACGCTCACTCTGAAAGTCTCGCACTCAGCAGCACTTAGGCTGCACTTACCCAGAACCCAGAGCCCGACCGCAGCTTGCCTCTAGGAGTGTTGGTACTCTCTTGACGCGAGAAGAAGTTCCGGTACCATATGGGAGAAAACTGAGAAGTACCAGCAGAATTAAAGCACTGGTTAGGGGTGCTTAAAACACAATATTATTCAGACTAATCATTTTTAAGGCCTTAAGTGTGGACGTATAAAAATCCCAGGTGAAATACAACAGATACCTCACTATACCCGAGAAAGCACTTGTACCCAACTATTTACTATTTAATAAATTTTTAGGGGGTTGTAACACAACAAACACAATGTGCCCTTTCTGTTTACATCATCTCTGGGTCCCCACACTGGGTTAGTGGGGACCCCAAAATAATAACTCCTCCCACTATTCAGTGTCTTTTTAAGCGCTCTCATGGCTGGAACATTTTTTTTTACAGCTGGGAATAGCTTGTGTTTTAAGGGCCTTGTTTGTAATAATATTGCTACAGGCCTCCTCCTTCTAAAAATATGTCATGCAGTATGACCTCTAGCAGCTACATATATGGTTTCACTGCCATTTTTATTTTGGGTGCTTATGCCCTCCAGGGGCTAACTATTTAGTTGCATGACCATGTTTCTTACAATTACTATTTTCATTGTGGTGTCCTCTGGGGGCTGTTCTAAGCATGACAGTCATATCAACATGCTAAAATATTAGTGGCAAGGAAATTTGCCCCATAATCCTTTGCAGGGCATTACTTTTACAAAACATGTTTGCTCATAACTCAGCCTGTGGTGGTCCTAGGACAATGGGACCACCTTCAAGACGCTCTTTCTATCTACATCACCTCTGGGTCCCCACACTACGTTAGTGGGGACCCCAAAATAATAACCCCTCCCATCATTCAGTTTCTTCTAAGCTTTTTCATGACTAGAACTTTTGTTTTATAGCTGGGAGAAGTTTTGTTTGAAAGGCCTTGTTTGTAATATCATTGCAATAGGTCTATTAGTTCTAGGGGTCAAGTATATGGTTACACTGCATTACTTTCTCTTGTTTATTTCCATGGGGTTATGCTGTCTAGGGGTTAACAATATGGTTACATGACCATGTTTCTTACAATTGATAATTTTGGTATGGTGCCCTCGAGGGGCTGTTTTGAGCATTACGGTCTAATGCCAAAAGTTTATTTCTGATAAAGGTTTATATGATAATTTTATACGTTTTAATAATCTCTTCTTATTACAGTTATGACCATGATTCAGGCCAATTTAAAATCATTATTACACTATGACTGTTTGAACACTCTTGATATGTTTCGGTGATCCTTCTAGTTTATTTCTCCTCTGTGGCTGTATTGTGTCTTTTTTTGGGAAATTGTGTTGTGTTAGCAAGCCAGCAAACTCTAATGGGGGAGGGTGGTGAAAGTGATGTTCCATTGTAATTAGCATGGCAGATTTAAAAGAGAATGCTAAATGGCAACATTTTCAGTTTTTGAGGCAGATGGAAGAGGAAGGTAAATGGAAGTGCTTTAGTTATATGCAGGGCCATTGGAATTTTATGGCAGGAAAAGACAAAATTATGAGGCAGGGTTGACCAATTTTGTGTGGCAAGAAAAGTCCAGTTATGAATTTACAATGCTAATAGCTCTAACTCAAGCAAATGCAAGACCTATTGGATTGCAAATTCTTGTTTTTAAGTGCAACCTGTTTTCCTTAAAAAAACGGGATGCATTTAAGAAGAAAAGTTCATTTTTTTGTTTAAGAAGGCACAGTGGTCCTATGGACCACTGCCTTCTCTTAACAAACCTTTTTTGCATCCACTAAGGGGAAGTGGGCCCCAAGCGACCCCAGGCGACATGTTCCAAATTGCAAATGCATTACCAGTACACTTCTGTAGTCAGTAAATTATTAATGGTTTGTGACTGGAATTCATTCACAAAACATTAATACATACCATTCCGATTCAGTATTTGGACAGGATGCTCCTTCCAAATGAAAAACAAGTATTTGGTCCAAACCAAAATTGCTATTTGATAACGTGTTACCAAACCGCAGTTTGCATTTGATACATACCAAAATGTTTTTTTGGAGTTGAGAACAGGCATGTTCTCTAAATCAGCCCGTTTTTGGTTGGAAACAAGCTTGATACATCTGACCCCAAATCACTGCATTAACAACATAATTACATATTAATTTACTATATGTTGTTGAACATTGAATAAATTAGTGCAGATGGTGTAGTGCACAGGGAAAAAGTGAGTGATGAAAACAGAGTTTATGAGCAAGAACTAAAGTATCCCCAACTAGTAAATACAAAATATTGAAAAGGTAATCTTTATTAGAATAAGCTGTCAAGGTAGTGACTTTAATGCAGTCTACAGGCCCCTTCTAGGAGAAAGCCTTCTGTCTGAAGCCCATGTCAAAGTTAAAAGGAGATGTAAGTGCTGAGTAATGTATATGTAAGTGCAACAAATACTGAGTGAGCAGAAAATGAAACAGTACTCGCCCACAGAAGAATTCTATTCCTTATGAGAAGATCCTAAAGGTCTAATACGTCTCATGGCTGGAAGTCATAATGTACTAGAATATCATGATGTAGATTGATAAGCGGATTGCCCATAGAACGTTTAAAGGACCAAAGTGTGAGTAAATAATACATTTTGACTTACCCACACACCAGACTCTTTATGGGAAGTATCTAAGCGATGATCATAAAAAGAATCACCAAAAAATCTGTGAATTAATGTGAAAAAGATAGGTGATTACATGTAATAGGACTTCTGAGACGTTCAAAGACAATATACCCCTCACACAGAGAATGCATACCAAACCAGTGAGATGGGCAGGGGGCGTTTTGTTTCCTGTGTGTGGCAAAAAGCATGCAATGTCAATATATGGCTCACAATGATGGTGTAAAAGTGTTCCTGTGCCCAAACACCAGCCCCAACTGGGGAGGGCACCTCGTTAAGGAGTGACCCAGAAAAGGAACAGAGAGATATGAAACTCACTAAGCGGTCTTGGAGTCAATATTACTAGAATACCTACAAATCACATATCAACCAAAGAGGGATGATTATTCGAACTGCTTTCACACCACATACACATTTTTTTATCAGGGATCATTTTAGTCATATTGCATCAGCAATGTTAAACATGCTAAGCAAACAAAATTACTGTACCTAAGTCTCATGTCGCATATATACAGAACAACAAATATGAATTACTTACACAAATTGCCCCTTTAATAATTATGTATCATGCTAATAAAATAATGTATGCCCAATGTCCTACGGTGATAAAGTTGATAAAGGCTGTACGGACTCATATATTGCATAATCATTTTGACAAAAGTCTAACTATATCTTTACATTAAAGCAGGGCGGAAGTGCAATGCAGAGAAACCCCCTTTCCAGGAAGTAAGTCCACCTTCCTAAGCTCAAATAGTTCATTAAGGTTGTCTTGAGTAGCAATAAATATGTCCGCCTGTTTGCACTCACCCGTTGACAGTAAGGCCCTCATTACAAGTTTGTCTGAATATGTGGTAAGTTCCATTACCTCAGGGAGAGGTATTTAACACATATGTTAAATATCTCCTTTTCCGAGTTTCAACGGGAAAAGAAGGAATAACATGAAAATCGGTTTTAACATTCCAAATTCTGTATGTTTTGCCTTTTTCCTCGCTTTTCCTCCTATAAATGTCGGCAGGTTTGACCTGCGGATATTACCAGGGGAAATATGTGAGAGTGTATTTATTATCACCCAACTGGTGGTTCCAATCCCCGTGCAAACAGGCTTACCCTTGGGACTGAATATAACTCTTAACTCGTAGTGAGGGCCTAATCCGCCTCCAGAATCCTGATGACAACTTCAAGCACCTGCCAGGTGACATCTTCGGCTGTGTGGTGGTGGCTTCAAAATGCTCAAGTAATAGGAGGTGTTATTGCTCCACAATGAATCCCTTTTGACGTCTAGCGCCTTGTTTTATTAGTTGCATGGTCTGTCCTATATACAGTAATGGGCAATGGCAGGCAATCACACGGATCACATACATCACAATGCGAGGCTTACAATTCCAGAATAAGTTAAAACATGTTTCTACTCTGCATATTCGAAAGCTTTAGTATTCTTGGGAAATTGAAATGCTTGGCATTGCCCACTTTGATAACGACCCGCAGAGTATGTCATGTTGGTGCTGAGCTCATTTCTGTGTGCTCTGGTATATGATCACAGATATTTACGTTACCTTTGTTAGCCAATAAGGGCATAAAAAGGTTCATATTATTTAACAAATGTCAATTCGTTCTTATGATTTTCTTCCTTTGATTGCTCAGAGTAGTGAAGGTGCTCACGCAGATAATTTTGTCTCTAAATACTTCTTATTTTAAGGTTAGAGTCAAATGTCCTTTGAGCAGTACTAGGCTCTTTTCATGGCCTGGCACACCAGGGTCCATGTTTACTAAAAATTAAAGTTGCTGTGTTGTGTTGAGGGGAAGGGAGAGAGCACAATATCTACTAAGGTGTGGCATTGTATTTCTCTCCCCCTGCGCTGGACACGCACACACTGCCCACTTCACACAGTGTAACACAAAGCAGAGCATTGCATTACTTAACTTTGGGAACCTTCCCAATGCAAATTCTGATTTGCTTTGGATAGGAAATCCCAGCATAACACTTTGTGTTGGGTTTGTGTTACAAAACTAACGTAAACCTGACTCAAAGCATTAGACAATGTGTGCCCAGATGTCTTCAATAGCCCTTCTTTACTAGTCAGTGTGTTGGCCTCATTAAATTTCAGTGTGATACTTAGGAATTGCCAATACGGCAAATTTTCTTGTATGACATGACTATTTTTCAAAACTTTAGTTAAAAGTTTATTTGCATCATGTTTAACAAACACATCCAAATTGTTAATCTGTATTTTATGGAAATATGATGTAAGTTTCAAATCTGAACCTTGATGAATAAATCAGAGCACAAATTCATGTAGATGAATTTCAGACCCATGCCAAATCATAAAAAAAGCATTGGTGTAGCTTCACCACATGGTAATATTGGAAAGACAAAGGTTGTTATTAGGGTAAATGGTATGTTGCTTAAAAATTACCCGCATGTAAATTTACTATGTTTGAAGTGAAGCAAGCACTCACGGCAACACTTGTACATTGCAAAAATATTTGCTCTTGAACATTGTTGGAAATAGCCCTTTAAACAGGGTCATCCCCAGACTTGATGCCTTCCTCCTCCTCCTTTTCTGACCCTGTTTTTGTTGGCTTTAGGACTCTGGGCATTTTACCATTCCTATCCAGTGCTAAAGTGCATGTGCGCTGTGCCTATAACATGGTAACACTGGCATCTCCGTTATTGCCATATTTGATTTGCTGGTAAGTCCCTAGTAGAGTGCACTGTGTGTGCCATGGGCCTGTAAGTCACATACTAGTAGTGGCCTGCAGCACTGGTTGTGCCACCCACTACAGTATCCTTTCAAAAATGTCTCAGGCCTGCCATTCCATAGCAGAGCCTGTGTGTGCAGTTTTAACTGCCACTTCAACTTGGCAAACTTACCCCCTTGTCAGGCACAGCCCTTCGTTTTTATTACATGTATGTCACCCCTAAGGGAGGCCCTAGTTATCCCAAAGGGCAGGGTGAAGTGTATTTAAAAAGTTGGACATGTACTTTTAAGTTTATCATATCCAGATAGCAAAAAACTCTTAAATTAGTTTTATACTATTGCAAGGACTATCACTCCCATAGGCTAGCACTGGGGTTCCAATTGGGATAAGAGAGAAATATGGAGTTTGGTGTATCTGGACTCACAATTTTAAAATACATCTTTTGGTGAAGGTGGTTCTTAAATTGCAGGTCTGAAATACCACTTTTAGAAAATTGGCATTTTCTTACATTAACCATTCTGTGCCTTAGCCTGTTTCTAAATACACGTAGGTTTAGGTGACAGCAACATCTGTGAATTCTCCCCAGACAGCCACAAACAGGAAAGACTGGGTGTGACAGGAGATTCATCTCCATTCATCTGCATACTGATAGGTGTCCTGGGCAGGGAGAGGGAGAGGCAGACCACACTTACATCTGAATAGGCTGTGCCCTGCTCTCACACATAAGGCTGATAACCTCCTGCTGGTAGTCTGGAGCCAGGGCTGGGATGAAAGGCAGCCTGTGCACTTCAGAGAATTCTTTTGAAGGCACTCCTACATCAAATACCTTTTTTGGGATAAGTTCTGGGCCTCTGACACCATATACTTAGAACAATTCTGGACTAGGGACATTCCACTAGGAAGAAGGACTGCTGTGCTGTCAGGAGGGACTGCCACTTTGCTGTTTGCTATGCTGTGTTGGCCTGCTGCCTGCTACTTCTTGTCTGGGAGTGAGAGGAATAGATCTAACTCTCTACATCCTGCAATCTAAAGTTTATCCAAGTGCCTGTTAGCTTGCCTCCTGTTTCTGAAGTCTCAGGGATATCAAAGTCTTCACCTGCATCTTGCTAACAGCCCCTGGGCTCCTCTGCTGTGAGTCCTGTTATGCCAAGTGGTACCAAATCCAGTCCTGGGCCTTTGAAGGTGAGTGTGGTGGTGCAACACTAGAACTGATGCAAAAACACTGGCACGTTACTTGGAACTGGCGCATCCTGCTGCAGAAACACCACTTTGCCACTGCCTGCACCGAAGCAGTGGTTACAACGCAATGACCCTGACTTACAATGCAGCCCGGCTTGGATGGCGCAGCACCGATGCATTGGATGACTCATTGCTTCTGGACATTGATGCATCAATGACGTTGGCTGATGCCTGATGAGGAAACGATGCATCGCCTGCAAACGCGGCACATCCCCTCTTCTGGATCAATGCAGGCACTGCATGACTCCTGTACCCGGCCCGCCCTCCATCAATGTCTGACTGCACTTTTGGATTTGCCTCAGTCCAGCACGACTAGATAGCCCCTGCTGGAGCATTTTGATTTAATCTTTGAAAATTCATAATTGACTTGTGTATGTTGGATATTTGTCATTTTGGTCTTTTTTGAATCAGATAAATATTGGCTATTGTTCTAAATTGGTGTGGAGTTATTTTATTATGATTTTCACCGTGTTACTGTCTGTGCACACAAATACTTTACACATTGCCTCTTTAGTTTAGCTCAGTTTTCTTCAAACTTTTTTTGGCCTAGTCCCCCCCCAGCAACTTTCTTTAGGGGTTGGGCCCCCCCTTCACCACCTGAAGAAAATTTGTGGACCTGGTACTCTGCATCATCAACAGCCATCCCCTCCTGCATATCCCAAGTCATATCTAGTTACATTTGGCAAAAATAATGAACATAACAAGAGTGTTTAGAAGGCAGAAGATTTGTGAGTGTCACTGGTTATATGACAGAGGGTTATTACACAGTTCCCAAAAAAACTTTGGCCACAGATTTACACTGTTGCTTTTTTCCTATTTAAAACATAATTTCACTTACTATAGATAAAAACAATTTTAAAACAGGGTGTGCCTGTTTTTACCCACAGAGACGGTCAATCTGTGGCTGTATCCCTGCTACTGCCATCCTAATGTTGTGCTCCACTTTCAGTCTTGAACTATACTTTGTTTTCAATACTGCAAGAGCTGAGAACCCAGTCTCACATAAATACAATGAGCTGAATGGCAGAAGAGCTTTGACAGCAATTTCTGTCAACGCTGAGTGTTCTGCAGGCATTTTCAACCAAAACTACCCCAGTGAGAGTTTGCTGAATTGCAACTGCACTGCACGTCATTCTGGAGTTCAATTAGTTCTTCCTGAATGTGAATCAGGACGATGGATTCCCACCTGTGCTATAAATGGTTGAAAGACCCAATCATGCATGTGGTCACTGTCCACAGGAAAATACTTTTGTAAACTGTCCCTGAGAGATAACAGGATATTTTCAAACTCAGCAACACTTGAAATGTCATATTCAGTTTCCTCAAGAGCAGTTGCTAGGCATGGGAATTGCTCATAGAGGCCAGCTTCAATTATTTTTCTCCATAACTCCTGTTTGTTCTTGAAAACAGATATTTTTGTATTCATTGTAAAAGAAGTGATTTCAGGTCCTTGCAAAGAAAGATTCAAATAATTAAATTTCTCAAAGATGTCAGCAAGCTATGCTAAAATCACAAGCTACCGGGATTACATAGTTGATTCATTAAGTAAGATTACATAGTTGTTCTGCTTCGCAATCCAGAAGAAATTGGCGAACTTCATTCCGTAATTCAAAAATGCGATTCACTACTGTGCCACGGGATAACCATCGGACTTCTGTGTGAAGCAGCAAGCCATCATGGTCAGCTCCCATTTCTGCCCATAAAATGGCAAACAGGCACTCTTTGGTGGGGTGGAACTTAAACTTAATCAAATTAACTATTTTTACTGCAGAATTCAGCACATCTTAAAGTTCACTCTCCATGTTTCGGACAGCGAGGGCATCCCGGTCTATCATGCAGTGGGTCCACAGAATATGTGAAGCCACTTTCAGCACCTTAGCTTTTAGGTCAGCCCTAGCACCACACACGGAAGAGGCACCATCTCTGCAGATCCCGATGCAGTTTTCCCACTTTAAGCCGTGGAGGCCAAGGAAGTCAAATCTTCCAGGATTGCAGTTTCATAACAATATCAGACATACGTAATTAAATGGGCTTCCTTTGACAAGTCATTTGCTTCATCCAACTGCAAAGCAAACCTACTCGATTTCAACCAGGTTATGAGTTGTCCATGGATGCCTTCTGACATGTCAGAGATGCGGTGGCAAACTGTTGTATCTGAGATGGGTATCATTTTTAACTTCTATACTGCTTTTTCATCAAGCATTAGCCACATCAAGAATTGCTGGCAGAATCACCTTTTCTCCATCTGTAAAAGGTTTTTTGTTTTTTGCTATATGGTAAAACCACTTGATATGAAGCTTTCAAGGCATTTGCTGGGGTGAACGCCATGTTTTTCACTGTTTCTTTCTGTTGTGTCATCTCGTGCAAATTCCTGGCAAAAAAATCTCTACTCTTCCCAGTTAAAGACCCATGTTTTGTGACCGAGTGATGCCTTAGTTTGGTTGATTTCAAACTGTTGTTATCTAAGGTGACACCACAAATCACGTACTGTGGCCTAACTTCTCCAGTAACAATGATGTAGTTGAAACCGAAGTCCAAGTAGGAGGCATGATACTTCCTCATTTTTGCAGCTTTTCTCTCACCATCTGTTTCAGCCCTTCATTTTAGAACCCTACCTTCTTTTGGCAGCAGGAAACAATCCATGGCAAAAGTGTGTGCGACCTAAGATACAAAATTGGGAACCCGCATGTTAATAAAAGCAAGCCTTTACTATTATCAAACACACAGCTGCAATTGGACAGCTGCATGAGGTTGAATAGGTTTTCAAAATTTGCAGCTTCTAAAAAAGACTTCTCAAAAATGTGTTGCTATTATAAACAAAAAATTGGATAAAAGCATAGTTCAGTCCAGATGATTCAAGGTATACATGGGTGCTCCCGACACCACTGCAGCATGTCCATGCAGACACCTCTAACAAGGGTGCATAGTTCCTTTTCTTTAAAGGTTAGAAAGGAGGAACATAAGCATTGTCCTTCATCCATGACTCAAAAATAAAAAAATAAAAAAATGCGTACTCCTGCTAATGATCCTGCTACTCGAAGAGAAGTCTTCTGTCTAGCGCTCAAGTGTTTTTTTCCCCTTGCAATGAAGAAAATAAGTTTAAAGAATGATAGTTGTATGTTCTTAATATGTCTTGTGTGAGACATAATAAAAGACCCCTTCCCCAAAATTCACAATCTTAGTGATAGGTTAGAGAGTGAATGACATGGCTAGAAATGATCTGCTGCGTAGTCCAAAAGGCAAACAAAATATGTGATGATATGTTATGAGTTTGCATCCCTGAAGGCCGATAGGAAATGGAATGAACTGAAAGTGAATACTTTGGATTTAGGCACCACAGTGATTTCAGACATGATTCTTAAGCTCTGGCTGTCTAGAAAACAGAAACAGACAGATGGCCATCACACACCTCACTGGTTGATCTGAAGAGTTTCAAAAACATATCTTTCCTACATTGCTGAAGTTTAAGTTACACCAATAGAAGTTGCATGTATACATTGCCTGCTAAATACCGAGTGGGCTGTGGTGGTTGCAAGGGCGGCCCTGGACATCCGCTCCAAGAGGGCTCATGTAGAAATAGCACAATGGGCAGTGTTTTACTCTCCTTCACAACCTCCACATCTCGTGGGAGGTGCAACAAAAAAAAAGCCAGAGGCATGACCAGTTTTTTGGTGCCTCTGTGAGCTTTGTGGTACTGCATTAGGATATAGCAAGCAAAAATAAAAAATAGAAAAAAACAGACATGCACCTAAAATAAGACACATCCTAGTAATAACAGTATCTAGCTAATTATTTATACTACATCTGCACTGAATAATTATTCAAATGATTCAATTAAAAAAATATGCGTATGAATGAAACATTACTAAGGTCTAGTCACCTTCTGAGTGTCTCAGACACTCCTGTTCTTCCCTTCACACCACTTTCCTTAGTAGTGTCTCACCCTTTTAGACATTTTTGTCCCTTTCGTACCCACACCTTTCTAACATCCTTCGTCTGCATACCTCAACCCTCATCTTTTTTCACTTCAGCACCCTTTCTTAGATCTCTCCTACATGCACTTCCATGCTGCTCCTTGATTTCACAAACTCTCCTGTAAGCAAGGAGTTTTCTTTAACTTTCACCTTGTTATTTTTGTAAAAATTTCAACAGCTGTGTATTGTCTTAAATAACTTGCTGACAGTGGTGTGGAGTGGAGAGTCGTACAGTAGAGTGTTGGGGAGTAGAGTGGCATAGCGTGTCAGTGTGGAGCCATGAATAGTGGAGTGGCATAGTTGTATGTTAGAGACATGCAGCAATATGTATCATGCATTTTACAGGTCGCAAATGGCCCGATTCTGCGGAACTGATAAAATGCGTTTTGGTATGAATGAATTCCAATTTCCAATTTGGTAACATGTTACTGAATTACAATTTGGAATTGTGAAAACATACTGAGTTGATATTAGGAAGGGGCATGTTCAGGATATTTCTTCCTAGTACCGATTCGCAACGCTATGCAAGAATGTTTTGACCGAAATGCGGTCGCAAAACAGTTGCATTTTACCACCTAATTCAAGTAGGTGGTAACCCATTCACAAATGAGAAGGAAATCTCTTTAAAATATTAAAAGAAACTTGCCATTTTTTTTTTTAAATGCATCCCATTTTACTTTAAGGAAAACGGTCTGCATTAAAAATAAGGTTGCTTCAAAACCAATGACAGACATGGTGGTCTGCTTACCCCAGGAGGCCACCATCCCTATGATTTTTGCATTTCCTATTGGGTCGCAAATTGCACCCTACCACATTATTATTAATGAGGTAGAGCGATTTGCGACCCATTAGGAAATTCTAAATGAAACTCATTGAATTTTATACATTAGAATAGCGATTACCTAATTGTGATTCACAGAGAATTGCAATTAGTTCATCGCTATTTGGAATAATGATACATCCAGCCCATGGTGTCAACAAGGTTTACAGCCTCAGTGGGCTTGTCTGTATGCACGAGGATATACCATGGGGGAAAGAGATTCACCTTTTCATCAACTGACTGGAGCACTTCATATCACACATACAGAAACAATGAACCATACACGTGTCAATCAGTATATAAAAAGTGTTGACAAAAGAGACTACAAGGTGTGGGATTTACATGTCGTCCATGCTGGTAGGCATTCTTTAACAGTGCTTGGTCGGGGGGGAGCAGAAACTCAGGATTCAGAATGTAACATAGTGGTTAGGGTAGATTTTACTATCAATAATGCATTTCTACTCAAACAAATCCTTTTTACCAAAATTAGAATAATAAAAGACAGGGAAAAAACATAACTTTCTAACCTGTACCATGCAGTTTGCATAGCTGTTTGATGGCAGTTCATAGCTCACCGTGCTAGATTATGAATGAACTGCATAGTAACAAAAGGAGCTCTGTGACAAGAGCAATATTCCACTGAGCAATGCATAGAAAATATAGCTCTGTGATCTGCATATACACGATCTTTGCAGCATGAGTCAAAACTGCCACTAGACAAAACCCCATCTCTTTCCAGCAGGTACCTTAATCACCACATATTTGCACCTTTATTGTTGCCTGAATGCGACTGGATATATGAGGAACTCTGCACTGCTACAAAAGCACCCCATGACAAACGCACCCCCCACCCTTCCAAGGGAGCACTTTATACCCAGTATGGCCTTGGATGATCCCCTTGCACTTTAAAATGGCTCATAAATTACAGGAGAAAAACGGGGCCTTGATAAGCACTAAAATATTGTTCAGCAAGGTCAGTGAAATACTTTGGATGATGCAGATTTGCAACCCCAGCCCAGTCAACCCACCCCTCTTTAGCTGACATTAAATCCCTCTTAAGTGAATAATCAGAGGGCGCCTGACCTTTACAAAAGCTATTGAGGCTTACCTGCAATCAGTTTCTGTCTTTCGTCCTGGGAACCAGCAAGGCAGTGAAGGAAAGAAGTGACGTCATTGGCAAGGGCTAGGAGGCAAAGGGCAGGACCCATGAGCTGAAAGACAGCAAGCAGGATCCAAACAGCAGCAAACGGGAGGTGAAAGGCAGCAGTGGAGAAGTGCCACTAACTCCAAAGTAGTGGACATTCTGGAGCTTTATGAAGCCAAAATGTGCTGCATTTCCATCTCCTTCAGTGCTGCTGTCCTGTGATTTGTGAAATGTCATAGCTCATGGCGCAGGCTCGGGATTGGCTGCTATGCTGGTATCTTACAATCAGAGAGCTCCATTACAAATGGATGTAAAAAGGAAAGGAAACAAACGACTTTCGACCTCAGAAAGTACACAATGGATGGTGAAGCATTCAGATGAAGTGTGCGCCCCCCCCCAGGAATGATCCCCTGCCCCCCGCGTGGTGCGCCCCACAGTTTGAAGACCTGTGGTTTAGCATGGCTGTTCTGTGCCAAGCCACCAGAGAGTGAGCACAGGTAAACATTTAGAGGGTCATTCTGACCCTGGCGGGTGGCGGACGCCGCCCACCTGGCGGGAACCGCCAAATGGCCGCTCCGCGGTCAGAAGACCGCGGAGGCCATTCTGACTTTCCCGCTGGGCCAGCGGGCGCCCGCCAAGGGAGCGCCCGCCGGCCCAGCGGGAAAGGCCCTGCAACACAGAGGCCGGCTCCGAATGGAGCCGGCGGTGTTGCAGGGGTGCGACGGGAGCAGTTCCACCCGTCGCGATTTTCACTGTCTGCAATGCAGACAGTGAAAATCTCCCTGGGGCCCTGTTAGGGGGCCCCACAACACCCGTTCCCGCCATCCTGTTCCTGGCGGTAAAAACCGCCAGGAACAGGATGGCGGGAAGGGGGTCGGAATCTCCATGGCGGCGCTGCTTGCAGCGCCGCCATGGAGGTTCTGCCCAAGCAGGGGAAATCCGGCGGGAAACCGCCGGATTCCCTTTTCTGACCGCGGCTTTAACGCCGCGGTCAGAATGGGCAATGAAGCACCGCCAGCCTGTTGGCGGTGCTTCCGTTGGCCCCGGCCCTGGCGGTCTTGTACCGCCAGGGTCGGAATGAGGCCCTTAGTGTGTATCTTATTTACCCTGACATGGATTGTGGTCCCTACTTGGCCAGAGTACAAACCTATGACACCTACAGACCCAATTTCTAACAAACATAAAGAGTTGTTTGTAAGTGCAAGCTGGTATTCTATTGAGATGTGCTTATGGTCATTGCATGTACAGAGTGCTTCAAATAGAACTTTAAGTGATGTGGAATATTTATAAATAGTAATTCAATGTCAAGAATAACCAGAAGCTCATATCCTGAATTAAACTCTTGATTTACCTCTAAGTTTTTGTCTCCATCAAGATAATCTCAACACAAAGCCTCTGAACCTCCAGTTCAAACTTAGATAAAGAATGAGAATAATAAAAAAAGGAATCAGGAGATGCAATGATCTATGTAGGGGTACAGTGTGAAAAACTGGAGTGGATGTGAGAAAAAGAAACCCTAATATTATTATCCAGAAGAAGAACAAGGCAGCTATAATATGAGACAGAAGGGGAATTAGGGCTCCACAGAGAGATAAATCCTCTGATGAGCATTATTCTCATTCTTCACTGGATTGTGGTGGTAAGAAGCTGAATCCAAGTAGAATTTGACAAGGCACAGACTTATCAGCAGTGGTGAAGGGACAGCCAGAGATCAGGACTGCTTAAGCAGCCCTTCTAAAAGAAGGAGGTAGCTGCTTCAAGGAAACAGGATGCCTCACAGAAAGGGGGCTGTGTTGGAGATAGAGCCACAGGAATGAGGTCACAAGTATGAGATCTCGTGGAGAGGACCAACTACTTGTCAGACACACTTGAAGGCTATTTGAATGAATTTGATGAACTTTACAAAGTTTAGGTTCAAATTGAAAGGAATGTTGACTGCACTATCCCAACGATTATGTGGACTCCATTGACTGAGTCTTCTGATATATTATTGAGGAAGACTGGCCTCCACTAATTATAACCAATAATCCCCTAAGGGAGGGGGTTATAATTGGAGCATTTTCTTTTGTATGGATTTTTTTGTGACAATAGTACCAAAAAACAATGCCAGTATCATCAATTAGTCCCAGATATATGAGAACATTTCATTTGTTGGCTTTCAAGTAATTCAACAGATTCTGTGACATTTTGTTGGTGCATGGAGTATTTGTACACCAAAAGCTTTATCATGGAACCATTTCTCAACTTACAACAGAAACATGCTTGAACTAGCTTGACCGTGCATTTTCTGGCACCAAGACCATTTTCAGACTTACAAATTTACAGATTTATAACAGGGGGTCAAGTTAGTCCTCGGCACCATACCCAGGAGGGAGGCTACTGTCAGGATTATCTCTGATTGTTTCAAGTCATGTCGACCCACTACCTCAGTACAACACCAATCAGTTAGGGCTTGTTGGTCAACAATTGTGGTAATCTGCATGGAATCAGTGTGCACCCACCTACATTGCCCAATGGTACTTCCGCATGTTATTGCTCCTATCTCATTGCTGTTGTTGGGATCCGGTAATTTCCAAAATGCTTATAAGCAGGCTTCCTGTCTCTGTGCACGTTCTCACTTGCCCAGCTCTTTGTAGTTATCCCTTCAAAGGGTCTCCAATTCCAATTCAGCCCAATATTTAACTAGCTCAATCCAATTCGCTCATGGGGATCTCCAGTAGTACTAGGGCCAGATTTATAAACCTGTTATTAATTTTTCCCTTTTTAGGTGAGGGAACAGACCCAGCAAGCAGCACCTTGGGTGAAACAGAGCTAATTTGCCTGTGGCACACTCCAAGTGGGTGACTAGCAAGCCCCAGTAATCCACTGCCCTCTGGCAGGACACATCATGAGAAAGAAGCCAGTGTCATCTGTGCCACATATAGGTATATTGATTTAGAGAACAGACTAATTCTGTTATGATGATGATAGATCAGCCTTCTAGGGGTTTGGGGCTAGATGTACTAAGCAGTTTGCACGTCGCAAACAGCGAATTTCGCTGTTTGCAACATGCAAAATGCACTTTGCAATGCACAAACCCCGTTTTGCGATTCGGTAACCTGGTTACCGAATCACAAAACAGGTTTGCGAGTCGCAATTAGGAAGTGGTGTTCCCTTCCTAATTGCGAGTCGCAGTGCAATGTAGGATTGCTTTGTGACAGCAAACGCGGTCGCAAACCAATCGCAGTTTGCACCCTTTTGCAATGGGTGGTAACCCATTCGCAAAAGGGAAGGGGTCCCCATAAGACCCCTTCCCCGTTGTGAATGGCACTGCAAACATTTTGGACCACTGCCTGCTCTGAAAAAATGAAACGAAAACGTTTCACTTTTCGTTTTTGTAATGCATCTCGTTTTCCTAAAAAAGAAAACTGCTTTATTAAAAAGCTGTCACAGACATGGTGGTCTGCTGTCCGCAGCAGGCCACCATCCCTGTGAGGGCCGCCACTTGCAAGGGGATCTCAAATTGCGACCAACCTCATGGTTATTCATGAGGTGGGCCTTTGCGACCCCCTTCCGAGTCGCCGATGGTGTCAGGGACACCATCCAACATTCGGAATTGCGACTCGCAAATTGCGAGTCGCTCTGAGTCGCAATTTTCATGTCGCAATTCCGAAGTTTACTACATCTGGCCCGTGGTATATTCCATGTAAGAAGTGGAATTGCTAAAATTGAAATGTGGTGTTCCTAGAGATCTGGGTGGAGCTGTCCAGGGAATTTTCGCATTCCTTGTTGCTAGGGTCTTCTCCCAAATCTTAGGCTCATTTGGCTCTTAAGTTGCTTATGTCCCCATCAAGATCTGCATGCAAGGCCCTGTATAACTGGGTAATAACTTTACACCCTTTGCTCTGTGTTATTAGTGTGTGAAATGTATTACTGCTTTGTTCTCTGACAGTTGTTGGACCCGTTTTCTTGTGAAGGATGCCAACCAGCATTCTATATGTTAAAGTGAGTCTGGATGAGAACCCCTGTGTATCCACAATCGCTGTGACTAGCCTTAATTGTCCACCATCATTGAGGCTCACACTATGGATAGTGCGGCCTGGCATCCATCTCACCCAACAGCATTCATACTGAAATGTTTGCAGAATAGGCGGGGCAACTATGGCAGCCACACTGAGACTTCATCCAGCACTGTGCTATTGCTACTATAAGGACAGGCAAGTCCTTCTCTCTATATTTTGCCAAAGATAAGAGGAGGTTCAGTATCTCCTCTGGGTTAATATTTGGCCAAGTCCAGACAGCCTCCTCAGCAAGTGTGTCCGCCAGCCACCTTGCAACTTAGTGCAGCTGAGATGCTATGTGACAGTATTCAAAGTCTGGAACATCCAACCCTCCCCTAGTTGCTGTCAGCCATAGTATACACAAGGTAACTCCCCATCTCCCTGTGTTCACTGAAGAGTTTTTGGGGTATTTCATATGGCAAATCTGCATGGTAGTAGACTATCTTGAGTAGCATCACCATCCTTCTGAGCATCACACACCCCATTATGCTCAGAGGTAATTTCTTCAACAACTCAATGCTGTTTTTATGGATTTAGCCGATCTTCCCACATTGGCCTAATTGTCTGGTACATTGCAATTGGCTATGTAAATACAAGGACAATACAGTTCCTAAATGAAAGAAGGGAAAAAAGGAATCTAGTTCGTAAAGAGCCTGAGGCATCGGATCGGAGGATCTTCTGTATTTTGCCGACGTGAAGAGTGAGGTGCAATGTATGGTGTGACTAAGTGAGTATACTGGTGTCACCTCTGTGGTAGCAGCGGAAGGTATAGGTCTTGGGTGAAGAGCGTTTCTCCTTCCTACTACTCTTACGTTTTCCCTGCCATTCATGCTGGGGCAGTTTATTCCTCCTAGTATGGTCAGTTTGTAATCCTCATTGTATACTACATACCTAAGTGAAGGCTTTGGGCATGATTACGAGTACTTGCTGTTCACTTTGATGGCCCAAACGACGAGCATATTAGGATTTCAGTCCTGATGAATTGCCATGACCAGTTTTGACTACAAAGAGGCAAGAAACATGTCAACCTTCTTTTCACTCACTACATTTTGAGCCACTTTTGACCATTATATCCTCTTGTGGCAAATTCACTACTACATATAGATTTTAATGTTAACAAGGGCATCTGCATATTAAAAAAATTAGGGTATCCCTTAGTAATTTTTAACCTCACCTGACACCAGTCAACTCACTGAGTGCACCACACATAGGCAAAATACAGAAGATCTCTGGCAAAGAGCCCCCTACTGGGGCCCATTGGGCAACGAGGAGCTGCCCGATGATGAAGCATGACAGCTATTGGGGTGTGTGAGGGCTCTTGCTTCTGAGCAATCAGATCCTCCTATCTGATGCCTCAGGTTCTTCTACCAGATTCATTTTTTCTCTTCTTTCATTTAGGAACTGCATACTCCTTGTATTTACATAGCCTGTTTGGGGCATGTATGCTGGACCTTGATTTGCTCATAGTCCCCCTTTGTGTATTTTGATATTGCAATTTGGTCCATCTTAAAAGTGAGGTGTCAAGTCCAATTTTCTTCATTACTGCATTTAGGAATTGCCAAATTTGGAAATTGCATTACTGGCTGAGGGAGGTGAAACCATATTCAAGCACCAACCACAATCTATGTCAGGGTCAAACAAAACCAAAACCCAAATTAACATGTGTGTGCCCCTCTAGTAGCTTGGCACAAAGCAATCAGTCTTAATTTAGAGACAATGTGTAAAGTATTTTTGCAACATTTCAAAAAGTAATAAAGTGAAAACAAAACACAAGAAAAATCCCAGACTAATTCATAAAAATAGAGTTAAATGTAATACATTACTGAGACCAAAACAACAAACACCCAATCAACAGAACCGGAGCTTTGCAATTTCAGAGGTTTAAGTGAAAATACTGCATAAAAGCACAGATATCCAACTGTGGAAATGTGGTCACACCGGACTGGGACAAAGTCACTAGTTCAGGACCGACTGCAGTGCAGCATGGGCTGAATACAGAGACCATGTTAGGCCCTCTGAACAAGAGAACCTTAAATCGTGGTTGCAGAGAGTTGCGAGGTCCAGTGCCGAGGATTTGCAGCAGACAGCGTCCAGGTGCTGGGTTCAAGATGGTTGAAGCCTTTTCTCTTCCTGATGCTTCTGATCAGGAGACCAGTCAAATGGCCCTTGGAGTCACTCTGGGGGTCCTGGGTTCAAGAAGCCAGTCCAGTACTTCACTCAGGACAACAGCAGGACAACAGAGTAGCAGTCCTTCTGGCAGAGCAGCACAGCAGTCCTTCTGAGTCTTTCACAGTTCCAGAGGTGTACTGAAGAGTTGGGTCTCTGAGGGGCCAATATTTATATTGGGTGCCAACTTTGAAGTAGGAGAAGATTCTAGAGGTTCATCCCCCAGAGGTGCTTGGAATTTCCTGCCTTGCTGTCCCAGGCCCCGGACTGTCTGGGGTCTCAATAGACTAGTGTCAAACCCTTTGTTAGTGTACACAGACACAGCCTTTGTGATGTGCAAGTGTGGTAGGTGACAACTCCTGCCCTCATCAAGTCAGAGATGGCCCATCCTGCCAATACCTATGCTCTTATGTCTCAGTGGCTATCAACAATATACAAAGGCCAACTGCTAGGTACATCTAGTCATGTGACCCAGTAAACAGGCTGCAGGCATCAAATGGTTCGGACATAAAAAAATGCCAACGTAAAATGTAACTATACCATTAAATAATGATTTAAATGACAAATCTTCAGACATCAAATTCGACATTCCTACCTGCTCCCAACTGACAGCAATGTTTATAGAGTTTTTCACTATCAGGACATGCAAAACTTAAAAGTGCATGTCCAACTTCTTAAATACAATGGCAGTTTAGGGCCTACCTTAGGGGTGACTTAGATTTATTATAAATTAAGGTTTGGGCCTGAGACATGTTTGAAAGGCTACATACATGGGTGAAAAAATCAGTGCTGCCGGCCCTCTAATAGCATTTAGTTTACAGGCCCCAGGCACACGTAGTACCACTTTACTAGGGACTTACAAGTAATTAAATATGCCCATTGGCTGTAAGGCAATTTTACCATGTTTAAGGGAGAGAGCACAAGCGCTTTAGCACTGGTTTTTCACAAAGCCCAGTCTTCCCAGGTCTTTGGCGGACCTAAGGCATCACATATTACTTGGGACCATTGTTGTTTCTCAAAGGAGGGCACCCCTTAGCTGACCACAGGCATCTCCACTCCCATTCAACTGTCTTCTTTGTGGGAGTGAGGACATTGTCATGCACTGCTACCAGGCAGGCCCTCATGGGCAAATACCCAAGGGCATCCTGGGGAAGTCAGGTGTCTGTGTTGGCCATCCCTCAAAAGTCCCTCCAGGCCTTACAGCACCCGGCTTCAGAGATGAGTTAACAACCAATTTTTTTTTTAAATATTCATTTTATTGTTTTTTCCATTACAACAAACATAAACATTTCCATTACGACAGTCAACCTCTCCCTCATCTGCGAGATTGATTAGAGTCCCAGCTAAATAGCCATTCAGTGCGATTCTGGTATTGACTCTTCCAATATTCACCATTATTTTTTCAGATCTTTCATTCCTAAAGTAAATTACGTCACAGCCCTCCTCCCACCAAGCAACCAAGAAACTGTGAATCATTCCCCTAATCCCCATTCACATCCCATCCTCCTCATATTTTCTCAAATGTTTTCATGCAACCTCGCCCATTCTTTATTTCCCTTTCCATCATTCTACAGAATTCCATTCTTCTAATCCACTCCTGGTGTGTAGGCGAGACCCCAGACCCCCCACTTCTATGCAGTGTCCCCTTTCGCAGCAATGCATCCCAGGTTTAGCAGGTGTTTTTGGTAACCTTTGTGTCCCACATCCGCAGGAGTGCCGTCTTCAGTGCCTGTGCCAACTAAGTTTCCAGCTGCCTCCCAAAATGTTTGGATATGGGGGCAGCTCCACAGTGCATGGAATAAGGTGCCCTCCTAGCTGCAGCCTCTATGGCCATTTGAATAACCTATTCTGCCTTTTCTGCAGAGCAGGGTACTTGTATAGTACACCCTGTGTAAAATCTTGACCTGGATCAATCTAAAACTTGCCTTTATTGCAGTCCTCACAGGGAATTCCAGTGCTTCCCTCCAGTCTTCTTCATCTAGGGCCTGATTCTGACTATGGCGGACGGCCTCCCGTCCGCCATAGTCCCGCCGCCAAATGACCGCACCTCGGTCAAAAGACCGCGGCGGCCATTCACACATTTCCTCTGGGCCGGCGGGCGCTCTCCAAAAGAGCGCCCGCCGGCCCAAAGGAAATGCCCCTGCAACGAGGACGCCGGCTCAGAATTGAGCCGGCGTAGTTGCAGGGGTGCGACGGGTGCAGTTGCACCCGTCGCGTATTTCAGTGTCTGCAAAGCAGACACTGAAATACTTTTTGGGGCCCTCTTACGGGGGCCCCTGCAGTGCCCATGCCATTGGCATGGGCACTGCAGGGGCCCCCAGGGGCCCCGCGGCACCCCCTACCGCCATCCTGTTCATGGCGGGTTTCCCGCCATGAACAGGATGGCGGTAGGGGGTGTCTGAATCCTCATGGCGGCGGAGCGCGCTCCGCCGCCATGGAGGATTCCCCCGAGCAGCGGAAAGTCGGCGGGAGACCGCCGACTTTTCGCTTCTGACCGCGGCTGAACCGCCGCGGTCAGAATGCTCGTGGGAGCACCGCCAGCCTGTTGGCGGTGCTCCCGTGGTAGGTGGCCCTGGCGGCCACCGGCCGCCAGGGTCAGAATGACACCCCTAGTTCCCCCAGGTCCTGTTCCCATTTCCCTTGCAATGTCAGCAGGGGAGTCTGTGTATTTCTCAATATTGTGCTGTATGTCATTGAAATCTGTTTTTTGTCCACTCTCCCATCCAGAAGCCTAGATTCCTAGTCAATGTTTCCCATGTATTTACGACCGTTCTGACCGCCAGGTACATTGTGGATGATATTCTGCCCCAGGCAATGTGTGTAAGTAGCTGTGCCGTTCCATTGCTGCCCTATCCCTTTTGAAAGCTGTGTCTGCCCATTTTGCATATGCCCAGTCGTTCACTACACTTACTTGTGCGGCCTTATAGTATTTCCTTACATTTGGTAGGGCTATACCTGCCTCATATGTTGACTGTTGAAGTACTCTCAGGGCTATCCTTGGTAGTTTCCCTGCCCAAAGCAGAGTGTGCATCAATGTGTCTTAATAAAAAATGACTCCAAGATCTTATAGGGGCTGTTTTGGAGTATATACAAAAACCTCAGAAGTGCCACCATAATGAACATTGCCACTTCACCTAACAGTGAGAGCAGCAGTGTGTGCCGGTGCCGCACATCCTGCTCAAATCTCCTAATTATGGGTTTGAGATTACCTTTATAGAATGCGCCCTGATCCTGAGTTTTCCAAAGTCCTAGGTATTTAAACTGCGATGTCTCCACCCGGAGTGGAAGGGGAAGTACGCCCTCCCATGAGTTTCCCCTCGTATTGGGAACAGCAGTGCTTTATCCCAGTTTATGGCAAAACCTTAGTAGACCCCGAATACACAGAAGATCTCTCCCAGTCTGTCTAGCAATTGGGTGATGTTGGTCAACTATAATAGAATGTTATCTGCATACAGTCAGATGCATTTGATTTCTCCCCCATATCTAGGCCATCCCCACACCTGGGCATCCATGAGCACCCATGCTATCAGGGCTTCTATAGCCAACGCAAACAGCATTAGTGACAGAGTGCATCCCTGCTGTGTGCCTCTGTGTATATCAAAGGCCCTGGACGTGTGGTCATTAACCCTCACTCTTGCCTTAGGGTAATCATATAACAGTCTAACCCATCTAATATATTTAATGCAAAATCCCTTTTTTGTCATAACCCCAAAGAGGAACCACCAAATGTGTTTTTTTAAGTATGGCAGTTGTCCACTTGGGGTCTTCCCAAGTCCCATGTACGTAACCAGCTTGCTGTTCATCAGGCAGAGGCCTGCACTGTCACTCTACTGTGCTAGATGTGAAAACCTGCCAAGTTGCCTATTTAATTTCAGCTCTTGCATTAACAGGGACCTCTGCGAGTCATTATCGAGCATGCCTGCCTTTGCAGAATCCTTGATGAACCATTTGTACAATGAGTTCCACGTGGAGATGGTGCGCTCAGCAATTGCATCACTGAGGTCCATCCGTAGCCTTCTCCTAGGGCTCTGAGTGGGCAAGGCACCAGGCTTCTTCTTTTCTTATGGGGTTGGGCCCACCACATCAGCACCATTCACCACTAGCCTGCCAGTTATATAATTGACCTCTGGAACTGTGGCTGTCCACTCCTTCGATGCAGAACTAGCCCTGGATATAATGCAGGCAGCCATCCAAGCCCTCCACGGAGGCCACCTGGATCAAAGGTCTCATCCGAGGTCTGCACCCTGAGCTGTGTCAGCCGCTACGTCTCTCTTCAGGCAAGAGCCTCTCTATTACTCTGGTTCTGTGTCCAATCAACAGGTCCATACTCCTGAAGTCAGGGGCAGTCTTCTTCTAGGGTACTCGGGTGTCAGTGCACCTGTTGACCCAGCTGTGAGGCGTCATAGTTGCCCCGCTGCTCCGGCTGTAACTTCATTGTAATTTAGACTTCAGGATGGTATCTAACTGTGACTATCCTGTCTACACGTTCAATGTGTTTGTCTAGTTCATCACCTGTGAAGTATATGTAATCTACTTAAGATGATTTCAGTGTGGTCTGTTATTTTAATGACGTACATTACAGGCAAATTGAACATGTAGACCGAATGGTCATAATTCGTGCTTAAGCAGGTTGCAAAATAATTTCAGAAAACCCAAAATATCCTTTTTGAACATAATTTGTAAGCTTAAGGTAAACATATGTCCTACGTGTCAAGGGGTAAAATCCTTGTACCAGTCAATTACCTCAACACATATGGGAAAAAACTAGGAGGAATTCAAATCCTTTAACATTTTTAAAAAAGATGTGATAAAAACTGCACATTTACAACTACGAGACAACAGGTACAAAGTAGTAACACAAATAAATCAATCATGACATATATATCATATACATTGAAGGTCAAACTATATCAATTGTGCACATTTCACAGCAGAAGAGCTTTTCACTCCAATAGAGGACATCAACCATCATTAAAGAATGACCCACCACAGAAGGTAAGGACATAGCTGTGGTGATGCCTCAGGCATCCCTGGAGGCAGCCACTAAAGCAAGCACACAGAATGCTCATGCTTGACGCTGGGTGCACTGCACCATCAGTCAGACCATTTCAAACATCTAATTTGCATATGAACTGGAATTAAACACAGACGAGTTTCTCCAATATCAGCAAACAGTTCACTATAAAAGAACTACCTATCAGGATGTATTCTGTACGAGGAGACCAGCGCAACCAGCAGTGGGCACTAAAAAGAGATACTCCAGGGCAGCTAACTTAGTTGTAATTGTAAATATTATTGTATTTATATAGCGCAAAATATCCCTCACGAGGCTTCAAAGTGCTTTTTGGCGAGTAGCATGCTACACTGGAACCCAAGAGGAATTACAGGTGGATTAGTATAAGGAAATATGAGTACAATATTATTATGAGTTAATTTGAGCAGAGGATATGTGAGTTTGTTAGTTGTATTGACTAGAGTAATGGAGGGATAGAGGAGTGAAGAATCCAGAAGTGTTAATTGGGAGTTTATAGTAATAGGATGAGGCTTGGGATGAGTAAAAGAGAGATGGAAGAATCTGTGGCAAGGGTTAGAGAGATTGTAGTAGCAGGAGGGGAGATAAATGAAGGAGAATTTAGTAGGGTAGTTTGGGAGATCATAGTAGTAAACTGAGGTTTGGGGTGAGCTAGATGCGGTAGAGAAGGGAAGAGCTTAGGCAGGATTAATTTGGAGATCAAAGTAGTAGGATGGGTTTGGGATGAGTCAGAGTGGGGATGGAGGATAGATTGATACAGACATAGGGTGATGGGGAGACAGAGTAAAGCTTATGAGAGGTAAATGTTATTTTTAATTATTGTTTTTTAATTTATTTATTTATTAATTATTATATTTTTTTCTCTAGTACAGTAGAACTAGAGCAATAAATTAAGGGAATATATGTCTAAGGACTGTAATAATAGGTGTAATGATATGAGATTTAAAGTCGTATTATATAAACACAGACTGTCAAGATTTGCAATATTTGATGCTAATTTATAGATGTACTTTTCTAACATTCATTTATCTTTCCTCAATTGTTCAATAGTGAAATGCTTGCCGATAAAATAGTTAGATAAAATTTGCTCATTGTGATATGAAAAAAAAGCTGGAATTCGTAAGAAATATAACAACTTATCTAGGAGCTATGCAATGACCTATGAACATGTTAAGCATAGAATAATATACATATGTATATGTATATACACACATATACATATACACACATGCACATACACGCATACACACACATCTACATTTGACTGTGAGTAAATATTTGTTAAACAGGCTTAGTGAGTATGTGTATAATTTATTATTATGAAATAGTAACTAACATATTTCTTAAAGAATATACATATCTAGAATATACACAAAATCAGATTGTTTATCAACACAGACATATGCAATCCATTGCTGTTTGGATATGATGGTTAGAAAGGAAAAAGACAACTCTTGAGAAGTCTTCTGAAGACAATATATTCATCTGCAGATCCTATATTTGGGGGTAATGAATTCCATAATTTGGTTGCTTGAACAGAGAAGGATGTACCACTTATTGTCTTTTTCTTGTATGGTGGCGTTTTTTTAAGGCTGGGTGCCAATCTTGAGCAGAGGTTTCTTTGTTAAATGTATTTGGTTATTTTATTTCTGATGAAAAGCGGTCCTGTTCCATGTATAGCTTTGTGGGTATACAAAGCAGCTTGAAGGCGGATCTTCTGGCAATCAGTAACCAATGCAATGCTCTTAAGGCAGGGGAGATGTGGGCTTGTGGCTTTACATGTAATAGTAGCTTGGCAGCTGAGTTCTGAATACATATTTTCATAGTAGAGGCCAGTAGCGTAATCGAGTTTAGATAGTACAAGAGAGATAGTTGCCTGCTCCTTATGTGGAAATCCGAGGTGAGGGAAGATGCTTGCAGGGCCTTCAAGGTGATGAAGCTTGATAATGCTAATTTTTCCACTTGGGCATTCATTGTTAACTTGGAGTCCATGGTAATTCCAAGGTTTTTAACTTCCTTAGATACTTGAGGAAGTGGTCCCAGATTGTCAGGCCAGGCACACAGTAGGTCATAATTTTTCCAGTCACATGTGAGTATTTCCGTTTTGGAAGCATTCAGTTTGAGATGGCTCCAAGTCATCCACTGAACAACGGCTCTGAGGCAACTGAAGATTTGTGAATTTCCAATGCCCTTTGGGCATTCCAATTTAAGGAGTAGTTGTGTGTCATTTGCATAGTTGTAGTACATGAGTTCAAAATCATTGATCAATTCTGGTAATGACATCATGTAGATGTTGAAAAGCATAGGTGAGATGATTGATACTTGATGGACCTCTGATTTTGTGAGGTAGGGTTTGGATGAGAAGGGGGGGAAATAGACAATATTAGTTCTGTATTGAAGGTAGGATGTAATCCAGTCGAGAGCAGTCCCTTCTATGCTGGCTTTGTGGAATCTTTGAATTAGAGTGTCATGGTCAACAGTATAAAAGGCAGCAACTCCATTGCAGTCAACTGTGTTTTAAGATCATCCCAGATTGCTATGAGTGCAGATTCAGTGCCTCTTCCTGGATGGAATCCAGTTTGGTAGTCTGAAATTATTGAGTTTTCTTCAATGAATTGTGACATCTGGGCGAATGCTGCCCTTTCTATCAGTTTTCCCAGGGAAGGTCCATTTGTAATTGGTCTGTAGTTGTGGGGGTCATGCGGGTCCAGGTTTGTTTTCTTTAATAACAGGCATAAGTATGCCTTTTTCAGGTCTTCAGGAAAAGTTCCTGTAGTTGAGAGTTGTTGATGATTCTTCTTACAGGCATGGCAGCAGAAGTAGATAAAAGAATGTTCTTTAAGATGTGTGGTGGACAAGGGTCAGAAGGGCAGCCGGAAGGCCTGCTTGCTTTGACCGAATCCATAAATTCACTTTGTGATATTTGTTTGAAGGAGTGCAGAGGCTAGGTTGGTTTCACTTAGAGGGGATTTTTAAAAACGATTTGGTGCTGATGGTTTTCTTTTGTTTTGAACAGGAGTCCAATGTGTCTGCCTTGGATGTGTAATGAATTGCCAGTTTGTTTTTGAAATCTTGAGTAGTGGGATGACTTCCTTCCATGCATTTAGTTTTTCAATTTTGTTTGATAATTTTATGAAATTCTTTAGTTGCAGATTAAACATTTTGAATTGTGTTTGAGTAGTAATTTATTTTAGTTTTTTTGATTGGTGATTTGTATATTCTGTTAACTTTGTGTAGCTGAAGTTTGTCTTGAATGTTGTTTGTTTTGTGTCAGGTTTGTTGCAGCTTTCGTATTTGTTGCGTTATATTTTTTAGTTCTGTGTTTCTCCAAGGTGTTGGTTTTCTTTTGTCCTGTTTAGTTTTTCTGAGTCGTATTAGGATATTGAAAGCTTCCTGTAGCCACTCATAAAGTTTTTTAACACAATTTCTTGTGTCTAGATCTGTGTTGGCTGTTAGTTGTGTTTCTAAGCCTTCAAAATTGAGTTTGTTCCACGGTCGATAGGTGTATGTATGAAAGGTGGTCTTGGGTGTGTTGAGTTGTGGTGTTTTATGTCGGAAAGTTACCAAATGGTGGTCTGACCATGTGATTGGTGTGATGCTTTGAATGGTAACTAGTTCAGGGTTTGCAAAACTGACATCTAGGATGTGTCCTGCGATGTGTGCTGGATTGTGTACGATCTGATGTAGGTTCAATGTGACTAGGCCAGTGATGAGTGCTTTTGGATGGGGCATATTGGGCTTGTCAAACCAAATATTTAGGTCCCCAAGAATGCATAGGATGGAGTATGATGTTATAAGGTTTGAGACTGTGTCTAGAAAAGTGTCTGGGAATGTTGAATTGTTAGGTGGAAGTTTGTAAAGGAGGAGATAGTTACAGGAGGAAGTTGGTGTAGGGTTGCGCCTGGTGAGGAGGGCCTCACAATCTTATATGGAAATGTTGTCTGTTTTACTGAGATGTATTGCTTGTTTGAATATAATAGTTAGTCCACCTCCTTTTTTGCCTATATGGTTTTATGTGATGGTTTGATAGCCTGGAGGAACGGCTTCATGCAACACTGGGGTGGTTAGCATGCCTGGTCCTTAGTAAGTAAACTTACAAGGGGACGCGTATAGGTCGATGAACCTTTTGAATCGCATGGAATATTCTAGTCATATAGTGATTACCAGAATCAAAAATCAACATAAATAACAATTAACCTTTAATAATCAACATCAATAATCATCTATTCGTAAATAACCACAACTCAGTAAAGAGTTAAACAGCTTTTTATTTCCCTATTTATTGCAATACTAAATCAACGAGTTAGATCAAACTTTATTTAATCAGCTCAATTATTAATTCATTAATGAAACAATCAAACATAGCTTGAAGAAAACATATGCGAGAATGCACCTACATACGCCAAAGAAAGCTTTATTAGCAGAGTTCAGCAGATAGCTCGTTAGTCATTTGTCACTGTCAACGTCACCCTAAAAAGCCTACAAAATGAAGATTAGCATTAGCATGTGGGAGCGAAAACATCAATTTGAAAAAACATCTTTCTAAGTGAAAATTCTATTATCAGCGCAGTTGGTACCTAGAAGAAAAGGCACAATTAGTCAGTCACATTTTCATAGCTACCTATCCACAGAATGGATCAGCAACAAAGTCATTCTTCATCTTCAGGTCATCAATTGGTCAACTGCACATCAGGCTCTCAGAGGATATGACTTTAACCTATAGTATCTGTTTACCAAATCTAGCAATTTTATTATTAGTCCTTTCACAGGATGCGGATTGGTCCGCTATACGATGTCCTCATCATTCGGCTCTTCAGGTATCAAAATTGTTGCATGTTCCCCTTTAGTCAGTGCCTCCATTGTTCAAGTCCTGGGAAAGTACATTTAGCCTACTCTATACATAATTGTATCACATTGTCTTCATCATCTCCTGTCTGCCGGTACATTGCAGAAAATTCTAGCTAAGCAACTTTAAGATCGGGCAGTTAAGGGTCGGGTCATACATCCAGCTTCTTGCAACGCGGTTAATATTTCAGCTCTTTTGTGCTAGGGCTAGGAAACTAGGCCATAATTTCAGCTAAGTTAGCACTACAAGTTAAGGTAAACATAGGTTATACATTTCAATATGACATATTACTACATTATTCTTGTAAATGTTTCATTATTTCACGCAGTTTCAATTATATTAGTACAATCTCGTATAAGTGGCTGTCATGCCCCGAGGGCACATTTTCAAACATGCACATTATTAGCTTCAACGGTCCCTCCTCTGATGACTAAATATGTCATCACACCTTTCTTTACTAACATTTTACAGTTCAGTCTTTGTTGTATGTTGCATTCTTCTCAAATTTTCCCTATAGATTCTTCCACTAGGTTGTTCTAACCTCCTCTGATTGTTTTTAGATCTCCTTAATTTTATATTTTGCCATAATTTGCATATACCCCATAATCCTAATACACAAGCAATCACAATTAATATCTCCCTGTACAATTTTTAATAATACCCCATTCCAAATTTGACTAAACCAACTGCCCACTGAAGCAAATCCTTTTCCAACGTTCTCCCAAACCCCTGGTTCCTTCAACTCATTCAAATCCTTACTTGAATTAGTTAAGTTAGTGAGTAAGTCTCTTATCTCCTTATCATTATTAGGTATGTACAAGCAACAGTGCTTAGCATTAATCATCCTACAGACTCCGCCGACTTTCACTAAAAGTATGGCTAAAGCAAGCCTATTTTGAAGCGTCATAGCTCTATCCGCAGCTAGTTCAGTATCTAACAGGAGTATTGCCCCTGTAAAATTTGACAGCATGTTATCCACAACAGTAGACAACTTCCGTATCTTGATTGCACTCAAAATAACTCCTACTGAAGGAATTACTGCACCAAAAATATCTCCCACAATTGCAGAAGAGGTTTCCCTCCTCTGTCGCTTATGATGTTATTCAGTCACTTTCGGAAACTTCTTTAGATCATCTATTTGATACATTTTAGGGAAAATTATCCCCAATTAGCATGTCCTATACCATCCTCTAGGAAGACGGTAATAAACATTAAGGGCCAGATGTAGGAACGTAGCAAATTGCGACTTGCAATTTGCGAGTCCGTGCGACTCGCAAATTGCAAGTCGCAATTTGTTATGCAGAAAGGTGTCTTAGACACCTTCTGCGAGTCGCTATGGGGTCGCAAAGACCCACCTCATTAATGTTAATGAGGTGGGTCGCAATTTGCGCCCCCATAGCGACTCTGGGCACTCACGGGGATGGAGGCCTGCTGGGAACAGCAGACCTCCATGTCCATGACTGCTTTTAAATAAAACAGTTTCCTTAAAGGAAAACGAGCTGCACTTAGAAAAAAAAACGAAACCTTTTGTTTCGGATTTTTTCAGGGCAGGTGGTGGTCCCTTGGACCACTGCCTGCTCTGAAAAAATAATTTTGGGTCCAGTCACAAAGGGGAAGGGGTCCCATGGGGACCCCTTCCCGTTTGCGAGTGGGTTACCATCCACTTCAAGTGGATGGTAACTGCGACTCCATTTGCGACTGCGTACGCGGTCGCAAATGGAGTTGCATACCACTGCGACTCGCAAATAGGAAGGGAACACCCCTTCCTATTTGCGACTCGGAAATGCATTTTGCGAGTCGGTCCCGACTCGCAAAATGCATTTCTGCATAGCAAACACGCATTTGCGAGTCGCAAATGGCGATTTTTGCCGTTTGCGAGTCGCAAATAGTTTGCTACATCTGGCCCTCTGTCCACAAATATAATAGATCCCAGGAATCGCAGGGTCCTGACCATTCAGCATAAAAGTCCATTTACTCTGACACAGAAATACATGCCTACATTCACTCGTTCCCACAAATAAAGTGTCAGTGCATGATTTTGGCCTATATATACAAAGCTTCCTTACATGTAATGCATCTAAAGCTAACTTACCTTGCGTTTTAATAGCAGTATAAGCATAATCATTCTTATAAGTTCTCTTCTCTAAACCCTTCTCTAACTTTTCCTTCAATGCCTTTCTCCTGTCGTCAGTATGCCCTATGAAGCTCTTTTCTAGTGGTTTAAGCAAACATGTTAGGTTATTCTTGTGCACATATGCGGTCCCAAACGTTAATGTTGGTTCAAAGAAGCCTCTAACTAATACTATATCATGCTCCTTAGCTACTTTACTCAGATATATAATAATAAGAACAAATGAAAACACTACATCATAATTAGAGTAAAAGTATTGTATACACTCTTGGTTATAGAATCTTGTTAGTAGCAAACTACAGCTTATGCCATATGTTAATGGTAAACTATAGTACATAACTCCTTCTTCCACTGAGGAAGGAATATGCATACACACAAGACAATTCCCCGCATCCATCGTCCCAACATACTCACTCAACAAGCGATAGAACACATTAGAAGAAAGCTCTCCTTGAGCATTAGTATAATCATGCAAGTATTTCTCATCTAACCTAAACCTTTCTAAAGCTGTTAGTGTAGTAGTTTCAGGAACAGAAACAATAGTAGCCTTTTTCATATCATGAATAGACATTCCCACAATCATTATTATAAACATTATTCCACACATAACTGCCACTCCGACACTAAGATATCTACAATATCTAACATTTCTAACTTGGTTATTTTGTTCAGCCATGATCTGCAAAGAATCAGAAAGTAGAAGTAACTCTTAAATAAAGTGCAACAGAAAAAATCAAAAATGGAGAAAAAAAAATTCTCTTCTCACAATTCAGTTTCACATTCAGGAACCCCTTTTGCTTTGTCAAAATAGATTAGCAGCTTGTCACATCCAATTTTCAATTGTCATATCAGATTATCAATGTCTCTTCCGGTTTTATTTCATCAGTCTTTTTCCTAGGTTTCTTAGATCAGCTCAACAATTCAGTCATTCAGTCGCCTTCAGGTTATATCGAAGTACTGACTCAGAACTTCTCTATCAAAACAAAAGGACGTAAACTCGTTTTGCCATTCATTTGTAGCTGCATATGCCCACTCAGGACCTGCGTACCTTAGACTTGCTATTCTCTTTCTTTTCAACCTTCGTTCACCACCTAATTCTCCTTCACTCAATTCTTCCTTTCTCGTAGTATCCACTTCTTCTTCTATTGTTTCATTTATGACCAATTCCTTCTTCTTCCCAATCTGTGATTCAGGCCAATTATCTCCTTTCCTCGTTCCATCTGTCAATGTTCTTCTGAAGATTGGACTCTTTTCCTTTTCTTTCTCAATTGTGTTTTCTCTTGATGGACTTGCAACTGGCTCAGGAGGAGTCGAATCACCTTGACTTTGATCCGTCTCAACTCTATCACCCTCTTGATCTGGCACTTGCTCTGTCTGCTTTTCAGCACCGTCTGCTTCTGGGAGAACCTCGGCTGCGCTAGGCTCTTCTACTGTATCCATTGGGATAGACATTTGCACACCCTCCTGTAATTCTTCACGCTTGTCTCTTCCAGGGGTGATTGATCCATCTTCCACAAGCTCAGGTTCAACCTCAAGTTCTATTGGCTCGTGTTCTGGTTTATGTGTAGCTACCTGTTTCGCTGCTGTTGGTGCTCTCAACAACACTTCTTCATGTTCTTGTGGACACACCACTCTCTTTGTATGACTTGTGTGTATCCAGTTCGGAAGTCCTGCACACTTTACAGCTCTCGTAGTCGTTAGCACCACCTGGTAAGGAACCTTCCAACGCGCTTCCAAACAGGTTTTGCGAACATGCTTTTTGATGACAATCCAGTCTCCAGCTCTCAGATTGTGACCTGGGTCATGGATGGGTGGCAGGGTAGTGGCCTGCACCTGCTGTGAGAAAGAGCGAACCAGATCAGCCAGACCTTTGCAATAGTCCAACACCATATCATCTGTAATATTGACAAGTGCATTGGCTGGAACTGCTGGCAATCTCATTGCTCTGTCCATGAGGATTTCATGGGGCGACAGCCCTGTCTTCCTGTCAGGTGTGTTTCGCATTGACATCAACACCAGAGGTAGCGCGTCTGGCCATTTCAGATTTGTAGCGACACACATCTTGGCAATTCTTGATTTCAATGTACCATTTACCTGTTCCACTAGTCCTGATGCTTCAAGGCGATAGCTACAATGCAATTTATGCTCAATGTTTAGTGCTGCACATAAGAGTTTAATCACCTTGTCATTGAAGTGAGTTCCCCTATCTGATTCTAAAGAGATTGGAAATCCAAAATGTGGTATTAACTCTCTAAGCAACAGCTTTGCTACAGTGAGACTGTAATTTCTTCGTGTGGGATATGCTTCAGTCCAATGACTAAAAACACACAATCACCAACACATACTTCAAACCGCCACACGCAGGCATTTCAATGAAATCCAATTGCATCCTGCTGAATGGACCTCCTGTTCTTCCAATGTGGCTCAAATTCACCACTGTCTCTTTTCCCACATTCAGCTGCTGACAAATTATGCATCGATGACATACTGCCTCTGCTGCTTGCCTGAATTCAGGATTGAACCAATCAATTTTGAACAATCTAACCATGGCATCCCTTCCAATATGTGCCTGCCCATGAAAATAACAGGCCATCTGGAACAATAAACTATTAGGCAAAACCATCTGACCCTCCTCAGAAATCCAATTGTCATCTGGTCTTTGGACACATTTTAATTTAACCAAAAGTAGTTTCTCCTCCTCGTCTGCATTTTCCTGCAATGTTTTCAATTCTTCCAATGTATCAATCACTTTTAATGCAAAACTTGTGCAAATACTTTCTTCCTCAGGCATCAATTCCCACTTGTCTTTAAACGATATACAGTTCAATGCGCAAAACCTTGCGACTTGATCCGCATATCCATTTCACAATGATATGTAATCCTATGTCTTTTGATGGTTACTGCATTTTACCACTCCAATCTCTTCAGGTAACTGTATTGCGTACAACAACTCTTTTATCTTGTCGCCATTTCTCACTGGTGTTCCTGTAGAGGTCAGGAAACCTCTTTGTGACCACAATTGACCCAAATCATGAACAATTCCAAATCCATATTGACTATCTGTATAGATTGTGACTCTTAGTCTTGCAGAAACATGGCATGCTCTAGTAAGAGCTACCATTACTGCCACTTGTGCAGAATATACACCTCAAAGCCAGGAAGCTTCTAATGTGCCTGTGGTTGTGCATACTGCATATCCTGCATACTGCATATCCTGCTCTCAATGTCCGTGTTCCATCTCTGAGACATGAACCATCAACAAAGACAATTTGGTCATTTTCCTCCAATCGTGTGTCTCTAATATCAGGCCTTGGTTTTGTACACAGCTCAGTTACCTCAAGACAATCATGCTCAATGTCTTCTTCTTTTTCAATTTCAACAGTATCGCTTGGAAGCAATGTCACTGGATTCAACACTCTACATCTTTTCAATGTTACATTTGGTGCACCCAGTATGCTCGTCTCATACCTTGTCAGTCTTGCACCAGTCAAATATTGCATTTTCGTCTTTGTCAACAAGATTTCAACAGTGTGGTACCATTACCGTCAAAGGGTATCCCATGACTACCCCCTCAAATTGAGAAATACTTTAACCAACTGCACGCAGACAACCTGGTAAAGCTGTTGCGACTGGGTCCAAGGTAGCTGAAAAATAGGCTACTAGGCGATAAGCACCTCCATGGGCCTGTGTTAGAACAGACAAAGAACAAGCATCACATTCATGGCAAAACAATATGAATGGTTTCGTGTAACCAGGCATTCCCAACGCTGGAGCTCTGCACAAACTCTCTCTTAGTTCAGTAAACACCTTCATCTGAGTGTCATCTAGGGTAATGGGATCTGTTACTTCCTTATGAGTTAACTGCTGCAAGGGTTTGGCAATTTCAGCAAAATTTGGAATCCACTGTCAACAATATCCTACCATTCCCAGAAACATTCTGACATCTCTTTGTAAAGTAGGAGGACTTCTCTACAGAATCATGGTAATCCTTTCCCTAGAGATTCTCCTTGACCCCTTCTCAATCTGGTGTCCTAGGTATTTCACTGATTTCTGACAATACTTCAGTTTTATAGGTGACACCTTATGTCCACATTTTCCCAAATGATTCAACAGGGCAATGGAGTCGTACTTACACTCGTCTCTTGTTCTGGATGCGATCAACAAATCATCAATGTATTGCACTAGAGTCGATTGGTACGGTAATTCCAACGACTCCAGATTCTTTTTCAGGATCTGATTAAACAGTGATGGTGACTCCGTATACCCTTATGGAAGCCTGCACCAGCTGTAGACTCTGTCTAGGAATTTGAAACTAAATAGAAACTGTCTATCCTCATGAAGAGGCACAGAAAAGAAAGCTTGTGACAAGTCAACCACTGTGAACCACTCTGCATCGCAAGGAATCTGAAACAGTATCACTGTTGGATTTGGCACCACTGGACAACACTTGACTACCAGATCGTTCACTTTTCGCAAGTCCTGCACAATGTGCACTTTCCCACACGTCTTCTTTAAGCCCATTATCGGTGAGTTACATAGCTTGCTCAACACTTCTTTCGAAACCCCTTGTTTTAGAAATTCTCCAATTATTTGCGCCACCTCATTAGGACATCCTGTGCCATGTTATATTGTGGAAGTTATGGGAATACTACGTTTAGTTTCAAAGTGATCTTAATCGGTTTCACTCCCTTAATCAAACCTACTTCTTTACCTGTCAGGTCCCTGACATTTTCTTGTACTGTTCCCTGTAAATCCCCATGTAATTCTTTCACAGTAAACATTGGGAAAAACTCAATCAATGGGTATTCTTCACTTGCATTGCCGACCATTGTCTCAGACACCTGTTCTTCTTAATCAGCACTATTAGTTTGAACCTCTATTCCAGTGTTCGAACAACTAATGGAGCATTTTGTCTTGCACAGTAAGTCCCTTCCCACAGACTACAAACCTATTTAGTTACCAATCTCATCACTCCCTCTTCCAGTGTCCCACTTTTCCACACAAATGACACAATGAGATCTTTCTCATTCACTGCATGTCATTCTGGACTACCACAGTACCCAAATCCGGACCATGTGACATGTCCATTCCACGACCTCTACCTCTCATTTGAGGCGGAACATAATAGTTCTCTGCTGCTGTGGCATCGGTTGTACTAAGGCTCCCTGCACTCCTGTCTGAGCTGCCTTTATTTGCATCACCATTGCTTTTTCCTTCAGCTTTTTCTGCTTCAATTCAATCTCATCACTACAGTATTTTGCATACTGCAATACCTCATCAATCGGCTTTGCCTGGCAGCAAATCAAATGACTCTTAATCATCTGTCTTACTTCTGGTCTCAACCCTTCGACGAACCTGAACACAAAATGCAACATGTCTTTCAGCTCAATTGCTTCCTTACCACTGTACTCTTTAAATGCCTTCAGCAATCTCTCATAATAGGTATGTATTGACTTTATAATCTCTTGCACTGTTCTGTCAATTCTCTGACAATCAATATTTTTGGGAGAAATTCTCATCTTCAGGAACTCAATCACCTTACAATATTATTTCATTACCTCAGGTGAGGGTGCACCTGTAACTATCCCTTTCTGGTTCACTTGTTGGCCAATCCACTGCTCTCTTACATTCGACCCACAAATCAGCCGGAACCACTATCTCCAACAATGTATTTAAGTCTTCCCACAGACATTTAGAGAGTTTCACAAACCTGTCTGTCTGCTGATACTACTGAACTGGTTTCTCTCACAGTTTTGGGTAATCATTTGTGAATGACAATATATCACTTCTGTGCCATGGGATATGAACAAACTTCCCTCCTGGAATTTCTCTCATCTGAAGCATTTTTATTGGATCTTTTTCTTTCTGCATACTTTCAGACCCTTCTTGTGAATCTCGTTTCCGTTTATCCTTCTTCTTTGCCCATCTACCTTCCCATTTTTCCAATGCTCCCCAAATCTATCTGAGCACTCTGCAACAATTCTTTTAAATAAGCCTTCATTCCTGCTGACTTCATGTGCTCAAAATCCTTTGCCTCAAAATCTAACCTATAACTTTGTTTCAAATGTTTTGTTTTCTTAATCTCGATATCGTGTTTCTCTGCCAGCTATGACAATTCCTGATGTATCTTACTCACTTCCCTACTGATTCTTGGACACAAGTACCTCAGCTCTTCTTCTGTGTAGGATTCTAACCTGTTCACTCCCATTGTTCCCTCAACTAGCTCTGTTGCTTCTGTAGCTAACCTTACACGATTTATCTGCTCTTCACCCCTAGATGTATTTGGAGGTGTATTCAGACTGTCCAACTACTCACTCAATTGCTGAGCTGTCAATCCCTGTAACAAGATATTACTTGCATTTGGCACTGGTACCTGTTGTATCACTGCAATTGAGTTTGCGGAGTCAACGGTTTCATACCTTGTCTTGCACTCGAGCCATTTACTGCATCTGGAAGAGCTACAAGTGGACTAAGATACATTAACGGTCTAGATCCATTAAAGGTCTGACCCATAGATGACACCATCTGCACAGGATCCCAATCCCACCTAGCTTCTGCTAAAGACTTTTCCACCTTTTTTATTCTACTTTTGAATTTCATCTCTTGTTGCTGTCTGGCTTCTGGTGGGGCTGGCTCCCCCACTGACGCCTTATTGTAAGAATCACCCTTCATGGCACTTCTAAATGCTTTGAAAAACTTCATTTTGTCTATTGTAAATATTTTGATTAAAAAATGAAAGGACTTTTACTCCCAAGATTCCTTTCACTCGCTTACTCAACCAATTGCCTTTTACGGACTGCTGCCAATCCGCTCGCGACTCTTCTTACTTACCAACCTATACCAGCGCGGCACACTCTGATGTCACACTCACACATTGTGGCTGAAAAAGTCTTGCGGCTTGTCCTCCTAGACTTCAACTCACATAAACTAATGCAAAATATTGCGAGCAATTATCAAAAACCAATAACTGAAACAAATCTGCTGGTTTACTACAGGAAGGTAGACAATCGCTTCCGAGACCGTACGGATTTTCACTAATAGCCCTTTCGCTCATATAGCTATTCCTCTTTCTAAGTCTCCCACATTCGCAAGCAAAATTTGACCTGCAAATTTCACTCTCAACTGATCAATGGGTCTGTCTTGGTGCACAAAGGACTCGCCAAATCTCAGTATAAAAAAATTCTCGTACTCATTTAATTCACACACCGACTTGTTGGCCACGCCCGATCAACCTACTAAACCAGGCAGATTACAACATATAACCAAGTGTCTCCTACACTTGTCAATATACTCTGGAGTCTTAGACTATGTAGGGTTCGTACATCACCAACAACCACGTGGAAGTCGACGGCTTCCCTATTCTCGTACTGCGAAGTACGCACACTCCTACTGACCTCAACTGAAGTACGCAAACTCCCTACTTTACCTCACATACATCACAATTCACCTGCGATTTGCTTAAGCCTCTGCAAGCGTAACCTACCACTTTCACACTATCACAAGAAAGCCGAAAACATACCCATCTTTACTAGCCGGATCCAGGATCTGGGAAAGTCATTTCTGGGCTTAAGGGGACATCATCCTTGCTACAGTTGCCATTTCAGAAAAACAGAATTCAAACCTCATAAAAAAAATATGAATGACTAACCCTAACATAAACTACCATCATCACCAATAATCACCACATAACTAGTTTTCCAAGGAAACTAACCATCAAGCTGCTACCAAAAGCTGTTAGCGCGCCTGGTCCTTAGTAAGTAAACTTACAAAGGGACGTGTGTAGGTCGATGAACCTTTTGAATCGCATGGAATATTCTAGTCATGTAGTGACTACTGGAATCAGAAATCAATATAAATAACTAACAACCTTTAATAATCAACATCTATAATCATCTATTCATAAATAACCACAACTCAGCAAAGAGTTAAACAGCTTTTTATTTCCCTAATTATTACAATACTAAATCAAGGAGTTAGATCAAACTTTATTTAATCAGCTCAATTATTAATTCATTAATAAAACAATCAAAAATAGCTTTTGGAAAATATATGCGCGAATGCACCTACATACGTCAAAGAATATCAGCCTTAATAGCAGAGTTCAGCAGATAGCTCGTCAGTCATTTGTCACTGTCAACATCACCCTAAAAAGCCTACCTAACCAAGATTAGCATTAGCATGTGGGACTTCATGCAATTTTATTTTGAGAAAACATAAATTTGGAAAAACATCTTTCTAAGTGAAAATTCTATAATCAGCGCAGTTGCTACCTAGAAGAAAAGGCACAATTAGTCAGTCGCATTTTCATAGCTACCTATCCACAGAATGTATCAGCAACAAAGTCAATCTTCGTCTTCAGGTCATCAATTGGTCAGCTACACATCAGGCTCTCAGGGTATGAGCCCAATGACAGAAGCTCGAACTGCGTCACCTGACGTCATCAATTCACCCCTCGCATCTGAAATGTTCTCCCCTTGTCATGACTTTTTATTAGGGTCTCCCAGTCCATCCCCTTAATTTCCAATTGGTCAGCCAGTCAGCGGACATGACTTTAACCTGTAGTATTTGTTTAACAAATCTACAAATTTTAATATTAGTCCTTTCACAGGATGCAGATTGGTCCGCTATACGATGTCCTCATCATTCGGCTCTTCAGGCATCGAAATTGTTGCATGTTCCTCTTCAGTCAGTGCCTCCATTGTTCAAGTCCTGGGAAAGTACATTTAGCCTACTCTACACATAATTGTATCAAATTATCTTCATCATCTTCTGTCTGCCGGTAGATTGCAGAAAATTCTAGCTAAGCAACTTTAACATCGGGCAGTTAAGGGTCGAGTCATACATCCAGCTTCTTGCAACGCGGTTAATATTTAAGCTCTCTTGTGCGAGGCCTAGGAAACCATGCCATAATTTCAGCTAAGTTAGCACTACAAGTTAAGGTAAACATAGGTTATACATTTCAAAATGACATATTACTACATTATTCTTGTGCATTTTTCAGTATTTCACACAGTTCCAGTTATATTAGTACAATCTCGTAAAAGTGGCTGTCATGCCCCGAGGGCACATTTTCAAACGTACACATTATTTTCTCTATGATTAATTTCTCTATGCACTTTTCATTAGTCAAAACATATAAACATAATTAATAATTTTCTAATTAGCATATCTGCTTCAACAGGGCCATGTCATCTCCCAACCATAATTCCGTTTTGAATAGTAAATCATGCTGTGTGTCCGTGAGCAGGTCATAGATGTGGTGCTTGTTTTTTTAGAGTGATCGAGCATTAATAAGCAGGCAGTTTAGAAATTGTGTGCTTGTGGTGGTGTCATTTTGTTTTGGAGAAGGGTGAGCAGTATAGTTTGAGCTTGTAGCAGGTGTGTTGTTAGTTGTGATAACAGTATTAGAATATTACGGGGGTGATGATGTGTTTTGATGCGTTTTGGAGAAGAGTATATGAGGTGTGTAAGCGGGGATGGACGAGAGTTAGGGGTGTTTGTGTTAGATTTGATCACTGGAAGACGTAATATGTGTGGTGGAGTGGAGGGTAAGGATTGTATGGCTGTGTGTAATTGGTGAAGAGGGGGGGAGTGAGTTTGGGGATGGTAGGATGGAAGGGTGAGTTTAGGTTTTGTCATTAAAAAAAGGGGTCTGGGAGGAGAAAATATAGGAGAGTGCTGTAGGTTTGTATGAACAGGGAGTGTGTGTCTGGATGGCTGAAAGTATTGTACAATGTGGTTTTGTGTTGAGTGGGTGATGGCTGGATATGTTAGTGGTAATGGACAGAGTTGTGTTTGGTGTGAGAATTAAGGTGTCTTAATGTTGTAGTTATGGTGGATATGTGTATGGGTGTGGTATGTGGAGTTTTGTGCTGGTTAATGAGACATTGAAATCTATTTGCGGTCTGTTTGTGGTGCATGAGTTGGATGCCTTTGCTGATACTGTGTTTGGATGTTAGAGGATGTGTGGGGAATAAGGTTGTTTCTTGTACATGGAAAACTTAGCATTTCTAGCCCTAGGCCTGACAAGGCCTGCACAGGCTCAAACAGGCAACTGCCCTTGTCCTCCCTGCCCTTAGCCTTGACACCCGGACTGAGACACCCTGAGCCCTAAGCTTAAATAGCCTTATTGGCCAATAGAAACCTAGTCCTAACCCTCACCAATCAGATTCATAACCCTAAACCCGAGAGCCAATGGGAGACCTAGCCCTATTAACCTATCACACCCCTAGTCCTGACTAGCAATCACAACAGTAACCCTAAAACCTCAGTCCAATAGGAACCCTAGCCTTAGCACCAATCACAATAGAAGCCCTAAAACAACGAACCAATAGGATAAACTACAGACCAATAGGAATCCAAGCCCTATTACCAAATACAATAGAAGCCCTAATCCTTAAGCCATTAGAAAGACTAGTCCCAGCAACCAATCACAACATATCCAACAACCAATAGAAACTTATTTAAGGGCCAAGTTAACTTAAGCCCAAGCCCCTGTAGAAGGGAGGTCCACCTCTATTCAGAATCTCCTTGGATACAGACAGATAGAATCCACACTTCCAAGCAAACAGAGTCTACATTCCAGATAAGGGACAGATAGAAAACCACTGAAATACTGCTTGCCGCACACTCAGAAATTTGGCTTTTTCAAGGCAAAAACAAGTAGTGCATACGCTTTCTAAACACAGTTTAAATCACAGAGCAGATCATTGAGTTTCATAAACACACTCTGGTTAGCCGCTCAGGTGTAGGTAGCCTTTTTTTTTTTTATGGAAGGAGGGTGGACTTATACATTCTTTTGTCACAAACTAGGAGGGAAACAGTCATGAGTAAAAACAGTTTAAAAACACAAAGCTGGCTGAAACACAGGGAGCCTTCTGTAAATAGGCTCAGGTAACAGTACAAACACTTTTTAACAAATAACAGTAACAGTTGTGTAAGGGGAAATGTAAAATAAAGCATACACATGTGACGCAGGTATTGTGACTGAACTGCACAAAAAAACAGAACTAAATGCTCTCGTCCCAGTCTTACAGGTAGCTGCCTGTATCTAACTCATCATTTTGTGTTCAAAGGTACAATTCAGAATTAAAATATTGGAAATCCAATGGTTAAAAGACTCATGAGGAAAGGTGAAAAAAGCTAAAGGACTCGGTCACAGATTGCTGACTTTAAAAGGCAGCACCCATTGGGGGATGTGCAGACCACGCAAGCCGAACAGAATGAGGGCATACATTCTAAAGGCAATCCTGCCATCCGATCAGACTGTGAAAGCTGTACATATGCAGATAGGCAGATTAGCAGCTGTAACTCGATTGCAACCTAAGATCAACCCAGGAACACTATCAGCATATCAATCATCACACAAAAAGATAGCTCTACCTCCTGACTTTCCAGAGAAGAACAACTACTTCCTGGGATAAGATGGGCACCCTATAGTTGCTATTCCAATGATTGGTGATCAAGAAATACCCAACCAATCAAACCAGCATGGCCTAATAGGAAATAGGGAGCCCTTACGTGATATGCTCGGCAGGAGTTTCGGCTACTTCATTGTAGGAGAGTTATTGGTAGTAACTAAAGCCTAGACAAAAATATGTTTTACTAGGTGAGGTTTGCTAGTAATTGGAATATTCAACCATAGTGAGGCTACCAGAAATAGAAGTGCATCCCTTCTGCGTTGGTTATCTGGATTATGTAAATCAGTTTCATCCAGGAGCCTTCAACCTTTGCTTGAGTGAGAGTTACTCCTGATTAATTAATTCTATTTGGATCTACTGCCTAATAGGGGAATTATAAAAGGATACAGAAACTACAGGTAGCTTAAGTGTTTGCCCTGGAGTACCCAAGTCCTGTTGCAATGAGCATACACTATTAATGGCACAAGGTCTATATCCGGGAAAAGATTCCCTACAGGGATCTTAAAGGACTAGTATTGTCCTTTTAGTCTTGTTTTGCAATCAACTTTTTAAGCCAAGTTCTTCATAAAAGTTTCTTGCATCCTCGTCAAACAATTACAAGGGATAAAATTGTTTTAATTGTGAGAGCCACCGTCCAAACAAATTTTGTTACCTCATTAATGGCCCAAATATAATTGATTAATGTCTAAAAACCGGCCATGCCTTAGTAACCCATGTTTAATAATAATGTTTCCTAGAGGTAAGAATGGTTTGAGCATTCCAGTAATGCCTGCCCTGGGGTTTTTTGCTGCCCTAGACTAAAATGTGTAAAAGTGAGGAAAAATAGAGAAAGGAGAGAAGTAATGTGAGGAAAGAGGAAGAAGGGAAGAATAAAGAGAATTAAAGGAAGAAAGAGAAAGACATGAAAGAGCGGCGGAAAGAATGAAGAAGAGAAGTGAAAAGAAGGAAATGTAAACTATCAAACATATGTGAAGTTAGATAGCTATTCAGTTCTTGGTAGTAATTCTTTCATCTTGAAAGTTTGAAACAGTGTGGTCTAAGCCCATGCATTTAATGTTTTCAGGCTTCTTGCCCGGCAGACGCACGACGACCTTTCACAAAGGTGCGTGCTATTTGTTGCTCCTGCACTGTCAGCTTCTCAGCTCCACTGAAAGAGGCAGGCAGTGCTCTAAAGTTCAGTCTTTGAAGGCAGGAAATCTGCAGGCCCTTGAAATCAGCTGACAGGCTGCGAGAAACTCAGAGACAGCCAGGGAACTACTGGTAGGTAACTCCCAGCTGACCTATGGAGTAGCCTGGTTTAAACCAATACGTGAATATAAATATTTATCGGTGGTGGTAGAATCTTGTAAGCGTTTCCTGCAGGTCTGGACTCAGTTGCATAACACTTGTATTTAGTAGTGATGGGTGGAGTTTGTACCTTTTATTCGGATCACAAGCAGTTACATTAGCAGCAGTGGACTCTGTAATGGGAGTGCGTCTCCAATTATCGCACTCCTTTAGGCCCAGTTTAAGGAGGATCGTTGCACACCTAAGCAAGCTTTTCTTGTGTGGGTATTAAGTAATGGTGCTCCCTGGGTAAACAACTTATATAGTGACAATGGCTGGATAAGCAGCATTACCAGAGAAATATTGAAAGAAAAGGGCAGATCAAGGTACAAAGAGCTTAAACTTACTGAAAGAACATAAAAGAATTCTTAAGGTCAGGTGTTTGCATTTTAATAGTGCATTACCGAGAAATGCTTGGCTCGCCCAAGACAGAATACCTCAACTGACATATGACAAATGCAGTCTGTGGCTGCAAGTCTTAAATTACCAGTTCAGAAGGCGCCAAGATAATCATAACCCGGAACGGCCTTAATGGTTTTAAATATAACATGTATTTTTTTTTTAAACGTAAGTCTTTAACAAATTACATAAAAATATCAACCGAGCGAAGGCTTTGCATACAGAAATTTGGACTACTCCTTCGGCAAAGGAAATGGAGGAAGTACGTTTCCAAGTTAAACAAGCTTTGGCAAAGTCAATAGGTTTCGCCTATGTGAGATATATTGGCTTTCCCAGTGTTTCTTACTCATGTTGCAACATGGCTGAAAGTAAAGAAAACAAACATTTTCAGTGCAATAGGTCTCACATTTTCTGGAGTTAGAGCTATTGGCATTGTAAATGTATAACTGGACTTTTCTTGCCACATAAATTGGTCAACCCTGCCTCATAATTTCGTCTTTTCCTGTCATATAATTCCAGTGTCCCAGCATTTAACTAAAGCACTTCCATTTACTGCATTCCCCTATCTTAAAACATATACAATTATCATGTAAACCTTTATCAGAAATACACTTTTGGCATTAGTAGGTAATGCTCAAAACACCATAACAAAAATATTATTTGGGACGGATTGGAGGGTGAAAGGAAAGAGGGAGTCGGGAGTAAAGATGGAGAGGACAAGTGGCGTAGTAACAGTGTAATGGGCCCTGGAGTAAGAAAGGAAAGTGGTTGACTGCAATTTTGGTAGGAAAATACAGCAGTAATTAGAGTTGAGTGAGGTCCATAGGTCTCTGGGGCCCGGTGCCACTGCACCTGTTGCTCCATTGATAACTAGGCCTCAGGAGAGAAAGTGAATGGGGCAGAAAAAAGAGATGCGAAAGGACTACAACAGACAAAAGGAAGAAAGAGAAGGGGTCGCAAAGAAATAAAAGAAAGAATGGAAAGAAAGAACAGGAAAATTAAACCACAACTAAGAGAAGAAATGGAGCAAACGTGTAAGACAAAAGAAAAAAGGGAAGGAAGCTAGCGAATGAAAGAAAAGAGAGAAGTGCAAAAAAAGATAAAAATGAACATTAGAGGAAAAAAAGAGAGATGGTGAGAGAAAGAAGCAGCAAAAGAACCAGGGCGTGTTTGTACTGACACATTTCCCACAGACACAGAATGGGAAAACCACTTTGACACTTCGGGTCCCGACAAGTAATTTGTGGCTTCCACATACAGGTGGGAAAAAGAGGGATCTATAGTAAAACGGGAATTGACAGACAAAGATGAGAAAAACACCAGAGAAAGGAAGGAAGAAAGATCTAAAAAAAAGTGAAAGGACACATACCGAGTTAAAGGAAAGAGCAAATAAAAAAGACGAAGAAAAAATGAAGGGAAGAGAAAAAAATGGTGAAAGAATGAATGCCCGATGAAGAAAAAAGAGGACTGAAACAAGGAAAGAAAGAACTAAGCTTTTGCACGTTTGAGAGAGGAGGTAGCAAAAAGGAAGAAGGAAATAAAAAAAGGGAGAGGAGTAGAAATAAATAGATGAAAGAAAGAGCAAAACTGTTAACGTCGATTTTAAGAGCTGGAAAAAGAAACGTGGGGGAGAAAGACAGTATTGCGAGCAGAGTAAAGGAAAGAAAGCAGAGAGATAGGTGAAACAGACCCTCCCAAATAAAGATTGCAACTAAGAATAGATTTAATTGGCCCTCCCACTTCCTCAAACAGAAGCTAGAATGTGGAACTGCAGGGGGCACTGCAGAACAGCAGGGGATGCATTAGCAGAGTTGTATGTGAACTCCAATAAAACAATAATGGGGCGCTTTAGATCAGGATTGGGGGGTATAGACAGAGCTGTGTCCCAGCCCAGTGCTGGAATAACAGAAAGGAAGTGGGTGAGGAATGAAAAACGGAGCGCTGTGTAAATTCTGGTATTGGAATAATGGGGCGCTCCAGATTACAGCTGAGGTGCACTGACAGAGTTGGATGTGGGCTGCAGTATTGGAATAGTGACAAGCACACAAGTTCAGAAGTGAGGCATGTTAATGGCGCTATATGTGGAACCTAGTATTGGCGTGCCAGTGTTGCTGAGTGTTAGCCTGGTGAACCTGCGACTGGGGCCCAGTATGGGAGTGGCATTGCCTCTGTACCACAGAAGCGATGAGTCCTGAAGGGCGTGTGGGTGAGCCTTAGTACTGAGAAGAAATGTGCACTGAATGTTAGAACTGATGGATTCTGGCAGAGAAGTGGTGGTTCCCATCAACAGTGGTGTTGGATGTTAGACTTGAGGTACACTGGCTGAGCTGTGTTTTGCTCTTTTGGGACCAGTATTGGCTTGGCAGTGGGACTGAATAGTAGAATTGAGCTGCTGTAATGGAGCTGTGTGCGAGCGGGTCCCTGTATAGGAAAGGAAGTAACCTGGCTGGGGTGGACCTGAGGTGCACTGATGGAACTGTGCCCGAGGTCCTAGTCCTGGAACAGCAGAGAGTACTGACTGTAAGAAATGAGGTGCTCTGGCACACCGCATTTGTGTGGTTTGGGCACAGGTACGACCGAAGGCTGGGAGTGTGTGAACTGCAGTGCACTTATGGAGCTACACCCGAGGTCCCAGTACTGGAGCAGCAGAGTGTACTGACTGTGAGAACTGAGGTGTTCTGGCAGACAACAAGCGTGGGGTTCCTGGCACTGCCACAGCTGAGGGCTTGGAGTGTGTGAAATGCAGTGCACTGATGGAGCTGCGTCCGAGGTCCCAGTACTGGAGCAGCAGAGTGTACTGACTGCAAGAACTGAGGTGTTCTGGCAGACAGCATGTGTGGGGTTCCTGGCACTGGCACGGCTGAGGGCTTGGAGTGTGTGATCTGCGGTGCACTGATGGAGCTGCACCCGTAGTACCATTACTGGATCAGCAGAGTGGATTGACTGTGAAAACTGAGGTGCTCTGGCTGACAGCATGTGTGAAGTTCCTGGCATGGCTGAGGGCTTGGAGTGTGTGAACTGGGGTGCACTGATGGAGTTATGCCCGAGGTCCCAGTACTGGAGCAGCAGAGTGTACTGACTGCAAGAACTGAGGTGCTCTGGCAGACACCATCTGTGGGGTTCCTCGCAGTGGAACGGCTGAGGGCTTGGAGTGTGTGAACTTGGGTGCACTGACAGAGCTGCGAGTGGGTTCCCAGTATGGAGCAGAAGTAGGCACTGTATCTAAGGATTGCAGAGCCCTGCTAGAGCTGGGTGCCTAGGCTATAAGCAATTACAAGCAATCCTCCCCCCTTGCTCTCAGCACACAGGCAGGCACACTTGGTAAAGAAAATCCAAGCCAAGGAAGGACAGGAGCCCGGCAGCTGAGAGAAGGTGCAGAGAGCCCACAAAGAGAAAATGTAACCAAGATAACATACTGATTTATAGCCTTGTTTACAGCTAAGCTCAGAGGAAGAATGCCCTGCAAATGAAAAGGGAAGCTTCCCTGGACAGGAGCAGGAAACAAAGTTAAAAAAAAGTCTCCTACAGAGCAGATAAACACGGACAAAGCGTAATTATACAGTGATTGGTCCCTGCTCCCACACAGAAGAAGGAAGGACAAAGAGGCATGACTGACCATTAGCAAGCAAGGATTTTTAAATGACACTGAAACTAACAAATTAAATAGCTGGAAGCCCACAGAAGAAGTATACTTTAAAGTATACAAGAGGTTGTACGCTTACGCTCGACCTAAAAACCTGTCTGCCATTGTCATTTTGGGAGGGCTGTTGAAACGCATCCTGTTGCTGCATTGGACAACGGTTTTACAACAGCATATAATAATACAAAACACAGTTCTTAAATCTATCACAACTTGAATATGAGATTTACTTGCTATTAAAGCAGCCAAGAACATTTGCTACAATCAGCTGCCGAACATACGTTTCTGGGCAAAGCTCACAGAGGAAGTACGTAAACCAGTGGTTCCCAACCTGTGGTCTGGGGACCCCTGAGAGTCCACAAAGCCTCCACAGGAGGTCTGCGACTGCTTAGAAAATGTAATAATTTTAACAGATTAGGTCCCCAGCTTTCAGTAATGACTTGGTGGAGGGGGTCCCCGGATTCCAAAAATGATTTTGTGGGAGTCCCCAGGTTCCAGTATTAATAAAGTGGGTGTCCACAGAAGTCTAAAGGTTGCGAACCCACCCCTAAATACATTGTATTTTATTAGAAGCATTTGCAATGCAATAGTTCTCGCATTTGCTTGAGTGAGAGCTATTGGCATTGTAAATGCATAACTGAACTTTTCTTGCCACATAAATTGGTCAACCGTGCCACATAATTTGGTCCTCTCTGCCACATAATTCCAGTGGCTCTGCATATAACGAAAGCACTTCCATTTACCTTCTTCCTCCATGTGCAGAAAAAAATGAAAATATTGCCAGTATTTTTATTATATTTCTTATATTATTATTTTGGGGTCCCTCCCAACCCAGTGTGGAGACCAACAGATGACCTAGACAGAAAGAGCACATTGTGCAGTGAGTTATGGGCAAAAATGTTTTGTAAAAGGAACGCCCTGCAAAGCATTATTGGGCAAGTTTCCGAGTGCAGCAAATATTGTAATATCTTGGCTGTAATGCTCAGACAGCCCCTAGAGGGCACCACTATAAAAATAACATTTATAATAAACATGATAATGTCACCATATAGTTAGCCATACAGGGCATAACAACATGAAAACAGAATGGCAGAAAGTAATGCAGTGTAACCATGTATGTAGCCCTTAGAGGCCATAGTGCCTTACACATTTTCAGGCCTAGCAAGCCTACTCCAATACTATTATAAGCAAGGCCCTTAAAACACAAACCACTCCCCTCTGTAAAACAAAAGTTCCAGCCATGAGAGAGCATAAAAAGACACTGACCGGTGGGAGGGGTTATTATTTTGCAGTCCCCCCAACCTAGTGTGGGGACCCAGAAATGATCTAGACAGAAAGAGTCCATTGTGCTGAAAGTTTTGACGGTGGTCCCATTGTTCTAGGACCACCACCAGGTGAGTTAACGGGCAAAAATGTTTTTTAAAAGAATGCCCTGCAATCATTATGGGGCAAGTTTTCAAGTGCAGCGAATATTGTAGTATCTTGACTGTAATACTCCCCTAGAGGACAACATAATAAAAATAGTATTTGTAAGGAACATGGTCATGTAACCATATAGTCAGGCCCTAGAGAGCATAATGACATGAAAACAGAATTGCAGAAAGTAATTCAGTGTAACCATACATGTAACCTCTAGAGGGTGTGCCGTACACATTTTCAGGCATAGCAGGCATACTGCAAAACTATTATAAGCAAGTCCCTGTAACCACACACTACTCCCACCTGTGAAACAAAAGTTCCAGCCATGAGAGAGCTTAAAAAGACATTGAATGGTGGGAGAGGTTCCTATTTTGGGGTCCCACAAACCTAGTGTGGGGACCATGAGATGACCTGGACAGAAAGAGCATGCCGTGCTGAATAGTTTGGTGGTGGTCCCATTGTCCTAGGACCACTACAGGCTGAGTTATGGGCAAGAATGTTTTGAAAAAGAAATGCCTTGTTAAGCATTATGGGGTGAGTTTCCTGAGTGCAGTGAATATTGTAGTACCGGCTCTCCCGCTGTACCGGGAGAGCCGTTTTGAGGACTTCTGTGTTTTTTTCCTGTGTTAAATGCTCCAGTTTGTGTATTTTTTAACTGCTAGGCTTGTTAAGTAGTACTTATGTAAAGCCCTCCACAGATCGAGGTCGCGCTATGTGAAATTTCATGGAGGTATGTAAAGCGCTCTTCCGATCAAGTCTGCGGTATATGAAACTTCACGTCCTCATGTAAGCGCTCCTCTGATTGAGTTTGCGCTATATGAACCTTTAAAAAGAAATATTAAATAAATTAAAAAGGACCCCCCTCCAGCTTGCAGCCTTAGTGCGCAGACACCACAAAGAAACAGCGGCATTCCCGCAACAAGGAAGAGGAAAAAACAGCATATGGCCACGCAGAACAAAGTGGTAGTGCACCACACTAAGGTATGTGGCCGATCGTGCAATAATCCATGTTACAAGATCAGTCTCCAAAGCGGTAACAAAGCAGCCTCAAGGCGAGACAAGCATAGAGCATTTACCTACGAAATCAAGGGAATTTGGAAAGGCAGATCAAGGAACGAATAAAAGTAATGGGCGTGAGATGGGCATGTTGCAAGCCCACAGATGTAGATTACATGTCGAGAGACAACGCTTGCGCTCTGCCTATGCTTGATTTAAAAATATATATAATGAGGATCAGATCGTCATAATGAGTGTCAGTGTTGACCTCTGTTTTCCCCATAATCAAGACAAAAATATTGTTATTTTTGCATGGCATCTTCCCACCGCTATGTTAAGGGTAATTTCTAACTGAAACAAAAGTCGATCGTTATAAATTCACTATTGTAATCCGCTGGTTAGCTTTCATGTTCCAGGAGCGTTAGGGAAGAAAATCTGCATTTAATTTATTTTCTAATGGAAACAGAATGAAAGCTGACTCCGCTGCCAAATACGTGTCTGATTTACAAGTATAGATAGGTGTGGCTAATTCTGCTGCTAAAAGATCACTTCTCGTTCTGCCAATTTTAAATGTTTTTGGGGTCGTAGAAGCATAGAAAGACAGTGGATGAATGATTGGGAATCGTAGTTCCATTATCTGGACACTTCAACCTAAAGAGGGCCATTGCACCCACAGGGGTGCTTGTCAGCTTAAAGCTGGTGTGTACGACAACACATTTGTATTATTGTTAGGCAGTAAACACCCCGGGGAGCTCTGCTTGCCCTCGTGCCCCTCACGTTCTGCTCCCTCGCACACTCCCTCCTCGTTGTGGCGAATGGCTAACTAAGCCCCAGAAGCGTTCTGGGAGGGGGACCTGCTGGACCTCCTGCTCCGACATCACCCTGCAGGGCCGGGATAGGGGAGGAGGGATGCCTCTTTCCCTCTCTGTTCACATCCATTTCCGCACCGCTGGAGCATGGCAACTTCTCCATGTGAACCTAGGGCTGCTCTGTTTAGAGAGGGCACACGCTGGATGGCTGGTCGTTGCATGCTGAAGATTGCTATCTTTTTATTTTTACATAAAGGGGAAAATGTGCCTATTCCCTTCTGGGCCATCATGTTTCTAGTATCGGCTAACTGAATCACATTATTATTTTTCAAAAGTGTAAAGAGGCTGCTTGTTGTTCACATTGAGATTTTTAACATACAGCCACGCGAAGCAGTGAGGCATAAGAAAAAAGTAGTGCGCCACACCCAGTTATATGGCAGATCGTGCAATAATCCATGTAACCTGGTCAGTCTCCAATGCAGAAACAAAGCAGCCTCAAGGCGGGACAAATTTAAAGCATTTACCTACGAAATCAAGGGGATTTTGAAAGGCAGGCCAAGGTATGAATGAATGATGGGTGTGAGATGGGCGTATTGCAAGCCCATAGATATATTTAGGTTGTGAGGGAGTTGACTGTAACCCACAAAATCATGCAAGAGCAACGTTTGCTGAGCAGTCGTATATTAGAATATCACTTGTTGCACAGTTGAAATAACTACTGTGAGTGTGATGCACTCTATTGCAGTCAACAGAAATAAAACAAAATAAAACAGTATGGCCCTCATTACAACATTGGCGGTAAATGCCGCTTACCGCCGTGCAGAAGACCGCCAACACACCGCCACGGCCGCAGAATTCCTGCCACAGCTATTACGACCCACAGCTCGGAATCCGCCAAAATCTAGACACCCACACAAGTCCGCCACACCGAAGGTCAGTGGTAAACTGGCGATAACAAAACCTCCACCGTCACGCCAACAAGAATACACCCACACTATCACGACCCACGAATCCACACGGCGGTCTTTCAACCGTGGTATTCCATTGGCAGTACACACCGCTGCGCTCAAAATACACACACATTTACAAAACACTACCACATAGGACAATTCGAAATACACACACCTGATACACATACACACACCCCTCCCACACACCCAATAGAATATAAAACACACACCCACATTACCCACAAACCCTTACTACCACAATTGTGACTGAAGGCCAGAGAGAGACACCACCATCTACAAACGAGCATCCACAGGCACTCAACACCATTACTCACACAACATCCATGCACAAAACACCACACACCCCTAAACATAACCCCACACATCACCCCACACACCACCCCACACATCACCCACACCACCCCATGGCACTGCAAAGACACCCCAGGTTTCCAGTGGAGGAGCTCAGGGTCATGGTGGAGGAAATCATCCGGGTAGAGCCACAGCTATTTGGAGCACAGGTGCAGCACACCACAATAGCTAGGAAGATGGAGCTATGGCGCAGAATCGTGGACAGGGTCAACGCAGTGGGACCACACCCAAGAACACGGGATGACATCAGGGAGAGGTGGAACGACCTAAGGGGGAAGGCACGTTCCGTGGTCTCAAGACACCAGATTGCAGTTCAGAGGATTGGCGGCGGCCCCCCACCTCTTCCCCAAGAACTACCAACATGGGAGGAGCAGGTCTTGGCTATACTGCATCCTGAGAGCCTTGCAGGAGTAGCTGGAGGAATGGAATCTGGTAAGGCAAAGCTTTCACTACTTCAACCCCCACCCTACCTGCATGCTATCACATACCCCCACCCTCACCCCCATCACTCCAACTCCTCACATATGTTCCCCTATCACAAACTACACATCCCAACACCAAGCCCTGCATGCAACAACAGAGCATGGACACCCATCACCAATGCATGGCCACTGCACATACCCACACACACCCCTAAACATTTAGCACACAAGGTCCTAGACAAGAATGCAAGCACTGGGGTGCAGGGTCACCCACCCATTGCACACCATGGTACACACAGATGCAATAATCATGCCATTACCCCTACCCAACGTCACCGGACAGGAGGGTCCAGACATGTCCACTCCACCCACAGAAGAGGCCCACAGTGATGACAGCAGCTCTGTCCATCTGGATCTAGATGACCAGCCCGGCCCATCTGGGACCTCGGGACAGTCGTTTCCCCTCACACTGGCACAAGCCACAACAGAGCCTCCCCCCTCTGGAAACACCAGCACAGCACCCACCCAGCGGGCCCATACCTCTGTCCCCAGGACATGTCAAACAGCAGTGTGTCCAACACTACAGGGAACCCAGGCTAACCCACCACCCCAACAACACCAGGGACCTGGGGGCAGTGGGCACACAGTTCAGGTGACAGAGGCACAGGAACACAGGGGAACTGGGAGGGCTGCTGTGCGACAGGGGGAGGACAGGCCCAGGGAACCCACTCTCCACGAGGCCCTCTCCAACATCATGGGAGCCTACCACCATTCCCAGGAGACGATGGAAACGGTACTGGCCATGTTTCAGGAGACCCAGCGGCTGCAGGAGGAACAGTATTTGGGGTTCAGGGAGGAACTCAAAAACATCAATACCACCCTGGGCACCATTGTAGGGGTGCTGAAGGAACTCGTCAACACCAGGAGGGACACTGTGGCACAACAAGGGGCCTCTGACACTAGCCTGGACGATGAACTGCCTACCAGCTCCGCCAGCGCTAGTGGACAGGAGGCACCGCCACAGGACCACGATAACAGCATCCCACCCCCTGCAGATGGAGAACCACCCCGCAAACGGTCCCTGAGATCCAGGACAAAGGCAGAAAACAATGCCAAGACCCCCGCCAAGAAATGAGACCACCCTGATTGTCATCCTTTTGTCCCACTTTGTCACCCTGTCCATCCATCAACTGCCCCAGCTCTACTTCCTATGCCCCTTTGGACAATGCACCTGTGAAACAAATAGACTGGAGTCTGCCACGGACCTTCCTCCACCATCACCCCTGACCATTTTAAAACACCCTCCAATATTTTGCACTTAAATAAACACCCTTAAATCACAAAACAATCTGGAGTCAGTCTGTGCTTTAGAAAATGTGTATTTGCAGTAACTGTGGAAAAATGCTATATCCATTGTATTGTCAACATACCTATGTCACACAGCTCTAGTCCATGAGGAATCAAAGCAGATGTCACACAGTGGGACCCACATCTGTGAAATGGAAAGGGAAAGTGACAACTCAGTGTCCATACACTGGGTGAAAGTGACAGAGAGATGAGAGGTAGAACAAGGGTATCAGATGTAGCATGCAGTGATATCTTCTTACCTGTGTCTCGCTGGAAGTATTGATGAATCACTGTGTTTCTGTTGTCGATATCCTCTTCTTCTGGCTCCTCTTCTTCACTGTCCACAGGCTCCACAGCTGCAACAACACCTCCATCTGGACCATCCTCCTGCAGAAAAGGCATCTGTTGTTGCAAAGCCAAGTTGCGAAGCATACAGCAGGCCACGATGATCTGGCACACCTTCTTTGGTGAGTAGAATAGGGAACTACCTGTCATTTGGAGGCACCGGAACCTGGCCTTCAGGAGGCCGAAGGTCCTCTCTATAACCCTCCTAGTTCGCCCATGGGCCTCATTGTAGCGTTCCTCTGCCCTTGTCCAGGGATTCCTCACTGGGGTAAGTAGCCATGACAGGTTGGGGTAACCAGAGTCACCTGCAAATGTCGAGGGACAACTGTTAGACGCACACTAACTCTTAGGGATATCCCCAGACACCTAGTTACACTGTATAGGGTCCATGTCCTCACCTAATAGCCACACACGGTGCCTCTGGAGTTGCCCCATCACATAAGGGAGGCTTCTATTCCTCAGAATGTAAGCATCATGCAAAGAGCCAAGAAACTTGGCATTCACATGGGAGATGTACTGGTCGGCCAAACACACCATCTGCACATTCATTGAATGGTAACTCTTCCGGTTTCTGTACACCTATTCACTCCTGTGGGGGGGGACCAAGGCCACATGTGTCCCATCAATGGCACCTATGATGTTGGGGATATGTCCCAGGGCATAGAAGTCACCTTTCACTGTAGGCAAATCCTCCACCTGAGGGAAAACGATGTAGCTGCGCATGTGCTTCAGCAGGACAGACAACACTCTGGACAACACGTTGGAGAACATAGGCTGGGAGATCCCTGATGCTATGGCCACTGTAGTTTGAAAAGACCCACTTGCCAGGAAATGGAGTACTGACAGCACCTGCACTAGAGGGGAGATTCCTGTGGGATGGCGGATAGCTGACATCAGGTCTGACTCCAACTGGGCACACAGTTCATGGACTGTGGCACGGTCCAGTCTGTATGTGACAATTACATGTCGCTCCTCCATTGTCGACAGACCCACCAGCGGTCTGTACACCGGAGGTTGCCGCCATCTCCTCACCTGCCTCAGTGGACGTGCTCTATGGAGGAGAACAGCGAGCAGAGAGTCAGCCAACACTGAGGTACGAAAACAGAACTTAATTCAACATTTTTTTAAATCTGCTATGTGCCTGTATTAGTGTAAATGCAAGGCCTAGATATGTGTGACGCATTTAAAATAAATGCCATGTGGCCCCCTGAAATGGCGGCTGCCTGACCTGTAATGTGGGACAAGGGGATATGAGGTAACTGCGCTGGCGTTGTACACCGTTGCAGTAGGCGGTCGAAGACCGCGGCGCGATCCTGCATTGGTCCCAGGAGCAAATGACGATGTACGGCGGCAGTGACGGTACGTCCGCCATTTTCTATCTGTTCACTCACTTGATACCTGATCTTCGACAGGAGAGGACCTACACTGCAAGTGCTGCTGTGACCTCGGTCTGGAAGAGACAATGGCTCGTGTGTCTGGGGAAAGGGCCCCTGCCTTCAGCACGGAGGAGTTGGAGAAACTCGTGGATGGGGTCCTCCCCAGTACACACTACTCTACGGTACTCCAGACAACCAGGTAAGTACACTGTGAGCATACTGTATGGGCAATGCCTGTGTGGAGTGGGTGGATGAAAGTTAGGTGGGGTGAGAATGAGGCGTGCATGAAACGACAGTGAGTGCATGTGCGTCATGGCAAGGGTAGGGATGCGGGCCAATGACTGTGACGGTGCAGTTGGTAATTACTTCTCTTTTTCCCCTGTACAATTCCTGTAGGTCAGCGCCCACCAGAAGAAGGACATTTGGAGTGCCATCACCAAGGAAGTCCGGACCCTGGGGGTCTACCACAGACAGAGCACCCACTGCCGGAAAAGATGGGAGGACATTCACCGCTGGAGCAAGAAGACGGCGGAGGCCCAGCTAGGGATGGCATCCCAACGTGGGACGGGTGCCCGTCGCACCATGACCCCCCTGATGTTCAGGGTCATGGCTGTGGCGTACCCGGAGTTGGATGGGCGCTTGAGGGCATCACAGCAGCCACAAGGGGGTGAGTACACTCTCATTCAGCTGATTCTGCACACATTGGAGGTATCTGGGCGGGGGAGGTGGGCTGTAGGTTCCCCTAGGCCAGGGCGAGTTTAGTAGGTAAGGTCCCTTTGTAAGGCAGGCCATGTGGCACCCCACCCCACCTGTGTTCAGAGCCAACTACACCTAGTCAGGCTCCTGTGACTTCCATGTGTGCAGCAATCGGGCATAGGCCTTGTAACCCATGTCCCTGTGATTAATTAGGGAACTCAAAGTGCACGGCGTAGTGCAGGGGGCTTCTGTGTCTGTAGTGTCCGCCAACGGTAGCGGTATTACATGCACTTAACATGTCTTTCTTCTTTCTTCCCACCCCTTTTTGTGGTCTCCCTGTTCTTGTGTGCATTAGCATCATCAGGCGGAGGAGCAGTGGCACCGGAGCAGGAGGGAGCTGCATCCCACATGGCCCTGGAGGGCGACACAATAGAGTCTGTAGCCACCAGTGGGACAGAGGGCGAGGGGAGCTCCACGGGTGGGACAGGAGCTGAGACCAGCAACACGGACTCCTCCTCTGATGGGAGCTCCCTTGCGGTGACGGGCCCCTCTGTGCCCCCGCATCCACAGGTACAGCCGCCACCCCCCCTACCAGCACCGCCCTCCCAGCAGCACCTCACCGTGAACCCCGTGGCTGCTCACCCAGGAGGGTGGGCATCTCCTTCGCACCAGGCACCTCAGCCCCTGCCCCTGTTAGCCCTGCTGCCCTCAGTGACAAGGCCATTGACCTCCTCAGATCCCTCACTGTTGGGCAGTCTACCATTTTGAATGCCATCCAGGGTGCAGAGAGGCAGTTGCAACAGACAAATGCATACATGGAGGGCATTCATTCTGGTCAGGCAGCCCAACAGCGAGCTTTTCAGACTCTGGCCTCAGCACTGATGGCAGCCATTGCCCCTGTGTCCAGCCTCCCCCCTCCAACTTCCTACACCCAGACCCAAACACCTGTACCTCAGCCTATCCCAAGCACACCCTCAGACCAGCATGCACACACGTCAACATACAAGGGAAGCTCTGGCAAACATAAGCACCACACATCCCACAGGCACTCACACAAGCATCATACCCATGCAGACATACCAAAAGCCACTGCCTCCACTGTGTCCCCCTCCTCCTCGTCTTCCTTCTCCCTCCCTGTCTCATCTCCACTCACACCTGCATGCACTACATCTACAGCCACTACGTCCATCACCAGCACACCCATCACCACACCCTGCTCACGTGCACTCACCACCCCCACTACCATTCACACATCCCCTGTGCCCTCTCACAGTGTGTCTGTGAGCCCACCTCCCAAGGTACACAAACGCAGCCACACACCCACCCAACAGCCATCCACCTCACGACAGCCTCCAGCCCATGCACCTTCACCCAAAGTCAGCAAACATACACCTCCTACAACCACTACCGCTTCCTCCGCTCCCAAACCCCCTCCATCTACCCTTCCCAGTGTGTCCCAAAAACTTTTCCTGTCCAACCCTGACCTCTTCCCCTCACCTACCCCACCCCTTCAGTCCCCTAGGGCCCGCCTTTCCAGGTCCCAACCCAGCACCTCAGCCACCACATCAGCGGGAACAGTGGTGCCGGCAGTAACCGGCTTCTGGAGTGCGCCAAGCAGCAGGGCAGCCAGTGTGCCAAGGAGCCAGACCACGGACAGTCCCCCACCTCAGAAGCATAAAAAGTTGGCCAATGCCTGGCGGGAGAAAGGCAAAACCTATGTCACCAAAGGCTCTCCCAGGAGTACAGTTGGGAGTGGGAAGACAGCTGCACCACCATCCAAGGTGGGGAAGGGGCACAGAAAGAAAGGCAAGTCGCCGCAAACCTGCACGGCGGACAAGACCGCCACCAGCACCGCTGCCAAGGACACCGCCGCCACAAGCACCGCTGCCGAGGACACCGCTGCTGAGGACACCACCGCCACAAGCACTGCTGCCGAGGACACCACCGCCACAAGCACTGCTGCCAAGGACACTGCCGCCAAAAGCACCGCTGCCAAGGACACCGCCGCCACAAGCACCGCTTCAGAGGACACCGCCGCCACAAGCACCGCAGGCCAATGAGCGCCGAACGCTCCGACGCTACTGAGGCCGCCATGAGCCGGATGAAGCACTCTGGGCACCAAGCCCCCTCCAGAACCAGTGGAGAGATACATCCACTACCTCCTTCCTTGGCAGGATGAAGCACTCTGGGCACCAAGCCCTCTCCAGAACCATTGGAGGAAGGCATCAACTACCTCAGTCCTTGGCAGGATGAAGCACTCTGGGCACAAAGCCCCCTCCAGAACCAGTGGAGAGATACATCCACTACATCAGTCCTTGGCAGGATGAAGCACTCTGGGCACCAAGCCCCCTCCAGAACCAGTGGAGAAAGGCATCCACTACCTCAGTCCTTGGCAGAATGAAGCACTCTGGGCACAAAGCCCCCTGCAGAACCAGTGGAGACTGTTATCCACTTGAGAGACTGTGGCTTTGCACTCCCCAGGATACAGCAGTGGGCAAACCTCCCACTGGAGAGACTTGTGAGATTGTGGCTTTGCACTCCCCAGGATAATGCAGTGGGCAAACCACCCACTGCAGAGACTTGTGAGACTGTGGCTTTGCACTCCCCAGGATACAGCAGTGGGCAAACCACCAACTGGAGAGACTTGTGAGACTGTGGCTTTGCACTCCCGGGATACAGCAATGGGCATGGAGCCCCCTCGTGAATCTGGGAATCTGGCATTGTGCACTCATCCGGCTGAGGTGCCCCCCCTTCGCTTCCCCCTGAGGTGCCTGGTTTATTTCGATGTGATGCCCCTGCAGTGTTCTCTCCGTTTTGATCGGGTATTGAGTGTGGGCCTCGCCCATGCATTTTGGGCCCAGTGGTCCACGGACTTTAATGGTGCAATACCTGGACTTGTATTCTTGGTGTATATATTTGTTTATAGTGTATATATATTTTTGAGTACTGGATTTTAATAGATTACAAACGTTCAAATCATTTCCTTTTGTCTTTGCATTCTTCCAGGGGGTTTAGGGGTGTAACTGTAATGTATCATGATGTATTAGTGTGTGTGTTGTAGTGGGTGAGGGTGGGGGTTTTGCGTGTTGCGTGTGTGTGTCACTCTCTATTCCCTCCCCCCTCCCCTGTATCGAATGTGCAGTACTCACCATGGTCTTCGCCGCCGGCGTTCGTGCTCCTGGTAGAGGAGCAGGAAGACAAAGGCAGGGAGTATCTGGTGTTCCGATTCCATGGCGTCCTGGTTCCTCGTGGGGTGTGTAGAGGTGAGCGTTTTCCCTTCCAAGTCCTGTTTCCGCCGTGCTTTTGTTCGCAGTGAATCCGTACCGGAAAAGGTGGTGGATTGGCCTGTTGTTATACTGTGGGCGGTACATTGTCCTCCGCCTGTCTGTTGGCGGTTACAGCCGTGGTGTTTGTTTGTATATATATATACCTATATATATCTATTACCTAGTGGCCGTCACCAGTAGGTATTTATAGTTAGGACCCAGTTTCCATAGGAAAAACATTTATTGACTTGCCGATATCTTTGACACTGGTTGATAAATCTTCACAAAACTTTCCAAAAATATTTGACGCTCACTTCAGCTGCTGTCTTGAAAGTTATGAGATGATTTGTCAAGCGGGGGCTGAGAAAAGCGGGGTGTCCCAAAATGCATTTTCCCCTTGTTCATTACCATAGGATTTTTGAACATGACTACAAGCCAGGCCACTAGGATACACTTGAGTTAGTCCTAGCCACCCCTGACTTGGTTAAAGGCCTGATTTCCCTGGAGGCCCGTAACCCACTACGCAGTGGATCAAGTATTGTTCTTAAAACCAACTGGCCCGATTAGGGTACCCCAGCTAAGGAACTATCTGCCATCCCGTGAGTGGGGTCTCCACCACGGGCTCTGTTGAGCCACTTTCTTCTTCAACTGCCCTTTCTATGGCTACTATCTGGAGGGAGTGTGAGATCTTGGGCAAATAGCCGAGATCGCCAAAGAAATTGCAACGTTCTGATCTCTCAGACATTGATTGACTAAAAGTGTCAGTAGTCCCCCCGAACACCATCCCATTGTATGAGGGTGGCAATTTACATAGGGATCCGAATGGGCGCTCCCAGGAGACCATCACGGGGTGACACTCAGGATGAGAGTCCAATGGTAGTAGAAGATACTGTAAGCTTAACTTTAGTACCTCGCCATAATGTTGCCAACAATATCCATTTAAGACCTAGGCCCTTTTACCCGTCATTAATTACATGGAATATAGCTGGCTTCCAGAACAAGATTGATGATCCTGATTGGGGCTACCGTATTGATTCCTGTAGCATTTGTCTATTTCAGGAAACATGGGCTACCACTAATGTGCATAGACAGGGGTATATTTCATTCTGCAAGGAGGCCATCCCTTCATCTGCCAGGGAGGGCAGGAGGGGGACTCGCCACGTGGGTAAATATTTCCCAGGCAGAAGTGAAGGAAATTCATGTGGACTCAGCTGATATTTTGGCAGTCTCAATCACGGCAAAATTGGGTACCCTGCTTCTGTGTGTTAATCTCTACAGTAGACCAGGTCCCCCTAGCAAACTCTCAGAAACTATCTCCTTGCTAAACACCCTTGTGGCAGAATTATTTCCCTCACATTTTGTCATTATAGTTGGCTACTTTACTGCTTTTTTAGAGCCTAATCACCTCTTTGCTGAGTTAACTCGGGAGAGGATGCAAGATGGGAAATTCCTCCTTTCTCCATGTTGAGGAACTAGCCCAAATATAGCTGAAAGGTGTTGCAGGTCATTGACTTAATGTCTACGGCCAGAAAATGGGCGTTTTCCCTCAGAAATTCCAGTGTGCCCCACCTTTTCCAGAGGATCTTTTAGGAGCCTGATTGATTATTTGCTCATTGATGTTAGGATTTGGCAGGAAATTAAGGACCTTAAAGTGGGAGATCAATGATACAGTGATAATTTCCCCCTTCTGTTAGAGTGGGAGAGGTGGTTCCCTGTGCCTGGGACAATTCAACGAGAACAGGAGGTCATACTCCCTCTGGAGGTGGCAAGTGATCAGCGTTTATTAAGATGGGAAGCTTTCACGAATACAGGTGCACTAGTCGCCCGAATGTGTGACTTAGGCCCTCATTACAACCCTGGCAGTCGGTGATAAAGCGGCAGTAATACCGCCAACAGGTCAGTGGAAACAAAAATGGAATCATGACCACGGCGGAAACCTCCCAGACAGACAGCCACTTTAACACACCGACCGCCACAGCAGTATCAACAAGCACCATGGCGGTAATCTCCAACAGCCAGGCGGAACACAATGTTCTGCCCACAGTAATATGACACACCTGTCCGCCACCTTTTCCGGGGAGGTACCAACAACATCAGAAGCAGAAACAGAACACAGAAGTCAATAGACTCACCTCTGGAGACTCAAGGAATAACCAAGACGCCATGGAGCCCGAGTTGCAAATTTTTCCGATGCTCGTCTACCTTCTCCTGCATTATGAACACCAACGCCGGCGAAGACGACCACGATGAGTACTGCCGCCTAGCACACAAGGGATGGGGGAAGAAAAAGAGAGTGACACACACACGCAACACGCAACACCCCCAACCCCAACACCATACACACAACCAAATGCAGTAACATTACATGTACATGCCGTACCCCTCAGGAATAATGCAAGGACAAAAAGATTGGAAGAAAGTGAGTGTAATTTGATAAAATAGCATGAATAAGTGCATGAAAATACAAAAGTATATACATATTTACAAATGTAGGGACACTGCCCAGTCCTCAAAGTCCGTGGGCCGCAGGGCCACATCACATAGGCCAAGACCCTACCTCACCCTGCAACAACACAGAGAGAACACTGCAGGGGCATCAGGTCGAAAATACACAGGCACCTCAGGGGGACGGGGAATGGGGGGGCACCTCAGCCGGAAGATGGTACAACACCACTGGTCCTGGAGGGGGCTACATGCCCTGTGCACTGTTCTGGGGAGTGCAAGGCCACAGTCTCTCAAGTGGGTGGTTTGCTCACTGCTTGGTCCTGAGGAGTGCAAGGCCAAAGTCTCTCAAGTGGGTGGTTTGTGCACTGCTTGGTCCTGGGGAGTGCAAGGCCACAGTCTCTCAAGTGGGTCATTTGCCCACTGCCTGGTCCCGGGGAGTGGAAGGCCACAGTCTCTCAAGTGGGTGGTTTGTCCACTGCTTGGTCCTGGGGAGTGCAAGGCCACAGTCTCTCTAGTGGATGGCTTTTCCACTGGTTCTCGAGGGGGCCTTGTGCCCAGTGTGCTTCGTCCTGGGATGGGGTGAGTGGATGGCTTCTTCCACTGGTTCTGGAGGGGGCCTTGTGCCCAGTGTGCTTCATTCTGGGAAGGATGGGGTGAGTGGATGGCTTTTTCCACTGGTTCTGGAGGGGGCATAGTGCCCAGTGTGTTTCATCCTGGGAAGGATGGGGTGAGTGGATGGCTTCTTCCACTGGTTCTGGAGGGGGCATTTTGCCCTGTGCTGCAGGTCCCGGGGCGTGCAAGGTCACACTCTCTCACCTGGGTGTCACACCTACAGGATTTGCAGGGTCCAGGACGCACTACAGCCCATGGAGGCAGGACTACAAACTGCCTGCCGGTGGTGACGGCTGCTCAGTGGTGGGAGTGGCGGGACTGGCAGTGGTGGGGGTAGGCGCCAGCCCTTCTCCTGTAGCCTAGGACGGCTGCCCACTTGGGCTGCTGCTGCTGGCAGTGGTGCTGGTGGCGGTGCTGGCAGTGGTGGTGGGAGGCTCCAGCCCATCCCCTGCAGCCTTGAACGGCTGCCCACTGGGGCTGCTGCTGCTGGCAGTGGTGCTTGTGGCGGGGCAGGCAGTGGTGGGGGGAGTCTCCAGCCCTTCTCCTGCATCCTCGGACAGCTGCCCACTGGGGCTGCTGCTGCTGGAAGTGGTGCTGGTGGCAGTGCTGGTGTTGGGCCGGCAGTGGTAGGCTCCAGCCCTTCCCCTGCAGCCTCGGACGGTTGCCCCCTGGGGCTGCTGCTGCTGGCAGTGGTGCTGATGGCGGTGCTGGCAGTGGTGGGGGGAGGCTCCAGCCCATCCCCTGCAGCCTTGGACAGCTGACCGCCATGGTTGGTGGTGGGGGCTCCGAATGAGTCCCAGCACCAGGCATCCTGTCCTTCCCTTTTGCAGCTGGTGGTGCCTCCTTGCCCTTCCCTTTCGCAGCTGGTGGTGCCTCCTTGCCCTTCCCTTTTGCAGCTGATGGTGCCTCTTTGCCCTTCCCTTTCACAGCTGGTGGTGCCTCCTTGCCCTTCCTAGACGCTGCTGGTGGTGCCTCCATGCCCTTCCTTGATGCACCTGATGCAGGCACACTTTCAGTGCTGCTGGCTTGTTCCCGGGATCCTCTCCCACCTGCAGTAGCTGTCAACACTACTGTGGCCGTGGACTGGGTGGCTGAGGTGCTTGCCTGGGTTCTGACCACCCTGGCACGACGGGAAGGACAGGGAGGTAGGGGTAGGGAAGAGGTCAACGGTGACAAGGAAAAGCCTCTTAAGGACATTGGGGCGGGAAAAGGGTGAAGGTTTGGGAGTGGAGGAAGTGGTTGTAGGAAGTGTCTGTCTGCTGTGTTTGGGTGCAGGTGCATGGGCTGGATGCTGTTGTGAGGTGGATGGCTGTTGGGTGTCTGAATGCTTGCGTTTGTGTACTTTGGGAGGAGGGGGCACAGACACAGTGGGAGAGGACACAGGGGACGTGTGCATGGACGTGGGGGTGGTGACTGCCAGTGAGGGGGGTGTAGTGATAGGTGTGCTGGTGATGGAGGTAGTGTATGAGGATGTAGTGCATGCAGGTGTGAGTGTAGACGCTACTGGGAGGGAGGTGGAGGATGAGAAGGAGGGGGACACAGTGGAGGCAGTGGATGTTGGTATGTCTGCATCTGGATGGTGTTTGTGTGAGTGCCTGTGGGATGATGTGTGGTGCTTGTGTTTGCCTGAGCCACTCCTGTGTGTTGTCCTGGGTGCATGCTGGTCTGCCTGTGTGCTTGGGATAGGTTGGGGATGAGGGGAATGGGACTGGGTAGAGGAAGTTGGAGGGGGAGGCTAGAAACAGGGACAATGGCTGCCATCAGAGAGGAGGCCAGAGCCTTAATTGATCTCTCTTGGGCCGCCATGCCAGAGTGAATGCCCACCAGGAATGCATTTGTTTGTTGCAAATAGGCTTCCAGCCCTGGATACCATTCACAATGGTTGACTGCCCAACAGAGATGGATCGCAGGAGGTCAATAGCCTCCTCACTCAGGGCAGCAGGACTAACTGTGGCAGGGCCTGGGGTGCCTTGGGTGAAGGAGATGCCCACCCTTCTGGGTGAGCGTGCACGGGAAACACGCGGAGGTGCTGGTGCGAGGGCGATGCTGGGACGGGGGGTGGCGGCTGTACCTGTAGTTGGGGTGGCCACAGAGGTGTCTGTCACCACCCGGGAACTTCCATTGGAGGAGGTATCACTGTACGAACTGTCCCCTCCTTTCTCTGCCGTGGTGCTCCCCTCGCCCTTCGTACCACTGGTGCCCTCACCGTCAGTTGATTCGGCCTCCTGGGCCATGTGGGATGCAGCTCCCTCCGTGGCCGGTGCCTCTGCTCCTCCGCCAGATGATGCTAATGCACAGAAGGACAGGGTGACAAAACAAAAAGGGGGGGAGACAAATGATACACTTGGTCAGTGGCTGCTCCAACACCACGGTTGGCGTACACGACACACATGCACACACAGACAGGGAACAGCCCTACTCATTAGGCAATGCACTACCAGTCACAATGTTAGTCACCAGGCCATGGATAGGAATACCTGATGCCAATAGCAGCATACCTGAGACCCACAGACCCCTGCCCAGTAGTAGATGCCTACTAGCTTGGTTGGAGGTGGTTCACATCATACCCTGCCCAACATGGGACCTACCAAACAATGTTCGGCCTGGCCTAGGGGCACCCACAGGCCCACATCTCCCACCCGGAGACCACCCCACCACGCGCAAGTAGTATATTGGGAAACTGTATTCACCCCCTTGTGGCTGCTGTGATGCCCTCAAGCGCCCATCCAGCTCCAGATAGGCCCGCCAGTATGCAGGCCATCAGGGGGGTCAGGGTTCGACGGGCACCCCTTCCTCGTTGGGAGGCCATCCCCAGCTGGGCCTCCGCCGTCTTCCTTGCCCAGCATCTCAGGTCCTCCCACCATTTGCGACAGTGGGTGCTCCACCTGCCATAGACTACCAGGGTCCGCACCTCCTTGGTGATGGCACGTCATATACTCTTTTTCTGATGTGCGCTGACCTGCAGAAAAATACACATAGAAAAAGGTATCAGTCAGACCGTTTGGCCTGTTACACACATGTCCCACCATAGCCCTCACATCCCCTTACGCACAGACATTACCGAACAGACATGCAGCATGCTACCCAAGACCCTTCCACCAACGCCACCCCCTTACACGAGGCCCTTACACACAGCACTCCATGCATTCATGTCCTATGCATCGTGCTCACAGTGTACTCACCTGTTGGTCTGGGGGCCCATACTGCATTCGGTACTGGGGTAGGACCCCATCCACCAGTCTCTCCAACTCTGCAGCGGTGAAGGCAGGGGCCCTTTCCCCAGTGACACCAGCCATGGTCGGTTCCAGACACAGGTACCAGCAACACTTGCAGTGTAGGTCCTCTCCTGTTGAAAGTCAGGTAGCAAGTGAGTCAACAGAAAGAAAATGGCGGTCACGTCCACGGCGGTGCGTACCGTCACCGCCGGCGTACATCAACATTGGCCACTGTAACCCATAGGGCCCAATGTGAACGAATGAGGAGTTGCACGGTGGTACTCGACCGCCTCTCGCAACGGCGCACAACATCAGCGGAATTACCTCATTTCCACATGTCCCTCCATTCAGGACAGGCGGACACCATTTCAGGGGGGGCAGGCCATGGCACCTAACTGCATCACAGCACATATATGCACCATTTGGGCCTATGCAACAATATATTGTTGCAGTCACAACATGCAATGCAGTGTAGTGTTTGGAAATGTGGAATACTGACCAGCTGCTCACCGTTTTGCCCCCTAGATTACAACCGCTGCGGATGAATAGGAGATGGAGACATCCCCCGTGTACAGACCCCTGGTGGACTTGGCAACTATGGAGGACAGCAACATCATCCTCACCTATAGACTTGACAGGGCCACAATCACAGAGCTGTGAGCCCAATTGGAGCCTGACCTGATATCTGCTATGCGGCAGCCCACCGGGATCCCCCCTCTTGTGCAAATCCTATCAGAGCTCCATTTCCTGGCAACTGGCTCCTTCTAAGTGGCAGTGGGCTTGGCAGCAGGAATGTCACAGCCAATGTTCTCAATAGTGCTGACCAGAGTGTTGTCTGTCCTGATAAAACACATGCGCAGCTACATCGTATTCCCCCAGGTGGAGGATTTGGCCACAGTTAAAGCTGACTTCTATGCAATGGGACATATCCCCAACGTTATTGGGGCTATTGATGGTACACATGTTGCATTTGTCCCCCCCCCGGAGAAATGAACAGGTGTTCAGGAATAGAAAAAGCTTTCACTTGATGAATGTGCAGATAGTGTGCCTGGCAGACCAGTACATCTCCCATGTCAATGTAAAGTATCTTGGGTCTGTGCATGATGTCTTTATCCTGAGGAATAGCAGCATCCCATATGTGATGGCTCAGCTTCAGAGGCATAGGGTGTGGCTAATAGGTGAGCCCTGGTTCCCACCCAGTGGATGTTGGTGTATGAGTATGGTGTGGGCCCTAATGGTGAGTGTGTGGCAAACAGTTGTCCCTCAATATTTGCAGGTGACTCTGGTTACCCCAACCTCTCATGGCTACTGACCCCAGTGAGGAATGCCTGGACAAGGGCAGAGGAACGTTACAGTGAGGCACATGGGCAGACAAGACGGATTATCGAAAGGACCTTTAGCCTCCTGAAGGCCAGATTTTGTTGCCTCCATCTAACTGGTGGATCCCTGTACTACTCACCCAAGAAGGTCTGCCAGATCATTGTGGCAAGCTGCATGTTGCATAACCTTGCCTTGAGACGCCATGTGCCTTTTCTGCAGGAGGATGAGGCTGGAGATGGCCGCGTGGCAGAAGTGGACCCTGTGGACAGTGAAGATCAGGAGGCAGAGGATGAGGACAACAGAATTGCAATAATACGACAATACTTAAGACACTGTAACTTCACTTTACATTGACAGTTTTGTGTTTGACATTGTACTTGGCAGGCAGATTCTCCCAATTCTATGGCCACTTACTGTACCCTTTGGCATCTCTATTTTCAGATATCTGGGCCCACTCTGGCTCCTGGTGTGTTGCCTGCAGCCTACTACAGGTCGTTCCTATGTATACATTCCTGTACAGTTGTATTGCAGTGTTTAAAGCTTGTTAAACAAATACATAGTTCAATCATTTGCCAGACTCCATACTTGTATTTTTTTAAATGGTGTTTATTTAAGTGCCAATAAGTAGAGGGGGATGTGCAATGGGCTGGGATGATGGTGGAGGAAAGTCCAGTATAGAGTCCAGTCTACAGGGAGTGCAGAATTATTAGGCAAGTTGTATTTTTGAGGATTAATTTTATTATTGAACAACAACCATGTTCTCAATGAACCCAAAAAACTCATTAATATCAAAGCTGAATATTTTTGGAAGTAGTTTTCAGTTTGTTTTTAGTTTTAGCTATGTTAGGGGGATATCTGTGTGTGCAGGTGACTATTACTGTGCATAATTATTAGGCAACTTAACAAAAAAAAATATATACCCATTTCAATTATTTATTATTACCAGTGAAACCAATATAACATCTCAACATTCACAAATATACATTTCTGACATTCAAAAACAAAACAAAAACAAATCAGTGACCAATATAGCCACCTTTCTTTGCAAGGACACTCAAAAGCCTGCCATCCATGGATTCTGTCAGTGTTTTGATCTGTTCACCATCAACATTGCGTGCAGCAGCAACCACAGCCTCCCAGACAACCGTTCAGAGAGGTGTACTGTTTTCCCTCCTTGTAAATCTCACATTTGATGATGGACCACAGGTTCTCAATGGGGTTCAGATCAGGTGAACAAGGAGGCCATGTCATTAGATTTCCTTCTTTTATACCCTTTCTTGCCAGCCACGCTGTGGAGTACTTGGACGCGTGTGATGGAGCATTGTCCTGCATGAAAATCATGTTTTTCTTGAAGGATGCAGACTTCTTCCTGTACCACTGCTTGAAGAAGGTGTCTTCCAGGAACTGGCAGTAGGACTGGGAGTTGAGCTTGACTCCATCCTCAACCCGAAAAGGCCCCACAAGCTCATCTTTGATGATACCAGCCCAAACCAGTACTCCACCTCCACCTTGCTGGCGTCTGAGTCGGACTGGAGCTCTCTGCCCTTTACCAATCCAGCCACAGGCCCATCCATCTGGCCCATCAAGACTCACTCTCATTTCATTAGTCCATAAAACCTTAGAAAAATCAGTCTTGAGATATTTCTTGGCCCAGTCTTGACGTTTCAGCTTGTGTGTCTTGTTCAGTGGTGGTCGTCTTTCAGCCTTTCTTACCTTGGCCATGTCTCTGAGTATTGCACACCTTGTGCTTTTGGGCACTCCAGTGATGTTGCAGCTCTGAAATATGGGCAAACTGGTGGCAAGTGGCATCGTGGCAGCTGCACGCTTGACTTTTCTCAGTTCATGGGCAGTTATTTTGCGCCTTGGTTTTTCCACACGCTTCTTGCAACCCTGTTGACTATTTTGAATGAAACGCTTGATTGTTCGATGATCACGCTTCAGAAGCTTTGCAATTTTAAGAGTGCTGCATCCCTCTGCAAGATATCTCACTATTTTTGACTTTTCTGAGCCTGTCAAGTCCTTCTTTTGACCCATTTTGCCAAAGGAAAGGAAGTTGCCTAATAATTATGCACACCTGATATAGGGTGTTGATGTCATTAGACCACACCCCTTCTCATTACAGAGATGCACATCACCTAATATGCTTAATTGGTAGTAGGCTTTCGAGCCTATACAGCTTGGAGTAAGACAACATGCATAAAGAGGATGATGTGGTCAAAATACTCATTTGCCTAATAATTCTGCACTCCCTGTATGTGGATCACAGGTGCATTGTCCAAGGGGGCATAGGAAGGGGAGCAATGGCAGTTCAAGGTGGATAGGGTGACAGGGTGGGACACAAGGGTGACAATCAGGAGAGTCTTATTTCCTGGAGGGAGACTTGGCAATAGTCTCTGGCTTCAGTCTGGATCGCAGGGACCGTTTGCGGGGTGGTTCTCTTTCTGCAAGGGGAGGGTGCTGGTGGCCTGTTGATCCTGTGGTGGGGCCTCCTGTCCACTAGCGGCAGCGGAGGTGGAGGGTTGTTCATCGGTGTGGCTAGTGTCAGGGGCCTGGTGGTGTGCCACTGCCTCCCTCATGGTGTTGGCCATGTCTGCCAGCACCCCTGTAATGGTGACCAGGGTGGTGTTGACGTCCTTCAGGTCCTCCCTGTTCCCCAGGTACTGTCCCTCCTGCAGCCGCTGGGTCTCCTGCAACTTGGCCAGTATCTGGCCCATCGTCTCCTGGGAATGGTGGTATGCTCCCAAGATCCCTGCAAGTGCCTCCTGGAGAGTCGGTTCCCTGGGCCTGTCCTCCCCCTGTCGCACAGCAGTCCTCCCAGCTTCACTGTTGTCCTGTGCCTCTGTCCACTGAACCATGTGCCCACTGCCACTGACCCCAGGTCCCCGATTGTCCTGTGTTTGTGGGGTGTGTTGGGGTCTCTGTAGTGGTGGACACACTGCTGATTGACGTGTCCTGGGGACAGAGGTATGGGCCTGCTGGGTGGGTGCTGTGCTGGTGTTTCCTCAGGGGGGAGGCTATGTGGTGGTATGGCATGGTGCCTGAGTAATTGACTGTCCGGAGGTCCCTGATGGGCCAGGTTGGTCATCCAGATCCAGGCGTCCAGAGCTAATGTCATCACTGTGGCCCTCTTCTGTGGGGGGACTGGATGTTGCTGGCACCACCTCTCCGGTGACGTTGGGTGAGGGACTTGTGGGGATGTAAATGCAGTGTTATTGTTTCTGCATGTGACATCTTGTGCATGGGTGTGTTGCCCTCTATGATTGTGAGTGCCCTGGCAGCTTTGACTTGTGCGAGTAGTAATTTGGTGGGCTAGGTGATTGTCTCTAGTGTGCATGCTTTAGTGATGGGTGTCCATGCAGGTCTGTGATAGGGGTCCGTGCATTGGTGTTTCGTGCACGGCTTGGTATTGGGAATGGTGGGTTGTGATGGTGGGGTGTATGTGAGGTGGTGGAGTGATGGGGGTGCAGGTAGGGGGGTGTTAGTGATAAAGATTTGATTTACCAGAGTCCAGTCCTCCTGCTACTCCTGCTAGGCCCTCAGATGCATGATTGCCAAGACTTGCTCCTCCCATGGTGTTAGTTGTGGGGGAGGACATGGGGGTCCACCACCAGTCCTCTGTACTGATATTTGGTATCTTGCTACCATAGAACGCACCTCCCCCCGTAGGTCATTCCACTTCTTCCTGATGTCATCCCTTGTTCTGGGGTACTGTCCCACGGGCGTTGACCCTGTCCACGATTCTCCGCCATAGCTCCATCTTCCTAGCGATGGATGTCTGCTGCGCCTGTGATCCAAATAGATGTAGCTCTACCCGGATGATTTCCTCCACCATGACTCTTAGCTCCTCCTCTGAGAACCTGGGGTGTCTTTGTGGTGCCATGGGTGTAGTGTGAGTGGTGTGTGTGAGGGTGTGTGGGGTGATGTGTTGGGGTGTGTACTGTAAGGTGCGTGTAGGGGTGATGATGTTTTGTGGCTCTGGTTCTGTGGGTGCTCTTGGTCTATCTCTCTCAGTTGGCAATTTGCTTTAGTCGTAAAGGGTTGTGGGTAGTGTGTGTGTATGTTTTATGGTGGTGTGGGTGTGTGCGTGTGGTGTGTGTATGTGTGTCAGGTGTGTGTAGTTTGAATTGTCCAATGTAGTGTTGTTTTGTATGTGTGTGTGTATTTTGAGCGTGGCGGTATGTACCGCCAGTGGTTTACCACGGTTGAATGTCTGCCGTGGTGATTCGTGGGTCATGATGTGATGGGCGTTGTTCTGTTGGCATAACGGTGTGGGTTTTGCTACCGCCCGTTTATCACTGACCTTTGGGCTGGCGGACTTGTGTGTGTGGCTGTATAGTGAAGGATTGCTATGTGTGTGTCATGATATGGGTAGCGCTAATCTGCTGCGCCGGCAGTATGTTGGCGGCAGTCATCATGGCAGTAAGCAGGACTTACCGCCAATGTCATAATGAGGGCCTTAGTCTTTAGTTATACAGTTGCCCTCGTATCCAATCCTCACTCTCATGGCAAAACATGTTGAACTTTTTGCTTCCCTGAAGGCCCTTTTTACCAGGAAGAATAGGGGAAGCAGGAAGCCTAGAGTGTACAAACAAAATCCATGGTTTAACAACGATGTAGGAGGGCCAAATGTGGCCTTTTAGAAGCAATCAGACAACAGGATATGCCAGCTATAATGCTGGCAGGGTTTGACAATGCTGCTGCAATCAAGTCTAGCAAGGCACAGTGGGCGGAGGGCATATGGCAAGATTTGCTGATAGCAGCCAAGGATTCCAATGTGAAGCGGTATTTGTCCCTGGTTTCCCAACATGGACAAAATTTGAGCTCTAGGCCTGAATGTCATATCCCTCCAAAAAACCTGGATTTTATACTTTACTAAACTTTACAGCCATGAGTTTGTTCCTTTAGCGGATATAGAGAGCGTGCACATGAATACGATTGATGGGGCAGGTGTTATCGCTCCGTTCATTAGAAAAGAAACAGACAGACATTATGGCCAAAAAATCAGGGAAGGCTCCTGGGCTTGACGGGATACCATCTGACCTGTACAAGTCTGAGTTGAAATTATGGGGACCTTACAATAACCAAGTCTCAAATGCTGTTTTGGAGAGTAACATCATTCCCCCCTCTTGGAAGGGCGCAATAATTGTCCCAAGTCATAAGAAAGGGGACAAATCGTCTCCGGGCAATTATAGACCAATTAGCCTTTTAGATAATCTCTAGAAGATTATTTTCCTTTCAGGTTTTGGGTAGGCTCAGAGCCTGGATAGAAGAGAATGGGGCTCTAAGTCATTTGCCGGTGGGCTTCAGGCAGAAGATGGCCATGATGGACCAGGCCTTCCGCTTTCACACAATCAAGTGGAAAGTGGTGGACCTGGACGGTGGAAGGTTGTTTTTTGCCTTTGTAGATCTCAGATCTGCCTTTGACTTGGTCCCCCATTTCAAGCTCTGGGAGATCTTGGCCAAAATTGTAGGCCCTGGCCCTCTGCTAAACTTGATTACGGAATTGTACTCAGAGAGTTTTGCTAGAGTAAGGTGGGGGAACGATGAAGAACTATCTGATGAGTTCCCCATACAGAAAGGTGCCAGATAGGGTTGTTTCCTGGCTCCTACTGTTTTCTTACTTTTCATAAATGCATGCATTCCTATTTGACAGCTTAAATGACTCTCAGGAATTGGGTGGAATCAAGACACTTTGGGCCTCATTCTGAACTTGGCGGACGGCGGAGACCGCCCGCCAAAGTACCGCCGTCAGAACACCGCTGCGCGGTCAAAAGACCGCTGCAGTAATTCTGAGTTTCCCGCTGGGCTGGCGGGCGACCGCCAGGAGGCCGCCCGCCAGCCCAGCGGGAAACCCCCTTCCATGAGGATGCCGGCTCCGAATGGAGCCGGCGGAGTGGAAGGGGTGCGACGGGTGCAGTTGCACCCGTCGCGATTTTCAGTGTCTGCTTGGCAGACACTGAAAATCTTGGTGGGGCCCTGTTAGGGGGCCCCGCGACACCCGTTACCGCCAGAGCCAGGCTGGCGGTAAGGGGGTCGGAATCCCCATGGCGGCGCTGCCTGCAGCGCAGCCATGGAGGATTCCCCAGGGCAGCGGGAAACCGGCGGGACACCGCCGGTTTTCCGTTTCTGACCGCGGCGTAATGCCCATGGATGCACCGCCAGCCTGTTGCCGGTGCATCCGCGGTCGTTGGCCTGGCGGTAGTCTACCGCCAAGGTCAGAATGACCCCCTGTGTCTGTTGTTTACTGATGATACCCTGCTTTTATCCCAACCTCCCTCTGGAGTATCCAGGCTCTGGAGACATTTTCAGGGTTCTGCAGGGATCACGGCCTTCAAATAAACAGCACCAAAACCAAAATCATGGTATTTGGTGACCCAAAATGTAGAGTAAAGAAGAGTATAGTGCTGGATTGCAAGGCCCTTGAATGTGTAACTGATTTCAACTATTTGGGAGTCAGATTAGAAAACTCCCATAAATGGTCAGCACACCTGACAAAATGTACCATCTCCCTCAAACAAAAGACCGGGGGTATTTTGAGATTTGCTGCTATAACGCCTACCTTTTCCATCACACCAGTGGAAGATATTTACAAAATGCAAGCTAGAGCGGGTGCCTTATATGGCGCTGAGTTGTGGGGCCATGGTAAACTCCATGATATAGAAAGAATAGAGATATAATTTATTAAGGGCCTTGTTAAAGGTTCCCTTGAGCTCTCCAACTTTGCCTATCCGAATGGATTTGAACCTGTACTCTATTGCAGATATGGCTGCTTTGAGACCATCGCAATATTGGATTTGGTCCACAGCAGCCTTAGATCCTTATAGGACATGGTTAGGAGTGCTTTTGGGAGATTCCCAGGTTGGGAAAATCCCATGGTGCCATTATGTAAAAAGCAGTTTCTTCAAACTCTGGGTGGGTTCCTACTGGTCGGTTCCTTTGCATGTTCCTAAAAATGCCTCACAGAACTTGAAGGATGCATTCTGGGTGAGTGTGCAAAAGTCAATCTTAACAGCTGTTCCGTTGCGTAGCATGACGGACAGTTTTTTATCATTTAAGTGTCATTATGAGTTTGAGCACTTCTTTGATATTATTTCACATCCTGTGGCACGTGCACTTTACACAAGATTTAGATTAGGATCCTTACCAGTACGCGATCTTACCTCCAGGTGGAAGCAAACTGCCAGTTTAAAGTATCTTTGCCCGATGGGCTGTAACACCAGGAAATCAAACAGTCACGTCCTATTTCATTGGCCCGCATATAAAAAGCAAAGGGCCCGTTAGATAAGACCTCTCTGCAATACCATGGGCATCAGGGATCTGCACAACTTGTACCTACTGGCCTGTGGTGTGTGCAGTGGCAAAGTTTTTAGCAGCAATATGGCACACTAGAGTAAGATTTTTAAACGTTAACACACTCCTCTTACCAAGCGACACAGACTGTGTTTCTTAATCAAAATTTTTAATATTGCTTATTTCTTGTTTTTTTACTTAAATATTTGCATTCTATTAGGGTTTTTTATCTAGGGTAGGAGAATGTAAGGTTCTTAGGAATCCAAACCTACCTGGTACAGTCCTATTGTTTTATTTCCATAACTCAGAGCTCAATTTTGTTTAGTCATTTTATGGTATAGGGCCACAAACCGCCAAGAATGATTAAGCCATATGTACATCCTGATAGAGTACCTAGTGTGCGACTTTTATGCCCTGGGCTCTGGTAAGGTGAACCTCTTATTTCAAGGATTTTACTGTATTTTTATATGTTGTTCCACGAATCATAGTCTTATGCGTGTATATGTAGTGCATTTATGATATTTGTTGCCGAAATGAAGCTCGAATGATGATGAAAATGAAAGGGTAGGGAAGGAATGTCAATATGAGAGTGAAAAGAGAAACAGTGGAGTAAGAGTTGTGTAGAAAAGAAAAACAACTTGTGTCTTCACGTGGGAGGGCTGATTGTTAATATGGAGTACGTTAGTATGAATGGTGATATGAAGGAGAACAGGGTGAGGACTATGAGCATAAACTGAAGGGAAAAATAAAGTTGAGTATTAATTCTGTTTTTCTGCATATGGTGTCCTAAGATGATTAGGCACAAAATCGTTGTGCAATCGTTCTGCTTCCTGTGCCTTTCAAATTGTTTGTAGTCTTACAGTGTACAACTGCCTATCATTTGAGATGTATAAAAAAGAGGAGTGAGGCTGTGAGGAGGCAACTGGAAAGTAATGGAGCCATTGCTTACGAGGCATGTCGTCATTTCCTTGTAGATTCTGATGTCCGATACAGATTGCTATCGGCTTCTACAGTCATATAGGTCGAGCATATTGTGTCTTACAGGAATTTTTTTCATATGCACTGTACATTTCTTTGAGGATTTTACTATCCAATACAGACTTTATTATCCATTTTTGCTCCTTGAAGGAGTTTTATAGGAGTAATCTAGTTTGAGCCTTCCTTCAGTCCTTTCTTTTCTTGTGTACATATGGGAAGACATTCAAAGCCCGTCCTTACCAATATTCATGCACGAGATTGGTTGCTGTTGCTGATCTCCTGTAGGCTGCATTTCACATCACTGCTCTACTGCAAGTCAAATCAATTGGAGCCAAGGTTGGCTACCAGGAGAGCACCAATGGCTCTCTAAGAAAACTCGTGAGTAGCTTTCTAGAAATATATGAGGAGCACTCTGGGGTAGTATTTCAGAAGGTGATTTCCTCACATATTTGGCCCCATACAGCAATGTGCTTTCTATTTTACCACTTCACATTTTTGAGTTGTGTGTCAGGATTGTTTCCAGAATATTGCCACATCCTCTGGTTCTCTGTTTACCACGGGTGCTATGTGGATGTCCCAGCTGAATTGGGCCGTATGTAAAAGTAAGTTTTGTGATAATTACCCCCCTAAAATGTTATGGGTGGATAAGTGTCTCAGTGCCACCATTTCTGTCTCTGCCATGCTCATTATGATGTTATTTTCTTCACCTTCAGCAATAATTGAAGGGCACAGGAAGTGTTTACCAAAAGGAGCAAATCATCTGCATAAATTAAGAGTGGGGCCTACCCTACTTTTCTCCAATCACTGGAATATCATTATCGCTTTCTCTGTTATATAGATAATGTAAAGTATCAAAAATAGTGAGGCCAACAAGCACCACCATTTCATGACAATGGTTGTTGTAAGTTTTCCTGGAAGTTCTTTGGTTGTCTGATATCGATCTTGTTGGGTTGAATTCGTAGAAAGTTAACTTAACACCCACAAAAGGTGAAGGCTGATATCAAGATAGTCCAGCTTCTACCACAATTTTCTTCTAGGTCACTGGATAAAAACTGAGAAGCAGTCTAAAAAGACAATACTTAAAGTTTCTTTCTTCTGTACCGTATTTGTTTTCCACCAGGTGCTGCATGATGAAGCCTTAATCTCCATTGGACAGACAGATCTCTAAGACATTCAGATCATATGTTCTGTATTCAACATCAGCTTTATTCAGTCCTGGTTACACCTTCCCAGACACATGTAAATAAACTGACGCCACCATGAACTCCTTTGAAGGCGAGGCAAGCAAGATCCTTTGTTGCTCTCACAAATAACATTTCCTTTGGGCCCTTTCATAAATGTGATACCACATTTCATAAATGTGATACCACAATTACCACTAAATTGTTTTTTCAGCAAAAGTATCTTATATTTTTCCTGCCTTCAATGGCATCAGGAAAAGTCTTGACAAATTGGTTGGTTGGACTTTGTGGCATGTGTGTAACTTAAAAAGCATAGGTTTTGGGGGCCAAGTAGTCTTATACAGACAGAAAATAACTCCTCAAGGAGAAACCCTTCTGCCATTTTCGAAAATGGTGGTTCTGCAATGATGTGTTTTAACCATCATATTGTTAAATTCTTTTAATATTGTTTTTGCTTCAGGTTTTCCATTGATTTAAGCTCGTAAACATGAGCGAAGCAGGTGGTAGGATAGGATCCTCCTGACAGAGTGTTGCTAACTACAAAATCTTAGACTCCTTCAACAAAGAATAGTGTGTCATATGGCAAACTAATCAGAAAGACAAGCTAACCTCAACTGCGGCTGAACAGATGAGAGTTTGAGATGCAGGCATTACAAAGTTTGCTTCATAGTGCTGAAACTGCCAGATCTATATAATAGGATTACACTATTGGGTTGTCTTCAATCATTATTATGTGTTCTTCTCTTGTACCAAGGGCAAAACTCATGCTCCAAGCTTATCTCAACCTCATCTAATTGTTTACAAAAAACATATTTTAAAAAACTTGAATGTTCCGATCAGAACCACTGTCTGGCTTCTGTTTTATGTGACTGCCATAAGGTATGCAACGTTGCAAGCTCTGGTATAGGACACACATAGGTGAAGATAATAAAAACAAACATATGCAAAGCCAATAGGCCTGGTTTGTATTTTGAATCCTGACTAAAATATTTAAAAATTGTGCTGCAGTGAAAAGGCAAAAAAATAAAAAATGAACTGCTCTTCAGCATAGATCTTCATTCTTCATGATAGAGTACAGCTGCTGTTATTTATGTGTGGGCGATCAAGGGGTTGCTCTCTACTACTTGAATGCAGATGTGTCTCACGGTACTTAAGGCTACCCAGCCACAGCCCCGACACAGCTCAAAGTATATGAATAAGAAGTCACCCAAGACTTGTTTCTATTTCAATGGGTTTGTTCAGTGTGGCATTCATTGAGTCCTCCAGCACAGAGACCATGGGGTCTACATTAAACATACCTATTTCCATGATATGTGTCTGTTATGTCTCCAAAAGTAAAATTGAAATGTCCATTAGTGACCAACTAGCTCCTCCTTAACAAAGTCCATTCAGCAGAAATGCCTTTGGGTTGTTTGATATCCCATACCATGGAGCTACTTTTTATTTGTTCAGGAATTACTGCCAGTTGCAGACTTAACTGAATACGGTCTGTTCACTTTCTGCTACGTTGTGGTATGGCTAAGCTAAAAATAATGGAATGGAATGCTGTTCAGAGGGCATTACAGTAATAGCGGCTTGGCATAAGAAACATGAGCTCAAGACTTCTCATCTTTTTGTTTGTTTACTTTGACTACCCTGTATTGTCCGGCAAAGCATGTGTTGGATGTTTACATTAGGTTTATGTCCTGACTGTTCCTTAAATTATATTCATGGATTATAACAACATATACATGAATGTATAACTGTGAACTATAGCCCTTATATATCAACGTATTTCCACATTGACACAGAAATGGTAAAACCCTTTGATAAAACAGACTGTTGGACCTGGCTTTTTGACAGGGACATCCCCAAACTTTTTGCCTCCTTCCTCCTATTTTTTCTGACCTGTTGTTGTTGGCTTTTGACCTCTGGGCACTTTACCACTGCTAACCAGTGCTAAAGTGCATATGCTCTCTGTGTAAATTGTACTACTGATTGGTTTATCCATGATTGACTATTTAATTTACTTGTAAGTCCCTGGTAGAGTGCACTACATGTGCCTAGAGCAGGTAGATTAAATGCTACTAGGGGGCCTGCAGCACTGGTTGTGCCACCCACCTCAGTAGCCCCTTAACCCTGTCTCAGGCCTGCCATTGCAAGGCCTGTGTGTGCAGTTTCACTGCCACTTCCACTTGGCATTTAAAAGTACTTGCCAAGCCTAGAACTCCCCTTTTACTACATATAAGTCATCCCTAATGTGTGCCCTAGGTAACCCCTAGAGCAGGGTGCTGTGTAGGTAAAAGGCAGGACATGTACCTGTGTAGTTATATGTCCTGGTAGTGTAAAACTCCTAAATTTGTTTTTACACTACTGTGAGGCCTGCTCCTTTCATAAGCTAACATTGGGGCTGCCCTCATACACTGTTGAAGTGGCAGCTGCTGATCTGAAAGGAGCAGGAAGGTCATATTTAGTATGGCCAGAATGGTAATACAAAATCCTGCTGACTGGTGAAGTCGGATTTAATATTACTATTCTAGAAATGCCACTTTTAGAAAGTGAGCATTTCTTTGCACTAAAATCTTGTTGTGCCCTTCAATCCACGTATGGCTAGGTTTAGTTGACAGCTCCTTGTGCATTCACTCAGACACACCCCAAACACAGGGTACTCAGCCTCACTTGCATACATCTGCATTTTGAATGGGTCTTCCTAGGCTGGGAGGGTGGAGGGCCTGCCCTCACACAAAGGACTGCCACATCCCCTACTGGGACTCTGGCAGACAGGATTGAACTGAAAGGGGGCTTGGTGCATTTCTTAGACACTCTTTGAAGTCACCCCCACTTCAAAGGCACAACTTAGTATAAAACAGGGCCTCTGCCCTACCTCATCAGACACTTGCTGGAGAAGAAACCTGAACCAGAAACTACATCCTGCCAAGAAGAACTGCCTGGCTGCTCAAAGGACTCACCTGTCTGCTTTCTACAAAGGACTGCTGCCTTGCTGTTGCCCTGCTGCCTTGCTGAACTCTTGTCTGGCTGTGAAAGTGCTCTCCAAGGGCTTGGATAGAGCTTGCCTCCTGTTCCTTGAAGTCTCAGGACCAAAAAGACTTCTCTCTTCCTCTTGGACGCTCCGTGCGCCGAACTTTTCGACGCACAGCTTGTTCCGCGGCAAGAAAAACGCCGCACACCGACGCTGATCAACGCGACGTCTTCGGGACGACCGAAACTTTGACGCACGGCCTCGCAAGGACAACGCCGCCCGACTTCCCGGGAGAAATCGACGCGACGCCTGCCGTGAGATCAAAACTTTGACGCACGGCCTCGCAAGGACAACGCCGCCTGACTCCGCCGGAGAAATCGATGCGACGCCTGCCGTGAGATCGAAACTTCGACGCGCAGCCCCGCAGAACGACGCGCAGCTGGAAAACAAGCAGGAAAATCCACGCACAGACCCGGGACATCTGGTACTCCCCGCAAACCACAGTAAGAGACTGTCTGCGTGCCGGAAAACGACGCCCGACTCCCCGCGTGGAAAATAACGACGCAAGTCCGTGTGTGCTGAGGAGAAATTGACGCACACACCAGTTTTCCACGAACCTCTTCTCCTGTGGCCCTCTGAGGAGATTTTCCACCAGAAACCAGGTACTTTGTGTTTGAAAGAGACTTTGTTTACTTTCTAAACACTTAAGACACTTTCTATCACTTCTCAGTGATATCTTTACAAATTCGTATTGCAACTTTGATCGTTTTGACCTGAAGATACCCAGATAAATATTATATATTTTTCTAAATACTGTGTGGTGTATTTTTGTGGTGTTATGCTATGGTGTTGTATGATTTATTGCACAAATGCTTTACACATTGCCTTCTAAGTTAAGCCTGACTGCTCGTGCCAAGATACCGGAGGGTGAGCACAGGCTGATTTTGGATTGTGTGTGTATTACCCTGACTAGAGTGAGGGTTCTTGCTTGGACAGAGGGCAACCTGACTGCCAACCAAAAACCCCATTTCTAACATTGGTGATCAGCGGTGAGGATAGGACTTGTGTTTGTGCAGTGACATACAATAGCTAAGTATTTCACTACCTACCCACAGTTGAAGGTCAACTTGATTTTTCATCTTTTTTTGGCTTTTGGTTCTCTGATGTCCTCCTGGATATACTATTGATATTTTGGACTTTGAATTTTGTTTTTTGCTGATAAGATCTTATCAGAATGGAATTGTGTACCTACTCATTCTTTGTTCGTACTGACCACCTCACTAAGGCTGACCTAAGGAAGCTTTGCAGAAAATGGGGCCTTCCTGTAGCAAGGAGATCTACTAAGGCGGAGATGCTCCATCACTACATAGTCTGGGGGGAGGAAAGATGGGCAGAGAGAGAGGCAGCAAGAAACCAAATGACTAAGTACCCCTCAGATGAGGAGGAGGACTACGCACCTGAGGAGGAAGACTACTCAGATTTGGACAGTGACCCAGAAATAGATGAATGGCTCCGAGGTCAAAGGCGACAGGAGCAACAGTTAGAGGAGTATCTTGCAGAGGTTGAGGCAAAAAGACTCTTAGCCCTGGAAGAAGAAAAGATTGCAGCTCAAGATCTGAGCTGTAAAGAGCTGAAACTGGAGGCCGGAAGGGCTGAGTCCAGTTCAGATGGTGGCAGCAAAAATCTTGCATCTAGTACTGCTGAAGGAGGGCACAAGCCCAGAGATGTGGTGCCCAACTTGAAGAAGGGAGTTGACACACCCCAGGCGGTTCAAGGGTATGAGGTAGTTCCCGTTATGCACAGGGTCCCTGAGAAGGATTGGGGAACTGGCACAGGGAGTCATATTCCTACTGGGGGGAGGGACACTTTACTGACTCTAGCAGAGAGTGACAGAGAAAAGGGTTCCCCCCTGGTGGACGTCCTGGATATAGAGTGTAGAGACATCCCAGAAGAGTATGGGTTGAGTGTCAGGGACAGACAGATACTGTCTCACCAGTCTCAGGAGGGTGAAGTAGAGTGCTTTTCCAAGGTTGAGTTACTGGGTGGTTGGGTGAAGGGTACTGTGGTTAATACATGTGAAGGGCAGAGTGATGTAATTGCTGGAGAGCATATGTCTGGTCCTCATTTTCCAGAGCTACGCCAACACCAGGTGGAGTGTGAGTTCTCTGACCCCAGGGAACTTACAATGGAGGCAGACTTCTGGGTGAGTACCAGAGAGTCTGAAGAGGCATTTGGGGGTGCTCCTGAAGGGAGTGGTCTAGGTGGTTCCCAACCGAGTGAGGTGGGAAAGGATTGTAGTGTCCCAGGTAGGTCCCAGGTCCTAGAGGGTTCCATGAGGGAACACCAGGAGGGAAGCCTAGCCTGTACCGTAGGGCCTTCTTTTGAGGGAAGCCCCGCAGTGTCAGAAGAACTTGGGGGGGTGACTGTAGCCAGCATCCCAACAGTTCTGGTGTCTGGCAGTACCCCTCCTAGTGAGGGGGTGCAGAAGTCCAGACATAGGGTTGAGAGGGGGTTACAGACCCCAGTGGAGGACCTTGAGAGTCAGGGGAAAGCTCTGAGAGCCGAGCCCCCCAGGAATGACCCAGGTGAAACCGTTTCTGGTTTGGGGGAAACCCAGACTCTGCCGGATGGGCAGAGGTCGGGAGACCTGCGCCAACCAGACTCTTGTGTGGCCCTTGGGGACGGTGTGTCCCTTGTGGGGGGTGAGAGTGCCCCCCAGGAAGTCCTGGCATGCCAGGCAAAGATTCAACTTCAGGGTGGTGACTCTGGGTTGGATACCCAGATTCAGAGGTTAAACTCTGACCTGGTGGGAGGTAGATGTGCCTCCCAAGAAGTCCTGCTGTGCCAGGCAATTGTCCAACCTCAGGGTATTGACTCTGGGTTGGATGACCAGGTTCAGAGGTTAAACTCTGACCTGGTGGGGGGTAGGTGTGCCTCCCAGAAAGTCCTGGCGTGCCAGGCAATTGCCCAACCTCAGGGTGGTGACCCTGGGTTAGGGAACCAGGCTCAGAGGTTAAACTCTGACCTGGTGGGAGGTAGGTGTGCCTCCCTGGAAGTCCTGGCCTGCCAGGCAATTGCCCAACCTCAGGGTGGTGACCCTGGGTTGGGGCACCAGGCTCAGGGGATAAGCTCTGACCTGTTGGGGGGTAGGCGTGCCCCCCAGAAAGTCCTGGTGTACCAGGCAGTTGTCCAACCTCAGGGTGCTGACTCTGGGTTGGATAACCGGGTTCAGAGGTTAAACTCTGACCTGGTGGGGGGTAGGCGTGCCCCCCAGAAAGTCCTGGCGTGCCAGGCAATTGTTCAACCTCAGGGTGGTGACTCTGGGTTGGATGACCAGGTTCAGAGGTTAAACTCTGACCTGGTGGGGGGTAGGTGTGCCCTCCAGAAAGTCCTGGCGTGCCAGGCAATTGCCCAACCTCAGGGTGGTGACCCTGGGTTGGGGCACCAGGCTCAGGGGTTAAACTCTGACCTGGTGGGAGGTAGGTGTGCCTCCCTGGAAGTCCTGGTGTACCAGGCAGTTGTCCAACCTCAGGGTGCTGACTCTGGGTTGGATAACCGGGTTCAGAGGTTAAACTCTGACCTGGTGGGGGGTAGGTGTGCCCCCCAGAAAGTCCTGGCGTGCCAGGCAATTGTTCAACCTCAGGGTGGTGACCCTGGGTTGGAGAACCAGGTTCAGAGGTTAACCTCCGACCTGGTGGGAGGTAGGTGTGCCTCCCAAGAAGTCCTGGAGTGCCAGGCAATTGTTCAACTTCAGGGTGGTGACTCTGAGTTGAATGGCCAAGTTCAGAGGTTAAACTCCGACCTGGTGGAGGGTCAGTGTGCCCTCCAGGAAGTCCTGGCGTGCCAGGCAATTGTTCAACTTCAGGGTTGTGACTCTGAGTTGAATGGACAGGTGCAGAGGTTAAACTCTGACCTGGTGGGGGGTAGGTCTGCCTCCCAGGAAGTCCTGGTTTGCCAGGCAGTGATCCAGTCTGAGGGTACAGACCCTGGGCTGGAAGACCAGGTTCAGGGTGTCCCCCCGGACCTGGAAGGAGGGGCTACTGATAACAGTGCCCCTACCATGTTGTCTTCTGAGGAGGCCACTCCTAGTTGGAGGGTGCTGGACCCCAGAAGGGAGGGCAGGGGGAGGGAAGCCTCACCCCGGGCCCTAGTCCAACCTGAAGGTACAGGCCCCAGGTTGGAGGGCCAGTTGCAGGTTAACAGCCCTGCACGGGTGGAGGAATGGTACAGGGCGACTTCTGTAAGCACCCTGACCATGTTGGACTCTGGGGGTACCGCTACAGGAGGGAGGGTACAGAGCCCCAGAGGGGAGGACCAGGTTCAGGCTGTCATCCCTGACCTGGTGGAAGGGAGAGTGGTTAAAGGGTGCCCAGCACCTGGGGCTACCGCCCCCCACTCTCCACAGCCACAGTGGTTGGAGAGCTTTGAGAGGCCTGGGGCCTGGCTCTCATCCCTGGCAGCTGTCAGTAATCACTGTGGCTTGCTGTCCGGGTGGACAGAGTTATCCCTGGGGAGGGGACAAGTGTCACACCCCGGGGTAGAGTGGGCAACACCACTGTGTTGGTCATGGTGGTACTATCCTGCTCCTGGGATACATCTGTGAGCAAGGTAAGGTTAGGTGCTGCACAGATGGGATTCGCAGGTAAGGAGAAAAGTTCCCCATGGGTTGGCTTAGTGGGCCCTGAGAGTATGGACAGAGGGATCCAATTGGAGTCAGGAAGGCGAAGAACTAGAGCATGCCCCTGCTGTTGTGGGCCTGGGTCCTTGTTCTGTCGCCTCAAACAGGGAAGTACATCAGGATAGTGATTGTTCTCCCCTGGCTTTAGGCTGGTAGGGGGTCATGTTGGACCTGGCTTTTTGACAGGGACATCCCCAAACTTTTTGCCTCCTTCCTCCTATTTTTTCTGACCTGTTGTTGTTGGCTTTTGACCTCTGGGCACTTTACCACTGCTAACCAGTGCTAAAGTGCATATGCTCTCTGTGTAAATTGTACTACTGATTGGTTTATCCATGATTGACTATTTAATTTACTTGTAAGTCCCTGGTAGAGTGCACTACATGTGCCTAGGGCAGGTAGATTAAATGCTACTAGGGGGCCTGCAGCACTGGTTGTGCCACCCACCTCAGTAGCCCCTTAACCCTGTCTCAGGCCTGCCATTGCAAGGCCTGTGTGTGCAGTTTCACTGCCACTTCGACTTGGCATTTAAAAGTACTTGCCAAGCCTAGAACTCCCCTTTTACTACATATAAGTCATCCCTAATGTGTGCCCTAGGTAACCCCTAGAGCAGGGTGCTGTGTAGGTAAAAGGCAGGACATGTACCTGTGTAGTTATATGTCCTGGTAGTGTAAAACTCCTAAATTCGTTTTTACACTACTGTGAGGCCTGCTCCTTTCATAAGCTAACATTGGGGCTGCCCTCATACACTGTTGAAGTGGCAGCTGCTGATCTGAAAGGAGCAGGAAGGTCATATTTAGTATGGCCAGAATGGTAATACAAAATCCTGCTGACTGGTGAAGTCGGATTTAATATTACTATTCTAGAAATGCCACTTTTAGAAAGTGAGCATTTCTTTGCACTAAAATCTTGTTGTGCCCTTCAATCCACGTCTGGCTAGGTTTAGTTGACAGCTCCTTGTGCATTCACTCAGACACACCCCAAACACAGGGTACTCAGCCTCACTTGCATACATCTGCATTTTGAATGGGTCTTCCTGGGCTGGGAGGGTGGAGGGCCTGCCCTCACACAAAGGACTGCCACATCCCCTACTGGGACTCTGGCAGACAGGATTGAACTGAAAGGGGGCTTGGTGCATTTCTTAGACACTCTTTGAAGTCACCCCCACTTCAAAGGCACAACTTAGTATAAAACAGGGCCTCTGCCCTACCTCATCAGACACTTGCTGGAGAAGAAACCTGAACCAGAAACTACATCCTGCCAAGAAGAACTGCCTGGCTGCTCAAAGGACTCACCTGTCTGCTTTCTACAAAGGACTGCTGCCTTGCTGTTGCCCTGCTGCCTTGCTGAACTCTTGTCTGGCTGTGAAAGTGCTCTCCAAGGGCTTGGATAGAGCTTGCCTCCTGTTCCTTGAAGTCTCAGGACCAAAAAGACTTCTCTCTTCCTCTTGGACGCTCCGTGCGCCGAACTTTTCGACGCACAGCTTGTTCCGCGGCAAGAAAAACGCCGCACACCGACGCTGATCAACGCTACGTCTTCGGGACGACCGAAACTTTGACGCACGGCCTCGCAAGGACAACGCCGCCCGACTTCCCGGGAGAAATCGATGCGACGCCTGCCGTGAGATCAAAACTTTGACGCACGGCCTCGCAAGGACAACGCCGCCTGACTCCGCCGGAGAAATCGACGCGACGCCTGCCGTGAGATCGAAACTTCGACGCGCAGCCCCGCAGAACGACGCGCAGCCGGAAAACAAGCAGGAAAATCCACGCACAGACCCGGGACATCTGGTACTCCCCGCAAACCACAGTAAGAGACTGTCTGCGTGCCGGAAAACGACGCCCGACTCCCCGCGTGGAAAATAACGACGCAAGTCCGTGTGTGCTGAGGAGAAATTGACGCACACACCAGTTTTCCACGCACCTCTTCTCCTGTGGCCCTCTGAGGAGATTTTCCACCAGAAACCAGGTACTTTGTGTTTGAAAGAGACTTTGTTTACTTTCTAAACACTTAAGACACTTTCTATCACTTCTCAGTGATATCTTTACAAATTCGTATTGCAACTTTGATCGTTTTGACCTGAAGATACCCAGATAAATATTATATATTTTTCTAAATACTGTGTGGTGTATTTTTGTGGTGTTATGCTATGGTGTTGTATGATTTATTGCACAAATGCTTTACACATTGCCTTCTAAGTTAAGCCTGACTGCTCGTGCCAAGCTACCGGAGGGTGAGCACAGGCTGATTTTGGATTGTGTGTGTATTACCCTGACTAGAGTGAGGGTTCTTGCTTGGACAGAGGGCAACCTGACTGCCAACCAAAAACCCAATTTCTAACATTGATAAAACAGACCATATGTGTTTTGCAAATATCTTTTATTATGCCGTGTTCATTTGGTGATTCATGCACCTTGCATTCTGTTTTTAAACACAATTATACTAGAGTAGCTTATTCCATTATATCCTACGACCGTGTATTTGAGTGCAAAACAGATTTCTAATAAATATGTGCCTTTTGCAACAACAGGACCTCGTTTGATTAAGAAAAATAACAAAGCCTATATGAGGTCATTATGCTGAAGCACAATTAGTCAATTATTGAAGTCAGTAGTTTTCTGTGTTCTTGGGTGTTTTGCTTTCAGAAGAATAATGTTGGGATATGACTCCTTGTGTCTGCTGTTGCTCAACTCCTGGATATTCGATGCCTTTTCGCTGTGGAGACAGAAGAGCTTCTGTTCCCTGTGAGTCATTTGAAAGTCAATTTGAGACGTGCCATTTAACAGTAATTTTACAAGTAACAAAGTTAACCAAACATTGCTTTTTCGCGCCTCGAGGTGCCTTTTCTGAGGCAGAGAGGAGTCAAAGTCTTGGCAGGAATCTGAAGTGAGACAAGCGTGGACTGGCTTGACCTTAAGAGCAGCTGGAATTTGCCCTAAGGGCAGATGGGGTGGAAGGAGTGGGCTTCTGAGGCGTGTCTGTGGGGATTAGCAGAAAACAATGGCCGCATCTCTCAGGTTCTCTTACAGCTCCCTGGAAAATACGCGCAAGAAAACACACACCCGGCGATCATTCTCGCTCCCGGTGCAGACCTCTAGATTAAACATTTACCTCACAATCAAGGCACAGGTGCTACTCCCCGTGGCGGTCAAAGGACAACTTGTGGGGAGACCCTGATTTCACAAACGGAGGGATCTTGTCGAAGAATGAGTTTGGGTTTTGAGAATGAGTGCCAGGCTGTAGCACAGATAGCACAGCACTCAAAGTTCATGAATGGGGGTTTCTATATCTCTGTTACCTTCACTTACCTTTCGCTCCGGCATCCGACTTTGAAACTTTGTGTGCCACGCCGGCAGGCGCATAATCAGAAGCCAGGAAGCAATTGGGATCTAAAAGAAATATTTTTATAATATCTTCAATTGGGGTTCGTCTGATAGAGGTTGTAACTTTTCATGATGACTTTAACCCCTTAGCTGACCGCCCCCCCCCCCCCCCTTCCATGCTGAGCCGTTTTTCGACTATTTTGGGTAGTTTGATCTTAGGCCCCCATAACTTTGTCCACATAAACTATCCCCACCAAATTTGCGTCCTTTTTTCCCCCAACATCCTGGGGATTCTAAAGGTACCCAGAGTTTGCGGGTTCCCCTGGAGGAGACCTAGAAATAAGCCAAAATACAGCTAAAAGGTATCTTTTGGGGGGGAAATTGGAAATAAGTCCTGCAGAAGAAAGCATCTGCTTTTTTCTCTGCAATTGGAATCTAGGAAGGGTTTGCAGTGATAAAATCATTATCTTCCCAGCTTTCAGGAACAGACAGACTTGAATCAGAAAACCAAATTGTTCAACATAGTTTTGGCATTTTACTGGGACAAACCCCATGTTTACTATTTTTTGTGCTTTCATTCTCCTTCCAGTCAGAGACAGAAATGGGTGTGAAACCAATTGTGGATCCCAGACAGCTAAACATTTACGAAAAGAAGACAAAATTCTGAATTAAGCAAGGAGCCATTTGTGTAGATCCTTCAAGATTTTCTTACAGAAAGTAACACTTGAAATAAAACAATATTGAAATTGAGTTGATAAAAGCAGCCCTTTATATGTTTTCTTCTGTAAATGTTTCCAGTTATGGTAGATGTTTTAAAGCAACATAATGTTATGTTTACAGGACCCTCCTGGCTGCAGGGATATATAGGTCTTGTAGGTTCATCAAGATCCCAAACAATTTAGAGCCAATAAATGAGCTGCACCTTGCAATGGGTTTTCATTGTACACCTGGTATTCAGCAATTCATTTGGTAAAATATAAAGAGTGAACAATAGGTATCAAGGAAACCTATGTATTTCCAAAATGGGCACAAGATAAGGAGTTTAGAAACAGTGGCTATTTGCACATCTCTGAAACCAGGGGTCCCCCTACTAGCATGTGAATTACAGAGCATTTCTCAAAATGACTTCTTTCTTACACACTACACTGCCTTACATTTGGAAGGTAAAAATGTAGAGAAAGACAATTGGCAATAACACTTGTTCTTCCATTTTGTGTTCCCCCAAGTCTCCCGATAAAAATAGTACCTCGCTTGTGTGGATAGGCCTAGTGACCGTGGCAGGAAACGCCCCAAAATGCAACATGGACACATCACATTTTTCCATTGAAAAATGATGTGTTTTTTGCAAAGTGCCTAGCTATGGATTTTGGGCTGTAGCTCGGCGTGCACCTAGGGAAACCTACCAAACCTATACATTTATGGAAAGTAAACACCTAGGGGAATCCCGGATGGGGTTACTTGTGGGGCTTTCACTAGGTTGTGTCAACCAGAATCCTTTGCAAACCTCAAAACCTGTTTTTAGGGTCGGGATCACTCCCCACGCCGCGCAGCTCCACCTAACTGACCCATGCCCTTTACCCCGCCCTCGCTGCTGCTGTGAGTTCGAGGCCCTACACCACCCACAGGCTCCCGCCTGCACCTCATCCCTGGTGTATAGTGGTTGCCGTAAGTATTGTGCGTCTGTCTTGTGACTGTCTGTTTATTTTTTGTTCTTTACTGCTCTTTGGCTCCTTTTTCTGCCTTTGTCTCCTTTTTCTGCATTTTTCTCCTTCTCATAGACCTTTTTTCAAACAGTTCACCTCTTTGCTGTTTTTCCCCCTTGCTCGGCCCTTGCGCTCTGTTCCAGTCCCACTGCTGCGTCCCCTGCGGATTGGCACCCCTCGCGCCCCCATTGGACCAACGCTCCCGCTTCCCAGCTTCTCCTCCCTCCCACCCCCCTTCTTAATGCCAGCCGCTGCACTGTGCAGAGAGTGACCCCTGACCTGTTTTTAAGGTCGGGATCGCTCCCCACACCGCGCAGCTCCACCTAACTGTGCCCGTGCCCTTTACCCCGCCCTCGCTGCTGCTGCGAGTTTGAGGTCCTCCACCCCCCACAGGCTCCCGCCTGCACCTCATCCCTGGTGTCTAGTGGTTGTCGTAAGTATTGTGTGTCTGTCTTGTGACTGTCTGTACATTTTTTGTTCTTTACTGCTCTTTGTCTCTTTTTTCTGCCTTTGTCTCCTTCTCTTCGCCTTTTTTCCAACCGTTCACCTCTTTGCCGTTTTTCCCCCTTGCTTGGCCCTCAAGCTCTGTTCCAGTCCCACCGCTTCATCCCCTGTGGCCTGGCACCCCTTGTGCCCCCATTCGACCAACGCTACCGCCTCCCAGCTTCTCCTGCCTCCCTCCCACCCCCCTTCTTAATGGCTGCCTCTGTGCGGTGCAGACAGTGCCCCATGACCTGTTTTTAAGGTCAGGATCGCTCCCCACGCCACGTAACTCCACCTAACTGCGCCCATGCCCTTTACCCCGCCCTCTTTGCTGCTGCAAGTTTGAGGCCTTCCACCACCCACAGGCTCCCGACTACATCTCATGCCTGGTGTCTAGTGGTTCCCGTAAGTATTGTGCGTCTGTCTTGTGACTGTCTGTTAATTTTTTGTTCTTTACTGCTCTTTGTCTCTTTTTTCTGCCTTTGTCTCCTTTTTCTGCCTTTTTCTCCTTCTCTTTGCCTTTTTTCCAACCGTTCACCTCTTTGCCGTTTTTCCCCCTTGCTCGGCTGTCGCACTCTGTTCCAGTCCCGCCGCTGCGTCCCTTGCGGCCCTGCAGTCTCGTGCCCCCATTCGACCAACGGTCTGGCCTCCCAGCTTCTCCTCCCTCCCACCCCCCCTTCTTAATGGCAGCCGCTGCACGGTGCAGAGAGTGACCCCTGGCCTGTTTTTAAGGTCAGGATCGCTCCCCACGCTGCGCAGCTCCACCTAACTGTGCCCGTGCCCTTTACCCCTCCCTCGCTGCTGCTGCGCGGTCGAGGCCCTCCACCACCCGCAGGCACCCGCCTGCACCTCATCCCTGGTGTCTAGTGGTTACCGTAAGTATTGTGCGTCTGTCTTGTGACTGTCTGTTAATTTTTTGTTCTTTACTGCTCTTTGTCTCTTTTTTCTGCCTTTGTCTCCTTTTTCTGCCTTTTTCTCCTTCTCTTTGCCTTTTTTCCAGCCGCTCACCTCTTTGCCGTTTTTCCTTCTTGCTCGGCCCTCGCGCTCTGTTCCAGTCCCGCCGCTGCGTCCCTTGCGGCCCCGCAGTCTCGAGCCCCCATTCGACCAACGCTCCCGCCTCCCAGCTGCTCCTCCCTCCCACCTCTCCTTCTTAATGGCGGCCCAGAGGCAAACCCACCTGTGCCTGGATTGCGCCCAGTGCCAGACCCCCTGTCCCCCACGATCCCCTCACCATCCGACGCTGCTAACACCCGCCATGCCCTCAACACCAGCCGGTCTGCAACCTGCTTCCAAGCCACCCCGAAGCTCACACACAGACCATTCTTCTGCCAGAACTGCAGCTACACCAGCCCCCGAGCCGCCGCCCCTCTCACCAGAATTGAACACAACCACCTCAGATGCATCCTCCTCAACACCCGATCCGTCCACAAGCACGCCGTCTAACTTTGCAACCTACTCACCTCATCATCGCCTTCCTAACCAGAACCTGGATGAACTCCTCCTCGGAACCCGCCATAGCCATTCCGGACAGATATAAGATCACCCGCAGAGACTGCATCAACAGACAGGGAGGAGGGATCCCCATAGGTCACAGGAACACCATCAGAATCTTGACCAACACCGAAGACGCCCTCAACGCTGTTGAACACTTACACTTCCAGATTCACATCAACGCCAATACCACCCTCAGAGGAACACTCGTCTACAGACCCTCCGGCCCCTGGCCGAAGTTCAGTGACTCCATCGCTAACGCATTCAGCGCTCACACCCTTGCGTCCATGGACTACATCCTCCTCAGTGACCTGAACTTTCCCCTTGAGAATGCCAACGACAGCAACTCCAGCCCTGCTCGACAACCTCGACAACCTCGGTCTCAAACAACTCGTCATGACACCCACCCACTCCGCCGGCCACACGCTGAACCCCGTTGTCTCGGCCAGCAGCCACGTCACCTTCAGCCACACCACCGAACTCCACTGGACCGACCACTGCTGCGTCCACTTCACTTTCAAAAAACCCACCATGCACCACCACCCTCAACAGACCCCCCGCAGCAGCTAGAACAAGGTCACTGAAGACCAACTGATCTCCACCCTCGCCCCGCCTCCCATCACCACCATACCCAACACTGCTGACCACAACCTCAGACAATGGATAGACAACTGCGCCAACACCCTCGCCCCGATCAAGAAACCCTCCAACAACCGCACCAGCACTAAGGCTATCTGATTCACCGCCGACCTTCAGGCCTCCAACGGGAGTGCCGAAAACTCAAGAAGAAGTGGCACCACGAACAAACAGAGATTAACCACACTGCCCTCAAGAATGCCATCCGCAAGCACCACCAGCTCATCCGGACCACCAAGAGATCCTCATACAAGGAACGCATCGACAACAACGCACGCGACAGCAAAGAGCTCTTCAACATCGTTAAAGAACTCGCCAACCCCTGGTCCTGCTCCAATGACACCCCACCTTCACAGGACCTCTGTGACTCCCTCTCCACCTTCTTTCACCGTAAGATCACGGACATCCATGACAGCTTCAACACCTCGACCCCCACGACAGCCGCTGTCACCACAACCCCCGACTCACCGGACCCCAGCCACACCAACCTCCTGCTCTCCTGGACCCACATCAACGACGAGGATGCCATCAAAACCATGGGCACCATTTACTCCGGTTCACCCTCCGACCCCTGCCCTCACCAAGTCTTCAGCAAAGCAAGCTCCATCATCGCCCCTCAACTCCGAATGATCGTCACCATCTCCTTCGAGAGTGCCACCTTCCCGGAAAGCTGGAAGCAAGCCTTAGTCAACGCCCTGCTAAAGAAACCCAAAGCAGACCCAAGTGACCCCAAGAACTACAGGCCCATCTCCCTCCTCCCCTTCCCGGCAAAGGTCATCGAGAAGATCGTCAACGGACAACTAACCCGCTTCCTTGAAGACAACAACACCCTGGACACCTCGCAATCTGGTTTCCGTAGCAACCACAGCACCGAGACCATCCTCATTGCAGCCACTGACGACATCAGGACCATGCTAGACTGATGCGAAACTGCGGCCCTCATCCTCCTAGACCTCTTGGCTGCCTTCGACACCGTCTGCCACCACACCCTATGCACACACATCCATGACACAGGGATCCGCCACAAAGCCCTGGACTGGATTACTTCTTTCCTCTGCGGCAGAACCCAAAGAGTCCGCCTCCCTCCCTGCCTATCTGAAGCCACCAAGACCATCTGCAACGTTTCCCAAGGATTCTCCCTCAGCCCAACCCTTTTCAACATCTACATGGCACAGCTCGCCAACATGGTCTGATCACACAACCTCAACATGGTCTGATCACACAACCTCAACATTGTCTCCTACGCCGATGACACCCAGCTGATCCTCTCACTCACCAAGGACCCCGCCATCGCCAAGACCAACCTCCACGACGGAATGAAGGTCATCGCAAACTGGATGGAGAGCAGCCACCTGAAACTGAACTCAGACAAAACGTAGATCCTCATCCTCGGCTCCAACCCCTCAGCTTGGGACGACTCCTGGTGGCCTGCCACTCTAGGAACTGCACCGACACCCACAACCACGCACACAACCTAGGATTCATCCTGGACTCATCACTCACCATGCCCCAGAAAGTCAACGCCATCTCATCTTCCTGCTTTAACACCCTCTGCATGCTCCACAAGACCTTCAGATGGATCCCTGCTGAAACCAGAAGAACGGTCACCCAGGCCCTAGTCAGCAGCAGACTGGACTACGGCAATGCTCTCTATGCTGGAACCACGGCCAAACTCCAGAAAAGACTGCAACGTACACAGAACACCTCCGCACGCCTCATCCTTGACATCCCATGCCGCAACCAAATTTCAGCCCACCTGAGAGATCTACACTGGCTCCCCGTCAACAAGAGGATCACCTTCAAGCTCCTCACCCATGCCCACAAAGCACTCCACAACGCCGGCCCTCCTTACCTGAACGAATGACTCACCTTCTAGACTCCCAACCGTCAACACCGCTCTGCCAACCTCGCCCTTGCCACTGCCCCTCGCATCCACCGAACCACAACCAGCGTCCGATCGTTCTCCCACCTCGCCGCCAAGACCTGGAACACCCTCCCCGTCCACCTACTACAGACCGAGGACCTGCTGACCTTCAGGAACTGCCTCAAGACCTGGCTGTTCGAGTAGTAGCACCTCCCCCCCCCCCCAGTGCCTTGAGACGCTCACGGGTGAGTAGCACGCTCTACAAATGATTGATTGGGCTAAAAAACACTCTTTCCTCACATTTCAGTGCTGCAAAGTTCTAGAATCTGAGGAGAGCCACAATCTCCCTTCTGTACCAGTGTTCCTCCAAGTCTCCCAATAAAAATGTTCCCTTACTGGTGCAGGTAGGCCTAGTGCCTATGATAGGGAATGCCCCAAAACAGAATGTGGACACATCACATTTTTCTAATGGAAATGGACGCATTTTATTGTAAAGTGCCTATCTGCGGATTTTGGCCTCTAGCTCAGCCGGCACCTAGGGAAAACTACCAAACATATAAATTTATGGAAAGTAGACACCTAGGGGAATCCAGAATAGTTTTCTTGTAGGGATCTCACTGGGTTCTGTCATCCAGAATATTTTGCAAACCTCACAATTAGGCTAAAACACGTTTTCCTTACATTTCGGTACTGCAAAGTTCTGGAATCTGAGAGGAGCCACAAACTTCCTTCCACCCAGCATTCCCCCAAGTCTCCTGATAAGAATGGTACCTTTCTTGTGTGGGTAGGTCTAGTTCTCGCAACAGGAAATGCCCCAAAACAGAACATGGACACATCACATTTTTCAAATGAAAATGGATGCATTTTTCGCAAAGTGCCTAGTTGTGGATTTTGGGCTGTAGCTCAGCTGGCACCTAGGGAAACATCCCAAACCTATACATTTATGGAAAGTAGACACCTATGGAAATCCAGAATGGGGTGACTTTTGGGGCTCTCACCAGGTTCTGTCATCCAGAATCCTTTGCAAACCTCAAAATCTGTCTAGAAAAACACGTTTGCTGCACATTTCGGCAATAGAAAGTTCTGGAATCGGAGGGGAGCCACAAACCTCCTTCCACCCAGCCATCCCCCAAGTCTCCTGATAAAAATGGTACCTCACATATGTCGGTAGGCCTAGTGCCCATGACAGGAATGGATCACACAACGGTCAGTGTTAGTCCTTACATTCCTGATGGAGGCACTAGGTACAGGCACTCGAGTGGGGTAGCGGTTTTATCAGGAAATGTGGGGAAAAACTGGGTGGTAGGAATTTTGTGCAGTTTGTGAGACAGAAATGCAAGGAAAAATAGACTTTTTAATTCAACATTTCACCTTTGCAGGATATTCTGGGTAAGAAAACTTTGGGGAATCCACACAAGCCACACCTCCGTGGGCTCCCCCTGGTCTCTAGTTTCCAGAAATGTCTGGGTTTGGTAGGTTTCCCCATATGGCCGTCGAGCCCAGGACCAAAAACACAGGTGCCTGCCTTACAAAACCAGGTTGTTTTGTGATAAATAATTTTGATGTCTCCACAATATGATTTGGGCAGTGGAATTTGGGGCTGAACTAAACTGGGGAGCTCCCGAGAGAGCACCCTCTGTGCTTGCCACCTCATTCACCTGCTCTCTGTTTGGGCTAACGTGCTATTGTCCCGCTGCACAGACTGTGCTTGCGAAGAGACAGCACGACTGTCCTCATCACCTCCCTCATAATCACTGGAAGAGGAGTTGTCGGATGGGACTCCTCAGACAAAAAAATCACTCTCAAAGTCTGGTCCATTGTCCTATCCCTCAGATGCTGTCTCAGTATCTGCTGCCTCAGTCTCTAATTGTGTGTCAAAGCTGTCCTCTATAACCCGAGTTAGGGCTTGAGCAGCGGTCAGCCAACGAGATGTCATCTCTGCTACTGGCTAAACAGTTCCTCTAAAACACTAGCCTATGTAGACAGTCACAACATTTTCTGGTGTGTGTGTGTGTGTGATGCGTGCAACAGTAAAGGTCAGTCACCTTACCTTCACTTTTTCCCTCAATCAGCACATTCTCTCAAGGCACTCAAAAAACAAAAAAGACACACTATTAGTTCACCATGTCACATACCCATCATCACAGTCTTTAGCGCCTAGGCGCCAAGTCCGACTATCATTATTGGTGCTCCCATGCCATCCTCCTCGGATTCCCTCACTGCCACCCAGCTAAAGTGCCCTTCATCTCTCCATAGTCCCCCTCGCACATACATCTGTTATAGCGGAGGTAATGGCTGGTTTTACTAATCCACTCAGTTATTCACATAAAATACAGATTTGATCTTTGCAGCAGGCATATAAACCTTCTGTGCTATTTTATGAGATCAAAACTGCCACTAGACAAAAGTCTGATCCTTCACTAGTAGAAACATGATCACATGAGTTAGCTTGACTTTTTTATTGCTGCCTAATAGCTACGGTTAAAAGGCGTTGGTTGGAGTATGTGCATCGCTTTAATGACGTGCACTGCGAGACAACTGGTGATGAATATATATAAACCACACACACATTGACAAAAGTGATCTATATATATATATATATAGAGAGAGAGAGATAGATACATACATAGATAGATAGATAGATAGATAGATAGATATGTATGTGTATATATATATATATATATATATACATATATATATATATATATATATAGATACAAATAGATATATATGTATCTATATATATATGTGTGTGTGTAAAGAGATTACTTTTATATGTGGGTGTGGTTTCCCTGGGGGCTGATTGCAGCCCCCAGGGAAACCACACACACATTGACAAAAGTGATCTATATATATATATATATATATATGTAGATATATATATATATATATATATATATAGATAGATAGATAGATAGATAGATAGATAGATAGATAGATAGATATAGATAGATAGAGGTGCATCTATATATATACATATGTATGTGTATATATATAGATATATATATATATAGATACATATATATATATATATGTATCTATATATATATGTGTGTGTATATATATATATATATAATATATAGACATATATAGATATATATAGACATAGATCTATACATAGACATATATATCTGTAGATAATTAGATATATATTTATGAAAATATTTTTTTAATAGATGTATGGTTTCGCTGGGAGGCGATCGCAGTCCTCAGGGAAACATACATCTATTAACAAAACAATTGCCCCCCACGGGGTCAGCCCTGCTCACGGGCGACCTCATGTCAGTTTCATTTTTAATACTTTTAATTATTTATTTATTTTAACCCCTGGGGAGCGTGATCAGGTACCCTCAGGGGGAAACTAATGACTTTTTTACAGAGAGGGCCGACCCCTCAAGTGTAATCCCTGGTCCATAGTGGGGTGTCGATCCATGGCCAGAAAACCATTTCAGGAGGAAATCTCCCCTTTCGCACAAGGCCTTCCTGAAGGCTAGAGAGACCCTTTCAGGACCATTTTCTTCACCGGAGCACTGTGTGCAAGGTGGACGTTCCGGCATTAGGAGGCCCGCAAAAATGGCACAAGGAAATCCATAAGATTTCACTTTGCCATTTTTAGTGTTATTTTTAATGCCTGCTCAGATCAGGCGTTAAAATGACTCACCCATTGAAATCAATAGGCCTCCTTGCACTTGCTATGCTAGTGCAAAACATTTTTAAGCTAATGTAGCAAAGCACCACAATAGCGTAACATTTTTTGACGCTATTGTTCTAATGACTATCAAGGTGCACTGTATTATAAATACGACGCACACATGGTGTCGTTAGGTGAGGCAAGGACGATGCTAGAAAAGTGACACATAAGTACTGATGCGCAACTTTTTTTGTAAATCTGATCCTAAGTCCGAAGGTAAACCTGTTGACTGTGGTAAGCCACTAGATGGTACCTGACCTATGCTCCATCACAATAGGCCTGAAAAGGTATGTAAGACTTGTCTATCTGAGTCATATAGCCTTTTTATCTTCTCATTCTGTTCTATGGGCTCTTTTTGACATTTACTTAAAAAATGCATAACTATTAATCCCTTTTAACCATTGTTTACCACTTTGGTGTTATTGCACTTAATTTTGACTATGCTTGCAAGTTTTGTAGATTTATTTTTTCACTCAAATGTGGTTTTGGCCCTGTTTACCTACTTTAATGACATTTGTCTCTGACAGAAGTTTATGCCATAGCTACCAGGCTGGGCCTAGACCTTCACACTGAAACCTGCTCTTCACTTCTTCAAAACCGAATTTCTTCACTTTTTTGGGTGCTTATTCCTTGCTCTCTTCATAGTTAATACTCCTGCTTCTCATAATGCATGAGTCTGTTAGGAATCCACCAGATGTTCTTGGTTCATGCTATGAACATATTGGGGCTATTTGAACATTTGCCTGGAGGGTGCGGCTTGTAGTTCCAGTAGGAGAGAGACTCAGTGTCACAAGTCACAAATCAAATGCTCAGATCCTGAATGTTGCACAGGGACATTTAGAATGTGACAAAGAAGCTCACTAAAAGTGTTGACATTGTGTGGGAAGCAGTTGGCCGGCCATGTGCTGTTTTGAATAAGAGAAGTGTAAGAAATGTGAAGACAACATTTTTTCTGTCTACAAACAACATGCCTAGAGCTAAGTGTGTCAAATGGTCGTGGTCAGAGCAGTTTGAAGTTGCAGACTTTGTCAGGTAAGGAAGAACAGTATGGTAGGCTATAGTCAAGAAATAAATTGCTGTGAACTACTTTGGTTCAGGACCCAAGTGGTGGCCAGGCTGAATAGAAAGGCATGTGAAGATGGATTATACAGATGTTGAGGAGTTCGAAGTGAGTAGTGATGGCAATGGAATATGAGATTTCTAGGAAGTGAGGGGACCTGGATGTTTGAAGGAAAGGAGATGAAAAGTGGAAAGAGCATGGCTGTGGTCGACCAGATAATAGGGTATTTCTGCTTTTATGGAGTGTAGAGTCTGGGTGAAGAGCACAGAGGGTAAAGAAGATATTAGCATTGTTTGCCAACTAAAATGCAAACTTGATTTGACACCACTCGTGCCATGAAGAATAGTGAAAATCAAAACGCAAGAGAAAACTATTGGGGAACTTGTGGGGGTCGAGGGAAAGAGGAGACAAGACAGTAGTTGAAGAAAGGTGAGATAGGGCCAAATGAGGAGAGCATTGCTGGAGGTGCCTAAGCATAATAGCACTGCAGGTGGTGAACTGCATCAACAGCAATGAGCAGTCAAGGCCAATGAAAATATTAACAAGCACTGACAAAGAATCATGATGCGACTCACGCACAGTGAATCTGTCATGACACCACTGACATTAAGCAATAAGAGGGACTGGGAGGTTGTTGGTCCAGTGTACGTTCTCCCTGTATATGCACTAGTCAAAATAAAAGAGTACACTGTTCCAAAAAGAGAAGAAAAAAATCCAGATAGGGCGCCGGATAAAGGTATATTGTCAGGAGTGCCCTCATGCGTCAGTGAAGACGCTAGGCATCATCATCGGGCTAACTCCTCGCCAGACCGGCACTGCAATATCTGACGGGTCACCACCCCAATGGTGGTGGCTCTATACCGAAAGGTGGTTATGTAGATCCGTAGGTATCTACAGTACGTGCTGACAAAAGAGAAGGAGAGTGCAATGTGGTGCTAAAATTGGCTCTGAATACCCAAAGGTTAAATTTAATAATTCAAAATTGGCTATCAGGCCAAGATTAAAATCAGTGATGGAGTGTTTTGGAGGAAATAATGACCCCGTCACTCCTTATATGAGGGGAAAGAAGAGAAATACTCTACACTTCCACTAAGGGGTCGACATGTTTCGCGCTCATGCGCTTCATCAGGACCAGAATTTGTCACTTCGCCTACAAAAGAGAGTGCAGTGTGTGCTGAAAAAGTCACTTACTGTACGTCATTAGTCGTCACGGTCAGGCACCCAATAGTCCGCCCATCCCAGGTGGAAACCAGGCATCCTAGGTACGCGTAGCTCTCAGACAAATGGAGAATGCATTGATATCTTCCTCTTGCCCAGCCGCTCAACCTACCCGGAGACGCGTGCCTTTCAGCACACACTGCACTCTCTTTTGTAGGAGAAGTGACGAATTCTGGTCCTGATGAAGCGCATGAGCGCGAAACATATCGACCCCTTAGTGGAAGTGTAGAGTATTTCTCTTCTTTCCCCTCATATAAGGAGTGACGGGGGTCATTATTTCCTCCAAAACACTCCATCACTGATTTTAATCTTGGCCTGATAGCCAATTTTGAATTATTAAATTTAACCTTTGGGTATTCAGAGCCAATTTTAGCACCACATTGCACTCTCCTTCTCTTTTGTCAGCACGTACTGTAGATACCTACGGATCTACATAACCACCTTCCGGTATAGAGCCACCACCATTGGGGTGGTGACCCGTCAGATATTGCAGTGCCGGTCTGGCGAGGAGTTAGCCCGATGATGATGCCTAGCGTCTTCACTGACGCATGAGGGCACTCCTGACAATATACCTTTATCCGGCGCCCTATCTGGATTTTTTCTTCTCTTTTTGGAACAGTGTACTCTTTTATTTTGACTATGACACCACTGACACCAGCGTTATTCGGTAGGAGCGCACCTGTATGATGGTGTATGCATGTGCTTGCTCGATGACATATGCACATGTATGCGCCATAATGCTTGAGCACACATACTAAATGTCTCTGGGGCCACTTTATTTGTTCAGCTACTGACCTAAGATGGAGGACGCCACTTGCACAGGTAAAAAATTAAATACATTTGGAATTGTGCTCAAGCACACTTGAACAAGCAGAGTGGCCCTGTAGCATATGGGATTTGCTGAGCCCTCTAAGAAATGTTGAAAAAATTGTTTAACAAAAAAAAACAGGACTGCAAGTGGTGGTCGTGCAATAAAGAGCAGATAAGGGGAAGCCACCACGAGTTTTAATTAAAAAAAAGAACACATGCAGGAGAAAGCAACACAAAGTATGAGCATGAGGGATTGGCAGGGGGAGAAGCACATGAGAGCGACAGACCAAAACACACAGGGAGAGAGCAATACAGAGAGCGGGGCAACTAGCACACAAGGGAGGCAACTGGAAAACACATGCACTCTCATGGAGTGCTTGAAGAAAGGAGTAGTTCCCTAAAAATGTGCAGCAGAAGGATACAAGTCAGTCATTCAAAAGGATGGCGAAGAGGGTATGCTCCAGGAGAGGGACAAATGCAAGAACACAAAGGGAGAAGGAGGGAAGCCATCAAATAAGAAGCAAGCCAATGAGAGCAATAATAAAGCCAATCAATTGAAGCAGTGGAGGGGCTCTAATCCCACTGTAAATTCTTGTTATAGCCCACAAAAGGTCTTTCGCAATTATATAGCTGAAAACTGGCAGGTAGGCAAAACTTAGAAAGGTGGGTATGCTGTGTGCTTATGGAAGTGAGAAGATATGAGTGTTGAAGTCTTACCACGTTATTGATTTGGGGAAGTGAAAAGAAGGGAGACTGGCCAGAAGCTGGAGGCTATGAATGAGAAATACATGGGTTTCTTGGGTAATCTCATTGCTACAATTGTTTTAAAGTTGTGACGGCGTGCCTCAAGTAAATAATAATTGGATAACAACTTGGGTGAGGTGAGTGAGGGCATTTGTGGTAATGGCAAGAGATTAATCTATTAGGCAAATGTTTTTGATGACTTGTTGGGTATATGGATAGAAGGTGGCATAGAAGGAGTTGGCTGCATGCAGGATTGATGGGAAGCTCTTATTGGAAGGTTGGGAAAAAGGGCTGAGTCCTGACCTATCCAAGGGGCTCAAGCAAGAATGGGAAATGTATGACTGTGCCCAGGTTTGCCCAGATACGCATTTGGATGTGGAGAAGAAAGTAAAGAGTCTTGTTCAGAGAGAATGGGTTGAAGAGATCTAGACTTTCATGAGGGATATGAGGATTGAAACTAGCTCTTCCATTTTGGTTTGCCTGGCACATGTGGGAGGGCTGATCAATCAATCAATCAAAAAATGTGTAGAGCGCGCTACTCACCCGTGAGGGTCTCAAGGCGCTGGGGGGGAACAAGGGGGACAGGGAGGGTCACTGATCGAACAACCATGTCTTGAGCTTCTTTCTGAAGACCAGGAGGTCCTTGGTTTTGCGAAGGTAGGTGGGAAGGGAGTTCCAGGTTTTGGGGGTGAGGTAGGAGAAGGACCTGCCTCCTGTGGTGGTGCGGGGGACTGTGGCTAGGGCGAGGTCGGCTGATCGGAGGTTGCGTGTGGGAGTGTGGAAGTTCACTCTATCGTTGAGGTAGGTTGGGCCGGTGTTGTGGAGGGATTTGTGTGCGTGGACTAGGATCTTGAATGTGATTCTCTTGTCTATGGGAAGCCAGTGAAGGGATTTGAGGTGTGGTGAGATTCGTTCGTGGCGGGGGAGGCCAAGGACGAGGCGTGCGGCTGTGTTCTGGTCGGGCTGATAGGCTGATGGGCTGATGGTATGATGATAAATGATTATGGCCAACATTTGGTCAATATCTTATGCCTGGAAAAGAATCATGCCTACAGAGTTCATTCTTTTCCGAACACTTCTAGCAGAAAGTCAGTGAATGTTTTTTCATCGTCACAGTGAATTACAAGCCCTCATGGGGGCTTACAAAGACAAAATATACTGCACTGCCTAGAGATGGTATCACCCATGACAATTAAACATTAACAGTCTGAATAGCAAATATAGTAGTAGAGAGAAACTCTCATCTGTCAAAACCTTGAAAACAACATTCCTTTTGTATTCCTCTCTAACACCTTCCCGCACAGCCCCTATGAGCTGCCACCTCGCATTTCACGCTATTTTGTGTCTCTCAGACCCATTTACTTCATAAGCCTTGAAGGTCATGAAAGGAATCCTCGCGCAGCTGTCGGGATGGTCCTATACTTTTGATTTAAGGTGCTGCTTAGACCTGCCATGCTTATTCAGCAGGGAGGAACGCATGCGCAGTGCTTTCCCCTGCGGCACCCCTCCAAGCTCTGCCAGTGGCTTCACTGCTGTGACAGACATGATGACACCACTTCAGGCACCCTACACAGAAGCACTAGACTGCGTTCTAATGACAAACACATGAAAGCCCCTAATGGCACGCCTCTTTACTTGTAATGAAACAGTGATCCCCATCAGGTGCCTTAGTTAATCTGCTGCAGATTTCCGTCATGTGTTGGCACTATTATTTGTGATGAAATAAAATAAGTACCATTTGAGTAGCCACATTTTGAAATGTAGCATTAAACTGCAGTCACACTGTGTTTTTTTTTCAGAAGACCCTTAATTTGAACTTTGGGTTCTAGAGTTGTGCAAGCGGCTGCTTGAGGCGCGCAGCCTCGAGCAAGACTTAGTGCTAAGTGTCTAATCTCTATTCATCCTCTGGTTTTCAGTGTAATAGCCTCTTTCACCATACCCTAGTCTCGTAAGAACGCCTTAGATCTTATTTCTATGTAACATTTAAAAACGCGCACACTCTCAAGCTTCGGAGGCCTGTAGCACAGTGTATACCCCCAGTACACGTACACAGTCAGCGTCTGTAACTTCAGCAGTGTCTCGCATCTGCAAGTGAATGTTGGCCAGGACTGGACCGAAATCCGGCCTGTACAGCTTATTTCTTCCATGCAAGACGCGCATTCTGAAGATGGCCAACTGGACGTGGATCAAAAGAATATGCGCATGGGTTGGGCCAGTGTTGTAAAGGTCTTTGGGGTGATGAGGGTTCTCTGATAGTTAACATTCTTTCTGTTTTTTTTTCTCCTGTCTTCGAAGTGAAAGGCCGGCTAGAGGACGTCCATACCTTCCACAGACTTCGAGAAAAGAATATGGTAGGTTTCAGTAGAAAAGAAAATACAGTCATGAATAATGCTTTTGATGATACTTCTGTCATGAGTAGGGTTTTAATCTATAACTTATTCCCTGATTGGTGTGAGTCTCTACCCCGTATCCTGGAAAAACAATTCTAGGAGAACACTGCGCTTATTGAATCTTTCTTTTGCTTGTATTTTCGATCAGTATTTTGTGATCAGATATGTTTACATTTGTCCCCTAGTTTTGGCAATATTTGAAGGATGTGGAATTTTGAGGTCCAGCTAAAAGGTAGTGTAAAGTTCCTGCATACTCAAATAGGTTTCAAGTTTCAAGTTTATTATTAAATGCATAGTTAATAAAAACCAATACATCATACTTTAAAAAAAATACTAACTCACTCCATGCAAATAAAAACCATCCATTGTAGTTTAAAAGTCTTTCTCAAAATAATTTATAACTTAAGTCCAATCTAAATAACCGTAATTATCTACCTGTTATACATTACATAAAATATGTGCCACTTTTAATTATCATTGCTAAACAGAATCCTTCTAAATAGGAGTGTATAGGTTATAATCATGACTCACATAAATGTAGGAATAAAGTGCAGCAATTTCTTACACCCCTGGCCTTATACTTGCAAATCCAAGTATGTTATAGAGGTATCTTTAAAATATTAAACGTTTTTCAATGTCATCCTATCATAATTTTTAAATATTACATTATAAAATCATTTGCAATTAAGTTAGTGTTTGAAAATACAAAAATACTTCCATGGATACTGTACAGGGGAGCCTTAATCGGCAGTGATCTTCAGAATTTCACAAGTTATAAACCAGCAGAAACATATATTGTGTTTATACTAATTGACGAACATATGATAATTTTTAGATGTCAAACGTGTAAACTTTATAAATCTGGCATTCAATGTATAGTCAGAAGGTTTAAAGCAAGCGATCACCCCTTCTCTACAGGACTGTATTCCCCTCTGATTTAAGTCTGCCTTTAACAGAGTCTTGCGCTCATTCAGTAGGCCATTACAGATAGAGCTCAAACGGGTTACATCTTTCACTCCAAAACCACAAAGCCTACACTGGGGGATTAATACAGTACGTTCCCAAGGGGCTAGGTGGGCGCCACCTCGAATAAGGCCAAATCGGTGTTTGATATAAAGATCTTTGTCAGCTTTTGACTACCCAGCCTCCAAATATGGCTGATATTTCAGGGTTTTGTACTCATTCATCACCATACATGAGTGCAACCTGATTGCTAACAGGCTCTTATCTTATCTTATCTTATCTTATCCATTTCTTCTTTGCTATGCGGTTTAAGATTTTTTTTAAAGGCATGATAGGAGGGATTTGCATCCCACAGTTCCTGTACCTTCAAATCTTCTAGGGCCTGATCTGTCCAGATTTGGCTGTAGGATTCAAACTGATCTCCTTCTAAAGTGCCTGGCAGATATGATTCCCCTTTGTTGAGTGTATGTGTTTCCAGGTTTTAATGTAACTACATTCTCTGGCTATGCTTTACTTTAAATACCCAAACTCCAACCTAATTTGAGCTTGGGAAGTCTACCCTGGTAGTTGGATTAAGGACCTAAACACTTTTCCAATTATTCCATTCAGGATGGTGGCGTCTTGTCCTAGCAGGGCTTCATTACCGTACCCTATAACGAAATTAGTTTAGCCTCAATTACTTTTAGCAAGGGACAGTAGCTAGGGCCGTCAAGTGACCTTTTCAGAGTGCAAAAAGCAAGCAATAGAACATTTCCTTTTCTATATAAGTCCTGCTTCTGAGGGAGAAAGGAACACCACTTATCAAATAGTACACCCAGGTTTCTATAATGGTTAACTTGTTCTAACACTCCCCCTTATGTGTGCTCCTTATTGACTTCCATCACTTTGTTTTTTTCTGATTGATTTTCATTCCATTCTGCTCGGCATATTCGATTAAATTGAGGATGAACCGACGTAGTCCTACTTTAGTTTGACTAAGAAGTACTACATCATCAGCGTATAACAAATTGGAAATGAGCATATCACCAACCTTAGGGGAATGCGCTTTCACGTTATTACGCTTAAAGGTCAGATCTGATAGGAAGAGATTAAAAAGATATGGAGCCAGTACGCAACCCTGTTTCAGTCCTTGTTTTGTCTCAATTTTTCTTGAAAGGAAAGATCCATCCCCTATCTTTACTCTAATCCATGTATCTGTGTATAACTGCTGAATAGATTTTAGTAGTTTCTCAGGTATACCCCAGGCAGCTAGCTTTCCCATGGGTGGCTTGGCTGTACCAAATCAAAAGCTAATTTGAAGTCTACAAAACACAGATACAAAGGCTGATTTTTTTGTTTGCTTTTGTCAATGATGATGGAAAGAGTTAAGATGTTTGTAGCTGTTCCAGGGCCCTTTGCAAAGCCTGTCTGATTGGGAAGAATAATATTGTCTCATTCGCCCAGTTGTGAAGATGCTCCAGTAATAGACCAGCATAGTGTTTAGCCTCTACGTCCATTAAGGTAATCGGATGGTAATTCTCAGGATGAAATTTGCTGCCTCCTTTAAATAGTGGATGGATTACAGCGCCTCTCCAAGAGTTTGGAATGCCTCCTAGTTCTATACACTTGTTAAAAATCGAAACCAGTTTTTCTGCCCAAAATGCCCGGTTCATTTTAAACAATGCATTTGGGATCCTAATTGGACCTGGGGCCCATGCACTCCTGTTGTTCTTTATTATATTGACAACCTCCGACATCGAGAGGGTTAAATTAGCAGCTTCCTTTTGGACAAATGGGGGCTTAGATGTAACTTCTTCTGGGCATAGTTCGTTTGTTATCACCTTCAAGTTATTAGTGTCGTCCTTATTTTCACCACATCTGTTGAAGTGATGAGGCAGGTAATCAGACCATGAGGATTCCGAAATATCTGAACTAGTTAAGGTCATTGGGGCCTTATTCAATTTATTAACCATTTTCCAGAATCCCTGTGCATTTGATTTTTTACTTAGAAATAATGCCTTTTTCCCGAAGTCGTGGATTTGCTGTAATTTATAGACCCATATTTGTTTCTGATAGGTATTATTGATATTTTAGATCAGCCTTAATTTGACCCTCAGTTGGATTTTTCTTATAGAGCCTTAAGAGTCTATTCCATTGTCTTCTTAAGTTGGTCATGAGAGTTGAAATGTTTATTTTATTTTTTGTTTTTACTTGCCCCTGGTTCTGATAGGTCTTTTGTGGTCTGTCTGCAAGGATACCATTGGCGGACCTGTCCAAGAATGTCGACCAAATGGTTATTGGGTCACAAGATATGTCATTTTGGCATAGTTCAAATAACCCAGTTGAAAGTTCACCAATGGATTCCATTGATTTTTCATTCCATCGAAGTTTCTTATAGTTCATAGTAGTAACATTCCTTGGTACACTAGGGGCAAGATTAAATATAAGGAAACCTCAGACAATCTCCAGGCATTGTTGACCATGATCACTCTCATCACACTTTATAATATGGTACTTAATGATTAGAGTAAATAGGGACAGAGAGGCTGCAGTATAATCGATTGTTGCTGAGGTTCCAGTGACATAACAGGTAACCGCTGGTGGAGTACCTTGTGGAAACCTCCCATTTAGGAGTCTTAGCCCTAGGGCCTCAAGATCTTTTACTAAGGAGCTTATCTTGGTGTCAGGTTGCCATAACTTTAAACACCCCAGGGACTGCTGCGGGACTGCCCACAGCTGATCTTGCAAGATAGTTTGGACATCCCTTTCAAAAGGATTTATTAATTTCATATTAAAGTCCCCAGCTACTAAAAACTCCGGGGATCCTAGATCTTGATAGCCAGTTAATATTTTGTCTATCAGTTTAGAGGATATATGTTTCCTATAACGTGCATCTGGATGGATATAAACATTAATTAGCAAAAAGTGAGCTGGAATGCTCTTTATTCCAGCCAACTAACTTTACTATCAAAAACTCTTCCTTATCCTCATTAACCTGTGTGCATGATATATGTAATCCTGCTGAAATAAAGAGTGCTACTCCCCCCCCCACGGTGTCCAAACCTTTTTTCCCTAATTGCTGAGGAAAAAATGTCCATAAATCCATCAATTGTAGAAGGGTTTGTAGCCCAAGTCTCCTGTAAGAAAATAATTTGAAAATTATTTATTAGACTGGTCAGTTCTTTTTGTTGATTATTTTATCTAATCCTGTTTATATTCCAAGAGCAGACTTGGAGAGGTTTATCATGAAGTGTTACCAACCCAGATCGTGCTGGACTGTTCAGAAGTCACTGACGATTCTCTTTGTGAAGTGCTGCCGACAGCCACCCTAGATCTAGCTACTGTGAGAGGTGACTATTGGATAATTTGTGTCCTGTTTAGTGATCATCAGTACCTTGGTTCCAAATTGCAGATCTAAGGACTGAGAAAGGTTGATTTAAGCTTATTAATTTGTTTAATTTAGGCATACTATTTTGAGCCTCTAGAGGATCAGGATAACCTATTTGTTGGGGTAAACTAAATCTAATTCCCCAATTTAAAAAATAAAGTTTTTCTTTTATGACCCTTCTAACCAATTGCGATGTCTTCCAATTTACCAGGGTTGATTAGTTAATTTTACCTTCATCGTTCTTAACCCTTGGTAAAAATTCTATGGAGACAATATCAGTAGGCTGTACATCTTTTAGGGCCGGAATAATTTGTAAAAGTTTTTGTATATTTCCTCGGTTAAGAATATCATATGGGCCCCTGGATTGGTATCGTGGTTCAAGAATTAATTGTTTACAGTCTACAGGTGGACTATATTTGGGACGTCTAATAGTGTTGTCCCGTTCCCCCACTGGGGCTATCCCTTTGTGCTTCGTTGTCTGGGACTGTGGTGTAAAGTCTCTGTCCGGCCAACCCGGATTTGTTCCATTAAGCCTCACGTCTGGTCTATTTAAGAGCTCTGCCTCCGAGAGTGGCCCAGGGAGTTCCCTTAGCCCCTGATCTCACCGCTTCCAACTGTTTGATGGCAGACCCACTTCCTGTTTCTACCTGGAGCTGAGCTATTTGAGCCTCTTGACATTCAGCATGTTCAGAATTAGTAACTGTAATGCATATGCCCTCTGCTTCAAATGACTTCCTTCGTATCTCTGGAATAATACTCAGTTCAGCTTTCGGCTCCCTTTACTGTGGTTTGATATTTGGTGGTTCCCGCTTTGTTAGTCCTTTACCGTTTAAGTTTAGCGGATCTTGTCGGTCCTTGTTTTTTATATTCTCCAAATTAGAGTTAGATTCATTTAAGTCCCTATGGTCTTGGTGAGTGGGCCCCCTCTTTTGTGTGTTAAATAATGGGGACAACCTATTGACCATTGGACTGCTCTTTTTGTTATTACTCAAGTCATTAGACGTTATCATCCCATTTCTTGTATCCGGAGGGAGAGAGGAGCTCATCTTTATAATTGGAGGGCCCGTTAAGACATCCCTTATTTTATTTCTTGCTTTCTGTTGTTTTTTTTTTTGTCGTTTAGTAGCCGCCTTTTTTAAATGTAACGGGTGCATCGCCAATTTAGGAGAGGGGGGAGGAGATTTGTTAGTTTAAATCTCAAACTGATTACTTTTCTCCTTCTCAGAAGATTTCAATAAACATGCCTTTTCACTGTGTTCTCCCCCCTGGCCACACCCCAGTTCTTCAGAAAGTTCTATTTTCTTATCAATCATTATCTCAGTATAGTGAGTAGCTATACTGCCCATATTATCATTTGGACCAGCCCCCTCCCGTTGCTGGAAGTCTCTTGAGCTACACATTCTCCCCCTTTTATCATACCTAGATTCACCTTAAGATCTACCATCATTAAATTGAATGCCTCTGGGAATGTGGCCAGCTTGTTAACTATGGGCTCACAGGTACAGTCTGTTTTTGTCAGCTCTACAAAGTTCTGAGCTCGCTTAGTCAAGATGTTTAGGTCAGCCCGCTTCTGATCTATCCCTGATACTGATTTTGCCTTAACATTCAGTAGATCCACCTGGGCGTCCATTTTTGAGGACTGATAAGACAGGGCATCAAGAGTTAATTGCGAGGTCTCAAAGAAGATATCCCACACAGCATTTTGATCCAGTTTGTTTGGAGTATTTCGTGAAGGCAGTAAATTCTCATTAATGGCCTCCTTACCTACAAATTCATTTGTTTGTGCTTTTGATGTGACAGAAGCGTTTGGGGATCTATAATCGAAAACAGAGGTATCTAGATGGATATCTGAGGCAAAGGCCTGCACTTCTTGTAAATTGTCTCCCATATCTTTAGTGAGAGGACTTTTAGAGACGTGCATAATGGAGCACAAATCCGATTGTATACGAGAAAGAGAACTAGAGTTAAGGTTTAGTTGGCCTAATTTATTAATATTCTCCCAAGTATGAATGATTTCTAAAGTGTGATTCTCCTTCCGCATTGAGCCAGCCTCCTGAGGCCCCAGAGCGGATAGTACCTCTTTTAATAATTACATTTATCTCAAGAGGAGTTTGGATACATAATTGTGGATGGTCAGTCAAGATTTTCAAAGATGGACATGTGAAAGCAACTGGGGATGGCGATGATAACCTGAGGGGCAATAGTTACAAATCACTGATAGGATCCCAGGCATTTTCTTTAGATTTATCATCCGTTAATTTTGTAATATTGCCAAGAGCACATTTTTCAGTCACCCCCTCTTCCTTGAGTCCACTTATTCCGCCATGATCGTATAGCAAATTGCTTTCACTTTTTATGGGGGAGATAGGATGGAGTAGAACCACTGAGCCTTTAGGTATAGAGAAAATCGCATCCACAAAGTCCTTCAAAATGTTGAAGTTGTGGGGAATGTTCACCGATTTCTCAAACCTTTGAAAAATAGGGGATATATGAGAGATTAAAGATTGATGCTCTGGTTTCATTTTTGCTTTCCATATTAGTACTGGAGGTGGAGAGGAGGGTTTGTTATTCTTCTTATTCCTCTTAATTTGTGGCTGAAAAGTCCTTTCTTTTCCATTTCGCATCTTCACCGGCCTCAAAAGTTTCCCTGATTACCGTTTTTATAAAAACACTGCCACACCTCAACGGTAATGGGACACAAGCATGCGCAGTCCTCCTCAGATCTCCTGCTGGATCCTGCTGAGCACTCTAGAGGGCCTGCCGCAGGCCTGATTGGCCCTGAACGGTCACTGGGGACGGCCTGTTGGGCTTGTTAGACCTACTGGGGCTTTATAGGCACTCTTTGTAAATAAGTCAGGAGGGTCCACACCCAGACCAGACTTGGGCTTGGACTTGGACTCCCTTTACGAGGTACCCTCTAAGAGTGTTGCTGCTTGGGTACTTGGCGATTTAGTAATTTGGTGATTTGGCGGTTTGGCACACAAGTATGGTGAGTGGGTCACACTGGCTCCCCCACATGCTGCACCCAGGCCTAGCAGGGTCACTTCTAAGGGGGGTCTGGACTCTCCCTTGGCGGCAGTTGCCTACAACTGCTGCACTCACACTGTACTGTCCTGTATTGTGCTACCCTTTTTAGCCCGCCTGGCCTACTTCCTGGGCCTCCAGCCTCCTGCATACCTCCCCCCTCCTCCTCCTACCTTGCTTCTGCATTCCAAAGAAAAGGCCCGGGGAAGGTCGAGGCACCACAGGAGGACTCGGCAGGACTCCGGAAATAAATACTTTTCTTTTTTGTGGCCCACGACAGGTGGTGGCAGTGCGGCCGTGCTCGTCTGCTCATCCGCGGCAGGCACTGATGGCAGACTGGCAGCACAGCAGTGCAGCCACACTCGTATGCGCTCGTCCGCCCACCCGCGCTTGTCTTCTCGTCTCCGTCTCTGGCTTACGGCTTCCGTTTGTGCCAAAGGATCAAAGAAGTGGTGCAACCAAGATGACCAAGAGGTGTTAATTGTATCTCTGTTCTTTCAAAGTGTGCCGGCTTTCCTTAGAAGCAGCTCAGGATTTTTTAAACCCTTTGCCCGGGCTTCTGTCTCCTGTACCAAGTGGTAGTTTACTTCCTGGTCCTTTCCTGACATGACCGTGGGAAAGTTGCACGTTAATGTGTCCCCTACCCTCCGAAATAGGCCATGTTAATGTGCCCCTTATCCACTAGATATCTTCTCTAAATTGACTTAATGCAGTGGCTGGACTGCTTTCAGGCTATTTCTTCTCATACTGTGTAAGATATTTTTAGAAGGACCAAACTGTTAAGTCACCATTTGTTGGTATTACACCAAAGTGGATTGTTGGATGCAATTAAGGACACTCCCCCTAACTCTATCTCTGTTCCCCTCTTCTTATTCCTCTCCTATCACTCTTCTCTTTGTACATTCCAACTCACACACTTATTTTACCCTCCCAGTATGTTCTTCTCTACTGGTATCCTTCAACCTTTAACTCTCCTCTTGATATCCAAATTGGTTTGATTTCTTGGTTGGCACTACAAAGTATATTTTCATCTCCTGCAGCGGGTCACATCATTGCTGCTACGAGGGGACCTCGAGTCCCAGCATCACAAGGCTGTAGAGGAGGCCTTTACAACACAGCACACCAGGAGGTGCTCTCTGGACCTGAGCGCCAAATAGCACTCTTCAGCCATCCGCAGCACAGGATGCTGATTTGTTGGTTGGTGCTACAAAGTACATTTTCATCGCTTGCAGTGGGTCACATCATTGCTGCTACTGGGGGACTAGAAGTCCCAGCATCACCCAGGGCCATAGAGGAGGCCCTTACAACAGGTGGTGCTGTCTGGACCTGAGTGCTATATAGCACACTACAGACACCCGCAGTACGGGACGCATCCCGGCGCGTGCCCGGGCTAGGACAGGACCAAAAGCAGGCCCATCTGCAACCATCCGCACCTGGGCGAGGCTGGCCTGGGCCCACCCTCTAAAATCAGGGCCAGGAGTAAGTGGTTATTCATTTTTATCTATTCATCTCAAATCCCCTGTAAGTGGTTGAGGACTGGCTTATTTGATCCTTAGTGCTGTGGCTGTGTGTCCTTTAAGACATTATTCTAACTTCAAGGTATTTAATTCCTTCTGTGCGGCGGATGTAATGGTTACATCCTGCGGCACAGTGCTCCTGTGCTGAGGATGTAACCATTACGTCCTCGGCCCGGAGCCCAGAGGGAGCGCTAGCGCTCCCTCCGTGGGGTTCCCTCCCACCTCCCAAAGGCAGGGATGGAAGGGGAAGCCCTTCCCCTTACACCCCCGACAGCCCACCTGACCCCCCCACCCCCCCATGACGTCAGCACATCCCATCGCGAAGCGAAGCTCAGCTTCCAGCGCGATCGGAAGAGAAATGCTTAGCATTTCTCTTCCGATCACGTGGAGGAGGCCTGAGAGGTTTCAAAGGGAAGGAAAGGAATTTCCTTCCCTTTGAAGTCTCTCTGAGCATTTTAGCAGCTGGATTGAGAAGCGATCCGGCTGCTAAAATGCCCACTAGACACCAGGGATTTATTTTTTTATAATAAATTGGCATAAGGGGAGCGACCCCTTGGGCAAGGGTCGCTCCCCAGGGGGGCATATTTTTTGAAGGCCTTTTCTGCCCCCCCTATTATTAGGCCGATCGGCCCCCAGGGGTGGCAGAAACCTCTAGGCGCCAGGGATCTTTTTTTTTTTTGTTTAGTTTTTATTTTTATTTTTTGAGGTGGGGAGCGACCCCTTAGGCAAGGGTCGCTCCCCTAGGGGGCAAATTATATTTAGGGCATTTCTGCCCCCCTTGGGGGCAGATTGGCCTATTTTTATGAGGCCAATCTGCCCCCAAGAGGGACAGAAACCACTAGACACCAGGGAGTTTTTCTTTTTACGTGAATTTCACGCAAGGGGAGTGACCCCTTAGGCAAGGGTCGCTCCCCAGGGGGGCATTTTTTTAAGGCCTTTTCTGCCCCCCTCTGGGGGGGGCAGCCCCTTGGGCAAGGGTCGCTCCCCGTGGGGGCATATTACTGTTGGCCTGGCTTATTTTTGGAAGGCTTGGGGCAGAAAGCCCACCATAGACCAGGGAAGATTTTTTTTTTTCAAAATAAGAGGGTGGGGGTATGGCCATTCCCCCACCCCAAATGAATGGGAACAAAGTTGTTCTGACCACCAGTGGGCAGATGGGGCAATTACCCCCGATCCACACCCGGGGGGGGGGAGAAAGTCTATTAGATGCCAGGGAATTTTAAAAAAAACTAAACATTGTGGGGAGGTGGCTACCAACCAGTATGGGCCTGGTTATGCCCCACCCCAACTGAAGGGGGTAACAGTCTTTCAGCTCTCCCCGCACACTAAAACATTTTATCCCACGGCAAGCAAGAGGACATTTGATTATTTTGGGTTTTCGTTTTACATTTGGGCCATGAGAGCCTTGCTAACTCTCAAAATCGTCCCACTTGGAATGGTGAGGGCTGCACTTTATGGACTTTGGGACGCTGCCATGTGGAAAAATCCACAAGACCTAGACACATCTGAAAACTAAACATCTGGGTGATTCCAGGGTGGTGTGTTTCACATGCACCCACACCATTTTCTCACCCACAGTGCCCTGCAAACCTCCAACTTTGCTGGAAATCATACATTTTTCCTACATTTTTGTGATGGAACCTTCCGGAATCTGCAGGAATCCACAAAATTCCTACCACCCAGCATTGTCTCATCTATACTGATAACAATTCTGCTGCACTTGTCAGCCTAAAAATGTTTTTTTTCTCAAACTGCCCTTTTGGACCCGCTTTGGTTCCTCCTCAATTTCAACATGTTTTTGGCTCTTGCCTGTCACAAGCACTTAGCCCACCTGCACAAGTAAGGTACCATTTTTACCTGGAGACTTGGGGAACGGAGGGTGGAAGGAAATTTGTGACTCCTCTCAGATTCCAGAACTTTATGTCGCCGAAATGTGAGGAAAAAGTGCTTTTTTGGCAAAATTGTGAGGTTTGCAAAGGATTCTGGGTAACAGAACCTGGTGAGTGCTCCACAAGTCACCACATCTTGGATTCCCCTAGGTGTCTAGTTTTAAAAAATGCACAGGTTTGGTAGGTTTTCCTAAGTGCCTGCTGAGCTAGAGGCCAAAATCCACAGCTAGGCACTTTGCAAAAAACAGGTTTTTTTTCTTTGGGAAAATGTGATGTGTCCACGTTGTGTTTTCGGGCATATCCTGTCACGGGCGCTAGGCCTACCCACACAAGTGAGGTACCATTTTTATCAATCAGGAGACTTTGGGGAACGCTGGGTGGAAGGAAATTTAAGGCTCCTCTCAGATTCCAGAACTTTCTGTCACCGAAATGTGAGGAAAAAGTGTTTTTTTGGCCCAATTTTGAGGTTTGCAAAGGATTCTGGGTAACAGAACCTGGTAAGAGCCCCACAAGTCACCCCATCTTGAATTCCCCTAGGTGTCTAGTTTTAAAAAATGCACAGGTTTGCTAGGTTTTCCTAGGTGCTGACTGAGCTAGAGGCCAAAATCCACAGCTAGGCATTTTGCAAAAAACAGGTCTGTTTTCTTTGGGAAAATGTGATGTGTCCACGTTGTGTTTTGGGGCCTTTCCTGTCCCGGGCGCTAGGCCTACCCACACAAGTGAGGTACCATTTTTATCAGGAGACTTGGGGGAACGCTGGGTGGAAGGAGGTTTGTGGCTCCCCTCCGATTCCAGAACTTTCTATTGCCGAAATATGCAGCAAACATGTTTTTCTAGACAGATTTTGAGGTTTGCAAAGGATTCTGGGTGACAGAACCTGGTGAGAACCCCAAAAGTCACCCCATTCTGGATATCAGAGGTGTCTACTTTCCATAAATGTATAGGTTTGGGATGTTTCCCTAGGTGCCAGCTGAGCTACAGCCCAAAATCCACAACTAGGCACTTTGCGAAAAATGCATCCATTTTCATTTGAAAAATGTGATGTGTCCATGTTGTGTTTTGGGGCATTTCCTGTTGCGAGCACTAGACCTACCCACACAAGAAAGGTACCATTCTTATCAGGTGACTTGGGGGAATGCTGGGTGGAAGGAATTTTGTGGCTCTTCTCAGATTCCAGAACTTTGCAGTACCGAAATGTAAGGAAAACGTGTTTCAGCCTAATTGTGAGGTTTGCAAAATATTCTGGATGACAGAACACAGTGAGATCCCTCCATTTGTGGCTCCTCTCAGATTCCAGAACTTTCTGTTATCGAAATGACAGGAAAAAGTATTTTTTTGGTAACATTTTGAGGTTTGCAAATGATTCTGGTTAACAGAACCTGGTGAGAGCCCCACAAGTCACCCCATCTTGGATTCCCCTAGGTGTCTAGTTTTCAAAAATGCACCAGTTTGCTATGTTTTGCTAGGTGCCTTCTGAGCTAGAGGCCAAAATCCACAGCTAGGCACTTTGTAAAAAACAGCTCTGTTTTCTCTCTGAAAATGTGATGTGTCCATTTTGTGTTTCCTGTCGTGGGCGCTAGTCCTACCCACGCAAGTGAGGTACCATTTTTATCGGGAGACTAGGGGGGAACACAGAAGTGTTATTGCCCCTTGTCTTTCTCTACATTTTTTCCTTCCAAATGTAAGACAGTGTGTAAAAAAGACGTCTATTTGAGAAATGGCCTATAATTCACATGCTAGTATGGGGACCCCAGAATTCAGAGATGTGCAAATAACCACTGCTTCTCAACACCTTATCTTGTGGCCATTTTGGAAATACGAAGGTTTTATTTATACCTATTTTTCACTTTTTATATTTCAGCAAATTAATTGCTGTATACCCTACCGGGTAGAATGAAAACCCATTGCAAGGTGCAGATCATTTATTGGCTCTGGGTACCTAGAGTTCTTGATGAACCTACAAGCCCTATATATCCCCGCAATCAGAAGAGTCCAGCTGACGTAACGGTATATTGCTTAAAAAAATCTGACATCGCAGGAAAAAGTTACAGAGTAAAACGTGGAGAAAAATGGCTGTTTTTTTTCACCTCAATTTCAATATTTTTTAATTTCAGCTGTTATTTTCTGTAGGAAGCCTTTGTAGGATCTACACAAATTACCCCTTGCTGAACTCAGAATTTCGTCTACTTTTCAGAAATGTTTAGCTTTCTGGGATCCAGCATTGGTTTCACACCCATTTTGGTCACTAACTGGAAGGAGGCTGAAAGCACAACATTTTTTAAAAATGGGGTATGTCCCAGTAAAATGCCACAATTGTGTTGAAAAATTGGGTTTTGTGATTCAAGTCTGTCTGTTCCTGAAAGCTGGGAAGATGGTGATTTTAGCACCGCAAACCCTTTGTTGATGCCATTTTCAGGGGAAAGACCACATGCCTTCTTCTGCAGCCCTTTTTTCCAATTTCTTTGAAAAAAACAAACTTTTTGCTGTATTTTGGCAAATTTTTTGGTCTCCTTCAGGGAACCCACAAAGTCTGGGTACCGCTAGAATCCCTAGGATGTTGGAAAAAAGGACGGAAATTTGAGGTGGGTAGCTTATGTGGACAAAAAGTTATGAGGGCCTAAGCGCGAACTGCCCCAAATACCCAAAAAAAAGGCTCAGCACAGGAGGGGAAAAGGCCTGGCAGCGAAGGGGTTAAGTACTCAGGTACTATACATGCGATATGGGCGAAAGTAAAATTTTGGGCAGTCTCCCTCTTATGTCTCCTCCTTCCGTAACCAGTATCGACATGATGTTGCAAAGGGCTGTGGGGATAATCCTGACATAAATTGTTGTTGGGTGTTGGACCTTCATCGACTCCTGGTGCTACCTTTTCTGCTGGTCCTGCCAAGGTTCTAACTATAGATGACTCTGGTGAACAACTAGCCACTGCTCTGCAAACGGCGAGTCTGACCCCTGCTGAAGGGGCCAGCCTGGAGGAAACACAGCGGTCTACCAGTCAACGACCCGCTAGAAAATGCAAAGCAGCGCAGATGTCACTTTTCATCTCAAATACCTTCCAGCCTAGTTAGTCCCTCTGCAGTACCTTTTTCACTGGTGCCCACCTGTCATGGTCCAGAGAGTACTCTGTCTAATTTATCATGGGTTAAGGACTTCTTAGAGGACTCCCAAAGGAAAATTAGAGCTATCATATCAGCCAAGCATTCTCCCATTTAGGCCCATTTGGAAGTCATTGAAAAGAGAATTAATAGCACCAGGAGCCACCAGACTCAGCCCCAGGGGTTTCCAATCTAGTATCCAAGGACACCCATGATAATTCTTTCAAATGTTTAGCAAGAATGGCCTCTGATGGTTTAGCTACTTCCTGTTCTGCACCTCCAACGTACTGACACTCTGAAGCTCCCAGTTGGGCCCACCAATGGTAATTGCCCTTCTGGTAATGCAGACCCTTTGCTGCGGGATGAAGCTCTGCCAAGCTGCTAGAGTAAGAGGGAGGGGAAATCCAATCCTTTACATCGGATGAAAATCACACTACTTTTCAGACATATCCAGTGATACATCTTCAGCCTGCATCCTGGCCCTAAGTGATCATTTTAACAGGTGTTTATCAATTGTTGGTGAGCCAAAGGGAAGGGCAGGAAGAGCTTACAAACAAATGTCTGAATTGGTTGGTCCAACATAGGATCTTCCCTCTGTCTCTGACTAATGATATTCTCTTTGTTCGAAGGGTGGGTTGGCGAAGGCCAGGGCTAGTGGACCATCATGGAGATTGTGTTTTTATCAATTTCAGGTTTCCCGAGGTTGTAAAGAGTCTATTATTTAATTGCCATAAGGCTTCCATGGCTATTGGCTTACTACCATAAGGGTAATTTTATAAATCTACTCTTGTTAAGAGGTCCTTCCTATGCTCAAACAGGTCCTATTCATAATCTCTTCCAGCTGGGAGCGTACCCCTTTATGACTGTTCTTGCATTGCAAGCCCCTTTATAATTCATGTCTCTAAATGCTTTGAAGTCCTGGAGGGGGTGGATTGACTTGGTTTTCCTAGAGGTATCCCCGGGGTGAGGGGGTCTGGTGAGAATGAGCGAATTAGGTTAGTCAGCAATTCTGTTTCTCATACTGTGACCTCTAAGAACCCTTCTATAAGAAATCCACCTATGGTGAACATTTTATCATGGAATGTAGCCAGTTTAAAATCGAAGCTTAGCAACCCAGGGTGGGGGGTATATATAGATCAATTCGATGTATGTCTCCTACAGGAAACGTGGAGCCTGGAAGCCACTGGCTATGTTTCATCTTGTATCCCGGCTTGAGGTCTGGTTGGGGTTGCCCTTCTGGTGCTTTTCTTGCGTGGGTTAAAGTATCTTTAAATGCAAAAATACGCCTATTGCAAATTTTGTCAAAGACATTTGAGGCCTGTCGATCGCCAGCAATGACTCCCACATACTTTGTACAATGTCTACAACCGAGTGGCTAGAGGGGGCAGAGACTCGAATACGGTTCAGGATCTCTCAGCTCATTTCGATTCTCATGACAATAAGAACCTGGTAATTGTAGCTGGGGGCCTTCATTTTACAGTTGAGCTTTTTGATAATGGTTACATTTCCTCTCTGGAGACCGAAGATGATCAGTGGGGGGTGGGTCCATGCCCTAAACATCCCTCCTGTGTAACGCTGGACTATCGCAGCATACCAGCTCTTTTCCTTTTCCTTGACTTATGGTCTGAGGGTCTGTAATAGTCATACTCCTTCTGACCAGCAAGCTTGCCACACCTTTAATCGCCAGGCCATAAGTCCAGGATAGATTATGTTTTACTTAGCCTCTCTCTCTGGGGCTGTTTGATAGATATGAAGGTTTTGAACAGGCTAGATAGAGATCATACTGCTCTCCAATGCATTATAAAGGGTCTATTTTGTCACTTGACTGACATCCCGCAGTCGCTATCTAACAACCTTGTACCCACTAATAATAAGTGGAGAGTGAAGTGGGGCAAAGTGGTGGGTAAGGAAATCCTTACGGACAAGATGAGTTCAGCTCTCAAAGATGCATTTTCTGACTTAGATAACCTTTCCAGTACGCAAGATAGAAGCTCTGCCATTTCACTTATGAGCTAATACCAATTTAATATATTAGGGGAGTGTTTTAGGCAGCCTTGCAAGCCTCTTTGTACATCTGAAATGTATAATCATACTTGTTGCAACAAAGACTGTAGTCGCAGTGAGATGGAGTTGCGCTGCGCATTGAAAAGAGTTGAGATTAGCTTAATTAAAGGAAAGCGGAGAGAGTATAGCCTAGTTCAATATCATGCACATGAGGAGTAGGACCCATCAGGAGGAGGAGGCATCTCTTGGCAAAGACACAAAAAAATTCTGGAGGCTGGTTGCCAATAAAGGGAACTGTACCCCTAAGCTCTTTGCCAACTCGATTTCCCCTGAAGCATGGGTTAACCATTTTTCTGGTCTTTATGACCAGTCAATAGGTCAGTCCTGCAATGAAGGGGCCCTCCCAATGCCAGCAAGAGGTTCTGACCTTCTCCCACCAAAGATATCTCTTTCTCTCTTCCTCTGACTTGATTTCTCAACCGTTCCACATTTCTTCTCATATCTATAGAATGTTAAAGCATATTTGTCCAGATTTCAGATACTTAAATGGGAGCATATGGAAAAATGTTTGGAGTCACATGTAGATCCAGGAGAATAGGATCTGTACCAGATTTACATGAATCACCAACTATGTAAACGGGTTGTGTTTAGTTTCATTTTATGTAAATTCATCTTCAGTGGATAGCATCAAACTGGGCCTTGGTCCAGCCCTCCCGGTTAGACACTCCCAAAATCACACCCAACAGAAAATCCAAGACCTCAGTGGCTCAGCTTTGCGGAAGGACATATTTTCTACATGGATAGAGTTAGATACAGATAAAGGACCGCCAAAAGCTTTTCTGGCCCCCATTGTTACTTTTAGGCTTCTACAAATACTATTTGGAGATATTAACATAAGGCTTTTCTTGGGATGTGCAAGCACTGCGCAAGTTGAACTGACTTTTGAAATGAAAAAAATAAGCTTTAAGGATAGTATTAAGAGAAGGTGGTACATTCACATGGAATAAAACCCTAACTGTGTTTGAAGGAAGTGAAGAAGGCTATGTCAGAACAATATCTATTACAGATTTGAGACCCAGGTTTGGAATGCACAGAACCTTTAGTTATTGCTATTCTTATTCAATTTGTTTGGTCCTTTACTTCCATTGCTTCGAAGATGCTTAATCCACCTCTGCCTTATTAATCAGCTATTGAAAGGGAATTAGAAACATACTTGAAGGCTGAGATATTGTAACACATTCTTGTAAGGCAATGTACTTCTCCTCCATACCTATCACAAACTACTTGTGAATTTACTTACCTGGGTTGTTACCGACAAGACCTCTGCACATCTTGAAAGTCTTGTCTCAAGATTACCAAATCAGAGATGCAATCTAATTCTACTGATAGCAAGATGAGATGTCTGCACATGCTGAAGGACAGAGTGAAGCCCTCTAGGATGCCATTGTGGTTTTGTCAGAATCTGGACCTACAGAAAAATGGTCGCAGACTATGGATGCCAGTCAAGTGTTTAATTGAATTACTAAATTTGTAATTAATGGTTAACGGAGCAAACTGAGGTTGAAAAAGGAGCTTACTTTTTACTGAAAGGTCTTTAATCATCAATCAGTTGGTATTTGCATAGCGCTGCTAATCACCCGCTAGGGTATCCAGTCGCTCGGCAGCAGGGCTCAGTCGTAAAGCCTGGTCTTGAGTCTCTACCTGAATCTTCCAGCGAGAGTAATGTCCAGAAATTAAGCATGTCCTGCCAGGAGAAAAAAATGGAAATAATGTTTTTGCATAGTATATGAATGTTATCTCAATATGTCTTTGACTGAAAAAGGAAACATGTTGGTGGCCTGGACCTGGTGGTGTGGTGGGTGTTCTTGTCAGTTATAGTGTTGGTTTTAAAGTTCTCTAACAAACATTGACTAATTCATACTATTATGTCTTTGGGTTCATTGGATCTTTCAATAGGTCTAAAGCAGCAGTTGGCCATTGACGTCCTTGATCATTTTGAAGTTCTTTCCACTTATCTGAAATATTTAGAGACTCCAGCTGATTTTTTCATGAATGTGTAGATGCTTGTTACTTAGGAATTATAGCTAATGAAGGCCAATGTTTATAGGAGGTCTTTGTTACAGACATTCTCTGGCTGACTTTATAGGTGTCACCTAGCTTTCCAACAAATCAGAAATGATTAGGATTATGGTGATACACAGCTAGAGGAATAAATAAGAATATGCCTCTTTTAAGTGAATGTGTAATCATTATTAAAATGAAAGTTGAATGAATGGTCACACCACTCTTCAAAGTGTAACCAGCTGCTTAAAAGACAAACTAGAAGCCAGGAAATTGCCTGCCTAGAGATTTAAAAAGTGCAAAAAAGTGGAAAACATAAGACAGGCCTTTCCCATTTCCAATCACAGAATCTGAAACTACATCACAGTTGACATCAGACCTATCCCAAAAACCAGCAATGCTGAAACGATCTGATAAGCCACCTCTTCAAGACAGTTGAATATTCCTTGGTAGTGTTTCAGGGCGCCTGTTTATGTTCCACTCTTCCTTGCTCTCTAGCTAGGTTTGGTTCTAAAGACAGCCATAGATACATAGAGGCCTTCCCCTTGTGGATGCTTTGTGACCTGCTATTTCGTGTTACTTGAACCAAAACTCATTCTGAAGCTGCACAGCATAAGCTCATCTGATGATTATCAAAGTCTATCAAACATATGTCAAGAGGTTACTAATTTTTTATCTACCGTAATTGATGTGATGAAAAATGGAAATTTAGATTTGAAGACTTAAATGCCAGCATACTTTGGCTCTCATTATGAATGTGCCAGATTTTGGTGTGGGGATACCAGGAGGAGACGGAATCTTTGATTCTGGTCAGTGTCCTTGCACCAAAATGTCTGCAATAACAAGATTTCTCACTGGAATGGACAATAACCACACAGACCTGGAAATGCGGAGGCCCAAACTGTCACGCAATGCAGCACAGCATTCAAAGTTGCTACGCTGCATTGTGTGAGAGGGAGACAGCAGGAAAGCACCATATCTTAAGAGTTATGGCACTCTCCTGCTCACTCCGTAGAGCACAATCAGGCTGCCGAGCGCCACCACACACTTTTGCACCATAGTACAAAGGTGTCTGCATGAGTCTAGCATGGGTTTTCTACTGGGCTGGCACCCTTCCAGTACAAAATACTATGGGGGTCATTCCGACTTTGGCTGGCGGCGGAGGCCGCCCGCCAAAGTAACCCCGTCAGAAGACCGCTCCGCGGTCAACAGACCGCGACGGTCATTCCGACTTTCCCGCTGGGCCGGCGGGCGACCGCCAGAAGGCCGCCCGCCGGCCCAGCGGGAAAGCCCCTTCAGCAATGAAGCCGGCTCCGAATGGAGCCGGCGGAGTTGAAGGGGTGCGACGGGTGCAGTGGCACCCGTCGCGATTTTCAGTGTCTGCAAGGCAGACACTGAAAATCTTAATGGGGCCCTGTTAGGGCGCCCCTGCACTGCCCATGCCAGTGGCATGGGCAGTGCAGGGGCCCCCAGGGGCCCCACGACACCCGTTCCCGCCATCCTGTTCCTGGCGGTAACAACCGGCAGGAACAGGATGGCGGGAAGGGGGTCGGAATCCCCATGGCGGCGCTGATGGAGGATTCCCTTGGGCAGGGGTAAACCGGTGGGAAACCGCCGGTTGCCCTTTTCTGACCGCGGCTTTACCGCCGCGGTCAGAATTGCCCATGTAGCACCGCCAGCCTGTTGGCAGTGCTACCTCCGGCCTCCACCCTGGCGGTCTATGACCGCCAGGGTCGGATGAGGCCCTATGTCTAGATAAACTTTAAAACTTTTCCTATGTTGAATGTGGATGTACAGTGCAGCTCAGATGCAAGGTGGGAAATATTAGGAGAAATATAAGCATTTCTCTTTTTTAATGCATGTTTTCAATTGGGTTATTTTTTTGGTGCAAATCCAATCAAAAACCATGGGTGCTTGCACAGGAAGACCCATGTACCATTCATAGAATGCTCCCATGGAACTGAGTAACAGAAAGCAGTGCTGTGTGCTGCTTTGAGTTATTTCCATGCAACTTTCGAGTGCAAAAAAGTAAATCCAAAAAAAAACCTTTTGCACGTTTGAGTCACTTTTGTGATGCAAACCCAATGCAAAATGTTTGTAAATCTGTTTCTGGGTCTTTTTAGGACCAAGGTAGCAGTGCTGAAGCACTGCTTTCTGGCATGTTGTGATCTGTGGGCTTTAACCACATCCATCTCATGCCCATCACTTTCATTCATTTGTGGGCTTGCCATTCAAAGATACCTGGATGTTGCTGGTAAATGCTTTACGTTTGTCCCTCCTTGGGGTGGTTTTGTTACTGCCTTGGGGACCGACCCTGTTACATGGATAATTACAAAATTGCTGATATGTTTTACTGTGGGAACTACTTTTTTATTTTGTCTCTCTCCTTCACGCTCATGCTCATGGCAGACATGGCGCTTAGAAGTTTCATACAGCGGAAACTGGATCAGCGGTATTGGGGCACTTTGCATGGCTACCAGGTACGTCACATTGTTTATTTTTTCACTTTGCTTATTGTTTGTTGCAGATGAACTCCGCCCTCACCACACATCCCTCTCCATCCCCACCTCTCTGCCAGTCTGAAGACATAGGCCCTCATTATGACATTGGCGGTAAATCCCACTTACCAACATAACACCGCTGCGGCGAATAACCGCCAACCATATTATGGCACACACATACCAATCCGTCACTATACAGCCACACACACAAGTCCACCAGCCCAAAGGTCAGTGATAAACTGGTGGTATCCAAACCCACACTGTTACGCCAACAGAACTACGCCCATCACATCATGACCCACGAACCACCGCAGGACATACAGCTGCGCTCAAAATACACACACTCACACCAAACTACACCACATTAGACATTTCAAACTACACACACCTGACACCCATACACACACCACACCCATACACCCACACCACTATAAAACACACACCCACAATACCCACATCCCTTTACGACTATAAATAATTGCCACCAGAGAGAGATACAGCAAGAGCACCCACACAACCAGAGCCACATAACATCATCACCTATACACCATCCACGCACCTTACATCGCATACCCCAACACATCACCCCACACACCCTCACCCACATCACTCAAACTACACCCATGGCACCACAACGACACCCAAGTTCTCAGAGGAGCTAAGGGTCATGGTAGAGGAAGCATCTGCGTAGAGCCACAGCTATTTGGATCACATCCATTGCTAGGAAGATGGAGCTATGGTGGAGAATCATGGACAGGGTCAACGTGTGGGACAGCACCCCAGAACAAGGGATGACATCAGGAAGCGGTGGAACGACCTACAGGGGAAGGTGCGTTCCGTGGCAGCAAAACACCAACTAGCTGTACAGAGGACTGGCGGTGAACACCCACCTCTTCCCTCACAACTAACAACATGGGAGGAGCAAGTCTTGGCAATCATGCATCCTGAGGGCCTGGCAGGAGTAGGAGGAGGAGTGGACTCTGGTAAGTCAAATCTCTATTACTATCACCCCCCCTACCTGCATGCCATCACATACCCCCACCCTTACCCTCACTCCCATCACTTCACCACCTCCCACATACCCCACCATCACAACCCACTCATCCCAATGCCAACCCTGCATGCAACACCAATGCATGGACACCCCTCACAGACCTGCATGGACACCTATCACCACTGCATGCACACTGGAGAGAATCACCTAACCCACCAAATAGCAACTCACACAAAGGCAAATCTGCTAGGGCAACAACAACCATAGAGGGCAACACACCCATGCACAATTTGTCACACGCAGAAACAATAACACTGTATTCACATTTCCACAGGAACCCCAACCAATGTCACCGGAGAAGCGGTGCCAGCAACATCTAGTCCCCCCCAGAAGAGGCCCACAGTGATAACAGCAGCTCTGCTCGCCTGGATCAGGATGACCAACCTGGCCCATCAGGGATCTCAGGACAGGCGGTTACCCAGGCACTGTCACACACCACCACGGAGCCTCCCCCCTCAGGAAACATCACCACAGCACCCACCCAGTGGTCCCATACCTCTGTCCCCAGGACACGTCAATCAGCAGTGTGTCCACCACTACAGGGACCCCAGGCCACCCCACAAACACAGGACGATCAGGGACCTGGAGTCAGTGGCAGTGGGCACACGGTTCAGGGGACAGAGGCACAGGACAACAAGGATGCTGGGAGGACTGCTGTGCGACAGATGGAGGACAGGCCAAGGGAACCGACTCTCCAGGAGGCACTCACCGTGATCCTGGGAGCATACCAACATTCCCAGGATACGCTGGGCCAGATACTGGACAAGTTGCAGGAGAACATGCGGCTGCAGGAGGGACAGTACCTGGGAATCAGGGAGGACTTGAAGGACATCAACACCACCCTGGTCTCCATTGCAGGGGTGCTGGCAGACATGGCCAACACTATGAGGGAGGCAGTGGCACACCACCGGGCCCCTGACACTAGCCAAACCGATGAACAGCCCTCCACCTCCGCTGCCGCAAGTGGACAGGAGGCCCCGCCACAGGACCAACAGGCCACCAGCACCCCTCCCCCTGCAGAAGGAGAACCACCCCGCAAATGTTCCCTGCGATCCAAGCAGAAGCCAGAGACCATTGCCAAGACCCCCACCAGGAAATAAGACTGTCCTGATTGTCACCCTTGTGTCACACTCTGTCACCCTGTCCACCTTGAACTGCCATTGATCCCCTTTCTATGCCCCATTGGACAATGCACCTGTGATACAAATAGACTGGACTCTATCCTGGACTTTCCTCCATCATCAACCCAGCCCATTCCACTACCCCCTCTACTTCTTAGCACATAAATAAACACCCTTTGAAAAAAATACAAGTATGGAGTATGTCAAATTATTTGAGTATGTTTTCGTTTAACAAGGTTTAAACATTGCAATTCAACTGTACAGTAATCTATACATAGGAAAGACCTGTAGTTGGCTGCAGTCAACACACCAGGAGCGATAGTGGGGCACAAATATCTGCAAGTAGAGATGCTAAAGGGTACAGTGAGTGGCCATAGAAATGGGAAAACAGCCTGCCAGTGACAATGTCAAACACAAAACTGTCATACCTGTGTGTCATTGGAAGTATTGACAAATTATTGCACTTCTGTTGTCCACTTCCTCATCCTCTGCCTCCTCATCTTTACTGTCCACAGGGTCCATTGCTGCCACACGGCCATCTCCAGCCTCTTCCTCCTTCAGAAAAGGCACCTGGCGACGCAAGGCAAGGTTGTGCAACATACAGCATGCCACGATGATCTGGCAGACCTTCTTGGGTGAGTAGCACAGGGATCCACCTGTTAGATGGAGGCAACGAAACCTGCCCTTTAGGAGGCCAAAGGTCCTCTCTATAATTCTTCTTGTTCACCCATGTACCTCATTGTAGCGTTCCTCTGCCCTTGTCCTGGGATTCCTCATAGGGGTGGGAGCCATGAGGGGTTGGGGTAACCAGAGTCACCTGCAAATATCGAGGGACAACTGTTAGCCACACACTAACCCTTAGGGCCCACACCATACCCATACACCAACATATACTTGGTGGGAACCAGGGCTCACCTATTAGCCACACACTGTGCCTCTGGAGTAGAGCCAGCACATTTGGGATGCTGCTATTCATCAGGATAAAGGCATCATGCACAGACCCAGGATGTTTTGCATTGACGTGGGAGATGTACTGGTCTGCCAGGCACACCATCTGCACATACATGGAGTGAAAGCTCTTTTGATTTCTGAACACCTGTTCATTTTGTCAGGGGGGAGGGGCAAATGCAATATGTGTTTCATCAATAGCACCAATAATGTTGGGGATATGTCCCATTGCATAGAAATCAGCTTTCACTGTGGCCGAATCCTCCACCTGGGGGAAAACAATGTAGCTGCACATGTGTTTAACCAGGGCAGACAGCACTCTGGTCAGCACTATTGAGAACATTGACTGTGACATTCCTGCTGCCAAGCCCACTGTCACTTGGAAGGAGCCAGTTGCCAGGAAATGGATCACTGATAGCACTTGCACAAGAGGGGGGATCCTGGTGGGGTCACTGATAGCAGAGATTAGGTCAGGCTCCAATTGGGCACACAGCTCTGTGATTGTGACCCTGTCCAGCCTATAGGGGAGGATAATGGCCTGTCCTCCATTGTTTCCAAGTCCACCAGGGGTCTGTACACTGGGAGATGTCTCCATCTCCTATTTATCCTCAGCAGTTGCAATCTATGGGGCAAAATGGTGAACAGCTGGTCATTATCTCTTAATTCCAACCACTACAGTTCAATGCATGTTGTTATTGTAACGTTATTTTGTTGGAGATGTCCAAATGCAGCATTTGTGTACTGTGACGCCGTTAAGATCCATGGCCTGCCCCCCACCTGAAATGGTGTCCGCTTGTCCTGCGTGGAGGGACAGGTGGAAATGAGGTACTTCTGCTGACGTTTTTGCGCCGTTGCGGGAGGCGGTCGAAAACCGTCATGCAACTCCTCCTTGGTTAACATTAGGCCCTATGGGGTACAGTGGCCAATGGTGATGTACACCGGCGGTGACGGTATGCACCGCCGCGGACGTCACCTCCATTTTCTATCTGTTCACTCACTTACTACCTGACCTTCAACAGGAGAGGACCTACACTGCATGTGCTGCTGTGACCTGTGTCTGGAACTGACCATGGCTCGTGTGACTCGGGGAAGGGCCCCTGCCTTCACCTAGGCGGAGTTGGAGAGATTGGTAGATGTGTTCCTACCCCAGTACCGAATGCTGTATGGGCCTCCAGACCAACAGGTGAGTACACCGTGAGTACGATGCATGGTGTGTGAATGCATGGAGTGCTGTGTGTGAAGGCCTCATGTAGGGGGTGTGTGGTGGATGGGCCCTGGGCAGCATGCAGCATGTATGGTGGGCCATGTCTGTGCTAATAGGGATGGGAAGGGGCATGATGGGCCATGGGTGTAACAGGCAGGACGGTCAGCCTAATTCCTTTCCCTTTGTCCATTTTCCTGCAGGTCAGCACCCATCAAAAGAAGGGTATATGGCGTGTCATCACCCAGGACGTGCGGACCCTGGCCGTCTACGGCAGGCAGAGCACCCACTGTCAGAAATGGTGGGTGGACCTGAGAGGCTGGGCATGGAAGACCATAGAGGCCCAGCTAGGGATGGCCTCCCAACGAGGAAGGGGTGCCCGTCGAACCCTGACCCCCCGTTGGCCTGCATACTGGCGGTGGCCTATCCGGAGCTGGATAGGCGCTTGAGGGCATCACGGCTGCCACAAGGGGGTGAGCACAGTGCCCCAATATACAACTTGCGCCTGGTGGGGTGGGATCCGGGCGGGGGGTGTGGGCCCTGTGGGTGCCCCCAGGCCAGGCCTGGTATTGCAGGTTTGATCCCATGTTGGGCAGTGTTCTGATGTGAAAGTACTCCAACCAAGCAAGCAGGCATCCACTAATGGGCAGGGGTCTGCCGGGTCTTAGGTATGCTGCAATTGACGTTAGGTGTCCCTATCCATGGCCTGGTGACTAGCATTGTGACTGGTAGTGCATTGCCTTGTGCGTACGGCTGTTCCCTGTGTGTGAGTGTCATGTACGCCAATGGTGGTGTTGTTGGCGCCACTGACCAAGTGTATCCTTTGTGTCCCCCCCACTTTTTGTTTTGCCACCCTGTCCGTATGTGCATTAGCATCATCTGACGGAGGAGCAGAGGCACCGGCGACGGAGGGCGCTTCATCCCACAAGTCCCAGGATGCCGAATCCACTGACGGTGAGGGCACCAGTGGGACGGAGGGCGTGGGGAGCATCACGGCAGAGACAGGAGGGGACAATATGGACACGAATTCCTCCTCCGATGGAAGCTCCCTGGTGGTGGCGGACACCTCAGTGCCCACCCCAGCTACAGGTACAGCCGCCACCCCCGTACCAGCACCGCCCTCCTAGCAGCCCCTTAGCGAGTTTCCCGTGCCCGCTCACCCAGGTGGGTGGGCATCTCCTTCGCTCCAGGGACCTCAGGCCCTGCCCTAGTTAACCCTACTGCCCTGAGTGAGGAGGCTATTGACCTCCTGCGATCCATCTTAGTTGGGCAGTCAACCATTGTGAATGCCATTCAGGGGCTGGCAGCCCAAATGCAACAGACAAATGCATTCCTGGAGGGCATTCACACTGGCATGGCGGCCCAACATAGATCAATCCAGACTCTGGCCTCCTCTCTGATGGCAGCCATTGTCCCTGATTCTAGCCTCCCCCCTCCAACTTCCTCTACCCAGTCCCATTCCCCTCAACCCCAACCTATCCCAAGCACTTAGTCAGACGAGCATGCACCAAGGACAACACACAAGAGTGGACCTGGCAAACACAAGCACCACACTTCATCCTACAGGCACCTACACAAACACCATCCAGAATCAGACATACCAACATCCACTGCCTCTACTGTGGCCCCCTCCTCATCATCCACCTCCCTCCCGGTTTCGTCTCAACTTACACCTGCATGCATTACATCCTCATCCACTACCACCATCACCAGCACACCTAACAGCACGGGACCCTCACTGGCAGTCACCACCCCCACTTCCATGCACATGTCCCCTGTGTCCTCTCCCACTGTGTCTGCGCCCCCTCCTCCCAAAGTACACAAACGCAAGCACTGACACCCAACAGCCATCCACCATCACAACAGCATCCAGCCCATGCACCTGCACCCAAACACAGCAGACAGACACCTCCTACCACCACTCCCTCTTCCTCCACTCCCAAACCATCTCCCTCTTCCCACCCCAATGTCCCTAAGAAGCTTTTCCTCTCCACCACTGACCTCTTCCCTACCCCTACCCCTGCCCCCGTCCCTCACGTCAGGCCAGGGCAGTCAAAAACCAGGCAAGCACCTCAGCCACCCAGTACATGGGCACAGTAGTGTCCACAGCTACTCCACGTGGGAGAGGATCCCAGGCACCAGGCAGCCACACTGAAAAGGTGTCTGCACCAAGTGCTGCATGGAAGGGCAAGGAGGCACCCCCAGCTGCTAAAAGGAAGGGCAAGGAGGCACCCCCAGCTGCTGAAAAGAAGGGCAAGGAGGGACCCCAGCTGCTAAAATGAAGGGGAAGGAGGCACCCCCAGCTGCTAAAAGGAAGGCAAGGAGCAATCCCCGGCTGCTGAAAGGAAGGGTAAGGGGCCTGCACCAGCAGGCAGAAAGGACAAGAGGCCTGGTGATGGGACTCAGTTGGAGCCCCCACCACCAACCATGGTGGTTCAGCCGTCCGAAGCTGCAGGGAAAGGGCTGGGGCCTCCCCCAACCACTGCCAGCATCGACACCAGCACCGCCACCAACGCCGCCACCAGCACCGAAACCAGCAGCAGCCCCAGTGGGCAGCCGTCCGAGGCTGCAGGGGATGGGCTGGAGCCTCCCCCCACCACTGCCAGCACCGCCACCAGCACCACTGCCAGCAGCAGCGCCTCCCCCCACCACTGCCAGCACCGCCACCAGTGCCGCCACCAGCACCGCCACCAGCAGCAGCAGCCCCAGTGGGCAAGGAATGGGCTGGAGCCTCCCCCCACAACCCCCAGCTCCACCAGCAGCGCCACCACTGCCACCACTGAGCAGCTGTCACGGCTGGCGGACAGTGTGTAGTCCTGTGTCCATGGGCTGTTGTGCGTCCTGGCCCCAGCAAATCCTGTTGGTCTGACACCCAGGTGAGAGACTGTGACCTTGCACTCCCCAAGATCTTCATCATAGGGCACAATGCCCCCTCCAGAACTAGTGGAAGAAGCCATTCACTCACCCTATCCTCCACAGGATGAAGCTCACTGGGCCCAATGTCCCCTCCAGAACCAGTGAGAAGCCATGTACTCTCCCCAACCTCCACAGGATGAAGCTCATTGAGCACAATGCCTCCTCCAGAACCAGTGGAAGAAGTCATCCATTCACCCCATCCTCCACAGGATAAAGCTCACTGGGCACAATGCTCCCACCAGAACCAGTGGAAGAAGCCATCCACTTGAGAGACTGTGGCCTTGCACTCCCCAGGACCAAGCAGTGGGCAAATCACCCACTTGAAAGACTGTGGCCTTGCACTCCCCAGGACCAAGCAGTGGGCAAATCACCCACTTAAAAGACTGTGGCCTTGCACTCCCCAGGACCAAGCAGTGGGGAGTTTTTATGAGTATCACACATAAAAACAACAATAAAAAGATGTTTAAAAAAAATCCTTCCAGGCATTAAAAAAGTAAATCTGATTGTAAGCATATGTTTATGACAGAATTTTCTTTTGTGAATAGGCCCGTGTGTATTAGGTCGACCTATGCAAAAAGTTGTAAAGGGGGCCTGAATATGTCCTCAAACAACAGTGGGAAGAATGATGTCTTGCTGAGATTCTAAAAGATTGTTCAATCTGGGTGTCAGCCAAAATACAGCGACTAGGTAGAGAATCGGCTCTCTTGTAGAATACTGCTTTTCTATCAACGCAGCCAGTCTATCACTCAATTGCACTCCCCTCTTGCGGAGCTGCTTGGACTTCAGGGGACCTCATTCTTGTCCTACAATTCCTTTACTTTTGAGCTGAGTTTAGCCAGAGCCGCAGGAACAGGATGTGTATTTGGGAACGGGCTTCATCAGCTGTCTAAAGATTACCGATCTGGTTCAGGGCTATTGTTTGAGATTCCGAATGAAGTATTTATTTAGAATAAGGAGTGAAAATGGCTTATCTCACAGCAACTTAATAGCAGCATTAAAACTAATGACTTTGGAGATTAGCAACACAGTGACATGAGAGTTGTAAAATCCTCTTTCGTTGACAAGATTGGCCAGCAGAATAAAGATCAGTTTCCCAAAATAATGAGGTATAGAAGATTCTACATGTAGGGCGAGGAAACACAAATGCATGTAGAGCCGGAAACATATATTTCCTATTACACACAAAGTTAGATGTGAAGAATTGCCGGCTCCCTTACTATGTATCTGCTACTTTTTGGAGTCAAGTCGTTCCGGAGATACAGCACATACTGCTCAAATATGCGTGCGCGTCTTTTTTCAAACGCAAATATTGGGACCAGTTGGTAACAGACCCCAAGTAAATAATGTTAGGTTAAACATCGAAAACCAGGCATTAAACAACGATCACAGTGGCTTATTTTTGGGAAAACCGAAGGGAAACAAATAATATCACATAGATGCCCGGACACAGTGAGCATAAAATGTCCGTTCTAGGAAAGCCTGGGGCACTCACCACTCACCTGTAGTGAGTAATCCCTCTGTCAACCGCAATTACTCATAAGACAGTATTAGAACATGACAGTTTTAGAACGTGCTTGTTACAACAACATCTCTTACCTTAGTTCGGGTCTGCACGTCTGACATTGTAGTCGGTCTATATACAAGTGATGACGAAGAATGACGAATATGCGAAGAGATCCCTCCCTCCCCCAGGGTTAGGTAACATTGATTCATCTGCTGCTTTCAGGAATATTTTATGGCACCAAACACAAGACAGTACAGCAGTAACTACCATCATTAAAAAAGAAGGCTGGTAGCTTATTATCAGGTCACCGATGGTGTACCTCCACCTGAAATAGTACCAATGATCAAAACGCAAGCCCTCTTCAAGAGCATACATGCCAACATTGCAGAAGAGGAAAGTGGGAGATTTATAAAATAATCAGGAAGTGAATTTACCCCACTTGCTTCCATTGCAGCAGAGACAATTTCAGGTGGGAGACAGACAAAATAAAGCCCTTTTTTGCCTTAAAAATCGGGAGTCTCCCGTTTGAATTGGGTCTATTGGCATGTATGCAAAAAGTAGCGTGTTTTGAACATGATACGCCTTAGAGAAATGCACACACATCTCTGTATTAGCTTGAAACTTACTATGTTTTTTTGTATAAATGATTGATGATTATTGATACTATCTGTGTATCTTTGCATCTTTGTATATGACTGCCAGGGTGTTCCAACTTTACAGCATAAAGAATCAAAGAATGACGATTAATGTAGCAAAACAGAAAGACTAGCAGGATCATTTACAGCTTGACAGTAATTGGGCATCTGTCTGAAATTGGCATTTGCCATGTCTCTCAACCTCAATCATTCCATGTTTCATTAGAGATTGGGTGAGAACAGTTTTCCTGCCCGCTGAACATTTTGGCTCTACTGTTGAGAAAACCCTATTCTCCCATCATCAGCCAGCTGACGTGGTATTGAAAGGCCCACCCTAACGTCCTGTCAGCCATTTGTTTCATGTTGACGACCAATGCGCCACCTATCATGGTGATATTACAGGAAACAAGCATTTGCCATGCAGTAGGTCTCGCATTTGTGAAAGTTAGACCTCTTGGCGTTGAAAATGGCATTTTTTCTATTTTTACTTTTGTTTTTTGTATGTAGTGGAGTGATGATATCTGCATAGCACTATTGCCGTTCGTATGACCTTGCAGCAATGGAGAACCAGAAAATGGGAAAGAGGTTATGAGGGAGGGGAAACTAGAGTAATATGCTGGCTGAAATAAAATAATAACATCCTGGAAAAAGCAAACCCTCATAGAGAGTGCTACATTAAGTAAAGCATGTGAAATGTAAGCAGGAACAACATGATTACGTTAGAGCTTTTACACTTATAGTATGCTGGCCGAAAAAAAACCTGGAACATTTATTGCTGTAATGTGCACAAAGCAGGGAAAGGGTGCAGTACCACAGGCTGTCCCTAGGTGTCCTTTGGGACTTCTTTTGGCCACATAAGGTACTATGTTACAGTGACCCAAGTAAAAAAAAAAACGTGTTTAGTTTCCACTGGAATTTAACAACCAACCGCTTTACTTTGTAAAACACCCTGTTCCTGAAACTGTTAAATCCTAAAAAAAAATAACCAGTAGAGTTTATTTGCAAAATGGCAAAATTAAATAAAAACAGCAACAGTAAAAAAAGCAATTCGGACTTAAACACACATACAACACAAGCAGGAAGTTCCAAGAATAGCAACACAAGTTTTGAAAAAATAGGTAGCCTACTGAGATGAAAACTCCAAGTAAAAATTTATGAAATGAAGCTGCACAAGAGAGCTGCTAAATTTCCGTCAGTGAATAGGCTATAAGCAGTGCCAGTTCAAGCGGTGCAACAGGTGCCACTGCAATGGGTGTTGACTTCAGGGGCGAACTTTTTGTAAGTGTATTATAATTTTAAAAGCACCTCCTGTTGGCATTTCTTGCCACCAGATATTTTCAGGCAACAATAAAAATGTTAATATAACTCAGTGATTAATGTTCTTTCTGGGGACAGATCATCAATCTGTCTAGTGGAAGATTTGACTCTATCGTAAGGTAGCAAAGAGGGTTAATATGCCCGCTGCAAAGAACAGTGGTGAGACCGGTGCCACCGCACCGGGTGTTGACTTCAGGTGGGGGGCACAGTTTTTGCAAGTGTATTATAATTTTACTAGCACCTGCTGTTGGCGTTTCTCGCCACCAAGTAGTTTCAGGCAACAATAAAAATGTCAACATAACTCCATGATTAATGTTCTACCTAGAGAGAGATTGGAAATCTGGCTAGTGTAAGTTTTGACTCTATCGTAAGGTAGCGCAGGGGGTTAATATGCCTCCGCAAAGAACAGCGGTGCGTCTGGTGCCACCGCACTTGGTGTTGATTTCGGGTGGGGGGGGCACAGTTTTTGCAAGTGCATTATAAGGTTAAAACCACCTGCTGTTGGTGTTTCTTGCCACCAGCTATATTCAGGCAAGAATAAAAATGTCAACATAGTCTTAAAAGGGTCTTACCGCAACTAATCCACCCAGATCAATGTGGGTTCATGGCAACCCGCAGTACACAACACTGTATCCGTCGATTACATGTGACTCTAGCGGAAAGACGCAGACTGCCCCGAAACCTCACCCTTTTGTTTATCGACTTCGAAAAATCCTTCGATTCAGTTGATTGGGGCTTTCTTCTCCTGGTGCTCCGGCGCGCAGGTTTGGGAATAAGATTCTGTCGCCTGATCCAAGCGTTATACACTAACCCTACGGCCCGTGTGCAGGTCAATGGGACTTTGTCCTCCGCATTTGAGGTTCGTAGAGGCACACAGCAGGGATGCCCCCTATCCCCTTTTCTATTCACCCTGGCCATTGAGCCTTTGGGTCAGACCATCAGGACAGACCCAATATACCGAGGATGGAAATGGGGTCCCTCCCGAGAAGACAGGATAACACTATATGCGGATGACGTCCTGCTATATATAGAGGAACCTAGTATAACTGGTCCAAGAAGTCTCTGCCTCTTACGGCAATATGAACAAATATCAGGACTCAAGATGAACTCCACCAAATCAATTCTGATCCCACTAGCGAGATCGCAAGACTGCTTTGACTGGCAGGATACCATACCCCTACGCAGGCTTAGCTTTAAGTATTTGGGCATCTGGGTATCCCTTCTTCCTGAAATGACATGGGCCAAAAACCTATCTCCTTTACAAATACGAGTCAAAACAGATCTGCAGAGATGGCAAACCCTACCACTAAATGTGCTGGGCCGAGTGGCCTTATATAAAATGATGATCCTACCAAGGCTCTTATATATATTTCAGAACTTCCCCCTCCCCATTCCTCGCTCCTGGTTCAAAAATCTCGAAGGTATCACAGGGCGATTTCTCTGGTGGGACGCCAGGCACCGAGTAGCAATACAACACTGCAGAAAAGGGGTATATGACGGGGCCTGGGTGCCTCAGACCCCTATTTATATTACTTAGCCACCCAACTAATTGTGATCCATGATTGGTTCACTGGAGGATGGGATGACCCGGCCTATCGGACAGAACTGGCAATCCTGGGTTTCCCACATATCCTTGACATGCTCGACGGATCACCACTTCCCCGTGATATGGAAGAAGTAACTAAAGTGGTATTCTTGGCATGGCGCGCCGCACTGACCCCGTTATGGAGAGGGAGATGGTTAAACGCTTCGGCTGCGCTGGAAGGTTTTGCAGATTGGGACCTAATATGCATTTCCCTGGTGGGAGACATATGGAAGGGAATAACCATGAAAACATTTCAAGACCTGCAGACAGAATTTCAACTAAATCAGACACAATTCTTTAGATACCTCCAACTAAGACATGCCCTGAAGGTCCACTGCCCACCATAGACCCCATACCGGAATTTAAACCACTCAAAGCCAAATTGCTCATGGGAAATCTAGAGGGGAAAGGCATTTCTCAAATTTATAAAGCACTAATTAACAATGCCCCGATAACTTAAATCTAATTAAGACCAAATGGGAGTCCTGGGTTGGTGCTGTGGAGGAAACGGAATGGAGGGAGGCCCTGATGGCAACCAAGATACTGGCGGTGTCGGCTAGGCTCCGCGTGGTACAATTCTACTATCTGTACGAAGCGTACCTGACGCCATCCAGACTATACAGAATGGGAAACCGCCCCTCTGCCAAATGTCCAAGATGCCCAAGTGACCCAGCAGATTTGTTCCATATGGTATGGACCTGCCAAATAATACAGAAATATTGGGATGGGGTGATCCAGGAACTGGAAAAGGCCCTGGGACAAGAATTACAAAAATCGGCGAAATTAATCCTAATGGGAGTGATGGAAGAAATGGGATGAACACGCACAAAGCGCGCCCTAACGGCCACGGCGCTGTTGGTCGCCAAAAGAGATATTGCCGCTGCCTGGAACTCCCCCGAAGGCCCATCACTACGGAAATGGAAAAAAGGGGTGGACTGGTGTGCAAACCAGGAGAAACTGGTATTTGAATCTAGGGGGTGCCCACAAAAATTTGAGAAGATATGGGGACGATGGCTAGAACTATTGACATAATCCAGGAAGACCACACAGCTAATACTGTTGTGATGAGACATAAACTGTTACTAGAACTACTGCCAGCCTCACAACCAATATTGTTGTTGATTGTGACTATGAATATTGAGATGATAACGGAACTTCATAAGATACACGTGTCTTTTGCTTTGTTCCTATTCTCCCATTCCCCTTTTCCTTTTGAAAAAAATAAAAATTGTTTATCAAAAAAAAAAATTTCAACATAGCTCAGTGATTAATGTTCTTTCTGGAGAGAGATCAGAAATCTGTCTAGTGGAAGTTTTGACTCTGTTGTAAGGTAGTGCAGAGGGGTAATATGCTTGCTGCAAAGAACGGTGGTGAGACCAGTGCCACTGGACTGACTGCTGACTTCAAGTGGGGGCTCAAGTTTTGCAAGTGTATTATAATTTGAAAAGCACCTGCTGTTGGCGTTTCTTGCCACCAGATATTTTCAGGCAACAATAAAAATGTCAACATAACTCCGTGATTGATGTTCTTTCTGGAGAGAGATCAGAAATTTGTCTTGTGGAAGTTTTGACTCTATTGTAAGGTAGCGCAGAAAGTTAATACATAAATTATGAAATAAAGCAAATCAGAGAAAAACACGCACAGAAGATGATTACTGTGTAAAATTGTAGCAACGTGAGCACCAACCGACTGGGAATTCCATCAATATTAGTACAGAATCTGAATCCCAGCGAAAAAAAAACGTTCCAAAACCAATGATAAAACTGTAGCCAAATGTGTGAATTGAGTATTTAAACAAATTAAACCATACAGGTAAAATATGAGCCATCATTTGTAATCCTATGCAAAAGCAAACACCCATAAAAGTAAATGGCTGAAAAAAACCTGGCACATTTACCGTTCTAATGTGTACGAAGCAGAGAAAGGGTGCAGTGCCACAGGCTGTCTCAAGGTGTCCCTTGGGACCTCTTTTGACCACATAAGTTACTGCACCCGGCAATCGTGAATTAAACACATCCTCAATGACTTTTAGGTACCATGCTGAAAAATGAGACGCAGCGCTCATTTTGGGAAAAGTTTTACTTTACTCAGTGCCTTCAGGTTATGAGGGAGGGGAGACAAATAATATGCTGGCTACAAAAAGCAAACACTCATAGAGAATGCTAGATTAAGTAAAGAATGTCAACTGTAAGCAGGAACAACGTTAGCTGAGAGCAAGAACACTGTGGAAATGGAAAGGGACGCTTTGCCGAACACGAGCAGGAAACCAAGAAAAAGAAGTCCCCAAATTTTCATTATACAGTAGTTAGTCCCTGCTCCCAAAGAGAAAAAAGAGGAACAAAGCAGCATGACTGACCACTAGCAAGCAAGGATTTTTAAATGACACTGAAACGCCGACACGGAAACGCACAAATTAAATGGTTTTAAGTCCACAGAAGTTTACTAAAAGTTTATAAGGGGCCGTACGCTTACGCTCGACCTAAAAAAACAATGCCACACGTGTTGCGAAAGCACTTCCAGCAGGTCAGGGATACTGTGTTTATTGTTTTACAAAAACAAACCACTGCTTTGGGGGTGAATAATTGCCCAGCAGGCGGCTCTGCCGCCATAGCATGGGACATGCTATCATTGTTTCTTTTCAGCAAAATTCCTTCCCTTTTGTCAGAGGGACCAGTTGGAACAAAAAATAACAACCAACACAGAGGTTATTCATATAGTGAAGCCCAATTTTCTAAACAACAACTTTCCCGCAAGAACAAACACATTGAAGGGCCAACAGGCCCAATCTCTCCTGTTTCCTAAGCCATTCCATTTTTAGGTTGCAGCCTACCAGACAGCTGAGCTGTCTTGTTTGCTAAAGACATCTTGGGGACACTCAGAAAGTTCCCCAAGATGTCTGCCCATTGCTTGCCATTGGCTTTGTGGTTTGTTACTCACTTTTTTTCCTTTCCAATTTATTTGTTTTAGCCTGGCCAGCTTCAGTTGGTCCTACCCTTGCCAACACCTGATTCACAAAATCCTTCCGAGTAGTTCCTTTCTGTAAACAGGGCTTTAAAACCTGCTCTTATCTCATCACATTTGCTGTGCAATCAAAGACCGAGGTCAAATGCCAGACACTGTCTTCCAAGGGCACTTTTTACTTTTCTTTCCCTGACTTAAAAGTGAGAGGATTTATGTGACAATCGTGCTGGAGAGTAGGGTACTAAAGAGTGTTTTTCTAGTACAGGACAACGTTTAAATGAACTGTGTAAGTATTTCAGAATATATCAGAAATATGAATGCACAAATGATGCAAATTTGTTGCCATTTCTGAAGCGTGTTGGAAACCAATACTTTAATATGATCAAAATGAATCATTAACCTAGGTGATGCAGTTTCCACACATTTTTATCTGTGCACTGTATAGTTTTACCAGTAAAACTGTATGTCTGTGCAAATGTAATGGCTGTTTCAATAGAAAATGTGTTGTCTTTAATATCAGTGTGCTACCACACCATGAATACTCCACTCTATGCCATTCCACTCTACTCTGTACCACTCTACAGTATTGCACTCTGCACTACTCCATGCCACTGCACTCTGCATCACTCTACTCTATGCCACTCCACTGTATGCCACTTCACACTACGCCTCACCACTCTCCACTGTACCACTCTACTCTGTTCCAATGCACTCTTCACCACTCTACTCTACACCTGTGCACTTTTCTCCACTGCACTCTACATCACTTGAGTCTAGGGCACACCAATCTACTCTGCATACCTCCATCTACGCCATTGTACTCTACGACACTCTGCAACGCTGCACTCTATGCCACTACACTCTATGCCAGTACTCTCTATACTTTACTCTGTAACACTCAACTCAGTGCCTCTTCACTCTAAGCCAACTCCCTGTATGCCACTCTAATCTAATCTGCACCACTGCACTCTATGCCACTGCACTCTACACCACTTTTCTCTACGCCGTTACAGTCTATGCCACGCTACACAACTACATTCAACCCTGCACTACTTGACTCCATGCCACTTCACTCTTCTCTGAAACAATGTACTCTACGCCACTGCACTCTGTCACTCTACCCCACTCTGTAGCACTCCACTAAGTGCCACTGCACTCTATGCCACTCTACCTTTAACCACTTCACTCTACACCAATGCACTCTCCACATCTGCACTAGTTCACTGTATTGTATGCCAGTGCGCTGTACTCTGCCTCACGGTACTCTACACCACTGCTCTCTACACCACTCTTCTCCACTCTTCTCCACTGCACTCTGACACTCTACTCTGCAACACTGCACTCTCTGTCACTGAACTCTACACCACTCTCCTCTGCACTACTCCACTCTATGCCACTGCACTATATGGCACTATACTCTACTCTGCATCACTTTATGCTACTCTACTCTGTATCACTCTATGCCACTGAACTCTATACCACTTAACTCTGCTCTGCACTCTAAACCACTGAACTCTATGCCACTTGACTCTACTCTGTGCCACTACCTTCTGCATTACGCAACTCTATGCCACTCCGCTCTGCACCACTCTACGCCACTCTCCTCTACGCCACTGCACTCTATGCCACTGTACTCTACTCTAATCTGTGCCACTCTAGTCTGTGCCACTCCACTCTGTGACACTCAAATGTACAATGCCACTCCACTTTACGACGCTGCATTGTAAGCCGCTGAATTCAATGCTACTGCACTCTACGCCACTATCCTCTGCAACACTCTATGCCAATGGATTCTACACCAGTCCACTCTACTCTATGGACCATATGTACGAACACTTTGTCCCATAGACACAGAATGGGAAAAAGTCTTTGCTACATCTGGCCCTATGTCACTCCATTGAATGCAACTTTACACTCTACGCGATTCCACACTATACAGCACGCTACTCCACTCTTCTCCATTCCACTATACAACACTATGGGCCTGATTCTAACTTTGGAGGACGGTGTTAAACCGTCCCAAAAGTGGCAGATATACCACCTACCGTATTACGAGTCCATTATATCCTATGGAACTCGTAATACGGTAGGTGGTATATCCGCCACTTTTGGGACGGTTTAACACCGTCCTCCAAAGTTAGAATCAGGCACTATATGTCACTCTTCTCCAAGCCACTAACTGTTAGCCATGGTGAACAGTAGCCCTGGTGGTGTACAACATGGCTAAAACAAACTAGCAAAGTCAAAAGCTCTTCCATAGGCAAGATCTATTGGCTTTGCCAATGTTTGTTCTACCAGTTATCTTGACATTTTTTAATACAGATAATTGAGAGATTGGACCTAGTGTCCACTTAAACAGTGGAGAGATCCCTGTCTCTGGAGAAGAACCAGATGGGGCCCATGCCCTATCTCTGTTAGTCTTGAACCCCTCTTGGACCCCATTACCACAGCTGCTAAATGAGCCAGGAGGTGACACAAAAAAACAAATAGAAATTGCACCTTGCCACACACATTTATTTGTCCAGCTTCACTTCACTGTAAAGCAGTGTTACTTGCTTAAAATGTGTAAATCTGACTTTGTATACACATGGATATAGACACACATGCAAAATCAGATGTAAAAAATGTGTGCCCGATTCACAAAGGAAAACGTACACTTTTGGTAAGTTCACGATTGCTTGCTATTCACAAAGATATTTTGCTAGTTGTAGCTTTATGACTGAGGAGTCTCTGCACATAATAAGATAGGACAGTCCAACCTTTTTGTGCGCTGAGATGCTACAGTCAGGGCTAGTAAGTTTACCTTTGTGAATCAGGCCCTTTTGCCCCTTCGCTACCAGGCCTTTTTGCCCTCAGGTGCCAGGCCCTTTTTTGGCTATTTGGGGCAGTTCGCGCTTAGGCCCTCTTACTTTTTGTCCACAGAAGCTACCCACGCCAAGTTTGCGTCCTTTTTTCCATCATTCTAGGAATTCTAGTGGTACCCAGAGTTTGTGGGTTCCCCTGTAGGAGACCAAGAAATGAGCAAATGAGCCAAATTACCTCGAAAATATTGTTTTAAAATAAAAAATGGACAAAGTTTTTGCAGAAGAAAGCTTGCGTTTTTTCCCCTGAAACTGGCATCAACAAAGGGTTTGCGATGCTAAAATCACCATCTTACAAGCTTTCAGTAGCAGGCAGACTTGAATCAGAAAACCACATTTATCAACATAATTTTGACATTTTACTGGGACATACCCCATTTTTACTATTTTTTTGTGATTTCAGCCTCCTTCCAGTTAGTGCTAGAAATGGGTGTGAAACCAATGCTGGATCCCAGACAGCTAAACATTTCCGAAAAGTAGACAGAATTCTGAATTCAGCAAGGGGTCAGTTGTGTAGATCCTTCAAGGTTTTCCTTCAGAAAGTAACAGCTAAAATAAAACAATGTTGAAATTGAGGTGAAAAAAGACACATTTCTGTCCACGTTTTCATCTATAACTTTTTCCAGCTATGGCAGATTTTCAAACGCAATATACAGTTACGTCTGCTGGACTTTTCTGGTTGCGGGGATATATAGGGCTTGTAGGTTCATCAAGAACCCTAGGTACCCAGAGCCAATAAAAGAGCTGCACCTTGCAATGGGTTTTCATTGTATATATTGTATATCGGGTATACAGCAATTCATTTGGTGAAAAACAAAGAGTGAAAAATAAGTATCAGGGAAACCTTTGTATTTCCAAAATGGGCACAAGATAAGGTGTTGAGAAGCAGTGATTATTTACACATCTCTGAATTCCGGGGTCCTCATACTAGCATGTGAATTACGGGGCATTTCTCAAACAGATGTCTTTTTTTTACACACTGTCTTACATTTGGAAGGAAAAAATGTAGAGAAAGACAACGGGCAATAACACTTGTTCTGCTATTCTGTTTTCCTCCAAGTCTCTCGATAAAAATGGTACCTCACTTGTGTGGGTAGGCTGAATGCCCGCGACAGGAAACACAACATGGACGCATCACATTTTTACATTGAAATCTGACGTGTTTTTTGGAAAGTGCCTAGCTGTGGATTTTGACCTCTACCTCAGCCGCCACCTGGGGAACCTACCAAAACTGTGCATTTCTGAAAACTAGATACGTAGGGGAATCCAGAATGGGGTGACTTGTGGGGTTCCCACAAGGTTCTGACACCCAGAATCCTTGGCAAACCTCAACATTTGGCAAAAAAACACTTTTTCCTCATATTTCAGTGCTGCAAAGTTCTGAAATCTGAGGGGAGCCACAAACGTCCTCCTACCCAGTGTTCCCCCAGGTATCCCGATAAAAATGGTACCTCACTTGTGTGGTTAGCCCTAGTGCTCGCGACAGTAAATGCCCCAAAACACTACGTGGACTCATCAAAATGATCAAATACAAAACTATCTGTTTTTGCTGGGGGCACCTGCGTTTTTGGTCCTGGGCTCAGCAGCCATCTAGGGAAACCTACCAAACCCAGACATTTCTGAAAACTAGACACCCGAGGGAGTCCAGGGAGGTGTGACCTGCATGAATCCCCCAGTGTTTTGTTTACTCAGAATCCTCAGCAAACCTCAAAATTAGTTAACAAAAAAAATCACATTTTTTTCCCACATTTCTGCGTGGGCTCACCGCACCGGCACAAGTTTCCTACCACCCAACGTTCCCTGTAGTCTCCCGATAAAAAGGATACCTTACTTGTGTAGGTTGGCCAAGTGCCTGTGACACAGAAGAGCCAAAAACATGTCAAAATTGAGGGGGAACTGAAGTGGGTCGAAAAGGGCAGTTTAAAAAAAAAAGCTTTTAGGCTGACAAGTGGGGCAGAATTTTTATCGGTGTAGATGCAACAGTGTTGGTTGGTCGGAATTTTGTGGGTTCCTGCAGATTCCAGAAGGTTCCATCACAAAAAGGTGGGGAAAATGTGTGATTTCAAGCAAAGTTGGAGGTTTGCAGGGCATTGTGTGTAGGAAAATGGTGTGGGGTGCATATGAACCACACCACCCTGGACTTACTCAGACGTTTGGTTTTCAGATGTGTCTAGGTCTCTGAGATTTTTCTACATGGCAACGTCCCAAAGTCCAAAAAGTGCAGCCCTCACCATTCCAAGTGGGAAGATTTTGAGAGTTAGACAAGCTCTCGTGGCCCACAGGTAAAACCAAAACCCAAAATAATCAAATATCCTCTTGCTTGTGGTGGAATAAGATGTTTTAGTGTGCGGGGGAAAGCTGAAAGACTGTTACCCCCTACAGTTGGGGTGGGGCATAACCATGCCCATACTGGTTAGTAGCCACCACCCCATTATATATATATTTTTAATTCCCTGGCATCTAATTTGCTTTCTGCCCCCCGAGGAGTGGATTGGGGGTAAGTGCCCCATCTGCCCACCGGTGGGCAGAATAACCTTGTCCCCATTTATTTGGGATGGGGGTATGACCGAACCCCCATCCTCTTTTTTTTTAAAGAAAATCTTCCCTGGTCTCTGCTGGTCTTTCTGCCCCCCATGGGGGCAGATGGTCCTTACAAAAATAGGCTGATCTGCCCCCCAGGAGGGCAGAAATGGCCAACAATAATGTGCCCCCATGGGGAGCGACCCTTGCCCAAGGGGCTGCCCCCCCCCAAACAAAACACACACATACCAAGCCCCGGTGCCTAAGTGGTTTCTGCCACCAAGGGTGGCAGAAAAGGCCTAAAATAAATTTGCCCCCCAGAGAAGCGACCCTTGCCTAAGGGGTCGCTCTACTCCTGTACAAAAAAACAAACAGTGAATAATCCCTGGCGCCTTGAAGTTTCTGCCTCCCCTGGGGGCATATCGGCCTAATTACAATAGGCCGATCCTCCCCCAGGGGGGACAGAAAATTACAATAGGCTGATCCTTCCTGAGTGGGGACAGAAAAGGCCTTTAAAAAATTGCCCCCCTTGGAGAGAGACCCTTGCCAAAGGGGCCGCTCCTCTTATTCATAAATAAATAAAAACTAAGATCCCTGGTGTCTACTGGGCATTTCTGCAGCCCGATCGCTTCACAATCGGGCTGCAGAAATACTCAGAGACAAGAAAGGAAAGAAAAGGCTTTTCCTTTCCTTTCATGCTTCTGCCTGCCCCCCACCCCCTGATCAGAAGAGAAATGCTTTGCATTGAACGATTCCCCTTCCATCCCTGACGGGGTGTGTGGGTGGGAGGCAACCGTGGCCGAGGACGAGACCAGCTCGCCCCAGGCACCTGAAGGGTTATGCAATGGTTAAAGTGATGTTTGTAGGTGGCCCTGCCAGCTTTCCCTGTGCCCCTCTAAAATTCACATCTAGAGATGCTGCTGGGAGAGGCTGAGAATGGCAGTTAGGGAATGTAGGAAAGTACCATCTTGCCTGGCATGCTACCCCCATTTTTCACAGTATATATGTTGTTTTAGTTGTATGTGTCACTGGGACCCTGCCAGCCAGGGCCCCAGTGCTCATAAATGTGCCTGAATGTGTTACCTATGTTATGACTAACTGTCTCACTGAGGCTCTGCTAATCAGAACCTCAGTGGTTATGCTCTCTCATTTCTTTCAAATTGTCACTAACAGGCTAGTGACCAATTTGACCAATTTACATTGGCATACTGGAACACCCTTATAATTCCCTAGTATATGGTACTGAGGGGTTCCAGGAGATCCCTATGGGCTGCAGCATTTATTTTGCCACCCATAGGGAGCTCTGACAATTCTTACACAGGCCTGCCACTGCAGCCTGAGTGAAATAACGTCCACGTTATTTCACAGCCATTTTACACTGCACTTAAGTAACTTATAAGTCACCTATATGTCTAACCTTCACCTGGTAAAGGTTGGGTGCTAAGTTACTTAGTGTGTGGGCACCCTGGCACAAGCTAAGGTGCCCCCACATTGTTCAGGGTCAATTCCCCGGACTTTGTGAGTGCGGGGACACCATTACACGCGTGCACTACATATAGGTCACTACCTATGTGTAGCTTCACAATGGTAACTCCGAATATGGCCATGTAACATGTCTAAGATCATGGAATTGCCCCCTCTATGCCATCCTGGCATTGTTGGTGCAATCCCATGATCCCACGGGTCTCTAGCACAGACCCTGGCACTGCCAAACTGCCTTTCCCGGGGTTTCACTGCAGCTGCTGCTGCTGCCAACCCCTCAGACAGGTTTCCGCCCTCCTGGGGTCCAGCCAGGCCTGGCCCAGGAAGGCAGAACAAAGGACTTCCTCAGAGAGAGGGTGTTACACCCTCTCCCTTTGGAAAATGGTGTTGGGGCTGGGGAGGAGTAGCCTCCCCCAGCCTCTGGAAATGCTTTCATGGGCACAGATGGTGCCCATTTCTGCATAAGCCACTCTACACCGGTTCAGGGACCCCTCAGCCCTGCTCTGGCGCGAAACTGGACAAAGGAAAGGGGAGTGACCACTCCCCTGACCTGCACCTCCCCTGGGAGGTGCCCAGAGCTCCTCCAGTGTGCTCCAGACCTCTGCCATCTTGGAAACAGAGGTGCTGCTGGCACACTGGACTGCTCTGAGTGGCCAGGGCCAGCAGGTGACGTCAGAGACTCCTTCTGATAGGCTCCTTCAGGTGTTGCTAGCCTATCTTCTCTCCTAAGTAGCCAAACCCTCTTTTCTGGCTATTTAGGGTCTCTGCTTTGGGGATTTCCTTAGATAACGAATGCAAGAGCTCATCCGAGTTCCTCTGCATCTCTCTCTTCACCTTCTGCCAAGGAATCGACTGCTGACCGCGCTGGAAGCCTGCAAAACTGCAACAAAGTAGCGAAGACGACAACTGCAACTCTGTAACGCTGATCCTGCCGCCTTCTCGACTGCTTTCCTGGTGGTGCATGCTGTGGGGGTAGTCTGCCTCCTCTCTGCACTAGAAGCTCAGAAGAAATCTCCCGTGGGTCGACGGAATCGTCCCCCTGCTACCGCAGGCACCAAAGAACTGCATCACCGGTACCCTGGGTCTCCTCTCAGCACGACGAGCGAGGTCCCTTAAATCCAGCAACTCTGTCCAAGTGACTCCCACAGTCCAGTGACTCTTCAGTCCAAGTTTGGTGGAGGTAAGTCCTTGCCTCCCCACGCCAGACTGCATTGCTGGGAACTGCGACTTTTGCAGCTACTCCGGCCTCTGTGCACTTCCGGCGGAAATCCTTTGTGCACAGCCAAGCCTGGGTCCACGGCACTCTAACCTGCATTGCACGACCTCCTAAGTTGTCCACCGGCGGCGTGGGACTCCTTTGTGCAACTTCGGGTGAGCACCGTTTCACTCCTCTTCGTAGTGCCTGTTCCGGCACTTCTGCGGGTGCTGCCTGCTTCTGAGAGGGCTCCTTGTCTTGCTCGACGCCCCCTCTGTCCCCAGACGCAATTGGCGACATCCTGGTCCCTCCTCGGCCACAGCAGCATCCAAAAACCCTAACCGCACGATTTGCAGCTAGCAAGGCTTGTTGCGGTCTTCCTTCAGGAAAACACTTCTGCACAACTCTCCACGGCGTGAGGGATCCGTCCTCCAAAAGGGAAGCCTCTAGCCCTTGTCGTTCCTGCAGAATCCTCAGCTTCTACATCCCAGTAGCAGCTTCTTTGCATCCACAGCTGGCATTTCCTGGGCATCTGCCCATCTCCGACTTGCTTGTGACTTTTGGACTTGGTCCCCTTGTTCCACAGGTACCCTCGACTGGAAATCCATCGTTGTTGCATTGCTGGTTTGTGTCTTTCCTGCAGAATTCCCCTATCACGACTTCTGTGCTCTTTGGGGAACTTTAGTGCACTTTGCACTCACTTTTCAGGGTCTTGGGGTGGGCTAATTTTCTAACCCTCACTGTTTCCTTACAGTCCCAGCGACCCTCTACAAGGTCACATAGGTTTGGGGTCCATTCGTGGTTCGCATTCCACTTTTGGAGTATATGGTTTGTGTTGCACCTATCCCTATGTGTCCCCATTGCATCCTATTGTAACTATACATTGTTTGCACTGTTTTCTAATACTATACTGCATATTTTTGGTATTGTGTACATATATCTTGTGTATATTTGCTATCCTCATACTGAGGGTACTCACTGAGATACTTTTGGCATATTGTCATAAAAATAAAGTACCTTTATTTTTAGTATATCTGTGTATTGTGTTTTCTTATGATATTGTGCATATGACACTAGTGGTACTGTAGGAGCTTCACTTGTCTCCTAGTTCAGCCTAAGCTGCTCTGCTAAGCTACCATTATCTATCAGCCTAAGCTGCTAGACACCCTATACACTAATAAGGGATAACTGGGCCTGGTGCAAGGTGTAAGTACCCCTTGGTACTCACTACAAGCCAGTCCAGCCTCTTACATTGGTTGTGCAGCGGTGGGATAAGTGCTTTGTAACTACTTACCACTTTTGTCATTGTACTTTTCATAAGAGAAAAATATACAAAACAAGTTCAGTGTATGTACACCTAACCAAAAAGTTTTGCATTTCTTTTCTCACTTCTTTTCTAAAGTGCTGAAAAGTACCTCTAACTTTCTAAAAAGTTCTTAAAAAGATTTAAAAGTTTTTTTTCTGTCTTTCTAAAAGTTCTGAAAAACTTTTTCTTCCTTTTTTCTATCACCTAAACACTTTCTAAAATGTCTAGCACAGGCCAAACTGTTGATCTGTCCAAACGTGCTTATGATAACCTTAGCTGGAAAGATGCAAGGAGTCTCTGCATAGAAAGAGGTTTAAGTGTAAGGAAGAATCCCTCTAGAGAACTGTTGGTAAATATGCTTGTTGAACAGGATAAGGCCAGAGCTGGCACTCCTGTGGAAAAGTTAGCTGATGGTTCCCACTCTGATTCTGGGGCACCCCTAGCAAAAGATGTGGGAGGGAAACTTTCAAGCCTGCCCCCCAGCAAACCACCTAGCATAGCTGGTACTGATGTAGAGTCACACCATACTGATAGTGTTGTCTCACATCACAGTAAGAGTATCCCTTCTCATCATAGTAGAAGTGCTGTTTCTGTTAGTCAAGCTATTAGGGTGTCATCTGTTAGGGCCAGGTCTCCTTCTGTTCTATCTCAGCATACTTCTGTCTCTAGACATGCCTCACCCACCCACCCTGATGACAGAGTGTTAGAAAGGGAGCTCAATAGATTGAGAGTGGAACAAACCAGACTGAAGCTCAAGAAGCAACAGCTGGATTTGGATAGGCAGTCCCTAGAGGTGGAAAGGGAAATACAGAAATTGGGTTTAGAAACCCATGGTGGCAGCAGCAGTATTCCCCATAGTCATCCTGCAAAAGAGCATGATTCTAGGAATCTGCACAAGATAGTTCCCCCTTATAAGGAGGGGGATGACATTAACAAGTGGTTTGCTGCACTTGAGAGGGCCTGTGTTGTACAGGATGTCCCTCAAAGGCAGTGGGCTGCTATCCTATGGCTATCATTTAGTGGAAAGGGTAGGGATAGGCTCCTTACTGTGAAAGAAAGTGATGCCAATAATTTTGCAGTTCTTAAGAATGCACTCCTAGATGGTTATGGCTTAACCACTGAACAGTACAGGATGAAGTTCAGAGAAACCAAAAAGGAGTCTTCACAAGACTGGGTAGACTTTGTTGACCATTCAGTGAAGGCCTTCGAGGGGTGGTTACATGGCAGTAAAGTTACTGATTATGAAAGCCTGTATAACTTAATCCTGAGAGAGCATATACTTAATAACTGTGTGTCTGATTTGTTGCACCAGTACCTGGTGGACTCTGATCTGACCTCTCCCCAAGAATTGGAAAAGAAGGCAGACAAATGGGTCAGAACAAGGGCGAACAGAAAAGTTCATACAGGGGGTGACAAAGATGGCAATAAGAAGAAGGATGGTAAGTCTTCTGACAAGGGTGGGGACAAATCTAAAAATGAGTCTGCTTCAGGCCCACAAAAACACTCTGGTGGGGGTGGTGGGCCCAAATCCTCTTCAAATCAAAACAAAGAAAAGAAACCATGGTGCTATTTATGTAAAATAAAAGGCCATTGGACAACAGATCCCAGTTGTCCAAAGAAAAGCACCAAGCCTCCTACCACTACAACCCCTACTGCTACACCTAGTGTCCCTACTAATAGCAGTGGTGGTGGGAGCAAACCTACTAATAGCCAATCCAAGGGAGTAGCTGGGCTCACTTTTGGTAACTTAGTTGGGGTTGGTCTTGTTAGGGAGACCACAGAGGCTGTGTTAGTCTCTGAGGGGGCTATTGATTTAGCCACCTTAGTTGCTTGTCCCCTTAACATGGATAAGTACAAGCAAACACCCCTAATAAATGGTGTTGAGGTTCAGGCCTACAGGGACACAGGTGCCAGTGTTACAATGGTAATAGAGAAACTGGTCCACCCTGAACAACACCTACTTGGTCACCAGTACCAAGTAACCGATGCTCACAACAACACACTTAGCCACCCCATGGCTGTTGTAAATCTCAACTGGGGGGGGTTACTGGTCCAAAGAAAGTTGTGGTTGCCTCAGATTTACCTGTAGACTGTCTACTTGGAAATGATTTAGAGACATCAGCTTGGGCAGATGTGGAGTTGGAGGCCCATGCAGCAATGCTGGGCATCCCAGGGCATATTTTTGCTTTAACCAGGGCTCAGGCCAAAAAGCAAAAAGGACAGGGTGACTTGGATCCTGGAACAATGGACCAAGTGCTCCCTAAAGCTAGGGCTAGTAGAAGTAAAGCACTACCTACTATCCCTCCCTCTACAGTGGATTCTTCTTCTGAGGAAGAAGAATTTCCACCCTGTGCAGAACCTACACCAGAGGAGCTGGAAGCAGACACTGCTGAGCTTTTGGGTGAAGGGGGGCCTGCCAGGGAGGAGCTGAGTGTGGCACAGCAGACCTGTCCCACACTAGAGGGTCTAAGACAGCAAGCTGTCAAACAAGCAAATGGGGATGTCAGTGACTCTCACAGAGTTTACTGGGAGGACAACCTCTTGTACACTGAAGCAAGGGATCCTAAACCTGGAACAGCCAGGAGATTAGTGATTCCTCAGGAGTACAGAAAGTTCCTCCTAACTCTAGCCCACGACATTCCCTTAGCTGGACATTTGGGGCAAATGAAAACTTGGGACAGGCTTGTTCCCTTGTTTCATTGGCCTAGAATGTCAGAGGACACAAAGGAATTTTGTAAGTCCTGTGAAACCTGTCAAGCCAGTGGCAAGACAGGTGGCACCCCAAAGGCACCCCTTATTCCACTGCCTGTGGTTGGGGTTCCCTTTGAAAGGGTAGGGGTTGACATAGTTGGCCCCCTTGACCCTCCTACTGCTTCAGGCAATAGGTTTATCTTGGTGGTAGTGGACCATGCCACCAGATATCCTGAAGCAATTCCTCTAAGGACCACTACAGCACCTGCAGTGGCAAAGGCCCTCCTGGGAGTATTTTCCAGGGTGGGCTTCCCAAAACAGGTGGTATCAGACAAGGGAAGCAATTTCATGTCTGCTTACTTAAAGGCCATGTGGAAGGAGTGTGGTGTGACATACAAGTTCACTACACCCTATCATCCACAAACAAATGGACTGGTGGAGAGATTTAACAAAACTCTCAAAGGCATGATTATGGGACTCCCTGAAAAACTCCGCAGGAGATGGGATATCCTTTTACCATGCCTCCTTTTTGCTTACAGGGAGGTACCCCAAAAAGGAGTGGGCTTCATCCCCTTTGAACTCCTATTTGGACACCCTGTGAGAGGTCCTCTAACACTTGTTAAGGAGGGTTGGGAACAACCTTTAAAAGCTCCAAAGCAAGACATAGTGGACTATGTACTTGGCCTCAGATCAAGGATGGCTGAGTACATGAAAAAGGCCAGTAAAAACCTTCAGGCCAGCCAAGAGCTCCAAAAGTAATGGCATGACCAGAAGGCTGTTTTGGTTCAGTACCAACCAGGGCAGAAAGTGTGGGTCTTGGAGCCTGTGGCCCCAAGAGCACTCCAAGATAAATGGAGTGGACCCCACACAATTGTTGAGAAAAAGGGTGAAGTCACCTACTTAGTTGACTTAGGCACTGCCAGGAGTCCCCTTAGGGTGCTCCATGTCAATCGCCTGAAACCCTACTATGACAGGGCTGATCTCACCCTGCTCATGGCAACAGATGAGGGACAGGAAGAAGAGAGTGACCCTCTCCCTGATCTCTTCTCTTCCACAGAACAAGATGCTCTAGTGGAAGGGGTTGTACTGGCAGATTGTCTTACTGCTGAGCAGAAAGACCACTGCATAAATCTCCTGGGTCAGTTTTCTGAACTCTTCTCTACTGTGCCAGGCACCACTTCTTGGTGTGAGCACAGCTTGCCTGTCAAAAGTAAGATCTATAGGCAGCCTGACCATGTCAGAGACAGCATAAAACAAGAAGTGCAGAAAATGTTAGAACTGGGAGGGGTTGAGCACTCTGAAAGTCCATGGGCCTCTCCTGTGTTACTTGTACCAAAACCTCATTCCAAAGATGGAAAGAAGGAAATGCGGTTTTGTGTAGACTATAGAGGTCTCAACCAAGTAACCAAAACTGATGCTCACCCTATACCCAGGGCAGATGAGCTCATAGATACACTGGCATCTGCCAAGTATCTAAGCACTTTTGACTTGACTGCAGGGTATTGGCAGATCAAATTATCAGAAGATGCAAAAGCAAAAACTGCATTTTCAACCATTGGAGGCCATTACCAATTCACAGTAATGCCTTTTGGATTAAAAAATGCACCTGCCACTTTTCAGAGGTTGGTGAATACAGTCCTGCAAGGGCTGGAAGCTTTTAGTGCAGCATATCTGGACGAGATAGCTGTCTTTAGCTCCAGTTGGGATGATCACCTGGTCCACCTATGGAAAGTTTTAGAGGCCCTGCAAAAGGAAGGCCTCACTATCAAGGCTTCAAAGTGCCAGATAGGGCAGGGGAAGGTGGTTTATCTGGGACACCTGGTTGGTGGAGAACAGATTGCACCACTTCAGGGGAAAATCCAAACTATTATAGATTGGATTCCCCTTACTACTCAGACCCAGGTGAGAGCCTTTTTAGGCCTCACTGGGTATTACAGGAGGTTCATTAAGAACTATGGCTCCATTGCAGCCCCTCTTAATGACCTCACATCCAAGAAAATGCCTAAGAAGGTATTGTGGACAGCTAGCTGTCAGAAAGCTTTTGAGGAGCTGAAGCAGGCCATGTGCTCTGCACCTGTCCCGAAAAGCCCCTGTTACTCCAAGAAATTCATTGTCCAAACTGATGCATCTGAATTAGGGGTAGGGGCAGTCCTTTCACAACTTAATTCTGAGGGCCAGGATCAACCTGTTGCTTTTATTAGTAGGAGGTTGACCCCTAGAGAAAAGTGTTGGTCTGCCATAGAGAGGGAGGCCTTTGCTGTGGTCTGGGCACTGAAGAAGTTGAGGCCATACCTGTTTGGCACTCACTTCATTATTCAGACAGACCACAAACCTCTACTTTGGCTAAAACAAATGAAAGGTGAAAATCCTAAATTGTTGAGGTGGTCTATATCCCTACAGGGAATGGACTATACAGTGGAACATAGACCTGGGAGTACCCACTCCAATGCAGATGGACTCTCCAGATATTTCCACATAGACAATGAAGACTCATCAGGTCATGGCTAGTCTTATTGTCCTTCGTTTGGGGGGGGGGTTGTGTAGGAAAGTACCATCTTGCCTGGCATGTTACCGCCATTTTTCACTGTATATATGTTGTTTTAGTTGTATGTGTCACTGGGACCCTGCCAGCCAGGGCCCCAGTGCTCATAAGTGTGCCTGAATGTGTTACCTGTGTTATGACTAACTGTCTCACTGAGGCTCTGCTAATCAGAACCTCAGTGGTTATGCTCTCTCATTTCTTTCAAATTGTCACTAACAGGCTAGTGACCAATTTTACCAATTTACATTGGCATACTGGAACACCCTTATAATTCCCTAGTATATGGTACTGAGGTACCCAGGGCATTGGGGTTCCAGGAGATCCCTATGGGCTGCAGCATTTCTTTTGCCACCCATAGGGAGCTCTGACAATTCTTACACAGGCCTGCCACTGCAGCCTGAGTGAAATAACGTCCACGTTATTTCACAGCCATTTTACACTGCACTTAAGTAACTTATAAGTCACCTATATGTCTAACCTTTACCTGGTAAAGGTTGGGTGCTAAGTTACTTAGTGTGTGGGCACCCTGGCACTAGCCAAGGTGCCCCCACATTGTTCAGGGCCAATTCCCCGGACTTTGTGAGTGCGGGGACACCATTACACGCGTGCACTACATATAGGTCACTACCTATGTGTAGCTTCACAATGGTAACTCCGAATATGGCCATGTAACATGTCTAAGATCATGGAATTGCCCCCTCTATGCCATCCTGGCATTGTTGGTGCAATCCCATGATCCCACGGGTCTCTAGCACAGACCCTGGCACTGCCAAACTGCCTTTCCCGGGGTTTCACTGGAGCTGCTGCTGCTGCCAACCCCTCAGACAGGTTTCTGCCCTCCTGGGGTCCAGCCAGGCCTGGCCCAGGAAGGCAGAACAAAGGACTTCCTCAGAGAGAGGGTGTTACACCCTCTCCCTTTGGAAAATGGTATTGGGGCTGGGGAGGAGTAGCCTCCCCCAGCCTCTGGAAATGCTTTCATGGGCACAGATGGTGCCCATTTCTGCATAAGCCAGTCTACACCGGTTCAGGGACCCCTCAGCCCTGCTCTGGTGCAAAACTGGACAAAGGAAAGGGGAGTGACCACTCCCCTGACCTGCACCTCCCCTGGGAGGTGCCCAGAGCTCCTCCAGTGTGCTCCAGACCTCTGCCATCTTGGAAACAGAGGTGCTGCTGGCACACTGGACTGCTCTGAGTGGCCAGGGCCAGCAGGTGATGTCAGAGACTCCTTCTGATAGGCTCCTTCAGGTGTTGCTAGCCTATCTTCTCTCCTAAGTAGCCAAACCCTCTTTTCTGGCTATTTAGGGTCTCTTCTTTGGGGATTTCCTTAGATAACGAATGCAAGAGCTCATCTGAGTTCCTCTGCATCTCTCTCTTCACCTTCTGCCAAGGAATCGACTGCTGACCGCGCTGGAAGCCTGCAAAACTGCAACAAAGTAGCGAAGACGACTACTGCAACTCTGTAACGCTGATCCTGCCGCCTTCTCGACTGCTTTCCTGGTGGTGCATGCTGTGGGGGTAGTCTGCCTCCTCTCTGCACTAGAAGCTCCGAAGAAATCTCCTGTGGGTCGACGGAATCGTCCTCCTGCTACCGCAGGCACCAAAGAACTGCATCACCGGTACCCTGGGTCTCCTCTCAGCACGACGAGCGAGGTCCCTTGAATCCAGCAACTCTGTCCAAGTGACTCCCACAGTCCAGTGACTCTTCAGTCTAAGTTTGGTGGAGGTAAGTCCTTGCCTCCCCACGCCAGACTGCATTGCTGGGAACCGCGACTTTTGCAGCTACTCCGGCCTCTGCGCACTTCCGGCGGAAATCCTTTGTGCACAGCCAAGCCTGGGTCCACAGCACTCTAACCTGCATTGCACGACCTCCTAAGTTGTCCTCCAGCGGCGTAGGACTCCTTTGTGCAACTTCGGGTGAGCACCGTTTCACTCCTCTTCGTAGTGCCTGTTCCGGCACTTCTGCGGGTGCTGCCTGCTTCTGAGAGGGCTCCTTGTCTTGCTCGACGCCCCCTCTGTCCCCAGACGCAATTGGCGACATCCTGGTCCCTCCTGGGCCACAGCAGCATCCAAAAACCCTAACCGCACGATTTGCAGCTAGCAAGGCTTGTTGCGGTCTTTCTTCAGGAAAACACTTCTGCACGACTCTCCACGGCGTGATGGATCCTTCCTCCAAAAGGGAAGTCTCTAGCCCTTGTCGTTCCTGCAGAATCCTCAGCTTCTACATCCCAGTAGCAGCTTCTTTGCATCCACAGCTGGCATTTCCTGGGCATCTGCCCATCTCCGACTTGCTTGTGACTTTTGGACTTGGTCCCCTTGTTCCACAGGTACCCTCGACTGGAAATCCATCGTTGTTGCATTGCTGATTTGTGTCTTTCCTGCAGAATTCCCCTATCACATCTTCTGTGCTCTTTGGGGAACTTTAGTGCACTTTGCACTCACTTTTCAGGGTCTTGGGGTGGGCTAATTTTCTAACCCTCACTGTTTCCTTACAGTCCCAGCGACCCTCTACAAGGTCACATAGGTTTGGGGTCCATTTGTGGTTCGCATTCCACTTTTGGAGTATATGGTTTGTGTTGCCCCTATCCCTATGTGTCCCCATTGCATCCTATTGTAACTATACATTGTTTGCACTGTTTTCTAATACTATACTGCATATTTTTGGTATTGTGTACATATATCTTGTGTATATTTGCTATCCTCATACTGAGGGTACTCACTGAGATACTTTTGGCATATTGTCATAAAAATAAAGTACCTTTATTTTTAGTATATCTGTGTATTGTGTTTTCTTATGATATTGTGCATATGACACTAGTGGTACTGTAGGAGATTCACTCGTCTCCTAGTTCAGCCTAAGCTGCTCTGCTAAGCTACAATTATCTATCAGCCTAAGCTGCTAGACACCCTATACACTAATAAGGGATAACTGGGCCTGGTGCAAGGTGTAAGTACCCCTTGGTACGCACTACAAGCCAGTCCAGCCTCTTACAGGGAAATAGAAGAAAGGCTTAGGGGGTCATGGGTCAGTTTATTCTCTATTTCAATGACCACCAGACTCCATTTCTCATCTGTTTCTGTTGAATAAAAGAGGAACACAGAAAGTGGATCTTGGCAGCATCATGAGGCAGAAGTCAAAAGATCTGAAAAAAAAAAGCAAGTATTCCGACAGTGTCCTCTCCCTTCCTTCAGGCACACATGGTCACACATGGTCACACACAGACGCACACTAACATCCACTCTCATCCACTCACCTCATCCTTCTTCCTTAGTTCTTCAACACTTTTGCCTCAACTCTTCACTCACTGTCGTAGGAAAGTGCCCTTTTTGACATGGTCACCCCATTTTTTGCTCACTGCTACTAAGGTTTTCCGTCAGCTATGTCGCCAGCACTCCATCTAAATATATGTAAGTCACCTACAGCAGGCCTTGGAGTCCTAAGGCAGGATGCATTATATTTGATGTGTGGTCCTATCTGCATGAGCACATATGACCCTGTGATGCCCATCCCCATTGCTGAGCATTGTAAGTAAACAGGGAAGCCATCTTAAGGTATGTGCTGGACTCTCCTCATCACAAGTGACCCAGTCACATAATGGTTTCACTGAACCCTATGGTGTTTCGTATCAAACACCTCATCTGCATAAATCTAGGTTGATGCCAGCCTTATTATGACATGCACCCAGAGGGCACCTCAGAGGTGCCCCATGAACCCCACTCGGCTATGAGTGTGTTGGCTGACAGGTCCCGACCCCCTGGAGGTGAAAGCCCGCACTCTCAGAGGTCAGAAACAAAGCCTGCTCCGGAGACGGGTATTATCAATAATCCAGCAAGATGGCTAGCAGATCTGCATATTTGCATACCAAGGCCCAGGGCTTCAAAACTCTGCCGTCTTGGGTATGCAGCCCCTGGCTCCCCCAGTCTTGGTTGTAGCCAGTCCCTGCACTGAGGCCCATTTGGCACCAGGACTGGCAGGAAAATTAGTTATTCAGTAGGCATGCATCACCTTTGGGCCAGCCACACCCCTAAGGTGGGCTACCGGAAGTGGATACTCGAGGAAGGGTTCCACCATCTTGTTTTTGGGTGGAGCTAGGCATTTTGGAATAGGGATATGCCCACTCCCCACAGGAAAAGGTCATATTGGGGGTGTAGGCACCCCAAGGGCAAGTAGCCCATTGGCTACTACCCTACACTCACCTAAAGGCCCCTAAATTGAGTATTTAGGTGGACCTCTAACATAAGAAGAACAGATTTGTTGGTCTAAAGAAGAAGAATGGCCCAAACAGCCACGAAAACCAAGAACTGAGGAGCAGCAGCAACTGACTTAGCCCAAACCTCACCGGCCTGCCTGCTCTTCACATCAATTTCACCAAAGTGACTCGTCCTGCAGCTGTTCTGCCTCTAAAAGTCTGAGAAGTGTACCAGCACTTCGAGAAGTAACCAGGATCTCCCATGAAGTATCAGAGCTGCTTTCATGCTAGCACCAAAGAAGACTCCTGAGGACTTAGGACTGCCAAAACCCCACACTGAACAGCACCACTACACCCGTGCCCCCTTGCCTGAGTTGAAGTGGGCCAACGGTGCTAGCTTAGCTTAGGCCCTCCAGAACCAAAGCCCACCTTGGGTATTCCAACAGTGGTCTTTTCAATGCCGCCTGCAGCCTCTTTGTGCAGGCCCCCTCTACCGCAACTGCCTTCGGTGACAAAAACCCGACACCTCAGGACACCTTTGCCCCCGGCCGACCCTGAACTGAGGCATAGAGAACCAAAGGTGTCCCTATATCCTCGAGCAGCCTGAGAGCTGGGCCCACCTGTTGGTTCAGCCGGGCTGGACCCCAGTCTCTTTGTGCAGCCTCTTTTCCCTAGGACTGTTTCCCATTGAACCCAACGAGACACCCAACGATGAAAAGCACCTCTGCACCTGGGCGCCCCTGAGCCTCCTGAAGTGACCTGTTGGTGCTGCCTTGGTCCTTGTCCCCTACTTACATTAACTCCAGAAGTTTGGTCCTATAAGTTTCTGTTGAGTACCCGTATGCAATATATGTATTTTTCTCCATAGGATCGCATCACTGCATTAGAGACATTTCAAGTATATTGCATGTGTGCATCAGTATTTATTCTCGTAAAAGTATTCTGGTGTTGGAACATGAAAAAAACTAAGTAACTATTTTTCCAACAATTTTTCATGAGTCCCTTCTTGAATATGTGCCTCATTTACTGCCTCTTTGAGTTCAAAAAATGCTTAGCACTACACTCTGACAAGCCTAACTGCTCGTCCACACTACCACAAAAGACAGCTTTTGGGATTGTCACTTTTAACCCTCTAAACCAATAAGGGTCACCTGTACCAACTGTATAGTGTCCCCATATATTTGATACACTATAGATAGCCAGCTTCCTACAACTATTTTGTTCCCATTTCCATCTTCACACTTACCCTTAATCATCTTACCTTTATTTTCCTCCAATCTGACCCTTACCCTTCTTTTCCTCGCCTCAGTCTTTTACCCACTGCCCTCTTAGCTTTCCATTTCCACAGAGTGCTCTGACACCTAATTTTTCTTCCCTCTGACATTCACCATCCTTTTCTCCTCTCGACCCTACTCTCCACTCATTTCTAGCCCAGCCCCTCCAGAGACAAAGACTGTAAAGTCACCTCTGTTGCACACCACAACAATCTTGCTTCATTGTTCTACCACCGTCAATCCATTGGAGGGCTCGTGCTTAGAGCAGTGCTGGCTTCTTCCCGTTCAGCAACAAATCAAAAGTACTGACCACTATCAGCCAAATGACTGATCAGCTCACATCCCAGACTATCTGCATACCTGGGGTGTATGGTATCTTAAATACAACCTTAAATCATCTAACATCTCTATCCACAAACTTAAATTGACCCCAATGTTCTCACGCATAGGATATCATCAAATTCCATTGGTAAGTAATCCTTATATTTGATTGTAGACAAACCAAGTCCATACTTCTTTGGTTTGCCTGCGGAGGAGCCCTTTTGTACAGGCTGTGTCAGCAGCACGAATATTCTAGAGTGTGTGCTTTCCAAATGCTGTGTGTGGTATTTAGAGCCGGTTGTTCAAGGTTGCTTAAAGAAAGGTGCCAGCATCTCGGAGAGGGAGCGGTATTCTGTCAAAGTGTTACTGCAGCTGTATTACAATAGTCGTCAGATTCTTTGGAATAATTTATTCATGTCAGCCAGGAAAGTAGGCTGAAGCAGGGGAAGCCTATTATTTGCCAGTTCAGCTTTGCGAGTAAGCTGAAACATAGTAAACCTACAACGAAACGTCACATTACGACTGCAAATTGCTTGTAACGCATAAGGCGACAAATGATGATTATGTTTAGTGCTTTTTCTATTTAGAGAAGAGAGGTGATGACCAGTTGTGATCTAGCGCTGTACACAGGTGGAGCTGGGACATTCTGATTCAGAGGCAATATTATTGGTATTCAGGGGTCCCACCTTATTGGGACACATGCACTGATCCAACTGCACATGTAGCTCAGCAACAGAGGGGCAGACTGCCAGGTTATTCTCCTTGAGTGGCATGCAGTCCAAGAGCTACGAAGCAGAGACAGCTAGGTCTCACCTCTCACAGTGAGACTTTATGTAGTTGCTTCCAGGTTGTAGTGTGGTAGCAGCAGCACAGAAATGCAACTCACAGAAAAGGTTGCTAGGAATGTTGCACATTGCTCCACTTCTCTGTTGTTTGTGGGTTTAGTACTTGACCTATGCTCCTGAGCCTTTCTTATTTTCCTCTCTTCAGGTCACCTTGGGTCCCATGAGCTTTAGCCTCTTTTGAGTCTACTGGTTTGTAAATCAGTTTTGTGGTTCTCTCTCCTAGCAGCTCTGCCCCAGCTTTACTCGGTCCAGGTTGGGATACATAGTACAGAATTGAATTCGCCATTGCTCTACTGTCGAGGATGCTGATAAGCCGTGTGCTAATATTTGTTTTTTTCCCTGATGGGGCTATTTATGCCTAAATGTCACATTGAGTCCTAACATGCAGATTTCACCGACGCTCTAGAACAACCTAGTCCTGATTCCTGCAATTGAGTAGACGAAACAAAGAGCAACAAACTTGCTCAACCTTCCCCCCTTGGGTCTGTCCTAGCCTAGTGCGGTGCGGGCAGGTGTCAACTCTTCGGGGTTCCCTAAACCCTTTAGAAGAGGCCCATTTAGCCCAAGATCAATTAATATTTGCGAGATAGTTGAAGAATAATGAGCCACTCTTCACATCTTGCAGGGACGGGGCATCATTTTGTATTACGCCATTGGTTTGTCCCCAGGTTGCTCCCCAAACTATTTGGGTATCGAGGTGGAGGGCGATGTTGGGGTAACATTGGGTTTTTGCTGCACTTATGCAAATCTTCTCATAGTTCCTGGCCAGTGTAAGTGGCTCGCGCAATGAAAGGGCAAAGTCTCTATTAAACACCGTTGCCCGTCTAGAACAATCCTCCAGAGTGAGTGGCAAATCAGAAGATTGGGTTCTAGTCACACTTTGTAGATAGTCGCTGGAGAATAAACACACAACCTGGTGCCTGCACACTTGAAGACGGATAAAGGCTTTGGTTTTTTAACAGTGCATCAGAAATAAGGTCAGAGAAGATCTTTTTCATTTTAAGCAGATAGCTCCAGTCTACAAGATCTCGCATTGGAAACCTTATGTCACACCTACACAGTAATTCTAAAGCATCGTTCTAGATACAGAGGGCGCGGAGTCCATGCTGGGAGCCATGATTATTATCTGAAGGCCTTTCAGCAGCTTTCATGGGGTGAGCTTTTCAGAGCACAAAACTATGTCACAGGTGTCAGTTAGTTGCGGAATCACCTAAAAAGAAGAGAGTGGTTCATATGGTTTCTAGTCAATGACTGGCTGTCATCAAAAATGGTCCCAGGTTTTATTTTAGGGTGTTCATTGCTACAGAGAAAGAGGCTACTGCACTTACCATAAGCAAGTGTTAGAAAGTAAGACAGGGCTATTACAGAGCACAGGTCCATACTGATACAGAGCCAGATCTGTATGACCTTATTTTTAGGCAGCATTGAGTGCACAGCACTAGCAGCAGCCTAAGGAAGATGGGTGACATAAAGGTTATCCTGACCATAGTTTACTGGGTGCATGATGACAGGACTAAATTCAAGATCACAAATGAAAGACAGACCAAGCTGGCAGAAGGCAAAGGATATTGATAAAGTCAAAATCTTTGCCCATGGTGACCAGTCAGAGGCAACAAGTGGCACATTGGTATTGACAAGAGTATTACAAGGGTTTCTGTTTAGTCATGAGGGAAGATGCCCTTAATCATTGATCTGTTTATTAATATCATATAGACTGAACTGGCAGTGGGGGGTTGGAGTACCGGCAATATAACACACCTACTTTCAAAAGTGCCTCAACTTCAAAAGCAGTGGCTAAAAGAATGGCGAAAAGGGGAGGACCAACATTGGAAGATAGCTCAGTAAGTCGAAAGGAAACCTTATTTATGTGTCATCTACAACCAACTCTCAGAAATCATGGTGTCACTTCCCAGGCTCCACTTAATCAAATGTAAACACAGATGGGAGGCTCAGAGATCCATTTGGGTGAATAAAAAGACAAAGACATTGGATATGTTGCTTCATCAGGACTAGGTATTTTTAAGAAGTATTGCATTTTATAGTAAAATAACCTGTACAATCAAAACCCGAACAACTACAGACCCATAACAAACAGACAATTAATCTACAAATTTATAGAACAAGCATCTTTTGCCTAAAAGTCACAGTTCACTGGAGACAGTTCCTTACTTTTCAATTTCCAATCTGGATTTGAATCAGTAAGAGAAACTGAATCTGCCCCAATCTCTATCTGGGATCACTTTAAAAACACAGTAGGCCAGAAGGGAGTTGCTGCCTTACTTCTCTTAGACCTTTCAGTGACCTTTCACATAGTAGCCCGTTACACCCTTATCCAAAGATTTGAAGAAGATGGAATAGAGGTTCCAGCTCTAACTTGGATCACATTGTACATGCAGCATTAAAGCAGGAGTCCCTCAGGAGCCCTCAAGGCTCCATCATCTCACCCTTGCCTTTCAAAATATAAATTAAATCATTACCAGATCTGATCAATGGTTTTGACACCACTTACTATAGCTATGTAGACAACACACAGATACTTCTGAAATTGGAAAGCCTAAAAAATAATGGAACATCAGAAATCTTCAGGTTCCTCTAGACATTGACCTATGGGTGACCTGGAGCCAACTTAAATTGAACGACTCCAAAACCAAAATGCTCACATGTGGTTACTGGAAAACCTATGACTCTCTCTGAGCCTGGTCTGACAATCTAATACCACTACCAAAAATATCTAATGAGGTAAGAAAAATCTGAATTAGCATGAATGCCAAGCTGTCAATGAATGCACAAGTAGATAAGGTTGCCTGATCAAGGTTTTCCACAATTAAATGCATCTTCCTGCACCCACGATTCCCCCACAAGATTCAAGCTACTATCTCTCCTGTTCTGTCAAACATAGATTACACTAATGGTCCGTATCACAGATCACCTTTGACAACTATGAGAAGATAACAGAGAATTGAGAATGCTGCAGCTAGACTTCTCCAACATTGAAAGCCACAAGTACATATCTCCTGATCCTTGAGGGGCCCACAGTGGTTACCAGCTACCAGAATATCCGCCTTCAAGCTACTTTGTATCACAGACAAGACAATACATGGCAAAGGACCACTATTCACCAGGAAGGATAAAAGTCACCAAATACCTACAACAAAGGAACCTTCGCTTGAGAATGGTTTAGTGCCTCAAAATTCCTATGTAGAAGAAAAAAAATGTGGGTGGAAAGTCTTTCTCTATTCAAGCAGGCAAATTATGGAATTCGCTTCCCACAAACAAGATACACTGACAACCATCCCAGGTTCAGAAGATTAATCAAGAGCTGACTCTTTCCCACGTGAAAACTATACTCACAACACAACAGTGTACTTAGACATGACAAACCATGCACAGAGATGAGATTGGTGTTATGCAGGTGTCATTTTACATTGAACTATGCTTTTTTTAAATAATCAGATACATTGATATAAGGGGAAAAATGTATATGACACCACAAGATACATGTGTATTTGAGACTGTGTCATAATGGTTGCTTCTATGTTCATATAGGTGCATACATAGAGGGGTTTAGACCTGCTACTAAAACTTTACCAAGTGTCATGTGAGCACATGTATGAAGAAGTTAAATTCAGTATTGCTATATGAAAATACACCCTTCAACCTTTGTCCCCCACCTCTGACTCATGCCAAACCTTTCGGGACTACTATGAACCCTCAAACATCCTTCTGACACTTCACCCTCTTTTCATAGCCAAGTCTCCCAAATAACAGGCACCCACTAACCCCTACTTATAAAAATAACTTGCTACTGCCTCTTTCAAATTCATTCCCATCATTCTATCCCTATTCTAAACTCTATAAATATAATTACGATTACAATCACAATAAAAGCTACATGGCTTGAACATGTAACACAAAAAGAAAAGAAACCGGGGGTACAATATAGAAAGCAGGATTGAGATGAATAAATTAAAGGGACAATAAAAGAAATACAAAAGAAACGTACAAACAAAAGCGCGCACAGAAAGTTACAAAGCAGTGTTAAGTGAAAATGTAATAGTCGAATTTCTGTGCGAAACAGCACCTGGACAATTATTTATCGTGCTTGACTTACAATCGCATAATGATATATTGATAAGGCTGATGATCATCATAATTCGAAAGTTTCTTTTATTATTTCAAGTGATTTTATTGAGATTTTATACAGCAAGCAGTACAGGAGCCTTACGGAAAAAAACATACTGAAGGATGATAAGTGGGATAGGGTACATCAAGGTTTTGTTGTAAAGTCATAGTATCACAACCATTATGAGAAAGATAGAGATGTATGTGACAATTTAAATATATAGACAATGTACAATATGTTGGGTTATTCTCAGTCTAGTATCAGGGTTTGGAGAAGTAGAATGGAAAGACAAATGAAAGCACAAGTATAGAGGATAGAAGATAAGAATGGAAGAAGCAGGGTAAGCTGGTAAGGGGAAGTGGTAAATGGGAAGAAGGAAGAGGGGGAGTTATGCGGGAAGGGGTTGGGGAGGGGATGATGATGGGAAGGATGGGGGTATCAGAGGTGTGTGAAGAGAAATTAAGTATGATATGTCTTTTGTATGAGTGAGGTGGTGGAAAGGAAGTGTGTTTTATTGGCACGGGTAGGCTTTACAGTCAATCAATCAATCAATCAATAAATGTATAAAGCGCGCTATGTACCCGTTAGGGTTTCAAGGCGCTGGGGGGGGGAGGGGTTAGCTGCTATCGGTCGAAGAGCCATGTCTTGAGGAGTCTCCTGAAGGTGAGGAGGTCCTGGGTCTGGCGTAGGGAGGTCGGGAGTGAGTTACAGGTCTTGGCGGCGAGGTAGGAGAAGGATCTGCCGCCTGAGGTCTTGCGCTGGATTCGAGGAACGAAGGCGAGGGAAAGGTTGGCAGAGCGGAGTTGGCGGGCGGGGGCGTAGAATTGGAGTCTGTTGTTCAGGTAGGTGGGTCCGGCGTTGTGTAGTGCTTTGTGTGCGTGGGTGAGAAGTTTAAAGGTGATCCTCTTGTCCACGGGGAGCCAGTGGAGGTCCCTCAGGTGGTGGGAGATGTGGCATCGGCGGGGTATGTCGAGGATCAAGCGGGCGGATGCGTTCTGGATGCGTTGGAGTCGTTGGATGTCTTTTGTTGGGATGCCTGTGTAGAGTGCATTGCCGTAGTCAAGTCTGCTACTGACGAGGGCTTGGGTCACCGTCTTTCTAGTTTCCGTCGGGATCCACTTGAAGATTCTGCGGAGCATGCGGAGGGTGTTGAAACAGGAGGAGGAGACTGCGTTGACCTGTTTGGACATGGTGAGAGCGGAGTCGAGGATGAAGCCGAGGTTGCGTGCGTGGTTGGCTGGAGTGGGTGGGGGGCCCAGTGCGGTGGGCCACCAAGAGTCGTCCCAGGCCGAGGGGGAGCGACCAAGGATGAGGACTTCCGTCTTGTCGGAGTTTAGCTTCAGGCGGCTGTTTCTCATCCATTCGGCGATGGATTTCAGTCCCTCGTGTAGGTTGGCTTTGGCGGTGTGAGGATCTTTAGTGAGGGAGAGGACGAGCTGGGTGTCGTCGGCGTAGGAGAGGATGCTGAGGCTGTGCTGACGGGCCGGTTGTGCGAGGGGTGCCGTGTATACGTTGAACAGCGTTGGGCTTATCGAGGAGCCTTGGGGGACGCCGCAGATGAGGTTGGTGGGCTTTGTCTTGAATTCCGGCTTCGTGGAGACGAGTTAGTAGGGTGCGGTGGCAGACTGTATCGAAGGTGGCGGCTAGGTCTAAGAGGATCAGGGCTGAAGTTTTGCCGTTGTCCATTTGTTGTCTGATGTCGTCTGTGGCAACGAGGAGTGCAGTCTCGGTGCTGTGATTGCGTCTGAATCCGGATTGGGAGGGGTCTAGGATGGTGTTGTCTTCGAGGTAGTGGGAGAGCTGTGCGTTTACGATCTTCTCGATGACCTTCGCTGGAAAGGGGAGGAGGGAGATCGGTCGGAAGTTTTTGAGGTCGTTGAGGTCAGCTTTGGGTTTCTTGAGGAGGGGTTGGATATCGGCGTGTTTCCAGCTGTCCGGGAAGGTAGCGGTGTCGAAGGAAAGGTTGATGATCTTGCTGAGTTGGGGGGCGATGGTGGCGTCAGCTTTGTTGAAGACGTGATGTGGGCAGGGGTCAGAGGGAGATCCTGAGTGAATGGAGTTCATGGTCTTTAGGGTTTCGGCGTCGTCTATGTGGGTCCATGTGGTGAGGCGGTCGGTGTGGGAGGAGATGTTGGGGGTGGGGTCTGGCGGAGGTATGGTGTTGAAGCTGTCGTGGATGGCAGCGATTTTCTGGTAGAAGAATGTGGAGAGAGCGTCGCAGAGTTTCTGGGATGGTGGGATGTCGTTGACGTTGGCGTTGGGGTTGGAGAGCTCCTTCACGATGCAGAAGAGTTCCTTGCCGTCGTGTGCGTTGTTGTTTAGGCGTTCTGTGAAGTGGGAGCGTTTGGCGAGTCGGATCAGTTGGTGGTGTATGCGGTTGGCTTCCTTGTGGGTTGCTAGGCTGTCGGGTGTGCGCTCGAGGATCCATTTTTTCTTGAGCTTCTGGCAGTTGCGTTTGGAGGTGATCAGTTCGTCTGTGAACCAGGCTGCTTTTTTCTTTCCTTGGTTGATGGTGGGTCTTTTGAGTGGTGCTAGGATGTTGGCGCAGTTGAGGATCCACTGTTTGAGGTTGATGGCGGCGGAGTCCGGGTCGGTGGGGTCGGACGGTGGGTTCTTGGCGATGGTGCTGGTAAGTTGGTCTTCGGTGACTTTTCCCCAGCGGCGGTGAGGTGGTAGTGGGGTGTGGTGGTGTTCGGTGTTTTTCTTGAAAGTGAAATGGACGCAGTAGTGGTCGGTCCAGTGGAGTTCGGAGGTGTGGCTGAAGGAGATGTGGTTGCTTGCAGTGAAGAGCGGGTCAAGGGTGTGACCGGCGATGTGGGTGGGTGTGTTGACCAGTTGCCTGAGGTTGGTGGTCAGAGATGCGGTGTTGGCGTCGTTGTTGTTCTCCAGGTGGAAGTTGAGGTCTCCCAGGAGGATGTAGTCCGTGGAGGCGAGGGCGTGGGTGCTTGCGAGGTCGGAAATGGTGTCACTGAAGGGGGCTCTTGGCCCTGGAGGTCGGTATATGAGAGTTCCTCTGAGGGTAGTGTTGGGGTCCGTGTGGATCTGGAAGTGGAGGTGTTCGGCTGTCTTGAGGGTTTCATCCGTGTGGGTGTGAATCTTGAGGGTGGATTTGTGGACGATGGCTATTCCACCACCGATTCCGTTGGTGCGATCTCTTCTGGTGATTTTGTAGCCGTCAGGGATGGCGATGGCGATGTCTGGGGCCGAGGAGTCGTTCCACCAGGTTTCTGTCAGGAAGGCTACGTCTGGGGTGGTGGTGTCGAGCAGGTCCCAGAGCTCGATGGTGTGTTTTCGTGCGGAGCGTGTGTTGAGGAGAATGCAGTGCAGGTGGTTGGTGTTGGTTGTTGCAGGCTTTGTTGTTCTGTTGCAGGTGAAGTTGCAGTTGCGGCAGGAGAAGGGTCCTTTGGTGTGCTTCGGGGTGGCTTGGCAGCAGGCAGTCGAGGAGCCGGGGTTGAGTGCGTGGAGTTCGCTGGCTGAGTAGCGAAGGCTGGTGGCGCGGGGGGCGTGAGGACCAGGGGGGGTGGCGCTGGGCGCGGTCCAGGCGCGGACGGGCTTGCCTCTGGCGCGCCCGCTGCACGCGACCGCTGCGCGGATGCGCAGCGCCAGCCATTAAGAAGGGAGGGGGGAGGGAGGAGCAGCTGGGAGGCGGGAGGGAGCGGCGAATGGGGGCGCGAGGGGGGCGGGGCCGCAGGGAGGCAGCGGCAATGGGAGATCGGCAAGGGGGAGCACCCAAGGGGCGAAAAACCAGGGAAAAACCAAGGCACAAAACAGTAAGGAAAAGTTTAAAAACAGGCACAAAATACAAATATGGCACAAGTTACAATCGGGGTACAGCAATCAGAGGGGCACAACGGGGGCAGAAGCGCAAGGAGGCAAGACGATGAAAAAATAGAAATGCACTTACAGGACGGCGAAAAGCGGCACAATCAGAAAGGGCACAATGGGGGCTGAAGCGCATGGAGGCAAGGCGCTGAAAATTAGAAAAACACTTACAGGATGGCGAAAAGCGGCACACGGGTCAAGTGAAGCTTACTAGAGCCCACTAGACACCAGGGATGAGGCGCAGGAGAATGCCTGCGGGTGGAGGAGAGCCTCGAACACGCTAGCAGCATCGTGGGCAGGGGTCAGGGGCAGGAGACAGCAGGGTGGTGCTGCGGACATGGGGGGCGAGCTCTAGACCTAAGGCAGGTCAGAGGTCGCTCACTCGCGACGCGCAGCGTCAGCCATTAAGAAGGGAGGGGGGAGGGAGGAGCAGCTGGGAGGCGGGAGGGAGCGGCGAATGGGGGCGCGAGGGGGGCGGGGCAGCAGGGAAGCAGCGGCAAGGGGAGATCGGCAAGGGGGAGCGCCCAAGGGGCGAAAAACCAGGGAAAAAGCAAGGCACAAAACAGTAAGGAAAAGTTTAAAAACAGGCACAAAATACAAATATGGCACAAGTTACAATCGGGGTACAGCAATCAGAGGGGCACAACGGGGGCAGAAGCGCAAGGAGGCAAGGCGCTGAAAAAATAGAAATGCACTTACAGGACGGCGAAAAGCGGCACAATCAGAAGGGGCACAACGGGGGCAGAAGCGCATGGAGGCAAGGCGCTGAAAATTAGAAAAACACTTACAGGACGGCGAAAAGCGGCACACGGGTCAAGTGAAGCTTACTAGAGCCCACTAGACACCAGGGATGAGGCGCAGGAGGATGCCTGCGGGTGGAGGAGGGCCTCAAACACGCTAGCAGCAGCGTGGGCGGGGGTCAGGGGCAGGAGACAGCAGGGTGGTGCTGCGGACGTGGGGGGCGAGCTCTAGACCTAAGGCAGGTCAGAGGTCGCTCACTCGCAACGCGCAGCGCCAGCCATTAAGACGGGAGGGGGAGGGAGGAGCAGCTGGGAGGCAGGAGGCGGGAGGGAGCGGCGAATGGGGACGCGAGGGGGGCGGGGCCGCATGGAGGCAGCGGCAAGGGGAGATCGGCAAGGGGGAGCGCCCAAGGGGCGAAAAACCAGGGAAAAAGCAAGGCACAAAACAGTAAGGAAAAGTTTAAAAACAGGCACAAAATACAAATATGGCACAAGTTACAATTGGGGTACAGCAATCAGAGGGGCACAACGGGGGCAGAAGCGCAAGGAGGCAAGGCGCTGAAAAATTGGAAATGCACTTACAGGACGGCGAAAAGCAGCACAATCAGAAGGGGCACAACGGGGGCAGAAGCGCATGGAGGCAAGGCGCTGAAAATTAGAAAAACACTTACAGGACGGCGAAAAGCGGCACACGGGTAAAGTGAAGCTTACTAGAGCCCACTAGACACCAGGGATGAGGCGCAGGAGGATGCCTGCGGGTGGAGGAGGGCCTCGAACACGCTAGCAGCAGCGTGGGCGGGGGTCAGGGGCAGGAGACAGCAGGGTGGTGCTGCGGACGTGGGGGGCTAGCTCTAGACCTAAGGCAGGTCAGAGGTCGCTCACTCGCGACGCGCAGCGCCAGCCATTAAGAAGGGAGGGGGGAGGGAGGAGCAGCTGGGAGGCGGGAGGGAGCGGCGAATGGGGACCCCTTCCAATTTGCGAGTGGGTTACCATCCACTTCAAGTGGATGGTAACTGCGACACCATTTGCGACCGCATATGTGGTCGCAAATGGTATTGCATACCACTGCGAATCGCAAATAGGAAGGGAACACCCCTTCCTATTTGCGATTCGGAAATGCATTTTGCGAGTCGTCCCGACTCGCAAAATGCATTTCTGCATTGGAAACTCACATTTGCGATTCGCAAACGGCATTTTTTGCCGTTTGCGAGTCGTAAAGAGTTTCCTACATCTGGCCCCAAGTTTGTAGAGTTTGGAGGGGGTCCGGTTGGCCATGTGTGCGATCCACAGTCTACATTGTGCTAGGGAGTGTGTAATCTTATTTGTAGTCAGGTTAGACCAACGTGATAGTCAGTTTAGGGTCTTGTTCTGTGTGGTGTCTGGTTTGCCCAGAATTGATTCCCATTCACTTTGAACTGATTTTGTGAGGAAGTTAGATTTAGATGTCAGAACAGAGTACAGTTTAGAAGCAATGTACCCCCCTCAAGCTAGATTCCTTAATGTGCCTGGGAGGTCTAGTGCTCTCAAGGGTCTATATTTGTCAAAGGTGGCTTTGATCTTTAGACAGTGACAAAAGTCTATCTTCTGTAGCCCAAATTTCAATTTGAGATGAGAGAATGGTATGGAATCTGACAGAGAGCCCAGGTATCTTACTAAGCATATGTCTTTTTGTGCAGGAACAGTGTCTTGCCTTCCAATTTGATGTTATTGTTGTGGCATAGTGAGGGTGGGGTAGAGTATTTTATTTAATTAGGAAGTTTGTTATCATAATTCTGTTTTCTAACAACATTTTAACAAAGGCAGATCATAGAGCAGAGTGTGAGGGGAGACACCAAGAGTCATAAACCACGAAGTCGTGGAAAACAAAAGCAAAACAACTCTTTCGCTTTCCACAACTTCCTTGTTTTAGGGCCTTAAACACGCATGTGTGAACCACGTACATGTGTGGTTAAGGCACAGAAGAAGGGAGTCAACGCGGTCAAGGAGGAGGTAAGTTGGGCTGGGACTAGGGCTATTTTTTGGGGGGTTGGGTGGGGGACTCGGGTGATTAGGTTTTAGGGGTGAGAAGGGGAGGGGGTCAGGGTTTAGGTTTTAGGTTTTAGGGATGGGTTGGGGGTTTGGGGTGCTTTAGGTTTTAGGGGCGGGGTGGGGACTCTGGGTATTTTTAGTTTTTGGTGGTGGAGTGGGGGGCTTGGGGTGATTAGGGTTTAGGGGCGGGGGAGGGAGGGTCAGGGTTTAAGGCATTCGTGATAAAGGCATTAGTGATAACAACAAGGTTGTTGTTCCGATCTCGTTGTTGAGGCATGGGTGGTTGAAGCACTCGTTGTTTCAACATATAAACAAGTGTGGGCATGTCAAAACTAAACATTATGTCATTCTGGCCATACATTTTAAATCAAATTCTGCATTCCTGTTAATGAATATAAGAGCTAGCAGGCAAAGAGATCATTTATAAATGATGGTAGCAAAGGGTTCAACACCAGTACATTTTATATTTTAATTAATACTAGTAAATAAACGCAAAATTTCATTGGCAGAGAATATATTTTTTATGAAGAAAGCAGCAAACTGAAAAGTTGTCGCTAACAGTGGTACAGTACCTTCAAAGAGAACTAGAAGTTTGCTCAGCTTATCCTGTCATTAGGGAGTACTTATAAAATTTTGTTCAGCTGAGATTCTTAGAATCAAGTAAGATTTCTGAAAAAAAAAAGTACAACAAGGGCTTTAAAAATGTAACTTTCCTAAAAACTGATAGAGTGTGAAGTGGTGTGGAACATGTTACTAACCACTTAGGTGAATGATAACTCCTTCAACTGCTTCCAGGCAGTGTAGTGCTTCAAAATATCACCAACCACTGTATACAGACCACAAGGCTATAGCGGTGTCATTTTGGATGCTGTGAGGAGGCCACATTCACTGGAAGGCTCTATCATATGAGGAAAATGGCAACACTTCACTGCTAGACTGAAAGATGGAAGTAAATGATGGACCTCATATTCAGATAATTTTTTGTACACATGTTTAAATTTAGGGAAATAATATATGTATTATTGTGGAGAGGAAATACACATGGCAAAAAAACAGTGAAGGGAAAAAAATTGAGAAATTAAGCTATCGGTAAGATCAAAACCTTGTTGGTATGGAATGAAAGATGTAAGAGACAACTTTAGAGCTTTAGAGCTAACTAGGATGCATTAATGTCAAATGTATATTTGTTAAAGTTTAGGATTAGCAAGGTGAGACTGGAGTTGCCAACTCAGCATACCTGTATTTACTGCTATATTGTGCATACATATAGGTCAAATAAAGAGGGAGGAACAGTTGCAGACTATGAAATTGAAACAGAATTACCATCTCAGCACACCAGAATTTGTCATAGTGTTGTACATTCATATAAATTCAAAAGGAGGAGAACTGTTACATCTTGTGAAATTGAATAAAATGCCATGCAAAGAACATCAAAGCAAGATTGAACTCATAACTGTTAGATAATCTGTTGAGTGTTACATACACAATGGACTACCACACTGCAGAAATCCAATGGCCGAAGTGAATAGGTCATAATAAATCATCTATTGGCTTTGAGATAGGTGTTTAGTTTATCAGCTGAACTGCAACCAAATGTCGTCGATTTTAATTTCTAGATCCAAAACACTCTTTTTCGCTGAGCAGTTTTTCTTTATTAACACCACTTCAATCCTAATGGTACAGATTCCCAATTTTTTTTAATTCTCAATCTTGTCTCTATGGTTTGTACCAAGAATATGGACAGACATGGGGTATCAAAAATCTAGTTTTCTGAATATGTACAAACGTTCCTTCCATCTTTTCTCTTTTAAATCCCTCTTCATTGATCTCACATTTATTGTAGAATACCCACAAATAATCACCTAAGCACATTAGGTGGTACTGTAATTAATTAACTCAGATACTGGAAATTTGCATTCATTAGTTGCATCGGAAAAAGTTTTTTGCTTATCCATTTTGTTAGTGCAAACTACACAAGAACCACAGTTAGAAATCATTTTAAATCAATTAAAGTGGTATTCAACATTGTGGATCTACAGAATTTTACTGTGTCACTAGGGCATAGTAAAGTTTTTTAATCTTGTACTCTACCTGTAAGTGTTTGCAGATCTTGAAGTAACATGACATGATAAGTTGGGATAAAGATGTAGGAGATACTAGGGCCTCAAAAAGATCCTACAGATTAAATTGCTTTATAGAAGTGATCAATCGCACCTATTTACCAAAGATGTATTTTTATTTTTTAGTGTTGGTGCCATTATAGATGAGAACAGGTCTGTTTGTACTTTATGAAACTACCCTGGCTTTGTAGATAGCACTCTTCAGATACCCTCTCTGTAGGAAAAGATCTTTAATTTGACTGGCCTCACTTTCAGAGTCTGAATTTGTACTGCAAAGTCTACAATCTTGTAGAAATTTCCTTTAAAGATGTTGCATTTAGGGTGCTGTTAACTGAAGTGGCTTTTATGTATATAAACTTCATAATCTACAAAAGATGTTTAAGTGGGACTATATTTGAAGGTTAATTCTTTGTTCACTGTTTGCAGTTGTGTCTTTGGTGAAATGTATTGACAGTGTTATTATCACCCTTACATATAATGAAAATCTTATCAATATAGTGTAGCAAAATCAAGAGGTTTGTTTCACACTGTTGTAGATCTGGACATGCAGTTTGGTCTCTCTCATATTGTTGTACTTTAGTAGCGATTAGATTAAGCATTAGCAGAAGACATCTTGTATTTAGCAACTATTGTGAATATTTCACGGAATCCATTTTGTATTCATGGCAGCCATTATCTCTGCCACATACTGCCATGTGCTCGCCATGTGCTCTGTCCTACCTTCCTGTAAACTACTCTTGAAAATCTGTCTAGTGACAAGTTATATTTAGCATCTCCCACTTTGCACATGCCCAGTAAGGTCTGCAGCTGTTAGTAATTAGTAACAGACAGTAATGTGTCAACTAGTCCTTGAAAACTGTTAGCCCCTCCTACCTGTCGACTGTGCATTTCCATATGACCTTATATGTATATAAGTCTTGCTTCTATAACTGTACCACCTTCTTTTAGCCCCTGTGTGGGTATAAAAGGACCATGCTCTCTTAGTTCAGTGTGCTACTTCAAACATTACCGAAGGGTGCTGTTTGAACTGTGTTCTTTGAACTGAACCTCATGAGGTTTAATAAACTTGGTCTTTTATTTCAGTTTCTGTGCCAACTTCTTCCTATATGGTCTGAGGACTTTGTGCAGAGAAGGGCGAACCCCTTGAACTAGTAGGCCTTGCTGAGGCTTACTTCGACAATATTGCCCCATAAATTAAGAGGCATACTTTAGAGCAAACCCATCACAATCAGGCACGTTTGTTCATATAATGTCTTGTCACAGTAGAAAAGGTGTTGGTAAGCACAAATTCTGCTAGTTCAATCAACATATTGCTATGTAACAGCAAACTGGCTGATCTCATACTGAGATTCCTTGATACCTTTGCCTACAATCAATTCTGGTGGGGTGGTCAGTCCATGTATGAACTAATAGAATGTCACAGATACCTTTGAAAAATCTGTAGCAGATGTTACATCTTTATATACATCCATTGACCACACCACTGGGCTTGATTAGTAGCCAAAACACTTGCCTACTGCAGTAATCTGTGAGATTCCATGTACTCATCTGAGACTTTCCACATCCTGCTAATCAAAGGCAGGGGTTCCTATAGCCCATTTAACATTTGACTTGTGTCAAATGTGGTCAGACCCTTCCATCAGTTTCTGCTACATAATGAGAGCGGTTGTGCAATTTTACCTCCACGTTTTCTGTCGAGCCATTTTCTCCTGTAGGGTATGCAGTAAATGTATTTTGTGCTGAGTAATCTTCTCTCAGGTCCAGTGTAGCGGGTTGAGCACCCCGACCCCTGGATTGGACCACCTGACATAGATCTTGTATAGCTATTGTGAGTTTGAAATACAAAAAAGAGTGGCAGAATAAACCCGCATTTCCAACGCCGATTTGTTCTAGTGGGAAATTTCAAGAAGCAGTGAAAAGGCACAAAGGCCTGTCCTGGTCCTTCTAGGTTTCTGTTTTTTCACGAGCATGATTTATATCATGTCTTTGTGTTTAGAGGCACACCAGTAGATCTTAAAAAAATTATTGTTTGTATCATGTTATTATTTGTGTAATCTGCGTGGTCGAGCCAGACTCAAGGGAGAAGTGAACACTGCTGTTTGAATACCTTGCTGAGTGCAGTCAGACTCATAGGCAGGCTGTAAACAGGGTACTAGTTTTTAGGTCAAAGCCTACCAGACAGCTGCATTTGCTAACAACATCTTGGGGACTTTCAGAAACCTTCCCTGGGAATTAATTTCTCCAGTTGCTTACCATTGGCGCTTTGATTTGTAACTCATATTTTCTTGTTTTCTATTTATTTATCTATAGGCTTTATTTTTTTAGGCTGTTTAGATAAAGTTTGTCCCTTCCATTGACTATACCTTCTTTATAGTATCCTCCTTTCTGTAAACCAACCTTTAAATCTTGTTCTTATCTTGTCACATTTGCTGTGCATTCATAGACAGATGTCAAATGTCAGGCTATGTCTTACTAGGGAGCTTGGTGCCTATTTTTCTTTCTCTGACTTCAAAGTCAGACAATTTATGTGACAATCATGCTAGCTATCAGCGGTAGTTCCGAGATATGGTGGAAACAAATATTTTAATACAATGAAGACAAATCAATACACAAGGTGATGACGTTTTCACACACATTATACTTTGGATGCTGTATACGTTTATCAATAAAACTGTAAGTCGGTGCAAATGTGATGGCACTCTCAATTGAAGATGTGTTATCTGTAACGGCAGTGCACTACCACCCCATACATACTCCACTTTATCCCACTCCACTCTTCTCTGCACTGCTCCATGCCACTGCTCTTTACTCTGCACTGCTCCAGACTACAGTCACTGTACTCTAAGCTGCATCATTCCACTCTACGCCACTTCACTCTATGCCTTCCTACTCTACATCACTCTACCCCAATGCAATCTACTCTACTACGTACCACTGCATTCTTTGCCACTACATTCTACACCACTCGACTCTACGTCACTCCACTCTACACCATTTCATTTTACACCACTCTATGTCAATGCACTCTACTCTGTACCACACCACACTAGTGTACACTATGCCATCTAATCTACGTCATTCTAATCTACTATACACCACTGCACTCTATGTCACTGCACTCTCTGCCACTCCACTCTACCCTGTACCATTCCACTCTACCGTGCACCATTCTACTCTATGCCACTTCAATCAACTCTGAAACAATCTACCTTGTGCTACTCCACTCTACTCTGTACCATTCTACCCCACTGCACTCTACTCAAACCACTCACTCTATGCCAATGCACTCTACACCACTGTACTCAAAAACAATGCAATCTATGCCACTGCGCTCTACGCCTATCTACTCTGCACCACTGCACTATACGCCACTATACTTTACTCTGCAACACTCTATGCTACTGCATTCTACACCATTGTACTCTACGTCACTGCACTCCATGCCCCTCTATTCTATTCTGCACCACTGTACTCTATGCCACTGCTCTCTATGTCACGCTACTCTGCACCACTCTACCCCACTGCATTCTATTCCAGCGCACTCTCTGCCACTCTACTATACACCATTGCACTCTGACAGTCTGTTCTGCAACACTGCAGTATCAGCCACTGAACTCTACGCCACTCTACTCTATGCCACTGCACTCTATGCTACTGCAGTCTACTCTGCACAACTCTACCCCACTCTATGCCAGTTCGGTCTACTCTACTACACTCTACGCCACTCTATTCTGCATCACTTCACTCTGCACCCCTCAACTCTACATCACAGCATTCTATGCCAATACACACTAAGCATTCTAACCTACTCTGCATCACTACACACCACAACACTGCAATCTATGAAAGTCTACTCTATGCCACTTCACTCTATCTTGCACTACTCCACTCTGCACCGCTCCACTCTATGCCAATCCACTCTAAGCCACTCTCATTACTCTGCACCATTGCACTCTACAACTCTTCACTCTATGGCACTCTACTCCATGCCACTGCACTCCATGCTGCTTCCTTTACTCTGAAACAATCTGATCTATGCCATTGCACTCTATGCCACTCTATTCTACTCTGCACTATTCCACTCTATGCCACTGTACTTTATACTACTGCACTCTACACCAATGCATTCTACAGCACTTCACTCAGAACAAGACTCTATGCCACCACAATTTTTTACTCTGTAACACTCTACTCTATGCCACTGCACCCTATGCCACTGCACTTTATGCCACTGCACTCTATGCCACTGCACTCTATGCCACTGAACTCTACATCACTCTATTCTACTCTCACCACCATACTCTAAACCGCTATTCTCTATGCCATTTTAAGCTGCACCATTCTACTTTGTGCCACTGCACTCTACATCAATGCACTTTATGTCACTCTACTCTACACTACTACTCTCTACAAAACTACTCTGAAACATTGCACTTTCAGCTACTGAGCTCTACACCACTCTACTCTGCAACACTGCACTCCATGCCACTGCATCACTCTACACCACTCTAGGTCGCTGCATTCTATGCCACTCTTATCTACTGTGCACCACTGCACCCTACACCACTTCACTGAACACCTCTGTACTCTACTCTGCAGCACTCTACTCTGTCAATATACAGTACTTTACTATGCACCACTGCACTCTACACAACTCCAGTCTACGCCATTCCACTCTATGCTGCACCACTCCACACTATGCCACTTCACTGTACTCTGAGACAATCTACTCTGCACCACTGCACTCTATGATACTCTACTCTATTCTGCGCCACTCTACACCATTCACCTCTGCACCACTCTACTTTACGACACTCTACTTTACGACACTCTACTATAAACCATTGTACTGTACCCAATGTGCCATACACCACTTCACTCAAAACCAATGCACTCTATGCCACTGCAATCTTCGCCAACAACTCTGCACCACTGCACTCTATGCTACTTTACTCTACTTTGCAACACTCTATGCCACTGCATGCTACACCACTTTACACCATTGCTCTCTATGTCACTGCACTCTATGCCACTCTATTCTACCCTTCACCATTGTACTGTATGCCAGTGTTCTCTACAGTACTCTACCCTGCAACACTCTACTCTACACCAGTGCACTTTACGCCTATACACTATACACCACTGCACTCTAAGACACTCTACTATGGAAGACTGCATTCTCCATCACTGAACTCTACGTAACTCTGCACCACTGCACTCCATGCTACTACACTCTACTCTGCACCACTCATCTCCATACCAATGCACTTTATTCCACTACACTCTATGCCACTCTAATTTACTCTGCACCACTGTACTCCATGCCACTGCACTCTATGCAACTGCAATCTATGTCACTCTACTCTACACCTCTGCACACTATCCTGCACCACTCCACTTTCCTCTGCACTATTTCACTCTACTCTGAAGCGGTCTACTTTACGCATCTGCACTCTGCGCCACTCCAACCTGTGCCACTCAACTCTAGATTGCACTCTATGCCACTGCAAACTATTCTGCACCACTCTACTCCATGCTACTCTACTCTACATCACTGCATTCTGTGCCAATGCACTCTACACCACTTTACTCAAAACCAATGCACTCTAAGCCACTGCACTCCAAGCCAATCTACTCTGCACCACTGTACTTTAAGCCACTTCACTCTAGGAAACGCTAATCCACTCTAAAATACTCCACTCTATGACGCTCTACTCATTAAACTCTACTCCACTCTACAACACTTTACCCCACTCTATGCCACTATATGACACTACTCCACTGTATGCAACTCCCTCTGTGCCACTCCATTCCACTTTACTCCACTCTATTCTACCACACCTTACTTCCCTCTATTCCACTACCCCACTCTACGCCAGTTCAGTACTCCATTCAATGCTACTCCACTCCACACCACTATATGCCGCTCCACTCTGACACTCAACTCTACTCTACACCATTTCACTCTACTACACTCTACAACAATCTACTATGCTCTGTGCCACCCTACTCTACAACACTCTACTCTACTCCTCACAACACTCCACAACACTCCACTCTGCTCTACCCCACTCTACTCCGCTCTGACACTGTACTCCACTTTACAATACTCAACTCCACTTTATGATCTTCCACTCTACAACACTCTACTCCATCCACAACACTCTATGCCATTCCACTCTACGCCACCCCATGGCCCACCATCCACGCTACTCAGCTGTACTCTACACCACTGAAATCCATGACTCTCTACACCATTCCATAACACCACACTCTACTCCACAAAACTTTACTTTATGACACTCCACGCCACTCTCTTTTAACCATACTTAACAGCTGCCAGGCTGGCGCACAACATGGTGAAAACATATAGGCAAAGCCAATAGCTCTTACATAAGTGAGACCTATTGGCTTTGCCAATGCTGTTTCATGTGCCTGCTGTTGCTACATAAAGGCAGACAATGGGCACTGCACTCTCTGTTTGTTACAGTCCTCTCGCAGAAGGCCAGAGAAGTGGTAGGAATGTCATCGCAAATGTAAAGCAGAAGACGGTACGCGCATGCGAGGGCTGACAGATCAGCATAGGAATGCAGGGCAGCTCTCACATGCTCTAGTTTATATGGGCCTTCAAGCACACGCCTAGCCATAGACATGGTAACTCTTGTGCAGTCCGAGCATAGTCAATAAAAAATGCACCAAATATTCTGGCTGGTGACGTTTTTTACGACGTAGCTTTATGCAGGCCTGAGCCTACTGTTGAGACTGTACATGGGAAGCATGAGGGATAAATCAACTCCGACAGGAGATTCTAACTGTGGAACCAACCACGCATTAATTTATGTATTACTTGTAAAGCCCTCTGTCACTCGAGGGCATCATGGCGCTAAAAGAACTGGCAAAAAAGAGTTGTGAGGAGACATTAATAGAGTTAACTGGGATTATTTAATTAGACATGCAGCCTCAGCGTGACTTGTACTTCGAGAAACTAATGTTTTGTATAAGCTACATATAGTTGACCGTAATGTGTCAAGTAGGATCAACGAGTCTCCGTAAATAGCAGACACCACTGCCCCTTAGTGAAGTTACTCACCCTTAATAGTCTTCCCATCGGCGTGCGGAGGGCGGGAACCTTGGAGGGTGCTCGTGCTTCCGGGAAGTTCCTGCGTGCCTTTGATCAATGTGCAGAGCTGTCAGGCACTCTCTTTGGCTGATGTGAGGGACGCGGACGTTTTGAGTGACGGCTTCCAAGCTTCCGCAGTCTTTGCCATCATCACTGCTTAATTTCAGTACGAAGTAGAAACTCTTTTTGTCACGTCAAAATAAGCAAGGTTTAGAAAAAAATTATTCAAAGGGAATGAATCATCATGAGACATACTGGTAAAAAAAATATGAATACTTCGAAAAGCCTCTGGGTCCACACAATTTCATGCCTATCACATACAATTTGGTAAAATATGTTACACACTAAATAAATGAAATATCTGAAAGGAAACGTGCCGTACTATTGTGCAAAAACTTGTTTTGCAGAGTATGTTACAGGTCCCTTCAGAGCACTCACAAGACGAAATACGTTCCCCCTTACAACTGCCACAGTCGGCAATATAAAAAAAAGCTTTTCATTTTTCTATCCGCATTAAAACACTAAATAAAATCCTACTGCAGTGAAAAAAAACAAGATTGATTTCTGTATAAAATTCATCAAGGGGCTGAATAATTGAATGTGTGATGATTCAGTTTGCTTTTGAAATGCAAAAAATAGTCCCCAATGCACAGTAATGCAACATCTCCAGAAAGACGGAATGATACATTAAAGAACGAATAGTATGAGTTGAGAGAGGCGATATTTCTATGAGCTGGGCCAAAGCCTACTGTTTGTACATGGACGTCATTTAGGGGTCGCAGCTGCGACCCCTGGCTTGTCCCTTGCGACCCCTGGCACTGTCTTTGCAACCCCTAGCTTTAGAGGTGGCAAAAGCAGTGCCAGAAACACAGCTGAAGCTCCTTCTTAAGGACGTCGGTTGATACTCCTTTCTCTTTGTTTTCTCTCATTTGTTTTATTACACTGATAGTGAATAGTATTTCATTATTCACTATCAGTGTAATAAACAAATGGAGTACAATTAGCTGGATTGGATCCTCCCTCACTGCTGAGGTAAGCAAAAAATATATGTTTTTAAATGTATGTTGTGTGCGTGCTTGAGGGTGAGTGTTTTTGGATGAGCGAGTGTGTTTGTAAGTGTGAATGTGTATATGTGTAACCATGTGTGTGAGAGTGGAATTCACGGTCACAAGTGTGTGACGTCACTTCCCCTACCCCTGGCATTTTGGTGAATTGACATTCATGTTTGTATATTTTTTTTTAAACGGTAACAGTAGGTTTTGCATTCAGCTGCACTGTCAAGCCAGACCTAATAAAAAGAACACATACTTCTGTTCTCCAGGAGGCAAACAGCACCCCTTTCCTTTGGAAGAGGGTTGGAGGTCTAGAAGAGGGATCATCAATCAATCAACCAATCAATCATAGCATTTGTAAAGCGCAGCATTAGCACCCCTATGGGTGTCTGGCTGCTGAGGAACCACCAACTGTACCCTCTCACCAGGAGCCCATGGTGTCTTAGGCCCTCATTACGAGTGTGGTGGTCCAAAGACCACCAAACTTGTGGTGGTGGTCGGACCGCTACATTCCAGGCATGGGCAGTGCAGGAGCCCCCTGCTTAGCACAGTCAGAATGCAGAGCTCAGTCTTCACTCCACCTCATGCCTCTTTAATGCACAGCAAGACACTCCGGCGCACCTTTATCTAACTCGTCCAGCTTTCTCCCTTTGTGATTTTTTCCGTCCCTCTCTTTCTCCCTCTTTCCTATTTGTGTGTTCCTCCCCCTCTTGCTCTGGGGAATAGTCTGATGAGTAAAAATAGGTGAAGGTCCCCACAAATAAGTGTCGGTGGCCCCCACAGGCAACCATTGGCTCAAATTAAGCACTGATTATATCCCGACCCGATGAATGCTATTCGGGCAAAATCAAAACAGCAAAAATAAAAAAACAGACAAAAACCTCACCAACAAAGTGATTTTCTATTATTAGCCCCAATTTTGTAAACTATATTAATGTCTAACGATATTCTGACCAGGATATTCTGCTACCACAGCCAACAGGGCAGGCACTGTGCTGCGATGTTTATAAATGTGCAATTAGATTATGTGTATTTTACTTTTTCTTTTTTCCTTCTAATCGTTATTTATAGTTTATGATTGTATTCAACTCTCCTATCGGTAACAATAAAAACAATTAAAACTTGAGTTTTTTCAGGCCATATTTGGCATATTTCAGTGCAGATCATTGACATAATAACAATGCTTAAAACATCAAAAGACATAAATATTGGAAATTATATAATAACAAAAATATCGACTTACTATACTTCACTATAATAACCACAAATATCGAGAACACAAAAATATCATAAACAAAAATATCATTACCTTTAAATAAACATGTATGTCAAACATATCGATTCACACAATATTGCCTACAACATTTTTGCCAAAATATTTGAAGAATCATAATAAATAGATTTAAAAACACTTTTAATACAACACAATTACTTCAAATAAACTCAAAACCTGTTCTACACATATTTAAATTAAATAAAAATATAGTACATTAACAAAATGTTTACCATTCACCCCATAAAAATTAAATTTCTGAAATTTAAACAATAAAATCCCTCACAAAATATCATTAGCTATCAATATAAAAACACCAACCTAAATATATATATATATATATATATATATATATATATATATATATATATATATATATATATATATATATAAATATATATATATATATATATATATATATATGTAAACTTATGTCCAAAACAATCAAACTATATATCATACATTAAAAATAAAAGCTACATTTGTGTTTACAACAAAATGACTCAATTGATAAAAAAAATCAAACTAAAATAAACCAACCAATAAAATAAAACTATAAACAACTTAACTAATACAATCAAACAAACAATGACATCAACAATATAAAAGGGCCACAAACTTTAACAACTAAACACTTCAAAATTCAAAAACACTGCAAGACGAGGAAATTCTGCTGGATTCTCTTACCAACCCATTAATGAAGAATTATATGCACCTCAGCAACTACCTAACCACGTAAGTGAAACTAATATTTACATTAAAACATAACTATTACTAAGCTTAAAAAGATAAAATAGCAAATAAATCTTAACACACTCTCCAACTTTTAGTTCTTTACATTGACTTCCTAAAAGAAAAAAATCTACATCTTGAAAACTGATAAACTGCTTGAAAATAACAACTAGCAAAGCCAGCAAAAAGATATAAGAACTTAAGTATAAATAAATTAATGCAAAAATTATGAACTCATCCAAAAAGGAACCAATAAACAACTTCAACCTCTTTCATCCAACAGAAAATAAAGCACCTGCTCTACATTAGAACATCCCTAATGGAAAAGCTGCAAAACCGTGTGAAACATCTTAATAGGGCAACTGCAAAAGATGATGTTGCATTTCATGTAAGTGAGCACAACCTCTCCCCAAATGTGACAGAAATGAAAATAAGAGATATAGATACTGCAGGTTATAAGAGAGGCATGCACTATCTCCAAGGAACCCACAACGAAAATCCTTAAAGATATACTAGCTGGAGTCCCGAACACATACCTGGCCAACTACCACCTATCCCCACTTTAAAAAGTTGAATTGCATAAACTAAATAACGCCAGTAGTACTCCACCGAGCTCCCTAGAATATACCAAGACATACACATACCTGAACATTTAACAATCACACATAATGAGGGACATTTCCTTTTACATGACAATCTAAATCATCAGAAACAAATCCTAATATTCTCTGCAGCAGACAACTAAATAAAATAAAGCCAATGTCAAACCTGGATGATGGATGGAACCTTTAAAATGTGTTCCAAATCACCCCACTCTGAAATACACCATACATGGTGAATATCAGAACAAAAATATTCCTTTTATATATGACCTGTAAACAAAGCAGCAATTACTATGACCTTTTAAGTCATATAGAACATTAAATAAATAATTACTACCCCAAAAAATAATAATAGACCTTAAGCAATCCATGATTCAAACCATTTACCCCTCACACAGATACAAGGCTGTTACTATCATTTCAATCAAAGTTTATGGCAAATCCTCAAAAATATCTGCTGTAAGCACAGAATATTCTACAAACAGACAATTTTTCTTTGAAATATGCCCCTGTCGCAGAGGAAGCCAACTGCTACAATTTACTAATAGAAAGCCCTTTCTACCAACAAGATGAAGACAAACTTATACCTTGATTACTAGTTTGGCAGACTTGGCACCACTGTGGTGGCAGCAACAGATACCCCACCGCAGTGTTGGCAGGATAGCATAGGAACTGGTCCTGTATGTCCCACCACCACTAGGGAGTGTCCACTGGAGCTTGAATCGGTTGACGATGATGTTGAGTCGGTGTCCTCCATGGCACTCCCCTCACACTCTGGGGCACTGGGTCCCTTCCTCTCTGTAGTTTCACATCCGGAGGTACCGTGGCCAGCTGCTTCCTGTCAGTCACAGATGTCGGCCCTGTCTCCTCCACTTACCTGAGATGATGCAGAAATGACAAATACAAATAGTTTCATTGCATGTGCCAGAACACACTTGACCAACAGCTTTGATCACAGAACATTACTATAAGGTATAGTAGACCCCAGCTACAAGGTCCACCAAAGTTGCTCCAACATTAGCAAGGCCACATGCATGCATGCTACATGACCTTAAACAGTTGCCCACAGTAAAGTCAGAACCACAGACAACTCTGATTGTATGAGTGAAGTTGTGAAATCCGAATACCCCTGTATCAAGTAGGAGACTTTGTCACCTTGAATGGTTTGGCCCTTGTAGCATACCTCAGTAACTTGATGTCATCAAATAGTATGGCAATGCCACATTTATTCCTACAGAATCAGCAAATGCTAATATACCTAATACCTCAACATGATGAAATGATAGTCAACTAACACAGCTATGCTGCAGCACGATGTACAGTAGTAGGAATAAGGTGACATGGAAAAACTCATGTCACACTGTAGAAACGTCCCAATGGTAACTTCCTAATATGTCCATTGTCAAAATAGTCTCATGAAAGTTGAACTAATGTAGCTTCTCTATGTAACAATGTCACACAGAAAAGTAGACTGGATACAATCTGGGCAAAATGTCTGTGAAATTTGTCTTCAAATATCCACAGCATAATTAATCAGCTAGGCCTAGGGTTGGACCAGTCTCAATTGGTACTGGTGAGAACACCATTCTAATATTGCATAACTAAAAGCCAATAGTTTATTGAATGTTCTTGAGACTCAGGGAATCTCCATTACCTGAAGAGGTGGTTTAATCTGTTTCTCAATAGGAAGGCATCTCACTGTACCTTTTTCATGCTAACACAATTTGTATTGTGTGACTGAGTGCACACACTCACATATGATTCCCACATTTCTACATGTCACTCCCTGATGCATGTCGACAGTCGGTTAATTCACTTAGCTGAATTAATCCACATCAATGGCATGGAAATTCACATTGTGAGAAATTACTGTAGGTCTACATGTCATGTCCTTCATTGCTTCAGAAATTGGACATGACTAATTACATTGAGTAATGGCTTTGAGTATGTGTGACCCACCAACCAATTTTGACACACTCCTGTCTGTGTTAACACATGAACTGCATACCCTTCACATATAACTATTTTCCAATACATTTTTGCAAACACACATATGTAATGGAATCAGACATCATCCTATGAAGAGAAGTTGAACACGTGTGAAACAGTAGTGTAAATTATAATACAAAGTGAAAGGTAGACATGCCAACATGTAGGCACAAATACAGATGGCAAGCAATGTTTTTTAACTCATGTGACTGTACATTTCCCAATTATCAAGGGAAAGTATTGCCCAGTGACTGCACCCAAAGTGCACTGCATGCTATGTCACATGTAAGAGGGCCACCATCACATGAGACACAGTCGTGAGGTTGCATCACTCTTGACACACTGAAGACAAGTGGCCTGTTCAGTACAAATATACTCTCCTGAGCAGACACATGGCTGAGTACAGTGATTAATCAGCTCATGTTGTTTGATGTTGTGGGTGACACACTGAAGACAAGTGGCCGGTTGGGTACAAATGTCACCTACAACATCAAACAACATGAGCTGATTGATCACTGTACTCAGCCATTTGTCTGCTCAAGAGAGTACATTTGTAGTGGACTTGACTCTGCTGTGTTCAAGGTCATTAGGACAATAGGCAAGGCACAACAGCATGGACCTACTACCAGACCTACACAAACAATAACTCTTCTTCCGTGTCACACATGGGCCACCTCCAATATTGATAGGAAAATGCCTGCTTCTAACACAAAAAGTTGGCAATGTAGCATGTATGATTCTGCCCAGGACTCACTCCCTTGTAGCTATTGTGATTCCCTCAAACCCCCATCAAGCTCTGGGTAGGCCATCTCCAGTAAGCGGGCCATTAGGGGGGTCAGGGTCTGGCATGTGCCCCATCCATGCATGGATGACAGCAACAGCTGGACCTCCGTGATCTTCCAGGCCCAGCCTATCAGGTCCTCCCACCTTTTCCAGCAATGGGCACTGCACTGGCGATAGATCCCTAGGGTCCACACCTTCCGGGCGATGGATCTCTAAATAGCTTGCTTCTGATGAGCATTGACCTGTATGGATGCAATAGACGAATAACAAAATTATAATGGCAGATTTTAGGATATCTGTTTGGTTATCACACATTTTGTAGACACATAGCACAAGCATTTATAAATCGTTAACACAGTGCATGTGTAAATGTCACATGCTGGTAAGTACAGGGACAATAATATACACTTTTGTAGTCATCTGCTGATTATCCACAACCCTGGTCATGGCCTATACTGACTAAGCCGGCCCACTAACATCATGGAGCCCAGGTCCATCCAACATGTACTGTGATGTGAGCCACTATGAAACACAACACACCATTGTGTCCTTCTGAAGGGTAAACTACTTGTCATCCGTCATCCACATGTCCAGGAGTGTTGTCATCCCTGAGCGCTCCATCTGGGGGAGGGTTGGGAGTCTGTTCGGTGGACAATCTCTGCCCAGTTGCTGTGCCAGATCAACCAGTTGTGAAATATGTTGTTATTGGTGGAAGTATGGAGTCTACATCCAAATGTTTTGTGTCACAGTAAATAGAGACCTAGGAAAATGTTAATAGGTAGGGTTTCCTATTGTCTCCTAATGTGACATATTTTCATGGTATTGAAGTTGTTGACAAGACATTTGAGCAGCTCATTGGATTTTCTGATAAGTTGCATTTTAGATGAAGGAATGAACATGACATCTAACAGACAATTAAGTCAACACAGTGAAGTAACATGTGTATTTGACCATTCCAAAGCCTAGTAGTGTACAATACAGACATACACATAACTTGGTTGATTATGTAGCAGTAGTCATCATGTGAACACTGAAGAGTTAATGGGTTACCTGCCACTTCTTATTTGCTGAAGTCGTTTAATGCCTTACAAATAATTGATTTACACACTTGGTAAGGTGTCATTCATGCCATCATTAGTTTAATTTGTGGATACCAGGACAACAACAAGCTAAGTAGGCAGGCACGTCTCTGAGATAAGCATGATATGTAGATTGCGCAGTCCATGATGAGTGACTATCATTTGTGGGCAATAGCAAATAACCTCTTGTTTTGATTTACAGAACCAGGGCCTCATGGTAGTTGTAATCATGTCACTTTCTAGCTCCCAACACTAGACAAATGGTAAACACCATGATGAGAGAACATCAGTTGTGAAATGGGAAACACGTGAATATGGGCAAGAACACAATGTCCTCCTGTTTTGAGTGACAGTAACAGGGACTCATGGCAGTTGTAGTCAAGTCTCTCTCTACTTTCCAACACATGACAAATGATTATTCTTACATACCTGTTGCCACACTGCAGTTTACATATTGACATCTACCATGGGTCCTGGGATGATATTTTACTAGTAACAAACGTACAGACCCCATTCCAACATATGGCATGTAATGGAGATTGCTAGATGTGATGTTATGAATGAAAATACACATTGACAATCTAACGTCTCTGATATTTTGGGTATTGCATGTTAGGAAAGTAGATGGACAACACATTGGCAAAAGCTGAGATGTGTGCATACAGGACATTGAAGTTTTGTGACAGTTATAGTGGTGTAACTTACCAGACTCTGCTCTCCAGCTATTCATGTCAAGCCCACAGGATCGCCAAGACCATCTCCTCCCAGGGAAAGAGTTGTAATAGGGCACTGGGGGACCACCATCAATCTTCTGGGACTCCGGCCCTGATTCTAAGCTTGGCGGGCGGCGGTAGCCGCCCGCCAAGCGGGAACCGCCAGAAGACCGTACCGCGGTCAAAAGACCGCAGCGGTCATTCTGGGTTTCCCACTGGGCTGGCGGGCGACCGCCGAAAGTCCGCCCGCCAGCCCAGCGGGAAACACCCTTCCCACAAGGAAGCCGGCGGAGTGGGAAGGTGCGACAGGTGCAGTTGCACCCGTCGCGAATTTCAGTGTCTGCAAAGCAGACACTGAAATTCTTTGTGGGGCCCTCTTACGGGGGCCCCTGCAGTGCCCATGCCATTGGCATGGGCACTGCAGGGGCCCCCAGGGGCCCCACAACACCCCATACTGCCATCCTGTTCCTGACGGGCGAACCGCCAGGAACAGGATGGCGGTATGGGGTGTCAGAATCCCTATGGCGGCGCAGCAAGCTGCGCCGCCATGGTGGATTCCCATGGGCAGCGGAAAGTCGGCGGTACACCGCCCGCTTTCCGCTTCTGGCCGCGGCTGTACCGCCGCGGTCAGAATGCCCGGCGGAGCACCGCCAGCCTGTTGGCGGTGCTACCGCCAACCTCCGCCCTGGCGGTATTTACCGCCAGGGTCAGAATGACCCCCTCCGTGTGTTACCTGGAAGCCAGAGAACACCCCTCCCCCTTTGGGTCATTCCACCTCTTCCTAATATCCTCCTTTGTGACAAAGGTGGTTCCTACAACATTCACTCTGTCGACTATACTTTGCCATTTTCCAAATGAGAGGGGTATGTTGGACTTGGGCTCCAAACAATTGTGGCTCTACTGTTATGATTTCAGCCACCAGTCACCTCAACTCATCCTCAGAAATACATAGATTTTTAGAACGTGACATGATTGTAAATTAAAGTGGTAGACAAGGATTAAAAAAACAAGACAATTGATATTGGGAAAAAATTAGAAGGTGTGTATGGAAAGTGTTAAATGGAATGGGAAAAAGGGCTACCTTATCTCACACAAAGGAAACAATGATGTGTGGTCTCTGTCTTGCTGTGCTACAGTGGAGAGGCAAAGGATCAGGCCCGGGATATAATGTGTTTTATAGTGTGATTTACAGGTATGTCCACTTGGCCAATGTGTGTCAGCTGTGTTGTTTTTGAATCCATCCAATGGGCACTGTTCTGGTTCTTTGCTGACAGCATACCACAACAGCCTACCGCCATTGGATAACCACCGCAAGGGGACCGCCAGAACAACTATGTTTTTGTAATCAGCTCAGTGGTTAGCTGTGGCCATAACAGCAATGGAGTATGCACTGCCAACATTGCAGCCCGCCACACCGCAGGTGAGAAGCACTCCATGGACACGGTCAGCGGTGCATTGTAATATGGTGGTCATGAGACCAACGGTGCAGTGGTCTTCTTGGGACCGCTGCGGCGGCAGACTGGCGGTCTGACCGATAAACTCTTAATCGGGCCTTTAGTCCCCTAATGGAATATTTCAAAAACACATGGGTTGGCAGACTGCATCACTCTGGACACAGACGCCAACCCAAATTCTAAATACTATGGTGGAATGTCTAGGATAGCACCTTGGCACAATAAGACAAAAAAAACAAAGCAGTGGAAGGATGGCACAATGCCTTCTGTCAGGAAAACTATTGCCAGCATTGTTAAGTTCTTCCCTCAGCAAAAACGATTCTCCTTTTTCTTGTACCCATGTTGGTTGCAGCGGTGTCTTCACTCCGGGTGGTTCTTGCGGGGACTGTTCTTAGAACTAGCTTCTTTAGGTTTAACTTCCACTCAAGATAGTTGCTGCAAATCTTTGTGAGGTCAATGCTCTTGTGTTTCTACCTTAGTCTCGTGCTGAAGCTTCCTTCCAGCTGTTTCTCTCTAGGAGCTGTGCACTTCAACTGTCATCATAAGAAGAATGAGCAGTGTTCCTCAGGCGCTTGGTTTCATGGAGAATTGTTCCAGTTTTGAGTAATTAATTATTTTTCTTATGATGGTGTGCACACCAGCTATTTTTTCCCTTCTGGAGAAGCTGAATTTCTTCCTTCTTTCAACAAATGGCTATCAACTTTCTGAGGAGAATTCGTTTTGGCTTAGCTAAACTTCAAGCAACTGCAGTAAGGAATCCTTTTGTATGATTTCCAGACTTGCCAATATATATATACATATATATTCAAAAACTCTTCGCCTTGCAGACTTGTCAGTCTTAGAGACAATCCTCAGTGCTCAGACTAATTCCTAGAGACTGTGATTGTGAAAACTGAACCTTGAGAAGGAGTTTTTATTTCCTGTAAAAAACATTAGTAGATTGTATATTTGTGAACCTTTGAACTGTTCTCCAGAGAACCTAGGATACCTCTGACTCCTGGAGAAAAGAAGATATTAAGTGAACATTGTTCTCTTAGATAGAGGTTAGTATCTCAAAAGATCCTGGTTAGGAGAACAATAGAATTGGGTGAATGTGAATGTGAATGGCTGAACAGTTGAATGCACAGTAGGAATGTACTTATCTATGCTCTTATCACCCGACTGCAGGTCCTTCCTTTAAAGAAATCCCAATAAGAAGAAAGGTACAGGTTACAGAAGCACACACTGAATATCCTATCTTCAAGTGGGAAACGCAGGCTGGAACTGGATCTGGAGGCGGGCTCTCTTTTTCTATTACCATTCCCCTTTCCCCCTAGCGGCTGGAGGGTTCAGATAATCAGTAAAGTCTGAACACGTATCTGTTGGAGGGAGTTGGGTAAAAGGTATCTGCTTCTGTGGAAGTTTGATTTAATGGGTAATCTCCTGGCAGATTGAAGTGCCTAAAAAATACTTATTTCCACCTGAGCAGAATGGCTGAAGCTTTTAATTTTAATGCCTTGGTGGCACTTATGGACGAAATACAAAAAAAGCTAACCCTTGCCCTAGATGAAAACAAAAACTTGAGAGAGGGAATAAAAAGATCCCATGTTGAGACCCAACAGCTCATGGACAAATTAAATAACTTCACTTCTGGGAATACCGCTGGGACTAGTGGGGTTTCAGGTAAAACCTTCCCTATCTCTACCTCAGAAATATCCCACAAGTCATTCGTTCTATTTCCCCTATCATTCCCCTGGCCCCACCTGAACGTTTTAGTGGAGATCCTTGCAAGGCGCAGATATTTTTAACCCAGTGCTCCTTACAATTACTTTGTCGACCCGTTATTTTTAAAGAGAATTAGTCAAAAACAGCATTTATTTTGTCTTATTTGAGTGGAGATGCAGCTTCATGGTCCATGCCTTTGGTGTCACGGAATTACCCTGTATTATGTGATTTTGAAGTTTTTCAAACCGAATTCCTTCATATTTGTGACCGCAGAACAATTTCCCAAGCCACAGATAATGAATTACTAGACTTAAAACAGGGAAATAGGGATTTGATCTCTTATCTGGCCCCAATTCAACAAATTAATTGTGGAGACTGGTTTACTCCAGAGCAAAAGGGCTGCATTTTTTTACCGAGGTTTACGAGAAGAACTAAAAGATGTGCTATCCCAGATTCCAGATCGACTTACTGATGTGTCAAAATTAATTGATCTAGTCTTACAGAATGATCATCGTCTGTTTGAAAGAAAAGCCAAACGAAAGAGAGAATTTCGTCCTATCCCACCGTGCTTTGACAGGAGAAAAGTGGAAGGTATCAAGACCTTCGAGACACACTCTTCGGAAGAGCCAATGCAAATCGGCAGTGTTAGAGGTTCCATGTCTAAAGAAGAAAAGGACCAGCAAAGATCTAAGAATCTATGGGGGTCATTACAACATTGGCGGTAAAAGCCACTTACCGCCGTGCAGAAGACCGTCAACACACCGCTGCAGCCGCGGAATTCCGCCACGGTCATTATGACCCAAAGCCTGGAATCCGCCAAAATCTAGACACCCACACAAGTCCGCCACACCAAAGGTCAGTGATAAACTGGCGATAACAAAACCGACACCGTCACGCGAACAGGAATACACCCACACTATCACGACCCACGAATCCACGCAGCAGTCTTTCAACCGCGGTAATCCATTGGCGGTACACACCGCTGCGCTCAAAATACACACACACTTACAAAACACTACCACATTGGACCATTAGAAATGCACACACCTGATACACATACACACACCATTCCCACGCATCCAATACAATATAAAACACCCATCCACATCACCCACAATCCCCTACTACCACAATTGCGACAGAAGGCCAGAGAGAGACACCAGCATCAACAAACTAGCATCCACAGGCACTCAACACAATCACCCACATAACATCCATGCACCTCACACAACACACCTCTAAACATCACCCCACACATCACAACACACACCACCCCACACATCACCCACACCACCCCATGGCACTGCAAAAACACCCAAGGTTCTCTGAGGAGGAGCTCAGAGTCATGGTGGAGGAAATCATCCGGGTAGAGCCACAGCTATTCGGATCACAGGTGCAGCACACCTCCATAGCTAGAAAGATGGAGCTATGGCGAAGAATGGTGGACAGGGTCAACGCAGTGGGACAGCACCCAAGAACTAGGGATGACATCAGGAAGAGGTGGAACGACCTACAGGGGAAGGTGCGTTCCATGGTCTCAAGACACCATGTCACGGTACAGAGGACTGGCGGTGGACCCCCACCTCCTCAACATGGGAGGAGCAGGTCTTGGCTATACTGTATCCTGAGGGCCTCGCAGGAGTAGCTGGAGGAATGGACTCAGGTAGGACAAATCTTTACTACTTCATCCCCCACCCTACCTGCATGCCATCACATACCCCCACCCTCGCCCTGACCTCCATCACTCCAACTCCTCACACATGTCCCAATATCACTAACCACACATCCCAAACCCAAGCCCTGCATGCAACACCAAAGCATGGACACCCATCACCAAAGCATGGCCACTGCACATACCCATACACCCCCCTAAACCATTATCACACAAGGTCCTACACGGGAATGCAAGCACTGGGGTACACGGTCACCCACCCATTGCACACCATGGCACACACAGATGCAATAATCATGCTTTTACACCCCTGCAGGACCCCTACCCAACGTCACCGGACAGGAGGGTCCAGATATGTCCACTCCACCCACAGAAGAGGCCCACAGTGATGACAGCAGCTCTGTCCAACTGGATCTAGATGACCAGCCAGTCCCATCTGGGACCTCGGGACAGTTGGTTCCCCTCACACTGGCACAAGCCACTACAGACCTTCCCCCCTCTGGAAACACCAGCACAACACCCACCCAGCGGGCCCATACCTCTGTCCCCAGGACACGTCAAGCAGCAGTGTGTCCACCACTACAGGGAGCCCAGGCTAACCCACCACCCCAACAACACCAGGCACCTGGGGGCAGTGGGCACACGGTTCAGGGGACAGAGGCACAGGAACACAGGGGAACTGGGAGGGCTGCTGTGCGGCAGGGGGATGACAGGCCCAGGGAACCCACTCTCCACCAGGCCCTCTCCAACATCATGGGAGCCTACCACCATTCCCAGGAGACTATGGCAACAGTACTGGCCAAGTTTCAGGAGACCCAGCGGCTGCAGGAGGAACAGTATTTGGGCTTCAGGGAGGAACTCAAATCCATCAATTCCACCCTGGGCACCATTGTAGGGGTGCTGAAGGAACTTGTGAACACCAGGAGGGACACTGTGGCACAACAAGGGGCCCCTGACACTAGCCTGGACGATGAACTGCCCACCACCTCCGCCAGCGCTAGTGGACAGGAGGCACCGCCACAGGATCACCACACCAGCACCCCACCCCCTGCAGAGGGAGAACCACCCCGCAAACGGTCCCTGAGATCCAGGACAAAGACAGAGAACGTTGCCAAGACCCCCGCCAAGAAATGAGACCACCCTGATTGTCATCCTTTTGTCCCACCTTGTCACCCTGTCCATTCTTAAACTGCCCCAGCTCCACTTCCTATGCCCCTTTGGACAATGCACCTGTGAGACTGATAGACTGGACTCTGCCATGGACATTCCTTCACCATCACCCCTCACCATTTTACAAATTTTACAACCCCCTCCAGTATTGAGCACTTAAATAAACACCCTTAAAGCACAAAACAATCAGGAGTCTGTCTGTGATTTCGAAATTGTGTATTAGCAATTACAGTGGCAAAATGCTCATTCAAATGTAATGTCAACATACCTATGTCACACAGCTATAGTCCATGAGGAAACAAAGCAGATGTCACACAGTGGGACCCACATCTGTGAAATCGTAAGGGAAAGTGACAACTCAGTGACCATACACTGGGTGAAAATGACAGACAGTAGAGAGGTAGTAAATTCAAGTCAGATGTAGCAGGCAGTGTTGTCTTCTTACCTGTGTCTCACTGGAAGTATTGCAGGAACACTGTGTTTGTTCCTGTTGTCGAAGTCCTCCTCTTCTGCTTCCTCGTCTTCACTGTCCACAGGGTCCACAGCTGCCACAACACCTCCATCCGGACAATCCTCCTGCAGAAAAGGCACCTGTTGTCGCAAAGCCAAGTTGTGAAGCATACAGCAGGCCATGATGATCTGGCATACCTTCTTTGGTGAGTAGAATAGGGAACCACCTGTCATATGGAGGTGCCGGAACCTGGCCTTCAGGAGGCCGAAGGCCCGCTCTATAATCCTCCTAGTCCACCCATGGGCCTCATTGTAGCATTCCTCTGCCGTGTCCTGGGATTCCTCACTGGGGTCTGTAGCCATGACTGGTTGGGGTAACCAGAGTCACCTGCAAATGGCGAGGGACAACTGTTAGACACACACGAACTCATAGGGACATCCACAGACCCAGACAACTATTCTCACTGTATTGGGTCCATGTGCTCACCTAATAGCCACACCCGGTGCCTCTGGAGTTGCCCCATCACATAAGGGATGCTGGTATTCTGCAGGATGTAAGCGTCATGCACTGAGCCAGGGAATTTGGCATTAACATGGGAGATGTACTGGTCTGCCAAAAACACCATCTGCACATTCATCGAATGGTAACTCTTCCGGTTTCTGTACACCTGTTCACTCCTGCGGGGGGGGGTACCAAGGCCACATGTGTCCCATCAATGGCACCTATGATGTCCCAGGGCATAGAAGTCACCTTTCACTGTAGGCAAATCCTCCACCTGAGGGAAAACGATGTAGCTCCGCATGTGTTTCAGCAGGGCAGACAACACTCTGGATAACACGTTGGAAAACATAGGATGGGACATCCTTGATGCTATGGCCACTGTAGTTTGAGAAGACCTACTTGCTAGGAAATGGAGTACTGACAGCACCTGCACTTGAGGGGGGATTCCTGTGGGATGGCGGATAGCTGACATCAGGTCTGGCTCCAACTGGGCACACAGTTCCTGGATTGAGGCACGATCAAGCCTGTAGGTAATGATCACATGTCGCTCCTCCATTGTCTACAGGTCCACCAGCGGTCTGTACACCAGAGGATGCCACCATCCCCTCACATGCCCCAGTGGACGGTGCCTATGGAGGAGAACAGCGAGCAGAGAGTCAACCAACTCTGAGGTACGTAAACACAGCTTACTCTGAAAATATTAGCAATTCGAAATTAGCCTGTATGAGTGTTTAGGAAAGGCCTACATATGTGTGACGCAGTCAAAAATAATGCCATGTGGGACCATGAAATGGCGGCTGCCTGACCTGTAAAGTGGGACAAGGGGATATGAGGTAACTGCGCTGGCGTTGTACACCGTTGTGGTAGGCGGTCGAAGACCGCCGCACAATCCTGCATTGGTTAAGCCAATGACGATGTACGCCGGCGGTGACGGTACGCACCGCCGCAGACGTGACCACCATTTTCTCTCTGTTTAATCACTTGATACCTGATCTTCGACAGGAGAGGACCTACCCTGCAAGTGCTACTGTGACCTCAGTCTGGAAGAGACAATGGCTCGTGTGTCTGGGGAAAGGGCCCCTGCCTTCTGCACGGAGGAGTTGGAGAAACTCGTGGATGGGGTCCTCCCCCAGTACACGCTACACTACGGTCCTCCAGACAAACAGGTAAGTACACTGTGAGCATGCTGTATGGGCAATGCCTGTGTGGAGTGGGGTGGATGAAAGATAGGGCGGGTGAGAATGAGGCGTGCATGAAAAGACAGTGAGTGCATGTGCGTCATGGCAAGGGTAGGGATGCGGGCCAATGACTGTGACGGTGCGGGTGGTAATATCTTCTCCTTTTCCCTCATACTATTCCTGTAGGTCAGCGCCCACCAGAAGAAGGACATTTGGCGTGCCATCGCCAAGGAAGTCTGGACCCTGGGGGTCTACCACAGACGGAGCCCCTACTGCCGGAAAAGATGGGAGGACATTCGCCGCTGGAGCAAGACATCGGAGGAGGCCCAGCTGGGGATGGCTTCCCAATGTGGGAGGGGTGCCCGTCGCACCATGACCCCCCTGATGTTCAGGATCCTGGCATGGGCGTACCCGGAGTTGGATGGGCGCTTGAGGGCATCATAGCAGTAACAAGGGGATGAGTACACTCTCATTCTGCTTATCCAGTGCGCATTGTAGGTGTCTGGGTGGGGGAGGTGGGCTGTGGGTTCCCCTAGGCCAGGGCAAGTTTAGTAGGCAAGGACCCTACTTAAGGCAGGCCATGTGGCACCCCACCCCACCTGTGTACAGTGCCAACTACACCTAGTCAGGCTCCTGTGACATCCATGTGTGCAGAAATCGGCCATAGCCTTGTAACCCATGTCCCTGGGATTGAATAGTGGACTCCAAGTGCGCAGCGTAGTGCAGGGGGCTTCTGTGTCTGTTGCGTCCGCCAACGGTAGCGGTATTGCATGCACTCAACATGTCTTTCTTCTGTCTCCCCCCCCACTTTTTGTGGTCTCCCTGTTCTTGTGTGCATTAGCATCATCAGGCGGAGGATCAGTGGCACCGGAGAAGGAGGGAGCTGCATCCCACATGGTCCTGGAGGGCGAAACTATGGAGTCTGAATTCACCAGTGGGACGGAGGGGAGCTCCACGGCGGGGACAGGAGTTGACACCAGCGATACGGACTCCTCCTCTGATGGGAGCTCCCTTGCAGTGGCGGGCCCATCTGTGCCCCCCGCATCTACAGGTATAGCCGCCACCCCCCCCTACCAGCACCGCCCTCCCAGCAGCCCCTCAGCTTTTGCCCCTGCCCGCTCACCCAGGACGGTGTGCATCACCTTCGCTCCAGGCACCTCAGGCCCTGCCCCAGTCACTCCTGCTGCCTCCAGTGAGGAGGCCATTGACCTCCTCAGGTCCCTCACTGTTGGGCAGTCTACCATTTTGAATGCCATCCAGGGTGTAGAGAGGCAGTTGCAACAAACCAATACATACCTGGAGGACATTCACTCTGGTCAGGCAGCCCTTCAGCGAGCATTTCAGACTCTGGCCTCAGCACTGATGGCAGCCATTGTCCCTGTCTCTAGCCTCCCCCTCCAACTTCCTCCACCCAGACCCACACGCCTGTACCTCAGCCTATCCCAAGCACACCATCAGACCAGCATGCACGCACCTCAACACACAAGGGAAGCTCAGGCAAACATAAGCACCACACATCCCAGAGGCACTCACACAAGCATCACACACATGCAGACACACCAACATCCACTGCCTCCACTGTGTCCCCCTCCTCCTCGTCTCCCTCCTCCCTCCCTGTCTCGTCTCCACTCACACCTGCATGCACTACATCCTCAGCCACTACGTCCATCACCAGCACACCCACCACCACACCCCGCTAACGTGCAGTCACCACCCCCACTACCATTCACACGTCCCCTGTGTCCTCTCCCAGTGTGTCTGTGAGGCCACCTCCCAAGGTACACAAATGCAGCCACACACCCACCCAACAGCCATCCACCTCACGACAGCCTCCAGCCCATGCACCTTCACCCAAAGTCAGCAAACGCACACCTCCTACAACCACTACTTCTTCCGCCACTCCCAAGCCCCCTCCAGCTCCCCGTCCCAGTGTTCCAAAGAAACTTTTCCTGGCCAACCTTGACCTCTTTCCATCACCTCCCCCACCCCTTCAGTCTCCTAGGGCCTGTGTCTCCAGGTCCCAACCTAGCACCTCAGCCACAACATCGGCGGGACCAGTGGTGCCAGTAGTCACCGGATTTTGGAGTGCACCAGGCAGCAGGGCAGCCAGTGTGGCAAGGAGACAGAGTACGGACAGTCCCCCACCTGTCAAGCATAAAAAGTTGGCCAGTGCCCGGCGGGAGAGGGGAAAGAAATCAGCCACCAAAGCCACTCCCAGGGGTACAGTTGGGAGTCTGGAGACAGCTGCAACACCATCCAAGCTGGAGAAGGGGCACATTAAAACCGGCAAGTCTGGGAAGATCAGCACGGCGGACAAGACCACCACCAGCGGGGCTGCTGCCCAGGACAAGACTGCCAGCAGCCTCGCTGCCCAAGACAGGACCGCCAGCAGCAGCCCCGCTGCCCAGGACAAGACCGACAGCAGCCCCGCTGCCCAAGACAGGACCACCAGCAGCAGCCCTGCTACCCAAGACAAGACTGCCCAAGACAAGTCTGCCAGCAGCAGCCCCGCTGCCCAGGACAAGGCCGCCAGCAGCCCCGCTGCCCAAGACAGGACCACCAGCAGCAGCCCCGCTGCCCACGACAAGACCGCCAGCACCACCGCAGGACAGTGAGCGCCAATGATTACTACGCTACTGAGGCCGCCACGGGCAGGATGAAGCACTCTGGGCACCAAGCCCCCTCCAGAAGCAGTGGAGATTGACATCTACTACCTCTGTCCTTGGCAGGATGAAGCACTCTGGGCACCAAGCCCCCTCCAGAACCAGTGGAGAGTTACATCCACTACCTCGGTCCTTGGCAGGATGAAGCACTCTGGGCACCAAGCCCCCTCCAGAACCAGTGGAGAATGTTTGCACTCCCCAGGATAAAGCAGTGGGCAACCCACCCACTGTAGAGACTTGAGAGACTGTGGCTTTGGACTCCCCAGGATGGCACAGTGGGCAAGCCACCCACTGTAGAGACTTGAGAGACTGTGGCTTTGCACTCCCCAGGATTGAACAGTGGGAAACCCACCCACTGTAGAGACTTGAGAGACTGTGGCTTTGCACTCCCCAGGATTGAACAGTGGGTAACCCACTCACTGTAGAGACTTGAGAGACTGTGGCTTTGCACTCCCCCGGATAAAGCAGTGGGCAACCCACCCACTGGAGAGACTTGTGAGACTGTGGCTTTGCACTCCCCTTGATACATCAATGGGCATGGAGCCCCCTCGTGGAGCTGGCATCGTGTACTCATCCGGCTGAGGTCCCCCCCTTTCCTTCCCCCTGAGGTGCCTGTTTTATTTCTATCTGATGCCCCTGCAGTGTTCTCTCCGTTTTGTTCAGGTATTGAGTGTGGGCCTCGCCCATGCCTTTTGGGCCCAGTGGTCCACGGACTATGATGGTGGAATCCCTTGGACTTGTGTTCTTGGTGTATGTAATTGTTCATATTGTAAATGTGTGTATATGTAAATATTTTTGATTACTGTATTTTAATATATTACAATCATTCGACTCATTACCTTTTGTCCTTGCTTTCTTCCGGGGGGGTTGGGGGATGTAACTGTGATGTATCATGATGTATTGGTGTGTGTGTTGTCATGGGTGAGGGTGGGGGTGGGGGTTTTGCGTGTTGAGTGTGTGTGTCACTGTTTTTTCCCCTCCCCCCTCCCCTGTGTCGTAGGTGCAGTACTCACCGTGGTCTTCGCCGCCGGCGTTCGTGCTCCTGGTAGAGGAGCAGGAAGATAAAGGCTGGCAGTATCTGAAGTTTCGGTTCCATGGCATCCTGGTTCCTCGTGGGGTGTGTAGAGGTGAGCGTTTTCCCTTCGAAGTCCTGTTTCCGCCGTGTTTTGTTCGCGGTGAATCCGCCCCGGAAAAGGTGGCGGATTGGTGGCTTGTAATTCTGTGGGCGGTACATTGTCTTCCGCCTGTCTGTTGGCGGTTACTGCCACGGTGTTTGTTTGTACCGCCGTGGCGGTTGGAGTGTTAAAGCGGCTGTCTATGTTGGCGGTTTCCGCCACGGTCGTAATTCCATTTTTTTACCGCCGGCCTGTTGGCGGTTTTACCGCCGCTTTAACACTGACCGCCAGGGTTGTAATGACCACCTATGTCTCTATTGTGGGTTGTCTGGGCATTTTGTAAGAGTATGCCCAAAGAAACCTACCCAAGATAATTCAGGAAAAAATAAAACTCATTCTACTAAGAGACTAACCCTGGTTGACTCACAACACCAACCAGCCCCTAAATCCCAATTAGTGGCAAACACCTTACAGTCTGCTTCCCCTCATCTAAACATCTCCTTCCACCTCATCTTCAGAGAAAAGAAGGTACAGGAGGTTTCAGTGACGATTGACTCAGGAGCTACGAGAAATTTCTGCGACATCCAGTATGCCACAAAAATGGGAATACATTTTGTCAAAAGAAATCGCAGATCATCTAGGACACCAAGAAAAGATATCTTTCAACCTCATAGATGCTACTCAATTTCAGCTGATCTTGGGCGTACCATGGCTTACAGACCACAACCCTGAAATTAATTGGGAAAAGAGGACTGTCCAATTAAATTCAAACTACTGTCAGAAACATTGCTATGGTCCACAAGAGATAAGTAGTACACCATCTCCTGCTAAAGTTTTAGCTACTAACTCCAATGTGGTTTGTGCTCTGGAAAAGGTTGTCATTCCCACAGAATATAAAGAATCGTCTGCAGTGTTTGACCAAGCAGAGGCAGCAAAATCACTTCCCCCCAGATCGTATGATTGCAGGATCGAACTTGAGCCAAGTGTGAATCTACCTTGCAGTAGAATCTATGCCCTTACTGAAAAGGAAAACAAGTTCCTAAAAGAATATTTGGCAAATGGTTGTATTCGTCCCTCACAATCCCCAGTCTCTTCCCCCCTTTTTTTCATACCAAGGAAGAAGAATGACGAGTTAAGAACTTATATAGATTATAGAGTGTTAAATCAAGTTACGGTCAAGAATCGCTCTACCCTGCCCCTGATTTCAGTACTGCTAGACCAGGTAAAAGGCGCAAAAATCTACACCAAACTAGATTTTTGCGGAGCGTACCATTTAATTTGAGTTGCTAAGGGAGACGAATGGAAAACGGCCTTCCACACTCGGTTTCGTCCTCATGAGTACCAAGTGATGCATTATGGGCTATGTAACACGCCGGCCGCTTTCCAGCACTTTGTGAATGATGTTCTCAAAACGTTTTTAGATCAATTTGTAGTGGTCTACATTGATGATATTTTAATTGTCTCCCAGAATTTGCGAGACCATGTAGATCACGTGAGAGCAGTTCTAAAGAAATTGTTTGAAAATAACCTATGTGTGAAGTTGAAAAAGTGTGCCTTTAATGAGAAGGAAGTAGAATTCTTGGGATTCGTCTTATCGGAAAATGGAGTTTCCATGGATCTTGCTAAAATACAAACAATCCTGGATTGGCCTTCTCCTAAAACGCTGAAGGAGGTGCAAAGTTTTATTGGCTTTGCCAATTTTTACCGCTGGTTTATAAAAGACTTTTCTAAAAAGGTGGTCCTTTTGAGAAAAGGAGTACCCTTAAATTGGTCAACTGATGCTGAAGAATCTTTTGAGTTCCTCAAAAGAGCCTTTACGACAGCCCCGATACTTCTCCATGCTAACCTAGAGGAGCCATTTTTTTGTGGAAGCTGGCGCCTCCGACCACGCAGTTGGTGGTGTATTGTCTCAGAGGCACAAGAAAACTGGTCAAATTCACCCAGTGGCATTTCGATCCAGGAAATTAACTCCTCCTGAAAGAAATTATCCAATTGCTGACAAAGAGCTATTGGCAGTTAATGATGCCTTTCAGGAATGGCAGCTTTATTTATTAGGGGCTCGTCATGTAGTCATTGTGTTCACTGATCATAAAAATCTTCAGTTTTTAAAGACTGCAAAGACATTAACTTCAAGGCAATTGAGATGGTCCTTGTACTTTGCAGATTTTAATTTTACCATTACCTATTGATCTGGTTCTGACAATGGTAAGGCAGATGCATTATCGAGAATTAATAATATACCTGGAGCCGGAGAAGCTGAAAAGATTCTAATTATTCGAGCAGACAAGTTTGTTTGTACCTTACAATTTTCCTAAATAAAAAAGGAAGGTTCAATAATCCATGTCTGACCAAGAAATTTCAGATTGGGCCAACAAAAAAGAAGGAAGAAAGGTTCTAGAAAATCTCCCTTTTGTTGAGAATGCTTTATATTTGCCAATTCGTGAGTTGCAAGAACTAGCGCTACAAGAGTGTCCTGATGAACCTTTAGCTGGCCATAAAGAAATTTTAAAGACTACCAAATTCATTTTTAGGTATTTCTGGTGGCCTGCCATGATGCCTCAAATAAGACAATACGTTCAAACCTGTGATAAATGTATCCGAGGAAAGACAACATGACTAGCTCCTGAAGGTGAACTTCAGCCTTTTCCCATTGCACCATATCCCTGGCACACCATTACTAGATTTACCTTCAAGTCAAGGGTTTGACACAATCCTAGTTTTTGTGAATACCTTTTCTAAAATTTGTCATTTCATCCCTCTGAAGAAGGTTCCTAGAGCCTCTCAGTTACCACAGTTATTTTCACAGCACATAGTGAGAGCTGATGGCATTCCGGTGGTTGTAATCTCAGATCGAGGTCCCCAATTTGTTTCCCAATTCTGGAGGGCCTTTATGAAACAACTTGGAATAGACTCACGTTATTCTACTAGTTATCATCCGGAAGCGGATGGACAGACAGAAAGAGTTAACCAGGAGATAGAGCAGTACCTGCGCTTATATCTTCCGGACCAAGATAATGATTGGCCAGATTTCATTTAGACAGCAGAATTTGCGTACAACAATGCTATTCATGCCTCCACAGGTTATTCTCCTTTCTATTTGAACTCTGGTAGGCACCCAAACATTATCTTAGGAAGGTCGGGACGCTCAGTCCCAGTTGCGAATTAGTTCAGTAAGAAAATTCAAAAGACCTACCAATCCACTAGAGAACATTTGACCAAGGCGAAGGTCTCTTACAAGAAGCATGCTGACAAAAAGAGGAGAGGCAATCCTGGTTATTGCAAGGGTGAGATGGTCTGGCTATCCACTCGACATTTACATTTAAGAGGGAACAAAAAATTTCAGCCTAGATATGTAGGACCCTTTAAAATGAAGAAAAGTGTTAATCCAATAGCTTTGCCTCCTCAGATTAAGGTTCATCCAGTATTCCATGTCTCGCTACTTAAAAGAAGCCCTCCCAATGTTAGGACAATCACCCCTCCAGATCCTATCCAAGTAGATTCACATTTAGAATATGAAGTGAATAGAATTTTAGATTCAAAGTTTAAAAAAGGAACATTATATTGTTACATTACAGAAGAATGGTCCTGGGAAGCCTTCCAAAATCTGCATGCTCCAAGGTTGATAAAGCAACTTCACAACACTTTCCCCAACAACCTTTCTGTGGGAGGAAGTTCTTTGGAGGGGGGTACTGTCAGGAAAACTATTGCCAGTTTTGTTAAGTTCTTTCCTCAGCAAAATCGATTCCTCTTTTCCTTGTATCCACGTTGGTTGCAGCTGCGTCCTCACTCGCAGAGGCTGTTCTTAGAACTAGCTTCTTCAGGTTTAAATCCACCGCTCAAGATGGTGGCCACAAAGCTTTGTGAGGTCAGTGCTCTAGTGTTTCTACCTTAGTCTCATGCTGAAGCTTCCCTCCAGCTGTTTCTCTCTGGGAGATGTGCACTTCAACTGTCATCCTGAGGAGAATGAGCAGTGTTCCTTAGGTGCTTTGTTTCATAGGGAATTCTTCCAGTTTTGAGTAATTAATTATTTTTCTTGTTATGGTGTGCACACCAGCAATTTTTTCCCTTCTGGAGAAGGTGAATTTCTTCCTTCTTCCAACAACTGGCTATCAGCTTTCTGAGGAGAATTTGTTTTGGCTTAAAATAACTTCAAGCAACTGCAGTAAGGAATCCTTTTGTATGATTTCCAGACTTGCCAATATACATATGTACATATATATTCAAAAACCCTTTGCCTTGCAGAATTGCCAGTCTTAGATACAAACCTCAGTGCTCAAAATAATACCTAGAGAGTGTGACGTGAAAACTGAACCTGGAGAAGGAGTTTTTGTTTCCTGTAAAATACATTAGTAGATTGTATATTTGTGAACATTTGAACTGTTCTCCAGAGGACCTGGTACACCTCTGACTCCTGGAGAAAAGAAGATATTAAGTTAACATTGTTCTCTTAGAGAGAGGCTAGTCTCATAAAAGATCCAGGTTAGGTGAACAATATAATTGGGTGAATGTGAATGGCTGAACAGTTGAATGCGCAGTAGGAATGTACTTATCTATGCTCTTATCATCTGACTGCAGGTCCTTCCTTTAAAGAAATCCCAATAAGAAGAAAAGTGAAGGTTACAGAAGCACACACTGAATATCCTATCTTCAAGTGGGAAACACAGGCTGGAACTGGATCTGGAGGCGGTCTCTCTTTTTCTAGTCCCATTCCCCTTTCCCACCAGCGGATGCAGGGTTCAGATAATCAGTAAAGTCTAAGCATGCATCTATTGGAGGGAGTTGGGTAAAAGGCATCTGCTTCTTTGGAAGTTGATTTAATGGGTAATCTCCTGACACCTTCTAATCCACAATATGCAGAACTCAACCTACACTATACAAATTTATAGAAACATTACAAAAAGAGCAAAGCTACCGCAAATTTCAAATGGAGCAATCTGTTAGCCACATTGTCCCTAAACTTAGTAAACAAATTAAAAGAATGTGCGACATGTTACAATTTAAAGTCAAACTCTTCATAAATAACAAAGGAATCAATCACTTAGATGTAATAGTCAAAAGCATGTTATAAAATAAATGTTAGCCTACCAAAATTCTCAAAAACTCTGACGAACTCTAAACCAACATACCAAACATTTTTTTTAAATAATAAATATATTTTATTAGATCAGTCATATAATTATTTAAAATCCCAATGTTAAAAGAGACAAAAAAAAAATATATATATATATATATATATATATATATAGATAGCAATTTTTTTTTAAACTGTAACCATCACCAACCAAGATAGTTAAAAACAAACTCAATCCATCACATAAATGAATTACAACACATAAACCAAACAACTCCACATAACAATCACATAATGACATAAACAATATAATATCACATCACCAAACAAATGAAATAAATGAAACCTACTGTTCAGTAGCTGCAGATCTTTATCTGTCTCTATGTACTAAACAATAGTAATCTACCAAAATTAGGCAAATGAGAAAAATAATATCCAAATAGCCCCCATAAATTGCACAAATATAACAAATCCAACAGAAATCTCTCAAAGCAATCCAAAGGATCTAGCTACCATCAAAAAACTGAAGTAGTGTTTTAAAAAAGAAGCACTCCAGGAAACCCGAAAAAAGGAAACCAAAGTAAAAACCATTGGTTTATAAATCAAAACTGATTTCCTTTCAAAAAAGCTCATAAACTCCAACAGCAAGGTGCAGGGAGAGGCTGTTGAAGCACAATCTTCAAGTGAGCACAGTTACAATATTGGACTAGCTTATGAGGCGAGTTATCAACAGGCAAAGTCTACCAACTGACAGGTTTACAAAACTGGAATTTCGCACTCTCTTTAGATAGTTCAGAAAAGCACATATCCATTCTATATTAGAAAGAAACCACACGCTAACTAATGTGTTGTTTGAAAACCATGCAAAAACAAATGGAGGGAACCCCTACTGTGCTTAGCCTATCTCTTCATAGCAGCCCTCGGGGATCACCCCATTGTATTGAAAGGACTCTCATACACTGGGATTCCAAATGGCATGCTTCAAATTATAGACCTTGTCCAGATACCTAGGCCCTGATTTATACTTTTTTTGTGCCACATTACCGTCATTTTTTTATGCAAATCGGGGCAAACTTACAAAATGCAATTGTATTTTGTAAGTTTGCCCCACTTTTGCATCAATAAATGACAGTAATGCGGTGCAAAAAAAGTATAAATCAGGGCCCTAATGTATCTGGATGAGCTCAACCTAGGTTGCTAAAGGAGTACTTGGGTTATTGGGTGAGATCCTGGATTTAAAATAGTTCATAAACAAAGACCTGTAAAGTAAATTAAAACAAACACCTGCAAAACACATTAAATTCCCAATAATACACATACATAACAGTTAATCATCAGAATATAACTAACATCACACAATGTAACACAGCGTAGTGATATATAACTAAAATAGCGAACAAAAACACGAAACTACAAACTAGTGAAAAACACTAAGGGCCTCATTACAAGTTTGGCAGTCCGTGTACCGCCATGACAGCATTGGCGGGGGCCGACCGCCATTGGGATGGCGGTTGGACCACCATAATATGAGTCATGCTGGCTTATGGAGCAAAGACCACTGTTGTCCCACCGGCACCACCAGGCAGCACAGACCGCCGCAGTCACGGGAGAGCACAAACAGGTTGGCGGTGACAGTGTTTCTGCCAGACACATCATGAGGTTGCACACAGCCAATGTGACTGTGGCGGTCCAACCACCACATCTCAGAAGGAGGAAACGGGGACTATTAAGGGAGACACTCACCTGCAGGCAGCCTCACACGTCTAGTGACACCATGGAGCCCATCACACATGTCCCGCCGCTGTTGTTGATCATCCATGGAGCACAAAATCCATGCCACCGTGGGCTCAACCAATCATAACTACACACACTTACCTGTGTCATTACACTCAACAATAGATCGTTGCGCCGTCAACCACATCAGAAGGGGGTCAAGCTATGGGCACCAAGTACATGTCATTGTGTACACAGTCGGAATCAGAGACAAAGAAGGACACAGTCACAAAATGCCCCTGTAGCGGGTTACTCTAGGGAGGTTTTTAATGCCACCAGGGAGGGTCTTCTTTTCCTCTAGACATCCTAAGTTATGAACTAGATTGACTTGTGTGAGTTTGCTCTAAACATAAATAGGGTATTTGTTAGTGTTTATGCACTTTCCACACTTCCTAATAGTGTCTCTCTCTAACAGTCCTTTTTGTGCTCGTATTGTCTTTTTCTGTTTTTCCGCTTCTTCTTTCTATGCCTTTTAATTAATCTCCTTGTGTCTTCCAGATGGGCCTCGCAGTTGCGACACCGTCACAAAGGAGCATGAGGAGAGAACAGAAGATACAGTGGTGAGAGGTAAGTGAATTGTTCTGGTGATAGGTATATTTTATTTCAAAGCTATCTATAGGGAGATTAGGTAAGGGTCAAGTGAATAAGGTGATTCTTTAGTATGTACTTCACTTAAGATTGTGCTCACAAATGATGTAGGTGCTCCCATCAAACATGCATTTTCATATGGACTCAATACTCCTTGTAGTTTCTTTTTTTATTCATTTTTATTGCAGAGCCCCTTCCCCTTGACCCCCTGTTACCGTAGCAGAGCCCTGAATATGATCATGTACCTGAGCTAGCCACGTCCCTCCTGGGAAGTGGTGGGCTGCGGGTACCAAAATTGGGGTCCTGAGGTCTTTCCAGTAGTCTGGTCTTCCTAGCACTCCTGGTTTCCATCTTTTCTGATATGCTTGAACGCGTCCCCTTCCTCGTCCTTCTTTGGCCCAGTCTTCCGTTCTCTTTGCGCACTCCACTTGTCAGCTGGATCCACGTCTCCCCTGATGTTGTAGGTGAATCCCCTCTCCGTTGTATGGGTCTCCGGCTCTTCACCAACTCTTGCAGCGTCCTCTCTGACGTCCTCCTCCTGTGAACGCGCTCCCTCCTCCATTTCTTCTTCCAGGTTTTTCCTTTATCGTCCCCCTGGGGCACCGTCCTATTGGCCCCAGTGCCTCGTCCATTCCGACAGGTTGTAATACCCTGTTACAGCCCCTTATGGGCAGGTCACTCACACTGCACTGCAACACTACACAAAAATGTATGTCTGCTCATCTCAGGCACAGGGATAGTTAAGTGGATACAACATTGTCTCACACAGCACCAACAACACACTAACATTACATCTACAAATAAAACTCATACACTCACATTGCACACTTGCCATGGACTGTTGTCACATTCAACGTGGATATGTATGGATGTTTCACGGAACACAAACAACACTCCCAGTAAACAGCCCTGCAATGGACACACACATCACCCACATTGCAATAAAATGGAAGGACAATGGGATGCACAATAGACAGAGAGACAAATATACAAAGATCAAAATGCAAGCAACATCTGCACAATAGGAATGGGGGCATCTGGAACACTCTGGAAACAATATTTGCACAGGAACTGGCCCTACATGTATCTCAGGGACAAACAATACTAGCCCAAGTGACATGCCCATCTGCACAATGTGGAAGTGCAAGTCAACAAAGCACATACAACTTCAACTGCACATGAAGTAGCTGCAAGCAGCACATAGCTAAATGGACACATGCACAGTCACATGTAAACAAAGCTAGCACAACTGAACACACTCAATGTTTGCACAAACAAAACTCCAGCCGCCACACATTAGATGAATCCATAATCCATGTCAGGGGGACAAGGCTAACACCATACACGTGCACATTAGACAACACAAGATGAAATACTTACTATAACAAACAGTACATAATGCCATGATGCCACCATTGCAGTTACACCCACATGTCCATTCAGTCAACATATAACCTTGCCTTGGGGGACACTAGCATTGCCCACAAAGTCATATACTGCAAACAAAGTCAAATGGATCAACAAGCAGGCTGAAACACACACAACTGTAGGCAGACAACACAAGTCACTCAGGAACAACACAAGTCACTCAGGAACAACATTAAAGTAGAAAGGGAATTGCAGGGCAAATGTATACCCAAAACAAAAACAAAACTGTTTTGGTTTATGAACTTTTAAGCCAAAACGTCTAAGGCCATTGGCCAGTCCATAGTCAATGGGCAATGCACATCACTGTCTTCTTTCACCTGACTCCTTACTGACAGGGAACCTCCACAAGAAGGGGCATCAAGTAGGCAGGCAGGTATCTCAGGAATCATCGTTGGGGGGTTGGATTTGGAAGGGCAGTTGGTCTTGGGTTTGGGAGGGGTGGACTGCTTCTTGGGAGGGGTGGGCTTCTTCTTGGGGGGTATGTGTGCTTGCAGGGGAGACAGGTGTGACAGGGGAGGACTTGGAGGTGGAAGGGAGGTGTTGGGAGGTGGGTCGGGTCCTTTTGGATTTGGGACAGGGGGCTGGAGGGAACTGGGGAAAGGTCAAGGTCCAACATAAAGAGTTTTTTAGGGACACGGGGATAGCCAGCAGAAGTGGTGGGGATTTGGAGGTTAAGATTAAGGGAGTGGTTGTCTGCTGTGTCAGTGTGAATGTCGTGGGTGCGTGCATGTGGGAGGTATGCTTGTGTTTGGGTGGTGTCTGTTGCGTGGGTGAGTGAGTGTGTTTGTGTTTCTTGCAGAGCTGGGAGGAGGAAGTGCTGGGGATGTAGTGGTAGATGTGTGTATCTGTTGGGGTGGTGTCTGCGGGTATGCTTGTAGTGGCGGATGTCTGTATGTCTGTTGCTGTGGTGTCTGTGCGTATTGTGGATGTGGTGGGTGTGTCACTGACTGTTGTGGTGGTGCCTGTGGTATGCTTGATGTCATGTGTGTTATGCTGGCGGTGTCTGGGGAAGTAGTGACCTATGTTTTGTCTATAGGTGTCTGTTGTTTGTGTCAGGAATCCCCAAGGTGCCTCCTGCGTTATCTGTCAGCATCCCCAGGGATTAGGATTAAATCATATCTCTGTTCTTGGTTAAACCTTCATGTTTCTAAGTAAACATAATGTGCTGTGTTACACAATTGGTTTTTATCAATGCCTGTTTCACCAGGTGTAGGCATGTGCTTCTAATTGGGTGTGGTGTAGACATGTGCTTCTAATTGGGTGTGGTGACTCATCCACATGTGGAAACTCAACTGCTTTCCTGATTGGCTATAAATAGCAGAGTGAAGCATGCCTCCCTGCCTGGCTTTGTTTTGCTTCCTGATCTCAGCATCTGATTTGGCAGTCCAGCCCCTTCTGTCATCCTCATATTCAGGACTTTTGAGGCAATTATTTTCTTTGTTCCTGTACCAGCTGACACCAGGCATTCCTCCAGCACTCCGGAAAAGACTGCAGCTAAGTGACTAGTATTCTCCAGGGAGTTTGTTCTTTGAGCGCTGCGCTTTCATAGAACAGCTGGTGTATTTCAGACCTCGTATTTTGGCAGAGTGCTTATCTTGAAGACACAAATGCATTTCTGAACATTCTACATTATTATTGTAGTTACTTGCCTAAATATGCTTCAGGAAATCTGCTTGAGATCAAGTACTGCAAAAAGTGGCAGTGCAATTTTAAAAAAGCATTTACATGGCTTTTCTTTCTCTAATAGCATAACTCTTGGATTTAAATTGTGTGATTCATGCCTGTGTTTCAGGTTTGATGAATTTGCTTTTGAAGGGTTTTTCACACACACAGTGAAAGCAAACCAAACTGTGCCACACTAACTGTTTAAACACAGAGTGGACATTTGTATTTCTTGGATTGTTTTTGTTCCTTTTAGTTCAACCCTAGGCATGCAGGAAAGTTATACGTGATATAATGAATGCCCTTGTTTGTCTTTCTTCTGCATGATACATGCAACCACAGTTATAATTATAGTGTGAAACAGTGAATCTCTGTGAAGCCAGCCCTAGTGTCGCAGTACTTATTGTTATGGTACTCAGTTTGGGTTTTTGGTAATGCAGTGTTAGTAATTGTGCCAACTGTTATTACTATCCAAGAAAAGTGCTGGAGCATCCGGGTGTTCTTCTACCGCTCCCGTGCCCATATCAGAAAGAGAGATTCAGTTTCAAGGAAGTTGAGTACACTAACTCTACTATCACTCTGTCAACAACAACCTGCCTCCCAAAGATACAGGGTGCTTGGCTGGACCGGCAAGACGTGACAGTGTTTTGACTCTTTCTCTTCCACTCCCCCTTTCCTTTTGGGACACCTGCCGGGGTTTCTGTGTCCACCAGGAAGTGCCGAGAGGTGTTCCAGGAGGTCAGGGGCAATACAATCGCCCCTGCAGACATCCTGCTTTCCAGGAGAGTGGCCCCGTCTCGACAGTTTGCTTGTGTGCCACTGTGTTTTGTGTCTGTGTGTGCTGCTCTTGTGTGTTGAGGCTGGTATGTGTGGATCGGTCTGTGTGCTTTAGGTAGGTAGGGGAAGGGGGATTTGAATGGGGAAGAAGGAGGTGGAGGGGGACCGAAGGTGGGGGTGGGGGGTGACTGGTTGCCATCAGTGTGGAGGAAAGAGCCTGAAAAGATCTCTGTAGACCAGACATTGCACCATGAATGCCTTCCAGGAATGCATTTGTTTGCTGGAGTTGGGTTGCTAATCCCTTGATGGCATTCACAATGGCTCTCTGATCCACAGAGACTTCTAAGAAGGTCACTAGCCTCCTCCTTGAGGACAGCAGGGGTAATGGGCTGCGGCGGAGGTGCCTAGGTTAAAGGAGACGGCCACCCTCTTGGGTGAGCAGGCACGGCCAACTGGGTGGGGAGCAATGTAGGAGGCTGGGCTGGCTTGTAGTGAGTACCTAGGGGTACTTACACCTTGCACCAGGCCCAGTTATCCCTTATTAGTGTATAGGGTGTCTAGCAGCTTAGGCTGATAGATAATGGTAGCTTAGCAGAGCAGCTTAGGCTGAACTAGGAGACGAGTGAAGCTCCTACAGTACCACTAGTGTCATATGCACAATATCATAAGAAAACACAATACACAGATATACTAAAAATAAAGGTACTTTATTTTTATGACAATATGCCAAAAGTATCTCAGTGAGTACCCTCAGTATGAGGATAGCAAATATACACAAGATATATGTACACAATACCAAAATATGCAGTAATATTATTAGAAAACAGTGCAAACAATGTATAGTTACAATAGGATGCAATGGGGACACATAGGGATAGGGGCAACACAAACCATATACTCCAAAAGTGGAATGCGAACCACGAATGGACCCCAAACCTATGTGACCTTATAGAGGGTCGCTGGGACTGTAAGAAAACAGTTAGGGTTAGAAAAATAGCCCACCCCAAGACCCTGAAAAGTGAGTGCAAAGTGCACTAAAGTTCCCCAAAAAACTTAGAAGTCGTGATAGGGGAATTCTGCAGGAAAGACACAAATCAGCAATGCAACAACGATGGATTTCCAAACGAGGGTACCTGTGGAACAAGGGGACCAAGTCCAAAAGTCACAAGCAAGTCGGAGATGGGCAGATGCCCAGGAAATGCCAGCTGTGGGTGCAAAGAAGCTGCTACTGGACAGTAGAAGCTGAAGATTCTGCAGGAACGACAAGGGCTAGGAACTTCCCCTTTCGAAGACGGATCCCTCATGCCGTGGAAAGTCGTGCAGAAGTGTTTTCCTGAAGAAAGACCACCAACAAGCCTTGCTAGCTGCAAATCATGCGGTTAGGGTTTTTAGATGCTGCTGTGGCCCAGGAGGGACCAGGATGTCGCCAATTGCATCTGGGAACAGAGGGGGCGTCGAGCAAGACAAGGAGCCCTCTCAGAAGCAGGCAGCACCCGCAGAAGTGCCGGAACAGGCACTACAAAGTGGAGTGAAATGGTGCTCACCCGAAGTCGCACAAAGAAGTCCCACGTCGCCGGAGGACAACTTAGGAAGTCGTGCAATGCAGGTTAAAGTGACGTGGACCCAGGCTTGGCTGTACACAAAGGATTTCCGCCGGAAGTGCACAGAGGCCGATGTAGCTGCAAAAGACGCGGTTCCCAGCAATGCAATCTGGTGAGGGGAGGCAAGGACTTACCTCCACCAAACTTGGACTGAAGAGTCACTGGACTGTGGGAGTCACTTGGACAGAGTTGCTGGATTCAAGGGACCTCGCTCGTCGTGCTGAGAGGAGACCCAGGGGACCGGTGATGCAGTTTTTTGGTGCCTGCGGTTGCAGGGGGACGATTCCGTCGACCCACAGGAGATTTCTTCGGAGCTTCTAGTGCAGAGAGGAGGCAGACTACCCCCACAGCATGCACCACCAGGAAAGCAGTCGAGAAGGCAGCAGGATCAGCGTTACAGAGTTGCAGTAGTCGTCTTTGCTACTTTGTTGCAGTTTTGCAGGCTTCCAGCGCGGTCAGCAGTCGATTCCTTGGCAGAAGGTGAAGAGAGAGATGCAGGGGAACTCGGATGAGCTCTTGCATTCGTTATCTAAGGAATCCCCAAAGACAGAGACCCTAAATAGCCAGAAAAGAGGGTTTGGCTACTTAGGAGAGAGGATAGGCTAGCAACACCTGAAGGAGCCTATCAGAAGGAGTCTCTGACGTCACCTGCTGGCACTGGCCACTCAGAACAGTCCAGTGTGCCAGCAGCACCTCTGCTTCCAAGATGGCAGAGGTCTGGAGCACACTGGAGGAGCTCTGGGCACCTCCCAGGGGAGGTGCAGGTCAGGGGAGTGGTCACTCCCCTTTCCTTTGTCCAGTTTCGTGCCAGAGCAGGGCTGAGGGGTCCCTAAACCGGTGTAGACTGGCTTATGCAGAAATTGGCACCATGTGTGCCCATGAAAGCATTTCCAGAGGCTGGGGGAGGCTACTCCTCCCCTGCCTTCACACCATTTTCCAAAGGGAGAGGGTGTAACACCCTCTCTCAGAGGAAGTCCTTTGTTCTGCCATCCTGGGCCAGGCCTGGCTGGACCCCAGGAGGGCAGAAGCCTGTCTGAGGGGTTGGCAGCAGCAGCAGCTGCAGTGAAAGCCCGGGAAAGGCAGTTTGGCAGTGCCAGGGTCTGTGTTAGAGACCCGTGGGATCATGGGATTGCACCAACAATGCCAGGATGACATAGAGGGGGCAATTCCATGATCTTAGACATGTTACATGGCCATATTCGGAGTTACCATTGTGAAGATACACATAGGTAGTGACCTATATGTAGTGCACGCGTGTAATGGTGTCCCCGCACTCACAAAGTCCGGGGAATTGGCCCTGAACAATGTGGGGGCACCTTGGCTAGTGCCAGGGTGCCCACACACTAAGTAACTTAGCACCCAACCTTTACCAGGTAAAGGTTAGACATATATGTGACTTATAAGTTACTTAAGTGCAGTGTAAAATGGCTGTGAAATAACGTGGACGTTATTTCACTCAGGCTGCAGTGGCAGGCCTGTGTAAGAATTGTCAGAGCTCCCTATGGGTGGCAAAAGAAATGCTGCAGCCCATAGGGATCTCCTGGAACCCCAATACCCTGGGTACCTCAGTACCATATACTAGTGAATTATAAGGGTGTTCCAGTAAGCCAATGTAAATTGGTAAAATTGGTCACTAGCCTGTTAGTAACAATTTGAAAGAAATGAGAGAGTATAACCACTGAGGTTCTGATTAGCAGAGCCTCAGTGAGACAGTTAGTCATAACACAGGTAACACATTCAGGCACACTTATGAGCACCTGGGCCCTGGCTGGCAGGGTCCCAGTGACACATACAACTAAAACAACATATATACAGTGAAAAATGGGGGTAACATGCCAGGCAAGATGGTACTTTCCTACAAGCAACAGGGAGGGAAGTCATAGAACTATGGGGGTAGTGGACAAAGATGGTACAGGGGGCTGCCCCGATGGGTCTGCCACCACCAGAGAGTGTCCACTGGAGAAAGAATCAGATGATAAAGAGGATGTTCTGGTCTCCCCAGTGGCACTCCCTGTGCCCTCCGGGCTACTGGGTCCCTCTGTGTCCAGGGTTTCTTGACCCGAGGTCCCGTGACCAGATAAGCCCCCACTCAGCTGTGCCCTGTCTCCTTCACTTGCCACTGCTGTTCTGCAGATACAAAGAGAAATATGGTCATTGGATGTCCATGATCACACTTGAACAAACAGCTCAGATTAGCAAACATTACCATGATGTCAAGTAGGCCCCACCAAAAAACTCCACCTAAGTGGCCTAAACAAGTCCCTTACCATATGCATGCAAGCCATCTAAACTGTCAACAGTTGCCCACAGGAAAATCAAGACCTCAGACAACTACAATTGCATCATAGTAACCATTCACAAGTCGGAGACCTCATCACCCGCAAAGCTTTTCCCCATTGAGCAGACCTCAGTTACCTGTTGTCATACAATAGTAGGCCAATGCCAAATGCATTCCCACAGATCCCACACAAGGTTATGCACAATCTGTCACATACATAATGACCCAAAAATAAGAAATGATGTTCCAAAATCCTAAAATAGCCTGAAGAAAGTGACATAGAAATACTCATGTCACACTGGAAGCAGTTCCACTATGCACACTTCAAGTGATATTTGTCCCAGTAGAGTCATGGAGGTTATGTTTCTCAGATAGGCCACACATGTAGCATGGAAATGGACACTGTAGACATCATGTGAAATATGTCAGGGAGCGATGTGCCCAAAATCCACAACACAATAAATCAGCAAGCCCCAGGGTAATCACCACTAATGTCTGCCACCCCTTACAATGACATAGTCTAAGTGCATCAGTAGACACCATTAGCCCCTTGAGTGCTCAAGAGGCCCTGATATTTGCAAATACCTGTTTGGAGGCCCTGAACATGTTGGCTAATTGTAAGCTACATCATTGTATCCATTATGGTCATGCAGACCCAGATGTCTCTCTGTGGATGAATGTTTGTACAAACCATGTGATTTCAACCTTCCTGCAAGTCACTCCATGATGCATGCCAACAGTCAGGCCATAAACCTTACCCATTACATATGTGCAGTGCACTTTGCCACATGCTGCCACATCAATGGCACAGAAATGCACATTGTGGCAAAACATTCTAGGACCACCTGTCATATCCCTCATTGCTACAGAGTTTGTACATCCCAAATGACATACTATGAAGCATGAGGGAATGTGTCAGCCAATAAACAATGGCAACACACTCCTGTATGTGACACAACATAAAATGTACCCCCATTGTAAATTACTTATTCTACACACTGGTTGCCGTACACATATATGTGAGGGAATACAGACATCATCCCATTAACACAGGTAGACCATACATAAAACAGCAGCTCACAAATGTTTTGCTAACGAGAAAGGAACACATGCTGACACGTAGGCGCAAGGAATGTTTGCAACAGTGATGGCACATAAATCATGTCAATGGACATTCCCTACTTACCAAGGGAAAGTGCTGCACCCACAGAACAATGTAGGTTCTGTCACATGTATAATGGCCATCTTCACATTACAGACTGCAATAAGGCACCAGCACCCGCCATACACTGAAGACAACTAGCCTCTGGGTGGTAGATGACAATATACTCATTTACCCAGACACATGGCTGAGGACAGTGATATATCACTACCTTACCTTTGGCCTGTAACATTCAAGAGTAGTGGTCTGTTGCACAGAATTTATCCACACTACAACAACAAACAGAACTTGATTGATCACTGTACAGATGTATGTCGACCCTGGAGAGCAAGTGGATTGTGAACTGCACACCATTGTGTCCTAGGTCCCTGGGCCAATAGGCAAGGCACATCAGTATATAACACATGACATGTCTACACAAACAATCATTGATCTACTGTGTGACACATGCCTCATCCCTAATTGTAAGAGGGAGATGTCAGAACCTAACACATTCACTCAGCAATGTGACAGGCAGGAATATGCCATGTACTCACCCCCTTGTGGCTACTGTGCTGTCCTCAAATGCCCATCAGGTTCTGGGTAGGCCACTGCCAGATGGCAGGCCATGAGGGGGTCATGGTTTGACGGGCACCTCCTTAGGCATGAATGGACCAACACATTCACACACTCAGTGAGAAATCCTCACTGCATGCAATCCCTACAGGGAACTGCCAGATTGCAAACTCCAGCATTACATCTGAGTAATAATGAAAGGGCTGGAAAGGTGGGTACAGACAGTGTCTTTCTTGTGTATGTGTGGACATGTGGCCTACCAAATGCAGACTCATGCCGCTTCAGGGGGTAGTGTTCTGTGTTATATACCTGTACCACAGAACACTCCTTTGAAAATATGTGTCCATCCTACAGAGATGGCATCCAATAAAGGCATGCATCGTACAGTTACTGCTATGTGACCAAGCTACTGAGTCACATATCATGGCCTCCCAGGAATCAACACATTGTCTGCACTGTGGGACTGTCAGTCATGCAATACGTCTGTACAGGGACAAATATGACCTGTGGGAAGGTGACAACAGAGTGGGAGAAAGGGACATGTCATGAGTGTAAGACACACACTGACAATGATGCTAAGTGCACATATGGAATACATTAATGATTTACTTCTGTACCCATTCCTAATCTAGTCAAAGGAATGAGGCATTCATGACAGGTTTTGCCACCAGAGCCTCATATTGGCCACATGACAAGATCTGCTGGTGTACAGGGAGTGGGCACAGTGCCACACTTGCTTAGCCAGAGTGACACTGCTAAAGCCTAGACTAGGTCCCATACTGTGAGATACATGTGACAGGCCCTGGTCTCTGCAGGCTGAGCTGACAGAACCTAAATGGTACTTCATTCCCATAATTTCCATGCAACAGTTTAGCAAGGGCAGACGTGGTTTGAAAGATCTGTGGCACTATACACATTGCTCACATGACTCTCAAATGGCTCATACGACATGCATACACAGCTCATGCTGTCATGCACATATATGTTGTCTGCCATTTGCAACAATCATGAGGAAAAGGTCAGTGGATGGCTGTAATGTCTCCTTACCTAGTTATGTGCATCCTACACAAGGAGGATCTAGGACCCCAAAAACCTTATATAACACAATGTGACTGAACTTAACATTTGGCACTGGCCACCAATACCTGCACCATGTACATCTCATTGGTGCCACGCAGACTGCGACAACATGCCCACAAGTAGTCAAACTGGCACACATGGGCACATTCTAGCCTGTGAGGAGGGAAAGGATGGTGCAGTAAATAGAAAATTGTGCTCTTGAGGGACTTACCCGCTCCTCTGGTAAGCCATAGGGTTGTTCACACAGGGGTAGGACCTCAGTAACTAGCCTCTCCAGCTCCTCTGGAGAGAAAGCAGGGGCCCTATCACCTCCTGGACATGGCATGATTGCTCCCAGAGGTGGTACACAGCAGCTCACGTCGTGGAGGTGTTGCTGGCAGCAGTGTCAAGAGTCACATGAGTGAATCTGCAGAACATGGGGGTCATGTCTGCCACGTACGCAGTTGTCACTGCTGGTGGACAAAGCCATTGGCCCACGACCGCCACTGGCAACAACATCAGCCTAAGGCTGTATCAGCCACAGTTGCAACCGCCTACCGCCATGACGACATCCGCTAGCGGTCGCGGGTGGTTCCTAATGTCCAGTGGAGTAGGTCAGGCAGCCGTCATTTTGGTGGCATGAAATGCTGTATTGGGCTATATAAACTGTGTCACACCTGCGAAAATCAATTTTTTTACTTCACAAACATTCTTGTCCCGTCATGTAGGTCCTTCTACTCAAACACTATTGTAGTATGTTGCAGGGCACAGATGGCATTTAACAGTGGTGGACAGTCCACCATCGCCAACCGACATTTTGGCAATTTGGATATCCAGTCACATTTCGAGGGGCAATTGTGTTGCACATATTTGAATTTGGGCCATATATATGTTGTTACCACATGTGTTGAAAACCATGATGGGCATATGTGACCCTTGTGCTATTTGCAGCTGTAATGTGTACTGTTTGCCATGTCTAGCCCTTCAAAAATGTCTTGTCACATGATATGATTGGCATGCATCATGCATGTTGCCAGACTAATGTTACAAATCATGTCTTGTCATACATAGGTACCCAGTGAGAGGAAGGATGCAACAACCTTCTGTCTACCGTCCACTGCCAGACCTACAGACCATGGAGCAATGACACATCATCCTGCCGTACAGTCTGAATAGGCAAACAATAGTGGACTTATGTCGTCAGTTGGAGCTAGATCTGATGCCAGCTTTTAGTTATCCAACCAGCATACTACCCATTGTACAAGTCATGTCAGTATTGCACTTCCTAGCCACATGGTCCTTCCAACATTCGGTGGCCCTAGCTGCTGATATGTCCAACCGATGTTCAGTCTGGTGTTGAAGAATGTCCTTTCAGAAATGTTGAAACACTTCGACAGCTATATCCAGTTTCCCTGACGTGATGATTTGGCCCATGTGAAAGGTGACTTTTATGGTTTTGCACGCTTCCCACATGTGGTGGGGGCCATTGATAGCACACATTTTAGCTTGGTCTCACCGTAGGTGAATAAACAAGTACACCACAAAGAACTTCTATTCCTTCAACCTGCAAGTTGTCAGTTTGGCAGATCGCTACATTTCACAGGTCTGTGCCTGTTATCCCGGTTAAGCCCATGATTCCTTCAAAATGCAGAAAGTCACATCTGTCCTGTTTGTGTGTTTGCAATGTCAGGTGCTACAATCATGAAGTGAGTGACTCATTGTTGCACATATGTCCCATTTCTTAACAACAGACTCCACATATCCAAACTGTCCATGGTTGTTGATGCAACTAAGGAATTCAACTACTCAGGGGAAGTCCGCTTCAGTGAGGGACATGGAAGAACAGGAAGGGTAGTGGAGCGGGCTTTAGGGGTCTTGAAAGCCAGATTTAGGTGTCTTGACTGGACTGGTGGAGCCCTCCTCTATGCACCCAGAAAAGTGTGTCAGATCACTGTGGCATGCTGCATGTTCCACAATGTCGCCCTACGGAGGACTATCCCGTACATCCCAGAGCAGGGGGAGGCTGCAGTGCCACGGGGTGAGAATCCTGAAATGCCAATTGAGGATGACAGTAGTGAAGAGGAAGGAGCAGACTTGAGGGAAGATCTCATCAACAGCTACTTCTCATGAGTGTAAATAGGTCATGTGATGACATGGCTGTGACTGTACAATGAACTTTAGTCATGAGACTGTGTGGAGTTGAGTGTATTAGCAACACCTAGGGAGCTGATACTCTGCAATAATCAGCCAAAGGCTGCTTGAAGAGTTAGCCTTTGACATATCCCCACCTTGATGATGATGCTTTGTGTCAGCCTCATTACAATGTAATTTCATTTCCGGAAGCTTGCTATGTGATTTGTGTAATAGTTATGTTTTCAAACCTATACTCCTTGTTTTGTCTTTGTACAGGTACCTTCACCATGACATACTCATGTGGGCATTTCAGAGTTTTGACATGGGCAGGTATCTGATGCTGTTCTGGCATACAAAATGGACATGGATTGTTCCAGGTAATGTATGTCACAGATTTGGGGTGTATGAGACCTGTGTCAAGGCAGCTTGCACATTGTTTGGGTGGAAGGTCAGAAGTGCACATTGGACTTGTTTTGCAATCATAGTAACCATTCAACAAGTCAGAGACCTCATCACCCTCAAAGCTTTGCCCCATGGAGCAGATCTCAGTTACCTGTTGTCATACAATAGTAGGCTAATGCCAAATGCATTCCCACAGATACCACACAAGGTTATGCACACATCTATTTGTCATATACACAATGACCCAAACATAAGAAACGATGCTCCAAAATCCTAAAATAGCCTCAAGAAGGTGACATAGAAATACTCATATCACACTGGAAGCAGTTCCACTGTGCACACTTCAAGTGATATTTGTCCCAATAGAGTCATGGAAGTAATGTTGCTTAGATAGGCCACACATGAGGCATGGAAATGGACACTGTAGACATCATGTGCAATATGTCAGGGAGAGATGTGCCCAAAATCCACAGCATAATGAATCAGCAAGCCCCAAGGTAATCACCACTAATGTCTGGCACCCCTTACAATGACATTTTCTAAGTGCATCAGTAGACACCATTAGTCACTTGGGTGCTCGAGATGCCAATTACATCATGTGTGTCATTATGTGGGCATGAAATATCTTGTAATCGATTGCAAGTAAGGCATTCACCCTTCACATTAGCTAAACACTAATCTTGTATGACCTGTATGTAGCTGTGGTTTCATCATTGCAGACCACAGTGCCGGTGCCACAACACTGACATATGCTTGTGTCATACCACCAGATGCATGCTCATTGGATTATGATGAGCCTGTGATCAGAGACTGTTATACTGCCATCTGTCTGTAGCTTGGACTATGTGATGTTGGATTACTTTGGTTTGGTATGTGATAAGGCTCAAGCTGCTGACTTCAGCCACTATAATGGTTGCCTATTCTACAGGGCAATCTCTGACAAATGCCTCCCTTCCATGGTCTGGGGGGCTGTACCCTGAAATATGTAATTTGACTCAGTATGAGTCACACATTCTTATATCACAAAGTTCCAGACTTATGGACAGCCTTTGTACTGTACACTGGAATAAAATGTTTGATGTGACCAGACACTGGTACTGAGGTGTTTGTATTTAATGGTTGTAATTCTGAGCAGGACACTGTGTACCTGTGACATATCCCTCCTTGCACAAATACGTTTTGTCTTCATCATATGGTTCAGATGGCCTTACATCTCTACATTTCAAAATGCTGAAATTAAGCAATCAGATGATTAGTTTGTGATGGGTGAAGTTATTACAGTACTGATGCAGTAAATAAAATTTGTACAGTAAAAAATGAAAAATGATAAAGTGAAAGTGTCATTTATGGTGAATGACATCATTGGAGTAGATGCCACACCATTGGGAGTCCAAGTCCAGACTACTCCTTCCATTAGAACTGGTGGGTATTTCAGAATCAGTCAACAGAGTCAATGTGTGGCACACAAAGGAATTCCTTCAAGAAGAGGTCGCTTGCTGGCAGTGGTGGGTGCCTTGCCCTCCCACCTCCTGGATTTTTTGCCCGATGTCTCTCCGCTTACGTGGTTGGGGGATCTGCTGCTACAGAGGCAGGGGTGTCTGGGTCTTGTTCCTCTGGCACGGCCTCCCTTCCAGTGGATGGCACGGATGAAGAAGGGCTTAGTGTTCATGCACCAAAGAAGGGAGTAGAGTGGTGTTGTAGAGCCCTTCTCAGGGTGGTGTTAATGTCCCTCATCACCACTGTTAGGGAGGCCATGTTGGTATTGTGAGCCACCCACTGTTCACGCATTTCTCTGTTCAGGTCCCTCTGTAGCTGCTTTATTTCCCGGAGTTCAGTTACTACCTGGCCCATCACGCCTTGGGACTCTTGATAGACCCCCAAGGAGTGGCTGATGGTGTCCTGGCCATGAGCAGCCCCAGTGGTCTTACCCCACAGGCCCAGAGCATCCCTCCCACGCACCCTACCCTACGGGCCTTTGCCCTTGCCACAGGGTGCGCTCTCCCACTGGATCCTGGATCCTCTTTGTCAGAAATGTTGCGCTGCAGCTCAGGATCCAGGATTGGGGGGCAGAAGATGATAGACACTGTGCTTGGTACACAGTTTGGATGGGGGGGGTAAATGGTTGCCTGTGATGTTGAGGCAGCCAGGTTGGGAGGTGTTGATGTGGCCACAGTGAGACTCACTGATGGTGTCTGACCAGATTGACCAGATTTCCCAGATAGGCCAGAACCACCCTCCACATCCAGGAGTGCCTTCTTCACTGAGGGCTTCATCCAGGAGGGTAGTGGCAGTCTCTTCTGTGGCCTCTGTGCCCAGTGGCAGCTCAACCTGTAGATGGGAAAGATACAGGCCCTCATTACGAGTCTCGGCATGGGCAGTGCAAGGGCCCCCATGGACAGCCCAGTCATCCGTTTCACTGTCTGAACTACAGGCAGTGAAAAGGACAACATTGCCGCTGGCTCCATTATGAGCCGGCGTCAATGTTGTCGCCTGTTTCCCGCTGGCCCTGTTTACGCCCGCTGGCCCAGCAGGAAACTTGTAATAGGGCCAGCGGGCAGAAACCCAGAGTGGTGGTTTTCCGGCCCAAAGAGTTTGGCAGGCCAAACTCATAATGAGGGTTACAATGTTACTGGTTGTATAGTGACATCTCCCCATAGAAATGAATGGGACATATTGTAAAAAGGTTTAATAAATGTTTTTTAAAAAGTACAGAATAATTTAACATATAAAACATGGCAAACAATGTAATACAAAATATACAGAAGCTGTAAAATATAGAGTAAATAAGAGTATAACATTATTCAATATACTGTATACTAATAAAATAAATGTAAGAATAATGTTGAAAATATGCAAATAAAACGTTAGGCATTATCCAACAATTGTTAAACAATGTAAAATAAAAGTTGAAAACGTACAACAGTCAAATGTATTTAATAAAATTTACATTTTCAATTAAAAAAATAATGAAAAAATGTTTTATGCACTTACCTTTATATAATTTTTTGCTTGAAGTATATACGATAAAAAATGTAAAAATACATGATAAATAAAAATGGAAAACAAAAACATAAATAGAAAGTGTGTAACATGTCATTATTATACAAAAAATGGCACTGGCAGTTTGTTATTGTGTGTACCCTGCAGATATAGTAAGCACAGCGGATAGTCAAAGGCTGATGCCCATGTTGCCTAGAAATGCATTCATCTATGTGTCAAAGTGTATCTTTTAATTTCGAAATGTACTGAACAGAATTTTAGTTGAGTGGGTCAAATGAATCCTTCGAGACAGGAGAGCTGTCTTTTTCAATAAAAACGTAACACATTGGAAACTGTATGAGACAACTTTTTTGAAGGTATGTTAAGGGTTATGACCCAATATTACCACTTAAATATGCAACAAAAACTCTCCCTACCAGCAAAAGTCTCATGACCTGACAGATCACTTCAAAGATGACATCACAAATTACATAATCAGTAATATCACTGGTGACATCACATGTAAGCTATTTACGGCAAGTCTAATGAAATAATATTTCCAATGACTTTTCAAATTACATAATTTATGCAACTCTGAAGATGGGCAGCGTTTTGCAGCTCTGATATTTTGAAAGAGAGGCAAGCTCGCATCATCATCCATTCTGAGGCTAAGAGCCAAATCGTCCAAAATGAAACACCAAATTTAAATGGTCTAACCCATGTCTGCCTCGTGGTCAGCCAATACAACCATGGATTCGATTTTGTTTTCCATGTGGTGATACAGATGCGTCAATCATTCACTGTGTGTTTAAAACATGGTGTCAAGCGTGAACCATGCATCACTCATTACATGTAACCATACTTCTGGAGATCGAGGAGAGCATGGTATAGGCTTCCTTGTTTGAACTGTCTTCAGTATAGACCTAACAATGCGTGTGTTTTACTTACAGCAGTGTTTCCATGCAATCTTTTATTTCCATCCACCTTACCCTGAAAGCAGATTTCTGGCAAGGTGAACCTCTAAAGACCATTTGAGCACATGTTGAACCGGAGTGAGAGCAATCATTCTTTTCTGTGAGTGCATATATTTCTCAGGATTCTGTGTTCAACTCCCATAACCTGCAATTCACACATAACTGTACACAGCATATCTTGTACTCCTAATCAGATATGCAGCATGTCCTAATAAATATCCCATATGAATAAAGGAATAACACCATCCTGTCAGGCTAACATCAGTTGGCACAGTACAGAGAGAGTGAGAGAGTTTGGTGGGCCGAAAGCGGTAGAGAGATAGCAAAGGAGTTTCTGGAGGAACTAGAAAAATATAGAAAAAAGAATGAGGAGAGAGGAAAGCGAGAGAGAGAGAACAAGAGGTTATGAGAAAGGGAAAGGATTCAGTAAGTAAGGGGGAGAAGGAATGCGGAAGGAGGAAGTGGCTATAAGAAAAACAGAGTGAAAGAAAGAAAAAGATGCAGAGAGAGGGAGTGCGAGGTGCAGAGAGAGGCAGAGTCAGAGGCTGGTGAAGCGAAAGCTTCAAGTGAGCGCAGTTACAATACTGGACTTGCTTATGAGGCGAGTTATCAACAGGCTTAAGGACCTGTGGAACAGGCGCAAAGTCTACCAACTGTCAGGTTTACAAAACGGAAAATTCGCACCCCCTTCAGATATCTCAGAAATGCGCATATCTATTCCAAATTAGAAAGAAAGTGTACGCTAACTAATGTGGCATTTAAAAAACATGCAAAAACTATAGGAGGGAGACCCTACTATGCTTAGCCTATCTGTCCATACAAGCCCAAGGAGATCACCCCATGGTATTAAAAGGACTATCATTCACTGGGATTCCAAGTGGCATGCTTCAACATAGAGTCCTCGTCCAGATACCTAGTGTATCTGGACAGACTCAACCTAGATAGCTAAGGGAGCTCTTGGATTATTGGGTGGGATCCTAGGTTTAAAATAGTCTAGGGTGTCATGAGGGCTAATTACATTTTCAAAGGGCAACCTCACAGATGGGAATGATCTAAGGAATTTAGTATCCTCTGTATCCCTGGGTCAGCATATTTCAATCTTCACACCAATGCCTCACCAGACTAGTTGGCCTTTGCCAGGACCTCACAAAGATCCTGTTAGTATCCTCTTTGTGTGCATTCAGTTGTGAAACTTTCATTCACCATACTCATCTGTGCTTTACATACTCACCCATTTGGTCTCTATGTTTGCATTTCTTTAGTAGTGTCCTATTTATAGCACCATGAGGGTAATAAGGCAGGTGGACTTTACAGTCAAACTTTTACCAAAGGGCTCTTCCCAGCCATGAACGTATTTGATTCCTCCTTCCACCATCTAGGTATCTGGATGAGGACTCTATGATGAAGAATGCCACTTGGAATCCAAGTGGGTGGGAGTCCTTTTAATACCATTGGGTGATCTCCTTGGGCTGGTATGGAGAAATAGGTTGAGCACGGTGAGGGTTCCCTCCTAATGTTTTTGTATGGTTAGATGTTTGGGAAGGTGAGAGAACCATGTATCACTTCTCACTCCCTTTTTCTGGGAATATAGTTTGAAAACCATGCTCAATAGATGCCCATTTTCCCAATCAGACAGGTAAGAGTGATGAAAACTTGGGGACGTTCCTATTGGATTTGCAAAAGACCTTTAGAGTCAGCAATTGTGACCCTATGACCATGTTAGATCTTTAAGGGGCATTCAACACTGTGAACCATGCCATTTTATAGTCCTGGCTCACCAAAAGGCTACAATCAATTTTCTGGAGCTCATTCCAGCTGATAGTGCCAAGACAGTCTCCCTACCTCTTCTTTATATTTTCATAAAGTGCCACATTAGCATGAATGGGGCAAACTATTAAATTAGGGTTTGAAGGAAAGTGAACGTTAGGCACAAAAGTAGCAAAACTCTCTATAGCTCTTGCGTCAGACACAACTGACTTTCTTCCATGGAAATAAATGTTTCACATTAACCACCTGCCAGCCATGTTTGAACAAGAGCTTCTGCAGCAGTAGTTGGGGTCAGTTTTTCTGAGCGAAAAGGAAAGGGAGCTGCTTCAGGAGCTACTCCGGTTCCATATAGCAAAGTCCTCCAGCCATCCCTCACCACCAGCACCAAGTTCTGGACGACTGGGCTCAGAAGATGGGCAGCTTGAAGAGAGCCATCTGATTCAAGAGGAAGCAATTAGGAAGGAGGAGCAGATATGAGAGGATAATCTCAATACTGGGATCTGTGTTGCTCTGTCCATGGGAAATACACCAGCATTATGCCAGCCATGTTGAAACAGAATCTGATGCCGTTTGCCATTGAAGGTGTCATTGTTGCTCGACAACAAAGAACACAAGCTGCTACAGGAGCCCTCCAATCATCATGCACAGCCTCTGCATCCCCGGACATCCCTCGCCACCAGCAGCATTCAGCAGTGCACAGAGGACATTGAACCAGGGGGAAGCTGTGCATGTGGGGCAGTAGTGCCAAGGGATGGCAAAAAAAGTTTTTTCAATGTAAGGTCATTTGTGCCTGGGATCTCTCTGTTGGTCTCCAGCCGGAAAAGAGTGGCTCTGCATTCTGTGTTTGACTCCTATAAGTGATTTATTTAATTGCATTATTCTACTGATGCATTAGGTGTTGGGTCAGTTTGCAGAGTGACAAGTGTAAAGAAACTCATTCTCTTTGATATGAAATATTATGATTCCAATACCCAAAGGCCTGCCAAACAGGGAAGAAAAAAGTAGACATTTTAAATGTAGAAACATTTTGTAATGGTGAATGGTACAATCGCCATGGACTCTGCGACAAGCATTGGCTGGTGACTTTTGTTTTCTAAAAGGACCTTTCCCCTCACCGTTTTTGCTCCTTCTCGTGCCTCTGACCATGGATTTTTCTCAAGATGAGGACACACTTGAAAGAATGTCATGCATAAACGAGCATGTACTTAACATCGACACTGCGATCACACAGAGTGAGTCCTTCATCATCATGCTTACGAGCGCAGGCAGAAGTGACATATGACAATGGGCCTATACAGCTTCACACCGTTGGTCATATAGTACGTTGTTTTATTGTCATCTCATGTGCTGTTTCATAGATGAAGAAGGAGAGCAGGAAATTCGAACAATACGATATAGTGCAGTGTGCTAGCTATCAATCAATCAATCAATCATGGCATTTGTAAAGCGCATTATTCACCCGTGAGGGTCTCAAGGCGCTGAGGGTGCTGCATAGTAATACAGTATGATTACATGCAGGGTAATAAAGTAGAATTAGTATCAAGAAGGCACTCCAAAGAGACATTATTTAATTCAGTACATTATTCAGTTCTTGCAAGTCCCACTGATACTTCAAACGTGCTTTTCATCAACCTACACAGAGTTGTACACTTGTAAAAGTTTCTGACAAATTCTATAGTACCCTCAATGTTCACTGAGATATAATGGAAGCCTAGCGTATAGATAAATGAGTATGTAATATATTTATTCTATACTAAATTTATATTAAGATTATTTACATATTCTTGTAGGCTGGTGCGATACATCATGCATGAAACAAAACTGAGAACATTCAATTGTTTTGTTTATTGCACGATTAATTAAAATCGTGCATGAGCTCACTCCCCTGACCTGTAATACAGACACTAAAAGAATGTTCATCACATGAGGAGGATAAAAGAAATTAACAGAAGCAAATATCATTGGTAAATACCCATTCCCACAGGTGAAAAGACTCAAACTCGAAAAAGCATCAGTGCAAATTTAGCAATATCTTGTCCGTGGAAAGTATAGTCTTTATGTCACACACTTGTGCTGTCGGGCCAGTTAATTAGAAAAAAACTCACTAGGTGATGAGGAAAACATCACTGAGTAAGTGATGAAAAATATATACATCAGTAGTTGAAGTGGGCAAGCACGGAGGGGCACAATGTGCCCATACTTTTATGATTTATGAAATACCGCTCTCCTACTTTTTGTAAAAGGACAACCCTACGGGGACGGTTAATTCCGACAGCTTAAATGCCTCAGCTAATGTGTCATTCAGTGAGTCTTCTGTGTGGTAAAACCGAAGCAGAACAGACAGCTAAACAAGCCTTCCTGCCAGGGGCCTCCTTGCCTGAAAGAAATGCAAATGTGCGCTAAGAGTTAATTTGCAAATGTAAAGAATGCTTTGAAGCCTGTAATGGCTTTAAATTACCTAGTCACAGAAGTTTTGTGATGACAAATATTTAGGGCCTTATTACAAGTTTGGGGGTCTTGCGATTGCCAAACTCACAGTGGCGGTCAGACCGCCAGATTACAAACCTGGGGGTCAGACCGGCATGGGACCACTGCCACCACCAGGATGACTGATCTTAATGGGGTGGCGTCAGTCAGAGTCGTGGTAAGCCACAGCGGCACTGGGTTCAGCACCACCGTGCTGATCATGACTTCACTTTACACCAAACTTTGCATGGTGGGGTCCCGTCATGTAAAGGCTGGTGGAAAGGCAGTGCTGGGGGCCACATGAAGGCCTCTGCACTGCCCATGACTACGTCATGGGCAGTGTAGAGGCCCCCTGCCCAGCACTCTCAAATGCACACTGTCTGCTACAGCAGGTAGTGCGCATTCCAAGAGTGTTGCAGGCACCCTCTGTGCGATGGCATTGGGAATGACTCTGCACTGTTGTCAGCGGGCTGACTGGCAGAAGCCTCCTAATATGGAGGTTTCCGTCAGTCAGCCAGGTGGAAACATTGTAATAGGGCCAGGGGGGAGACCGCCAGCTTCACAGCAGTCTCCACCCTACAGGTCTGGCAGGCCGACCGTCGCCCTGTCAAACTCATACTGAGGCCCTTATTCTTTTTGAGTGGTAGTGCAAAGAGATAACCACTGGGTTGTGAAGTGCATGCTTTTAATTTTAATTGAATTTATATTGCACTTACCACACTTGGAGGTGATGAAGGGACAGTAATGTAAAATAAATTGCATTATGTTCACTCTGGGTATTACTGACATCTGTATTTTGGAAGCACCAAAACATTTTGCACATTTTATAGCAGTATATCTTGTCTACTGTGTGTAATGCTAGTTTAAAATAACGCATTACATGTTCACAGTGCTTTCTGTCCCAGGCAGTGATCTCCTATCACTAAAACTACACAAGTAGCTTTTCTCCACTGCAACACTCAAGACTTAGGGGGTCATTACGACCCTGGCGGCCGGCGGTAAGTTGGCGGTAACACCGCCAACAGGCTGGCGGTGTTCCGCCAGCAATTATGACCGTGGCGCAAAAGCCACGGTCATACCGCTGGCCCCTCCACTTTACCGCCAGGTTTCCGCCTGCCGATCATAATCCCCAGGGCAGCGGTGCAAGCACCGCTGCCCTGGGGATTATGAGTCCCCGACCGCCAGCCTGTCCGTGGCGGTAAACACCGCCATGGAAAGGCTGGCGGTAAGGGGACTTGGGGTGCCACTGGGGGCCCCTGCACTGCCCATGCACTTGGCATGGGCAGTGCAGGGGCCCCCAGGCATAGCCCTGTCGCGCATTTCACTGCCCGAATTTCGGGCAGTGAAATGCGCGACGGGTGCTACTGCACCCGCTGCACATCAGCATTGCCACCGGCTCTATTACGAGCCGGCAGCAATGTTGATGTGACATTTCCACTGGGCCAGCGGACGGTAACAGTGTTACCGTCCGCTGGCCCAGCGGAAATGTCATATTAGGGAGCCAGGAATACCGCCGGCAATGGCGGTATTCTGTCTCCCGCAGCCTCAGCGGTCTTTTTGCAAGACCCCCGAGGTCGTAATGACCCCCTTAATTCTGTGGCTCTCTGGTTACACATAGACCTCTGCAGTACATTTACTAATAGAGCTTTAGTGCATTTCCCAATTAGTAAAAACTTTTTTAATGTATTTTTATTTTAAGCTGCATGTTACTTTATATATAGATACGTGACAGTGAAAGACCAAAAAAACTTACAGAATATTTTCTTTTTTAGTCACACCTTTCATCCCGCTTCCACGCTCATTGACTCCACCACTACTGCATGCCGCAGCACAGTTCCCATACTTTTTTTAATGCACTTTAACCACTGGTATACATATATATTAAACCCCTTTCTAACAATTGTCATCCCCAATTCTAATGTCCACGTTTCAGTCTACTTCAAGTCCAATTGGAAGATACACTTGTACTGTGTGTGAGGGAAGCTTGCATAGCTGTTCCCCCTGGTCTATCTGCTATTTGTGTGAGAGTCTTGCACATCTGTTGCTCATGCTGCATCTGTTGTGTGTGTAAGGGGAGCTTTTGCTTCTGTTGTCAATACTATTCATGCTCTGTGTGTGCGTGAAGTTTGTCCTGCTGCTACTTGTACTGTAACTGAATTGAGTGTGTAAAGGACGATTACGCTGGTGTACCCTTTACAGCACCAGTTCTGCTTCTCAGCGGCAAGATTACACTAAAACTGCTGTAAATGCTTGAGCAAAATATTTTTAGGGTAAAGAGCTTCATCCTTCATGAGGCACTCTTGAAGCAGAAACAGAGTCAGAAGGAAGGGAACAGAGGACGTAATAGGATGAGGGAGGAGCCTTTGTGGGTGGAGTGATGTCTGCTAAAGCGCTAGCATTTTCCCTAGCCGGAGTGATAAAGGTCTGTGTGTAGCTTCCCATAGGCACATGGTCAGCACAGTGGGAGGGAGGCAGCAAAAGCAGTCATGGTGGGCAAGAGGAGTTTAACAGTTATGTTCTTATGGTAAGGGAGCGCAGGAATAATTAGCAGCCAAATGACCAATGCATTTTTGTATCCATTATGTCAATAAGGCCAGTTAAGTTCGGAACCCAAGATGTGTGTCGAATGACACCCAGATACCCTTCATTTTGAGGTGGATCTTGATGCCTTTAGTTGATCGCCTTGAGTTGTGTTCTTAAGGCATCAGAAATTTTGCAGGCGCTGGCATAGTGTCGTACCTCCAGTCTTGAAATAATTTGGAAAGGGGAAAGTGCAACATGCCACAAGATAGTCCAAGAAACTTACTGACTATTCTAACTCGAATCCTGAAATATTTTGGGGAATGCAAAAATTCCCCAAATATTGTAAAACATGGGCGAAATCTTCTACTTCATCATCTAGACATAGGGCTTGATTACGACCTTGGTGTACGGGCTACTCCCTCACAAAAGTGACGGATATCCGGTCCAAAGTATTACAATTTCCATTATATCCTATGGAGCTTGTAAAACGGCAGACGGGATAGCCGTAACTTCTGTGACGGAGTAGCCTATCAGACAAAGTCGTAATCATGCCCATGATCTCGGTGTCTGTGGCTTTGACTGTGCAGCTGATGGTAAAAAACTAGGACTACTAGTCAGTTGCTACAACCGATCGCTTTAATCTATGGAAGTCAGAAATGTTAGTCTGGACGTGTCACTGGGAAAAACTTCACTCTGGTAAAAGAGAGATAATGGTTGGTGGCAGCCTTCATCCATCGGGTGTTTTTCGCTTTAGCTGATCTTTGTGGGCTCTCTCCAGAGACAGTGACCTGTCTCTCATCCCCCAAACCGGGACAGATGTTTCAGGTTCTTTGACTATGGGCTAGAGAGGAAAATCTTCTCTTTACTCTCTATTAGTATTAGGAAACAATTGTAATTTCTCTTTGCGCCTAGACAAGAGGAAATGTCTTTAATTTTTCTATCTGGTACTCTGGGCTTTGCTCGTGAAGCACATGCAGCTGATGCAGAATTCTGTTGTCTGATTGATGCTGAGCCTTTCACAGAAACAGCACATTTTTTAGTTCCTTCAAAACTTCACTAGCTCTCATGTGGTAGGCGAATCATCTTCGAGAACATGAACATCGCTCATAAAGTCGCAGTTACTTTCCTAAGATGTTGAGTTGTTCACTATCACCATAGCACATTCCATAGATTGGACTTGTGCTACTTTCTTTGTATTCTGCGATCTCATAGGCTCGAGTTCAGGGCTCAATCTTTCTCCATCTGGCTGCTTAAGGCATGAAAGTCCCTCCTGTTACCTTAAGAGTAATCTCCGGCCATTAGGACCTCCGAACAGAGCCTCAAACATTTGGTTCAGGTGAATGCAGTTAAGTCGTCCTGGCGCCCAGAGACCACCTCTGGTGATAGTGCATTCTTCAAATCCCCAATCAAATCAAAGTAATCAAATCAAAGTGAGCCTGGCGCCTGTACTTCTGTCCAGCTTCTGATGTGTGACTTCCTCTGCCTCTACCCTACAGGTTTGTTAAATGCACAGGCCTGTATGAAAATCTCCAGTCAGCTGAGCCCGCCCCGGAGTGAAGAGACTTGTGTTGACTGGCAGCTTCTTGCAGTAAATAAAAGGTTGCTGAGCATAAAAAAATCTGACTCCTGAAGTTTTGAAGGTGTATGAAAGATGTAATGCTTAAAAACAGTACAAAGACATAAGGCCCATATCGTTAAAGTGTTTTTATTTCTAGATTTGTAAGCAGCAAGCCACCTATGCATTTAGTCTTTTCTTATTTTGTAAGCAACCAGTTGGGTCTGGGTCAGGAGTTCCACATTGTAGCTCCACTGCAATGGGCGCATTCACCTGCTCATGTCTTGAACCCTGGGCCTGCTTTTGAAGGAGTAGTCGATCTCAGCGTAAGAGTGGGCCTGTGTTTGGCAATCCTCAGGGTCAGTTTGGGAAGATGGGCATTCGGGTGGTGCCCTAGGCCGAGGGCCTGAGGTGTGATGTGGCCATTTTTTTCCCATCAATGTTCAGGCCTGCTCTGCTGCTCTGAACTCTAGAGGCTGCCGCAGCCCTTCCCAACTCAACACTGAGATTATCGCGGCCCATTGTCATATATAGAATGGGCACAGCATGTGGGGTGAGCTCCAGCCCTTGCCTTGGGTGTGACAGGGAGGCCTTGCCAAGATAGTTGCTGCTTCTGGGTAGAGTTTTCACTCCCCTTGGAAGGAGCAGTGGCGGTGGCAAAAAAACGAGGTTCTACTTTTGTCCCCTCACTGGATGGCCTCACTCCAATTCATGGTGGCCAGGCAAGGCATCCTTGCTGCTCTGCCAACCTCCCATTTCAAACCGAGAATTTAAAGAGAAAGCAGCAACTCTCTGTCTTACCTGTTTCTTGCAGATTTGGCACTTAATTGAGAGGCTTTGTCAGCAGATGTCCTTGGCAGTGAATTTCCTGAGCCTTGGTGTAGGAAGTTGGCTCTATGCACTACTTCAAAGTAAGGAATAGTATGCACAGAGTCCAAGGGTTCCCCTTAGAGGTAAGATAGTGGCAAAAAGAGATAATACTAATGCTCTATTTTGTGGTAGTGTGGTCGAGCAATAGGCTTATCAAAGGAGTAGTGTTAAGCATTTGTTGTACACACACGAGCAATAAATGAGGAACACACACTCAAAGACAATTCCAGGCCAATAGGTTTTTGTATAGAAAAATATCTTTTCTTAGTTTATTTTAAGAACCACAGGTTCAAATTTTACATGTAATACTTCAAATGAAAGGTATTGCAGGTAAGTACTTTAGGAACTTTGAATAATCACAATAGCATATATACTTTTCAAATCAATCACATATAGCTATTTTAAAACTAGACAGTGCAATTTTCAACAGTTCCTGGGGGAGGTAAGTATTTGTTAGTTCTTGCAGGTAAGTAAACCACCTACGGGGTTCAAGTTTGGGTCCAAGGTAGCCCACCGTTGGGGGTTCAGAGCAACCCCAAAGTTACCACACCAGCAGCTCAGGGCCGGTCAGGTGCAGAGTTCAAAGTGGTGCCCAAAACGCATAGGCTTCAATGGAGAAGGGGGTGCCCCGGTTCGAGTCTGCCAGCAGGTAAGTACCCGCGTCTTCGGAGGGCAGACCAGGGGGGTTTTGTAGGGCACCGGGGGGGACACAAGTTAGCACAGAAAGTACACCCTCAGCAGCACGGGAGCGTGCAGTGTGCAAACACGCGTCGGGTTTGTAATGGAAATCAATGGGAGACCAAGGGGTCTCTTCAGCGATGCAGGCAGGCAGGCAAGGGGGGGGCTCCTCGGGGTAGCCACCACCTGGGCAAGGGAGAGGGCCTCCTGGGGGTCACTCCTGCACTGGAGTTCGGATCCTTCAGGTCCTGGGGGCTGCGGGTGCAGAGTCTTTTCCAGGCGTCGGGATCTGAGAACAGGCAGTCGCGGTCAGGGGAGCCTCGGGATTCCCTCTGCAGGCGTCGCTGTGGGGCTCAGGGGGGGGCAACTCTGGCTACTCACGGTCTCGCAGTCGCCGGGGAGTCCTTCCTGAAGTGTTGTTTCTCCACAAATCGAGCCGGGGGCGTCGGGTGCAGAGTTGCAAGTCTCACGCTTCTGGCGGGAAACGCAGTTGTCTTGAAGTTGCTTCTTTGGAAACAAAGTTGCAGCCTTTGGTGAACAGGGCCGCTGTTCTCAGGTATTTCTTGGTCCTTCTAGAGCATTGCAGTCCTCTGAGGATTCAGAGGTCGCTGGTCCTGGGGAAAGCATCGCTGGAGCAGTTTCTTCAGAAGGGGATAGACAGGCCGGTAGAGCTGGGGCCAAAGCAGTTGGTGTCTCCGTCTTCTCTGCAGGGTTTTTCAGCTTAGCAGTCCTCTTTTTCTTAGTTTGCAGGAATCTGAGTTCCTAGGTTCAGGGGAGCCCCTAAATACAGAATTTAGGGGTGTGTTTAGGTCAGGGAGGGTAGTAGCCAATGGCTACTAGCCCTGAGGGCGGCTACACCCTCTTTGTGCCTCCTCCCAAGGGGAGGGGGTCACATTCCTATCCCTATTGGGGGGATCCTCCATCTGCAAGATGGAGGATTCCTAAAAGTCAGAGTCACTTCAGCTCAGGTTGCCTTAGGGGCTGTCCTGACTGGTCAGTGACTCCTCCTTGTTCTCATTATCTCCTCCGGCCTTGCCGCCAAAAGTGGGGCCGTGGCCGGAGGGGGCAGGCAACTCCACTAGCTGGAATGCCCTGTGGTGCTGTAACAAAGGGGGTGAGCCTTTGAGGCTCACCGCCAGGTGTTACAGCTCCTGCAAGGTGGAGGTGATAAGCATCTCCACCCAGTGCAGGCTTTGTTACTAGCCACAGAGTGACAAAGGCACTCTCCCCATGCGGCCAGCAACATGTCTCGAGTGTGGCAGGCTGCTAAAACCAGTCAGCCTACACGGGTAGTTGGTTAAGGTTTCCGGGGGCACCTCTAAGGTGCCCTCTGGGGTGTATGTTACAATAAAATGTACACTGGCATCAGTGTGCATTTATTGTGCTGATAAGTTTGATACCAACCTTCCCAGTTTTCAGTGTAGCCATTATGGTGCTGTGGAGTTCGTGTTTGACAGACTCCCAGACCATATACTCTTATGGCTACCCTGCACTTACAATGTCTAAGGTTTTGCTTAGACACTGTAGGGGCACAGTGCTCATGCACTGGTGCCCTCACCTATGGTATAGTGCACCCTGCCTTAGGGCTGTAAGGACTGCTAGAGGGTGACTTATCTATACTGCATAGGCAGTGTGAGGTTGGCATGGCACCCAGAGGGGAGTGCCATGTCGACTTACTCATTTTGTCCTCACCAGCACACACAAGCTGGCAAGCAGTGTGTCTGTGCTGAGTGAGGGGTCCCCAGGGTGGCATAAGATATGCTGCAACCCTTAGAGACCTTCCCTGGCATCAGGGCCCTTGGTACCAGGGGTACCAGTTACAAGGGACTTACCTGGATGCCAGGGTGTGCCAATTGTGTAAACAAAAGTACAGGTTAGGGAAAGAACACTGGTGCTGGGGCCTGGTTAGCAGGCCTCAGCACACTTTCAAATCAAAACATAGCATCAGCAAAGGCAAAAAGTCAGGGGGTAACCATGCCAAGGAGGCATTTCCTCACACAACCCCCTCCACCCCCAAACGAAAGAGGATGAGACTAACCTTTCCCAAGAGAGTCTTCATTTTCTAAGTGGAAGAACCTGGAAAGGCCATCTGCATTGGCATGGGCAGTCCCAGGTCTGTGTTCCACTATAAAGTCCATTCCCTGTAGGGAGATGGACCGCCTCAACAGTTTTGGATTTTCACCTTTCATTTGCATCAGCCATCTGAGAGGTCTGTGGTCAGTTTGAACTACAAAGTGAGTACCAAAGAGGTATGGTCTCAGCTTCTTCAGGGACCAAACCACAGCAAAGGCCTCCCTCTCAATGGCACTCCAACGCTGCTCCCTGGGGAGTAACCTCCTGCTAATGAAAGCAACAGGCTGGTCAAGGCCATCATCATTTGTTTGGGACAAAACTGCCCCTATCCCATGTTCAGAGGCATCTGTCTGCACAATGAACTGCTTGGAGTAATCTGGAGCTTTTAGAACTGGTGCTGTGCACATTGCTTGTTTCAGGGTGTCAAAGGCCTGTTGGCATTCTACAGTCCAGTTTACCTTCTTGGGCATTTTCTTGGAGGTGAGTTCTGTGACGGCTGTCACTATGGATCCATATCCCTTCACAAACCTCCTGTAATACCCAGTGAAGCCAAGGAATGCCCTGACTTGAGTCTGGGTTTTTGGAGCTGCCCAGTCCAGAATAGTCTGGATCTTAGGCTGGAGTGGCTGAACTTGGCATCCACCTACAAGGTGTCCCGAGTAAACCACAGTTCCCTGCCCTATCTGGCATTTGGATGCCTTGATAGGGAGGCCTGCTGATTGCAGAGCCTTCAAAACCTTCTTCAGGTGGACCAGGTGATCCTGCCAGTTGGAGCTAAAGACAGCAATATCGTCAAGATAAGCTGCACTAAAGGACTCCAAGCCAGCAAGGACTTGATTCACCAACCTTTGGAAGGTGGCAGGGGCATACTTTAAACCAAAGGGCATAACAGTAAACTGATAATGCCCATCAGGTGTGGAGAATGCTGTCTTTTCTTTTGCTCCAGGTGCCATTTTGATTTGCCAGTACCCTGCTGTTAAGTCAAAGGTACTTAAGAATTTGGCAGCACCTAATTTGTCAATCAGTTCATCAGCCCTTGGAATTGGATGGGCATCTGTATTGGTGACAGAATTAAGTCCTCTGTAGTCCACACAAAACCTCATCTCTCTCTTTCCATCTTTGGTGTGAGGTTTGGGGACTAAGACCACTGGGCTAGCCCAGGGGCTGTCAGAGTGCTCAATTACTCCCAATTCCAGCATCTTGTGGACTTCCACCTTGATGCTTTCCTTAACTTGGTCAGACTGTCTAAATATTTTGTTTTTGACAGGCATGCTGTCTCCTGTGTCCACATCATGGGTACACAGGTGTGCCTGACCAGGGGTTAGGGAAAAGAGCTCAGCAAACTGTTGCAGGGCCTTCCTACAATCAGATTGCTGTTGGCTAGAGAGGGAGTCTGAATAGATCACTCCATCTACTGAACCATCTTTAGGGTTTGATGAGAGGAGATCAGGGAGAGGTTCGCTCTCAGCTTCCTGGTCCTCATCTGTTACCATCAACAGATTCACATCAGCCCTATCATGGAAGAGCTTAAGGCGGTTCACATGGATCACCCTCTTGGGGCTCCTGCTAGTGCCTAGGTCCACCAGGTAGGTGACCTGACTCTTCTTCTCTAGCACTGGGTAAGGGCCACTCCATTTGTCCTGAAGTGCCCTGGGAGCCACAGGCTCCAAAACCCAGACTTTCTGCCCTGGTTGAAATTCAACCATTGCAGCCTTTTGGTCATACCAAAACTTCTGGAGCTGTTGGTTGGCCTCAAGGTTTTTACTTGCCTTTTCCATGTACTCTGCCATCCTTGAACGTAGGCCAAGTACATAGTCCACTATGTCTTGTTCAGGCTCATGAAGAGGTCTCTCCCAGCCTTCTTTCACAAGAGCTACTGGTCCCCTTACAGGGTGGCCAAACAGAAGTTCAAAGGGTGAGAACCCTACTCCCTTCTGAGGCACCACTCTGTAAGCGAAAAGCAGACATGGCAAGGGGACATCCCGTCTCCTTTTGAGTTTTTCAGGGAGCCCCATGATCATGTCTTTTAATGTCTTGTTGAATCTCTCAACAAGGCCATTAGTTTGTGGATGGTAGGGTGTAGTGAATTTACAAGTCACTCCACACTCATTCCACATGTGTTTCAGGTATGCTGACATGAAGTTGGTACCTCTGTCAGACACCACCTCCTTAGGGAAACCCACTCTGGTAAAAATACCAATGAGGGCCTTGACTACTGCAGGGGCAGTAGTCGACCTAAGGGGAATAGCTTCAGGGTATCTAGTAGCATGATCCACTACTACTAGTATGTACATATTCCCTGAGGCTGTGGGAGGTTCAATTGGACCCACTATGTCCACACCCACTCTTTCAAAGGGGACCCCCACCACTGGAAGTGGGACGAGGGGGGCCTTTGGGTGTCCACCTGTCTTACCACTGGCTTGACAGGTGGTACAGGAGACACAAAACTTCTTGACTTTCTGGGACATGTTGGGCCAGTAGAAGTGGTTGACTAGTCTCTCCCACGTCTTGGTTTGTCCCAAATGCCCAGCAAGAGGAATATCATGGGCTAAGGTCAGTATGAACTCTCTAAACTCCTGAGGCACTATCACTCTTCTAGTGGCACCAGGTTTGGGATCTCTTGCCTCAGTGTAAAGGAGTCCATCTTCCCAATAGACCCTATGTGTTCCAGTTTTCTTGCCATTGGACTCTTCAGCAGCTTGCTGCCTAAGGCCTTCAAGAGAGGGACAGGTTTCTTGCCCCTTACACAACTGTTCCCTTGAGCGTCCCCCTGGGCCCAAGAGCTCAACCTGATAAGGTTCTAACCCCATAGGCTCAGTTCCCTCAGAGGGCAGAACTTCTGCCTGAGAAGAGAGGTTCTCTTTTTGTTGTTGTGTTGCAGCTGGTTTCCCAGTTGTCTTTCCTTTTCTCTTGGTAGGCTGGGCCCTTTTTCCAGGCTCCAGCTCTACTTTTTCACCCTGAGCCTTGCACTGTGCCCTTGTCTTGACACACACCAGTTCAGGGATACCCAGCATGGCTGCATGGGCTTTTAGTTCTACCTCAGCCCATGCTGAGGACTCCAGGTCATTTCCAAGCAAACAGTCTACTGGGATATTTGAGGAGACCACCACCTGTTTCAGGCCATTGACCCCTCCCCACTCTAAAGTTACCATAGCCATGGGATGTACTTTAGTCTGATTGTCAGCGTTGGTGACTGGATAAGTTTGTCCAGCCAGGTATTGACCTGGGGAAACCAGTTTCTCTGTCACCATGGTGACACTGGCACCTGTATCCCTCAGGCCGTCTACACTTGTCCCATTAATTAAGAGCTGCTGCCTGTATTTTTGCATGTTAGGAGGCCAGGCAGCCAGTGTGGCTAAATCCACCCCACCCTCAGAGACTAATGTAGCTTCAGTGTGACACCTGATTTGCTCTGGGCACACTGTTGATCCCACTTGGAGACTAGCCATTCCAGTGTTAGCTGGAGTGGAGTTAGAAGTGGTATTTTTCTTGGGACAGGCCTTGTCTCCAGTTTGGTGTCCAGGCTGATTACAGCTACGACACCAGGCCTTTTTGGGATCAAAGTTTTTACCCTTGTACCCAAAATTGGTTTGTGAAGAGGCTCTGGGCCTACCCTCCTGTGCAGGTTTTTGGGGGCCTGAAGAAGACTCTTTACTATTTTTGTTTTTGGATGTCTCAACACTCTTCCCCTGGGGAGGCTTTGTGACCCCTTTCTTTTGGTCACCCCCTGTGGAAGTCTTGGTCACCCTAGTCTTGACCGAATGGTCCTCCTTCTTTCCCAATTCTTGGGGAGAAATTGGTCCTAGGTCTATGTAGGCGATGGGTGTGGTGTAGGGGTGATAGAGGACACAAACACTGAGGTTAACTACCCTTTATAGGGGTTTACGTGCTTTTTATTGTTCTTGGCGGTAGATAAGGGGGAGAATAACTTAGAACAGTCTGTGAGTAACCGGTGGTTCTGGGTTCTGTTTTCCTTTCCTTTTCTCCCTCTCTGGTCTCTATCCATCTCAGGTGGGTTGCTTATTCCTTTCCCTTCCCTTTTCCTTCCAGGTGGCGTGTTCCGGTATCTTGGCGGCAGGTTTCCTCGGAAGAACAAAAACAAGGTGGCAGCCGGTAAGTGGGGAGGGTAAGCACGGTTTTGGTTCTGTGTGGGGTATGGGAGAGGAGGTGAACTAAGAAAAGGGGGGGGGGAGTGACGGAAGGGTTACTCTAACCTTTTTAGTGGGGAGGTGAATGGGTTTCTTTCCTAGTGTCAGGCAGCATACGTGGTTGTTAGGGTGCCCAGGGAACTTGCCCCGCTTCAGGCGCTCTCCCCTTAGAGGTAGTCACCCTGTCTCCCTTCCTCCCCTTTCCTCCCCCTTTCAGTCCTCCCCTCTCGTCCTACCCTTCCCCTTCCCTGGGTTCTGCTGTGGCCCTTTACTAAGGCACGTACCTTGTCCAGCCACGACCCTCCTGGGCCGTGGCAGGCTGTCGCGTCCTCCGTCTCCTCTCGGGGTGGCTCTTCCGTCCTTTCTTCCGTCTCTCTTCTCGGGTATTCCGGGTTGACGCTTCTCTCCGTCTCTTCTCGGGCGTCTGGCTCTCCGTTTCTCCTCGTCTCGCGCTTTCCGGCCGTCTCTCCCTCGGGGTCCGTTTTACGTCCTGAGGAGGAGTCCCGTCTCGTCCCGCCGTGCCCTTCTTCACTCTCGGCAACCCGGAACTCCGGGGCCGACTTCCGCCTCCTTCCCGATGCGTCTCCATGACGACGGGGTTGTCGATCTGGCGAGGCGTTCGGAGAGCGCCATGATTGGGTTTCCTCCGGCGCTCTCCTACACACCCCTTCCCACGATCGGGACTGGTATAGGCCCGAGGAGTCAGGGCAGCGGGAGAGGAAGTCTGCGGGACATTGGCGAGCCCCAGGGATATGGCGGATCTGAAAAGTAAAGGGTTGCAGTTCAAGGAACCAGCGGAGTACTCTGGAATTGGTGTCTTTATGGGAAGCCAACCATGTCAAAGGCGCATGATCGGTGAAGAGGATGAATGGGCGTCCCAGGAGGTAATACTGCAAACATTCGATTGCCCATTTAATGGCCAAACATTCCTTTTCTATAGTGGGGTAGTTCGTCTCCCTAGGTAATAGCTTCCTACTGATGTAGACTATTGGATGTTCATGTCCCTGGCGGTCAGGTTGTGCCAACACGGCCTCTAACCCGACATTGGATGCGTCCGTAAAAAGATGGAAGGGCCTGGCAAAATCGGGACAACGCAATACTGGTTCGGTTGTAAGGGCTTCCTTGAGCCACTGGAATCCCTGAAGTTGGGAGGGGGAAAAAGGAGGTAGGACCGTCGGATATTGTTTTTTTAGGAGGTCCGTAAGGGGGGCTGTGATAGTAGAGTATTGAGGGATGAACCTTCGATAGTATCCAACTAGCCCCAGAAAGGAGCGAAGTTCCTTCTTTGTGGTAGGGAGGGGAATATGTCGAATGGTGGCTACTTTATCCTTTTGGGGACTCAAGAGCCCATTCCCAATAACGTAACCTAGGTAGGCTATCTGGGTCTGCCCTAGTACACATTTTTTTGGGTTGGCGGTAAGCCCGGCCGCGGATAGTGCGGAGAACACTTTATCCAGGTGAAGGAGGTGGGTAGACCAGGTAGAACTAAAAATAACAATATCATCAAGATATGCCGCTGTAAAATCATGGTAGGGTCTTAGTAGTTGATCCATTAGTCGTTGGAACGTTGCTGGGGCACCATGAAGCCCGAAAGGGAGTACCGTGAATTGATACAGGCCTGAAGGGGATACGAACGCCGTTTTTTCCTTGTCCGAGGGTGCTAAGGGGATCTGCCAATACCCCTTTGTCAGATCAATAGTGGTCATATATCGGGCTTGCCCTATCTTCTCCAAGACTTCATCTACCCGAGGAATGGGGTATGTATCAAAAAGGGATATCTCATTGAGCTTCCGGAAGTCAATGCAGAAGCGGATAGAGCCATCCGGCTTCGGCACTATGACAATCGGAGAACACCATGGGCTGGTAGAGGTTTCAATAACTCCTAAACGCAACATTTTATTGACTTCCTCTTCTATGAGGGTTTTCCTTGCCTCGGGAATTCGATAAGGTCGTTGTCGTACTACTTTTCCTTCCGGGGTTCTAATGTGATGCTGGACCAGTGCTGTTTTCCCCGGTAGTTCAGAAAAAAAATAGGCATGACGGTGGACTAACTCCGTCATTTGTCGGGTCTCTATCTCGGAAAGGGACTCACTGATTTTGGGGAGCTGTTGAGGGTCATACAGTGAGGTGGGGCACAATTCCAACCCTAAAGGTTGAGTTGGCGTGATCAGACATCCCCTCGCTAATGCTAAGTTATTGCTAGCGGGTTCTTCCCATTTCTTTAATAGGTTAATGTGGTAAATCTGGGTTCGCCTTGGATTATCTCTTAATTCTAATAAATAGGTAACGGGGGTAACTCTTTTTATGATTTTGTATGGTCCCTGCCATTTGGCAATTAATTTGTGCTCTGAGGTGGGCCTGAGGATTAACACTTTGTCATTGGGTTGTAAGATCCTGAGTTTGGTACCCTGGTCATAGTAAGTCTTTTGGTTATTTTGGGCTTCTGTTAGATGCTGCCTTACGTCCTCCCATACTGATTGGAGTTGGGTTTTTAGCTTATGGACATAGTCTAGGATAGGACGTTCTTCGTTCTCCTCCTCCTCCCAGAGTTCCACTGCCATATCTAGAAGGTTTCTTGGTTGTCTCCCAAATACCAGTTCAAACGGGCTATGCCCAGTGGAGGATTGTTCATGTGTCCTTATCGCGTACAATACTAGGGGAAGCTTCTGATCCCAGTCCTTACCTGTCTCATTCACCACTTTCCTTAAAAGGGTTTTTATGGTGCGATTATACCGTTCGACCAATCCATCCGTTTGGGGATGGTAGACAGATGTTTTTATCTGTTGAACCCCTAGGGATGTACAGATTTGTTTCATCAGTCCTGAGATGAATGGGGTTCCCTGGTCCGTAAGGACTTCTTCGGGAAATCCTACCCGAGAAAAGAAAGATATCATAGCTTGTGCTACGTTTTTCGCAGTGGTGCTGGAAAGGGGAATGGCCTCGGGGTACCTACTTGCGTAGTCTACGAGCACGAGAATGTGGGTATGCCCTTTACTAGACGGTAACAGAGGACCAACTATGTCCATACCGACCCGTTTGAATGGTATATCAATCAGAGGTAGGGGTTGCAACGGTGCTTTACGGAGGGTTCCTGGCTCCACAAGTTGGCACTTAGGACATTGAGCGCAGTACCTTCTGATATGGGCATATACTCCCGGCCAGTAAAACCGCCTGAGTAAGTATTCTTCTGTTTTTTTCCCTGCCACAATGTCCTCCCCCTGGTTGGTTGTGGGCTAGGAAGAGTATCTGGGTTCGGTAGGATTCGGGAACGACGAGCTGTCTTTTCTCCCCATTTGTTTTGGTGGTGACCCTATATAACAGATCTTTTGAGGTCAAGAAGTAAGGACCTACCTCTCCAGTTGAGGCGGTTTTAGCATTTTTCCAAGCATGTTTTAAGGTGGGATCCTCGTGTTGACTCATTCTAAACGATGTGGGGGCTGCGTCTAGGAGGGCCATGACCCCTTCTTTGTTTTGTTGGTCCTGTTGCCAGGCGTATCTCTGTTTCTCCGTTCTCCTCTCCTTTCGTGTTAGCTTCCGTCTAGTGGGATGGCTAGGTATAGCATCATCTCGGAATGGCGCGTCACCCCACCAGTTGTCCACTGGGTTTTTCTGTCTGGTCCTGTCTAAGAGGTCGTCGAACCTTTGATAGTCCGTTCCTATTACACATTCCTCTATTAGGTTGTCCATGAGCCCCACAGGCAGACTGTCTATATGTCCGTCCCAGCCTATGTCTATGTTGAGAAGCGGATACTGGGCTCGATCTCCATGAACACAGCATATCGTAACCCATTGGTCCTCAGGGGGTGGTATCTGGTGAATCAGACTACGTCGGACTACTGACTGACTACACCCGGAGTCAATTAAGGCCATAACAAGTTTTCCGTTGACCATCAGGGGGTACTTAAAGGACACACTACTCTTTCCTAGGCATAAGACTCTGCCTCTAGTCATGCCTATCTCCATTGGCTCTATACCCTCCTGCTTTCTGGGACATCCACGAGCGATATGGCCCCACTCCCCACAGTTAAAACATTGGGGTTGCTGCATCGGGCTTCTCTCCGGGTTTCTAGGTAGGCCGGTCTCTTCTGTTGCTCGTCGTGTGTGGAATTGAGTAGGGGTTATTGATGGTTTCCCCATGGGGCGGACGGGTTGTGGTTTACCCTCTCCTGATCTGTGATAAGCACAAGCTAGATCAACCGCTGTCTCAGTATCTATATTGGGGTGTTGTCGGATCCAGTGTCGGGTATGGGGCGGTAGGGAATCTAGATACTGCTCCAGAATAATCGCCTTAATTATGTCCTCACATTCCGCTCCTAGTGGTCCCAGCCACTTCAACCCTAGATCCTTCACCCGGTAATAGTATGTCCGAGGGTCTTCATGTGGTCCCCATCTTACTTTCCGGAACCTAGTTCTATAGTATTCGACATCATGTCCGACTCGTTCCAAAATACTCTTCTTTATCTCGGCATACGGGGTGACACCTCCTGTGTTTGCGGCCTGATAAGCGGATTGTAGGGTTCCTGTCAGGAGGGGAGCTATATACTGACCCCACCTCTCTGCCGGCCATTGAGCACTGGAAGCGACTCTCTCAAAGTTCGTAAAAAACGAGTCAGGGTCTTCTCCTTCTTGGTATTTTTGTAGGACTGAACTGGGCACATTGGGATGCACCTTACTTGCGGTTATAGTGTCGGTCAGCTTTTGTATGGCAGTCTCATGAACTAGCTGATTATTAGCCACAATGGTGGCCTGGCTTTTCAATGCCGACTGTAGGGCCTCCCTATCCTCTTTGGCCTCTCGTTGCTGGGCTTCCCAGACTAGCTGGAGATGGCGCTGCCCTTCGGCCAACTGCTTAATCATTTCTTCCATGCTGGACTTGTCCTCCATTATCCCGTATCTGTCCAAATCCCACTTCTGACACCACTGTAGGCGATGGGTGTGGTGTAGGGGTGATAGAGGACACAAACACTGAGGTTAACTACCCTTTATAGGGGTTTACGTGCTTTTTATTGTTCTTGGCGGTAGATAAGGGGGAGAATAACTTAGAACAGTCTGTGAGTAACCGGTGGTTCTGGGTTCTGTTTTCCTTTCCTTTTCTCCCTCTCTGGTCTCTATCCGTCTCAGGTGGGTTGCTTATTCCTTTCCCTTCCCTTTTCCTTCCAGGTGGCGTGTTCCGGTATCTTGGCGGCAGGTTTCCTCGGAAGAACAAAAACAAGGTGGCAGCCGGTAAGTGGGGAGGGTAAGCACGGTTTTGGTTCTGTGTGGGGTATGGGAGAGGAGGTGAACTAAGAAAAGGGGGGGGGGAGTGACGGAAGGGTTACTCTAACCTTTTCAGTGGGGAGGTGAATGGGTTTCTTTCCTAGTGTCAGGCAGCATACGTGGTTGTTAGGGTGCCCAGGGAACTTGCCCCGCTTCAGGCGCTCTCCCCTTAGAGGTAGTCACCCTGTCTCCCTTCCTCCCCTTTCCTCCCCCTTTCAGTCCTCCCCTCTCGTCCTACCCTTCCCCTTCCCTGGGTTCTGCTGTGGCCCTTTACTAAGGCACGTACCTTGTCCAGCCACGACCCTCCTGGGCCGTGGCAGGCTGTCGCGTCCTCCGTCTCCTCTCGGGGTGGCTCTTCCGTCCTTTCTTCCGTCTCTCTTCTCGGGTATTCCGGGTTGACGCTTCTCTCCGTCTCTTCTCGGGCGTCTGGCTCTCCGTTTCTCCTCGTCTCGCGCTTTCCGGCCGTCTCTCCCTCGGGGTCCGTTTTACGTCCTGAGGAGGAGTCCCGTCTCGTCCCGCCGTGCCCTTCTTCACTCTCGGCAACCCGGAACTCCGGGGCCGACTTCCGCCTCCTTCCCGATGCGTCTCCATGACGACGGGGTTGTCGATCTGGCGAGGCGTTCGGAGAGCGCCATGATTGGGTTTCCTCCGGCGCTCTCCTACAGTCTACCAGATGCTGATGCAGTTTATCATTTGAACAATTACTTAACAGGTGTTCTTTCACAAATAAATTGTACAGCCCATCATAATCATTTACACCACTGCCTTGAATCCAACCATCCAGTGTTTTTACTGAGTAGTCCACAAAATCAACCCAGGTCTGGCTCGAGGTTTTTTGAGCCCCTCGGAATCTAATTCTATACTCCTCAGTGGAGAATCCAAAGCCCTCAATCAGGGTTCCCTTCATGAGGTCATAAGATTCTGCATCTTTTCCAGGGAGTGTGAGGAGTCTATCCCTACACTTTCCAGTGAACATTTCCCAAAGGAGAGCATCCCAGTGAGATCTGTTTACTTTTCTGGTTACACAAGCCCTCTCAAAAGCTGTGAACCATTTGGTGATGTCATCACCATCTTCATATTTAGTTACAATCCCTTTAGGGATTTTCAACATGTCAGGAGAATCTCTGACCCTATTTATGTTGCTGCCACCATTGATGGGACCTAGGCCCATCTCTTGTCTTTCCCTTTCTATGGTTAGGAGCTGTCTCTCTAAAGCCAATCTTTTGGCCATCCTGGCTAACAGGAGGTCCTCTTCACTGAGGCTATCCTCAGTGATTTCAGAGGTGCTGGCCCCTCCTGTGAGGGAAGCAGCATCTCTGACTATTATGTTTGGAGACAGGGCTTGAGGGGCCCTGTTCTCCCTATGCAGGACTGGAGGGGGGGAAGTCTCCTCCAGGTCACTGGCTTCATCCTCTGGGGTGTCATCCTCAGAGGGGTTGGCTTTTTCAAACTCTGCCAAAAGCTCCTGGAGCTGTTGTTTGGAGGGTCTTAAGCCAATTGGGATTTTCTTTATTTTGCAGAGAGACCTTAGCTCCCTCATCTTAAGATGGAGGTAAGGGGTGAGATCGAGTTCCATCACATTCTCTTCTGCACTAGACATTATGGGCCTGATTACAACTTTGGAGGAGGTGTTAATCCGTCCCAAAAGTGACGGTAAAGTGACGGATATACCACCAGCCGTATTACGAGTTCCATAGGATATAATGGACTCGTAATACGGCTGGTGGTATATCCGTCACTTTACCGTCACTTTTGGAACGGATTAACACCTCCTCCAAAGTTGTAATCAGGCCCTATGTTTCTAAAAGTTGGGATACTTTTTAAGAATCTAAAACTAGTTCTAGAATCTAATTCAAACTTTCACAAAACTTTTAAACTCTAAAAGAAATGCTAAAAAGGGACTAACACAAGGCCCTAGCAGGACTTTTAAGAATTTAGAAAATTAGTTCAAATTGCAAAAATCAATTTCTAATGACAATTTTTGGAATTTGTCGTGTGATCAGGTATTGGCTGAGTAGTCCAGCAAATGCAAAGTCATGTACCCCACCGCTGATCCACCAATGTAGGAAGTTGGCTCTGTATGCACTACTTCAAAGTAAGGAATAGTATGCACAGAGTCCAAGGGATTCCCTTAGAGGTAAGATAGTGGCAAAAAGAGATAATTCTAATGCTCTATTTTGTGGTAGTGTGGTCGAGCAGTAGGCTTATCAAAGGAGCAGTGTTAAGCATTTGTTGTACACACACGAGCAATAAATGAGGAACACACACTCAAAGACAATTCCAGGCCAATAGGTTTTTGTATAGAAAAATATATTTTCTTAGTTTATTTTAAGAACCACAGGTTCAAATTTTACATGTAATACTTCAAATGAAAGGTATTGCAGGTAAGTACTTTAGGGACTTTGAATAATCACAATAGCATATATACTTTTCAAATCAATCACATATAGCTATTTTAAAACTAGACAGTGCAATTTTCAACAGTTCCTGGGGGAGGTAAGTATTTGTTAGTTCTTGTAGGTAAGTAAACCACCTACGGGGTTCACGTTTGGGTCCAAGGTAGCCCACCGTTGGGGGTTCAGAGCAACCCCAAAGTTAACACACCAGCAGCTCAGGGCCGGTCAGGTGCAGAGTTCAAAGTGGTGCCCAAAACGCATAGGCTTCAATGGGGAAGGGGTTGCCCCGGTTCCAGTCTGCCAGCAGGTAAGTACCCGCGTCTTCGGAGGGCAGACCAGGGAGGGTTTTGTAGTGCACCGGGGGGGACACAAGTTAGCACAGAAAGTACACCCTCAGCAGCACGGGGGCAGCCGGGGGCAGTGTGCAAACACGCGTCGGGTTTGTAATTGAAATCAATGGGAGACCAAGGGGTCTCTTCAGCAATGCAGGCAGGCAAGGGGGGGGCTCCTCTGGGTAGCCACCACCTGGGCAAGGGAGAGGGCCTCCTGCGGGTCACTCCTGCACTAAAGTTCAGATCCTTCAGGTCCTGGGGGCTGCGGGTGCAGAGTCTTTTCCAGGTGTCTGGATCTGAGAACAGGCAGTCGCAGTCAGGGGAGCCTCGGGATTCCCTCTGCAGGCGTCGCTGTGGGGGCTCAGGGAGGGGCAACTCTGGCTACTCACGGTCTCGCAGTCGCCGGGGAGTCCTCCCTGAAGTGTTGTTTCTCCACAAGTCGAGCTGGGGGCGTCGGGTGCAGAGTTGCAAGTCTCACGCTTCTGGCAGGAAACGCAGTTGTCTTGAAGTTGCTTCTTTGGAAACAAAGTTTCAGTCTTTGGTGAACAGGGCCGCTGTTCTTGGGAGTTTCTTGGTCCTTCTAGAGCAGGGCAGTCCTCTGAGGATTCAGAGGTCGCTGGTCCTGGGGAAACCGTCGCTGGAGCAGTTTCTTCAGAAGGGGGGAGACAGGCCGGTAGAGCTGGGGCCAAAGCAGTTGGTGTCTCCGTCTTCTCTGCAGGTTTTTTTTTTAGCTTAGCAGTCCTCTTCTTCTTAGGTTGCAGGAATCTGAGTTCCTTGGTTCAGGGGAGCCACTAAATACAGAATTTAGGGGGGTGTTTAGGTCAGGGAGGGTAGTAGCCAATGGTTACTAGCCCTGAGGGTGGCTACACCCACTTTGTGCCTCCTCCCAAGGGGAGGGGGTCACATTCCTATCCCTATTGGGGGATCCTCCATCTGCAAGATGGAGGATACCTAAAATTCAGAGTCACTTCAGCTCAGGTTGCCTTAGGGGCTGTCCTGACTGGTCAGTGAATCCTCCTTGTTTTTCTCATTATCTCCTCCGTCCTTGCCGCCAAAAGTGGGGCCGTGGCCGGAGGGGGCGGGCAACTCCACTAGCTGGAATGCCCTGTGGTGCTGTAACAAAGAGGGTGAGCCTTTGAGGCTCACCGCCAGGTGTTACACCTCCTGCAAGGGGGAGGTGATAAGCATCTCCACACAGTGCAGGCTTTGTTACTAGCCACAGAGTGACAAAGGCACTCTCCCCATGTGGCCAGCAACATGTCTCGAGTGTGGCAGGCTGCTAAAACCAGTCAGCCTACACGGGTAGTTGGTGACGGTTTCAGGGGGCACCTCTAAGGTGCCCTCTGGGGTGTATGTTACAATAAAATGTACACTGGCATCAGTGTGCATTTATTGTGCTGAGAAGTTTGATACCAAACTTCCCAGTTTTCAGTGTAGCCATTATGGTGCTGTGGAGTTCGTGTTTGAAAGACTCCCAGACCATATACTCTTATGGCTACCCTGCACTTACAATGTCTAAGGTTTTGCTTAGACACTGTAGGGGCACAGTGCTCATGCACTGGTGCCCTCACCTATGGTATAGTGCACCCTGCCTTAGGGCTGTAAGGCCTGCTAGAGGGGTGACTTATCTATACTGCATAGGCAGTGTGAGGTTGGCATGGCACCCTGAGGGGAGTGCCATGTCGACTTACTCGTTTTGTCCTCACCAGCACACACAGGCTGGCAAGCAGTGTGTCTGTGCTGAGTGAGGGGTCACCAGGGTGGCATAAGATATGCTGCAGCCCTTATAGACCTTCCCTGGCATCAGGGCCCTTGGTACCAGGGGTACCAGTTTCAAGGGACTTAAGTGGATGCCAGGGTGTCCCAATTGTGTAAACAAAAGTACAGGTTAGGGAAAGAACACTGGTGCTGGGGCCTGGTTAGCAGGCCTCAGCACACTTTCAAATCAAAACATAGCATCAGCAAAGGCAAAAAGTCAGGGGGTAACCATGCCAAGGAGGCATTTCCTTACACTTGGTGTCACAGCAATGCAGATTTTAAATTACCTTAGTCAAAGGAGGGCCCCACAGAAAGTGTTATTATTTTTCAGAGAAATTAAATGTTTGACCACGTACTCCTTCCTCAAAAAAACATAAAGCCCTTTGAAACAAAACACGTGAAACTGAAAGTGTTTACACCTGTAGTTTTGCTGGCACAGTGGATAATGTGCTGTCTGAGGGGGTGTATTGATTTAACCAGGACCACTGGAACTTTGAGGCACGAGAGGGACAAATTATATTGTAGGGTTGAGTAAATTATGCAGCAAGAAAAGGCAAATCATGTAGCATAAGGCAGCAAATTGGATGATATTATTAGTTCATTATTTTGCCGTTTTGAGGGTCGAGCACGCAAGTGCTCTGGCCTGTTATAATCTCTCTGTGGGCTTTTAACCATGCCCACTCTGGCTATTCATTCTTCGTTGTGCTTGTTTTAAGTGCTTAATTTTTATTGGTGCATTTTGTAAAAAGTGCCTCCCTATGTGTGCTGAGTTCCCTCCCAGGCTATTTCACTAAGTGAACATTTTTGTTGGCCATCACACTACGTCACGATTCCTCCTGTTACAGCATGTGATGGCTCATCCTCCGGTTTCGGGTTGCCTTTCATTCTAGCCATGATCCTTTGTATACATCCATGCAGGTAGCCAATAACTCTTGTGCTTATACTCATGGAGGCTCTGGCGCTTTGAAATGATTTGCTTATGTCAACTGTTTTACTTTTCATTTTTAATTTATGTGGCAAGAAGTGTCCAGTTAGGAATTTACAATGCTAATAGCTCTAACTTGAGCAAACGCGAGACCCATTGCATTGCAAATGCTTTTTAAACTTAACAGTGTCTGGGCATTCATTGCAATTCAATAGTACAAGTTTAACACTGAAATATAGAAATAAGCAACAGAAAAGTAAGCAGTCAGCATTGCAAAGGGCCTTCTACTGCATGCCAACACATGTTGCAGCGTTTTAAGTAACGTTTGAACCGTTTCAGCTAGAAGCAAGATTTTTTTGTTAATGTTCTGTTATGCAGCAGACTATGGATTATGTGGCAAATATGACAAGCCTATATGCGAAAAACGCAGCAGCTATACAGTCACATAATGCCAGTGGCCCTGGGTATAACCCTACTGGCTTCATTCTGCACAGTACCAACCCAACAATTCCTCTTTCTGGGAAAAATGGATCATGGTATTAAAAACACCTGTTAGTACAGTGCTACAAAATGGCAGAAGATTCAGTGGAGTGCCTGTGTAACAACTCAAATTGCATGCATCTTTCCTTTCTTTTTTCTGCCTACTTTAGCAGTGCACTGCCTTTTAACTCTCTTGCACCAATGTCTGTAGCTCACTTCATTTGTCCTCATCAAGCACAGCCCTGTACTTTTATCACAACATCGACAAACAGTGATTATTTTGTGCAGCTCAGTGGCAGTGGTTGGCACAAGCACTCATTTTTAGACACCAAGACTTATTTTTATTATGAGATTTTCACCAGAGCAATAGAGAGAAAGGCAGAAAGGGAGGGGGGACAGAGTCATAGGAAAGCACTGACAAAGGAGAAAGGAGAGAGGAAAATGACCTTGCAAGAGTGAAATAAAGAGACAGGAAGAGTAGGATGGTGGAAGAAAGTGGAATAAGGTGAAACCAAGTCTTGGTTGCCCTCATAGTGACGAGCCCTGGATTCAACAACTTCTACCAAGTTCTGCTTAAAGGAAATCTGCACCCCGAACACATATAACATATGTTTGTGTGTGTGTGAATATATACACATATATACACACACACACAGATAGATAGATAAATAGATAGAAAAAAATCTCAACACATTTTGTTTGTGTTGGTGGTTTGCCTCTTCCACTATAGAGGCAATGGTGAGGGCCTATCACTTCCAGGCTTTCGTCCATGCTGTCTCCATGAGCAGAGTTTATCTTTTCTTTTAGTCCCAGGTAAGGGTGTGTGTCTTTTTTATTAAAATTGGGTTAGACTTTGCACCCAGAGAGTATCTAGTAATTCTTCTTCAAATCGTCTTTCAATACTGATACCACTCTAATCATTACTTCTCAATGGATGACTTGATCCCCACAATTTCAGCTATATAAATATCTATCATCCCCTCTATTATTAAATGCAAGAGAGTCACTGCATTCACCTTATCTCAATTGTTGTATATGCATATACAATAAATAAAAATTTAAAACAGTCACCGGCTATTTACATTTTCATCATCTTTTTATATCAAATACCATTTAGAACATGGCATATCTATGAAAACAAAATTAAAAAGTAAAATAGTATACCAGACACCCCTTCTCATTCACACATATCTACTGAATAACTGGTAAGGGGGAGACAAAAACACCAAGCAATATGAATTTAATCAATTAGACCCCTCTCATTTCCAGACACTTTTTCAACAATTATCAACTTTGTGCACAACGTTTTGGCTCATCATTTGTTGCCTTCATTATGTTACAAATGGATTATGATCTAAAAGACAAGAGGGGGAGCAAATATATAAAGGGGAGCATAGGATAATTGAGATTCATGGACCTCAAGATGAGCATTAGGAGAAGAGTTTCAGTGGAATAATTGGATTTTCAGTCCTGACTAATGTTACTGGTCATACAAGCAAATTTCTTTACCATAAAGTTCTTCCAAAATTATCCCCCTCATACTAAAATATTGATGCTTCACAAAAGGTTGCAGTTTGCAAATGTGGACCACTTTTTAGTTTGGGTGCCCAGCACGGACGTCAATTCACTGAAATGCTGGGGGTAGCAGAAGCGATATCACAAGCCCTTTAACCTCCACTTTCATTTACACACACGCACAAACACACAGACGCACTTATACATGCACACAAATTCACACCTACATACACTCTCTCTCACACACAAACACTCTCACCCGCAAGCATGCACACAACATACATTTAAAAACTCAGCCGCCATGGTAGGGCATATTCCAGCTAATTGTACTCTATTTTTACTACACTAATAGTGAATAATAAATTATTCTTCACTATTGGTGTAATAAAAAATTGACAGAAAACAGAGAGTGTGGAGCCCCAACTGACGTCCATAAGGACAATTTGCCGCTGTGTTCCTGGCACTGAATTTGCCACCTCTAGTGACAGTGGTCACAAAGGGAGTGCCAGAGGTCACAGCTGCGACCTCTAAATGACGTCCATAGTGCCCGGGCCTATTTTTGGTCACAATCCGACCCTGGCAATCCTTCAATATCTGAATTCTATTGCTAACCTCTGAACAGTGCCACTGTTAGTACTAGCAAACAGGTGTTAGAAATGGGGTCTGTAGTTGGCAGAGGTATACACCCTTGTCCAAGTAGGGACCACAGTCCTAGTCAAGGTAAGTCACAATACAATCCAAATTATCCTGTGCCCATCGTCTGCTAGCTAGGCACTGAGCCGTCAGGCTTAACGTAGAAGGCAATGTGTAAAGTATTTGTGCAATGAATCACACAGTAACACAGTGAAAACACCACAAAAATACACCACACAGGTTTAGAAAAATACATACATTTATATGGATAAAATAAGGTCAAAACGACAAAGATCTAATAAGCACAAGTTGAAATATCACTTTTAAAATGTTTGAAAGAGTCTCAATCCTTAGAAATCAATAGTTGTTTCTTTGTAACACACAATACCTGGGATGCATCAAAAATAACGACTCACGGAGACAGCAGAGGAGGATATGCATGGAAAAATAAGGTGTTGCGTTTAATTTTCCAGCATGGAACAGACAATGGGGGTCATTCTGACCTTGGCGGTAAAAGGCTCTTACCGCCGGTCAGAAGACCGCCATCATACCGCCGCGGCCGCGGTAAACCGCCACGGTCATTCTGACCCACAACTGCCAAATCGCCAAAAACCCGACATCCACTGAAGGCCGCCTCATCAGCGGTCAGCGATAAACTGGAGATGGCCAAACCTCCACCGTCACGCCAACACAAACACGCCCATGCCATTACGACCCACGAATCCACGCGGCGGTCTTTCAACCGCGGTATCCCATTGGCGGTACACACCGCAGCGGTCAAAATACACACACAGTTACAAAACACAACCACATTGGACAATTCGAAATACACACACCTGATACACATACATACACCACTCCCACACACCCATCACGATATAAAACACACACCCACAACACCCACAAACCCCCACAACTCGAAATTCATAGACAAGGCGCAAAACACAGAGAGAGAGCACAGGGAACGCAAAGCACAACACACACAGGAACCCAACATCATCACCCACACCACATCTACGCACAAAACACCACACACCACCACACTCATCACCACAAACACCACCCCACACCTCATCCACACCACCCCATGGCACCCCAAAGACACCCCAGGTTCTCGGACCAAGAACTCAGGGTCATGGTGGAGGAAATAATGAGGGTAGAGCCCCAGCTCTTCGGCACACAGGTGCAGCACACCACAATAGCCAGGAAGGCGGAGCTATGGCAAAGGATCGTCGACAGGGTCAACGCTGTGGGACAGCATCCCAGAAATCGGGAAGACATCCGAAAGCGCTGGAACGACCTACGGGGGAAGGTGCGGTCGATGGTGTCAAGACACAACATCGCTGTGCAGAAGACTGGCGGCGGACCCCCACCCACTCCACCCGAATTCACAGCATGGGAGCAAGAGGTCTTGAACATCCTGCATCCTGAGGGCCTCGCTGGAGTAGGCGGAGGAATGGACTCTGGTAAGTCTAATCTCAACTACTTCACCCCCCCCACCCACCAGCATGCCCACCCACACCCCCACCCTCACCCCCAACCCCCCAGCACACATCCTCCCTGTTAATGTCTCACCAGCACAACCCACCCAACCCAACACCAACCCCTGAATGCCAACACAAACCATGGACACCCATCACCTAAGCATGACCACTGCACATACCAATCCCCCCCCCCAAACCACCCTCACAACTCCTCCCACAAGGGACTGCCAGCACTGGGGGACAAGGGCACCCACAAATTGCACGCCATGGCACACACAAAAGCAATAACCATACTCTTTTACCCCTGCAGGGCCCGAACGCCAACACACCGGCCAGGAGGGTCCAGATTTGTCCATCCCACCCCCAGAACAGGCCCCCAGTGATGACAGCAGCTCTGTCGACCTAGAACCTGATGACCAGCCCGGACCATCGGGGACCTCTGGACAGTCGGTTACCCTCAGTCAGCCACAGGCCACAGCAGACCTACCCCCCTCTGGAAACACCAGCACAGCACCCACCCAGCGGGCCCATGCTTCTGTCTCCAGGACAGGTCAAGCAGCGGTGTGTCTACCAGTACAGGGCACCCAGGGTAACCCACAACCCCCAACAACAACAGGGACCTGGGGGCACTGGTAGTGGGCACACCGTCCAGGGGACAGAGGCCCAGTAACAAAGGGGAACTGGGAGGGCTGCTGTGCGACAGAGGGAGGACAGGCCTAGGGAACCCACTGTCCAAGAGGCCCTCACCACCATCATGGGAGCGTACCACCACTCCCAAGAGACGATGGCGACGGTCCTGGCCAGGTTCCAGGAGATCCAGGCCATGCAGGAGGGCCAGTACATGGGGTTCCGGGAAGAACTGCGCAGCATCAGTTCCGCAATGGGTACAATCGTGGTGGCACTCAACCAGATTGTCACCACATTGCGGGACCATGTGGCCCCCCAAAGGGCCCCTGCCACTAGCATGGAGGGAGAACAGCCCACCACCTCCGCCGGCGCTAGTGGTCAGGAGGCCCCGACACAACAGCAACGGCCCACCCGGACCCCACCCCCTGCAGAACAAGAACCACCCCGCAAGAAAGGCCTGAGATCGAGGAAGAAGACAGAGTAGGATGTCAGGACCCCCGCCATGCACGGAATCCCCCGGATGTCATCCCACTGTCCCACTTGTTCACCCTGTCCAACCTTGAACTGCCCCTGCTCCACCTTCCACAGGCATATGGACAATGGACCTGTAGGAACGACAGTCTGGACACTGCCATGGACATGCCTCCACCATCACCCATCATCCTTTTAGAATTATACACCTATTTAAAAACTACAATAAACACATTTTTTGCACAAAAACAAACTGGATTCTGCTATCTATTTATTTAAACCAAATGTATTCGAGATAACCAACAAAACATTTTTATTAACATTGTGATGACAACATACCAGTGTCACACAGCGGTAGTCCATGGGGAAAAAAACCAGAGGGCACTCCGTGGGGATCAGATTACTGAAATAGGAAGTGAAATACACAACTAAGTTACCATACATTGGGGTGAAAGGTCAGACAGTAGAGAGCCTCTACAGTTACAGATATAATACAATGCAGGAGTAGATTCTTACCTGTGTGTCACTGGAAATACTGCAGTATCACTCTGTCCCTGTTGTCTGTGTCGTCCTCTTCGTCTTCCTCCTCTTCACTCTCCGCAGGCTCCACAGCGGCCACAACACCACCATCTGGACCATCCTCCTGCAGGAAAGGCACCTGGCGTCGCAAAGCCAGGTTGTGAAGCATGCAGCAGGCCACGATGATATGACACACCTTCTTTGGTGAGTACATTAGGGATCCACCAGTCATATGCAGGCACCTAAACCTGACCTTCAGGAGGCCGAAGGTACGCTCAATCACCCTCCTAGTACGCCCATGGGCCTCATTGTACCGTTCCTCTGCCCTGGTCCTGGGATTCCTCACTGGGGTCAATAGCCAAGGCAGGTTGGGGTAACCAGAGTCACCAATTAGCCACACACGGTGTCTCTGTAGCTGTTCCATCACATAAGGGATGCTGCTATTTCGCATGATGTACGCGTCATGCACTGACCCTGGGAACTTGGCATTTAAATGGGAGATGTACTGGTCAGCCAAACAGACCACCTGGACATTCATCGAATGATAATTTTTTCGGTTCCTGTACACCTGTTCATCATCTTTTGGGGGAACCAAAGCCACATAGGTACTATCAATGGCACCAATGATATTGGGAATGTGTCCAAGGGCATAGAAATCACCCTTCACTGTAGGCAAGTCACCCACCTCAGGGAAAATGATGTAGCTCCGCATGTATTTCATCAGGGCAGACAACACTCTGGACAACACCTTTGAAAACATAGGCTGAGACATCCCAGATGAAATGGCCACTGTAGTTTGAAATTATCCACTGGCAAAAAAATGCAGTACTGACAGCACCTGCACTAGAGGCGGAATCCCTGTGGGTTGGCGGATGGGTGACATCAGGTCTGGCTCCAGCTGGGCACACAGTTCCTGTATAGTGGCACGGTTGAGTCTGTAGGTGAGTATGACGGGTCTTTCTTCCATTGTCGACAGGTCCACCAGCGGTCTGTACACGGGAGGATTCCTCCATCTCCTCGCAAGTCCCAGCGGACGGTGCCTAGGAAGGACAACATGGAGCACCGAGTCAAGCAACCCACAGGTGAGTGCCCACAGCATGCACAGTACACGAATCTCTCGGTATTGAATGGCTAGTATGAATGTTGGTGCAAGGCCTAGCCATGTGTGACGCAGTAGGAATTAAGCCATTTGGGCCCTGGAAATGGCGGCTGCCTGACCTGTGAAGTGTGACAATGTGAAGTGAGGTCATTAGGCAAGCGTGGCACACCGTGGCGGGAGGCGGTCGCAGTCCGCGGCGCAAAGCCGCATTGGACAACATTGAACCCTATGGGTTTCAGGAGCCAATGGCGGGGAGCGCCGGCGGTCGCGGTACGCACCGCCACGGTACGCACCGCCGCAGCCGTAACCGCTATTTTCTCTATGCTTATTCACACGAGACCTTATCATCCACAGGAGAGGACCTATACTGCAAGTGCTGCTGTGACCTCGGTCTGGAAGTGACAATGGCTGCTGCGACTGGGGAAAGGGCCCCGCCTTCAGTTCCGAGGAGTTGGAGAAGCTCGTGGACGGGGTCCTCCCCCAGTATGCGCTACTCTACCGGCCTCCAGACCAACAGGTGAGTACACGGGGGCAATGTATAGTGCCCAATGCCTGGGTTGAGTGGGGAGGATGTACGATGGAGGCAAGGGCAGCGAATGACGAATGCATGGCACGACAGATGAGAGCATGTGCCACATGGCAAGGTTGGGGAGGGGGGGCCACTCACATCGAGCATGCAGAAAAGTGATGATGTTTCTCTTCCCCCCCTGTACATGTCACATAGGTCAGCGCCCATCAGAAGATCGACATTTGGCGCGCCATCGCCAAGGACGTCCGGGCCCTGGGGGTCCACAACAGAAGGGGCACCCACTGCCGCAAGAGGTGGGAGGACATCCGCCGCGGGAGCAGGAAGTCCGCGGAGGCTCTGCTGGGGATGGCCTCCCAACCTAGGAGGGGTGCCAGTCGTACCTTGACCCCCCTGATGTCCCGGATCCTGGCGGTGGCCTACCCCGATTTAGATGGGCGCTTGAGGACATCACAGCAGACACAAGGGGGTGAGTACCAGCACATTTGCCTATTTAGCGCGCAGTGGAGGTGCCTGGGGGGGAGGAGGGCTGTGGGTATCCCTAGGCCAGGGCGATTTCTGTAGGATAGGCCCGTCCGTGAGGTATGGTCCTGTGCCCCCGCCCCCCACCTCTGTAGGGTGCCTAGTAATGCGATTCATGGACCAGTGTATACTGTGTGGGCAGTTGTCGCCCATAGGCTTGTGGGGCATGTCCCAGTGAATGAGTAGTGTACCCCAAGTGCGCAGCGTAGTGCAGGGGGCTTCTGTGTCTGTCCTCTCCGCCAACGGTGTCCCCAATGCATGCACTCAACTTGTCTTTATGTTTTCCACCACCCCCCTCCATTTTCTTTGTTTTTCTGTGAATGTGTGCATTAGCATCATCAGATGGAGGAGAAGTGGCATTGGCGCAAGAGGGAGCTGCATCTCACATGGCCCCGGAGGGCCATGCAACTGACTCCGAGTTCACCAGTGAGACGGAGGGCGAGGGGAGCACCACAACGGGGACCCGTGGAGACGTCAGCGACACCGACACGTCCTCGGAAGAGAGCTCCCTTGCGGTGGTGGCAACATCCGTGCCCACCGATCCTACAGGTACAGCCGCCACCCAGCGCACCAACTCCGCCCTCCCAGCAGCCCCTCGGCCTTCGGCCCGTGCCCGCAAGGCCAGGAAGCCGGCCATCTCCTTCGCCCCAGGCACCTCAGGCCCTGCCCCAGTCACCCCTGCTGCCCTCAGTGAGGAGGTCATTGACCTCCTGAGGACCATCATTGTTGGGCAGTCTACCCTTTTGAATGCCATCCAGGGTGTGGAGAAGGAGGTGCATCAAAGCAATGCATACCTGGAGGGCCTTCATTCGGGTCAGGCTGCCCATCAACGATCGTTCAACGCTCTGGCCTCAGCACTGACGGCAGCGATTGTCCCTGTCTCCAGCCTCACTCTTCTGACTCCCTCCACCCAGTCCCACTCCCCTGTTCCTCTGCCTATCCCATCCACACCTACAGACCAGCCTGCACACACCTCAACACCCAAGGGCAGCTCATCCAAACATAAGCACCACAGAACACACAAGCATTCACCCAAGCAACATCCAGATGCAGACATGCCAACAGTAACTACCTCCTCTGTGTCCCCCACCTCCTCGTCTCCCTCCTCCCTCCCTGTGACGTCTCCACACACACCTGCAAGCACACCACCATCAGCCATTGCACCCATCACCAGCACACCCTCCAGTACCGTCCGCACACGTGCAGTCACCACCCCCACTGCCATGTACACGTCCCCTGTGTCCTCTCCCAGTGTGTCTGTCACCCCCGCTTCCCAACCACACAAACGCAGGCAGGCACCCAAACAACAGCCATCCACCTCACGTCAGCCTCCAGCCCAAGCACCTGCACCCAAAGACAGCACACTTGACTCTCCTACAACCACAACCTCTTCCTCCACTCCCATACCCACTCCAGCTACCCTTCCCATGGCTCCAAAGAAAAATTTCCTCTCTAAATATGACCTTTTTTCCTCACCTGACCCACCCCCTCCATCCCGTAAGAGTTCCACAAACACCTCAGCCACCACCAGCCCAGCAACTCCCAAGAACGTTGTGCCTGGTTTTTGGAGTCCGCCCTTTCCTTGGTCTGGGACATCATCCAGCAGCAAAGGCACAGCCAGCCCCCCCCCTGGGAAGAGGAGCAAAAAACTCAAGGGCAGGCGCGACAGGCCTGATACGCCTGCCCCCAAGGAGGGTAGCCTTACACCGTCACCTGCCACATCGGGTAAGGGAGCCAAGGGCCACGGACAGTCTGCCAAGGAGGGCAAGGGCAGCAAGGAGCAAAAGGCAGGGAGCAGCCGACCTGGCCAGGAGGGCCCCACCAGCCCCATTCCGGGGGTATCGGAGGAGACACAGGGCCCGAGGGCTCCATCACAGGAGGGCCCCGCAACGGAGAGGTCCGATGCAGACTGAGCGGCAAGTATTGGCCAGGTGTGGTTCACTGGAAACACAAGACAGGCACCGCTGAACAGGGCCCCGCCGTCTCAAGCACTGCTGAACTGGGCCCCGCCGTGAGAAGCACCGCTGAACAGGGCCCCACCGTGAGAAGCACCGCTGAACAGGGCCCTGCCGTGAGAAGCACCGCTGAACAGGGCCCCGCCGTCTCAAGCACCGCTGAACAGGGCCCCGCCGTGAGAAGCACTGCTGAACAGGGCCCCGCCGTCTCAAGCACCGCTGAACTGGGCCCTTCCTGTCAAGCACCGCTCCGCTGGGCCCTTCCTGTCAAGCACCGCTCCGCTGGGCCTTTCCTGTCAAGCACCACTCCGCTGGGCCCTTCCTGTCAAGCACCGCTCCGCTGGGCCCCGCCGTCTCAAGCACCGCTCCGCTGGGCCCCGCCATCTCAAGCACCGCTGAACTGGGCCCTTCCTGTCAAGCACCGCTGGCCCATTGGCAGTCCCGGTTCTGTGTCGGGCAGGCCTTCACGACGCACTCTGCCCACCATGCCTCCTCCATGACCAGTGGTCTCTGTAATCCACCTGATGGACTGTGGCTTTGCACTCCCCAGGATGTAACAGTGGGCAAGCCACCCACTGTAGAGACTTGAGAGACTGTGGCTTTGCACTCCCCAGGATGTAACAGTGGGCAAGCCACCCACTTGTGAGACTTGAGAGACTGTGGCTTGGCACTCCCCAGGATGTAACAGTGGGCAAGCCACCCACTGTAGTGACTTGAGAGACTGTGGCTTTGCACTCCCCAGGATGGCACAGTGGGCAATCCACCCACTGTAGAGACTTGAGAGACTGTGGCTTTGCACTCCCCAGGATGGCACAGTGGGCATGGAGGCCCTTCGTGGATCTGGCGTCGTGGACTCATGTGGCTGAGGTGCCCCCCCTTCCCTTCCCCCTGAGGTGCCTGTTTTATCTTTTTGTGATGCCCCAGCAGTGTTCTCTCCAATGGACTCGTTCTCGTGTGTGGGCTTTGTCCATGTGTTGCTACACATTGGCCCACGGACATTTGGACTTTGAAAGACTGGGCCGGACTTTTGCTACTTGTATGTATATAGTTCGAGATGTGTATTTATTATTCATATATTGCTAAGATCGCTATACTTTATTGTTGCAATAATATAGTTCTACTTTTACATTCATTGCCTTTTGTCTTAGCTTTTTGGGGAGGGGGCGGTTTGGGGGTGTCACTCTGACTTTTTTTATGCATAGGTGTGTAGGTATTTCGGTCGGGTGAGGGTGGGGGTGGGTGTGTCGCGTATGTGTGTGCCCGTAACCTTTCCTCCTCCCCCCTCCCCTGTGTCGTAGGTGCAGTACTCACCGTTGTCGTCTGCGGCGAGGTTCGTGATCCTGGAAGAAGAGCAGGAAGGCAATGGCTGGGAGGATGTGGAGTTCGGGTTCCATGCTGTTCCGATTCCTCGTGGAGTGTGTCGAGGTAAGCGTTTTCCTTTTGAAATGTCTGTTTCCGCTGTGTTTTTATCGGCGGGGCTCCCGCCCCCGAAAAGGTGGTGGATTGGTGAGTCGTGATAGGGTGGGCGGTACATTGTCTGCCGCCTGCCTGTTGGCGGTGACCGCCGCGCTGTTTGTTTGTACCGCTGTGGCGGTCGGAGTGTTAATGCGGCGGCCTGTGTTGGCGGTTCCCGCCAGGGTCAGAATTCAATATTTTTGGCCGCCAGCCTGTTGGCGGGTTGGCCGCCGCTTTAACACTGACCGCCAGGGTCAGAATGACCCCCAATGTGTTGTTTCTTTCCATGCTGTAAGGGTTTGCGTCGTTTTTCTGGCTCACAGTCTTGGTTCCTCTCTGTGATGCGGAGGTACTTTGATGCCCAGGAACGATGCGTTGTAAATCCTTGATGAGCTGGTAGAAGGAGCAGCTGCTGCGTCGATCCGGTAGGCTATGCGTCAAATTTTCTATCACAATGCAGGCGCTGAGTCGAATTTCCAGTCAGGAAGTTGGTGCTGCGTCATTCTGGTAGCGGTGTGGCGATTTTTGAGCCGCAATGCAGGCTTTGGGTCAATTTCTGCATGTGTTGCTTAGATGTTCGACACACAAGGAGTTTCTTTGAAGAGGTGAAGTCTTTGTTGGCCCTGAGACTTCAGAAACAGGAGGCAAGCTCAATACAAACCCTTGGAATGCACTTCAGGAGGAAGGCAGAGTCCTACTAGCAGAGTCAGAGGTTAGCAGGACAGCAGGGCAACAAGCAGGGCAGCAGTCCTTTTCGACAAAGCAGTCCAGATGAGTCCTTTGGGCAGCCAGGCAGTTACTGTGACAGAGTACAGGTGTAGGTCCCTAAGTGTCTGATATGGTGGGGTCAGAGACCTAGTTTATATACCCAAAAATGCCTTTGAAGTGGGGGAAACTTCAAAGATTGGTTTTGAAGTCCACAAGTTCCCCTTTCAGCCCAGTTCTGTCTGCCAGGATCCCTGTGGTGGTTATCAGTCCTTCTTATGAGAGCAGGCCACTGACCTTTGAAATGTAAGTGTGAGCCTCTCCACCCTTCCAGCCCAGGAAGACCCATTCAGTATGCAGATGAATGCAGAAGTGACTGAGGGGGTCATTCCTACATTGGCGGGCGGGCAGCGGGAACCGCCGAATGACCGCACCGCGGTCAAAAGACCGCGGCGGCCATTCTGGCTTTCCCTCTGGGCCGGCGGGCGACCGCCAGAAGGCCGCCCGCCGGCCCAGCGGGAAACCCCCTTCTACGAGGATGCCGGCTCCGAATAGAGCCGGCGGAGTCGAAGGGGTGCGACGGGTGCAGTGGCACCCATCGCGATTTTCAGTGTCTGCTTTGCAGACACTGAAAATCTTAGTGGGGCCCTGTTAGGGGGTCCCTGCAGTGCCCATGCCAAGGGCATGGGCACTCCAGGGGCCCCCAGGGGCCCCACGACACCCGTTACCGCCATCCTGTTCCTGGCGGTGAAAACTGCCAGGAACAGGATGGCGGTAAGGGGGTCGGAAACCCCATGGCGGCGCTGCAAGCAGCGCCGCCATGGAGGATTCCCTCGGCCAGGGGTAAACCAGCGGGAAACCGCCGGTTGCCCAAGGAAGCACCGCCAGCCTGTTGGCGGTGCTTCCGTCATTTTAGCCCTGGCGGTCGCCGACCGCCAGGGTTAGAATGACCCCCTGAGTGTCTTGTGTTTATGGACGACTGGGTGGAATGCACAAGGGGAGCAGTCAACCAGCACAGACTAGACGTGGACTGGAGACAGGCTGTAAGGCACATATGGCAGTAAGTTCAGAGAAATGCCCACTATCTAAAAGTGGCATTTCTAAAATAGTAATATTTAATCCAACTTCACCAGTAAGCAGGATTTTCTATTGCTGGTCTGGCAATACCAAACAAGACATGGCTACTCCTTCCAGATCAGAATCTACCACTTAAGAGTATATGAGGGCATTTCTAATGCCAGTCTCTGAGAGGAGCAGGCCTCACAGTAGTGGAAAACGAATTTAGGAGTTTTTCACTACCAGGACATGTAAAACACATAACTACATGTCCTGCCTTTTACCAACATAGCACCATGCCCTATGGGTTACCTAGGGCCTCCCTTAGGGTGACTTATATGTAGAAAAAGGGGAGCTGAAGGCTAGGCAAGTGGTTTTAAATGGCAAGTCAAAGTGGCAGTGAAACTGCACACACAGGCCTTACAATGGCAGACCTGAGAAGGGGCTCCTTGTGTGGGTAGCACAAACAGTGCTGCAGGCCCACTAGTAGCATTTAATTTACAGGACCTGGGCACCCGTAGTGCACTTTACTAGGGACTTACAGGTAAATTAAATATGCAAATTGGGTAGGAACCATTGTTACCATGTTTAGGGGAGAGAGCATATGCATTTTAGCACTGGACAGCAGCGGTAAAGTGTGCAGAGTAATAAAACCAGCAAAAACAGTGTCAGAAAAATAGTGGGAGCCGGGGTAAACATTGGGGATGACCACCCTAAGGCTGTCAGGTCCAACAGCAGGGTTTTGTGTTTGGAAGGCAGGGATAAGAATGGGGGAGAGTGAAATATGTGGCAATAAGAACAGTACCTATATGAGAAAAGGGCACTGGCTTCACTTAATATCAATTTTGTGGTGTGCTGGACCCTGAATTCCCACAAACTGAAAGAATCAAAACTGCATACTTTCTTGTGATTTACAATACAGGGAAATGAACTGAGAACAGAATCCCGGGGGATTTAGCTGCAGGAAAGTATCACTTGCGTCAGTTGAGAAGACCCCAGATGGTGACACATACGAAGTTATTTCCGCGTTCCCATCCAACAGGCCACGTCCTGAGTACATAAGCTCAGAGACAGTAAAGGACAAAAAACATGTCTCTGCGAAGGAATGTAACACCCACGAAAATAGCCGTATTTACGAGAATTTAAAGTGTGCTTTTCTGCTTGTCAGTCCACTGTTCCCACCAGTTCACAGAAAAAAAGCAATCAACTGTTTCCCCTTCTTAGCAGTGGAAACCACTGTGGTGGTGTGTGACGTCTTGAGCCTTCTGCGCGCCGGTAAACTTCCGTGCTGCGCTTACAACAGGCGTTCTGGGAGAAGGGCGTCAGAGCATGGACACTAAGGAGAGGTTTCTTCGGGAGGATGCCCTTCCACAGCTGCTACCAAACAAGGATATCGATCTCTATATTAACGCTCTTCATTTTTTTTTCATTTGCACCCAAAAAGGAAATATGTTTTTTTCATACTTTAAAGAATCAAAATTATCCAGCAAAGTTTTTCGACTCCCTGAAATAATCACTGCTTCTCAGATATAACAACTGTCAAGCCGTTTCTATACACTGAAAAGTGTCACTGTGTGGGAGGTTTGTGAACTCCTCACACATCTCAAGGCTAACACCTGGATGTCTCCGATTGTGCCCTATTCGCCCACACCTCTTCGTGCGCACCCTGCCAAAATACCATAATTTTTAAGTTCCACTTGTCCTCCATGACTCCTTTTGCTGCCTTCCTCCCAATATGCTGGCCATGTGCCAAAGATCAGCTGCTGAAAACGTCACTCCATCCTCAAGGCTCCTCCCTCATCCTTTTCTGTCCTCCTTTCCACCCCTTCTGACACACACTGCGCTTCAAGGCCTCATGGAGGCATGAAGCTCTTTACTAAGTTCTCAGGCAGTATTGTGAACTACTCTTAGTGGTAACAGTTCATACAGCATCTGCTACGCATTTGGGAAAACATTGAGACATTGCTGCAGCTTGAAAAAAACTCAATTGAGCTGCTCAGTACCTGCTGTCAATGAGCAGCAGTGATTTTCATCAAGTTTACAATGTGGAGCCCCGAAATATCAGTATTCACGGAGTATAGAGTGCGTTCATTCGTGGGGCAACTCACAGATATGTGTGTGGCTCTTAACCACAATACACACTTTTGCCTTCATTATGTCTTTGGATGGCAGAAAAGGCCGTCTGTGCAATGACCTCCCTGTGGCCCCTAAGAAGAGTTTCCCGCTGGGTCAGCGGGCGGAAACAGAGGTACCACCAGCTGGCCCAGCAGGAAACAGCCCACAACATTGACAACGACTCGTAATCGAGCCGGCAGCAATGTTGCGGTGCATATGGTGCAACAGCATGGGCAGTGCAGGGGCCCCCATCAAGCCCCCTACATCCCATCTCCGCCAGCTGCAACTGCCATGTAAAAGATGTCAGATTAGGGCCGCCAGCACTACCAGTCTCTCCAGTGGAGCGAAACTGGCAGTGCTGGTGGTCCGACCGTGGCGCTACTGCCACGGTTGTAATGTGGTGGTCAGACTGCCACCAAAGCAGTCGGACCATCTCTTTGGCGGTGGTCAGACCGCCACCACAAGACTGGTGGTCCTAGGACCGCCAGACTCATAATGATGACCTTTGCCTTAAACAGTTCATAATGTTTCTTTAAGAATCTTACTTTAAACGTGTTTCGGATTTAGTAATCTAGTAGATTGGCAAGGCCTGTGCATTACCCTCTTTGATAATAAATTTGTTCTTGGTTTATACTGCAGGACAAAGAAATGTGAAGATGAAACCTGGTCTGTTAATCTTTCATGAGATGCCGTCCTCTGCTGGGACCTTTTCTATTAGCTATAAGTCCAAGTTGTCATATCAGTGCAGGGGCACAATGTAACAAGTGTATAATTTGTACCTACTTAAAGCATTGTAATAACTCTAGGCATACATTGTGGGGTTCAAGTTGTGTAAAACCGAAGACTAATTAGGGCACTCTTATCAAAGAAAGATGAAAAAAGAGGGACTTATCAGGGATTACCTGATACATCGTCTCAGAAGTCATACATCAATGCAATAGGTATCAGGGAGTCCCAGAAGCAAATATCGGTAAACATAATATTATTATGGAAAGATGAATGCAGAGATAAGTTTTTTCTTCTTATCTTATACAAGTATATGTCCTTTAAAAGGTTACGTCCGCCCTTTTTTAGTGCCATGCTTCTTTACTGGGTACCTCCTCGCTACTACCGGTGATGTTGGTGAGTAGCTGGTTCCCTTAATGGGAGGATGGCTATTTTTCCTCGTTTTGTGACTTCTAAAATACACTGTCAGAGTAACTGTGTTGACTCCTGTTTGGTGTCTTCTCGAGGGGCGAGAGCATAGATTATAAGATTTTTTTTCAGTAAAGGGAATTGATGGCAAAATTGCTTAGGAGGAAGTTCAATAAATGAAGTCTTTCTAATATCTGCTTCGTGTTTCATAGTTTAGAAAAAGTATTCCTAAAATATTTGTTCAGTACAAACACCGAGTGAGTCACCATGGTTCCACCTTAAATCAAGCCTAATCAAGGTCAGGGGCATTCACCAGGGCTGGCCTCTAACCCCACCCAGACAGGTGAGTGACTCCCTTCCCTCCTAGGTTGTCCCATTATGACCTCCATACTCTTCTCTTCTGTTTCATTCAATGAATTGGGGAGTCAATTTTTGGATCATAAACAGCCACAGTTTATTAATTTGGTACATCACAAATTCAAAATGCAGACATGCAATCATATTAGACAAGTTCAATGCCATGTCAGGTCTCTGACCCTTCAGTCCTTTGTGTTGTTGTTAGCCACTGATCGCCAGTGTTCTTGCCCAGCCTATTCTCGTGAGGGGCCTCTTAGACAGCATTCTACCGGCTAGCCTTCTCTTGCTACCGAATTACGGTGGGCGGCTCCTTGGCCTTGCCAGGGCTTCAAGTTCTGTGTCTGCCCGCTGCTAACCGCCTTTGCTCCCCTGTCTCTGCTCTCATGTGTCCCTGCCGTGAGGCATCCCAAGGACACTCCTTGAGCAACTCTTACCTTTTAGGTTACAGTGTTATCTGTCCAGCTGTGTCTTACCGTCGCACTTAGGCCCTGCTATTTGCGGCTGCAACGCCTGCTTCTTTGGTGTGGGTTCCAAACACGAAGCGGTTCTTCATAATGAGGAGGGGTCTTGTCTGATGCTTGCCTTTATGCGCCGCAAAGCCGATTCCAAGTTGCATCCAATTGGCCAGTTTAAACCCCCCCCGGACAATCTTTTTTCATGGGCTTGTGTCCCCCCCACGGTCAGTTGGTCACCACCCTCGGTGGTGTTAGGCACAGTCCCCAAACGGTCTGCTATGCGACCAGACCGCACCCAAACTCCACCCAGACAGGCGAGTGATTCCCTTCCCTCCTAGGCCACCCCATTATGACCTCCATACCCTCCCCCTCTGTTTCATTCAATGAACGGGGAGTCAATTTTTAGATCATAAACGGCCGTAGTTTATTAATTTCGTACATCACAAATTCAAAATGCAGACATGAAATCATATTAGACAAGTTCAATGCCATGTCAGGTCTCTGACCCTTCAGTCCTTTGTGTTGTTAGCCACTGATCGCCAGTGTTCTTGCACAGCCTATTTACACGAGGGGCCTCTTAGATAGCGTTCTAGCGGCTAGGCTTCTCTTGCTATCGAATCCCTGTGGGCGGTTCCTTGGCCTTGCCCGGGCTTCAAGTGCTGTGTCCGCTCGTTGCTAACCCCCTTTGCTCTCCTGTCGCTCCTCCCACGTGTCCCTGCCGTGAGGCATCCCAAGGACAATCCTTGAGCAGCTCTTGCCTTTTAGGGTACGGTGTTATCCATCCGGCTGTCTCTTACCGTCATACTACCTATGGTTACCCGACCCAGGCAGCTCCCCACTTCTTGATTGTCCTATTGGAAGCCCATCTGCTCTAAAGCCCCCACTACGTTCAACAGAAACATATCGATGCCCACGCCGGCGTCAAATGGACGCCGTCCTCCTCATAAAACCCTGGTGTTCTCTGGTTGATAAAGCAGTGTCTAATGAAACCCTAAATGTTGTCCCTGCAAACCTAGGACATAGAGATATTGAGTTTCCACCTGGATCTTTCTACCGCCCTGTGGTTCAAAGCCCCCCTCCAACTCGGCCTCGCTATCACTTTGGACCATAGAATATCTGCAGGACAACATATTCTGGCCAATGCTGCGAGCCCCAATATCATTGTCCCTAACAGATCTCTCCTACCAATGCAGGTTAAATCGTTCCCCCAAGCTGTATGATCACCACGTCCAGGCTGCCTTTCCGCTGGAGCACATTATGTACGGTGGGGATAAGCTGCACCCACAGCATTCCAGCCTGTCCCAATCATGACACCGTAGTGTCTTTGAAATCCGGCCCCTCAAACTTATTCCTCGCGGCCCAGCGCTGTGCCCTTCATATATATGAGCGACCCATAATCCATATTTTGCGTTCATCACCAGTGAGTCCTGCAGCGGGAGAGGGGAACAAAAGGAGAGAGACAGCGGGGGTTAAACTAGTGGGGCCACCAGCCTGACGTACCCCTTAAATGTCCCTGATGGCTAGCGACCCAGTCTTTTGAGCCGGTCCTCACTGAGGCCATTTGCTACCGCTGTTGTGGCTGCGCCTATGAGGAAGGAGTGTGTCCCAAACCTCCCTGGTGGGAGCCCGGATTTTACGATGGCCATCTTTAAAACTGCATTGAATTGGAAACGGCTGAGGCAGGAGCTGTCCTCGCGCCGAAACAGTGGTAATTCTCAGGGGATGCCAGGCTTGATGTATTTTTGCAAGCTGCACACTTGGCAGAGTGGGCCCTTTTCCAGGCAGAAAAGCTGCAAGTATTTCCCTTTCCCCCCTTGGTCAGACTTTGACATGTGCAGATATATAGTCATGACTCTATCCCCCATGATCACATCTTGGCCTTGCAAGCCAAGAATTCCTGGTGACGACCTGGAGGGGGGGGGCACAATTTTGCCGACCGGGTAAGCCCCAAAAAAGGCCAGTGTGAAGACTGCCTTGAAAAGCACTCACTCATGTTGTGTCCTGCATACCTGTGGTAGGATAGCAATTAGCCGACTGAATAAGTTAAAATCAATTGGAAGGCATTGGTCCCATCGGGTGGGCTTTAATCTACCCCCAACTTTTCATGGCTGCCCTGCAGTAAAATTAATTGGTGGGATCCGATCCTGATGACAACTGCACTGAGGTGGGCCTGTGCCCACGCATTGCTTCTTCCCTCGGTGAATGCCCACTGTATAAAATTCTGCAACTCTTGCGTGCTGACCCTGCCCTGCCCTTTTGCTCCAGTCACCTTCTGAAACACCTCCCATCACTTATTGTATCTTGCTGCCGTCTTAGGGGCAAATGCGTTGTCCACCAGCACCCTCAAGGCCGGTCCACCAGTCCCATCAGTTCTCACAGCTGTCCGGGTATAGGAGTCATGCGTGGATCCGCATGCGAGGCCAGTTCCTTGAATTTCTGCAGAGACCCAAGGTTCTCTCCATATAAGGGTTCCGTTAAAGCTCCCTAAGAAGTCCAGTCACTGTTCCAGGTCCTTCCTGACCCCCTTTGTGAGAAGTACACTGTGGTGTGTCTCCTTCATATTGCTGGATAACCATGCTAACTGCCTGGCAAACAGTATGCCTGATGGTATTACCTTACTTGCAAAGTTGAACCTGCCCTGCACCTGCTGTATCTCACCTAGCGTAGACTTCTTTTATGCAAGCATCTATGTGATGTCCATTCGTGGTTCTTTTACCTTGGCCTGGGGAAGACTGCACACTCCTTCATTGGTGTCTAAGTCCATGCCCAGGAAGGATAGGCACTTGCTCAACCCGTCCATTTTGTCCTGTGCCATCAGAACCCCCAGCTCTGCAGTCAACATTTTGAACCCTTGTAGAAGCCCCCCTCTGTACCTGCCCTGCCTATGAACAGAAAGTCATCTAGGGAATGCCTGCAACCCCTTCCTCGGGTACCTTTCTAGCAGGCCCAATTCCAGAAAGGAGCTGAAAGCCACTTGTCGTATTACAATTGGTCATCTAGGTGGAACCTTAACAAGTGGTAGGCAGAAAGATGACTCAATATCTATTTTCAATAGTAGCGCCCCTCTGCCCAGTGCTTTGATTCGATCGACTGCATCGTCCACTGTGGAATAAGAAACCAAGCACTTGCTCGGGTCCAGCCCATCATTCACCAACCCCACAGGCGGGTAAGACAGGTGGTGAATCAACCTGAACTTTCCTACCTCTTCTTGAGGTACTAGCCCCAATGGAGAAACTGCAAAGTCCTCAAAAAGGGGGGTACAATTGGGCTTGCTACCCTTCCTAGTACCAACTCCTTCACCAGCTTCTCCTTCACTATGTCCCGGTTCTCCCTAACTGATTTCAAATTTTTGCACATGTGGTTTCTGAGTGGACCGCTGTAAGGAATGGTGAACCCTGCTGCAAAGCCTTCCGCCAGTAGTTGTCTGTCTGTCTTTTTGGGATAAGTGCTGAGTAAATTTAAAAGCTGACGTACCTGAATGAGGGTGGGTAAAGATACAGGGCTCCCCGGGGGCCCCGCCCCTTGCCTACTACTTCTTGTTACCGCAGTCCTTTCCTTCCCCCTGCCCCTTTTGCTCTCCAGCATTCAACTGCTGGGTGATTACCTCTGCAGTTGCTGCAGTTGTGCTTGAATTGACATGCTTGCCCCCACTTGCATTCATTTTTGTCAAACTTCCAGCAAGTGGTTGACTGGGGCCTATTTCACTAGGTCCCTGCCTGACTCTTTGCCTTGTACCCATGTGAGAACCGATCCTGTTTTCCTTTTACCCTAAGGGTCCGAAAACTATGTTCTTGTGAGCCCACCCCTTCCCTGGCTGCCACCATGTGGGTTGTGAACCCTTCCACATCTTGCTGGTCCCACCCTATGCTGGGCCAGGTTTGCATTTTTTCACAAAACCCTAGTCGTAATGCAGTCAGGCATCACCTTGATATTTAAATTGAGCTGTATATACCCTCTGCTCGTGCAGGAACAGCCCAGACATGCTCTCTGGGAATTTCTCAATAAAAACACATGCTAAGGTTCGGAGGGCGAACAACCAACTTTTTATGCTCCCCTCGACCCTGGGCCTGCGCTTCTTCCTTCTCTCTTCATCCTTTTTATCATGCGCAGTCAAGTCTAACCCAGCCTGCCGCAATTCCAGGAGGGAAAATATATCTATGAAATCCTTCCTCCATGTCCTCTCTTACCCTGCCAGCAGGATCAGGATTGCCAGCCCTGTTTCTTTGGCCATTACCGAAGGGTCCCCTGGGGATGCTCTGAGGTATTCGCTTGCTGGCTTCCAGAGTCTCGCCCCCTGGGATGCTCCCCCACCTACGCCCTCATGGGGTCAGTGCTTTGTACTAGAGGTTTATTCGTGCTAGGCACCTTACCCTCTATTCTGATCTCCTCCGTATGCTTGTTTTGTGTCTCCACTGCTGCAGGCCTCCCCTCGTCATTGGCCTTTAATACCTCTGGGTTTGTCATATTTAGCCCGTTGCTGACCGTAGCTATCTCGGTTGGCACTCTTCCAGCCTGCTGACTGTGCCACAGAGCCACCCCTGGCCAGTAAAAGGGAATATAGCTGGGGGGAAGGCTGGTCCAACGCCTGGCCACTCCCACCACTGATTGCCAGAAGGAGGTGCTAAAGGGTGTCTTCGTTGATTCCCTGCACTTGACCCCACCTCCCCAAGTGCCAGGCTGACCCTGCTGTGGTGGATTGCTGGTTTCCTGCTGCCCTTCGGAGTGAAGTGGTGCGTTATTCACTATCTCTAGCTCTTTCTCTCTCTCTCTCTCTTGCTCTCCCACTCTCTTTTTCTCTCTTTCTCTCTCTCATTCTCTCTGTCTCTCTCTCTCTTTCTCTCTCTCTCTTTTTCTCACTCTCTCGCTCTCTCTTTTTTCCTCTCTGTCTCTCTTTTTCTCTCACGCTCTGTCTCTCTTTCGCTCTCTCGTTCTCTCTTCCGCTCTTTGTCTCTCTTTCTCTGTCTCTCGTTCTCTCTTGCTCTCACTCTCCGTACTCTTAGGTCACAACGGTAAATAACATATAGCGTGCTTGCTCTTGCTACATACCCCATTTAGGGGCATGTTTCTTTCCTTGCGCCCCTTAGCGCCCCTCTACCGCCACCATGTGTGCACCGTATCTAAGATACGGCGCACCATGGCGCAGGGCAGGGGGCAATAGCATCATTTTTATTGACGCTACTGATGTACTCTGCAGACGCTACTCCTGCAGGCGCTTCTCTATTGGTGCTACTCCTGCAGAGTACATAGGGGCCCATTATAAATAATGGAAGCCCCCTTTTAATGCCTGCTCTGAGCAGGCGTTAAAAGTGCCGTAAAAAATGTCGCAAGGAAATCTGGTAGATTTCCTTGTGCCATTTTTTCGTCCCTCCACCCCCTGATGGGGGAACCCCCCTTCGCATACATTATGCCTGATGCAGGCATAATGTAGCGCAAAGGGTTACAAAGTGGTGAAATGCATGCATTGCGCCACTTTCTAAATATGGCACAAGGATTTTGGCCTCGTTGGTCCCCCTTAGCGTAACAAAATGACACTGATATGGCGCAAGGTGGCACTTGGGGCTTACAAATATGCCCCTTAGAGTATATGCCATGTAAATATTTATTTTAACTTACCTTATGTGATATACTGCACTTCTTATAATAATGTACAAACATCGCTTTTCTGTTGTGTTACTTTTTTTTAAAAGCCCTTCATGTCATGGACGCCTCTCTGGGATTTTTGATGTTACAGTGCTGGATTGCGACATGATCCTTGTGGGAAAGCTTCAGGTTCGATCTATTAGGCAGTAGGTACGCACACGATTGGACTGGGGCAGAAAATAGTCCCGGGAACCAATATAAATGTGGTTGGTCCTCGTTAGTGAATCAGACAGCAAAGAAATGGCTCACATTTGCAAATCGGGGCAATTTTGAATTTGTAAAGGGGAAATTGCATGCATTTGTGTTTACTATCGACCATGTGGTAATATCAAGGATATCAACAGCAAAATCCGGCTCATGAGGCCATAGAGTAGGCCTGCAAACAGTCAAAAAACAGCCCGCACAATGAGCCATTAGACCAGTCCTTCTGGCACTACCAGATTGCCCTGTAGGTAGGTCATACACAGAGCAAGATTCCAGGGCTGGAGAAACACTGTGCCCCATAGCCTGCAAACTAACACCAAATCATGAACTTATGATCGGATGATTAAAAAAATGATAAAACAATTAAGAAGTAGATAAAAGATATAGGTGTAAAATGAAAAATGGTAAAAAAAAGTAGTACAAAACAGTTAAGTTATTTAAGTTAGTGCCTCAGGACATAAATAAACTCCCAACAAAATGGTGAAGACAAACACTGTGTGATAATACCAGGAAATGTGAAACCATTGCCAAGTAATATGACCACGCCATTTACCGGCCCTTACGAGATTTTGGGACACAATAGGAAATAACTGGTGGACCCTGGAATTACTGGTCCCTTTATTGCCTGGGATTCCTATATTCCAAGTCGTTTCCTACTAACGTTTTCTACTGCTTCTGGAAGGTGAAAAAATGTGAGTAGAAAAGCATTTGGTTTTACCAGGGACACTCCTGCACCGGGCAACACTTGAAATTGTGCCGGGAGTTAATTCTGCAGAAAAGGTGGAATTACCTTTGCGCACAACTCAGAATGAGGCACCTGCATGTATGGCAAGATAGGCCTTCATAGTAGGCAAAATAAAATCTAACAGTTCTTTTTGCCTTTCTGTTGAAATAATTTGTAGCTTTTATGTAGAGCTCGCAGCCTGGACACCACTTAAGAATACTGATAAAGACATTAGATTATTGCAATCCCGGTGTACCATCCCACACTTTTTAATGCATCCCAAGCAATTACGTTTCAGCTCATTCATCCTCCTTAAATATAAATCTAGTAAATTCCAAATATAAACAATAACAGCCTAGGTGCAAGCAGCTACTTAAAGCAACGTCTGCATTCACTAATTTGTGATATGTATCAGGTTTCTAATTCTGTTCATCACAATATTTGCGCTTTACAAATGAGTGAATGTTTTTGGCGCCAGACAGGATTGCCAGCATCTCCACTGATATGAACACTGGGAATGCAACCACTGGCGTGTAGACTCCAGCAGCAAGATCCACAACGTGGAATTAACTTTATGGCCAGTTATTAATTGGCTTTGATTCATCCAGAGATGTGTTTTTATTTGTCAGGGCCTCTTCAATCAATATTTCACAGTTATTTCTAGTTTTTTTTATGTTTCGTAGGAATATCTGGGTTTAATATTAAGAATGATAAGTGACCGTTGTTCCCACTCACCGTAGGAACTAGAGAATATCAACTTGAGTTTCCACTAATATGGACTCCATCACGATTCAGAGACAATACTGAGACAAAATTATGGAGGGCTTGTTGGACAGGCAAACCTGTGAACTACTCTGCCACTAACAATGGTAGGTAGAATAGATCTGAGACAAAATGGTGGTCCTCCTGAGATTTTTATATTTCTCTCAGAATATACCCAACCCATTGCAAACTACACTGGCTGAGCTAACAAGAAGTGGAAAACAACCTAGAATTAACACTGCATAAGCCGTATGCTGAAGGAGGGCTCGAGCGCCCAGATTTCGAGCTATACCGTTTATGCACACAAGCATGATTTGCCGATTACTGGCCCTATGCCGCTGCATGGGCACCACATGTGGTGGTAACAGCAACATCCCATGATTATTTATGTATGCACATGTAACAATGTTGCAACATTTGGACATTTCTTCACATGAATATAGACCACTTCACTGTAAGGCGAGGGATGTGAATGGGCATTGAGATGATACGTGTCCTCTGTGCTAATTAGAAAAGTATTCATCATTTTTGGGCATGTGGCTGGAACAGAGCCAGTTTCCATGTTGTGAGATTAAACCGGCAACATGCAGGTAATAATAATTAAGACAGTGCTTCTTGGATTCAGGAAAGAGATAATTGTTATGTCCGGGCTCATCAATGATTTTCCACATCATCTTGAAGTAGGAATTCACAAAATGTCTCTGTTGTTTAACAGCAAATATCTTCTCAACGTCTTCAGTTCTCTTGTTCATTGTAATAAATGGGGCCCCTAAAGGAGACATCCGGAGAAAGGTGTCACAATACATCTCAAAACCGTACATGACGTCATCAAACAAAGCAACATTCTGGAAAGCCTGTAGTTGGTGATTGTTGGAGAGGCACTCCGGGGTAAATAGAACGGTTTTATCGATACTGTAAGGCCGTTAAACCTCCCATTTGCAAGGACTTCACCTCTAAAAACATTTCTCTTGATAGAGGGCTGTGTGTAACATTGCCGAAGACATTCTTTCTTTGTTTCCCAATATCCTACTGTCCTCCATCTGCTGATCCGCTTGCAGAGGCAAATGAATCATCTCTAAACCATGAGAGAGAATTACTGGGCCAATTATACCCTGGAATTCAGGCCTCAACCCAACATGAAATGTAATGAATCGAACATCCTCTAACCACTACACTTCAGTGAGTGCCCTGGAGTACGATTACAATGAGTAAGAGAAGTATCTGTTATTTACAGTGCTTAGCAGCGGCAGAAGTGGAGTGTGAAGCGCTTTATAAAGCAATTTAATTATTAGCAGTAGTAACACTTTCACCCTGCCACAAGGGTTTTGAAGTGGGCCATATATGCTATCATACTTTGAGTTCCTTACTTAACTGTCAGTTATGCTCTTCCCTTACCTTTGGCATTCAATCTCACGTCCTTTGCTCTAATTCAGTTTGTAATATGTGTATTGTTTTGTACAGTACTAATGCAGCCCGATGGCACGACAGAGGTCTTCAGTTAGGAAAGGGGAAGGGGGAAAGAGGGAGAGGGGGCAGAATATCCTAAACTGGCATGGGCCCAAAATATTTTTATCTTACTTATTGATTGAAGCACTCCTAGCTGTGCTCAATGCAATAATTTGAAAGCAAATTCTGTCTCAAACTAAAGCATCATCCCTCAAATTTGTAACCTCAAAACACAACATGGGGTAGCGTTATAAACACAATCTTGCTGGGCTATGCCAGTGCTTTATTTGTGCAGCTTGTTTGGACTGTCCTCATTTTGGATCCCTAGAATTATTTTTCATCACCAAAATTGTACTCAATAGAACTCATAAGAGTGAAATAAAGATACAGTAGGATGACGTAATGAAGAGGCGTGAGATGGAATAAAGACCATGCAGTCTTGGTATTTGGTAATAATGACACTTGACATCTCATGATCTTTTATGGTAGGCTCCTCTGAAAACTTTGTTTTCAAATTAAGGACAGGGTATGTTCTCTTCTCCTCAATCATGTCCACAATTATATTAGTATTTAAATGCTCTTAGCTACTGTAGTTATAATTCTTTTTCTTCAAAGAGGCAAACGTGCATAAACACTCGGTGATGACTTTAGTCTGCATCAGTTTTGTTTTGAATGAAATGAGATTTATATAGTGCACAGCTACCCCAGGGAGTTTCCTGGCACTCAGCTCAAAGGCAGCTTTCCAGGAATTGAGAAGGGTCTCTATTCTTGTGTGAATGAGCCATGTTTCAGCCTTTTTCTGAACAAGGAGATAGAGCCCACAGACCATAGCTCAAGAGGGAGTTTACTCCACGCTGACGGTCCCAGATAGGAGAAGGCCTGCCCCCCTGCTCTAGTGTGACAGATCTTAGGAATCCTAGCCCTCTGTTGGCTGGTCGCAGGTTCCTAGTAGGAAATGCAAAAACATCTTTAGAATGTGCAGCAGACCAAAAGAGGTGACGACCACAAAATTAATGTTGTTGAAAAGATAGATGGCTGTCAAATTTGACACCAAGATTCTTGACTACTCCCCAATGAGGCCCTGGAGGTGAGGCGCTTTCTGTCCAGAAGATCTGCCATGTTGCCAGGAGATTTTGACAGATGTACAGAATTTTGGTTTTGTCTGTGTTACATTTTAGTTGATTGATGGTCATCTAGTGAAATACAGCCACTAGGCAAGATTTAATAGAATTGCCTGCAATCTCTTCTCCCTTTCCACAGGACAAAAGCAGCGGTGTGTTATCAGCGTATAAGATCACTTCTGTCCGAAGCCTTCAGCAGGCTGGGCTAGTGGCATGAGATGAGCGTTAAACAGTGTTGGGCTCAAGTTGGAGCCCAACTGTAAGTTCCAGGGACTTTGAAGAAAAAGGAGGGACCCACACCTCCTGTCCTCCTGGCTTAAAAAGGATGCAAGCCAGTTCAAGGTCTGGCCCAATACCCAGATAGGCTGGAGACATTCCAGAAGCCTGGAGTAGGTGACCGTGTCAGAGGCTGCTGACAAATCTGGCATGATCAGCACTGCCTTCCCACCAGCCTCCAGGGTGCCTTTGATGTATTCTGTTACCTCCATTAGCATAGTCTCTGTACTAAAATTTGGTCTGAAGCCAGACTGGCCCAGATGAAGCAGGTTACTGTCTTCCACATACTGGGAAAGCCATTGATTTCAGAACTTTTCCAGCACTTTTGACAGAGCTGGCAGGTGAGATTAGACTGTTCTCTGGGGTCAGCTGTGGGTTTTTTAGCAGGGGGATAATTTTTTCCTGTTTCCAGCAAAAGGGTACTATTGCTGTGGACAGAAAAGCATTTAACACAAGGTTGACTAGTGGGTTGACGGGAGTTGCCCCTAGCGCTAACAGGTTGGGAGGGCAAGGATCTGTAGGTGATGCAGATTTGAGGCTACAAATGGCTGCTAGTGTCACCTCCAAGGGAATATGGTGGAAACTTGAAAGTGTGGACTCCACAACAGTGACGGTGCTCTGGAAGACTGTGTCCAACAGACCCTCTTCTAACAGAGTGCTGGAGGTCAGACTTGCTTGAATGATTCAAATTTTATTTTGAAAATAAGAGGCTAGTTGTTCACACCAACCAACCGATGGAACTTGAACTCACACACATGCCACCGAGGGTTACAAAGTTTTTTACTACTTTAAAAATGTCCCTTGATTTATACTCTGCTACTTCTATGTTTTTTCAACATAGAGCACCTTAGCTCTTTTGACGCAGCATAGTATTTTCTTAGTGCGCACTTGTACAGGACTTTATCGTTGGCTCTATAGTCTTTCTGCCACTGTCTTTCCAGAGTCTTACATTGTACATCTATTGTTTGGCCAGCAAGCTGTCAGTGTAAAAGATGCACAAAACCTGTGGCCCCCCTTAAGGACTTGGCAGTGCCATCCACCAACCAAATATCCTGACAGGAGGGTGAATAACTTAGACCTAGGGTCCTTCATGCAAAATTAAAAAACAATAATTGCCTGCAACAGAAAAGCATGTTTGTGAACTGCCACCGCCGCTCTCTACCCTGCATTTGCTTCCTTCAGTACAAAGTCAAAAGTACAGCAGGTCCAAAGGGACCTATTTCTTGGATGAGGCAAGATGGTGATACACTCCTTTGCATATCATTATGAGCCATCAAATGAGGTATCTTCTCTAGTAGGATGTATGTGCATCATAAAAAACTTCTGTCACTAGCATCAGTGTATTTCTTTCTTTTTATTCACTGGGATTGCTAGCTTACTTAAATGGTGTTGTCCCAACATCAAATAAGTTACAAGTCAATGATGTAGATGGGTGCAGTTTCCTGAAAATAGATGCAAGGCAACTTCAATGCATCAGTCTTGTGAGAGCAGACAAAAATTCAATATTTGAATATCATACCAGCTCTGATGAAAAGGAATTTGATCTAGCAAGGTATAATCAAACAATTCTACTAAGTGACTGATATGCATTTTAAACATTCTAATAAGCTGGGAATCCGGTTCATTGCCACGGATATTTGCATTGATCTGGAAATATAAGGATCTCACTCTTCTTAGATAGAAGGAGTAACATTAAGGTAAGAAGCATTAATGACTCTGCACTATATGTATGGCCCCAAAGGGTGGAAAATTCTCAGGTTTTGAAATTCTGATATTAGTCGAGTTTGTACGACTTAGTATATGTTATGCGCTGATGAAGGTGAGGCGTTTTAAACTAACTACCAAAACACTGCATCAATGAGATAAAAATTTGGATTACTGTCTGCATGGATCACTGACACAATATCATGGTAAATAATATAGATGACAAACATATTGTGTCAAAAATATTGTTTACCAAAAAACACATTTGCAAAAAATACTTTAAAATACATTTAAAAATAAAAATAAATAATGTAAAATATTACAAAAAACAATTAATGCTATAAACTCTAACCAACATTACAAAAACTATCATAATCTAAGAATATTAAATGTACTATTTTAAGTTATGCAACAGTAGGGAAAGTGTTGGATTTCGGAGGGGTGAAATTTACTATTCCCAACCCATTCAGCACAACAGTAGGGAAAGTGTTGTACTTTGGAAGGGTAGAATTTACTATTATCACTCCAGTCTGCGAAACAGTAGGGAAAGGGTTGTATTTTCGAGGGGTGAGATGTGCTATTCCCACTCCATACAGCGCAACAGTAGGGAAAGTGTCAAATTGTAAAGAGGTCTATTTTACTACTCCTGAAGTGTAAACAAGAGTAGGGGAAAATACTTCACTTCAAACACATTACATATATAAGTATCACAATGAATGTAGAAAAAATATTAAACTCTTAATATAAAAATTATTAATTAACATAATTATATGTAATAAAAATAAACAAATCATCAATTTACATAAATAATAATGTATTAACATAATTATCAATTAATAAATAATTGTTATTCAATTATTCATTAATTAACTTCCCACCTTATACCCCTACAAACCTAGAAGCCTACACCTGACATATAACATAAAAAATAAGTATTCCATAATTTACATATTTTTAATCAATTAAATAATTAATTAATAATGAATTGTTAAATACTTAGTACTTAATTAACTTTCCACCCTAGACCCCTACAAACCTAGCAGCCCACAACTAAAATATAAGTAAAATAAAAGTATTCCATAAATTACATAATTAAAATCTATTACATTTTTTATTAAAAATGAATACTTAATTGTTCATTAATTATAACTTAACTTCCCATCCTATACCCTTGCAAACCTAACAGTCTGAAAATAACATATAACAAAAAGAAATGAATACTACATAACTTACATCATAAATATAAATCATAAAATCATATGAAATATATTAAATCATTCATAATTATTATTAATTACCTTCCAAACCTATCCCCCTATAAACCAAACAATCCACTACAACACTATAAATGACTGTAGAAAATGAATGCATCACTCCACCTTCTTTAATTCATCATTAAACCCAACACCTGGGACAGGTCACTCTTATGGCATCCATTTCAGGACAAGGAGCCCACAGTTTGGGCCATAAATCAGCTATTGGAGAAAGGTTTATACAGGTCATCTACAGTTCAACCAAAAACCTTTCTGGTTTCAGTTTCATATGTAGAAAGAACATGTTTAAAATCAACTATGGTGAGAGTGCAATCCAAGTCATCCAAACCTTTTCTGGTTTCATTTTTATTTGTAACAAATAAAATGTTTAAATCTGAGCTTGCTTTTTATTTGTAACAAATGAAATGTTTAAATCTGAGGCTGCTTTTATCTCTGAGAGCTGTTTTTTTTCTTTTCGGAAACCTGAAAGATTTTGAATGAACTGTATACCCTTTCTCCAACAGCTGATTTATGGCCCAAGCTGTGGGCTCCTTGTATTTCCCAAACCAGCAGAGATTTCTGCAGAGGCCTTTGTAAACAGAGAAACACTTAGTTCAATAAAGTGAAATGCTGTACAGCCTTGAATTCACTGGAAACAAACACAGTTGCATTTCCTCTCCTCTATCTTCACCCAGCACATGCAATGAGAAGGCTGTTCTCCAGTGAAAAAGAATGCAGGCCTCTCTCATAACTCGGATTGGCTGTTGCCAGCCAATCAGTGTGAAGGTGTGTTTCACAAAATTGAAAATGTGTTGGTATGACTGAGGGAGGAGGTATGGGGAGTGGGGTTTATGGATGAGGAGCAGGGATGATGGCTGAGGCATGAGAAGTAGGAATAATGGAAGATGGATGAGAAGTAGGGATGAGAAGTAGGAATGATGGAAGAGAAGTAGGGATGATGGAAGAGAAGACAGGATGAGAAGTAGGGATGATGGAAGAGAAGCAGGAATGATGGATGAGAAGAAGGGGTGATGTATGATGGGAGAGAAGCACGGAAGAGGGATGAGAAGTAGGGATGATTGAAGAGAAGCAGGGATGATGTATGATGGATGAGAAGTAGGAATGATGGATGAGAAGTAGGGATGATGGAAGAGAAGCAGGGATGATGGATGAGAAGCAGGGATGATGTATGATGAATGAGAAGCAGGAATGATGGATGAGTAGTAGGGGTGATGTATGATGGATGAGAAGTAGGGAAGATGGAAGAGAAGCAGGGATGATGGATGAGAAGTAGGGATGATGTATGATGGATGAGAAGCAGGGATGATGGAGGTGAAGTAGGGATGATATATGATGGATGAGAAATAGGGGTGATGGATAAGAAAGAGGAATGAGACGCAGGGATGAGAAGTAGAGATGATAGAAGAGAAGTAGGGATGATGGATGAGAAGTAGGGATGATGGATGAGAAGTAGGGATGCTGGATGAGAAGTAAGGATGATGTATGGTGGATGAGAAGTCGGGATGATGGATGAGAAGTAGGGATGATGGAAGAGAAGCAGGGATGATGGTTGAGAAGTAGGGATGATGGATGATGGATGAGAAGTAGAGATGATGGATGAGAAGTAGGGATGAGAAGTAGGGACGAGGCGTGAGGAATGAGGATGTCCTAAAATGGATGCTGTACACTCTACTTAAACTCTCATCCATTGATTGTTGATCAATTCTTCTATCAGTCAAAAATGGGCAATTATCGAATGCAAGTCTAGCACTTCCACATTCGGAAGGGGCTGCGCATCCTCTAGCAGGATGGATAAGAATTATACCAGCCTTAGGTCCTCATTATGAGTGTGGCGGTCCAAGCACCACCCCACTTGCGGTGACGGTGGGACAGCCGCACTCCAGGCAATCTGACCGCCATATTAAAACCCTGACAGGTGAACCTGCCAGGGAGCCCGTCATCCCTACCAGGTTCATTGTTTCCGATGGCCTGACGGCGTCTGAGTTGTACTCAACCATGACGGTGCTGAACTCAGTGCCGCCGTGCTGATTACAACTCAGCTTTCTGCCAGCCTTTTCATGGCAGTGGCCCCACCATGGAAAGGCTGGATGAAATCTAGTGCTGGGGACCCCCTGCCCAGCACCATCGGAATGCTCACTGTCTGCTTTGCAGAAAGTGAGCATTTGGATGGTGCTGGTGTGCTGCAATATTGGCCTCGGGCCCCTTAAGGGAGCTAGGACCAATATCGTAGCACTGTTCCAACTGGTCAGCCTGGTGGGAACACGTAATATAATGTTCCCGCTAGTCAATCCGGCTGGAACATTGTAATACCCTTGGGTGGACGCCACCGGTATGATGATGGCATCCTCCCTGCGAGCTTGGCGGTCGACTCGGCTGACCGTCAAAATCATGATAAGCACAAAGAGGGTTACTAATATGTTTTATGTTTGACTAGACTATGGGCATGATTTATGAGCTGGTGGATGGAGTAATCTCTGTTGGCTTGGGAAAGAACTTAGGGCCTAATTTACAAGAATCTGATGCATCAGCTCTGATGAATCAGATGTCTTGCGCTGCCCTATGGCACCCTCAAGACGCTATGGCTGCACTGTATTTACAATGCAGAGCTCCATCGTGCATGTTTTCACAAATGCATCAGAAATTCGGAGGCATCTGTGGCGCTAAACTCATGCATTGTTGGACTAGCGTAAACAAAAAAACAAAAAACAACACTACTCCACCAATGCTAGGAGGCCCCCACTGGGAAAAGCCCTGCATCAGTTTTATGTCTGCTCTGAGCAGGCAGTAAAATTCTGACGCAGTAAAGTCGCAGAATGACACATTAAAATGTAAATTTCACTGCATCAGTTCTGCGTAGCTTTTCCCGTGGGAATGCCTACATTGGATACATTATGCCTGGCACAGGTGAAATGTGATGCAAGGCTTTACAAACTGATGCGCTGGGCCCAATACGTCAGTTTGCAAATGTGGAGCACTGTAGAGCACAGCTTGTGCCACCGTTGCGTAAAAAAAATTATGCAACTGTGGCACAATGGCCTTGTAAATGAGGTCCCTAATGTCCACCAGTGCAAGACCACTCCACCCACCAAACTTAAAAATTACAACCAAGCTGGCAATCATTTCTAAAACATTGGCTGTTTGAAGTTTGGTGCATGGCTCTGTCAACATGACGTAGTTGTCAATCAAACAGAAGGTTTTTTTTATTTTCAAAAAGAAAATCCTGAAGTGGATTTTCTAAAAAGGTAAATAAGTGTCCCCTCACCATGGGAATGGCCTCCCATGACAAGGGGGCCATTTAGCAGTTTTTGCTGCCTCTTACAAACAGGATTTTCCTGGTGGTGAAGGGCAGTGAAAACTGTCCTCCAATTCCACCTATCTAAATTAGGTGAGGGGAATTAGAGGTCAACATACCACGGCCCTTAATCTGCTGGGCATTCAGAGGGTTTAAATCACATTAGAGACTGAGTAGTCTCAGCCGTGATTAAACCAAAGGCCCGCCCATATTTAAATTCGGCGGGTGGACCACAGTCTGATGGTAGGGATACTCCATCACTGTTGCAATGACGTATCCATACCACCAAGATTTAAATCAGGTCCCATAGCTATATAACCAACTATCTTTTCTGCACGGATCAGCAAGTGGGGAAATTAATTCACGTTTGGGTGTGGATTTCATGATCTGCCCGCATCATTTTAAAATCCCTTTTTTGCACTTTTTGAAAAGATTTTCATTTGCATTGCCTCAAATGTACTCTTTAGTTTGCGACTAGACCCCCTAACATCACTGGGGCATGATAGCTATCATTTGAATATGTGTATGCTGCCCTGCTTGTCACTGGGTATACTTTAAAGTTAAGAGCTTTGCTGGATACGACCTATGCTCTTTTCTCAAACATCACCCTCTGAAACCTGGAAATCTGCTGCCTAAACATACGTCAACTATAATCTTGCTTTACTTTTCTTAAAGCACTTCTTTTGTAAATGACATGTTTGGACACCATCAAAGCGCAGGTAATAGTTGGGAGTTCACTGCCTGAGTGCTCAGACTAAACACTGGGAGATGCGAGGACCTCGTTGGGGCTTGTTGTTGTAAGTGCATCACGCCTCATTTAAGGGCACAGCTTTCAGAGCTGCATGGCTAACGCACAACAAAGCGAGACCAGAGCAATAACAAGGCTGGTGACTAACGGCAATGCCAATTACAGAGCTGCAACTTGATAATAAAACCAGTAGCAACCAGTTCCAACCTTAGACTACTGTCCTGACCTCTAGCGCAATTGCTACCGTGGTGTAATGAGCAGATCTGTGAAGCCCTTGAAAAGGCCAGTAATAACAGGTTGGTCACTGTTGCCTCACAATCTGACGGGTTAGCAAATTGACGTATTCTAATTTACTCCTTACTTAGGGCTTACTTGATTTAGATTTTGGTGGACGTTACTCCGTCACAACAGTGATGGATTTCCCATCCATGGAAATATAAATCCCATGGGAAATAATGGAATTTATATTTCGGTGGGTGGGATGTCTGTCACTGTTGTGACGAAGTAACCCTTCCAACTGAATCTAAATCACAGTCTTAGTCTTCTGCAGCAAAAGGGTCCATGAATGTGTAGGCCCACGGAACCCGTAAACTGTACATCCCAAGCCCATATGTTGATGAATTGGTGGCAGTGTTAAATCTTAATTTTATGAAGCAATGTATTCCCTAGATTAGGCACCTCATTGCATATCAAAATACAATCAAATAAGTAGGGACGGATTCAATGAGCGATATAAGAAAAATACATTTTAAGGATATATTACACAAATTAAAAAGGTGGGGTACACAAATCATAAACACAACTTCACGGTCATATCAGTGAAGTCTCTCAGCAAATAAGGCATTACAGAATAATGTGCAAATGAAAAAAATGTTAAGTCCCAAGTGAGCAGCAAAGTCATTAGGAAATCGGGCAACAGTCCTAGTAGCATCAGAAAATCTTCTGGTTGACCCCCTAAATCGAGGGTTTATCTTGCAGATCACACCACTTGTTCTGGAGAACCATCATGGTGTGAGCAAAAGAATTACACTCTCAGCAAATCAGAGCATAATTTTGTGAAGTGTCATAGTGTCTTAACACTATCCCACTTCATCAGAGGTCTTCAAACTGGGGGGCGGGCCCCCCAACGGGGCCTCAAGTGATCCCAGGGGGGCTCCAAATGCTGGCCAAAAGAAATATTATACAGATAACATGCCTTTGTTTTAAGCAGAAGCATGTTATTGCAGGTTTAAAAAGAGGTAACAGTACTTCACTGCAATGTTTAAATAGGTTCAGACATGTTTAAACATTGCCATCTTTCTAAAATAATTATGAAAAATTCTGAGGGGGGGGCCCAAAGATTTTTATTTTTCATCTTGGGGGACGCAGCATTAAAAAGTTTGAAGACCACTGCAATACATGAATATTGGTTCTGTCCACTCAATGCTAATGTCATCCGGATATAGCAGGGCAAACTAGTTACAAGTACAATAGTTTGCTATTGTGAGTGAATAAGGCAGAGTAAGCTAGCGGAAGGGCTTGGGAAATGCAAAATTTTTGTGTACCTGTTGAAAAGTTTACATCAAGAACAGCAAGAATAATGTCAATGGAAACAAATCAACATGACAGCTCGACTGTATGCTGCAGAAATAATGAACACGCAGGAGGAGAGATCCATAAATTGAGGCCAAGTTACTTTAACAAAACAATGCAAATGGGTTTCAAATGCAATAGTATGATGTCAGTGTGTACATGTAAATTCAAAAGTCAGTCCAGGTTCTGCACATTGTTAATAATGCACAAAACATGAAATGCATAAAAACGTTCACACATCCTTCTAATCCACCATTTTGCTACAAAATACTTGTTAGAATAATTGACCCTACCGTCTTAGTCATAGCCATCACATTTTATGGACAAGCATCTTTTTTTAAAAGGAGTAGTTGGTGATAAGAGCGGACTGATTTGACAATGGGGCCTAAAATTAACAAATTACATGTCACTAATCTTGGTGCTCCATAGGTAACATTGTTTTATCGATCTGTGAGGCAAAGAGCACCGCTGGGTGGAGGGATCTTCAACTCTTCTTTGAGAGTTTACATCTTGTGATAGGTTGGTTGTGCAGGACATCCATACAGGGGTTACCCCAGTGTCACCCATCATGTGACCCCTTGCATGCATCGCTGTCCAGGCCTTAATTTGGAGGCTGAGCTGGTAGCATCAAGAGGGATGGAGGTCGCCTTTGGTATGAGCAGAGACTCAAAGCAGCGTGAGAAAATGTCCAAAACTTTGAGACTTTGCTTTTTCGTCAATCATTGTGAATTTATACAGGAAACTTCGCAAAGTTCCGATATTTTTCACTCCAGGAATTTCATCCCCAAAATCTGGAGTCTGGTGCGTACTGATGAGTATTTAGAGGGATAGGTCAGTACAGCAGATGATATCCATTACAAAAACGTTTTTCTTCACAGAATCCGCAATTTGTTTTACAACAGTTGGAAGAACATATAAAAACAACTGTTTTTTTGTAAGCACGTTCCCACAGTATTAGTTTTCGCCCTCACAAAGCCCGCTTTGAAAAATGTGACAGTTTGCAAGGGAGATTAAAAAAATGTGGCATTGCAGTGTTCAATGTCTTTGCCTTTCAGATTGTCAATATGTGATTTGGTATCTAAAGGAAAAACACAAAAAAATTGACGTTCCCACACCTTGCAGATCACAAGGAAACATATCCACACCACTTGACCACTAATCGGTTGTATGATGGAACCATGCATGCGGCAACCACGCATGCCTGAACAACACGGTCGCAAGATTACAACAATTTTTTGTAGGAAAGGCATGCCTAATAAAGGCATGTGTGGAAACGGCCTAAAAACCCACCCCTAAAAACCTGCCCCTGCCCTAAATACAAAATTACCTCGACCCCCACCCCACCCACCCTAAATAAAAAATTACCCCGACCCGCCCACCCCTAAAAAAACCACCCCGCCCTAAATACAAAATTACCCCCACCCCACCCCTAGAAACCCGACCCCCCACCTGCCCTACATAACAAAATTACCCCGACCCGCCCACCCTTGAAAACCCACCCCTACCGTAAACACAAAATTACCCTGACCCCCCCACCCCTGCCTGCCCTGAATACAAAACTACCCCAACTCCCCATCCCACCCGTAAAACCCCGACCCCCCCACCCGCCCTAAATAAAAAAAGACCTGCGTTGTTCAGGCAAGTTGTTCCGCTTCCGTGAACAATGCAGGCGTGTTTCCGGACGCGTTGTTCCTGATCTCTCCTCCACTAATTGCATGGGAAATCATTGAACTGCTCGTGACTGTCCTTGCCATTTGCACAGTGGAGATTGGTGACAGGGCTGAAGGTGCAAATCCAGCTGTGGACACACAGAGGAGCAGCCACTGATCCCAGGGACTCACATGCCCCCAAACCCCAAAGTGCCACTTTCATTAGGGTTTTGAGAAAAATATATCTGAATGAATAAATGAATTAAATTAATAGTAATATAGCGCAAACAAAAGCAGATACCTCGAGAACGAAGTGCCGTGGTTCTAGAAAGTGGTAAAATGAGCAGATAGGAGCAGCTCTAAAAGCCCACGTGAGAAAGTGGAAAAACTGTATTTTATTAAAAAGTAGAAGGGAGAAAAAGTCGTCTGATAAAGGACTTGAAATGTTCTTCCGAACGCAATGATATTAGAAGGGAGTTCCAATGCTTTGCGGTCACCCCTGACAGAGAATAGGCACACACTTTAACGTACTTACATTAGGAAAGTGTAGTCAGGCATGCCTATAGAGATTTCAGTTCTCCTGTGGGTTGGTAACAAGCAAATAATCTGCGGCGAAATATCTGTAAAAATATTGTAAATGTGAGTTTCTGACACTCATCTATGATGGGGAAAGTTGATGTACTTGCAGTTCAGAGCCGGAAGCGACCTCTGTTCCCTCGACCCCTTGATCTGTCGGCGGCTGCCAGACCGGGTCGCTCTTTGAAGGACTGGGCATCCCTGCTTTGCTACTGCTCTAAGTTTTTTGCTATATGTTATTCCCTTTTCAGCTTTGGGAGGCTCGGTCTGCTTGGTCGACTATGAGGATGAAAGGTTCCTTGGAAGGGGTGGTATTCTGGTCATGTACTATGTCTCTTCAACACGGTAAGGACAATAATGTGGGGGAGAACTTAAGGAACAGAAGGCCTTGGGGCCCAAGACCACTAAAAAGATGAAAAACAGGACAAAAGTGTCTTCTACTTTATCGGTTGTCCCCCGTGTATCCGGATGCTTTCTGTGCACTTGCACGGCAATCACATGGTGGTTGCTGTTCCTTTACAAGGCTTGCACGTTTCTTAAATGATCTGTAGTATTGTGAATGTGTATTTTGTTATAACCTTGACGCTAGCATACAGAGATGCGGGTGACAACTGGTAAAATAGAAGACGGGGCACAGAACGCTTTAGGTGTCGCTGCCCCATGCCTGAGTGCACACTGTGGCATGAGCATCACTCACAATGAACCAAAGCACTTTATGATTTCTCAGAAACTGCTCCAGGCGTGGTGCCACTCCCTCTCGGATGTAGAAAAATGTGCAATGCAGTATTGGTTAAGTGACCCAGTGGTTGTGGTCCAGCCTGGCCAGTCTCATTTCTTGCACCAGTTCAACCTTGGAGGACCTGCTAATGCTGTAAGGGCAAGACCAAAACACCTTGCATTTGGGCAGAGGGGTCATAGCTCACTGCAGCATCTGCTGAGCTGGTTTGAACCGGTCCAGCTAGAGTGGGATTGGCCTTAGACCATAGGCTAGATCTCAAAGGTATGCAGATCCCTGGAAAGAACAAGAGAGACTGTATCATTCAGGCAGAGGAACAGTAGCACCTTCAAAGGGGTTGATGGGCGGCCTCCTCCACCCACAAAGACAATGTAAGCATACAGGCTCTCAGGCCCAGCGTAAATACTGGCCAGACTCATTAAAAGCCAGCCATCATCTGGTTACTACCCACAAACCTAAGATTCCATGGATTCCCACACTCACACAGTCAGATAGACTTGTAAGCTTCACTCTCAGCCACACGTCTACACACATATGTGCACTGCACGCCAAACCGTTACATGTCACAGAGATGAAGGAGGCAGAAGATCCTGGTTATAAAGGAACTCAACCTGGTTTGAGCCATTACGCATTGCCCCCAGGAAAAAGGGTCTGTCCCCAGAGTGTGGGATACACTGACACCACCGCCTCTCTCTCACAGCCCGAGAAGAAAGAGTAAAAGCCACTGTGACAGAGGGGTACCTTTTGGTTGACGAACTAAGCATCAGAGCACTGATCTGAGGTCTCAGGCTGTTTAAACAAAAGAAACCTCAAGATGCTGGCTTGAATATCGACCTTACTGGGAAAAACCGTACAGAGCCACTCAGAAACGCACAAGGGCTGGGTAGCATGTCCCTCCATAGCCAGGAAGAAGGGTTTCATTTCTGCTCGAGGCTATTGCAATTGTTATCTTCCCCATTTAAGGGTTTGGCACACTTACTGAATGAGGGCTGAAAACAGTGACTCGGTTATTCCTTACTTCAATGATGTTTTCATTGTGGGGCCGGTAGCAATATTGAAGGCATCAAACTCATTATGGGTGTGGTATCAGAAAGTGTCCGCTGCCCTAGAGGTACTTCTGGCGTGAAAAAGGTCTGTTCCCACCGCTGTGTAGATCTGCTCCACCTACATTTAGCATTTTTCGCACAACTTAATTATATGTGTCAACAGAGATCTCTAGCACCATATTTTTATTTTCAAGCATGGAAAAAACCCCGAGGCACTTTCCAGAACATTTTAGTTAAACAGGGCGTGCTACTTTCAGGACATAAATACATATTCCTTACCGCAAAAGTCTGCGGAGGTTTCAACATCCAGGTCAGGCATTATTATTTTAAGCACTACACTAGAGAATAATGAAGTAATTCTATACACACCGGTAAACAATTCTACTCTTGTTAAGGTAGAGGTCAGGCCTTTTACATGTATAATTGAACACAGTGATGAGCTAGTGCACGCACAAGACAAAGGTAAAGTGCTATGTAATTTGGTCGAAACATACAATCGCTAATTTTATAAACATTACTGGCACGGGGACTTGTATTAAAAGAAGCCATTCACCATAAAATATGAAGCTATGTTAAATGAGGCTACATCTTTCCCTGAATTTAAGAATTATTGCCTGAAATCCTATGCATTCATACTTTAGAGTCCATTAGATATTTATTTACTGGGTGATATATGAAGACTTGAGACTTTCTAAGAAATTGCGTCAGGCTGACATGTGGTCATATTAATGAGGAAACACTTTTAAAAGTGCACTGAAGCCCTAAAAGCAGCCTATTAGAAATGTAAAAGGGAGGCAGCCATACTTTTGCGCTAACACTGAGCATTCCAAGACTGAGGAGTGATTCGTAAGGAGTGAGATGCGACGAGTTGTCTGTGTACAAGGTGTGAGTGAAAAATTAAGGGCAAGTGGGAAACTGAGATCACGTCAATGGGATAGAGTAAAAAAACAACTTTAGTTTCACATAGCATATCACTTCAAACAAAACTACAATTCAGAATTACATATCTTCTTTCATACATTCACTCTCTAGTATACATTACACAAAATGAAAATAAGAAAAGACTGTTTGATTAACAATGATATACAAACCACAATTTCCAGGATATCATTTAATATCTATGAACTCTTTTTCTTTAAGATCAAATGCATTACCTTGCCCACTGTAAAGAAATGGCTCCCTGTTGCAGTTACCCCCCACTTTTTGCCTGATACTGATGCTGACTTGACTGAGAAGTGTGCTGGGACCCTGCTAACCAGGCCCCAGCACCAGTGTTCTTTCACCTAAAATGTACCATTGTTTCCACAATTGGCACACCCTGGCATCCAGATAAGTCCCTTGTAACTGGTACCTCTGGTACCAAGGGCCCTGATGCCAGGGAAGGTCTCTAAGGGCTGCAGCATGTATTATGCCACCCTAGAGACCCCTCACTCAGCACAGACACACTGCTTACAAGCCTGTGTGTGCTAGTGAGAACAAAATGAGTAAGTCGACATGGCACTCCCCTCAGGGTGCCATGCCAGCCTCTCACTGCCTATGCAGTATAGGTAAGACACCCCTCTAGCAGGCCTTACAGCCCTAAGGCAGGGTGCACTATACCATAGGTGAGGGTACCAGTGCATGAGCACTGTGCCCCTACAGTGTCTAAACAAAACCTTAGACATTGTAAGTGCAGGGTAGCCATAAGAGTATATGGTCTGGGAGTTTGTCAAACACGAACTCCACAGCACCATAATGGCTACACTGAAAACTGGGAAGTTTGGTATCAAACTTCTCAGCACAATAAATGCACACTGATGCCAGTGTACATTTTATTGTAAAATACACCACAGAGGGCACCTTAGAGGTGCCCCCTGAAACTTAAACCGACTATCTGGCCCCATGGGGAGAGTGCCTTTTTCACTCTGAGGCCAGTAACAAAGCCTGCACTGGGTGGAGATGCTAACACCTCCCCCAGGCAGGAGCTGTAACACCTGGCGGTGAGCCTCAAAGGCTCACCCCTTTGTCACAGCCCAGCAGGGCACTCCAGCTTAGTGGAGTTGCCCGCCCCCTCCGGCCACGGCCCCCACTTTTGGCGGCAAGGCTGGAGGGAACAAAGAAAGCAACAAGGAGGAGTCACTGGCCAGTCAGGACAGCCCCTAAGGTGTCCTGAGCTGAGGTGACTCTAACTTTTAGAAATCCTCCATCTTGCAGATGGAGGATTCCCCCAATAGGGTTAGGATTGTGACCCCCTCCCCTTGGGAGGAGGCACAAAGAGGGTGTACCCACCCTCAGGGCTAGTAGCCATTGGCTACTAAACCCCCCAGACCTAAACACGCCCTTAAATTTAGTATTTAAGGGCTACCCTGAACCCTAGAAAATTAGATTCCTGCAACAACAACAAGAAGGACTGCCCAGCTGAAAACCCCTGCAGAGGAAGACCAGAAGACAACAACTGCCTTGGCTCCAGAAACTCACCGGCCTGTCTCCTGCCTTCCAAAGAACTCTGCTCCAGCGACGCCTTCCAAAGGGACCAGCGACCTCTGAATCCTCTGAGGACTGCCCTGCTTCGACGACGACAAGAAACTCCCGAGGACAGCGGACCTGCTCCAAAAAGACTGCAACTTTGTTTCCAGAAGCAGCTTTAAAGAACCCTGCAACTCCCCGCAAGAAGCGTGAGACTTGCAACACTGCACCCGGCGACCCCGACTCGGCTGGTGGACAACCAACACCTCAGGGAGGGCCCCCGGACTACTCTACGACTGTGAGTACCAAAACCTGTCCCCCCTGAACCCCCACAGCGCCGCCTGCAGAGGGAATCCCGAGGCTTCCCCTGACCGCGACTCTCTGAAATCTAAGTCCCGACGCCTGGAAAAGACCCTGCACCCGCAGCCCCCAGGACCTGAAGGACCGGACTTTCACTGCAGAAGTGACCCCCAGGAGTCCCTCTCCCTTGCCCAAGTGGAGGTTTCCCCGAGGAAGCCCCCCCTTGCCTGCCTGCAGCGCTGAAGAGATCCCTTGATCTCTCATTGACTAACATTGCGAACCCGACGCTTGTTCTAACACTGCACCCGGCCGCCCCCGCGCCGCTGAGGGTGAAATTTCTGTGTGGGCTTGTGTCCCCCCCGGTGCCCTACAAAACCCCCCTGGTCTGCCCTCCGAAGACGCGGGTACTTACCTGCAAGCAGACCGGAACCGGGGCATCCCCTTCTCTCCATTATAGCCTATGCGTTTTGGGCACCACTTTGAACTCTGCACCTGACCGGCCCTGAGCTGCTGGTGTGGTAACTTTGGGGTTGCTCTGAACCCCCAACGGTGGGCTACCTTGGACCAAGAACTGAACCCTGTAAGTGTCTTACTTACCTGGTAAAACTAACAAAAACTTACCTCCCCCAGGAACTGTGAAAATTGCACTGTGTCCACTTTTGAAATAGCTATTTGTGAATAACTTGAAAAGTATACATGCAATTGAAATGATTCAAAGTTCCTAATGTACTTACCTGCAATACCTTTCAATCAAGATATTACATGTTAAATTTGAACCTGTGGTTCTTAAAATAAACTAAGAAAATATATTTTTCTATAACAAAACCTATTGGCTGGATTTGTCTCTGAGTGTGTGTACCTCATTTATTGTCTGTTTATGTACAACAAATGCTTAACACTACTCCTTGGATAAGCCTACTGCTCGACCACACTACCACAAAATAGAGCATTAGTATTATCTATTTTTACCACTATTTTACCTCTAAGGGGAACCCTTGGACTCTGTGCATGCTATTCCTTACTTTGAAATAGCACATACAGAGCCGACTTCCTACACCCACCATGACATATTAGCAAGCATTATATTCCCCTTTACTTTAAAAGACAATTGTAGTCATTGGACAGCTGTACAGAGTCAAAGTCAAGCATACAGTCAACGGATGGTAGGGATGCTAGTTGGATAATGGGAGCAAAAGCTTCTGAAAGAATAAACACAAAGGTAGATTTGACATTTTCACCACAATTAAGACACTTGTAGTTTTCGTAAATGTATACCAACTTCTCAGGAAAGCAACACTATTTCCTTTCCAGCTTAATTCCAGACGTCCACTACCAATTCCTCTTAAAACCTAAAAGGTTACACATTAGAATAGATTGTGAAATCAAATGAAGCCTGGCTACATAACTTCTTAAGACAATTTAATTCTTTTTTTAGAGGGGTTGGGCTGAGAGAGCACATATTCCATAATATTCCCTGTGAAAGAAATTTAATTTAATAGCAACATTAGCTTTCTTTGGTTCTCATAGGTCATACATTCATTGCTTTGGCGCCTCTGCATTCATTACACTCCAAATACAACTAATCCATAATGCTCCACAAGGCTTCTTCTCCACCTTCACCCAAGAAAATGCATGACTCCAACCCTGTAATTGCTCCATTGGCTACCTACCACTAGATGGGCAATGTTCAAGGCACTCTGCTTTGTCCACAGAGCCTCCCAATGAAAGGGCTTACAATACCTAAAAGTTCAATTCAAGCAACACAAACCAAACAGAGCACAGCACCCAACGCTTCCACCACTCATCATTTTGCCACCCTACTAGAAGTAAGAAGTCCATAGGAGGCACCACTTACTTGGTACAATCCGCCAAGTTTCGGAACTCACTTCCTGACAGCATTTGTAGCACTCTAGAGCATATACAATTCCAAAGAGAGTTGAAAACTTGGCTGTTTCCTAGAGAACTGGAGCACCCGCATTCCAGCAACGGAGCCCAGAAAACAGTTGCAACCTCAAGTAAAATCCTCAGCTTGTAACTCACAAATCTCAAACACCTCAACCAGGAAAATGCTTGCATTATGCAGGCTATTTTCTAGATAACTGGAGTGCCTGCATCCCTGCAACATAGCCCAGAATACTGTTGTACTATCAAGCACAATCCTCAGTTTACAGACCACAAATTGCAAACAGCTCAACCAGCCAACCGCTTTCGGTATGCAGGTAAGCAAAAAAAAAATATCACCTATAGTTCGCCGTGGCATTATTTCGTTATGTACTTCAATATATAACAAGTATAGCCCACAATAATACTACAACCATAATACGCAGTGGTCAGCAATAAATTGTAACTTTCTCCTCTTAAATATATCTGCTATGAGGGTTGTCCATCACCAGCATTGCATAGCCAAAAAAAACAAACCACCAAATGAACAGGCATGGAATAACTATAGAGATCCATCACAAATTACTGGGCAGTTTGAGGGACTTTAATGTAGTTCATTCACTGCAGGTCCTATATAGCTATACAATCTGATCACTTCTTTAGATCTCTCAAAGACACTCAGATTTGGGATGATATGCTCATCGTAACAGATCTCTCCACTTCCCTCTCCCTCCAATCATGCCAGCTCAGTATCACAACTATAAACAGAATCTCAAGTTGGAGAAGCGAGTGTCGTAACCAGCTAAGTGGACTATCTCATATGAAATACAATAAAGGGACCTGCAGAGCTGTTCAAAGCTACCAGCACGCTGAAGACGGTTAAACTGCACATCTGTCTCTTACACTTCATCATCCAACAGACTGCTATGCGCTGCCATAACACAATAACCACACCTGAGTGTTCATTATGCATTACATAGAAAAGCTTAGCACACAAGATCAAAACTACAACAACACCCTTCCAACCACACAACCAATATGTGTAACATTCTACTTACATAGGCCTGGGTTTCAGCACCCCACATCGGGGCAATAATCATTAGAGAAATGCTGCAATACAATACAATACCATTGCTTAAGTAGCATGAGATGCAACGGCCATAAGGCTTCCCTCACTTTTAATTTGTCAGTTCTGGACATTTCTTTAAAGGTAAAGCATATGAAGGACAGAAAGATGACTAAAACCATAAACAGTAAATGTCGGCGACCCAATGACATTACTGTAGAATGTCATTGGGATGCTGACTTTATGCGGTTGCTTCCATTCTGAAAGCGGATTCCCTGCAGCAGCTGATAGAAGTAATCCACTGATTAACCGCGGGACACCTTTCATTAATGAGGAATTCCTCGTTTGAGTGGACATGGTTTTTGCAACCCTCTTCTGCATTGTCCCACTTTCCAAATGTGGGCAGAACTATTGTTCTTGCTTCACCATTTGTGTTTTTGTTCTGATGATGACCCTTCATTCATTACTGGTCAAAACGCCATTGACGACTAGAATAGGAACTGACTGTGGTGTTTTGGTACCCAGAATTCTAGGACCAAAACATACAAAAAACAATTGTTGTTCCTCGGTTTAACTGTATTCTACACACTATTGCACTGCACTGCACTGTGGGGTCCCCTTACTGTGTGATAACTGAAGGGCCTAAGACCTTTTTTCTGTAAATACATATGTTTGAAAAGTCTACTGATAGTATTTTCTTCATTCTTTGATATTTTGTTATTTTACCGCCATTTATGAACTTGCTTAATTTCGCACAGAATAGCCTCATAGTCTAAGTTGCGCATACCACAGGGAACCTACTATTCTTTTTTGACACTGCATGCCCCTGGTTCTAAGTGTTTTTTGGGCAGCCCCTGTGATCAAAAACAATTAAATAAGAAAGCAACATTACCTGGAAAGCCATAAAGGGTTTTTATCAGGAGCACTGTATCAGACTGTGCCCTGTGTTTCCTTGTTCAAATTACTACTAAGAACCTGATTATGTGTGGGCCGGAGTTTTCTGTCTCCTGCACAAACATGTTTTTGTGCAAGTTGTGCAGAGTTTAACACGCCTGCTAATTACGCACCAAACTCAGCATTTATGCAATTTATCCCACTCAATAAATCCCACACACAGGTGGGAGTTGGATTTTAGCAATTGCAATAAATAGCACCTACCCCTCGGGGGCATTTGTAATCAGATCCTTAGGCTGCTATTTACAACATAGGCCCTGATTACAAATGTAAAATACAATTGTAGTCCGGTCTCAATTCTGATTCTATGCAAACTGAAAGTCGCACAGAGATTAAAATTGCAAGTTGTGTGATGATGATCACAACCTCATAATTTCCCTTCAATAGATTAGGACAGGTCAAACCTGCCAAAATTTACTGTGGTGAAATCCCCGAAAGAAGGCAAAATATGTGGAATTCGGTGCGCTGAATACCGGTTCTGAATGTTATCTCTCACCTAACAGTTAAGAACACTGAACAGGTTTTACTACACCTGGTAAAAATACCTTGCAACGAGGTAATGGTCAAGCATGGTAAATATCCACACTATTCTACCCAACTTGTAGTTAGTGTCATAATGTTCCTACATCCTCTTCATACTTTGGATCAAATAGTTGATGTTATGTTAAAGTTCAATTTATTTATTTTAAATTATGCACACGCCAAGTGACAGTCACATACAATTACATTTTCTTCAAAGTGTACATATTCTAAACATTGACATTGGACTGAAACGGTACATTACATATATATGCTTCCATCACATTGACTCACACTCATGATTTTTCCCAGCTCCATCTGGGTACTGTTTACATTTCAAACCAGACTTATCCATGGTATGAAACCATGCTGAATTTAAGCAGAACTAGAATGAAATATAGTTTTGTGTTTTCATTAAAGATTGTGAGGATTAGGGATCTGACACTGAACTCTGTACGAATGATCAGACATTTTATGATGGTGGATGTCAGACCCCTTTCAGACCGCCATGAAGCAAGCAGGAGTTACTGGGTGGTTGAGGCATTTTACTCCAGGCATTCCGGGGCCCCACTTAATAGACATTGGCCCAAGTACTACCACTTCAGCACTTGACTCTCCGTAGTAGCACAGTCCAAGGCTGCTAGCTACCGAGGTAGATGCAAGGTATATACAAACTCACCACTCACAAAATGCTCAGCAACCCTAGTATATGAATGTCCCGTAAGATACTTTCTTTTGTGGAAAAAATAAGTATTTACATATGAACACAAAGTGAAATAGAGTACACAACAAATAATATACAGTCTTTGCAAGGCCGGCACACTAGTATTGTCCCAGTAAGTACCTGAATGCCACTTCCCTGTCTAAGGATGGTGGTTAGTCCCCATTCATGTTAGACCCAACTAAAAAGTTTTAGAACTTCCACAATGGCTTCTTAAAAGTCAAAGTGGTTGTAGCTCTTTCAGTCAGGACAAATTCACCCAGAGGCTCGATGGCCCAGAAGTCTTACCCACTCTCGCTGGAGCTGCAGTTTGGCACTCCCAGGCAATAGTCAGTGGTCAAAAGTCTGGATGCTGCGGGCAAGACTGGAGGCATCCACAGTGCTCTTCAGATTGGGAGACAAGTCTTTCTGCGTTCATCGGTTGGTCTCAGGTGGTCCTAGGTTTGGGTAATTTAATTGATGCTCTTCTCCTGCAGGTCACAACCTTTATCTTCACCACAACACCCACCTGCCATATGGGGGTCGCAAACAGCTCACTTGGGTGACAGCCCTTTGGGTTACAAAACTGCATGATCAATGGCCTACTTCTTGTCACAGGGATGCCCTAGGGCAACAGCCCTTATCTTTGCCACAGCCCCAAACTAACATACAAGGGGTCACAACCTGTACACATAAGGGAGCAGCCCCTTCAGGTAAAAACACTACACGGATGACAGCAGCTTCTTGCAACAGCGCTGCACCAGGGTTAAGGTCCATATCTTCACCATGACCCCCACTTAGCATACGGAGCTTGCAACAGCAGCACTTGGGCAGATGGCCCGATCAGTGCCACTGTACTCAATCTTCACCGTACCCCCACCTGGTTGCACACAGCAGCACTCAGGCTTACAGTCTCATTGGTGCAACGGTTTTCGATGCTGACCAAGAATATCACATTCTACTTCAGGGATCCTCTCAACCGGATCCCCACTAGATACCCCTACCTTCAGGAGCTCTTCTCCTCCTCACAGGGTCCTCCAGTCTCAACAGGCAGGCAGATACTAGTGCTCCAGGGCGAGCCATCATGATTCCCCTGGATGGTGTCCCCTCTCAAAGTAGGGAGTCTACCAGAACTTAGCTTCCAGTCCTGGTCATAACAGGCATAAGTCATGCTGAGCTTCTCCAAGCTGCTAGTTCAACAATTTAGGGAGGCTCAAGCTCCCCTTTTCATAATCCATTTTCAGACACAGATGTGATTTAGGGCCTGATTTAGATACTGGCGGACGGGTTACTCTGTTACAATGGTGTCAATCCCATGGTGTCAATCCCGTCAATCGAAATCCAAATCCCATTATTTCCTAAGAAATTTAGATTTCCGCAGACGGGATATCCACCACCATTGTGACAGAGTAACCAATCCACCAGTATCTAAATCAGGCTCTAAGTGTCTTAATCTTGGAAGCTTGTGATGTGGGGGTTGCCCCTTCGAAGTGCCCAGGCCTCTGTCCTTGCCACACACACAGGCCATGGGAGTGATTAGAGGATCACACCTGGATGTTAGCCTCACTGATATATGCCTATCAAAAGGTTACCAAGGACCCTAGCCCTATTCTTTATGATTCTTCTATCAGCCTCATCTCCTTCCTGAGATATGCCCAGGCTCCAATGACCTTTTTAGAATCAAAGAACTCTTATGATGTGCACAAGAGAGCCTGGCTCTCTCTTCCTCTTGTGTGTCCCACCCAGCTCTCAGGAATGCTGGAAATCCGCAAGTCTGTCTGGCATGTCTCCTTAAAGGCCATGGGATTCCAAACTGAAATCCACAGGCCTCCATGTACTGTACCATATACCGTCACACATACATTATTGCACGCACACACAATCAAACTCACACTGCACGTTGCACACTGCACAGCGCTACATAATAGCATGATGTAGGCCCAGAGTGAGAAAGGAACATAGCAGCTGAAATTTACATGAGTGGGCCGGTAGGCTTCACTACAATGACACTGTTAAAAAGGCCAGTTCACTTTACCCATCACTGTCACAAATAAATGGTAGGCTGCGACCAGCATGCTTGTGCTGCTTAACTCTGGGTAAGGGTCATACCCCTTCACCACTACCAGGGTAATGGTTTGTGCGCCCCTACCGATCAAAAAAGACCACAGTCTTTGACATATGCCTAAATCATATTGCACATGCATGATGTGTGTCCATCCATGACAGAAAATCGGTACCAGGGGTCCAGCTATCACTGCAACTGGGGCACTCAGGGCAGGAGTACACGTCCAACATCATGCAGGGAACTTTTCTATCCCAACAGTGGACTAATTAGACTATCGTTCTGTGCCTCTGTTTATCTGACAGAGCTGGGAGGGTCTAGAAACAGTCTAGTCACCAGTATCAAGTGCTGCTATCACTGTTGTGCTTAGAGTGTACTCAGACATATTACTCTCCCTTTTGCTATTGTGTTCACTCTCTCTTTCAGCAACAGACACATTTTCTCCAAGTTTCTGAGGACAATTCCTGACAAGCTATGACTCAACAGAGGAGTAACGTTTTCCTTACTGAAACATTACTTGCTCAGTCCGGCTACTAACTCTGTGTGTTCACAAAGATAAGATGGATCTACTGCGCCAAGCTGCAGAACGATGACCATAATCACTGCAGGGTCCAAGCAGCACAGTCTTGTCTTGCTCCATAAATGGGTCAGACACCAGACTGAAGTCACTATAAGTCAGATCACAAACTGTTCTCCCACGATACATTCAATGAAAAACATATATCATTATATGCAATATTCACAACAGTGCTCACTGCATGTTCCTCCACAGTGGTCAGCAAGCATAAGGACGCCCACGTTGTAGCAACAGTTGCGCTTACAAATAAAAATAATGGCTCTGACTCAGTCGTTTTACTTGGTGCTATTTTGGTGCTATTAAAAGAAGCCAAGTGGTACTAATAATGGAGATACGTTTGCGTGGTTTGCCTGGCAGCGTTCTGTCACAGACCAAACCTGGAAAACAATATATCACTGGTTTTGAGAAACTGTGAAAAGTGGTGGCCAACTGTCCTGAGCTGTGAGACAGTCGTGCATTAAGAAAGATATGTGAGAACTTCCGCAGAGCATATTGCCTCTGCCTGGAATACTGTTTCTTTTAGGGATCCCTTCTTAATGAGATCTCTGGGAGATCTAAGAGCTCTCCCAGAGAACACCCTAACAAAGCTGACAAGAAGAGGCTTCATTCTATAGAAAAGGAAATAAAACACTTACCTGGGTCAAGAGGTGGTAGTCTGACACTCCATCTTACTTCATCCTTGTTATTCTTTGGTCAGATTCTTTGGCTGAAGTAAGAAGACAAGTGAGATATTGGTTTAAAAAAGCACACTTATATTACACAAAGTGGTTACCTGAAAGCTTGTCTTTGCAACGCCCAAAGGCATGGACCATACCAAAAAGTGTAACACTGCAAATAGAAAGCAGCGTAGAAAATATTATGGGGCACATTTACAACACCCCTGAGGCACAATAACGCAGCCAGAGTGTCACTTTTCTGATGCTTATGCGGCACAGTGTGCCCGCACATATTTACAAGGTCACATAAAGTCACTTTATGTGGCTTTTCATGGCCTTGTAAATATGGCCCCCTTTCACGCATAACTCTGAATGAATGGGGCATTCCATGGGTGGGTGTTTCCAACACCCATGGAATCTGATGCATTCCCAGATTTACAATGTTGTGTTAACCTGGGAATGCATCAGAGTCCTACACCACCCCAGGGGTGGGGTAAAAGTGGCACAACGAGGAGAAATACCTTTATTTCTCATCATTCTTAGCTCTATTGCTCTATGTGTGCTGCATTCAGCAGCACAAATAGAAGTTGGAAAACGTCAATAATGATTATTTATGTGCAGGAAGGTGTCCCTTCCTACACATAAACAATCATCACTGCAACACAGGCACCCTTGCACCACGGTGCAAGGGTGCCTGCGTTGGTGCTAGGTAGCCAATTGTGCACCCGTTCAGAGGAAGGTACAAGGATGCATTGTATTGCTGTAAATACAACGCAACCCTGCACTTTTCTAATAGCGCAGCAAGCTGGCTTGCAGCACCAGGCTGCATCATTTTCTTGTAAATATGGGCCTATGATGCAAACCATAATAATTTGCTATCAGCTACCATAAAAACACAATCATTTTAACACACTATCTTGAGAATGTTTTTTGGCCGTGAGACTGACACCCAGAGGTCCCTGGTAGACTCTACTTGATTTCAAGTAGATTTCTGGGTCAAGTCATCCAATTAAAATGGGTGACAATGTTTTTAACTCCAGGTAATACCAGGCTGTTAATAAACACAAAAGGGTATGGGGTTCACTAATGATAAGGAGCTATAAGCACGGGAGATTATCCACAGACTCCTAGACCTCACTGGGTGTCAAAACATGGAGTGTGAGTACTGTGGGATGGTGATGGATAGGGGGAGGAGGTATTTCCTTTAAGGACTAGGTGGTCTCACACACTATATAGTGTCATGCTTCATCATTTGACCACCTAGCCCCACCCAGGTAGGACAGTGCCACCTGGGTGATCCATGTTTTGACACCCAGTGAGGTCTAGGAGCCAGTGGATAGTCTCACGTGGGCATAGCTCCTTATCATTAGTGAACCCCATTCCCTTTTGTGTTTATTGGCTTTATATGCAGGGAGCTAGTATGGGTCGATTCCTACTAAATACTTGGTTCCAATCCCCCTAAACTCTCTGGTTGTGTTATGATAGTTAGAGCAGCTCTGAGCTGCAAGAGTTCTTCTATGATTTTATTGATTCAGGAAAGCCCTGGGACAGAAACACTAACTGAGGAATTCTTTAAGAAAAGCAGGACCAACGTCTCTCCCCCCCCCCACACTCGTGGGATTTCATTTAGACATAGCAGTTTGGGTTCCCCCTGACAATGCTCACCAACATGGCAGAGGGACTCACTTTTGATGATGAAGAGGTGACAGCACTTTTGGCAGCACCATCGCTTCTTGGTGATGCAGCCCTTTCAAAAAGCCTGTCCCAACTAGGGGACTGGTATACACTAGTAGAACTTAAACGGACACAGGTGAAGACGATTCTACACGGGGCCGTTCTAACCGAATACTTACGTAGTATCACGGCACCCAACGGTCTCATCGTTTCTAATGAGCCACGTATCTTCCTAGAGGACCTAGAATTAAAAAAAGACTGGGCTCTGATTGCATGGAAATTAAAACAGCGACCAGATTGTCTGAAGCACTCTTGATACAGATAAAAACTAGTGAGAACAATCTAAAAACAGGTGTAAGCATCCTCTCCTTTAAGAAAAAGCTGGAAGAAACTAAGAACAATATGAATGAATATAGGAAATATCTCACCCAGCAAAAAATCTCTAAATTCCAGAAAGACCTGAAACGGTTCTCACAAGAGAAAGTGTACCCATACACTAATCCTGAATATGTGTCAAAAAGTAACATGTCTGATAATTCCTCCAATAGGAATACCAGTTTGAACCGTGACAGTGACTAGTTAGTTCAGACACAACAGCGCCGTGGGTGACGCGGCCAATACCTGGGGGAGAAGGAATTATCCACCTATGATGCCCTCCTACCCCCCCCCATCAACCAACAATGGGGCTGGCCAGCTCAGTATGGACCCCCAACTAACTTTCAACCCCCCCCTTTTTTCAAAACTCGGCACAATGGTCTTTACCTGATCAGCCTCCCCCTTTTTTAGACAGAGGCCAAGGGAGGGGAAAGGGGAAAAGGAAAGGGGTACATTGGAAACCAAGAGACAAACCACCAAAGACTTAATGAGAGAGCACCCCGGGAACAAGCAAAACATATCAGCCTCTGAGATAACTAACGGGAGGGATAATATTGTGAATTTAAGCAATAGAACTATTGACTACCTTGAGTCTAAGGCACTAAACAAAGGCCTCAATTTTGTCCCTACCTCCAAAATAGACCTCTTCAAGACCAGAACGGAAATTGCCGAGTTGTTCTGCAAAATCCGCCTCAAAACATTTTTTTCTTGAAATAAATTTTGTTGAACCAGATCGCAACACAGGCCTGCGTCCTAAATCCACCTTTTGTTCAGCTACTGGACAAATGCCTCCCGAAGTATTAGCCTTCGAGAAATCGGTGTCCCGCAAAATCAACGGGCTCGCAGGATCTGTGAATGACACATTTCACGACATGAGCTCAGACGAACTGGCAGCATTGAAACGTCTAACTTCAGACCCCTCCATTATCATAAAACCAGCCGCCAATTCTACCATTGACAATGTACAAAGAAGAGTGCCAGTGCCTACTAGACAATGCACAGCATTACAAACGTCTATCTCAAGATCCTACCCCAGACATCCAGAAAGAAATGTCCTTCCTAGTGAATAGAGGAATCGACAACGACTGGCTGACCAGACGTTGAAGCAGCATTTCTGACACAATCCAATCCCAAGATACCTCACTTCTACATTCTTCCTAAAGTACACAAAGGGAAGATCCCCCTCCCGGTAGGCCTATTGTGTCCGGGATTGGCTCTATTCTTGAACCACTGTCCCAGTTCTGCGATTTCTTCCTTCAACCATTAGTGAAGCAGATCCCCACTTACCTGAAAGATACTACAGATGTCTTGGTTCTCCTAGACTCAATGCCCCTTGACAAAAAACGCTGTACTCCTGATCACATTGGATGTCGAATCACTCTACACCAACATCCCTCAGGGAGCAACTCTAGGGGTCATATGCGAGCCTCTGGAAGCTAACAGGAGTGACTCATGGACACCCCCTGAGTTCATACTAGACCTAGCACACCTGGCTTTGACAAGGAACTATTTCAAATTTGAAAAACAGTTCTACCTTCAGATACAGGGAACATCCATGGGTAGTACCTTCGCACCTAGTTTGGTCTGTCTATATGTAGACAACTTTGAGAGACAGATGGTACTCCATGAAGAAAATCCCTACCTGGAGCAGATTAAGCTATGGAAACGGTAAATTGATGATATTCTGCTCATCTGGACAGGCTCAAGAGAAGAGGCGCATACATTCGTAGCCTGGCTCAATACGGCAAACCTGTTTCTGAAATTCACTATGAGCATCGGCGATGACCAACTGCCGTTTTTGGATCTCCTAATCCGTGAAAGTAATGGTTCACTGGTAACTGAGGTATACCACAAACCCACAGACCGGAACAATTTGCTACAATTTAAGAGCTATCACCCGAGATCCCTGAGGGAGAACCTACCCGTGGGGCAGTTCCTACGTCTACGACGTAACTGCTCAAATCTCTCGGACTATAATAAACATGCAAGTAATCTGTCCACGAAACTACAAGAAAGAGAGTATCCTGCACACCTTGTCAGGAGAGCATATAAAAGAGCACAAAATAACAACAGAGACCAGCTATTACAACCCCAGACCGGCAAACCCAAGACGGAACAGATAGTGTGTGTAACCACATTCAATTCACTATCTAATAAAATCCAGAAGATCATCAGAGATGATTGGGAGATTTTGACATCAGGCGGTCTCCCTTTCCAGCAACCACTACACACCTTCAGAAGAGCCACCAACATACGTGATATGGTGGTCCATGTCAGACCTACTAACAAACTCCCTACCAAACAGCTGACCCTCTGGCACCTACCTCCACCAGCCGACCACCACCCGTGTGGCCACTGCAGTGTGTGTAAATTCACACAGAAATCCACCACTGTGGAACTCGGTGTAAAAACACTGTGAGTACTAAAGGCACTCACAAACTGCAACAGGAAGAATGTAATTTACATGATTAAGTGCCCCTGTCAGCTTAAATACATCGGGATGACAACAAGAAAGGTCAGCACCCTCATTTGTGAACACAGGAGCACTATAAGGTGTAAACAGGATGCCACAAAACTGACAAGCCATTATGTCGCAAAAAACCATTCCCCAGACGACATGAGATGGATTGTCTTAGAACAGCTGACACCTACAACCAATAACATGCCACAGAAGTTACTCTATTACGAACCACGCTGGGTCTGGAGACTACACACAGACACCAGCGGTTTGAATGACAACATACCTTGGTCCTCACTCAATAAATGACCACACCTTTACTACTTATACTAGCAATAATTTAGTTAGTTCTAGGTATTCGTGGGCATAGAATCTCTTTCCTCTGCTTGAGTATCTGTTGACATTCCCCACTTCCCTGTGGTTCCCCTCTCCCTTCTTTCCATTTCTCCCCCTTCATTTCCCGTCTTTTCTCACCCTTTTTTCCTGCCCCCCGTTCTGTTCCTCTCTTTCCCTTTTTCACCCTCCCCCAACCCCCCAGCCCCCAAACCCCCCCACCCTAAACCCAAAGAAACCCCCCCACCTCTTTTCCTTTCTTTCGTTTTTTTCCTCTTCATGTCATCTCCCCATTTCTGTATTCTGCTTGCTGTTTTCTGCTTTCTTTTTTCATTCTGTTTTCTGTTTTCCCCTCCCCCTTCTTTTTCTCTTTTTCTTTTTTCCCCCTTCTTCTTCTTCTTTTTTCCCCTTCCCCTTTTCCCCTCCCCCCCTGTTTTTTCCTCTTCCCCCTCCATTGTGTTTGTCTTCCCCCCCCCCCATTTTTCCATACTTCCACGCTATACGCGCCAGGAGGCTGATTTTTTATTTTTGAGACTGGGGACTACGTTCCCCAGCCTCCTTAGCGCCCTAATGCACCGCGTCACGTGCCAGCCTCAACGGACACTGTGAACTCCAATTCCCAGCGTCCTGAGCGCTAAACCGCGTCATCCTGACGTGCGCCCTGTCTGCCGGTCACGGGTAACCGGCTGGAGCCGGCCCGGCACAGGACACGCGGCAGATTTCGAGTATCTCCTCATCACCTACACTATTTAAACCGCCCCCACGCTGTACCACGCACCTCAAGCGGTCCAGCGAGGGGTCGGGCTAGGCGCACAGCAAGCGCCTCCTTTGATGTAGTAAGTGCAGGAGCACTTACTTACCGGTCGCTTTTGAGATCTTCAGCTTCTGCCACACCACAGATAAGATTTTGGTTGGCTGAGATAGAGTGTGTGTTGTTCCCAGTAGTGTGTGCATTTTATTGTACTTCTCTACAGCTTGGTTTACTTTATTGCATTCAACTGTAGTTCTTTCATTTTAATGTGCTCTACGTCGCTTAACCCCGGCCAGGGGCTTAGACGCCATGCCCTGACCTCTGTTCCAGATATTTTTTGGTTACCGTTTTCCTTGCCTTGCTTTAGAATTAGCCTCACTACAGGTTCTTATTATCTGTGTGGATATTAACTGTTATCCTTCTGGCCATTTTTACAGAGGTACTCCCCTATCTTTACCTGTGGGAGTACACCTACGGACCATGATTCTGTTTTCTGATATGAACTGCTGTCCCTGCCTATGTCTTTATCTTTCCTCTTCCCCTCAGAGTGTGACTATAAGGGGACACTCCCCCTCCTGGAATCTGAGGCCACTAGCCTTAGATGTTGGGGTAAGGTATTATATTGTCGGTAGATATATGTTTCACCGCATACATTGCATGACTTTGGCTTGCTGTGGCACCCCTCATTGTGTGTTTTGCTGTGCGGTGTTGTTGTTTTTCACATAACGTTATCCACGTTTCTGTTCCTCCAGGCCTCCGCTAGGTATTTCCTTGCCAAAGGTAGGCTCCTTCAATTGTTATATTTCTCTTATTGATTGTGGATGTTTGTTTGTGCATTGCATAACATTTAGGGATCCTAGGCCCTGAAGAATGCCCCAGACCTTCCTTGGCTCATTGTAGAGGGCATAGATAGGTGACCCAGTGAGTCCTTACTCTCACTTTGGTTTCCCACCCTTGTTTTTAATACACCAGTAGACACCACTATTAAAAGTGTAGATTACACACCAGTAACTGTTTAGGTGTTTTTATATCTTCCCCTAGCTTAGCTGGATCCCACTAACTCCAGATATATGATAATTTACGCACTCGCTCCCGTTCCTTTAACGGTAAGGTTGAGTCCGCCCAGGTGGCACTGTCCTACCTGGGTGGGGCTAGGTGGTCAAATGATGAAGCATGACACTATATAGGTGGTCATTCTGACCTCGGCGGTAAAAGGCGCCTACCGCCGGTCAGAAATCCTCCATAATCCCGCCGCGGTCGCGGAAACCCGCCACGGTCATTCTGACCCGCAGAAGGCAAACCTCCGAAAATCCGACCGCCACAACAGACCGCCAGACCAGCGGTCGGCGGAAAGGTGGAGGTGACCAAACCTCCACCGCCACGCCAACAGAAATACGCCCATCCCATTACGACCCACGAATCCACGCGGCGGTCATTCAAACGCGGTATTCCATTGGCGGGACACACCGGCGCGGTCAGAATACACACCAACGAACAAAACTCACCCACATTGGACGATTTGAATCCCACACACCTGATACACATACACACACCACTCCCACACACACAATACAATATAAAACACCCACCCACATCACCCACAAACCCCTACGCTTACAAAATCGTAAAGAAGGCAAGAGCGAGACACCAGCATCCAAAACATAACAGCCACAGCCACTCAACACCATCACCCACACACTATCCACACACAAAACAACACACACCACCACACTCAACTCACTTAAATACACATACTCCACCCCACACATCATACACACCACCCCATGGCACCCCAAAGACAACCCCGCTTCACAGACGAAGAACTCAGGGTTATGGTGGAGGAAATCGTTCGTGTAGAGCCCCAGCTGTTCGGCACACAGATACAATACACCAGCATTGCCCGGAGGACGGAGCTATGGCAGAGGATTGTCGACAGGGTGAACGCAGTGGGACAGCACCCCAGAAATCGGGAAGACATCAGGAAGCGATGGAACGACCTACGGGGGAAGGTGCGTTCCATGGTATCCAGGCACAACATCGCCGTGCAGAAGACTGGCGGAGGACCCCCACCTCAACCCCCACAATTCACATCATGGGAGGAGGAAGTCTTGAACATCCTGCATCCTGACGGCCTCGCAGGAGTCGGCGGAGGAATGGATACTGGTAAGTTGAAGCTTCAATACTGCTTCCCCCCCACCTGCATGCCAAATCAGACCCCAACCCTCACCCCCATCCTCGAACCCCACCCTCACCCCCACCCTCACCCCCACCCTCACCCCCACCACCATCCTCACCCCCACCACCATCCTCACCCCCACCCCCACCACACCTATTCCCCGCCAATGTCTCACCATCACAACCCACTCATCCCAAAACCTAGGCCTGCATGCGTCCACTAAGCATGGACACCCATCACCAAAGCATGCCCAATGCATATACACATCCCCCCCACAAGCCACCCTCACCAAAGCCCCCACACACGAATGCCAGCACTTGGGGACACGAGAACCCACAGATACACCCATATGCGACACATTGAAACTATAACCATACCTCTATACCCCTGCAGGACCCGACCGTCAACACACCGCGGCGGAGGGGCCAGAATTATCCACACCCCCCACCCAAGAGGCCGTCAGCGATGACAGCAGCTCTGTCGATCTGGACACCGATGACCAGCCCGGACCATCGGGGACCTCTGGACAGTCGGTTCCCCTCACACAGGCACAGGCCACTATAGACCCTAACCCCTCTGGGAACACCAGCACAGCTCCCACCCAGCGGGCCCATGCCTCTGTCTCCAGGGCGCGTCAATCTGCGGTGTGTCTACCACTACAGGGCACCCAGGATAACCCACCACCCCAACAACAACAGGGACCTGGGGGCAGTGGTAGTGGGCACACCGGCCAGGGGGCAGAGGCCCAGGGAAACAGGGCAACTCGGCGGGCAGCTGTGCGACAGGGGGGGGAGGAGAGGCCCAGGGAACCCACTCTCCACGAGGTCCTCACCACCATCATGGGAGCATACAACCGCTCCCAGGAGACGATGGCGACGGTACTGGCCCGGTTCCAGGAGATCCAGGTGCTGCAGGAGGAACACTATCGGGGGTACAGGGAGGACATCCGAGCCATCAACACCACCCTGGTTACCATGGTAGGGCTGCTGCAGGACCTCGTAAACAGCAGGGCGGACACTGAACAACACCCAAGGGCCCCTGCCACTAGCCGGGACCAAGAACAGCCATCCACCTCCGCCGGCGCTAGTGGACAGGAGGCCCCCGCACAGCAGCAGCCCACCAGACCCCCACCTCCTGCAGGAGAAGAACCACCCCGCAAGAGGGCCCTGAGATCTCGCAAGACAGAGTAGGATGTCAAGACCCCCGCCAGCAATGGATACCACCTGATGTCATCCCACTGTCCCACATTGTCACCCTGTCCATCCTCGAACTGCCCATGCTCCATCTCTCCACAGGCCTCTGGACAATGCACCTGTGTGACTGTTACTCTGGACTCTGCCATGGACATTCCTTCACCATAGCCCCCACCCACTTGAAACCACCCATCCCATTTTGAGCACTTCAATAAACACCTATTTTGCACCAAAATATCAGGAGTCTGGCTGTGATTTCAATAGATTGTAATTGACATGACAGTGCAAATATGTCCTTGTACATGGTGAAGTCAACAAACAGCTGCCACAAAGCTGTAGTCCATGGGGAAACGAAGCACAGGACTCGTAGTGGGGACCCCAGATCTGAAATAGGGAGGGAAAAGCCAAAACTCAGTCATCATACACTGGGGCAAATAGACAGGCAGCAGAGATGCTGCAGAGTAGTTAACTTTTACTAAATTATCTTTGAAATGTTACCTGTGTCCTATTGGAAGTACTGTTCAATGATTCTGTCCCTGTTGTCTGTTTCAGCCCCGTCGTCTTCCTCCTCGTCACTCTCCTCAGGTTCCACCGATGCCACAACACCACCGTCTCGACCATCCTCCTGCAGGAAAGGCACCTGGCGGCGCAAAGCCAGGTTGTGAAGCATGCAGCAGGCCACGATGATGTGACACACCTTCTTAGGTGAGTACATTAGGGATCCACCGGTCATATGCAGGCAGCGAAACCTGGCCTTTAGGAGGCCAAAGGTGCGTTCGATCACCCTCCTAGTACGCCCATGGGCCTCATTGTACCGTTCCTCTGCCCTGGTCCGGGGATTCCTTACTGGGGTCAGTAGCCACGACAGGTTGGGGTACCCAGAGTCCCCCACTAGCCATACACGGTGTCTCTGTAGCTGTTCCATCACGTAAGGGATGCTGCTATTCCTGAGGATGTAGGCGTCATGCACTGACCCTGGGAATTTGGCATTTACATGCGAGATGTACTGGTCAGCCAAACACACCACCTGGATGTTCATTGAATGGTAACTTTTTCTGTTCCTGTACACCTGCTCCCTGTCTCTTGGTGGAACCAAAGCCACATGGGTCCCATCAATGGCACCAATTACGTTGGGAATATGTCCAAGGGCGTAGAAATCACCCTTCACTGTAGCCAGTTCGCCCACCTCAGGGAAAATGATGTAGTTCCTCACGGATTTCATCAGGGCAGACAACACTCTGGATAACACCTTTGAAAACATGGGCTGAGACATCCCAGAAGCAATTCCCACGGTTGTCTGAAATGACCCACTTGCCAAGAAATGGAGTACTGACATGACCTGCACCAGAGGGGGAATCCCTGTGGGTTGGCGGATGGGGGACATCAGGTCGGGCTCCAGCCGGGCACACAGTTCATGGATAGTGGCACGGTTAAGATGGTAGGTCAGGATAATGTGGCGTTCTTCCATTGTCGACAGGTCCACCAGCGGTCGGTACACAGGAGGATTCATCCGTCTCCTCGCCCAACCCAGCGGACGGTGCCTAGGAAGGACAACATGGAGCACACAGTCAGGCAACCCACAGGTACGTACTCACAGCTAGCACAGTATACGATTCTCTATGCAGTGAATGGCGTGTATGAGTGGCTATGCAAGGCCTAGGCCTGTGTGACGCAGTTGAAATTGAGCCATGTGGGCCCTGGAAATGGCGGCTGCCTGACCTGTGAAGTGTGACAATGGGATGTGAGGTCAATGCGCTGGCGTGGCACACCGCGGCGGGCGGCGGGCCAAGACCGCGGCGCGAAGCCGCATTGGTTAACATTGAAGCCTATGGGTTTCAGGAGCCAATGGCGAAGGGCGCCGGCGGTGGCGGGACACACCGCCGCGGTACGCACCGCCGCGGACGTGACCGCCATTTTCTATCTACTTATCCACTTGCGACTTGAACTTTCACAGGAGAGGACCTATACTGCAAGTGTTGCTGTGACCTCGGTCTGGAAGGGACAATGGCTGCTGCGACTGGGGAAAGGGCCCCTGCCTTCACTGGAGAGGAGTTGGAGAAACTTGTGGATGGGGTCCTCCCCCAGTATGCGCTACTCTACGGTCCTCCAGACCAACAAGTGAGTTTAATTCTATCTGGATTTGGGGCCACTGGCTGGCTTGGGGGCCTGGCGGGGATGGGGGGCATGTTGGGCCTGGCGGGGGGCCTGGCGGGGGGCCTGGCGGGGATGGGGGGCATGTTGGGGCTGGCGGGGGGCCTGGCGGGGGGCCTGGCGGGGATGGGGTGCATGTTGGGGCTGGCGGGGGGCCTGGCGGGGGGCCTGGCGGGGATGGGGGGCATGTTGGGCCTGGCGGGGGGCCTGGCGGGGATGGGGGGCGTTGGGCCACTGGAAAGGAAAATGCTGAGTAACTTGAACGTGGTATTTCTCCCTCCCTGTACGTGTCACATAGGTCCGCGCCCATGAGAAGATCGGGATTTGGCGTGCCATCGCCAAGGAAGTCCGGGCCCTGGGGGTCCACCATCGACGGGGCACCCACTGCCGCAAGAGGTGGGAGGACATCCGCCGCGGGACCAAGAAGACCGCCGAGTCTCTGCTGGGGATGGCCTCCCAACGTAGGCGGGGTGCCTGCCGTCAACTGAGCCCCCTGATGTTCCGGATCCTGGCGGTGGCCTACCCTGATTTGGATGGGCGCGTGAGGGCAGCACAGCAGACACAAGGGGGTGAGTACAAGCATCATCTACTCTGTTGTCGTGCAGTGGAGGTGTCTGGGTGGGGGAGGAGGGCTGTGGGTCCCCCTAGGCCAGGGCGATATCTGTAGGCTGGGCACCCCCGTAAGCCCCTGTGTCCCCAGCCACCACCCTCAGTAGTGTGTCAGTACAGCCATCCCTGGGCCGTGTCATCCATGGGTGCAGTTGACAACTCTAGGCGTGAAGGGCATGTTCCACGGAATGCGTAGCGGACCCCAAGTGCGCAACTTAGTGCAGGGGGCATCTGTGTCTGTCATGTCCGCTAACTGTACCGGAGATCCATGTACTCAATATCCCTTTATTTCTCTCTCCCCCCCCCTTTTTGTTTTTCTTTCTGTGCTTGTGTGCATCAGCATCATCAGGCGGAGGAGAAGTGGCATCGGGGCAGGAGGGAGCTGCATCTCACATGGCCCAGGAGGGCCATGCCACAGAGTCAGACTGGACCAGTGAGACGGAGGGCGAGGGGAGCTCCACGACGGGGACGACTGGAGCCTGCAGCGACACGGACACGTCCTCGGAAGGGGGCTCCCTTGCGGGGGTGGCACCATCCGTGCCCCCCGCCATTACAGGTACAGCCGCCACCCAGCGCACCATCTCCGCCCTCCCAGCAGCCCCTCCGCGTTCGCCCCGTGCCCGCTCTGCCAGGAAGCCGGGCATCTCCTTCGCCCCAGGCACCTCAGGCCCTGCCCCTGTTACCCCCGCTGCCCTCAGTGAGGAGGTCATTGACCTCCTCCGAACGCTCATTGTTGGGCAGACTACCCTTTTGAATGCCATCCAGGGGGTGGAGAGGGAGGTTCATCGCAGCAATGCGTACCTGGAGGGCATTCATTCGGGTCAGGCTGCCCATCAGCGATCGTTCCAGGCTCTGGCCTCAGCACTGACGGCAGCCATTGTCCCTGTCTCCTGCCTGCCTCTACTAACTCTCTCCTCCCAGTCTCCTGTTCCTCTGCCTGTCCCACCCACACCATCAGACCAGCCTGCACACACCTCAACACCCAAGAGAAGCTCATCCAAACATAAGCACCACAGATCACGCAGACATTCACACACGCAACATTCCGATGCAGACATGCCAACAGTCACTACCACCTCTGTGACCCCCACCTCCTCGTCTCCCTCCTCCCTCCCTGTGACGTCTACACTCACACCTCCATTCACCTCACCATCAGCCAGTGTTTCCATCACCAGCACACCCTCCACTCCAGTCCGCACACGTGCAGTCACCATCCCCACTGCCATTTACACGTCCCCTGTGTCCTCTCCCACTGTGTCTGTCACCCCCTCTTCCACACCACACAAACGCAGCCACCCACCCACCCAACAGCCATCCACCTCACGACAGCCTATCCCTCCTGCACCTGCACCCAAAGACAGCAAACGTGACTCACCTACAACCACATCCTCTCCCTCCACTCCCATTCCCACTGTACCTACCACTCTCCATTGTCCCAAGAAGCTCTTCCTCGCCACTACTAACTTCTTTCCTGACCCTGAGCCCCCCCCTCCTTCTCGTCGGGGTAAGAAGAGCACCTCAGCCACCACCAGCCCTGCAGCCCCCTTGACAAGGGTGCAGGGGTATTGGAGCCCGCCAGCCCGCATGTCTGGATCTTCGCCCAGCAGCAAGGGGACAGCCAGCCCACCCCCTGGGAAGAGGAGCAGAAGGCGGAAGGGGCGCCGCAGGAGCCCGCCTTCTACATCCCCCCCGGACACCACCCAGAGACAGTCACCTGCCACAGCTCCAAAGGGAGGAAAGGGCCACAGGCCGACGACTAAGGAGGGCAAGGGCAGCAAGTTGGAGAGGTCAGGCAGCAGGCCTGCTGCCCAGGAGGAGCCCACAACCCCCATAGCCGCTGCCCCGGGAGGAACCGGCACAGCTGCCCCGGGAGAGCCCACCAGCCCCATAGCCGCTGCCCAGGGAGGACCCAGCCCAGCTGGCCAGGAGGGCCCCACCACCCACAGCCCAGGTGGGCAGTGAAGGAGCACCATCCCCGCTGCCCAGGAGGGCACCACCAGGCATTTAGCAGTTGGCCATAGACCGTCCGCCGTCTCAAGAACCGCTGAACTGGGCCCTTCAAGGCAAGAACCGCTGAACTGGGCCCTTCAAGGCAAGAACCGCTGAACTGGGCCCTTCAAGGCAAGAACCGCTGAACTGGGCCCTTCAAGGCAAGAACCGCTGAACTGGGCCCCGCCGTCTCAAGAACCGCTGAACTGGGCCCTTCAAGGCAAGAACCGCTGAACTGGGCCCCGCCGTCTCAAGAACCGCTGAACTGGGCCCTTCAAGGCAAGAACCGCTGAACTGGGCCCTTCAAGGCAAGAACCGCTGAACTGGGCCCTTCAAGGCAAGAACCGCTGAACTGGGCCCTTCAAGGCAAGAACCGCTGAACTGGGCCCCGCCGTCTCAAGAACCGCTGAACTGGGCCCTTCAAGGCAAGAACCGCTGAACTGGGCCCCGCCGTCTCAAGAACCGCTGAACTGGGCCCTTCAAGGCAAGAACCGCTGAACTGGGCCCCGCCGTCTCAAGAACCGCTGAACTGGGCCCTTCAAGGCAAGAACCGCTGAACTGGGCCCTTCAAGGCAAGAACCGCTGAACTGGGCCCTTCAAGGCAAGAACCGCTGAACTGGGCCCTTCAAGGCAAGAACCGCTGAACTGGGCCCCGCCGTCTCAAGAACCGCTGAACTGGGCCCTTCAAGGCAAGAACCGCTGAACTGGGCCCTTCAAGGCAAGAACCGCTGAACTGGGCCCCGCTGTAAGGAAATGCCTCCTTGGCATGGTTGCCCCCTGACTTTTTGCCTTTGCTGATGCTATGTTTGCAATTGAAAGTGTGCTGAGGCCTGCTAACCAGGCCCCAGCACCAGTGTTCTTTCCCTAACCTGTACTTTTGTATCCACAATTGGCAGACCCTGGCATCCAGATAAGTCCCTTGTAACTGGTACTTCTAGTACCAAGGGCCCTGATGCCAAGGAAGGTCTCTAAGGGCTGCAGCATGTCTTATGCCACCCTGGAGACCTCTCACTCAGCACAGACACACTGCTTGCCAGCTTGTGTGTGCTAGTGAGGACAAAACGAGTAAGTCGACATGGCACTCCCCTCAGGGTGCCATGCCAGCCTCTCACTGCCTATGCAGTATAGGTAAGACACCCCTCTAGCAGGCCTTACAGCCCTAAGGCAGGGTGCACTATACCATAGGTGAGGGTACCAGTGCATGAGCATGGTACCCCTACAGTGTCTAAACAAAACCTTAGACATTGTAAGTGCAGGGTAGCCATAAGAGTATATGGTCTGGGAGTCTGTCAAACACGAACTCCACAGCACCATAATGGCTACACTGAAAACTGGGAAGTTTGGTATCAAACTTCTCAGCACAATAAATGCACACTGATGCCAGTGTACATTTTATTGTAAAATACACCACAGAGGGCACCTTAGAGGTGCCCCCTGAAACTTAACCAACTATCTGTGTAGGCTGACTGGTTCCATCAGCCTGCCACACTAGAGACATGTTGCTGGCCCCATGGGGAGAGTGCCTTTGTCACTCTGAGGCCAGTAACAAAGCCTGCACTGGGTGGAGATGCTAACACCTCCCCCAGGCAGGAGCTGTAACACCTGGCGGTGAGCCTCAAAGGCTCACCCCTTTGTCACAGCCCAGCAGGGCACTCCAGCTTAGTGGAGTTGCCCGCCCCCTCCGGCCACGGCCCCCACTTTTGGCGGCAAGGTTGGAGGGAACAAAGAAAGCAACAAGGAGGAGTCACTGGCCAGTCAGGACAGCCCCTAAGGTGTCCTGAGCTGAGGTGACTCTGACTTTTAGAAATCCTCCATCTTGCAGATGGAGGATTCCCCCAATAGGGTTAGGATTGTGACCCCCTCCCCTTGGGAGGAGGCACAAAGAGGGTGTACCCACGCTCAGGGCTAGTAGCCATTGGCTACTAACCCCCCAGACCTAAAACACGCCCTTAAATTTAGTATTTAAGGGCTACCCTGAACCCTAGAAAATTAGATTCCTGCAACTACAAGAAGAAGGACTGCCCAGCTGAAAACCCCTGCAGCGGAAGACCAGAAGACGACAACTGCCTTGGCTCCAGAAACTCACCGGCCTGTCTCCTGCCTTCCAAAGATCCTGCTCCAGCGACGCCTTCCAAAGGGACCAGCGACCTCGACATCCTCTGAGGACTGCCCCTGCTTCGAAAAGACAAGAAACTCCCGAGGACAGCGGACCTGCTCCAAGAAAAGCTGCAACTTTGTTTCCAGCAGCTTTAAAAAACCCTGCAAGCTCCCCGCAAGAAGCGTGAGACTTGCAACACTGCACCCGGCGACCCCGACTCGGCTGGTGGCGATCCAACACCTCAGGAGGGACCCCAGGACTACTCTGATACTGTGAGTACCAAAACCTGTCCCCCCTGAGCCCCCACAGCGCCGCCTGCAGAGGGAATCCCGAGGCTTCCCCTGACCGCGACTCTTTGAACCTAAAGTCCCGACGCCTGGGAGAGACCCTGCACCCGCAGCCCCCAGGACCTGAAGGACCGGACTTTCACTGGAGAAGTGACCCCCAGGAGTCCCTCTCCCTTGCCCAAGTGGAGGTTTCCCCGAGGAATCCCCCCCTTGCCTGCCTGCAGCGCTGAAGAGATCCCGAGATCTCTCATAGACTAACATTGCGAACCCGACGCTTGTTTCTACACTGCACCCGGCCGCCCCCGCGCCGCTGAGGGTGAAATTTCTGTGTGGACTTGTGTCCCCCCCGGTGCCCTACAAAACCCCCCTGGTCTGCCCTCCGAAGACGCGGGTACTTACCTGCAAGCAGACCGGAACCGGGGCACCCCCTTCTCTCCATTCTAGCCTATGTGTTTTGGGCACCACTTTGAACTCTGCACCTGACCGGCCCTGAGCTGCTGGTGTGGTGACTTTGGGGTTGCTCTGAACCCCCAACGGTGGGCTACCTTGGACCAAGAACTAAGCCCTGTAAGTGTCTTACTTACCTGGTTAACCTAACAAATACTTACCTCCCCTAGGAACTGTGAAAATTGCACTGTGTCCACTTTTAAAACAGCTATTTGTGAATAACTTGAAAAGTATACATGCAATTTTGATGATTTGAAGTTCCTAAAGTACTTACCTGCAATACCTTTCGAATGAGATATTACATGTAGAATTTGAACCTGTGGTTCTTAAAATAAACTAAGAAAAGATATTTTTCTATATAAAAACCTATTGGCTGGATTTGTCTCTGAGTGTGTGTACCTCATTTATTGTCTATGTGTATGTACAACAAATGCTTAACACTACTCCTTGGATAAGCCTACTGCTCGACCACACTACCACAAAATAGAGCATTAGTATTATCTATTTTTACCACTATTTTACCTCTAAGGGGAACCCTTGGACTCTGTGCATGCTATTCCTTACTTTGAAATAGCACATACAGAGCCAACATCCTACATTGGTGGATCAGCGGTGGGGTACAAGACTTTGCATTTGCTGGACTACTCAGCCAATACCTGATCACACGACAAATTCCAAAATTGTCATTAGAAATTCATTTTTGCAATTTGAAAAGTTTTCTAAATTCTTAAAAGACCTGCTAGGGCCTTGTGTTAGATCCTGTTTAGCATTTCTTTTTAGAGTTTAAAAGTTTGTAAAAGTTTGAATTAGATTCTAGAACCAGTTGTAGATTCTTAAAAAGTATTCCAACTTTTAGAAGCAAAATGTCTAGCACAGATGTGACTGTGGTGGAACTCGACACCACACCTTACCTCCATCTTAAGATGAGGGAGCTAAGGTCACTCTGTAAAATAAAGAAAATAACAATGGGCCCCAAACCTACCAAAATACAGCTCCAGGAGCTTTTGGCAGAGTTTGAAAAGGCCAACCCCTCTGAGGGTGGCAACTCAGAGGAAGAGGATAGTGACTTGGAGGAAAATTCCCCCCTACCAGTCCTATCTAGGGAGAACAGGGTCCCTCAAACCCTGACTCCAAAAATAATAGTCAGAGATGCTGGTTCCCTCACAGGAGAGACCAACACCTCTGAAATCACTGAGGATAACCCCAGTGAAGAGGACATCCAGTTAGCCAGGATGGCCAAAAGATTGGCTTTGGAAAGACAGATCCTAGCCATAGAGAGGGAAAGACAAGAGATGGGCCTAGGACCCATCAATGGTGGCAGCAACATAAATAGGGTCAGAGATTCTCCTGACATGTTGAAAATCCCTAAAGGGATTGTAACTAAATACGAAGATGGTGATGACATCACCAAGTGGTTCACAGCTTTTGAGAGGGCTTGTGTAACCAGAAAAGTGAACAGATCTCACTGGGGTGCTCTCCTTTGGGAAATGTTCACTGGAAAGTGTAGGGATAGACTCCTCACACTCTCTGGAAAAGATGCAGAATCTTATGACCTCATGAAGGGTACCCTGATTGAGGGCTTTGGATTCTCCACTGAGGAGTTCAGGATTAGGTTCAGGGGGGCTCAAAAATCCTCGAGCCAGACCTGGGTTGACTTTGTTGACTACTCAGTGAAAACACTAGATGGTTGGATTCAAGGCAGTGGTGTAAGTAATTATGATGGGCTGTACAATTTATTTGTGAAAGAACACCTGTTAAGTAATTGTTTCAATGATAAACTGCATCAGCATCTGGTAGACCTAGGACCAATTTCTCCCCAAGAATTGGGAAAGAAGGCGGACCATTGGGTCAAGACAAGGGTGTCCAAGACTTCAACAGGGGGTGACCAAAAGAAAGGGGTCACAAAGACTCCCCAGGGGAAGGGTGATGAGACAACCAAAACTAAAAATAGTAAAGAGTCTTCTACAGGCCCCCAAAAACCTGCACAGGAGGGTGGGCCCAGAGCCTCTTCACAAAACAATGGGTACAAGGGTAAAAACTTTGATCCCAAAAAGGCCTGGTGTCATAGCTGTAAACAGCATGGACACCAAACTGGAGACAAGGCCTGTCCCAAGAAAGGTTCCACTCCAAACTCCCATCCAGGTAACACTGGTATGGCTAGTCTCCAAGTGGGATCAACAGTGTGCCCAGAGCAAATCAGGGTCCACACTGAAGCTACTCTAGTTTCTGAGGGTGGGGTGGATTTAGCCACACTAGCTGTCTGGCCGCCTAACATGCAAAAATACAGACAGCAACTCTTAATTAATGGGACTAGAATAGAGGGCCTGAGGGATACAGGTGCCAGTGTCACCATGGTGACAGAGAAACTGGTTTCCCCTGGCCAATACCTGACTGGAAAAACTTACACAGTCACCAACGCTGACAATCAGAGAAAAGTACATCCCATGGCAATGGTTACTTTAGAATGGGGAGGGGTCAATGGCCTGAAACAGGTGGTGGTCTCCTCAAATATCCCAGTGGACTGTCTGCTTGGAAATGACCTGGAGTCCTCAGCATGGGCTGAGGTAGAACTAAAAACCCATGCAGCAATGCTGGGTATCCCTGAACTGGTGTGTGTGAAAACAAGAGCACAATGCAAGGCACAGGGTGAACAAGTAGAGCTGGAGTCTGGAAGAATGGCCCAGCCTACCAAGAGAACAGGAAAGTCAGCTGGGAAACCAACTGCAACACAGCAAAAGAAAGGGAACCTCTCTTCTCAGGAAGAAGTTCTGCCCTCTGAGGGAACTGAGCCTTTGGAGCTTGAACCTTATCAGGTTGAGCTCTTAGGCCCAGGGGGACCCTCAAGGGAGGAGCTGTGTAAGGGACAAGAAACCTGTCCCTCTCTTGAAGGCCTTAGGCAGCAAGCTGCTGAAGAGTCCAAAGGCAAGAAAAATGGAACGCATAGGGTCTATTGGGAAGATGGACTCCTGTACACTGAGGCCAGAGACCCCAAACCTGGTGCCACTAGGAGAGTGGTAGTGCCTCAGCTGTTCAGGAAGTTCATCCTAACATTGGCCCATGACATTCCCCTTGCTGGACATTTGGGACAAACCAAGACGTGGGAGAGGTTAGTCAACCACTTCTACTGGCCCAATATGTCCAACATGGTTAAGGAGTTTTGCCTCTCCTGCCCCACCTGTCAAGCCAGTGGTAAGACAGGTGGGCATCCAAAGGCCCCCCTCATTCCACTTCCAGTGGTGGGGGTTCCCTTTGAAAGAGTGGGTGTGGACATAGTTGGTCCACTAGAACCTCCCACAGCCTCAGGAAATATGTATATCCTGGTAGTAGTGGATCATGCTACCAGGTATCCTGAAGCTATTCCCCTTAGGTCGACTACTGCCCCTGCAGTAGCCAAGGCCCTCATTGGTATCTTTACCAGAGTGGGTTTCCCTAAGGAGGTGGTGTCTGACAGAGGTACCAACTTCATGTCAGCATACCTAAAGCACATGTGGAATGAGTGTGGAGTGACTTATAAATTCACTACACCATACCATCCACAAACTAATGGCTTAGTTGAGAGATTCAACAAGACATTAAAGGGCATGATCATGGGGCTCCCAGAAAAACTCAAAAGGAGATGGGATGTCCTCTTGCCATGTCTGCTTTTCGCTTACAGAGAGGTGCCACAGAAGGGAGTAGGATTCTCACCCTTTGAACTTCTGTTTGGTCATCCTGTAAGGGGACCACTTGCCCTTGTTAAAGAAGGCTGGGAGAGACCTCTCCATGAGCCTAAACAGGACATAGTGGACTATGTACTTGGCCTTCGCTCTAGAATGGCAGAGTACATGGAAAAGGCAACCAAAAACCTTGAGGCCAGCCAACAGCTCCAGAAGTTTTGGTATGACCAAAAGGCTGCACTGGTTGAGTTCCAACCAGGGCAGAAAGTCTGGGTTCTGGAGCCTGTGGCTCCCAGGGCACTCCAGGACAAATGGAGTGGCCCTTACCCAGTACTAGAAAGGAAGAGTCAGGTCACCTACCTGGTGGACCTGGGCACAAGCAGGAGCCCCAAGAGGGTGATCCATGTGAACCGCCTTAAGCTCTTCCATGACAGGACTGATGTCAATCTGTTGATGGTAACAGATGAGGATCAGGAGGCAGAGAGTGAACCTCTCCCTGATCTTCTGTCATCAGACCCAAAAGATGGCACAGTAGATGGAGTGATCTACTCAGACACCCTCTCTGGCCAACAGCAAGCTGATTGTAGGAGAGTCCTACAACAGTTTCCTGAACTCTTCTCCTTAACCCCTGGTCAGACACACCTGTGTACCCATGATGTGGACACAGGAGACAGCATGCCTGTCAAGAACAAAATCTTTAGACAGTCTGACCATGTTAAGGAAAGCATCAAGGTGGAAGTCCACAAGATGCTGGAATTGGGAGTAATTGAGCGCTCTGACAGCCCCTGGGCTAGCCCAGTGGTCTTAGTCCCCAAACCTCACACCAAAGATGGAAAGAAAGAGATGAGGTTTTGTGTGGACTACAGAGGGCTCAATTCTGTCACCAAGACAGATGCCCATCCAATTCCAAGAGCTGATGAGCTCATTGATAAATTAGGTGCTGCCAAATTTCTAAGTACCTTTGACTTGACAGCAGGGTACTGGCAAATAAAAATGGCACCTGGAGCAAAAGAAAAGACAGCCTTCTCCACACCTGATGGGCATTATCAGTTTACTGTTATGCCCTTTGGTTTAAAGAATGCCCCTGCCACCTTCCAAAGGTTGGTGAATCAAGTCCTTGCTGGCTTGGAGTCCTTTAGCACAGCTTATCTTGATGATATTGCTGTCTTTAGCTCCACCTGGCAGGATCACCTGGTCCACCTGAGGAAGGTTTTGAAGGCTCTGCAATCTGCCGGCCTCTCTATCAAGGCATCCAAATGCCAGATAGGGCAGGGAACTGTGGTTTACTTGGGCCACCTTGTAGGTGGAGGCCAAGTTCAGCCACTCCAACCCAAGATCCAGACTATTCTGGACTGGGTAGCTCCAAAAACCCAGACTCAAGTCAGGGCATTCCTTGGCTTGACTGGGTATTACAGGAGGTTTGTGAAGGGATATGGATCCATTGTGACAGCCCTCACTGAACTCACCTCCAAGAAAATGCCCAAGAAAGTGAACTGGACTGTGGAATGCCAACAGGCCTTTGACACCCTGAAACAGGCAATGTGCTCAGCACCAGTTCTCAAAGCTCCAGATTATTCTAAGCAGTTCATTGTGCAGACTGATGCCTCTGAACATGGGATAGGGGCAGTTTTGTCCCAAACAAATGATGATGGCCTTGACCAGCCTGTTGCTTTCATTAGCAGGAGGTTACTCCCCAGGGAGCAGCGTTGGAGTGCCATTGAGAGGGAGGCCTTTGCTGTGGTTTGGTCCCTGAAGAAGCTGAGACCATACCTCTTTGGGACTCACTTCCTAGTTCAAACTGACCACAGACCTCTCAAATGGCTGATGCAAATGAAAGGTGAAAATCCTAAACTGTTGAGGTGGTCCATCTCCCTACAGGGAATGGACTTTATAGTGGAACACAGACCTGGGACTGCCCATGCCAATGCAGATGGCCTTTCCAGGTTCTTCCACTTAGAAAATGAAGACTCTCTTGGGAAAGGTTAGTCTCATCCTCTTTCGTTTGGGGGGGGGTTGTGTAAGGAAATGCCTCCTTGGCATGGTTGCCCCCTGACTTTTTGCCTTTGCTGATGCTATGTTTGCAATTGAAAGTGTGCTGAGGCCTGCTAACCAGGCCCCAGCACCAGTGTTCTTTCCCTAACCTGTACTTTTGTATCCACAATTGGCAGACCCTGGCATCCAGATAAGTCCCTTGTAACTGGTACTTCTAGTACCAAGGGCCCTGATGCCAAGGAAGGTCTCTAAGGGCTGCAGCATGTCTTATGCCACCCTGGAGACCTCTCACTCAGCACAGACACACTGCTTGCCAGCTTGTGTGTGCTAGTGAGGACAAAACGAGTAAGTCGACATGGCACTCCCCTCAGGGTGCCATGCCAGCCTCTCACTGCCTATGCAGTATAGGTAAGACACCCCTCTAGCAGGCCTTACAGCCCTAAGGCAGGGTGCACTATACCATAGGTGAGGGTACCAGTGCATGAGCATGGTACCCCTACAGTGTCTAAACAAAACCTTAGACATTGTAAGTGCAGGGTAGCCATAAGAGTATATGGTCTGGGAGTCTGTCAAACACGAACTCCACAGCACCATAATGGCTACACTGAAAACTGGGAAGTTTGGTATCAAACTTCTCAGCACAATAAATGCACACTGATGCCAGTGTACATTTTATTGTAAAATACACCACAGAGGGCACCTTAGAGGTGCCCCCTGAAACTTAACCAACTATCTGTGTAGGCTGACTGGTTCCATCAGCCTGCCACACTAGAGACATGTTGCTGGCCCCATGGGGAGAGTGCCTTTGTCACTCTGAGGCCAGTAACAAAGCCTGCACTGGGTGGAGATGCTAACACCTCCCCCAGGCAGGAGCTGTAACACCTGGCGGTGAGCCTCAAAGGCTCACCCCTTTGTCACAGCCCAGCAGGGCACTCCAGCTTAGTGGAGTTGCCCGCCCCCTCCGGCCACGGCCCCCACTTTTGGCGGCAAGGTTGGAGGGAACAAAGAAAGCAACAAGGAGGAGTCACTGGCCAGTCAGGACAGCCCCTAAGGTGTCCTGAGCTGAGGTGACTCTGACTTTTAGAAATCCTCCATCTTGCAGATGGAGGATTCCCCCAATAGGGTTAGGATTGTGACCCCCTCCCCTTGGGAGGAGGCACAAAGAGGGTGTACCCACCCTCAGGGCTAGTAGCCATTGGCTACTAACCCCCCAGACCTAAAACACGCCCTTAAATTTAGTATTTAAGGGCTACCTTGAACCCTAGAAAATTAGATTCCTGCAACTACAAGAAGAAGGACTGCCCAGCTGAAAACCCCTGCAGCGGAAGACCAGAAGACGACAACTGCCTTGGCTCCAGAAACTCACCGGCCTGTCTCCTGCCTTCCAAAGATCCTGCTCCAGCGACGCCTTCCAAAGGGACCAGCGACCTCGACATCCTCTGAGGACTGCCCCTGCTTCGAAAAGACAAGAAACTCCCGAGGACAGCGGACCTGCTCCAAGAAAAGCTGCAACTTTGTTTCCAGCAGCTTTAAAGAACCCTGCAAGCTCCCCGCAAGAAGCGTGAGACTTGCAACACTGCACCCGGCGACCCCGACTCGGCTGGTGGCGATCCAACACCTCAGGAGGGACCCCAGGACTACTCTGATACTGTGAGTACCAAAACCTGTCCCCCCTGAGCCCCCACAGCGCCGCCTGCAGAGGGAATCCCGAGGCTTCCCCTGACCGCGACTCTTTGAACCTAAAGTCCCGACGCCTGGGAGAGACCCTGCACCCGCAGCCCCCAGGACCTGAAGGACCGGACTTTCACTGGAGAAGTGACCCCCAGGAGTCCCTCTCCCTTGCCCAAGTGGAGGTTTCCCCGAGGAATCCCCCCCTTGCCTGCCTGCAGCGCTGAAGAGATCCCGAGATCTCTCATAGACTAACATTGCGAACCCGACGCTTGTTTCTACACTGCACCCGGCCGCCCCCGCGCCGCTGAGGGTGAAATTTCTGTGTGGACTTGTGTCCCCCCCGGTGCCCTACAAAACCCCCCTGGTCTGCCCTCCGAAGACGCGGGTACTTACCTGCAAGCAGACCGGAACCGGGGCACCCCCTTCTCTCCATTCTAGCCTATGTGTTTTGGGCACCACTTTGAACTCTGCACCTGACCGGCCCTGAGCTGCTGGTGTGGTGACTTTGGGGTTGCTCTGAACCCCCAACGGTGGGCTACCTTGGACCAAGAACTAAGCCCTGTAAGTGTCTTACTTACCTGGTTAACCTAACAAATACTTACCTCCCCTAGGAACTGTGAAAATTGCACTAAGTGTCCACTTTTAAAACAGCTATTTGTGAATAACTTGAAAAGTATACATGCAATTTTGATGATTTGAAGTTCCTAAAGTACTTACCTGCAATACCTTTCGAATGAGATATTACATGTAGAATTTGAACCTGTGGTTCTTAAAATAAACTAAGAAAAGATATTTTTCTATATAAAAACCTATTGGCTGGATTTGTCTCTGAGTGTGTGTACCTCATTTATTGTCTATGTGTATGTACAACAAATGCTTAACACTACTCCTTGGATAAGCCTACTGCTCGACCACACTACCACAAAATAGAGCATTAGTATTATCTATTTTTACCACTATTTTACCTCTAAGGGGAACCCTTGGACTCTGTGCATGCTATTCCTTACTTTGAAATAGCACATACAGAGCCAACTTCCTACACCCGCCGTCTCAAGAACCGCTGAACTGGGCCCTTCAAGGCAAGAACCGCTGAACTGGGCCCTTCAAGGCAAGAACCGCTGAACTGGGCCCTTCAAGGCAAGAACCGCTGGCCCTTTGGCAGACGTGGCAGGGCAGGATCTATCTCGGGCAGGGCTGCAGGATGTCCTCTGGCCAACTTGCCTCCTCCAGTGGCAGTGGGGTCTGTTATGGACTGTTTGGACTGTGGCTTTGCTCTCCCCAGGATGGCCCAGTGGGCAGGCCACCCACTGTATGGACTGTATGGACTGTGGCTTTGCTCTCCCCAGGATGGCCCAGTGGGCAGGCCACCCACTGTATGGACTGTATGGACTGTGGCTTTGCTCTCCCCAGGATGGCCCAGTGGGCAGGCCACCCACTGTATGGACTGTTTGGACTGTGGCTTTGCTCTCCCCAGGATGGCCCAGTGGGCAGGCCACCCACTGTATGGACTGTATGGACTGTGGCTTTGCTCTCCCCAGGATGGCCCAGTGGGCAGGCCACCCACTGTATGGACTGTTTGGACTGTGGCTTTGCTCTCCCCAGGATGGGCCAGTGGTCATGGAGTCCCCTCGTGGATCTGGCGTCGTGTACTCAAGTGGCTGAGGTGCCCCCCCTTCCCTTCCCCCTGAGGTGCCTGTCCTATTTTCTTTCTGATGCCCCTGCAGTGTTCTCTCCGTGGAGTTCTTGTCGTGGGACTGGGCCTTGCCCCTTTGCACAGGACCCCTGTGATCCACGGACAGTGGTTGGACTACATTTAGTAGCTGTATATATTTTGTACATAGTTTATTTATTTATTGGGATTAATGGCGTACATATTTCAATATATCTGCCCGTTTATGATCTCTTCTTTTGGTCTTTGCATTATTTCGGAGGGGGGTGGTTTGTGGGTTGTGACAGTGATCTGTGGGAATGCATTGATGTGTGTGTTGTAGTGGGTGTGGGTGGGTGGGTGTGTGCCGGTAATCTTTTCCCTCCCCTGTGTCGTAGGTGCAGTACTCACCGATGTCTTCCGCGCCGCCGGGCGTGCTCCTGGTATATGAGGAGGAATAGGAGTGCGGGGATGACCTGTAACTCTGGCTCCATACTGCCGGAATCTCGCGTGGAGTGCGTAGAGGTGAGCGTTTTCCCGTTCGTAGTCTGTTTCCGCCGTGTTCTTATCGGCGGTGCTCCCGCCCCGGAAAAGGTGGCAGATTGGTGGGTCGTAATAGGGTGGGCGGTACTTTGTCTGCCGCCGGGCTGTTGGCGGGAACCGCCGCGCTGTTTGTTTGTACCGCTGTGGCGGTCGGAGTGTTAAGTTGGCGGGCTGTGTTGGCGGTTCCCGCCAGGGTCAGAATGCCATTTTTAATACCGCCGGTCTGTTCGCGGTCCGACCGCCGCCTCTCCGCCGACCGCCAAGGTCAGAATGAGGGCCATAGTGTGTGAGACCACCTAGTCCATAAAGGAAATATCCCCTCCCCCATCCATCACCATCCCACAGTAATCACACTCCATGTTTTGACACCCAGTGAGGTCTAGGAGCCCGTGGATAATCTCCCGTGGTTATAGCTCCTTATCATTAGTGAACCCCATACCATTTTGTGTTTATTGGCTTTATATGCAGGGAGCTAGTATGGGTCGATTCCTACTAAATACTTGGTTCCAATCTCCCTAAACTCTCCTGTTGTGTTACAATACCAGGCTGTTAACTGGTGGCTAACAATAGAATGGGGTTTTTATCTGCACTCCTATAGACAGGCATGATTGAAACTGCATCATGATTCTGAGGTATACGAAGGATGGGATCCCCCAGGCTAGTGGTTCCCCAGTACATGCGTAGTCCCAAGAATGTGGGTTGCCATGTTATACTTGAAATAGTGGTCTCAAATTTCACCTTCATGTCCTTGCAATGTCTACTTCTCTCCTCCTTTCTTCGCAAACCAGTTTTGCTAGGTTGGCATGTGATGGATTGAATTCACAAATTCTCAATGGAAGATGGAAGGATTCATTGTGTTTACCTCTCTGGGTGAGACATCTGTTTATGTGTCATATTGGCAGACAAGGAAGCATCACATTAACAAGGCTGTGGACAAGAACACGGCCACAGGAAACACCTGAAAAGAGTAGATGTACCCATCTCTGCTCCCTGCAGACAGCCCTAAAAGTATAGGATTCAGCTTAGCAAAAGCTCCACACTGGCTAAAAGAGTAGGATGCAAACTCCTTGGATACCTAGTGATATTTATGGGTGAACCAGAACCCCAAGAACGTTAGGGTATAATTGTTACCAAGAAAACAACAAACTGAACTTGGAGCAAGGTGTGCGTGATCAAACAAAAACTCAGGTTCTACACAAGGTCTGAGGACCTGTTTGCCCCCCAAAGCCAACCGCCCTGCATGAGAACATACACTGGTCCTTTGAATCAGAAAAACGTGTTCCCCTTGACTTCCACCTCATCCAAAGAGGATTTGTACCAAAGAGAGGAAGACTAGTTGATCCTCCCTAAACAACACAATATTCAAAGACCTGAGGAAAAGGCGTGTGTTACAGTGATCTGAAGGTGAAAAAAGAGGTAGAATACTAAGCATGCCGAGAACCTGCGTTGTCATTTTAAGACTTCACAGCCCAGCTGTCCAAGTGCTGCCATTATCACCAATACCAAAAGCATGGGAAGCTGTTGATAGCAAAAATCTATGCCCTGCCCATCATGACCCCAGGTACAACACCACAGGGAACAGCTATCACCATCATCTACCAAGGAAAAACGAAGTGGAGATCACAGAAATACTTCCAGTACCAACCACTGTGCCCTACAGCTTGGCCAACATGGTCGTTCTTCTCTGAACTCACCATTTCTGTACCATAAAGGACTTGGTAGTGTATAATCTGCGGTTCCCTCAATGCTCATCCACCAAGACTGCAAAGATTATCCCCCTGAGACCAGGCACCCCCCTCCCGTTGTGCCACAGAAGGGCTAAGTGCTTCACCAACCAAGGATCACAATTGTACAAGCACCCTCGTGGTCAGGGACTTCACCAGTTGTAACCCAGCTGCTACCCATGACCACCAACAAAAACTCTCTAACTGCAAGTATCTGAGTCTTGGAGCCGCTACAAGCACGATGAATCACTAAGCACCAGCCCAAATAGAAAGGAGGACTCTAGTAATGCCGGTCCAAACATTTCTGGACTATTTCCATGCAGACCACACACCACAAATGCTCTTCACTATACTTCTGTCTTCACTCGAGCAGAAATCTTAATGTATGTAGCGTTCCTGGAATACCTGCAGGAGCTGGACTATCTGAATTTAAGTATACTGTACATAACTTCCTGTGGGCTCAAGTGAAAAATTTCAACCATGCTATGGAACTTTGCTTGTGAAAAGAATTTTTACAAAAGTCATATTACTGTCTGTAATTTTAATTATTTAATTAAGTTTAAGTGTTTGCATCATAACAAAACGCCCAATCAGTTCTATTTTTGTAGGTGGATGTATTTATTTTTTCATTACAAATGTTGTTTTAATTTATAAGCCCCAAATCTGGTGGGTATGTTACATTTTGCGCATTTCAGTGGTTGCACGGAGATCGGAATTCTGAGTCAGCAAAAATCACGAATCCCACACCCTGCGTCCCAGCGACCCTGTCCCCCCTTAACCACTTCCCCCTCCGCCAACCTCCCCCACTGAAACTATTTTCCCTGGTGTAATTTGGCAGGGCAATCCTAATACCGTAAATTTTGACACATGTATAATTGGGAGAAGAAAGCACAACAGGGAAAACAGCTGCATCCGCCAATATTTTTTTCAAGTGCAGTTCTCAAGCCAAAGATTCATTAACGTTTTGGGCTCATCTGTCAAAATATACAAAATGTTAACCCTTCAAATTTGCCTAACATAGTTGTGTGACACAAATAATATCTCATAAACTACGAACGGATTTCTACCAAACAGGGCCCATTTTAAGTACGAGTATATCCTTATACAAAGTTAGGTATATTTGTTTCAGCCAAAATCCCAATTTCATTCTGTGGAAAAACATTTGATGTGGGGGGGGGGTGGTTGGTATTTTTTTTTTAATTACAGGGTGTGACAGGTGCCCACAGGGGTGGAAAAAGTCCCTTACATTTTACATTTTCAGATTTACATGTTTTTAATGGCAAAAAAAATGATATTATGATTTTAAATATGCAAGTGATGACTAGAAAAACAGAGTCTCAGATTAAATTTATAGATTTTGTTCCAGGTGTTTAGGGGGAACATAACTGGACAACCCAACACGGAGCGTTAAAAGCCATATAAAATGGGTTCTCAGAGCATGGGCAATGGGCATTAGTTGTGGACCAAAAATCAGGGGCGTAGCTTGGCCGGTAAGATTTTTTTTTTGTTTGGGGGGGGCACAATTAAAAAATAGGAGGTTGTAAGCAAATGAAGGGTAGGAAAAGAAAGTATTGTTCAGAAGGTTCGGTCAGTCCGTGTGGTAAGTCTGGGTTGACTAATTTGGAGCCTTAGTTAATTGTGTGGTGGTATTACCTGAGTCTGTATGGCATAATGCCATGGTCTAGTGTACTCTGTGCATACTAAGAAAATGGTAGATACTCATGGAAGAGGATAATAAACCCCTGTTAACAGTGTCCTCAAGAAATGATAGGGGAATCAGTGATGAAAAAAGGAGAGGAAAGAAAAAAAAGTAGGGGGACCTTCAGGATTGAAGCCGGGTTAAGATGAACCAGAAAGGGGCATGGTCATTAGGGGTAAACAAGATGGATTTAGTGATGTATTTGTGGGCTCGGGGGGAGTCTTAAGCAGCAGGATTGCACTTGGGAGGTCAGGGAGGTGTGGAGGGGGAGGGTCGCCAGCTATGAGGTCTTTGAATTGCTGCAGCATAGAATTCCAGGCAGGTGCCATGAGACATCTGCATATTCGTCTGTCTTCTGTCCAATGTAGTGCAGAACTTTCAGCTTTACCCCAGAGTATTGGGGATAGGCTGGCAGACTGGGGCTCTCCAATGCATGGTGAGGAGACATATGGCCAGCAGGAAGGCAAGATTGGCAAACTGGGCTCTCATTTTGTGGTTTTAACTTCCGGAGACAATATGCAGAGCCATGGCCTCCCAGGAGTTTAGCCCCATAAGTTTAGTAACAGTGGCTAGTGTGGAGTGTATGGTGTGCGAGAAGCTATGTGTTGGCAGGACTAGAACATGTGTCAAAGGTCGGCTGTAGGGGCTTGACACCTGGGGCAAGCTAAGTTAGCTGTGGGAAGCATGTGGTTCAGGTGGGATGGCGTGAGGTAAGCCCTGTGAAGGACCATATATTGGATATTTTTAAGGTGGGCATTCCTGAATATATTTTGAGAAGATTCCAGAGCCCTGGACCATTCTGTGTCATTGAGGGGTCCTTCCAGGTCCTCTTCCCATAATTGTCGAAGATGTGTCAATAAAAGGCCCGTGTGTTCCCTTTGTACATTATGAAACCATATGACAAGATGTAGTCGCTACCCCATGGGGTACAGAGTGTGAAACACAGCATGTGTCATGGTTTTTCGGCTGTTTCTCCCCAAAGTGAGTACAGGGTGGCTAGCAGTTGCCCATGTGTCAGGAATTGGCCAGGAGGGATGTTATAGTCGAGGCGTAATTGATCAAATGTAAGAATGTGGGAATCACGAAAAAGGTCACCCACTGTGGCTAAGGAGTGGGAGTGCCAGTTTGCTAGTTGATCAGCCACAAAGGGACCCAGAGGTCCAGGAAGGCCCTGGAGGGGAAAAAACAGACGCTTCTTCGTCTCCAGGGAAGCGGTGTGTTGTTGTTGCTAATGTTGGTCAACGGTTCCCAGAAAAGTTTGACTCCACCCAGTCCCAAGGTGAGTCAGGCTCAGTGAAAAAGTGAGTTTGCTGATTATGCAGAACCTTCAATTTAGCAGGAATAAGTAAAGAGTATTGTGTATTTAGGTTTCATGTCCGATGTTTCACAACCAGAAAGGAGGAACATTGATGGTGAGTTTGCATGGTGTAGTCTGGAAATATTGAAATCCTGCGATTTTCATATTCAAGAGGAGATGCCTCACTGCCTGCAGTATAGCATCTCTGTCCTTTAAGTGAAGTAATTTTGTGACTACATGGTGTGAAGGAGCCCCTGCGGGGAGGCCTGCAGGTGGGCGTGCAGTGTGCCATTTTCATAGAGAAGTGGGACGAGATGGACAGGGCTGGTGTGAAGTATTTCATCCACCCACTCTTAATCAATCAATCAAAATATTTATAGAGCGCACTACGTACCCGCTAGGGTTTCAAGGCGCTGAGGAGGGGGGGTACTGCTACTGGTCGAAGAGCCAGGTCTCGAGGAGTCTCCTGAAGGTGAGAAGGTCCTGGGTCTGCTGCAGGGGGGTCGGGAGGGTGTTCCAGGTCTTGGCGGCAAGGTAGGAGAAGGATCTGCCGCCGGAGGTCTTGCGTTGGAAGCGGGGGACGATGGAGAGGGTGAGGTTGGTGGAGCTGAGATGGCGGGAGGGGACGTAGAAGTTGAGTCTGTTGTTCAGGTAGGCTGGTCCGGCGCCGTGGAGTGCCTTGTGGGTGAGGAGCTTGAAGGTGATCCTCTTGTCCACGGGGAGGGAGATGTGGCATCGGCGGGGTACGTCGAGGACCAGTCGGGCGGAGGCGTTTTGGATGCGTTGGAGGCGCCGGATGTCTTTTGCTGGGATGCCTGTGTAGAGAGCATTGCCGTAGTCTAGTCTACTGCTGGCGAGGGCCTGGGTCACCGTTCTTCTGGTTTCCGTCCGGATCCATTTGTAGATTCTACGGAGCATGCGGAGAGTGTTGTAGCAGGAGGAGGAAACTGCGTTGACCTGCTTGGACATGGTGAGGGCAGAGTCGAGGACGAAACCCAGGTTGCGTGGGTGGTTGGCTGGCGTAGGAGGGGGTCCCAGTGTGGAGGGCCACCAGGAGTCGTCCCAGGCCGAGGGGGTGCGTCCGAGGATGAGGACCTCCGTCTTGTCGGAGTTCAGCTTCAGGCGGCTATTTCTCATCCACTCGGCGATGGACTTCATTCCCTCGTGGAGGTTGGCTTTGGCGGTGTGTGGGTCTTTGGTGAGGGAGAGGATGAGCTGGGTGTCGTTGGCGTAGGAGAGAATGTTGAGGTTGTGCTGACGGACCTGTTGTGCGAGGGGGGCCATGCAGACGTTGAACCGCGTCAGGCTTAGGGAGGAGCCTTGGGGTACGCCGCAGATGATGTTGGTGGCTTCGGAGCGGAAGGGTGGGAGTCGGACTCTCTGGGTTCTGCCGGAGAGAAAGGAGGAGATCCAGTTGAGGGCCTTTTCTTGTATTCCGGCTTCGAGGAGGCATGTTAATAGGGTGCGGTGGCAAACCGTGTCGAAGGCTGCGGAAAGGTCCAGATGGATGAGGGCTGATGTTTCACCGTTGTCCATTTGCTGTCTGATGTCATCTGTGGCGGCGAGGAGAGCAGTCTCGGTGCTGTGGTTACGTCTGAAACCGGACTGGGAGGGGTCCAGGATGGAGTTGTCCTCGAGGTGATGGGTAAGCTGAGCGTTGACGATCTTCTCGTTGACCTTCGCCGGGAAGGGGAGGAGGGAGATCGGACAGAAGTTTTTGAGGTCGTTGGGGTCTGCCTTGGGTTTCTTGAGGAGGGCGTGGATTTCGGCATGCTTCCAGCTTTCTGGGAAAGTCGCGGTTTCGAAGGATAAGTTGATGACCTTTCGAAGTTGGGGGGCGATGGTAGAGTCGGCTTTGTTGTAGACGTGGTGGGGCAAGGGTCTGAAGGGGATCCTGAGTGGATGGAGTTCATGATTTTGCAAGTTTCAGCGTCGTCTACGTGGGTCCAGGCAGTTAGGCGGTTGGTGCAGGTGGAGTTGTCGGGGGTGGGGTCTGGCAGAGGCGTGGTGTTGAGGCTGTCGTGTATGTCGGCGATCTTCTGATAGAAGAAGGTGGACAGGGCGTCGCAGAGTTCTTGGGATGGTGGGATGTCGTTGACGTTGGCGTTGGGGTTGGAGAGCTCCTTCACGATGCAGAAGAGTTCTTTGCTGTCTTTGCTGCTGCAATTCAGTCATTGATCAGGATCCTTCTGCTCCCTCTGGCATGCCCACTACATGAATGTTATTTCAACAGACCTGCCCCTCTGCATCTTCTGCTCTATGCTCCAGATGCTACAATCAATCATGTAGATCCCGTGTTGTCTTTTCTCGGTCTGTTAAGTGGTGTTTTAACTCCATGAGGGTGCGCTCAGTCTCTGTGACTCTGGTGGCCAGTTTTCTCCAGTCACCACAAAGAAGTACAAATTCCACATGGATTTCTGCTTTGTGCACTTCAATTGATGCATGTGAGGATTCAATGGCCTGCAGTATGGTGTCAAGTTTGGTTGCAGAGTCTTGAGGTGGCGGAAGGGGCGAGTCCCCTTTTTCACGTCAGGTTGGTAAAGGGGGAGTCAGTGAGGGTGGATGCGAATGGGCCTTAGCTGATTTTTGTGTTCCTACTGTAGCTGGTGTTAGATGTAGCGAAGGGCTTTCTGATTGTAACAGGCCGCACAAGCATCCTGCCCATTATGGAAGCATACCTGGGTTGGCTTTGTAGAGGTCTAAGTTGTGCACTGCTTCCCGTTGGGGACAGGAGCCCTGGAATCTTGTAGAAGAGGAGGGGTACTCCTCAGAAGTCGGGTTCTGATGCTGGTTGGCAAGTCTCAGCACAGTGTGTGCATTGCTGCCTCAGGTCTACCCGCTGCTGGGAGTACATTACAGAGGCTATGATGTAGTTCAGCAGAGATAATTAGGTGGAAAACTCGGCAGGATCTCTCCCATCCCTGCTGCGGGTGGTAGGATCAGGGCTTGCTGTTAGTAAATGTAGATGTTCCCGAGGGCATTCGGGGGACACCCCCGGACTATCATCCCAGGCTCCCCATATTGCGCAGGAATCGTGTAAGCTGCAGGTTTCGGTAGGCCACAGGGCCAGGCAGAAGCGAATGCTGTGGGCATTCTGTCGGTTGGCAGGTGGCAGAGAGCAGATGCATAGCACCACAAAAAGCTTTTGGAACTAGTGTGGGAGACGGGTAGACGTTCAGTAGACTATCGACCATGCAGCATCCACTGATGGAGGGAGGCTTGGGTGCACCTACTTCAAATTGTCCTATGCTGCAACACAGCTACAATGGCCAATGAGTTGGCTTTCCCAGGCTGTCACCCCAGAACAAATAGCAGCTCGGAATGTGGTGGGAGACTCCAACATATTGTAATGGCTGGCAGACCACAAGACCCCGCCTTCCACCTGAGCCACTCCAGATGCGAGCAGCCCGACAGTGCTGAATATGATACATTTATAGAACGGGCCCATCCACTCCATACTCAACTTTGATACCAAATGATCAAATACCGGGCATGCGCTGCCTACTGCTGCAGCACGATTTTACACCCTGGCGTGCGGCGGGATTTACCGAGGTGGGAAGCTTCTTCCGGGAGGTCTCATTACTATCTTTTCAAAGCATTAGGAATTAACACAATGTTAGCCCAAGATTGTTCCTTTCTTATTATACCATCAAATGCCAGCTGCAAGTAACATGGGGCGCAGGGGAGAAGGAACCTTCATTAAAGACTGCCTTACACCTACTTACATGGGGGAACCACATGCTGGGCAGTGTCCATGTTATATTCCTCTGTCTTAATTGTGCTGCTAACCACGCTCACCTGGACGAGGGCCAGGTGGGACAATGCATTAAACCCTCTGTTAATGGATAATGCTTGGATGCTCGCACTCCAGAAGGTTAAAGAAGTATCCTCAAACCCCCAATTTAGATATACGCAATTCAACTTCATTCACCAAACAGATCTGTCCCCACACAGTATTGGCTGCATGTTTCCAGATGCACACACTGAGTGCCCCCGTGCCGGTTACCCAATGCCGGGTTTCATGATATGGTGTTGTAGTGCCCCCCATTACGAAGGATCTGGGACAAGGTCACAATACTCACTTATGAACTGGTGGACCACATTTTATCTCCTACTCCTGAATCTTGTTTGCTGGGAATCAGACCCAAGGCTCCAAACATTTACATAGATTTGTCAATCTTGCATTTGTCCTTTTCAAGCGTCAGCTCTCCATGAAAGGGAAAGCCCCAGTGGTGCTAGACATGAGGCAATAGTTGCGGACCCTGTTGTTGTTGGCCCGGACTGAGGCAAATACACTTCATGCTCTACACAACAGGGGCTTTCTGAGAACTGGTATGGTACAGTAGGACACCCACATTCTGTGGAGGCCAAAAATGACACCTACCCACCCTGTATAACGAGAACTGCCCCTCCTCTCAGACGGTCAAGAGTTGATAGGGTGATTTGTGTGCTGTCCTGAGACATCCCTTACATGACATTGAGATCTGTCGCTGGGCCCCACGATGTGGTATGTGTGGACCGACCCTGGTGACCGCTACAGCTTGCGCCCAACACGTACCAGTCCCAAGCCGGCTCTGCCGTTGCTTGACTATCTTTGGAGCCAATATTATCCTCATAGTCTCAACCAAGCTCCCCGCTCTACTTTCACTGTTCTCCTACTTAATGTTTGTGTGTTTCGATATATCCCTGGAGCTCACTTATGACAATTGTTATGTATACCCGAAATGTGGATATTTAGCACCCTCTCAGATATTATGTAATCCAAGTCATTTAAGTGCAAACATACTGGTTGGATGCTCTCATGCATTATTAAGTTGATGAATCATGTGTTAATCTTAATAAAAAATAATGAATAAAAAAGCACCGCAAAAAGAATGGGGAGCATTGAGGGACCTGGAGTATGTCGTTTTACCTTTGGTTACTGCCCAGATGGACCCAGAGATGTTCCCAGGGGCCTGCACCATGACCATCCACCAGTCAGGACCTGAATATCAGGCCACACAGAGTTCAGACTGTCTCTTAGTTGACCACCAGGTGGCCAACTCCACGGGTAGGCCAACACTTGGGGCTAGCACCACTTCCAGGGATGTGGGACCTGAGGTTCCATGGGCAATGTAGGTTAGTAGCGATTCACCAAATTGTGGCCAACAAGTCGTGCCCCCCAAGGGCACCAGTCATCAGTGCTGGATGTATATGTGGGGTAGCACACACCAGAGAGTTTTGATGGAGCTCAAGGTGGGCCGATGCGGCCACCATGCACTGACTGCTCTCCTACGTGGGCCTTTGGTCGTGACTGGTGTGAGTATGTCATGCCACGGCAGACCTTCATGGAGGTTCTTGTAAGGAGAGGGCCAGTTCTTCAGGTTTGCATGGTCCACAGTGCATCCCGGGGTGCTGCAACTGTCGAGAGTGGACCCTGACTCTCCAATGACAGCTCCCAGGTTGCACCGGCCCCACAGAGGCCCCATGGGCAGCAGGCACCGTCGGCGGACACTCAGGTGGGGGTGGAACATGCAGTCGAGCCCCCAGGGCACCCAAATCCCAATCAGGCAGCTCAACTGTCTTCCTCTGGCTACTGCCAATGCGGCCCTGGTCCCTCTCCAGCACCAGCCCAGGCTGCCAATTGCCCTCCAACCCCACAAGCTCTGGGTAGGGGCCTCGCAGCTGCCTGGCTATTCTCACAGTGATCAGCCTCTCATTTTCACAGCAACTTTGCCCTCGGGGGCCGCCGTGCAGGTGTCGGTGGCAGGCACAACCGTAAGCAGAGCGCGAGGTGGCTTCAGGCATCCCCGGGGGAGAGAGCCCACAGGACCCAGCCACAGGAGTGTGGAGCGGTCACTGCCGGTGTCCCGTCAGATTGAGTCTAATGGCCATTTCTAAATATCACCATCTCCGCATCCATGCCAAAGAGCTCTAGGCATTGGTGGCTCAACATGCCCCGTATAATAGTAGGGTGAATGTGGGGCCTGCCTTGCCAGAGCTCTCGCACCATCTTCGGCAGCTAAACCACACCACCAAATGACACTGCACATACCCGACTAGAAGCACCTGTACCCAACTATTTACCACAAAATACATTAATTGGGGGGTTAGCACCCCAAACACCCCCTGAACCTGCCCCCCCTCCCAAGAATGTTGCTGGTGCTCAAAGTTCATGTGCAATGAGTTTTAGGGCGAGAGTTACTTAGCCCATGCTATGGCTTCCAACCAGATGCTATAGCTGGTGCCCATGGCGTACTGTACGCAGCTGAGGACCATGCACAGTTGGATCTGGCACAAATGCATAAAACCTGTGAGCATAGACTCGTACATGCGCCAGACCCTTTGCTCACACTCAAGGGCTCTGTACAGTGAGTTTTGGTGCAATCGGCTCTGGCCGGGATATGGAAATAGCAAAATCTGTTTACCCCGGCCACCACACCATTGATGGCTATGATCACTGGATTACTGCATAAAAACTACTACATCAAAATAACAATTTTAGAGTCAACCACTGCAGAAATTACCGTAGAATCTATTTACAGAATTACAAAAATATTTTGTGACGTGTAATTAATTTTTATAAAGGGTAATAGTTAATGAAATAGTATTTATTAAAATGAAAATGGACGACTGTAACTTTTATAAATTAATTACATTCACCTTAGGGGTTAGGGTCGGTATTACAATTATGTTAAGTACAATTATTACACCTAAATTAAATGAATTTAAATTATTTTACGGTTATGATTAAGGGTAGTGTAAGGATAAGTTTAACGATAATTATTTAATTACAGATAAAAAAAGTTACGGCTTCTTTTAGGGTTAGTAAGGGAACCAATTTAATTTAATATTTGATCACTAGTGAAGCTGGGTTTAGAGGTTGTATGAAGGACACGGCCCAAGACAGCGCCCGCTGCACAGCTTCCACGGTGCACAGCTAACTACCTTGCACAGTGAGGGGACTGGACCTGAGCCCAGAGTTAGCAGCTCATGGTTCGTCGGAACAGCGGATAGACGCAGGGTGTAGGATGTGACCTGCACCAGTCCTCGGCACACACTGCTGAAGGCTGAGCACACTGGGCTCTGCTTGACGCAAGTCAGGCTGCAAGTCTTGGCCGACACTGCACCCCTGAGTCCGCTGTGAACAGTCAGGCCACGCACAGCGGGTACCATGTGCGTGAGGATGTGTACAAGACATGGCCTGCAGCGCTTTACACACAGCAGGGCCACGCACTACGTTTTTTGCTTTGGTAGGGGCCTACACTATATAAGTGCAAACGCCTTAAAATTTACAGAACAAAAAGTAAAAACTTTGCTTATGAGAGCTAGCATTAAATACCCAAAAGTCAAATAAAGATTGTTAACATAAATCATAGAACTTTCTCTAAAATGTCCAGAAGAAGGGACCTTACGTTTATGAAATAAAACCTAAAAGCCAATGAAATTCAGCAATTATGGCGAGTGACACTCATTAACTACCACACATTCCATGCAAGTCTCATACCTCATATTAGTATCACATATGACATCAGAAATTACACAATCAAGCTAGAGAAACAAACTTACATATGACATAACAAATAACATCAAGCCATAAAAACATAACGTTCCACCATCTTAAAAGACAAGGAAATTTCAATACGGAACATTTTTGCCACAAGCTATTTTCTATCAATTCCACATTGATAACACAAGCAGCCATCATATTAGTATTCAGTTCTTTTTACATTTAGTCCCTTCTCCTATGTGAATTTCTATTGATCACTATTTTCCGTACTGTGTTGTTACTTGCAACATCTCACAGCCTTTGCACAAGTACCCAACATCTTGCTCCCCGAACTGTGGCAATAGGCTTCAGTAGAGAAGTTTCACGCTTTGCAGATTACCTTTTTGAGCTCTTCGGTCTGTGCATCAAACCTATATTTCATACGTCGGACATTCAAATGTGTGATGTGTTCATGTTTCCTTGTAAAGAATTTACAACAGTGTACTGCTATATGATTCTTTTCTAATCCAGTTAAATCTACCATTACCATCCAATTTTTCAGCCAATTGTCCTTAGCTCCGTTGACATTCTGTGCAATAAAATACGTCTTTTTTTTAGAAACTGTCAAGGTATCATCTCAAATTGTCGATAAATGATTAAAAAAAATATATGTTTTCTGCTTCTGCCATGATTGGTTCTCTTGGGTTTGGCAAGGACAGTGTCAAGAAGCAAACTGCATTGCTTCAGAGCATTGCTCCAGAGGGATTGCTCTCAGTCCACTCTTCACCAGATGTACTCCGGTTGTACCCCATTGATCCATTCAAATCCCACAGTCAACACTAATGTTTCACATTACACGCCGTCCTGTAAATAGCCTCTTGCTGCACCTTCTCCCGCGGGTCCCCTCTGCCGCTTCAAGGATGAGTTTCCTCCCAGTATATTCCAAACATACATTTTGAAGACTGCACTAGTCCCTGTTGCTCCTTGCTATACTGGAGTGTAGAAGCTCAGTAAAATAAGAGGCAGGAACCCGTCATGAAAGAAAGAAAAAATGTATTAACGTGACACGGGGACAGTTGACTCAAGAGGCCAAGTCCAAGAGTCCAAATCGTGGAACTCCTGTAGAATCTTTTATTTCTGAAAACCACAAAAGGCATATCTAGGTGTTTCATCAATTATCCAAATAATCTTCAGCACATGTTCATTTCTCGAACATTACGGTTAAAATTCCAGTTAAGCTTTCATAACATCCATACATGAGGGACAATGAAATAACAGGCAAAGAAATTACAAAATAATTGCCTACGTGCCCCACATGATGACAATGGGGACTTTCCATATTTTTGATATACCGTATGTGCACAGGATAGTAGATGTCTTACTATATGTTACTTAAGCTACCATGTCAAGCTTTCTTATCAAGCCGTGCATCATAACGCATTCCGAGCATAAAATGAAAGAAAACAATAAACATGGTTCATGAAGTTCATGAACTCCAATAACAGGCCTTGCTCTCACTGAGTATCACAGGGCAGAGCACAACAAATTGATCCCATACTTGATAACCAAAAATTGCAATTCCACAGGAGAACCTGCCCTGGGAGTTCAGGCTGGACTGTTCCCATGGGGAGCAGGGTCAAGACTGATTTGCAGATGGTTGGATCCAAACTGGAATGGCGTGGTGAACAATGACGGATTTAGACCCAGATCTGTGACTGGGGGTGAATGTTAGACAATGTTCAACATTCTGTCCATCATCTCCTCTCTTGTATTTGTCGTCCTAAGTGAGATGGGTATGCCCAGACGTGGGTCCTGTGCTTGCTATGCCACACGATTCAAGATAGCCAGGCTGATGAGGGGTGAAACCCCGAAACCGGTCCCACAAAGCTTGTTTCCAGTCTAATGAGGACCTGGCGGTGAGGTTTGGGCTGGACTTTTCCCATGGTCAAGACTGGGTCAAGACTGATTTGCATATGGCTAGATCCAAATTGGAATGGTGTTCAGCATTCCATGCATCATCTGTTCTTTTTGCCTTGCTACACTGGAGGCAAGGCCAGGTTTCCTAGATTTCAGTGGCCATCCTTCTTCTTTAACAATTGTATACCTGCTTATCAAAGAAGTGGTTCTGAGCCTCCAGAGCTGCTGAAAACCACCCCAATCGGGAAATTGTAATGCTGATCCAGGAAACGGGATATGGTGGAAGAAGATACCCTGTGCAAGATAACTGACACTGGATCCACTACACAGCTTGTACAGTCTCAACTGGCAAAGTTAGAACGCTACAACCCAAACTCCTCAAAGGGATAAAGGGAGTCCATAGAGGAATACATGTCCAATATCTAGATGTATAAATATATGGGCCACATAAGAGATTCTGGTGGTCAGCACTTTATTCTGTGAGGAATGGCAGTGTCCTTCTGGCCTGCACTGTCCCTCCTGTGGGCACCAATCTTGGATGTACTTCTTTGAATACATCCAGGCACAGTACTGTGAGAGTAGCTACTGTCCTACCAGTCAATGAGATGATAAGAGGCTTGTTTCCTCCTCTAACGTGCCGTTCTCTCACAGCTTTGTCTGTAGGAGATTTATTCCCGCTGGGAGGGCCTGGTTGTGATCCTTAGGAGATTGGGCCCAGGACTATGAAAGGGTTCTTTGCTTGTTGCACTGAGCTTTGTAGTATTATCTGGACTAATCCTATTACTTGATTTTGCAGCTTCACCATCTTACTCCAGTCCAGCCCTCGCTGCCTGCCCTCTATCCCCAATGATCTCTTTACACTGTGCCATATCTTGAGCCTTATATTGAACAATGTATTGTCTTCTATACTGGCTCTTTGTATATTATATAAGGATTTTGGTCAGCATTACCCCTTCGGCCTTGCAAGAGGTGTCTTCCCAGCAATCTCTAGGCTAGTGCTCTCTTTCACTTGTTAGTTTCACTGAGAAAGATTTGTAGGTTAAAAGCTGACATGCTCCTGGTGGCACTCTATAATAGGACAGGGAGGAGAACACCGACAGGGTGAAGGGCCACTTGCTTCTTATTTGAGTGGCTGCTGCCCAAAGTGGCTCCCATTTTACACTCACACAGCACAAATAAACAAACCCGAACAAAGAAAAAAACAAACCCATGACTAATATAGTCACTTAGTTCTTGGTGCAAAGATACAGTGAAAAGATCTGGTTGTGCAATGACTGTAATATGTTTCAGGCAATATTTTTGTGGTTGTTTTGCTTGTTTTACAACCACAATTTCCATGTATACTTGCTGTCGCTGCTATCTCAGAAATATTGATAATAGTAAGTGTAAATCCATTCCAAACACAATTTCAATTAGCTTTAAATCAGCTCTGAAGTAAACAAGCAGTGGCAATGCCAATAGGCCGTACCTATGCAACACTATTGGCTTTGCCAATGTCGTTTAGCCATTGTGTACAGCAGGGTGGCTGCTGTTCAACATGGCTAAAGGTTAGTGGCATAGCATAGAGTGTTGTAGAGTAGAGTGGCACAGAGTGGTGAGGCGTAGAGTAGAATGGCAAAGAGTGGACTGGAGTGGTGTAGAGAAGAGTGGGGTAGAGTAGAGTGAAGTCACATAGAGTGGGAAGGTGTAGACTGAAGTGGCGTACAGTGGTGTAGGGTAAGGTGGGTACAGTGTGATTAATGGAGTGGAGTGGAATGGCATAGAGTCGGTAGAGTGGAGTGATGTACAATGAAGCTGAGTGGCATAGAGTATATTGGCATACAGAGGAGTGGCATAGTGGCATGGACTTGGAGTGGCATAAAGTGGAATGAAATTACAGAATGGAGTGTCATAGAGTGGAGTAACAAAGAGTGAAGTGGAGTTGTGCACAGAAGAGTGGCGTAGAGGAGAGTGGTATATAGTAGACTGACATGGAGTGGAATAGCGTAGAGTGATATAAAGTAGAGTGGAGTGCATTGGAGTGGCATACAGTGGCGACCGTGGTATAGAGTGGAGAGACAGAGTGGCATGGAGTGGCTTAGAGTGGAGTGGCGTAGAGTGGAGCAGAATAGAATGGAGTTGGGTAGAGTAGAGTGGCAAAAAGTAGAGTGGCGTGGAGTGGAGTGGTATGATGTGGCATAGAGGGAAAGAGTGGAGCAGAGTGGAGTAGAGTGGAGGAGCATAAAGTTGAGTGGGAAAAAAGGAGTGGCATAGAGTGGAGAGGCACAGAGTGGGTGGCGTAGAGTGGAGTGGACTGGCATAGAGTGGTGTAAAGTGGAGCGGCATAAAATGGAGTGGCCTAGAGTGGCACGGAGTAGAGTGGCGCAGAGTAGAGTGGTGCAGAGTACAGTGAAATCAAGTAGAGTTGCATAGAGTGGTGTGGAGTGGCATGGAGTGAAGAAGAGTGGTGTACAGTGGAGTGAAGTAGCATGGAGTAGAGTGCCATGGAATTGGGTAGAGTGGTACAGTGTGAAGTGGAGAGCAGAGTGGAATAGAGTAGAGTGGCGTAGAATAGAATTGAACAGAATGGAGTGGCATAAAGAGGAGTGGAGTAGCATAAAGTTGTGGAAAGTGGCATAGGGTGTAAAGTGGCAGATGGTGGAGTAGAGTGGCACAGAGTTGAGTAGATTAAAGTGGTTTAGACTACAGTGGCATAGATTAGTGTTGAGTGAATAGAGTGTGTATAGCGGAGTGACACTGATTGGTATAAAGTGGGGTATAGTAGCGCAAAGTGTGTAGAGTATAGTGGCACAGAATATATTGCCATAGATGGGAGTGGCATAGAGTGGCATGGAGACGAGTGGCATTGGGTGAAGTGGAATAACGTAGAGTGGCATAGAACAGATTTGTACAGAGTGGAGTGGCAAAAGTAAAGTGATGTAGAGTGAAGTATGGCAGAGTGGAGTGTTGTACAGCGGAGTAGTGTGACATGGTGTAGTGTCATGCAGTTGAGTGGCGTAGAGTAGAATTGATTGAAGGGGTGTAGAGGGGTGTGGCATGAAGTGGAACAGAGCAGAGTGAAGTGGCACAGAGTAGAGCGGAGGGGTGTAGAGTGGTGTGGCATAGTATCAAGTGGAGTGCCTTAGAGAAGAGTTGCACAGAGTGGGGTGGAATGGAGTGGCTTAGAGTGGACTTGTGTAGAATGGAGTGGCGTAGAGTGGAGTACAGTGGAGAGGCACATAACTGCTCAGACATAGAGTGGAGTAGAGTGTCATATAGTGGCAATTGGTGGAGTGGCGTAGAGTAGAGTGGCATAGAGTAGAATGGTGTAAAATAGAGTGCACAGGTATAGAGTGGAGTGGAGGGGTAGAGTTGTGTAAAGTGGTGTAAAGTGGCGTGGAGTTTTACAGAATGAATTGGAGTAGTGTGAAATAGAGTGTAGGGGTGTACCGTAGATTATAGTGGAGTACTGTACAGTGGTGTAGAGTTGAGTGGCATAGAGTGACGCAGAGTGGTGTGGAGGTGCGCAGAATAGAATGGCATACAGTGAGTGGAGTGAATTAGAGTGGTGCAGAGTGGCTTAGAGTGACATATAATAGAGTGGCATAGAGTAAGGCAGAGTGGAATAGAGTGTTGTAGAGTAGAATGGTGTAAAGTGAAGTGACAAAGAGTGGGGTGGCATAGAGTAGAGTAGTGTAGAGTAGCATAGCATGGAGTGGCAAACAGTAAGGTGACATAGAGTGGAGTAGCATAGGGTAACATGGTGTAAAGTGGCATAGAGAGGAGTGGTATAGAGTGGAGTGGCATAGAGTGGCATTGTGTGGAGTGGAGTGGAGTGGAACAGAGTGACATTGTATAGAGTGAAGTAGCATGTAGCATGGAGTGGAGTTGCTTAGACTAGAGTGGCGCTTGGTGGATGAAGTGGCATAGAGTGGAGTGAAGCAGCGTAGAGTAGATTAGAGTGGAGCTGTGCAGGGTAAAGTGGAGTGTTGGGGAGTACAGTGGCATAGAGTGGAGTGAAGTGGCATAGAGTACAGTGGAGTGGAGTGGCATTGATTGTAGTGGTGTAGAGTGTGATGGAGTGGAGTGGCATGGTGTAGAGTGGCATGGCATAGATTGGAGTGAAGTGGCATAGAGTGGAGTGCTGTGGAGTGGATTTGCAAAAAGTAGAGCGGCACAGAGTGGAGTGGTGTAGAGTGGCATAAAGTACAGTGATGTAGACTGGAGTGGGGTGGAGTGAAGCGGCATACAGTGGAGTGGTGTGGAATGGCACAGAGTGGCATGCAGTGGAGTGGTGTAGAGTAGAGTGTATTGGAGGGGCGTAAAGCAGAGTGGAGTGGCACAGAGTAAAGTAGAGTGGTGTAGAGGAGAGTGGCTTAGAAACAGTGGTGTAGAGTGGCTTGGTATTACTTAGAGTGGAGGGGCAGAGAGTAGAATAGCACAGAGTGGCGTAGAATGGAGTGGTGTAAATTTGCATATAGTGGAGAGGCATAGAGTAGAGTGGCATGGAATTGAGTGGTGTGGGGTGGTGTATAATGGAGTTACAGGGTGGATTGGTGAAGAGCAGAGTAGCAGAGAATGGAGTACAGCATTGTGGAGTAGCATAGAGTAGAGTGGAGTGGATTGGAGTGTCACAGAGTACAGAGGCACAGAATAGAGTGGTGAAGAGTGGAGTGGCACAGGGTTGTGTAGGGTGGTGTAGAGTAGTGTAAAGTGGCATAGAGTTGAGCAGAGTGGCAATAGAATGTAGTAGAATGGCATAGAGTGAATTGGAGTGGCGTGAAATATAGTGACATAGAGCAGAGTGGCGGAGAGTGGACTGTAGTGGTGTACAGTGGCGAGGCAGAGAGAAAGTGCAGTGGAGAGGCATAGAGTGGAATGACCTAACGAGGCATAGCTTATAGTGGCATGGTGTAGAATGGCATGGCATAGAGTGGAGCGGTGTGGAGTGGAGGTGCATAGAGTGGAGTGGCATATAGTAGAGTTGCATTGAGTGGAGTGGCATAGAATAAAATCGAGGGGCATAGAGTAGTACGATTGTGAGTGAAGGTAACCTTAGCAAGGTATCAAACAAAATCAACGCAAATGTATGTGACATTATTGGGGTGAAGGGTTGAAAGGCAACAAATATAGACGTTCGACTGCAAGCATGATGAAGGTGTAAATGAGTTGTTAGAGTGGCAGTTATACATTATAATAGCTTGATCCAACCTACATAAAATGTATTTTTTTGTTGTTGTCTGAGTAAGCCAAAAAAATCACCAGTAGACAAACAAATTAAAAAAACTAATGGACAAAGCAGTATGAGAATTGGAAACAGAGGAAGTGTCCTGAAACGTGTATCTTAATCACAGAGTCTTCAGCAGATGGACAGTAATTAAGTTAAATCAATCTGTGCTTTTTCCATGCTCCACAGAAAGAAAAGGAAGTGAAGCCCGGCATAGATTTCAAATATTAAAACAGTAATTCACAAAAAATACACAAACAAGTACACACCAAATTACTAAAGATATAATTATCTTATATATCGAAAACATATGCACGAATAAAAAAAAATGTAATGGGAAGCTTGATGCTGCATCTCAGCGACTAACTTTTCAATGTTTTGTTTTATTTAGGAAAGCTGAATCCTCAGGTCAGATTCTACATTTCCCAAGTGATTGTTGTTTTTAATTTTAGGTACATAAGATCTGGGAATTTTTTTTCACATTAATATGTGGTGGGGAAAGGAAGTAAAACCATGAAGGCCTCTCACCTCTCCATAGCCTCTCTGTTGCACGTAACTAATTTGTTTTATAGCACCTCTCATATCAGTGTAAGGTGTTGGAGCACTTTACAGGGGACTACAAGTTGTAGAATTCACATGTCATCGATACCAGCAGGCATTTTCTGAGAGTGCTTGGTCTGGAGAAGCACAAACTCCAGATTCAGAAAATAACATAGTGGTTAGCGTTGACTTTAATAATAAGAACGTATTTCTACGCAAGCAAACCTTTTTACCAGCATAAGGAAAATGAAAGACTGCTGAAAAAAACAAAACTTCCTAATTTGTGTCATGCAGTTGGCCTGCAGTTCTTTGATAGCAGTTCATAGCTCACTGTGCTAGATTACGATTAATTTATGAACTGCACAGTAAAAAAAGAATGTCTGTGACAAAAGCAGTAACCCACTTTGCTATGCCCATAAAATACAGTTTTTTGCATGATACATGTTCTTTGCAACAGGCATATTAACCATCTACGCTATTTTAAATGAGTCAATATTGCCACTATACAAAACTCCTATCTCTCTCCAGCAGGTACATTAATCATCGGAGTTATAATGATGCTTTTATTTTTGCCTGAAAGCAGAGGGATGTACAAGGAACTTTGAAGTGCTTTCAACACTGCTGCACAAAGGAAGTAATAAATATAAAAACATGCATGTGTTTTGTGTTTCGAGAGGCCCCAGCTGGAATATGTCACAGACCCCTGGGGAGCCGCAGACCACAGGTTGGGAACCACCGTTACAAACAATACCCCTCGCAAGTGTGAGTGCGTGCAGCTCGTGTGCTGTCACAGGCGGGACTTAAAAAGTGCACAAAATCAATTTACTCCTAGTTTTACACTAGCACTGGTATTTAAATAAGGGTTGGTTTTATGTAGAGGAAATGGTCAGGTTTGGTTCCCTTAGGTCTAGTGTGACAAACAGGACAGCCATAGGAAGGAAGTATATACCTATGAGTAGGCATGCTGAGTTCCCCTAGCCTTTTCAGCTATATTAACATGGGTAAATATGCTGTCAGACTGTCATCTTCAAGAAGAATTTAAATGCTCTGAGATTATGCAACATTTTTATTTCCATTATGTGTTGAATACCTTAGAATATCTAGGCCTCTTGAGAGACAATAAACACAGATTAAATATATTTTCTATAGTTGGGATTCACCAGCAGTTCAGTGTTGCAGGCCCAGGCTTTGACATATCCATAGCCAGCGCAAGTCATTGATGGTATCAACTTATGCCATTCAGCTTAGCAGGTTATGTCTAAATTTATTTGCTTGCGTTAGCTTCAGATAAGTAATTTGCAACTGCCCTGAAACCCTTCTGGGCTGACCCCACTAGCAAAATACTAGCATGGCATATTGAAGGCAATTTTTGACAGGAAGGAGAAAAACTCGTGTCCATGGGAGGAGAAATCATGACAAAATGCTGACCATGACATAATAGAGATAATGATTGATATAAGGGTCATCCATGGTTTATGGACTGCACTAATGGCAAATATTTGGCACTAGCATATTGTATGGAACTATAAGACTAAAGGAACACCCATGCCGTAATGGGAGCACATATGACAACATGGCGCAGTGGATATAATTTTAGACATACGGGGCATCTGTAGCACATTTTGGAAAAATTAAGGTCAACTCTTGGGGAAAGTCGGGTTAAACTGGCCTAACACACCATGAATAAGGAGTGCTTTTTCAAAGCCTGTGACTTTTTAGATAATTTACGTGGAAATTGTGCTCTAAAATGCACTATCCAATCCCAAGTTTTCAAAATTGTCTTAGGGGTAGACCCTCCTCCCCTGCAAACACTGACTATTAGAAGTCAGGCTCACTTGCTTGCTACAGTCATGAGCAAATACTTCCAAAAGTCACCAGCCTACACTACAGAACAGAAGTTAAAGAGTATCTTGATGAGCACCATTTACTTGCTGCAGCTTCCACTGGAACTGAAACATTACACATCCGGGTTTGTAAATTCAGTCAATTCAGCAGTACAAAATGCACTCTTCTGCTTAACTAAAAGGATAAACTGAAAAAGAAACATTTTAAACAAGTTCTTTCTTGTGAATACATGGACTATGGTGTGTCTGAATAAAACTGTCACCCCTGCGCTTTACACCAGTAGTAGAACTTTGCAAATAATCTTAAATCAGAATATAACAATAAGGAATAATTCAGGACAGTAATATAGTTCATATTCATAATAAGATGTAAATCAACTATTACATGTAAACATAACAACTATTGTTTTATTTAAATCTCTTCTTCCTCCCTATGTCTTATCAATACATTTCTTGTGGCTGTACATACAAGGATAACCATTAAATCATGACAGTCTGTGGTATAAATAATACATGTCCTCTGTGCTGTTCCATGTTTTGTGGCACTGTATAATCTTCAGATGAATACATCATTTTTCATTTAATACTTAGAGAAACGAGTAATGTTCTCCTTGCATAACATGTCAACACCCTAATACAGGTGGTATTTAAAACACACATTTGTCAATGTTATCTGTGTTATTATATCAATCATACAGTTATAGTTGAGCTTTAGCTATGTCAATTATTGTGATGTCATCAGGGTTATGGTCATGTGGCATCACTTCCTAGGACGATTGGGCGTCAAAGGTAATATAATGTCACTTCCTATGACGTCATTAATGTCAGGGTTGTGTGATGTCACTTCTACACCTGGCATTTTTGAGAATCCAGGTCAACAGCAAACTCCTTATGACAAAGTATAGGAAACGTTTGAAAAGTTTGTTAAACGTTTGAAATAAATTAGTGAAAATATTTCATATTAAATATTATGGTAAATTAAGTTATTATATTTATTTTAACCCCTTAAAAGAGGGTGTCGGCCAATAGACGACACCCGCTCTCTGTCCCCAGTGTGTCTGTTGGCCATTGGTTTAAACTGTGGAGGGGTTATTTGATTTTTAACTTGGCTAGTCAGGAAGAGCTTCACAAGCAGCCCAGGATGTATGTTTTACTTTCTGTAATGACGATTAGCACACAACGCCAAAGGGCTTGTTTTACTTTCATTGCATCAGTGCTTGAGGGGCATATTTCAGTCTCCCAAAAACCAATGAAGGTGGGGGACGTATCATTGGAAAGTGAAGAGTACCCCCTTTCAATGGTATTTCTACCCAGTGGATCCCTGCTTGGGGATTGCCACATGAGAACGATCCGCATACAGGGATCCACCTACCAGACACCAGGTATATGGGGAAGCAACCTTTTAGAAAAAGACATTTCCCCCTCCACTGCCCAAAATGTCATTCTTTTTGCTCCCCTAGGGAGTGGATAGAGTGAGTACTCCAAATCTGTCCCCCAGGGGAGAGGGCAGAAATTCCACTACACACAAGGGAAAAAATAGGGGTGGGGTTGCCCACCATGGGCATGGCCATACTCCAATTCAGAAAAGGGCTGGCAGTCTTTCTGCCCGCCTTGTGGGGTTGATGAGGGCAATTACTCATAATCTCCCTACCCTTGGGGACAGAAATCCTACTAGACGCCAGGAATAAACATTTAAAAAACAATAGGGGTGGGATCCGCCCACCATGGGCATGGCCTCCTGGGGTCGGATGGGGCCAATTTCTGCCATTCATGCCCGTGCTCTCCCTACTCCAGGACCCAGTAGAATTTCTGCCCCCAGGGAGCGGATAGGGGGGTATTCACCCTCAAACAGTCCCCCCAGGGGGAAGGAGGGAGTCTGGAAGCTCACAAGACACCAAGAACTGCATTTCTGCAGTATTTTGTGTGGGTGGGGGGACACCCACATTGGCGTGAGCCCATGCTCTGCCCTTCCTTGGAGTTCAATAGACTTTGGCCCTCCTTGGAGGGTGCATTGAAATATTCACCCCAAAGTTGCCCCCCAGGAGGAAGAAATCCCAGTAGACACCAGGGACTGCACATATGTAATATTTTTTGGATGGGAGTAAAGCCCCTAGGCATTGGGTCATACTCCTCTGCCACTCCTGGGGCCAATTAGTCCTTCTGCCCATCCTGGGGGATGGATAGGAGTATTTACCTACAGTTTGCCCCACCAGGGTCCGCATTTATGCAGAATTATGAGCCCATGCCCCTCCCTATCCTGGGGCCCAATAGACTTTCTGCCCCCCTGGGGGGATGAATAGGTATATTCGCCCCAATCTGTTACACTGTGGTGGCAGTAAGCCCATTAGACACCAGGGACTGCATTTATGTAGTATGTGTAGGCTTGGGCCCATGCTCCCCTCCACCCCCAAACACAAAAGACTTTCTGCCCCCCCCCCCCCAAGGTATGGAGGTGGTGCTTACCCTCAAATTGCCCTTGGGGTGGGCAGAAAGCTCACTAGACACCAGAGAGTTCAAAATGGAATCAAAATACACAAAAGAATGGGGCGGTCTACACTTGCATCAAGCCATGCTCACGCCCTAGTAGGGGCAATAGTGTTTTCCTTTCCCCTGGGGGCAGGTAGGAGGCTTGTTACAACTGGGAGGTTGCCCCAAATCTGCCCACTTAAGGGTAGAAAGTCCACTCTACAGCAGAGATTTTGCATTTAGGACAAAAGAAGTGGGGGCAGGCATTGCACTCTAACATTAGCCCATACTCCCACCCCCAAAGGGACAAACTAGTACTTTAGCCTCTTTGGAGGGCAGAGAGGGAGTTTGCCCCCAACATCACCCAGGATGCACAAAGTCTACTGGATAGCGGGGCTATTTTTTATAAAATAATAGGGTTGGGTCTAGCATCTGGCACCACCCTCACTCATCAGTCTTTCTGCTCCCCTGCGGACTAAAGCATCCCATCCCACAAGCAATTGAAGGCACTTAACTGTTTTGTGTGTTGTTTTTACATATGGGTCAGGGTCTAAATCCCAATATAGTCCCACTTGCCATGGTGAATGTCTGCCCTTTTCGGGTTTGGGGAGGCTGCCGCCTGGAGGAAACTACCAAACCCAGACATTTTAGAAAACTAGACATTAAGGGGAGTCCAAAGTGGTATGGCTTGTATGGAACCCATGACGTTTTCTTACTCACAATGCACTGCGTAGCTCAAACTCTGCCTAAAATCATGAAATTTCCTTGAATTTCTGTGACGTAATCTTCTGGAATCCAGAGGGATCCATAAAATTCCTATCACCCAGTGTTCCCCCACTTGTCCCGATAAAAGTGCTACCACACTTGTGTGGCTGGGCCTAGTGGCTGCGGCAAGAATGGATCAAACCACAGTCAATAGGAGTCCAACAGTGTAACTCAATTGACCTTGGCTTGATCTGTTCCTGTCACGGGAACTAGGCCCAGCCACAAAAGTGGGGCAGCGTTTTTATCAGCACAGGTGGGGGAATGGTGGGTTGTAGGAATTTTGTGGATTCCTCCTGAATATGGAAGTTTCCTCTACAGAAATGCAGGGAAAATGCATGATTTTAGCCAAAGGTTGAGGTTTGCAGTGCATTGGGATTCAAGCCATGCACACCAGCGTGGAATCACAGGGGTTTCTAGTTTTCATAAATGTCAGTGATTTGTTGGTTTCATGGGTGGTGGCACAGCTTGGCCCCAAATATTGCACCTACCCCTGTAGCTGATCTCTCCATGTAGCGCTTTAGGGCCTTTTGTGTGGCAGTCACTTGGCCCACCCACACAAGTGGGGTACCATTGTTATCAGGAGACAAGTGGGAATTCGGGGTGGCCTGCAATTTGAGGTTCTCACAGATTCCAGACCTTTTCTGCACAGATATGTGAGTAAAGTGTGTGTTTTTAGCAAATTGTTAGTTTTGCAAGAGCTTCTGGGAAAAAAACCTGGTGAGAGCTATACAAGTCACCTCCCTCTGGAATCCCCTATGTGTCTAGTTTTCAAAAATGTAAATTTTTGCTTGGTTTTCCAGGTAGCTGGCTGAGCTAGGGACCAAAATCCACAGCTACCTACATTGCAGAAAAAAAGGACAGTTTTAGTGACAAAATGAGATGTCTCCATGTTGCGTCTTGAGCCCTTTCCTGCTGTGGGCACTAGGCCTATCCACATAAGTGAGGTACAGTTGCTAGCAGGTGACACTGGAGAATGCTAGTTGGTAGGAGGTTTGTGAAACCCTGCATATTCCAGAACTTTCCATCATATAAATGTGAGGAAAATATGTTTTTCAGTCAAACTTTGAGGTTTGCAGGGGTTTCTGGGTACAACAGTCTGGTGAGAGCCATGCAAGCTACTCACTCTTGAGTCCCACAGGTGCCTAGTTTTCAAAAATGTATGGGGTTGCTAGGTTTTCCTAGATGCCGGCTGAGCTAGGGCCCAAAGTCCACAGCCCCTGACATTGCCAAAAAAGGGTCAGTTTTCAGTGGAAAAATGTGATGTGTCCATGTTGTGTTTTGGGACCTTTCTTGTTGCGGGCACTAGGCCTTCGCACACAAGCGAGGTACCATTTTTAGTGGGATACTTGGTGGAATGCTAGGTGGTAGGAGGCCTGTGGCTCCCCGCAGATTCCAGAACTTTCCCAACAGCCCAACAGAAATGTGAGGAAAATGTGTGTTTTAGCCAAAATTGAGGATTACAAAGGCTTCTGGGTTAGAACCACACACGTCACCCAACCCTGGATCCCCTGAGTGTCTATTCTAGTATTAAAAATGTGCAGGTGTGCTAGGTTTCCCTAGGTGCTGGCTCAGCTTGGGTCCACAATCCACAGCTATACCTATTGCAAAAACAAGAGTAGTTTTTGGTGGAAAAATATTATATGTCAATTTTGCATTTTGGGCTGTTTCCTGTCCTGGGCACTAGGCCTACCCACACACATGAATTACAATTTTTACAGTGAGCTACGAGGAAATAAAGAAAATAGGAACATTTATTATTACCAATTGGATTGCACTGCATTTGTGCCTTCCAAATGCAAGTCATTGTGCAAGAAGGAATACATTTTGAAAAATGCTCTCTAAATTACATGCTAGTGATTTCAGAGATGTACACACAACTGCTGCTCCTAAACTCCATGTGTGGTGGCCATTTCAGGAATGCACAGGTTTACTTAATAGCCATTTCTCAGTTTACATATATCACCATATGAATTTGTCTATACTCTGTACATGATGAAAAATCATTGTGAGGTACAGCTCAGTTGTTGGCTTATAACTTAGACATCCTACAAACCCCATATAAACCAGCAGCCGGAAGGGTGTAGCAGAGGTAATGAAAGGTTTGCTGTGCTAAGCTCAACCTCTTTCTAGCTTTCAGGGACATGCAGAGCTGGATCAAAAAAACTATTTTTCTAAGGGATAGTCCATTTTGCTATTTTCTGTGCTTTCAACCTACTTCCAGTTTGTGGAGAAAACCTGTGTGAAACCTATGGGTGTTCCTGGAAAGCTATTGATTTGTAAAAAGTAAACACAAATTTTGAATTCAGCAAGGGGTTGTATCTGTAGATCTCTCAAGGTTTTCTCAAGTAAACGAGCTGTTGCAATAAGCAAATATTGAAAATGAGTAGGAAAAAAATTGCCATTCGGGGACAGTGTTTTCATTTGTAACTGTTTGTCACAACAGCTGATTTACAAAATCAATATACCATAAATGCCTTTTTTTTTTTTAAAAAGACACTTTTTTGTGGAACACTTTTCCCCAAAAATTCTAAATGAAGCTATATTTTGCCTATTTTCTCGATCCCCTCCAGGGGAACCAAAAAGTCCCCTGCATCTCTAGAAATCCTAGGACATTAGGAAAAAAGGAGCCAAATTTGGCGCAGATACCTTATTTGGGGAAAAAGATTATTGAATCCTAAGCTCAAACTACCCCAAGTAGCCAAAAAAGGGCTCAGCATTGGGGGAGGGGAGGAGATAGAGCCTCAGAAGTTAAGAGGTAAATGTAGGCAAAATAAAAAATGGTACAGCACCATTAACTTAATTTTGAATTAAATATTTAATTAATTTAAATGTATTAAATTAACAATAAATTATTTTTTAAAGATTTCTTGAGAAAGATCCCACCTAAAATAAAATGTCTAAATGTATTTATTATGTAACAAAAATGACGAAAAGTTATGGATAGCAACAACATTCTTTTAAATTAAAAAAGTTATTACATGTTATAATAATATTTATGTTTTATTTGTATATAATGTATATTGTAAAATTAATAAAATGTATATATGCTTTTAAAATGTCAAAATAAATTACTTTATTGTAGCATTCTTTCCTATAGGGTTCTATTTTAAGTCCCTCCCTCGATTTTCTATTGGAGGATGTTACAGCCCCTGTGAGTCATCATGTGTGGTGCTAGACTTACTCCAAGGCTTGGTTGGAGTACATTTACAACTGCTTTGTTTTGTGTATTTGCGGCTCCCTTCCTAAACTTTCTTAACCCCTCCAGTTTTATAGTAGATTTTCTTCATATTCCACCCCATTCCGCCGGCCCCGCCCATATTTACTACTATGTAGTAAACTGACATGTGTAGGGAGCTCCCCTTAGAAGATAGGAGAGGTAGAGATTTATACCTCTGTGTTTGTGATTAGTAGCTTGTAATATGTAGTGCCAGTGTAGTACTACTTTACATACAACAAACTGAAGGTTGCGAATTGGTCTCTGTTGGTTTAGCGTGTTTGTGTGTGTGTGTGTGTGTGTGTGTGAGACAGCCAGAATAAAGAAGGCTAGTGGTATTCATTTTTATGCACCTGGCTGGGCCTTGCACATAATTAAAAGTAAGCACTGTGCTCCTAGGCAGTGGGAGTTTACTGCTCACATTCCTGTACCTGAACCGAGGAGACCTATATTTTAAAGTCAGGGGAGTGGAGGAAGAGCTCCTTTACATATTCTATGAGACTTTTGGCCAGCAAGGAGCTTTTTGTTAGACTTCCTGAACACTGCCATTTGCGGCTGTTAGGGATGAGGGGAGGGACTGTGGACTCTGTTAAGAAAGATGAGGAAGGCTTTTCAGTGAGCCCTGCCCTTTTGTATTTTCCTGATTACTATTTCAACTGGGCTTATGACAACCAGATGTAGAAACCTCATGTAGAGCCTGCAAGCTCAGCGTGGAAACCAGTAGCTCATAAAGCAATGGAAAGCCCTTCAGGGCTCACAAGTGTCTGGATGCCCCCAATAATGGTGCTTATGGGTAGGCCCAATGTACCCCAAACTTAAGTTGTATCCTAGAATAATGCAGTGTGACAAAGGAAGTCACACGAATTCTATGAGAATTCTACATCTCGTAAGAACTGGCAGCCATCTTGAATGCAGCTGCTATTTAAAGATGTGTCCATGTTCTGTCCTGCTTGCCATCATGAGATTCACCCAAGAAGCATTGCACGAGCTCTTCTCCTCCAGTTGCCTTTGATCACACTCTTCATGCATCAACTCTGGAGGAAGCTTATAAGCAGAAGGAACTGTTCAGAGCAATTAGCATTACAGGCGTTAACGCATATGCACTATCTGCACTTGAAACTAGACTTACCTAAGATACTCTCGGTTCATTGTAGAGTTGCTAACTTGATCCCCTGCAAAACAAAAGTCAATAGACTGTGAAATACCTGAGAAAATAGTTTCATCCAATGCATATAATGCTATACAATAGGTAATTGATTCAATGTTGTAAGCACATTGTGACCATTATTACTGTAATCTTCAGCTTTTGGGTGTAAAGCACTATGGCCCTCATTACAACCCTGACGGTCAGTGATAAAGCGGCGGTAATACCGCCAACAGGCCGGCGGTAACAAAAATGTAATTATGACCACAGCGGAAACCGCCAACACAGACAGCCATTTTAACACACCGACCGCCATGGCGGTAGCCAAAAACCAGGCAGAAGACAAGGTTCTGCCCACTGTATTATGAGACACCAATCCGACAGATTTTCCGGGGCAGTACCAAAGCCTTCAAAAGCACGGCGGAAACAGAACACAGAAGGGAAACGACTGACCTCTGGACTCTCAAGGAAGAACCACAACGCCATGGAGCCCGAGTTGCAGGTGATACCCATGCTGGTTTACCTCCTCCTACACCAGGAATACCAGCAGTGGCGAAGACAACCACGGTGAGACCCCACCCCTAGCACACAAGGGAGGGGGGAGGAAAAAGAGAGTGACACACATGCAACACGCATCACCCCCAACAACATACACACAAACAGATGCAACATTACATATCCACCTCGTACCCCTCAGGAAAAAATCAAGGACAAAAGGAAGTGATTAAAGTCAGTGTAATAAGATAAAAAACTAGAAATGCGTACACAGAGCACAAAACAGTATCCACAATATATACAAATGGAGGTACACTGCCCAGACCATAATGTCCGTGGGCCACAGGGCCACATCACATAGGCCAAGGCCCCACTTGACTCCTGCCTCAATACGGAGAGAACACTGCTGGGGCATCAGATCAAAAATACACAGGCACCTCACAGGGAAGGGGAACGGAGGTCACCTCAGCCAGAAGATGACAACACCACTGCTCCTGGAGGGTGCCACATGCCCATCACTCTGTCCTGGGGAGTGCAAAGCCACAGTCTCCCTAGGGGGTTGTCTGCCCACTGCTTGGTCCTGGGGAGTGCAAAGCCACAGTCTCTCTAGTGGGTGGTCTGCCCACTGCTTGGTCCTGGGGAGTGTAAGTCTCTCAAGTGGATGGCTTCTCCACAGGTTCTGGAGGGGGCTTTGTGCCCAGTGTGCTTCATCCTGGCAAGGAGGGGGCGAGTGGATGCCTTCTTCCACTGGTTCTGGAGGGGGCTTTGTTCCCTGTGATGCAGATCTTGGGGAGTGCAAGGTCACAGTCTCTCACCAGGGTGTCACACTACAGGATTTGCAGGGGCCAGGACGCACTACAGCCCATGGAGGCACGACTACACACTGCCTGCTGGCGGTGACACCTGCTCAGTGGTGGCAGTGGCGGGGCTGGTGAGGGTGCTGCCAGTGGTGGAGGGAGGCTCCAGCCCTTCCCCTGCAGCCTCGGACGGCTGACCACTGGGGCTGCTGCTGCTGCCAGTGGTGCTGGAGGCAGTGCAGGTGGCGGTGCTGGCGGAGGTGCAGGTGGTGGTGCTGCCGGCGGTGCTGCCGGTGGTGGGGGGAGGCTCCAGCCCATCCCCCTGCAGCATCGGACGGCTGAAGTGCCATGGCTGGTGTTGTTTGCTCAGATGCTGATCCAGCACCAGCTTCCATATCCATCCTGCCTGCGGCATCTGTGCCTTTGTCATTGCCCTTTGCAGATGGTGGTCCCTTCTTGCCCTTGGCAGCTGGTGGCCCCTTCTTGCCTTTGCCAGCTGGTGGTACCTCCTTGCCTTTGCCAGCTGGTGGTGCCTCCTTGCCTTTGCCAGCTGGTGCTCCCTTTTTGGCTTTGCCAGCTGCTGGTGCCTCCTTGCCTTTTCCAGCTGGTGGTGCCTCCTTGCCTTTGCCAGCTGGTGCTCCCTTTTTGGCTTTGCCAGCTGGTGGTACCTTTGTTCCCTTGGCAGCTGGTGCAGGCACACTGGCTGTGCTGATGGGTGTCTCCTTGGAGCCTCTCACAACTGCAGTGGCTGCAGAAAATACAGTGGCTGTGGACTGGGTGGCTGAGGTGCTAGCCTGGGTCCTGACCACCCTGGCCCGAAGTGAAGGACGGGGGGGAAAAGAGGGGCAGGGAATAGGTCAAGGGTGGAGAGGAAACGCTTTTTAGGGACACTGGGGCTGGAAGAGGGTGAAGGTTTGGGAGTGGAGGAAAGGGAGAGGGAGTGGTGGTAGGAGGTGTCTGACTGCTGTGTTTGGGTGCAGGTGCATGGGCTGGATGCTATTGTGAGGTAGATGGCTGTTGCGTGTCTGAATGCTTGCGTTTGTGTACTTTGGGGGAGGGGGAACAGACATAGTGGGAGAGGACACAGGGGAAATGTGCTTGGATGTGGTGGTGGTGACTGCCAGTGAGGGGCGTGTAGTGATAGGTGTGATGTTGATGGGGGTAGTGGATGAGGATGTAGTGCATGCAGGTGTGAGTGGAGACACTACTGGGAGAGAGGTGGAGGAGGAGGAGGGGGACACAGTGGAGGCAGTGGATGTTGGTGTGTCTGCATCTGGGTGATGCTTGTGTGAGTGCCTGTGGGATGAAGTTTGGTGCTTGTGTTTGCCTGAGCCACTTCTGCGTGTTGATTTGGGAGCCTGCTGGTCTGATGGTGTGCTTGGGATAGGCTGGGGTTGAGGGTAATGGGACTGGGTAGAGGAAGCTGGAGGGGGGAGGCTAGAGACAGGAACAATGGCTGCAATCAGGGAGGAGGCCAGAGCCTGGAATTATCTCTGTTGGGCCGCCACGCCAGAGTGAATGCCCTCCAGGAATGCATTTGTTTGTTGCAAATGCCCTGCCAGACCCTGGATGGCATTCATTATGGTTGACTGCCCAACAGAGATGGATCGCAGGAGGTCAATAGACTCCTCACGGAGGGCATCAGGGCTGACTGGGGCAGGGCCTGAGGTGCCTGGGGCGAAGAAGATGCCCACCCTCCTGGGTGAGCGGGCACTTGAAACATGCTGAGGGGCTGCTGGGAGGGCGGTGCTGGTACGGGGGTGGCGGCTGTACCTGTAGTTGAGGTGGGCACAGAGCTGTCCTCCACCACCATGTAGCTTCCATCGGAGGAGGTGTCACTGTCCGAACTGTTCCCTCCCGTCTCTGCCGTGGTGCTCCCCTTGCCCTTTGTCCCACTGCTGTCATCACTGTGGGCCTCTTCAGTGGGGGGACTGTATGTTGCAGGCACCTTCTCTCTGGTGACGTTGTGTGGGGGTCCTGTGGGGATGTAAATGCAGTGTTATTGTTTCTGTGTGTGCCATCTTGTGCATGGGTATGTTGCCCTCTTAGATTGTTATTACCATGGCAGCTTTGCCTTGTGTGAGTTGTTATTTGGTTGGCTAAGTGATTGTCTCTAGTGTGCATGCTGTGGGGATGGTTGTCGATGCAGGCCTGTGATGGGTGCCCATGCATTGGTGTTGCATGCAGGGCTTGGTATTGGGATGGGTGGGTTGTGATGGTGGGGTATATGGGAGGTGGTGGAGTGATGGGTGTGAGGGTAAATGTGGGGGTATGTGTTGGCATGCAGGATAGGGGGGTGAAAGTAGTAAAGAGTTGACTTACCAGAGTCCAGTCCTCCTGCTACTCCTGCCAGGCCCTCAGGATGCAGTATTGTTAAGACTTGCTCCTCCTATGTTGTTAGTTGTGGGGGAGTAGTTGGGGGTCCACCGCCAGTCCTCTGTACGGCTATGTGGTGTCTTGCAACCACGGAACATACTGTAAGGAAATGCCTCCTTGGCATGGTTACCCCCTGACTTTTTGCCTTTGCTGATGCTAAGTTTTGATTTGAAAGTGTGCTGAGGCCTGCTAACCAGGTCCCAGCACCAGTGTTCGTTCCCTAACCTGTACTTTTGTTTACACAATTGGCACACCCTGGCATCCAGGTAAGTCCCTTGTAACTGGTACCCCTGGTACCAAGGGCCCTGATGCCAGGGAAGGTCTCTAAGGGCTGCAGCATATCTTATGCCACCCTGGGGACCCCTCACTCAGCACAGACACACTGCTTGTCAGCTTGTGTGTGCTGGTGAGGACAAAACGAGTAAGTCGACATGGCACTCCCCTCAGGGTGCCATGCCAACCTCATACTGCCTATGCAGTATAGATAAGTCACCCCTCTAGCAGGCCTTACAGCCCTAAGGCAGGGTGCACTATACCATGGGTGAGGGCACCAGTTCATGAGCACTGTGCCCCTACAGTGTCTAAGCAAAACCTTAGACATTGTAAGTGCAGGGTAGCCATAAGAGTATATGGTCTGGGAGTCTGTCAAACACGAACTCCACAGCACCATAATGGCTACACTGAAAACTGGGAAATTTGGTATCAAACTTCTCAGCACAATAAATGCACACTGATGCCAGTGTACATTTTATTGTAACATACACCCCAGAGGGCACCTTACAGGTGCCCCCTGAAACCTTAACCAACTACCCGTGTAGGCTGACTGGTTTTAGCAGCCTGCCACACTCGAGACATGTTGCTGGCCACATGGGGAGAGTGCCTTTGTCACTCTGTGGCTAGTAACAAAGCCTGCACTGGGTGGAGATGCTTATCACCTCCCCCTTGCAGGAGCTGTAACACCTGGCGGTGAGCCTCAGAGGCTCACCCCCTTTGTTACAGCACCACAGGGCATTCCAGCTAGTGGAGTTGCCCGCCCCCTCCGGCCACGGCCCCACTTTTGGCGGCAAGGCCGGAGGAGATAATGAGAAAAACAAGGAGGAGTCACTGGCCAGTCAGGACAGCCCCTAAGGCAACCTGAGCTGAAGTGACTCTGACTTTTAGGAATCCTCCATCTTGCAGATGGAGGATCCCTCCAATAGGGATAGGAATGTGACCCCCTCCCCTTGGGAGGAGGCACAAAGAGGGTGTAGCCACCCTCAGGGCTAGTAGCCATTGGCTACTGCCCTCCCTGACCTAAACACACCCCTAAATTCTGTATTCAGGGGCTCCCCAGAACCTAGGAACTCACATTCCTGCAACCTAAGAAGAAGAGGACTGCTAAGCTGAAAAACCCTGCAGAGAAGATGGAGACACCAACTGCTTTGGCCCCAGCTCTACCGGCCTGTCTTCCCCCTTCTGAAGAAACTGCTCCAGCGACGCTTTCCCCAGGACCAGCGACCTCTAAATCCTCAGAGGACTGCCCTGCTCTAGAAGGACCAAGAAACTCCAGAGGACAGCGGCTCTGTTCACCCAAGGCTGCAACTTTGTTTCCAAAGAAGCAACTTCAAGACAACTGCGTTTCCCGCCGGAAGCGTGAGACTTGCTACTCTGCACCCGACGACACCGGCTCAACTTGTGGAGAAACAACACTTCAGGGAGGACTCCCCGGTGACTACGAGACCGTGAGTAGCCAGAGTTGCCCCCCCTGAGCCCCCACAGCGACGCCTGCAGAGGGAATCCCGAGGCTCCCCCTGACCGTGACTGCCTGACTCCCAGATCCCGACGCCTGGAAAAGACTCTGCACCCGCAGCCCCCAGGACCTGAAAGATCGGAACTCCAGTGCAGGAGTGACCCCCAGGAGGCCCTCTCCCTTGCCCAGGTGGTGGCTACCCCGAGGAGCCCCCCCTTGCCTGCCTGCATCGCTGAAGAGACCCCTTGGTCTCCCATTGATTTACATTGGAAACCCGACGTGTGTTTGCATACTGCACCCGGCCGCCCCGGTGCTGCTGAGGGTGTATTTTCTGTGCTAATTTGTGTCCCCCCGGTGCCCTACAAAACCCCCCTGGTCTGCCCTCCGTAGACGCGGGTACTTACCTGCTGGCAGACTGGAACCGGGGCACCCCCTTCTCCATTGAAGCCTATGCGTTTTGGGCACCACTTTGAACTCTGCACCTGACCGGCCCTGAACTGCTGGTGTGGTAACTTTGGGGTTGCTCTGAACCCCCAACGGTGGGCTACCTTGGACCCAAACTTGAACCCCGTAGGTGGTTTACTTACCTGCAAGAACTAACAAACTCTTACTCCCCCTAGGAATTGTGAAAATTGCAGTGTCTAGTTTTAAAATAGCTATATGTGATTTATTTGAAAAGTATAGATGCTATTGTGATTATTCAAAGTTCCTAAAGTACTTACCTGCAAAACCTTTCATTTAAAGTATTACATGTAACATTTGAACCTGTGGTTCTTAAAATAAACTAAGAAAATATATTTTTCTATACAAAAACCTATTGGCCTGGAATTGTCTTTGAGTGTGTGTTCCTCATTTATTGCCTGTGTGTGTACAACAAATGCTTAACACTACTCCTTTGATAAGCCTACTGCTCGACCACACTACCACAAAATAGAGCATTAGTATTATCTCTTTTTGCCACTATCTTACCTCTAAGGGGAACCCTTGGACTCTGTGCATACTATTCCTTACTTTGAAATAGTGCATACAGAGCCAACTTCCTACACATACCTTCCCCCATAGGTCGTTCCACCTCTTCCTGATGTCTTCCCTTGTTCTGTGGTGCTGTCCCACGGCGGTGACCCTGTCCAAGATTCTCCGCCATAGCTCCATCTTCCTTGCAATGGATGTCTGCTGCACCTGTGATCCAAATAGCTGTGGTTCTATCCGGATGATTTCCTCCACCATGACCCTTAGCTCCTCCTCTGAGAACCTGGGGTGTCTTTGTGGTGCCACGGGTGTAGTATGTGTGTGGTGTGTGGCATGATGTGTTGGGGTGTGTGCTGTGAGGTGTGTGGATGGTGTATGGGTTATGGTGTTCTGTGGCTCTGGTTCTGTGGGTGCTCCTGCTGTGGCTCTCTCTCTGTTGTAAATTTTTTGTAGTGTGAAAGGGTTGTGGGTAATGTGTGTGTGTGTTTTATAGTGGTGTGCGGGTGTGGGCTTGGTGTGTGTATGGGTGTCAGGTGTGTGTAGTTTGAATTGTCCAATGTGGTGTTGCTTTGTTAGTGTGTGTGTATTTTGAGCGCGGCGGTATGTACCGCCAATGGTTTACCGCAGTTAAATCTCCACAGCGGTGATTCGTGGGTCATAATGCTGTGGGCGTAGAGCTGTTGGAGTAACGGTGTGGGTTTTGGTACCGCCAGTTTATCACTGACCTTTGGGCTGGCGGACTTGTGTGTGTGGCTGTATAGTGGCGGATTTCTATGTGTGGGTCATAATACGGGTCGCGGTATGTTGGTGGCAGTCAGCACTTACCGCCAATGTCATAATGAGGGCCTATATGCCAAACACTATTATAACTTGCAAAGAAAGTTATTGTGAACCCGAAGTGACAATGTTTAGTCTCGAGTTAAGAGACTGTGGACCTCATTATGAGTCTGACGGTCCGAAATCCGGGCTGCCAGATTGGTGGAGAGGAGATAGCGGAGTTGGCAGCCTCCCCCACCAAGCCCTATTACAAGGATTCCACTGGGCTGACCAGTGGAAACCTCAGAAATATGAAGTTTCTGCCGGTCAGCCCAGTGAAAACCATGTGGCGGCATTGGCCTAGGCTCCTCATGGAGCCCAGGCCAATGCTGTCGCACAGAGGATGCTCCCAGCACCCTCAGAATGCACACTGTCTGCTATGGGAATAGTAGACAGTGTGCATTCCGAGGGTGCTGGGCAGGGGGGGCCTTTGCACTGCCCACGACATGGCCATGGTCGTGTGCAGTGCAGGATCCACCCTGTAGCCCCCTACACTAGGTTTCCACCAGACTTTTCATGGCGGGGTTCCGTCTTAAAAAGGCTGGCAGAAACTGGTCTTGTGATCAGCACTGCAGCGCTGAACTCAGCTCTGCTGTGACTGACCACAACTCCAACTGCCGCCACCCCGTCAGGAACCTTGTTCCTGGCAATGGCGGCAGTCACCAGGCGGTCCGACCACCAGAGTCGTAATTTAGTAGTCACACTGCCACCATGAGTCTCGTAATGAGGCCCTTTATTATGTATACTGCTCCTATCATTAGATATATGATAAATATTCCAGTCAATTATTAACTGAAACAAAATGAATCAAATATGTTCCCCTTTTCAAAAGTATCCTGACGAATTCCATGACAGTCAGTCTTTCAGAGGGGGTGGGACCTTGCCAGAAGTCAGAAGGAATGTGGTTGGTGCAGCACTTGCCAATGTATCACCCAGAGAGACTAACTTGTTTTGATTACTGAGCGCAGCTGTGTAATAATGATTATTAGAACATTGGAATGTTGGCGGCTCCATTGAAAACAATGGAGTGTTCCGGGCTTTTACTGGCCGGTAAAAGACTGGAGAGCCAATATTCCAATCTTCTTTGTTCACAGCAACAGCTGTGAACAAAGCCTCACGGAACCTGAGGGGATTTTAATCCCCTCCGGTTCCGTTAAGCCTTTGTTTTATTTATGAGAACATTCTGCTCTCTAATGGCAGAATGTTCTAATAGCCTTAGAACCCGCCGTAGTAGGCTCTACCGGCTATTAAAGGCCCTCTCCCTTGTTAAAGGGCCTCGCCTTCGGCTCGGGCATTTAACGCGGGAGTGGGCCTTTAATAGCCGGTAGAGCCCCCTACGGCGGGTTCTAAGCCTATATCAGAACATTGGACTGTTGGGGGCTCCTTTGGAGACAATGCAGTGCTCTGGGCTTTTACTGGCTGGTAAAAGCCCAGAGCGTCAACATTCCAATGTTCTCTGTTCACAGCAACAGTTGTGAACAAAGGCCTCACGGAGCCCGAGGGGATAGTCCCCTCGGGCTCCGTGAGGACTTTGTTTTATTTATTAGAAGATTCTGCCCTCTAGTGGCCTCTAGTGGCAGAATGTTCTAATAGCCATATAGCCCTTCTTAGCTGGGCTACAGCTGCATCAGCGCCCTTGTTAAAGGCCTGAGCCGAACGCTGGAGCAGCCCTTTAATGGCCGGTAAGGCTATATTGAGTGCCACTGTGTTCTTTCATTCTTGCAAAGATAAGCATTGGGCTGAACATTTGCCTTAATAAATCTATTGATTGATTGATCAAATCGAGCATCTAATATCTCTCTGAAATGTCTGTGATGGTTCGCCCACAGATGGTTAGTAAACATTTCTTCAGGTGGAGTCCTGTAAATCCATTGTTCAAGCACTCATTAAGTCGAGGCTAGACAATGGCAATTCAGTGCATTTGGGCATCAGTTTAAGAGTGCTGGCACAACTTCAAAGTAGACAAAAATCGACCTCCAGGTTGACCTTAAATTACCCTGGTATGTCCGCTACACCTTTTTCTTCGGGAGCTTAGATTGGGGAAAAGCCCTATTTTAAAACCTTTTAGCCTGGTCCATAAATCTTTAAATGGAAAAGGTTCCAATTACCTTCTAGGCAAAATTCAACCTTATCTTCCCAAAAGGCCACTACATACAGCAAAGACAAGATTTCTGATAGTCCCACATGTCTTTCGAAGTTGCTGAGGAGGGCACACCTTCTCTTACCTCACCCCTAAGAAATGGAAGGAACTTCCTCCCCATATACGTCTTGAGGCAAACTTTCTGCAATTTAGGAAAAAAACGAAAAACCTTATTATTTTCCTCTTGTAGTCCCTTCCACTCTGCTGAACTCTGTAGTCTATAGCAGGAACACTCTGCCCTTGGTAGTAGTGCACTTCTTTACAAGTTAACTTACCAAAGATGACATCATATAACACACACTCATCTAGTATGGTCATTGTGGCAGGGACACCTATTTTCTACCAGGTAAGGGAAAGACGTACATTTCAATGAGAAACTCCATTTCAGGCTAGCTCTTCCACACATCAACCAATCATTAGGCACTAGCTGCATGAACCCTTTGCTGTGGATATTTGTAACGTCTTATGTGACGTGGTCCCTACTTCACTATCCCTTTCTTGTGTTTAAGGCATAGATTTGCTCTGAGATGGATCCTTCTTGAAGCAAGGTTCAGACACTCAGGAGGGCATTTAGGCCTAGGCAAGCAGCCTATCAGCTCGCCATGTTAGTGAGTGACCTCACCACTGCCTCTGCTCCTGTTGGTGTACCACCTTTTCTATTGAGAGAACAGAGCTTTCTGGCAGAGATCTCTATGAGGAAGGCGCACACATGACTGCAGCAGCTACTCATTTGTCCCAGATGGATGACAAGCAGGATACAATGTTGATGGTGCTCGCTCGATAGTCTTATATCCTTTCAAAAATATTCTATCAAAGTGATGTTTTAATTCTGATAAGCAAAAGAAAAATATATTTTTTTAGACAGGGAGATTCCTCCCAGCACATCAAGGATTCTCTTGTTTACTGCATGCGCAGGAAAAATCAATGATGAATGCGCTACTCCAAATGTGAGCCATTGTGAGCCACCATGTCAAACTTTCCAGATGACAATACCAAATGAGGCACCACCTCAGCAATCCAATGGTTCTTCCACTGCGAAATGGAGCCAGAAAACCATGGGTTTGGCAGAGCAAGAGCTCCGCTAGTTTATGCTCCACCAATCCCAAAATGATTCCCTAAGGCCCAAGGTCCTTAATGAAAAATCTTGATGCATAAAACAAATTAAATACACTTTAACTCCTGAACTCATACCCCAGTAATGCATACTTACTTCAACTAGTTAATGCAATCACTAACAAAAACCAGGGAAGTAAACCGGTCCCTTTGCTGATGTGCAGACCAACATTTGTAGCAGTTGTTTTGTGGGTGCAGGCAACTCTGAAAAGTTTGCACCCCAAACCTTTAACTCATCAGAACGTCCACAAATTGATGAATGGGAGACCGTGTTAAACCTTAATTTTATGAGGCAGTGTGCCCCTAAAAAAGGCACCTCCAAATAACTAAAATACAGTAACATGAATAAGGGGCCCACACAATAACTGAGTACTAGGTCAGGAATTAAATTTAGGAGATATATTACAAAATTCAAAAAGAATACAATGCAGAGTCAGCATGAGAACTTCACCATGAATGCTATTAATAATTACAGAGCGGGGCAAAATCAGAATTATTCTTAGTCCTAAGTGAGCAGCAAAAGAAGTAGAGAAAATGGACAGCATCCCAAGTAGCATCAGAAGGTTTTCAGGGAAGGTCTGTCTCACCCTCAAAAGCAAGGGTTTACATAGGAAAGCTTCTCACAGAACAGAATAAAAAGTGCTGATTCCACTTGGTGTGGGCAAAAGTATTACATTATTAACAAATCAGAGCGCAGTTTAATGAAACATCATACTGCCTTAGCACCTAAGCACTATCCCACTACATGATAATTTATTCTGCCCACTCTATGCTATTGTCATCTGGACATGGCAGGAGAAACTAGTTCCATGACCAACAGCAAACTATTATGAATGAACTGAGCCCAATGAGATAGTGGAAGGTCCTTGAAAAAGATGCAGTATTGTAACCAAGCTAGGAAAGTGTCATCAAAATGGCAAGAAAAACAGCAATGGAAATAAAGAAACATGACTCTGCTTGATTGTATTTTGTAGAAATAATGAACAGTGAAAAGTGCAGTAGCATTCCTTTTGGAAAACATGACAACTGAAGATAAATTGAGGTCTAGTTAACAAGAGCTATGATAAACACGTCTACATGACATAGGAATTTTGTTTCAACTATAATAGCGCTATATCAATGTATACGTGTATAATCAAGAGTAAATCTACATTCTGCACTTTCTTCATGATGCACAAAAATATAAAAGCACAAAAACATCAACAGTTTTCACCGACTGACAATGAATCTGAGGTAAAAATGAGTCCTTTTCGCCACATTTTCTAATTCATGTTTTCCTATGCAGAGAGCCAAGTGCCAGCGCACTGCAGCAGAGCCTCAGCTTCCCTTGAAGTGTACAGAACGGAGGCACCTCAGGAGAAGTTTTGAGAAGGGTACCACCTAGGGCAGAATAGTGTGAGACCTACCCTGAAAGAAACAAGGCAACACACCTGGATCTTATAAAAATGCCTAAACAAAATATTTTACCAAAAACTAACAAAAAGTGGCTTGCCCTTAAGAAAGAACTAACAAAAAATAACAGGCAATCACTATTTATGTGAAAAAATAGTTGTTACGCTGCAATCTTCAACTAAAGAAAGCACGACACATTTTTGAATGCATGTTGGCTTTTACTAGTGAGTGGCAATTTCTTAACCTTTCAAAAACTATGTACCATAGAAACTCTTCTCAGAAACAAATTAACATCATATTTTTAGAATCACTTGTCAGTACTCCCTCGCCTTTCTACATGAAAACCCCGGCAAACAATCATAAATGATATATTCAGTGTGGTATGTGATGTTTCCAGCTCATCAGGATTGTGTTTGCATTAGTCAGTAACCAATTTTAGCTTCATGTGAATGGGCAACTATTTAAATCAAGCAGATGCAATTATTTTATAATACGGTCCTTATTTGGACAAATCTAGCTCTAGTTTGTAGGGGTGATTGATGGTGGAGATTGCGCCCAAAGCTGGCCTGTTCCTATCTCCTCTGACACCTTGGTCCATGCCCTTTAGGCAGAGAGGCTGAGCACAATAGTTATAAATGGGACAACCTGTCAATGGTTACATTCTTTTTAGAAGAGTGTGTTCAATTTCTATCTCTCCTCCCTTTTGATCATGCAGCTTCCTGGTCACCTAAAGCATCCCAGAGGGGTCCTTCCAGTCCCTTATTCTTTTATTCGTTCATCCGCCCTATTAAGTAGATCATTTGGGTGTAGCACGTTGACCTATGCTCACACACCCAGCTGATGATTCAGATTAGCCTTCTGCCAGCACCCTTGGGGGCTCAGTAATTGTCTCTTGGTGATCCAAAAATGGATGGAATTCAATTTCATTAACTGAAGTTCTGAAGAGACTGAGATATCAGAAGGCAGTCCTTTCAGGATGATGCCCAAATGCCTTCTGACCAATGAGCACCTCCTAAGATGGCATCCAGACGATTATGACGATCACAGTTTCTTTTATTTTTGGCAACTAAACGCTCGCCAGAAAGCTCTTCCTTTCCTGTCTTTCCTGCCACAGAAGAGCAGTGTCATAGCCTCCTGCATTCTGCATGACAATTAATGTCACTAATGCCTTTTACTTGTGTTTTCCAGACTATGCACTAACAAAACGTGACTGAATTCAGAACTTCACTGCGTGCATGGTCTCTCAGCTGAAGCAATGTGATAACATGTCTTCTAATTGTAGATGTCCACATTGGCTTTCTGTTTGTCAGAGTACTTTTTAATGCCCTTTGCTTGGTTCAAACAGGCTATAATTGGGACTCTTTCTCTAAGATTGCATCTCCCAATGTGAGCGTGGATATCTGTTGGCTCAGTGTCTCACCTTCTACATCAAGCTTCTTGCCTTATGTATGTCCCTTGAAGAGGTCATGTTCACGAGTACTTGGCCCAAAGCACTGCAACATCTTCTTGGTTCATCTTCAGTAAATGCATGACTGTTTGTCTTTTAGAATAATCACCTTTAACCTTTTTCTTTTGCTACTTATTACAGGCCTGATCTCTTTCATCTTCTCAGTGTTTGGTCACAGATCTTTTAATGATGCTGTTATTTTCTTTGTGTGCTATAAAGCCACCCAAAGGCGTATGTGAGCTTGAAAAGTACTTAAATCGGTCCATCATCTCCCAAACTGTGTGATGTTGTATGCCGTTCACATGTCACTTGACCCCTTTCTTTTGTGGTAGCCGTAGTAGCTGATCGTAGCATATAAACAGCAGATGCTAAAACAAGAATTCCAGTACAGAGTGTATCCACCGGAGTCCATGAATGTCCTTTTATTTTCCTGGTATGCTGAGTAAACCAATGTGGGGGCATCACATATCAAGTGCATGTGAGAACAATACATGTTTTTGTAGGTCACATCTAAAACTGGTACAGTGGAGTACCCACTCTTCTCCCTCCTGATCTGGTGAGGGAGCTATAGGTAAGGCGTCAAGCCTCTGTGTTACCTCCCACAGTGGGGAAGGTATACAAGAATACAGACTTCAAAAAGAAAATAGCACAACCCGGACTTAAGAATACAGTCTCAGTATGCATGAGAATGTCCAGAAAGAGACCAAGGATAGGAAATGCAAATGATGGTTTGCTCCTGTGTTCATTGGATGTACAGTACTCCTTTTTTAGGGTCGAGCCTGCGTTGCATGCGCTCACGCAAGCGTATCGCAGCGAGACACTTTAGTCATTAGAAAAGGGCTCGGAGACCTGTCGACATCACGTCAGTGTTTTTTATTGGTTCGTGGGCTTGCCTATTAAAATCCGCTTGCTTTCATTAGTCGAAGGCATGCACACGTCATGCCTTTTCCGGTGGCTAGCCCTCCTCGAGCACATCGACCAAGTACAGAAAACATGCGAGGCTCTCTGTTTTCTGTCCGGCTCATGGACTACTTTTTCTCTGTTTTACTAACGCGATTTAGCTTGGCAGAAGTCGAGCGCTTTACACAGTTTACTGCACTTTTTCAGTTACGTACATAAATACACTTTTGCCGATAGGTGAAAAGTCGGGTTAGGAGTTTACAACGCTATCAGCTCTCACATGAGCAAACGCGAGACCCGTTGCTTTGCAAATGCTTGTTTAATTTAGGGTTCATCAAACATTTTACATAAGCAAATGTGAGAAAAAATTATGGACATTTGAGACCCTTTCTTAAAAGATGAACTGTTTCCCAAATTTTAAAAAATTAGTAAGTACAAAAAATAAGAAGAAAATTACTTTTCAGTTGTACCATTTCCCTTCTCAGAGGCCCTGTCAGTAAAATGTGCTCCATTTCTGTGAATCAAATACGTTAGCATAGAAAGTTATGCATAGTTTACATATGTAACTCAAGGAAGGTATCTCAATGAGCAAAAATAAATATGAGGTGTGTGAGTACATTAGTAAAACGTCCAGTTCGTGTACTACAAAGTTCTAAAAGGTTTTGTAAGGTTCTGGGCCCTAGGCCCACATGCTTGGATAAATGGCAACACAGACACTGGTAGGTAGGGTAGAGAACTAGCCTAGAGCATGTGCGTTCAGGCTCTATTAATAACAGGGCCACCTGACCAGTTATGCCTGTGTTGGATGGGTGTGGGATGAGCTAAAAGACCAGCCCTCTGGGAGTGGGTGGAAAACATTTACATGGCCGGCAGAATACTACATCCCTTCCAAACTTTAATGAATAACAAAACCTGTTGGAGTAATTAAAACAAACAAGACACCACTGAGTCTCTCCGTCTCTGAAGGCAGTCAGCAGGACAGCATCCGACAAATGGACAGGTGCAACTGACAGTATTCAGACCTCACTGCGCTCAACCATGGTTTAACCAGATGACTCTGGGCACAAACACGGTGTATATGTAGTCCAGATCCTTCTGCAGCATGTCGGTTGAGTTAAATTCAACCTATTCATTCTTGGTCGGTCCCGCCTGTGGTCTGTGTCAACAGTTCAAACTGGGGTGCATCAGGAGCATCAGTGGAGTGCACAGCAGAGGTTTAAATTGTGGTGTCTTGGCTCCATGAAGGACAATCCTGCAAGGACTGGGACAGCATCAATGATGTTTGGACGTCTTCCTCTGATGCCCTGGTGCCTCCTGTACCTGTTGGTGGTGCAGCTTCAGGCCCATTTCTTGTGCAGGTATTCTCATGTGCAGGATTTCCCTTCAGGCCCCTTTTAATAGTCAACACAGGACCATGTGGACGGTGCAGGGCTGCATGTGGACTGCGCAGGAGTGCTGCAGAACTGCCAGTAGAGCCACAGCTGAGGCGCTCGTGCAACCACAAAGGTAGATGACTCATGGTCAGGTGTGCTCAGGTGCATAGGTGGGGATAGCACACAGTTTCTGGATGGTTGGTCCCTTATGGTGCCAGGACTGCCTCCTTGGTCTCTTGGTGGTTCGCAGGTGTAAGACTCCACCCTGGTGATGAGATGCTCCTTTGGTGGTTACGGTGATGCACATGGCATAATGGTGATGTCGCTATAAGACAATCTGTATGACAGGTGATTAGGACTTGCAGGGGGTGACGGTCACTGGAGGGGCCTCACATCCACATAGCTCAGTCTTAGGTTGGTGTAATTTGTTTTCTACGGCATGTGCAGTTCTTACCAGGGATGCCATCATCCATCAAGCAGCCGGTGACATTGCTCCACTTTGGTGGCTTGCTTGGGTTGGTGGGTAAAGTCTCTGGTAGTGGCACGAGTCCTTGGTTGTGTCACCTTTGATCATTTCTCCTACTCATCTGGGGTCGTCAGGTTCTTCAGTGTGACAGGTCTGGTCACACACTTTGCTTTCCTTTTTCAGTTTTCCTTTGTAATATGACATTGTGCCAATCCCTCTTCTTCTTCTGGTGCTATGCGTCAGGTTCATCAGTGTGACAGGTCTGGTCCCACACTCTTCTCACCTCTCTTTCCAGTTCTCTCATTGTGATGTGGCGTCTGACCAAGTGTCACACGTGTTCCTTTTTCCTTTGGGTGTAATGTGGAGCCACCCACGTGTCGCTGGTTCTCTTCCCATGGACCTCTCACCGGTCCAGTCCTGTTCATAGAAATGTATGTCTTCTCTCGTCATGGACCTCTCGCAGGTCCTGTCCAGTCTGTAGCACTTGACTATTCCCTTCAAGTCGGCATGGTATCCATCCATGCTTTGCATGTCCCCCCTTCAGGGATCTTCCCGGGGCTCCACTCCCTGGATGATGGGCAATCTTCTTTCCGTCTCCGCTTTGCTCTGCTAGGAGTAATGCTCTAGGAAGACTAGTGTAAGTTTCTGGGCCCTTGGCCCACGTGCTTGAATAAATGACAACATAGACACAGTAAGGTAAGGTAAAGAACTGGCACGTGTGCTCGGACCCTCCTACTGACCGGGTCATCTGACCGGTGACGCCTGTGTTGGATGGGTTTGGGGTGTGTTTTAAGACCAGCCCTCAGGAAGTGGCTGGAAAGGTTACGTGCCAGGAGAAACCTGCGGGTTAGGCGGGACACTACAGGTAGGTTCGCCAATCATTATACACTGCGCAACAATTGCTTTGATATCGCTTCGAAACAAGCAGCCCAAAATGCTTTTTGAATCGCTCAGCAGATATCGATCCTATTAACGCCTTCCAATGAGGATTGGAATGCCGCTGCAGGGCTCTAACAAATATATTTTTCTCCGACATTGACCGTTAAAACTTCATGCTTTTTGATTTAGTTGCATCTGCGGATAATTGGTGATTTGTTATTTTTGCGTTTGTCATTTCACTACTATGCGTGTTTGCCTTCTTTGTGTCCGTTATGGGTGTATTCTTATATACTGGCCTACGTGGTTAATGTCTAGACCGTTATCACCCTCTACAGATGAACATTAGGTATTGCAGCTGTAGAGAATACTCCTGGAATGGAATCATGAAGCAGTAATGTAAACTCATTAGTGTCAAAGCGAGGGATGCGGAACCCACGCTGTGGAGGGATGGATCAATGGGCACTGGGACAAAACGCCCACAAACCTTTAGGGACAGTGGGTATTGGCATTTGTTGGTCCTAAGAACCCAGCCCAAAGCAGTAGCAGGGATCCTAAAAGAGACTCTTGCTTCTACTGGCCGTATTCAGAACACAAAGGGTCTGGGTACCTGCACATGGTTCACCAGTTGGCAGAAGGTGATAGGGGTTCCGTCTAGGGTTGTTTTACTGTTTGGTTTATGAATTAATACGTATGTTCATATTTTGCACTGAATGCTTTAACTCAGCTGCAATGGCTTGCATGTAATATTTGGCAAGGTTTACAAAAAGAAGAAAGGAACACAACTCATTTGTCTTCCTCAAAACTAGGTGGCCCACTTTCTTTATTTATTGGGCTCTGCCTTTCCCCGAGTTTTCATTTAAAGGACCTCATAAGATTTACTTGGAATGGCGCGTCTGTATTAACTACATACACACCGTGTGATTGTGTATCGCGGGATCAATAGGCTTTTTGGGGGGGAAAAAGTGCCATGTAACGTAACAGTGGCGATGCTCTGCAAGATTGATATAAGGTGGCAAAGTTGCACGTCACTCCCACATACACATTTAAACTCCTACCTAAGCCCCACGAACATGCCGGGGCGCTGTGGGCTAGGCACTTTCAGCCCCGGGGGTTCCACTGACTAAGGGTTGGTTCACTAGGGCAAGGCCAGGCCGCAGCTGTGCCTCTGTGAGGTTAAAGTAAGGCAGCGAAGTTGCTGCCGTCGCCAGAAATACCTGGTTATTGGGCCCTCTACAGTAACAAAGGGGCAGAGGAGATGTCATCAAGCAGAGGGACAAGGGACATGTCCCTGTTAAAATGCGCACAGCCCTATTTCTGAGCGATTTATGAACGAGTTTTGATCCAGTGGGACAAACATTCTTGGGCATTGCTGACAGCGGGGAAATGATGAAGTGCTCAAAACTCAGGTCTCGCGGTCCACACACCCAGTTGCCGTTCAGGGAAAAAGCCATGGATGGCACCAGCATGCAGAAGGACCCATATGCGTAAGATGCAAAAAGGGATTTTGTAAATATCATCTGTACGTACCAGCAATAAATATGTGGTGTGTTAATGGTGAGAACATAGAATTCCATGTGTCATTCTATTTGTACTAACATTTACTATTTTACCTGCGTTAAGCACATTATGGGGGTTATTACAACTTTGGAGGAGGTGTTAATCCGTCCCAAAAGTGACGGTAAAGTGACGGATATACCACCAGCCGTATTACGACTCCATTATATCCTATGGAACTCGTAATACGGCTGGTGATATATCCGTCACTTTACCGTCACTTTTGGGACGGATTAACACCTCCTCCAAAGTTGTAGTAACCCCCTAAATCCCTAGCAATATTACACATTTACATATATTTTAAATGAACTGCAATTTTGCTATTCCATGTTGTACACTGCATATTTAGCCTAACTGTTCTAGTAAGTGTAGACTTGTTCTGAAGCTGGAACAATGAACTGAGAACTACAGAAGGTACTAAAATCAGGCATTTTACCTTAACTTGCTGTATCCAGTTCTCAAGGTCTTCTCTCCAGTCTTCCTACGAGAACAGCCTGACACCTGCCCATTACTGCCTATCTGTAGTTTCTACTTTGACACATTCTTTCCTCCATTAATTTGTATTGAGAAAACCTTTAAATATAGCTCCAAAGTTATGGATTTTAAAATTTCAGGCTCCAAATGACCAGGGGTGAAGCTCTGGTCTTTTGATATAGCAATCTGCCCTTAGCTTATTTTGGATACATGCTGGCTGTTTTGTATTAAACATATAGGGGGTCATTCCAACCCTGGCGGTCGGTGTTAAAGCGGCGGCCAACCCGCCAACAGGCAGGCGGTAAAAAAAATGGAATTCTGACCCTGGCGGGAACCGCCAACACAGCCCGCCACTTTAACACTCCGACCGCCACGGCGGGGCAAACAAACAGCACGGCGGTCACCGCCAACAGACAGGCGGCAGACAATGTACCGCCCACCCTATCATGGCCCACCAATCCGCCACCTTTTCCGGGGCGGGAGCCCCGCCGATAAAAACACGGCGGAAACAGACCACGAACGGGAAAACGCTCACCTTTATACACTCCACGAGCAATCTGGACAGCATGGAACCCGAATCAAACATCGTACCAGCAATTGTCTACCTGCTCCTCTACCAGGAGCACGAACGCCGCCGCTGGAGACAACGGTGAGTACTGCACCTATGACACAGGGGAGGGGGGAGGAGAAAAGGTAACGGGCACACACATACGCGACACACCCACCCCCCCCCAAATCCCCACACACCAAAGCAGAGCAACAAGTCAGATTTACACCCCCAAACCCCCCGGAATAATTCAAAGACAAAATAAAATGATCATTAAAATAGACGTATATTAAAGCATATTTGAACTGAAGTGAAATATGAGATATTTAAAATAAATAAATCACAACATGGACAATGTATACATAGTCCAAAAGTCCGGCACATATTGGGTACATGCCATTGTTCGTGGGCCAATGTGCATTAACACATGGGCAAAGCCCACACACGAGACCCGATTCCATTGGAGAGAACACTGCTGGGGCATCAGATAATAAAACCACAGGCACCTCAGGGGGAAGGGAAGGGGGGGCACCTCAGCCACATGAGTCCACGACGCCAGATCCACGAGGGGCCTCCATGCCCACTGTACCATCCTGGGGAGTGCAAAGCCACAGTCTCTCAAGTCTCTACAGTGGGTGGGTTGCCCACTGTACCATCCTGGGGAGTGCAAAGCCACAGTCTCTCAAGTCTCTACAGTCTCTCAAGTCTCTACAGTGGGTGGGTTGCCCACTGTACCATCCTGGGGAGTGCAAAGCCACAGTCTCTCAAGTCTCTACAGTGGGTGGCTTGCCCACTGTACCATCCTGGGGAGTGCAAAGCCACAGTCCATCTGGTGGATTACAGACTCCACTGGTTATGGAGGAGGCATGGTGCCCAGAGTGCTTCGTGAAGCCCTGCCCGACACAGATCCGGCCCTGCCAATGGGCCAGCGGTGCTTGAGATGAAGGGCCCAGCGGAGCGGTGCTTGAGATGAAGGACCCAGCGGAGGGTTGCTTGACATGAAGGGCCCAGCGGAGCGGTGCTTGAGATGAAGGGCCCAGCGGAGCGGTGCTTGAGATGAAGGCCCAGCGGAGCGGTGCTTGACAGGAAGGGCCCAGCGGAGCGGTGCAGAGACGGCGGGGCCCAGCGGAGCGGTGCTTGAGATGAAGGGCCCAGCGGAGCGGTGCTTGACAGGAAGGGCCCAGCGGAGCGGTGCAGAGACGGAGGGGCCCAGCGGAGCGGTGCTTGAGATGAAGGGCCCAGCGGAGCGGTTCTTGAGATGAAGGCCCAGCGGAGCGGTGCTTGACAGGAAGGGCCCAGCGGAGCGGTGCAGAGACGGCGGGGCCCAGCGGAGCGGTGCTTGAGATGAAGGGCCCAGCGGAGCGGTGCTTGACCGGAAGGGCCCAGCGGAGCGGTTCTTGAGATGAAGGGCCCAGCGGAGCGGTGCTTGAGATGAAGGGCCCAGCGGAGCGGTGCTTGAGATGAAGGGCCCAGCGGAGCGGTGCTTGAGATGAAGGGCCCAGCAGAGCGGTGCTTGAGATGAAGGGCCCAGCGGAGCGGTGCTTGACAGGAAGGGCCCAGCGGAGCGGTGCAGAGACGGCGGGGCCCAGCGGAGCGGTGCTTGAGATGAAGGGCCCGGCGGAGCGGTGCTTGACAGGAAGGGCCCAGCGGAGCGGTGCTTGACAGGAAGGGCCCAGCGGAGCGGTGCTTGACAGGAAGGGCCCAGCGGAGCGGTGCTTAACAGGAAGGGCCCAGCGGAGCGGTGCAGAGACGGCGGGGCCCAGCGGAGCGGTGCTTGAGATGAAGGGCCCAGCGGAGCGGTGCTTCTCTTGGCGGGGCCCTGTTCAGCGGTGCTTCTCACGGCGGGGCCCTGTTCAGCGGTGCTTCTCACGGCGGGGCCCTGTTCAGCGGTGCTTCTCTTGGCGGGGCCCTGTTCAGCGGTGCTTCTCACGGCGGGGCCCTGTTCAGCGGTGCTTCTCTTGTGTTCCTAGGGAACCAGATCTGGGCAATCATTCCCGCTCAGTAGCCATCCGACCTATCGCTTGCGGGGCCCTCCTGTGCAGGACTCCTGGGCCCCTGGGTGTCCTCCGTCACACCCCAAATGGGGCTGGTGGGGCCCTCCTGGGCAGCTCGCCTGCTGCTGGATTTGTCCGCCCTGCTGCCCTTGCCCCCCTTGGCGGAATCTCTGGGGCCCTTGCCTCCCTTTGTGGATGGGCCAAGTGACAGTGCAAGGGTGGTGTCCTTGGGGGCAGCCGTCTCAGGCCTGTCGCGCCGGCCCTTCCCTTTTTTGTTTTTTTTCCCAGGGGGTGGGCTGGCTGTCCCCTTGCTGCTGGCCGATGTTCCTGCCCTAGGAGCTGGTGGACTCCAATAGCCCTGAACGATGGTCCTAGTAGGTGCAGGGCTTGTGGTGGCTGAGGTGCTGTTTGGACTCTTACGAGATGGAGGGGGTGGGTCAGGTGATGCAAAGAGGTTAATTTTGGAGAGGAACAACTTTTTAGGTGCAATGGGAAGGGTAGGTGCAGTGGGTATGGGAGTGGAGGGAGAGGATGTGGTTGTAGGAGAGTCAAGTGTGCTGTCTTTGGGTGCAGGTGCTTGTGACGGAGGCTGTCGTGAGGTGGATGGCTGTTGGGTGGGTGACTGCCTGCGTTTGTGTGGTTTGGAAGAGGGGGTGACAGACACACTGGGAGAGGACACAGGGGACGTGTAAATGGCAGTGGGGGTGGTGACTGCACGTGTGCGGACTGTTCTTGTGGGTGCGGTGGTGATGGACGTACTGGCTGATGGTGGTGTGCATGCAGGTGTGAGTGGAGACGTCACAGGTAGGGAGGAGGGAGACGAGGAGGAGGGGGACACAGAGGAGGCAGTGGCTGTTGGCATGTCTGCATGTGGATGTTGCTTGGGTGAATGCTTGTGTGATCTGTGGTGCTTATGTCTGGATGAGATGCCCTTGGGTGTTGAGGTGTGTGCAGGCTGGTCTGTAGGTGTGGCTGGGATAGGCAGAGGAACAGGGGAGTGGGACTGGGATGAGGAAGTTGGAGGGGGGAGGCTAGACACAGGGACAATTGCTGCCGTCAGTGCTGAGGCCAGAGCGTTGAACGATCGCTGATGGCAGCCTGACCCGAATGAATACCCTCCAGGTATGCATTGCTCCGATGCACCTCCCTTTCTACCCCCTGGATGGCATTCAAAAGGGTAGACTGCCCAACAATGAGGGGCGAACGCTGAGGGGCTGCTGGGAGGGCGGGGCTGGTGCGCTGGGTGGCGGCTGTACCATTTGTTGCGGTGGGCACGGTTGGTGCCACCACCACAAGGGAGCTCCCTTCCATGGACGTGTCGGTGTCGCTGACGTCTCCACGGGTCCCCGTTGTGGAGCCCCACTCGCCCTCCGTCTCACTGGTGTACTCTGAGTCGGTTGCATGGCCCTCCGGGGCAATGTGAGATGCAGCTCCCTCGTGCGCCGATGCCACTTCTCCTCCGCCTGATGAAGCTAATGCACACATGAGCAGAAAAACCAAAAAAAGGGGGGGGAGAAGAAAGAAAGACATGTTGAGTGCATGCATTGGCGGCACCGTTGGCGGAGAGGACAGACACAGAAGCCCCCTGCACTACGCCGCGCACTCGGGGTACACTACTCAATTATTGTGACTTGGCCTACAAGTCAATGGACGACAAATGCACACATAGGTGAGCCCGGGCCATGGATATCTGTACTTAGCACCTTACAGAGGTGGGGGGCGGGGGCACAGGGCCATGCCTAACGGAGGGGCCTAGCCTACAGAAAGCGCCCTGGCCTAGAGATAGCCACAGCCCTCCTCCCCCACCCAGACACCTCCACTGTGCGCTAATATAGCAGAATGTGCTGATACTCACCCCCTTGTGTCTGCTGTGATGTCCTCACGCGCCCATCCAAATCTGGGTAGGCCACCGCCAGGATCCGGGACATCAGGGGGGTCAATTGCCATGTGGCACCCCTCCTAGGTTGGGAGGCCATCCCCAGCAGAGCCTCGGCGGTCTTTCTGCTCCCGCGGCGGATGTCCTCCCACCTCTTGCGGCAGTGGGTGCCCCGTCTGTTGTGGACCCCCAGGGCCCGGACGTCCTTGGCGATGGCACGCCAAATGTCGATCTTCTGATGGGCGCTGACCTATGTGACATGGACAGGATGGAACAAGAAATATCATCACTTTCCTGCATGGTCGATGTGAGTGGCCCCCCTCCCCAACCTTGCCATGTGGCACATGCTCTCATCTATCGTGCGTTGCACTCCCCATTCGCACCCCTCCCCACCATCTTACACCCACCCCACTCAACACAGGCATAGCCCATACTACGTGCTCCCTGTGTACTTACCTGTTGGTCTGGAGGACCGTAGAGTAGCGCATACTGGGGGAGGACCCCATCCACAAGTTTCTCCAATTCCTCAGATGTGAAGGCAGGGGCCCTTTCCCCAGTCGCAGCAGCCATTGTATCTCCCAGACCGAGGTCACAGCAGCACTTGCAGTATAGGTCCTCTCCTGTGGATGATCAGGTCTCGAGTGATTAAGCAGTTAGAAAATGGCGGTCACGCCCGCGGCGGAGCGTACCGCGGCGGTGCGTACCGCGACCGCCGGCGTACATCGTCATTGGCTCCTGAGACCCATAGGGTTCAATGTTAACCAATGCTGCTTTGCGCCGCGGTCTTCGACCGCCTACCGCCACGGTGTGCCACGCCAGCACATTGACCTCACATCCCATTGTCACACTTCACAGGTCAGGCAGCCGCCATTTCAAGGGCCCACATGGCTTAATTTCTACTGCGTCACACAGGCCTAGGCCTTGCATTGCCACTCATACAAGCCATTCAATGCATAGCGAATCGTGTTTTGTGCAAGCTTTGGTTACGTACCTGTGGGTTGCTTGACTCTGTGCTCCATGTTGTCCTTCCTAGGCACCGTCCGCTGGGACTTGCGAGGAGATGGAGGAATCCTCCCTTGTACAGACCGCTGGTGGACCTGTCGACAATGGAAGAACGACATGTCATACTGACATACAGACTTGACCGAGCCACTATACAGGAACTGTGTGCCCAGCTGGAGCCAGACCTGATGTCCCCCATTCGCCAACCCACAGGGATTCCCCCTCTGGTGCAGGTTCTGTCAGTACTCCATTTTTTGGCAAGTGGATCATTCCAAACAACAGTGGCCATATCATCAGGGATGTTTTCTAAGGTTTTGTCTAGAGTGTTGTCTGCCCTGATGAAATACATGCGGAGCTACATTGTTTTCCCTGAGGTGGGCGATTTGGCTACAGTGAAGGGTGATTTCTATGCCCTTGGACATATCCCCAACATCATTGGTGCCATTGATGGGACCCATGTGGCCTTGGTTCCCCCCAGTGGAAGTGAGCAGGTGTACAGGAACAGAAAAAGTTATCATTCGATGAATGTCCAGGTGGTCTGTTTGGCTGACCAGTACATCTCCCATGTAAATGCCAAGTTCCCTGGGTCTGTGCATGACGCGTACTTTATGCGAAATAGCAGCATCCCTTATGTGATGGAACAGCTACAGAGACACTGTGTGTGGCTAATAGGTGACTCTGGTTACCCCAACCTCTCGTGGCTACTTACCCCAGTGAGGAATCCCAGGACAAGGGCAGAGGAACGGTACAATGAGGCCCATGGGCGAACTAGGAGGATTATAGAAAGAAGCTTCGGCCTCCTGAAGGCCAGGTTTAGGTGTCTGCATATGACAGGTGGATCCCTAATGTACTCACCAAAGAAGGTGTGCCATATCATCGTGGCCTGCTGTATGCTTCACAACCTGGCTTTGCGACGCCAGGTGCCTTTCCTGCAGGAGGATGGCCCAGATGGTGGTGTTGTATTAGCTGTGGAGCCTGTGGAGAGTGAAGAGGAGGAAGAGGACGGGGACGACACAGACAACAGGGACACAGTGATACAACAGTATTTTCAGTAGCACACAGGTACGAATCAACCACGCCATTTTACATTTACTTAAAGTCTCCTGCCTCTCTACTGTCTGAGTTCCCCCCCAGTTCCTGTTAACTGAGTTGTGACTTTCCCTTCCGTTTTCAGAGCTGTGGGCCCCACTGCGTGACCTCTGCTTTGTTTGCCCATGTACTACAGCTGTGTGACAGTGGTATGTTGTCATCACAATGTAACTGAACATTTTGGCACCGTTATGTCTAATACATTTGTTCAAAATACAAGCAGACTCCAGATTTTTTTAGTGCAAGAAGTGATTTAATTAAAGTGCTAAATTTAAGGAACATGATTGTAAAATGGGGATGGGTGATGGTGGAGTAATGTCCATGGCAGAGTCCAGTTCTCAGTCGCACAGGTGCATTGTCCATATGCCTGTGAAAGGATGGAGCAGGGGCAGTTCAAGGTTGGACAGGGTGACAATGTGGGACAGTGGGATGACATCAGGGGGTATCATCTGCTGGCGGGGGTCTTGCAATCCTACTCTGTCTTCTTGTGAGATCTCAGGTTCCGCTTGCGGGGTGGTTCTTCTTCTGCAGGAGGTGGGGTTCTGGTGGCCCGTCGTTGTGTGGGGGCCTCCTGTCCACTAGCGCCGGCGGAGGTGGTAGGCTGTTCCTGGTCCAGGCTAGTGACAGGGGCCCTTTGTGGTGCCACATGGTCCCGCAATGTGGTGACTATCTGGGTTAGGGCCAGGACGATGGTCCCCATTGCGGAACTAATGTTCCTCAGTTCCTCTCTGAACCCCATGTACTGTTGCTCCTGCATGACCTGGATCTCCTGGAACCTGGCCAGTACCGTAGCCATCGTCTCCTGGGAGTGGTCCCATGATGGAGGAGAGGGCCTCTTGGAGAGTCGGTTCCCTGGGCCTTTCCCCCCCCTGTCGCACAGCAGCCCTCCCAGTTGCCCTGTTTCCCTGGGCCTCTGTCCCCTGGATGGTGTGCCCACTACCACTGCCCCCAGGTCCCTGTTGTTGTTGGGGTGGTGGGTCAACCTGGGTGCCCTGTAGTGGTGGACACACCACTGATTGACGTGTCCTGGAGACAGAGGCATGGGCCCGCTGGGTGGGAGCTGTGCTGGTGTTCCCAGAGGGGGTTAGGTCTGGTGTAGCCTGTGGCTGTCTGTGGGGAACCGACTGTCCCAAGGTCCCCGATGGGCCGGGCTGGTCATCAGGGTCCAGGGAGACAGAGCTGCTGTCATCACTGGGGGCCTCTTCTGGGGGTGGGATGGACATCTCTGGACCCTCCGTGGCGGTGTGGTGGCGTTCGGGTCCTGCAGGGGTATAAGAGTTTGGTTATTGCTTCTGTGTGTGGCATTTCGTGTAATGGGTGGGTGGCCGTGTCCCCCAGTGCTGGCATTCCCTTGTGGGGGCTTTTGTGACGGTGGCTTGTGGGGGTGATGAGTGTGTGCAGTGGGCATGCTTTGGGGATGGGTGTCCATGCTTTGGGGACGCACGCAGGGCTAGGTTTTGGGATGGGTGGAATGTGATGGTGAGCCATTTGCAAGGAGTTGGTGTGATGGGGGTGGGGGTGAGGGTGGGGGTATGATTTGGCATGCAGGTGGGGTGGGGTGGGGGGAATGAAGTAGTGAAGATTTGACTTACCAGAGTCCATTCCTCCGCCTACTCCTGCGGGGCCCTCAGAATGCAGGATGTGCAAGACTTCCTCCTCCCATGCTGTGAATTCTGGGCGAGCAGGTGGGGGTCCGCCGCCAGTCTTCTGCACCGCAATGTTGTGCCTTGATACCATGGAACGCACCTTCCCCCGTAGGTCGTTCCACCGCTTCCTGATGTCCTCCCGATTGCGTGGATGCTGTCCCACAGCGTTGACCCTGTCCACTATTCTTTGCCATAGCTCCATCTTCCTGGCAATGGTGGTGTGCTGCACCTGTGCCACGAAGAGCTGGGGCTCTACACAAACTATTTCCTCCACCATGACCCTGAGTTCTGCGTCAGAGAACCTGGGGTGTCTTTGGGGTGCCATGGGGTGGTGTGGTTGAGGTGAGGGGTGGTGTATGTGTTGTAGAGTGTGGTGGTTGTGGTGGTGTATAGTGTTTTGTGCGTGGAAATTGTGTGGGTGATGTTGTGATTTGCCTCTGTGTGATGGTGTACTCTATGCTGCGCTCTCTCTCTCTGTCCTTCACTCGCAATTGTGGTCGTAGGGGTTTGTGGGTGATGTGGGTGTGTGTTTTATATTTAATTGGGTGTGTGGCAGTGGTGTGTGTATGTGTCTCAGGTGTGTGTATTTTGAAATATCCAATGTGGTAGTGTTTTGTAAAGGTGTGTGTATTTTGAGCGCGGCGGTGTGTACCGCCAATGGAATACCGCGGTTGAAAGACCGCTGCAGGGATTTGTGGGTCGGAATGGTATGGGCGTATTTCTGTTGGCGTGACGGTGGAGGTTTGGTCATCGCCAGTTTCCCGCTGACCTTTGGTGTGGCGGACTTTTGTTGATGTCGGGTTTTTGGCGGTTTGCCAGTTGCGGGTCAGAATGACCGTGGCGGTTTACCGCGGCCGCGGCGGTGTTATGGCGGTCTTCTGGCCGGCAGTATGTGACTTTTACAGCCGAGGTCAGAATGACCCCCATAATAAACTACCATGAGCTATCCCAAGTGTCTGTTACCGGGAAATGCCTTCACTATGTGAACAAAATGCAGGCGCTGGACTGGAGTTCACACTATGACCCCAGGCACCAGAGGTAAAAGAGGGATTTCTCTGGGCAACTGGGTCCAGCAAAGCCCAGCGCCGGACTTAAACCAGACAGTGCAGTTATGCTGAATCACATTGAGGTAAAGTCTGTGTTTATCATTTGTTGCTTGCCTTGCTTTGTATGTCTTACTATCTGTGATGTGGTGAAGTGAACTGAAGGTGTTGTCTGGGTAGGAAACAACAGGAAAATAAACTGGTTGAGTAGGCAGGAACGGGAAGAGTCGTATACCAAGAACAGTGTGAATGCAAACCATGACTTAGAGCGAGCAGGCTCTAGAAATCATGCAGCAACAGGGAAGATAGGCCGAAGTGCCAGGACCTGAAGCACAGCCCCTGGAGGGTGAATGTGTGTGAGAAAGAGGTCCTCTGACCTGGCCAACCCGGCTCCATCCCTACCCTGCGAGCGTACAGTCAAACATCAGCCAAATGCAAGACATCTTGGTGCGTGAATATGCATTATCTTTCTTTCCTTCCGCCACAAGATCAGTTAGAAAAATAACTGAGGGAACCCCTTAGCCTACTTTCTGTTTCCATACCGGCTCCCACCACTCTACGGGTGAGACTCACAGACCCTTTCTTGTTTTCTGTGTATGAATGAAGGGACACTGATGGGGGCAGATACATTTAAACACAGCAACCCCCTACCTAAAAGGTTTTGGTCCATGCTATGAACACAAGTACAGTAAAGTTATGTGCAAATTTCAGAAACAGTGGGGTGACCGCCGGGGCCAGGGTCGGCGGGAGCACCGCCAACAGGCTGGCGGTGCCCCGCAGGGCATTCTGACCGCGGCGGTTTGGCCGCGGTCAGAACGGGAAAACCGGCGGTCTCCCGCCGGTTTTCCGCAGCCCTATTGAATCCTCCCCCATGGGGATTCTGACACCCCATACCGCCATCCTGTTCCTGGCGGTTCTCCCGCCAGGAACAGGATGGCAGTATGGGGTGTCGCGGGGCCCCTGGGGGCCCCTGCAGTGCCCATGCCAATGGCATGGGCACTGCAGGGGCACCCGTAAGAGGGCCCCAAAAAGAATTTCAGTGTCTGCTTTGCAGACACTGAAATTCGCGACGGGTGCAACTGCACCCGTCGCACCTTCCCACTCCGCCGGCTCAATTCTGAGCCGGCGTCCTCGTGGGAAGGGTTTTTGCACTTGGCTGGCGGAGCGGTATTTTGGAGGGGGGAAGTCTGGCGGGCGGCCTCCGCCGCCCGCCAGACTCAGAATGACCCCCAGTGTTTGGTATACTAACAAGTATGGGAAGAAATCTTTTCTAAAACTTAGGACTTGCGATCCAGATTGGTTAGCGAGTGTACAAAAGAAGATGAATAATCTGAAAAATAAGACAGAGACTGAACAATAGCCAACATTTTTCAATTGGCATGAGAAAGCCAATGACCATAAACTTGAATCCCAAGTTTGTTGTATGAAACAGATCCAGGAAAAATCGATAAACCAAATAAGCTACATTAAGGATAGAATTAGGGCTTGTGCTCCTACTGCTCCGCCTCCTCTCTATTTCCCAACATCACTAAATCACAAGCTAAAGAGAAGGAGAGTGAGGGCACCAGGGAGAAGAAGTGATGGATATTTTCCATACACAGGCTGACGTAGGTGCACCTGCAGATGCACCTGGAAACAGAGCAGTGCCAGTGTGACCAGCAGCAGATGGAGCATCCATAGGTAACGCAAAAGCGAGCACTGCAACGCAAGCAACTGACAGCAGAGAACCAGATAGAAACATGTGAATAACCAGGCAAGATGCAGACTCCACCTTTGTGGAATGAGCTAAACAAAGAGTGTGTTCAGCCCCAGATGGGTGAAGAGTTTACACACAACTACCTGAGAGAGTTTAAGAAGGATCGCAGGCTGAGGGCCTAGAAACAGGACTCACTGGGGAGAGAGTAGGGTCTTCCCCTCACTTTAGTGATGCGGATTACATGGGCCCACCCAGCCTATTCCTGATGCCCTCCTTCCACTATGTATTTCCCCACCTTTCAGGGGTAGGGTCATGATTCACATCCAGAGGCCCCTTCAGAGTTAATGAGCAATATATAGCAGTTCATCAACATTAAAGAATATCCTATCCAGTTCGATGAACAATTGCAAAGCGTGCTTGAAATGTACAGGCCAAGGTTGATTGGTTGGAAAGTCGGGGATGTCGGGATGGCTGTGAATGGACTCAAAGAATGATGGACATTGAGTATAGAAAATGATGGGGGTCATTCCAACCCTGGCGGTTGGTGTTAAAGCGGCGGCCAACCCGCCAACAGGCAGGCGGTCAAAAAAATGGAATTCTGACCCTGGCGGAAACCGCCAACACAGACCGCCACTTTAACACTCCGACTGCCACGGTGGGACAAACAAACCGCGCGGCGGTGACCGCCAACAGACATGCGGGAGACAATGTACCGCCCACCCTATCACAACTCACCAATCCGCCACCTTTTCCGGGGCGGGAGCCCCGCCGATAAAAACATGGCGGAAACAGACTACGAACGGGAAAACGCTCACCTCTACACACTCCACGAGGAATCTGGACAGCATGGAACCAGAACTACACATCCTACCAGCTATTGTCTACCTGCTCCTCTACCAGGAGCACGAACGCTGGCGCAGAAGACAACGGTGAGTACTGCACATACGACACAGGGGAGGGGGGAGGAGAAAAGATTACGGTCACACACATACGCGACACACCCACCCTCACCCACAACTACCTACACATCAATGCAGAGCAACAACTCAGAGTAACACCCCGCAAACCCCCCGGAAGAATGCCAAGACAAAATAAAATGATCATGAAATTCAAATATATTGTAAGGCTAAGTAAAAAATAATTTCCAACATCTATAACTATATACACATATGTAAATTGTCCTGTCCAAATTGGGTTTCAGTCATTGTATGTGGGCCAATGGGCCTCAACACATGGGCAAAGCCCACACAGGAGACCCGAATCCATTGGAGAGAACACTGCAGGGGCATCAGATAGAAAAACTACAGGCACCTCAGGGGGAAGGGAAGGGGAGGCACCTCAGCCACATGAGTCCACGACGCCAGATCCACGAGGGGCCTCCATGGCCACTGTCCCATCCTGGGGAGTGCAAAGCCACAGTCTCTCAAGTCTCTACAGTGGGTGGCTTGCCCACTGTGCCATCCTGGGGAGTGCAAAGCCACAGTCTCACAAGTCTCTACAGTGGGTGGCTTGCCCACTGTTACATCCTGGGGAGTGCAAAGCCACAGTCTCACAAGTCTCTACAGTGGGTGGCCTGCCCACTGTTACATCCTGGGGAGTGCAAAGCCACAGTCTCACAAGTCTCTACAGTGGGTGGCCTGCCCACTGTTACATCCTGGGGAGTGCAAAGCCACAGTCTCTCAAGTGGATTACAGACTCCACTGGTACTGGAGGAGGCATGGTGCCCAGAGTGCATCGTGCAGCCCTGCCCGACACAGATCCGGGCCTGCCCCTTCTGCCAATGGGCCAGCGGTGCTTGACTTGAAGGGCCCAGCGGAGCAGTGCTTGAGATGAAGGGCCCAGCGGAGCGGTGCTTGAGATGAAGGGCCCAGCGGAGCGGTGCTTGAGACGGTGGTGCTCAGCGGAGCGGTGCAGAGATGAAGGGCCCAGCGGAGCGGTGCTTGAGACGGCGGTGCCCAGCGGAGCGGTGCTTGAGATGAAGGGCCCAGCGGAGCGGTGCTTGAGACGGCGGTGCCCAGCGGAGCGGTGCTTGAGATGAAGGGCCCAGCGGAGCGGTGCTTGAGACGGCGGTGCCCAGCGGAGCGGTGTTTGAGGTGAAGGGCCCAGCGGAGCGGTGCAGAGATGAAGGGCCCAGCGGAGCGGTGCTTGAGACGGCGGTGCCCAGCGGAGCGGTGATTGAGATGAAGCGCCCAGCGGAGCAGTGCTTGAGACGGCGGAGCCCAGCGAAGCGGTGCTTCAGATGAAGGGCCCAGCGGAGCGGTGCTTGAGATGAAAGGCCCAGCGGAGCGGTGCTTGAGATGAAGGGCCCAGCGGAGCGGTGCTTGAGATGAAGGGCGCAGCGGAGCGGTGCTTGTCTTGAAGGGCCCTGTTCAGCGGTTCTTGAGACGGCGGTGCCCTGTTCAGCGGTGCTTGTCTTGAAGGGCCCTGTTCAGCGGTGCTTGTCTTGAAGGGCCCAGCGGAGCAGTGCTTGTCTTGAAGGGCCCTGTTCAGCGGTTCTTGAGACGGCGGTGCCCTGTTCAGCGGTGCTTGTCTTGAAGGGCCCTGTTCAGCGGTGCTTGTCTTGAAGGGCCCTGTTCAGCGGTGCTTGTCTTGAAGGGCCCTGTTCAGCGGTTCTTGACATGTGTCTCCAGGGCACCATATCCGGCCAATATATGGAGTTCACTCGCCATCCGACTTCTCGCTTGAGGGGCCCTCCTGTGCTGGAGTCCCGGGCCCGTGGGTGTCCTCCTTCACACCCGGAATGGGGCTGGTGGGGCCCTCCTGGGCAGCTCGCCTGCTGCCGGACTTGTCGGCCGTGCTGCCCTTGCCATCCTTCCGTGATTCTCTGTGGCCCTTGCCTCTCTTTGTAGATGTGCCAGGTGGCACCCCACTTCCTGACGGTGCCAGGGTAGTGCCTTTGGAGGCTGCCGTCTCTGGCCTCTCGCGCCGGTCCTTGCCTTTCTTGGATTTTTTCCGAGGGGGTGGGCTGGCTGTCCCTTTACTGCTGGCCGATGTAGCTGCCCTTGAAGGTGGTGGACTCCAATATCCTTGTACTATGGTCCTTGTAGGTCCAGGAGTTGTGGTGGCTGAGGTGCTGATTGGACTCTTACGAGATGGAGGGGGTGGGTCAGGTGATGGAAAGAGGTTAATTTTGGACAGAAAAAACTTTTTAGGAGCAGTGGGAAGGGTAGGTGCAGTGGGTATTGGAGTGGAGGAAGAGGATGTGGTTGTAGGAGAGTCAAGTGTGGTGTCTTTGGGTGCAGGTGCTTGTGACGGAGGCTGTCGTGAGGTGGATGGCTGTTGGGTGGGTGGCTGCCTGTGTTTGTGTGGTTTGGAAGAGGGGGTGACAGACACACTGGGAGAGGACACAGGGGACGTGTAAATGGCAGTGGGGGTGGTGACTGCACGTGTGCGGAGTGTTCTGGTGGGTGTGCTGGTGATGGACGTAGTGGCTGATGATGTTGTGCATGCAAGTGTGAGTGGAGACGTCACAGGGAGGGAGGAGGGAGACGAGGAGGAGGGGGACACAGAGGAGGCAGTGGCTGTTGGTATGTCTGCATGTGGCTGTTGCTTGTGTGAATGCTTGTGTGATGTGTGGTGCTTATGTCTGGGTGAGCTGCCCTTGGGTGTTGAGGTGTGTGCAGGCTGGTCTGTAGGTGTGTCTGGGATAGGCAGAGGAACAGGGGAGTGGGACTGGGTGGAGGAAGTTTGAGGAGGGAGGCAGGAGACAGGGACAATGGCTGCCGTCAGTGCTGAGGCCAGAGCGTTGAACGATCGCTGATGGGCAGCCTGACCCGAATGAATGCCCTCCAGGTATGCATTGCTCCGGTGCACCTCCCTTTCTACCCCCTGGATGGCATTCAAAAGGGGAGACTGCCCAACAATGAGCGTCCTGAGGAGGTCAATGACCTCCTCACTGAGGGCAGCAGGGGTAACTGGGGCAGGGCCTGAGGTGCCTGGGGCGAAGGAGATGCCCGCCTTCGTGTGCGAGCGGGCACGGGGCGAACGCTGAGGGGCTGCTTGGAGGGCGGAGCTGGTGCGCTGGGTGGCGGCTGTACCTGTTGTTGCGGTGGGCACGGATGTTGCCGCCACCACAAGGGAGCTCCCTTCTGAGGATGTGTCTGTGTCGCTGATGTCTCCACGTGTCCCCGTTGTGGAGCTCCCCTCGCCCTCCGTCTCACTGGTGAACTCCGAGTCGGTTGCATGGCCCTCCAGGGCCATGTGAGATGCAGCTCCCTCGTGCTCCGATGCCACTTCTCCTCCGCCTGATGATGCTAATGCACACATGAACAGGAAGAGCAGCAAAAAAGGGGGGGGGGGAAATAAAGACATGTTGAGTGAATGCATTGGCAACACAGTTGGCGGAGAGGACAGACACAGAAGCCCCCTGCACTACGCCGCGCACTTGGGGTACACTACTCAATCATTGGGACTTGGACTACAAGCCTATGGACGACAACTGCACACATAGGTGACACAGGGCCATGGATAGCTGTACTTGGCACCCTACAGAGGTGGGGGGCGGGGGCACAGGGCCATGCCTTACGGAGGGGCCTAGCCTACAGAAATCGCCCTGGCCTAGGGATACCCACAGCCCTCCTCCCCCACCCAGACACCTCCACTGCGCGCAAAGATAGCAGAATGTGCTGGTACTCACCCCCTTGTGTCTGCTGTGATGTCCTCACTCGCCCATCCAAATCTGGGTAGGCCACCGCCAGGATCCGAGACATCAGGGGGGTCAATTGACGAGTGGCACCCCTCCTACGTTGGGAGGCCATCCCCAGCAGAGCCTCCGCGGTCTTCCTGCTCCCGCGGCGGATGTCCTCCCACCTCTTGCGGCAGTGTGTTCCCCGTCTGTTGTGGACCCCCAGGGTCCGGACGTCCTTGGCAATGGCACGCCAAATGACGATTTTCTGATGGGCGCTGACCTATGTCACATGTACAGGGGGAGAAATAACATTGTCATAATTTTCTGCATGCTCGATGTGAGTGGCCCCCAATCCCCTCCCTTGCCATGTGGCACATGCTCTCATCCGTCGTTTGATGCATGCCTCAATCGCTCCCCTCCCCACCATCTTTCATCCACCCGACTCAACACAGGCATTGCCCCCAAAGCATGCTCCCAGTGTACTTACCTGTTGGTCTGGAGGACCGTAGAGTAGCGCATACTGGGGGAGGACCCCATCCACGAGTTTCTCCAATTCTTCAGAAGTGAAGGCAGGGGCCCTTTCCCCAGTCGCAGCAGCCATTGTATCTTCCAGACCGAGGTCACAGCAGCACTTGCAGTATAGGTCCTCTCCTGTGGATGATCAGGTCTCGAGTGATTAAGCAGATAGAAAATGGCGGTCACGTCCGCGGCGGTGCGTACCGCGACCGCCGGCGCACTTCGTCATTGGCTCCTGAAACCCATAGAGTTCAATGTTAACCAATGCGGCTTTGCGCCTCGGTCTTCGACCGCCTACCGCCACGGTGTGCCACGCCAGCGTATTGACCTCACATCCCATTGTCGCACTTCACAGGTCAGGCAGCCGCCATTTCAAGGGCCCACATGGCTTAATTTCTACTGCGTCACACATGCCTAGGCCTTGCATCGACACTCATACAAGCCATTCAATGCATAGAGAATCGTGTACTGTGCAAGCTGTGGGAACGTACCTGTGGGTTGATTGACTCTGTGCTCGCTGTTGTCCTTCCTAGGCACCGTCCACTGAGACTTGCGAGGAGATGGAGGAATGTTCCCGTGTACAGACCGCTGGTGGACCTGTCGACAATGGAGGAACGACATGTCATTCTGACATACAGGCTTGACTGAGCCACTATACCTGAACTGTGTGCCCAGCTGGAGCCAGACCTGATGTCACCCATCCGCCAACCCACAGGGATCCCCCCTCTAGTGCAGGTGCTGTCAGTACTCCATTTTTTGGCAAGTGGGTCATTTCAAACAACAGTGGCCATTTCATCAGGGATGTCTCAGCCTATGTTTTCAAAGGTGTTGTCCAGAGTGTTGTCTGCCCTGCTCAAACACATGCGGAGATACATCGTTTTCCCTGAGGTGGGGGATTTGCCTACAGTGAAGGGTGATTTCTATGCCCTTGGACATATTCCCAACATCATTGGTGCCATTGATGGGACACATGTGGCTTTGGTACCCCCCAGAGAAAGTGAACAGGTGTACAGGAACAGAAAAAGTTATCATTCCATGAATGTCCAGGTGGTCTGTTTGGCTGACCAGTACATCTCCCATGTAAATGCCAAGTTCCCTGGGTCAGTGCATGACGCGTACATCATGCGAAATAGCAACAGAGACACCGTGTGTGGCTAATTGGTGACTCAGGTTACCCCAACCTGTTGTGGTTACTGACCCCAGTGAGGAATCCCAGGACAAGGGCAGAGAAACGGTACAATGAGGCACATGGGCGTACTAGGAGGGTGATTGAGCGGACCTTCGGCCTCCTGAAGGCCAGGTTTAGGTGCCTGCATATGACAGGTGGATCCCTAATGTACTCACCAAAGAAGGTGTGCCAGATCATCGTGGCCTGCTGTATGCTTCACAACCTGGGTTTGCGACGCCAGGTGCCTTTTCTGCAGGAGGATGGTCCAGATGGTGGTGTTGTAGCAGCTGTGGAGCCTGCAGAGAGTGAAGAGGAGGAAGACGAAGAGGACGACACAGACAACAGGGACACAGTGATACAGCAGTATTTTCAATAACACACAGGTAAGAATCAACACCGGCATTTTACATTTACTTACAGTCTCCTGCCTCTCTACTGTCTCTCCTTTTCACCCAGTGTATGCTAACAGAGTTGTGACTTTCCCTTCCAATTTCAGAGATGTGGGCCCCACTGCGTGACCTCTGCTTTGTTTGCCCATGGACTACAGCTGTGTGACAGTGGTATGTTGTCATCACAATGTAACTGGTCATTTTGGCACGTTTATGTCTAATACATATTTTCAAAAATACAGGCAGAGTCCAGATTATTTGTGTGCAATAAGTGTGTTTATTAAAGTGCTCAATTTTGGGACATGGTTGAAAATCGGTGATGGGTGATGGTGGAGGAATGTCCATGGCAGAGTCCAGATTCTCAGTCTCACAGGTGCATTGTCCATATGCCTGTGGAAGGTGGAGCAGGGGCAGTTTAAGGTTGGACAGGGTGACAATGTGGGACACTGGGATGACATCAGGGGGTATCCTTTCCTGGCGGGGGTCTTGGCATCCTACTCTGTCTTCTTCCTAGATCTCAGGCCCCGCTTGCGGGGTGGTTCTTCTTCTGCAGGAGGTGGGGTTCTGGTGGCCGGTTGTTCTTGTGTTGGGGCCTCCTGTCCACTAGCGCCGGCGGAGGTGGTAGCCTGTTCCTGGTCCATGCTAGTGACAGGGGCCCTTTGTGGTGCCACATGGTCCCGCAATGTGGTGACAATCTGGTTGAGAGCCACAACGATGGTGCCCATTGCGGAACTAATGTTTCTCAGTTCTTGCCTGAACCCCATAAACTGTTCCTCCTGCAGTACCTGGATCTCCTGAAACCTGGCCAGGACCGTCGCCATCGTCTCCTGGGAGTGGTGGTATGCTCCCATGATGGAGGTGAGGGCCTCGTGGAGAGTGGGTTCCCTGGGCCTATCCCCCCCCTGTCGCACAGCAGCCCTCCCAGTTCCCCTGTTTCCCTGGGCCTCTGTCCCCTGGACCGTGTGCCCACTACCACTGCCCCCAGGTCCCTGTTGTTGTTGGGGTGGTGGGTTAACCTGGGTGCCCTGTAGTGGTGGACACTCCGCTGATTGACGTGTCCTGGAGACAGAGGCATGGGCCCGCTGGGTGGGTGCTGTGCTGGTGTTCCCAGAGGGGGGTAGGTCTGCTGTGGCCTGTGGCTGTCTGAGGGGAACCGACTGTCCCGAGGTCCCCGATGGGCCGGGCTGGTCATCTGGGTCCAGGGAGACAGAGCTGCTGTCATCACTGGGGGCCTCTTCTGGGGGTGGGATGGACATTTCTGGCCCTCCTGGGCGGTGTGGTGGCGTTCGGGTCCTGCAGGGGTATAAGAGTATGGTTATTGCTTCTGTGTGTGCCATAGCGTGCAATGGGTGGGTGCCCGTGTACCCCAGTGCTGGCATTCCTTTGTGGGGGCTGTTGTGACGGCGGTTTGTGGGGGAGATGGGTATGTGCAGTGGGCATGCTTAGGTGATGGGTGTCGATGGTTTGTGGTGGCATGCAGGGTTTGGTGTTGGGATGGGTGGGTTGTGATGGTGAGACATTAGCAGGGAGGATGTGTGATGGGGGTGGGGCGGAGGGTGGGGGTATGAGTTGGCATGCTGGTGGGTGGGGGGATGAAGTAGTTGAGATTAGACTTACCAGAGTCCATTCCTCCAGATACTCCTGCGAGGCCCTCAGGATGCAGGATGTTCAAGACCTGTTCCTCCCATGTTGTAAATTCTGGGGGTTGAGGTGGGGGTCTGCCGCCAGTCTTCTGCACCGCGATGTTGTGCCTGGATACCATGGAACGCACCTTCCCCCGTAGGTCGTTCCACCGCTTCCTGATGTCGTCCCGATTTCGTGGAAGCTGTCCCACAGCGTTGACCCTGTCCACTATTCTTTGCCATAGCTCCATCTTCCTGGCAATGGTGGTGTGCTGCACCTGTGTCCCGAAGAGCTGGGGCTCTACCCAAACTATTTCCTCCACCATGACCCTGAGTTCTGCGTCTGAGAACCTGGGGTGTCTTGGGGGTGCCATGGGGTGGTGTGGATGAGGTGTGGGGTGGTGTTTGCGGTGATGAGTGTGGTGAGTGTAGTGGTGTGTGGTGTTTTGTGCGTGGTTGTTGTGTGGGTGATGGTGTAGTGTGCCTCTGTGTGATGGTGTTCTCTATTCTGTGCTGTCTCTCTCTGGGCTTCGTCTCTGATTTGTGGTCGTAGGGGTTTGTGGGTGATGTGGGTGTGTGTTTTATAGTTAATTGGGTGTGTGGGAGTGTTGTGTGTATGTGTCTCAGGTGTGTGTATGCTCCAAACACAGCGCAGCGGTGTGTACCGCCAATGGAATACCGCGGTTGAAAGACCGCCGCGTGGGTTCGTGGGTCGTAATGGCATGGGCGTATTTCTGTTGGCGTGACGGTGGAGGTTTGGTCTTTGCCAGTTTAACGCTGGCCGTTGGTGTGGCGGACTTTTGTGGATGTCGGGTTTTTGGCGGTTTGCCTCTTGAGGGTCAGAATGACCGTGGCGGTTTACCGCGACCGCGGCAGTGTTGTGGCGGCCTTCTGACCGGCGGTAAGCGCCTTTTACCGCCGAGGTCAGAATGACCCCCTATGTCAGAGGTCTTCAAACTTTTTGATGCCGGGACCCCCTCTCAAATAAATTTTAGGCGTAAGGACCCCCTCCTGACAAACAATTCTAGAACCTGGTAATCCTAATCGTTGACAATCATGAGCATCCCCAATTCCCACTGCAAATCATTTTTACGATGAGGAAATAATATGAAACAGTGTTTAGCAAACCAAAGATCAGTGAGTGTGGGGGTGTGGTCAAGGGTCTGGGTAAAAACAAAGGTCCTCATTTATGAGGAATTGGCGTGGGGCAGCACCGCAAGTCTTCTTGCTACACTGCCCTACCTCAATATAAAAGGGCAGGAATGCACCATATTTATGAAATACAGTGCATTCCTGTCCTTTTCCCCTGCGCTGGCACACAAATTTCTGCCTAGCGCCAACATAGGCAGGATTGCTTTTGTGCAGGAAGGAGCACCTTCCAGAACAAATACAATCCTGAGAGGTATTTTCCTCTTTCCATGTGTGCAGCAGAATGCAACACACATGGAAAGAGGAAAAAATGAGGAGAAATGAAAATATTTCTCCTCATTATGCCTGCGTAAGGTTTTGGCACTGCTCCAGTTTACGTGATTTTGTAAATCTGGGGCAGCGTCAAAATACAAGGGTGTTGTGTGGGAACACCCACCACAACGCCCATGGAACGCCTCCTTGACGCAAAGTAAGGCAACACAGCGGCTTGCGCTGCTTTGCCTTACTCCATATCTATGAGGCCATGCAAAGCCGCGTAGGGTGGCTGTGCGTCGCCTCAAAGGTATGACTGAGAGGCTTGTGCGGCCGAGCGTCAATAAAAGTGATGCTCTGGTGTCGCAAGCCTCTCATAAATATGCCCCAAAATAGTCTGTACGTTTTTTATTTTAGGTCTTTCTTCGTCAGGCAGCTACATATAAAATAATAGGCAGCTTAAAAGAAAAATAAATTTAAAAAGTGGTTACTCATTGGGAAATGCACTGTAGTGCATTATGAAACCTCTATTAGTTAATGCACTGCAGAGGTCTGTGTGTATCCAGACAGCCACAGAATTAAATCTTGGTTGATACAGTGGAGAAAAGTGACTTGTGTATTTTTTGTGCCACAGGGTAACAGCCTGTGACAGAGAGCACTGTGAAAATGTAAGTCATTATTTTATATTTGAATTACACACAGTATAAGATAGGCCACTGCAAAATGCAGAGAAATGTTTAAGATAAAATGGTGATTCCAAAATGTAGATTTAAGTAATACCACACAATATATAATACATTTTTTAATAGCTGTCCCTTCAACACCTCCACAGGGGTAGTAAGCACTATGTAAATACAATTGCAATTAAAAGCACACACTTCACAGCCCAGTTGTTAACTCTTTGCACTGCCACTCAAAAATATATGTATGTATATTTTACCATTTGCATTTGCAGATCAACTGGTAGCTCACATTTTCATTTCATTCAGGAAGCAGGCCCCTGGCACGATGGCTTCTTTAACTGTATATGCAGCTGCCTTTCACAGCACAATTAAAGTTCAACTGAAGCATTTTAATGATCAGCTTGGGAAATGCGCGACCCCCTTTCTAGGACTCCACGGCCCCCCTGGGGGTCGCGACCCACAGATTGAAGACCTCTGCCCTATGTGTTGTTGAATGAAGTTGCGGATGTGTGTCCAGTGTAAGCAGACTAGACTAAAATTTCAAATTGAAAAAACACAATAAAGGTGACTTCCAAATGATTACACAGGAGAACAACTGGGGGATGGAGAGAGGGAGAGTTGGGAGGAGAAAAAGGAGAGGCAGAGGAGCAGCCCCAGGTGTATTGAGGGTCTTGTTTTGCCTGCGGACATTTGAGGCATTGGAAAAGGATCGTCCTGCTAATCTTTCAAAATGTGCCCAGCCGCAATGACCCTACCAAATTTAACCAGTTTTCGCGGAACCATTACACTGAATACTAGGACAGCAGGAGAGGTGCAGACTGTGCTCTTCGTAAATTGTTTCATAAAGAACATAAAGGTCCCTCTGTAGATTGTATGATAAAAGAAGTCCAATGTGTTCCTCATTAAAACTGATGCAAGTCACTCTGTCTTGACAATTTCCAAATTACTTCAACACCTCTCTCAGGCTTGTCCATAGATGCAGTCAGTATTTCAAACCAGTGTGTTCCACATCACATTTATGACTATTGTCTCCATCACCTTTGGTCACATCACAAGTACGTTATTCGATCCTATGACATCCTATTTTACCAGGTAATCTATTGGGGTCAGGACATTCTTTGCAAGCTCAATTGCATTGTATTCTGTATACCCAATGCGTTCTACCTCAGTATACCTCAAAATAGGGAAAATGAAGTCCTTGCTTAGCTATGTAAAAAAAATTGTCAACTTGTTACAGGTAGCACTGAAAAATCCAAAGACCTTTGGAATTTTAATGCAGCGTATGAGCCTTTGCATCGCTAGGGCACTCTTACGGAGCAGGAGGATGAGGTGTGGGGTATCCCTAAACAGAAGGCACAAACCATCAAACTACGGTCTGCTGTAGAAATGCACTTATTGATCTTGACATAGGAATATGGTACGGGAGCTTGCAATGGTGGTAGCCACTCCCACAGCAAGGGGGTGTACACGTTAGGAGGGATCAAGTAAGAGCAAAATTGATGATGTTAGATTAGACTTGCATTTTGTTCTCCACATTCTAGGACATGAGGGTCACAGAACAGTGGGATAGTGACCATCATGTGCTCTCTTTATCAATGCAAGGGGACCTCTTCAGCACCATAGACTCTGACACAGAAGAAGCTCCCATGCCTTCAGCTTTAAATAATCACAGATGGGTCAAGTGGCCTATCATCACAGATGACTCTATGACTTTAGAAAAAACAATAAAGTGATGGATGGGATGCTTGAATTAATCTTAGCCACTGGCGATCGCTTGAGGCCGCATCCCAATCCATCATTTTATGCCCACCATGCCACCTCAGGTTTGACCCAGCCATATGCAAATCAGTCTTGACCCTGCTCCTCATAGAAACAGCCCAGCCCAAACTGCCAGGTCAGGTCCTCCTTGAACCAGAACACAAGCAACCTAGGACCGTTTTCGCCCTATTTAGGTTTCTTCAGCAAGGTATAGCTTTGTTCTAGTGGCACAGTGAGCCCAGGACCCATGTCTGAGCACACCTGGTGCACCTAGGGCGACAAATGTAAAAACGACAAGATGACAAATGGAATGCTTGAGTCTATCACAGCCACTGGCAATTGCTTGGGACTGCATCCCAATCCATTGTTTTTATGACGTTAGCAAACCTTTACACAACTGTGCTACCAGCCCTTGAGCTTTTCGATAATACCCCAGAAAATGAGAAACCAAAAGTTGCTATTAATTTTTCAATGTGAGAACAATTTTCAAAGTCTCTACTCTGAGCCCAACTGCACCATTTGTCTAGAGCAGGTGTCTCCAATCACTCGATCACAAGCTACCAGTAGCCCCCAGACATCTTCAGACTCACAGTACTGACTTTATCTTTATCTAAACACATGGCCATGTTTTCCTTTTAAAGTTAAGGGGAGACTGTGCTTATTTTAGATTATCATCATCAGGCTGCAGAGAGCAGGGCCTGATAATGAGCAGTGCTCAGTCATATGTATGTCCCAGTGTTAGGCTGAAGCACAGAGGTGAAGACCTGAAGCTTTGAGGTATTTAACTCTTAAATAGAATTCCTTGTATACTCTATATTGGAGGGTGAGAGAAAACTATTAAATTAAAGAAAATTCCAATTAAAATTTACCTTAATGATTAAGTTAACTCTTCATTTTAATTTTCTCTCATTCAAAGTGTCACATTTACAAACAGCAGGCCTCCTGCTCGCCGTGGCCAGTAGACACTGTGCCATATGTATAACTGAAAATTGCAGTAATTTTTTTTAAGTGGGAGAAATTTAAAGTGCAGAAAAATGTTCCATATTTTTATGCACTTTAAATTTCTCCCACTTAAAAAAATGGTTGATTGTTTGTGTCAGACATGTAACAGTGCCATGTATGGTGAAAGCTATGTCCAGTGCCACAAGTACATACAAAACTGGCTCTCAGTCACCCATACACATACATCCCATTCATATGCACACATGTTCATAACCCCCAAATACCAAGCTCTCACTGACACACATGGCAGCCCTGTCACAGTATGTTCAAACCATAGTAACTGGCTCTATCGACATTAGGCTTAAAGTCAATGAAGCTAGGCGTAGGAAAATCTGGTAACTATGTGTGAGTTGTTTAGCTGTCAGTAGCTCATAACGATTTTCACTGATCAGAAGTAGCTCTCACTAGAGAAAAGATTGGAGACCCCTGGTCTAGAGGGTCGATGCATGGACACATCCCCGATAGATATAATGCATTCTAACCTTACTGATGCCTTAGAGATTCTATGGGCCTCATTACAAGTTCAGGTACTATTTATTGAACATGATAAATAATGATACCACGGGGGATATTATTTATCACATGCAATAAATAACAGCTAATATGAGTTTGTGGGAAATAAAATCCAGATTTTGGTGTTCAATTCACTAAAATCTGCATTACAGGGTAAATACCATACAATTTCCCCTATTAAATTTCTGCATGTTTGACCTGCTGAAATTTAATGAAGGTTGAGATATTTAACGCATTGGATAATTATTGGATTATTGTAGGAGGCTGGCCTGGTTTGTAGTGGGTACCAAAGGTACTTACACCTTATACCAGGTTCAGTTATCCCTTATTAGTGAAATGCAATCAGTGTCTAGAAGCCAGGCTGTCTAGGAGTAGCTGTAGCTGAGCAGCCAAGGCTGAACTAGGAGACATGAAAAGCTCTTGCAATACCACTGTAATCACACAGTACTCACACACATGAAAGAAAATACTCAGGCGGTCATTCTGACCGCGGCGGGCGGCGGTCGCCGCCCGCAATGCGGTTACCGCCGAATGACCGCACCGCGGTCAAAAGACCACGGCGGTCATTCCAACTTTTCAGCTGGGCCGGCAGGTGACCGCCAAAAGGCCATCCGCCGGCCCAGCGGGAAAGCCCCTGCAACGAGGAAGCCGGCTCCGAATGCAGTGTGAAAATCTTTGTGGGGCCCTGTTAGGGGGCCCCTGCACTGCCCATGCCAGTGGCAGGGCAGGGCCAGGGGCCCCACGGCACCCGTTCCCGCCATCCTGGTTCTGGCGGTGGACACCGCCAGAAACAGGGTGGCGGGAAGGGGGTCGGAATCCCCATGGCGGTGCTGCAAGCAGCGCCGCCATGGCGGATTCCCTGGGCCAGGGGAAAACCGGCGGGAAACCGCTGGTTCCCCTTTTCTGACCGCGGCTTTACTGCCGCAGTCAGAATAGCCCAGGAAGCACCGCCAGCCTGTTGGCGGTGCTTCCGCCGCCCTCCGCCATGGCGGTCATGGACCGCCAGAGTCGGAATGACCCCCTCAGTGTTACAAAAATAAAGGTACTTTATTTTGGTGACACAAATGCCAAAAATACCTTAGAGACTATACTCCCTTAGGAGGTAAGTAATATACAAAGTATATACACTAGAATGCAGAAATAACTGTAAAAACTGTCAGAAAACAGTGCAAATAGTGGAAATCAGAATAGGTTGCAATGGGCCTAGTGGGAACACAAACCATATTCTAAAACAGTGGAATATGAAAGTCGGTTTCCCACCTAGGCAAGTGTAGTGTGTAGAGGGGCACTGGGAGTGTAAGAAAACACCAAAGGTAAGTAACAAAACCCACCCAGAGCCCAGGAAAACAGAGTAAATCACAGTAAGTTTCCTGAAACACACAAGATGTCATGATAGAAGATTATGCAAGAACTAGAAGAGACTGCAAGACACCAACGATGGATTCCTAGACCTGAAGACCTGTGGAAGAACGGGACCAAGTCCATGGAGTTCAGGGAGAACAGGAGCCCCTGCTAACCCAGGTAAAGGTGCAATAGAAGAACCACCGGTGAGAAGACAAAGTCAGTTATGCACCCAAGAAGGCAGATGCGGGTTCTTGGTTGGTGCAGAAGATGTCCCACGCCGGATGGATGATTGCAGTCTGGTTTGCGTCACTGGATTCTGCCAACAAGCCTTGGCACACGCAAAACTCGCAGGTGGCGGAAGAAGGCGCTGCCTGGGACCAGGAGGGACCTGGTGGCCTCTACCTAGGAAGGGGACACAGAGGGGGCTCTCAGCAACCCAGAGAGCCCTCAGAAGACCAGGCTGCACGCACAGCTGTCTCACAGCACAGGGACAAAGAAGGTGCAAATGGAGGCCCATGCAGCACGACACAAAAGGATCCCACGCCACTGGAGAACCACTCAGGAAGCTGTGCATCGCAGGATGGAGTGCTGGGGGCCTAAGCTGTGCACGAAGAACTTCTTGGAAGTTCACACACAAGCCTTGGCAACTATGAGTCACGCGATGCACAGCGGTGCGCGTGGGGAGGCAAGCTCTTACCTCCACCAAAGTTGGACAGCTGAAATTTGGGACTGTCGGGATCACTTTATAAACCACCTGTGTTGCTGGATCCACGCTCCTCGTCTGGAGAGCAGCCAAGGCCATGCCACTGGTTGTCGCTGCAGAGAGGTGCTTGCTAAAGCAGGGAAGTGACTCCATCACTCCACAGGAGATTCCTATGGTTCTTCTGGTGCAGGCTGAAGACAGGCAGTCCTCGAAGGATGCACAACCTATAAACTGTTGCAGTTGCTGACAGGAGCAGAAGATACAATGTTGCCGAAGTCGTCTTGGCTTCTTTGTTGCAGTTTGTAGAGTTCCTGGAGGGTTCAGCGGCTGTTCCGTTGATAGAAAATGAAGTAAAGGATGCAGAAGAGTCCTGCTGAAGTATTGCAATCTGAGTCTGCGGAAACACCCAGAGGGGAGACCCTAAATAGTCCTGAAAGGGGGATTGGTCACCTAACCAGGTAAGCACCTATCGGATGAGGGCTCTGACGTCACCTGCTGGCACTGGCCACTCAGATGCTCCCAGAGTGCCCCACAACCTTGAAATCCAAGATGGGAAAACCCAGGGACTCTCTGGAGGAGCTCTGGCCAGCACCTCTGGGGTGGTGATAGACAGCAGAGTAGTCACTCCCCTTTCCTTTGTCCAGTTTCGCACCAGAGCAGGGACTGGGAGTCCCTGAACCAGTGTAGGCTGGATTATGCAAGGAGGGCACCATCTGTGCCCTTCAAAGCATTTCCAGAGGCTCTGGGATGCTACCCTTCTCATGCCTGTAACACCTGTTTCCAAAGGGAGAGGGTGTAACACCCCTCTCCCAAAGGAAATGCTTTGTTCTGCCTTCCTGGGCTTGAGCTGCTCAGGCAACAGGAGGGCAGAAACCTGTCTGTGAGGTGGCAGCAGCAGGGGCTGCCTGGAAAACCTCAGAAGGCTGGTATGGCAGTACTGGGAGTCCAATGTGGAGCCCCCAGAGTGCATGGGATTGTGCAACTAATACTAGAATCAGTATTGGGGTACAATTCCCAGTTGTTAGACACCTTACATGGCCCCATTCTGGGTTACCATTGTGAATCTGGACATTATAAATGATCCTGGACAACGTGGGGGCACCTCAGCTAGTGCAGGGGTGCCCTCACACTCAGATACTTTGCACCCAGCCTTCAGGGTTGGAAGGCCTAACATATAGGTGACTTATGAGTGACATGGTGCAGTGAAAATGGCTGTGAAAGGGTGCATGGACCATTTCACACAGGCTGCAATGGCAGTCCTGCAGAAGCCTTTGCATGGGCTCCCTATGGGTGGCAAAAGTAATGCTGCAGCCCATAGGGATCCCCTGGAACCCCAATGCCCTGGGTACCTAGGTACCATATACTAGGAACTTATAAGGGGTGACCAGTATGCCAATGTGATATAAAATAATGGGTTACCAGTATGTAGTGACAAATGTGGGAACAGAGAGGGCATAAGCACTGGGGTCCTAGTTAATAGGATCCCAGTGACACAGTCAACCATACTGACAAAAACAGTGAGACATAATGACAAGTAGGCCACAAACCATAAGCACTGGGGTCCTGGCTAGCAGGATCCCAGTGACCCAGTCAAACACACTAACAAACTGGCCCAAAAAATGGGGATAACTATGCTAGAAAGAGGCTACTTTCTCACACAACCACCCCACCCCCCCCCCAAAACGTAGGACAATAAGGCTAACCTTGGCCAGTTGAGACTTTATTGTCTAAGTGGTGATAAGTGGAGAGTAGATCTGCACTAGAGTGGTTAATCACTTTATCATCCACTGTATGGTCCCTTCCCTGTGGGAAAATGAATCGCCCTGTTTGGAGATCTTTAACAGTGCAAATGCATACTCTGAGATTCCCTATTTGTAAGGTTAAAAAGTTTTAAAGTGGGGCAGTGTGACTGTCCATGGGATCTTATGTCAATACAGGGCTGCTGTCCTAAGGACTGCAATGTTAGACAAGGATGCTGCCTCAGCAAGGCCAGAGAAGGGAAAAAGGTTTGTCCCTATGGCTCTAAGGGAGGACAGGGTTGTTGTCCCTCTTGGGTTGGAGCAGGACAGCGCTGCTGTCCTAAAGGCTCACATAATGACAGTGCTGCTGTCCTATATCTTTAGAGGTAGTACAGGGATGCTGTACTTAAGGTTCTCTGGGAGGGCTGGAGGGTTGCTCCAAATTTACTAAAACAATGCAGGTATGATTTTCTGTTTTCACAGAGAGGGACGTTTACCTCTGGGAGTTTACCTGGACTCCCTTGGTACAGGTTCCACCTTAGGAGAGGTATCTCCCGCCACAGGAATGGTATCCATAGTGGTAGGGTGAGGGTATGTGTGGGGCGAGGAGGATCCTGAGGCTTCAGGGCTCCTTCCCTTCTTTGCTTTTTCATTAAAACGAGAAAGGAGAGGAAGCATTTCCTCAAGGATACCCAGCATGGATGCATGGGTCCTAAACTCTACCTCAGCCCAAACTGAGGCCTCTAGGTCATTACCAAAGAGACATTCTACAGGCAAGCTAGGTGACACCACAACCTGCTTTGGGCCAGTAACTCCACCCCAACTAAGTTGCACTACAGCTAAGGGGAAGACTGAGTGGAGTTGTTGACATCAGTAACATGGAGGTGTTGTGCAGGTGACACCAGGTTTTCAGTCACCAAAGTAATGTTGGCACCTGTGTTCCTGTAGGCCTGGGCCTCAACATCCATTTACTTCAATTGACTGCTTGTACTTATCCATGTTAAGGGGAAAAGCAGCCAAGTTGGCAAGGCTAATGCCACCAGATGAGACAGAAACTGTCTTGGGGGTTTCTACACCTACCCCAGTTTCTATGATGGACCCAAAAGTGAACCCAACCACACATTTAGTTTGACTATTGCCAGTAGTCCCACCACTATTACTAATACTACTGGGGGCACTAGAAGTTGAAGTGGATGTAGTAGTGGTGGTAGGCTCAGGGGCTTTACCTGGACAGGACTTATCCTCTGGCCTATGGCCTTTACTTCTGCACACATAGCACCAAGGCATTTTATTGTGTGTAGAAGAGGAAGAAGAAATGTTATTCTCACCCCAGGGGAGTGTTGTGGACCTGAAGAGGAGTCTTCATGTTTATGTTTGTCCCCATGCTTGTCCTGAGATTTTTCACCATCTTTCCTCTTTTCTTTGTCACCCCCTGTATGAGCTTTTCTGCTCACACTTGTTCTGACCCATTTGTCTACCTTCCTTCCCAATCATTGGGGAGAGGGCAGATCTGAGTCTACCAAATATTGGTGTAACAAATCAGACACACAACTATTCAAAATATCCTCTCTCAAAATCAGATTATATAGACCCTCATAGTCAGACACTTTGCTGCCATGTAACCAACCTTCTAAAGCCTTGACAGAACAGTCCACAAATTCAGCCCAATCCTGTGAGGATTCTTTCTTGGTTTCCCTGAACTTGATTCTGTATTGCTCTGTGTTTAGCCCTGAACCCTCTATGAGTGCATGTTTAAGAATGTCATAATTGTCAGAATCCTACTCCCTAACACTGAGGAGTTTGTCCCTCCCTTTATCAGAGAAGGACAACCAAAGAATAGCAGCCCACTGCCTATGAGGGACCCTCTGAACTTTACAGGCCCTCTCAAGTGCAGCAACCCACTTTTGGATATCAACCCCCACCTAACTCTTAGTCTTTTTAGAAAGAAATTGAAAAGACTAGGGGGGTCATTCTGACCTCGGCGGTAAATGGCGCTTACCGCCGGCCAGAAGACCGCCATAACACCGCCGCGGCCGTGGGAAACCGCCACGGTCATTCTGACCCGCAACTGCCAAACTGCCGAAAACCCGACATCCTCAATAATCCGCCACACCAAAGGTCAGCGAAAAAATGGCGCTGACCAAACCTCCACCATCACGCCAACAGAAATACGCCCATACCATTCCGACCCACAAATCCACGCGGCGGTCTTTCAAACGCAGTATTCCATTGGCGGTACACACCGCCGCGGTCAAAATACACACACCCATAGAAAACTCAGCCACATTGGTCACTTCGAAATACACATACCTGATACACATACTAACACCACTCCCACACATCCAATACAATATAAAACACACATCCACATCACCCACAAGCCCCTACCACCCGAAATCATTGACGAAGGCTAGAGACAGAGCACAGAATAGAGAATCCCACAACACAGAGGCACACAACACCATCACCCACACAGAATCCACGCACCAAACACCACACACCACCACACGCACCACACTCATCACCACAAACGCCACCCCACACCTCAACCACACCACTCCATGGCACCCCAAAGACACCCCAGGTTCAGTGACGCCGAACTCAGGGTCATGGTGGAGGAAATAGTCCGTGTAGAGCCCCAGCTCTTCGGGGCACAGGTGCAGCACACCACAATTGCCAGGAAGATGGAGCTATTGCAAAGGATAGTTGACAGGGTCAACGCGGTGGGACAGCATCCACGCAATCGGGAGGACATCAGGAAGAGATGGAACGACCTACGGGGGAAGGTGCGTTCCATGGTATCAAGGCACAACATACCGGTGCAGAAGACTGGCGGCGGACCCCCACCTACTCCCCCAGAATTTACCGTGTGGGAGGAGGAAGTCTTGCACATCCTGCATCCTGAGGGCCTCGCTGGAGTAGGCAGAGGAATGGACTCTGGTAAGGCAAATCTTCACTACTGCTTCCCACCCCCACCCCACCTGAATGCCAAATCATACCCCCACCCTCACCCCCTCCCCCATCACACCAACCCCTAGCAAAAGCCTCACCATCACAACCCACCCATCCCAACACCAAGCCCTGCATGCAACCCCAAAGCATGGACACCCATCACCAAAGCATGCCCACTGCACACACACATCACCCCCACAAGCCACCCTCACAAAAGCCCCCACAAGGAAATGCCTTCACATGGGTACACGGACACCCACCCATCACACATAATCCCACACACAGAAGCAATAACCATACCTTTATACCCCTGCAGGACCCGAACGCCACCACACCGCCACAGAGGGTCCAGAGATGTCCATCCCACCCCCAGTAGAGGCCCCCAGCGATGACAGCAGCTCTGTCTCCCTGGAGCCAGACGACCAGCCCGGCCCATCGGGGACCTCTGGACAGTCGGTTCCCCACAGACAGCCACAGGCTACACCAGACCCAACCCCCTCTGGGAACACCAGCACAGCTCCCACCCAGCGGGCCCATGCCTCTGTCTCCAGGGCACGTCAATCAGCGGTGTGTCCACCACTACAGGGCACCCAGGTTGACCCACCACCCCAACAACAACAGGGACCTGGGGGCAGTGGTAGTGGGCACACCGGCCAGGGGACAGAGGCCCAGGGACACAGGGGAACTGGGAGGGCTGCTGTGCGACAGGGGGGGGACAGGCCCGGGGAACCGACTCTCCAAGAGGCCCTCTCCACCATCATGGGAGCATACCACCACTCCCAGGAGACGATGGCGACGGTACTGGCCCGGTTCGAGGAGATCCAGGAACTGCAGGAGGAACGGTACATGGGGTTCAGGGAGGAACTGAGGAACATCGATTCCGCAATGGGGACCATCGTCCTGGCCCTTACCCAGATAGTCACCACATTGCGGGACCATGTGGCACCCCAAAGGGCCCCTGTCACTAGCCCAGGCCAGGAACAGCCTACCACCTCCGCCGGCGCCAGTGGACAGGAGGCCCCCACACAACGACAGGCCACCAGAACCCCACCTCCTGCAGAAGAAGAACCACCCCGCAAGCAGAACCTGAGATCTCACAAGAAGACAGAGTAGGATTGCAAGACCCCCGCCAGCCTAAGATAACCCCTGATGTCATCCCACTGTCCCACATTGTCACCCTGTCCAACCTTGAACTGCCCCTGCTCCATCCTTCCACAGGCGTATGGACAATGCACCTGTGCGACTGAGAACTGGACTCTGCCATGGACATTACTCCACCCCCACCCATCCCCGCTTCCCAAACATTTACCTATATTTAGCACTTTAAATAAATCACTTATTCCACTTAAATAAACAGGAGTCTGCTTGTATTCTTAACAAATGTATTACACATAACGGTTCAATAATGTCCAGTTACTTTGTGATGACAACATACCAATTTCAATAAGCTTTAGTCCATGGGCAAACAAAGCTGAAGTCAGGCAGTGGGTCATACAGCTCTGAAAAGGGAAGGGAAAGTCACAAATCAGTTAACTGGAACTGGGGGGAAACACAGACAGTGGAGACGCATGAGGCCTCAAGTAAATGTAAATTGGGGTGGCTGTTTCTTACCTGTGTGCTACTGAAAGTATTGTTGTATGACTGTATCCCTGCTGTCCGTGTCGTCCCCGTCGTCTTCCTCTTCTTCACTCTCCACAGGCTCCACAGCTGCAACAACACCACCATCTGGACCATCCTCCTGCAGAAAAGGCACCTGGCGTCGCAATGCAAGATTGTGAAGCATACAGCAGGCCACGATGATCTGGCACACCTTCTTTGGTGAGTACATGAGGGATCCCCCTGTCATATGCAGGCACCTAAACCTGGCCTTCAGGACCCCGAAGGTCCTTTCTATGATCCTCCTAGTTCGCCCATGGGCCTCATTGTAGCGTTCCTCTGCCCTTGTCCTGGGATTCCTCACTGGGGTCAGTAGCCACGACAGGTTGGGGTAACCAGAGTCACCAATTAGCCACACACAGTGTCTCTGTAGCTGTTCCATCACATAAGGGATGCTGCTATTTCGCATGACATACGCGTCATGCACTGACCCAGGGAACTTGGCATTTACATGGGAGATGTACTGGTCAGCCAAACAGACCACCTGGACATTCATCGAATGATAACTTTTTCTGTTTCGGTACACCTGCTCACTGTCTTTGGGGGGAACCAAAGCCACATGGGTCCCATCAATGGCCCCAATGATGTTGGGGATATGTCCAAGGGCATAGAAATCACCCTTCACTGTAGCCAATTCGCCCACCTCAGGGAAAATAATGTATCTCCGCATGTATTTCATCAGGGCAGACAACACTCTGGACAAAACCTTTGAAAACATAGGCTGAGACATCCCAGATGATATGGCCACTGTTGTCTGAAACGACCCACTTGCCAAAAAATGGAGTACTGACAGAACCTGCACCAGAGGGGGAATCCCTGTGGGTTGGCGGATGGGGGACATCAGGTCTGGCTCCAGCTGGGCACATAGTTCATGTATAGTTGCTCTGTCAAGCCGGTATGTAAGTATGATATGTCGTTCTTCCATTGTCGACAGGTCCACCAGCGGTCGGTACACAGGAGGATTCATCCTTCTCCTCGCAAGTCCCAGCGGACGGTGCCTAGGAAGAACAACATGGAGCACAGAGTCAAGCAACCCACAGGTTCGTTCACACAGCTTGCACAGTACACGAATCGCTATGCATGGAACGGCTTGTATGAGTGGCAATGCAAGGCCTAGGCCTGTGTGACGCAGTAGAAATCATGCCATGTGGGCCCTTGAAATGGCGGCTGCCTGACCTGTGAAGTGTGACAGTGGGATGTGAGGTCACTGCGCTGGCGTGGCACACCGTGGCGGTAGGCGGTCGAAGACCACGGCGCAAAGCAGCATTGGTTAACATTGAACCCTATGGGTCTCAGGAGCCAATGACGATGTGCGCCGGCGGTCGCGGTACGCACCGCCGCGGTACGCACCGCCGCGGGAGTGACCGCCATTTTCTATCTGATTAATCACTCGAGACCTGATCATCCACAGGAGAGAACCTATACTGCAAGTGCTGCTGTGACCTCGGTCTGGGAGATACAATGGCTGCTGCGACTGGGGAAAGGGCCCCTGCCTTCACTTCCGAAGAATTGGAGAAACTTGTTGATGGGGTCCTCCCCCAGTATGCGCTACTCTACGGTCCTCCAGACCAACAGGTTAGTACACAGGGTGCACGCTGAATGGGCTATGCCTGTGTTGAGTGGGGTGTATGTAAGATGGTGGGGAGGGGAGCGAATGAGGAGTGCAACGCACGACAGATGGGAACATGTGCCACATGGCAAGGTTGGGGAGGGGGGGCCACTCACATCTACCATGCTGAAAAGTGATGATATTTCCTTTCCCACCCTGTACATGTCAAATAGGTCAGCGCACATCAGAATGTCGACATTTGGCGTGCCATCGCCAAGGACGTCCGGGCCCTGGGGGTCCACAACAGACGGGGCACCCACTGCCGAAAGAGGTGGGAGGACATCCGCCGCGGGACCAGAAAGACCGCTGAGTCTCTGCTGGGGATGGCCTCCCAACGTAGGAGGGGTGCCAGCTGCCAATTGACCCCCCTGATGTCCCGGATCCTGGCGGTGGCCTACCCCGATTTGGATGGGCGCGTGAGGACATCACAGCAGACACAAGGGGGTGAGTATCAGCACATTCTGCTATCTTTGCGCGCAGTGGAGGTGTCTGGGTGGGGGAGGAGGGCTGTGGGTAACTCAAGGCCAGGGCGCTTTCTGTAGGCTAGTCCCCTCCGTTAGCCATGGCCCTGTGCCTCCGCCCCTCACCTCTGTAGGGTGCCAAGTACAGCTATCCATGGTCCTGCATCACCCATGTGTGCATTTGTCGTCCATAGACCTGTAGGCCTAGTCACAAGAACTGAGTAGTGTACCCCGATTGCGCAGCGTAGTTCAGGGGGCTTCTGTGTCTGTCCTCTCCGCCAACGGTGTTGCCAATGCATGCACTCAACCTGTCTTCATTTTTCCCCCCCACCCATTTTCTTTTTCTTCCTGTGCATGTGTGCGCATTAGCATCATCAGGCGGAGGAGAAGTGGCATCGGCGCACGAGGGAGCTGCATCTCACATGGCCCCGGAGGGCCATGCAACGGACTCCGAGTTCAGCAGTGAGACGGAGGGCGAGGGGAGCTCCACAACAGGGACCCGTGGAGACGTCAGCGACACCGACACGTCCTCGGAAGGGAGCTCCCTTGCGGTGGCGGCAACATCCGTGCCCACCGCAAGTACAGGTACAGCCGCCACCCAGCGCACCAGCTCCGCCCTCCAAGCAGCCCCTCAGCGTTCGCCCCGTGCCCGCTCACACACCAAGGCGGGCATCTCCTTCGCCCCAGGCACCTCAGGCCCTGCCCCAGTTACCCCTGCTGCCCTCAGTGAGGAGGTCATTGACCTCCTCCGGACGCTCATTGTTGGGCAGTCTACCCTTTTGAATGCCATCCAGGGGGTGGAAAGGGAGGTGCATCTGAGCAATGCATACCTGGAGGGCATTCATTCGGGTCAGGCTGCCCATCAGCGATCGTTCAACGCTCTGGCCTCAGCACTGACGGCAGCCATTGTCCCTGTCTCCAGCCTCCCTCTTCTAACTCCCTCCACCCAGTCCCAGTCTCCTGTTCCTCAGCCTATCCCATCCACACCATCAGACCAGCCTGCACACACCTCAACACCCAAGGGCAGCTCATCCAGACATAAGCACCACAGATCCCACAAGCATTCACACAAACAACATCCAGATGCAGACATGCCAACAGTCACTGTGTCCCCCTCCTCCTCGTCTCCCTCCTCCCTCCCTGTGACGTCTCCACTCACACCTGCATGCACACCACCATCAGCCAGTACTTCCATCACCAGCACACCCTCCATTACAGTCAGCACACGTGCAGTCACCACCCCCACTGCCATTTACACGTCCCCTGTGTCCTCTCCCACTGTGTCTGTCACCCCCTCTTCCAAACCACACAAACGCAGGCAGCCACCCACCCAACAGCCATCCACCTCCAGCCCAAGCACCTGCACCCAAAGACAGCACACTTGACTCTCCTACAACCACATCCTCTTCCTCCACTCCCATACCCACTGCACCTACCGTTCCCATTGCTCCTAAAAAACTTTTCCTCTCCAAAATTAACCTCTTTGCATCACCTGACCCACCCCCTCCATCTGGTAAGAGTCCAAAGAGCACCTCAGCCACCACCAGCCCTGCATCTAGTATCACCATAGTGCAGGGCTATTGGAGTCCACCAGCTCCTAGGGAAGGAACATCGGCCAGCAGCAAGGGGACAGCCAGCCCACCCCCTGGGAAGAGGACAAGAAAACTTATGGGCCGGCGCGAAAAGCCTGAGACGGCTGCCACCACGAAGAGTGGCCTTGCCACATCACCTGCCACATCATCTAAGGGAGGCAAGGGCCCGAGAGCTGCAGCGAAGGAGGGCAAGGGCAGCAGGGCGGAGAAGACATGCAGCAGCCGAGCGCACCAGGAGGGCCCCACCAGCCCCATACCTGGTGTGACGGACGACACCCACGGGCACAAGACTCCATCACAGGAGGGCCCCGCTACCGCAAGGTCGGAGGGCGACTAAGCAGGGAGTCTTGGCCAGGTCTGGCTCCCTTGAAAGACAGGACAAGCACCGCTGAAGAGGGCCCCGCCAAGACAGGCACCGCTGAACAGGGCCCCGCCATGAAGAGCACCGCTGAACAGGGCCCCGCCGTGAGGAGCACCGCTGAAGAGGGCCCCGCCAAGACAGGCACCGCTGAACAGGGCCCCGCCGTGAAGAGCACCGCTGAAGAGGGCCCCGCCAAGACAGGCACCGCTGAACAGGGCCCCGCCGTGAAGAGCACCGCTGAACAGGGCCCCGCCGTGAGGAGCACCGCTGAAGAGGGCCCCGCCAAGACAGGCACCGCTGAACAGGGCCCCGCCGTGAAGAGCACCGCTGAACAGGGCCCCGCCGTGAGGAGCACCGCGGAAGAGGGCCCCGCCAAGACAGGCACCGCTGAACAGGGCCCCGCCATGAAGAGCACCTCTGAAGAGGGCCCCGCCAAGACAGGCACCGCTGAACAGGGCCCCGCCGTGAAGAGCACCGCTGAAGAGAGCCCCGCCAAGACAGGCACCGCTGAACAGGGCCCCGCCGTCTCACGCCCCGCTCCGCTGGGCCCTTCCTGTCTAGCACCGCTCCGCTGGGCCCTTCATCTCAAGCACCGCTCCGCTGGGCACCGCCGTCTCAAGCACCGCTCCGCTGGGCCCTTCCTGTCAAGCACCGCTCCGCTGGGCCCTTCCTGTCAAGCACCGCTCCGCTGGGCCCTTCATCTCAAGCACCGCTCCGCTGGGCCCTTCCTGTCAAGCACCTCTCCGCTGGGCCCTTCCTGTCAAGCACCGCTCCGCTGGGCCCTTCCTGTCAAGCACCGCTCCGCTGGGCCCTTCCTGTCAAGCACCGCTCCGCTGGGCCCTTCATCTCAAGCACCGCTCCGCTGGGCCCTTCATCTCAAGCACCGCTCCGCTGGGCCCTTCCTGTCAAGCACCGCTCCGCTGGGCCCTTCCTGTCAAGCACCGCTCCGCTGGGCCCTTCATCTCAAGCACCGCTCCGCTGGGCCCTTCATCTCAAGCACCGCTCCGCTGGGCACCGCCGTCTCAAGCACCGCTCCGCTGGGCACCGCCGTCTCAAGCACCGCTCCGCTGGGCCCTTCCTGTCAAGCACCGCTCCGCTGGGCCCTTCCTGTCAAGCACCGCTCTGCTGGGCCCTTCATCTCAAGCACCGCTCCGCTAGGCCCTTCATCTCAAGCACCGCTCCGCTCGGCACCGCCGTCTCAAGCACCGCTCTGCTGGGCGCTTCCTGTCAAGCACCGCTCCGCTGGGCCCTTCCTGTCAAGCACCGCTCCGCTGGGCCCTTCATCTCAAGCACCGCTCCGCTGGGCCCTTCATCTCAAGCACCGCTCCGCTGGGCACCGCCGTCTCAAGCACCGCTCCGCTGGGCACCGCCGTCTCAAGCACCGCTCCGCTGGGCCCTTCATCTCAAGCACCGCTCCGCTGGGCACCGCCGTCTCAAGCACCGCTGGTCCATTGACAGTGCTGGTTCTGTGTCGAGCAGGTGTTCACGATGCACTCTGGGCACCATGCCTCCTCCAATACCAGTGGAGTCGGTTATCCATCTGATGGACTGTGGCTTTGCACTCCCCAGGATGGATCAGTGGGCAACCCTCCCACTGTAGAGACTTGTGAGACTGTGGCTTTGCACTCCCCAGGATGGATCAGTGGGCAACCCTCCCACTGTAGAGACTTGTGAGACTGTGGCTTTGCACTCCCCAGGATGGTACAGTGGGCATGGAGGCCCCTCGTGGATCTGGCGTCGTGGACTCATGTGGCTGAGGCGCCCCCCTTTCCCTTCCCCCTGAGGTACCTGTTGTTTTATCATCTGATGCCCCTGCAGTGTTCTCTCCAATGGTATCCGGTCTCCTGTGTGGGCTTTGCCCATGTGTTTGTACACATTGGCCCACAGACTCTGGATATTGAACGGACTGTGCAGAACTTATTGACTATGTTTATACTTTGCACTATGTTCATTATTTCTTTTGTATATTTCTTATGGCATATTTACCATGACTTCAATGAACCTATTTTATACATAAATGTTTAACTTCATTTGAATTATGTCTTTGCATTCTTCCGGGGGGTTTGGGGGGTGTCACTCTGACTTGTTGCTCTGCATTGGTGTGTAGGTATTGGGGGGGTGGGATGGGGGGGTGGGTGTATCGCGTATGTGTGTGCACGTAACCTTTCCTCCTCCCCCCTCCCCTGTGTCGTAGGTGCAGTACTCACCGTTGTCGTCTGCGCCGGCGTTCGTACTCCTGGTAGATGAGCAGGTAGACAATAGCCGGTAGGATGTGTAATTCGGGCTCCATGCTGTCCTCCTTCCTCGTGGAGTGTGTATAGGTGAGCGTTTTCCCGTTCGTAGTCTGTTTCCGCCGTGTTTTTATCGGCGGGGCTCCCGCCCCGGAAAAGGTGGCGGATTGGTGAGTTGTGATAGGGTGGGCGGTACATTGTCTGCCGCCTGCCTGTTGGCGGTGACCGCCGCGTTGTTTGTCTGTCCCGCCGTGGCGGTCGGAGTGTTAATGTGGCGGGCTGTGTTGGCGGTTCCCGCCAGGGTCAGAATTCCATTTTTTGGACCGCCTGCCTGTTGGCGGGTTGGCCGCCGCTTTATCACCGACCGCCAGGGTTAGAATGACCCCCTAGATCCTGTACTAGGTATATTTTAGTATAGCTCTAGATATAGAGTACACTTTCCTGTGGAAAGCACCGGTGACAGAGTGATAAGGCAATTGCAAGTACTTACCCCACCGCTGCACCGCCAATGTAGGAGGCTGGTCAGGTTTGTAGTGGGTACCAAAGGTACTTACACCTTATACCAGGTCCAGTTATCCCTGAGTGAAATGAAGTGAGTGTCTAGAAGCCAGGCTGTCTAGGGGTAGCTGTAGCTGAGCAGCCAAGGCTGAACTAGGAGACATGCAAAGCTCTTGCAATACCACTGTAGCCACACAGTACTCACACACATGAAAGAAAATACTCAGTGCTACAAAAATAAAGGTACTTTATTTTGGTGACACAAATGCCAAAAATACCTTAGAGACTATACTCCCTTAGGAGGTAAGTAATATACACAGTATATACACTAGAATGCAGAAATAGATGTAAAAACAGTCAGAAAACAGTGCAAATAGTGGAAATCACAATAGGTTGTAATGGACATAGGGGGAACACAAACCATATACTAAAATAGTGGAATATGAAAGTCGGATTCCCACCTTGGCAAGTGTAGTGTGTAGAGGGGTGCTGGGAGTGTAAGAAAACACCAAAGGTAAGTAATAGAACCCACCCCACACCCCAGGAAAACAGGAGTAAATCACAGTAAGTTTCCTGAAACACACAAGAAGTTGTGATAGAAGATTATGCAAGAACTAGAAGAGACTGCAAGACACCAATGATGGATTCCTGGACCTGAAGGCCTGTGGAAGAAGGAGACCAAGTCCAAGAAGCACTGAAGAATCCTGGGAGCCCCTGCTAACCGGGATGAAGGAGCAAAAGAAGAACCACCTGTGATAAGACAAAGTCAGTTATGCACCCAAGAAGGCAGATGCGGGTTCCTGGTTGGTGCAGAATATGTCCCAAGCCGGATGGATGATTGCAGTAAGAATTGCAACACTGGATTCCGCCAACAATCCTTGGCACACACGAAACTCGCGGTTGACAGAAGATGGCGCTGCCCGGGACCAGGAGGGAACCAGGGGCCCCTACCCAGGAAAGGGAGACAGAGTGGGCTCTCAGCAACTCAGAGAGCCCTCAGAAGGCCAGGCAGCACGCACAGGAGTCCCACAGCACGGGGACAAAGAAAGTGCAAATGGAGGCCCATACAGCACGACCCAAAAGGATCCCACGCCGCTGGAGAACCACTCAGGAAGCTGTGCGTCGCAGGATGGAGTGCTGGGGGCCTAAGCTGTGCTGTGCATGAAGAACTTCTTGGAAAGTCGCACACAAGCCTTGGCAACTGCAAGTCACACGGTGCACGGGGGTACTGTCTTGCATGGGGAGACAAGCTCTTACCTCCACCAAAGTTGGACAGCTGGACCTTGGGACTGTAGGGGTCACTTTAGTCCACCACTCGTGCTGCTGGATCCACACTCGTCGTCTGGAGAGGGAGGCCACGCCACCAGTCGTTGCTGCAGAGAGGTGCCTACTGAAGTAGGGAAGTGACTCCGTCACTCCATGGGAGATTCCTTCGGTTCTTCTGGTGCGGGCTGAAGACAGGCAGTCCTTGGAGGATGCACGACCTGGAAACTGTTGCAGTTGCTGGCAGGAGCTGAAGATACAAGGTTGCATAAGTCATCTTGGCTTCTTTGTTTCAGTTTGTAGAGTTCCTGGAGGGATCAGCGCGTTATTCCGTCGATGGAAGATGAAGTAAAGGATGCAGAGGAGTCCTGCTGGAGTCTTGCAATCTGAATCTCAAGAAACACCCAGAGGGGAGATCCTAAATTGTCCTGAAAGGTCCTAACCGGGTAAGTACCTATCAGGCCAGGGCTCTGATGTCACCTGCTGGCACTGGCCACTCAGATGCTCCCAGAGTACCCCAGAACCTTGGAATCCAAGATGGCAAAACCCGGGGACACTCTGGAGGAGCTCTGGGTACCACCCTGGGGTGGTGATGGACAGGGGTGTGGTCACTCCCCTTTCCTTTGTCCAGTTTCACGCCAAAGCAAGGACTGAGGAGGGAACCATCTGTGCCCTTCAAAGCATTTCAAGAGGCTCTTGGAGGATACCCCTCCCATGCCTGCAACACCTATTTTCAAAGGGAGAGGGTGTAACACCCCTCTCCCAGAGGAAATGCTTTGTTCTGCCTTTCTGGGCTTGAGCTGCTCAAGCAACAGGAGGGCAGAAACCTGTCTGTGAGATGGCAGCAGCTGGGACAGCCTGGAAAACCTCAGAAGGCTGGTATGGCAGCACTGTGGAGCCCCCAGAGTGCATGGGATTGTGCAACCAATACCAGAATCAGTATTGGGGTACAATTCCCAGTTGTTAGATACCTCACATGGCCATATATGGGGTTACCATTGTGAAAATGGACATAGGTATTAACCTATGTCCAGTGCACGCGTAAAATGGTGTCCCCGCACTCACTAAGTCTGGGAAAATGGTCCTGGACGATGTGGGGGCACCTCTGCTAGTGCTTTGCACCCAGACTTCAGGGTTGGAAGGCCTGACTTATAGGCGACTTATAAGTGACTTGGTGCAGTGAAAATGGCTGTAAAAGGGTGCATGCACCATTTCACGCAGGCTGCAATGGCAGTCCTACAGAAGCCTTTGCATGGGCTCCCATTGGGTGGCAAAAGTAATGCTGCAGCCCATAGGGATCCCCTGGAACCCCAATGCCCTGGGTACCTAGGTACCATATACTAGGAACTTATAAGGGGTGACCAGTATGCCAATTTGGGATAAAATACTGGGTTACCAGTATGTAGTGACACATTTGGGAACAGAGAGAGCATAAGCACTGGGGTCCTGGTTAGCAGCATCCCAGTGACACAGGCAAGCATACTGACAAAAACAGTGAAACATACTGACAAGTAGGCCACAAACCATAAGCACTGGGGATCTGGCTAGCAGGATCCCAGTGACACAGTCAAACACACTGACAAACAGGCCAGAAATGGGGGTAACCATGCTAGAAAAGGCTACTTTCTCACGATTATAATTATTATTATAATTATCACGTGTTAAATAACACAACTCGTAATTCCAAGCCCTGCGCAAATGGGGGTTACGCAGGGGTCTGACGTTAACGGCCCTCACAGGAAACATGTAACACCATTCTGAGTTTAAAAGTGGGACAGATCCAGGGTGGGATACAATTCTGGACAATCTATGTAGATCAGAACCACAGATTTGGGTACTTTATATTACTATCGTACCCAACACCATTCTAGCAGGTGTCTACCTGAGACATAGAAGGGAGCTGAAATCATGCCCATATACAAAAAGAGGTGCAAAGGCAATCTGCCTAATTACAGGCCTATTAGTCTACTAGATAGTCTCAAGAAGATTTTTGCAAACAGATGTTAAATAGGCAACATGATTGGATGTCAGAACATTGCATCCTATCAGAATTTAAAGCTGGGCTCAGAGCTGGAGTAGGCACCACTGAAATTAGTTGTCAATTTTTATAGCAGAATTGTGTTCTTAAACTATGATCATTGACATGTGGCTTTAGTTGAACTAAGGGTGTCTTTCTATCTGGGTCCTAGGACTACCTTTTGGAAATTATGAAATCATATGGTGTACCACAGAGACTGATGCATGTACTGTTCAGACTAATTATACTTATGCCAAAGTCAGACGGGGAACATCTGGCGAATGAACGTACTACAGGGTTGTGGACTTGCTCCAACCCTTTTCACTCTATATATAAATCAGGTTGTGGATTTCTTAGTTGGCTGGATATATAACTTCCTCAAACTGGTGATTGCTGATCACAACCTATTGACAACAATGGGACTACAAAACCTTCTGAATTAGATCTCAACATTTTGCTCCGAGCGCAACCTTGAAATTAACAAACTACATGATCGTCAACACCCATCGAACCATTAGGGGTTGCTTGATAGGAGGGGATACTGTTGTAGAAAAGGTGAGCAATTTTTACTTCCTAGAGCTGAAGCTTCCCAACTCATTATCTTGGACAAGTCAGATCATGAAAAGGCAAATGATTTTATGTGTTGAGCAGCTACAGCACTTAGAATGTTCACATCCACTCTATCAATGTCTGTGTCCCCTCTGTTGGAAATCTATTGTGCAAAGCCCTTGGTGCAGCGGCCTATGGCACTGAAATATGCTGGTATGGCAGTGTCACATCCTTAACAAAGTCAGAGAATTGCTTTTTAAGGTCACTTTTCAATTTCCCCCACCCCGAGTGATCCCTTGCTGCCTTTGCACCTAGATATTGGCCTCGAAAAAGTGGTCCACATGGCCAACTTGAAACCACTGTTGTATTTGCTGCTTATTTGGTCTGTGGGCTAACTAGAGCCTTACCAAAATTCAGTAACAGAGCTGAAAGATTTAGATTAAACCTGTGTTACACCTTTCCTTTTAAATGTTAAAACTTAGCTCAATTCCCTGAACCTTAAAGAATTGTGGGGTGACCCTGGCTACATCAGCCGAAGTGCTAACAGTATACTGCAACAGAGATACAGGCTATTTGTAATCAATGAGTAGAAAGTAGAAATTAGAAGCCAGGAGTGAAAGGGGTCATTGAATACTTCTCGAATGTCATATCTATTTTAAAATTTGAGATTCACATGGAAAACAGCATGCCCTCCGGAGCAAAGAACACATACACTCTATTTAGGGTGGGAATGCTACAGTTACAAATGTTTACTTTCAAATGGCCCTCAGGTAAGGAAAGCAGTGTTATTTGCCATGTAGTGAATCAAGTTTAGCTTTTATTGGGACTCAGGAGGTTAGCTTAGCCTTTTGGCTTGCATGGTTAGCTTATGGTTAGCTTAGCCTTTTGGCTTGCAGGGCTGTGCCCCCGTCACCTAGTGACTTTCAACCTACTTAGCTTGCTCTTAGCCCATTTATTTTATTATTTATTTTAAGATGGCTGCTATTGTTTATCATTAGTGAAATGTTTTGATTTGCGCTATCAGTGCCACTCTGTGAAGGCATCACTATCAGTGTCATAATCAAGTGATGTATGTAGGTATTTGTTAGAGGGAAATCTGTTAATAAAATAAGAGAGATCAATTTGACACAATAATATAGGTTTCATCGATTTTCAGCTGGGAACAACAGGCAGTCTCAACATAGAGGCCATGACTGAAGTTCAAAGTTCTGGTTCAAACACCAGTAGCATTTATACTGTAAAAACCACAAAAAACTGTGGTGAAGAGTTCACCATTGACGTAAGCAACTACAAGCAGTACAGATAAGATAACGAGGTGCCTCTGGAAAGAAGCACATGCACTTGTTGGCCTCATGGGTGGGTAAGTTACACTGACGTCATTCACCATATCTATCTTTCTGCACAACAAGAGATTATATGTTGCGTGCTGCTCATGGTAGCCCTGCCTTGCAAATACTTATCTGATCCTTACACAGTTCCCCTTAACACAATATGAATGACTTGTGGTTTTTAGGACCCCTGTGCTAAGGAAGGATACACCCTTCTGTTCCACCCTGTCCATGCTAAGTGAATAGTTTGAAAGCAACAGTTGGTGCAGCTTTAAAGAAAAACTCTCATTCTAATGTAGCTTGGGCCTCTTGTGTGTTTCAGCACAGATAACTTAACAATGCAGCATGTGTATAAGTTTCCTAAGTAATAAGTGTTTGTTTGTCCTAAATATGACCTGCCTTTTCTATTGAACCCACAGTCTGTCTTTTTTTAACACGTCATGTATTAAGCCTTTCACTACTTACATTGGTTTACAACTATCTAGTATAATATTTTTGTATTGGGATTTGGGAACTTATGTTTGTTTGTATGTGATGCATTCCTATTCTTCCTACATCATTCCCCCCTCTAGTTGATTATTCAACTACTTTTCCTACCTTCCCATCTACTAATGAAATTAGGGGAATCATCACATACCCACTACTCTGTCCCTCCCAATTTAGCTGTTATCCTTTTGCAACATGCTATTATTACCTGAAAAATAAGACACATCAAAAGCAACAACACAATCAAAGGCAACAAGGCCTTGAACAAACCCCGACATCCAGGACGGCACCCATTCGAACCAGCCCTCGAACCACCCGTCAGCGGCAACCCCCTCATCGATCATTTTCTTTTGTAGATCATGCAATGTCTGAATGGCCTGAGTTAATGTCCCATTGTCTGCATCATTAGCCGGCACATAAGTACAACAGGTCGATCCAATCTTCTTACACACCCCTCCTTCCATGGCCGTCATTAAATCAAGTACATATCTGTGTTGCATTACCATCAGCCTAAGGGCTCGAAGTTCTTCCTTGATAGCATTGAACCCATCTTCAGTTGCATTTATGGTCTTCATCAATTCAAAGCGCATGATCTGCAGCCAGCGTGCACTTGCCTTCGCCTGAATGAATGGTAGGATGCTACCAAAAAATATTTGGGCATCATTAAATAGTCTATGTACCTGTGGAACGTCTTTCCACACTTCAGTACCAAGAAACTCAGCAGCTCGTTTTGTCCGGTAATGGTGAAGCAAGGTTGTTGGACGGCTCATGGGATGGTCATGTAACTGAGAGATGTCCACACCTGGTATTACCAGGGAGGGGGTGTGCAAAGTCACTAGGGAGCAGAGGCCATTCCAGTTTGGGGGTAGTTGCATGTGGAGTCGGGCCCCAAACATCCAGTAGTGATCCATCAGGCTGGAGGTGCCGCCCTGCATATCAGCGTTGTAGGTGGTGATGTTGCAGTTGAGGTTACTCCCCACCTTCACTGTCCCTTTCCCTCTGAAACAAAGAGAAAACTGTGTTAATTTCATTGCTATTATAGGGTGTATGGTAGTCCCTGTCCATGTATATCTCTGTATTTTCGCATCCCATATTTCCTGACATTGACCTATTATCTTATTAAAGCTTAGTGGACCTTGTGTCTTGGTACCATTCCATAATGATATTGCTCTACATGAGAACGTGGCCTCGGTATGCCATTTATCATGGGCAAATACTGATCCTGTGATACTAAGAACTGGCGTGCCTGTGCAATCAGGGGGCAGGGGTTTAGCTAAATAGTTACTACATTCAGATGATGGGTAAAGACCTTCCAAAAATACCTCAACATAATACCCATTTTTCCCAATCTGGATGAAACATTGTTTGCCCTGCTTCCTTCATTCTTGATATCTCTTCCATTATCTCTTGTTTTTCTGTCAGGATTTGTAGGACTTCTGGGGTGGTGTCAAATCTAGTTGTGTTAACTCGTGCAGTAGCAGGACTAACGTGAGTTGCCTGTAGCTGTGCTCTCATTCTGCATAAAAATAGGTGCAGGAGACAATGTGTAATGTTTGGGGATACTTCTTTAGGTAGATGCAATTTATCTACTCCAGCAGCATGGGGGATGAGAGAGCATACATAACAACTGGTGTTGGATGTGGATGTGCCTATACTGGGCATGTGCTGATACCACACATTGTCAAACAAAGCAATATGGAGAGGGTGATGGTCAGTATCATTATCAACAGTTCTACGCATGCGTGTAATAATTGATATAGGATCAAAAAAAAAAAAATATCCAAGGGCTAAAAGTAGCAATATCAGTGCAACGAGGAGGAAAAACAAACATAAAATACATAACTTAAAAGTAGAATTGTCTAAGATTGAAGCTTTAGAGGGAGGCTTTACTCCGGTTGCTTCTCCTGTTCTCCCCCCTCTTTTTCCTGCTCAGTGTCCAAAGGGATGGATGGCATGGTTGTAGCCAGGCGGATATCCTGGAGGTGGTACCATGGTTTGTGGCCTTGGACTTTCACTGCTGTAGTTGTGCTGTCTGTCACTGGGAAGGGTCCATTGAATTTGCAGTCCTTCCACTTTCTGACAAAATTACGAATATATACTAAAGTTCCCAAAGGTAATGGTGTTTTTGATCCTTTCAGGAGATGCGTTGGCGCGCTTCTTGGCTGCACGTGTAACCTGTTTAGAGAAGAACTTTGCAACTTTGGTTAGCTCAGACATGTATTCATTCAATTCAGTTTGTACAACTTCAGGTGCACTCTCAGTCTCCAATTTATGTCTAGTTGATAGCACAAATGTGCTCATTGTTTTACCTGTCACTATTTGATGGGGAGTTAAAGGATGATCTGATCCTGGTGTATTTCTCAAAGCAAAGAGTGCCACAGGGAGGCAGTACAACCATTTCTTCTTCAATGTCACACATAGTTTACTTATTTTGTTCTTGAGGAGGCCATTAAGGCGCTCCACAATTCCACTGCTTTGCGGATGATAAGCTGAGGACAATTTATGTGCTATTCCTAACAAGGTGGTGAGGTGAGAAAATATATTATTGACAAAATGGGTGCCAGTGGCGGATCTGATCCCCTCAGGGACACCCCATCGCGGTATTACCTCACGGATCAAAAGATTTGCAGCAGATTTGGCATCACAGTGAACACTGCTTCAATCCACCTTGAGAATGGGCAGACTACAACTATAAGATAGCAATAATGATTGCATATGTCAATCATATCAATGTAGTCAATGTGCAGTTCCGTAAAGGGACCTTGTGGGCGAGGTATTGTGGAAGCTATTACCTTAGAGGTGGGATTTGGTGAATACTGCTGGCACACTGTGCAGGTGTGTATGTACATTGTAATCATCTCATGTAAGTTAGGGACAAACCAATCCTGACGTATTTTGAGGGACATATTGTCTCTAGCAGTATGTAAAGGAAGATATAGCTGGTTTAGAGCTATCAGTAGCAATGCTTGGGGCATGATAGGCTTCCCTGTTGATATTTGTCTGTATATTAAATCTGTTCCTGTCTGTGTGCATCCTCTGGCTTCCCACAACTGTTTCTCATGCTCTGGTGCATTTTTTTGTATCTCTCTTATATGCAGGTGAGCTGTCTCTGTGTAATATCTGGATGCATTCAAAGGGTCTGAAGATGTCAATGTTTCACTAGCTAACAAAACTGTGGTATGTGTATCACTAAGAGGGCGTGTTGCTGCATCTTAGGCTGCCTAAACAGCCAGGGCATTTCCACTGGAAACAAAATACTGAGCATTAGTGTGGGCTGTGCATTTCACTACTGCAACTGCATGTGGCAGTGTTAAAGCTTGTATCAAGTCCTCTAAAAGGGGGCGGTGCATGACAGGGCTTCCATCAGACTTGAGAAATCCCAGTCTATTCCACCGCATAATGCTGGAATGCACTGTTGTAGTAACATAGGCTGAATCAGAGTACTGTTATTGTTTCTCCTTCCCCCTGTTTGAGGGCTGCCACTAAAGGTACTAATTCAGCAGCCTGAGCTGAATATTGAGATGGCAACATTATCTGTTCAGTTATCTGCAGTGTGTCTGAAGAGTTGTGCTGCATCGCTCTGACCACTGCAGCACCTGTATGTCTTACCCCTGTGTCCTGATCTATTGTGGAAGATCCATCCACAAAATATACAACACTACCTGGAATGGGGTCTTCTGTTGCTGGGCTACACTCATCTGGAGTATATGTGGCACAGTCATGGGCATCATCGTCAGTGTCTGAAATGGGGTGTGCAAAGAAGGTAGCAGAATTGACTGTGTGGCATTTAACCACCTTTAAGGATGGTAATGATAATATTATCTCGTAGCCTGAAACTCTCTGTGTTGTTAGTGTTGTTTTAGCTTTCTGAATTATTGCAAACACAGAATGTTCAGCATACAGTGTCAAGGGTGCATCCATGACAATGGGAGCACTTTTCTCTACTGCAAGGGCTGCTGTGGCTAGTGCTTGTTCACAAGGGTAATGACTTTTCATGACAGAATCAATTAGGCCACTAAAATATGCAATTGGTTTGTGGCCTAAAGGATACTTTTGGGTGAGGACAGCCGTCATCACCTGGCCATTACAGTGGCAAAAAAGAAAAAACTCTTTGTTATAGTCTAGTGTTCCTAACACTAGTGCATTTGTTATCTCTGTTTTTATCTTACTGAAGGTTTGTTTCATCTCCGTAGTCCATGTTATCCTGTCTTTCTGTGTTTTTGCCTGTTTGATAGATGCAAGCAGTGGGGATATTAAAGTACTGTAGTCAAAAACCCATTGTCTGACGTAATTACATAAGCCTAGGAACTTCTGCATTCCTTTCACAGTCTCAGGTTCTGTCATCTGCTGAATGGATTCTGCTCTCCCAGGCATAACTCTGCGGCCTGATGCTGACAGTAGTTGCCCCAAGTATTGAACTTCTTCCTGACAGTACTGTAATTTGTCCCTGTCTACCTTGTAACCTCTTTGAGCAAGGGAACAGGGACACAGTGTCCTTTCTACACTGCTCTTCTGCTGGACTACAGATCAGTAGGTCATCAACATACTTCACAGGGACACAGTGTCCTTTCTACACTGCTCTTCTGCTGGACTACAGATCAGTAGGTCATCAACATACTGCAACACTGTGCTGTCACATTGAAAATTGGTGAGGTCATTCTTGACCGTCCTGTTAAAGACACTAGGGGACTCACAGTACCCTTGAGGTAATCTGGAATACAGGTACTGTGAACCACGATAGGAAAATGCAGTCAAATAATGACTGTCTTGGTGCAGGGGAATGCTGAAAAATGCATTCTTCAAGTCTATGACTGTAAAGTATCTAGCATCTTGGGGTATGTTGGTTAGGATGATGGAAGGATCAGGTACTACAGGGAATTCTGGTATCACTATGTCATTAAGGGGGCGCAGGTCTTGAATCATGCGCCACAAATTTCCCTTGGCCTTCTTTATAGGGTAAATTGGGGTGTTGCAGGGGGATACACCTGGGTATATGACTCCCTGCTCCACCAATGCCTGTATAATATGTGCAATGCCCTCCTCTGCTTCTTTGGATAGAGGATATTGTCTCACTCTTGGCAGTATTGCTCCTTCCTTCAAAGTTATTCTGAATGGTACTGCTGTGCGGACGAGGCCTACATCATAAGGGCCTTTTGTCCATAAGTTAGAGGGTACCTGCGCAAGGTCATTATCTTTGATAGGACTGGAGACATGTATTGGTATCACAGGCCTTGTCTCCAGTGTGGTGCGTAAAGGTACACTGTTTTGAAAAACAATCTCTGTCCTTCTAAAGTCATCAGCAAACAACTGGTCATCTGATATGTCGCCCACCTGCATGTTGGGATCATAAAAGATGACACATGCCCACATCGCACCAGTGTGGTCTCTTGCCCTCAGTGTCCTATAGGTGGGGGACACTTTTAGAGCTTCTATTTCCAGAATGAGGTTTTTGTCTAATGTTTCAAAATAGGGGCCCTTTCGTCTAAAGAGAACGTTTTTGGGTAATTCAACTAGTGTCCCTGTCAGTTCTGGTGTTTCTGCTATGATGGTGTACACTGCTCTAGTAAAAGCTCAAATGTCTACAGGTCAGGCTCTAACTTGGTTACCATCTGGGGGGTGTGTAAGCATTGTCATGATGCGTGTACTAGATACTCCAGGTGTTGAACATATCATAGTCCCATCCTCTTCAAAGTGAATAGTCATATTTAATGTTGCCATGACATCACGTCCTAGCCGATTAGCTGGTGCATTTGGGGAGAATAAGAAACATCCATCAACATACCTCCCCCCTATTTCCATCTCCACAGGTTTAGTGAATGGAACCCTCATTACAGCCCCGGAGAACCCCTGTGTGTCCATTGATAAATTTGACAATGGCAGTCCCCTCTCACAGATACAGGACCTAGTGGCCCCAGTGTCGATGAGAAAGGTGTACTCCTTGTCATTTATGGCTACCATCACAGTGGGTTCCTCATCTGGCCTGTGGATTACCGATAAGACTGGACACATGAGACTTCTCCTTGGGCACCTTCATTGGGCATATCCTCCCATGTAGTTTTGCTGGAATGGGTTCCCTCCCCTGGCAGTTACCCCTCCTTGTAAGTTCTGGTGCTGCAAGGTGGGCTGTACTGTCTGCTGTGGCCCATTCTGTATTTGGGGCACTGATTGCTGTAACTGTTGAGGCTGTATCTGTGGTTGAGGCTGCAGTTGTATTTGGGGCTGTGGGAGATATATCACTTGGGGACTCGTGGCAGGATGTACTACAATGCCACCAGGCGGTACCATTTGTTGGCCATAATTTGCCCTTGTCTGGTTGCTAAGTTCATCTTCCTTTTTAAACCTACAGTCTCTATTGAAATGTCCTGTCATTTTGCAATAGTGGCATGTCTCTCCACTCTGGAATGTGTTTACTCTATTTCCACCAAACCTTCCTCGCCCTCATCTTCCATTATTCCTGTTATTGCTTCTCTGGGCATACTGGTAGGGTTGCATTGGGGTGCCTGAAGGAGGCATTCCCAGGGACACTGCAGCAAACTGGGTGGTGGCAGTGGCAATTCCTTCTTCTGTTTTCTTGGCTAATTTCTGCTGGACCAATTTAGTTGCTACTTTCTCTATTTTATCTTTCTCGCTCTTTTCCTTTTCTTGTCTCTTCTTACAAAAATGTATTATGTGTGCTTGTATCTCTGTCCGTGGTTTGGCCTCCAAGGCCACTATATTATCTAATTTATCCTGCACTTCAACTGGCAGACCCTTTTTCACTATATTGAAAAATAGTATTGCATTCTGGCCAGTGACATCCCAACTCTCCCCCACTTCCTGTGTCCATTTTTCCTTCATTCTGCTAAGGAATTGGGCTGGGTACTCATTTGGCTGCATTGTTTGTGCCATAAGGGACCCAATGTCTGGGCTGTCTGGATACATTTTCCTCAGTTGTTTCCAAGCGATTCCCCTTACTCTATTAAAGGGTGCCCCATCACATTTTGGGTTAGTCAATGTCACATCTTTTACTCCTGCCTTTGTGAACAGTGTGTCTGTCTCATCTCCTATAAGGGAATTTAGTAAACTTTTAATGTCCCCTACTGCAAGAGTAATCCCTGCAGTATATTTTTCCAGAGCTGCTATCTATTTCCCAGAACCCTCAGCAAGTTGTGGCAACTGTTTTTAAAGATTTTCTTTGTCCATCTGGGGCCATGGTATATATTGAGGCGCCCCTGGGCCCTTGAATATCAAGGGCAGTTGTGACAGGATTGTAGTCCTATTGCCAGTAGGGTGAGGAGAGTCATACTTACAAGCATATCTCTGCCATACCCTTAAACTTTTCTGCATATAGGGATAATCCCAGTAAGGATCCCCTGTACCCTGAAAAATGCATATTTCTGCATCAGCCATGTCTCGGGGTTCAAAGGAACCCTCTCGCGGCCATGGTGTCATCTGTGATGCCAATCCTTCTGTCCAACCTGCTAGGTTGTCAGTAAAAGGGACAACATTATACCAACTATTTTCATACTGAGCTACTATTTCATTGGGTGTCAAATTATTGCCAGGACATACAGGGAATGCACGTGCCATGTCTTTCCTCAGTGTCATTTTTCCTGCCATATCAAATGTTCCCTTTCTCTCATATGGGCGTTCATGCGCCCCATCAAATACTAATCTCTGTAATTCTCTTGGCTTCTTTTGTAAAGTCTGTCCCGTCTTACTGTTTCCTTCTCCCTCACAGGCATATTGTGACTGTTCCTTGTTATGATCCTCAAGAAGGGACATTCTTTTAACATGTTCAGTGATGTCATTAAATGCCCCCTCTGATCCTTTGTAGGGTTTTTCTAAACCCATATCTTCTTCACCTAAGCTGCTATGTGTGGAGACTGTATCATCTAGTCCTTCTTGTTCAATTATTTGTGGCCTAGTGAGGGCCCTTGACTGCCCTTCCTCCTTTTCCCAAGTCGCTCTTTTGTCTACCCGTCCATCTTCCTGCTCTGTGACCCACTTGCCTACATTATTCTCTTCTGCACCTGAGTGCATCAACCTCCAGCACTCTGTGGGAGGACTTTCTGGTGTGAAAGCTAACCTTCTTGTCTCATTTTTAATATTGGTACTCGTTTTTTTCAAAACACCTTCCTTTTTTCTAGCCCCCTCCATTCTCTGTACCCCTCTTGATCCCTCATTAGGTATACCTTCATTCATCCTAGTGAGGGACATCTCGTCCTCTAAATGAAGTGTAAATGTGGCATTTACTGTCCCTATGTATTTAGTACTGTCCCCACCTGACATTTCCCGTGGTGTACTGGCCATTTGAGGACATGGAGATGGGTGAACATATTCTCTATGTTTAGAAAAAGATTCTAATGGTGGGCTATACTCTGGGTCTGTATATCCCACAGCAGGGGGATGTGAAGAGGTGGGTAATGAGTGTGGGGCACCAGGTTGCAATGTATACATGCCCTATACCTTTACACTGCCTAACCTTAATTGCACATCTTGATAGGGGGGGGTGGAGGAGCCGAAGGGAGGGTTTGAGGCTTTGTATTTGACTCACTCATATTTGTTTCACAAAAGACCCTCCATTGGTCTAGTGTGATCTTCCTTTTTTCTAGTTTATTTCCCTTGTATTTACTCTGTAGGAAGATACCCATGTGTTCTATTATTGTATTATCAAGTGTGCCCTCTTTGGGCCATGCATGTGCAAGTTTTAATGTTGCTTTGTGCCATTCCTTACAGTATTTTCCTATCCTGTCCCTGTCTCCTGAGAACACTTTAACTATGTGTTGTTCTAAAGGAGACCCCATGTCTGTTTAGTGAACTTAATCTTTTGTACTATATGTTTTACACTCTAAATGGACTTCTATTTACTTCCTAGGGTATTTCCAGACTTCACATAAACTATTATGAGGCTGTAAAGGTGAACATCATACATATATATATATGTATATACATATATATATATATATATATATATATATATATATATATAAATATATATATATATATATATATATATATATATATATATATATATATATATCCCGAATCTCTGAAAGACTTTGTTCATTTACATATATATTGGGTAGGTGCATTTATGTGTGGCCTAAGTAGTTTGTTTGCCTGACACAACAAACAATAATGGTATTGTGATATATATATACATGTTTATAAATTACTCATATCCTAAATTCCATACTGGGAGGTCCCTAATAAATGCATACAGTAGGAGGTCTAATACTAAATATGAGTCTGTTATTATTGCAGGGAATTCATGTGACTGTTGCCCATGGTTCCACTGAAAAATTGCAGTAACTTCAATATATTCACTTTCCTGCCACAAGGTGGCACCAGTGTCACACATGTAAACAAATTTAAAACTTTACTCTTGGAAAGACAACTGCAACAGGTTTTGTAGATTTCAAAATAAATTATTTTATTCTAATTATGCGAAGATCCTGTTCACATCTATCTGAAAGCTAGTTAAATATATTTGTATGTATAGTAGCTGATAATTCTCCTTCTATTTGTATACCTTCAATATATGTGTGTATGTCCCAGTCTATACTATTTGATATTTCATCTAGCCTCCAATCTTGAGGCTCTATAGTTTCATAATGGGATTAATAGTTAGTAGTTTCAATATTTGTTATGGGGTTCATGAGGCTACTACACTACTTTTAACTTGGAGGATAATGTCCTTGTATTAGTTCTTTGAATAATTTTTTATAATTGTCTAACAGGCATTTCTCTCATGTCAATGTAGGTTGTTTTTTAGGCCTAGGGGTGATATACTATAAATACCTAGGCATTCCTAAAATTCTGACTTAAAAAATGATTCTATGGTATTGATATTGCTGATCTACTAAGGTCAGTTCTGTTGCAGAGGGCGACAGCCTGACCGTTATAAAAATGAATAATTAATTCAGGGATGTGGAATTAATTAGTTGACTTTTTTGGGGGGGGGACATTACTTCACTTTTGAGTATACTGTTATAACTTAACATTCAGAAGAATAGGAGGTCTGATACTTATTCCTAAATTATACACTAAATAACATAAACTTATATATTGACATTATTATGTGGCCACATTTCTATCTATACATCAGGGGTGTGGAATTTATTAAAATATCTACTTGTCCACGGGACAGGTTGCTTCTCAAATCTACTTGTCCTGTAAAAAGATCTACTTGTCCCTTTGGTGGCATGTAGTGTGGCGCCAAATTATGGCAGCAATCTCATTATGTAAGAGCTCTTATAATAGCCTCTCTGATTATGCCAGGGCTACTACCATAGTAGGGCTTGAATACTTGCAGTTTCAATCCCTACTGTAGCAATTTCCTTATTTTTCCACGTTTCTGCAGATCTGCATACTGGGGCTGGAGGAAGCAGTAAGCAATAGTTCCAGGGCTGGAATGCCTTTGAGTCTGCAAACCTACTAACCTGCATGTTTTAAAGATTTTCACCAGCTTCTCTCTAATATTTTCCCATAATAAGAAAGGTTGGACATTTACTCCTGACAATGGCAGAATTAGAACTTCTTCCAGGGTTGGGAAGAAAGTGGCTGGAGGGAAAATGAATTTGCAAATGCTCAATAGATTTTCACATGAGCAAATCTACACATGCGTATTAACCCATGCTAAAATACAGTTCACAAATATTTTATAGGGGTACGACATATACCATGGGTGCACTTCTGTGACTTTAAGAATTTGGGGCCACATGTAGGTAGGTTCAGATTTGCGACCCGCAAATTGCAAGTCGCAAATCCGAATGTAGGATGGTGTCCCTGACACCATCTGTGATTCGCAAGGGCTTCGCAAATGCACACCTCATGAATAATCATGAGGTGGGTCGCAATTTGCGACCCCCTTGCAAATGGCGGCCTCACAGGGATGGTGGCCTGCTGGAGACAGCAGACCAACATGTCTGTGACTGCTTTTCAATAAAGCAGTTTTTTTGTTTTTGTAATGCAGCCCATTTTCCTTAAAGGAAAACAAGATGCATTACAAAAACGAAAAATGAAACGTTTTCGTTTCATTTTTTCAGAGCAGGCAGTGGTCCTGTGGACCACTGCCTGCTCTGAAAAAATGTTTACAGTGACATTCACAATGGGGAAGGGGTCCCAGGGGGACCCCTTCCCTTTTGTGAAAGTGTTAGCACCCATTTGAAATGGGTGCAAACTGCGATTGGTTTGCGCCCGCAAAACAATCCTACATTGCACTGCGAGTCGCAATTAGGAAGGGGACACCCCTTCCTAATTGCGAGTCGCAAACCCGTTTTGCGATTCGGTAACCAGGTTACCGAATCGCAAAACTGGGTTTGTGCATCGCAATGTGCTTTTTGCACGTCGCAAACAGCGAAAGTCACTGTTTGCGACATGCAAAAAGCTACCTACATGTGGGTCTTGGTCCCTAATTAGGTCTGGTGTTAAAGACATTTTGTTTTTATTAAACTTCTATTTCTCTCTCTTTCGGCTGGCTTTACTGTGAGTGATCGCATTCTTCTCTTCCACAAGGAGCATATTGGCACACAAAGTAGTTTTGTTCAGTGTCAGGAACTGCAGTGGCAATCAGTGACGTAACGAAACTGGAGGGTGCCCCTTTACAAAGAACATGGAGGAGCCCCCTCTCCAGACTCACTCAGGGCAGGTGCTGTGCTGAAGGGGCCCCCTGCAGGGCGGCTGCGGGGCCTTCGTTATGCCACTGGTGGCAACGTGTGCTTTTAGAGTTCAAAAACGTTTTGGGGGGGTTTTGCCAGTGTTTGTTACAATGCTGAGGGCCTGGTAGCTCCCACAACAATAAAGTGTTACAAAAGCCATGTCAAAACAAGACACGCATTGATGAAACTAAAAGACTTATAAAAATATGTCAGATCAGTTGGCTTTGTCAGTGTTTGTTTATTTTCATGCTTCCCATAATCGTGTTGAAAATGGTTACACTGATTTTCCATTAGAAATATTTTTGGGAAATACTAGCATGCATCAAAACATTTTACTAAATGACACTTCATTTGCATCTAATCAGAGAGCATTCTGGGAGCATTATACTTAGCCTCATAGCCTAAACTTTTCAAACATGTGTATACACGTTTTTTTTTTTTGTACTGGAACCATTGTCAGTAGTGAAGTGTGACCTTAAAACATTTATTTACAGCACTCACCCTAATAATGAAAGTTTTCAAATAATGAACCATAAATACAAGTTCGAACAGCATTATCTTTTGGAAACACATTACCTCAACTGTAGAGAGTTCCACTCTCTGTAAACAGGCAGCCAAAGGGTTTGTGCTGCAGAGGGTTGGGCCTACTTGTCCCAAGGACAAAGTAAACATAAAAACTTGTTGCCCTTGACCTCAAACAAGATGTCCGGGCGTCGGGCGATAGGAATTCCACATCCCTGATATATACATACACAGTAATTCTCAATTTCATACTAGGGCAAACAAAATACTACTGGTCACTTCCCCCTGGATTCATAGAGGGGACAACTTTTCACTATTTGCAACTGACTTCCAGACATAGGGGGTCATTTTGACCCTGGCGGTACGAGACCACCGGGGCTAAAATGACAGAAGCACCGCCAACAGGCTGGCGGTGCTTCCTGGGGGATTACGACTGCGGCCGTCCGGCGGTTACAACTTGCCGCTCGCCAAAGTTGTAATGACCCCCTTAATGTCTGGGTTAGGTTGACATGAGTGTTCTTTAGAACATACACTGATTGCTCAGCCCCAAGCCCACCACTACTCCTGACCACTTTTGACTTACTTAGTCAAGCTCCCTGTATCTTCCAGACTTACCACCTGGATCCCTTAATATTATCTCAATTCATACACAATCTTGCATGCAAACACAAAAATTACATACATTACAGTGTCAAAATTGTAACTGTCTTTATAAAATAAAAGGAACAGACCTCGTACTTTGTCCACTTCACTACCTTCCACTGAGACCCATTCGTCCCCACAAAATCATAGATTTTTTACATAAATGTTGTCATCTCCCTTACCTCTTTAAAAAGTGCGCAAATCACCTTGTGGAGAAAGGCAGGGCCCCCAGTCCAGCAGTTGGTGAGATCAAGGCAGAGCTCCTGGCTTAGCTGGCCAATATGTTAGAGGGAAATCTGTTAATAAAATAAGACAGATCAATTTGACACAATAATATAGGTTTAATCGATTTTCAGCTGGGAACAACAGGCAGTCTCAACATAGAGGCCATGACACAAGTTCAAAGTTCTGGTTCAAACACCAGTAGCATTTATACTGTAAAAACCACAAAAAATTGTGGTGAAGAGTTCACCATTGACGTAAGCAACTACAAGCAGTACAGATAAGATAATGAGGTGCCTCTGGAAAGAAGCACATGCACTTGTTGGCCTCATGGGTGGGTAAGTTACACTGACGTCATTCACCATATCTATCTTTCTGCACAACAAGAGATTATGGGGGTGATTCTAACTTTGGCGGGCGGCGGAGGCCGCCCGCCAAAGTTCCCCCAACAGAATACCGCTACGCGGTCAGAAGACCGACGCGGTTATTCTGTGTTTCCCACTGGGCTGGCGGGCGACCGCCAGAAGGCCGCCCGCCAGCCCAGCGGGAAACCCCTTCCCACGAGGAAGCCGGCTCCGAATGGAGCCGGCGGAGTGGGAAGGGTGCGACGGGTGCAGTAGCACCCGTCGCGATTTTCAGTGTCTGCAATGCAGACACTGAAAATCTTTTAGGGGCCCCCAGGGGCCCCAGGACACCCCTCACCGCCATCCTGTTACTGGCGGTCACGACCGCCAGGAACAGGATGGCGGTGAGGGGGTCGGAATCCCATGGAGGATTCCTCAGGGCAGCGGAAAACCGGCGGGAGACCGCTGGTTTTCCGTTTCTGACCGCAGCTGTACCGCTGCGGTCAGAATGCCCTTGGGAGCACCGCCAGCCTGTTGGCGGTGCTCCCGCGGTCCCCGGCCCTGGCGGTCAATGACCGCCAGGGTCGGAATGACCGCCTATATGTTGCGTGCTGCTCATGGTAGCCCTGCCTTGCAAATACTTATCTGACCCTTACACAGTTCCCCTTAACACAATATGAACATAACACGGGAAACCTCACCCGGCCCGGACACGGAAAGGATTGACAGATTGATAGCTCTTTCTTGATTCTGTGGGTGGTGGTGCATGGCCGTTCTTAGTTGGTGGAGCGATTTGTCTGGTTAATTCCGATAACAAACGAGACTCCTCCATGCTAACTAGTTACGCGACCCCCAGCGACAACGGGACGATGGGATGACAACGGGACGATGGGATGGACATTCATTTAATGGATAATCTTTGGAAGGATTGCATTAATTTCGGATACCTATGAACATTTGGGATTCAAATGTGCAACTGTGAAGCAACGAACATTTCAGTGTGGGAATTTGGACAATTGGATAAATAATCCTTATGAACTCTACATTTATAATATTAGTTTGATTTAACTTTTCTTTGACTGTGCTGAATTTCGATGTATTATATTTGGGATCTAATACTAATTTTCTTTGAGTGTGCGAAATTTCATGTAATTAATATTTGCAATTATTTACTGACTTGGTGTGTAATTTCTGATCTAATACTAATTCTCTTTGAGTGTGCGAAATTTCATGTAATTAAGAATTGCAAGTATTTACTGATTTGGTGTATAATTTCTTAAAATTAGTACATGTGTGCGAATACTTTCTGTTAGGTTATAGGTAACGCTGGGTTACTTTATTGGGGAGATTGGAGGGTGCAACCCCAGTATTTGGCACCGTGCACTGTAATACGATATGTAGCTTTATCTATGGGGGCAGGAGCGCCTCATCACTCGTAATTCACCCCCACATCTAGATTACAATATGAATGACTTGTGGTTTTTAGGACCCCTGTGCTAAGGAAAGATACACCCTTCTGTTCCACCCTGTTCATGCTAAGTGAACATTTTGAAAGCAACAGTTGGTGCAGCTTTAAAGAAAAACTCTCATTCTAATGTGGCGTGGGCCTCTTGTGTGTTTCAGCACAGCTAACTTAACAATGCAGCATGTGTATAAGTTTCCTAAGTAATAAGTATTTCTCCTAAATATGACCTGCCTTTTCTATTGAACCCACAGTCTGTCTTTTTTTTAACATGTCATGTATTAAGCCTTTCACTACTTACATTGGTTTACAACTATCTAGTCTAAAATGTTTGTATTGGCATTTGGGAACTTATGTTTGTTTGTATGTGATGTATTCCTATTCTTCCTACATCATATTCACATCATTTCCCTTTCTCACTTACATGTGACAGGAACATAACGTGCACTTTTTGGGGATTGTTTACATAATTACCGCCACAAACCTGTCTCCTTATCAATTGTTTGGGAACATACCTGCATCAGGGGTCCTACAAGATATGTATAAATACATCTCACACAGACAAGATTATCAGAGGGATTCCTTCCAGATGCCATCTACGCTATCTACACCATGTCACCTTGCTGCAGAAATCAGCCTTCATTTCGTATCCCCACAGAGTCTGACCTAGAGACCTCATTCCAAGGTAACAAAGGCTGGGGCGCGCTTCTCATGGACATGGTACTGGCAGATTAGGTACATCATACAGAGCTCCCCTTAGGTTAGAGATTAGGTTCTCCATGTTAGGTATTTTACATTTCATGTTTGTTGCCAGATGGTGGGGGTCTTTGTATTCACAAATCTCATCTTCACAATTATGCTAAGTTTATTATTCATTATCCTAATCATTGCAGCTCAGGCACTTTACTGTACATTTCAGTCTTTTTAATAAACATATTAAAAACTTTCCTGGATCTCCTTCATTGCCTGTGTGTGACTGAGACTTATTGCTAACGTGAGAAAAGGGTAACTTCCATTCCACCATGACTCCCATGAGATGTTGCAATCTATAGTTCATGCTTAAGGCTGACAGAAATCACTTTTTACTGTTTGTGTTTTTGGTGAGGTACTGCTTCTGAGCCGGGAGGGTTGGGCCAACAGTTACGACTTCTTGTAAGAGTGACTCAGTCACCTACAAACAAAAGTGCTGTCATCCCTAAACCAGCAGTCTTGCTTAGGAGCAAGAGTCCAACTACGACAGCCCTGTATGTAAAATCCTCCCAGAGTTGGAAAACCATTTGTTTTTTTATTATATGACATACCACAATCTGAGGAAGAAATGGATTTTACCTATGTGTCAATCTGGGAATCAAACACCAGACATTGTTGTGAAGCATTTAGGATACTGAAAGCAGATGCAGACAATTCTACTGTTTTTTTTTCACTCTCTTGATTTTACATCTGGTATGGTTTGCGAGAAAGTATTTTATTTCTTCAAATGTGAGAGAGATGGGATCATGATTGGGTATACTTATTACTTGTATAAACTTCTTGAATAATTTGAATCTCTTTCAAATTCAATGTTTAGTTAAACTAATGAACTGTTTTATGTTGATGTACCGGTATGTTTGATGGGGTTATAACTGAAATAAGTATGATTTCATGATTGTAAGGGAATGCCTCTTTTTGTATGTTCACTCCGACATTTTTGGACTGATGCTGCTGGTGTTTCGACTCTGGGAGTGCACTGAGGCCCGCTAACCAGACTCAGTGCCAGTGTTTTACCCCCTACAAGTTACATGTTAAATTGATACACCCAATTGACAAGACCTGTCTTACTTATAAGCCCCTAGTATATGGCACCCAGGGCATGTCAAACAGAGGGCCTCATTTAGATTTCGGCAAACAGGTTACTCCATCACAACGGTGATGGATAGCCCATCCGCGGGAATCTAAATCTCATTGTATCCTAGGGGACTTAGATTTCAGCAGACGGGCTATCCGTCACTGTGTTGACAAAGTAATCCATCCGCCAACATATAAATCAGGCCCTTAGTATCCACCCAGGGCTGCAGCACTGTTTGTGTCACCCTTTGTGTGACAAGGTACAAAATGGCTCCCAGCCTGCCACTGCAGACTGGAAGGACAGTGTTTTCACTGCCAGTTCGACAGAAACTTTGTCACTAGGCACTAGGGGACACAGTAGCCCATTAGCTAGTGACCGCATGGTCCCCTCTGGGCACTTAATGGCAATAAATACATCACCCCTGGCACCCTGACCTTCAGATTACACTGAAAACAGAAAGAGGATCGAAGAAGGAATGCCCAGCTGCCCTTGGAACCGCACATAGAGACTGCACACTCTGAAGGACAGCACCTGCTGCATTTTGGCCTAGCAAAGATTGGACTGTGCCTACGGCTCCTGACTGAAGGAAAAGTTGATTCCCGACATCCAACAACAGCAGTGACTCCAAAAATCAGTCGGCCGATCTCCTGGTACCAGATCACAAGAGCTGAAGTTGCCCAAGTCGCAAAATTGGTAGCCACCGCAGACGTTTTGCCGCCACCATTCGCCGGGACCCTGGGAGTGCTATCCAGGACCAGATTAGTTGTATCGTACCCAAGATACACTAGACCCCTGTAAAGAAATGGCTCCCTGTTGCAGTTACCCCCCACTTTTTGCCTGATACTGATGCTGACTTGACTGAGAAGAGTGCTGGGACCCTGCTAACCAGGCCCCAGCACCAGTGTTCCTTCACCTAAAATGTACCATTGTATCCACAATTGGCACACCCTGGCATTCAGATAAGTCCCTTGTAACTGGTACTTCTAGTACCAAGGGCCCTGATGCCAAGGAAGGTCTCTAAGGGCTGCAGCATGTCTTATGCCACCCTAGAGACCCCTCACTCAGCACAGACACACTGCTTACAAGCCTGTGTGTGCTAGTGAGAACAAAATGAGTAAGTCGACATGGCACTCCCCTCAGGGTGCCATGCCAGCCTCTCACTGCCTATGCAGTATAGGTAAGACACCCCTCTAGCAGGCCTTACAGCCCTAAGGCAGGGTGCACTATACCATAGGTGAGGGTACCAGTGCATGAGCATGGTACCCCTACAGTGTCTAAACAAAACCTTAGACATTGTAAGTGCAGGGTAGCCATAAGAGTATATGGTCTGGGAGTCTGTCAAACACGAACTCCACAGCACCATAATGGCTACACTGAAAACTGGGAAGTTTGGTATCAAACTTCTCAGCACAATAAATGCACACTGATGCCAGTGTACATTTTATTGCAAAATACACCCCAGAGGGCACCTTAGAGGTGCCCCCTGAAACTTAACCGACTGTCTGTGTAGGCTGACTGGTTCCAGCAGCCTGCCACACTAGAGACATGTTGCTGGCCCCATGGGGAGAGTGCCTTTGTCACCCTGAGGCCAGTAACAAAGCCTGCACTGGGTGGAGATGCTAACACCTCCCCCAGGCAGGAACTGTGACACCTGGCGGTGAGCCTCAAAGGCTCCCCCCTTTGTCACAGCCCAGCAGGGCACTCCAGCTTAGTGGAGTTGCCCGCCCCCTCCGGCCACGGCCCCCACTTTTGGCGGCAAGGCTGGAGGGAACAAAGAAAGCAACAAGGAGGAGTCACTGGCCAGTCAGGACAGCCCCTAAGGTGTCCTGAGCTGAGGTGACTCTAACTTTTAGAAATCCTCCATCTTGCAGATGGAGGATTCCCCCAATAGGGTTAGGATTGTGACCCCCTCCCCTTGGGAGGAGGCACAAAGAGGGTGTACCCACCCTCAGGGCTAGTAGCCATTGGCTACTAACCCCCCAGACCTAAACACGCCCTTAAATTTAGTATTTAAGGGCTACCCTGAACCCTAGAAAATTAGATTCCTGCAACTACAAGAAGAAGGACTGCCTAGCTGAAAACCCCTGCAGAGGAAGACCAGAAGACGACAACTGCCTTGGCTCCAGAAACTCACCGGCCTGTCTCCTGCCTTCCAAAGATCCTGCTCCAGCGACGCCTTCCAAAGGGACCAGCGACCTCGACATCCTCTGAGGACTGCCCCTGCTTCGAAAAGACAAGAAACTCCTGAGGACAGCGGACCTGCTCCAAGAAAGGCTGCAACTTTGTTTCCAGCAGCCTTGAAAGAACCCTGCAAGCTCCCCGCAAGAAGCGTGAGACTTGCAACACTGCACCCGGCGACCCCGACTCGGCTGGTGGAGATCCAACACCTCAGGAGGGACCCCAGGACTACTCTGATACTGTGAGTACAAAAACCTGTCCCCCCTGAGCACCCACAGCGCCGCCTGCAGAGGGAATCCCGAGGCTTCCCCTGACCGCGACTCCTTGAATCCAAAACCCGACGCCTGGGAGAGACCCTGCACCCGCAGCCCCCAGGACCTGAAGGACCGGACTTTCACTGGAGAAGTGACCCCCAGGAGTCCCTCTCCCTTGCCCAAGTGGAGGTTTCCCCGAGGAATCCCCCCCTTGCCTGCCTGCAGCGCTGAAGAGATCCCGAGATCTCTCATAGACTAACATTGCGAACCCGACGCCTGTTTCTACACTGCACCCGGCCGCCCCCGCGCTGCTGAGGGTGAAATTTCTGTGTGGGCTTGCGTCCCCCCCGGTGCCCTACAAAACCCCCCTGGTCTGCCCTCCGAAGACGCGGGTACTTACCTGCAAGCAGACCGGAACCGGGGCACCCCCTTCTCTCCATTCTAGCCTATGTGTTTTGGGCACCACTTTGAACTCTGCACCTGACCGGCCCTGAGCTGCTGGTGTGGTGACTTTGGGGTTGCCCTGAACCCCCAACGGTGGGCTACCTTGGACCAAGAACTGTACCCTGTAAGTGTCTTACTTACCTGGTAAAACTAACAAAAACTTACCTCCCCTAGGAACTGTGAAAATTGCACTGTGTCCACTTTTAAAACAGCTATTTGTCAATAACTTGAAAAGTATACATGCAATTTTTATGATTTAAAGTTCCTAAAGTACTTACCTGCAATACCTTTCGAATGAGATATTACATGTAGAATTTGAACCTGTGGTTCTTAAAATAAACTAAGAAAATATATTTTTCTATACAAAAACCTATTGGCTGGATTTGTCTCTGAGTGTGTGTACCTCATTTATTGTCTATGTGTAGGTACAACAAATGCTTAACACTACTCCTTGGATAAGCCTACTGCTCGACCACACTACCACAAAATAGAGCATTAGTATTATCTATTTTTACCACTATTTTACCTATAAGGGGAACCCTTGGACTCTGTGCATGCTATTCCTTACTTTGAAATAGCACATACAGAGCCAACTTCCTACATTGGTGGATCAGCGGTGGGGTACAAGACTTTGCATTTGCTGGACTACTCAGCCAATACCTGATCACACGACAAATTCCAAAATTGTCATTAGAAATTGATTTTTGCAATTTGAAAAGTTTTCTAAATTCTTAAAAGACCTGCTAGGGCCTTGTGTTAGATCCTGTTTAGCATTTCTTTTAGAGTTTAAAAGTTTGTAAAAGTTTGAATTAGATTCTAGAACCAGTTGTAGATTCTTAAAAAGTATTCCAACTTTTAGAAGCAAAATGTCTAGCACAGATGTGACTGTGGTGGAACTCGACACCACACCTTACCTCCATCTTAAGATGAGGGAGCTAAGGTCACTCTGTAAAATAAAGAAAATAACAATGGGCCCCAAACCTACCAAAATACAGCTCCAGGAGCTTTTGGCAGAGTTTGAAAAGGCCAACCCCTCTGAGGGTGGCAACTCAGAGGAAGAGGATAGTGACTTGGAGGAAAATTCCCCCCTACCAGTCCTATCTAGGGAGAACAGGGTCCCTCAAACCCTGACTCCAAAAATAATAGTCAGAGATGCTGGTTCCCTCACAGGAGAGACCAACACCTCTGAAATCACTGAGGATAACTCCAGTGAAGATGACCCCCTGTTAGCCAGGATGGTCAAAAGATTGGCTTTGGAAAAGCAGCTCCTAGCCATAGAAAGGGAAAGAAAAGAGATGGGCCTAGGTCCCATCGATGGTGGCAGCAACTTAAATAGGGTCAGAGATTCTCCTGACATCCTAAAAATCCCCAAAGGGATTGTAACAAAATATGAAGATGGTGATGACATCACCAAATGGTTCACAGCTTTTGAGAGGGCTTGTGTAACCAGAAAAGTAAACAGATCTCACTGGGGTGCTCTCCTTTGGGAAATGTTCACTGGAAAGTGTAGGGATAGACTCCTCACACTCTCTGGAAAAGATGCAGAATCTTATGACCTCATGAAGGGTAACCTGATTGAGGGCTTTGGATTCTCCACTGAGGAGTATAGAATTAGATTCAGGGGGGCTCAAAAATCCTCGAGCCAGACCTGGGTTGATTTTGTAGACTACTCAGTAAAAACACTAGATGGTTGGTTAACTGGAAATGAAGTGTGTGACTATGTTGGGCTTTATAATTTGTTTATGAAAGAACACATTTTAAGTAACTGCTTCAATGAAAAGTTGCATCAGTATCTGGTAGACCTAGGTCCAATTTCTCCCCAAGAATTGGGAAAGAAGGCAGACCACTGGGTCAAGACTAGGGTAACCAAAACTTCCACTGGGGGTGACCAAAAGAAAGGGGTTACAAAAACTCCCCAGGAGAAAGTGGGTGACACTAGAAACAAAGAAAAAGAGTCCTCTGTAGGCCCCCAAAAACCAGAACAGGTGGGTGGGCCCCAAGACACAACCCAAAACAAAGGTGGGTACGAGGGTAAGAACTGGGATGCCACTAAGGCATGGTGCCACAACTGTAAACAGTCTGGGCACCACACCAAGGACACTTCTTGTCCCAAAAACAAACCCCAGAACAAAATTCCAGGGGTAACCAGTGTAGCCATGGGAGATGACTCCTCAGATGAGGAGGTCTTCATAGCCTTCAACTGGAAACAGGGCCCAACAGGTGAGTTGGAGATTCCAGAGGGAAGTAGACACTTCCACCACCTACTGGTGAATGGAATCCCAACCACTGCCCTGAGAGACACTTGTGCCAGTCACACTATTGTGCATGACAGGCTGGTGCTCTCAAACCAGTACATCCCAGGTGAGACTGCCAGGGTAAGAGTTAGCCTAGACAGGGTCACTAAGAGGCCTGTGGCTTTAGTACCCATAGAAGTGGGTGGCACTCTTAGCTGGAGAAGGGTAGTAGTCAGTACAGACCTCCCCCTTGATTGTCTCCTTGGAAATGACTACCCAGAGGTTAGTCAGAGCCCAAGAGAGGAACTGGTCCAGTGCCAGTCCTCTCCCAAGGATTCTGGAAGTCCTGCCTCTGCAGTAAATGCAAGCAGGCCCCAGAAGAAGAAGAAAAGAAAACAGAGTAGGAAGGGTGGACAACCTTTAGCCAAGGTTACAGCAAGCCAAGGAGATTCTGCTCCAGTAGGGGAGAACTCCAAAAATGGCCCTGATAAAGTCCAACCTGACCCACAAGAAGTCCTGGCTAGTCAGGCAACTGTTAAACCTGAGTGGGTGGCTCCTCAGCTAACAGAAGAAAGAGTGGAAGAAGGGTGTTTACTACAAGATGTGGTAACCCCCCACTCTAATACAGCAGACAGGCAACCTGAACCCAAAGAGGCCTGTAACTTAGCCCCTTCCCTTTTAGGTGAAGAGCTAAAGGTGTGGTTCTGGGCACTGACAGCTGTCAGTGGCCTCTGCTGGGTGTTAGCCTTTATGGCTGCACTATCCTTAGCATGGTGGTCTGACCCCATGCCAAATAGCAAGTTAGGCCCCCTGACCCTATTGGTCATGGTGGGGTTACTCCAGCTCTGGGTAACCTCTCTGGGTAAGCTAGGGGTAACCCTGGCCAAGATAAGGTTAGCAGAGGTGGATACCTCTAAGACCAAAATAGAAAGAATGGGTGGAGACATTGAAGAGGCAGACAAGAGGCAATTCAGACTAGGTCCTATCACTGTGGAAGTAGGTCAGTTCCCCAAAGGGAATGACCTGAACAGAAGGATGTAAGGCAGAGTAGGCCCTGCAACTAACCAGCCTATTTCTCCTACTCTTCCTCGCCTGACAGACTAGGAAGACTCTCCCAGCTTGGGCTGAGTCTCCTGGCCTGTGGGCTGGGGGGGGCTTGTGTAAAGAAATGGCTCCCTGTTGCAGTTACCCCCCACTTTTTGCCTGATACTGATGCTGACTTGACTGAGAAGAGTGCTGGGACCCTGCTAACCAGGCCCCAGCACCAGTGTTCCTTCACCTAAAATGTACCATTGTATCCACAATTGGCACACCCTGGCATTCAGATAAGTCCCTTGTAACTGGTACTTCTAGTACCAAGGGCCCTGATGCCAAGGAAGGTCTCTAAGGGCTGCAGCATGTCTTATGCCACCCTAGAGACCCCTCACTCAGCACAGACACACTGCTTACAAGCCTGTGTGTGCTAGTGAGAACAAAATGAGTAAGTCGACATGGCACTCCCCTCAGGGTGCCATGCCAGCCTCTCACTGCCTATGCAGTATAGGTAAGACACCCCTCTAGCAGGCCTTACAGCCCTAAGGCAGGGTGCACTATACCATAGGTGAGGGTACCAGTGCATGAGCATGGTACCCCTACAGTGTCTAAACAAAACCTTAGACATTGTAAGTGCAGGGTAGACATAAGAGTATATGGTCTGGGAGTCTGTCAAACACGAACTCCACAGCACCATAATGGCTACACTGAAAACTGGGAAGTTTGGTATCAAACTTCTCAGCACAATAAATGCACACTGATGCCAGTGTACATTGTATTGCAAAATACACCCCAGAGGGCACCTTAGAGGTGCCCCCTGAAACTTAACCGACTGTCTGTGTAGGCTGACTGGTTCCAGCAGCCTGCCACACTAGAGACATGTTGCTGGCCCCATGGGGAGAGTGCCTTTGTCACCCTGAGGCCAGTAACAAAGCCTGCACTGGGTGGAGATGCTAACACCTCCCCCAGGCAGGAACTGTGACACCTGGCGGTGAGCCTCAAAGGCTCCCCCCTTTGTCACAGCCCAGCAGGGCACTCCAGCTTAGTGGAGTTGCCCGCCCCCTCCGGCCACGGCCCCCACTTTTGGCGGCAAGGCTGGAGGGAACAAAGAAAGCAACAAGGAGGAGTCACTGGCCAGTCAGGACAGCCCCTAAGGTGTCCTGAGCTGAGGTGACTCTAACTTTTAGAAATCCTCCATCTTGCAGATGGAGGATTCCCCCAATAGGGTTAGGATTGTGACCCCCTCCCCTTGGGAGGAGGCACAAAGAGGGTGTACCCACCCTCAGGGCTAGTAGCCATTGGCTACTAACCCCCCAGACCTAAACACGCCCTTAAATTTAGTATTTAAGGGCTACCCTGAACCCTAGAAAATTAGATTCCTGCAACTACAAGAAGAAGGACTGCCTAGCTGAAAACCCCTGCAGAGGAAGACCAGAAGACGACAACTGCCTTGGCTCCAGAAACTCACCGGCCTGTCTCCTGCCTTCCAAAGATCCTGCTCCAGCGACGCCTTCCAAAGGGACCAGCGACCTCGACATCCTCTGAGGACTGCCCCTGCTTCGAAAAGACAAGAAACTCCCGAGGACAGCGGACCTGCTCCAAGAAAGGCTGCAACTTTGTTTCCAGCAGCCTTGAAAGAACCCTGCAAGCTCCCCGCAAGAAGCGTGAGACTTGCAACACTGCACCCGGCGACCCCGACTCGGCTGGTGGAGATCCAACACCTCAGGAGGGACCCCAGGACTACTCTGATACTGTGAGTACAAAAACCTGTCCCCCCTGAGCACCCACAGCGCCGCCTGCAGAGGGAATCCCGAGGCTTCCCCTGACCGCGACTCCTTGAATCCAAAACCCGACGCCTGGGAGAGACCCTGCACCCGCAGCCCCCAGGACCTGAAGGACCGGACTTTCACTGGAGAAGTGACCCCCAGGAGTCCCTCTCCCTTGCCCAAGTGGAGGTTTCCCCGAGGAATCCCCCCCTTGCCTGCCTGCAGCGCTGAAGAGATCTCTCATAGACTAACATTGCGAACCCGACGCCTGTTTCTACACTGCATCCGGCCGCCCCCGCGCTGCTGAGGGTGAAATTTCTGTGTGGGCTTGCGTCCCCCCCGGTGCCCTACAAAACCCCCCTGGTCTGCCCTCCGAAGACGCGGGTACTTACCTGCAAGCAGACCGGAACCGGGGCACCCCCTTCTCTCCATTCTAGCCTATGTGTTTTGGGCACCACTTTGAACTCTGCACCTGACCGGCCCTGAGCTGCTGGTGTGGTGACTTTGGGGTTGCCCTGAACCCCCAACGGTGGGCTACCTTGGACCAAGAACTGTACCCTGTAAGTGTCTTACTTACCTGGTAAAACTAACAAAAACTTACCTCCCCTAGGAACTGTGAAAATTGCACTGTGTCCACTTTTAAAACAGCTATTTGTCAATAACTTGAAAAGTATACATGCAATTTTTATGATTTAAAGTTCCTAAAGTACTTACCTGCAATACCTTTCGAATGAGATATTACATGTAGAATTTGAACCTGTGGTTCTTAAAATAAACTAAGAAAAGATATTTTTCTATACAAAAACCTATTGGCTGGATTTGTCTCTGAGTGTGTGTACCTCATTTATTGTCTATGTGTAGGTACAACAAATGCTTAACACTACTCCTTGGATAAGCCTACTGCTCGACCACACTACCACAAAATAGAGCATTAGTATTATCTATTTTTACCACTATTTTACCTCTAAGGGGAACCCTTGGACTCTGTGCATGCTATTCCTTACTTTGAAATAGCACATACAGAGCCAACTTCCTACAACCCCACCAACCAATTTTGCCTCAACCACAGTAGATACTGATGAGTAGCCCAGCATCAGCTGACTGGCTACTGCAATCGAGGGACCAAAACGTCTGTGGCTAAGTTCTCCCCACTTCACCTGTGAACCGAGGAATCACCACAAAGGCACCCTGTAGACTGCACCAAAAACCAGAGCATCCTTTGAGCATATTTTTGCCTGCATCCCTCAGCATCACGAGCACTCCTATGGTGGTCATCCTGTAAAGTTTGGATCTTGCCTTACAAAATGCTCTGGTAGCCTGGTAACTGTCCAAAGTATGCTTTTATGGCCCCCTAAACCTCTGTCCTGACGGACTTAGTTGCCCAACTCGGGCAGAGTTGTAGAGCTAACTTTTACAAAGCTTTCAAAAGTTTCCAAACTTTTTGTTGGCCAGTGCTTGTTCGCCATTGATATAAAAGTTATTTATTGCTTCTGGATTTTGATGCTTAAGGTCTCTAAAAATTCATTAAAATATTGTCTATTTCTAATAAATTGGTGTCTTGTTTCTTTCATGCTGTGTGACTTTCTTATTCTGTTGTTTGGTCCTGGTAAATGCTTTACACATTGTTCTTTTGCTAAGCCTTACTGCTTGCAGCCACGGCAACCCACGTTTGAACTTAAGGTTAATTAAATGTTAAATGCTCCTGACTGGACCCAAGATGGTATCGGAGAGTGTAGTGCATAAGGCCGTACTAGAAGAGCATAAAATCCTGACCAGTCTCAATCAGGCATTAGAGAGCTACATAGTACTGAGACTGCATTATTAGCAGTCACCGACAACACCTGGCTCTCTTTAGATGCAAGAACACTGGTCTTGTTAGTGTTATTAGAGCGTTCTGCAGCCGTTGACACAGTGTCCCATTCCAATCTAATCTGCAGATTATATGAGGCAGGTCTCCACGACAGAGTGCTTCAAGGGGCTTGGGGACTTCTTGAACTATTGTATATAAAAAGTTTGTCTTAGGCCTTTTAAGTCAAGAACAATACATAATAACCAGGGGTCCCTCAAAGACCATTTTTGAGCCCTACTTTGTTCAATATCTATGCAGCGCTGTTGGTTCAGATTGGGAGATTGTGTGTGTGCAGATCATATGTAGATGACACTCACTTCCTCATCCAATTTGGCCCTGATCCCGACAAAGTGAAGGACAGTTTTGCGGGTTGCATGAGAGAAGTTGCTGTCTGGATGAATAAGAACTATCTCCAACTGAACAGCGAGAGGACAGAGATCATGCTATTTGGCCTCCAGAACTAGCCTCATATAGGAAGTTGGCTCTGTATGCACTATTTCAAAGTAAGGAATAGTATGCACAGAGTCCAAGGGTTCCCCTTAGAGGTAAGATAGTGGCAAAAAGAGATAATACTAATGCTCTATTTTGTGGTAGTGTGGTCGAGCAGTAGGCTTATCAAAGGAGTAGTGTTAAGCATTTGTTGTACATACCCCAGCAATAAATGAGGAACACACACTCAGAGACAATTCCAGGCCAATAGGTTTTTGTATAGAAAAATATATTTTCTTAGTTTATTTTAAGAACCACAGATTCAAATTTTACATATATTACTTCAAATGAAAGGTATTGCAGGTAGGTACTTTAGGAACTTTAAATAATCAAAATAGCATACACAGTTTTCAAGTAATTCACATATAGCTATTTTAAAACTAGACACAGTGCAATTTTCAACAGTTCCTGGGGGGAATAAGAGTTAGTTGGTTTTGCAGGTAAGTAAACCACCTACGGGGTTCAGGGTTGGGTCCAAGGTAGCCCACCGTTGGGGGTTCATAGCAACCCCAAAGTTACCACACCAGCAGCTCAGGGCTGGTCAGGTACAGAGGTCAAAGTGGTGCCCAAAACGCATAGGCTTCAATGGAGAAGGGGGTGCCCTGGTTCCAGTCTGCCAGCAGGTAAGTACCCGCGTCTTCGGAGGGCAGACCAGGGGGGTTTCGTAGGGTACCGGGGGGGACACAAGTTAGCACAGAAAGTACACCCTCAGCAGCACGGGGGCGGCCGGGTGCAGTGTGCAAACAAGCGTCGGGTTTGTAATAGGAATCAATGGGAGACCAAGGGGTCTCTTCAGCGATGCAGGCAGGCAAGGGTGGGCTCCTCGGGGTAGCCACCACCTGGGCAAGGGAGAGGGCCTCCTGGGGGTCACTCCTGCACTGGAGTTCCGATCCTTCAGGTCCTGGGGGCTGCGGGTGCAGAGTCTTTACCAGGCGTCGGGATCTGGGAGACAGGCAGTCGTGGTCAGGGGGAGCCTCGGGATTCCCTCTGCAGGCGTCGCTGTGGGGACTCAGGGGGGACAACTCTGGCTACTCACGGTCTCGCAGTCACCGGAGAGTCCTCCCTGAAGCATTGTTTCTCCACAAGTCGAGCCGGGGGCGTCGGGTGCAGAGTAGCAAGTCTCACGCTTCCGGCGGGAAACGCAGTTGTTTTAAAGTTGCTCCTTTTGAAACAAAGTTGCAGTCTTGGGTGAACAGAGCCGCTGTCCTCTGGAGTTTCTTGGTCCTTCTAGAGCAGGGCAGTCCTCTGAGGATTCAGAGGTCGCTGGTCCCTGGGGAAAGCGTCGCTGGAGCAGTGTCTTTAGAAGGGGGGAGACAGGCCGGTAGAGCTGGGGCCAAAGCAGTTGGTGTCTCCGTCTTCTCTGCAGGGTTTTTCAGCTTAGCAGTCCTCTTCTTCCTAGGTTGCAGGAATCTGAGTTCCTAGGTTCTGGGGAGCCCTTAAATACTAAATTTAAGGGCGTGTTTAGGTCTGGGGGGTTAGTAGCCAATGGCTACTAGCCCTGAGGGTGGGTACACCCTCTTTGTGCCTCCTCCCAAGGGGAGGGGGTCACATTCCTATCCCTATTGGGGGAATCCTCCATCTGCAAGATGGAGGATTTCTAAAAGTGAGAGTCACCTCAGCTCAGGACACCTTAGGGGCTGTCCTGACTGGCCAGTGACTCCTCCCTGTTTTTCTCATTATCTCCTCTGGCCTTGCTGCCAAAAGTGGGGCCGTGGCCGGAGGGGGTGGGCAGCTCCACTAGCTGGAGTGCCCTGTGGTGCTGTAACAAAGGGGGTGAGCCTTTGAGGCTCACCGCCAGGTGTTACAGTTCCTGCAGGGGGAGGTGTGAAGCACCTCCACCCAGTACAGGCTTTGTTACTAGCCACAGAGTGACAAAGGCACTCTCCCCATGTGGCCAGCAACATGTCTCGAGTGTGGCAGGCTGCTAAAACCAGTCAGCCTACACGGGTAGTTGGTTAAGGTTTCAGGGGGCACCTCTAAGGTGCCCTCTGGGGTATATGTTACAATAAAATGTACAGTGGTATCAGTGTGCATTTATTGTGCTGAGAAGTTTGATACCAAACTTCACAGTTTTCAGTGTAGCCATTATGGTGCTGTGGAGTTCGTGCATGACAGACTCCCAGACCATATACTCTTATGGCTACCCTGCACTTACAATGTCTAAGGTTTTGCTCAGACACTGTAGGGGCACAGTGCTCATGCACTTGTGCCCTCACCTATGGTATAGTGCACCCTGCCTTAGGGCTGGAAGGCCTGCTAGAGGGGTGACTTATCTATACTGCATAGGCATTGTGAGGTTGGCATGGCACCCTGAGGGGAGTGCCATGTCGACTTACTCGTTTTGTCCTCACCAGCAAACACAAGCTGGCAAGCAGTGTGTCTGTGCTGAGTGATGGGTCCACAGGGTGGCATAAGACATGCTGCATCCCTTAGAGAACTTCCCTGGCATCAGGGCCCTTGGTACCAGGGGTACCAGTTACAAGGGACTTACCTGGATGCCAGGGTGTGCCAATTGTGAAAACAAAAGTACAGGTTAGAGAAAGAACACTGGTGCTGGGGCCTGGTTAGCAGGCCTCAGCACACTTTCAAATCAAAACTTAGCATCAGCAAAGGCAAAAAGTCAGGGGGTAACCATGCCAAGGAGGCATTTCCTTACACCCCATCCCCTGTAACGAAGCTGGTGGTGAAAAATCTTGGAGGAAAAATGAACCAATCCTTGTCTATGAAAGATCAAGTGAATGCCTTATGCAGTTCATGTTTCTCTACATTGAGACTTATGAAAAATGTCTTCCGTTGGCTCCCGTTTACCTCCAGAAAAAGTCTTGTCCAGGGTCCCATAGTCAGTAATTTAGACTATGGGATAGCCTTGATGGTAGCAGCAAATGATGCCTTGCTATCCAAGTTGCAGGTGCTGCTGAATATAGTGGCTTGGCTGATCTGCAATCTACCGGCTCGGTCATCTTCCACCCCCATTTTAAGTCAAATACACTGGCTACCCGTTAGAAAGCAAGCTGTCTCTAAACTTTGCTGCCTGACACATGAGGCACTTCTTAAGACCCGTCCTGTCTACATTCACGCTTAAGTCACTATCAGAAGATATTAGATAGATAGATAGATAGATAGATAGATAGATAGATAGATAGATAGATAGATAGATAGATAGATAGATAGATAGCCTCCCAGCCATATCATATAGTGGACTCAAATCCTCAGGATGATGCCTTGTGTAATTAAGATCCTTTCAAGTTTGGGCATCACTACTTTTAAGGAGACAGTAGCTAACAGTTCCACTTCATTCTATCAAATGCATTCATACATAACAATCCGCATTTGGCACCCGTCAAGTGTACTGTAGAGATCAAGATTCAGGACCAGATTTGAATGTTTCATACATATCAACAGACCCGATTGAGGCGGGAGATTTTTTGTGCCTAAAATGGATTTATTTCAGCAGTCTCCTGCCTAAAAATTGTGTGTGCTTCAACAAAAGTCAACGGGGAAAATACTGTCTGACATTTTTTTTTTCAAAATCTCCCCTCTAACGCTATCAAAATGTTGCCATGTATGTGGATGGAATACAGTCTTTTCAGATGGCGGATGACATTAGGTCCTTATTTTTTCAGTCTGATGTGTTTCTCAAATGCAGTTACCGACACCTGAATTCTATGTCAGGACCGGAGGCTCAGATTATGCTTCTCTTTCCATGCTTTATTTTTAACAGCAGCCAATGAAAACATGGAAAAACAAAAACTACATATCCCAACACTCGCAATATCACGTGATGATCATAGAGGAGGAAGCCTATAAAGTGTTGAACCACACCCAGCCACTTCTCTTTCTTTGCTGCTTCGCAGCCAGTTAAGTGGGTTTTCCCTTTTTCCTATTTTACGTATATATAATTGTTATTGTATATGGGAGTGGTTTTTCCCTCCTTATAAAGCGTCCGTTTGGATCGCTTTTTATTTCTGTGGAGTGGGAGCAGGGGGGCGAGGACTTGCGCGTTCCTGCGCAGTCCTCTCTTTATAACCGGTGTTGGTGCCTTTTTATTAATTATATTATTTTATGGCATGCGCTGTACGTGAGTGCGTTATCCGGAGCTGTGCAGCTTATGTGCACGCTTCTCTCCGGAGTTTCATTCTGCCTCGGAGGTTTCAGCGCTAAGCCGCGTTTGTTTTCTCTGCCCCGGGGGGCATGGAATTCACTCGAGTCCCGAGCGCTTAGCAGCCGGGCCGAGTATCTTTGTTTGCTTTGCCCCAGGGGGTCCCCTGCTTTTAGCGCTCATGCCGGAGTGCGTGGATTTCCATATTTAAGCCTTTTCAAGGCGATTTCATGCTCGTTTGAGCATTTTTTCTACAGAGGTTCTGCATTTTTTCCTGTTTAAGCGCGGGAGTGCTGTTAATTAATTTATTATTTTTTCTTTCACCGGCTCAGCTCCCCACCTACACCCCAGTGCCTGTACACTGTGGTTGAAATAAATTATTATTCAGGCTGGGCCTGCTTACAAGAATATAATTAACTCTTCACAGGGCAGCTCCCTCCACATCCTAATTGTTTTGTTTTTCTGCCCTGCTTCTTTCATCTGTTTATACTGCTCCTTTGGAGCCCTTTCTGCTGTTCAACAGTATGGCTGGCTACGATGACTAAGCCGAGGAATTGTATTATCTGGATGATACAACTGGTTCTTTTGACCAAGATTTAGTATATGCTCTTGACGCAGGAGTGCGTCACTCGGTCAATCAGGCTTTAGCTCAATCCATTCAACCCATCAAACACCATCTCTTGGGTTTGGTGGAACAACAGGGCTGGGTAGCCCCTCTGGGCCCCCAACCCATTGGGGAATCTTCCCTTTCAACGAGCACCCAGGCTTCTAAGCAGGTTACTAACCCGCATGCTGCGGACTTTGAATCCCTTCTAAGAAATATGGCAAGGGAGCATGACTATAATGCGGGATCGCAAAAGAAAGCTGTTAGTGACCCAGCTTCCTCTTCTTCTGAGCACTCCTCCGAGCAGGGAGATGATCCCCCTCGTAAGCGCAAGAAGAAAGTTCATCACCAGGAGGCACCTACCCCTAAGGTTCTGACAATCGAACCAGAGGACATCGTCCACCCCAGATCTTCACTTTGGTTACCACCCCCTGAGGTGGCGGATTATGTGGAAGCCCACATTAGACACAGCTTCGATAAGGATATTCGCTCTAGGCTGAGGTCTGAGTGCCCCAGACCAGATTTTCCCTCCAAAGTTACCGAGACCCCTGAATTAGATCCTACTCTGGTCACTTTCCTCAAGAAATCCGCAAAGGACCCAAAGAAGGGTATAGGTCGTGCCTGGCGCGGATGCCAGGATAAGCTGTTGGACATTTCCGGTCCCTTAACTAAAATCTTAGAGTTGGCCTTTCAGGCCAAGGAGTCGGGTGAACCGATCAACCCGGACATTTTAGTAGGTTGGGCTCAGAGAGCTCTTTGCTTCTTGGGCAATGTCAATTGCGCCATATCTTCTGAACGTCGCAGATCTGTGCTGATGAAGCTAGACCCCAAGTTGGCAGACCTCGCTGCATCTGAATATGGCCCTGTGGCCCAGGGTTTACTGTTTGGGTCCCCCTTTATGAAAGAACTTTCCAAGTTTGTGTCCACTTACGCCAGTTTGGACAAGGCACAAGGATCCATCAGGAGAGTGCTGCGTCCACTTTTTGGAGGGGCCGGATGCTACAGAGGACGTGCCTTCGGCCGCTTCAACCAACAAGGCCCTCAATGTGGCTTCTACCAGCAAGGAAGAGGAGGTTTTCAGGAGTACGACTCCTCCTCTTCTACCTTCTACCCGTCGAGACCAAGATCTGGTCGAGGCAGATTCCGCAGGGGGAAATCCAAAGGCCATCAGTCTTTCTCCCAGGAGTCGGGAGGCACAGGTGAGCTTGATTGTAAGTTCAGAGGTAATGTTGGGGGGCAGAATTCAGTGTTTTTTGGAGGCTTGGCGTCTGATTTCTTCAGATTTTTGGGTCTTAGAGACCGTGCAGGGGCTCAATCTAGAATTTTACAAGTTCCCGTATCAACAATGCCTTCCCAGGCAAGTATATTTTTCCCTTCACGAACACAGTCTCATTTCCGCAGAAATTTCAGCTCTAGTAAAGAAGGGCGCCGTTGTCAGGGTTCCTCGTCACCCTTCAGGGTTTGTCAGCCCAGTGTTTCTAGTGGATAAGAAAGGTGGCGGTTCTCGCCTGGTTCTAAACTTAAAAGACTTCAACGTTTTTTTACTATATCGTCATTTCAAGATGGAGGGTATCCATTTTTCTGAGAGACGTTCTCCAAGAGGGAGACTGGCTGGTCCGCTTAGATCTAAAGGACGGTTTCCTGACCATTCCTATTTTTCCTCCGCATCAGAGATTTCTCCAGTTCTGTTGGGAGACTTAGGCCCTCATTCGGACCTTCCCCGCCAAAGTCCCGCCGTCAAAATACCGTACCGCGGTCGCAAGACCGCGGCGGGTATTTTGACTTTTCCCCTGGGCTGACGGGCGGCCGCCGAAAGGCCGCCCGCCAGCCCAGGGGAAAACGACCTTCCCACCATGAAGCCGGCTCGTAATCGAGCTGGCGGAGTGGGAAGGTGCGACGGGTGCTACTGCACCCGTCGCTTATTTCACTGTCTGCTATGCAGACAGTGAAATACTAGCGGGCCCTCTTACGGGGGCCCCTGCAGTGCCCATGCCATTGGCATGGGCACTGCAGGGGCCCCCAGGGGCCCCGCGACACCCCCTACCGCCATCCTGTTCCTGGCGGGCGAACCGCCAGGAAAAGGATGGCGGTAGGGGGTGTCAGAATCCCCCATGGCGGCGCAGCAAGCTGCGCCGCCATGGGGGATTCAAATGGGCAACGGAAAACCGGCGGGAGACCGCCGGTTTTCCATTTCTGACCGCGGCCAAAGCGCCGCGGTCAGAATGCCCAAGGGAGCACCGCCGGCCTGTCGGCGGTGCTCCCGCCCCCGTTGGCCCTGGCGGTGCAACACCGCCAGGGTCATAATGAGGGCCTTAGTATTACGAGTACAAAGTTCTCCCCTTTGGTCTGTCTTTTGCCCCTTGGTGTTTCACAAAGGTAATGCGTCCAGTCGTGGAATTCCTTCGCTCCCAAGGGGTCCGGTTAATAATTTATCTAGACGACATTCTGATCATGGCCCAGGATCAAGACCTTCTGTTGTCTCATCTGGAATGTTCAGTGTCTCTACTTCAGAGTCTGGGTTTTATAATCAATGCCCAGAAATCCATTCTGGTTCCCTCTCAACGGATAGACTTTCTGGGTTTCCAGATAGACTCAATACAGTCTCTAATGATTCTTCCTCCCGGGAAGATTCATTCAATCAAGAGAGAGTTGAGGTCTCTATTATCCAAACAGACTGTATCATTGAGGGCGATTGCCCGCATGGTAGGCCTGCTTTCTTCTTCGATTCAGGCGATTTTTCCAGGTCCCTTGCATTACCGAGCCCTTCAACGTTTGAAGATATCTCATCTTCAGAAAGGTCTCAGTTATGCAGATCAGGTTACCCTATCAGAGGAGTCTTGTGCAGAGATTAATTGGTGGTTGGATCATATGGAAGCCTGGAATGGCAGATCCATCTTCGGCTCTTACCCAGACGTAGTGATAGAGTCCGACGCCAGTCGTTGGGGCTGGGGAGCCCAGTGCGGATCAGTGTCCACGGGAGGCAGATGGTCCAGCACGGAGTTAAATCTCCACATCAATTGTTTGGAACTCCTAGCCGGCTCATTTGCAATCAAGAGTCTCTCTCCCATCAGGGCGAACTGTTGTATTCTCCTTCACATGGACAATATCTCGGCAGTGAGATATGTCAACAAGTTGGGGGGACCTCGTTTCCGCATTTTAGCGGAGATAGCCAAGGAGTTTTGGCACTTTTGCCTTCAACACAGGATTTCAGTTGTGGCGGAATACCTTCCTGGGGCCAACAACTTGGTGACGGACTGGAACTCTCGTCACCTGAGAGACTTCAACGATTGGAGGTTACATCCCAGAGTTTTCAGAACTCTTTCTGCACGGTGGGATCCTTTTTCAATAGACCTGTTTGCGTCTCACCTCAACTGCCAGATAAAACGTTTTTTCAGTTGGAGACCAGATCCAGAAGCATCGAAGACGGATGCCTTTCTTCAGGACTGGTCTCAAGAACAGAGTTACGCTTTTCCTCCCTTCTTAATGATACCCAGGGTCTTGGCTCAGATCAGACGTCAGCAAGCGGAGTTGGTCCTGGTGACTCCTCTTTGGAGATCCCAGGCATGGTTTCCGTTGGCAATGGAGTTGAGTTGCGATCATCCGATCCTTCTTCCCTTCCGGGAGAATCTTCTCCAGGACCCTCTGGGTCTGTTGCATCCATTAATCCTGTCGGGTCAGCTATCCCTGGTGGCTTGACGTCTTTCAGGGAAAGATGGAGCATCCCAGGGCTTTCGCAAGAGTCTTCCGAGTTTATTGCAGGTTCCTGGTCCTCCAGTACTCACAAGAGATACGCTTCGGCTTGGAAGCGATGGAGTTCTTGGTGTAGTTCTCGGAGTGCGGATCCTTCTTCAGCAGGTTGCTGTCTGGTCCTAAATTTCCTATCTTCTCTAGCGGCGTCAGGTCTAGCTTACCGCTCCATCAATAATTATCGGTCTGCTATTTCGGCAGGCCATTCACATGTGGAGGGTAAACCCATCGGGGAGTCTCCAATTGTGTGTAAATTAATGAGGGGTATCAGATTGCCTAACCCCCCTCGTCCTCGTTATTCTTCCCTTTGGGATGTTAATATTGTCCTTCGTCTTTTAGAATCTTGGCTGTCTAATAGATTTTTGTCTAGGAAACAGCTGTCTGCTAAACTCACTATGTTGTTATGTTTAATTTCTTGCAAGAAAGTCTCAGATGTCAGGGCTCTGGATTTAGCTGGGAGAGTTTTTTCCCCAGAAGGGGTTTCCTTTTCTATTTCACGTAGAACTAAATGCAATCTGAAGACCGTTTCTTATCCCTGTTTTGTGGACAACCCCAAACTTTGTGTGGTGCAGTGCCTTAGAGCTTTCGAGGTGAGTACAGAAGAGTTTCGTTCTGATATGGGAGGACAATTGCTCATTTCATTAGTTAAGCCTTATCATCCTGTTTCGTCAGCCACCCTTGCTAGATGGATGCGTTGGTTACTGAATGAAGCAGGCATTGATATTTCTAGATTTGGTGCTCATTCTGCCAGAGGCGCTATGGCTTCTAAGTCTTTAGCTTTGGGTTCTCGTTTAGAGGACATTTTAAGGGCAGCAGACTGGTCTTCTCCTTCGACTTTTAAAACTTTCTACTGTAAACCTATTGTGGATATTGCATCAGTGGTTGTCAATCAGCTTTGAACAAGCATAATCTGAGCCTCCGGTCCTGACATAGAATTAAAAAAATTCTAGCATTCGCGTTTAGAATTTTTCAATTCTATTAAGGACACGGAGGCGAGAATTATCCCGCTGCACTGTTGTATATGTTTTATGGTGGTACATTTTATTGTTGAAGTTCATGTACAAGTTACTGTATTTCAGTGCTAACCCACCCTGTTTAGTAGTAGATATAAGTATCTCCTTATGGTATTCAGTTTTTATGGCCTGAATTTTTCCTTTTTTCCTAGGAAATGACGAGAAGTAATTTCGACCCATTCTGGTATCGTTCTAATTCCAGTCAAGGTGGATTCCAGTTCTTCTGTTTTTTCAGGATTTCGTTTTCAAGTTTCATGTTAAGACTTTGACTTATCTGTTGCGAGTTTTTGGACAAAGAAAGAGGAGTGGCTGGGTGTGGTTCAACACTTTATAGGCTTCCTCCTCTATGATCATCATGGATTTTACGAGTGTTGGGATATGTAGTTTTTGTTTTTCCATGTTTTCATTGGCTGCTGTTAAAAATAAAGCATGGAAAGAGAAGCATAATCCTCGACTCCCTGTCCTTAATAGAATTGAAAAATTCTTAACGCGAATGCTAGAACATTTTTTATTAGTTATCCATTCACTGGCCACTTGCAATCCTTAATTAAGTAGCTTTTCACTGACCACTTGCAGTCCTTTCTAGATTCTGCCTCGAAAGCATATGGGGTAGCATTAACCATTTCTTATTTTTCACAAAGTGTAAATGATAACGCGTCCTTCTATGTTAATTTATACATTTTAGGACTCGTTTTAGGCTGATGAATCTTTGGACCCAGTGGTGAGACACCGTAAAACGAGGTAACTGATCAATATATCAAGCAATATATCAATAATATTGTCAACATATATCACCACAATATATCTCACTTTAGACATTAGTTAAGATCGTTAACGCAACCATGACCTTTCAGTCATGAATAACCACACCTTATTAAGTTTTGTGAATTTTATTCCCTATTGATTACAATCTAATAGCAGATGTATTAATCTCAAAACCAAGAAGCAAAAGGTTTCAACAATGCAAAGATCACAAACATAAGATAGTAATATGAAGGTAAACAAATCAAAATGCATAGAACCTCATATATGTCTTAGTTCAGCATAGCACCACGTCAGTCACGTCAGTTACGTCAGTCAAGGTAAATGCCTCATCTAGCCACTAATTAGCATCAGCATGTTGGGCTTCATGCAAAACAATTTAGAACATCAATTTGGAAAACATCTAACTAAGGTCTCTAATCAAAAATACAGCAGTTGGTACCTAGAAAGGAAAAGCGAATAGACAAATTACAAGAGCAACTGTCATAATGACCCTCCTCGGAATGAGTCAGCATACAGGATCAGTCTTCGTCTTTAGGACATCAGTTGAATCGCCATCAGTCTATCTAGTCTAAGGGCAGGGGACACTTCCCTCATAATGAAGAAAGTGTAATGGGGCGACTAAGGGTGAGGATGGTTTTATTACGTCTCAAGTCACCAAACAAAGTGACAGAGTCTCTGGATGCAATCAATATCATTCCCTACCTAGTTCTCTCGAGTCTCCTGTGTCATGGGTTTTTATCCCTTTTTCATAATACATTCCCCCAAAATTCTATTGGATAGTCACTACACCCCACTATCTGTAACCTATCAAATTATACATTAAGTAATGCACTTGTCATTTCACAATAGTTTATAACATTTTGATTGGTCTTCATAATTGATGTTTTTCGTAGGTGGCACATCCGGGGTTACTTCATTCTCTGGCACGTTCTTCGGATCAAAAGTTCTCTTTTCCGTGGTTGAATATCCTTGAAAGTTTCCATATTTTGTTGCAAAGCGTATAAATTTTATACTAAAGCAGCTAGCATGCGGATGAGAAAAACTAGCAATGTTACATAAAACGGAGAAAAGAACAATTGCTGGGTCATGGCCTTTTGCGAGTCAGCACACTGAAGAAACAGAAAAATATGCTTTAATATGAGAGTTACACAGCTAGTTTTCGACGCACGCTAACTTAAGACTTATGGATGCTAATAAATACAATCTTCGTAGATGTTAACGTATTCAATTAATCATAGTACAAGCAATTATTTCTTACAGTCGACATTAGTTTATGCATACAATAATTCTTCACGTTTATAGGTATGTTAGAATACATTTCAAATGAATAATATTTTATAACTATTAATGCAGCTTTGTTAATTGTAAGCATTTCACATCTAGATATATAAAATTTAAACTACGCTCTCTCAGTCCCTCCTCTGATGACGCTCGTCATCACACAATATTCTTTTTGATCTTAATTTTTCACCTTGCACATAATAAGCATTTCAACATCTTGCCCTTTATGTGAGCTTTCCCATATTTCATTGAACATTTTCTCTTTTTCACTTTCTTCATTTCGTCGGGCTCTTTTAGTCCAATTTCTTTTTACTTTGTCATTGATTTTACATGCCCCCCATAATCCTAATAGACAAACCAAAACAATTAATAGACCCATCATAATTTTTGCAAGTAGCCCATTCCAAATGTTGGTAAACCAGCTTCCCACTCGGGCAATTCCTTTCCCAAATTTCTCCCAAACACCAGGTTCTTTCAGATCCTTCAAGTCTGTACTATCTCTAGTAAGGTTAGTAAGCATGCTTCTAATTTTCTTACTGTTATCTGGTATGAATGAGCAACAATGACGCTCATTAAGCATTTTGCAGACACCTCCACTCTTTGCTAAAAGAATGTCTAAAGCAAGCCGATTTTGAAAAATCATAGCTCTTTCTGCAGCAAGTTCAGTATCCATCAGGAGTATGGCTCCTGTAAAATTTGTCAACATGTTATCCACTATAGTAGACAACTTTTGAATTTTCATAGAATTCAAGATAACCCCTACTGATGGTATTATAGCTCCAAATATATCACCAAAGACAGCCGCCACTGATTCTCGTTTTTGTCTAGAATGTTGCAATTCGGACATTTTAGGTATTTGTTTTAAGTCATCAATCTGGTATATCTTTGGGAATACTATTCCCAAATAACATGTCCCATACCATCCCTTAGGGAGACGGTAATATGCATTTAGTCCACAGATATAGATTCCAGGGATCCCTGGATCTTGTCCATTTAACATAAAGGTCCATTTACTCTGAAACAAAAACACATGTCTGCATTCACTCGTACCCACAAATATATTATCTTGATCAGATTTTGGCCTGTATATACAGAGCCTTCCTACGTGTAATGCGTCTATAGCTAATTTGCCTTGCGTTTTGATTGCAGTGTAAGCATAATCATTTGCATAAGTACGTTTTTCTAGTCCTTTTCTAACCTTTCTTTTAACGCCTTGCGTCTATCATCTGTGTGATCTAAAAAGCTCTTTTCTACCGACGACAGCAAGCAAGTCAAATTGTTGCGATGTGCATAAGCAGTTCCAAATGTAAGTGTTGGCTCAAAGAATCCTCTAACTATTTTTATATCATGTTCTTTTGCTAATCTATTTAGGAATTCAATCACAGGCACAAAAGAAAACAAAACATCCAAGTTTGAATAAAAGTATTGCACATGCTCTTGATTATAGAATCTTGTTAATAGCAGGCTGCAACTAATTCCCTAAGTAAGAGGGAGGCTATGATAAGTAACTCCCTCCTGCACAGATGAAGGAATTTTAGTACATACATAACAATTTTTCGCATCCATGGTTTCCACATACTCATTTAATAAGTGATAGAAGACATTAGTAGATAGTTCTCCTTTTGCATTAGTCCCTTCATGCATATGTCTTGCATCTTGCTCAAATCTCTCCCACGGTGTTAGTTTAGTAGTGGTAGTTTCAGGTTTCGAAGTTGCATTAATAGTTTCTTTCTCTCTCCATGGCATTCCCACAATCACTCCCACAATTATTACTGCACATTCAACACCTATTATAAGACCTAACCAACCACACACCCTACTCCCTTTGCTACTATTCCTATTGTAAGCCATGTTTGTATAGAATCAGTATAGCAGATCAACAATCAACTTGATGATAAACTCTTTGCGTATATTACAGCGTCTTCACTCACTCCAGGACCCCTTTTTGTCGATTCCGGTTAGCAGCTTGTCGTAATCAGGCTTCTTTAAAAGTCAAGTTCGGTTTTAGTGTCACTTCCAGTAGTTTCTAAAGTCTCTTTCTCTTTTTTTTTTTTTTTTTTTAGCTTTCACGAATTCAATTTTAGCCGAGTTTCCCTTTAAATATCTTCAGGTACCGTAGTATTGGTCTGGTACTTCTCGATCAAAACAAAATGCTAAGAATTCTTGTTGCCATTCAGAGGTTGTAGCATATGCCCATTCAGGACCTGTATATCTTCTGTTCGCTATTCTTTTTCTTTTTAACCTTCGTTCACCTTGTTGTTCTCCTTCACTCAGATCATCTGCTTGTGAAGTATCACTTTCTTCTATTATTGTGTCATTCGATACCTCTCTTAGTTTGGATGTGACTTGTCTGGCCAATTATCGCCTCTATGTGTCTTGGTTCGATGTTTTCCTTCAGGGCGTTGGACAGCACCCTCCTCTTGTGATATGGTGTTTCCTCTTGACGGACCTGCAACTGGTTCGGGAGACTCTGACACGTTTTGATTTGTATCTACAGTTTCTCCTTCTCTTTCGTCTTCTGGTTCTATGTTGGGTTCGGACTCTAACCCGTACTCGTCTACTTCTGGGAGAACTTCTCCTTGGCTTAGTTCTCCTGCTGCCTCGACTGAGATAGGCACTCTTTCACCTCTCTCGAACTTATTGACAGTTTGAGGGACGAGGCTGTTCTCAGTGGGCTCTCCGATAGTCTCAGTTACTTCTTGACTGTTTTCTGACCCTGAGACCTCTCTTCCTGAAGTCGCCGTGCCAGAAATTTCAAGTTCTTCTTCAACCAGACACGTTACCTTTTTCGTATGACTGGCATGTATCCAATTGGGAACTCCGGCACATTTCACAGCAGTGGTAGTCGTCAATATTACTTGATAGGGCCCCTTCCAACACGGCTCAAGACACGATTTTCTCACGTGTTTCTTGACAACCACACAATCTCCAGCTTGCAGAGAGTGACCTGGATCGCCAATCGGTGGCAACGTGTTAGCTTCCACTTGGTGAGAAAAAGAGCGAATTACGTCAGCCAAACCTTTGCAGTAATCCAACACCATATCATCTGTAATATTCACTAGTGCATTTGTAGGTACTGCTGATAATCTCATAGCTCTGCCCATGAGAATTTCGTGGGGAGATAATCCCGTCTTCTTGTCTGGGGTATTTCTCATAGTCATCTGCACTAGAGGTAAGGCGTCTGGCCACTTCATGTTTGTAGCTGCACACATTTTTGCCATTCTTGATTTTAAAGTACCATTCATCTGTTCAACTAGTCCTGATGCTTCAGGGCGATAGCTACAATGCAGCTTTTGTTCAATGTTGAGTGCGGCACACAGAAGTTTAATCACCTCATTGTCAAAGTGTCTCCCCCTATCTGATTCTATAGAAACCGGAAACCCGAATCTTGGTATCAGCTCCCTGAGTAGTAGTTTTGCAACTGTAAGACTGTCATTCCTACGTGTGGGATATGCCTCAATCCAATGACTGAAAACACACACAATCACCAACACGTACTTCAATCCTCCACAAACAGGCATTTTGATAAAATCCATTTGCATTTTGTTGAATGGACCTCCAGCTCTCCCAATGTGGCTCAAAGTTACCACAGTTCCTTTTCCAGCATTCATCTGTTGACAGATGACGCACCTGTGGCAAGTGATTTCTGCGGCATGTCTGAATTTTGGATTGAACCAATCAATCTTAAAGGACCTGATCATGGCATCTCTTCCCAGATGTGCCTGGCCATGATAGAGCCGGGCAAACTGTGATAAAAGACTATTTGGCAGAACCAATTTTCCCTCTTCTGAAACCCATAGATCATCTACTCTTTGTACACATTGCATTCTCTGCCAGGAACGTTTTTCTTCTTTGCTAGCACGACTTTGTAATGTTTTCAGTTCATCTAAGGTATCAACCACTCGTAATGCTAGACTTAAACTTGTGTCGTTTTCAGTTTGTGGTAACAATTCCCACTGCTCTTTAAACGATATACAGTTCAATGCACAAAATCTTGCGACTTGATCTGCATAGCTGTTTCCCATAGACACAAAATTTTGTGATCTGATGTGAGCACTGCACTTCACCACGGCAACTTCGAGAGGTAACTGAATCGCATGTAACAAATCTCTTATTTGTTCACCGTTTTTCACAGGAGAACCAGAGGAGGTCATGAAACCCCTCTGTGACCAGAGTTGGCCAAAATCATGCACAATTCCAAATCCATATCTGCTGTCAGTATAGATAGTGACTTTCAAATTTACAGCTGCGTGGCATGCCTTAGTAAGAGCTATTAATTCTGCCACTTGTGCAGAAAACACTTTCTCGAGCCAGGAGGCTTCGACAATGCCAGTTATGGTACATACTGCGTAACCGGCTCTCAATGTTCCTGCTGAATCTCTTAGACAGGACCCATCAACAAACATAATGCAATTGTTTTCTTTTAACTGGGTATCCTGTATGTCTGGGCGAGGTTTGGTACAGAGTTCAGTCACCTCAAGACAATCATGTTCAAATTCTTCCCCATCTTTGATTTCAGTATTTTCATTGGGAAGTAAGGTTGCCGGGTTCAGCACAGTGCATCTCTTTAGTGTGACATTTGGTGACCCCAGTATAATCGTCTCATATCTAGTGAGACGTGCATTTGTCATGTGTTGTGTCTTAGTTCGTGTCAACAGAATTTCAACTGAATGTGGAACCATTACTGTCAGAGGGTATCCCATGACTATGCCTTCACATTGTGAAAGGCTTTGACCAACTGCTGCAACTGCCCGCAAACAACCCGGTAAGGCTGCTGCGACAGGGTCCAAGGTAGCTCAAAAATATGCTACAGGGCGATTTGCATCTCCGTGGACCTGTGTTAAAACAGACAAAGAACAAGCAACAGAAAAGGTTTCTCATAGTCAGGCATTCCCAATGCTGGTGCCCTGCACATGCATTCTTTTAATTCTACAAATGATTCAAGATCCTCTTTTGTCAAAGTTATTGTGTATGGCTCATCCTTGACTTCTTTTCCTGTCAATTTTATTAAAGGCTTTGAGATGATTGAGAAGTTGGGTATCCACTGACGACAGTAGCCCACCATTCCCAAAAACATCCTGACATCTCTTTTTGTTGTTGGGGGATTCATCTGCAAAACAGCTGTTATTCTTTCCTTTGATATTCTTCGAGACCCTTTCTCAATCAAATGTCCCAAGTATTTCACTTCTTTTTGACAGTATTGTAACTTTCTGGGTGACACCTTGTGTCCATTCTTTCCCAGATGATTCAATAATGCAATGGTATCATATTTACAACTGTCTCTGGTTTTGGATGCAATTAGCAAATCATCAATGTACTGCACAAGAGTGGATTTAAAAGGCAGCACAAGAGGTTCCAAGTCCTTCTTCAATATTTGATTGAAGATGGATGGTGACTCTGAGAACCCTTGAGGAATTCTGCACCAACTATACACCTTGTCCAAAAATTTGAAACTGAACAAAAATTGGCTGTCCTCATGAAGAGGTATCGAAAAGAATGCTTGTGATAGGTCTACCACAGTAAACCATTCAGCATCACAAAGAACCTGGAACATTATTACCGCTGGATACACAATCCAAAAAGGGAGCACCCTGTCTTACATTTCAGCTCGAATAGCCCCAAAGCATCATGATAAATGCAGTCATTAGAATGAATTCAAATAATATTTCAAAAAGTCTTTCACCATAAATGGGTGCAGCAAGTGCTGTAATGTTGTAGAAAGTTTTTCACCATAAGTTGGTGCGACGAATGCTGTATCTCCGGACACGTGTTTCTGGCTTTCGGCCGTCATCAGCGGAGAGCAAAGTGTGGCAGACGGGGTTGCTTGAAATGCCGCCTAAACGTATTCTCAGGTTTTTGTACCACTCAGTAGGCGCACAGGTGCTTCACCAGAGCTCGTCAGCTCAAAGGCTCACGGGAGCCGTTAAATACACAATCCAAAAAGGGAGCACCCTGTCTTACATTTCAGCTCGAATAGCCCCAAAGCATCATGATAAATGCAGTCATTAGAATGAATTCAAATAATATTTCAAAAAGTCTTTCACCATAAATGGGTGCAGCAAGTGCTGTAATGTTGTAGAAAGTTTTTCACCATAAGTTGGTGCGACGAATGCTGTATCTCCGGACACGTGTTTCTGGCTTTCGGCCGTCATCAGCGGAGAGCAAAGTGTGGCAGACGGGGTTGCTTGAAATGCCGCCTAAACGTATTCTCAGGTTTTTGTACCACTCAGTAGGCGCACAGGTGCTTCACCAGAGCTCGTCAGCTCAAAGGCTCACGGGAGCCGTTAAATACACAATCCAAAAAGGGAGCACCCTGTCTTACATTTCAGCTCGAATAGCCCCAAAGCATCATGATAAATGCAGTCATTAGAATGAATTCAAATAATATTTCAAAAAGTCTTTCACCATAAATGGGTGCAGCAAGTGCTGTAATGTTGTAGAAAGTTTTTCACCATAAGTTGGTGCGACGAATGCTGTATCTCCGGACACGTGTTTCTGGCTTTCGGCCGTCATCAGCGGAGAGCAAAGTGTGGCAGACGGGGTTGCTTGAAATGCCGCCTAAACGTATTCTCAGGTTTTTGTACCACTCAGTAGGCGCACAGGTGCTTCACCAGAGCTCGTCAGCTCAAAGGCTCACGGGAGCCGTTAAATACACAATCCAAAAAGGGAGCACCCTGTCTTACATTTCAGCTCGAATAGCCCCAAAGCATCATGATAAATGCAGTCATTAGAATGAATTCAAATAATATTTCAAAAAGTCTTTCACCATAAATGGGTGCAGCAAGTGCTGTAATGTTGTAGAAAGTTTTTCACCATAAGTTGGTGCGACGAATGCTGTATCTCCGGACACGTGTTTCTGGCTTTCGGCCGTCATCAGCGGAGAGCAAAGTGTGGCAGACGGGGTTGCTTGAAATGCCGCCTAAACGTATTCTCAGGTTTTTGTACCACTCAGTAGGCGCACAGGTGCTTCACCAGAGCTCGTCAGCTCAAAGGCTCACGGGAGCCGTTAAATACACAATCCAAAAAGGGAGCACCCTGTCTTACATTTCAGCTCGAATAGCCCCAAAGCATCATGATAAATGCAGTCATTAGAATGAATTCAAATAATATTTCAAAAAGTCTTTCACCATAAATGGGTGCAGCAAGTGCTGTAATGTTGTAGAAAGTTTTTCACCATAAGTTGGTGCGACGAATGCTGTATCTCCGGACACGTGTTTCTGGCTTTCGGCCGTCATCAGCGGAGAGCAAAGTGTGGCAGACGGGGTTGCTTGAAATGCCGCCTAAACGTATTCTCAGGTTTTTGTACCACTCAGTAGGCGCACAGGTGCTTCACCAGAGCTCGTCAGCTCAAAGGCTCACGGGAGCCGTTAAATACACAATCCAAAAAGGGAGCACCCTGTCTTACATTTCAGCTCGAATAGCCCCAAAGCATCATGATAAATGCAGTCATTAGAATGAATTCAAATAATATTTCAAAAAGTCTTTCACCATAAATGGGTGCAGCAAGTGCTGTAATGTTGTAGAAAGTTTTTCACCATAAGTTGGTGCGACGAATGCTGTATCTCCGGACACGTGTTTCTGGCTTTCGGCCGTCATCAGCGGAGAGCAAAGTGTGGCAGACGGGGTTGCTTGAAATGCCGCCTAAACGTATTCTCAGGTTTTTGTACCACTCAGTAGGCGCACAGGTGCTTCACCAGAGCTCGTCAGCTCAAAGGCTCACGGGAGCCGTTAAATACACAATCCAAAAAGGGAGCACCCTGTCTTACATTTCAGCTCGAATAGCCCCAAAGCATCATGATAAATGCAGTCATTAGAATGAATTCAAATAATATTTCAAAAAGTCTTTCACCATAAATGGGTGCAGCAAGTGCTGTAATGTTGTAGAAAGTTTTTCACCATAAGTTGGTGCGACGAATGCTGTATCTCCGGACACGTGTTTCTGGCTTTCGACCGTCATCAGCGGAGAGCAAAGTGTGGCAGACGGGGTTGCTTGAAATGCCGCCTAAACGTATTCTCAGGTTTTTGTACCACTCAGTAGCCGCACAGGTGCTTCACCAGAGCTCGTCAGCTCAAAGGCTCACGGGAGCCGTTAAATACACAATCCAAAAAGGGAGCACCCTGTCTTACATTTCAGCTCGAATAGCCCCAAAGCATCATGATAAATGCAGTCATTAGAATGAATTCAAATAATATTTCAAAAAGTCTTTCACCATAAATGGGTGCAGCAAGTGCTGTAATGTTGTAGAAAGTTTTTCACCACAAGACTTTTGGCGGCATTTCAAGCATCCCCACAGACTTTGGCTGCTCTCTGCTGATGACGGGCTAAACCTAGAAACACGTGTCCAGAGATACACAGCACTTGCTGCACCTACTTAGGTGAAAGACTTTTGATTACTTTTTCAATACAAAACAAAGTGACTGCATTTACCATGATGCATTGGGGCTAACTTTTTGCTGGAGTGTGAGGCAGTGTGCTCCCTTTTTTCTTTTTGTCCAATTATTACCGCTGGGTTAGGTACCACAGGGCAGCATTTTATCACAATTTCATTTATTTTCCTCAAATCCTGCTGCACAATTCGACCTTTTCCACAGGGCTTCTGTAAACCCATTATGGGAGAGTTACACGGACTGCTCAAGTCTTCTTTCAGGACTCCCTGTCTGAGAAAATCTGCAATTATTTGTGACACCTCAATGAGGACGTCTTGGGTCATGTGGTATTGTGACACTTGTGGGAACACTGCATTCGGCTTTATCTGAACCTTGACTGGTTCTACTCCTTTTATCAATCCTACTTCTTTCCCAGTCAAATCCCACACTTTCTCTGTCATGGTCCATTGTAGTTCAACAGGTAGGTCGATCAAAGTATGCATTGGGAATAAAGTAATCAAAGGGTAGTCTTCATTTGTCTCTCCTCCTTCCTCTATGAATTGACTCTCATCTCCCTCATCGTCACTATTTGTCTGTACTTCTATTCCATGATTGGAACAGGTAATTGAACATTTTGTCTTACACTGTAAGTCCCTTCCTGGTAAGGATACTGGACTTGAATCGCATACAACAAATCTATGCAGCCCTTGAAAGTTGCCAATTTCAACCTCCACCGGATCAGTAATCGGATTAGTCAGGTACTGATTTGCCACACCAACCACTCGTATAGTACGCCCTGAGAGAGGTAATCTCGGGACTTCTGCACTTCGAACTGTAGAGCGTGTAGCTCATGTGTCGACCAAAAATGGAACCTTATAGCCCATTACTTTTCCCTCTACGTATGGGCCTCTCTGATCCACCTCTAGAGATGCTACAAGCCTGCACTCTTCACTGTCTGAGCTGTCATCTGACCAATCCTCATTCATGCCATTTTCACCCTGTAATGGGAATTGTTGCACAGTATTATTTTGATTGGTTACCTGGCCTGTGACCTGCTGAGGAAGCATCACCTGTTGCTGTCCCATCGGAGCCATTGGTAATTGCATTTGCTGTCTAGGCACCATAGGAATCTGCTGCTGTACTGGTTGCATTTGTACTGACTGAAAACGGCATTTGCATCTGCTGCATGGGCTGTACCCCTTGCATTTGTACCAAATTATTCTGAAAATTCGGGTTTTGATGTCTCACTTTTGGACCTCGTGAATTTTGTAATGTACCAACATTAATGCTCTGCTGAACTGCACCATCCTGCACCATATTCGGGCACTCCCGTTTCCAGTGCCCCACGCCCCCGCACGCGTGACATGGTGACATCCTTTTTACTCCTTGAACATCATTTTGAACAACAACATTATTCATGTCCAAACCACGGTTCACAAACCCTCGACCTCGGCCTCTTGGTTGAGCCTGAAACACACCATTCATTTGCGGTTGTTGCTGTATCATTTGCTGAACTCCATTTCCCTGTATTCCAGCTTGGGCAGCCCTTATCTGCATCACCATCACCTTTTCCTTAAACTTTTTCTGCTTCAACTCAATCTCATCACTACAGTATTTTGCATACTGCAACACCTCATCAATCGGTTTAGATTGCCAACAAATCAAATGATTCTTAATCATTTGGCTAACCTCTGGTCTCAACCCTTCAACGAATCTAAATACAAGGTGATTCATGTCCTTCGGTTCAATAGTCTCAGTACCACTGTAATGTTTGAACGCTTTCAATAATCTCTCGTAATAAGCATGTATTGACTCCTTAACCTCCTGAGAGATCCGGTCGATTTTCTGCCAATCGGTCACCTTCGGCGACACCTTTTGTTTCAAGAACTCAATTACTTTATGATAATATTTCATCACCTCTTCTGAAGGTGCTCCAGTCACCTTATCTCTTGCCGGCTCCTTCGTTGGCCAATCTACCCCTCTCTTGCACTCGAGCCACAAATCAGGCGGAACAATGATCTCAAATAAAGTATTCAAGTCTTCCCAGAGACACTTTGCAAGTTTCACGAACCTGTCCATTTGTTGATACCACTCAATCGGCTTCTCTCTTAATCTAGGATAATCGTTCGTAAAAGATAAAATATCTCCTCTAGACCACGGCACATGTACTAAAACACCACCAGCTGTCTCTCTCATAGGTAAGATTTTTACCGATCCCAGGTCAGGTGACGTCCTAACTTCATTGGACCCTGGACTGTCTCCCTTTCCCTTATCTCTTTTCTTTGCCCATCGGCCTTCCCATTTCTCCAATGCACCCCAAATTTGTGCACTTTGCAACAGTTCTCTCAGATGTGCCTTCATGCCTGCAGATCTCATGTGTTCAAAATCTTTGGAGTCAAAATCTAATCTGTAACTTCTTTTCAAATGCTTAGTGTTTCCGATATCAATATTATATTTATCTGCCAAATTAGCTAATCTCTGATGTACTTTGCCTACCTCTTTGGTAATCTTGGGGCATAAGTACCTCAATTCTGCCTCAGTGTATGATTCCAACATATTTACTCCCATTGTTCCTTCCACTAATTGGCAGCTTCTGCCCCTAGTCGTACAAAATTCAAGTATTCATCTTGTTTTTCTTTCTCAGGTTCAATTGTAGTCATTGCAGTCTTTTGTGAGGTAAGTTTTCTCTAACCACTCATTTAACTGCTGTACTGTAAAACCCTGCAGTGAAATATTCCCTGCATGTATCATTGGGGTGTGTGAGGTATTTGTACTCATGGTTTGGGGAGTTAAAACTCCCAACCCTGCTTGACGCATCGCTTCGAGAGGTGCCCCTACTGGACTAAGGTCCAATAAGGGTCTCTGTGGCTCATTTACTTGTTCTCCAGGGGCCATTATCTGGGGTGTTCTCATAGGCCCTCCTCTTATCGCTTCCTGAGTCATCACTCCCTGATCACACATCCCTGATTTACCTTGTGCATACAATGGTACGGGGGGACCAACAGTAATGGGTAACGATATAGCGGCAGGTGCCTGACCTGGACCCAGACTTCTTGGGGCCTCAACACCATAGGTCTGCTCCAGTGTACCCGGTACGGGTACTAACGGTGGTCCCGCTACAGGGTTATACCCTGGTATCAACTGTGGTTGTTGAGACATTAGCTTCGGAGTTGATTCAATCTGTATTAACTTTGGCTTTGTGTATATCGGGTCTGGCGGCACTATCAAGTTTGTAGTAGTCTCAAGCACTGGAACATCTGGGTAGATTCTCTTTATCTGCGGTGGAGGCTGCAACTGAATCGGAAAGTCTGGTGCAGTGGGTACACTGACACCATTCTGTATCAAAGCTGTATCGCTAGTCTGTACTGTATCAGTAACTCCCTTTTCCTGCGTCTGGTTCCCAGGATCCAAGCTAGTACTTGGAGTATTGTCACTCACCGCATATGGTGGCGGACGATCATGTAACAATCTATCTATAAATTCCTCATCATCTGAATCATCTTCCTCTTCCCAGGACCTTTTATTTTCTTTAGTTTTGCCTGAATCTTTGTTGGTTTTACAGGAGGCTTTCTTTCCCTGTGTCTCTTCTCCCTGGGATATTGCTGGGAATAACTTCAACCCATCTACGATTCCCCTCCTCCATATTTTGCTCTTGTCGTCCCACCTAGCCTCTGCATAGGATTTTTCTGCCCTTCTCAGCCTTCTCTGAAACCTTTCTTGTCTATGTTTAAGGGCCATCAAGTCCCAAATCGCCAAAGCCTCGTATTGTGCCGGTCTCGGAGGTGGCTTCTGTGTACTTAACATCCACCTCAGATTTTCTAGTACCTTTGGATTAAACGTCCCATGCTCTGGAAACGCTAAACACCCTTCTTTTTCTGTTAATTTGCGCCACTGTTTCATCCATAAACAAGGTGCAACACCTTTCTCTTCCATAACCGTGTAAGCCGGAGTACCCTCAGGTGGTGTGGGTTCTCCATCGGTTGCAACAATATACACATCTCCCTGTAGAGCGCTCTTGAATGCTTTGACAAAATTCATTTTTTTTTTTTTTTTTTTTTTTTCGTATTTTGTATTTAATCAGAAATGGCTTAGTTCCCAGGACACTCTTTACCCACCCTTTCTCAACCTATTGTCTCTCACGGACGGCAGCCAATCCGTGCGCGACCCTTCTCGACATCTGACCTATCTCAGCGCGGCACCACTGACGTCACACTCACACACACAGCAGCTGACAAAGTCTTGCGGCTTGTCCGCTCTTCACTGACCCCTACAACTCACACAAACTAATGCAAATTATTGCGAGCACCTTAAAATGATAACACAAATCTGTCGGTTTACTACAGGAAGGGTAACACATTCGCTTCAGAACTTTACAGAGATTTCACTTGAAGCCTCAGCCGCAACTCTCTCCTTATCAGTTCCCTCATATGCAAGCAGAATTCGACCCGCAAATTCTACTCTCGACTTGTCAATGACTCCTTCTAGTGCACTTTAGAATTTGTCAAATCTCCATCTAAGGTTTCATTCACACGTTACAACTCAAACTCGACTTGTTAACCATGCCCGATTGACCTATTAAACCGTACAGATTACAACTTAAACCACATTTGTCTTCAATACTCCGGAGTCTTAGACCTCGACAGGTCCGTACACAACAACCAACCACGTGGATAATTTTGAGCAACAAGCGCTACATTCACATGAAGTACGCCAACTTCCCTACTCTCATACTGTGGAGTACGCCCACTCCTGCTAAACAACACTTAATTTGGCCTAAATACACACAATTTTTTTCACAACCACCAGCAAGATGCATAAGCTTAGGCAAGCGCAAAGACCCTAACCACGCACACTATGGCGCCGAGAACATTCCCAACTCATTTAGGCAGGCTCCGAGATCCCGGGAAAGCCATGGCGAACTTAGAAACCCATCATATCTCCAAATTGCATTATCACAGAAAAACAAATTAAACAATGAAACTCCGTCCTAGGGCCCCCAAGGGCCAAACCGTTGCTCTGCTACCAGAACTGCTAACGCGTCCTTCTATGTTAATTTATACATTTTAGGACTCGTTTTAGGCCAATGAATCTTTGGACCCAGAGGTGAGACACCGTAAGACGAGGTAACTGATCAATATATCAAGCAATATATCAATAATATTGTCAACATATATCACCACAATATATCTCACTTTAGACATTAGTTAAGATCGTTAACGCAACCATGACCTTTCAGTCATGAATAACCACACCTTATTAAGTTTTGTGAATTTGATTCCCTATTGTTTACAATCTAATAGCAGATGTATTAATCTCAAAACCAAGAAGCAAAAGAGCATAGTCACAATGCGGCAACTATGATAAGGTTTCAACAATGCAAAGATCACAAACATAAGATAGTAATATGAAGGTAAACAAATCAAAATGCATAGAACCTCATATATGTCTTAGTTCAGCATAGCACCACGTCAGTCACGTCAGTTACGTCAGTCAAGGTGAATGCCTCATCTAGCCACTAATTAGCATCAGCATGTTGGGCTTCATGCAAAACAATTTAGAACATCAATTTGGAAAACATCTAGCTAAGGTCTCTAATCAAAAATACAGCAGTTGGTACCTAGAAAGGAAAAGCGAATAGTCAAATTACAAGAACAACTGTCATAATTACCCTCCTCGGAATGAGTCAGCATACAGGATCAGTCTTCGTCTTCAGGACATCAGTTGAATCGCCGTCAGTCTATCTAGTCTAAGGGCAGGGGACACTTCCCTCATAAGGAAGAAAGTGTAATGGGGCGACTAGAGGTGAGGATGGTTTTATTAAGTCTCAAGTCACCAAACAAAGTGACAGAGTTTCTGGATGCAATCAATATCATTCCCTACCTAGTTCTCTCGAGTCTCCTGTGTCATGGGTTTTTATCCCTTTTTCATAATACATTCCCCCAAAATTCTATTGGATAGTCACTACACCCCACTATCTGTAACCTATCAAATTATACATTAAGTAATGCACTTGTCATTTCACGATAGTTTATAACATTTTGATTGGTCTTCATAATTGACGTTTTTCGTAGGTGGCACATCCAGGGTTACTTCATTCTCTGGCACGTTCTTCGGGTCAAAAGTTCTCTTTTCCATGGTTGAATATCCTTGAAAGTTTCCATATTTTGTTGCAAAGCGTATAAATTTTATACTAAAGCAGCTAGCATGCGGATGAGAAAAACTAGCAATGTTACATAAAACGGAGAAAAGAACAATTGCTGGGTCATGGCCTTTTGCGAGTCAGCACACTGAAGAAACAGAAAAATATGCTTTAATATGAGAGTTACACAGCTAGTTTTCGACTCACGCTAACTTAAGACTTATGGTTGCTAATAAATACAATCTTTGTAGATGTTAACGTATTCAATTAATCATAGTACAAGCAATTATTTCTTACAGTCGACATTAGTTTATGCATACAATAATTCTTCACGTTTATAGGTATGTTAGAATACATTTTAAATGAATAATATTTTATAACTATTAATGCAGCTTTGTTAATTGTAAGCATTTCACATCTAGATATATAATATTTAAACTACGCTCTCTCATAAATATATTTAGTTTTCTCCTGCATTTTTTAGAGCGCGAACTCGACCCAAAGGCATTGGAAAACTTTGCATCAGCATCCGTTACATTACACAGCACAAGGTACAGTTTTTTTTAAGCACGGGGGAGATTCAGATTTGCCCAGAATCACAGGGTGTTGTTGAACCGGCGCAAACATTGGAACTTGATTCTCCGGATTCAAAGTCGGCATCTCTAAAGGAAACGAAAAACATACATGGCTGAATGTGCCATTCAAGTATTAGATGGGATCGCTTAAGCGCTCTTATCTCGAAGTTATTTCCTTGTTCAATACATGTTCTTGTTCGCCCTCCGACATTTGCCCATTTTCCTTTGCCGTACCTACAACCTGTTTGTTTTTTATTTGCCTGACCTTAACATGCCCGCATATGCAGGACGTAACTCCTACCACAAGTCGCATTGACAAGTGCGCATGTACGCGGGGTCAGAGGTTACAATCGTGTCTTTTTGCATGCAGCATGGCGTCCTCCATGGATCCTGAGAGTGAGAATGGCGAAGGCAAGAGGAGGCGAAAGCAAGGAAAGAAGGAGAGTGCACCAGGTACCGACATAATACTGCAAGGGCCACCGCCCAGGCAGACTGCCTCGAGGCATTGTGCATGTCTTTATGCCTTATTATGTGCCGTGCGTAAAAAGTTGCTAAATTGTCATCGCAGTAGCCAGTGCTTTATTATTTTTATGAAATCTGGGTATACAGATGCGTCTTCGCGAAATGACATGCCGTAATGTGTTGTGAACCACAGTGTAGTTATGATTAAAAAAAAAGAGTGCCTCATCTCGTAGTGTTGTCCCGCTGCCGTTCTTGGAAGCACTGCGCGCGACATTAGCCCAGGATAGCCGAAACTGGGATAGTGGTGGTCTTGTATTATAACAGCTACAAATTATATGGAGCCTCCTATCCCCTAAGAGCCGTTGAAGCTCTTTATCAGCGAAAGCAACGCTACTGGTAGTAAAATAAGGCTTTGGGTGCGAGACGATCAGAGATTTATCTCTTCTGCTCCGCGTGACTTGGGGGGCGGGTTCGAGGACGAGTTGTAGGACGAGCATCGTAGTAGTGGAAGCAAGTATTCTACGATCATTTTGATAAGAGTAGGTGGTATTGAGGGAGTAGAATCTGAAGAGTTCGAGGCGAGTGTGCTTTGTAGTTAGATTTTGCAGAGTGTCCCAGGGTGGTAGGAACACTAGTGCAAGCGCCGTGCTTGCCCTGTTGCCCGTTGTTATCCCTTTTGTTCTGCTGCCTCCTGCACTACAAGCCCTCCCTCTTTATTCTTCTCGAGTGCCAGTAGCGGGCACTCCCCTGACTAGGAATACCTCTAAACACAACGCACGATAAACCTGTGTTATCCCTTCCTCTGATCCCAGCTTTCTCAACCTGGTATGGTGTTATCCACTTTATCGCCCGTGGTGTCTCTCGTCTCTTAGATACTTTTATTTCATCTGAATGCCTTTTTTCCTAAATTTCAGATGCACTATTTTTTCCTCCTCCCTTTGATATCACAGGTGCCACCCCCTGGTTTGCCTTTTCTTTTGTCACTCGACTTCCCTTTTGTGGCTGTCTCCTGACCTCTTATTTTGTGCCACTCTTGGTGTCATCCGACGCCTTTGTTGCTGTCCACCCTTGACTGCAAGCTCAATACACAAATATAGCTAGCTGTATGAACAATTCTTCTCTGTTCCAGGGTGTTTCTTGTCCTTTATTCAGGCACTGCAGTGCTCCCCAACTATCTCACTTTTCTAGACTGCCCCTCGCTACTCTACCATCAAGAAGTTCCCCATATGACAGGTATAAACCCTGTAACTGCAGAATTGGATCTAATGCCTTAAGACACAGAATAGCCTGGACCTTCGATAAAGTGGGTGCCAGACTTAGCAGCACGTTTGTAAACTTTGGTAGAAGTTTCAAGATCAAAGGCTGCTCCTGCAACTCTTGTCTAATATCATAAGGAAGCATCATCTGGATTTATATATATATGCTGTCTTATTTTTGTGAATTTTTCTAGATGGTGAACTGCGGCCTGAGGGTGTTGTCATACTTTATATGGTTTTAGGAAGCAGTGCCAGCACTTATATAAAGGGCTTTACAAACTTCACATTCTATGATGGAAAGTAACTGTTTACAATGCTATGGACCATGTGTACATAAAGGCAGCTCTCACAAGTAGGCTGGTGGGAGGTTTTAATTACCCAGTTTTCAAAGCCTAGAAGCTGCTCTTTCATTACTTGTGTTGCCCAGTCCCTATCCTTTAGGTAGAGGGAGCCCACGTCCTTGTACTACATATGTGTAGCTTTCCATACAAGCCCTCAGTTACCAGCGTTCCTTAATGCTCACATGTGCTACACTGGGAAAAAAAAAAGGAGGCGGTGAAGAGCGCCTTCACCTTTGAAGGTCTGGTAGGTTTATCATAATGTTGGGTATTGTTTAATCAGATGAGTTACAATCATAAAGAGGGCAACAAATACCAGGATATGCACTTACCCAGTACCTATTAATGGTCTAGGTCCTAAGTTAATGTCTGTTGTGCAATGAGTGTGTTTGCCACAAAGATTTGCATCACTATTCCATGTGCTCTTCTCTATGAAGACAACTGGCATCCAGCGGAACTTAGGGCAGTGCATCTGCGTCACCACAATAGTACTGATTATATACAACTCTTGACTCCATCACATGCATGCCACTACACCCAGCCATATACTTAGCTGAGAATTTGCTACCTCACCAGTGAGAAAGCTGAATTAATTACTAATGGTTTTGCTTATTAATAAGTAAGAATTTGCATGGAATTTGGCTAACATAGAAAATAATGATTGACTTGGAAAATGTGTCCACTTGAGTGGCCGATATAAACGAAGTAAACGTTTTTAGTGAGTGCATATTATTATTTGTTATTGTGTAGAGAAAAATTTGTTAGTATGTCACATTAACAGTTTCATGTTATGTATTTGATTTATTAACTGTAGGAAGTTGGCTCTGTATGTGCTATTTCAAAGTAAGGAATAGCATGCACAGAGTCCAAGGGTTCCCCTTAGAGGTAAGATAGTGGCAAAAAGAGATAATTCTAATGCTCTATTTTGTGGTAGTGTGGTCGAGCAGTAGGCTTATCCAAGGAGTAGTGTTAAGCATTTGTTGTACATACACACAGGCAATAAATGAGGAACACACACTCAGAGACAAATCCAGCCAATAGGTTTTGTTATAGAAAAACATATTTTCTTAGTTTATTTTAAGAACCACAGGTTCAAATTCTACATGTAATATCTCATTTGAAAGGTATTGCAGGTAAGTACTAGCATGTATACTTTTTACATAAAACACAATAAGCTGTTTTAAAAGTTGACACTTAGTGCAATTTTCACAGTTCCTGGGGGAGGTAAAGTATTGTTAGGTTTCACAGGTAAGTAAGTCACTTACAGGTTTCAGTTTTGGGTCCAAGGTAGCCCACCGTTGGGGGTTCAGAGCAACCCCAAAGTTATCACACCAGCAGCTCAGGGCCGGTCAGGTGCAAAGGTCAAAGAGGTGCCCAAACCACGTAGGCTATAATGGAGAGAAGGGGGTGCCCCGGTTCCAGTCTGCCAGCAGGTAAGTACCCGCGTCTTCGGAGGGCAGACCAGGGGGGTTTTGTAGGGCACCGGGGGGGGACACAAGTCAGCACAAAAAGTACATCCTCAGCAGCGCGGGGGTGGCCGGGTGCAGTGTGCAAACACGCGTCGGGTTTACAATGGTTTTCAATGAGAGATCAAGGGATCCCTTCAGCGTTGCAGGCAGGCAAGGGGGGGGCTCCTCGGGGTAGCCACCACCTGGGCAAGGGAGAGGGCCTCCTGGGGGTCACTCCTGCACAGGAGTTCCGTTCCTTTAGGGGCTGCGGGTGCAGGGTCTTTTCCAGCCGTAGGGAAATGGAGTTCAGGCAGTCGCGGTCAGGGGGAGCCTCGGGATTCCCTCTGCAGGCGTCGCTGTGGGGGCCAAGGGGGGACAACGTTGGTTACTCACGGTCTTGGAGTCGCCGGAGGGTCCTCCCTGAGGTGTTGGTTCTCCACCAGTCGAGTCGGGGTCTCCGGGTGCAGTGTTGCAAGTCTCACGCTTCTTGCGGGGAGTTGCAGGGGTCTTTAAATCTGCTCCTTGAAACAAAGTTGCAGTTCTTTTGGAGCAGTGCCGCTGTCCTCGGGAGTTTCTTGTCTTTTTTGAAGCAGGGCAGTCCTCAGAGGATTCAGAGGTCGCTGGTCCCTTGGAAAGCGTCGCTGGAGCAGGTTTCTTTGGAAGGCAGGAGACAGGCCGGTAGGTCTGGGGCCAAAGCAGTTGGTGTCTTCTGTTCTTCCTCTGCAGGGGTTCTTCAGCTCAGCAGTCCTCTTCTTCTTGTAGTTTCAGGAATCTAAATTCTTAGGTTCAGGGAAGCCCTTAAATACTAAATTTAAGGGCGTGTTTAGGTCTGGGGGGTTAGTAGCCAATGGCTACTAGCCCTGAGGGTGGGTACACCCTCTTTGTGCCTCCTCCCAAGGGGAGGGGGTCACATCCCTAATCCTATTGGGGAATCCTCCATCTGTAAGATGGAGGATTTCTAAAAGTTAGTCACTTCAGCTCAGGACACCTTAGGGGCTGTCCTGACTGGCCAGTGACTCCTCCTTGTTATTCTCATTATTTTCTCCGGCCTTGCCGCCAAAAGTGGGGGCCGTGGCCAGAGGGGGCGGGCAACTCCACTAGCTGGAGTGTCCTGCAGTGCTGGCACAAAGGGGTGAGCCTTTGAGGCTCACCGCCAGGTGTGACCGCTCCTGCCTGGGGGAGGTGTTAGCATCTCCACCCAGTGCAGGCTTTGTTACTGGCCTCAGATTGACAAAGGCACTCTCCCCATGGGGCCAGCAACATGTCTCGGTTGTGGCAGGCTGCTGGAACCAGTCAGCCTACACAGATAGTCGGTTAAGGTTTCAGGGGGCACCTCTAAGGTGCCCTCTGGGGTGTATTTTACAATAAAATGTACACTGGCATCAGTGTGCATTTATTGTGCTGAGAAGTTTGATACCAAACTTCCCAGTTTTCAGTGTAGCCATTATGGTGCTGTGGAGTTCGTGTAAAACAGACTCCCAGACCATATACTCTTATGGCTACCCTGCACTTACAATGTCTAAGGTTTTGTTTAGACACTGTAGGGGCACAGTGCTCATGCACTGGTGCCCTCACCTATGGTATAGTGCACCCTGCCTTAGGGCTGTAAGGCCTGCTAGAGGGGTGACTTATCTATACCTGCATTGGCAGTGAGAGGCTGGCATGGCACCCTGAGGGGAGTGCCATGTCGACTTACTCGTTTTGTTCTCACCAGCACACACAAGCTGGCAAGCAGTGTGTCTGTGCTGAGTGAGGCGTCTCCAGGGTGGCATAAGACATGCTGCAGCGCTTAGAGACCTTCCTTGGCATCGGGGCCCTTGGTACCAGGGGTACCATTTACAAGGGACTTATCTGGATACCAGGGTGTGCCAATTGTGGATACAAAAGTACAGGTTAGGGAAAGAACACTGGTGCTGGGGCCTGGTTAGCAGGCCTCAGCACACTTTCAATTCAAAACATAGCATCAGCAAAGGCAAAAAGTCAGGGGGTAACCATGCCAAGGAGGCATTTCCTTACATTAACGTTAGGCCATAAGTTGACGAGGTTTGGGCCTAGTTTGCAAACCTCATGTCACGCTGCAATGTTTAATAAATAGTGTAAAAATGTGTTGTAAAAGTTGAAAATCAATGCTTCTTTGTTCACGCTGTGCTGACCAAACAATTTGCAGATGTCTTTCTCATGAGAACTGCTTGTAGAACCATGTGGTACTACAAAAGATACAAATGTTCACTGGAGGAGTGAGACATCGATGTTCTCAGGAATCAACAGTGGATGCTCTGACTAGAGTACGGATTGCAACAACGGAGATGCCTGACAATGGGCTCAAAAGAGGAGCCATTCATTGACGTGTGACAGAGAGTTTAGTTATATCTTATGTTTGAGTTTTAGTTTCCATTGGTTCAACTGTAGACGTACGATATTTTGACCAATGACGATGTGGGATTACAGAACCACTTCAGGTTAAAATTGGAAACTTTAAAGGCTTGCACAAATTCGTAGTTTGTGATTCAAGTCTGGTATCCTTACTAGGTAGAGACTTGCTGTGCAAAACAAGATGTTCGATCAGTTGTTCAAATGATGGCATAGCCATCCAGACTAACAGTGATGAAGAATATGAATTGCTTGATGAAACATGTTGTGATACAGTGAATGAGGAGTATCCTTTGATCAGTTTCTTCCGAGTCTTTACAATACGAGATTTACCCTCTGACTTACAGGGAACAGTTACAATGAAAGTGGTGGGATTTTACAGGGAAAGGCTTTGGTCTAATCAAAGGTGTTGAGCCAGATAAGGTCCCAGTCAAGCCAAATGTGATTTTTCCCCAGATACCCTAGTACCACAGGACACAATTGAAGGGATTACACCTATAATTGCAGAATTTGTAAACAAAAGCATTTTAAAGGAAATGTTGAGTAGCCCATGCAACTCAAGAATAATGGGTTTACAGAAACACTGTGGGAAATTTCTGATTGTTCAGAATTTGAGGAACGTAAATTACATTGTGATTTAATATTTTCCGATGGTGCCAAATCCAGCATTGATATTGTTTCAGATCCCATGTGATGCTAAATGGTACACTGTAGTGGACCTGTCACAAGCATTCTTTTCTGTACCTCTTTATGAGGATAGCCAGTTTCTCTTTTGCTTCAAATTCCTCAACAGAGTTTACTGTTGGTGCAGAATTCCCTAAGGGTTTTTAAAGTCACCATTCTTTTTTAATCACATACTGAAGAAGAATCTGGAGTCATTAGAATTGTCTTTCCAATCAACTGTGGTACAGCAGGGATGTGGAATTCCTATCGCCCAGGACATCTTGATTGGGGTCAAGGGCAACAAGTTTTTATGTTTACTTTGTCCTTGGGACAAGTAGGCCCAACCCCCTGCAGCACAAACCCTTTGGCTGCCTGTTTACAGAGAAAGAAACTCTCTGCAGTTGAGGTAATGTGTTTCCAAAACATAATGCTGTTCGAACTTGTATTTATGGTTCATTATTTGAAAGTCTTCATTATTAGGGTGAGTGCTGTAAATAAATGTTTTAAGGTCACACTTCACTACTGACGTTGGTTCCAGTACAAAAAAAAAAAAAAAAGTGTATACACATGTTTGAAAGGTTTAGGCTATGAGGCTCAGTATAATGCTCCCAGAAGGCTCTCTGATTATATGCAAATGAAGTGTCATTTAGTAAAATGTGTTGATGCATGTTAGTATTTCCCAAAAATATTTCTAATGGAAAATCAGTGTAACCATTTTCAACACGATTATGGGAAGCATGAAAATAAACAAACACTGACAAAGCCAACTGATCTGACATATTTTTATAAGTCTTTTAGTTTCATCAATGCGTGTCTTGTTTTGACATGGCTTTTGTAACACTTTATTGTTGTGGGAGCTACCAGGCCCTCAGCATTGTAACAAACACTGGCAAAACCCCCCCAAAACGTTTTTGAACTCTAAAAGCACACGTTGCCACCAGTGGCATAACGAAGGCCCCGCAGCCGCCCTGCAGGGGGCCCCTTCAGCACAGCACCTGCCCTGAGTGAGTCTGGAGAGGGGGCTCCTCCATGTTCTTTGCAAAGGGGCATCCTCCAGTTTCGTTACGTCACTGATTGCCACTGTAGTTCCTGCCACTGAACAAAACTACTTTGTGTGGCAATATGCTTCTTGTGGAAGAGCAGAATGCGATCACTCACAGTAAAGCCAGCCGAAAGAGAGAGAAATAGAAGTTTAATAAACACAAAATGTCTTTGTTAACACCACACCTAATTAGGGACCAAGACCCACATGTAGGTAGCTTTTTGCATGTCGCAAACAGCGACTTTAGCTGTTTGCAACGTGCAAAAAGCACATTGCGATGCACAAACCCAGTTTTGCGATTCGGTAACCTGGTTACCGAATCGCAAAACGGGTTTGCGACTCACAATTAGTAAGGGGTGTTCCCTTCCTAATTGCGACTCGCAGTGCAATGTAGGATTGTTTTGTGACCATGTACGCGGGCGCAAACCAATCGCAGTTTGCACCCATTTCAAATGGGTGCTAACACTTTCGCAAAAGGGAAGGGATCCCCATGGGACCCCTTCCCCATTGTGAATGTCACTGTAAACATTTGTTCAGAGCAGGCAGTGGTCCTGCGGACCACTGCCTGCTCTAAAACAAATTAAACGAAAATGTTTCATTTTTCGTTTTTGTTATGCATCTCGTTTTCCTTTAAGGAAAATGGGCTGCATTACAAAAAAAAAATAAAAAACTGCTTTATTGAAAAGCAGTCACAGACATGGTGGTCTGCTGTCTCCAGCAGGCCACCATCCCTGTGAGGACCCCATTTGCGAGGGGGTCGCAAATTGAGACATTTGCGAAGCCCTTGCGAATAACAGATGGTGTCAGGGACACCATCCTACATTAGGATTTGCGACTCGTAATTTGCAGGTCGCAAATCTGAACCTACCTACATGTGGCCCCAAATTCTTAAAGAAAGTCACAAAAGTGCACCCATTGTATATGTCGTACCCCTATAAAATATTTGTGATCTGTATTTTAGCATGGGTAAATACGATGTGTAGATTTACTCATGTGAAAATCTATTGAGCATTAGCAAGTTCATTTTCCCTCCAGCCACTTTCTTCCCCGTCCTGGAAGAAGTTCTAATTCTGCCATTGTCAGGAGTAAATGTCCAACCTTTCTTATTATGGGAAAATATTATAGAGAAGCTGGTAAACATCTTTAAAACATGCAGGTTAGTAGGTTTGCAGACTCAAAGGCATTCCTGCCCTGGAACTATTGCTTACTGCTTCCTCCAGCCCCAGTATGCAGATCTGCAGAAAGGTGGCAAAATAAGGAAATTGCTACAGAAGGGATTGAAACTGCAAGTATTCAAGCCCTACTATGGTAGTAGCCCTGGCATAATCAGAGAGGCTATTATCAGAGCACTTACATAATGAGATTGCTGCCATAATTTGTCGCCACACTACATGGCACCAAAGGGACAAGTAGATCTTTTGACAGGACAAGTAGATTTGAGAAGCAACCTGTCCCCTGGACAAGTAGATATTTTAATAAATTCCACACCCCTGGGTACAGTACAATCTATTGATTGCTTCAAAGACGAGAGGCATGCAAGTATGACACTATCACTTTGTTAAATCACTTGGGAAAGAATGGGCATAAAGTGTCCCCGGCAAAATTACAGTACTGTCAGAAAGAGGTGAAGTATTTGGGACACCAAATTGAAAAGGGAGCTAGGAAGATTTCCAGGGAGAGGATTACAGCTATATTACAGATGAATCCCCTGTCACACAGAGAGATGCCAGAATGTTTCTGGGAACGTTGAACTATTGTCACCAGTGGATTCCCAACTTTTCAATTATTTCAAAGCCATTGCAGAAGCTGACCGACAAAGAAGTTACTGATCCCTAAGTGTTAGACCAAGCCTTTATGAAAGCCTTTACAGATTTGAGAAAGAGTCTGCGCAAAGCTCCAGCTTTGGGAATGCCTGACTACACCAAACCTTTCATGTTGTTTTGTCTTTGACCGTTTTGACACAAGTTCATGGGTGTGTAAACCGACAAGTAGCATATTTTTCAGCTACTTTGGACCCAGTCACAGCAGCACTACCTGGCTGTTTGCACATAGTAGCAGCGGTTTGACTGAGCCTCACTCAGAGTGAGCATTACGGTGAGCCATCCTTTAACTGTCATGGTCCCTGAAGTTCTGCTTACTCGAACTAAGACCCTACATTTAACCAATGCCAGACTGACTCGATATGAGACCGCAATCCTAGGGTCTCAGAATGTAACATTGAAAAGGTGTACATTGCTTAACCGACCAACTTTGCTTCCAAATGAAAATGTTGAAATGGATACATTGAAGGAAGCTGACTGTCTGGAAATAACCGATTTGTTTACAAAACGAAGACCTGACATTAAGGATACTCGATTGGAAGAAAACAGCCAAATTATTTTTGTTGATGGTTTCGGTTTAAGGGATAACTTGGGAACACGGATGGCAGGATATGCTGTGTGCACAATTTCTGGTATACTTGAAGCATCCTGGCTTCAAGGAGTGTATTCCGCTCAGGTGGCTGAATTAGTGGCTCTCACTAGACCAGGGTTCTGCAAAGTCGGTCCTGGAGAGCCATGCTAGATTTTTAGCATATCCACATTTAGAAAAATGTAGATTTCTGAAACCTCTTTTTTCTAATTGTGGATATGCTAAAAACCTGGCATGGACCCGGATCTCCAGGACCGACTTTGCAGAACCCTGCACTAGAGCATGCCATGTTTATGCACACCTTAAAGTTAACATTTATACTGATAGCAGATATGGATTTGGAAAAGTCCATGACTTCGGCCAGCTATGATCAGAAAGGTTTCCTGACCTCTTCTGGTTCGCCAGTTAGAAATGGTGAAAGAATCCATGATTTGTTACAAGTTTTACAAATGCCTGAGAAGATTGTTGTGGTGAAATGCAGCGCACACCTGAAATCACAAGATTTTGAGTCAGTGGGAAATGAATATGTGGAGCAAGTCGCAAGCTTTTGCGCCCTAAATTGTATATCTTTCAAGGACTAATAGGAATTGTTACTGGTAGAAGAAATATGCACCAATTTTGCTCTAAATATGATTGACACGTGGGAAAAATTGAAAGCGCTTAAGGATAATGTTGACAAATATGAGAAAAGAGCTTGGGTAAAATTGAAATGTGTCCAGCAAGAAGACGATGTTTGGGTTTGGGAGGGGGGACAAGTGGTTCTACCAAATAATTTGTTGATTCAAATGGCTAGATATTATCAATGTCAAGCGCATGTTGAAAGAGATGCCATGGTTTGTACATTTAAACAGTTTTGGTTCTATCCAAAATTTAGACAGGTTGCAGAAGCAGTTTGGCACTGTTGCATCATCTGTCAGCAGATGAACGTGGGAAAGAGAACAGTGGTCCATTTGAGCCACATTGGAAGAGCGCAAGGTCTATTAGCAGGATGCAGATGGATTTTATTGAGATGCCTGTGTGTGGAGGATTGAGATATGTGCTGGTGATTGTGTGCGTTTTCAAGCACTGGATTGAGGCTTACCCCACACGAAGAAATGATAGTCTTACTGTAGCAAAACTACTGCTTAGGGAACTGATACCTCGTTTTGGGTTTCCGGTCTCTTTAGAATCAGATAGAGGAAGTCACTTCAACAATAAAGTAATCAAATTGCTATGTTCAGCTTTAAACATTAGGCAGAAGTTGCATTGTAGCTACCGTCCTAAAGCTTCAGGACTTGTTGAGCAGATGATTGGTATCTTGAAGTCAAGACTTGCCAAGATGTGTACGTCCATGAATCTGGAATGGTCAGATGCGCTACCGCTAATTCTGATGAGTATGAGAAACACACCTGACAGGAAGACTGGACTGTCACCACATGAAATCCTCATGGGCAGAGCAATGAGGTTGCTGGCGGTTCCTGCGAATGCTCTTGTGAATATAACAAATGATATGGTGTTGGACTACTGCAAGGATGTAGCTGATGTGGTTCGCTCTTTCTCTCATCAGGTGGAAGCTACCACTTTACAACCGTCTCAAGATCAAAGCTCCAACCTGAAAGCAGGAGATTGGGTTGTGATCAGGAAACACGTGAGGAAGACTTGCTTGGAGCCTTGGTGGAAAGGCCAGTACCAAGTAGTAGTGGTTACTACTACAGCTGTGAAGCGAGTCCCAAACTGAATTCACATAAGCCATACTCCGAAAGCACCTTGTCCTTTGAACAATGAAGGTGAGTTGTTGAGATTACCAACAACGTCTGGATGCTCTCCAGTAAAGGAGCAGGATACAAGAGGATCAGAGACTGAAGGTGGTTCAGGCGCTCCTGTGAGAGACGAAGTGGAAAACCTACAGGAGCATTACAGCGTACCAACCTTATATGAGTCAGTAGGAGAGTCTGGTCAGAGGAGAGCTCTCTCAGAAGCAGATGATCTTGAAGGACAAACAGACCCTGAAGAAGTGGAAGGAGCTGAGGTGGATCAAAGTCAAAACAATCTGACTCCTCCGACAGAAGTCGCAGGTATATCAGGTCAAAATCCTGCAGAGCTAGAAGAAGCTGAAAATTCAACGCTGAAAAGAGCACTGACCAAGGGTCCACTGAAAGGAGATAAGTGGCCGAAATCACAAACCAAGAGAAAAGAAGCAATTACAGTGACAACTATTGAAGAAGAAATAGACACAACAATAAGAGAAGTTTTGAGTGATGGAGAATTGAATGGAGATCGAAGATTGAAAAGAAAACTAATTGCAAACAGGAGGTATGCAGGTCCTGAATGGGCATATGCAACGACAAGTGAAAACTAATTGCAAACAGGAGGTACGCAAGTGAATTTTTTGTCTTTTTGTTTCGACCACGAAGTTCCAGGTCAATACTTTGGCACGTGAAGAAGATTAACGAACTGTCATTTTATAAAGTTGTGAAATGAAGAAAATGTAAAAAGAGACAATTGAAATTACCTGGAAGAGACATTTTGATTGAACTGATTTGACAAACTGCTAAACTGAGGGTGACAATAAGTGCCTATTTTGACAAGTTACCTATTTTTGACGAAAGTCCTGGAAAAGAGACTTAAAGCTGTAAATATTTAGCAAAAAGAGATCTTGTTTTGCTGCGTAGCTATAATGTAGCTTTAATGTTTGGGTTCTTTCTACTTTCTAACTCTTTACAGACCATGGGTAACCCTAAAAAGCAAATTAGAGAGAGTAGACATTGTAAATACATAGGTATTGGCTTAGCGATTGAATGCATGATAGTATGCTTGATATTGACTGTGAGTCTTATTGAGAAGACTATGGCCAATAATGCTACTGCTTTAGAGACAACTACTGCACTTACAGGATCAGAAACGTTTTATAGGGATGAGAAATACTTACATTTAGAACACTCACAAGGAGATCTTTTTCCTAATGTCTAATATTGCTTATTAGATGAGTATGTTGAGACTAATGCAAGAGAGTGTTATGTATGCACACAAATTCCTTCATCTGTAGAGGAAGGGGTTACTTATCAAAGCCTGTTACTAACATATGGAATTAGTTGTAGTCTTTTACTAACAAGATTCTATAACCAGGAGTATATATTCAATATTTCTTTTCAAATCATGCTGTGGTGTTTTTATTTGTTCTTATAATTAAGTATTGGAGTAGAGTAGCTAAAGAAAATAATTAATATAGAATTAGTGAGAGGTTTCTTTGAGCCTACATTAACATTTGAGATGGCTTACGCACACAGGAACAACCTCACCTGCTTGCTAACACCAGTAGAAAAGAGCTTCTTAACCAGACTGATGACGGGAGAAAGGCACTGAAGGAGAAGTTAAAAAAGGACTTGGAGAAAAGGGCATTTAAAAATGAATATGCATTTAGTGATATCAAAACACAAGGGAAATTGGCTTTAGATGCACAACACATAGGGAAGCTGTATGTATATAGGCCTAAATCTAGAACTGACACATTGTTTGTGGCAACAAGTGAATGTAGACATGTGTTCCTTTTCCAGAGTAAATGGACTTTTATGTTGAATGGACAAGACCCAGCAATTCCAGGAGTTTATTACAATAATACATCTGTGGACCAAATGAGTGGTACTGTCTTACAAGAGGATGGTATGGCACATGTTACCTTAGGATAGGATAGGATACCTGCAGTAGGAGTGTTGCACTACCAAGCTAGCCAGTGTTGCACTACCAGGCTAGCCACACCCCTAAGGTGGGCTGCCTGATGTGCCCCACGAAGGAATGGTTCCACCACCTTGTTTTTCGTGGAATTAGCAATTCTGAAACATGGATATGCCCGCTCCCCACAGTAAGTGGTCTTATAGTGGTGTAGTAAACCCAGGGGTAAGTAGCCCATTAACTACTACCCTGCACTCCCCAAAATGCCTGTAAATTGAGTATTTAGGTGGTGCCATGACACCAGGACTTTAGATTTGCTTGACTACAAAGAGAAGGACAAAGAAGAGCCAAAGACGCAAAAATTGTGAACTAGCTGAGGACTTCGCGCAAAACCCTGCCTGCTTCTGTCCAGATAATTGCAAAGACCTCTCGTCCTTCAGCTGTGCAGCTGCCCAGAGTTTTGGGGGACTGCCAGCACTATGCCTCCCAGTCAGCATCTCCCTTGGAGTGGAAGAGCCACTTCCCTGCAGGCACCAACCACAGCTGTCCGGTTCTCCGTTTTGCTGACCATTGGATCCACAGAGGGTGCATCCTGCCAAGAAGAGGATCCTGAACACCGTCAAGTTAGCCTGTCTTACAGACTCTGGTCCTGCCCGGATCCTCCCTCACCAATACCTGGAGTACCCCAGCAGTAGCAAGCACCAAGACCTGGTTTAGTGTCCGGGCCGGACGCTAATGCCGTTAAGACTGACCTACAGACGAGGGACATCAGCAACCCCGAGGCCTGCATAGAGAGTGACCCTGCTGGCTTGTTCCTCCACCCTCCATCACTAGGTTGACTCCCAAGAAGTAAGAGCCTGCTACACCAGTGACTTACCGGACAAAACACCTGTGCCACAGAGCCCCACAGCCTAAGTCCACGCCAGCCAACAGTCCCCTCTTGCCCCATAAACTTTCAAGAACTGAGCCGTCCTTTAGTTTCAGCCAGACTGGTCACCCAGTCCCCACTTGCAGCCCCTTTCTTACAGGTACTGCTCCCATTGACTTCAGCATGTAGGCTACCACTGCTAGGAGCACCTCTGCACCGTGGCACACCAGAGCAGGTAACCCAAAACTGCTGGTTCTAAGCACCTTGGCCCCAACTTACCTTAAGTCCAGAAGGACAGTCCTGTAAGTTGTTGACCAGTTACCATGTGCAGCATATGTTCTTCCCATAGGATAACATTACAGCATTCAAGGCTCAAATGCCTCAATTTGACAGCTGTATTTTCTAAGCTTTGAAATATCCCTATCTCTAAAAGTACTTACCTGATTTTGAAGATCTTGGTGTACAAATTGAGATAAAAATCTGTTATTTTTCTAGGTTGGTCTCAAGTTTCTTCTTGAGTGTGTTTCTCATTTATTGATTGTGTGTTCTACAAATACTTAGTGCTACTCCCTGATAAGCCTAAACGGCTCGCCCACACTACCACCAAAGAGAGCATTTAGGGTCATTACTTCAAGCCTCTATCTACCAGCAATGCTACCTGTACTATCTGGATAGTGTATGCCTACATTGGTACATAGATTACTAGCTTCCTACACCTCAGCAAATACACACTTACATATAGGTGCTGTCGGCAAATATCCCAAAGCGGATGCTTGAGGATTCTCACTCCGACTCAGGTTACTGGTGAATTCTCGCTTCCGATCACCGACTCCTTCATGAATGCAGCAGTGGCCTCACGAGCATCACTAGCTCTGTTACGTCTTGATCCTCAGGTTCTGCCATGTTGGATTTGACCTCACTGTGGCTGATGTACTGCAGAACAAGTGTTCGTCTCCAATTTACAGTAACACGCACACACGTATCGCACGTACAGTTACTTTTAGTTGACATCACCCACAAGAGTCAAGCTCCCTCGCCTTCTCATGCTAAACATCACCAGATTAGCCTTTCAGAATCACCACATGCTAAAATTTCAGCAAGAGCTATGGCAACACTAAGAGCATGAGAGCAAATTATGACACTCTTTAAAACAATAATTTAATTTAAGCCATTGTGACCTGCAAATGTTCCATAATTTTATAGTGGCTGGAGCCCATGATACTTTAGTATCCACAATGCTGCTATCACAAATACATTTGTTTAAGTTCCCATAATTGCCTCTATTCTGCTGGCACATCTTGTGGATCTAGGCGAAACTGTGTCTCTTGGAAGGGGAGTGAGAGGACGGCTGAAATAAGCCACCCCTGTCGTAAAGCAAGGAAAGTTCACTTCTTTCTGTTCTTGTGCTAAACAGTGTTTATCTTTTACTTCCCAGCCAGAAGACTGAGTGCCACTTCTCATATTTGTGGGATAGTGTTTCCTGCCTCCTATCTTGGTTCTGTTCTCTTTGTGGACAATCCCACTAAGGCTTTTGGTTTTACTATTTCATTCCCGTTGAAGGGAGGAGTTGTAAAGAAGATAGTAGATTGTAGGCGGTGCTGCAGTTAAGCTCTTTTGGGTTGATATTTTGTCCACTAACGCTTAAAATGATCAATAAAATGAGCAATAAGGTGAAGTAAATATGTTGAGTTGTGTTCAAATTATGTCTTAAATATTGGTAATCTGGGAAGTATTTGTGAAACTGGCAGATGTCCAGTTATTTTTAACTCTGAGCCTCTCCTGCATCTCCATGCATCCACAATGGGATTTCTATAAATGGCATTGGCTGCTCTGCCTTCCATTCTTTTGTCATTTAAAAATGATCACATAAATCAGGAGGATTCTGAGTGGCATCTCCCCCAATAGTCGAGTTAAATGTTTTTATTTGTAAGTATGGAGACGTCCCAAAAATTGGAAGGCTTGTAAAAATTTTAAGCATAGTATTTTATGATTTTCCTATCCAAAAATGCCAACACAAACCCTGATTGTAGATAAATGTGACCTTCCGGTCTGTCATGTGGTGGTGAGCTTGACATCGTTCAGTGTGATGCAAATAATTGAATGTAAGTGGTGTCCCAAAGTGCCCTGCAACAGCATGCTATTGTTTATGGGTGTTGGAAGAGAATGCCCCTCTGATTTGCAGGGATGCTTTTCATTGTCATTCTACCTTTCCCGGCTGTAAAGTACAGTGACATCTTCCTCACATGTACAACATTGATCTCTGATGCTGTAGGCTCTCCCATCCCTGTTTTAAACAATCAATCTGCAAACTCTTTACTGACACATAGTGTGTGGTATGACCACCTTCCTGACTGACCCACTATGAACTTGATACCAGTCAAAATGGGGAGCACCCTGTCTTCCATTCCAGCATTTGTGACCCCAAGGCATCATGGTAAATGCAGTCATTAGCACGAATTTGAATAGAGTTTTGAAAGTTTTTCACCATAAGTTGGTGCGGCGAGTGCCGTATCTTCGGACACGTGTTTCTGGCTATTTGGCCGTCATCAGCGAAGAGCAACGTGTAACTGGTGGGGTTGCTTGAAATGCCGCCTTGAAAGTATTCACAGGTTTAAGTACCACTCAAGAAGGCGCACAGGTGCTTCACCCGAGCTCGTCAGCTCAGAGGCTCACGGGAGCCTTAATTACAACAGTCAACTATGAACTTGATATCCTAATGAAAACCATGAATACAGTTGTCTCGAGTAAAACTTCAGACACCATTCTGACCCAAAGCTCTATAATTCTGTCTTCCCTTTTTGTGAATAACCATTACAACAACTCCTGATTGTGCTCTACAGAAAGTATGAGTAAATTAGGATCTCTTAATCGGTGTTGCAGAATGTGTCTACTTTGTTTTCATATTGGGCAGGATAGGTGTATAAAAGTGATAATCTATATTTCTGCAGTGATTTTTAGGTGTCGCCTAGAAACAGCTTCAGCTGTTTCTAAGCGAGACCTAAAATAAAAGAACGCGCAAAACAAAAATATAAACAGTGGGGAAAAAAATAGATACGCTGTTTGTTGTTGAAGACCTATTGTTTATAATGCTTTAAAACAGTGTTTCCGAAACTGTGTATATGTCGCGAGCAGATTTTTGGTGGGTCGCAGAAGTCCAAGCAGTAAATAAAGATGTCTCAACATTCTGTATTTATTTTGTCACATTTGTGTGCTTCAAAGACGCGTTAAACTTCAGGGTATGGCTATCGACAAGTTGCTGTTTATTTTTTCATCATGGGGATGAGTGTTTACAAACTCCTCCCGCTTTGCAGTCAGAGAAAAAAAAGTAAAATGAATAATGTGACAATCTTGCTGGACTACAGGGAGTGTGAAAAGAAAGGCTTTAGGATGTCATTTTTGTACCACACAACAAAGTGTAAATACAAGTAAATTTAACTATACTAATTCAGCAGTTAAAGAATGCAAAAATTAAGCACTTTTTTGTAATACTGAAGTTTGATGGAAACAAAGACTTTAATAGGATCAAAACAAATCAAGACATTTGGTGATGCACAAATGATTAATATTCGGTATAGTCACTGAAACCCAATTTCCACACATCATTTGTGTGCAGCATAGTTTTAACAGTAAAACTGTATTGTCTGTGCAAATTTTGTGCCCATTTCAATGGAAAATGTGCTGCATGTAAATAACAGTGCACTACCACACTGTGATTTAGTTACATAAATAATAAACGCCTGTGTAATGTCCATTAAAGCTATGTGGGTCACAAATGTTTTTTGTTAGAAAAAGTGGGTCATGGTTCTAAAAAGTTTGGAAAGCAACATTTTATAGGTACATACTCCTCAGAGACTTAAACTTCCACTTCGAGAACACCAACGACAACAACACCGCCACCCTGCTCAACAACTTCTCCAACCTCTGCCTCAAACAGCTTGTCATGACACCAACCCACTCCACAGGACACGCACTCAACCCTATTTTCTCCGCCAGCAATCACGTCTCTTTCAGCCACACCACCGAACTCCACTGAACAGGCCACCGCTTCATCCACTTCTCCTTTGAGAAACCCACAACACGCCACCACCCACAACCCCCACCACAGTTGGAACAAGGTCACCGAAGACCAACTTATAGTGACCCTCTCCCAGAACCCACCCATCAACACCACCAACACTGATGCAGCTGCCCGCAACTTCAGGCAATGGGTCAACACCTGTGCTAATACTCTCACCACGTTCAAGAATCCCTCCAATAGACGCACCGACAGACAGGACTTCTGGTTTACCGCCGACCTCCACAAATCTAAGCAAAGCTGCCGACGACTCAAAAGAAAGTGGTGCCGAGATCAGACTCTGGACAACCACACAGCCTTCAAAAACACCATCTGCATACACCACCAACTCATCCGAGCCGCCAAAAGAACCGCCTTCAAAGACTGAATCCACAACAATGCACACAGCCACAAGTAGCTCTTCAACGTCGTGAAGGAACTCTCCAACCCCAGCTCCGTCAACGACATCCCACCATCCCAAGACCTCTGCGACTCCATAGCCTCCTACTTCCACCGCAAGATTGTAGACATCCCCGACAGCCTCAGCACCCAGACACCCCCACCGGCAACCACCAACACCTCAGATTCACCTCCGACCAACCTCCTGCTCTCCTGGACCCCCATCAACAACACCATCAAAATCATTAACACCATCCACTCCGGCTCTCCATCTGACACCTGCCCTCACCACATCCTCAACAAAGCATGCTCTGTCATCGCACCCCAAATACAGAAGATCATCAACAGCTCCTGTAAGTCCATCACCTTCCCAGACAGCTGGAAACATGCCAAGATCAACGCCCTCCTCAAAAAACCCAAGCCGGACTCAAAGGACCTCAAGAACTTCCAGACTATCTCACTGCTCCCCTTCCCGGCAAAAGTCATCAAGAAGGCCGTCAACAGACAACTAACCCGCAACCTAGAGGAGAACTGCACTCTGGACCCTTCTCAATCCGGATTCCGCAGCAACCACAGCACCGAAACCGCCCTCATCGCCATCCCCAACGATATCAGAACCATACTGGACAGCGGCGAAACCGCGCGGCCCTCATCCTCCTGGACCTCTTGGCCACTATCAACACACTCTGCCACCACACCCTACTCTCATGCCTCAGCAATGCTGTAATCCGCGACAGCCCTGAACTGGGTCACCTCCTTTCGCACCAGCGGAACCCAGAGAATCCACCCCCCACCCCAATTCTGCTCGGAGGCCATCAAAATCATCCCCAGGGTTCATCCCTCAGCCCGACCCTCTTCAACGTCTACATGGCCCCGCTTGCTAACATCGTCCGATTCCACAACCTCAACATCATCTCATACGCCGACGACACCCAGCTGATCCTCTCCCTCACCAAGGACTTCGCCAAGACCTACCTCCACAAAGGAATGAAGGCCATCGCCAAATGGATTAAGAGCAGCTGCCTCAAACTCAATTCGGACAAGACAGAAGTCCTTCTCTTTGGCTCCACCCCCTCCACATGGGATGACTCCTGGTGGCCTGCCACTCTCGGAACCGCTTCGACTCCCACCGACCATGCACACAACCTAGGATTCATCTTAGACCCCTCACTATTCATGACCCAGCAAGTCCATGCCATCTTCTCCTCCTCCTGCTTCAACACTGTAGGAAGTTGGCTCTGTATGTGCTATTTCAAAGTAAGGAATAGCATGCACAGAGTCCAAGGGTTCCCCTTAGAGGTAAAATAGTGGTAAAAATAGATAATACTAATGCTCTATTTTGTGGTAGTGTGGTCGAGCAGTAGGCTTATCCAAGGAGTAGTGTTAAGCATTTGTTGTACATACACATAGACAATAAATGAGGTACACACACTCAGAGACAAATCCAGCCAATAGGTTTTTGTATAGAAAAATATATTTTCTTAGTTTATTTTAAGAACCACAGGTTCAAATTCTACATGTAATATCTCATTCGAAAGGTATTGCAGGTAAGTACTTTAGGAACTTTCAATCATAAAAATTGCATGTATACTTTTCAAGTTATTGACAAATAGCTGTTTTAAAAGTGGACACTTAGTGCAATTTTCACAGTTCCTGGGGGAGGTAAGTTTTTGTTAGTTTTACCAGGTAAGTAAGACACTTACAGGGTTCAGTTCTTGGTCCAAGGTAGCCCACCGTTGGGGGTTCAGAGCAACCCCAAAGTCACCACACCAGCAGCTCAGGGCCGGTCAGGTGCAGAGTTCAAAGTGGTGCCCAAAACGCATAGGCTAGAATGGAGAGAAGGGGGTGCCCCGGTTCCGGTCTGCTTGCAGGTAAGTACCTGCGTCTTCGGAGGGCAGACCAGGGGGGTTTTGTAGGGCACCGGGGGGGACACAAGCCCACACAGAAATTTCACCCTCAGCAGCGCGGGGGCGGCCGGGTGCAGTGTAGAAACAGGCGTCGGGTTCGCAATGTTAGTCTATGAGAGATCTCGGGATCTCTTCAGCGCTGCAGGCAGGCAAGGGGGGGATTCCTCGGGGAAACCTCCACTTGGGTAAGGGAGAGGGACTCCTGGGGGTCACTTCTCCAGTGAAAGTCCGGTCCTTCAGGTCCTGGGGGCTGCGGGTGCAGGGTCTCTCCCAGGCATCGGGACTTAGGATTCAAAGAGTCGCGGTCAGGGGAAGCCTCGGGATTCCCTCTGCAGGCGGCGCTGTGGGGGCTCAGGGGGGACAGGTTTTGGTACTCACAGTATCAGAGTAGTCCTGGGGTCCCTCCTGAGGTGTTGGATCTCCACCAGCCGAGTTGGGGTCGCCGGGTGCAGTGTTGCAAGTCTCACGCTTCTTGCGGGAGCTTGCAGGGTTCTTTCAAGGCTGCTGGAAACAAAGTTGCAGTCTTTCTTGGAGCAGGTCCGCTGTCCTCGGGAGTTTCTTGTCTTTTCGAAGCAGGGGCAGTCCTCAGAGGATGTCGAGGTCGCTGGTCCCTTTGGAAGGCGTCGCTGGAGCAGGATCTTTGGAAGGCAGGAGACAGGCCGGTGAGTTTCTGGAGCCAAGGCAGTTGTCGTCTTCTGGTCTTCCTCTGCAGGGGTTTTCAGCTAGGCAGTCCTTCTTGTAGTTGCAGGAATCTAATTTTCTAGGGTTCAGGGTAGCCCTTAAATACTAAATTTAAGGGCGTGTTTAGGTCTGGGGGGTTAGTAGCCAATGGCTACTAGCCCTGAGGGTGGGTACACCCTCTTTGTGCCTCCTCCCAAGGGGAGGGGGTCACAATCCTAACCCTATTGGGGGAATCCTCCATCTGCAAGATGGAGGATTTCTAAAAGTCAGAGTCACCTCAGCTCAGGACACCTTAGGGGCTGTCCTGACTGGCCAGTGACTCCTCCTTGTTGCTTTCTTTGTTCCCTCCAGCCTTGCCGCCAAAAGTGGGGGCCGTGGCCGGAGGGGGCGGGCAACTCCACTAAGCTGGAGTGCCCTGCTGGGCTGTGACAAAGGGGTGAGCCTTTGAGGCTCACCGCCAGGTGTCACAGCTCCTGCCTGGGGGAGGTGTTAGCATCTCCACCCAGTGCAGGCTTTGTTACTGGCCTCAGAGTGACAAAGGCACTCTCCCCATGGGGCCAGCAACATGTCTCTGGTGTGGCAGGCTGCTGGAACTAGTCAGCCTACACAGACAGTCGGTTAAGTTTCAGGGGGCACCTCTAAGGTGCCCTCTGGGGTGTATTTTGCAATAAAATGTACACCGGCATCAGTGTGCATTTATTGTGCTGAGAAGTTTGATACCAAACTTCCCAGTTTTCAGTGTAGCCATTATGGTGCTGTGGAGTTCGTGTTTGACAGACTCCCAGACCATATACTCTTATGGCTACCCTGCACTTACAATGTCTAAGGTTTTGTTTAGACACTGTAGGGGTACCATGCTCATGCACTGGTACCCTCACCTATGGTATAGTGCACCCTGCCTTAGGGCTGTAAGGCCTGCTAGAGGGGTGTCTTACCTATACTGCATGGGCAGTGAGAGGCTGGCATGGCACCCTGAGGGGAGTGCCATGTCGACTTACTCGTTTTGTCCTCACTAGCACACACAAGCTGGCTAGCAGTGTGTCTGTGCTGAGTGAGAGGTCTCCAGGGTGGCATAAGACATGCTGCAGCCCTTAGAGACCTTCCTTGGCATCAGGGCCCTTGGTACTAGAAGTACCAGTTACAAGGGACTTATCTGGATGCCAGGGTCTGCCAATTGTGGATACAAAAGTACAGGTTAGGGAAAGAACACTGGTGCTGGGGCCTGGTTAGCAGGCCACAGCACACTTTCAATTGTAAACATAGCATCAGCACAGGCAAAAAGTCAGGGGGCAACCATGCCAAGGAGGCATTTCCTTACACAACCCCCCCCCCCCAAACGAAAGAGGATGAGACTAACCTTTCCCAAGAGAGTCTTCATTTTCTAAGTGGAAGAACCTGGAAAGGCCATCTGCATTGGCATGGGCAGTCCCAGGTCTGTGTTCCACTATAAAGTCCATTCCCTGTAGGGAGATGGACCACCTCAACAGTTTAGGATTTTCACCTTTCATTTGCATCAGCCATTTGAGAGGTCTGTGGTCAGTTTGAACTAGGAAGTGAGTCCCAAAGAGGTATGGTCTCAGCTTCTTCAGGGACCAAACCACAGCAAAGGCCTCCCTCTCAATGGCACTCCAACGCTGCTCCCTGGGGAGTAACCTCCTGCTAATGAAAGCAACAGGCTGGTCAAGGCCATCATCATTTGTTTGGGACAAAACTGCCCCTATCCCATGTTCAGAGGCATCAGTCTGCACAATGAACTGCTTAGAATAATCTGGAGCTTTTAGAACTGGTGCTGAGCACATTGCTTGTTTCAGGGTGTCAAAGGCCTGTTGGCATTCCACAGTCCAGTTCACTTTCTTGGGCATTTTCTTGGAGGTGAGTTCAGTGAGGGCTGTCACAATGGATCCATATCCCTTCACAAACCTCCTGTAATACCCAGTCAAGCCAAGGAATGCCCTGACTTGAGTCTGGGTTTTTGGAGCTACCCAGTCCAGAATAGTCTGGATCTTGGGTTGGAGTGGCTGAACTTGGCCTCCACCTACAAGGTGGCCCAAGTAAACCACAGTTCCCTGCCCTATCTGGCATTTGGATGCCTTGATAGAGAGGCCTGCAGATTGCAGAGCCTTCAAAACCTTCTTCAGGTGGACCAGGTGATCCTGCCAGGTGGAGCTAAAGACAGCAATATCATCAAGATAAGCTGTGCTAAAGGACTCCAAGCCAGCAAGGACTTGATTCACCAACCTTTGGAAGGTGGCAGGGGCATTCTTTAAACCAAAGGGCATAACAGTAAACTGGTAATGCCCATCAGGTGTGGAGAATGCTGTTTTGTCTTTTGCTCCAGGTGCCATTTTTATTTGCCAGTACCCTGCTGTCAAGTCAAAGGTACTTAAGAATTTGGCAGCACCTAATTTGTCTATGAGCTCATCAGCTCTAGGAATTGGATGAGCATCTGTCTTGGTGACAGAATTGAGCCCTCTGTAGTCCACACAAAACCTCATCTCTTTCTTTCCATCTTTGGTGTGAGGTTTGGGGACTAAGACCACTGGGCTAGCCCAGGGGCTGTCAGAGCGCTCAATTACTCCCAATTCCAGCATCTTGTGGACTTCCACCTTGTTGCTTTCCTTAACATGGTCAGACTGTCTAAAGATTTTGTTTTTGACAGGCATGCTGTCTCCTGTGTCCACATCATGGGTACACAGGTGTGTCTGACCAGGGGTTAAGGAGAAGAGTTCAGGAAACTGTTGTAGGACTCTCCTACAATCAGCTTGCTGTTGGCCAGAGAGGGTGTCTGAGTAGATCACTCCATCTACTGAGCCATCTTTTGGGTCTGATGACAGAAGATCAGGGAGAGGTTCACTCTCTGCCTCCTGATCCTCATCTGTTACCATTAACAGATTTACATCAGCCCTGTCATGGAAGAGCTTAAGGCGGTTCACATGGATCACCCTCTTGGGGCTCCTGCTTGTGCCCAGGTCCACCAGGTAGGTGACCTGACTCTTCCTTTCTAGCACTGGGTAAGGGCCACTCCATTTGTCCTGGAGTGCCCTGGGAGCCACAGGCTCCAGAACCCAGACTTTCTGCCCTGGTTGGAACTCAACCAGTGCAGCCTTTTGGTCATACCAAAACTTCTGGAGCTGTTGGCTGGCCTCAAGGTTTTTGGTTGCCTTTTCCATGTACTCTGCCATTCTAGAGCGAAGGCCAAGTACATAGTCCACTATGTCTTGTTTAGGCTCATGAAGAGGTCTCTCCCAGCCTTCTTTAACAAGAGCAAGTGGTCCCCTTACAGGATGACCAAACAGAAGTTCAAAGGGTGAGAATCCTACTCCCTTCTGTGGCACCTCTCTGTAAGCGAAAAGCAGACATGGCAAGAGGACATCCCATCTCCTTTTGAGTTTTTCTGGGAGCCCCATGATCATGCCTTTTAATGTCTTGTTGAATCTCTCAACTAAGCCATTAGTTTGTGGATGGTATGGTGTAGTGAATTTGTAAGTCACTCCACACTCATTCCACATGTGTTTTAGGTATGCTGACATGAAGTTGGTACCTCTGTCAGACACCACCTCCTTAGGGAAACCCACTCTGGTAAAGATACCAATGAGGGCCTTGGCTACTGCAGGGGCAGTAGTCGACCTAAGGGGAATAGCTTCAGGATACCTAGTAGCATGATCCACTACTACTAGGATGTACATATTTCCTGAGGCTGTGGGAGGTTCCAGTGGACCAACTATGTCCACACCCACTCTTTCAAAGGGGACCCCCACCACTGGAAGTGGAATGAGGGGGGCCTTTGGGTGCCCACCTGTCTTACCACTGGCTTGACAGGTGGGGCAGGAGAGGCAAAACTCCTTAACCATGTTGGACATATTGGGCCAGTAGAAGTGGTTGACTAGCCTCTCCCACGTCTTGGTTTGTCCCAAATGTCCAGCAAGGGGAATGTCATGGGCCAATGTTAGGATGAACTCTCTGAACAGCTGAGGCACTACCACTCTCCTAGTGGCACCAGGTTTGGGGTCTCTGGCCTCAGTGTACAGGAGTCCATCTTCCCAATAGACCCTATGTGTTCCATTTTTCTTGCCCTTGGACTCTTCAGCAGCTTGCTGCCTAAGGCCTTCAAGAGAGGGACAGGTTTCTTGTCCCTTACACAGCTCCTCCCTTGAGGGTCCCCCTGGGCCTAAGAGCTCAACCTGATAAGGTTCAAGCTCCAAAGGCTCAGTTCCCTCAGAGGGCAGAACTTCTTCCTGAGAAGAGAGGTTCCCTTTCTTTTGCTGTGTTGCAGTTGGTTTCCCAACTGACTTTCCTGTTCTCTTGGTAGGCTGGGCCATTCTTCCAGACTCCAGCTCTACTTGTTCACCCTGTGCCTTGCACTGTGCTCTTGTTTTCACACACACCAGTTCAGGGATACCCAGCATTGCTGCATGGGTTTTTAGTTCTACCTCAGCCCATGCTGAGGACTCCAGGTCATTTCCAAGCAGACAGTCCACTGGGATATTTGAGGAGACCACCACCTGTTTCAGGCCATTGACCCCTCCCCATTCTAAAGTAACCATTGCCATGGGATGTACTTTTCTCTGATTGTCAGCGTTGGTGACTGTGTAAGTTTTTCCAGTCAGGTATTGGCCAGGGGAAACCAGTTTCTCTGTCACCATGGTGACACTGGCACCTGTATCCCTCAGGCCCTCTATTCTAGTCCCATTAATTAAGAGTTGCTGTCTGTATTTTTGCATGTTAGGCGGCCAGACAGCTAGTGTGGCTAAATCCACCCCACCCTCAGAAACTAGAGTAGCTTCAGTGTGGACCCTGATTTGCTCTGGGCACACTGTTGATCCCACTTGGAGACTAGCCATACCAGTGTTACCTGGATGGGAGTTTGGAGTGGAACCTTTCTTGGGACAGGCCTTGTCTCCAGTTTGGTGTCCATGCTGTTTACAGCTATGACACCAGGCCTTTTTGGGATCAAAGTTTTTACCCTTGTACCCATTGTTTTGTGAAGAGGCTCTGGGCCCACCCTCCTGTGCAGGTTTTTGGGGGCCTGTAGAAGACTCTTTACTATTTTTAGTTTTGGTTGTCTCATCACCCTTCCCCTGGGGAGTCTTTGTGACCCCTTTCTTTTGGTCACCCCCTGTTGAAGTCTTGGACACCCTTGTCTTGACCCAATGGTCCGCCTTCTTTCCCAATTCTTGGGGAGAAATTGGTCCTAGGTCTACCAGATGCTGATGCAGTTTATCATTGAAACAATTACTCAATAGGTGTTCTTTCACAAATAAATTGTACAGCCCATCATAATTACTTACACCACTGCCTTGAATCCAACCATCTAGTGTTTTCACTGAGTAGTCTACAAAGTCAACCCAGGTCTGGCTCGAGGATTTTTGAGCCCCCCTGAATCTAATCCTATACTCCTCAGTGGAGAATCCAAAGCCCTCAATCAGGGTACCCTTCATGAGGTCATAAGATTCTGCATCTTGTCCAGAGAGTGTGAGGAGTCTATCCCTACACTTTCCTGTGAACATTTCCCAAAGGAGAGCACCCCAGTGAGATCTGTTCACTTTTCTGGTTACACAAGCCCTCTCAAAAGCTGTGAACCATTTGGTGATGTCATCACCATCTTCATATTTAGTTACAATCCCTTTAGGGATTTTCAACATGTCAGGAGAATCTCTGACCCTATTTATGTTGCTGCCACCATTGATGGGTCCTAGGCCCATCTCTTGTCTTTCCCTCTCTATGGCTAGGATCTGTCTTTCCAAAGCCAATCTTTTGGCCATCCTGGCTAACTGGATGTCCTCTTCACTGGGGCTATCCTCAGTGATTTCAGAGGTGTTGGTCTCTCCTGTGAGGGAACCAGCATCTCTGACTATTATTTTTGGAGTCAGGGTTTGAGGGACCCTGTTCTCCCTAGATAGGATTGGTAGGGGGGGAATTGTCCTCCAAGTCACTATCCTCTTCCTCTGAGTTGCCACCCTCAGAGGGGTTGGCCTTTTCAAACTCTGCCAAAAGCTCCTGGAGCTGTATTTTGGTAGGTTTGGGGCCCATTGTTATTTTCTTTATTTTACAGAGTGACCTTAGCTCCCTCATCTTAAGATGGAGGTAAGGTGTGGTGTCGAGTTCCACCACAGTCACATCTGTGCTAGACATTTTGCTTCTAAAAGTTGGAATACTTTTTAAGAATCTACAACTGGTTCTAGAATCTAATTCAAACTTTTACAAACTTTTAAACTCTAAAAGAAATGCTAAACCGGATCTAACACAAGGCCCTAGCAGGTCTTTTAAGAATTTAGAAAACTTTTCAAATTGCAAAAATCAATTTCTAATGACAATTTTGGAATTTGTCGTGTGATCAGGTATTGGCTGAGTAGTCCAGCAAATGCAAAGTCTTGTACCCCACCGCTGATCCACCAATGTAGGAAGTTGGCTCTGTATGTGCTATTTCAAAGTAAGGAATAGCATGCACAGAGTCCAAGGGTTCCCCTTAGAGGTAAAATAGTGGTAAAAATAGATAATACTAATGCTCTATTTTGTGGTAGTGTGGTCGAGCAGTAGGCTTATCCAAGGAGTAGTGTTAAGCATTTGTTGTACATACACATAGACAATAAATGAGGTACACACACTGAGACAAATCCAGCCAATAGGTTTTTGTATAGAAAAATATCTTTTCTTAGTTTATTTTAAGAACCACAGGTTCAAATTCTACATGTAATATCTCATTCGAAAGGTATTGCAGGTAAGTACTTTAGGAACTTTCAATCATAAAAATTGCATGTATACTTTTCAAGTTATTGACAAATAGCTGTTTTAAAAGTGGACACTTAGTGCAATTTTCACAGTTCCTGGGGGAGGTAAGTTTTTGTTAGTTTTACCAGGTAAGTAAGACACTTACAGGGTTCAGTTCTTGGTCCAAGGTAGCCCACCGTTGGGGGTTCAGAGCAACCCCAAAGTCACCACACCAGCAGCTCAGGGCCGGTCAGGTGCAGAGTTCAAAGTGGTGCCCAAAACGCATAGGCTAGAATGGAGAGAAGGGGGTGCCCCGGTTCCGGTCTGCTTGCAGGTAAGTACCCGCGTCTTCGGAGGGCAGACCAGGGGGGTTTTGTAGGGCACCGGGGGGGACACAAGCCCACACAGAAATTTCACCCTCAGCAGCGCGGGGGCGGCCGGGTGCAGTGTAGAAACAGGCGTCGGGTTCGCAATGTTAGTCTATGAGAGATCTCGGGATCTCTTCAGCGCTGCAGGCAGGCAAGGGGGGGATTCCTCGGGGAAACCTCCACTTGGGTAAGGGAGAGGGACTCCTGGGGGTCACTTCTCCAGTGAAAGTCCGGTCCTTCAGGTCCTGGGGGCTGCGGGTGCAGGGTCTCTCCCAGGCGTCGGGACTTAGGATTCAAAGAGTCGCGGTCAGGGGAAGCCTCGGGATTCCCTCTGCAGGCGGCGCTGTGGGGGCTCAGGGGGGACAGGTTTTGGTACTCACAGTATCAGAGTAGTCCTGGGGTCCCTCCTGAGGTGTTGGATCTCCACCAGCCGAGTCGGGGTCGCCGGGTGCAGTGTTGCAAGTCTCACGCTTCTTGCGGGGAGCTTGCAGGGTTCTTTCAAGGCTGCTGGAAACAAAGTTGCAGTCTTTCTTGGAGCAGGTCCGCTGTCCTCGGGAGTTTCTTGTCTTTTCGAAGCAGGGGCAGTCCTCAGAGGATGTCGAGGTCGCTGGTCCCTTTGGAAGGCGTCGCTGGAGCAGGATCTTTGGAAGGCAGGAGACAGGCCGGTGAGTTTCTGGAGCCAAGGCAGTTGTCGTCTTCTGGTCTTCCTCTGCAGGGGTTTTCAGCTAGGCAGTCCTTCTTCTTGTAGTTGCAGGAATCTAATTTTCTAGGGTTCAGGGTAGCCCTTAAATACTAAATTTAAGGGCGTGTTTAGGTCTGGGGGGTTAGTAGCCAATGGCTACTAGCCCTGAGGGTGGGTACACCCTCTTTGTGCCTCCTCCCAAGGGGAGGGGGGTCACAATCCTAACCCTATTGGGGGAATCCTCCATCTGCAAGATGGAGGATTTCTAAAAGTCAGAGTCACCTCAGCTCAGGACACCTTAGGGGCTGTCCTGACTGGCCAGTGACTCCTCCTTGTTGCTTTCTTTGTTCCCTCCAGCCTTGCAGCCAAAAGTGGGGGCCGTGGCCGGAGGGGGCGGGCAACTCCACTAAGCTGGAGTGCCCTGCTGGGCTGTGACAAAGGGGTGAGCCTTTGAGGCTCACCGCCAGGTGTCACAGCTCCTGCCTGGGGGAGGTGTTAGCATCTCCACCCAGTGCAGGCTTTGTTACTGGCCTCAGAGTGACAAAGGCACTCTCCCCATGGGGCCAGCAACATGTCTCTGGTGTGGCAGGCTGCTGGAACTAGTCAGCCTACACAGACAGTCGGTTAAGTTTCAGGGGGCACCTCTAAGGTGCCCTCTGGGGTGTATTTTGCAATAAAATGTACACCGGCATCAGTGTGCATTTATTGTGCTGAGAAGTTTGATACCAAACTTCCCAGTTTTCAGTGTAGCCATTATGGTGCTGTGGAGTTCGGGTTTGACAGACTCCCAGACCATATACTCTTATGGCTACCCTGCACTTACAATGTCTAAGGTTTTGTTTAGACACTGTAGGGGTACCATGCTCATGCACTGGTACCCTCACCTATGGTATAGTGCACCCTGCCTTAGGGCTGTAAGGCCTGCTAGAGGGGTGTCTTACCTATACTGCATGGGCAGTGAGAGGCTGGCATGGCACCGTGAGGGGAGTGCCATGTCGACTTACTCGTTTTGTCCTCACTAGCACACACAAGCTGGCTAGCAGTGTGTCTGTGCTGAGTGAGAGGTCTCCAGGGTGGCATAAGACATGCTGCAGCCCTTAGAGACCTTCCTTGGCATCAGGGCCCTTGGTACTAGAAGTACCAGTTACAAGGGACTTATCTGGATGCCAGGGTCTGCCAATTGTGGATACAAAAGTACAGGTTAGGGAAAGAACACTGGTGCTGGGGCCTGGTTAGCAGGCCACAGCACACTTTCAATTGTAAACATAGCATCAGCACAGGCAAAAAGTCAGGGGGCAACCATGCCAAGGAGGCATTTCCTTACAAACACCCTCCGCATGCTCAGAAAAATCTACAAATGGATACCCACTGACACCAGAAGAACAGTCACCCAAGCCCTCGTAAGCAGCAAACTGGACTACGGCAAATGCCCTCTATGCAGGAACCAAGGCCAAACTCCAGAAGAGGCAGCAACGCATCCCGAATGCCTCTACACTCCTCATCCTGGACATCCCCCGCTACTGTCACATCACAGACCACCTGAAAGACCTGCACTGGCTCCCAGTCAACAAGAGAATCACCTTCAAACTCCTCACTCACGCTCACAAAGCACTGCACAACACCGGACCAGAATACCTCCACAAACGACACTCCTTCTACACCCCGACCCGGCATCTCCGCTCTGCTGACCTCGCACTCGCAACTGTCCCATGCTTCCGCAGAACTACAACCGGTGGTAGATCATTTTCACACCTCGCCGCCAAAACGTGGAACACACTTCCCACCCACCTGCACCAGACCAAAGACCTCCTTACCTTCAGGAAATTTCTCAAGACCTGGCTGTTGGAGCAGCAGCAGCACCTCGCCCCCTCCTTCTTCCCCTCCCCCCCTCGGCGCCTTGAGACCCTCACAGGTGAGTAGTGCGCTTTACAAATCCCCTGAGTGATTGATTATACAGTTGGGTTTGAGTCAGCACATTGATCTTAAGTGGATGGCTTTCTTGTCACTGTACTTTCCCTACCTTTTTTATTGTGGCTTTCCTTCCTTCCTCTGTAGCATAGTCTCTTTGGGATCCTTTTGCTTCAAAGACTTCTATTCTTCCAGTGCTCACATTCAGGGAACTACTATTCCACATTTAGCACTCCATGAGTATGCATGTATTTTCTTGTTATCCCTCGTGGGCTGCTTCCCCGCCTCCTGTCCTTGCCCGCACTCTGTGTTTCTCACCTCCTCCCTCACAGCTCATCTGGCCCTTCCCCAAATTATCTCAGTCTGTCTTTTGCGTTTTATTTTCCCACTATCCCACCTCAAGCTCTTTAGTGGCTCCCTCAGCCCCCTGATTCCCATTGCCATTCCACGAGCCTCCTGTGTGAGCGTTGTCCTATGCCCCAACTGGCTTCACCATCCCACCTCACGTTTTTTTTTTTTAATTTATTTTTTTGGGTGGGTGGGTACTCTGTAGCTGTAATTTACTTGAGGGTCACACCGTACTTAAAAGGAACTTTTATGCCCATTGTATTTTTTTTATTTACTACTCAAAGAAAGGCATCTGCCATCTAGTAATAGTACATTTTTAAAAATGTGGCTGCGTCAACCTGTACACATCATTGCACTTCGGCAAACAAAGATCTTTAGGTCTCGGCACTAGACAGCACGCATACGCTGTCTTGAACCGTGGCATGCTGTATCTAATTCGTGGGCTTCAGCCTGCCTTTAAACTTCTGATTTGCTCGCTCCATCATCGCCCTCCTAATCTTACTCCTTATTTGTAATGTCATGCATGTGTCATGCCTCTTCCTGTCTTCTTACCTTCCCAAAGAGCAGGGATCATTCATCCACTCCTCCAATTTTGGATTAGTATTTAGGGACTAATTTTTTTGTTTGTTTTCAGCACTTAACACAATTGCTTGTGCTTTCAACCACTCCAGACTCCTGCGCACGTTTTTTTTGTTGCTTTTGAGCACTTAACACAAACGCATAACATGAGTGCTTGTTTACTTTGTTATTGGCTGAAAACACAAGTGCCCGTATTACACACTGAAAGCAACCAAAAAAATGTGCGTCAGAGAGCGGAGCGGCTGAAAACACAAGTGCTCCTGTTAAGTGCTGAAACAAAAGCTTGTGTTTCTGCCCCAATGTTCTGCAATGCACATTTCATGCATATACACAATATGGGTATGGATTCCTTACGCGAAGAAGTTTAACGTTCACTGGGATCACAAGAGTGTGAGTGCTGCTATTGTTTCGAAGCAGGATTGCCCTTCCCTCTCAGCTGACTCGTATCCCGGTGGTGGTGCACAAAGCTATGCCAGGCCTTCCCGGAATTCCAAGAACTATAGGCATTGACAATGTTAATTCAGTGTGTATATTATTAAAACCAGCCCCAGAGCTGTACACAAATCCAATAGGTCTGCATTGGTAGAACCTCCATTGTATCCATGGTCTCCCTATAGTTTTTGTCTTATTATGGCGTCCTAATAGAAATCAAGGAGAAGGACGATGGGACGTGGTCGTGTTCTAGGCTACAGTCTCCTACCCCCCTCTTTATCATAACACAGTAGGTTTATATGCTATCTACCTACTTTGGACCTCTGCCATACTATTTTATGATCTACGCTGCGCATGGGCTGTGTAAAGGAGGAAAACGCTCTGTGTCGTAGAAAGCATAGTGTAAAAAGTAACTGGTGATGATATCTCTATCGATGTGACATTAAGTTCTTGCCTGCAAATTAAGATAAATTCACAAATGTTTCTGTGACATGCACTTGCTTTTGATACCACTATCACAAACCTATGGGGCTTAAATTACTGTGCTAGTGTATGGAGCACCTCTCATTTATTAATTTAATGAAAAATTTCTACCTGTTAAAAGGACTCCAAAGCCCCAAATGTACTGAGTTATGGCAATCTGTATATTTAAAATCCTGTTTGCCGAAGTTAGGCGTACAGTTGACTTGGGCTCTAGCTCATAATTAGATTGGTTTCACAACATTTAGACATGATTGACCATAACTAGCGTTTTTATTGGATGAACTGAAAATAGATTTTGATCAGAGTAAAATGACTTTTTTTAAGGTATGTACTGATTGGTCACATTATTGGGATTCGAAAAGAAGTTCTACTTGATATAATAAACATGTGTGAGACGCTGTTCATAGTTCCAATCCAGATCTATGCTTTGTTATGGAAACTTAGCTTAGGGCCATAACAAACTCTGAAATCTTGTAGGAAGTTGGCTCTGTATGTACTATTTCAAAGTAAGGAATAGTATGCACAGAGTCCAAGGGTTCCCCTTAGAGGTAAGATAGTGGCAAAAAGAGATAATACTAATGCTCTATTTTGTGGTAGTGTGGTCGAGCAGTAGGCTTATCAAAGGAGTAGTGTTAAGCATTTGTTGTGCATACACTCAGGCAATAAATGAGGAACACACACTCAGAAACAATTCCAGGCCAATAGGTTTTTGTTATAGAAAAATATATTTTCTTAGTTTATTTTAAGAACCACAGGTTCAAATTCTACATGTAATATCTCATTTGAAAGGTATTGCAGGTAAGTACTCTAGGAACTTTGAATAATCACAATAGCATATATACTTTTTACATAAAACACATTTAGCTGTTTTAAAAGTGGACACTGTGCAATTTTCACAGTTCCTGGGGGAGGTAAAGTAATGTTAGTTCTTGCAGGTAAGTAAACCACCTACGGGGTTCAGATTGGGGTCCAAAGTAGCCCACCGTTGGGGGTTCAGAGCAACCCCAAAGTCACCACACCAGCAGCTCAGGGCCGGTCAGGTGCAGAGTTCAAAGTGGTGCCCAAAATACATAGGCTTCAATGGAGAAGGGGGTGCCCCGGTTCCAGTCTGCCAGCAGGTAAGTACCCGCGTCTTCGGAGGGCAGACCAGGGGGGTTTTGTAGGGCACCGGGGGGGACACAAGTCCACACAAAAAGTACACCCTCAGCAGTGCGGGGGCGGCCGGGTGCAGTGTGCAAACAAGCGTCGGGTTTGTAATAGGAATCAATGGGAGACCAAGGGGTCTCTTCAGTGGTGCAGGCAGGCAAGGGGGGGGGGCTCCTCGGGGTAGCCACCACCTGGGCAAGGGAGAGGGCCTCCTGGGGGTCACTCCTGTACTGGAGTTCCGATCCTTCAGGTCCTGGGGGCTGCAGGTGCAGGGTCTTTTCCAGGCGCGGGATTTCAGAGTCAGGCAGTCGTGGTCAGGGGGAGCCTCGGGATTCCCTCTGCAGGTGTCGCTGTGGGGGCCCAGGGGGGACAACTTTGGTTACTCACAGTCTCTGAGTCGCTGGAGGGTCCTCCCTGAGGTGTTGTTTCTTCACCAGTCGAGTCGGGGTCGCCGGGTGCAGTGTTGCAAGTCTCACACTTCTTGCGGGGATTGCAGGGGTCTTTAAATCTGCTCCTCTGGATACAAAGTTGCAGTCTTTGTTGAACAAGGCAGCTGTTCTCGGGAGTTTCTTGGTCTTTTGGAAGCAGGGCAGTCCTCTGAGGATTCAGAGGTCGCTGGTCCCGGGGAAAGCGTCGCTGGAGCAGTTTTCTTCTGAAGGAGGGAGACAGGCCGGTAGGGCTGGGGCCAAAGCAGTTGGTGTCTTCTTCTTCTCTGCAGGGTTTTTCAGCTCAGCAGTCCTCTTCTTCTTTAAGTTGCAGGAATCTCAATTCTTAGGTTCAGGGGAGCCCTTAAATACTAAATGTAAGGGGGTGTTTAGGTCTGGGTGGTTAGTAGCCAATGGCTACTAGCCCTGAGGGTGGGTACACCCTCTTTGTGCCTCCTCCCAAGGGGAGGGGGTCACATTCCTATCCCTATTGGGGGAATCCTCCATCTGCAAGATGGAGGATTTCTAAAAGTTAGTCACTTCAGCTCAGGACACCTTAGGGGCTGTCCTGACTGGCCAGTGACTCCTCCTTGTTTTTCTCATTAATTCCTCCGGCCTTGCCGCCAAAAGTGGGGCCGTGGCCGGAGGGGGCGGGCAACTCCACTAGCTGGAGTGCCCTGTGGTGCTGGAACAAAGGGGGTGAGCCTTTGAGGCTCACCGCCAGGTGTTACAGCTCCTGCCTGGGGGAGGTGATAGCATCTCCACCCAGTGCAGGCTTTGTTACTGGCCACAGAGTGACAAAGGCACTCTCCCCATGTGGCCAGCAACATGTCTCGAGTTTGGCAGGCTGCTAAAACCAGTCAGCCTACACGGGTAGTTGGTTAAGGTTTCAGGGGGCACCTCTAAGGTGCCCTCTGGGGTGTATTTCACAATAAAATGTACACTGGCATCAGTGTGCATTTATTGTGCTGAGAAGTTTGATACCAAACTTCCCAGTTTTCAGTGTAGCCATTATGGTGCTGTGGAGTTCGTGTTTGACAGACTCCCAGACCATATACTCTTATGGCTACCCTGCACTTACAATGTCTAAGGTTTTGCTTAGACACTGTAGGGGCACAGTGCTCATGCACTGGTGCCCTCACCTATGGTATAGTGCACCATGCCTTAGGGCTGGAAGGCCTGCTAGAGGGGTGACTTATCTATACTGCATAGGCAGTGTGAGGTTGGCATGGCACCCTGAGGGGAGTGCCATGTCGACTTACTCGTTTTGTCCTCACCAGCACACACAATATGGCAAGCAGTGTGTCTGTGCTGAGTGAGGGGTCCCCAGGGTGGTATAAAATATGCTGCAGCCCTTAGAGACCTTCCCTGGCATCAGGGCCCTTGGTACCAGGGGTACCAGTTACAAGGGACTTAACCGGATGCCAGGGTGTGCCAATTGTGTAAACAAAAGTACAGGTTAGAGAAAGAACACTGGTGCTGGGGCCTGGTTAGCAGGCCTCAGCACACTTTCAAATCAAAACATAGCATCAGCAAAGGCAAAAAGTCAGGGGGTAACCATGCCAAGGAGGCATTTCCTTACAAATCTCCATTGTGATACCAGAGGGCTATAATTATCATTCTTGACCATTCTCAAAAAGTGGTTGAAGGGGTATTGTTATCTTTGATAATAAATGCCAGTGTACTGTGTTAGATACCATTTACACCAACAGTAGTGAATTTCTTCTGTTTAATGTGTGTTTTTACTCATCGCCCTTCCTAAGCGGAGCTTTAATTTACAGCCTCTCCCTCTCCAGGATATAAAAATAAAAATTTGTTCCACCCTAACATATGTGTTAGTCTCCTGTACCAACAAGTATTACAGTTTCCTCATTCTAGGACACTTCAACTTCCATTATGAAGACCTGTAGGATACTTGCACCATTATTCTTAGGGATGACCATGAGTCTCCTCTGGGCTAGTTTAAAAAAGTATCAGGCCCCACTCATTCCTCAGTACTTAGGGGGGTCATTACGAGTCTGGCGGTCACTAGACTGCCAGACTCGCAGATGGCAGTCGGACTGCCATCAATGCAACGGTCCGAGTGCCATATTAGAACCCTGGTGGTCGGGCTGGTAGTCGTGGTGGTCCTAATCCTTCAGGGCATCGCTGCAAGCAGCACTGCCCTGGGGATTATGACCCGCTTCTCCGCCAGGAATTTCATGACGGTACCACTTCCATGAAAATACTGGCGGAGAACAGGTACAGAGGGCCCCTGCACTGCCCATGCACCTGGCATGGGCAGTGCAGCACCCCACCCCCCCGGCCAGTACCATCCACATTGCTAGGGTGCCAGTGCAACCTGCAGGCTACAGCTTTGCCACTGGCTTGATTACAAGCAGGAGACAATGGCGTAGCCTGTTTCCCGCTAGGCAAGGGGGTGGAAACTCAGGTTTCCACCTGCTGACCTAGCAGGAAACACTTAATGGGGCCGGCGGGGAGGCAGCCTTTGTAGCTGCAACCTCCCCTTCGGAAGTTTGGCGGACGGTAAAAACTATCCGCTGAACTCATAATGACCCGCTTAGTCTTCATCTGCGTTTTTCTCATTTCTAATGCTGTCACTGTAGAATTCCCCGGCACTTACCTGGTCAGATCATTAACATCTTAATTTCTCAATTGCTTCAAGTTGCGGACCGATTAAGGCTTTGTCTAAACCACCTGCCACTCAATCCAGTTCCAGGAATCTCATCAATAATACTGATATGACTAATGCTTTCCTCTTACCACCATGCAGACTTGCAGATAATATCAACAAGGTGGCTGCTCAATTTAATTTAATGCATGCATAAGATTGTTTCCTGGGCATAATGGAGATAAGATAGATGTCATTCTTTTCAGTAATGCAAACACCATTTGGAACCCAAATTGGGGGTCTAGAGAGTTTGTATCCTCTCCTTCACCCACTTACACATTTAGGAACCAGGGTTGTAATTGACGAGACCATTTAGTGAAAGAGCAAATTATGGCAGTCTGCTGTTTTTACCATGGGTTTGTGGTCATGTTTATGCCTACTCCCAATTTTTACCTATACATAGCAAACCTGTTTACCTGCAGTACTACATTTCTTGTATCAACAGGCTATATCAAAGTCATGTCATCTTTAAAGTCTCACAAAAAAAGTAAATTTACCAGAAAGCTAAACTACTCTGTCATCTGTTCACTTTGTTCTTTATATTGTATTGCCAGTGATTTTGATAATCTGAAACCTGAATAATGCACAGATATAATTCTAATTAAAAACATGGAAACAAAGCTTAATTCGTGCCTTTCTTTCCTCAGTTCCAGATTCTGAACTTTTAACCGTTCCAGATGGATGGAAGGAACCAGCCTTTACAAAGGAAGACAATCCCAAGGGACTCATAGAAGAAAGCAGCTTTGCAACACTATTTCCAAAATACAGAGAAGCCTATTTGAAGGAATGTTGGCCATTAGTGCAGAAAGCCCTGGATGAACATGTATGACTGTTTCCTGGATACACAGTATGAGTTTGGCATAAGTTTCCTAAATCTTTAAACCTGTGTGAGCGTGCTACATTTGTCTCGTAAATTTTAGCAGTTTTTTTTTTTTTTTTTTTTTTTTACATTTCTCCCCATATAGTTTGGTTTTTTTTTTTTTTTTTTTTTTTTTTTTTTTTATTTATCACGGGCTGCTGTGATGGGCCATTGTGATAAGTGGTTACTAAATTCAAAAATTGATTTTTCCGTTTTAAAAACAAGGCACATTTAAGAAAGGGACTTGCATATGTGCTGGGTGCAATGTCCACCTTACTTACTTTAACTGGACCCTCAATATGGATCTTTATCTGAGAGTGGCAGAAGAGTTTCTTAAGCTACAAAAACAATCACTTACTTGACAATTGAGCAACTTTAGAGTCAATAAAGAGAGTTCTTAATAGTTTTCAAATTATTTATTAAATAATTTATATAGTTTTTATTGATCAGAACCTCAAGTTACAGAAACACAAAAGAAGAGTGTCCTGAATCTGTCCCTACTCTATTCATCTTCATCCCACAACTGTATCACCTCTGAATAATTCTGTCTTCTTAGTCTGGGAAAGTCAGAATGGAACTTTCAAGCCCTGATTTATACTTTTTGATGCAAAACTGCACTAACGCAGTTTTGCACTAATAAGTTTATAACCAGCTTGCACCATTTCTGTGCACCAGCCGGGCACCATGTTTATGGAATGGTGCAAGCCGGTGCAAAGGGTAGGCTAGCGTCCACAAAAATGACGTTAGTTGTGTGGAGCTGGCAGTATAGAAGAAGAGGGTTTTGCACCAAAAAATTAGGTTAAGCAGGTTAGAGTAAAAAAAAATGACTCTAACCAGATTAGCGTCATTTTATGGTGCTAAGCCTACCATGCCACATGACTTCTGCCTTAGAAAAGGCAGGAGTTATGCCCACAACCCCAGAGGCCAGCACAGGGGACAAGGGTCCCCTGGGCATGGCCATTGCACTCTGTTATGTATGGGGGCCCATTTCAGGGCACCCTAGGGCACTTAAAAAAAAAAAAAATACTTGTTCTTACCATGGATGGGTTCGGCACTTTAAAAAATAAAATACTTACATGGGATGGGGTCCTCCATCCTCCGCTGTCCCTCTGGTGTGGGTGGGGGTGTCCCTCGGGCGGGCATCTGTGGGCTTATTCCATGGTGTTCCACCATGGAAATAGGCCTAAAGGTCCCCTAATGCCTGCCCTGACCCATGTGTTAAAAAATGGAGCAAAGCAAGTTTGAACCGGTTTTTGACCCCTCCTCCCTCCCGTGCACCATTTTTGCACGGGAGTATAAATATGGTGTTAAGGCCATAGTCATTTTTTGCACTGGAACGCGTAAGGCAAGGTAGGTTTCCACGTCCCAAAAATGACTAACTCCATAAATTAGGCGCTTGACGGGTCTAGCGCCAAAGTATAAATATGGAGTTAGTTTTGCACCGAATTAGAGTAAAAAAAAATAAAAAAAATATGCTAATTCGGAGCAAACAGAGTATAAATATGCCCCGTAGTCTACTACATTAACCAGTATTCCTGCGGTTATCTGTCCCATGTGTTTACAGCTATAATATTGTGAAACAAATTATCACCTCTCTCTCTAAGGCCCAATACAATCTCTACAGCGGAATGAATAACTGTTGTGTTTAACAGCTCAGCAACCAGACAGTTCCCGTGAGCCTTTCTAAGGTTGATCCTACTCCCTCAAATTGATAAGCTCAGTATAGTTTCTCTAAAACATAACCTCACACCCTCTATATCATTCAGATAACGCTTATTAATTATCTGTCCTCTGCTTAAATAGCAGAAGTAGCAAGAATTAGTGGTCAATCACAGTGGTCGCCCCATCTGTCATCTCTGGTCTGTGCCCTTGGTTCTCAGGTCTGCCTTCTGGGGATCTCTCCTGCTCTTTCCCTAGGACACCTTTTATAATAAATTCAGTTGATACAATTGTTAACAAAGTAATAGCTTTTGAGATGTAGCAACAGTAGACAATGCATCGTCTTGTTGGATGTCGAGGATCAGATACACTTGGTTCCTTTCCCATATGGTTTTCTTCTTCAGTAAGAATAATTTTACATGCTTACGGATAACACCCACTCATTTCACATCATTCATGTGATATTAATGTTTCAATTTAAGCAAAATAGTTACTTTCTAAATGCATGTCAGCACATTCCAAAGAAGTTTGGTAGGTGGGTAAGTGTGTAACTAATACTACTTCTATTGTTTTAAAGAGAGGTGTGTCATTTCACAAGTCAAGAAGAGGTTATAGAAGAAACATTTTTAAAACATGTGCCAGCCTAGCAAGTCATGCAGCACAGGTCAGACAGAGTTCAGAGCATGCTTTTAAACGTTCAAGCAACAACAGATTTTAGGCCTAGCGATTTATTCTCATGTTAATGATCAGTATTATGATTCTTACATTTTTCAAAATTTCTATTGGAGCCTTATCATAGGAGGGAGACACGGGTCATTTTGGGTGGGCGGGGGCAGGGGGCAGAGGGGTGGCTCATCCATATTTTTCTTATCTTGTCTTATACCTTGGTCAGAACTGAAAATCACATCTTTTTTCGTTTTTTTCATTGAAGCCCCAGTGTACAGAAGTGTTGGATCCAAATCAAGCTATTGATAGTGTCTTGGTTATATACTGTTTAATTCAGTTTCAGACCAACATTTTGAATCCACTTCTAAAAATATGGTCAAAAAGACTGGTGGTGTTAGTAGAGAGCGACAATGCTTTCAATAAAAATATGCATGATTACTACACAGGGTGTGGAATTAGCCTTCGTGAAAAAAGAATAAGAAGGATCAAAACAGAGGTCTGAAGCTCACTGATTCTCTTTTCAATGCCAACTATAACAAAGTGTCAATTCTGAAATTCCAGATTTTAATCTGTTATGTGCCCTCTTTGCCTTTGTCTCTGTGTTTCTTTCTGTCTCTAGTTGTTTTCCTCTCTTTCTTTCTTCGTCCCTTTATTTCCTATAACGTAGATAATTATTTGTTCTGACTGTGGATTTTTCCAGAGTCCAAAGGATCTACTTGAGCCTTCAACACTAGTTTCTTCCAGAAGGGTAAACTCCTAAAAGGGCTATGTTCAAAGAAGGGGAAGGAGTTTTGTTATCTTTAGTGGTTTACTAATGATATTCTGAATTCCCAGTTAGTTTACCTTTTGAACTTGCAACTGAAGATGCTCTGGGGTTTTTAATCTCCCACTGTGCTGTAGATCACTCAACCACATGGCTTCTGTAGCAATAATATAATACAAAGAAAACCACGTTGTGATTTCCCCGTCCCTCTCCCCAGTCGGGAGGGTAACTTGCTATTTCCCTTACATGTATGAAATTCCCAGTTGTTAATAAATATCTAGTCGGATAAACGCAAATAACAGATCACCTCTCCTCCTTTGGGGCAAAAATAATTACATTTGGAGTGTCTGTATTAAAAACAAAACTCACATCAGTTAAGTATGTATTTTAGCCCAGAGCAATTCCATATCCCACAACTCTGGCAGAGCTGAATCTTTGAAAGACCAGATATACTGCAGCTTTGTTGCCCAGTGTAAGGCCAACTGGCCCATTTAGTACAAAAGAGCCTGCGGCCAGATTTTCTTGCCCTGCTTTTGACTTAGGCGAAGGATGCTGTAAAAGATTGTACCTCATGTAATAATGTCTTTAGTGCATCTTGGACGCTTGAAGGAAATATTAGTCTCAGCAGCACTTTTGTTTTATTTAGATTTATTGTGTCAATAATAGTAAACTGTTCATTGTCCTGTGTATGCTGTGTTTGCTTCTGCATCATCCTCCATGAAAAGGAACCCTTTATGATAGCAATTATCATCTTCAGTGTGTGTGTTTGGATAACTAAACTGCAGCTTGGGAGAAGTCCTGCTTCGTCCTTCTAGATCAGCTAATTACCAACCTTAGCTTTCACAGTAGGATTTTACAGTAGGCGTTTTTCAGACTGTCTTTAACATTAGCATTCATTAAGGAAATTGGCCTGTAAGGCCTACATTGACGATGGTTTTACACATTCTTGGAATGAAAATAATAGTGGCCTCGTTCCATCAAGGTGGGATAGTTTCTCTGTCACTAGTGTAAAAAAAAAAAAAAAAACATAGTTTGTTCAATATTTGCAATAGATGGCGCTTAAAAGTTTTTAAAAAAATCAGATAGGAGCCTTGTCTGGCTTAGGTCATCTGGCAATTGTAATAAGTGGTGTTACTACTGTCCACATTTCATTGCTAGTGGGTGGGTATTGCTTCTCCCTCCTAATTTTTCAACAAACTGCTTGTCTTTGTGAAGAAAAAGTGGAAGAAAAATAGGTCTTCCTTTATGTGATGTGTCTTCCCTTCATTTTTATACCATTCTTGATCATAATCCTTTGCTGTTCCTGAACTATAATTTGGGCTGTTGTGATAATTGTATTTATTTATTTACCTACTTTATTTAGTTTGTGAAGCCACATATTGCCCGACCCGATCACTATATTAATTTTGTAACATAATCCCTTTTGTGGTCACTATGTGCTAATGTTTCTACCTAGCTGCCAACTGTTCTTTTGTGCTCTTTAGTGGTAGTTGTGTCCTGTTGATGTGCATATCCTCGCAATATTTTACAAAGCTTCAAAACGTAAAGTTAGGACTCCTCTTTCATGTTGCTTTGCATTGCAAAGATTCAATATGTTGCCTTACAACGACCTTACATGTGTCCTACTGTATGTGGCCTGTGTATACTTTGCCTATTAGCAACAAATTCGTCAGTTGGATCTCTGTTACTCATTTTTTTTGTTTTTTATAGAAGCACTTGCTAGCGTGCCTGATCCTTAAGTAAACTTACAAGGAGACGCCCACAGGTCAATTAATCTTTTGATTCGCATGGAGTATCCTAGCTGCGGTGTGACCAATTTTTCTCAATAATCAATACACAAAATTAATAACCCTTAAGCAAATCATTAATCAGCAGTTAATAGCATCACACCATGACTTTTCAGCCATTGAATAACCACAACTCAATATACGTTTTAGTAATTTTATTCCCTATTAGTTACAATACTAAGTCATGAGATTAATTCAAATCAAGCTTACTTCATTAGTAACAACCAATAACACAATCTAATAAAAACTTGAGTCAGAGTACATTCTAAAGCATTTGCATAAGTCAACATGTGAATCAACGGTGAGTACGTCAACATGAGTAGCAGAGTTCAGCAAATCAGTCCGTCAATCATTAGTCACTGTATATGTCAACGTCTAGAATAGGAACCTCACCTACCCAGATTAGCATTAGCATGTGGGGCTTCAAGCGAAAACAATTTAAAACACAGATTTTGGAAAAACATCTAGCTAAAAGAAAAACTATTAGACAGCGCAGTTGGTACCTAGAAAGAAAAGGCACACAAGGTAATTCAGTGACATTGTCATAGATGCCCATCCACAGTATGGACCAGCAATAAAGCTAGTGTTCGCCTTCAGGTCATCAGTCGATCAGCATCACATTAGGCTCTCAAGAGCATGAGCCCAATCTCAAATCTCTTCGAACTCGTAGTATCTCTCCAGACATATGCGCCTAACATCTCCATCTAACATCTGAATTCTCTCCTTCCGTCACGTCATTATATCAAAGTCACCAAGACTCCGCCCCCCCCCAAACCCCCCATACTACTACATTATTTTTAATACATTTTCAATGTTCCACATGTTAATCACTTTTTAATATAATTTGTGGATGTTGGTAGCCACTCTCCGAGGGCACATTCTCAAACATGCACATTATATTTCTACGTTAATCATTTTTATACATTTTTCATTATTCAAAATACATAAACATTAATAATTTCTAATTAATATATTTGTGTTAGCACACTTGATCAGAAGACTATCTCAAAGCATCAGGTCACTAAACTTAGTACCATCTTTTCATTAATTTCAACCCTATGTTCTGACAAGGTTAACATACAATGGCATGCCAAGATGATCTTGTCCATTGCCACAGTGGAATCTAAGTTGCACCTGCTGTGGATGTATTTATATTTTGAACACTAGTTTACATTTTTCTCGCAATTTCTGCAGGCAGTCTGAGGGTCTGTGTAGGAAGTTGGCTCTGTATGCACTATTTCAAAGTAAGGAATAGTATGCACAGAGTCCAAGGGTTCCCCTTAGAGGTAAGATAGTGGCAAAAAGAGATAATACTAATGCTCTATTTTGTGGTAGTGTGGTCGAGCAGTAGGCTTATCAAAGGAGTAGTGTTAAGCATTTGTTGTACATACACACAGGCAATAAATGAGGAACACACACTCCGAGACAATTCCAGGCCAATAGGTTTTTGTATAGAAAAATATATTTTCTTAGTTTATTTTAAGAACCACAGGTTCAAATTCTACATGTAATACTTTGCATGAAAGGTATTGCAGGTAAGTACTTTAGGAACTTTGAATAATCACAATAGCATATATACTTTTCAAGTAAAACACATATAGCTATTTTAAAACTAGACAGTGCAATTTTCACAGTTTCTAGGGGAGGTAAGTAATGGTTAGTTCCTGCAGGTAAGTAAACCACCTACGGGGTTCAAGTTTGGGTCCAAGGTAGCCCACCGTTGGGGGTTCAGAGCAACCCCAAAGTTACCACACCAGCAGCTCAGGGCCGGTCAGATGCAGAGTTCAAAGTGGTGCCCAAAACACATAGGCTTCAATGGAGAAGGGGGTGCCCCGGTTCCAGTCTGCCAGCAGGTAAGTACCCGCGTCTTCGGAGGGCAGACCAGGGGGGTTTTGTAGGGCACTGGGGGGGGACACAAGTTAGCACAGAAAGTACACCCTCAGCAGCACGGGGGACGGGGGCGGCCGGGCGCAGTGTGCAAACACACGTCGGGTTTTCAATTGGAATCAATGGGAGACCAAGGGGTCTCTTCAGCGATGCAGGCAAGGGGGGGGCTCCTCGGGGTAGCCACCACCTGGGCAAGGGAGAGGGCCTCCTGGGGGTCACTCCTACACTGGAGTTCCGATCCTTCAGGTCCTGGGGGCTGCGGGTGCAGAGTCTTTACCAGGCGTCGGGATCTGGGAAGCAGGCAGTCGCGGTCAGGGGGAGCCTCGGGATTCCCTCTGCAGGCGTCGCTGTGGGAACTCGGGGGGGGGGGGGGGGCAACTCTGGTTACTCACAGTCTCGGAATCACCGGGGAGTCCTCCCTGAAGTGTTGTTTCTCCACAAGTCGAGCCGGGGGCGTCGGGTGCAGAGTAGCAAGTCTCACGCTTCTGGCGGGAAACACAGTCGTTTTAAAGTTGCTCCTTTGGATACAAAGTTGCAGTCTTTAGTGAACAGGGCCGCTGTTCTCGGGAGTTTCTTGGTCCTTCTAGAGCAGAGCAGTCCTCTGAGGATTCAGAGGTCGCTGGTCCTGGGGAAAGCGTCGCTGGAGCAGTTTCTTTGGAAGGGGGGGGGGGAGACAGGCCGGTAGAGCTGGGGCCAAAGCAGTTGGTGTCTCTGTCTTCTCTGCAGGGTTTTTCAGCTGAGTAGTCCTCTTCTTCTTAGGTTGCAAGAATCTGAGTTCCTAGGTTCAGGGGAGCCCCTAAATACAGAATTTAAGGGTGTGTTTAGGTCAGGGAGGGCAGTAGCCAATGGCTACTAGCCCTGAGGGTGGGGGTCACATTCCTATCCCTATTGGGGGGATTCTCCATCTGCAAGATGGAGGATTCCTAAAAGTCAGAGTCACTTAAGCTCAGGTTGCCTTAGGGGCTGTCCTGACTGGTCAGTGACTCCTTCTTGTTTTTCTCATTATCTCCTCTGGCCTTGCCGCCAAAAGTGGGGCTGTGGCCGGAGGGGGCGGGCAACTCCACTAGCTGGAATGCCCTGTGGAGCTGTAACAAAGGGGGTGAGCCTTTGAGGCTCACCGCCAGGTGTTAGTCCTGCAAGGGGGAGGTGATAAGCATCTCCACCCAGTACAGACTTTGTTACTAGCCACAGAGTGACAAAGGCACTCTCCCCATGTGGCCAGCAACATGTCTCGAGTGTGGCAGGCTGCTAAAACCAGTCAGCCTACACGGGTAGTTGGTTAAGGTTTCAGGGGGCACCTCTAAGGTGCCCTCTGGGGTGTATGTAACAATAAAATGTACACTGGCATCAGTGTGCATTTATTGTGCTGAGAAGTTTGATACCAAACTTCCCAGTTTTCAGTGTAGCCATTATGGTGCTGTGGAGTTCGTGTATGACAGACTCCCAGACCATATACTCTTATGGCTACCCTGCACTTACAATGTCTAAGGTTTTGCTTAGACACTGTAGGGGCACAGTGCTCATGCACTGGTGCCCTCACCTATGGTATAATGCACCCTGCCTTAGGGCTGTAAGGCCTGCTAGAGGGGTGACTTATCTATACTGCATAGGCAGTGTGAGGTTGGCATGGCACCCTGAGGGGAGTGCCATGTCGACTTACTCGTTTTGTCATCACCAGCACACACAAGCTGGCAAGCAGGGTGTCTGTGCTGAGTGAGGGGTCCCCAGGGTGGCATAAGATATGCTGCAGCCCTTAGAGACCTTCCCTGGCATCAGGGCCCTTGGTACCAGGGGTACCAGTTACAAGGGACTTACCTGGATGCCAGGGTGTGCCAATTGTGAAAACAAAAGTACAGGTTAGGGAAAGAACACTGGTGCTGGGGCCTGGTTAGCAGGCCTCTGCACACTTCCAAATCAAAACATAGCATCAGCAAAGGCAAAAAGTCAGGGGGTAACGATGCCAAGGAGGCATTTCCTTACACAACCCCCCCCCCCGCAAACAAAAGAGGATGAGACTAACCTTTCCCAAGAGAGTCTTCATTTTCTAAGTGGAAGAACCTGGAAAGGCCATCTGCATTGGCATGGGCAGTCCCAGGTCTGTGTTCCACTATAAAGTCCATTCCCTGTAGGGAGATGGACCACCTCAACAGTTTTGGATTTTCACCTTTCATTTGCATCAGCCGTCTGAGAGGTCTGTGGTCAGTTTGAACTACAAAGTGAGTACCAAAGAGGTATGGTCTCAGCTTCTTCAGGGACCAAACCACAGCAAAGGCCTCCCTCTCAATGGCACTCCAACACTGCTCCCTGGGGAGTAACCTCCTGCTAATGAAAGCAACAGGCTGGTCAAGGCCATCATCATTTGTTTGGGACAAAACTGCCCCTATCCCATGTTCAGAGGCATCTGTCTGCACAATGAACTGCTTGGAGTAATCTGGAGCTTTTAGAACTGTTGCTGTGCACATTGCTTGTTTCAGGGTGTCAAAGGCCTGTTGGCATTCTACAGTCCAGTTTACCTTCTTGGGCATTTTCTAGGAGGTAAGTTCTGTGAGGGCTGTCACTATGGATCCATATCCCTTCACAAACCTCCTGTAATACCCAGTCAAGCCAAGGAATGCCCTGACTTGAGTCTGGGTTTTTGGAGCTGCCCAGTCCAGAATAGTCTGGATCTTAGGCTGGAGTGGCTGAACTTGGCCTCCACCTACAAGGTGTCCCAAGTAAACCACAGTTCCCTGCCCTATACGGCATTTGGATGCCTTGATAGAGAGGCCTGCTTATTGCAGAGCCTTCAAAACCTTCTTCAGGTGGACCAGGTGATCCTGCCAGCTGGCGCTAAAGACAGCAATATCATCAAGATAAGCTGCACTAAAGGACTCCAAGCCAGCAAGGACTTGATTCACCAACCTTTGGAAGGTGGCAGGGGCATTCTTTAAACCAAAGGGCATAACAGTAAACTGATAATGCCCATCAGGTGTGGAGAATGCTGTCTTTTCTTTTGCTCCAGGCGCCATTTTGATTTGCCAGTACCCTGCTGTTAAGTCAAAGGTACTTAAGAATTTGGCAGCACCTAATTTGTCAATCAGTTCATCAGCCCTAGGAATGGGATCGGCATCTGTCTTGGTGACAGAATTAAGTCCTCTGTAGTCCACACAAAACCTCATCTCTCTCTTTCCATCTTTGGTGTGAGGTTTGGGGACTAAGACCACTGGGCTAGCCCAGGGGCTGTCAGAGTGCTCAATTACTCCCAATTCCAGCATCTTGTGGACTTCCACCTTGATGCTTTCCTTAACTTGGTCAGACTGTCTGGAAAATTTTGTTTTTGACAGGCATGCTGTCTCCTGTGTCCACATCATGGGTACACAGGTGTGTCTGACCAGGGGTTAGGGAAAAGAGCTCAGAAAACTGTTGCAGGACCTTCCTACAATCAGATTGCTGTTGGTTAGAGAGGGTGTCTGAATAGATCTCTCCATCTACTGAACCATCTTTAGGGTTTGATGAGAGGAGATCAGGGAGAGGTTCACTCTCAGCTTCCTGGTCCCCATCTGTTACCATCAACAGATTCACATCAGCCCTATCATGGAAGAGCTTGAGGCGGTTCACATGGATCACCCTCTTGGGGCTCCTGCTAGTGCCTAGGTCTACCAGGTAGGTGACCTGACTCTTCTTCTCTAGCACTGGGTAAGGGCCACTCCATTTGTCCTGAAGTGCCCTGGGAGCCACAGGCTCCAAAACCCAGACTTTCTGCCCTGGTTGAAATTCAACCATTGCAGCCTTTTGGTCATACCAAAACTTCTGGAGCTGTTGACTGGCCTCAAGGTTTTTACTTGCCTTTTCCATGTACTCTGCCATCCTTGAACGTAGGCCAAGTACATAGTCCACTATGTCTTGTTTAGGCTCATGAAGAGGTCTCTCCCAGCCTTCTTTCACAAGAGCTAGTGGTCCCCTTACAGGGTGGCCAAACAGAAGTTCAAAGGGTGAGAATCCTACTCCCTTCTGAGGCACCTCTCTGTAAGCGAAAAGCAGACATGGCAAGAGGACATCCCATCTCCTTTTGAGTTTTTCAGGAAGCCCCAGGATCATGCCTTTTAAGGTCTTGTTGAATCTCTCAACAAGGCCATTAGTTTGTGGATGATAGGGTGTAGTGAACTTATAAGTCACTCCACACTCATTCCACATGTGTTTCAGGTATGCTGGCATGAAGTTGGTACCTCTGTCAGACACCACCTCCTTAGGGAAGCCCACTCTGGTAAAAATACCAATGAGGGCCTTGGCTACTGCAGGGGCAGTAGTTGACCTAAGGGGAATAGCTTCAGGGTATCTAGTAGCATGATCCACTACTACTAGTATGTACATATTCCCTGAGGCTGTGGGAGGTTCAAGTGGACCCACTATGTCCACACCCACTCTTTCAAAGGGGACCCCCACCACTGGAAGTGGAATGAGGGGGGCCTTTGGATGTCCACCTGTCTTACCACTGGCTTGACAGGTGGTACAGGAGACACAAAACTCCTTGACTTTCTGGGACATGTTGGGCCAGTAGAAGTGGTTGACTAGTCCCTCCCACGTCTTGGTTTGTCCCAAATGCCCAGCAAGAGGAATATCATGGGCTAAGGTCAGTATGAACTCTCTGAACTCCTGAGGCACTACCACTCTCCTAGTGGCACCAGGTTTGGGATCTCTTGCCTCCGTATACAGGAGTCCATCTTCCCAATAGACCCTATGTGTTCCAGTTTTCTTGCCATTGGACTCTTCAGCAGCTTGCTGCCTAAGGCCTTCAAGAGAGGGACAGGTTTCTTGCCCCTTACACAACTGCTCCCTTGAGGGTCCCCCTGGGCCTAAGAGCTCAACCTGATAAGGTTCTAACTCCATAGGCTCAGTTTCCTCAGAGGGCAGAACTTCTTCCTGAGAAGAGAGGTTCTCTTTTTGTTGTTGTGTTGCAGCTGGTCTCCCAGTTGTCTTTCCTTTTCTCTTTGTAGGATGGGCCCTTTTTTCAGACTCCAGCTCTACTTTATCACCCTGAGCCTTGCACTGTGCCCTTGTTCAGGGATACCCAGCATGGGGTTTCAGTTCTACCTCAGCCCATGCTGAGGACTCCAGGTCATTTCCAAGCAAACAGTCTACTGGGATATTTGAGGAGACCACCACCTGTTTCAGGCCATTGACCCCTCCCCACTCTAAAGTTACCATAGCCATGGGATGTACTTTAGTTTGATTGTCAACATTGGTGACTGGATAAGTTTGTCCAGATAGGTATTGACCAGGGGAAACCAGTTTCTCTGTCACCTGTATCCCTCAGGCCTTCTACACTTGTCCCATTAATTAAGAGCTGCTGCCTGTATTTTTGCATATTAGGAGGCCAGGCAGCCAGTGTGGCTAAATCCACCCCACCCTCAGAGACTAATGTAGCTTCAGTGTGACACCTGATTTGCTCTGGGCACACTGTTGATCTAGCCATTCCAGTGTTAGCTGGAGTGGAGTTGGAAGTGGTATTTTTCTTGGGACTGGCCTTGTCTCCAGTTTGGTGTCCAGGCTGATTACAGCTACGACACCAGGCCTTTTTGGGATCAAAGTTTTTACCCTTGTACCCAAAATTGTTTTGTGAAGAGGCTCTGGGCCCACCCTCCTGTGCAGGTTTTTGGGGGCCTGAAGTAGACTCTTTACTATTTTTGTTTTTGGATGTCTCAACACTCTTCCCCTGGGGAGGCTTTGTGACCCCTTTCTTTTGGTCACCCCCTGTGGAAGTCTTGGTCACCCTAGTCTTGACCCAATGGTCCGCCTTCTTTCCCAATTCTTGGGGAGAAATTGGTCCTAGGTCTACCAGATGCTGATGCAGTTTATCATTGGAACAATTACTTAATAGGTGTTCTTTCACAAATAAATTATACAGCCCATCGTAATCATTAACACCACTGCCTTGAATGCAACCATCCAGTGTTTTCACTGAGTAGTCCACAAAATCAACCCAAGTCTGGCTCGAGGTTTTTTGAGCCCCCCTGAATCTAATCCTATACTCCTCAGTGGAGAATCCAAAGCCCTCAATCAGGGTTCCCTTCATGAGGTCATAAGATTCTGCATCTTTTCCAGAGAGTGTGAGCAGTCTATCCCTACACTTTCCAGTGAACATTTCCCAAAGGAGAGCACCCCAGTGAGATCTGCTTACTTTTCTGGTTACACAAGCCCTCTCAAAAGCTGTGAACCATTTGGTGATGTCATCACCATCTTCATATTTAGTTACAATCCCTTTAGGGATTTTCAACATGTCAGGAGAATCTCTGACCCTATTTATGTTGCTGCCACCATTGATGGGACCTAGGCCCATCTCTTGTCTTTCCCTTTCTATGGCTAGGATCTGTCTTTCCAAAGCCAATCTTTTGGCCATCCTGGCTAGCTGGATGTCCTCTTCACTGGAGTTATCCTCAGTGATTTCAGAGATGTTGGTCCCTCCTGTGAGGGAAGCAGCATCTCTGACTACTATATTTGGAGACAGGGCTTGAGAGGCCCTGTTCTCCCTAGTTAGGACTGGTAGGGGGGAATTTCCCTCCAAGTCACTATCTTCATCCTCTGTGTTGCCATCCTCAGAGGGGTTGGCCTTTTCAAACTCTGCCAAAAGCTCCTGGAGCTTTAGTTTGGAAGGTCTGGGGCCCATTGTTATTTTCTTTATTTTACAGAGTGACCTTAGCTCCCTCATCTTAAGATGGAGGTAAGGGGTGGTGTCGAGTTCCACCACATTCATCTCTGTACTAGACATTATGCTTCTAAAAGTTGGAATACTTTTTAAGAATCTAAAACTAGTTCTAGGTTCTAATTCAAACTTTCACAAAACTTTTAAACTCTAAAAGGAAATGCTAAACAGGGACTAACACAAGGCCCTAGCAGGACTTTTAAGAATTTAGAAATATAGCTCAAATTGCAAAAATCAATTTCTAATGACAATTTTTAGAATTTGTCGTGTGATCAGGTATTGGCTGAGTAGTCCAGCAAATGCAAAGTCTTGTACCCCACCGTTGATCCACCAAAGTAGGAAGTTGGCTCTGTATGCACTATTTCAAAGTAAGGAATAGTATGCACAGAGTCCAAGGGTTCCCCTTAGAGGTAAGATAGTGGCAAAAAGAGATAATACTAATGCTCTATTTTGTGGTAGTGTGGTCGAGCAGTAGGCTTATCAAAGGAGTAGTGTAAGGAAATGCCTCCTTGGCATGGTTGCCCCCTGACTTTTTGCCTTTGCTGATGCTATGTTTACAATTGAAAGTGTGCTGAGGCCTGCTAACCAGGCCCCAGCACCAGTGTTCTTTCCCTAACCTGTACTTTTGTATCCACAATTGGCAGACCCTGGCATCCAGATAAGTCCCTTGTAACTGGTACTTCTAGTACCAAGGGCCCTGATGCCAAGGAAGGTCTCTAAGGGCTGCAGCATGTCTTATGCCACCCTGGAGACCTCTCACTCAGCACAGACTCACTGCTTGCCAGCTTGTGTGTGCTAGTGAGGACAAAACGAGTAAGTCGACATGGCACTCCCCTCAGGGTGCCATGCCAGCCTCTCACTGCCTAGGCAGTATAGGTAAGACACCCCTCTAGCAGGCCTTACAGCCCTAAGGCAGGGTGCACTATACCATAGGTGAGGGTACCAGTGCATGAGCATGGTACCCCTACAGTGTCTAAACAAAACCTTAGACATTGTAAGTGCAGGGTAGCCATAAGAGTATATGGTCTGGGAGTCTGTCAAACACGAACTCCACAGCACCATAATGGCTACACTGAAAACTGGGAAGTTTGGTATCAAACTTCTCAGCACAATAAATGCACACTGATGCCAGTGTACATTTTATTGTAAAATACACCCCAGAGGGCACCTTAGAGGTGCCCCCTGAAACTTAACCGACTATCTGTGTAGGCTGACTAGTTTTAGCAGCCTGCCACAAACCGAGACATGTTGCTGGCCCCATGGGGAGAGTGCCTTTGTCACTCTGAGGCCAGTAACAAAGCCTGCACTGGGTGGAGATGCTAACACCTCCCCCAGGCAGGAATTGTCACACCTGGCGGTGAGCCTCAAAGGCTCACCTCCTTTGTGCCAACCCAGCAGGACACTCCAGCTAGTGGAGTTGCCCGCCCCCTCCGGCCAGGCCCCACTTTTGGCGGCAAGGCCGGAGAAAATAATGAGAAAAACAAGGAGGAGTCACTGGCCAGTCAGGACAGCCCCTAAGGTGTCCTGAGCTGAGGTGACTCTGACTTTTAGACATCCTCCATCTTGCAGATGGAGGATTCCCCCAATAGGGTTAGGATTGTGACCCCCTCCCCTTGGGAGGAGGCACAAAGAGGGTGTACCCACCCTCAGGGCTAGTAGCCATTGGCTACTAACCCCCCAGACCTAAACACGCCCTTAAATTTAGTATTTAAGGGCTACCCTGAACCCTAGAAAATTAGATTCCTGCAACTACAAGAAGAAGGACTGCCCAGCTGAAAACCCCTGCAGCGGAAGACCCGAAGACGACAACTGCCTTGGCTCCAGAAACTCACCGGCCTGTCTCCTGCCTTCCAAAGATCCTGCTCCAGCGACGCCTTCCAAAGGGACCAGCGACCTCGACATCCTCTGAGGACTGCCCCTGCTTCGAAAAGACAAACTCCCGAGGACAGCGGACCTGCTCCAAGAAAAGCTGCAACTTTGTTTCCAGCAACTTTAAAGAACCCTGCAAGCTCCCCGCAAGAAGCGTGAGACTTGCAACACTGCACCCGGCGACCCCGACTCGGCTGGTGGCGATCCAACACCTCAGGAGGGACCCCAGGACTACTCTGATACTGTGAGTACCAAAACCTGTCCCCCCTGAGCCCCCACAGCGCCGCCTGCAGAGGGAATCCCGAGGCTTCCCCTGACCGCGACTCTTTGAACCTAAAGTCCCGACGCCTGGGAGAGACCCTGCACCCGCAGCCCCCAGGACCTGAAGGACCGGACTTTCACTGGAGAAGTGACCCCCAGGAGTCCCTCTCCCTTGCCCAAGTGGAGGTTTCCCCGAGGAATCCCCCCCTTGCCTGCCTGCAGCGCTGAAGAGATCCCGAGATCTCTCATAGACTAACATTGCGAACCCGACGCCTGTTCCTACACTGCATCCGGCCGCCCCCGCGCTGCTGAGGGTGAAATTTCTGTATGGACTTGTGTCCCCCCCGGTGCCCTACAAAACCCCCCTGGTCTGCCCTCCGAAGACGCGGGTACTTACCTGCAAGCAGACCGGAACCGGGGCACCCCCTTCTCTCCATTCTAGCCTATGTGTTTTGGGCACCACTTTGAACTCTGCACCTGACCGGCCCTGAGCTGCTGGTGTGGTGACTTTGGGGTTGCTCTGAACCCCCAACGGTGGGCTACCTTGGACCAAGAACTGAACCCTGTAAGTGTCCTACTTACCTGGTAAAACTAACAAAAACTTACCTCCCCCAGGAACTGTGAAAATTGCACTAAGTGTCCACTTTTAAAACAGCTATTTGTCAATAACTTGAAAAGTATACATGCAATTTTTATGATTTGAAGTTCCTAAAGTACTTACCTGCAATACCTTTCGAACAAGATATTACATGTTAAATTTGAACCTGTGGTTCTTAAAATAAACTAAGAAAAGATATTTTTCTATACAAAAACCTATTGGCTGGATTTGTCTCTGAGTGTGTGTACCTCATTTATTGTCTATGTGTATGTACAACAAATGCTTAACACTACTCCTTGGATAAGCCTACTGCTCGACCACACTACCACAAAATAGAGCATTAGTATTATCTCTTTTTGCCACTATCTTACCTCTAAGGGGAACCCTTGGACTCTGTGCATGCTATTCCTTACTTTGAAATAGCACATACAGAGCCAACTTCCTACAAGTAGTGTTAAGCATTTGTTGTACATACACACAGGCAATAAATGAGGAACACACACTCAGAGACAAATCCAGGCCAATAGGTTTTTGTTATAGAAAAATATCTTTTCTTAGTTTATTTTAGGAACCACAGGTTCAAATTCTACATGTAATATCTCATTTGAAAGGTATTGCAGGTAAGTACTTTAGGAACTCTGAATAATCACAATAGCATATATACTTTTTACATAAAACAAATTTAGCTGTTTTAAAAGTGGACACAGTGCAATTTTCACAGTTCCTGGGGGAGGTAAAGTAATGTTAGTTCTTGCAGGTAAGTAAACCACCTACGGGGTTCAAATTGGGGTCCAAGGTAGCCCACCGTTGGGGGTTCAGAGCAACCCCAAAGTTACCACACCAGCAGCTCAGGGCCGGTCAGGTGCAGAGTTCAAAGTGGTGCCCAAAACGCATAGGCTTCAATGGAGAGAAGGGGGTGCCCCGGTTCCAGTCTGCCAGCAGGTAATTACCCGTGTCTTCGGAGGGCAGACCAGGGGGGTTTTGTAGGGCACCGGGGGGGACACAAGCTCACACAAAAAGTACACCCTCAGCGGCACTGGGGCGGCCGGGTGCAGTGTGCAAACACGCGTCGGGTTTTCAATAGGTTTCAATGGGAGACCAACGGGTCTCTTCAGCGATGCAGGCAGGCAAGGGGGGGGCTCCTCGGGGTAGCCACCACCTGGGCAAGGGAGAGGGCCTCCTGGGGGTCACTCCTGCACTGGAGTTCCGATCCTTCAGGTGCTGGGGGCTGCGGGTGCAGGGTCTTTTCCAGCCTTCGGGATTTTAGAGTCCGGCAGTCGCGGTCAGGGGGAGCCTGGGGATTCCCTCTGCAGGTGTCGCTGTGGGGGCTCAGGGGGGACAACTTTGGTTACTCACAGTCTCGGAGTCGCCGGAGGGTCCTCCCTGAGGTGTTGGTTCTCCACCAGTCGAGTCTGGGTCGCCGGGTGCAGTGTTGCAAGTCTCACGCTGCTTGCGGGGATTGCAGGGGTCTTTAAAGCTGCTCCTCTGGATACAAAGTTGCAGTCTTTGTTGAACAGGGCCGCTGTTCTCAGGAGTTTCTTGGACTCTTGGAAGCAGGGCAGTCCTCTGAGGATTCAGAGGTCGCTGGTCCCCGGGAAAGCATCGCTGGAGCAGTTTTCTTCTGAAGGCAGGAGACAAGCCCGTAGGACTGGGGCCAAAGCAGTTGGTGTCTTCTTTCTTCTTCTGCAGGGGTTTTTCAGCTCAGCAGTCCTCTTCTTCGGTAAGTTTCAGGAATCTAAATTCTTAGGTTCAGGGGAGCCCTTAAATACTAAATTTAAGGGCGTGTTTAGGTCTGGGGGGTTAGTAGCCAATGGCTACTAGCCCTGAGGGTGGATACACCCTCTTTGTGCCTCCTCCCAAGGGGAGGGGGCCACATTCCTATCCCTATTGGGGGGATCCTCCATCTGCAAGATGGAGGATTCCTAAAAGTCAGAGTCACTTCAGCTCAGGTTGCCTTAGGGGCTGTTCTGACTGGCCAGTGACTCCTCCTTGTTTTTCTCATTATCTCCTCCGGCCTTGCCGCCAAAAGTGGGGCTGTGGCCGGAGGGGGCGGGCAACTCCACTAGCTGGAAGGCCCTGTGGCGCTGGAACAAAGGGGGTGAGCCTTTGAGGCTCACCGCCAGGTGTTACAGCTCCTGCAAGGGGGAGGTGATAGCATCTCCACCCAGTGCAGGCTTTGTTACTAGCCACAGAGTGACAAAGGCACTCTCCCCATGTGGCCAGCAACATGTCTCGAGTGTGGCAGGCTGCTAAAACCAGTCAGCCTACACGGGTAGTTGGTTATGGTTTCAGGGGGCACCTCTAAGGTGCCCTCTGGGGTGTATTTCACAATAAAATGTACACTGGCATCAGTGTGCATTTATTGTGCTGAGAAGTTTGATACCAAACTTCCCAGTTTTCAGTGTAGCCATTATGGTGCTGTGGAGTTCGTGCTTGACAGACTCCCAGACCATATACTCTTATGGCTACCCTGCACTTACAATGTCTAAGGTTTTGCTTAGACACTGTAGGGGCACAGTGCTCATGCACTGGTGCCCTCACCTATGGTATAATGTACCCTGCCTTAGGGCTGTAAGGCCTGCTAGAGGGGTGACTTATCTATACTGCATAGGCAGTGTGAGGTTGGCATGGCACCCTGAGGGGAGTGCCATGTCGACTTACTCGTTTTGTCATCACCAGCACACACAAGCTGGCAAGCAGGGTGTCTGTGCTGAGTGAGGGGTCCCCAGGGTGGCATAAGATATGCTGCAGCCCTTAGAGACCTTCCCTGGCATCAGGGCCCTTGGTTAGCAGGCCTCTGCACACTTCCAAATCAAAACATAGCATCAGCAAAGGCAAAAAGTCAGGGGGTAACGATGCCAAGGAGGCATTTCCTTACACAACCCCCCCCCCCCGCAAACAAAAGAGGATGAGACTAACCTTTCCCAAGAGAGTCTTCATTTTCTAAGTGGAAGAACCTGGAAAGGCCATCTGCATTGGCATGGGCAGTCCCAGGTCTGTGTTCCACTATAAAGTCCATTCCCTGTAGGGAGATGGACCACCTCAACAGTTTTGGATTTTCACCTTTCATTTGCATCAGCCGTCTGAGAGGTCTGTGGTCAGTTTGAACTACAAAGTGAGTACCAAAGAGGTATGGTCTCAGCTTCTTCAGGGACCAAACCACAGCAAAGGCCTCCCTCTCAATGGCACTCCAACACTGCTCCCTGGGGAGTAACCTCCTGCTAATGAAAGCAACAGGCTGGTCAAGGCCATCATCATTTGTTTGGGACAAAACTGCCCCTATCCCATGTTCAGAGGCATCTGTCTGCACAATGAACTGCTTGGAGTAATCTGGAGCTTTTAGAACTGTTGCTGTGCACATTGCTTGTTTCAGGGTGTCAAAGGCCTGTTGGCATTCTACAGTCCAGTTTACCTTCTTGGGCATTTTCTAGGAGGTAAGTTCTGTGAGGGCTGTCACTATGGATCCATATCCCTTCACAAACCTCCTGTAATACCCAGTCAAGCCAAGGAATGCCCTGACTTGAGTCTGGGTTTTTGGAGCTGCCCAGTCCAGAATAGTCTGGATCTTAGGCTGGAGTGGCTGAACTTGGCCTCCACCTACAAGGTGTCCCAAGTAAACCACAGTTCCCTGCCCTATACGGCATTTGGATGCCTTGATAGAGAGGCCTGCTTATTGCAGAGCCTTCAAAACCTTCTTCAGGTGGACCAGGTGATCCTGCCAGCTGGCGCTAAAGACAGCAATATCATCAAGATAAGCTGCACTAAAGGACTCCAAGCCAGCAAGGACTTGATTCACCAACCTTTGGAAGGTGGCAGGGGCATTCTTTAAACCAAAGGGCATAACAGTAAACTGATAATGCCCATCAGGTGTGGAGAATGCTGTCTTTTCTTTTGCTCCAGGCGCCATTTTGATTTGCCAGTACCCTGCTGTTAAGTCAAAGGTACTTAAGAATTTGGCAGCACCTAATTTGTCAATCAGTTCATCAGCCCTAGGAATGGGATCGGCATCTGTCTTGGTGACAGAATTAAGTCCTCTGTAGTCCACACAAAACCTCATCTCTCTCTTTCCATCTTTGGTGTGAGGTTTGGGGACTAAGACCACTGGGCTAGCCCAGGGGCTGTCAGAGTGCTCAATTACTCCCAATTCCAGCATCTTGTGGACTTCCACCTTGATGCTTTCCTTAACTTGGTCAGACTGTCTGGAAAATTTTGTTTTTGACAGGCATGCTGTCTCCTGTGTCCACATCATGGGTACACAGGTGTGTCTGACCAGGGGTTAGGGAAAAGAGCTCAGAAAACTGTTGCAGGACCTTCCTACAATCAGATTGCTGTTGGTTAGAGAGGGTGTCTGAATAGATCTCTCCATCTACTGAACCATCTTTAGGGTTTGATGAGAGGAGATCAGGGAGAGGTTCACTCTCAGCTTCCTGGTCCCCATCTGTTACCATCAACAGATTCACATCAGCCCTATCATGGAAGAGCTTGAGGCGGTTCACATGGATCACCCTCTTGGGGCTCCTGCTAGTGCCTAGGTCTACCAGGTAGGTGACCTGACTCTTCTTCTCTAGCACTGGGTAAGGGCCACTCCATTTGTCCTGAAGTGCCCTGGGAGCCACAGGCTCCAAAACCCAGACTTTCTGCCCTGGTTGAAATTCAACCATTGCAGCCTTTTGGTCATACCAAAACTTCTGGAGCTGTTGACTGGCCTCAAGGTTTTTACTTGCCTTTTCCATGTACTCTGCCATCCTTGAACGTAGGCCAAGTACATAGTCCACTATGTCTTGTTTAGGCTCATGAAGAGGTCTCTCCCAGCCTTCTTTCACAAGAGCTAGTGGTCCCCTTACAGGGTGGCCAAACAGAAGTTCAAAGGGTGAGAATCCTACTCCCTTCTGAGGCACCTCTCTGTAAGCGAAAAGCAGACATGGCAAGAGGACATCCCATCTCCTTTTGAGTTTTTCAGGAAGCCCCAGGATCATGCCTTTTAAGGTCTTGTTGAATCTCTCAACAAGGCCATTAGTTTGTGGATGATAGGGTGTAGTGAACTTATAAGTCACTCCACACTCATTCCACATGTGTTTCAGGTATGCTGGCATGAAGTTGGTACCTCTGTCAGACACCACCTCCTTAGGGAAGCCCACTCTGGTAAAAATACCAATGAGGGCCTTGGCTACTGCAGGGGCAGTAGTTGACCTAAGGGGAATAGCTTCAGGGTATCTAGTAGCATGATCCACTACTACTAGTATGTACATATTCCCTGAGGCTGTGGGAGGTTCAAGTGGACCCACTATGTCCACACCCACTCTTTCAAAGGGGACCCCCACCACTGGAAGTGGAATGAGGGGGGCCTTTGGATGTCCACCTGTCTTACCACTGGCTTGACAGGTGGTACAGGAGACACAAAACTCCTTGACTTTCTGGGACATGTTGGGCCAGTAGAAGTGGTTGACTAGTCCCTCCCACGTCTTGGTTTGTCCCAAATGCCCAGCAAGAGGAATATCATGGGCTAAGGTCAGTATGAACTCTCTGAACTCCTGAGGCACTACCACTCTCCTAGTGGCACCAGGTTTGGGATCTCTTGCCTCCGTATACAGGAGTCCATCTTCCCAATAGACCCTATGTGTTCCAGTTTTCTTGCCATTGGACTCTTCAGCAGCTTGCTGCCTAAGGCCTTCAAGAGAGGGACAGGTTTCTTGCCCCTTACACAACTGCTCCCTTGAGGGTCCCCCTGGGCCTAAGAGCTCAACCTGATAAGGTTCTAACTCCATAGGCTCAGTTTCCTCAGAGGGCAGAACTTCTTCCTGAGAAGAGAGGTTCTCTTTTTGTTGTTGTGTTGCAGCTGGTCTCCCAGTTGTCTTTCCTTTTCTCTTTGTAGGATGGGCCCTTTTTTCAGACTCCAGCTCTACTTTATCACCCTGAGCCTTGCACTGTGCCCTTGTTCAGGGATACCCAGCATGGGGTTTCAGTTCTACCTCAGCCCATGCTGAGGACTCCAGGTCATTTCCAAGCAAACAGTCTACTGGGATATTTGAGGAGACCACCACCTGTTTCAGGCCATTGACCCCTCCCCACTCTAAAGTTACCATAGCCATGGGATGTACTTTAGTTTGATTGTCAACATTGGTGACTGGATAAGTTTGTCCAGATAGGTATTGACCAGGGGAAACCAGTTTCTCTGTCACCTGTATCCCTCAGGCCTTCTACACTTGTCCCATTAATTAAGAGCTGCTGCCTGTATTTTTGCATATTAGGAGGCCAGGCAGCCAGTGTGGCTAAATCCACCCCACCCTCAGAGACTAATGTAGCTTCAGTGTGACACCTGATTTGCTCTGGGCACACTGTTGATCTAGCCATTCCAGTGTTAGCTGGAGTGGAGTTGGAAGTGGTATTTTTCTTGGGACTGGCCTTGTCTCCAGTTTGGTGTCCAGGCTGATTACAGCTACGACACCAGGCCTTTTTGGGATCAAAGTTTTTACCCTTGTACCCAAAATTGTTTTGTGAAGAGGCTCTGGGCCCACCCTCCTGTGCAGGTTTTTGGGGGCCTGAAGTAGACTCTTTACTATTTTTGTTTTTGGATGTCTCAACACTCTTCCCCTGGGGAGGCTTTGTGACCCCTTTCTTTTGGTCACCCCCTGTGGAAGTCTTGGTCACCCTAGTCTTGACCCAATGGTCCGCCTTCTTTCCCAATTCTTGGGGAGAAATTGGTCCTAGGTCTACCAGATGCTGATGCAGTTTATCATTGGAACAATTACTTAATAGGTGTTCTTTCACAAATAAATTATACAGCCCATCGTAATCATTAACACCACTGCCTTGAATGCAACCATCCAGTGTTTTCACTGAGTAGTCCACAAAATCAACCCAAGTCTGGCTCGAGGTTTTTTGAGCCCCCCTGAATCTAATCCTATACTCCTCAGTGGAGAATCCAAAGCCCTCAATCAGGGTTCCCTTCATGAGGTCATAAGATTCTGCATCTTTTCCAGAGAGTGTGAGCAGTCTATCCCTACACTTTCCAGTGAACATTTCCCAAAGGAGAGCACCCCAGTGAGATCTGCTTACTTTTCTGGTTACACAAGCCCTCTCAAAAGCTGTGAACCATTTGGTGATGTCATCACCATCTTCATATTTAGTTACAATCCCTTTAGGGATTTTCAACATGTCAGGAGAATCTCTGACCCTATTTATGTTGCTGCCACCATTGATGGGACCTAGGCCCATCTCTTGTCTTTCCCTTTCTATGGCTAGGATCTGTCTTTCCAAAGCCAATCTTTTGGCCATCCTGGCTAGCTGGATGTCCTCTTCACTGGAGTTATCCTCAGTGATTTCAGAGATGTTGGTCCCTCCTGTGAGGGAAGCAGCATCTCTGACTACTATATTTGGAGACAGGGCTTGAGAGGCCCTGTTCTCCCTAGTTAGGACTGGTAGGGGGGAATTTCCCTCCAAGTCACTATCTTCATCCTCTGTGTTGCCATCCTCAGAGGGGTTGGCCTTTTCAAACTCTGCCAAAAGCTCCTGGAGCTTTAGTTTGGAAGGTCTGGGGCCCATTGTTATTTTCTTTATTTTACAGAGTGACCTTAGCTCCCTCATCTTAAGATGGAGGTAAGGGGTGGTGTCGAGTTCCACCACATTCATCTCTGTACTAGACATTATGCTTCTAAAAGTTGGAATACTTTTTAAGAATCTAAAACTAGTTCTAGGTTCTAATTCAAACTTTCACAAAACTTTTAAACTCTAAAAGGAAATGCTAAACAGGGACTAACACAAGGCCCTAGCAGGACTTTTAAGAATTTAGAAATATAGCTCAAATTGCAAAAATCAATTTCTAATGACAATTTTTAGAATTTGTCGTGTGATCAGGTATTGGCTGAGTAGTCCAGCAAATGCAAAGTCTTGTACCCCACCGTTGATCCACCAAAGTAGGAAGTTGGCTCTGTATGCACTATTTCAAAGTAAGGAATAGTATGCACAGAGTCCAAGGGTTCCCCTTAGAGGTAAGATAGTGGCAAAAAGAGATAATACTAATGCTCTATTTTGTGGTAGTGTGGTCGAGCAGTAGGCTTATCAAAGGAGTAGTGTAAGGAAATGCCTCCTTGGCATGGTTGCCCCCTGACTTTTTGCCTTTGCTGATGCTATGTTTACAATTGAAAGTGTGCTGAGGCCTGCTAACCAGGCCCCAGCACCAGTGTTCTTTCCCTAACCTGTACTTTTGTATCCACAATTGGCAGACCCTGGCATCCAGATAAGTCCCTTGTAACTGGTACTTCTAGTACCAAGGGCCCTGATGCCAAGGAAGGTCTCTAAGGGCTGCAGCATGTCTTATGCCACCCTGGAGACCTCTCACTCAGCACAGACTCACTGCTTGCCAGCTTGTGTGTGCTAGTGAGGACAAAACGAGTAAGTCGACATGGCACTCCCCTCAGGGTGCCATGCCAGCCTCTCACTGCCTAGGCAGTATAGGTAAGACACCCCTCTAGCAGGCCTTACAGCCCTAAGGCAGGGTGCACTATACCATAGGTGAGGGTACCAGTGCATGAGCATGGTACCCCTACAGTGTCTAAACAAAACCTTAGACATTGTAAGTGCAGGGTAGCCATAAGAGTATATGGTCTGGGAGTCTGTCAAACACGAACTCCACAGCACCATAATGGCTACACTGAAAACTGGGAAGTTTGGTATCAAACTTCTCAGCACAATAAATGCACACTGATGCCAGTGTACATTTTATTGTAAAATACACCCCAGAGGGCACCTTAGAGGTGCCCCCTGAAACTTAACCGACTATCTGTGTAGGCTGACTAGTTTTAGCAGCCTGCCACAAACCGAGACATGTTGCTGGCCCCATGGGGAGAGTGCCTTTGTCACTCTGAGGCCAGTAACAAAGCCTGCACTGGGTGGAGATGCTAACACCTCCCCCAGGCAGGAATTGTCACACCTGGCGGTGAGCCTCAAAGGCTCACCTCCTTTGTGCCAACCCAGCAGGACACTCCAGCTAGTGGAGTTGCCCGCCCCCTCCGGCCAGGCCCCACTTTTGGCGGCAAGGCCGGAGAAAATAATGAGAAAAACAAGGAGGAGTCACTGGCCAGTCAGGACAGCCCCTAAGGTGTCCTGAGCTGAGGTGACTCTGACTTTTAGACATCCTCCATCTTGCAGATGGAGGATTCCCCCAATAGGGTTAGGATTGTGACCCCCTCCCCTTGGGAGGAGGCACAAAGAGGGTGTACCCACCCTCAGGGCTAGTAGCCATTGGCTACTAACCCCCCAGACCTAAACACGCCCTTAAATTTAGTATTTAAGGGCTACCCTGAACCCTAGAAAATTAGATTCCTGCAACTACAAGAAGAAGGACTGCCCAGCTGAAAACCCCTGCAGCGGAAGACCCGAAGACGACAACTGCCTTGGCTCCAGAAACTCACCGGCCTGTCTCCTGCCTTCCAAAGATCCTGCTCCAGCGACGCCTTCCAAAGGGACCAGCGACCTCGACATCCTCTGAGGACTGCCCCTGCTTCGAAAAGACAAACTCCCGAGGACAGCGGACCTGCTCCAAGAAAAGCTGCAACTTTGTTTCCAGCAACTTTAAAGAACCCTGCAAGCTCCCCGCAAGAAGCGTGAGACTTGCAACACTGCACCCGGCGACCCCGACTCGGCTGGTGGCGATCCAACACCTCAGGAGGGACCCCAGGACTACTCTGATACTGTGAGTACCAAAACCTGTCCCCCCTGAGCCCCCACAGCGCCGCCTGCAGAGGGAATCCCGAGGCTTCCCCTGACCGCGACTCTTTGAACCTAAAGTCCCGACGCCTGGGAGAGACCCTGCACCCGCAGCCCCCAGGACCTGAAGGACCGGACTTTCACTGGAGAAGTGACCCCCAGGAGTCCCTCTCCCTTGCCCAAGTGGAGGTTTCCCCGAGGAATCCCCCCCTTGCCTGCCTGCAGCGCTGAAGAGATCCCGAGATCTCTCATAGACTAACATTGCGAACCCGACGCCTGTTCCTACACTGCACCCGGCCGCCCCCGCGCTGCTGAGGGTGAAATTTCTGTATGGACTTGTGTCCCCCCCGGTGCCCTACAAAACCCCCCTGGTCTGCCCTCCGAAGACGCGGGTACTTACCTGCAAGCAGACCGGAACCGGGGCACCCCCTTCTCTCCATTCTAGCCTATGTGTTTTGGGCACCACTTTGAACTCTGCACCTGACCGGCCCTGAGCTGCTGGTGTGGTGACTTTGGGGTTGCTCTGAACCCCCAACGGTGGGCTACCTTGGACCAAGAACTGAACCCTGTAAGTGTCCTACTTACCTGGTAAAACTAACAAAAACTTACCTCCCCCAGGAACTGTGAAAATTGCACTAAGTGTCCACTTTTAAAACAGCTATTTGTCAATAACTTGAAAAGTATACATGCAATTTTTATGATTTGAAGTTCCTAAAGTACTTACCTGCAATACCTTTCGAACAAGATATTACATGTTAAATTTGAACCTGTGGTTCTTAAAATAAACTAAGAAAAGATATTTTTCTATACAAAAACCTATTGGCTGGATTTGTCTCTGAGTGTGTGTACCTCATTTATTGTCTATGTGTATGTACAACAAATGCTTAACACTACTCCTTGGATAAGCCTACTGCTCGACCACACTACCACAAAATAGAGCATTAGTATTATCTCTTTTTGCCACTATCTTACCTCTAAGGGGAACCCTTGGACTCTGTGCATGCTATTCCTTACTTTGAAATAGCACATACAGAGCCAACTTCCTACAAGTAGTGTTAAGCATTTGTTGTACATACACACAGGCAATAAATGAGGAACACACACTCAGAGACAAATCCAGGCCAATAGGTTTTTGTTATAGAAAAATATCTTTTCTTAGTTTATTTTAGGAACCACAGGTTCAAATTCTACATGTAATATCTCATTTGAAAGGTATTGCAGGTAAGTACTTTAGGAACTCTGAATAATCACAATAGCATATATACTTTTTACATAAAACAAATTTAGCTGTTTTAAAAGTGGACACAGTGCAATTTTCACAGTTCCTGGGGGAGGTAAAGTAATGTTAGTTCTTGCAGGTAAGTAAACCACCTACGGGGTTCAAATTGGGGTCCAAGGTAGCCCACCGTTGGGGGTTCAGAGCAACCCCAAAGTTACCACACCAGCAGCTCAGGGCCGGTCAGGTGCAGAGTTCAAAGTGGTGCCCAAAACGCATAGGCTTCAATGGAGAGAAGGGGGTGCCCCGGTTCCAGTCTGCCAGCAGGTAATTACCCGTGTCTTCGGAGGGCAGACCAGGGGGGTTTTGTAGGGCACCGGGGGGGACACAAGCTCACACAAAAAGTACACCCTCAGCGGCACTGGGGCGGCCGGGTGCAGTGTGCAAACACGCGTCGGGTTTTCAATAGGTTTCAATGGGAGACCAACGGGTCTCTTCAGCGATGCAGGCAGGCAAGGGGGGGGCTCCTCGGGGTAGCCACCACCTGGGCAAGGGAGAGGGCCTCCTGGGGGTCACTCCTGCACTGGAGTTCCGATCCTTCAGGTGCTGGGGGCTGCGGGTGCAGGGTCTTTTCCAGCCTTCGGGATTTTAGAGTCCGGCAGTCGCGGTCAGGGGGAGCCTGGGGATTCCCTCTGCAGGTGTCGCTGTGGGGGCTCAGGGGGGACAACTTTGGTTACTCACAGTCTCGGAGTCGCCGGAGGGTCCTCCCTGAGGTGTTGGTTCTCCACCAGTCGAGTCTGGGTCGCCGGGTGCAGTGTTGCAAGTCTCACGCTGCTTGCGGGGATTGCAGGGGTCTTTAAAGCTGCTCCTCTGGATACAAAGTTGCAGTCTTTGTTGAACAGGGCCGCTGTTCTCAGGAGTTTCTTGGACTCTTGGAAGCAGGGCAGTCCTCTGAGGATTCAGAGGTCGCTGGTCCCCGGGAAAGCATCGCTGGAGCAGTTTTCTTCTGAAGGCAGGAGACAAGCCCGTAGGACTGGGGCCAAAGCAGTTGGTGTCTTCTTTCTTCTTCTGCAGGGGTTTTTCAGCTCAGCAGTCCTCTTCTTCGGTAAGTTTCAGGAATCTAAATTCTTAGGTTCAGGGGAGCCCTTAAATACTAAATTTAAGGGCGTGTTTAGGTCTGGGGGGTTAGTAGCCAATGGCTACTAGCCCTGAGGGTGGATACACCCTCTTTGTGCCTCCTCCCAAGGGGAGGGGGCCACATTCCTATCCCTATTGGGGGGATCCTCCATCTGCAAGATGGAGGATTCCTAAAAGTCAGAGTCACTTCAGCTCAGGTTGCCTTAGGGGCTGTTCTGACTGGCCAGTGACTCCTCCTTGTTTTTCTCATTATCTCCTCCGGCCTTGCCGCCAAAAGTGGGGCTGTGGCCGGAGGGGGCGGGCAACTCCACTAGCTGGAAGGCCCTGTGGCGCTGGAACAAAGGGGGTGAGCCTTTGAGGCTCACCGCCAGGTGTTACAGCTCCTGCAAGGGGGAGGTGATAGCATCTCCACCCAGTGCAGGCTTTGTTACTAGCCACAGAGTGACAAAGGCACTCTCCCCATGTGGCCAGCAACATGTCTCGAGTGTGGCAGGCTGCTAAAACCAGTCAGCCTACACGGGTAGTTGGTTATGGTTTCAGGGGGCACCTCTAAGGTGCCCTCTGGGGTGTATTTCACAATAAAATGTACACTGGCATCAGTGTGCATTTATTGTGCTGAGAAGTTTGATACCAAACTTCCCAGTTTTCAGTGTAGCCATTATGGTGCTGTGGAGTTCGTGCTTGACAGACTCCCAGACCATATACTCTTATGGCTACCCTGCACTTACAATGTCTAAGGTTTTGCTTAGACACTGTAGGGGCACAGTGCTCATGCACTGGTGCCCTCACCTATGGTATAATGTACCCTGCCTTAGGGCTGTAAGGCCTGCTAGAGGGGTGACTTATCTATACTGCATAGGCAGTGTGAGGTTGGCATGGCACCCTGAGGGGAGTGCCATGTCGACTTACTCGTTTTGTCATCACCAGCACACACAAGCTGGCAAGCAGGGTGTCTGTGCTGAGTGAGGGGTCCCCAGGGTGGCATAAGATATGCTGCAGCCCTTAGAGACCTTCCCTGGCATCAGGGCCCTTGGTTAGCAGGCCTCTGCACACTTCCAAATCAAAACATAGCATCAGCAAAGGCAAAAAGTCAGGGGGTAACGATGCCAAGGAGGCATTTCCTTACACAACCCCCCCCCCCCCGCAAACAAAAGAGGATGAGACTAACCTTTCCCAAGAGAGTCTTCATTTTCTAAGTGGAAGAACCTGGAAAGGCCATCTGCATTGGCATGGGCAGTCCCAGGTCTGTGTTCCACTATAAAGTCCATTCCCTGTAGGGAGATGGACCACCTCAACAGTTTTGGATTTTCACCTTTCATTTGCATCAGCCGTCTGAGAGGTCTGTGGTCAGTTTGAACTACAAAGTGAGTACCAAAGAGGTATGGTCTCAGCTTCTTCAGGGACCAAACCACAGCAAAGGCCTCCCTCTCAATGGCACTCCAACACTGCTCCCTGGGGAGTAACCTCCTGCTAATGAAAGCAACAGGCTGGTCAAGGCCATCATCATTTGTTTGGGACAAAACTGCCCCTATCCCATGTTCAGAGGCATCTGTCTGCACAATGAACTGCTTGGAGTAATCTGGAGCTTTTAGAACTGTTGCTGTGCACATTGCTTGTTTCAGGGTGTCAAAGGCCTGTTGGCATTCTACAGTCCAGTTTACCTTCTTGGGCATTTTCTAGGAGGTAAGTTCTGTGAGGGCTGTCACTATGGATCCATATCCCTTCACAAACCTCCTGTAATACCCAGTCAAGCCAAGGAATGCCCTGACTTGAGTCTGGGTTTTTGGAGCTGCCCAGTCCAGAATAGTCTGGATCTTAGGCTGGAGTGGCTGAACTTGGCCTCCACCTACAAGGTGTCCCAAGTAAACCACAGTTCCCTGCCCTATACGGCATTTGGATGCCTTGATAGAGAGGCCTGCTTATTGCAGAGCCTTCAAAACCTTCTTCAGGTGGACCAGGTGATCCTGCCAGCTGGCGCTAAAGACAGCAATATCATCAAGATAAGCTGCACTAAAGGACTCCAAGCCAGCAAGGACTTGATTCACCAACCTTTGGAAGGTGGCAGGGGCATTCTTTAAACCAAAGGGCATAACAGTAAACTGATAATGCCCATCAGGTGTGGAGAATGCTGTCTTTTCTTTTGCTCCAGGCGCCATTTTGATTTGCCAGTACCCTGCTGTTAAGTCAAAGGTACTTAAGAATTTGGCAGCACCTAATTTGTCAATCAGTTCATCAGCCCTAGGAATGGGATCGGCATCTGTCTTGGTGACAGAATTAAGTCCTCTGTAGTCCACACAAAACCTCATCTCTCTCTTTCCATCTTTGGTGTGAGGTTTGGGGACTAAGACCACTGGGCTAGCCCAGGGGCTGTCAGAGTGCTCAATTACTCCCAATTCCAGCATCTTGTGGACTTCCACCTTGATGCTTTCCTTAACTTGGTCAGACTGTCTGGAAAATTTTGTTTTTGACAGGCATGCTGTCTCCTGTGTCCACATCATGGGTACACAGGTGTGTCTGACCAGGGGTTAGGGAAAAGAGCTCAGAAAACTGTTGCAGGACCTTCCTACAATCAGATTGCTGTTGGTTAGAGAGGGTGTCTGAATAGATCTCTCCATCTACTGAACCATCTTTAGGGTTTGATGAGAGGAGATCAGGGAGAGGTTCACTCTCAGCTTCCTGGTCCCCATCTGTTACCATCAACAGATTCACATCAGCCCTATCATGGAAGAGCTTGAGGCGGTTCACATGGATCACCCTCTTGGGGCTCCTGCTAGTGCCTAGGTCTACCAGGTAGGTGACCTGACTCTTCTTCTCTAGCACTGGGTAAGGGCCACTCCATTTGTCCTGAAGTGCCCTGGGAGCCACAGGCTCCAAAACCCAGACTTTCTGCCCTGGTTGAAATTCAACCATTGCAGCCTTTTGGTCATACCAAAACTTCTGGAGCTGTTGACTGGCCTCAAGGTTTTTACTTGCCTTTTCCATGTACTCTGCCATCCTTGAACGTAGGCCAAGTACATAGTCCACTATGTCTTGTTTAGGCTCATGAAGAGGTCTCTCCCAGCCTTCTTTCACAAGAGCTAGTGGTCCCCTTACAGGGTGGCCAAACAGAAGTTCAAAGGGTGAGAATCCTACTCCCTTATGAGGCACATTCCTATCCCTATTGGGGGGATTCTCCATCTGCAAGATGGAGGATTCCTAAAAGTCAGAGTCACTTCAGCTCAGGTTGCCTTAGGGGCTGTCCTGACTGGTCAGTGACTCCTCCTTGTTTTTCTCATTATCTCCTCCAGCCTTGCTGCCAAAAGTGGGGCTGTGGCCGGAGGGGGCGGGCAACTCCACTAGCTGGAATGCCCTGTGGAGCTGTAACAAAGGGGGTGAGCCTTTCCTGCAAGGGGGAGGTGATAAGCATCTCCACCCAGTACAGGCTTTGTTACTAGCCACAGAGTGACAAAGGCACTCTCCCCATGTGGCCAGCAACATGTCTCGAGTGTGACAGGCTGCTAAAACCAGTCAGCCTACACGGGTAGTTGGTTAAGGTTTCAGGGGGCACAATAAAATGTACACTGGCATCAGTGTGCATTTATTTTGCTGAGAAGTTTGATACCAAACTTCCCAGTTTTCAGTGTAGCCATTATGGTGCTGTGGAGTTCGTGTATGACAGACTCCCAGACCATATACTCTTATGGCTACCCTGCACTTACAATGTCTAAGAGGGGAGTGCCATGTCGACTTACTCGTTTTGTCCTCACCTGCACACACAAGCTGGCAAGCAGTGTGTCTGTGATGCTGCAGCCCTTAGAGACCTTCCCTTGCATCAGGGCCCTTGGTACAAGGGGTACCAGTTACAAGGGACTTACCTGGATGCCAGGGTGTGCCAATTGTGAAAACAAAAGTACAGGTTAGGGAAAAAACACTTGTGCTGGGGCCTGGTTAGCAGGCCTCAGCACACTTCCAAATCAAAACATAGCATCAGCAAAGGCAAAAAGTCAGGGGGTAACGATGCCAAGGAGGCATTTCCTTACAGTCTGTTTTAAGTTATCTACTCAACCTTTCTTAGACAATTGAGACGCATGTCCTGATTTAAGTTTATTATTCTTGTTGTCCAAGTATTCAAAACACAGGTAGAATTTAAACTATAATGCTGCTATCCATTGTAGTTCTGTCCTTTTCAATCAGTTTCAAGTTATTGCCATGAGACAGCATTGCCTGTAGAGGGATCTGTTTCATCTAGCCTATTTGTTGCTGGCCCTTTGAACCATCCAAGGCTTCTTGATTGAAACCGAGTTTATTTCCTCCTATGATCATGCCCGAAGAGGTGTTGCTCTCCTCGCCCCATGCTAATGTGACGTTTCCATCCTGCAGAAGCTTGAACTATTTAGAGTGGCCATGTCAGGGGTGTTTATAGTTGATTGAGCAATGCTTCGAATAATGTGCTTAGCTGTGCAAGGTCTACTGGGTTCGCTATGCCACTTGAGCATTTTCTAATACAGTGGGGGGGGTTTGAATACTCTCTTGTACCACCTATATCTATATTGACTGGCAGGACATTTTGTTTTTCTTAATCTCACATTTTTTAACACCTTGGCTGCTAAGCCTTTTTTCTGGTAGAATGCCCTTTTTGAGGTATTTGGGGGAGCTTGCACTTAAACATCCATAACATTTTTTTCACCACCCTGGGGATTCTAAAGCTACCCACGGTTTGTTGATTGCCCTGAAGGGCCTGAGGAAAATATGCAAATATAGCTACATCTTGAGTTTTTGGGGAAAATTAGTACAAAAGTGCTCTGCACCAGCAAAAGGTTTGATGTGCTACAGTCACAATTTTCCTGGCGTTCAGGAACATGCAAAGCAGAGTTAAAAAAAAAAAAAAAAAAAAAAAAAAAAACTATTTTTACTACCGTTTTTCCATTTTTCAAAGAGGTAGCCCATTTTTCCCAATTTGTGTGCTTTCAGTGCTTTCAACCTACTTCCGGTTTGTGGTGGAAACCACTGTGAAACCTCTGGATGATAGTGGAGAGCTATATATTTCTAAAACATAAACAGAAATTTGAATTCAGCAAGGGGACTTTTGTGTAGATTCCTCTAGATTGTCCCAAACAAACTATCTGTTGAAATAAAAATTTTTTTTTTTAAATTAGTAGGGAAAAAATGTCCATTTGTGACAACCTTTTCATTTGTAACATCTCATCACGATGGCCGATTTACAAAAGCAGTATGCCATGATGGCCGGTTTACAAAAGCAGTATGCCAATATATCTGATAGATCCTTTTTGTTGCGGTGATGTATAGGGTTTGTGGATTTTCCAAGAACTAAGGGTACCCAGAGCCAATAACTGAGCTGCACCTTGCAGTGGTTTTTCATCATGTGCCGGGTTATAGACCAGTTCATGTGGTAAAATATAGAGAGTTAAAATATGTCAGGAACCCTATCTGTTTCCGAAATGGGCACAAGATAAGCAGTTCACAAAAAATGGGGACACGGAGGTTGGTTGGTCCAGTGTACGTCCTCCCTACTCATAACATGATAATCAAAAAGGTACACTGTTCCAAAAACAAATAAAAAGAGTCCAAGGAAGTGTAGAATGGAATTACATCAGAAGCAAGGGCCCTCAGGTATCATCAAGTTCACTTTACACAGAAGTTTGGCCTAGTGACCCCATTGAGGGTCCCGTCAGACATTGCACTGCCAGTCTGGCGTGGAGCAAGCCTGAAGATGATACCAGAGTTCCCTTGCTTCTGATGTAATTCCATTCTAGACTTCCTTGGAATGTTTTTTTTTTTTTTTTGTAACAGTGTACCCAAAATGCAGCATGGCCACATCCCATTTTTTTCACTGAAAACTGATTTTTTTTTTTTTTTTTTTTTTTTTTGCAGTGTGGCTAGCTGTGGATTTTGGGCCTTAGCTCAGCATGCTCCTAGGGAAGTCTAGCTAACCTGCACATTTTTCAAAACTAGACTCCTGGTCGGGAAACGGCAAAAAACACAAAATAGATACATCACATTTTTCCACTGAAAACTTACCCTCTTTTCAATGTGGGTAGCTGAAGATTTTGGACCCAGCTTAGCCACCACTTAGAGACCCCTAGAAAAGGTGTACATTTTACAAAACTAGACTCCTAGGGGAACATAGGGCAGGGTGATGTGCGTGGCTGTCACAGGTTTTTTTTTTAGTTTTTTTTTTAACTCCGAATTCCTTGCAAACCTTCTCAAACTTTGACTAAGAAGACACATTTTCCTCACATTTTTGGGATGAAAAGGTCTGGAATCTGCAGGGAGTAACACATTTCCTACCATTCCTCCAAGTCTCCTGATTAAAATAGTACCTCACTTGTGTCTAGTGCCTGTGACAGAAACAGATCAAACCAGGTCAATGTGTGTCTGTTTGCAAGAACTGGAATTGACTTTAGCTTGATCATTCTTGTCACGGACACCAGGCCCAGCCACACAAGTGTTGCATCATATTTATCAGGACAAGTGAGGGAACGCTGGGAGATAGGAATTTTGTGGATGCCTTCTGATTCTGGAAGAATACAAAACAAATGCAGTGATTTTAGGCAGAGTTTGAGTTTTTCAGGGAAATGTGGGTGAGAAACCTTTGTGGAATCCATGAGAGTCGCACTTAGTCCCCTGTGTGTCTAGTTTTCCGAAATGCTGTAGGTTTCCCACAATTGCAGCCAAGCCCAAGCCCAAAAACTGCAGCTGCCCCTTTTGTTGATGTTGCCACATTGCATCTTGCACTCTGCCCTTTAATGGGCGCTAGGCCTACCCACTCATGTGAAGTACCATTTTTATCAGGAGGCGTGTGTGAACTCTTGGTGGCAGGACATTTCCAGCTCTTCTCAGATTTAGTACTTTGAGTCACAGAAATATGAAGAAAATGTGTGCTTTTAGCCTATGATTGAGTATTGCAAGGGCTTCTGGATAAGAAAGCCTTGTGGGATCCATGCAAGACTCCCTTCTGGAGCCCCTCTGGGGTCTCGTTTACTGACATATCTAGGGTTAGTAGATTTTCCATAGAAACAATGTACACCCTGGCAGAGAAAGGCAGAAAAGGCAGATATCACTGCACCACCATCTACTACTCAAGTCCACACACATACTGGTTTGATTTGGCACGAGGGAGAGTGAAAAGATCAAAATATACATTTTATCAACAAAAGATTTCAAGACAAAACTTGGAAATCACTGTTAATAAGATAATACTTTAATACTGAACCAGTGACTCAAAGCTTGTGACAAGTCACCAATCGCTTTACAAGCTGTTCACACACTATTCATGCATCACACACACACACACACACACACAACCATTCACACTGCCAGCTGTGGGCCCAGCACATTGCAATATTCACGTAAACAATCCGCACCTTTGAGGCCCATCACTTTTATACACCAACCGGACTGACAGCAATCACATTGCCTGGCAGCTGGCAGACTGTGTGGACTGGCATTTGCCTGCAACGACCATATGTATTCTACATTTGGATCATGATAGTAATGTTGATTGTTTGGATTCATTCTGTTCCAAGTTGGGTGTTTGAAAGGGATTGATATTTGAAAAATTGTGATACTGGTGAATGCAGAACATTGCAGTTGATGTTGTTTTACTGTGCAGTTTGTCTGTGCGAGTTTGCCTTTTGTAAAGTAATGTGTTTCATTATTCATGGGAACTGGGTTATCGCAATAAGAGTTCAGAGCAGATTTTGTATTGGTAGCATAGAAAATGGTGAATGTTAAACTTGAACTTTGCAGTTTTTGTTTTAATACAGTCTTTTCTTCTCACCATTTTGTTTTTTAGCATGTAAAGGCTTCACTAGACCTGATCGAAGGCAGCATGACAGTCAGCACTACCAAGAAGACTTTTGATCCATATGTGATCATTCGGGCTAGAGATTTGATTAAGCTCTTAGCAAGAAGTGTCCCTTTTGAGCAGGTGAGTCAAGCTTGTCAATTCATATCATCCTTGGTTTAAGAAATGAATGGGATTTATCTGCAATATCATCTTTTTCTCTAGTGCCAATCATTAATCACATTTAATGGACTGAAGTAAAGATTTGCTCCCTTAAACATGAACTATAACACTAACGGTCGTACGTTTCTTTGAACAGTTAAAATGTTTGAATGTGCAGTTTTGACACTATCATCAGAGTCTGCTAAACACACATTCCTTTGATTTCAGCTGATACAAAATACCTTTAATAAACTATTTGAATGTCTGTTAGATGCCTGACAAAGAATAGTTGTGAGTGGGATACATGGTATAATTGTCCTCTTCTACATATGTATATGATACGTGCATACAGTGAGCCCTTCCAAAAGGTCTCATACAAACGCCCTGCTTGATAACAGTTTATTACGGGAAGTAGATAATGTTAACATGGTGGCTTGAGTGTCCTAGTTGAACCTTAGAATTGTAGAATATCAATAGAGCAAATATTTCCATTGATGGAGATGAAACGTTGGTCAGAAGCCATCAGGCTGATGGGATGGGGGCGGAATGTAAACAAAGTATGATGTGTGATTTAAAAAAAAAAAAAAAGACGAAAAGAAAATCCAGCCCCAATTTCCAGACTTTTCTGTTCATGGAATTAGATCAGTCTGGAATTGGTGGTTATCTTCAGGTTTTGATGTATCATATTCCTCGGCTCCCATGCCATGACTACTTGGAATTTAGAAAGTTGCTCCAGCGTTCATCTGGTAACAGTGAGAACTGAGCATGTATCGTGCAGCATGCATTCTTGTGCAAGCAAAATTTGTAAAGATGTAACTGAACATCACATTTGTTAAATGACCTGAAAAAATGATGCTGTTTCATTTATCCAATTTGTCATGCTCTTTTGTTGGTGTTCATTTGTTTCAATTTTTTTGGGTCACACAATGTGCCCAGTGTTCATCACCTCACCAGGGTTCAGAGATCAGCAGTTGGCTGGTGACTGTTGACTTACAGGAGAACCACCAGTTTGTTTGACATTGCTCTTTTAGCTAGCCCTAATCATGTTCTCCAACTGCGGGATAATTTGTGAAGTGTCCTCCTTTCACAGAGGATGTTTCAGAAGCCTTCATAGTTTTGTGTAACTAGCCATTAGTCAAATTGTTTTAGCTTTCAGGTTCTTTACTAATACTTGGAAAATGAAACCTATGAAGGACGTACCTGTTGATGGCTCCCGTGGTACCTGTATACCTATCTGTATGTACTTCTGCCTATGGCACCTATATGCTTACAGGGTTTCTGTATGTACTTGTGCTTACTTGTCTGTGTCTTGTGTGCTTGTATGATTTGTATGTCTAGTTTAGTTTTTCAGAATTTGTAAAGCGCATGGCGGCCCGGAGGCATCCCAGCGCTAAAAGTAACGAAACACAAGAAGGAGAGAGAGCCGGTATTAGTTACAGAATAAAAAGGTTTTAAGCTTTTTCCTAAAGAGGCGCTCGGAAGGTTCCAAACAGAGCTCCGTAGGAAGGGTGTTCCAAAGGTGGGAGGCTCTAGTAGAGAAGGAGTTATTACCCCAGGCTCTCTTGAAGCGAGAGACATGTGCATACCTATGAGAAGAGGAGCGAAGGCTCCTGGAAGGGATGTGCAGGAAAATGTTTCCTCAGAGAGATGGGACCTTTGTCCTGTAAGGCCCTATGAACAATGCTGAGAGATTTGAACTAGATCCTTTCTCTGACAGGAAGCCAGTGGATGGTGGAGATAGCCAGTTTAGCGGAGGCAAATTTTGAAGAGTGGGTAAGAAGTCTGGCCGCTGCATTTTGTACTCTTTGCAGCTTCTTTAAAACATAGAGAGGGGAACTAAGGAACAGAGAGTTTCCGTAGTCCAAGCGAGAGAGAATTAGGGATTGAATAAGGATTCTTCTGGCTGTGGGAGGAAGAAGGGTAAGGATCTTTCTAAACATCCGCAAGAGGCCAAAACAGGTAGAAGAGATTTTACTGGCTTGAGAATCCATGGTAAGCCGGGGATCAAGTATCACACCTAAAGTCTTAACTTGGAGTTTAGGAGGAGGAAGAGATTTAAAGGCATCTGAGAGAGATGGAAGAGGGAGAGCGAGGGGGCCGTTACCAAGGATCAGAACTTCCGATTTCCCATCGTTGAACTTGAGTTTGGACTTGGTCATCCAATTGGCAATATCACTCATGCAGCAAGAGAAGTTAGTCACTGGAGAGTCCCCGGAACTGGAACGAGACCCCACTAGCTGGGTGTCATCTGCATAGGTCACCAGAGTCAAATTGTAAGGGGCAATTACTCTCGCTAAAGGTGACAGATAGACATTAAAAAGAGTGGGGCTAAGAGATGAGCCCTGGGGAACTCCGCATGCCAGCGGGTAGAGACCGGAAAAACAAGTACGGTCCAAAACTTGAAATGATCTGTCTTTGAGGAAGGAGGAGAGCCAGGAGAGCGCAGAGCCTTCTACTCCTATATCTGATAATCTTGAACCGAGGAGATCGTGGTCAACAGTATCGAATGCTGCGCTTAAATCAAGCAGTATGATACCTACATGCGACCCTCGGTCTAAGAGCTGGCGGGCTGACTCAGTTACTGTAAGAAGAGCTGACTCTGTGCTGTGCAAGGTTCTAAATCCCATTTGTATCGGATGAAGAAGTTCATTGCTTTCAAGATAACTGGTGAGTTCAGTGTTGACATGTTTCTCAAGGATTTTCGAGGAAATAGGAAGAAGAGCAACAGGTCTAAAGTTTTCTAGTAAAGTAGGGTCCAGTTTGGGTTTTTTCAAAAGGGGTTTAACAATAGCGTGTTTAAATGACAGGGGAACCGATCCCAAGGAAAGTGAGTTGTTAAGAATTTTGGTGAGAGGAGGGACAATAACATCTGCTACCTGCACGTGCACGAGAGCAGAGGGAGGAGCGTTGTCTAAGGGAGAGCCAGATTTAATTTTGGACGAAAGATTGGTGGTCATCTCCTCAGTGAGGGGAGGGAAGGAGATAAGGGAAGCTCCTATAGGTAAGGAGTTTGTAGAATTATCAATGGGGGAGTGATTCATATATGGAGGAAAACCCAAGTAAATGCTGATGACTTTGTCCTGAAAAAAGGATGCCAGTCGATCACTGTAGCACACAGAGGCCTCCATCATCGGGGTAGATCGAGAAGGGGTAGTGAGATCTTTAAAGATTTGAAAGATTTCTTTCTGGGGACACAACGAGCGTTCTATTTTTCCACCATAAAAAGTGGACTGGGCCATTTTAATGTTATGGTGGTAAGTTCTAACGGATTGCTTGTATGTCTCTCTGCTGGAGGGCGTGTAGCGTTTACGCCACAGTCTCTCAAGTCTTTTACAGTCCTTTTTGAGTTCAAGCAGGTGGGGGGAAAACCAGGGTTTGGGTTTATGAGTTAAGAGGGATACTCTGGTTCTAATGGGTAACACAGCATCCAGAGAGGATGAGATCCATTTATGAAAGGGGTCTGCAGTTCCTGAGGTAGAGGGGTGATAAATTAAATACGAGGCTAGAAGAGTTTTGCGCCACTCTACAGGATCAAGTTTTGACCAGGTACGACCGGAAGAAGTGGTGTTAGGGAGGAGGCCATGAGTGGCATCATACGGAAAAGTGAACGAGAGAAGGAAGTGATCGGTCCAAAGAAGTGGCAAAGGAGAGGCCTTCAGCAGGTTGGTAATATTGCTGAATATGAGATCTAATTTATGACCCTTCTGATGGGTGTGGCCAGATACATACTGAGTTAATTGGAGAGCAGCAAAAGAGGACGTCAATAGTTTAGCCGAAGGGCATTCCAAGTTATCAAGATGAATATTGAAGTCTCCTAAAATAGTGAAATTGGAACGGTTGCAGATGAGGCTAGCTGCAACCTCCGGTAGAGTATCTAGGAAACCGAGCACAGGTCCCGGAGGGCGATAAAGCAAAATACCTGAAAAGGTGAAAGTGGAGGACAAACATAATGAGAACAATAAGCTCTCACAATCAGGAATATCCAGGGGTTGAGTAGTGCATTTAATAGTGGTTTTGAAAATAATAGCTATTCCACCACCTCTGGCCGTGGGTCTATCTAGATGGATCATAGCATACCTGGTGGGCAGGGAACTGCAGATGAGTGAGGCAGAGTCCTCATCAAGCCACGTTTTGGTAAGAAACAGCACGTCCGGTATGAGATCTTCAAGAAGATTGTGGATATATATAGAATGAGCAGCAAGGGACCGGCAATTGAGTAGCATCATTCTGGCTAGCGAAGGGGAGGAAATTTTAGCGGACGTGAGGGGCACAGTGGTCCAACCACACCGTGGGCAGGAGGGGCGGGGAGGGAGATGTGACTCATTAGGATGGGAAACACAGAGATCATTGTTTCTGAATGCCAATAATTCTGAGGAGGAATAAACTAACCTCATAGGGGGTGGGAGAAAGGCAGCATCTCCGGGCCCAGGACGCTCCAGGACGGGCGCAGACGGGCTTGCCTTTGGCGCGCCAGCGGCGCACCTGCTGCGCGGCCGGCGCCCCTCTGTCCTTAAATAATGACAAGAGGCAGCCTGAGCCGGCATCGAGGAGAAAGGTAAAAATAAACTAGACCGTTAACCCAAACAAAATGGCGGTTGCAAAATGGCACAAACAGGAAGAGGAGAAAAACAAGGACTACTGAGCATCCGGTAGCCAACTGAACACGGGCTCCGGTGCTCAGACACAGTATGGAGAGTGACAGTTCAATTTTAAAATGCCCCCAAATAAAATAGAAGATTTAAAATTCAATTATTTAAAACGAGTTCCTTTTTAAAAATAATTCCAAACAATTTTAAAATAGATTTCAGGACTAGTTAAGCACACATTTCCTAAGTAAACGATATTTAAAAGATATATATATATATATATATAGCCTACTTGTGTCTTACTCGTCTATACACGTGTGTTTGCTTAAGTTCACTATGCGCCCTGTGTCCTTGCAATATAAGAAAACGAGAAATGTTAAACTGGCCATTTTCTTTAAACACCTGGGTGCCCTTTTATATCACAAACTTAGCACTGACTCCACTCACCCTTCCTCACTCCCAAACCATTAGCCTTTTGTTTTTCCTCTTTACTTGCTCAATCAGATTGGTAATGAAAATGTCACTTACCCAGTGTACATCTGTTCGTGGCATTAGTCGCTGCAGATTCACATGTTTGGCACAGTCTGCTGCCTGGTGTTGGGCTCGGAGTATTACAAGTTGTTTTTCTTCGAAGAAGTCTTTTTGGTCACGGGACCGAAGGACTCCTCCCTCTTTGGCTCCATTGCGCATGGGCGTCGACTCCATCTTAGATTGTTTTCCCCGCAGAGGGTGAGGATGGAGTTGTTTGGTATAAATAGTGCCCATGCAATGGAGTGAATATGTATGTATGATAAGAGTTTCTAATAATTATTTACAAATGTTCAGATGTTTAAGGTTTATGATCTACTTCTAAACGGCTACAGGCTTCCCGGGGAGGTGGGAGGGTACATGTGAATCTGCAGCGACTAATGCCACGAACAGATGTACACTGGGTAAGTGACATTTTCAGTTCGATGGCATATGTTGCTGCAGATACACATGTTTGGCATAGACTATAAAGCAGTTACCTCCCCTAAAAGCGGTGGTTTAGCCTGTAGGAGTTGAAGTAGTTTGGAATAATGTTCTTAGTACAGCTTGGCCCACTGTAGCTTGTTGTGTATTTAGTACGTCTACACAGTAGTGTTTAGTAAACGTATGAGGCGTAGACCAGGTTGCAGCCTTACATATTTTGCTCATAGGAATGTTTCCTAGAAAGGCCATTGTAGCACCTTTCTTTCTGGTTGAGTGTGCCTTTGGTGTAATAGGCAATTCTCTTTTGGCTTTAAGATAGCATGTTTGAATGCATCTGACTATCCATCTAGCAATGCCTTGTTTAGAGATTGGATTTCCTATGTGTGGTTTTTGAAAAGCTATGAACAGTTGTTTTGTTTTCCTGATTAGCTTTGTTCTGTCAATGTAATACATTAGTGCTCTTTTGATGTCTAATGTATGTAGTGCCCTTTCAGCCACAGAATTTGGTTGTGGGAAGAACACTGGCAATTCTACTGTTTGATTTAAATGGAATGGTGAGATTACTTTTGGCAGAAATTTTGGATTTGTTCTTAAAACTATTTTATTGTTGTGTATTTGAATAAATGGTTCTTGTATGGTAAATGCCTGTATTTCACTTACTCTTCTGAGGGATGTGATTGCAATGAGAAATGCGACCTTCCAGGTTAGATATTGCATTTCACAGGAATGCATGGGTTCGAAAGGGGGACCCATGAGTCTTGTTAAGACGATGTTAAGATTCCATGAAGGAACTGGTGGTGTTCTTGGTGGTATAATTCTTTTTAGCCCTTCCATGAATGCTTTAATAACTGGTATTCTAAATAGAGACGATGAATGAGTAGTTTGTAGGTAAGCAGATATAGCTGCGAGGTGTATTTTTATAGATGAAAAAGCGAGATTTGCTTTTTGCAAATGTAGTAAGTATCCTACTATGTCTTTAGTAGAGGCATGTACTGGTTGTATTTGATTGGCATGGCAGTAGTAAACAAATCTTTTCCTCTTAGATGCATAGCAGTGTCTAGTGGAAGGTTTTCTAGCTTGTTTTATGACCTCCATGCATTCTTGTGTGAGGTCCAAGTGTCCGAATTCTAGGATTTCAGGAGCCAAATTGCCAGATTCAATGATGCTGGGTTTGGATGTCTGATCTGTTGTTTGTGTTGTGTTAACAGATCTGGCCTGTTGGGTAGTTTGACATGCGGTACTAGTGAAAGGTCTAGTAGAGTTGTATACCAAGGTTGTCTTGCCCATGTGGGTGCTATCAGTATGAGTTTGAGTTGGTTTTGACTTAACTTGTTTACTAGATATGGAAGGAGAGGGAGAGGGGGAAAAGCGTACGCAAATATCCCTGACCAATTCATCCATAGAGCATTGCCTTGTGATTCGCGGTGTGGGTACCTGGATGCGAAGTTTTGGCATTTTGAGTTTTCTCTTGTTGCGAACAAATCTATCTGGGGTGTTCCCCAAATTTGAAAGTACTTGTTCAGAACTTGGGGGTGAATTTCCCATTCGTGGACTTGTTGGTGGTCTCGCGAAAGGTTGTCTGCTAGTTGGTTTTGTATTCCTGGAATAAATTGTGCTATTAGGCGAATGTTGTTGTGAATCGCCCACTGCCAAATTTTTTGTGTTAGGAGGCACAATTGTGTTGAGTGTGTTCCTCCTTGTTTGTTTAGATAATACATTGTTGTCATGTTGTCTGTTTTGACAAGAATGTATTTGTGTGTTATTATGGGTTGGAAGGCTTTTAACGCTAGAAATACTGACAACAGTTCTAGGTAATTGATATGAAATTTTGTTTCGTGTATATCCCATTGTCCTTGAATGCTGTGGTGATTGAGATGTGCTCCCCACCCTGTCATGGAAGCATCTGTTGTTATAACGTATTGAGGCACTGGGTCCTGAAATGTCCGCCCTTTGTTTAAATTTTTGCTGTTCCACCATAGAAGCGAGAGGTATGTTTGGCGGTCTACCAACACCAGATTTTGAAGTTGACCCTGTGCCTGTGACCATTGTGATGCTAGACACTGTTGTAAGGGTCGCATGTGTAGTCTTGCGTTTGGGACAATGGCTATGCATGATGACATCATGCCTAGAAGTTTTAGCGCAAATTTTGCTTGTATCTTTTGGTTTGGAAACATAGCACTTATTAGCTTGTGGAATGCCTGCACTCTTTGTGGACTTGGAGTGGCAATTCCTTTTGATGTGTTGATGGTTGCTCCTAGATATTGTTGTGTTTGACACGGTTCTAGGTGTGATTTTGTGTAGTTGATGGAAAACCCCAGTTTGTGAAGGGTTTGTATGACAAAGGTGGTGTCGTTTGCGCATTTTTTTACTGTGTTGGTTTTGATTAGCCAGTCGTCTAGGTAAGGGAACACATGTATCTGTTGTCTCCTGATGTGTGCTGCTACTACTGCTAGACATTTTGTGAACACTCTTGGTGCAGTTGTTATTCCGAATGGCAACACCTTGAATTGGTAATGTATTCCTTTGAATACGAACCGTAGGTACTTTCTGTGAGAAGGGTGTATTGGTATATGAAAGTACGCATCCTTTAGGTCTAATGTGGTCATGTAATCTTGCTGTTTGAGCAGTGGAATGATGTCTTGTAGTGTGACCATGTGAAAATGGTCCGATATGATGTAGGTATTTAGTGTCCTGAGATCTAATATTGGTCTCAATGTTTCGTCTCTTTTTGGAATTAGAAAGTACAGGGAGTAAACTCCTGTGTTTTTTTGTTGTACTGGTACTAATTCTATTGCATCCTTTTGCAGTAGTGCTTGAACTTCTAGTCCTAAAAGTTCTAAATGATGTTGTGACATTTTGCGTGTTTTGGGGGGGATGTTTGGTGGGAAGTTGTGGAATTCTATGCAATAGCCATGTTGGATTATTGCTAATACCCAATTGTCTGTTGTAATCTGTTGCCAAGATTGGTAGAATTGGCTTAGTCTTCCCCCCACTGGTGTTGAGTGAAGGGGTTGCGTGACTTGAAAGTCACTGTTTAGGTGGAGGTGTTTTTGGAGTCTGGAATCTTCCCCTACTCCTTGGGAATTGACCCCCCCGATATCCCCTGAAACCTCCCCTTTGGAAGGAACCCTGATATGGTGTGGTTCTTGATTGTTGGCTGGTGGTGTCTGTGGGTTGGCCACGAAACCCCCCTCTAAATGGAGTTTTTCTGAAAGAGCCTCTGCTCTGCGGGGAGTAGAGTGCGCCCATGGCTTTGGCCGTGTCTGTGTCCTTTTTAAGTTTTTCAATGGCTGTATCCACTTCCGAGCCAAACAGTTGTTTCTCGTTGAAGGGCATATTAAGGACAGCCTGCTGGATTTCAGGTTTGAAGCCTGAAGTGCGTAGCCAAGCGTGTCTCCTTATGGTGACAGCAGTGTTGACTGTTCTTGCTGCAGTATCGGCTGCGTCTAGTGAAGAGCGGATTTGATTGTTTGAGATCGTTTGTCCCTCTTCCACTATTTGCTGCGCCCTTTTTTGGTATTCCTGGGGAAGATGGTCTACGAGAAGTTGCATCTCGTCCCAGTGTGCGCGGTCATATCTGGCCAGCAGCGCTTGTGAATTTGCGATGCGCCACTGGTTGGCTGCCTGTGACGCCACTCTTTTCCCTGCCGCGTCAAATTTTCGGCTTTCTTTGTCCGGAGGTGGGGCGTCGCCAGATGTATGTGAATTTGCTCTTTTGCGAGCTGCCCCTACTACCACAGAGTCGGGTGGTAACTGCGAAGTAATAAACACTGGGTCTGTGGGTGGTGGTTTGTATTTTTTATCCACCCTTGGGGTGATGGCTCTTGATTTTACGGGCTCCTCAAAAATTTGCTTTGCGTGCCGTAACATCCCTGGTAGCATTGGGAGACATTGATATTGGCTATGTGTAGCCGAGAGGGTGTTAAATAAGAAATCATCCTCTATAGGATCGGAATGCAGTTGGACATTGTGGAAGTCTGCAGCCCTAGCCACCAGTTGCGAGTATGAGGTACTGTCCTCTGGCGGTGACGGCTTTGTGGGGTATGACTCGGGATCATTGTCCGGCACTGGGGTGTCATACAGGTCCCAAGCGTCTTGATCCTGATCGTCATGACTTATGGTAGTTTGCGCTGGTGAGTGCATTTGTGGCGGTGTTTGTGCCGGCGATGCCTGTGGAGGAGAGGGCGGAGGCGTGACTTTTTTAACCACTTTGGCTTGTGGTTGTGTGTCATCCTTTGGAAGTCCGATCCTTCTTTTCCTCATGATTGGGGGAAGGGTTGATATCTTCCCTGTATCTTGCTGGATGCACAGTCTCTTTTGTGTGTAGTCCGATTCTACACTTTGGAGCTCTTGTCCAAATTTGTGCATTTGGCCACTTAGTCCTTGTTCCTCTGAGTAGGATGAAGGTGTGGTATTTTTCGGCGCCGAGAGAGAATCTTTTTTTGGTTTCGGCACCGACAGAATTTTTGTTCCTTTCGGCATGGATTCTCGGTGCCGATGTTTTTCGGTGCCGGTATCTTGTTTTTGTCTCTCGGAGCCGCTTTCTCGGCTCCGAGGTTGCTCCATGGCGGTCCCTCGACCGGAGTCGGGTGTCTTCGCTATGGGCGTGCCCTTTTTCGGCCCCTTCGACGGGTCGCCTGATTTATGGGTCGAGCCATGGCCTGTTGGCAGTGGTGTCCCCTGGGCTTTCGGTTTGTCGATGGATTTACTTTTCGACGTCTTACTCACAGTTTGTTGCTGTTGTTCGACGTCGGAGTCTCCGGATTCTGATTCCGGAACCGAGAATGTTTCCTCTTCGTCGTCGAAACGTTGTTTTGTCGACGTGGACGCCATTTGGTGACGCCTGGCTCTTCGGTCCCGGAGTGTTTTTCTGGACCGGAAGGCTCGACAGGCTTCACAGGTATCCTCCTTGTGCTCGGGGGACAAGCACAAGTTACAGACCAAGTGCTGATCTGTATAAGGATACTTACTGTGACATTTTGGGCAGAAACGAAACGGGGTCCGTTCCATCGGCTTCGATGTCGCACGCGGTCGGGCCGACCAGGCCCCGATGGGGGATCGAAACTGCCCCAAAGTCTTCCGATGATCGGTGTCGATGTACCTAACTATCCCGATACCGAACGGAACAATACCGACGCTTTCTTCCGAGATTCTGACTAACTTTCCGAACCGAAACACGGAGCGAAAAGGAATACGTCCGAACCCGACAGCGGAAAAAAACAATCTAAGATGGAGTCGACGCCCATGCGCAATGGAGCCAAAGAGGGAGGAGTCCTTCGGTCCCGTGACCAAAAAGACTTCTTCGAAGAAAAACAACTTGTAATACTCCGAGCCCAACACCAGGCAGCGGACTGTGCCAAACATGTGTATCTGCAGCAACATATGCCATCGAACCTGTTTTTCTTTGACCCACGTTTTGGCTCATCACTAACCACCTTGAAAATAGCTGTAAGGCTTCACGTTCGTCATCTCTTGATCACTGTCCCACTATTTCCACTAGTATCCAGTGCTGAGTTCAAATACACACTGCATCATTATCACACAGTGGGTGAAATTGAGTGTAAGATCAGAAGTAGTGATACAATGACTTGAAGAGTGGAGTTTGTGTTACCTGTAGGTTGCAATGAGATGGGAATATGTTTCTAGGGCTTTAGGAGGGACCTGGTGGATTGCCATGAGAGGGGTGTGAAAAATAGCAAAGGAGATGAGGGTGAGCAGCAGAATACTGGGTCCTCTTGGTTTGCTTTTCATTTTGTGCTGTTTGTTCAAATATTTTTAGTTTAGATACCTTCCAGTTGATCTGGAACACACGAGGGGAATTTTAATCAAAGTGCCCTTGACAACAGTACATGCCATAATAGTCTCATTGTAGCTCATTCCCTTCTGGTTCAAAATAATTGATGAAACTTCAATGACTTAAATACTTATGTAGTTTAGCAATATAATCCAAACCAAATTATGAATCTCTTCTTACAACATCATATATACTGACCTAATATGGTACATTGTTGAAAGATACGGTGCTGTAATCTTGGAATCACTATTGACTGCAAATTGGAATTATCTTAAATGAAGTTTCATCGGTAGATAAGAGAATCTAGAGCTGGCTATCTTCCACAGATAAAATCAGAGGAAGATGACTGGCATAATTTCTCAGGAGGAATCTGTTGATGGGAAACAATTCTAATTCCTAGACCTTACCATGGCTCTGAAATAAAGCCAGGCGAAAGGACAACTTAGCTGGACTCTAAGTGGGAACAAGAACAACTTATTTACTTGTGTATTATGTCTAAAATCTAAAGTTTATGGTAAAGTGTTGACAACATCTCTAACATGTTACACAGGATCTAAATATATGGCCTAGGCTTAATGCCCTGGGTATGTAACTTCTTCTAAATATATTTAGTGTGTAGTGGTTGTGTATAACACTGTTGTGCAATTTGTGGAACAACGGAATGCTTACTATCTGACTGCATGTGGTCTATGCATTCTATGTGTAAATGTGCAACAGATAAGAACGTTTTGTTTCATTTTCATGCCACTTAGCTTTTGCAATTTTTAACACTTTAGTTTCCAAAGTGTGACAATGAAACAACTAAATGGGCAACACTTGACATTCGTACTAAAAAGGGGCACCTTCTGTAATTGCTAAATACCCATTACCTAGGGAGCCTATACAGTATAGATTAATATAGCATCCCTATTATGAGATGTGTGGGGGAAAAAAGTGAAGAAACCTAAGGAATTTCAGTATAGCTCTTATTGTTTAATCACATGCAAGTAAAGGTGGCAATGTCAAAAATGTAAACAAGAAAAAACTGATTAGAATTAGAAATGGGGCAGGATATTGTAATTCCTGCAGTGGAACAAATAGGTAATCTCACCAATGTTAATGTAAATCTACATATGTTGTACATGCAGCTAAGAATTTTATTTTATGAGTTTAAGACAGTTATTCATGAACCACGGCATCTTTCAAAGAATGGGAAGTGTTCATGTTGTCAAAATCCTGTGACTTATCTTATTTTGTATGTCAGTAAAAATATGTGGAAGTAAGAGTATGGTCATCCACCTACTTGCAGATCTGTTTATCAAAGTAATATAATTTTTGTTCAGTAACGATGTATCCCAGATCTCAAATGTCAGAAGGTGTTGCTTCATTGAAATCTTGTCTGCAAGGAATTTCTACAGAGAAAATGCAACAGCTCTTCTCAGTTGTGAACTGATGTTTGGGTATAAAAAACATCCAGTTTTTCCTCTATTGAAAAGATGACACAGACTGAAAGAAAACAATGTGTTCACTCACATTTAAAAGACTCCTTTGATCCGAATGATTGCATAAAGGTGTGTGTGTATATATATATATATATATATATATATATATATATATATATATATATATATATCTAACATCAGCGGCAGGTAATTTATGCCTCGTTGTTAAATACTTTGTTGTGTTCTCTTGTTTGATGTCTACTTTACATTGAAGTGGTGTGACTATACTTTCATACAAATACTATTGGGTAAAGGTTGGATGTCCCTCATACAGCTAAATGTTGTCTGAAGTTCCACAAGTTATGGTTGATGCTCTCAAACCATCAGACCTAATGCTCATTGACTGTTCAACATCATTTTGGTCAATAGATTCTAGCCATCAGTATGCACCACTGCAACTTTGAAACTGTGAAATCAAAGATACAACTTTCTAGTATAAACACAGTTGCCTTATTGCAGTAGAACACTTTATTCAAAACCCATTCATGTTAAATGTAAAAATAATACAATACATAGCTGTTATTTTCATTCCTGCAATATTTTAATTCAGTCCTTGCACAGAATGAAAGTTTAGAAGTTTAAGCATGCTGAAATATATTTAATGAAAAAGAATAATTTAAAGCTTCAAGATGGTGTTTCACGGCATCAAAGTCCTACTGAGATGCCATAGGTGGAATCTTGCATTATTTACAAAGCCATAAACCTTTCCCACTCCTTTTTTATTGGTGTATAGTGTGGGGTGTAATATTAATTTTGCTATATATCTCTGAGTGCCTGATCATTTTAGGAAATTTGCAATTTGCTATGTTGTATAACTCTTCTTTATACATGTCTTCTAATACTCTCAGAATGTGAACTTACCTTGATCTTTCTGTTGGCTTTAGGCTGTGCGGATCCTTCAAGATGATATGGCATGTGACATTATCAAAATAGGCAGCTTGGTGAGAAACAGGGAACGCTTTATCAAAAGGAGACAGAGACTACTTGGTCCAAAAAGTTCAACTTTGAAGGTACAACTTCCAATATGTTTTACAGATATCAGTTTATGAGTACCATGTTTTTATAATGGTAGTAAATAAGTTTCCATTTTGCAGGCTCTCGAACTGCTAACTAGCTGCTACATCATGGTTCAGGGGAACACTGTGTCCTCGCTGGGACCTTTCAGTGGACTGAAGGAGGTGAGATGGAATTGGCTGATGATGGATACCTGTTTTTCTGTATTGTTAGGTCCGCAGTTCTGTGTAGATTTCATATTGTTACTCCGCAAAATACATCTAAACGTTGCATTTTCTTTAATGTGTTTCTTTCTCTTTAGGGATACTTGCTACCTTTTCAGCTTTTTTGTCCCATAACGTGGGGGTGGAAGGTGATTGGGGATCTGAATAGCCGAAATCAGAGGTTTTACAAAAGCATGCTAAGTCCAGGTTTTTTTTAATTTTTTTTTTTTTTACTAGTTTTAGAGCCAAAAAACACACATTCTGGTGCACATTCACGTTGGACCTAGAGCCTTGAGTTTTAACTTTACCAAACCTCATTTTGTGTCACCTCTAAAGTCAGTGGTCGAAAAATACCTGTTCCATTCTTTTCCCTGCATGTATATTTAACGGATTGAAACTAGTGTTAGATTCATCTAAACATTTTAAGACATACGTCTTTGGAAAGTTCTTTACTGAAAGTTTCTAAACATGCATATTGAAGCGTGCAGAGAATTTCTCCACCTGCAACAGCCTGTGACGTCTTCATGCAGGGAAAAAACTGCACTGAGCCACAATCAAGTACTAACGTCCAAAAAATAAATTGTAAAGTAGGCTTTGCCTGAAGGGGTAGTTGGGAGGCTTGAGGTTCTTATTTAAACAAGGAACTATATATTTCTTGTTTCTAGAAAAACAAAAGCTTGAAGCCCCATGGCTTTTATTTAGGTACAGCAATATCCTAAGAGTTCTGGGCATGATGTTCCTCCTTTTGCTAATGAATGTCATGTCTGGGGAGAGGGCCTATAACCAGTTTTTGCTTTACTTTCCTCCTTAAAAAATTACAGCATTTTGGGGAAAAAACTGCTTGTTACTAGACTTAAATTCTTATATTAGTGCATAATGATGATTTAAGTGCTTTTTCCTCAATTTATATAGTTAGTAAATGGCATGTGAATGTTTATGCATTTAAGTAATTGTGATTTAATTAGGAAACAAGTAACTAGTACTGCTCGTCTTGTTTGGAATTGTCATCATCAGAAAGTCTGTTATCATCCCAACGTTCGCTCATTTAAATGCCTGCTGAACTCACCCCAGTAATTTAAATTCTATTTAGCCTCATTTGTCTTCTGCCGGTGGTGTTGAGGGTATACCGTTAATTTGTTTCTTCCTTTTTATCACAAAAGAGACAAGGGTAGGGAATTCTTATCCCCAATAACTAGGACTTTGTTTTGGTTCAGGGAGAAAAAGTCTTTGTGCTTATTTTGTCTTTTGGACAAGTAGACCCAATTCCCTGCAGCACAATTCAGGGGGTAAAAAGTTGAAGGTTTGGCAATTTTGCTATCTGTGGTACAATGTAAAACATGTTTGTGGCCTGTCAGTTTAAAAAAAATAAAAATTAAATAAATAACAATGAAGCAGCAGCAGTAGACCTGGAACATCGGTTGTATGTTTCCAGGAGTTCTCCAGCAAACATTTCTGCATTCCATTTTAGCATGAGCAGATATACTTGCACTTGCAAATATTTGCAGAGTACCGGCAAATTCACTTATTAAAACGTGTTTTTTCCTTTTTGTACTCCCGTGGGAGACTTAGAAACTCCTTTCCCTACACCTCACCTTATTAGGGTGGCTGGGGTTCCTACCCACCCTGGAAAGCGTTTTCCTCTTGTCCTTACCAGGAGTAAACTAATGACCTTTCTCCAGACCGAGAAGAAGTTGGAGATCAGTTCATGAATACCCTTAAACATGTGCACAGACCTGGAGGTATCAGCCGCCTTGAAACTGCCACCTGCTTCCGGTCCCTGCAAGTAAGCGTGTTCATGGAAAAATCTTCATGCTTTGTAAATCTTTCAGTGAGTGCAAATCCAATTCTTGCACCATATGCCAAATTTACACAACAAAGAGGCCTTGGGGCCCATAAAAAGGTTATGTAGTTTTAAAATGTAAATGGCAACCACAGTAACTGAGTGTCCAAGAATTATACAGCGGTGGTAAAGCAGAGTGTGACTGTGCATGGTCTTTTATGATCCACATTTGGCATCCAAGGCACCGTATTGCAGTTATATTGTGGGTTAATTTACATCAACATATTGAGAAATCAAGTGAATACTCAAAAGTAAATGTGCCCCAGTTTTTCACAAGACACTTCTTCAGAAACTTAAGCAAGAAAGAGAACTATTTCTGTAATTGAAAAAATGAAATATACTGAATTCTCCTGTAATCAGAATTCCAGCTGAATGGAATGGCTGGCATATTTAGTGGCTTCCTGTAGCCTATGTGGATTAAATTCACATACCAGGCTTCTGCAATCTTACAGCAAGTGAATATTCAAAATTTGATAGAGTATTGCTATTTCTTGGAGCCAATATAATCGGAAAAGTGGCATGGTAGAAGCCTTGACCAAATCCAACCCCTTCATAAACATGAGAGCTCCTTATCATAAGTGTATTAGCTTTATCCCAGATTTAATGATTACTGCCAGAATCTGTGACCTTATTGCATGACGCCATGTAAAACCAGAGGAAAGTAACCTTGTATTCCACAACTTAGTCACTGTAAATACCTGGCTTCCAAGTCTTACTTGATATACCGTTGGAGATTAACAAATTAAGATGAGTTGAATGGGGTGCACAACTTTAGCTGAATAGTATTTAATTCTAACCCATAAAAGATATGCCTGTGCATGCAGTGTTAGGCTCAGTTGACTGGACATTGAATTAAACTAAATATGTTTTTACCACCAAATGTTAGTGCAAGGTGATAAGAGCTTGGGTAATTTGATTTCCTGGTTAATGGTAATAAATGTAACACATTCTGGATTTTTTCCTAATTTTTTTATCAATCTTCTGGAATACCCAGTACCTTTACAGGCCAATGTGATATTTTCCTCAATCTTGAGTTTCTGTGTGCCTAATTTCTTTTTTGGGATTGAGTTATTATTTGAGAGGGGTGAGAGCCCCATTCAAATAATAATTGCAATCCTTGTAAGGGTGAACCACAAAATTCACTAAATAAACCTGTGCTTAAACCTCTGGTAACTTGGCACAAAAACAATTATGACTCATTTAGAGGCAGTGTGTAAAGTATTTATGCAGAAAACCCCAAAAAATCACAAACTAATTTCGACAAATAGATAACAATTTAATAAATAAAATGGCCTCAAAACAAAAACAAATTATTCGGTGGACCCAGTGTTATAATTGTTTTAAGATCTAGGTAAAAATACCCCTCGTGGTAATCTGGTCACACTACACTGGGTCAAAGTCACAAGTTCAAGCCGACCCCCACTAGAGCACGGGTCAGATACAGGGACCAGCTTTGTCCCGGTGAAGAGTTTACCTTCCGAAGTCCATGTGTATGTGGGGAACCTCAGCTGGAGCTTCTCATAGGTGGGGGGTTACAAAGTGGTCTATGTCGGCACTAGGAGCTGTTGTTGCTGGATCTTTGCATAGGAGGGTAAGGTGGTGACCGTTGCTGATGTGAGGTGCCTGCTTGTGGTTGCGAGGGACCCCAAAGTTCTAATTTTCACGTGGAGTGCAGATTTTGTAGATCTGAAGCAGGAGTATGCTCTGATGCTAAGCAAGGGTCCAGGAATATAGTAGGTACGTCTTAGGGACCAGGACTCATTCTAGCAGAGGCCAGACGTATGACTGAAGCAGGGCAAGTGCTGCTGATCTACTGGGTAGTTGCAGGGAGGCCTCTGGTAGATTGTTGTATCCCTGTAGCTCAAACAGGTCAGCCAAGTGACTCTTGGAGTAATTGCTGGGTGTAAGGAAATGCCTCCTTGGCATGGTTACCCCCTGACTTTTTGCCTTTGCTGATGCTATGTTTTGAATTGAAAGTGTGCTGAGGCCTGCTAACCAGGCCCCAGCACCAGTGTTCTTTCCCTAGCCTGTACTTTTGGTTCCCCAATTGGCACACCCTGGCATCCAGATAAGTCCCTTGTAACTGGTACCTCTGGTACCAAGGGCTCTGATGCCAGGGAAGGTCTCTAAGGGCTGCAGCATGTATTATGCCACCCTAGAGACCCCTCACCCAGCACAGACACACTGCTTACCAGCTTGTGTGTGCTAGTGAGAACAAAATGAGTAAGTCGACATGGCACTCCCCTCAGGGTGCCATGCCAGCCTCTCACTGCCTATGCAGTATAGGTAAGACACCCCTCTAGCAGGCCTTACAGCCCTAAGGCAGGGTGCACTATACCATAGGTGAGGGTACCAGTGCATGAGCACTGTGCCCCTACAGTGTCTAAGCAAAACCTTAGACATTGTAAGTGCAGGGTAGCCATAAGAGTATATGATCGGGGAGTCTGTTTTACACGAACTCCACAGCACCATAATGGCTACACTGAAAACTGGGAAGTTTGGTATCAAACTTCTCAGCACAATAAATGCACACTGATGCCAGTGTACATTTTATTGTAAAATACACCACAGAGGGCACCTTAGAGGTGCCCCCTGAAACTTAACCGACTATCTGTGTAGGCTGACTGGTTCCACCAGCCTGCCACACTAGAGACATGTTGCTGGCCCCATGGGGAGAGTGCCTTTGTCACTCTGAGGCCAGTAACAAAGCCTGCACTGGGTGGAGATGCTAACACCTCCCCCAGGCAGGAGCTGTAACACCTGGCGGTGAGCCTCAAAGGCTCACCCCTTTGTCACAGCCCCGCAGGACACTCCAGCTAGTGGAGTTGCCCGCCCCCTCCGGCCCGGCCCCCACTTTTGGCGGCAAGGCCGGAGAAAATAATGAGAATAACAAGGAGGAGTCACTGGCCAGTCAGGACAGCCCCTAAGGTGTCCTGAGCTGAGGTGACTCTAACTTTTAGAAATCCTCCATCTTGCAGATGGAGGATTCCCCCAATAGGATTAGGGATGTGACCCCCTCCCCTTGGGAGGAGGCACAAAGAGGGTGTACCCACCCTCAGGGCTAGTAGCCATTGGCTACTAACCCCCCAGACCTAAACACGCCCTTAAATTTAGTATTTAAGGGCTCTCCCTGAACCTAGAAACTAGATTCCTGCAACTACAAGAAGAAGGACTGCCTAGCTGAAAACCCCTGCAGAGGAAGACCAGAAGACAACAACTGCCTTGGCTCCAGAAACTCACCGGCCTGTCTCCTGCCTTCCAAAGAACTCTGCTCCAGCGACGCCTTCCAAAGGGACCAGCGACCTCTGAATCCTCTGAGGACTGCCCTGCTTCGACGACGACAAGAAACTCCAGAGGACAGCGGACCTGCTCCAAAAAGACTGCAACTTTATCCAAAGGAGCAGCTTTAAAGAACTCTGCAAACTCCCCGCAAGAAGCGTGAGACTTGCAACACTGCACCGGGCGAACCCCGACTCGGCTGGTGGAGAACCAACACCTCAGGGAGGACCCCCGGACTACTCTACGACTGTGAGTACCAAAACCTGTCCCCCCTGAGCCCCCACAGCGCCGCCTGCAGAGGGAATCCCGAGGCTTCCCCTGACCGCGACTCTCTGAAACCTAAGTCCCGACGCCTGGAAAAGACCCTGCACCCGCAGCCCCCAGGACCTGAAGGACCGGACTTTCACTGCAGAAGTGACCCCCAGGAGTCCCTCTCCCTTGCCCAAGTGGAGGTTTCCCCGAGGAAGCCCCCCCTTGCCTGCCTGCAGCGCTGAAGAGATCCCTTGATCTCTCATTGACTTCCATTGCGAACCCGACGCTTGTTCTAACACTGCACCCGGCCGCCCTCGCGCCGCTGAGGGTGAAATTTCTGTGTGGGCTTGTGTCCCCCCCGGTGCCCTACAAAACCCCCCTGGTCTGCCCTCCGAAGACGCGGGTACTTACCTGCAAGCAGACCGGAACCGGGGCACCCCCTTCTCTCCATTCTAGCCTATGTGTTTTGGGCACCACTTTGAACTCTGCACCTGACCGGCCCTGAGCTGCTGGTGTGGTGACTTTGGGGTTGCTCTGAACCCCCAACGGTGGGCTACCTTGGACCAAGAACTGAACCCTGTAAGTGTCTTACTTACCTGGTAAAACTAACAAAAACTTACCTCCCCCAGGAACTGTGAAAATTGCACTGTGTCCACTTTTAAAATAGCTATTTGTGAATAACTTGAAAAGTATACATGCAATTGAAATGATTCAAAGTTCCTAATGTACTTACCTGCAATACCTTTCAAACAAGATATTACATGTTAAATTTGAACCTGTGGTTCTTAAAATAAACTAAGAAAATATATTTTTCTATAACAAAACCTATTGGCTGGATTTGTCTCTGAGTGTGTGTACCTCATTTATTGTCTATGTGTATGTACAACAAATGCTTAACACTACTCCTTGGATAAGCCTACTGCTCGACCACACTACCACAAAATAGAGCATTAGTATTATCTCTTTTTACCACTAGTTTACCTCTAAGGGGAACCCTTGGACTCTGTGCATGCTATTCCTTACTTTGAAATAGCACATACAGAGCCAACTTCCTACACTGGGGATCCTGGGTTGAAGGCAAGCGGCTCAGTTCTTCCTTCTTTATGCAGCCAGGAAGTCCTTCTTCTTAATCTTCCACAGGTCTAAGAGTGTTCTTATAAGAGGTTCTCAAGATGCCATTCTTATACCCAGTGCCAGCCTGTGGGTTAGGGGTTCCCCCTTTGCCTAATCTTCCACACACCCTGGGTTTAATTCCAGTATGTCTGGGCAATCAAAGGCCTGGGTGCGACACAACCAACTCTGGGTAGATCGGTTGCTATGACAGTGGCCTTGAGACGCTACGCCTGGTTGCGTATTTCTGTTTTTTCTGGGGATGTCCAACAGTCCCTCATGGACATGCTCTATGATGCCCCCCCCCCTTCTCTTTGGAGACAAGCGGGCTGGGCCTTGGAGAGATTCAAGGATTCCTGGTCTTTGGCTCAGTCCCTTGGTCTTTCCTCTGCCCCTCGCCTCGAGCAGTCCACTTTTTGCCCCCTTCGTTGCCACGGAAGGCGCTCCCTGTCACGGCCTCCACCCACCCACTGTGCCACCCATGCTGTCCCCTCTGCGTGGCCGGGGACGCTGAATCACACATGGGTATGGGACAGGGAACCAGAGGTCTTCCCAGCCCACTTCTGCCCACGCTGCAGCCTCCAAAACCTCCTAGTCCATCCCCTCACTTCCATCCAGTTGGCAGGATTCGCCATCACTACGGACAGGTGGGTTTTGCAGATTGTTCGAAAGGGCTACTCCCTCCCTTTCAAATCTGCTCCACCAGCCATGTCTCCATCATTCAGTCACCTTCCAGAGGATCATTTGGCACTTCTCCGCCAGGAAGTGGCAGCTGTCTTGGCCAAGGGAGCTATAGAGAGAGAAGGTTGTGATTGTTATTCCCGCTACTTTCTGGTGCTGAAAAAGGACATGGGCTTACGTCTTATCCTAGACCTTCGGGACCTGAACTACTTACTCAAGAAGGAGAAATTCAAAAGGCTCACCCTGGCTCAGATGCTCAGATTCTGTCTGCCTTGGACCCAGGAGACTGGATGGTAGCGTTGGACTTGCAGGACGCTTATTTCCACATTCCCATCCTGCCTGCCCACAGACGTTACCTACGATTTGTGGTAGGTCAAGAGCTCTTTCAGTTTACCGTTCTCCCCTTCATCCAGCCTTATCAGCGCCGCTCAGGTGTTGACAAAAATGATGGCAGTGGTTGCAGCTCATCTGCGCAGGTTAGGGGTGTCAGTCTTCCCCTACCTCGACAACTGGCTTTTGAAGACGGACTCTCCCCAGAAAGTCATCTCCCACCTTCAGAAAACGGCAAACCTCCTGCACACGCTGGGGTTCACTATAAACATGCCAAAGTCACAACTGACTCCCTCAAAGATACTCCCCTTCATCGGATCTGTTCTGGACACAGTGCAGTTTCGGGCTTATCCTCCCGAAAAACGAGTCCAAGACATTCAGGCTATGATTCTGATCTTTCGGCTTCAGTGAGACTGACTCTGAGGCTGCTGGGCCTCATGGCCTCCTGCATCCTGTTAGTAACACATGCCAGGTGGCATATGTGGGCTCTGCAGTGGGACTAGAAGTTCCAGTGGGCACAGCATCAGGGGAATCTCTCTGACATGGTCCAGATCTCGGAGGGGACTGCGAAAGACCTGCAGTGGTGGCTTTCGAATCCGCATTGGGTCCACGGCAGATCCCTCTCCCTTCCCCAATGAGATCTATCTTTAGTGACAGATGCGTCACCTCTGGGGTGGCCACATGGGAGAGGCGGAGATCAGAGGCCTCTGGCGGAGTCTGGGCTCCATATCAGTCTTCTGGAGCTCTGGGCGACCAGGCTTGCGTTGAAAGCATTTCTTCCCTCTCTCAAAGGGAAAGTAGTGCAGGTGTTCACAACCAATACTACCGCCCTGTGGTATTGGAACAAACAGGGCGGAGTAGGGTCCTGGACCCTTTGTCAGGAGGCACTACGCCCCTGGACATGGCTGGAACATCAGGGCATCACCCTGATGGTTCAACATCTGATGGGTTCTCAACGCCAGAGCGGACAAACTCAGCCGACAATGCACAGCCCATCACGAATGGCTTCTCCATCCGGAGGTGGCGTAAGGTCTCTTTCAGCAGTGGGGAGAGCCTTGGTTAGATCTGTTTGCCTCGGCAGAGAAGGCGCAATGTCAGCTGTTTTGCGCATTGGAGTTTCCAAGGCGGCACTCGCTCGGAGATGCTTTTCGTCTCAAATAGAACTCTGGCCTCCTTTACACCTTTTGGCCTGAACACTTCTGCCCAGAGTTCTCAAAAAGATCAGGAACGACCGGGCCCAAGTCATCTTGGTGGCTCCGGACTGGGCACGGAGAGTCTGGTATCCAGAGATATTGAGCATGTCTATTGATCCTCCACTCAGACTGCCTCTTAGGGCGGATCTTCTGTCGCAGCAACAGGGGACGGTTCTTCACCCAAACCTGTCCAGTCTCCGCCTTCATGCGTGGAGATTGAGCTGCGACAGTTGACGACTTTTGGGCTTCCACCCGAAGTCTGCGATGTTATCTTGCCAGCCAGGCATCCCTCCACCAAAACTGTATACACCTGTCGTTGGAATACATTTGTGGCATGGTGCACCAACAAATCTGTTGATTTCCCCCCCCCCCCCCCCCTCTGCCCCTCTGTCCGAGGTTCTTCTGTTAATTCTTTCTTTGGCCCAGCAGGGCTCTGCTTTGGGCACCCTTAAGGGGTATTTAGCTGCCATTTCGGCCTTCCTTAGGTTTCCTTATCAGCCCTCACTTTTTAAATCTCCTATTGTGAGTAGATTCCTAAAAGGCCTCACCCATTTATTTCATCCCACTCCATTTATCATGCCTCAGTGGGACCTCAATTTTGTCCTTACTTATTTAATGTGTACTTCCTTTGAGCTGATGCACAATTGTCCCTTGCGGCTCCTCACCTTCAAAACTGTCTTTCTTTTTGCCATCACCTCTGCTCGCGGGATGAGTGAGCTTCAAGCCCTTTCGTCTAAACCTCCATACTTGTCTGTGCACCCTGAAAAAGTGGTGTTGCGCACTAAGGCATCCTTCCTTCCAAAGATGGTCACGCCGTTTCATGTAGGCCAGTCCATCACCCTGCCTACTTTCCACGCACCCTCACATCCTTCTCATGAGGAGGAGAGACTCCACCGTCTGGACCCAAAAAGAGCGTTGGTGTTCTATCTTAATCGTACTAAAGATTTCCTGGTGGAGGATCAACTCTTTGTCGGGTATGTGGGTGCGAAAAAAGGGAAGGTGATGCAAAAGCGTACCATCTCTCAATTGGTGCTTCTTTGCATAAAAATGTGCTATGCTTTGGCCAAGAAGTAACCCCCTGAGGGCTTGCGTGCTCATTCCACCAGAGAAACTGCTGCATCCACTGCGTTAGCACGTGGAGTTCCTGTCCCTAGATATCTGCCAGGCAGCTACGTGGGAGTCCCTGCACACATTTGCTAAACACTTCTTCCTGGATGGTCAGGTCCGTCGGGGTGGCTACTTTGGTCGTTCGGTCCTGCAGATCTTCCTAGTAGGATCTTGGTTCGCAGCCCACCTCCGAGGATGGCATTGTTTGGGTATCTAAGGTAAGGAATCTGCAACTAGAAGTCTCTGTCAGATGTACAAGTTACTTACCTTCAGTAACGAAATATCTGGTAGAGACATATTCTAGTTCCAGATTCCTTTCCGCCCACCCATCCTCTCCGCTTGCAAACTGATTTCTAGGGACAGGGATGCCCCTTTCCGGTTCTTAGCTCTGGCAGATTCATCTCAGTGTTCTTAGCAGCTCTGCGCTTTGGCGTGGGAAGTCGTTAAAAGAAACTGACGACACTGCGCGAAGGCGGTGTCTATATACTACTCCCGACGTCATGATGACGACGCCCACGGAGTCGACCGATGCGAAAGGGTATTGCTCGAAGAAAAATCTCCGGATCCAGTCTGACGCCTGGGGGAAATTCTATGGTCCGGAATTTACAACAAGAAAATGTCTCTACCAGAGATTTTGTTACTGACTGTAAGTAACTTGTACTTTAAAACCCCATTACCCGATACTGAGGAAGCCTGCGGCATGTTTTATAGTGCTACTTTAAAGGGTGGCACAACTGGTATTGCAACTCATTTGTAGCATTTAATTTACCATCCTTGGATACATGTAGTACCATTTACAAGGGCTGAAAAGTAAATTAAGTTCATACTGATTTTACCATGTTTGAGGGAGAGCCCACAAGCTCTTTATCTCTGGTTAACAGGGGTACAGTGCACAGAGTCCTAATGCCACAAAAACAAGTTCAATAAAACCAATGGGAGTGAAGGAAAAAAGTCTGGGGGAATATCTTGCCAAGGATGTCAGGTCGAACAGTAAACATTAAGGGGGTCATTCCAAATCTGGCATTCTTGAGACCGCCGGACTCTGGATGGGCATCGGATCGCCACGGTAGTGGCAGTCCCATCTGCCAAATTCTGACCGCGGCTGAAACGCTGCAGTAATACCGCCGACACAGCCAGGCCGGAGACCACCTCCAGCCTGGCGGTCCCGGTGGTTGTAATCCGCCAGGGTAGCCACCAGATTACAAATTCCATTCCACCAGCCTTTCCATGCCGGTTCATACCGCTGTGGAAAAGCTGGCGGAATGGGGGTGCAGGGACCCCCATGCACAGCCCCGTTGCGCATTTCACTGCCCGAAATACGGGCAGTGAAATGCGTGACGGGTGCTGCGCACCCGCTGCACCGCCACATTGGCGCGTGCTTGATTCCGATGTCAATGTTAAGTCCCTTCGGTGAAATCGGAATAGGGCCAGCGGTCTCCTGACGGCACCAGCGGTCAAGTGGCGGGTTGGGTTTGGCGGGCAGCCTCTGCCGCCTGCCAAACTCGGAATAACCCCCTAAGTGTTTTATTCAGTATTCAATGTAAAGTCTGTTGTAAATGAACTTGTAGAACAAATATTTACAGAGAAAGAAATTCATTATCCTGTTTTCTTCCAGGTTCGTAAAGTGGTCCTGGATACAATGAAAAATATTCATCCTATCTACAACATTAAGGTGAGAGAAGTTTTATAACCGCACATTTCTATCCTGCATAGGTAATGTATGGTTACATCTACATATTTATGGTCTTGCTTTTGTCTTCGTATATGACAATTGTGCCAGGTGGATGGGGGTGGACAGGTTCCCATCTTGTATGCCTTGTATAAGACATGTTATTGCAGCCTTGAAATCCGCATTGGTAACACCAGTAAGTCTGGCCTTCCGAGCAAGTGGGTGCAATGGATTACTTTTTTTTTTATTCCAAGTATATGCAACAAAAGTAACTTGTTGTAATAAAAAGTAAGCCCTCCCTGTGTAAACCTGTTTTCTGTTTATTTGCAGTAGTATTTTTAAATTAGAAAATATTGCACATAATTTAAGTAGCATGGTTTGAGTGTTTTCTAGGTGAAGGGTGTATTTGGAACTGTGTGGTACTCTAGTTTTAATGCACGTCACAGGAAAATTATTGTTATTGATACAAATAAAAGGTACTGTTGACCTTGAATTACTGTTAATCTGAAGATATTGTATAAACACACAAGGGTGATTATAAGAGAAGAAGAATGGAAAGAAAAAAGCATTAGAAAAGTAATGTATTGGTCCACCAGCGCTGGCACTGAAGCACCATGGTTTTGCACCTAGGATAGGCAACATGTGTTGACTCAGTAGAAGAGAGCCAGTAAGTGGAATGGGCTGACCCATTGTCCATGCTGTGTGGGCAAAATAACAAAGTGATTGACAATTAAACATGCCAATGGATGAAGAGGAATGACCCTAAACGGATGAATGTATGTAATTTTTCATTTAAGATTATGAGACTTATGAGATAATTAAAGCTGTCACCATGTGGAAACCATAAGATGCAACTACATTACCCTCACCATACTTGTTGTATTTCATTTTAAGTAAAATGCTTTTCCTGTTGAAGTTATCTTGTATGGAAGTTCAATCTGTGCTTGATGTTGGCTTTCCTTTAAACCTTTACTTTAGCAGGATATATAATTGAACAAAGAAAGTCAAAACTGGAGCAATGTGGTTTAGAAATTCTATCTATTCAAATGGTATTTGTGCAATGAAAATGTGAAAGTGCTCATCAGTCTGAAGTGCATTAGGCAGAAACAGTAACTGCTTTGTAAATGTAGTATTACAAGAAAATTGAGTGGGGAAACTGGGTTGCAAATAATATTGAAAAAAGTAAGGCACTAAAGAGGCAGGGAGGGTAAAGAAGTGTGTAACAAATCATATGAGGAGACTTCTGTAGTGTTTCCATGTTCTTGTGCTGGGTTCATTGTGCTGCCTTTGGGGTCCCATAGTAGATACTTGAGGTGGTTCTAAGGTAGAAAGTTGAAAGTGGCAACAGAACTGTATGTAGATCCCTGGATTTGTTCCTGCATTGCATATTAAATAGTTCCACTGAATGTGTCTTGTCGTGTGTAAATTAACTGTGCCAATTAAATGCATACTAATTTTACCATGTTTAAGGAAGAGAGCTGGTTGGCAACCAGGAAGGCTTGCCCAGGATGGAACGTTTGAGTCTCTGACTCAGACTCTCAACACTATTGTGAATCGAGTGGGATGGAAAGACAAATTTGAGAGAGCGATTAGTAAGCATTTGAAACCATCACACATACATCTTGAGTGTTTTACAGGTGACCATTTGGTGGTATGTAGACCTATAGCCATTGAGTTTAAGAGTAGTATGTCTTAGGTAGCATTGTATGTGGCCGAGAAGGAACCTTCCATTCTCATTTGGAAAGATAAAGAGCTGTAGATTTCACTTTGAAACCATATAGTGTGTACCAAGCCTTCATTTTGAACATCCGTTTCTTTACGTGAGCAATTTGAAAGGACGTTCAAATATATTTTCCAGGAAGGTCAGAAAACTGGAAGGGTTTCATCATAAAATATTATTAAAGAATAATTCCAAGCCTCTTTTGCATTGTGTCGAACATTCCACTTGGTGTCAGGGAAGAACTCTCCACAAAGCTTGAAAATTAGTTATGGGTGGCATATCTGAGTGAGTTGAGGATATGGAGTGCCTGACTCCTTTGGTTGTGGCACAGTGAACAAATGATTGAGTCAGGACTATGATTCGATTTGAGAGATTTGATTCATAACGCACTAATTAACAGGCTTTCCGTTCCCAAGGCCAGGGAGATGCTGGCCATGACCAAAGTAGTCAAGTGTTTTTCTGCACACAACCTTTCCTCTGCATATCACTAGATCCCATTTGTAAGGAAATGCCTCCTTGGCATGGTTACCCCCTGACTTTTTGCCTTTGCTGATGCTATGTTTTGAATTGAAAGTGTGCTGAGGCCTGCTAACCAGGCCCCAGCACCAGTTTTCTTTCCCTAACCTGTACTTTTGATTCCACAATTGGCACACCCTGGCATCCAGGTAAGTCCCTTGTAACTGGTACCCCTGGTACCAAGGGCCCTGATGCCAGGGAAGGTCTCTAAGGGCTGCAGCATATCTTATGCCACCCTGGGGACCCCTCACTCAGCACAGACGCACTGCTTGCCAGCTTGTGTGTGCTGGTGAGGACAAAACGAGTAAGTCGACATGGCACTCCCCTCAGGGTGCCATGCCAACCTCACACTGCCTATGCAGTATAGATAAGTCACCCCTCTAGTAGGCCTTACAGCCCTAAGGCAGGGTGCACTATACCTTAGGTGAGGGCACCAGTGCATGAGCACTGTGCCCCTACAGTGTCTAAGCCAAACCTTAGACATTGTAAGTGCAGGGTAGCCATAAGAGTATATGGTCTGGGAGTCTGTCAAACACGAACTCCACAGCACCATAATGGCTACACAGAAAACTGGGAAGTTTGGTATCAAACTTCTCAGCACAATAAATGCACACTGATGCCAGTGTACATTTTATTGTAAAATACACCCCAGAGGGCACCTTAGAGGTGCCCCCTGAAACCTTAACCAACTACCCGTGAAGGCTGACTGGTTTTAGCAGCCTGCCACACTCGAGATATGTTGCTGGCCACATGGGGAGAGTGCCTTTGTCACTCTGTGGCTAGTAACAAAGCCTGCACTGGGTGGAGATGCTTATCACCTCCCCCTTGCAGGAGCTGTAACACCTGGCGGTGAGCCTCAAAGGCTCACCCCCTTTGTTACAGCACCACAGGGCATTCCAGCTAGTGGAGTTGCCTGCCCCCTCCGGCCACGGCCCCACTTTTGGCGGCAAGGCCGGAGGAGATAATGAGAAAAACAAGGAGGAGTCACTGACCAGTCAGGACAGCCCCTAAGGCAACCTGAGCTGAAATGACTCTGACTTTTAGGAATCCTCCATCTTGCAGATGGAGGATCCCCCCAATAGGGATAGGAATGTGACCCCCTCCCCTTGGGAGGAGGCACAAAGCGGGTGTAGCCACCCTCAGGGCTAGTAGCCATTGGCTACTGCCCTCCCTGACCTAAACACACCCCTACATTCTGTATTTAGGGGCTCCCTTGAACCTAGGAACGCAGATTCCTGCAACATAAGAAGAAGAGGACTGCTGAGCTGAAAAACCCTGCAGAGAAGACGGAGACACCAACTGCTTTGGCCCCAGCTCTACCGGCCTGTCTCCCCCCTTCGGAAGAAAACTGCTTCAGCGACGCTTTCCCCAGGACCAGCGACCTCTTAATCCTCAGAGGACTGCCCTGCTCTAAAAGGACCAAGAAACTCCAGAGAACAGCGGCTCTGTTCACCCAAGACTGGAACTTTGTTTCCAAAGAAGCAACTTAAAGACAACTGCATTTCCCGCCAGAAGCGTGAGACTTGCAACTCTGCACCCGACGCCCCCGGCTCGACTTGTGGAGAAACAACACTTCAGGGAGGACTCCCCGGTGACTCAGAGACTGTGAGTAACCAAAGTTGTCCCCCCTGATCTCCCACAGCGACGCCTGCAGAGGGAATCCCGAGGCTCCCCCTGACCGCGACTGCCTGACTCTCAGATCCCGACGCCTGGAAAAGACCCTGCACCCGCAGCCCCCAGGACCTGAAGGATCGGAACTCCAGTGCAGGAGTGACCCCCAGGAGGCCCTCTCCCTTGCCCAGGTGGTGGCTACCCTGAGGAGCCACACCCCCCCCCCCCCCCTTGCCTGCCTGCATCGCTGAAGAGACCCCTTGGTCTCCCATTGATTCCAATTGAAAACCCGACGTGTGTTTGCACACTGCACCCGGCCGCCCCCGTGCTGCTTAGGGTGTACTTTCTGTGCTAACTTGTGTCCCCCCCGGTGCCCTACAAAACCCCCCTGGTCTGCCCTCCGAGGACGCAGGAACTTACCTGCTGGCAGACTGGAACCGGGGCACCCCCTTCTCCATTGATGCCTATGTGTTTTGGGCACCACTTTGAACTCTGCACCTGACCGGCCCTGAGCTGCTGGTGTGGTAATTTTGGGGTTGCTCTGAACCCCCAACGGTGGGCTACCCTGGACCCAAACTTGAACCCCGTAGGTGGTTTACTTACCTGCAAGAACTAACAATTACTTACCTCCCCTAGGAACTGTGAAAATTGCACTGTCTAGTTTTAAAATAGCTATATGTGTTTTATTTGAAAAGTATATATGCTATTGTGATTATTCAAAGTTCCTAAAGTACTTACCTGCAATACCTTTCATGCAAAGTATTACATGTAAAATTTGAACCTGTGGTTTTTAAAATAAACTAAGAAAATATATTTTTCTATACAAAAACCTATTGGCCTGGAATTATCTCTGAGTGTGTGTTCCTCATTTATTGCCTGTGTGTATGTACAACAAATGCTTAACACTACTCCTTTGATAAGCCTACTGCTCGACCACACTACCACAAAATAGAGCATTAGTATTATCTCTTTTTGCCACTATCTTACCTTTAAGGGCAACCCTTGGACTATGTGCATGCTATTCCTTACTTTGAAATAGTGCATACAGAGCCAACTTCCTACAGTAGGGATCATGATAAACCCCCCTTAAAGTTTTGCTCGAACTGCTACCACAAATTCGCACTGCATGACCTGCACAAAGTCCAACGTTTGCCTGACGAGGGACCACAACGACTAGGACTGTGGGGTTTGCTTTGCGCTCGTGCTAAAGATTCTTAAGGCTCGCCGAAAAAAGAGAGAAGAGCGTCACGCAGCAATGGTCAGCCAAAAATCACAACCATCCCTGAAGGATCTAGGCCTTTCCAGCGCCAAGGAGGAACAGACTGGAGGCTCTGAATCAACCCACAGAGGATCAGACATGAAAGTCCTCGAGGGAGATGCTGAGAAGAAACTCGCAGCGAAGAAAGGGATGAAGGACGTTGAGGAAAAACATGTGAAGGTAAAAAGGCTGCTGAAACCCTCTGAGACTAAGGTTCCCGAAAGAAAGAGTTACAAGGCAGCCCGACAACCAAGAAAATGGCGTTCAAGGGTCAGCCATGAACAAGAGACCCACAGATCCTAGCTTGGGGAGACCATGAAGGCAGACCAGCGAAGCAGACGAAACCCAGTGACCCCAAGACTTTCGGGGGAGGAACCAACTACTCCGAGAAAAAGAGCATCCTCAACGCAGGATGCCAAAAAGGCCTTTGAGTGGAGAAGAAAAGGCGAAGCCTGGAGCCCGAAATGGCGGCACTCCTTCAGTGCAAAAAGGAGTTTGACAAGGCATTGAAGGAATTCAGAATTCCAAGCAAGCCCTCCACAACCACAGACGTCGAAGAGGTCGAGGCTGTCTTAGAAACCGGTACAACATCAGAACTGCATCAAGAAGAGACAGAGTAAGATTTCTATAATCTTGAAAGGGAGGAAGCAATGGGAGATTTTGAGGAAGAATGGAATGACCTTGAAACACAGTGCCCAGAATAGGAGGTCGACAATTACCCCTTGAGACCTTCATCCCTGTTAGAAATGGGGTCTCTAGATGGCAGTAGGTTTGCACCCTGTCCAAGTAGGGACCCTCACTCTAGTCAGGATAAGGGAGATACCTGCTCAGATAACCCCTGCTTACTCCCTTGGTAGCTTGGCACAAGCAGTCATGCTTATCTCAGAAGCAATGTGTAAAGCATTTGCACATAACACACAGTAATAAGTGAAAACACTAAAAAAGGACACCACACCAGTTTTAGAAAAATAGCCAATATTTATCTATATAAAACAGGACCAAATACGATAAGAATCCAACATACAGTAAGAAAAATATGAATTATGCAAGATTTACTCAAGACTACAGTTCCTTGAAGTCGATAGCTCCACCTTGGGCTATCACGGCGTCGTGATCAACCAAACCAACAGTTCAGGCCGGCCTCGGCGTTGCGGGCCAGCTACGGTGTCGGGAAGACCTGCAAACAGTGCCTCGGGTTTGCAGGGCGTCTTAATCCTCGCGGTATGCTCCGGAGGGCGGCATCACTGACGTCGCGGTGTCTGGTCCGGAGTCGGTGCAGGAGTCGTCGGGCCCTTGAGGTCACATGCGTTGCAGATCGAACTCCAGGCTGATGAAGCCAGGTGCGCCGGTGTGCATGGCGTTGGGGCTGCGGTGCGAAGTGGGATGATGCGACGTGCGGTGTCCACAGGTCACGGTGCAGGCACGGCGGCGTCGTTGCTGAAGCGCTTTCGTCGGTAGGCCCAAGCCAGCGGTGCGGGACGGTGCTTTGTGACCCTCCCGAGCGGTGTCTACAGGCCACGGTGCAGGCAGGATTCCTGGTGAGGACACCGGAGTCGATGGTGCTGGCGTCGGTGGACCGGGCTGCGGCGTGGGACGGGACGGTGCTTCGTGTACCTCATGAGCGGTGTCCGCAGGCCACGGTGCAAGCAGCGGCACCGGTGTCAGCAGGAGCGGCGTCTGGAATGCACAGGCTGCAGTGTGAGCTGGCGATGCCGGAGTGCAGGGCCCACAGGTCGCTGTGCGAGCAGCGGCTCAGTGAAGTCGTCCGATGACAGTGTCGGGGAGACCAGGGTCGCGGTGCGAAGCGGGGCAATGCGACTCTGTGTGCCGTCGGCAGGTCACAGTGCAGGCCAGCGGCGTTGTTGGCGTCGTCGCAGTGGTTTCTCCTCTTGAACAGCACAAAATACACAGTTCCCGGTGCTGCAGGTCGAGGAAACTAAAGTCTTTGGTGTCCCTGAGACTTCCAACAGGAGGCAAGCTCTACTGCAAGCCCTTGCAGAATTTTCTCAAGCAGGACACACAGCAAAGTTCACCCTTTGCCCTCTTTTCAGGCAGAAGCAGCAACTGCAGGCCAGTCCAGCAAAGCAACACAGCAAAGGGACAGTACTCCTCCTTCAGCTCTTCTCCTGGGCAGAGGTTCCTCTTGATTCCTGAAAGATTCTAAAAGTCTGGGGTTTTGGGTCTTCTTTTTATACCCAGCTCTGCCTTTGAAGTTGGCAAACTTCAAAGCAAAGTCTCAAGTGTTTGCAAGATCCTTCCTTGTTTAGGCCAGGCCCCAGACGCACACCAGAGGGTTGGAGACTGCATTGTGTGAGGGCAGGCACAGTCCTTTCAAGTGTGAACGGCCACTCCTCCCTCCTCTCTAGCTCAGATGGCTCATCAAGATATGCAGGCTACACCGCCGTACCCTTTTGTGTCACTGTCTAGGAGAGGTGTGAACAGCCCAACTGTCAAACTGACCCAGACAGACAATCCACAAACAAGCAGAGTCACAGAATGGTATAAGCAAGAAAACGCCTACTTTCTAAAAGTGGTATTTTCAAACAGACCGTTTAAAAACCAACTTCACTAACAGATGTATTTTTAAATTGTGAGTTCAGAGACCCTAAACTCCACTTTTTTTTATCTACTCTCAAAGGGAATCTGCGCTTAAAGATATTTAAAGGCAGCCCCCATGTTAACCTATGAGAGAGATAGGCCTTGCACAGTGAAAACCGAATTTGGCAGTATTTCACTGTTAGGAGATATAAAACACAGTTATATGTCCTACCTTAAACATACACTGCACCCTGCCCATAGGCCTACCAAGGGCCTATCTTAGGGGTGCCTTACATGTAGTAAAAGGGAATACTTGCCAAGTCGCATTGGCAGTTTAAAACTGCACACACACACACTGCAATGGCAGGTCTGAGTCATGTTTACAGGGCTACTAATGTGGGAGGCACAACCAGTGCTGCAGGCCCACTGGTAGCATTTGATTTACAGGCCCTGGGCACCTCTAGGGCGCTTTACTAGTAAATCAAATATGCCAATCATGGATAAACCAATCAACAGTACAATTTCTATAGGGAGCACTTGCACTTTAGCACTGATTAGCAGTGGTAAAGTGCGCAGAGACAATAAACCAGCAAAAACAGACCTAAAAAAATAGGAGGAAGAAGGCAAAAAGTTTGGGGATAACCCTGCAAAAAGGGCCATTTCCAACAGTCCCCGACAATATCACCATCTACAATGGCTCCATTAAATGAGCTGCTGAAACTTGTGGTGTACTCTTGGAGGAGCAGAAAGAAGACTGATACTTTCTCCCAGAAACCCTTGTGCCAACAAGTAAGGAAATCCTGTTTCTCCCTATGCTGCTTAACACACTGGACCAGGGCAAGGAAGCTTTCAAAGAGACGTCATCAAGTAAAGGTGTAACACCAAGGATAGAAAAAAAGAATACGCTTTCTTCAAAGAACCCCAAATATATCCATGGAAATAGTGTGGCAGACTCCATCATTGTTACTACCACTAGAAGGAGGAGTAATGCCCATCCCTCCACAGGCCCACCACCTGAGAAGGGAAGCAAAACGCTAGACATGGAAAGGGAGAAAAATGTAAAGGGAAGCAAAACGCAGTTGCATATGACCATTTCCAGTACCCTACTCAATGGATACGGACACAAACAATGGGATGAGATCGAGGAACTAATTTAAAAAACTCCCTGAGGAGTTTGTTTTTTTTCAGAGCCAAGGCAATTATTCAGGAGGGGGGAAAAAAAAATCGCCAACACTTGTTTAAAATCTGCATTGGATGCAGCAGATACAGCTATCAGGCAGATGTATACAGGCACAACCCTTAGAAGACATGCCTGGCTCAGGACCTCAGGATGAAGTCCAGGCTTCATCAATAAACCCTTGTTCGGCCAGAGAGCAGATGAGTCCTTACAACAAATTTAAGAAAAAGGACAATGAGACAGTGAAGGCAATGGGTGCCTTACAATACAGGGTTACTTTCAGAAGAGGAAACGCACCCAGAATCCCCTCAGGAAGGGGACCTTTTCCAACAGCACATCATCCTCATCAACAACAAGGCCAAAGCAGCACTCAACAAGCTGGTCAACAGTCTTGATACCACCAATGGCAACAAACCTGCAAGACAGATCTTTCGTGTTAGAGGGAGGGCCGGGGGGGTTAACATTCAGAGGAGGTGGAGGAGGTTCAAAGTGACTCAAAAACAGCCTCAACCCCAGACAACACCAGTGGAAAGCAGAATAGCTCACTACCCACAAGAATGGGCAAAAATAACAATAGGCAAGTGGGTATTGAACGTGGTGCACCACGGTTACTGTATAGAATTAACAAGCCCTCCGGTACCAAGATCACCAAAGAGGAAAAAGTATCAGGAAAAAGAACTGATACTATTCAGGAAGGAAGTAAAAGAACCCCTACAGAAACATGCAATAGAGTGTACCAACAACAGAGTTAAACGGGAAACTACTCTACTTATTTTCTGGTGCCAAAACAACACCTCACACTAAGACCAATCCTGGACCTCAGATTCATAAACAAATTCATCCACACGCAACACTTGAAAATGGCAACGCTAAAGGAGGTAATTCCGTTCCTGCAAAAGGTGACTACATAGCAAACATAGACTTAAAGGATGCCTACCTGCACATGCCTATGAATCAAGCACACAAAAAGTACCTCAGATTCGTGCTTGAGAAGGTACACATCAATTTAAAGTATTACTCTTCAGATTAAAGTCTGCACCAAGGGTTTTCACAAAGTGCCTAGCTACATTCGCAGCCTTCCTTAGAAGAAAGGGAATCCACATCTACCCTGACCTGAATGACTGGCTAGTGAAGGCCAAAACAAAGGACAAATGTCAAAAAGACATTCAAGCAGTGATCACAGCACTACAAAAACTGGATTTCTCCTTAAGCTACAAAAAGTCATCACCGGAACCACAAATGGAAAAATGATTTCCTGGTAACAACACTAGAAGCGAAAAGTGCAAGAGCATACCTATCTCAGAGAAGAAGGCAATAACAGACCAAACTCAACCTTTACCAGAGGGGACAATCTCTGACAGTGAGGACAGTCATGAAACTGATGGACATGATGACATCATGACATCATGCATTCCCCTTTTAACTCATGAAAGACTCCACATGCACCCTTTCCAAGAATGGCTACGCAACACCTGGTCACACACCATAGAGAGTTAAGAAGATGTAGTGGTTGTATCAGGAAAAATACAGGAAGAGGTACATTGGTGGGCATCAAAACGCATAACCTTAAGGGAGACCCTTCAAAGCAATAACTCCAATGTTGACATTACAACAGATGCTTCCCACAAGGGGTGGGGAGCACACACAAGAATGCTGAACGTTTGCAGACAGTAGAATAGCACAGGTTCAGTAAAGCACATCAGCTTTCTAGAAATGTAGACAGTGCTGCTAGCCCTGAAAGCTTTTCAAACACGTAATCCAGGGAAGACCGTACTAATGTAGACGGACAATGCAACAACAATGTTCTATGTGAACTAGCCAGGGGGCACAAAGTCTTTCACCCTGAGCAAACTAGCCCAAGAGATATGGAAATGGGCGATACAACGGAGGTTCAACTTAGAGGCAATCCACCTACCAGGAAAGGAGAACATAGAGGCAGACAGTCCAAGCAGACAGAAAAGCAGCTCTCCTGAATGGGGAAATAAAACAAAAAAGCCTAGAAAGGATTTTCAGGCTCTGGTGCACACCAACAATCGACCTGTTCGCAACTGTAGAAAACAAAAAATTCCAACTCTTCGCCTCCAGATTTCAACACTACCAATTAGAAGGGAATGCCTTGTAACTAAACTGGTCAGGAAGATTTGCCTACGGTTTCCACCGATTTCTCTGATACCAAAGGTACTGGAGTAGGCCAAACAACTGGTTACAGATCTCATTCCCATAGCCCAAAAGTGACCCAGACAAACATGCTACTCGGATCTACTCAAACTGTCCAGGGGGCTGATGATCAAAATCAACGGGGAGCCAGACCTCCCACAATGCAGAAAGGACAAGTGTTTCACCCAGAACCATCAACACTCAACCTAACAGCCTGGTGCCTGAATACATAGAAATTGGACACCTACAGCTGCCTCCCAGGACAATTTAAATACTAAAGGGAACAAGGAAGCCAACAACCAGACAATGCTACGCAGCTAAATGGAAAAAGTATCTTGTATGATGCACAAGGAAAAATACCTATGAGGCAATATCCACACAGGAAACCGTCATAACCTATCTCACTCATTGCTGGACAGCAGAATTAATTGTTCATCTCTCAAAGTCCATTTAGCAGCGATTGTGGCATACACTAGAGGAGCATCACACAACTAGTGACAAGTCCTTTCGACCCCATGCATAAAACAGAACTTCGATACGTCACCTTAAAGTCTGCCTTCCTGATAGCAATCACATTGTTATGGAGAGTGAGCAAACTCCAGGCATTAACAATACAAGAACCGTGCATACAAATTCACAAGGACAAAGTAGTCCTCAGAACCAACCCCCATTTTCTACCAGAGCTAATAAGTAAATTCCATGTTAATTAATGCATTCAACTACCAGTGTTTTTTTAAGAACCCACAGACACAACTGGAAAGAGCATTGCAAACACTTGATGCAAGGAGAGTTCTAATATATTATCTACAAGAGACCAAACGGTTTTGTAAAGGAAATCAATTGTTTGTTTCATATGCCAAAGCTAACAAGGGGTTACCTGTCACTAAAGGATTGTGGAAGCAATACAAACATGCTACCAAACAGCAGGAAAGATTCTACCTTTTCACCCTCAAGCACACTCAGCAAGAAAGAAGGGCACAACTCTAGCTTTCGTGGCAAATCTACCCATTGATGCTATCTGCGCTGTAACAACATTGGTATCCCCTCACACATTAACCAAGCATTATTGTGTGGATGTACAAATGCATAAAGAGGCACAGGTGGGACAGAAAGTATTACAACACTTTTGCGAACTTATCCTCATTTCACCCCATCCACCCCAGTGAAGAGGAAACCGCTACATAATCCATTGCACAGCATGTGAATCCGGAAAAGGATTCATGCTGCAAAATGAAATGGTTACTTACCAGTAGCAGTAGTTTTGCTGCTTGAAGAGTTTTCTACGTGCACAAGCAACCCACCCATCTCCCCAGAAATGAGAAGATGCTCAATGCCTGAGGGGGTAGAGGGAGAGAAAACGGAAAACAAAGTCTTTTCTGGACCCAACCACTAGATTGCAGAATAATACACTGCATGTGAACCCAGAAAACTCTTAAAGCTGCAAACTACCCCTACTGGTAAGTGACCATTTTGTTACACATTATGCATTTCCATTATCTCATGGTGGTTGACTGGTAGCTATTACAATTCGCATATGGCCAGCACAATCATTCTGACATATTCATCAGTAATGCTAATTGATGTCCTATCTATCCTGGCCTAGCCTAATCCTGCTTCATGCTCTTACACTCACTCACTGCTTCGAGCCATGTCCATCATCCAGTACTACACTGATCTACAGCAGTAAACTACTCCTCACCAACTAAACAGACCTGTATTAACTCAAGAGAGCTGCATTTGCTACTGGCCAACAGAGTACTCTAATTTAGTCCACTACTGCATGTACCAGTAAGTTACATACTATGACCGCATCATGACATCTTACATTGACAATCAGATTTGGGATGATGGAACCAGCCCATTCCAACAGATCTCTCCGCCATACTTCCCTCCAGTCTATTCCTGCTCAGGACCATAGACTTTAAACAAAATATCTCAGAATGGAGAACCCAGTGCAGTAATCAGCTGAGTTCACTGTGATCATAAAAAATGCCTGAAAGGGACATGCAGAGCTGCTCTAACAGTTTACTTTAGACCATAGCCTGCATACCTTTCTCACACTTCTTCATCCATTACACTTCAAAGCTCTGCTTCCCATACATCTTATTCACACAGGATCAAAAACAGAAACACCCTTCCAACAACACCCTACGTGTTGTAGCATGTCGCACATGTAGGCACGTACTTTGTCGTTCCACGTAAGGGTAGTAAGCGCTAGAAAAATGTTGTAATACAACGCCAGTGTAACTAGCTATAATTGGTCATATTCAGAATTGCCCCTTGTGTTTAGAGACTTCTGCTGGTGGCCAATAAAGTGTTCTCAACACCTGTGTTTTGCTTGATAAACCAAATGACCTGATTATAGTTGGAAGATTAAACTGCGTCTCATACATCAGAAATTGTAGTATACAGTCTGCTATCTTTTAATAATTGTTGGCTAGTGATACTTGATATTATTACACTTATTACTGGGGGCAGGCATGCAGCTATTAAAAAGGATTGTAGTTGCAGACAAGTGTTATAAACCCTCAAAAATTCCTGTTTTTTTTGTAGCGATTAAGAAAACTTGGCAGGTTGTGAACAGCTGATAGCTTTGTGCAGTGTTATTGTGCCTTCTTTTGGGCTCCAAGCAAGCCTGTACATTTCCAAAGGATGCCATTTCTGATGTGCCCATGCTCTGGATTTGTAAGGGATGGTCAAGCAGCATGCTGATCTCTAACAGTGTTCCGATTTATTTAGGCTACATCACTGTGGAATGTGCCACTCAAAAGAACCCTACAAAAGTACAAATGGTTATGTCTATTTAACAATGTAAATGAAATGCACAAAGCTACAAAACATTTAGACATTAGTTTGATACAGCCGTTGTACTCCTTAATTAAGAAGGCTAGAACACTAATTATTCGGGGAGCAGTCACTGCGAAGTTCTATAGGTGACAATATTTCATGGAGCTGTTGTTGCTCCTGTGAATACAAACCCATCAATATGAAAAAGTTATGACTTAGGTTCTTCTGAAACTAGTGTAGAAGTTATACTCTCAAAATCGGATGCTGTCCAGTTAGTAAATGGGGTGGGGCGAGAGCTGTGTTCGTATTTAACACGGCTTTGCATCAGTGTTGTACTGTCATAACTGGAAAGTGTGAGTAGATTGTATTGGGCCGGATGCTGAAAGTTTGCCACAATCAATAGACAATGCATCAAGTGTCACAGTAAGTGTAGTCTGAGGAAGCTCCACCCAAGGCCTAAAGGAAAACATTTGTAAAGCATTGGAGGGCAGGTAGCTCCTTTCTTAAGGTTGAGCGCGCAAGAAGCCCTAGCCTGCTGTAATCTCTGTGGGCTTTTAACCACGCCCACCGCACTCCAATCAGTTTTGTTGGTTCTTGGGCTTGGCTTTAAAAATCGAATGATTTTATTTGTGAAAGGCATGTATACGTCATGCTTTTTCCGGTGTTAAGCCCCCCTCGAGCGCACAGCCAACTACTGAAAACATACGAGCTCCATGTTTTCAGCATGGTTTCTGGACTACTTTTTATTTTTATTTCTTACGGAGCACGATCTCACTGCACATTTGCCAATACGTTTGACTGCGGGCGAACTTCTCATTTTCATTTTGTGTGCTCCTTCACGCTCATGGCATGGTGCTTTAAATCAGCCTGCTTATGTAAAACTGTATTACTTTTCATTTTATCTGACAATAAAAGTCTGTTTAGAACTTTACAACGCTAATAGCACTAAGTCGAGCAAATGCAAGACTCATTACAGTTCAAATGCTTGTTAGTCATGGGTTTGGACTAAGCACATGCAGGCTTTGGCGACTAAGTATGCGTGGAGAATGACACCCTGCTTTTTCACTGAACAAGAAGATGGTGTTTACATACAGGGATGCCATCATCTAAGCGGCCAACTCGGCGCCACACATCGCTAGCCGAGGCATGGTTATTATACCTTGTGTTGTCGGACAGGGATGAGCACTCTGTTTCCACTCTACTCCCTGGTGTGAGTGTGCACACTCCCCTTCCCTGCACTCTTCAGTGGAGGGTTCCTCATTTCCTGCCACTGTCCCTGTCACCCTGGGCCTTGGCACATACCCTTGCACAGCTACTTCTTAATTTATAACTTGAAGAATGTGATCCGCTTTAAACAGCAAACTTACCCTCCTCTGACCCATCCAGTCTATCCAACCTCCTGTGGAAATAGTCAACAGAGGTAGTACCGAAGCTGCCTTAGTATTTGGGCATTACTTTACAGTTCTACTTGAAGCTTTGGTAAGCCAGATTAATAAAAACTGTTAATGTGTAAATTTTAGGAAACATACAACGTGCTAAAAAAATAACTATTTACTTTGCCGACTGACCTATTTAGACTTGAAAAGATCATGAGCTGTGATGAATACAAAATAATCTAGTAGTCTCACCCATCCAAAACATGGACCACGCAAAATCAATATCTCGCATCAGGGCTACTGTAGTTCCGTTAGAAATAATTTTTTAGGTGGCACATTTAAATTGTACCATTTGCCTCGGTAAACCAAAAAAAAAAAAAATATATATATATATATTTATTTCATTTTGCACAATCTTTTACGTCTCTGGCAAGTGTATATACAAATTCAAAATAAATTGTGCAATGTTAACGTTTGTAACCATTTAGCGAACTTAACTATGGCAAAATATTTTGAATAAATGCTACAATGCAGAAAACCCATTCTCATTTAATGACAGTTGTCGCTTTATTAAGATACCTTAGAATATTGTACAACAGTTGATAAATGAATGTAAAGGCAAAAAGGGGTACCTATGTATTTATATGTACGTTTTTTGTGTACACACTGACTATGTTGTAGAAAAATATTCATACTTCTGAAATATCTCGACCACTGCGCAAATATTAAACTTAGTAACTGCTTTTACTGTAATATCGTAATTTCCTGTAGTCTACCTAGTATGGTTGCATGATCTGGTACCTGCTGCTGTGATTATACCTTGTTGAGTTCGTATAAAAACGAGCGTATTTTATTTTCTTTGTAGTTGTAGTCTAACACAAATTGAGTTGCAGGTTTCCGCGCACCAAGGTGAACAAAAGATCAGCCTTTGTTGTTGTCTGTAGACCGTACTTACAAAAGGAATACTCATTTGTGTTTACTTATTACACTATTTTTTGTTTAGCAAATTACCATTGACAATAATGTCTTTGTTTTACCAGTAACCCAGAATGCACTTGTTTACTTCCCCACACACGTCTTTTTAGTGTTTCGGTGGTGCCGGCCTACACATATATATATATATATATATATATATCTACCTACATACATACACACACTACCTAGTGACGGTCACCACTGTGTAGTTCTAGTTAGGACCTAGTTACATTAGGAAGAGCATTTTTGGGTTTGCCAATAACTTTAGCACTGTTTGATGAATCTTCTCAAAAGTTTCAAAAAAGTTCATCCAATTCAGTTCCTTCCCTGAAAGTTTGGTGGGGAGAGGGTGTCCATGAAATGGGGACTAAGAAAAAAAAGCAGTGGCATAGTCACTAGGGCCTCTTTAAGTGTTTAGCCATGCTCTGATATTAAATGCGGATTCCCACTGAGGAAAGCACATATGAAGCTGTCAGACCAAGAATAGCACTATTCATTAAACTACACTGATTTTCTTTTACCACTTTACAACAATACAGCAAACAATCAATCAAGGGGAGCAGCTGAGAAAGGTGCGTTTTTTCCTTTTTCTAGTGATAACAAACATGCAGCACTGATTGTCCAACCCAAGGAATACTAAGCAATAAGCTAGGCCCTGTCTGTTTATCAGCTAATTTTTTTTATTTTTTTTTATGTAACAACGTTTGCAGCACAACCGTTGTGAGTGTGTGTGTGTGTGTGTGTGTGTGTGTGTGTGTGTATATATATATAATATAGATAGATATAGATATACATATAGATATATAAATATATATATTTTTTTTTCCCCCTTATGTATGGTGGAATATAGAAACGCATTCTTGGTGTACTTTATAATATATTTTACTATTGGCAGATGTTTTTCTGGCTGCGTCACAGCAATAGAAGAGCGTATTAAAAAACATAGCACTGTGTTGACAGGATCTTAAGCACTGGCCAAGAAATTTTTTTTAAAAAGCAGTCTGTCAATATGTGTCCTTGCATGCAGGTCAAGATAGGGTAGATTTATATGATAGGCGGGGCTTTATAATACTGTTACGAATTCAAAGGCAAACAGGTTAATAAGGTTACACAACAGCTTAGTGTGGTAGTAAGATGTGACTTATAAACTACGACTGGTGGGCATAGGAAAACGTAGAAGCAGCTTTTCTGCATTTAGTGTGATGCCATTTTCGACTTGTCACTTTTTGACACAGTGCTTCAGTTCCCTGTGCGCAACAACTGATAGCACTTAACAGATGGCATTATATAAAACCTCAAAAGCACAAGTGTACAAGCTTTATGTATTTTAAGTATGTACTCACCAGTAGTCTCCCATCTACCACTGAGCTTAATTATTGATTATCTTCCCACCAGCTGTCTCCGCATTGCACTGCACTAACGGGCTGGCTGGCATTAGCACAAGATTCTGGGGGGCTGAAGGGTTATAGTGATGACATTGGTCTCCACAAGTCTTAGTCGGGACGTATGGCAGACTATAAGGGAGGGGGCACATGTTTAAGAACAGGGCAATACTGTGGTAGCAGAGCTGTCATTGGTTGAGCTTTTATGGTTGCCAGCCCTGCATGGCTGGGTTGAGTGCAGAGCTTGCTCAGATGTAACACTGGGCGACCAGTGCTGAATTCCGAAATGTTATGCACACGAGGGAGAGCTTAGTACAGCAGGACAATGCTGATGAAAAGACTTCTCTCCTTGCCCCTGCATTCGGTTTCTGTTATGTTTTAGCGGGAGGGCTGGAGGGAGCTTGGACGGTCTTGACTCTGGCCACATTAGCCAAATACAGTAAACATCAACTAGCCACAAAATCAGTACTGTCCCAACCTGAACAAGTTGTGCTGCTTCCCTATTTGTGTGTGTTTGTGCTATAGTGAGTGTTTGGCAGATGGCTCCAACTCACTAACCAAGTGGAACTGATTTGGGACTTTTTTTGTTTCCTATGAGCCCTAGAAGGTGGAAAAGATCAGGCACTAACCAACCTAGGCGTCTTTCAACCAAGGTGCAAAAGACACAGATGGGTGCTGCCATCTGTATTGAGCTGCATCTGCTGTGTCACAGACTCCTTTCTTTTAAAATTCTGACAGTTTAAAAATCTTAACTCACAAACTGAGCCAGCGTCAAGGAAACGCGCTGAGGTTTATTAACTAGAAATTTACCATTTAGCCTTACCAACAGGATCTATGTAACAAAAACATCTTAAACAATAAGACTAGTTTGTAAAAACTAGATAGCCTCGGCTGGGACCTGTGCTGAAAAAGATATTTTAAGCAGACTGACCCCAACCTTTGCCGTGGCGCCCTGTAAAGGGACAGCCCTTCTGAGTTTCTCAAGCCCAGGCCTCAGTGACTCATCCAAAGCACTTCTTTTAAGGCCACCATGTCAGGGTCTCTGACCAGGAACTTCCTTTCAGCGCCCCAGAATTCAAGCAGTGACAAGGAGCACAGGGTGCCCAAAGGGAACCCACACGTTTTCTGCTCCCTCAAAATCTTACAGCATGTCCTGCTCAGACACAAGCACCACCCACAAAAACCCATATTTAGGAGCGTTTTGCAGCACTCTGTAATTACAGTACTAGGCAACAGCTGGGAGGAGACCCTTTTCTGAGCATATATATTTGACATCAGTACTGGAGCCAAGGCAAGGAACCAAAGGGCTGCAAAATAATGATACTTCCACTGTGGGCCAAAGGCTATGCTGGACTTCAGAAGTGCTGTACTAGCCTTTAAGAAACGCTTGTCTGTTGGTAATTACCAGGGTCCATATGACCCAGACAACAATCTATATGTGTGTTATCTATATCAGAGTATTGTACAAAGGGTACTGACAGGGCAGGCGAACTGCACCCTGGGCGGGTGTAACATTACTTATCCACCACATGTTATATAAGTGCATTTCCGTTGCGCGTTCCAGCAGCGAAGACCATAATAAAAAGGAAATGTTATTTACCCGTAACAGTTGTTCTTCAATACATGCAGAAGATCCAATGTATCCAAGTTATCTTCAACACCAGTTTTGTTACAGAATAATAAAAAAATAAAAAATTAGAAGCCGTGTTGATGCGTTTTTATTAAAAACGTCTTTTAATGGGAACTGAAATCACCAAATTCACTGTCTTACTGCCGGCATCATACAGCACACAGGACAGGCTTTAGGGGAGAGGGCAGGCAAGTAAGGGCCGGGCCATACCGTTGTAGCAAGGCAGTCACTGGTAGCGCTTTTATGGTTGGCAGCCCTGCTATGCTGGGCTCAGCGCAGCGCCTGCTCAAATATAACACTGAGCGGCCGGTGCGGAATCCCGAAATTTTACACACACAGGACAAATTAAAGCCATGCTTGCCCACACCAACAACGGCATGGCCATGCCAACCGGCCTCCCGAAAATCAAGACACAGGAGTCTCAGCCACTAATTAGGCAGTAGGCATGCCTCCATTTTAGAAAGTCTATGCAATCCAACATGGCAACCAGTGGAGCGGTTTCCAGGACCAGCGCCGTCACATGCAGAAGTAGTCATGCCCGAGAAGCCATGAGGATGAGAGCTCCAGCAAAGCTGCCAGTAGCAGTTGTACCCAAATGTAAATCCTGACTACAGCGCACCTCGTGCACAGAGAATGCAGCCTGCAACTGTCACACAAAAAAGCATATGGTCCTGCTACTCGAGGCAAAGGTGTGGCCTCGCCTCTTGTAAAACATGCACAAGGATAGTAACTGTGCCTCACCTGGTTAAGGTGAGAGATGAGTACGGTCTTGTCTCCTGTGATGTCCAGCCCACAACACTTGAGCTGACGAACAGCTTGTGATCTTTTTACCCTAGGAGATAGCGGCCGCCATTTTGCAGATGTGCAGGCAGCAGAGAACAGAGGAAACAGCCGAAGAGCAAAAGTGTGAGCAAACAGCAGCGTCACAGTACGTGCGCTTTAACTATATAGCCAAGCAGCTAGAAGCTGAGGGAAACAAGAAATTGCAGCCTTGTTTTGAATTCGGAGGTCAGAGGGACTAAAAACATTGAGCGCTCGTGTCAAGTGCTTTTAGACAAAGATAAAAGTAGTCCCTTTACAGTAGTTAAAGTGGGCCAAGTGAAAGGATACAAATACTGAGGCCCAGCTCTATAGGAGTGAACAAAGAATGAAAAGGAGGGACAAATAGGAAAGATTAACCACTTCGAAGGAAGGATTTTTAAAGCACACTGAAGAAACAAATGAAAAGCAACGAGTAGACTGTATGCCCACAAAGTATATACAACAGGTCTCCAGAGTGCACGCAAGTGCTGTCTAGGCTCAACCTAAAAAGTGGGGGTTGTTTAGGGGGTGGGGGTGAGGGTCCCTATACACAATGTTCTCATGCAATTTGTGTAGGGATTTTTGAACAGTGCTACAGCCAAAACAGCTGAACAGAATTACACCAAACTTGGCAGGAAGCTAGATCTTGATCCAGAAACTTAATTTCTTGATTTGGTGTAAATCTGGTGAGTAGTTTTCAAGAAATTAAGGTTCAAAATATTTGTATATGTGGACGGTTGGGTTTGCAGGACTTTTGCGAGTCCCACAAACATGTAAATTCAAATTGTAGAGCCATCTGATTGGCCGAGAGGGCCTCTTTTCCTGTTGACTGTCTTGCTCCAATGAGAGCTTGCAATCTGATTGGCTGGCCACAACATGAAGAGAAATGTTGCAGCTGTCACACTGCCCACGTGTAAAGGCCATATACGGCGGGGGAGTTTGCAGCCTCCAGGGCATTTGGGTTAGTATGGTTTCAGCATTTACCTCATTTGAGATCAGGAGCAATATTGCTTTTTAGTTTTTGTAGAGTCCAACTTGTGGCACTTTCTTGGTTGACCATATTAGAATTTGAATAGGGCAACCAGTGAGTCTTTACCAGCAAGAATGTTTCCTCTTTCTGTATTTTAGTTCAAAACTACGAAGTTGTCTTGTCAGGAAAGTGGTTATTCAGTGCATTCAAAATGCTTGGAGGTCCCAAGCCTTGTTAGGTATAGCTTTCTGGAATTAAAAATCGTGACCAGGTTTGAGGTATAGTATTGCCTGGATAATGGAGGAGTCTGGGCCATAGGAGCCTTATACTGTCAGATGTATGAAATAGCCATAAGTGGAGTCCTTTTTTTTTTTAGCTCATCAGGGAAACCTTATGTGAATTTCAAGACTTCTTGATTTTAAAGATGTCCTTGGAGCCCTGGTAGCAGGGAGGTAGGGGATGTTAGCCAAATTGTTAAAGAACATTTTTTTAAACTGGGTTTCAAATAATTATGGCTTTCTGTAAGATTATCGATCTCTCTCGCTCTAGAGCAGTTTTGTGTGCTGAAATAGTTTTGATCAAGCATCATTTGAACTAGAGTATCAGCAAAAGTTTTTGTTGTGATAGGATGAGTGACAGTGGGTTATGGGCCACCTTTGGTATGTTGCATCTGTACTCCGTTTGCCGACGGTGGTGCTGGTAGACTGTGCATGAGCAGGGGCACATCTGGAGCATCTTGGGTGAAGACTGGTGTCTGACTGGTTGACTTTTACCTGGGTATTCATGGGGAATCTTTTTGGAGGTTCCTTGTAGTAGCATGTAAATGGATTGGCTCCTTTCACCAGGCATGGCTTGCTTAGTTTTATCTTGGCAACTCACTTTAGCCTGCGGAGGTCCAGTTGAATATGGGACTATGAAATTGTGGGGGGAGGGTGAGGAGGTTTGGTTGGGTAGGCTTATCTGGCTGCAACTGAGAAAATGCATCTGAGTGCTTTTGTGGGGTGGAAATAAAGGCTTGTGATTGTTTGTGCCTAGGCCCAGTAACCCCTGACTGCCCTGGAACTACTGAAAATGTTCCCACAATGGTCATGTTTTCTGATGCACAATCCTTAAGTTGGATCCCATCTCCCCTCATCGTCCTCCAGGATCCAGGGTTCAAGTTATTATAAATTAGCATTTGTATAGTGCACGCTGTGACGTGTTCCTTCGTGTTTCTCTTTGTGACTGAATTACTTTGTGGAAGCGAAAAGACCAATGTATTTTTTTTGCTACAGAGAACTTGAAATTGGGGGAGGTCATATCAAATTTCTGTAGTTCTTAATTTTCAAATGCTTGGATCGTGATGGTTCCTTTTTCAAAGAGTTAGATTATTAGGGTGCCAGTGCGTAGTGAATCTGGATTAGTATTCTCAGTGTTAGTAATTGGGGAAATCACCAGATGACCAGAAAAGGTTCTTTTCCAGACTTTGCTGTCAGATGTGTGAAGTGGAAGGTTGGCTGTGAGTTTCCCATCACTGTGTAGAATGAAAGGTCAGCAATGAGTGTTTGAGAGTGTTAAGAACAGTGAGCCACGTACTTTTCTCGTAGATTTGTTTGACATATTTGGTAGACAGCTTATTTCAAAACAGTCTGTTTTCAGCTTTCTGATAGAAATATTGCGAGTAAATTGTGTATTTGTTTAGAGACACAAGGGTTGCCTTTACCGCTATGACCATTTGATGTGATTACCTTAGAGCCTTTAAAAAGAGTGCGGGTGGGGGAGCGGTCCAAGACGAATTAAATTACCTCTAGGTGATGGAACGACATAAGCTGACCGCATACCTAAATCTCATTTGACTGGCCTCTCTTCCTGAAATAAAGCTGCCGCCACTTTTCTCCCAAACTGTAAATTAATACTACAGTATGCCTGGCTTTATCTGTAATTCTGACAGTCCTAGTCAGCTATCATCCCTAACGCTTGCATTCTGAGACTTAAACTGAGACTGTCCACCCATATTTTCTACCGGGTCCTTTCAACTTCCTTTACCAAAATCAGTGTCTTTGGCTGGGGTCTTGGATTTGTCATAAAATGTCCCAAGAGGCTTAGCTTTTAGTGCCACAATTATGGGGTTGGATCCCCTATTCGACATTAGATGCTTCCTGGTAATATCTTTCACTGATCAACTTCTGACTAAAAGCTGACCGAATATAATCAATTGATTCTGAAGGGTCAAATTTAGACCAGATGGCAATCCTGCTGTTATGTGAAAAGGAATACCATAGTACTGAAAATGATAAATCTCTTGCCAGGTTAAACTCACCTGGAAGTTGTATATGTGGTGTATCATCTTTATATACATTCGACTCTTGCTAATTGGTTGGGCTTCTAGGACCTGGTGAAAACGATGCTCAGTGATTCTCTCCATTAGGTAATTATGTACCCAGTTGTATTTTATCTATCTGTGGAGCAAATTTCATATTGATTAATTTGCTAGACTGAAAGCTGAATTTTGTAGTTAGGATCAGGCGAGATTACAATCTAGTTTAAGGAGCACTGAGTCTGTTTGAAAAGTATTGGTGAAGGTTCTTCGTTATCAGTATGATCCTGCTCCAAAGTGAATGTTTGGTGCTTCGTGTCTTGTGGTTAAGCCATATTAAGTGTCCTATCACTGTTTGTATTCCAGGGTGATGGATAGTGTTTGTTTAAAGCTTCATCCCTGGCAATATTTAAGGGAAGCCCTTTCGAGAGTACGTCCTAGTATGAGATTTGACTTTACTCCATGCGATCCGCGCAAGAATCAGGCAAATAAATAGCAGGAACAATTTCTAGATTGTTCTTACTACTTGACCGTGTTAAAGGCGGAGTAGTTTAATTACTAAGAAAATGCCAGTTTTCAGCCAGTAGATGGGTTTCAATATGAAAGGCATCTTACAGTTCACCAGACTGCTGTCAGTGTGATTAAGGTCCTTGTTGACGAATGCATCCATTGTACAGATGTATAACTTGAAGTTTATGGAATATGGGGTGATTTTGTCTGTAAGATTTTTGTCCTTTCCGTTTTGTAATCGTTCTGTTTTTTGTAATCCTGAGGTTGTGCTAATCCACATATTCATGGCCTCTAAATTTTGTTTATTCAATTCTTTAGGTACTAGAGATAAAAGGGATTCAGTTCAGAACTCAACATTCCTATCACGTTAGAGGAAAAGATAAAATTATCCATTTCGCCTCATTACTAAAATGTGCCAGAACAGATCGTCGTTTCACTAGGTGTTGACATCGTTTTATCTTTTTCAGACCTTAATGATCAAACGTGAATTGGCAAAGGACCCTGAACTGAGAACGCAGAACTGGGAAAGATTTCTGCCTAAATTCAAGCACAAAAATATAAACAAACGCAAAGAACCCAAGAACAAGAATGTAAAGAAAGAATATACACCTTTCCCTCCACCACAGCCAGAAAGCCAGGTAAAATCCTGCTGCCATTCTGAATGCGGCATTATTCTTTTGGAACATATGGATTCGTCCAGTGTCGCATTTGGTAACAAAAAATGCACTAAACTAATATTTGTGCACAGATTGTGTTATGTACTTATACTGATTTCCTAGCCATGCCTAACTTAACACGTCATCCTATGCTTGTCTTACTTTTTGTTTACTGCTTTTGTGTTTTTTGTTTTGTTTTTTATTTTGAAACTTTCTCAGCTTTAGAAATAATTGTGAATGAAACGCAGTTTACCAGAGAGCATTTCTACATTATTACAAGGACTTCCATCCCGTATGCCTCCCACCCATCATGTTGTTGCTTTATATTTCGTGTTCTCCCTGTATTATGTTAGCTTCTCCTCCTTTTAAGGCAGACGTCTTAAGGCAGCGTCATTGTCTGCATGGTGAAGAGGGTATAAATGAAGATGCAGAGGCCCAGTTGGAGTTTCTAAGCTGCACGTTGCAAAGGTGTTGGTGGCATTTATTGGAATATCTGAAAATGTAATCAAAAGATGGTACAATGTATAAGCTTTCATCTTCTTAATTTGAAATTAATTGTATGACCACGGGTGGTTTCTTTTTAAAATCATCTTTGACTTTTAATTTTAGTGGTGAAATGCAGGCGTGTTTACATTTTTAGACTAGACTAGAACAGCAGTCAAATGTTCGCACACATGCAGCTAAATGCAGTCATTTATTGAGATTTCACAATATGGGATTTTGTTGACTTATTAATTCGAATGCTCCTACTTTGTAATGTTTGCACACAATGTTTTTTTTTTTTAAATTGTTGCATTATGTGCTCTTTATAATACCCATCACACAATCAGTTAATTTTAGGTATCACCCTTTGCTCTGAATACTTTTTGGCAAAGTTGCCTCAGCTTTTAAGAGTGAATAACTTCTTATGTCACATATCACAACTTCAGTGTGGAGGAAAGCACTCCACCTTTTAAGTTGTACATGCAACCACTGTCTGAGATTCTCAAACTCCATCAGTTACATAGTCAAATGTGTGTAAAGGAAATCCAGCTAGCTGTCAGTCTGCCTAGTGTCACTAATACCTCAACATAGATCGAAGCACTGTGCTCTTGTTTGACAACCAAACAGCATGCGATGTGAGGACATTATCCTTTATTGGTATGCAAGAAAATACACTTGACAGCTCCAGACTGTTAAAATGGGGTAGCCTGGACATCTTTTAAGTTGAAAGCAAGCGTTCAGTTAGTTATTAAGAACTTCATTTTAAGGCCTGAAAAACATGTATAATCAATTGGCAAATCTATTTAAGGTGGGCCTCCAACAGGAACTTTACCCCATCTTTTCTATCAAAAACTATATCTGGCTGTTGGTGCTCACCCTTTAACAACATTCTGTGCATTTCTAATTTCTTGAGCACACAAATCTGCTTCTTGAGTTGTTCCTGTATAAGTTTGATCACTAAATGGGCTTGGCATTGTGTCTCTGTAAATTTAAATGCATTACTTTACTTTATTTCGATCTCCAGGACCATAAAAGTAACTTAAAAACAATACGCCTAAACCATCCTCACAGAGGCATACAGATTGTTAACACAGATCAAATAACCACTTTATATTAGGTGGCTGGTCAGCACGTGCAGGACAATAAAAAGTTAAAGCAGGAATAAGACCAACATGATCTAAAAGCATTTATAAGCTAAAACATTTAGGAACTGAGCACGAGTAGATCTTATTTCTCTACCAGTGTTAACAGGTTCGAGATAAAGTGCTAAATCTAAAAATGTGCAGATTTGCAGTCGTAAACTGGGCCATATGCAGTGTTCAGGGGTTTACCGGAGCTCTACTCTTCCCTCAGCTACGTTGATAAACTTTGTGCACCTAACCTAAACTGACAATAGAAATCTGGAAACTGAGAAGACCATCAGTCTGCTTAGGTATGCAGAGCGGATTCTAAATGCCTCCATCTGGTGGCCAGTACCCAAATTCCTGCACAAAGGGACTATCCGCTTATTTCTTTGTGGGCAATACCTAGGGCAGAAGAACAATATGTGCCTGAAAGATTCCGTAGCCTCTGCAGACTGGGAATAGGTAATCCCCAATAACATTTGTGGACCATTTACTGCAAAATTGCTTAGTTGCAAGAGACCTGTGCCTAAATTGGATGTACAGTTTACGAGCCAAGGGAGGGGTGATTTCATCTGTAGTTAGTTCATACCATGGCATTGGTTTGACATAAATAAAAGTCTGTTACAGAGAGCCTCCGCTGGAGAGATTTATTTGAGAAGTAACAAATTTCTAATACATTTCTTTTAGCCTGGACATTTGGTACTGCACAAATCTCTTCGGGAGAAGCCCAAAGGCTTTGAAGCCTCAGTTTTTCCAAAAGCAAACGAATGGTATTCAGCCAAGGAATTTTGCGCACACAGTTTGTTGGCATCAAATTTCTCAGACCCACACGGTAGGAACGTAACTCAAAACAAAAAGGTATCATTGGGGTACATGCCGGTAGGCCAGACCAAGATCTGAGGAACCTTTCTTGACTGATGTAAGTATTTGGGTGTTAGCAAAACCCCAATGTTCACAACCTTCTAGGGCTGATCCTAAAGGTTTCATAATACTCATTTCTGACGTCTGGTGCAATACTTTCAGATAAGGTTTTCCTATTAATTTTTTATATGGAGGCTGAGTACTGTGTTAGTGTTTCATGCAATTTCTGCAGCTGTATGCCCCAGTTTGAGTTTTGCATAAGTCTCAAACCCACATAATCGAAGTGGTGTACCTGGTTGATTGTGTTACTGCCCACTCTCATTTTCTTCCTAGTACCTCTTTGCCCGACTGTGTTAGAGACCATAAACTTTGCTTGGAGCATTCCAGCCCCCTTTCAGACCAAAACATGTTAAAATGGTCTAAGAGCTGTTGCCAGCCCTGGGGAAACTTAGAAAGCAAGAGGGTATCGTACGCAAAAAGGAGTGCCGAAACCCTCCTACCACACACCATTAGGGAATCACAGCCGTCCTTGTTCAAAAACACCACCAGTTTATATACAAAGAGAAAATGGTGCGAGCCAGAATCGCACCCTTGTCGGACCCTCAGTTTATACTAAAGGGCTCAGGCAGTTGACCACGTTCACCCCACCTTACCTGCACAAACGTTTGTGCATGGATCGTTATTAAAATATTTAAGAGATGAGCTGCAATTAGCCATCTCTTCTAGGACCTTCCAAAGCATAACTCTGGGGATCAAATTGAAAGCAGAAGGTAAACCGACGAAGGCAACCTAAGGTTTTCCCCTGTTGATTAGTGCTGTCTTCCAGTAGATGCAAGTAAAATGGAAGACCTGGTGAACTGTACTGACTTGATTTTAAAACCCGCCTGGTAGACGGATAATACTGCATGATTTTCAGTCCACACAATAAGATGAGGAAGGATCTGTTTGCAAAAAAATGTCTGTAGGGCATCTAATAGGCTGATAGGCCTGTACTTGCCTGGATCACTTTGATCCTCATTTTTGAATAAGGGAATAATCTCTGCCAGTTTCCAGAACTTCGAGAGTCTCCATGCCTGCCAGAATTGTGTTGGATAATGTTAATGTAGGCTCCCCAATTTTCCACATTAGCTAGATAGAGATTGCTTGGGATTGTGTCAGGCCCTGGAGCTTTTGCTGCCAAACAGAAAGAGATAGCAGACTTGGTTTAATTTAATCCCAGTACCAGAATAGGGAACTCACGTTTTGTTAAGTAAGCCTGCTCAGAATGCCACTCTAAACATATCTCAGCCTGAATACGGTTTGCCCTGTAGAGATTGCCAAAGTGGCTAAACCACAGCTGGGGTTGAACCCAAAATTCTACACTCCTGTTTATACCCCGTCTAAGACTTCAACGGAGTTCCAAAACGTTTTAGTGCCCTTGATTGCCAGAGCATCTTGTAGAGAGGCCCATGGGGAGCTTTCCCACTCTCTTAGCCCTCACTACTTGCCTCCTATATTGGTATCTACATCTCACAAGTGAGCCTCAGCAGCCAGTTTTGGCTGTGGAAAGGAAATTGTCTTCGGCTTCCCTGCAGGATTTAGTGTACTAGGGTGTCCCTGTAGAGTTTTGCTTTACAGTCCTCCTCCTAGTGGCTAGAAAGCCCCTAATGTTAAATAACAGGCCATGCTTTTCTAAGAATATTAATGATCTTGTTTGCACAGCACTGATGTCTCCCTAACCATTTCAGTGGCTCTGTCCAGCACTTCGGGGTTTTTCTCTACCCACCTCCGTCTGAGTGCTTTGCCATTGTTGGAATAAGTCACCTCCCCCATGTCCTGGTGGCCAAAATGAACAGGCTTACGAACCATACAAACGTCTACTACTAGGGAAAGGGCATTATGACCACTGTCCTTCCTCTTCATAACTTCCATATCCCTAATAAAGTGTCTGGAAATTAACTTTGAGTGTCTGTTGTTTGTGCCCACTATTTTAAGAAGTTCCTACTCTGTGATATTCAAAAGCAATAGATCAGGTGTCTCCAACCAGTCGATCGTGAGCTACCAGTAGCTCTCAAAGACCCTTAGAGTAGCTCACAGTCTTAAGTTAATTTTTATCTAAGCACAGGGTCATATTTCCCTTTTAAATTAAAGGAAGGCTGTCTCTATTTTAGATTATTATCATTATGCTGCAGAGCAGGGCCAGATAATGAGCAGTGCTCAGTCAAATTAAATAAAAGTCCTTGTCAACTCAATAATGGAGCGTAAGAACAAAATGATGTTTCTGAATGCCGTAAATGGGAGACCGTTCAAATGAAAAGTTATCTTAATGATTAAGTTAACTCTTCTTTTAAATTTTCTCCCATTTTAAAGTGTCACATTTACAAACAGCAGACCTCTTGCTCCCAGTGGCCAATAGACACTGCGCCATATGTATAACTGAAAAATATAATAATTTTTTTTAATGTGAGGAATTTAAATTGCTCCATATTTTGAACATTTAAGTCAAGTCAAAAGGAGCCTTATTTCTGCTCGCAAGGCCATAAAAGCACACACACAGACATATTTTGAACATATTCTTAGAAATGTTTCTGCATGTTAAGTTTCTCCAATTAAAAAAAAAAAAAAAAAAAAAAAAGTTGTATGTTTGTGTTATACATGTAACGGTGCCATGTTTGGTGAAAGGTATGTACCGTGCCACAAGTACGTACATAGTAGGTTCTGTCACCCATAGACATTTATCCCATTTAAACGCACAAAGTTCATACATCCCCAGAGACATTTTCTCACTGACACTCATGGCATTCCTGACATAGTACCCCTAAACAAAGGTTGTTCCAACCATAGTATCTGGCTCTGTGGACATTAGGCTTAGCCAGTGAAGCTTGGAGTGGGGGGGCCTGGCAGCAATGCACAAGTTGCTTATCCTTCAGTAGCTCACAAGGATTTTCACCAATCAGAAGTAGCTTTCACTACAGAAAAGGTTCAAGACCCCACACTTGACTACATTGAGACTCCTAGAGTTGCGTGCAGGCGGAGGATCCTGGGTCATTTTGTTAAGTCTCCTTGCGAATTCAAATGTATTTCAATTGGTTGTGGGTTTTATCGTTGGTCTTGTTAGTGGATTTAGATAGATGTTCATGGAAAACCTGTCTAGTTGTCTGAATCCAGACAGGTTGATGTTCATTAATCTCTGTTATGCTGTTTTTTTGTTTATGAAGTACTATAAACTACAGGTATTACACCATTGAATACTATTTCAGTAGTAGATTTCAGAAGAATAAGCAAAATTATCACTTTTTTTCTTGAAGGTGATTTCTTAAGCATGATTATATTATAATTGCATTTACATAGCACTTACGATCACTGATGAAGTATTGAATCTCTTTAAGGGTGTAGCATGCCACTCAGTAACCCAAAGTTAGTGGTTAAACCAGTAATTATTTATTATTGTCATATATTTGTTAGTAATTGGGTTAGTACTGTGCTCTGAGTAATCTAAAGAAGGAGTTAGGCGTAATTATTAAAGTGAGTTCATGTTTTTTTTAAACATTGGATAAAAAATTAGGGGGAGCTGGTTAGATCTCTTGATATTACAAAGAGATGTTACACAGAAGTGGATGGAAAATTGTGGTTTATGGTAGTGGGATGAGAAGACAGTTTATGATTTGTAAGAAGTCGTATGGTTGGTTTAATGAAGTATAAAAGAGAGTAATGATGTGGTAGGCATGTCACGCCAAGTCGCCATCTTCAGATTATTTTTTCCACTGTTGGGTCTGGAAGTACAGCGGAAGAGATTTGAAGACTTGGGAGAAAATTGACTGGAAGACCTACAGACAACACAGATTTTCCACTGAAGATGACCGAATATCACTGGAGGCCACAGAGCATTGAACATCTGAAGATCGGAGCCTTCCCAGCCTCAGCAAGGGACCCCCTTGATCAAAGACCACGGGGGGAGAATGCACAGAGGTGAAGCAGCGAGGGAAGATGGAAAACCTCCCTTTCAAATTCTGCCCCAATTGCCATCGCAAGTTTGCCAAGAGCGAACTCCTTTAGGTCTGCAACTTATGCCGCCCAAAGGACCACGGCACCGAATACTACAAGGCATGTGCAGAAATCGCAGTGAAAACCCTGAAGGCAGAGTTGAGACAGTGTTTGCCACACCTTGCCAATGCTGACACCCAAGGCAGCTAGTAGTCTCTAAAGAATCTTGGCCTATCCAGCGTGGAAGAACAGAACATTGTAGAAGCCGAACTGGCACAGGGTGGTGGGGAGTCGGATGCCAAAGAAAGCTGTACGCCTCAAGAAAAGCAGCGAAGGACACCGAACAGAAGAACTGTCAGGTCTATAGCAAAAACACCCATAAGGGTGGACTTTAACACCTCAAAGACAGTCTTAACTTCAAAATACTCGACGATTGAAAGACGGCAGAATCAAAAAGTGCTGCACAGGCCCTTCCAAAGGAGGCAAGCCTTCTGATGATCCTTCATTGCTGGCAGGTACACAAGAAAGAGAGGAGGAGAAAGAACCAAAGGCCAAGGACTCGCCGACCCTAAAGAGGAAGGCAGTATTGAGGGCCGACACGAAACAACGAATGCTTTAGATAGATCATAAGATATGACAGCTTGAGGCTGAAATGGTAGGTTGATTCCTTGACAGAATTTTGCATCCCACCAAAACCCTCTGAGCAGAAGCAGAGAGAGAACAAATAGCTGGATATTGAGCCACCCTCGTGCCGGAGCCACATGAAGACAAAGCTTTCTTAGACTATGCTGAAGAGTCCACCCCACTCGATGACCAGGAGCAGCACCAGAACAGGTGCTAGATCTCAACAACCACTCTCTTGAGGAAAATAATACAACCTCACTTTTCTACTTACACTTTCCAACTGTCTCTTTAGGTTATAGAATGTATTTGTATTGAATGGATTTTCTGTGACAATCTTTTCTTTAGTTTTTACATACTCCGCATACACTTTACAACTGCATTTGATGAATCGTCTGTATACTTATCGCAATCTTTTTTAGGGTCTAAATTATGCATCTTATCACAGTCCATTACACTAACATCGATTGCAGGGAACCGTTCAGCAGGACTGCATTTTTAGAAAACTTAATTTATTGATTGAAGTACTGCAATCTGTATGTTATCATTGAACAAACAGGAGTACACCAGGATGGTTAGCCACAACATCAACCTTATTGCATGCTGTTAATTTTTTTTTTACAGACTATGCCAATTCAATGTCCATCTTGATTGATTTCTTAATATTTGATTAGCCATATTCATATGCTGCAAGACAGCTGTGTGAATTATGTTTGATTTCCTTGTGAAAACATACCTATTACTCTGTGTAATCAATATTTCTTTGTTAGATGGATAAAGAATTGGCAAGCGGTGAATATTTCTTGAAAGAAAGCCAGAAGAGGAAAAAGAAACTTGATGAGATAAAGGTAAGGTTTTTTGATTTTGCTAATTGATGAGGCATCAGAAAACAAATGCTACTTTGTTGTAGTGCCCATGTAATTCTGCCTTGTTTATTTGCATAAACTAGGCTAAGCAAGCAGAAGCTGTCAGTAGGAAACAAGAGCAGAGGAACAAAGCGTTTATACCACCAAAGGAGAAACCGGCGATGAAACCAAAAAAGGGTAATGGTTTATTGATTTATTGTTTGCGTCTTTCTGTGATTTTTGTCCAGCATGTGATATACTGCAGTCAAAAATCAATTGAAAGTAATACTGTGTTTTCATTCCAGGTTTTTATTTAGCGCAACACAGCAAGGTTTACTTTTCTAAATTACATTTACTTGGGCAGATCATTACATAATGGAATAGATGCATAGTAACCAATTTTCTACTATGGAAGTACTTGATACAAGAGTGGTAGATTATGTAAAGGGAATTCTATCACACATAGTTTGCTGCATAGAAGCAGCAGCTGCTCTTTAAAGCTAGGTTTGCCTTTCAAATGTTGCTAGCATCCTGGAGAAAAAGCTAGTTACACACCTCATATAAATGTGCTCACCCTCTTCTAGCTTGGCGCAGAGTAGGCAGGCTTATGTTAAGTGTTTTTTGGAGCGCATGGCTTCCCATAGGCCCCCCAGCGCTGAGAGAGAAACTCTGAGAGGTAGACTGAGGGGTTATGCTCCGAATGGCCAAGTTTTTAGTGCTCTCCGAGGTAATGTGTAAAATATTTGTGCAACACACACACACACACACACACATACAGTAACGCAATGAAAATACTTCAAAAACGTATTTATAGGTGTAAAAGAAGTCCAAAACAGTAAAAATCCAATTAGTAAATCATCAGATATTACTTTTACATGAATAAAGGAGAAAGTAGTGCTTAACAATGTAGTGAATGCATAATCACTACAGGATTGGTTCCAAAAGTCGACTTGCTACAACAATAGCATAGACATGTTACTGTAGTTATTTGTGCCCAGAGCTGGTTGTTTGGATTAGACAATTCAGCAATGCACTGTGAATAGGAAGGGTGGGCCCGTAGACTCACCCTGTGGGCCCCCACTGCACCTAGTACCTTAATGTTGCTGCCGGGGGGGGTGGGGGGGAGGGGAGGCAACCCCAAGAGGTAAAGCTCACCTGCTTTAAACCAAACACGGTGAGCTGAGCCCAGCGCAATAGCTTCCCACACAAATGAGTTTCGCTCCCAGAGTAGAGTGCTTGATGTTTGCAGGAAAACGTTCGTAGGAATGGAGTAAATGAATGAATGAAGCGAGTAGTGATGTCCCTAAGACCTCTGTGAGAACAGGGGGCAAGCCAGCAAGCCCTTGGAGTCACTCTGGTTTTATTCCTTGACTCCCTTTAGCAGGGCAGAGGTCAGCAGGGCAGCAGTTTTTTAGAATAGTCAGGCATAGCAGAATGGCAATCATTCAGCATAGCAGCCTTTACTCCAGCAGTGTTTCTGCGAGGACCAGATCCCTAATACTTATACCCCAAAGTGTCATTTTTATAAGGGGTGACTTCAAAAGAGCCTTCTGAAGTGCACAGGGATCCCTTTTAGCCCAGCCCCTGCTCCAAACTACCAGAAGGGGGTTAACCAGCCTTGTGTGAGACAAGAACACAGCCCATTCAGATGTAAGTGTAAGCCACCTCTCCCCTTCTCAGCCCAGGAAGGCTTATCAGTATGTAGATGAATGCAGGTGTATCCCCTGTCACAACCAGCCCTTCCTGTGTTGTGGCTCTCTAGAGAGTATGCACAAAGTGTAGCTGTCACCCAGTCCAGACTTGTATTGGAGATAGTCTGCAAGGCACACAGAGCAAGGTAAAGAGCAAAGAAGTGTCCACTTTCTAAAAGTGGCATATCTAAAATAGTAGTGTTAAATCCAATTTTACCAATAAAGAGAATTTATCATTACCAATCCAATGATATGAGATGTGACAAAGGTACTCCTCTCTGATCAGAAAATACAGCTTAAAACTATATTAAGGAATTCTTACTGCTAACCTATGAGAGGAGCAGGTGCCACTCTAGTGAAAAGTGAAATAAGATGTTTGTCGCTACCAGTACAGGTAAAACTTAAAAGTACATGTCCTGCCTTTTACTTACATAGCAGCCTCCTCTATGGGCTACCTAGTGCCTACCTTAGGGTGACCTATATGTAATAAAAGGGGAGTTTAAAACTTGGCAAGAGGTTTTAAATGCCAAGACCAAGTGGCAGTGAACCTGCACACACAGGTTCTGCAGTGGCAGGCCTGAGACATGTTTAAGGGCTACTGAAGTGGGTGCTGCAGACCCACTAGTAAAAAGAACAAATAATGGATGGAATGGTGAACAATGCAAACATTCACCCTAGGCACAGATCTGGGTTCAATCTATCATTTTTTTTGCTCACCTTGCCGCCCCAGTTTGGACCCAGCCATATGCAAATCAGTCTTGACCATGCTCCCCCCTGGGAACAGTTCAGCTTGAACTGCCAGGCCAGATCCTCCCTGGATCGGAAACAAGCATCCTAGGACCGGTTTAAGGCTATCACCCCTCATCAGCCAGGCTAGCTTGAATCCAATGGCATAGTGGGCACGAGACCCATGTCTGGGCATACCCTTCCCACTTAGAGCGACAAAAGCAAAAAGAACAGATGATGTACGGGATTCTGAACAGTGTAAACATTCACCCCCAGTCACAGATTTGGGTTTAATCAGCCATATGCAAATCAGTCTTGACTCTGCTTCCCATGAGAACAGTCCAGTCCAGTCTGGCTAGACTAGTCTGATGGGGAGCACGGTCAAGACTGATTAGCATATGGCTGAGTCCAAACTGGAATGGCATGGGAGCAAAAAATAAAGTATGGATTTGGGCCTAGATCTCTGTACAGGGGTGAATGTTTGACATTGTTCAGTATTCCATCCGTCAATTGTTCTTTTTGCATTTGTCAACCTAGGTGGTATGGGTATGCCCAGATGTGGTCCCGTGCTCGCTATGCCCCTGGAGTCAAGCTAGCCTGGCTGATGAGGGGTGATATCCTGAAACCGGTCCCACAGTGCTTGTTTCTGGTCTGGGGGGAACTGTCCTAGCAGTTCAGGCTGGACTGCTCCCATGGGGAGCAGAGTCGAGATTGATTTGCATACGGCTGGGTCCAAACTGGAATGGCATGGTATGAAAAAAAAATGATGGAGTTAGGCCCAGATCTCTGTACTGGCGGTGAATGTTTGACGTTGTTAATTATTCCGTCCATCAATTGTTTTTATTTGCTTTTGCAGGCCCACAAGTAGCATTTAATTTACAGGCACTGTGTATGTGATATATCACTTTACAAGGGACTTACAAGTAAATTAAATATGTCAGTTGTGTATACACCAGTACAACCTTATTTGGGGTTAAGCACACGCAATTTAGCACTGGTGAGCAGTGGTAATTTGTCCAGAGTCCTAAGGCCAACAAAAACAAGGTCCGAAAAAGAGGAGGAGGAGGAAGGATAAAAGTTGAAGGTGACCTTCCGGAGAGGGACATTTTTTAACAGCAAGGTTCCAGGTTGGGTCCCTCAGCTGGGTCAGACACCTGGGCTTCATGTTGTGAACTCTAGTTTGAGTGATATGTCTAACACAAACAGCCCCACACACCACCCCCTTTGACCTCATTCAGTGTCAGTCTCAAAGATTAATGTGCAGTTTATAAGGGTGGCAGGCAGTGCTGACAATATTTGGCAATTTGAGTGCAACAAATCTTTTATTGTAATGTTACGGTAACATTGGGAAAAAAAAAAATATTGTAAAAACAATTAAATGCAAGGTGTGCAACAGAATTTAAAAAGACGGTATGGAATGTAAACTGAAACACTTTCCAAAGCCTAATTTACTTTTCCCAGGGTCCAGCTGTTTGGTCCTCTGTAGTAACATGGGCCTCCAGGAGAGTGCCACACCTTCTTACACCTCCTTCTTCAGGGGCCAGCTGAGTGAGTATAGCAGGTGGCCCTTTCCCCCAGCAAAGCTTTTGTGTTCATGTAGAATGCAGGAGATAAAACAAAAGCCACTCTTAAAGTCTGCTCTTCAGCCATACCCCAGGGAAAATATCCCTGTTGCTGTGCATTCACACACCAGTCTTGGAATTGGGTGAAGCAGTACACTAGGGAGAGACCTAGAAAACACATGCACTCATACAGATTGCTTAATTAAAAAGAAAAAAGTAGTTCCTTGAATGTGAGCAGTGGAAGGATACAAGTCAGCCAATCAATAGGATTGTAAAGAGACTGTGCTGCATGTCAGTAGCAAACAAAAGAAGGCAAGACATGGAACAAGAAACAAGCGCATGAGTGAGAATTCAGCCAGCAAATGGTAAAAAAAGAGCAATGGATGGGCTGTCAGTACACTGTAAGTTCACAATAAGTCCTTCACAAGCAGACGGGTTCTGATGTCTGGTACGTGAAACCTAAAAAATGAACAGGGTTCGTAATCTAAACAAGGCTCATTCTGACAGCAGATAGGAAGAGCTTCCTTCTGTCAATGGACCACTGTAATCAAATGAAACTCAAAAATTAATTTCAGGTGTTATTTAAAAGTCTAAGTTATGCAGCCTCCAAAAGTTCTCTGCTGCTTCTGCCTGTGGTCATCCTTACAGTTGCCCCACATGGTCGGGCTCCCAAAATTGAGGAAGCCAGTCACAATGTTCAGCAGGTTTGAAAAACATTAAAAAATACTCAGGAAAGTGTTGCTTTTCACTTTCATGTATACCTATCCTCTCACCTTCATCTTCCAGTTTTCCATTTAACTTAATTTTGCCTACTTTCTCATATTGCACCTCATTAGAAACAGAAGATGCAACACCTTAAATTCCTTACCCAAAAGCCAAACAAAGATATACTCTTCAGTGACATTGAGCTGCCTCAGGTTCATGGACCAAAAGTAGACTTCTTTTGTATGACATGGACATGGCTGGTGATTTAGTAGATCGTGAAAGGCTGTCACACACACATACACACACCACACCACACTCCACACCCTATACCCCCCCCCCCATACCCACCTACACCCCTTGTTGAGTAAGACAGATCTTCTGAAGCATTTTTCATTAGGGCTGATAGCCCCATTCCCCCTACCACAAAAAAAGAAACTTTCTAGTAAGTTCATAGACTTGGAATGGTACTTGCCAAAAAGTCCATAGTAAGATCCTAAAAGTCAACCACTGATCCGGTATTCAAACAATGAGTAACAGAGTTCACAGGGCACTTCTTGCCCTTGTTATTGGTGTGCTTCTTACCTACTAATCATCGCAGTTTGTTTCATAGGTCCCCCTACTTTTTCTCTCTCTAACATTGGTTTCTTCTCCCAAGGCATGCCACCACTCTACTGATCCCTCAATCCAGCCTCTTTGACCTCAGCTCTTTTACTACCTTGTTGATATTCTCATCCTGCTTTCTCTCTTTTGCCACCTCTCCTGCTTTCCCATACTCCTACAATCGGCACAAAAGCTCTACTGATTTAGTTTTTTGGCATAATCCAGATAGTGTAATTCTTGTACTAGAATGGCTTGGGGGTTTTTTCTGCCTCTTCATGGAACATTTTTCAACATTCCAATGTATTTTTTGGTATTCTTTATATTCTTACATACTAACATCAAACAAACATGTGTGTTTGCATAATAGACTACCGCTGGTGTTTTTGTTTTCGGAGTATGCTCTCTACTTGAAATGAAAGTATCTCATTGCTTCTTTTGATTTAGTTTTCTTAGTGCCAAAGCTAGCATTCCAGTATTAGAGCTGTTCAGTGAGTGGACTCTACATGCAAAGTAGGTTTGAGGATTACCAAATTTGAGTACAGTACTTTGGAAATACTTTGTTGCTGTTGAGCTTTTTCAGTTGTGGTGGTTCCCGCTTGACTTGTTGGTACCCACTTGACCACTTTGTGGTCAAGGTTCAGCAGCACCAATAAACAGGTGGTTTAGACAGTTCTGTAATCAGGGAGACCAGTCTCGGCTGAAAAGGGCATGACCCAAACATCCAGTTTCAAATAGAAAACATTTACTTTATTTATACTTGTTTTGTAAAACGCTAGTGTGATCAGAGGATGCCTTGAAGTGCTCCTAGACGTAGGACTCGAAAGAAAATACTTGATGTAATTCAACTCAGAAGGCTTGACAAAAGAGGAGTGTCTTAGGGTCTTTATCTGTTTACAGAGCTGCCTTAAATGAGCCTCTTTTAGAGCATGCACTCTACTGCAATGGATAGAGCTTTAGCATTCAGACACCTATTTTCGTGCCGTTTGTATCTCGACCTTAACATTGTCAAATGGTCTTAAGATGCCAACTGTAAAGAAATGGCTCCCTGTTGCAGTTACCCCCCACTTTTTGCCTGATACTGATGCTGACTTGACTGAGAAGTGTGCTGGGACCCTGCTAACCAGGCCCCAGCACCAGTGTTCTTTCACCTAAAATGTACCATTGTCTCCACAATTGACACAACCCTGGCACCTAGGTAAGTCCCTTGTAATTGGTACCCCTGGTACCAAGGGCCCTGATGCCAGGGAAGGTCTCTAAGGGATGCAGCATGTCTTATGCCACCCTAGGGACCCCTCACTCAGCACAGACACACTGCTTGCCAGCTTGTGTGTGCTGGTGGGGAGAAAATGACTAAGTCGACATGGCACTCCCCTCAGGGTGCCATGCCAACCTCACACTGCCTGTGGCATAGGTAAGTCACCCCTCTAGTAGGCCTCACAGCCCTAAGGCAGGGTGCACTACCACAGGTGAGGGCATATGTGCATGAGCACTATGCCCCTACAGTGTCTAAGCAAAACCTTAGACTCCCAGACCATATACTCTTATGGCAACCCTGCACTTACAATGTCTGTCAAAAACGAACTCCACAGCTCCATAATGGCTACACTGAATACTGGGAAGTTTAGTATCAAACTTCTCAGAATAATAAACCCACACTGATGACAGCGTTGGATTTATTAAAAAATGCACACAGAGTGCATCTTAGAGATGCACCCTGTATTTTACCCAATTGTTCAGTGCAGGACTGACTGGTCTGTGCCAGCCTGCTGTTGAGAGACGAGTTTCTGACCCCATGTGGTGAGAGCCTTTGTGCTCTCTGAGGACAGAAACAAAGCCTGCTCTGGGTGGAGGTGCTTCACACCTCCCCCTGCAGGAACTGTAACACCTAGCAGTGAGCTTCAAAGGCTCAAGCTTCGTGTTACAATGCCCCAGGGCACTCCAGCTAGTGGAGATGCCCGCCCCCTGGACCCAGCCCCCACTTTTGGCGGCAAGTCCAGGAGAGATAATGAGAAAAACAAGGAGGAGTCACTGGCCAGTCAGGACAGCCCCTAAGGTGTCCTGAGCTGAGGTGACTGACTTTTAGAAATCCTCCATCTTGTAGAAAGAGGATTCCCCCAATAGGAATAGGGATGTGCCCCCCTCCCCTCAGGGAGGAGGCACAAAGAGGGTGTACCCACCCTCAAGGACAGTAGCCATTGGCTACTGCCCTCCCAGACCTAAACACACCCCTAAATTCAGTATTTAGGGGCTCCCCAGAACCTAGGAAATCAGATTCCTGCAACTTACAAGAAGAAGAGGACTGCTGAGCTGAAAACCCCTGCAGAAGAAGAAAGACACCAACTGCTTTGGCCCCAGTCCTACCGGCCTGTCTCCTGCCTTCCAAAGAAACCTGCTCCAGTGACGCTTTCCCTAGGACCAGCGACCTCTGAATCCTCAGAGGACTGCCCTGCTTCAAGAAAGACTAGAAACTCCCGAGGACAGCGGCCCTGTTCCAAAAAGACTGCAACTTTGTTACAGAGGAGCAGATTTAAAGACCCCTGCAATCCCCGCAAGAAGCGCAAGACTTGCAACACTGCACCCGGCGACCCCGACTCGACTGGTGGAGAAACAACACCTCAGGGAGGACCCTCCGGCGACTCCGAGACTGTGAGTAACCAAAGTTGTCCCCCCTGAACCCCCACAGCGACGCCTGCAGAGGGAATCCCGAGGCTCCCCCTGACCGCGACTGCCTGACTCTAAAATCCCGACGGCTGGAAAAGACCCTGCACCCGCAGCCCCCAGCACCTGAAGGATCGGAACTTCAGTGCAGGAGTGACCCCCAGGAGGCCCTCTCCGTTGGCCAGGTGGTGGCTACCCCGAGGAGCCCCCCCCTTGCCTGCCTGCACCGCTGAAGAGACCCCTTAGTCTCCCATTGACTCCCATTGGAAACCCGACGCTTGTTTGCACACTGCACCCGGCCGCCCCGCGCTGCTGAGGGTGTACTTTCTGTGTGGACTTGTGTCCCCCCCGGTGCCCTACAAAACCCCCCCGGTCTGCCCTCCGAAGACGCGGGTACTTACCTGCTGGCAGACTGGAACCGGGGCACCCCCTTCTCTCCATTGAAGCCTATGCGTTTTGGGCACCACTTTGAACTCTGCACCTGACCGGCCCTGAGCTGCTGGTGTGGTGACTTTGGGGTTGCTCTGAACCCCCAACGGTGGGCTACCTTGGACCCCAATCATAACCCCGTAGGTGGTTTACTTACCTGCAAAAACTAACATTACTTTACCTCCCCCATGAACTGTGAAAATTGCACTGTGTCCACTTTTAAAACAGCTTATTGTGTTTTATGTCAAAAGTATATATGCTACTGTGATTATTCAAAGTTCCTAAAGCACTTACCTGCAATACCTTTCAAATGAGATATTACATGTAGAATTTGAACCTGTGGTTCTTAAAATAAACTAAGAAAAGATATTTTTCTATAACAAAACCTATTGGCCTGGATTTGTCTCTGAGTGTGTGTTCCTCATTTATTGCCTGTGTGTATGTACAACAAATGCTTAACACTACTCCTTTGATAAGCCTACTGCTCGACCACTCTACCACAAAATAGAGCATTAGTATTATCTCTTTTTGCCACTATCTTACCTCTAAGGGGAACCCTTGGACTCTGTGCATACTATTCCTTACTTTGAAATAGTGCATACAAAGCCAACTTCCTACACCAACCATATTCATCTGGTCGGATGGTGTGAGGGAAACAGTCTGTAAAGGCTTTTTCTGCGTATGGCTGTGTGAACCTTGCAGAGATTTTTAAATTTTACCCCTTGCCTGCCATTTAGTGGATTATTATCTGTTGGGCAAGACATTATCTGATGATTTTTTTTTATTTGTAAATCTTACAACAGAGGTTTGACTTATCAAGTTTACTCTGCTGTTTTTTGGAAGTAGACCTCGGGTGCTGCGTTATTCAGTAGCTGATAAGAGCAGGGCATTGATGTGTTTTCAATAAAAGTAGAATGCCACAAAGGCAATGGGTTGAAAAAAAACATTCTTGATCTCCTTGACTGTACTTGAGGATGTTCTGCAGTAATCATTGCATGGAAACAGTTGACTTGAAGGACCGGAAGATCACCAAAGCATAAGAGTAGGATATCCGTTTCGTCCCCACTCACGCTGATTTAGTTGTGAGACACTCTTTGTTGCATATGGGAGAGGCAGTCATCAACTAGGCACTGTCTTCCAAAATTTTCTGAATCCTGATGTGGATTTGGGATGACTTTTAGTGAGGATGGTCAAATAGGTTGGAATTAAATACTGAAGAGGTTTGAGAAAGAGGAACTGTTGGGTCTGATTGGTGAGGAAAGATTTTGAATCGGTGGTTCTCTACTCTAGATGAGGACTTGAGACATGTGAAAAGAATGTTGTTTCCAACACATGAAAGAGAACTGAGGTTCCAAACCATAAAGGGTAGATTCCTTATCCCAAGTGAAAATTTCAGTGTCCATTTACGTGCCACTGAAGGTCCAGCAATCTGTGCCTGACCAGTTCCAACTCTAGCTTGTCCCACAATTAGTGTTCCAGCTGAGGAGCTGCTGGTTTGGGTAATGAACATCACACCTAAAGTATGCTATGCAGCATGAATCCTTTTCTGGATTTACATGCTGCATCTCCTTCCGCCTTCTGGTGGTTGTGTCCGAAATTGTTTCTGTTTACCTTTTTACTTTTTTATTTTTGTATTTATTTTTTTACTCTTCTGTGCCATTGACCACTCTTTGGTGCTAGGTCTGTCCCCTGTGTGCCGTGAGAAGGCGTCCCAGAAGTTCCTGTGCATGGTAGCCATCTTCAGCTTTTTTTTTCTGCTGTTGGGTCTGGAAACAAAAGAATGAACATCAAAGATTTTTAGAACAAATTTGAGAAATCCCGCAAAAAGGTTACAGTTTGGGAAGAAATCGCCAAATAAAAGACTAAAGGAGACGGATAGATAAAAAGGAACCTTCGCTCTCACACCCCTGTTGGGAACCCTGTCGGAATTTGCATGTGGCCAGAGAATGAAGCAAGGTGGGGGGGGGGCCATAGAAAACACCCCTTCAAATTCTGCCTGAACAGCCACCACAGATTCGCATAGTGCTTTCCGCACAAAGTATATAACCTCTGTTTGCAGAGAGACCACGGAGACAAGGACTGCAGGGCCCGTGCCACATACATGCCAAAGGCTCTCAAGGTTCTCCAAAAGCGGAGAGAGGAACATCACGCAGCAGTGTACAGCCAGGAACCACAGGGGTCACTGAAAGACCTGGGCCTTTCCAGCGACGACGAGATGCGTGTCCGAGGCGCAGAATCAGCTCACGGGTTATCAGACATAGAAATCCTCAAGGGGGCGCCGAGAAGACATGCACAGCGAAGAAAGCAACGAAGGACATTGAAAAGAGACACAAAAAGGGAAAAAGACCATTGAAGACCTTGGAGACTAAGATTCCCAGAAAGTTGCACAAGGCAGCCCCGACATCCAAGAAAACAACGATCAAGGGTCAGACGCAAACACAAGAGGCCCACGGATTCCAGCCCAGGTATACTGTTGAAGGCAAATGTCAATCAACGAAAACCACAGTGGCTTGAGAGGCCCCCAAAAGAAAGCTTGTGACCGTCTGAGGAAGAACCGTCTACTCCAGAAAAGAGGACGACTTCGCGGGATGTCGAAAGGGCCTTAGAGGTGGAAAAGAAGAGACGGAGATTAGAGGCAGAAATGGCGGCGCTCCTTCAATGCAAGGAGTTTGACTGCACACTAAAGGAATTCAGGATTCTAAGTAAGCCCTCCACGACGACAGATGTTGAAGAGGCTACTCTAGAAGTGCCAAAGACTCCAGAACAGCACGAAGAGGAGGCCAAGAAACAATTCCATGGCTCCAAAGGGGAAAATGGAGCAGGGTGTTTCAAGGATGAATGGAAGGGCCTTGACACAGAGAGCCTAGAAGAGGAGGTCGACAACTACCCCTCAAGACCTTAGCCTCCTGACGACATTACACTCTTCAATAGCCTTCTAGAGGGCTGCTGAAATTTATGTAGAGCCTCTGGAGGAAGGGAAGGGAGACTTGTCTTTTCTCTTAGACAGTCTGAAGCCATCAAGCAAGGGAAATCTATGTCTCCCAATGCTACCGAACATATTGGACCAGCGCAAGGATGCCTTTAAAGAACCAGCTTCGACTAAAGGTGTCACCCCAAGGGTAGAAAAGGAGTATAAACCTTCCTCGGAGGACCCCAAGCACATCCAGGGGAACACAGTGGCAGACTCTATCATTGTCACTATTGCCAGAAGGAGGAGGAATGCACCCACCATCACAGGCCCATCTCCTGACAAAGAAAGCAAGAAGTAGGACATGGTAGGGAGGAAGATGGAAATAGAGGCTTCAACGCAATGGTGTATAGCGAATTCCAACGCTATCGTCAACCGGTATGGCTACCCACAGTGGGTCGAGATCGATTTAGCTAATGAAAAAGCTCCCAGAGGATAAGAGAAGGGCAAAAGCAATCATCCAAGAAGGGGAAGAATATCACCAATAACTATCTAAAATCAGCACAGGATGCGGCTGATACAGCTAGCAGACAAATGTGTACGGGCACAACCCTTAGGAGACATGCTTGGCTCAGGATCTCAGCCTTCAAGCCAGAAGTTCAGGCCTCCATTATAAACAAACCTTTCACTGGAGATACTTTGTTTGGTCAAGAGGTGGAAGAGTCCTTACACCAAAGTAAAAAGGACAATGAGATGGCAAAGGCAATGGGTGCTTTTCAGTACAGAGGCACACAAACGCATAAGGATTCTCAGGTGGGACAGAAGGTATTACAGCACCTGTTTGTGAGGTCATCCTAGTTTCACCCCAGCTAACCTCCAGAAAGTGTAATCCGCCACATAATCTAGTGCACAGAATGTGAATCCAGAAAAGGATTCATGGTGCCAAACGAAATGGTTACTTACTAGTAGGAGTAGTTTAGTAGGATGAATAGTTTTTTTTTTTTTTAAAGTCTAAACTCTAGAGCCCGATACCTAATAAATGGCTGGTTGATATAGGAAAATGTCAATTGTGGTAGCATTTGTAGGTCTGGGGGTCACCCATTGAACTCACTGGTTTCATCTGGTATCTTAAGGAAGCACTGATTTTTGGTTCGGGCCAGGGAGCACCTTAACCCCTAAAATCTTGCGAAGCACATTAGTTGATAGATGGTTCAAACCTGGGTCAACCACTTCTACTTAAAAGGAAGACGCCAAAGACCCAGCATGAAAGGAAAAACACTTATAATATTTATTTTTTTCTATGATGCTAGAGGAATAAAATGCTACATGAAAATTCTACTATAAAGAGAAGGGAGAGGATGACGAACTCCAGAACAAATACTTAGACTAATTCAAGTTGTATGTTTGATCAAGGGCTGAGTCTTCAACTAATTGTGGAAGTTCATGGGAACGACCTTGGCAACAGTTGAATGAAAGTATCCGATGGTCTCCAGAGCACAGGAGCACGATTTCAGATTTGTCTCCAAGCATGCAGACCCACTTGAATGCCAAGCATTGTTTAAGATGGGAGAGGCAATTATTGGTAGGGCACTTACTTCCCAGACCATTGAGAATCCTGATATGTATCTGGTGGTATTTTGCTCATTGAGGATAGTCTTAATAAGTCATGAGAGAGGAAACTTTGGGTCATCCATTGGCCTCTGGAGATTTGGGAGAAAAAAGCTTCTGGTTTTACTTTAGTTTCCACAAGACCAAGTGTAAGGTGTGGGATAACAGTGTTCTGGTCCATTGTGGTCAGTCTGACAAAAATATCAAAATAAAGATAGAGCCCTGTCTCCTATTTATGTCTGGCAGCAATTAGTTCCTCAAACTTATTAGGGCAGAGTCACTAAACTGGTGTCACTGGCGGTTATAAAGCACTTTATTTCATTCAAGAATGGCAGGGAACTCTTTGGAGAGAATTTGTGATGGATGTGTAGGACGAAATGGACCGCTCTCCGGCTGGAAAAAGGGTGGCACTAATGCCAACAAAGTTGGTGGCTCAGTGGACAGTCCAAAATCACCAACAGTCCCAGCACGTCCTAAAAACTCTAGTGAGTCAGATGTTTGGTTCTGTTATGGTTCTCTGCCTTCATTCTCTCCTGACTCTACGGTATTCTACGTTCTCAGTTGCCCCTAATGCTGAACCCTGTTGGACTGGTCTTATCCTTTTCCCCCAGCTTTTATTGGACTCTCCAGCACTACTTCGTCAAAGTTTGACAAATAAATTTGGGATTTTATGAGTCTTGGGCTTTGTCCCAGTCTTGATGAGAATATCAACTTCCAGTCAAATAAAAGCAATTGGCTCTGGGGCACCTTTATTTACCCAGTTCACCCACATTCAAAATCTATATTTTCAGTCAACTAGTGGTGGACATTTCTTCTACACAAGAGGGGCAGATATGGGAGCAACACTGATGGTCAAAAGGGACATGTAATCTGAGAAAGTATCTCAAAGCTCTAACCTGCTGTGATTCACTTCAGTATTTACGTGAAGACTATATTGATAGCCTGAACATTGTGACTTCCTGCAAATGGATAGGGATGAAAGACATGAACCTCTTTTTGTAAAAAAGAAATAAATATATAGTTCCCCATCCTCTCTCCCAAACAAAACTGTGAGCTCAGCACTACCTGATCACCCGAACAACATTAGCATCTTGCAAATAATGTTTACCTTAGCTCAATACCAATGACTCATCTGAGTTCAAAACTCAACTTTAATTCAGATATTAAGGCCATAGTCAAATCTGTAAATTACGTATTAAAAGGCATAAGAAACTTCAGACATGTAGTATAATCAATGGTCATATCTGGGATTGACTACAAGGAATGCACACAGGCCACCCAAAAGCCCAACTTCCACACTTAAAGTGGTCTTCTCTGAGCAGCCCCTTTTATGCATTGCTAAGGGGTTTAACCATGTCTCACCAATTCTTGCCTCCTAAACTGTCTACAGAGAAATATACGAAGTACCTACAAAACTGCCTGTCTCCCCTGCAAGCCAGTACCTGTGAACCCCCAAATACCTCTCACTCAACTGATCATTTTGTGAAGGAATAGATCACCAAGAAGTTAGCCTTCTAGCTTAAACTCCCAGAGTCAGTCACTGCCCTGCTTTCCTAGCTGTGCCTCTATGATCTGGGACACTCTCCCAACTCGCACTTATTTTGCTATTTTGCTGCCTCCCTAACAGAGTTCAAATCAAAACTGAAATGCAATTTACGTTCGACCTACAGCATCCGATCTTGATTCTCCTAATCTTTTTTCTTTCAAGAACCACAGTTCGTGCTTGTTTTACATTATATATTTATTACTGTTTCTAAATTATACTGTAAAATCACTCCTAATCCTGAACGCCAGAAAGTTCAGAACTTCTAAAGTTTATGCATTATATCTGAAATCTCACTATTATAAATTGCCTATATGTACATCACATTTCTTGAACTATTATGTGCTACATAAGTATTGGCTCTGTCACCCAAAGAAGTGTTTAGATGTTGCATAAAAAAACATAGTTGTTGCGGTTGGGAAAATCTTAAATATTGAAAGGACTTGATCTTTCATCACCTCTTTAGATATCTCGATCAGGTTACATAAACTGTTAACTGCTCTTTTTATTTCCATTGTCTAGCTTCTGCTGAAACTAAAATAGACATTGAAGCCTTCAAAGAAAAAGTCAAGAAGGCAAAGAAAAAGAAACTTGGGGCCCTACCAGAGGAAGAGGTGAAACAAAAGATGGCTGCAGATGAAAAGAAAAAGAAGAGGAAATAACTGGATGGAAGGGAATTGTGGCATTATTCTGCAAAGGAACTGGGATAATATGCCTTTTTTCTGAATGTTGTCTGACCTTGTATGTTGCAAAACTTGAACAAAAACTCACCTGGTTTACACATGCTTGTATACTGTAAAGATGGGAAATATTTGTGAATGCAGAGTATAGTCTATTTCTTTAAAAAAATAAACTTTGAATTCCGCAGCAATCACTAGCCACTGAAGAATAGCAATATTAATGGACCAGTTGCCATTGTCAAATACTCTTCATGTTTCTAGAAAGTCTGTTTAAGCAATATCTGTTTGTCAGCTCAACGTCGATGAGTAGCCACATGCCTGTAAGTACAATGCGCCCTTTCTCCTGATTTATCACATCTGAATTACATTTTTCCTATAAGAGAGTCTATTAAGTCGCAGTGTGGCCTGTGTCGAAGATATTTTTACCTTAATTTATTTTATATTGTTGGAATTAATGTATTTAAATAGGTGTTGAAACATTGATTTAACACATTCAATACGTTAATAATGTGACTATTATAAGATGCTAAAGTCTGTTTTTTCTACAGTTAACTGTTCCTAGTCATAATAAAATTATAAAAGATTGAAGTCTCGTCTGTTTTCTGATTGACAACAGATTTTCCAAAGAATATTTGAATACAGGCATAAAACGCTCTGCGATTCTTGGTTCAATCTTGGCTTAAGAAATCTGAATGAAATTCAGGATTCCCGTGCTGGCCTCTACTTTTCAAATCATGCTTAGTCCAAATGTCAGATTTTACACAGATCTCATATCGAAAGCCGGATATTCCATATTATCTGATCAAGATTTGCAGACAACACAGACATCAAAAGGGGATGCAGTGTTTCAGTGCAACCAAAAAATATTATATATATGTTCGATGGCATGTGTAGCTGCAGATACACATGCTGTGCACAGTCCGCCGTCTGGTGTTGGGCTCGGAGTGTTACAAGTTGTTTTTCTTCGAAGAAGTCTTTTCGAGTCACAAGACCGAGGGACTCCTCCCATTTCGAGTCCATTGCGCATGGGCGTCGACTCCATCTTAGATTGTTTTTTTTCTGCCATCGGGTTCGGACGTGTTCCTTTTCGCTCCGTGTTTCGGGACGGAAAGTTAGTTAGAATCTCGGAAAAAAATTGTCGGTATTGTTTGTGATCGGGTTAGTTAGCACAAATCGACACCGAATTCTGAAGAGCTCCGGTGGCCCTTTGGGGTTTTTTCGATCCCCCCCTCGGGGCCTGGTCGGCCCGGCCACGTGCGACTTCAAGGCTCATGGAACTGACCCCATTCCGCTTCTGCCTAAAATGCCATCACAAGTATCCATATACGGATCACCATCTGGTCTGTAACCTGTGCTTGTCCCCCGAGCACAAGGAGGATACTTGTGAAGCCTGTCGAGCGTTTCGGTCGAGGAAGACGCTGAGAGACCGAAGAGCCAGGAGACTGCAAATGGCGTCCACGCCGACAGGTCAAGAACGCTTCGAGGAGGAGGAAGAAGAAGCTTTCTCCACCCGCGAGTCGGATTCGGAAGAACTCAACGCCGAAGAAACACACCAAATCGTGAGTAAGACGTCGAAAATCTCGACTCACAAGAGTTCTACAAAAGCCCAGGGGACTCCACCGCCAACAGGCCATGGCTTAACCCGAAAACTAGGTGACCCATCCAAGGCACCGAAAAAGGGCATGCTGGTGTCGAAGTCATCCGACTCCGGTCGAGATACCGCCACACAGCAACCTCGGAGCCGAGACAGCGGCTCCGAGAAACTTCGGCACAGAGACAGCGGCACCGAAGAATTTCGGCACCGAGACACCACGCCGAAAAGAAAGAAGGTTTCTTCGGAGCCTAAAAAGACTTCCGAAAAGGTTTCGGTTCCGAAACAGCCAGCCTCAGAGCCGAAAAGTAGTTCCTATACGGAGGAACAAGGATTAACCTCCCAATTACATAGATTTGGAGAGGAGCTTCAAGCTGTAGAGCCTGACTACACACAAAGAAGGCTTCATATTCATGAGGACACAGGGAAGATAACCACTCTTCCCCCAATCAAAATAAAGAGGAAACTTGCCTTTCAACAAAAGGACAAGCAACCACAGGCAAAGGTGGCAAGGAAAACAACCCCACCACCGTCTCCACCACCATCAATACATGCATCACCAGCAACAACTCCACCACTGATGCATTCACCAGCTCATACCACAATGAGTCAGGATGATCCCGATGCACGGGACCTCTACGATGCTCCAGTGTCTGACAATAGCCCAGACTCTTATCCTACAAAACCGTCACCACCTGAGGACAGTACATCCTATACACAGGTGGTCGCAAGGGCAGCCGAGTTTCACAATGTCTCCTTACATTCGGAACCAATTGAGGATGACTTTCTCTTTAACACCCTATCCTCCACCCATAGCCAGTATCAATGCCTTCCCATGCTCCCAGGAATGCTAAGACATTCAAAACTAATTTTTCAGGATCCGGTTAACGGCAGAGCCATAACTCCGAGGGTGGAGAAAAAATATAAGCCACCGCCCACAGATCCAATATATATTACAACACAACTAACACCAGACTCAGTAGTTGTGGGGGCAGCTCGTAAGAGAGCCAACTCTCATACCTCAGGCGACGCAGCACCTCCAGACAAGGAGAGCCGCAAATTTGATGCTGCGGGAAAAAGAGTTGCAGCACAAGCAGCAAATCAGTGGCGTATTGCCAATTCACAAGCACTTTTGGCAAGATACGACAGGGCTCATTGGGATGAAATGCAACATTTCATCGAACACTTACCCAAGGAGTTCCAAAAAAGAGCGCAACAGGTGGTGGAAGAGGGACAAAGTATCTCAAATAATCAGATACGGTCTTCCATGGATGCAGCAGATACAGCTGCAAGGACAATAAACACTGCAGTCACAATACGAAGGCACGCATGGCTGCGCACTTCTGGGTTCAAACCGGAAATCCAACAGGCTGTGCTCAATATGCCGTTTAATGAACAGCAATTGTTTGGGCCGGAGGTAGACACTGCCATCGAAAAACTCAAAAAGGACACCGATACGGCCAAAGCCATGGGCGCACTCTACTCCCCGCAGAGCAGAGGCACATTTCGGAAAACACCTTTTAGGGGAGGGTTTCGAGGTCAACCCACAGAAACCACAACCTCACAAACAAGGCCTACCTACCAGGGTCAATATCAAAAGGGAGGTTTTCGGGGGCAATTTAGAGGGGGCCAATTCCCAAGAAATAGAGGAAAATTCCAAGGCCCCAAAACCCCTCAAACTAAGCAGTGACTCACAAGTCACACACCCCCATCACATAACACCTGTGGGGGGAAGACTAAGACAATTTTACTAACTTTGGGAGGAAATAGCAACAGACACTTGGGGCTTAGCAATTATCCAGCATGGTTATTGCATAGAATTTCGCCAATTACCTCCAAACGTCCCACCGAACACACACAATATGTCAAAACAACATATAGATCTTCTAGGACTAGAAGTTCAAGCATTGCTACAAAAGGACGCAATAGAACTAGTTCCAATTCAACAGAAAAACACAGGAGTTTACTCACTGTACTTTCTAATACCCAAAAAGGACAAAACTCTGAGACCGATACTAGATCTCAGAACACTAAATACCTACATCAAATCAGACCACTTTCACATGGTCACGTTACAAGATGTAATCCCACTGCTCAAACAGCAAAACTACATGACAACATTAGATCTAAAAGATGCGTATTTCCATATACCAATACATCCTTCGCACAGGAAATACCTAAGGTTCGTATTCCAAGGAATACATTACCAATTCAAAGTGTTGCCATTTGGAATAACAACTGCGCCAGGAGTTTTTACAAAATGCCTGGCAGTAGTAGCTGCACATATCAGAAGGCAGCAAATACATGTGTTCCCGTACTTAGACGACTGGTTAATCAAAACCAACACGCTAAGACAATGTTCACAGCACACAAACTACGTCATACAGACCCTTCACAGGCTAGGTTTCTCGATCAACTACGCGAAGTCCCACCTTTTGCCGTGTCAAGCACAGCAATACTTAGGAGCGACAATCAACACAGCAAAAGGGATTGCCACTCCAAGTTCACAAAGGGTTCAAACATTTCACAAAGTAATACAGGCCATGTATCCAACACAAAAGATACAAGTCAAAATGGTAATGAAACTCCTAGGCATGATGTCTTCATGCATAGCCATTGTCCCAAACGCAAGATTGCACATGCGGCCCTTACAACAGTGCCTAGCATCACAATGGTCACAAGCACAGGGTCAACTTCTAGATCTGGTGTTGATAGACCGCCAAACATACATCTCGCTTCTATGGTGGAACAGTACAAATTTAAACAGGGGGCGGCCTTTCCAAAACCCAGTGCCACAATACGTCATAACGACGGATGCTTCCATGACAGGGTGGGGAGCACACCTCAATCAACACAGCATCCAAGGACAATGGGACATACATCAGAGACAGTTTCACATAAATCACTTAGAACTGTTGGCAGTATTTCTAGCGCTGAAAGCATTTCAACCCATAATAACCCAAAAATACATTCTTGTCAAAACAGACAACATGACAACAATGTATTATCTAAACAAACAAGGAGGGACACACTCAACACGTTGTGCCTCCTAACACAAAAAATATGGCATTGGGTGATTCACAACCACATTCGCCTAATAGCACAATTTATTCCAGGGATTCAGAACCAGTTGGCAGACAATCTCTCTTGAGATCACCAACAAACCCACGAATGGGAAATTCACCCCCAAATACTAAACAATTACTTTCAAATTTGGGGAACACCTCAAATAGATCTATTTGGAACAAAAGAAAACTCAAAATGCCAAAACTTCGCATCCAGGTACCCACAAGACCAATCCCAAGGCAATGCTCTATGGATGAACTGGTCAGGGATATTTGCGTACGCTTTTCCCCCTCTCCCTCTCCTTCCATATCTAGTAAACAGGTTGAGTCAAAACAAACTCAAACTCATACTAATAGCACCAACATGGGCAAGGCAACCTTGGTACACAACACTACTAGACCTTTCAGTAGTACCTCATGTCAAACTACCCAACAGACCAGATATGTTAACACAACACAGACAACAGATCCGACATCCAAATCCAGCATCGTTGAATCTAGCAATTTGGCTCCTGAAATCCTAGAATTCGGGCACTTAGACCTCACACAGGAATGTATGGAGGTCATAAAACAAGCTAGAAAACCTACCACTAGATACTGTTATGCAAATAAGTGGAAAAGATTTGTTTATTACTGCCATAATAATCAAATCCAACCTTTACACGCATCTGCAAAAGAAATAGTAGGATACTTACTACATTTGCAAAAATCCAACCTAGCTTTCTCTTCCATTAAAATACATCTTACGGCAATTTCTGCTTACCTACAAATTACGCACTCAATTTCATTGTTTAGGATACCAGTCATAAAAGCATTTATGGAAGGCCTAAAGAGAATTATACCACCAAGAACACCACCAGTTCCTTCATGGAACCTCAACTTTGTCCTAACACGACTCATGGGTCCACCTTTTGAGCCCATGCACTCTTGTGAAATGCAATACTTAACGTGGAAAGTTGCATTTTTAATTGCCATCACATCTCTAAGAAGAGTGTGTGAGATTCAGGCATTTACCATTCAAGAACCATTTATTCAAATACACAAAAATAGAGTTGTTCTACGGACCAATACGAAATTTTTACCAAAAGTAATCTCACAATTCCACCTAAATCATACGGTAGAATTACCAGTGTTCTTCCCACAACCAGATTCGATAGCCGAAAGAGCACTACATACATTAGACATCAAAAGAGCACTAATGTACTACATTGACAGAACAAAACTAATTCGAAAGACAAAACAATTATTTGTCGCCTTTCAAAAACCTCATACAGGAAATCCAATTTCAAAACAAGGCATTGCTAGATGGATAGTTAAGTGCATTCAAACCTGCTATCTTAAAGCTAAAAGAGAACTGCCTATTACACCAAAGGCGCACTCAACCAGAAAGAAAGGTGCTACCATGGCCTTTCTAGGAAATATTCCAATGAACGAAATATGTAAGGCAGCAACATGGTCTACGCCTCATACATTTACCAAGCACTACTGTGTAGATGTGTTAACTGCACAACAAGCCACAGTAGGTCAAGCTGTATTAAGAACATTATTTCAAACTACTTCAACTCCTACAGGCTGAACCACCGCTTTTGGGGAGATAACTGCTTACTAGTCTATGCACAGCATGTGTATCTGCAGCTACACATGCCATCGAACGGAAAATGTCACTTACCCAGTGTACATGTGTTCGTGGCATTAGTCGCTGCAGATTCACATGCGCCCACCCGCCTCCCCGGGAGCCTGTAGCCGTTTAGAAGTAGATCTTAAACATTTGTAAATATATTACTTAAAACTTTATTATGTACATACGCATTCACTCCATTGCATGGGCACTATTACTAGCATACACAACTCCTACCTCACCCTCTGCGGGCAAAACAATCTAAGATGGAGTCGACGCCCATGCGCAATGGACTCTAAATGGGAGTAGTCCCTCGGTCTCGTGACTTGAAAAGACTTCTTTGAAGAAAAACAAATTGTAACACTCCGAGCCCAACACCAGATGGCGGACTGTGCACAGCATGTGAATCTGCAGCGACTAATGCCACGAACAGATGTACACTGGGTAAGTGACATTTTCCATATATATATATATATATATATATATATATTATATGTTCGATGGCATGTATAGCTGCAGATACACATGCTGTGCATTATCCTGTCATCTAGTGTTGGACTCGGAGTGTTACAAGTTGTTTTTCTTCGAAGAAGTCTTTTCGAGTCACGAGACCGAGGGACTCCTCCCCTTTCGGCTCCATTGCGCATGGGCGTCGATTCCATCTTAGATTGGTTTTTTTCCGCCATCGGGTTCGGGCGTGTTCCTCTTCGCTCCGTATTTCGGTTCGGAAAAGTTAGTTAACAAACAGAAAATTTGACGGTATTGTTTGTGATCGGTATCTGGTTACACATAGCACATCGACACCAAAGAAAAGAAGAGCTCCGGCAGCCCTTCGGGGCTTCCACTCCTCAACGGGGCCTGGTCGGCCCGACCGTGTGCATTTTCAAGGCTCATGGAACGGACCCCATTCCGCTTCTGCCCCAAATGCCACGCTAAATATCCAATCTGTGTTTGTCCCCCGAACACACAGGGGATACATGCGAGGCATGTCGGGCATTTCGGTCCAAGAAGAAGCTGCGCAACCGGAGAGCTCGAAGGCTTCAAATGGCGTCGACACCGGCCGGACACACCGATGTCGAAGAGGGGGAGACATTCTCCATCCCAGATTCGGACTCTGACGAGCCCGAGAGTGAGCAGCCGACGAGGCAATAAACCGTGAGTAAACCAGCCCCGGCCAAAACTCACTCGAAAATCATGAAGGCCCAGGGGACGCCACCGCCAACAGGCCATGGCTTCACCCGAAAACACGGTGACCAAGCATCGGCACCGAAAAAGGGCACACAGCAGCTGAAGACATCCGACTCCAGTCGAGATACCGGCTCAGAATATACTCGGCACCGAGATACCCGCTCCGACCAAACTCGGCACCGAGACATCGGCACTCCGAAATCAAAAAAGGTTTCTTCGGAGCCTAAAAAGACTACTGAGAAGGTTTCGGTGCCAAAACAAAGCTCCTATACGGAGGAACAGGGCCTTTCCTCACAACTACAAGGCCACAAGTTTGGACAAGAACTAGAGATGGGAGAGCCAGACCATACACAGAGGAGGCTCCATATACAAAAAGACACGGGGAAAATAAGAACTCTTCCCCCAATTAAAATGAAGCGGAAGCTCGCATTCCATGAAACGGAAATGCAGCCAAAAGCAAAGGTGCCTAAAGAAAAAACACCACCACATTTTTCTCCACAGCCACCGCCTTCACCACATCTGTCCCCAATAGCAACACCCCCAATGATGCAGTCACCAACAGGGATGAGCCAAGATGACCCAGATGCATGGGATCTGTACGATGCACCAGTCTCTGATAATAGTCCGGACTCTTACCCGGCAAGGCCTTCACCACCAGAGGACAGTACTGCTTATATGCAGGTGGTTTCCAGGGCAGCTACTTTCCATAACGTAGCATTACATTCGGAACCTATAGAAGATGATCTTTTATTCAATACCCTGTCATCAACACATAGCCAATACCAAAGCTTACCAATGTTACCAGGCATGTTAAAACACGCCAAACAGGTGTTTCAAGACCCGGTGAAGAGCAGAGCCGAGCCATCACACCTAAGGTGGAGAAGAAGTACAAAGCTCCCCCTATGGACCCTGTGTACATTACGCAACCGCTAACTCCTGACTCAGTGGTAGTAGAAGCAGCCCGGAAAAGGGCAAACTCTCAGACTTCTGGGGATGCACCACCACCCGACAAAGAAAGTCGAAAATTCTATGCTGCGGGGAAAAGGGTGGCAGCACAGGCAGCCAATCAATGGCGAATTGCCAATTTGCAGGCTTTATTGGCAAGATATGACAGGGCACATTGGGACGAAATGCAACATTTCATTGAACACCTTCCCAAAGAGTTTCAGAAGCTTGCCCAACAGGTTGTGGAGGAGGGCCAAAGTATCTCCAACAACCAAATAAGATCGGCTATGGACTCAGCAGACACAGCCGCCAGAACAGTAAACACGGCGGTCACCATTCGGAGACACGCATGGCTACGCACCTCTGGATTTAAGCCAGAGATCCAGCAGGCTGTGCTGAATATGCCTTTTAACGGACAACAATTGTTTGGGCCGGAGGTGGATACAGCTATAGACAAACTAAAGAAAGACACTGACACGGCCAAAGCCATGGGCGTGCTCTACTCCCCACAGAGCAGAGGCACTTTTAGGAAGCCACACTTTAGAGGGGGGTTTCGGGCCAAAGCCACAGAACCTTCCACCTCACAGGCCAGACCCACATACCAGAGCCAATACCAAAGAGGAGGTTTTCGGGGACAATATAGGGGTGGACAGTTCCCTAAACCAAGAGGGAAATTCCAAATCTCAAAAACCCTACAAACTAAACAGTGACTCCAACGTCACAAACCCCCAACACACAACACCTGTGGGGGGGAGACTCGCAGAATATTACCAAAATTGGCAAGACATAACTACGGACTCGTGGGTCCTAGCCATTATCCAACATGGTTATTGCATAGAATTCCGACAATTACCACCAAATGTGCCTCCAAGAGCACACAACATGTCCAAACAACACTTGGATCTGTTACAAATAGAAGTCCAAGCATTGTTACAAAAAGAAGCAATAGAACTAGTACCCAACCATCAAAAAGGAACAGGTGTTTACTCCCTGTATTTCCTAATTCCAAAAAAAGGACAAAACACTGAGACCCATATTAGACCTCAGAACACTGAATCTTTACATCAAATCCGATCACTTTCACATGGTGACACTTCAAGACGTGATTCCCTTGCTCAAACAACAGGACTACATGTCAACATTAGATCTCAAGGATGCTTACTTCCACATTCCCATACATCCTTCCCACAGAAAATACTTAAGGTTTGTAATCCAAGGCGTGCATTACCAATTCAAAGTGTTACAGTTCGGGATAACAACAGCACCAAGAGTATTCTCAAAATGCCTTGCGGTAGTAGCTGCTCATATCAGGAGGCAGCACATGCACGTATTCCCTTACTTAGACGATTGGCTAATAAAAACCAGCACTCAGCAACAGTGTCTTCAACACACAAAATACGTCATAGAAAAACTTCACAAGCTAGGGTTCTCTATAAATTACCAAAAATCACATCTACAACCGTGTCAAATACAACAATACTTAGGAGCAACAATCAACACACAAAAAGGGATTGCCACTCCAAGTCCACAAAGGGTACAAGCATTCCAAAATGTAATACAAAACATGCACCCAAACCAACACTGTCAAGTGAGGTTTGTGATGAAACTTCTAGGCATGATGTCTTCATGCATAGCCGTTGTCCCAAACGCAAGACTACACATGCGGCCCTCACAACAGTGCCTAGCAACACAATGGACGCAAGCACAGGGTCAACTTCAAGATCTAGTGTTGATAGGCCGCTAAACACACTCCTCGCTTCTTTGGTGAAATCCTATAAATTTAAACCAAGGGCGGCCATTCCAAGACACTGTGCCTCAATCCGTAATCACAACAGATGCTTCGATGGTAGGGTGGGGAGCACACCTCAACCAGCACAGCATACAGTGACAATGGGACGCTCAACAAAGCCAACTTCATATAAATCTTCTAGAACTCCTAGCAGTGTTTCTAGCATTGAAAGCATTTCAACCGTTAACAGCCCACAAACACATTCTTGTCAAAACAGACAACATGACGACAATGTATTACCTAAACAAACAGGGAGGGACACACTTATCACAGCTGCGTCTCTTAGCACAAAAGATTTGGCATTGGGCGATTCACAATCACATTTGCCTAATAGCACAGTACATCCCAGGAATTCAAAACCAGTTAGCCGACAATCTCAGTCGAGATCATTAACAGACCCACGAATGGGAAATTCATCCCCAGATACTACAAACGTACTTTCGAAGCTGGGGAACACCACAAATAGACCTATTCGCAACAAAAGAAAACTCAAAATGCCAAAACTTTGCGTCCAGGTATCCACACCCTCACTCCAAGGGCAATGCGTTCTGGATGAGTTGGTCACAGATATTTGCTTACGCTTTTCCCCCTCTCCCACTCCTTCCGTATCTAGTAAACAAATTGAGTCAAAACAAACTCAAACTTATAATTGTAATACCAGTAGCACCAACATGGGCTCGCCAACCATGGTGCACCATAGTACACAACACTACTAGATCTGTCATTAGTACCTCATATCAAACTACCAAGCAGACCAGATCTGTTAACTCAACACAAACAACAGATCAGACACCCGAATCCAGCATCGCTCAATCTAGCAATTTGGCTCCTGAAGTTTTAGAATTTGGACACTTAGACCTTACACAAGAATGTATGGAGGTCATTAAACAAGCTAGGAAACCTACTACAAGACATTGTTATGCAAACAAATGGAAAAGATTTGTTTATTACTGCCATAATAATAAAATTCAACCACTACATGCGTCGGCAAAAAACATTGTAAGCTACTTATTACACTTACAAAAATCAAAGCTAGCTTTTTCATCCATTAAAATACATCTCACAGCAATATCTGCCTATCTGCAGATTACACATTCAACATCACTCTTTAGAATCCCAGTCATCAAAGCATTTATGGAGGGTCTGAAGAGAATCATACCCTCGAGAACACCACCAGTTCCCTCATGGAACCTCAATATTGTATTAACACGACTCATGGGTCCACCATGTGAACCCATGCACTCTTGTGAGCTGCAATACTTAACCTGGAAAGTAGCCTTCCTAATAGCTATCACATCTCTTAGAAGAGTAAGTGAAATACAAGCATTTACTATGCAAGAACCCTTTATACAAATACACAAACATAAAGTGGTTCTACGCACAAATCCCAAATTTTTACCGAAAGTTATATCACAGTTCCACCTAAACCAAACAGTGGAACTCCCAGTCTTTTTTCCACAACCAGACTCGGTAGCCGAAAGAGCATTACATACATTAGACATCAAAAAGGCACTAATGTATTACATTGATAGGACAAAACAATTTCGCAAGACAAAACAATTGTTTGTAGCCTTCCAAAAACCTCATGCAGGAAATCCAATATCTAAACAAGGCATTGCCAGGTGGATAGTGAAATGTATTCCAACTTGCTATGTTAAAGCAAAGAGAGACCTGCCTATTACGCCAAAGGCACACTCCACTAGAAAGAAAGGCGCCACAATGGCCTTTCTAGGAAATATACCTATGATAGAAATCTGTAAGGCAGCCACATGGTCTATGCCTCATACATTCAGGAAACATTACTGTGTAGATGTGTTAACAACACAACAAGCCACAGTAGGACAGGCAGTATTACGAACATTATTTCAAACAACTTCAACTCCTACAGGCTAAACCACCGCTTTTGGGGAGATAACTGCTTACTAGTCTATGCACAGCATGTGTATCTGCAGCTACACATGCCATCGAACGGAAAATTACACTTACCCAGTGTACATCTGTTCGTGGCATGAGACGCTGCAGATTCACATGCACCCTCCTGCCTCCCCGGGAGCCTGTAGCCGTTATAAGTTGATGAAAATTATATGTTATATGTTGATAAAACTTGTACATTTGTAAATATATATCACTTTTAGACACATTATGTATATACATACTTACTCCATTGCATGGGCACCTTTACTATATACACAACTCCTACCTCACCCTCTGCGGGGAAAAACAATCTAGGATGGAGTCAACGCCCATGCGCAATGGAGCCGAAAGGGGAGGAGTCCCTTGGTCTCGTGACTCGAAAAGACTTCTTCGAAGAAAAACAACTTGTAACACTCCGAGCCCAACACTAGATGGCAGGATAATGCACAGCCTGTGAATCTGCAGCGTCTCATGTCACGAACAGATGTACACTGGGTTAGTGACATTTTCCATATATATATATATCATACCATGTGAGTGTTGAATGTGTATTGTACAGGTACTTGAAAGGGCAAGAAATGATAAGTTACATGCAGGTGTAGGGCTTATAGAAGGAGTTTTCATTATAATATGTCAGAAGAGGAATTTAGGGCAGGCAGCCGTGCTTGACTTAGTCTGGAAGTGTGAGCTTGATGGATGTGCTGATGCTCTTTGCGGAGTTGAAGGCTATCAATCCATTTTTTCAAAAGTGCGGGGTATCACCTGTAGGGTCTCAAGGTGCTGTTTGCGTGAGAGGTAGCATGTTCCATGTCCGGACTGTGAGGTGTGAGAAGGATCTTCCTCCTGCTGTGCTTTTTTGTATTTTGGGAACGACTGCAAGGGCAAGCTGGGAAGAATGGAGCTGTTTGTTGGGTACTTAAAAAGGCTAGGCGGTGGTTGGGGTATGCTGGTCCTGTGTTGTGTAGTGCCTTGTAGGTATGGATCAGAAGTTTGTATGTGATGCGGTTGTTGACTGGGAGCCATTGTAGGTCTCTAAGGTGGGGGGGAGATGCAGCTGTGTCAGGGGATGTCTGGGATGAGCCTGGCTGCTGCATTCTGGATTCTTTGTAGTCTTGATTGCAGTTTCTTGGTGATGCCGGCATAGTGTGTTGCCATGGTCCAGTTTGCTGGTAACAAGTGCTTGGAAGACTGTCTTTCTCTTGTCGGAGGGAATCCAATGGAATATCTTTTGAAGAAGTCCGAGGGTGTGGAAATATGACGACGAGACAGCGTTGACTTGGTAGGTCATCGTCCGAGAGGAGTCCAGGATGATGCCTAGATTGCATGCGTGGTCCGTGGGAGCTAGAGCATTTCCCACTGTGGTAGGCCATCAGGAGTCATTTTTGGCAGAAGGGATGGAGCTGATTACAAGGGTCTCTGTCTTGTCAGATTTGAGTTTGAGGCAGCTGACTTCCATCCAGGCGCGATTGGTCTCATCCAAATCCCAAATTTCTCTTGGCCTTTACAGGGTCGTCAGACAGGGAGAGGATCAGTTGGGTATCGTCTGCGTAGGAGACTGTTTAGCCCGTGTTGTTTGATGATCTTGGCAAGCGGGCCATGTAGATGTTGAAAAGCATCTGGCTGATTGATGATCCTTGGGGCACTCCACAGCATGTTTCTTTGGGTTCTGATGTGAACGGCTGTAGTCACTGTGTTCTTTTGGTGAGGAAGGACCTGATCCATTCCAGTGCTTCATTACTGGCGCCGGCGCTGTGGGGTCAGGCACAGAGGGTGGAGTGGGAAACAGTGTTGAATGCAGCAGAGAGGTCAAGGAGGATGAGTGCGGCCTTGCCTGTCTCTTCCTTCAGCCTGAACTCATAAGCAGAGGATGTTCCGCTTCCGGACTATGATGGTTACTTATGATTGTTACTTACGTGCTGTTGTGAACATGAAAAGGCTACATCTTTTTCTAGCGGAGAAATTGTTTTTAAAGCAGGAAGTTAAATACTGGTGTACAGTTATTTGTTCCTTTTAGTAAACAGACTTGTTTTCCTTTTCATTTATGTAAGTAAATTGAAGTTTTGTTGAAGGTGTTTTTTTCCTCTTTGTTTTTATGCTGTTGGACTGGAATTGTGAAGGGTTCCTGTTGATAGTTAACAATAGGTTCACAGTGGAGTCCGGTTGTGTTGGTGAGCACACCGCGCTTCTCTGATTTTCTATTTTAAGCCGTGCTGTGTGCTGGCTCATTCCTGCAAGCAGGAGATGTAGAGAGTGTACCCATCACCTCCTGCTGTGGACCCGGGTTCAGGCTGTTCTCTTTTAATTGTCCTTGTGCATACACACTCTTTCCAGACCCAGCCTGTGTGTAAACAAAGCCTGTTTCTCACAGCAGGGAGCACTAGGGCTGGCCCCGAGCAGGTGTACCCACAACAGAGGCACAGGAACGTGTGAAATCTCTTAAACTGCCCGACACAGCAGTTGGGGACAGAAAAAGAACAGGCGTGGCCAAGAAACTTTCTCACCTTGAGCAGCTGAAACTAGAGCCCCCACGCTCACCCCTCCTCGCTTCCAAAGGACAACACTCGGGAACAACTGATGGGGTCCACTAGCTAACAAAGTTCACCAGGAGTTTCTAAATGTTATCAGGCTCCACCCCCTCCCACTTCACTTCACCGTCTGGATCACCACCTTCCAGCCACAGGAATGCAGCCAGTACATTTCCATTGTTTGTGAAGCCTCCTCCCCCTCATCTTGTGCCATACTAAACCAGAGGTATACAAATAGATCCTATGTAACACTGTGAGGCAAACTTTAACAGTGAACTTCAAAAGACATCTGTTTCAGCACCTGTAGAACCTCCATTCAATGTTTGCATTATTCACCTCCTATGGTTTCTCATTGTGTTGGCGTCAGCACATCCTTCAAGTCCTGTGTAAATCTTGATATTTCTAAATATACACATCCGGTCATTTCTTTGCCCTTCCATCCCCTCAGCTGTTTTTGCTGGAGTGGTGGTCTAGTAGTATTTGGGCAGTGGATAAAATGTTCATTAGAATCTTGTGCCTGTCAAAATCATCTAGTTGAACACTTTATCACATGCAAATAATGTTGTTCTTTATGGATTGTTGAATCCTCAGATTGCTATGTGAAAACACACCCTCTACATCCCTACAGTCCTGCATGAAAACCAACCTTGACTTAAAACTTCTGATTGTTACCTCTCCCTTTTACCTTCAATTACATATTCCTACTTCCCATCCCTGCACTCTTCATTTCTTTGAACACAGTCTACTCTGTCATGTGTTTTCCTTAAACTGTTATTGCAATTCTACATATTGCCCACACCTCTTCTCAAAGCTAGCTAACTCCTTTGTCAGTAATACTACTGCATCCCCTCTAGCTCATATATTAATCCCATCAACCATCTCCATAACCTCGCATTCCCCTACTAATCACGCCTGAGTCCTAATAATTTCGTCTACCATAAAGAAACTTGGAAACATGCATGGAATGGTTTCCTTGAGAGCTCAAGATCAATTCCAATAATTAATTCTAACCAATAAACACTGGACTAACCACTAGCACTGGGTTCCCGGAGCAGCATGCTGTCCTGCGTAAAGTGCTTTAACACCTCACCAGTAGTAAGTACCATATAAATACAATTACAAATAGCACATCCAGATTTCAGGCCCAGAAGGTAGAAGGGGATAAGGGACCAAGTTCTTCAGGTCACCATTTAGAACACCAGCGGAGGTCGTTAGCCCCAAATAGTAGTTTTTCAATTAGCTCGCATTGAGCCTAAATAATTGTGGTTCAGTCATTCAAAAATAGCCAGCATACAGATGGAGAAATGACTGGGTTCCACTTAGAATGTCATTATCATACTTCATGCAGGAGAAACCTCTAATCAAAGCTGCCAGCCATGGCACGTATATGTTAAATAATGTGGGTGCTTATGTTAGATCCTTGAGGCTCCCTGATGAAAAAGGATATAAAAAGATACAATTAGATATTGCTGAAAGAAAAGATTTTATCCATTTTAATGCCAATCCAGAGATCAGGAGGAGCCGGTTGAAGTCATCTAAGAGGACAGTGTGGGGTAGTCGGATGGATGCGCTGGTGAGGAGATCTAATAATTCATCAATGAAGTCGTTCTGCTAGGCGGTATCCTGTAGATGAGATGGAAGGCAGCAGTCTGAGTTGCACAGAGTGGGAATACCATGTCAGCAGTTCCATTTAGTTGAGTGTTACTTGCTTGTCTAGTGTGCAGGACCTGGAGGGCGTTATGGATAACCGAGGAATCGTCCCTTCTTGTGTGTGCGGCTCACATGATGGATGGGTTAGCTCGTGGGAGAAGGACATCTAGGATGTGTCAAGATGTGAAGAGGATGTCTTATAATACTTGATCAAGTTTGCAATATCCGGTGCATGAAGTATTTTACAGTGAGCATGAATGAGCCTGAGTTGGAATGTCTGTCATGTAGTGTGTAGTGGGATGGATACCAGGTTGGGATTGTCAGGATAGGGTGCTGGGTGAGGGACATCATTTTATCTTACCCTGTAGGTTTTATTGGAACAGGGGCTAGCAGGCCCAAATAATGAATGCCCTTGTCTGTGTCCGCCCTTTGCTGGGGATGCCTGGTTGACGAAGAGTTGAGTGAAGGGAATTATGTCACTTCCTGATCAGGTGGATGATGGGAAATACAGCAGTGCTACTTTCTGTGCAGATGTATGATGGGAAATGAAGTACACTTGTTTGGCTTCTTATTTTTAAAGACCGTTTTGGTGGGAAACCACTGATGTCACATCCTGTGCAGATGGATGATGAGAAATGTACTGTTGTCACTTTCTGTGCCAATAAATGATGGGAAAATCTCAACGTCCTTTGTTTGAAGTACTTTGTTTGACTGTTTAAGTTAATGACATTACAATTGCAACAATATCAGCAAACCATAAAAGGGAAGGAGTGAGGACTTTTGAATGGGGGGAGAGAGTAGCACAGTAGTGAGCGGATACAGGGTGGTGGAATGGCATGTCAAATAATGAAAGGGGTAGAGGTGGGCAAGCCACCCTAGGTGGGTCCTGTTTAGGACATTCGAAAAGAGATTGCCTAATTCAAAAGCAGGTAGTTCTCCCCAACCCAATTCTCCTGAGTATACCCACATCACACAAAACCATTATCCAGACTACTAGACCAGTCCGAGAGGTCTTGACTGTACCATGAACACCCTATACCTTATTGATCAAAATGATCTGTGTTCTGCTGTAGTCCTTATTCCTGTTTACAGAAAGAGGCAATTTCATTTTGATTTCTCATTTGGTCGAGCTCAGCTAACATGGCAGAGGTTTTGTCTGGGCTTTACAGAGTCCCTGTCACGGGCTGACCTCCACGTCGGACCGTGAAGCAAGTGAAGGATTCCTCACAAAGCACCCCGGGGGCACTTTGGAGACCTGCTCTACCTTGCACAACGCGGAGCACTTCTGGGGTCGCGGCCTCGTGGTGCGCACCACACTGGAAGAAAAGGAGGCCAGGAGAGACGCAGAGCGCTCTCCAACAGATGGGATCGTAGGAAAAGAAGCCTTAGGAAGGGAACGTGACGCAGGACCAGAAAGGCATCGAGAGGACGAGCAGGGAATTGAGACGAGGGGAAGCGGGGGGCAAGTGGTCCTGTGCTCAGTAGCCATCTAGGGCAACCTACCAAACCCAGACATTTCTGAAAACTAGACACCCGAGGGAGTCCAGGGAGGTGTGACTTGCGTGGATCCTCACGTGTTTTACTACCCAGAATCCTGAGCAAACATCAAATTTAGCTAAAAAAAAAAACACAAAAAAAATCACATTTTCCCCACATTTCTGTGTGGGATCACTGCACCAGCACAAATTTCCTACCACCCAAATATCCCCTCAGTTTCCTGATAAAAAATATGATTGTGTAGGTGGGCAAAGTGCCTATGACAGGGAAGAGCCAAAAACATGTTGAAATTGAGGGGGAACCAAAGCGGGTCCAAAAGGGCAGTTTGAAACCAACATTTTTATGCTGACAAGTGGGGCAGAATTTATATCGGTATAGATGCAACAATGCTGGGTGGTAGGAATTTTGTGGATTCTTGCAGATTCCGGAAGGTTCCATCACAAAAATCAGGGGAAAATGTGTGATTCCAAGCAAAGTTGGAGGTTTTGCAGGGCATTGTGGGTAAGAAAATGATGTGGGTGCATGTGAAGCACAGCACCCTGGACTCACCCAGATGTTTAGTTTTCAGATGTGTCTAGGTTTCATGGATTTTTCTACATGGCAGTGTCCCAAAGTCCAAAAAGTGCAGCCCTCGCCATTCCCAGTGAGACGATTTTGAGAGTTAGACAATCTCTCATGGCTCAAATGTAAAACCAAAACCCAAAATAGTCAAATGTCCTTTTGCTTGCGCTTGGAATAAGATCTTTTAGTGTACCAGGGGTCAAGAGCTGAAAGATTGTTACCCCCTTTAGTTGGGGTGGGGCCATAACCTTGCCCATGCTGGGTGGTAGCCACTACCCCACTATTTATTTTTATTCACTGCCATCTAGTAGGCTTTCTGCCCCCCCTCTAGTAATGTGCCCCCATGGGGAGCGACCCTTGCCCAAGGGACTGCGCCCCCCAAACAAAACACACACGCTCCAATCCCTAGTGCCTAAGTGGTTTCTGCCCCCCGGGGCAGATTGACCTAATAGAAATAGGCCAATATTCCCACAAGGGGGGGGGGGGCAGAAATGGCCTAAAATAAATTTGTCCCCCCGGGGAGCTACCCTTGCCTAAGGGGTCGCTCCCCATCTGTAAAAAATAAAAATAAATCCCTGGTGCCTAGTGGTTTCTGCCCCCGTTGGGGGTAGATCGGCATAATTAAAATGGGCAGAAATGGCCTGCAATAAATCCCCCCCATCCCCCCCACCCAGGGGAGCGACCCTAGCCTAAGGGGTCACTCTCCTTGCATGAAATTGGCGTTAAAAAAAATCCCTGGTGTCCAGTGGTTTCTGTTGTATTGTTTTATGCCTCGATCAAATGCAAAATCTTTGGTATTCCTCAGTTAGACAGAACAGACCCAAAGAATACACAAGAGGGCACTGCCTTGATTACTTACCAGTAATCTTTACTATCCATAGTCTTCCCCATCACAGTACTTACAACTCTCATGCATGAAGAAGAGGAAAAAAGTAGTAAAAGAAGCCTCCTAAAGTTAGTCTCTGGGTGGAGTAGGGCTCTACGAACTAGGTTTTTCATAGCCACTTCGAGGTAGGCTTCCTGTAGGAATTGTGCATTAAATTATTCCGCAAATACTGTACAAGAAAAAGTAGGACAAGAAGGAATAAACACAGCTGATGAGTACTCTAGGCATTTCATTCTTCTAATTGACAGGCAATGGAAGGTAAGACTCATGATAATTACAATAGATTTCTCCTTGAAAATCAAACAACCCAAACACAAATATGTATATGGTGTTTCTATAGCACAAACCTAGGCAGTGGTGCCTAAGTGAGAGAAATATGGTGGCAACTGAGTCTCAATTTAGAATTATAGATGGGTAACAGTGAATTATGGGGGTGTTTTTCACTGAGCAGTTCTGAGTGACATCAATTAGACACCGACATCAAATTTCAGGTTGTCTATGATATCACTCAGAGCCTGAGGTGAAAAACATACCCGTAATTCATTTTTACCCAGCTATAATTTTATGTTATGAATGGCTCCAAAACCATTTGCCCCTGCCTTCAACTACTGCTCATGGGCATAAGATAACGGGAGAGCTGTACATAACACCCCCTCTCCTCCATGATGCAAATGTGAAGAAAAAAAAATATCTTACCTGCTATCCTTAGCCAAAACCCACCACCTTCGCTTCTGCAGCTGTGCTTTCTGCTTTCAGTCAAATCAGACGAGGAGAGTTGCGCTGGCAGGCTCGAAGGGAAGTCTGTCAGCCTGGCCTGAAAGGCCTTTTGATATCACAGCAGTTGATAACCAGTTTTATCAACTGTTTTGACGTCATTTCAAGGAGTTATGCCTTCCAGAAACTGAAATAAACGATAGAGGTTCTCTATGAGAGCCATATATAACAACATGATTTTATTGTCACAAAGGTATGGAATGGAATGCAGTAAACCAGTTGCCGTCAATTGAACAATATGTCCCACACGTGTGCTGAATGTAGACTAGCACAACTTCCTCTGAGCACAGCAAAGTGATGCTAGCAGAGACTATTGCACCTTTGTGATTAGGTACTAGGGGAAACATTGGTGCACCTGATATGCCTTTGGTTCTGAGCACTAAGGGAACTATACTTGAGGTTTTTTATTTTAGAAAATATATTCTACTATATAAATAAAGTATGCGATTTAAATAAGATGAATAACAAACAAGGATAAGGAATGCGTTTGTGGTTTACTGGGGTCAGAGACATTAATCATAATAATTTAGTGTTTACATAGTTCTAAGAGCCATGAGCTAATAGTTTCAAAGTGCTGTGCTCCATTTTTCGACTAAGGAAGACTGAAAGACTAAGCACATCTACGGTGTTTCGAACCTCTGACTTTCACTTTGCACACAAACTGCAGCAGTCCGTGCTTAACTTGCTGAGCTACAGAAAGGGCATTAATTATTATAAATTGTATTAGGTGAATTATCTGGATAATAATGTAATGTCTCATCCCGTTTTTGGAAAGTATGAGTTATTTCTCATAAGTTAATTAATACATACTTGTCTTACATTATGACAAAACTAATAGTATTTATGTCAAATAATTCATAATTAATGAAATACATTATCTCTGTGGTCTAGTGTTATCATAGATCCCGGATAGGGTGGTCAAAAATGGGTGCGTAACTAATCACTTTTTTGCCCAATGTACCAGTATAGCAGTTTGGCTTTGAAATAGTTTACATCTTTCCTTCCTGCGAAATGGCAGAAGGCCTAATTCACTTCCTGCCCATGTACAAAGGGTAAACCATTTCACATATATTTTCATAACTTACACTGCATCTGTGTAAGTACCTCATGCTCAAGATGGGAGTGGATGGATAAGAAAAAGCGGTTGAAGAACCGGCCAGGTATCTTCATTACTCCTAGACTTGCTCACTTCGCCACAGTCATAATGAATGAGATTTTAGCTTCCCTGGAACAAGCCTCCGGCAAGCAATAATACAGATCACTGGTAAGTAACCCGGGCATTACCTCTTTGTCCCTCTTCTCGCAAGAGTTCTATTGAATTAGATATGGCAGCAGACCTTCCAACACCCACAGTGCCACTGTGTGTCACACAATATCTGCTCCCATCACACAGTCACCCGGTGAGGAGCCGATATTGTACGATGTGGACACAACTGAAAACCCTTGCAAAGAGCAGGTTTCCAGCTAATTGTTTGGAGGCTCTGCTCATCCGATTTCCCTTACAAGGTGTGAAACCTCCCCAGGACATCAACGGCAGCCTCAGGTGCAGTTTTTTAGTGTTCGTGGGGTGGTGGGGGATAGAGGCAGTGATTTTAAAAGTCTCTAGAAGTCTGCAATGCAATAAGCCCCCCTCCTTCCAAGCCCCCATCTCCCAACAGGGTGAAAAGGTTCCACAAAGTGGCAGTTCTGTAGCAAGCACTGAGGGGGTATCCAGAAAATACAACAGCATACAGACTGCAATGCACATAAAAAAAACTGTATTGGCTGATGACAATCCATAGGCAAAACAAACATAAATCACCAATCCCCAAGACTTACTCAAAGAGGAAGTGAAACCTCTCAAGAAATGTTTTTTTAGCAAGGGCAGTGTCAAAACACAGAAATCCACTGTGAACAGCAGACAGAACCAAAAGATAAGAAACAATCTGAAGCATGTAATGAGCAACACGTCAAGGGAGGCAGAAGAAGCTGCTCGGCAATCTGCAACAGGAAGCCCATTTAGATTCTGCACACAGAGCTGCAAACCAGCTAGTGGACCAGTCTTGAATTCTAAAGGGGAGGGCACCACAGAGGACTCTTAAATCAATGCAATGGGCAATCCGATCCATCTACTACCAGTGGAAACAGAAGGTTTACTGGCTAAGTGAATCAGGCTAAAGGCAATATGTAAAGAATCGGTTTTACAAAACGATTTCATCCTAGACAGATTAGTGCTAGAGGCAAAACCAATATACAAGTAATTGAAATCCAACCCAGCCGGGTCAGCCATCAGGAGGAAAAATGGGGAGAACCAACCCTGCGACAACATGAAGTTTGGGAAGCACCTTCGACTTGAAGAAAGGAGGAGGACATAAATGAAGCACATCAAGGAGAAATCTAAGAGAAGGAGCAGTACAGATAAAAGCTTACAAATCAACCAAATGACTCACACAAGTGATAGCCGCCAGAAAAGTGACTTTCGGGGTCAACAGTTTCAAACTTAGAGAATTCAAGATTCAAAAGAACTAGGGACCCCCCAACCCCCAGGACAAAGGGTATATTCCATGAAGGATGGTCTAGATCATGGGTACTCAAACATTTTCCCAGGGGCAAACAGTATGGCTTGTGGTATGACCAAAGGGCACTGATGCCAGCAGGGTGCGGCTTGGTGAGAGGGTGTACGTTTGGCATACAGGGAGAACAGAATGTGTATGGTGTAGACTGGTGAGGCATGGAATTATTTTAAGGTATTCATTCCATTCTGCTCACTAAACTAGGTCCCTAGTCTAGAAGAGACTGATTTTCCACACAGCATTAAACTATATTTGAGTTGCTATCACTTGACCACAGCCTGGTGTAAGTATTATCTGCTTGTAATTACTACGTTTCACGAGTCAAATGTAGAAAGGAAATACCCTAATTATTAAATTGGAATGATAAAGACCCCCTACAAGGTGTGCAGTTCACTAAGGTGAGCAGGCACAAACACCCATCTTCCACCGCTAGATGTGGTACAGTTGAAAACTTGTATCCATGGCACTGGGAGACTTGAAGTTTAATCCTGGCTTTACCACTTTACCGAAATATGCAGGCTATGATCGCTATATTAAAGGTCTGGGCAGGTTCCACAACAGAGTGGCATTTCTTTGGCAACAGTAGTGCCTAAGGCACACTATTAGAACCAATAGCACCCTGGTTGTTGTGTAATGAGCAAGATGGAAACTACGGAGCCAGAAGACACAGTTTATTTTAACCCCAGCCTCCCCTTGTGACAAATTGTGTGCTCATTGGTAGTCCATTTTTTCACATATTTACCTAAGATATGAAAAACATAAACTAACCACTAGAAGTAAATATGTGATAAGAAATAGGCTAAGCCAATATATACATGAGGGAGAGAACACCCAGTTTCGTAGCCTAATCTCCAAAAGGTGGTGTAGTGAGAAAGTCTGGCACCTTGAAGCAAGAAGGCCTACATTGTGCCCCAGTTCCCTTTAGTAAGCCCCCTATACTTCTGTTCCCTACCTGCCAATATGTGATAGAGGTGGGTGAGCCTCTGAAGGCATGAGCCAAGCTCTAGACAGATGTCTGGTTCTTTTTCAACTCTAGGTTCTCTTGGATCATTGACCTATCACAAGCCAATCCTTTGTGTGTCTTCTGCCTACCACCCATCTAAACATGTGCCAAAAATAAAAGATAAAGCATCAACTTTTCTTTCATATAAAGTGAGAGAGAGCAAGGGATGCCCTTTGTTTGGCTGAATTGAGCGATGTAAAACACCTGGGATTGATCCTAACATCTTCACTTGACAAAATTGTGTGATCCTAGGTAATTCTTTTATTTCACCATTTCACCTGGCCTCTTTTTGCTTCATTATCGTATGTGAGAACAACTTAAAATACATGAGTTCCCAATATGTGCTGTATAAAAACTTATCTTGTATTTGATTTAATCGACTATAATATTCTCATATATAAAAGCAACCTGGCCACATAGAGGATTCCCGTGACAAATTACTTATGTCTCTCTTTGCTAATGGCATTGCCATCAGAGATGGAGGAGGGCATGATCATGTCCAAGTTCACATTTTTATACATACCACTCACTGCAGCAATATAATCTGATGTATTGAGGTGAAACACTTCCACATTTGAGAAATACACTTTTAAAAAAAAAGTTGAAGCAACTTTATAATTTTATATATTGTTGCTGGATGTCTTTAAACATGAGGCTATTCCTAGAGATAAGTGCTGCGGATAATGTCTGTGCCTCTTCTCCTTTATGTCAGATAACGAGTAAACAGAAGCCTGCGTTTTTGCTAAACATCTTTTTAAATGTGATGAAATATTTCTCAGCACTCCAAATCAGTTCACCGATGCAAAATATTACATAGTTAATGTGGATCAATTGTCTATGTTTTAATGAAACAACAGAAGGGTCATATATGTATACTCAACCGGGCCGCATGCAGCCCCTAGGCCGTACTATGAGTATCCCTGGGCATATCAATGTGTTCAAAATGCTTTATTCACCAGTTATTCCATCTTCATCCGGTCTCCCAAAAGGTGGCTTGACGACTTATGGTCAAAACAAAACTTTTTCACTAAGTTGTAGATACACCGTTTATCATGTTTTGGGTCTGGAATTTGTCTCAGGTTCACAGCTGGGAATAGTTCTCTTTTACAACATCCCTGTTGGAGACAGCGGCTGTATTTCATCGAAATTAGCTCAAAACCTGACTCCCTTGACTCCAGAGGTGGCAAGGAGCTGGGTCTGATTTGGCGACTTCAGCGCTCATCTTTGCCCTCCTGCTTTTAAAGACGCTTGTGGCTTAATCGACTGTGAAGGGAACTCTCTATTTCATTTTTCTCATGATGCATTTGCCAATAATATTAACCATTTGACAATGAATTTCAATGTGTTTTCGTGAATGAATATAGTTCCATGATTTTTTTTTTTCCTTTAGCTTTTGTGGGTAAGGGACCGGGGCCTGGAATTGATTTTATCCCACTATATTCCAATGTAACTGCCGAGGCAAGGGAGCAAACTGGTATGTCATCTTTCCTTGAGTGACCAGCTTCCCCAGCGTCTTTTTGTAGCCATCAGGAGATGGCAGGAGACGGCTGGTAGCACTCGGCGAATTACTGGCATCTCCACACGTGAGAGAAAAGGGCACTCGCATTAAGTGGGCGTTTAACATTGAAACCTTCACTTCTCAATTGGTTACGGGCAATTGCACCTCGTCTGAGACCTGCCTAGATGCTGAGACTGATGCAGCCAGTTTTAGGAACATGTTTATTACCCCTTCAGGAACCGTGTCACATGCACTATGTAGGGCGACTCGTGCGGGGCAAGGTAAGATAAGGGGTTGGTTTGATGCAGCATGTTACAAGTCCCACAAAGAGCCAATGGTCTCGCTTCACAACCAGCCTAGGTCCGCTGTCAAGGTTGTGCGCAGTAGAAAGACATATAAAAGGGTGATTGTAGCAAAGAAAAATGCCCTCGGATGAAAAGCCCGGGAGGAGCTTCAGGATTCAAGCCTCAGGAATGACAAGAATTCCCCAGATTGGAAAGTAACCAATACCAGCCTGTATGCTGACGATGCCATCATCATGGGCCATGCACCTGTAGCATTGCACCGTGTTTCGGATGCCTTTGCATCCTTCATGGAGGGACTTGTCATGAAGATCAACATCACCAAATCCTATGTAATGTCTTGTGGTCACATGGTGGGCCTGAGACCTGCCTTCAAGCTCCAATCCAGCCCTGTTCAACATGTGACTAACTTGAACTACCTAGGGGTAACCATTAATTGTAGGGGGTCTTGGCAACCACAGATATAAAATAGAAATAATCAGTTAGCAAGGTGTATGATTGCAGTATTTTTCTTTTCCACTAAACTGGGCAAAAGGTTGCTTGCCCACATGTCGGCCATGTATCGCTTAACATGTGTTGGTTTGCCTACTAATGGTGCGGGGGTCTGGGGATCACAGGCGGTATCGCCGCTACACATCACAGAAAATAAATTCACATGTCGCTTACTGGCTCTACCACTGCCCATCTTTCAACAGCAATTGGGAGCTGGGGCTTAACCAGCTTGAGGACATTTCATGGACATGCCCAAAGCTGCTATGGTGAAGGATTTGGGTCAACAAGGCCCTCTCCTTAAATGTAATGCTAATTGAGGACTGCCTGTCCCTCTCTCGGCCCCTAGAAATTACCTGGCTGAGGAGTGTTAGGGACATGGCAGTGGCCCTGTGCAAGCAAGACTTATTTGAAGATCATTTGCGTTCCTTGTCCAGGATGCCCAAAGAAAAAACTCAGGGACACGTGTTACAGAATTTGGGAGGATTAGAGATAGGCAAAGCCATCTGCACTCCTCTGTGCTGCCTTTTATATGCAGCTTAAGCTCCTCAGGAGAATTCGGCCATTCCTGTGGTAAGATGCACAGCACTATCAGCACTTTATTTTGCTCAGGGTTTGTCTTAACCTATTTCACAGATTGGTTACTGTTCCCTAGTGCAATGACTGATTGTGCAATCGTGTGCCTTGTCCATGAGATCAGAAGACCACAAAGAGCACCTTACATGTAATGTCCTTCTGTGCCTTTTACTCCGCTTATAGGTCCCTGATTTAAGAGCTTCTTTTAAATAGGAACTCCCTGTATGATGGCACAGAAGCCTTGCACTTCCTACAGACCCTGGGATCAGAGGAGATTGTTTTCAGCATTTATGCCCTTTTAAAGCTGGTGCTCAAGGGAAGGAAATCATTTAGGTATATTCTATATAATGATGAGCATCCTGCTTGCTCTGGTCTTAGATCCGTTCCAGTCTAGCTATTTGTATAGATCAAACATTTTTCACCGCCAAGTTGTACCTTAACTCTTGTATCTTCAGCATTATTACAGCAGATATATTATGCTTGTATTATCATATGCCACAAGTTGTAACTTTCCTCTTTTTGGTCTCATGACACAACCTCCCCATAGAGAAACCATTGGCAGTTTTTAATTTAATGTTATTCGCTGCACTGAATTTGGTAATTGTACTCTGTTTGCTCCTCGGTTTTACCTCTGAGGGTTCTTTTTTAATTTGCTCTCCTTTGCCATGCAATGCTATTGTCATTTGTATTTTATTTTTGTGGTCTATATCAATATGACAGAATAAAGTTGATTTTGACTTTGAATTTTAGTATTCCTGGTCTAGATGTAGCCAAGGACTGGACAGTTCAAAGCTATGGAAAAGAAAGTGGAAAAACCATATACCTCTGTCCACCTAACCCTCCCCAGTGGAGATGGAAGCAAGGACAGATGCCATGATGAAGCACCATGTAAGTGTTGTAGAAATGGGTAACCACACCCTGCATGGGCAAAAAGGAGTGATCAGAATTACAATGATCTTTTCCAGTTGGATCTTCAGAGGAACCATCTGTAGACCACACAAATGAGGCACTAGACCTTGGCCAAGGGTAGGACATCGCATATATCTCCCAAATGTCCATTGACATGTCCCTGGAACAAAGTTGGTGGAGAAGGGGGGAGGACGAATGAGCATCCCAAAAGACAGATAAGGTTTTTTCACCCAACACGTGACAGCCCAATGAATTCAGGTTTCCACAATCCTTTGATAATGGGTTCCACCAATAAAATACATGTTGGATCAGTGGTTTAAAGCAGAGCATGGTCTGGTGTACCATAATGACAATGTCTGATGCCATGTCACCATGTCAACCACAGACAAACTTCCTCACCAATAAATAATTTAGATGACGTGACAAACTGAGAGCTCTGCTGTCACGGAGAAACAGATACTGGCAAGCAATCAATTGAGATATCTTGTAAATCAGTATAAACCCGAAATACTGAAGCAAAGTACACACTAGTGTGTGAGATTGAGACAACAGGAGGGGCCGCATGAACCATCCAGTTATCCAGATACGGGTGAACAATGATGCTCCTCTCTGGGACTTTTGGCTGACTTAATGTAAAATAGCCAGGACTTGGAATGGATACTCCCCCAAGAGAATTCCACACTTGAAGAAGCACTGTTCGACAGTCACTGGGACATGAGAATATACATTTTCTAGGTTAATGGAGGCCATACAGTCCCCTTAATACAGCATCAGGACCTTAATACAGCAAGAGAGACCCTTTGAAACTTGGTGTCCACAATGAACAAGTGGAAGCCCTTTAGGATGATTATAGAGTGCAATGATTCAACTGGTTTCAGAACCAGGACCAAAAGTTGAAAACACTCCTTGACCCCCCTCCATCCGTAGATAGTAGGATATTAACTCCCTGCAAGAGGTTGCAAGAGGTTTTCTATTCCTAGGTAGACAGCCTGATTTTAGAGGAACTGAGTGAACCATTGTGTCCTTTTCATTCCTCTGTCCTAGTGAACGGAAGAGCAACCCCTGTACAATCAGCCCCACAATGTCAAGATGATGCTGGGAATTAAGGAATTACAGCATGCATCAGGGTGCCTACACAGCAAAGGGATTAACAGAGGCCAAGCGCATGTGAGCCATGGGCCAAGTACCTCAGGCGTCGCCAAATGTCTACCATACCTCACCAAACCACAAGCAGAAGCCACATCACCCGAAGACAGGCCATACCTACAGCAAAGTTAAAAAAGAACATCTTTAGAGAGCCTAGTCGCTTACCTTCTATACCTGTCCGACACAATTGTTGACGGGGACAGGTAAAACACAGGCGTGCCTACTGGCATGGCAGTTGTTTTATAGACATTCCTTAAAGGGAAAGGAGTTCGTAAAATAATTTTATTTAAATATTTCTAGGGGTGGGGGGGATTCCATCACGAGTACGGTGACCACGAGAAGAAAGGATAAGTTACTTGCCGAGGCTGAAAACGTACCTCATCTGCAAGCGTGAAATGCAGGAGTGCAAGTAAAGGTACCCCTCTGAAAGAAGCATAACCTGTCGTGAAATGTTATTAATACAAATAGAAGTACATTGGCAACCTGACAAAAACAGGAATAATAGTTGCCTAAAATGAAAGAAGTATTTGTACTGTTTTCCCAACCAGTGAGCACTCTTTCCATCAATGCTCTACAGAAATAAATTCCACATCCTCACGTATAGTGGGAATCAAACATGTTTCTCTACGCATGCTACGAAAAGCGTTTGATGGCGCAGAGTGGTTTTTATATCATCCCCACGCGCTCATTTTCAGCGCAGTTGAAAGTCAATTGTGCCTGGAGCATTTTACCACTTTCTGTAAAGGGATTTTAAAAACTATTCCAAATAGCTCTGTAGAACCAGCGCCCGATTAAACAGAAACTTTTAGTCCCAGATAGCCTAAGCAAAAAAGTGATCTTCTGAAACTGCTATAGCAATCACATCACAGACTTACTAGCCCAGGGGAAACAGACATGTATTTTAAGTTGCATGTCGTTACTAATCAAGCTAACCCCTGGCATACCTTTCCAGTTACACAAAGGCCTTTCTGCTCCACAATGATCAATGCATTGCCAATAGCCTGACAAGAAAAAACACAACTGTAAAGGAGGTGGGTGGCGGGTACAAGAGATGGAAAACCATCCCTATGATAAAGTGAAGTTGGCGTGGACACCAAATAGCACGAAGACTAAGTCTTGCGACGTTTAGCTACTCTTCTTGTTTCATTCACATTTTTCTTCTGCAGAGCCTACTACATTGGGCAGTGGGTCAGCCCACTGGTGGGATTGGCTAACTTCATTATGAGTGAAAGAATTCTGCCCTTTTACAAGAAGCTCATGCACACATAAAGTAGCTCCTATTAGTGGCGGGTACTACTATGGTAATGTGTGTTTTAGATCAAAAAATACTTTGGCTTTTAACCATTTTTTAAAAAATGGATGAGGGTCAGGCAACTTCCCCAACAATAAAGGTTTTCGAAATCCATGTCAAAACAAAGCAAGGATTGACAAACCCAACAGGCTGGAGGCCAAGGCCAATTCTAATGTATTTACCAATCCTTATTTCTTTGAAGTTTGCACTTCATGGGCGTGCATGTGTTTCCGTGCTCTCTCCCTCGCGTGGTGCTCCTCCTCAAATATGCCCCCATCCCTCTGCGCTGTTGGTGATTCAATCCCCTCCCCAGCTCATCTATTGCTCCCCCCACCACTTAGTCACGCTTTTGCTTTGACTTTTTTTAAATTTTGTTTACTTGTCTTATTTTGTTCTTACAATTGTCCTCCTCATCGTAACTCAAGCTCTTCCATTCCTCCTCTGCACCCACTTCCCACCCAACCCATGATTTATCTTCTCCCCAAAACCTCACATTTGTTGCTCTCCCACCCCACCCATCATAGACATTGCTTTCTTCAAACATTGTTCTCCTCTTCTCCCCTCAATTGTTCCCATGAGCCCTCTGCTGGGGACCCACCTCCTTTGTTATATTCTACCCTTTCCCCACCCTTCCTCCATTGCTTCGTTGACACTCCAGCCGTGGTCCTTTCCCTGTATGCACTTTTGTGCATTCTGTTTTTTTTAAATGTATCACTCCAAGATTGGTGGCCGTCATCTTAGACTGGTAAGTTAAAATATGTATTACCTGCTGGCAGTTGTTAGTAGCTAGTTATAGTTAGGACCATTTTTTTTCCATAGGCAGAGCGTTTTATGTTTTGCCAATAACTCTGGCGCCGCTTCACAAAATTTTCTATACTTATACTTTGATCGGTTCAGCTGCTGTGTTGAAATTTCAGGGGTGATCTGTCAAGCGGGGCCGAGAAAAAGTGGGAAGTCCCACAAGGCGTTTCCCCCATTTTACGTTAATGGGATTTTTCAAATTTGTGAACACAACTACAGCCCAAACCGCTGAATGGAATTACACCCCAATTGGCAGAAAGTTATCTCTTCGTCCAGAAAGTGAACTTTTTGTGATTTGATGTAAATCCCTTCAGTAGTTTTGGATCCTCCGCGCATCCAACTGTTCACGTGCTAATATCTGATTGGCTGCCAACACTTCAACCAGGAAGTGTTGGCAGCCATCTTAGGACTTGGCTTCAGCCAAGTACCAGAAAATAAAAGTTACAAAAAAAGTAAAGTGGCCAGGGTAGGGACACCATGACCCCTTAGCTCTGGTACTGGGCTCCCAGAGACACCCTGCCAGGGCTAAAAAGCATTAAAAAAAAAAGAGAAAATCTGCGGATTTGGATCAGTGAATTTTTCCAACGTTTAAAAAAAAAGGCGGCTTTCCACCCATTTATTTTTAATTACCCTGGGTGGGCCTGGTCCCGGGGCACTGGGGGATTTAATAAAAGAGAGGGCACAATGAGCCCCCTCCTAGGGCTTCTACAAGCCCCCGGGATTGCCACCTCCCCAGGGCGATCAGAAAGAAAAGTGCAGGGGGGTGCATGGTACCTACGCGCACTGGAGACTGCCACCTCTCCAGGGCAAAAGCAAACTTTGATATGGGGGAGGCCCAATAGCCTCCCCCAGAACACCTGGGGACTGCCAACTCCCCGGGGCTAAATAAGAAGTTTGTGTGGGGGGCATATACCCCCTCCCCTGCAGCCCCGGGGAGGGCCACCTCCCTGGGGCTGAATTTAAAGATTGAAGGAGGTCAGTCACGGACACCCGGGCTCGGGGACCACCACCTCCCTGGGGCTATTTACATGTTGGAGGGAGGCCACGTGGCCCCCCTCAAGAAGCCATTAGTGGCCCTGGGGAACGCCACCCCCTAGGGCCAGCTCCTGCTATGTCCCGGGGTACCCACCCCTGGGATTTAACTGTTTGCTGTGACTTGGCAGGAACTTTGATAGTTCCTGCAAAGTCACAGTAAACACTCAGCTTGCAGCAAGAGACAGCTGTCAAACAGCTCTCACTTGCTGGGAGCGGAGGTTTCCTCTGTTTCCCAAACAGAGGAAATAATTTCTTTTGCAGACCGGGAGCTGCATCTTTAGCAGCTCCCGGTGTGCAAAAGCAGTTCAGCCTCCTGCCTGAGGCGGAGAGCCAGCTGGGATTGCAGAGGCTTTGGGACCCTCCTCACCCCCCCACAGTCCTCAACTCCCAGGAATGATGAGTGTGCCAAGGGTGATGGGGTCCCCAGGGCTGAAATCGGACGGGACAGGGGGGCTGCACAGCCCTCCTTTCATAAAAAGTATATGGTGAGGTCAGGCCCCAGAGGATGGGGTCCCCGGGGCCGAAATCAGACAGGGGAGCGGGGCTATGCAACCCCCTCCCACAAAAAAACTAAATAATAAAAGGCCAGGCCCTGGGGCATGGGGTTTCCGGGTCCGAAATCGTCCCCCTCCCAAAACAAAATGTTAAAAGGCTAGGCCGTTCTGACCTAGATGCTCATTTCCTAGAAATTAAACCTCAATAGGAAGCACTTACAAATATAAAATAGCAGGTGACGCAGTTGAAGCTCTACTTCTGGAAAGGGCAAAGGCCGTGTGCAGCGTGGGGTTGGGTGGTTAGGGGAATTGGTTACAGGGACTAGCCGCAGGCCAAGCGTGGTGGTGATTGGATTAACGTATAGTAATGAAAATTACTTTATGTTAAAAAAAACATATAAATTCACTGAAAAAAACAAAGGTTACAGCGACGTTATAGATAGGAAATAAAATTATAAAAACATAGAAATTCACTTAAAAATCCATAGGTTACAGGGATGTTATAATGTGTTCTGAATTTACTCGTACAAAACATTAAAAATTAATCAGTTATAGTTAGTTATTTCAAGTAATTATAACTCGTGCCCTCGCCATGCCCTGCCCCGATATTACAGCACTCACAACATCTTTTATAACCTCATTGATAATATCACTGTAACATTTGTTGTAAAATAATTAATAAAAAGACTATGCAGGTCAGGGGGCATGAGTTATTGTTTCCTTAGGGCCCAAGTTATAGCTACTTGAACTAACTCTAACTATAACTGGTGAATTTCTAAGGTTTTGTACGAGTAAATTCAGAACCTAACTATAACGTCCCTGAGACCTTTGTTTTTTAAGTGAGTTTCTGTGTTTATTTAAATTCTATTTTCTAACTATAACATCCCTGTAACCTCTGTTTTATATATATATATATATATATATATATATATATATATATATATATATATATATATATATATATAATGACACAAACCTGCACATTCTTGGTGTTGCATGTGTACATATACATTATCTTGCATTGTTTGCCGATGTTATCCTGCATCAGCAAGTGAGCATTATTTTTCTTTGTTTAGCTGATGCAGAAAAAGCATTGTCAAAAATCATTGTCAAAAGTCTAGTAATGCCTTCAAATGGTGAGACCACTTGGTTTTGCAAAGCCTGTTTTCACTGCTAAAGTCATAAATAGCACAAATTACCCCATTGTCTGTCCATATGGGTTGTCTTGAACATGGTTGCCTATGTGGAGTCCTGGATGGACATGGGTCTGCTCCATTTAAGAAGAATGGTGCCGACAGATGAGGGATGACTTGCCTATCTAGATTCTTCTGTGCTGAAGCCATAAGACAAGCAAGCACAGTTTGCAAAAAAGTGTAAATGCTACAATTCACAGCATGGTGCCCTCTGGTGTGGGAGGGATATATGGCAGAGAGAAGTGAAAATGTTGGTCATATCCTTTGTTAACAATTTACAAGATCCATCTGTCGGAGGAAGGTTTGAATCTCATTGTAGGTCCTTTTTGCAGGGTTAGCCCCAAACATTTTGCTCCTGACCTGTTTTGATCCTGTGCTGAATTTAGTTTTGGATGGCTTTAGCACTCTGGGCACTTTACCATTGCTGGCCAGTGCTAAAGTGCAAGTGCTCTCTGTCTAAATGGCATTGTTGATTGGTTTATCACTAATTGGCATATTTGTTTACCAGTAAGTCCCTAGTATAGTGCACCAGGTGTGACCAGGGCTTGTAAATCAAATGCTACTAGTGGGCCTGCAGCACCGATTGTGCCCCCCCCCCACCCCACATGAGTGGCCCTGCAAACATGTCTCAGGCCTGCTATTGCAGTGCCTGTGTGTGCAGTTTTAAACTGACATTTCGACCTGGCAAGTGCACCCATTTGCCAGGCCCAAACCTTCCATTTTACTACAAGTGTAACCTCTAAGGTAGGCCCAAGGCAGCCCCATGGGCATGGTGTAGTGTATTTAAACAGTGGGACATGTATTGGTGTGTTTTACATATCCTGATAGTGAAATACTGCTAAATTCGGGTTTCCCTATTCCAAGGACTATCTCTCCCATAGGGTAAAATGGAGATTGCCTTGAAATATCTTTTAAATGTAGTTTCCCATTGGGAGAAGATAGCGATATGGAGTTTGGGGGGTCTCTGAACTCACAATTTAAAAATACATATTTTGGTGAAGTTGTTTTTTGAACTGTGAGTTTGAAAATGCCACTTTTAGAAAGTGGGCATTTTCTTGCTTAACTATTGTGTGCCTCTGCCTGTCTGCTGAATACGCATCTGGGTCAGGATGACAGTTGGGCTGTTTGTGTATTCACTCTAGACGGTCACACAAAGGAAGCTGAATTGTGCCCTGCATATCGTTATGGAGCATCACCAGGCTGATGGGTCTTCCTGAGCTAGAGTGGTGGGAGGAGCTGACACGTCCACCTGAATAGGGCTGTGCCTGTCCTCAAAGAAAGCAGTCTTCAACCTCTCGGAGTGTGTCTGAAGCCAGGGCAGGGAAAGGCAGGGTCTTCTCTTTGAAGTTTGCCTACTTCAGAGACCGAAATGGGAATAGGTACTGGGCCTCTGACACCACATAGTTAGAATCCTTCTTGACTGAGGACGTTCTGCCAGGAAGAAGAGCTGGATGCTGTAGGAGGGGTTCTGCCGCCACTCTGCCTGTTGCTTTGCTGTGCTGGCCTACTGCTTGCTGCTTCTGTCCTGGGAGTGAAAGGACTGGACGTTGCTTTCTACATCCTGCTTCCAAAGGTTCTCCAAGGGCTTGGACTGAGCTTGACTCCTCTTAAGAAGTCTCATGGACATCAAAGAAGTCATCTGCCAGCACCTGGGTTCTCTTGCTGAGAGTCCTGACTTGCCAAGTGGTGCCAAATCCAGTTCATGGGCCCTTGTGAGTGAGTTCTGGTATAATCAAGAAGAAACCAAGTATATCGACTCCAGAGCGACTTCAGAGCCGTGGTACTCGCTGAGTCCAATGGCCATGATCGACGCCGCAGGCCTGACGCTGCTGCAGCGCCTCCAAAGTCCCACCACACCATGAGTCCCAAGTTCCATGTCACTGACATGCGTGACACCCGACTCCTCCACAGCACCTGTGGCCCGTGGTGTGATTGCGGCATCGCAAAGTCGACCCCTCGCGTCTTGACTTGCTGGATTCATTGACCCCACCTTGTCGTAAGGAACGGACACCTTGCAACAGATGCCGCATAACCTCCTCTGCAACCGTAAGGATCTAACACCCCACCTTCTCAGTAACACTTACCTCCTACTGGGTTGTCATGCACAACTGAGGGCAAACTAACGCAATTTATTTGCTGGTGTAGCAAAGGAAGAGGAGGTAGAGAACTGACGCCCCTGCTAGCCTGCACACTGTCTATCAATGCCTCACCTGTGGCCAAGAAATGGCTGGGTGGTCTGCTGAATCACTGGCCCGGAAGGCTGTCTGCCTATTTGCAAGCCCTCTGGAATAGCCCCTACATTTCCTGAATAGGTTCAAAATTGTTTAGCAGAGGTCAAATCCCCCAAGGAATATGTTGTAGATATGTTGTCTTTTAAGCATTCCAATTCAGAGTTCACCTTCTCCCAAATAAGATGAGACCCATCAAAGGGCATATCTATTAATGACACCCGTACATTAAAGAAGAAACCGGTGGACCTCATCCAGATATGGCTATGAAGAACAACAGTGGTACAGCCTGCTATACCAATGCAGTCCTTGATATAAAAATGTATGCAGATGACACACTTGGCCAAGTTCTGCACGTCATGGGTTGTGTGAGCCAAAGAGGACTAAGATTGTACTGGACTGCTGGCAAGATCTTGCTGGCCATGCCCCAAAAGGCACATGTGTATCACCCTAATAGGCAGAATGTGTTAATGGATCACCGCGCTAGACTGGTAGAGGAGAACATACATTTTCTTTTTGGATTCTCGATCCGGGGGATTGGGTGGAAATCAGTTAGGTTCACTTTACTATTTGAGGCCTGTAGTTGAGACTTTTTCGGAATAGTCTGGTGAGAAAATCCACATTACCAGGCACCAGTCTATGATGTCTGGCCACCTGCTGACTAAAACGTGGGCAAGAGCATAGTTTCAACCAAGTAGCCATCAGGGTATTTGTGAGGGCATCATTGAATTGGAGCAAAGGCACAGAAGTTGCTGGCCGAGACTGTAAAGTTTTCATCAAAACGTTTGTTTTAGTTTCAGTGGAGGGCAGCTGTAAATTCCAGTTCCTCAGTTGCCCTCCAAACCACCACTGCAAATAAGGCACTCTCTTCCATTTGTGGCCCATGTCACAAGTCAGGCTCTGCATCAGGGGAGGTATCCAGCCACTTTGGTGTACTGTAAATCAAAGTATGAGGCTTCATCAGGTTAATGAGGGAAGAGCATGCAGCACTGCTTACCACTCATCACCAAAATATTTGGGAGTACCCTGTTATGGCACAGGAGTAGAGTCAAAAAGTAAAAGTAATGGGGTCTCAGATCGACAGGGTTATTAGGGTGCATCACAACCGGTTGCACTTTTGTAATTTTCTAGTGTGTGATCAGTCAAGCTCTAGCCGAAGTCTGACATGGGCTTTGTCACTGAATCATCCACCAGAGTTGGGACCTGGTGTGGATTTCTAGGCGGGAGTAGAAATCTGGACTGGAGTTGGTAAAGGCCCAGAAAAGGTCCAAATGGGACAGATAGCACTGGGTAGGGGCCTGCCACCGGTAAGCCGATTGGAGGCCTTGGCAGTTCCAAATCAGATGGAACTCAAAGTATGCTGAAAATGTGCAGTATGGCCTCTTTGAAGGCCTTGCACTGTTGCAATGCCAATGATGGGCCAGAAAACTCGGGGCACAATGGGACCAATTGAGGAGTCTGTTCTGTGGCCGAGATGGTGATTACACCTTCTCTGTGGTAGCAAATTCACAAGATGAGGTCAAGTCCCATTCGCTTTCTTATGCTTGGACATACAGAAGGACTTCGAGCAGGAAATGGAGCGGTCGTGGGAATGGCTTAGTGACCTGGACTGAGACTAGAGATTTGTGCGAAAACAGCACTTCTTGTATTTCCTGATATCATTTTCGCCTCGAGGTCTTGAATCGCCTTCGACTGCACTAGGGCAAAATTAACACATAATTTAGGACTATATCCTTAGCCCAGGCACCAAAAGCACATCTTGTGCAGGACCATCACCGATCTCTGCTCTTTGCAGCCATCGTATGGCTTGAATCCTGTCATTTTCAGAGAGTACATCATTCCCTATCACAATGAGGAAATGCTTTGAGTAGTCAGAAGAACAACAAAGTCAGGAGTGGAGTTCAGGATCTTTGTTCAGATGCACAGAAAGAAAGGAACTGACGTCCCCACGTAAGGGTGGCATTAAATGTTTATCGTCACAAGAGCCCAGACCCACCAGTCTACAATATAGAAAAGATGCACTAAAGAACGCACCATGTGGGCTACTTTAGGTACATAAATTAAAAAGGGATATAAAGCAAGTATCTTACAACCCTTAAGGACAGCCCCATATGATGCTACAACCCATACATGCTGCCACAATAACTTTATTTGTCTCTGCATCAATACATTGTTAACTTGGTGTTGTGAACAGTCGGATGCATCATTTCAGATGCCTACACATTGAGAAATGAATGTGTAGTGAGTTGGGGAAGAGTGAGGGTAGAATTGCTGGAAGTTTGGAAAACCAGGTGAGATGAGGTGCAGGCAAATAAGCTACTGACAAGGAGCTGTGATGATCTAATAGCAGGACACATAGCAGGGCTAAGGACAAGGGACAGAGCAGTAGTGACTGAAACAGAAGCGTGGAAAACAATGATGCAAGAATGAAAGGGAGATGCACAGGGAAAACGGAGTCAAATACCCAAGTCCACTCAACCCGCAGACTTTGAGACAAATAAAAATAACCCTTAAACTCCACATCTTTAGTCGTCAATGCTTTCTCAATAAAACGACACCGATGCACCATAGCTAGCACGTGTTTAACCTCTGAAGACCATGGCTGGAATGTTTCTCCAGTGGGTGAGCTGCTCCTGCAATCAGTGATAAATCTGTGCTTTTCGTTCCCAAAAAGGCAAAAAACTATATTTTTATACAGTTTATGTAATTGATTTTATTAATGCTGTCACTGCATTCAGATTGGAATATGCAAATGACAGAATATGTCATCACTGCACGAACTCTGTGAGGGGATTCGGGGTTTTTTGTGTGCATATTTTTAAAATGTTGATGCTTAACCTTTTTCTTTGCAGAATAAATTAGATATGGGTGCACGGAGATGATATTGGAGAGAAAATTGTTTGTTTATTGGTTATAGCCTGCTCTATTAGAAAGATATGGAAATTAGAAGTCTTGGTAATGGTTGAGCGGCTGTACCTTTTATGATGCAGTCATGCAGCCATGATGTTCTTCGCTAAAATAGTACAGGGTTTTCTGAGGACACAATTCTCTCTTGTACATTGGAATGGGCTGGGTGAAGTTCAAGCACACAGAGTGTGGTGGGAAGAATAGCATAGGATAAGGGCATGGGAAACCGTGCAAGGCTCAACACAGTCCCTACCAAAGGCTCATTGTTTCTAAACCAGTGCTGGAAATGTGTACTCTGGTATACCAGAAGCTGAGCATATCAGAAAGAGGGTGAAGTCATGAGGTGTGGCATTCTAATGAGTGGAGCCAATGACTGATAGTCTACCTGATATGTCAGACGAACTCTGCTCCCAAAGAAAGTGGCAACCACGAATGATGTAATAGCACATCTGCTCTGGTTATCTTTATTGGTCTCAAACAGACTGCATTTTAAAATAGCTGAGGTTGCTAAGCAGTACTTTAAGTAAGTTACAAAGTTGGGGGTTCCTAAAGGGTCTCTGCCAAAGAAGAGTAGCTAATAATAGTTCACAAGAAGTGTTGCCTCTGTAGCTAAGGGAGTATCCTTATATTTGTGCCCTAAACTATTTGTTTCCAACTCCTGATCCTTCTTCTCCTCTGGGCCTTCTGCTCCTCCACATCAGCCTGTTCCTGGTCCCTTTGTCCTCATCTTTCTCCACAACTTCCTCATCGTTCAGGTCCTCCTCTTATTGCTGTTCTTGTCCTTCCCTTCTTCCTCTTAGTTCTGGTCCTTCCCCTAGCTCCTCCATATACTTGTCTTGGCTTTGCTTCTGCCCCCCTCATACTCTAGACCCTGGTTATGTTCTTCCTACTTATGATCATTGTTCTCCAAGCATTGGCCCTTTTGGCCCTTCATATTCTTTGTGGTTTGGTCCCCCTGGTACTCTTCATCTGCATTTTACTGATCCGTCTGTATCAGGTCTAGGTCCAGCTCCTTCTCAACCATTTGGTCTGCATCTTTATCCTCATTCTCCTTCTGCTAATCGCCCCATTGCATTATTAGATCCTCTTCCTTCTTGTCCTATTTCTCATACTTCTATTCCCTTCCAGTCATCCAGCTCCTGATCGTATATCTCCTTGACATCCTTCTTGATCTTTTTGGTTCTGGTTGTAATAACTCCGCTAAGCACCAAATATTGCAATATTTTACTACTAAAACAGGCAGTCACAAGTGCAGTTATCTTGCAGGCACTAGGGTTATGGTTTTAATGGCCCAGCAGGTGCAGTGGCACCAGGCCCAAAAGTTGTCAGAACTCCTCTAAACACCAAGGGGCATATATTGATGAGGCCCTAGTGCACCGTAGCGTAGCTTTTGGTGACGCTCCGGTGGTGCAGTGCCTTGAGCCGTATTTACAAGGTGGCATTAAGCCACTTTTTGTGGCTTACACCACCTTATAAATACGGCCCCTTCACATGCAGCATTGTACATGGAAGGGGTGTGCAATGGGTGTTGCTGTGGGCATGACACAGCAACACCCATTGCATTTTGAAGCTGCCTCAGATTTACGAGATTTCGTAAACCAGAGGCAGCACCAAAATCTAACGCCACCCATGGTGCAATGGGGAGAAATGCTTTAATTTCTCCTTGTTTTTTGCTCTTTCTGTGTGTGCGGCATTCTGCAGCACACATAGAAACAGCAAGTCACCATTTAAGATTGTTTTGGGGCAGAAAGGTATTCCTTCCTGCACAAAATCAATCTCCCCCTCAACGCAGCCATCCTTACACTTTGGTGCAAGGGTGGCTGCGTTGGCAGCAAATTTAGTGCAAATTTAGCACCGGCACGGGGGAAACACAGGAGTGCACCATATTATTTTAAATACGGTGCATCCCTGCGTTTTGAAAATGATGGTGCGTGACACTGCCAAACATGGTGCAGCGCCACACACCATCATTTTCTGTTAAATTTGGCCCCAAATATTGCTATATTTTATTATTAAAAAGGCAGTCACAGTTATCTTGCAGGCACTAGGGTCATGGTTTTAATAGTTCAGCAGGTGCAGTGGCACCAGTGCCACAAGGTGTCAGAGCCCCTCTAAACACACATTATTGCTCAACTTTACTACTAAACAAGCAGCTACCTTGCAGACAATAGGGTCATGATTTTAGTGGTGCAGCTGGTGCAGTAGCACCAGGGCCAAAAGCTCTAGGAACCCCTCTAAACACCAAATATTTCTACAGTTTACTACTAAACAGGCAGTCACAAGTGCAGTTACCTTGCAGGCAATAGAGCACTAGTCAGCAAACTATAGGGCTTGCCCCCAAGGAGGTCATGGCATCATCCTTGGGGGGGCACGCATCTCATCAGAAAACCTCACCTTCCATTGTGTACTTTCTAACATCGAAAGTATGCTTGTTTCATTCCCTTTTCCCCCAATCTCCAATGGAGCTCTCTGATTGGTTGCTCTGTCATATCTTTCAATCATGAGCCAGCACCATTAGCTGTGACGTTGCACCAATCACAGCGAAAGCAGCACTGAATGCGAGGGAAAATGCTTTTAGTGGCTCTTCTCCACTCCTGCCTTTTTGCCTCCCGGTTGCTGCCTCTTGTTTCCTGCTTTCTGCCTTTCCCCTTGTGGTGCTGCACTTCACCTCCTGGTTCCTGCCAACGCAGTACCTTCTGACTTTCACTGCCTCGCTGGTTCCAAGAAGAGGAGTTAAAAAATAATTGCAGGTAAGCCAACTTCGGGCATTTCCCGGACGGCTAGAAGAGTGTTGTTAGGGAGGGCTGGTTTACATGTGGTTTACATGTGCTAAAATTAACCTGCGTTTCTGACGCCCCACGAATCCTGAATGTTTAGCATTTAGGTAGAAAATAATTTGTCCAGTAATGTAAATTTGTCCCATTTTATATGCTGAAACCATCCCCTAAACTAGGACTTTATTTTTGTTAAAGGTGTTGACAGTTTTAAAGTGGTTTTGATTGAGGAGCATGCAGCGGTTTTGTAGAAGTGCAATAGTTTTATAAGCACTGCAAAGTTCCTTGTATGTTCAGCACTTTTTTGGGCAACAATAAGTGTCAAGTTAACTCCGGTGATTGATGTACCTGCTAGAGAGAGAAGAGAGTTTTGTCTAGTGGCAGTTTTTAGTCATCTAAGGTAGCACAGATGGTTGATATGCCTGCTGCAAAGAACGTGCACCATGCACATCAAAGAACAGAGGGGCAGATTTAACAGCCCCTAGCGCTTCCTTGCGCCACATGATCATCATTTTTTTTTATGCTAATGTGGCCCAACAAGGCCAACATCACAGTGACACTTTGTAACCCTTTGCACAACATTATGCCTGCGCCAGGCATAATGTATGCAAAGGGGGCGTTCCCCTATTAGGGAAGCTGAGAAAATGTTGCAAAGAAATCTAAGAGATTTTTCGGCGTCGTTTATTTCTGCACTTTTAGCACCTGCTCAGCGCAGGTGTTAAAAGGAGGTACACCACTGCTTAGAATGTGCCTCAATGGGCTTTGCTCGCTAGTTCCCCTAACTTCCGCCATGGTGCACCGCATCTGGGTGCAGTGCCAGTTTCCCTAATTCAGGCCCAATATTTTATGTGCATAGCTCAGTGGGTTGCTGCTTTTGTCACAGATATTCTTTTGTTACTGTGCAGTTCATAAGATACAATCGTATTCTAGGACAGTGAGTTATGAACTGCCATCAAAGAGCTGCATGCAAACTACTTGGTACTAGTTGGAAAGATATGTATTTTCTCAGTCTTTCATTATCTTGAGGTTGCTTAAAAAGTTTCTTTTGGGTGGAAATAAATTCTTATTATTAATGTCAACCCTAACTACTGTGTTGAGTTCTGAATCATGAGTTGGTGCTACTCCAGACAAAGCACTTTTCAAAAGTGCCTACCAGTATGGATGGCATGTGAATCCTACACCTTCTAGTCCCCTTTGTCTTAAATAACATTTTCCGTACACTGATTTACACATGCATGATGCATTGTTTCTGTATGTGTGTGTGATGTAAATTGCTGAGACACCCTACACTGGTATGAGAGGTGCTATAAAATAAATAAATTACATGTGAGAGAGGTGCTATGGTGAGAAGAGAGAAACTTTTGAAGGTTGATAGTAAGGGAACCATTGAAGAGCACCAACAAAGATTGTCGAATCCTAGTGCATAGTAAGGTCATTGTTTACTATGCTTTAAAAGCTAATACAATTGAATATATATTGACAAAGGTGTTGTAGAATGCAGCATTTTTGTCCCCAAATATTCTTGGGGGAGAACCACCTGAAAGCCCCCTTTGTATTGGTCAGACTCACTCACTGCCTTCACTATGCACTTAATGGGGCTGGCCTGACAAAATTTGCCAGGGTTGCTTTGGGTTACCAGTCCAGCCCTTGGTAAACCTTTTCAAGTAACGAGAAAAACGGTGCATTTGTCAACCTTTTTTTTTTTTTTGCTATGTCACGGCCCAATTTCTAATTTTTGCCAAGAGACTCTGACAAACCTGTGGTCACCAAGCACTAAGACATGAACGAATGGAGAAAATAATATGGGGTTAAACAGTGAAGAGGGGTTTAGGGCACTCAGTGCACTGCTTAGCCCTCTCTTCAGGTCAGGTGATTGCTCTGAAGCAGGGCGGCACACCCAGGCTGCAGCAGAACCTGTTAGCCAGCATAGCCCAGTCAGGTAATCTATGTTATGCAGTACTCAGACAGCCATCTTAAGATGGCAGTTCTGGCTGTGTCTTATATGGCATGTGGCCTTTCGGCTGCAACTCACTCACAGTCCAGACTGCATTGGCCTTGGAAAGAAGAAAAATTAAATGAACAAATCTATTGTCAGAAGTGATATACAAACATTGCATAAGTGCACGTCTTAAAATGCTACATCAAATTAGTTCCAAACCAATATGTCCTGATCCAGTAACACAAATTTCACAGAGGCACCAAAATACTGGTCGTACCTTGGGCTATTTTTTGCATCCTCATATGATATTGGGAGGTGGAGAAGGGGAGTTAAACACTGCCCATTCTGCTGCTTCTGCCTGAGCACTCTTAGACTGGTGTAATGATATTTATGTTTTGACCACTGACTCCACGTTGCACTTAGCCTAGCAGCACACCGTCACATTAGTGACCATCAGCTTTATTTTGCCTATTGATTTTACTTTAGCATTAGCCACCACCACGTTAAAAGCTGAAAATAGTTTTCCACATTGTACAATGTGCACATGTTTTTATTTTTCGTGTTCTTTCCCACCAAGGGCTTAGGCTGATAAGAATGTACTAAGACGGCAGGGAACGGTCTTGTTTGGAATTGGCAACCTTGGGATTGTGGCAAAGTCCCAACGTATTATTTTCAAAGCTGGCCTAAAGCAAACAGCATTTTTTGAATAAAATAAACTTCTGCAGTGAGAGGGAGGTTCTAGAATGTTCCTCTCTTGTTTGTTCAAAGTATAGGAGGACGAGACCAGATGGACCGGGGACAGAGAGTGTTTGCAGATCTAAGGCATATCCAGGATGCTGGAGTGTGTCATCCTTCCCATGAAGATAATTGATATCTCTCTCCTCAATTGATGGATCTGGGATCTGGCAATCTGATGCTGAATAGGAGGGAGATGAAGCAGTTGTGCCCTTGCCTCATGGTGATGCATATTTTTTAATTCATTATTTGCTTTGCATTATAATATAGATACAAATATTTGCTGTGTATATTGCAGCGGAAAATCAGTAGACATGTTTTCATTTAATTGCTGTAGCCATTTTTAAACGTGTACTTTCAGCATGCTAATCTCCTTTTACGAACCTTACGAAGTGAAATAATAAATGTCTTCTTTGGACTAAGAAGTGCATTCCAGAGATTTTTGTCAGTGCATGAGTGTTTCATCTCGGCCATTAGTGAAGCAAAACAACTGGATGTCCAGGGCTGCCCTTGCACCCACCACAGCTCACTTGGTATTTAGCAGTCAGAGCACACATATCTCCCTCTCCTGTAAGCACTTGGCATCTGGAGTCCATTGGAATTTTAGAGGTTGGAGGATTTATTCTGAAGGACCTGCATTCCTCCTGTTGTTAAATCCTGGCATGGGCTTTAACTTGCACTTCGCAGTGCGTGATTTAACTGTGCCTGTTTTCAGTGCGAAAGTGCAGTGGCCATAGCACTCACCATTTCCTTTTTTGTCACAAGAGACCTATTGAGAACATGCAAGAAACATTTCTTGATTATTTTTCTCTCTATTGCAAGGGAGAGAAAAATACTTATAGAAACACTTCTATTCGAGGGGCAGGACCATTAGAGCAAGTTTTCTTTTTTTGGGGGGAGGGGGGGTTTGGAGTGATGGATGAGGAGACAATGCTTAAGTTCCACATCTTTAACCTTTAAAAAAATGAATTGTGCAGCCTTGTCAGTGGCACCTGCAAGCACAAACTGCAGTGGGATTGGGAGCAACCATGTAAAACTTGGATCAGCTGGAATAACTGGTTATCCATATATCACTGAACTATTCTTTTATCCATATTTTATATATAACAAGAAGAACATTTTGAGAAGGATTTTTTTTTAAACTGCAAGTTTAAAAACCTATTTAACCTCCTGCAGCTGTGCGATTGCAGATGTGTGTTTGAAAACAGCAAATACTTGCTATTTATTAATATGCAGGTTCACAATTTTGTATCTTAGGTCAAGCACACTTTTGACATGGATTGTTTCCTCCAGCCAAAAGATGGTAGGATTCTCAAAGGAAAGGATTAAACAGATGGTGAGAGAAAAGCTGCAAAAATGAGGAAGTATGATGCCTCCTACTTGTACTTCGGCTTCGCCTGCATCGTTGTTACTGAAGAAATTAGGCCACAGTGTGTGATTTGTGGTGTCACCTTAGCTAGCAACAGTTTGAAACCAACCTAATGTGTCATTTGGATGCAAAACATGGGTCTCTAGCAGGGAAGAGTAGAGACTTTTTTGCCAGGAAGTTGCCCAAGATGATTCAACAGAAAGAAACCATGAAAAATGCGGCATCCTCCCAAGCAAATACCTTGAAAGCTTCATACCAAGTGGCATACCACATAGCCAAAAACAAAAAGCCTTTTACAGATGGAGAAAAAGTGATTCTGCCAGCAAGTCTTGATGTGGCTAAGGCTATGCTTGGCGAAAAAGTAGTATAGAAGTAAAAAACAATACCCATCACTAACACAACAGTTTGCCGTCACATCTCTGACATGTCAGAAGACACTGATGTACAACTCAAAGTCCAGTTGAAATCGAGTTGGTTCGTTTGATGACGCAACTGACTTGTCAAAGGAAGCCAACTTAATTGCTTATGCCCGAAACTGTTATGAATTTGCAATCCTGGAAAATGTTCTATTCTGCAAGTCAATCAAGAGGCAAGCAACAGCATCCAACCTGTTTGACTCTGTCAATGACTTCCTTGGTCTCTATGCCTTAAAGTGGGAAAACTATGTTGGAATATACACAGATGGTGCTCCTTTGATGTGTGGTGCTAGGGCAGGTCTTAAAGCTAAAGTGCTGGAAGTGGTTCCATATATTCTGTGGACCCACTATGTGACACAGCAGGAAGCCCTTGCTGTTCAAAACATTGACAGTGAACTTGAGGATGTGCTGAATCCTGCAGTAAAATTAGTTAATTTCCTTAAGATCCACCCCACATGAGCGTGTCTGTTTGCCATTTTATGTGCATAAATGGGAATTGAGCATAATGGCTTGCTGCTTCACACAGAAGTTCAGTGGTTATCCCGGGGGAAAGTACTGAATCGCATTTTTTAATTATGGAATTAAGTTTGTCAATTTCCTCTGGATTTGAACCCCTGCAAAGCCGAACAACTATGCAATCCCCATTGGCTTGTGATACATTGCTGACATCTTTGAGAAATTAAATTCTCTCAATCTTTCTTTACAGGAAATCACTTCTTTTATGATGAGTACAAAAATATCTGCATTCAAGAAGAAGTTGGATTTATGAAGAAGAAAAATTTAAGCTGGTCTCTTTGAGCCATTCCAATGTCTAGCAGCTTCTCTTGAGAAAACCAAATATGACATTTGAAGAGTTGCTTTGTTAATACAAAAATCACCTGACATCTCTTGGGTACAGTTTACAAAAGTACTTCCCTGAGAACAATGACCACATGAATGATTGGGTGTTTCAGCCATTTATGGTGACGATGGGGACCCATCTTCAGATTCTCGTGCAGGAAGAACTAGTTGAGCTCCAGAGTGACCATACGCTGCAGATGCAATTCACCCAACTGTCACTGGGGGAGTTTTGGCTGAAAATGCCTGCAGAACAGGCATGTTCAGAAACTGCTGTCAAAACTCTCCTGCCTTTTAGCTCATCGTATTTATGCGAGACTGGGTTCTCAGCTCTTGCAGTATTGAAAACAAAGTATAGTTTAAGTATTGTTTAAGACTGGAAGTGGAGCACAGTCTGAGGATGGCAGTAGCAAAGATACAGCTGCAGATTGACTGTCTCTATGGGGGAAAAACAGGCACACCCGTCACATTAGTTTTGAAAGTATTTTTATTTATATCAAGTGGAATTATATGTTTTATGCAGAAAATAAAGCAACAGTGTACATTTTTGGGCAAAGTCTTTTTGGAAACTTGATTGAACTGTGTAATAAGCCTCTGTCATCTAACCACAGGCACTCTGCATTCTTCAGTTTGCTAAACACTCTTATGTTTAATATTATTTGTCAAACATAACCAGATAATGCAGGTGGAGAAACTGTCGATGTACCAGAGTCCAGAAATGTTCCTCCGGTGGTGGCGAGGGTGCCCAACCCCTACAAAAAAAAAATCCTGGGGGTGGGACTTAGCCCAAAAAATATTTTAAGATCACTGCAATAGTGTCATGATTTGAATGGTGCAGCAGGTGCAGTGGCAACAGATCGAAAAGTTGTCATTACTCCTCTAAGCACCAAATATTGCAATATTTTACTACTAAACAGGCAGTCACCAGTGCAGTTATCTTGCAGGCACTAGGGCCATGATTTGAATGGTGCAGCAGGTGCCATGGCACTGGCCTCAAAAGCTGTAAGAACTCCTCTAAACCCCAAATATTGCTATATTTTACTACTAAACAGGCAGTCACAATTGTGATTATCCTGCTGTTTAAAGAGGCATTATCTGAATTGTACAGCAGGTGCAGTAGCCCTTTACTAACTACACATTACTATACTCTAATACAATGCCATGTTTAATAAGGTACAAATTGTGAGTTTAGAACCCTACGGTATTAGTTCAACATACATCACAACATAAACAACTATTAATGGTTTATCAAGTTTAAATAAAACATTATCATGACCTTTTTCTAATATTTATAATCCAATTAAAAAGATTGAATGCAAAAGAAAAAACAAAGGCGAAACCTATTGGCTTTGCAAATGCTTGTTTACTTTACTTTTTCTGACTTCAAAGTGAGAGGATTTATGTGACAATCTTGCTGGATGCTGGGGGTAGGAAAGAGGTTTTTTTCTAGCACACGACAACATTTAAATGAACTATGTAATTATTTCAAATTATATCAGAATTAGGAACACAAATGAAGCAAATTTTTGTTATTTCTGAAGTGTGTTGGAAACAAATACTTAAACATGATCAAAACAAATCATTACACTAGGGAGATGCAATGTGCACGCGTTTTTGTCTGTGCATTGCATAGTGTTATTGCTAAAACTGTATGTCTGTGCAAATGTAATGGCCACTTCAATTGGAAATGTGTTGTCTTTAATGGCAGTGCTACCACACCATGAACACTTCACTCGATGGCACCCCAATCTACACCACTGTACTCTACTCTGCATCACTCCACTTTATACCACTCCACGCCACTGAACTCTGCACCACTCCGCTCCTTGCCACTTTATGCTACACCTCTCTACTCTACCTTGTACCACTTTACTCTGTGCCATCGCACTCTTTGCCACTCTACTCTACACCACTGCACATATCACCACTGCACTGTACACCACACCAAACTACTGTGCACAACTCCACTTTACGCCACTGTACTCTCGACCACTCTGCAACACTGCACTCAATGCCACTGCACTCTATGCCAATACACTCTACACTCACTTTACTCTGTTGCACTCATCTCTATGCCCCTGCACTCTTCACCAATCACTCTACGTCACTCTAATCTGCTCTGCAACACTGCACTCTATGCCACTGCACCCTACATCACTTTACTCTATGCCTTTACACTCTGCCACCCTACACAATTGCACTATACCCTGCACGACTCCATTCTACGCCACTTCACTCTACTCTGAAAAACTCTATGCCACTGAACTCTACGCCACTCCACTGTACTCTATGCCACTCTACTCCTAACCACTGCACTCTATGCCAATGCACTCTACTTAACTCCACTCTGTCACTTCACTCTACACCACTGCACTCTGACACTACTTTGCAACATTGCACTCTCCGCCACTGAACTCTACACCACTCTGCACTGCTACGCTCTACTGCACTCTGCCACTGCATTGTACAGCACTATACTCTACTCTGCACCACTCTATGCTACTCTACACCACTCTGTAACTGCACTCTATCATTCAGTGCTATTCTGCACTCTATGCCACTGCACTCTATGCCACTTAACTCTACTCTTATCATTGCCCTCTGCATTACTCAACCCTATGTCACTCCATTCTATACCACCCCATTCATTCTGTACCACTCTACCCTGTGCCACTTCACTACTGCACTCTACTAAGCACCACTCTAATCTATACCACTGCATTCTATGACACTGCATTGTACACCACTGAACTCAATGCCACTACACTCAAAGCCACTTCACTCTGCCACTATGGTCTGCAACACTCTACGCCAATGCACTCTACACCAGTTCACTCTACACCACTCCAGTGCATGCCACTCTACACAACTCCACTATGCCACTCTAGTACACAACACTCTCTGCAACACCCTACTCCACTCTTCGCCATTCCACTCTACAAAACTCCACACCCTTTCCTGTACGCCACTAACTTTTAGCCATGCTGAACTGCAGCCACTTTGGTGTCCACAATGGCTAAAACACATTGGCAAAGCCAATAGCTCTTGCATGAGCGTTGCCAATGCTTGTCCTTAGAAGGCACTGAACACATGCAGGGTCCACACACTGAAAGTAATGAAATTAAGGCATCTGCTTCAGAAATCAATGTTTATCCAGCAAATTTCATGGTATAGTGTTGAAGCCTTAACTTTGGTAGCTGCTGCACTTATTGGAAGGAAGTGTGTGTGCATTTTTAGGCCACAGGTTAGAAGCATCAGAAAATATGACAGATGGTTAATGTGCTTGTGTCAAAGCATATTGTGCGGGACACAGATGTGTATATAGTGTGGACCAGTTGTAAATCCAAATATGGCCATGTAAGGTGTCTAACAACTGGGAATTGTACCCCAATACTGATTCCAGTATTGGTTGCACAATCCCCTGTACTCTGGGAGCTCCACCATGGCCCCCCAGTACTGCCATACCAGCCTTCTGAGGTTTCCGTTTCATCCCCAGCTGTTCATCTCAAAGACAGGCTTCTGCCCTCCTAGGGCTTCAGCAGCTCAATCCTAAGAAGGTAGAGCAATGAATTCCCTTTAGGAGAGGGTTGTTACACCCTCTCCCTTTGGAAATAGGTGTTACAGGCATGGGAGGGGTATTCTCCCAGAGCCTCTGGAAATGCTTTGAAGGGCACAGATGGTGCCCTTCTTGCATAATCCTGTCTACACCGGTTCAGGGACCCCCAGTCCCTGCTCTGGCGCGAAAGTTGACAAAGGAAAGGGGAGTGACCTCTCCCCTGTCCATCACCACCCCAGGGGTGGTGCCCAGAGCTCCTCCAGAGTGTCCCTGGGTTCTGCCATCTTGTTTTCAGGATGGTCAGAGAACTCTGGGAATATCTGAGTGGCCAGTGCCAGCAGGTGATGTCAGAGACCCATCCTGATAGGTACTTACCTGGTTAGTTGAACAGTCCCCCTATCAGGGCTATTTAGGGTCTCTCCTCTGGGTGTTTCTTCAGATTCGGATTGCAAGACTCCAGCAGGAATCCTCTGCATCCTTTACTTCATCTTCTACAGATGGATCAACCACTGACTGCTCCAGGAACTTTACAAAACTGCCACAAAGAACCTAAGATGACTTCTGCAACATTGTGTCTTCAGTTCCTGCCAGCAACTGCAACAGTTTCCAGGTCGTGCATCCTCCGAGGACTGCCTGTCTTCAGCCTGTACCAGAAGAACCGAAGGAATCTCCGGTGGAGTGACAGAGTCACTTCCCTGCTTCAGCGGGCACCTCTCTGCAGTGACGACCGGTGGCTTGGGTGACCTCTCCAGACGTCAGGCGGGGATCCAGCAACACGGGTGGTGGACTAAAGTGGCTCCGCCAGTCCCAACTTGTGTTTTACTCCTGCTTTCCTGGTCTCTGGGGTGGGGTATGTTACTTACCTTTGGTGTTTTCTTACACTCCCAGCGCCCTTCTACACGCTACACTTGTCTAATTGGGAAACCGACTTTCGCATTCCACCATTTTGGTATATGGTTTGTGTTCCCCCTAGGCCCATTGCAACCTATTGTGTTTTTTACTATTTGCGCTGTTTTCCTACTGTGTACTTACCTGTTTCTGGTTACTAGTGTATATATTGTGTGATTTACTTACCTCCTAAGGGATTATAGCCTACAAAGTATTTTTGGCATTGTGTGACTAAAATAAAGTACCTTTATTTTTGTAACACTGAGTATTGTCTTTCATGAGTGTAAGTACTGGGTGACTACAGTGGTATTGCAAGAGCTTTGCATATCTCCTGTTCAGCCTTGGCTGCTCTGCCTACAGCTACCTCTAGATAGCCTGGCTTCTAGACACTGACTACATTTCACTAATAAGGGATAACTGGACCTGGTATAAGGTATAAGTACCTTTGGTACCCACTTCAAACCCGGCCAGCCTCCTACAGTTAGCGTCACAATTGCTGCAAAAATATTGCTGCAAATATGTTGCTAAGGGGCGCATGGGCCTTGTAAATCTGGCCCTATGTGCACTGGAATTCTTGTTGCCCATATGCTGGGCAACTCCTGCCTTGCTTCTGCTGGAATCTGAATCTTGTTCCAGTGCAGTTTTTATTGCAGTGATCCTTATGTTACCTGCAGGTCCTGAGATATTGTAGCTCAGTTAGTTATGCACTTGCATTAAAAAGCAGCATGCAATCTGTAAGGCGCACGTTTAGAACTGTGTAGTTTTTTCGCAATCTTTTTTTTATTCTAAGGCTATTAACAGGATTACATTTGGTTGGTTATGAACACCAGAATTATACAGATACACCTTAACATGCCATACACAAACCTATACTCCTTTCACACACTGAATACATATTTGCAAATATTAGTTTGTCTCTTATCGAGTTGGGAAGTGACAGTCTGGTGTCTTTGTAATAATGTGAGCCTGAATTTGTCATGAGAGTGTTAGGTTCTAGCTGTGACAAAGGGACCTGCTGGTTGACCTTTAAGTGTGCCAGGCACTGTTGCAAAGTATAGTTGGGGACTTCTCCCTTGTTCCCTACACGAACCACAGCATATGTCCCACAGTTTGCACACTGCATCAGGAGCCAGGAAGATTCACTGGACCCATCCCCGATATCGCTCAATAATAATGTTGTATTCAAAATCCAGCTGTATTTCCCTATACTTCAGCTTTGATCTAAACATTTTCAACGGACTGCTTGACCTGCAGCTGCACACTTGTCTGATGAAAGTTACTTCTCATATTTTACTATTTTAAGCTGTGTGCAGAGGGCCTGGGTGACCTCTGAGGCTCTAAAGCTGATTAACTTCAGGCTGCAGGAAAGAGGAAATTGAGGTAGGAACAGTCTTCAAATGCTAATGCTATTGACATCAAGCAGCCGGGTCAGACAGGATTTCCTTCCGTGGATACAGTCTGTGTGAACCAGGGATGTTTGGACCACAGCGTTGAAGACACTGCGATAGCACGAAAAGTCTCTGCCACATGCTATTCACAGTTCAACCACTCAAACTTATTGTACATCAGTAGTGAGTACTCCGCTACCAACATCCACACATGTACATTTGGGGCCAGATGTAGGAAGCATTTTGCATGGTGCAAACTGCGAAAATCGCAGTTTGCGCCATGCAAAATGCTCATCGCGGTGCACATTCACAATTTGCAAGTCAGTACCGACTCGCAAATTGTGAATGCGACTCGGAAATAGGAAGGGGTGTCCCCTTCCTATTTGCGACTCGCATCGCTATGCTAAATTGCTTTGTGACTGCGAATGCGGTCGCAAAGCAATTCGCAGTTACCACCAGTGTCACACTGGTGGTAACCCATTCGCAAAAGGGAAGGGGTCCCCATGGGACCCCTTCCCCTTTGTGAATGTTGCCCAAAATGTTTTTTCAGAGCAGGCAGTGGTCCAAATGACCACTGCCTACTCTGAAAAAGCGAAACCAAATGGTTTCGTTATTTTTTTTATTTTGCAACTCGTTTTCCTTTAAGGAAAACGGGCTGCAAAATAAATAAAAAAGACTGCTTTATTTAAAAAGCAGTCACAGACATGGAGGTCTGCTGTCTTCAGCAGGCCAAATACACAGAAAGAGAGCAAGGGAAACAAGGCTAACCCACACCGCCTCCCAAAAGAAACTAAGTAATCACAAAAGGTGTGGGGTAGTAGGAACGGGGGGTAAGACTGGGTTAGTCTTAAACCAGTTCCTGGTTGCATTAAGTTGCTTGATAGGGGGTGCTGTGTTGCCCTACAGGAGTAGCAGGGGATTTTCCTTTACGGACTAGGTGGTCTCACACACATAATAGTGTCTTGCTTCATCATATGACCACCTAGCCCCACCTAAGTAAGATGATACTACTCAGGCGGACTCAACCTCTGGTTAAAAGAACCAGAGGGAGTGCTGAAATTGAATTGACTGGATAGTTACAGTGATCCAGAGGGGGTGAATAATAAAATTACCTAACATGTCACCGGTGGCTCTTGTTAGTTTTAATGGTGGTGCATGTTGGTAAGACTAAAACTAAGGGGGAAGGCTCGTTAGAGGATAATGTCTCTTGGAGTCTAAAAGGGGTTGAACATGACCAACATGTTTCTGCCCTCACTAAGTGCTGGTGGGTCAGGGGCATTCGTCAGGGTCGGAGCACCTGTAATAAGTACGGTGCTCAAAGTGAAAGTGTGTGTCCTACCTGAACAGGTAGTTCACGGTGGGGTAGGCCTATAGTAAATGATAAATAAATCACAATTAATTCAGAGTGACAGAGAGGTGGCAAACCACAGCACACGACACAGCAATCAGTGAGAAAATGAAAAAATGTCTTCAGCAGGCCACCATTCCCTGTGAGTGCAGGGACTCGCTTTGGGGTCGCAAAATGCGACCCACCTCATTAATATTAATGAGGTGGTGTCTTTGCGACCCCATAGCGAATCGCAGACGGTGTCTGAGACACCGTTCTGCATCCGATTTTGCGAATCGGAAATTGCGAGTCGCACCAACTCGCAATTTCCAATTCGCATAATCGGAACTTCCTACATCTGGCCCTTGGTCCCTATCTGGGAAGAACTGGAAGCCTATTCTTTTTTTAATTTTTTTATATTGTCCTCATTCACCCTAGGCCATATGCAAACCTCCTTTTCTTTTCAACCGGAATGCAGGAAGTTTTTCTCGGCCAGGGGTTGCTTATTACTCTCAAACAATCCTCAGACTGTCCCAGTTCTATGAGGATTTCAAAGCAGGGTGTAAAATCATTGGACAAATATCACAAATACAATTCCATTCCAACATTAATTATACAAACATCTATACATCAATCTCCTGATTTCCAGTTCATTAATGACACCCAAAAATTCCCCCACATCCTTTCCTTTCCCCCCATCCTTTGATGCAATTCTGCTGTACAAAAAACATCCTTGAGCCATTCTGAGTGGTTTGGGGGGGGTCTTTAAAGTCCATTTTCTACAAATTTCTCGCCTCCCCAACAGTATTGCATAAAATACAAACTTCTTATCTGCAATAATATCCCGACCTGACCACCCCTGCTGATCTTGAACTTGCCCAAAAATTATTAACTGGAGAGAGGGTTCAATTCCCCGATTCAATATACCTGAGATTGTTTTGCATACCCCTTCCCAAAAGAGTCGAATATCAGGACATTCCCAAAACATATGAATATCAGTTGCTTGCATTAAACCACATTTTGGACATCCCACCTCCTGCTCTCTTTGCATTTTAGATAGTTTCTCAGGGGAAATATACACTCTATGTATTGTAAAATAATGATTTTTCCTAAGAGTGGCTGGTTTCACAATACCAAAAAGCATTTTTAATGACTCTTCCCACCACCTTTTAACTGCCTCTTCTGGAAAAAATGTCCTCCACAAATCGCTAGGTAATACGAACTCACCATCCACCCCTTCCAGGATCCCCCAATACCAAGTAGACACTCCGTGAGAACCTCCTAGTGGGCTCGGGGTGATCTCACTCAATGGATTAGGCATACCAACACCTTCCTTAATCCCCTGAGCCCATTTTCTTATTTGTAAAAATTTCAATCTGGACAAAGAACCACCCGTCTTTGACTGCAATTCCTCCCAAGAGAGAAGAATCCCTTCCGAAAACAAGTCTCCCCAATATTCTAGTCCCGCTTGTCTTATCGGTAATGCCAGAACATCTTGAAAACATTCCGGGGTTCCCGGGGAGTCCCAGATCGGTGCGTCAATGTTATAATAGGTACGTTTTGCAGATTGCCTGATGTGATACCAACTTTCTGCCAGCCCTCGCATAATTTTCAACCTTATCTTTTTGAAAAATTTAGGGTCTCCAAATTTAAACATAAAGTTGGTTGAAGCACCATTAATTCTAGAGGCCATTATCTTAAACATTAAACCCGTTGTCATGGAGTCTGACGCAAGAAAAAAGAATCTAAAATTTTTCAAAAGAAAGGCCCATGCATGATATTGCAAATCAGGCAGTGCCAAACCGCTCTGAACCTTACGCAGACGTAACTTCTTCTGAGAGATTCTAACACGCTTAGATCTCCAAATAAAATTGCTTATGAGGTGCTGCATTTTTTCTATATATATTTTCTGCATTGGAAGTGGGGAGGTAGAAAACAAAAAGTTCACTTTCGGAAGAATAGCAATTTTTACCAGATTTACTCAACCTATTATCGTCAAGGGAAGATGCATCCAACCTTGTAATAAACTCTTACATTCTGCCAACAATTATTCCTGGTTCCTCTCCGCTAACTGGTTAATATCTTGAGGTATCAAAATTCCCAAATATCTAATTTCCTTTTTACGATAAGCAGATTTATATTCCATATTCCAAGCCATGATCTCCGTTTTTTCCACATTCACTTGATAGCCAGACACCCTACCGAACTCCTCGGCCAGTTTAAGGATCTCGGGAAATGCAGTCTCTAAATTATCTGTGTATAACAAAAGGTCGTCAGCATACAAAGCGAGCTTTCTTTCCCAGCCCTGACAACTAAAAGGAGTGATCATCGTATTCCGCCGAATTTTCCTCACAAATGGTTCCATGTATAAGTTGAATAGTACAGGGGATAGCGGACATCCCCGTCTAGTGCCCCTAGCTATAGCTATCGGCCCTGTAAGGTTCCCATTCACTAATATTCTGGCTATAGGAGCCCTATCTATCTGATTCACTACCCCTCAGAGATTATTTCCTAAATTAGCTTTTTTTAGCAGAAGTTTCAAGTAGACCCAGTTTACCTGATCAAAAACTTTTGCAGCATCAACCGTAATAATCCCCAAGGGGGATTCCAACGTTACTGCCAAATCTATAGCTCCTATTAATTCATATGTCAACTCATGCAAATGCCTCCCTTTCGAGAAGCCCTTCTGGTCGGGGTGAATTAAGCTGTCTGCTACCTTATTTAACCTGTCCGCCACTATTTTAGTAAACAGCTTATAGTCACTGTTCAATAATGAAATAGGTCTATAAGAAGAGCAATAAGCTGGGTTTTTCCCGGGTTTCGGTATCAATGTAATGACTGCTTCATTCCACGAAGCCGGCATACTTATCTCATTAACAAAGACCCTACCAAATAACTCAGCCAAGAACGGGACAATTACCTCACCTAATACTTTATACAATTCCACTGAGATGCCATCCGGGCCCGGGGCTTTCCCTTCCGTACCCTTAGCTAAGGCTGCCCGCACTTCCTCCACCGTAATAGGGCCATTAAGAAATTCCTGATTCTGCTGCGAAATTTCTGGTAATACATCTTGAGCTAACCAATTCTCAACCATTTCTTCTCGCACCTCTGCCTGCTCCGTGTACAAGAATGTGAAAAAATCTTGAAACCCTCGTTCAATGTCTTCCGTACGAAATAATTTAACACCCGTATCTTCAACCACTATTTCCTTAATATGACCCCTAACTTGATCTGTTTTAGCTTTCCAGGCAAGTAATTTCCCTGAGCTCTCCCCATATTCAAAATGTTTTAATTTGCTAACCTCCCATTTCCTAACCATACGTGCCTGTAAAATGTTTGCTATTCGTGTTCTTAACTCAGCCATTTCTGTTCTTACTGCTTCCTCCTGGGCCCCTTCTCCTTTACCAACCAATTTCTCGCATTTTACTAACATTTCTTGCTCCAACATATTTATTTAATCTCTGACTATTTTGTGTTTATGACATGCGATACTCCTAATTTCCCCTCGTATTACAGCCTTAAAGGAGTCCCAAACCGTTGATAACGATACTGAACCTATGTTGACCTTGAAAAAAATGTCAGTCTCTCTACGTAGTTGCACCAAAACATCCTCTTCCAACAATAGTGCGCGCTCCAGTGTCCACCTCTTAAAAACTCTTTTCTGTGGGAGCGTCAAATGCAGCATTACCGCTGCATGGTCTGATAAATGCGGGGGTAAATATTCAATCCTATCAACATTTTCCAACAACCTATCATCCACTAAAAAATAATCAATACGTGAAGCATGACTATATTTCTTGTTAAAGAATGAAAAAACTCTAGCCCCCCTTCCCTCTTCCGCCAAATATCGCACAAACCATAGTCCTTCATCATTCTCCTTAAATAATGTTGTGATTTTGGCGTGCCAAGGATCGACAAATATCTGTTCTATCTGATCTATTATCGAGCACCACATTAAAGTCCCCCGTCATGATAACATTTCTTGCTCCAACATATTTATTTAATCTCTGACTATTTTGTGTTTATGACATGCGATACTCCTAATTTCCCCTCGTATTACAGCCTTAAAGGAGTCCCAAACCGTTGATAACGATACTGAACCTATGTTGACCTTGAAAAAAATGTCAGTCTCTCTACGTAGTTGCACCAAAACATCCTCTTCCAACAATAGTGCGCGCTCCAGTGTCCACCTCTTAAAAACTCTTTTCTGTGGGAGCGTCAAATGCAGCATTACCGCTGCATGGTCTGATAAATGCGGGGGTAAATATTCAATCCTATCAACATTTTCCAACAACCTATCATCCACTAAAAAATAATCAATACGTGAAGCATGACTATATTTCTTGTTAAAGAATGAAAAAACTCTAGCCCCCCTTCCCTCTTCCGCCAAATATCGCACAAACCATAGTCCTTCATCATTCTCCTTAAATAATGTTGTGATTTTGGCGTGCCAAGGATCGACAAATATCTGTTCTATCTGATCTATTATCGAGCACCACATTAAAGTCCCCCGTCATGATAACTGCATCTGAAAAATCGATTAGCTGAGAAAAAACCCTTTTAAGAGGTTCAATATCATCGCAATTCGGGCCATAGAATCCAACCAATACCAACCTTACCTCACCAATGTCAAATCTTACTAAGACCCAACGACCAGCATGATCTGCCCTTGTTTCTAAAATCTCCAATCTAGCTTGTAATCCCTGTTTAACCAAAATAACTACTCCCTTTGTGTGAAAATTGTTGGCGGTGCAGAAACACATTTGTACCCACTTTTGAACCTTAAATAACTCCTTACACTCATCTGCAGCCAAATGAGTTTCCTGTAAGATAAAAATCTGTGCCGGAGAATCTTTTAGGTATTGTAAGATTTTATTCCGTCTTGGTTTCGTCCTTAGACCATTAACATTCCAGGAAAGTAGTTTGATCGTAGACTCCCCCAACCCCTGACCTTTGTTTAGTCTAATCATTCCAAAGTAACCCGCCTTCCCTCTGCCTCGGTGAATGAGGAACTATTTCCACACAAAAGTCAAGATCAAAAAACCCAAAAGGAAAAAAAGAAACCCCCCCCAATGAATAACCCCCCCTCCCATCACCCCCCACTATATCAGCCAACTTGGGCCTTATTTTAGAGCACCCCGCCTTCTTGGGAGCCTTTTTTATGATTTCAAAAAATATATATATATATTTTACATGATCGGTCTGTTCCTTTCTTATAAATTCTAACAGCTCATCCGCCCTGACTGTCTCCCTTATATTATACATTTTATTATTATACATTACTCTCAAGAATGCTGGGAACTTCAACTGTGCCGTAATTCCTAACTTTTTAAATTCATCCAACCTTTTCCCCAATTCCCACTGCCTGTCCATTGTAATCTTAGATAAATCGGATCTAATCTCGAATGTCATGTTTTCAACTCTTAATGATTTCTGTTTCAATGCACTACTCAATTTTTTTTCCTTTAAATGATAAGTTAGGAAATTAACCAAGATTTTCCTCGGTCTAGTGCTGTTTGGCCGCCTCGTAAAAGGGTCACGATGGACTCTCTGAATATCTTTTTCAATCTCTTCTCGACTCTCTTCCAATTCACACACAGATTTAAAAAGAGAAACCACATATGACTTCAGATTTGCTCCCTCTGCTCCGTCTGGGACTTTTAACAGCTTTATGTTGTTTCTACGCGAATAGTTCTCCAACTGTTAAATTTTTACTTGTAATCCTTGTTCCTTTTCACAAATCTCCTCCTTCTGGTGGTTTAACTCTTCCTTCATCCCTCCTACCGTCTCTTCCAATGACTGAATCCTCTCCATTAGGTTATCAAATTTTCTTTCCAGTACCTCACAGGCCTCTCTGATCTCTCCTTGATTGCTCTCCGAGCTAGCAAAGCCTTTTTTTATGTCCTCCGAAATGGCGAGAATCATCTCCTCCATAGAATGGCTATGTCTTGGGTCGGGGGCCAGGGTTTGAGAAAGGGTGGGGGCTGGTGGTTGTTTCTACCGTAACTCCTACCTCCTGTAAATTACTATCTTGCCTCAATAAAACCTCAAAACCGGCTTGTTTATCCACCTGGTGAGCCGAATTGTTAGTCAAAGGGGGAGGATCATTCATACCCCCCTCACTGGAGACTGCATTATTTCTGGTATACATATAAGTATCCATTTTTCCTTGGCCCGGTACCAGCACAATGTCTTCTGGCCTAGCCTTAAAATAAGCTCTTAATGAGGGCGCAAATCTATGTTTATTATTATTGCTTTTTTTCCCTAGTCTTCCCTCACTTCCTTTTTTCTTAATTCTGGATAAACAGTTCGCTAGGTCGGAAGTTTTGCCTTTGATCTTATGCTGTTTGCCAGTAACCTCCTTATCTCTTTTTTCCTCGTCCTAACCCAGCCCCCCCCCCCTGCAAGGTGTTAACGGAAGGCAAAGGTGGGGATGGGCTTTTATCTACACTATCTCTGGTCCCCACAACACCCACCGCCTTACTTATTTTTCCTGTATTCAAGGATAAAGAAGGGCGTATTACCGCGCTGTCAAACTCCCGGGACACTTTCCCAGGAGCTTTACTAATGCTGAGTTTGGCAGTGCCCCTGGCCCCCACAGCCCCCACGACCTTACTTGTATTTCCTCCTTTACTCGATGAGGGTGAAGAAAGGTGCGTAGTCGCGCTATCAGGCTCCTTCCCGGGGGCCTTGCCGGTGCTGACTCTGCCCGGATTCCCCCAAAGGGGAATCCTCGCTGAGCCTCTTCTTACCCGGCGGAGCTCCAGCGCGGCTCGGCCCCAGTGCCGGGGCCTCCCGCCGAGTACCTCACCCGGAGCCTGGATTTGCTGGGTTTCCAAAGTTCGAGTGACTCGAGAAGCCGAGCGTGCAGTCAAGCGGCACATTCAGCCGATCACTGCTTACGCGTGCCACGCCCCCAGGCACGGCGGGAAGTGCGTCTAGCGAGTTACGACCGCTACGCAACCTGCCATGTCCCCCGCCTCGATGTCCTGGAAGCCTATTCTTAGTCCTACAGATCCTTATATCCCTGCATCAAGGATTAAAGTGAGTCAGAGCCTCGACAGGCATGAAAATCTTGTCTGGATTCGGGTTCCTCTCTTTGCCCTCAACCAGGGGCAGAATTTCCCTCCTCTCATGAAATAAGGGGTTGCCTCCTGCCCTAGGCAATTGGCTGCAGTTGATTAGTACCACCCTTTGTGGGTTGAGTGGTGGTTTGTCAAGTGTCCAGGCTGGCCTACGCTTACGAGCTGATAGGGAGCATGGATGGGTGCAATCACAGCCCTCACAAGATACAGTTAACAGTGAAACCTAAAGAAATGAAACTACATACTTTCTGAAGATCTCAGAAAAAAGCAAAGGATTTTCCACCAAAGTGTAGAAAATGTGTAAAAATGAATAATTAAATAGGACAGAATTTGTTGAAGTATATGCTGCAGAATATCTTCAAGCTATGCAAGGAAACCAACATCTCTACCCAGAGCACATTATATGATGTACTGTAGATCGAGGTAAGTAATTATACCAATAATGGTCACTTATGTATCAAATTAAACAAACTGACAACTTTCTTAACACTGAAAATAGGTCTCATTTACTGCTCAACTCAACAATTCTCAATTAACTGCGCTCACAAGAATGAACGTTTGAATTAACTCTACGGGAAGAAAGCCATAAACCTACTACATTACATTCAGGTCTTTGCAGCGAGCTATCTTACAAGGGTTTAAACCTATCACCTGCACGTTACACCTTGATCTTTGCAACAAACACAAGATCCCACTGAGTTTACTTACTAATGTTCGAACCAGTGCCCTCAGCAGACACATTATCCGCTTGAGCTATCTTTCTAATATGGGATGCTGACACTTGCTGGGTAGACACAAACCTATGAGCAGGCACCTTAACTCATAGGTTGTCCCATTCCAGTTGACACACTTGGCCAGCAGACACATCTGTTTGGAAAGCTCAGTGAGTTAATGTTCCTACTGCGGGATACTACTGGGCCACATAAATGTCATACATGTGGATCTTTTTGCGACCAAATACGAGGCAGAGTTGGTTGAAAAAGACTCTGGTCTAATGAGTCACATGGATGACCTCCCTTCCCTACCTACTTGGCACCAGTTGTAGGGGGTTGAGCAGCGGGTGATAGTCAAGAAAGAACTGCTTTGGTTTGTTTTCTTACACAAAAGGTGTGTAAAATGTCACTCAAATCTCTTTCGATGGCTGGGCAGCATTTTACAGTCAATTAAATCTATTGGACAGAAGGGATAGTTTGGAGACTCACAGATGTACATCTTGTCACATTTTAATGAAAACTGAGTGTGAAATGCCAGGTCTGACTAGAATTTTGCATTATTATTTTTTAATAAAATAAAAATCTGAATATTTCTCTTCTATGACCTTTTTAATCTTCTTCTCTAACCAAAGCGTTTCCAGGGAACCTTCAGAAAGGGCTAGCCCTTCAATGACAAAGTGGAAACTCCAGACTAAAAGTTCAAACGCTTGAGAGCTGTTCCGCAGCCAGTGATGCATCTGAAAGGGGGTTCGGATAGGGAACTTTGGGATGTGGAACATTAGTCTATTTATTCTTTTATTAGCAGTTTTCTATTGCATGATGTTGATCCAGGCGCGACAAAGTGCTTTACATATGGGCAAGTTAGCAGTTAATAATGTACTTGTGTAGACAGACTCCTTTGATAAGATACCAACCCATGTGCTGAAACAGAGCAGTCAATGTCACAACCGGGCATTATTTCTAAACTAGATAAACTCTTTGAGAATGATGTCACCTTCCGAACATAATATATACTATAATATGTATTCCTCTCTGGGTATATGCTATCAATGATGCAGTGGTGGAGATTTTGGTCCAAGGAGGTGAAATGTTCCTCAATGGCACCTGTAAAAACTATTTCATTATTATGAGAAACAATGCCTATTTGTTTGTTCGTTGCCTTTTAAAATTTGCTTGATTTTATTTGTGAAAGGCATGCAAACGTCATGCTTTTTCTGGTGTTTAGCCCTCCTCGAGCGCACCGGCCAACTACTGAAAACATACGAGGCTCCATGTTTTCAGCATGATTTCTGGACTACTTTTTCTTTTTATTTCCTACACAGAGCGATCTCGCTGGGTTTTACACAGTGCAATCACGCTAATTTAAAAAATATTTTTTTGTTGTAAATTTCCCCTGTCCCCATCCACACCCCCGCCCACCCCTTATTACAAGTTGCAAAAGTGAGAAGCACTTCTGTCCTTTCACTAAACACCCGCCGGCCTCAAATACGTTAACAACTAAAAGTGCCAACTTCTGTCACTTAAACTCCTTTTAAACCCCCTTTACACCCACCCCCCAGTATGTGTGAATACGCAGAAGTCATTGCCCAAAGCAAAATGTGTGTTTTGTCTGTGAGGCGTTCCTGGGTGGTATTCATATATGTGCATTCATAAACAATATATCAATGTTTGCATTTCAGCTTTGAGTGTAAAAGAGGTCCAGTCTCAGCATCCTAGGGATTTGAATGTCTCTGGTCAGCAGGTGTGCTACGATGCTGATGTAGTGGCTGGTTGTGCCCTATGTAAATACAACATAACAGTTACAATATAGTTATAGATTATTGAATTATTGAATAAATTAAGGTACTTGTGACCTACACCTAAAATGTATCCTTGTGGTAAGACAATAAGAGAGAAAAAATAAAAACTGAGATTTAGGCTGACCCTAATAACAACAATCTTAGAGAAAAAAGAGTTTAGTGTTTTTTGGGATGAATTATGTAATCTTTAGCAGAGTGCAGAACCTCAGGTAGTGGATTTGGGGTTTGGAGGCCTGTACTTCAAAGGAGTTCTCTCCTAAACCGAGTACCCAAAGTCCAGGTCAGATTTTGGGTGTATTTGGAGATGCTAATCATGAGAGCAGGGACCACTTCCTGCCCCATATGTAACTCTATATGTCAAACACAGGGCCTTAAAATGTATTGTTTGTTCCACCCTTCACCTATGCAACTGGCACCTCTGCGCTGCTTTCCCGACGTGTTGGCATGCATGTGGACTTTTAACCACACACACCGCATGCCCATCACTATCAGGGTTTGCCTTTCAAAAATCCTTTGTTTTCTTTAATAAATGCTTTACATTTGTCCCTCCTTGGGCGGTTGTGTTACCGCATTGGCCATTGGCCCTGTTACATGGATAATTGCACTTTTGCTGATAACTGCGAGCAAACTTCTTTTTCCTTTTGTGTCTCTCCTTCGTGATCATGCTCATGGCGGCCGTGTTACTTTGAATCGGCTTGCATATGTCAACTGTTTTACTTTTTATTTTCAGTTTGTGTGGCAAGAAAAGTCCAGTTAGGAATTTACAACGCTAATAGCTCTAACTCGAGCAAAAACAAGACCCATTGCATTTATTATTTGTTTGTTTGTTTGTATATATGTTTATATACATATATGCTAGATAGAGGAAAAAAACGTTTTTTATTTTATTTTTTTAATTTGGCATCATTCAACAAATGTGCATAAAACTTTCAGAAGAAAAGCACATCCAATTTGGTTTCTTCATTTCAAGTTTCATGCAGATCTGTCAAGCGGGGAACCTAAACATATTGTGGCTCAAACTGTAATTCCCCAATTTACCTCCCATAACCCATCTGCCGAAATTTAAATCCCATTATAGCCCATCGGCTATAATGACAGGATATCTGTCACTGTTGTGACGGAGTAACCCATCCGGCAAGTTCTAAATGAGGCCCAAAATGTTTACTTTAAATAAAAGTAACCAGTTCATAAAATTTTAACAGAGCTCCACAAGGGCTTCCTAGCAGGCAGGTGTTTATTTAGAACAGGTATAGAAAGCTTTTTTAGTTTCAATGCACATCACAAGAAAGTATGATTCCTAATGTTGCAAAGAAAAATTTATAAAAACTTTGAATTCATGTAAACTGAACACACAGTTTAAACAAAAATAACAACTGAAAACATAAAAAGGATAAAGAAAACATTGGCAATGTAAAGTACTGACCCACCAGCCATGGCACAGAAGCTATTTATAGATAGAAGCAATGGATGACATGGACTGTCCGATTGCTGTATACATTAGTAAATGAAAGCAAAATGTGAATGGCAGTTGAGCAGACAATAGATCGAGAGAGCTGATAAAAAATCCCACAAGTGCGGATATGTGGATGTACTATTTATTTCTGGTTTTTTTAGGCCTGGCGTTAGCCAAAACCATTTGATTTTACAATAACTATATCTATAAGGTACTTATCTTTAGGGGCTTTCAGCCAACTCTCTCCATTCATTGGTCTGATGTTGTGTTATTCACATTTTCCATCTTCAGACTACAGCATCTAGCATTGGCAGTGGGTCAGCCCTCTTCAGCCAATGGGTAACGTCACTGTGAGTGATGACACTTCCCTTCCAAAAGGAGCACATCTACAAACAAGGTAGTTCCCTACAGTGCCATGGACAACTATGGTAATGTATACTTTTGGGAACTAAAATAATATTTTTCTAAAAACTTTGCCAATGCTTGTTTTACACGAGGTTCTCAAGTCTCTAGGCCTCTGCTGAAAAAGGATCTCTTTAAAACCAGATTAGTAGTTCTTAGTATCAACATAATATTTTGCCTAAGCATCCACAAACAACCAATGTTCCTAGTGGTGTGGTTGGCCGATTTGCATTTGGGTTGTGATTGTCCTCTCCTCTGAGCTGTTTACTTATAAAAGGGTACGGGTTGCACATGTATCTTGCTAAAGGGGTGCGACACATCTGCATCTGTACCATGCCAGAAAAGCCTTTAGCTGCCTCCAGGAAGCGTAGAGGAAATGGAACACTCCCCAATGCCAGACCCAGGGTCTAGGTTATCAGAATATGCGATCGATATATGTAAATGAAACATTCTAAAAATTATGGATTGCTACCATCCGCCCTCTTATAGCCGGTGGGTGAAAACACATTTTTGTTATGACATGGGAATTATTGCTTAAGTTACTTTTTTATTTTACAAAATTTCATATATATCTCGTACCATCCTGAATAAAAAATAGTGCACCATTTAAAAGCGGCAATCAATGCCAACTATTTAATATTAAATGTATAATTTGCATTAAGAAAACTAGACGAAAGCTGGACATCTGCACTCTCCCCCAAAAGAAAAAGGCTGTGCGCTGCGCTTGCCTAAGTGGCAAGGAAGAGACAGAAGGCCAGAATCCTGCATAATAGAAAGAGCAGTGCTTTTCTCCCAGAACAGCAGGCTTAAACTATTTACCAGTTAGGTGGTTTTGAACAGGAATGTGAAAAACTGTGCAGCTGCTCCTCTACACACTAACTGTGCAGTTTTGCAATTTATTAACATTTCCATAAATATTTTAGTGTTGGGTGAACACAGTTGGTAATTTTATGTGTTTTCAGTTTCCTAACAAAAACAAAAGGCAAAGTAATCTTTGCTTGTTAGTTTTAAAGAAGACTGGTGGAGGGAATGGAAAGAAAGATGAGCACAAGGTGGTTCATTGGGTCGGAGCCTACCAGACAGCCCAGCTGTCTGATTTGGTAAGACATCTTGGGGGGCATTCAGAAAGTTGACCTATGAATGCATCCTGCCTGTTGCTTGCCATTGGCTTTGTGGTTTGTAACTCACATTTTCTTGCTTTCCACTTGCTGTGTTTATTTGTTTTAGGCTGTGCAGCTTTAGTTCCTACATTCCCTAAACCCTGTTTACAGTAGAAGTGTTCCCTTTCTGTAAACAAATCTTGATCTTTTCACATTTGCTGTGCATTCAAAGAGGCCAAATGTCAAGTGCTGTTTTCCATGGGCGCTTGTTTACTTTTCTTTATCTGACTACAAAGTAAGAGGATTTATGTGACAATTTTGTTGGATACTGGGGGTATGAAAGAGTTTTTTGCTAGCACACAACAACATTTAAATACATTGTGTATGCATTTCAGAATATATCAGAATTAGGAACATGAATGAAGCACATTTTTAGTTACTTACGAAGTGTTTTGGAAACAAATACATTAATATGATCAAAAGAAATCATTACACTAGGTGATGCAATTTCCACACATTTTCATCTGTGCACTGTACCGTTTTATTAGTAAAACTGTATGCCTGTGCAAATGGAGTAGTCATTTCAATTGAAAATGTGTTGTCTGTAATGGCAGTGTGCTATCACACCATTAATATTCCACTTTATTCCCCTCCACTCTACTCTGCACCACTCCACACCACTGCACTCTGCTCTGCACCCACTCCACTTTACACCATTCCTTGCCACTGCACTCCGCACCACTCCACTTTATGCCACTGCACTACACGCCACTTCGCACTACCCCTCTCTGATCTAGCCTGTACCACTCTACTCTATGCCAATGCACTCTTACCACTCTACTCTACACCACTGCACTCTTTGTCACTGCACTCTACACCACTCCAGTCTAGGCCACACCGATCTACTCTGCAGAACTCCACTCTATGCCACTGTACCCTACACCGCTCTGCAACACTGCATTCTATGCCAATACACTCTACGCTAATGCACTTTATTCTGTAACACTCAACTCCATGCCCCTGCACTCTATGCCAATCCACTGTATGTCACTCTAATCTATTCTGCAACACCTTACTCTACACCAGTGGTTCCCAACCTTTAGACTCCTGAGGACCCCCACAGAATCATTACCGGAAGGCACGGACCCCAAAGCAATTTGTACAATTTAAATTTCAAACATTAAAATGGTATTTGCAAAAAATACACAAACAAGTACACACCAAACAAATACTCGAATTACTAAAGATATAATTATTTTATATTGAAAAAATTTAAACATTTTAATGGGAAGGTTGGCGCTGCATCTCAACGACTAGCGTTTCAATGTTTGGTTTTATTTAGGAAAGTTGCATCCCTGGGTCAGATTCTACATTCCCCAAGCATTTTATGTTTTTTATTGTTTAGGTACATAAGAGTTGAGAAAGCTTTTTCACATAAATAGGTGGTGGGGAAAGGAAGTAAAACCATATGGGCTTCTAATCTCCCCATAACGTCTCTCGCACATGTAATTCATTTGATTTATAGCACCTCTCATACCAGTGTAGAGTGTTGGAGCACTTTACAGGGGACTACAAGGTGTAGGATTCACATGTCATCCACACTCATAGGCATTTTCTAAAAGTGCTTGGTCTTAAGAAGCACAAACTTAGAATTCAGGACACAACACAGTGGTTAGTGCTGGCTTTAATAATAAGAATGTATTTCTACAAAAGCAAACCTTTTTTAGCAACATATGGAAAATAAAAGACTGGGAAAAAGCAACTTTCTAATTTGTGCCTTGCAGTTTGCATGCAGCTCTTTAATGGCATTTCATAGCTCACTGTGCTAGATTACAATTGTAACTTATGAACTGCACAGTAACAAAAGAAACTCTGTGACAAAAACAGAAACACACTGTGCTACGTGCATAAAATACTGTTCTTTGCATGATACACATTCTTTGCAGCAGGCATATTAACCATCTGCGCTACCTTTGTGTCAAAACTGCCACTAGACTAAACTCTCATCTCTCTCCAGCAGGTACATTCATCACTACAGTTATCTTGATGCTTATTTTTGAAGGAACTTTACAGTGCTTTTAAAAAAGTGCTGCACAAAGGAAGTGATAAATATAAAGACGCTCATGTGTTTGCCAGAGGCCCTAGCTGGAAAAGAGTCTCCCTACCTGCCCACACCTGCAGGCCCCCTGGGAATGTGTCACGGACCCCTGGTGGTCCGCAAACCACAGGTTGGGAACCACTGCTCTACACCATTACCCTCTGTGCCACTCTATGCTTCTTCACTCTACTCTGAAACAATCTACTCTATTCCACTGCACTCTACACCACCCTGCTTCACTCTGCGCAACTGCACTCTATGCCACTGCACTCTATGCCACTCTACACTTAACCATTGCACTCTACCCTAATGCACTCTACTCTGCATCACTACAGCCTACGCCACTGTACTCCACTCTGCAAGTCTGCACTCTCCACCACTGAAATCTGTGCCACTCTACTCTATGCCACTGCACTGTATAGAACTATACTCTGCACCACTTTATGCTACTCTACACCACTCTATGCCACTGAACTCTGACGCTCAACTCTACACTCTATGCCACTGCACTTTGATACTCTACTCTGCACCACTGCCCTCAGCATCACTCAACGCCACTCTACTCTGCGCCACTCCACTGTGTGCTACTGTACTTTTCTATGCACCACTGTAATGTACGCTACAGCATTTTATGAGGTTGTATTGTACGCTGCTGAATTCAATGCCACTGCACTCTAGGCCATTGTACTCTGTAATACTCTATTCCAATACACTCTACACCAGTCCATTCTATGCCACTCCAGTGTATGCCACCCTACACAATTCCACACTATGCCGCTCCAATACACAACACTTTCTGCCACTCTACAACACTCTACTCTTTGTCATTCCACTCTACAACATTGCACACCACTCTCCTCTTTGCCACTAACTTTTATCGATGCTGAACAGCAGCCACACTGGTGTACAACGAAGCTAAAATACATTGGCAAAGCCAATAGCTCTTGCATGGGTGATAACTATCGGCTTTGCCAATGCTTGTTTTTAAGTTTGATATGTACTGTAGTCTCTACATACCCCAGGAGGTTTTGGTTCAACCTCTTCAACAAAGGCCTTCTTTGGCCAAGAAATCATCAACCATTGGTTTGATACATTGTCAATCAGACTTTGGATTAGACCACGTGAGTATCTTAGCCTCACATTCTTTCTGTTGGCAGTTTTGCAATATTCTTCCACATACATTGCATAATTTTACATCTGAATTGTACACTTGGTTATCACACGTTTCATTCTTGAGCTCATCCATTTTACTGCTTACACAAAGAATCATTTTCAGTTCTAGCCTATAAACTGCTTTGTCTCATTTATCAAAGTCATACCTAAACAATGCATTTAGGGCAACTCTAATGTTTGCTTTTGATCAGTGGTTAATTTCAGCCAGTGGATGTTGGTGAGGCTGACTGGCACTCATTATGGGGGATCAGCACTCACTCTTCCTCCTTGGACATTTACGAAGAGCAAGAGAAGGAAAACACACAAAGGGGAAAGAAAGAGAAAGACGAAGCAGCTGTCACAATGGGAGGTTGTAGGAACTTGCAAGAGTGAGGTAAAGCGGCGAAGAGAGTCTAGTAGTTCATAAAGAGGCATGAGATGGATTCCAGATTATGCAGCCATGGTATTTGTCACACCCGTGGGCTTCTGATACCAGCTTCGGTCACCAGCACCTATTCCTCTACATTGTAAGCACTGCTTTTAGTCCATTCTCACTGTTATCAGGATTACATTTCTAAGTGCAACACACAAATTGGTGGCATTTCCACACCACATTTTGTTATTTGCTAAACCACTCTGAAACTTGTTATCTGCAGAGACCAAGAAAAAGCATTTGTTATGCTACATATTACCACATTTGTGTTGACCCCCACACTTCTCTTAACTCGAGCCACACCCAACATCAATTAATACAGCACCTCCCTCATTAGCAAATCCAATGGTACAAAAACAAAAGTTCTCATGTACAGATACATGCTAAAGATATCTACTGGGGAAGTATGCAAACGTTCACTGCTGCAATATTTCATGTCGCAAGGCACATTTCTCCAGCACCTAGTACCTTCTACCCATCCACAAATGTCATTCCCGAAAACTGTGGGGACTGGGAAGGACTATCCGAGCCAGTGTGCCTATTTAGCCTCGGAGTGGGCCGGTAATAGAAATGTTAGTGCTGCAATGTATCTCCAATTTAGAAAACAGCCAAGGAGTAAGAGGAAAAGGGAAGTGGACTGTTAGGCAATGAGAGAGAGTGGTTACAGGCTTCATGTGAGCTATGAGAGACCACTCACACTGCTCAAACAAAGAAAACTTAGGTATACAGGTTTCAGAAATGGAAACCTTAACTCACCCTTGCTAACTTGTCTGAAGCAGCAAGATAGTCATCCAACGAAAACACGTGAGATGTTATCTTTAACAAGACCTAACACCAATAGACACATATATTCTTCTTAAATGTATATCTTCTTACCTTGTAGCATTTGTCAGCAAATATTCATAGGGCTAAAGGATGAGAAGTACCAAACTAGTTCTTCCGGATATGGCCTATAATACTACCACAGCCACCGACTACAGCCTGCCGGGCACGAGTATTAAATCAGCAGCAAATGGAAAAAACATTTTTATACACAAACATACGCACATGCACACACAGTATGAAGAACCCTGAAGGTATTACCAGTGTCACTGATGAAACCTGATAAAATATTGGAAAATGGAATGCACATTACACATACCAAATAGCATTACACAGTATTCACAAAGGCTGTTTTGTGTGCAAATGCCTGGAAGTTAATTTTCTACCAAATCAATTCCACTGACAGTGATGGGTGGTAAAGGGAGCTGTGAAGAATTCCCAGTTGATGCTACCCTTATGCAGCATCATACAGGTCATGTTAGGTGTATTTGTAAAGCAGACTATCACCAGCAAGGATATCCTGGCATTGAGCAGGTGCGTGTGAGCTGAAAACTGTGGTGCATCAATAATTTGGGAAATAATTAAATCATTTCAACTGTATGTTTACCGCATTCCAATCTTGTGTGCACAGTTTAGGCCCTGTTGACTAGATGGAATCACCCGCAGTCGGGTCACACTAAACAAGGAACACTTTGCTATTGGGCATTTCCAGCATTACAGACGTTTTAGCTTACTTTAGAGTCTACCATGACCATCACACAAGTCTCGTCGCACACAAGACGGATGTATTCAAGGTTAAGCGAGGCATCACATCCACTGTGCTAAAACTAGCAGTGTTATGTTGTGGGCCCTATCACTTATCCTCATTATGCTTTGAGCTTTCTAGTTTTCAGAAAGAATTTGCTTGTTTTTGAGTCTAGCTAGGCAGTTTAAAAAATACTGTTTCAAGTGGAGTACCGGTATCGAAAATTAAAATTGTCCCTTTCTTCCTTGAACACCACCACCTACCTCCATCGGTTCTATATTTGTCTACTGGAGAGGGGTACTTTTGAGGCAATCAAATCACAAGTGCCCTTTCCTATCATGCAGTTGTCCTTCACTCTTGTGATCTGACCAGCAGTTATCAAATCATATATTCATATTCACTTAAGGGCCTGATTTAGAGTTTACAGGACTGGTTACTCCTTCACAAACTTGGTGGATATCCAGTCCACCTATTATGATTCCATTATATTCTGTGGAAATCGTAATACGGCGGACTGGATATCTGTCACGTTTGTGAAGGAGTAACCCATCAGCCAAACTCTAAATCAGGCCCCAAGTCAGTACATGTCATGACTGTGAATCAATGTCTGCAAGAAAGTCTTTCAGGTTATCTCTTCTGACCATTCTCTTGCAGAAATCAACTGATTAAAATGTGTGAAGTAAGTAACCGAATTCTGTTTTCCCTGTCTCAACTGTAGTAGCTTTCTTTCTAGGGGACATCATAGTTGTCTTACCATAGAGTGTGTGCTCACACTCATGCTTCAGCAATGTCCAGTTGTGGGAAATGGTACTCCTTTCTTCTAAAAATGTAACCCCCTGCTGCTTTGTCTCCTTCCAAGTAGACAATGAGAAACACTTTCGGTCAAATGATGAAGTGAAACTGTACCTTGGCATGGTCCTCAGAGAACCTTCTGTACGCAGCAAGATTGGGAGCAATGGGGAGTGTAAAATAGATGCATTTTGTGGTTACCCCCCAATGTAATGAACCTTCCTAAGTGGGGGAGGAAACAGGTGGATAAAGCTTTGGAACCATTGTAAAAGTAGAACAAAGCGATAAAAACAAAGGTCAATGCTATGTTGGGGTAACGTGGTTTCCCTGGTCTACTAGCTGATGATATTCCCTTGTGCAAATCAAGATGCCATATTTTACGGTTTCTGACCATCATCTTAACATCCGCGAACATGTTACCGCAGAAGAAATTTAAATTGTGGGCTCAGTATTATAACAGAGCTGGATATCAGGAGCAGCACACTTCCAGAAGCCTAGGTTTCAAGGGGCATGGACCCTGCCCTACCAGATGCACAGAAGTTGGGGTGCCCCTAAATTTCCCCCGCAGCAGAACAACGGTCTGCTTCAGGGGAAACAGAACTAAAACAATAGAAAATAAAGATTGTAATACTTGCAGGGGCACGTGAATGGTGAGCTATGGAGAAATCATATATTAGTTATTATCATAATAGCACAGGCTGCTTACTCAAAGGCGTGTGATGGCTTCTGATGTAGGATACCTGTAAACGTAAGCATAATGGACTACTTTGAAGCATTAACAATATGACTAAAAATACATTTATACTTTCTAAAATAGACAAATTAGGTGATCTAAATCTGAATAAAAAGCAGAAAACATAGAAAAAGTCACCAAAAATCAAATAAATGGCCACAAAGGAAATCCAAATTTGCAGTTTTGAACAGAACCCTGTAGTTGGTAATCCTGTCATTCTCCTTTATACAGCAGGATCATCACTTTAGGGATAACTTCCTTTTCAAAATGAAAATTAGTGATGCGTGAAACCCTAGAAACGATTATCTGATAGCTTCTTAACAGCAACGCCAAAATATTTACCCAAACTCTTGAAAAATTGTGCACTGGATGGAGTGTTACTTCTTCACTCTCAAACAAGTTGTCCTTGGGGTATTTCTACTTTAGGCGGTATCATGGCAATAAATACTTTTTTAAGAGTGATGCTTCAGGATGACATGAGCCTTTATAGCATTGCTATTCAGTGCAGCTCTTGGCTAAAAAGTGGCTTAGATCTGGGTAAATGGACATAGCTTAAAATGAGAAGCGAGGTCCACCACAGCAAAAAAACACATCAGCACTGAAACAGGCCATTTTTTCAGGCCCTACCTCTATTTAATCTCTACACTTCACGTCAGATCCACAGCTGGAGTAAAATTATGTATCCGTGTACTTGCTCAACTTAGTCCTCTTGAAAGACAAGGTACTGGGGTATGCAAATGATGATATTCTCTCCAACACAACAGCAGGTTTTTTTTTTTTGCAACGAACATTAAAGTGTTCAAAATTTATATAACTATGGTAGCTTTTTAAAGATTTCCTTAACAAAAATATTTAGCTCTTGAACATGCAGGTGCAGGACTGGGGTCTCAACCTCCCAGACATCACAAATCCAAGAAAAAACAAAAGACATCAGACTCCTCAATACACTCACGTGGTACAGCATGTCACACAAAAGACACACTCCAAAGGCCACATCCTCAACCTTGTCTTCTCAACATCAGCAACAATCCAAATTGCAAACTTGAGCTTCCCATCTCAACCGCAGTGTGGTATTCTGTTTGTTGGGGAAACATTTATGCATGCAAATTGTAATTCAAGGTTCAGGTAATTATATCTTGCCCCTTTACGCTTCGTTTATTTATGTTATGTGAAATGGTATCTTCCTGCTCTCCCTGCTCTTAGAACGGTACTGCCTGGAATGTGGGGGATTGGAGGCAGTTAAAGAAGGAGCTGAGCAGGAGCGGCTGGGGTCTTTTATTATTCAGGACTTGAACAAATAAACAAGTGTTTTACTTTTTGAATTGGTATTTTTCTTATGGATTTACTTCACGCAGACACTGAATTATCTTTGTCAAAGAGAACAGGATAGCGCCTATCATGTTCCACTACATCCTGTCCAAAGCAATAGGGGTGCCCACAGTGGAGCTCAGGCCTTGCAAAATCTCAATGCATCATATCAGGACCATTAAAAAAGGCAGGAAATAAACCAGGATAGTGGCGGTAATAGGTCCTTTTAAACCACTCACTAGAAGGAGCGGAGGTCCAAAAATCAGGGATTTTGGTGTTGCTTTATTGTTGGAAAAGTAATGCCACTTCCTTTAGTAACTGCTATAATAGGAAAGAGTGACATGAGTAGTGGCATTTGTATGGATAGAGCTTGAGGGCCCCTATAAATCACATCATGATTAGTGCAAAGAATGCCTCATCCAGCTCTGTCCCTCGAGCTAACTGTCCAAGCCCGGGCTGACCCCTGAGGATGTGACGCAAATTCAAAGATGGTAGCTTCAGAGTGCCCTATTACCTCACATTAACCTGCAAACTGCTGAAAACGTGGTTGAACTCCATGAACCTGGCTTTGCATAATAACATTGTATCATCAACGCAGTAAATTAGAAGCTCTGGTTACATTTGGGTAGGTTTTTGCTCACAGGTCTATCAAGCGAGCACACTGGTGTAAAGGAGCCACCACACTTCCCCTAAAAGACACTGAGATAACACTATCAATGTAAACATACGCAACGGGCTGTGATGCAGTATTCTCAAATGCTGCTACCTCTTGCCTCTATTCCATCGCCTGAGGGTCTTCTGCACCAATCACATTCAACCCACACCTGACTACTGCACGCAGAAGAGACTGCCAAGGGCATTGCTCTCAGAGCAATCCACTACACAGGCAGTGATTCCTTTCTGTCCCCAGGCTTTGTGGGCACACAGTAGAGACCTCAAGCAGAGTGCCACTGCTTAGGAACCAAGCACAATCCTACACTACACATGTTAGCATTTGCTGTTAAAACAAATCCTGAACTCCCATGAGAAAACATCACTATCATTTTTGCCTATGGATTGTGAATACATGCACCATAATGGTGCAACTATTTCAATGTCAGAATCGAATGAAGGAGAAACATGATAAGGCGCCTAGACAATGCAGAGGTCACCAGGACCAGAAAATGAACAGTGCCTCCTTTGTAGAACATAATCACGGGCTGTACATGCATCTTAAGTTAGGCAAGTCTAGAAGCCCTGGCACTGTGCAGTGCAATCGTAAAAACCAAGCCAATTTCAGGGCCTCACTCGTGATATGCACACAGTGACTAAGGGCAGGTGTGCACAGGACCAGCAAACATGAAAATGCTGAGAGTTCTTGAAACTGAATATATGACACGCATTAGCAAACTTTACACACTGTACTACTGTTGGTAGGGCATTCACGTGGATGTATCCTGACATTTTGTGGAAACAGTAAGCACCTTTCCTGTGCAGTAACAGCAAATTCCCACAGAATCTTCAAAGCACTACAGAAAGCAAATTCCCACAGAAGCTTCAAAGCACTCCAGAAAGAAGCGGCAGGTACCAAATCTTGTTTCAGGAGACTGCCACTGTTGCCTCCCGCTGTCACCACCACTGCAACCAATTGTGAATGCATCTCAGTTCAGATCAAAGAGTGATCGAGCTATTCCAACACTAAAGCCACACACTGCTCTCCCAATGCACCTCAGTCATGGCTTACAGGGTGCAGTATGTCCGCTGTTTTCTGTAGCACTAAATTAAAGACATCATCTGAATAAGGGCAAGCACGATTTTGAGTGTGTGCATGTGAAGATCTCTGGGAAAGAAGAGGTGTTTTTGCAGATGATGTGCAAACCATCCTAAAAATCAATGGATAGTTCAGCAGATGTGTAGGAAGTTGGCTCTGTATGTGCTATTTCAAAGTAAGGAATAGCATGCACAGAGTCCAAGGGTTCCCCTTAGAGGTAAAATAGTGGTAAAAATAGATAATACTAATGCTCTATTTTGTGGTAGTGTGGTCGAGCAGTAGGCTTATCCAAGGAGTAGTGTTAAGCATTTGTTGTACATACACATAGACAATAAATGAGGTACACACACTCAGAGACAAATCCAGCCAATAGGTTTTTGTATAGAAAAATATATTTTCTTAGTTTATTTTAAGAACCACAGGTTCAAATTCCACATGTAATAGCTCATTCGAAAGGTATTGCAGGTAAGTACTTTAGGAACTTCAAATCATCAAAATTGCATGTATACTTTTCAAGTTATTGACAAATAGCTGTTTTAAAAGTGGACACTTAGTGCAATTTTCACAGTTCCTGGGGGAGGTAAGTTTTTGTTAGTTTTACCAGGTAAGTAGGACACTTACAGGGTTCAGTTCTTGGTCCAAGGTAGCCCACCGTTGGGGGTTCAGAGCAACCCCAAAGTCACCACACCAGCAGTTCAGGGCCGGTCAGGTGCAGAGTTCAAAGTGGTGCCCAAAACACATAGGCTAGAATGGAGAGAAGGGGGTGCCCCGGTTCCGGTCTGTTTGCAGGTAAGTACCCGCGTCTTCGGAGGGCAGACCAGGGGGGTTTTGTAGGGCACCGGGGGGGACACAAGTCCACACAGAAATTTCACCCTCAGCAGCGCGGGGGCGGCCGGGTGCAGTGTAGAACCAAGCGTCGGGTTTGTAATGGAAGTCAATGGGAGATCTCGGGATCTCTTCAGCGCTGCAGGCAGGCAAGGGGGGAATTCCTCGGGGAAACCTCCACTTGGGCAAGGGAGAGGGACTCCTGGGGGTCACTTCTCCAGTGAAAGTCCGGTCCTTCAGGTCCTGGGGGCTGCGGGTGCAGGGTCTCTCCCAGGCGTCGGGACTTTAGGTTCAAAGGGTCGCGGTCAGGGGAAGCCTCGGGATTCCCTCTGCAGGCGGCGCTGTGGGGGCTCAGGGGGGACAGGTTTTGGTACTCACAGTATCAGAGTAGTCCTGGGGTCCCTCCTGAGGCGTCGGATCTCCACCAGTCGAGTCGGGATCGCCGGGTGCAGTGTTGCAAGTCTCACGCTTCTTGCGGGGAGCTTGCAGGGTTCTTTAAAGCTGCTGGAAACAAAGTTGCAGCTTTTCTTGGAGCAGGTCCGCTGTCCTCGGGAGTTTCTTGTCTTTTCGAAGTAGGGGCAGTCCTCAGAGGATGTCGAGGTCGCTGGTCCCTTCGGAAGGCGTCGCTGGAGCAGGATCTTTGGAAGGCAGGAGACAGGCCGGTGAGTTTCTGGAGCCAAGGCAGTTGTCGTCTTCTGGTCTTCCTCTGCAGGGGTTTTCAGCTAGGCAGTCCTTCTTCTTGTAGTTGCAGGAATCTAATTTTCTAGGGTTCAGGGTAGCCCTTAAATACTAAATTTAAGGGCGTGTTTAGGTCTGGGGGGTTAGTAGCCAATGGCTACTAGCCCTGAGGGTGGGTACACCCTCTTTGTGCCTCCTCCCAAGGGGAGGGGGTCACAATCCTAACCCTATTGGGGGAATCCTCCATCTGCAAGATGGAGGATTTCTAAAAGTTAGAGTCACCTCAGCTCAGGACACCTTAGGGGCTGTCCTGACTGGCCAGTGACTCCTCCTTGTTATTCTCATTATTTTCTCCGGCCTTGCCGCCAAAAGTGGGGGCCGGGCCGGAGGGGGCGGGCAACTCCACTAGCTGGAGTGTCCTGCTGGGTTGGCACAAAGGAGGTGAGCCTTTGAGGCTCACCGCCAGGTGTGACAATTCCTGCCTGGGAGAGGTGTTAGCATCTCCACCCAGTGCAGGCTTTGTTACTGGCCTCAGAGTGACAAAGGCACTCTCCCCATGGGGCCAGCAACATGTCTCGGTTTGTGGCAGGCTGCTAAAACTAGTCAGCCTACACAGATAGTCGGTTAAGTTTCAGGGGGCACCTCTAAGGTGCCCTCTGTGGTGTATTTTACAATAAAATGTACACTGGCATCAGTGTGCATTTATTGTGCTGAGAAGTTTGATACCAAACTTCCCAGTTTTCAGTGTAGCCATTATGGTGCTGTGGAGTTCGTGTTTGACAGACTCCCAGACCATATACTCTTATGGCTACCCTGCACTTACAATGTCTAAGGTTTTATTTAGACACTGTAGGGGTACCATGCTCATGCACTGGTACCCTCACCTATGGTATAGTGCACCCTGCCTTAGGGCTGTAAGGCCTGCTAGAGGGGTGTCTTACCTATACTGCATAGGCAGTGAGAGGCTGGCATGGCACCCTGAGGGGAGTGCCATGTCGACTTACTCGTTTTGTCCTCACTAGCACACACAAGCTGGCAAGCAGTGTGTCTGTGCTGAGTGAGAGGTCTCCAGGGTGGCATAAGACATGCTGCAGCCCTTAGAGACCTTCCTTGGCATCAGGGCCCTTGGTACTAGAAGTACCAGTTACAAGGGACTTATCTGGATGCCAGGGTCTGCCAATTGTGGATACAAAAGTACAGGTTAGGGAAAGAACACTGGTGCTGGGGCCTGGTTAGCAGGCCTCAGCACACTTTCAATTGTAAACATAGCATCAGCAAAGGCAAAAAGTCAGGGGGCAACCATGCCAAGGAGGCATTTCCTTACACAACCCCCCCCCAAACGAAAGAGGATGAGACTAACCTTTCCCAAGAGAGTCTTCATTTTCTAAGTGGAAGAACCTGGAAAGGCCATCTGCATTGGCATGGGCAGTCCCAGGTCTGTGTTCCACTATAAAGTCCATTCCCTGTAGGGAGATGGACCACCTCAACAGTTTAGGATTTTCACCTTTCATTTGCATCAGCCATTTGAGAGGTCTGTGGTCAGTTTGAACTAGGAAGTGAGTCCCAAAGAGGTATGGTCTCAGCTTCTTCAGGGACCAGACCACAGCAAAGGCCTCCCTCTCAATGGCACTCCAACGCTGCTCCCTGGGGAGTAACCTCCTGCTAATGAAAGCAACAGGCTGGTCAAGGCCATCATCATTTGTTTGGGACAAAACTGCCCCTATCCCATGTTCAGAGGCATCAGTCTGCACAATGAACTGCTTAGAATAATCTGGAGCTTTGAGAACTGGTGCTGAGCACATTGCCTGTTTCAGGGTGTCAAAGGCCTGTTGGCAGTCCACAGTCCAGTTCACTTTCTTGGGCATTTTCTTGGAGGTGAGCTCAGTGAGGGCTGTCACAATGGATCCATACCCCTTCACAAACCTCCTGTAGTACCCAGTCAAGCCAAGGAATGCCCTGACTTGAGTCTGGGTTTTTGGAGCTACCCAGTCCAGAATAGTCTGGATCTTGGGTTGGAGTGGCTGAACTTGGCCTCCACCTACAAGGTGTCCCAAGTAAACCACAGTTCCCTGCCCTATCTGGCATTTGGATGCCTTGATAGAGAGGCCTGCAGATTGCAGAGCCTTCAAAACCTTCCTCAGGTGGACCAGGTGATCCTGCCAGGTGGAGCTAAAGACAGCAATATCATCAAGATAAGCTGTGCTAAAGGACTCCAAGCCAGCAAGGACTTGATTCACCAACCTTTGGAAGGTGGCAGGGGCATTCTTTAAACCAAAGGGCATAACAGTAAACTGATAATGCCCATCAGGTGTGGAGAATGCTGTCTTTTCTTTTGCTCCAGGTGCCATTTTTATTTGCCAGTACCCTGCTGTCAAGTCAAAGGTACTTAGAAATTTGGCAGCACCTAATTTATCAATGAGCTCATCAGCTCTTGGAATTGGATGAGCATCTGTCTTGGTGACAGAATTGAGCCCTCTGTAGTCCACACAAAACCTCATCTCTTTCTTTCCATCTGTGGTGTGAGGTTTGGGGACCAAGACCACTGGGCTAGCCCAGGGGCTGTCAGAGCGCTCAATGACTCCCAATTCCAGCATCTTGTGGACTTCCACCTTGATGCTTTCCTTAACATGGTCAGACTGTCTAAAGATTTTGTTCTTGACAGGCATGCTGTCTCCTGTGTCCACATCATGGGTACACAGGTGTGTCTGACCAGGGGTTAAGGAGAAGAGTTCAGGAAACTGTTGTAGGACTCTCCTACAATCAGCTTGCTGTTGGCCAGAGAGGGTGTCTGAGTAGATCACTCCATCTACTGTACCATCTTTTGGGTCTGATGACAGAAGATCAGGGAGAGGTTCACTCTCTGCCTCCTGATCCTCATCTGTTACCATCAACAGATTGACATCAGCCCTGTCGTGGAAGAGCTTAAGGCGGTTTACATGGATCACCCTTTTGGGGCTCCTGCTTGTGCCCAGGTCCACCAAGTAGGTGACCTGACTCTTCCTCTCTAGTACTGGGTAAGGGCCACTCCATTTGTCCTGGAGTGCCCTGGGAGCCACAGGCTCCAGAACCCAGACTTTCTGCCCTGGTTGGAACTCAACCAGTGCAGCCTTTTGGTCATACCAAAACTTCTGGAGCTGTTGGCTGGCCTCAAGGTTTTTGGTTGCCTTTTCCATGTACTCTGCCATTCTAGAGCGAAGGCCAAGTACATAGTCCACTATGTCCTGTTTAGGCTCATGGAGAGGTCTCTCCCAGCCTTCTTTAACAAGGGCAAGTGGTCCCCTTACAGGATGACCAAACAGAAGTTCAAAGGGTGAGAACCCTACTCCCTTCTGTGGTACCTCCCTGTAAGCGAAAAGCAGACATGGCAGGAGGACATCCCATCTCCTTTTGAGTTTTTCTGGGAGCCCCATGATCATGCCCTTTAATGTCTTGTTGAATCTCTCAACTAAGCCATTAGTTTGTGGATGGTAAGGTGTAGTGAATTTATAAGTCACTCCACACTCATTCCACATGTGCTTTAGGTATGCTGACATGAAGTTGGTACCTCTGTCAGACACCACCTCCTTAGGGAAACCCACTCTGGTAAAGATACCAATGAGGGCCTTGGCTACTGCAGGGGCAGTAGTCGACCTAAGGGGAATAGCTTCAGGATACCTGGTAGCATGATCCACTACTACCAGGATATACATATTTCCTGAGGCCGTGGGAGGTTCCAGTGGACCAACTATGTCCACACCCACTCTTTCAAAGGGCACCCCCACCACAGGAAGTGGAATGAGGGGGGCCTTTGGATGCCCACCTGTCTTACCACTGGCTTGACAGGTGGGGCAGGAGAGGCAAAACTCCTTAACCATGTTGGACATATTGGGCCAGTAGAAGTGGTTGACTAACCTCTCCCACGTCTTGGTTTGTCCCAAATGTCCAGCAAGGGGAATGTCATGGGCCAATGTTAGGATGAACTCTCTGAACAGCTGAGGCACTACCACTCTCCTAGTGGCACCAGGTTTGGGGTCTCTGGCCTCAGTGTACAGGAGCCCATCTTCCCAATAGACCCTATGTGTTCCATTTTTCTTGCCTTTGGACTCTTCAGCAGCTTGCTGCCTAAGGCCTTCAAGAGAGGGACAGGTTTCTTGTCCCTTACACAGCTCCTCCCTTGAGGGTCCCCCTGGGCCTAAGAGCTCAACCTGATAAGGTTCAAGCTCCAAAGGCTCAGTTCCCTCAGAGGGCAGAACTTCTTCCTGAGAAGAGAGGTTCCCTTTCTTTTGCTGTGTTGCAGTTGGTTTCCCAACTGACTTTCCTGTTCTCTTGGTAGGCTGGGCCATTTTTCCAGACTCCAGCTCTACTTTTTCACCCTGTGCCTTGCACTGTGCTCTTGTTTTCACACACACCAGTTCAGGGATACCCAGCATTGCTGCATGGGTTTTTAGCTCTACCTCAGCCCATGCTGAGGACTCCAGGTCATTTCCAAGCAGACAGTCCACTGGGATATTTGAGGAGACCACCACCTGCTTCAGGCCATTGACCCCTCCCCATTCTAAAGTAACCATTGCCATGGGATGTACTTTTCTCTGATTGTCAGCGTTGGTGACTGTGTAAGTTTTTCCAGTCAGGTATTGGCCAGGGGAAACCAGTTTCTCTGTCACCATGGTGACACTGGCACCTGTATCCCTCAGGCCCTCTATTCTAGTCCCATTAATTAAGAGTTGCTGTCTGTATTTTTGCATGTTAGGCGGCCAGACAGCTAGTGTGGCTAAATCCACCCCACCCTCAGAAACTAGAGTAGCTTCAGTGTGGACCCTGATTTGCTCTGGGCACACTGTTGATCCCACTTGGAGACTAGCCATACCAGTGTTACCTGGATGGGAGTTTGGAGTGGAACTTTTCTTGGGACAGGCCTTGTCTCCAGTTTGGTGTCCATGCTGTTTACAGCTATGACACCAGGCCTTTTTGGGATCAAAGTTTTTACCCTTGTACCCATTGTTTTGTGAAGAGGCTCTGGGCCCACCCTCCTGTGCAGGTTTTTGGGGGCCTGTAGAAGACTCTTTACTATTTTTAGTTTTGGTTGTCTCATCACCCTTCTGCTGGGGAGTCTTTGTGACCCCTTTCTTTTGGTCACCCCCTGTTGAAGTCTTGGACACCCTTGTCTTGACCCAATGGTCCGCCTTCTTTCCCAATTCTTGGGGAGAAATTGGTCCTAGGTCTACCAGATGCTGATGCAGTTTATCATTGAAACAATTACTTAACAGGTGTTCTTTCACAAATAAATTGTACAGCCCATCATAATTATTTACACCACTGCCTTGAATCCAACCATCTAGTGTTTTCACTGAGTAGTCAACAAAGTCAACCCAGGTCTGGCTCGAGGATTTTTGAGCCCCCCTGAACCTAATCCTGTACTCCTCAGTGGAGAATCCAAAGCCCTCAATCAGGGTACCCTTCATGAGGTCATAAGATTCTGCATCTTGTCCAGAGAGTGTGAGGAGTCTATCCCTACACTTTCCTGTGAACATTTCCCAAAGGAGAGCACCCCAGTGAGATCTGTTCACTTTTCTGGTTACACAAGCCCTCTCAAAAGCTGTGAACCATTTGGTGATGTCATCACCATCTTCATATTTAGTTACAATCCCTTTGGGGATTTTCAACATGTCAGGAGAATCTCTGACCCTATTTATGTTGCTGCCACCATTGATGGGTCCTAGGCCCATCTCTTGTCTTTCCCTCTCTATGGCTAGGATCTGTCTTTCCAAAGCCAATCTTTTGGCCATCCTGGCTAACTGGATGTCCTCTTCACTGGAGTTATCCTCAGTGATTTCAGAGTTGTTGGTCCCTCCTGTGAGGGAACCAGCATCTCTGACTATTATTTGTGGAGTCAGGGCTTGAGAAGCCCTGCTCTCCCTAAGTAGGACTGGAGGGGGGGAATTTCCCTCCAAGTCACTATCTTCCTCCTCTGAGTTGCCATCCTCAGAGGGGTTGGCCTTTTCAAACTCTGCCAAAAGCTCCTGGAGCTGTACTTTGGTAGGTTTGGGGCCCATTGCTATTTTCTTTAGTTTACAGAGTGACCTTAGCTCTCTCATCTGTAGATGGAGGTAAGGTGTGGTGTCGAGTTCCACCACATTCACATCTGTGCTAGACATTATGCTTCTAAAAGTTGGAATACTTTTTAAGAAACTAAAACTGGTTCTAGAATCTAATTCAAACTTTTACAAACTTTTAAACTCTAAAAGAGATGCTAAACAGGATCTAACACAAGGCCCTAGCAGGTCTTTTAAGAATTTAGAAAACTTTTCAAATTGCAAAAATCAATTTCTAATGACAATTTTGGAATTTGTCGTGTGATCAGGTATTGGCTGAGTAGTCCAGCAAATGCAAAGTCTTGTACCCCACCGCTGATCCACCAATGTAGGAAGTTGGCTCTGTATGTGCTATTTCAAAGTAAGGAATAGCATGCACAGAGTCCAAGGGTTCCCCTTAGAGGTAAAATAGTGGTAAAAATAGATAATACTAATGCTCTATTTTGTGGTAGTGTGGTCGAGCAGTAGGCTTATCCAAGGAGTAGTGTTAAGCATTTGTTGTACATACACATAGACAATAAATGAGGTACACACACTCAGAGACAAATCCAGCCAATAGGTTTTTGTATAGAAAAATATCTTTTCTTAGTTTATTTTAAGAACCACAGGTTCAAATTCCACATGTAATAGCTCATTCGAAAGGTATTGCAGGTAAGTACTTTAGGAACTTCAAATCATCAAAATTGCATGTATACTTTTCAAGTTATTGACAAATAGCTGTTTTAAAAGTGGACACTTAGTGCAATTTTCACAGTTCCTGGGGGAGGTAAGTTTTTGTTAGTTTTACCAGGTAAGTAGGACACTTACAGGGTTCAGTTCTTGGTCCAAGGTAGCCCACCGTTGGGGGTTCAGAGCAACCCCAAAGTCACCACACCAGCAGTTCAGGGCCGGTCAGGTGCAGAGTTCAAAGTGGTGCCCAAAACACATAGGCTAGAATGGAGAGAAGGGGGTGCCCCGGTTCCGGTCTGTTTGCAGGTAAGTACCCGCGTCTTCGGAGGGCAGACCAGGGGGGTTTTGTAGGGCACCGGGGGGGACACAAGTCCACACAGAAATTTCACCCTCAGCAGCGCGGGGGCGGCCGGGTGCAGTGTAGAACCAAGCGTCGGGTTTGTAATGGAAGTCAATGGGAGATCTCGGGATCTCTTCAGCGCTGCAGGCAGGCAAGGGGGGAATTCCTCGGGGAAACCTCCACTTGGGCAAGGGAGAGGGACTCCTGGGGGTCACTTCTCCAGTGAAAGTCCGGTCCTTCAGGTCCTGGGGGCTGCGGGTGCAGGGTCTCTCCCAGGCGTCGGGACTTTAGGTTCAAAGGGTCGCGGTCAGGGGAAGCCTCGGGATTCCCTCTGCAGGCGGCGCTGTGGGGGCTCAGGGGGGACAGGTTTTGGTACTCACAGTATCAGAGTAGTCCTGGGGTCCCTCCTGAGGCGTCGGATCTCCACCAGTCGAGTCGGGATCGCCGGGTGCAGTGTTGCAAGTCTCACGCTTCTTGCGGGGAGCTTGCAGGGTTCTTTAAAGCTGCTGGAAACAAAGTTGCAGCTTTTCTTGGAGCAGGTCCGCTGTCCTCGGGAGTTTCTTGTCTTTTCGAAGTAGGGGCAGTCCTCAGAGGATGTCGAGGTCGCTGGTCCCTTCGGAAGGCGTCGCTGGAGCAGGATCTTTGGAAGGCAGGAGACAGGCCGGTGAGTTTCTGGAGCCAAGGCAGTTGTCGTCTTCTGGTCTTCCTCTGCAGGGGTTTTCAGCTAGGCAGTCCTTCTTCTTGTAGTTGCAGGAATCTAATTTTCTAGGGTTCAGGGTAGCCCTTAAATACTAAATTTAAGGGCGTGTTTAGGTCTGGGGGGTTAGTAGCCAATGGCTACTAGCCCTGAGGGTGGGTACACCCTCTTTGTGCCTCCTCCCAAGGGGAGGGGGTCACAATCCTAACCCTATTGGGGGAATCCTCCATCTGCAAGATGGAGGATTTCTAAAAGTTAGAGTCACCTCAGCTCAGGACACCTTAGGGGCTGTCCTGACTGGCCAGTGACTCCTCCTTGTTATTCTCATTATTTTCTCCGGCCTTGCCGCCAAAAGTGGGGGCCGGGCCGGAGGGGGCGGGCAACTCCACTAGCTGGAGTGTCCTGCTGGGTTGGCACAAAGGAGGTGAGCCTTTGAGGCTCACCGCCAGGTGTGACAATTCCTGCCTGGGAGAGGTGTTAGCATCTCCACCCAGTGCAGGCTTTGTTACTGGCCTCAGAGTGACAAAGGCACTCTCCCCATGGGGCCAGCAACATGTCTCGGTTTGTGGCAGGCTGCTAAAACTAGTCAGCCTACACAGATAGTCGGTTAAGTTTCAGGGGGCACCTCTAAGGTGCCCTCTGTGGTGTATTTTACAATAAAATGTACACTGGCATCAGTGTGCATTTATTGTGCTGAGAAGTTTGATACCAAACTTCCCAGTTTTCAGTGTAGCCATTATGGTGCTGTGGAGTTCGTGTTTGACAGACTCCCAGACCATATACTCTTATGGCTACCCTGCACTTACAATGTCTAAGGTTTTATTTAGACACTGTAGGGGTACCATGCTCATGCACTGGTACCCTCACCTATGGTATAGTGCACCCTGCCTTAGGGCTGTAAGGCCTGCTAGAGGGGTGTCTTACCTATACTGCATAGGCAGTGAGAGGCTGGCATGGCACCCTGAGGGGAGTGCCATGTCGACTTACTCGTTTTGTCCTCACTAGCACACACAAGCTGGCAAGCAGTGTGTCTGTGCTGAGTGAGAGGTCTCCAGGGTGGCATAAGACATGCTGCAGCCCTTAGAGACCTTCCTTGGCATCAGGGCCCTTGGTACTAGAAGTACCAGTTACAAGGGACTTATCTGGATGCCAGGGTCTGCCAATTGTGGATACAAAAGTACAGGTTAGGGAAAGAACACTGGTGCTGGGGCCTGGTTAGCAGGCCTCAGCACACTTTCAATTGTAAACATAGCATCAGCAAAGGCAAAAAGTCAGGGGGCAACCATGCCAAGGAGGCATTTCCTTACAAGATGTTTGAAACCCAAAACTTGACGACTGTCTCACACTATCATGGCATCGATAATAAGTGTGTTACCTATAGCTCAGCACTGAAACATCAGGCATCATGACAATGGCAAAAACACCTGCCTACAGCAATTTGGCCCAAGGAACTTGAGACCCTTCCAATGACATCAAGAGAGGCAAGAAACTGAGTAGTAAGCATGCAGTTAGACCTATCCTTGATATCATGCAATGAAAACACTGCAATTCTTCTTCTCACACCTCACATACCAATAAAAGCTACAAGATAACCTCATATTCATATTACTTAAGCATGAGTATGCCAACAGCCTGTTTCTTGGTGTCCCCTGTTTCATCATATGCCAAATACAACTAATCTAAAACGATACTGCAAGAAACCTTCTCCACCTCCACCCAAGAAAACACTTGGCCCCAGTCCTAAAATCACTCTACTAGCTACCTGCAGATGGATGAGCAACCTTCATCTAGCTACGGGAATCTGCATTTTCCACAGAGCCTGCCAAAGAAATGTACCATAATACCTACAAGTTAAACTCAAACAATAAGACAAAACATGGCACAGCGCTCGAGACTTCCATCACAGATCAGCATATCAATTTACTTTAGGAAATCCATAGCAGGTGCAGTTTTCTCGGAAGAAGACGCCAAGTTATGAAAGACCTTACCAGCTAACTTTTGAAGCATTCAGGAGATTCTACACTTTAGAAGAGAGGTGAAAACATAGGTATTTCCAAGATAACTACATCGTCCCGACAGGACCCAGAATAATAATCACTCAACCAGCACACAACTTTCTATGTAAATGTAATTTATGAAGGCTGACCTGTGTCTGGCCTAGATATTATATAGATATGTCAATTTATGTATTTCCGTCCTGGTCCTCACTAATAGTAATAGCATAACAATCAGTTGTCGGAAGTAGATTGTAGATTAAAAGATGCTGCATAATAACTCTCTCATATTGCTTGACCCTCTTTGTCTAACATAAGAGAAATCCCCCCGCAAGTGATATCACATCACCCAGAACAGTACCAGTCCAAAGCATTAAACCATCCATCATCAATCGAGCAGATATGTCATTATTGAAGACATCTACCAGATACGCTGGCCAATAGAAGACTCTGATTTAGTCCACCACTGGAATCCCAACTAGCAACATACTATGACTGCTTCTTGAAATCTCACAATGACGATCATATATGGGACGAGAATAACAAATTACATCCCATCAGGCCTCCCTACCATCTTGCTCCAAAATCTTAATTGCTTCTGGATCACAAACTTTGAACTAACTTTCTTAGGACCCGGTACCTTAACCAGCTTAGTAGACTATGACCATGGGAGATTCCATAAAAAGACCTGTAGAGCTGTTCAAAGCTGCTACCTTAGTGAAAACCATAAAATGCATGCCTGTCTCTCAAACTTCTTCTCCATCTCACTGCCAAGTGCTATGTCCCATAAAACGTTAACCGCACCAGAGCAGTCGTCGCACATGACATGGAAATACTTTCCATATAGCATCAAAACAAAGACAACACCCTTCCAGCCCACACACCCTATACAGTGTGGCATGTACCCATGAGGGTGACTGCCTTACTGTCCCTTATAGGGGTAGTAAGTGCTAAAGAAATATTATAATACAAAAACAATGCAATCTGTGTATGTGGGAGCTACTGTGCTCCAAATAGCTGCTTATTACAGTTCCTTACGTTAGAGAGTGTGTTGCATTATACTAGCTGAAATTAATTTGCTGAACCCATGGCATTTGGATAATGGCATTATTGAAACTCATAAGCAACAACTGTTTCTATGGAAATTGTTTGAAGAATTAAAATAAAATTGAATCTTTCATAAACTGCTCCTGTAACAAGCCTTATTGCCCGAACTAATATACTTCTCGCAGAGAACAATGCGTGCTGATTTGCAAAACAAGTGGATTAGACAAAAAACACTCACCAGCAAACACCAATAGTACAACCTTAAGGCCCTCAGTAGAGTTTCAATAAAAAAGCTAGGGGCTAAGAAGTGTATCAGGGTTCTAGGACAAAGGGGGAGACACAAATAAAGCACATCATTGCTTGTAGCGAGCTCATTCCTTCTCCCATTTCGGGAAGATCCTCCTGCTTGGGAATTACTGGGCACAGGAAGCTCTGAGCACGACGTTACACTGGTAGAGCTGATATATGAACATATAAATGACCAGGGTCGTCTTTAGGGCGGTGCGACCGGTGCAGCCGGACCTGGCGCTGACTTTGGAGGGGACTCTGTTTAAAAATATCTTTAGGTTTTCAGACAACAGTAAGGTCAAGATTACTTTGGTGGATAATGTTCCTACTGGTGAGAGATCCGAATTTTGTCTAGTGGCAGTTTTGTCTCATCATAAAGTAGCATGGAGGGTTAATGTGCCTGCTGCAAAGAACATGTACCATGCAGATCACAGAACTGAGTGCGAGGAAACTACGAGTAGCACTATAAACAAGCAATGGTAAAGCCAATAGATCTTGCCTATACAAGATCTATTGTCTTTGGCAATGTGGTTTTGCCATGAGGAACACCAGTGTGGCTGCTGTACAGCATGGCTAAAAGTTAGTGGGGTGGAGTGTTGTAGACTGGATTTTTTGGAGTAGAGGGTTGTAGAGTGGATTTGTTGCAGTAGAGCATCCTAGAGTGGAGTACAGAGAGGACAGTGTCATAGAACTGAGTATAAGGAAGTAGAGTTCAGTGGTTCAATGGCAGAAAGTGTTGTAGACTGCAGTGCCTTGGAATGGAATAGGATGGAGTGGGTTGGAGTCGATTGAGGTAATGGGGTGGATTGGATTAAAGTTGCGTGGGATGGATTAGATTAGAAAAGAGAGGGGTGGATTGGATTGGGTGGACTGGATGGGGTGGATTGGATTGGAGTGGGTGGATTAGGCTGGCATGGGGTGGATTGGACTGGAGTGGAAATGAATGGGCTGAATGAGGTGGATTGTAGTGGAGTGGGGTGGATTGAAATCAGGTGGGGTGGTTTGGGGTTACGTGGGATTGGGTGGGATAGGATGGGATGGGGTGGGGTGGGGTGGAGTGAGGTAATTGAATTGGTTTGGCGTGGCCAAACTTGATTGGGGTGGGGTGGATTGGAGTCGGGTGGGGTGGACAGGAGTGTGGTGGTTTGGACTAGAGTGGGGTGGATTGGACTGAAGTGGACTGGACTAGAGAAGGGTGGATTGTATGGGAGTAGGTTGGATTGGAGTGGGATAGATTGGAGTGGGTGGGGTGGATTGGACTGTAGTGGGCTGTATTGGATCGGAGTTGGGTGGATTGGACTGGGGTGGATTGGAGTGGAGTTGGGTTGGTTGGAGTGGGTGAATTGGATTGAAGTGGATTGGAATTAGGTGGATTGGATTGGGGTGGGGTGGAATGAATTGAGGATTGGATTGAGGTGGATTGGATTGGAGTGGGGTGGATTGGAGTGGAGTGGGTTGGATAGGAGTGGGGTGGATTTGACTGGAGTGGATTTGATTGGGGTGGAATTGGTTTGGAGTGGAATTGGACTGGGGTAGGTTAGAGTGGACTGTACTGGATTTCAGTGGACTCGATTTCAGTGGGTGGATTGTGGTAGATTGGACTGGAGGGAGGTAGGGTTGGTTGGAATGGTGTGGGTGGAGTGGATTGGAGAAGGGTGGATTGGACTGGGGTGGGTGGATTAGAGTGGGGTAGATTGGAGTGGAGTGTGCGGATTGGAGTGGGTGAATTGGACTGGTGTGGGGGTTTGGAGTTAGGTAGGGTGGATTGGATTGGATTGGGGTTGATTGGGTTGCAGTACTTGGACTAGAGTGGGCTGGGTTGGATTGGAAGGGGTTAGAATGGATTGGAGTGGCCTGGGTTGGGTTGAAATGGGTTGGATTGGATTGGAGTGGGGTGGGTTAGATTGGAGTGGGGTGGATTGGAGCAGGGTGGGCGGTTAGGAATGGGGTGGCCTGGAGTGGGGCGATTGGAGTGGGGTGGGATGGATTGGGGTGGGGTGGATTGGATTGAGGATTGAATTGAGGTGGATTGGAGTGGGTGGTTTTCTTGGGGTGGGGTGGATTGGGGTAGATATGAGTGGGGTGGATTTGATTGGAGTGGATTTGATTGGGGTGGAATTGGATTGGGGTGGAATTGGACTGGGGTGGGTTGGACTGGACTGGACTTGAGTGGACTGGATTTGAGTGGGGTGGATTGGACTGGAGTGAAGTGGGGTGGATTGGAATGGTGTGGGATGGAGTGGATTGGAGAAGGGTGGATTGGACTGGGGTGGGTGGATTGGAGTGGGGGGGATTGGAGTGGAGTGTGTGGATTGGAGTGGGTGAGTTGGATTGGTGTGGGGGATTGGAGTTGGGTAGGGTGGACTGGATTGGAGTGGTGTTGATTGGGTTGCAATGGATTGGACTAGAGTGGGATGGGTTGGGTTGGAAGGGGTTGGATTGGATTGGAGTGGGCTGGGTGTAAATGTGTTGGATTGGATTTGAGTGGGGTGGGTTAGATTGGAATGGGGTGGACTTGATTGGATGGGTGGGTGGTTTGGAATGGGGTGGACTGGAGTGGGTTGGATTGGAGTCGTGGGGTGGATTGGACTGGGTGGGTTATACTGGAGTGGGTGGGTTGGACTGGAGTGGGTGGATTGACTAGAGTGGGTTGGAGTCACTCGAGTGTGCTGGATGGGACTGGAGTGGAGTGGAGTGGGTAGAATGGAATGAATTGGAACGGGGTGTATTGGAGAGGGATGGAGTCTGGTGGGTTGGAGTGGATTGGGGTGAGGTGAGGTGGATTGCATTGGAGTTGTGTAGACTGTATTGGGTAGATTGATGTGGGGTGGATTGGGGTGGGGTTAACTGTGGTGGATTGTAATGGAGTGGAGTGGATGTAGGTGAATTTGGATGGAGTGAGGTGGATTGGATTGTGGTGAGGTGGACTGGATTGGGGTGGGGCGAATTGTAGAAGGGGCAGACTGTTTTGGATTGGACAGGGGCAGACTAGAGTGATGCAGATTGGAATGGGGCAGATTGGAGTAAGGCAGATTGTTTTGGATTGAACTGGGGCAGACTGGAGTGGGCGGAGTGGTTTGGGATGGAGCAGCTTGTTTTGGATTGGAGTGGGGCAGATTGCTTTGGATTGCAGAGGGGCAGATTGGAGTGGAGTAGATTGTTTTGGATTGGAGCAGAGCACCTTGGAGTGGGACAGATTATTTTGGATCGGAGTAGGGCAGACTGGAGAGGGGAAGATTGTTCTGGATTGAAGTGGAGCAGATTGTTTTGGATTGGAGTGAGAAAGATTGGAGTGGGGCAGGTGGGAGTGGGGCTGATTTTTTGTACTGGAATGGGGCAGTGTTTTAGATTTAAGTGGAGCATATTGTTTTGGATTGGAGGTGAGCAGATTGGAGTGAGGCAGATTGTTTTGGACTGGAGTGGGGCAGATTGTTTTTGATTGGAGTGAGGAAGACTGGAGTGGGACAGATTGCTTTGGACTAGAATGGGGCATATTGGAGTAGGGCAGATTGTTGTGGTTTGGAGTGGGCAGATTGTTTTGATTGAAGTCGGGCAGACTGGAGTGGGGTCGACTGGTGTGGGGACAATTGGAGGATGGCAAATTGTTTTGGATTGGAATGGGGTGGAATAGATTGGAGTGGAGTGGATTAAGGTGTCATAGAAAGGAGGGAGGCAGATGGGAGTGGAGCAGGTTGGAATGGAGCAGGTTGGTGTGGGGCAGTTTGGAGTGGGGAAGACTGCTTTGGATTGGAGTAGGGCAGACTGATTTGCATTGGATTGGGGCAGATTGAAGTGTGATGGGTTGGGAGGACTGGAGTGTGGTGGACTGGATTGGGGAAAGGGATTTTGATTGGAATGGCTTGGATTTGAGTGGGGTGGATTGGATTGGTCTGGGATGGAATGGACTGAGTGGGTGTATTGTTGTGAGGTGATATGGGCTGGATTGGAGTGGGGCAGGTTGAATTGAAATTAGGTGGATTGGGTTGTACTGCACGATTATGTAAAAGCACACTTTTGGAAATTACACATAAGAAAGAAACAATGTCACTTTGCAATATTTAGAACAAGATAATCATCATCTTTTGAGCACAGCACCGACAAGCAAATTAAAAAAAAGAGTGCAAAGTGAGAAAAAAAGGCTTGTCAAACTAAAAGAAAAAAGTTAACTATAGAAAATAAAATTTTACAATTTTGTTTGTCCTGCTCGGCACGTTTTTGTCAGTCACACACTTTCTGTTTGCAGGGCACTAGAACAAAAGTGTATCTCAATCATGTCGGGAGCAGCGGACGGGCACTGATTACGTTGAATCAGTCAGTGCTTGGTCCCTGCTCCACAGACAGGAACGGAAAGGATGATATGCCTGCAGTGACCAATTACAAGGCTGTAAAGAAGAGTGCCGTGCAAGCCAACAAATGGCATGCAACAGGCAGGCTCAAAGCCCTTTTCTGTTTCAGGAGTGTCTTGCAAGCAAGAAGCATTAGCTAGTGCATGCTATTGCAGGCTCAACCCTAAATTACATTTATGTAAGAGAGAGGCTATGGAGATATGAAGCACACTGTTGGCGGGTGGTAGTGAGGGAATTCATGGAGAAGGGGGTTGTGGGGGGGGGGTCGTTCCAAAAAGGGTTTTGCACCGGGCACCACCAGCCCTAAAGCCAGCCCTGTAAAAATCATATGTATATATGTAGGTATAAGTTATTGGTATAGTGTAGACATAGTCAAAGGGCAGCAGTGTGCTGTACATGATCAAAATGCTAGTTGGGAAGCACCTTTTCCACATGTTGCAGAAGTAAATCACCAGGCATAGTCATCATTTTTGGGGATCTGCTTCTATGATAGCAGACAGGAAAATGACAGCAAATAGTAGAATTGTTTGGAACAGGGGAACATTGACTGCTGAACTCTTCTTCCACCTCGCACAACATTTTATGAATTCATCATGCCTTATTGGGCCACAGAATGGTGAAGAAACATGCTGGCTGTTCCATTTAGTCTAATTAGCTGCACAGCTTCACATCAAAATGGTATAAACACAAAGACCTATTCTGATTGGTCACAATGAGTCTAAATAGAATTGTTGAAAGTACTTCCTATCTCAGCCAATCTGATTGGCTGCTCTTCAAAATGTCAGACTCGGTCCCTGTTTTGAGAACACTATGACTGGATACCAATCCAAGTACCTGGTCCAATATAAATGCAAATACAGTAAAATACAATATGCACTGGTGTAGCTTTGGGTGGTTGTGTTTGGGGTTTTACACCACCCCCGAAAAATTATTTTCTGATAAATAGGGGGGTACAGGTGCCTTCAGTTGGCATTGTGAGATGACAGATTTCATCATGAATTTTGACATACACACCAACAAAAATACAGTGACACTCTCCCCATCTCTTTTTTGAAAGTCACAAAAAGTGTTGGTCATTTTAAAAAATATTGGCCCATATTTATACTTTTTGACGCAAAACTGCGCCAACGCAGTTTTCCGTCAAAAAAATTAGCGCCGGCTAACGCCATTCTGAAGCACCATGCGGGCGCCTTATTTATTGAATGACGTTAGCCGGCGTTAGCCGCCGGCGCCGTCTGGTGTGCGTTAAAAAAAACGACGTACACCAGGCAGCGCCGGCGTAGGGGGATATGGAGCTTGGGCGTCAAGAAATGGGGCAAGTCAGGTTGAGGCAATTTTTTCGCCTCAACCCGATTTGTGCCATTTTTTTTCACTCCCAACCCCCATAGAAATGACTCCTGTCTTAGCAAAGACAGGAGTCATGCCCCCTTGCCCAATGGCCATGCCCAGGGGACTTCTGTCCCCTGGGCATGGTCATTGGGCATAGTGGCATGTAGGGGGGCACAAATCAGGCCCCCCTATGCCACAAAAAAACTTAAAAAAAAACACTTACCTGAACTTACCTTAATGTCCCTGGGATGGGTCCCTCCAGCCTTAGGTGTCCTCCTGGGGTGGGCATGGGTGACAGGGGGTGTACCTGGGGGCATGGGGGGGCACTTCTGGGCTCCTTCAGAGCCCACAGGTCCCTTAACGCCTGCCTTTTGCAGGCGCTAAAAAACGGCGCAAAAGCGGCCGTACGTCATTTTTTTTGACCCGCCCACTCCCGGGTGTGATTTTTGCCCGGGAGTATAAATCCCACGCACATGCCTCGGAGTCGATTTTTTAGACGGGAACGCCTACCTTGCATATAATTAACGCAAAGTAGGTGTCCACGCTAAAAAATGACGCTAACTCCATGGACTTTGGCGCTAGACGCGTCTAACGCCAAAGTATAAATATGGAGTTAGTTTTGCGTCGAAATTGCGTTAAAAAAAACTAAGCAATTTCGGCGCAAACGGAGTATAAATATGCCCCATTGTGTTTTCTTTCTAAGTACTCCTATCAATCTACAATACTCTCCCTTGCCACTGCCCCTTAGGCCTCTCTAATGAACATTGCTTGTTGTATAATGTATTTAAACATCATATGCCAGCCTGATTGCCAAAAATGGAAGCTCACACCCCCTAAATCTTACTGATCAAGCTACGCCCCCGACAATATGCTCCTTTTTTGGCCATTTTGTGGTCTACAGAAGTCAGATTTCAGGTCAGAAAACAGTTATTATAGAGTCCCCACCAGGAGCAGTCAACCTCTTTTCTCAGTCTTTCTGGTCAAACGAGTTAACTTCCCTTGGCTACACAGTCAGGGTCGTAATGGCCTATCAGGCAGTGTCCCAAGGCCTGGTCTGAGAGGTTAGTGTATGGGCTGCCTCTTTGGAGGTTTGCAACCTTTTTTATTGGTTTGGTGGGTCGGTTTTTAGTGTGGACTTCCCCAATATTACCACAAGTGTTGCCTATATCCAGCTCAAACGCCTGCAGTCTCCCATATCTTGCAAAACTCCTATACAGCAAGTTCAAAACTGCCCTAGTTCCAAATCAGGGCAATTGGTTTTAGCTGATTGGCCAATGGTGGTCACTTTTATTCTGGTGAGCGCCCTATCTTCTGTCCCAGTCTGACACTGCACACAACATTCCAAGACTAAGAAGGAAAACACACGGCCAGACAGGAGGGCATGGCCTTAGAAACCTATATGCTATCAATGTCTAGCACAGCTTGGAGTTTAATAAAAAGATACTCTTGTTGTACAGGATCAAAGGCAGAGATAGAGTCAAAGACTGCTTGGAGGGGTAGCTAGGTGGACTGCTACGTTGCCCTAACAGTGTTCCAAATATTAAATCATTCTCCGTTGAATGCAAATGAGAGATAGAGCAATTCCTCCCAATTGCAGTTCTTGGAGTTCTCTTCACAAGCAGGGCAGATGCTAGCGTTCCAGTAAAGTAGGAAAAAGAAGGAGCAAACAAGCTTTCAGACTTGTAGTTTGTAAAAAAAAAAAATCACTTCCCTTGCCGTGCAAAAATAGCACAAGAAGTCACAGAGAGCCTCAGACAGCTAGCTCACTTCATGTATTTGACATTTGGTTACCGGGATGCGTGCCCTGCAGTTACAAAGAAACCAGTCACAAGCAAGAAAAAAGTATTAGCCGCTGAAGTCATTAGGAAAACTGGCTCGTGTGAAAGAGCCTTTTGAACGTAGCTATCCGAGCCCGCACTCGACGGCATTTGAGAGCTCCATAGTGGAATAGAGTGTTGGGCAGAAACATTGGCAGTGGTACCAAAATAGTGGGTTAAGGAGTCTCAAGCCACATTCTTTGTAAAAAACAAAAAAAACAAAAAAAACTTAGAAAGGCATGAAGGCTGACGATCTTATGTTATCTATTAAACAATGCAACAAGACATTTCAATTTTTTGCAGCTTCCAGAAAACACACAATTGCTTAGCTGATGTGTGCTAGGTGGCACAGGAGGTGAGGCCTCAATGATTACCTCGTACAAAGTAGTTCACATGCCATCCAGAAACTGAAGTGCATAAAAAATGCAATCTGCCATATTTTTTGTTGGACTTTCACATTCAGATAAATACATATAAAATATAATGCACACCCCTTAGGTAAACAAGCATTGGCAAATCCAGTAGGTCTTGTCTTTGTGACCTATAGGCTTTGTTAATGGTTTTTAGCCATGCTTCACAGCACTCCTAATGCCGTGTAGTGTGGCTAAACTTCATGGATGTCATTTAAGTTTCAACAGCGGTTGCAGTTGCGACCCCTGGCTTGCTTCCTGCAAACCAGCGCACTGCCCTTGCAACCCCTTTCCTCAGAGGTGGCAAAATCAGTGCCAAGAAGAGAGCCGTGGCGTCGCCCTCCTTTTTCCAGCTTATTTTTTATTACACTGACAGTGAATATTTGTATATTATTAACTAAATTAATAAAAGCGGTGCATTGGGTAAATAAAACATGTTTTAAAATGTATGTTTTGTGCCTGCTAGTAAGTGTGAACTTTCTCCCTGCATGTCAGGCTATCTGTGTTTTGTACTGAGAAAGCAAACTCCCATTTTGAGTATTTAATTTTGGTATGCCCCTGAATATGGAACCCACAATATCAGTAGGACAGAATATCAAGGACCAATCATCTAATAAATTGCAAGAAATTGTTCATTAGGGAATAGGACTGGTTGAGATCAAAGGAAGAGAAACCACTACAAATCCTTCCACTTTTCTAAACGAACTATATACAATTGTTAATTTAGCAAAACACAAACTTGTATATGTACACACACACACATCAGAATTAAAAGCACAAAATAAATATCAACTACACTCATTTCAAATTTTCTCTTACTGCCATTAAGATCCCTTGTATTTAAAATTCTGTTTCTAGGGCCTCCAACGGAGCGGATTACCAAAGCGGAGACCCAGATCTCAGGAGTTGAGGACTCAGTTGCGTCTCTGCAACAAACAGTATCCAACTCACCTCCATGACCAAGGAACTGGCGGCACAGGTGGAGAATGTAGAGGGCAGAGCACGCCGCAACAACCTCCGATTCGTCACCTTTCCTGAGGGGTGTGAAGGCCCCTCCATAGAACGCTTCCTTGACAAATGGATACGTGAAATTATGCCCTAGGAGGCTCTCGTCCCATGTTTTGTGATCGAGCGGGCAAATTGGGCTCTGGTGAGGTGCCTTCTCTCAGGGGCCAAGCACCTACCAGTCATAGCGAAGTTCTTGAATTAGATGGACCGCAACACAATCCTTAAACATGTTTGGCTCCAAGGGAAAATCCAGTATCGATACAATAATGATTTTTCCAGACTACACCCAAACAGTGCAACAACAGTGTCAATCCTTCGAAGCGGCTAAAGACTACGCAAGCTGAATATACAAAATATATGCTCCTCTTTCCAGTCAAGATGAAAGTCATTTAACAGCCTCCTTGAACAGCTTGGAAGATCTGCTCTCTTCTATCCTAAAATTGCTGGAGAAATTTGTAGGTGGATTAGACTGTATCCTTGAATCAGTAACAGCTATTTTGAAGGAGCTGACTAAAGACCACAAAAATGGGCATCTGCTCATAGACCCTGGTGAGGCACGATTCGTGGCACCATTGATATTATTGTCCACAAAAGAACAGACCTCTCCTAGTAGGCACTCCAGAGCCGAGACAAGTACTCAGCCCTCTAAACCTCACAGAAATAAACCACTTGATAAGAGGTCCCCACTGAATAGTCCAGTGGACTTTATCAGATTTATCTTTGATTCACCGCAAGATATTGCTAAGCAAGAGGAAAATCTTAACCCTGATGCTCAGGAAATATTTAAAATCTTCAAATTTCTAACCGCAAGAAGGGCTCCACGGATGGGCAGTCTCCTTCAATAAGAGTGGAAGAAAAACAAGACATGTAAGAGGAAGACCCTTAAAAGTGAGTTAATCAAAAAGAAAAAAAACCCGAAGGTCCAGTAAAAAAAGCAGAAGAAAAGTACATTTTCCCCAGATAAGTGATTCCTCACAAGCTTGTCTGGAGCCTTTAAATTAGATTGTTCAACCTACTATGGAGCCTTGCCCCTCTCCAGGGCCAACTTTACCAACTTTGTCATCTCCAATGGAGCATGGATGGGATCCCAGGAGGGCGCTCACCTGCCCCTTGCTCTTGGGTGGTCTCCTGCACTGAACCCAAAAGCTCCAGTATTCTTGCCTTTGAGGCCGCAGGAGACATTAAAGATGCCCCTTGGATGGGGGTTCCCAGGGCAGAGGGTCACTATGGGGCCTCCCTCACTTTAGATTTTATCCCCCTTTTCAATGTTGACCTAATTTTGAATAGATCCTCTATGTTAAATTGCTTTCAGACTCTAACGCACTGAACTCAATTCAAAGTGATGACATTGCTCTGTTTTCATTATTAGACTATGATGAAGGCTGTAAATCAAGGATTACATTTCACTGTAGGCGTGTGATGAACTTGGTCCTCCAAAATGCTGACTATCTGCAATGCAGGGGCATTGATGTGGTTCCTTTTCCTGGCTCTAGCCTTCCTGGGGAGGTGTGGGGAAAAAATCTTAGATAGGCTGACAGACTGCTATCCAGTATCTAAGTTATACAATCAACCTGGCCATCATGAGTTTGGGTCTAGGATGGACATGCAGGCCCTTAAAGTCTCATTAGTTTGTGCGGGAGATACGGGCTCTTCCTGACCAAACCGTCTCTGATCTGGATGGGTGGAGTTGGCTCCCGGGCGTCTTGTCTCAGGCGTGGGGGTCCAGACCTCTATCCAGCTACTTTAACTAGCGCAGGCCTAAATATTATCTCCTGGAATATAGCAGGGATAAAATATGCGAATGAAAAGTTATTGTCCCTTAGCTCCCTAAAACCCGATATGGTTTGCCTTCAAGAGACATGGTCCGATGGAGATTTATTGTGGGATGATTATTATGTTATCGATTGCAAGGCTACCCCATCTAGGAGGGGGCATGCCAAAGGAGGTGTGGCCTGGCTGCTGTCAACTAGACTTAAGTGGAATTTCGAATATTTTAAAGACCCCAGTAACCTTTTTATGGCTCTTTCTCTCCAGTTGCAAGACAATATAGGTTTTACCTCTTTGTTATCGATAAACGCTTACATCCCGCCTGATTCGTATCACGATGTTTTGATACAAAAAGTCTTTGCCCACATATTAAATGCATTGGCTAGTGAGTCTCCCTCGTTTATAGTTTTGGTAGGTGACCTAAACTGTAAGATATCTAACCATGCCGTTTCGCAAGTCTGTGAGGTTGAGAGAGAGACAGCCCTGCGAATTCCAGCTTGCCTCTTCCCTTCATCGATTAGAACAAATAAAAGAGGGAAATTCTTGCTCAATCGCTTCATGGAAAGCGACTGCATTATCGCAAATGGCAGATCTCCTTCTGACTCCCCTGCCTCTTTTACCCACCTTGCTCCAGGGGGAAAGGCAATCTTAGATTATGTGATATTGCGGTATAGCACTTTCTCCTTGTTAGTTGATTTAAAAGTTATGAACACTTTGGTCAGTGATCATAACACTATCTCCTTTTCATTAGATTTGAATCTGTTAATGCCCGGGGTTCAGGAGTTGGATGGGGTAATCCCAGTCTTTGATAAAAAGACAGGAAGGACCCAGTGAGATCCTAGAAAATTACTAGGTGTTAGGGAGTCGTTGGATTCTGTGATTGCAGTCTTGGATACCTGGGAGGGGAATGAACTGAACAATTTTACGAACTCTCCCCCGAACATCCCCAAAAGTACCCGCAAGATTATCTTGCATCCTCTCTTTAAATAGGGAAATAAACAGCTTGGTTCGGGCTCAGTATCAAGACTATACTTCCATAAGAAATGCCAGGGTGGCTCTTTTAAAAAGGAGAAGGAAGCGTATGAAGCTACGCATAGCAAGAGATGCCTGTAACAAACTTTGGATTCTTCTTAGAGAAGCAGCAGTAAAGGGTCAAGCTAGATGTTTCTGGGCCCTGGTTGGGGAGGGGTGTGGAACTAGAATCTGATCTTCTCCCGTCACCATATCTACTACCCGGTGGTCTGAATTCATTGCCTTCCTGTATGCCTCAAATGGGGTGGTATTTTTGCAGCTCCTTGAAAGTAAGGAGCCATATCCCACCTCCTTCTGGTCAGTAGAAGAGATAGAACAAGCTATTCGCTCTATGCGTTTCTCTGCTGCAATGGGCCCTGATAATGTGCCCATTTCCATAGTAAAACAAGATATTGGTCCCTAGAGTAAGATCTTATATGTGGTTTTTCATAGGTGCTTTATTTCTCAATGTATCCTTCCCTCATGGACTGGTAGCATTATTATACCTCTATTTAAGAAGGGTGACCGCAATTGCCCGGCTAATTATCGACAGATCACCCTTCTAGATGCAGTAGGAAAAATCTTTGCAAAATGTGTGCTTTCCAGACTCACTGATTGGGCAGAGGAGAATAATGTTATTCCTTTGGACCAAGCGGGGTTTAGGCGCAATCATGGCACAAAAGACAATATTTCAATGCTACAAATCATCACAGAAAAATAGGTGAAATTAAGAGGCGGAGAGGTTTACGCCGCTTTTATCGATTTCTCAACAGCGTTCGATAAAGAGGATTGAGCTCTCTTATGTGGAAAACTGGCCACTCTGGGTATTCCTCCCACCCTTCTTGAGCTATTGATTGCTCTCCACTCCTCAACCTGTTGCAGAATCCTCTTGGGGGCAGATAGAGGCTTATCGCCCGAGATGCCTCCTCTGAATGGATTAAAGCAGGGTTGCCTTTTGGCTCCCTTGCTCTTTTCTTTGTACATCTCAGATTTGCCCTCCCTTCTATCTCAAAGTCAGGGTTTTCCCCCTCAATTAGGCGGGCGCCCAGTCTGTTGTTTACTGTATGCGGATTATATTATTTTTGATCTAAACCCAAAAGGCCTACAGAACCATCTTCAATCTTTGTCACAGTTCTCTGAGTCCCACTTTTTAAAGATTAATGTTTCAAAGAGCAAGATTTTGCACTTCCATGGCAACCAGAGAGTGAAATCTTAAAATTTCCATTGGGCACTAGGTAACCAAAAACTGGAAATCGTGAATTCCTATACCTTTTTAGGGATACTTGTATGCGGGAATCTTAGTGACATAGCCCACATCACCTCTAATAAATCTAAAGCTGATGCTCAAGCAAGAGGTTTGGGGCATTATATATGGCCATGGGAAGAAGACATTTCACCCATCTCCTAGCGGTTTACCAAGCTAAGATCTCTGCTTCTCTTCTCTATAGTTTGGAATTCATAGATTCCTCCAAATGGAGGTTTCTGAATCTTCAGGAGGGTAAGATCCTCAGAAAGCTTTTATCTGTAAATACAGCCGTTTCAGTGGCTGCCCGGTTGGAATTGGTCTTAGGAAGTATGTTTGCCCAGGGTCTAGCCGGGGTCGTCCGTTGGGCTGCTTCTCTCATGAAAGCAGAGGATAATACTCCAAAGGCCTTACTGCAAAAATAAATCTTTGCGGAAAATAATACCTTCAGGTATACCTTCTCTGAGAATCTTACATACGCCCTAGAAATGCTCGAAGTATATTTCAAGCAGGTCTTGGCTATTCTTTCCCCGCAATTGAAAAGTGGCCTAAAACAGGCAACTTGGTCCTTAAGTCATCGATTGGACCTAAAGAGCTGTGCAAAAAGGAGAATGTTCTTGATTTTATCAAAATCCTTAATAGCAAAAAAAAACAACTTTACGTAAACTGGAACTTACAGCATGGGGCGAGGCAGTTTTGGTTGCTACTGCGATTGGGATTGTTATTTTTAAATGTATTGTTACCAAAATGGTATGGTTCAACTAAAGAGTGCAACTTCTGCTCTGCCGAAACTCAAGACCTAAATCATGTTCTATTTGTTTGTCCTTCCTTTACACCCTATCGGCTTAAATGGCTAAGACCCATCTGTTTTCAGTTCTCTCTGATGTCGGCACCAGAGATTCTCCAAGCATTGTACTCCCCTCCAAGTGAATTGTTTTGTTATAGAGTTTTTAATTTTTTTAAATGTTTTTGTACATTTTTTTTAAGAGGCAAATGGTTCTTTTCGGTTGTCCAAGGAAGATATTGGAGAGCGGTGATATGATCAGAGGTTCAGAGAAGCCACAATTGTGTGAGATCAATTGATCAAACCACTCTTATTATTATTTTATTATATTATTATTATTATATTTACATTTTGTCCAGTTGTTTAATGATTCATGTATATTTTGATATTTTATGCCTTCTTCATCTTTGTATGTTTTATATTGTTTTATTATGTGGACCTCGTTTAGAGTTCCAAAACATAAATAAATTAATTGAATTGAATTGAATCATTTAACAGTCCAAGTGGCTCTTTTTTGACTCCCCGGAAGAGGTATTTCAGTGGATAGATGAACGGATTAATGTGCGACCTCACACTCCTCTGAGTATTTACTCAAATTCCCCTGAGAGGGAGAAAAAGGGTAAGCCCCTCAGGACTCCGATGAAGTGCTACAATAGATCCACCTCAACCTGGAAGGGCTCTGAGTGACCTACCGACAATAAGGATGTGGAGGGGGGGCCTTGGTCCTCCCAGATGTCCGGTGCAGAATCATCGTAGTGAAAAAGACAAGAGTCTGCATTCATGATGAAGCCTCTGGTGGTAATAAAGTGTATGCTTATGTAGATGGTAGTGAGCATACCTGAGTAGTTCATGTTTTAAGAACAGTTATTGGCCATGGGGATCCATTGGGGCAGCTGGGGCAGGGCTCCCTTTTGGGGCCTAGTGATGGTCTGCCAGTGACAGGTGCTTCTAGTTATCGAAGTGTGTGGGGGGGCAGGGGATTCTTATTTGTTTTCAAAGTCAGCAATGTGGCGTAGGAATATACACTACCCATATGTTCATGTATCCTACACTTAGTTTTGGTTCATGTTGACTTGGCAGCTGCCTGCCCTCCTGCCTACCCCTTTTACTCACATTGCCATCCAGACACACTATGAGTGCCCAATTACCACCAAGTCCCACGGGCAGTCTCATGGTAGTGTAACAGCCTGTTAGACAAGGTTAAGGGAGGAGCGGTTCTCAAGCAGGCCAAGGGGACAGGGGCAGATGTTCCACTGTTACAGGAGACCAATCTCAGTGGGAATAATGGCCTGTGTCTGGTATGGGTACATGCAAGTCTACGATGCTTGGTTTGCAAGGGGTTCGCTGGGCACCAGTATACTGGTTAAAAGTCCTGTTCCACCACACTAAGACATGGTCAGATAGATATGGTCGATACACAGCCGTGGTGTACAATACTTAGATGTGTTCATATCGGCCCCAGCCTTGGTTTCCAATACTTAGGTGTGTGCGATGGTTCCCAGCCTTCAGAGGCTCGGATGGGGGTCTTGACTGCAGGTCACTGCTGGTGGTTTTCTATACTTAGGTGTGTTCATATCCCTAGAGGAGAAGATTCCATGGACAGCCAATGTGGAGGCAGTGTTCACCAGCAAAATTTACCTACAAAATCCCAGTGTCTGAATTTTTCAATTAATGTCATCATATACCTTGGGTTACCCTTATCACAAAATAGCTCATGTACATTATGGTCATCATTTTGTCATGGTTGCCCCCTTTGCATATATCATGTTTGTTTGTCCTTATGCTGAGTAGAATCTCCAGTGAGCTAGTGCCAGCATTTTGCCATGATGCTCTGCAGTTGGAGGAGGCGTACTATATGCTCCAGAATTTTTTAGACCAGGGAGTAGTTGGGAGAGCATTACAACACCAGTCAGGCACCACTTAAGGACTGCTATTTTACTGCAATGTGGGGTGGGCCTGGGCGTGTGCCCAGGTGAAGAGCGGGCCCGTCTGCAGCTATTTGAGGATGGGTTAGGCTCACTCTCTTGGTCTTTCAAGAGGACATTGACCAGAAACCAGGAAGTAAGGTGACTATATTTAACCCCATTCCTATGTAATCTAATGATATCCAACTCCTGCTTCTATTTAATACTTTTTTGCCCATCTACTGTGTGACCGTTTCCTGGTTTGTGCAATGGGAAAGAGAAAGGCTGCGCCCTCCAGCCCGTCGGTGGCACCTAACCGTGCATCTCTTGATAGGTTTTTTAGCAAGGGCTATGAGAGTCATCACAAAGGAGATAGATTTGGCAAAGAGACAGCTGTCTGTGGATCTAATTGACCCCCTTAATTCCTCCATGAGTATGGCACCTGACCCACCTTCTACTGCGCATCCGGTCTTGCCACCTGCCTTTGATAAAGCAGTTCCACGCCCTCGGAGATAGCACTGGCCTTGTCGATGCAGGAGTCACTTTTTGGTTGCAGCTTTGCTCCTCAACATAAGTGCAAGGCCAAAAACACACCCTTTAACTGCTGTCCCTAGGGACAGGGCCAAAGTGAAAGCATGTTGTGCCACCTACAGGGAGTCAATTAGAAACAAGAAGTGCACTATTAAACTGGAAATCTGGGATGGCCTGATAGCTGTGACCCAGCCTAGAGATACTGGTGCATTTTGGAAAACTGTCAATCGGCCTAAGCCCACTGAAGACTTGACCACTGGATTGGGGTCCAATATTTCCGCTGAGAATTGGGTTTCCCATTTTAAATGTATTCACTCTTTTAACGCCACAAATATCTCCAAGCTAGTAGATCACTCTTCCTACTTCCCCATCAAGTTTGATGTATCTGAAGTTAGAGATGCGATCATTGCAACCCCCTCTAGAAAGGCACCGGGCCCAGAAGGTGTCCTGATGGACTTATATAAAGAAACTGTGGACTTGTGGGCTCCAATACTCACAAATGTTCTTAATAGTGCGATTGTATGTGGTCTTCCTCAATCATGGAGTGGCGGTACGATCATTGCAGTTTATAAAAAGGGTTCCAGGGAAGATCTGCAGTGCTATAGAACAATTTCACTCCTGGATTCCATGGTAGTGGTAAATGGGCCAGTAGCCCTTAAAAGGAAAGAGTGGCTGAATGCAAAACAAATAATTACACCTGGCCAATATGGATTTAGGGAAGGTCTGAGTACAATTGACCAGTGTGTTAATCTCCACTTAATTATCAGTAAATATACTCTAGCCAAGGGAGGTTTGCTGTTCCTTTCTTTCATGGACACAAGCAGTGGGGGTTTGATAGAGTAAATCGCTCTAAACTCTGGGTTATTCTTTCTGATCTTGGGTTGGTGAGGACCTGGTCATCTTTTTTCAGGTGTTGCATTGTAGGTTGAACACATCTGTTGGATTTGGGCCCAGAGGGGAATGCACAGACTCATTTGTGTTAACTAGGGTAGTCCATCAGGGCTGTGTCCTCGCCCTGATTTTGATTTTGCTACACATAAATGGATTTAACTCCTGTTTATCCAGGGTTAGGAAAGATATACCCATGATGAAAGCCACACCAATTCTGGCACTGCTTTCTGCAGATGATGCTGTGTTAAGGTCCCCATAACCTGAGGATCTTAATAAATAGTTTTGTCACTTTCATGGACGGATTGGATATGGACATTGACATTGCTCAAGCTAAGCACATTGGCTGTTGTTCTAGACCTGTAAAGAAAGAAAGGATCTTTCTTGTTTAAAGGGAGGCGCATCAAAAGAGTCCCAGACTTTTCCTACTTAGGGATTGTATTCGATCAGAAATACTCTTGGACACCTTGTGTCGCAAATCAGTGCCTCCATTTTAATTGTGCAGTGGGAGCCCTGTTTGCTTTTGCTTAGAGAGTGGGCAACAAATCTCTACAGTCCCTCTTGGAGGATTTTCAATGTAAGTGCCTTCCTATTTTAATGTATGGTGCAAGGGTATGGTAATACAGAGAGGCTGCTTCTATTCAGTCTGAGGAAAACCGTTTTTTGTTGTTGGCTCCTCAACCTTCCACCCTTGACCTCACACTGTTTTCTCCATGAGGAGCTGGGCCTTACTTATGTTTCAGAGTTGATCAGGGTAGCCCGCTCTCCCTTTGAGTTTCTATTTTGGCTAACAAGTCTAGCACCCTGAATAGGATGACAATACTTAATTGGCTGGATTGTGACAAAGGTCTCCAAATTATGTGCTTGAGTTATGTGAAGTCTTTGTCCAAGGACATTAGGAGCGAGGGCATCTCCCTCCTCCCTTGCCAAATTTGACGTCTGTAAGATCAAGCAACTCTTTTTTTTATGTTTGCACAGGTTTCTAGGGATCGGAAAGAGCTAAGAAAAAACAGCCCACAAAAGAATGCAATCATCCAGACTATGCCAAGACTTGAGCCTTACTTGTCCTGGGTTCTGAGCTCCTGGGACCGAGCACTTTTGGCCAGATTCCTACTAAGGACTATAAGACCTTTACTTTATTTCCTCTTAGGCCGTTGTGCCTTTGGCTCTGTTTTAGTTTGCCCTTGAGTATGCGGTGCAATCACTTGAGCACTTAGTTTTCTTTTGTAAATATTATGCTAGGTCCACCCAAACATTTTTAAAAACGATTTTACACAAGCCAACCTTGCTCTCCCTGCGATCTTTGTCTAACATTCAGGTCTGTTTTAATGTTTTTTATAAGTTTTTGTTTTAAGCAGAAAATGATAGTTGTTTGATTGCTTGTTATTGTATTTTTATTTTTGTGATAATGTTTGTAATATCTGTGCTGTTTTAATGATTATCTTATAATAATTGAATAAAGCTTTCTATTGATGAATCCATGGTACCCCCAAGCCAACAATTTCCTCAAGTGATTGAGTGGAAGCAGTTTTCCATGGGTGCCCGTTATGCCAGGAACTACGTCCAGCATGCCAGAACCAGTATTTTTCACAGGTGACTGCCATGCTAACAATTGACTCCAGTATGCCTGTTGCTGTGTTTTTTCCGGGGTGCGTCTATAAGCCAATAATTATGTTCAGTATGCCAGGGCTAATAGGTTTGCATGCATAACTCCACATTCACCCTCAGACACATTAACTCACTCTGTCACTCATTCTTACTCTGTCACTCATACTTATACTCACTTGCACTAACTGCCATTTTCACTTATGCTCTGTTATTCTCACACACACTGACTCATTCTCTCTACTTCACTTACACTCGCTCACATTCACTCCAACAATTATTCACTCATACTTTCTCATCCATAAGCACACACAACAAACTTTATTTTTTTTTTTACTTACAACATCTACCAATGAGGGTCTTGTTCTAGCTCCCGGTGCTCTATTTTTATTGCACTAATTGTGAATAATACACTTGTCACATTATAAGAAGGACACCTTTCCAAAATGAGGTAAGTGAAATTTGAATGATTTATTGGAGATAGAAGCGACGCTTCACCCAGCCACTGTCAAATACCGTCCACACATCCGTTTCGAACCACTGTCATGGCAACAGACTTCTCACACCACCATTACAACCACACTCAAACACCTTTCTTCATTCATGCGCCAGAGTCTCCTTCAAACTAGCGCTTTGGAGATTACCACACACCTCCCTTCCATAACCTTCAACACAGGGAATAAGAGAATACTACAATAAAGAAGAACTGCACAAAGGTTATCCTAGAAGAAACTTAGAAGGTAACAATATTATGTTAAAATATAGTCTCTAAGTTGAGCTGGTCTTCTATTGATTCTTCTAGAACTCCTCTTGAAGATTTCCAGCTCCTTATCCTGAGAGAGGTCCCGCTGCAACCACAGTCCATTCCGACTCATCAGTCTGCTGCAATTCACCACTCTGTTCAAATTACAGATGTGATGATCTTCTGTTTTTACAGCATTTTTCAACATCTTAATCACTCGCATACATTTCGACCACTTACTCACACTTCCCTTCACACCTGTTAACTGTATTTTAACCCAGTCACCTACACCAACCTCAGCTTCTTTTACTGCTGGTCCTTTATCAAAATTCCTCTTTCCAGCTTCTCTGACGGCTTCCTCCCTGGCAGACCAATTCTTGGAGAACAACTTCTTTCCCCTGTCACCCAAATATCTATTAACCCAAGATGGTTCCAAAATAGTATTGGGTTGCCTACCTCTAAACAAAGCAAAGGGAGTTTCCTTGGTGACCGTATGGGGAGTAAACTTGTACTCACGCACCTTCCCCAACACCTCTTCTTTCCAGGGCATGTGATTATCTTTGGCTAGGGATATTGGGGGTTATTACAACTTTGGAGGAGGTGTTAATCCGTCCCAAAAGTGACGGTAAAGTGACAGATATACCACCAGCCGTATTACGAGTTCCATAGGATATAATGGACTCGTAATACTGCTGGTGGTATATCTGTCACTTTACCGTCACTTTTGGGACGGATTAACACCTCCTCCAAAGTTGTAATAACCCCCATTGTTTCTTTCACAACACGATTAAACCGTTCGACCATGCCATTTGTTTCTGGTTGATACAACGCACACCTTTTGTGAACTATACCGCAACCACCCAAAAACGATTCCATCTCTCTAGATACCAATTGTACTCCATTATCCATGAGCAACATTTCAGGAATCCCTTCCCTGGAAAATAAATCTTTCAAGAATTTGATGACAGCCTTAGTTTCAATACCTCCCACAAAATGCACCTCCGGCCACCTGGAATAAGTATCCATCACAACAATCACATAATCCTGAGAATCACCACTACATATCGGCCCTACAATTTCTAATGCTATATCATGCCAAGGGCCTATAGGAAGTTTCCTCAACACCATAGGTTGAACTCTAGCTCTCAAAGACTTATTGCACAGAGAAAACTGCACACAGTCCCTTACCATCCTTTCAGTCTGGATGTGCATACCAGGCCACCAATACGACCTTCGTAACCTTTCCTTAGTTTTTGAAATACCTGAATGCGATTTATGCACTTGTCCTAACAATTCCCCCTTCAAACTAGTGGGAGGGATAAGTCTGGTACCGCTGAACAATAAATCTTTCTCAACCGCCAGTTGATCTTTAACCAGCCAAAAGTCCCTACCTTGCAAATCTTGTGCTTCCATCCAGACTCAAGTAAATTCCTTACAGCGCATAAGGTCTCATCAGCCTTGAGTTCCTCCCGCCAACGTTGTTCAGATATCCATTCAAAATGAATTTCACAAACACACTCCTCTTGATCCAACCCATCACTACATCCATCCATGTCAACACATTCAGAAGACACTAACCTGGACAAAGCATCAGCAGAAACATTATCCACCCCTGGTATCTACCTCACCTCAAAATCATACTCCTGTAAAGCAACAATCCAACGAGTAATCCTGCTGGACACAGCATCAATACCTTTGGACCTAAATACCTCACACAAAGGCTTATGATCTGTCCGTACCACAAATGACCTGCCCCACAATTTATTTTTTTGTTTCCTGACGGCCCAGTAAACGGCTAAGGCCTCCCTTTCAATGACCGAATAACGCACTTTAGCCCCTTTCAAGCTCCTGGAAATAAACATGATGGTATTCTCAACCTCCCCATCTTCTTGTTGAAGCACTGCCTCCAGGCCCTTCAAACTTGCATCTGTAGTTACAATCAAGCGTTTGCTAAAGTCAAAGTATTTCAACTTGGGAGCTAGTAATAACTTACTCTTCAGTTGCACAAACTCTCTCTCACACTCTGCATCCCACTCAAACACAACCCCTTTTTTCAACAAAGGTCTTAAGTTTACAGTAACATCAGCAAAGTTCCTAATGAACTTACTGTAATATTCCGCCATTCCCAGAAACCTCAGAAGTTCCTCTCTGTTCACAGGAGCAACCAAGTTCTGAATGGTACCTACCAGTTCTGCTTTGGGCATTAATCCACCCCCTGGTAAAGTGTGGCCCAAGTAATCTATGGTGTGACTACCAAACCTACACATCAATCTTAACAGTGAGGTTGTACTCTTGCAACTTCCTAAGAATCATCCTTACTCTTTCCTCATGTTCCACCTCATCTTTACCATGCACAAGTATGTCATCCTCTTATATCATGAAGTATGCTTTCCATTACACGCTGAAAAACTGAAGCTGCTGAGACTGATCCAAAAGGAAGCTTGTCATATCTGAAGGTACCAAATGGAGTGACAAAGGCAGTGAGATCTTTTGATGACTCCACTCGCTAAATCTGGTGATAGGCAGAGGCAAGATCAATAGTGGTAAAAACTCTCGCCTCACCCAATGTCATCAACATCTCAGAAATGTTAGGTATGGGATATCTGTTAACAATCACACATTTATTAAGTTGCCTGAGGTCAATACACAATCTTACGCTTCCATTGGCCTTCCTGGCAACAACGAGGGGAGCCAACCACTGTGTACCCTCCACTTTCTCAACAACCCCTTGACTCTCAAGCTTCTCCAACTCAGCTTTCACTTCTTGTCTAACCGCTAACGGGATGTTCCATACCTTATTACACACAGGTTTAGCATGCTGAGATAACTTAATCTTTTGTTTATAGCCTCTCAAACATCCTAGCTCTTTGCTAAAAACAGCAGAAAACTCTGCCCTTAACTTATCCTACAGAGACATATTATCCTTCTCATCTTTCACCAGTTTAACGTCAGGCCTCTCTCTCAATATGATAGGCAGGAAGCTATTGGGATCCAACATTACTCCCAAGTCCTTCTGATGCATCCAGCTTATTATGCTACCTCCCTTTTTGGATACATAAACTTTCCCCATGGTGTAGCGTCTTTCATATTCAATGAAGCCTATAAAGTAAGCATGAAGTTCAATAGGCTCTCCTCCGTAGGCGCAGGGCTTAATGTCTGATTTCATTAGGTTGACCTTCCCTCTCAACTGATCTTGGTAAAACCTGTTCACAATGATAGTAATCTTTGCACCAGAGTCAAACAGAACCTTTGTTTTTTCTCCTTCGACCGCAATAAAATCAGAAGGACCTTTCCCAGTCCCCACTTGTAAAATTATTTGCCCACAATCAAGATCTGCGTCATCCTTCATCCTCCCGAACGTTGCTACGAACAGCAGCAACCTCATTCACCACTTGTTTGGTTTTCTTTGCTCTGCAGGCTGCCACAAAGTGACCTCTCTTTTTATAAAATTAACAAATCCCTTTCAAAGGCAGGACAACACTTATCATTGGCAAAATGTCCTTCCTTGTCACACCTGAAGCACTTCTTCCCTGCTCCCTTTTTGTTCAGCAAGATGAAAGATTTTTGATCTTTCTTCTTCTCGTGTTGGATTGCCAACACTTCCTGAGCAGATTCCTTTCCTATTTTATCAGAAGAATTCTTCATTACTTCTACACATCTCAGAGAATGTTCAATTTTCTTGGCAACATTAAGAATCTCCTCTAGCGATGGCTCATCTTTTAACCAGAGTTCATCACTAACTTTTTCAATACTGCAAACTAGGATAAATTGATCCCTTAGTCTCTCATCAGTGAGATTGCCAAATTTACAAGATGAAGCCAGGCATCGTAAATCAGTGATTATAGCTTTCAATTGACTCACTTTCATTTTGAACTCTCTTTCCAAAATAGTACCTTTCCAAAATGGTACTTACTTTAAGTAAATAATGCAAGTCCAATTTCCTCAAACATCTCTCATATTTGTTCAAATTCAGGGCCTCAGTATCAGGTACATCCAGGAGATGATCAAACACATCTTCACCTTCCGCTCCAAGACAATGAAGCAAAAGAGCCGTTCTTCTCTCCGCACTCAACGAGGTGCCACAAATCCTCAAATATCTTCAAATACCTTTTTCCATATCGCCCATTTAATTGCCAGTAACATTCTGCTTGACGTAAAGCCAATAGTGTGTAGAAACAACCTTCAATAAATGTTTATTTCTTTTTCTCCTTTAGTAAATCTTCACTTTATTCACAACAGCAGGTTCAAAGTTCAAACAAGATCGGAACAAAAACAAACTTCAAGCCCCATGATGCCCAAGTAACCATGACAACCCATAGCCAATCCAATGTCCATAACGAGGAGTATATATATATATATATATATATATATATATATATATATAACTGATGGGCACAGTCCTTCCTCTTTCTTCACTGCTGCCCGTCAGTTAAGTCCTCGCTCCTTCTCGTGAATTCAGGGGTTCGGGGATTGCCTTGCGTTATTGTACTGTTGCCTTGACATTACTGTATTTTTCTGGTTGTGTGAGGAACGCTCCTCAAAGTCCAAGCATTTTTTGGTCTTCGTGTGGTAGGCGTTTGCCCGAGCGCGTGGTGTGGTGACACCCTGTTACCACTAGGGGCACGTATCGTGCTTTGACAATTGGAGAATGTCAGCGATTCGCGCGCTGCATTCTCTCATCGTTTTGAGCCTGTCAGGAGCCTGCCCTCGGGGTTTCCTGATTTCTAACGGCTCCCAACCCTTGCCTACACCGCGTGGTGGTAGGAGCAGGTTATCCTGCAAAACTTTACATTCCCTTGTGGGAACCTTTTAGGGTTTATATATATTTTCTGGCATTCCCAGCATTTTGAGCACGGCAAAGGGGGTGCCCATTTGATTTAGGTTGGGCGTTGTACATTTTGTGCTCTCACCCCTTTCATTGACGCCCCTTAGAGGGGTAAGTGGCGTATTTGGTCTGGTCTGGCCCTGGATCCTTTCTCCTGTGGTGCTTTTAGTGTATTTTCCTTTTGTGTTAGATGTCTTCGTCTTCCATGGACACTTTCATCGATCATGCCTACGCCCCCTCTTTGGGGACGGAGGAAGTCTGGCCTCCCCAGCGCCATCTTTCTGAGGGCATGGACGGGTTGGTTTCACAGGCGGTGGCGAAAGCCCTGGCACCCCTGCAGGATAGAGTGGACAAGCTTATGGAAAAGGTGTCCAACTCATCTGGCGTTTTGGGGGATTTGGACCCTTGGGCTAGTACTTCTAAGACTCCTTCTTCTCCAGGAAGCGTGACGCAGGGCACCTGAAGGTTTCGCCCGGTTAAGGGAGGCCCTCTGCAAGAGTGCGCGAACGCTTGATCCTGTACCCTGCCGGGAGGATGTTTTGCCCGGAAAGCATGGCAGCGCTGCTTCCCTGGCACTGGATCCCTTAGTGGGATCGTCCCATTCGGGGGGGGGGGGGGTGGGGGTGACTCCAGTGACGGGGGCTCATCGGAAGAGGGCCGCATTATGGGTAGACCTTGGCGCCCATCTGCGAACACCTCTAGTGTTGAGGAAGAAGGTTGGGACTCTGATGTGTTTGACCTGGAGGACATCTACCACCCCCGGTCCTCCGAATGGGTCCCCAATCCCAAGGTGGCGGCATATGTGGCTAAGGCTATCCGCCATCCTTCGGAGCAGGAGGTTTGGGCCCGTTTGCGAGCGGAATGCCCCAGGCCGGCGCTTGGGGACAAGGTGGCGGCTACGCCTTCAATGGACCCAAAGCTATGTACTTTTTTCTCTAAGTACATGCGCGATCCTAAGAAAGGGATCGATCGTTCTTGGCGGTCTTGTCAAGATAAACTTTTAGATGTTTTGGGTCCCTTGACAAAGATCATCGAATTAGCTGATTCGGCTAAGACCTCAGGAGAGCACTTACAGACGGACTTGGTCGCGGGATGGGCACAAAGGGTGGTTTGTCTATTGGGCAACGCCAATTGCGCTATATCTACGGAGAGACAGCGCTCCCTCCTGATCAAGATTGACCCTAAATTGGGGGAACTGGCAACATCTGAGGCTGGTGCGGCAGCCCAGGGCAATCTCTTGGGCGACCCCTTCGTGAAGGAGCTTGGGAGATTTGTGTCCACATTCTCCGCCTTGGATAAAGCGCAGTCTTGAATGTGCAAGATCTTCCTGGGGAAGGTTTTTGCTGGGGCCGGGCGAGGGAGGGGTCGCTCCTCCGGCCGCTCCCTGCAAACAGGCCTCTCCAGAGCCCAAGGAAAGTGGAATAACGGTTGGAACGATGGCCCTCAGGGGTCCTTCTTTCCCATCAGAGGCTCTGGTTGAGGAAGCTCCTCGCGTTTCCACAGAGGCAACTCCAACTCTCAGGGAGGAAGCACAGGTGAGCACTACCCTTTTTTCCCCTCAAGAGCTAGGAGGCAGAATTGCTCTCTTCGCAGAGAATTGGGCGCGACTTACGTCCGACCCTTGGGTTTTGGAGAGTGTTGGGGTTTCGCATAGAGTTCTATGGGACCCCTGTTCAACCGGTTCGACCTCCTCCCATTCGGTTCAGCATTCAGGACTCCCAATTGATAGACGCGGAGGTCCAGCTTCTCCTGGGCAAGGGGGCTGTTGTCCCAGCATCTCTTCACCCTAGGGGGTTCTTGAGCAACATCTTCCTGGTCAAGAAGAAAGACAAGGGTTTCCGTCCAGTGATAAACAAGGTCTCCAGGATCAAGAAGGAGATTTCCAAGGTTCTCCGCAGGGACACGACCTCCCTCCAGCAGATTGCCAGGATTGTGGGTCTTTTGTCGTACTCTATCCAGGCCATCTTTCTGGGTCTCCTGCATCACAGGGCCCTGCAACGTCTGAAAGCCTCTCATCTCCGGAAAGGACATACCTATTCAGCTCCGGTGAAGCTCTTTTCGGAGGCTCGTTCGGAGATGCAATGGTGGTTGAGCCATATGGATGCATGGAATGGGAATGCCATTTTTGGCTCTCTCCCCGACATGGTGATGGAGTCGGATGCCAGCAGACTGGGTTGGGGAGCCAGATCTCCATGGGTGGTCAGTGGACTTCGGAGCAGTTGAACCTTCACATCCATTGTCTGGAGCTTCTTGCAGGCTCGTTTGCGATTCGGTCCTGTAACCTGCTACAAGATTTCCCATTGTGTCCTTCTTCGGATGGACAATATCTTGGCTGCCCAGTACATAACCAGACTGGGGCGGCACTCGGTTCAGAGTCCTGGCGGACCTGGCGAAGAATTTTTGGCATTACTGCCTCCAGAGACAGATTTCGGTTACAGCAGAATATCTTTCGGGGATTCAGAACCAGGTGGCGGATTGGAATTCCTGTTACCTCAGGGATACCAGCGATTGCCGGAGATCTTTCGGTCTTTGATGGATTGTTGGGGTCCTTGTTCTGTGGACCTATTTTCCTCTCGTTGGAATGCCCAGTTTCCCACTTACTTCAGTTAGAAGCTGATCCGGGGGCGAGCACAGTGGATGCGTTCTGGAAGGATTGGTTGAGCGACCAATGTTATGCCTTTCCTCTGTTTCTTCTGATTCCCAGAGTGGTGGCTCAGGTCAGATGTCAGCGGGAGTCACTGTTCCTGATTTCTCCGACTTGGAAAGCTCAAGCTTGGTTCCCCACTCTTCTGGGGTTGTCATGGATGGCCCCTCTCAGACTACCATGTGCCTTGGGAGTCCTCCGGGATCCGCTGGGTCGCCCTCATCCTTTGGTGCTTCAAGGACACCTCAATCTCATGGCTTGGAGGATTTCAGGGGACGTTGGGAAAACGTCTGCCTTTCACGGGACGCTACAGCCCTTATCAGACAGTTGTGGGATCCAGGTACCATCAAGCGATATAGATCGGCCTGGAACAGAAGGGCTCGTTGGTGTCTGGAGAGGATGTGGATCCCGTGGGGGCCCCTGTTGAGTTCATAGTCAATTTTTTGCCAGAACTTTTTACCTCGGGTTTGAGTTACTGTACCATTAACTCTTTTCGTTCTGCGATTTCAGCAGGGCATAATACAATCAATGATGTCCCGGTTGGGGAACACCCCTGGGTAAGTAAACTCTTGAAAGGGGATTGTTTGCCCCGACCTCCTGAACCTAGGTACTCTGGATTATGAGATGTTAACAAGGTTCTTAATTTCCTTTCCTCTTGGCCAGAGAATCGGTATCTATCCGGGAAACAGATTTCCGCTAAGTTGGAGATGCTTTTGTGCCTTGTTTCTTGTAAGCGTGTTTCAGACGTGCGCGCTTTGGATGTGTCAGCCCGGGTTTTCACCCCGAAAGGGGTTACTTTCACTATTTCTAGGCGGACCAAAACAGATACCAGGTTTGTTTTGTATCTCAGTTTTGATTCTCACCCTAAGTTATGCGTGGTTAGATGTTTACAGACTTATGAAGCTGTCACGGAGGAGGATAGACCTCCGGGAGAAAGGCAACTCTTGATTACTATCAAGAAGCCGTTTAAGGCTGTGTCTTCCCCTACCATTGCTAGGTGGGTTCGCTGGGTCATGTCAGAATCTGGGATTGACATTTGGCGTTTTGGAGCTCATTCCACTAGAGGTGTGATGGCTTTCAAGGCCATTCTGGTCGGTGGGAGATTGGAAGATATCATGAATTCAGCAGATTGGTCCTAGGAGTCGGTTTTTAAGAAATTCTAATTTAAACCTCTCCATGAAGCTGCATCTTTAGTGGTAAACTTTGAACTTGCATAATCCTCGCCTCCGGTCCTGATATAGAATGTAAAATTTCCTAGCTATCGTGAAGGAAACTTTCAATTCTATTAAGGAAACGGAGGTGAGGATTATCCCTCCCTCACACTATAGCAGTATTTCCCTTCCGAGTTAAGTTATATACTATTTGTGGGAGACCTTTTTCTTACAGGTCAGTGGTATTTTTTCTTATCTGCGAAGGTTATTGGTTTTATGAATAATAATGACGTCTCAATTTCGTGATGATCTTGTTCTTTATTTTGCTTCTAATGTTCTTATTCTGTTCATTAACATGTTGGCTATTCTAGCAGGTGCATTGCTTTTGACGCATGTCTGTTCCGGTGTCTGATCTTTTCCTTATTTTGTGGGAGGTGATTCCAAAGGAGAATGAAGTCGCGAGTTCCTTAACTTTCTTCGGTGAAGAAGAGGAAGGACTGTGCCCATCAGTTATATATATATACTCCTCGTTATGGACATTGAATTGGCTCTGGGTTGTTATGGTTACTTGGGCATCATGGGGCTTGAAGTTTATTTTTTTTCCGATCTTTGAACTTTGAACCTGCTGTTGCGAATAAAGTGACGAAAGGACTGCATAATCCTCGCCTCCGTGTCCTTAATAGAATTGAAAGTTTCCTTCACAATAGCTAGAAAATTTTACATTTTATGTTAGGAACAAGACTGCAAATCCCAGAGTGCAAAGCAAAGACCTGCTCTTGGTGAGCTACTCGCGCATGGCACTAAGACATTTGAACTGGTTGAATTGCACCGCATTTGTTTGTACACGTGTAAAAGTTTACAGTTGCACGCTGAAAGAACATTCTTAGACGCTTCCCGCGGTAACCAAAGCAAAACGTATTCTTGAAAAGATGGCCGCCGCGTCTGCGTATTATTAGACAGCTTCGAGGCGCGCACAGCTTTCTGATACGATCACTCTCCGTAACCCCCGCCCCCTTCTCCCCGGCCTCGAGGGTTTTTGTCTTCGATGGAGAAACACTGGTTTCTTGGAAACTTGGACAGTTAATTCACAGTACGAACCCCAGTCATAGAGTGCGCTGCGTTCCCCATAAAAGAGGCTTATTTGCTATTTTGACACCATCCTGCAATTTTCAGATGAAAAATTAACAAATTCTCAAAACATTCTGAAACGTGGTTGAAGCGCTGCGATTTAGGGTCCCGGTGCAATCCCAGAGAGGCTGCTCCTCTGAATGCGCCGCCGCAACAACAAACATAACCAAATACTGTTCAAGAATCTGGCGCTGGGATAGGAAGAAGAGAGAAGCTGTCGCAACCTTGGAAATGTAAATATGGGCGTGGCCTCCGCAGGTATCGATTGGTTGTTGATCTTGGGCTCAGAAAGGTTGGCTCGAACAGGAGGACCCGTGGGCGGGCGTCGCGTAGAATGTAAGCTGGGATGGGCGTTTTCAGGGGAGGGGAGGAAGTGGGCGTGGCATTGCAATCAAAGCAGGTAGGGTGGTTACGATCGGAAAAAAAATGTAGCCGCTGTTGTATCCAGGTAGGGACTGATCTCAATTTGATTGGCGTGCATCTGAATTAGATGGGCGTGTCACCAAACTGTGAATGGTGGGTTTGGGGAGGAGTGGGCGTGACTTTAAGTGCAGGTAGGTGTGGTTGTAGGCCAGCATTCTGGAGGTGGGCGTGGCTCTTGACGCGGAAGTGTGCGGGGCAGTTAAGTCCTGGGCCCGGATCCGGAACACCGAGGGTGGCAGCGGTGGGGATGTGCTGCTGGGTCCTATGGTCAGGGGCGGCGCCAGGGGCCCAGGAGGGGCCCTGATACCTGGGACTTAAGCGGGTGGGCCAAGAGCCGGAATGGAAGCAGCCATGAGTGAGTACCGGGACTGTGCCCTGTGTAAATCAAAAGAGCTAGGAGTCTCTGCTTAGTTACACAATGCTGCGTGCATGGACCGCGCTGAACTATGCAGATGATGACGCGAGAACATCAATACAAAGTAGAGTACCCGGGCAGCACTTTATAAATTACAGCGCTTCACTGCACTCTGCTGTGTATAGTGCGGTGTACTACTTGGACTGCACTTTAGATCAAGTAACTCTGCTCTGTACAGCACAAAGATAGTCAGCCATCTGTATAACTCATGCTGTCCTCTGTGCACGGCCGCGTACGGTGCTAGTAGTGAACGACATATATTAAACGTTACATAACGTTTACAGCACTGTCTACACTGATAGTCTTGCGATGTGCAGCAAGTTAACATCCTTTAATTGTTCAGTATCAAGTGCAACTACATCGACATAGGGATCAGTACGGAGTAGTTGGGCAGCACTTTATGTGATTTTGTTCCACTTTACAACGCCGAATAAATGGCACTTATTGAACTTAACGCACTGCGATCAGAGGCAGCGCTTTAGCATTAATACTGGTTGGCTGTACACCGTGGAGTACGAGCACAGCTAGTTATGCTGGACACATTCACTACACAGCACAACGAACAGGATCTGTTCTACTCCTTAACCAAAGCTGTCCACTCTACATTTATGAGCACGCACATGGCACTTTATACCACAGCAATTTACTGTGCAGCCCCCAACTAAAGAACAACTCTACTCGACACTGCATTACTGTAGCGTTGTGCACGATGCCGGGGCCCTCTCGATCCAAAGTATCACAGTATGAATGCACGTCCCAAAGCCATACCAAACTGGGCTGCATACTTCTTCCAGAGCCGCAATTGTGTGTTCATTCAGTAGCCTGCCTCCAAACACAGTTTCACAACCTGTATTATTGGAATCTAGTGGAGTGCTTTAGAGGAAGAGGATCAAGTGGGGTGCTTTGATAGCCCCGTGAGAGGGGATTTTCTGGATAAACTAGATATTTCGATATGGTGTTGAGGGGTTGTTTCTATGGGGGAGATTTTCTGGATAAACGTTCTGCATTAGCCTGTGGAGATTTTCTGGAGAAGCAGGGTGCGTTGGTAGGTGATTGCCCTGTCAGTGAAACCTTTCTGTAGAAGCTGGTTATATTGATGGTCTTACTTACTTTTTCCTATTATTTTCATTTTACTGAATTTGAAATCATAATTGTCATCATGATGCACGCACGTCTAGATTTAATGTAGTAGTTTTACAGTGGACCTTACCCTAAATTGACGATTTACCTGGTTGGAATCCTTGTGACATTTTGACATTACTGTCTTGCAGGAAGGCCAAAGTTTTTATTTCTTCCAGTATATAGATTATATGTTGTAGCGCCGGTGCCTCAATTGCACATAGTATATATTTCATAAGGAACAGGCCAAAGTGTTAAGAGCACCTTATGTTACGCTGCAGCGCCAAATGCATAGGCCACTTAATAGAAATAATGTTATATTGAGCTGGGCACCCGCCTTCTACGTAGACTATGCCCATGTTTTGTAATAAGTGCTATAAACATAAAGGGCAGATGTATAAAGGCAGTTAGTGGTTGTAAACTGTACAATTTGCTAAGTCAGAGTTGTGACTGCTAAATGGCTTTTTTGAATGTGTTAAACACATTTTGCGATTTACTAATCGGGTACAGCATCGCTGCATGATTTTTGAAGGGCATAACAAATGGCTATTTGGAATCTTACAAAGTTCTTTAATATTAATGCCAACTCAGTGTTCTCAATTAAAGCATTGGTTGAAGAGCCCCACAAATAGCAAGAAAATAATTTTTTTTATTTTTTTTCCATCCGGTTGGTAGCTTTTCAGTAACTGATTTCACTATTTATCTAGCCTGAATAGTCTTTTTAGTATTGTCAATTCCTGTTGGGTTTTGGTCAGCTATTTCACAAATATGAAATTTGATTTGTTTAAGTTGATTTCTTTTCACAAAAACTACCTTCCCACTCATAAGTTTGTTATTTTTGCATATGTCTGATTTACATTTTGAAAGGCTTAGTTTCATAGTTGTTAACATTTGCTCTATATATAAAATTCCACATGGACATTTTAATAACTACATGATGTTCTTGTGTCACATTTAGCAAAGTGATGTATTTGGTCTGTGTTCCTGTTTTTAAATGTGTAACTTCACCTGTTATTTCATTATTGCAAGGAACCTAATGTGAACAAAGAAGAGTTCCTTTAGTTTGTCATCAGAATGTTCTGTGTAGTTGCCTTAGAATGTTTGCATTAATTAGGATTTGTTAGACGGTCTTCTTTTTTGTGTATACAACACCACGTGATTCCTGCTTAAAAAATAAGTCATCATGTGTCAAAGTCTGCCATTGTTTTTTTTGTTTAACAGATCTGTTGGATTTTGAAACTCTTTCTTGGAAAGAAGGTATGATCATTGTAATTGATAGCTTTTTTGGACCGCCACATTGCTCACATATTGTGTATTCCCTTTTCATTCTACCAACACATTATTGAGCCTGCAAAATTGCCGCTTCTAATTTCTTCTAAACATTTCTGACACACATCTCTTCTCTTTTTTCATACAGATAATCGCAGTTAATGATTCTTTTAAGTCTTTATACTCAATTATGAGGATGATTTTGAATCCGTGCTTTCAGAATTCATGTTTTTGCACCTAGTAGACTGTTCTTGACAAAAGATTTTATATATAATTTGGTTAGTTAAATAGGTCCTTTAGTTTTCATCACTTAACCTGTGTATTGGAGTTTTATGGTAGACGTAAACCAAGCTCACAGTAATCACACAATGACAGCATTGACTAGGAATTCTCAAAATACACATGTAGTGTGGGTTAGAGTGACCTTGTGGGAGCAGAGAGAGGATTGTTATATCATACGTTTATGTTGACTTGGTGCTAAGTGTCTTTTAATCTGTGCAAGACAGTCATAAAAGTTGTGATCTTAGCACTTGAAGGGAATGGTGTTGTCTAAAGTCGAAAAAACATATGCCATCAATGTAGACCATATTGTGTGTAAGCCAACGGCATAGTTTGCCCAAATGGTTTTATTAGTTTGTGACGTGAGAGGATAAAAGCTGTCAAATCACACCTTCAAAAATGAAAATGGTCATGAATGGATTGATGTAGTGTAGACAGCTGTAATGTCATCCATGATGTCATTGGTAGTGTTTATGTGATCTCTTCACTTACTTCATTAATGATGTTCTTTGAGTCTTCTGCAGTAATGCCATCAGTGATGTCTTTGAGATGTCGCCAGTAATGCCATGAGCAGGGCAGGGGCACAAGTTATCGTTTATGGTCAGTTTCAAGGTTTTCTTGGTTTTGTTTTGTAACCAACCCTTTGTTTAACTATTTTTTGGGAGGCTGAAATTTCATCCGTTTTTTTTAACACCTGTTATGAGCATAAGAAACCATAATGTGCCCTTAATGTTTTTTGGGTGATTTTTATTTTTTTATTTTTTATATACACTTAACATTCCTTGTATCCAACCCCACTGGGCATGACCTTCATCCTTGTGTAGAAGTTGGTGGTAGGAAGCCAGTGGGAACAGGGACTGACCTCTTCCAGTGCTTGTGCCCAACCCACCAGGTTGCCAACCCTAACACATTGTGTTCGGTTCTGTATAGTAGGAGTTGTCCATAAGACCTACTGTTGAGGCTCTGGGATGAACTTAGTATCCATGATTCTACAGCTTTTTACATCACTCGTTTTAAAGATTTGGTAGATTAAAAAAAAAAAAGAGTTTATTGAGAAGGAAGACGTTCTATTTTTTCTTTTTTTTTGCCAGAGCAGGTGCTTTAAAAAAGAATCTTTTTTCCTTGTGTGTTTTTTTTGCTTTTTAGCATGCATATATATAAATATATATATTTTCTGTCCTATTTTTGCAACAACTTAACTGGTTAACAGCTGTTAGTTAATACGTGGAACAAAGAGCCATATTAGGAATGAAACTCCTTGTTGTGATCATCTTCTAAATTCTTTGCAATTCTGAGTAATGGAGCCACTCTTTTTTGTGGCTGGATCAATTTCCTGCCGTTTTATCTTTAGGATTTGTTTCATGGAGGTTTGCTGAAACTTTACCTTACAGATCTTGGCTTGTGGTAGCCTAATTTGCCTTTACTCAATGCTACTTTTCTGTGTTACATCTTTTGGTGCTTGGCTTTCTCATGTACTGACATTATACACATCCTAAACAGTGACCATAACATCTCTGCCTCAGGATTTTCTCTCGAAAAGTTTGTGAATCAATTTGCGAGTGTTTAGTTTTTCTTGTTTCATGTATGGGTTCAAAATTCGAATATTACTGGTTCCTTTCAGATCGCTCATTGATCAGATGTGACACCTCCATGTTTTTGTGCTTGTGGTACAGAGGTCTAAGGAATTCGTACAGTCTACTGTCCTGGTGCTTGTCAAAATTGTCACCAGATGAATTCATGTTTTTTTGAAAATATGCAAAAACAAAATTCTGTCTCTACTCTTCAAGACAGAATAATCTCAGCACACGAAGACAGGGATTTTTTTCTATGAAACCTGCTCAGTTTTAACACGAAGATGTTTATAATATTAACCAATTACATTGTTTAATGATTGAAAATGTTGCGAGTCCGAAACCTCGATCAGGAAGTCTGTAGATTTCAATCTGGGCATCGTATCACTCACTGCCTTTGACATTTTGGGAGTGACTTCCTATTTTTAAATGCATATATTTGTGCAACAAGGCCAAGGACTTCATGCATTTGTTAATCTTGAGTTCACTATGATAATACACTGCAAACTTAGGTTTGCCATATCCATTCACGTTTTGGGACACGCAATAACAATCTATATATTTAAATTCTCTTTTTCTGTGTATAAAGTTTGCTGACTCCAAATCTAGGCCATGAACCAAATAGTGTAAGACTGGCTCAACCTATTTTCAACCGCAGATGTTCAAAGATTAAATAAATATTTGTTTGCGTATTACGTATTTATTTGTCCTCTTAACCATTATGATCTAATCTTCCTTGCAAACTCCCTTACTTCTCAAATATTTCCCTGTGGGTACATTCTAAATCGGTTGATCCACTGCTGGTCAGTTGGATTTGCAGCTATAAACACCATGGATTTGTTAAAAGATAAAACCACTGATACACCCTTATTTTTTTCTGACACTGAGGAGAATGACTAATGCCAGGAGATAGAGGAAGTGTAAGAAACCAAAACATCTCCTTTATGACCAAACCCTGACTCGAGGCACAAATGGAAAGAACAGCTTTGGCAATTTTGATTTTTGTTTTCGGCATCTGCACACAACAGTCATGCACATAAGGTGAGGGCCTGCGTGGAACTTGAGAACTAGAGCAAGTCTGTCTGGTCTGGAAGGGTGCCCTTTAAAGTCCTCCTTTTCTGAGCATAACTGTGGTCAGCTCACTGGACTGTACAATGCTGACAATGGTAACGGTGACTGTTTACACCTGCAGGACAGGCTGTTTTTACCTGTTGTCTGCAGAGGGAGAATTGTGTATGCATGTGTACTTGGAGCAAGGTAGGAGTGTGTGTGTGATTGTTTGTTTGTTTTTTCACTGTTAAGCTAAAGCATTCTAGAGAGCCCTTGGGGAACCAGGGTGAAGAAGATAGGCGGCATAGGCCCCTTCTAAGACATAGGGAGAATCCATGCCCCTCCTGCTCCATTTCTCCCAGGAGTTTTTACCCCAACAGATCATGAGGTAGGGGCTGCTCTTACGGGATGACCAAGACTGTGGCTTGACCAGTCTTGGTGGAACAATCAGAAATACAGGAACCATCTGAAACCAGTCCTAGGACTGGGCCTATGAAATCCAGAATCTCCACCTACAAATTGCATGTAAGTATTTGTCTCTATACTAAGGAAAGGATGCTTAGAAAAGAAGGCTATCAAGGAACGGTTCAAGAGGAACTGTATGTCTCCCCAATGCAGTCCTAGGAAGCATCCGCACTGTTAGTCCTTGTAACTCTGGTACCCTTGCTGCATGTGCCCAGAGCGAGGCAACTTGCTCCCCGAATCAGTGCTTGCAATAGGCACCTGGATTCCCCCAGAGAAGTCTGCGAAGAGTTAAAGATGGGAGTTCAAAGAGCCTATGAAAGACAGACAAGATGGAGTGCCTATTATGGAGTAGCGCTAAGGAAAAATTGCAACCACTGTTGGGTTTCATCCCAGGGAAGAGAAGTGTGTTGTGCCGGCTTGGAACAGAAGAAATCTGTAAATATAGTTGGTGGTTATACTAGAAATCCCCAGCAGGATCACTGCTGCTACCTGGGGTGGGCTCTTCATTTTTGAGTGGTGGACGTGAGGCTTAGTCCCAAGGAAGATCCAGAGAAGAAGGTTTCTCCTTCCATGGCATGTAAGTTCAGCCTCTGCCTACCTGTGCCGTTGCTGCTTCTCCTCTTTTTAACTGGAGGCAAGTGCTGGCGCACAGTTGCATGATCTGTGGACATCGTTAAAGCCATTGGAAGTGTAACCTCCATATGTACATATGGTATGCCCCACCGATGGCAGCAATGTGAAGAGGAATATGCCCTTGCTCCAAGACTTAACAAGCAAAACAAGCATTTACAATGCATCGGGTCTCGCGTTTGCTCATGTTAGAGCTGATCGCGTTGTAAACTCCTAACCCGACTTTTCACCTATCGGGCAAAAGTGCATTTATGTACATAACCCGAAAAAGTGAAATCAAGTATGTAAAGCGCTCGACTTCTGCCAAGCGAGAGCGGGCTCGTAAATTAGAGAAAAAAAAGTCCACGAGCCCGATGGAAAACAGCGAGCCTCGCATGTTTTCTGTACTTGGTCGCTGCGCTGGAGGAGGGCTAGCCACCGGAAAAGGCATGACATATGCGTGCCTTCGACTAATGAAAGCAAGCAGATTTTATTAGGGAAGGCCACCAACCAATAAAAAACACTGACGTGAAGTTGACAGGGCTCCGAGCCCTTTTCTAAATACAAAAGAGTCTCCCTGCTAAACGCATGCGCGAGCGCATGCAACGCAGACTCGACCCTAAAAAGTACAACGTGCTACAACGTGTGGGAGCAGCTACTTCAGTGGCATAGAGACAGCAGACCGAGCAGTATTGCTCTTGTCGTAGCTATCACTCTTGGGAGAGATAGACGAGCCCCAATGATTGTATAGTGATCCAGGAGCAATCCAAAATTGGTACGGACGGACTGTCTAACTTTCCTTAAATAATTGTGTACATTTTTGCTTCCTGCATTTTATGTGTGATATTGAGCATTGGTGTTCAGTTTTGGAACAAACGGTAAGGTAAGCCCCAGAACATCAGAGGATGTAATAACTGGGGTCCAGTAACACCTGCTTGCCCTGGGACTCCTAAAATGCCCCACAATATCCCGGATAGCCTTTAGAATCCTATATGTAGCAGTCAGTCTTGCTTCAGGAGTTGAATGGTACAATTATTTAACTGCAGTACTTTAAGGTCCCTAATCCTACTCTGCCAGTCACAGAATTGGTGCTTTACAGCGCTCATCCGTGTACACGAGGCCGTTCCAAGTTCTCAAAGAAACCTTCCAAATGCTCTGCTACGTATTCTAGAAGGATTCAGGAGTCTTGTGCTTTCTTGAGTTGGTAACACTCTTGCAGACATGGCGAGGTGGTGACAGTCTGAAACCGGAATTCACGCAGTGTCCATTTTTGGGGACGTGCTTGATTTCCCTCTCATTCCGTGTTTCAGATACATACATTGTGAAACCATTTCTTCTTCGTCGTGTGTGTTTAATTTCCTTCTTTTGTGTTGTAACCTAGGGGATTTCCGTGCCTTCCATTGCAGTGTAGCAGCAACGCAGAGCGATCTGGAAGAATGTGAATATTATTTGTACTCAAGTAATACTTTCTGTCATTTGGCGCAGAGAGCTGGCTCGATTGCTTCTTTCTGGCAAAGAAACCTTTCAGCGAAGGGTTACAGAGCAGGCACCACCACATCTATACATTGCCTCTTATAGAATCAATCGCTTGCAGTCTTAAGAGCACCAGACATACGTCTAGTCGTTTTTAGATCAGAAAAATATTGTACTTGTGTTCTAGAAGGATAGTGTTGATTAAAAACAATGACTAGCGTCCAGCGGAATAAATAGTGATATAAGTTTATGTAAATCCGCAACCATTAATTAAAAAGTCCCTCGACAGGAGAAATGTAACTGCAGCTGTCTCTTCACTAATGAAAGGGTTTGAATTAAAACTTTGTAAGGACAAATGTGACTTATTAGTGCTAAGGTGGTGCTGATGGTGCTCATCAGACGGATGGTGGCGTTCCGTAAAATAACTTCTGGAAGCTGTACACGGTACTGACCTATTTATTTCCTTTGAGATAAAGAACATTGTAGCATATTATTCAGTCCAGATATCTAACAATGGAGAATTCCAGTAACTTGAAGATCACGTATTTACTAACCAACCAAACGCAAAAGGTTGGTTAGGAACTAAACAAGATTGGATCACAACAGGTCTGTTCACCATGTTTGTCAAAATGGCAATGAACAAAACTATTGTGCGTGCTGATATGCTCCTTGTGAAAGAACAGATTGTGATACTTCACAGTAAAAAATAGATGGATAGAGAGAGAGAGAGAGAGATGGAATTTTAATTAAAACAAAAGGTCTTGATTAATGCCAGACCCAGATAGGGACCTATTCTTAAAGAAAGTCACAAAAGTGCGCCTGTGGTATATGTCTTTGCATTAGTGTAGCTTTACATATTTCATGAATTTTCAAGAATGCACAGAAGTAGACCAGGAAATCATACTGCTAAAAATATTTGTGAACTGTATTTTAGCACAAGCAAATTTGCATGTGTAGATTTGCTCCTGTGAAAATCTGTTGAGCATTTATATGCTCACTTTCCCCAACCCAGGAAGAGGTTTTACTTCTGACCCTTAGCAGGAGTACATTTTCAACCTTTCTTGGTATTGCACATTATTAGAGAAGGGCTGTTGGCAACCCTTAAAACATGCAAAGTAGTAGGTCTGCACAGACTTAAAAGGACATCTCACCCTTGGAACTATTGCCCAATGGACAAGTAGATATTTTATTAATTCCACACCCCAGCATACCAGATATGCAATATGAATGCTTTGTCCATGTTGTCCTCCAGCTTACTGTGTTAGTTACCATGCAACCGTTCCTTGCCCTTTTTAAATTATGCTACACTATTTATTCTCCCTGTTTCTAGTTGTGAAGGATGAAGGACTGGGGCATCTCCCACTTGGATTCAAGCTCACTTTCAAGACAGATTACACATAGTACTCTACAGTTGGCCCACCAGGGTGAACGCCTGTATATATGCACAAACATGTTGCATGCATTCTGTAGACCTGATAGGATTTATAGCAAATCTAAACCTGCTGCCTGGGGCTAAATACTACATTTGGGTTCATTTTAGTTTTCGCTTTTTTGTAACAGTGCAACCAAAGCAAAAAGTACAGCCATTGCCATAGAAAATGTTTTGCTTTCTGGGTGAGCTTGATAAAAAATGTCTGCCCTTTTGTTGAATTGGGAATGGAGCGAAAAGCTTGTAACTTTTGTTTCAGTAACAAGTGCTCATGTATCGAAGTGTAAGGAGGTGTGATAACAGCCAGTGGCAGCTTCTCACTTCGCAGCATGGCATAAAATGAACTGCCAATAAACAAGTATACAGATAAGAAGCAGGTTGGGGCTCATGAAGGTACATTTTGTGGTCTTTCCACGCACTCCTGTCTCGCTCTGTAGCACCAGGCCTGACTCGCCAAGCTTTTCTGTTCACTGAACCGTCCTGCAATGTTTTTGTTGTGTTATGTGTGGCCCAGAGAGAGCTTTAGTTGTTGCGCCACTCACGATTTATTTTTTTAAACACACAGCCTTTTTCATCCATTAATCTCTTAGCTGTCACTGCCATTTTGTTTCCGTTGGTCACAGACTTCAGAATTAGGCAGTGGGTCACCACACTACAGCCACTGACTCTCTTCATGGCGAGTGATGGCATTTCACTCTTGCACATGTCATCCACCAAGAAAGCAGTCCATTGGAGTGTCAGGTATGGTAGGCCAGTCTCTGCTATTATGTATTTATTTTTTAATTACTTTTGTAATGGGTCATCCTTTTTGATATTTCAATTCTTATTTCCGAGTATTTTTTTTTTGCATGTACATGCATGCTACATTTTTACTTTTGTAACATTTTTCGGTATTTTTACACTTTGTGTATTGTGCCTGTTTGCAAAATAAATAAATAATACAAGTGTTCGTAATGCCAGTAGGTTTGGCTGCTAGAAGAAAGTGCCTCTTGAGTCATTGATGGATTTAAGCAGTCACAATTTAATTTAGTGACAGGGAGACAGGTGAGAGACTAATGTGGCGCCTTAATGGTTGATTCCTAACCGACGTCCCGTTCCCCCCCCCCATTGCTGTTCAATGAATTACAGCCGTTCTTAGAGACCAATCGAAGGACAGAGGAATTGCCAGAGTGGCTTGCAAATCCACCACAAGTTGAATTACCTGGTCTTGGAGGCAAGTCCTGAGAGAAGGACTTTCAGATCACAGACATCGAGACAGCCATTCTAAAATTGAAATGTAGTAACCAAGATCATCACATTGAGCATGTGAGCCGGTAATTGGCCGTGGATAGGACCCCCTTGTGTGAGCATTGCTTGGAGGAGGCCCATTGATGCTGGGAGGCCTCTACCAGACGAACATATGAGTGATAGGATAAGTCTAACAAACTCCTCTATGGGTTGGCCACCAAAGACATGGAATCCAGAGTGGTTCCTATAATTATTGATCAGTCCAGATCAAAGTTAACAACGGTGCCCAAGATGGCTTTTTCCTTCGCAGAGTATTATGGTTCTCTCTCTGCCGCAGGTAAATGCCTTTCTTGAAAGGGTCAATACCCGTTGATCGGTGAACTGACTTTAATCCTGGTAAGACCCCCGGGCCAGGTGTGTTTCGGGCTGTAAGAACTGAATACTACCGCGAATTGCACCCAGTTATCTTACCTCCTCTGTAATCGGTCTCCAGGGGTCAATTGCCTCTGGCATTAGACCTTGCAACTATAGTGGTGCTGCTGAAACTAAGTAGGACTCTGGATTGATGCATCACCTACCTCCTAATCCCCCTCATAAACTCCAAGGCGAAACTCCTTGCCTACTGTGGTAGACTGTGAGATTACATGTAACAGAATGCCTGCCTCCATGCTTCAGCACAGTGTCATAAGAATTCACCCTTACAAGGCTATTGTTGTTAACATATTTTCACCATTTGTCCTATACTGTTTACCATTGGTTTGGCACCATAACCAACAAAGGCCTGTAGAAGTGCACATAAGTTGGCATGCAATCAGATATCCATTAAGAAATATGTAATAAACTGCAGGTGGCAAAACAATATACAAGCCATCTCAAATGTTCCTAATACAGATAATCACAGTGAAAGCTCAGACTTTGTCAGTGGGGTGACTAAGACCAAAACGTTTGTCTACATTATTCTGCAACATTCATGTAACAAATACCTGCAAAGTGTGATAACAGTTCATCATTAAAAGCCTGTTAGTTTTAGCAAATGCTTGTCACAAAAAATAAGATGCCAACTGCCTTTGTCATACCTTTTCATAATAAACAGATCAGACCTATTGCATTAGTCATAACTTTTCCAAGTGAAGCAATGATTGGCCTGTCCCGATAATGAACTCAGGCCTACTGTATTGAGCAAAAGCTTTCCCACAAGGCATAGTGCTTCAGCCATAGTAAAATACTCTCTTCTCAAGATGGTTTTACAAGGATTATCACAGTGAACATCTTTTGTCACCAGTGTTGGTTCGAGAGGACAACAAGCACTAAACCCCTTGCCTACTACACTAATCTGTGCGATTTCATGTTACAAAATACCTTCTTACAGACTTTAATGAATAGTAATAATAATCTACTCTTGAATGGCTACTGACTTTAACATATTCTTTCCACAATAAAAATGTAAGGCCTGCTGCCTTTATCATAACGTTTCATAATAAACAGATCAGACGTATTGCCTTGATCAATTTGATTGCCACCATAACCAACACAGGCTTGCTGTATTTGAGCATATGCTTTTCACAAGGCAAAAAGAGCAATACATGTTCTCTTTAGGTTTCGCCTGCACGTTCGTGTGTTGTGCTTGCAAAATCTTTGTTGATTTAAAGGAAAAAACACGTTAAACGGGACTTAGAAACCACCCCTTACTTGCCTGAACTCACCGTTGGCTTGGTCGTGCATTGCTCTGATTTATATGCTCCTGATTGGCCAACACGTCCTCTGCACGTTTTCTGCTTCACTTTCTGCTGTCTTCTTTGCCATTCATGCCATCGTGTTGCCTTTGGCCCGAGTACTCCTTCGGACACTGGCCAATGTCCTTCCTCTGGCTATGACACGGAAGGTACTTCTTTTTAGGGGCGAGCGCAAAGTGCTCCGTCCCATGTTGTAATCTCTCTTTGGGCTTCAAACCACACCCGTGTCACGTCAGTCTCTTTCATTGGTTCGCGGGCTTGCCTTTTAAAATCTGCTTGCTTTCATTAGTGAAAGGCATGCATATGTCATGCCTTTTCCGTTTTTTAGCCCTCCTCGAGATCAGCAACCAAGTACTGAAAACATATGAGGCTGCATGTTTTCCGTCCGGTTTCTGGACTACTTTTTCTCTTTTTTCGCAGCGCGATCTCGTGGGCAGAAGTCGTGCGCTTTGCATGACATCAACTCTGTTACATAATTAGTTGCACTTTTGCCGGTTACATAGATAATTGCATTTTTGCCGGTTATATGGATAATTGAATTTTTTCCTGTTACATGGATAATTGCACTTTTGGCGATAGGTTTCACTACGAGTGAACTTTTATTTCCTTTTGTGTGTCTGCTTTGCACTGATGATGGCCGTCCGCTCTGTTTATGTGAAACTTTTACTTTTCAGTTTATATGGCAAGAAAAGTCCAGTTAGTTATGTGAAACTGTTTTATTTTCATTTTCAATTTATGTGGCAAGAAATGTCCGGTTAGGAATTTACAATGCTAATTGCTCTAGCTCAAGCAAACTCATTGCATTGCAAATGCTTGTTTCTTTCTGCATTCTGTTTTCTTTCTCCACTTACATCTGCTTTCTTTGTAGCCATCTCCTGTCTTCTTTATTCGCTGCCCTTCTTCTTTCTTTTTTTGCTGCTGTCTTCTTTCTTCGTTGCTGTCTTCTTTCTTCTTTGCCACATGCCATCTTCTTTCTTCACTGCTGTCTTCTTCGCAGCATGTCATTATCTCTATCTTATTTCTTCGCTGCCCATCTTCTTCGTCATGTGCTGTCTTCTCTGTCCAATGAAACCGTTAATAGTTGTTTATGTTGTGATGCATGTTGAATTTTTTTAAAAACAACATAAATGGCTATTAACGGTTTATCCAAAAAAAAAATTCGTTGGAAGCATTCCAGTGTGGATTGTTTTTACACTGTGTAGGATGTAGACTAGTATATTTTTTTACATGGACTCGCCCCAATGAAGTTAGTAAGCAAGAGATTTGGGGCCATATGTACAAACACCTTTTTCCATAGAGACAGAATGGGTAAAAACCTTTGCTACATCCGGCCCTTGGTGTTGGTTACCCCCAGTGGTAAACCTTTGGAGTAGAAATTTTGCTGTATGATAATCATTGTTCAGAGAGGTTGTATATTTTTTGCAAACTATAATTTTGTAGTGTTAGTAATTTTGATGAGTGTTTGCCTGATGGTTATCTTCTGAGAAAGATGTAGATTAGTTTATGCACAACAACTTTTTTCACAATAGTGATCTTAAATGACAAAAACGCTTCCTAATCATGTATTTCTGTTTTTATTTATGTCTGCCTCCTCAGTTTCAACTCGACACATGTCAAATTATCTTTGTGGTTGTCAAAAACGAATGTCCATTTTCTTTCTCCATCTCCGGCTAGTATATCTAATTATTAATGGGCTACTATTTGCTTTTCTCTCTCCTCTTTCCAACGAAACCCTGTTAGTATGGGATGTTGCATGACACACAGACTTTACATTAAAATGCATAGACGGTCATCTATATTTGTACTGATTTTATCAGCTCTCTAAAAAACCCTTACATTTAGTATACTTCTTTTTTTTTAACTAACTCTGAAATACTCCGTATATTTAGAAAAAATAGCCTCAAATTACAATGGCCAGCTAATTGTCAACAGGAGCAAACTAGCATTGATTCCATAACTTGTCATAGCTTGATTACTGTGACTATGAATTATTTAAACGAAAAAGCCACACTTTCTCAGGCAGGAAAATTCACCATATCGTAAATTGCTGCTATTTCCCACCTCTGCCACATTTCCCTCCCCCTCCCCCAAGTCACCTCCCATCAGCGAAGGAGCCTCTTGCAGACATGCCATGGCTAAGAGTTGAAATCCTGCGGAGTAACTGGATGTTCTGCCAGTCTCGTTGTTCAGCTCGGCATGTCGAGGCTTTTAATTGATTCCGAGCATTTGGACTTGTGTACAGGCCTCACCTGCAACTTGTTTACTTGCTTTCGTTTCGCCTTATCCAAGAAGACTGAAATGGCTGCAGCTGCGATCACATCAAAGGCAGAAGCCTTGTCTGATATTGTACAATGCTCTAATAGTTCAGCGCTTTGCCAGGCGCAGGAAGTTGTATTTTTGTCTGTTTTGTCTTATACATCAAATGCTGACAACTTTAAATGTGCTCCCGAAGGCGCCAACGAAGGCCTGAAGTGTAGCAGTCTCTTGGATAAAGCACAGTGGCTTTAACAAATAAGAGCATAGGCCACAGAAGAATTGTAGGTATCTCATGCTCTCGCAAGCAGAACAAAGGACATTTGTGTGATTTGTATTAAACATGTTCCACCGGCCCTCCAAAAACCAGCATACTGTTTTGTTGTTTTTACTCACTATATCGGCCATATACGCCCAACAGATAAAATTCAGGGACGCTAGTATGCTAGAGTTTGCCCAGTATTTTACCATCACTGATCTAGCAGCAGGGGCGGGTGATGCCGGGGGGAGGTGGTGGAGCACTTCTCCTCCAGCACACACTGACAAAGGAGGACAGGCTGCTGTTTGCCCTTTGTGTTCCAGAAATGTGAACAGACCAGGGGCCGTATTACAGAAGTGCCCCGGGGCGCAACAGGTGTTTGCGCCCGTTTTGCCCTCCCGGGGTAATTTGGTATTACGGAAGGGGCCACAGACACGTGTGCGTCCCCTCCTGTAATACAGATAGCGCTGGTGCACATAAAACGCCAGCACGATCATCAGAGGGTGTTCCGTCATTTACATAAGGGTGTCTACCCATGCAAATAAGGGAATTCCTTTGCCTCTGGACTCGTGCTGTATCATACACACTGGCGCAGCGGCAAAGAAGCTGCCGGGAGGCGCATTGTCAGTGCGCCCCCTATTTGCAGCCCTCTAGAGTGAGGTAAGTGGGTCTCATGGACCCCCCAGACAACCTCTTGCAGGTGGGTGCAGTCCGTCACTGCACCTGCATGCAAGGGGATCTCTAATCCCCTTCAAAGTGCAGGCGGTTTCCCGCCTCCAGTGAGAAACACAGAGTGGCTTCAAAGCGGTTGTATGTCGGAACGACGCCTGCCGGAACAACGAATGCCAGAACAACGAGGTCGGAACAACTACCTCGTTGTTACCACTGATGCCTTTACCACGAATGCCTTAACAACGATTTTTCGTTGTAAAGGCATTCCTGGTAAAGGCATTAGTGATAGGCATCCATTGTTCCTGCATGCGTCCCCCTTGGCCCCCCACCCCCACCCCTAAAATTACCACGACCCCCCCTAAAACCACACCAACCCCCCACCCTTGCCCCTAAAATTACCCGACCCCCCCCAACCCACCCCTAAAACCCCAACCCCCACCCCTAAAACTGACCCCCACCCTACCCCCAAAACCTAAAACAACCCCCACCCAATCCCTGAAACCTAAAGTACCCCAACCCCCACCCCTAAAACTACTCCGAGCCCCCCACCCTGCCCCTGAACCTAAACCCCCCCCAACCCCCTTCCCCGCCCCTAAAATTACCCGACCCCAACCCACCCCTAAAACCTAAAGCCCCAACCCCCGCCCCTAATTCCCAGAAAATACCCCGACCCCACCACCCCCGGCCCTAAACCTAAAACCTGACCCCCCCACCCCGCCCCTAAACCAGAAAATACCCCGACCCCCCCCCAACCCTGGCCCTAAACCTAAAACTCCCACCCCCGGCCCTAAAACTTAAACCCCCACCCCCGCCCCACTTACCTGAATCGTCGCCTCGTTGCGTCGTCCTCCTCAGCCGACTCCCTTGTTTGTGCCTTAACCACGCATGTGCGTTGTTCAGCACATGCGTGGTTAAGGCACAAAATAACGAAGTCGTGGTTAAGGAAAGCGGTGTTCCGCTTTCGTTAACCAGGACTTCGTTGTTCGGGAGTCTGCCTTAAGGCCGTTTACCCTTCAAAGCAGCTGCTCCATTTTTTTACATGAATGCGCTGCCCCCACGGCGGCATGAGTTTGCGACTGCCCTGGGGACAGCGTATTATATGCAGTAGGGCGCAAACAGAGAATGTATGCTGTATGTACAATAGGGCCCCAGATATCATATGCCAGTTTATTTGTTTTCTTTCACCTGAGCTGGAGACACTGCACAGTGTTCATGTCAGCAGCCCAGAGGAGGAGCATCTGCAGTGCTCCATAGATTGTGCATGTCTGAGGGGCACCTTTCATTGTAATCCCTCTCACACGTTTACAATGCCATGGACATGCTTACACATGCCCTGTGCAGGGGGATAGGACCCTACTCAGCAAATGGTGTAACTTCACTTCTCCCCAAACTCTATCAGAGGCCATCAGAGAATATGGGTGAAGGAAGCTTGACCCTATCCTGACTTCTGATAGGGCAATTAGTACAGCTATAGTAGGCTTTCGATACGTCAAGGAATGAAGCAGTGAAATAATCTCAAACTTGAAAGGAGCTGTCCTGAATCCCATACTGCAGTTAGGTTCACTACGGGAGGGATCTTTCTGGAGCACACCTGCGCACTTACATGAGGGTGTGGGCCCATGCAAATGAGGGAATTCCTTTGCCTCTGGGCCCGTGCTGTATGAAACACACTGGCGCAGCAGCAAAGTAGCTGCCAGGAGGCGCATTGCCAGTGCCTCTGTGTGGCCTTCTTGCTGGGCCCCACATTTGAACAGTCCGTAAGTTCCAGCCTGGCATAAGTTGTTGACGGCATTGAAGGATTTTTATATTCTTAGCTCAATCATCCGTCTCTCTGGCGGATTACTGTCACTTCTAGGCATTCTACTATCACCCTTCAACAAAATGTTGAGGTAATATAAATATTTTACCTCAAGCGCCCCCCCTTTGGGTTTCATACAAACGCATTGCCCCTTTTGCTTGATGTGCTTGTTAATATATATTTTTATTCGCTGATGTGCTAAAGCATGTGAAGAAATTATCAGAGCCTAGGAACAGTAGCAGGCTATAGAGAGGCGGAAAGGACAAAGAATACAAAGAAGAATGGTTGCTCTCAAAAGGGAGACAGGTAAAAGGAGATTGTATAGCTGAAGGACAGCTTGCGGGACAACAGTACACTGCTATATACTGTGCTGCCAGGAGAGGGCATAAAATGCAACTTTAGAAAGAAAGGATTTCGGAGGCGTGGCAAAGACAGCAAATAGAGAAGGTAGCAAAACATTGCAGAGAGGCACACTGCCCACCAAATAGACAGCAGGGCGCAGCATCAGTGAGAAATGGGAACGGAGATGATACAAAGAGACATGTCCTAAAGAGAAATCATGGTAGGAGATAGACTCCAGATAGTTAGCAGACAAGAACAGAGAGATTGCCTTGAGAACGAACTGCTTGGAGACACACTGCAGAGGGAAAGGTCAACAGTAGATTGGGAAATGGCAGAGAGAAATTTCAGGAAATGGGTAATAGCGTGGAGAGCAGATCAGTATTGGATGGTTGCTTTGCACAAGATAGCACAGTAGAATCAACAGCAGAGAGGAATGATGTCATATGAGAAAGTAAAGCTCAGGGCAGCGAGGGAGGAGGCCCAACAGAGGAAAGACACTACATAGAGATGAAGGTTTACTGAAAAGAAGGGTATGGGAGTTAAGACCAGCAACGGACAAAAGAGAGGAAGTTCAGCAGAGAAGTGTAGGAGAGAAAAACTGCTGAGGCGTAGAATAGAAGAGACAGACTGCTGAGAGATATTACAGCAGAGGAGGAATTGAGAAAAACTACAGAAGGATGGTGGCAGAAATGTTTAGACACAGACTTAAAAAAAGAAAGATAGTATGAAAATATACAAGCAAAATGCATTGCTTCCGTTGTAATATTCTTATGAAAATGATTACGTGTCTCTTAGTCTTATGCACTCATATGAACCTGTTGGATCTCATCATCTCTGAAGATTACATCATTCAATATTTAAAATTTTGAATATTGCACTGTCAAGAAACAGAATAATAGTACATGAAATGGTATTCCACTATGTTTTCTTAAGCATTTTTGGAAAAGGGCTCTACAGTGGCATTAAATACTGGTTCGCACTTTGTTGATGGAAAGCCCCTTTTTCTTAACTTATCCACCACATTTTAGAAGTCTGTTTTAAGCTGTTGGTAATATTAAAATCCACGAAATGCAGAGGACTTTGCAGCTAGGTGGTAACTCCTCCATTTGATTAATTTGCAAGAAAGACACATGCAGGCCAATGTAGATACTCACCAAGATTCATGTCTCTATAGTTGAACGGCTGCGTTAAAGAAATGAATGCTCTTGTACATGATGATGCTAAGGGACCTGAAAGGCACAATTGCATCATGAGTGACAATGTGAGTACACAGTGAAAATGACAAGGTACTATTTTTCTATGGGGGAGAGGTTATGCAAAAAAAAAAAAAAACGTATTTAACGTGGAATGCCTGCATTTTCAGATCCTGGCAAGCTCATGTTTGAATTAAGAGACTATTTATGAAAGATGTTTTCACCCAGGCTTTTGAAGAAAAGTTCAAGCTCAGGTCTGAAAAAGTATTGCTGAATTTAGTTGCTATTTATTAATTTGTGTGGAGGTACATCTATACTGTTAAAACTTTCTGTGGTATCACTACTGCTGTCCCAGGCAGTAGCTAGAACCTGTCTCTTACTATAATTTATGTGTGATGGGCCAGAAGCATTACTGTAGCACTATAGAATTTGTCTTGCTCGGGTGTCTTTCTCCTATGAATGTGATATTTGTATTACTTTTGTGTTTTCCACCGTGTCCCTTTCATAGAAGCACAGGTCTAGGCAAGATGGAAAAATGACGTGAAGGAAGTTGCTATGCTCATATTTAAAAAATAAATCACCAGTTGATGTATAACCAGATTTGTTTAGCAGTATTGCATGCTTTTTTTTTTTTTGTTTAGCCAATTTCCATATTTATTGATGAAAAACAATTCAGTGTTTTCTTGGAAGGGTGAGGCTCAACCCCTGTTGAGTGTAAGACTTATGACCACATACATATTGGGTATACTTATTTTCTTACGTATATCCCACCACTTTCAAAGTTAACTGTCTAGTTAGAAGTCCAGATTAGGGAAACCTCAGTGACTGATGTATGAAAAGGCTCTCTACTGTTGTTGCAGTCCAATCTAGAAAGTGGCCCTGAAGTGAAAAATTCCGATTTTCATTTACACAACTTTTCAGCTACAAATAAAGTATAATTTATAACAAGAATATGCATGCTTCAAAATGAACCCACGCGTATGAGTATATCAGACAAATAGGAGGCTTTATTTATATGTTTATTCATTTTGTAGTTTTACGTAGCGCAAACCGAACCCATTGCTGTTCACATGTTTCACAGTGACAGGTGGAAAAGTTAAAAGACATAAACAAGCATTGGCTAAGCCAATAGGCCTGGCCTTGGCATGCTGTGCAATGGTAAAATATTTTGTATTTTTTATTCTAAACATAGCCATAAAAATAAAACAAATAACATCTGAACATGGCTGCCACAGGCTTGCATTAAACATTTCAAATAAAAATAAAAAAAATCACTGATGTGGCCTTTCTCCTATTGTTTTAGGTGTCGCCTACATATTGCGTTTAGCTGTCTGTGTGCTAAAGACCTTAGGGGTGTGGATTTATTAAAATATCTTCTTGTCCATGGGACAGATTGCTTCTTAAATCTACTTGTTCTCTAAAACAAATCTACTTGCCCCTTTGGTGCCTATGTAGTGCGGTGACAAATTATGGCAGCAATCTCATTATGTAGGAGCTCTGATAATAGCCTCTCTGATTATGCCAGGGCTACTACCAGGTAGGGCTTGAATACTTGCATTTTCAATCCCTACTGTAGCAATTTCCTTATTTTTCCACCTTTCCTCAGATCTACATACTGGTGCTGGACGAAGCAGTAAGTAATAGTTCCAGGGCTGGAATGCCTTTCAGTCTGTAAACCTACTAACTTGCATGTCTTAAGGATTTTCACCAGGTCTTCTCTAATCTTTTCCCATAATAAGAAACTTTGGAAATTTACTCCTGACAATCGCAGAAGTAGAACTTCTTACAGGGTTGGGAAAAAGTTGCTGGAACGAAAGTAAACCTGTAAACGCTCAATAGATTTTCACATGAGCAAATCTACACATGCATATTTGCCCATACTAAAAACAGTTTACAAATATGTTATAGGAGTACAATTTCCTGGTATACTTCTTATAAATTTATGAAAGCCACTAATTCAAAGACATATACCATGGGTGCACTTTTGTGACTTTCTTTAAGAATTGGGTCCCTAATTAGGTCTGGCATTAACAAAGACATTTTGTTTTTGTTAAACTTCTATTTCTCTATCAGCTGGCTTTACTGTGAGTGATGCCATTCTGCTCTTCCACTGGGGGCATATTGGCACACAAAGTAGTTTTGTTCAGTGCCAGGAATCACAGTGGCAATCAGTGGTGTATTGAAACTGGAGGGGGCCCCTTTGCAAAGAACATGGAGGAGCCCATCTCCAGACTCACTGAGGGCAGGTGCTGTGCTGAAGGGGCCCCCTGAAGCGGGGACTGCAGAGCCTTTGTTACGCCACTAGTGGCAACGTGTGCTTTTAGAGATCAGAACCTTTTTCTTTTTTTTTTGCGGGGGGGGGCAGTGTATGTTGCCATTGTGAGGGCTAGGCAGCTCCCACAACAATAAAGTGTTGCAAAAGCCATTTCAAAACAAGACACACATTCACAGATTGACAAAACTAAAAGACTCCCAAAAAGTTTTGGATTGGTTGCTTTGTCAGTGCTTGTTTATTTTCATGCTTCCCATAATCTTGTTGAAAAATGTTACACTGATTTTCCATTAGGAATATTTTTTGGAAATACTAGCATGCATCAACACATTTTACTAAAAGACGCTTCAAAGAAATAACACCTAAAATTTCACAGTAGCGAAACTTTTTTCCATAGCTGCATTTTTTTCTGAACATTTTATTTTAAAAGCAAAGAATCCTCACTCATGCTTACAAGCTTCTGCAAACATTTGCATCTAGTCAGAGAGCATTCTGGGAGGATTATATTTAACCTCATATTGGTAAACTTTTCAAACATGTATGTACACTTTTTTTTTTTTTTTTTTGCTGCAACCACTGTCAGTAGTGCAGTGTGACCTTAAAACATTTATTTACAGCGCTCACCCTAAAAATGAAGGCTTACATTTAATGTAATTACAAGTTAGGACAGCGTTAACATATGGACATGCATTACCTCAACTGCAGGCAGTTCCCCTCTCTGTAAACTGGCAGCCAAAGGGTTTGTGCTGCAGAGGGCTGGGCCCAGTTGTCCAAAGGACAAAATAAACATGAAACCTTGTTGCTCTTGACCCCAAACAAGATGTCCCGGGCAGCGGGCGATAGGAATTCCGCATCCCTGTGACCTTTTGTGAACCATGCCAAAAACACAAAGTGGGATTCAGACAACCCGTTGCTTACCATTGTTTGGTTTTCTTGTCACTGTCATTTGCTTGCTTCTTAATGGTTTTGCTTCCTCTTCTTCTGTTCAGCTATCCCTAGAGCAGGGCATTTTACCATCCTTTTGATTGGATGACTTGTATCCTTCCACTTCTCACAGTTTAGGAACTATTTCTTTCTTTAAGCACTTGATTAGAGGGCATATGTTTTTTTCCTCTGTTCATCGCAAAGCTTCCATAAATCAGCCCTCCCCCTCATTGCTCCCTCCTCTTCCCACTTGCTCTCTCCTACGTGTGTGCTTTTCCTATTGAAAAACATGTTCTTTGTTGCTGCTTCATTACCCACCCCCTGAGACAGTCCATTCCTCTCCTCACTCTGGATATTTTTGGTTTATACCCCTGTGACTTAACATTGCTTCCCTGGCCACTTCATATTTTTCTCCCTAACCCCACCCCTACCTGTTCTTCTGTAGCCCCCCATTCCACACAGATATTACTTTTTATTTACTGTTTGGGAGGATCGTCGGCTCAGATTCGCTACTGGCCCTCTTTGTTTCCAAAAAAGCATGTCCATTATTATTTTAAAGAAAATGGTGCCTGCGTCATTTAGTATGCACTTACACATGTCTGCTGCTAAAGCTGTCTCAAAGGCCAGACCTACAGATGACATGACAACAGGAAATCACAGCAAACTGCCAGATATCACAGCAGCATTGTTCACCATATAAAAGGGCAAAAACAGATCATCATTATACATCACTGGTTTCAGTGAGTGTGTTGAATTAATCTAGGTGGATTCATTAAAGGAAACGGCTGCCATGAAATAGAGATCAGGAGAGGGTAGCTGTTGATAGGAAATAAAGAGGAACTGGTTAAGGATAATATAGGAATGGAAAGGAGGAGGGAGGCAGAATCGAAAACGTGGCGTTGTCAATTGAAAAATTGGGGGTTGTTTCAGGAACAGAGTTCAATTTGAACTCTTTGAAGGTGCCTACCGAACCAGTGGTGCAAAGGTCAGGATGACAGTTACAGGCTCTGGTGTTACTGTCTGAAAAGCAATGTGCTATTGTATGTTCATTTTTGAAGGTTGAGGGTTCTAGAAGCAGAGACACTGTATTTAGTAGAGATTTAAGTCCACTTGATACTTTTAGTTTGGGGACAAGCTATCGGGAGTAGACATGTGCAAGACCTTGTGAGTTATACAAAGGACCTTTTGAAGGACTCTGGCTTCCTAGCGAAGACATTTGAAGGTAATACTGCTTTTGGAGGCAGGGAGTAATATATTTTGGGAATCTGATGAGACTCCGTTAACTGTTAAGAATTCCATCAACTCTCTCTTTCCAAACATTGGGAGTAAAGTGCTTCCTTTCCGAAAGTTTATCTTCAGCCTTGTGTACCACAAGTTGCCAACATGTTGGTCTCTAGCTATTGGCTGCTTGAAATGACTTGCTAGTATGTGCAGACAGTGAGAGCAAAAGAAACATGCCCTCCTGTGGAGTGCTGACACACAAAGAAAAAAACAAGCATTTGCAATGCAATTGGTGTTGCATTTGTTTGAGTGAGAGCTATTGGCGTTCTAAATTTATAACTGGACTTTTCTTACTACATAAATTGGTCAACCCTGCTGCATAATTTGGTCCTCTCTGCCACATAATTCCAGTGACCCTGCATATAACCAAAGCACTTTTATTTACCCTCTTCCTTAGGAAACAGTCCCTAAAAATATTTGTAAGAAACATAGCCATGTAACCATACAGTCACCCCCTAGAGAGCATAACCACATGAAAACAGAACGTCAGAACGTAATGTAGTGTAAACTAATATTTAGCCCCTAGAGGGCGTAGTGTACTACACATTTTCATGTCTACTAGAATAATATTACAAGCAAGGCTTTTAAAACACAAACTACTCCCAGCTGTAAAACCAAAAGCTCCAGCCATGAGAGAACTTAAAAAGACACTGACTGGTGGGAGGGGTTATTATTTCCCCCGAGTGTGGAGACCCAGAGATGCCCTAGACATTGTCCTAGGACCACCACACAGTGAGTTATGGGCAAAATTGTTTTGTAAAAGGAATGCGCTGCAAATCTTTATGGGACAGGTTTCCGAGTGCAGCAAATATTGTAGTAGCTTGATTGTGATGCTCAGAACGACACAATAATAAAAATAGCATTTGTAAGAAACATGGCCATGTAACCATATAGTCAGCCCCTAGCGAGTATTAGGACATGAAAAAAATGGCAGAAAGTAATGGAGTGTAACCAAATATGTAGCCCCTAGAGGGCGTAGTGCCTTACCTATTTTCAGGCCTAGCAGGTCTACTGCAATACTATTACAAACAAGGCCCTTAGAGCACAAACTACTCTCAGCTATAAAACAAAAGTTCCAGCCATGAGAGAGCTTAAAAAGACATTAAATGGTGGGAGAGGTTACTGTTTTGCCCCCCCTCAACCTAATGTGGTGACCCAGGGATGACCTAGAGAGAGAGAGCACTTTATACTGAAGGTTTGATGGTGGTCCCATTGTCCTAGGACCATCACACAGTGAGTAATGGGCAAAAATGTTTTGTAAAAGGAATGCCCTATGGGGCAAGTTTCCGAGTGCAGTGAATATTGTAGGATCTTGACTGTAATGCTCAGAACTGCCCCTAGAGGACTTCATAATAAAAAATAGCATTTATGAGACACATGGTCATGTAACCATGTAGTCAACGACTAGAGTGCTTAACAACAAGAAAACAGAATAGCAGAAAGTAATGCAGTGTAACCATATATGGTAGTGCCATACACAGTTTCATGCCTACTGCAGTACTATTACAAACAAGGCCCTTAAAACAGAAACTACCCCCAGCTGTAAAAAAAAAAAGTTCCAAGAGAGAGCTTAAAAAGACATTGAATGGTGGGAGAGGTTACTATTTTGGGGTCCTGCCCAAACTAGTGTGGGGACCCAGAGATGATCTAGACAGTGAGTGCTGTGCTGAATGGTTTGGTGGTAGGCCCATTGCTGTAGGACTACCACAGGCTGAGCTATGGGCAAAAATGTTTTGAAAAAGAAACGGTTTGCGAAGCATTATGAGGCGAGTTTCCCAGAGTGCAGTGAATATTGTAGTATTGGCTCTCCCGCTGTGCCAGGAGAGCCGCTTTGAGGATTTCTGTGGCTTTTTTTCCTGATTTAAATGCGTCAGTTTGTATATTTTTCAACTGATAAACTTGTTAAGTGGTATTCATGTAATGCACTCTTCAGATCTAGGTCACGATATATGAAACTTCATGTAGTCATGTAAAGCGATCCTTCAATTGAGTTTGCGCCATATGACACTTCAGATCCACATGTAAAGTGGTCCTCTGAGTTTGTGCTATATGAACCTTTTGGGGAAAAAAAGAAATTATTAGGTGAATAAAAAAAGAACCTTCCTCTAGAGTGCAGCTTGTGTGCGCAGACACCACAAAGAAACCGTGGCATGCCCAAAACAAGGAAGAGAAAGAAGCAACATACGGACACGCAGCATGAAGTGGCGAGACAAAAGAAAAAAGCAGTGCGCCACACTAAGAAGGTATATGGTCACTCGTGCAATAATCCATGTAACAGGGTCAGTCTCCAAGGCGGTAACAAAGCAGCCTCAGGGTGGAACAAACATAAAGCATTTATCTACTAAATCAAAGGAATTTTGAAAGGCAGGCCAGGGAACGAATGAAAGTGATGGGCGTGGTGCAAACCCACAAATGTAGATTTGAGAGTCAGCACTTGCGCGCTGCCTAGAACCAACCTAAAAAGAATCCCCTCAAGAGGGCATTTGAAGGATACAACTCATCCAATCAGAAAAAAAGTGAGACCGGAATGCTCCTTGTAAAGACAAATGCAAGAAAAAGGAGGAAATCCATCAAATGATATAGACAACAAAGACATTCAATCACAGGACGTGGTTGATTCACAGCCCACCCTAATTATATGTATTGGAAACAATACATCTGCCAATGATAGCTAAATCTGCCTGTTACCAAGACCTAAAAAATGCCTCCCCTGTGTTGTTTTGCTCTTTTCAGACCTCTGCTCTTTAGCGCAGACCTGAAAATAGCCCTTTCCACAAAGGAGATATCCCTGGACACAGAGGTGTTTGTGTTCGATCAAGGAAGCCGGCTAAGTTGTTTCCTGCTCTGTCATCGGGTCCGCCTGTCCATGAAGATAACGGAACCTTAATGAAGATGTAAGGCTTTTCTATTTGTGTCAGCAATCCCAGTTCATTAATATTCAGCCCGAGCCCAGAAACACTGATGTTCTTGCCGATAACCGTGTTTGGCCTAAAGTCATTCAGTAACCCAGCCATTGAGGGTAGGGATGACTTATGCATTCATTACATGATCCGTGGTGACTCACTTAAACATTAGAATCATTGATGTGTTTGTGATACCTTCTCCTAACCTTTAGAGTCATTAGTTGTCTTTTGACGCAGTAATTAAAATTATGATGACTGAAGTGATAGAGGGCCACAGAAAACCTGCTATGTGTTTATGAAAATTCAAATGAATGCTAATTGTTACTTCCTTCATGTTTGTGCAGTCTGGAGCAGCAGTGGGCTGGTAGGAAATCTGATGTTGTGAGCCAAACATCTTGTCTGGATGTAAACTCTGCTGTTCAGCAAATCGTGATTCTGGTATGAGTTGATGGTCTGGCGCGCGCCCTGCAGCTTTCCGCAGACAGGCACCTCTTGCCTCGTTACAGAGCAGCGGTAATTGCTGCTCAGCTTCCTAAACGCTGTCTTCAGGATTTGCCTCTGCAATGAGGTGATTAGGAGAAACTGTGTGGCGTAGCGTCTGATCCGGCAGCTGATTTTCCAGATTTGGACTGTTTTCCTTTGACAAATTTATGCACATTATGCACCAGTTGTAGTGCTTTCCTCTTATTTAGTTTCTAAGCACTAACATAACACACCAGAAATGCACTTCTGAGGTCAAAGAAGACTTTTATTGTTGTTGATTCTTCCCCAACCCCAATTTTTATGTATGACGAATTAGTAGCTTTCAAGTCCGCGTTAATCAAACAAAATATATCAGTTTGCAATATACACAGCAGGTTATATTTATAAGATATTGAATGCAAAGCAAAACAAATACTTCACCGTGTGGGAAACTATCTACAGCTTCATCTTTCTAAGGTCTGCAAGCTGATGACCCCTGTCAGCCGCGAGAAAGAGATTCATCTACCCACACGGGATTGCTGGCAGCTGGCGCCAAGCTCCAGCACGAGGTCCGGCAGATTTGAATCTGACTCTCTGCAGCCTGTTACATTCGTTACAAAGGTGTGCCCCCTCCTCTCAGACCTGGGAAACTGAGCAAGCCTTTTGGAGACTGGCCAGGTCTCCAAGACTACTCCTGTTCCCAAGCTCAAGCGACGAAAAACAACACCCATGTACTCTTTCTTATCATGTCTAGTCTACTGTGAGAAAAACATCTTGTGCAAAAAGACAGCTTGGAAAAATACAGCTTGGATTCTCAACTGCAATGTCTAACTCCACGTTAAAGGCAATAGGCAGCTAACCTAAGTATCAAATGCAATGTCATGTTAAAGGCAATAGGCAGCTAACCTAAATATCAAATGCAATGTCTAGTGTCATGTCAAAGCCAATAAGCATCTAAGCTGAATACAAAATGCAATGTCTTATATCATGTCAAAGCCCATAGGCAGCTGAGCTGAATACAAAATGCAATGTATAATATCATGTCAAAGCCAATAGGCAGCGGAGCTGAATACAAAATGCAATGTATAATATCATGTCAAAGCCAATAGGCAGCTGAGCTGAATACAAAATGCAATGTATAATATCATGTCAAAGCCAATAGGCAGCGGAGCTGAATACAAAATGTAATGTATAATATCATGTCAAAGCCAATAGGCAGTTAAGCTGAATACAAAATGCAATATATAATATCATGTCAAAGCCCATAGGCAGAATATCTAATAGCATGTCAAAGTCAATAGGCATGCAATGTCAAAGCCAATAGGCGGCTAGACTGAATACAGCATGTCAAAGCCAATAGGCAGAATACAGAATGTAATGGCTAATGCAATGTCAAAGCCCATAGGCGGCTCAACTGAATACAGAAAGTAATGGCTAATGCCATGTCAAAGCCAATAGGCAGAATACAGAATGTAATGACTAATGCAATGTCAAAGCCCATAGGCGGCTAAACTGAACAAAACATACCATGTGCTACTGATGAACATTGAGCAACTAATATGCGCAGTGGTGAAACACAAAGTCATTGGTCAAAACAAAATTTAACAAATGGCAGTACATTCCGCCCTTTGACCAATTAATTTTTGTTTCACATATCTCTTGTTTCAAACAAAAACAAAAAAAAAAATCAGCACAAAAAAAACATTATCAGCAAGTCAGATTTGAATGATCAAAGCAATCCCTGTAAAGCAATAGAAGTGAATTAACACATTGATTTCATAACCTTTCACATCAGATACATCTACACAGAAAAGACTGGGCAATTTTTATACTCTGAGTGAGTCTCTAATTCAACAGTGTTAGCAATTTGATGTGGCATGAGTTCTACTCATGTAAAGGGGCACGGTCCACCTGTAAGGTTTGCTGGAAGATAAGCAAAAGTCAGAGTTCCATACGAGAGGGAAAAAAAAAAAAAAAAAACACAGCTTAGTTCCAGTGGAAGAATGCAATCAAACAAGTTGAACTTGAACTGAAGGCGCAGTTTGCGCAAAATGGATCCATGGTGCTGGCACTTTACTCAGCCAGGTTCAGGTTGGGGATTCGGTCCCTTCCCCGACCCCACACGCACACACCGGAAGGGGGACCACACAGCACACTCAGGGACAGTGGCGAAACGTGGTAGGATCTGCAAAAGAAACAAGTATGTCTTTTCTTGCAAATAACATTTTTCATTTAAACTGCACCCTTCCTCTTTCTTTCCCTGTTTTATAATCAGCAGGACGTTTTTGAGGCCCTTTGTTATAATTTCTGCAGGTTTTGGAGGATCACTTGGGGCTTCAGCCCACACATCAGTACTGAGGTTTTTATCTGCTGCGCCACAGCTTCCCTTTTCTTGCACTGTCAGAAGGGCTGGGGCAGACTCATTCTTTACCAAACCTCCATTCACTGCACTTTTGTCAATTTGGGCCATTCTGTCTCCAATTTGTATGAATGAATCAGATTCTTTTCTAGGTATCAGCATAATTTCGATTTTTCCTTGGTAATCTGCAGCAATCACTCTCCCTAAAACCTGATCACTTTGCCATTCCTGTCCTGGTAACGTTCCTCTCCCCAACTGCTCTGTGACTGCTTGCATGACAGATTGCTTTTGTGCGTGCTGCACAGTTTTTATCAAATCTAGGGGAATGTGCATCTCTCTCATCTCTGCCCACCTGTAAGTGGCTTTTTCTCTCAGCTGTTCACATTTCTGGGGCACCCACTTAGCCATCCCCACTAAGGCAGAATTCTGGGTGTACACTTCTCTCTCTGAATTTTTCTCATTAACATCTGCAAGGTAATTGAACCAGTTAGGTGCTAAAACATTAGCAATGAACCAAAAATCAGCGTAAAAATGACACATCTCACGTAGCTCGCTGTTCCTTCTACGGTGCCAGAAAACAACATTTCAGTCAATGAATCATTAGTAAAACAAACATGCTTTTTATCTTCAGTGGACACGAATTCAAATGGTGCACACAATTTCATTGGTAACTCTTTTACCTGTGGTACTCTAGCCCTGTCTTGCAAGTACCAGATCCATTGTATGATTCTAGCTAGGGGCACTATTTTCTTTCCTTGTTCTTGATTTAAATGTACATAAGTATTTCCTTCTTGCACTGCGCAGAAACCTAAAGTCTGCATTATTTCATTTGCCAAATCACAAGCGCGCAGCTGCATATTATTTTTCACAGTGACCATATACAAAAGTGTTAGGATTTCTCTCAAATGAGGGCTATTCTTTTTCCAAAAATCAAACAAGCTAATGAAACTGGGGGTGTCTTGCTCTAAAATCTTTCGTTTTACTTTTACTTGGGCATTTTGCAACGGTAACTCGTAAATCACATTCTGGTCTCTCTCGTCCATGTTATCAGTTAAGGAATGCATCACACGAAAACTCAGTGCAGCTCTGAGCTGTCTTAACCCCCTCATTACTGGAATGGGACAAGAAAGATTCTTCAAAAACAGCATTTTTATAACTTTCAGCATTATTTTGAATTATTGTATCCTGGCTAATTTGCTCACGTAAATTCCTATTTTCATGTTCCAACTGCCTACATTTCTCCTGCATTTCTCTGTAAGCAGATAAAGGTATCCAGACCTTTCTGTCATCATTACTTCCAAAAGACCCTTTTTCTACATATGTACAACAGAAATTATTTCTGAAAACACTATCAGGCATTTTAGCTACACATGCATTTTCAAAAATGGTCTGCTGTGCTTCTGTAATTCTCCAAACAGAAAACAATTCACAGTTTTTCTTAGCACCATCGGGCAGTTTACCAACACATGCATTCTCAGACATGGTCTGCCGTGCTACTGTGATTCTCCAAAAAAAAACAATTTCTGTAATTCTCCAAACAACAAAAACAATTACACTTTTAAAGTGTGCACTTAGAAATCTACTGATTCGTCAACACCCTCTTAATCACCTCTTAATGACCGACCCCACTTCTGGTACCAATTGTAGTGCTTTCCTCTTATTTAGTTTCTAAGCACTAACATAACACACCAGAAATGCACTTCTGAGGTCAAAGAAGACTTTTATTGTTGTTGATTCTTCCCCAACCCCAATTTTTATGTATGACGAATTAGTAGCTTTCAAGTCCGCGTTAATCAAACAAAATATATCAGTTTGCAATATACACAGCAGGTTATATTTATAAGATATTGAATGCAAAGCAAAACAAATACTTCACCGTGTGGGAAACTATCTACAGCTTCATCTTTCTAAGGTCTGCAAGCTGATGACCCCTGTCAGCCGCGAGAAAGAGATTCATCTACCCACACGGGATTGCTGGCAGCTGGCGCCAAGCTCCAGCACGAGGTCCGGCAGATTCGAATCTGACTCTCTGCAGCCTGTTACATTCGTTACAAAGGTGTGCCCCCTCCTCTCAGACCTGGGAAACTGAGCAAGCCTTTTGGAGACTGGCCAGGTCTCCAAGACTACTCCTGTTCCCAAGCTCAAGCGAGGAAAAACAACACCCATGTACTCTCTCTTATCATGTCTAGTCTACTGTGAGAAAAACATCTTGTGCAAAAACACAGCTTGGAAAAATACAGCTTGGATTCTCAACTGCAATGTCTAACTCCACGTCAAAGGCAATAGGCAGCTAACCTAAGTATCAAATGCAATGTCATGTTAAAGGCAATAGGCAGCTAACCTAAATATCAAATGCAATGTCTAGTGTCATGTCAAAGCCAATAAGCATCTAAGCTGAATACAAAATGCAATGTCTTATATCATGTCAAAGCCCATAGGCAGCTGAGCTGAATACAAAATGCAATGTATAATATCATGTCAAAGCCAATAGGCAGCTGAGCTGAATACAAAATGCAATGTATAATATCATGTCAAAGCCAATAGGCAGCGGAGCTGAATACAAAATGTAATGTATAATATCATGTCAAAGCCAATAGGCAGTTAAGCTGAATACAAAATGCAATATATAATATCATGTCAAAGCCCATACGCAGAATATCTAATAGCATGTCAAAGTCAATAGGCATGCAATGTCAAAGCCAATAGGCGGCTAGACTGGATACAGCATGTCAAAGCCAATAGGCAGAATACAGAATGTAATGGCTAATGCAATGTCAAAGCCCATAGGCGGCTCAACTGAATACAGAAAGTAATGGCTAATGCCATGTCAAAGCCAATAGGCAGAATACAGAATGTAATTACTAATGCAATGTCAAAGCCCATAGGCGGCTAAACTGAACAAAACATACCATGTGCTACTGGTGAACATTGAGCAACTAATATGCGCAGTGGTGAAACACAAAGTCATTGGTCAAAACAAAATTTAACAAATGGCAGTACACCAGTGCAAAGGATGTGCTTGACTGTTGGTAAGAGGAGGATGGGTATGCCGTTATCACAGGTATATGAGCCCGGCCTACGAGGTACACACACTTTGGTGGTCCTTTCCGTGCTGCATTGTCTTACGAGCCTGAGAATATAGCATCAAGTGCTGCGCTCGGTGGAAGAGCTGTCTCCGAAACAACAGTGGCCTTTAACTTTGGTTGAATATTGTTCCTTAATGCCTTGTACCTTTGGCTGCGCTCCACTAAAACCTTCACCGCCTAATCCAATACGTACAAAATACATGCATATTTACATTGCTTTACTTATGCATGATAGTTCTATTATTTTCATCAGAAAAACGTTTCCTACCTGTCTCTTTAGAGCATAGGAATAGAATTTCCACGCATTGATTGCTTCTTATGCGGGTAGAGTGGACATGGTCTCTTCACTGCGTGACCATTCCTTTCCTGCACTTGGATTTGTTAGAATTGCATCGTAAAGCAAGCACTGGAAAAACGAATAGATTTTACCTATGCAAGAGCTATTGGCTTTCACAGTGTTTTGTATAGTTATGCCGTACAACAGCGTGGCTGCTGAGCAGCATGGCTGAATGTTAAAAAAAAAAAAAAAACTAAAAAAAAAAACTATGACGTGGTCAGCGTCTCATAGAGCTTTTCTTCTTTACTTTTAGCCATGCTGCTGTAAAACATGGCTAAAATAAATTGATAAAGCAAATAGCTCTTATATAGGCTAGGCCTTATTGTCTTTGCCAATACTTGCAGTTCTCAGGAAGAACACAAAATCAGCAGCCCCTCACTGAATTTCTCTGGGGAACCCTGTCCTCACTCTCTCACTTCACTGTCCACTCCAGCCATAGAACTGAATGCAATACGCTTCCACTCTCAATCACAGGAAGATTAGGGCAAGGCCAGCAATCAAACTGAAACAATCAGTACTTGGTCCATGCTCCATCCGACGAAGAGGAAGTGAAGCTGGCACATGCTTTCTAATCAGAAGGTGTCAAAAGAGTGACAACGAAGCCAGACAATGGTAAGCAAATAGGCAGGCTGCAAGGCCATTGATGTGTACAGAATCTCTCGCAAGTGAGAAAGCATGCATTGAATGCACTGTCGCAGGCAAGACCTAACAAGGGGTGGGGGAGTGAGAGGTTGTGGCTGTGGGCAAACCTCATGCTATATTTTCAATAGGGTGTATCATTTCTTGTTGTAGATGCCATATTAAAATAACATCTCCTGTGTGTGCTGTATTGTACCACACAGGTAATTAAAAAAAAATTGTTGAGTTTAAGTACAAATAAGTAAGTTAGACCTGATAGTTTCATAGTTTTGCACTGGGAAACTGAACATATAGAAAATTTCACTTTGACACTGCTGCGTGAAAATCATTGTGGCTTTTGTAACAGTTAATTTCACTCATATCCCCATTTAACACGAACAAAATGATTGTGCAAGAAATACCCTCCATAAAGGATTTAGGCCCTTAGAAACACCTGGTACATGGGCCAGATTTTCCGAACCTGCAAAGCTACCAAAATCAGGGACGGGAGTAGCCCCAAATTTTAAATACGTCCTGCTTTGAACCAAAGGTTTGTTTGCACCAAGCAAGCAAAGCAAGTGAGCTCAAACTTCTCCAGAAGTTCTTCTTTGTCTCTTCCATCCAAGCATCTAGCTATTCATCCTTTCACCCTTCCATCTACTTCCTAAAAGCCATCTTTCACCTCTGGGTTCTGTCATCCATTATCTATCATTCTATTCATCCATCCATCCATCAGTTGACAAATCCAACCATGTGCCCACATATGCATCCATACATCCCTCTGCCCATAAATCCATCATTTGACTTACTCATCCATGAATACAGCCTTTTATCCATCTATTTATCCTTTTGTTCATCCTTCCATTCATACATCCATAATCCAGTTTCTCACAATTCAGTTTACTTTGCCATCCATCCTCTTAGATTTCCATTTACCCTGCTATCATTTCACCCGCCCACCAATCAATCAATCCATCCATACTCTTGGATTTCCATTTACTCTGCCATCCTTTTACCCACCAATTCTTTCGTCCACTCTTCCTTTCACCCACCCATCCACCCTGCTGTTTACCCAATTATTCAACCATCCTTTTACCCACTCATCCACCCAGCCTTTCACCTACTCCATAATTCAATCATTCACCCATCCATCCATCATTTCATCCATTTACACACCTTTTCATCCATCCAGCCATCATTTAACTTACTCATCCTTTCACCCACTCATCCATACATCCTTCCAACCACTCATCCATCCTTTCACCCATTTATGCATCCACTCATCCATCCTTTTTTCCATTTTCTTTCAACCCATCTTTCTTTATTCCTATGGTTTTTATTATGAGCTTTTACCTGTCAAGTTGCTGACAAGAGTCCCATAAAGAACCCTATCCCCGCTGTAGCTGATAAAGCTGGGGAGGCTTGCAGAGGGGAGTTCACAACACCCTTGATCTGATACCAGGGATATTGGTAACTCTGGCTGGGGTGAGGAAAATACAGTCCAATGTAAGTTGGACCCTGACAAATCTGTTATTCAGAGATTGATTGCCCTGTAAATCTTCATTTTCCTACTTTCACACAGATTTTGGGTGTTTTCTGCAGCTGAAACCTCCGGGTGGGAATAAAAAGATCCTAGGTATCCCTACAGATCTCATAATTGTTGTTACCGGCCCTGTGGGGACTAGGAAGCCACTCGTAATGAGGGCCTAAAGGTTGTTCTGCTTCACAGTGCTGTTGTGCAAAGAAAGGCTCCATAAGAGGTCAATGTCCGCGAAAAATGCAATACGTCTTCAGATTTGGCTTGATCCTGTTTACGTGATAATTATCACACCATGTAGGGAACCAAATCTAGTCGGGCAAAACTTTTTCTTTTTTGTGAAGTGCAAACATGGGGATATTTGGCAAACTGTTGTGGTTAAAAAAGAAAAATTGTCCGTCCCTACACAGCCACCAGATAATGTTGAAAATGAATAGGCTCATTAAGAGGTAATCAGTTGCTGTTGGGCTGTCATCCATCAGAAAGCAACACTGCTCACTTTTGATTGCCTTTTGGGAAGGGTCCAGAGAGTCTGAAATGATTTCTTGATTTTGAAAACCTAAATGTGAAAGTTATCAGCAAAATAAGATGGTTAGACAAGTGAACCACAAAGTCTGCCACCATTCTAATAGAGGTAAGAAGGAACAGGCTGTAAAATAAAATAAATTATGGGCCGCCCTGCAAACTTGACAATGGTGCAAATAAGTCATAGTTTTAAAACAGTGTGTGTAACATGGCGCAAGTGTGCGCAGACAAGGTCTTGTCCAACCATTCGGCCCTGATGATGGTTTCATCCAGGTACTGGCACATAAGGTTAGAAAAATGACAGTTCTAAAACATCGTACTGATTTTAAACTTTCCATGGAACAGTCGATTCTCTGCATATGTTCAGCTGTTGTACCAGATTTCATGGTTTATTTGTAGTCTCACTTCACATCACTTGTCTCTGTGCTTCCTGCATTGTGTCTTCACCATTCTCCCTCAGACCTGATATCACTCGTTTTTTTTTAAATATATTGGTAAAAACGTACCCCATTCACATCGTCTTGCCATTTGAATAAACTAATTTAATAATTACATCAGATGGCCATTTAGACTACTAATCCACTCATGAACAACTAGCAGAATGTAATTCCGCCAGCAGTAACCGTGAATCTCTTCTCCCATATGGGAGATTGTTTACATTGATATATCTACCATGTTCCTGGTGGGTCATTGCAACACCCCGTTTTCATGCTTGCCGAAGCGCAGTCGTTCCACATATGCCAATGAAGAGATATGAGCACTTTCATACCAAATATCCCAACACCCACAGATCACCGCCCATAACCTTAATTTGTTAGCCTAATGCTGCCAGCTAGTTTCTTTCCAGCCTCCAGTGGTTTATGCACTCTCTCTCCTGAGCCACATAAATGCACTACTGAATTGTTATAACCCGTGCTTTTGCAAAGAAGATATTTTCTTCCTTCAACCGAGCCAGTATTTCAGATGAGTATACTCTATTACTTCTGCTGTTCTCTATAGTCTCCATAAATGCTCTACCTTGATTACGATATTTCATGTTGTCTTGTCAAATTATTTGTAACCCTCCTCATGTTTTGAACATTTTCTCTTTCTTTAAGATTTTCTACCTAAAGACTGTTTAATCGCACATCTTTGCCAAGCCATATTCCTAGGCATAAATGGCATTGCTTTTTATTACCACTCAGTGGAAACTTTTCGAGAACTTTCATGGAAATTGTGTTTTCATATACATTTGTTTGAAATGGATCAGGCAGATATCAATAGATGTTGTAATTGGGTACACCAAGCATCCGGTTCTAGTCGGTTGTGAGATGCAGCTATCCTAGGCTTGAAATATGGAAACACTGAAAATATTTATCAGACGTGCTCCATTATCCCTTGTGATTAGTACATTTTCATAGTTTTGCAACTGGTTTATTGAAGCCAGACTTGATCATTTATCCTCAATCACTGGTCTGCTATAGACGGATACAACTGTATATTAACAGGCAAGTTTGTGACTGATCAGCAAATGGAAATTCATTCAAAACTCAAATCTAATCTTGAATCTAAAACGCAAACACAGACCTCTGTATAACCAAACCAGCTTCACCAATCACAACAATGAAGGTGACCTTCAGGGTGCACACCCTGGAAGCGTTGAACATAACCTTCCCCCTTCAAAGTACATAGATTTAAGACTAGTTAGTTAGTGAGTCAGTTGTGAGGGACTTTTTGGGTTTGCGAACATAGTTTTCTTTAAAAAAAAAAATGGATGCACAGATTTTTAAAAACCCTTTTACACTTAGGGCCAGATGTAGCAAAGGTTTTTACCCATTCTGTGTCTATGGGAAAAAGTGTTCGTACATATGGCCCTTAGTGTTGAAACACCCCACTTAGGGTGCCAAAAGCCAGCGCACTTGGAGGGTCATCGTAACATAGGAATTTTAGTTGAGTTCATGTTTGGCTTTTGCTCTGAGGTGCTTTCAGTTGAGCCTTTTAAAGGAAGAACCTTCCCTTACGCCGACTACCAGTCTCTCTTACCTTGATTCAGAATGTTATCTGAACATCCTCACCATCCATCTTTCGTCAGGACGTGCCAAGAGACTGACCGATGGTAATATATTCTTCAAGCATGCTTAACGGAACACAACTAGGTTGCTATTTTAATCATGGTGCAAATTGTACTTGCAGTTATACACATTAACTTCCTATTTTGTAATGTGGAGTCCGATCCATTCCTTGGTTAACATTGCTATCTGGTAGTGTTATGTTAAGGACATTAGCAAAGACCATATCCACATGGGAAAAATCTTTGTGTATACCCACTAGAGATTGTAGAGAGGTGTTACGCTATGTGGGTGGATAGCCATTTCTTGTGACTCGTGAGTAAAAAGGGGTGATTTTCACTTTTTCTTAGGCCGTGACAATTTGCCACAGAAGTTGGTGAAAAGAGACCCCACATTATATTTTACAACAGTAATCAGGGAACTTGATTTTTGATATTGAACATGGTGTATGAAATCTTTTTGAAATGTCTTAATTAAGAAAAAACAGGTTATGCATTGAGGGACTCAAATAGTACATGCATTCGCTAACAATTATCATCTATTTTTAAAGAGCGGTGTGTGGTCCTCGGCATCGTATGAATTTCTTTCATAAGAAAGAGCTTGAAAAGTTTGTGTAAAGGCAAGACAGGCACATACACGTTCAAAGAAGAACAGCAACTCATTCTCTACTCCCCCATCGGCCACCCTCCCCCACCTGCACGTCCCATCAGAGGGCATGATTCTGGAGGGAAACAAAGAGCCTACAATAGTTGTCATTCACAACGAAAGTTGAGAGTTATACTTAGAGGTTCAATTATAGCAATTAGTAATAATGTGGCTGCATACTCAAATCAAAGAGGTCATTGTTTCAAACCAGAAAATGAGGAATTCAGGCTACTTCCAGGCAAAACCATCTTGGAAAGCTGCTGGTGGCAATAATAGCACCCACTGAAGGATCTCCGAATCGTTACCGGATTATCATGAACATAGGATACGTCTTTCAGAGATAAAATATCATTTGTATTTCCAGTCCCTGGGCTAGAATTACAAATCAAGGTTTAGTCAATGTAACTCAGTTTGCCACAACCTTAGACTGCTGTTCAGCATTGCAGTCTTCATTGTGCTGATTGTGTTCTGTCGTCTTCTCCCTTTAATTGCAGTCACATTGAGGGTTCTTCGAGTGCGATTGCTATTTGAATAATCACTTAATACAAAGACCTTGGGTGATTGCAGAGCATTAAGTGTCAGCCAGCTGGTTAGCTGAGGCTCCCTTCCTTCACTAATATATTCTTTCTACATCCTGACACATCCGTTTAGCGTGGAAAGTATGTGTTCTGCCAGTAGAAGCAGTTTTAGATCTATAAATAGCAATTGAAACATTGGCATTTACAAGGCTAAGACTCGCTCTAAAACGTAAAGGTCAACCTGAATCCCCCTAACGCCTTATTGAGTGGGGAATGCAAACTTTTCTTTAGTTAAGGCAAATTCAGAAATTGAGTACAGTTCATTAGGCCAACATTTTTGATGTGACCGGTTCAATGACAAATGTCATAAATAATCTTACAGTTGAGATTGCCTATGTGTTAACATTAACTCTATGAAGAGTCGACCTTGAATGTAGTATTTTTAGTTCGGGCGCGCAAGTGCTCTGGCCTGTTGTAATCTATCTGTGGGCTTTTAACCATGTCCACCGCTTGCCCATCACTATCACTCGTTCATGGGCTTGCCTTTCAAAAGTCGTTTCTTATCATTGGTAAATGCTTTACGTTTGTCCCTCCTTGGGGCAGTTTTGTTACCGCCTTCAACATCGACCCTGTTACATGGATAATTGCACGTTTCCTGATACATTTGACTGCGAGCGAACTTCTTTTACCTTTTGTGTCTTTGCTTCGCACTCATGCTCATGGCGGACGTGACGCTTTGAATCGGCTTGCTTATGTCAACTGTTTTACTTTTCATTTTCAGTTTGTGGCAAGAAAAGTCCAGTTAGGAATTTACAACGCTAATAGCTCTAACTCGAGAAAACGCGAGACCCATTGCATTGCAAATGCTTGTTTTAATTGGTTTGAGTATGATTTAGTGTTTAATTACGTTGTGTTTTTAGATGTGGTTACTTATTAGTATAAATATTGTGCGATCATAAGCATAGCATAGCTTATGGTGGGCAAGTTATCTTCAGGGTTTCTTTTGTCGTCACTGTTATTGTGTTTTGTTACATGGATTTCCATTGTGTAGTAAAACATCCTAAAGTTTTTATTTTAACTATTCTTAGCCATAGCTTCACTTTAATGGTAGTGTTTGCAGTTAGTTTCTATTTTTTTTGTTTTTTTTATGATGATGATCCATTGCAACCCATTTCTTCAAATTTATTCCATTCCGCACTCCCCAGAGCCACACATAACAAAGATTAACCTCAGGTCCTGGTCATATAGACAAGCTCTTCTGATGGGAGTTTAGATCTTGTCCTAATGCAGTAGAGTGCAAAGATGCTCAGATGGGAATTTTCTTCCATTACCTTCAGCACCCCTTTGGGACCATTATGAGGTGCTCATTCTTAGTTTGACAGGAGGCGGAGGCCGCCCTCCAAACTCAACCCGCCACCTGACCGCTGGTGCCATCAGGACACCGCTGGCTGTATTCTGACTTCACCGCAGGGCCGGCGGGCGGAAACAGTGTTCCGCCCGCCGGCCTGGCAGTGAAGAGGACCTTAACATTGACACCGGCTCGGAATCGAGCTTGCGCCAATGTGGCGGTGCAGCAGCACCCGTTGCGCATTTCACTGCCTGTAATTTGGGCAGTGAAATGCGCAATGGGGCTGTGCATGGGGAGGGGGGCACCCCATTCCGCCATCTTTTCCACGGCAGTGTGAACTACCATGGCTGCCGTAGCGGATTACAACTGCCGGGACCACCAGGCCGTCCCTCCTCCAGGAACATTCCGTAATACTGGTCATGCTCTGAATTGTGATGCCAATGCACAGTTGTTGTTCCAGAGGAGTAGTGCCCCTGCTGCCTCCCGCTAAGTTTTTGATCACATAATTTACAGGTGACCCTTCTTGTATTTAGTTTCTTCCCCCTCCCCATCGGTCGCCTTGTGAAGAACTCTCACACGTCAAGGTCTTTGGTGTGTTTCTCCTGCTCTTTATTTTCTCCTTTCTCGAAGGTAGTAAGCATCCACTTCCTCTTTTGGAGCCTTTGAATTTCCAAGATCCTCCTTGTCTGCTTCTTCAGCCATTGTTCTTCTTGCTAGGTAGGAAAGACCTTCCTGGGGATGTGTATGGTTGTCTGTTCCTCACAAAATGACCGTTATGCCTCTTGTTGTACGTCAGGCAATTTTTGATGTGATGGAAGGCACCTGAAGGTTTAACCAATAAGAAGTTCAGAATATTCTTTCAAATGTAATGTGTAAAAAATAAAATAAAATAAAAAGTAATTTATTCCACAGAAGTCCTGCCCTCCTTGGTAGTTGTCCTGTGAGTCTGCACTCTTGCGGCTGAGACTAGGAACCTTCTCATCCACCCCCCCCTCAACCTCTCCAATATCCAGCAGCAAAATCTGACTCTCTTAAAAGTCCACACATAAGTGGATATTTTTATGAGATTTTTTTTTTTTAGCTTTTAAATTTTCTAACAGCACCTACATGTGTCAATAATACGCAGACTATTTTTAGAGACCATGGACATGTCACACTTAAAATGATGCCTACAGTTCAGTGCCTCAGTAAGGAGACTCCGTTCAATAGACAGTGCGTTAACAGGTTTTATATACTGTGCTTTAATTATCCTGGCAGTGGACTCAGCATAGCCAAAATGCCATCCATAGTCTAGCTCCTCCATAGCAAACAAGTGAAGTATGAATCTTGTGGGCGAGTGATGAATCTACTTCCATAGTTTTCAGACACAGAGACCATGGACTATAGTTTGTGAATGCAGGTATGCCTATGCCTTTCTGGGTTTGGGCACCTAGGTTTCTTATTTTTTTAAAACAAATTAGGGGATTTATAAAGCAAATAGCTGGGGCTTTCCAGTGCAGGGTTATGGACACTGTGTCCAAAGTATTTTTTTAATTAAAAACGGGAAAGGGGACGTGTGACCCCCCACTTAGACCTGCAGGTCTGGTTGTGCTCACCCTGCCACCTTATGTGGCATTGTCCTTTAACTGTAGCTGCAAGAAAAAAATGTTCTCCTCCAACCAGCCAATTGTATCCTTGAGGTCCACCATCTATGTTTTAGGTTTGAGACCCATAGTTTATAAAAGGGAAGAAAAGCTCACTTGTCCAGTCATATAGATTTATTTATTTTTTTAATTTAATTTAGGTCCGCAATTCGTCTGGATGTCTCTAGCTTTATAAGCATTTGAAGCACTGCTGGCACATTTCGAAACACTAACTTCTCAAACTACTGAGATCAAGCAAACACACTTCCTTGAGTAAAGTTCTTCTTTGATGCCAAGCTTGGTTTAATAATTAAAACATGCCATGTGACCCCACATTAAAGTATCCTTTTTCTTTAAAACACTTCATGGAGATCTGTCAGTCACCAAAATTATTAAGAAATCTCCCTCCTGCCCTTAATTATCCGAATCCACATCCCTACCCCATTCCTCCTACCCTCAGTGATCCAATGTACTGTACTTGCAACATTGTGCACTTAGTGAGAAGAAGATTTTGGAAAAAAGACCTGGGGAATTGATTTTCTTCGATTGACTTTCATTGAAAAAGAGAAGACTTTAGGCAGGAGACAGATAAAATAAAGCCCTTTTGGGCTTAAACAATTTAGGAGTCTCCTGCCTGAATCAGCTCTGTTGACATGTATGGTTGTACTGCTGCTGCCTTTTCCTTCTGCCCTTTGTGGTCTATTATAGTGCCACAGCCTCTTTTGCCTGTCCTGTAAAGTTGGTTAGTTGCACCTGTCCCCCTTTCCTCTGCCCTTCATGGTACCTTGGCTTCCCCTGCCCTCCCGCCTCCCCAGTGTGGTCAACTTGTTGCATTTGCACCCTCTTCCCTCCCCTCAATTATCCAAGTTCATCCCCCTGACATCTGCCTCATCACTGTATTCTAATAAACAACTAGATTGCTAACTTTCTATATTTATTATAAAAGTGTGGCACGCCTGACATCATCTTGATGTAATCAAACCTGTAACACCTAAAGCATTTCCTTTAGAAATTATAACAAGCATTGGCAAAGGCAATAGGACTCAGCAATCCCAGATCTATAGGCGTTGGCAATCTTAATACATTTGTGTAACTCAGTCAAAACAGCCCAAGAGCCGTACACAAATGCATTTACATTGCCAACGCCTAGCTTGCAGGCACCGCATCACACAGTGTGTCACGGGGCACGTGCCTTTAGCGTATTCCTTCTGAATCCAAACCTAGAGTTTTAGCAAGTACACCTCTTATGTCACCCCTTCAACCACCAGGGTAGAATAAGAAAGTGAACGTTTTGGAAGTCGGATCTTCTTGCCCATCAGTACTAGTTATTAGCACAGTTTTTACACTCATATTTTAGGTTAAAGGAGAGCTATGAAGAACAAGGTTATGTCCTTATATGTATTTCGGCATAAATGATATTTGCCTATCGCCGAGTGCATTAGCATACTGTTAATCTTCTAAGAATGTTATTTAAAATGTCAGCATTTCAATTAGGCTATTGGTATGTTGGCACGGGTAGCGGCTGTCGATCAAACAACTGTTATTGAACGTGGAGATAGCACCCATTGTTGCTTTTTCTCTAGTGCGTTTCGGAAGCTCTGCCCCGCGAGTACAAAGGGTTTTAAAAATAAAGTATGTTTTCACCGGGCAGTTATGCTGATGTGTTAGCTTAAAAAGCTGTAGGCATTTCACGCAGTTCTGAAGGGACACTAATTTTGGTTTTAGGACAGTGCAAAACTGCATTAGGGATGTAAACATGTACTCGCCACCATGTGGTCAAACACAGCAAAATGCATGCCATTACTTTCTGGAGGAAATACAGAGAGTTGTTTGTGCATATGATTTATTGAAATGAAAACCTTACAAAATACACTTTTAGGTTTCAAAATTTCAATAGAGCATACGCACATGTAACTGTGTAATTATCAATATGAGGAAACACACTATTCCCATGCGCAGTACTTGTTTACCTAAAAGGTAATGGTACTGATCCAGTCCAAACCAGGAGTGGGACTGCCAGACACAAGAACTGGTAAGACGCTTGTGACAGACATCCCCGCCCACCCGCAAGTTCTCTTGACACTATGGAGTCCACCTCAGCAGACGGTCTCCCGGTACAGACTAGGCTTCCCCACTGGTATTCTCTCATGGAACCCTCCAGCCCCTGAGAATAGGTCTCGGGCAACCTTGGCCTCTGCCTACCCCTACTCTCCCTCTTCTGAGACCAGACATGGGACCTTTCATCCATCCCACTACACTGGGACCTACCAGGGTCACTGCAAACCTCCCCAACCTCCCTTAGTTGGGGAAAACCTGAGCGCGTCCCTTCAGGAGCACCCCTCTTCAGACGCTCTGGTACTTACCCAGCGGTCTGCCTCCAGTGCAAGTTTCCTGGGGGTCAGAGAACTTATACTCTACCTGGTGTTAGCTTAGCTCTGGAAAACAGGAACTGAACATATGCTCTCCAGAAAACACATCACATAGCCCCTCACATGTGCTAACCAAACTACCACCCACCTCACCATCCAGTGCCTTGTAAAATGACCCCATTTCACCCTCCTAAGACTTGTCGAACATTATCTAACTGTCCCTGACACTCAACCCTCACCGTTCTGGGGTGTCTCCATATTTCACTACCAGGACTTCTAATAGGGCTGTGCCTGCCCCACACTAAGCAGTTTCCAACCCCCTAGAGCAGTGGTCTCCAAACCTTTTTATGCCACGCCCCCCAGTTGAAAAATAAAAATCATTGGGCCCCCCCTCAGAATTTTTCACAATTATTTTATGATAATGGCAATGTTTAAATATGTCTAGGTGTATTTAAACATTGCAGTTAAGTACTGTTACCTTTTTAAAAGTGCAATAACATGTTTCTTCTTAAAACAAACGCCCTCCCCCCTCGGATCACTTCAGGCCCCCGTAGGGGGGGGCCGCCCCCCAGTTTGAAGACCACTGCCCTAGAGTGTGTCTGGGACCAGAACTGGGAGAGGCAGGGCCTTGTGCACTACCAAAACTTTCCTTTGAGGTTTGCCTACTTCAATGGCAGAAATTAGTATAATTATTGGACTGCTGACCCCACAACTTCAGAACACTTCTGTACTGAGGACATTCTGCCAGGAAGAAAAGCTGGATGCTGGAAGAGGACCTCCCACTCCGGCTGTTGCTTTGCTGTGCCGGCCTAATTCTGCTACTTCTGCCCTGGGAGTGGAAGGACTGGACTTTGCTTTCTACATCCTGCTTTCCAAGGTTCTTCAAGGGCTTGAACTAAGTTTGCCGCCTGCTGTGAAGTCTCAGGGACATCAAAACTTCATCTGCCACTGCCTGTGCTCCTCTGCAGGGAGTTCTGACTTGCCAAGTGGTGCGAAATCCAGTCCCTGGGCCCTTGGAAGTGGAAGCTAGTAACCTAAAGAAAAGTCCATTTACTGCGGCGGTTGCAGCAGAAAAAATCGAGGCAGCGTCTGCGCTGCGGCTGGAAAAAAAAGACAGAAATAATGCAGGGGCAGCTGAATCGATGCATCGCCTGCTTCAGCGTGGATCCGTCGCTGCCGTGCATCTGGATTTTACCCGCATCGTCCCTCGGCGTCAAATCTTCAACATCAGCGCAAGGAACCGAGGTGTAGCTGTCAGCTCCTCCCACCACCCTAGCCCAGGAGGACCCATCAGGATATGCAGGGCACACCTCAGCTCCCTTTGTGTCACTGACTAAGGTAAATTCACAAACTGCCCAACTGTCAGTCTAACCCAGACGTGTATTTAGCAGCCAGGTAGAGGCACAGAATGGTTAAGCAAGAAAATGCCCACTTTCTAAAGGTGGCATTTTCAAATTTACAATCTAAAAAACAGATTTACCAAAATATATATTTTTCAATTGTGATTCAGAGACCCCAAACTCCATTAATCTATCTGCTCCCAATGAGAAACTGCACTTAAAAGATATTTCAAGGCAATTCAAATGTTGGCCTATGGGGGAGATAGGCCGTACAATAGTGAAACCCAAATCTATCAGTATTTCACTACCAGGACATGTAAAATGCATCTGTGCATGTCCTACCTTTTAAGTACACTGTACTCTGCCCATGGGGCTGCTTTGGAACTAATTTAGGGATGACTTACATGTAGTAAAAGGAGAGGTTTGAGCCAGGCAAGTGGGTGCCCGTGTCAGGTCGAACTGGCAGTTAAAACTGCACACACAGACACTGCAGTGACAGGGCTACTTATGTGGGTGGCACAATCAGTGCTGCAAGCCTACTAGTAGCATTTGATTTACAGTCCCTGGGCCCACATAGTGCATTTTACTAGGGACATACTAGTAAGTCAGATTTGCTCATCACGAATGAACCAATCACCAATACAATTTAGACTGAAAGCACTTCCACTTTAGCACTGGTCAGCAGTGGTAAAGTGCCCAGAGGGCTCAAACCAACAAAAACAGGTCAGAAGAAATAGGAGGAAGGAAGGAAAACGTTTGAGGGTGGTGCTGCAAAAAGGGCCCGGTCCAAATGCATGCAGATAAATTCCTAAGCATTTTAGCTCTCCAACTAACAATACTTTTTTACTTTGGTCATTTTGCGTAGCAGCCAAAGTCAGGTTTTTCAAGTGTTGCCCAGAAGACTCTGATGTCAATCTGCCCTGTTCTCCAGAACTGGTTCTGCTAGTAAACAGATACTAGAAACAGAACAAAACACTGGTGGGTAGGAGGTAGGTGGAAGTGCGCAAGAAAAGAGACAGCCAAAAATATGCACTCTAATCACGCCCAGTTCTATATTGGTTCAATTATTTTGCAATGTGGTTTTCACAGGATGGTCTACTTGGGGAGTTTAGGCGCACAGTAAAATGTACATACACTTAGCACTGTGAATGGGCAAGAAAACCTACACATTAAGCACAAATAACTATTGAATAGCCTACTACTTCAAATTGCTGGCCGCTAAGAACCTAAGCCACAGTGCTTGAGAAAGCTGGTATAAACTAGATGGAGGAGCGTTCTTCCAATAACCCCTACCCGGAGTACGAAGCTATCTGCTCTGCGGCATTGGACCCTGAGGAGGGAGGCCTGGAGCAGGACCTGTGTGCCAGAGACCAGGACATCCACTTCCACAAAGTGCTTGACAGAGGGTGTGGAGTGCTGCGGTGCTTCAGCATAGCAGGCAGACCGTGAGGGAAACGACCATCCCCGTGAAGCTTTGGAGGGCGAGACCGGTGGCATGCAGAGCAAAACCAAGCACAGCAGTTGGCCTGAGGGAGGAATATAAATAAAACACAAGTGAGCCAGTGGTGTATAGTTAGAAACCCTATGGCTATTAGGGGTAGGGGGTAACCTGGAAAGCTACGGGGGGTTCAGGACAGGAAGATAGGACATGATGTTACTGCCAGAGCTGCGGACTGTGGAGCTGTGAAACTGAGTTCGATTATTGGCATTGGCACAGTATCCTGTGATCTTGAGCAAGTCACTTAACTCCCTGTTCTTTCAAAGCAAATGTGTCCTTGCACGTCCTTAAAGTGGTCTAATAATACGGTTGGGTGGTGTTCGCACTGTATGAAACTGTATTGAGAAAAAAAAAGGAACAAGTGAACTGAAAACACTACCACTATGGCTATGAGACACCGAGGCTCCCAAAATAGGATCTGTGGATGTTTACATGTACTTGGTCCATGCTCTGGGGGAAGGGTCAAACACAGGAGTGGCATGAGATAATCATGCCATGGACAAATGGGGACAAAAGACTTGAGAGTGACAATGGAGCAAGCAAATTGAAAGTCTGTGGGCGGGCTGAAGCCCACAGACTGAACACTACATGTCTTTTCGAGACAGCCCCCAAGACCTAACACACATTTGCAATGCAGTGGGTTTCGCATTTGCTCGAGGTAGAGCTATTAGCTTTGTAAATTCCTAACTGGAGTTTTCTTGCCACATAAATTGAAAATGAAAGGTAAAACAGTCGTCATAAGTGAGACGATTCAAAGCTCCACGGCCGGTATGGGCATGAGCGCGAAGGAGAGGCACAAAAGAAAAAAAGTTTGCTCGAAGTCGAACGTGTCAGCAGACGTGCAATTATCCATGTAACAGGGTTGATGGTCAAGGCGGTAACAAAACTGCCCCAAGAAAGGACAAACGTAAAGGATTTTTGAAAGGCAAGCTCATGAACAAGTGATAGTGGTGGGCGTGCGGTGGGTGTGATTAAAAGCCCAGATAGATTACAGCACGTCAGAGCTCTTGCGCGCTCAACCAAAAAATGAGAGGGTCTTATTCCAATAGAAACTATGTTTAGTGCTCTAAAAAACTAAAACGAGGACATATTTTCGGAGGTCCCAAATAGCGACAAAGCACTTTAAAAGTTTTTGCTCTATGGAAGTTTTTGTATCAAATTGATCACTTGATTATATCTTGCACTTAGAGAAGAGAATGTGGTGTTATGGCCAGAGCTGTACACTTTGCAACTGGGGAACCTTGTTCGAGTTCCTCCATCAAATCGACATCCTGCGATTCTGGGCAAATCACTTAATCTCCATATACCTAAATTCCTAAAGGAATGTGTTCTTGTGTAATGTAACTGATGCCCATGTAAAGCACTCCAGTACCTTCGGGTCAAGTCTGCACTATATAAAACTGCCCAAAAAAATTGTGTTTTGCACACTTCTGTCATTGGGCTACATTTAGGTGATATTTGGGCTCTTTTTCCCCCCTCCGGTGGCCATCTTGGGAGACTCCTTTGTTGTGAAGCATCCTAATTTCCTCATTTATGCAGTATCCTCAGTAGAAAATGCTTTCATTTTTTTTCCACTTCCATTCCATCAAGGTGGCGGTCAAATATGTCACACTTTTGGCATAAATTCAAAATGTGCATGTTGCAATCTACATGTCAGGATGTGTTTATTAAAATAGAAGAGGAAGATATTAGAGAACTCACTTAAAACATGTCCTAATTTTTCTTTCTACAGCACTAACCATAATTTCTATGAGAAAATGAAATCCCTTACTTTGTTGCTTTATAAATTAAATGTTATAAGTTTTACCAGTTTGATTCAATCAAGATGACTTCGGGTGTGTCTCACTTTTGTCATAAGTAAGACTGTTGGGTTTCTAGTTGTTTGTTAGAACACTCTGGGAGACTGCAGTAGAGCACAAGGGAATCAACTGATAGACTGCTCCTATTCGAAGTACATGCTTTATTGAGTACGTCAGACTTAATTTTCATATGAACATGAAAGATAGTGGGAATTTACAGAAATGAGAATTTCTCACATTTTAGCTTCCCGAGCACCTTCCATAACCTCTGTGGGAAAATCAAGAGAAAACAGTTTTCTCTCAACATGATTCATGAAATCCCAGCAAAAAGCTTTTTCACTGGGTAAAATCACCTTGCAACAAATTATTTATATTGGAACTAAAATCTGTTATCACCCTCTGTGTTCTCCTTTTTGTGATACTCAAACCCTGCCATTCACTACAGTGCATTTCAATAGGTGCTATCATGGATATTGGTCCCAAGATGGCCACCATCACTTTCTGTTTGAAGTGCTGATAGCCAATCAGATCTCACCATGAAATCTGTACTTAGGCTCCGCCCAGATATACATATTTGGATTTCCTTTAATATCTCAAAAACTACTGAACAGATGTACACAAATATAACAAGCATTTGCAATGCAACGGGTCTCGCGTTTGCTCATGTTAGAGCTGATCACGTTGTAAACTCCTAAACCGACTTTTCATCTATCGGCAAAAGTGCTTTTATGTACGTAACCCGAAAGAGTGAAATTAACTGTGTAAAGCGCTCAACTTCTGCCAAGCGAAATCGCGCTAGGAAAATAGAGAAAAAGCAGTCCACGATCTGACAGAAAACAGCTAGCCTCGCATGTTTTCTGTACTTGCCCGCTGCGCTCGAGGAGGGCTAACCACCGGAAAAGGCATGAGTGGGCATGTCTTTCGACTAATGAAAGCAAGCAGATTTTACTAGGCAAGCCCACGAACCAATCAAACACACTGACGTGACGTCGACAGGGCTCCGAGCCCTTTTCTAATAACTAAAGCGTCTCGCTGCGATACGCATGTGCGAGCGCATGCAACGCAGGCTCGACCCTAAAAAGGGTGGTCTGCGGACCAAATGCTACATTTTTGCCAAATTTGGTGTCATTTAGTCCAGCAGTTCGGGCTGCAGGCATGTCTAAAATGTCCATGGGAGTTAACAAAAGGAGAAACACTTTTTTGACGACTCCAATCCAACACCCCCAACCCTCATTTTCTCAGCCTCCGCTTGATAGATCACCTCAAACTTTCCAAGCACAACAAGACCCTAGAGGGCAATTTTTGTGGACAAGTTTGATAAGATTCGTCAAGCGATGGCAAAAACGTAGGCAAGTCAAAAAACGTTTTTTCTATGGAAACTAGGTCCTAACTATAACTACCTGCTGGCGACTAGCCAGTAGGATGGATATATATATATATATATATATATATATATAATACACTACTGTTTCAGATCTGCATACATATTCCAGCAACAAGTGATTAACATACTGATTTAGCTTACTGCCTATAGTTAGCAAGATTTCTTATTCCTGCAGTAGAAGAGTACACTGTAAGGGAAAACATTATATATGTATTTTGTTTGTTTTGTAGCACCTCTCTTACCAGCGCAGGGTGTTTGAGAACTTTATATCAAACACAAATACAGAGACAGTGAATCATACGTATGTAAATCAATCTATAGAAAATGTTGGCAAAGGGGACTTCAAGGTGTAGGATTCACGTCATCCGTACTGGTAGGCATTTTTCAAGATTGCTTGGTCTGAGGAAGCATAAACTCAGGATTCAGAACATTGATTATGGGTGACTTTACTAATAACAATTTATTTCTACCCAAATATTCCCTTTTAGCAAAATTACAATAATACTCAAAGACTGGGAAGACAAAATAACTTTCTAAACTGTACCATGCAGTTTGCCTGCAGCTCTTTGTTGGCAGTTCATAGCTCACTGTGCTAAATTATGTTTGTAATTTATGAACTGCACAGTAACAAAAGGATCTCTGTGACAAAAGCAGTATCGCACTGAGCACTGCACATAAGATACTGTTTTGCATCTGCAGAGTACACGTTCTTTGCAGCAGGCATATTAACCCTCTGTGCTACCTTAGATGAGTCAAAATTGCCACTAGCCAAAACTATCTGTGTCAAGCAGGTACGTTTTCTTGGACATTTTATTGTTGCCTGAAAGCTGTTGCTTTTAAAACTGCTGCACTGCTACAAAACTGGCCCCCAAGTCACAAAAGCAGCCCCCATCCTTCCAGCTTCTCGGGGAAATGCCTGATGCATGGTATGGCCAGTCTGGCATCAAATGAGATGAAAGCTTTCATGCTCAATATCGAAAATTAGTGCAGTGCTTAGTCTTATGCAGGCTTGATTATATTACCTTAATTGTATAACTTATGCATTATGTACGTTTAATATGTGTTGCTTATGACATATTGCATCTACTTATTAACTGAAAATATTTTATTGAGCACCTTTTTCTCTTCCATTTCCGCACACACCATCTGGTTTTGCTCCTTACCTAAAGTGCAACAACACCCAATGGAAAGATTTTCTGTAAAGGAAACTGCTGATACATATTTCTTTTTGATAAAAATAATAATATTTTGTACAAGAGCTCAACACACTTTTTTCCATCTGAACTAACATCTGCTGCAGTTCATTGTAAGGGCCTTTTTCGTTTCACTGGGCAGTTTGAAGTGCTCAGGGTTATTTCTTGTTAATTGTAGGTCTGGCTTGACAGCAGAGATCAACATAAAAGGATCTTAAAGAAGTGCTATTGAGATCACAGTTGGTCTTTGTGTACATGCAAATTGTCTTGAATGCATCATTTAATTGAGAAGAAGTTGTGTGCTTCTGCAGAAAAATAGTGCTTATCCTTAACTTCTAGTCTTGTGAGAAAAAAAGCTCAATAGAACAGCACTGATAGTGACAAGCCAATGATTAAAGCTACATACCTGACCACTTTACTATGAAAAGGGTATGTATTTATTGTGAAAAGAATATGTTAAAAACAGTTTTAAGGACTAGGGACGGGTATTAGGGCTCAGGGAAGGGGCATTTTTAAGAGGTAGGGGTCAGTTTTAGGGCTCAGGACGGAGAACTGGGGTCGAGGTAGTTTTTAGCAGGGGGAGGGTTTTAGGCCTTGGGTGGGGTGGAGGGGAAGGGGTAGCTTTAAGGGCAGGGCGGGCGTGTCAGGGTAGTTTAAGGGCAGTGCAGGCCATTTTTAGGGCTTGGGGCGGGGGTTGGGTAGTTTTAAGTATAGGGCCTGGGTTTTAGGGCTCAGGGCGGGGAAGTGGGGGGTCAGTTTTAGGGCTCAGGGCGGGGAGGGGGGCTGGTGTCGGGGTCGTTTTTGGCATGGGGCAGGATTTTAGGCCTCATGGGGGGGAGGAAGGGTTAGTTTTAAACACTCTGGGTCAGGTTTTAGGGCTCAGGGCGATAGGAAAGGGGCAGTTTTAAGGGCTAGGGTATTTGGTGTTACGGCGCAGGGCGTGGGGACCTGTGGTGTGCAATTCACCACGCATATTCCTTTACCAATCATGCTTTTACAAAAAAAATTGTTGTAAAGGCATGCGTGGTAAAGACAAGTCGTGTTTCAGACCGTGTTGTTTAGGCATGTGTGTGGTTCAGGCATGGGTGGTTGTATCATACAACTGTCTATTTTGCTTTCGATAAACTGCTCACCCGGCATCTTCTCCTTGTATTCACTGTGGGAAAAGGAAGTAGCAGATATTGAGATAAAGCAACCTTCCTCAGCTGCAATAATGTATTTTTGGAGAGATTAATGCAAGGAGCAGGAAGCCATTTTTCCAAGTGCTGGGAAGTTATGTTTATGTTTTGGTGGTAATAGCTAGACACAACATTTAGTTCTCTGTCAAGCATCCTTTGAAACGCACCAAATTTCTTCCCTTTCTGGTGCCACTTACAGGTTAGTTCATAGAAGGCCATGTAATATATTAAATGCGTTTGTAAACTTTATAAAACCAGCCAGTGTAGAAATGTTAAATTCTTTATTCATAAGATTTTATAGCTGTTGCCATTCTTGACTGTAGATCTGCTACCTGGCGCTCATTACCACTGTCTTGCCTCAATTCAAGCAGGGTAAAGAAGTCAGATCGTATGGCTACGCCTTTTAAATTAGTGTCAAGTTTGACCTCCAGTTTCCCGTTTTTAGCTAAGGCTGTTAAAGGTAACCAGAAGTCACCATGTTAAGGATCATCTTCTGTTGCCAACTTATGGGCCTCCATTATTCTGGTGGTGGGGGGTGGAGGGGAGTAAGAGACACACAGAGAGTGAGAAAAAAAGAAAGAAAGAGACACACGAGAACGAACTCCAGTGTCCCATTCCTGGCTAATGCTTTTAAAGGCTACCAGTGGACACCATGTTAAGGATCATCTTCTTTTGCCAACTTATGGGCTTCCATTGTCAGTCAGTCACCTGAGAGGAGGTATAGCTGATTGCTTGTGAAAAGGAATTCCCAAAGACAAATAGATGAATCAGTTCGGTTTGTTCACAATAGGGTATCGAGCAAGTACTTTTTGAGCTATGAAGTGTTCAGCCAACATGTTTCACTTTGCAAGAAGTTGAACTTTATAAAGAGTTTTAAAATTGGGAAGTGAGGGCGAAAGAAAAGCAGCAAATAATGCTATTTGTGTGAACGTAACTTTGTTTAAAATTAAAGGTGCTCTGTTTGTGTGAGTTACGTGAAAATAAATAAGCTTTCACCCGTAATGTAAAATTGGTGAAACACTTGCTTCAACAGAAAATACTCTGTTTAACTAACACTGCGGCCAGGCTTACTAGCAATAATGTAACCACGAGTGATAACGATAATTTGCTCAGAAAGAGCCAGTGCAGGGAGAGCAGAGCCAGTGCGAGGGAAGGGGGTGTAAGGAGGAGCAGAGCCAGTGGGAGGGAAGGGGGTGTAAGGAGGAGCAGAGCCAGTGCGAGGGAAGGGGGTGTAAGGAGGAGCAGAGCCAGTGGGAGGGAAGGGGGTGTAAGGAGGAGCAGAGCCAGTGCGAGGGAAGGGGGTGTAAGGAGGAGCAGAGCCAGTGGGAGGGAAGGGGGTGTAAGGAGGAGCAGAGCCAGTGGGAGGGAAGGGGGTGTAAGGAGGAGCAGAGCCAGTGCGAGGGAAGGGGGTGTAAGGAGGAGGAAAGCCTGTGTGAGGGAAGGGGGTGTAAGGAGGAGCAGAGCCAGTGGGAGGGAAGGGGGTGTAAGGAGGAGGAAAGCCTGTGTGAGGGAAGGGGGTGTAAGGAGGAGCAGAGCCAGTGCGAGGGAAGGGGGTGTAAGGAGGAGCAGAGCCAGTGGGAGGGAAGGGGGTGTAAGGAGGAGCAGAGCCAGTGCGAGGGAAGGGGGTGTAAGGAGGAGCAGAGCCAGTGCGAGGGAAGGGGGTGTAAGCAGAGGGGGCGAGAGAAGTCTCATTTGAAGTGATGGAAGGAGAGGACGCGAGGACTGAAAAGTGCAGAGGGAGATATATTTTGGCGAGAGGAGGCTGAGGAGAAGAGATGTAGAGATCGAGTTCGACTCCTATTGGCTGCAATTCTGCCATCAGGACCCAGACTTCGCCTGGTACAGGTTAAGTTCCCTGATGCCACGTTCCAGGTGGCATAAGGTAACTTTTGGGACATGCAAGGAGGACTGTAAAGAATGGCGAGGAAAAGACCACCTAAGTGATTCCAATCACGAGGGTCGGGGGTTATAGTAGTAATTTGAGAGCAGGGTACTAATGTGACGGTAGACCACCCCATTGATAGCTGGCACCAAGTAATGTATCACTGCAGTAGAGGGCTGTCCAATATGTGCCTGGTGAAGGAATCTTTCCACGTCAGAATATTCACATTGTTATAAGTTGCCTTTTTTCCTGAAGGGGTGAAATACCTGATTGGCCTTGGCAATTAGATGACCCATCTGTTTAAAGGACTTCAGGGAGGACGCACATACCTAGATTTTTTATTTTTACATTATTTTTATTTTTTTATTTTTGCCATTTCTGTTACTCAGTCAAATTAAACGTACTCTGTGAAGGAATCACCCCGCTGCAGACTGTATCCCTTTACTTTGGACCCACTACAAAGTGGTAATCATGCTTTGTTGTTGTGTTACAACGTGGCCACTATTTTGTCCTTTGATGGGTTATCAGGACAATCACATGCAGATGGGTGACATGACTTGAAGCGCATGTCAGGCACTGTTACTCTAGCTTACATGCAAGCACACTTTGTTTCAGGTGGTGTCTGTTTATACATTCATTTATTGTGAATCTGGTTTCTTATATTTCGTGAGAGGAGAAACTGTGGTGACAAGGGCATACATGCATAGGCTCCATATGTGGTGTAATGCAAACATTGCATCTCAGTACCTTGGGCATTCATATGCGGAGTTGCAGAAATAGCTGGCTGCTCCAAGCAGACCATACTCTTGTCAGATGTTGCATTCTGTCTGAGGGGGGGGGGGTGCATCTAGTACATCGCAGCGGGCATCCGCAATCTGATGCGCTTACCAGCAGATTCAGTTCTGCTGCAGGTAGAATATGCATGAACAAGGTATTCATAGCTCGCATACATAAAGCTGTGCCCTAGGTTGGAAAATAAACTTACCCAAAAGTTCCAGAAGTATTACCAATGGCCATAGCGTGTTAAGAACTGGAGTGGTCTTTGTGTCTAAACGGAGTATTACACTTTTAAATTTCATATATATATTGCTGGTTTGTCAGGAAAAGCGTGCAGCATCACAGCTCTTGTGGTGTTCTGCCCTAGCTCCTGGCGGTCAGTCTGTGGGTGACATGTGGAAGAATACCTGAGGGGGTTGGTTAGAGACCTAGTAGGTACCCGGCTGACTTCTAAGTTCAGTGGTGCGGTTATCTTCCATGAATCAGTTATTTGTTAGGAGCCAGCACAGACTGCCTCAGCTTGGGGTTGAAGAGGAAGATCTGCAGGATCTCCTTCACCAAGGACATTGCATAGGATGCTGCTTGCCACCTTTGGATACAGGGACACACTGGCTCGTGGCACAACTTCTGCTGGGGGTTTCACAGAAAAGAGGCAGATAGAGCGAGTTACGAGTAAGGTTGTTTCTAGCCACATGTGGGGAGTATAGATGGCCTGCCCACACCCTGGCGGAAGCAGCGCCTAATAGTCTGTTTAGAAATGCATATGTGTGTCCTGAAAATTCTCACTGGTTCCAATTCTGTGGGCTCTTACTTCTGAATCTACGTTGCTTGTATTCTGTTGGATGGTGCGAATTCCTTCTTTCTACCTGTAATAAAGGATTGCTGTTATTTGCGCTTGCAGGTTATACCACGGTTAGCGTTATAAGACACCGATTCAGATCCCTACTTTAGGTTAAAGAATGGACAGACTCGAGAACCGTCTTTGTGGCGTTTTTATCCCATTACAATATTGGTGTTTAAGTGCCTCTTTTTGAACCAGGTTTTGAGACTGGGAGTGGTCAGAGGTGCTGCTGGCAACCTCTGACCACGTGTGCATGTGTTATGGCAACCCAGTATTCTGCTACCTTATCAATCTGAGACTAAATGAAGATGAGCTGCCTGCTCGGATGACTACTGTGGTCGGTATTCAGCGCGGGTTCTGTTGTTTTTGGGTAGGCGTGCAGGTTTGAGTGGTTGGGTTCATTTCTGACTGTAGTTAAGCAACCGGGTGCTCCTTAAGAGTCCAGTCTTTCTTATCATTGTCACTTGTGTATAGCATTGTGCTTACTCTTGTGGCCCTGAGGTGCTGTTACTGCGCCCTTGGAGGCATGCAGGGTCATGGGTGCATGCAGCTTCATGATTGCATGCAGCTTCATGGCTACATGCATGGCCATGGGTGCATGCAGCTTCATGATTGCATGCAGCTTCATGGCTACATGCAGGGCCATGGGTGCATGCAGCTTCATGATTGCAGGCAGCTTCATGGGTACATGCAGGGTCATGAGTGCATGCAGGGTCATGGGTGCAGGCAGCTTCATGATTGCATGCAGGGCCATGGGTGCATGCAGCTTCATGATTGCATGCAGCTTCATGGCTGCATGCAGGGTCATGGGTGCATGCAGCTTCATGATTGCATGCAGCTTCATGGCTGCATGCAGGGCCATGGGTGCATGCAGCTTCATGATTGCAGGCAGCTTCATGGGTACATGCAGGGTCATGAGTGCATGCAGGGTCATGGGTGCAGGCAGCTTCATGATTGCATGCAGGGCCATGGGTGCAGGCAGCTTCATGATTGCACGCAGGGCCATGGGTGCACGCAGCTTCATGGGTGCACGCACAAACTGGAAGGGCGACATTGTTCTTGCCCTATGGTGGTGTTTGAGCGGCCGCTGGAGAAGTGCTCCATTCATGTGTCATAGTACATTGTGAATGGCCTGTCATCGGCATTGTTGTGCTGGGGTGACTCAGCACTCTAACTCGCAGGCCTCTTATTGGAGGTGAAAACATCGCGTAGTTTCCATGGCAGTTAATGCTCTGCTTTTTGGCTGAAACTCTCAGCACTTTTCTAGCATTCTGCCATTGACTCTTGTGAGTATGATTTGAATGCCTTATGACTGTATGGGTGTGCAACAGATTTGCCCTGCGTTTTTTTGGTTCCAAATATTTTGTTTTTACGAAATACCAAAAGCAATACAAAAAACAGCGAAAAGATGTATAGTATTTATAAATCAGAGGCCCCAAAAGGCGTAAAACAACGCCAGACACAGAAAACGAAGGCGAGAACAGTAATCAAAATTAAATTTGAGGGATTGCTCAAAAGAGATATAAACCAGTTACCTGAAAAGGAAACCAATTCGATATAAACATCCTATTTCAAAGTAGAAAGCAAATAGATGTGTCAAGTGCGATCATGCCGACTTACTCAGAGTGATAGTTACACAACATTTTTTCCCATCCATTTATGTGGATTACTTCTCCTAGGATCACCAGTTCCTTACTCCGTTACCCTGACCTAATATTTTTTTAAAGCGTGTACGTTTTTTGGGCTACCCTGCTCTTTCTTCACCTCCGCCAGCCTATGCTGCTATAGGTTAATGTTCCGCCAGAACGCGATGTTATCATCTTTTTGCACCTGCTGACACTTACACCCTCTGCGGCCTCTGTCTGTATAAAAGTGGCGTTTTGCAAACATGCGCTTCGTTAGCTATGATTAGTCCATTGGCGTATACTGCAGGATATCGATTTCACCACCACGTAGAGACATCAAGAGATGGCTCTAGGTGCTCATAATGTAGACTCTACCAAATTTTCCTTCTGTCAGTGAGCTACAAAAAACCCTTTCCAAAGGCCCACTCAGTGCTGTCTAGAGGGCCAGCCTCTTTGAATATACTCAAAAGGTGCTAGGCTAGCTCCTGGGGGGAAGAGAAAGTACCATCCACCCCAACTGTAAAACATCTGCTTTCAAACCCGGCAAGGGGCACAAGGTGTTTGGGACGTGAGAACAGTGCAGGGCCATCTACCCACTGCTGGGATGCAAATGAATATCATTGCAGAGGTTCTAAGCAGCCGTGGCAATGTGGGACTGAGAAATCCTCTCCTTCCATCCTTGGTGCTTCAGCCCCTTCAGCCTCTCTTTGGATGCAGATCGGGACTTGGTCTCGTTCTGCTTTAGTGACTCATTGGAGAGAGGGTTGTACCAAACTGTCAAGCCGACCATCTTGGTGAGCAAAAGAATTGATGGTTTAAACCCAGATTTGTGACTGGGGTGAATGTTTGTTTGGTTCCGCATTCCGTCCATCATTTGTGTTTACTTTGCTTTTGTCGCCATAAGTGCGCCTTGTATGCCCAGACGTGGGTCCTGCAGGGGCTCACTGTGCCACTGGGTTCAAGCTAGCCTAGCTGATGAAGAGTGATACTCTGAAACCGGTCCCAGGATGCTTGTTTCCGGTCCATGTAGAACCTGGCCTGGCAGTTCGGGCTGGACTGGTCCCATGGGGAACAGACAGGGTCAAGACTGATTTGCATATGGCTGGGTTCAAACTGGGGTGGCATGGTGAGGAAAATAATTGATGGATTAAACCCAGATTTGTGACTGGGGGCGAATGTTTGATTGGTTCCGCATTCCGTCCATCATTTGTGTTTGCTTTGCGACGATCTTTCTTGAGCACCATGTGACAGTCGCAGTGTGACCAGACCGAGCAAAATCCTCACTCCCCTCCTCCACTGCAGCCAGTGAGCAAAGGGCAGAGATCAAGAGGAAAGGCAGTGTTTGGAAGTGGTCAGTTGAATTTTCATTTTCATGTACAAAGAAGGCAAGAGAAAGCATCTGCTTCCAGAGGCAGTGCCGCCTGCTTAGACAATGTGTGACGTGCAACTCTAGAAGTCCTTCTAGGAGATGAACTTCTGTGCTGCAACAGCCCTTTACCGCCCCTTCCCTCTGTGACCACAGTTTGGAGGGGGAGGATATTACACTGCATGCTAAGTTCTTTCCATGGCTCCTGATTGTATTGGCAACAAGCCATTACCAGTGATCCCTCTCCGTATGACTCCATGGGTCCATAGTTTCTGCCGTCTGTTCCCGCCCCAAATGATTTCATTACAGTGCATCAGAAGCTTTTAATCAGTTGGCTGATTTCGATCCTTATATTGTGGGCGTATTTTAGTAGCTTTTGGGGATTCGTCAATATGCTGTTATCCCCCTGGTCTCAATCTTTTTTGGGATGCCTGGAATAAAGCCAAGAGCACGGTCCTTTCAGGGCTGCCTGCTTCGAAGTCCACAGTGGCGCTAGTACAGCTCAGAGCTGTGAAAGACCGTCCGCACTCGGTGCCTCCTGACTCATTACCAGTCCTGCCAGCTCCATCACAGCGTCCTTACTTGGCACCACTCCAAATGCCCTTTTTTTGGCCCTGCTTATTTATACATCAGCAGGGCCGTGAGCATAAGGGAGACAGGCTCCCAAGTGACCCATCTGTCACCATATAGGCCTTGTTGATCAGACACTGATCTCAGTACTGGTGTTGGCACTGATGACCATCAAGAAGGTATCACAGAGCTTATTAGTCTTCCTTAAAAGCGCCCCCTTGCGTTAGCTGTTGTTACCAGTACTTCATACTAGACATAGAGAGGTCTTTGGCTCCGCCCAGAAGTGTATTTCTCTCTCATCTCCAGCAGTCGGCTTTTTGGGTGCTTACATTGTAAAGCATGGGGGGTTATTGTATGTTTCAGAAGTGAACTGAATCTTCACACATTACATTCTTTCTCTCTAAAACGCATTGAATAGAGAACGTAATCTTGTTTTTTTTTTGTTTTTTCACTCCAGCAAACATGTTCTTGAAATTCTAGTTAAGACTTAGAATGCATGATAGGTGTATTGGTTTAGTTAATGCTTGTTAAATGTACCAATCGAACCCCACGGCCTCGGCTTAAACCACTGACACATAAAATCACCAATAACTTTAAAAATGTGGAAAAAGATTCATGTGGATTTTCTGCAGGAAACCACGCTTTTCAAAGTTTTTTACACAAACTCTTCTACGGGGCTCGCAGAGTCAGGAGGCTACTTCAGAGCACTAATGAAAACCGAGCGTGACCCCTAACCTCTGAGATTCCACGTCTGCCTCCCCAGCGCAAGTACCTTCTTCAATGTATCTCGCGTTTGCCGACATTGTCCTGATGAGTTCCACGTGTAAAGGACAATTGAGTAAGTGTGTGAAAGTCTGATTTATTACCCGGCAGGTGTGATTGTGTATGCGTGCATTCTTTTTAAATGTAGACTCACGCATCACCCCATTCAATTCTTTGCTGTCACAGACAAGCAGGTTGATGGATGTGAATATGTGGTTAATACATGATATGATATATATTTGCCTGTATATTTTTAGATGTATTTAAAGATATAGCGCACTGTTTTCACGTTTGCTTTGATTGGTAAATAGACACATTCACAATAAATTGAGGGGCATGATAAAGCTGTGTTATCGTTTCCTGTGCCAAGTGAAGATGTACATTGTCTACGCTGATGAGTCCCTTATTGGCTCATGGCTTGTTCCCTGCTGTACTGGTTCAGGGAAGGTAGGCCTGGGCAGGTTTTGAGGCTGTCCCAACTCCTCGTGCCTTTCAAAAGCAGACTCGGAGGTAATGCGCGGCCAGTACTGTAGAAATTAATCCCATCTCATTGAGATATTTTCCTTTCTATATATTTCCTTTTCACAGGTCCTTAGGTGTTTGAGTTTTTATTATCACATGCGCCCCTGAAAAGGCTTTTTAGCCCCTGTTATTGGATTTGCCACAGTGGGAGACACTACTGCGGAATGGAAGTGGTGCCTTGGAATTCATGCACAAAAGGGGGTTGCTTTGGTATTATGCAGGCCAGATTAGGTGGCTGCGAGGACTAAATTATGAAGCAATGAAAGATCAATTTTGAATCAAGGAAATTAAAAGTGTGTGGCATATTTTAAAGGCAAATTATGCAGCTCATTTTTGTCATTATTGGCTAAGTTATTTTTACTTTTTAACATACTTATATAAAGTATAATCTTAAGTATTCTTAAACTGTACATATGCCTTTGGTTTCTTTAGAAACAATAAATACAAATTTGGCAACTCCAAAATAAATTGTTATTCAGCCGTGATTAATAAGCTTGCCTTTCTTGTAAGCCCCGCTTTGTCGTTTCTATCTCACAGGGTACACATTTTGTAACCAAAAAAATATATACAACGTTGCACTTGGAAGAAAAGAAGCCTATTTGTACACGTTCCTTGTGCTAAAAGCTGACAATTCTTTCCTTGTCAGTTTAGTTATAAAATGCGTTGTCTGATTCGGTTGACTTGCAAGACTGAGTGTCTATGGAAGTAATTTTCATTAAAAAAAGACTCTAGACTTTTTGGCAATGTTGACTTTTATTTGCAGCGTTTGTCGCTAGAGGCCTTATGACATCCTATGGTCAATTCCCTTACTGTACATGTGTTCGATCACTTATGACATTACTAAATGTGTGTGGCGTTCTTCAGCTATTGTATTTTATGAAAATTTGAATACATTTTTGGGAAGAATAAACAACTCTACAGAACAGTACGGCACATTTCATATATGTTAGGTACATAGTGGTTCAAGACATTGGGCCATAAAAAGAACGCAACATGTTTTGAATTCTTCTAAAGTTCAAGTGCCTTCTGCTCAGATAACTAAACATTACCTTGGGTAAACATGTGAAGGAAAGGTCTCGAAAAGGACTAATCATTCTTTGCATGTTGTTTGCATTACATTCAAGTATTTAAGATATTGTTTTTTGCAGCAGACAAAAGCCCTTCCCCCAGTCCATTTAGCAATCGGAATATAACAATCCACAGCTGAAAGCGGCCAGTTATTATTTGAAAAATGACAGACTTCTTGTTGAACCCCATGTGCATAACTTTAAGAACTTCTGATACCTCTGAGCAAGAAACCATTTTTGGTAAAACCTGTAAGTTCTGCAGGAGATGATTGTGTCGAGTACAGCAAATCCCTGTTTAGTCAGAAGACGTCACATTTGCGCAGTCTCTTTTAAAGTGGTTCTGGGCATACTCCATTCCCAATATTTGAGTGCTTTCAAGAAATAGCAACGGGTCTTAATGGTTTAAATCCCAAATCGTACTTGCACGGCTCCAGATATTACTAATGATGGTTTGCACAACTGTTGTTGTCCAGTGTCCAAAATGAGTAGGTGTCTGCTATGGCTTGAGTGCTGGAGAGAATGCGACTGCGTACACGAGCAGTATTTAAGGTTTACCTTCACCACTGATGTATTTCACAGTGCATGAGCTGTACTGTAATTTGTGATCAAATTAAAAAAAATACCGAGTCCACGTGGAGCACGTGGAGTTGCTTTTGCCCGCAGAAATGCAAAGCGGGTGCCCCTTTATGTTCATACAGCAAAGGGGCCCAGTATGAGGCATCCCAGCTTTTGGCCACCCAGGGTCTCCTTACGTGTCTTCTGTGCTCCTTTGGCTTCTTGTGCCTCCTTCCCCAAGACCTTGCCCCCGCCTCCCACCCCGTCCCATCCTCTTCGGATGAAGACCCTATTGCCTCCCTTCCCACCTCTTTCTTTTAGCCGCTGCACACTCCACTCAGCCTTTTCACTTTCTGGCCAGGACCTTTTCCTGCCTCCTTGCTCCACTTGTGCATCATCTGCACGCCCTGTTGTATGCCTCCGCACCTCATTGCCTACATATACTTGTGTGCAAAAATCTACCTTCTATCGACTTTGGCTCTTGTTATCCACTGCACGGTCTGACCAAAAGTGAAATGTAGTCACTTTGTGTGTCTGAAGCTTGCATTGCTGTTTCTCATGCTGCACTGCGGACTGGGTGTGCACACACGCTAGCTGAAGCTAACATCTGCTTCCCATTACCTGTTCTCGTGGGTGGATTGGGTTGTCTGGACGATGGCGGGGTTGGGGTGAAGAAGGTTATGAGTGTGTGGATTGGGGCGTCTGGACGATGGCGGGATTGGGGGTGGTGAAGTTAATGGGTGCGTTGATTGGGTCATCTGGACAATGGCGGGGTTGGGGTGAAGAAGATTGAGTGTGTGGATTGGGGCGTCTTGACGATGGCGGGATTGGGGGTGGTGAAGTTAATGGGTGCGTCGATTGGGTCATCTGGACGATGGCTGGGTTGGGGTGAAGAAGATTATGAGTGTGTGGATTGGGGCGTCTGGACAATGGCGGGGTTGGTGAAGTTAATGGGTGCGTGGATTGGGTCGTCTGGACAATGGCGGGGTTGGGGTGGTGAAGGTTATGGGTGCGTTATGTAACAAAACAACTTGCACTACTGCTGTCAAATGGAGATCTTTTCAGGGTGTAAGTGAGGCATGCGTCGCTTCTTTCAGTGCCTTACTGTGCCCCCTCCAGTGGGTGAATTCTGTGGCCCAGTGAGGGGAGAGGAGGACGGTGTGTTTGAGAAACAAACATTACTGCTAAATAAACTCGATCTGTTCTATTTGTGACTGAAGCTTGCTTTGCTGCCCATCTAGAACAAGCACTGGCAAAGTCAGTCATCACCTTTCGAGCCTTTTGACTTTGCCAGTTCATTTTGGTAATGCAGTACAGTATGAGAAAGTTAGTTGTTGTACAGCATGACCTAAAGAAGGAAAAAAACATGAGATCACATGGCTGCAGCGGCCTCTGCATTTTGTAGGCGTTGGTGATGATTTCATTTTGTATGTATATCTACAAAATGAAGTGGTGCCATTTTTATTTTTGTATTTACCAATTTGAGATGGATCAATAAATTAAAAAAATAAGTGCAAACGTTTTTTTCTATTATTTGTAAGGTGACATAAAAATATAAATATTGATTCATAATAAATAATGAATAAAAACGTTATTAAAAGTGGAAGTCAACAGAGGAGTGGGTTGGAGAAAACAAGCTGATGTGGGCAAGGGAGTGCAAAAGCGGCACAGGAAGGAGAGCATAGAGAGGACGGGAAGAAGCACATGAGGAGATAGCAAACACAGAGGGTGTGTGCACACCAATGAGGCGCTGAAGCACAAGAAAAAAGTAGCAACCTAAAAGTGAGCAGTGGTAGGATAGAAGCCAGCCTATCAGAGTGATAGTAAGAGGCCGTGCTCTAGGGGAGGGGACTAATGTAGAAGGACAGGATGGAACACAGAAAGCCCTCAAATAATGAAGCAAGCAAATGAGTGACAATAAAGGCAAACAGTGGTAAGCAGTAGGCGAACTGCAAGCTCCTGTCGGTTTGTGTGCGCCCACAACAGCTTGTGCTGCCTGGTAGGCTTGAGCTAATTACAGTGCATGCCTTACCTGCCTTTAAGCTTGAGGAAACCAATTCGCTGCACAAACTCCAATACAATTCCCTTTGTCAATGTTTTTGTCTTTTTACAAATACACTTCCCTTAGATTCAGTACAACAGAATTCTAGTTCGATGAAGTCAGTTAATGTACAAAAGTGCCATGCCAAAATCTTTGTTCTAGCTCCATCCTTCACTGCGCTCTCATAAATGTACCTCCAGCGATTTCCTTCTCTGATTCTTCGTTGGGATAGGAACATAGCTGCGACACCTGTACTGCTGTCCACGACTCCAGGCAGGCAAAGGTGTAACGATGAATCGCAAGGGACCCATGCTTCCAACATGGCGGTCTAAATCACTGCAAAGCTCAGAACCTCAAACGCGCGAATTTCTGATTGACAATTTAGGTTGTATTGCATTGCAAAGAATATTGTCACAGGAGTGTTGTGGGATTGAAATATTTGCCTTGAATTTATTCGGAGCTACAATTATCTAAGATTTTCTTCTTTTCCAGCCAAATAGTTTATCATGTCTTGCTTCAGAAGAACAAATGCTAAACATGTTGGCAGTTTGATGTAATGCTCACTAGAACTATGAGTCAGTGAGTTACTCTTAAGGGCGATCTCTGCAAACATATGACTTGGTGGCCTCTTATTTCACCCCTTTGAGAGCTGCACTGCCGGCTCATGGGTATTCTGGGATTTGGATTGTTTTCTTACCAGCAGTAATGTCCTATTTGTGTGATGCATTGTGTCTACTACAATTAGTCGTTCCACTCACTAGTTTGTTTTGAATGCTGTCTCTAAAATAGTTGCTGTAATCTCGCCAGCATTTATCGCTGCCATCTTGCTCCTATTTATTGAACTACTTCTTGTTTCCAGTACAAACATATACTTAGAGAGGGGCTTAAGGTCCGCCCCTTACTGGTGATTGAATAGCTTTGTTGTCTATCTCAGTTGTCTGCTCTTGAATTAATGGCTTTCCTCCCTATGCTTGTATTTATCACACCCAGGAGCATTTCGGTCTCGGTATTCTGCACGAATGAGTTGTATCCTTCTATTGCATAGTATTCACCACTCCATGGGAGTGCCTGTGTTTTCCTGCTCTCTACCCCTCATCATTTCTGTTAGGATCTGTCTCAAAAAGCATTGGCAACACCAACAGCTTTACCTTTGAAAACGGAGCCCCGTTTCCCGTCCCAGTGTTTGTTTTTGCTGTGCCAGTGCCTGTTTTGTTCAAGTCACCCCTAGACTGATGTTAACGTGTATATACGTTTTAAGTATTTTAAATTATTTTTTTCGTCTCAGCATTTAACGCAGCCATTTTTAAAAGTATAGTGTTTAAAGTAAATGAAAAAGAAGATATGAGTCAGGACTAAACCTTCACAAAAAATGTAAAAACATTATTTCATTCACCTTCTGCCTTTGTTAATGTATTCTTTTAAGCACGTTGAAAAGGCATTTGTGAGAAAACCATATTCCATAGATTGTGAAGATTTTCCTAGAAAGTAGAAAACCATTTTTAAGATGCAGTGGAAAACAGAGCTGTTGAGACCTATTGAAGAAGGTAACTACTATTTCATTTTATGAAGGACCTTTCCTGTATCCTATCCTCCCCCTTCGCAAGATCTCACAGTAGACAAGGAGTGGTGAGGATGCAGGGCAAATAGCTTTGAAACGCAGAATTGGGAGTTTGTTTTCTGCTGCTCTTATGTCAGTTACAATGGTGCAGAATGACTTTTGTTTTCAGTGATGTATGGTCAGAATGGTGGACAATGTTGGCTTTCTGTACTTGTTACAAAGAGCTTTACGTCAGTCAGTTTGCACCACCTCCCGCCCTTTAGAAGGTTCATATGCTCCTGTTCATGTGTACTACTAAAAATCCCTTCTCCATAGTTGAACTGGCTGTTGAAAGTTTGTCAACATGTAGTCTACTGCGTATTAAGGTAAAGTTTGTTATACCAGTAGTCCTATAATTTCTGTCAGGTGAAGGGGAGATGTGGCTTATGAATTGCAAAGATGCTCACAGAGTACTAGTAAAGACAATGCATTCATTATGTCCAATTTTTCGATCCAGAAGCTCCTGTTTTCCTCAGTGAAAACCATCATAAGCCTCGTGCCCACGGGTTCGTAAAGTGCATATCCCACATGATCACCCTCATGTGACTACGTACTGCTTCTAAAAAACAATTCTCAGTTGGTATCACACTATTTCCTTTTTGTTTCTCAAAGTGTGGATTCATTTTTTTTTTGTAATGTTTCCCCACCGTTTCTCAGCGATTGTTGGTTTGTATTAGGGTGCAACAGAGTGTAGTTTGAGTGGTAGTAATAGTATTCAGTATCATATATAATGTTAAGTAGTGGCGTTTACACATTTCCAGAGTTTCTAGTTGTGAAGGAGAGTTTGGTTTACTTACTCCCTCTCACCATTCAGAGTTTGAGATGCAACCTGTGTCCCGCAAGGTGAACTCCAGAAATATAACATCTTATAAGTACTGGAATATCAACTCCTGATGGCTAGGTGGACCAATGCATTCAGTGTAGGCTTCAGTGCTTGACACTGTGCCCACATTATTGATAAGTAAATGGAAGTGTGACGCTGACCCAACTTCATAGGTTTCTGAATACATTCATGTGAATGGCATGGGTCCACAAGTAACCCAGTCTCCTATCTAGGGTTCACAGGTCACTTCATTGGTCATACATAAAGGACTGTATCTTCCCTAACATAGCTTGCTTGATTTGTTTTTTAGGTCTTTCCCTAACTTGGGTCCCCTTTTCACTAGTGCAGGGATTTTCCTGTATTCCACATCTCAAGTTGTCTTCAGAATCCAAGCTTTAAACTGATCTGAAAGCGAGGCCAAACTTCTTTTGTCCAAGGTCCTCTCATTTGGATTAACCCCTCTCTCTCTCTCCCACTATTTGGGATTTTGGGCTGTATGTGTAAGTTGAATAAGGCATTGATGTTTCCAGTTTATGCTGGGAATGCACAGGAGCATTCTGTCTACAGGTGAAGACTCTTTTGCGCACTATACACACATATTCACTGACCAGTTCAATCTCCGTGGTTTAACTTTAAACTGCAGATTTTCTAAAGTTGAGGTAATGATTAAGTTGGATAACCGTGAACATTGCCATCTGCCAAAAGTCCCTGGATACTCATCATGTGAACATTCTGTCTTCAAATACCGCAGATCTAGGATTTTCATCTCTTTCTGTGCCATTTATCCAATGAGTAAAGTATACTGTCTCTGTTTTTGACCTTCTAGACTGATAACTCAAAAAAAGTGTTTAATGCAGCTTTAATACTTTGTATAAGTTAGATTCGCTGCTGCATACACAACCCCCTGCAGGCCATTCAGCTGCCTTTGTACAAAAGTCTTCTGTAAGTCACTTTGTTGCCCTGGCTGTTGTAGTAAATCTAAGTCCTGTTGTGAGTTTCAAAGAATGTACATGGCACAGTGGTTACATTTAGATGATTGCATATTACAGAAGCAATAAGGGACGTTTACTCAAGGTCCTGACAACTATTTATTCTTTGCCAATGATGAGCGGGTATATCTTTTTTTAAGTCCACCGATATAGTGATACCCCAGAAGCCTTCCAATAAAAACATGGCTTATTGTCCCTGTTGTTAAAACACCAAGACATATTTCTTCAAGTGTTTCAATAAACACACACCAATTCCTTTTTGCATTAGTTTGCTTGTTGACCCAAACTAAATTAGTAACAAGCATTGGCAATGCCAATAAGTTTGGCTTTAAAGGAATGTTGTATGGTAAGGTGAAGCATTACAAGTAAATAACATAGGAACACACACGCATTTGTGTTGAAAGGTCAGGTGACAGTTGCACTGTCAAGCCAGACCTAAAAATCCATCTAGGTTAATGACTATTCCCCTCCCATCTCTGTGCTGCCAGAAAAAAGCTGCATAAATTAACTAGTTATCTAAGACACTTTAATAGCATTTCATTGTCATATGTGTTCCCCTGAAAGTTCAGGCTTCGGCAGCTCAATAAATAAAATGATCACAGGTGTGTGGAGAACATGCACCTTTTTTATGGAAATGCAGAACTTCTGCCCAACCAAAACATACTCCTGGCCTCCAGCACATAGGTGGAGCTCCAAAGCCCCTTTCTAGTGATGCTCACATAATTGTTTGGTGACAGCTGCACTGTCAAGCCAGACCATAAGAATGGCTCCATTGGTAGTATTTTTCTGTGCCTGTATCACATTACAGTGATGATTGCAGGCAGCTGAGCTTTTCAATAGGCCTTTGAAAGAGTCATTTGGAGAGTGTAAATTCAGTTTGAATGTAAGATAGAAGGATGAGGTTTTGAAGATGACACAAAAGGAGAGGTTTTTAGACGGCATAATGTAGAATTCTAAAAGTGATTAACAATGTGCACTGTCAAGCCAGACCTAAAAATCTATGTAGGTTAATGACTGCCCGAGAAAAACAGCATAAATTATCTTGTTATGTAAGACACTTTAATAGTACTCCAATGTCATGTGACCATGAAAGTTGAAGCTTAGGCTGCTTAATGATTAAATAAAATAATCACAGTTGACTGGAGGGCAAACTCTGTTTTTGGTGGAAGTACGCCATGTCTGCTCAATAGAAATATGTACTCCTGGCTTCCAACACGTGAGTGAGTCAAAGTCCCTATCTCATAATTATGCTCACATAATTGTCTGTGTGCAGCTGCGCTGTCAGGCCAGACCATAAAAAGAAGGAAGCCTTTCACAGCAGAGTAGAAAATTCACTAAAATTGAGCTTCTGTAATGTAGCTTTTCGGACTCGAACAGTAGGCTTGGGGATATATATATGTCTATACAACTTGTTTGGCTGTTATCTGCACAATACTATTAAGCTTATCTAATAAATACAGAGAGAAAAAAAGGCTATGCAAGATTTCCATATATGTTACTGACAATGGTATTTTGGGTAAGTCTAGGATCTTGTCCCCTTTACACAGTAGTGTGTGACTACACGGTGTTGGAAAGGATCATGCTACAGCATGTTTATTTTTATTTTTCTATAAGGGCTGTAATCGGATGTGCGTACTTACAGGATAAATACCCAGTTAAATGCAGTCGAAAACTTTATCGCAACAATCCTTTTGACAGCTTTACAAAAACTGCCGATGAAAAGAAGTTGATAGACTTATCTCAGACAGGCTTTTAGAAAAATATAATGTCATCAATATTGTTTGCCCCAAAAAACAGACTTGGTTCCCTTTGCTTGCCTATCAATTTAAATGGCTGCCTTTTGCAATGTAGATGGGTGCAGCTGTTGTCGGAAAATGTGGCGTAGAGCATTGAGAAAGCTCTGTTAAGCGTAATTGAGTTTCAGGGAAATGTGTAGTTAGGGTATGTCTCCCAAGATAAAAATTCAAAACTGTTTGAAACAATGGTGCAATGAAGTACATTAACACCGTTGTTAGTGTGTGTGTGTGTGTGTGTGTGTGTGTGTATGTATGTATTATATAAAAAAACGAAAGTACAAGCCGCTACAAATCCCGGGCCCAAGTGGGGATGGCGCGTTAAGTCAGGCGCGGCTGCCGACTGCATAAATCCGTCAGTCCTTGAAGAATGGAGTGCGCACTCAGCAATAGATTGCAATGCTTAATTTATATCACACAGGCAGCCCAGGGGCTTATTGTTTGGTGTAAATAAACCGTTGCAGATTCCCCCTGAGTGTGCGTGCCATTCTTCGAGGACTATATGTATATGAGAGACGCACATATGTTACATTTGCTGAAGGCTTTGCAGGAGGTAGTCACCAGCTCAGACTGCGCAACCAAAGGCTGGGGGATAGGCAATGAACTTATTGCTGAGATAACAAGATTAAGGTTACCCTAGATAAAACAAAGGTAACGGCCCTCTTTCATAAACATAATACCTTAAAGTGGACCATATGTGCTTGCCAAGTAGCGGTAACTAAACATTACCTATACTTGGGTATACAAATGGATCATTTTTTTTCTTGAAAGCATCATTTGTAACATTTGGAGACAAGATGCAATGCAATTACTACTGTCACAGAGAAGCAGAGAGACAGGCCCTGAAGAGACTGGCCTAATATTGAATAATGCTCCCTGGTGAAGTACCGAGGGTACATGTTGCTATAGCTCATTGAGGTGCATTGCATATAGGACGGTGAAGCTGGAGATTTTGTACTGGCTCCGTGAGCTGTCGGAAAATGTTTAAAGACAGTGCTAAAGAGCCCAGAGTGCCTCCACTGGCGCACACTAAAAACATTCCCTTCCCCAGAAGTGTTCTTCAAAAAGCAAGCCCTGATGGTGGGTGAGGGGCTGTCCGTTATCAGGGATTACAGCTTGATGTCAAATGTTTAGAGGTTCATAATGGCCTCTATGAAGAAAATGTTCTAAAAGTTCAAGGTGGGCAGTAGGATGTTCGCTTTCTAAGCTAGAATGGAGCAAGTGAGGAGAAAGTGAATGACATTGGTAAAGAAGGCGACCCATGCGTGTGACTGAAGTGACACAGCAATGATGCAGTTGGAGGAGGCCGCTGCTTGGATTAAAGATGTTTAATAGTGATCACTCCTTGCTGTAGCACATGAGGAAGAGAATATGAAGTTTCTCTTCCAGGCGTGATAGGTACTTGTCAACTTTGTGGTGGCCAGCAGTGGATGGAACCCAGAGCCTCACAGTGCTAACTAAAACCTTTCTGTAACAGGATGTGAACCTAGGCTGGGGTGACAAGATTATGTATGTGGAGAGATCAACAATGTTGTCCACAAAGGGTAAGCAAGACCATGAAGTCGAATGGGGCACTGTAGCGGTTGTGCTCAGGAAGGAAGGTGTAAAAGAAGCTGTCATGAGAATGACTTCTGTTAAAAGTAAGTGCTGTCCCAAAGAGAAAATATTTTTTTTTGTCCCTTTTTCTTAGTCTAGGGAAGCTGATTAGGCGGAACAAGTTATGAAAGGAAAAGTTGCCTTTGGATGCACAGGCATCTATCCTGTGTCCGTTTTACTTGACGGTGTTTTGTGAAAGAAAGACCTTTTGTATTCTCTCAGGTGGAGACAGCATTTACCTTCCTTGAAGGGCCTAGAAGTACGTGTGGAAGGAGCGGACGATAACGGATGCTGGAGGGAAGGAGGGGGAGGACCTTCAGTACAGACACAGACTCCCGTCTCATTGAATGCTCCTCACCTAGGGTGGGTGACATGCCATCGGGTGTTTCTCATGCCGCTTAAAGGAGCACCTTTGGAGGGCTGAGCCACTCACTGTTGTTTACGTGTATTGTGCTTTATGCACATCGTGCCAACAGCGAAGTTTGGTACAGTGCACTTGTTTGTAGTACGTTTGAGCATGAATATAAAAATTGGAGATGAATGTCTGTAATGCTGTGTTAGAAGGGAGAGAATAATACTATCAGCTGGGTATGCAACTTCTTAGAGCATATGGAATTATCGAAAGAGGTAAAAATGTAGAGGTGTGAATGCTGTGCAAGAGGTAAAAAAAATAGCAATACTAATGTTAGATTAGTGTCTCCACAGTTACCGAAAAGCCTTCATAATCAATTCAAATAATATTTGTAGAAAGTTAGAGCAAGTGAAGGGTTGTAGTTTTATTGTTTCAGATTCCGTAGCAATCAGTATGTCAGCTCATTTATACTCCACCTTTTTGGTATTTTAATGCTACTTGCTATTCTTTGTGTTATTTTCAAGTTTATCATTACATCAAAGCATAAAAATTACTACTACAAAAATAGTCTAAAAGATATATGCTGTTTGTCATAACCTAAAATTAATGATGGGAGTACAGTCCATGTAGGATGGAAAAAAAGGGTTCAAAATCATTCTACCTTTTCCTGCCTTAAAATCTCACTTAATTCATTCTGCAAGATAAAGATAACCTGAATGAAGAGGTGCTTTGAAAACATGCAACACATGCCCACTTTTAAACATGTTGTGTTTTCCTCAAATTATATATGTTTGGCTTACACTTCCATGTACTAGAAAGAGGCATGTTGGAAGCCTGGCTGTAACTCTTGTCTCCTTCCTCTTTCGAGAAATCTGCTTAGATATGCACTTCTGCCAGATTTCCAATGAAATGTAGATTTAAAGAGCAGTCTCTTGGCTCTTCTTCAATATACTCCGTTGCCTTGGGCCTTTTTCCAGCAGCAAGCTGCTCATTTTAATTACTTTTATGTGGAAGCGTCTTGATCATGACTAACTACTGGCGACTGATCTGAGAGAGATTACCTGAATCTTTGAAGGGACTGGAGCTTTCTCTTCAGTAGTGATATTCACTGGTTTTGAGGTTGTCTTTTGCTTTATGAGATCCAGACCACTGTATATGTTTTGTGATTGGCAGCCGCCCCAGTTTATCTCATAGAGCTGAGGTTTGGGCTGAACTGTTCGGGTGCGAAACGACCGATGTTTGGATCGGAGAACAATTATTTTGTTCTGGGAAAAGTGTGGCACTCAGACGTTTTTGTCGAAATAGGAACTACAATTTAAATGCAGAGAATTACAGATACGATGTGCTAAAATCAATCTCCCTCAGCAATTCCTGGATTTTTTTTAATAGCTTCTTAGTGAGAAAAGGATCTAAGGGAGTAGATTGCAGAGGAACAGAAATGAAAAGGGGAGAGAAGAGGAGGGAAAAACTGAAGCAATAGAACTAGAGCAAGAAAATATTGGACAATGTGTGAGAATGGGTATACGAATATTTAGGTTTATGATACAATAATGTGGGGTTTTGCTCACACGATGGGAACTGTGCAGTTTTGAGTCACTTATATTGTCCCGTTGTAGTCATTATACCCTTCCCCGCTCCCCCTTTTTTCCTCTCCTCCGTTTCCAATCTCATTTCAGAGAGGCCAGGGTAGAAAGTCTGTGTTTTGGAGAGTCGCTTTTGTCTCATTTGGACCACATTAGGCAGATGCATTTTCTCTTACTACCCACTTCTCCAGAAACCCTCGAGTGAACAAAAGGCAAGCTAGTTTTTGCACCAGCACCAGTGAAGATTCCGTGTTTCTACTAGAAACTCTAAACTGCATCCAGTCCTTACTGAACATTTGTGAAAGTACCTGCTTTCACCTGCGCCTGTGATGATGCACATGGGAATGCCAGGAGCGCTGCCTTTTGTCTCTGATTTCCAAGGCTGACAGAGGGGCTCATACTCTAAGATTAGAATGGGTCCACCCAGTGTGGTCCTTGATGGGGGCTCCTCGAGAGCATTCCAAGAATGTCATCAGTTTCAATGAAGTAACTGGTTGGGTGGCTACCGTGGCCTCATATCGCTGGTTTAGGTATACGTGTGACTTTCCTGAATACCTCAAGAAATCAAGCAAAGGTGTGGTTTCTCGAGACAGCCTGCTACTCTGTCTGATACTTATCTGTTAGGAACTTAGATGGATCACCATATTCTACGTTTGATATAGTTTGAAAGTGAAAAATTAAAAGGTTTGACTCATTTTAAATGGCAGACCCTTGCATGGTTACAGCATCCAGTATGTTATGGTTCCAGTATTCAGTATTGATGTGAAATGTCACATCACAAGTATGGTCTGTACAGTTGTTGTTCTACTCGGCTAAATGAAATAAATAATATGTAAAGATTCATCATCTGTATTCAGCAGAGTTTTTGTGTGTTAGCTTCTATGTGGTTCTGATGGCTCAATACCTTTGTCACACATTGACAGTATGAATTGTGGAGCCTGACCAGTAAGGCACACACACATTGTGTGACTCAACAGGTGTACCTTAGAACTGAGCCAGATGGGTGTCCACTCACTCTAAGTTCTCAGGGGATAAGCTTTTTTGGGGGAAAAAGTCACTCTAGAGCCTTTTGGTGATATAAAGACAGCAACACTCGATGGACAAAGAACATCCCTGTCAAGCATTCGTATTTTATGAAAGTGGTATGGTTCTCCTTGAATAGTGCGTTTTGTATTCCGCCCACATTTCATCAGTTTTTCCAATATCCCATTTATTCAATTCTGACAGCTGTTGCCCTTCTTAAACATATGTTTTTACTACAACTACAAAACCTGTATGTTTATTTTCTTTCAATTCATCAAAGCATACTCCTGATGTTTTTTTTCTTTTCAGTCTTGAATTGCATTAGGTTAATCATCAATACCATTTTATTTTTAGAAGCCTTGTGATCGGCCTTTACCACAAAGTAAGCTCCTGATAAGTTAAAAATAAACCCTTATTATATTGATGTATATTATGCTTTTCTTGATACTATTATGTTATTATGATTTTAATTAATCAATACGTACACATTTATTCAGGTGTTCTGTGGACCGTCTAACCCTAGTTTGAGTCGTAGTCTTATTCTGCCCCTGGATTTTACTGGCCAGTTGTACAATCGATTGAGGCTTCAGCTAGCACAGTAGCTAAGCCTCTGTCCCTGTCCCCACCCACGCCTGAGCCCTGCCTGAGCATTGTTTTTCAACAATGGGGGAGCATGACATTTTTTTCCACTGCCAGGGTGCCCGTTTAGGTCGAGTGGGCAAGCGCTCTGATGTGTTGTAATCTACCTGTGGCCTTTTAACCACACCCACCGCACGCCCATCACTATCACTCGTTCCTGGGCTTGCCTTTAAAAAAATCCTTTGTTATCATTGATAAATGCTTTACATTTGTCCCTCCTTGGAGCAGTTTTTTTTTACTGCCTTGGCCATCGATCCTGCTACATGGATAATTGCATGTTTTCCAATACGTTTGACTGCGAGCGAACTTCTTTTTCGTATTGTGTCTCTCCTTCGCGCTCATGCTCATGGTGCTTTGAATTGGCTTGCTTATGTCAACTATTTTACTTTTCATTTTCAATTTATGTGGCAACAAAAATCCAGTTAGGAATTTACAACACTAATAGCTCTAACGCGCGAGACCCATTACATTGCAAATGCTTGTTCCCCTTACTGCCCACCTACCCTCTTCCCCCTTCCGATCCCCTCACTGGACCCCCAGTTTACATTCACCAGCTATCTAGAGCAGGTGGGAAATGTGAGCATGAATCCACCCAGCACAGGAAAAAGTGTGGAACTCCTCCCCAATAAAACTGTGTTATGCAGTTATTCCCCAGTCTGGGGGAACAAACTCATAATTGCATAATATTAGTGGAGTGTTACCGCATGGTTCTCATGCTGCCAGTACTGTGCAGTTCATAATCGAGGCCAATGTATTCTGAAAAGCTTTGAATATTTTTCTGTCTGCTGGTCATCTCTAAGGGTAGGTCTCATTGTGGCCCTATTGGGTCAATTCCTAGCCCAAAGATTCCCTTTGATGATGGTTTGTGCTCCACAAATAAATAAAAATAAATTCTTAGTAGCAAGTTTGTACTCTTTTTTGCTGGCATTCCTTGTGGGATTAACTATTTAAATATTCATAAGCATAAATTAGAGCCTGAATTATAGTTTGGCAGATGGCTTACTCCTCACAAACATGATGAATATGAGACAGACGGGATATCTGTCATGCAACAGAGTAACCCGTCCGCCAAATTCTAAATGAGGCCCTTATTTTTTAAAATCCTTTTTACGTAGCGCTTGTTACCGCTTTTGAAATTTGTGTGCGCATACATAACCGGTGTTACCGTTACCTAAATCAGAGGTAATCCTTTCACAGCCTCAGAATGAATAAGAGCAAAAAGATTGCTGAACAATGCAAACATTCACCCCCCAGTCCGAAAGATCTGGGTTTAATCCATCGTATTTTTGCCCACCATGTCACTCCAGTTTGGACCCAGCCATTTGAAAATCAGTCTTGACAGTCCAGCCCGAGCTGCCAAGGTCCTCCCTGGACCGGAAACAAGCATCACCATTCATCAGCAAGGCTAGCTTGAATCCAGTGGTGCAGTGAGCATGGGACCCATGTCTGATCATACCTTTCCCACTTAAGGCGACAAAAACCAAAAAAACAGATGATGGACGGAATGCTGGGGTGGCCTGGTGAACAAAAAAAGATGGATTAAGCACAGATCCCTGTGACTGGGGGTGAATGTTTGCATTGTTCAGCATTCTGTCCATCGTTTGTTCTTGTTGCCTCAGAATGAATAAGAGCAGACGGGTTTCGGACCTGCTTCATAGACATCTTGACCTCTTACCATCTATTTTTGGAAATACCTTTGAATGTAGTTTCCTGTGCACGCGCATTATTGAAAAAGGCGAGCAGTTTGTGCACCGCGGATTGACTGCTTGTAGAACGACTAGGCTGATGGAACTGGGGTCAGCCATGCTTAAGCCCCCCCTGCAGCCAAGCTGACTTTGCCCAGACCCTCTTCCTCTGTGTGGGGGCGAGGAGCCCTTCACAAAGCAGTCAGCAGTGTGCCTAAGCTCTTGATGGCCCCTCATTTCACTGCCTTGGTGTAAAACTAATTCAGAAGCACTGTAGATAGGCATGCGTTTCAGGGGCTCTCCGATCATTACTGTGGGCTCTCAAGGGATGTGGCACAGACCCTGTCCACCTGAAGAGGAGCAGCCCGCCAGGAGGCCAGCAGGTTTACAGGAGAATGAAAATAATGATGTATAACACTGAAAGGAAGCAGCGGACATGTAAGAGTTCCTGTCACCTCCGCGCGCCAGGCAGCTGTGCTTCATCAATTCCCTACAATGCACTGTGGCAAAGCTGCAGCTACATTGCGCCGTGTTTAGGCTCATACATTTTAGAATCATATAATGGTGTGGAAAAGAAGATGGATTTATGGGAAACGTAACAAGACAGAACCCTGCTGCAGTACTTTACTAGAGGGTTTCTGCACATTTTCACCGGGACCCTACCCACGTTTTATTTCAGGACAGTGTTCAGCGTAGTTACAGGAAGGCCGGCCGGGTCAGAGACCGCTTTCCAAAGTTTACAGTTGACTATGAAAATGAGTTCCAGTAACACTCATTGTATAGTGAATAATACAAACCAGAGCCTGAATGCTTCGGGGACATTTCATTCATTTGTTACTCAGCGAAGCTTCCTATAGGCGTCTCCATTGGACATTATGAGCGAAGTGCCACGAGACAACTTTAAAAGGTAACTCAAACACTTGCCTCACCTAGCTTATAGAACAGAATTTCCTAGTTCTTTATGACCTCATGAAAATTGGACTTTTGGGAGCTGTCATGGTATGTAGAGACTAAAATGCATTGTACAATTAAATGTATCTAAGTGGCCGGTAACTCCCAGTTTTGGCTCGATGCAAGTGGACATTTATGAGTCTGATGGGTGTATCTCCTCTTCGGATTTGCGCGGTAATAACAAAGGCAGAATACGTCTGCCGGGGCAGTTGGCGGTATAGTTTAGATTTTTTTTAATGCCCAGACACACACAGGGGAAGTGACGCAGCGCGGCCCGTGCTTGGCCCTGGGCAGCAACGCACAAGCAGGTAGTCTCGAGAAAACGGATCATGTGCTGTAAAATGTGCGATTGCGTCGGCGGGGTCTGTTAGTGTGCATTGCTCGTTGAATATCCCTGCTCGGGGAGAGGGCGGAGGGCTTTATGTAAATTCCTTAATGCTGAAACTTTTTAATTAAAGCAAGAGCTCCACGTGTGTAATAAAAAGCAGATCCTACCTACGACATCCTTGGCTGAAGAGCGGTTTTAATTATTCACGAAACAATTTCTCATGCGTGGCAGTGTGGCCTGCCCCCTGCGGCTTTCTCGTTCCTCACCTGAAGTCATGGGCAGTGGCCTGACAGGATAAACTTGTTTACAATTGGCCCATTGTTAATCTCGTTTCCCCGGTGCTTTTGCTAGCACGCGCTGCCCTAGTGGGAGACAAAAATCCCTTTTTTTGTTCGACAATACTTGGTGTGAAATTAGAATGGATCGACGAGCGCACATAACGCCGGGTGCCTTCCAGTTACCATTCCCGTGTCTTCTGAAGATCAAATCGGAACCAATTCTGATTGCATTAGCTTTGCAGCAGAGGTCAACGCAGATACTATTCCGTTCACGGCCCTTCTTTCAGACCAGATCGCCCTTATGCCCAGGAACCCAGCGCGAGAGACAACGAGGTCATCTCTTCTTGCAACCTTCTTAAATACCGTAGCCGCGTGGACCGCTGCAGAAACAGGACGGAGGCCACTGTCCCCCTGCTTCCTAAGAATTACTAATCTTAATGTACCCCCAAAGTCCTCTTTCCGGTGGAACCGTCGAAACATGGCTGAAAGATACTGACACAATTGAAGCTGCATCGCCATTCCAGTGGCCTCAGTATGCAAATATAGTATAACATGTCCTGCAGAATCTCCGATGCATGTAGCTGGGCCATTGGTAGTTCACTATGACGTTATAGTGAAAGTCGATGCGCCCGTATTTGATGTTTCTTTTAACCAGAAATAAATGTTGACATTGATTAAAAGTAACTAAGCTTTTAAAGTGGTGTGATATGAGTCAAGGGTTTAGTGTTGCAGCTCCGCTCTAATTGTGGTGTACTATTTTTTATTTTATTACATTTCCTATGCACATAAGTGCAAAGCCTTAAAATTGTTTCAGTTTTTGTCATTTTTAAAAAGCAGTCTTTTACTTAAAAAGATTATGCCAAACGTTCTGAATACGAAAGTGTTCAAACTAATGCTCACTGTTAATACTTGTTACGAAAACCATGCATTTACCTCAAAAGATAAAGTACTACACCAAAACCACACAATGTGTTGAACCACTAAAACTGCAAGCTTTTTGGAAATTGTATGTCTTTAGGATATTGAGTAGAATCTCACTTGCACAACTCCAGGTTTTCTCTAGTATGTTCATATGTGTTAGGTGTTGCCTCAGACAGCGCGTTTGGTGTCACGTGAAAGACATTTTATTAACTTACAGTGGGCTTAGAGCCCGCCCATTGCTCACCACAGGATGACTTAATTGTCCCTCATTTCCTTACTTCTCTTTGGTCAGTGTGTGGGCTTCACTTCCTCTTTGTGTGTTTGACCCTTCCCTGGAGCATGGCCAAATATCTGTGCCCTTCCACTGCTCGCAGCCTCAAAGCTACTTCTTTCGGTTAAAGAACTCCAAAAGTGCATGTTTGCTTGTAGTCTCCCTTATGCGCTTCTAACCCCCTCCAGCCCTTCTGTCATCTCCGTATTGTTGCTTGCCCCCCACACGCTCCTGTGCCTCTCTGTTGTTGCTTTCACCTCCCACTTTCTGTGTGTTGTTGCTTGCCCCCTTCCACCCGGCTTCATGTTGGTGCTTGACCCCTCCCATCCTGTATTGTTGCTAGCCTCTCCCACCCCATCCCACATTGCTTGTCTCTCCGGCATTGTTACTTGCAAACTCCCACCCTCCCGTGCCGCTATGAAAAAGAAGCATTGATAAAGCTGATGGGTCTCGCCTGTGCGACCTATTGACTTTGTGAATTTTTTTGCTGAGCAACATAGCTGAAAGTTTTTTTTTTTTTTTTTTTTTTTTTAAAGGACTTTATTCTGGCCATCGCTAGCTAGCCACATCAGAGCACTTTTATTGCTGGCGGGAAGGCGGGGTGGGAGGGATCCACACCCTCTGTTTTGCATGTCCCTCCTCCCTCAGAGATGCTGCCCCCGCTCTCCTACCAGCAATTTTTAAAAAACAAAATGCAGGACAGGTCATGGTGCCGTTTTTGTTTTCTTAAACTTTCAGCCTTTCTGCACGGTACTCATACTGCTGTACGGTACTCATACTGCTGTGCAATATGGCTAAAAGCAATGACAAATCCAATAGATCTACTGGCTTTGGCAATGCTGCTTTTTTGTAATACTAGGCCAGTCTCGGTGATCTTTCACTCATTTTTTAACCCTATTCATACCTTCAAGAAAAGGTAGCTCAATAAGTAGAGCACCTGGTGGAGAGATTGGTGCTGATTTCAGAATATCAACTCTCCAGTGTTGCTGAAGGAGAACATTTTGGTTGGTTAATAATACCATGTGTGGTTAAGTTCACAGTTGCAGTTCTGCTTATCTGTGACCCACATAAAGGTCAATCTTTTTTTGATGATATTACACAGATTTTTTGATGGTGAAAATCTATGTTTTTGGTGATCAATGCAGCAAACAAAACCCAACCTAAAATAAACATAGCTTTATTCAGAAAGACAAGTGTCTAAGCTGTGTGCTGTTCCTAGGCAGATCTCTCCTTATTAGGTTTCACTGTACCCCCTCAGGAGGAGGCCATGCTCATTGCATAGACTAGGTGCCTGGTGAATAAGATCAGGCTTCAGAGCGGATTAACATATTTTTGATGCTTATCAGCAGTGAAAACTAATTAGAAAATGAATGCATATTTTTAGAAAGTTCATAGTATTTCCGTGGATACAATGGCATGTGAACTTTATTGAAACACGCAGTATCCGAAACCCAATTCTACCCGGAGTAGTTCTTTTCAAGATCAATGAGTTTTCATCTTAGTTTCCTCACTAGAATCGGAGCACTTTACAAACTCCCGTAAAAGTAAATTCATCTCTGTAGTTCCGCCCTACCTCAGTATTGTTATTTTAGGGAGACCATATTAATGTTGTAAAGTTTTCCAAAGTGGCAGGGAGGTTGTGCCCTCTGTTTCTGTCTGATTCTATGGATTAAATACACTTAAACTCTTCTAGCTGGAGCAGCAAGGAGTGGTTCTTAGTAGTTAAGGACACACATGAGAAAGGTGTCCTAGGCTTGTGTTGGGGGAGACCGTGGCGTAGAGCTGAGTGGGTCCTTGTACTGTGCACAACTTGTGCTGCAAGGTGCCTAGTTGGTGGTGGCACCTCATGATTGGGAATGCCAGCCATAAGAAAACTGAGCAGGTGTCACATACTTCAAAAAAATATTGTGGTTGTCACAGTAAGTGTACACCTAAGTAGGAATATAGAGGAAGTGTGCGTATAACAAATCCACCTTCTCTGCATGGTCACGCCAGATTTTTTTCTTTTTTTTTTCTGGACTCTTGGTTTTTGCTGGCTTTTGAACTCTCTGCCATTTACCACAGCTGAAACTAGTAAATTGCCTATGTTTCCCCTCTAAAACATGGCCTGTACATCAGAACTCGGCATTTGGTCTGTTTAACTTTCCTGTAAGCAAGGGTCACTGGAATTATGCAGCAGAGGATGACCAAATTATGTGCCGGTGTTCACTGAATTATGCAGTAAGAAAAGGCAATGTTGTGTAACGCATCACATTTAGTATTACTTTATTATTTTATCCATTTTTACGCATGGTAGCCCTGTCCGGGTCACAATTTCACCTTATTAATACCTGTTTAATTCCCAAGTACTGCATTAAGCAAGTGTGAAGGTTGACCATTCAACCTTTGTGAAGGGCCTCCTGCTGCACAGGTACACATTTCACCATGTTTTCAGTAAATCTTTGATCTGTTTGATCCAGAAACTATTTTTTGTTAAAATCTCCATATTCTGCTGCAGATGATGGCTTATGTGGCAAATGCAGCAAATCCATGATTATGTGTAGGACACATCAGCAGCAGAATCACATATTTCCAGTGGTTCTGCCTAAGAAGCCAATTGTAAATAGCGCCAAAAATGGCATATATGGCATAGAAAGATAAATATCGCATATTGTCTGTTTTGTATATGTACACCACCCGCATATGCGATAAAAAGACACATTTGTGCCAAAAGCACCACTGTGTTTTGGCCAGGGTAAACTTTATATAAACTGCAGTGACCCATGGTGGTGAAATATGGCTTTCCATTTCCTATTTTTATATATTCGTAAGACACCTCCGGAGTGTGCCTTTTAACCCCACAGAGCAGAGCTCTACTATATAAAAATAGGACACACTACATATGTGGGTTAGTGTGCCCTTGCAATACTGCAAGGTGCCCAGTGGGTGATGGCACAATGCACAAATTAATAAACGTGGTCACAATTAGTGTGAATCTCAATAGAAATACAAGGGAATGTGTGTGTGTACACAGATACACTATATCTCCCTCTCTATTTTGCATATATTTATACATTGATGTTCCTGTGACAATGATTTTTTGAATTGTTGAGGCACTGTTCACATTGTTTGTTGAACATTTCCTTATAGAATACATTTGTACTTGAAGCCTTTTGATGATGAAACCCACAAAGTTTGAATCAGTAAAATGTACAAACCCTTTGTTTTAGGGTTAGATTGGGAATAAATGAGGCCTTCATAAACATGTTAATACAGTTGTTTTACTTTGTTTTTATTAATGAATAACTTATTGTAGTTATGGTTCTTCTGCTTGAGGGTGAAATGTAACTGTACATAGTGTTTGCTACTTGCTTACGACGTGACTCATTTTCTATATCAAATACTCGCCTCTTGGCCTCATCCTGTGGTCTTGTACCTATTCTGGTCTGTTTTTCGCGTGCTTTAAAGTGATCAGAAATGTCTTTGTTGAGAAGGTACGCACCGCTGGAACCTGCTGACACTGATCTAATAGTGTCTATGTTCCGGTTCTTTTGGACGACCTCAACCTGCTGTGGGTCTGATTATAGTTTGAAGAGGTGCCATTTTTCCTCAGTTCTTCAGTACTTCTCAGAAAAAGACCAGCACTTGCATGTCCGCTGTTTATACGTTGAATGAATCTTTCCCCTTACCAGTGTTTAATTTGAGTCAATAGTTTCCGGTGCTCTGCACCAGCACTTAATTGTCAATGCTGGCACTTATGGCCACATGCTGGTGCTGTTAAAGTTAGAGACGAGAACAACACCAGTTGGTAATACCTGCCACCGAAGCCATTATTACAGCTTTGAGGGCCTGGAATAGCCTAAAGTGTCACACTTGTATGAGTGTGATGGTTAGTAGCTGTGTTGGTGTTGTCACTTGCAGCACTGGCAAGGGCAATGGGTGATGCAAGCTGCATTGGCCTCCTGATGAGGGCCCAGGAACTTACATTCTTACAAATCAATCACTGCAGGCCCTTACTCTTTTATCTATGGTACACTAGCTAAAGTACAGTTGTCTACGATCAAAGGAAAAAGGAAATATCCGAATTAAAATAATAATCTGCAGATTAAACTGATGTGGTGGTGCAGCATTGATTTTTGGTTGTCGTCTAATAGAATCAGGCATCTGCTCCTCACTTGTGGCTACCAAGTATCTGTTTTCCAGAATGTGTGCAGTCAACATTCCTTCGTTCATTTTTCAGAAATTAGGTTTAACAGGATGGTCGGAAAAGCTGATGGATGGACAAGATGCCCAGTGTCTTGTTATAGTTACTTCTTCTACTTCAGTCATGCTTTCATTGTTTCCTTGCCAGAAGACTCACTGTTTGCTTTAAGCAGGATGTGCAGATGAGCATTACGGAGCGTGGCAGAGTAGGCAAACGCACAAGGATATGCACACACACCTCCCCTGCCCCTCACCCACTACGACTCCCTTCTCTTACAGAATACGAATGTGTTTTTTTTCAGAAACAATACTGAATTAATTCTGCATCAAGATGATCCGGATTCCTATGACTTTGGAACACGGTCGGGTAAAAATATAATGTTCCACTAAATCAAGTCCCCGCATTCACTGCCTTTGTGAGTAGCTCCTACACAGAAACCACTTGCAAGTTGATTCTGACAGCGCATCTGCAGCTGCGGAAAAGCCAGGTGCACCCAGGGCCAACACACAGATTAATCCATGTTCTTAGCAGTATAGTAACTTGGTAATTACCTTGGACACAAGTTGATAGGTCTATACGCGCAAATTCAATAGGCTTCCACCAATGAGGTAAGAAAGTACTTAAAATACCATAGTTGTTTAGATGAGTTGCACTCAACATAAGACACAAAAAGAATATGTTGCCATTTAGTTTTATTTGTTCAGATTTTGCCAACTTGAAGCGACAATACAAAACATTATGCATAGAAATGAGTCTGCCTGTTGTACAGAAGGAAATTCTTCACATGGCCCTATAATTACTTATTCACCTTTGAATGCCCATACTAGGATAAGTTGATCATCAGGAAATATGATCCTCATAAAGTCCCAATAAATCTGGATCCCTGCCGAGGAGGTTGAAAAGCAGATCATCAAGAAGAGAAAACTTGAGACATTGGAAGGTGTCTTAAATGTTTAATTAATTGCAGATTAAACCTTTCTGACACAAGAAGAGCGCCTACGCATTCATCCTCCTTGATGAAAATGTTCCATGATTGATGGTCCAGTGGGGAATTTTTCAGTTTTGCGTGTTTTGTGTTGAGCGCGGGCCTGGACATGTGTTCCATGCCTGATGCAGTGGTATGCAGCAGCACACACAGAGCAGTAAACGGAAGCTAGATTCACATGCTGTGTATATATTCCGAAGTGACGTTTATCTGAGCATAAGTCGAATCATGATTTTGTGAACAGCCAAGTCTTTATTGTTTTTCTGAATTCCAGATAGCTGTTTGAGATTCTCATTCAGTTTGAGAGCCTGTTCCAGAGCGTAGATGTATAAACATAGAGGGATCTCTCTGACTGAATAACTGCTTCTGACAGACAGGATGGATTCAGACCAGGAAGGAGGAGTGTGGAATACGCTATAATCTCAATGCGCGTTTATCTAAAGAACACTGTATATTCCAGTGGAATTGCAGCACTATGACTTGACACACAGTCAGCATTTAACACTGTAGCCCACTGACTGCTGATATAAAGATTAAATGAAGCAGGAATCCACTCAGTTGGATAAAATCCTAGCTCACTGACAGCCAAAATTGTCACAGTTCAATTATTCTGCTGTCTGCCTGCATTTAGGGGGTAAGTGCCCCTCTAATTCTCTTTAATGTCCATGTGCCCCGTCTTCCTGGCTACAAAGTTTGAGTGCTTTTCCTAGTTTTCTTTCTGTTTTTGGGCTTTCCTTACAAATCTTCGTTTACGTCTCTGTAACTGTTGGATAATGTTTACTCTGTTTTTGTTTTTATAACTGGTATTTACCTGGGAAATGTACGTTAAGTGCTTGTTGCAAGGTTGGGTGTTATACCTCCTAAAATAGTCTGGAAAAGGATGATGATGATGATAAAATGCCCTGTTAACGATCCTCCAGTTACCATTACATGTTGGACTGTGGTCGTGACCAGAACAATGGGAAATGTTGTGCAGTATCTCAGAATAACTAATGGGTGAATGAAGTTTAGTACCTCATGCATCATGCATAGAAGCTGTTAAGTTGAAGATTTGCCATTTGACGCCATTCAATGACAGTTTGTTGATGAATGTTAACAACTCCTGCACAGCAGTGATTCTCAGAATTACGGCGTGCAGGGTACAAATGTGCAATTGGTATGCAGTTACCGGTATTTATGAAAAGGCCTGCATTATTTGCAGTCTTTCTGATAAACATAGGTCCTTGAAAGCCCTTCTCTCTTGTCAGTTCCTTGTGTGCCTGGATAACTGGTGGGCAATTTGTGGCCTCAGAAATGTAAACTTCGTAGAAAGAAGCGCACATGAATCCCTAGGAAGAGATTTTCTAATAGCGACCATCCTCTCTATGCGTTTTTAACTATTTAGATTACTAATTGTGTGGGTTTGGCTGTTTGCAATTAAGAAGCAAAAACCGATGAAGCCTGGTCTGTGATGTTTTCTCTCTGGTGATGGGAACGACCAGGCGTTCAGCGGAGCCTCCCCGCTGCCAGTGTGTCAGCACTCTTGTCTTGTGTTGGAATGTGAGAGGTGTGTGCACAGGGAGGGGTCACGGGGGCTTGATGGGGGCAGCAAGTGGGGATGGACTGTGTGTAGCAGGTGCTGTGGAATGTGCTTATCGGCTGCGCATTGTGCTGCCTTTCATGTACAACACGTTGTTTTGATTAGCACGTTTATAACCGTCCCCCTATGTTTTTTTTACATTTATTTTCTGGAGGTGATCGCTTTACCATATCACCTCAAAGGTCTCTCGGGTGAAATGCGCTGCAGCAATAGCACGCACGTTTATTGCTTCCCTGGAATTGGCGTTACTTTCTAAATATTTTAAGACTGGGGATTGATTAGCTGGCATCGGCATCTCGAAAACATAATTATGGATATGCTTTATTTTTACCGCCTCTCTGCATCCGAAACGATATAAAGTTTAGCGGCAGTGATTTCGTAGGAAAAAAGCTCCAACTTGAGTGATGCTCTTGCCTTGGCACATGGCTGGGAGCCGCACACGGCCGAGGGTTTGCCCCATGCGGATCAGCCGCCGGCGCCGAGGGTCCATCACGTCTTCGCGGGCAGTCCATCATCGTTTATTTGCTAGTTCTGCCTCCCGGGCTCGCTGTGAGAGAGGGGAGCGCGCCCTTTTCTGCAGCCTGTCTCCGCGCTGCCTCGTCAGCCCCGCTCGCGCTCCGGCGGCAGACGTGCGAGGCGCTGCAGTGATGAAACCTGTTGGAATTAGAAGCGGCGCAGCTGGTGCCTCGTCTTGCTAACCAGCGATGATTCAAGTCTTGCAGATTGTGAAAGAGCTGGTGTCACCGTCGAGGCGCCGCGCGGCCGTGGGGAATAAAGGTAGGCGCAGCACCACGCGTTCAGCTGGCACGGGCTAGAAGTGCACACATTGGGGGGGTTTCAGAAAATCTGGACACGAATTGGACTTTAAATTAGATTTACTATTTAATTGACTTCATTCCCTCTCTTATCTGTCACGTCTTCAGAATCGGGCTTATAGGTGCCCTTCACGGGTACGCTTCTGTTCACGCCATCACCTGAAAGTTTAAACCCTCCAGGCTTTAGCATTGTAGTCTTCACAATGATGCCACAGCCCTAGGAGTTTCAATACGTCTTTGGGGAAAATATTCAAAAATGTACAGCTGGTGTTTTGTATGTATCGCTTTAAAGCATTTTTGTTAGTGTGTGCAAACACATATTATCATACTACCAACATATGTATATATGATATGTCGCAGTTGCTATATCGATGGAACTCAGGCTGCCGCATACAGAAGTACATAGTAATAGTTCTCTAGGAATTATAATTGTGTGTACACACACGCACTCTCTCTCTTGTATAGATATATATAATATAGATCACAAGAGGAGAAGCCTTGATGGTTAAGTAGGATATTACACTGCACACCCGCATACAATGTTCAAGCCATGACATTTATTCATATGGAACCAGCATGGGTTAGGTTAAATATGCGCACTGAGAGAAAATCATGGTGAAGAGACTCTGTTACTGTTTGTTAGCAGCGTTCTTTCCTGTGTGCAAATCATTGTAGCATGCAATCTGTGAGGCCTTAACCCGTGTTTTTATCATGCCAGTGTCACTGTACTGTGGCAAACTGGGTTTACACCTTTGTACTATTCGAGTAAATGTGACTGAGTATACACTTACTCTAGCGTGATATTGGCCATATTTATTTTCACTTTCTGAATACATGATACATATCATATGTGTTTATATTACTTTATATGTTCTATTCATTTTGTTAATGTTCAACATGATACAAGTTACTCAAACTTTGTTCTTTTTCTACCCTTATCAACTAAGAATTCATTACATCTTCAATCCTAATTTAAATATACACATAGAAGGAACAGTCCTACAGCAATACATTGTTTCACTTTTCACTTTTGTTTTCTGACACATGAGAGTGCTCATTAGTATTCCAGTTGGTGTAACATGCTTTGCAGGCAGTGTGTGTTTTAGTATTGTTTTGGGAGACAGTCAAACCAAGTTCATGCATGTTTTATTCATGCGTTTGGTCCAGCCGCGCCTAATCCAACGCAGAAACTATTGATTTATCTGAATTTCTTTTCATCCCCATAAAATATGTATTAGGCTGATATTGCTTTACTGGGTCTGGCACACTCTGCTCGTAAGTAACACTGCAGATATTGACTTCTGTGGCAGTGATTTGTCGAATTAACCCAGAGGGGCATTTTTATTGTATTATTCTTTGACTGACCTGACACGGCAGTAGATGTGATTGAAAGTAAGAAAACCTGCTTTGTATAGGTGTTAAGCCTTTAAAAATAGGGATGTTAGTAGTTTTAAACATTTTTTTTTTTTTAACACAGAATACATATTTTTATTTTAAGGGCTTCTTGAAAATTGAAACGTCAAACTTTTCTAAGCTCCACTTTGATTGTACGTATTATGAACATGCAGACAGGTTTAATGTGTAAATCTTACAATCACTCACTACTATTACATCATAGAAACATGCTTGAGGTCAAGTCATTTGTAGCATGGGATTGAAATCTAATCTCACACACAAATTCTACCCTTGGCTGCTGGTTGGGACAGAGAGGGAATATGACCTCTCAATCTCCTCCTTGGAAAAGAGAACTGCCTGACCCGTTTCCCAGCCTGTGTTTTCAACCAGTAAAACACTTCTGGCCAGGAAAGAGTGTGCAGAGAAACCTCACTATATCTTCCATCCTTTACTTTAGTTTTGTTTGAAAGAAATAGTTTTCCTTCTTCTTCCCCTATTGGCACCTATTAATTTTGCAGACAGGGGTTTGGGGCAGGATTTCAGTCCACAATTTTAAAGGACTATGGGCCTGATTGCGACCTTGGCGGATAGGCTACTCCATCATAAAAGTGACGGATAGCCTGCCTGTCGTTTAGAATATAATGAAACTCGTAATACGGCGGACGGGATATCCGTCACTTTTGTGACGGAGTAGCCAATCCACCAAGGTCGTAATCGCCCCTATGTTTTTAAAGACATTTTACCTACACCTTCCATACTTGCTGAGTAAGCTGTGGAGATGTACCATTCATATCTATTCATACGTTAATGTGAGAACCGTGTTTACACCCATTCCTTTGCCCATCTTTATGTCTGTGACTTGAGCAAAGAAATTATTTGTGTGGAGTTTGGCAACACTCTGCACTGATGTATTGGCATCATAAGCAAGTCTGTCCATTGTTGCCAGTACTTTTGACAAATATAAGTCATGTCGTGAACATATGCTCATTACATTTTCTTTGGAGAAGTCGTACCTAGAAACACACAGCCATCTTTCAAGCTTCAGGTCCCATTCTCTGCTGTCTGTTTTCTGCTCTAGGGTATGTCTGTAGTTCGGCCTGGACTGTTTTTTTGGTCTGTTATCCCTTTTTCATTCTTTTACTGAGATCTGTTTTTCTCTTCCTGTGTATGTATTAATATAAGCATCCAGTTATGTTCAGCAGTAGATTCTGGAATCCACACTTGGTGCTCCTTGTTGAGGGCTTAACTGGGATTGCACCTAGTACCTGCCACTTGTTTAGTGGAGTACCACTGATCCTCTAGTGTAGTTGGTTGTCCCGTATAATGTCTAGCTAGCGTACATTAGGCTCATGCTTCACTGTATCACTGGGGCCTCCACTCATGGCACTTCTGCTCCATCTTTCTCTTCACATCGGTAAGTGAAGCGATGCATTGTAAGATTGATACAAATTACGTTGAGTGCAGACAAAAGTGGTATACTTGCTTCCCCTAAGTAGATGAAGCATGGACACACCTTCTGTTGCACCAATGTCTGTGTTGATGTGTGCTAATGTTGTAAAAAGTCCTGCTCCTACATTAGTGTTGCCAGTGCCAGTGCTGAGATACTTGGTGTGATCCTCTTCTTCCCCTTCGCTTCTACTGGTCTGCAGCTGCCTGGGCAGCATCCTGTGTCTCCCACAATACATTTAAAAACAAATTCAGAAGTGTGATGGAAAAAAACATTTTAATAGGATCAAAAGCATCGAAGAGTCTTCACTTGGTGGTGTGAAATTGTAAATATTTACTGAAATCCGATTTCCACACATTATCATCTGTGCGCTGTAAAGTTGTGTCAGTAAAAGTGCATGCCTGTGCGAATTTGGGGAACATTTCAGTTTAAAATGTGCCATCTGTAAATGATGGTTTGCTACCACACAAAGCTTTAGTACTATTTTTGCGACTGTGTGCTCCAAAATGCTTCTTACCACACCCTTACATTCTCCTGCTAAGTGGGCGTGACTCATTTGCAATGCTTGTTCTTTGTATGACTCTTAGATTTTTCACAGTCCCTATAACTGCATTGAGGTAACATGGCAGCACCTCCACTCTAAAAATTGTTACAGCAGCACTGCTCCCACAAACCACTGTATTGAGCACATTGCACCTGGCTGCGTTAGAGAAGACCCGGCCATTTCAGAAGGTGGAAACCAGTAGAAAGAGCGCTTTATTAAAGATGGTCTTACTTTAGGCAGCACTGCTGGCTGCCATATAAGGCACAGTCAGTTCTATAAACAGGTTGTGGAAAGCAAGAAATCCAGCCTGATTTGCACATCTTAAACTTTTCTAATTTTTCACTTTTACATTCTGTGTGGCTGGGTCAGTTTAGCCTCATTTGGTGTCTGTCTTCCATAGCATTGTGTTTGATCTGTATAGACATAGTGCTGTTGCATTCAGTGGGTGTGCAGATCAAGTTAGCCATTCCAATTATTTGCAATTGAATGTATATATATTTATTTAAGATGTGCTTTTGTCTAGTCAGCTTCACAAGCATTCCTGGTGCACTGCCGATGTGGCAGATACAAGCAAGAATCCCTTGAGACCAAGCGTTTTGTTGTCAAGTATATGGTTTATTGAAGTTGCTTGTATGTACTCACCTTAAGGAGTCACATGAGCATGATTTTTTGGGTCGAGCCTGCGTCGCTTGCGCATGTGTATCGCTAGCGAGACGCTTTAGGAATTAGAAAAGGGCTCGGAGCCCCGTCCACATCAGTCAGTGTCTTTCATTGCTTTGTGGGCTCGCCTGTTAGAATCTGCTTGCTTTCATTAGTGGAAGGCACGCATACGTCACGCCTTTTCCGGTCGTTAACCCTCCTCGAGCGCAGTGACCAAGTACAGAAAACATGCGAGGCTTGCTGTTTCCCGTCAGGTTTGTGGACTACTTTTTCTCTATTTTCGCAGCGCGATCTCGCTTGGCAGAAGTCGAGCGCTTTGCATAATATCGACCCTTTTACACAGTTAATTGCACTTTTGCTGGTTACGTACATAATTGCACTTTTGGTGGTAGGTTTCATTACGTCTGAACTGTAGCAGCGCAATCGTGCTGTTTTTTTCTTTTAACGTGGCAAGAAAAATCCGTTTGGGAGTTTACAACTGGTAATAGCTGTAACTCGGACAAATGCGAGACCCTAGTGCATTGCAAATGCTTGTTTTTCTTACATTTATATCTCCTTTCTTTAGTAATAAAAGTTTGCTGGATACTGAGGCTTCATTGACTGACTAATGAATGTAAATTGAGGTCTCAACCAAACCCAGGCTAGTATGTCACCCCATATTATCTTGCATAGTTGCTATCACTCCAAGAACTGAACTTAAATGTTAGTGTTACAAACTGCTAACTTTATACTGACCTTGACTTTTCCATAGATCAGCAAATGTATGGATGTTCAGATGTGATAGGTGCATTTTTATTACATTCGTAAAACTAAAAGATTAGTAGCACTTGGCAACGACTATAAGGTGAGGTTGAGTAATCTTTTCAGGCGTTTCACAAAAATGTATTTTAATCTTTTGGAATGCAAGTAGCGTGTTACATACCAAGAAGCACAGGGCTCCTATTGTTATTATACGGAATTCTTGGCTGCTCATTTGTTAACGATTAAACAGTCCGCTACAGTGGCATGACCCAAAAATATTAGTTCTGTAACATGCGCTTTTTGTCAATATCCTGCTTCTCTGCTTATACTATTTCATGCTTCTCGGCAAAAGTCCACATGGATCAACTGCCTAAAGCACACAGTTATCTTTGTTTATCCTTAATACTAGTTCACTAAAACCTTAATTTTTAGGCACACAAGGACCATCCTATCCCATATATGGAAACAAAAATAAATTGTTTTAACAAGTTCTAGGCGGTGGAAGGACACTACATCGTATTTATTTTCTAAGTGTGGGTACAGATGCTACTTCAAACTTTCTCCTATAACCTATGAATGTGTTTTTTTTTTTTTAAACCCCTTCGCTGCAAGGCCTTTTCCCCCTCAGGTGCCAGGCCTTTTTTTTGGGCTATTTGGGGCAGTTCGTGCTTAGGACCTCAACTTTTTGCCCACATAAGCTACCAACGCCAAATTTGCGTATTTTTTCCCCCCAACATTCTAGGGATTCTAGAGGTACCCAGAGTTTGTGGGTTCCCCTGGAGGAGACCAAGAAATTAGCCAAAGTTCGGCAAAACTTAAAAAAAAAAATATGGGGAAAAAAAGGCTGCAGAAGAAAGCTTGTGGTTTTTTATCCCCTGAAAATGACATCAACAAAGTGTTTGCGGTGCTAAAATCACCATCTTCCCAGCTTTCAGGAACAGGCATACCTGAATCAGAAAAACACATTTTTCAATACAATTTTGGCATTTTACTGGGACATAACCCATTTTTACTATTTGTTGTGCTTTTAGCCTCCTTCCAGTTAATGACAGAAATGGGTATGATACCAATGCTGGATCCCGGAAAGCTAAACATTTCTGAGAAGTAGACAAAATTCTGAATTCACCAAGGGGTCACTTGTGTAGAACCTACAAGGTTTTCCTACAGAAAATAACAGCTGAAATAAAAGAAATTGAAATTGAGGTGAAAAAAAGCAGCTTTTCTCCACGTTTTACTCTGTAACTTTTTCCTGCGATGTCGGATTTTTAAAAGTAATCTACCATTACTCCTGCTGGACTCTTCTAGTTGCGGGGATATATTGGGCTTGTAGGTTCATCAAGAACCCGAGGCACCCAGAGCTAATAGAGCTGCACCATCAAATGGGTTTTCATTATATACCTGGTATACAGCAATACATTTTGTGAAATATAAAGAGTGAAAAATAGGTATCAAGGAAACCTTTGTATTTCCAAAATGGGCATAAGATAAGGTATTGAGAAGCAGTGGGTTATTTGCACATCTTTGAATTCCGGGGTCTCCATATTAGCATGTGAATTACAGGGCATTTCTCAAGTAGACATCTTTTTTAAACACTGTCTTACTTTTGGAAGGAAAAAATGTTGAGGGGCAGTAACACTTGTTTTTCTAGTCTGTGTTCCCCCAAGCCTCCCGATAAAAATGGTACCTCACTTGTGTGGGTAGGCTTAGTGCCTGCGACAGGAAACGCAGTGTGGACACTCACATTTGTACATTGAAAAGCTGTTTTTTGCAAAGTGCCTAGCTGTGGATTTTGGCCTATAGCTCAGCCGGCACCTAGGGAAACCTACCAAACCTGTGCACTTTTGAAAACTAGACACCTAGGGGAATCCAAGCTGGGGTGACTTGTGGGGCTCTCACAAGGTTTTGTTACCCAGAATCCTTTGCAAACCTCAACATTTGGCAAAAAACACTTTTCCCTCATATTTTGGTGACAGAAAGTTCTGTAATCTAAGAGGAGAAACACATTTCCTTCTACCCAGCATTCCCCCAAGTCTTCCGATAAAAATGGTTTCTCACTTGTGTGGATAAGCCTAGTGTCCGCGAAAGGAAATGCCATGAAACACTATGTGGACACATCAAAATGATGAAATACAAAAGTACCTGTTTTTGTTGCGGGGTGGGGGGTTAGGGAGTTGTGGGGTGGGCTGCGTTTTTGGTCCTGGGCTCAGGAGCCATATAGGGAAACCTACCAAACCCAAACATTTCTGAAAGCTAGACACCCGACGGAGTCCAGGGAGGTGTAACTTGCGTGGATCCCCCGGTGTTTGCTTACCCAGAATCCTCAGCAAACTTCAAATGTAGCTAAAAAAAATCATATTTTCCCCACATTTCTTTGTGGGATCACCGCACCTGCAGAAATTTCCTACCACCCAACGCCCCCCTCAGTCTCCCGGTAAAAATAGATATCTCACTTGTGTAGGTGGGCCAAGTGCCCGTGACAGGGAAGAGCCAAAAACATGTTGAAATTGAGGGGGAACCAAAGCAGGTCCAAAAGGGCAGTTATGTAAAAAAAAAAAAAACATTTTTAGGCTTACAAGTGGGGCAGAATTTTTATCGGTATGGATGCGACAGTGCTGGGTGGTAGGAATTTTGTGGATTCCTGCAGATTCCGGAAGGTTCCATCACAAAAATATGGGAAAAATGTGTGATTATCAGCAAAGTTGGAGGTTTGCAGGGCATTGTGGGCAAGAAAATGGTGTGGGGTGCATGCGAAGCACACCACCCTGGACCTCACCAGATGCTTAGTTTTCCGATGTGTCTAGGTCTTGTGGATTTGTCTACATGGCAGCATCCCAAAGTCCAAAAAGTGCAGCCCTCACCATTCCAAGTGGGACGATTTTGAGAGTTAGACAAGCTCTCATGGCCTAAATATGAAACCAAAACACAAAATAATCAAATGTCCTCTTGCTTGCCGTGGAATAAGATGTTTTAGTGTGCGTGGGGAGAGCTGAGGGACTATTACCCCCTTCAGTTGGGGTGGGGGCATAACCATGCCCATACTGGTTGGTAGCCGCCACCCCACTATTTTTTTTTTTTTATTCCCTTGAAACTAGTAGGCTTTCTGCCCCCCCCCCCTCCCAGGAGTGGATTGGGGGTAATTGCCCCATTTGCCCACCGGTGGGCAGAACAACTTTGGCCACATTTATTTGGGGTGGGGGTATGGCCATACCTTCCCACCCTCTTTTTAAAAAAAAAAGCAAAATCTTCCCTGGTCTCTGGGGCAGATGGGCCTTCCAAAAATAGGCCTATCTGCCCCCAAGGGGGCTAGATATGGCCAACAGTAATGTGCCCCCATCGGGAGCAACCCTTGCCCGAGGGGCTGCCTCCACAAACAAAACACATGCATACACACACACACCAATCCATGGTGCCTAGTGGTTTCTGCCCACCTTGCCTAAGGGATCGCTCCCCTTCTGTGAAATTGGTGCAAAGAAAAAAAAATCCCTGGTGCCTAGTGGTTTCTGCCCTCCTTGGGGTCAGAAATGTCTAAAATAAATTTGCCCCCCAGGGGAACAACCCTTGCCTAAGGGGCCGCTTCCCTTGCATGAAATTGACCCAAAAAAATAAAAATCCCTGGTGTCTAGTGGTTTCCACCCTGCAGAGGAGCGACCCTTGCCTAAGGGTGCGCGCCCCACGTCTAAAAAAATAAAATAAAACAAATTTTAAAAAAAGATCCCTGGTGCCTAATTACAATAGGCCCATCTGTTTGGCCTAAAACAAATCCCCCCCCCCACCCACACCTCCAGGGAGCGACCCTTGCTTAAGGAGTTGCTCCCCATCTCTAAACAAAAATACAATAAATGCATGGTGGCGAGTGGTTTCTGCCCCCCGGGGCCGAAAAGGCCTTAAAAAAATTGCTCCCCCCTCCCCCAGGGAGCGACCCTTGCCCAACGGGCCGCTCCCCGGTGACTAGTGGTTTCTGCCCCCCCCCTTTGGGGTCATGTTGGCCTAATAAAAATAGGCCGATCTGCCCAGCGAACCTTGTCTAAGGGGTCGCTCCCCTCCTGCAAAAAAGCAAAACAAAAGACAATCCCTGGTGTCTAATGGTTTCTGCCCCGGGGACAGATCGACCCCTAACTCGGGCAGTGGAATGCATGATGGGGCAGTGCAGGGGCCCCCGAGTCCCCCATTCCACAAGTCTTTCCATGGCTGGTGGCCAAGGATAGGATGTTATAGTTGGGTTCAGATTTTACACACACACAGAACCATATAATTCAACAGTTATGGTTCTCAAGACAGTATAGCTCATGCTTGAAGGTATCTATAAGTTGCGCCCTTGCCATGCACTGCTACTTACCTCACATATTGCATCAGTTATGACATTGTGTATGACATAATTTATAATACAACCCCAAGCTTTTGCAGTCAACTATTGACGAGAAACCTGTGGATGGCTGAGGCGCGAGTTATAGTCACCTTAGAACACGAGTTATAGTGTCTTGAGATAAGTATAATTACAACTGTATATGGTCCGTGGTTTTGTGTGATTTAAAATCTGAACCTAACTAGAACGTCTCTCTAACCTTTGTTTTTTTAGTACATTTCTAAGATTTTATTTAACTCTATAACTTCCTTTTTTTTTTTTTTTTACTTTAATATTTAATTATCTTAATCATCTACATAGATAGATAAATGGCCTTTGGGTTGGCTCTGTTCTGCCATTGGTCTGTCTGAGAGTAATTTACACTCTGCTTCCATCCATGAAAGCGTAGTGCATGGGGTAATTAATGGTTCAGTCCACATCAGTCATTGCCTTTCTTGCCTTGTGAATAATGATATTTTCTGATCACATGTGTACATCCAAATGAAAATTAGTGCACCTCAATGGGACAGTTCTTTAGTTTCCTCCTTTTATAGTTACTTTTCATTTATTTGCTTCTCTTCCTATTTTAATGTTCCTTAAAGAAGATACTACTGCTCTTTTGGCAGTGCTAACAGGCCGCTTGCTTGGTGCAACATCCCACATGCCCACTTCCTCTAAACCAGGAGACTATTTTGGAATGCTGCTGTTCTTCATGCATCATTGTTTTCCAGTTCAAAATGGCCAACACATTGAGTGTAAAGATGGCAGTCATGCTGAAACTCTAAAAAAAATGATACACTAGACTATTTACCAAACTTCTACCAGACGGACACTTGCTGCTATGTTTAGTTCAATATTGCAGGCAGATGTCCACCGTGTTTAGGCAGCAACATGTTTTCTTTTAATTTATCTTGTATATGCTGTCGATTTTGTATGCATTTTATTGCATTTGTGTCAGAGGGTGAATACAAGAATGAGTCAATGGATGGATGAATGCAAAGATAACTGACAGAGTGCATTCATGATGACTTATTGAGTGCCTATACCCATCAGTGACACAAAAGCACTACATAACCCCGACCTATTGGAATTGCCAAGACTTGTTTGAGCAAGTTACAACCTTCATACGAGGTGCAAGAATACAACCAGGAACAGTGCGAGTCAGGGATTTTCGGTGCTCCAGCAAAGCATTCATTTTCCTTGTGGATTGCTCCCATATACTTAAAAACATTTTTTTCAGGCCTTTTATGTAATATGGGAGTGCCTTCAGGCTGCTTTAATCTCCCCTCATTTTATCCATCTTCATGTTACCTCTGTGGAACGTGTTAATGAATATCACGCTGAAAGAATTGGAGGTTGATTTGACCTATTCACGATCCAGCTACTCTGCACACATTTGGTTCAGAATGTTTTTCACATTTGTGCTAAAGATTTGCCAGGCTCTGTCCTCGTCAGATGACCTTTAGTTTTTGACTAAAATCGTTATGGAGGGCAGCACTGCGTCCTCCCACAGCAAGCCCTCCATTTATCGAGACACTTTTCTATTTGCAGCGTGCGCCATTGTAAAGCATATTTGTCAAATTTCCTCAAAACTAGCGGAAGCCATGCCAGTGTCAGTCGTGGGAAGATGCTTGCTCCTAAAGACTTCGAGTTTGTAAATAACATTACTCTGGCAGCCACTGTTAGGAAATGATGCATCGCGTTACTCCATTTTGTAAAAGAACTTTGCCAGTATGTAATTCTGCTGGACTATAATTTAAATCTGAAATACGTTTTAATAACTTTAAGAAGCAGTTACCATATTTCTTGATTGTTTTGGCTTCTTGATGTATAGCATTTCACTCATACTTTTCGGCTAGTGTAGTCAGTCAGGGAAACATTTCCCAGTGAAAATACAACCTGGTTTCTCCTGCCCTTGGTTCTTCTCAAGCGAAGGTAAGCTAAGAGCCTATTCTGCAGCCTTTGCATGAGAAGTTAGTCAGAGGCTCAAACATGTGACATGTGCTTTTTAAAGTGGATATGTTTGGATAATCCTTTACTGTGTTTTTGGACACGCGACTTATGGACTGTACATTAAACAAAGCTTATATTTTATCCTTTTTAGTTAGCTTGGTTTACAAACGCTGCAAGCATCGTGAGCCAAGGGGAGGAGAGTGAGTGCTCAGAGGACTTGGACTGAAGACTAAGTTTTCATCAGAAATTGATGTTCTGACTAAAATGAGAATATTATTCCTTTTTTAACGTACTGGTTTGGTAGGGGAGGGGTAGGCGAGCAACTGGGCCCAGGGCACTGGTGCCAGCTTTATCTTCTGGTTCACACTTTAGCAGAGACACGGAGTCATGTGCCTGCAGATGTCTAATGAGAAACTAATAACCTGAGACATCCAGGTTTTCAGAAGAAAAGCATCACTGGGCAGGATATTCTCTGTACTGGCTGAGAGACGGATGTGCTTACCAGTATGCTGGCAAGAGAGAGGCAAGGTGACTGAACCATCACAGGGGGTGTGCCACAGCACAGTCCTACATCTAGGGGCTGGTAGGCCCGAGAACAACTTTGAGGGGATTTGGAAGGAATTAGAAAGGGAAGCAGTCTGTTCCTGCATTGAGCCCACAGTTTAGGGCCTGCTGGAAAGATGCTGAAGGTGTAGAGGTGTGACATTGGAGCATTCTGGAAGGAAACTCCATGTGTGTGCCATAACCTGACAGGATAAACTTGTGGGAAGTACAAACGAGACACTGGGCACTTATGGTATGGAGAGCAGCAGGGCATGTTGTAGCGTGCAGTTAAATGTACTGTAGTGCACAGCAAGTAATATCCCAGTTTTAAAGTGAGACTTTTGAAAATAAGGCACGTTGTCATTCCCCTCTGTTAAGCCCCACAATTGGAACAGCAAAACAGTTAATGCCAAGATGTACCTGAAGATTGTAATGAGATGTTCACGTTGAGAGAGAAGATTGTGGTGCATTTCACTAAAGATACGCAAGTCCTGGATATTGCTTAGGATGCACACGTTCCAGGACAACACATTATGATAACCAAGTCCCTGGATAACATCTTGGGCTGAGCCCACTGGCAAGTTGAAGGAGGATCTCTTCTGAGGGTCTATCAAGACATTTCTACAAGTGCATCGTTTTTAAAAGGAGCTCTGAACAAACAATTGAAGCAGATAGGCTTCAGTAAGTGTAAAGTAGATGGATTTGTTTAGTGGTTGGCAACACCTAAATTCAAAAAGTTTACACAAATGGTCTAATAAACAGAAAAGAGGTGCCAAACCAAGACATCCAGTGGGAACAAAGTTGGCACTTTATATCTGAATAAGTTCACTTGAGAGTGATAAGATGCTAGGACGATATGTGCCCAGGAGCACTGGAGATGTTGGTGATGTGAGGTTAGATGACAGAAATTGACAAGGAGCACCTGACACCATTGCACTGAAGGGACTGTAAGCTTGGTATCGGACCCTCCCCATCCCCTTTGCCGATTTCCTAAGCACCTTCTTGATAGGGTTGTGTAGGCGACAACATGAAGGAAGAAGCAAATTAATATTTTTTTGTAAAGGAGTCTTTCTAGAGAGAGGAACTGTTAATCAGTGGAGTGTGTAAATATGTCTTACCTACTGTAATGACAGCATGGCTGATCTGTTAATTAAATACAAATATTTATTTAAAAGTTCGGTGTCAGATTCCTAGCCCCATGCTATCCTACTTAAATTGCACAAAGAAAAGTTCTGAAAGTTGCAGATTATTTGCTTTTCTCTTTATCTAAACGTTCTGTAGTACTGGGAACAAGAATGGACTGTAGAAACTCTGAGATGTAAAATAGATGGATAGTTACTCTTCTGCTTCTTTCTGTTGTAGAGAAAATACTTGTCCAGTCTGTCGTGGGAAGTGTGCTTTATATATTATCCATGTATGTTTGGCACACCCTCTCTGGCAGCATCCAAAGAGCTTTTGAATAGGCACAAACAGCAGACTCTGACTTGCTTTATCATCCTGAGAAATTAGGAGGCTAGATGGGCCAGACAGCCGGTATCTGCAGGCGGGGCCAGACAGCCGGTATCTGCAGGCGGGGCCAGACAGCCGGTATCTGCAGGCGGGGCCAGACAGCCGGTATCTGCAGGCGGGGCCAGACAGCCGGTATCTGCAGGCGGGGCCAGACAGCCGGTATCTGCAGGCGGGGCCAGACAGCCGGTATCTGCAGGCGGGGCCAGACAGCCGGTATCTGCAGGCGGGGCCAGACAGCCGGTATCTGCAGGCGGGGCCAGACAGCCGGTATCTGCAGGCAGGGCCGGGCTGGACGTAGCAGCCATCAGGTGTTTCTCCTGGAGACTGGAAGGATGGGGGCCGGTTTTGCATTGGTGGGGGCCGGATTTGCAGCAGTGCTGCAGTATCAGCCTCCAGTAACAAAAGCAGCGGTGCCTCACACTTGCAGCCTCTCGCCTCTCTCCCCCGAAATGCCATGGGTCGTCTGACAAAATTGCCGGTGTGGCTTTGGGTTCCCAGTCCGGCCCTGTCTGTGGGCAATATTTTTGGGTCGAATTGTATTTGTGGACTACATAAATTGCTGTTTATTTTATGCACATTTATCAGTACACAATCCTAGTCCCTCAGATCAAAGTTATGAATGAAAACGTTCGTGACGATGTTAACTTTACTTTTCATGCTTTCAGGGTCAATAAAATGAAAATATTTGAACTAGATAATATCTCATATTACTAAAATTCTCTAGGCAAACGTGATTTGTGCTAATTCTTACCATGATGTGCCCACTGGAGATGAATGGATGTAAATTGATAATTTGTTCGTCACAATTATTTTGAGCATTCCTATGTCAATGTCTGTTTTGATAACCATTTTCCCTACTGTCTTCATTTGTTCCCATGTGATCATTTTGAATCGAAACAAGCCCCAGTCTTCTGTAAAATAACTTTGTTGCACAAAATAATGTTTTACATTTACAGTATCAAACTATGTAAATCCTCACACCCTACAATTTAGTTACAACACCAGATATTTACCTTTTGTGAGAATGATGTATTTGAACTTGGATCACAAGTATTCAATTAAACAATGCAACTTTCCTCCATCGTGATTTTCATTTTGTCTGGTGCCTGATCAGTGCTAGAGAGTCCCAGCCAGTGTCAATGCTTCAGATTGCGCAGTGTTTGTTGGAATGTCTACTTGCCATTCAGCGGTTTATCTATGATCACCCTTGCTGTGGAAGTTGGGTAGCCCCTTGACTGCACGTGTACAAAGCGTATCCGAGCATGGACGTGCTAACCAAAATGGAGAAAATAATCACCTGAATGTGTTTTTTGTTTTAATAGTATGACCCACCCAAGGAACTACAAAAAACTAGAGATTAATGAAACCTAAAAGCAGGTGTAGACCATGTGCAACTGCTGTACAGATATATTTAATAATGTTTCAGAGCTCTCATTTTCCATTTTATGGAAATTGGGATGCTAGCCAGGAAATGGCCACATTGTGGGATATTTATTAATGGGTCCTTTGGCTGCAGTATTTGGATTTTGAAATGGAAAGCTATTGAGGCACAAAACATTTTATATATTTGTACTCTTATGAAATATTTTCTTAGTAATGCTTCTACCTAGAAGTGAGAATGCAGGGACTTGGCTTGAGGTTTCACCTTGCCTTGTACTGTGTAAGGAAATGCCTCCTTGGCATGGTTGCCCCCTGACTTTTTGCCTTTGCTGATGCTATGTTTACAATTGAAAGTGTGCTGAGGCCTGCTAACCAGGCCCCAGCACCAGTGTTCTTTCCCTAACCTGTACTTCTGTATCCACAATTGGCAGACCCTGGCATCCAGATAAGTCCCTTGTAACTGGTACTTCTAGTACCAAGGGCCCTGATGCCAAGGAAGGTCTCTAAGGGCTGCAGCATGTCTTATGCCACCCTGGAGACCTCTCACTCAGCACAGACACACTGCTTGCCAGCTTGTATGTGCTAGTGAGGACAAAACGAGTAAGTCGACATGGCACTCCCCTCAGGGTGCCATGCCAGCCTCTCACTGCCTATGCAGTATAGGTAAGACACCCCTCTAGCAGGCCTTACAGCCCTAAGGCAGGGTGCACTATACCATAGGTGAGGGTACCAGTGCATGAGCATGGTACCCCTACATTGTCTAAACAAAACCTTAGACATTGTAAGTGCAGGGTAGCCATAAGAGTATATGGTCTGGGAGTCTGTCAAACACGAACTCCACAGCACCATAATGGCTACACTGAAAACTGGGAAGTTTGGTATCAAACTTCTCAGCACAATAAATGCACACTGATGCCAGTGTACATTTTATTGTAAAATACACCACAGAGGGCACCTTAGAGGTGCCCCCTGAAACTTAACCGACTATCTGTGTAGGCTGACTAGTTCCAGCAGCCTGCCACACCAGAGACATTTTGCTGGCCCCATGGGGAGAGTGCCTTTGTCACTCTGAGGCCAGTAACAAAGCCTGCACTGGGTGGAGATGCTAACACCTCCCCCAGGCAGGAGCTGTAACACCTGGCGGTGAGCCTCAAAGGCTCACCCCTTTGTCACAGCCCAGCAGGGCACTCCAGCTTAGTGGAGTTGCCCGCCCCCTCCGGCCACGGCCCCCACTTTTGGCGGCAAGGCTGGAGGGAACAAAGAAAGCAACAGGGAGGAGTCACTGGCCAGTCAGGACAGCCCCTAAGGTGTCCTGAGCTGAAGTGACTCTAACTTTTAGAAATCCTCCATCTTGCAGATGGAGGATTCCCCCAATAGGGTTAGGATTGTGACCCCCTCCCCTTGGCACCCTCAGGGCTAGTAGCCATTGGCTACTAACCCCCCAGACCTAAACACGCCCTTAAATTTAGTATTTAAGGGCTACCCTGAACCCTAGAAAATTAGATTCCTGCAACTACAAGAAGAAGGACTGCCTAGCTGAAAAACCCCTGCAGAGGAAGACCAGAAGACGACAACTGCCTTGGCTCCAGAAACTCACCGGCCTGTCTCCTGCCTTCCAAAGATCCTGCTCCAGCGACGCCTTCCAAAGGGACCAGCGACCTCGACATCCTCTGAGGACTGCCCCTGCTTCGAAAAGACAAGAAACTCCCGAGGACAGCGGACCTGCTCCAAGAAAGGCTGCAACTTTGTTTCCAGCAGCCTTGAAAGAACCCTGCAAGCTCCCCGCAAGAAGCGTGAGACTTGCAACACTGCACCCGGCGACCCCGACTCGGCTGGTGGAGATCCAACACCTCAGGAGGGACCCCAGGACTACTCTGATACTGTGAGTACAAAAACCTGTCCCCCCTGAGCCCCCACAGCGCCGCCTGCAGAGGGAATCCCGAGGCTTCCCCTGACCGCGACTCTCTGAAACCTAAGTCCCGACGCCTGGAAAAGACCCTGCACCCGCAGCCCCCAGGACCTGAAGGACTGAACTTTCACTGGAGAAGTGACCCCCAGGAGTCCCTCCCCCTTGCCCAGGTGGAGGTTTCCCCGAGGAACCCCCCCCTTGCCTGCCTGCAGCGCTGAAGAGATCCCGTGATCTCTCATTGACTAACATTGCGAACCCGACGCTTGTTTCTACACTGCACCCGGCCGTCCCCGCGCCGCTGAGGGTGAAATTTCTGTGTGGGCTTGTGTCCCCCCCGGTGCCCTACAAAACCCCCCTGGTCTGCCCTCCGAAGACGCGGGTACTTACCTGCAAGCAGACCGGAACCGGGGCACCCCCTTCTCTCCATTCTAGCCTATGCGTTTTGGGCACCACTTTGAACTCTGCACCTGACCGGCCCTGAGCTGCTGGTGTGGTGACTTTGGGGTTGCTCTGAACCCCCAACGGTGGGCTACCTTGGACCAAGAACTGAACCCTGTAAGTGTCTTACTTACCTGGTAAAACTAACAAAAACTTACCTCCCCCAGGAACTGTGAAAATTGCACTAAGTGTCCACTTTTAAAGTAGCTATTTGTCAATAACTTGAAAAGTATACATGCAATTGAAATGATTCAAAGTTCCTAATGTACTTACCTGCAATACCTTTCAAACAAGATATTACATGTTAAATTTGAACCTGTGGTTCTTAAAATAAACTAAGAAAAGATATTTTTCTATAACAAAACCTATTGGCTGGATTTGTCTCTGAGTGTGTGTACCTCATTTATTGTCTATGTGTATGTACAACAAATGCTTAACACTACTCCTTGGATAAGCCTACTGCTCGACCACACTACCACAAAATAGAGCATTAGTATTATCTATTTTTACCACTATTTTACCAAAAACTTACCTCCCCCAGGAACTGTGAAAATTGCACTGTGTCCACTTTTAAAACAGCTATTTGTCAATAACTTGAAAAGTATACATGCAATTTTTATGATTTAAAGTTCCTAAAGTACTTACCTGCAATACCTTTCAAATGAGATATTACATGTAGAATTTGAACCTGTGGTTCTTAAAATAAACTAAGAAAAGATATTTTTCTATACAAAAACCTATTGGCTGGATTTGTCTCTGAGTGTGTGTACCTCATTTATTGTCTATGTGTATGTACAACAAATGCTTAACACTACTCCTTGGATAAGCCTACTGCTCGACCACACTACCACAAAATAGAGCATTAGTATTATCTATTTTTACCACTATTTTACCTCTAAGGGGAACCCTTGGACTCTGTGCATGCTATTCCTAACTTTGAAATAGCACATACAGAGCCAACTTCCTACATTGGTGGCAGCGGTGGGATACCTTGGACCAAGAACTGAACCCTGTAAGTGTCTTACTTACCTGGTAAAACTAACAAAAACTTACCTCCCCCAGGAACTGTGAAAATTGCACTGTGTCCACTTTTAAAGTAGCTATTTGTCAATAATTTGAAAAGTATACATGCCATTGAAATGATTCAAAGTTCCTAATGTACTTACCTGCAATACCTTTCAAACAAGATATTACATGTTAAATTTGAACCTGTGGTTCTTAAAATAAACTAAGAAAAGATATTTTTCTATAACAAAACCTATTGGCTGGATTTGTCTCTGAGTGTGTGTACCTCATTTATTGTCTATGTGTATGTACAACAAATGCTTAACACTACTCCTTGGATAAGCCTACTGCTCGACCACACTACCACAAAATAGAGCATTAGTATTATCTATTTTTACCACTATTTTACCTCTAAGGGGAACCCTTGGACTCTGTGCATGCTATTCTTAACTTTGAAATAGCACATACAGAGCCAACTTCCTACATACTGTTTCTTAGCCTGTTTGGAATATCTGATAATTACACATTCAGTTGATTGACATTGACATTTGAGTGCTTTAGAAAACAATTTGTCACATGTATGCAAAGAGCAAAACCATGACGTGACTTAGTATAGAAGGAATTAAGAAAATTATTTGAATCACTGTGCTGTGCTGGGCCTTGTTGTGACAGAAAGAGATGTTGCCAGAATGTGAGGTTAAACTCATGCTTCTACAAGGGACATTTGGCAAGAGTGAATTAACAGATGTATGGAGGCGGAGAGAGTGGCATGAGAGCTGCGGTTGCCCCAAGGTGTTTGAAAAAGTTTGAGGCCGGCGAAGAGCCTTCTGCCGACTAACGGAAAGCATATGCAATACTTCAGAAGAAGAACCCCCACCCCCTTTAAGGTCCCCACCAGAGGAGGGGGGGCAGTAAGAACAAGCTTTGGCATAGGCAATAGGGCTCACTTTTGGGACTTTGTAAGTGTTTGTGGTAGAGCATTGTGAGTGCTGTGCAGCATGTTGAAAAATTATAATAAAAAAGTGTTATAAGCATTTTTGTAACCTTCTATTTAACCAATAAGACATTAACGTGTAGTTGAGACCTAAACAATGAGGTACTCCGTTTCTTTCAGTGCTGGTGTACAGGTTTCCTGGAAAGTTTGCTCAGGCCCAAGGAGTGGGTGATGTTCATGGGGCTAGGCCTGCCTGGGCTCGCAGCTGGGCTTGCCACACATGTAAGTGGAGAGGGTGACGTCACATGCATGCTTCAAGGACTAAGTGAACAAGGCCTTTGGATGAGACAGACAGGACAAAGCAACGCATTGTCTTGAGATTTTGGTACTGAACAAACATCCAAATCTACATAGTAAGGCATTAAAATGGGGCAGAGAATGAAAGCGTAACAGCTGTTACCTGGAAAATGGCATGGGTTTAAGCTAACAATGTAAACAAAGTATACGAGATGTTGCAGCTGATATGCTAATATGAGAATATTCTAATGATTTGCGTACACATACTAACGAGAAAAATGACAATTTAAACTAATAAATGAAAATAACGTGTAATGTGCAAAATGTGCCCACTGGGAGTGGTCACCATCTGTGTCAACAGTACTAAAGATTGTGAAAGTTTTAATATTATGTATTAATATGCCATAACTGATAATGTAACCTATGTTGTATGTTGCTTCGTATCCTTAAAATTAGCCGAACTAGAGGTCTGGTCGGCACTGGGCCTTGCTCGCTCAGACATGCAAACGCGATGGGCTGCCGAAGACTGGAACTGGAGAAAAGGACCTTGAATTGTACAGAGTTCAAAATGAGCTCTGCTAGAAATTCTGCAAACTCACCAGCAGAGAGGAGACGATCAGAACAAATTGATACAATTATGTGTAGAGTAGGCTAAATATACTTTCCCGGGACTTGAACAATGGAACCACTGACTAAGAGCAGTGGACATCAATTTCGTTACCTGAAGAGCCGGATGATGTTCTCATCGACAGAAGGACCAATCATATTAATGGAACTTGATGCTCGAACTGATGCGAATAAGTGGTAAACAAAAACTATAGGTTAGAGTCATAAATCCTGATAAGGCTGACCAATTAGCAACTTGTGGGACAGACTGAGAGACCCTAATAAAAGGTCATGACACAAGAAGAGAAATCAGAGTGGAGAGGCGAAAGTTGATGATGTCAGGAGACGCTGTCCGAAGTGCTGAAAATTTGGGCTTGCTCCCTGTGAGTCCGAGCCTTACTGATGACTGATGTCCTGGAGACGAAGACTGACTTGATGCTGATCTATCTTGGATAGGTAGCTATAACTTGACTGACTAATATGTGCTTTTACCTTCTAGGTACCAACTGCGCTGTTATAACATGTTTTCTCTCTCATATAGATTTTTCCAAATTTATGATTTTTGACTAAACTGTTTTCGCATGAAGACTCACATGCTGATGCTAGTTTGAGATAGGCAGGTTGACAAGGTGACTAAAGGTTGACTTTGACTGACTTGCATTGCCTAGATTGATGTTGTTTTGCTCATGAATAAAATTTTGATGAATTATTGCTCATTGATGCTAATAAAGTTGATTAACCATTGATATATTGAAATAAAGGTTTCGATTAGTATTGTAACTAATAGGGAATCAAACGAACTAACCTTATTGAGAGTGATGGTATTTTCTTACTAGACAAGGTTAATGGTGGTGTATGTTTCCTTGGGATTAAAGTTTATTTCCTCTGGTCACCACTTGGCTAGGATACTGTATGCGATCCAAAAGAGTCATCGACCTATACTCGTCCCCTTGTAAGATTACCTACTAAGGACAAGGCGCGTTAGCAGAGGCAAAGAGGAAGACTGAGCGTTGTGAAGAGAATAAGAAAGTGCAGGAAGGAGGTAGAGAGAGGGAAGTCAGGAAAAAGGGAGAATTAAAGGTACCAAATGCGTGTCAGAACATTTTGCCTCAAACAAAGCAGATGCAATATCCCTTTCATTTGCTTGCCATAACTCCGGAAGGAGTTCTATTATGCCCAGTATTCAAGTCGGGAGAAACTAGGCAGATCTCGTTCCATCAAATTGGGAGTTCTGTTCTGGGTTCGTTAATATTATTCATTAATTTTGTTCAGTCATGTATACTCCCCCCTCGCTGTCAACAGCACTCACCTGCACATTCTATGATTAACTTTGGCCATTGAAAGTGAGAACACAAACGATGGTTCAGGATCGTGAAGCTGGAGAGGGGTGAATGCAGGGGGGCAAGGGAGTCACGGGGAAAATATCACTGTTTTGGGTGTGGGACATGATCATCATCGTGTACCTGGGTATAAGTAGTAGTAGTAGAATTACTACTACAAATCATCTGGTGAGAAAGGTTGCTGGATCACCACACAGTACCAAACTGCAGGAGAATACAGTTGGGATGAATAGGTGGATATTAGCACAGTATCAGCAAGTCCATTTCACTCTGTTGCCTAACGCCGGTTTCCTAGCTGGTGACGAAAGTCACCTGCTTGTATATAATACGCTCTTGCGTGTTGCCCTTTGAGTTTGATTGCTGTGCATCAAATGCTGACGAACAAATATCAGCCCTTGTACAATGTATGTACCTTACTAATAAGGCTAAAGAATGATCGAGAGAAAGATTAACTCATTAAATAACTGAAAGAACAAATGTTATTTTAAAACAGAAGTCATGTTCAACAAAATATACAACACATTTAAACAAATCTCTTAGGAATGTATACCTATGTTTTTTTTTTTTTAAATATGAGTTCTCCAGTCAAAACGTGTTTAATTACCTCATGTCCACTGTGATACACGCCTTCCACGTTTGAGCCGATGACACATTGTCACTTATCTAAAATGGCTGCTCTATTGTCATTATGATAAGGGTGACTCAGAGAAAGGCTCGCATCACACACTTTAACAGGAGGAAGCGTGGAAGTAGTGTGATGGCCAACAAAAATGTTCACTTAGTGAAGTCGTCTGGGAGGGAGTTAAGCACACAAAAGGAGGGACATTTAGAAAAATGCACCAATAAAAAAGGAAGTATTTAAGACAAGCACAACAAAGAACGAATGGCAATAGTGGGCATGGTTAAAAACCCAAAGAGTGAATACAGAATGTCTTTCAGACAGCGCGTGCACGCTGCTTAGGCTTGACCTAAAAAAACTGTATGGTAGGGTGCACTACTGGTGATCACAAACTGCTTGGACCTGCCGGGGGCGCAAGGGGAAGTGAGGGAGATTCAAGTTGGGAATGGCTGGGTGCTTGTGTGCTAACTGCATGACATTGTTCAGTTCATATGTCAAGTTATAAAAATGAAAAATAATAAGCATTTTAAACAAATATGTAAACCAGTGTTTGAGAGTTTTTATGAAGAAGAGACTAGTATGTAAGGGGCATGTACTGGGAAATATGGAGCACTTTGGAAAGCGGAGAGGGGTGTGGAAAGTATATAGGAACATAAAGTAGCAGGCCATGCTCATCTGCAGCATCTCTGAATATGGATGCGTGCAAGTTTCCTACAACTTTCATAGAAATCTTTTTTCAACCATTCTGCATTATTACAATTGTTGAACGCTGACAGTTCCGACACCTATTTTCAAAGTATGTCTGGAAAGCAATGCTTATTCAAGTCGTGTTAAATGCAAAATATGCCCAAGTGATTTTAAAAATAGCAAACAATTCTAATGTTGACGTGTTATTAACAAATGCAGTCCAGAAATCGAAAGACTTTAAAGTCAGATGTTGTTAAATTGGTAGAAATTTTCGTAATAGTAAGGGTTTTCAAACAGCAATCGTTTTGTTTATTTATTAGAATTATAAGCAGTGAAATTATATGGTTAAGCAGTTGCTGACTATTCCTGGCATTCAGCTCTTCCCAGACCCTGTACATTTAATTGTGCCATCAGATTCCTCGCTTATTTTCTTTCTGTCGGCTTGTGACAGAAGGACCTGTTCAAGCGCCAAAGAAGCAGCTTCAACAATAACATGTTTTACCAGCCCTCGCAGCCATCATTTTTTGGTCGGAGTAATTTCTCGTTAAATATAAGACAAATAAGTGGCACTCATACATGCTTTGTTCATCTCTTCTGGTGCTAGGTAAAAATTGCCCACGTTTCAACCTTTGTGAAGTTGCACATAAAGATTTTATAGAAACATGGTTTTGTTTATCCACAAAATGTCCCTTGTGTTAGATTTATTTAATTGTAGTCCTCATGGGCGAGAGGCAGCTCAAATGTGCTTGTCCTAGCATTATTCTGTAAAAAAAATATACCACCAGGGACACCTTTTCCGCCCATAATTCTATACATCAACTAATTTAGCAAATGTTTTGTGGAAGGCACAACGGTGTTGCCATATCTTCGGTATACATGAAGTGCTATGCTTTCAGTTGCTTAGGTCTTGGAACTCTTTGTCCACTTCTCTGGCCAGCATTCTCCAGGCAACAAAGGAGAAGAGCGTTTGCACTTTGAGAGTCCATGGTGGTAATGGAATGCAGTGAACACAAGCAGCATATTGTTAGTCTGAATACTTTACATGTTTACAGCCGGGTTTATGAATTCTCGCGTTTTTTTAGACGTTCATTATTTTTCAAATTTAAGGTGATGAGTTTTTAGTGATAGGTAATGATTACTGATAAATTTGAGTTCTAATCAACAGTGAAGTTACACTGACTTAGCAAACGCGAGCAAGAGACTAGTTGTATCATTGAGTCCTGTTTGGGCTGTTGTATACGTTGTGTCATAAATGTGAACTTCCAAATGTTGCATTTGATTTATTTGTTGGTATATTAGTTGTGCTGTCTGCCGGATGATCTTTCTCTCATGGCAAGAGTCATTCAGATCTTCGCTACACAAAGTATTTACCATACTGGGTTGCTACTGTGGTCCGTATTATGGAGCGAGGAATGTGAATGTGCTTACTTTGGTTGGCAGCTGTCGCTGAAAATACTTTCCTTTAGAAATTAGTTTGCACCCTGGCCCTTTATTGGGGGTGTCTAAAGGTAGCATTAGCTTGTAGTGCATAAACGTGGAGGTGATCAGCAAACAATCACTTTTTTGGATGTAACTGTGACTACAACTGAGTGCAGGTCATTAATAAGAACATCTCACAGAAGTTTGAGCCCTGATCATTCTGCCAAGTCTCCTTGACAGGCATGTGAGCATTCTGCTACAGTTTCTGAATGTTCATATGTAAGATATGGAGGAATGTCTGGCCTCTCAAGATTGGTAAAGGAATAGAGCAGAATTCAGCTCCTGTTCCTTAGGCAGCTATGATTGCCAAAATGTAATTTGTCCATTGAATGTTTTATCTAGCTAAGATGATCTGAAAACCGCTTTGGCTCCTTATTGGGAAGCACTTTTGTGAAATCACCCCATTGCCAATGTATTGGTCAGTCGATTGTGATAGTTTTACAGTTGTTTTCAGTTATCCAGATTTATCCCGTTTTACGTAAACACTTGTTAGTAGCCATGTTTTAGGAAGAATGTACTTAATCAGTTGAAGGTGCATGCCTAGTTTTGCACCACACAATGAGCCTGACAAACCAATCTCTGGTTGCCATTTCCTATGAAAGGCCTGGATGCGGATAATGTTATGGTGATAGGTCATTTTGTCAGTATGGCTAAATCTTTATTGATTCTTGAACATGCATTGTATTTATTACACTAATCTGTGTAGAACTGTTATTAAAATGTAGCAATGGTGAATGTTTATGTACTTTATTTGTTCTGAGACCAAATTATCAATTATCATTTTGGTGATTTGGATTGATTTTACAGTTTTATGTTTATACAGCTGGGCTAACAAAATGTCATATATATTTAGTCACTCTACTTCCATAGCAATATTTGACACGTAGCAGCTTCATAGAGCTAAAAACAAGATAGTATTTTAAAAATATTTTTTAGTTCCAAGTAAAATAAACTTGTGATGCAGTTTGGGGATTCTGTTCAAAGATGGCAGCAAGGCATCCTAGAACTGTTTGCTCTGAAATCAAGCATTTTGTTGCCAAATCTTTTTGTTCTGGATTTCAATTGGATTTATGTATTCTGGAGCTGTACCTTGTGAATCTTGCTCATGTTACGCAAAACTTTGCAAAAGATTCTCTGATGAACGTGAAGCCAAAGTAAACTGGATAATGTAGGACAAGTGTCCTGATTATGAGGATTTGCAGATATAAGGACTAAAAATGGTACATTTGCAAGCATGACTACAGCCACCGGGTAATCAACTCCATCGAATGAATAATCTTCACCTTATTAAAAACAATTCTTACCCTAGACCCATTCCACTCTATAGCGAGGCATTGTGCACCTGGATGACCTTGGAGTTAATCCCAGTTTAGTATTTGCAGGCTCACGTGGCAAGGCAGGAGCAGCTTACTTTATGCTGCATTCCTCTGGCGCCAGGGAGTAAAGGAGAGTCATACATGATGTACATTTTGTATAGCTTCCCATATGCACTGTTTTTCGTGGCAACAGCAAAGGTTGTGGAAGGCTTTGGAACTGGCAGAAGCCATCTTCGAGGGCTGGTGCCTGATTCTCAAGAAGGTACACGAGTCCAGGGATACCTTATTTCCTTCTGGGCGTTTGTTCTGGCACACAAATGAAAAAGAGGGTGAGACCTCCTTAAAAAGAGGATGGAGACTTACAGGTATACCTGCTGAGTTCAACTAGTCAGGTACCCCGGGTCTGCCCAGAGAAAGGCTGAGGTGAGGCACGGATACTTCAGTAGGCACTGTAGGATGAAAATGGGTGTATGAACTTTATGCAAGGCCTAACCGACAGGCTTACCAGCAGGCCAGCCACATAAACACTTAAGAACAAGAACTTCAAATTCACCACCTGTAGAATACCTCCATGCGTCAGACTAGACCCAGAAATTTGAATTTGTTTTGCTCCCGCATGCTGGTGGGTAGCATCATACGGCTCCGCATTAACTTTGTTCCCATAACAGGCCAAATTGTTGATGTCTTGTTGTTTATTTGGTCTTTGGTCCAGTAAGGACTTGCAGTGGGCTCTGTTAAAGGTTGTCTGCCTTTTCATCCTTTTCATATTTGCCAGGCCATTTGCCCTTGTTCAAATCACCTTTTGTCACTTAAAGGTTTGACTCGTATGTTTCCTCATATGACTGTTCAAACCAATGCACCACTGTCCGCTATTTCTTTGGACTCTGAAGACTGGGTTCCTGGTTGCATTGACTTTGGCTCATTGCATGAGTGAACTCAAAACTCTCTCAGTACAATCTCATTACAAAACCTTTTTCTCAGATAAAGTGATGTTGTGGACGAAGGCGGCCTTCTTGCCAAAAGTCATGACTAATTTTTCATGTTGGGCAATTCGTCACTTTCCCTACGTTTTTTACTCCACCACACCCTCGAAAGAGAAGGAGAGACTCTATCGCCCGGGCCCTAAAAGAGCCAGAGGTTGACTTACGAGATTTCTTCCCAGTAAATGAATGGGTAGCCACGTTTACCAATACAGAGTATACAGAATATTTCTTCATAGTGTATGAGGGGGTAGCCAGGAATACCAATTGGGCTCAAGAAAATGGGGCCTGATTATTGCTCCCCTGCTGACCTACACTAAGCAGAGCTGTCTGTCACACTGCCAACCCAAATGGGACCATCGTTTATTATGCCAACAAATGTGGTCTTGTAGTACAGAGGGATGGCTGAAGAGGCCTGTAAAACTCAGTTCTGAAATTTTAAGTTGTAGACCATTACATACCATTATATTTCCTCCTCACATATGTGGCTGATTAGAAAACAAGTAGATAAAGTAGATGTCCTTCATGCCCTTCCATTTCCAAAGTCAAAGAAAGATACATGTTTCTTCCTGGGCTATGTAGGAAATGTAGAGACGTATATGCCCCAGTATTCACATCAAGCTGCCATCTGGACTATCTCTTGATGAAGTGCGAGTCCAAGCATCATGGGGTCATTGACAGGAAAAGGCTAATGAGCCTGTCTTATGCAGTTCAGACCCTTTATAATATAGAGTGATGACTCGGGGGTGCGCTGGGGGAGGAGGAGGGGGCATATGGTATTTCTGGCTCAGCCGTATCTGGATGGGCTTCCTCCCAAGAGCTACAATGCACCACGTTTTAGAAGGAGTATCTGTCTGTAAAGTGGATATCAACTCATTCCATTAATATGTTTTGGGGCATCATGTCATCATTCAAGTGAATCATACCACTCTTACCTGAATGGTCCTCCAAAAGGATTGAAACCTCTGGGTGCTACTTTGGTCTCTCCCTTTACAACGAGTCAGGGTTGTTTCTGGGTTCAGCTGATTTCTTGTCTCATTAAGCTTCACTGACTGATCTTCAGGGTCTTTTTGGTGGCTATCAGTAACGTGGCTTTGGGCTACTCAACAGCCTCTATGGTCGGCCCCATTTCCTTTTTTCAGGAACACAGGCCAGGGCAGCAGTGAGGTATTTCCACTGCTTTCCTCCTGCCGCAGAGTAGAGATGGGTGTTGCGTACCTTCCAATCTCTGCTGGCAGGTGTTGCAGAGGAAACAGGAGCTGGCCACAGCCTTTGACATGACCATCTTCAAAAGTGAGAAAGCTCGGAGAATCCGCCATTTTTATCTGTCCTCTTTTATGGCAGACCATGGAAAAAGAGGGCAGGACCTCATGTTAAAAGGAGCAGAGCTTCACCTGTAAGTCTACCCGGTCCAACCAGTTGGGGATGCATTTTCTTCTCGGTGTAGGGGCAAGGCTATTATTACTCCACTAGGAGGAAAAGGGGGATGAGAACCACTTTATTGAACTCCCTATTTAAGACCCATCAGACCACAGTCATCAGCATGCTGCTGGGCAGATTTGGATTGCGTTGATGGCATCCTGCTTCTGTCCACTGGCAAATAAGCACTCAAAAGTGGGCGAAGAAGTTTCAGGTGGTTAAGGAGGAAGATGTCGGGCTGACTGGAGCTATGTTGATGGGATACTGTTTTTCTCCCCAGGATGTTTCCACACCTTTGGAATATTAAGCAGCTATTCCTGCCAGAGAAAGGGCATAGAAGCTTCTGAACATGAGCTAAACGATAACTTCCGAAATGTGAGATAATTTAAGAGGGAATGTTGTAACCTAGGGACCAGAGATCAAAAGAGGGAAGCGTCCATGTATGGGCTGTTCAACCAGAGACTTTAAAAAGAAGCATGGACCTGCTCATTGCTAATATTGGCCCCAAGTTGAATAACGCTGTTCCCTGACAGACACCTCACTTCCGTTTTGCTCTAACAACGAACGAGCCTTTCTTCTTGGGAACCGAGTAAAATGCATGCGTGCCCTAATCTTATTCTAGCTAATATGAACAATGAGTAAATGTGGAAAGCAAGCAGAGTCCAGCAGTGGTAGAACTTCTCCACCTCATCGCCTTTGACACCATCTGACAACATTTAATGGCAGGGTGGGAGGAACAATGCTTGACACTAACTTTAAAATACTTCTGATGTGGTTGACCCATGAAAGGCAGAGGTAGAATTATTTTTATTTGTGGCATGATTTTCTCTTTAAAAATCGGCAAAAGACACCTAATAAGCTTGAAACAAGTGACTCCATGATAGCCCTCTACACTGAAGTCAGTGACTGTGCGTTGAAACCTTGGTGACACAGATAAATAATTGCGTACGAAAGAGTGATAGTTTTTAACTATTGACCTTCGATTGTCAAATGCTCTGGTCAGCCGTAGGGACACAGAGCAATGTCGGAAGCGACAGGAAGACCGTGCACAAGCAGTGACTTTCACAGTATGTCCGTTCCTTATATCTCCCAACCCAGTCATGACTGCTGCATTTTGACTCGTGTTCTCTTTCATCCAAGTGACATTGAGGAATAACCACACGTGTGTGTCACATAGGTGAGACGGCCACACAGCAAGGCTCACTCTCGCACTTACCACCCTTTTAACTCTGTGTTCAAACATCTGGCTGGAACAAAGCTCTGTTGATTTGTAGTTTGGTTTACACAGTATACATCACACAGAGAACATACATGCATACTTTGCACAGATGTTGAAAGATAGTCGTACATAACGAGATGATAGTCTTAACTAGTTAGTCCAAACGTTACCTTACATGGGTTCAGCTCATTTAGTTTGAACTTGAATTGTGTGGATAGGTGTTGTCAGGAGGCACCCATTTCCATCACTAGGAGCTCGTAGATCACATCTACATATCTGATGGGTATGTTTGATCTCCCCAATGGTTGCAAGATGCTGATGTTTCTCTGGTGTTTATATGAAACTTTCTCATGTCCTCAGCCTCATGTCATGATTGATGTTCTTAAAGCCAGATAATGTTTATTAGGAACTGCAGTGTCCTAGTTCGATGACTTTGTGTAAACATTTGTGCTGTCAAAAGGTGCTGGATAGAAAATGATCTTAACCTAACCTGTCATGTCTGCTGCAAGGAGCATGAAGTGCCTGAAGCACTAAAAGAAAGAATGCACATTATCATAACATGTGGCTGTTTCATATGCAAATTAATATGACACCTGATTTCTCTTAAGTCAGCGTGCAGTTATGTCCATGATTTTAGTGGTGTAAAGAGGGGAAAATCAAGCCGTCTGCATCCAACCACCAGATTTATATTGATTATGTTGACTACTCTCAAGTTGTGAACGTCCGTTATGTTACTGAGCATTAGAATGGGGGCCGGCCCTTAAAGGGGGGGCCTTCAATTTTACCAGCTGCCCTTCTAGTATGTACGCTGATGGTATAAACTCAGTTCAGTACGCCATCTTAGTTGATGGACCCTAAATACACCTTACACCTGTGTTAACCAGGGGCAAATGTTGTTTTTCTAAATACTTGTATGTACTGTGTGCAGCAAGGGGAAGAGGAAAAACGCACATTTCCTAGTACTGATGGAAGTGAATGCACATGTCCATGCACTGGAAGAGTTGTCCCCAGGTCAGCATCTCCTCCCCTAATTTGTAGGATCTGAAACACAGTCTGTCAGGCTCGGCCAGTAAGGGAGTAGGTTGGAAAAGTCAAATGTGAGGCAGCCATTGTGTTTTTGGTGTGCAAAATGCTGTGTTATAAAACCCATATTTCACAGGTTCCATTTGAAAAATGTAAAATATTTCACTGGTTTCTGTGAAATATCGGGTTCCTCATTATAATGAGGGCCCTCAAACCAGTCTCCAGAGCTTTGCAATTGTCAAGGTGACTGTTGTTTTGTGGCAAGGGAGGCATGAATTACACAGCAAGAAAAGGCACATTATGCAGTATTATGTGACACATTCTCTGGCAGTGTTTTGATCAGTATCTGGTAGAACATTTTTTCTAAATCTGTAAAACTAGGCAACAAATAATGTGGCGTGCAGTAAATACATAAATACATGGAAAATGCTGAAGCCACAGAATTGCATAACTTCTCTGGCGCTGACCATAGTTCGTTTTTTTTTAGCAGTTTATTGATGGGGAGCTAACAAATCCTAAATATTCTGACTCTTGTGAGTGTGCCTTGTGAGGTGCACATTGAAGAGAACAACTATACCAGTCTTCCATTTTTTTCAGACATGCAAAGAGTGTTTTTCCCTAATGAACAAGTTACCTTTGGTAGTGCCTTATCTGGTAGTGACTCTTATCTGGCTGCAGATTCCTTCCCTTAGAATATTCCGCCAGCATCAGAACAGATCTGGATATTTTTGAGCAGTCTTCTTAGAAATTGGATTTCTGGTTGGCAGAGGTATGCACCCTGTCCAATCAGGAACCACAGTCTTAGTCAGGGTAAGTCACAAACGCACCTCAGGTTGACCTGCGCTCACCCTCTCATAGCAGTCAGGCTTAACTTGAGAGGCAATGTGTAAAGTATTTGTAAAACTGTTCAACCAGTAAATCGTGAAAATATCGTACAAAAATAATCTATACCAGGTTAGAAAACTAGAGCTTAATTTAATAAATGAAACAAGACCAAAGCAACAAAAAGCCAATAAGTAGAAGTCAAGATATGATTTTTTTAAAGAATAGACGTGAAATAGCACTTGAAAGCAATAATCGCTTAAATGGGATATCTGGTCGTCCTGGACCTGGGCAAAGTCAAAAGATTAGGCTGACCACGATAGAGCGAGGGCCAGACACAGGGACCCACTTGGACCCGCTGAACCAAAGTACCCTGATCAAGGTTGTCTCGTGGTCGATGAAGATGAGAGGTGCAGTTGAAGCAATACATTGGTGTCGACCCATTCAGTGGACAAGATGCGCTGATTCTCTCCTTGCAAATGTGGCGATGCATCGGGTCCGAGTGCGATCCGCTGGTTAAGAATGTGATATGCTGCTTCTGCCCCCTCAGTGGGTGATGCTCTGGTTCCGAAGGCAATGCGCTGGTTCCGAAGGCGATGTATAAGGTCCACTCTCTGCAACAGCGAGGATACACTTGTTCCAACCCACTTAAAGGCAAAGATGAGCCAATTCCAATGAAGCTGCATGGGTTTTGGTTGAAGCAGAACTTTATACCTGCTTCCAGGTCTGGGTCGGCTTTGCTTGGCAGGGCAAGACTTGCAGCAAGCAAAGCCCAGGTGCTGTAGCAGGGTGACTTGAAGTCTTTTGTGTCCCTGAGACTACAGAAAACAGGAGACCAGTCAGCTGGCCCTTGGAGTCAATCTGGGTTGTAGAGATGTAAGTCCAGTTCTTCTAGCTCCCAGGCAGAAGGGCAGCAGGTCAGCACAGCAGAGTGGCAGTCTTGTAGCAGCTCAACAGTACTTCTTCATGGTGGAGGCTCCAGACCAGTACAGAAGGATATGCAGCCCTTTCTTTGGGGACAGCAAACTGCCTATTCAGGTGTACGTTTCAGCCCATACATTCCCCCAAGTCTCCCGATAAAAATGGCACCTCACTTGTGTGGGTAGGCCTTGTGCTCACAACAGGAAATGCCCCTAAAACTATGTGGACACATCAAAATTATCAAATACAAAACTACCTGTTTTTGAGGGGGGGGGGTGGAGAGACCTGCGTTTTTGGTCCTGGGCTCAGCAGCCATCTAGGGAAACCTACCAAACCCAGACATTTCTGAAAACTAGTCATCCGAGGGAGTCCAGGGAGGTCTGACTTGCATGGATCCCCCAATGTTTTCTTACCCAGAATCCTCAGCAAACCTCAAATTTAGCTAAAAAAAAAAATCACACTTTTCCCACATTTCTGTGTGGCATCACTGCACCGGGACAAATTTCCTACCACCCAACGTTCCCCTCAGTCTCCTGGTAAAAATGATACCTCACTTGTGTTGGTGGGCCAAGTGCTTGTGACAGGGTAGAGCCAAAAACATGTCGGAATTGAGGGGGAACCAAAGTGGGCCCAAAAGGGCAGTTTGAAAAAAAATCATTTTTAGGCTGACAAGTGCAGCTTCCTGCAGATTCCAGAAGGTTCCATCACAAAAATGTGGGGAAAATGTGTGCTTTCCAGCAAAGTTGTGGGTAAGGAAATGGTGCTGGGTGCATGTGTACCACACCACCCTGGAATCAACCAGATGTTTAGTTTTCAGATGTGTCTAGGTCTTGTGGATTTTTCTACATGGCAGCGTCCTAAAGTAAAATAAAAAAAAAGTGCAGCCCTCACCATTCCAAGTGGGATGATTTTGAGAGTTACCAAGCTCTCATGGCCCAAATGTAAAACAAAAACCAAAAATAATCAAATGTCCTCTTGCTTGCCATGGGATAAGATGTTTTAATGTGCGGGGGAGAGCTGAAAGACTGTAAGCCCCCACCACACTATTTTCTTTTCTTTTCTTAATTCCCTGGCATCTAGTACACTTTCTGTCCCCGCCGGGGTGTGGATCGGGTATAATTGCCCAATCTGCCCACTGGTGGGCAGAACAACTTTGGCCTCATTTATTTGGGGTGGGGGTATGGCCATACCTCCAACCTCTTAATCTTCCCTGGTGGGCTTTCTGCCCAAGGGGGGCAGTTATGGCCAACAGTAATGTGCCCCCTAGGGAGCGACCCTTGCCCGAAGGGGCTGCCCCCCCCACCCCCCAAACAAGTGTCTAGAGGTTTCTGCCCCCTTTGGGGGCAGATTGGCCAAACAAAAATAGGCTGATCTGCCCCCAAGGGGGGCAGAAATAGCCTAAATACAATTTGCCCCCCAGGGGAGCGACACTTGCCTAAGGGGTTGATCCCACACATAAAAAAATAAACAACAAAAAAAATTATCTCTGGTGTCTAGTGGTTTTCTGCCCCACCCCCTGGGGGCAGAACTGGCCTAAAAATCATTTCCCCCCCCGGGGAGCCACCGTTGCCCAAGGAGTCGCTCCCCTTGTTTGAAATATGCACAAAAAAATTTCCCTTGTGTCTAGTGGTTTTCTGCCCCCCCCCCCCCACCCCCCCCTCGGGGCAGATTTGCCTAATAATAATAGGCCGATCTGCCCCGAGGGGGGGCAGAAATGGCCTAGAAAATATTTGCCCCCCTAAAGAGCGGCTCTTGCCCAAGGGGCCGCTCCCCTTATATGAAATATGCAAAAAAAAAATCCCTGATGTCTAGGGGTTTTCTTCCCTCCCGGGGCAGATTGGCCTAATAATATTATGCTGATCTGCCCCCGGGGGGGGCAGAAATGGGCTAGAAATAATTTGCCCCCCATGGGGAGCGGCCCTTGCCCATGGTGCTGCTCCCCTTATTTGAAATATGACAAAAAAATGAATTCCCTGGTGTCTAGTGGGCATTTCTGCTGCCCGATCGCTTGGCGATTGGGCAGGAGAAATGCTGTGACAGACAAGAAAGTAAAGGAAAGGCCTTCCTCCCGGTCGAAAAAGAAATGCAAAAGCTGGAGCTGGAGCGTGAGATTTGCGCGCAGACGTCACTGGGGAGGGTGAAAGGGGAAGCGATTTCCCTTTCATCCCTGACGAGGGGTGTTAGCCGGGTGGAGGACGAGCTGGTTTCGTCCGGGGCACACAGGAAACGTGTGCCTGGACGAGACCAGCTCGCCCGCAGCACCCTGGGGTTTAAGGAAAACATCTGTTATGAGGATGATATGCAACTAATATTATAGTTAACTTATCAGAAAAGAACATGGATCTTGAATTACACCTATCTTTCGCATTGGAAGCTATCCAATCTTAGATTAAAAATAAATAAATCCTGAAGTTAAATCAGAAATATTGATTATTTATTAATAACGGCCTTAAAATGAGGAACAATGCACTTTGGACTAATTCCTAGGAGAGTGCCATGTCCCAATGCCAATGATAAGGATCTTTGGGCTCTGAATGGATCATGACTTGAATCTCAATCATCAAACGTTGATGACTATAAAAGCCTGTATTTATCATCTCCACATGTTGTGTTGGTTTTACCTGTGTCATCCCCTTTCCTCAAATGGTAGAGTTAACCAACACATTTGTTAAGTCATGGCTTGAATTTTGCAATGCCACTTATTTAGGCGTACATAAAAAAGAACAGAACATCCTGAGACTACAGAAAATGTAAAGTACTGTTGCTATTACCATCTTTAATCTAAAGAAATTTGAATCTGTGTCCACCCATATTTGCCAATTCAATTGGCTGCTCGTAGAGAAAAGTAATTCAAAGCCGCCTGTCTCTGGTTCTAAATTTATCACAAAATGGGACCTAAATTTCTTCTGAAAAAAATCCACAAATTTGTATCTAATCCATTAGATTTCAAAAGCATTACATTTTACTGGTGTCTAAAACAAAGCATAATAATTGGGGCAAGAAAACTTTGAGAGTATTATTGGCAAAAATGTGGAGCAACATTTAAAAAATAATCCATTCCAAGAACAACCTATTATAATTAAGTGATATGTTAAAAACATGGCCTTTTAACTATAGCCTATTACAAGTCACTAGCTCAGAAAGGAATCTCTTTTAGCTCCTAAAAGCTCCTGTGAGTGTTGGTGTGCTTTATAAAAAAACATGACATGAAAAATCATCCATAAATGCCAAGCATTGCTTTTTAAAATGTGGACGGGGTGCAGTGTTCTCATCAAGCCTATACTTAGCTTACCATTACCTTACAGTTACCTTTGCAGGAATCACTACGCCCTGGTGCTCCTCAAGTGTATCAAACCCTGTTCCTAATAATTCTCCCTGATTGACCAAAATGACTTAGTTCCATAAAAACGTTATTGTTGAATTCCCTATAGCCAGATACTATGCAAACATGTGAAGGGCTTCTGCTCTGTTTAACCCACACTGGAGGCAGCATGCATTGCTCTTGCCTTTTCATTTATGCATCTTGCTCATCATATAATTTAAGTGGCATATTGACTAGAAGTGCTGTATTTGCATGCTGGCTGTATCACCCAAGCTATGTCCCATACTAATACTCATCTATGTATTTTTATTAATGAAATGATTTGTACCTAGACTTTTGAAGTTTAACCAACGTGTAGAAGTAATAGATGCAGATGTTGCCACATGCGGTCACTACTTTTGATGTCAACTTTTAATATTTTATGGTCAAAACATATTAGGTCTTAATTATCAAAATTGCTGACGTGGTGAGAAAATTGCATTGCTGTTTAGGACTCGGAGTTACCAGAAACCTTGGGGTTAAGGCCCATGGCTAGGGTTACATTTTTAGATGAGCATTGGGCCTGGGGTGAGGCCTAAAGTTAAGACCAGATTTAGACTTTAGAATAGGGTTAGGGTCAGGATAAGACATAGGGTGAAAGGATCATTTTGCGTACTTTCAGGTGAGTACTGGACTTGGATTTAGCATTTATCCATTGAATTCATGTTTCTTAATTTTTTATGCATTTCCGAATTGCATTTAATAGATTAGAATACATATCATGCAAACTTCTCATATCACACTGACCCTTAAATCACCACGTTGGCCTTATTTCGTGCAGAGAATAAATAATGTTGAAGGTCCTCTGCATTGTCACCAGTTGAATGCAGACCCAAACCATCTCCTGTTGCTGTGCGTGACCTAAACCTCGAAGCGAAACCCGAGATTTTACAATGCACATCTGCTTATGAACGGAAGATTCAGCCGAAGGGCTCGTGTCGGGAAGTCAGTCTGTTTTCATGGTAGATCACTTAGGAATGCGCTTGGCAATTCATAAATAATCAACTTAAAAAAGAAGAAAGAAAGAGGGCAAGCCTCTTCAAAGAAGCCTCCCCGATCATCTAAGAAAACAATCGGACCCCCCCCCATCATATAGCCCAATCGAAGTAAAAATCTCACCTTTCGACCTACACCACCCTGTAGGCCACCACCACGTCGAATGTTGAATCATTTGAGAAGGAGGGTGCTGAACTACCTAAAACTGCTACCCTTCTCTCCGCCTTTAGCACCACAAAGTGGCAGTCCGTGGCTTTATAAAACATCTAAAATAAATCAGCAGATCATGTCATGAGGCATTTTCCAGTTGGTATTTTGTTTACGTTATTTACTTTTAGGTATTCTGACTTGCCGCTGTCTCTATTACAACTCTCCTGCCACCTTGCTTTTTGGAGAATCTTGGTTCAGTCATGCACAGTTTTTGTTTCCAGTCTCTGTACTGCCTTGAATCAGTTTTACTCTTTTTTTGGAGACAAGGTCTTTGAAATGCATACCAGTTGTTACAGTGCATACCTTTACAGCACATGCACGACAACGAATTGACCTTTCCAGTGCTTTGTTTGGCATTGTGGTACTTAACAACACATTATGCTTTGAGCCCTCGTCCCTATAAAGCCCTTTAGCATTCTTTACCCACTCGTGAAACTTGAATACCCCTTACTTCACTGGCGTCCATACCAATCTCAAAAACGTTAATACCCCTTACTAATCCGTTCCCTTACTCAACCCTAAACATTAAAAAATCTAAGCAGTCCATACCCTTACCTGAAACGTAAAAATCCCTTAACACCCTATGCCATTATACAACCCTAAATCTTAAAATCCTGCTACTAACGCCTTCAACTACCCACCCCTGAACCCTAAAAACACTAAAATAAATATTTACAAGCCCATATCTTCACCTGAACCCGAAACCCCTTACCAAGCCATTCCCAACCTTGCACCATAAAAACATGTTACTAACTGCTTCCCATACTCATCTGTGAACCCTAAAAAGCCGTACAAAACTGTACCTTTACTCATCCCTGAGCTCTAAAAAACAAAAACAAAAAAAAAACCTTGCCAACACGTACCGAACTGTGAACCCTTTAAATTATATAAATAATTATAAGTTAAACACTTATCCGTGGTGTAAAGTTCTGCATTGTGAAGTACTGAAAAAAGGCCCTCTTTGTACTTAACTGCCTTGTAATATCCAAAGTGGTAAAGACCGCATTTCATATGTTGCATACCAGTTGAAATTCAAAATAGTGTTCGGAATTACGACACTCCAGTAATGATATGGTAAACTCCGTGTCTCTCTTCCTTCAGCTGTGCTGCTTCTGTGATCTCCGTGTTAGCTAATTAAAGTGTTTAGCCACGAGGTCAGCAGATGTGATGGAAAGTTCACTTTGCTGTCAATTCTTCTTGCTGACTATTCTTGGCTGCTCAGGGTCATATGTGCCATCTTCCAAACTAACCTTCGAATACTATACGCTGTCCTTATATTTTGTATGTTCCTATTTGGATCTGAACTGTATAAAATATGGATTTCTTGCACAAATAGACAGTTTTAGGTTACCATTTCTTCTTTGCTATTAATGCACTGAAAAACTTGGGACAGAAGACCACTTGTTGTGGCATTTCCCAAGTCTCTGCATAGATTTCATTTACATGCTAACTTAACTGCCTGTCACTTTCAAATGTCTGGCTTCTGTCCCAAGGCTTCTCAGCCTGTAACACTTTTTTTTGTGGTTCCGAGCAGTTTTGGCGTCTATAGTCTAGTCAGACTAAATCAGCTCTTTCACTTTACATTTGCTCTCTTCTTGTCTCAGAGTCAAAACGGTCTATTCAGTTTGTCAGCTACAAAGTTGCTTTAGATCTTTTGAGACCCTGTCTCTGTGTTTTTTTTTTTTTTTTTTTAATTAGCTCATTGGTGAATGTGTTTTCTGGCGTGTGTTTACCAGTAATGTCTCTGCTCACGTTTTATGAAGTCCGACTGCACCTTGACTACATCTGCATTCTCTGGTCACCCAGGCCTTCCCAACTCCTTGATCATCATACGTGATAGACTTCCAACTGCAGATGTCTCACAGTTGGAATATTCCCCATGCATCAGACTGGATGTGGAAATTTTTCAGCAGTACTTCTGCACGCCGGACGTTGGCGCAGTGCGGCTCCACACTGATGCTGTTCTGATCCAGAAATGACATGTGGATCCTTTCTAGGTACCACTCCCTTTTGGACTTTAATTCCATTCTTTCCGATACTCATCATATTTACTTGTGGTTCCAGTTGTCAAGCAACAACTCTAGCAGTGCCTCAAGCAGTGTCTACAAGGCCTGCAGTGACGGTGCACTGACGAACCTGAAGATCATATGAGACTGCGAGGCGAAATTCTACGTCACCAAGCACCGGAAGCCTCTGCACTGAGACTGGCCCAAGTTTAAATGTTCAGTTCTGGTCGAGATCCAAAAGTCACAGGAGTTGTTCCAGAGGTCGGTCTCCGTCTCAGTCAAAGTCCTGATGTAAATCAAAGAAAAAATGCATGCCATCTAAGCAGGACTTGCCATTAACACTCCCCAGAAAAGGTGCTGGGGTGGCCTGTGCGTCTCACACTTGCTCTCAAGTTGTTCGACTTCAGAGCCACAACTTGTTCAGGCACAGTCTGAGTTCTCGGGCCTGTCTGCACTTCCTAAACATATCGAACAGTTCTTGGAGGCCATCTCTGTGGGGCCTACAGAGGATAGGCTCCAAAGTATCAGAGCCGAGAGGTTCTCCACCTGGATTACCACCAGCGGGTTCACCCTCAGTGACCGCTTGACCCTCTGAGTCCACAAAGGGGCCGCCTATGGTTCATGTCCTGATTCTACCTCCAGCACCACAGTCGACGCCAATACGGTCTCCCTTGATGCTGGAAGAGGAGGCTCCAGTTGTCATCTCTGATGACGAGTCAGCGCCCATCCGACAAATACCGCGTTCAGCTGCCATAGAGCACCAATTTCTCCACAAAGACAAAAGCACACCCTGAATTCCATGTACTGCACAAATTTGGACAATGACTTCAGTGAGAGATTGGCCAACCGTATAACAAGGAGAATTTGTATGACATCCTTTAGGAGACCAGTGGCTTTGATACCTCCTTTGAGTCCGGGCTCCTCGCACCCCCTAGTGCTGCCATGTATGAGAGTGCTTTTTACGCCATGATGAGTGGTCGAAGTCCTTGAACTCCAGCTTCCTACCTTGAAGGTTGTTCTTAACAGAAGTCCTTCATCCGGATCAAACATCCACTGAGCCCTTCTTTCCATTTATAGATACATTTTTGGGGGGGCATGGGCAAAACCTTGCTCTGCCCGCCCGGCGGACCGCTAGATTCAATGACCCCACCGCCTGGCCCCAGGCAACCTGACATTTTTATCTCCGCACCCCTCCCCTAAAAGCTTGGTGGTGCAGCCGTCTACAAGCAAGACTAACCCTAACACATTCTTAAATACTTCCCACAAAAGGGGGCCTAAAACAGGTGGAGACTTTCGAAAAATAATCTTTCTGTCCACCATTCTGGCTCTTAGATCAGTAAATGCAAGCTGCTTGCTGGGGTGCTATTACTATGCGCTTTAGGATTTGGTGGCCCAAGCCTTCTCAGGTGTTCCTGTATATCTGACCTGTCGTTGCCCAGGCCATGCAGGACAATTGTGACATGGCCAAGTTCACAATTTGTTGTGGATTGGGCACCAATGCTTCGTTGGATGGGCCATTGAAACCGGTGTCACCATTGTCTGCCACACTTGGCTGCGGTCCACTGTTTTTCAGGCAAGGTCCAGTCTTCCTTCATGGACATGCTGTTCGACAAGACTCTCCTACTTGGGGACAAGACAGACTACACTCTCAAGGCGCCCAGCAGTTTTGCGTTTGAGCATGTTTTGCCCACCCGTTCAGTCAGGGTCAACGAGCTGACCAGTTGACTATTCCCCACTCCCTATCCATTGCATTGCTTCTGGGTTGGTGTGGCCATCTGCGAAAGGTGAAGATCAGAGGTCCCTGGTCCCCGGCAGAGTCCTGACTCCATATCAACCGTCTGGAGCTGGGGCCATCCACGTGGTGTTGAAAGCCTTCCATCCATTAAGGTGTAGCTTGCACATGTGGTCATGGACAACACCATTGCCATGTGGTACAGCAACAAACAGGGCACAGGGGGCGTCAGACCCTGTGCTAGGCGGTGCTGCTCCTCTGGAAATGGTTGGACCACCAAGGAGTCTTCCTGGTGAGGGGAGGGAAACCCTCTTGGTAGGATTGTTGAAAACTAGGGTGGACGTGCTCAGCCAATCACACCCAGCTTGGAGATTGAGCGGAGGTGGTTGATGTCATTTTGACAGCTGTGCATCCCTTAACATAAGTCTGTATAAGTCTGTTGGAACAAATTTCAGGCTTGGTGCGGTGCTTGGCAGGTAGATTCCCCCTTCAGGCAGTTATCTGACATTTTGTTGTATGTTTTGTCTCTAGCCGGGCACAGCTTTCCTCTGGCCACAATTAAAAGGTACCTTTTGACTTTTTTTTTTTGCGGTCCCCGGATCAGCACTCATTATTTAAGAGACAAATTGTTATGCACTTTTCTTTTGTTTTTTTAAAGTTTTACAATGTTTGTTTCCTCACTCTCCATTTTTCATATCACAGTGGGACCTTAATGTGATCTTTACATTTCTGATGTGCTCTCCATTTGAGTCGCTTCACACCCTATCCATGAAGCTCCTCACCCTTAAGACAGGGCTCTTGTTGACATTACATTAGCATGGCATGTGAGTAAGCTCCAAGCTCTATGTCAACATGCCGTACACCACTGGTTCCCCCAGACAAGCTGATTTTGCGGATGCTGGCATACTTCTTGCCTAAAGTTATGATGTTGTTTCACATTTGTCAAAACATCACATTCTGTGCTCTGCCTCACACCTCTAAGGAGGTGGAGATACTCCATATCTTGAACCCTTCGAGAACGCTGAGCTTTTACATATATCATTCCAAAATATACTAGGTGGACAATCAGCTCTTTGTGGGGTTCTTTGGAGCAAAAATAAAAAAAAGCTATGCAGAAGAGAACCATTTCTTGCTGGCTCATGCTCTACATTAAGCTCTACTGTGCATTGACTAAAAAACAGTTTCCAGAAAAAACTACATTCTACCAGAGCCAAAGCTACTACCACTGCATTGGCATGCGGAGTTCTTGTCCTGAACGTTTCCCAGGTGGCTCCATGGGTGTCCCTCCATACATTCATTATGCTTGTTACCTGGACAGTCAGGTTCCCTGAGAGGGGAATTGTACCTGCCACGTCCTGCAAGACTTTATGGTTTGAGTCCAACCGCTGCCTACCTCAAGATACATACTGCTTTAGTATCTATTCAAAAGTTGGGGGAATCTGTGACTAGAAGTCTTTGTTACTGCTGTTTCTGGTAGAGACGCTTATCTAGCCGCATATTCCTCACTGCCCCCCGTCCTCCCCAATCTGTGATTGCACTCTATTAATAAGACCCCAAGTCTTAGACTCTGCACACTGGTCTCACCAATTTGCATTCAGGGTTCTGCATCAGGGGCTGCGGAGACTTTAGAAAGCAATTGACATCACACGGGAGTGGTGCCAAATATAGGCTCTGCCCATCATTTCTGGGGGGAACTGTGTCTGTGCAAAGCCACATGCACCATCTCCCAGTGCCAGAAGTACTGCTCATAGGTTTCCAGATCCAGTATGACTCCTGAGGAATAATCAAAAGTTGAGGAATCTGTGGCTAGATATTGTCCCTACCAGAAAAAAAATGTTACAGGCAGCAAGTAACTTGTTCATTGGTGCAATTAGTAGAACTTACCCTGCCTTCTTTAACCACCTTTCATCATTAGTCTAGAAGATATCCTATTTGACATAATTGTCAGATCAATCACCACTTAAACCTGCGCCCACACAACCTTATGTTGTGCCAGTGACCCACCAGCCACCTCTTTCTTATTGTGCACAACTTGCCAATCATTCCTTCTCACGTGAATTGCTACAATATTAATAATTACTATATTTATTGAATACCAATCTTACCGTTAGTCTAGTCAATAGTTAAAAAGCGTTAATGAATACCCTTCAGAGTGGCTTTCTGGGCTTTAGTCTGCTCGTTCTTCACCCCCCCTCCCCGCCCTTCAACACAGTCTCTCTGAAACACTTCAGCAATTCACTGAAATCTAACATACATAAATACCCAACAGTCCTTCCCCATCTGATTTATAGTTGACTATCCTTTCCTGCACTAATGAATAACTTCATTATTCTGTATTGTTTATCATCTGCCATCAATATTTCTGCAGGGCATGCATTTATGGAACTTATCTTTAATATTCACCAATGTTCAGGCGTTGTTTTAGAATTGCTCTCCAACAACATTTTGCAAAAACTGTGACTAAACAAAATCAGCAATGATAAAGCCAGTAGTCTGGCACCCAATAAAAGACCTGTTGGCCCTGCCAATGTTGATTTTGTGATTTGCTGTTCATTTTTGTTTTGTTACTAGCGGTACAATTTGACTTCTGAGTGTTCACTGTACGTGGTGTTCATTTTTCCGATCAAGCAGCCCGTTGGATATGTGAAGCGCTTAACCCATGCTCTTTTGGAGCCAAAATCAAGCTGCCTCTCATCCCTATTTTTACTTCCTTTGTGTAGTCATGTGTTTATGGAGATTTTGAAAAACCCTTCCTCTGTTCAAATGCAAAAAGAAAAACCTTGGCCTCATTAGACAACATAAGCTTCTGTAGCTATACTTGTTAGTTACTATTTATAATCTGACTAGTCCTGAAGATTGTATCTTGCGTTGACCACAGACAGGAAAAAAAACAAATATCAACAAACTTGTCTATGTCTTGGCGATATCGCTCATGAGGAAGAACTCCTAGTTCCTAAACTTCTTGATAACCAAGATGCAAAGTACATTCTGAATACGTTTTGCTTTGTTTTACACAACACCCATTAAAAGTGAGCAGTGGGAAAGGAAAAAAATCTACTCCTTCAAAGGTCGCATGTCCCCAGCATCTTTTTCTTTTTGTGATTAACATTCTGAGTTCCTGAGCAGGACAAGATAAGTGTGAGGCTGGCAGTAACCCACCGGCAGTAGGGGCCAGGCTGTCATTTCACGACTCTCTACTGGCTCTTTCAGTGGCTTGTCCCAGATTAGGCCGGTGCAGCTTTGCAGTGAAATACATATGGACTGTGAAACGCTCAGGTATTCACCAGGGTATGTAATGTTGGGGATATCCAGATTTCACAAGGTGACTATTGTGATGCATGGTGAAGACTGGCAGCTACCGATCAATGATAGTGATGCACAACCACATTGAAAAGGCCTTCAGAAGGTATAAAAAATGGCTTTGATCAGCTACCTTTCACATGTTGTCTTTGATCCTAGGTGTTCCTTTAAAAAAAAAAAAAAAGTTGTTTCTGCTAATTTGTTGATGATCAATGCATGTCTTTTGGATTTCTACTCTAGAATACATTGCTATTCCATATGTAGATTTTGTGACTTGTTTTGCCATTTGTGCATCCTTTGCCTTGGCCCTATGCTCATTCACAGGATCAAACAAATTGTTCCCCGTTATTTCAAAGATTTCCAATGAACGCAAGTCATATAGCTGTTTTTACAGAATATAGTGCAATCTTTGTTTTCCTGTTAGCCATATCATACACCTCTCTTTAAGCTAGTTACACCCACAGCTATACCATTTAATCCAGGAGTATTGATTCCGGTGGTAGATGTGAAAGATCAAAGCATGTAGCTTGAAATTCTCCTTATGCCAATGACACTTCGGTGGCTAGACTGTAACAAGTAGAGCTATTAAAGGTCATATTAATGAGGATCTCAAGGCATGATAGTAGATTTACTTACAGTACAATTGAAGTGTCTCCTTGAAAGCTTTCGAACTTTGTCCTTTTTGCCTAACTTATTTTGACTACGAAATTGTCATCAAATAAGTTGTATCTTGATCAAGAGACTCCTTTGTGCTCATTAGAAATAAATGCCCGTCCTTATTTGTGTGTCTTTGCCTTTTCAAATGTGACTCCTACCATGGTACCTATTTAATACTGTAATGCGTGGGTCCTCTACGAATGTCTTACTCGAATGCCTCTTATAACCAAAGTCTTTGTATCAGTAAAATAACACACCCTATTGGTATGATTCCCACCTAAAGAACTGGGTGCCCTTTATGCTGCTTTGAAAGTAAAGACGGTCATATGCGGAGGAACACCCCTGTAATAGTGTTTAGATATCAGTCACTGGGTACCCAGATTTACTTATTCCTTTAGTGTCATAAGTGACAGTAAAATAAGTATTGGTGTACCTGATCTATTTTTTACCGTCCTCCTCTCCACATGAATAAAGCAGCCCAGGCTCTTAGTGCTGATGATCTACTAGAAGATCCTTCATTCATGTGTCACCAGTATGTTTTGGGGCACAAGGTCCTCCATGTATGGTCAAGACCATTCATCAGGAAGTAAGTAGATATGATCTCAGTTAGATTGACACTCTCAACTATCATCTGATGCTTTCATAAATTAGAGAGCAAGCATTGGCAAAGCCAGCTAGTGTGGCATTGTCTGCCGGCCTTTTGGGTTATCAGTGATTGTTGTTTTTTTCCTTGTTTTTTGCAAAGTTTTATTGTTGAGGAAGCTACTGGCCCTCATCAATCTAAAAAAAATTGGCTAAAAGCAATAATATTTATTTGGTCTCAAAAAGCACACAATGCCATAGTAGTTCCTGACCCTTAAGAGAACTACTTTGTGTGGATGTTCCCCTTGTGAAAAGGCAAAATGTTGTCACTCCAGAGAAGTTAGTCAGTTGCTGAAGTGGACTGACACTTTGTCCTATACTGTATGTTGTAATGGGTGGAAGTAAAATGTTAATGTTATAGTAAAGGATCAGTGGATAAGAAGGGCTGGCTGAAAGCCCCTATAAGCAGGTATATCACATATATATAATTTTAGTAACTTGCTAACGGCAGACTTAAAAAGGTTATTAGTGGTTCAGAGAGCTGCAATCACATCTCATAGAGAGCCTTTTACATGTATTCCTTGTTTTAACAAATGAGAAAAGATAAATCATTGAACACCTCTCCAGCAAAAGCCCAACAAGAGAAGCTACTTTAGTACTGGAAAGGCCAGTTTAAAATCGGTATTTCCATAGTGCTTTGTCACAGATTTAAGATTGACTGTTTGTTGATTGGTTCAGCATGATCTAAAGTTACATGTCCAGCTCCAAGTTGTATTATGTAGGACACAGGCCGAAGGTATTGAAAAGCGAAGAAGTTAGGACCGTCCTCTTTCCCAGCACATAGATACCAAAGAAAAATTACTGAGTGCACATACTGTTTAGAGTGAGTGTGAGGGATAACCGTGCATAGATTATTGACTATCCGTACTGCTAAATGACGCTTGTAAAAAAGAAAAAAAAAAAGTCCAAACAATTCCTAACATAAGCATACCGCCACCGTTTCTTCACCACTTGACCCATTGCCACACTGCCTCAGTTGTACTTTCTAGCTGCTGGGGTCTCCCCCTCAGTGCCTTTTTTTGGCAATTTGGGGTAGTTTGCGTTTTGGGCTCCATAACTTTTTTTTCCAAATAAGGAATCTAAGCCAAATGTGTGTCCTTTTTTTTTTTTTCTCAATGTCCTTTTTTAGGGGTGGGGACGTGGTCAGTGCCAGATTGTAATACCCGCACCTTTCTTTTGCCACAAAGTCAAAATTCCTGGTGTCGGGTAGACAGTCTACCCCTCTCCCCGGGACATATTGGACCAATCTCCCTAATTGGAACAAACCTCATACCTGCCTCCATGGGGGTCAGAAAGACACTATTGCCCTTTCTGAGCAGGGAGACTGCTGGTGGTGATTAGTATTCAAGGGTCCTGAGCTTGTGTTGCTGTAGTGAGGACGAGTGCTTTCTATACTCGTTTGTGACAGGTTGTGCTAAGGAGATCTGTTTATCCCCTGAGCATGTCTGCCAGGGGATCTTCACACCACTTGCAATCACATTTTTTGCTGACTGGCTTAGGGATTCCTGAAGTTTAATGGTTATGCCCTGTACTTGGTGTTTTCGAGGCCAGCACCTCCTGGAGAATGAGTTTTACACAGTCCTTATTCTTTTTTTGTAAAAATAAAATAAAAAATGTACCTGTTTAAACAGCATTTTAGCTATTAATCTGCAAACTTGTAGGAGTTGATGATTCAACAAGGAATGATCCATGCCTTGTGGGTTGTGAAGGGCTTCCAATAAAACAGATATGGCGGCTGACTTGAAAAGACCTTGCGGTTCACAACCTTGCAGAAGGCCAGACCACATATTTTTGTGGGAGCTGAGGACAAGGGCCCAATGTATAAATAGGAGCCTCGCAGAGGAGCGATCATTTGTCATTTCGCTGAGAAATGAAGGTCTCATCCTAAACAGAGCCCTTCAGTCCATGTCACTAATCACTCGGCGCGCTCCCGCACCGGACTGAAGTAAACCAAGGCAGAGGGCGGAATGGAGCATTCGCATCCGGTTTCAGTCAGTAGACCTGAATGTGAATAAATGTGAAAAGAAACATGTTGAGGCACAATATGGCGGCAAGGGGTTAGAATATTTGCTGTAAGTATGTAAGCATTGGATATTTAGAGATTGTCTGTCAGCTTCAGGGCTAGGCTATACTGACGGAGAAGCTGCCTATTCTAATATAAGGAAGCAGGCAGCTGAAACCAAGCAAACGTGCCTGAAACAACATACTGTATTTGAAATGAAAGGAGTTTACAAAAAAAAAAAAAAAGTTGCAGCTCCTGGTGAAGGTATGCTTTGATCATTATGCTGTATGGCAGTGCCGCATGACCGAATTAAGATTTTTTTTGTAATGCTTTTGTTCTCATTTACTTCGGCAAACCTCCGATACAAGACAAATAGTTCAAGTGCTCTCAAAGCCGGTTCACCGAGACCTAGTCTGTACTGAGCACTCAGACGCATGCACAGTTTCAATTATGGATATATATAAATCAAAATCAGGATTGAATTAGCTGCTTTTGCGTGATACAGGAGCACATTACGTTGTACCTTAGTGTAATTTCTTATAAACGTTCTACTTCCACTGCAGTGGTATCCCGACAGTACCACACTCTATTCAACATAGCGCCGTGGCTTTAGAAACGTGCCCATAGTAAAGGTGCTAATAATCTAAATTTCCCCCTTTTGTAAAGGTCAGATGGTCATCATATTCTGCTACAATAATTGTATACACTGGTGGCCTGGGCCAGAAGGCTGATCTGGTATGAGCTATGTTGAGAGCGAGCCTACTCGAGAGACAGCAGTTTTTGCAAGGCAGATTGTGGCTTACCGTGAGCACACAGGGGCTCGGAGCTCGCCCACTACTCACCATTGGTTTGCTTTCATTGTCACTCTCATTTGCCTGCCTCATATTGTATATTTCTATCCCTTGTCGTATGTCTGCTCGCCCCGTGGGGGAGCATCCTTTACAACGCAGACCTCACCATGCATGTGCCTTTCCCACGCATATGCTTTTACAATCAAATAATGTATATATTCATGGCGTTTCACTTACCTGATAAATACTTAATATTTCGTTATAAAGGCATGTGTGGTAGAGGACGTTTTTAGTGTTTTGAGAGGGTAAGGGTATTTTTAGGGTTAAGTGTAGCTAAGGGGATTTGGGTGGTAACGAAATTTGAGGGTTTAGGGTTGGGTAAGTTTAGGGGTTGATAAGGGTATATATATATATACTAACAAAACCAAAGGTTACAGGGAAGTTATAGTAAGGTTGCCGTTTTACCCATTTAAAACTATAGAAATTAAGCAGTTACAGCTATACTCATGTTTATGCCTATGTTAAGAAACTGTAACTCGTAGCAAAGTTACTTCACAGCACAAGTTATAATTTCTTCGAGTAAGTATTATTATAACTGCCGAATTTCTATGGTTTTGTATGGGTAAAACATCAACCCAGCTATCACGACCCTGTATCCTTAGATTTTCAATGAATTTCTATAGTTGTTTGAACTCCGAGTAATATCTCATTACCACATGTTAATACAACCACCACCATGCATGGCCCTTGGCCTTGCACTGCAGTGGTTGGCTGCAGGGCCTGCACCCCCTCTGCAGGCACCCAGCTATGTAACAGTAGTTTGCAGTTAATTGTAAAGTCAGCGCTATACATTCAAACACACGAAAGGAGTCTGCCCACTTGTGCTGGATGAAGTTATTATAAAACATTGAGTTCCTTTGGGGGGGATGGTGGGGCAGCGTATTGAACAACAATGTACAATTAAAATTCTTTAAATCCAGGTAATGGCATAGTGCACTTTATAACTGATAATGTTTTACCCAATTTGAGGTTCATTATTTAAAATTTAGTAATGAGAATGGCACTTAAGCCACTATTGGACTCTGGGAATTTATATTTCAGTTGCATTTCTGAAATGGTATTATAGTGGTACATACTATTTTTGTCTGAAATTATGAGAATGTATATATCAACCCTGTTCTAGAATAATATTCTCAATGCTGTTTCTTTTCTTATTCATGACCTGAGTGGAGTAACCGCTATGTTAGTCTGTTTACTCTGACTACGATGCAGTCATATTGGCATGATGTATAAATAATGATGCAAAATGGTGCCTCACTATCTGTGAGCAAGGCTGAAGGGCAGCTGAAACGCATCAGATGGTTATGGTAGCATGCAAATGAATTCGAAGCAACTTTTAAGTCAAGAGTATTGCTGTGGGTTCCTTCATGCGGTGTCCACTCCTTTGGGAGAAGAGGAATTGACGCATTGATAGTGGAGAATGCTAGTTCCACCAAAAGCCGACGCACCCATCAGTTAGGTGCATATATATATCTCAAATTGTTTCTCCTGAACGGAGTTCCTTCTCCGAGGTCCTTTCACAAATAACAGTTGGGGCCACGAGTGTTCCTTCTGAGGGGACCTCGGAGCAGTAGAAACAATTTGATAAATTGGGGGGGGGGAGGTTGCTTCTCCATCGTGGTCTGCTGTGTTGTGGCTGGGATATTCAGCGATGTTATATAGTGGCTATATATGTACAAACTTGGGGTTCTGGCGCTGTGGGCACTGAAAGGCATGACAACATGGGATCAACAGACAAGCCTACAACACTTTTGAGGGTAGGTCTTGCACTATCCACGAGAAAATAACAGGTAAAACAAAATTTGTGGTCTGCGTGCTCAAGTGCCCCTGTTTGAAGAAATATGCTGTAGCACAATTCACAAGCTGAAGGTCCGTGTTCTACAGCACCTTAGAGCCATCAAGATTCATGATAAAACTTACTCCAAGCAGTTCCAAATGACCTAACATTCTGTGGCATCAAGCATATCAAACTAGATCCCATACAGGGGACTGTGAACTTGAGCTACAGAAAGATGAGTCCAGAATGATTATTCTGTTGGGAACGGAGAGGCAATGGGGTCACAATCTTGATACAGAACTGCATGTACACCTGTAGCACTCCATGTATGATTATTTTGATGTGTGAATGGGTTGCAAAATTCCTTCCTGGCCATTTCTGCAAGATCATTGGGACATTTGTATCAATCAATCAAGGAATTTGTAAAGCGCACTACTCACCAGTAGAGGGTCTAAAGGCACTAGGGGGGGGGGGAGGAGGAGGGCCACTGCTACTACTCAAATAGCCAAGTCTGTATGACTATCGGGCCAGGATTTCTCCCGTTACAACTGTAGAAGCACTTAAGCACTTTGAAATTCTTGTTTGCACTACTGAAAGCAGCTTGTTTTTAGGTTGCTCACATAAAGTTGAGTTTTGCAATATGGTCCTGGCATTTACTACCCTTTAAGAGAAGATTGATCTTCTCCTTATGGTCGAAACATATTAGCAGTTTTGTGAGAAATGCAGGATGTTTGAAATTAGATATATATGGATCATGCACTTAATGATTTTTCCTGCATTAGTATTTAATACTCACATCTGCGTTTTTCTAAATGCCTGTGTTGAGCAGATGGATTGTAAAGAGGCTTATAACTGGCATATATATGTTGTATTTAGCACTTTCTTCATTTGCTCAGCACTTGTCACTTTAATTGGTAAGCCTCTATATTTATGTTTGATGACAACTTTGATACCATTTGCACAGCACTTGCTATTTTAAAGATTGAGGTTTTAGGTTTATTTATAATGTGGAATGAAAGATATTAATGGCATATGGCACTTTAAATAAGTTCTGGCTGTTAATCGATTTATATAACAATTGCAACCTTAACCATGAAGTATGAATTTATATATTGAAAAACATATTTACAGAGTATATGTATAGCTGTAGAAACCTTTTCATGGATTGAGACTTGTATAGAATGTGGTAGTTTATGATGTAACGATTTTATGTTCAATAGAAATGTTATCAATCAAATTGATGAAATGTCCTCAGCTGATAAAATATCATAGGTGCCATTTGTCTATGAATGTGCCTCATTTTTGATAATGCAATGTGTGGAAATGAAACACTGTGCCGAAATAGAAATATGTTATTCAAGATGGCACCCGCTATAAGGCGACATTAACAAAAGTCTGTAGTGTAGAATCTCGGGCTATGGGGTGGTGCAATAGATGAAGGACCATTGAAGCATGGGGGTATTTACACTTTCCCAGCTGCACTCGTCCGTGTGGTTCTTTGAGTTGTGTCCACCTCCTCACCCGGCGCTGTGTTGTTGTCATGCCTCCAAGTGTTGTTTTTGCCTTCCTCCATCCTTCTTGTGTTGCTATTTGCTTTGCCAGTGCTTGCTTTAAATACTCAAGTGTTTAGAGAAAGGTCACATACAGATTGAAATTGCCACCACGAATTGTGGCCATTTATGTGTACATTTGGTAGATCTGGGAAAGCTCCTACACCTTAGTTTTCTTGGCCTCTGGGAAGTAATGTAAATATCGAGAGCTGGTGTGGTGGTATTATCACGTTTGCAGTTGTTCCGAAGTAATGGAGCCTTGGAACTTTACAGTCTTATGTCATTTGAACGCATTTCTCCTCACTGGACTGATGTAAGGGTGCAGTTGAAGCAGGTGTTAATACGCTATTATTAATTTATCTTAAACATCATAAAGCAAACCTTAGTCTGTTTAAGAGGTAGCTCCTATATCTAAGTTTCTCTTCATTATTTTACTTTGTTAAGCGTTATATTTGTTCATGTATGTGTAAGTCATGATCCTTTGACATTGCTCTACACACACTTGTTGTCAGTAGAGGTGTACGGTCTAAATATCAACTTTGTTTTGGCAGTGTTAATTTCTAGTCCTTTTAGTCTGTAGAATGTGTGAAATGTATCTAATAAGTTATTCAAGCCTTTTGGTGTCTTTAAGGCCATTAGGTCATCAACAGCAAATAATTAGTTGCAGTTTTGGAAACACTGAGCCTTTGGAGCATCAGTATTGCCAGTGTTCATGAACTTCACCACTTGATTGCTATTTAAAGAGAAAAGTAGCTGGGCAAGAGAGCAACCTTGGCACATCTCCTTATCTACAGGAAAAGACATTGGGCCTGATTACAACTTTGGCAGAGGGGGTTAATCTGTCCCAAATGTGACGGATATCCCGCCCACCGTATTACGAGTTCCATAGGATATAATGGACTTGTAATACGGCGGGCGGGATATCCGTCACGTTTGGGACGGATTAACCCCCTCCGCCAAAGTTGTAATCAGGCCCATTGTGTTTTGCCCTGCGGGTCTCCAGTGCACGGAGAGATAGTTTCCATAATGTAAACATACCAAGAAGACTAGATGGAATTCCCCCAGATCCTGTAATGAGCTGCTCTTAGGTGTTCTTGGGACATTGTCGAAATCGGAGTGTGGTTTCAGAAAAGCCAAGAACAGTGGCTCCTTTATAAGGGAGACTTGCTTTTTTGGGAGCAGATAACTCTTGAATGTCTGATCTGACTTGCTGGTTTTCTTTCTTGACCACCCCCCTCTTAGAATGTGCTAAAATATTATGTTTGCCCCAAGCTTCCAATGTGGCTAGTAAAGCACATGTGAAAACGATTAAACATGGTCTGTCATTTAAATGTACTTATGTGTATCTCACAGGGTCTTTTCTGCAACATTTGTATTCAGTAGTATAATTGGGAATGTGTGCTCCGTTCAGAATAGTATTATTTACAAGGGAGGTGTATTTGCCCCATATCACAGGCTGAAGCTTGTGTAAATTAGGTGGAATTTTCTCAAGGGCCAAGGCCTTACCCCTTTTTTTGTGTAATAATTGCTTATAAAACCTGATATAAAGAGAACACTTCAAGATTGAAGCAATCAGTGGTCACTGTCTTGCAGTGATGCCCGTTCCTTACTTGGTGAATAAGTCATAATACAGTCATACTTAGTGGGCAAGTCCGTGATATTTTGTTTGAGGGCTGCTTTACTAGGCTCATTTTATTGGATCGTTCTGCTTTTATTCATCCCAGTCTAATCAACCGATAACCGTAAGAATAGGATGTCCCACCCATGTCTTGTTCATATCATTCCTTTCTTTTTAAAGACAATTACTGATCATATCTTCTTTTGGGTCAGCACCCACTCAGGTTTGGGGGGTGAGTGCCCTAGTCCTTTTAACTGTCACCATTCGTGTCCATCATATGTAAGAAGGTTCTCTTTGAGGTCATTAGATCCTTTGGAATAGAGTGTATGTCCGATGAGAATGATACACATAAATCCTGAGTCAACTACTTTACGCAGGAATGCCGTTCCCTTTCCACTGCTGTCTTCTGCCTGTCTAATCATGGATGAATAAGAATTATGCTGAAACTTATTACCAAAACCGAGGTACTAAGCTGTGGTCCTGACCGTCTTGGGAACACCAGCCGTTGATGTAGTTGATTAGGCCCCTACCCCCTTTAGTGACCCAGCGAAGCACCTTGGATTTCGAATTGATAAGGACCTCTGTATGGACCAGCCAGTCAATTCAATAACTTCATACTTTGAAGAAGATTCTCCCATGCTTTCCTCAACAATAGAAGGTCCTGGTGGTAGTAACAGCTATTTCATCAAGATTAGATTATGCGAAGGTCTTTCATCTGGACAACCCTTAAAACTGGTTTAGTGACATTAGCGCCTTTAAAATATGACTGTAATACTAATTTTGGGCTACACAACCGTGACAGTGTAACAGTTCTTCGCTGTAAGCTACATTGGTTGCCAGTCAAAAGAAGAATTGAATTTAAACCTGTGTGTTTTCCACTATGTAACTGGAGCCCACTTATTTCAAGCCAGTATTTTAATCCTGCCTTCTCTGGTGTCATTTCCACTCTGCCTTTCTCTATTTGGAAGGCCGGCCTTCCTGGAACTAGCATCCAAACTTTGGAACAAGCTTCCAGTTTCTCTTCATAACATTTCTCATCATGATGCTTCGAAAGAGTTCTAAAAAGCATCTATTCAGTTAATTTTGGTTATGGCTATGGCTTATTCACTTTCCTTCACAGTTTGAGCTCCGAAAGGCCGCTGTAGTGAAAGTGCACTAATAAACATCTGAATCATTCATTCATTTATTCATTCGTTCGTTCAGTCATCCATGCCAGAATAGCCTGGCTGTTGCTCTCACTCTGCCCTTTTTTCATTTAACTTGGTTGTATAATTACTTTCCAGCACTGCTCAAAGGAAGCTTCCTTCTTTTTGATCTAATGCAACTAATACCCTTGGTGGTTGGGAATTTCTACCAGGTTGGCACCCTGTTAAGGACTCGCTGCATTCATTATTGGACATTGTTCTTTTGTGTTCAGATGTGCGAACTTTAATGCATCAACCACCAATAATTAATTTGTATTAATTTGGTTGTATAATGTCTTCTACTCTTGCTTTTATAATGTTGCTACTTATAACCAGAGTCACTGAAGTTATGCAGCAGGGCAGGGCCAAATTATGTGGCAGGGTTGACAAACACTGGACAAAGGTTTCACATTAGTACTGGTTTGGCATCCAAATACAACATTAAGCAGCAGAACGGTGACCAATCAACCTTTGTGAAGGGCTTTCCACTGCACAGAAGCACATTCTGGTATTTTTTGATCTCTTTGAGCCAGAAACTTTTTTTTGGTTAAAAACCGCATGGTGCAGCAGAGTATGGATTATGAGACAAAAAACGCTCCGGTCGCCGCGTCACACAAGTCCAGTGGCCTTGCTTATAGTATTGAGGAAGGAAACCTTGCTTATCTGCAATCTTTATCAAATCCGGGTGTACCTTGTTTTAGTAACTCCCCTACTGGAGGCTGTTTTAAAAAGGTACAAATATATACGATTATAAACTCTTTGATACTGTAACCATGATGGATTTGGTCTCAGTCAGTACTTACAGAGGTCGCACAAGATGTATTGAAAGGTCTGACTGTAGAAAAACACGATCATGATCATCATTATTAAGGTCCAGATCACAGGATCATTTCCTGAACCTCAAATCCTTGTTTCATGCAAATGGTATTTAAAGCCCCTGTGAGACTGCAGACCTGACAAATATTCATCTGAACTGGAAATAATATTTACCTCCTTCTATAGGCCTTTCACTGGTTGCCTGTAGACCTGTGTCCATTCCTGGCATACATGTTCACTCCTTGAAGCAAACATCTATTCTGTAGGCAATTAAAATATATATGCTTACACTTACATACATAAAGCATTAAATTGAAAGCAGTGTATACGTTACATTTGTTTGTTAGTTCTATAAGACACCACTATTATCATTTGAAAGAGCCACTGTCTGTAATTCACTATTGTAACATTATAGCAGTGCCAGATTTTTTTTTTTCTTCACTGATCTGATGTCATATTTTTCAGAAGCTGTGCAGTGGCACCTCTCTTGTCTTTCCTCTATGGATCATGTGTATCCAGAGACATAGAGGATGCAGTAGTGTAATGGATATTGATCATCCGGAGTCTTCGTGGGTCTCCACAGTGCAGATGAAAGCAGTGAACTGGCAGATGGTGATCCACCACCTCCTCTGTCATCAGGGTCTCCCAGGCCCTGTGGAAGCAGTGGAATGGCATAAACAATGGTTTTTCCACTTACCTGCTCTCTTGACTCCCTTGAGTCTGTACTGATCTATGGGAAGTCCCAGAGCGCATTTGCCCAGTTTATTGTAAGAGTGAGAGGATGGGGAAGAGTGTACTGTGGAAGGAAGTGTGAGAGAGGGACACATTTAGATGGGTGAATGTGGCAGGAGACTATATATATTTTAGAAGGGAAGGGAAGGGAAAATCCTGTGGATGCGTGGGCCTTGACAGGATACAACACAGTAAAATTGTACAAGAGTATAATTATCCATATCGGGAAGTTTCACCGTGAAGTTCTGAATGACATCATGGACAATGCGTGCTTTGCTCATTATTCAACGCTCTGTATCCTTAGGTGAAAAATATCCCAGTGGCTGATATCTGCACATCTACACTATTCCACATTCCCAGATGTTTGAACTTCATCTCACTTCATAAAAACAGATAACTTGAACCATATTTATATTCAGGAATATTTCCTCGAAACCTAAAAGTTATAATATAAGCAGTTACTGGTTCGCAAACATATGTGATAAAACAGTGACAGTCACAGGTATGCAATCTTCTCAAGGGTGTTTTAGCAACTGCACAGAATTTTATGGCACAGAACATCCTTTTAGCCTTTACCACATAATTGTATGTAGCTACAGGTTCTATCCATTGGACATTTCCTTTTTAGGTTTCGCCTGTGCTGTGCTTGCAAAATCTGTTTTAATGGAAATAAAATATTGCAAGGGGCTTAGTGCTCACCCATTACTTACCTCTACTACCACATCACTACTGTTTCCTGTCTTCCTTTAGGTGAGCGGCTCCACCTGGCCTCTGCCTTCATCCTGCTCTTTTGAGTCTAAGTGCATGCCCTAAAGCATGGACCAAGTATTGCTTCCTGTGGCCAGTGCCCTTCCACTGGCTGCAGGTACTCTTCCTTTTTTTTGTTTCCACATGCACTCTTACAGAGTGCATTTGTTTGGCGTCCTTTCCATGCTTCAGCAGTCCTTTCCTTCATTCCTGCCCACTCTTTTTTTGTTTTCCTGCAAACTCCTCCCCTCCTCGTGTTGTACTTGACCTGAAGGTATCGAACCATTTACATTAGACAAAGGCACATTTCGTTTTATTCATCTTCTTCTTACATTTGTTAAGGCACTGGGGAGATTACATGATTTGCCCAGGATAACAGGATGTTGAGCAGATGCTGCGACTCAAACCTGGCTCCCCTATCAGGCAGCTCTTTCTGGACGCCACATCTTCATAGTCTCATCGCTTCCACTGTGCTCGCTTTATAGTCACAATATGCCATTGCATTTGTCCGCAGTCCTCTTCATGCAGCTGCAATCCTCTCGTTCATCCCTGCCCACTCCTTTGGGTTCACCCAAACCCCCAGATCCCTCCTGCTCTACTAGACCCAAAGATATTGGAGCGCTTGATATGAGCACCAGTTACTTTACACAAACACTTATGTTTTTTTCCGCTTTTTATGTTTTTGGGGAGACTACTTGATTTGCCCAGAAACACAGTATGTTGAGCCAACGCTGATACTCTTAACTTTGCGCTCTGCTGTACTATTCTGCCCATGGTAAGGACAGAAGACTTCATACTCCAACTCGGAGCACCCTGATGCCAGCACTAAAGGTGGTAAACATGGAGTTTCATTCTCAGCCAGCATTGGCAAAGCTAACAGGTTTCGCCTATACTTTGTCAATGTTGTTTTACACATTGCACAGCAGTGCGAGATGCTGTGCAACATGGCTTAAAATAAAAATAAAAAAAGCTCTATGACTTGGACAACATCATAGTACTTTTTTCTACGTTAAGAAATGTTGCACAGCAGCTTGTGTTGTTGTGCAGTGTATAAAAAAAAATAACACATTGACAAAGCCAGTAGATCTTGCGTGGAAGAAACCAGTGGCTTTGCTAATGCGTGTTCTGTGTGGTTCAGTTTGTCAAGCACCCCCTATTTGCAGCCCCCCAAGTGCTGGAACATTGTCACTTCACCTGCAGCGGGCAGTTGTCTTTACTTGAACTGAATTGTTCGTCAGCAGGATTTCCATCCACTGTCTTACTTGTCTTCACTCGTCATTTTGATATGGGATTAGCGTCCAGCATCCTTGACATTCAGAAAGCAACATCATAGATATAATTGATTTAAGGACTCGTTTAGGTTTATTTACTGTACGGTTTGGTTGCACTGAGCCATCCTAGATGCAGTAGGTACCTGAAAGCAGTCATAGCTAAAATGCCAAAATTGTGATGAAAATGTTTGCTACTTTGCTTTGTGAGCTACCGCATTCCCACGTAACGTAAGAGCTTAGATAAGCACAGTAGAGGGATGTAATATAGCTCGTAGGTGATTTCCCGGTGAGATATAATGGAAAGATGTGAGCATTACTTTCACAGCTGTTGCATTTTAAGTTATCTAGTCTTAAAAAACTCATTACTCTGTATAAGTGGTAGACCGGACTAGGCATTATTTTTGAATGTATTGTTTGTAAGTTGTATTTTCCCTGTTGTTTTTTTTTACTTCATTTTACACATAGTGATTTATTTCTTGATCACACATATTCATTCTACACTTAACTTTCCATGCATGAACAAAATCTATTGCTCCATCTTAAATCAGTTACTATACATATTGTTACTAACACAAGTATTTTGCCTCTTTTTCCAATATAGTCAAAATATTCCTAAACAGAATGTATCTTTGTTTACATTTAGGCATATTTAACTCAGAATGTCCCCCTTCGCTAGTTATTCTGCTTTTATTTTTCATCTAATACTGGTCGCACACATTATACTGTACATATGAAAAGTCTGGTAAGAATTTACAACATTCATGGGAGCTTCGTTTTTCACAAGAGGAGGCTGATTCCAGACAAGTCCAACAAGCGGCAGGACAGTGTAAATAACAATAGAAAAGTCATCATGATTGTGTTTACTTCTGTTCAGTCTTCATCACTGTTACACACAACAGATTTTCACTCCAATTAACCCGTCTCGAGATTGGAACCAAGTTAATAAATTGTGCTTGCAAATGGCTTAGCAGTTGGTCCAAAATGGTGAACATTGAATGTTGAATAAGTTAGAAGAGACTGCCAAAGAATCTGCCATGTTTTGTCAAGCCGCAGCATGGTAGACATCTGCAGATATTGGCTTTGGAAACTCTTGCCAAATTGCATCGGGTGCCCAGGCATATCCACAACTGGCAGCCAGCTATTTTGGAAATGTATCTTTCAGTCAAGATGGCCTGCGCATTGCATCCATTAAAATGTGATCGCCATCTTAGAAGTATAGAGAATAACTTTAAAAAATGGCTGGTTGCTGCTGTTAGTTTTATCAATAGTGACAAGGACAAGCGGTGAGGAATGGAAAACAAGGAGGGGAGCGAGAGGCATCGAGTTACAGCAATGTCTGAGAAGCAGAGGCTGTCGATGAGGAGAAAGAGATGGCAGGCGGTGGGCTGCGCGTCAGTCAAAGCAGGGTAGGGTTTATTAACAAAAAGGGAAAATACATACATATCATTGAATCACAGATTCTGGTGACAAAGTGGCCCGCAGTAGAATCAAAGGCATGACACAAATATATGGGGTTTTAAATGCAATATTTCAATGGGAATCACATGACATAGTAAAAGGTAGAAAGGAAGAAGGCAACAGATGTGACAAGAATGTAAATGCTTTTGGCTGAGCAAGCTAATCAAATCTTTATCTCAGAAGCTAAGATGTGAAAGAGAAACTGGAAACGTCATAAATGAGCACTTCCTCTAAGTAAAGTTAGCATGAGAGCAAGAAGACATGGTTGCAATTACACTAATATGGCATATATTTTCAATTCCTAACTTGCCCTCCTAATGAGTATTATTCTCATGGCACACAGAAAAGCCAAAAGAACATTAATTCCCTAAAGTCAACAGTGGAAAGATACACACACACAGCCAATCAGAAAGCAGGAGGAAACCTAAATGCTTCACGGGCAGGACAAACAAAGATGGGGAAGAATAGCATTGAATCAGGAACTGGGAATTGCAATAGGCAAGAAAGCCCTCCACTTATGACGAAGTGACAGTTGAAAGGGCCACTCAACTATATTTGAGAGAATGGCCTACAGTGCTGTTTGCAAGACAGGGCGATAGCTCTTTGTAGTAAGACTGCAAACAGGGACAATGCTGCAAGTTGTATATTGTTGGGACTGTTATTGCATTCAGTGTAATAATGCACTGAAGAAGTCCTGCATTTTTCTGAAGGGTTTGAATGTTTGTATTGTTTTTTCTCAAAAGAAAATAAGAAACATATCGAATACAGAAAAGTCTAGCATTTCCAAATTTAAGTAGATCGTTCAGGCTAGAGCTATATGACATATGTTTTCACATGTACTTGATATCTTTTTTACTACCCTAAACATACTGCGATGGGATTGGCGAGGACGAGATTTGCATAGTTGAGACCAGGCAGGACACGGATGGCCTAGTGATGAATGAATGTGTGCAATAGATTTTGAAGCTGACAAAACACTCCAGCTGATTTATCCTTGGCAAGCTCTCTGAGCAGTGGCTAGGCACTTATATTTTTGATGGTGTGTAAATATGGGAATTTACCACCTACAGAGGAAAATGTCTGGAATTAGATAATGTTTACTTCTTTTCCATAGTCCTCTCTGGGACTGTTATAATTGTTTGTATTTGTTCAATAAAAATAAATAGCAAAAAATCTTAAGATAAAAAGATATTGGGTCATTGGTATGTAAAAGGTTGGTCGGTGGCCTCTGACAATCCTTGTCTTGTGTCACATTGTATGCTGTTTTTGTCAACTTAGGTTACGTAGTCTTCCTTTAAAGTTGTACTGTGTAGAGGACCTTATATTTTTTAGATTGCCTAATTTTTTCAGCTCCTAATTAATAAGTGTTCGTAATTTTAAACAAACAGTGATAATTAAAGATATAAATCGGACAGTAAGCACTTTGTTCTTTTTCTTAGTCGTCTCTGGGACTACTATAATTGCTTGTATTTCTTCAATAAACATGAATAGCAGATATATCCTAATATATGTATGTATATATATATGTGTGTGTGTGTGTGTGTGTGTGTGTATATGTATGTATATATATATATATATATACATATACATATATATATATACTGGAAGATGCAGGATCACAAGAAAACAACAGCCAGCCAGGGCAAAAATCTGGATCCCAAAGGATACAAAGAGCCACAAGAAAATGTAATATCCAAGAAAGAAGTGACTCAAACAGATGATCTCATTAAAGAACAAAAATATATTTCTACTACAACGTTTCAGCTTCCGCCTTCCTCAGGTAGTACAAGATGCCCTCCTAATGAGTATTATTCTCATGGCACACAGAAAAGCCAAAAGAACATTAATTCCCTAAAGTCAACAGTGGAAAGATACACACACAGCCAATCAGAAAGCAGGAGGAAACCTAAATGCTTTTCTGGATGTGTTACTCACCATTCATGAACACAAAATTATAACTGATCTGTACCACAAGTCTACAGATGCTCATTTGTATCTAAACTGGACTTCATGTCACCCACGCCACACTAAACTCAGCATCATCTACAGCCAAGCACTCAGAATAAGACGCATCTGCAGCAATGAAGACACTTGTAAAGGCCATCTACAGGAGCTTGTTAGATTATTTAAAAAGCGAGGCTATCCTCTGCATATCATTCTGCAACAAATTGACAAGTCTTTGCAGTTACCCAGGGAAGCACTTATTTGGAATAACAACAGAAGAAGCAAAAGTGACAGAATCCTTTTTGTGGTTGACTATCATCCATCAGCTCCCAACTACAGAAATATAATACAAACAACTTTTCCCTTACTATCTACGTGTGAAAAATTGCAAAAGCTTTTTCCAAAACCGCCAGTCATTGCTTACCGCAGAGCTCCCAATTTACGATCACTTATTGTGAGAGCTGAACTTAAGCAAGCTGTAACAAATGCAGGAGTTCATTGCTGTGATTCCAAAAGGTGCATCACATGTGAATACCTTTTACAAACATCATCAGTAACTAGCTCTGTTACAAAAAGGACCTATGGAATAAGACAGCATCTTACATGTCGCTCTAGATGCATTATTTATGTGATTCAGTGCCAACGTCAAAGCTGTAAAAAACAATATGTAGGTCAAACTGTGAATGACCTCCTTACACGATTCAGGAACCACAAATCGGCAATAATTAACAAGAAACTTGACCAGCCTGTAGCCAACCATTTTAACCTTGTGGACCATTTACTATCAGATTTGAAGATTTTCCCTGTGGAGCATGTTTTAAAGGAAGAACTACTGGACATCAGAGAAAATTTCTGGATGTACCGTTTAAAATCTCTGCATCCTGATGGACTGAACATCACTGACAATACCACTTGATTTCTGCATATCCGAAGAGTTCTCAGGACTGCATTGATTCCACATTCCAATTGGAATCTTCACTCATGATGCTTTTTGAAAATCCACCAGTGTCAGCTGTGCAGCCACTGAGCAAACCATCTTGTACTACCTGAGGAAGGCGGAAGCTGAAACGTTGTAGTAGAAATATATTTTTGTTCTTTAATGAGATCATCTGTTTGAGTCACTTCTTTCTTATATATATATATAGGGTCAGTGGTATTTAAAAGGTTGGTTCGTGGACTCTGACAGTCCTTATCTTGTGTCACATTGTATGCTGTTTTTGTCAACCTAGGTTACGTACTCCTTTAAAGTTGTACTGTGTAATGGACCTGATATTTTTTAGATTGTTTAATTTTTCACCTCCTTACTAATAAATGTTCGTGATTTTAAACAATGAATAGTGATAATGAAAGATATAAATTGGACATTAAGCGCATTTTAAAAGGAAAGAATGCATTGTACAATCGCAGTCGTCCACACTAATGCATTCCATGAAGGGTCAATACATTTGTCTTCCTACTGGTGAGAAGGTGATTCTCTCCAATTCAGGTGCACAGTTTCTGAGAGGCCTCGGTATGGAATTAAAGGCTTTTATATGGCCAGTGGCTCACCAGCATCATGTAGTTGATATATTTGGTCAGAAAAAGTATCATACACTCTATTTGGATAGGTAGCAGAGTGCAGTACATGGTCGAAAGCAAGCATAGATCAGTGAGTGGTAGTAGAGCTAGCTAGTTATTGAATTGTTACTGCATAGTGATATAGTGTTTTTTAAAGACGTTTCTTCTGTTCTTTCCTTAATCAGAGCAGCATTGGGCAGGCATTATGGATACTGGAATGTTCTTACAGATCTTTGGTGTATTAATGCAAAAGGCCTGCTGCCTCGTTTTTTTTCTTTTTTTACACTTCTTAGTCTCTAGTCTGATGGTGGCCTGACTGATGGCGTGCTGAGAGCTACCAGAGATGGTGAGCTTGTCTGCTAGGTAAGCAGTAGTGATGGTCAATATGGCTTTGTAGATGATGCAGCTGCTTTTTAAAGATGAAATTGACTGGTAAGGGGAGCCAGTGGAGATGGCAGTGATATAATATTTCTTCTGGCCTGGATGAGATCTGCTGCAGTGTGTAGGATGCCCTTAATGGGTTCCACTGTAGAGCTTGGGAAGCAACAGAGCAGAGCGTTGCCACCATCCATTTGCAAGAGTGTGAGGGCTTGAAGGGAAACTCTGAAGTCACTTTCTGGTTTCAATTAGTTTAGAAGAGAGAGCTAGTACCTGGCCATTTTTGTTTTTGGCAGAGTGTTCCTTGAGATTGATTTTGCTGTCCAAAATAAATTCATGTGACTTTGCTTTTCGTGAATGTTGAGTTTTGAAGCCATCAGGGTTCTTGTCATTGAGGTAGGTTTGTGCTATTTCTTGCTTGTTTCTCTTGGCAAATAACAGGAATTCTGTCTTGGTTGGGTTGAGCTTCAGGTAGGTGTTGGACTTCCAGATCTGGATGAGTTGTAGGCAGTGTTTGAAAGGACACTTTCAGATACAGTCTGAAAAAATGGAACTGACATTTAATATCTAGTTATTAAAGATGGTTCAAAAATAAAATGGTGGGCTATAAAACATACACATCTCCTAATTTCTTTCAACAGGCTTTAGTCTCTGCATGTCACACTGTTGGCTATCTTCAACTGAAAGCCAGCCAGCACAACATCCAATCACACAGTGTATATTGGAAGAACATACTCTATTAACTGTAAAGTAGGATTTAACCAAGGACATGTCAGGTTTGGTGCAGAATATTTTAGCCGTCTCCTTAGATGACATTGAATGAATAATAAGAACCCCTTGTGCAGCAGTCCAGATAAAGCTGGCTGAGGAGACACTTTCAAAACAGCGGTTAGCCATATTCAAGGTGTTACTGTAATCCATGAGATTAATTTGTTCCTTCCAAGTAAACTGTGGCAATCCCTCTTGCTTGTAATGCGAGTGTAAATGAGCAGCTGACACATTTTATCTGATGATGATGATTATGCTTCTTTGCATTGTTATATTAATTATGGACCTGTCACTTTTCAGTCACTTACAAACGATTGATTTCACATGAATAAAAGTGACGTTAGTATCCACAAAATGTGGTCTATTTGTTACTCCTCATTTTCATTGTTCTGCTTACCTTGTTTTCGTCGACGAGTTTGAGTGATCCATTCACAGAAAGGAGTAGACTTGGGACTGCAAAGTGAGCCATACTGTTACTTAACTTTTGTAGACATCTTGTGCCACAGTTGTGGATTAATTTCACTGTAGCTAGTCTTGCTATTATGCGACACAAAGTACTCATTTCATTGACTACCTAAAGGAAAAAAAAAGCGAGGTAAGCACTATGATTCCAATATCTGGCTTACAAGTTTCTGCACTGACGTACCTTATTGTAATTGTGCAGTTATTTGTGCAGATGAATGTTCTTTTTTCTAATATCCACCTCAGCTCTGAGCATCTCCATGTGCCATCTCCACAAACAGCAAGTCCTCACAAAGCATTAACACACATTTTGCTGCATGCGGTCTCAATGAGAAATGGATGAAAAATTGGCTTCTTTGAAAACCAAGATGGAGTCTAGACCTAATCGAGGCTTACTTAGGAACAGCTCAGTTCTGTACACTGTGGCATTGTCATTATATTGCAAAACATTCAGTATACTAAGCAAGCAATATTTAAGGTTAATATATCACAAATATACACTATCAGTTTTGGTGTACATCTATTAATTCAGTCAAACAAAAGCTTTTAATTTAGTAGGCTGGCCTGCTGCAAGCTGTAGAGCAACCAGTAGCTCGCGAGCTACTAGTGGGGCAAGCCTGATAGAGAAACTCAAAAATTCATCCTTCATCCCTACTATCACAATCTCAGTGCTGTGTGGCCCTAATTCCTTGCTCTACCTCCTTGATGCCCCACTGCCATCTCAGTGCTTTGCTGCTACTATCCCTGCTTTTCATCACTGCATCACCTTGCTTCATTATCATCATCTCCACCACCATGTATTTTGTTCAACACCACCGTCTTCTGGTGTTAAAGGACACTCACGAAGAGAGACCGCATCAAGATATGCTAATCGAAATCCAACGTGAACTTCTTGGCTCATCATTGAGATTGTTCCCGGTCGGCCCTAATGAAATTGTATGTTACATATATTAAGGTAGAACCTCAATAGCAGTACCTAGAGAAGACTCTTGAGCTTGAAGTGACCTATGAAAACATATGCTGGGAGAAATGTCTCTGTATATGCAAGAATCTTAGTTTCAAATTAACGAGAATAAATCCACCTACTGGAAACTCCAGAAAAAGGCATTCTTAATTACTTGTTTCAGAAGTTTTTGTAACCATGTATTAATCTGTTGTCTTTTTTTCTGCTAAGGTTAGTTCTTAGGTGCATTATCAAGGCATAAAAGACGCTGAATGGGTTTCCCATTGAGAAACAGATGCAACCTGCTGATAGGGTGGGAGGAAAGATAGCCAGAGCTCACAGTGGAAACAAAAAACTGACACTCTTTCAAGAGAACATGAACCTCAAGAGAAAACGTTAGAAATCAAAAGAAAATACAACTGCTAATTCATTCCACTGTGGGAAATACTAAGAGATCCTTGCAAGTAATGATGCTTCTCAGTGATATCCCTTGGCTTCGACCTTGTGCGGTAAATCTGCATCATGCCATTCAGCGTTGGTGTTACTGAGAGAAATGTCACTGTGAGGTTGTCATGCAGAGCTCATATGGATGCTAATGGATAAATTCCCATTTTCATACCATGTTACATCCTCCTCTTCATTCATATGCACTGCTTTTTGTTTTCTTTATAACGATTGCACTGACCTGTGAAGGCTATGCCTTGGTATCTTACATGCAAGTTATCTGTGACTTTTTGTGAGACACAGACGTTCTTGAAAACGGGGTATGCTATAAAATGAACACCTCAACGTCAGGCATAAGCAGGCCTCGAAAAATCCTAAGAATGTTACTAGTCCTGCAGGTCGAGTAACTTGAATAATCTACTCGACCATAATTGTAATGTACTTGACCCTTAAACGGGTATCAATTGTGTGAGCCTTGGAAGATATTTTGCTTAACAGAATCGCCCTTTATTCATTCTCACCTGAATGTACCTTCAAATATGTGAGCTCTGCATTTATTCTGTACAAGAAAACGTATTTGTTTGATTAAATGGACTAAACGTTTGCTCCATGTATAAAAAGAATCTAGCCCACAAATAGGGGACACGTGATCCATTACTTGCCCCTTAGTTTACTAATAGTATTGCTACCAGGTCAGGAGTGTTTCTAGGTTTGTTTAAACACTCATTTTTAATATATATATGTATATATATATATTACTTAAGCATGATGTGGTGGCACACTGTCATTTACAGAGATACAATTTCTAAAAAATATCTAAAACCTTCCCACTAACTTTCAGCTTTACTGATGAAAGTATACAGGGTATTCACAAATCTGTGAAAATCGAGTTTCAGAAAACATTTATTCTTTGAACATCACCAAGTAAAGTGTTCTGATTTGTTTTCATCCTATTAAAATATTTTTTCATCATACAGAAGTACAAACAATGGTCTTTCACGACTACTGAAATATATTTTGAAATGTTTGTACAGTTGAGTTAGCTATTTAAATGTTGTTAGGAAAAACCTGACAAAATCCTGGAAGTCTGCAGTCAGAAAAAAATTAATTGTAAGACAAACTGAATTTTGACCTATGCTTCTAAACACAGAGCATACATGACAAGAAGATTTAAAGGCCTCCTTCACTTTCTGACTGAACAAAACACCTGTTCTTTGTCAACCCACAAGAAAGGTCCAGTAGGTTCTAAAAATAGCTCGACCTGATAAAATATGACTCACCATAGCATTTGTGTGAGTAGAATTTGGGAACCTCCAGTACCCCTCATGTTGTATGGCAGCGTGCATGAATGCTGCTGTCTTTCACTTCTTTTTCTATCTTGAACAGGCTCGATCACCATAACATAGTGGATTTCAAAACAAAACTGAGGCCAAGTGGTAGTTAATAAATTGGCGTTGGGGCACGATAAGCTAAATAAATCTGTAAAAGGAGCATAGCAAGTGTTTTAACCATTCTTCCTATGGATTCTTATGTTTTGACTTCTGGTCACTGTCAGGATCTGATGGGGGTCATACTTTGCAAATGCACTAGGGGTAGTGTAGGCACATCTGAGGAATTTAAAATGGGTATGTTTATGTCTGTGATTCATAGATGTAAGTTTTGTTTGTTGACAACTATAATACCAAACTTTATCCATAAGTGGGTGTTGCAATTCATGCTCCCAGGTCTCCCTAAGTTTACCATCTTGGGTTGCCAGTAAAGATAAGCTAGTTTAGTATAGTTTGAACACCATGCTTCTACCCGTTGGGTCAGTGATCAACGTTGTCAGGGGTGTGAACTACTTGGGTGGCAAGGGGTATGTGGTGACCTGTGCGTTTAAAGTGCTAAGTATGCGGTGAAGAATGAAGTGGTCCATCGGATTGACATCCGCAAAGCGAGTATCGTCAGCATGTGATAATACATGTCCGTCGGGGAAAAGATCCCCAAAGGTGTGCAAGTTGAAACTGGCTAGTGTGCGCGTGACGAGTAGCAGGCACCAACCAAAGATTGTCGGTGATGGGCTAGGAAAGGGAGTACAGCAGTTACTCACCCACATAAGGGGAGACCCAACTGGTTGTTAAAAGGGTAACGATGTCTAAAGGGTCCGGGGGAGGGGGGTATCCCCTGTGGAAAGTATGGCTTGTAGGGGCAAGGTGTCTGCTTGGTCCTGTTTGGGTATGGTGTAAGGTAGTCACTTGTGTTCATGGTACCAGTGGTACACAAATTGGCACTGCACCACTAGGTAGTAAATCTGAAAGTGTGGCATTCCAAAGCCACCACGCACTTATGATAGGGTCAGTATGTCTCAGCCAATCCGGGGTAGACGTCCTGCCTACACAAGGCGAAGTAGCAGAGTGCACAGTGACTGAAAGAAGAAGTTCGTAAGTGGGATTGGTATGTTTATAAAAAAAGAAAATCTAGTTAGCACCACCATCTCATTGATTGCAGTCTGGCCGGCCATTGAAAGCGGTAGTCTAACCACCTCACAATGCAAATTGAGCATTGGATTAATCAAGTGAGCAGGATATGCAGCCTAGTTGCCAGGCATCAGGCCCTGCTGGTTGCGAGAACAGGATGGAGGGCAGTGGGAGAAGGGAGGGGGCTGGTGGAGCACCCAACTGGAGGATGTGAGCGGGGGAGAACACAGGTGGCCCGGGAGGGCTAGGTATCCCGAGTCTCAGGCTCATCTGTGTCACCTGTCGCCGTGGGGTCTCCAAGACTGGAGCCAGGCCGCTGGTCACGTGTGTGCCTCCCAATCTCCCCAAAGCCATCTGTCAGTTTGTCCAGCCCCCTGACGTTGGGACAATGTCTGCAGTCATCAGCACGCCTATGATGGTGCCAGATTACATGTGGTGCACCTTAATACACAACATTTGGGACTCTTGCGGCTGGAGCGTCACAGCCATTACAGACGCTGGCGTGGCCATCCCCCTAGCTTATTGGATTTTTGTTTTTTTATTAGGATTTTGTCATTTGCACCATTGCAAATCGAAAGTGGGGACACTTGAGTGTGAGACGCAGAACTCCTTAGTGGTGCATATTCTTTTCTTGCTATTACGTTTCTTCTCATGCTGTCTGAGTGCTTCTATATATTTTACCTGTGATGTCCCTTTTGTTGAACATGGGAGGAGAAGAAACTGTTTCTGTTAAAGTTGAGATTTGTGCTTGAGGCCAGAATTGTTTCATATCACGTTTTGAAGTAGTCTTTCTATAACCACCCATGCAGTAGCTCAGCCAGTTCCACACTTTAACCTTTACTGTTCTAACTGCATAAAGTAGCTTAATATTGGAATTAAAATAAGTACTCCAGGGTGGGTGCGTTTTAGTAAGAGTTCCACTACCGTTATCATTGTGTTTTTATGCTATCCTGATCCTTCCGAAGATTTGATTTTCAAATCATTAGCGTTTGGGCTATGTACATTTATGGGTGTTGATGGAACACTATGCGACACTTCGGTGGTGGCCCTGCTTTACACAAATCCTTGGAAGCAATACAAGCTGATTAACGGGACACCAGTAATTAATCAAATACCTGAAAGTACTTGTATTGGGTTCTGAATACAGATGGGTAACCTTTGGTAAGTAGTGTCTGTATGGTGAGTTGTGACTCTTGGGTGGTCTGTTTGTTGTAAGCAGCTTCCGTATCCGTGAGAGGCGGGTAGTATATACTACTGTCACGATAGCACTTGCTTTCCAAAGTTTACTGGAGACAGCAGGTGATTGGACAAAAGTGGTGTTTTAGGAAATGTAGGTTCTATTCTCAATGCTGCTAATTAGCACATACATGGATCAGGCTATTATGCAAACTGATGAAAGATTCCCTGTGGCCATTCATACCATACACGGCTTGCACTGCATGCAGGTGCGTTTTAAGGGCTGTCTTCTCTGCTTGTGTGCCTAGGTTTAGTCCTCATCAACAAAAACCTCTGAAACGCAGGAGGAATCTAATTATTTTTATTTTCAAGTTCTATTTACCAAAGGAAAATACACTTTAGGCATGTGCACAACAAAACTATACCCGTGAAGGGACATGAAAACTATACTTGGATAATTATAGTTAATTGATGATCTGTGAACAGTGAGGCATATATGTTAACTCAAACGTAATCATATGAAGTATTGTTTATCACTAAGGAGAGGCAGCCAAGCAACATGATCTGTCATTATCCTCTAATAATACTTCAGAACAAAACGCACCAAAAATCAATTTTGTAATTAATTAGAAGTATTAAAGTCTGTGTGCAAAGAATAACGTTAAGGCAATGCCTGCGTGCCGTAATATGTTGTAAAATACACACATGGTAACGCAAGATCCACAGTTTATTAATTCCTGTGCATAAGTTGTTAAAATCTTACATTAGAAGGGTTGTGTGTGAGAAGCACTGGTAGCCTGTAACCCAGAACCAAGACTGTTTTGGCAGGGGAGCGTAGCCCTTTTAGATTTATAGGTAGGGACAACTTAAGTCCATTTTATGAGGCCGGCAGCCGCTATATTCCCTCCTAAGGCAGTGGAAGAAATTTTGACTGGCATGCGTGTGGAGCCCAGGATTGGAAAAGGTCTGGTGGTTGGCAAAAGTGGTCTGTTTCCCCACCTAGGCAGGATCTGATTTTCTCTTTTAATCCCTCAGCGCCCATACTTTACCGCTGCAGGATATATTTGCTTAATTGGGCTTTGCATCGTTTACAGCATTTGGCTATCACTTGTATTGGCTTTGATTCTTTGAAGACCTTTTGTTTGACCAACAAATATCATGCGAAGAGCTAAGGATGGATTCCCCTAGTCATCAAGGTCTTTGTGAATAGAATTTTATTGAATTCCGTCTTGCTGAAAAGCTGTTGAACCAATATAAATTAATGCTCAACTTGGAGACAGTGTGATTCCAGAAGTGCTCCGAACAGTTGCTGGCTTTCTTGTAGACAAGTCCGAAAGTGCAACTATAAAGACTTTTTTTTTTTTTAAAGAGACATAAAAGGGACATTGAAGTTTAGAATTCAGTCGCTGGAACATTTTTGTTTTCTGCTGAGTGGGTTCCGATGATCAAAAAATCCTTTAAGGTAGAGGTTTCAATAGATGAAGGAATGTACTGGGGAGCGGTAGCAAGTTAATAGGCATAGAGGTTGTGTGGGAGGAGGGCGCACAAGAGACTTTGATTTTGCAGTTCAGAATGAAGAACTTCATGACCCATTTTCTTTCCCATGATTGTAGACTCCAGATCTAACAAAAATGTCTGAACATAATAAGAAAGTTATGTAACATATCTGAAATCTTTCAATCCATTTCATTTTTGAAAGAAAAATACACTGAATACAAAAGTTATGGACAGTGTGGTATCTGTTTCCCTCTTTCAAAGTGGGTGGTTGGGTGAGTGATGATACATCTGTTTAAACTTACTGCCATCCATGTCCCAGTTGATATTGAATTCTACTCATAACGCTCTTCAAATTCCAGGATGTGTGGTAACTCTTTTTACTACCCCTTCTTAAATGATACATTTTGAGGGCAAACGCACACCCACAATTTTCCCCAGGTAAAACCTGCCAAATTTTATTGGGAAAAGGGCAGAGACCTGCTGATTTTGGTGCTCCGACTACCAAATCTGCTTATTATGCCTCAGGGAGAACGTGGAATAGATTATATATATTGCTCCAAACAAACCTAAACATCTTGGCATAAGATTTTATTGGGTTTGATAATTATGGCATCCTACACCAGAGTATTCCTAATATCAACCTGAGGTCCTCACATTCAGTAAGCCCTGTGTTTTGATGAGGTGGTCGCATCTGCTCCGTGTTAGACTTGGCAGCTGTTTGGCTTGTCTCCCCAGTCTTTTTGCCTTCTAACCTCCTGCTTTTATGGTATACTGGACTCTGTTTTTGCTGGTTTGTCTCTGCACACTTTACCACTGCTGATCAGTGCTAAAGTGCAAATGCTCCCTCTGTAAATTGTATTGATGATTGCGTTATCCATGGTAGGTCCCTAGTACAGTGCACTGGAGGTGCCCAGGGCCTGTAAATCAAATGCTACTAGTGGGACTGCAAATCAAATGCTACTAGTGGGCCTGCAGCACTGGTTTTGCCACCCACATTAGTCGCCCTGTAAACATGGCTCAGACCTGCCACTGCAGTGTCTGTGTGGGCAGTTTTAAACTGCCACTTCGGCCTGGCAAGTGAACCCACTTTCCAGGCCCAAACCTTCCCTTTTTGATCATGTAAGGCACCCCTAAGGTAAGCCTTAGGTAGCCATATGTGCAGGGTGCAGTGTATTTAAAAGGTAGGACATATACTGGTGTGTTTTACATGTCCTAACAGTGAAATACTGCCAAATTCGGGTATCACTGTTTCAAGGCTTATCTCGCGCGTAGGTTAGCATGGGGGCTACCTTTAAATCACTTTAAAGCGCAGATTCCCTTTGAGAGCAAATAGAAATGTGGAGTTTAGGGTCTCTGAACTCACAATTTAAAAATACATCTTTTGGTGAAGTTAGTTTTTGGATTGTGAGTTTGAAAATGCCACTTTTAGAAAGTAGGCATTTTCTTGCTTAAACCATTCTGTGACTCTGCCTGTTTGTGTATTCCCAATCTGGGTCAGTTTGACAGTTGGGTTTTGTTACACCTCTCTTCTAGACAGTGACACAAAGGGAGCTGGGGTGTAGCCTGCATATCCTGATGAGCCATCTGAGCTAGAGTGGAGGGAGGAGTGGTCATTCACGCCTGAAATGACTGTGCCTGCCCTCACACAATGCAATCTCCAACCCCCTGGTGTGTGTCTGAGGCCAGGCCTGGACAAGAAAGGATCTTTAAAAAATACTTGAGACTTTGCTTTGAAGTTTGCCAACTTCTAAGGCAAAAGGGGGTATAAGTATTGGACCCAAAACCCAAGACTTTTAGAATCTTTCTGGAATCAAGAGGACCCTCTGCCCAGGAGACGAGCTGGAGGAGGAGAACTGTCCCTTTGCTGTGTTGCTTTGCTGGACTGACCTGCAGTTGCTGCTTCTACCTGAAAAGAGTGGAAAGGGTGAACTTTGCTGTGTGTCCTGCTTGAGAAAGTTCTCTAAGGGCTTGGAGTAGAGCTTGCCTCCTGTTGGAAGTCTCAGGGACACCAAAGACTTCAGTTTCCTCGACCTACAGCACTGGGAACTGTGTGTTTTGTGCTGTTCAAGAGGAGCAACCTCCAGGACGCCTCCAAAGGCCCTCATTTAAAGTTGGGTATGACGGAATGCCTGCCATAAATTCGAACCTGCCAGTCTTGTGGTTCCCTCTTAGCATTCAGATTTCGAGGCAAGTGCTAGGTTTTCGACTGCAGACCTCCTGCTGGCTCCTCAGACAGAAACCGTAACTCATCAGTCTGCAACTGGACTTCAGCTTCTTATTGGCTATTGCTCCACTCTACTTAGGGCAGACAACTGTCATTGATTTTCTTCTTCACTGGACAGCCATGCAGTGCATGAGGTTCTGGAAGGTAAATGTGAATGTGACCCTAATGTGCAGGGAAACTTACTCAGGGATTTGGGTCTTTTTCATTTCAGCAACAAACCCTGCTGAAAGAGAGTGCCAAGTGGTCAGAAAAAAGATGATGGCCTGTTTTACATTCATGTGCAATAAAAGTCCATCTGCTACCCTACGTAGGCACTATCATCACAGTCAAAGCGATATCTGCCACAGGGGTGGAACGGGGGGTGGTCTCTAATTATGGCAGGATGTCCTCCGCTAAGGAACAAGTGGCCAGAACCACTGGAGAACGGACGGTCTGACAGGACCACCCAACAAAAAACAAACCCTCCGCAGAATTCTCTGCGTTTTTCAGTTTGGGTTCTCAATGTGCTTATGAATGGCTCTTTTCCACCCACTTTTCTGTACTATTTCCACTCTGATTTTGTGTGATTAAAAGGAAAGCCTAATTTAGCCAAGATATTTGAATTGTACTTTTGGAAGCATCTCATATGTTTGTCTTTAATGTTTTATTTTTCTGGTGTGATGTCCTAAAGTCCTATATTATTTCACATGTCTCCTTGTCACAGCATCCCCCAGTTTCCCAATTTAGCGATACCTACAGGGTTTTCTTTCTGGAAGTAATCTCATCTGCAACTGCAGTTGGGTATCTCAGCGATTTACCTTTCACAGTCATTGTTTCTGCCACTCAATATCAGCAGCAGTGACGGAGCAGTTCTCCTAAATGCCTCCCATATTGTATCTAATGTTGTGGTGAAATGTGGCCCTTTAGGTCAGACTGATTAAGGGTATTGTATGGATATCACGTTACCTTGATCGCGGTACTATAGTTGGACTTTGGGCAGCATAACCCCTTCATTGTACATAGACTTGTTTACAGTTATTACTGTTCTAGGGGCTCTGCGTATAAAAAGCCACTTCTGATCTGGAAGGATTTTCAAGTGTAGGAAAAAGTATTCCTTATAATAATCTGCAAGTGTTGCTTATTTAGTGCTGCAGCTTGCCTTCAGTCTGCCGCTTTTCAGTTCTGTCTAGATCGTCTAGAGGCCTTACCTGAATTGCTTATAGGAAACATATCAGCAATTTATTTCTGTTAAAGCAAACAACATATTTTGTAGTAAATGAGCTGCAAAGCTGAGTTCGCCCATCAGTAAATAAATCTGCAGTCTGGTAGTTAGCTGCACTGGGTGAAGCTGGAAGCAGCACACTATTACCACAGAGAGACCTACTCTGGGGAGGATGGGTCACCTACAGGGGTATCGAGTGATTCACCGGGTGGGTCCACACTGGAAGACAAGGGAGGTCAAGACTCGTCCTACCATGACACTTAACCAGGATGGTTTTCGATTGCAGTGCTGTACCTCTGTCGATTTGTTATCTAATGTAACTTGCCTCCGAGATGACAAAGTATGCTGTATTAAATATTATTGAGTTCTGTATAGTGCAATATCTGTTCTTTGTTGATTAATGAAAATAATTTAAAAAAAAGAGACCTACTGGTTTTGCCAGTGCTTGTTTCATTTAGCATGTCAAGACAATAACTATCCCCTCTTATAAATATCACAATAGATAATCTTGGAAGTGTAGGCGATAATTTTGTGATTCTCAGCATGTTTTTACAAAGATGAATCCGCCACATCTCTTATTATTATTTATCATAGTGAAGTCACAAATGACTCAAAACTGTGGTAATGTTTAACGCTTGAGGTAATGTGGTTAATTTCTCATAATGTTTCGTTCTGAATGTCTATTTCAGCCACATTCATTGCTTAATGTATTCTTCAGGGCAGAGGTTTGTGTTGTTTGTTCTTGAACACGTTTTTAGTGTAGTGAATTGCCGATTTGATGAAAAGTACACAACTGCTCAAATGTTCAGTGGAGGAATTGCTCTTTTCCCCCCAACCTCTTCTATACTATTTCCCTACAGTAGGTGAAGAGCAGAGAGTACAGGAGTGGTGCTGCTTAGTTGCCAATACATTCAAGAGGTTTGTCAGCAAAGGGAAGTGACAAGGTGAAGCGTTTTGCTACACATGTGAGTTAGAATTTAGGAAGTGTAGAAGTGTCTGTTTAAGTACACACATGCACACGCCTACCCGTGTACAGTGAAGTTCACCGAATCCCATGCAGTCTTCATCTTTCTCTCCACAAATTTTCTCCCCCTACGGTACCAGGTATTAAGTTAGTATTTACACAATTGAGGTGGTATGGGAGAGGGGGGACCCTCAACTTATATTTTGTCAGTTTATTGGTTGATGACTATTGCATCTTGAAAGCAGTGTCAGGCCCTATGTGGGTTTGTGGAGCAAAATTCTCAGGCTCACTGTGTTGAGGAAGAGAAGAGAAAGAATATACAAGCAAATCGGAGAAAATTAAAAACTCCTTTTCATTTACTGTTTTCAATAAAAACAGGGGAACATCATATCATTTCTTCCTGTCATTTTGAAGATCTGCTTCTACCTGCACTTTCTACATGCTAATGTTTTCTGCTCCTGTTTGGTTCCAGAATACTGCTTTCTATCTCGGAGGATCCTTTCGTCTTCTCAAGGAGTTGGAGTTTCTTCATTAATACTTTAATTTGTGGGACCCCTTAGTCTTCTGCTTCTCTATGATTGATTGCCAGAGTATGCTCAATTTTGGGCCATTATCTGTTTTTTTTAGTAGGAAGCAGTGGTTCTTATTAGGTCTAGGTGTTGGTGTGGTACAGATGGAGTAGACAGTGAAATTGGGGTCCTCTACAATTTTTTCAACTAAGGTCATCCTAAATGTTCAGCAAGTAAATGGTGACCTTCCAATTGCTTCTTTGGTTTGTGAACGATTTGACATTTTTTTAATAATGTGTCCTGCATCTCTTTACATTCAGTGCATCTCCTCTGCTTTTAGCTGCATTATTGCATCACTGTGATTTTTGCACTGAAACTATAGAAGTGCTATGAACAATGCCTTTCACCAAGTGAATAAAATGTGTTGATGCTTCCTTTCGTTGCCTTTCTGTTCTCATCGATGTTTTTATCACTACTTCCTTTCTTTTAATAGCTGCTTTTCTAGTGTACAGCTTTGAATGGCCTGAAGAGACTAGAGTTCTGAAACCTAGTGCTCTGTACATCAGTGAGTCATTAGGGATTTAGGACCTTGGTACTAGGCGAACAAGTTAGACAACTTAGCTAACTCCCACAGAGGATACAATATCTGATGTTGGAGTCTTGTTTGTGCTCCTCTATTGGAAAGGGTTACAAAAATGAATGAAGATCGAGCTTGTTGCAACTAAATGTTGAGAAGCCATTTACAGACCTGTCATTTAGTTGTTCATGTGTTTCCCGTGGGGCTGAAGTCTCTGAAGGCAGATGTTAAAGCCCACTTCTGCTATGTGTCTCATTTTCACCAGCTCTCCGGAGTTTATGGCAGCAGGTGGCTGAAGTAGGTGACGTGTAAAGGAATGAAAGAAAAAGAAAGAGAAAAGAGGCCTTCTGGAAAAAAAAATCCCAGTGCTGGTTTTGGTTTAGCCCGATTTACAAAGGTATTTCCCTACTTTAATTATTTCATCAAATCTTTGCTGTTTAAAATAGCAATAATAACACTAATGCACATAGCACTAATCATAACTATTCTTACAGCACCCATTAAATACCGAATTTCCTCTGGTCGTTTAAATAGTGTTACAAACACAGTGCTTGTCCCTTTTTTTCAACGCCAGAATTAAAGGCTGTGTGAAGTCTTCCAGAATTCAAACCTGTGGTCACTGGATGAGTTCTCAACTCACTGTAAATGTATTATTATTCTCTTTTTTGGAATGCCATCTCCGGGATGTTTGGGTCAATTGAAGTGTCTGAGAATGTTGATTGAGAAAATGCTAGATCTAAATTAGATTAGGATTGAAAATGTGCCAGATCATTTTTCAATAAAGAAAATGTCAGATGGGTTAGGGACTGGAAAGTACCAAACATTTAGAAATGCAAAGTAATAGAACAATGAGGCTTTTGAAAGTGGCAGATACATTTAGGAGTCACAAGGAACCACATCATTTTAGTTTAAAAAAGTTAAAAATAAATTGGGTTATAGAAAGTAGTACATCTATTGAGAATTTCGATATTTTTCAAATCTATGGAGGAGGACAAATGTACCAGATGTAATGGAATTTAGGAAGTATTAAACTGAACCTTTAGTACATGCCTAATCTTCGAAGGGTGAAAGGCTGAGTGGATCCACCATGACTTGAGCCTGTAACCACGAGGTTAAAAAGACATCTGTGGAGTTGATACATATGACCTCTGGGCTAATAGACCCACCTAACATACATCTAGACCAACTACATATTCTCTAATTCTCTATACAGGTTCAAAGAAGAAAGGTGTATTTTTGCTCAATAGTTTATTATCATGTTTAGATTGGTTTATTGGTCAGTGTGAGAGGTAGCATGTATAGTAGATGTTATGAAAGGGGGGAAAACGTTTGCGCTTTATACTTTGGAAAATGTACTTCCATCTGCTATAAATGTATTGTACTGAGAATGTGTACTTTTCAATTAGTACTTAGATATTTAGATTGTATTTCCCTTTGTTGCATGAGGAAGACTGGGAATTTGTAAATGTGCAAAATGTCCTGGGAGATATCATGAATGTTACCTAATTTCTCAAGGCAGATTACATGTGCAGATCAGTTTTATTTCTAGGTTCCACTCTCTTTGTAGCTGCCACTTAGAAAGAGATCAAGTATTTTAATTAATGAATAGAATCGCTGTTGGACCGATTTGTCTATGCTAATTTCATTTGATATTTGGTCCTGGATTTGACACTTTGCTGTGCCATTTTAACTTAACAGATCTCCTTCCTTCACTTGGTAAACCACCTACATTTGCAGAGGCACAATGTAAAGCATCTGGCTGTGCCCATGTCTCATCAAATCCGTATTATTTCGAAAGGTTTCTGTTAAGCTAAACAGTTGTATCCATAAATGTGCTGAGCAGACCTGGTCTTCTTCGCTGTTATACTACAAGTAAAGTTCCCTGCTCTCCTGTTGGCGTAACAGAAGTGTAAGGAGGTGACTAAGATCTTTACCAGTCTGAAACTAAACAGATCAGCAATTACAGTTCTTAAACTATGATTTGCTAAATGTTGTAAGCCAACATTATGAGCTTCTTGTTATGTTATGTTGCTAAACCTCCCAGTAAAAGCCCTGATCCAGAAGTAGTCAAATCCAGCTTGAATTATAAAAAACAAATGAACAAGAAAAGTGTAGTATCTTTTACAAGGCCAGCATTTGAAAAACTACATAATTCGTGTAGCATCACCATGCTGGATCTATTCGAGGCTACCAATTGGAAAACCTTGGAAGAGCACTGCGCAACAGGATAATTTAATTGTTTAAGTGAGTTGGAAATCCATCTCAGTAAGCGTTTTAAGTTGGCATGTTTCACACATCTAACTTCCTTATTAACCCAATTCTAACTTTGACTAATGTTCCTTGCTGTCTTTCTATATGTTGGGCTAATGTTTCTGCTGTTTTTATGTATCTCATCACATCTTAGTAGAAGTGTGGAAAGTACTGAGTCCCAAGTTACCTACTTAAACAAAATATAATTTATTTGGGCACTCCTTTTGACCAGAGTGGAAAATGGTATGTTAAGTTCTGGAAGCTTTCCCACTGCTATCACTTGGTGGGAAGTAGAGCGATAGTACTGATGTTTGAGAAGTGGTGCTACATCTTTGCTCTTCAGTGATCATGCTGCCTCCACCCTCAAAAGCACTGGAAAGCTGTTTAGTAAGCTGACCCTCAATGTTGTACATGATTGACTTGAGAAATAAAAGGTGATTTTGGTGCCACAGTATCAGTTTAGATTTGGCACTGGAAAGCTGTTTGGTAAGCTGACCCTCAATTTTGTACATGATAGACTTGAGAAATAAAAGGTGATTTTGGTGCCACAGTATCAGTTTAGATTTGCCAGTGAGCCATTTAAACCTGCTTGACTGTCTTTTTATTTATTTAATTTTTTTATTTTTTTTAGATAGATGATTCATTCCCTCAAAAGGATTTCATCCTTTGTATCTAATCATTCTTCGGTGCTCTCTCTGCCTCTGTCTCCTCCTGTGTCTCCTTCCATAAGGTTCAGCATAAAGTCTGTCTTTATTTAACATTCATGCTGCTTCGGTGAGAATGAAGTTAGAAGTGACCACCTTCTTACAACATGCGCATGAAAGATTCAGGCAGGAGAAGTGCTCTAGAGTGCACAGCGTGTGTGTGTGTGTGTGTGTGTAGTAAATAGAGGCATTTATTGTGTAAAGATCTGCAGGAAAGGAAAAATAAAGTGGTTAAAATACAGCATTCCTAATTTTGTAACCCACGTGTCCAATACACAGTGTACGGGGTATGCACATGTAGTGTTGGGAAAATGCGTCCAGATTAGCAGTTTACCTCAATGCAACACTTATTCTCACATAATGTAGATTTTCCTAGTAATTTATGACGGAAAGTCTTAATTTTATTAAAGACACGGAGGCGAATATTATGCGTTCTTTTCATGCTTTATTTAAATAGCAGCAGTCAAGAAAACTACAACTCCCAGCAGAGTTAGCGACCTCGTAACCAATGGGAGTAAAACTGTAAAGGCAACCAGCCAATCACAACAATACATGAACTATAGAGAGTACGCTTGACTGCGCACAGCCCTCTTTTCTTGAGCGAGCAAATTTAGTTAGAAACATAAAACAACGGATAGATGAGTCCAATAATAGCAAATGCCAATGAGATTGAACAGAAGTCCTGCAGCATAGTGATGATGCGAACTGTATGTGGATGAATTTGTAGATCCCTCGAAGTTTGCGATGATACGTCCTGCGCCGTCCCGCTGCATGATGAGAGAATAGAGCCGGTAGATTCATCCTGAAGCTGGCGGAAGAGCCGGAGTCGCTGGGAGGGAAGAAACAAAGTACAGATTAAAAGCAGTACTTGTGGTGGGATAATATTCGCCTCCGTGTCTTTAATAAAATTAAGACTTTCCGTCATAAATTACTAGGAAAATCTACATTTTATGACAAGACCGGAGGCTCTTATTATGCGCGTTTAAAGCTTATCAACAACAATAGTAGCGGCAGATGTAACAGGTTTACAGTAAAAGGTTTTAAACACGTTATCATTGGACCAATCTGCGGACCTGAGAATGTGCTCCAAGCTGGAACCCAAGGCAAAAGCCTTGGAGGCCATGGCACCCCTGGCTGAATGAGCCCCAAACACTGAAATATCAATCCCGGCCAGAGACATAATCCATTTGACCCATCGAGCCAACGTAGCCGCAGACACAGGCTTATGGGGCTTACGAAATGATATTAACAATTGGGAAGATGAAGACGTTCTCAGGACCGCAGTTCTTTTTTCATATTCTTTTAAACAAAGACCCACACAGAGATTTGGTTTATCTGGAAAGAAAGGATAAAAGACCGAATGTAGATTAGTCTTAGTACGTCTGGAGATATGAAACATAACTCCCGATGGCAAATATTGACGGGCGGAAACATCCAAGGACTTAACGTCCGACGTTCTCTTCATGGATATTAAACACAGAAGCATAGTAAGTTTAGCAGACAGCATTTTGAGTGTTAGGAAAGAATTATCCGGCCAATTGACAATAAAGTTCAATACCAGTGAAACGTCCCAAAGATGTGAGTATTTAGCAGAAGGGGGTCTGGAAAGCTTAACGCCTTTCAGGAGGCGACAGATCAAAGGGTGGGAACCGATCGGAGTACCTTCCACTAGAGAATGATTAATAGATATTGCCGATCTGTATAGATTGATTGTCCGATAAGATTTGCCTAGACCCGCCTGGGCGGCTAGAAAGTTAATAATCAGGTTGACATCCGCTGAAACGGGATTGGCACATTGTCCCACACACCAGCTTGACCAAAGAGCCCAAGCTGACTCGTATGCTCGTCTTGTGCCTGGTGCCCATGCATTGTTAATAAATTCCGTAGCTTCTGACGAAATCGGGAAGGATTGTTGGGAAGGCCGGAAACAAACCATGCTGACAGAGTTAGGGAACCGTCTAGAATTAGATTGTGGGGACGCCCGACTGGGTCCAGGAGAAGAGATGGGAAATTCGGAAGAAGAATTGGAAAATCTACCGCAAGTTCGAGAAGAGGAGGAAACCAGATCTGTGATTGCCAAAAGGGAGCCAGAAGAACCAAGGACGCCTGTTGGCGTCGGACTTGATTTAGAACCCTGTTGATAAGGATAAAAGGAGGAAACGCATAGTTTAGAGACTGAGACCAGTCTTGAAGGAACGCGTCCGTGGCTAGGGCTAGAGGATCTGGACGCCAACTGAAGAAACGGGGAAGCCGAGCGTTGAGTCTGGAAGCAAAAAGATCTATCTGAAATGGGCCCCACTTCCTCTCGAGATACCGGAAAGCTGAGCGGTGCAACATCCAGTCGCTGTAATCGGATAAATGACGAGAATGCCAGTCTGCAGTGGCGTTCAAGGAACCTGGAAGATATTCGGCTATGAGAGAAAACTTGTGAGCCAGGCAAAATTCCCAAAGACTCTTGGCCAGAAGTGCCAACGGTCTGGATCTGGTGCCCCCGAGGTGATTGATATACCGAACTGCCGCGATGTTGTCCATACGAAGCAGGATAGCGCATTGAGCTCTGTTTTTTGTAAAGCTTTTGATCGCAAAGGAGCCTGCAAGAAGCTCTAAACAATTTATGTGCAATCTGGACTCCCCTGCGGACCATGTACCGCCAGTCGATATCGCCCCACACCGGGCGCCCCAGCCTGTGAGACTTGCATCTGATTCTAATACAAGATCTGGCACAGAGGGGAAGATGCACCTGCCGTTCCAGGCTTCTAAATGGGATATCCACCATTGGATTTCCATTTGCGATTCTTGGTCGAGAGTCACGAGGTCGGAAAAAGCCAAACCTCGGCGAAGATGAAGAATCTTGAGGCGTTGTAGAGCGCGGTAATGAAGGGGCCCCGGGAAGATAGCCTGAATGGAAGAAGCGAGGAGACCTACCACCCTTGCAAGGGCTCTGAGAGAAATAGAGTCTTTTTGAAGAGTTAAAGCTAGCTCCTTTTTGATTGCTGAGATCTTTGCCTGAGGGAGGAGCAAGGAAGCTGACACAGAATCTATCTGGAAGCCCAGGAACTCTATCTGTTGTGAAGGTATGATTGCTGATTTCTCGAGATTTATTAGGAAACCCAGATCTGAAAGAAGGGTAGAAGTTATGTGAAGGTGATTCAGAAGAGAAGCCTTGTTCTGGTGCATAATCAGAATTTCGTCCAGATAAATGATAAGTCTGATGCCTAACGACCTGAGATAAGCTACCACTGGTTTCAATAACTTTGTAAAGCACCAGGGAGCGGAAGACAGGCCAAACGGAAGGGAGGAAAAATGAAAAGTTTCTGAATTCCACTGAAATTGAAAGAATTTCCTGTGGGAAGGATGAATGGGAATGGTTAAGTATGCGTCTTGTAAATCCAATCTGACTAGCCAGTCGAATTGGAGCAAAATATCCCTGAGATGGATGATAGTCTCCATCTTGAAATGACGATAAACTACGAATTGGTTGAAGGCCTTCAAATTGATCACTGGACGAAGTTTCTTGTTCTTCTTGTGAACAAGGAAGATAGAACTGAGGAAACCTGACGGATCCAGACTGCAGTGCTGGATAGCCTTTTTTGTGATAAGAGATTGAATCTCTGCGGAAATTAGAGAAGACATTTGGAGGGAGAACTTTGGGAGAGGAGGGGGAGAGGATTGAAAGGGGGGAGAAAGAAGTTCTATGCGATATCCCTGTACTGTGGAAAGAACCCATGGGTCGGAAGAAATTGATTCCCACTTCTTTTGAAAGAAACGAAGCCGACCTCCCACGGGAAGGCCAGAAGGTTGGTTTACCTTGGTTGTTGGCCGATCTGGCGAAACGTTGGCCGCGACCGCGGAATCCCCTTGACCGCTGGGGGTAAAATTGAGGCTTGAACTCTTGTTGGTAGGTGCCATAAGAGTTTGGATATGCTCTGGAGCCTTGGTTCCTGTAGGGACGGCCGGTAAAGCGACTCCTACCTCTACCGGCCCGGGCGAAAACCCGCTGATTGAAAACCTTTTTCATCGATTGCTGAGCCTTATCAATAGACGAGAAGGTTGAAACAAACCGGTTTAGATCCTTGATGAAGGAACTGCCAAACAGATTGCCCTCAGCGTGGACACCGGGGTCCCGAGTGGCGAGATTGGCCAGTTTAGGATCCATCTTTAAGAGAAGACCCTTCCGTCTCTCGTGAATTATTGCCGAATTAGCATTTCCTAAGAGGCAAAAGGCCCGTTGGATCCATAGCGAGAGATCTGCAGGGTCGATTGACCCGTTTTCCATCCTTGCTGTTTCGGCCAGATCGAAAATCCTCGCTAGAGGTCCTACCACATCCAAAAGCTTATCCTGGCACGTGGTCCAGGCTTTATCAACTCCCTTACGGGGGTCCTTTCCGTATTTTGTAAAAAATGTGATGAGACTCTCATCTATAATTGGAGTGGCCGTGATGTTAGAGTCCAATGCCGGTCTGGGGCATTCCGATTTCAATTTGGCCCGAGTCTGCTTATCCAGGGGCAACCGTAAACGAGCGGAAATATATGCGCCAACATGGTCCAACGGGAGCCATTCCGTTGAATTTGGGTGGTGGATAAGGGATGGGTCGAACATAGGAACGCCATCGGCGTCCATTACACTGGAAGTGGGTTCGTTTGAAGACATTTTTGCCCTTTTTCGAGGTGGGGAAGGAAGTGAAATTGCCTCATCCGGGTTATCAGACTGGTCTGACATGTCCATATCATCATCATCTGTGTCCAAAATTTTTTCAATCACTAATTTACTTGGCGCTGAAATATGCTTCGCTTTGTTCTTGCATTTTTTGTGAGGTGTCGCAATGGGCACCGAAATCCCCTCCTTGGAAGGAGGCCTGGGAGGAAACAAGTCCTCATCCTGGTGTGAGCAAAGCTCACTTGCCTTAACTGCGCCCTTACGTGATTTGTTCGACAATATTTTCCTTTTTCTGCTTTCCCCCGCAGAATGGGCCTTGGCTTTGGACACCATGGACAATACTGAATTTTCGATGTTCTTAGACATCTTATCCATCGTTGCTTTAAAAGCACTTTTCATGGAGGAATGTATAAACTCACTTATATCTTGTTTGAGCAAATCCTCCTCCTCCCCTGATTCTGACAACGAAGGGGAATTAGAATTCATTATTATCTTGACAATTTAGACCAAGAACGGATGAAATAGAGTAAAAATCACCAAAACTGGTTAATGAAGAGTTAACTAAGGAGCAAAACGCTCCCAACTGAACAGGCACGCCCCCAAGGGCTGGAACAGAGTCTAATGGGCGGAGACAAGGCGTGTTCCCTGAGGCGAGAGACGCGTGAAGAATTTCAGAGGAAACCCGACCGTCGAAGGGGCCTGACGCGGTAAGCTTTCCTCAGCCGCGCAATGCCGTGCGTGCCGCTGACAGGAGCAGGGACAGCTGTTCGAACGTGACCGTTGAGTCGCGCTCGACAGCAGGACCTGAATAACTTGACGGTGGTGGGGGGGGGGGGGAAGAAAAATAGACGCGTGAAAGCGCGCGACACTAAAAAGGTTGGAAACCTTTAATTTATCTGCATTTCGGCAGAAATGTAACTAACACATACCAACATAAGCATAAAACAATTCCTGAGGAAACAAAGAGAGTACTTATCTCGACTGCGCAGCAGCAAGAAAAGAGGGCTGTGCGCAGTCAAGCGTACTCTCTATAGTTCATGTATTGTTGTGATTGGCTGGTTGCCTTTACAGTTTTACTCCCATTGGTTACGAGGTCGCTAACTCTGCTGGGAGTTGTAGTTTTCTTGACTGCTGCTATTTAAATAAAGCATGAAAAGAACGCATAATAAGAGCCTCCGGTCTTGTCATAAAATTGTGAAGTCCACGATTCATGCTTGTGTAGCGCAGGAAAGTACTTGAATAGCTAAAACACCTGTAAAGTTCGACAATGTGTAGCAGGAAGCTATGCATATTGCAGGTTACACGCAGTTCCCTTACCTTTGTAATTGAACCCCAGAGAGCAAAAGCATTTCTCAAATCATCGATACGTCATGAGTCCAACCAACATGTGCTGTGTCACTCACATCTTCAGAAGGGGAAATCGGCAACCCAGCTGATTCTGAGGATTCGCTCTCTGCAGTCAAGTGCCAGTGTTATTTTGTATACAAATATTCTATGAGCAGAAGTTCCAGCTTTCTTTATGTATACCCTTTCTTCTTTACTAAAGTGTTAAAGTAATACGCACAGTTACAGTGATCAAAAACAAATATAAGATCTTCTGTCATGTGCTACATGATTGAAATGTCACCTTGTATCCATCTTGCCAGTTGTGTGAGTTACACAAACTGAGTGGATAAGCTTGTCAGCTTCTTAGAGGTACAGAAAACAAAGGGACAACTAAATGGAGATTAGAAACAAATTGAGAAGGCTGATCAGCCAAACCAATGGACTGTATTTGTTATCGGTGTTGACACATTCAGAAAGCCAGGTGATCCACCGTATGTACAGATATGACCGGTTCATTTGAACTGTTAATCCCTCATAAAAGTTATCTTAAAGAGGTGGTGACGGAGCCTTGGCACCCGCATCATTCAGAAAACTCGTAGGCTCTTGTGAATAGCACGATCTTATGGGAGAGGTAGATGTATGGTTTGTACATGCATTAGGCTGATAGTATTATAAGAATGTAAGGCTTTTAAACTTTGAACTGGTAGGTATTCACCTTTGGTTTGATACGGAGATTATCCAGTTATTGAACAACTGCACAAATAAAAACGGTTGAAATTGATTGGTGAAATATTGTTCATGTGCCCCAAAGTTTCATTGTGTTTTTCTTCCCCCTGATGTTGTGTTTCCAAGGATACACATTCAGGTCTAGAGCAGCCACATTTGGCAGTTGATTTTTGTTGGACATTAAGGAAAAGTGAACGATTATTTGCTTGCGTGGAATCTTACTTAGATTCCCCCTGTATATGTGTATTTGTTGAATGTTTTAAAGATTTTGCTAAGTGTTTTTTTTCATGACAAATTTTATTGAGTTTTATCATAGCAAACTGGCCGGCAGTTGTAGAAAAAGGAGGGAAACTCAAAATTATATCTACAATAACACAAAATGCACAGAGAAACCTTCTCACCCCACCCCGCCACCCAACAGTAAGCAGTGGTATGCATTTCAGATATTATTACGTGTTGTCGCTTTGTTTCTCCAACTCACATGTCCATTCTAGCCAATCTTTTCATTCAATAAGGAGTGTTTCCATGCAGACAGGCTGCAAAATAATAGTCCCATAGTCCTCCCAACTCTGCCAGACCTTGCTGCGCGTTTGAGGGCAAACCCTGGCTTAATATACCATGACCTCCAGGCCCATACTGTGAACTAGACCTCTCTTCCATACTGCCAAGGATGGAGGGGCCTTGGCTTGCCACTCTCTTGCAATATCTCTATTTGCCAAGGTCAGACCTAAAAACAGGACCGCCCTTTAGAACCTGTTGCCCCCAAGGCCATCTGTAACATACAGGAAGGTCAACTTTGGGTTTACAGGTATTGCCCTGGAGAGCCCCCTGCCAAGACAGGAGGTTGCCCTGTCCCAGAAATTGCTCAAGACCGCACATCCCCACGCTGTGTGGAGGAAGGAGCTGTCCCCCGCACGTCAGCATAGGCATAATGAAGAGTCCACCACTCCTATGCGCCATAAGCAATATCTGGTGTAATATACCCTGTAGAGGTATTTAAGCTGTATGAGTCGCAGGTGTGAGGTATATGAGTCACTGGCATGCCAAAATGGCCGCCTCCTGAGGCAATCTTAGAGCGTCAGGCCAGTTGTCCTTGTCATGAGTTCCAAGGTCCATCTCCCAGGTTATTTGAAGGGCTGACAGTGTATGTGAGCTGTGTATGAGTAGTGTATGATATAATGTGTCTAATGTATGATCGCCTAATTCCTCCGCAAGGTGGTCACCTTCCTGGGGATTGTAGTAGGAAGAGAGTCAAGGTTGTCTATGTAAGAGGCGAGTGCACGACAAAGTTGCAGGTAGCAATAGAATTGGCTGTGATGAAGGCAGAAGTCCGGCTGAAGCTCTTGGAAGGATTTCAGGACCGTGTCCTACATTGCATCTCCCAGGGTAGATATACCTATCATGTCCCACTTCCTTAATCCCTCTAGTTGCGCGCCCTGTCACCTACTCTCAGCCACATATGCCGGATCCGCTCACCACCATTCATTGATAATGAGCGGATGGGAAGCAAAGCAATAGGAGGATGTGTCTGCTGCTCCAATTCTGCAATTTAAGGTCGATAGAGCTTGCCAGACAGTTTTACCATGAGCATGTTATTTGGATGGAATGGGGATTCATAGTAAGTTTTATTGCCTAAAAAAAGTCCATAACAAACCAAATTATACGAAAACGTTACGCATGGCCCTGTGGGGGATGATGGGTTTGCAGTTTGGCAGAGAGATGGGGCTGCTCAAACCGCAGGATGTCACAATGCAACAGTAGTATTGTGGAACTCAGTCAGATACCTCACTGAAAGCTTCTAAGCTAATCAAATCAATTCACAGTTTAGTTAATAAATGACAACACTGGTTAACAAGTACAGGGCACTTTTTTGTTTAAATAATTTCTGTTTGAAGGCACGGTGCAATGATCTACAATGAGAACATTGATCAAGCGACACAGTGCTCAATTACTGAACATATATTACAAGACACTGTACAGTCCCCAGTACAGTGAACAATAGCTTCAGAAAGACTAATATGGTCTCATCAGGACATTTTCATCTGATTAACGCACCTGCATGAAGAAAGAAGAAAACCTCAATACGTGGCCCTATATCCTATCAAGTATGACAGTGTTTAAACCAAGATCACTCTACTCAACACTCGGTATATGAGTAGCTTGATACACCCACCCTCTCATATATCCAATTAATATTGTATAGACAAAAACATCAAATGATACATGGTTAAAATAAACAAATAAAAACCGCCTCAGTTGTGTAGGTATGCAAGTTGGAACCAATACGTGCAGTCTCCAATAAATATCCTAATGTTATCAATAATCATAGCTCTTGGTGATACCTCACCATCGCGCTAATGCAACAGAAGGCCCTCACAGCGTCTAGGAGCCACTCAGCAATATGTGCTGACAGATGATCCTAATCCTACATATATCGCCATTGTTCAGTCAGAACAGAGGCAATTGAATACAACCAAATTGTTTTCTCAGATCAGTGTGGGAAATGCAAGAACATAGAGCAGCGCCAATCCAGTAGGTGTCAGTATTCCAACTTTACACATATATAGAGGTATATCCCCTATCAGATTGTTAACTATGTACTCATTATGCACTTCAACAGATGTCACTAGGAAAATCAATCTCAGCGCTGCATGACTGATAATCTACAGGTCCTTGAGTCCACTTGTTGTGCTGTCCAACAAGTCCATCCACCCATTTACATTCTCTCACATGAAGTAGGTTGTAGAGATCACTACCTCTATTATCCAATGAATCTACCTTCACAGCTGTGTGTGTGTGTGTGTGTGTGTGTGTGTTACCTATAACTCATGCACCCACCATTTTTCGTCAAAGATTTCACTGCAGATATTGTATTGATATCAAAGGTGTCTTGAGTGCAGTAATCTGTGGGGTAATTAGCAGTGCCTGGCAAGGGCACGAGTTAGTTACCTTAGGGCATGGGTTATAGTTACTTGAGATAACTCTAGCTGTAACAGGTACATTTCTATGGTTTTGTATGTTTAAAATGTGAGCTTAACTATAACGTCCCTGTAATCTTAGATTTTTTAAAGTGAATTTCTATGTTTTTTTTTACGTATAGTAATTTTTATTACTATACATTAATCCAACCAACTTTGGGACAGCGTTGGCTGCAGGGCCTGATCAGCGGCCAGGCCCTGTGGCCAACCCCCTATAACCAACCACCCTTGGGCGTCTCATGGCCTATGGCCATGTGTGGTAGGGTTGGGCCTGCAGCCAACCTCCCTAACCACCTAGCCCTGAAAGGGACAGAAAGTGAGAGATTAAGAGCCAGAGAGAGTGATTTAGGCTTTGATGAATGATGTACTTAGAATGAGATATTTCTGGACAAATAGAAAAGAAAAATGTTTGTCAATTAAAAAGAGTGAAATCACCTTTCAGTATGTAACTTAAATATTTATAGTTGAAAAGAAACTAAAGCAATAAATAACCTCAGACTCACCTAGACTGGAACCCTTAACCTTTAGTCTGCATGTCTGAGACCTTATTTACTAGGCCAGAGGTGACTCGTTACTGTGCAGTGTCCAGACATAGCTATGACATTCAACCCACAGATTTTTAGGGTAAAAAGACTTCAGTGTTCCATCACTAGGAATGTTTAATAGTGAAAACACTAGAAAATAAACAGACACACTGGCAAGGGATACTAGGATTTATACCATTAGCCTACTGAGTGACAGCACAAGACCTTGACCATGAGGCCAGAAGTGACTCTGTACTGAATCCAAATGTAATTGTAACATTGGTACCAAACATATTGCTAGTCTGACTCTTTGAAGTCATTGTATTGAGAGACCATTACAATGGCAATCTCTCTTTTCCATTCCTGTTTGGGACAGAAGAGAGAGGGAGAGTGACAGGGCTATGAGGGGAGCCTCAAGGCTCCCGCAGTCCTAGTTGGCTCCCCTGCATCCTGTGGGAGCCGCCATTGCTCCCATAAGCAGGGAGCTGCTTTAAATAGTGGCTCCCTGCTTGTGGAAGCAATGTTTTCATCTGTTTCCCTGCACATATATTTGATAAAAACTTCACTTTCTGCAAGTGAGAGCTGTTTGACAGCTCTCACTTGCAGAAAGTGAAGTGTTTGCTCTGACTTGGCAGGAGCTGTCAAACCTCCTGCCAAGTCAGAGTAAACAGCTATTTCCTGGGGATGGGCACCCCGGTACATAGCAGAAGCCAGACCTGGGGGGGTGGTGGTCACCAGGGCCATCAGAGTGTCCTCGAGGGGGGCCTAACGGCCCCCTCCAATGTAAATAGCTCTGGGGAGGCAGGGGTCCCCTATCTTTTTCAAAATTAGCCTTGGGGTCCCGGGCGGCGGGGGTGGACAATTGCCTCCCCCTTTTAGATTTAAAAGATGTGCCCCGGGAAGGTGGCAGTCCCTTGGGCTGCAGGGGAACTGGGCGGCCCCTCTGCATTTCATTAGCAGTAGTGCCCCGGGAAGATGGCAGTCCACGGGACTATGGTGGCGGAAAGGGGGGGACAGGCAGCTGCCCACAATCAATTTGTTTAAAGCTCTGGGAAGGTGGTGGTCCCCAGTGGTGCTGGCAGTGGCGTGCAACACAACATAAAAGTGGTGGGGCGGGTGGAGAAGGTGCAGGGGCAGCATTGGTTGAACGCGTGGGGTGGGGGGAGCACGCGGGGCAGTTCAATAAAAAACACTTACCTGGTGCTGCCAGCAGCCTCGCACTCCTCTGCTTCCTGGTCCCAAAGACTCCTTGTGCAATCCCCGTGCTGCTGTCCTGCTATGACCATGAGAGCAGCGCGGGGATTGGTTTGAGCGGACTGGTTTGCCTCTCACTGAGGCACAGAGAGTCTGTACTGTATCTCCAACTGGGCTGTCAAATACAGCCAAGTTGGAGAAACCTAACTGCGCATGTCTGTTTGGCCGCCCTAGAACGGCCGGCCAAATAGACATGTGTAGTTAACTGCACTTACTCCTCCCCACCCCCCATGACCCAGCCCTGTCCCTCCCTGCCTCAGCCAGCAACAGAAAAATAAAACAGTAGTTAAATATTGTTTTCTTTTTTTTGCTGTTGGCTAAAGCCAGCGGGGCAACGCTCCCCTGCCATTGCGAAGATGTCATCGTTGGGGGAGGGGAGGAGGGTGCTGTGCGTGCCCCCACATAACAATAGAAGTTGTGGCCTGGGGAGGTGGCAGTTACCGTGGCTATGGGGGGGTTGGGTGGCTCCCCCGCATGTGTTTATTTTAAAGGCCCAGGGAGGTGGTGGTCCCCAGGGCTGCAAGGTGGGAGCAGGGGATTTGGCAGTCCCTGGGTCTGGAGGGGGAGGTTGGTGGGCACCGCTCTCCCCCCACATTTGATGAGAAATTGTGCCCTAGGAAGGTGGCAGTCCACCCCGTGTTCAAAATGTCTGTGCATCTGAGACCTGGCCCACTCAGGGGCTTCTTAGAAAGAAGCGCAGCAGCCTGCGCTTGTTTTTTAAAAATAAAAAAGTACTGCAAATTTGCGACATTGTCGTGAAGTCACAGGAAAATGTGTTCAAAAAGTGATTTTTATCCCTGGCTGGGTGGGTCCCTCTGGGTCCCCAGCATCAAAGCTAAGAGGTCAAGGTGACTCTACCCTGGCTCTTTGTCTTATTTTTTTACTTTTTGTGGGACTCGGCAGAAGCAGAGTTCCAAGATGGCTGGCAACAGTTCCTGGTTGAAGTGTGGGCAGCCAATCAGAGGTCCAGAACTCTGTGCACAAGCTTGTTATTATTCACAAAGTTGTCTGGGAGTATCCGTGGCCCTAGATATACAAATGTATTTTCCCTTTTAATATCTCAAAAACTACTGAACGGATTCACACCAAGTAACCAAAATGCACAATCTGCGGAACAAAATCTAGCTTTCTGCCAAAATTGGTGTAATTTTGTGCAGCAGTTTGGGCTGTGGTCATGTTCAAAACTCCTATGGGAATTAACATGGGAAACACGTTTTTTGACCCTCCCTCCGTTTTTTTTCTCTACCCCCGCTTGACAGATCACCTCAAATCTTCCCATGCACAAGAATCACCTCCACCCTTTTTTTTTTTTTAAATGTTGTGAAGATTTGTCAAACTGTGCCAAAGATACAGGCAAGTCAAAAAAATGCTCTTTCTGTGGAACCATTGTTCTAACTATAACTACCTAGTGACAACTGTCACTAGGTAAAATATATATACACAAACATATATTTATATAACATCAAATTGGTATTATGCTTGCAAAATAATGCAGATGTTTTAGAAAATCTAATGTTAAGATGGAAACAATTGAAAAAAGCATGCAAAGAAATTGAGGATATGTTTTTCTCTTCCAAGAAAAAGATTACCAAAAATAGGGGGAAATTAAGTATTATGGAGGATTGGCAATTAATTTACCACAAATCCACTTGTCTCTACGAGAAATCAAATGTTTTGTTTATTTATCCCTCAGAGAGCACTTATTTGAGGGTTACTGAGAAAACCCCACACTATGGGTTATCTTCTTTAAATGGGCACTGTGGTATAGCCTTTACCTAAAATCAAGATAAAGATCTTATCACTAGTATTGCAACATCCAAAACGTTCTATTACATATTATATACCTTCAAAAGATCACTGTGTTTATGAGACTCCATGTTCTTGTGGAACTCAGAAATTCCTGAGAACTGAAACCCAAATATTATCTATGACATTAAGGTCTAAAGTCTTTGGAACTAGCTTTATTCTTTCACTGATCCAGTATTCGAAATATATTCAAGATTATTTCTTAAACTGAGTGTAACAATCATTCATCAAAATTGTAAAGCACATTTGGATACAAGAAATCACTTTCCTAATCTCAATGGCTGTCTATACACAATATGTAAATCAAGAGAAATATATCAGTCATGAGGATTCTGTATTTAACTCACGTTGATATCAATGTGTGCCAGTACACGTTTATAATCATTGAAGGATAGCTCTGAAATAGTACTTTAGCAATCGTTTTGCCTTTGTAAATACAATTTGATTGAGACTTCTGTCAATTCTAAAAGATAATCACAATAGTCTACAAGGCTATTCCATTTAGTCAGGTGACTAGGTCATAGCTCAAGCAACGAGTCACAATTATCCGACCTGGACACTCTTGACAATGGGGAACTAAACCTCCTCTTACCACTATTGTGAGATTCCTATAAGTTCATGGGACATGTAGTTTCCTTGATTATACTTGGTTGTCTTGCATAGTGCATTCTGGAAAGACACAAACCTAGTCTCCGTACGATGCCAACACATTGCGCACCACCAGTCTTTCCTTCCCGTGAATGCCCATACTGCATTACAGTTTGGAGTATTGTGCTCAAGTGTCTGCAGAGCACAAAGAGGTGAGTGTAGATCACAAACCAGGAGAGTTACCCTTTAATCAATCTCATTGTCTTTTTTGCTTCATAATGTAGATCTTATCAATCCTGAGTACGAATCCCATGGAATTGCACTGCTTTCTTGAGCTTCATTTCTGTGCCTTTTAGTGTCTAAGTGTATTTACACTCCTTGTAAATTAAGATGCTCAAAAATGAGGAGAGAACAATGAATTATTTCTTGACGTTTGGTTGGATCCATTGTTTTGAATGTGCCTGGAATGTTAAGTAAGCTGCTGATCTATGCTAATGCCGCTGACCCACCCATCCATACACAATGGCATTTGTACAAATCCCTTTTGTTCATTATTATCTGGAATGTTGGGCAGTGGGCTTCAGTGAACAGTACTTCCATATAGTCAGAAATATATTTTTTTTAACCACAAGCCTCCTCAGTCGATTCAAAGGCAGCGTACTCATGTAGTGTATACAGGGAAGCAGAACTCTTGATTTTTTTTTTTTCTATGAAACCAGCATTTTGGTCTCCTAATGTGCAACAGTCATTGAGATTTTTGTAATGTACTTCTCTCAGTGGCAGATGATTTACATAAGATACATTTTGTAATATTATTTTCCTTCACGTGGGCAGAACCTGCACATGGAAACCAAAACGTAATTGAAAATTACAAACAGAACAGGGCACAAGTGCCCTTTTGTTTCACCTATCACAAAAAAGCGAAAACCGAGATAAGAAAAGCAAACCGAATCCTGGCAGTAAAAGCATAAGTCTTTTTTGACTCCCATGTCCTTCACTAGCGTGGTTCGTTACCCCGCCACGCCTGTTTAGTAAGCTGTAGCATGCTGTGAGCTACCGGTGGCACCAATAGAGAGAAAGTAGTACGGCTTTAAAAGGTTTAAACATTGACCGCGATTTCTTTCAATTGCCTTTGCCTTGCCATGTTTATCTTTTCATAGGTTATTTACAGTGCAGTGTGTTAATTTGACAGTGTTAATTAAATTCCCCTGACTTGACTCCAGCACTGAGTTGTTGCAGGATGACTCTTACAGAGGCTGGGCATGTAATGCTTCCAAAATGAGGGGGCGTGGGTGTCAGGAGGGTGCAAGAGTTAGCTATGCATTGCTTCTTGCAGCCCCTGTAGAATACTTTTACAGTGTCTTTGATGTAAATAGCTTTAATTAAAGTGATATTTTTGAAAAAGCGCAATTGTTTATCGGGGTAAAAGGTTGTGTGATGGTACTTCATACAAGTTCCCAGATTTGAAGGGTTTGTGGTGTCACTTCCACTTCTCATGCTAATTTGGTGAAGTAATGCTATTAGCACATCTTTGAGCAGTGTATTGCCTGCTGTGGTAAGAAAACATGTTTATGTTGTCTTAACTCCTTTTAGAATATAATTGCATACAATTATTTATATATGTGGACTCTGTCAATTAAATGTAAAGAGTAGTACCTGTAGACTGCCACCAGCCTAGGACCATGAGCCCCTAATTTTAGGTCTGGATTGACAGCACAGTCTTTCTTACCTTACGTGAGTAGAGAAAAAGAGTTTTAAGTAGCACAACTCAGAGTGGTTTTTGTTGACTTCCTTGAGTACAGATTTTGATTGAGCGGATGTTTTGCGTTTCAGCTGAAATAAAAGTGCTTGTACTAATCTTTCACTGTAGCAAGACTGATTTGTTTTCGATGACAAATCTTTAATCAGTGTGATCGACCTGATCGGATATGAAACGTTATGGCAAAGGCAGTGGGCATGAAGTATTTATTGTGAAACGCATACGTTAAAAACAGCGGGCCTTTTGGGGGTATTGTCATTACACTGGGGAGAGAATAAAAATTAAATTAGTAAAAAAATAAAATAAAAAAAACGCTTACCTCTATTGCTACCACCCATCCGCTCTTCTGCTGGCTGCAGGCACAGGCTCCCAGCCTGCCCTGTGGCCAATCCTAGCGCCCAGCCAAGGCGCCCTCAGGCAGACTGGGAGCCTGTGCAGGCTCTCTCTAGCCCGCCAGCTGTGTTGCTGGGCTGTAGAGAGCCTACTGCGCATGTGTGTTTGGCCGGCCCATGACGTCTGGCCAAACATACATGCGTACTGAGCACTCCCCCTCAGGGCTTGTCACAGCCTGTGGCCCTGCCCCTTTTACCAAAAACAGATAATAAACATAGTTTAGTATTGTTTTTTGGTAAAAGGTTTGCAGCTGCCACTGCTGGCAGGGAGGAGTGGGAGGGGTGACGCTCCTCCACCCTTAAGGAAGAGCCACCCCTGGTACTAGCCAGCAATAACAATTATAGGCTTGATTAGTTTTACTGCGAAACCTTAGGTCAGATTTCATAGGTCTTATCTGTTTATTATGAACATTTATGACAAAAGCAGTAGACCTGACTTTTTTTAAATTCTGCAAAGAATATCTTAAAGCCATTAAAGCTTCAAGACATTATGATTACACTGTGTTACAGCTTTAAGACAAGTATAGAATTATGTGCATTTTCTTAGATTACTGCACTAGGCAAGGGGTCTGGTGTTGGCCACCTCTATGACTTGTCTAAGGTACAAGATTTGCACTAGGAGTTTCTTTGTTAGGCCCTCTTCAGGAAGGTTTCATATTGTTTTGCCAACTCCTATTTGGTTCATATTTCTAAACTTCTGCCTGTATATGAGATGATTATCTTTTAGAAAAGTCTATGTTTATGCCCAACATAGTAGGTCTGAGTTGGTTATGGAAATGGGCCAGTGGCTTATAGGCCCGGTTGGTTCATATTAGAACGTTATGTAAGATGCCATAGGTCTAATAAAGTAGTATGCCAGACCATTTTATTGTGCAAAACATATGTTAAAGGCCCTTTTAAGGGTGAACTGGCATTATAATGCGTTAATGCCTGTAGACCGGTATTTTGTTACATTGAATCTCACATATTACTGCAGTGAGCAACGATTTTGGTGTTGAGTACTTTCTTTTGCAAAGTCAGAGGTAGATGCTTTGCACTGTGATAAGGCTTGCTAGACCATATGGTAGGGTGGCTTGGAAGGTGAATTCACCTGGAATGCACTAATTAAAAAAAAAAAAAAAAATCAACTGTACATACATATAGATAAATTAGGGTCATAGGGTCAGCGCCCTTGTGTCTGATCAGATGTTGTCCATATTCCACTTCCCTCATGATATCATATTGTATGGAGCAATGGATTAGGCCATTTCTGACATTGGCTCAATCATCCTGTGAGTAACAGCATTTTTCCTTATCCCTTGTGCACTTCTGCCTGAAAATGAGTGTCTGATGACCAGTCTTTTAGTTTTACTTTTCTTTCCTTTCAATGGTCCCCTTTAATTTCTTTCTGTGTAATTTTTTAGGAGCAGCCTGCAACTCCCCAGGCAGTCCAACCGTGACTTTTGCTTACCATTACTTTCATCTGCAGTGCGATGCATCCTGAACTGCCACTACTTCTAAACTGATTATCCATCTTGGAGTGGGATTGATTATAGTGTATCAAAATGTTACCATTCCAAGATGGCTCTCATGTGTAGAGGCATTATTTTAGCAACCTTGAATCAGTACACTAATGATATACTACACACTGTAGCCATGGATGTCATTTCACCATAATGCCAGGGATAGTGGAGTGGAAGTGATATCACCTAGCCTTTGTCCATAGTGGCATCATAGGAAGTGACATCTGACCTCTGAATCCCATGAAAGGATGCCACATGGCTTTGATCCTGGTACCACAACAATTGGCATCACTTACACCTGGTGTATACCACAAAGATACATTTTATTGCTAAATTACAAGGAACAAAAGAAATAAAAAAATCATACTGGACCTGTCCCCTTATATTAATTCATAAAGATCATACATTGAATATAAACGTTATTATTGGCTTGAATTACTCTTATAATTGTTAGCTTTGTGATCAAGTTCAAACCATTAATAATCCATTTGAATCACAGAGTTGAAGGTTTTATTAAAACCCATACTTTTTCATGTATTCTCAACAATTAATTCTGGAAATACATTGAAAAAGTGTATTTAATTGTATGATGTAGTCTAAGAGTTTGTAGTACACTACTGAATATATGTATTTTATTGCACTGAACGTGTAATGTCCCAGTGGGAGCTTCAGAAAGTAAACAGTGCTCACGTGGACACTGGTTACTTTCTTTTCTTGTGCCTTCTTTAGCTTCATCTGAGGCCATGAGTCACAAGGGGCAAGCCAAGGGCAGCAGCTGCTATGCATGGTGACCCCTAGATGACATACATGAATTTACCATTTAAAGAAGGCTGTCTAGTTCAGTGTTTATTGATAAACCGTCTAGGAATTCTGTTGTGCATAGTGTATCCATGTTTTCACAGCTTCAAGATGGAAGTAAGTTGCTTCTAAATGTGGCAGTTAATTTCAACTTTAAAACAATGATATGCTATGCACAATACCATTAAAAGATGACTACTGTTTCTCTGTTTACATACATATGCTTCCAGTACGAAAATAAAATTAAAGTTTAGGTTGCCTTCTTTTTTCACAGCCACAGTGCAGCAGTCACCCCAGCCAGACCCTGAGGGTGGTATGTCCATGAGCGTAGCCTCCACAGCTCCCATGGTGTTTGTAGGTCCACCTGTATGTTTCAACCATGGCCGCGTGACAGGGCCTCGCTGTCTTGGCCGGTAGCCCGCCACTTGGCATCAACAGCAGACCAACCGCCCAGTCCAGAGGTCCCACAGCTAGACAATATTCCAAGCCCCATGAATTGCGGGCCAAGAAGCCCAAGGATGGCGGATTATGAAGGATAGAAAGTCTGGCCAGCAGAACCACCTTAAAGTGCAGCCATCTTACCGCTCAGCCAGGCCCCGCCCTCACTTGGGAAACATCTTTAAAAACCTACTAGAAAGCATAAACTCAAGTCTACCCACATCAATGCTCATGAGAAAAAATGTTTTTCAGAAATGCATACCTAAATAGTATGTAGCCCTAATAAAACAATATTTTACGTAAACGACATATAATTTCACCTTAAGAAGAGAGCTTGCAAAAAACTATATCATTACAATTGATTGTTAAATATGTTACAATTTGTCTAGTTCCTTGATAGGAAATCAGTACATACCTGAGGGATAACCATGTGAATAACCATGCAAATTCAAAGGTAAATTAGACTAAGTTGGATCGGGATTTGTTCACAAACGGTGTGGTAACAGAGGGGTCAAGCACTGAAAATGCCAATAGGTCTGTCTGAAAGCTGAAAGTACCACTTGAGTCACTGACAATCAATAAGTTATCGTACACACACTCTGTCACATATCTTTGCACTGATACATACATTCATCCACCCACAGAATAATTATTCCATTCACCCACTCACTCGTCCACGGTGACACCAATTCAAAAACCATATGGAACATAAATTTAAAAAGTATGGTAACCTAAACTTAATTCCGTATTGGATGCCTATGTCTGTAAACAGAGAAACAGTAGTCCATCCTTTAATGGTGTTGTGCATAGTATACCATTGTTTTAAAGTTAAAATTGACTGCCACATCTTAAAGCAATGTATTTCCATCTAGAAGCTGTGAAAACAATGATGCACTATGCACAACAGAGTTCCTAGATGGTGTATCAATAAACATTGAACTGGGCATCCTTCTTTAAATGATAAATTAATGATGTCATTTAGGGGTTGTCATGCATAGCAGCTGCTGCCCTTGGCTTGCTCCTTGTGACTCATGGCCTCAGAGGAAGCTAAAGCAGGCACAAGAAAAGAAGGTAACCAGTGTCCACGTGAGCACTATTTACTTTCGGAAGCTCCCACTGGGACATTACACTTTCAGTGCAATAAAATAAATATAATCGGTTGTGTACTGCAAACTCTTAGACTACATCATAAAATGAAATGTATTTTCTCAATGTATTGCCAGGTTTCAATATTGAGAATACATGAAAAATTATGGGTTTGAATAAAAACCTTCAACTCTGTGATTCAGACGATTAATAATGCCTTGAAATTGATCACAAACAAAGCTAACAATTATAAAGAGTAATTCAACCCAATAATAACGTTTATATTCAGTATGTGATCTATATGAATTAATATAAGTGGACATGTCCAGTATGATTTTTTTTTAATGTTTTTTGTTCCGTGTAATTTAGCAATAAAATTTCTCCTTGCGGCATACACTAGGTGTAAGTGATGCCAATTGTTGTGATAACAGGATCAAGGCCATGTGGCATCCTTTCATGGGATTCAGAGTCAGAGGTCAGATATCAATTCCTATGATGCCACTATGGTCAAAGGCTATGTAATATCACTTCCACTGTCCCCGGCATTGTGATAAATCGACATTCGAGTGCAGGCTTTGATTACTTCCTGGAGGTTTTGTGGAAGTTTTTAGGCACTAGCGGTAGTGCCCTACCTTGCACCACCTGCAGTCAGGCTCAAGCTGGCAAACCGCAACTGTTTTGGATATATATATATATATATATATATATATATATATATATATATATATATATATATATATATATATATATTTTTTTTTCTTGCAGATTGGTATGACAAGAGCAGCATGCAAAGTAGTACAATCAAGTAAAATCTTGGGGCAAACTTTCTCAAAATGACGTATAAAGTATGCTGAATTTTCTTTTGGTTACTTTTGTCCTCAGTTTATCTCACTTTCTCCAAAGAAGGTCCTGCTCATAGAGCAGCAGCCCTCAAAACTGCTAAGACACTGCCACCTTCTTCTCTGTACACTTGCACCTGCAGGTACCATCTATTGCAGTAAAATCATCCAGTTTCCCACTTCAGAAGGTTTAGTGTAAGCTATTGGACAGACACAACTTTAATTTACTCCCAGTGCTGCATCCATGCAGGGTTCATAATTCCTTAATTTTCAGGTTGGGTATTCTCATTTTTATCCATTGAATGCATGAATGCTGCAAATGTGTTCAGTCTGCACTGTGCGAAGCCTGCAAAACCATTTCCAAAACCTGAAGCACACCATGGTTTATGCATTCTTCTATTGATAACATTTCATTACTGCATTACCTTTCTGCTCTTTCTTGATTTTCGTATGTATTGATTTATCCTTTAGGAGAGGTACTTGCGGTATCGTTCATTTCAAAATGTTGCTATGAATGGTATTGTGCTCTGATGTAAGATGGAAGGTGAAGTAGTTCTAGATGATGCTGGAGAAACAGAAGAGAATAATTTAGCTGTTGTACAGACAAAAATGGCGGGAGTGTTGTACAGAATAAACTTTGTTTTTTATTGGATGCACTCTTCCTTACCTTTTTCCTTGAAACCTAGTTTCATTTTCGCATTGCTGGTCAAGAGAGAAAGCACATGCATTCTTTTGGGCAATCAAAAATGTAAATGTTTTGTCTGGGGTAAAATAATCATAGTGGGAATCGATCATAAACCTTTGAAAGAGGTGTTTAGGGAAAAGTGTATTGACAATGTTCTGAGCAGAATCATCAAATGCATGATATCTTTACAGGAGTTTGTACTTATGTGGGTAAATTGGTTACTGAGAAAGGTCAAAGAGGGTACCGCAGTGGAGGGAGGAACAGATGATGAAGAGGAATAAGTATGTGTAATTAGTGATTGAACAAGTGAGATAGAAGAATTGAGGATAGAAGTACATGGTGATTGTATTTTACCGAAAAATAAAGATGAAAAATGGTTAGCTATCTAGGAAAAAATGTGATGAGGAGTGAAGAGGTTATTGGAGACGAGTTATCAGTCAATCATGATTTAGTTTACAAAGGAACACGATTGGTCCCTTCGGAGTCTGTGGGTGAGATTGGTGAAAGTGGCGCAAAATAATCCTCAGGGAATTTCTAGAACCAAGGAGAGATTACAAATGATTTACTGATGGCCAGGAATGGATAGACAGGCCTTGAAGGAGGCAAGAGAATGTAGAGTGTTGTCAAAGTGACAAAGTATTTAAAAGAAGATAGCAGCCAATAGTTGTCAGGAAATTACCAGGCAAAGTTTGGGGTGAGGTTTCTGTAGATATAGTAAGACCTATTAGTGGAGAAATGCAGGGAAGATTAATTTTGGCGTCAGTGTAATGTTTTCTAGGTGGTTGGAGTTGAAAGTGTTGAACGAAATCAACTCCAAGAGTGAGAGTATTTTTTTTAGCTGAGATTTTTGCCAGAGAAGGTTTTCCAGAATCATTACTTACAGATAATGGAGTGCAATTTATCTCTAAGGAAATTACTCAATCCTTGAATGAAAGAGGGATTGATCATAAGTGATTTGAGTTGGACCACCCAGAAACAAGCAGAATTGTGCAAAGTCTCAAAAGGACCCTGAAAGAAGCGATTTAGGTGGCTAAATATGCTATTAAAGATTGGAAGGATGAAATTAAGAAGTGGTTGGAGGCATACAGTTACTCCACCTAAGAAATGAAAGTGTTGATGTGAAAGTCGATGGTGAGTTGAAACGTAAAGTAAAGAAAAAAGTAAATGAATAGAAAGTATATGTAGACTGTGGAAAAGCTGTGCAGAGATTGGTGACTAAAGTGGTTGAGATAGTGAAAGTGAATGAAAGTTACGAACAATCATCAAAATATTGTATTCTTTAGTCTAAAATTATTTAGGGATGCATTGAAAACTGAAGACGCATTTGGAACTTGAACAGGATAGTGAAGGCCCAGGGCCATGGTTGTGAAAATGAAAGAAGCAAGAAATGTACAAGAGGAGACAAAGTTAAGGGAGTTGAGGAAAGTCAACATAAGGATAGCCAGTAGGTTGGAGAGCTTTATAATGCCAAATGATATAGTTAGCTTAGATTTTTTCATTTTTATGTTATGTAGTATTGCTGTTAGGTGAGATTCTGCATTGCGTATAAAGGGAGAGATATGTGGTATCCTGCATATTAGAATGTTAATGTAGGACACCACAGTACTCCATGTGACCAGATATTTAAAATGTAAGTGAAGATGAAAAACAATTTGGCAGTTGTTACCTTTAGGGGTTGGACCTGCCACCATCTTTTAAAATAGAAAGTGATTGTAAATCTCATTATCATGCAGTCTTTTTGTGAGGATATGATATCGGCCTTCTACACCGGAAGCCCCATGTTTACTGTTGAGAAACTCGGACCTCAGATCAACAGGAACCCATCATGTAAAAACCCAGTTAAGGCAGTGTGGCTACCAAGCTCAATACACTGTTTATGGAGATTTGCAGGCTATAATCATTTGAAAGTGTAAATTGCAAATTAAAGGTATAACTTTAAACTTGCAAACCAAATTAAACCACACAAAAATGAGTATCTAAAGAATAAGTAGTATTGTAGCAATTTAAAAGTGGTGTGTAAATTACAACTATAACTTTAAAATTTGTATTGTATGTGTAGTTTGTTTGGTTTTTATAAAACAAATAAATAAACTTTTCCTACCTATAGCAAATGTGTATCCTTTGTTTTTTCTCATTGAATTTTAATAAAATAGATTTCAGATCGTACAGTTTTCTGTCACTAATCGAGTTTTAAGTGTAGTGTCATAGAGTGTTGTGAAGTATGGTACATTGCAGTGGCGTACAGTGGAATAGCATAGAGTGGAGTAGGATACAGTGGAGTGGCGTACAGAGAAATAGTGCTGAGTGAAGTTGTGTACAGAGGAGTTGTGTACGCTGGAATTGCGTACACCGGAGTTGCATAAAGTGGGATAGTGTAGAGTGTAATTTCATACAGTGGAGTGGAATAGCGAGGAATAACGTTGGGTGGAGTGGCGTAAAGTAGAAATGCTTACAGTGCCGTGCCGTAGAATGTAGTGTCACACAGTGGAGTGACGGAAACTAAAGTGACATAAAGTGCAGTGACGTAGAGTGGAATAGCGTAGAATTTAGTGTCCTAGAGTGGAGTGCCATACAGTGGAGCAACATATAGTGTAGTAGAGTGGAATAGCAGTCCGTGTAATTAAATATATTGGAGTGCCATACAGTGGAATAGCATATAGTGGATTGGCGTATTGTGGTGTTCGATGGCATGTGTAGCTGCAGATACACATGCTGTGCACTGTTCCTGCCATCTGGTATACCTTACAGTGTAGTAGGGCACAGTGTAATAGTGTAGAACGGAGTGGCATAGAGCACAGTAACAGAGAGTGGAATATCATAGACTGGAGTGGGGTAGAGTGTAGTGGTGTACAGTGTAATAGTTTAGAGTGGGATTGTGTAATGTGGAGCGCTGAAGAGTGGAATAGCATAGAGTTTAGTGGCATTGAGTGGAGTGCTATAAAAGGGAGTGAACTAGAGTGTAGTAGCATACAGTGAAATAGCATAGAGTGGAGTAGCATACGGGTGAACAGCGTAGACTGAAGGGGCTTTGAGTGAGGTGGTGTACAGTGGAGTAGTGTATACTGGGGTGGCGCACAGTGGAGTAGTGTAAAATGGAGTGGCATACAGAGGAATAACATACAGAGGAGTGGCATAGAGTGTGGTGGTGTAGAGTGGAGTTGCATGCAGTAGAATACTGAAGAGGCATGGAGTGGCATACAGGGGATTAGCATACAGTGGAATAGCATGCAGTGGAATTGTGGAGAGTGGACTGTAGTACAGCGACATACAGTGGAATAGTGTATAGAGGAGTGCCGCACATTGGAGTGCCGTGAAGTGGGATACAGTGAAATAGCATATAGTGGAGTGTCATCTAATGGAATAGCGTGGAGTGACGTTCAATAGCATATAGTGTAGTGTGGTGGAGTGGAGTGACGTAGACTATAGTAACGTACATTGGATTGGCATAGAGTGGAGTGGCATACAATGGAATAGCATACAGTGTAAAGGCATAAAGTGGAGTGGCATACAGTAGAATAGCATTGAGTCGAGTGGTGTAGAGTTTAGTGTAGATGAAGTGAGGTACAGTGCAGTGGCAGACAGTGGGATAACGAACAGTGGTGTGAGGTACAGTGGAGTGGTATAGGGTGAAATATTGTAACGTGGAGTGCCGTAGCGTGTAGTTGCATACAGTGGAATAGGGTAGAGTGGCATAGACAACAGTGGCGTAAAGTGGAGTGGCGTAGAGTGGAATAGCGTACAGTGGAGTGTGGCAGAGGCATAAAGTGGAATAGTGTACAGTAGAGTGGAGTAAGGTAGAGTGGAATAGCTTGGAGTGGAGTGGAGTGGCGTAGAATGGAGTGGAATTGAGTGGAATAGCATAGAGTGGAGTAGCGTACAGCAGAGGGGCGTATAGCATAATAGCATACAGTGCAGTGCCCTAGAGTTAAGTGCCTTACAGTGGAGGAGCCTACAGTGGCGTAACATAGAGTGGAGTGCCATATGGTGGAATAGCGTAGTGTGGAGTGTCGTTCTTTGGGATAGCATTGAGTAGAGTAGCATACATTGGAGAGCAGTAGTATACAGTGTGATACCGTACACTGGAATGGTATAGGATGGATTAACCTAGAGTTGCATGGAGTGGAGCGGTATAGAGTGAAGTGAGATACAGTGTAGAAAACTTAACTTGTGTCCTAAGGTAACTATAATTCATGCCTCTGCCAGACACAGCTTTCTCATCAATAATCTTACAGCAAATGTTGCACAGATATTATCAATGATGTCATAGAAGGTGTCATGAGTGAAGTAATATTGTGGGTAATCGCTACATGGCGAGGTGGGCACATTGTATAGTTTGTTGTGATAACTACTATAACTGCTATTTTTTTTTTTTACTGAATTTCTAAGGTTTTTTAATTCTGTTTCCTGACTATAACGTCCCTGTAACCTTTGTTTTTTTCAGTGAATTTCCATGTATATATATACAGGGAGTGCAGAATTATTAGGCAAGTTGTATTTTTGAGGATTAATTTTATTATTGAACAACAACCATGTTCTCAATGAACCCAAAAAACTCATTAATATCAAAGCTGAATATTTTTGGAAGTAGTTTTTAGTTTGTTTTTAGTTTTAGCTATGTTAGGGGGATATCTGTGTGTGCAGGTGACTATTACTGTGCATAATTATTAGGCAACTTAACAAAAAAAAAATATATACCCATTTCAATTATTTATTATTACCAGTGAAACCAATATAACATCTCAACATTCACAAATATACATTTCTGACATTCAAAAACAAAACAAAAACAAATCAGTGACCAATATAGCCACCTTTCTTTGCAAGGACACTCAAAAGCCTGCCATCCATGGATTCTGTCAGTGTTTTGATCTGTTCACCATCAACATTGCGTGCAGCAGCAACCACAGCCTCCCAGACACTGTTCAGAGAGGTGTACTGTTTTCCCTCCTTGTAAATCTCACATTTGATGATGGACCACAGGTTCTCAATGGGGTTCAGATCAGGTGAACAAGGAGGCCATGTCATTAGATTTCCTTCTTTTATACCCTTTCTTGCCAGCCATGCTGTGGAGTACTTGGACGCGTGTGATGGAGCATTGTCCTGCATGAAAATCATGTTTTTCTTGAAGGATGCAGACTTCTTACTGTACCACTGCTTGAAGAAGGTGTCTTCCAGGAACTGGCAGTAGGACTGGGAGTTGAGCTTGACTCCATGCTCAACCCGAAAAGGCCCCACAAGCTCATCTTTGATGATACCAGCCCAAACCAGTACTCCACCTCCAACTTGCTGGCGTCTGAGTCGGACTGGAGCTCTCTGCCCTTTACCAATCCAGCCACGGGCCCATCCATCTGGCCCATCAAGACTCACTCTCATTTCATCAGTCCATAAAACCTTAGAAAAATCAGTCTTGAGATATTTATTGGCCCAGTCTTGACGTTTCAGCTTGTGTGTCTTGTTCAGTGGTGGTCGTCTTTCAGCCTTTCTTACCTTGGCCATGTCTCTGAGTATTGCACACCTTGTGCTTTTGGGCACTCCAGTGATGTTGCAGCTCTGAAATATGGCCAAACTGGTGGCAAGTGGCATCGTGGCAGCTGCACGCTTGACTTTTCTCAGTTCATGGGCAGTTATTTTGCGCCTTGGTTTTTCCACACGCTTCTTGCGACCCTGTTGACTATTTTGAATGAAACGCTTGATTGTTCGATGATCACGCTTCAGAAGCTTTGCAATTTTAAGAGTGCTGCATCCCTCTGCAAGATATCTCACTATTTTTGACTTTTCTGAGCCTGTCAAGTCCTTCTTTTGACCCATTTTGCCAAAGGAAAGGAAGTTGCCTAATAATTATGCACACCTGATATAGGGTGTTGATGTCATTAGACCACACCCCTTCTCATTACAGAGATGCACATCACCTAATATGCTTAATTGGTAGTAGGCTTTCGAGCCTATACAGCTTGGAGTAAGACAACATGCATAAAGAGGATGATGTGGTCAAAATACTCATTTGCCTAATAATTCTGCACTCCCTGTATATATATATATACACCCCCCCCCCCCAATATACATGACCTACTGGCAGCTGCTAGTTTCCATAGACGAAGCGTCTAGAGAATGATTGCATTAAAATTGATCAGGTATCCCACAGACCGTTTTAATGAACTTTTTCTTCACTTACTCCACCCTACACAGTTAATACCCTCACACACACAAACACTCATCACTACGGCGAGACACAAAAAGATCTCAGAGAAAGAGCCCTCTCGCGAGGCCCGTCGGGCATTGCAGCACCAACCGGATGAGGAGCTAGCTCTATGATGAAGCATGACATTCACTTGGGAGTGAGGGCCCCAGTTTTTAACCTAAAGGATTCCCTGTTACAGTTCGAGTTCCAACCATCCCATTCTCTTTCTTCTCTTTTCTTTCGGAACTGCGCCCTTTCTGGTTTATTGTTTATGACTTAGGAGCACAGGTGCTGTGCCTTTTTCAGCTCCATGTCCACCCTCTTGTGTTTATACCATGAAATTTTCAAAACTAGTTTGCCAGTCACTTCAGCTGCTGTCTAGGAAGTTTTGGGGTGATCCGTGAAGCAGGGGCTGAGGAAACAAGCATTTTCAATGCAACGGGTCTCGCATTTGTTCGAGTTAGAGCTATTAGCTTTGTAAGGCAAAAAAAAACGCAGCATGGAAAATAAACGGATGAAGTAGTCCGGCTGAAAACATCGAGCCTCGTATGTTTTTGGTACTTTACCGGTGCTGTGTAGGTGGACTAAACACCGGAAAAGGCATGACGTATGCATGCCTCTCACAAATGAAAGCAAGCTGATTTTAAAAGGCAAGCCCACGAACCAATGTAAGTGACTGGCGTGGGCGTGGTTTCAAGCCCCAAGAGAGATTACAGAATGGACAGAGCACTTTGTGCTCGCCCATAAAAAAGGGACATTATAGTTAGGTCGTTATAGTTAGGGTGAAGGCCATGCATGGTTGGCTGAAGGTTGGGTGTTGGCCGAAGGGCCTGGTCATAGACCCTCCCATTGTGCACAGCCAAAGGGCGTCTGCGGTGGCTATTGGATTAATAATGTATGGCAACTAAATATTAATTTCCATTAAAAAAAAAATATATATATATATATATATATAGAAATCTGCTGAAAAAAACAATCGAAGGCTACAGGGAGGTTACAGTTAGGAAACAGAATATTCAGACAAACCTTAGAAATTCACTAAAAAAAACAAAGGTTACAGGGACGTAATAGTTAGGTTAAGATTTTACACACACAAACCATAGAAATTCAGCAGTTATAGTTATCACAAATACCTATAACTCTCGCCTAAGGTAACTATAACTCGCACCCTCGCCATGCAGTGTTAATTAGCCCCCATATTACATTACTCATGACAACTTCTATGACATCATTGATAATATCACTGCAACATTTGCAATAAAAGTATTGATGAGTAAACTGTGCGTGGAAAGCCTGTCGGATGACATTCTTTCTAACACACAAAATGTAAATACCTGTAAATGAACTGTATATATTCAGCAGTTAGGAAGGTGAAAAACGAAGCACATTTTTCATAATTCTGAAGTGTGATGGAAAAAAGATTTTAATAGGATCAAAACACATCAAGACACTACTTTGTGATGTACCCATGATAAACATTCACTGAAACATGTTTAACATGTTATCATTTGTGTGCAATATAGTGTTATCACTAAAACTGCATGCCTGAAAATGTAGTTGCCATTGAAATGGAAAATATAGTGTCTGTTAATGATCACATTATGCTTTCGTTTCATTTAAAAATCGCCTGCCTTTGGTGTACGTGGATAAGACGATTTTAAGAGTGATTCTTTGTTTCTTTTGGTTCCTCTTCGAAGGGGGACAAGGCTTCATCAATGTCTGTCAGCCACTGGCTCAAGCAGCTGATTGCTTTAGCTTAAGCTGCGTCCGGTCCTCCTCCTCCTCCAGCTCGGGCTCAGGGCAGGTCTATAAGGGGAGTTGCAGCTTCATGGGCAGAGTTCAGAGGAGTTCCATTTGAGAAATGTGTAGGGCTGCTGCCTGGGCTTCCCTTAATACTTTTGTGAGACTTTACAGGTTGCAGAACGTTCTGCATTCTTTTGTGTCTTGTATTTTTTTTTTCTCTCCTATTTAATTCACTTATAGTGCTACATTATTCAAGTGGTTTCTGGTGTATTTTCTTTTTTCCTGTGCTTCTTCTGTGGGTTTATATGAAGGGCCTGCAAGGTTGCTTGGGTATGCTCACTAGTGATAAATGGGACGAGGACAGTTGGACCTGGTGGTAATGTCCTATTACTTAGCAGTAATCTTCATTGCTCGTGATGTCCTCGTCCCATTCATTATGCCCCTCCCTCCCATCCGGGCTGCCAGCCTTCATTGGTTGGGGGCTTGGTAAGTCCAGGTGAAATGCTGGGTAAGTGCTATCTATGTAGCCTCCAGTAAGAGTGGGAGGGGCACTTACGAGCATTCCTCTGTTCTTTTTAAGTTCTGTACGTGATGAATGGGTTGAGGGCATCAGGACCAGGGGTAAAGAAGATTACTCGTAAGTGATGTGACATTACATTCTAATCAGTGTGCTTCTCCCCTACCGGATGCATGTTGCTGTCTCAGATGTTGCTATTCCTCCACAGCCTCACCCTCCATGGTGCTTCCTCCCACCTGCGTCCTTCTCTCTAACCTATTGCTTCTTCTTGCTACCCCACTTTCGGTGTTGCTTATACCCCCGCCGTTGTTTCCCCCAATCCATGCCCTCGGTGTTTCTTCCCTCACCCCATCCACAAAAAATGCTTGGATCATTTTGTTGGCACGCATCTGTTTGGTGCACGTGGCTACATCATGGTGCTACTGCTGTGTCATTGTGCCTCTTCCTTTTCCTCTAAACCATTTTGTACAGCATCACTAAAAACAATTGGTAAGCCAATAGATCTCAAGGTGTGATGTTTTGACTTTGCCAGAGCTTGTTTTTTAATCCTTTGTTGAAGACAGCCTACATTTAGAAGCCATTGTTATATGTATCGTGTACCCATTGTCTTCCTGCTTTTGTTACTGTCAGTTGGGGATTATTGCACATGTATACAAGACTGCTTATCATTTTGTATTTTGATTTATTTTTGTCTTTTCCGCCCGCTCAGAATTCCGATTCTCATGGCTGAAAATTGATTTCTTTCCTGTGGTGTCTGAAAATATGACACAAATATAATTTTGTGCCATCTTCTATTGGATATTTGGCGTGCATGTTTTATTTAGAAAGAGCACCCAAAACCTTTGCCTCACGGTAAGGGTCCTCCACAGACGAAGATTGACGGGGCTTAAAAAAGAGGCTTTAACTGTGCAGGAGGTGGGGTTTGGGTGAAGCAGAGTTGGAGATGTGAGTCAATAAAGAGAAAACATTGACTGGAAACATCACAATCAGATGAATGCAATAGGGAATTCATATTTAACCTGAATGTCAATACGTGCTCTCATGATGAATGGGTAATGAAGTAGAGGAACTGGATGTGCTACTGTGTTAATCTGTAACTTGGTGGGCGGCAGAAACCACTCGGCATGCCTCATGTCATTGGTATGTGAGGATAGAGACAGCTATTAAAAAAAATATATTTATATATTTGTTTTAACTTAAGCATGTAAATCTTAACATTCAAGCAGGTTTGATGCACTATATTTAAATTGTAAGGCATTAAAATACATTTGGATACTCGGGGTACTTGAGCTTGGTGTGCTGAGCTTGCTTGTTTTGACACTGTGCCCCAGGTTCAGCATCAGTGAAGCAGTCAGTTGGCCGTGCTGTTATTGCTAGTACTCCGTGTCAAGAAATTATTCCATGCCGTATACGTCTTGGCTTCAAAATTCATGTTTTGTTAGCTACCAAATGCTCCAAATTCGACTCCTAGATGATTTTGACATACATGGATTTTGATGTCTCGCTTCCTAAGGTGTGGCTCTTATATATGTTAAACACTCTGGCATCTTAGTTTTTGCCATCTGAATACAACATTTAGGTTGACTTCTGGTTCTGTTGCTTACAGCGTGACCAACCTTTCGCCGCTAGTAAGAACCTCTAACGTGTGTATACAGACCTTTAGCTCGAGTGTCTTAAAGGTGCTTTTAAAGCCCTAACCATGATCATTTCATGTGCAGCGACAATTAGCTACCATGAAAGAGCTGTCCGAATTGGAGAGTTTCACCATCATTTTCACTAATAAGTGTCTGCTTTTGTAAAGAGAGGAGGACTAACCAGTTAAGCTTGTTCAAGTGAGCTCAAAGAGACTTCTCTGGATCATCTTGGCATGAACAAGCAGAAGTTAGTTCTAGTGTTGACCATTTTTGTACACCACCATTTTCTCTCCTTTCTGTCTGTGGACTGACTTCAGGAGTTCGCTGGTGTATGATGCGCTGTTGTTGGGTCTCATTTCTACTTTACTTTTCCTTTGTATTTCCCTAATAGAATGTTCTTTATGTTGCATATGGCAATGCATTGCTCCTTATGGTATATTTTTGTTTTGTTTAATTTCATTTAATTATTAAAGCAGTCAACACGTTTTCAAATAAACAGTGCAAATATCTGGATGACCTGCACATTTTAATTCTTATGATTTAATATGGCATTTGGAAGCTGAACAGCAAAGGTAAGTATGGTAGCAGGTCTTTCATGAGCATCACGACCCTCCCGTGACATGCTTGCCATGTTTAAGAAATTGGGGTGTTAGTTTTGGGGGGTGGGGAGAGGACGTAGATACCCACTTCGCGTAATAACCAAACTCTTTGTTGGTTCAAATTCCCAAGGTCAATAAATTAACTTGTGTTCAATCCCCTGGTAGCTTTCACAGAGCAGGAAGGTTTACCTTGGAGACAATGTTTGAAGTATGTATGTGGTACTAAAACAGTAATAAAGTTGAAATACAAAACAATAAAAATTCCAAAACGAGCTAGAAAAATAGAGTAAAAAATAATAAACAAAATGAGAACAATTCGGTAAGGGGAACTGGAGATATGATTTTTTTAAAGTTTTAAGTAGAAAAAGCACAAAAATGCACCAATGATAGTCAGTGATCACAGTAGAACAGGACTTATGCGCAGTTTGATGGAGGGTGAGTTAAATACACCACCTAGGTATGTCCTGGGCAAAATATTTTACCTTCCGACTTTGAAGTTTTTGTAAGTCCCAATTCATAACCGAACTACACTTCTAAAGCCTCCCCCAGGACATCATGGGAGGTGTTTAGAGACTCAGTGTGTCAGACAGAGGTCACAGCAGGGTCCAGTCCAGTTGCCACTGGTCAGCTGCAAGAAAAGACATATTGTAGCTTCTTGTGCCGCTGCAGTTATAACAGGTGGGTCAGCCTTATGACGCTTAAAGTCCACTTCTTTGTCCTGGGTATGTGCAGATCCAGTTTTCAGGGCTTTCTTTCAGGTTATACACAGCAGGTCATGTCCTCTTCTATTCTTCTACAGGCCCAGAAGTGATCTGAAGTTGGTGTCTGGAGGTGCCACATTTATACCTGCCAGAAGCTAATAGGTGGAAATGAACCCTGGGATGTCCAAACCAATGGAGTAATGGTTCCCCGGCTGACTCTTCCCACTTTGGGCAATTTCAAGATGGTGGAAATCTTCATCCACTCTACACTTGAGCTCTGATGGATGGAGGGCTGTTTGGGGAGTGTACTATGCTGATCCTGGTGTCATCCCACATTTAACAATAAAATCCAGTTTTAGGCAGTCCCTGTACCCCCAGCAAACTCAGGGACAGACGTGTGGTAAAATAGAAGCTGAGCTTTCAACAACTAGACAGTGGATATACACACTGTATTGTGGCATTCTGTTTCCCTCTTTTGAAGTGCGCCCAAATGTTATGTTTAAATCCAGCAAACCTGTCAGAGCAGCTATGACCTTCTGATGTCAAAGAGAGTCCCACTGTGATTGTGGCCTGATTGGTTGTCAACACAATAGGAAGACCCTGCCCAAGTGTCAGCTAACATTTTCTTATGATAGAGTAGATCTATTTGAAATGTGTTGCAAGTGTCCTATAATACTGCAGCACATCTGTTAAACAGGATGTGATATTCGAGTAGAACGTGACACTTCATTAACAAAGGGGATGCTCCCAGACACCTGTGGATAATCTGCCAGGTTCAGTAGGTCATCACTGCCCATTCAGATCACCTATAATTTGCTTGTGGGAGCAGTTGATACCTCAACATAGCGTAGCCATCAAGTTTCCTGGTGACAGTGGAATACTTAAAGAAAGGCATCCAGAGGCTGCAGGCCGGACAAAGGTAACTTTTTAAAAGTTATCTTTTCGTAATATTTATAACAAATCTAACATCACCATTGAATTGAATTAATCAACTATTTTTCATATTGGTTTAAATTATTTTCTAGAACTAGTCCCATACCTGAGATGCAGGATGGTATTCACTATTGCATCCCAGTGCTTTCCTCTGAAACAGCCACACCAACTACAGAAAAAATAGCTTTGAGAGCACTTTCACTGTAAGGAAATGCTTAACATTAAACTTTTACATGTCCTAATTTTAAATACCATGCACCCTACCTTTGTGGGTAATAGCGCCTGCTTATGGATGACTTATGAATCTTTAAAAGTAAGTTTTAGGCCTGTCAAAAAGGGTTATATTATACTGACAGGTCAAATTTGTAATTAAAACTTGTACATCTAGGCTAATGGTGACAGGCCCGCAGTCCTGTTTTACTCTGTCACTGTAGAGGTTGGCCCAAGGAGTGCTGCACCCACTTGTGACATTTGACTAACGGACCCTGGCTACACGGTGAGTACCATATACTAGGGACTTATAGGTAAGCTAAATATGCCAATCTGGGGTATACCAGTTTTACCATGTTGAAAGGAGGAGCACACCTTAGCAAGGGGGATGTGCACAGAGTTTTATAGCTAGTAAAAATAGGGTTCGGCAAAAAGTTGGGTTACCCTGCAGGAAGGGAAAACTTCCAACAGCACACAAGAAGGAAAATGCCCTGACCTCTTTCTGCTGAATTTTTCTTTTTCACGATCATGCTTTGTCTGGTTTTGTGCTGTTTTTTTCATTTAAGGAAAATACTTTGTTTAGAAAACAGAGCTTTAGACTTACCCCAAGCAAATGGCATCCCTAATGGGTTGTGATTTAAGCAAACGAGCCTGCTCCTGTCCAAACTTTTACCTATATATACATGCAGAGGAGGCGGCCCTTGCGTGTGCTACCATGTGGCATTGAAGTTTCGCCAAGGCATCACAGTTTTTAAAACCGTTTTTAAAGTAATCATAGATTGATAGTATACAGGTGTTGGTCTCCAGTGAAACGCCATTGTATTTTACTAATGGCAGTCTTTCACATGGCCGCATGTACCCTTTGCGCCCAGGGACTGATGTTTTTTCGCTGAGGGAGTGGCTTGTCCCTAAAGATGAAAGTATTTAACCATTATTGTTTGACATACTCAAGGAAGGGCAACTGTTTCCTGAAAGACAGTGAAACAAACGTAAATTCGTTGAGCAAGTGTAACATAATACTGCCTTCAAATTGAGAAACATGGACGAATAAAATGAAAGCCCAAAAGTACCATAGTAATGAGTGAGAGAGTGGGTGGATGAGTGAAAGGGATGGTGGATAGAGGGATTTATCATTGAAAGGGTGAATGAATGTATGGATGGGTGAAAGGGTGGATGATGTGTGTGTGTGTGTGTGTGTGTAAGGAAGGATGGATGAGGGAAAGGTATTTGAGTAGATGCATATGTGAATGCATGAGTAAAAGGATGGGTGAGTGAAAGGGAAGATGGATGGATGGATGTATGGAGTGAGTGAGCAAAAGGGTTAGTGGATGGATGAGCGAAAGGATGGAAAGATGATTGAAAGTGTGGATGGGGTATGGATGACTGAAAGGGTGGATGGATGGGTTCATTTGATCAATAGATTTGGCAATGGGTGGGTAGGTTTGAATATGGATGGATGGCTGGAAGGGCAGAATGGTGAAATAATGAATAATGGATGACGGAATGTAAAGGTGATATGGTGGATATCAGTGGGTTGATGGAAGGATGAAAGAAATGAATGGATAGATACTTGAAAGGAAGAGACAAGAGACCTCTTCTAGGGAGGAAAGCGATGACTTAACTTTGCTTGCTTGCTGCCACTTTCATTCCATGTGGGTGGTATTTAAATTTTCTGGGTACTCCCTTGGTCTGTCTGGATAACAAAACGTAAATAGCTGCCTTGTCTGAGTGCAACCATACCATAGTAATTGTGCCTGTTAACTGTTTTTGTTATTTTCATTGATGCACATAATGCACCTCTTTTCTGTTGTTTTTAGAAGGCACCACTACTTCTTCAAAACACATCTAGAGAGTACGAAAATGATCTGAGGTCGTTGATGAAAATGATGATAGTTGTGTATTTCTGTCCTGTGCACTCTTGTGGTATCGATCTTTGCGGTCCTTGCTTCGGCCCTTGGCCTAGCATCGTTTGTGGGTTACATTTCCTGTGCTAAAAATAGCTATCGCCTTACTGCGGAATGCAGCATTTAGATCCGCGGAACCATTGTTCGACTGTTTGCTGCTACTAATCCCATTCTGCCCGTTCTGAGTGGCCCCCTTTGGGTCTTTGATCTATTGCAAGGACGCGGCTGGGTCAGGTAACGATGCCTTGTCGCTCAAGGAGATGGATTCTTACACGACTTTTCTCTTAACAGTTAGTTGATTGATTGATTTGATCCTGATGCAGTGACTGTAGCAGGACATCCGAAAGAGATTTCCCTTTTCTCTAGCGGAAGAGATTGCTTCAGTAACCCAGTTAAACCCTCATTTCTACTTGTGCAGAGTGGTAATTTTGCACATTTGGGCCCCTCACAATTACAGGTTTTCCTGACTTGGGGAATTACGACCCGTGAAACCACTTTAATTGCCGCTCACATTTTCCTCGTTTAACGCAGTTGGAAAATGAGAGATGAAAAGGGCGTGGAATCCGGGGAAAGGAGCCCTGCCTCCGGGTCCCTCAGATTTTTCTGTATTCTGAGTCTGCAACTGCTAATGGGCGGTGATAGTGGCCGAAATTGGTAACAGCGGTTCCTGTATTATTACCCCCTTGTAAGAAGAGTTCAGTCGAACATGCACCTTCCACGTCACGGGTTGGTCTATGACCGTGGGCTCGGTGGAATCACAGACCGACCGGACTAACCTGTTTTCTGTCATCTTGAATAATAGCACGAGAGTCAGACAGGGCAATGTTCTGAAAGTGGTGCACGCTGCCCCTGGCGGCGCTGTGCGGGGTTCAGAGGTGAATAAGCAAAATGCGAATATAACACGGGGAATCCACTTGGAACGAAAGGGAACAGTTCATCTTGTGCTCAAAGGGAAATGCTCTGCTTAAGAAAGGGACTGCTCAGTTGTGTAGCAAGTTTTTGACTAACCAGTTGGCCTCTCTTGACTTTGTCTAGCTCCTTGAATTCCGCAGGCAAAATTGTAGCCGCAGAGGGTGCCTGAAAGAATGCGTTCACGTCCCTCATCGATTATTGCTATTTCAGACACTTCTGAAGCCTTGCCGCTGTTATTACAAAGGATCCGCCGCTGTGCTTTCGCCAGTGCCGAATTAATGCAGAAGTGGTTGGCTGGGCCAGATGCCCCCTTCCCGCGGCCCGACATTGAGGCGCCCCTCCTCTGATGCGGGGCAGATGGAACTGCCTCCCTCCTTTTGTTTGCTCTGCCAATGTCAAGCCCTTCTGTGTCGCGGAATTGTGATGGAATGCAAAATGTAAATAACGAACGTGGGGGGACAAAAATGTGAGCTGAATGGGAAATGCCGTTTTAATTAGACAACAAACATACGGTCTCGCGTTAGTGCTTCCTTCAGCCTCTGGTGCAGGTTTCTTGTGCCGCCCGTCAGCCCGCGAATCCTCGGCTTCTCACTGCTTTGGAGGCGCGTGCGTTTCCTGCAGCTTCCACTTCAGAAGCCGCCAAACCCACACAAGTAGATTTAGTCAATTAGGGATGCCTCTTGTATGATTATGTTCCATGGACATAGTTCTCTATCTCCTTTATAGGTATAGCCTTTAAGATGGCTTTAGCGGCTTCACCATGCTATTGTTTTCCCCTCACAATACGTATTTGACATACACTCAAGGGCTTCTGGTCATTGTCTGATAAATTGTCATTCACGTTTCTTCTTCTTACGACAGCGGGTCAGCCCCCTTTACTCATAGCCTCCTTTCACTTTCAGTGCCTGCACTAAAGTTGTGCACATTGTTCACATCTGCCTAAAATAGTTTTGTCTCTTCAGTTCCAGCAAAGGGTGCTTTTAATGTATTTTTTATAACAACTTTAAGTACAAACTATTTATGTTTCATGTACACCTTTTTATAGCTTATGCTATAAATTGTTGTAAAGACATAACATTGAAGCTGCCTGTGATTTGAGTGCTTGGTTAGGTGGTGATTTAGTGTAGGTCCCTTCACAAATAGTAGTAATAATAATATTAATAGTAATAATAATAATGCTAATAATAATACCCTTAACTGAAAGGCTTGTTTTTTAAAAAACAAAACACTAGTCACATATTCCCATTTCCTTTCTCTCCTTTTTGTTTATGGTATAGACGTGCAATAAACAATATAAAGTCAGACTTACTGGCTTTGTCACCCTTTGTTCTTTTTCCACACTGTAATCCCCGTGCCACCACACAGGCTTTGTATAATAACCACACATCCATTAAGGACTAGTAGCATTCTTATACAAAGTACAGATCTAATTTCAACTGTGTTGCGTCGACTTTGATAAGGTCTTAATATATATATATATATATTTTTTTTTTCCAAACACAAAATGCCCCCTCTTAAATTGTGCCCTTGTATGTGCCCTTGTATGTAAGCCCCAAGCAACCATAATCCCCCTCACTTAAATCCAGTCCACTCCAATCCAGATCACCCCAATCCACCTCAAACAAATCCACCCCACTCCAATCCACCCCATCCTACTCCAATCCAATCTACACCATTCAACTCCAGTCCACCCCACTTAAATTCAGTTCCCCCATCCAATCCACCCCACCCCAATTGAATCCACCTCAATCCAATCCACGCCACCCCAGACCAGTCTACACCACCCCAGTCCAATCCACCCCACTTCAATCAACTCCAAACCAATTCACCCCACCCTTCCTCACACTTCCTTATACTTGGCAGTCGACCCTTAACAATTGTGGCTGGAGCTCAAATTTGTTTATTTTAATATTCTTTAACGGCCAGACATGATTGTTAAAGGATGTCCGAGTTATTTGACTAAACATCAAGGACTGGTTTAAGAATAAATGAATTATATTACAGCTGTCCTATCGGGCGGATGCCATAACAGAGGGATCAAAAATGTGTATAAAGCCTAAAAGCATGCAGCATGTTTGTAAGCTAATCTGTAGTGAGGATGTTTTGTACGCACAGGGGTAGACCGCAAGAGAAATATCAAACATTGTATTGGATGCTAGTGTCATCCATATGATGAGAAATGCACCTATAGTCAACAGTGGAAACCCCCTAACCATGGTAGTAAGACTCCAACAAGATGTCTGTCTTCAGGAAAATTCTTAAAATGTATTGTTTCTACCTCTATCGGAAATAGTCACAAAACACTCTAATATTGTTCTGTCTTGCATAACCAGTCCAGCTCTGTGCTCCATTTTATGAAGTGTTTGTAAGTCTTCTTATCAAACCAGTTTTCATTATTTACAATTATCTGATGTGTCTAGTAAAGCACGCTAATGTCTCCTGGCGTCATCTTCCAGTTACCTAGCAGACATCATAGCAGCAAGTGTCATTGCTGCATTTTCTAATATCACTCTGTGGAGGAAGTGAAATCACTGGTTTGTCGTCAAAACCATACTTAGAAGGAGAACAGGTAAGCAAATTTAATGTTCCTGGAATCTATCTAAAAAAGAAAACATCTTTAGATATTTCATCATCTATCTCAGCAGGAAGTGACATGACTCAATTTCCCAGGATCCCTCTTTCCAGGATGTGATATCGCTGCTTCCCTTCTCTCTCTGAAGCCTTCAAGGGACAGTCTCCAATGGCGTTTCTCTCCCAGGTATCCCAAGCTAAGGGTGGCCAAGATAAAGGCATCACCTGTTTAGATCAGAACTGCTGCTGCCAAGGAAAACCACCCACCATTATGCCTCTCAAACCCAACTACACACATAGCATTCTCATTCTCACACGAAGACCACTCAAACCTACTCACCACATTCACATATCTTACACCAGAAACCTCAGCTGCATACTACCCCGTAGAAAACACCCACCACCCACATTACACCATTTTTAACTCAGGCTCATTAACACACATTCAGCAAAAGGTCTTGCCCCCTGAAATCATCGACATCTTCACATACCACAAGCTAGACTTTTTTCACCACAGCAACCTCGTTTATGCTTTTCTCCATACATATTATTAACCTTCTCCTCCCCTCGAAATACAAAATCCAGCACATAGACCCCCACATGCACACCTGAAGATGGACTGCCATACACAAGTCAACTTGGCTGTGCACCATCTTCAGCATGTCCACACTTAAGTATTTCGAGATCTTCTCCTTCCACTTTCCTTGCTGTTCTTGCCAAACAATCTTTCTTGATCTCTTCTACAAAGGACATGGACCATACAAGGGCCCATTGAAGAAATACCAGCCTTAATCACTTCTACCTCCACCCAATACTCTCTACACCTTCGTAGGAGACTTCAGACTACTCGTGACTCCAGCACCAAAACCCTGAAGGAAGCCCTTGATTCTCCGGTCAACACCCTAGAAAAAAACACCACATCAGAAACCCAACCCACTCGAAAGGCAACTGGAACTCATCCTCTCTACATCCCTCCTGCCCCCCACACCCGTGTTCGTAGACTGGCCTGAATGTCTCACCATCACACATGCCAGTCCCACACTTGAAGGGAACTACAGAAAGGATATGGCTAACTTCTATTCCTAACTAATTCTGTTCCTAGAATTAACCAACCTATCCAGACATACTATGCTTTTCTAAAAATTGTACCTGCCAAACCTAGGCCGTTAGCATCCTGGAACATCCTAGATCTTAATGAAAAATGGCAGGGGGGGCTTTGTTCCATCATCACCACAGCTAAAGCCACCTACTACAGAGCCTTCATTAAAAGAGCAATCATTCAAAGCAATGCCCTATTTAAGGCAGTCACACTGTGTCAGCCTCATTCCAGAACCAGCTATCCCACTATCAACCAACATGTGCAATGCTACCAATCTCTTATCATGGCGAAATTCAAAATCCAATCCAATCCAATCCAAAATCAGAAGTTTGAATATTGTCCTGCACACCACCACTTATACCCAGCTGCGACACCGCTAAAAGACTTCTTTTCAACACTATCTCTCACATAGACCTCTCCAGCATTCTGAACGTATTCAAAACGACCTCCCACAAAGAGGCTGTGCTTCCATCTTCAATCTTCTATCATCAAGTCTCTGGAAGGAGAATCCCTCATTCCCCTTCTCCGTATTATCCGTATCTTGCTAACCAAGGGCACTGTCACAGACAGTCTCAAGACCAGACAACCTCCCCCCACCCTTGCTGAAAAAGCCTACACTAGATCTAGCTGGCTTTGCCAACCTTTATGCTATAACTTACCTCTCTTTGTTGGAAAAATCATTGAGCAAGCGGTCATCACCCAACTAGAGGAGATAACAAGACTTTCAGTCTGGTTTCAGACCACACTGCAGTATTGAAACAGCAATGCTCCATGTAGTAAGAGACACACCCTCTTCCTCAATGACCCTTGCCTTTAGTCCTCAGTCTCAGCTTTTGACATAGTCAATTATCCAGATTTGATCCACACCCTGAAACACCGAATGGGCTTCACTGCAAAAGCCAACAGTTTTTCATCCTATCACAGCAACAGACAGCAACTTATTCAGATAGGAACAACAAGATCGTGGAGACTCCATCACCTGCGGAGTTCTCCAGGCTCCATCACTTGGGCGCCATCAAGAGCTACTAGTATGTTGATTACATCCAGTTCTATATCAGAGTATCCTCAACCAATGTCGTATATACACTCAGAGCCTGCCTCAAACATATTCAAATCTCGATTTCAACAAACTAGCTGATGCTAAGACCCACTAAGATCAAATTCCACCTGTTTGGCCATAGCGCTTAACATTATTTGATTCAGCCTTTGCACATTAACTTAAACCTAAAATGCTTTGCGCTGAAATTAACAGAAAAGGCCAAATCCCTTGGATTCACCCTCAACTCTAACCTCTCACTCAGAGAATGCATTGCCAAGAAGAGCAAATCAGTCTGATTCCAACTCTCTCGCCTGAAAAAAGTCAACCTTATTCTCTGAGGAGTGGATTTCAGATCAATAGTTTAAGCCCTTGTTTTCTCCCATCTGGATGGCAGTAACCCCGCAACGGTATCCCAGAGGGACCATCCTACTCTTCAGGAAGAAACTGAAAACAAACATTTTTAATTACATTTTCATCAGATCGCACGACCGCTCACCCCTTCTCACTAACTCTACCTCTTTTTTTTCTTTGTCCTATCCCCTCATATATCCACACCTTAACTAAGTTAGTGCATTAGAAATAACACAATCTCCATAAATAGAATGGACATAAAATGTGAGACATAGGCACCGTATTGCAAGTGTCTAGGTACTTTGCCAACTCCAGCAGTAGTAAGAGAAATGTGGTTACTGCATTCTTTAAAAAAAAAAACTATTATATGGATAGCTCGGCCCCACACCCTCCCAAACAGTAGTCCTCTTGGAGAATGCCATAGGTCATGCAAGAGGGGCACAGTGGCTATGAAATGCAAGGCAAAGGAACACCATCAGGAAGAGAAAACCAGAAATTAGTAGATAGGCATGGAAACTACAGAGATGCATAATGATGCACTGGGCAGGTGGAGTGCCAGCATCAGTGACCAACCACCTCTGTACAGTGTGAGAGAGAACATTGAGACTTACTGTTCAACACTTCATAATGCCTTAATCATCAATACTTTATAATCCAGCATCAATGATTAATTTGTGTTCCGGATGTGTTGGCCTCATGGACGGTACGGTTCAGAAGCATTTTCCTACTGTACTGAAGATCAAAAAAGGGTATTTTTCAAGAACGTTTATAAAGTACAGCATTATATTTGGAAAATAACGTTGCGTAAATTCAGTAACAACAGTAGAAAATGTAAAGTACACTAATTTCAGGTAGTAGTGAGAGTTGACATAATGTGTGCCTCGGTAGCCAATAGCCGGTTACTTCCCCCAAGCTTTTGACAAGGAGGCCTGGGTCCACCTGGGAACCTTAACTTCTGACAGGGTATCCACTGGGCCAGAATTCTCCACGCATCAGCAGCTCTGCCATTCAAAAGACAAATGCTTCTGACACAGGTTTTAATTCACCTCTGGGGCCCCAAAAGGAAGAGAGTGCTTCCTTTGTTGTTGTGATCCTCTGAGCAGCTGAGATGCTGGACCTACAACTTGAGCCAAGCCCTGTTTTTGCCTGCTGGTACCAGATGCCACAGACCAGTGCCTGGTGACACTGATTCCTTACACAGCACCCTACTCCACACAGTCAGGTGGTTCAGGCTTTCACCAGCAAGGTCAAACCCAGTTTGTTCTCTTCCACCTCCTGGACCCGTGGTCTTCAAACTTTTTAATGTTGTGCTCCTCAGTGGAAAAAAATAATTGGAGCCCCCCTTTCAAATTTTTTGCAACTATTCATAAATTGGCAATGCTTAAATATGTTTAGACTTATTTGAACGTTGCCGTTAAGTTCTATTACTTTTTAGGTTGAGCATAGCAGGGCACAAAGCGCTGCTTTTCTGTCGTTCTGGTATGTGTCTGGCCTTTTAACCACGCCCACCACACGCCTATCACTATCATTCGTTCATGGGCTTGCCTTTCAAAAATCCTTTGTTTTCGTTGGTAACTGCTTTACGTTTGTCCCTCTTTAGGGCGGGTTTGTTACTGCCTTGGCCATCGACCCTGTTACATGGCTAATTGCACTTTTGCCGGCAACCTTGACTGCAAGAGAACTTCTTTTTCCTTTTGTCTCTCTCTTGGCGCTCACGAGGGCACTTTGAATCGGCGCACTTATGTCAAGTGTTTTACTTTTTATTTTTACACTGTTTGGCAAGAAAAGTCTAGTTAGGAATTTACAACACTATTATCTCTACCCCGAGTAAATGTGAGACCTATTTCATTGCAAATGCTTGTTTAGAAATGTAATCAAATACATGATGCCAAACATACTATTCTGGTCAGGCAGGCCTTATTAATGTGTAAAAGAATCCACAGTGTGATAATTGGGGGTGGGGGTTTTGAAGGGTTTTTGGAGTCCCCTCCCCCCACCCCCACTCCCCCCGCCCTCGTTTTGACACATACTCCCAGCTGGATATAAATGACAAAACATGTTAGTGATGGCCTATTACAGAGCGGTTTACAGCTGCTCATTGTTTTCCGATTAAAGCAAAGCCCTGTTATCAGCACAATGCTTCTTTTGGCCAGAGCCTACCCCCCCTGTATAATTTGAGCCCCCCTTGGGGGGAGTTCCGGGCGAGCAGACTGAAGACTTCTGCCCTGGACAATGAGTCAAAGAAGATTAAGACGTTCGAAAAACAAATGCTTTCTTTGGCTCACCTAGGATTTAGGTCTGTCAATGCTGTATGTTTATGGGGCAGATGTAAATCCCTCAGTTGCTTGGCCAGCAAGATCTTGCGGGCAATTCTGTAAGAATCTAGGGCCTTCTTGGATCATACGATTCAAGATGCAGGAAAATACGTTATTCATGCTTGGTGTGATACCACTGATTGTCTGGGGCTGGCTTTTGTAGTGCTCCTTCACTATGCAGTCTGCAGGTTCATCAGGAGATGTATAGGCATCACTTATAGATATGCCTTTCGATGGCTCTTGCCTCTTCGAGAAGAAAGCTGTTTCTGCTTAAGAATGTTTCAAGCAGAGTAGGACCGCAGCACACTTCCTAGGTATTTCATCTACTGCCAAACTGTTTCCTCGCCAGTTTAGAAAATCCAAAGGCTACTCCAAAGAGCTGCCAAATAGTCAGTGTCATTCTTCCCAGCTGGGGTTGTGGATCAGACAGGCAGCAAGCAGGCCACCACAGGCTTCAGTCATCCCACTTCCTTCTACACTGCAACAGCCACCATGCCACTTTAGCTTTGCATCAGTTTTGTGCAACCACCCTGCGAGAGGCAGGATCCAGCACTTTCTCCCAGGGTGGCACTCCATCACATCCTTCAGTTGGGTTCTTCAACTCTTTCTGCATGGCTGTGCCCTACTGTTTCTTTTTGCCCGCCGCACCTTCCTGCCACATTAGAATGGCTCTAAAACACATACTTCTCCATTCTAATGCAACAGGTGTGAGCTTTATTTTCCATATGAGCCATTGTGAAGTCTTTGAACTCTGAAATAGCTTTGGTCTAAGCTCTTCACCTTTTGAATGTCTTACTAAGGAAGGACAAATTCAAAACACGTATTCTAGCCTAAGTTCTATCTGCACTGGATCTAGGCTATGGTATGGTGTCCTTGGATCTAAAACTTGTATATTTTCATATACTTGTCCTGCAGTGCCACAGATATTACCTGCAGTTCAGTGTAGGTCAAACACATTTTCAGTTTTTTGTGCTACCCTTCAGCGTCACCTTTGCCCCTGGGCTTTGCACCAAAGAGAAGATGTTGGTAGACGCCCCTCTTAAGAGGTCGGGATTACCAGTTTTCCCCTCCCTCAGTGACTGGCTGTTGAAGGTGGGCTCGCCACAGTCACTGGGGGACTACTTCCAGACAACTGTAAACCTCCTGATATCGTTCGGTTTCTCGATCAACAAACTGAATTAGATCTGACTTCACAGAGACTTCCTAACATTGGAGCGGTCTTGGACACTGTGCAGTTCTGGGCCTTTCCTCTGTTGCAGTGAGTCCAGGACTTTTGATCTATGATCCCAATGTTCCAACCAAGGTCCTGGATCACTGTTAGAGAAGTTCTGGGTCTTCTTGGCCCCTTAAACTCCTGCATCCTACTTCTAGACTATGCCAGGTGGCATATGCAAGCTATGCCATGGAACCTGAAGTCTCAGTTGATCCACCACCAAGGAAACCTGACAGATGCCATTCAGGTCTTGGAAGAGACCACAATCGATCTTCAGTGGTTGCTGTTCAGCTGTGTTGACCAGGAGAAGACCGCTCTCCCTTTCCCAACCAGAGGTGGTGAAGGTTGCATAACTGCTGGGATCAGGAGGTCATCTGGGGCAGGTGGGGATCAGAGAACTCTGGTTTCCATTGGAAACCTGGCTCCATAGCAATCTGTTAGAGTTGCAGGCTATTTATCTGGTCTGGAGACTTAAGGACTGCCTATCAAGGGGAGGCTAGAGCAGGTTCTTATGGACAACACGACTTCCAAGTGGTACTGCAAAAACCGGTGCGAGGTGGGGTCCATGTCCTGTACCAAAATTCTTTGCACCTCTGAAGTTGGCTGAAGCATCAATGCATCTCCCTGATAATGAGCCACCTGGTGGGATCTTGGAACACCATTTTGGGCAAACTCAACTGGTGGTGCCTGGCAGATCACAAAGGGTATTTGAATCCTGACGTGGCACAGGGTGTCTTTTGACAGTGGGGTACATACTCACTAGATCTTTTGCCACTATTGATAATGTGCAATATCAACACTTGATTGCATAGGACATTCTCCAAAAACCTGTTCGGAGATGCATTCCAATTGAAGCTGGATCATGGGACTCATCTACATCGTCCCATGTCTGCCTCTCTTTCCCTGAGTTTTAAAGAATATCAGGAATGACCGCATCCAAGTCATTCTACTCGCTCCAATTTGGGCCAGGAGTGTGATAGTCAGAACTGCGGGGCGTGAGCTGCCACTTTGGGAGGATCTTCTGTCACAGGAGCAGGCCACGGTTGTCCACCAGAATTTGAGCAATCTACACCTGTTTTGTTGCATTTGCTGGACAGTCACCCTTGATTAAATCCCAGGTTGTGATGTTGTTCATTAAAAGTTTGCTACACATGTTCCCTCTGACTGTTGTGATGCCCCAGTGGGACCTTAACTTGGTCTTGACATTTCTCATGTGTGCTTCCTTCAAGCTGATGCACAGCTGCTTATTGTGTCTTCTGACTTTCAAGGCTGTCTTCTTCATTGCGACCACTTCAGTACATTACATTAGTTATCCCCAGGCTTTACTGGCACAACCGCCCTACACCACCTTTTTTCAGAACAAACTGGTGTTGAGGTCTTGAGTGGCCGTCTTGCAGAAAGTTGTGACTTCTTCCCACATTGAACAATCCATCATTCTCCCAGTGTTCTTTGCCCCACTTCACTCCTTAAAAGGAGGAGAGGCTACACTGTTTGGATCTCTAGGGAGCTTTAACCTTTTACATCTATTGTACCAAAAACCATTGGGTGTACGATCAGGCTTTCATAGGGTTCTTAAGCGTAAAGAAAGACAAATCGGTGCATAAGAGAACTATATGAAGGTGGATATTCTTCTGCATTAAGATCTGGTACACACTGGCCAAAAAGCCTCTGGAAGGTTTGAGAGCCTATTCCACAAGGACAGATGTTTCCACCTGGTCTCGCATGTAGAGTACCTGTCTTTGATGTCTGTCATGCCACAATATGGCCATCAGTATATATGTACACAAAGCAGTGCTGCCTTGACAAGCAGGTCCTAAAGGAAAAGTGTGTACCCATTCGGCCCTCAAAGCTTCAGGTGAGGGCTCTGTGGTCAGATAAAGTATCCACCAGAAAGAGTGCCACAGAAGATTAGTAACTTGTTTTTTAAGATTAAGTTGTGGCTTAGTTACAGCACATTAGTATCTGAAGAGAGTAACGTGGTGGTGTAGGTTCATGTGATTAGCTATGGGTAACTGTAAAGTGGAGCTGTGTGTTAAGGAACAGCTAGTGTAGTTAGTAGGACTAAGGATTTCAGAGATATGTATAATTGATGCAAAGTAGAGAAGAATTTCCAGATTTAAAAAGGTGTGGGCAAAGGGTTGTTTGTGATAGTCAGTGTGAAGAAGGGATAGATACTTCACTTAACTCTATTTTGTGATTGCAATGTATAAGGTCCTGATGCTCTAGCATCTGGCGAGGGTGTTTGGTTTCTTTCACCAGCCCGTGAAAAATGTTTGAAGGAAATCTGCTTGATATTTACTTGGGTGGCACACTATCAGTGTTGTTTCCATTTCCTCCTTATATCTGATTTGTATCAGTGGTGTATTTGCTATCATTTTTTATTATTATTTAAGGCACAGTTTTTCAGATGGCACCCAGGCACCGATTTAGCACAGTGGGGCACTTGAAAAATACATTATATGGAAATTAATCATTCCACAGTGATTCATCTTCATCGAATTCGGACAAAGGCGCTTGGGTTGAATGTGCAGATCTGTGGCTGTTACCGATGTAGTCTCTTGACTGGAGGGTCAGCAAGAGGGGCCTACACCGCACACCTCTCTTTCACTGTGGCCTGCAGGGCATGACCTGTGCTAGAACATTTGAAAGACGAACAGCTGTTACACTTTGCCCACACTCCGCATTTTCATTGCAGGCTGCAGTGCATGCATGTTGCAGTCCATAAAAATGCTGCTCCTCCAGTGTCTGTCCGATTTAACAGCTTTTTAGTGTTAATAATGGAATCAACTGAGCATAACGATAATTTGCAGTTGGCTATCTGTGGGCAATGAGTGCATGATGAAAGCACTTGCCAACACCACAGCCCCATCCTAAAACTATTCTGTTTTAGCTTATGTGACCTGTAATCACTATCATTAACAAATACTTACCTGTCTCTGTACACACTTTGTTGGCATCTTATAGAAAAATAGTGCTATATTTAATGTCAGTATTTTATTTTTAAGTGCTAAAAGCTTTTGGTTCCTTTTCTTTATTGTTAGGTAGCCTTGACGACACTTTTATCCTGAATTCTAATCACAGGGTTTAAAGAACCAGTAATCCTTGTGCAGAGATAGGTGATTGTATTAGCAGCTCACTACTGCCTCTTTCAAATGCTGGGATTGCGGAATATCAAGGCTGCTAATTCTTGGTTGCTCCCTTAACTTTTTTTCACCCTTCGCTCTTGAAGGTTCTCTTGTTAATCCCCTCCTTCTCTGTTGTTTCCCTCTTAATCCCGCTCAGTCTCATTTTTCTTCCTTTTTGTCTCTTGCTCGAGTCAAAGTGTGATGATGCAAATTAGGTCCCGCTGGCATTTAAGTGCAGGTTCTCGCCTCCTGCAACCAGTGGCCCAAATTAACTACTGCTCCCTTTCCTTTCCCACTTAAATTTAGAATACGCTTTGTTTCCACTTTGATCTACACTGTCATATTACATTGACAGACGAGGGATTTTTTCCCTCCTTAGTTTGGGTCTCTTACTTAATAGTTATGCTATAATCTCCCTTCCTCTTCAAATGCTAACTATGTGTAACCCTTACAGCTATTTTCACAACTAACAGTAATGTGCTATTACTGTACTCTCTTCACTTGTGTGATGCAGAGAGAAATGATGAATCCTTAATGTGCCACATCATTTTATTAGATGCTGCAGTTTAAATCTGTGTGTTGGCAAACGAAGTGATGAGGGTTGACACAGAATGTCAGGTACTTTACTTTACTAAGTGATATGAACTACCCTAGCTAATAAACATGTACCTGGATTTTGGAATCACGGACGCCTTCCAAGGTTCCTTTAGATGACGGCTTGGTCTGATTACCCATGTGTGGCTTATCAAGTTTTCTAGGATTGGGCAGACAGTACTTAATTTAACCTCTTCACAAGGACATAAGAATTCAAATGGCAATGTTTACATATCCCTTTGCACCTCCACTTCTGTTACCATTAAGTTATGTCTTTTGTGTCGATAGCAGCCATCATTTATTTTCAAAACTCAGTGGGGGGGGATAAAAGAGTAAAGTTTACATCAGTTGTTTGCAATGTAAAAGCAGTCCTATTTCTTAAATGCAAAAACACACATTTCTTAATAATGTCAGTTCAAAGAGGTATTTTCTTGCCTGTCCCTTTGCCCTCGCCGCTGCCATTATCCTCACTGTTCCTTTCCAGACCTAGATACTGCCCCTGAAATCAACACCGCTCTCCCATCTCCTCGTGCTTCCCTCACACCGCGCCCTCTCATTTCACAGTCATTGACAGCCTAATTGATCAGTGTCAGTGGCTGAAAATAACACACATTTTACTTCTTCACTTGTGTGATTGTTTTGGACCATACAGAAGCTTTCCAATTGGAGTCCAATCAAACTTGACTTGACCTACATTTTCTCAAGTCTGCAGCGGTATCAGAGATGGAAATCCTGACGTGAGCCTCATAACCTTACAATAAGAGATGGAAATCCTGACGTGAGCCTCATAACCTTACAATAAACCCGTCCTGGCTATTTGAAATTTCAGCCAGTGATTCCATTGGCGAAGATTAGGCTGTTGGTTTGTTAATGAGCTGTATCTGTAGTAAACTGTGCATATCCCTGGACCGCAGGCTGTAGAGTTCATTGCTAAAGCTCTGGTGGTATCTTCAACGCGTTAGGTAGTCGCCTCGTGTAAAAGTACGTCAAGACTCGTCAAGAAAGGTGCTGTCGCGTCCGACATATGTAACTTAAAACATCTTAGTGTACTGTTGTCCTTTCAACAAGGTGATATGCAAGACTAGATGCCCATTTGATCTCCATTAATGACACAACTCCGTATGGGTAATGGAACTATCCAGTGACACTTTTTCAAAAACCGAAAGCCCTCCTCCAAAGTCAGGTACATGATTAGCTTAATCGTCTTGTTACTTTTTGCAGCAAGAAAGCAAGTATAAAAATTGGCCTGCCATTTCTTTGAAAGTGAAACTGTCTTGCTAATAATCCTTATTTGCTATGAAACCTTACTATTTCTCAACGTTTTCAAACTGATAATTTTTTTCAATAAGAAATATTGCTTTACTCTACCAGAGTTCCTGAGTCCTCTTTAGTCAGAGATATGAATCACTTCTACAAGGAGTGTTAAGCATCTTAATCATTCTAGTCAGCACTAAGGTAAAGAACAAAAGAAACATAGGAACTTAAGTTAGCACCCTACTGAAAGCTAATGCCAGTGGAAGAAGCAGCTTCATCCGTACAATGTCATGCAAGATGCTGATGAATGAAACCAAGCCTGCCAGGCTCACCAGAAAGAATCCCAAAATAATGTTTTCTGAAGGACACCAGAAAAGTAATAGAAACACATGTAGCACTGTTGGTCAGAAGGCTTCGGGCTAGCATCGATGACCTGGAAGTGATCAGTTCTTTCAGTCAATAAAACCCATGCTGTGCCTGCCATTGCACAGAACACAGGTGGCAGTATTCACCTGTGCCAGCTGACAGTTGACCAAGTACAGCCAGGGCAAGTTCTGCTGTTCAGAAAAAAGGGCCACACCCTTCCTGTTCAAGATAAAACAAGCAGGAAGAAATGTTACTTTTTTAAAGTTTGTTTATTTTAGTATTGATATTTTGTGCTTCGAAACTTTGATATAATTTAATCAGACCACAGAAATCAAGAACACCTGCATTTATGAGATCTAAAAGTACCGCTGTAGAATATCAAAATAATATAACTGAAATTATTGTGGCTCTATAAGATTGTGGAAGAGGGTCCAGCTAGTGGTATTCTGTAATGGTAGCTGCACTTGTTGATAAAGATACGCACAATATTAAACATATACTATTGAAGGTGATTTAAGCATATGGCTTGACATCTGGTGTGGTTGGCATGATTGGGGAAAAGCTTGGAATGCCTCTGTTTTAGCCACAGGAACCTGCACTGTGCTTTTGTGTTGGGTGTTTTATGTGAACTCGAACCCTGTGCCCAAATGCTTGCAAGTTATTTCTTTGCACATGAATGAAGTTAATAGTGCATCTTCAGTAATAGCAAGAAGGAGTTATAGTGACCACCGGTTAGAACAGTCCTCTTTTGCCAGGAAAATATACGCTAGCCTGTACTACGATTTTCGGGCTTTTTTTTCAACCTTGTCTTACTTCATATCGAGCCTGCTGCGCAGACGTGCGTTCACATTGAGATTCCTAACGATAGTAAGCAACAATTGATTTTGAATTAGACGTTTGGGAAGCACTCCCTGCAAACAGTCCGTAACTTATTAGAGACATTGAAAATGGCGTGAATATTCACAAATCTGTGTTATGTAGTGAATTCCTAGTTTATGACTTCTCGATGTGGTTGGAAGATGAAACTAACATGACGTTTCACGCATGTTGATCTTCTACAAGATCAAATATTAATAACGTTTTCAGAATTGTGGCTTCTCAACGGCGGTGTAGTGAAAGACTTCAATTGTAAACACTTGCCTTTTATGCTGAAACACTTGCCCATTCTGTCGGCCACCGCCCCCTCTTCCACACCCATCTGAGCAATCTGTGGAAGGTCATAGTGGCCTAAGGAATAATCTTTTGCATCCTTCCTAGTCGGGCATTGGTTTACCTGAATCATTAATCTGCCCAGTCTTTAAGGTAAGTCCTGTATGGTACCCAACTTCAAGGAACACTGGGGCTTACCAAAGGCACAGTTACGTCAGGATCTGCCCCCCAATTATCTTGAGACTCTTGAAGGATCGTCCTTGTATTGAGGTATGGAGGCTGGAGTCCCACTGTATCAGAATGGAGTACGGCTCTATCTTTCTAAGAGTCACCCCGGGACACCTTTTCTGTGATTATTCTCAATGCATTGATCCTTTCACCCTCTGCCCTCAGTAGCACCCACGTTTAACATCTCTCACTGTCTTTCTGCCCTTAGTAGCACCCACGTTTAACATCTCTCACTGTCTTTTTGTTATACGGTCCTCCTAATATTCTAAGCGGCTCAATCACTCGGAATTCTCAGCTCGCTGGCTATGCATAAGCTTCATGTTCACAACTTCTGTAATACTCAAATACATTGTACTTCCCATCACATAAATTTAAAATGTGCTCTAGATTACTATATAATATTGTACTCCTTTCATCCAGACATTCTTATTTAAGTAATTCTTAATGCTCTCAGAACCGACATTCTTCGGCAGTTTTCATGGTATGCCCTTAGGGGGCCAGATTAGCGCAGTATTCACATTCAGTGTGTGTCATAAATTTTATATCTGTAAGTGTTTCTAATTCATGACTATCAAATAATGTCATTTTTTCCACGCAGCACTGTCGTGAAAAATCTTAATATTAACTTAGCCTGCAGATACTGAAATGCATTTCTACTGTGCCTGTTAATGTCATTTTTTATCTTTAAGCAGGAAACTGTAAAAAGCACAGCTGCAGATAGTCCTTTATAGGAATGTTTAATCGAATGGCCAGGCTTTGATATCTTGCATCTGGGGCTTTTAATTGAGATTTGTTGCTCAAGCTGAGCCAAGCGTACATGTTTAGATGTCCTTTATTTTTGTACGGCTTAAGCACGTTTTCAACATTTTGGTTTTAATGCAGTTTGAACTATGACCTTGTTATTGTTGGAGGCAGTTTTAGTTTCGTGATAGTTGATATTTTAAGTCTGTGATGTCTATTTTAAAATGGGAAGTATTTTAGCCCTTTGCAAGAGAGAGAGAGTATAACAATGGACGTCACTTCACTTGCTGTATGGAAAGTTTCGTGGTGATCAGTTAGTCAGTTAGTTATGCGGGGCCCGAGAAAAAGAGGGGTGGAGACCATAACATATTTTCCCCATTAATTTTTCCGTAGAGATTTTGAACAGTGATAGTGCTTAAACTTCTGGATAGAATTACACCAAATTTAGCGGAAAGGTAGATCTTGGTCCAGAAAGAGGCCTTTTTGTTATTTTGTTATTTTTGTTAAGGATTTCCTGCCCTTCCAGATCTTGTGCTGTGATCTGATTGGCTGACAACACTTCAACAAGGAAGCGTTGTCAGCTATGTTGAGACTGTTACAGCACGAGTCTCACAAATAAAAGAATTTTAAAAAACGAAAAGTGCTAGGGTACAGACACTCTGATCCCTTAGCTCTGGTGCTTGGGGTCCCAAAGGGAACCCCCCCCCCCCCCCCCATGGGGCTATAAAGCATTTTTTCTTTTGAAAACATTTGCAGCGGAATCGCGCCTCTGCGGAAATTTAAAAAAAAAAAAATGAAAATGAAGCAGAGGCTTCCGCTCTTCCTCTATTTTAATCCCCTGGGTGTGCCAAGTACCAGAGGCAATGTTTATATGTAATGGGGTGGGGAGAGCTAGGTCGTACCGTAGTTCCGGGGCACGCCACCTGCCCGGGACTATGCATAAAAAATGGGTTGGGCCACCACCTCCTCTGGGCAAAATGTTGTATTTGTGTGGGGAAGGCCTGTCTGCCTCCTTAACAGCGCCGGAGACCATCACCTCCCCAGGGCTTCAAGTTTATGGGATGTAGTGGGGCAATGCGGCTCCCCCCTGCAGCTCCGGGGACCACCACCCCAGGGCATACATGATATTCTGTACGAGGTGTGGGGACACACACACACACACCCACCCCCCCCCCCCCCGAAGTAAACATCAAAATGTGTATGGGGGGCACCCGGCCTTCACGGGGACCACCACCTCCCCAGGGCACTCATCATATTCTGTGCAGAGGGTGTTCCCCCACCTTGGGAACCACCAACTCCTGGGGCTATAATAAAAAAGTGAAGGTGGTACATTTCGAACCCCCGGGGACCACCACCTCCCCAGAGCTTCTTCTACATTGGAGGGGGGGTCGCGTGTCCCCCCCCTTGGGGAGCCACTGATGTCCTTTGGGACCGCCACCCACAGGGTAGGGTCCTGCTGTGGCACCCCCAGTGGACGCTTATGAGAAGTTTTCTGTGGTCACAGAGATATCCTCTGCCTCGGGTAGGTTATGGTTCCAGAAGTGCCCACTTTGGGGAATGATAAAAAGCATTACCTACCTTGAGTGATTCCTACTAATATTCACATTTTACTTTGTTGATTTTACTGCAGCATATGTGGCATGAGTAAGTAATTTATGTATAGATGTGATATTTATAAAGAGCAAACGTGGCTGAAAAGCATCAGAGTACTGTGCGGAGTCAAAGGCGAAGAATAGTCAGTGAGTGGTCGGAGGATTTCCTTGATTCTGAGAGTGAACAGATATCTTTACTCTGTTGTGACATAGTGTTCTTTAAATAAATGTTTCTTCTTCTACTCTTTTCTTAATTGGAGATGTTCTTGCTGATCCTGGGGCATGTATGTAGAAGGCATGCTGCCCTGTACTATCACCTCTCTGTCATGTGATATCCTGGCTGTGGGTGTACCTAAAGCCATTGCTAATGGTGAGCTCATCAGCCAGATATGTGGAGGCACCAGTTTTGATGGCTTCGTAGATGAGCTGCTGGTTTTAAAGTGTGGGCGGGAAAGAAGAGTCCTGGTTCCATTAAGCGGGTGTTGGTGATGTCATATTTCATCAGCTCTTAATGAGGTGTGCTGCGGCGTTGTATAAAGCACTGAAGTGGGGGCAGTGTATAGTCTGGGAGACCTGGAACAAGGCGTTGCCACTATGAAGAAGCAAGAGTACGGGCTTCAAAGACCATTCTGAAGGTGCTTTCTGGGAGGAATAGTTTCATTTTCTTTAGTACAGTGAGCTGGCACCATGTGATGAAATGATCTGGCACTAGAATGTGTTGCCTTCTTATCCTTAAGGTAAACTCTCCATGAACCTTCATAAGCATTACCTATATGAAGCATGAAACTGTGCGTCTCAGATAAGCTGTGTTTAATGTAGGCGTTGCATGGTGTTCTATGTTAGTACCCCAGGGACACATACTGTTTCATGGGTTCGTGCCATCGCCTTGTAGTCCTCAATTATTTATTTATGTTGTAAGTAAGCAATGGGATTTGTGAAGCTCAAACTTAGCAAGAGAGCAATGGCGTGCAGAACCTGAGATAAAAACCTGAAGGTACTCTTATAACACAGCTGAATTCTCACGTATTAGTTTAAAGGTGACTCTGGGAGTATTCTGGGTTTAGCGTTGTTGCCTGTGAATCGCAAATACATGGAATTATCGGTAGACTTTAGTGACGTGTCTAGCACTGTGTGGTATTTTGACTTTTTGCAGACAAGTACCAATTGTTTTTCTCAGGCTCTTGAGTAAATAATCTCACCGTAATTCATGCTCAGGCTTTTGATACCACGAGCAATAGTTAATAGATAGACATCAAGCAGAAACTGTTTCAGGTGCTCAAGCAACTCGATGTAGTAATGACCAGATAAACTTACTTTCTGAAAGTGCAGACTTGTAGTGAAAGAAAAGTTTTTTAATCTTAAATTTAAATAAACTACTAAAGTATAAAAGGAAGAATGAAGGCAAGAAGAGAATCGCTTGATCTTAAAACCTGGGAAGAGCCACAGGAATCTGTAAGGTTGTAAAATAGTTGCTCTGATTCAAAAAGACCTGCAATGCACTGTGATGGTTCTTTTTTGCAACTGGTCATGCTTATACCAATTTTTTCTAAATATAATTTGTCGTCATTTTGCTCATTTGAAGAATCTTGGTGAGGAAAGGCTGAATTGGTTATGGAAACTGGTGTTTTTATGCTGCTTTACGTCCAAGCAGTGTTACCACACATACTGGAAAGTTTGACAGACCTTGGTAAGGTTGTGTTCAATTTACATAGGTCATGGCTAGCCCGATTTCTGTCATAGTCATCCTTCAGCCATGATATATACTCTTGCCTGTCCTGTTTCCTTAAATCCTGTCCTGTGTATGCCCCCTTTATCTATCTTTATGTCCAGACAAGTAAGGGCAGTTCCCCTTAATGTGGTCACTCCGTCCGGTAGCATACTAGCACACCTTCAGATGTTCCTTTCTCATGCCCTGTTACTGTGCACAGCTTTCCTGTCTTCTGTCGCACTTTTAGGCAAAAAGAGGATTTCATAAAGAATCATTAAAAGTCCTGCATAACTGGATAGCATAGTGCGTGTCGTCTCAAATAATGTAGGGGGATCATTTGGATTCCCCCATTGCTAGCTAAGGGCAGAAATTATACTGTTTACAACAAGCACTGGCAATGCCAATAGCTCTTACATATGCACAACTGCTATTGGCTTTGCCAGTTTGTTCCAGTCAAGTTGTACACCAGCATGCCTGCTGTTCAGCATTGCTAAAAGTTAGTGACATAAGAGTGGAGTGTCAGTGAGGTAGAGTGTTGTGGCATAGAGTGTCATAGAATGGAGTCGCATGGAGTGCTGTAGAGTGGAGTGGTGTAGGACAGAGTAGTGTTATAGAGTGTAGTAAAATGACATGGTGTTGAGTGTCATGGAGTGGTTAAATTGGAGTAGAGTGGTGTGGAGTAGATTGTCGTAGACCGAAGTATGCATGGGGTGGTAGCGCACTGCCATTACAGACGACACATTTTCAATTGAAATTACCATTGTATTTGCACAGACACCCAGTTTTAGTGATAAAAATATACAGTGCACAAACAATATTGTGCGGAAATTGGCATAACTTAGTGTGTTTATTTGTTTTGATCATATTCAAATATTTGTTTCCAGTACACTTTGCTTTATTTGTGCTTTCCCAATTCTGATATATTCTGAAATATTTGCACTGTTCATTTATTGGCATTGACATTTTGTTGTGTTAGAAAAAATTAACATCGTTCAGCCTTTCCCAGTACCCAGCATGACTGTCACATAAATCCTCTCACTTTGCAGTCATAGAAAGAAAAGTAAACACCAACCTCCCTCACAAGATAGAGCCTAACATTTGGCCTCTGTTTTTGAATGCACAGCAAATGTGGCGAGATGGAGGAAAAATTAAAGGCCTATTTAATGATCATTCGCTTCTGAGAACCAGCATGGTTATTTTGAGGTTGCTGCAGCAACCCCTACTCCCCTACTTTCAGCTCCTATGGCATGCCCACGAAATTGAGAAAGAGGATTGTATTGTTATGCTATTAGTAAAGGGCACTGACAAAAATAACCATGCATGCAAGGTTGCTGAACTGGCAGTGGCAAAGATTAGTAGACTCAAACAAGCAGAAAGATAGAATGCAGGAAACCTCTTCCATGAAATACAGCATGTCTACTTCTTCCTTATTTACTGCTTGCATGGGAGACCACTGAAAATACCTGTACTCTCGCGGAGTACCTCACAAAAAAGCAAAAAATGTAGGAATGCAAGTAGCAAGTCAGAGAGGTGGTAAACTGGCTACTCCACAGGAGGGACTAAGCCATGCTGGACAGACTAAAACAAATAAAGCCAGAAAATAGAAAGCAGGCAAATTTGAGTTACAAAAACACAAAGCCAATTGTAAGCAATGGGCGGAATGCATTCCTAGGGAAGCTTTCGGCATGTCCCCAATATGTCTTTGCAACTAGACGGCTGGCTGTCTCATAGGCTTCGACTTAAAAAGGGCAATTGCTGTAGCTCTTCAAGATGTAGGCCTGTTTCCCTTTTGGATTCCATCAGAAAAATCTACAGGACACTATTTGAAATTGTATAGCTCCAAATAGATTTCAGCAGCATGCAGAAGGACTTATTGGTAATGGGTAACGGGTAGTCATTTAAGTTTCACAAATAAAGTATTGTGTACATGGACCTAATTACACAGGTGATATGGGCAGAATGTTCAAAGGTGTCTGGAAGAGCTTTGTGGTGCACCATGGTATTTTCCATCTTCATAGGTTACATGCACACAACCCTGCTAGAAATGGATGTTAGCAAAGCCAGTTTTGTTGTTTGAAGAAGATGAAGTGCTTTTAGCAGAATATACTAGAAGATTGAAGTCTGTTACATACCTTTAGCCAGTGGTTCCCAAACTTTTTCGACCTGCAGCTCCCTTGACCTCTTGGCCGCAGCTCCCCACTATGGTACTTTTGTTTGGCAGATGAGGAAGCCCAACCTTGGGAGTACTTCCATTTTTGCCCCTGAAAATAATTGGGATGAAGCAGATGAAGATATTATAAACATAGATGTAACTATGTATACTGTGCACATGCCAGTGTCCTGTGCGCAACCAAATGCTGCTATTGTACTCACCCTCTATGCTTGGAGCACAGACGTTCTCATGTTTTTCACACAAATCACCCAGTTGCTAGGTCCACAAGTCTACCGGTTGTCCTCCAGGGCAGCACAGTGCAGGGGTAGTCTGCACCCTTCTCCTTCTGGGAAGAAATGTTTCCTCAAACCCGTCCCCTCCCCCCTTCGTAGAAGTGCATCCTCTAGGGGCACTCTCAGGTCGTCCTCTGGAGCCACGTGAGCAGTGCAGAGGAGAGCTGTCAATCAGGCCGTTGGATGAGTGAGCCAATGCGGGCAGGCTGGGCGCGCTGATGAGTAGACTCAGTGGATGACTGCAGGCACCGACCACTCGAGCAAGCTTGCACTCCTTAGCAAATTAAGGAATGCACAGATGTAGGTTTAGTGAATCAATGCTAAGCAAGCCCTCAAACTGTACTGGATGACCAGCTAAACCCAACTATACCTCCAAAACTCAAACCAAAGAGATTAGTTAATTGGGAAATGGACTGGAGCTATAATGGCCGTGTCCTAAGGACAAGACATGCCTGTAACCTCTTTCACCTCATACTGAGGAAACAATAAAGATAACTATCCGAGGCCGAATTTTAAACACAAAATCAATGATGAGAGTGCAGGGTGCTTGGCAGCGTTTAACATTTTTACCAAGTGACAGTAAATCCAAGAGAAAAATTAAACATGCTGAGAAGAGACACCTCCGAAGTGCGCCGTTTCCCCCCCAAAGTGTCCACAGTCCGAGTTGTGAAGCACTTGGACCCCAAAGGTGATAGGACTGAACATCAAGCACGTCCTGCTCATTTCCTGGAGGTGGGGGTGCAATGCTTTGTTTTGCTAATTGCAGGCAGTTAGAGGAAGCTCCAATTGCACAGCAAGCTTAGCTAAGCGGGCTTAGGCTTTTTACCAGATTCTGCTGTTGAGTCCCCTCTGCTCAGCACTTTATTGTTGATTTTTTTCTGTCTTGTGACACCTTCTGTGATGTGATGCAGTCTTGTTCACTGCTACCTGTATAGTGTTTTTGAATATCACTGATGCTCACTTAAGATCTCATTACCACTGTGGCATTCTCTAGCAGGCTGCAGAAATACTTTGATGATGATCTTAAGTAAATCCCTACAATCCTCAACGGGACTTTGCTCCCATTTGAACGGAAAAGTTTCAGCAAACACTCCCAGGAGATTAGAAAATAATGGATTGAGTGGGGGCGCTGTGTAATAAAAAAAAATCACTTATATTGGAGGAGAGCGCCTTCAAGGCTTAGGCAGTTGGTGGCTATTCGATATGCAATCACTGATAAGTTATTCTGATTTTAGGCATCTGTGAAAGCCTGAAGTTACCTTGAGAAAGAACTATTTATCAATGCAGCTAGCATATAATGTAAAGTTTATTCAAATGTATCTGGTGGATTGAGCAGTATGCTAGAAATGTGGCAAGGATCTAACAGCATCTTCGATAATAAACAACATCTGTTTTTTTTTAATAAAAGTTTGAAAGAAATGCCTATACTGTACTGATCAAAGCCATTGGGTCAAAGAGCACCAGGTGATCTTTGTCTGTCATCTACACAGGACTCTGCAAGCATTCAATTGTGCGTTTTGGACATTTGTATTATGTGCTTTTCATGAACTCACTCCCTGAAGCTACTGCCTAAATTAGTAGGACCCGTTTAACCTTTTGGGAATTCTGATATCAGTAAATCATATTACTGTGCATGCCATTTATCTTACAAAGCTCCTGCCCAGCATGGCACGCAGTAATCTTTTTTGTGTAAAACAAAAAACAAAAGTTAAGGTTTTGGTTCTGGTGCTAAAGTAAAACAGGTTTTGTGTTTTGCCCTGATTTCCTATCAGTCTTATTCTGATTGCCTCAGGTGTATGTTTTATAGAGAGTTTTTATAATGAAGGCTCAACACAGAGATTTGGGAAAATGGAATCTCAATGACTTGAGAATGAATGAATGAATAAACTTGTTTAGAACATATATGGTTAAGGAGCTTTAGAAAGATATGTTTCTGGAGGCTTAAAGTGTCGCCGTTATACATTTCACTCCATCAAGAGAGTTGTTGAACTGCCCAGCATGTAAGTGATTTTAAGCGGCAGTGTGTTTGGGTGATCATGAACATGTTTTGGATAAATTAATGCAGAGAGGGAGGGTCTAGAGATCTGATCAAGTGCAATACCGAATTCTGGGCCCCACTCCTGTCCAATTTCCCGAGATCCTGTTCCCTTTTAATGATAATGCCTATATGTACGATGGGTAATAGGTTGGAACAAAGTGCCATCGCTCCATTTTCCTGATCAATACCCGAGTAAAGATCATTGATCTGTTTTTTTTACAGCAGGATTAGGGATTGTGCACGAGAATATATTGCACCCTAGCCAGTACAGTTTTAGAGGGCAGCTGGGAATAGTGGAGCAGTTCCTTTATCGCCACTTAATTGTGCGCTGCCCACTGTGTCTAACTTTCATGGTCTTATCAACGGCTATCGATAGTGTGAACCATAGCAAATTACGGAGGCTGTTGTTGGATATTGCGCTTCTTCAATTTTTGTATTCTTTACATGAGAATCTGGGGGGCAAGAGTGTGGTTTGGCCTAGGTGGAGAGTGTATGTAGGCATTGAGAATTGAACATGGGGTTCGGCAGGGCTGCGTGATGCCACCCTCGCTGTTTATCCTATGTATTAACAACCTGAGCCCTTTCTTAATACCCCCCTCTAAAGACTTTCCGAAAATAGGCAGCTTGGCCATTCCCGCCTAATTATAAGCCAGCAACACAGTTGTTATTGCCTGCACCCCTATTGCACTCAGTAGGCTGGTAGATTCTTTCACCAAATATATGACTAACTAGGATTAGCCCACTAATTTCAACAAGTCCTACGAAGCACAGTGTGCCCTCAGTAGTATGTGGATAGCATATTTACTATCCCTTATTTGGGCATGATGTTTGTCTGCTTGGGTGCATGGGTGAGTTTCTTAAAGTTCTGAAGGGGCGGCTGGTGCTTTTCTGAATCTTCCCCTGGCCAGTAGGTTGTAAAGTTTTGAACCCGCTTATTTCTGTTTATAATTCTCAATGTGTGGTATTGCCTGTATTGGTGCAGAGATTTGGGGCAACTCTAAATGTTCTTCTTACAGGTCGAAGAGAATCACATGCATAGTTAAGTCCTGAACCAAACCCCTGCCAGCTCAAGTTGTATCTGTCACAGAGAGTTAGGCTTGTCCTGTTTCTAAGATTGCATCAAACTGGCACCTATTTTACTATGGGTACCAGTCTGAGCCAACCCTGAGGCCAGCCTAAATAGAAAAGTTATTACTGGTTACCTTCTTCAGAATAGAGGTCTATCACTTCATTTGTTGGCTTATGTCGCCTCAGTTTTACTAGATTTTAGCCCACAAGAAGTTTTTTTTACTCACCGTTGCGGACTACTAGTGCAGATAAAAGGGTTGTAAAAGCACTGTTTCTGGAAACAAGACGGTCCTTAACGGAAGGGCTAAAGGATGTAAAGTCACTGTGCACAAATATCTTACTATGAAGGAGCCTGAGGGTATTGAGCCCTATCTAACATGAAAAATGGGGAGTTGCGAAAGATCACTCCTTTTTTGTTTAAGAGCAGCCGCAGTTTATCACCTCCTTTGTTTCCCCTTGGGCTACTCTATTGACCTTACGTGGGACACATGCCCATGTGACGGCGTTTTGGAGCAAACTATCCTTCATTTCACTTTTTTTTGCAAATTTTATTGGATATTTTCTAGCCACATTATTTCCCCATTTCTAGGGAAGTATAGTTTGGGTCAATTTAGGATGGCTCAAAAATATTTGTCGTTGTTGATCAGTGAGGAGGTCTGTTATCGAGAAGAATCCTTCCTGAAGTTAGCCGTCCAGTCAAGGAAAAGTATGCTACAATGATTTCTCTCATAGTAGGTCCTTCTTTGGCTCCTTGGGATCAGCGATGTTGACTGTTTTATATGAATCTTAATTATTTTATGTATTTATCATGGATTGTGTTTTTATTTTGCTTTTATGTTCACCTTCGGTACGCTAATAAAGAATTTTGATTAATTGATTGGGTCAAGGGATGTTCCATATTATGTTTCTGATTTAGTTGGGGGTTTGTTGGCCTTTAGTGGTGACAGCAGAATGCCCGCCTGTGGTCTGAACGAAAGTAGCACTCTTCCTTCCTTTGGATGAAATAGAGGGAGATGTAGGAGAAGCACGATGTAGCGGATGCTGGCATTTACAATAGTCTATGCTTTCACTGGACCATTATCTCAGGGGAAGAAGGGGTAACTCATTGGAAGGACCTCAGGGAAGCTATCCGATGTGGTGAGCACAGATTTGATTGAGTGTCGGGGGAGGGGCATTTGTTTGTCCAGGGTTAGGCTGGCAAGTAAGAGGCATTTTCTCTGTCCTTTCACGTCCTACTCTGGCGGAGAGCCTCACTGTGGAAGGCAGGTGCTGTGAGTAGAATAGAAGCAAAAAGTATGTTTTAACCGATAATGAAGTAAATCATCTATGTGTGCTCTGTAGAATTTTCACAGTTATACCCCTCCTCACACTGCAGCAGAACGAGGTTTACTTATGTTTCAGTTGAAACTTACATACATACATAGATAACAGCATGTCAAATCGTGATTAGAAAGCTTGCAAGGACTAACCTTCCTGCCTCCCCTCCTTAACTCTTGACCCCTCTCCTCTCTGCCACGGCGTTTCCCATCTCCCGGCCCTTCTAATTAACATCCAGGACAGTTGTGTGTTTGCTATAATTCATAGGAGCGGAATTGATTGATAAAGCCTTTACACAGTTTAAATATCATTTTTTAATTGTTTTGATGCAATGTTTTTGTATTTTGTGATAGTTAATGGAATATATTGTGTTTCTAGGACACTAGTATTTCCATACTTCTGAGAAATGTGAGCTGTGTAAAGCATGTCTTGGGCTTTGCCTCGTTAGCACGTCTTTGCTAGCTCCCTCCCTGGTAGGCCCTCCTTCACTAGCTCCCTCCCCTGCAGGCCCTCCTTCGCTAGCTCCCTCCCCTGCAGGCCCTCCTTCGCTAGCTCCCTCCCTTGCAGGCCCTCCTTCGCTAGCTCCCTCCCTTGCAGGCCCTCCTTCGCTAGCTCCCTTCCCTCCCTTGCAGGCCCTCCTTCGCTAGCTCCCTCCCCTGCAGGCCCTCCTTCGCTAGCTCCCTCCCCTGCAGGCCCTCCTTCGCGAGCTCCCTCCCCTGCAGGCCCTCCTTCGCGAGCTCCCTCCCCAGCAGGCCCTCCTTCGCGAGCTCCCTCCCCTGCAGGCCCTCCTTCGCGAGCTCCCTCCCCTGCAGGCCCTCCTTCGCTAGCTCCCTCCCCAACAGGCCTCCTTCGCTAGCTCCCTCCCCAACAGGCCCTCCTTCGCTAGCTCCCTCCCCAACAGGCCCTCCTTCTCTAGCTCCCTCCCCAGCAGGCCCTCCTTCGCTAGCTCCCTCCCCAGCAGGCCCTCCTTCGCTAGCTCCCACCCCAGCAGGCCCTCCTTCGCTAGCTCCCTCCCCAGCAGGCCCTCCTTCGCTAGCTCCCTCCCCAGCAGGCCCTCCTTCGCTAGCTCCCTCCCCAGCAGGCCCTCCTTCGCTAGTTCCCTCCCCAGCAGGCCCTCCTTCGCTAGCTCCCTCCCCAGCAGCCCCTCCTTCGCTAGCTCCCTCCCCAGCAGCCCCTCCTTCGCTAGCTCCCTCCCCAGCAGCCCCTCCTTCGCTAGCTCCCTCCCCAGCAGCCCCTCCTTCGCTAGCTCCCTCCCCAGCAGGCCCTCCTTCCTCCCGCTGAGTTCATTGGAGTCCAGGGAGGGCTAAATCCGAATTTGGTAGTTGAGAAAAACTGAGTTGACAGTGTGATGCTTGCTAAATTGTAATTCTTCTGAAACTATAGTAAGGGTTTTCAGAATCATTGTTTGAATTTTGTTTCCATTGAAATCAAAACACGAATGAACATTCCTGACTTTAATTCACAGATTCTGGCACAGAACAGGATGCGGCAATCCGAGCTGCCCAGGAACGAGCCGAAATAGTTGCCAAGTATGATAAAGTAAGTGCCGCCCTTGTTTGTATCTTCTCCATACTCAACAGCTTGATTCAGATGTCACACTGTCTTGTCCCAGAAGCTAGTATTGTTTTTAGGTTCCACGTTACAAATAGTTATTTAGTGCGGATTCTAATAACATCATTTTCTTCTGTAGATTATTTTCAAAGGCTTCTGTTGATATTTATTTACAGTCTGCAAACTCATTTGTTATTGGCTGTGTTTCACAGTTATGTTTAAAATGTTGCTTTGCATAGTACTTGAATTACGAGATGTGTAGTCTTTTTGTAAAAGTAATACCTTAGTTATCAGGGCAATGGAAAAAATATGATTTCTGACCATTTGGATGCAAGTTTGATTGTAGCCCTTTAAAGAAAACCCATTATCAAGTAATCACTAGTATATCCATGTTAGGTCTGTAATTGAATATTGGAGACCCAGGGCCTCTTTTGTTAATACTCTTTAGCTGGATAACAAATTTACTCCCTTTGTATTTTTGACACTCTACAGTTGTCTTGTGAAGCAGTAAAGTCCTACTTGAGGAGGTGTTTGTAATTTTGAAACTCAGACGCAGTGATCTCATGTTTTTATATTCAGTAGCCAATAAGAGCTAGGGGTAATGGCGGCGTGTATGGTCATACTACCTACTGCGTAAGACTCATCTCCTCGAGCTGTGTATCGTGTTTACTGGCATAGTACCCTGCCACAGAATAGTTTTCTTGATTGTTGTGGTACTATTCACGAGGCGGAACCTATGTTGCTCTTGGTGACTGGAGTAGAAATCTTGATGAACTCTGAGGAAGTTTGGTAAATATGTGATATTCACTCGTCTTGTCATATAGAGAAACTGACAGTGCTCTGATCAGTGAAGCAGAGAAAACTACTGTTGTGCCCAACAGCTGCAGCTGAACTGGAAGGTGTTGTTGCGTCTTCATGCAGTGGATTGTCAGTCTGAGGTTGCTGTGTGTGAGAAGTCGTCTTTAAATCTCCATCTTGGCAGAGGATTTGCCAACTCAAACATATCATCTGAGTGCTGGCAGGGCCTCGGCATGATAATTACAGGATCAGATATTGAACATCTGGGCACGAGGTGGCAACAGCACACCTGCGTCCCCTTTTTCCCGACATAATTAATATGGAAAAATCTGATAAAAGTGGTGCCACGAAAGAGGACAACTACTGTTTGACAGCAAGGAAGCCAAACATTTTAATGGCGATTGACGCTTGGCTGGTGGGTAAGGTTGTTGGAGCGAGCCGAAACTGGTCAGCGCTGCACACAGTGTGTTTGTTTTGCCTGCCTTTGGGCGGGCCAAGGAGAGGGAGAGCGAGAATGTCTTAGGGCACCCATCAACCTTAGATGTTATGTAAATGCAAGACTTGTTTGCATACTGATGCAATAAACGTATTTTCTGTGAATTTGAAAATGGCGCTACTAAAGACAGAGTTAAGGGGGAAAGGTCACAGCAGAAAGAGAGAACAGGGGGCGTAACGTCGGACCCGCAGCATCTGAGATGCTGGGGGCACCACAGTCAGCCACAGATCTTCCCGCAGCACTCAGCAGGAGGAGGGGCATACATTTGTTATGCCAGTGAGAGGGAAGGAGGAAGACTGAGACAGAAAGGCACGATACAGATGCGCCAGTCAAAAGAGATGGAGAGTTAACATGGGATGTGCTGAGATATGGTTAAGGAGGTAAGCGCACGCCCGCGAGAGAGAGGGAGAGGAGAAAAATTGCCACGGAATGGTGAGAGTCAGTTTAGAGGAAGTGTTCAGGATAAAACAGGAGAGAGCGAAATAGAGGATGAGGCACCTGGGATACAGAAGGTTGACAGTGAGGATAAGGGAGGGGAGAACAAAGCAAGCATTTGCAATGCAGTAGGTCTAGCATTTTCTTAAGTTAGAGTTATTGGTATTGTAAATTCATAACCAGACCTTTCTTGCCACATAAATTGATCAATCCTGCTTCATGATTTCGTCTTTTTCTGCTATTGAGTTCCAGTGGACCAGCATTTAAATAAAGCACTTCCATTTGCCTTCTTCCTCTATATTAAAACATATACAATTATCATATAAACCTTTATCAGAAATAAACTTTTGGCTTTAAAGTGTAATGCTCAAAACACCATAGCAAAAATATAATTTGGAATGGATTGGAGGGTGAAAGGAAAGAGGGAGTCGGGAGTAAAGATCGGGAGGACATGTGGCGTAGTAACGGTGTCATGGGGCCCGGAGTAAGAACATATTTGACTGCAATTTCGGTAGGAAAATCCTGCAGTGATTAGAGTTGAGTGAGGTCCATAGGTCTTTGGGCCCCGGGGCTACTGCACCTGTTGCTCCATTGATAACTAGGCCGCAGGAGAGAAAGCGGATGGGGCAGAAAAAGAGAAGCAAAAGGAATCCAACGGACAAAAAGGAGAAATAGAAGAGGTCGCAAAGAAATAAAAGAAAGAAGGGAAAGAAAGAAAATGAAAACACAACTAAGAGAAGAAACAGCGAAAATGTGTGACAAAATAAAAAAAAGAAGTTAGCTAGAGAATGAAAGATAAAGAAGAAAAAATAATAAAAGAAGTGTGAAAAGAAAGAGAAAAATTAACATTAGAGAAAAAAAAAGATGGTGAGAGAAACAAGTAGCGAAAGAACCAGGGCATGTATGTACTGACACATTTCCCACGGACACAGAATGGGAAAACCACTTTGACACTTCGGGTCCCGACAAGTAACTTGTGGCTCCCACATACAGACGGGAAAAAGAGGGATTTATAGTAAACTGTGAATTTACAGAAAAAGATAAGAAAAACACCAGAGAAGGAAGGAAGAAAGTTCTAAAAGAAAGTGAAAGGATGCACACCGAGTCAAAGGAAAGAGCAAATAAAAAAAACCAAAGAAAGATTGAAGGGAAGAGAAAAAAATAGTGAAAGAATGAATGCCTTATGGAAAAAAAGCGAGGAACGAAACAAGGAAAGAAATAAGCACGTTTTTCCAGTTTGAAATAGGAGGTAGCAAGAGGAAGAGGGAAGAAGAGGGAACCAAAAAAAAAGGGAGAGGAGTAGAAATAAACAGTTGAAAGAAAGAGCAAAACTGTTAATATGTGGATTTTAAGAGCTGGAAAGAGAAAAGTGAGGAGAAAGAAAACATGAATAATAAACAGATTAAAGGAAAGAATGAAGTGAGATACGTGAAACAGACACTCCCAAATAAAGATGGCAGCTAAGAATAGATTTAATAATTGGCACCCCCAGGGCCTCAATCAGAAGTCAGAGAATGGAATAGCAGGGGTCACTGCAGAACAGTAGGAGGGCGTGGATGTTAGACTTAATGTCCTCTGGCTGAGCTGTGTTTTGCTGTTTTGGGTCCAGTATTGGCTGGGCAGTGGGACTGAATATTAGAATTGAGTTACTGCAATGGCATTGAATGTGAGCGGGGTCCCGGTATATGAAAGGAAATAACATCGCACGGTAACCGAGGTACACTGATAGAGCTGCGCCTGAGGTCCTACAGAGTGTAATGACTGTAAGAAATGAGGTGCTCTGACAGACAGTGTGTGGGGGGCTCTGGCACGCTGAGGGCTTGGAGTGTGTGAACTAGGTGCACTGATGGAGCTGTGCCCGAAGTCCAAGTACTAGAGCAGCAGAGTGTACTGACTGCAAGAACTGAGGTACTCTGTCTGACAGTGTGTTTGGGGTTCCTGGTACAGCTGAGGGCTTGGCGTTTGTGAACTGAGGTGCACTGATGGAGCTGCGCCCAAGTCCTAGTACTGGAGCAGCAGAGTGTACTGACTACAAGAACTGAGGTGCTCTGCTCTGGCAGGCAGTGTGTGTGGGATCATGCACTGGCATGGTTGAGGGCTTGGAGAGTGTGAACTGCGGTGCACTGATGGAGCTGCACCCGAGGTACCAGTACTGGAGAAGCAGTGTGTACGGACTGTAAGAACTGAGGTGCTCTGGCAGACGGTGTGTGGTTTTCCTGCCACTGGCACAGCTGAGGAGTTGGAGTGTATGAACTGAAGCCTGTAACAAACAATGTTTGGTGAGTTTTGGGCTTATGTGCTTTCTTAACCTAATGTCAATGTAACGATCTTCTTGCATCTGGAGAGGTTGATTCTACACCCCTGGCGCTTCCTTGCCTTTTTTTTAAACCAATACACTGTTTCCAATTTCTCATCTGAAGACCTAGACTAGTGTAAATATTTTCACCTGTTTACACCCACTTCCTAAAGATGTGAGTTTGTTTTAGCTGTAGTCTGCTGAACTGTCTGGGGGGGTGCATGACTAACTGCATGTTTCCTCTCTCTGAGGTCCCGATAGTGGGGTCGGACAGGAGTGGGGGAATAGTTTTGGCCCGCCCTCCGAGACATGCCCCTGACTCTTGCTAGGCATGGTGTTGGGGGCTGAGGGCCTCAGAGCCATCAACTACAGTATCATCCTGGAATGTGGAGACACAGATGGCCGACTTGCATGGTAAGCATGACCTTAGGTGCTGTCCCTCTTGTCTTTGCCAGGCAATGTGGTCCGTCCTGCCTGTTTTCTCCTATTTAAAGAAAGAAGTGGAAAATTGCATGAACTTATTTCTTTTTTTTTTCAACTAAAAATTATTCGACACTCTGTGTTATTCCTTCTCCTGTAATCCTGTAATTGTGCTGGACTGCCAGACAGCATGGAGGGCTGAAGACTTTTTTTTCTCTTGCTCCCTCAGTGTACAGGAACTACCCCGCTCTCTATATGAGAGGCTCTTGGTGGCAACTATATCATTATCAACCTTGGAACGGTTCTATTTTGTACACTTTAGCAGGATCTGTGTGTGGCTTTTACTTCAGCTAAACAGGTACTTGCTGTAGTGCAGGTTTTGGTGGGCAGTTCTTTAAGCCGGGTATTGGGGTTTTTAGGCAGCGCCTCTTTATGGGTTGGACGCCGTTACCCTTTCGTCCTGAGTCTGCTGGTTATGCTCAGTAGTTTCCCTGTTGTCTGTCTGGTAGCATTGGGCGCAGCAAACTGGGTTTCAACTATTGTGCATGAGAGCCTCTCTTCACCTGGTAGTAAATCTCGGACTCTCAACCTAAATTTCTTGGATTCAGGTTCCTCTGTCACACTAACTCTGTGACTTCTTAAAGGTCTGCTCAATCACTGGAGTTGTTATGGCTCTTTTTAAAATATGCTGCTGCCTGGCCTTGTTTTGAGTGGTATTGTAGCCTGCTCCTTGTGATCTATTCCTGGAAACATTACTGAGTAAGATCTCAGATTTTCACCCTGAAGGTTAACAGGTCAATCCCCACTGTTGTTATAGTCTGTTAGTTGCTTGAGGATATCTTCATATTAAAAGGTGCTTCAAAAATATTTCCCCTGATCGAAAAGTCAGTAACTTTCATATACAAAGTCTCTATCCAGATTGGGTCTCCTTCCGTTGCATGGAGATGGCCAGATGTCAAGTGCATTCGAGAGCCTCAATTTTATTATACTGATGTGACCCTGAGTTTGTATCTTTTGTGGTTTGTGGGAGTCACATTTTTGCTAGGTATTGGTCTTGGCCCTACAAGCCCACTTGGCTGCTGTATTTTCTGCCAGGCACCTTTAGAATATGTATCACTTGTGGCCTTCTGATTGTGGTCGCTGACATTCTGACCTCCGGGCCTTTGTTTTATTCCATCAGTAGCTATAATTCTCTGTCATCTTACTTGGTGGTGTTTTCGTCTGTGACTCTAGCTGCCATAGTTGTAGTTTCCTAAATCCTTCTGGTGCAGTTGAATTTCAGCCTTTACTGGAGGGGTGTCAGTCTCTTGAAGCCTGGATGATTGGGTCGTGGATTGTGTGATTTCCACTTGTCTAGAGGGTACAAGCCTTCCCTTCCTGCGTTTTAGGTTGATTTTCCTCCTCCATGTTGTGGTGGTTTGCATTTTTTCTCCCCACAATGAAATTGCAGATGACTGTGAAAGTATTTTACAGACTTCTTTGCCTAGTGGGGTATTACGAGACTGGCTGAGGTTTTTCCTTGCACCATATGTTATCAATTCTTCAGACATTATCCTGTCCATTGAGGGGGTTCCGTGGCAGTGCTCAACCTTATATGGGCCACGGGTTCTTGCTATTTCCCCTGTTCTTTCTGTGAGGTTTATGTCTGTTTCTCTGACTTTCTGAGACTTATTGAACTTGTGATTTTATTCAACTGGCTCTTTGTTTACCTAAACCTCCTTGTTGGGCTTATTGAGGCATGTGGTGCTGCTTCTTGTTTGGTGCTGACATTTCTCAACTCCCTGCACTGGGGCTGTGGTTGTGATTGCTCTCATTGCTTCGTGGACTCTGTTGCTGACAGTTCCTACTGCAGGACTTAGCATTTGGAGGAGTCATGTAATGGGCCGTTGTATGTTATTCTATGTCTGTCTGTCTGTCTGGGTGTATTGGAGCTGTGTGGTGTTGACTCCGGTATGGCCTTACCCTTTCCTGGCTCCGTGATCATGGTGCGGAACTGACAGTGCTGGATCTTTGTTGCTGGTTGTGAAACCTACAGGACTTCCGGTCTCAATTTGTCTGCCTCTGTTCTAACAGGTCTCCTGGGTTTGACATGTTTGTCTATCTTGTGGGTATCAAGGCTTGTACTGACAGTGTATTTTCTCAGCCGTACAGCCTCTCAACCACTTCATGGATGCATCCTTTAATTTGGGCTTCTGAATAGTGGGTGTCTTCCCAATTTGTTGTTTTTCTCAGAACTTCCTCCCAGAGGGGATGTGGTGTTATTGTTCTGGCTCCTCTGTGGTATGCATGAGTTCCGCCTTGTCTGCTGCCTAGTAGCAATGGACTTCATGACGTTTTTGATTACTGTTCTTCTGCACTCTTGTCAACTTTGGTCAGTGCACTTTGGACCCCACACCTTCCCGTGTTTGTGTTTTGTGATATTTAGTATTTCTGTGTGGGATTGCCAATGTTGTGACTTCCTTGTGAACTGATAATGTCGGTCTCTGTGTCTTGGTCTGATTTATTGTGGTTGTATGTTGTTTCTTTGGACTGTTTCGAGGTATTTTGAATCTCTAGGTGTTTTCGCATCTTTCTGTGGAGGTTCCTAGATTCATAGTAGAACCCAGATTCATGTGTGCCTGTAAGTGCCCATAATGTCCTTGTCTCCTTGATTCGGCCTAGTTGGTTCCCCTTTTCTGTTCCTGATCCACTTTTGGAGTGAGTTTGTGGAACTTCTGCCCTCTAGTTACCATTTTATTGTGTCTTCGAGCTTGTCTTGCAGAATGTATGCTTTGCTGTGGTGGTTCCGACTCTTTGTTGGGTTGCGTGGGTACACGGACCGAACTGAGATAACTGGGTAGAGTGACCCTATTTAAAAAGAAGAAACCAAAGCCATTCCTCCATGAATACTGGTATTAGAATAGATGTGTCATCTGCTTTAAAATTTTCAATATTTTCCACAAGGTTACTATCCTCAAACTTAATCCATGTTTGTTAGAAATAATTTCTTTAAATCCCTATGTATATTCAGAGTTATGTGGTCTAGTATTAAGCGTGTAAGAGATGCAGATTTAAATCAGCGCAGACTGCATTTGAACATTTAAAGTGCTATCAATCAATCAATCAAAAAAATGATAGAGCTTGCTACTCACCCGTGAGGGTCTTAAGGCGCTAGGTGGGGGGGTCAAGGGGGGAGGGCAGGGAGGGTCACTGTTTGAAAAAACATTTTTGATATCATTTATGTTTAGTAATGAGGAGGTTGACTGAATTTGCACCATATTTGTGTTATCTTTCTTCAGTTCCTTGAACAATTTAACAGTCAGTCTAAAATTGTGTCAAGCTCAATGTAATGATCTGAATCTCATTGCTAGTCTCAAATAAACCCACAAACGAACTGCGCTTAAAATGCACTAGATGGTTTAAATTTGTACATTATGATTGTTGGGGTTGCAGAGAGTTTTAAAAGGGTAGTGGCTGTGGTGTGTATTCGTTTGTCTGACATAGGTGTTTTTGACTTTAATGGATTACTTGAAGCAGAAGGTGAACGCAAGGGTGAATCATCCCGAGTTTCGTTAAGAGACTGTAACATGCTTCTTTTGACACTGATTTATCTAAAACGTTTTTTTCTTTATGTGAATTACCAAAAGGGTTAAGGATATTTTCACACCCCATCAGCCTCCTCAGCCAGGTTACACAGCCATCAACACACGTTCTTTAACGTGACACAGATCATTTTAGCTACATGCATCATTATTTCTGCGGACTATCCGTGCACCAGTTCACGAAACAGCAGACGGTAAATAGCATAGACCAAGGTGATTTAGTATAAGTCAAGCATTTCATGGCTGCATTAGTAGGTCTTGCTCACCCTCATTTGTGGCTGCCCGATTTTGTTTGCTTGTCATTTGTGGATGGGATGCATTGTGATGCTCACAGAACATTGCCAAAATATTATTTCCTTTCACTAAATACCAGTGACAGAAAGAGGTGTCATGCCATATTTTGTGTAGGTTGACCTGAATGATTTCAAACAAGTCAAATGTGTCTGTGAAAGTCTGAATTCCACAGATCGTAATTAAAATGTATAACAGGTTGTGACCTTTTTGAACATTCTTTAAATAATTAAGTTTGCATGTAGTAAAGGCACACCATACACATAATTCAGGGAAGAAGTGCATATGTGATTCTGTTAGGCACACATATTGGGGAAGGGCTAGGTCAAACTACCCTGACTCCGGACTCCACAACAGAACATTTACAGCATACGCAAAATCCACCCATTCTGCTAGAGTGAACTTGGCTATAGCTCTATATTCAAAGAGCAATGGTTCACATGGGCTCAGTTATTAAGGTTTAAGTAAATGATTAATCAATAAGTCAATTTCTCAGAACAATTGAGGTAAAGAAGGAAATGTTCCAAATGTGTTAAAAACGCCTTTATTTTCGAAACCTCATGAGAATCTGAGAACATTCATACTATGAAAGACGCTTAGTGCTGACAAGAAACGTTAAAGCTTGCTTTGTATCTCGTGGTCTTACACAAAAGGAAAATAATATTTACAGCACAAATAGTGAGTATGTATATATTCAGACACACAGCTTGAGTCCATTAGTAATATAGTGCTTTTGGCCTACGTCATTTAGGTCGATGTGACAGAATATGCATGGTCAATGCGGTCTGTGTGTTGTTAGCACTTGATCTTGTGCCCGATATTAAGGTCTCATGAGGGCCGGCATAATATATGTGCCACCTAAGTGAAAAAAGCTTAAAAGTTGAGGGCCAAGAAAAAGGGAGGATGAATGGTACCTGACTAAAGCGCAAAGTAATTACTGACTTAGTAGGACTTTATGATGCCTGTGTATAGAAAAAATAGTAGTTAAATAAAAATGTGTGTTTCAGATAAATGTCATGTTAACAGTATATCGTGCAGTCATTACTCACAGAGGTTTAAAGAATTCACCCACTATTATTGTAAGTAGTTGCAGTGGCGGCTCCTCCGCTAGGGTGAAGGAGTGTCGCCCCCGCAAAAGGGGCTGGGCATTGGGGGTCACGAGCAGTGAGGGGAGTGCACAGTGCAGTCCCCTTAGAACGCATGTGTGTGTTTGGTCCGCCATCTTGGGCCGGCCAAACGCACATGTGCAATAGACTGTCTCCAGCCCAGCAGCGTCAGGATTGGCGCAGGGCAGGCTGGGAGCTTGTGCCGGTGGTGACAACGAGGGAGAGGAGCGTCGTGGCATGACGGAGGAGGTAAGTGTTATTTAAAAAAAATATATTTTATTATTCTCCCGTGCTCCCGCATCCCTCCTGCGTGCCGCCCTGCCCCGTTACACCTGTGAACCGCGACTGAGTAGTTTGAGAAAGTGTATCCTGCGATTAAGTTGGAAACTACTTGTCTGGACTGCTGCTGCTGGCAGGGTGGGGGCAGGGAGGAGAGGGGCAAAGGGTGGGGGCGCTCCTCCGCCCTAATGGAGGACCCGCCCCTGCAATTCGGCACGGAAGAACCAGTGCGCCTCATCACTATCTCTTAAAGAATCCTGATGCATGGAAACCTGAACGCACTAAAAATAGAAGTCATGGTTGAAAGTGAGAATCAGACCAAGAGGGACATGAAAACCGCATTGTAAGGAAAAGAACACTGAGAAGTGATTGAATATACAGACTAATTCTACATGAAAGGGAAGTAAAGTAACAATAACAAATGAAATTAAAGAGATGGAAATTAGAAATAGGAGGCAGACTACATATGGCATGTATATGCAACTTTCTTATTAAGACAGTTACATAAATATACGTGAAAATAGAACACTTAACATATTTCACATTACTCAGTACATGTCAAATATACAGCGAGAAGGTATTGCCACAATGTGCATCAGATCAAGCTTATTTCATAAGCGTAGTCGATCAGGGATAGCATTTGTAGGACATCATCTCAGTTACATACAATATTCTACTGCCATTCTTCCATTGTGTTAAGTGCATGTTCAATAGAATATTAGTCTTTGTAAGACAGCAGATATGTCTGGGCAGTATTTGGTGCTCTGAAAGTGGCAGTGAGGGACCATTGGCTGAGGATGGTGAATTGGAGGACTTTAATAAAAATTACAAAGGGAAACAAGAAGTTTTAAAGTAAAAAAGCTGATATTAGCACTGTAGTTCACGGAACTGAAGAGGACTGTTTTTGGTTGTACACATTGTGCAAGAGTAGAATTCATTCACGCACAGTGAGCTCAGCTAATGGCTGAAGTGGGCTGACATTGTACCCCATGTTGTATGCTGTGATGGGTCGAAGCAAAATGTGAATGACATCACAGAGTACGGCTGACTGAAATGCCATTATTTTGTATTTATAGAGATGTTTATTTATTAACATCCAAAGGTCTTGGCTAACGCCAGACCTACATTTACAAACATTACATAACTTTTTTGGGCTTTTTCGACTTACGGGAATCTCTGTTTGATTACAGGTAGCATTTTAATGGAATGTGCACTCCCTTTTGCTGCTTTTCTAGATTACAAAAATCAGAATTGTAATGCACGCCCCTGCGGTTCTGAGGTACTTCCACCATTGAGGGCACTTCTTTTGGGTCAAGGCCTTTGAATATCTGTAACATATGGTCATGTCAGGGGCCCTTTACCTCATTCTGCAGATGGCCCTATCATTTTGCGCTCCGCCACTGAATGAGGTGGGAATGTCTGGGTGTCTCAATTGCAAATTGATATTGGTTTCATTTTCTGTATGCAAACGCAGATTGTTGTATAGTTCTAACAGAGCATTACAGAACTTTTCACATTTGTATGCCTGCTTACCGTAAGGATTCTCAAGATTAAGGTACAAGTAATTTAGCATCTTTCATTTTTATTAAAAATGCTGACCAATTTCAATACAGCAATATCCCTACATTTAAATAGTACACTTTTCACTATGGACTTTCCCAGCATCATGTTTTGTTTCATCAAAACTCTTCAGAGGAGCTCAGTCTGGTTAGGTGGTAGTGACATGCTGCAGAACATTTCAGATAATAAAATACTTATATACCAATTTCAGTAAGGGAGCAAACCCTTGGCACAGACCACTTGCCCGCGAAGTCACAATTTAAAAAAAACCTCAAAGATTGATGTAGCACTTAAAACACTGAACTTTTCACATGTTTGCCTTCAATAAGGATGTCTTCAGTAAAAACTCATAGCATTTTGGTACATCTAGTTGTTGCTTTTATCATTTAATTGTCAATTTGCTTGTGTGTTTTAAATTTTATGTATTTCGAGACTGTTGTCTTTGCTTTTTCGGCTACATCATATCTAATAATATGTTTAAACGGAAGAAATATCATTTATTTAGCTCTGGGTGTGTTTTTTTGTCAACCATAAAAAAAATCATTTTAAAATGTACTTTATAAAGTCCATCCTAATAGTTTGTCTGGATAAAACATATAGAATTTAGGTGGTATTCTGAGTGGCGTCAGATTAGCAAAACTTGAGTTGTCTGTAATGTCACTAAAAACAGTGAAGTGAAAAAATCGAATTTGTTCACTTCTTGGGGTCGAACCTGCGAGTGCTTGCGCTAATGCATGCGTCTCGCGTTCGAGACTCTGTTGTGTACAGTGAAGGGCTTGGAGTTCGCCTGTCTCTCACCATTGGATGGTTTGTGTGGCACTTTTCTTTGCAGCCTCATAATTAATCAAGGCAGGCCCTATATTAACAATGCTAAAGTCACGAAAATAATTCTCAAACACAAATGATACACATAAAGAATCATTAATGGTTGGTTAGAACGCCTTATATATCTGAGTTTAATCAAAGCAAGTAAACAAATTAATTTGAGAGTTATAACACAACTTAATAACACCAGAATCTGCGCAAGCGGGATAATAAACCTTGAAGCAATAGATCAAAAGAACGTCAATATGAATCATGAGCATGTAATGATAAACTCCCTCACTAACCACTAATTAGCATTAACATGTTGGGCTTCATGTAAAAGTTTTAGAAACACAAATTTAGAAAAAAACATACTAACTCATGTTATAATAAAAATAATGCTATGCAGCAATTAATTCACGAATTGCAGCTGGTACCTGTAAAACAAAAGACATACGACAATTCATACATTACCCATAAGATCTATGAAGAACAATAGGATTAGCTTCAGTAAGGGGACACCATCAGTAGAAACGATCTATAAATCCCCCGAGTCTACATGACTGAAAAATTCCCCATTAATTCTAACTCTGGAAATATCACTAGAAAGTCTCTGGAAAATCTCGTAAAGTCTGCCCAAAGAATAAGTGACAGAACGTTATATTAATCTTTACAAAGCTCACTAATGGTCAGGATATGGGGTGTTGCACATTCAGCCAATAAAACTACTGTTAGATAACTAAAAGTTCATTGACGACATCATTAACTAAACACAATTTATAACAATTTATTCTTCTCTTCCATCTCGTCTGTGGCTCCATTGTTCCACCTCATCAGAATCTCAGGCCCAGGAGGAAACGTCTAACAATGTTGCATCTACTTCCATCCTCGAGGAAGAAACCACACGGTAGTGACATTTTCTAAACAATAGGGCAGTCATACTCTGCCAATTTACAAAAGTCACCCGTTTTGGTGGCATGTACTTTAACCTTTACATAAGGACCTTTCTGATCCACTTCTAATGATGCTGCCATAATAATATCCTCCTCATCTGAACTATCCAATGGCTATTCACGGTTTATTTCATTCTCACTGTGTAAAGGAAATTGATCAACTGTTTTTCATTTTAGTTTGATTTCTGATTCGTGACCACCTGCGAAAGCATCACCTGTTGTTGATCTGTCAGACCCTGTGTCATTTGAATTTGTGTAGGCATGTGAATTTGTTGTGCAGGCACCTTCTGCACTTGTGGCTGCAGTTGTTGTACCTGTGGCATTTGTACTTGTTGTGCTTGTTGTACCTGTGGTTGTACATTTTGCATCTGTTGCATCGGCTGCAAAGGTTGAAAACCCTGCATAGTATTTACATTATTCTGGAAATTCTGATTTTGACCTCTCACTCTAGGTCCTTTCATGCTATGATATGAATTGACACTATTGGTCTGTTGCACAACACTACCTTGATTTAACGGACACTATCTCTTCCAATATCCAATTACCCCGCAATTATGACAAGGTAACACTCTTCTTCTTTGCTGCTCATCCTGTACCATCACTGAATTCAAATCCACATTTCTATTTACAACACGAAGCATCATTCCACCTCGACTTCTACCTCTGCCTTGACTCTGAAACTTGCCATTTCCTTGCAACTGCGTCTGGAAATTTCCCTGCATTCTTGTCTGTGCAGCCTTGATCTGTATCACCATTGCTTTTTCCTTCAACTTTTTCTGCTTCATTTCAATCTCGTCACTACAGTATTTCGCATACTGCAACACCTCATCAATCGGTTTGGCTTGCCACAGATCAAATGATTCTTCATCATCTGGCTAATCTCTGGTCTCAATCCTTCAACAAACCTAAACACAAAATGATACATGTCCTGTTTCTCAGTTGTCTCTGTACCACTGAAATGTTTATATGCCTTAAGCAACCTTTCATAATATGCATGAATTGATTTTTACTTCCTGTGCTGCTCTGTCTATGCGTTGCCAATCAATATTTTTCAGCGAAACGTTTGTTTTCAGGAACGCAACAACTTTATAGTAATATTTCATTACTTCTGGCGATGGTGCACCTGTTTTCAAATCTCTTTGTGGCTCACTTGTCGGCTGTTAGAAATGGGGTCCTTGGTTGACAGTCAGGTTACCCCCTATTCAAGCAAAGACCCTCACTCTAGTCAGGGTAAAAGAGAATCACCCTCAGCTAACCCCTGCTTACCCCCTTGGTAGCTTGGCAGAGCAGTAGGCTTAACCTCGGAGTGCTAGGCGTAAAGTATTTGTACCAACACACACAGTAACTTAATGAAAACACTACAAAATGACACAACACAGGTTTAGAAAAATAGGAAATATTTATCTAAACAAAACAAGACCAAAACGACAAAAATCCACCATACACAAGTCAAGTTATTAATTAAAAATCAAAAAGAGTCTTTAAGTAGTTTTAAAAACACACTAGCGCTGCTAGAGTGAAAATGTACCTGGGGTGCGTCAAAAATAACCCCGCACGGGCGGGCGTGCGTCGAAAATAACTCCGCACGGCGGTACTCGAGTCAAAAATCCAGCCGCACAATGAGTCGAAGGTCCAGCCGCGCAGGTTGCGATCTCCCAGCCTCCGTCAGCGATGCTGCGCGTCGTTTCTCCTGCTCCGTGCGTCGATTCTTCGGTCGCGTTTCCTGCGAGCGTCGTTTCTCAGCTGCGGAGCGGGCGGCGCGTCCTTTTTCAGCCGCAGATCGGATTCGCGTCGATCTTTTCCCCGCACGGCGCTCTGTGCGTGGATTTTCTTGTCTTTAGGCTGCCAGCTTCTCCTTTCAGGGTCCCAGGAACTGGATGGGCACCACAGGGCAGAGTAGGAGTCTCTCCAGAGACTCCAGGTGCTGGCAGAGAGAAGTCTTTGCTGTCCCTGAGACTTCAAACAACAGGAGGCAAGCTCTAGATGAAGCCCTTGGAGATTTCTTCTCAAGATGGAAGGCACACAAAGTCCAGTCTTTGCCCTCTTACTCTGGCAGAAGCAGCACTGCAGGAAAGCTCCACAAAGCACAGTCACAGGCAGGGCAGCACTTCCTCCTCAGCTAACAGCTCTTCTCCAGGCAGAGGTTCCTCTTGATTCCAGAAGTGTTTCTAAAGTCTGTAGATTTGGGTGCCCTTCTTATACCCATTTTAGTCTTTGAAGTCACCTTTCTTCAAAGGGGACTCACACCTACTTGTGAAATCCTGCCTTGCCCAGGCAAGGCCTCAGACACACACCAGGGGGTTGGAGCCGGCATTGTTAGAGGCAGGCACAGTCCTTTCAGATGAGAGTGACCACTCCACCCCTCCCTCCTAGCAGAGATGGCTAATCAGGAAATGCAGGTTACACCCCAGCTCCCTTTGTGTCACTGTCTGGTGTGAGGTGAAAAACAACCCAACTGTCAACTGACCCAGACAGGGAATCCACAAACAAGGCAGAGTCACAGAATGGTTTAAGCAAGAAAATGCTCACTTTCTAAAAGTGGCATTTTCAAACGCACAATCTTAAAATCAACTTCACTAAAAGATGTATTTTTAAATTGTGAGCTCAGGGACCCCAAACTCCACATGTCCATCTACTCTCTAGGGGAATCTACGCTTTAATCATATTTAAAGGTAGCCCCCATATTATCCTATGAGAGAGACAGTCCTTGCAACAGTGAAAAACGAATTTAGCAGTATTTCACTGTCAGGACATATAAACCACATTACTATATGTCCTACCTTATCCATACACTGCACCCTGCCCTTGGGGCTACCTAGGGCCTACCTTAGGGGTGCCTTACATGTAAGAAAAGGGAAGGTTTAGGCCTGGCAAGTGGGTACACTTGCCAAGTCGAATTTACAGTGTAAAAATACACACACAGACACTGCAGTGGCAGGTCTGAGACATGATTACAGAGCTACTTATGTGGGTGGCACAACCAGTGCTGCAGGCCCACTAGTAGCATTTGATTTACAGGCCCTGGCACCTCTAGTGCACCTTACTAGGGACTTACTAGTAAATCAAATATGCCAATCATGGATAAACCAATTACATACAATTTACACGGAGAGCATATGCACTTTAGCACTGGTTAGCAGTGGTAAAGTGCTCAGAGTTGAAAAGCCAACAGCAACAGGTCAGAAAAAAATAGGAGGTAGGAGGCAAAAAGACTGGGGATGACCCTGCATAAGCAAAAGTCCAACATCGGCCAATCCACAGTCCTTTTGCACTCAATCCCCAAATCTGCTGGAACAAGAATATCAGAGAGTGTATTCAGGTCCTCCCACAGACATTTCACAAGCTTCACAAACCTATCTGTCTGCTGATACCGTTCTACTGGCTTCTCTCTCAACCTTGGGTAATTATTTGTAAAACTTAAAATATCACTCCTACTCCAGGGTACATGAACAAAAATCCCTCCTGGTGTTTCTCTCATCGGTAACATCTTCACCGATTCTCCTGTCTGCGCCACATGTTCTTTCTTTGGCCGTTCTCTTTTCTTGACCCATCTGCCTTCCCATGTGTCTAAGGCTCTCCAAATCTGTACCCTTTCAAGTAATTCCCTAAGAAATGTTTTCATCCCTGCAGACCTCATGTGTGCAAAATCTTTTTCTTCAAGATTTAACCTATAACTTCTCTTCAGGCTTTTCAATTTTGTTAGATCAATGTCATACTCATCTGCTACTTCTTGTAACTGCTGGTGCACCTTTCCTGCTCCTTTTGTAATGATCTTACACAAGTATCTTAATTGCGCTTCGGTATATGACTTAAGTCTGTCAACACCCATTGTCCTTTCAAGAAGCTCGTTTCCTTCCATCGACAATCTTACTCTGTCTATTGAGACGTCTTCCCTATTTTGCCTCTCTGTGGTCTTTGAACTACCTAGGTCTTCTACCCATTTTGTTATTTTTTGTGTGGATATACCTTTTAAAGAAATCTCATTTGACTGTGCACTCAGGGCTTGCTATACTGTGTGTGCACATTGCTGTGGAGACAATAATCTCCCTTCCTGATTGCTCCGGGATATTATCCCAGAATTCCCGACAGGAGGCAAATCTATTAAAGACCTAGTCTCATTCAGGATTTGTTATTGCCTTGGAGTCGATTTCTACAAATCTCCATTCTGAAATTGGACCAATGAACTCATTCCATTATTATTACTCTGGACATATAGGGCCTGATTCTAACTTTGGAGGACGGTGTTAAACCGTCCCAAAAGTGGCGGATATACCACCTACCGTATTACGAGTCCATTATATCCTATGGAACTCGTAATACGGTAGGTGGTATATCCGCCACTTTTGGGACGGTTTAACACCGTCCTCCAAAGTTAGAATCAGGCCCATAGTGGCATAAGCGGACCCAAAGTAATAGGTACTGAAATTGCATCTGGACTAGGAAGAGATCCAGTATTCTGTTTCTGCATTGCTCTCATGCTCTGCATTTGATGAATCTGTATTTGAACAGGCCCTTTCTGAATTAAACTCAGCCCTTGACCTGGAGACAACACTAAATTAGTAGTCGTCCTTACGATCAGAACTTCTGCATAAGTCTCAGGAATGTTTATCTCCAACTGCTGTCCATTGTTCAATGAATCATTAAAACTACTCTGCATCTGAACACCTTCGCTGTTCAGGATATCCTGTGACAACCCCGATGTGGATGGTGCAGTAGTACTCATATTACCAATCCCACTTCTACTAATTCAACTCTCACTAGTTGTACTCTCACTGGTTCCTTGACCTCCTTGAGCAGTATATGGTGGTGGATACGTTTGCAAAATCTCATAAACTAATTCATCCTCATCCAATTCATCATCATCATTAAATATAACTCTTTTCAAATCTTTTAATTTTCATTCTTTATTTGCTAAAGAACTTTTTTTCTTTTCAGCCTTAGACTCATCCTCGTCATCTTTTGTTCTTGCTGGAAATAATCTAATTCCTCGTAGGGTAGCTAGTCTCCACTCTTTCTGCTCCTCATCCCATCTAGCTTCTGCTAATGTCTTTTCTACTCTCCTCATTCTCAAATTTCAGTACTTGTTGCTGTTTAGCTACTAGCTCCCAAATCGCTAAAGCGTCATACTGAGCTGGTCTCGGAGGTTTTAAACTGTACATTTTCTGCCTCAGATTCTCCAAAATCCTCAAATTAAAAGTGCCATTTTCTGGAAAAGCCAAACAAACTTCTTTCTTTGTGATCTTAACACAGTGTTTCAACCAGAGGCACACTCCCGTACCCCTCTCCTCAATCAAGATATATGTTGGAGTATTTTCTGGTGGACAAATTTCTCCCTCTCTTGCCGGAATACTCATCTCCTCTAAAGGCACTTCTTAAAGCTTTGAGAAACTTCATTTTCAACAAAATCTGTTAAAAAATGATTTAATCTAGAAGTGATTCACAAAATGTTTTTCAAACAAAACAAAACAACGAAATCCGTGAAAAAATAACAAATCAGAAAGAGTGACTACAATCCCACAATCCTCTTCTACGATCTCGTCTTCCTACCGCACTACACAAGTGTTTGACTGATAGACGAATATGTGTGCGACCCTTCTTACTAACCAACCTATCCCAGCGCGGCACCACTTACTGCACACTAATACACACAACCCCCTCTCAGCGTGACCGCTGAGACGCTGACAGTCTTTCAGCTTGACTTTCACACAACCAACTCACCAAAATAATGCAATATTAATTCACAAGCAAAACCTTAAACCAAAAATATGAAAACAAATTTGTCTATTTACTACAGGTAGGGTAACACAATCACGTCGGGAACCTTCCAAATTATGCCTTCAGCTTTCGCATCTACAGTTACTCTTTTTCACAGTTCCCCACATTCGTAAGCAAAATTCGACCTGCAAATTTCACTTCTCAGATGGATTATTGTTCTAGTGCACTTAGTACTCACCAAATCCCAGTTATAATTTCAACTGCACACATTTTCTTACAAGCTCGATTTACCAACCACGCCGGATTGGTCTACTAAATAGACAAATTACACTATATACAAAGTGTCTCTCTACACTTGTCAATATACTCCGGAGTCTTAGACCTCTCTCATTAGGTCCGTCATCAACAGCCACATGGACAATTTTTCCTGCATTAAGCGCCACACTCAATTGAAGAACGTCGCTTCCCTGCTCTCATAACTATTGGAGTACGACCACTCCTTTTAAACTCTGTTGGAGTATGCCCACTCCTTCTGAACTCGTGAACATCTCAATCATCTGCAAATTAGCTCAAGCAGTGCAAACGCAAAATAATCTCAACTCACTCGATTCAATCAAAACACCGCTAAGAACATACCCTTCAACCTAGAGCGTTTCTAAGGACTGGGGAAAGTCACTTAAGGCAACTCATTTTCTCACATCCGTAAAACATTTTAAAACAATTAGCACAAAAAAAACAATTTCAAGAAAAATTCTTTCACAAAATTATGACATCATAATGACATCATGTAATAATTATGAAACCGTAACTCTGCTACCAAAAACTGCTCCAGCGCCAAGAAATCCGAGCTATTATCTCAGACCAAAATAGTGGATCTCACACCTTAGGTCGATGGAGCGACACGACATTGATTATAGATGATGTCAGTAGTGCATGTCATAATCATCACAATAAACATAAGTAAACGAGAAATTGGCAATCTGATTTCACTGCAATGTCCACACCAGTTTATTAAGAAGAGTTGTAAAATTTATTTCCCTATATTAACAATGCTAAAGTCACGAAAATAATTCTAAAACACAAATGATACACATAAGGAATCATTATTGGTTGGTTAGAACGCCTTATATATCTGAGTTTATTCAAAGCAAGTAAACAAATTAATTTGAGAGTTCTAACACAACTTAATAACACCAGAATCTGCGCCAGCAAGATAATATACCAGGAAGCAATAGATCAAAAGAACGTTAATATGAATCATGAGCATGTAATTATAAACTCCCTCACTAACCACTAATTAGCATTAACATGTTGGGCGTCATGTAAAAGTTTTAGAAACACAAATTTAGAAAAAACATACTAACTCATGTTATAATAAAAATAGTATTATGCAGCACTTAATGCACGAATTCCAGCTGGTACCTGTAAAACAAAAGACACATGTGACAATTCACAATTCATACATTACCCATAAGATCTATGAAGAACAATAAGATTAGCTTCAGTAAGGGGACACCATCAGTAGAAACGATCTATGTCTACGTCTACGTGACTGAAAAATTCCCCATTAATTCTAACTCTGGAATTATCACTAGAAAGTCTCTGGAAAATCTCATAAAGTCTGCCCAAAGAATAAGTGACAGAACGTTATAATAATCTTTACAAAGCTCACAATTGGTCAGGACATGGGGTGTTGCACATTCAGCCAATAAAACTAATGTTAGATAACAAAAAGTTCATTGATGACATAAGTAACTAAACACAATTTATAACAATTTCTTCTTCTCTTCCGTCTCGTCTGTGCCTCCATTGTTCAAACTCATTAGAATCTCAGGTTCAGGAGGAAACGTCTAACAATGTTGCATCTACTTCCATCCTCGAGAAAGAAACCACACGTTAGTGACATTTTCTAAACAATAGGGCAGTCAAACTCTGCAATGACCTAATAAATCTGACCTTCTAAGGCATAACACAAAACTCCACTAGGGGAAGCTATTCACACGTCTATACACTATTAAACACAATCTTTCTTTGAGTAAGCATTGAACAATAAAAAGCAACTGCAAAGTTAGCTGAAGGTAGCCTAAGTAGAGAACAAAATGGATTATGGTGGCCATTTACAAAAGTCACCCGTTTTGTTAGCGTTCATTAGATAAATCACACATTAGTTCATCAAGATCAATACATTATTAATCATACATTTCATCAGTAAAATCTCTGCTCCTGCACTTGTGGCTGGCTTGGCTTTTATTTTGCCAAGTCGTCTTTTCTCACTTTCCACTCAAGTTTTCTTTGTTTTTGCTCATAGGTGCTCTTCTCAAAAGATAACTTGTTTGAAATATTGGAAAGTGACATTGCTTATTTATTATGTGTAATTTCTGAAATGATGCTTTAACACATAATCATGCAGTACACTCATGCAGTACAATCCACTCACTCCAATCTGCCCCACTACAGTCCACTCCAACCCACCCCACTTTACCCCACACCAATCCACCCCACTCTAAACTACTCACCCAAATCCAATCCACTCCACTCTAATCCTCCCAAACCGCCCAGTCTAATCTGCCCCACTTCACTTCACCCACTCTAATCAAAAACAATCTGCACCATTCCAAAACAATCTGCTCCAATCCAAAACAATCTCCCCCCTCCAATCCAAAACAATCTGCCCCACTCCAATCCAAAGCAATATGCACCACTCTAATCCAAAACTGCATGCCATACTCCCATCTACTCCACTCCAATCTGCCCCACTCCAATCCAAAACAATATGCCCCACTCCAGTCCAATATACCTCATCTCACCCCAATTCAAACCACCCCACTCCATCCCGGTTCAATTCACCCCACTCCTATCCACTCCTTTCCCATCCAGTCCACCCCTCCAATCCAAATCGTCCTACTCCAATCCACTCCACTCCAGTCCACCCTAATGCAATCTGCCCACTCGCGTCCAAATCAATCTGCCTTAGTCCAGGTTCCCAACTCCAATCCAAAACAATCTGTCCCATTCCAATCCACCCCTCTCCAACCTGCCCCATTACAATCCAAAACAATATACATCACTCCAGTCCAAAACAATGTGCCCCAATCCAAAACAATCTGCCCACTCCAGTCCAGAACAATCTGCCCTACTCCTGTCTGTTCCACTTTATCCAAAACACCTTGCCCCACTCCAACCTGCCCCACTTCAATCCCAAACAACCTGCTCCAATCTAAAACAATCTGCCCCACTCAAAACCAGTCCACATCACCCCAATCCAATCAACCCCACTCCATTCCAGTTCACCCCACTCTAATCCACCACTTTCCTCCCAACTACAATCCAGTCCACCCCACACCAATCCAGTCCACTCACATTACTCTTATCCACCCCAATGGAGTTTAACCTCACTCCAATCCAATACATATAACCCCAATTCAACCCTCTCCACTCCAGTCCAACCTACCCTACCCCAGAATTCACCCCACTCCAGTCTAATCCACCCCACTGTAGTCCAGTCCACCTCACCCCACTCCAGCCCATTCCAACGCACGCCAATCCAACACACTTCAACCCACTCCAATCAAGTCAACTGCTACCCAATCCACCTCACTCAGACACTCCACTCTTATACAGTCCACTTTAATCCACCCCACTCCAATCTACATTATTCCACCCTACTCCAGTTCAACCCATCTCACTCCAAACCGCCTTAATCTACACACCGCAATCGAGTGTACACCTCTCTAATCAATCCACCCCATACCAATCCAATCCACCCCATTCCAATCTAATGCACCCCATTCCAATCCACTTCACACCAGTTCAGTCTGCCCACTCCAATCCATTGCACCAAAATCCAATTCACTTTACCCCACCCTAATCCACCCCTTTCAGTTCAATACACCCTACTCAATCCAATACACCTTACTCCAATCCACTCATTTCCACCCCACTTAATCAGATCCACCCCAGCCCAATCCACTCCAGTCCACCCCAGCCCAGTCTAATCCACCTCACCTCAGTCCAATCCACACCAGTAAATTCTACCCCACTCCAGTTAACCCCAGTCCAACCCACCCCAATCCACTCACCCCATTTCAATCCACTCCACCCCACTCCACACACTCTACCCCAATCCACCCCCACCCCATCCCAGTTCAGTCCACCACAATCCAGTCCAATCCAATACGCTCCAGTACACCACACTACAGTCCACCCACCCCACCCCAATCCAATCCACCCCACTCCAGTCGAATCCATCCACCCCACTGCACTCTGATTCTTCCCACTTCACTCCGGTCCAGTCCACTTCAGTCCATCCACCCCACCCCAATCCAATCCACCCCTTCCCACTCCAAGCCAATCCATTCCACTGCAGCCCACCACACCCCGATCCAATCTACCCCATCAAATTTCAATCCACTCCATTTCAATCCACCCCACCCCATCCCACTCCAATCCACCCCTCTAACTCCAAACAACCATACTGTTCTCTAATCCACCCACTCTATCCCACTCCAATCCACCCCACCCCATCCCAGTTCAGTCAAGCCCACTCCAATCAATCGAGCCACCCCAATCCAATCAACCCCACCCCACTCCAGTCCAATCCACCCCATCCCAGTCCACCGCATCCCTATCACTCCAGTCCAAACTAACCTCCCCAATCCTAGCTGATCCACCCCACTCAAATCCTCCCCTATCTCATACACCTCATCCCATTCCAATCCACCCACTCCATTCCACCTCACTCCACTCAATCCACCCCACTCTAGTCCTATCCAGTTCACCCTATTATCTCTATCCACTCCAGTCGACTACCTCAATCCACTCCAACCCATTCCACACTATTCCACTGCACTCCACTCTACGACACTCTCTGCCATTGAACCACTGAACTCTACTCCCCTCTACTCAAGTCTGACACTCTACTCTATGACATTACAACAAATTCACTCTACAACACTATACTCTCCCACTTCACTCTGACACTCCAAGCCACTAACTTTTAGCCATGTTGAAAGGCAACCACACTGGTGTATGACATTGCAAAACACACTTCCAAAGCCAATAGCTATTGTGTAGGCAAGACCTATTGGCTTTGCCACTGCTTGTTAATTAAATGTTCTGTTCTGCATGCCTCTACTGCCCCCAGTCACTTGTGCCTGCTTTCAACTGCTGCGCAGGGGCAGAGGGGTAACGGGAAGCCACACGTAACATATCCTCGCCGCCTTGTCTCAAAACAAAAAACAACCTGGCATTCTACCAACCACTGCCACCACGCCTCTGCATAAAACACCCTGTTTTCATGCCACCCTCCCTTACCATCCTCTCTAATCCTTCCTCTCCCCATCCACCCATATTAAAACATTACACCTGGTTTCCTGCTACATACCCTACTACCCTCTCTTCTCTCTTCTGTCTCTTTCCCTCTCCTGCACCCCACCCAAAACAAATTACTATATTTGGACCCAGCCTAGTCATACTAATTCCATCCGGCTGCAGCCATGCTCTCTGATCTCCTTGAGCGTCAAGGCGGAGATGCACTAAGTGGGTCTGTGATAGTTTTGCCTGCAGAGATTTGAATTCCCCTTAAGTGTGGGTCTGCAGAGACCTTAGCCTGAAAAGGAATGTGGTGATTGGCGGCAGTAGAGCACGACGTATGCTCTTCCACCTCCCTTGGGCCTGTGAAGAGCCAAGAGTGACGGAAGTCAGGCAGGTGAGACCACCAAATGCTATTTTGCCACCTCAGACCTGGGTGGGAGAGCACAGTAGAACCAAGGGCTTCCTCTGCTGATGTTAGAACAGTGAGAAACTCTTGTTCCCTATGAAGTCACAAGAGTGAATAACCTGATTTCAGTCGGGGTATTTACGGTAGAGGCTTCCAGAAGGAGCCATATATAACATGTACTTATTTTAAAAACATATGTTGTTTAAATGTGCCTCGAACGTCAGCCGTGACTGAAGTATACCCCTTTACATGTATTTAAAAGGTTTCATATGGGACATAATCCTTTATGACTTTTTAAAAAGTGGCTGAGGGCATGGCTGCCCTCCTTTTCATTTTAGATTTGGACATTTGTTTATAAAGCTTTCTACAGAATACTCTGAAATCCCCAGTGGTACAGATGTTCTCTTTGACTCGAGTAATGTTTTATTTGGACAAGTATGCATGCATGGATAGACCACATAAGAATAGCCCCTAAATGTTTTACTTTTTTAAATTAGTTCTCGCCACAGGTGGTACAACTCAATAAGTTGATTTACACTTTGTAGCTCCCTTCTCAGATGCCCTGTACCTTACATACCTACTCCAACAACAACACTTCTGGACAGCTGAAGGGAAAGGCAGGAGATTGCCTGGATTTAGAGAACAGTGGTAGTGTCTTGTCAGATTGAAGGACTTCCCTCCACCTTTTGGTCTATCTCATTGCCCATGGACAATACAGGTACAGCTGTTGGGGGGGGGGGGAAGGGACACCCATTCACTGTTGCTTTCTCCAGAATTTGTCAGGCAACATGTGGGGAGTCCTATAGCTAGGCTTTCTGATGGCTCTGAATCCAATCATAATGAAGTCGTCTAATTGTGTACACAGAGAAAGTTTGTCAGCATAGTTTGCTGTTCAGCATTTTGTGATGTAAGACCATTTCTCATTTTTTTCATTTTAGGGGCGAGATGGTGCAAAGATTGAGCCTTGGGAAGATGCGGACTATCTTATTTACAAAGTCACAGATCGATTTGGTTTCTTGCAGTAAGTGATTTTTTTGGAGATGCAGTATCACTTATATTTTACTGTAGACCTAACTTTTGTGACCGTATCGATTTTTTTAATACAACCCGAGTAAAATTCAATTTGCTGAATACTTTACGAATTTTCGTGCTTTGTGATTTTCAATTATTAAATCCCTATTCTTTTTTGCAGTCTATGATTGAAATTGATCTTTGGTGTGGATGAAACTAGGTGGAACCAGTTGATCAAGGATAGCACAAATACAGTCTGCTTTTCAGTGCTGGAATCATTTTGCAAAAATATATTTTGTAAACTTTTAACACTCAGATTAATTTTACACACATTGTATTGGGACATTCCATATATTTAAAGCAATTTTATGCATGTATCTTATTCTAAAATACCAATTTAGGTTTTACACCCTATACCTTAAGCAATGGCTTGTGTATCATAAAGCGTATCCTATTTCCCTTTGTGTTTTATACATAGCCCAATTATAAGCTGTAGAAATATACTGTGGTCTGAAGAATGAATACTGTTCTGATAGTGTTTTGCAGACGTTTATGTGCATAAATGACATAATTGATGGATCTAAAAGATAACGGATCTGCTGTTGCTGTTCGAGCTGTTTGTCCTGAGCCCGTTGAAAGGACAAGTTGAAAGTAAACAGTGCTTGCCTTTACAAAAGTGCATATTTTACTTGCCAAATGTGTTTCGTTTCTAGTAAATAATAACTTAAGCCCATGTTCGTTTTCCCACATTTGCTAAGGTTAAAATCTAAACATTGCAGGTTGAACCAGAAACACTTTACTGACTGATTACAGGGAGGTACATCTTACGTTTCTCTTCATTGAAACACCAAACGAGCTGTGGTTTTGCACCTTCTTTTCTCCATTTTTTTGTTGACTGGCCACTCCCTTGACATTTTCAACAGGGTGCAGCTAGATTTTGGCATATTGTGAAAGTGTATTTGTGGCTTCAGTACCCATCTATTCCCAACATTTCTTCTTGTACGTTTTTTGTCACAAGTGTGGTTTGTACCAGGAGAGTACGAAGCTGACCTTTCAGTACAACTTAAATCGCAGGCTAGAGAGTCACTGAACAAGTCATTACAATTCAGGCAGACTATTCTTCTAATAACTGACTAATTGTTGTATGCTTTCTATGCAACTTTCAGATTTCAGTTAATCAGTAATAATTATGGAAGTGCTGTTATAAATTCTGCCTGATGGCTGTATCACTCAACTGAAATTCTGACTGTATCGCATTCATGAGTCCTTAGATGCAGCTGGTGCAGTGGTGCCGAGGTCCAAAGACATGAGAGTCCCACTGTGCCCTAATTATTGCTGTGTTTCATAATTCATAGTGCAGCCAGAGCGCCCATTTTCACCTGCTCTAGTGCCCATGACTCTACTGTTATTGCAACGAGGAGTGTACCCAGCTGACTTCCACCCAAAACATCTGAAAAATTGAGAACTGACTATTAAGTAAGGTGAAATTGTTTATCAAAAACTTAGAGACAATGCCTAGCTATACGTTTTGAAATTTGAAAATAAATGTTGCTAATTAATTATACATTTAGCCAGAAACTCATTCTTTGAGTGTACATATTAAATGGAATATCCTTTAACACTAAAAACCAAAAATGTTTCTTTTGGCACTTTCTGGTGGGTTATATCTTTTTTAAAGTGTGCAGCTGGGTTGCATTGCATACTTTACATTTGGTCTGAAAGCAAACTCTACAAGAACACCATTACTGCGTTTATACCTTTGAGAAGCTCCGTGGATTTTTCAAATGAAATAACGTACTAAACATTTTCCTTATGCATTTTAAGTTTAATTCAGTAGTATTCCCATTTCTATAATCTAAGTTTATCCTTATTAGCATTTTCCTTTTTTTGTGAAATTGATTATTTTGAACGGTACTATATTTGGTGCAATAGTGTCCTGATGCTGTTTTTTTTTTAGGGATTTCTTGTAACGTTCGTGTGATGTTTTCTGGTGTTTTAATATTGTTTATTATATTGCATGCACGTTTGTTGTACATAGCTCTGCTGCGCAATAGTAAACTAAAAAGAAACCATGAACTCTTGAAAGGTTATAAACAGTCAAATAGGGGTATTTGTTATTGTCTATATTTTTGTGTGTATGTGTGTAGTCTTAAGATTGCTTCCATTCTCCAACCTGTGGTGATGAGAATGGTGGTAGTTTTTGTCCCCTACATGTTCAAGGTACCGCCCTGTCTTCAGAGGTCCAGGTGAAGATAGCTGTGTCCAACGGTCCCTGTGAAGGGCTTGACCAGACTGTATGAATTATTGCTTGTGGGTAATGTGCCGTCAGTAAAGTGAGCAGTAGCGTTTGGGCATTGTTTAGGTTTTTGTATTTTGACACCACCCAATGGCGTTACTTGATATAAGAAAATGAATGCAGAGAGAGTGTTGAGTTGCTGCTGTTTGTTTAAATCCGGCACGTTGCTGTTAGTACACCACTCAACAAATGTCGTGAAGCATATTTCAGAGATATGTGTTTAAAGTGGTAAAGTGCAATTTTTTTTATTTTATGTCTAGTTTGACATAAGAGCTGTTTACTTACTTGTTTAAATTATACATGGAGTGCAATTTTGGTCAATCTCTTATGCCTGTGCTGAAGGCAGAGAGCGAAGCACAGGTGTCCGGTCCCCATTGGTAGAGGAATGTCTTAATCTGGTGTATTGTTCCTTCCAGTGATATGCCTTATGATCTGATAGAGACTTCCAGCTGCAGCTTCCTTACCTTAGAATTCCCTGGCGTCAGCTTTGAATCAGTTTTTTTTGCTGAGCAGTACCCTGCACGCGCCGTCGTTCGGATCCGCGTGCGTCGACCAGCTCTGCGTGTGTCGTCAGCGTCATTGGAGCCGTCTATGACGTAACGTTGTCTATATAGACGCTGTCTCGGCGCATGTACGTCAGTTCTTTTCCTTCTGCGCCGGTTAAAGCGCAGTTCTGGAAAGAGCTACCCTTCGACGGTTTGTCGAGGCTTTTTGGACTGTTTGAAGTCATGTCTTCGAGAAAGACAGGGTTCAAGCCGTGTAGTGTGTGTCATCGCACGATGTCGGTGACGGACCTGCACTGTGTTTGTCTTTGATGCCTGGAGAAGGACCACGACTCCACCTCGGGCTCTGACTGTCTGGCCATGGCTCCGAAGGCTTTGAGGGAGAGATCCCTCAAGCATCTTGCGGCCCGACATTTGTCCTCGGTCGGCACGACTCCGCGAAGGTCAGGGTCCCGCAGTAGGAGGAGGTTTCGGCACCGCTCCCGGAGCCCCAAGTCCTCTTCCTCGCATTTGAGGTCATCTGAAGGTAAGAGGCACAAGAAGAAGAAGAAGTCAAAGCAGGTTTCGTCTTTGCCACGCCCGTCGGCCGACGAGGCGTCTGTGGAACGTCGATGTTCCGAGCGCGGTTCTGCGGAGCCGTCGCCAGGGCCGACTCCGCGTCTTCCCCCCCTTTCCGGGGACTGGATCGACCCCCACTCAGATAAAAGAATTTTACGAGGCCATGCATCTCGTTTTTGAGCGGGCTGTACCCGTGAAAGGGTCTTTGGGCCCCACGGGGTCAGCAGGGGCCCCTTCAGATTCGACACCGGTGGCTTCAGCCTCGGCACAGTTGGGGACCCCAGGATACGATACCGGATCCGGACCAGCACCAGTCGCTCACCGTCGACCTCCTTCGGCGCTGGTTCCGACGATTCTGCCAACGGCACCCACCCGTGGTAGCCCCATCCTTATTCCGGATGATCCGGAGCGACGTCATACGACGTCGACTTCGACTGAGCCAATTCGGCCCAGATCATTGTCTGAGCATTATTTAGATCAGCCAGATGCAGGAGAGGAATGGGAGGGGTCTGAGGACCCTTTAGAATGTGGTTTGCAACAGGACTGGTATGAGGATCCAGGGGAGGCCAGTGGACTGGACACGTCTCCAGATACTGGTATGCTCTCTCCTCCTAATGTGGCTACGGAGGAGGGTGCTTCATTTGCTATGGTGGTGCGTAGGGCAGCTGAAGTCTTGGACCTAGATTTGCCTACGGTGCCAGTCAGGACGAATATCCTGACAGAAGTGATTCAACTGGGGGTGACAACATCAGAGCCGATGTTGCCCTTCAATGAGGTTCTAACAGACATCCTATTGGGTACAGGGTCCAAACCCAGCACAGGGGCTCCTGTGAATAGGACGGTCGGCCGCCGCCATAGACCCGCTCCGAGCGACCCTACTTTCCTGACTCAACACCCCACTCCTGAGAGCTTGGTTGTCCAAGCCTCTACTTCCCATGGTGCCTTCCCTTCCGCTCCCCCGGGTAGGGAATCAAAGAGGCTGGACCAGCTTGGGAAGAAGATTTTTTTCTTCCACCAGCCTGGCATTGAGGTCCATAAACACCTCTTGCCTATTGGGCCGTTATTCCCATACTTTATGGGATATGGTGGCACAGGTACTGCCCCATGTCCTGGAGGGCGTACAGGACACTCTCACCCAGGCTGTCAAGGATGGGAGAAATGCAGCCAAGTTTACAATTGCAGAGCAATTTCATCAGACGTCAGTGGCCCTACGTCGCCACACCTGGCTACGTTCAACTGGTTTCTCAGGGGATGTCCAGTCCAGCTTGCTGGACATGCCCTTTTATGGCTCTCGCCTTTTTGGCGAAAAGACAGACTCCGCGCTTGAGAGGTTCAAGGATTCTCGAGCTACTGCCAGATCCTTGGGTCTTTCAGCACCAGCCCAACAGCAGTCTGTCTTTCGCCCCTTTCGAGGCTTCAGAAGGGGCGTGGTACCACGCCAGTCACAGTTTAGCCACGGTCCTCAGGCTTCACAACATCCCATAAGAGGAGGTGGTCGTGGTACCATCAGACCCAGAGGGTCTAGCCAGAGGTCGGCCACCACACAGCCCCCTCCACTGCACCCAAACCCTCCTAGTGTAGTTCTGCAGGGTCACATCCGTCCATTTGGAGGGAGGATTCATTTTCATCTCCATCACTGGCTTTCTATCACAACGACAAGTGGGTCCTGCAGATCATACGGAAGGGTTACTCCCTTCCCTTCCAGTCTTTCCCTCCTTCTATCCCTCCGACAAAGTAATGGCTGATGGAGGACCATCTGGTTTTGCTCCGAGAGGAAGTTATGGCTCTCTTGGCCAAGGGAGCCATAGAAAAAGTCCCAATATCAGAAGTAGGCAGTGGTTATTATTCCCGCTACTTTCTGATTCCCAAAAAGAACAAAGGCCTTCACCCTATCTTGGATTTATGGGACGTCAATCTCTTCCTCAAGAAGGAGAAATTCAAGATGCTCACTCTTGCTCAGGTTTTGTCTGCCCTGGACCATGGAAACTGGATGGTAGCGTTTGATTTGCAGGATGCGTATTTCCACATTCCCATCCTGCCAGCCCACAGGTGTTACCTGCGGTTCAAGATGGGCCACGAGCACTTTCAGTTTACCATGTTTCCTTTCGGTCTCACCAGTGCCCCTCTGGTGTTCACAAAGGTGATGGCGGTGGTGGCAGCTTATCTGCGCAGGTCAGGGATTTCAGTCTTCCCCTATCTAGATGACTGGCTGCTGAAGGCTTCTAAGCCCCAGGCTCTCGTCACCCACCTCCAGACGACGGCGGACCTCCTGCATTCGCTGGGGTTTACTATAAGTGTGCAGAAGTCACACCTGACTCCCTCTCAGAAGCTCACTTTCATCGGAGCTCTTCTGGACACAGTGCAGTATCAGGCTTATCCTACCAAACAGCGGGTCCAGGATATTCAGGTTATGATACTGATGTTTCGGCCTCTATCCTGGATTTCGGTGAGACAGACTCTGAGGCTGTTGGGAGTCATGGCTTCCTGCATCCTATTGGTCAAGCATGCCAGATGGAGCATGAGGGCTCTGCAGTGGGACCTGAAGTTCCAATGGGCACAGCATCAGGGAAATCTTACCGACGTGGTTCAGATTTAGGAGGGGACTGCAAAGGATCTGCAATGGTGGTTAGTGAACTGCGATTGGGTCAAAGGCAGACTCCTCTCCCTTCCCCAACCAGATCTCACAGTAGTGACAGATGCGTCACTTCTGGGATGGGGCGGCCATCTGGGAGAGGTGAAGATCAGAGGTCACTGGTCTCCTGCGGAATCTGGGCTCCACATCAACTTGCTGGAGCTTCGGGTGATCCGACTAGCATTAAAAGCATTTCTTCCTGTTGTGAAAGGGAAGGTGGTGCAGGTGTTCACGGACAACACTACCGCAATGTGGTACTGCAACAAGCAGGGCGGAATGGGGTCGTGGACCATTTAAGATGCTTTACGTCTCTGGACATGGCTGGAACAGCAGGGCATGACCCTGGTGGTTCGAAACCTGGCAGGTTCTCTGAACGCCAGGGCGGACGAGCTCAGCTGAAAATACTTAGAGGATCACGAATGGTGTCTCCATCCGGAGGTGGCGCAAGGACTCTTTCAGCAGTGGGGAGAGCCTTGGTTAGATCTGTTCGCCTCCGTAGAGAACACGCAATGTCAACAGTTTTGTTCGTTGGAGTATCCAAGGGGGCTATCGCTAGGCGACACTTTTCGTCGCAAGTGGAGTTCAGGCCTCCTGTACCCCTTTCCGCCTATACCACTTCTGCCCACAGTTTTCAAGAAAATCAAGAACGACCGGGCCCAAGTAATCCTAGTAGCTCCGGATTGGGCACGGAGAGTTTGGCATCCAGAGCTTCTGAAAATGAGCATCGGTCCTCCAATCAGGAGGGTACTGCTCTGCAGAAAAAATTCTGGATTCGAAGCTGACACCAGGGAATTCTAAGGTAAGGAATCTGCAGCTAGATAGAGTCTCTACCAGATACCTTGTTACCAAAGGTAAGTAACTTGTTCTTCTTCCCCATGTTTCAGGCCTCCGTGGGTGTCCCATTGGAATACTCAGTGTTGATCTGCCTCATTGCTGTAAAGGTGCATCCTTTCTTGCTCTGTGTGCTGGTTCCAAAGAAGTTACATGATGCCTACAAAAAAGGCCAACCCCACCCAGTAGGAAGAGATTAAACTTCCTTGTGCGAATATAGGACTGGACTTCCTTTGGGGGAAGGATACTCAAAATAACTGATTTGAATAGACTAGCCAAAACAAATCAAGGAATTGTGAATCCTACTTCCTCATTACGGTCATTCAAACTGTTGATACGTAAAAGGAGACCAGAAGGAGCGCTGACCGCGTCCAAACTATGCTTGTTGCCTCCAGGGGCTTACAGTGGGTGTTCCTATTGCTTTTTTACAATCTATATTTTTTTTAGATTTCTCCAGCCTGCCTCTTCGACCCCTGATTTTGCCGGTTATTTCTTTCAGTTTTATTTCCTGATACCTGGGTGTTTTCCCAGTCAGTTCTTTATCTCATACATGCATTGTATACAAAAAGCAATCCTTTTTTATTATTTTTTTTCCCTGCAAGACACATTGGTTAATTTTTTTGGCAAAACAAATAAATTGTTAGCCTGCCAAAGTTATGTTCCTCTAATGGTTTTAGGAACTACCCTTTGGCTTCCCTGGCAACCATGTTGAGTCGCTATGCTGCGGATAAGGTTCACCCACCTCGCAGCTTCCCTGCTCGGCAATCCAATAGCTTGGATTTATAACTGAAACCGCAAGACCGACATTTTAGCTTTCCCAGTGCTTATTAAAACCTGTCCATTAGGCATTGCAATGTGATCAGTGCACAGCTAAATAATATGAATTAGTCCTGTACACCGCGTACATTAACAGACTGTCTGCACTGCCCTGTTCTAACCCACAACAATACAGGTTTGAATATATTTCTTTCAGCAAATATAATTAATGTTTGTTTCCCTAAGAAGGAATTTAGGGGGTTATTCTAACTTTGGAGGAGTGTTAATCCGTCCCAAAAGTGACGGTAAAGTGAGGGATATACCACCAGCCGTATTACGAGTTCCATAGGATATAATGGACTCGTAATACGGCTGGTGGTAAATCCGTCACTTTTCCGTCACTTTTGGGACGGATTAACACCTCCTCCAAAGTTAGAATAACCCCCTTAATGTGGTAGGAAGAAGAAAAGGAGAGACATGGACAGGACTGGGCTGGGGAAACAAAAGCAGACCTGGACAAAATGCTCAATCCAGCCTCGTCTCCTCGCACTATTTTCCATCCATACATTTCACTCTCTTTCCCTCTCTCCTCGCTCTCTCTGGACATTTTCTCTCTTCCTTCACTCTTCCCTGTCATTCTTTGTCTCTTGAAGCCTCCTCTGTGTGCTGCAATTAGCCTGGTGGTACTCGAGATAGTGAAAAAGGCACCAGAATCGGTCCTAGCCTTCAAAACCAGCCTCCAAGCGCTTCAGTCCACCAGACAAATGCCCAGCGGCCTTCCAACGCACACAACGGCACCGTGTGTCACACGGTATGGGCTCTCCTCACATGATCACCCAGTGAGGAGCCGATATCACAAGCTGGGACAGAAACTAGCTGAAAACCACTGCAGAATATGGCTATTTTTAGAGGCCCTTAGCAGCCAATGGCAATTAAGGAGTGTGTAAGCACCCCAGGACATCGGTGGCAGCAGCCTCATCAAGCGTTTTTTTTTTTTTTTTTTTTGCTTTTTGTAGTACGGGGAAATCGTGGAGGAGGCAGATGTGCCCCTGACAGAAGCAGTGCTCTTCTAGAGGACCGGCTCTTTTCATGTGGACCACGTCCCACTTCACACAGGTTAAAGTTTTATTGAGTTGGCAGGTCTGCCATTCTATTGTGAAAAATACTTGAATACCAAGAGAACTAGGCACTACCTGTGACTATTTTCAGAGAATGTCACATTATCGTTTCCAGGATAGAAACCGAACCACTCTTAGTTTTGCTGGCTATTTAGTTGTCACCAGAGCCTGATGTTCCAAGAGGATTCCTCTTATAGCCTTTAAGGCTTGCTTCTTCAACAGATTTTCAGGTCTAAGATTTGGTAATAGCAGCACCATATGCACCCTGCAAAGTCTTTGTTTCTTTGTTAGAGTTATCATGAAGAACTTTGTGCAAAAGCTAATGGTGCATCGTTTCCACTATAACAAGTTGGTGACCTTTGATTGATGATTAATCTTAGTAACGTTTAATTTTTCAAATTCTTCTTTTGTATTACAACAGATACCCATGTTTGCATTTTTTAAGATTTAAATTTCAACTTCAGACTATTGGCATCACATGAACAATTTCTCTCAGTTTTTCTTATAAGTAGAGCTCTCACTCAGACGAAGTAAAATAGGAAAAGTGGTGGTTGGAATACTTAAACAAATCATAGCCGCTGGCAGCTACCCAGGGCCACATTCCAGTGTCCCCTGATTTGTTTGCTTGGTTTGCCTCTTCAGTCTCAAATGAGCTTAAACAAATCAACCTTGCTACTGTTCCATTATGGACATCCCATCCTGAACTACGAGGCTATGTCCTCCGTTATTGAAACCAAAAGCAACCCGAGTTGCTTTCCTCCTTCTTGGACCCATCATTTTTAGGTCTTCCCAATAGACAGCTTCAGCTGTCTGTTTTCCAAGACCTGTTGCCTGTAAAACAGTGAAATATTCACATTTATTGGGTTTCAGTCAACCGCACTCCAATCCCAAATCACTCACCCCAATTCAATCTACCTCACTCCAATACTCCCAACCCAGCCACTCAAACCTGCCACACTCCAATCCAAAACAGTCTCCCCCATTCCAATCTGCCCCACTAAAATCCATTCACCCTCACCCCAAACCAGTCCCACCACTCCATCTCAATCCACGCCACCCCCTCCAGTCCACCCCACCCACCCCCTCCAGTCCACCCCACCCACCCCCTCCAGTCCACCCCACCCCCTCCCTCCAGTCCACCCCACCCCCTCCAGTCCACCCCACCCACCCCACCCAGTCCACCCCACCCACCCCCTCCAGTCCAACCCACCCGCCCCCTCACCCCCTCCAGTCCACCCCACCCAGTCCACCCCACCCACCCCCTCCAGTCCACTCCACCCCCTCCAGTCCACCACACCAACCCCACATCCTCACCCCCTCCAGTCTAACCCGCCCCCACCCCCTCCAGTCTACCCCACCCCCACTCCCTCCAGTCCACCCCACCCACCCCCTCCAGTCCACCCCACCCCACCATCTCCACCCCACCCCCTCCAGTCCACCCCCCAACCCCCTCCAGTCCTGTCACTCCAATTCAATACACCCTCCCCAATCTAATCTACCGCACTCCAGTCCACCCCAATCCAATCCACTCACCACATTTAAGTCCACCCCACTCCAATCCACTGCATCCAGTCCACCCAATCCAATTCATCCTTCTCCTGTCAATCCACCCCGCTTTACCCTAATCCAAACCACCCTACTCTGCTCCTATCCAATCCATCCCACTACCTCAAGCCACTGCAACCCACACTACAATATTGCACCCCAGTCCATTCCGCTCCACTCTAACACTGCACTCTACAACACTATTTGCCACTGAACTCTTCTCCCCTCTGCTCAGCTCCCCAGTACTCTGTGACACTCCACTCACTTTTAGCCATACTGAACAACAGTCACACTGGTGTACAACATGGCAAAAACACATTGCCAAAGCCAAAAGCTCTTCTATAGGTGAGACCTATTTGCTTTGCCAATGCTTGTTTAATTTTTAAACACTCCCTGCTCCTTTGTTGCTCATCCACCTGCTGCTCCTGTCACTCAGCAGTGTTAACTTTCTCCACTCCACCCGCTCCTCTGCTATCCGCCACCCATTAAATAGATGAATGCAAATGTGGTCAAGAACTTACCTTTTTATGCATATAATTGCATCACAGTAGAGAAACCCAAGATGCTGGTCAAGGTTAAATGTAGTACTGTGTGAAAGTAAAAATGAAATTGCTCACCTGGTTGATTTCGTGCCATTAGCCATTCTAGAGATCAAACAATAACATTTCACATGCAAATAGAGTTATGATGATCAGAGTTTGGGGGAAGAGTTAGTCTAACTTGACACCCCCATTCAGACTGAGGGACCTAGTCACAAAGGTAAATGTACACATGTGTAAATCTACTTATACAAATGTACTCTTACACTTTGTAGCAAATTCACTAGCTTTGACTATTCACCATTTCCAAGTGCAGATTGCTACAATGTGTTGATTTAAATGTTCTGAATCAGACAGGAGTTTGATCAAATAAGTATGCTGAAACAGTAAATCATAGCTTCCAAAAGTGAATGAAAAGCGTTGGTGAAACACACGTAATGTGTGAAGTGAGTGGCGTTTAATGCCTCCTGTGAGCACTGCAACTGCAGGGCAAAAAGCAGCACTTGTGATCCTGCCATTGTGAAATATCACAATTATCATGTAATGTGAACTTACCCACTGAAGTCAAGTTGAGGCCTCAACTCGAGGCTCCCTGGCAGGAAATGAACAGGGCTGCGAATGCGAGAGATATATAAATCATAGCAAACGATGTAAAAAAACTCTCCAGACCCCGTGCTTACAGTATATTGTGTTTGTTTGTCTTGAATGAATGTCAGATGGATGTAGGTGAAGTAGGTCCAAGGATATGGTTTCTACTTAATGTCTACAGATAACTAGTAAAGCACTAGTGTCTCAGATCCAGAGTAGAGAGGCATAGCGTGAAGTGACATAGAATACAGTGGCGTAGAACGGAGTGGTGCAGACTGCAGTGGCATAAAGTGGTGCAGAGTTGTGTGATGTAAAGTAGATTATTATTCAGGGTGTACAGACAACACATTTTCATTTGAAATTACCATTACATTTGCACACGCATACAGTTTTACTAATACAACTATAAAGTGTACAGGCAGAAATGTGTGGAAAATGAATCACCTAGTTTGATTTGTTTTGATCATATTAAAGTATTTGTTTCCAGCACACTTCAGAAATAACAAAAAAAGTACTTCAATTGTGTGTTCATAATTCTGAAACACTTACACAGTTCATTTAAATGTTGTTGTGTGCTAGGAAAAAACAACTCTTTCGTACCCAGAGTACCCAGCAAGATTGTCACATAAATCCTCTCCCTTTGAAGTCAGAGAAAGAAAAGTAAATAAGTGCCCTCAGAAGACAGCGACTGGCATTTGACCTCGGGCTTTGAATGCACAGCAAATGTGACGGGATAAGAAAAAGATGTTATGTGCTAGAAGAAAACTTTCACACTCCAAGTAATCCACCATGATTGTCACATAAATCCTCTCACTTTGAAGTCGGAGAAAGAAAAGTAAGCAAGCACCCTTGGAAGAAAGCTTCTAACGTTTGACCTTGGTCTTTGAATGCACAGCAAATGTGACGAGATAACAAGAGTTACAGGCCTATTTACAGAAGGGGAGCTCTCGGAAGAATACTGGTAAATAAGGTTTTGGCATCAAGACGGATAAAGTAAGTTTCGAGAGCCCAAGCCTGCAAATGGAAAGCAAGAAAATGTGAGTTACACAAAGCCAATCGCAAAGAACAGGCGGAATGCATATCCAGGTCAAATTTCTTAAACTCTTCAATATGTCTTTCGCATATCAGACAACTGCACTGTCTGCCATCTAATGAACAATGAAAAACACTTCGAGTACATCATTTACATGCAGTGTGGCCTGAGTAGGGAAAATCTTTCTTCATTATAGCATACAGCCTAAGTGTACTGAAAGAATGTCTAAACAGTGTAGCTTGTACATAGTTTTGTCCTGTTACACAAAACTAATGAAGGAATTTGGTTATGGCACGATAAAGTGGGACTGATTGCTAATTTGGCTGTAGGTTTCTTCTCACGATTTATTGTAGTAGTTTTCCCAGAAGATTGATTTTATTTTCCTTTAACAAAATGATGCCAGTTTGACTCTGAAAGGAAAAGTTTCTCTTTCTCCACATGCAATAATGTTATAACAAAAAAACAAACAAAAAAAAACTGAAAACTGCCTTAAAACGTCTAGGGATTAGTATATTTCAGGTCAACTTGAAGACTGAAAACAAGAAAAAGTACTGACTACAATATTGCTTTGTTATTGGAACATGGGCAGGACATTACCTTGCCAGTGTGTCTTTTGCCTTTCCATTCTTTATCCTTTATTTGACATCCATGTATGTTTCAACTGTTTTTGCAGCATGAGTCTTCTGGATTCACATGCTGTGCATTATTTCACCACCTAGTGGCCGGGTCTGGAGTTCTTCTCTGTTAGTCCTTCTCCCCTTTTTAATTTACTTTCGTATTTATTTTTTGCTCTTCGGTGGAGTTGGCCAGCGTAGTAACTTTTCTTTGGTCAAATAAGTCATATTTTCCATTGAAGTGTATTAAAACTAAAACATTTCTAATAATGTTCTAAGTACACCTGCTTTCTATGAAGCACCTTGAATGTTCTATTAAAGACAACCGAGGGTCATACACTTACTGTTTTTAGATATAACACTTCATATGTCAACTGTTTTCTCATTTAGGAAAAGAGACTAGTTGAATGCACCCAGTGGTGCACCTCAGTACAGATTTGTATGTGTTGGGCATATTTTTTTCACACTTAAGAAATGCTTTTTGGAGGTGTCTTTTTTCCCTTTGACTTCTCAACTTCAATGTGTAGGAGGTAGACATCACAGCTAGTTGGGTGTTAGAAGTAGTTAAAATGAACACCATCCCCTGGGTAAAAATGTTTCACCCTGTAATGCTTTGGAAACACCTTTCCTTCTCACTTTGCTCCTAAGAAAGTCTCAGTGCATTTCAGAGACAGTGGTGCTTCTGGAAAGTGTCAAAAAACAAAACAGTAATCCTTATCCTTGATAGTAACCCTATCCCTGACGTTATTACACACAAATATGTGGACATGTCATGAACTGCACATAACTGCATTTACAGCCTGCCTGGGAATGGGTTAAAAAAGAGAAAAAGCGGGGAAGGATATATTTAGACACAGCTGTCGTTTTACCTTATGTGGTCAACAGTGAAAGTGTTTTAGTAAGCAGTACTGAGTGAGGGGCTTGGGCTCCTCCCACGTGTTTATCTTCCTCTACAAGCTTTTGATTGGGTTGGAGCTCCGTGCTTCCACTGAAAAAGAGGGCTTGTCTTGCACCTTATTCTTTGTGGGAAACCTTATGCTCAGTAAAATATGCCTGATTTGGTGACAAGTCGTTCCTTAAAGCTGATCTGTTTAATATGAAATATTTTGACAAAGGGAGTGGATCTGATATATTTATTGTGACAAGTATATGTTAAGGAGGGTAGAGCTTTAAATGTAAATTGATATTTCACTGCTTTAAAGCCTTTGGACAGGTATTTCATCACATGGAATATCAAAGGATTTTACTGTTGGTTACTTCCTTAACAAACCTTGGGGTAGAATTTTTAATTTGTCATAATCTTTGTTAACATTGTATATTGTTTACACAGCTGTGATTGTGTAAATTATTTTATGAATTTGACTGATTGTTGAGTTGTTGCAAAGCCTTTGCAAATACTTTAGGCCTGAGTTAGTTATAGTGATAAGACAGTGGTAGATTATAGAACAGATTGACACACTGTAGAAGCTATGTTAAATGCCACTGGTCTGATCTGTTTAAACGTTAGGTCATAGACAGTAGTTCTGATTTATTATTATGAAAAGCATTTGTTACACCCAATAGGCCTTTATGGATAGATTGTAATTTAAACCTGTTTAAGCTTCTATAAGATCATTTTGTTATGTGAAAGCCAGCAGATTGACGTAGTAGGTAAGGAATTTGAAGTTGGTTACCATCTCTGATAAATTGTGACAATCTTTGTTAGTCCCCCTAGGAAGTGTTTTATATTGTTTTGACAGCTATAAGTTTGTATTAACAAGCTTTAGATTGATAGTTGCCTTGTGGAAAAGCACATGATCTACTTGGTAGGCTTGAGTTGTTTATGGTCGCTTGCTGATGATAAAAGTCATAGACCTAATTATTTCATCACAACAAGTAGTGACAAATGCCATAGGCAAATAGGGTTAATGGAAAACTACAACAAAGGCATTAGGGCTGACTTAATTATTGTGAAAAGCACATGCAAAAGCCAATAGTTCTTTTAAGGTTCTGTAATTAATACATTGCTCTTACACCATGCAAAATACCATGCCAAGACTTCGATCTGCTCCTATGTCTAATTCTTACTTTGATTTTTATTGCAGGCATATCTCAGCTACATAAATGCAGCTTGTTTTCCTTTTGTCTGTTTTTATTATTTTACTTTATCTTGGATATATTGTTTAGTTTCTCTGTGGATGGGGGAGTTGGTGAGTGCAAACCTATGTCTGTGGGTCTCTTATAGGATGCAAGGGTGCAAGAATGATGAAGAATGTGTATGGATGAAATATTACATGCCTAAACTCATTAGTGACCGATCACTCTCTTTCAGTCGTACACCAGACCTGTTAGCATTACTAATGCTTGTTTTGGAAGTATTAGCTCCGGATTTGTAGAAGTAATTGTATGTTTGCTGTCTGGACATTTAATTGTATAACAGTCTATCACAATGTTTCCTAAAGTAATTGAAGTTTCCAGCAAATTATTAAATCTATGAGAAATGGGTCAATGGCTGTACCTATTCCTATATCATTCATGGAAGAGAAAAACATATATATTATTTCCATCATTTCTAGCCCCGTAGATCCAGACATTTCCAGATTTTGTGTTCGAATAGTCGAAGAATAGATGGGAGTGTTAATCTATTTGCATCATAAGTAACCTTCTTCTGGAGTGTTTGATTGCCAAGATTTCACTACTTGTGCTTGCCAGGCCTATACCTCAATGGTCAAAATGTGGATATTCCGGGATGGAGGATAGGCTCTTTGGTGGCCATACTTCGGCATAGACTAGAACTGGACTTTCCAACATTTTTGTATAATGAGAACAAATTTTGATCATTGAATATAGTCCTAGGCTACTAACAGCTTTGACCATTGTGTAAATAGTGACCACATCAGATACACTCACAATAGCGACTACAGCTTGCACGATTCATAATAGTGACCACCCAGATAGATGTCGGTGACAAAGCATCATCATGCCAAAATATCATAACCAAAATATTGACTTATAGAATATCATGAAAGTATATGTAGCTTGATAAGTATAGATTGACTATTCTTAACTCCATATCTTTGTATCTTGAAGATGTCTGTGTGTGTGTGCGCGCGTGTGTATATGCATATGTGTGTGTGTGTGTGTGTATATATATATATATATATATATATATATATATATTTTTTTATCCCTTTAAGGATGCCATTCCTCACAGTTGAACTTACTTGGATATCTGAATGGATGATGTGTACGATTGAGATGAATGCAGTGTCATGTATGTTTCATCTGCCGGAGCTAGTGCACTCTGGAAATGGCAGTTAGCTTGCCACCAGTCACAATGGCAGGGGATGTATATTTTTTTAAATATCAAATTTTTTTTGGTTGATTATGTCAAAGGACTCTCACATAAACAGTAATGCATTATGAATTCCGTATATGACAGCCAGTTAACTAATTATGTTGGATCTTGATTGGTAAATGACTGATTATTGTACAATTGTATATGGAACGGTAGTATACAATTTGCATAGGCCAAGTGGCCGCTGTGGTGTTTGTGTTTCATTGAGGGTTAAACTGGTGAGTGCATCTACTCTGTTGATGAATTAATTTTGTTTGCATCAATGTAATTAACTTCTGTATTTATACGTCAGGAGAATGGTGGCTGCTTTGACATTGAGAAAAGCAGAGCGCAGAAACGCGTTTCTCTAAACGTTTTCATTGTGTTTACACTGTTTGATGGCAAATAAACTACTTTGAATGCAGCAATTCTCTGTGAGTGCTCAACCTGTTTTTGGAAAGTTGTTGGCATATATCAAGAGTCCATCCTCACGTGTTGCACCCCCCCCCCATGCTAGTGGAGCAGCAGCATTTGGCGGAGCCCTGGAAATGCATATATATATATATATATATATATATATATGTTTTTATTTTTTTCCACAGAAAAAAACAAAGGTTACAGGGACGTTATAGTTAGGTTCTGAGTTTGCACATACAAAACCATAGAAATTCAGATGTTATATTTACTTGAAATAGGTCTAACTAGAACTTGTGCCCTGCCATACACAGTTTTCTCAACAATAATTTTATTGCAAATGTTGCATTCAATGATGCCATAGAAGATGTCATGAAAAATGTAATATTTGGGGTAATTAGCTGTGGGTGGTGAGGGCACAAGTTATAGTTACTTTAAATAACTCTAACTGTAACAGCAAAATGTCTATGGTCTTGTGCGTGTAAATGCTGAACATAACTAAAAAGTCACTGTATCCTTTGTTTTCTTCAGTGAATTTCTATGTTTTTTTAACACAGCGACGGATGGGCCCTAGAGCCTGGCCTGCAGCTAGGCCCTTCAGCCAACTCTCCATAGGCATCTAACTGTGCCAGGCACTACCTTTGGGCATGCGTGGCGGGGAGTTGGCCAGGCCCTCCTGCCAATCCTCCATAGCCATCTAACCCTGTGCTTCGGCAGTGTGCTGCATGGATTGAGGCCATGCCCTGTGGCCAGCCTCCCATACGCATCTAGCCCACAGCACGCACAGCCTTTGACTGTGCGTGGTAGGGGGTTGGCGCTGGCCAGGTATGTGCCAACCTCCCATTGCACCCTAGGGAGTGTGTTGACGTTTAACTTCTTTGAAATGAGCATTAGTGCCAGAATGCATCCTGACCTGCTTATTTTTCCAAAGAGAGGCCAGAGTTTTGCACAAAATGTCTACCCAACTGTAGTACGTTCTACTGACTAACTAGTAAGTTCTACATCGTTGGGTAAATGTATAGTGCATATTCCATGCTACAGCTGCATAAAGGTCCCCGACGTAATGTCTTCAGTGACCTTCTGTGTCTGTAATTTTGACAATGTTATTGTTCCTTGAGTGTCTTTAGAAGTCTGCAATAACACGAATCCTCATCTAGATAAGAGGATGTGATTACAAAGGGTTGGATCTCTTTCAAACAAGGGTACTTCCTCTTAGTATATGTATAATGTGGTGCTTTGTTGTAGTGGTTAAAAGTGACAATGACAATCTTTGATCTCAGCAGCAGTGTTACTTCTCTATCGGGGACAGCCGGGGAGCCTCCAGGGCCCCGTGGACCCAGCCGGCTCCCCCGCCTCCAGCGGGAACCGGCATTACTCCCACAAGCAGGGAGCATTTGAAAATGCAATCCTTTCATCTTTTTCTTGAAAACAGATGAAAAGCCTGTCCACAGCGAGCGGGAGCAGTTATCCTGCTCCCGCCTGCTGGAAGTGGACTTACCGTTTGCTGTCGTTTGGTGGGAGCTGTCAAAGCTCCCGCCAAGCAACAGCAAACTGCTGTCTCCTGAGGGTGGGCTCCTCTGGAGATAGGCAACCGGCCCTGGGGGGTGTCTTGGTATTTATCAGGCAGCAGTTACAGCATCACCTGAACAGGTTCAAAAGGGTTAATAAAAAATAATTTGTTTTTTAAGACTGAGGTCATTGGAGGCAGTGTAGTGGAAGTTGGACAGGGTGTATATATTAAATTGTTTGTTAATTAAAAAAAACTGTGCCCTTAAGTTGTTTGTGTAGCGTACTCAGTTTAAGACACAAGTCTTGCCGCTCTTTCTAGGTGCATTATTTACGTCCAGTAAAGCTAAGAACCTGTAAAGCAGTCTTTTTTTTTTGTTGCTCCCAGCAGTTGGATGCATGCTCCTGCCCCAAGATTAAAAAGGCTATGAAATGCGAACATTCCTCAGCCCTCTCCTGCACAGGAGACTCTGCACTGCTCTCCTGGGTGAGTCACCACCCCTAGGAGAGGTGCAGGGTTGTCTTGTGGAACTGTCCTTTTTAGGTTGAGCATAGAAGTGCGCCAGCGCTGCTTTTCCGACGTGTTGGCATGTATCTGGGCTTCTCACCACACCCTCCTCATGCCCATCACACTCACTTGTTCGTGGGCTTGCCTTTCAAAATTCCTTTGTTTTCATTGGTAGTCCCTCCTTAGGGCGGTGTTGTTACCGCCTTGGCCATCGACCCTGTTACATGAATAATTACACTTTTGCTGATAACTTTGACTGCAAGAGAACTTCTTTTTCCTCATGGCTGTGCTTTGAATCCCATTTATTTATTTTAAACGTTTTGCTTTAGCGTTGTAGACCCTGAAATGTGATAAGACGACAAGTTGCACAGCAGCTCAGCTGCTCCACAACCCGCAAAAAACATTGACAAAGCCAACAGATTTTGCAGAGGCGAAACCTACTGGCGTTGCCAATGCTTGTTCTGCAAAGCTGAGATTTAGAGCAGAGCATAGCAGCACTAAACAGACTACTGCTAAACGCATTACAAGGACATTTCATTTTAAAAATGGCTTTACTACCTTACAAGTGAAATATATCTCCAGAAAGAGCTCTGCAGTGTACTTGCCTTCATGTGACTGTGTTTTCACAAAGTAAACCCTATCCATAGTCCAGTCCTCCCTGCAACTTTATCTTGCTTCCAGTTGATCCATCTGGCATTATTTTCCTGCTCGTTGAGTTAAACCTCAAGACTTACTTACCCTTAGTTCTTCATTTAAATATTTCTATATTTTAACTTTGTTTATACGATGCATTAGCTTCTATATAGAGTCTTAAAAAGTGCCTTTGTAGGAAATATTAAGCTTTAAAAACCCTACACCTTCTGAACGTACGAAGTAAAAAAAAAAATCTTACTTCTATGGACGTAAGCTCCTTCCCATTACGGCATTTCGTTTTTTATCTGGTTGCACAACTCTGTGTTAGAACTGGTGAGAATGTTTCCAACTTCTTATATTTCACCTATTATCAAAAACAAAGTTTCTTTTTGGAATTACACATTTGAAGCACTCTTTAAACACCCTCCTCTTCTTCTCTACAGAGCGTGAAGGTCTGTAACTTCCTCCCCATGGGCCAGCTTTCAGTCGGCACTCAATTTACAGCTGTATCTGGTAGGAGAGTTATAACTCGATGAATTTAATGTAGTCTGTGATCCCTGCGTAAAGGGTTATGAGTACTGGTATGTTAGGATTTTTGGGGTCACGAGCAATACATTTTTGAAATAGCTTTGCATTCTAATCCTCATTTTCTGCTAATTCGAGCTGCATTATGTAAAAATGTTGAAATGTGGCCATAAAACACGCTGAAATGCATCCTTCTGGGGCACTCAGAGATCCTTAACATGACAGTTGACAAAGACAGACCTAGTCAGTGGTAGCCATAGGAGGAGAGGTTGACAAGAGAGAAAGTTCACTTTCTCAGACGCTTAAACATGTTAGAATTTTGAGTTTGGACACAAATGGCAATCTTTAGTATGTTCTCCTATAAAAATTAACATAGCCAGTGTGGGGGCTACAGTCATTCCTGCAACCTGGAACATTTCAGTCGATGGCTCCCAAGGTAAAGTGAAATTACAGATCTTAGATTGAATTTTTTATTTTAGTGACTCTTCCAGTGCTTTAAATAGGCATGTACTCTTAGTATCTGCGCTCCTTTAATCTGAAAGAGAGTACCTTCCCTTCTCAGCGGAGGTTCAATACTTTTAATGAGAGAGTACCATCACTTCTCAATGGCTCACAGGTACTCTGGAATCATAAGTACCCACAGTTTTAGAATTCTATTTCCACTATTGGCCCCTGTATCGAGCACCTAGAGAGGCAGATAACCTATAGTATTTTACAGAGAACATGCTCTTCAGTGCAGCTCTGGGTAATTTCCTAACAGATGTCCAGTGCTATTGACCACTTTTGTTTTCCCGCCTGAATATAGAATAGAGGTAGTGAGGTGACAGCCCCCATCATACCACGCCGAGGTTACTCTCTGGGCTCTCTTTTCAAACTGTGGGAAGAGGCGGAGGCAGTAAGTATCTCTGCCTCACAAAGTTCACTAAACTCTTTATGTAGATTCTTTTCTGCTTAATTCGATATCATCTGAATAAAAGTGTCGGTAAAGCCTCCTTTTTCTCGTACTAGTGAAGCTTTTTTTTTCGTAATAACTTCTCTAGAAGCAGTCGTCTTCTAGAGGTTTCCATAGATTTCTGGCCAAGTTTCAGGTGAAATGATACAATGAGTGATAGATAATAGCTGCCTGTGAATGACGCCTTCTTCTTCCCTAAAAAAAAAATATTTGCTAAATTAAGGGACGTTTTTAACGGTTTTCCACGTTGATGTATTGACTTTACAATGGTGCTCTCTGTGCCGTAGTTTCTCACGTTAGTTCTGCATTTCGATAATGCAACAATACACCTAACTGTTTAAAAACAAGAAAGGTTTGCGTTAATGGCAACTTTGCTTTGTGTGTTCCAAAACAGAGTGGGTTTTTGGGAGCGCTGTTCTCTTGCCAGGCTCTGTCAAAATAATGATTGGGCTCAGTCGCAGCCAATGGTATTTGGAGAGTAGGCGCTTAAAGATCAACGCTCTTGGACCTCAGCAGGTCCTAAAATAGAGCTTTCATGTACATAAGCTGTGCCTCTGTTTAGAAACACCTTATTGGTGTTCAGATTGCCTGCCGTGTTGTGGAATATTCAAGGTAGCCGTAATGAGCGCTATTTGGAGCAAGAGTGTTGCGTAGTAGCCTTTGTTTGAAAAAGTTTTGAACATCGTTAATCGGCATTAGCTTGCTGGAGCTATCCGCTGCTTGGCATTAACAGAAGTGATGAAGCAAAAAATGGATTTCAGGCGAGAAAGGCCAGGTATATTTATCAATCGTGTTCTTCAAATGAGGTTATTGATTTTTACCACCTTCGGTCTCCAACCTTATTTTAGAACTATATTGCATGGCAGACGTGTGCAAATTACACTTTAGTTTTCATTGAATTCTAAAATATGTATGAAATGGGTCCCTGCGCAGTGCTCGCAATAGCTAAGGCAACTTGAACGAATTTGGGAAACATTCTGGGCTGAAGGGGTGTGGCAGGGAGATATAATTGAGAGTGTTTGCGACCAGTGGAAGGTTCCTAAACTAATTGAAGTAGGCTCTTTAAAGAAAGTTGGAGCGAAGGGCTACACCAGCCTTCATTAACTTTGAACAACTTCATTGTCTTCAGAGCACCTGCGGGCATTCCAGTGTTCTAAGAAGCCAGTCAATGATTTTTATTTGTAGAGCACAGCGAGTGGTTACTTTTACATTGCTTTTAAGGGTTTTTTTTGCAGAAAATGTTGAGAGTGAAAACCATCCAGATGCTTGGAACATTAGCTAAATTTAACTGTAATGCATTTTGAAGGTATTTTGCTATTCTTTGTTTCTTTCGACCCAGTCATGCACATAATCCTCCCAGCTGACCCGGTCTAGGCTCCCTTGTTACGATGGCTTAGCCACTTGTTTTAGGAAAGCTTTGTTTGCATCTACCGGAAATGCCCAGTGTATAAGCAAGTCACACATGACGGGTACATTGCCCAGGATGATAACATGGATTTTAAAACACGAATCGTAAAGTAAATGAGATCTCCATAATTCGACAAAAGGAAGGGGCAGATGAAGGCATCATCACTATAAGATTGTATGTTACATCATTTGTAGTTGGCAGGTTACTTTACAGGCGGAGAAGTGCACATCTGAGGATTGTGTGTGAACAGCAAGCAGTCACTGGTTTGGCTTGAATCACCACAGGTTCAGTGGAGTACCATTGTGGGGCTGAGAATTGGCCATAATTGCACAGTGGAGACACTAAAGAAGGGAAGCAGGGTTTACGAGAATATATGCGGGAGAGAGGACTGAAAAAAATCTGTTATAAAAAGTATTGGGATATTTTCTTTGTGAGCAGCCACACAGGCATCAGATCTAGAAGGCTAATAATACTCAGGGGATGGGATCATTGGCACTGGCACAGAGTGACAGTGGGGCACGTGATTTACGGAGGGACAGGCGGAGCTTAAAGACTATTATGTAGCCTGCTATGTTCTTTAAAACAGTATTTGGGCCCATTGTAATGACAAACAGATAGCTATGCATGATTTGATCAGAGGTATCTGATAGGCATCTAGCGGCAGATTCCTTACTTTTGAGTTATCTATGTGCGTCAGATTGGATCTGGAAATCTTCCAGCATTTCTCCTGCACGCCCGAAGGTGATATTGTTCCACTCTGTGTCAGTGTTGCTGGCCGCACCAGAAGGGACATATGCGGTACCTATGTAGGCACCACTTCAGTGCGCTGACATCTGTTCTTTCCTTTCTGTGCCAGATAAAGCAGATCTGTGAAGAGGTACACCCTTAGTCACTTTGACTTACCTTTTTGAACTTTTTGTTGACTAGTTTTTGAGATCTTTTCTCCTAGTGTGATAGGATGTCCCTGAAGAAACCGTCTGGTTTCAAACCATGTGGTGCTTGTAATAGGCAGATGTCTGTGACAGACCACCCCAGTTGATCTGTCTATGGTGCTTCGAGAAAGACCTTGACTCAGTCATGCAAGGATTGCTGTGCCATGAACCCAAAAGCATTGAGGGAGCGCTTTCTCAAGCTTGTTGCTGTCGGATGTCGAACAAACTCATGACAGTCAAGATCCTGGTCACATGGAAGGTCCCTGGACTACTTGCAGAGCAACACCCGACAGTCAAACCCCCATTTGAAGTAGTCATTGGGTAAATATCAGAAAAAGAAGAACTCTAAGAAGTCTTTGACTTCTGTACATCTGTCCAACTCTTCAGACAAGAGAAAAGTCAATACTCCAGGCCTCTGTGGAGACCCATCAGGGTCGTCTCTGTGCTTTCCCGGTTTTCTCAAAGCGACTCCTAATTTTTGGGCAGCCTGACCCCTCTGGTGCAACTTTGGGCCATATAGCTTCTGAAGGGACCCTTACTAGATTCTCACCGGTGGTTATGCCCTTTGCACCAATCAGACCTGTTGGATCCAGAGCTGGGTCCAGAGTGGTGGCACCAACGAAACTGAGAGTTTCTCTTAAGCCGACTTCTGTACCAGCACCCCGGCACCATCAACGACATCATCCCCATTTTCCTCGACTCCAATACAGAGCAGGATCAGCGTTCACATCGCCAACCCCGGTGCCATCCGGATCCATGCTTTCCAGATTGGAGCTATGTCCTTCTGTCTTTGACAGGCCAGGTACAGGGGACGAATTTGAGGAGTATGGCAACTCTGATGAATATTGCTACCTATTGAATGATACCGAGAACAACCGGTATGAGGATTGAGGAAGTCAGTGGGTTAGACACCTCACCTGACACTGTCCTGGTTTCCCCAACTACTGTGGCTACGGAGAAGGGGTCCTTTTTGCTAATGTGCTGCGTAGGGTGGCTGAGGTCTTGGATCTTCAGCAGCCCTCAGTGGCAGTCTTGATAGAGGTGCTTCATCCCCCACTGAGCCCTTACTCGCCTTTAATGAAGCCCTCACTGACGTCCATCTCAGGGCCTGATTCAAGCCCTGCACAGGATGATTGCCTGCTGCCACTGCCTCGCTCCATGGGACCCCAGTTTCCTCACCCAGCACCCAACTCCAGAGAGATTGGTAGTCCAAGTGCTGCCTATGGTTTCACAGGGTGCTCAAGCCATACTCACTGAGGCTATTGCCGACATGAGGGATGGAGTGAAGTTTGCCGTTCGTTCGGGGATGGACAGCTCTTTTGGGGTTGTCCAAGCCTTGCTTATGGACATGCCCTTTGAAGGCCTCTGTCTCTTCGGAGGATAAGCAGACTCAATGCTGAAGTGCTTCAAGGACTCCAGGGCTAAGGCCAGGTCCTTAGGTCTCACTGTGGCACCTTGTCAATCCAAGTCCACCTTTTGCCCCTTCCTCGGCTACAGAAGGGGTTTCCAACTGCATCAATATCCTCCCAGCCACCATGTCCAGCAAGGTTCCACACCCTTTTGTGGCAGAGTACAAAGACTACATGGGACAGGTAGCCAGAGGTCGTGCCAGTTCATCACTCCCCTGGCAGTCGCAGCATTCAAGATCCTTTAGTTTACCCTAGTCCCAGCACAGGCATCCAGTAGGAGGCAGGGTATGCCATCACCTGCTCCACTGGAGGTTAATAATGTCAGAATTTTGGGTACTACAAATTGTACAAAGGAGCTACTCCATCTCCTTTGTAGCTTCCCCTAAAACCATGCCACCCACTTAGGATTGGTAAATGGAGGAGCGTCTTTCCTTATTCTGCAAGGAAGTGTCCGCTTTCTTGGCCAAGGGAGCTATAGAGACGGTGCTGGCATCAGAAGTAGGTCATGGTTGCTAGCCCTGCTATTTTCTTTTTTCCCAAGAAAGAAGGAGGCCCCTTTACTCAACCAGCGCCTTCTCAGTCTCTTCCTCAAACAGGAGAAATTCAAAATGCTCACACTTACTCAAGGTGGCGTTGGACTTCTAGGAGTCATATTTTCACATCCCTGTCCTGCCCGCCCACAATCATTACCCGTGGTTCACAGTGGGACTGGAGCACCTTCAATTCACTCTGCTCCACTTTAGCCTCATCAGCACTCCTTTGGTGTTCACCAAGATAATAGCAGTAGTTGCAGTATACCTGCAGAGGTCTGGGGTTCTAGACTTCCCCTACCCTAACAATTGGCTATTGAAGGCGGGCTCACCCCAGGCAGTTGTCTCCCATCTCCAGACTACGGTGAACCTCCTGCACTTGCTGGGTTCTCTATCAATGACTCAAAGTCGCACCTGACTCTCTATCCTGACTCTCTATTAAACGCTCCCTTTCATCTGAGCTGTTGTGGCCCCAGTGCTGTTTTGGGCTTATCCTCCTGAACGACGAGTCCAGGATATTCAGTTTATGATACCAATGTTTCAGCCTCTATCTTGGGTTTCTGTGAAACAGACTCTAAGGCTATTGGGCCTCATAGCCTCCTGCATCCTGCTAATGAATCATGCCAGCTCCTATATGTGGGCTTTGCAGTGGGACTTGAAGTTCCAACGGGCACATCATCAGGGCAGTCTCTCCGACAGTTCTTGGAGGGAACTGATTTGCAGTGGTGGCTGATGAACCACAATTGGGACTGTGGGGGACCCTCTCCCTTCCCCAGGCAGAACTGACTCTAATGACACATGCTTTCCACCTACTCTTGGGCAGCCATCTGGGGAAAGTGGAGATCAGAGGACTTTGGTTTCCGACGGAGTCTGGGCACCACATAACTTGTTGAAGCTTTGGTGATTTGCTTGGCATTGAAGGCCTTTCTTCCCTCCATCAAGGGAAGGCTAGTGAGGTGTTCACGGGCAACAACACTGCCATGTGGTGCTGCAACAAGCTTGGCGGAGTGGATACATGGACCCTTTTCAGGAGGCTCTACTACGTCTCAGGACATGGCTAAAACACCAGGGCATCTCCCTGATGGTTCAACGTCTGGCAGGCTCTCTGAATGCCAGATGGATGAACCCAGCCATTTGTGCCAAGCAGAATACTAATGTGTCATCTCCATCCAGAGGTGATGTAAGTTCTGTTTCAAGATTAGGGAGAGACTTGGTTAGATCAGTTTGGCACTGCTAAGAACACCCAATGTCAGCCATTCTGCACGCTGGAGTTTCCAAAGTGGCTCTTGCTCAGGGATGCTTCGTTATGAGTGGAGCGCCGGCCTCCTATATGTCTTTACACCAATACCACTCCTGCCCAGAGTTCTCAAGAAGATCAGGAACCACTGGGCCCAAGTTATTCTTGGGCACCAGATTAGCCACGGAGAGTGTTGTATCATGAGCATCGATCTTCCTGTCTAGCTGCTTTTATTCTGGCAGCCAGGCGCCCCTTCACCAAGACGATCTACGCCTGCTGCTGTGACAGATTTGTGGCATTGTGTATTTCAGGAAGCATTGATCCCCTATCTGCTTCTCTTTCTCAAGTATTATTATTTGTTATTTCTTCTGCATAGCAGGGCTCTGCTCTAGGCACAGTTAAGGGCTATCTTACAGCCATCTCTGCACTTTTTTGGTTGTCAGACCAACCTTCTTTATGGAAGTCACCTTTTGTGACGTGATTTTTCAAAGATTTGCAGCACATGTAAACGCCCCAGCCATTCATCATACCCCAGTGGTATTTGAACCTGGCCCTCAGTTTCATGATCTGCGCAACTTTTGAGCCCTTGCACAACTGCCTTATTCGGTTAATAATCATCAAGACCGCTTTTCTAGTGCCCATTATGTTGGCCAAGAGAGTCAGTGAGTTGCATGCACTCTTGGTGCATACTCAGTACATTACCTCTACCCTGACAAACTGGTTCTTCAGACACGTGCTTCCTTCCTTCCAAAGATAGTCACTCCTTTTCACTGAGGTCAGACCATCACCCTGCCTACCATTTATGCCCTGTCTCATCCTCCTAAGGAAGAGGAGACACTCCACTGTCTGGACCCAAAAAGAGCATTGTCATTCTACCTTGACCATACAGTAATACAGAGTGGTTGATCAGATCTTAATAGGATTTATCGTGTCCAAGAAAGAGAAGGCTGTGCAGAAACAAAACCTCTCCTGATAGATAGTGCTTTGCATAAAGATCTGTTATGCACTGGCTAAGAAACAACCACCTGAGGACTTGTGTGCTCATTCCGCCAGAGCCAAAACTGTGACCATTGCATTAGCTCGCGGAATTCTGGTCCTGGACATGTCAGGCTACAATGTGGGCTTCCTTGCACACTTTTACTGAGCACTACTACCTGGACAGTGTTGGTCCATCGGGACAGGCATATTGCCTGTTCTGTCTTGCAGGACTGTCTGGTCTAAATTGGGGTCACAGACCTAACTCCCAGGAGGCATTGCCTGCTTATCTAGTTTAATGAAATGAATCTGTGTCTAGAAGTCTGTCAGATGAACAAGGTACTTACCTTATGTAATGCCTTATCTGGTAAAGGCTTTATCTAGATGCAGATTCCTTACTGACCCTCCCCACTTTGCTACTTGATTAACGGATGAGGATTTCCCCTTGAACACGGCCCTGAAATTCACACCAGTGATCAGTATTCATCATGGAGTTGTGCTCTTGGAGTGGAAACTCGTGAAAATGAACTGACATCAGCAGCCAAGGTGGTGTCTATATGGGTACGGTGCATTTCACTTCCAGAGAGGATGTCTCCGCTGATGCAGAGCTGAACAATGCCATCTACCGGCAGAGCAGGGGTACTGTTCAAAGTTTTCAAGATCCAGTCTGCCATCTGGGGATAATTCCAAAATAAGGTATCTGCAGCTAGGTAGAGTCTTTACCAGATAAGGCATTCAACACAGAAGTCATAGCCAGGATGAATATACTGGGATTTCAAATACAGCCGGGGTTGAGGTTTCATTGGTCCTGTATTAGCATATTTAACATGCCATATGCTTATGATGGGAAGTTCTATGTTACTACACAGATCGGTTCAGCTGTGTTCAGGTGTTACCTCTACATTACAGTTCATTAACATCGAATTTGGCTTAAAGGTTGCTGTTAGAAATGGGGTTGCTTGTTGGCTAAGTTATGCACCTAAGCCAGGCAGAACTCAAGTAAGTTACCCACCAAAGATAACCTGTGCTCACCCACTGGTAGCTTGGCACAGAGCAGACAGGCTTATATTTAGAGGCAAAGTGCAAGGCTTTTGCAAAACACACTCATATTAGTGATACAACAATTAAACCACAAAATATACTCCACGCAGGTTTGTATAAAAAATATGTTGCTTATATTGTCATTATGTTCTAGGAACTAAAATGTCATAAATCATAAGTACTGTGCATAATTCAGGTCAAGGTATGGTGAAGGAGACGTACATTAGGACCTGAAATGGTATAGAAAAACACTTGTACCACCAAGCACCATCATAAACACATGAGGCATGATAATTGTGCACACTATGTAAATACTGAAGTAGTATTAGCTATTCTGGGCTCTAGGAGACCCTAAATGACACACAGTAGTAATAAGCCAGGTGTAAAGTGCAGCCATAACAACATATTAATCCTCTCATGTCACAATAGTTGCAATGCCCTCAGCAGAACATTGGGTGTAGCACATCTGCGCTCATATTAGGTGTTGTGTGGTAATTCTCTAAAGCTCTGTGAAAATAGTTGTATCAGAGAAATAGGTATGGTGCCGGAGCACTGTCAGGCCAACTACAGGGATTGCAGAATTTCCCTGACGACAAGTATGACTCTGATGCATCGGTGCACCTACTAGAGGCTATATGGTGCCTTTTACAGTTTCTAGGGAGGCAACCCCTCGCCTCTCTTTGGGGGTTGCCAAGTGGATCAACTATCCAGCCTGCAAGGCCTTGGGGCCGACCCAACGTAAGGCGAGGTGGTGCGTGGAGGGCACGCACCCATCTTAGGAGTGCAGGGAACCCCACCTCCGGTCCCTGCATGCAGATTACAGCGGGGAGATCCTGCTGGGTCTCCCGCTCATTAAGGCAATGAAGGTGATGGCCCACGAGTGCGCTGCGGCGCTGCAGTCGCTGTGAACCTCTCTCCTCCTCCATCCTGATCCTGGTCAGGGATTGCGCTGGAAAGAGTTACCGCTCTGGGGCAGTGCTCCTCTCCCTGGCTCGTGCCTCTCTAAAGGCCACGCAGGGTCCAGGCAGTGCTGTTGCTGTGAAGTGGGGCTTCTCCTTTGGCAGTCTACTGCTGTGGCCACCGGTGGGTAGTGGGGTTTTCAGCACTCCGTGCCGACGCTGGTTTTTGGCTTTTGCTATCTCCTGCCCCTGGGCAATCTCAGGCACCAGGTTGCTCAGAGCGGCAAAGGTCGAGGAACCCGAGGAAAGTGAAGGGGTGCTGGCCACACTGTTTGATGCTTTCCACACACACAAAGGCAGGCCAAAATAGAGCGCTCCACACGCCATAGGAATAGAAAACTGCTCCTCATGCACCAGTATCCCAGGAAGAAGCAAAAAGCAAAGTACATACCAGGCACTAGTTTCAGAGTGGCAAGGAGCCTTAAGCAGCACTCCCCACGCGCTGGGCTCTGCAGAGAACATTTGGGGACAGGGCACAAGGGGGCAGGCAGGGCAGCACAAGAGTCCTTCTTGCAGGGTGGCAGTCTCTCCAGCAGTCTAACAGGCAGACAGGCAGGCGAGCACACATCAAGCAAGGGGTTCAAATGGCAGTTACCCCTGGCAGTCCAACAGTGCCCGATGACCCACAGTCAAAGAGCGGCTGACAGCAGGGCATCAAGCAGAAAAGCAAACATAGTCCTTTATGCCACCCAGCAGGTAGTAGGTAGCAGTGCATCGATAGAAGAGCAGTCCAGATGAGTCCTTTGTGCAGCGCAGCAGTCCTTCTGACAGAGGTTCAGTCCCAGTTCCAAAAGAGCTCTAAAGTCATGGGATCAGAGCCCCTGTACTGATGCTCCAGAATGTTTTTTTTCACTGGGTGACTTTACAGAACCCTTTCAAGTGTGACACAAACCCTTTGAACCCAGCCCCGGCTCCAGACATCAGTATGTGGTAAATCAGCCCATTGTGTGATGCAGGGACACAGCCTATACAAATGTAAGTGTGCTCCACCTCCCTCTCTCCCAGCCCAGGAAGACTATCAGAATGCAGATGCACCCAGCCCCTCCTATGTGATGGCTGCCTGGAAAGTATGCACAAAGTGTAACTGTCACTCTGCCATAGACGTGGATTATAGCCACGCTGTAAAACACAAGAGTTATAAGCACAGAAAAATGCCCACTTTCTAAAAGTGGCATTTCTAAAGTAGTAATGTAAAATCCAACTACACCAGTAAGCAGTTTTTCTCACTACCATTTCAAACATACCAAATATGCCACGCTACTACTTCCAGACCAGAAATTACCACTTCAACATATATTAGGGAATTCCCAATGTTACCTATGAGAGGAGCAGCCCTCACAGTAGTGAAAAATGAAATAGGCTGTTTGTCACTGCTAGGACATCTAAAACATAAGGGTAGATGTCCTATCTTTTACATACACAGCATCCTGCCCATAGGGCTAACTCAGCCCTATCTTAAGGCTGACTTAGATGTAGTAAGAGGGGTGTTTAGGCCTTGGCAAGTATTTTGAAATGCCAAGTCAATGTTGTGGCAGCTAACTGTGCACACAGGCCCTGCAGTGGCAGGCCTGAAACAGGGTTGAAAGACTACTTCGATGGGTGGCGCAATCAGTACTGCAGGGCCACCTATAGCATTTAATTTACGTGACCTAGGTATATGGTATAACACTTTACAAGGGACTTAAAGGTAAATTAAATATGCCAAATAGGTGTAAACCAATCATACCAAGTTTTAGAGGAGAGAGCAAATGAACTTTAGCACTGATTAGCAGTGATAGTGTCCAGAGTCGTAAAGGGGGCCAGAACAAAAGGAGGTGAAAGGCAAAAAGGTTGGGGATAACCCTGCAGAAAGGGCCATTTCCAACAGTTTAATGAATATTTTTTCTGTCTATGGCCCTCCAATATTAACTTTCAAGTGTAATACAGGAAAAAGAGGGGCTGCTGTCCATCGCAAGGCTCCATCTTTTGAGAAATGGAAGGTTGGGTGGCAATGCTTCTATTCTATCCTGAGATGGAGTGATCAATATAGTTATTTGTTTAAATACAAATGTAGTACAGAACATTTAATACAAAAATACAGTGTTATGTTTAAAACCTGTACTATGTCACACTGTCCCTATAGACTGAGGGCCTGATTTACATTTTGTTGAGTTACTCCGTAATAGGATATAATAGGGATTTATATTTTGGCGGACAAGACAGCTGTCTCCATTGTGACAGAGTAACTCGCTCTTCAAGATCTAAATCACGTCCTTAGTTACTCATTAGTACACCACATAAGTATTGTAGCTATGTCTTAATTGCTGACGGAGGCAGCTTGACATTGAAATAAAACGGATTATCCGTTTTTGATATCCACTTGAAGTCCATTTTTCTTACGAAGTAGATGAATTAAACTATCCTCAAAATGACTGGAAAAAATGCTTCTTCTCCTGTGTGTCAGTGGGAACGTTTATGGAGCTGCCCAGGCCTCCCTCATTTTTAGCCAGTTGAATAATCTTAGCCAGGTTCACATTTGACGAATCTGACAGGTTTTTTTTAGAGCTGTATGGCGAGATTGTGAGGCATTGGGCTTCATACATAAGCATGACATTGGCAATACCTTTTAATTACAGTACCACGTAACTAAATTTAAAAGCTGTGCAGTACACCGACACTGTAGGAAAACAAGTTGTTTTAAACTGCCATTCAAAGTTTTTAAAAAGTATTTCCTGTTTTATAAGCTTGATTCATCCCTTACCATATATTCAGCTCTGTTTACCAACTACAGCAATTTGTTCGTATGTGCGCATATTGTGTGGGATCTGTTTTGGATGACCCTGAGACAGCCCTAAAAATCGACAAAGGGTCCAAACCTTTCAACCTCAGAGTCATAAGGGTGAAAAAAATGTGAACAGTTCACCTGAGAGGCGTCACACATTGCATTGGTTTTTAGCAGCACTGTGTGTCTCATTTAAAACCTTCTCTCTGCATTATCCACAAAACCTTCTGTGGTCTCGACTGCATCTGCGTATACAAGAGTTTTTGTTGGCACAAGACTTCCGACCTCTGAGCACAGATTCTCGTTTACTGCTTTTTATTCTGCGCACTGACCACTCCCGCTAGGTAGAGCCACGCTGTCAAATGCCTTGGCCAAAAGCTGCGAACAGCCTCTCAACTTACCTCCGACCCATCCACAATCTCTTACATTAAGAAATAGCGGTCTTGTTGAAGGGGTCTCCAGCTGACGTCTAAACAGATATATTTTATCTGGTTTGAGTTGTAATTTATTTCCGCAGTGCCAAGATGCCTCATGGGTTAACTTAGTCCTTAAAAAGTAATGGATCAGATAATTTCACTTTATTAACCTGGGTGCCCCTTAATAATGACTGAGCATCCTGCTTTTTATGCAGTTCTTTGGTATTTTTTTTTTTTTGTGTTTTAAGGTCCTAAAACAGCGAAATTGTATTTCGCCTTGTCAAATAGCCGAGATGTAATTTTCTGTATGTTCATCAAAAATGGCTATAGGGGCTATAAACATAAAGTGCTTGCAGGAAATACACCTTTTTTGTGATCACCTCAGATTTTTTGTCTTTTGCCCCATCCTATATTGAAGCTGTCTTCGGAACTGAGTGCACTTTACCCCTGCTAACCAGAAATAAAGTGCCTTTCCTTCGCCTTCAAAACCTGGTTGAATTGGCATGTTCCTAAGTGTCTGTTCAGCTAGCCTATTAGTCTTTAGTATGGAATAAAAAATCTACACAGGGCTTGGAAGTTAAATGCCACCAGTGCACTTCAGCACCTATAATGCCATCCACTTTGGTGGCAGAGCAAATATGGCTTCGGGCCTACTCTGTATTGCATAATAAACACTTTTTACAGGCCTAATCTCCCCTTATAGCCTACAAGGGAGGATGCATGATATTTAAAAGTGTAGAAAATTAACATGGTTATCTGGATTTGTGTAGCACACAACTGACCTGGGAGGGTATATTGGTTCTTACAGTGACTAGCATGCAAACGCTCTCTTGTGGCAGGTCTAGCTCAAAACCAGAGTATAGATTAAACCCATGTTAGACTTTTCATCCTTGGCGTGGTCTCCCTTAACTTTTTGCCTCTGTTCCCCAGGTTGTTGATGTGTGCAGGACTCTGATTTTATTGTGCTTGTTACTCTGGGCACTTTACCACTGCTAACCAGTGCTAAAGTGCAAGTGCTCCTGTTTAAAATATGTACGTAATTGGTTCTCCATGATTGGCATATTTGTTTTACTGTTAAGTCCCTAGTAAAGTGCACTAGAGGTGCCCAGGGCCTGTAAATCAAATGCTACTAGTGGGCCTGCAGCACTGGTTGTGCCACCCACATAAGTAGCTCTGTAATCATGTCTCAGACCTGCCACTGCAGTGTCTGTGTGTGTATTTTTACACTGTAAATTCGACTTGGCAAGTGTACCCACTTGCCAGGCCTAAACCTTCCCTTTTCTTACATGTAAGGCACCCCTAAGGTAGGCCCTAGGTAGCCCCAAGGGCAGGGTGCAGTGTATGGATAAGATAGGACATATAGTAATGTGGTTTATATGTCCTGACAGTGAAATACTGGCCAATTCGTTTTTCACTGTTGCAAGGACTGTCTCTCTCATAGGATAATATGGGGGCTACCTTTAAATATGATTAAAGCGTAGATTCCCCTAGAGAGTAGATGGACATGTGGAGTTTGGGGTCCCTGAGCTCACAATTTAAAAATACATCTTTTAGTAAAGTTGATTTTAAGATTGTGCGTTTGAAAATGCCACTTTTAGAAAGTGAGCATTTTCTTGCTTAAACCATTCTGTGACTCTGCCTTGTTTGTGGATTCCCTGTCTGGGTCGGTTGACAGTTGGGTTGTTTTTCACCTCACACCAGACAGTGACACAAAGGGAGCTGGGGTGTAACCTGCATTTCCTGATTAGCCATCTCTGCTAGGAGGGAGGGGTGGAGTGGTCACTCTCATCTGAAGGGACTGTGCCTGCCTCTAACAATGCCGGCTCCAACCCCCTGGTGTGTGTCTGAGGCCTTGCCTGGGCAAGGCAGGATTTCACAAGTAGGTGTGAGTCCCCTTTGAAGAAAGGTGACTTCAAAGACTAAAATGGGTATAAGAAGGGCACCCAAATCTACAGACTTTAGAAACACTTCTGGAATCAAGAGGAACCTCTGCCTGGAGAAGAGCTGTTAGCTGAGGAGGAAGTGCTGCCCTGCCTGTGACTGTGCTTTGTGGAGCTTTCCTGCAGTGCTGCTTCTGCCAGAGTAAGAGGGCAAAGACTGGACTTTGTGTGCCTTCCATCTTGAGAAGAAATCTCCAAGGGCTTGATCTAGAGCTTGCCTCCTGTTGTTTGAAGTCTCAGGGACAGCAAAGACTTCTCTCTGCCAGCAGCCTCTGGAGAGACTCCTACTCTGCCCTGTGGTGCCCATCCAGTCCTGGGACCCTGAAAGGAGAAGCTGGCAGCCTAAAGACAAGAAAATCCACGCACAGAGCGCCGTGCGGGGAAAAGATCGACGCGAATCCGATCGGCGGCTGAAAAACGACGCGCCGCCAGCTCCGCGGCTGAGAAACGACGCTCGCAGGAAACGCGACCGAAGAATCGACGCACGGAGCAGGAGAAACGACGCGCAGCATCGCTGACGGAGGCTGGGAGATCGCAACCTGCGCGACTGGATCGTCAACTCATCGTGCGGCTGGATTTTTGACTCGAGTACCGCCGTGCAGAGTTATTTTCGACGCACGCCGCCCGTGCGGGGTTATTTTTGACGCACACCAGGTACATTTTCACTCTAGCAGCGCTAGTGTGTTTTTAAAACTACTTAAAGACTCTTTTTGATTTTTAATTAATAACTTGACTTGTGTATGGTGGATTTTTGTCGTTTTGGTCTTGTTTTGTTTAGATAAATATTTCCTATTTTTCTAAACCTGTGTTGTGTCATTTTGTAGTGTTTTCATTGAGTTACTGTGTGTGTTGGTACAAATACTTTACGCCTAGCACTCTGAGGTTAAGCCTACTGCTCTGCCAAGCTACCAAGGGGGTAAGCAGGGGTTAGCTGAGGGTGATTCTCTTTTACCCTGACTAGAGTGAGGGTCTTTGCTTGAACAGGGGGTAACCTGACTGTCAACCAAGGACCCCATTTCTAACAACCCAATACTGTATTTCAGGTATTTAGAAAAATAATTACCTATTTTAAATAGTTATTAAAATCCATTTCAGTAGTGAAGTTGGATTTTTACTAAATATTAGGGAGACGTACATGTTAGAAAATTACCCTTTATCCACCTGAATGTCAGAGGTTCAACTAGCATAAACCTCTTTCAACTCTCAGCCATTGATCAGCCTTTGAACAGGTATGACAAATTTGGGGGGAGGGGGAAGAGACCCCCTTCCCAGTAGCAAACAATAAGCTGAACTGATTGGGCAGAGATGACTTCTTTGAGCTCAGTATAATTTGCAGGGTAGGGCTTTGGGCCTCTTTTTAACACCACAGTGTCAACTTATACCTGACAGGTCTGCTGATCCCCTTGTAACACTTGAAAGGGAGGGAACAGGATACCAAGACAGTTCTTGTGTATCCACAGTCTGGCTGTTCAAGAACTCTGCTATTGTGCTATCAGACGTCTGTCTCTGGAATTATTGTGGGTACTGTGGCAGCTTCAGCCTGGATGTTAGTGTTCGATGTGTGAGGAATAGTTCAACACACACACGCGCACACCCTTTGCCTCCCCCCTTCCCCTGAGCTCAAGTTTATTGTGGCTAGAGGCTTTCGTTTGGATGCAGATGGCCAAAGTGAGTATGGTTGACCCTGGGAGCCTGTGCCCCATTGATTGTCGTGCCCAGAAGTCATTTCCACCCACTAGCTTGTGACAGGTATAAAGGTGGCATCTCCAGGCACCCACTTTAAAACACTGCTGGACCAGAGGAAGATCAGAAGAGGACTGGACCTGCTGTATATGACCCCAAAGAAGCCCTGAAGTACTAGACCTGCTCCCTCTTGTACCCAGGACAAAGAAGTGGACTCCAGTGGTCATAATGCTGACCTGTTGTTCAAGCTAAAGTGAGGCAACAAGCTTGAAAATGGCTTTTCTGCACCTGCCCATCTGACCAGTGTCAATGGACCTGGACTGGACTCTGCTGTTGGCCTCTCCCTAACAACGTGTGAGTATCTAAGTGTCTCCCCTAAGGTCCTGAGGGGCTTTAGAAGTGTACTTCTGTGATGGACTGGGACATAAACTAAGTTGGGAGTAAAATCCTTGACCAGGACAAACCTAGTTGGGGTGTCAGATCTGAGCTGCATTTTAGCCAGCCTCAAATTGTGTCTCAGTGTACAGTTACCATTGAGTATAATTGCCATTTTGTGCATATTGATGCTATTCATACTAAAACTTATTTTAAAAATCACATCTCCAGTTCCTCATGTTGGATTTTTGGCATTTTTATGTCATTTTGTTTATTACATTTTATTAAGTTTTTCTAATCCGCTTTGAGCTTTCTTTTGTTTTGCATTTTGACTTATTACTGTTTTGGTCCTACATAAATACTTTTCACATTGCCCTAAGTTGAGCCTGTCTGTTCTCTGACATAGCCACCAGTGGATTGAGCTCAGGTTAATTTAGTTCATTTGAATGTTCACCCACTCCAAATAATAATCTATCTGTCACAGGTTCAGTTCTAGAAAAATAGGCATATATTTATGAAAATCTGATGGTTTGTTTTCTCTAACAAGAGTACTTTGGGGCAATGCCTTATTGTGGGACTGGCACTTTAGAAAAGAATTGTATGCTATTTAGGAATTCTTCTTGTTACTTCTGAATGAATTTGATTAAAGCACAAGACGTTTAATGCAACTTTATTAGAAAAGAAAGACTACTTTACTAACTTTTTGGCTCACTGTGTGAGCCAACATAAACAAGACTTGTTTTTCATTCCATTTACCTTTCAGGAAACAGCCTATAGTACCTCAAAGCAGTTGCTGTTTTGGTGGAATTAATTTAACTGGAAATTTGGCTCCAGGGGAATTTATGGGCTGGGTTTTACGTTTTATGAATATCTTACTGTTTTACTTAATAGGCATGTAGAAATTTTGCCGAAAAGGGAATACTTGTGGTATCATTGTGTCATTTTTAGATCAAGAGAACATGATTAAGGGGATGGATCAGATTTGATTTCTGAATGTTGCTCACTAAAGAATATAGTGCTCTTCATCAGCTTTTGTGCCTCTGTCAATGAAGTATGTCTCTCCGAGTCCTAGGTTGCCCTTCTTAATAGGTGTGCAGAGGCTTTGACACAAGTTTGATTAAATACCATGGCTCCATGGCCACATAATTGGCCACAACAGATTTCCTTGTTTCAACAGCTACAGCAGTAATTTATTTTAGTTTTTCTATATAGTGCCTCAACGCCTTTTTTTGGATTCTTCATAAACCATAGAGAACCTGGAAGGGGGAAGAAAGAAGAGAAAAGGGATTTAAAAGGGAGCACAGGTAAAAGAGTTAAGAGAGAGCTCTAATATATAAAATGGGATAGTTGGCAAAAGAAAGCTGTTGGGATCAATATGTGGGGAGGAGATTAGAGAGTAGAGTGAGGAATGTAATTTATGTTCTGTTTGTGCCTGTAAATCGCACTTATCAAATTATTGCCTCTCCAGGGATGGTCCTAAACAGTGGACCCATGAAGCAATCGAAAGGTTTGGATAGTAGTGAAAAGATCTAGGACTAATAGGTCGCCCTCAAGGTAAGTGGGCTGGTGAGAAATGTACACCATTTGATAGATTCCAAGGAAGTAGAGGGTCGGGGTCTGTCCCCTTGTATTCTCACATAGTCAGACAGGCTCCTGATGTTATGTCTAGAATGGTCTCTCTGGGCTGTCCCTCTATTTATATCACTTGCTGTCCCCACTACTCTCTCCTTTACCTTGGGTCTCTCTCATTTTCTCCCCCCTTTGCTTCTTTCCTTCTCCTTTGCTCTTTCCCTTACTGCTTCTCACTTACACCTTCTCTCTTGATTTGGTCCCTTTTACCTCCCTAATTCATAATTTTTCCTGCAGAGTAATAGAGTGAGTTGTTAGAAGGAAGAGATTAGGTTCTACTAGGTGCATACACATTACTTTTTCTAGCTCTTTTGATGTTTGAAAGGAGCCCAAGGTTCAAGGGAAAATCTGTCACCAAAGTAAGGGTGACTACCAAGTCACTGTCCTAGTCCAAGGTGGTCAAGCGTAAGCTCTAGAACTGAACCTAGTTAGTTTGAGTGTGTTCTTAGTTGAGCCCCCACTCATCCGCACCCAATGAAGGGAGGTGCTATTGCTCATCATTCTGGCCAGCACCATGGCCCCTGTATTGCAGGGAGCCCGACACCTTAGGAAGAGGGCACACCTTTAAAAAAATTTAAAAAAATACAAATCACTGTTTCTTTACTCAGTTTGAGTGAGCACTCGTCTTGTTTTCTGGGCCACTGTTCAGTTGACGTTGGGTGCGTGGTATCTGAGACTTGTTGGTGTGTTGTTGACCCTTTGGTCTGATGCAAAGAAAAGTAACATTTGATTCCATACTTGTGCCATTGGCCTCTCACATTGCCCCCTATTTTCCACCTTGTGTAGGTCCATGGTCTTGGCTTCCGCCCACCTCTGAATCCACGTCTTCCATTTTCAAAGGAGGATTGCTGTGATTGATTTTGTGGTCTGTGAAATAGCTCTCTTTTCTAGTAAAAAGGCCACGTTTACAAATGTAGTGCCTGTGTCTTAGCGTTTGGGCATGGAGAAAGACAAAGGAGGCAGAGCACTGGGATACACAGCCTCATCCTCCCTGTGGATGACAATTTGATCAGTAAGACCCTCCCAAACTGTCTAGTTGCTAGAGAGTCCCACGTCATATAATTGAAAATTGTCATAGCATTTGGGGCATGTTGAAAGCGTTGTCTTGTATACTTTGTGTTTATGCAAGTATCTTTTGCCATTTGCTTTTGTTAATTTCCCTACCTCTGTTCAGCTACTGTTTTTTCCTTCAACGAGTTTAGGCTGGTTTTAGTCGTGCTTGTGGAGTGCTATACAAAACCACAGAATCAGTAATCTGCTATTCCCAATCATTTACAATGATTCTAGAGCCTCATGAGTTGTGCTCCATAGCCCGCTGAAAGTATTCTTCTGTGCCTTTATTGCAGGAACGGTCCCAGTAGAATTCCATTCTCTTGTATAAAGTCTTCAAATGATTTTAAGGAGTTCAAGGAATAATAGTCCCACACAATCTCGGTCTCTGTAGGAATCCAGTTGTGAAAGATCCCTGTTGTCCTGGAAGCCCCATCCTTGGCTGGGCAGGTGCATAGATGTGTATTGGAAAGGCTTTTGGCAGGCATCTTTTCCAGCACTTCAGGTTAACCTGCATTGGGCAGAGATGTCCTCTGATAGCTGGTTGTTGGTTATTAAAAGATAATTCACTTCCCTTTCACTGATTTTGTCAGTTAGAAATCCTGTGTATGCTAGCTGGGTGCCATGGAGTCATTGTGCCATCTACCGGAGAGGTGCACACAGATATATTTGTGCTCTCATTTGTCACCGGGAGCTTTAATTTACTCATTGCTACCTGTTGCCTTGGAGAGCCGCAGACCATATCAGACAGCCGTGTGTCCATTTTGGCATCCCATAGGCAGGTTGGTGAAATGATGTAGCAAGTATGGCAGCACTATCATTTAGGCCAGGTCTCTGGCTCCAGACCGAGGGGTGTTGTGTTTTCCCAAACTTCATTCAGCCCCTTATTCTAATCGATTTGCCCTAGTTCTGTTAGTCATTTTGCATCTGCCTGGTAGACGGGTGCTCCCAGTTATCTAAATGTGTGGTTCCCAGGTTATACCTAAGGTTTACACCATGTTGAGCACCATAATTGTGTTCTCTATGATGGGAAATGATCAGGTGTGGGCCACATTGACTCAGAGGCCGATACCTGCCTGACTGCATTGAAGATGTCGACCATACTGTCTAGCCCCATATATCAGTCTTACCGGAACAATAGGCGGCATCATCATACAGTGAGGTAATTTGTTTTATCTCTCAGGGGTATACCTTTTGCCTTACTTTACGTCCTCATCTCACTAGCTAGGAGTTCTATTGCTAGAGCAAATTGCATGGTGGGTATAGAGCACCCCTGCTGAGTACCTCTTTGCTTATGAAATAATGGGAGGATTATGTGACCTGTATGGACCCTCGTCATAAGAGATTCCTATAGTTGGGAAATCCACCAGTGTATGTTCTCTCGTCTGCCCCCCTATGTCCATCCCACGACCCTGCCCATGGCTCATCTGCCTGAATACTACCAACTAAGCATGATGAATGCCTTTCCTAGGTCAATCAAAATCACAGTTGGGCACTCTAATGTTTGAGCCGTTTCCTTGAGGAGTCTAAATAGGTGCCTGATGTTCAGCGCTGTATTACATTTTAGGATGTACCCATTCTGATCCAGATTTACTGATCAGCAAATTGGGGTGCTGTCTTTTTGCTCAAACTTTGCTAAGTATTTTGTAGTTCAAGTTTACCATTGAAATATGCCTGTAGGATTGGTCCAAGGGATCTTTTCTTGGTTTTGGAATAGGGCATCCTTTCAGCAAAACTGTGGAGGACATGTGCACTAATTGCAAACCAAACAGGTCAGAGTACACTTGATAAAAAAAAAAATAGATCAGTATGGTTTTCTCTGGGGCTATGTCCCTCTTGGCCCCCTTTACTTCTGATTCCATCATTTGTTGATTCTTTGTCTCTACGCAGCTGAGTGTTGCACAGGTTAGTGCTGTTTTGTCTGAGTAAGAATTGATGTCTCTCTGTCATGCTGTGTCTGCTTGCCCCTGAAGGAAATGTAATAGTCTAAAGATGTTTTATTAACCTCAAGCTCAGTGAGTAGCATATTTCCCTGTCCGTCCCTAATCTATGTTATTGGTGAGCCCCTTTGTTCAGATCTTGTAAGTCATCGAATAAGTTGTCCTTCTTTATTGTTCTCAGAGTGAGCCCTTGCCAGACCTAAAAATGATCCCAAGTCAAAAGAACCACCATCCTTACTACACTGGAGGTACTTAATGGTAGTTCACCTTGTCGTTTGCCATCAAAACGTTTTGTTACTAGCGTAATACAGTTGAGGAGTCCATTGTTGATGTGTTCAAATTAGGTGTCTGCGACTTCCTGATTGTGATCTTGTACTCTACTATTTCACACTGTATTATTTTTATTCTGTTAATTTTGTGATAGAACCCTTCTCATAACACTCAACAAAGTGAAGGTATGGGTATTTGCAAGCTTGCCTCTTTCATATTCGGTCCTTTGGTGTATGCACTTTAACAGACCTTCCACTGAAGACTCCCTCTGTGGGTCCCTGTGGCTGTTCACGTTTATCACCCACACTGGCGGCCCAAATTGTCTGGCTTTTTATTTATTTATAGCCCATCCTTAACAGCTTTGTCATTGGATGGGCCAAATTTATTACCCTCTCCACTCCCACTACGCCTGACAAACCAGAGGCACCATAGCAGGACATTTCCAGCTGTAAGAGACTGATGCCACAGACAAATCTGCAGTCAACTCATGATCTAAACGTATTCAATCTTCATGTTCATGCCAGCTTCCATAGTCATCAATAGAAAAACATCGGTCTCAATCCAGTCCCCTCAAGAGACTAGGGCATATCCTGAGAGCTAAGTTAGTCTTCATCACCATTGTCAATATTACTCATTTCAGGGATCTCCATCTGTTCTCTTCTGAGTGGCACTTTTGCCTAAATCATCACCTCTGTATTTGCCATATTCAAAGTTTCCCCTTCTGATCTCATTCATCTCCTGGCTAAGGCCCCAACGCCTGCCTCACCCTATAAGATAGTTTAAACCAATGAGATTTCCTAACTATAGTTATGTAGTAATTTGTTACACCTACCTACAACTGAAGACTACATAGAAACCACCTACAAATTCCGAAACCTTTCTGTGTTATGGTCTCCGTGATCAGCTCAGTGTTATTCTCTTGGTCAAAATGTTCTGGGACAGATTTCATAACTTAGTGACATTGTCACCATTCAATATTACTAGACCCACAGGCCTCGAGAAATACACTTGCCCACTATGGGAAGTCCGTTTTATCAGAGCAAGCTATTTTTAGAGCCTGTTGGCTGGTCTGGCTAGAGCGTTCAAGCTGAAGGTGTTTTGTTCATTCAGGAAGTGAATGAGCAATAAAGATGCCTTTAAATCTTGTTTTTATCTTGTCACGTTTGCTGTTGTCAAAGGCAAAGGTCAAATGGCAGCTTATGTCTTATTACAAATTGCTGCTTATTTTATCCTAGAGATTGGTGTTTTCTTTTGTTTTTCTGACTGACAATCGTGCTGGGCACGCAACATTTAAATAGCTTGTAAATTAACTCTACAGATATTTAAAAATATAGTTCAGCAGTCGGGAAAGCATTTAGTTTGTAATTCTAAAGTGAAAAGTTGTATTGCTTTTGCCTGAACTAGGAGGAAAAGTTGCCAAAGAATGCAGCACTGTTAGTCTGAGTAATTAATTTATTAAGGCACTTCCCAGATATCAAATAAAAGCACACAAATATATTAAAATAAACATTTACAAGAATAATCACAGCAGTTAAACAATCATAGACAGAAATGTGCCATGCATCAACAGTAAATAATCAAAAGTTGAAGTGCATCACGATGGAGGTTAAATCAATTATCCTCGCCAGCACAAACGACCAGGGAACCCTCAAACGGCCAAGGCAGGAAACCACATGGAATCAAAATATCCCGGGCAGCGCATCCGCTCCTGTCTCGCCGCACAGACTCCCTGTCTTTTATACCTTAAACAAGCTAGGAGAGTATTCTAGAACACCCTTCCCTCTGTTATGAAATCAAACGCTGGCTGTACTTCGTTTGTATCGAAAACACACAAAAGAACTAGCCGAGCCCTAATGCGCATTCCTGTGACTGAGCTGTACCTTTCTGTGATGAAAACCTTCTCAGCCTTTTGCACTTGTATCTTGTCCACATCCCCCATCATATGTTCCAGCACGGTATGACCCTGTTCTGGTGAGAAAAACAAAAACACGTTCCATGTGGTAAACAAGTTGTGTGTGGAAAAACCCTGCACTGCCGTGAAGGCAACTTGAAGCAGGGCACAAAATGGAGTCAATGGTCAAAATGGAGTTGGTGGTTAAATACACATAGCATTACAAATGGAAACAAAGATTTTAATAGGATGAAAACAAATCATAATATTTTACTTGGTGATGTGCAAATGATAAATATTTGCTGAAAGTGGATTTCCACACATTATGGTTCATATGCCATATAGTTTTGTTAGTATAACTGCATGTCAGTGGAAAAGTGTTAGGTCATTTCAGTGGAAAGTGTCTGTAAATGGCAGTGCACTACCTCCTCATGCTTTAGTAATATATATATATTAAAAGTGAGAGTTTTAAAATCTGAACTGAGAATAATTTTACCCTTGCATTCCTGACAATGCTGTTAGTGAGGCACGTCAGAGGCATTGTGTACCCTATGTGTGAACAACATTTTTATTACACATAGACAAAGGTAATGTCTCTTAAATTAAACAAGAACGTTTTGTACAGCTGACATGCTGAACTCACATATTTAAATGTGCTCTCATAAGTGATAATAAAGAAAAAGTGACTGGGTGAAATATATTTGCCCAGCATCACATAATTTGAGACAAGCTTATGGTCACATACATAACATTTGGGTCGAGTAGATTATTGAAGTCACTGGACCTGCAGGTCTAGTAACATTTCAGTGATTTCTCAAGGCCTGGACTCCGTCACCTAAACTCTCATAATAGGGGATCTTTTTTGTGGGTAGGCAGTCATCTTAGCTGTGATAATAAGATGGTGTCTGACATCAACTAGTTTCTTTCTGCCCAACGTATGGACTTTTTCCTCATCTCTGCAAACTTTGCAGTGTTACAGACCAGACCATTGTCACACCTCACCTGGTTTTTCCATATGCCATGTGCAAATCAGTATGTCTCTGTGATTCTAGTACATGAATTCTGTCCTCCTTGTCCTTGTTACAGATTTCTATGATAGATCTTCTACCACTCTCCTACTTATCTGGTCGACATCAATGTAGTTTGGAAAAGTTCTTTTACACTTTGATCATTGCCAACATCAAGTCAACTTTGCACTGACTCTGAAATTTCTGAAGGCAGGAGCAAAGGTCCTCTTTAGCGAGGGGGGCACTTATGTCTTTTGGTGAACAATTCAGGAGAGTTGGAGTGCACTGGGACTGAGCTTGAGTGGGTAACTGCAGTGGACGCATCTCCAACAAGATCAAATGTCTGTGTCCTTTTGATGTTTCTTTGTGCTTCATTCAGCTACTCCAAAGGCTAAATCTTTCAGATGCCAGTGATGGACAAGTGACAGATTCACTCTTGTTGTTTATTGGCTTATGAACCTCCCTGGAGGCATCCCTTCCATATGTCAAACTTGTATTTCATCCTCACTTCAAAGCTGAGGGAATGGGACAGAAAGCTCTGATTACATTCAGATCATCAATTGGGGTCCCAACGGCATTCATTGCTCACCACTCCAGGCTATTGTATAGGGATGTCTCTGGATTAGGCCTCACAAGTAGACATCGATCCCTGGTGAGGTGTCTGACTTTTTCCTACTACAATCACCTTTTGATAAATAAGTGGTCAAGCAGTGCCATGTTGCTATCAGGTATGGATGCTGACATCAGCTCTCTCAAACCTCCACCACTGTCCATTTGTAGTTGAGCGCAGCTCGCTGATGCGGCATTGGGAGCTATTGATATCAGCAGGTGTGTTTCTCCAGGATTGCGATCTAGACTTATCCTCATCTGGGAAACCTGATGGTAACATAGACAGAATAGTCACATGTACAATCATTGAACATTTGTTGCCAGTCTTCTCAAGCCTGCAAATTTTGAACCTGAGCAAGTGCCGGCTATTGTAGAGTTTGTGACCCAGATAGCCCCCTAAAAAAGCATACCCACTACACAAGGAGTTTTCATTCTCTGTTTTCTCTACAATGTGAGTGGACCTTGGAGCTACCCGCATGACATACTGATTTAGTCAATCCACTGACCTTTAACAGCTTCCATATAGATTGAGTGTAGCCACTAATTTGTTCTGAAGATCTGTTTTAAATCATCATTTAATGGGTTGAAACGTCACCACAATCTTTGTTCAAATGCTCGGATGCTATATTTCATGAAATCAGTGTTACTTTAGACCATTATATGGGTTTCTGTGAATTCCATGTTTTTTAATACTCACTAAGCTGCTACCTTTTATTTTTAGTTATGCTCAAATCATTTTCCCACACTCCATGAGCACTGCACCAATGCAACTATTGTAATTTATGTAACACTTGTGTACTATACTTATACTTTTGTTGTTCAGCTTAATATATTGTTGACTTTTCAGTGACATATCCTAAACATGTGTTGTTTATTTAGAATATTTTCAATTAAAGAATATTTTGGTTGAGACCTTTTCAAATGTACATTTTGTGGATTTAAGCATATCAAAATGAATCCCTTTCATACCTATATCTTCTAAAATGGAGACAAGCTGATACAAGATCACTGAGAGACTGGAAGGGGGGGTCAACAGGACCATCAGAGGATTGTACCTTATCGATTACAATTTGGATTGGTCACAAAAAATAATTTGTTAAATATAAAAAACTGACTGAATATTGAGTTCATTACTGTAAGGAATAATGAGTAAGTGAATACAATTATTCTAGAGTCCATGGATGTGGTCATACCTATACACCAAGAAGGGAGATTCTAAAAATTGAATTATTATTAAAAAGAAAAATGGCACTGTGGGTAAAACAAATGGTGATTTAAAATCGCACCTTGTAATAATCGTGTGATATACTTTTCTCAAAAAACACAAAGATGCAAAGTAAAGGCACATGGGAGCCCTTTTGACATCTCGAGGGAAGGCATTACACAATGTGGAAACATCTCTAACCGGCTGACTATATGAGGCACTTAAAAGTCACTATTTTGAGTTAATACTCTAAAGGAGCAGGCCCTTTTTGAGCTGTGAGACATGAGGAAGATGAATTTCCAGGGCATAGCTCGAACAGCCTTGTTTTCAGTTGTCTTATTGTGACATTTGTTGATCTACAATTTTTCATGGAAGGGTGTCAATTGATCCAGATATAGCTCAAGATAGTTTTTTACGTGAGGCGTAGTTTCTTCGTGACGCGTTCGTTTCAGTGTATCCTTGATTGAGGGTGGGTGGCAGGGGCCCACAAAGTTCTCCCTCGATGTGAGTAGCGTAGCACAATGTAGATTTTCCTAGTAATTTATGACGGAAAGTCTTAATTTTATTAAAGACACAGAGGCGAATATTATGCGTTCTTTTCTTACTTTATTTTGAATAGCAGCAGTCAAGAACTACAGCTCCCAAGAGGATTAGCAACCGGCTGTCCAATGGGAGCAAAACAGGAACTGAAACTAGGCCAATCAGTAGAGGCCATAAACCTTAGAGAGTACCCTTGACTGTAAGCAGCCCTCTTTTCTTGAACGAGCAAGACAACTAGAGTCATAAAACAGCGGGTAAATAAGTCCAACAATAGCCAAGGCCAAGGAAACGGAACAAAGTTCTTGAACCACAGCGATGAACCGAGAGGACGTTGAAGAAGGAAGATAATCTCGAGAAGGTTGCAATGCCAAATCCAGAGGTTTCTTCAAGCTGGAGGCAATGCAGGAGTCGCTGGGAGGGAGAAAGAAATTACATATTAATAAAGGTACTGCGTTGGGATAATATTCGTCTCCGTGTCTTTAATAAAATTAAGACTTTCCGTCATAAATTACTAGGAAAATCTACATTTTATGTCAAGACCGGAGGCTCTATTATGCGAGTTTAAAGCTTGTCAATAACTAATGATGAAGCAGTTCTAACAGGTTTACAATAGAAGGTTTTGAAAACATTATCATTAGACCAATCTGCTGACCTGAGAATGTCCTCCAAACTGGACCCCAGGGCGAAGGCTTTGGAGGCCAAAGCTCCCCTAGAAGAATGGGCTCCAAAAACGGAGGTATCAATCCCTGCCAGTGACATAATCCATTTAACCCAATGAGCCAAAGTTGCAGAAGTCACCGGATTGTGTGGTTTGCGAAAGGAAATCAACAATTGATTGGAAGAGGACGTTCTCAGGGTACCAGTTCTTTTTTCATATTCTTTTAAACAAAGACCCACACACAGTTTTGGTTTATCAGGAAAGAAGGGATAGAAGACAGAATGTAAATTAGTTTTGGTGCGTTTGGAAATATGAAACAAAACACCTGAGGGTAAGAACTGACGGGCGGACACGTCTAAAGACTTAACATCTGATACCCTTTTGATAGAAATTAAGCATAGTAACATAGTAAGCTTGGCAGAAAGCATTTTAAGAGAAAGGCTTGAATTATCTGGCCAGGAGAGGAGTAAATTCAAGACTAGGGAAACGTCCCAGACGTGGGAATATTTGGCGGTTGGAGGTCTCGAGAGTTTCACACCTTTTAGTAGATGACAAATTAAGGGATGGATCCCGATTGGATTGCCAGCAATATTCGAGTGGTTCATAGATATAGCAGATCTATAAAGGTTTATTGTCCGATAGGATTTACCCATACCCGCCTGGGCAGCTAGAAAATTGATAATTAAATTTAAATCTGTTGAAAAGGGATTGGCACATTTTCCCACACACCAGCTTGACCAAAGAGACCAAGCTGATCTGTAGGCTCGCCTTGCCCATGCGTTATTGATGAACTCCGTAGCTTCTGACGAAATAGAGAAGGACTGTTGGGAAGACCGGAGATGTTCCAAGCTAAAAGGGTTAGTGATTTGTTGAGAATTAGATTGTGGGGACACCCGAAAGGGTCCAGGAGAAGGGACGGAAACGTCGGTAGTAAGATTGGAAAGTCCACTGTTAGTTCGAGAGGGGTGGAAACTAGACTTGTGATTGCCAGAAAGGAACTAACAGGACAAGGGACACCTTTTGACGTCTGACCTGATTTAAAACTCTGTTGATTAGACTAAAGGGAGGGAAGGCATAATTGAGAGTCCTGGACCAATCTTGGAGGTAAGCGTCTGTAGCGATGGCCAGAGGATCCGGACGCCAACTGAAGAAATGTGGAAGCTGAGTGTTGAGTCTGGATGCAAAAAGATCTACCTGAAAAGGACCCCATTTTCTTTCGATTTGAAGAAAGACTGAGCGGTGTAGTTTCCAATCGCTGGAGTCCGAGAGATGGCACGAATGCCAGTCTGCATTGGAATTCAAGGAGCCTGGGAGATATTCGGCTAGAAGGGAAAAATTGTGGGAAAGACAAAAATCCCAGAGGCTCTTGGCCAGAAGAGCAAGGTGCCTCCTAAGTGGTTGATATATCGAACCGCGGATATATTGTCCATACGGTGTAGGATGGAGTATCGTGCTCTGTTTTTCGTAAAGCTTCTGATCGCAAAGGAGCCTGCAAGAAGCTCTAAACAATTTATGTGCAATCTGGACTCCTCTGCGGACCATATACCGCCAGTCGATATCGAACCACAGCGGGCGCCCCACCCCGTGAGACTTGCATCTGATTCTAACACAAGATCGGGCACAGAGGGGAAGATGGATCTGCCGTTCCAAGCCTCTAAATGGGATATCCACCATTGAATCTCCATTTGAGATTCTTGATCTAGAGACACGAGGTCGGAGAAGACCAACCCTCGACGGAGATGAAGGATTTTGAGACGCTGGAGGGCGCGGTAATGAAGTGGTCCTGGGAAAATGGCCTGGATCGAAGAGGAGAGAAGGCCGACGACCCTTGCAAGAGCTCTGAGGGAAATAGTGTCTTTTTGAAGTGTTAGAACCAACTCTTTTTTGATTGCAGAAACCTTGGAACGAGGAAGGAGAAGAGAGGCCGATACTGAATCTATCTGGAAGCCCAGAAATTCTATTTGTTGCGAAGGAATCACCACGGATTTTTCGTGATTTATAAGGAAACCGAGTTCTGTGAGGAGAGTGGATGTTATCTGGAGATGGGACAGTAGGGAAGATTTGCTCTGGTGCATGATAAGGACATCGTCGAGATAGATAATAAGTCTGATGCCCAGGGATCGATAGTTTTGTGAAGCACCAAGGTGCCGAAGATAGACCGAATGGAAGGGAGGAAAAGTGATACGTTTTTGAATTCCAATGGAATTGTAAATATTTTTTGTGGGAAGGATGAATAGGAATAGTTAGATATGCGTCCTGCAAATCTAGTCTGACTAACCAATCGAATTGGAGTAAAATATCCCTGAGATGGATGATGGTTTCCATCTTGAAGTGTCGATAGACGAAAAATTGATTGAATGCTTTTAGATTGATTACAGGTCTTAGTTTTTTGTTCTTTTTGTGGACGAGGAAGATAGAGCTGTTGAAGCCGGCAGGATCTGGGTGCAAGTATGGATGGCATTTTTGTCTAGGAGGGATTGAACTTCTAAAGAAATTAGCGAGGACATTTCGAGAGAAAATCTTTGAAGAGGCGGAAGATAGGACTGGTAAGGAGGATAAAGGAGTTCGATACGATATCCCTGAATAGTGGATAGAACCCATGGGTCTGAAGTAATTGACTTCCATTTTTGAAGGAAGAAGCGTAAGCGACCTCCCACGGGAAGGCCAGAAAGTTGGCTTACCTTGGTTATTGGACGATCTGGAGAAGCGTTGACCACGATTGCGGAAACCCCTTGATCTTTGGGGGTAAAAGTGGGGTTTAAATTCCTGGGAATAGGAGCCGAAGGAGTTGGGATAGCCTCTTGAGCCGTGATTCGGGTATGAGCGGATGGTAATGCGCCTCCTACCTCTACCGGCCTGGGCAAAAACCCGTTGGTTGAAGACCTTTTTCAATGATTGTTGGACCTCGTCCAGAGACGAGAAGGTAGAAACAAAACGGCTAAGGTCCTTGATAAACGAATCCCGAAGAGTTTGCCATCGGCCAGGATGCCGGGATCCCGAGTAGCCAGGTTAGCCAGTTTGGGGTCCATCCTGAGGAGGAGACCCTTGCGTCTCTCATGAATAATTGCCGAATTCGCATTGCCCAAAAGGCAAAAGGCTCTTTGAGTGCAAAGGGAAAGGTCCAAGAGATCGATTGGGGAATCCTCCAATCTGGCTGATTCAGCTAAGTCAAAAATTCTTGCTATTGGGCAGGTAGGGGTTAATGAGAGCAACACGCTCTCTAAGGCACAATACGGCTCCTCCCCGAGGGCGTGGACGAAGGGGAGAGCCGGCCGGGAGTTCTACAATTCAGCAGTCACTTCGGAAGGAGAAGAGCAAGGAGGTCCGACTTCGAAGAAAAAACGGAGTCCTGAGAGGCTGCTTCGACACGCGAAGGTCAGAAAGCAGCTCCATTTGTCAGACGTGCGTTAAATCTGAAGCGCGCTGACAGAAAACGGAAGACAGGGCAATTAGAACACACGGCGGTTAGCGCGCGTGCAGGGACTAGCGGTTGCACGGAGGTGGGGGGGGGCTACTGGTATGTCGCGCAATGAAAGCAGAATGCCAGAATAACAATGTAATAATAACGGAATAGTAAACTAAGAAGACACTACGGCATAAAACACATTAAGTAAATGGAAAGACCGAAAGAGTGTACTTATCTTGACTGCGAGCAGCAAGAAAAGAGGGCTGCTTGCAGTCAAGGGTACTCTCTATGGTTTATGGCCTCTACTGATTGGCCTAGTTTCAGTTCCTGTTTTGCTCCCATTGGACAGTCGGTTGCTAATCCTCTATGGGAGCTGTAGTTCTTGACTGCTGCTATTCAAAATAAAGTAAGAAAAGAACGCATAATAGAGCCTCCAGTCTTGACATAAAATTTGTACCCGTGCTGTTGTTATAAAATAAAGGGTCTCTGTCAGTGAACTTTGAGACCAAATGTGTATCCATTGTGTATTTTACTCCAATTACGTTCTTTTGTTGTTTAATGGTTGAAAATCTATGCTTCGAGCGATACTATCGGCACTTTAAATTTGAAGTATGGTACTATAATTATGTAAAACAAGTTAACGGCCAATTTGCGATGCATAAACCACAAACCGAATTGTCCCTTGCTTCTTATATTGATCGCACGTGTAGGTCATGTACATTGTCTTGCAATGACCATTGCACAGAACAACAGTATAGATAATTACGTGGTGGAATCAAGTGAGCTGAGAGATGTAATGAAGTTACACCACGAAGCTCAGTATTTGGCACTGCGTATAGCACTGATGAATCAAAACATTCCGAGGAGCTAAGATGTTATAATTAAAACACCTTGGCTGTCACTTTCTTTCACCAGAGAATAGGTTGTATGCTGTGGCTTATATTTAAAACGCTATATATGAGTGTTAAATGTCACTTTCTACTTACCTTGTTTTTATTGAACACCCAAGGGCTACAGCAGAATGTTTCATCAAAACAATAAAAAGCTGGATAGTAATATCCCCATCTAGATGTAAATTGTATTACATCAGTGTAATTTAAAGATGAGATTCAGTAGAATAGATGACAGGTCATAACTTGCTTTATTCTCCCTGCTGAATAACGGGCATATGACATTTTTAAAAGTTGCTTCAGTTTTGTGGAATATGTCTGATACTGTAATATACCCGATTTATAGCCGCAAATGTAGTTTGCTTCACGTACCTATTTTTATAGGTCTAGGGAAACAGTGAATTTAATTTTGTAAATTTTTGCTTGTATGTACTTGGAAGAAAATGTTAGTTGATTGATTGACAAATTATATGGCCGTTGTGATAGCAGCATTATATATTGGTGGGGACTACAGTCTCTGCAGACCTAGGGAGAGGTTGGGCCCACAGTACACCTCAGCCCTTTCAGACATGGGAACGTATTGAACCACAATGGACTTCTGCCCCCGCAGTTGCTTGGACAGATTGGCCTCTGTAGTTAGGAGTTGCCAAAAGAAGAGAGTCAGAACAGGGTGGCAGCTGAACAAGACTCTATTCCGTGTATGACTCAAAGGCTTGAAGTTACAGGTGAGAGCCTGGTTCACCAAGGTCTTTCCCAAAAGCCTCAAACAAAGTGCTTCCCTAGGGTCACAGTAAAAAAGATCTTCATGTTGGGACTATACGTGCCATTTCCTCTCAGGCCGCTCTGTGAGAAGAAAGAATGAAAGATTCATCCGTCAACCACTCCTCAGTGTGACCTTCATTAATACTTTTTCACCCTTCATTCATTGGTTTAGGGATTTTCCTGTATCCATGTCTTATACCCTGATTGGTACTTTAAATATCTGAGGCTCTTCTCCCCTATGTTTACTTCCCTTATGCTGAAGACACCACAGTTCAATCTATTTTCAAGTAAGGGAAAGCTCTTCCAAGGGACTTTAATTTGATATCCCTTTCAGCTTCCCTGGCCAGGGAACACGGCTAGAATGATTTTGCTAGGTACAGGGGCTCAAGTATGGAGGACACCACTGTGCTGTTGTGAACGGGCTTCCAGAGTGTGGAAGTAAGTGAGGTAAGGCTGTGAGCTGGAAGCAGTGGTCGAAGTGCATTAATAAAGTATGGGAACTGTGATGCTGCACGCAAATAGGGGTAAATTGAGTGATTGTGGGGGTGGGGTCCAAGGTGTGGCTAAAAGAAATAAAATATTCTGTAACATTTTTGGGCTTTGCTCCTCTGACAACTACACATACAATAACATGCAGCCTAATTGGAAAAAATACATGTAAATTAAGTTAACCAGTGAGAAAAGTACTATCCTACACTATGAAACCTCTATTAGTTAAGGCACCTGCGGAGATTCTGTGCCTGCAACCAGAGAGCCACAGAATTGAACCCTTGTTGTTGCAGTGGAGAATACCGACTTGCGCGTTCTTAGTTTCACAAGGTTCCTGTCTGTGACATAAAGCACTGTGAATGTGTAGGTCAATATTTTAAACTTGCATTGTACGCAGTAGAAGATAGGCTGCTATAAGATGACCAAAAGGTTTATTATACAAAGAAACGTCCAAAATATAGATTTTAGTAATACCCAGACTACACATAGTTTTTAAATAACGGTCCTTTAAAAGCACACACTTCACAGTTCAACTTGTAAGTCCCTTGCAATACCATTAAAAATTAATAAATATGTGTTACCAGGAAGCTTCTCGTGATTCCATCAATTTAAGGCAATATTGGCTTCCAAGTACCCTTGAGAATTGCAGGTAAACGCTTTCGCAGCTAAACCTTTCCTACCCCAGTGCTGAGCCCTTTTTTGGCTATTTGGGGTAGTTTTTGCTTAGACCTCCATAACGTTTTGTACACATAAGGTATCCACACCAAATTTGCGTCCTTTTTTTTGCAACATCCTGGGGATTCTAAAGGTGCCCAGGGTTTGTGGATTCCCCTGGAAGGGACTGAGAAAATAGACAAAATATAGCAAAATTTTTAGTTTTTTTTAACAAATTAGGGAAAACCTGCTCTAGATAAGTTTCAGTTTTTCCCTAAAAATTGCATCCACAAACAGTTTGCTGTACTAACGTCACCATCTTCTCAACTTTCAGGAACATGCAGAACTGCATAAAAAAAAGAATTTTGTGTCACCAGTATAAAACCCATAGGTGATCCAGAATAGCTATAGATTACTGAAAACTAGACAAAATTCTGAATTCAGCAAGGGATTGTATGTGTACATCCCTCAAGATTCTCCCAAGGAAAATAACTGTTAAAAAAAGAAATATTGAAAATAACCAGAAAACAAGCAATGCAATAGGCCTTGCATTTTCTTGAGTTAGAGCAATTGGTGTTGTAAATTCATAACAAGACTTTTCTTGTCACATAAATTGGTCCACCTTGCCTCATAATTCTGTCTTTTCCTGCATATAATTCCAGTAACCCAGCATTTACCTAAAGCACTTCCATTTACCTTCTTCCTCTATCTTAAAACATATACAATTACCATATAAACCTTTATCAGAAATAAACTTTTGGCATTAGAGAGTAATGCTCAAAACACAATAACTAAATTATCACTTGGGACGGATTGGAGAGTGAAAGGAGAGAGGGAGTCAGTAGTAAAAATGTAGGTGACAGGTGGCGTAGTAACGGTGTCATGGGCCCTAGAGTAAGAAAGGAAAATACAACAGTAACTAGACTTGAGTGAGGTCCATAGGTCTCTGGTCCCGGTGCCACTGCACCTGTTGCTCCATTGATAACTAGGCCCTGGGAGAGAAAGAAGATGGGGCAGAAAAAGAGAAGCGAAAGGAATACAACAGCAAAAGGAAAAAAGAGGAGGGGTTGCAAAGAAATAAAAGAAAGAAGGGAAAGAAAGAAAGAAAGAATGAGAAAATAAAAAAACAACTAAGTGAAGAAATAGAGCAAACGTGTGAGACAAAAGAAAAAAGGAAAAAAAGCCACTGAACGACAGATGATGAGGAAAAAATAATGAAAGAAGTGTGAAAAGAAAGAGAAAAATTAACATTACAGAAAAAGAGAGCTGGTGAGAAAAACAAGCTGCAAAGAACCAAGGCATGTATGTACAGACACAGAATGGGAAAACCACTTTGACACTTCCGGTCCCAACAAGTAACTTATGGCTTCCACATACAGACAGGAAAAAGAGGGATTTATAGTAAAACGTGAATTGACAGGTAAAGATAAGAAAAACACCAGAGAAAGGAAGGAAGAAAGATCTTAAAATTTTTTTTAAAAAAGAGTGAAAAGAACCATACCGAGTCAAAGGAAAGAGTAAGTTAAAAAGACAAAGAAGGAATGAAGGGAAGAAAAAAAATGGTGAAATAATGAACGCCTGATGAAGGAAAAAAGAGAGGAATGAAACAAGTGAACAAAAAAACTGGTTTTTGTGAGTTTGGGAGAGCAGGTAGGAAGAGGGAAATAAAAAAAGGGAGGAGTCGAATAAACAGTTGAAAGAAGGAGCATAACTGTTAATGTGTGGATTTTAAGAGCTGGAAAGAGAACAGTGGGGGAGAGAGAAAACATTGAGAGTAAACAGAGTAAAGGAAAGAACGGAGTGAGATAGGTGAAACAGAACCTCCCAAATAAAGATGGCAGCTAAGAATAGATGTAATTGGCTCCCCCACGTCCTCCAACAGAAGTCAGAGTGTGAAACAGCAGGGGCCACTGCAGAACAGCAGGAGGTGCATTAGCAGAGTTGTATGTGAACCCCGATACAACTAAATTGGGGCACTTCAGATCAGGATTAGGCGTATAGACAGAGCTGTGTCCTGCACCAGTGCTGGAATAACTGAAAGGCAATGGGTGAGGAATGAGAATCAGTGTGCCGTGTAATTCCTGGTATTGGAATAATGGGGTGCTGCAGGTTAGGGTTGAGGTGCACTGACAGAGCTGTATGTGGGCTGCAGTACTGGAATAGTAACAGGCACACAAGGTCAGAAGTGAGGTATGTTAATGGAGCTATGTGTGGAACCTAGTGTTGGTGTGCCACTGTTGCCGAGTGTTAGCCTGGAGGTGCCCTAGTGAAGCTGGGAGTGGGGCCCAGGATGGGAGTGGCATTGTTCTGAACCACAGAATTGAGGAGTCCTGAAGGGCGTGTGTGTGAGCCTTAGTACTGAGAAGGAGTGTGCACTGAATGTTAGAATTCATGGATTCTGGCGGAGCTGTGGTGGTTCCCATGAACAGTGGAGTTGGATGTTAGGCTTGAAGTGCACTGACTGAGCTGTGTTTTGCTCTTTTTTGGGTCCAGTATTGGCTTGGCAGTGGGAGTGAATATTAGAATTGAGCTGCAGTAATGGAACTGTATGCGAGCGGGGTCCCAGTATAGAAAAGGAAGTGACCTCGCCGGGGTTGAACTGACGTGCCCTGATGGAGATGCGATGGAGGTCCTAGTACTGGAACAGCAGAGTGGACTGACTGTAAGAACTGAGGTTCTCCGGCAGATGGTGTGTGTGGGGTTCTGGCACGGGCACAACTGAGTGGCTTGGAGTGTGTCAACTGAGGTGCACTGATGGAGCTGGACCTGAGGTCCCAATACTGGAACAGCAGTGTGTCCTGACTGTAAGAACTGAGGTGCTCTGACAGACAGCGTGTGTGGGGTTCTGGCATGGCTCAGGGGCTTGGAGAGTGTGAACTGCGGTGCATTGATGGAGCTGCGTCCAAGGCCTCAGTATTGGAGCAGCAGAGTGTACTGACTGCAAGAACTGAGGTGCTCTGGCAGACAGTGTGTGGGGTTCCTGGCACTTGCACAGCTGAGGGCTTGGAGTGTGTGATCTGAGATGCACTGATGGAGCTGTGAGTGGGATCCCAGTATGGAGCAGAAGTGGGCACTGTCTCTAAGGATTGAGAAGCCCTGGTAGAGCTGGGTGCCTAGGCTATAAGTAATCCTCTGCCCTTGCTTTCAGCAAACACGCAGGCACACTTGCTAAAGAAAATCCAAGCCAAGGAAGGGTGGGAGCCAGGCAGCTGAGAGAGGGCACAGAGAGCCCACAAAGACCAAATGTGACCAAGATAACAGCCTGATCTATAGCCTTGTTTACAGCTAAACTCAGAGGAAGAATGCTCTGCAAATGAAAAGGGAAGCTTCCCTGGACAGGAGCAGGAAACAAGGTAAAAAAAGTCCCCTATAGATCAGATAAACAGGACAAAGCGTAATTATGCAGTAGTTGGTCCCGGCTCCCACACAGAAGGCGGAGGGATAAAGAGGTTCGGCCGACCACTAGCAAGTAATGATTTTTAAATGACACTGAAACTAACAAATGAAATAGCTGGAAGCCCACAGAAGAAGTATACTTAAAAGTATACAAGAGTTCGTATGCTTACACTCGACCTAAAAAGTTGCATTTGTGACAAAATTTTCATCTGTAAGTTTTTGACACAATGGCAGATTGACAAAAGCAATATATCATTACGTCTGCTAAACCCTTCTGGTTGCAGGGATCTATATGGTTTGTAGGTTCTCCTGGAACCAAGCTACTCAGAGCAAACAACTGAGGTGCACCACACAAAGGCTTTTCTTTGAGTACCGATTATAGACCAATTCTTATAGCGAAATAGGCAGAGTGAAAAATGGTTATCAAGGAAACATACCTATTTCTGAAATGTGCAGAAGATATAGAGTTTAGAAGTAGTGGTTATTTCTACATCTCTGAATTTGTAGGTACCTGAACTAGAGTATGATTTGGAGGGTATTTTTCAAAATGTCATTTTTCTTATACACTGGCTTACATTTGAAAGGCATAAATGCAATGAAATCCAATTGGTAATAACAGATATTCTACTATTGTATGCTCCTACAAGTCTCTCAATAAAAATGGTACCTCACTTGTGTAGATAGGCCTAGTGCCCGCAACAGTAAACACCCCAAAATGCAACATGGCTGTAGCATAATTTTCCACCCAAACAGAACCTCTTTTTCCGATGTGAGTAGCTCTAGATTTTGGACCCTAGCTCAGCTTGCACCTAGGGAAATTCATTTTTTAAAACTAGACACCCGAGGGTGGCCAGGAAGGGCTGACTTGCGTGACTCACACCACATTTTTTTTTCTACCCAAAATCCCTTGCAAACCTAAAACTTTGGCTAAATAAACACATTTTCCTCAGTGTTCTGTGATGGGAAGTTCTGGAATCTATGGAGACTCACAAACTTCCTTCCACCTGGCATTACCCCAAGTCTCCAGATAAAAATGGTACCTCACTTGTGTGGGTAGACCTAGTGCCCGTGACAGGAAATGGCCCAAAACACAACATGGACACCGCTAATTTTTCCCAACAAAAACGGACTCTCTTTTTACAGTGTGGTAGCTCTAAATTTTTTACCCTAGCTCAGCCGGCACCTAGGGAAACCTATAAATTTTTTAAACCTAGACATATAGGGGAATCCAGGATTGTGGGACTTACAAGGATCCCATTAGGTTTTTCTTACCCACAATGCCCTACAAACCTCAAACGTTTCCTGAAGTCACACATTTCCCTTATATTTCTGTGATGGAAACTTCCGGAATCAACAGGAATCCTCAAATTCCTACCATCCAGCATTGCCCCGCCTGTGCCAATAAAAACGCTGCACAGTTGTAGGGCTGGCCCTAGTGATGCGACTGGAAGGGATCAAACCAAGGACAAATGGAGGACTTGTGTGGAGACTCCTTTTGACCCTGGTTGCGTGAAGATTCCTATTGACGATGGTTGGATCCGTTCCTGGTGGACAGTGCTGGGTGGTAGGAATGTTTTACATTCCTAAAGATTCCAGAAGGTTCCATTATATAAATGTAGGGAAAATGAGTGACTTAAGGCAAAGTTGAGGGTTGCAGGGCATTTTGGATAAGAAAATGGCTTGGGGTGCTTTTGCAGCACACCACTCTGGACTTCCCCAGATGTCTACTTTACAGAAGTGACTGAGTCTTGTAGGTTTTTACTGGTAGCAGCCTACCTGAGCGCTAGAAAGTGCACCTGTTCGCCATTGCCAGCTCTCCTGGCCCATATATGAAATCAGCACCCAAAAGAGTCAAATCTCCTTTTGCTTGTCATTGAGATGAGATGCTTTAGTCGGCAGGGGGTGGAGGCAATGCCATACCCATTCTTGGCAGCCTCAGTCCTAATAGTCCCTGGTGTCTAGTAGGCTCCCCCCGCTGGGGGTAGGGTCGGGCAGAAAGAATTTTCCCATCTTTTTTGGTTGGGGTGGTCCTTGCCGAGTCAATACTGGGCAACCCCCTCTCCTACACTAATGAAAAAACAAGTTCCTGGTGCCTAATGGGCTTTCTGCTCCAACGGAGGAGCAGATCGGGGGGGCGGGCTATTGCCCTAGGAGGGGGCAGAAAGACTGTGCCCATTTTTGACAGGGGAGTGGTGGCATGATCATGCCCATTCCGGGCAGCCTCCACCCCTCCACTAATTAAAAAAAAAAATCCAAGGCCTAGCGTGCTTTCTGTTCCGCCCTCGGACCCCAGCTGGGTGCAGAAAGACTGTGCCTGTTTTTTTAGGGTGGGGGCATTGACATGCAGCCCCAACCCCTACACTCATTAAATATAAAATTCCCTGATGTGCTACTGGGCTTTCTGCCCCTGGGGAGTGTGGAGGGGGGAGAGGGGGTGATTCCTTCTAAGGGATCACCCTCCCAGGGCAATCCCCAAGCAGGGATCCACTCTGGAGGTTCTCCCCTTTCCAACAATACCTTTCCCGTCTGGATCGGCGCTCGGGAGGGCTGAGATAGCCCCACAAGCACCAATGCCGAGAAAGTGAAATGAGCCGATCGGCTCATTTCACTTTTGTTTTCAGGGCAATGACATCAGCGCGCACAGTGTGCTGTCATTTCCCTGAAAATACAGAAATATTGTTGGGAGACTGGCAAGCCCTCCCACCAGCTCCCGAGGCTGTTTCTTTGTAAAGAAAATCCCCCTGGCTCTCGCCGTCAGATGCACTGAAAGGGTTAACCAGTTGCTCACAGTTACATTTCTTTCAGGCAAGTTGGCGTCCTGATAAGAAGGCACATTTACTGTCTGCCATCCCTTGGTTTCACAGCACCGGAGACTCCCTGCCTTATGCTCTAGTTGAAGCATTTCAACTGTTGAAATTAACCGTCCCGGGACGGTTGTCTTTTCCTAAAAATTAGTGGAATTGTTTTTATAGATTAAAGTAGTATAGGCACATCATGCCCCTCAGGTCTAGCCCCCTTCGACCACTGGAAGTTGATTCAGGATGCTGCGATAGTAGCCAGATGTCCTTATTGATATTGGGGTGCATTGACTTTGTTTTGTTGTGGGAAAGGGACAAAAGCACGTTTTTTAAAGTTTTTTTTTTTTTTTTTTTTAATGGATGGGAAGCAGTATCATTTTCTGTTCCAGGCCCGCAACCCACTTCTGTCCCCACAGATGTGGGACAGATTAAGACCACAGCAGTCTTTTGTTCCCGCACATGCTTTGGCACTGTGGGCCTACAAGGCACTTTTGTTCATGCAAGTGCAGAGCAGCTTGTGGTCAGAAAAAAGCCTCTCTCTCTGCAGATGGACTGTGGCCAAACGCGTTCCTTTTCCTGCGGATGTGGTGTTCGATTATGGCTAAAAGCTCTTCTGTCCCTGCAGATGCGGAGATAGACTGTGGTACTTAGACACAGGGAAATACACTGACGTAGGGAGGCAGGAGAGTCAACACGAGAGATGCTCGGAAAAACAAGGAGAGAATGTAAGAGAAAAACGTGGCGAGGCAGTCAGAGAGACGCATAAACACGAAAAGATAGTAAAGACAGAAGGACAGGGAGAGATAGCGGATGACTGTCAGAGAACTATAGAGGAGACGGGAATAGAGCTAAAGCACCAAGAATAGAAAGACAAGCTAATGATAGGGAAAGAGAGAGCAAGAGAGGAAAGTGAGATTGAGATAGGAGAAAGACAGCCAGAGAAATGCAGCGATACATTCAGGAAGAGGCAGAGACCAGAAATCGAGGAGATTGAGCGAGAGAGACTGGGAATGACGCAGCAAAGCTGGGAGAGACAGAGACAAAATGGGAGAGGCAGAGAAATACTAGGAGAAGCAAAGAAAGACTGGGAAACACAGAGATAGTCTGAGAGACACATTTGGGGAAAGCCAGAGAAAGACTGACCGAGAAAAATGGGGACAGACCTAGAAAGACTGAGAGACCGAGAAAGACAGGAAGAAACAGGTGGGTAGATACAGGCAAGTAGAGGCAGTGAAAGGTGTGATACAGGAATCGACAGGCATGCTTTCTCACGACACAGTTACATACTTGTGCGTATTTTGGGTTGTGGAGTGGGTGTTTCCCAGCATTTGTCACGGGTGCCACTTCCTGAGACTACGGATTTTATTGACGTCCTTCTCCTCATGCAATTCCTTGCAACAAGCCTGCGGTCTTGTACCAGTCGACGATACTATTTTCTCGCTATACTCATCCTGCACCTTGGGGTGGGTTGTGTGCGTCAGGAAGGTTTGTTTTACTGCTGTCCATAATTTCCATGTTCTGTGTGTGATAGGGCTGAGGCCAGTGTGTCATCAGTAGCCCACCATGAGTGTGGTGTGCACGGCTGCCTTGCCTATCACTTCCTGCGGGCCAGTCACTGCGGCCCACTCCTCACTTACCATGGAAGGGACATGGATAAATTCACTTAGAGGACACCCTACTCCGCTTTCACTGCCAGTCAGCCTCCACAGACTTTATTGTGGGGCATCAGCTGTCTTAAATATTAACAGTAATGTGATGTTTTGTCCTCTTTTAAATACTGATCTCGGAAAAAGTAACTTCATGCGAAAGTATGAATATTATTTGTTTTATGGCCTCCTGTCATTCTTAAAAAAAAAAAAAAAAAAAGCTTTTTAAAACTTGGAGTTCCAGGCAGCGGCTATTTGTTGCTAGGCTGCTCCTTTTTGAATGCACTTTTTTGCATTCAGTTTTTTTTATTTGTATTTTCCGCTCCAAGGTTATCGGCCATCCCATGCTATATGTTTCCACATCCCTGGTGATTCATGCATGCATATACATCAGTATGTTGGGTTGATGTAACTTCGGGAGGCTGTTGGTTGGCTCTTCCAATGGTTGTTGGTAATAGTTGCCATCTTACTTTACATTGTCCCCAGCTGTCGTGGAAAGAAAATAAAGCAACATCTTTGGATATGGAAGTTGGGAGTGATCAGGCTGCATTAGTAGATGTAAGTTCTACTCTCAGTGAAGAGTGTTTTAAAAAGGAGTCAGAACACGAAGTTTATTTTGTAAGTGGAGAACCTAAAAGGCAAGCATAGAAAATGTTGCAAAAAAAAAAACGTATGACAGAGATCAGTATTTCCCTTACATCTGTAAGAAAGACTCTGGGTCACATTACTTTCAAATTCAAAACAAACAAGCTCTAAATACAACATGTTAGCATTAGTGAACAGTATCGTCTTTATGACAGTCTGATGAACAAAAATGACACTAACCATCACTTAAATTTTCAGCAAAGTAAATGCATCAAATAACGCATATTGGTACTTAGCTGACAAAATGACTACTTGATGCTCCATCTCCAAAACCTAATAGGAACACAAATGGGGACCGTGTGACAGTGAAAGGCTGTAGGCTTTCTCATAGCCCTCTGACCCCCACTCTGTGCTTCCTATTCTACTTTGTCTTAACTACATAGAGATTTTGTGTCACACGCATATTTATATATATATATATATATATATATCTCCAGTTAGAGAAAGGGGCATTTGGACAGCCCTATTCATTTATTTCCTACTGTTGATCTGCTTGCTTTTGGCATTGGCTAATAGTACTTTCGATCATTGTTGACACCAGCCCGTGGCATTTTGTGATGTAAACACTTAAAAAGTAGTCCATATGTGCGCTTGCTTTGATTTCCTCACTTATATCTTTTTTTTTTTTTTTTCAGGATGGCCTACTAATCCCTGCACTCTTTTTTGGTGCTGGCCACTCCTCTTTGTGCCTCCTCTTGTTGGTCCTACTCCACTAATCCCCACTTGTTGAATTGTGATGCTCCCCTGCATGTTGATGCATCGCTTTTTTCATACCCTCTTAGGGTGGAGCCTGCGCTGGCATGCGCTAGCACATTCTTCTCACTTGTGAGACACTGTTGTTAACTAAAAAAGGGCTTGGAGCCTACCCATTGTTTACTATATGTTGGCTTGCAGGACACTCTTCTTGATAGCCTCGTAATTGGTCACTGCATACCTAGCGTCATTTCTGTTCCTTTCTGTGGAGCATTGAGCAAGCACTGATTCATTCGTCTTAAGCAGTACCCATCTGCTGCTCCCAACATGATTGAGGTACTGTTTTGTTCTTTTTAAATTCTAGTGCCTGCAAATAGAAGGCGTTTGACTGGAAACAACGTGACCAGCTGGACAAACAAAATTACAAAGTTCTACTTTCTATAGTTAACTTTCTTTAATTTTTCAAAGTCTTCTTTTTTGTCCTTGCACTCATGTCTTGTAATGTATTTGCTTGTGGGTGTTTTTCTCAAAAGATAATGATTATCTTTTTTTAAATATTGTAAAGCCACATTGTCAGAGCCGCGTGAGCACGCAAAACAAGATGGCCGCTTTCCGATAAACTCCTGAAACTCCTGCATTTATCGACGAATTTTAAACGCGTTCAGACTATTTTTTTTCACCTTTATTTGCAGCATTGCTGGTTGTCTGTGGCAAGTGCTTCCTGGGGAACCCAGTTTTGAGGCTCTGCATGCTTTTTGGAAGGCGTTGGTCACCCTGAGCCTTCCACCGAGCTTTCATATTTGTTGTTACTGAAGCGTCCTGTCAGGGGGGCGGAATCATAGTCAGAAAAGGGCGCGACTGAGGCCTTCATCACTCCAACAGCTAGTCTTAGCTGCTGCACAGCCTACTACTCCAGTAATTTTCTTGTATAACTGTATATTTCCTTCATTTAAAGTTCGTTTGACGTAAGATTAAGTTATTTACAACTTTTTTATTAAATATGGAAGGAAAGAATGTGCATTTTATAAATAACAAATGTAAACAAACAAATTCTCCTCTGCCAGTTAAGTCAAAATTTGTTGATTATATTGAGCCTTCCTTAACAACTTTATTGGAAGAATTACAGGCAGTATTCTCTAATACAGAAAACTTGACATCAGAAATTAAAAATATCTGCAAAGTTTCTCGATGAAAGTCTCTGACAATACAATAAAAAGTCAGGATAACGTGGCAAAAATTTACAGTATGACCCCTCTTACTGCAAAATTGAACCCATGAATACTCTCTTAATTGACATAGACACTCATAATACACAATATAACTTGTGCATCTTTAATTTACCAGAAGATGTTGAAGACAAAGACTGCAGGCAATATTTGGAAACCTTGATGTTTAAAGTTTCCAGAAAAATTTGAAATCTACAAGGCACATGGAATTCCTTCTCATCAAAATCCAAGTGATGTTAAACCATGTCTAGAAATCTTTGAAGTTCTGCATCACCATCTTATAGTAATGATTCAGAAAGCGGCAAGATTCAGTCCAACCTTAATGGTCAATGGAAATCAAATCTTCAGACAAAAGGACTTTGCCAAAGAAACTGTCAGAATTCACAAGGAATTCACTGAACTTCGACCACGATTAAGAAGCTGTGGATTTAAATATGGCCTTTTTGTTCCATCTACTATGAGAATTTGGAACAATGCTATTTCAAAATCTTTTTTATCACCCTAATGATGTTTGTGCCTTTTTAGATTGGCATTCTCCACTCTCCATGAAGACTTATGATAATTCTACTTGAGTCTTATGGTCGATTTTTTTATTTTATTACACTTAGCTTACTTTTCCGATTTTGTTACTATGATGGCACTGTCTAGGCAGGTCACTTTGCACATGGGTGTGTTTAATTATTGAATAGTATATATGTTTCTAGTTTGTCTTTTTTATGTTTGTCTTTGTTCTTCCTTTTTCTCCTTTCATCTACCTTTAGAGCTACTTCTCAGTACTATAAGCTATAATTTCCTTCTTTTTAATGTCTTTTTTCTTTACTGAATATGGATATGTTAATAAACCTAAAATTGTTTCTTTTAATGTTAAAGGTTTAAGACACTCTGTTAAAAGAACTAAGTTTTCGATTATTTTTCAAGACATAAAGCAGACGTTTGTCTACTTTAAGAGACCAGTTTAGATGATACTGTTTTATCGTATATACATTTAAAAAAAATGGTTAGTAATGTTATTTCTTCTCCTGCAGTTAACAAAAAGAACTGTGTTGCTATCCTTTTTGCAACAAAAAAAAAACCGAAATATTCAGCTACTGAGCAAATGATCAGATACAGATGATTGTTATATCACAGCACAAATTAAAATTGATACTACCATTTTTCATCTAATTAATGTGTATGATCCAACAAATGATGATCCTAAGTTTTGGTCTCTCTTTACCTCTGAAGTGATTAAGTTAGATAATGTACTGCTAATTATTGGTGGTAACTTTAACCTAATATATGACTCCTTGTTAGATAGATGTTCTCAAGCCAAATATTGTCTTCTTAAAACTTTTTTCACTTCTTAATCTTTTCTTAAGTCAATCAGATTGGTAGGTCGTTGGCGTCTACATCACCCAAAGGAGTAACAGTTCTCATTTTTCTCCAACCCTCATAATTCCTATTCTTGAATTGATTATTTATTCATTTCCCAACAATTAATCCAATCAGTTTCTGATCCTATAATTCTTAACATAGATATCTCTGACCATGCAATTATTTCAGGTGTTTTACAGCTTTACTCCATGCAATAATCAAATTCTTGCTGGTACATGAATACAAATTCTGTCCTTGATGGCAAAAATAAATAAAAACTTTTCTCAGCATTACATGATTATTTTTCTTTCAATCCAGAAGGATCTACTTCACTTGAGAATCGTTGGGATGCATGTAAAGCATATGTCAAAGGGGTAACAATATCAATTATGGCATATGATAATAAAACATTTAATGCTAAACATAAAGAATCAGATTAACAAATAGCAAAACATTAGACTATTTAACACATCTAATGGTAATAAATACAAAATACAATTACAGAGTTAAACTCTGTGTTAAGCAAAAGAAGTGGCATACACATTTTAAGCAATAAGGCTAAACTTTACTTCAGAGCTAATAGATCCCGACAACTTTTAGCAGATCATCTCCGTATTAAAAACAATAAAATCCAGATTAATGCAATACATGACTTAAATGGTAAACTAGCATTATCTCATGAAGAAATAGTTAATTAATGTTTGGAATACTATTCAAATTTATACAATAATCCCCTAACTACAGATATGTGTAATATTGACAATTATTTGTAATTTTGTGGTTTTCCTAAAATTACCCAATCAGCAAGAGATAAATTAGAGGTACCAATTTCTTTAGAAGAAATTAATTTGGCTACTAAATCTCTTAAACTGGATCAATCACCGGGTCAGGTGGTATACCTGCTGAATTTTATAAATAGTTTTCTCCTTAGCTTCCACCTCACTTACTTAAAGTATTAACTCACGTTAGTATTTGAGGAGCAACTTCAGGATTCATTAATGAAGCTTTGGTTGTAGTTCTTCCTAAACCTGATAAAGATCCCACTATTGTTTCAAACTACCGTCCTATATATTTAATTAACTAAGATTGTAAACTTTATGCAGAAATTCTTTCAACCAGATTGGTTTCTGTGCTTGATAGTATTGTTAACATAGACATTCTTTAAATAACACTAGATTATTATTCCATGTAGTTGAGGCTGCATCAGCTTTATCTCTACCCTCTGGTGTCCTAGCATTAGATGCTGAAAAAGAGTTTGACAAAGTACATTGACAGTATATATTTCGTACTTTATCTATGTTTAATTTTGGCAATTCCTTTGTTCGTATGATTTCAGCACTCTGGTCTGGTCCATCCGCCAGACTTTTCATTGATGGCCAACTCTTTAGCAATGTTTTTCTTTTTAGTGGCACTGGTCAAGGTTGTCCCTTATCACCTTTACTTTTTCTCCTTGCTATTGAACTTTTACTCATTGCCATCAGGAATTGTATGGAAATAAAAGTTATTACTTTTAATGATGTTGATATAAACATTTCACCATATGCTGATGATGTCTTACTATATGTTAGTAATCCTGATTCTTCCCTTCCTCCTTTGTTAAATCTACTTCAAACATACTCCCAAATGTCGGTTTACCCTGTAAATGCTAATAAGACAGATTTGTTGCTTTTAAATGTGTCTTGTACCCCTGATATGCTCCCTAATAATGAAATAACAGAAAAACTAAAATATCTTGGTATCCTATTTTCTCATACCATTAAACAATTGATCACATTGAACTGTGAATATATTCTTAATCATATCAAAGACAAATTTCATAGATGGTCTACTTTACACTTATGCTGGCGGGGCAAAGTTGATTCAATGAAAATGGTTATTGCTCCAAAATATTTTATCTCCTTTCTATGATTCCCACTCAAATCCCTCTTAAATTTTATAAAGATGTAGATAAACTTGTTTCTAGATTTAGTTGGAATAATAAACCACCAGGTATAATCTATTAAAAATTACAAAATGTAATGGTGTTTTTGGTTTACTAGACTTCTTTAATTATCATAAATCACCTATTTTAACAAAGCACTTTTTGGTTTAATAAACAGACTTTAATAACGTACCTACATAGCTTCTCATTGAACAAAGTTTGATATCACCGTCTCCATTACCTGCGTTACTGACTATGGGCCTGATTATGTTTACGGTGGTTCAGATTAGGATTCTGGTGGTCAGACCGCCAGAAGACTGCCTCCACCGCCAAGATCATGGATCCCAATGCGTTGGCAGCAATGCAAGTTGTGGTCAAGCATGGCGGTACTGATGTCGGTACAGCTGTGCTGATCATGACTTGCCTTTCCACCAGCCTTTTCATGACTGGGACCGGCTTGGTGGTGGCCTCCAGACCGCCATAGTGGTGGTCGGACCGCCAAACTCCTAATCAGGCCCTTTTTCTTCTTCTAGCAGAAGGATAAGGTGACCCCCAATACCGAAATCTACAAAATTAACATTCCAAGATTGAGACTCTATCAATCATCTATTTCCCATCTATATCCTTATGTCATAATCCATTGTTAAAATGTAAACGGAGTATGATATTTTGGCAATCTTTGATAAATGCTGGTATGTTTCACTTATAAGATATATATTGTAACAACACTTTTTTAACTTTTGAAGAACTGCAACAAAAATATTTCCTGCTTCAATCAGATATTTTTAAATAGGAACTTTGATGTAATTACATCCTTGATTACTTTCCCAACTATTTTCCTGTGAAAAGCATATCTGGTTTAGTTATTTACATTCCAACAATAGCTACTTCATCTCATGCTGTGTCAATGTATCATAACAAATTGAATAATTTTTAACGGAATAAAATCATTTTTCTCTCCTCTTTTTGGAATAGTTAACTAGATATCTCTATTTCTCAAGACATATGGAGAAAAATATGTCTGCCTAGCATTTCTGGTTGGTTACCCGTGTACCTATAGCAAATTAATTCCCTCACATTATTTAATTGATTATGGACTCCATAAAACTATTTAATGCAAAACTACTAAATTCTCCTAATTGTTGGCACTTTAATATGCATTCAAGCTTGTTAAAACATGTGCTCTATGAATGTAATATTGTTTCTAAGTTTTGGGAAGAGGTTTGGGATGCTATTATAAAAACATTTCATTTCTCAGAAAAACTTTCATATGCTATGCTGATCTGTGAATCGATTTTACTTTCATCACAACTGTCAGATTCAAATAACAAACTTTTTGATTTCTTAATAACTGCTGCTCTAAAATTTACTGCCAATTGGAAAAACACGTAATTATTATCAAGCCATACATGGTGGTCATGGATAATTATTTTTACCGGAAAAGGAGCTGATTTGACTGCTGGTTGTTGTTCACAACACATCTACTTATCAGTCATTTTGAAAACCAATTGATAATTACCTAGCAATATATTTATAAATAAGAACTATTAATATATTCTATATTAGATAACATATAAAGTCTTTATGATTATAGTGAGTAGCTCTAGTATGGTATTCTTGTAAAAATGATATTTATTGATTCCCCCTCTTTTAGTTTTCAATTTTAGTTATTACACTGCAATTGCCATAGTTTAGGTACAATTGTTATATTAATTTTATATTGTAACAGTCAATGTACCTCTTTCAGTGCTCTTTTTTGTTTGGTCTATTGTCATATCATATAATCCAGTAAAACATTTTGAACAGGTAAAGCCACATTGTTTCTTTCTTATGTGTAATTTGCAAAATGCTTTAAAACATAAATGTGCGGTACACCTCAATCCACCTCATTCCAGTCCAGTGTGCCCCACTCCAGTCCACACCAATCTACCCCACGTCACACCACATCAATCCACCTCACTCAGTCCAATCCACCTCACTTTATCCAATCCATCCCACCTCACTCTATCCAATCCATCCCACACAAATCCAATCCAATCCATCCCACACAAATCCAATCCAATCCATCCCACACAAATCCAATCCAATCCATCCCACATCAATCGAGTCCAATCTACCCCACAGCAGTCCAGTCCAATCTACCCCCCACCAATCCAATCAATCTCAGACCAATCCAAATCCACACCACTTCCAGTCCACCCCACAATCCATCCCACTCCAGTCGACTTCACCCCATTCCAGTCCAAACCACTCACCACAATCAAATCCACTCCAGTCCACCACACTCAAAACCTCACAACCTAATCCAATCCAGTCTGCCCCACTCCAATCCACCCTGTCCAATCTGCCCCACTCCAGTCAGCCACAGTCCAATCCACCCCACCCAACCCAATTCAGTCCAACCACCCCACCCCACTTAACCCTACTCCAATCCACTCCACTTAATCCAGTCAGCCACAATCAATTCCACCCACTCAGTCCATCCACCCCAATCCTCCTCATTCCAATCCAATCCACCCCACTCCAATCCAGAACAATACACCCCATTCCAATCCACCTAATTTCAATCCAGCCCAATCCAGTCGACCCCACTCCAATCCAATCCACCTAAATCCAGGCTACTCCACTTCAATCCAATCTACTCCTTCCCAATCCAGTTCACCACAATCCACCCCACTCCACCACACACCAATCCAATCCATACCACATCAATCCACCCCACTCCAATTCACCCCACTCCAATTCACCCACTCCAATTCAACCCACTCCATTCCAATCCAACAAACCCCATTCCATTCCATCCCACCCCAATCAAATCCACCCCACTACACCCCATTCACATCCACCGCATTCCGGTCCAACACAATCCACCCACTCCATTCCAATCCATCCTACTCTAATTCACCTACTCAAATCCATTCCACATCTTTCCAATACAATCCAGTCCTCTGCAACCCAGTCCACCCCACCCCAGTCCAATCCACCCACCCCATTCCATCCCAGTAGAACTCAGTTCAGTCTATCTTAATGCACCCACTTTAGTCCAATCCACCCCACTCCAAACCACCATGATTCACCACTTCAATCCAATCAAACCCACTCCAGTCCAGTCCACCCCACTTCAATCCAGCCCACTCGAGTACAACCTGCTCTTACATGATCCACCCCACTCCATTCCAATACAGTCCACCACAATCCACCCCTCAAATCCATCCCTGTCAAATCCACCCCACTCGGAAAAATCCCCCCACTCCAGTCCAGTCCAATCCACCCTGCCTCACTCTAGTCCACCCCCTTCCAGTCCACCCCACTCCACTCTACCACCCAATTCAATTCCCCACTCCAATCCACTCGCCCCAATCCACTCCACTCCATTTCAGTGCACCCCACCCCACTCCAGTCCACCCATTCCAATCCACCCATTCCAATCCACCCCAATCCAGTTCACCGAACTCTACTCCAGTCCATCCCACCCCAGTTCAGTCGGCTCCACTCCATCCCACCCCTCTCCAATCCATCCTGCTCCAATACAATCCACACCGCTTCAATCCAGTCTGCCCCACTCCAGTCCAATACACCCCACTTTACACTAATCCAGTCCACCCTTTCCAACTCAGTCCCCCAAACCCACTCCACTTCCATCCAACCCACTCCAGTCCAGTCCATTCGACCACAATCCACCCAATCCAATCTAATCCCCCACCCCACTCCAGTCCAATTCACCCCATTCTAATCCAGTCCAATTCACCCCACTCCAGTCCTATCGCTTCAATCCACCCACCCCAATCTAAACTATCACACTCTATTTAATTTCACTCCACTCCAATTCACCCTATCCAGTCCACCCATTCCAATCCACCCCACTCCAATCCACCTCACTCGGGTCCACCCCATTCCAATCCACTCCAACACATTTCAGTCCACTCCAATCTAGTCCACCCCTTTCCAATCCACCCCATCCAGTCCACCCTTTCCAATCCACTCCAATCCAGTTCACCCACTCTTCTTTAGTACACTCCACCCAGTACCATTCCACCCCAGTTCAGTCGACTCCACTGCACCCCACCCCTCTCTAATCCATCCAGCCCACCGATTCCAAACAACCCCATTCAAAAGCCAGTCCTCCTTGCTTTAATCCAATCCATCCCGCTCTAATCCAATCCACCCTGCTTCAATCTAATCCGCCCCACTCCAGTCCAATCCACCCTACCCCACTCCAGTCCACCCCACCCAACTCCAGTCGGTTCAACCACAACCCTCCCCAATTCAATTCAATCTAATCCTGTCCAATCCACCCCACACCAGTCCTATTGTCTAATCCAATCTAATCCATCACATTCTATTACAGTTCACCCCACTCTAATCCACCCTCTTTAGCCCACCCACTCCAGTCCACCCCCACTCCACACCACTCTACCCCATTCCAGCCCACCGCACTCTACTCCAATCCACCCAACTGCCTCAATCCACTCCACCATATTTCACCCACCTCATTCTACGTCACGCTACTCTGACCTCTATAACTTTTTCTGTCATTGAACTCTATTTCCCCTTTGCTCTACTCTACGACAGTCTACTCCCCCCTACTCTGCTTTAAGGCACTGTTCTCCAACAAATCCACTCTTCAGCATGCTACCCCCACTCAACTCTATGGTGCTCAATGCTACCCAATCCACCCCTATCCAATCCACCCCACCCCAATTCAGTCCAACCACCTCGCCTTATACCAGTCCACCCCACTCCAGTCCATCCCACTTCTGTCTAATCCAGTCCACCCCACTCAATCCAATCCACCCCACTCAATCCAATCCACCACACACTAATCCAGTCGACTCCATTCTAAACCAAAACAATCCACCCCATTCCAATCCACCTCATTTCAATCCAGGCCAATCCAGTCGACCCCACTCCAAATCAATCCCCCTCACCAATCCACCTCACCCCAATCCAATCCACCCTTCTCCATTCCAATCCACCCTTCTCCATTCCAATCCACTCTATTCCGTTCCACCCCCCACCAATTCAATCCACCCCACCACAGTCCATCCCAATCCTCAGTCCACCCTACTCCGGTCCGGCTCAGTCCAATCTACTCCACTCAAATCTGATTTGCCTCATCTCAGCCAATCCATCCCACTTCATCCCACTCCAATCCGATCCACCACACTCAAATCTGATCCACCACACTCCAGTCTGATCCAAACCACTCTGACCCACCCCACCCTACTCCAATTCGATCCACCCACTCCAGCCAACCTACCCCATTCCAATTCAGCCCCTTCCAATTCAACAAACCCCATTCCAATCCAGCCCACCACACTCCAATCAAATCCGCACCCTTCCACCCAACTCTAATTCACCACATTCCAGTCCAGGTCAACATACTCAATCCATTAGAGTGCATCCTACTCCAGTCTGCTCACTCAAATCAATTCCACACCTTTCCAGTACAATCCACCCCACTCCACTCCAACCCACTCTTGTCCAGTCCACCCACCCCACCCCACTCCATCCATCCCAATCTAATTTACTCCACCTTAATCAACCCGCTCCAATCCACTCCAGAACCAACCCACCCCAATCAAATCCATTCCAATCCAATTCACCCCATCAATCCAGTTGTTCCCACTCTAATCCACCCCATTCCAGTCCAATCCAATCCATCCATTTCAGTCCACACCACTCAAATCCACCCCTCTGCCCCATCCTCCAATCCAGTCCAGTCCATCCCACTCCAATTCAATTCATTCCACCCACCCCACCTCACTCTGATCCACCCACTCTGATCACCCCACTCTGATCCAGTCCAACCAATCCACCCATAGCAAACCACTCCAACCCACCCCACTCCAATCCACTCCACCTAATCCACCCCACTCCAATCGACCCCACCCTATTGCAGTCCATGCCACCCCACTGCAATCCAGTCCACCCCATCCAGTCCACCTATTTCAATCCACTCCACTTCAGTCCACCCCACCCCTTTCCACTCCACTCCATCCACCTCACTCCTGCTCACTCAAACCCCAATCCGCCCCACTGTACTTGACTCCACTCCATCCCACCCCAGTTCAGTCCACCCCACTCCAATCCATCCAGCCCACCCACTCCAATCCACCCCTCTGCAATCCAACCTATTCCGCCCCAATTCAAACTGCCCGCTCTGATCCAATCCAGCCCAATCAACCCCTTTACAGTCCACCCCACCCCAGTCCACCCTACTCCAGTCCAGTCCACCCACCCCATCCCACTCCACTCCATCCAAACCAAATCACTCCAATCCAATTCAGTCCAATCCAGTCCACACCAAAACCATCCAGTCTAATCCTCCCCACCCGCTCTGATTCACCCCCCTCCAATCCAACTCACTCCAGTCCAGTCCACCCCATCCCACCCCAATCTACCCCACCTCATTCCTAGCATTCCAGTCCATTCCACCCACCCCAGGCCAATCTAATCCGCCTCATTACATTTCGGTTCATCCAGTCCAATCTAACCTATCCAGTCCAACCACTCCAATCTACCTCAGCCCATTCCACCCCACCCCACGCCAATCCAGCCAATTACCTCAGTCCATTCCAACCCAACCCACTCCACTCTATTCCACCCCATTCTATTCCTCCACCTCATTCGCTGCCACTCCACTCTACGACACTCTGCCTCATGTTCTGCCTCTACAACAATCCACTGTCTACCTCTCCACTCTAAGACACTCTACTCCAACAGATCCACTCTACGGCATGCTACTCCACAGCTCAACTCTACGAGACTTCACACCACTAACTTTTAGCCATGTTGAACAGCAGCCACACTGGTGTACAACATGGCAAAATACATTGCCAAAGCCATGTGATGTAGCCTCTTGGATAGGCTACATCAATACTTTTTTTTTCTTTGTTGACCTGATAGGTGCAAAGTGCAACAGAGCCTCCTACTTCAGTCTAAGCGATCCTGTATGCTTTGTTTTGTTTTTAGTTTACTGTGCTGATGTGGCAACATGAAACGGTAAATCGAAAAGCCAGAATGGCCTCAGGCATGTCACGATGTGTGCACAGAGTGGCCGTCTTGGACTGGTTTATAAGATGGCTGCCTTGTGCGCACATGCATCGCAATGCTTTGGAAAAAAAAAAAGGAACATCAATGTAAAAAAGCATCTGCAAAGCCAATTTGTTGGCACTCTTTTTCTAAAGGTGAAGCCTATTGGCCTTGATAATTCTTGTTTTGAAAAAATTGTCTCCTTGATAGCTAAAGGCATAAAAATGGTTGTCCCACGAACAACAAGATGCCTTTTCCCACTAATACTACTGCCCCTAAGAACTGAACATGTAAGGTTATTATTATTTTTTAATTTAAGTTAAGGATTTTATTGAAGAAATAGATAATATACATATACTCCTGAGAACCAGTATACCAAGAGAATTGAGATAAAATACAGTAACTGAATACTAAAATCTACGCTAACTTCAAAAATACAGATAACCACATTAAGCAAATAATTGGATTAAAAAAGTGCTGTTCAGGGAAAAGCTGAAGAGAGAGTGTAAAATAAAGAGCGTAAAGGAGAAAGATGAAGGGGAAAGCGAAACATCATTTACAATGCGGTCAATGCAACGCTATGCATTTACCACGCTGCCATTACCATGCATATGCATCTAGCAAGCATGCCTCTATGATGGCAGAGAGAGCGGTCTAGCTGTCCAGGCGGAACAAGAAGGAGCAGAGAGCAGGGACTGGGGCTGAGTTTCGGGGGTAGGTTGGGGTAGTTTGTTAGACAGGGCAGGGTTGGGGGGTTCAGGGTAGTTTTTAGGACAGAGCGGGGGGTCGTGGTAGTTTTTAGGACAGTGCGGGGTAGTTTTTAGGGTACAGAGTGTAGGGCTCAGTAGTTTTTAGCACAGGTTGACATAGTTATTAGGGTTCAAGGTGGGGTGAGGGGTCAGGGTAGTTTTTAGGACAGAGCGGGGTAGGTTTTAGGGTTCAGGATGGGGGAGTCGGGGTAGTTTTGAGGACAGTGCAGGGTAGGTTTTAGGGTACAGGGCCGGGGGGTTAGGTAGTTTTTAGGACAGGGTAGGGTAGGTCTTATGGTTCTCGGTGGGGGTGAGGGGTCGGGTCGTTTTTATGAAAGGGTGGGGTATGTTTTAGTGTTCAGTGTGGGGGTGGTGTTCACTGTAGTTTTTAGGACATGAAGGGGTAGCTTTTAGGGTTTAGGGCGGGGGGTTGGGCTAGTTTTTAGGACAGGGCAGGGTAAGGTTTAGGGCAGGGGTGGCGGTGTAAGGTAGTTTTTAGGACAGAGCGGGGTAGGTTTTAGTGTTCCAGGTGGGGACAGGGGGTCGGTGTCGTTTTTAGGACACAGTGTGGTATGTCTTAAGGTTCAGGGCGGGGGTTGGGTAGTTTTTAGGACAGGGCAGTGTACTTTTTAAGGTTCTGCCTCTCTAGCTTGACCATTGTGGCACATTTCTGCCCAAATTTTTATGCAATACCACTTACAGAGTTAAATACCTGACATATCAAGTGTATATATATCTTTATATTATATGTATTCGCATACATAACATGGAGTCTATTGTTTGAAATCTTTACATATCTCTGTTCACACTACCCTGGTGCAGTCTTTTTAAAGTAGTTTGAGGGAATGTAAATGTCTTCGGTAGCACCATCAGACGCCAGAGCGACCTAATGATGGCAGTTAAACGTGCTCACTTCTTGGGTATGGATGAGCTGTTCCTTGTGAGATGCCTCATGCAGGGATCTTTGATGCTTTTAATGTTTCAGACCGGAGACCTACAGAGAGAAATGTCATCTGTGCACCTGCAGCATTGCACCGCTCTTTCCGAGAGAAAGGTATTCCGCTACAAGACAAAAAGAAAAAGCTTGCAATTAGACAATCCTTTTTCCCAATTAAGGCATCAACCCATTGTTTTCGGAGTACAAAAACTAAGTAATGCCATACTTGTACTTTTCGGAGCTTTTGGGGAGAATCTTTTAAAGTATAGAAGTGGGGGGCTTTCTTTGATAATTAACACGTTCGCATCTTGTGTCTTTATTCTATTCTAATGTGTGAACTATGAATGGAGACGATAATTTGCAAATCTTTGTGGCCTACTTCACATCACTGTGGATACATTTCGTGCAGTTTGGTTTGGCATGCCATGGCAGCTGTTGCTTGAGGTTCGTTGATTAACTGAGAAAGACGTTTAAGACGCACTAATGAGAAGATGGCATTGGCTCTGCCCAAATGTGGACTGAATCCAGATTTTGATTGAGCAGAGATTGTGTGCCTCGCTGAAATAGAACGCTTGTATTCCAGTGTTTGCCTTGTGGAAAAGATTTATGTTTAACACAACAGTATTGAGTTGGGTATGGAGACAAGCCATTGATCAAGGCTATAGGCCTGAATTATTATGAAAGTTACAACAAAGTAGTAGACCTTAGTTCTAAACAGCAAATGTTATATGCTAAAATTAATATTTCCTTTATAGTGAATTGACGCACACAGTTGTAAAGCTTATTCACATGTATAGTTTTCCATGGAATCCCGTAGATTACCATCGAAAACAGGTGTTTTGGCATTGGTAACCCTGTAACAAACCCTCCGAAAAGATTTGCACTTCAAGAATTCCTGTGATGCCATTTTAGGAAGGGTTCTAGTTTGTTTTGTCAACTGTAATTGTTTTACATATTTGTAACTAAATACCAGTAGTCGCCTCGTAGGAAATCGTACATAGACACTATTGTTTCATTGGAAAAGGTTATGTTGAAGGACAGGTATGATTTTTTTTGTTATGAGAATGTATGACAAACGCAGTTGTCTAATTTATTGTGAAAAATCAATTGTTAAAGGCAACATGCTTTAAAAGGTGGATTGTCATTATCCTCTATTAAAGTCTGTATAGAGGTGCTGCGTTACAGGAAGTCCCCTAGATTACTGTGGTAGGCAAACGTTTTGGTGTTGATTTCCCCTACTGGTTTCCTCCTACTGTGAGAATCCTTGTTATGCTCTCTTGGGAGGGATATTTATTGGGTGTATTGTTTTGCTTTCTCTGATTGTGTACACACGTTTAATTTGATGACTGAATTATTGATGGCTACCTTCTAAGAATGTTTATGCTCAGTGCAGTAAGGCTTGGTTGGTTATGGTGACTATTTATTGGTAAAGGGTATAGACCTAATTGGTTCACATGGAAAAGTTATGTCAAATGCCCTAGGTCTGATCTGTTTATTATGACAAGGTACAATAAAAGTAGTAAGCCCAACTTGTAGGCTAGTAGGCCTTTAAGGGTGGATTGTTGTTATTCTCTCAATGCCTGTAAACTGGCACTTTGTTCAATGTAATCTCACCAATTACTGCAATTAGCAAAGATTTTGTTATTGGTTGCTTCCTTTGACACCCTGTGGGTAGCAGGTTTGTACTTCGATAATCCTTGCCAGAGCCTCTTACGGGGGCACGAGCGGTGTAGTTGTCTATTCATAATTTAAAAAAATAAAAAACTACACATATACATATATAGTAGGTAGTTGGGTTAGCCCTCTTCTTCCTGTTTGAGTGTCTTTCATATTTTCCTCCATTTTATGCTAGCCTACTGTATCAGGCAAATGGTTAGCATTTAAACATGACTCAGGTCTGCCATTGCAGAGCCTTGGATGCAGTATACTTTAAAAGATGGGCATGTACTCTTTGTTTTACACGCCCTGATAGTGAAAAACTCTTACGTAAGTTTTTCACTACTGCATGGCCTATCCCTCCCATAGTATTACATTGGAGTTGCATTATTACATTTTATAAGTGTGATTTCCAAATGGGAAGAGCTAACAAGTTCATGAGTTCATATTTGGAGTCTTTGGAATTGGGAAGAAAAGCCTTATTTAGTGGTGAAGTTGAGTTTTTGATCACCATTTAAAAAATCCTGTTTCTAGAAAGTTGGCATTTTTCTGCCCTTAGCCCTTTGTGCCTATAGCCTGGCTTGGATCACATGACTGAGTGTAACTGACAGACTTTGTGAATTCCTCCGAGACAGTCACACAATAGAGGAATTAGATGTGCGTGAGTGGGCCATCTGCTGGCAGGATGGGGGACGGAGCTGAGCACAGTCTGACTTACACTTGAATAACTTATGCTCTGCTTTCACACAAAGGGCCTAACAAACCTGCATTCTCACTTCAGCCAGCTTGGAGCCAGGGTGGAGAAGGCAGGAAATTCCAAGCACTTCAAAGCCACTGTCTAGAAGCTTTGCCCACCTTCCAGAACCATTGCCTAAGTGTATAAAAGAAGGACCTCTGGCACCACCACTTCAGTACACTTCTGGACCTGTAAATACTCTGCCAGGAAGGGACTGTTGTACTGCTGAAAGGGCTTACAAACTGCTGTGCTGCGACTGTGAAGGAGCTGCTGCCTTGCTGTGCTGACCTGCTACCCTCTTGTGTGGAGAGGAAGATGTGGACCTGGAACCCATCTTAAACCCAGGACCCCAGAGTGACGCAAACGGCTAGTCTGCTGGCCTCCTTTTCTGAATCTCAGGGACATTACAGGCTTCCAACAGCTCCTGGACCCGTCTTCAGCGTGTTCCTGACCGCCCAGAGGTGACTCTCGGGTCCTAGACCCTTGGTGTGGCTCTTGAGCTCTTAAATTCCAGCGTTTGGCTCTTTGTGATGGCAAATGGGCCTGTTCGCACAGGAACCATGCCACGTGCACAAAAAATTTCCGTGAGCTGGCAAAAGCCTGTCCCTTCGCACAGCAGCATAGTCAGCCCAAGGACTGCCAGTGTGAAACTCCATCCCACCATTTGCAACGCCAGGCCTGCTCCTTGTGCCATGCTGACCACCGCCTGCACCGCTCTCCTTGCTCCTCACGTCATTCTTCAGTATAAGCTGGACTCTTGGCACAAAACTTGAGAAGGTTCCATTGCAGTCTGCTTGAGCTTTTGGACTTTGGCCCGGTCCAGTACAACCAGATGGCTGCGGTTTGTGTTTATGCTTTTACGAGCTATATTGCAGTTTATTCTTTAAAAATGATAACTGCTTTATTTTACTAACCTGGTGTGGGATACTTTTGTGTGGTGTTTTCACTGTTTTACTGTTTGAAGTGTGGCACAAATACTTTTCACATTACCTATAAGTTAAGCCTGACTGCTCTGTGCCAAGCTGCCAGGGGGTGAGTACAGATTAATTTGGGTTTTTTTGTGCCTTACTCTGACTTGGATCATGGTTGCTGCCTAACTTGGGCTCACATCTTAGTCAACCAATAACCTAATTTCTAACACCTTGTTTTCTAATTGAGTGGTTATCTTTGATTGGTATTGTCCATAGGTTATAAGTATTTATGTTCCTAGATGCCCACCATGTTTAGAAGCATTATATTGTCAATGCTGGAACTGTACTACAGGGATAAATTATACAATTTAGCTTTTGAGGGTTGCCGCCGATTGAGATGTTGGAGTCGCCAGCTTGGGAATGGTATTATAGATAGTGTATCACTGTGTTTACCTTTCAAAGATGGCTAACATTTTGCCACAGTAAATGGCAGCTCTATTGGAACTTTAAAACAACAATACACTGTACAATACCACTACAAGATGGCCTCCTCCAGTCATGTTTAGTTGTAGTTTTGTATTGCAAGCATATGACCTCCATGTTTAGGTGGTGGATTATTTTATTTTCTTCTGTTTATATTCTTTTAGTTTATGTTCCATATACCTGTTGAGTTTATATGTCTGTTTTTTTGCAGGTGGGTAAGTGGGCGAATGTAAGAATGAGTCAGTGGGTGTATTGAGTGCCTAAGCTCATAGTGACTGAACACTCGCTTTTAGAGAAAACCATGGGCATTTCAATGTTTATCTATTTTGTGTATATCTAATGTATTACACTATTCTGAGGCTTCATTATTTTCAAACTATGATGTCACCTCACATTTAGAAGCCAGAAATAGGACGACACTTCTGGATACAAGCTTCTTGTTTATTTGCACATTCAAATACTTTTTTGGTTTTAAGCGTGAATTGAAAATGTTGGACTGTGTCAAATCTTACATCTCAGACGTTTTCTGGTTTGTTTTTCCGTAACTCGTGTGATTGGTATATGATGTATGGAGTAATATACTCTTTAAAAAGAGCGCTGAATTACTTTGTCCCAGGCGTGTTGTAAGTGAGGTCACAAGTTGCCCTTATAAGAACTTCTTCCAGACAAATAGTTACATTACAGTGTCAGCCTTGTCATCAGGACAACTATTTGTTCAGCAAAGGTGGAAGGAATGACTGGTCTACTGGCTCCCTGTAAGCCGCCGCAGAATTTTCTTACACTGTGAAAGAGACTGGGTTGCTGGACCTCCTTTGCTGTACGTGTCTGTCATACGCCTTTCCTATACTTATTTCGGCTGCAGTCCCCCGTGTCTGGGTCCTGCATTGGTGTGACCTCCCAGCAAGTAGGTAAGCTGGTAGAGGCCATGTATCTGGATCCTGAGCACAAGAACAAACTGCATTGCATTGTGTGACCTAGACTCCTTGAGGCAGAAGTATATGAAACGCACTTGAAGGTATCAATTAACTAAATCATGTGCCTGGAATAAAGTAAAACAACGTAATGGCAGAAAGGTTCATGAAATGCATAGACTGCGAGGCAGAGTAATAGCAAATAGATCTCACCGAACACCTGCTGGTAAGGCGATTCAGTGAGTTAAGCTTTCAGTACTGATATCTGATGAGTTTAAAACTGAGGACCATTTATCATTCTGTTCTCACATTTTGCTTTAGTAGTGTGCTATTAGATCTCCCGGCGTGTAAAGTTCGCTTGTCTAACAAGCTGGACTCGTTGAAGAGCACGCGTTGTATTGGGCCTATAGGCAGCTACAGTGTTAGCTTTGCCCAGCTTGAGCCCTTATGTTAGCCAGAGTATACCTTATTTTGTGGACTGTAGGGAAGTGAGTAGGATGGCTTTTTCCTGCTTTTGCCTTGCCACAATCTCATCTCCGCACGTTTTCTCTCACCTGGTCATGCATGAGGTTCATATAAAGGTGAGGCTTCCTTGAAGGTCTTCGAAATAATTCACCTCGCAGTGAGCCCGTTATGAAATGTGTACAGCATGACTCTAGCTGGTAAAAGCACTACGTAAATAAACCATACATTTTCTGTTCTTCATCAGTTGTCCGGTTCACTTAGACTTTAGATTGCTCCATTTAAGTTGAAGCATGTTGTTGGTACGTGCAGACAGTGTCCAAGTGTGGTAGGTCCTTGTTATAACGGCCTCAGGTGCAAATCATCTTTTCAATTCGATTTTGAGGATTTTTTGATTACTTCTAGGGAACCATTTCAGAAACTTTGAAGACGTTGCGTAAATCATATATTTTTTACAGCCAGGATTATATATGACTGACGAAACGCTTTAAACTATAGTCACATTTTGCCCCTGAGTCACCGCCACACAGGTATTAATGGAAATGGTATCAGGACAGGTGTACCCAAGAGTAGTGGTCATATTTGAACACTTAATGTGGAGCCACTTTTGGTGCATATAGAGCTGGACTTGATTTAGGCACTCAGGTGTGTTTGTGAAGCTTAGGTCCTCCCTTCTGCCTACAACTGAGTGAATTGCTGATCACTTACATATGATAAAAAATGTTGCATTTGTCAAACATGCTGGCCAGTGGGCTGAAGTAAGTGTTGAAAATTCGATTTGATTGTGATTCTCTCAGTGTAGTCCTTCAGATCTGGTTTAGATAATGTATAAGTATTACATTACCTGAGCCAGGTAAAAACGGATTCATCTTAATCAAGTGGTTATCGCGGTGTGATTAAGCAGCATTTCCTCAAGGTAGTGGTTAGCTTAAGTAAGATAAAGGTACAAATGTTATTTTTGTCACAGGTGACAAATAGATCGTTGATGACAATTGGAGGTGGAATTTCCATCCCATTAGATTGTTGGAAACCTGATTGGTAATTACTCAGCAGGACTTTTGTTGCTAAATTTCCAGCCTATCGAAGCCTACAATAAGTATAATGAGAATATTTATTCTCGTATCAGGATGTTGAAATGAACATTGCACATTTGCTCTTAATACTAGATATTGCCTAGAACCGTGCTCACAAGAGTGGGACTCTACTGAATCCTTTGCCGCCATGCCAGGTGGAAAGGATGGTGCGCTGAGCTCCCTCACCAGCTCGGGCTTGACTTATAGAAAAAAACGTCATCACATCACTGCTCTTTTTAACTTCTGTTCTTGGCATTGTCTTTGCTCCATGTTCAAAGGTGTGACAAGGGCAATGCTACATGTATGCAGAGGGCAGTGGAAGGGGTTTGTTTGTAAAAGGTGGGAGTTTGTGAGGTTGAGGGTGTGTATTTTGTAGGTTATTGGTAGAAAATCAAAATGTACACAAGTAAGGTTGTGATATAGTACAGAGTTGCGGTTTGAAGGGGTGTATGGATGTAGAGGTAGAATTTTATGTAGGAATGTAGGAGTGTGTCATGCAACTTGGTGTTTGGTGAGGGAGTTGAGGGTGGATTGACCTTGTTTGTTGTTAGAGAGAGGTGTGTTTGTTGTGAGCTTGTGTGCATGGTTGTCTTTGTGGATGTTTCTTGGTCTTGTGTGGGTGTAGGCAGCATCTCTGCCCCCTGCCCTTGCTGGCCTGTACAGGCTCAGACAGGCAGTCACCCTTGTCTTCTCTGCTCTGCCCTTAGCCGCTATGAGCAAGTTTTGTTTCTTGAAATAGTTCATTTCATTGCATGTCCGGCATTAGTGAACTTTACATTTGTAAAATGTCTGCCTATGTTTGTCCATGTGGGACTATTCCGGCTGCTGAGTATTTTTATGCTTGCACAAGAAGAATCGTCACTCTAGTAAATCCCTTAAAGTGAGCTCTTAACACATTTTAATTTCCGCTTTTCTCCTTGAGATCTGTGTTTAGTCATGCTTCCATTTGTTGTCCGCATTCGACTTGTGGCCTGCCTAATGGTTGGGCTGATAACATCAAATGTGCTCCAAACACATAATGCATAAATAGTACCCTAGAATAGAACAAGCCCAAGCATGTTGCATCATACAGGAGTGCTTCTGAAGGAGATTTACATGGAGAACAGCAGCTCGCAGATTATAGTTTCAGCACATATCATCTGGGATGCTTCAAGAAGAAAAAGTCACTTTTGAAGTGCAATCATTTGGCAAAGCTTTTTTTCCATAACAGCAACCAGGTATGGAATTAACTAATTATGTTTGTTTGTTCAAAACCCTCTCTTTGGAAAGTTTAGGAACTGGTTAAGACCTGAGCTACTCTGTAACTCCCCTCTCAAATTTGCCTACTGTGTTGATATGTGTCTTAGGGTTAAAGAAGTCGTGATGTAAGCTTGTCATACAAAAATTAACTTACCTTGCAGGCAAAATGTACGAAATGTATCACCTAAGGAAAATGCCAAATTTGGATGTATCAATGCAGAATATTATTAGGTTTATAGGGAGGTTTGAAATGTATTGCAAATGCCATTGACCTTAATGCTTTTTCCAATTCACTTTTGTTTTCTGTATAGTGGGCTGAATGCTGCCCATTGCTTACCATTGATTGGCTTAATTGTCCCTGTCGGGTACATGTTTCTTCTTAGGTCACTTGTTGTAGACTTCCTTCCTCTTTGTGTGTATGTCCCTCCCCTGAAGAGTTGATGCTTTACTTGTGTCCTGTTTGTTAGTAGCTGCTTTTTAATTTGTGTTTAAGCCCTGTTCTCCCAGTGTGTTCCTCTCACCTTCCTTTAGCTTTTTTGCAGCTTGCCCCAAACATCCTCAACCTCTCATACTTGTTACTGCTTGCCTGCCAATCTTCCTCCCCTTATCTTGTTGCTCCTTGCCCCGCCCTCCCTCCCTTATCTTGTTGCTCCTTGCCCCCGCCCACACTCCCTTATCTTGTTGCTCCTTGCCCCGCCCTCCCTTATCTTGTTGCTCCTTGCCCCCGCCCTCCCTCCCTTGTCTTGTTGCTCCTTGCCCCCGCCCTCCCTCCCTTGTCTTGTTGCTCCTTGCCCCCGCCCTCCCTCCCTTGTCTTGTTGCTCCTGGCCCCCGCCCTCCCTCCCTTGTCTTGTTGCTCCTTGCCCCCGCCCTCCCTCCCTTGTCTTGTTGCTCCTTGCCCCCGCCCTCCCTCCCTTGTCTTTTTGCTCCTTGCCCCCGCCCTCCCTCCCTTGTCTTGTTGCTCCTTCCCCCCGCCCTCCCTCCCTTGTCTTGTTGCTCCTTCCCCCCGCCCTCCCTCCCTCGTCTTGTTGCTCCTTGCCCCGCCCTCCCTCCCTCGTCTTGTTGCTCCTTGCCCCGCCCTCCCTCGTCTTGTTGCTCCTTTCCCCGCCCTCCCTCCCTTGTCTTGTCGCTCCTTGCCCCCGCCCTCCCTCCCTTGTCTTGTTGCTCCTTGCCCCCGCCCTTCCTCCCTTGTCTTGTTGCTCCTTGCCCCCGCCCTCCCTCCCTTGTCTTGTTGCTCCTTGCCCCCGCCCTCCCTCCCTTGTCTTGTTGCTCCTTGCCCCCGCCCTCCCTTGTCTTGTTGCTCCTTGCCCCCGCCCTCCCTCCCTTGTCTTGTTGCTCCTTGCCCCCGCCCTCCCTCCCTTGTTGCTCCTTGCCCCCGGCCTCCCTCCCTTGTCTTGTTGCTCCTTGCCCCCGCCCTCCCTTGTCTTGTTGCTCCTTGCCCCCGCCCTCCCTCCCTTGTCTTGTTGCTCCTTGCCCCCGCCCTCCCTCGTCTTGTTGCTCCTTGCCCCCTCCCTCGCTCCCTCCCGTCTTGTTTCTCCTTGCCCCCTCCCTCCTGTCTTGTTGCTCCTTGCCCCCTCCCTCCCGTCTTGTTGCTCCTTGCCCCCGCCCTCCCGTCTTGTTGCTCCTTGCCCCTGCCCTCCCTCACTTGTCTTGTTGCTCCTTGCCCCGCCCTCCCTCACTTGTCTTGTTGCTCCTTGCCCCCGCCCTCCATCCCTTGTCTTGTTGCTCCTTGCCCCCACCCTCCCTCCCTTGTCTTGTTGCTCCTTGCCCCCACCCTCCCTCCCTTGTCTTGTTGCTCCTTGCCCCCGCCCTCCCTCATCTTGTTGCTCCTTTCCCCCGCCCTCCCTCCCTTGTCTTGTTGCTCCTTGCCCCACCTTCCCTCCCTTGTCTTGTTGCTCCTTGCCCCCGCCCTCCAACCCTTGTCTTGTTGCTCCTTGCCCCCGCCCTCCAACCCTTGTCTTGTTGCTCCTTCCCCCGCCTCCCTCCTTTGTCTCGTTGCTCCTTGCCTCCGCCCACTCTCCCTTGTCTTGTTGCACCTTGCCCCCGCCCTCCAACCCTTGTCTTGTTGCTCCTTGCCGCGCCCTCCCTCCCTTGTCTTGTTGCTCCTTGCCCCACCCTCCCTCCCTTGTCTTGTTGCTCCTTGCCCCACCCTCCCTCCCTTGTCTTGTTGCTCCTTGCCCCACCCTCCCTCCCTTGTCTTGTTGCTCCTTGCCCCACCCTCCCTCCCTTGTCTTGTTGCTCCTTGCCCCACCCTCCCTCCCTTGTCTTGTTGCTCCTTGCCCCACCCTCCCTCCCTTGTCTTGTTGCTCCTTGCCCCACCCTCCCTCCCTTGTCTTGTTGCTCCTTGCCCCGCCTTCCCTCCCTTGTCTTGTTGCTCCTTGCCCCCGCCCTCCAACCCTTGTCTTGTTGCTCCTTGCCCCGCCTTCCCTCCCTTGTCTTGTTGCTCCTTGCCCCCGCCCTCCAACCCTTGTCTTGTTGCTCCTTGCCCCCGCCCTCCCTCCTTTGTCTCGTTGCTCCTTGCCTCCGCCCACCCGCCCTTGTCTTGTTGCACCTTGCCCCCGCCCTCCAACCCTTGTCTTGTTGCTCCTTGCCCCGCCCTCCCTCGTCTTGTTGCTCCTTGCCCCGCCCTCCAACCCTTGTCTTGTTGCTCCTTGCCCCCGCCCTCCAACCCTTGTCTTGTTGCTCCTTGCCCCCGCCCTCCCTCTTTTGTATTGTTGCTCCTTGCCCCAGCCTTCCCACCCTTGTCTAGTTACTCCTTACCCCCCACCCACCCACCCTTCCTTTGTTGCATTACTCCTTACCCTGTCCTCCCTCCCTTGTCGTGTTGCTACTTACCCCCGATACTAGCAGTCATATAGCATTCCCCCCACACTCTTTGGTCCGTGTTGCCTCATCCCCCAGCCCATCAGTTTGCCTTCTCGCACCATCCTCCTTCCCACATATATAAAAAAAGCGCTGTGATGTGATCGGTGTCGACCATGTCATTGTTTTTTTTTATTTTAACTTTCAGCCATGCTGCATGACAGACACACTTATATATAATATGGCTAAGCATTGACAAAGATTTTGTCCCATATGCAAGAACTATTGGTTTTCCCAGTGCTTGTTCACATTGTGGAAAAATCATCCGGTTGTAGATGTTATGAGAAATTATTTTGGCGCACCACATCAGCAACTTAGCTGACTCAATAATTAGTTGATAGCACCAAGACAGCGGGTGTACAATCTAACTTTTACAGCCTGACATGATGCAACTGCTTATTGTAAATCTCAACATTTCAAGGAGTTTTGCCACAGACTGTCTGCTTGCCTCTTGCCCTGGATTATTATATGCGCTGCAGCAACCTAAACAGGTTGTCTGCGAACCAACGGACGACCAGTAGAGCATAGGTCAGTTTTTTTTTTACTGAAGAATTAGTAGCCATTCTAACATAGCATCAAACGGTGCTTGAGAATATTAGCGGACAGAGTTATTAGATAAAGGCCGCATTGGTGTCAGATGATGCTTTGAGTCTTGAGATGTAAGGGTGGCATGTGAGGCATAAAATGAGACATTTGAAAGCATTACATTAAATACTTATCTTTCAGGAGCTTTCTTCCAAGGTGTTTGACCTAAAAGATGAGGCGCTGGTCACTCCTGTATGTGCAGCTTCTTCAGTTGCTTGCAGAATATAAGTGTCTCGTTCTCCAGAAGTACAAATGAAAAAGCGACTTCGTCGAGGAATATATGCGCATTCTTCCTCCCATGTAGGAAATAAGACTAGATTAAGGAAAATCCCTAGGATGCCAAGTCTTCACATTGATTCCGATTTGAAGATTCAGTTGGTTTTGTTGTCATTACGCAGTGCATAAAGAGTAATTAACAGTGTGCTAAATTGGCACAAAATTAATTCTTATTTATTGGAAACGTATCTACTTCCAGCTAATTCTATTTGACCGTGTGGTCCAACTTTAAAAAACAAGACAAACACCGTAAAAACGGGTCCTGTTTCTTGCCAGCCCACACAACAGACGATTTGATACATAAGACTACAGATTTGATGTGGCACTGGTAGCCATTTTGTGCTGACTTTGTGATAGTTTGCATGTCCAAAGTTAGTGCCTTGTCCATGAAATAAAACCTTTTAATATATGATGTGTCATCATTTAGACAAACTGCGTTGGTTATACTTGGAGTGTTCACTGTTGACGATTGTACATGTTGAACCAACATTTGAGCTCTAATAGCAATGTGAACCAATATTTGCCACATATGTTCTGATAATGGTCTTGGTTAAACTCTTTAACAGAACTCAAATTTCTGCTGAAAAAACTGTTGCTTTTCTTAATATGAGCAACTGCTAAAGAATTAAGGAAAGCATAAATAAATAGACAATTGGTTTACCATATGAAATAGTAATTCTATAACCACTATGGAATATATTGTATATGTTTCATATGGTGTAAGCCTTTTTGTTTTGTTGTTTTCAGGTCCATTTGTCCACACTGTTGATTTATTTGCATGTGAGGAGATACTTTTCTATAAAATAAGAATTAATTTTGTTATAATTTTGTTTCACTTGTGTTTACCTTTTATGCTAGTTTAATTCTAACTTCCATTTCGGTAATTTGCTAGCTCTGCGTGATAGATTGTTGCGTAATCACAAGAAATTTGTTTTGTGTCAGGTCATCATTAAGTTGTGTATGTCATCGTGTAGATGGAACATTTCTCTTTCAGCAACATTGAGGAATTAAAATATGTTAAACCTTTTATCCCAAGGAATGCCTGTGAAAGATAGTAGAAAGTTGTCTTTAGAATCTCTCCATCTAGTTAGGTAACCCTGTAACATTTCCTAGTGATCATGTTGTCAGATCGTTCATTACAGTTCTAGCAGTAACTTGGTTCCAAGACTGGTGTCATTGTATCAAAAACTTTAGGACATTTTACTGTTGTCAAGCAAATCATCAGGCTCTCTCATGTCCGCTGTTTATTCAGGCCTGCATGGGTAGGTGGATCTCTAAATAAAAGGATCTAAGATTACATTATCAGGTTATGATCTAAGGTTACATTATCAGGTTTTAAGTGGGAGTTTGTCAGAATTATGCAGCCTCACATTGTAAACAACTAGGACTAAAAGTTAAAACGGTACTACATTCTAGGTTCCTTGCTGAATCTTCAAAACCCCACAGCATGATTCCTATCTGTATTCTTAGAATTTAGCAATTTTGAATGTCAAGATGTTCTCAGACTAACACAGAAAGGCACTGTAATCTGTAAAGAACTGTACAGGGAAAATGTTAGTATGCAATGACGTGCAACAATCCCAGTAATTCATCATGAGTATTCTTATTGTTGGGTGCCTTTTTAGTGCTACACTTTTTCAGAACTATTGAATAACTGAAGAGATGGTTAGTGCAAAAATGGTTGGCATTTATTGCTTTTTGTTTGCATTCTTTGTATGCATGGTGTTCTGATATGGCCACTTTTGCACTGTATTTAACTTTTGAATGTAATTAGCTATGGGAAGCCTTTGTTTTTAAAAAATAAAAAAAACATCTAAACATCTAGAGGCCTGATCCTGAATACATTTGGGCCAGCCTCCCAGACACCAACACCCAAGTTTCAGTTGACTTGGCATACTTATCGTCAGCTGTCTGAGAGATGCCCATAAAAAGGGTGTGTGGACTTCAATAGTAATCGTGGTGAGCAGAAAATTAAGACTGTAACATGGAAGCATTTGCTCATAGGTGAAGCCTGAGGCAGTCAAGGAAAACATAGGTAGGAGGGATGAGTAATGTGAGTTTTTAACTGGTATTCTTATTAGAGGATTTTGAATGCCATTTAAGAAAATACTTTTATTATTATTATTGGGCCATCTGGTGAACTTTCAGCCTCGGCAAAGCATTCCAAGCAAAAATGCTCCAAAGATGTTCCAATAACTTCATATACGTTAAACTTAAATGATGAAGCCACTCCATCTGACTCATTATTTCAGGAGATAATAGGTTCGGCTCTCATTGAACTCTGAAATGGATTACCTAGGACTGCTCTTATCTTTGTCAATGCAGATTTCCCAGAAGCACCTGATGAGCCAGTATTCAAAGGCTGGTCATAGAGAAGAGGCTCTAGGTGAAATTTGGTCAATGTATTTACCATCAAACCAAGTTTAACTACGCAGTTTGGAAGGGGAGATGAAAGAGGGTGAGATAGGAAAAGAGGAATGAAAGCTCGCTAATATTGCTAAAGCTAAATTTGGATGCTTCTGCTTCAGCGACTTTCTCAATATGTGTTCTTCCTATGCAGAATATTTTACATGGCAATTTCTGATGGATACATATACCTGTGGATTCATTACCTTTTGAATACTCCCAATGCACCAGCATTCAATAGTATTTGTTTCTTTCTTGCTCTCCACGTCGACAAGGACTTCGCAATAGAATGGCTTTGCACGCGACTCTGTCTGACGTCATCGGAACCATAAGATGTCCTTGCGGGCATGCCGACATCAGTTCCCTTTTTTCCGCACCTTCAACGCTAACGGTTTTTCTACCTTTCCGCATGGTTACACTGTTTTGAGAGAATTTCATTGTTGAAGTTTTGTTTGTGTGACAATTTGTCTGCCGATGAAGTTGGGCTCAAACACTTTCGAGAGTGTGGAGGTCACATGTCTCTGACGGACCCGCACAAAAATTGCCTCTGGTGTCTTAGTTTGGGCCACAACGTCAGGGGATGCTCTTCATGTCAGAGCATGAACCCTAAGGCACTAAAAGAAAGGAAGGCAAAGTTTTTCCTGGCGATGGCTAAAAAGGAGAAGCAGGCAGTCATAGATCCAGGCCTCGAGGGGAGTCGTCGTGCCACAGGTCCTCGAAGTCACAAGAGAAACGGCGATGCCATTGTTCACGGCGTCGGTCATCCTGGGATACCAATCCTCGATCTTTGTCTCCGGCTTTGAAGTCCTAGCGCCACTCAACTTGGGAAGTGAGCCCCACTCTGTCTCCGCCACAACCAAAGTCGCCTGATGTGCCACCAGTGCCGTCTTTGGTGGAGATCTCGGGTCACCCACGAGAACTGTGGCGCAGTGCTCTCCTGTGACTCCACCGGACCAGGAGATTGAAGAGCAGGCGAAAGGTCCGGTTCACCCTCCACAGCAGGAGCAAGAATTCCTAACCTTTCCAGCCTTAGGAACGGGTCCTATAAACTGTTTAAATGCTCTTTAACATTTTTAATTGAACAATAATCCCATCTGCTGCGCCTGCGGGCCTCACTGGTCCATTGACCTTCTCTCTGGGAAATTTCCCAGCGCCATACAGGCAGACTCCTTTCCTGCTTTTCATGCCTATGGCTCTGTATCCATGGCCTGTAACGGCGCTGAGAAAAACACCATCGAATGCACGGTGGCGCTGACTCCGCCGTCGGATAAATCTCATCCGGCGTAGGGTCATTCTACCACTGCCCAGTGTAAGGTCCCTGTGCCTACCCCAGCTTCTCTGGCACCGCAACAGGCTTCTTCAAAGCTGGCGTATTCTTTTTCAGTGCCGTGGCTAAGATCCAGGAGGGAAGCCGTGATGCTCTTGAAGGACCAGAAGTGTCAGGACCTCAAAGAAGGGGCGGTTCTAATGCCTTCTCAGGAGTGTGAAGGCATTGAGGTGGTGGGTGGGCTGGGCAAATCCCCTGAATGGAAGTTATTATTCCCTGGGGGCATACCCCTTCCAGAGGTTACCCCATACCATGGGGTAATTAGGATGGCAGCAGAACTTCTAGACTTACCACTGCCCAGTACAGAATTAAAATCAAACATTTTAACTGAGGTTCTTCATTCTTCCTCTGCGGCATAGGAGCCCCTGCTGCACAATGAAGCTTTGTCAGAGCCAGTCTTAGATCTGTGGCAGAAGCCTGTTTCCTCTCCTGCGGTTTCTAAATCTATTGCCAGGAGGTATCAGTTTTTAAGTCGGCATCCAACACCTGAAAGCCTGGTGGCACAGGCTTTATTTTCTTCAAGGTCTACACCTGGTTTCTTTCCCAGGACTCCTGCTGACAGGGAGTCGAAGCGAATGGAACTGTCGGTGAAAAAGATCTTTTCATCAGAAAGTATGGCTTTGAAGATGGTGAATGCCACTTGCCTGTTGGCAGGTACATCCATGCGCTGATGGATTCGGCCAAAGAAATCATCCCCAAACTGCTGCAGTATGTGCAGAGTCATTTTGCAGAACTATTGCAGGATAGTCAGGCGGAAGCGAAGCAGGTCATACCGTCAGGCCTGGATACGGCAGACTCTGTTGCAAGAGCCATGGGGACTTCAATTGCCAACAGAAGGCATGCATGGCTGAGAGTATCGCAGTTCTCCCTTGATGTGTCAATGGATCCAGGTTGTTTAACGGCCAACGTGGATTCAGCCTTAGCGGATTTAAGGAGGGCAAGGCCACTGCCAAGTCCTTAGGTCTCCTGACACTCTCCATGACCTACAGACCTCTGCGGCGTAGGTTTAGGGCGTTAGGCTGGAGCTCCTCCTTTCGTGGGAGGCAGCACTTCCAATAACAGCAATCTGCAAACCCTCTCTATAGATCCTACAGAGGTCTTGTGAGAGCTAATCAGTGTGGTGCGGTACACCAGCATTCCTCCTCCTTTACTTCATCCTCCTCTGCCCTTCCCTTCCAGGAGCTTTCCTCTCCCTTTCCTCCCCAGCAAAGTTTTGTACGAAGAGCATCTGCTGCTGCTTCAGCAGGAGGTACAAAATCTGGTTTTAAAGGGTGCAGTAGAGTTGGTTCCGGAGCAGGAAAGGGATCAGGGTTGTTATTCAAGATAATTCCTGATCCCCAAAAAGGATGGTCGTTTACGGCCAAGCCTAGACCTGAGGATTTTGCATTGGTTCCTCAAACAGGAAAAATTCAAAATGTTGACACTAGCACAGGGGCTTCTTGGACTGTACAAAGAAGACTGGATGGTTTCCATAGTCTTGCAGGATGCATATTTTCAAATTCCCATCCTCCAGTCTCACAGGAAGTATCTCCGGTTTACAATAGGGTCGCAGCATTACCAGTTTGCAGTCCTTCTGTTTGGTCTTACTTCTGCACCTCAAGTCTTCACAAAGGTGATGGCAGTGGTAGCTGCACATCTCAGAGGGTGGGTAATACGAGTATTCCCTTACCTGGATGTTTGGTTGATCAAAGCCAAGTCTCCGTAGTTGGAGCAGCATCACTTGCATTTGACAACCCAGCTGTTGTTCAACCTGGGGTTTTCCATCAATGTGCCCAAATCTCACCTGGAGGCCTCTCAGCGCTCCTTGTTTATTGGGGCGGTACCGGACACCACAGTGAATTGTGCCTATCCCACTCCACAGAGGATTGAAGACATTCAGGCTATGTTTCCAATGTTTCAAAATGGAGCGTGCGTTCTAGTCCTATTGGTCTTGCGTCTGCTCAGTCTGTTCGCTTCCTGCATTATGTTGGTCACTCATGCACGTGAGGGCCCTCCTGTGGTGCCTCTGCAAGAGTGATTTCAACACAGCGGGAATCTCAAGGAGTCATTAAGGATCTCAAGGAGCAGTGCAACGGATATTCAGTGGTGGTTGGTGGATAGCAACTTAACACAAGGAAGGCCATTTTGCCTGCCAACTCCGATGGCCACGGTCAATACAGATGCTTCCACTGTAGGGTGGGGAGCACATCTGGGGTATCTGGAGGTCAGGGGTCTTTGGTCTTCATAGGAACAGGTGCCTCATATCAATCTCTTCTAATTGCGTGCTATACGTCTGGCTCTCACGGCCTTCCTCCCTTCCATTCGCGATCGGTCAGGACAGGTCTTGTCAGACAACACTACCACGATGCGGCACATCAGCAAGCAGGGAGGAGTAGGGTCATATCTTCTCTGCAGAGGCGCTCTATGATTCTGATCCTGGGCTCAAGACCATGGGATTTGCATAATAGCAAATCATTTGTCCACAGTCCTCAACGTACGTGCGGACAATCTCAGTCAGCACTGCTCAGTCGACCACAAATGGAGACTTAATTGAGAGATGGTTCTTCATGTCTTCTGGTTGTGGGAGATGCCTCAGATAGACCTGTTTCTACTTGGGAGAACACAGACTGCCCCTTGTTCTGCAGCCTCCAGTATCTGATTCAGGGAACGCTGGGGGACACGTTTTATTTGAGCTGGAGCAACCGACTGCCTTACGCGGCGTCCACCCCAACCCAAAATGCCCTTGATTCCTCAAGTTCTGAGGAAGATTTGCCAAGATCAGGCCCAGTTCATGTTAAGAGCTCTGGATTGGCCACGAAGGGTGTGGTTCACAGACCTCCTGCAGCTCTCACTGTGCCCTCCGCTCTGTCTCGCTCGCAGAGCAGACCTCCTCTTACTGTTGCAGGGGCAGATTCTACACCCCCACCTCCAAAGCCTGCACCTGCATGCCTGGAGATTGAGCAGGGCAGCCTGAATTCCTTTTGTCTTCCCCCTGAAATGTTGGATGTTATTTTATCAGCCAGGCGATACTCCACCAAAACTTTTTATGCTGGTAGATGGGCCAAGTTTGTCAAATGGTGTGAGGACAGACATGTTAATCCTTTAAAGGCCCACTTATCCAATTTTTATCAATTTGCTCTTTAGTTGGCACAACAAGGTTTTGAAGTTGCGGCAGTGAAGGGCTATCTGTTTGCATTCTCTTCATTTATTTGCTTACCTAATCAACCCTCTTTGTTTAAGTCCCGTATGGTTTTAAGGTTTCTTGAAGGTTTGACTAAAATACTTCCTCCCCCTCCATTTATAAAGCCTCAGTGGGATTTAAATTTGTTTTTATCATACCTGATGAGTACACTGAGCCGTTACATAGATGCCCATTAAGTAAAAACTGTTTTTCTCATACCTATTTCGTTGGCTAGACGTGTTAGTGAGCTGCAAACTCTGAGTGTAAAACCCCTGTTTTTCACTTTACATGCCAACAAGGTGGTTTTGAGAATCGGGGTGGCTTTCCTGCCAGAGGTAGTGACTCCTTTTCATTTGTGGCAGTACAACACCCTTCATCCTTTTACCCTTCTCCCCATCCCTCTAAGGAGGAGGAAAATCTACATTGTCTGAATCCAGAGAAAGCGTTGAGCTTCTAAATGGACAGGATGAGTGATTGTTAGGATCAGCTGTTCATCGGTTCCGTAGGCAAGATGAAGGGCAAAGCGGTCCACAAAAGAATGTTGTCAAGGTGGGTCATCCTTTGCATCAAAATGTGTTATGCATTGGCAAACATAGAACCTCCCGAGGGTATTAGAGCTGATGCGACCAGAGTAGTAGTCTACTACTTCCGCTTTGGCTAGAGGTGTACCAGTGGTTGACATTTGCAAAGCAGAAACCTGGGCTTTCCCTCCACACTTTCGCAAAACATTACTACTTGAAGTCAGAAGAGAGGAGGGACGGACATTTTGCCCTTTCAGTGATACAGGATTTCATGGTATAGGCAGCGCGGGAGTGCTTTGGGACTCTATTCAAAAGGTGAGGAATCCACAGGTAGATGTATCCATCAGAAGAACAAGTTGCTTACCTTCGGTTACACTTTTTCTGGTGGATATAGTATCTACCTGTGTATTCCTCACTGACCCACCCGCCTCCCTGTTGCCTGTCTGGATGTACAAAGAAGGAATGTTTATATGTGTGATATGTGTTACAAATTGTATATATAGAATGTATGTTTATATGCATAAATGTGTATAAATCATTGAGTTGAGTTTGCAAATGTTGTGTTTGCGATGTGCCTCTAAGACACAAAAAAAAGTGGGTGAAACGGACGTCAGCACGCCAGCAACTACTTCATATGGCTCCGATGACTTCAGATGGAGTCACGTACAGAGCCCTTCTATTGTGACGTCCTTGACGACGTGGAGCGCTAGAAAGAAAGAATTCACTTGAATGCTGGCGCAATGGAAGTATTCAAAAGGTGAGAAATCCACAGGTAGATATTGTATCCACCAGAAAAAGTGTTACCGAAGGTAAGCAACTTGTTTTTTGAGACTGTAGTTTTAAATAATAATATGATGAAGACTCAAAATGGTTTGCTTAAGAATGTAGTAAAGGAATTAAAACACATTAATGCTTGCATACCATCATTGGTTAGGCCGATAGACGAGTAAGTCCATAGAAAGGAAAGGAACCTGTACCTTCACATAAGGGAAAAGAGGTAGAAGAGAATACCATTGTTTATATTTTACATAGACCAGTGCTGATCAAAAGGCAAGGGGATTTTTTTAATAGGATGTATTACATGCATTGAAGGAAACAGCTGTGACTATCTGAAAGGGTCAAGTTTGTCCAAACATGTTAGAGAGTATTCTAAAGAAAGAATCTTTAAAACAGTTGAGGGCAAAAAGGGTACAAAGCCACCCATCCCCCAAGGCAAGGCAAAATTGAGAAAATTAATTCTGAAAAAGGTGGTAAAAAATCTGAACGTGAGTGAATTGAATAATGTGTTAGATCAGAGTGGGAATAATAGCTTAGATGTCCGGGAATAAATAAATATAAAAAAGGGTGATCACCTCCACGTGAAACAGAAACATTGGGTTGAATCTAGAGAGATAGAACCTCAGCATGTATCCCACAAGGAACACAAGCTAAAACAAGTATCTAAGGTAAAGTTGGAGTGACCCTATCTAAATAATAAAGAAGGGAATAATTACTTTTTCTGTGTTTTAAAATAATCCGATCACAAAAGAAATGTAAAAAGTGGAGAAGGTATTCGTCCTTCATTGAGAACTCTATCCTTAAATGATACACGTACCCTTTGTACAAGGTAAAGACAGGAAGGAAGTCTCTGACACGTGGCTTTCATCGTTCGTGGTAATTAAAGTTGATCGGTAATGCCGAGCATGAGCAAACTCTTTGAGAAATAAGAATAGCACCAAGAGAGGAAGTGAAGCAAGTTCACGCTAAGGCATTCTAAAGCAATCATGCTGGTTTATGCAGCAATCAATTCTATTTATCCTTGAACAATGAAATTTGGGAGGTGCAAAAGGGATCTGTGGGATTAAGTTGAGAAAATCGGAAAATAATCTTGCCACAAACTAAAGAGCCTTGGCAGAGTGTATTTACAGATTGAAAATTGATATGCTTGCTTTAGTCCCATGTGTGAAGTCACAAGTATCAGCGATATGGAATAGAATGAGTATTCTCCAGACAACTTGCTATTTTACTTCTGGAATGTTCACTGTTTAAGCAGATTTGGATTGCATTTATCGAGTACTAGTAGGGATTGATATTATATGCTTCCAGGAGCCTTGTCAGAAACAAAACCTATTTTCGATGCATTTGCTCAAATCTTGTCCCAAGCAAGAACCATAAGTTCTGAGTGTCCCACAGTTGGTTTCGAATTGAATACCTACAGAGGCAGCAAAGAGGATAAAGCAGTTATGGACAGACTGTGTTTTTATTCATGCATGCATAGAACAGCAATGTAGCATTAGTAGAGAAAATAATTCTGTTGACTGAATATCTAATGTTGAGGAATAAGTCTTTCTATATGAATCAGCAAAAGCCACTTAATGATGATCTAAGTAATCTATGTCCTTTGTTTCCTAATAATTTAATTGTGATAACGCAGGATTTTAATTTACGCTTGAACCCAAAGCAGGAGGATCAATGTCACGTTGACCTATTGTCAATGGTTTTTCCAAACTGCATTAGACCTAGAATGGCCCACGATATGAAAAACTGTCTTGTGCACTGGGCCTTTAGATCTTTAAATGATTGTTTTAACCACATATACCTGCCTCGCAAGCTGTTTTACACGGCAACCAGACTTATCGTATATAATATATTTTTATTCAAGCCTGACCCTTAGAGCTGCTTAGTTAATTTAGGTGGAAGCGATCATTTAACTTTGAGAGCCTCAATACATCTGAAGATGAACAATGAAGACCAAATTAACCCATTGCAGCTTGATTTTACAAGGCACTCAGCAATGTGCATAGACAATATAGATCTAGCATTACTAAATACAGGTTGTGGGTACTTTGAATTTGGTGAGCTTGGTAAATCAACAGGATATTATTGATTGGTATAATAATAAAGAAAAGAGAAGTCTTTTTATTGTTTGATAGTCAGTCTGAATAAGAAGATTCACAGTTTGAAGTATGTGCCTAGGAAAGTAAAAAAGGACATATAGTTTGATGTTCATTGCCAAAATTAAAAAAAGAAAATGAGGAAATGAAAGCAGAATCATAACCACGACTGGGATGAGAGATGTACAAACAGTATTCTGAAACCAAAGTGGAATACAAGGCCTTGATAAAAATGATACGATCTAGTATTATTATTTACTTTGGGAGCAAATGATGAAGGTCATTTTGTCAAAGGAGATGACAAAGGTTTGAATATTAGTTCAGAATGGTTCTGGTGCAGAGACAAGTGCGCCCTGGTATATGCTACATTAAGAAAGCTTACTTTGAGTGTTTGAAAGAATCCTATGTCAATGGAAGTTAACATAATAAGGCTGGGCTGCATTTATGTGATGAGGAACTACTCTCGTTCTTGAGTGTAAATTCTCTGAAAAAGTTACTCTTCGCTCTTCATTTGTCAAGAGCAGATGGTCCTAAAGATGCCTGTAATAATAATTAAAGCAAATTTGGTGGTGGACCAGGATATTTGCCTTAGTTTTCCAATATATAACTAAGTGCGTACAGTCCCTCAAAATTGGAGAGATGCTACACATTTAAAAAAAAAAAAAAAGATCCAAACAATTTTTCATCTCATTAGTTTAGTAGATGTTGGAGCAAAAGTTTACTCATGAGCTATATTCCAATATATGAAGGTTTGGATTGACAGCAATGATCGTATCTCAATTCCGGCAGGAGGATTTAAAGCAGGACATTCAACCTTAAATCATTGTTTTAGCCTTGAGACAGTTTCCCAGGAGTCAGTCTAAACGTGTTAATCTGTTGTGCTATTTTATAAATGTTTACACTGTCTTCGATTTTGCTGACCGGAAGATCTTGAGGCAAAAATTAGATTATTTGAAAATTCCCTGAGGTCCACTATCAGCATTACTAGAATTACTTAGGCGGAGCTGGGCGAGATTGGAGTTGCAAAAACGTGGCTCACTATTCTGTAAAATCGTAATAAAAATTGTGTATGCCAGTGGTGCGTATTAACCCCATTGTGTTTGCACTTTATCTTGCTGATCTGCCAGTGTTTCTTTTAAAGACCCATTCATTTTCTCCAAGTATTTTGGGGGGGGGGGTAGGAAGCATCTTGTCCCATGACTACTTTATGCTGATGACTTAGCAACAATGGACATGACACAAATGGGGCTTGAAACAAATGTAATTGCATTTAATAAATATTGTTATGCAAATGCAATACCTAATATTATGGAAATAAACAATAATTGTGGTGTTTGCCCATAAATGTAAATCTGTTACACAGTCAATTGGAGAGCCAATAGCGGAGGAAGTTTCATCATAGAGGTATGCTGGAATGAATTTCAATTGTAGGCTAAATAGGAAAAGTCACTTAAGCACTTTAAAATCTCATACACCAACAACAGTGAAGGGGGAGGGATGATTTAGGTGGCCCATCTTCTTTAAAGCCAGTATTGACTGCATATAAAGCTATGGTAACTTTGCAAATGTTATATGGGCAGAGATTTTATGTTTTTAGAGGTCTGATTGGGAGAAAGTGGAGGGCCACTGTTTGAAAACTCTGTTAAGTTTACCAAAACGTATAAAGGCACAAGCTGTGTGAGTGGAAGCTACTGTGAAATCTTGTATTTATATTGCTATGACTCAGAGCATAGGTTTTGGTATTATCAAGTAACTGTTTTCCAGTTGAAGGTGTCCTTTACTTTGGGTATCAAATAACTAATAGTGAATTAATGTGGGCAAGGATGCTAAGAATGCCTGTAATTGCCAGATATTTTAATCTTGACAGTTTTATAATAGAAACCCCTTTGCTTTTATCTCAGAAAGAAATATGTGGCCGGAACATAGCAGAATCAAGTGTAAGAGACCTTATTTATGTGGCTCTGAAGAGTTGAAAACATTTCTTACGACACTCATGGCAGGATTTAACAATATATCTATATAAGACAGATTTGCCAAGCCTAGCAATATAAAATTAATTTTTAAAATTCAGAGTAGGCTTAAATCCATTATATGCTTACTGTGAGAGTTTCGTTTTTTTTAGAAGGCTGTGGATTGAGGGAGCAGTTGCAAGGTTACATAGTGTTAGATTGTTTACATTTTGTTTATCTCTGATGCATTATTTTTTAAACCAGTGCTACTCAAACAATGAGATAAGTTCGCCTCTGGATGTAGCAAGATGTTTATATGCCATGCAATTTTAAAAGTGACTTGTACTGTGGGAAGATTTTTAATGGCTGTGAAAAGTCTGAAACTTTTATACTGAATGTATCAATGAGTGTGTGTGTGAATTTTTGTGCTCTTTATTAATAGGATATGGTCTGGTAAATAAACTTCAGTTGACTTGTTACCTATTAATGAATGGACTTGTTTAGACACTGCAGGTGTTTTGGTTTGTAGTTATCTAATCAGATAATCAAGAGGTCTTTGGTGAAATGTCTAGTGTGTATTGACATATGTAAGTTGAGAGATTCAGTTTGGAAGTTTTTATTTTATTTTATTTAAAAACATATATATATATATATCGTATTGCCTAGCAAGGCTCTTGTGGAAAATACCAACAGCTTACAGTGGGCTTAGAGCTCGCCTATTGCTTACCATTTGTTAGCTTTGTTGTGTCATTTGCTTTCTTCTTAGTCAATGGCTTGCCTACCTTTTTAGGGTCGAGCCTGCGTCGCATGCGCTTGCGTTTCGCTTGCGAGACGCTTTAGTAGATAGAAAAGGGATCGGAGCCCCTTCCATGTTACGGCCGTGTCTTTCGTTGGTTCGTGGGCTTGCCTTTCAAAATCTGCTTGCTTTCATTAATGGAAGACACGCATACGTCATGCCTTTTTACAGTGGTTAGCCCTTCTCGAGCGCAGCGACCAAGTACTGAAAACATGCGAGGCTCGTTGTTTCCCGTCAGGTTTGTGGACTACTTTTTATCTTTTTTTCCCGGCCCGATCTCGCTTGGCAGAAGTCCAGTGCTCTGCATGACATCGACCCTGTTACATAGTTAATTGCACTTTTGCATAATTTCACTTTTGCCGATAGGTTTCACTACGAGTGAACTGTAGCAGCGCAATTGTGCTCTTTATTTGCATTTTTTTTTCTACCTGCATGCCGTCTTCAACTGTCCGTACGAGTGAACTGTAGATGTGCGATCGCGCTGTTTTTTTCCATTTAATGTGGCAAGAAAAGTCCGGTTGGGAGTTTACAACTACTAATAGCTGTAACTCGGAGAAATGCGAGATCCTATTGCATTGCAAATGCTTGTTTTGTGTTTGTCCCCCTTCTGAAATATAGCCTTCTACTGCTCACACTTAAAAAACTACTTATTTTTTGGATTCTTAAGGCACTCTTACAGGTCATCTCTCTCCCTTCAGCTTACCCTGAAAATGCTCTCCACACTTGCTCCCTCCCTCATGTGATGCTCTTCCTGTTGGATACCAGGCTTCCACCTCATGTACTCCATGTTACTCTCTCCTACCCCACTCTGCATTTTTTTTATTAATTCTCCTCCCCCTTGTCCATTGCGCTCCCTACTCACTTCAACTTTGGTACCCCTCATCCACTCCTTTATTGCTCCCCAACCTCTTGCAGTCCTTAAAATGCTTATTATAACACTTTTTTTGCAGGGACCAACAGCTTCCATTTGCTGCCGTTGCACTCAGCTTTCACAATTTCACTTTTGTGCAAGTGAAAATATTTTTTTTCATTAACCGCTGCAAGTGGTGTCTGCCATATTGGATCAGTAAATAAAGTGATGCTTGTGTCGTACATGCTTGATGAATAAGAGTGCATACGGCATCATCCATGCACACCCCTGTTGAATGGTGCAGCTGCACTAATGCACTCTTCACATCAGTGTTTATCAGTGACAATGGAGAATCTGGGGAGCGTCTTTATGAACTTTCATAGAGTCAAGACTTGAAGACCAGTGACTTTCCAAGTTCCATTGCTTGATAATATACAGAACCAACAGAATTGGATACAGTGCTCTTTACTTTAGTGACCAAACCATGGTCTAATGCATGCTACCTATAAACAAGCCTTTTTTAGTACCTCTCGTGTATTCTTTTCATGTTTTAATTGCATTTGTAAGCACATATTTGATTGCACAGCAGACTAATTGCTTCAAAGTGCTCTCGGAATATGGAAAATAGTTAGGGAATTTGGAAATTAAACTCGTGGTTAGTACCTTCCATATGCTTTGTGAAGAAGTGGGTCTTCAAGTATTTTCTGAGCTTTCTGAAGACTTCAAGATGAAGAGGCAGAGGTAGAGAATTATAGATGAATGAATAGGTGAGCAGAGGTGTTTCCCCAAACCCCTTGTATCTTGAATGTGGCAGGCAGGGATGGGTCTGAGAGGTAACCATTAAGCATCTGGTCAAGCGGAAAAAGGGTAAGACAGCTTGAGTAAGTACTCGGGATCATGGTTATGTCGCCTTTATGAATCTTTCTGTAAATGATATTTGTAAGACTGCTGCAAGGACTAGGGACTTTCGGTGGTGTAATCAGTGCTGGCAGTTTGTGGCATGACCTACGTGGCAACAGTGGCAGATGCAATGCTGTAGGTCTCCTCACCAAATGCCCCAATATCCTGCATTCATCCTCCTCGCTCCGCTCTGCATCAGGGGCGTAATGCTGCTGTGACAACTTGCATCATGACAACCCCAGCATGCCATTCATTGATTGAATTTTACATCAGCTGTGCCGACACTGAGCAATACATCGTGAGTGCATAGCCTCGGCCCGCGTGCACGAATGGCGAGGTGGATAAGCGGACGCCACTGGGCTGCATTCTCGGACCATAATCTATATCCAGCTGGGACAGTCTCCCATGCGGTGGGCGGCTTTGTTATCCATCCCCACCTTTCCCAGTACTGCCAGTGGAACTTTGGACGACACACTTTAGCAGGGACCCTTGCAAGGGACTGCTCCCAATGCACCTGATCGGCCTGGTGGTGCAGCCAACTGGCTCCCACTACAGGCTCGGCCAGACAGCGCCTTCTTTTTACTCCTGCCCTGCTGGCCACACAAATGCATGCTCGGCTCCCTCCTGGTGTTGAGATCGCCTCGCTCGGCCTTCCCTGTTAAACTCCCTGGAGGGTTTGGCCACATAGTCCCACTGATAGCGGGCCACCCAGAGGCCTACGGCGTGAACACTAATCTAAGTCTTCTGCTGACCCACAGCTGGAACCCCAAACTCCTGCAGCACATGTGAACCCTCACTGTTCCTTTTACAAGATTGGGCGAGGAAACCCAGGGGCCACAGGGGATACAGCGCACCATGGTGCCTTGTTAAACACAAAGTACTTCATTTTGAATGGCTGTGAGTGGAACACAGCACACTCGCCACTTTCTGCCTGCACCATTCATTCCTGGTCCTCTTTCTTCTGCACACAGCAGACTGGACTGGGAGGGGGAGGGAGAGAGTGTCGGGGGGGGAGGTGAAGGATGAAGGAGTATCCAACATGAACATGCTTGTTGTAATCATGACAAATGACTATACATCGTCACAAACTGGGCAAAAGTGCTCCATTCAGTGCACAGTGGAGCCAGTCAAGGTCTTCAGCCGTCTGGGGCATCACTCATGCGGGTGTGGCAGAGTCTAGCCTGGAGAGCCAAGTCAATGTGGAGCTTTCGTTGCTGGAGGACTTGGACATAACTTTATCCAGCTCTGACAGAAGTGACAGGTCCTGGATTGTGGCAGCAGCCTGGAGGGCCATCCGGCATTTATGGATCATCTGCTCCAGGTCTGGGGTACTGCAGAAATGTGGGAAGCTGGCCTGACGCCAGTGTCTGTGGCCCTCCCCAGTTGAGGCAGTCCTTGGGGCAGCGTTGGGCTCAGCGGAGCCTGGAGGGGGCGAGATTGAAGGTTTCAAACCACTCCTGGGCAGCCTTAGGATCTGTGAAGAATGTTGTTTGACTGTTGTGTATCTCACAAAGTATCGCTGGGAACAGAAGTGGATATTTGACGTTTAGGGCTCGTAGGCACTGTTTGACTGTGAGAAAAGAATTCAGTTGCCTTTGCACTGTCAGAGAATTATCAAGAAAAATCATTTTTTGTACATTCTCTGCTGTCAGATCTGGTAGTTTTCGGGCTTCTTGTAGGATTGCCTCCCAGTCACGATAGTGCAGCAGGCGTATGACCATGGGGCATGGATTCGCTCTTGGGAGTGGTCATTGTGTGGACACTCGATGGGCCAGTGCAGCTGTGAAGAAGGAAGACAGTGCTTTAGTAGGTAGAATGCTCTACAGCCAACCCTCCACGTATGAAACTGTATCTGAATCCTTCACGTTTTTCGGGGAGGTTAATAGCGTGAAAGTTGTTCCTGCAGGAGCGCCCTTCTGCAACTTCAGCTCCCTTCTCTAGTACGCGTACATGTTCCTGAAGGACATCTAGGTTCATCTCTGTTTCCCTCATCTGAGTTTGCAGCGTTGATGTAGGTTGTTCAGCAGCATGGATCTTGTCCACCAGATTATGGTTGTCCGCTCACAGTAGGGTTAGGTCACAGCTGCCACCGGGTATGTCCTTTGTTCCAACGAGGTGGGAGAGCTTTCAATGACCGCCAACACTGCATCTAATTTACTATCTTTAGATGCTGTGCCAGTGTCCTTATCAGGCGAAGTGTGGCCTCTAGTGGTGGTGAGGAGACCTTCTTAAAGTGTGCCGGGGTATTGTGGGCACCCTAGTGTAAGCATCCCATGGCAGATGACATGGTGAGTAGCGTGCAGTGGAGTCACCGTCCACTTCAAGGTTTTGGGCCCGCTTGCATTTGCCAGGCAGGTGAGGCAGAACCACGCAGCACAAGCAGCCCAGTTTGTGACTGCAGATGTCAGTGTCAGGGCTTGCAGGAGAACGTGTGCAGTTTGAGGTAAGTTCCAGGGGAAAAAGTCCACTGTGCAAAAAAAGAAGGGCCTGCTTGCACCTCTAGTTCTCTGGAGTCATGCAGCATGAGCAGCCCCACAGAGTCTAGTTAAAGGGCTTCCTAGGAGTACTCAGAGGGTCGAGTAAGTTAACAAGATGGCATTGTACCTGGTTGCAGGAGGAAGAGTCATAATCTCTTCTGTGGTAGTTGAGTAATCTGAGGTCAGAGTGCCTCACAAAAACAGGGCCCTGGCCATTATGCAGGAAGTGGTCATCCAGTGACTGAAGAATGTCAGGATCCCAGCTGAGCGATATTGTTTCGCTAGGTTGACATTTGGAAAAACCGTCTTACGTTTACGTGAAGACTGTGAAATGTTTATCTATGTGTGTGTATACGACTTGCATTTATACCTGTGTAAAACATAGGAGATTCCCTAATATATAGCACCCATATTCTACCGGGTTGACATGATCTCCAGACTCAGTGACCTGGAGGAATCATGTTCCTTTGGCACCGCTGTCCCAGATCCCTACTTCCCACCTCGGTGTGCCCAGCTAACTTGGAAGCCTGTGAAATTCCGGAATCTGCATTTACCGAGACGTTGGTGACCTGCTCCATGGTAACCTTACCCACACAGTGTCTTCGATACGAGCACAATCTGATTTTTTTTAAACCCTTCTGCTTGCCAGGCGAGTGGCCCTCGTGAAGAAGGTCATGCTACTTCGCAAGTTATCATTTTTCCAACCTCCCCTTGTATGTCCCGAAATCCTTTTTCCGTACACTAGACAAACTCACAAGAGACCTCGCCTGGCCTAACACGAAATGCAGGGCAGTGCTACACAAACTACAATTACCGACTGCTGAAGGGGGACTTGCAGTTCCAAACTTTGAGCACTATTACCTGGCCTCACAGTTATAATGGGTGTCCAAATGGATGGCAGGACCGTACTTATCAGACACCGCCACAACACCACCAGCCTGGACCAGCTACACAGTTTGCATCTATTTCATCTCTGCGCCAGTCTCCTCCGTCTCCTGCATTACTCCAAGTGGCACCCGTTGTTTTAAGCATAGTCTCCAAATTACCAAAAGTGTCCAGCCAAATGCTTCTGCGCTGCTGGGAACCCCAAGGGAAGTTCCGATCACCTCTGCAAGGGAGCTCGCCCTCTGGCATGAAGTAGGCTAACGTACGTTGGGGGATCTTTATTGAGATGGCTCTTTTGTACCCATCAAAACCCTAATGACAGGAAGGACTCCCGCCTGGCCATTTCCTTCTCCATAAATCCATAATTGGGGCACTTGACTCGTACTGGGGTGGCATGCCGCAGAACACCCATTGCACATTACTGTCCAATACCTTCATGTCATGGGTACGGGCCACCATCTGGCAAGATGGTTTGCTGAATCATTGGGCACACATACTGCCGCGTCACTCACCCCACTACGCCATTTCTCTAAGGTGAATTAGGCCACGCCTTAATTTGGCGGATTGCAAAGTCGTGTTTCACACTGCCATAGAAAATAAAATGTATGTTTTGCTGACATATTCAGTGGGAGTGTGCTACTGATGTCTGTTGTCCACTTTCTAAACAAAAGAAGTGAATGAAATCGTCGGCTGTTTTTTTTTTGTTTCTGGAAGTTTCCGCCAATGAAAGGAAAAATTGCTTTTTCCCAACTTCTCACAGAATCCTAACGACATAAGCAGCATGTTTTGCAGACCTTTTATGTATGAGACAGCAGCACTTCGCATGCAATGACCTTGGAGGGCTTTACTGGTATTAGAATATCCAAAACTTCAATTTCAAACGTGCAAAGTTATCTTTACTGACATAATAAAAGCAATTTATTTCACACTTGTTTTTATTACACGTATTTCTGCAGTCACATATAAACATTATATTTACCCTGTTGGCTCACAAATCAGTTGATCTAGATCAGAGAAGGATTTATCCAGGCAAATACACAGCATGGAGGACTTAAAAGTGAAAGATGCACACTGAAAGAGGGGAGTATGTGGGGTGATTTCTTGGACATGGTGTAACTGTGTTTCACCTGATGGTCTCTTAAGTGCATGGTGAATGGCCCCTTGACACATAATCAGGATACAATTAGCAAGTGGGCTGCAGAGCCCTCTGTTTTTTAATTAATCTACTTTTGAGACGTTGAACAAAGCTGCACCAGGAACTGGGCTATCTGTGGTTGGTGTGGCCTAGGGTAATAAAATAAAAACACCCACAGGTGGGCCACATACAGAGGCAATGGGGAAAGGGGCACAATGTTGCTCGTGGACAGGGAGGGAACAAACTAATTTTTGTACTCGGAGGTCCTCTCTTGACAGAATGTGGCAGTTGCAGTACAATTAGAGTGGGGAGAAGAGAGAAGTATTTTTCAGATTATCTCCTGAAAAGAACCCCAAGCCAGCGTAAAAGTATACCAGCCAGCACCCGTAAGGTCAGGTTGTATGTCTGCCACCAGCACACTTGTCAATTTAGGAGTCAATTTTGTCCAGTGTGGCGGGAGGAGCCTTTGAGCCCAACCATGCCTAGTCAACCATGGAGTGCGTGGGATGGGCAAGATCAAGGAGCAAGGCTTGGAAAAACACTGTCAGGCACCCCCCTCCTCCTCACCCCCCCCCCCCACCAAAAAAAAAAAACATTTTGAAATATTTTGTAGCTGCAGACAACTTTCTTTGGGAAGTGTTAGAACACTCCTGATGTACGTGTTGCAGAATGAGCTGGAAACTCGCTTTCTGCAGGAGACCTTGTGAAGGAGGCCGACGTAGTGTGACATAGAGTGCTGGCGTAGGTTGGCAGGTCTGCACCAGCTTTGGGCACTCTAATGAGGTGAGCTTTAGACTAAAAGTCCTCTAGGCTAGGTATGCCCCTAGTTGTGGGACGCTCACTTACCTATACACCAGGGCATATGTAGATTCACAAGTATGACTTTAGGTGCAACAGAGAGAGTATCATCTCCCTGTGTATACTCTGCTCATTGTGAATTCTATAAATGGTGCCTTGCATTGGCATTTTTGTTAGCTTATAGTATCTCGAAACTATCTGAAGCATTTAACAAGGGAGCATATTCTTTCTTTATGTAGACCTGGCAACCAAAAAATTGTCACATTAGGTGGCTCGTTCATATAATTCATGGAGCATTAATTTGAGATGGTAAATGACATTATTAGTTACTGAATACAACATGTATCCACGTTTCACCATCTTCTGAAACACTTAACGCTTAATTAAAGTCCTAAATAAAGTAAAGTGCCTCTGTCATTTAGGACTTGTAGTCTTCAATCCACCTTACTACAGTACTGCTGGAAGTAATTTCAGTGGTTAACATATTTTTTTTTAAAAGTTAAAAGTACAGGGGCCCGCTATCGAACCCTGCGGTTGCAGCATATCAAGGCTACCTAGTTTGGATTCCCCCTCATGCCTCTTACTTTCACTACACCATGCATTATGTCTCATTATTTATCTCATAGGTTCTTTTTTCATATTTTCTCTTCTGTCTTCTTTTCCTACTTGTCTTCTGTTCACTGTCTTGCTCTGTGTCAGTCTGATGATGGCAATTAAGTATCTGTCCCCGAAAATGAGTGCCTGTGTCTACCACCCGCAACCACCGGCACAAATTAAGCACTGTGTATTTTTTAAAGCGATTGTTCACCAAGCTTCCATGTTTTCCAGATTTAGAAAATGTTTGCTCCCAGAGCTATTGGGTTAGAGGTTCAGATCAGTTCATTAACATCAAGAGTGACGGCTACTATGGCAAGAGATAGGTGCCAGCATGACACGTGTCTTCTCGAGTGCAAGAAAATGTTTCTCCTCCGGAGAATGGAAGGCTGCTCCTACATTGCAGGAAATAATTCCTCTCTAGGTCACACAGCAGAGAACAGGCAAAGAACCAGTGCTTTAAATGGGCAGGTACTATCAAGGACTGATTACCTGAACTTCTTTATTTGAAAGGGAGAGTACCTGCACTTCCTATAAGGAGACAACTACTCCGGCTAGTGAGTACCAGTACTTCTCTTTTTCCATTTAAATTTCTACATAAAACCTATGTGAACATGGCATCACTTGGGATTGACACCTGCCCTGCATGGCATCCGTTAAAATTGCCGACTGTTCTTCAATGGAACTATGGTTGCCCCATTACAACTGACGTTTGTCTGACCCATCTTTAGCACCTGTGACTCCGCTTTGGGATGGTTGACCTGCTTCTTCCACATCTAGCACCAATTAACCATCCCGGTCCATGAGAATCTTAGAGCTACAAGAAACATCTGCACCAGCTTTAGAAAATACATGTTTTGTACAGGTTATATTTGTCTTGAGAGAACAGTTTCCCTAGTTAAAAAACATAAATATGAAAAGCCGTGATCTTTTTTTTAGCTTTCATGTTTATGAGGCATATGGCTTACATTTTGTATTTGTTTCTTTTCCACTAGCGAGAAAGAGTTACCTTCGTATGATACAGCACTAGAACGGGTAAGCCATTTTGTGTCTGGTCTTTGATGTTGAAATGCCATGTTCTGCTCCACATGTTTATTCTGCAGTGTTTCTGTCAGGTCTCTCTCTTTTCTAAGAGCCCTTTCACAGTGTTCGTGCATGTTGATCTCGTGCCTTTGAAAATACCTGTTCTACTTTTGAATGCCCCAAAAATTATATCACCAGAAAGATTGATTTGTTTAGCGTTCAGGTTGGAAAATGTGAATGTAGGCTGTTTATAAGACGCTTTTCTTTGCTCTTCGGCACCTGGTTAGGTTAGTTAAACAGGACAATGTTGCCACAATTATTTCTTACTTTTATTCGTTATAGAGAAAGTCAGATTCGGCTTAAATTTTGTGCACAGATAAATTCCAGTATGCAACCACTGTTTCCCACAAGTTAAATTGCACACCTGCTGGTATCTACATTGGTTATGTCACAAAGACATCTTTGAGGGTACAAGTTCCTCTTTTCCTTTAAAAAACATAAAAGACAGTTTTCGAAGTCTGAGTGCAAAAAGAAGTATGGTGCCTGTCTGTAATCTTATGTATGTAACCGAGGGTTGGTATGGAATTATCCTGTTAATTCTTTGGCTCAGTGCTGGTTCATTTGTGACAGTTATAATGCTTCTTTGGTTGGTTCTCTCTTGAAAGCTGACACTGGTAGGTCTCCGACGCTATTAGTGTGACTCAGCAACAGCAACTCTAAACACTGGTGGGTTTCTAGTCCCTTGTGGAATGTTGTTACTCCAGTTTGTCCTCACCTACTGAGACCACTAGTGCGAAGTGGAATTGGTTAAGGATTGTCCTTTGATCTGTAAAGTACTTACTTAAAGATGTTTTTACAACTCTTCGTTACACTGCATTTCACTAACATTTCACCGTCTGTTTACTTCAGTGTTTCTTCAAGCATGTTGAGTAAAGGCAGGGAAGGGAATTCAGCGATATTAAAACACCCTTTCTTCCCTAGTGCGTGCCTATACGCCTCGGCATTTTCACTTTTATAGGGTTATAGGTTGTTCCAATTATCAGGTGAGTCCCTGCAACTTTATTGTTTTTCCTTCCTCAGCAAAGCAGTCAAATGCGTCTTTGTCTCCACGGCAGCTCCCGCTACTCTATTGATGGCTGTTGTTTAGCAGCTCAGTTATGTTACTCACGATTTCGTTCTTCCGCCTCTGCAGGAAGTCTCCCATGCCTGCCCAAGGCAGGGGTTGGCAGTAAACAGCCTGATGACTGTCTACTTATTTCATTTGGCCGACATCCATCCAGGGTGCGTAATGGCAAGTCAGTGCCGAACCAACTTGCCATAGAATATCGTGGTGGAGTCCGTTTAGACATGTCACTAAGAGCCGCTAAATGTTTGAAAGAGCAGCGCCTAGTAACAAAACTCCTGTTTAACAGAGCAGGAGTGAAGAGTAAAGCAGTTAATGTATAATCTTGGTATGGTGCCATAGAAATGTGTGCTTGGCATCGAAATGGATGCCTTTCAGATAGATGACGCGGTCTCTATTTTGCTTTTGCAAACAGGAGGGAAGTGCTCTTGGTAAATGGAAATCATAATAGTAATTTGTGTGCTTTATTAGGTCACTGGAGTAAGGCAGAAAGTTGGCAAGCTGCCTCACTGCCTGTCGTCTCCCTTTCTCCTCTCTCTCTCTTGTAGGTTCCTCATTAGTGCTTCACACACATCATAGCAAATATTCACGTCCCACAGTTTTACTCATGAGGAAATGCTACGACCTCCTAGCATACATGACTCATCTGTGTTTTCTAACCCTAGCAGGATGTTACAATGTTTGTGTGGTAGTTAAAGGGGAGGGTCTTCACACAAGAGTCCGCAGTCACTTGGGTAAGAGGTTTGTTCTTTATTTCATGTTAGACCCCTAGGTTACACCCACAGCCTGAGAGGTCCTGTCAGTAGTCCATGCTCCTTCTCATTGTACTTTACTGTCAGGCCACACCACTACAGACCTAAAACATTCCATACATCACATTTTCTTAGCAGCCACACTCAACATTACACTAACACACACACACACACACACACACTCTTTCTCTCTTTCTCTCTTTCTCCCCCCCCCCCCCCCAAACACACAGTCACACTAGCTGAACAAACCAAAATGTGCATATGGATGAAAGACTCTTAAATCTGCACCCGCAAACTTCAGATGGAGCATCTCTTCTCCACAATGATGACAACCTCAATATGCGCAGTCTGAAACTTCTGAAAATAGAAAATTCACAGGCTGGTGGAATTCAGTAGTATCACCTACAGCAGTCAGTGTCAGTACACCGGACCAATGGCTTAAGTTACCAGGATGAAGATGAAACAACACACCACACTCTACACTTATGCCAGTGAAAGCCAAATCCTCCCATCCGTGCACAACAGTGACTGATTCCAGAACTCCAGTGTCTGCCTCCTCCAGTACCATGCTTCTGTCAGACTTCCCCATTGGAATACGCTGGTAACTGGTCTCAAAGCACTCAACTTGTGCCTCGCTGTCACAACACCGCGGGCCACTACACTTCCCCTTTGCTTCCTCCTGCTACAGTATACTACTCTTCCCCACTTTCAAACTACCCAGGGTACTCCCCCACGATTAATCAGATCATAGTTTACTACCCTTCTTCACTTTTGCATTTTGTGCTGCTCTTCCCCAGGTGTACACCTAACCAAATGTGGCTCATAAGTACATGCTATTAACGTCCGTAGCCATGCCTTGTCAGACAGGGTTCTCCTCTTCACCTGTTCTTAGGACATAAGCATTCACACAACCAATATGTGAATCCCCAACACATAGTTGGAAACTAATTCAGAGGGAGATTCCAGCTAGAGAACCACGACTGTATGCTAATTTTCCAAATCTCTCACCAAGACTCCATTTTTACTTTGCGATACATAACGTTACATAGTACAAGTCCTGCTGAAATACAGATGGCTGTCCAATGTAAAATAATTCAAACTTGCAACATACAGAATATGCAACTTTGCAGCAATGAACAGATGCAGTACCACTTACAGATAAAGGGAATTTTGCAGTAGTACAAAGAGATTTCCCACATTTGAGTGGATGGAAACTACCTGAACCACCCCTCCCCCCTCCAAAACAAATTGGCCATCTATTTGTCTAATGCATGTCATTGCAACTGCAAGATTATGCACTGTCATAAACAACTGGAAAATACATTTAGCAACTTGCCTTTAAATTTTGAACACACCAATAGTCTAAGTAATTTAATAAAATTCCTACTCCAATTCAAATACAGGTAGTCTCACAGTGACATGGAGCAGCTACTTGTTCTACATGTTGTTTCAGTGCCACTGCTGATCAACCAACTTCTGTCTGTATCAGAGCAAAACAAGCTTTAAGTTTTTTCTTTTAGATGACCGCTCCAAACAAGGACCAGAATCATGTTTATTGAAAACAGTGATTTCCCTACCACTCATGTTCAGAGGTGCAGCTCGTTTCCCATTCTCTGCTATCTCGCACACATTGTGGTGACGCACATACATTAGTCACAGCGTTCTTAGAGCACATTGTGCCTTATTGTAAGGAAATGCCTCCTTGGCATGGTTACACCCTGACATTTTGCCTTTGCTGATGCTAAGTTTTGATTGAAAGTGTGCTGGGACCCTGCTAACCATGCCCCAGCACCAGTGCTCTTTCCCTAAACTGTACCTTTGCTTCCACAATTGGCACAGCCCTGGCACTCAGATAAGTCCCTTGTAACTGGTACCCCTGGTACCAAGGGCCCTGATGCCAGGGAAGGTCTCTAAGGGCTGCAGTATGTCTCATGCCACCCTGGGGACCCCTCACTCAGTGCATGCACACTGCCTCACAGCTTGTGTGTGCTGGTATGGAGAAAAAGACTAAGTCGACATGGCTCTCCCCTCAGGGTGCCATGCCAACCTCACACTGCCTGTGGCCTAGGTAAGTCACCCCTCTAGCAGGCCTTACAGCCGTAAGGCAGGGTGCACTATACCACAGGTGAGGGCATATGTGCATGAGCACTATGCCCCTACAGTGTTTAAGCAAAACCTTAGACATTTTAAGTGCAGGGTAGCCATAAGAGTATATGGTTTGGGGGTTTGTCAAACACAAACTCCACAGTTCCATAAGGCTACACTGAAATCTGGGAAGTTTGGTATCAAACCTCTCTGCACAATAAATGCACACTGATGCCAGTGTGGAATTCATTGTAACATGCACCCAGAGGGTATCTCAGAGATGTCCCCTGAATACCAACCCGACTTCTAGTGTGGGACTGACCAGTTTCTGCCAGCCTGCCACAACCAGACAGGTTGCTGGCCACATGGGGAGAGTGCCTTTGTCACTCTGTGGCCAGGAACAAAGCCTGCACTGGTCGGAGGTGCTTCACACCTCCCCCTGCAGGAAGTGTAACACCTGGCGGTGAGCCTCAAAGGCTCACCCCCTTTGTTACAGCGCCCCAGGGCATCCCAGCTAGTGTAGATGCCGGTCCCTCCGGCCACTGCCCCCACTTTTGGTGGCAAGGCTGGAGGAGATAATTAGAAAAACAAGGAGCAGTAACTCACCAGTCAGGACAGCCCCTAAGGTGCCCTGAGCTGAGGTGACGCCTGCCTTTAGAAATCCTCCATCTTAGTTTTGGAGGATTCCCCCAATAGGATTAGGGATGTGCCCACCTCCCCACAGGGAGGAGGCACGAAGAGGGTGTAGCCATCCTCCAGGACAGTAGCCATTGGCTACTTTCCTCCCAGACCTAAACAAACCTCTAAATTTAGTATTTAGGGGCACCCCAGAACCCAGGAAATCAGATTCCTGCAACCTGAAGAAACAAGAAGGACTGCTGACCTACAAGCCCTGTAGAGAAGACGGAAGACAACAACTGCTTTGCCCCCAGCCCTACCGGCCTGTCTCCTGACTCGAAAACCTGCAACCAGCGACGCATCAGACAGGGACCAGCGACCTCTGAAGCCTCAGAGGACTGCCCTGGATCAAAGGACCAAGAAATGCCCGTGAGCAGCTGCTCTGCTCAATTTCAACAACAACTCTGCAACTTTCTTGCAACTTTAAATAACTTCACTCTTCCCGCCAGAAGTGTGAGACTTCACACTCTGCACCTGATGCCTCCGGCTCGAGATCCAGAGAACCGACACCACAGAGAGGACTTCCCAGCGACTTCAACCCCATGAGTAGCCGGAGACGACCCCCCTGGACCTCCACAGCAACGCCTGCAGAGAGAATCCAGAGGCTCCCCCTGTCCGTGACTGCCTGTAACAAGGGAACCGACGCCTGGACCAAGCACTGCACCCGCAGACCCTAGGACCAGAAGGAACTGTACTTCAGTGCAAGAGTAACCCATAGGCGACCCTCTGCCTAGCCCAAGTGGTGTTTGGCCCGAGAAGCCCCCCTGTGCACCGCTAGAGTGACCCCCGAGTCCCTCCATTGAAAGCAATAAAAAACCTGATGCCTGCTTTGCACACTGCACCCGGCCGCCCCTGTGCCGCTGAGGGTGTTTTTTGTGTGCCTACTTGTGTCCCCCCCCCCAGTGCTCTACAAAACCCCCCTGGTCTGCCCCTGAGGACGTGGGTACTTACCTGCTGGCAGAGTGGAACCGGAGCACCTCTGTTCTCCATGGGCACCTATGCGTTTTGGGCACCTCTTTAACCTCTGCACCTGAGCGGCCCTGAGCTGCTGGTGTGGTAACTTTGGGGTTGCCTTGAACCCCCAACGGTGGGCTGCCTATGCCCAGGAACTGAGACTTGTAAGTGTCTTACTTACCTCACAGTCTAACCATTACTTACCTCCCCCAGGAACTGTTGATTTTTGCAGTGTCCACTTTTAAAATAGCTGATTGCCATTTTAACCAAAACTGTATATGTTTTTGCTCTAATTCAAAGTTCCTAACTTACCTGTGTGGAGTACCTTGCATTTTATGTATTTACTTCAAATCTTGAACTTGTGGTTCTAAAAATAAATTAAGAAAATATATTTTTCTATATAAAAATTATTGGCCTGGAGTTAAGCCTTTGCGTGTGTGTCCCTCATTTATTGCCTGTGTGTGTACAACAAATGCTTAACACTACCCTCTGATAAGCCTACTGCCCGACCACACTACCACAAAATAGAGCATTAGAATTATCTAATTTTGCCACTATCTTACGAGAACCCTTGGACTCTGTGCACACTATTTTTTACTTTGAAATAGTATATACAGAGCCAACTTCCTACACTTATCAAATATCCCAACTAGTATCCCATCTCATTATTTTAAGGAGATGAGTTCCATTTTATCTAAATTTATACGGGCTAATAAAAAACCCCGAATGTCTCTTAAAAAATAATGTAATTCAAGTGTCTGGGAGGGGTTAATTTTCCCGACATTCATTCTTTCCTTATAGCATTTTCCCTTAAACAAGCTTCTTTTTTGTTAAACGAGGATGATTCTATGGTTCCACCATTATGGGTTAATGTTGAGAAATCATTTTTTGCTCGCTTTTCATTTCTGGAAGTTTTAACTTTTACACATAAACCAGCTTTTATTTATTTTCCTATTTTGAAGAATTCTTGTAGACTCTTACAACCCATCTATATTACACATAATGATAGAAAGGATCAGTTTCTCAATTCATCAGTTTAGTATAACAAATATATTAAGTAGAATAATAGAAGAATGCTTTGGAGATTGTGGCATATAAGAGGTTTAAGATGGGTGCACCAAATACTTGAAGATGTCTTTCCTCTTTCTTTTGAACAAACACATCTTTTTTCTTTTCTGTCTTCCACTGCTAATAAAATATATTTTAATCAATATAGTAATCCTCTCAAAAAATGGATCTTATAAAAAAAAAATGTATCGCAATCTAATGTTCAACCTTCTCAAATAAAAAATCTTTTGCTAGAAGCCCCGTCAGCTTCTCGCATTTATCACGTAATCTCTGCCCCTCCTGAGAAAAGACCTAAATCTACAACAGAACTGCAGTGGGGGAAAGATTTAGAATCTTCCTTTTCCACTTCTTTATGGAATAAAATTTGTATTTAAATACGGAAATCCTCCAGAACAGCTAATGCAGTCCAAACTTTACTCTTTATATATAATACATTTTTACTTTCACCAGTTTCTTTACATATAATGAATCCTAATTTTTCATCCTCTTGTTGGTCCTGTAATGCGCCATATGTTGTTTGATTGTCCTTTCACTTTTCAGTTTTGGGTAAGGGGATGGAATCAGATAAAGATTGTATTTAATACTCAGATTACTTTAAGCTTTTCAAATATATTTCTAGCAAGTCTTGCGGAAGAATGGACTCAATTTCAAAAGAACAGCATTTTCATTTTGGACCTAATATTAACTGTTGCATTTCAACAAATTACTAAATCTTGGAAGGATTCTTTAAAGTTATCCTTTCAAGCTTGGTGATTTGGTGTATGTTATAATCCTAGACTTGATGATGCTTACGTTTCCCCGATATCTCTTGCCATTAAAAGAGATATGCTATGGATATCCATGACAAATTACTTAAACTCTTTGGCTTACGCTTCCTGTACTCACTTTCATAGAATTGAAGAGGTCTCTAAACCTCCATGAATTGTCTTTTGGTACAGTTTTATGTTTTAGCATATTTTCTTTCTAATTTCATATGTATATACAATGGATGAATATTTGTCATGCTTTCCATCAATACGCAAGCTGGTTTTCTTAAGAGAGAATTTTCTATTGTAAGTGTACTGTTACTATATTATTCATTTAAATTATTAGTTGTATTCTATATATTTGCGTTACTGTATTAACTATTAATAAACTTTTCTTTTTCAAACTCAAAAAAGAGCGGATTGTGCCACACAACCCTCCTTATTACACACCAACACCTCCAAAGTCAACCGCAGCATACCTGCTGAGCTATAATTCACCGCCTTCTGACCTATACACGCACATGGGAACTCGCTGATGACAAGTACAGATTCTTGAACAGCGTAGTGATGCACACGACTTCCACAACTAATGATATGCTTTTCTGTCTCGTTGATGCTCACTGCCTTGGGAATTGATGATGCGTTCTGAAGCACACCACCAAAGTGGAACACCAAACACCCATACTCCAGCTCCTTCGGGAGCTCAGTCATGACACGATGATCAAACACTGGCCAGAAACTTTTTCCTGCATTCAACGCCTTTACTCACGTGCGGACGGTGACCTCACACTGACTTACAAACGCTGGTCAGATCTCTTGCGCCAGGGCCTGCTGCCCACCAAAAGAGTCTTAGTTTCATGCACCTCGAAGTCATAGTCGGGATCTCATCATTCATAAATCTTGTTACAGAATCTTACAGTAAATAGTTAGATTTGAAACATCATTGAATGTTCTTTGCATTGGTATATATTATGCAAGATTGGGAGCTTTTTGAAATATAAATTGGAGCACAGAAACGACAACTCCAGGAATATCCTTAACTATTACTTAGGTTGTATCTCAGCAGCTAATATAAAGCGATTGTAGACCTACATTGGGAAATGTCCGTCTGCTCCTCTGGCTTCTGATTCAAGGACAACTCCAAGAATCCCTTGAATGCCTCAGTGAATTGAGAGAAGGTGGTAAAAGCTAGGGACACAGCTGGCATTCTGACCCTTTAATTCTGCTTAAATTAGGCTCCCTGCTGGAGGCCTGTCACGTTTGTGATCTTTGACTGATTCTTCTCAAAATATTCCCTTTATAATGCTTTGACCTCTGTGTTGGTCTGGACAGCCATGTTCAACTGTGACAGAAATTGTATGCCTGGAGAAATTATATTGAAGCCTGAACAAGTATGGCAGTTCTTAACCTATTTCATTTCTTACAGCTCAACTGACATTTGGACTTACATTTCAGTCCAAAGGTCTTTTTGATGAATATTAGTGTCCTGTTTAGGTCGAGCATGCAAGTGCTTTGACCTGTTATAATTATTGTGGTCTTTTATCCATGCCCATCACTTTAACTTGTTCATGGGCTTGTCTTTCAAAAATCACTTGATGTCATTGGTAATTGCTTTACATTTGTCCCGCCTTGGGACTGTTTTTGTCACGCCTTGCAGACTGCACCCCTTACATAGATTACTGCACCATTGCCAATATAATTCAGCTTGGGAGAATTATTTATTTTGTCTCTCCCCTTTGTGTTGCATGGCAGCCATAGTGCGAACAGGCACAACAGCATGAACTCAATCAGCAGTATTAGAGTGCTGGTCATATTGTTCACAGTTACCTAATCAGTCATTTCGTGTGGCTCTCCCCTTAAAACTCTTGCAATTGGTGAATCCTGTACCAAAACAGAAATACTCAAAGTGAAAGCGGCTCTCCCAGCACAGCGGGAGAGCTGATACTACAATAGTCACTGCACTGAGGAAACTCGTCCCATAATGCTTTACAAGCATTCTTTTTCAAAACAGTTTTGCTCTTAACAGCCTGTGTTGGTCCTAAGACAATGGGACCACCACCAAAACAATCAGCACGATGCACTCTTTCTGTCTAGTTCATCTCTTGGTCCCCACATTAGTGGGGACCCCAATATAATAACCCCTCCCACTGTTCAGTGCCTGGTTAACCATTCTCATGGCTGGAACTTCGGTTTTACAGCTGAAAGTAGGTTGTGTTTTAAGGGCCTTCTTTGTAATATCATTACTATAGGCCTGTAAGGCCTGAATATGTGTAATGTACTATGCTCTCTAGGGGCTAAATGTATGGTTGCACTGCATTACTTTCTGCGGTTCTTTTTGTGTGTTTTTGCCCTTTAAGGGCTAACTATGACCGTTTCTTGCAAATTCTATTTTCATTGCAGGTCCTGTAGGGGCTGTTCTACGCATTACAGTCATATCAACATATTAAAATATTCTTGGCACGGAAACGTGTCCCATAATGCTTTGCAGAGCATTACTTTGACAAAACTTTTTTGCTTGTAACTCAGCCCGTGGTTGTCCTAGGACAATGGAGCCACCTTCAAAACATTGACCAAAATATGCACTTTCTGTCTACATTATATTTGGCTCCCCACACTGTTAGTGGGGACTACACAATAATAACCCTACCACCATTCATGATCTTTTTTTGTTTTTTTTCATGGCTGGAACTTTTGTTTTACAGCTGGGAGAAGTTATGTTTTATGGGTTTTGTTTGTAATATCATTGTAACAGTTCTGCTAGCCTTGAAAATGTGTAATGCACTTTGCCCTCTAGGGGCTAACTATATCGTTATGCTGCATTACTGTCTCCCATTTTTTTCATGTGGCTATGCTCTCTAATGGCTGACTGCATGGTTACAGGACCATGCTCCTTCCAAATGCTATTTTTATTGCAGTGTCCTTTAGGGGCCGTTCTGAGCTTTGCAGTCAACATACTATAATATTTGTGACATGAAAACTCACCCCATAATGCTTTGCAGCGCATTACTTTTACAAAACATTTTTGCTCATAACTCAGCATTTGGTGGTCCTAGGACAATGGGACCACCTTCAAAACGCTCTTTCTGTCGACATCATCTCTGGGTCCCCTTACTAGTTTAGTGAGGGCCCCAAAATAATAACCCATTCCACCATTCACTGTCTTTTAAGCTTTCTCTTGGCTAGAACATTTGTTTTACAGCTGAGAGAAGTTTTGTTTTAAAGGCCTTGTTTGTAATACTATTGAAGTAGGCCTGCTAGCCCTAAAAATGTCCTCTAAGGCTACACTGCATTACTTTCTTCTGTAATTTTTCATGGGGTTACCCCTCTTGGGACTAACAACATGGTTACATGATCATGTTTCTTACAAATGATATTTTGTTATGGTGCTCTCCGGGGGCTGTTTTGACCATTACAGTCTAATGCCAAAAGTTTATTTCCAGTAAAGGTTTATATGATAATTGTATATGTTTTAATAATCTCTCTTTGTTACAATTATGACCATAATTCAGGACAATTTAACATCCTTATTACACTATGACGGCTTGAACACTCCTGCTATTTTTGGGTGACCCTTTTAGTTTATTTCTCGTGTTACTCCTCTGTGGCTGTCTTGTGTATTTTTTTGGAGAATTGTCTTAGCCAGCCAGCAACTCTAATGGTGGGGTGGTGAAAGCGGTATTCTGTTGGAATCAGCATGACAGACTTAAATTAGGATACTAAATGGCAACATTTTCATTTTTTGATGCAGATACAGGAAGAAGGTACACAGAAGTGCTGTAATTATATTGATGGCCACTGGAATTATATGGTTTGAAAAGACGAAATTATGAGGCTGGGTCGACCAATTTATGATGGCAAGAAAAGTCCAGTTATGAACTTACAATGCCAATAGCTCTAACTCAAGCAAATGCGAGACCTATTGAATTGCAAATGCTTGTTTAGTATTTTCAGCTTATACCCATGTGGAAGATCCAAACTTTGCTTGCAACTGCTCGTAGAATCACCAGAGTCCCTTCCTTAATTGGATCATGGTTGGACTATACTAATTATCTTTATTTGTTCCGTCATATGACTGTTGTAGTTTGCAAATTGTCCAGAATGTCCATAGGCACCTGAAATGTTTGATTTAGTAACTTTCTTGCATAGCTGACTTCCAGTTTCTTCCTCAGCTTTAAGACATTTTGCCTACTATATATCATGCTGGTGTGTATGGCAATGCCCTGTTATTTTGTTTAAATAAGCTTCTTTCTCATGTGTTGACCTAGTCTTGGCATTCTGAAGCCCATGCTCAGGTCCTAATAGTTTAATGGCACCAGAGAGAGCATAATGGAGTAAGAGCATTTTCCATTCTTCTCCCACACCCCTGAGGCACATCAGTGGCTATTTCAGATTTAAGCAGAAGCACAAGACTGTTCTCTCACTTTCACGCATTCACTAAATGTGTATTATACAACTAATTACAATTATCCAGTACATAATTGTCTAAAAGATAATTGTACCATGCATGATTCTCCAGGAATAGTGCAAAGCCAGAAGCGTGTAATATTTGGAAGGAAAAATAAAACTGGGAAACCCCCCCCATAAAGAAACTCTAAAACACCACCAGCTAAACAAATATAAAAGTATACAAAAGTTATTACTAAAAACAATCTCTCCTAAACAACTTTATGATTTCTGCAATATTCGAGAGAGAATGTTTGAAAATGATTCAGAAACATAGGGGGTCATTACAACCCTGGCGGACGGTGTTAAAGGTGCGGTAATACCGCAAACAGGCCGGCAGACAAAAAAAGGGAATCATGACTGTGGCGAAAACCGCCAACATAGACAGCCACTTTAACACTCCGACTGCCACGGCGGTACAGACAAGCAGTGCGGCGGTCACCGCCAACAGACAGGCGGCAGACAATGTACCGCCCACAGTATCACAACCTGCCAATCCGCCACCGTTTCCGGGGCGGATTCACCGTGGATAAAAACACAGCGGAAACAGCTTTTGCAATGGGAAAATGCTCACCTTCTACACATCCCACGAGGAAGGAGGACCTGCCCTTGTCTTCCTGCTCATTTACGAACACCAGCAACAGCGGCAGCGAAGACAACAGTGAGTACTGCACCTACGACATAGGGGAGGGGGAGGCAAAAGTCAGGGGGACACACACGCAACACCCCCACCCCCACACTCACCCTCGCACATTACAACACACACACCAATGCATTTCAAAACATCACAGTAACAACCCACAACCCCCCCGTAAGAATGCAAAGACCAAAGGAAATCAGTTCAAAAATTGTAATGTATCAAAATACAGTTACCAAATATATACAGATATATATATACACATTCAAAAGTATATACGTTACGAGAAGTAGTGCAGGTATGCACATATCAATGTCCGTGCACCACTGGTCCAAAAATGCATGGGCGAGGCCCACAATAGATAACTGTCCACAAACGGAGAGAACACTGCTGGGGCATCAGATAGAAATACAACAGGCACCTCAGGGGGAAGGGAAGGGGGGGGGCACCTCAGCCGGATTACAGCACTACGCCAGATCCACGACAGGGCTCCATGCCCATTGATGTATCCTGGGGAGTGCAAAGCCACAGTCTCTCAAGTCTTTACAGTGGGTGGTTTGCCCACTGTTCCATCCTGGGGAGTGCAAAGCCACAGTCTCTCAAGTCTCTACAGTGGGTGGTTTGCCCACTGTTCCATCCTGGGGAGTGCAAAGCCACAGTCTCTCAAGTGTATAACAGTCTCCACTGGTTCTGGAGGGGGAATGGTGCCCACACTGCATTAGGCTCCCCGTGACGGTTCCTGTTCCGTCACAGTCCCAGCTGTACATGGGATAACGATGCTTGATGTGGCGGTGTTTCCTTGTTCAGCGGTGCTTTGCCATGGCGGTCTGTGCCCTGTTCAGCGGTTCTCTGCCCTGTTCAGTGGTCTTCACCATGGCAGTGATTTCCTTGTTCAGCGGTGCTTTGCCATGGCGGTCTCTGACCTGTTCAGCGGTTCTCTGCCCTGTTCAGCGGTCTTCACCATGGCAGTGATTTCCTTGTTCAGCGGTGCTTTGCCATGGCGGTCTCTGACCTGTTCAGCGGTTCTCTGCCCTGTTCAGCGGTGCTTTGCCCTGTTCAGCGGTCTTCACCATGGCGGTGATTTCCTTGTTCAGCGGTGCTTTGCCATGGCGGTCTCTGACCTGTGCATTGGTGTGTGGCATGACGGTCCCTCATTGCCCAGCGGGGCTGTGGCAGCCGGGGCCCTCCTGGGCACTGACTCCGGCGGTGGTCTCGTGACCAGTGACGTGGTCTCCTGACCAGTGACGATACTCCTGCCCTCCTGGGCAATGACTCCGGCGGTGGTCTCCTGACCAGTGACGACGGTGCTGGCGGTGGCGTCCCGGCCGCTGGGGAGGATGGCGCCCTTCTCCGCCGTGCTGCTCTCACCAGACTGTGCAGACTTCTTCTGGCCCTTCACCACCTTTGGAGGAGTCACAGCTGACACTGCAATCCCCCTGCAACCCTTGTGAGCAGTTTTGCCACCAGGAGTCTTCACCCTGTCCCGTCGGCCACTTTCCAACTTGAGATGCTTTACAGGGGGTGGACTGGCAGTGCTTTGGCTCCGTGTCACACTGCCTTCCCTGGTGGCCGGTGCACTCCACACACCTGTAACACGCACCACTGGTACTGGAGTCTTTTTGGCTGAGACGCTACTACGGGACTTATGAATTGGAGGGGTGGGGGCAAAGAGGTCAACGTTGCTGAGGGAGAGTTTCTGACGAACACTGGGATGGGTAGCTGGAGGGGGTCTGGGAGTGGAGGAAGAGGAGGTGGTTGTAGGAGGTGTCACTTTAGGTGTTTTGGGTGCAGGTGCAGGTACTGGAGGCTGTCGTGTGGTGGATGGATGTTGGGTGTGTGGGTGCCCGCGTTTGTGTACTTTGGGAGGGGGCGTCGCAGACACACTGGGAGAGGACACAGGGGACGTGTAAATGGTAGTGGGGGTGGTGAGTGCAGGTGAGCGGGCTGTGGTGCTGGGTGTTCTGGTGCGAGTCCTAGTGCCTGTAGATGTAGTGCATGCAAGTGAGAGTGTAGATGACACTGGGAGGGAGGAGGGAGACGACGAGCAGGGGGACACAGTGGAGGCAGTGGATGTTGGTGTGTCTGTATGTGGGTGATGCTTGTGTGAGTCCCTGTGGGATGTGTGGTACCTATGTTTGCCTGAGCTACTTTTGTGTGTTGAGGGGTATGCATGCTTGTCTGATGGTGTGCTTGGGATGGGCTGGGGTACAGGGGATTGGGTCTGGGTGGAGGAAGTTGGAGGGGGGAGGCTAGACACAGGGACAATGGCTGCCATCAGTGCTGAGGTCAGAGATTGCAGGGTTCGATGATGGGCAGCCTGACCAGAATGAATGCCCTCCAGGAATGCATTAGTGTGTTGCAATTCCCTTTCTACACCCTGGATGGCATTCACAATGGTAGACTGCCCAACAGGCCCTCCATGGCCATGTGGGATGCAGCTCCCTCGTGATCCGGTGCCACTGTACCTCCGCCTGATGATGCTGAAGCACAAAAGAACAGGGAGAGCAGAAAAAGGGGGGGGGGGAGACAGAAGAAAGACAGGTTGAGTACATGGCTTACCGCTACCGTTGGCGGACAATACAGACACAGCAGCCCCCTGCACTACGCCGTGCTCTTGGCCTCTACAGATGCAATTCCTTGGATATGGGCTACATCGCTATGGTGGACATCTGCACACATGGATGCTACAGGGGCATGTATACCTGTACTTGGCACTCTCCTGCGGTGGGGTGGAGTGGCACATGGCCTGCATTATGGAGGAGCCTAGCCTAGCCTATGGAGTCGCCCTGGCCTAGGGAAACCCACAGCCCTCCTCCCACACCCAGACCCCTCAACTGCGCGCAAAGTCCACAAAATGAGGGTGTACTCACCCCCTTGTGTCTGCTGTGATGCAATCAAGTGCCCATCCAACTCAGGGTAGGCCACCGCCAGGATCCGGAACATCAGGGGGGTCATGGGGCGACGGGCACCCCTCCCACGTTGGGAGGCCATCCCCAGCTGAGCCTCCGCCGTCTTCTTGCTCTAGCGGCGAATGTCCTCCCATCTTTTCCGGCAGTGGGTGCCCCGTCTTTGGTGGACCCCCAGGGTCCGGACGTCCTTGGCGATGGCACGCCAAATGTCCTTCTTCTGGTGGGCGCTGACCTACATGACATGCACAGGGGAAGAAGAGAAGTCATTAGCAAGAGCACCGTCGAAGTGAGTGGCCCACATCCCTGCCCTTGCCATGTGGCACATGCATTCACAGTCCTTCATGTTCACTGCACTCTGCCCCCTTCCCTCTTACAACCAGCCCTCTCCACACAGGCATAGCCCATACAATGTGCTCCCTGTGTACTTACCTGTTGGTCTGGAGGACCGTAGAGTAGCGTGTACTGGGGGAGGACCCCGTCCACGAGCTTCTCCAACTCCTGAGCAGTGAAGGCAAGGGCCTTTTCCCCGGACGCAGCAGCCATTGTCTCTTCCAGACCGAGGTCGCAGCAGCACTTGCAGTGTAGGTCCTCTCCTGTCAAAGATCAGGTATCGAGTGATTGAACAGATAGAAAATGGGGGTCACGTCCGCGGCGGTGCGTATCATCACCGCCAGCTCACTTCATCATTGGCTCCTGGGACCCATAGTGTCCTATGTTAACCAATGCAATGCAGCATTGCACCGCGGTCTTCGACCGCCTACCGCAACGGTGTACAACGCCAGCGCAGTTACCTCACATCCCATTGTCCCAGTTTAGAGGTCAGGCAGCCGCCATTTCAGGGGCCCACATGGCTTAATTTACAACTGCGTCACACATACCTAGGCCTACACTCGACACACATACAGGAAGATTTTTGTCTTTAGTGTCGTGTTCTGTGTATCTGTGGGTACATACCTGGGATTTTGATGCTCTGTGGTCGCTGTTGTCCTTCCTAGGCACCGTCAGCTGGGACATTTGAGAAGATGGTGGAATCCTCCGGTGTACTGACCGCTGGTGGACCTGTTGACAATGGAGGAGCGACATTTACTCATCACCTACAGGTTTGACCGTGCCACTATCCAGGAACTATGTACCCAGTTGGAGCCAGACCTGATGTCACCAATCCGCCATCCCACAGGAATCCCCCCTGACGTGCAGGTGCTGTCAGTGCTCCATTTCCTTGCAAGTGGATCATTTCAGACAACAGTGGCCATGGCATCAGGGATGTCCTAGCCTATGTTTTTAAACGTGTTGTCCAGAGTGTTGTCTGCCCTGCTGAAACACGTAAGGAGCTACATCGCTTTCCCTCAGGTGGAGGATTTGGCTACAGTGAAAGGTGACTTCTATGCCCTTGGACATATCCCCAACATCATAGGTGCTATTGATGGGACCCATGTAGCTCTGGTCCCCCCCCACAGGAGTGAACAGGTGTACAGGAACAGGAAGAGTTATCATTCCTTGAATGTACAGATGGTATGTTTGGCAGACCAGTACATCTCTTAGGTAAATGCTATGTTCCCTAGCTCAGTGCATGACGCCTACATCCTGCGCAATAGCAGCATCCCTTATATGATGGGTCAACTCCAGAGGCACCGGGTGTGGCTAATGGGGGACTCTGGTTACCCCAACCTGTCCTGGCTATTGACCCAAGTGAGGAATCCCAGGACCAGGGCAGAGGAACGCTACAATGAGGCCCATGGGCGGACTAAGAGGGTTATCGAATGCACCTTCGGCCTCCTGAAGGCCAGGTTCAGGTGCCTCCATATGACAGGTGGTTCCCTATTCTATTCACCGAAGAAGGTGTGCCAGATCATCATCGCCTGCTCGATGCTTCACAATCTTGCTTTGCGACGCCAGGTGCCTTTTCTGCAGGAGGATGGTCCAGATGGCGGTGTTGTGGCAGCTGTGGAGCCTGTGGACAGTGATGAGGAGGACGCTGAGGAAGAAGACATAGATAACAGGTAGTCAGTCATACAGCAATATTTCCAGTGACACACAGGTGAGAACAGTTTTCTTTTTACCATTACATTCACTTTCACACTTCTACCTCTATCCTGTATGTCATTTTATAGCAGTATTTGGTCACTGAGTTGTACCTTTCCATTACGGTTTCACAGGTGTGGTTAGCAACGTTTGTCATCTGCTTGCATCCTTCAAGGACTTGTGATGTGTGACATAGGTATGTTGGCTTTACAATTGGAAACGCATGTTGACACGGTCATTGATTATACAAATTTAGCAAATCACAGACTGACTCCAGATTGTTTTGTGGTTCAAGGTTGTTTATTTAAGTGCTCAAAAATGGAGGGGGGTAGTAATATCGTGATGGGGATGATGGAGGAATGTCCATGGCAGAGTCCAGTCCATTAGTCACACAGGTGCACTGCCCATATGGGCATCGGAAGAGGAGCTGGGGCAGTTCCAATCTGGACAGGGTAACAAAGTGGGACAGTGGGAGGACAATCAGGGTGGTCTCATTTCCTGGCGGGGTCTTGCCATCTTGCTCTGTCCTGTTCCTGGATCTCAGGGACCGCTTGCGAGGTGGTTCTCCGTCTGCAGGGGGTGAGGTGCTGGTGTGGTGGTCCTGTGGCGGGCGTCCTGTCCACTAGCGCCGGCAGAGGTGGTGGGCAGTTCATCGTCCATGCTAATGTCAGGGGCCCCTTGGAGTGCCACGGTGCCCCTCATGGTTTTTTGTATGTCCTTCAGCACCCCTACGATGGTGCCCAGGGTGGAGCTGATGGTTCTGAGCTCTTCCCTGAACCCCAAATACTGCTCCTCCTGCAGGCGCTGGGTCTCCTGAAACTTGGCTAGGACCGTCACCATCGTCTCCTGGGAGTGGTGGTATGCTCCCATCATGGAGGAGAGGGCCTCGTGGAGAGTGGGTTCCCTTGGCCTGTCCGCCCCCTGTCGCACAGCAGCCCTCCCAGTTCCCCTGTGTTCCTGTGCCTCCATCCCCTGGACCGTGTGCCCTCTACCACTGCCCCCAGGTCCCTGTTGTTGTTGGGGTGGTGGGTTATCCTGGGTTCCCTGTAGTGGTGGACACACAGCTGATTGACGTGTCCTGGGTACGGAGGTATGGTCCCGCTGGGTGGGTGCTGTGCTGGTGTTACCAGAGGGTGGAAGGTCAGTGTTGGCCTATTCCTGTGCAAGGGGAACCGACTGTCCCGAGGCCCACGATGGTCCGGGCTGGTCATCAGGATCCAGTAGGGCAGAGCTGCTGTCGTCACTGTGGGCCTCTTTTGTGGGTGGAGTTGAGTTGTCTGGACCCTCCGGTGTGGTGACGTTCCGTAGTGGTCCTGCAGGGATATAAGAGCATGATTATTGCATGTGTGTGTGTAATGCTGTGCAATGGGTGGGTGTTTGTGTACCCCAGTGCAAGCATTCCTGTGTGTGGGTTTGTGTGATGATGGTTAGGGGGTTGTTATGGGTATGTGCAATGAGCATGCTTTGGTGAGGGGTGACCATGCTTTGTTTTTGCATGCAGGGCTTGGTGTTGGGTGGATGGTTTGTGTTATGAGTACATTAGTGAGGAGTTGGAGTGATAGGGGAGGGTGTGAGGGTGGGGGGGGGTGTGATAGCATGCAGGTAGGGTGTGGGATATGGTAGTTGAGATTTAACTTACCAGTGTCCATTCCTCCACCGACTCCTCCGAGGCCCTCTGGATGCATGATGGTCAAGACTTGCTCCTCCCATGTTGTTAGTTGTGGGGGTGGAGGTGGGGGTCCGCCACCAGTCCGCTGTACCGCGATGTTGTGCCTGGAGACCACTGAACGCACCTTCCCCCGTAGGTCGTTCCACCTCTTCCTGATGTCCTCCCGCTTTCTTGGATGCTGTCCCACAGCGTTGACCCTGTCCACGATTCTTTGCCATAGCTCCATCTTCCTGGCTATGGATGTGTGCTGCACCTGTGAGCCAAATAGCTGTGGCTCTACCTGTAGGATTTCCTCCACCATGGCCCTGAGCTCCTCCTCGGAAAACCGGGGGTGTCTTTGGCGTGACATGGGGTGGTGTGGGTGATGTGTGGGGTGGTGTAAGTGTTGATGTGTAGTGGTGTGTGGTGTTTTGTGCGTGTAATGTTGTATGGGTGATGGTGTTGTATGCCTCTGTGTGGTGGGGTTCTCAGTTGCTGTGCTCTCTGTATATCTGGCCTTTGTCCGTGAATTGTGGTCGTAGGGGTTTGTGGGTGATGTGGGTGTGTGTTTTATATTGTGTTTAGTGTGTGGGAGTGGTGTTTGTATGTGTATCAGGTGTGTGTATTTGGATTTGTCCAATGTTGCGGTGTTTTGGAGATGTGTGTGTATTTTGAGCGCGGCGGTTTGTATCGCCAATGGAATACCGCGGTTGAAAGACCGCTGCGTGGATTCGTTGGTCGTGATAGTGTGGGCGTGTTTCTGTTGGCGTGACGGTGGAGGTTTTATTTTTGTCAGTTTATCACTGACCTTTGGTGTGGCGGTCTTGTGTGGGTGTCTGAATTTCGGCAAAATCCAAGATGTGTGTCATAATAGCTCTGGCGCAATTCCACGGCCGCGGCGGTGTTTTGGCGGTCTTCTGTATGGCGGTAAGCGCCTTTTACCGCCAATGTTGTAATGACCCCCATAGTTTCTCCAGATAGAGTAGAGCATTCATTAAGCTTTCTCCAGAGTACAGCGGGGATCTTTGGTCTTTGTAGGAGGCAGAACTTTCTCCATAACTTTTACGAGACTTGCTGTTATTTGTAGTCCTCTCTGCATAATATATTACCCGCCGACACCTGTGCTTGATGGATAGTGATCTTAGCCATCTTCATCGCTTGGGTAAAAGCACAGGGCAAGTACAAACAATATGCAACAGTGATTCTAATTTGTAAGTGCCCCGAGATATTGTTTTGAATAGTCCTTGTATGATGGCTATGCTTGCCTGAACACTATTAATGAGGAGTATGGAAAATGAATGTGGATAAATTGTAATGTCAGTGATTTGGTCAAAGGGCAGGAGAGGTAATTAGCCAGTTTCTGTCCACAGACGCACTCTGCTGTAAAGCCTGCATATTTCCTATTTTGCAACGTCTCCATGTCATGGATAATGGGGTACTTGTTTAAATTGTACTTCAGACGTTTCTGGATCCCATAACTCTTTTAGTTGCAAGGTAAGAAAGGCACTTTTTTATTTTTAGATAAGATTGGCAAGATTCGTAGCATAAATTAGGAGCTGTGAAAGCATGCCACATACCATGTCTTAAGGTATGATCCCTAGTGTGGTGTATTGCGTGACAAAAGATCAGGAAATATACGTTTCAAGGCTGGTTGCTGAATATTGAATTCCATCCTTATTTCTGCTTGGCAGGTACAATTATGAACATGAAATATAGTATTCATTGTGTGCAGGTTTAACCAGGTGCTCAATTTCCCAGGGAGAGCCGCCAGCTCACATGTCAAGGTGAGAAGGAGTTTTGCTTTGAGCACCAAGAGTAGTGGTTTAATCGCTTATGCCTCAAGGTTGTTGTATAGATGCCAGAAAGCAAACCAAACATCCAAGCACCTGTGCCAGCTCTAAGACTCCAACAACATGGTATCATACCTACAGTTATACTTCTTTTGGTACATTTTGTATTTTCTAGAAATAACTTCAGAAGAAATTCCTCCATAAACCTGGATTGAGCTTAGAATTTCGTATTCTACCCCAACAGGAAGGAAAAAGGAGATTCTAAAGTGATGGAATTGTATGTGACTCAATGAGCCCACCAAGTTTCACAAAGCACTTCATTTAAGGAGACTTTATTCTCCGCTGCCCACTGAACTGACCTCTCAACCATTCTGTTAATCAGTTCAGGCAGATCATTGGATTGTGGAAATTAAAGAGCTGTTTTCAGATGAACTAGACAGACTTCCTGAGAAGTCTTGCATTTCTTGAGAGATAAATTGAACACCATTGCTTGTTACCAAGGACCTTTTCTTGCAAATTCACCCTTTAAGAAATCCAATCACAGTTCGAGCATTGACCAGCCAATTGGAATTATAGTCAACTGGCATCAAAACATAATGTTCATTGTGTGACAAAAGTTCAAATGGCCCAACAAAGTCCAGACTCGGCTTCACCTAAGATTTAGTTGGCAGTTCAACTGGTGACAAAGGAGGATATCATGCTATCCTGCTTTTATCATTTCCTGCACATGACCAGCAATCCTTGGCCACAGCCTCAGCCTGCTGATAAAAACCAGGCCATCAGTATCATTGTCTTAACCTTGCCTTGGTTAGACTTCTACCCCCCACAAGCCACATTTATTACTTTTTCACTTTTTCCCCCAAGCTCTAAGTGGGAATAACTCTTGAACCTCTGCACACCTTTCCTAGAAAGAGATTAAGCTAATCACAGACATTCCCAAATCCATGCAAACAACTGGCCACTTCCTTGACATCAGGCCAACTTTTGGTTACAAAATCAGACATTGCTTTGAGAGTTGCATCTTCATTGTAAAGTATGTCCCATTTCTCAGAAATTAGAGCATCCTCCTTTGCCCACACTTTCACAACTGCAGGTTCATATGTTTCATCAACACATGGAGGAGGTAATCTAGACAGTCTACATCTTTTTACTAGCACCAGGAACATATTTATCCCAAAAAGTATAATCAAACAAACCTTCAGACCATCTTCTAATTCTCAGGGTCAAGTCCACATTACCCTTTCAAGAAAATAATTGCACCAAGGGACGTGACCTAACATAACAGTGAATGGTAACCCCACAAGATTTTTTTTTAAAACTTGAACAGCCCTTCTACAGGGCTTCTCGCTCAGTTACAGAGTACCTTTCTTCAGCACCTTTAAAAGAACATGGTGCAAACGCTATCGCCTTTTGTTCATCATCGGCAACTTGAGCGAGGACAGCCCCTAACCCAGACAGGCTAGCATCAGTGAACAACGTTTTCCTGCATGTATCTAACTGACCCAGAGTTGGTAAAACAACAATACTTCCTTATATTGCTTGAAGAACTTTGACACAATCACCATTGCAGTTAAATTTGACCCCCTTTTTATGTTGAGATTTCAAAGGAAAGGATAATTTGCAAAATCTGTAAGAAATTTTTAGCTAAATGCTGCCAAGCCCACGAATGAACGCACAGGATCTTTCCTGCTTGGCTGTATCATACTTTTGGGCAATTCCTACTTAACGTCTAATCCCTTTAGAAGAGATAATATGTCCCAAATAAGAAAATGTTATCCTAAATTTACCCTTCTACTTTTAATATGTTAGACCAAAACTTTGCACCACACACAATATTATCATGCTCACACCTGTCCACTCCATACCACAAAATGTGGTATGCCCACCAAAACTCTCTTTACCAACCTTTGAAAACATGTTGCAGCTGATTCTAACTGTTGTACCTGGCTCTCTCTTCAGGGACACCTCCACACTTTTTGCTGTTACCCTCCACTTTTTGCTGAATACATTTTTGCTGGCCTTAAGACTCTGTGCACTTTACCACTGCTAGCCGGCGCTAAAGTGTTTGGGTGCTCTCCTTAAAACACAGTAGAATTGACCCATACCTTGTATATTCTTGGAAGTCCGAAGTACATTGGGACTATATCTGCACAGGGCCTGTAAATTAAATGGTACATGTGGGTCTGCAGCACTGATTGTGCCACACACTTAAATAGCCCTTTAAACGTATCTCAGGCTTGACATTGCAGAGCTTGTTGTCATTTTGCGCTGGCAAAGTAACCCTTTTGCCAGGTCAAACCGTCCTTTTTTAATACATGTGAGTCACCCCTAGGGTGGGTTCTGGACAACCAAAGGGCTGCCGTCAATGTTAAAAAGAAGGACACAAACCTTTAAGTTTTACATGTCCTGGTAATGAAAAACTCAAAATCAGTTTTTTAGTACTGCAAGGCCTATCTCTCCCTTAGGATAACATTGGAGTTACCCCATTTCATTTTATAAGTATAATTTCCAAATGGGAAGAGATAATCAGAAAATGTTTGGTGTCTCTGGGATCACACTTTAAAATCCTAACTTATGGTGAAGTCTGATTTTAAATTACAATTCCGAAAATGACACTTATAGAAAGTTGCCATTTTCTTTCCTTAGCCATTTGGTGCCTGCATCCAGTCTTTGGGTCACATGACTGGGTAGCTGAGAGTGTGGCTTTGTGTATTCCCCCTTTTTAGACCTGACTGTGTTTGGGTTGGTCATCCCCCAACTTTTTTCCTGCCTCCCTCCACTTTTCTGACACTTTTTTTGCTGTTTTTAAGACTCTACACACTTTACCACTACTAATCAGTGCTAAAGTGCATATGCTATCTTCCCTAAACATGGTAACATTGGTTCATACCCAATTGTCATATTTGATTTACTTATAAGTCCTTAGTAAAGTGCACTAAATGTGCCCAGAGCCTGTAAATTAAATGCTACTAGTGAACCTGCAGCACTGATTGTGCCACCTGCATAAGTAGCCCGTTAACCATGTCTCAGGCCTGCCATTGCCAGGCCTGTGCGTGCAGTTTCACTGCCACATCGACTTGGCATTTAAAAATACCTGCCAAGCCTTAAACTCCCCTTTTCCTACATATAAGTCACCCCTGAGGTAGGTCCTAGGTAACCCATAGGGCAGATGTAGGTCTATGTAGGTAAAAGGCAGGACATTTACAAATGTGTTTTATATGTCCTGGTAGTGAAAAACGTCTAAATTTATTTTCCACCACTGTGAGACCTGCTCCTTTTATAGGGTAGCATTAGGACTCCCCTCATATACTTCTTGAGTAGTACATTTTGATCTGATAGGCGTAAGCAGCACTATGGCCAGAATGGTAATAGAAAATCCTGCTTATTGGTGAAGTTGCATTTTATATTACTATTTTAGAAACGCCACTTTTAGAAAGTGAGCATTTCCCTGCACTTAAAGCCATCTGTGCCTTACAGCCTGTCTCCAATGAACGTCTGGTCTGTGGTGGTTGACAGCCTCCTTGTGCATTTCAACCAGGCAACCACAAACACAGGACACTCGGTCACATCTACATTCATCTGCATACTGAATGGGTCTTCCTGGGATTGAAGGGTGGGATCTTTTTGTGTGATATTTTCACTGTTTGAAGTATTGCACAAATACTTTACACATTGCCTCTAAGTTAAGCCAGACTGCTCAGTACAAAGCTACCACGAGGTTGAGCACAGGTTAATTTGGGGTTTCTTGTGTCTTAGCCTGACTAGGATTGTGATTGCTGCTTGACCAGGGCTTGTACACCAGGCAACAAGTAACCCAATTTCCTACACTGACCCAAAAAGCATGCAGAGAAACCTGTATGCTCCCAAAGAGGTGATAACAAATTTTAAGGCTCTAGATTCTTCTTGTAAAAGAATCTGATAAGATGCGGATAGGTCTATCACACTAAACAACTTGGCCCACCTAAGTTTGCCAGTGATTGTTTGTCATCTCAGATGTGTTTGTTGGGGTCACGTAAGTCAAAATGCATCCTTATTTTTCTCCCACCTTCTTTGGGTGCCAAACCCAATGGGACATACCACTTCAGTGATTCTGTCTCTTCAATTATTCCAGCATCCATGAGTTTTTGAAGATCTTCCCTTAAGGGATCCAACATCAAATGGAGAACCTTCCTTACCTTATGCTCAAAAGGAACAGAATTCCTTTTGAGAGTGACCTTATGTTGAAATCCCTTCAACGAGCTTAAGTATCCTTAAAGAAATCAGGACATTCACCATAAATAGCAGAATTATCAACTGAATTTTCAAGCAAGAGACCTTTCTCCTAGATATTTGAGTTAAGTGTAATACCCATGACACCTTGCTGATGCCAGCCTAGTAAATTGTCCCCTTGGCCACATAAACTTTCCCCCACAGCCTCCCTGTCTGGAATTCTATTCTTCTCACACTATAATCAAGGGCATCAATTTTGACACCACACCATAGCCTACCAGATTGTTATCTGATGGCAACAAAATACTCACCCATTTCTTACCTCCCGCCATTGTATAAGGAGAGCCTGAATCCGCTAACACTCAGCTTTATCACCAATCAATATTTAATGTTAAGGCATCACCAGAGGATAAGTTTCATCTGTACCATCACTCTTAACACTTCAAATCATTTCTTTTTCAGGCTAAACTAAGACATACTTTGCATCTTCATGCTGTTACACACTCTAGCACAGTGTCCCTTTTCACCACACTGCTTACATGTGGTTAATCTAGCAAATAACCTAAAATTATTAGAAAGATGTGCCTCATTATCGTATCCAAAATATTTGTGGAATTCTTTGTCGTTTTTACTCTTAGGTGTGTTATTGTCATTCCTCTTAATTTATTGAACACAATCTCCTTTCACTACTTTGACTGTTTCTACACTCACTGAAACACTTGTACAACAGGCCTCTATGTTTTGCCACCTCTCATCTCTTTCACCCACATAGTAGCATTCTCCATACCCCCAATAATAGCAATAGCTTCCTTAAAATCTGATTTGTTTGCAAGACATTTTCTTGTACCCTGGGCAATTAGTACACATTACTAATTAATCCCTAATCATGTTTGTGAAAATGATTTCAGAGCTGCAGCATAGTCCCAATTTTTTTGTTGCATTCTTGTAAAAAACATAAGTCTCCCTTGGCTCTCCAGACCTCAGGGGTAGCACTTAGGTGCCAAGACGCACCACAACAGAGGCTACCAGTAGGGTCCAGCCAGTTCCAGTAGTTAGTGGTCAGCTGCGCACTTTGAAATTCAGAATGTCTTCTGATGAGCTGTCGGTAAGCTGCCAGTTTTATAGGATTTACTAGCCAGTCAGAAAAAAGTCCCAGGGACAAGCCCTTCCCACTTGTGTAGCACATCTGTTTACCTTACTGTAAACTATTCTACAGTGCACTATTTTGAGGCATGTTCAAACAACAGAACCTTTCTGCCCCTGAAGAGAAATTGTGTGCCATTCTGAGATCTGTTTGGGAAATGAGCAGCCTCCTCCTCGTCAGCTTCACCAAGCTAGATTTGGGAACAGCTTCACCCATCCACTGAGTTCTTGCCAACTTACCTTCAGAGGGTCTACGCTGCAAAAGGCTTCTCATCCCAAGGTCTCCCTTTACATTTAACTTTGATTGGGCAGACCTCAACCTGGTCTTTTTCAATTTATTAATACTCTGGGAACAGTTTTCACACCTTTTTAAAGGGAAGCACTGACAGGGCCATCTGCCTGTAATCTAATGCCAATTAGCCAACTGGAAGCTAGGCAGATAAAGTGTAATGTTTCAAAATAAGTCACTTGTAAATTCTTATTAAAAATCAGACTGCACCAATTAATTGGATTTTAGCAAATTGGTCTAATCACCTCTGTATGTTATCAAAGTCTAAATTTAGCAGAGTTGTGATTTGATTCTTTACTTTACATTTTCTTCATAAGATACAACCCTTCACACTGAAAATAGGCACTGTGGGGTACGTGCCAACATTACAATTCTTGCATGTACCACTTTCATATACTCTGCACCCTATCTTGTGGGCTATGAGGGCCGACTTAAGGGTGATTTCTGTAATATTTAAATGTAGGCTTCCTTCCAGGCAAAAAGGTTTATTTTGACAGGTTCGCCTGCAGGTTTAAAACTGGCAGGAGTCAGGCTACACATGTAGGCCTGAAGCCATGTTTCCTTTATCTGCGTAGTGAATGCCATAACGTGTTGCAATCCACAGGTAACTTTTAACTTTCCCATATACTATCACCTTTTTGGGAAGTGAGGAAATGAGGATTAGCCAATTAAACCACGTTTTGGGGTCAGATCCCATCTACTGTGGCCTGAACAGCAGTGCCTCAGTGTGCAGAGTTCAAAAGTCAGCCATACCAATTAGCAAAAAATATTGGGTGACCATGCAAAGGGAGGCACTGTCTTATTTCTTATACCATGCCCCCTTTACAGGCCACCACCTTTTATGTTTACGTCAAGTAACTGAAATTATTGGTGAGGATAATATACAGTGTGGACCGAATGAGGGCTTAAGCTTCCACTAAAACTTACTTCACAAAAGTATCTAGAATTTACACATTTAGCTCGGAGTGTTACATATGAACACTGGGAAAAGTGTAGTATGTTTCTAAAGGGATGGGATGGGTAACTGTCATCATTGCCCTGACACATCAAAAGCCGTCTTAAAACGGTAGCAGACTTAACTGTTCCCCTACTTGGTGACAGCCACAACAAATGGTATATTGTATGAAAACCAGTGCTTAGTTAAACCACAATTCTGATGTTTGCTGCCTGGCCTATGGTGGAGGGACCAGTAGTCATGTTGGACTGACCTGCTTTGACAGCGAATAGCACATAGAAGGAAGTCAAAGCACTCACATGCTATTTCATAGACCATCTCAGACAGTCATATCATGTGTGACAACCAATTAGAATATATGACATCTCATTATTTGGCTGCCATTGCAATATCAGGTTTATAAAGTGGTAATTTTAGAAATACTAAATGCAGAGACAGTACGAGCCCTGTTTTTCTTGATAGTCATCTCGGCTAGGTGTTTATAGGAAGAAGTGGTAGGTAAAGGTCAAAGAGGGTATAAGTAGCAAAGTCAATTACCTCTTGCAAGGGGAAGATTCTGCAGTAGTCTGCTCTTTGTTACTATTTCCAGAGTATCAAGGACACATTAGGGTGAATTGAATGAGAGCTTGGGTTGAATTCTTATGACGTTTAGAGCCAGATATTTACCACACCAAAAATCGTGAAATAGGGAGATGCATCTAATTTATCTGGGTCTTTAGACTAGAGGCTGGTATTGTAGTTTCTGTCAAAGAAGCTGGTAAGTGGATAATCACAATTTTAGAAGTTGAGCAAGAGAGTCCTAGGCATCCCAGTGCCAAATGGCTGTCTAGCAAAGGGAATTTGACCCTGACACTCAAATAAGAAGGTGGGGAGTAGAAGATTAGATTAGAGGTGAAGGGTGCCATGGAGTCTATCCGGTCATTAGCAGATTTGTGCTATGAGACTTGGATGTAGGGATTTGAAACACCCACTGCTACTCAGCAACATTTCCTTAATTTTGTTGCACCTTCCAAGCCACAGTTACTCAAAACTCCAGTTCTTCTGCGGTAGAAGTGTGGGAGGTACTTACAATGTTGTGACCATCATTGAGCCCATTCTTTCTGTAGTTTCATCTGCTTTCAAGATACTTGTTTCTTCAAATCGACTTGTACATGTGTTGCAAAAAAACTTCAGTATTCAGGAGGAAATAGAGACCTATTTCTGAAGTGTTCTAATTCATTGTTTATCTGTGTCTCAAAAGTACCTTTTCCTCACCAATTACATGACGGTGATTAGTTGATGAGAATGAGTGAGGCCTGCAATATGTTTTTCAAACCACAATTGTCACATGTACTTATAACCAATAGTTTGCTGTTTTCCACTTTCTGCCAATATTAGTTTAGTTTTTTGTGTATTTTGCGTACAGATCATAGCAGGAGCAATGAAATAACTTTTTCAGGAAATTAAAGTTAGTCAGTTTTAGGAATCCTATAGTTTCCCTTCTTACCATGTTTTTGTTAATTTAAGCCCTCTGCGAGCAGGTATATTTAAGTAACAGCAGTAATAAGAAATGCCTCTTTTCGGGTTGACCCTCAGGGTAGACAGAGGCAAATTAACCCCAACCATGGCGATTGAGGTAATTTGCCACTCGTGTCCTGGGGCCCATTCTACTGTGACACAGCAAACAGGATCAAATTAAACCCTTTCTGCACTTGAATCTCAGTCTAGTGAGGACGACCAGTCACGTGCTCATCAGGGAGATAGCCTGGTGCTCAAGAGCTCAGAACTCGATAGTCACCCCACAGAAGATGTCCAGTGCTTCCTTTACTGGAAAAGAAAGTCCTTTTAATATCACTGACGAACTGGGAACTGTACAGTTAAATGGTTACGAGACACAGGATTTCAGAATGTTGCATTTGATAGCGAGGCTCTGCAACCTCTTCCCTTCATTGTAATTGGACTCTTATCCCACTATTGCCAGCATTTTCACTTTTGCCGTCTCTGCCCATGTGTAAGTCTTAATCTTCCAGGTGGTACCTCAGTGGCAAACTTTCTGGATGTTGTCAAAAGACTGACTTGGATAGATGAGTCTTTATGGCAGCAGCCAGCTCAGTAATTGCAGCTCTTGAAATCTGCTGTGGGTAGGCACTCGGTATGGGTAGTTACGGCCTCCAGGCTGCATGTTCTGACAGTGATCTACTGGCCAGTTGCTGGCTCCCCACTCAGTGTTGGCACAGACCTTCACTCTTCATCAGCAGTGGTAGCACCAGATGACTGAACCTGCTGTGTTTTAATACACTTCTGGCATACACTTAATGCAGCTCACACCAGGAACTGAGCAGTCAGGTGCAGAAGATGCTTTCACAGAATGTGACCTCTCCTGTCACACCCTGGGGTGGACGATCTTTATCTGGGGTTGCAATCACAAGAAAATACATGGACCTCTCCTGCACATTCTATCCTCCTGCTGGGCCAGGCACAATCCTTCCCTCTCTCAGCAGGCAGGTGTTTAGACTGATCAGGCTGACACTTGACTTCTCCAGCAGAAACTGTTGACTTCAGGTGATGTCTTCTCACCACTTGGAGACTGGTTGTCAGGCAGATGCCATTCCTGGTTATACAGCAGGTATTCAAGTATTCTACGGAGCGCTTCCTTCCTTGTTCAAGAATAACTTGTGAATGAGGAGTGGTTTGGATCTCACTTTTATATACATTTCCAGACAGGGAATGTCAATCCACTGTCTCAAGCTTCAGAAACTGTTTAGTTGGTTCCCTTTCAACTGTGCTTCTCAGGCTCCTTTCCGAACACAGCCTATCTATAAAGTGAATCTCCTCGCAGAGCACGTGGGCTGGCTTCAAGCAAAAGCACCCACAATGCTGTGCGAGTTTCCTGCACCCAGCTGCCATCAGCCTTCATGAAGGAGTAATGAGAGACCGACAAAATGGCAGGTGTGGCCAAGAAACTTCCTAACCTTGAACAAATTTGCTGTCCCTCCTTTTCATTCCTACCATATACCAAATTGCAGTGCCCAGGAACAGCTAATTAACAGCCTCTTGCAAACAGTTTTCATGAATTTTATAAAGGCAGCCCTGTCTCCATTCTTCTCACTTTAGTGTCTGGCTCTCCACCTCCCAGCCACAGAAATGTAGATACTACACTGTCACTCTCTGGGTGAGCTATCTCGTCCTCCATTGTGTGCCATGCTATAACTGTAGAGAAACTATTTTTCAACCCTCCTCAGAGTGACGCAAAGAAAACACAAACACCAGGCAAGGCTCCGGAACAGATGAAATGCTTTCATGAGGTACCAAGGTTTATTGGCAGGCCAAGGCAGAAGGCAGACGCACATCCCAGTGTAACGTCTTACAAGCTGGCATCTTCTGCCCTGAAGCATATAAGTCAGGCATTTATATATGTTAATAAGTGCTGTCACTGCACAACCCCAAAAGGGGACACAGTCCAAACATGGGCACGCACATACAAAAGAAATGCTACACATACAAAACTAGAAGTCCATAGTGTAAAAATATACAGAATGCAGTGTGAGCATGAGCACGTGAACAGACAACAGGTGGTCCCTAAAGAAATGGGGGCTGGGTTGCTGGCTTAACTTAAAGTGTGAGACCGAGCTAAACTTAACAACGTGGCTTGGAGAGGTTTGTTTGTACAACTGGCATAGGTGTCAGAGAGGTCAGTAGGGAAGTCTTACTGGGATTCAGATAAGGGTAAAGAGAGTTGGAACTAACGTATAATATCTATAGGTACATACATGTGAATATATATTTTTCCCAACAATATCTCCTTTTTGATAGTAATATCATACTTGATTGCAAAAATATATATATACAGTGCAGAAATATAGTGTTAACGTATCAAAAATACATGTCTTTGGATGGCATTACACATTTTGTTCAGATGAAACACAACTATTGTCATCTAGATATACATCCATGAGGTATTCATTATTTAAACATAGACTAAATGATATGCTAGTATTTAATCTAAACATTCATGTTTCATGGGTCTATAGCCATTAAATCAAACATTTCTTTGTGTGCTTCCTCTACATCTTGTTGTATTGTAAGATATCTGAGGGCTATCTCCTGCTCTGTAGGATGTAGGACTTTAACAGCAGAAAATGAATAGATGTTCTTACTACAGAACTGCTGGAGCATGGAGCAACAGCACTGGAGGCAACACAAAAGTACCACTATTGTTATAAAGATACCGAATAGCGCTAGAACTAAGCTCTTCAGCCATCCTGTTGGTAACCATGACCAAAGCCAGGACCAATCATCAGAATCAGACATTTTCTCTGCTCCATGAAATATTCTAACTGCTTTTTTAATTTGGGTGACATCCCTTGCTATGTTTCCACTTTTATTTAAAAAATAACAGCAAGAGGAATTCAACAAAACGCACAGTCCTCCTTGTTGTAGTGTCAGGAGGTCAAGGGCAATTCTATGTTGGATAGTCATGGCAGCCACTGAATTAATTTCCACCTGCAACTCTTGAAGTGCATCTCTTGTTGCATTGAATGCTATGGCTAGCTCAGCAGACATGTTAACAAGGGCCAATTCCAAATCATATACGTCATATCCAGGGATCAATATACGCATTAGCTCAAAAAATAGACCTTGTCTAGCCTCCAGAATAGGTGTATGTATATCACTTTGATACCTATGAGCAAAACTCCCCAGGTTTAATGGCTCATGCGCTGCAATATGCGGTACAACTGAAATGTTTGGTGTTAGATGAGAAATAGCACACATGCCTTCCCAATGCCGCAGAAGCACCTTGTAAGCCTTAGTTCCACAAATGAAATACATACTGCCCTGTAACTGTGTGTCCAATGTGTGATATTTACTGAGAGGAAGGCCTACCCCCTCAGGGAAAGAGTTCTGAAATTGGTCACACCATTTATAATCAATCCATGCAGAGTTTATAAAAGTAACATTTGCCCACGACGCCATGTAAGAGCAGCGAGCTGACCATAAAGGATATTCTAATATTTTAGAAATCACACTTGATGCCCTAGTATCATAATTTTCTTGTTCAATTAGTGGATCATATAGAAGACCATCAGGTGTTATCAACAGTGTTTCTCCAAGAATAGTGATGTTCCAGTAATGTAAAGTGTACGTAACTTTCTTTCCTTGCCTCTTAGTTGTCCAGATCCTACTTATTAACTGTCTGTCCTTTAAATTCCAATTACCCGTGGTATCATCAAATTCTAATATGTTAGGACACTTGCTACTTGCGAGGTATCCTAAGTATCGGGAATCTGGGTTACATCCTGAAACTTGATGCTTTATACATACAGGAAAAGCACTGTCCTCTGCATTTTTCTCTCTCATAGGTGACACTGGGTATTCAGCTTGAATATTGGGCAGTATGGTACAACGTGGGTACCATCCAATCCTTCCTTCTCCACAGTCCCAAGTTACATTTGGTATAAGGCATCCTTTTCCTTGTGCATAACTCTGTATAGGCACAGGTGTCCCATGTAAGCCAATGGGGTCATTGGGGTTTCTGGATAATTCTCTTCACATCCAGCAGTTTTCAAGACCTAAGACTTGGGCTACTTTCTCATGTACCGCAATGAGGGGATGGTCAGCTGTTTGTCTAAATACTGTTAGTACATACAAAATTAAGGTACTAAAAAATATTATTTGTACTATGCAATGCATTTTTTTTTTTTTTTCAAAAGTTATAGAAATAGATATGAAGTCTGTTCAGTAAGGCAATGGCACGCAGTGTTCTGTCCTCGTCTTCCGCTACTAGTCTGCAGTAGTCTTGTTCAAGGGCGGTTTCACGGACCTGCCCTGCAGTGTCCTCTTCAGTCTATTTTTCTGCAGGTGTGACTATCACCTTTCTTCGAGACTACGTTGTGTGCTTCACTCAACTGCTTCAGTTGGTGTCACCTGACACTTGATGACGGACCCTCAGCGTGGCTCTTGGGAATGGTCTGGTCTGTCTCCCCTTTTTCTGGTATGCTGTGCTGCTCCACGGGTTGCATGTGCTCATCCGTTGTAGGCACGTCGGTCTTTGTTGTTGATGGTGCGAATCTGCACCTAGTGCTGTGAATCCACTCAGGACGTCCCTGTACCTTCACCGCCATCCGCGTTACCAGTAGCACAAGGTGTGGTCCAGTCCACCTAGAACTAAGAGAAACATCTTTTATTTTTCTCACCATGACTATGTCTCCAGCTTTAAAAGGATGTGTGGGCTCTGAGGACGGATGGGTCAAGGCTTCCTTCACCTGGAGATGGTGATGCCTCAAGACTGATGACAATTTTATAGCATAGTCAGAAATGTTTTCATCTGTCCACAGCAGTGCTGCTTGAGATGCTGGGAGAGGCAACCTCAACCCCACAGACATAGGCCTCATGGGCCTCATGGGACCTCATGGGGGGACAAAAGGGTTGTCCTAGATGGAGTTGCCCTTATGGCATGCAGCACTAAAGGCCATTTCAGGCCTGTTGCATCAGTTGTTTTTGCTAATCTATTTTTTATAGTGGAGTTCATCCTCTCCACCTGTCCTGAACTTTGGGGGTGGTAAGGGGTATGCAGTTTCCACTCTATTCCCAAACATTCACACATCTTTTGCACCACTGCAGCCACAAATTCACCCCCTCTGTCGCTATTAATGCCTTGGGGGACCCCAAATCGGAGTATGATATCTTTCATCAAGCATCGCACCACAGTTGCCGCATCATTCTTCTTTGTGGGAAACGCCTCCACCCATTTTGAAAATTGATCCACACACACCAGCAAATATTTCAATCCATTCACTGGGGGCATATAGGCAAAGTCTATTTGGACATTGGTAAATGGCCCCTGTGGTACTGGTAAGTGATCATGTGTAGCAGGGGACCGGCCTTTAGTATGCAGGGCACAGACAAGACATTGGGAGCAGAATTGTGCAGTGAATGCTGTTATCCCTGGTGCAAACCATTCCTGTCTAATTAGCTCATTCATCCCCCCTTGTGCCATGTGAGTGGGTCCATGAGCAAGCCTTGCAAGGGGAAGGAACATACTACTTGGAGCCACAGGTCTCCCATCCTGGTGGACCCACAATCCCTCATCATTTTGCAAACACCCAGCATCAGTCCACACTCTTTCCTCAGCTAGTGCTGCAGACCATTGTGCTTCCTTTACATCAGCTAGTAACAACTGTCTCTGAATAAGCTGAATTTTAGGAATGCTTTTTGCCATTAGGGGCACCATTTGTATTGGCTGTAACATGCTTTCTCTTGCTGCTGTGTCAGCCGTGGCGTTTCCTCTGGCTATCTTGGTGTTAGCCCCTGTATGTGCCTCGCATTTTATGACTGCTATGCTGTTGGGTAGTAGTATTGCTTTTAACAAGTTCTTTACTGTAGGAAAGTACCATCTTGCCTGGCATGTTACCCCCATTTTTCACTGTATATATGTTGTTTTAGTTGTATGTGTCACTGGGACCCTGGTAACCCAGGGCCCCAGTGCTCATAAGTGTGCCTGAATGTGTTACCTGTGTAGTGACTAACTGTCTCACTGAGGCTCTGCTAATCAGAACCTCAGTGGTTATGCTCTCTCATTTCTTTCCAAATTGTCACTGACAGGCTAGTGACCATTTTTACCAATTTACATTGGCTTACTGGAACACCCTTATAATTCCCTAGTATATGGTACTGAGGTACCCAGGGTATTGGGGTTCCAGGAGATCCCTATGGGCTGCAGCATTTCTTTTGCCACCCATAGGGAGCTCTGACAATTCTTACACAGGCCTGCCACTGCAGCCTGAGTGAAATAACGTCCACGTTATTTCACAGCCATTTTACACTGCACTTAAGTAACTTATAAGTCACCTATATGTCTAACCTTTACCTGGTAAAGGTTGGGTGCAAAGTTACTTAGTGTGAGGGCACCCTGGCACTAGCCAAGGTGCCCCCACATTGTTCAGAGCCAATTCCCTGAACTTTGTGAGTGCGGGGACACCATTACACGCGTGCACTACATATAGGTCACCACCTATATGTAGCTTCACCATGGTAACTCCGAATATGGCCATGTAACATGTCTATGATCATGGAATTTTCCCCTCTATACCATCCTGGCATAGTTGGCACAATCCCATGATCCCAGTGGTCTGTAGCACAGACCCTGGTACTGCCAAACTGCCCTTCCTGGGGTTTCACTGCAGCTGCTGCTGCTGCCAACCCCTCAGACAGGCAGCTGCCCTCCTGGGGTCCAGCCAGGCCTGGCCCAGGATGGCAGAACAAAGAACTTCCTCTGAGAGAGGGTGTGACACCCTCTCCCTTTGGAAAATGGTGTGAAGGCAGGGGAGGAGTAGCCTCCCCCAGCCTCTGGAAATGCTTTGTTGGGCACAGATGTGCCCAATTCTGCATAAGCCAGTCTACACCGGTTCAGGGACCCCTTAGCCCCTGCTCTGGCGCGAAACTGGACAAAGGAAAGGGGAGTGACCACTCCCCTGACCTGCACCTCCCCTGGGAGGTGTCCAGAGCTCCTCCAGTGTGCTCCAGACCTCTGCCATCTTGGAAACAGAGGTGCTGCTGGCACACTGGACTGCTCTGAGTGGCCAGTGCCACCAGGTGACGTCAGAGACTCCTGCTGATAGGCTCCTTCAGGTGTTAGTAGCCTATCCTCTCTCCTAGGTAGCCAAACCCTCTTTTCTGGCTATTTAGGGTCTCTGTCTCTGGGGAAACTTTAGATAACGAATGCAAGAGCTCATCCGAGTTCCTCTGCATCTCCCTCTTCACCTTCTGATAAGGAAACGACTGCTGACCGCGCTGGAAGCCTGCAAACCTTGCAACATAGTAGCAAAGACGACTACTGCAACTCTGTAACGCTGATCCTGCCGCCTTCTCGACTGTTTTCCTGCTTGTGCATGCTGTGGGGGTAGCCTGCCTCCTCTCTGCACCAGAAGCTCCGAAGAAATCTCCCGTGGGTCGACGGAATCTTCCCCCTGCAACCGCAGGCACCAAAAAGCTGCATTACCGGTCCCTTGGGTCTCCTCTCAGCACGACGAGCGAGGTCCCTCGAATCCAGCGACGCTGTCCAAGTGACCCCCACAGTCACTCTTCAGCCCAAGTTTGGTGGAGGTAAGTCCTTGCCTCACCTCGCTGGGCTGCATTGCTGGGAACCGCGACTTTGCAGTTACTCCGGCCCCTGTGCACTTCCGGCGGAAATCCTTCGTGCACAGCCAAGCCTGGGTCCACGGCACTCTAACCTGCATTGCACGACTTTCTAAGTTGGTCTCCGGCGACGTGGGACTCCTTTGTGCAACTTCGGCGAGCACCGTTTCACGCATCCTCGTAGTGCCTGTTTCTGGCACTTCTCCGGGTGCTACCTGCTTCAGTGAGGGCTCTTTGTCTTGCTCGACGTCCCCTCTCTCTGCAGGTCCAATTTGCGACCTCCTGGTCCCTCCTGGGCCCCAGCAGCGTCCAAAAACGCCAAACGCACGATTTGCGTGTAGCAAGGCTTGTTGGCGTCCTTCCGGCGGGAAAACACTTCTGCACGACTCTCCAAGGCGAGAGGGATCCGTCCACCAAAGGGGAAGTCTCTAGCCCTTTTCGTTCCTGCAGAAACCTCAGCTTCTTCTGTCCAGTCGAAGCTTCTTTGCACCCGCAGCTGGCATTTCCTGGGCATCTGCCCATCTCCGACTTGCTTGTGACTTTTGGACTTGGTCCCCTTGTTCCACAGGTACCCTAGATTGGAAATCCACAGTTGTTGCCTTGCTGGTTTGTGTCTTTCCTGCATTATTCCTCTAACACGACTCTTTTGTCCTTAGGGGAACTTTAGTGCACTTTGCACTCACTTTTCAGGGTCTTGGGGAGGGTTATTTTTCTAACTCTCACTATTTTCTAATAGTCCCAGCGACCCTCTACAAGGTCACATAGGTTTGGTGTCCATTCGTGGTTCGCATTCCACTTTTGGAGTATATGGTTTGTGTTGCCCCTATCCCTATGTTTCCCCATTGCATCCTATTGTAACTATACATTGTTTGCACTGTTTTCTAAGACTATACTGCATATTTTTGCTATTGTGTATATATATCTTGTGTATATTTCCTATCCTCTCACTGAGGGTACACTCTAAGATACTTTGGCATATTGTCATAAAAATAAAGTACCTTTATTTTTAGTATAACTGTGTATTGTGTTTTCTTATGACATTGTGCATATGACACTAAGTGGTACTGTAGTAGCTTCACACGTCTCCTAGTTCAGCCTAAGCTGCTCTGCTAAGCTACCATTATCTATCAGCCTAAGCTGCTAGACACCCTATACACTAATAAGGGATAACTGGGCCTGGTGCAAGGTGCAAGTACCCCTTGGTACTCACTACAAGCCAGTCCAGCCTCCTACATTGGTTGTGCAGTGGTGGGATAAGTGCTTGAGACTGCTTACCACTCTTGTCATTGTACTTTTCATAAGAGAAAAATATACAAAACAAGGTCAGTGTATATACACATAGCCAAAAAGTTTTGCATTTCCTCTTTTCACTCTTTTCTAAGTGCTGAAAAGTACTTCTAAACTTTCAAAAAGTTTAAAAAGTTTTTTTTCTGTCTTTCCAAAAAGTTCTGAAAACTTTTGTCTCTTTCTCTATCACTTTAACTCTCTCTAAAAAATGTCTGGCACAGGCCAAAGTGTTGATCTGTCCAAACTTGCATATGACAACCTTAGCTGGAAAAGAGCAAGGAGTCTCTGTATAGAGAGAGGTTTGAGTGTAGGGAAGAATCCTGCCTTGGAACTGTTAATTAACATGCTTAGAGAACAGGATAAGGCCATAGGTGCCCCATCTGTTGAAAAAGTACCTAATAGTTCCCAATCTGATTCAGGGACTCCCCCAGGAAAAGATTCAGGAAAGAAACTTCATAGCCTGCCCATTACTAGACAATCTAGCATAGATGGTAATGATGATGAGCCACACCATAGAAATAGTGTTGTCTCACATCATAGCAAAAGCATTTATTCTCACCATACTGGTAGTAATGTTTCTGTAAACCAAGCTGTTAAGTTGGCTTCTGTAAGGGACAGGTCTCCTTCTGTTCATTCCCATCATAGCTCTGTTTCTAGAAATGTCCCTCCCACCAACCCTGATGACAGAATGTTAGAGAGGGAGCTCAATAAGTTGAGGGATGAACAAACCAGACTGAAGCTTAAAAAGCAACAGCTGGATTTGGATAGACAGTCTTTTGAATTAGAGAAGGAAAGACAGAAGTTGGGTTTAGATACCCATGGTGGCAGCAGCAGTATTCCCCATAGTCATGCTGCAAAAGAGCATGATTCCAGGAATCTGCACAAGATAGTTCCCCCTTATAAGGAGGGGGATGACATTAACAAGTGGTTTGCTGCACTTGAGAGGGCCTGTGTTGTACAGGATGTCCCTCAAAGGCAGTGGGCTGCTATCCTATGGCTATCATTCAGTGGAAAAGGTAGGGATAGGCTCCTTACTGTAAAAGAAAATGATGCTAATAATTTCCAAGTTCTTAAGAATGCACTCCTGGATGGTTATGGCTTAACCACTGAACAGTACAGGATAAAGTTCAGAGAGACCAAAAAGGAGTCTTCACAAGACTGGGTTGATTTTATTGACCATTCAGTGAAGGCCTTGGAGGGGTGGTTACATGGCAGTAAAGTTACTGATTATGACAGCCTGTATAACTTAATCCTGAGAGAGCATATTCTTAATAATTGTGTGTCTGATTTGTTGCACCAGTACTTGGTGGACTCTGATCTGACCTCTCCCCAAGAATTGGGAAAGAAGGCAGACAAATGGGTCAGAACAAGAGTGAACAGAAAAGTTCATACAGGGGGTGACAAAGATGGCAACAAAAAGAAGGATGGTAAGTCTTCTGACAATGGTGGGGACAAATCTAAAAATGAGTCTTCATCAGGCCCACAAAAACACTCTGGTGGGTGTGGTGGGTCCAAATCCTCCTTTAATCAGAACAAGGAAAAGAAACCATGGTGCTATTTATGTAAAATAAAAGGCCATTGGACAACAGATCCCAGTTGTCCAAAGAAAGGCACCACAGCTCCTACCACTACAACCCCTACTGCTACACCTAGTGTCCCTACTAATAGCAGTGGTGGTGGGAGCAAACCTACTAATAGCCAATCCAAGGGAGTAGCTGGGCTCACTTTTGGTAATTTAGTTGGGGTTGGTCTGATTAGGGAGACCACAGAGGCTACTTTAGTCTCTGAAGGGGCTATTGATTTAGCCACTTTGGTTGCTTGCCCCCATAACTTGGAGAAGTACAAGCAACTAACCCTAATAAACGGTGTTGAGGTCCAGGCCTACAGGGACACAGGTGCCAGTGTCACAATGGTGATTGAGAAACTGGTGCACCCTGAACAACACATACTTGGACACCAGTACCAAGTAACCGATGCTCACAACATAACACAAAGCCACCCCATGGCTGTTGTAAATCTCAACTGGGGGGGGGGTAACTGGCCCAAAGAAAGTTGTGGTAGCTTCAGATTTACCTGTAGACTGTCTATTAGGGAATGATTTGGAGACATCAGCTTGGTCAGATGTGGAGTTGGAGGCCCATGCAGCAATGCTGGGCATTCCAGGGCATATTTTTGCTTTGACAAGGGCTCAGGCCAAAAAGCAAAAAGGACAGGGAAGCTTGGATCCTGGAACAATGGACCAAGTGCTCCCTAAAGCTAGGGCTAGTAGAAGCAAACCACTTCCTACTATCCCTCCCTCTACAGTGGATTCTACTTCTGAGGAAGAAGAATTCCCTCCCTGTGCAGAACCTACACCAGAGGAGCTGGAAGCAGACACTGCTGAGCTTTTGGGTGAAGGGGGGCCTGCCAGAGAGGAGCTGAGTGTGGCACAGCAAACCTGTCCCACATTAGAGGGTCTCAGACAGCAAGCTGTCAAACAGGCTAATGGGGATGTCTGTGACTCTCACAGAGTTTACTGGGAGGACAACCTCTTGTACACTGAGCATAGGGATCCTAAACCTGGAGCTGCCAGGAGACTAGTGATTCCTCAGGAGTACAGAAAGTTCCTCCTAACACTGGCACATGACATTCCCTTAGCTGGGCATCTAGGACAAATGAAAACTTGGGACAGACTTGTTCCCCTGTTTCATTGGCCTAGGATGTCTGAGGACACAAAAGAATTTTGCAAGTCCTGTGAAACCTGTCAAGCCAGTGGCAAGACAGGTGGCACTCCAAAGGCACCCCTTATCCCACTGCCTGTGGTTGGGGTTCCCTTTGAGAGGGTAGGTGTTGACATAGTTGGCCCCCTTGACCCTCCTACTGCTTCAGGCAATAGGTTTATCTTGGTGGTAGTGGACCATGCCACAAGATATCCTGAAGCTATTCCTTTAAGGACCACTACAGCTCCTGCAGTGGCAAAGGCCCTCCTGGGAATATTTTCCAGAGTGGGCTTCCCAAAGGAAGTGGTATCAGACAGGGGAAGCAATTTCATGTCTGCATACTTAAAGGCCATGTGGAAGGAGTGTGGCGTAACGTACAAGTTCACAACACCCTATCATCCACAAACAAATGGACTGGTGGAGAGATTTAATAAAACTCTCAAAGGCATGATTATGGGTCTCCCTGAAAAACTCCGCAGGAGATGGGATATCCTTCTACCATGCCTCCTTTTTGCCTACAGGGAGGTACCCCAGAAAGGAGTGGGCTTCAGCCCCTTTGAACTTCTTTTTGGACACCCTGTTAGGGGTCCACTCACACTTGTAAAGGAGGGTTGGGAACAACCTTTAAAAGCTCCTAAGCAGGATATTGTGGACTATGTACTTGGCCTCAGATCAAGGATGGCTGAGTACATGAAAAAGGCCAGTAAAAACCTTCAGGCCAGCCAAGAGCTCCAGAAGCAATGGCATGATCAGAAGGCTGTTTTGGTTCAGTACCAACCAGGGCAGAAAGTGTGGGTCTTAGAGCCTGTGGCCCCAAGAGCACTCCAAGATAAATGGAGTGGTCCCCACACAATTGTTGAAAAGAAGGGTGAAGTCACCTACTTGGTTGACTTAGGCACTGCCAGGAGTCCCCTTAGGGTGCTCCATGTCAACCGCCTGAAACCCTACTATGACAGGGCTGATCTCACCCTGCTCATGGCAACAGATGAGGGACAGGAAGAAGACCGTGATCCTCTACCTGATCTCTTCTCTTCCACAGAACAAGATGCTCTTGTGGAAGGTGTAGTTTTGGCTGATTGACTTACTGCTGAGCAGAAAGATAATTGCATAAATCTCCTAGGACAATTTTCAGAACTCTTCTCTACTGTGCCAGGCACCACTTCTTGGTGTGAGCACACTATAGATACTGGAGACAGTTTACCTGTCAAAAGTAAGATCTATAGGCAGCCTGACCATGTCAGGGACTGCATAAAGCAAGAAGTTCAGAAAATGTTGGAACTAGGAGTGGTTGAGCACTCTGACAGTCCATGGGCTTCTCCTGTGGTACTGGTACCAAAACCCAATTCTAAAGATGGAAAGAAGGAAATGAGGTTTTGTGTAGACTATAGAGGTCTCAACTTGGTAACCAAAACTGATGCTCACCCTATACCCAGGGCAGATGAGCTCATAGATACACTGGCATCTGCCAAGTATCTAAGCACTTTTGATTTGACTGCAGGGTATTGGCAGATCAAATTGTCAGAAGATGCTAAACCTAAGACTGCATTTTCTACCATTGGAGGACATTACCAGTTTACTGTAATGCCTTTTGGTTTGAAAAATGTACCTGCCACTTTTCAGAGGTTGGTGAACACAGTCCTGCAAGGGCTGGAAGCTTTCAGTGCAGCATATTTGGACGATATAGCTGTCTTTAGCTCCAGCTGGGATGATCACCTGGTCCACCTATGGAAAGTTTTGGAGGCCCTGCAAAAGGCAGGCCTCACTATCAAGGCTTCAAAGTGCCAGATAGGGCAGGGTAAGGTGGTTTATCTGGGACACCTTGTTGGTGGGGAACAGATTGCACCACTTCAGGGGAAAATCCAAACTATTATTGATTGGGTTCCCCCTACCACTCAGACTCAGGTGAGAGCCTTCCTAGGCCTCACTGGGTATTACGGGAGGTTCATTAAGAACTATGGCTCCATTGCAGCCCCTCTTAATGACCTCACATCCAAGAAAATGCCTAAAAAGGTATTATGGACAGCAAACTGTCAGAAAGCTTTTGAGGAGCTGAAGCAGGCCATGTGCTCTGCACCTGTCCTGAAAAGCCCTTGTTACTCTAAAAAATTCTATGTCCAAACTGATGCATCTGAATTAGGAGTAGGGGCAGTCCTATCACAACTTAATTCTGAGGGCCAGGATCAACCTGTTGCTTTTATTAGTAGAAGGTTGACCCCTAGAGAAAAGCGCTGGTCTGCCATTGAGAGGGAGGCCTTTGCTGTGGTCTGGGCTCTGAAGAAGTTGAGGCCATACCTGTTTGGCACTCACTTCATTGTTCAGACAGACCACAAACCTCTACTTTGGCTAAAACAAATGAAAGGTGAAAATCCTAAATTGTTGAGGTGGTCCATATCCCTACAGGGAATGGACTATACAGTGGAACATAGACCTGGGAGTAGCCACTCCAATGCAGATGGACTCTCCAGATATTTCCATTTAGACAATGAAGACTCATCAGGTCATGGCTAGTCTTATTGTCCTTCGTTTGGGGGGGGGGGGTTGTGTAGGAAAGTACCATCTTGCCTGGCATGTTACCCCCATTTTTCACTGTATATATGTTGTTTTAGTTGTATGTGTCACTGGGACCCTGGTAACCCAGGGCCCCAGTGCTCATAAGTGTGCCTGAATGTGTTACCTGTGTAGTGACTAACTGTCTCACTGAGGCTCTGCTAATCAGAACCTCAGTGGTTATGCTCTCTCATTTCTTTCCAAATTGTCACTGACAGGCTAGTGACCATTTTTACCAATTTACATTGGCTTACTGGAACACCCTTATAATTCCCTAGTATATGGTACTGAGGTACCCAGGGTATTGGGGTTCCAGGAGATCCCTATGGGCTGCAGCATTTCTTTTGCCACCCATAAGGAGCTCTGACAATTCTTACACAGGCCTGCCACTGCAGCCTGAGTGAAATAACGTCCACGTTATTTCACAGCCATTTTACACTGCACTTAAGTAACTTATAAGTCACCTATATGTCTAACCTTTACCTGGTAAAGGTTGGGTGCAAAGTTACTTAGTGTGAGGGCACCCTGGCACTAGCCAAGGTGCCCCCACATTGTTCAGAGCCAATTCCCTGAACTTTGTGAGTGCGGGGACACCATTACACGCGTGCACTACATATAGGTCACCACCTATATGTAGCTTCACCATGGTAACTCCGAATATGGCCATGTAACATGTCTATGATCATGGAATTGCCCCCTCTATACCATCCTGGCATAGTTGGCACAATCCCATGATCCCAGTGGTCTGTAGCACAGACCCTGGTACTGCCAAACTGCCCTTCCTGGGGTTTCACTGCAGCTGCTGCCAACCCCTCAGACAGGCAGCTGCCCTCCTGGGGTCCAGCCAGGCCTGGCCCAGGATGGCAGAACAAAGAACTTCCTCTGAGAGAGGGTGTGACACCCTCTCCCTTTGGAAAATGGTGTGAAGGCAGGGGAGGAGTAGCCTCCCCCAGCCTCTGGAAATGCTTTGTTGGGCACAGATGTGCCCAATTCTGCATAAGCCAGTCTACACCGGTTCAGGGACCCCTTAGCCCCTGCTCTGGCGCGAAACTGGACAAAGGAAAGGGGAGTGACCACTCCCCTGACCTGCACCTCCCCTGGGAGGTGTCCAGAGCTCCTCCAGTGTGCTCCAGACCTCTGCCATCTTGGAAACAGAGGTGCTGCTGGCACACTGGACTGCTCTGAGTGGCCAGTGCCACCAGGTGACGTCAGAGACTCCTGCTGATAGGCTCCTTCAGGTGTTAGTAGCCTATCCTCTCTCCTAGGTAGCCAAACCCTCTTTTCTGGCTATTTAGGGTCTCTGTCTCTGGGGAAACTTTAGATAACGAATGCAAGAGCTCATCCGAGTTCCTCTGCATCTCCCTCTTCACCTTCTGATAAGGAAACGACTGCTGACCGCGCTGGAAGCCTGCAAACCTGCAACATAGTAGCAAAGACGACTACTGCAACTCTGTAACGCTGATCCTGCCGCCTTCTCGACTGTTTTCCTGCTTGTGCATGCTGTGGGGGTAGCCTGCCTCCTCTCTGCACCAGAAGCTCCGAAGAAATCTCCCGTGGGTCGACGGAATCTTCCCCCTGCAATCGCAGGCACCAAAAAGCTGCATTACCGGTCCCTTGGGTCTCCTCTCAGCACGACGAGCGAGGTCCCTCGAATCCAGCGACGCTGTCCAAGTGACCCCCACAGTCCAGTGACTCTTCAGCCCAAGTTTGGTGGAGGTAAGTCCTTGCCTCACCTCGCTGGGCTGCATTGCTGGGAACCGCGACTTTGCAGTTACTCCGGCCCCTGTGCACTTCCGGCGGAAATCCTTCGTGCACAGCCAAGCCTGGGTCCACGGCACTCTAACCTGCATTGCACGACTTTCTAAGTTGGTCTCCGGCGACGTGGGGCTCCTTTGTGCAACTTCAGCGAGCACCGTTTCACGCATCCTCGTAGTGCCTGTTTCTGGCACTTCTCCGGGTGCTACCTGCTTCAGTGAGGGCTCTTTGTCTTGCTCGACGTCCCCTCTCTCTGCAGGTCCAATTTGCGACCTCCTGGTCCCTCCTGGGCCCCAGCAGCGTCCAAAAACGCCAAACGCATGATTTGCGTGTAGCAAGGCTTGTTGGCGTCCTTCCGGCGGGAAAACACTTCTGCACGACTCTCCAAGGCGAGAGGGATCCGTCCACCAAAGGGGAAGTCTCTAGCCCTTTTCGTTCCTGCAGAAACCTCAGCTTCTTCTGTCCAGTCGAAGCTTCTTTGCACCCGCAGCTGGCATTTCCTGGGCATCTGCCCATCTCCGACTTGCTTGTGACTTTTGGACTTGGTCCCCTTGTTCCACAGGTACCCTAGATTGGAAATCCACAGTTGTTGCATTGCTGGTTTGTGTCTTTCCTGCATTATTCCTCTAACACGACTCTTTTGTCCTTAGGGGAACTTTAGTGCACTTTGCACTCACTTTTCAGGGTCTTGGGGAGGGTTATTTTTCTAACTCTCACTATTTTCTAATAGTCCCAGCGACCCTCTACAAGGTCACATAGGTTTGGGGTCCATTCGTGGTTCGCATTCCACTTTTGGAGTATATGGTTTGTGTTGCCCCTATCCCTATGTTTCCCCATTGCATCCTATTGTAACTATACATTGTTTGCACTGTTTTCTAAGACTATACTGCATATTTTTGCTATTGTGTATATATATCTTGTGTATATTTCCTATCCTCTCACTGAGGGTACACTCTAAGATACTTTGGCATATTGTCATAAAAATAAAGTACCTTTATTTTTAGTATAACTGTGTATTGTGTTTTCTTATGACATTGTGCATATGACACTAAGTGGTACTGTAGTAGCTTCACACGTCTCCTAGTTCAGCCTAAGCTGCTCTGCTAAGCTACCATTATCTATCAGCCTAAGCTGCTAGACACCCTATACACTAATAAGGGATAACTGGGCCTGGTGCAAGGTGCAAGTACCCCTTGGTACTCACTACAAGCCAGTCCAGCCTCCTACATTTACTAAAAGGCCATTTTGGATGGGGCGCCCTGCTGCTGTTATGAAACCACGATACTGCCACAGCTGGCCAAAATCGTGGACAACTCCAAAGGCATAACGTGAGTCAGTATAAATGTTAACACTTTTCCCATCGGCTAGGATGCATGCTCTTGTTACAGCATACAGCTCAGCTTGCTGGGCAGATGTGCCAGGGGGCAGAGCTGCACTTTCAATTATGGTGTCTACTGTTGTTATCGCATACCCTGCTCTGTAATCGGTGTCTGTTAGTCTACTGGAGGAACCATCAGTGTACCACTCATAGTCTGCCTTTTCTAGAGGTGTCTGTTGTAAATCTGGTCTGGGTGTGGTGCATGTTTCTACAACCTCAACACAATCATGGTCGGGGGTCTCATCAGAATCACCTATGGCAGGTAATAATGTTGCCAAATTAACAGGGGGGGGCATTTTTTAATGGTAATATTAGTGTTAGACAACAACGTGACCTCATAACCCGTGCGCCTGGCTGCCGAAAAATGCTGTGTTGCTGCTGATGACAACAACAACTGTACCGAATGTGGCACACAAACAATACAAGGGTAGTCCATCACAATGGGAGCCGACCTCTCTACCATCACAGCGGCTGCCGCCACTGCTCTCAAACAGGCTGGATGCCCAGTCACTGCCAAAGGCAAAGTCACAGAGTAATACGCCACAGGTCTTTTTCCAGAGCCATGCTGCTGTGTCAGTTCACCATTTGCAATGCCGTCTTGCTCTGACACATAGAGATGGAAGGGTAGTTTGTAATCAGGGAGCCCCAATGCTGGCACAGTACACAATGTCCCTTTCAGTTTCTTGAAACATTCTGCAAGTTCATTAGTCCATACAATGTTGTTGGGTGCATCCTGTAGTGTGCATTTCCTCAAGAATGCATCATAGGATCTGTACTCAGGGATCCACTGGCGGCAGTAGTTCATTATCCCCAGGAAGGACATCATTCCTTTCTTGGTGGACGGTGCCTGCATGCTTTGAATCATTTTTATTCTGTTAGGTGATATGCAGCGCGTACCTTTGGATACCACATAACCAAGGTAAGTCACCTCTTTTTGGCAGCACTGAAATTTTGACAATGAGGCTTTGTGTCCTCTCTTCTGGAGGTGGTTCAGCAGAGCTACAGTGTCTTTTTCACAAGCCTCTAGTGATGGGGATGCCACAAGCAGATCATCAGCGTACTGCAAGATGTCACTGTTGCCTTCTAGGTGTAGGCTGTCCAGGTCTCTCTTTACTGCCTGTGCATACACCGTGGGACTCTCTGTGAATCCTTGGGCCAGTCTTGTGAAAGTGTACTGGGTATCTTTTATTGTGAAGGCAAAGAGGTACTCACTCTCTGGATGGACTCTAATACTAAAAAACGCACTTGAGAGATCTATAACTGAGAAGAACTCTGCTTCAGCAGGTATAGAAGATAATATAGTATTGGTGTCAGGCACAACAGGTGCTAAGGGAACCACAATGTTGTTTATCTGGCGTAAATCCTGTATGAATCTATACTGCCCAGTGTTGCCCTTGGGCAACGGAATTATTGGACTGTTACAGGGGCTAGTGGTCTTTTTAATGATACCCTGTTGTAAAAGGGACTCAATCACAGGTTTTATTCCCTCCTCTGCCTGAGGTGACAGTCTGTACTGACGCACATAAGGTAGTTCTGCATTTTCCTTAAGCTTCACTTTATGGGGAGGGCATGTTTTTAACAATCCTGCCTCATTTTTGTGTTTTGCCCAAACCTCTGAGTTCACTTGTTCTAGGAGCTTGTTTTTTGTCAGCTGTAAAGCCATATTTCCTTCAATCTTGTCAAAAACTGCAGTCCTGTCATTTCTGAGCATACACAACGTCCAACACCATTCTTCTCCATCTCCCAACACAGACACAACTCCCAAAGGAAATGTAAAGTCCTTAGTTCTTGGTAAGACCCGGAGACGTTGGACCATGGGGCCCAAATCTTTAGGGTAAAATCCTGGTGCTACAGCTATGGACACATGTGGTTCTGAAGCTGGTACTTGAAATAACCTCTCTTCCTGTGATCCTAGCTTAATGCTGACAGCACAACCCTCTTTCCCTACATACAATGTGTCTTCATGCAACTCCGTTGTCCAGTACAAATATTTGTCTGCCATGTAGGCGTACCATTCAGGCACTGGGCCTGTAAAAAATGCTGCAGTACAGTGTCTTGGCCCAGGTACTAATGCCAACTGTACTAACTTGGTCATCAAGTCAATCTCAATGTCAGTGCTGTATTTAAACAATTCTTGAAACATGTCATTGTAGAAATCTCCCTGTAACAGGGTCCATTGGTATCGTGTTGGAGAGAGAGACAAAACTGGGTTTGGACATAGCATAGAGTCTGCACTCAATTTGCAAGCAGTAAGTGCTCTATTAGCCAATTCTAATCTGTCCTCAGGCACTTGTAAGTAAATCCCATTTTGTGAAAAATATAATGTTGCATGCAATTTACAGATGAGGTCTTTTCCCAGCAAATTGATGGGTGCATCTGGTGACAGGAGAAACTGATGGGTAGTTGTGAAATCCTCAACAGAAACTGGAAGGGGTTCTGATAACTCTTCATGCATCAGCATTCCATTTACAGCTACAGTAGTTACTGTTTTACCACTACTGGGACCCAATTTGGTTCTTACTGCAGAGATAGTTGCACCACTGTCTATTAGGAAATCAATTTCCTTACCTCCTACCTTAATTGGGAACATGTGATTCTCCTCAGGCGTGTCAGATACCTTCATCATAAAGCACTGTGTTCGACGGTTTTCTGTTGTTTGGGTCATCTCTCTCTCCACGTGGTCCTATGCTGATCCATGTCGCTCCTGAAAGGGATTCCTCAGGGAGTGCTGTGTTTGGTTGATGTCTCTAGGCATGGGTGGTGCTGATGGCTGGACCTTGTCCCTGTCAAACCTGTCATACCTGTTGTTTCTGTCTTTTCTCTCATACCGGTCATTTCTGTCATTTCTGTCTCTTCTACCTCTATAATTTTTACAGTTTCGGCCCCATTGCCCATACCTCAGGCAAACATAGCACTGATCCCTAGCTATGTCTCTTCTCTGGTATCCTTGTCCTTCATCCTGTCTTTTATGCGCCCCTTGATAGTACATTCCCTCTGGCTCCTCCTCTTGCTGTACTTGTTGCAACATCATCCCTTTGTCAGTTTTAGCTGAGTCCTTCTTTACTTTAAAAATACCATCCCTTTCCATAGTTGCCAGAAGTGTGCACAACTCTTGATATCCTTTAGCAGACCAGTCAGGGTGGCGTAGTTTACAACTATGGGCCACAGATGCTAATAATCCATTCATAAGGGTCTGAGTTGCCAATACTTTATATGCCTCTGTCGTGCGTGGTACATCTGCACTATTATCCCATGCTTCATTGAACCTTAGGATGTAATCAGCCACTGATTCCCCTGATTTCTGCAACGTGGCTGTTACTTGAGAAAAATCACCATGTTTTACTGCTAAGCCATTTATTGTGTCCCTGACAGACTCTAACCAATTAATCAATCTATTTTCTGTGACATCCATATTATTAGTCAGTATTGTCCAGTCCCTCTCCTGTGGAATTTGGAACGCACTCTTTACTAAAGACCATCTGCTACCATATCCTAGTTTTAGTAACATTTCTACGTCTCTGGGAAGGGGGGTATAAGCAATGCATATTTTATGGAGCCATTCATAATATTTCACACTGGCTGTGAATGGGTCTGGGGCATCCTTAGCCATTTGAGCTGCTTCCAAGGGGGTCCATGGTTTTAACATTGCTGTCCCTCCTAACACTATTTTTGGTGCAGTCATTTTAGCGTTTAATAGTACATCATCAGTATAGGAGTTCTCACCCTTTCCTTTTAGCGCCCGTGTGCAAGACTGTGTAAGTATCAGCCGTTCTCTGCTATCTAGCTTATCCTGGAGATTATGAATGGAGCGTTGTATTTTCTCCCTTTCTGTGTTCACTTCTTCCTGGAACCTGTCTGTCTCCCGCCTTAGGTGAGCTAACTGCCTGTGTTCCTCCTCATTGTTTTTTCCTTGTGCACTCATCCCTAAATCCTCCCTTAGACCAAAAGTGGAAGTTGGTACAGGGGTTTCAAAAGCAAGCGGTATGTCCCCCCCAAAGGACAGGTGTCTATTCAGGACTGGTGTTGTGGCACCACCTTCTCTGGCTCTAGTTGGCATGTCAGATACCCTAGTTAAATCACCCTCCAGGGAAATATGGAAATAAGGCACACAGGGCATGCCTTGTTTTGGACCTAGAACCTGCCTGTGTGTGTTATTTCTTTCACAATGTACATAGGGGCCTGAAAGTGATGGGTAAATTGAAGTTATTGGAGGAGGTGGAACTGGCCCTGCAGAATGGATGCTTTGATCCAATCTTAGGGGGCTGCTCTCATTGTTATTTGTACCTGTGTTCCATGAATTGAACTCACTATTCACATCCAATCTCTGTCTTTTCCTTTCTTCCTCTGTTAATAACGGTATCTCTTCCTCAGTTAATGTACTACTAGATATTTGCTCATTGTTCCCTCCTTCCCCCAATTTTACATAAAGGCCATGAGGCTTGGAGGTGATAAATAGTTTCTTCAATTTATTTATATCAATATACACCTGACGGTGAGTCCAAATACACAGCAGAGCAGCAGCCCTTCTCGAAGTAGTGGCATTTGGTATTGTTTTAACTCTGTCTACTTCAGCTGTTGTCAAACCACAGTGGTTACATAGTGACAAAAAATGCTGCTCTGTTTGCACATAGTTACTTAATTCCAAAAAACATTGGCTATATGTTGTGGGCCAATCCTTTGCTAGTTCTAGCTCCTTTTTATTATGTTTTTCGCATTCCCTGTTCACCATTGCCACTGTAGAACAGTCTCTGGACTCTGTGGAGACTATTTCCTGGTCTTTTCTTTTTGAAAGGAGAGCTTTCTTCTTAGCAATGGAAAGCCACTGCTGCAAGCAATCGCTTATGTAGTTTGAATCCCATGATGGGTCACCCCGTAATTCTATGGTTTCTGTCAATAGTTCAATATCCTCTACCTCAAGAGAACCAAATCTAGCCCACTTCCCGTTATTCCCTTTCCTAGTCCAAACTAGCGCGCACAAAGGTGTCACATATTCCAGACAATTTGTATCTTCTAGAACCTGGGCTGCAGGGCTATCTGGAGGTAATTTGAAACCTTTCTCTCCTGTCAACTGTTTAAACAACTTTTTAGTCTTTTTCAGCATTCTAGGGCTTACCACCATTACATTTCCTTTAGACTTGCCGCTGCCCATTGTGCTCTTCCCTCACAATTTTATAATCTGAAAAAATAAACAAAATGGTTGTATCCTGCAAAAAAAATTGTTAAACAGGGGAGAAAAATGTTATGCGTGGTGGATAGAGAGGGATAGAGAAACCAAGAGCTGTTGACAATTTAGAGGCACAACATAAAACAGTTTTTCTTGTCTATTGCAGTGCTGCACTACTTTACAAATAATTCAAAATCATTGCAATGAAACATAGTGACGCATTTACACTTAATCAACACATAATTCAAATACAGCCATTGATCAATGACAGACTATTTGTTTGCGCGCATTTAAAAATCATTTCCTGTGTTCCGGCGCCAGCCGATCAAATGCTTCCCAAGCTACACTCCAGGAGGGTTTCAAATAATTAATTAATTTATTTTCTCTCTGGGATTCCCGTTAAACGAAAACAAAATTCTCTTCTTTCTGTTCAGGATCTCCTGCGTGGAATTACAATTCGCCGTACGAATTTGCCACTATCATTTAACGCAATGATACGGATAACTTTGTTACTCCTCAGTCACCTATTTAAGAAAGAAATTATCTTCAGTCTGGCCAGGTTCTCCTGCGTGGAATTACAATTCGCCGCACGAATTTGCCACTATCATTTAATGTAATGATACGGGTAACTTAGTTACTCCTCAGTCACCTATTAAATAGCCAGCTATATTTTTATTTATATCAATCCCCAGTTTAACTCTTAGCTAAGCGTTGAAAGGCCACAACAACAGGCATTCAATTAACTTACCCGTGGTGGCATTTCACACGTCCCACTTCTGACGCCATTTGTTAGGAAACTATTTTTCAGCCCTCCTCAGAGTGACGCAAAGAAAACACAAACACCAGGCAAGGCTCCGGAACAGATGAAATGCTTTCATGAGGTACCAAGGTTTATTGGCAGGCCAAGGCAGAAGGCAGACGCACATCCCAGTGTAACGTCTTACAAGCTGGCATCTTCTGCCCTGAAGCATATAAGTCAGGCATTTATATATGTTAATAAGTGCTGTCACTGCACAACCCAAAAAGGGGACACAGTCCAAACATGGGCACGCACATACAAAAGAAATGCTACACATACAAAACTAGAAGTCCATAGTGTAAAAATATACAGAATGCAGTGTGAGCATGAGCACGTGAACAGACAACAGGTGGTCCCTAAAGAAATGGGGGCTGGGTTGCTGGCTGAACTTAAAGTGTGAGACCGAGCTAAACTTAACAACGTGGCTTGGAGAGGTTTGTTTGTACAACTGGCATAGGTGTCAGAGAGGTCAGTAGGGAAGTCTTACTGGGATTCAGATAAGGGTAAAGAGAGTTGGAACTAACGTATAATATCTATAGGTTCATACATGTGAATATATATTTTTCCCAACAATAACGAGGGGCTCCTAGAACTGACCCCACTGCTTTCAGTACTCAGAGTCCTACTACCACCTACAGGTGGGCGGTACACTCACGTGGAGTAGACGTGCACACAGGATGTCAGCGCAAGGTTCTGTGTTTTCCATAACAACAGAACTTTACACAAGAAGGGTCCACAGGCAACACTTCTCAATGATACAGATGAAAAATTCTGGTCATACTCAAAAATTCACAAACCACAGTACACTGCTGCTTTATGTTTACATGCAGGACAAGGACAGGAGTCCACGTTCAACTATAAAGGCAAACTTGGTGCACCCCTCAAGGTCATAGGACAGGTCCTGGACCTCTAGTAGTTAGGTTACAGGCCTAGCATTCTGTGCCCCTCCTAGATTAGCAGGATTCCAGGGCCAAATTAAAAGTATTGGTCCCAGGCTCACATGTAGTTGTGCACTCAAGGGAGTGGTAGACAGCCGTATACCAATGGAACATTCCTGGTCCAATATTATTCATGCTTTGTAAATAGCGAGTCATACCTCATTGGTGCTTTTTCTAAGCATTGTATGCAAGAGGTTTTAAAATTACCAAATTTATGGCACTCAATGTACATACCTCGAAATGGTTGAATATTGAGTTGGCCTTATCAGGGCTCGAAATTGTGACCTGCAAATCACTTCATATTTCAGTTGCAGTTGTTTAACTTAGTGAGTTTCTGCTGGCATAAAAGTCACTGGCCCACACAAGTGATATGCTAGGGGTGCAAGAGCCGTAATCAACTGCGTGTACAGTTTTGTCAGAATGCTTTTCCATCCATGTGAGTTTCACCAGAGAAATTTACTAAAAGGTAAAAAAAAAAAAAAAAAGAACACTTATCATTTGGGGGAAACAGTTAGATGGCCAGAGGTTGCAACACACTTTGCTCTAGTACGATAAAGCATTACGTTTGCATTTCTTCCTTGGGGCCCTATGTAATTTTGTTAAGATGTGGATTTATGATTTCTTTGATTTTGATCTTCAGTCAGGGGTCCCTGAGGAACTGATTGGTTCTTAACAAGTGAATATTCTGTGTCATAATCAACCTTGATGAGGGAGCAGAAAGAGGTTTACGAGGGATCGTTTGAGGTTGGCCTCTGCATTGCACTCGCCACAGTCTTTGCCTACACGGCAGTTGAGGGAACACTTTCACGACTCATTAACCGGTTTCGCCCAGGTACTAGAAAACCAAAAACATTAATCATAGCTGATGTGCAGGTTACAACTGTGTTTTGGAGCTGAAATCTAAGAGCCGACTAAATCATAGCCTTCCCGCCGCTAACTGCTAGCTGCGGATCCTGACTGAGCGGGCTGGCACCGCCTCGGGATGCTCAAGCAGCCTCCCGTGCCCTGCGGATTGTTTAACCATCACAACCGCCTCCTCCCTAGCACAGTCACAACAAACCCACTGCAAAGAAAATCCGCCCACGGGATTTGGACGCGTTTGTCTACTTATGTTTTTAAGTAAGGTGTACCGCATTTGACTCAGAATTCCGTAAGAATGTGCAGGATTTAAGTTTGTTTAGTTGGATGAGCGAATGCACGTACAAGCGGGAGGAACGGATAACGACAAGGATGCTGGTTTGTTGGGGTGACCCTTGACTCCAGGCCACCCCCTGTGTGCCCACTGCGTCAATTCTTGGAACGATCGGGCAGGCCTGAGATGTTGGGACCTGTGGCTGGGTAGCTGGTTGTACGCTTATCTTCACGCAGCCTCACGGGTTCTGACTGAACACTCGTAGATTCTCGCTTCAGCCATACAAACCACAGCCAGTCACCCCTTGTAGGTTGTTCCACTCCCACACACTCAACCTGTCCATGCTGCCATCAACGGCCAAGGCCCAAGTGTAAGTCAGTTTCCTCTGCACAGAGACTGACGATGGCAGCGGTATACACGCTGGAGACATGGTACGCACGTGCACACACTTTTACATACTCATACCTCTGAGAATGGGTTGCTACAATTGCGTTTTTTTCTACCGAGGTATTCTTACCGAGTCGGAATTCACGTTTTTTCATTTGTTTATTTCTCTTTTATGCACCATTCTTTTTCATTTTATAGCTTTGCATCTGATTCTCTCCCAAATATTTGACAGGCTCCTACCGTGTTTCTTTAATGCACTTTTTCCTCTAACGTAGCTCATCTTGCAACCAAGACTTTGATGATAATAAGTGAAATAAAGAATTCTGGCATGCCATGTTTAAACTTTCACACTACTATTCTCACAAGTGAATTGGGACTTCTCTATAAAAATAGACCGCGGATAACCAATTTTCATTGTTCGCTATTTCGGTGCCAGGTGTTAAGGCGCAACACGTTAAATTCAACATTCCAGTGTATATTTTGCACACCCTTTGGAGTGTTAAAATGAGATGTCTCACACTGTTTGCACCAGACGGCTCTTCCAGCGGCAGGCTTGTGTTAAGATTCATACCTGACGCCCAGGAGTGTAGAGATGCAAAGAGTTAGGCACAAGTCACTGCTGGTTATTTGTTCAACACTGTTTGAAGGCGCACACACGAAAAGACTGAAATATTGCTCGCATCCACACTAGTGGCGTAAATCAGTGGCTGTTAGCCTTTTGACTTCTAAGGGCCCCCACTTAATCATTACTAGATTCCGGGGCCCTTACTGAATCACTGTTGGAATCTGGAGAGGCCACCGTAATCAATTTTAATAATTTGAAATACTAACCAATAGGGAAACGAGCATTCATCAAATACATACACAAATTGAAGAAATATTTAATTTTATTTATAAACAAATGTAAAAAATTGACATTTTCGTTTTAATGGAAAGGTTGAAGCACCTCTAAATTCAATTGAGGCCACCCATCCTCTCTCTACTATATTCCGTCTGATGCACTTGCACTGCCCCCACAAACCAATCTGAAGACACCAACTTAATTTTTAGCTTCCAGTTTGAAAATCAGTCACGTTTACAAAACATTTAAAAAAGATCCATTTTACCCTTCTCTTCATTAATTACATTCATTATATTAATGTTCATTTCTATTTAATTTTCTAAGCAGTCGGAGTCCCTATAAGAAGGCTTTGCAGACCCCCAGGGGTTCCCGGACTAAAGGTTAAGACCCTCTGCTGTAGATCCTGGGATGGGGAATTCCTATCGCCCGATGTCCGGGACATATTGTTTGGAGTCAAGGGCAACTAGTTTTCATGTTTATTTTGTCATTGGGACAAGTAGGCCCAACCCCCCTGCAGCACAAACCCTTTGGCTGCCAGTTTACAGAGAAGGGAATTGTCTGCAGTTGAGGTATATGTGTGTCCAAAAGTTAATGCTGTTTGAACTTGTATTCATGGTTCCTTAATTAAAAGCCTTCATTGTTAGGGTGAGCGCTGTAAATAAACGTTTTAAGGTCACACTGCACTACTGGCAGTGGCTACAGTAAAAAAAAAAAAAAAGTGTACACACTTGTTTGAAAAATTTAACAGAATGAGATTAAGTATAATGCTCCCAGAATGCTCTCTGGTTAGATGCAAATGTTTTCAGCAGCTTGTAAGCAAGAGTGATTTTTTGCTTTCAAAATTAAATGTTCTGAAAAAAATGCAAGTAGGAAAAAAACACGTTTTGTTTCTATGAAAGACGCTATTTCTTCGAAGCTTCATGTAGTAAAATGTGTTGCTGCAGGCTAGTATTTCCAAAAAATATTCCTAATGGAAAGTCAGTGTGACCGTTTTCAACAAGATTATAAGAAGCATAAAAATAAACAAGCACTGGCAAAGCCAACCGATCTGACATTTTATTTTTTGTGAGTCTTTTGGTTTTGTCAATGCTTGCCTTATTTTGACATGGTTTTTGTAACACGTTATTGTTGTGGGAGCTGCCTGGCCCATACAATTGTAACAAAAACTGGCAAAAAGAAAAATAAGTTTTAGGTCTAAAAAAAGCACACATTGCCACTAGTGGCATAACAAAGGCCCGCAGCCCCTTTCCAGGGGGCTCCCTCAGCACAGCACCTGCCCTGAGTTAGGCTGGATGGAGGGGCCCTCCATATTTTTTGCAGGGGGCCCCTCTCCAGTTTCATTACGACACTGATTGCCACAGTGGTTCCTGGCACTTCACAAAACTACTTTGTGTGCCAATATGCTCCTTGTGGAAGAGCAGAATGCAATCACTCAATCAATCACAATATTTATAAAGCGCGCTATGTACCCGTTAGGGTTTCGAGGCGCTGAGGGGAGGGGGGGGGCGTGGAGCGCTGCTGTTTAGCGGTCGAAGAGCCAGGTTTTGAGGAGCCTTCTGAATGTGAGGAGGTCCTGGGTCTGGCGTAGAGGTATGGGGAGAGAGTTCCAGGTCTTGGCGGCGAGGAAGGAGAAGGATCTGCCGCCGGAGGTCTTGCGCTGGATTCGGGGTACGATGGCGAGGGCGAGGTTGGCGGATCGGAGTTGACGTGTTGGAGTGTAGAAGTTAAGTCTGGTGTTGAGGTAGGAGGGTCCGGTGTTGTGAAGCGCCTTGTGAGCGTGGGTGAGGAGTTTGAAGGTGATCCTCTTGTCTACCGGGAGCCAGTGGAGTTCCTTCAGGTGAGGGGAGATGTGACATCGGCGGGGTATGTCGAGAATCAGTCGGGCGGAGGCATTTTGGATACGTTGGAGTCGTTTGATGTCTTTGGTTGGGATGCCTGTGTAGAGTGCGTTGCCGTAGTCAAGTCTGCTGCTGACGAGGGCCTGGGTCACCGTCTTTCTGGTTTCTGTTGGAATCCACTTGAAGATTCTGCGGAGCATTCGAAGGGTGTTGAAACAGGAGGAGGAGACGGCGCTGACCTGTTTGGACATGGTGAGGGCGGAGTCCAGGATGAAGCCGAGGTTTCTTGCGTGGTTGGCAGGGGTGGGCGGGGGTCCGAGGTCGGAGGGCCACCAAGAGTCGTTCCAGGCAGAGGGAGAGCGCCCGAGGATGAGGACTTCCGTCTTGTCGGAGTTGAGTTTCAGGCGACTGTTGTTCATCCAATCGGCGATGGCTTTTAGTCCCTCGTGGAGGTTTGTTTTGGCGGTGAGCGGGTCTTTGGTCAGGGAGAGGACGAGCTGGGTGTCGTCGGCATAGGAGATGATGCTGAGATGATGATGTCACTCACAATAAAGCCAGCCAATAGATAGAGAAATAGATGTTTATTAAAAACAAAGGCCCAAATTTAAGGATGGCCGTGTGCCACCTAATGCCACATTAGCGTAATTTTTCTGACATTAATGTGGCATTAGTTTGCCCAAAACACTGCACCATATCACTGCACTGTGCCATTTTGGGACCATTTGTGCCACATTATGCATAATGTATGCAAATGGGTGTTCTGCCACAAGGAGGCCCACAAAAATGGCGCAATGAAGTCTACAAGATTTCATTGTGCCATTTTTGGTGTTATTTTTAACACCTACTTAAAGCAGACATTAAAAGGACGCACCCTTTGGAATCAGTAGGCCTCTTTGCAATTTGCTCCACTAGCGTCAGACGTTTTGATGCTAGTGGAGCAAAGCGTCCCAATAGCATAAAACGTTTGACACTATTGTAACTAATTCCGCCATGGCGTGCCGTATCTTAAATAGTAGCGTTAGGGGGGGCGCAAGAAAAGTGGCGCTTTACAATGTGAAGCACCACTTTTCTTGAATCTGGGACAAAATGTCTTTAACGCCAGACCTAATTACGTACCCAATTCTTAAAGAATGTCACTAAAGTACACCCATGGTCCATGTCTTTGAATTAGTGGCTTTCATGAATTCACAAGAACTTACAGAAGTAGACCAGGAAATCGTACTCGTAGAAAATATTTGTGAACTGTATTTTAGCACAAGCAAATATGCATGTGTAGATTTGTTCATGTGAAAATCTGTTGAGCGTTTACAAGTTCACCTTCCCTCCAACCTTTTTTTTTTTTCCCTCCAAACTTAGAAGAACTTCTACTTCTGCCCTTGTCAGGAGTACATTTCCAACCTTTCTCATTATGGGAAAAGATTAGAGAAGAGCTGGTGAAATCCTTAAACATGCAAGTTAGTAGGTTTGCAGACTCAAAGACATTCCAGCCCTGGAACTATTGCTTACTATTATTGCAGTATGTAGCTCTGCGGGAAGGTGGCAAAATAAGGAAATTGCTATAGTAGGGATTGAAATTGCAAGCACTCAAGCCCTACTATAGTAGTAGCCCTGACATAATCAGACAGGCTATTATCAGAGCTCTTACATAATGAGATTGCTGCCATAATTTGTCGCCACACCACATGGCACCAAAGGGACAAGTTGATTTTTTTTTACAGGACAAGTAGATTTAAGAAGTAACCTGCCCCATGGACAAGTAGATATTTTAATAAATTCCACACCCCTGAAACTAATGAGCTCACGGGGGTGGGCCTACTTGTATTTAATTCTTGTGGGCTTCTCAAGTGGGAGCATAGGATCATTTACCGGATGTGAATATTAAATCTTTGAGCACAGTCTCACTTACTGACTTCACAACTTGATGTAGAGTCTGACTCCTAGGGCCCTAGCCTGTTGACCTTGGAGGTGAGTGTCACTCATTGTTTGAGCCTTACAACATGAAGCACAGTTTTGGCTACTGGAAGTCCGCCTTTAACCTTGGAGTATTATCTCACTCTCAACGATTGTATGCAGTTCATACATCTTCAACCATACACTCACTCATATTGTGAGAGCTTATTCTGTGGAATGTAAGGGTGGGGGTCTGACCGTTAACCAGAGAGTAACAGCAGCAGAATATGGGACTAAAAAGTGTTTTGTGGTGGGCCCTAGCTGCTGGTAGGTGGAGAGTATATCAATGAGTGTGTGTTGGTTTTTACATGTGAACATTGTTTCTTAGGATGGCTTTTTTGTTGCGATATGCTGCTTTTTCCGTGTATCATGTCTCTCCTGGTGATGTGGTAAAACAAAGAACTATTCCACTACACTTGCCTAAAATATGTATGTTTGCCATGCTCAGCTTAGACATCCAAACCCCTTCACATATGCACACACTCTCCACTAGTGTCCTGTGCATGCCATCTTTTGCGCACAGAGCCTTGCTCAAATGGTGCCTGTGTATCTCCATATCTCTGTGACTATGCTTGTTGCCTGCTAGTTTCTCTCCAGGCTCTTTCGTCAGTGGTTGTGTCTTGATCTTCAGGTTCACAGAGATGTGGAATTCATATTCCTAGCTAGACAGCATGATGGGAGAAGGCCAGGGGGCTGGTATTCTATAGACGTTCGGATAGAGATGGGGCTGTTGAGATGGGCCACTGTCATGATGAATCACATTAGCAAGGCTAATTCTGAGGGGCATGTCTTACGTAGGTGTAAGACATTAGAAGGTGAATGTTATAGGTAGACCCCCAGCGCTAAGGGCTAGTTAATTTGTTGGGGACACTGAAGTGCTATCTGGAGTAACCTCTTGGCTCCCTGTAAATAGGAAGGCTGGTGGAGAGGTTAAAGGTACACAATTGATGTTCTGTAAGTGGTAACTGGACTAATGGACTAATGTGGTCAAATAAAAATGTGCAAAGACAGGCTTTGTCCTTCCAGCCAAACAACTTTACAACTCCAGAACATATTCTGCCCCACTGATTATGACCCATTTCTAGGAAGCTCTGTATCTGTGTAAACGATAAATCTATTTTTGACAAGTTATTTAAACTTGAATTTTATATTCTGGTTTTCAGCAAAAGCACCTTGAAATTGAAAGAACTGGCAAGTGGTTAAAAATGTTGAAGAACTGGGGGAAGTACAGGACCAGTGAAAAGGTAAAGGAATGTTATTTCTATGTGCTGTAAAATATGTTTACTTTTATGAGTTGGCTCTTTCCCATTCACAGACTGTGCGTACCAGATGTATCTTGCTGAAACAGAAAATGATTCTGTACTTGGTTGAAAAAGCTTCACACATTGTTGATGGACAATTCCCTTTTCCTCTCTGACTGGGCATGTATCCCTCACCAGTTATTTTTACTTCGTTCTTTGGCATGGTTTGAAACTTTCTTATGATGTGCTCAGCTACTCCTAGTTTAATTTGTTTTCAATGTTTTTGCTCTTACTTGAGAATGGATAGCTTGTTGTATTCTTACATTCGTATAGTGCATCATACTACTTATTGCTTCTGAATCTTCGAGTAGGAGGCTACCCCCTTTGTGGTATGTGTTTGATACACATGTTGTATGTGTTTGTAGTTCAGTCTAACTAGAAAATCTAGAATTTATGGGTTAAGTTTGGAGGAGTCCTCCAATCATGTTGCAGCAAACTTGACTGTGCATGGGCATATACTGAAGCAGAGATGTTGTAATATAGATACTCACACTTGCTGTTTTTTTAAGATCTTCCGGTGGTTGGATAGGAGACCAGTGCATTTCATGTGCTTCATAAGTAGAATGTGGATATTTAGCATGGTGCTGTGGGTCATACCTGAGGTTGGAGCTGCAGTTGTTAGATGGTGAACTTGTAACTGTTCTTAAACATGATATTTGATAGAGACTTCTAGTTACAGATTCCTGCTACACATTGTTCGACTTCACCCCATTGCTCGTTTGATGCAACGCGGGACTAGCGTTGATGCTCTAGGCCTCCATCTGCAGGGCCGGGGTTCAGCTGAGGGCCCTTTAGGTTCCTCGCCTTCAGCCTCCAAGGGGCCCTCCGGATCCCTTGCTGGATCTGTGCCAATGCCAGTCGTACCATCACGACCTTCCCCGGGGGCCGGCAAAGTCGTCGATGCTCCCGACGTCTGTTGAGCCCACAATCAATATCAACCCAATCCTAATTCCTGACGACCCAGAGTCTGAATGGAGTTGGCCGACGCCGATTCCAACTTCGATGGGCACTACTCACCCCAGGTCGGATTCAAACCATTTTTCCTATGGGTACGAATATGAGGAGAGATTGGAGGAGTTGCTGGACCCTTATGGAATGCCAGCTAGATGATACTAACATGGACTGGGCACAGGATTTGGGTGAGGCCAGTGGTCTGGATACTTCTCCAGACGCTGGCATGCTTTCTCCTCCTATCATGGCTACGTCGGAGGGAGCCTCCTATTCATTGGTGGTCAGTTGGGCGACTGAGGTCCCTGGCCTCAAACTGCCCACTGTAGCGGTCAGGATTAATCTCTTGACGGAGGTGCTTCAGCCTGGAGCTTCTGCTTTGGAGCCTCTCCTTCCTTTCAATGAAGCCCTCACTGATGTCTTTCTGGGTACTTGGTCAAGACCCAGCACAAGGTCTCCTGTGGATAAGACAATCGCTTGCCGCCATTGGCCCGCCCCGAATGACCCTAAATTTCTGTCGCAACATCCCACACCTGAGACCGTTGTTATGCAAGCATTCTCTTCATCTTGCGCATTCTCATCCACTCCCCTGGATAGGGAATCAAAGAGGCTGGACCAACTTGGGAAGAAGATGTTTTCTTCCTCCAGTCTGGCATTGCGGTCAGTGAGCACCGCATGCCTTTTGGGCTGTCATACCCACTCCTTGTGGGATACGGTTGTGCAAGTCTTGTAGCAGATCCTGGAGGAAGCCCGACTTATCGTCTCCCAAGCTGTTGCTGATGGGAGAGACACAGCAAAGTTAACTATTCGATGTATGCTGGACACAACCGACTCTGGGAAGATTGGTTGCGTCGACAGTGGCCTTGAGGTGCCACGCTTGGCTGAGGACATCTGTTTTTTGGGGGGATGTCCAACAGACCCTTATGGAGATGCCCTTTGATGGCACCTGTCTCTTCGGGCACAAGGTGGACTCAGTGCTTGAGAGGTTCAAGGAGTCCTGGGCTACAGCTCAGTCCCATGGCCTTTCAACTGCCCCTCATCCCCAACAGTCCTCCTTTTTGTGGCCACAGAAATGGCTCCCTGTCGCATCCTTTTCCTAGCCACCATGCCACCCATACTACTCAGCCCCAGTGTGGCCGGGGACGGGAATCCCACTGGCTTGTGGGACAGGGAACCAAAGGTCTACCCAGTCTGCCCGTGCTGCAGCCTCCAAGCCTTCCCAGTCCATCCTCCACATCTCAGACCAGTTGGCAGCAGGATTAGTCATCTCCTGCCCCACTGGGAATCCATCACAGCAGACAGGTGGGTTTTGCAGATTGTCCGAAGTGGCTACTCCTTACCCTTTGAGGCTGCCCCTCCGGCCATGCCTCCATCCTAGGGCAGCCTACTGGAGGATCATGTTACACTTCTCCGCCAGGAAGTTGCTGCTCTGTTGGCCAAGGGAGCCATAGAGAGGGTCCCTGCGGCAGAAGTAGGTTGTGGTTGTTATTCCCACTACTTTCTGGTGCCCAGAAAGGACAAGGACAAGGGCTTACATCCTATCCTAGATCTTTGTGCCTTCAATCTCTTCCTCAAGAAGAGAAGTTCAGAATGTTCAGTCTGGCTCAGGTCTTGTCTGCCTTGGACCCAGGAGACTGGATGGTAGCCTTTGACTTGCAGGAAGCTTATTTCCATATCCCCGCCTTGCCTGCCCACTGACGCTACTTGTTATTCGTGGTGTGTCACAAACACTTTCAATTTACCGTGCTGCCTTTTGGCCTTATCAGCGCCCCTCTGGTGTTCCCGAAAGTGATAGTGGTGGTTGCAGCTCATATGCGCAGATTAGGGGTTTCAGTCTTCCCCTACCTCGATGACTGGCTGTTGAAGGCAGACATACCCCAGAAAATCGTTTCCCACCTTCAGACTACGGCAAACCTTATGCACACACTGGGGTTCACTATAAACATGCTGAAGTCACACCTGACTCCATCTCAGACACTTGTTTTCATTGGAGCTGATCTGGACACAGTGCAGTTTCGGGCCTTTCCTCACGAAAAGCGAGTCCAGGCTATTCAGGCTATGATTCTGATGTTTTAGCCTCTATCCTGGGTTTCGGTGAGAATGACTCTGAGGCTCCTGGGCCTCATGGCCTCCTGCATCCTGCTAGTGACACATGCCAGACGGCATATACAGGCTCTGCAGTGGGACTTGAAGTTCCAGTTGGCGCAGCATCAAGGGAATCTCTCCAACATGGTCCAAACCTCGGAGGGGACTGTAAAAGATCTGGAGTGGTGGCTTTCGAATCCGGATTGGTTCAATGGCAGATTGCTCTCCCTCCACCATCTGGATCTTACAGCAGTGACAGATGTGTCACTCCTGGGATGGGGAGGCCACATGGCCACATTTTTGTCTGTTCACCCTGACAAAGTGGTGCTACGTAGGAAGGCCTCCTTCCTTACCAAAGTAGTTACACCTTTTCATGTAGACCAATCCATCACTTTGCCTACTTTTTATGCACCTCCGCATCCTTTTCATGAAGAGGAGAGACTCCACCGTCTGGATCCAAAAAGAGTGTTGGCATTCTGTCCGTTGTACCAAAGATTTCCGGGTGGACGATGAACTCTTTGTTTGATATATGGGTGCGAAGAAAGGGAAGGTGGTGCAAAAGCATACCATCTCATCAAGGGTACTACTTTGCATCAAAATGTGCCACGCTATGGCAAAGAAGCAACCCCCTGACGGCTTGTGAGCGCTCACTCCACCAGAGCAACTGCTGCTACCACAGTACTAGCACGAGGAGTTTCTGCGATAACGACTTCAGACATATTAAGTAAAGAACTTGAATACAAGTAGACACGTTCTTGGCCAAAAAATTTACATTGAAATAAAAGAAACAATGTCACACTGTACAGCGTTTCAGGGGAATGAGAAAGGTGGTTCCATAAGGTGGTTTTATAAACAAATTATTATACAGAGTTGGTATTTTTGCTGCCACTACACATAATCTGCATTTGTTATGCTTTTGATTCTCCTTCAGAAAGCAATGTTCAATTTGATCAGGTATTTCTAAGGCTTGATCTAACTGAAGGTGTATTCTCCTCCTCCCTTTTCTCACTGTGTTGTGGATTCACCCATCTGATTAAACAAAACACACGTTGACTCCCTTTTAGGTCTGGCTGGAGACATCTATAGCTTTTACCAGACGCTACTTAGCAGCAAAAAGAGAATAAAGAGAGGGATTTTACACTTGATTTGTTGTGTTCCTTTCCATGATCGTCCTATGGAGCTTCTCGGACCGAAATAATTTTTGTGTGCTTCTGAGACATTGACCCCCGTCCACAACTGTCTACTTCATCAGTGAACACTCCGAGATGGTCAGCATATTAACACATCCACAGCCCAGCCCCCTTTTTAAAGCGTTTTTGTGATAACAGTGAAAACACTGAAAGGTTGCTGCTGTGTGTGCTCACTTGCTACCGTCTTTCAGTGGCTTTTCCCCAAAGCCATACATTGTGGCAAAAACAAACAAGCATTAGTAAAGCCAATAGCACAGGCACATGCAAGAACCCTTGGCTTCATCAATTCTTGTTCTTTATTGCTAGGAATGTAGAGATATGATTGGAATATATATTTTCTCCTTAATCCGCAAAATATTTTGCTTGCACAGAGTATACAAAGAGTTGGCTCCTTAATTTCAAGAAGGCTTCATGTTCAGTAATCTGATGTGTTTTTATGAAATGGAAAAGCCGAAATATTGTTGTTTATTGTCTTTGCATTGGTATGTTTAAAGAGTTTGACCAGGTGCCCATTAGTTGCTTCTTTTTTAGATCCTTTCCTTAAAAATGCATTCTAATCATGAGGTTTTGGCGGCTCTCTACATTTTCACACCATATTTCATTTGATGCAACATTTGTATTTGTCGGATATCCCTTATCTAGTTGATCAACAGCCTTTCTTCTCATGGGCTTCATCAAATAAAAAGTTGCTGTCTGTTGTTAGACTTGTGAGTTAAAAGCAAGTAAGGAAAATGGTCGCCTTGCCCCTAGTTTGATAGTAAAATGCAGCCCTGATTGAGGCACAGCAGAACTACCTCACACCTTTGGACCCTGGTTCCGCCTATTGATGGCTAGGCCCGTGGATCTCAACAGTTTGCTTTCAATGTGAGACTCAGTTGTGATGGAGGGGTGAAGTTTGCACCATTAAGTCCTTTGGTGTGTGTATGATGGGGGTTCATGTCGTAGACGTTTACTATCCAATTTGGTCAGTAAGTATGTATACTTTACTTTGATGCATGACGGTTACTTGATTCCAAAATGAAATTTCACCAAAGACATTTTTATAGATTAGTAGGATGCACACTGTTGTCAGTCAACAGCTTTAAAATGGTGATACTGATTTATGTTTAGATCCCTTTCCCTGGTGTGTTCACATTATTTAATAATTATCGACATTTGATTTTTTATCTTGATAATTCATTTTAAGTTTCAGTAACCAGTATTGATGTTGCACTGCAAAACGGTGCCGACCCATGAAAAAGTCTAGGGCGATTACTAGAGAAGCTAGAATTATTTGATCCTCAACAATGAGGAGTGGTTGTTAGAGGCTTGCCATTCAGATTCTTCCATAAAACCTAAGTTTCTTTTTGATTGCAGTGTAAGATACAGTAGTTTTTAAGGGAAGTGGCAGTGTACTATTTTCTGCACTTCTTCAACAATGCAGTGAACATTGACCGAGCCATGTTCTGCAGGACAGCAGGTGCTGTTGTTAGATACAAGTGTTTTTGGTATGTTCCTGTGTTTCGAAGAAGGCGAATTAGATCAGTAAGCATGCTAACCCTTGAAAAATTGGAGTAGACCTTCTAGTCACTTGACAAACGCAGTGTCTTAGTGACTGAAAATCCATTCTGACCTCCGCGAAGTGACAGTAGGTGGTTTTAAAACATTGTGTTGGAAATGGCCCTTTTTGCATGGTTATCCCCAAACTTCTTGCCTTCTTCCTCCAGGAGCGGTTCCTCCACTAAGGCGGAGGAGTGACGCCCAAATTGTTTTTCCAAAAAGGAAAAATAAAATGATAACATTATGTTATCATTTTATTTTTCCTTGTGGGGTGGGGCTGGGCTGGAGGGAGGGGCCCTGAGGAGGGCTATGTGCATACAAAGTGTGCATGTATTTTTGGCCGGCACTTTGCATATTCTCTACCTGGCTAGAGCTGGGTAGAGAACATGCACAGGCTCCCATTCCCAGTCTGAGTGGCGAAGCAGGCTGCTCAGACCAATCACGAGGCTGCTTTCGTAGTGATTGGCCGGGAGCCTGTGCAGCCGGGGAGACAAACATGTCTCCCCTCATGTAAGTGTTTTTTTTTTTTTTTTACATTTTTTTAAAAAAAACCCTATTTGCTTCCCCCACCCCTTGCCACCCTTTCCCACCCACCACCCCTTTTCAGTGGCAGCTGCCACTGTCTTCCTCCTATTTTTTCAGATCTGTTTTTGCTGGTTTATTGTCTCTGCACACTTTACCACTGCAGATCAGTGCTAAAATGCAAGTGCTCCCTGTGTAAATTGTATTGGTGGTTGGTTTATCCATGATAGGAATATTTGCGTTACTAGTAAGTCCCTAGTGAAGTGCACTATATGTGCCCAGGGTCTGTAAATCAAATGCTACTAGTGGGCCTGCAGCACTGATTGTGCCACCCACAGAGGTAGCCTTGTAAACATGACTCAGACCTGCCATTGCAGTGTTTGTAGGTTTACTCTGACAAATTCGACCTGGCAAGTGTACCCCTTGGCAGGCCCAAACATTCCCTTTTACTACATGTAAGTCATCCCTAGGCTAGGCCATAGGTAGCCCCTTGGCTTGGCAGGGTGCAGTGTATTAAAAAGGTAGAACATGTACTTGTGTGTTTTACATGCCCTGATAGTGAAATACTGCCAAATTCGTTTTTTGCTAATGCAAGGCCTCTCTCTCCGATAGGTTAACATGGGGACTTCCTTTAAATATCTTTTAAGCACAGATCCCCATTGGGAGCATATAGAGAGATGGAGTTTGGGGTTTCGGAACTCACAATTTAAAAATACATCTTTTGTTACAGTTGACTTTTCTATTTTCTGTTTGAAAATGCCACTTTTAGAAAGGCGACTGCATAAAGCACACACGCAGAGACTAAAACGAAGTGCTCCAAAAGGAAAGTAGGGCATATATGACTCTGCGTCACGACAGTGGATAACTAGATGATTAGATTTTGTTATTCGACCTGGTGAAAATCATAAAAATGTTATTGACCTGAAGAAATTATTGGAATTAAAGAAAAAACCTTACAAATATAGGTGCGACCATCATAAAAAAAACTCTTAGTCCTGAAGATGACCCTTTAATTAGTTCTATATAGGGTCGAAACATTGACTAATAAATGTGATTTAGTATACAACGTGACTTCAAGACACCTGGAATAAAGGGGTCTTTTTGAAGTTCACTGCTTTGTCTTGGTTTTTAACCACATTGTTGTAAATATTGTACTTTTTAACACTGGTGAGGTGTCCTTTTGTAGTGTTTTCACTGTATTACTGTGGGTTATGTGCAAGTGCTTTACACATCGCTTGTGAGATAAGCCTGACTGTTCGTGCCAAGCTACCAAGGGAGTGAGCAGGGGTTATCTGACCTGGATATCTCCTTTACCTTGAATAGAGTGGGGTCCCTACTACAAAGCTGCAGGTGAGTCTTGGAAGGTCTGATTTTGTATCAGAATGGGCAGTGTTAGCTAAGCAGCTAGAAGCCATGATTTACTTATTACCAATGACATGTATCAGTTGTGCAATAGATTCCAGCACACCCCGTCATTAAATCCCTATTAGTTGTTTTTTAATTGGTAAATCCATTGTTGCTTTAGATTTAGTAATTTAGATTTATTGTTTGTTGCAATATGGTTTATTTTGTCAATTATAAACCACTGGTTGTTGTCCTCGGAGTGCCTGTTTCCCACAAAATGTCTCATCGGCTTTGTTGTTTTTTTTTGCATTAGAAGGTGCTACAGTGTTCATTTATACATGTTTGCACCTTCCTGGTGTTCATTCCGATATATTTTAAATTACAACTGCAGGTCACCATATATACCACATTTGTCGCAATTTGTGTGGTTCTTAATGATCCCCGATGTTCGTAAGCCTAGATCCAGAGTTTTTTAGATTACACAATGGCCTGATGGAAGCATCAGGGATACGGTCCCTTGGACATGTATGTGCAAAGTGATCTTTTAAGAATTGGCCATGTCTAAAAGAAAACGATTGGCTTTTCATACTTCAGTTGTTCAAATGTGAGAATCCTCCAATGTTTGCAGATGGTGGTCTTTCTGTTCTTGGAATGGATACTAAATGTATATGAGCAGATTTTGTTCTGTTATCTGGTATGTTTTGATAGTAGTTGTTCCCTGGGGTTGTTCTTCACTTGTTTATTGAACACTTTAATAATCTTAATTGGATATTGCTCTTAAAGACGTTCCTCTGGGAGTTTAGTTGCTGTCTCTTGTAGTTTAATGTTATAGTGCAGTTCCTTCTACATCTGAGGATCTGACCAACTAGAATCCTGTTTCTCAGTGATCTTGGATGGAAACTATTGTACCTTAAAAGGTTGTTCTTGCTGGTTGCTATGTTGTATACTTCACAGACAAGAGTTCTTTCTTGTGCTTTTATCAGAAGGTCTAGATAAGCTATTTCCTTCTTGTTTGCAGTTATGGTTCATTTAAGATAACGATTGATACTATTGCTCTATTGTGTGAATGCTGATAGATCTTCTTCATTACCTTTCCAAATAATAGAAATGTCATCAATATATCTTCACAAAATTATAAATTGTGAATGGAAAGGTTTATTTATGTTGTATATTTGATTTGTCTCAAAATGATGGACATTAAGGCATTCCAAACTCAGCGCAAAAGTACTGCTCAACGACGTTCCATGGAGCTGTAAATAGAATTCCTTTTCAAACATGAAATAATTTTGAGCAAGTGCGGTGTGCACACAGTCCAAAATGAATTTGATTGCAGTAATGGAGTTCCAGGATATCGATTCTAGTAATCTCTGTATGACCTTCAGGGACTCTCCCAAGGAGATACCTATGCACGACGACTTCACATTCATTGTCAAAAGAATCTCTATCTGGGTGATCATGGACCCCTCTAATAAGATGTTCAGCATATGTTTTATCGCCACAACCAGTGGTCTAAGGCTATTCTTAATACAGTGGGTCTTTCTGGCGGGGTATATCTTCCCTTGTGAACGTTAGGTAATTTGTGGCAGTAAGGTAAGTGAATTTGACCTGTCCAATAGTAGGAAAGGACCCAATAATACATTCTCTTTCCATGTCCTAGCTTTTATGGTGTTGTGTATATATGTTTGTAACGAAGGTTGTGCTAGGGTGATACCTTTAACTCTTGATTGGTGTGTATTGTCGTCAATGATGAACAACAGTTGCTAAAAGGAAAACAATTGGCTGTACTTGTTGGCATTGGCAAAAAAAGTCAAATTATCGGCCCCATCAAGTTAATTTATAAGCAGGCATGTGCACTTAGTTCGCAGCTTGATGATGTAAACATGTCATTAATCTTCAATGGACATTTTTTTATATACTTTTCATTAACTGTTTGTGGACATCCACACTGGATTGATACATTTAAAAATATAAAAAGTGTGTGCAAAAGCGTGGGAGGCAAATCTCAGCTGGTGGGCCTTCTTGAAAAAAAGCAAAATACAAATAAGAAAATAGACACGAGGGATTAGACTGCAATGGAGGAAGTAGCAGGGTGCTAAAAAAAAATAAAGAGCGGATAACAGCTGAGCAGGACGAGGGACTGGTGGGGAAAGCAATAGACGAGCATGAAGGATGTGAGTAGGAAGCAGTAGCCGTGGGAGAGAACAAGAAAATAAATGCACTGCAATGGAGTACTAAAAGAAATAACAAGTGGTTCCATGACTCTGAATGTAAGCATTGAAAGCATATCACTTAGCTATTGAGAAATACTACCATGCGTTAGGGGAGAACCAAACACAAGAGGCAGGAAAGCTATTGCAAAAAACGCGCAAGCAAATGAGTTCGGCAAGAAGCCAACCAGTCATAAGCAATGAGATGACCCAAAACCGACTCTAGCTACTGGCAATACAAATGAACACTTGAGACATGTAAATGGTAATGCACTTTCAGATTTAATTCATTTATTTTTAATTACAATTTTAAATGATTGATTAAGGTGTCTAAAATGTTTTAGTAAGTGCTAGAAACTCTGTTTTGTTCCGAGTAGGTGTAAAATTGGCATAATAATAGGAAATGCTTCAGATGTGTGACCATTTATCGTACCATTGCAGCCAATTACTTGCTTTTTGTTTGCCCATTCTCATCCAGCTGCTGACACCGGGTGGCAAAATGTTAGATAAGTAAGGGCTATAGCGAGAAGAAAAGTATTTTTAAAACAAGTGAACTTAATGTGATCATACATGGGGGGTACCATTTCAGCTAACTCATACTTGAAATGTGTGATCTATTTCCCCAGTCAAGTTTTTCTGCGTTGAATAATGTTGTCCAGATTCGTTCAGATAGAAAACATATTAAAGGGAGGCCGTGTCTTCGAACTCAAGGTTAGACTTCAGCATTTGTAACAGGGGTGTTTCTGACTCTTTCAGATAAGCAGCAATCTCTCACCAGCCCGTCTCCAATAATATTGTACTGAGAAGTGTTTTTCAAGGATTGCTAACATTTTTCTAAAGCACTTGTTGTTTTGTTTAGGTGTTTCTTTATGAGCCATATACCCCCAAGACCGCTCGCACCATACTATAACATGCTTGAATTATTCTAGTCTGTCTCATAAATATATTTATATCAGCATTTTTTCAGTGCTGGCAAGTGGTGTTTATTTGCAGAGCTTGCATGATCTGTTGAATATAAGATTATTTTTCCTATATGGAACAAGTTTTGATTTAGCAAGTTTTTAATCCATCTTGAGAGGTGCGTGTATGCTGCAATAGCCATCTGCCATCTCTGAGCCTCAGCATGGTCTGTATAGCAGCGTCAATTGCACGTAATTCGTTTCTTTGGCATTGAATATTGAAGTTATAGAATGGTCCTCATTGATTAAATCTAGGAAAGCGGGGCAACACTGACTCCCTCCTTCACTGTAAAGTAGCGCAGGCCGGACAAAATAGCTAAATATGAATTCAAAAGTAAAAGAAAAGCTCCCTTTATTCGAAATGCCAATGAAATCATAAAAGATAAACATAAAACAATTCTAAAAACATACATGACAAACATTAACAGCAGCATGAAAGTACGTTGGTAGAGATCGACACTTGGCCGGTAAAGCACAGCTGCCTTAAGAAAACGTCTGGCTCTAAAACAAGAATCTCCACTTTGCAACAGTTGGAAAAACCTGAAAGTGACTCTTCATTGTATACAATTGTGAGATTTAAAAAGCGGTAATAAATAACGTATCCTAAAAGGTTTATACAATATGCAGAATATCATGAAGTGCAATTAAGCCCAGGTGGAGACAGTGTCACAGACGCGTTTCTTATCAGTTAAGCTGCCATAAAGACCCTGGGAAAACACAACATATGAGATATGATGTCCGCCCTGGGTTTTATCAATGAAACTCTCAGTCACATATGTTAAATAAGGCTCTAGACCAACATTGATTTTCAAAACAGAATAATTCCGTACAAGCGGTTTGCTCAATTCTAGATGTTCCCATTCAGTACCTTTGTCCAGAAACAATTGTTTCCCAGTGGTCTTACATATAGATAAAGGATTGTCAAACAGACTAGATTTGTTCAGAGTAACAAAAATACATTGAACGTTAGCACGCCACAGAATACCCAAGCTCCAAGTGCAAACGCATACAGTTGATAATGTGAGTAAAAGAGCCCCTGAGAATACTTTAGACCCTGACCATTAAATGTGCCTCCCTGAGCAACAGAACTACAAGGTTGCTGTTCACTTGATTAGGCTGTGATGATAAAAAGATCTCAAAAAGAGAGCCAGTCGTTTATTTCAAGGTTAACTGGTGTTAAGGAAACAAAGTAACTAGGGAGTCCTGAGCTTCACTTTAGAAACATGTTCATTTTAAAAGACATTTTGCAGAAAAAGTGTAAAAATGTAACAGTTGCTTCAAGATTCCAAAAGTGTATTAAGTTAACATGCAGAACCTTTTCACCTAAGTATAACGTATTATATCAGTGCAGTGAGAAGTATTAATTTTAAAGTGATCGTTTTCAAACATGAATTTAGATGCATTCATTCTTACCCCTACCCTGACAAATGCGATAAAAGTGAATTAAAGAGACAAGTGAAATGTTAAGTGCATTTCTTAAGTGGCCTGGGTTTCTATTGTACATGAACAACATTATAGTTTAATAAATCAAACACAGGAGCAGATTTGTACAGTGCAGACCCTGACATTCCACTGTCCTTCTATGTGATAATGAAGAAAACGGAGGGAAAGTGAAAGTAAGCAATTGCTTAGGATCACACCATTTGTAAAAGTGGGGAAACCGAGATTAATCCCAGCTTTTCTAGTTTCCTATTGCTCAATTGAGCCACTAGATCTATATCCTTTGCTTCATCTACCCATACCTAAACGCCAATCCTCACAACTCCCTGGCTCAGCCGCAATTTGGCTGGCATCGATTTGGCCCTCGGGCACATCACAGACCAACTTTTGTGGCCCCTAGGAAAATGTTTGCGAGTACCTATGCTCTAGACTAAGAGCCACAATACAAGGGACCCCAGTTTAATGGAGTCCTAGAGATACCAACACCACAAAATAAAAGGATGGATGGAGCGTTGAAAATTTTCAAACACTCACCCCCATTCACAGATCTGAGTTTAATCCATGGTTATTTTGCTCGCCACTTCACCCCAGTTTGGAACCAGCCACATGGAAATCAGTTTTAACCCTTTGCCTCATGGAAGCGGTCCAGCCCAACTGCTAGGCCAGGTCCTCCCTGGAGCGGAAACAAGCATCCAAGGACCGGTTTCGGGGTATCACCCCTCATCAGCCAGGCTAGCTTGAATTCAGTGACCTAGTGAGCCAGGGACCCATGTCTGGGCATACCCTGGCCACTTAGGGCGAACATAGCAACACCACAAAATAAAATCATGGGCGGTGTGTTGTAATTTTTCAAAGACTCACCCCCAGACACAGATCTGGGTTAATCAATTGTTACGGCAGAGCCATCTCTTCATGATAGATGTAATGGGGTATTGGATGTGGAAGAGAGAGAAGCCATCTTCAAAAGTGATTCTCTTCAGCTTGCAACATACTGCAGTCACTGTAACCCCATATTCCACATCCATAACTAGCAACAGGTACACATTGCTGAGCATAAACTTTGAGGAGAGAGGTTATGGGATTGCCCCTTACAGTTTGCCAACGTTCAAAAGTGAGCAAAAAGCTTGCTTAAATTTAGAATTTCTAAAACGCACATTCTCCCCTCAAGAACCATTAGAATCCAAAATTAAAGTAAGGTATGGGAACTTGAAAACACTCTCCATAGGGTTATCATTTACCCGTAAAGTGCATATAGAATAGTGTTTGGGGCCTTAAGCCATGATCTGTGGTTTAGTGCAATTGGTGAGCAGGTCAAGGTAGAGTATGAATTCTGTGAATGCATGCACCAGACTCCTCAGGGCACTTGGCATCTGTGCCATAAGCACAGCGTTGTCAGCATACAACAATAAGGGTAGAGAGACAGATTCGATATGGAGAACATGGGTAGTAGCAGTGCTTAAAAGAGTCTTAAGCTTATTAATGTATAAAAAAAATAGAAGAAGTGCTAAAACGCATCCTTGCCGGACTCCACACTTTAGGTTGATAGGGTCAGATAATTCGTCGTTAGGGCCAAACCTCACTTTTGCGCCTAAATCTCAGTTTAGATAAGCCAAAAGGTGCACAGTCCCCAGTAATATGACTACTCAATAAGGAGGGAGCTGTCCCCTGTGCTTGCAATTCCCTAACCACTCTCCAGAATTCCTGGGGATGTTTGAGAGATGCTGCACAGGTTAATGATCCTGACTAGTTTGTTGAATTTTTCGCTTCCTGCCTCTCAACATCTCTTTATATCTAACCCATGCCTTGGCAGTCGCATCAGGGTTTCTGGGATTGGCTTACAAAAGAAGCCTCATTTCCCTATTTGCTTGAGAACATGATTTAGCAAACCAGTCTATAGGAGGACAGGTTAGCCTAACAAAAGGCTTGGGCAGCTGATCTTTAATTAAATTACAAAGTGTGCTGAAGTTGATGCATAGATTATCCCTTGGGGAGATCTCAGCCAAACACTTCAAAAAAATATCCTGGTTATCCCTGAGAAATTCACCCAGAAATTTTGTAGGATCAAGCCAACACCATGCGAGCCTGAGGCCATTATGCTAGGGAAATGGCTGCAAGATTGGTTCCTTCGACCCCCACAATAGTTTCTATAGGTAAAAAAATTATGTAGCAGTCAAAGGAGTGTGGTTACTAAACACTAAGCACAATATCTCTCTTTTATACAAATATTATGAAAAGCCTTGAGTACGAAAACAGTTGTGGACAATAGTGGATTCACAACCCCTCACCCTGATAGGTATATACCTTGGGTACTCTATCATAAACAAACTTGTGCACATTAATAAGATCGTGGCCCAAAACATAGTGATCTAACTTTTCACCTCTCAAATCAGAGGAACCCACGCTACTACCCCGAGACACTGGTACCTACCACTAATTTCAGATGATGTATAACAACGTTTAGCATTAAAATCTCCGCAGATCATTGTGTTGCAGCCCGAGACAGCAGAATTAAAATTAAACATAAGTTTCTGTACAATACAAAAAAAAAATCTTGAAATTCCTATTGGGAGTACTGAAACAATCATTATTATAAAAATTAATAATATAAAATGTAATATGATGGGAGCCAGTGGGAGGCAGTAAGTTCTAGCACCCGAGCCTCTGTGCAGCTAAGGTTCATTTGTGTTATTTTGGCCTTAACTCCAAGTTTAACCCAAATTAGTAAGCCTCCTTTTGGTCGTTCTGAAGTAGTAGGAGCGGCAGGAATAGAAAAACAAGAGTAGCCACTAAGAACTACCGGTAATGTAGCCCAGGTTCCTGCAAAATAATAAAATCATAATATTAAATCAGGGAGGGCCAATCTCTACTATCCATTTTACTGTTGACCCCAGCAATATTCCATGCCAAAAAAGAGAAATTGCACAAAACACCCCTGGGATTCTTGCAGGTTACTAAGCTCTGGACAGACAAGGTTACCTCTGTTCTGTTAGGGGATCAAAACCATAGAGTAGATTTCTAGTGTCCCTTAATACCAAGAATTCATTTCAGGTGAGCTTTACTCACAGGCATCCTGTTAACTGGTACTAATGCATACAATAAATTGTGTTGGTCTTTACCAACAGTAAGCTGCATAGTGTAAGAGACCCACTGACGTTAAATACATGTTTAATGGCATGGCAAAAATTCAGCAAGTAGTTAAAATATTCTAAGTGCGAATATGCAGAGCAACAGATCAGAGATTCACTGTGTGATCCATTGGAACTTTTGCTTCAATTTGGTACGTCTAGTATGCATTTTCTATAATACTGCAATTGGAGAATGAGACATGTTATCTTATACGAAATTCTGTAGTTAATGGGCAGGTGCCAAGCTCTTCTTGTGAAAAGAATGCGAGGATACCTTGAAACATAATACTTAGGGGTACTATAGAAAGCTCACTTCACTAAATCTGTAGTTACTGTTTGCCTATGTCAATTTCAGAACAAGGCTATTTTTTCACCAACAGCCAAGGTAAATGTGCAGGACACAACATCTTAATACAAGCCAGCATTATATTTATAATAATACAGTTTAATTTGCAAAAGTGCAAAGACTTAGGTTTTACCTTAAGGAAATATAAAAAAGATTTCACAATAGAAATTAGAATGTTTCCTTTGACATGCTTCTTAATTCATTACTAAAGTGATCTTTCATCGATATACTATAAACATAAAACTTTCAGTGGTTCCAGGTTAGATGGATGAATGATACAGTACATGTAGGGCTGCAGTACCTTTCAGATTACAAGTAGTTTATTTTAATCTAGTTGTGACGTTGCTGCTTGGAACATATTTCATTGCAGTTGAGTTGTGACATCACAAGGCCTGCCACAAGAGTTGTTAGACCAGGTTAAGAGTAGCTGGTTCCTGAGCAGAATGTTAGCTTCCACGTGAATAATTAAAGTGTAGTTAGCAATGTCAGCTTAATTTCCTCCTAATGTTGTTTCCCTGAAACTATATAGTAAAGAGATACTTATAGTTCTATGATTATTTTTTGCATTCTGGCAATACGTGACATACATTACAATTCTTAAACTATAGGTTTTCAATTAATTATTAGATTTTATTTGGGTGTTCATTTTCACACTTCAAATTCCACATTTAGTCTGCATAACCATAATGTGAGAAACACTGTCACTGGAAGAAATAAGAGGCCAGTGATTTAAAACAACAGGAAGACAACTTGAACTAGTGGCCATTAATTGTAAGGCGTAAAAATATCACCTGTAGATCATAAAAAAAATGTAAAGTCACTTTTGAGTCCTGTGACCTTATAAACAACCCCTTGATGACTTACAATATCTTGAGAGAGTATGGTAGATAGAACCATGTCCCAGTAGTTAACCTTTCAGTGACAACCTATTAAAGAGCATTGACCATAGAAAGGGTGAGCAGAGCTGATTAATTTGAAGTGGCCTGTGAGCAGTTTAGTATCGCTTCAAACAACTAGCATGATGTGACCTTGTGATCAACTTTTCTTTTTACTCCAGTACAACCTTTCTTGTTACTAGTTTCTCCTTTTATCTCCCATAAGGTCTCCCTTCTATATTCTGCCATCTTCTGGGCTTTTAATGAACTTTTGTATGGTTTAAGAGGTCAACGGGTATAATATTTTTACCCTTAGTGTGTTCTTACTTCTTCTATGTTATGATAATGCATCTCTTGGTATTTCCTGTGGCAGAATGTTGTAATACATGAAGGTGTAAGGTTACTTTATTAAAAAACCTGTTAATTTGGTGCAGTCTTAAGGTTATTTAAGTACCACATAAACGATCTACTTGACATGGCAACTTATTTGTGTTGGCCAGAAAAAATATATCTTTTTTAGAAGAATGCCAAAACAGTTTCGAAAGTTGTCGATTTAACAAGACAAATCTATTTGGAAGTGTTAAATGATAACATTTGAAAGTAGTGGAGTATTGAAGTAATTTGTGTCTTCAACAGAGCAAGTGCAATGAGCAAGCCTGACTGGCCCAAAAGGTTTTGGAGGCTGGCAGGGGTTCTTCTTGTGCAAACGTTTTTAAACCTAAAGTGCAAGTGGTACATTTTACAGTACATTTTGTTATAGAATTGTTTTGTAACCTGTAAGTTTAACACCTCAACTGGTGAAGATTTCCACCCAGAGCGCTGAGCCCTTTTTAGGGTTGAGCCTGCGTTGCATGCGCTCACGCATGCGTATCGCAGCAAGACTCTTTAGTGTTTAGAAAGGGGCTCGGAGCCCTGTTGACGTCACATCCGTGTTTTTCATTGGTTCGTGTGGTTGCCTATTAAAATCTGCTTGCTTTCATTAGTCTAAGGCATGCAAAGGTCATGCTTTTCTGGTGGCTAGCCTTCCTCGAGCGCATCGACCAAGTACAGAAAACGTGCGAGGCTCGCAGTTTTCTGTCCGGCTCGTGGACTACTTTTTCTCAAATTTACTAGCGTGATTTCGCTTGGCAGAAATTGAGCGCTATACATAGTTAATTGCACTTTTTCGGGTTACGTGAATAAATGCACTTTAGCCGATATGTGAAAAGTCAGGTTATGAGTTTACAACGCTATCAGCACTAACATGAGCTAACGCGAGACCCGTTGCATTGCAAATGCTTGTTGATATTGGAGGTACTTCGCACTTATGCCTTCATACATTTTGTCTACATAAGTTATCTACACCACGTTTGCATCCTTTTTCCAACATCTGGAAAATACTTAAGGTACCTAATCTTGAGGATTCCTCTGGAGTGCGCTGAGAAAGTAGCCAAAATATAGCAAAATTATGTTTTTTGGGGGAAAAGTAGGAAAGGAGTGCTGTACGAGAAAGTGTATGTTTTGTTTCTGAAAATGGCATTAACTAAAGATTTGCTGTGCTAGGATAACCATCTTCTCAGATTTGAGGATTAATCGTAATTGAATTAACTACAGTTTTTGAATTTTCTAAGAGGGTAGTCTCTGTTTCTCATTTTTGTGCTTTCAAACTGATTGCAGTTTGTGGTGGAAACAGGATTGAAACCAATAGGTGATACCGGAAATCTATACATTTCTGTAAGGTAGACACAACTGCATTCAGCTGGAGGTGATTTGTGTAGATCCCAAAAGGTTTTCTCAGGAAAACTAATTTTTGAAATAAAAATGAAAATAAGTAGAAACAAATAGAAATTGATGACAGCGATTTCATTGCAGTATTTTGTCATGATGGACACTTAACACTAAGCAGTATACTGTTATGTCTGTCACATTCTTCTGGTCACATGGATATAGAGTTTGTAGATTTTCTAAAAAAAACACAACCTCCAGAGCCGCCATCAGAGCCAGGAGCCTATAATGATTTCTGAGCTCAAACCAGCCAGGCAACAGTTCATATGGTAAAAAATAATGAATGAAAAATGGGTATTAAGGAAACATAAGAATTTCCGAAATGTGCATATGATACTAAGTTTATATATAGTGATTATTTCTACTCCTATGAATTAGGTGTTAATCGTACCATTGTGATTCAGAGGACATTTTGCAAAATGCATTCTTTCTTTCACACTGGGTTACATTTGGAAGCCAACAATTTAAAGAATCCAATTAGTAATAACAAATGTTCTACTACTCTGTATTCCATGTCTCCCGATAAAAATACTTGTGTGTCTGGGCTTAGCGCTTCTGACACAAAAAAACGAAAACAAAATGCAACCTGGAGACATGACATTTCATTCAACAGAATCAGTGTTTTTTTACAATGTCGGTAGCTGCCAAACTTGGGTCCAGGCTGTGCTGTCACCCAAGGAAACCTACCAGACCCAGACATTTATCCCAAATCCAGACATTTATCAAAATTAGGCAACAGGGTGGTGTGACTCGTGTGTATTCTACAAAGTTTTCTTACCCACAAGGCTTGCAAGCCTCAAACTTTAACTAAAAAAAAACATTTTCTACATATTCTGTGAGAGAAAATTCTGTAATCTGTGGGGATCCAGGAATTTCCTACCACCCAGTGTTCCCACAAGTGTCCCGATTAAGAACAATATCCCACTTGTGTGGGTGGGCCCAGCGCCAGCAATAGGAAAAGACCCAAAACACAACATGGACAGTTACAGCTTTTCGACTCAAAAACAACCTTTTAATATTTTTTTTCCCAGTATGGGTAGCTGTGGATTTTGGGCCCAGCTCTGGTGCCTCTCGTGGAAACATACCAAACCCAAATATTTGTGAAAAGAAGACATCCAGGAGAGTCCTGGGTGGTGTGACTTCTGTTGATCTCATGATTTATTTTATACAAAATCCCTCTCAAACACAAATTTCAGCTAAAGTTATGCATTTTCTTCACATGTGGCTCTGTAGATTTCCTACCAACCAGCTTTACTACACTGGTTCTGATAAAAGTGTTACCTCACTTGTATGGGTGGGCCTGTGCTCTGCCACCACCCAGGGAAACCTTCCAAACCCAGACATTTATGGAAGCTAGATACCCAATGTGGTGTGACTCACATGGTTCCCACAAACCCACAATGTTTTTTTACCAGTAAGGTTTGCAAGCCTCACACTTGCACTAAAAGGTAATTTATTTTCACATTTCTATGAGAGGACATTCCGGAATCTTTGGGAATTCAAAACATTCCTACCCCCCCATTGTTCCCATACCTGCCCTGATACAAATGCTACCCCACTTGCATGGCTGGGCCCAGCACCCACAACAGGAACAGCTCACACTGAGGACCATGTGTTTCAGGCTTCAGATTTTGGTTAGGGCTTTAGGTTTTTGCGCATAGGATACTCTGAGACGGCGTGGCATATGTTGCATTCTGTCCCCCCTTGTGTACAGTGCTGTGACTATCATGTACTTGTCATTCGGCGTACTGAACCTCATCCATGTTCTAAAGATGAAGGTGGAAAGCAGACCATAAACAAGGTCCAGTTGTAAAGATTTTTCCAAGCTAGAGGGAACAATTTGCAAAGCTGCTTGCCTAGTCAAGTGCCCTGCTGAAGGTATGTATCTAGGCACATCCATTGAAAGGTACATACCACAACTGTGACATCTCCACTTCAGTCAGTTTCCTAGAACTTCAGTTTTGTATGGTACAAAGTGAAGCTAGTTTTGGTGGCACTGGGGACAGTAATACTGATTCTCCTTCCTCTCTCCTTGCTTAGAGCTCACTCTGCATCCCCGACCTGGTCAACTCTTTCTCTCTGTCATTGGAAAGCAGTCTGGAAAGTGCTGATCCTACAGCCTGGCTACATACTCCACAGCAGATGAAATAGAAGGACGGCTTCTTTAACAATAAGACTTTCGGCTACAGCTAACAAAATCAAGGAATACATTGGTCTTCCTGTGGTGGTCTGACTGTAAACCACATATGCATTGCACATTGCCAGTAGATCAGGAGGGTAAACAGCTTCTTATACCATATGGGAGTTTTACTAAACTCATTGTATGGCTGATGTACTTGGTCATTCTTATCCACTTCATACATGTATGTGTTGTAATCGTGTATGGGCTTTTGAACGTCTGCCAGCTGCCCCCAAACGGTGACTGGTGAAGTGCTCATCCTGGATTGTAAGGAGAATGTATACCTCCCACCTGTCTGAGAAATTTATTGCAAGCAGTTCATTGAAGGTGTGCACAGTATTCCGGGCTTTATGTAGCTTCTTACGAACCCACTCCTGTGGGAATCCTTTTCGCGGACATCAAACTGTACTGCATTCCACAGTACCAGCACGGTAGAACTCACTGAATAGCTTGGTTTCTGTATGAAAGTTGTCTTCATAAAAGTTATTATCTTAATGAAGGAGTGATTGGACAAGCTCCTTTACAATCTATGCACAGATTCCTAGTGTAAAAGGTCAACCTGCAGGAATAATAGTGGAGTAATTTCCTTGACATACTCTCGTGCTGTACATTCCTACACTGTATTTAGTCTCAGGCTGTTCTCCTAACCAGTCTCCTAAGCAGTCGAGCAGCATGCACTTTTTGATGCCATAACAAGCTGTTTTGCATAGTACTTATTGCCTGAAGAGCAGGCACCCTTTTTATAGAATCAAGGACTCAACAAATCCAATAATCTTTCTAAGAGCATCACAGCATATTTCATGTGGATGAAGGGTGAGCACACACCAGACACTGTTCTTTCATTATGGTGCTTATAGGGTTGTACCTTTCTTCCTGAAAAAGGAAAATACTGTTCATTAACATTTTTCTGTTTTGGAACAGCCTGCAGCTGGTAGATAAAAAGAATGCATGTAAAATTGTCAGACTTATGTTTTTAAGCAACTACTGTTTTCCGTAAGAACAGAAGACTAATCCCAGTAACCAAGAATAACCAAAGTATTATCCACTTACTTTGCGTTCCGGAGCAGAGTGCTGCCACCTATAAAGTGCTTTGCCAATAATAGTGCTATATAAATGCAATTGTAATACTCTATCATACATACCAACGTTTTGAGCTGGAAAGAGGGAGATTTAGAGAAAACATCATGGTAATCTTTATACACCAGTGACCTACATGCAGCAGAGACAATTTTAGATGGAAGACAGCTAAAATAAAGCCATATTGGAGTCAGATATGGACAGAAACTACACCCAGGTACCAAATTAAGTGTCCCGCTTTAGGAAAGCAGATAATTAAAAATGTAGGCCACATTGATGCATTGGGACAGTTTTGAACTTGTCAACACACGTGTAAAGGTGTTTTGCAAGGTTTGAAAGAATGCATGCATTTGTCCTTCCTGCAGGCAATAGTTTGGGAAATCAACAGTAAAATTGTGTCCATCAGACTTTAAAACAAGTCCACAAGGAGAAAAACATGGTCTACATACATGGCCCCCTTGGCTGACCCTCACAAAATAAATTGATTCCCAGGTGATCCAGTTGATTTGGGCCATTTTATTTTCTCCTGGGGGGTCTGAGATGGACTGACCAGCCCCACTTTGAGAGCCCTATAGCCCCTCCCGCCACCTCAGGAGAAAGCAAAAAATGTCCTTCAGGGTTCTCAGGCCTAATCCCAGATAGGTTGACTCTCCACAAAATTTGACAGCCATTTTATTTTCTTCTGAGTCCCCAATTGTGCAATCCTTTGGGTCTGATACGCCCTCCCAGGAAGGTCAGTCCGCATGCTAGAGGGTTTGATTCCGCCCCAAAAACACAATTTCCTGGTGTCTGCTGGATTCCTAATCGTGGATTACGGGTTATCGGTGATCAACAAGCAGGTATTGATTTGAAGAAGGCATCGCTGGAAAGACGAAGCTTTTCACTTTCCAGTGATGCCTTCCTCAAACATGAGGAGGCCATTTGTGGCACAGGATCTCTACCAGATGTTCATGAGAGCAACTCTTTTGTTCCTTCCTTGTTGCTGCAGTGGGGTTTGTGAAGCCTGCACTCCTCCTAGTCCTGATGTCAGAGATGGGTGTAGGCTAAAGCGGAAAGGATTACCCTACAGCCCTAATTTAAGAAAATAAAAACAAGCCTCCACCGGAAACCCTCCTCAGCTTGAAAGTATGCAGTTTTTGTTGCAGTAAATATTATTCCTTGCACAGAAGTGTACATATTGGTGCTCCATAGTCTTCCTAGTAATCTTTTTCCTACTGGTATATATATATAGCAGCATCTGCAGTCACTTTCGTCATTAGTCCTAAAACTAATCGGGACGATTACAAGTTGCGTAGAACAGTATCCCTAACTATAATTGGCCCGGAGATCCTACACTCTGATTTTATGATTGCGGTATCACTGGGCTCAGGCTGTAAGCAAAGAATACTCCTCCCACTTGAGACAGTCTCCCAGGCCCACAGCTACCCGCCCAGCTCCCCTTCCTCTGCCATGCACCTTCCCTGCTCCATCTTTATTACCTGCGGTGACAGAATTTCACCCAGGAAAAAACTGGTCCAAAAAGTTATTCCTCATTCCATAGGTTTTAACCCAGATTTTAGTGCGGGAGACCATTTGAAAACATTATTTGTGGCCACATTTTGCCCCCACATGTAAATCTGTGTCACTGGCAATTTTGGCCATAGTGCTGACAGTGGCTCGGCTCAGCCACCACATTTCCCCCCCTAGTCTTCCCAGCAGTAGCGCTCTGATACCACGGAGACTGAGCTATGGGCTCCCTATGTTACCTTTTCCAACAAATCATTCATTCTATAAAGTTATTTTATGATCCTTACTCTAGTGGGTTACACATGTTAGTGCTACACTAATGAGAAACAATAAAGGAAATGACTTATCATTACCTCATTATTAACTGTGCGGTTCTGCCTAGTTTCACAATCTCGTGTTATTTTGTTATGTGTTGTTTCATGTCATAATCCCGAGAATTTGGATTTTTAATATGGATGAAGTAATATATCTAAATAATTTGACATGAAGCCCATAAAAAAACTACTTTTTGTATGACTGTAGCATTTAACAACAGAAGTTAGCAAGCTAGAGACCATATAAGTAATTTTGGCATTCAAATTATACCTTCCTCAAAAGATAAATCAGTCACAAACGAACCTGAAACCACTCTCATCACATTGAACCACACCAGATTCATTTTGTACGAGTCAGCCTGCAGTAGTAATTTGCTGTATGAATATTGCTTTGAGATGCCTACTTCAAAATGAAAACAAGTCTACACTCCAGCTGAGCTGTTAGAACTAAAAAAAACTGTTTAAAACAGCATTGCTCTTGCACACTTGCAGTGGTGCCGTACAGCTCTATTTTGACTTTGTTCTGCTCTCATAAGTGCCGAACTGAGCTGCATATAACCCCTGCCTCTGCTCACTGACGACAGCTCTTTTCTGTATGTGCCTTCGTACGCTGAACCAGAGCTCATTTACACTTCTTTCTGTGTGGTTGATGAGTTTTCTCTAGTATGTACTCCCTTGAAACAACAGAGTGTAATCTTTGCTGGGTCTGTCTAAAGCAAATGTCTGTGACAGGCCCACACTTGGTATGTTTCTGGTGTTTGAGTTCAGGACACAACTCAAGTTGTGTCAATCAATAAATCATGGATTTGTAAAGCGTGGCTAATCACCCATGGGGTCTCAAGGTCCTTCCTGAACTGCTTCAGAGATGTGGTCTGCCTGAGCTTGAGAGGCAGTGTGTTCCATGTCTGGGCTGCTAAGTAGGAGTAGGATCTTCTCCCTGCTGTACTTTTCCAGATTTTGGGGATGGCTGAAAGGGCGAGATGGGAGGAATGGAGACGTCTGTAGGGTACATAGAAGGTGAGGTGGTGTTTGAGGTATGCTGGTCCTATGTTGTGCAGTGCCTTGAAGGTGTGGATCAGGAGTTTGTATGTGATGCACTTGCTGACTGGGTGCCAGTGTCAGTCTCTGAGGTGGGAGGCGTTTTGGCTGTGTCAGGATGAGTCTGTCTGCTCCATTTTGGACTCTGTGTAGTCTTGATTGACGTTTTCTGGTAATGCCGGCATAGAGTGCGTTGCCGTGGTCCAGTTTGCTGGTGATGAGTGCGTGGGGGACTGCCTTCCTCCTGTTGGGGGGAATCCATTTGAAAATCTTCCGCAGGAGATGAAGGGTGTGGAAGATTGATGAGGAGACTGCATTAACTTGGTAGGTCATCAATAGAGAGAAGTCCAGGATGATGCCCATGTTGTGTGCATCGTCAGCGGGGGCGTTACCTAGAGCGATGGGCCACCAGGAGTCATTCCAGGCAGAAGGGATGGAGCCGATCACGAGGATCTCTGTCTTGTCTAAGTTGAGCTTGAGGCAGCTGACCTCCATCCAAGCAGCGACTGCTTTTATCTTGTTGTGGAAATTCCTCTTGGCTTGCACAGAGTCCTCGGACAGGGAGAGGAGCAGTTGGGTGTCGTCGGTGTAGGAGACTATGTTTAGCTCATGTTGTTTGGTGATCTTAGCAAGCGGGGCCATGTAGACGTTGAAAAGCGTCAGACTGAGTGAGGATCCTTTGTGGCACCCTGCAGCTAGTGTCTTTAGGTTCTGATGTGAACGCTGGAAGTCTGACCCTCTGTGTTCTTCTGGTAAGGAAGGATCTGATCCAGTTCAGGGCTTTGTCTCAGATGCCGGCATCGTGCAGTCTATCGCAGATGGTGAAATGGGAGATGATGTCAAATGCAGCGGAAAGGTCGAGGAGGATGAGTGCAACGGTGCCCGCGTTGTGCAGTATGATGCGTATGTCATTAGTGGATGCTAAGAGTGTGATTTCGGTGCTGTGGTTGCTTCTGAATCCAGACTGGGAAGGGTCTAGGATGTGGTGTGTCTCGAGTAACTCGGTTAGTTGCTGGTTGAAGGCTTTCTCAGTTACCTTGGCTGGGAAAGGGAGCAGAGAGATGGGTCTGTAGTTTTTCAGATTCCTAGGATCGGTGGTAGGTTTCTTGAGTAGCAGGCTGATTTAGCATGTTTCCAGTACGAGGGGAATGTGGCGGTCTTGAAGGCTAGGTTAATGGTTTGGCAGAGCTCAGGTGCTATGGAGACGCTGGCCAAGTTGAGGATGTGATGAGGGCATGTATCTGAGGATGCTCCTGAGTGGGTGTAGTTCATCAGTTTTTGTGTCCTCTATGGTGATGAGGGTCCAGGAGTTCGGTATCTGGCGGGGTGCTAGGTCCATGGTGGTGAGCGGTGCTGGTGGGCTTTGGTTCCTGATGCCTTCATAGATGTCCTGGATATTACAGTGAAAGAGGGTGGCGAGGTTGTTGCAGAGGACTTGGGAGGGAGGGATGGACGAGGTGTCTGCCCCGGGATTCATGAACTCTTTGATGATGGCAAAGAGCTCTTTGCTGTTGTGAGTACTGGTGTTGAGGCGTTCTTGAAAGGCAGCTTTTTTGACATCTCTGATGTTCTGGTGGTGTCTGGTGACTGCATTTTTATAGGCTCTGCAGTCTTCTGTGGATTTGCTGAGCCTCCATTCACATTCCCGTCGCCTGCAGGTGTGCTTGGATTCTTGTAATTCTGGCATAAACCACTTGGGAGTTTTGCTTGGACAATTCCCTGCTGATTTCCTTAGGGGAGCCACATTGTTGGCGCAGTCTGAGAGCCAGCGGTGTAGGTTGCTTGCGGCTTCATTAGAGTCCGTTGCGTCTGGTGGAAGGGAGGGGTTGAGAGTGTTGGTGAACTGTGTTTCTGTGACTTCGCCCCAGCGTCTGCCTGGGGTACAGAGAGGTGTGGTGGCATGCAGTATTCTTTGTGTAAGTAAAGTGGATGCACTTGTGGTCGGTCCAATGGCGTTCAGAGGTGTGGAAGATGGTGATGTGGTCCCCTGCTGAGAAGATGGGGGTCGAGAAGGTGTCCGGCTCTGTGGGTGGGGACGTTTCACAAGTTGTTTGAGACCGAGAGTTGTGAGGTTGTCAAGGAGGTTTGAGGTGTTGCGGTTATCAAGGGTATCAAGGTGAAAATTGAGGTCGCCGAGTAGGATGTTGTTGGAGGAAGCGAGAGCTTGGGGGGCAACAAGGTTGGTGATGTCTTTGCAGATCTGGGGTCGGGATCTGGGCCTCCTGCAGATGAGTTTACCAACAGCGGTGCGGGGAGAACGCAGGAGGGAGAAGAGGCAAGAGCGAAGAGGGGAAAAAAGAAAAAAAAGAGAGAGGAAAAATAAGAACAAAGTAAAAAAGAAGAAAGGCAGAAGTAAAGGGAGAGAGAGAGAGTGGATACTTACTTGCGGATAGCCACTAGGCCACCAGGAATGAGGCGCAGGCAGGAGCCGCGGGTGGAGGAGGACCTCAAGCTGAGAGTCAGGCAGGCTCTCAGTTCGTCCAAAGTAGAGGCAGCAGGAGGATTTGCACTGGGAGGGCACAGACACTGACCTGTGTGAAGAGTTTGCCCTTGTGAATCGAAAGACAATCCAGGAAACTGAATTGAAGCTGTTCTTCACTGAAAACTGTAAGAAACGGTGCAAGTCCCATTCGCAGTCGATGCTGGGACCTGCTGTCTGAGCCTTCCCCTCGACAGGTACTCCTCATAGTCCAGGTCTTTCAGTAGGTCTAAGTTAAAGCAGATTTTGTATGATTAGAAAATAAATTTAGCTTGGGTAGAAATTGCAAATCCGGATGATTTGTTCTGAGGTGGAGTGGGAGGAGATTTGGCTGAGTCGGGGCATTTGACCTGAAGAATTTCAATTCGATAAGGTGTCCTCATTGAAAACTGCTGTTGTTGTGGACTATATGTCCCAGTTGCGAATGGTCAAGATTTCATCCATGCAAAACTTCAGAGAGGTTGTTCAGACTGTTCTACAGATATCAGTCAGTGTGCCTTTTGCAAGAATTGCACCCTGTCCTTGACAGTTATCTTCAACTATCTGTCAAAGAACGTCTACAGGTGGAACAATTGACCTTGCCTGCTTCAAAGATTCGACATCTATACTGGTGCAACTTGATAAATTCCTGTCATCAACATCGACCAAGATTATCTTGGAGAAGTTAACTCGCCAAAACATTGCTGATGCTTTTATGAATACTGTATTTCCAATTATTGCAAGTAGAATGATTGTCAATGAGGAGTTGGTGCCTGCAGAGATATAGTCAAAAGGTACGGGCCATATTGTGTTATGTTGTGTGTTGTGAGTGGGCCGTTCCAAATGGGTCCCAACGAGATATTGTACTGTCAAGTGACACAGAAGTTGTTATTGTGCTACTTAGATTTGTTGCAATGTTCCTAAGTCAAGGATTGTCAGAGTTATGGATGTTATGGACAGGTGAGAAAAGACACGTATTCCCGCTTCATGTTCTGTACAAGAAACTTGACCCAGAGATGCCCAGTGTTCTTATCGAGGCACATATTTTTACGGGTGATGACACTATGAGCAAAATTGGAACAAAGCTTTGAGCTTTAATGTTTGAACCTGTGAAGTTTCTAAAAGGATTTGCTGACACAGAAGAAGAACGTGACCTTAAAGACGTAGAAAAATACCTTGTGCTTGTGTGGAAAACAAGTTATGACTGTCACACATTTGGTGATCTGCGGTACAGTGAGTTCAAGAGATCAGTCCCCCTAAGTGACTTTCCACCAACTTTATATTCTGTGCAGGGACACATTAAAAGTGTGTTCCACTTGATCGGTAGATGTGTAAATGTTTTGGATCATGCATATGTAGAGGAAGAGTTGTGTGAATTTGGTTGGGAAATTATTGATGTAATTCTGAAACTTGCAAAATCTGTGCTACAAAAAGATGTCCCTGTCAATATGCTCTTCTCAAATGTTCAAATTCTGCAAATATACCACGAGCGATTGCCACAACAAATAAAGTCAACTATGAAAATGTGTCAAAACCATAACTGATAAACATAATTTTTTTTCATATTCAGTTCATAAACATTGTTTGGCGTATACATAAAAGGATTAAAAATGATTATTTGTTTCATTTCTATACATGTCTCTTCCTCTATTATAGCCGTCATTTTGGAAAATGGCAGAACGGTTGCTCTGAGGAGTTTTTTTTCTGTCTCTATAAGACTACTTGACCTCCAAAACCTATGTTTTGAGACCAAAATTAAGTATGTAGGTCCCATGGTTCCTGAAATATTACATCATCACTGCAACACATCCGCCATTTAAAAAAATGTTTTCCAGAAAAATTCAGCCTGGATCAGCAAGTACTTTTCTATTGATCCAATAGCACAAATCAAAAATGAACTTCTCTGGACAACAATTTTTTTTACTGAAGTATATCAGGAGACCGGATTATTTGGCAACTTTGCAACTAATTGGGGCTTTAAGAGAGGTCATGTTGCACATTTTTGTCACACTCCCCTCCCCCCCCCCCCCACCACCACCACACACACACACCTCCTCCCTCCGGAGCTTCTTTAGGCCCCAAGGATTTGCAGGGGCCTCCAGTTGGGTTACCACTAGCAGACTCACCCTTGGTGACATCATTGTCTCTGGAACTTGTGTTGGGCTCTGCAACATAAGACAAAAGTTCTGACTGAGGGTCTACAGCCTGGACAGGCTTCTTCCGAATCTGTATTGCCCAAGTAAGGCCCTGACTGACACATTACTGGGCACCTGGTCTAAGACTTGTATTTTGCCCACTGGGGAACAGGCAGCTACCCAGATGCCACAGACCACCCAAGTAAGGCCCTGACTGACACATTACTGGGCTCCTGGTCTAAGACTTGTATTTTGCCCACTGGGAAACAGGCAGCTACCCAGATGCCACAGACCAGTGCCAGGTGACCGTGGTTTCTTGACACAACGCCCCACACCAGGCAGTCTGGTGGTTCAAGCTTCTACCAGCTTGGTTAACGCCAATTCTTTCACTATGCCCTCCCCCCGAGACAGAAATTTGGAGAGAATTGAGACATTCAGAGAAAACACATTATTCATGTGCTGGTCTAGTCCTGTGATCAGTCAGTGCCACTTGTTTACTGCGATGATATTCCCACACTCTCTGGGACATGGTCAGTGAGATCTTGCTGACAGTCCTCAAAGAATTTCAGGCCATCCTGATTCAGACTATTCACAATGGCCAGGAGGTTGCCAAATATGTCATAAGATCCAGGCTGGATACTACTGATTGTTGGACAGGCCAGTTGGAACTAGTGTGGTGCTTCGGTGTCATGCATGGATGAGATCCACAGGCTTCTCTGTGGAGACATGGCAGGCATCACTTATGGATATGCCTTTCAAGGGATGTCATCTGTTTGGTGAGAAGGCTGATTCTGCCTTGGAATGCTATAAAGACAGCTGGGCGGCAGCACATTCCTTGGGCATCTCCACTCCAGCTAGACAGTTTACTCAGCAGTTTAGTCCCTTTTGGGGTTACTCCAGAGGTTTTATGTACTGGCAGCACCAATGCCTACTGCTCCCGGTACAGGCATCAGTTTTTCAGGATCGGCGACTGGGACAAATCAGACAATGCCCAAGCCATAAATTGCAGAACCCTTCCCAATTCCTTGCCCTCACTGCAGTAGACTGCCTTTTGTGGCATACAGCCAACTTGTAGAAGACAGGTTCAACATTTCCCCCAACAGCATATGTGTCATTGAGATTGCTCAATGGGCTGTGTCCTGCCATTATTTTCTGATCCTCTGCAGCTTTCGTCCACATCATAACTGCTTTCAGAGGAGCACCTGTCCCTCTTGCTTCAAGAGGTGCAGGTGCTTTCGGCCATAGGAGTCATACAGAGTGCGCTGGCCTCGGAAATATGGACTGGCTGTTACTCATGATTTTTCCTTCTGCTGAAGAAGAACAGAGGCCCTCATCCTATTTTAGAACCCCATTCTAAATTACTTCTTTCTTAGGAAAGGACGTATTCAATATGCTCGTGTTGGCCCTCGTTCTGTCTGCAGTAAATCCAGGCTGGCTTTGGACCAATTGTGAAGGGAATTTAAACCTTTTGGACCTGCTGAATTCTTTAATCTGAGCAATTTCACAGATCCTCCTCTTTTAGTGGTACTGCTTGAGTATGTATTCTAAAGGTGAGGAGTCTACAGCTAGAAGTGTCCAACAGAAGAACAAGTTACTCCTCTAAAAGTGGTGCTTATTTGTTGTTTTGTTTGTCAGTCCTGGTGTGGAACGAAATCAGTGCTGAGCCAAACAGCTCACCTGTTGTTGGGCAAGGTCAGTGGTGTTTTAAATCTCCCAGATCTAGTCTTGGACTTTGGAATATTCTAAAGATGAGGAATCTGTGGTTACAGTATCAATCAGAATGAATGTTACCAACAGTAACTTGTTCTTCTGAAATTCTTTCTTAGTGTAACCAGTGCTTTAAATGGGCCGGTACTCTCCGGTACTGAGTACCAGCACTTTTTTATTTTGAGGGGGAGAGTACCGGCACATCTCAAGAAAAACGTAATACTTTTAATTGGAGAGTACCGGCACTTCTCAGAAACAAGCAGGTACTCTGGTACAGAGTACCTGCACTTCTATTTTCCCATTTAAAGCACTGAGTGTAACCAAGGCACTAGTGACATATTACCTGCTTTCCCATGAGCCCTCTCTCCTTTTTCCCCTTTCCCAGATGTTTATTGCTGAGAAAAAGGATTTGGTACTGGTGCCTCTCAGAAACTATTGAGAAACAGATGTCTGTCCATACCTCTTGGATATATAAATAATTATTGAAATGCTGATTGTTGTGTACTCTTCTCTTGAAAGCCCAGTAAAAGGATCACAACGCAAAAAATACATCGACTCAGTGGTACTGTGTCTCACTATACAACTCCAGGAAGTTTTTATTAGAGAGAACTAGAAAAGCTTAGCGAAGTAGGAAACTAAAATTCTGCCTGCAAAGTTGTGTGAAGTTATCTAACTTCTAAACTTAAGGAGATTTGTCAACTTTGCATATCTGGAGCTATGAGTAGAATGACTATTAAACAATGTTTTGCTTCTGATTTTTCCAGCAATTCTTTTTGCTGCTGATTGTTCAAGCAAAACTCATTTCGCTTTAAGATTTTTTTCCCTCAAAAATATAGGCATTCCAGTACTTTTCTCTCCCAAAAAATGCCCTCTTTGAAGGACTTTTTTTGTAAACTTTGGCAGCGTTGTGAATTTTAAAAAATCTGAACACTTCGTGCACCTCTAGGAAAGTATAACTTGGTTACTTTGAGAACTGTCTCAGTTTATGTGTTATGATTTTGTAATGGCAAAAATGTATTTATATCTTTACTTGCACTATTGCACTCTGAAACAAATTAACTAATTTTGGGGTTTGATAATCATTATGTTTTATGTGTTGTTTAGGTGTGGATTAGTGGTAAGAAAAAATGGCAATAAATTATAACTGACCTATTATTATGCGTTCATTTTTTATTTAATATATCTTTCCTAGTGCTTATTGTAGTTTGTTTTGCTTTTTTGTTGAATCCCCTTTTCAGTATCTTAGTTTTTGAATATTGCTATGTATTGTAAATATTGCACTGTTTGTCTCAGTATTTTGTTTCATTATATTTGCAGCTATTGTCATTTGTTTCAAGGTAGTACAGCAGTTATGAAGCCGAATTGCTGTGTATTCTCTCACTGAAGGAATGGCTTTCCTGTCTCAGTACATTGCAGTCAAACGCACCCTGTGGCCCCTTAGAACAGAAAGAAGCGCATTACTCTAAGCTTGACATGACACTTCTACGCATTCCAATATTTTCTGTATACTCCCTCCCTGCAATATTTGGGTCTCTTTCTGTGACACACAGTACTTTAAGTACGCATCCCCATATTTTCCATCTGATACCTTTCAGCAATATTTTGGCCTCATTCTGCCCCCACAATACTTTACAATTTACATCAAAAAAGCACATACATGTAATAAATGTCTCATAGTGCGGTTGTAAATTACATGGCCTAAAATCTCAATGACCATATACGGCAGCACTAAAATCTCAATAGAGTTCCTAATATGGCGTCAAGGCGTTTAAACGTTCTCCACTACCATCATGATTCTGAGCGTTTGCAAGGCGACTCAACTCAGCCTTCTAGTGTATCTTTGTGACTAAATTTAGAACCCTTAAGTCAGGGAGTAGTCACACCTATTGTTTACACCGTTTGAAAACTGCAGAAATGTAGTACGAAGTGCTATATAAAATTAAATTATTTGTTCAAGATAAATTTGGTTAAGTTGATCAATTTCATATTTTAAACTGCCATGACTTGGTTTAGCCAAATACTGCACTCTGTGTAAAATACACATGCACTGTTAGTAACTGTTGCTCTCAAATTTTTAATTTAGACAGTTCTTCTCACATCACACCTAGAACCTTCTATAGCTTTAGAAACTTTAAAGTGCTGTAGACTGAATGAAACCCCAGCTGTTTTTCATTGATGAAAGCTCCTTTCCGCCTACAGCCCCTTTCTTTTATGTAAGCCCATTGGATACTTTAAAAGCGCTTTAAAAGCTCTTGAATATTGTGGTCTGGGCCCCAAGCCTTGGCCCTCCTGTGGTGCTGCAATGGAAAGTTAATAATCCGTGCAAGTTTTTAGGAGACAGCATATTAGCAAGTGTTATTTTTCACACACTTCCAGGGCTTTTAGTGTTACAAAAATAGAAAGCAGGCAGAAGAGATGTAAAAACTGTGAAACCTACTTGAAAGCGTATCATTCCAGCATCCACCAGAGAACAAAAATTTAAGAATAGCAAGAGGAGTAGTAGTTGTAACAGTGCCAGCAGCAGTGTTAGCCATTGAAACAGAACTAATTTTGCTGCACACATAGGCCTTTGTTACAAGTTACAGTATCCTACCTGGAGGTTTAACTCTAGGTGAGTTACTCTTTTGGGCCATGAGAGGCAGCCGATGTCTTCAAGGGTCCAAAAACATTGAGCCGGGTTTTGCTGGGTGTGATTTCACTGCAGAGTCAAAGACAGGTCCATGGTTGCAGATGGGCAAAGCCTTGTCCTGCCCGACCCTTGCAGCACCACATGGGGGGCAGACAACGCTGCCGTCCACCTACCCCTATCCCTCCTTTGACCTGCTTCCTCATAACCTGTCAACCAGCTGACATTTTTGACTTGCTCTGATCAAATGGAAATGGGAAATGTCAGTGGAGTTTTCCACAAAATCGTACAAAAAACATGGAAAAGGACTTGGCACTCCCAGATCTCCATTACCAAATACCTGTAGGGATCTGTGATTTTGGTCATCCAATATACTTGCACTAACATTCAGCAAACGTGTAATGAGGATCATATGGGGGTAAATTATAGTCTCTTGGAAATTTGTATGTGCAGAGAACACTAACTTGCCCATCTCTTCTCTGCAGGCTCAACGATTATAACATTTAAAAAGTGGTAGAATACAAAGTGTCGCTATAATAACACACATTGACAAAGTGACAAAGTCAATATGTCTTGCCTTTGGGATCTATTACTTTTTTGCCTATGCCTTTTGATGATGCTGTGCACCGTGGGCAAGAAAAAAAAGAAAAGCAAAGTCAAAAAAATGTGCATTGCGTCGTTGTGAAGGCTTGGGCATGCGTCGTCATGTATTTGTGCCTACAAAATGACACGGGTGCCATTTGTTTTTTAATTTACAGATCTAAGAAGGACTAGTACATAGAACATTGCGCAAAAGCATTTTTTTAAAGCAAAGGGCCTAGCAGCAATTTGCAACACTGTCCTCACCAAGGGAAAAAAATATAAAACATTGGGTGGATGTGGTGGAAGAAGAGGACCTTAGGAGGAGAAAATCACCAGACGAAGGACAGCAACACTGGGCTGGGGGAGAAAAGTACCAGCTAGAAAGCAACACAGAGTGTGAGGGAGGGAGGGAGGAAGGGTGTTTGGCAGGGAGAGAAGCACATGAGCAAGAGCTTGCATCGCGAAGGAGATAGCAACATGGAGCACTGGAAGATGGGCATTTGGCTGGGTAAAAGCAAATGAGGAAGAGAGCTGAAAAGCACATTCACTTGCATGGACTGCTTAAGCAAAAAGAACAATGTAGTCAGTAAAAGTGGAAGGCTAGAAGCGAGCCAGTCAGAGAGATGTAAGAGGATATGCTCCAGGGAAGAGACTAACTCAAGATAGACAAGCTGGGGACAAGGAAAGCCATTGAATAAGCAGCAAGCAAGAGTGATAGTAAAGTCAACCAACAGTAAGCAATGGGCGGGCTGAAACTTCTTGGTAAGCCCACAATAAGTCTTTTGCAACCAAGCAGTTTTCTTTTTCATGAAAACTCCCTTGGTTTGTGGCACCTCTCCCTTCCCACACAGGCTTGTATGGAGGAGTATTACAGTAAGCAGTAAGACATTAATCAAGATCTTGTGAGGTGAAATGAGGGACTTAGGGACCACCAGACTCGCAGTGACGGTGGGACCACTGTGGCAGTCCGACTGCCAAATTACAAGGTTGGCGGGCAGACCCCCAACCTACCGGCATCCCTGCTAGGATCCGAGATGCCCATGGGTCAGGGCAGCACTGAACTCAGCCCCACCCTGCTGATTATAACCTTGTTCTCCGCCAGTCTTTTTATGGCGGTTTCACCACCATGAAAAGGCTGGTGGAGAAAAAGTGCAGGGGGCCACAGGGGGGGGCCTGCACTGCCCATGCTGCTGTCAGACAGTGCGCATTTCAAGGGTGCTGGTGCACCCTGCATGTGGCAGCATTGCCACAGCTCAATTATGAGCCAGGAAAAATGCTGTTTCACCATTCCCACTGGGTTGAGTCTGCCCAGTGGGAAAGTTTTAAAGGGGCAAGCGGGGAGACCACTAGCACTGAGACTGCCTCCTCATCAGGAGTTTGGCAGACAGATTTAGAGTTTGACAGATCGGGCACTCTGCCGCCAACATAAGAGTTAGTTCCCTGTCTGCCAAACTGACAGTCTGCCCACTCTATATAGATTCAGGTGGACTGTCGTTTTTCTGCCAGAGTGCCCCTACCAATGGAAACCTTAGACCATGCTCACTATTTAGAGTCTACGGCCCAACGCTCTTTTTTTTCTGCACAGAACAGAAAAATTAAAAAGAGGCCCACACACTCTTGGTGTGAGATTCTTGGTCATAATTTTTGTTCTTGCTTTGGGAGTTGCGTTGGGAGTTTGTTTTTGTAAAACAAAAAAAGTTGCTCATTAAACTTTCAATGCCTTCAGATGAGATGAGGTAGCAGCACCTCTTCCAAAGACATAGAGATCCCTGCCACGGAGACGGGGATCTCTATGTATGGCAGATGGTAATTATTTTGTCTGCCCACCTCGCAGATGGTGGACATCCTGACAAACCACTATAAGGGCCTAAGTTTTCTGGCCCAGTGGGGTGGTACTCTGACAAGAAGCGAGGCCCATACTCCACACTGGAATGCCTCCTTGGCATGTCCTTCTAGTCAACTGAATTGGTAGCTTAAACGTGGGACTTGATGTGCTCCATCCCTTTACAGCCTCTCAACAGACCAGGGGATTACAGTTTAAAGGATCTACATGTCATTTTAGGTCCCTGCCTACCAGACAGCGCAGCTGTGTGGTATCTGAAAGACATCTTAGGGAGTTTCAGAAAGTTGACCTGGGAATGTATTCTGCCCGTTGCTTTCCATTGGCTTTGTGGTATGTACCTCACATTTTGTTGCTTCTCATTTGCTGGCTTAGGCTCTAAAGGTTCTCTTCCTGTAAACAGGCTTGTAAATCTTGTTCTTATCTCTGCTCACTTGTTGTGCATTCAAATACAAAGGTCAAAGGTGAAGCTATTTCTTCCGGAGAGCTCCTGCATTTGGCATTGTTTAAAGAAAAGATGAATGAGGATGTGTCTGCAAGGAGCCAACTGATGACACTCCTATGCTCCATTTAGGAGGCTGTAACATAACCCTTAAATAGCACATCATGTAACATGCAGATGACCGATTGTTTTTCAGGCACAGAGAGAGAAGTGACTTTACCAGAATAATAGGAGGTCCCAGCTTGTTTAATTTTTGTGAACACTCCACAAGTCTGTGTGCTTCTCCCCATTTACCCCCCTCCCGCACCAGTGCCTTTCCGTAACTCCTGACCTCCCCTGTGCATCTTTTCCCTACCTCTTGCCTGTGCTGCTTTCCTGTCTCTCCTGCTCTCTATGCTACATGCAGCTTGGGAATGCAAGAGTGGAGTGCAGCACGGCAGATACAATGAAAGGCTAACAAAAAAATCCCTCAAACATTGGCAAGAGAGTGATGCCCCGCTAAGATATGTGAGCGTCCTCCAACATCACCACCAGTCACGTGCTTTTCACAGCACTATGTTCTTTGGCATTATAAGTTTATGGTCAGCTTCTCTTTCAGTTAAATGTAGCCACATTAAGCGTATGAAAGCGCATATGCATTTTTCAGTACACTGATTCGAAGACCGTAAAGAAGGTTACATCTTCTATATACAAATATAAAAACCTGTATAATGCATGCTAGCTGCAAAGAATGTGTGAAAGTGTATTCACTCTTCCACGAATTATAAAACTGTATAACGTTATTCTATAGTGTGCCTATCTCAAAAATACCAATTTATAGGTATATTTGGCTCCAGAGAGATGTGCTTTAGCTGCGGGACCAGCGAAGCTTGACTAAGAGAAGTGTCGGGCGGAAGAAGATATCAACTTATGTTTTAACTTGGCTTTGTAGAGAACTACCCGGGCAGATGCCATGGCTGCCGTGAGAGGGCAGTCGCGTCTGCTGCCACAAGACTAATAGTGGTGAAAGAGGAACAGGTCGATGCTCTACAGACACGTCAATCCACCCAGCGCCCGCCGCGTGCCCAAAAGCAAGGTGAGGGTGAATGCAGTAGCTGCCGATATGACCACAAGACGCCAGGTGTTTGCCCAGCGAGAGGTAAAAGCTGCAATAAGTGTGGGAATGTAAATCATTTTGCCAAGGTGTGTTGTGCGGGGCGGCTGAAGCAGAAGGTGGACAAGACAAGGCCACCACATTGAGACGGCTGATGCCCACGGAAGGCACAGACGCTGGTGTAGCGGGAGCAGGAAGCATGGCATATGAAGAGGACGATGAGGAAGGCTTCTTTGTCATCTCATTCACCGGATGGAGACAACAAAAGATACGCCCGCTCACCCATGAGCAATGTCGAGATCAATGGCACCAGAGTAACTGTGTTGTTTGACACTGGTGCGCCAGTTAATGTGATGGACAGTGCGCTATACCACCAGCTGTCACAGAGGCCATAGTTGACGCCCTGTAACACGAAAATCTACACCTATGATTGGAGTGACACCCTCCTTTTGTAAGGTGCTATTGAAGTGACTGTGATCAGCCAACAGTGCTCGACGAAAGTGAACATTTACGTTGTGAAAGGGAACCGTGGTACTCTTCTCGGGTGCCACACTGCTGCGGATCTAGAACTTGTTTTTTTTTGCACGCCAGATCCATGACACGCATGCGGAGTCCATACTAAATAGCTTCCCACAGTTGTTTGAAGGACTGGCCAAACTCAAAGGGAAACAGCTCAAGCTGCATGTTGACCCTGCTGTGACTCCCACAGCGCTGCAGCACCGCCGGGTGCCGTTTCATCTCCAGCCGGCAGTAGACAAAGAGCTGCTAAGCCCTAGAGAACCAAGGGGTGATTGAGAAGATTACTGGGCCTGCTCCTTGGATGTCACCATTGGTGATCGCGCCAAACCCCAAGAAGCCGGGTGCCATTCGCCTCTGTGTGGATATGTGATTGCTGAATCGCGCCATTAAGAGCACATCACACCAATAATGGATTACATAATTGCAGATTTAAATGGTGTCCAGTGGTTTCCTTGGCATGGCAACGTACTGCGGTCGATTCATTCCTCATCTGGCCATGAAGGCTGAGCCTCTGAGATGATTGACGAAGGCTGACACTAAGTGGGTCTGGAGTCCAGAAGCGGGTAAGGCATTCCAGTATGTGAAGAGGCGTTGCCAGATAAAGTGTCTATGGCTTATTTCCACCCCAAGAGAAAGATGGAGGTAGTGCTGGATGCTAGCCCCGTTGGGCTAGGGGCAGTTCTCCTTGAGGAAGAGCACGACCAGGAGTGGGCACCGGTGGCATATGCCAGTCGGGCCTTGTCTGCAGTAGAGGCTCAATACGCACAGGTTGAAAGGGAGGCACTGGCAATCTGCCGGGCCGGTCAGCACTTTCACCTGTACCTGTATGGACAAGAATTTCGGGTGGTCACAGACCACAAGCCCCCAGCATCGCTATTTGCGGGATCCCCATGGCTAGCTCCCCGAGGATTGAGTGCTGGGCTGTCCTGCTTCAGCCGTACAGATTCCAAGTCATCTATCAGTTGGGGGTGAACAACCCAGCCGATTATCTGTCAAGGTATCCCCCAGTGTTTCAACTGGCTGACGTAATGGAGGAAGAGGGGGAAAAGATGGAGAGTTTTGTGATGATGGTGGTGAAGGCGGCCTGCCCTGTGACTCTAACACTAGGAAGAGTTAGCAGAGGCTTCTGGAAGAGACACTGTCATAGTTCGTGCTAAAAATGCCTTGACCCGAAGGCAAAAAATCCTTGGACCACTAGGGGCGCATGGCTATGCAAGGAGTTTGGAAGCTGTGGGACGAACTGCCCCATCACCGCCATCGATCAGCCCACCGCTCCGGTGATCACGGAGTCACCATGCGCAAAGCCATGTTTGAAAGTTAGCATGGACTTTGGGAGTTTTCCTGATGGGCGGCTGACCATGGTCATGATGGACTCATGCCCGGTTTCCGGTGGTAGAGTTAGTCACATCAACAGCGTTTGAGAATATAAGGCCATGCTGGAGAAAACATTTGCCCTGATCGGCCTCCTGATGAGATCAGAACAGACAATGGTCCAGCTTTTCAGGGTCAAGAGCTCAAAGACTATCTAGGTCAACTGGCAATATGTCACCGAAGATTATGCCATACTGGCCCCAGGCCAACGGCGACATTGAAAGATTCATGCAAACTCTCAATAGAGCCCTAAGAATTGGTGTTGAACAAGGGGAGGATGTTGAGTGGTATATGCACAAATTTCTGAGCTCCAAACCAGCACCCAGTCAGAGACTTAGGGATTTTGCATGGTAACAAGTGTATTGTCATGTTGGACCGAAGGGGTTTTTAAATGTTTTATTTGTTCCGGTTGACCTTTTATCTTTTTTCTATTTTACCTTGGGATCCTCTCTTAACTGATCAACGAGCAACCTCTCTGTGGGTGGTTCCTTTTGGTTAAAAACCTGGGAGGGATGTAGAGAGCCACGGGGCTCTCTGATATAATGTTGCAGCGTGAGGGCAAGTGGGCTCGGCTCACCACCAAGGTCATAAATAAAGTGAGCGCTGTTGACCCCGGCAGTAGCTCAGTAATACAGCAAACGGTAGCAGTGTGATTTATTAGGAGCATACAGTCGGCGCCTGGCCACGTGTCACAGGCTTCTGCAGAATGCCATTAGCACACACCACCATACGTAGTTGAATAATATTGGCATACTAAAACCCAAACTAAGTGAAACAATACAAGCAACCAAGCTTCAACACACCAAACTATGTCATTGGAGGCTGGGTGACATAACAAAGATGATAGACTAGATGGCTGAGGTCTCACCGAAGAACCATAACAAAGGCCCCCACACAGTGCACGGGCAGCAGGCCCCTTGCTGGATCCAGGGGGGGACCTCCAGGGTCTTTGCTCAAGTTTCATTACGCACTGCTGCAGTGCACTGTACAGAACAATTCACTATTTAAATTTCAAAAACTTGGTTAATGCGAATTGATCTTTTAATTGCCCCATATGATCCTCTAATGTGATAATGTATGTTTACATTGTAATCCGGAAGCATTTCAAGACTTCCTCGTGCTTTCGATTGCAGCTCCATTCCCCAGAGAGAAAATGCTCCCTCCTCTTGTCTTTCGCTCTTATCATTTCAGCACTAGCAAGCATTGGGAAAGCCAATAGGTCTTGCCTGTGAGAGAGCTACTGGCTTTGCCAATGTCTTTTAGGCAATTATTAAAAAAATATATATATGTATGTGTATATATACACACACACACACACACATATATATATATATATATATATATATATATATATATATATATATAGATATATATATACACACACACACACACTCTTGTTTTACATTCCCATTTCATAGTACTGCTTTAAATATATTTTATAGCCTTTTTTAAATAACGTTTAGTCATGCTCTGCAACACCAATGCTACTCTACAACATAGCTTAAAACATTGGCAAATGCAGGAGCTCTCACTTAGGCAAGACCTATTGGCTTTGCCAATGCTTGTTCATTGTACAGATGACATGGGACTGGGGTGGCCCTTGGGAATTATCCTGCCTGTTGCTCAGAATCCACTTAATGCTAACCTATCAAGCCTTTGATCCACTGAGATTCATCTCCTTCATCTTTTCCAAGGTCTGGCCCAGTCGAGCATCTTCATGAAAAAACTCATTCCCAACCATCTGCTGAAGATAACTGAGCCAAAAGCCCAGAATCACTTGTCCCTCCTCTGGAAGTTCTTCATTGGCACTGTTCAGAACAGCTTTAAAAGTCAAACGCAAACAAATATTGTCTTCTGCACAGAGTTCCACCTCCACAGCTGCTCCTTCTGTCATACACCAACTTGAGCTACCAGTCATGCCAGACCCCCCCCACTCACATCTCCTAAAGCACTAACTTGTTAAATGCATTGGAGCACTACCTTGTACGCATGCACCGAGCAGGATACCTGATTTCAGTCATTCTGATAAGCATACCAGTATAGAAACATTTTCAAAGTTAGAGATATCTGTATTATAAGATGGGCAGTCGTCTTGTCCTAGAGTATGTTTTCAATTTGTTTTAATGTTGTCTTTTTATGCATTAGATCTGGCCCACGGGGGTGATGAAGTACTTTACCCAGTACTGTGGGGCAGCATATTCATCATGGGCTTCAGAGTAACTGTTAGTACACATATGCGTCTTCATAGTTCAAATATATTAAAGTTAGGGGAAAAGAAGATCTTGGGGTACAGGGTGTGGGTAAGAGAGCAGGATGGGAGAGTATCATGAACTGGTAGGGGTGGAGTTAATTTGCTGACAGGTGTAGTGTTTATTTGGTATTGTGTTCCTTCCAGTACAGATGTGAAGACAGTAATTAAAGGAGTTAATTCCAGAGCCTGGGTGCCCAAGTGGAGAGTACTTGTCTGTCTTCTTTTTGTGCTTTTGGGATCCGCCAGCCTTGAGAGTTCTATGCCTGACAAGGCTGCACATAGGACAGCTTGGTTAAGTCCAGGAGACTGCTTATTATAGATTTTTCTTTTAATTAGTATGGGATAGAATGTGGACTTGGACAGTCAGTCAGTTATGCTTGGAGTAGGGACATTTTATTTTGTGGAGGGCACTGAGCCAAAGTAAAAAGGTTTGGCCTTTCTTTGTCATATAGTCTGATAGTCCCTGAAGAATAGGTTTTGTTTATGGGGAAACCACGTGGGTCTTTGTAGGTTAAAACGGTGGGAGAAAAGCTTTAAAGGGTCATATCAGAGAGCCAAATCTGCATCTGAGGTTGAATGTAACCATCACCGATGAGCTCGGTGCAGTTTTGTTTGAATTAAGGTAGTCTTGAAATATTCAGTTTGGATCCTATTTATATAAGACCTAAAGGCCTCACTGTCATTGTCTGCTGGTACTTTGAGATATCTTGCTGGAGTTGTATTGGTTCCATCTATAGATTATACATTGAAGGTGCAACTGTGGAAGCTTGCTGGATTCCACAGATGACTTGTCCTATGAAAGGATAGTAGAAAGATCTGTTGCTCGTGATCTTTAGGGTGTTGCTGACCAACTGTAGGTAGGACTGAAGGGGTTTGCAAAGGTCATTTAATTTGTAAAGCCAGATGGCAGTATCCCTTTAAAGAACTTTCATTAGCCGTGATTGATTATAGGGAAGTAGTTGGGGAATTTGTCTATATCCTGACTGGCTTTTTAGCCCCAATTTAAATGGAAAATGTGAAGGGGTGTTTTTTGGTAAGAACGATCTAATGGTGCTGTGAAGGTATAAGCATTGGAGGGAAGGTTGAGAATGATATGGTGATAAAGTAGGGTTTAATGTTAGGTTCCTATGTGTTGTCTTTTAATGGTTAATGGCATTGACTAAGAATTTGGAGATATGCAGTCCTGATAGCCTAACTGCTGGAGCTCTCTTTGACAATAAGCATGCTCTCCCTGGTTCAGTAACTTGGTAAGAGTGTACTCACTAGACATTATATTGCCATAGAACTTCGAAACCTTAAACTTAGCAGTGCAAACCCAGGAGTGGTTGAATTGCTGCTTCGTCTCCAGCAACATTTCAGACACAACCTACATACCTACCACATACAATAGCAACCACATTCTGCTGCTACTGCTCTGCACCATCCACACCAGACACTTTAGAAACATTGGTTTGAAATATTTCAAATCTACCTAGACTATCTTCAGAAACTATCACCCTCCATCAACTATCCAAGAATCACTTCTCAACAAACTTATGATGGAAATTCTATCCGCTGACAGCACTTTGTTTACAAACTACAGTCTCCTGTGTGTTAACACCAAACACTATCTGTGATACTCAAGAAAGACAACCCTCACCCATGGCACATACCATGCATGCCAAGCACAGGATTTTTTGGAGTGGGGTAAGTAAACCTCCCCCCCCCCTCCATCACACAACTGGTCTAGGTGGCTTCTTACTCCTACCTGCCGGCACATGAATGATGAGTATTCTCTGTAGGCCATTCAAAAATACTGTAACCAACGGTAGTGCAGCACCTGCAAAGGATCCTACTTCTACAGATGTCCCCAGTAAGCCCCACATCTTGAAGGCTACAAATCCCCTCATGGTCTAAGAGGAACGCGGTCTGACAACAAAACCTAAGTGTTAACACGCCGCTAAATGTTCAATGTCTATCATTGCAGGTTATCCCTTACCTGATATGTTCTTTTGGCCCTGGGGGAAGTTGAAACACCGTCAGCGGCTCCTTCAGAACATCTGGAGTTCAAGATGGAGTCGATACTCAACCTATTGCACATATATTCACAATGTGACATGCCGCACTTGACCTCCATTTCCAGCCATCTGATTTGGATTAAAAGCACTGCATAGTCAAAAGGGTTGTGCCTCCATCTTGTAGTATATTCATCTAAGAGGTTAACACTAACATCCCTTTGTGGCTGTACTGTTTTACTCGGAAAAGAGTACCTAAGTTAAGCAGCATTGGAAGAAAAACGCTTGATCTTACGAGTGGATCAAAAGCAGGGCGTGGTCAAAAGAGTTGCGCCGCCATCTTGTAGTGCAGGGATTCCCACACTTTTTACTTCTGTGGACCCCCACTTTATCATTACTGGAACCCGGGAACCCCCACTGAATCATTACTGTAATCCGAGGCCCCCCCTCTGACTAATTATTGAAAGCTGGGGACCTAATCTGTTAATATTATTTAATTTTTCAAGAAGTTGCGGACCCCCAGGGGTCCCCACACCACAGTTTGGGAACCACTGATGTAGTGTATTCATATGAGGTTGAACACTAGCATCCATATGTGGCTGTACTATTTTACTAGGAAACGCGTACCTAAATTAAGCAATACTGGAAGAAACATGCTCACTCTCACGAGTGGGAACCCCCCTTTCACGACCCCCAAAACAGGTCGCACTCAATGATTATGGATCAAGGGCATGATCGTAAAAATTAGGACGCCATCTTTGAGTGTGTTAGATTAAGGATACATGCCCAGTATCCATATGAATTTATCTTCTTACCAGCAAAACATTTGTCTATTTTGACAATTTTTAAGAAAAAAACACCTACGTCTATACCTGTGGTTATGTGTCAGAGAAGTAACATCTAGACAAAGATTTGTCCTACATATCACTGATGTTGGCAGATCTATGTTATTTCTCTGTTGTAGGACTGAATACAGGCGTGTGTTATTCTAGAATGCTGTGCACAGATCTGTGAGCATGCTCTCTATTGTAGAAAAGATGAAGAAACAATGAAAAAACGTGAAAAGAATAAAAATAAGGTTGCCCACAAGCATTCCAACAGGGACAAGTTCAGATGTGAGAATAAATGTGAGAGAAAATCAGGAGGAAGCCCCCAACAGATCGTGTTCTGTGTTACTTGTACATGGCTAACCTGTTGTCTTACTTGTATCGGAACCTTGCAGAACCCTTTAATGTATATGTGGCCCAACAGATAGTCCTCTGTATTATAGAGACCCAGAGGAGGTAACTGCACATGAATGAGGTGCTCACTAAATGAAGAGGGTATGGTAAAAGCCCCTCTCCTGGTGGATCCTAAATTTTGGTCATGCCATTGCTTTCCAGATAATTTCTTCATTTAAGCCCTCCACCGTATTCAAGAAAAATAGTCAATATGTTTCCCTCTTTTCTGACCTCCACCATTTGACACCCTTTTTGTGCCTTACCTTCTTCAATATGAGCCACTTAAGATCTTTTTCTGTGTGTCTTTCATCCAGGCAGTGTTGAACCAAGGTACGTGTATCCTCTTTATCCTGATTGCTGACTTGTGCTAACTGTAGTGAATCCAAAACTATCTACCAGTTTCGTCAATATACCCATGACCGCACAGACATACCATAAGGTATATGACATTACAGCTTCTACAATTGGGCATATCTTTAAGAGGCCCTCTATGTCCTCAGTACTCCCGTTGCTCTGTATAACAGGCATGAAATGTGCCACAATGGTGTTTGCCTTTAATCCAAGTTGTTCCATCTATGATTCTTTGTTGTTCTTCTGTGGTATATCTCAATCTTTTAATCACCAATTTATCCCTCAGACTGGCATTGCGCCTGAATGCAAAGATAGGTTTTTCCAGCTCTTCATCTTCCTCATTCGTATTCAGTATCTTCCAATTTTTCTCAACAACCTTCCTTACCTGATAGTTTATATTGGAATGATTTATGACACACACCAGTTTCTTCTCTTTTCTTGTGTCTCTACCGTGCGAAAGAGCATCTCTCTTGTAATATCTAGCTCTTTTGAAAACATGTATGAGAAGGCCCTTGAGGTATCCTCTTTGCAGGAAACTGAATTTCAGATCATCCCCGTACTGCATGAAGTCTTCCATGGTAGTGCAGTAAAATCTAATCATTAAGAACTCACCAAAAGGAATAAAGTATTTCTGACAGTTCCAATGGAAACTAGTGTGGTGAAGTACGGTGTTGCATGCAGTGGGCTTCCTATAAAAACTCGCCTGCATGCAGCACCATTCTCCTGATATCTAAGAGGTCCACCTTTAGACTACCAAATTTAGGATTGAATTTCAAATTCCTGTTGCTGGCATTTAGCCATGAGACAAATTCTTTGAGACCTTCCTCTTCTCCAGTTCAAACAAAGAAAATATTGTTAATGAACCGTGACCAGTGTTTGACACACTCATAAAATGGTGTCACTTCATTGTATATATGTTTACGTTTGTATTTTCCCATATATATATTCCCTGTACTTGGGGCACCAACTGGTCCCTTTAATCTGCTGATAGATGTCTCCATTGAATTCAAAATAACTGGTATAAAGCACGGTTTCTAAACACTCTAAAATGAATTAATCAGGTCTTTCTCAAGGGCGAACGCTGCTCTTTCCATCAGTTTGGCCACGAAAGGTCCACTTGTGATTCTCCACGTGGACTGAGACTGCTTCTATTGCTTCTTTTTGCAAAATGCTGGTATATAGTGCTTCTGTGTCTAATGTAGCTACGATTTGACTCCGGGCATTAAACAGAGCATTTTCAATCTTAGCAATCATGTCTCCCGTGTCTAGGATGTAAGAGGCATAGCTCTTTGTCATGGGGCATACGAAGGTATCCACATATTTGGACAATGGTTCTGTCATGGAATTAATCGATGAGATAATTGGGCGGAGCGAAGGATTGTCAGTATTTTTATGAGTTTTGGGTACTCCATACAAGGCTGGGATGACTGGGTTCTCCTCCTTCTTACATACGTTCGCATCCAGTAAGGTTTTTGAAAAATTCAGAGATGTGCAAATAGCCCTTGCTTCTAAACTCCATAGCTTATGCCCATTTCAGAAATACATTGGTTTCCTTGATACCTACTTTTCACTATTTATATTTTACCATATGAATTGCTGTATACCCGGTACACAATGAAAAACCATTGATGGGTGCAGCTCAGTTATTGGCTCTGGGTACCTCCGGTTCTTGGGGAACCTACAAGCCATATATATCCTTGCAGCCAGAAGGTCCAGCAGACTTAACAGTATATCATTTGCAAAAATCTTCCATAGTTATAAAAAGTTATAAAAACGTAGACACAAATGGCTGTTTTTTTTAACTCGGTTTCAATATTTTTTTATTTCAACTGTTACTTTCTATAGGAAGACCTTGAAGAATCTGTACAAATGACCCCTTGATGAATTCAGATTTGTGTCTACTCTTCAGAAATGTATAGCTTTCTGGGACCCATTGTTGGTTTCACACCCATTTCTAGCACTAATTGGAAAGAGGTTTGAAGCACAACAAAATAGGAAAAACTGAATATGTCCCAGTAAAATGGCAAAACTGTGTTGAAAAATGTGTTTTTCTGATTCAAGTCAGTCTGTTCCTGAAAGCTGTGACGATGGTGATTTTAGTACCTTATACCATTTGTTGATGCCATTCGCAGGGATAAAACAGACACTTTCTTCTGCAGCACATTTTCCCATTTTTCCACCAAAACTCAAAATCTAGCTATATTTTGGCCATTTTCTCAGTCCCCTACAGGGGAGTCAACAATCTTCGGGCCCATTAAAATCCCCAGAATGTCAGAAAAAAAGGGCACACATTTGGTATGGTTACCGTATATGGACAAGACGTTACAGTGGCCGAAGAATTAACTACCCCAAATAGGCAAGAAAAAGCTTAGTAGAGGCGGCCGAAAAGGCCTACCAGCAAAGAGGTTAATCTCACTCCCCGCAGTAAAATCCTCTTTTACCTCCTTTAGTCTGAATTGAAGAAAAATTAGATTCTGAACTTGACCACCCAAAGTAATGAAAAAGCCTATGAACTTGTGCTTTTCCTCTTGCCTCAGAACAGTTTTCACCCCATTTGCGGCAGGCACAAATAACCTGATCAATACTCACTCACTCACACTCACTCTCTCTCTCTCTCTCTCTCTCTCTCTCTCTCTCTCTCTCTCTCTCTTACTCTCTTACTCTCTTACTCTCTTACTTCCTGGTCCACGGAAATATGCCACACTTTTGAAAAACTATTTGTTTACTCAGACGTTCTGGCCACCCTTCAGTCAGGGTCCAATCTCCTGCCCTAAGCTAAATAATCACCCTAAATCAAGCTAAATAATGGGGTTTGATGGGAGGGAGGGGGGTTGGGAGGCAGAATCTACACTGGCTAATATGAGATAAGAGATGCTCATCTCCCTGGATGAGGGCAAAGAAACTGCCCTTCTATTCCTTGACTTGTCTCTGCCTAGGACAGTGTACCCCACACTGTCCTACTTGTGAAGCTCCAACAGTTGGCCAGCATTTCTAAACCTATGCTGAACTAGGCTAATCCATTATTCAAAAATGGGTCCGTGTTTGAATTTCCCCACCCCTCGTATTTCACGTCATTGCTCAAGGGGCACTCCTCTTGTGCTTTCACATTTGGTGATATTTCTGTCTTAGCTCCTTCCGCAGCAAGAGGCGATCTTCCACACTAATCGACTTCCGATTGGATAAGAAGTCAGAGAATCAGCCCAGCTTCACGTTGTGCTTGGATTACTCATTCCGCTGGATAACCGAGAGCTTCCTCTGCATGAAGAATCTCAAATAAATCCTGTCAACTAGACATATTAATCCAGATTAACTGCCTCTGAAACGTCACCTTTCTGTTCTGCAAAAGTAAGATGCTTCTGGATGTTATCATGCCAGCCTCTCTTTCACTTTTTAGGTCATCACAGAGCAAAGGTTGTAAACATGCAGCACTCCATTTTTGACACATCCTGTGATTCCTCTGGATTGAGCAACAGTATGAGTTGGGTAGAGCCCTTATTGTGTATTTCTCGGCTACTATAACACCAATGACTCTAGGCTCCCAATTACACATAGCGAGACTCCAAAGACTTCAAAATATGTCAGTCAGATTTTATGTTCAGCTTAATTGCAACAAAACTCATCATAAAAAGCATTTCACTTGCTCCGTGTTGATTTAATCATCAAATTCATGGTCTTGTGCACCTTCCATTAAGACTACTCGATGCACCCCTAACCAGAGCTTTCTGCACAATAGCCACCTAATGAGTAACTCAGCATCTGAGAGGATGAAACATAAAGATCACTGAATGTACAGTCACATAGGCTCTGTAATGCCCTAAGCCTGAATTTGGGATCTGAACCCATTTACATGCATGTCATAAAACTATTGAAATCCAAACTATTGAGACTTGTATTTAAATTAACTCTATACAGAAAAGAGGTCATGACAGAACAAGGTTAAGCTCCCTCTATTTTGCCTGCAGCTCCTTTTGATAATGCTGCAATCCTCCACACCTGTGCCACGTAGTCAAAAGTTCATACAAGGAGAAAGGTTGCACATCACAAAATGTCTTGATTAGTGATTATATAGCCAAATGGGGTGAGCTCATCAAAGTAAGACAGCAGCATGGGATCAGTCTGAGGAATGAAAGGTGTGTATGCTGTTTATGTAATGAGATCTTCTTTGTCTTTTGAGTGGCCTGTGTCCTTGCCTGAAGAGTTAAGGCCGCCCATGCAGACTTTCGTATTTAGGAAAACATTAGGTCATTGACATTTCAGGATGTTCCTTGACGTTGTTTTGCATATTCCAAATCATTCCTCCTCTCCCATTGCATCACAGCCTAACAAACAAGCCTTGGCAAAGCCATTAGCTCTCACTTTTGCAAACCATTGGCTTTGACAGTGGGATTTTGAGTCACACTGCACAGCATGAAGATGGTCTGCAGGGTGACTAAAGTTTTTTTTTTTTTTTTTTTTTAAAGGCCTTTGACACTGCCGCCCACATCATTTTGTAAGTGCGCGTACCATGCATGTCCGTGCCTACAAACTGATGGTGCTTTGCTTATTTTTCTTTTCAGTTACCTAGCCAAGTTCGATTAGTAGCAAAACTGAAAATAAAACATGTTTTATTTTCTTTTTTTCAAAGTGGACTGGGAAGGCCGAAGCAACTGAGGGTGCCTGGAAGGGAGGTTACGGAAGCAACACTGGGGTTATGAAAGTAACCAATGGATTGGGTGGAAGTAACGAAGGGGAGAAAAAGGAAGGCATGGATGGAGAAGCAAATGGTTGAGCACAACAGAGAGGAGGCAGGGAGAGACACAGGCAATGGAGAGCATCACGGAGTGCAGGGGGAGAGAGGTACACGAAGGAGGCTGCTTGGGAAAACGTACTCTCATGAAGCGCTCAACACACACATTTAAAAAAGAGTGTTTGGAAAGTAGGCAGTGGAAGAAGGGATGCCAGGCAGTCAAGAGATGGTAAAGTCTGCTCTGTTGGAAGCACAAATACAAGATTGACAAGCTAGAACCAAGAAAGATGCAGGTAAATGAGTGACAGGAAACCAACCAATGATCAGCAATGGGTGTGCTCCCGCTATGTTCTTGGCAAGTCACGATATATCTTGCAACAGACAGCATGTGCTACCTAGGAGGCCCGACCTAATAAACGACTGATGTCCCTAAATGCATGTTGTATTGGGTATATATGTGACCGGTAAAGACACAAACACATGCTCTCTTTTTACAGGTCTCTCCGCAGCTACTCTGTTAACAGTGTGGGAACATGTTAATCCTCAGCCACACGGATAAAAACATGTTTTTGGTGGTACTAAATCTTCCACACATCCCCAAAAACCATGAAGTATAGCTACTTTCTCATTCCCCTAGTGATATGATGTTAAAACGGTAACCTCCTTTTTCCTGGTGCCCCGATGCAGTCTCCTCGTATCCCCGTGCAGCCGATGTGTCCAGCTACAAAAGGCCCCACAGTCCTCGAATCTGCCTTATACCTAGGTATAAAGAGTGTGTGCCTTACGAAAGGAAACCTTTGCATGGCATTAGTGAGCGGCATTGGAAAGGCTGGTTGACTGAAGGCAAGGTAGGAAATCATAATTTTGAAGTCTTCTCACTCGCTTTCATTACGGTGAAAATCTTGAGAAAGGTAATAGCCGAAGAAGGTAGTTCCAGTGCTGCTCTTTCAGGCATCCCAGATTGAATTCTCATTCTTACCGAGATTGACGTTTCATGGACTGGTGGCTTCAGTGATCCATTGTCTAAGTATTTAGGGCACAAGTCGACTCTGCACCCTCTGCATGTGCAGGACATATCTTTTTATATTTTAGCTTCTTTCTTTTCACTTGCTGGGGTTGTGGTTCCCCTTGAAATTCGCACACAGTTCCTTTCACTCGGTTTTCATTTTCATGTGTTCGCCTTACACGCCCGCTTATTCTGTGGGTGTGCAGTACGTTCTAATATGGCATCTTTGAGAAGCTGCGTTCAGTTATCTACTTTCAAATCATTTGACCTGTGTTTGCAGCCACATTTCTGAGGTATCAACTGGAACCTTTATGGCTGCTGCAGTTTTTCTTTTATACAGTGTGAAATATTTGGCTTGTTTATATATATATATATTTTTTTTCATGAAAATGCAGCGAAAACACTTTTATGTGTACATATAATACAATATAATCTTCACACATAGACTTCCCATGGCAGATCAACATGACTAGACACAAAGGCACATTTTGTAATTGATGGCTCTGACTTGTTCCAAACCGAGCTGCTGAGGTGCCTGTTAAATGTGATATCTGAAATTTTCCCTCGCTCTGGTGATCCTCTAAATGTGTTGCTAATGGTGCATCAAAACAGTAGTGTGGTCATCACAAAAAATATGCTCCCACAGTACCCATTATCGATCTTATTAGGACACCCTTTATCCCATGACCACCCCCCTAGGAAAACTCATCACCCATTTTTTACTGGTGGCCTGCCTAAGCATAGCTCAAACGTGGACGTCACAGAGCCCCCCAACGCTTGCTTGATGGTGGGGGAAGTTATGACCTATATACACCATGGAAACATTGTCGGCAGTTGTCCGTGATGGCATATATAAGTTCTATAAGACTTGGCGTCTGTTGTAACTTTTATAAAAAGGGACAGCAGTTTGGGAGGTGCTATGTTGACTATGTCTCAGACTCTGGCGCTCCGGCATCTGCAACATGTCCTATTCAGACGACAACAAGAGCTCGGACACTACCTGCCATTGGCTATGGACATTGAGATGGCGGTTTTGATGAAGGTCAAATATAATTTTTGTGACCCCTCCCCCCCACCAACTATTGTATGTCAGTATGCCTGAACTATCTAAGTCCCTGAACGATTAACAGAAGCCTGTGGTAATAATGTTTGCTCATGTGTACCCTTTCTGTCCCCTTCCCCTACTTTATGTTGTTACCCCAAAAATAAAGTTGTTTAAAAAAAGAAAGAAAAAAGAAAATTAGTGTGGTTGCTCAACCTGCTGCTGCCAATACTGTCCCTGTTCGGTGTATTGGCATATATTTGAGCACTCACATGCTCAAGCCATTATATTTTTTTATAACCTTCACACATGCTTAATAAGTGTTTTTAAACTTGCATTGCACTATCCTCAAATCCCGTGTTCCAGCATTACATTCCAGTAAATCTCGAGCGTTTCTTATGAGGTCCATTGTGAAGCCAAAAAGTGCCACTTTGGATGGCTGCATTCAAGCCGGTGACGGCCTCCATTGTGTCTGAGATGGCCACAGTATTCCAAACTGAGTCATCCTGTACTTACGGTATTTGCCTTTCCCCTCTCTCTTGTGATCCATTAGATCAAGAGTTAGTGGCCCACTGACCGAGCAGGGGGGTGAACCCCATCCTGGTATTGCTTCAGCTGAGGCTGCTATGGTGACTTGCTTAAAGGTGTCAGTTGTGTTCGAAAATACATGCAAACAACGGAGCCAGGCAAGTGGTGCAGTAGGAGGTTGAATTTACCACATTATTTGATGCCTCTAACAAGTGATCAAGATAATCAAACAAGCTAGTGGAAGGTTTATAACTGTTATTTAATACACAATTGGTGAGCTCCTTACCATACTGCCATCATATGCTGCAAGTCCATTATCTTATAGTGAACACGCAACGCTATGCAATAATGGTAGTTGCCCACCATTATGACAAGGGATGCCCTAATGTCAGAAAGGGCACCCCCTGGCATTATGGTGGCCAACGGAGGCCTACACATGAATGCTTAAACACACATTTAGGAAATTATGCACACACAGTGAGACATTTGTCAATTTCCTCCTTAATAAAGGGGGGTGGGTGGAATCAGAGCGGAAAGGTCGTTATTGCTCTGTCCTCCTTGAATTGTGAGATTGAACGCAAGTCTCCACGTAGGCTTGGCACTACCAAGACCCGCAAATAAGCTGCCAGGGACTCAAGCAAAAGGGGAGGGAATGCACTGGGTGGAGCAGATAGCATCTTCATCCACTGTTCCACTTACAGGTATCTACCTCTGTCGCTCATTGGATGATTGCTAGTCTGTCTATCAAACGAAGCATATGACCACATAATAACTAGTGAAACTGCTTCAGACCAGCGGAAGGTTTTGCTCAGGGACCTATTCGTGCTGTGTCCTCAAAACTGGTAATTGCACTGTTCCTGCTACCCAAGCTTATGTGCCACGGCTTTCCATGTCAGAGAAGGTCCTGCTTTGGTAGTTATTTAGCAAGATCATCGAAGTCTTAGTAGGCAAGCATTACTGGATGCCATTGGGAGCTGGGCTCAAGAAGCTTGTGCTAAGACGGTCACCTTAATAGCTGACGTTGACAGCAGTTAAAAGTGATTGGCTCCTATGAGCCACGGATGCTGGAGTTCAGCAGAACTACCACATTGGATGCTGGGGGGGTCTGGTGCAAGGAATATTAATGGAAGTATCCAGTGAGCCTGGGGAGCATGTACCTAGTAAGACCTGGGTGTGGGTATTCAGGAGAATGGGAATGTTGGCTGCCATTGAAAACGAGGTGCTGTGCCAGTAAGAGCAAGGTGCTGATTATTAGTGGGAGAGGGATATAGTGTGTCTGTGGGAGCCGGGTGCTGGTGGTCTAGGAGCACATATTAGTTTTTTTTGTTTTTTTTTTACTTAAGCGTGGTGCCTTTTGTTAATTTGACAAAGGTGCTGGTTCCAACAGGACCACGGCTCTTGTCATCAAGAAGACGATATTTCCGGGTGTCACTGCTTCCATGTGAGTGGGGCTTGGGGCTTTGAGTGCAGTGGAGCTGGGGATCCGGATAACCAGTGTGGCAGAAGGTCTTGGTGGGAGCTAGAGCAAGGGAAAGGGTGTGAGTGACACTGGATTCTTGGTTGCCTAGGGAACTGGTGTTCTATGTTCCAATATGGCTGGTTTGCTGGTTGCCAGTGGGACCGGAGGCCCTGATGAGGTCTTTAAATAAGAGACTTTGGCTCTTTGTGGGTAATGTACTCTTGACGTCAATGGACTGAGAAGTGTGTACTTTATAAAAGTGTTTGTATTATTCATTTTTTACTGTCATAATGTTTTTAAATCGTGAGGCAATTAATTGAAAGAGTATTGAGAAAAGTACTAAAATGCAAGAAATAATATGTAAACTAGCACTCTTTTCTGAAGAGTTCCTTCTGTGCAAGAGAATGATCTCCTATTTCTCCAAATCTCCCAACCTTCTGCGTATGTGTACCCCTTACCTAATCATTTACAAATTGATTTTTCTATTAACTAGCGCTTTGCATGTTAAAGGAAATCGGACTTAAGTGTTTAAAATGATGACTTGGAAAAAGTGAGTGTTGAATTGTGAGCATCTGATTATTGTGCTGCAGGCTACTATTTAATTGTATGTAAATCTTTACTGTGCAGTCTAATTTATTTTACTATTGCACCTTAAAGTTTTATTTAATACATCACACCATCCTAAATTCTTTACAATTGCAACACACGTTAAGAGATTTCCATTTTCGCTGAATACTATTAACTGATGTTCTTTTCTTAGCAACCTACTCGAAGCCTTGAAATCGCACCTCAGACAGCTGAGAATTAGACAGTAGCTGCTCCCAGACTGCGTTACTTTAGCTTTTTCGTCCTTTTATGATTCTCGTTTTTTAGTTGGTTCAGTCTTTGCGGGATAGATTGATCATTGCTGTGGGAAATTGGCTGTGCGCACAAGGTGGTTGGTTTATGGGCGCTTTACCAACCGTGGCATCTCGACCCTGAATCTCGTTCTCAAGTGATGGATTTTACTTCCAAACGTGCCTATTTCTCACTGTATGCTTTTTCAGTCGTAGTGTTCCAGCAGTGAAAATGGACTGGGTTCCACATCAAGGCGCGTACATACCTCCAACGAGGGTTTATTTGAATGGAATGGGAGGTTATGAATTGGTTTTCCTAATGCCCTAGGTTTGAGGACGGTTCGTTATGTCCCTTAGAGATTTCACCCTTCATTTTAGAGATGTGGTCTTTTGTCAAAAGAGCTGCCGACTTTGAAAGTGGGAACCAGGTTCAAATTCCTGTATCGGTTCAACAACACCCTGTGATTGCTGAGCAAATCACTTACTTTCCCCATGCCTTAAAGAAAAACAAAAGTTTAACATATGCTGGTGTTCATGTGAAGCGGTGAATGACCTAGGGGCAGGTTGGTACTAGAGGGCTTTGGTTTAGCTGCTGCTTGTCTGAGCAACAAAGTTTTGCTGCCAAATGAAACACTTTTCGAAGCTGTTTACATCTGGGAATGAGAAGAGCTGTTATGTATGGGGCAAAGAGGCTTGAAATGTGAATAAGAACGGACGATGACATGAATTTCAGAAAGGTAGTTGTATAGCAGTAGCAAGAACCTGAAAGGTGTGAAATAATATGAAGGCAGTCTGAATGGTTGGGGTCTCTAATAATGGAATGACTGGGAGATGAAATCAGCCATTTGAGAGAAAACGTTCAGTTTTTTTCTTAGTCTTTACCACTGACACTTGATGTTTTTAGTGACAGGGAAGCGAGAATGTGGTCGGTTTGAGTGATCAGTAAAATTGTATGTTCAGGATGCAGGATTTTGGAGAAAGTCTTGAGGTTTAAATATCTCTAAAGATTCCCCAAAACGTCTCACCTTCCAAAAGGAGTACTGGCACTTGGTTGAGTGTAAAGAATCCTTTTTAAAAGGTCAGTGGTATCTTTGATATAGGATTGCAGATTTTGTATGAAGAGTGGTAAAACATGGTCAACATAGCGGTAAATTTCTCTATGCCTCTGCAACTTCGGTTTCTATGAGGTCCGCTATATGCAAGCTTTTCACGTTACGTAGAGCAGGGCTGATCTGAGCACTTCAGTTTATATTATTTTTCTTTACATGATCCACTATTTGCTCACTACGTCATAATACAAGTGCACTTCTTTAGCAAGAATTTTGACTTTGCCTACAGTGGATACTATCAACACCATTGTGTCTACATTTGGTGCTTTTTTGTGTGGCTTGATGCCATTTTTATTTGAGTAACTTTCAGATATACTGTTGACCATTTATCTGTTACAAATGTATTAACATTGATGCGCTAAAAAACACATTGTAATTTATGAAGCGATATATATGCCCCCGTTTTCAAATCGGATTTAATACATTTACTCTAGAGGATGTTTTCTTTATTTATGATGTTGTCAATCACATATGATTACCCAAGATCTGTGCAAAATGACACTGAGTATTGTGGGAAAGGCAAGTGTCCTGCTTAAACACGTCATACTTTACTGATGCTGAAGGTTTAAACGGATTCTTTACACGCACTCAAGTGCCCGTTCTTGTGGATGGTGAAAGGTTTTTGGAATTTTGTTCGGACAGAGAGCAGCTAAACATCCATAGTGGCACAGCCAGCAATTTGGAGCAAACTGGCACTGCTGTAATTGGAGGAGATATCTCTAATGATTGAGGCATGAGCTCAAAGGCAGGTCCTAAAAGGAGATGATGACGTTGGTAAGAGACAGATTGATGGCTAATTCCTATGTATCAGGGCGAAATTCAGTCCCTGCTTTCCTTTCTAACTAAAGGTACTCAAAAGAGGGCTGATATAATAAGCACTTACAGTTCAGTGTTTCATAAAAATTTCTACACAGAAAAATAATAAAATTTGTGACAGCAGAGCTAAATGCACATTGAACACAGATGCTGCTTCCCTAAGCTTCATCCCAATATTTTTAGGTTGAGCGCACAAGCGCTCTGATGTATTTTAATCTATGTGTGAGCTTTTAACCACGCCCACCGCACGCCTATCACTATCGCCCGTTCATGGGCTTGCCTTTCAAAAATCCTTTGTTATCATTGGTAAATGCTTTACGTTTGTCTCTCCTTGGGGCAGTTTTGTTACCGCCTTGTTACATGTTGTCCTTGTTACATGGATAATTGTACATTTGGCGATACTTTTGTCTGCGAGCAAAGGTCTTTTTCCTTGTGTGTCTCTCGTTCGCGCTCACGCTCATGGCTGCCGTGGCACTTTGAATCTGCTTTCTTATCTCAACTGTTTTACTTTTCATTTTCAATTCATGTGACAAGAAAAGTCCATTCAGGAATTTACAATGCTAATAGCTCTAACTCAAGCAAACGCGAAACCCCATTGCATTGCAAATGCCTGTTTAATTAAGTTATTGCATCCAGCACCCTAATATTATCTCTATGATCCCCCAACGTCCGCTGGATAACTCTCTCCCATCTATTTTCGATTTTCTGAGAAGCTGCACTTTTCAGTTGAAGCCATAAACGTTTTGGAATCACCTTCCTTTACAGGTCATATCTCTTACTTCTGTGTGAACCTTTAGAAAAAAAAAAGACTTAAGACCGTTCTTTAGCACTAATATTGTCGGCAACTGTTTTGTTTAATTGATTCTTTTATAGACACGCATATGTTGACACTATCTTTGATTATCTTGTAAGATAGAAGATAAAGCTCCTGCGCAGTATCAGGGGCAGCGGTAATCTCAAGAATAGAAGAGGCAATGTGCCCATAATAGAATAAAAAATATCAATAAAGCAGACAGTGTAATCAGTAATAAGCCTTTCTGAGATGTGGTACAAGTTAGAAACTAGGAAGGTTTATTAAATAAATGTAGAAATTGTTACAGAAGGCAAAATAGTTACTCACTCAATATAGGGAATTGGCGTAAGGCTCAGTCAGATGCAGCAATAAGTCTGACTAAATATTAGAACGCTTAACCTTGAGACAGAGTGACCTGGATTTGCTCTTTAAGAATCAAGACTGACTTGTGGCTCATCTCCAGATTGAGCCTCTTTTATAATAAAATTCACAATGAAGATCACACTGTCAGCCTAAGGTGATAGCCATACACCGCTTTATCAAATCAGAATACAGAATGTAATGCAGCATCTAACACTATCCTCTAAATAAACATTATTGAAATCCCTTTAGTACAAATCTAGTTACACTTAAAACAATGACAGACTCATGTAATGAATAGACTTCCTGTAACAGACAGGAGGGGTCCTTGAACAGTTACATTTTGACAGAAGAAGCCTTCAGAGTTCACAAAGAACAAAACAACAACAAAGTATGTAATGTCTTCAAATTCTGCTGATACAGAGATGGAGTGAGACCAGACATGGACACACAGAAAATACAAGATGAAGTCGAGCCTATTTCATACGTTTTCTGGTCAGTGCGCAGAAAATAGTTATATAAAGTGCTTTTTTGGTGCAAAATATTCTTATCAGTAAGCTCACATTAATCAGAAATATCTCTAATAAATCCCTCCTCTGATGATGACTCAGTCATCACATATCCCACTACTTTTTATTACTAACTCAGTCTCCATCATTTTCAGCTTCTTGCATCTCGATTCTTTCGAAGCCTTTATAGCATCATAGACACAAGCCTTAATGTTCTCAAACTCAATTTCATCTCCTCTCTTCCTCTTTCTTGCAGGTGTTGCATGCACCTTTTTTCCACATACACAATTTATAACCCCTTTAAAAACAAATTGATTCTAAGAATTTAAGCAAGATAATGTGACCACTTAGATGTAAAAGAAAATAAGTGGTGTTAGAATCTTAAATTGGTATTAAATGTTACTCTTGACAACCATTTCTGTTGGTGCATTATTTCCAGACTTTTCACAAAACATACACTCGTTTTCTCATTTCCTCCTTTCTCAATTTAGGATGCATTCTTGAGTTCCCGACCTTTTCTTCTGCCTCTTCTTGTAATTTTTTTTCTGTTTCGCATCTTCCCAGTTTTTAATATTTTTCACTTTTCTCTCATTATACCATTTAATTAACTTATGCTTCTCATCACTCAGCTTGCACATAAAAACATTTGTAATTGTGCTAGATTTCAAACTAGAATGTGTATGCAAATTTAGTCTTAAAGTTTGAAATATATTTCAGACTATCAGTGCCAGGAAGCTCTCCCAGGGAAACATTGAAGTCAGTGAGGTGGGGGTTCCACAAAAATTCAAGATGAATTTTGACAAAAATATTACAAGGTAGAAAATAAGTTGAAAGGAAGTTGGAAGTATGTGTTCCCATCTGAAACAGAATCAGGTAAGAAGGTATATGTGTGACAGTTGTATATCCTCATTATTTCAGAAAACTCCATTCATTTGTTAGTTATATCTGTTCTCTTTAAAATTGCCTGTAGACCTATCCCAATGTGTTAATCTCATGTCTTCCATATTGTTGTGTGTAGCGATTAATTCACTATTCCCAACGTGAGGTGAAGCATATCCAACTTGTGAAATTAAGGATAAAAATAGGACAACTAACACTATAATTATAATCAATAAAACTATACCCAAAATTATGCAGCACCTCTGCTTGCTAATTGTCATAGTTAGGTAAAACTTCAGTTTCCTCATCTTTTTTAAATGTTGAGCTTCTTGTAGGGTTAGTTCATATATGTTCAGTGTGAATCAAGAAAAGAAACCCCAATATCTTCAACTGGATACCTACGTTAAAAAAAAAAAATAACAGGATCTAGCTTTAAAATAATATGCACAAAAATCTTGCTGATCAGTCAAACAAAGGAATATATCTCTTTTGTTTATACACAGCAGTTCATGGGAGTTCTTCAAAAACTATTAACAATTTGTCAGATCATAAACTTCTACATCTGGCTTGACATAAGCCAAGTAGGGAATATTCAGGAGCTGCTTACTTTTGTGTGGCACTTTTTCAGTTGTTGCTTGTTTTTGCTACATGCTGTTCACTTTTAGTGACATTAGCTAGTTCTTCTCCGATTGTCTCTGGCTTTTGGACTTTCTTGTACACTTTGTTTTCTGCCTTTCACAGACTTTCGCCATTTATCTCCTTGATGTGCCTTTCTATCTTCAGATCCACTTATGACTGTATCTTCTTCACTTGCTACTTGGTTCTCGTTCTCATCTGGAACAGTTTGACTCTCTTTATCAACTGCCAACTGATTTACTTTAAGGGTTTTGGAGATTCAAATTTTCAGCTTCATTCCTTGAGTCTTTTGATCTTGTTGCTTTTTCTATTGCTGTTCTTGATCTTTACCACCCCCTCTGGATTCACGCAGCAAACTTGAGCTTACCACTTTCTATCATTGGTTGTTGTCAAAACGTCTTCACCTGTAGTCTTCACTCTCTTCGCTTGAGATTCATTGATACACTGTGGCAAGCCTCCACATTTCACAGCAGCGTTTGCGGAGGCATCACCTGATAAGGATCTCTCCACCTTGACTCGAGGCAAGATTTTTGAACGCTTTTCTTCATGACTACTCAATCCACAGGCTTGAGAGATTGGCATAATTCTCTTTTGCTGATGGTGTTGCTAAGTTAACCTGATGAGAGAGAGAGAGAGAGAGAGTGTACGTCAGTACATGGCCTTGAACATTGCAGGAATCTAATGCAATGGCATCAATTACAAGATACAAGTGCAGCTGAAGAAAGGAGTTCTCCTGGCCCTCCTCATCATCAACGTGTGAGAGAAAAGTCCTGTTGTAAGAATACATGCCATTAGTTGTGTGGGCTGCACAGGCACTGGTTCCACAATCGACCCTTCACTGGAAACCAAACATCCCATTGTATCACTTGACAAAACAAAGCAGTCCAAGGTGTACTCAGCGGAGGTGGTGTGGGCTAGTAATTACCCTTCTCTGGCACACTGTAATAACACTCAATAAATGATTGTCCAGGCTGTGCTTTTTCTGTAGAAAAGGAATTGCACATTTATTACAGAAGCACTATTTAATGTTATGCAGTATTTTACAAATATACATAAAGCTAGTGGAAATAGATTTGTCAACATTACAGTTGACCCCTAAAGAGTTATGTCTCCACCAATCACAGTACCTCTCTCTCTCTGTCTCTGACAGTGTAGCACATCAACATATAGGAGGGTGTCCCTTCAAACCAGGTCAGTTTTGCCAGACTTAAGGACCGAATCACATTTCCTAATGCCTCATTCCATTACTGACTTCAGTAACCATAATTGATGTGCAATCAGTATAAGTAATAAAGCACTGCAAACATGTGCACACATTATAATTAATACAATATTGCAACCTTTCTGGATTATCATTTTGTCAGCAGTACAACATCTTTAAATGAAGCATTGTGAATAATACTTTTAAGTAAAGCATAAACAATGTGCCTGTATCTTTCTTAAACAAACTTAGCCATAGAAACAGCCCTTAGTGGGCGTGCCACTCCCAGCGCAAAAGCTCCAGCCTTGAGAGTGCTTGAACGTTACTGTGAAGCCTAGGGTTGTCTTAATTCCTCTGACCCTGCAGAAGTAAGGTCAGTGCATTTTGAAACTTTCCTAGGGGGTTTCCTTGGTTTGAGCTGTTGCCTGCTGTTTGAGGGGGCCCTGCCGTCTTGGGGCCACCACAAGTGGCAAGAACCATGGGCTTGAGCAAAGCCCTGCAGGGCATTATGTGGCACTTCCTCCCAAGATTGTGAATATTTCATTAGTGACACCGATGGCGTTCTTTTTACGCTGCTGTGCGGCCTCACACATCACTGCTTCCTTTTTGCCTTGTTTATTTCTTTTGGTGGTTGTACTCGGTCCCACCTGGCCACCCCGCATGCCTCTCTGCCTTGTAGGCAGCTCGGTGAGTCCTCTCCTGGTTGCCCCAGAAAGCTCCCCTGCTCAGCAGTCTCCTTTGCTGCACCGGGAGCAGGCAGCACTCATGGACTCTTCCTTTGTGGTGGCCGCCCGGCTGCACCCAGACATTTGTCACAGGGAGTTGAGGCAGGTCCACCACAGCCGGGGGAGTGCAGCAGTGCTTCTCCAGATCCTTTGTATGTGTTGGGGGCCCAGAGGTAGGGTCCCGGACTCCTACTCCTCTCCTTGGGGGAGAGTAATGACACTCTCCCTCTGCCACATGCATAGGGGGTCCAGAGATAGGGTCGTGGGCCCGTCCCTTTTTAGTTGGGGGGGGGGGATAGTTGGGTGCACTGTACCCCACCTGGAAAACAAGCAGAAAAATAATAAAATGTATCTGAGGTATTCCCAACAACACTGTCATTTCCCTGTACATGTTTACTGGGTTCATTCTCAGGGTTTCAGAAACGCGATCTTTGGACACTTTTTTTCACTCCTTTATCAGTCAGATGTCCCAAATAGGTGACCTCATTCATACAGTACTGCATTTCTTTAAGTGATATTTTATGCCCTTTGTCTGCTAAAATGTTCAAGAGCGCATTTGTATCCGACTTCTAGCCTTCTTTTGTTTGATATGCAGTCATTAAGCCATTAATTTCCAGCATCGAGTCTGAGTACCAGAGCAGTTGCAGAGTTTCCAACTCTTTCCTTATAATCTGGCTAAAGATTGAGTGACTCTCAACATATCCTTGTGGGATGTAACACCACACAAGAACTTTATTCAATAATGTAAATGTGAAAAGATATTGGTTGTCCTCATGAAGCGAAATGGAGAAGAACGCTATGAGCAAGTCATTGACTGTGTACTAATGTATATCCGCAGCAATCTGAAACAAAATCAAAGCAGGACTACCACTTTATTAATTTTATGAAGGTTTTGGCATGCCCTCCTTTTTTGTGTGTTTCTTAAATTCCCATCAATGGTGAGTTGCAGGGGCTACCTAGCCCTTCTCTTAACATGCCTGCTCAATCATTTTCTCAATCACCAGTTTCATGCCCTTCAGTGCCCCTCAGATAAGCTTGTATTGAGGACTTTGGGGTAAGATGCATCCGTTTTACTGGCTGTACTTTTTAAAATCAGTCCTATTACCTTTGCCTGTTAAATCCCATGCGTCCTTTTTCAATGTGTCTCAAATTAATAGGAAAGTCTTCCTTTGTAAGCACTCGGTATAAATGGACTTTTGACTCCTACTATTTTATCTTAAATTCGAATCCTCATCCTGCGTCTGAATTGTTACACCATTCGGTGTGCAATAAATCATGCAGTTCATTTTGCAAAGGAGATCCCTACCTAATAAATGGACAGAACTTGTTTTACATATCATGAATAAGTGGTTGTTTTCTATCGACCAGCTGTTAATTTGAGCAGGTGGTTTCCGGTGCTCGCCACTTAATTGTCAGCACCAGCGCCTGTGACTGTCTACCACATGGTGGCACTGTTTGTCTAATTTAGAGATTGGCACAGCAGCAGTTGTTTATTAATTCAGTATACATTGAAAATGACTATCACCTGCTGCCCAAGCCATTCATGGGCCCTGTAATAGTCTGAATTGGCATCCTTGTAGGAGATTTATGATAGTTGTGTTGGTACTGTCAGTGACAGCGCTGGCAGGGACAATGTGTGGTGCTTGCTGCAGTGGCCTCCTGATGAGGGCCCTGGCACTTATTATATTTATTTATTGTTTTTCCAAATTAAGCACTGCTATTGACCCACTTTTTAAAGGGATAGTCCTTGTTACTGATGCCTATAACTTGGACTTCTTTTCGTAATAGGGGTTCATTTGGAATCTCCATGGTATGAACTGTGGAGTAGGGTAGCACCTGGATCAATCAAAAATGTACTGGGTAGCTATTCACTTCACCTTCTAAATATGGACCAGTCTGGCCTACCTATAGGACTGCACCAAGCATGCGATCTTCCTCCCATCTCGCATATCATCACTGCAACTGATTTTGTCCAGTAGGAATTACATTCATAAATCCTAATGCTTGAGGAAAACAATTATTACCCATTAAATGGTTTTGTTATAAACTAGAACTGTGCAAGAAATTAGGTATTTTATTTCTTATGTTTTGTTGCATCATTGGAGCTACAGGAATATTCATACTGAGTTGTCCTAGATTGTGCCAGTTATGTTCAGAAGTAGTCGGACTGGGATATCTGGCTGCATTTCATTCTGTGTCTGGTTCGTATCCGCTGTGTTTGGGGAACAAAATAATTTTTTATTCAATCTGGATTCTGTCTAAATTCCCATTTCCAGTGTCCAAGGCACCCATAATAACGACAAGGAGTACTCTTCTTAAGCATGTTAATGTTTGCATTCATCACACTATTGTTCACAAACCCTGTACCTCTACCCTGAGGAACCGCATTCCCAACCTGTATCTATTCTTTGCATATTCAGACTTGCACTAGAATTTTCATCAACACAACCGGATTCAAAAACAAAGTCTACCACCTGTTTTCTAGCACCCTTCTAAAAATGATTTGTCTGTCCATTCATTAGCTCTTCCTTTAGTTTTCTCTGCTTCTCATCTAACCAATCTCTGCAGTTTGTCATGTGTTTGAGTATTTCACCAATACTTTGTCTGCCAACGCATCACACCTTGCTGTATATGAGAACTCATCTCAGAACACAATACCAAAACAAAAACTGACATTAACCCACTATGCCTCCTTTTGTTGGCTCTTCGAAACCGCTATACTTTCCATAGATCTTCATTTGTGTCTTATAGTAATCATGAACTGATTCTGTTGGCTTGTGGGTAGCTCTCAGAGCTTTTGGCCAACTCACCTTTTTTTCTATCATTTTTTGGGTTCAAATATGTTTAAATATGTTATCACTTCCTATCACTTCTCTATAACAGCAAACGTTGAACTATTTTGACGAGGAACTCTTTGTGGCACCTCTGTGGCCTTGCAATAGCTGCCCAGCATTCTGTATACAAATCTTTCTGGACAGTAATTTAAGACAACTTATTCAAATCTACCTGAAGGACCTTTGAAATCCACTAGTCCTCTCCACCTCTTTGGAAAAATTGTCATGAATGAAGAGAGATTAGACTTAGTCCAAAGAATGTGCACATTTGCTCCTCCATGTGCTTTTCAAAAATGAGATTCAGTTGCAACCATTTCCTTTTCAGGCTGATCCAGCTTCTGATTCATCTTTCGCATCTTACCACTTCCTTTCTTTTTCCACTTATCCCTGTATTTCTTTAAGTCTGCCCAGGCCTTTGTGCAATTAATTATCTGATATGCACATCTCGGTCTTTTCCATTTTAATTTCTTTTTATCATTTTGTTCTTTTTATTTGTTTCATCATCAAATGCAGGAAACACACCCACTCCCAGAATCTTTTTATCCACACTGTCTTCTGTACTCCCGATTTAGAATATAACCAATATCTCACAACATTTCTAACCTGACTCTTCATTCTTCGTTCCTTTTCGATTGCAACTCAATCCCACTCATTTATTGGTTTGAACTGTACAATTCAATGGGAGGCAGCTGAGCATGGCTCCAAATACTGCCGCTACCCTTATTGCATATCTCTTCACATAACACTTTAGGACCTTGTTTTTTGTGTCAAGTCCTCTTGACCCACTCACACAGGTGAGGTATCATTTTTATCAGGAGACTTGGGGGAATTCCTTGTGGTATGAAATTTGCCACTCCCCTTAGATTCAAGAATCTTTCATCACATGCCTCAGATGTTCAAGCTTTTTCACACTAAAGGAACCCTCTCACGGAAATTGCATATTCTTGTCATCAGATGGAATCTCATTGCATTCTCTCAACCACATACATGATTGAAGACCTGAATTTACCATCATTTCACAAGCAGGAGAATCTTCAGTAGGCATCTTTTCTCCTACTATAATAGGAACCTTAGACTTTTTCAGTGCAGCACCCATTTTCCACTTATTTGAATTTTCTAGATGATTTTAGATAAACAGCAATTACCAACCAATCACATTGCAAGTATAGTAAACAACAACCAGCCACAGCATGAGCTACAGTAACAACGGGCCAATAACACTGCAGTTAATTATGACATTCAACCAATTGCAGCACAGCTTACTAGGATGTGATGCCTTCAGAACTGTAAGCAAACATAAGTAACAGCAAATCCAATTAAAAATGCCTTGTCTGCTTAACCTAATGAAAGAAAAATAAGGGAAATCAATTTCTCTTAATAGGAATAGTACCTTGCAACACTGTCAACCACTCTATGGAATATTTTCGAATAGCTGCAACCCACATTTTGATCAGCTGGTATATTCCTGTGCACCAAAGAATATATAAACACCAGTCTAGGTTAGAACACATTCAACAAAACAATTAGTACTCAATGAAATTTGACTTTCCTCATGAATGTGATGCCTCACAATACACAACTCCACTTTGCAGGCAAGTTCAATATAAATGTATTTAGAGGTCTTGGATTTTGATGCATCCATTTACTAAACTTAAGAAAATACAACAAAATTCAGAATAAGTTGGTATTTCGGAACATCTAACGACAAGACCTAGAATGAGCTCCAGCAATCTGTTCTCAAAAATATGACCGAATCATCAACATCACAATAACCAAGCCTCCTAATAGCCCACAACTAACAACTGCATAACCAAAAACCTCTCACATACTATAAATGAAAACACCACAATAATCCCCATCAGACTACAAGTACCTAACTACACTCAGTCCAAGCCAAATTTCAGTGCATTTCATTCGCCCCATTGATTCTTACACTTTTTGCTTGGAGCAGCTCAGGAACACCGGAACACTGTCAATAATCTAATTTGTTCAGACCGAAGGAACCAAGAGTATAGAAAAAAATCCAAGAAAGGGGAACATTTTTTATTCTCTTATATGCCCTCACTCTCCAATAAAACTGTTGATAACTTTGATAATCTGATAAAATGGAAGCTTACTTGCCTTCACAGAATCGGGCCGGTGTGAATACCAAGGAAAGATAAGGCAATGTCCCCATAAACAGACAGCGTAAACTATTAAATACAGCTTCTTGAGCAGTTGTACAAGTTAGAAACCAAGAAGGTTTATCTAATGCATAAAAAAAAACATACAAGGCAGAAATATAGTTAACCAATCAATATATGGAATTAGCAAAAGTCTGTCAAATGTTGCGGTAAATCTGACAATTTTTTTAAAGTCCTAAGCATGAGACAGATGTGGGTCTGTTCGCTACGAATCAAGAATTTCCTCATGGCTCACCTCCAGACTGAGCCGCTTTTATAATATAATTCACAGTGAAAATTGCACTGTCCGCATAATGTGATCAAATTGTTGCACAACTTTAACAAATCAGAATACAGAATGTAGTACAGTAACAAACAAACAAAGGGCCTGATTACAACTTTGACGGATATCCCACCCACCGTATTACGAGTTCCATAGGATATAATGGACTTGTAATACAGCGGGCGGGATATCCGTCACATTTGGGACGGATTAACCCCCTCCGCCAAAGTTGTAATCAGGCCCTAAGTGTTGAAATCAAGAGATACTAAAAACAGTAGGAAAAGCCAGCCATTTGTGACTGTGTTTTTCATCCGTAGCTTTTTGTCACAATGGCTGATATGCAAAAGCGATGTACCGTTACGTTTGCTGGACCCTTTGGTTGTGGGAATATATAGGGTTTGTAGGTTCTCAAAGAACCTGAGGTACCCAAAGCCAGCAACTGATACCTACAATGTTTTTTCACCGTGTACTGAGCATAGACCAATTTATTTGGTGAAATATATATAGAGAAAAATGGGTATAATAAGCTATGTATTTCTGAAATGGGCACAAGTAATGAAATTTAGGTACAGTGGTTATTTCTACAACTCTGAATTTTTAGGTGCCTGTAGAAGCACACGAATTAGAGGGTATTTTTCAAAACGTCTTCTTTCTTACACACTGGCTTCCACTTGGAAGGCACAAATGCAGTGAAATCCAATTGATAATAACAAATGTCGTACTACTCTATCCTCCCACATGTCTTCTGAAAAAATAGCACCTCACTTTTGTGGGTAGGCCTAGTGCCTGCGACAGGAAACAGGCCAAAATGCAACATGGATTAATCAAATTTTTCCCCTCAAAACTGACCAGGTTTTTTTGCACAGTAGATAGCTGTGAGAAAACTAGCAAACATTTACCTTTTTGAAAACTAGACACCTAGGGGAATCCAGGATAGGGGTGACTTTGTGTCTCTCTCACCAAGTTGTTTTGACCCAGAATCTCTTGCAAGCCTCAAACCTTAACTAAAAAACACATTTACCTCACATTTCTGTGATGGAAAGTTCTGGAATCTGCAGGGAGCCACAAACTTGCTTCCACTCAGCATCCCCCAATTCTTTTGATAAAATAGAAGCTCACTTGTGTGGGCAGAGCTACTGCCGCAACAGAAAACGGTCCAAAACGCAACATGGATTCATAATTTTTTTCCCACTCAAAACACCTTTTTTTTTTTTTTTTTGCAAAGTGGGTAGCTGTGGATTTTGGCTGCTAGCTCAGCCGACACCTGGCGAAACCTAGCAAACCTGTAAATTTTTTAAAACAAGACACCTAGGGAAATACAGGATGGGGTGACCTGCATGGAGCTTGTGAGTTTAAAAAAAAAAAAATTACCCACAGTGTCATGCACAACTCCAACGTTGCCTGAAATCACAAATGTTTCTTACATTTCTGTGATGGAAACTTCTGGAATCCGTAGATATCCACAAAAGTCCTACCATCCAGCATTGCCCCACCAGTGCCTGTGCCAATAAAAATGTTTCCCCACTTGTGTGGCTGGGCCAAGTGAATTGTAGGTGAGAAAACTTTAGTGGTTTCACATAATGCAAACCACCCTCAAATACTCTCTTGACTTCTATTCAAGAAGGAAGGTCTTTAGTTGGTAGGTTTCATTGGGAGGCAGCTGAGCATGGCTCGAAATATTGCTGCTACCCTTATTGCATATCTCTTCACATAACACTTTAGGACCCTTTGTGTCAAGAAATCTTGACCCACCCACCCAGGTGAGGTATCATTTTTAGCAGGAGACTTGGGGGAATGCTGTGTAGTATGAGATGTGTGGCTCCCCTTAGATTCCAGAATCTTTCATCACAGAAATATGAGGAAAATGAAGTTTTTTTGGTTTTTTTTACTCAACATTTGAGGTTTGCAGGGCATTGTGGCTAAGAAAGTTATGCAGGATGAATGCGAAGGACACCACCCTGGACTCACTCAGATGACTGCTTTGTATGCAATGATGTCAGCACACTGTGCTCGCTGATCGTCATTACATACAAAACCAAGAGCCCAGGAAGCTCTTCCTGAGCAGCCTGAGCCTTGGGGATTAAAAAGGAAACCCTCTGGTGCAAAGCACCAGATGGGCCTTTCTAATCCTTCCCTGTGTCGGCCACTGGCTGACACCCACACCTATGGAGTTAAGTAAGGTAGAGTAAGCAATTCTCAATAATAATAATAAACACATGGTTCGATATTCCTTGAGTAAAATAGTTTATAATTCTCACATATGTTTATTTTAATTCAGTTGAAAACAAATGAAAAGCCTCTATTTAATTGCGTGGCATTAGAAAACCTAGACCAGCCAACACCTGTTTCGCCTCTCAATGGCGTTCAGGCTAGGGGCTTTTTCAAGGCTGTTTAATTATTATTAGTTAAAGAAATACAGAAATTCCATTCATGTACGTATATATGTTACATAAAGAAAAAGTAGAAGCAAACAAATGCAGATGAACATTACATACAAGCGAAAAGGAGAAACAAGCATAATTATTATAAATGTATTAATAAATACTATAGGCAGTTGTATCCATGTTTCTTGTGTTACAACTTGTGCTTACAAACCACTTCATGCATTTTATGTGTTGTAAGTGACGGAATTAGGTTTTTATGGCAGGGACGTTCAAACGGGGGCCCTAGTCAGTGAGTCAAAAAGATGTTTGATAGGGGTGTGCAACGCGGTTTGAAGGGGGCTATACCAGAAGTTGCTCAAATGGTTTATAGGTAACATTGTCGATATAAGCCTGGTTTTACCGGAGATGGTTTGTACGTCACAAATAGCGTTATTGGTCTCATATGGATTGTTGATAAGCCGTATTAGTCTTAAAGATTCAAATTTTAAGAAAATGTTTATTAGCAAGCTCATGTTATTTATGTGCTTCAAAGGTTAGTCTGAATTTGAGGCAGGTTTTTTAAGTGATAAGCACTTGTCTGTCCTAATCGTATATTCAAGTAGTAGATATTTGTGCTTGTTTAATAGTGAAGTGGCCTTCACAATTCATTTGTAAGAGTGGTCAATATTTAATCGAAAGAAGAGAACAAGACAGCGAGGGTAAGGGAAATGAGGAAAATAAAGGCAACAGACAGGTTTGAAAATTGATTGTTAGTATCTTTTTGTGGTATAGCCCTCTTCCTAAAGCAGGTACACCATCTATACTATGAATTCGGTTGATTATGCTTACCTTTTATAACTAGCGGTCCGTTTAAAATAAAAATATGTGACGATTAGTAGTTAATCTCTGACCACTATTGTACTCAAGGATTATTAATTTACTCAAAGAATTTCAAAACACATTTTTATTATTATTATTATTTGCTTACTCTGCCTTAGTTAAATGTATTTCATAGTTGTGAGCATAGGGGTATTGCCCTCATGCGGTAAGCAGTCAATACTGTCAATGAGCCAATACTAGTCAGTGTAAATCTAGAACTATTACACCCCTTCTTTGTTAGCCAGTTATGTAAAGTGCAGCATTTTCATTTTTGGTCAAGAACATTCATAACCCTAAGCAAACAATAGTTAACAATCAGAAATCTCTCTAAAATCTAGAGGCGATTTAGGTTGTACTGTGCTGACTAGAATCATGATTTGAAACAAATAGATAACTCATCCACCTATTAATTTCAGTGTAAGATCCGATAAACCCGGAGATAAAGTGTGCTGCTGCCAAACACGCTGTATGTATCAATCGTTTTAGATATTTGTGTCTAGGGACGAGTCAAGTATTCAATGGCTATGCTGAACAAGTGGAATCTTCTGGATTTCACTCTACCAGACCATCCCCTGTGATCAATCAGAGTGGCCAGAATGCACTGATCAATGTGATTCATCATGTAGGCCTGGACTGAAACCTTCTCACACAGGTAGATAGGTAGTCTTACGGTCTCTCCTTGGGTTACCTTTAGAGTTCGGGTGACCTGCTGTGCTTGCTTTTGAGGTTGTGAGCATCACAGGGCATCCCAAGCAGGTTTGCAGGCCCCCTGACCCCCAACATTTTGCATTCTGCCAGGAATATGCCTGTCGGGCCCGTGACTTGTCATTTTTATGCAGTGTTCACCATTTTCATATTGTGAAAGATTTATTTTGTTAATGTTTCATATCTTTGCAACAATTTTGCATGGGGCAGTAGTTCATCTCCATGTTACGTCATGCAGCGGTTGAACTTTGTGCAAAGCCACTCAATTGCTGTTTTAGACCCACTCAGGTACTTATGATACTTAACTTTTGGTATGGGTAGTGTGCGAGAAATGACTTAGAAGTGTTTTTATTCCTTATGTTTTCCCATTTTATATTGAAAGTCTGTAAAGAAATAAAAGAAAACAAAGATGCTTAATTGAAAACTTCACGTTGTGATATTTAAGTGCAGGTTTTCGCTCTGTTATTCAGCCCTGTCAATGATTTTATTTTGTAGCTTCATAGAAGAATTTACAAAGGCATTCCACTGCAACTCAGAGGTGAGATTTGGGGTTTAATCCTTGAAATCCCGAAGATGAAAGAAGAGAAACAAGACCTTTATGATGTAAGTACCACACTAGTTTCATTATGTGATGCACCTGGTGCAAATCTCTAAACAAAGGGACTTGAAAGTATATTTTGATAGTCCACAATTGTCAGGACCCCCAACTTGGCTCTACCCTCGATGCAGAGGTAATTCTTCTCTTTCCTTGTTTCGCTTTTAATTTGGATTAAATTAAATCACCTTCAAATATTTTTGCATAGTTTATTTGATATCAGCCCTCTATTAGCAAAGCTCACTGAAGCTCGTTCTACCTTTTTAGGTCTGGCATTAGCCAAGACTGAGTGATTTAATCAAAATTTTATATATATATATATATATCAAAAACGAAGTTGTCCTCATGTGAAAGCGCACTCCTTCATTATTTCGTTTGGCTCCAGCAACCCACTTGGGGCAAAATGAAAAAATTGCAGGACCACCACAACCAGCATGCACTGCTCACTTGAGAGGCCCACTGGGGGGGACTGGTATTTAAAGAGACTAATCAGGTGCCTGTAATTAGACAAGCTGAAGCCATGCCGGTCTTTTCAGTAAGAAAGAGATGCCTGGAACACTTCCAGCACTGGCTGCACCTACGAGGGTGAAATACTTTTATATTTTTCTCTGCTGAAGAAAGGATTGACCTTGAAACACGTGTCCAGAGATGATTTTATAACCTAAGGCCTGGAATAATGAAACTGCTTAAAGAATTAACTGTGAGTTGCTGGCTTTGCTTTTTCTTCCCGTTTATATAACCTGTGGTGAGTGCGCTTTCACATGAGGACAACTTCGTTTTTGATAATTAACCGGCCTGTCCAGCTGGGAAGGCAGCACCACTGCACATCGAAGCAGGTCTGTGTGACTAAAAATGGATTGTCACATAAGAGCAATCAGGTTGGGTTATTCACAGCAAATCTGACAATTTTACTTTGGATTCGCCTACAAAGGTTTTGCACTTTGGTTCATTATTTCGTTTGGCTCCAGCAACCCACTTGGGGCAAAATGAAAAAATTGCAGGACCACCACAACCAGCATGCACTGTTACTCACTTGAGAGGCCCACTGGGGCGGACAGGTATTTAAAGAGACTAATCAGGTGCCTGTAATTAGACAAGCTGAAGCCATGCCGGTCTTTTCACTAAGAAAGAAATGCCTGGAACACTTCCAGCACTGGCTGCACCTACGAGGGTGAAACACTTTTATATTTTTCTCTGCTGAAGAAAGGATTGACCTTGAAACCCGTGTCCAGAGATGATTTTATAACCTAAGGCCTGGAATAATGAAACTGCTTAAAGAATTCACTGTGAGTTGCTGGCTTTGCTTTTTCTTCACGTTTATATAACCTGTTGGGAGTGCGCTTTCACATGAGGACAACTTCGTTTTTGATATATATATATATATATATATATATATATATATATATATATATATATATATATATATATATATATATATATATATATATATATATATATATATAGTATAATTACTCATAGGGGTGTTCAGACAGTCCTTCCCATCCATTGGTTTGTTGTTGTCATTCGCATTTTTCTTCCCTTGACTACTGTATACGGCATGGGGCAGTTGTACAGCCCACTCCAGCCATTGGTTAACACAACAGTGAGTGGCGGTATTCTGCCCTTTCACAAGGACCCATCCACACACGTTAGAGGCTATAATAGTGTGTGCTTTTGAGAAGAAAATATGTTTGCTTTTTGACACGCTTGTTTTCCATATATAGTGGCGAGGGCCCAGTAGTTCTCCCGACAATAAAGGTTTGTAAAAGCTGTGATGAAACAAAACTAGCATTGGTAAAGCTAAAAGGCTGGTAGCCAATGTCAGACCAATTCGCTTTCCCACAAACAAGAAAATTCTGCAGGTTACTTTAACAGAAAAGAGCCCATGTAGAAGAGTGAAAATGTAAGTAAAATCCTTCAGTATTGTTTCTTTGTTCCTTCAAGTCTTGGAGATACCGGTTGAAGAAGGAAGAGGCAATATAGAACATTTATATTTCTTTGCCATTGCGCAGATGTATGCATTTTAATTGTGTACCCAAGGGACCACATTAAAGTTGGGTGACATCAAATTTCGTCCGCATTGTACAAGGCCATGTATATACATTTGTTCCTGCCCGCAACAAAATGTGGCCTCAGAATATTTAGGCCAGATTTCTCTGAGTGAAATTAAAGTATCAGGGGAAAGAATAAACCCTCCTTTTAGTAACTTTTTTTTATATAATTAAGGGTCGGATGCCCTCCAGATAACTATATAGGAGTGCCCAACATGTCAAAAATGGAGAAAGGTCCTTCCAACAAAATGAGTGACTATATTCGGCTCATACATTGTATTTAAAATAAATGAATGTCACATTTACAAGCTGCATGAAAGATGTAAGTCTCTGAAAGATTGCATAGATTTTAAGTCCTGAAGGTGCATTGATTAATGTGTATGATCAAAACACATAATTTTGATGGTCCGTTATCAGCCTTGCCCTATACAGATTTGAGGTGTAATATAAATCCATATCTGTATAGCGACATAAGTGATTGGGTGAAATTGATTTTAAAGATTGATGGTTAGTTCTTTTTATTCTTATGATGATGATTGCTGTTATCTAAGTGTTTTTGTGTATATTTGTGTTTTATGCATACATTTTAAATTAATGAAGTATTTGGTGTATGTAGGGTTTGCACAGTATTACACGACATCTTGATTAGTAGAACACTGTATTTTCCTCTTATTATTTTACTTATATCTTAGCCTTTCTACATGGGCTCCTTCCTCTCAAAGTTACCTAGGGGATTTTCTTGTTTGTGGTTGTCAGTTGCTCCTGATCCCTTGGTTTTAAGGGGTCACTTTCTTTCAATGTTTTTCATATTGTCTTTGCCAACTCCTTGTTTCTTTTTTAATATGAAAGAGAAAGAGAAAGAGACTGCATTATCTGTTGAACAATTGTCAATAGAAATTATCATTAAATCCTCTTCTTTAATGGCGTTTTTGCCTCATGTAAAACGTTAATCTATATTTTGCAAGATCTTGCAGAAGCTACCCCAGCCTTGGGGCAAGGACTGTTTTGTGGTTGGTAGAGATCAAAGATTTATGCTGGCTACCCTGAGCTACTAGGTAAAATAAATTTTCTGAGAACCAGATCTACACCACTCCACTTCACACCAAAACAACACCCCTACACTCTGCGCCACTGCACTGTCACTTTACGCCTGCCTACCTTACACCTCTGTACTCTATGCCAATTCCACTCTGCAACACTGAACTATATGCCACTGCACTCAGTGCCCATACACTCTACGCCAATGCCTTTTGCTCTACTCTGTAACACTCAACTCTACACCCCTTCACTCTACAGCGGTCCACTGAACAACACTGTAATATACTTGACAAAACTGCGCTCTATACCACTTTACGCCATTACACTCTATGCTGCACCACTCTACTCTACGCCATTAAACTCTACTCTGAAACAGTCTGTGCCACTGCACTGAACGCCTCTAAAATCTATGCTGCACCACTGTATTCTGTGGCATTGTTCTCTATGCCACTCCTCTCTACGTCACTGCACTCTGCCAATCTACTCCACTGCACTCTGACACTATACTCTGCAACACTGCACTCTAAGCCTCTGAACTCTCCGCCACTCTATTCTGCATCACTGCACTCTCTACCACTGTATTCTATGCCACTGTGCACTTTACCACTCTACCACATGCAACTCTACTCTACAGCTCTATTGGTTTTTTCACTGTAATTTATGCTGCAGCACCCTATGCCACTCGACTCTGCACCGCCCTTAACTGCGCAACTGCATTCTACGACGCTATGTTGTGTGCCACTGACTCTATGCTGCTATACTCTGCAACACTTTATGTTAATGCTCTCTACACCAGTCCACTTGACGCCACTTCACGGTACTCTACGGTACTCTACGTCAGTGCACTTCACTCTGCACCACTACACTCAACGTCACTCCGCTCGACACCACTCTATGCCTCTGCACTCTGCCTATGACCTCTACGCCAATGCACTCTACACCACTCCACTCTACAACACTTTACTGTGCAACATTGCACTCTATGCCACTCTTCTGCCCTAATGCATTTTATGCCAATGCACTCTACTGCTCTCTACTCTGCCTCCCTCCACTCTACGCCACTGCATGCTGCAGCTCTCCTCTCTATGGGCCTATATTCTACTCTGCATCACTCTACACCACTTTACTCTGCACCACTGCGCTTTGTGCCACGCCACTCGACTCTGCGCCACTTGACTCTGCTCCCCTCGACTCTGCACCACTCCGTCACTTCACTCCTGCATTCTACATTCTACTATGCAGCAATCTTATCTACGCACTGCATTGTACATGGCTGCATTGTACAAAACTGCATTCTGTGCCACTGCACTCTACGCCTTCCACACTCTATGCCAATGAACTTCTACATCAGTCCACTCTACTCTGTACCACTCCGCTATATGCCACTCTGCATGACTCCACTGTATGTCACTGCAATAAACAACACTTTGACTCTCTGCTCTATGACACTCTACTCCACTATATGCTGTTTCACTTTACGACACTCCACACCACTCTCCTCTATGCCGCTAACTTTTTGTGATGCTGAACAGAAGCCACTCTGATGTGCAAAATGGTTATAACACATAAGCAAAGCCTCTTGCATAGGCAAGACCTATTGATTTTGCCAATGCTTGTTACCCTGTGTCACTGGAGTGAGTCCTACAGGCTCACTCACCTTTTAAAAAGTTAAACTGCTGTGTTCTTAACTCACCCTTGACCTACATCAGTTAGATGTATAGTGCTGCACAGCACAGGAGTGGTGACTCTGCTCTGGATGTATGTGTACCTGTGAAGGGTATAGCAGTGCTCTGCAGTACCTGCATAGTGGGGGTTTGTACTGGGTACATTTATACCTTTGAGAGATATGTTACATGAGAGATATAGTGCTGTGACCTGCATGTGCTATGAAAGCATATGCTCGGTGTATGTGTTCTTGGGAGAAGTACAATACATGCAGGAAGAAGTGTTGTGCAGCGTGCTCATGGTGAGTGTGTATTCTGACTGTGTGTTTGCAAATAGCACACCATGATACAGAAAGGATACAGTACTGAGCAGTGCACACAGAGTGATTGTGTGTGCTGTAAATATGTGTGCAGGACCTATGTTCACCTCGGATGGTTTCATTTGGGGTAGTCCATGCCTACCTTTTGAAGACGTGAGAATAAAGGAATCCCTCAGAACGATTTGTGTATTGCTTCATTCCTATTAGCTGTGTGGAACACACTGGAAGAAGAGAGAGAAAGACACACCCTGTACACTTAAAAGGGTGCTCTTTGATTCAATGATAGGTCACAAGGAAAGGGCCTGGACACAACCCTAGAAGGAGATGGGCCTGATAAGTGAATCAGAAACAGTAGGACTAGGAACCCATGCTTAACATTTTGTTGCACATATCACTGTGGCTGACATCCAAGTATGACTTCTAGTCACTCCCATGGCCTGTGTTGCATTACTATCAGCTTTGGAGTCTCTCCTGTGACAGATAGCTTTTGAAGAGGTAGAAGAGAGGAAAGAAATGTCCACTTCAAAATAAGGGTTCTGCTTACTTTGAGCTGTACACATTTCTCTCTCTCCTTCATAAAACTTCAAAGACCCAGACCCTAAATCACACTTGGAGGACCTCATTACGACTTTTGGCAGGCGGTGGAGGCTGCCTGCCAAAGTCCCGCGTCCGGATGACCGCCCATGCGTTTCTGCCCGCTGGCCCAGCGTGAAACTCACCACAACATTGATGCCGGCTCGTAATCAAGCCAGCGACAGTGTTGTGGTGCTTTGGCTGCCACAGCACCTGTCGCGATTTTCACTGCCCGCAATTAGGGCAGTGAAAAGCGTAACAAGGCTGTCCATGGGGGCCCCAGACACCCCCTTTCTGCCAGCCTTTTCATGCGAGTCCGACCACCATGCAAAGGCTGACGGAAAGGAGACTCGTAATCCGAAGAGCAGCACTGTTTGCAGGGCTGCCCTGGCGGATTTCGACCGCAGAGACCACCAGGTGTCGACTCAATGCCGGTGGTCAGACTCACTATGGCGACGGTCCGACCGCCACCCCGAGTGTGGCAGTCTTAAGAACGCCACACTGGTAATGAGGACCAAGGTGTCTGGAAATGGACTATAAAAAGGGGGATGTTGGGACCCTAAAATTAGCCATCTGCAAGGACCCTGACGGGCTGTGTGAGTAGAGGAAGCCCTGCAAGACTTTTGCCTGTGACCAGGTCTGGGGCCGTGGCCTTCTAGTTTCCCTGCTGGGTGAGGGGCCATCACCCAGGGACACCGAAAGCACCTGCTCTGGAGCCGGGAGCACCATCCCCTTCCTGCCTGCCAGGACCATTGTCTCCTATGAGGAAGAGTAAAGCGTTAAAGGGGGTGAACTCCAGTGGGGTGCCCTATTAATTGGACTCGAGGTGTGAGAAGACGACTGTGCATTGATCAGGTCATTGCCTCTGTGCTGGGATGAGCTGGCGACCCCCGTGTGCCAGGAGAGGGCTACCATGGACTTAGCTCTATATTGAGTGCCGTGCGGGGAGCACTAAGCCTTTACTGCCTTGTTGCTTTGACCCTTTAAGCCAAAGGGGGCCACTGTAAAACTGACTGCCAACTAAGTGCCAAGACCTTTGGGAGCATTTGTGGATGGTGTTGTGGTATAGGTGAGTGCACTGGAGAGGTCTACACCTTGCCAGCAACCCTGTATGCCCGGAGGAGCTGCCAGTACTGAAAAATGCCAAGTTCAGGCCGTCGTATGGGAAAACTGAAGCTGTGACCTGCGGGTCAAAATTGAGCACCGAGACTTGGCCACCACCAATACCGTGGACTCTGGAGGATGGTGAGAGTATGTTGCTCCATCACTGGGACTTTTTCACAAACACAAAGATCATCTCCCTACCCCAGTGTGGGGAAAAGCTCAGCTTACAGCAGCAGCAGAAGCCTGGAGCACCTGCGATTGATGTTGAGGCCTGCAGTGCCACTTGGGAGAGAGCCTGGTCAGGGCATCCACTGAAACGCTGAACACTTCTGTGCTACTGAAATGGGTAAGACTTGAATCGGGCAAGTCAGGCCCTGGGTGACTCCCCGCTGATGGTGCTTCTTTACCATAGACACTTTTGACTGTTTCCTAAGAATAACAGGAGACTCTTGAATAACTCCTACTACTGTGCATACCCTGGATGTGGCCACCGGCAAATGGGGTATAACCCCAACCGCAATGCAAGGAAGAGGGTGGGACAGGGTTTTGCCAGATAACTATCAGAGCTCCAGCCTCAAGTGGATTGTGTTGTTTCTTTCAAATGTGGTATACTTCTTTGAATGCATTTAGTTCAAAATAAAATAGATCTTTTTCATATAAAGTTAGTATTTGACTGGACATTGATTTATGCACATTGCTGAGTGTACTTTGGTTAATGAGTCATGTTCAGTAATCTGTATCTACACTCCCCCTCACACAACCCTCTCCCCATCTCCCAAGGCCGCCTTCGACTGCTCGTTCACAACTACCACTGAGAGTCAATTGAAGTGCAAATGGAGTTCTTGGTCCAGTTGCTCAGGGTCCATAGTAGGTCTGGCCCTGGAACGTCAGAGTAAAAGACCTCAACCACCACACCAGTAGCCTCTGCATGCCCCATGAACGTCTGAAACGAGTTCTTACAGTAGAGATTAAGAAAAATCAGAAAACGGAAGTTACGTTTTTTCCTTCCAAATACGTGAGCTTCTTAACATAACTTTACTATCTGTGTGATCATAGAATGTCTGAAACCCTTAAGAGAAGTAGTTGAACTGTAAACAAAAACAACCAAAGAAATCTCCACTACACAATATTTTTGATTGCTTTCTTTGGTGCTCTTCTTTTATCTTGCTCCTGACAAGAGTCTCCAAGCTGCACCCCACCTTTCTGATTTCACTTTGTGACAAAGACTTTGGTTGGACGAGTCTGAGCGGAATAAGAGAAAGAGCTGAACTGCCCAGATCTGGACTCAGAAATGACTGTTAGAGCTTTGGTAGAAGTATGGTGCTTAAACCTTTAGCCACAATGTCAAGATTACTCCTTTGACTCATGAGCACTTTGTGAGGTTGTCCATGAGAGTAGCCTAGGCTTCCATCACTATATATATATATATATATCTATTTGATGGAGCTGCACTAAAATTATCAGAGACTTATGCATGTTCAACTCTCGGTTTTCTCAATCTCATGCAGGTCAATTGGAACATATTTCATGTGGTGGGAGTTTAAGAGGAATGTTCATTTGCTGTTCTATTTTGCACTATTTGATGAATCTGCACACAATTTCCAGACGTTAATAAGGTTTAGCTTGTATTGGTTATGCCATTTTAACAGATCCCTTAAGAGGGGGAAAGATAAATGTGTGCCAATAAATATTTCAGTCATTAATAACAGTTGGCACTGTTTTATGAATACGCATAAAATGTGTCAGCTAGCAAATTAAGCTCAGTGCATGGCCAGGCATGCCCTGTGGCCAACATTGGCTGAAACGAGTTGAGCATAGGCCGTGGCAGTAGGCCATGAATAGGAAAGAATGGATACAGGTAAGATGATTGCGGTACATCATAAAAAATGGAATTCGCTGAAAAAAAATTAAGGTCGGTTATGGTACAGTGAGGACAAAACCAAAAAAGCCCTGAAATGTGAAAGTTATTCTGCCAAACTCAGTACACCCGCGCACACACTGTATATATATATAAAAAAAATATGTCTACAAAGTAAGCCGTGCATTGCTCCTCCTCGCTAAGTTAAGAGTCGGGTGCTAAAGGGAACACTTGGTAATTTAGTTTTGGGTTCAGTAGACTGTTAGGCCAAGGACACCAGATGTAAATTACTCCAGTTGTCACAATTGGGCCAGCATCCTCTGATGGCCCTATGGTGACCTGAACTAGGTACCACAACTGCTGTGTATGTTGAGTGTAGCACACATCCTTGCTGCCCAGCAATGCACAAATGCCCTTTTCCTGGCTCAGAACTCAGCAGCTTTCATTGAACTGAGGGTACCCTGCACTGGAAACGGCCAGAGCCATGCCATTATTAAAATTGTGAATTTCGAGGGAGTGTGCACTTCTAATTCAACCGGACATCGTGAGTTTCGTGAATTATCAGGGCTGCAGTCCAGTTTCATTATGTAATTGCCTGGATGCAGGAATGGACGTTGCTAGATGCTCAGGTATGGTTATTACTCTTGAAGCCGATTCTTGTCTCTGAGCCTTTTCTCTTTTCAGGTGGAAAGTGCATTAGATTTTATATGTGTCGAGGAGAGGTTTTGGGACAGTTACATTGGTTTTGTCCTGCAAATCATTTCCAACACATAACCCCATACGAGATGAAACTATTTTCTCTTTTTCTATCCCAGAATTAGATTTTTTTGGAAGTGCCTTCATCACAGGAGAGAAAAGGACTGTTCAAATTTGTGGCAATTAAAAAGTAACATCTATAATAAAGCCACCGTTGTGTGTAATATTGGCCTGATTGTAACTTTCAAATAGATGCACAGTCACATTGCCAAGGGCAGGTGCTCGTCTCACCACCTGTACAGGTTACTTTTTGTAGTATGTTGTAAATTGGACACTTTCCCTGATCCGAAAGAAGTCCTTCTGCAGTAATGCCTGTATTCCAGCTTTCACTGCTCGTTCTGAAATCAGTGGTCGAAGTGGGCGGGATCGGAGGAGCACAACGTGCCCATACTTTTATGATTTATGAAATATCGTTCCCCTACTTCTTGTAAAAGACAACAGTTCTGGGACGGGTAATTCCAACAGTTTTAATAATTCAGCTGAAGTATCATTCGGTGAGTCTCCTGTGCAGTGGAACCAAAGCACGGCGGCCAGCTAAAGAAGCCTTTCTTCCAGGGTGCCTGCTTGCCTTAAAGATATGCAAATGTGAGCTACTAGTTAATCTACAATTGTAAAAAGATGCTTTGGAGCCAGTACTGGCTTTAATTGACCTAATCACTCAAAGCTTTATGATGACAAAGATCTATTATTTTTGAATGGTAGTGCAAAGAGTTAACAACTGGGCTGTGAAGTGCGTGCTTATAATTGTAAATGTATTTATATTGCGCTTTCAGTGATGTAAAAAAAAACATGCACGACGTACATTTTTCTTAAACATTATACTCATTTTGTAGCAGACTATCTTATACTGGGTGTAATGCAAGTTTAAAATATTGAATTACATATTCACAGTGCTTTCTGACACAGGCTGTGACCTCGTAGCACTAATAATACACAAGCCACTTTCCTCCACTACAGCAACCAAGACTTAATTATGTGGCTCTCTGGTTACACACAGATCTCTGCAGTGCATCAACTAATGATGTGCCATAGTGCATTTCCCAATGAGGAACAACGTTTTTAAATGTATTTTTCATTTAAGCTGCATGCTGTTTTTTATGTAGATACCTGATGGTGAAAGACCGAAAAAAACTTACAGAATATATATTTTTTTTTAGCCACACCTTTGACCTCGCTCACATGCTCCGTGACTCCGTCCCCACTGCATGCAGCATCATAGTTCTCATACTTTGTTTAATGCACTTCCACCGCTGCTTAAAGTTTTTTCTAAAAGTGTATGCTATAAATGAATCGACGGTTGGGTTGTAGTTAAAAAGAAATGACCCAGCACTGGGGTCAGGACTGAAGATATTGACATTACCTCTCTGCTAGCGGCTTTCACAAATCCTTTAATTTGTCTGGAGTGCGCCTTTGAGGACAGGGGTGTTTGCTGCTGTTGTCAAGCTTCACAGTCTGCATCTGATGGGCCCTGCCGCGCGGGCGCCAGCGGGCTGGCTTTATGAGGGGGCTCAGGAAAACCGACTTTGTTCGCTTGGCGAATGATGTGTGGCTCTTTCTGACAATGGTGATTGGCTAAATAATTGCAACACAGATCTTGCTGTCAAAGAAGGACAGGACAATATAACCAGAATGTCTACTTGATTGCCAGCTAAATTCTTTCAAAGTAATTTTGGTACCCTTTTGAGTGTTTTTTTCAAAGTACATCTAAATAGCATACCTTCCCATTCACCCTTGATTACTGGCTGTACTGTTCCCCGGACCCCATTTATCAAAAAAAGTTTTTCTTTCCCCCGAGTTTCTCAGTGACATCCGACCAGAATTACTCTCTTGATAACACATCTCCACTCTTACGTTCTGTCACTTCAGTATTGCCGCAGTCGGGCCGGCCGTCCCTTATTCGAGCACCAGAGTGATTGGCCCACTATATTTATTTATGTTGAAGTCTCCATGACTGCTGCCTTGGGAATTTAGGATTGATTGTGACGGTCGCCCATTTCTTCTCCATCAGTATTACAAGCGCTCCTCTAGCGGAGTCCGCGTGGCAGACTGATGCAGCGCCTCCATTCCTCAGGCATCTGTGTAAACTAAGAGCTGTGAAGACTTCTAATTCTGTCAGTCCATCTAGGCACAGTGGCACTAACTTAGTGTTGCCACCCTTAGCTTTATTAACAAAATGCATACAATTTTATCGCTCTGTGGCATACACAAAGGGTACCACACCGTTTTGTTGTTCAATATTAGATTGTTGCAAGTTTATTGAAGACACAAGTTGGAACTAACAGGTGATCTGGGTTGTGCTAGGCAAGTTAACTGAGGTCATCTGACAGCAATCCGTGGAAAGCCAGAGCGTACTGAATTGTACCTTTCTTTAATTCGTATGTACAGTGTTCAATATTCAGTATTGCTAGTCATATTTAAGTTTGTTGTACATCAATCAATCAGGATTTATAAAGCCCCGCTAATCACCTAATAGGGTATCCAGGCGCTTACTGGTCCCAGAGACTCATCCGAACAACCAGTTCAATATGGCCATTAAAAATCCCGGAAGTGAGGTGATGGTCTGGAGGTGCGTGGGGAGGCTGTTCCAGGTTTTTCCTGCAATGTGGGAGAAGGAGGGTCTTCCACTTTTACTTAGGTAGATGCGGGGAGTATAGGCAAGTGAAAGGGAGGCAGAGTGTAGTCTTCTTCATGGTTGTTGGAAGTTAAGGCTGTGGTTTACGTACACAGGTCCTTGGTTGTATAGAGCCTTGTGTGCGTGGGTCAGCATGTTGAATGGGCATCTCTTCTGTACAGGGAGCCAGTGGAGTTGCCTGAGGTGGGGTGTGATGTGGGTTCATCGTAGAAGGCTGAGGATGAGTCTGGCTGCGGCGTTCTATATGGTCTTAAATTCCTGCAGGTGGTGTGCTCAGTTTTTTTGCTTCCTACGTAGAGGGTGTGGCTGTAGTCAAGTCAGCTGACGATGAGGGCCTGTGTCACGGGGCCTGTCGTGTGTAGGGGTAGCCACTTAAAAGCCACTTAAAGATCTTACGTAGCATGCATACGTAGCATTACGTAGCATGCGCAAAGTGACGGCGTTGATCTGTGATTTCATGGTGACCTTGTAAGTGATGATTCTGAGGTTTCTAGCGTGGATGCGGGTCCTAGGCGTGAAGGCCACTTGAAGAAGTTCCATGTGCTGCTTTTATTTGAGTAGATGAGTAAGGGATTGAATGTCCTGTTCAAAAGGCCAAACGGTCCCTATTCTATTGAATAGACCCCAACTTGGAAATCAAGATCCTGAAAAGTTGTTTATTGTGGGGCTGCACCCCCTTCTCGACCAGCCAATCAAGCTATATGCACCAGAGGAAGGATTTTGGTTTTGCAGGGGAGTAAAAGTCAATGTTTACCCCATTAAGTGATTCCCTTTGTGTAATGTGGGTAGCTGCTGTGGTACTTGTAAAGGGGGAGTATGATATGAGGCTAGAAAGTGGGCCACAGCAGGATATTGTCCAGGTTGTTGGTGTTATTCTGCCTTTGAATGGTATGTCACATCCTTATCTTCCTCCTGTCTTCAGACCCATATCTGAAGTTTTGATCTACTTTCCTAGGTGTTCATTTCCCAACGCCTTTTATACATCTTTAATGGCTCTAATCAGCGTGTTCTTACCGTCCCGGCGAGAGACACGGACTCCTGAGAACGTTAGCGTAATGTCTTAAAATAAAATTGTAAAGTCAAACAGAACTTTTCTCTCCATTTGTACCAGTCCCTTCTCATCTCATTTCTTTGACCTCTTCTATGTTTCTGTGTTAACCTGCTTTTTTAGGGTCGAGCGTGCAAAGGGCTCTGTCCCTGGTGTAATCGCTGTGGGCTTTTAACCAGGCCAGGGTCACACCCATCGGTTTGGTTGGTTCATGGGCATAACTTTTAAAATTTGCTCAATTTCATTAGTCGAAGGTATGCATATGTCAAGCCTTTTCCGGTGTTTAGCCCTCCTCAAACGCACCGGCCAACTACTGAAAACATACGAGGTGCCATGTTTTCCGTTTGGTTTCTGGACTACTTTTTCTCTTTATTTCGTAAGCAGCACGGCAGTAGTTGAGTGCTTTGCATGACATCGACCCTGTTACATGGATAATTGCTCTTTTGCCAGTTACATGGATAATTGCACATTTACTGATACCTTTGACTGCAAGCGAACTTCTGTTGGCCTTTGTGTCTGCTTTGCGCTCATGGCGGCCAGGGGCTCGCTTATGTGAAACTGTTTTACTTTTCATTTTCAGTTTATATGTCAAGAAAAGTCGGGTTAGGAGTTTGCAACGCAAATATCTCTAACTCGAGCAAACGCGAGACCCATTGCATTACCAATGCTTGTTATTTTAGAGATTGTCCCCTCACTCTTTTGGTGATCATTAAAACTGTCCTTTCTCTAGCCTTCTGAACATTTTCTTGTCTCTAAAACTTAGTTCAACGTGAAATACAGTTGATGTTGTCGGGATCTCGCCAATTGTTGATCAAGATGTGTTCAGTCTGCTGTGGCTTTCATTTTCAGCTTGAGATGGGCTGGTCTCTGTCCAGGTATCTTTTAGATATGCGTGTCCGCTATTGGTTTCTTTTTGCTTTGTTGCTCTTTGGGGGTCATTTCTTTCTGTGGCTCCTTGTACTGGGCGAAACCATCACTTTCCAGAGATGCTTAAACCTCTGTGCCGTTGTTAATTAGCCGAATGCCCAGCACCCAAGCTTCTCAGAGTGTGACTTCTCAGAGGTTCGGGTGGATTCAAATACTCGATTGAGTCAGAGATTCCTTGAGCATATATCTTCACCCTGATACTTCTGAAATGAAAGTTACCTGAATACATTGCATGAAAAGGCGTTTACACATCATTTCCTTAAAAAATTTGCAAACCTTAAAATTTTACTTCTGTGGACATTTTTTTCAATTTGTTGAATTTGAAACTCATTAAGGAGGCAAGGCAGTGACACTTGTCAGGTGCAAGGCTTCAGCACCCCTTGGACTGTTTTGGCAGAGAAATGGAGAAGGAAAAGTGGATAGAAACTGAGAACAGATTAGCCGAAAGAAATATTAATAACGTACTTGTTATCATGACCAGCAAATGATGCAAAAGACTGGACAACCAAATAGTCGAATCCACACAGGTCAAAATATAATGTATTCGGTATTTCTAAAGCCTGTGCCCCTAATAACCTACAGAGGTTCCCAATCAGATGTGGATTCAAAGCTCGTCAGCAATGTTCTGGGCGTAGCAAATAAAATTTCGGATATGTGGACATTCCTCAGAAATGTGCATCTTGGAATAATTCAGTTCGGAGCGAACTAGTGGAAGATAACAGCACAGAGAGAGCAAGAGGTCTGTAGGTATCTGCATCGAGTAGCGTAAGGGGAGCTGGGCCGGCTCTGTCTGTGCTGTCCCCCTGAGCAGCACCAGGGCGGGGGTTGATTGTTCAGTGACAGGGACGATAGCCCACGTGTCCAGCTGCGACTGACAGCAGAGCCATCCCTTGCGCAGCTGACTTACTGTGCGGTCAGTACGGACAGCACAGCTATCTCTCACCGACAGCACAACTCTTTGATTATGTCGTTGTCCCTGTCTTGCTTTCCACTTTGACCTGTGATCCGCCACAGGTACATTAAACCCAGTTATTTGGACAGCAGTGCCACGTCTCAGAGCAATGTCAATGTTTATGTAGGTAATTGTTTACTCCCAGACCATCTGGGACTGATGATCTCTGCCTGTACCTTTCAACAAGCAAAAACACAAGATGCCATCTGGGACACGCGGGGCTTTAAGTGGGCTGGGTCCCTCTGGGTCTCAGACCGGGTAGTAATGAAAAGCTAACATTGAAACTGGTCCTTATCGGGCCATGTGATCGTGTCCTTGACATTAGAGACAAAACCGTGCTCGATTTGTGAACAATGAATGTTGAAATCGTTAAGGCAATTTAAGTCAGCGATTTAATTCTTGTTTACTTCACATGTTTGACTTAGTCTTCCTTTCCGTAAGAGGGCTTATTTCTTGAATGTTAAGTTGCTGTAGTTTTTTTGTTCAGCACTCTTGTGTAGTGGATACTTTGAATTGAGTCCTTTCCATCTGTTTCTAATGGACTACTTTTGAGAGTTCTGGGGTAGAGGCTGCAGAGAGTGCAAGTTTCTCACAGATCCTGTTACAGATTGAAAAGGTGTTCAGGATGCATGATCATACAATCCTTGGCCTCTCTGCAGAGTGCACAGAGCAATGCTCACATTTGCCAATTGCAACTGTGGTTCTATGTGAATGGATGGGAAAGAGATAAACCGTCCTCATAATTTTGACCAGGAGCAAGTACAAGAACATGCAGTGCTTAGGGGAGCGGGTGTGTTTTGTCTTTGTGTGGGAGGTGGTGAAGTGAAGGAGATTCGAGGAAGTACATACAGTGGAGAGTAAGAAGACGGTGCCGAAGAGGAAAGAGGTGAGATGCGAGATATGCAGATGGAGGATTTCAGAAAGATGTTGTGAAGAGAAAAAGAGCACAGGTGTCTAACCTAGACTGCTGAGGAATGTGGCTTGAAGGAAAAAGGGGAATGATTGATGCAGTCTGAAGACCCCACCACCTTCCACAGACCTTGGTAATGTTTAATTCGGTCTCATATTTTCAGAATTGAAACATTTATTATTATTTCTAACAGAATCACTGTTCCTTCCCATGTATTTTATATAGGTAGCACCCATTGACTAAGCCAATAGTTCTGTTTTTTTAGGTGTATGTCAGTTATTGTTATATATATCTGCACGCAATAGCTGAAAGCAGAGAAGCAGCAACATACGAGTCAGGCAGCACACTATAGGAAGCACAGATATGAGTTTCCATGTTTTAGCTGTGTCCTTCCCTGCATAGGTCACGGCTCTTTCAGAGACCCCACAGCCTTTTCATCCTTGTTAAAAGCCCTGAGGGGAGAGAACAAAAGTCTTGAACACTCTACTTTTTCGATTTTGTTATCATTTTTATTGCTAGTTGATCCTCTTCTGGGAGCCCCTGGTGACTCTTGACTGGGCCGCGGCGTGACGTTTCTGTCTAACCGTGCAGACAAAGCGTGAGTGACGCGTTCCAGACGAGCGTAATGTGGCCTTTTAACAGGAAGTGACAGTAAGCCATGCCAGCTGCTGAAGCTGAGCACAAGCTGAACGGAAGGCTGGACTGTGTTGTCCTGTCTTCAGACCTTTCAGCAGAAGAAACAATACCAACAGAAGGTTGTGTGAAGCCCACCATGACAAACAGAGAACACATGCGCTCATTGCATCAACTCACGCAATGTCACGCACTAACCCAGGACACCATCACAGCAACAAACACGCCTTCAGCTTTCATGCACACAATCAGAGGGAAGCTTACATTGCGTGTGTTTGCTTGTATGTCTGTTATATGAAGGGGGAAAGCTTGCGTTTGCATGCCAGGTGCTACCTGATGTCTGTGTCTGTTACGTAAGGAAGGAAAGCGTGCGTCTGCATGCCCAGGTGTACCTTGTGTCTGTGTCTGTTACATGAGGGAGGAAAGCGTGCGTCTGCAGGCCCAGGTGTACCTTGTGTCTGTTATGGGATAGAGGGAAGCTTGCATCTGCATGCCCAGGTGTACCTTTTGTCTGTGTCTGTTACATGAGGGAGGAAAGCGTGCGTCTGTATGCCCAGGTGTACCTTGTGTCTGTTATGGGATAGAGGGACGCTTGCATCTGCATGCCCAAGTGTACCTTGTGTCTGTTATGGGATAGAGGGACGCTTGCATCTGCATGCCCAGGTGTACCTTGTGTCTGTTACGTGAGGGAGGAAAGCGTGCGTCTGCATGCCCAGGTGTACCTTGTGTCTGTTATGGGATAGAGGGAAGCTTGCATCTGCATGCCCAGGTGTACCTTGTGTCTGTGTCTGTTACATGAGGGAGGAAAGCGTGCGTCTGCATGCCCAGGTGTACCTTGTGTCTGTTATGGGATAGAGGGAAGCTTGCATCTGCATGCCCAGGTGTACCTTGTGTCTGTGTCTGTTACATGAGGGAGGAAAGCGTGCGTCTGTATGCCTAGGTGTACCTTGTGTCTGTTAAGGGATAGAGGGAAGCTTGCATCTGCATGCCCAGGTGTACCTTGTGTCTGTTATGGGATAGAGGGACGCTTGCATCTGCATGCCCAAGTGTACCTTGTGTCTGTTATGGGATAGAGGGACGCTTGCATCTGCATGCCCAGGTGTACCTTGTGTCTGTTACGTGAGGGAGGAAAGCGTGCTTCTGCATGCCCAGGTGTACCTTGTGTCTGTGTCTGTTACGTGAGGGAGGAAAGCATGCGTCTGCATGCCCAGGTGTACCTTGTGTCTGTGTCTGTTACGTGAGGGAGGAAAGCGTGCGTCTGCATGCCCAGGTGTACCTTGTGTCTGTTGTGTCTGTGTCTGTTACGTGAGGGAGGAAAGCATGCGTCTGCATGCCCAGGTGTACCTTGTGTCTGTGTCTGTTACGTGAGGGAGGAAAGCGTGCGTCTGCATGCCCAGGTGTACCTTGTGTCTGTGTCTGTTACGTGAGGGAGGAAAGCGTGCGTCTGCATGCCCAGGTGTACCTTGTGTCTGTGTCTGTTACGTGAGGGAGGAAAGCGTGCGTCTGCATGCCCAGGTGTACCTTGTGTCTGTTAAGGGATAGAGGGAAGCTTGCGTCTGCCTGCCCAGGGCAGTGGCGGCCGGCAGCTTTAGGAGGGAGGGGGGCGGGCGGGAGGCAGACACACTCATTCTTTCACACACAGACATGCACATCCATTAACAACACTCATAACATTCAAACATGCACGCACGCACCAAACATTAATTTTAAATGTTCACACACACTCATTCTTTCACACACGCACGCACATCCATTAATACTCATAACATTCAAACATGCACGCACGTACCAAACATTCATTTTAAAACATTACACACACACACACACTTACTTAACTTCAGCCTCGAGGTCCCAGGAGGGTTGGGACTGCTGCCTTCCCTCATTGGCTAACCTTAGGTCAGCCAATGAGGGAAGGCAGCAGTCCCAGCATCGTCACAGAGTGGGATGGGGTGATTGAGACTGCTGACCCCACTCCACTCTCTGACGAAGTGTCACTGATTGACACTCGCCCTGGGCGCTTTAGCGCTTAAACCTGAAGCACCTAGGGTGAAGTCAATGGGTGATGCTTTCCTCGTCACCCAGGGGAGGGCCTCGAGGCACCTTTGCTGAGCCGAGAGGTCACGCTCATAGGAGCTGTGACCTCCTCAGCCCAGCAAAGTTCAGCTCAGGCAGCCAGGAATCTGCGCAAATCGCGTATGTCTCACTCCTGGCTGAGCTGAAAATGAAGAGTGGCTGTCAGGCTGACCTTTGTTCAGCCTGACAGACACTCTTCATGAGGGGCAAAAGGTTGGGGGGCATGGCCCCTCCTCGCTAAAGGACAGGCCACACCTGGCCCAGGGTGTACCTGACGTCTGTGTCTGTTATGTGGGGGAGGAAAGGTTGCGTCTGCATGTACAGGTGACTCCTGGTGTCTGTCTGTTATGGAACAGAGGGAAGCTTGCGTCTGCATGCCCAGGTAGCACCTGATGTCTATGTCTATTATGGGACAGAGGGAAGCTTGCGTATGCATGCCCAGGTGGCACCTGATGTCTATGTCTGTTATGGGACAGAGGGAAGCTTGCGTATGCATGCCCAGGTGGCACCTGATGTCTATGTCTGTTATGGGACAGAGGGAAGCTTGCGTATGCATGCCCAGGTGGAACCTGGTGTCTGTTATGTGAGGGAGGGAAGCTTGCATCTGCATACCCAGGTGGTACCTGGTGTCTGTGTTGTACTGAAGCTTGAGAGAGGCACAAGGGGTTGCCTTTGGGAATGTGTTACTCTAGTTTAAAGGGAGGCAGGCGGGCTCTAGCAATAAGTGTTTGCAGGGGTTTGAATGTAACAGATGATGTGCGGGGCGCATTGCTGCTCGTCTCTGATCTGTTGACGTCTGCGGAGTCCGTCCGGTTATATTGATTGATGGGTCTGAGAGACCCCAAACGTGTTTACAAAAGACCAGATCGTAATTTAAGGTGAAACTCGCTGTCAGCAAAGATAAAGCACTCTTGGCTTCCTTTAGATGACAAAAAGGCCACTGTTGTACAAAATGATCTCCTCCAGAACCCATCCATCACTATATTGGTGAAGGTTTCCTCTCCAAATGTTAGGAAATAATGCGCCATAATGAAGACCTTTGGGTGACCTAATCCCACAGAAATGTTTCCACAGTTTGTGCTGAATTTTAGAAGTCTTTAGTTTTAAAGACTTCTAGCAGTAAAGTAATTAAACATAATACTAATAGTTATTTTAAATTGTGACTAATAAACGGGAAACACGGTATCTACTATACCGTGGCTTTGGCCCGAGATGAATATGCATTATCTTTCGTCGGAATTGCGTATCTGCGGATTTGGTCAAACTTTTTGATAACATGCGTTGCATCGTCAGAAGCGCCGCCTTCTGTTTATAATGGTGAGCTGTGTGCCTTCTTCGGTGTATTGATTGGTCCTTACAATAACATATTTTGTTGCGTGCTGGGATTTGGTGCTGTTAAATACATTAGACAAAACACATTAAATGGTAAATACTGGAATTCTGCGGTAATCTGTTTAACCCTGTCGTGACGTCTAGCAACGTGTTTTATTCACAATTCCATTTTATAGATCTTGAAACTAAGAGCGAGATTGTTGTCTCCCGATATCCGACAAATCGACCTTGATGTCAACCGCACTTACCGGGACCATATCATGTTCAGGGACCGATACGGAGTTAAGTAAGTCAAATTGTGTGTGTGTTTTTATAATGCATTACAATTAATGGATTCCATTCTAAGGGAAGCACCTTGTAATCAAAATAATGCATGTCAAAGAATGTGTACGTTTCTCAAATGTATTACTTGATGCCTCTGCGCCCTCTGGTGGCTAATAATGAGTTAGTTGTACCGCCGCATCTAACTTGTGCTCGTGAGCTACTGGTAGCCCTCCAGCTACATGTAAGTAGCTCTCCTGTGTGCGGCACAGCCGACCAAATAGAAGCTTTTGCTTAGTTGAATTAATATATGTATACTAAAATTAAAAAGTGTGGGTTCCAGACGAAAATGTGTGTATGGTGAATGTCCAACATATATTTAAAGCTGTTACTTGTGATTAATAATGACGCTTTGGGGAGACTTCTTACTAGTGCTATTTACCTTGGTGGCAGCAGCACTGCAGCTATGGATGTTATCCATTCCACGTCGACTAAGCCTTTTTTCATCAGTGCTGGTAACAATGTCTGAGGTGATCGCTGCTGGTAATCTTTCATATGGTGCCCACTAATGTAATTTGTCTGATATGGTCGCTATTACAGCGCTAATAATATTCATTGTAGCTTGGGATCATTTTCACTGAACATTAGTAGTTCTTATTACAGAAAAGTCTGGCGAGCCCAGGGGAGGCTCCTCCATAATGGTGCAGGAGCTGCCCCACTGCTCAGAGCTAGCAGATGATAAGTTAAATGATAGTAAAACAATGTTCTAATCATTTTATTTATCACTGTCTGTTCTGAAGGCAATGAAGTCTAGGACGGGGCCGGGCCATGGCAGGGAGGAGAAGTGGTGGGCACTGTAAGTGTGCATGTTGGTTTGGCTGGTCATCTTCAAACGGCCAAGCCAACATGTGCACTCATGTTTCTGCAACCCAGCTGTGTTGCACAGCCGGGTGGAGAAAAAGCACAGGTTCCCTGTGCCTGAGCGAATGTCAGACCAGCCTGCTCAGGTCAGTCTCAGCACCTCTCTCATGCTATGTATAGCATGAGAGCCGTGTCTGGATTAGGTGGGGAGCCTATACTTTGTGTCGCATGGACTGCTGGGACAAGAGGAGCACGGAGGCTGTCAGCAGCAGCGGCGTTCTCCAACAACCCCCACCGCCACCCCTCTGCCGCCCGGCCACTTTAGATTGGCAGCAGCCACCACTGGGAGAGCCCTGTTGTAAAGCTCTGAGATGACTTTTATTTTCGACACAAATGTCTTGTCCTCCTTCAGACTAAGATCTCTTCTTCTTTAATGCTGTACTCGGTGAGTTGTATTTTAACTACTTTCCCTGATAAAGCATAACATAACACCAACTCCTAAGGCTCCGGGTAATGCAGAAACCTTTCTTCTTCCTTTGACCTGACTGCTTCAGTGTCATGTGTGTTCAGTTCTGAGAGTTTTGACAATTCCAGTTCAAAATATACAGTCAGCGTCTAAGTTGAGCACAGACAAGAGTCACAATTCAGAAGTCCGCGAAAAGCAGAGACCGAGCATACAGGTTTACTCAGGTACACCTTCTCTTTTATTTAATTTTTTTAAGTGTTCTTTTGTGAATATTTGTCTAATGACATTCATCATATCACCACTTCACCACTTCATCCCTAACTTTGAACATCAAAGAATAACTTATAAATCTAGAGCAACTGTCAGAATGAGTCAAACCCTTGTAACAAACTCCCGAGCCCTGACCCACGCCCCTTGACTGCGAGCACTTTGCGCATGTCCATGGAGGGATACCGGACATGTGCGAAGTGGCAAAGTAAAAGAAAAGGGGATTCATTCCACAAACGTACCCCCTGTGCTGTTTCTCACTTTCATGGCACCAAGCAAGAGGTGAAAGAGGGAGGGAAGGGAAAATAATGGAGAAAAAGAAGACCAGGAATACAAGTAGCTCCCATATGATTTGTCGCATTTCGTCTCTGGCGGTTTCACAGGCCTAAGCACTTTGTCTCCCCTTTCAACCCCTGCCCTCTGGGACATTCTTCTGGACAAAGTGGTAGCATAAAATACACTCATCATCAATAGTGTACATAACCCCGGTCTTCTTTGGAGGTTGGGGGTGGGATCTATTATCCATTTTAGTCCCTGTAGCCAACAGGATCATGACGCCAGCATCAGTTGCCTTATTCTTGTGGACACTCTTGTGTGTATGAAGCAGTCGGCTCCTTAGCAGCCCATCTATCTAGCCGTTGCCCAGCATCAAGGGCTGTGTAAACATTCCGTTTTATGGCTAATTTTGTTCAGCTGTCACCAGTGCCAGGCTTCCACATCTGCATTCTTGTTTTAACAATTTTGGGGCATTTCATTTGACCTATTGAACACCTCACAGTGTTAAAAACTGTGCTTTTACACGAGACTTGATTCATTATGTCCAATATCTTCACCAAGTATTGAATGATGTGGTCACTCTCCGAAACTATGTGGTAGAAATCTGCTTTCTCCTACAGATATCTCGGACAGCCATCATGTACACCTGGGTTTTGGCCAATAGGGGTAAATGCACTTGGTGCAGAGAATTGTTTTTTAAATTTAAATCTGGCATTTCTATTGTAGTATTGGTGTATTCCAGAATCCTGGGCCAGAACTTTTCGGGAATTTCCTTATTAACACCTTGCTCCCACTTTCATTGAGCTGTTATAAGTCATTGTTAACCATAGGTGCCATAGCAGTATGTAAACTGATCACTACACATCCGTGTTCGATGCTGGATACTTCTTTTGTAACATATCTCAGCAGGGTGGGTGTCGTATATCCTCCATTCCCTTTGTTTTTCTAGCAGCTCTGATGTAGGCATTATGAGCTATAGACTGTCCAGCTGGTATCACATACTGAGCTTGAATCATCGCAAATGATCGCAACATCCCATATGCATGTAGGGCTCGTACCACTTTAACACCCGCTTCCACCCTGGTGCTGTTCTTATACTCCTTTAGCAGGGCTCTACATTGGGTGATACACTACAATTTACAGAACTTTAATGACTGGTTCTTTGCACACGCCAACACATTGGCCGCACACAAGCCGAGCAAACCACCAAGAACATGTACCCAGGCCAGCTGATGCACAGCAGAACTCAGAATGTGCAAACAACACTGCAGACAGCTAGGAAGGCACAGTTAGACACCTTTAAGTCTGCCGTGAGGCGCTATTACCAACAAATCTTGGAAACCAAGCCGAATGACCCTTTTAGACCACATCAATGCCACCTTCAACAGCAGCAAAGAGGTCTTGATTATCAAAGACTTCACTACACCAGCAGTCACCACCAGCAATATCACCCCATCACAGGAACTATGCAAAGACCTCTCAGATTTCTTCAGTAGCAAATCATAGGCATATACAAAAACTTCAACTGTCAACCTGACCCTAATAACATTGCCGCAAATGTACACCTCATGACCCCTTAAGGCTTGGTAGGAATGTAATTTGGGATTGGGTGATATAATATTAAAATCACCTATGAGTAACCTGTAGAATGTTTTTAATAATTCATTGTAAGATTAAAGTGGAATAAAGATTTTGGACTAGCAAAACATAACTATCCCATCAGTCCAACATAGTTTATTAGTGGTTGATCATTATGGACGCCTTTAGGTATTACACACCTCTACTAATGTGGAGCACAAGCCAGTGGTGAAGCATGCTACCATGGCAGGTGAGGGTCTGTGCATCCCGACAAGGAAAATGCATGTACCTAGTGAGGTGAATTATTATACAAGTAATCAAAGCCTTGTACATTGCTTTTTTCTAGAATGCCACACCTTGTTTTCTGTAGCAACCTCTAAGTCACCATTCTGCAAGGTGCCCCCTGCAGCAGAGGCCCCAATCTCGCTTTCTCTTGACATCTAAAACAACAAGAACACCCCCCTCAATGTACAACACATGTTGTATAGTCCAATCCGCCTGGAATATAACATGTTAAAAAAACTGCATTTGACTGACATGAGATACATATATAGTGGCCCTTCTAAGAGCCTCCCCATCCAGCTGTACCTCTAGTATCACATACCTCCCATCTGTATGTGTGTATGCAACTTTTAGTGTGCCAGGGGCAATCTGTATTAGTGTTCATCTTGGGAATACAGAACATTCTGTCCCCATTCCCTGTCTTCCCCATTGTTTCCTTAATTTCTCCAGCTAAATTTTAATAACATTTGTTTCTTGCTGATTGCAATGTGCACTTTATAATGTCTAGCTTGCAAATACAATCAGTTTCTGTTGGCGGCGGTACCCAAACCCCTCACATTCCGGGTAATGCAACTAAATTCACTTTTCATTCACTAATGGACAAATAGCTTTTTAGGCATTATGCTCCCTCATCCTTCATGCCCTGTTGTGCCCAGCGCCAAAAAGAAATCCCTGTATATACCTGTATGGCATATTGCCAGGTATAAAGTCGAATGCCTCATACGCCAGAGCACCATTGCATCTCATTCTCAACGATGCATGGTAGCATGCCTTAGCCATCGTACATTTTCCCTTCTGGGCATTGACCAAAACATAGGCACTGTCAAACCTACCCATGGACCGTGCAACTAAGATTTCAAGTTCCTCCTGGGATGCTTGAAGAGCATGTCACTTACAAGGATAAGTAGTTAACCTAAACCTTGCCACCCAACGTCTCCTCCCCACGCAGAGTTATGTATAATGAACTCAAACTTGCACTACCCATATATTGTACAACCATATCTTCAGTCATCGAGGTAACGACCCGTGATGGCACCAGGATCTCCAGCATGGACAGCTCCTCTGATTAATCATCTGCTGCCAAGTTGATGTATTGTTCACGGTATGGTCCTAATTCTGGTGAACCTCTGTACCTCATGATGTCCTACAACAATTGTACCCGTTCCTGTGGTGCTTGTTCTCCTGTTGGCTTAGTCGACCAGGCGTCTTTCTTCCTCTCCGCAGGTTTCTTGGATCATCTCCAGGGATGTGGCGTCCCTTCAGTGTGTGGTCTATGCATACCAGCATTTTCCTTCCATGGCCAATGGCCACACCTCAGCAGGCAGGTAAAGAAAAATGTCTCCCCCTTGGCAGCAATCCATAGCATGGCTGGGTATAACAAAATATCCTGTACATTATGTATCAATAAGGTTATTTTAATCTCAGTGCAGGATCATCACTGACTTTGTACCTGTGGACATACACCTTTTGATTTTCTATTGCTCAAGATCCTTGCTCCCAGGTCCGGTCGTGGTAGCTCAATATTCTAGCGAACACTAGCCTGAAAGGCACCCCGGGCTGTGGAGAACGACTTGGTATAGAGTGTGCTCTCTGTACCACAAAGATTAGGCAGAGTCCCATTGTACACATTTTAGAGTATTCATTTCTTGACATAATCCTCCTTATTTTGACCTTCTTCCTTTTTGGGCTGACATTGTTGCGCCAAGAGTGTCCCTGCGCATCTGTGGCTCTAAATTGTGTGTCAACATCCATACTTTTTAAGTCACCAACCTGCTATCTCAGGTCTTGTATAGTAGGTCGTCGAGAGGCCAGGACAGATTTATTCTTTATCCCTCATTCAGGTACTTTCCTATGGTCGATCTGTAGCAAGCTCACCAATTTGATCTTGGCTTCCAGTGTTGTTTTTGAAACCATTATGGCTTGTAGGATGGCATCAAACATCTCGGTTTGGCTCTCCAGCTTTATCTCCACAGATTTCAACATCCCAGTTGTTTCTGTAGCTTGTTTGTGCTTTGTGTGATCAATTTCCTTGGCCGATGGGGTTTTCGCCACCTTGGCTTCACCTTGATGGCACAATTGAGTGCAATCTGCAACTCACAATCTAGGCTCAGCCTGCCGCACCATAAACAGTCATGCTTTGTCCTTTCAGAGTTGCGGGGCTAAGCTAGCAGAAGTAAAAACCACATAAGCAACTAATATACATTACGTTTATTCATTTGTCTATGATTCAAAGAGTTTATCAGGCTGATCAGTATTTGGAAAATGAAAAGGAGTCATTAGGTAACATGCACAGGCTGACAAATCTATGCAGCTTTGCTAAAGCGCAACTGGTCACCATTTTACATGGATACCCCCTATTGTTTTCTGGTACAATCAGTCAATTTTGAATTTAATTCAAGCCCATTTTTACTGGATCTTCGCTGTGTGTGCACTTTTTATTCATTCTCTTACAGTGGTCTTTTAATGCAAAGCAGGATGTCGATTTAGTATTCATTTCTATAGGAGGCTTGCACTCTGTGGTAAAGAGACTTGGTACACAAAGAATAAGCGAACATCACTGAACTGCTAGCTTGCCAAGTTCTCTCTCTGGGTTATTTAGTCTGAAACTCTGTTTTGGGTAAAAGTGGATGCAGTCTTGCAAGTCTGTTGCTTATGTGGATTGGAGACACGACCGTCCAGAGCTAGGGTCTGATTTAGAGTTCGGGCGGGATTCTCCATCACAAATGTGATGGATATCCCATGTAGGAAAGCGGAGTATTATGTGGGGTGGTGGTTAGTCCTCACCATGTAGTACTCTCACAATACCCCAGAGATTGTCTTTGGATTCACTCTAGCAAATCCTTAGCTCAGTCCTGGTAGTGTGGCAAAGAGCAGTCAGGCTTTACTAGGAGGAATATGTGTTAAGCATTTCACAGCACAAACATGGACTATAAATAATTGACACAGCTCAAAGAAACGGGACACCAATTTATGAAAATAGAGATTATTTTTATATAAATGTAGACACCAAAACAAACAGTATAAGTCCAGTAGAACCAGAGTTATCAATTTTAGAAACAATAGGAAATCACTGCAGAAATGGCATTTAAACGTTGCGTTAAAATCAATGGGAAAATGTCATGTGTTGTAAAAATTCACTTAAAAGGCGAGTTGCATGGAACCTTTGGGGGGTGCTGTGGGTGGGGGACCAGAGGTTAAATTAGTGCAGTCTCTGGGAGCAGATCATGACAGTCATAGCAGTTTTACCTGGCCTGTGGCGTCCAGGTGCAGAGTTGTCCTGACTGTCTGGCTGCTGAACGGGACTCGTGTTGAAGTCAAAGGCAGGGATGCCACTGGTGATAAATGACCACTTGGAGGTCGAGCTGCGGGGAACCCTTGCAGGTTCAAGGTTGTGCAGGAACTGGGACCAGGCCACAACAGTCATTTCACTTCTACCAGGTCCGTGGGGTCCAGGTACAGAGTTGCCCTGGCTGCCTGTGGTGCTGAATGGGGCTTGCACTGGTGCTGATTTTAACACTCGCACAACGATGCTGACAGTGGGATGCAAAATCTCAGTGGGGGCTGGGTTGCAGGTGTCAGATGCAAATTGCATGCTGTACCCACAGCGTCAAGTGAAGGAGTTTGTTACCAGGCTGGGATCCCTTGGCAGCGGTAAAGGTACAGGAATCCTCTGTAAAGTTACCGGGGTCCACAGGAGTGAGGTTGCAGTCTGAAACTTGTAGCCAGGGTGAACTATGACTCCCAGAAGACACTGGACCACCTGTTTTTTGACGATTACACAGCTGGCCCAACACCTGGTGAAACTTCAGATCCTGCAGGTGTTTTTACCTGCAGTTTGCAGGGGACTAGTGGCAATAGTCCAAGGGAGTCTGAAGATACTTCTGGGTTCCACATATGTCCCTCTGGTTGAGATTTAATAGTTTCAGCCAAGAACAAAGGTTGATCACGTAGTTCCCAGTCTGTTGCCTTAAGGACAGAGTTTCCCTGTTTTGCTTTGGATCAGTGGGCAGAGTCCGGTTGTCGGTGATGCAGAGCTTCTTTTGGTCCTTCTTTGACGTTTGGTTGATCAGAACTGAGGTTCTGGTGTCAGGGGTGTCCCTTAAATCCCGGATTTAGGGGTGTGGAGAATAGAGGCCAATGGGCAGATGGCTCCTGCAGCTAATTCGCCCCTGAGGTGACAACATCCAGTGGAACAGGTCACCTTTAACTACCCAGAACCCTCTTTTCTGGGGCAAAAAGTGTGTGTGGGGTGAAATGCAAAAAGGGGCACTTTCCTGCATCCCGACCCACGTATGATAAGTGCATTATATACTGTGGAACTTGTAATGCAGCAGGCAGGATATGTGTCACATTTGTGTCAGAGAATCCCATCTGCCAAACTCTAAATCAGGTCCCTAATAGTGAGTTAATTTCTATTTAAGCTTTTTCTTGGCATACTGAAGACAACAAGTATAATTTTATTCAAAAGTTATGTGGAAGTATTTTTAAAGTCAGATCTGCAGAAACCAGTTGTTAATGCAGCTTTTGTCATCTTTTTTTCTTAATTATTTGATAGAGACTTCTAATTGCAGATTTCTTACCTTAGAATTTCCCACAGACATCAGTCTGGATCCGGAGATTTTTCTTCGAGCAGTACTCCTGTGCGCCAATATGTGGCGTCGGTCGACTCTATTGCCGTCATTGGTGTCGAGTTCACTGGATATGACATCGCGAGTCGTATACAGGCCACCCTGGCGCGCTGATGTTGGTTCTTATCTTTCTGTGTCAGCCTACATGTAGATCCGAAAAGAGCTACCCCTACAGTCACTTTTTGACTGGCCTTTCCACTTTTTGTTGACGTTTTTTTACTTCTTGGTGCGTCGAGGATGTCATCACGGAAGACTGGCTTCAAACCCTGCAACTCCTGTCACTGTATGATGTTGGTGACGGCTCAGCACCTCATATGCCTGTGGTGTTTGGAGCACAACCACGACCCAAAGTTGTGCTGGGCCATAAACCCAGAGGCTAAAGCTACTCATGACCTGACATCTAGCTCCACTTCGCTCCTGGTCTTGGTTGAGAGGAAGGTCCTGAGACCGCTCGCCGATCCATCACCACTCGTTGTCGTCCCATTCAAAATCATTGGGACATTCGGGTAAGCACAAGAAGAATTCAGAGAAGCACAAGGGCTTTTCGACTTCACCCCGTTGGTCGGATGACACGATGTGGGAGAAGGAGCATTCTCGTTCTAGACCTCTGTCTTCGAGGCCTACTTCTGGGTCGGCTCCACACCTCCCTGAGTTTCGGGGAGCCAGAGCCACCCGTGCCCAATAGAAAGATTTTTACGAGGCCATGCGCCTCATCTTTGGGCAGTCTGGCCCTGTCGTAGAGCCTTCGGGCCCCACATGGATGGCAGGGGTCACTTCAGGTTCTGAGCTGGCGGCTTCGACTCCAATTGGCACCCAGGGATCCACTTCCAGATCTCAATGGGCGTCTGTCGTACCACTGTGACCTTCCCTGACGACAGTTCCGGCATTGACGCTCCTTGCACCGCCCGGGCCTGTGGGCGTCGTCAATCCTATACCCCTTGCCGATTCTGACATGGAGCCACAGCAGTGTTGATAGAACTGATTCTGACTTCGACAGAGATCTTGGTCCCAAGGTCGGATCCTGACTCTTATTCTTATGGGCACGAGTTAGACGAGAGTATGGGGGGGGGGGGGAGCGCTGGACCCTTTCTATGGACTGGGCTCAGGAACTGGGTGAAGCCAGTGGTCTGGATACCATACCACCTCCCTGGCAATGGTATGCTTTGTCTCCATCCTGTGGCTACAGAGGAGGGGACATCTATGGTGGTGCTGAGAGCGGCTGAGATTTTGGGCCTCTAGCTGCCTTTGCTAGCTGTCAGGACTAACCTTCTGACTGAGGTGCTCCAGCATAGTGCTTCCACATCAGAACCCCTTTTGCCCTTTAACGAAGTGCTCACTGATGTCCTGCTGAGGACCTGGTCCAAACCCAGCACAGGGGTTCCTGTTAATAGGCCAATAGCCCGCTGTAGGCCTGTGCCTAACAACACAGCTTTCCTGACCAAACACCCTAACCCCAAGAGCTTGGCCATCCAAACCTCAACATCCCATGGCAAGTTGCCTTCTGCTCCCCCGGATAGGGACTACAAGATGCAGAATCACCTTGGGAAGAAGCTGTTTTCTTCCTCCAGCCTGGCATTGCGGTCCGTGAATACCACTTGCCTATTGGGCTGCTACATCCATACTTTATGGGACACGTTAGCACAAGTGCTGCCACAGGTCCCTTGTGAGGAGGCCCGGGCCATTCTCTCCCAAGCTGTTGCTGATGGGAGGAACGCAGCTAAGTTCACGATCAGTTGTGGGCTGAACACGACCGACTCTCTAGGCAGATCGGTTGCTTCAATGGTGGCCTTGAGGCGCCATGCCTGGTTAAGGACATCTGGCTTTTCGGGGGATGTCTAATCCACTCTGATGGACATGCCTTTTGATGGCACCTGTCTCTTCAGAGACAAAGCAGACTCGGCGCCCAAGCGTTTTAAGGAGTCCCAGGCTACGGCCTGGTCTCTTGGCCTCGCTGCTGCCACTCGCCCCCCTCAGTCTACTTTTTGCCACTTCATGGCTATGGAAGGGCCGTCCAGCCACATCTGTTCCCTGGCAGCCACCTTGCCCTGCGTGTGCTGCTCAGCCTCTGTGTGGATGTGGGATCCAGCGGTCTAGCCAGTCCACCACCCGCCACCCCGCTGCAGCCTTCAACCCTTCCTAGTCTGATGCTTCCCCACCAGGGACCACTTGACAGCAGGATTCCCCATCACCTGCCCTGCTAGCACACCATCAATCACTCAGGTGGGTTTTGCAAATAGTCCGAAGGGGCTACTCCCTCCCCTTCAAGACTATTCCTCCATCCATGCCACCATCCTGTGATCAGATGACGGAGGATCACCTTGCACTTCTCTGCGAGGAGGTTACTGCTCTCTTGACCAAGGGAGCCATAGAGAGGGTCCCTGTGCCAGAAGTAGGTCATGGTTGCTATTCCTGCTACTTTCTGGTGCCCAAAAAAGACCAGGGCCTCCGCCCTATACTAATCCTCTGGTTCCTCAATCTCTTACTCAGGAAGGAGAAATTCTAAATGCTCACTCTGGCTCAGGTCCTATCTACCCCAGAACCAGGAGACTGGATGGTAGAGTTGGACTTGCAAGACGCATATTACCATATTACCATCCTGCCTACCTACAGATGTTACATGCGGTTCGTGGTAGGTTACAAGCATTTTCAATTGACTCTACTCCACTTAGGCCTTACAAGCGCCCATCGGGTGTTCACCAAAGTGATAGTGGTGGTCACAGCTTATCTGCGCATGATAGGGGTTTCAGTCTTCTTCTATCTCAACAACTGGCTGTTGAAGTTGGCCTCGTCTCAGGCTGTTGTCTCCCACCTCCAGACTACAGCGGACCTCCTGCATTTGCTGCAGTTCACTATAAACGTGCCCAAGTCACACCTGACTGCCTCTCAGACACTCCCTCTCACCGGAGCTGTTCTGGACACAGTACAGTTTTGGGCCTATCCTTCCGAGTGACGAGTCCAGGATATTCAGGCTATGATACTGATGTTTCCGCCTCTTTCCTGGATTTCGGTGAGAATGACTCTGAGGCGTTGGGGCATCATGGCCTCACGTATCCTGCTGGTGATACATGCCAGATAGCATATGTGGGCTCTGCAGTGGGACCTGAAGTTCCTGTGGGTGCAGCATCAGGGGAATCTCTCCGAAATGGTCCAAATTTCAGAGGGGACTGAGCAAGATCTGCAGTTGTTGCTTTTGAACCGCGATTGGGCGTGACGCTGATCCCTCTCCCTTCTCCAACCAGCTCTGATCTTATTGACAGATGCGTCACTCCTGGGATGGGGTGGCCACATCGGAGAGGTGGAGATCAGAGGCGCCCAGCGGAGTCTGAGCTCCATATCAGTCTTTTGGAGTTCAAGGCGTTCAGGCTAACATTGAAAGCATTCCTTCCCTCTCTCACAGGGAAAGTGGTGCAGTTATTCATGGACAACTCTACTGCCATGCCGTATTTCAACAAGCCGGGCGTGGTGGGGTTGTGGACCTCCTGTTAGGAGGCTCTTTGCCTGTAGGCATGTCTGGGACATCAGGGCACATCCCTGGTCGTTCAACATCTGGCGGGTTCTCTGAACGCCAGAACAGACAAACTGAGCCATAATGCCTGGTTGAACACAAATGGTGTCTCCACCTGGATGTGGCACAAGCAGTGGGGAGAACCTTGGCTAGATCTGTTCGCCTCTGCAGAAAACGTGCAATGTCAGCTGTTTTGTACATTGGAGTTTCCAAGACAGCACTCGCTCAGCAACGCTTTTTGTCTCGAGTGGAACTCAGGCCTCCTTTACGCCTTTCCACCAATTCCACTTCTGCCCAGAGTTCTCAAGAAGATCAAGAATGTCAGGGCCCAAGTCATTGTTGTGGCTTCGAACTAGACACAAAGAGTATGATATCGTGACCTCTTAGGTATGGCCATTGATCCTCTGATCAGACTGCCCCTTCTGGAGGATCTTCTGTCGCAGCAGCAGGGGACGATTCTCCACCCGAACATGTCCAGTCTCCGCCTTCTTGCGTAGAGATTGAGCGGTGGCAGTTGACAGATTTTGACCTTCTGCCCTAAGTCTGTAATGTTATCTTGGCAGCCAGGCATCCCTCCACCAAAATGGCATGCACCTGATGATGAAACAAATTGTTGGCATGGTGTACAGACATGTCTACTGACCCCCTCTCTGCTCCTCTTTCTGAGGTTCTTGTTCTCTTTCTGACCCAGCAGGGCTCTGCTCTGAGCACCCACAAGAGTTATTTGTCTGCCATCTCGGCTTTCCTTAGATTGCCTGAACAACCGTCCTTGTTTAAATCTCCTGTTGTTGGAAGATTCCTAAAGGATCTTACCCCTCTCTTTCCTCCTTCCCCATTAATAATGCCACAATGGAATTTGAACTTAAGTCTTACTTTTCTGAGGTGTGCTTCCTTTGAGCCACTTCTCAACTGCCCACTTCACCTGCTTGCACTGAAAACAGTCTTCCTTGTAGCTATCACATCTGCCTGAAGAGTGAGTGAGCTGCAGGCTCTTTCTTCAAAACCACCTTTCATCTTCATCCACTGTGACATGGTGGTGCTTCGTACTAGGCTTTTCTTTCTACCTAAGGTAGTCACACCCTTTCGTGTAGGCCAGTCCATCACTTTGCCTGCTTTTTACGCAACCCACATCCTTCTGAGGAAGAGGAGAGACTTCACCGCCTGGACCAAAAAGACAGTTGGCATTCTATCTTGATTGTACCAAAGAGTTCCGGGTGGATGATCAACTCTTTGTGGGTTATGTGGGTGCGAAGAAAGGTCGGACTATGAAGAGAAGAACCATCGCTAGATGGGTTGCTTTCTGCATTAAAATGTGCTACACATTGACTAAAAAGCAACCCCTGGAGGGCGTGCACGCTCACTCTACTAGAGCAACAGCTGCAACCACTGCATTAGCACACAGGCTTCCAGTCCTGGACATCTATCAGGCAGAAACGTGAGCATCCTTTAAAAAATGTACCAAACAGTACTGCCTGGACAGTTGGGTCTGAAGGGTCGGGTACTTTGCCCGTTTGGTCCTGCAGGACTTCCTAGTATAATCTTGGTTTGCAAACCCTCCTCTGGGGATGGTATTGCTTGGGTATCCATTCTAAGGTTAGGAATCAGCAACTTGAAGTCTTTATCAGATGAACAAGTTACTAACCTTTGGTAATGAATTATCTGGTAGAGACACATTCTAGTTGAAGATTCCTTACCGACCCATCCATACTCCCCGCTCAGTGAACTGATTTCTACAGATAGGTGCTTCCCTTTCAGGGCCCTAGGTCTGGGGCACCAGGGTCACTGTTCTTCATGGCTCCATGCTTCTGGCGTGGAAAGTCATGAAAGGAGACTGACGTCAGCACGCCAGGGTGATGCCTATATACGACCAGTGAAGTCATATCTGGCGACTATGACGCCAGCGACAGATGCGGAGTCGGCGTGCAGTGGTACTGCGTGAAGAAAAATCTCCAGATCCAGACTGATGCCTGGAGGAAATTCTAACGTAAGGAATCTGCAACTAGAATATGTCTCTACCAGATAGTTCATTACCAAAAGTAAGTTACTTTTTCTTCTATTTTATGTATCATTCTCTTGAATTTACTTATAACTCCGATTGTTTTATCAATCCTTTGCACTCATGTTATTTTATGATACTATTAAACTTTGTCCACATGATGAGTTATTAATAAGCTTTTGTTTTTTAATAGAGTTGCGTTTACCTTGTGGGAGATGCATTCGGAGGGAGTAGTTTTGTTTGAATCATTCACACAAATTATTCAACCTTCTTAGGGATATTTAACATTGTTTTTTTTCTCTCTAGGCAGCAAGCTTTATTCCACGTGTTAGCTGCATATTCCCTATACAATACGGTAAATTGAAATGCTGTTGTTCTAAAATAAACTGTGGATTTAATGTACACGTTCAGCAGTAACTGATCTAGGCTATGCTCAATTGTATGCAAGTTTCATTAGAAACGTTATTGTAAAGAACACTATTGCTTTGCATAAATAGTATTTGTTGGCTGCAGAGACACATAATATGCACACTCTAGTTAGTTTTGGATTTGGACTCTACAAGTTGTTTTTCTTGAGGAAGTTTTATTTTTACTGGTGATGTGCCGTCGAGTCTCAACCTCCTCAAGGTAATGCCCATGTCCAACTGCCCTTTTGTTAGATTGACTTTTACCACCACTGGGTTACTTTTTGACAGCTACCATAGGATTTACGGTCAACCTTATAAATGCAGCTCCCTTCCAGAACCCATCCAGAATATTTGGTTCCGGGTATTGGAGGGTAAAAAAGACAGATTTTTTTTGTATATGCCCTCATTGCAGGGCAAAGTACGCCTGTTCGGTCACACATGAAGTCTACAGTCTCTGCCTGTCGCCAGAGTATTAGGAACAGGATTGCGCAGTCTGCCACCTGTTCAAAAGTAAAAAGACACTTCACACCAGACGTGACCACCAGCTAGCCTATATTACGGAGATGGCGGTGGAAACAGAATTCTCCCCAGAAGAGGAACAACAACTTCAAGTTGCCGGAGATGAAGAAGGCGAGGCTGTAACAGAAAGAGGTGCCATCTTGGCCAGTCTGCACTGTGTCCCATCGGATGAGTTTAGCCAGCATGAAGAAGATGGGGAGTCAGTCTTGCGGGTATCTGAACAATCACGCAGCTAGAGTCTATTGGGTGCATGGCCCAGGATGAGAACCAAGCCAAGGTCCGTGAGTACACAGGACCCACACCACATAAAGAAGATACATTTCACCCCTGCCAACATTGCCTTGGTGCGCCACATCTCTCGGGTTCTGGCCAATACTGGGAACGTGCCTTAACTCCGTGCTGGAAAAAGTCATCAACTTCTGCACACACCCTGGTGCCAACCCCTTGCCACCCTCCAGCACCAACAAAACCATTGGACCTGAGCAAGTTCATGGCGTTGACACACACCTTATTGGAGCCAAGACATACATCGAATTTGAAAAAGGTATCCAAATAACCGCCAGACTTCAGTTGTGAAAAAGGTTTCAGCATCGACAACTACAACGCCAAAACCCTGTGCCCTTATGATGTAGGGAAGAAAGCAAACAGCCAAAACATTTGATGAGAATTTAGAATGAAATGTCTTTGAAAATCTTCAGGAGATTGAGGATAAAGCACCAAACAGGTGAGAAATATTTATCGGAAAAGTCTCAAAAAAGGAAAAGGCAGGACTCTCACAAGCCTCAGCAGACTCCAAAGAGGGCATCTACAGAAAGTAAAGCACACGTCATGTGCTAATTGACTTTAATCCCTCTCTGCAACCCATGTCTCCATCTTCCGTACACTCCATTGAGGAAGAGGCAGAGAGTCACAGTCACTACACACATGAGCCAGACTCACAAGAAGGACTCCCATGAAGCCCAGACCCATGGGACAATTATGATATAGTGTTACAAGACACAGACCTAAAACGCCCAATGCCAGCAAAAGCATCTCACCCTGATGATGCATCATCTTATCACAGTGGTATCCAGTGTGCTGCTAAATACCACAATGTACAAATGGGTAACACAGAGGAGGAGACAGACTTCCTAGTAGAAACACTCTCCAAAACAGAGAGATCAGTACAATATCTGCTAAGGATAAGTTCCATAATCAAGGTCTGCAAGGAAATTTTTAAAGCTCCAGTCAGGTCCAGTGTCTTTGAAATCACCCATTGACCCACCTTATATTAGGTGATATCCAACAACCGATTTCCTGATAGTAACAACAGCAAGGAAGAGGGCAGCTTCCCAAAGTTCTGGAGGCGCGCTACCTCCAGATAAAGACAGTAAACGCATTGATGCGGCAGGGAAGTGGGTGGCAGCTGGGCACGCCAGTCATTGCAGTATAACAAACTCAGTGGGACTCCTGTCCAGGTATAAAAGGGCAACGTGGGACAAGATGGAAGATCTCATACATCATCTCCCTGATCAATCCAGGAAGAAGTGGAAATACTTAGATGCAGGGGAAAGACAAGTATCTAATGCAGCTATACATTGCGCCCTAGACACTGCTGATACAGCTGCTAGAGGAATAAACGTCTCTATACTACTATGCAGACACGCCTGGTTACGTATCTCAGGGTTCAAGCCAGAGGTGCAACAACACTTGCTTAATGTCCCATTTGAGGGGGAACAATGTTTCGACCTGAGGTTAACTCCCAACTAATAACAATAAAGAAGGATACTGAGACCACAAAGAGCCTTACAGTTTAGTACACAAAAACTGTCCTTTCAGCGGTATCAGGGAGGAGGGAATTCCAAAAACACAGCTCCTGACACCAAAACCTATCAGAAACAGTAGTAGCAAGATTTAATACAGGGGAGGCTTTAAGCAAAGAGGGAAAGGCAGAGGAACTCCTTCAAGGGACCCTCTACTTCTAAACAATGACTTATCTACAATCTCCCCAATCATGCAACAGAATTAAAAAGCCAGCCATCAAACATTCCTCCTTGCAAACAAACCCTCAACCCTGAGCAGCTACATCTTCTCAGAGAAGTAATAAAATCTCTGCTGCAAAAGGGTGCCATAGAGCCTGTACCTCATAGACACCAAGTCCAAGCGGTGTACTCCCTATACTTTTTGATACCCAAGAAAGATGGAACAGTAAGACCAATTCTGGGTTTACGACAGCTCATCCTTCGCATCCTATCAGAACAATTCCATTTGGTAACACTACAGGATGTAATATTCTTACAAAAACACAACTTCATGACACTGCTAGATCTGAAGGACTCATAACTTCTTATACCAGTCCACCACTCACATTGTCAATACATTCTATTTGTGGTCATTACTACCAGTTCAAAGTACTACCATTTTGGTTAACAACACCCCCAGAAGTATTTACCAAATGTATATCAGTAGTAGTAGCACATTTAAGGAGACAGAACATTCATGTATTTACATATGTTGACGATTAGCCGATCAAGAGTTCCAGCAAACAGAGGTGCCTACACAACACACAGGACACTATCAATTTATTTCACAAACTGGGATTCACAATAAATGTAACAAAGTCCCACTTACAACCTCTTCAGATACGACTGTATCTGGGAGCAATACTCAGTTTGATTTCTTCCAAGGCCTAACCCAGTCTGTAGACGGTTCTCAATCTCTAAAATCAACTAGCTCTTTTTCAGGCACGTTGGCACCTGCCAGCCAGGGTGATGATGCCACTTCTAGGCATGATGGCCTCTTGCATAGCAGTAGTTCTACATGCCAGATAACAAATGCTCCCATTAAAAAAATATTTAGCATCTCAGTGGTCACAAGCGCAGGACAAATTAGGGCATCTAATGTTGGTTTCACCCAGGGTCCATCATTCTTCACACTGAAGGTCAGACCTTCTCTGGACCCAAACCCCGCAAGTGACTGTCACCAGATATGCATCACTCATAGGATGGGGCCAGCACATGGAGGAAATCGCAGTACAGGATCAGTGGACCGTTCACCAGGAAACAATTCATATCAGTGTACTAGAACGTGTAGCCATTCAGATGACTCTCAAAACTTTCCTCCCCAACGTAACAAGGAAGAATGTTCTTCTCCGCACAGAGAATATGGCGGTAATGTATTACTTTAAAAAACAACTCAATACACCTATTTCAGTTAGCACAAACTATTTGCAACTGGGCGATTGGCCACCACATCTACCTCCTGACATTATATCTTCTGGGAGTGGACAATTTAGTAGTCGGCCTACTAAGCAGGACACAGCAACAAGTCCAGGAGTGGGAACTCCACCCTCAAATCCTCCAAGAATACTTCCAAGGTTGGGGAGCACCAGAAATAGATTCATTTGCCATAAAGGAAAATGCAAAATGCCAAAACGTCACCTCCAGGCACCCACATCCACAGGCCAGGGGTAATACTCTATGGATGAATTGATCAGGGTTATTTGCATGCACTTTTACACCTCTCCTACTCATTCCTTATCTGGTCAGGAAACTCAAGACAAACATGTCTCAAAATGATTTGCATAGCTCCAACCTGGGCTCGGTTGCTCTGGTTCACAACACTATTAGAGTTGGCCATAGTGCATTGCAACAAGCTTCCCAACATATTGAATCTTCTCAGTCACAGCAAGGGCAGGGTCACACCCAAATCCCAAGCAACTCAACCTAACAATTTGTCCTAGAGTTTGATACCTACAGTTGCCTCCAGAATGCATGGACATCCTAAAGGAAGCAAGGCGCCCAACCACAAGGGCCTGTTATGCAGCCAAATGGAAAGGTTTTCTACACCATTGCATAGCTCAAAACATAGACCCTTGCTTACCTATAGCAAAACAAATAGAGTGCTAGTTGATTCATCTGCAAAACTCGCATTTAGCATACACTTCCATAAGACTGCATCGAGCAGCAATTGCAGCATATCTGCAAAACTGCAACCATCAGTCACGTTTCAGAATATAAGTCATCAAAGCTTCCTTGGAAGGGTTATAACGAATAATCCCACCAAGTACACCTCCAGTTCCTTCGTGACATTTAAATGTAGTGCCCACAAGACCAATGTCAACTGCTTTACTGTCCTTTGCAGTTCCTTTCTTGGTAGGTAGCTTTCCTTGTAGCTATAACTTCTATAAGGATAGTTAGTGAGATCCATGCACTAACCATTGAATAACCTTATTTTCAAGTTTTCCAGGATAAAATTTGTCTGTGTTCAAACCCAAAAATAATCCCAAAGGTTATCTTTCCTATCCACCTTAATCAAACACCGGATTTGTTTGTCTTCTTTCCAAAACCAGGGCCCTTCATACACTTGATGTTGCTCTCGTACTGCATAGAGAGAACCAAGACTTTCAGAAAGTCACAACCACTATTTGTTGCTTTTTGTAACCATATGAAGGGTAATGTCATCCCAAGAGCAGATATTGCAAGATGGTTTGTAAAATACATTGAGATTTGCTATATAAAGGCTAAAGAACCTCTACCAACAGTTCCAAGAACTCATTCCACAGGAAAGAAAGGTGCATTAGGGCTCTGTTAGGAAACATTCCTTTAACATACATTTATAAGATGGCTACATGGACAAACCCGCATACATTTACAAAACACTTTTGTGTGGATGTTCATGCCAGACAAACACTCACTTGTAGGACAAACAGTTTTACGCACATTATTTCAGACAACCGTGCCATCTTAGGTTAGCTATATCTTTGGCGCCAGATATTTTCCCAAAAAAGTGTATTGATGTGCATGGAAAGTTTTTTGGTGATCCGTCAAGGGGGGGCCGAGGAAAAAAAAAAAGGGGGGGAGGATTTGAAAAAAAGCGTGTTTACCATGTTAATTCCTACAGAGATTTTAGACATGACTGCAGCCTGTACCGCTGAACAGAATTAGATCAGATTTGGCAGAAAGGTAGCTCTTGGCCCCGGGAAAGCACACTGTTTATTATTTGGTGTAAATCCGTCCAGTAGTTTTTCAGATATTAAAGGAAAAATAAACTTGTATACCTGGGTGGAGCCTAAGCACAGATCTCATGGTGGGATGTGGTTGGCTGTCAGCACTTCAACCAGATTGTGATGGCAGCCATTACATGATAGCAGCCCATGGAAATGCATTGTAGTGAATGGCAGGTTTTGAGGGTCACAAAATGGAGAATGTATAAAGGGTGATAATGGATTTTAGTTAAAATATAAATCATTTGTTGCTAAGGTGATTTTACCCTGTGAAAAAGCTTTATGCTGGTATTTCATGATTCATGTTTGAGAGGAAACTGTTTTCTCATGATTTTTCCAAGGAGGGAGGTTCTCCAGAAGCTAAAATGAGTGCATATTTTCTGCTATCTTTCCCAGCAACATGAGAATGAACTCTGACGTTCTCAGTAAAACATATACTTCCAACTGGAGCAGACTGTCAGTTGAATCCCTTGTGTTCTACTTCAGCCTCCCAGAGTGTTCCAAAGAGCAACTAGAGTGCTAACAGTCTTAGTTCTGACAAACGTGTGGCACACTTGAAGCCATTTTGATTGAATCAAACTGGTGAAACTTAAAACATTTAATTTAGAAAGGAACAAAATGAGGTGTTTCATTTTCTAATAGAAATTATGGTTAGTGCTGTAGAAAGAAAAATTAGGACATGTTTTAATTGAGTTCTCAAATATCTTCCTCTTCTATTTCATTAAACTATTCTGACATGTAGACTGAAACATGCACTTTCAACACCAGCAACAGACTACCAGTTAACTCCTTAGTGATCAGCAGTTTACTACAGTGTACTAATGAGCAACTAGAGTGCACTAATGAGCAACTAGAGTGCTAGCATTCTGATTTATGCCTAAAGTGTGGCACATCAGACCGCCATCTTGAAGGAATCGAGGTGGAAAACTGAACATATTTTCTACTGAGGATACTGCAGCAAATGGGGAGATTAGGGAGCTTCATTACAAATTGGTCCCCCAAGATGGCCACCAGAGAAAATAGAGTCCAAATGTAGCACACATATCACCCAAATGCCCAGTGACAGAAGTGTGCAAAACACACAATTGTTTTTGTTTTTTTTTAGCGCAGACTTGACCCGAAGGTATGGGAGTGCTTTACATGAGCATCAGTTACATTACACAAGGACACATTCCTTTTGGGCTTAAGGTATGGGGAGATAAAGTAATTTGACCAGAATCACAGGATTTCGAGCTGATGCTGAAACTCAAACCTGGTTCCCCAGTTACAAAATCTGCAGCTCTGGCCGTAATGCCACATTCTCTCCCCTAAGTGTAACATAATCAAGTGATCAACTGGATAAAAAAATCAAGATAGCAAATAATTTAAAAGTGCTTTGTCTCTATTTGAGAACCAAGAAAATGTGTTCTCATTTTAGTTTTTTAGAACACTAGCCATAATTTCTATGGGAGTAAGACCCTGCCTTTTTTATAATTTCTATAGGAAATGCTTTAGGAATTACAGTTTTGATTACATCAAGATGAAGTCAGGCGTGCCACACTTTTGTAATAAATATAGAATGTTAGCAACCTCGTTGTTCTTCAGAATACTGTGGGGAGGCACTTGTCTGGGGGTACAGACTTGGATAACTGAGGGCAGGAAGGAGGGTGCAGAGGCAACAAGTTGGACACTATGGACAGGTGGAAGGGGCAGTGACAGCACAGCGGGCCATGGAGGGAAGGGTAAAGAGGGGCAGGGGCAACAAACCAACCATGGATGTCAGACAAGAGAGGTTGTGGCAATACAATAGACCATTGAAGGCACAATGAAGAGGCAGTAGCTGTACAGCCATACATGCCAAAAGGCCCAATTCAGCCAGGCGATTCCCGATCTTTTTAAGCCCAAGAAGGCTTTATTTTATCTGTCTCCTGCCTAAAATCTCCTCTTTTTCAATGTGAATCAATGGGGAAAATCAATTCCCCAGGTTTATTTTTTTTCAAAATCGGCCCTCTTGCCAAGTTCAAAATGTTGGCAAGTAGATTGCATCACTGAGGACAGGAGGAATGTGGTAGGGACATGGGCTCGAATAACAGAGGGCAGGAGGGAGATGGGCAGGGCCACCAAACTGACCTTTGCAGGGCAGGCATCAGGGGTTGCAGCAGCACAATACACCACACAGGGCAAGCAGGGCAGCAGTACATCACAACGGACTATGGAAAGGAATAGGGAGGGGACAGGGCCATGCACATGGACAACAGAGAGCAGAGGGCAAAGAGGCAAGGGCAGCAAGCTGACCATACCAGACAGACAGGAGGGACAATTACAGCATAACAGACCATGGAGGGCAGGAGGGAAGGGGGCACGCCAATGGGCCAGACAAGGTAGGAGGGAGGGGATAGGGGCCTGCAAATGGAAAATAGAGGGTAGGCGGGATGGGCACTGGAAGCATAGCACACCATGGAGGGAAAGCTGACCACAGGGGGCAGATGGGATAGGCTGTGGCAGCACAGAAGGCCATGCATGGCAAACAGGCGGGTTAATGGGCCTTGCGTCCATGTTGTGCAAGAAGGAGGGGACAGGACCATGCAGGAAGCACCTCAGAGGTCAGAAGGGATGGATAGGGGCTGGACACATACAAGAAAGGGCAGGGGAAGGGCCTTCACAACAGACCACGGAGGTAGCAGGGGAAACAACAGCAGCACAGCAGAGCCTGGAGGGCAGAAGGGAGTGGCAGCAAAATGGACTATGGATGACGAGAGGGAAGGGGATAGGGGCATGGAGCTCGGACAAGCAGGGTGGAGGTGGCAGGGACAGGTGTCTGTCGTCTGGCCATTCTAGGCAGGTGGGATGGTGGCAGTTCAACAGAACATTCCAAGTAGATAGGAGGGGCAGTGGCAGGTCCATGGAACATGGTGGGCAAAAAGGAGGGAGTAGGGACAAGTACACAGACATTGGAGGGCATGGGAAAGGAGGGTAGGGGCAGCAAACTAGGCACATAGGCTAAGCAGCAGGGCAATGATGGGGCATAGAATTGGGCAGTGGAGGGCAGGAGGAGTGGGCAGGGACATCAAGCTAAATGGAGAGCAGTGGCAGCGCATCAGACCATGCAGGACAGGAGGGAGGGGCTGGTGCATGGGCTCGGGCAACAGAGGGTAGGGAGCAGGTGAATGGGGCAGCAAGCTAACTGTTCATGGCAGGGGCAAAGGTCAGTGGCAGAACAACAGCCACACAGGGCTGTAATGAGGGAGTAGGGGCATGGAATTGGGCAATGGATTGCAAGGAGGAGGGGGGCAGGACAGCAAGCTTTGGTGGGGAAGCACACCACCAGTTCAGGCCCTGCATCCAAATCCTGACCTTCCCTCCAAGTGCATTGTGACAGGCATTTTACCGAACGTAAAAACATAAATCCTCGAAATTCACTGAAAAAAAAAACAAAGGTTACAGAGATGTTATAGTTAGGAAATAGAATTTTTTTAAAACAAAATTGAAATTCACTAAAAATCCAAAGGTTACAGGGACGTTTTAGTTAGGTTCAGATTGTACACGTACAAAACCATGGAAATTCATAACTCTGGCCCCACCCTGTAATATATATATTATCTAGTGGCGGTCGCCTCTAGGTAGTAATAGTTAGAACCAGCGTTTTTTTGACTTGCCTCTATCCTTAGCACCGTTTGACGAATCTTCACAAGATTTTTCCCCAAAAAGTATTGCAGTGATTCTTGTTGCGCGTGGAAGGTTTCAGGGTGATCCGTCAAGCGGGGCGGAGAAAAGGGGGTGGAAAGAAAGTTGTGTTTCCCATGCTAATTTCCTTAAAACATTTAGACACTTCTACAACCCCAACCACTGGATGGAATTACACCAAATTTGGCAGAAAGCTAGCTTCTGCTACGCAGTTTACGCTTTCGCTTATTTGGAGTAAATCTGTTTAGTAGTTTTTTTTCTAGAAATGTATGGAAATTCAAATTTGTATATGTCTGGCCACAAAGGATTTGCGAACAAAAACTAGTTAGTGCAAGGAAATTCACAGCTCTAGTTGGCTGCCAACACGTCAAACCAGGAAGTGTTGGCAGCCAAGACCCAGTAAAAAAAAAATGTTTAAAAAAAAAGGGGCCAAGATAGGGACACCGTGACCCCTTTGCTCTGATGAACCAACTCCCCGGGGTAATTTCTAAATTTAGTGGGAGGGGGGCACGCGCCTTGTGGAGCTTCGAAGCTGCAGCCAAGCCACAGCAAACACTCTACTGTTTGACAGTGAGACCTGCTAGAGGGACCTGTAAAGCAGGTCCCGCTGTCTAAAAGTGGAGCTTCCATCTCGGTTCCCTGCACTTGTGCAGGAAACAGAGATGTAATGCTTCAGGAAGCAGGGAGCTGCTGTTAAAAGCAGCTCCTTGCTTGCTGGAGCAATGGCACCACAGGGGAAGCCTTTGAGGCATAGCCTGCGGTGCCAGATAGCCAATAAGAGACATTTTATTTTAAAAAAATATATGGAGGCACAGCGGGGAGCCCTTGAGGGCTTCTTTGTGGCCCCAAATAAAGGGCTAAAAAAAAAAGAAAAAAGCTATAGCTTCACACTGAGCATTGAGGGTTTGAGTCCAGCTGGACTTGTTTCCTTCTTTTTTTCTAATAATGTACAAATTATTATTATTTTTTTTTTTTTATGACAACTACATTTTTCGTTTTGAATTGTGCACAAATTTCCTTTTAAGTAAATCAGAAATCAAAGCCAAAAAAACTGTCTCTCTCCCTCTTTCTCTCTCTCTGTCTCTCTTTCAATCAGTGTCCCCCACTCACACACTCACTCAGACATTTATGCACCTCTCACAGCCCTACTCAGACCCTCATGCACCCACTCACAGCTCCATCCAGACAGTTAGGCACCCACTCACACACCCACTCAGACTGTCACACACCCACCCACACCTTCATGCACCCACTCACAGGCCCGGGCACATACTGACGCACCCACTAAAACACTGATGTATGAACTCTCACACCCAGACACTGACAGCCACTCTCACCCCCAGATACAGCCTCTCTCACTTATTATCACACCCAGAGAGGCCGCAGCCAACTTATGTGCACAGCAATGGGTTGGGTGGTTAGAGGGGTTGGCCACAGGGCCTTACTGAAGCCCAGCCCTTGCAGGCAACTTCCTATTGGGCACGGGCAAAGGCTATGCACAATGCTAGGTCGGGTGCTTATAGGGGGTTGGTCTCAGGCCCTGTGGCCAAGTGCCGCTTCATGCAGCCCAAGGCCATACAAGGCGGTAGTTGGAATAACATATAGTAATTAAAATTACTGTACGTTAAAAAAACCCATAGAAATTAACTGGAAAAAAACAAAGGTTACAGGGATGTTATAATTAGGTTCTGAATTTACTCGTACAAGACCATAGAAATTCAGCAGTTATAGTTAGAGTTCTTTCATGTAATTATACCTCGCTCCCTAAGGTAACTATAACTTGCGCCCTCGCCATGCACAGTTGTCTTATCAATAATTGTATTGCAAATGTTGCAGTGATATGAAAGATGGCATAGAAGATGTAATCAATAGTAGAATATTTTGAGTAATTAGCTGTGCATGGCGAAGGCCGAGTTATAGTTACCTAAGGGTGCGAGTTATAGTTACTTGCCAGAACTCTAACTTTAACTGCTGAATTTCTATGGTTTTGTACGAATAAATTCAGAACCTAACGTGTTTCGACCGTGCTACGGTCTTGAACTCATGATCAAGACTGTAGCACGGTTGAAACGTGTTGGGTGTTCCTGTGTGCCAAGTAAATGCATGACCTGATATTGCTGGTGGCTTGTTTTCTTTAATGGTGGACTGCCATCTGGAGCTGAGAAGCAAACACTGCAATGATGCCCACCGCACAAGCCCAAGTCCGGAGGCTTGGGTGCCTTGATGCATTCTTTTGGTTGGATATATATGTTGCAATGTGGTCTGTAGCTAGTAAAACGAAGCACGCTCTATCAACTGGTGCAGGAGAGGAAGGACACACTGAGACTTCCAGGTTAATCCAATGCAGCAAAATAAATTCACTGTCATGAAGACTGTTTGGTCGAAACATGTCGGTGAAGCTGCATTATGCTGCAATAAATTACATATAACTTAACTTCATGGAGGGCAGCGAATTTCTTTTGTTGGATTGGATATATGTTACATGCATGTTCAAGAGCAAATACTATCCTACAATACTACATCATCACTCTCCCACCATTTCAGGAAAAAATAGACAATCTAACAGAGGAGCTGTTGGACATGGCATTAGTTACCTCAAAGAGGTGGAAACTCAAAATCACATCACCAGTTAAGACTTCCTTGAGAAAAACAACTTGTAGAGTCCGAGCCCAACACTAGATGGCAGGATTGTGCATAGCTTGTGAGTCTGCAGCACTACACGCTATGAATAGATGCTTACATGGTAAGTAACAGACCCCTTTCTGTGCTCTGGAAAACACTTGAATTTAGCTACCCTTATAGATATTAAGCTTTATCAGTCATTTCAGCCTCTTGTAAAATGTTTTTTTTTCATAAGTGAGGAAGCAAAAATTCTATTTCATTCTTATTGGGGACTTTGTCAACAATGTAGGTATGGGTTCCATTACAATTACTGCTCCCAGCTTTCTGTTTGTGCTGATTTTTTTTACAGATAAAAACACAAATTGTGTTTCTGTATTTATTTTCAAAAGTGGAATATACATAAAACTGTGCTTCTTGAGAGTGACTCCTCATGCTGTCCTTAATTCCAGACCAAAATCCGAGCAGATATACATCATGATGAGATTTCCTTAAATGCAGGAATATGTTAAAATATTTGTAAATATGCTAATGTTTACCTGTGGATATAGTGTTTTGAGATATTTGGCTTATTAATTTGCTAGAATGCGACAGGCACGAAAGTATGAATGCATGTTTACCAGTTAAATAATGTGGAAATATACAATTTTATGACTCTGTTTACTCACAAAATAAATATGGATAAATATCAAAAAGATTACCAAAAAATAAATATGGATAACTACAGAAGGAAATGTAAAAAAAAAAAAAAAAAAATGCCATAAAACCGGAAGCCCTAATTACAGTGACACTGTTAGTCCCTAAGTGGAATAGCGACTTTCTCTATTCCACATATGTGTTGTTTTCACTGTGAAGTGCTTGTTTGTGCACAGGAATTTATACCACAGGTCGGCTCACTAAGAAGAGCATATGAATTAGCATTAAAACCTGTGATCAAATGGGCCCAGTAAGCCAATAAATCCCTCTCACAATTGGGCAGCTGTACATTCCTTGTTATTAAATAGTCCCCTGCTGTATTAGCTGCCTCCAAGTTTATTAGTCACGAAGTATTACACTACGGTACCCTGGAGTGTCCTATGCAAGCTTCCTTGCCAAGGCTTGTTGGCAGATTAGGTGTGTTTGCCTAGTTTGAAGATTGATTATTTTTACAGAGACTGTTTACAAAATAGTAATTACATTTGCACAATTGTCAGGTTTGGAGCTACAATGCAGCTCATCATGGGTTTTATTTACAGTGGTGCAATTATGAACCAGTCTAAAAACATGTGGCAGGTGGTATTTTGAGCTGTACAAAAAATATAAACTAGCTCTATTCTTGCAAAAGCCACAAAAGTATTGAGTGAATTAAAAAGTAATATCCCACATTCACAAAGGATCTTAAAACTCTCTAGTGTTGTCAGCTTCATTAGCAATGCTTTTTTTTTTCTTTAAACTTGATCTACAGGCACCTTGGTGTGAGATGCAGCACTCCGCCACTATATTGCATAAATACATAAATAAATATAACTTTGCCAGAAGGGGACTTTAGAAGACATATAGTTTTGAGGAGCTGGGGAATCATCCACAAATTGGCTTTTCTACCAAAATTTTACAGCTCTACTAGGAGTCTGGAGAAGCACTGCAAATCCTATGGTGAAGCCTCACCTGGCATGGCTGTCAGAAACCTTTTATCTGGTGGTCTGTCCACCAAAGGCTGCCACATCACAGTTGGCAGTCTTTCTACCCTCCCTACAGTCACTCCGTTTTAGGTCGAGCGTGCAAGCGCTTTTCGACCTGTTGTAAGTATTCTGTGGGCTTTTAACCATGCCCATCTCATGCCCATCACTTTCACTTGTTCGTGGGCTTGCCTTTCAATGATGTAATTGGTAAATGCTGTATGTTTGTCCTGCTTTAAAGCGGTTTAGTTAATGCCTTGCAGACTGACCGTGTTATATGGATTATTGCACGATTTCCAACATACTTCTGCGTTGGCAAACTATTTTTTACTTTTGTCTCTCCCATTGTGCACCATTATAGCCATGGTGCTCACAGCACAAACAGTGTAGAACAGCGCAAACGCCATTGGCGGTATTGAAGCACTGGTCACATTGTTCACACCGTTAACTAATCAGTAATTTCTTTTGACTCTTCCCTTCTCGCTTCATAGCTTTCTCAAAAGCACTTGGAATTGATAAATTCTTCATGTAAAAAACACAGAAATCCTCAAAGCGGGTCTCCTGACACAGTGGGAGCGCTGATACTAAGATATTCACTGCACTCTGGAAACTCGCCCCATAATGCTTTGCAGGGCATTACTTTTAGAAAACATGTTTGCTCATAACTCAGTGTGTAGTGGCACAACCAAAACATTTACCACAGCATGCTCATTCTGTCTACACCATCTCTGGGTCCCCACGCTAAGTTAGTGGGGACCCCAAAATAATAACACCTCCCACCATTCAGTGTCTTTTTACGTTCTTTCATGGCTGGAACTTTTGTTTTACTGCTGTCAGTAATTTTGGGGCTAAATATATGGTTACTCTGCCATTCTCTTTTCATGTGGTTATGCCCTCTTGGGGCTAAGTATATGGATACATGACCATATTTCTTACAAGAGCTATTTTTATTGTGGTGTCCTCTAGGGGCTGTTCTGAGCATTACAGTCAACATACTACAATATTGGCAGGCACAAAAACTCGCCCCATAATGCTTTGCAGGGCCTTACTTTTACAAAACATTTTTGCTCATAACTCGGCCTGTGGTGGTCCTAGGACAATGGGGACCGCCTTCAAAACATTCACCACAAAGCACCTTTTCTGACTACATCATCTCTGGTCCTCCCCACCCCCCACTAGGTTAGTGGGGACCCTACAAAAATAAACCCTCCCAACATTCAGTGTCTTTTTAGGCACTCTCATGGCTGTAACATTTGTTTTACAGCTGGGAGTAGTTTGTGTTTTAAAGGCCTTGTTTGTAATTTCTTTGTAGTAGGCCTACTATCACTAAACATGTGTTATGTGCTATGCCCTCTTGGGGCTAAATATATGGTTACACTGCATTACCTTCTGCCATTGTCTTTTCATGTGTTCATGCCCTCTAGAGACTAACTATATGGTTACATGACCATGGTTAGTTACAAATGCAATTTTCCTTGTGGTGTCCTCTGTGGGCTGTTCTGAGCAATACAGTCTAATGCTAAGAGTTTATTTTTGATAAAAGTTTTTATTGGGTTTACATGACAATTGTATATGTTTTATTAATCTCTTCTTTTTGTAATTATGACCATGATTCAAGCCACCTTATTGCACTTTGACTGTTTGAACACTCTTGATATGTTTGGATGAACCTTCTAGGTTCTCTCTTGTTACTCCTCTGTGGCTGTCTTGTGTCTTTTATTTGGGAATTGTGTTAGCCAGCCAGCAACTCCGATGGTGGGGTGGTAAAAGTTGTATTCTATTGGAATTATCATGGCAGATTTAAATTTGGATGGTAAGTGGCAACATTTTTATTTTTGGCTGCAGATAGAGGAAGAAGGTAAATGGGAGTGCTTTAGTTATATGAAGGGCCACTGGAATTGTGTGGCAGGGAAAGACCAAATTATGAGGCAGGGTTGACCAATTTATGTGGCAAAAAAGTCCAGTTATGCTGATAGCTGTAGCTCAAGTGAGACCCATTGCATTGAAAATGCTTGTTCATACTAGTGTCCACCATGCAGGTCAGGGGCATTTTTTTATTTATTCAGAGCATAAAGTCCACTTTGGGAGTTTATTTTTATACTAGTACTAACAACATTTGACAAGCAGAAACTTTAAACATGTGAGCCACTCGGCAAACTATTAGCGCAGTGAAGGGAGCCGCCACAGCAGTGTCTTCCTTCATCAAAGTGATCCCTGCAAGGCAGGCAGGCATCCTCCAGTGGGGTATAAGACCCTCCGCCCAAACTTAAAATTGCCCCATTTGTGCTTCATTTGTGGGACTGAGGTGAAAACAGAAAGGAAGAGTTTTGCCTTTGAAATAGACATGTGAAAACATTGTCAAGCATTTGGGCAGTCTAGCATCCCCTAGCTCCTGCACCTATGGTCGAATTCTATTTTGAAAGTTTAGGAACTGGAGTGGACATACCCTTTGCTACTTCTATTTTCTTATTGTATTTGTCGTGAAAAGTGAATATGTGGTAGCAATAAAATAGGTTTTAGGTGAGTTCATACATTTCTTCTAGAGTTTGCTGAGAAATTATGCTATTAAGTGAAACGTGGAAATCCGCCATTCCCGAGCCACCAGAGTTACATATTTGCAGCTGCAATGCATTGGTGGCGTGCAAGTTGAACAAACATATCTAAATTGTATTTCCATAGCTCTGCATTGTCACTTGTATGTATACAATTTTGTGTTACAGTTTCTGAAGTGTGATTTCAGAAAATCAGACTGAAATTTCAATTACGTTTAATGAAAGAATGTCAGAAAATCTATCCTTATTTCTCTGTCATAATATTGTACTTAGCAATGGAACTTAGCACATCCTACAATAATTGTTAAAGAATCAAAAACAAATTCCATCAAGCCTATAGATGTTCTGTTCTTTTCGTAAAGAGAATCTCACTTTGTACCGGAATCCCACAACATAGTCTCTTACAATTATGAAAAACGTTATATTAGGGTCACAGGCCATCTGCACTTCAAAAACGTTTAACTTATCTTCAGAAATGGATGTGAATGAACTTCCTTAAGCTTACACTAGAGAAAACCAAAGCAGCCCTCATTAAACGTCCTCACAAATAACAATTTAACATAGAATGGCTCTCCGAGTTTCTCATTCCCCTCCGTCATGTTGAAAGATGTAAATCTTTGGAAGTCTGAATCAATATTTATCTTTCACGAACTCAGGAGGCCCTACCTCTATAGCTGGTAGGGCCTCGGCGCGCTCGAGGAAAAACGTAAACCTCTCCTACATTTAAAGAAATGCACACTGTTGTCTTGTCTTTCTTGGAAAATGGCAACACCATTCTCTCAGGCGTTCCCAGTGCCTATGAGAGCATTCTTACATTCAGTAGCCAGGTTGGTGCCTGGAACTACAAAGTATGACACTATCTTACCATTACGAAAAGACCTTCATTGGCTTCCTATAGATGTAAGAATACAATTCACATAGGTGTGCATCACTTTCAAGGCCACTCACAACCAGCTCTCAGATTGTCCTGAATCTGTTTTCAAATCTGTCGTGGCAATAAGAACTTGAGAAGCTATGATAATGTAAGTTTGGAAACCAAAATATTTACATTATGAAAAGTCGCTGTGCTTCTGAGCAGTCCCATCCATTTGGAGTTTGCTACCTGTTGGCATACAATGCTTAGAAGACCTCCAGTTCTACAGAAGTCTAAAAAACTCAACGTTTTAAAAACCTTTTGGTCTAGTCACTTTCACCTACCTTTAGTTAAACCTTTCAATCACTTTTGCATACCTTTCCCCTCTCCGCCTCCATCCTTGTCTTCAGCCTTCTTATTCTGTTCCCCGTTCTGTGTAAATTCTGTCTAGTCACCTCTGCATTGCTCAAAGCAACCTTTGGTTACTAAATTCAACCACCCCGTCCCTCTATATCAGATGCACATCTTGCTTCACTACCTTAAAAATCTATGATTTTTTTTGTTCCCTTCTCAGCTGTTGGTTTACAGCCATCACTTAGTAAGTAAATCTCTGATGTTTTTGGCTCCATGTTATTTTTAGAGACTGTGTTTTTTGAAAATGTAGTTATCTTTTGTTCATGGTAGTTGATTATAAGGGATTGGCATTGTTCCGACGTTGTTCTTGTATACAGTACGCTGACCCATGACTATCTGTGTTGCACTTGCTGAAGAATGTGAAATAAATAAATGTTATTTGAAAATTAAATTGCAATTGCCCTGCTCTTGATTTTTAGGAAGTTGGCTACTGCCAAGGAATGAGTCAAATCACTGCTTTGCTCCTCATGTACTTAAACGAAGAAGATGCATTTTGGGCCCTGGTAAAACTGCTCTCTGGTCCTAAGCATTCCATGCACGGTAAGGCATATAGACAATTCCAATAATTTATGTATGTAGAAATGAAGTACTTCTAAAGCAAAATATAAAATCTTAAATACTATTGTATTAACAGAATTAGATTGTTTTAATGAAATTTGTGAAAAAAGTGCTAATATTTATAGTTGTTTGAAATGATAGTACAGTAGAATTTTTTGAAATTGACAGCAGACTGCCATCTCAAAGTTAAGATCATTGTTTAGATTCTTCTGTAGCACTACTTTCTATCAGAGACTTTACTGCATCAGCTCTTATATGATCCTTATTTCGTGCATCATTTGGTGCCCAGGCAAGCTGTTATTCCTCCATATCTTCTATACCGTTTATCATATCATATATTGCTACTAATCAGTATAAATTTAATAAAATGCCTAGTCGGTTGCTTGTAAGTGAGCCCCACAACATAGACCCTAAACTTCTGAGTCTGTGGTACCTTACGTCCATATAGTTGGGTGTTGAGGGCTCTGCCCACTGCAGAAAGAAGGGTTTGGGTACAGCTTCTAAGAACTGCAGGACCACGATTCTTTAAATATGTTGCCCACTACAACTGAAGTGCTAAGAAAAACAGAACATGACGAGAGCATGGGAGTGGATCTACTCAATACACAAGCACATCGACTTCAAGTGCAAGTTGCATTGTTTTGTCCTGTGAAAATGACAACAGTACACAGACTCTCACCTGGCAGGACGTCCCACGAGACAGTAGGAGGTATGGCAGTAGTGGAATTTGAAGTACATAATCTCATCCTCGTGCCTCTGAGGCTGTTCCTTGATCCTTTTTCATTTCCATGTTAAGATTTCTCTGCTTGCTTTTCACCACTGTTCAAGGCTGTTTCTGAAACCTCATAATTCAATTCGTGTGAAGACCAAAACTAAGTGTTGTCCTTTAATTAACTCCTCAGCTTGTCGTCATATTAACTCTTACAATGTATTCCTTGCCTCAACAAATTTCCCAATCCACTCGTAATAGGTGGCTGTATATGCCTCCAGGTATAATAGTTCAAAAATATATTTGACTTAATTTACATTAAAGACGTTGTGCTCTCCTATATGTAGATTAAAATAACTTATCCAAAAGAAAATCCCAAATAGCCTTCTCAAGAAATTTTAATATTCAGTTTAGTTAAAATTTCGATGAGGGCTCCTTAATGGGCAATGCTGGTGACAGTTCCACTGGATTAGTGCCGTACTGAAACTGAAATGAGGCGAAACTAATCCAACCAAAAAGCCATTTAACAAAAGTGGAATGTCAGGTGAATATTGTGTTGCGGGAAATCAGTATCTCCAGCATACAAACATAGTATCAAACACTGTGTTGTGATGGTATAAGGAACAATCTGCAGATTAAGGTGCTCCTTCTTTTACAAACCTACAGCTTATAAAGGCAGCAGCGGGCACACAAAAACTTAACTTTATGCATTAAAAAACATACACGCCTGACAGATAATCTTCAACTGTTGATAATAAATCTGTTAAAATTTCAGTTAGGGTGCTGTTTTCTGGCCTCAGGGTAAAAGTAGCAGGAATGTTGGAAGGCCAGGGATTCAAGCAGGGGGATATTGAAACAATATCTACTCCCTGGAATGTTCTTTGACATACTTGTGAAAACAATCTCCATGAACAGTGCTCCATCATTTGCAGGGTGAGAGACCAATTGGAATCACAGATGAACATAGAATGTTGGCTTTCTGTTTCAGTCTTACATGCCATTTCTCCTGTCATTTAGACTTGGAGTTGACCATAAAAGCCGGCACGGTACAAAGGCATACTTTGCCTAACAAAAAAAAAATGAATGCTCTTGTGTGGGTGTACTGTGCTCAGTTTCATCCCCCCTTACATCTTCTGGCTTATCCTTCATTCTGTTTGTTTTCTGCACTCATGGAATATGACTCAGCTAAGGAGGAACATGCCCTTCATGACGTTTTTGGAAATATTTTTCTTCTGTTTTCTTACTTTTTTCATGGGCTCTCTTGAGTAATGCACAACATATGATTCAAGGATTCAAATCCTACTTCTCTGAAGCTGATTTGAACTCTTTATGTGTATTCTGCCCAGGGTCATGAGCCTCTCAGGCACACATATTGGAAACTCACATCTTTAGGAACTCTGAGATTCGATTTTTCAAACGCAAAATCGTAGTGAGCATCTCTTTCGATTGGCTGCTTGCTGTCTTCTTCCTGGATAGGCATAATGAATCAGAGGAGTTAAGAATTGTCAGTGCTAGGGACATCTCTGCTTAGTGTGACCTCAAAGTGAAGCATCAGCCCAACCCACGGGAGTTCCTTGAGGACTTAAAACCAAGAATGTTTCAGTGGGAAATGCATGTTGTCCTAAATGCTTGTAGATCAAAAATCAGTTATCTAATATCTTTGTTGTCCCAGGCCAGTGGCATAACATTATCCCCTGCAGCCCAGGTAGTCTGGGGCAAGCTCCAGAGGGCCCCCTTCACGCAGTACACTGACTGGGTCTGGCGGGAGGGGGGGTGGCCCCATGTACCTTGCAGGTGGGCTCCCTCAATTTCGTTATGCCACTGTCCATGGCAGACCCATCCAGAATCCTTCCAGTGTCTTCATGAAGTAGAATTTGTAAACTCTGCACTGACGGTCTTTGCTTCTGTGTTAACAGAACTGGAACCTCATACTAGCTCGCATGGTAAGGAGGGGAAGCCTCCGTACATAAGAAATCTAGTATAGGACAGACCGTTTTCAAATGTAGCATAAGAGAATTGGAAATGTCGCTGTGGTACTGCAAAGCACCAGCATCCCCTACAGACCAGCAATTAGCACAGAGTCACTCAGAGGTGCCTCACAGACTCCTGCAAGGCTCAGTGCTCATGGTCCTTTGATTGATCCTGCACTCAATGCCATCACATAAAACCTCGTCACTAATAGCCCTAGCTAATGAGCAGGTGCCACTTTCCGTCATGCTTTCCTTTTATTGTCACATTGCGAGGATCCTGGCCTTACTGGTCTGGGGGAAGGGAGCGCAACGTGATTTATTTTCCAGATTGTCTTCATCATTGTACTCTGTTTACGCCTGATGTGGCAGTTTGGGAATCTTGTTTTCTCTTTCAGATGCCTGGGGTTTTTCCTTGAATGATATCATTGAACAAAATATAAAATTCTTCGTGTTCTTCCCACCTGCAGATGGTTAATGTGTTGTAATGTTGATGTGTAGGGGTTTCTAAAGCGCACAGCTGCTCAAAAGTGTGTCCCGGCTTTAATCGGTATAATCAGAGAGAACATGAGGCGATCACTACTGTGAAAAAGCCAAGTCTTACGTTTTTTCTTAAATAATACTTCATCATCTATCTGTCACACATTCAAAGGGACATTGTTCGTACGAACCTGGCCCAAAAAAGAGTTGGATAGATTGACTGTTAGAATTCTGGCCAGATGGTTATTGGAGGAGCGTAAGGCTCTTATTGGGTTATAACAGGCAATGTAGGCAACTAGATAATCAGGTCCTGAATGATGGAGCAATATGTGCATTAACAGAGAGGATTTGAAAAGAATCAGTTTTCCCATGGGGAGCCAGTGCAAGTGCATAGTGATATGCTCTTGTCTAGAAAAAAACATTTATCAGCCTACCTTCTGCATTCTGAACAGCCTGGAGTCTTCTCAACAAGTACTTTGGCAGGCCGGCATATAGTGCATTGGCATAGTCAAACCTGGATGTATCTAGGGCCAATACCACTGTGATCCTAGTTGAAATTAGAAGAAAATGCAGAGTGTTTTTTGCCATGTGTAAGATGCCAACAACCTGCCTACCACTGAAATAATTTAGTTATGGAAGGACATTTTATTATCAAATTTAATCCCCATGTTTTTTCAGAGTCAAATTAGATATCCGGTGGGGATATCCCAGTAGGCCAGTGAACATCCAAATTAAAAACAACATTGTGCCCAAAACTGAGCACTTCCTGCTTTTTGGTGTTGCACTTCAATTGGTTACAGGTCATCCACTGAAAGACTGCCGAAATACAGGGTTGAATGGCATTCTGTTCAATGGACAGATCTTTGCAGAATGCGAAAAAAATCTGGGTGTCATCCACACAAGAAATAAATAAGAAATAATCTTATCCCCAAATGATTCGTCCACATTAGCCAGAGGGGACGTACAGATGTTAAACATTGAGGGGCTAAGCACTGAGCCCTGAGGAACTTCTACTGAGATCCTGTGGCTTGCGGAGGAGTAGGGAGGTAGTCATACTTCCGGACTCTTGTCCTCAAGAAAAGACTTCAACCATTTCCAGGCATTGCCCCTGATGCTGATCTCCCATTAAGCGTGCAAACAGCCTGGCATGTGAAACCTTGTTGAATGCTGCTGACAGGTTAAACAATACCAGTATTGCCCTACAACCAGCATCAATGGTACTTTTAATCAGTTCAGAGATCTCCAGTAAGGCAGCATCAGTAGCCTGTTGACCTCTAAGTAGTTGGATACATCACATTAACTTGCCTGAGGTTATAGCCATTAGAAGTTCAATTTTCCTATTGACTGGGTCCATCCACTCAGTCCCAAGTTTCTTGGTAACAGGATCCACGGGAAATTTTAATACATTATGATATCACAATCATGATAGATTTACTTAAGCTTCTTCTCCGGCAGCGTTCCCAGGTGATTCAGCAGATTGCTGTTTTTCTTCTTCCTGCGGTCTTGGCACTATGGATCCTGATGTCGCAACAGCTTTTCAAATTTGGGACTACACAGCACTTACCCTACTGCACACTGGTGAGAAACCTATAGGCTTCTGTTTTGACCAATTCTGTCATGGATATGGACACGATGTAAGATTTCTTAAAGTCTAACTTATACATACCCTGATGATGGTTTTTATACTGTCTAATCTTTAAAGTCATTCATCTCAGGGGCATGGCCGCTCAAGCTAGCCAAAAGGACGCTCTCCTAGAAGGCTCCTGGTAATCCCAGCGTTATCCTGCAACATCCTACCTAATAACCAGAAACTGGCCCAAGATATCTGCGGGGCATTACCGCAGAAACCGAGCCCGGTCATCCACTTCTCCGAGGCCAGGGAACCGCTTGATGAGCGTGTGAGGGGAGAGGCCTAGGGCTATCCTGCAGGCCATTGCGGAGTGGAACCAGGAGCTGTGGAGCTGGCTGGCTGAAGAGGACCAGAGTGGAGGGGGCCGGAGTGAGAGTGGGGCCTACCGCCGACAGCGGCTTGAATCCCACGTGGCCTCTCCATCACGAACAAAGTGCTCGGCTGCATGCACTCTCCTGGGAGCTCGGCTGGGGCCACTTGGCTGCGCTGCCTGACATTGTGCCTTTACCCTGGACAGGCCCTGCAGCTGGCCAAAGATTGCGGAGTCCGAAGGGTTCTGACTACAGGAGGGCCTCCCCATACAGGTCCCCGGCGATGGTGATAACTCTGCACTAGGTCTAGCTTTAGACAGCTGAGCGGCTGTTTGGCCTGATTTTGACAGGTTGTGTCGCTGGGTGGCCTCGTGAATCCTGGCACCTTGTGGGGAACCTTCAGATGAGTGGGGGGTGGTCCTGATCTATGCTGCCCTTCATTTGGGGGCCCCCTTGACTTTAGCTGGCCCTGCAAGGGGGGGGGGGCTTGGCTACTCAACGAGAACTATCTTACCTACCTCCTCAACAGGATCACTAGACTGGGCCAAATAACCTTGCACGCTTGGACAGGTGGCGGTGCACTTTCGATCCTCTCAATGCCGAACCCGTCCCCTGCTCTCAGGACTCTTGTTCCTACATTAGACAAGAGGTGGACCTCGCCACAGACACACCTGTAGAGCAGGTATCGGCTGGCCAGCCCTGTTCGCAAGAGGCATTGGTGCTTTCTCCCCTTGGGTGTGAGGATGGTTTTCTCTTTCCCACCCTGCTGATTAGCCCTGCTTTTTGAGAGTGATGCACTTATTGTACAGCACCAACCTGAGCTGACGGCTCAGAGGTTCTGGCACCAGGTACTGCTGTGCAGCTCTCACAGATGGGGGAAGAACAGGCAGCCCAGGCCCGTGCAGGCGAACACCATGGAACGCTACACAACTCCGGCCACCCCCCTGCGGCATACCCAAAAGACAGCTGGCAGGGGGGACCAGGATCTGGAATTCTCCGCCGAAGAGCCCTTGAGGGCGGTTCTGCTGGCGGCCATCCAGGACACTAGAACTGCTTTGGAGAACAAAATTGAGACTGTGGCCTTTGAGGTTAACCTGCTTTACACAGACCTCTGCAAGGTGTCTGATATGGTTCGGGTAGCTGAGGGTTCTATAGGGGAGCTTCAGGTTGAGGTGGCTACCTTACATAAGCAGATGGCCGAGGTCACTTCTCAATCAGGAGCCTTGGAGGCACGAGTGGAAAATGCGGAGGGACAGTCGTGACAAAACAATGTGAGACTTTTTGGGTTCCTGGGACGGGCAGAAAGGAGTGCTACAGGACAATTTGTAGAGTAATGGATTTGAGACACCCTGAAACCAAGTGGTTTGTCCCCCATGTTCACCATTGGGAAAAGCTCATCGGGCATTAGTAGCCCGCCTCTCCCTGGTGCGACGCCACAGGCTAAAATAACCTGTGTCCTGAATTCTAAGGACAGGGACTGCATCCTCTGAGTTTCCAGGAAAACTGATACTGCCCGGTATGAGAACCAGAAGGTCTCTATATACCCTAACTGCACTAGTGGAATGCAGGAGCCTGGAAAACGTTCCTCGAAGTAAAGGCCATTCTTCGTGCTATGGGCATCCGCTACATGCTGCAATATACTTTCCAACTGAGAGTGTGCTCTGAGGGCAGCTCTCACTTCTTCGATCATCCAGAAAACGTCTGGCCGTGGCTGGAGATCTGGGAAAAGGTGCTTAGAGGAGGGACTAGAGCCTGGAGGTCTGTGACTCAGGGATCTGGTGGTGCTGGTAGAACCTCCTTGAGAGCTAGAATGAAGACCAATCCCGGAGGCATGCAGTTCCCGGGAAAGAAAGACCCCCAGGGTGCTTATTCAGGTGGATGGCTCCATGGCATTGACCTGTTCTGGGCCCCTGTCTGGAGTGATAGGGGCGAAGGGAGCTCCTGAAACTCCACTGATGCAGGTTGACTCTGTGATTTGATGTGCCCTTAATATCATAATAAGAAGTAGAACTGACTGACCATTATTCTCTCTTTAAAGAGTGGACTCCTATTGGGGGAGGGGCAATGCTAAGTAGGGGCTGGAAATGTTTAATTCAATATATACTTATGATGGCACTATATTATGTATGGGGAATCTGAAAAACCTTCCCACATACAGTGGTAGGAAATGGTTGGGTTTGTAGGGGTTAGGCTGTGGGTCCTGACAGTGAGAAAAGTATTGGATTTGCAGTATCGTGAGTTGTTGATATGCTGTTTATCAGAGTGGGGGGTGGGAGTTTGGATTGTTTATCTGTGTTATGACCCCATGGTTTGGGGTTCTTTGTTATGTCAGTGCAGAGCTGTAGACGGAACACTGGTTCCCCTTCTGGGAGGTCTCCAATGTGGGAGACCCCTCGGGCGAGCATTGGGGAGGGATCACAGCTTTCAACACACTACATGGAATGTCGGGGGGCTAAGGGACTATTCCAAGCGCTACAGGGTCCACTCATTCCTCAAGTGTCATAAAATACAAATAGCTTGTCTTCAGGAAACACACCTTATGGGTTCGGAAATGCATAAACTGAGTAAGAAGTTTGAGGGGTCACCTATTTTCAGCCTTCTACTCCCCATATGACAGGGGGGTGGTTATTTGGGTGTCCCCTCCAGACACACCTACAGCGAAGCAGACGTGGAGAGATATTATCTAATATTGCAGAGCGTATTGGATAGCCGAGAAATCATTATATTTAATTTGTATGCCTCTAATGTTGATAATCAACATTTTTATAGTAGAATGTAAGGTCTTTTGGAGGATGGTGTGGGTTTACCCATACCCTGGGAGGAAGATTTCAGTTGCATTTTGGATGACTGCCACCTGACCAGGAGGAGTACTAAACCTTTAAAGGTGGGGCAGCTTCAGGCAGTAATGAATATCTCGGTCTACTAGATGGTTGACGGGCTTTTCATCCAGGGGTCATGAGTACATCTACCATTCACAGATGGATAACACCTACAGTTATCTGGACCGGTTCTTGGTGGAAGGTGTGGAACATACAAGATTAGCTGTGGTACAACACCTGGGCCGGTTTCTCTCAGATCATACCCATGTACTATTGACACTTTTATGGGGGGATACACCTCCGGGACTAGGAATTGGTGAATGCCTGCTGATCTCCTAACGGACACTGTTTTCTGGGAAAACGTGGTGACATACTTGCAGAACTATATAAACGAGAACTGGGGTACCATGTACACTAGAGCAGTTGAGTGGGATGGCCTTAAGGCAGTAGTGAGAGGAGAATGTCTGGGCACTGTCTGTCGAGTGCAGAGGCGGTTGATGGCAGGCCTCAAGTTACATGAGTGAAGGTTGGCTGTAAGGTGTCAACGGCAGATGTGCCTGCAACAGTGCTGGAGATACACAGAGAAATGCTCAGGTTCTGGGATACCCTGGATAGGAAAGGCCTTAAATCATATAGTCAGTCTTGCATGGGGGGGTGACAAATTGAGTAAGCTATTGGCTTAGATTCTGAGACATGAAGCAGAGATACCTCCCATTTTACACATTTGGAATGTCCATGCAGAGCTACAGACCAGAAGGCAGGATATACTGTCTGCCTTTTTGGAGCACTTTATATTGGTGTACTGTGCAGGCCTTCAAAGCACAGGGGGTGGTGAGAGACAGGTTCCTTGCAAGGGTCAGGCTGCCCCAGTTGCAGCAGGGGCACAGGCAGGATTTGGAAGAGGAAATTACATTAGAGGAGTTGGTTAATGCCATAAAGTCACTCAATAGATCCTAGGCACCCAGTAGGGGCGGATTCCCTGTAGAATTTGGTTCAGCATTACTGTACTTTACTCAAGGAAAAAATATTCAAGATTTTTCTTGAGGCTCCGGAGAGGGGGATATTGCTTGTAACCTTACGTGAGGGGATTGTGAGCCTAATTCTAAACCCCAGGGGTGACTTGGCGGATCCTTCTTCATACACGTCCCTCCCCATGCTTAATTTGGATCTCAGGAAATTGTGCAAACTTTTGGCGTCTAGGCTACAGACGGTGGTCCGTGAACTGGTTCATGAGGACCAATAAAGCTTTATACTGGCATGCAGCACCACCCACAACCTGCGTAGGTTTGCGCACTTAACACATGACACCTTGGGCAGGGTGGAGGAGCTGGCACTGGTCTCCTCAGACCTCGAAAAAGCATTTGATACAGTGGAGTGGGGATATCTAATGGCTGTATTAAGAGGCATGGTGTTTAGACCTAAATTCGACACATGGATACAACTTCTGTATACTGAACCCTCTATCCGTGTCGGGTTGGGCGGGGAAATATCTGAACCTTGGATTGTTGGATGGGTAACCCCACAGAGGTGTCCCCTTTTGCCCCTCCTTTTTTTGCTTGCAATCAAACCCCTTGCTCTGTTATTTAGGAGAGGGATGCGTCCCTGGAGAATCCGCTTGAGCGGTTCCACTCATAATGTGTCATTGTATGCGGATGATGCTTTGGTTTATTTTAAATCCTCTGTTGAATTGGTCTCCCACCTAATGCAGTTACTTGACACATTTGGCAAAGTGTCTGAGCTTAAAGTCAGTAGTCGCAAATCACTCTTTTTCCCTTTTGGGGGATTGATAGGGCAACCTCAAAATCAACTGCCATCTGTGGGGCTTTGTTGGGAAACTGGAGGGTTTGTGCACCTGGGGATCTGGGTCACATACACACAGTCAGACCACAAGCTGAGGAATGTCTTGAGGGTTCCATCGCTTTTTGGAATAGGCACCCGCTTTCCGTGATGGGTAGGGCGGTTATAGCAAAGATGGTCCTCCTACCGCGTTGCCTTCATCTCATCCAAAATTCACTATTTCCTTTTGAGGTCAGCTTTTTTCACAGGCTGGACACCCTGATGGTTTCTTTAATATGGACAGGAAAACACCGTAGAGTATCATTGGCAGTCCATAATAAAGATCTGGAGGACGGAAGGCTAGCTGTCCCAGTTGTACAATTTTATTATTATACAGTAAATCTGCAGAATGCTGCCAGGTGGTTGGCAGAATCAAACAATTGCGAGAAGCGACTGCTGTGGATCCAGGTAGGGGGAAACACCTTACTCCAGTTGCTGATGCGGGAGGGGCAGGTCAGAGTACCCCCTACCATATTTAGTTACGATCATAGGTGTGATGTGTCAGAGGGCAGTATGGAAGGTTACCTGCGGGGCACCCTTTGCCACAGAGCTACGATTATGGGATTTGGAGACCTTTCAGGACATTGATACAGACATGTCAATGGAACACTGGAGGGCAGGAGATTTATACCCCGGTCAGACCTTTATTGCATTCTAAGAAGCGCAGGACACGTTTGGGGTGGGCCCTGGCCAGTTTCTACATTACACTAAACTTGAGAATGTGGCAAAGGAGTTATGGATAGATTTTCCGGGGGCCCCCCAGGCCTCCGAAGTCCTTGATGGGCTTATCACGTGGAGGGAGGGGCAACACTTAATTACATTGTTTTATGAGGCCCTTCGGGTGACATGCGGAAACGCCCCTTTACGGTGCACAGAGCCTGGGAATATGAATTGAGTGCACCCATTACGGATTCTGACTGAACCAGGGCATCTGCTCTGGTGCGTACAGTTTCTTGTAACAATAGATTCAAACTGCTTAAATGCATGCGATGTGGAGAACTAGGAGCCACCCTCTTGCACCTGTTTTGGGACTGTGCCAGGGTCCAGTCTTTCTTGGGGACAAGTGTCACCATAAATTGAGAAAGCCTCTGGAGTAGTGATTCATCTAATACCGATTGCCTGTTTACTGGGAGTGGTGGGCAGGCCCAGGGGACCGAAAATCCCGTACAAACTTACCCTACTTGCTGTTCTCCTAATGAAATGCTGGGTGGCTGTTGGGAGGATGGGGGCTAGAGTTCCGCTGGTGGCTTAGTGGTTACATGATCTTACCGAATGGGGGTGGCAGTAGAACACCACGTTCGGCTGTCATTCACAGATGAAAAAGCAGCTTAAGTGATATTGCTCTGGGCCCAATTGCTTGAGGTTTAATGAGAATGCAGATTCGTTCATAGACGAAAGCTCTGAGACAGAGGAGTAAATTCTGTTGAGGTTTACCCTACTAGATATTTGACGACCAGATGGGGAAATTCTGTAGTAACTCTGTACTGAAGTTTGGTGCTCCCAGACTTGGTCTACTTTCTACTGTTTTTTTCCTCTTTTCACCGCCTGCATTTCCTAGTCTCTGATATGCCTGCCATGTGAACTCTCTTTCTTTCTATGACTTCCAATGCCATGTACCCATTGGGATATTGTGAGTACTGTATGTTTCTGCTTTATTGGTTGTTCATTTAAAATAAATAAAAAACAGTTTAAAAAAAAAAAAAAAAAAGTAACCTTCATTCATCTTCATTTCCTAGAATGTCATTGTTACATGGTTCTTGCTGAGTAGATCTTGACCTTGACTCGAGAAGGAACTTCAGATGGTATCTGGAGTACACAAATGCATCGAAAATCAAACAACAGTTAAACACATACAGTGCTCCTGATCTTGCAAATTCTTCATAATCGATGGGTTTTATCCTGCATTCTATAGTTTACTCACCGTAAATATTTCCTATCACAGAAGGTGTTCATGCAGTCTTGTTCAAGCCATGTCCATGATGTTTCAGTAATAGTCATTGCTCTCCTGTTTTGCAATCAGTGTGTCTTGTATGTCTGCTCTACAGTAGATACTCTCTTCAGTGAAATCTTACTGAAGATTATTTTGCTGATTATCTGATTCCCTTCTCTGGTGTAATTTTGGGTAAGTAATTTGTGTGGAGCCAGCTTGTGCACGAACTCCTCTGTTGATGGGAAAGTAAGGAAGGTGTAGAACACAAATACTTAATTTGCGTATTATGTGAAGAAACTGAGAAATTGTGAGACTATGAAACCGAGTTCAAAATTAATTAACAGTGGAATGTTTGCTGGAAGAAAATAAATAGATTCTTAAGCAAGCATCTGGAAACTGTTCATGAAAGTGAGTTTAACTTTTCTGGAAATCACTAGCGGTAGAGTTTTGGCATTTAGGCCCTCATTAAGACATTGGCGGTAACTGCCACGGCGATGGCCGACAACATGATATCGCCGTGGCTACCAGCCGCCCACCCTCATTATGACCCTTGACGGAATTTCGCCAGAAGGCTGGTGGAATACCGCCGACGGTCATGGTGGCAGACGGCGGTAAGGTGGCGGTGCTGCCAGCAGCAGCGCCACGCCAGCAAAACACCGCCTACCGTATCATGGGCAATTATACGGCCTGCCGGTGTCTAGCTGGCGGACGCTGCTGCTGTGTCCCGTCTCCAGTCGGATGACCCCCTGCATGCAGGTAAGTCGGGTGCTCCGACAGGAGAGGGGTTGGGGGGTGTTGTGTGTTTGGTGTGGGGGGGGTGTCAGTCTGATTATGTGTATGCAGGTGAAAGTGGCGTTGAGTGTGTGCGTGAATGCCTGAGTGTGAGTGTACGTGTATGTTGTGTGTTGTGAATGCATGTGTGCTGCAGAGTATGTTGGTGTGTGTTGCGGTGTGTGGGTATTTATGTGTGTATGCGTGGGTGGATGTGGTTATGCATGTGTGTATGTGTGTGTGAAAATGTGTGGGGGGGCAGGAAAGGGTGGGGGAGGCCCCTGGAGAGGGGGCAGGAGAGACCCGTATCAGTGCCAGGGAAGGAATTCCCTGGCACTGAAAGTGACTGCCGCCATGGTTTTCGTGGCGGTACGCTTGCCACGAAAACCATGGTGGTAGGTGGGGTCATAATCCTGAGGGTGGGATTGTGACGGCTACCACTTTGGCGGACGGAGTGGTACATTGGCTGTTTATCTTGAGCCAAACCGCCAATGTCATAATTTGGGAAAAGGTACCGCAAGCCTGTTGGCAGTACCTTTCCCCAAATTACTGTGACCGCCAGGGTCGTAATGAGGGCCTTAGTTTGGAAGGTGTTGAATCATCAAAGGCAAGTCCCACAGATCTTTGTACAGGATTCTAAAGCATCTGACTTTTGCCCTATGTTGCATTTGGGTTCACCCATTTCACACTGCACTTCCTCCAGCAGTCCAATAAAATTACTGGTTTTATTTAATTAAACTTAGTGCGTTCAGCCACACAGAAGAGTTTTCTTTTCTACATATTGGATCATGGGCCTTTTAGTCCCTTTATTCTACTAAGTGTTAGCTTGAGATGGCGTAGCAGGTGAAGTATTGTGGAAACTTTTCAGGCTCATCTGACCAAATAAACTACACTCACTTCATCCAAATGAAGTAAAAAAGATGCTGAGACTAGATATTTTAAACATATCTGGTTCCACATTCTCTTTAGGTCTGCGCCTGCTACTAAATGCAAAAGGTAGCGTTACAGGGATATAACGTTTTCCTTTTTGCTTGGAATACAGGTCTCCAAAGATGTGACTCAATTTACTTTTTGTTTACATTGAGTTGAGTGAATGCTACCATCTGAAGCCCCTTAAACCAGCCTCTCCAGCAAGTTTGTTTGCTTGTATATCTAAATACCCTATAAAACGCTGGCTATGTATATTTGTAAGAAAACATATTTACGTTTTAGTGGGTGGTTTTACAAATATTTTTAGAACCAACTGTTGATTTTATTTCAGTTTAACAAGTAAATGACTATATCACTTACATGTTTTCTAAATATTTTATCTACTTAGAATGGAGACCATCCTCTAAGAAAACTTTCTGGTGATGCAGTGTTTTTGTCTTTCTTGAGGTCTTAATTCATTATGGATTATGTTCCTGTTTGAGATAGCACTTAAGTCAGCATCCAGCTCATTTAACCAATGTTTAATTGACCCAAATTTGATGAGCATCTGTGAAACCTGTTTGAAAATCTCTTCAGGAGGGATTTATTTTTGGATGGAAGAGTCCAAACAGGGAAAGCATTTAATTTCGAACAGTGTCTGCATTATACTAACTGGCTCCTTAACAAACTGTGTTGGAAGAATTTTGAGACTCAGTGTGAACTTCAAACTGTGTCAGTACATCTCCCGATTATCTGCTCTCATGAGGAGAAACATAATGACCTTTCACAATCCAGGAAACCCTCGGGCGCAGAGGGAGCCGGACTTGTGCCCTAACTGTGTGTTTCTGCCAAATAACTTCTCACCTCAGAAAGTTTTAGAAATGCTTCCTCTAATCGAGGTTTGTAACAGAGATGTGCATTGGAAATATTGTGCGCCCATCGGAAAGGCACGTGGCAGTTGTGTCTTCAGCGAAGCAAACTCATGCAGCCAGCGAACATCTTATGAGGTTCTTGCCTTCACAGGGCAAACATTTACATTCCAGCAATGGTCGATGAAATATGGATAGAAGTTATGCTGTTTCATACCCAGACAGCTTACTCTGTAGATAGCTTCCTTCATTGTGAAATAGCTCAAATTCTTAACTATAGCTATTAATAAAAACATTTCCACAGTGTTACTTTAAAATTGCTGCCGTCGAAAAAGCAGCCCCATTCCCTCTGTGTTCCTGTTGCTGCATTCGATGATGCAGCTCTGCTCGATGTATCTGTAGATGCCACAGTCACTGTCTTGGTATTCCAGGATCAGACATCTCATTCTGGCGTGTAGCCTGGGCGTCCCCAAATACACACTTGAACTATAGGGATCGTCTCATTTGTAGAAGAGATTAAACCTAGATTAACACTTGTGAAGCCTTAGTGATGGTAATGCAGTGCTATACAAACCTCTATTAATATAACATAAAACATCCCAGCATTATGTGTACAAATGCAAAATTCGCTTTAGGTCTTCCTAATAAAAGCCTGATGTAAAGTCAGGCCCTTGTTTTTTATGAGCGAATAGAGGGAAGACGTCGTAAATGGGATTCTAGTTGCTCTCAAAAGTGGATATCTTAAAGGTCGCTATTTTTGTACTCTCGCAATCTTGCCAGTTTATTCTGTTTGATTTGATTAGGCTGAAAATCATTTCCCAGGGGTTTTATAAATTAATGGACAGGCACTATGTAATCCTAGTTTAACATGCTAGATATATTCAAAGGGGAAACCTTTGTTATTTTCTTTTGAGTGCCTAAGTAAATTTCTCTCATTTTATGACTCCCATGCGATAGAATGAGATGATGGTGTACATACCTCAGATAACTGTAGTGTGGGGTTATAAACTTTCCCTTGAAATGGTTAACTCTGCTCGTTTAGAGCAGGGCTGCAGCTTTCTGCTGTGTTCACAAAAGCCTTCAGTAGCTCTAAGCCTAATTGCTAGCCTGTCACCTGTGTTTAAAAACTCCCTTTAAAAGTCAGAAACACAGATACCGGCTGTGAGGTAAAAGGCTAAAAGTCTTGCCGTGCCTGAAGTGAGCGTTCTCTGTCCAAGTTCCCTGCAATGTAAAAACGCGCCTTCCTGAATTTAAGTGTTGTAATTTTTTGAAAGGTTCTGGCTTTCGAACGCATTTGCACAAAGCTCGAGGTAGCATGTGGCCTAATTGGACAAGGAGAGAACGGATGGCCTTCTGTTTCTTCCCTTTGAACAAGAAAAAAACAGGAACTCAAATGTTATTTTCTATAGTAATCTCTTGAAGGAAGAGAGAAATTGAGTTAGTGCTAATAGCAGCTATAAAGTGTTGCATTGCAAATACAAAACACGGTTTTAATGATTTTTAAAGTGAGAGGTTAGTCGTTAGATATTGTAATATATGAGTGAAATAAAGAAAAACAGAAAAAAAACAATATAATCTATACAAACAAATATTGGCAAATATCTCAAATACATGTCAATGGGGTGGACTACTCTTAGGCCTTAAGCAATGCCGTCCATTCGATGCCATTTGCGTGGGATGGTAACAAAGTTCTCATGCTCATATCTCAGTATGGCAGAGCGATGCTTATTATATTTCCAAGGTAGGTAAAGGAGCAATGTTGATCTGGGTAATATAAGTGGTACTAAACACTAAATAAACAAGCATTTGCAATGCACTGGGTCTCGCATTTACTCGAGTTATAACTGTTAACGTTGTAAATTCCTAACTAGACTTTTCTTGCCACATAAATTGAAACTGAAAAGTAAAACAGTTGACATAAGCGAGCTGATTCAAAGCACCACGGCCACCATGAGCATGAGCGCAAAGGAGAGACACAAAAAGGAAAAAGAAGTTTGCTCGCTGTCAAACGTATCGGTAATCGTGCAATTATACATGTAACAGGGTTGATGGCCAAGGCAGTAACCAAACTGCCCGAAGGAGGGACAAACGTAAAGCGTTTACCAATGATAAAGTATTTTTGAAAGGCAAACCCACGAACGAGTGATAGTGATGGGCGTGCGGTGGGCATGGTGAAAAGCCCACAGATAGATTACACCAGGCCAGAGCACTTGCACGCTCAACCTAAAAATTATCATTAATTTAATTATCAGCTTTTACTGGACTAGAAAGCACTCTTCAGTAATTCAATTTCAAAGTGAGGTGTGCCATGGTCAATGTCTTCAATATATTTGAGTCAACTTAGTACTTTTAACTGTTTTTCACTTGATCACCTTTCTAGAATACCATTTCATTTATATCAGGGCACAGGTTCTAAAAAAGGAAGTTGGGGGACTAACCAAGTTAGGTGGTATGCAAGTGATTATTTTTTTTTTAATATTTTTTTACTTTTTTTTTTTTTTTTTTTTTTAACATATTTTTATTAAATTTTCAATAAAATCAAACATTTCGATGCATCCATTTAGCAGCAGTGATAGGATGTTTACAGTTACAATAGTTTGCTGGGCGCTTATTTATTAGATTTAACAAACAACCAATAACTTTCGTACACCGCTAGATCCGCGCTTTTATGTCTGTACTTACAGGCATTGCTAGTTCGCGCATTTGATACTATCTTTCGTGCGGAGGTTTCGATGCCTGCAAGAGTTCTAGTTCAGGGCGAACCCTAAGATGGACGGGAGAGAGCGGGGGGCGGGGGAAGGGGCAACTTAACTTCTGAAGACCCTGAGTTTACTAATTGGGGACGATGGGCTGTGTGTATTAATTGGCTAGTGTGTATTTGGGGGTGCAGTGTATTTATATCTGTGCTTAGGCACCATTGGCAGGTGTGTGCGCTACTCATGATTACTGTGGTATTGCAACCGGGGTGAAACCTGCAATTGTCTATGTTATCGCGTCTGACTGCTATTCAGGGAGGTTTTTCGTCATTCTTTGTTTCTAGTTTGGAGACCAATGTGCCCCAGGTTTCACAGCCCGAGTGTCGAGGACCACCTCGCGCCAGTTTCGTTAGTACCTGATATTCAGCACGTGTCCAGCGAAGCGTAAGAGCGAGCCAAGCTCCATGGTCAGGGGCCTTAGAGGCCTTCCAGTTCATGGCTATTAGTCTTTTGTACATTGCATAAGCCAGGTCTACGAATCTGTGCATAAATTTGCTCCTTTTTGTTCTGGTCCTGAGGCCAAGTAGACAGGATTTGGGGTTCGCGTCCAAGCCCAGGCCAGTCATTTCCGACAGTGCAGTGGTCAGCGCGGTCCACTCCCCCCTTACCTGCGGGCACTCCCAGACCATATGATAAAACTGTGCTGCTGGGGTTTTACATCTAGGGCAAGTTGGGTCCGATCCAGGGAACATACGTTTAATTCTGGCTGGCGCTAAATAAGTCTGATGTAAGTAATTAAATTGTGTGTATCGGAATCTGGGGTTCCTTGAGACCTCGCGTGTGTGGCTCAGGGCTTTTGACCATTCTGTCTCTGTGATCGGGTCAGGCAGTACGGCATTCCACCTTTCTCGGGCTTTCTGCAGATTAGACTCCGGGGGCTTATTTAGTAGTTTGTATGTATTTGAGACTACTTTTTCACGTGTGTCGTAGCTCAGCATATGGTGTAGGTTTATTGAGATGTCTGGCTCAGCGTCCCCGGGCCCCCATGTACCTCTAATTGCATGACATATAGCGTGGTATGTCAGAAATTGCCCTGGGCTGATCTCTGTGAGGGCCTGTATATCTTCGAAGGACATTAGTTTTCCTTCCTCGAAGCATTCTCCTACCGTGCTTATGCCCGCTTCTATCCAGGTTGCGGATAGGTGAGAACCAGTTGTCACCCATCCAGGGATTCGTTCTAGTGGTATGAGAGGTGAGTAGGGAATTTTTTTGGCATCTTTTTGAATATACTTCTTCCAGTATGCATGTGCTGCTGCCATCAATGGGTTTGCGCATGTGCTTTTAGTTTGCTTGCTCGAGAGCCACTCAAGCAGGGGGACTCCCCGGAGTCGGGTTACCAGCCAGGCAGCTTCCGCCGACCCCGAGTTATGAATCCAATTTGAGATCCACTGCAGCTGTGCTGCCGCAGAGTAGAGCTCAAAGTTAGGGGCTCCCAGTCCACCCGCCGCCACTGGGTGATATAGTGTGTTGAGTGCGACTCGCCTTCTGCCATCACCCCATACCAGCTGCACCAATGCAGAGTTTAAACTGTTGAAGAAACTTTTAGGAATTATGATCGGCAGGGCAGCGAAGTGATATAGCAGCCTGGGCAGCACTAGCATGTTGGCTATGGCAACTTTTCCCAATGGTGAGAGCGGTAATTTATTCCAGAAACGCAATGAGCTCTTTATAGATGTCACCGCTCTCCCCAGGTTGCCATCCCTGAGGTCTTCAGCACTGTGATAGACGTTAACCCCGAGATATTTGAATGTGTCGAAGCACCATTTTAATGGGCCTGGTGAAGTGTTCTCTCGTCTCGCTGGGGACCGGCCAACCAGTGGGAATATACAGGATTTCCCCCAATTAACTATCAAGCCCGATATCTCTCCAAACTCGCGTAGCAATGACATCACCGGGGGCAGTGCCTCCCCAACACTGCGTATATAGATCAAAGCATCATCTGCATACAATGATATGACGTGGGATGTGCCGTTCCTTACCACCCCCCATTCTTCTGTTTTTGCACGGACACGCGCGGCCAGTGGTTCCATCGCCAGGGCGAACAACAGGGGGGAAAGGGGACAGCCCTGCCTTGTTCCCCTGCTAATTGGGAAGCTCTCTGATATGACTCCTCCTGTCTTCACCCTGGCCTGCGGGTTGGTGTACAGTATGCGTACCCATCTTATAAATTTTGGGCCTATGCCCATTCGCTGCATGGTGGCAAACAGGAAGTCCCATTCTAGTGTGTCGAATGCTTTTTCGATGTCTAGCGAGATCACTGCTTCCTCAGATGCACTCGGGGGGGTATCGCCCATTACGCTTAGTAGCCTACGAATGTTGAGAAAGGTGTTGCGTTTTGGGATAAATCCATTCTGGTCTTCGTGTACTAAAGTGTGCATATGAGGAGCTAGCCTGTTGGCTAGTATTTTGCCAAGTAGTTTGCAATCTAGATTTAGTAGAGACAGGGGTCTATAGGACCTAACGTCAGTGGGGTCTCGCCCCTGTTTCTGGAGGACCACTATCATTGCCTCTCTCATTGTGGGGGGGAGACTTCCCTTGATCTCTGCTTCTTCCATGACTTTTAGGAGATGTGCGACCAGGTGTGTTGCAAAAGTGGAGTAGTATTCTGATGGCAGGCCGTCTGCCCCTGGAGCTTTATTTCTAGGTAGTTGTTCAAGAGCCTTATTTAGTTCTCCTAATGTGATGGGGGCCTCTAATGTCTCCCTGTCATTTTGTGTGAGTTGGGGCAGAGAGGATTCCACCAAAAAGGACTCGAGTTGTTGGGGGGTGCATGATGTGCGTGTGCTGTATAGCTGTGTGTAGTATTTCCTGAATGCATCATTAATTTCATCCTGTGTGGTTGCTATTGCGCCTACGCCTAACACTATTGCCCCTATTGGGGGGCATTGCCGTTCCTCCCGCAGGAGCCATGCGAGCAGCCTACCCGATCTGTCGCCTTCCGCTTGTAATCTGGTCAAGTGATATTTGTAGTCATGTAGGCGTAGTGTGGCGTCTGCAGCTGCGTATTCTGCGCGCGCATCTTTTAATGACGTATATGGTGTTTCGCTGCGGGCCACTGCGTTTTCTAGTGCTCTTAGTTTCTTTTCCAGTTTGGTAACCTCTGCATGGAGTGTGCGTCTTACCCCCCATGTAGTGGAAATGCAGTGCCCGCGGGTCACTGCTTTATGTGCGTCCCACTCTACTGCTCTTAAGCTTGTAGTGCCAGCATTCAATTCCCAGTACTGCTTGAGCGCTGTACTCAAAGCGTCTTTAAATGCAGGGTCCTGCAACGCTTCCACTTGTAATCTCCAGGTTGGGATCGCTTGTCGCCTCCTGCCCCAATCTAAAGTTATTTTAAGCGGTGAGTGGTCTGATAGTGACTTAGCTAAGTATTCAATCCCGTTGGTTACTGTGCAAATGTCCCGGGTACCCCATAGCAGATCTATCCTAGTGTATACTTTGTGTGGTACTGAGTAAAATGAGTATTCTCTGCGCTGCGGGTGCTTCATGCGCCACAAATCGCAGATACCCATGTCACTGGCCCATGTCACCAGTGGGCACCCGGGGCGTCTGTTGGCCGCTGAATGTGTGGGGGGGCTTGACCTATCCAATGTCAGGTCCGGCGTATTATTGAAATCACCACCCCATATTGCAGGTGCTGCAGGGTTAGTCAATAGAGCTGGGGTGAGCGTGTTCAGGAACACAGGCAACGCAGTGTTCGGGGCGTATACTCCTATGAGTGACAATTGTTTTCCGTCTAATTTACCCTCCACCACCACGTACCTACCTCCCTGGTCTATCCTGTATGATGTTAGAAGAAATGGAACACTCCCTGCCATCCATATCAGGACCCCCCTCTCAAAGGTTGAATAAGATGTGCCTACGATCTGACCTCCCCATCTATTCCGCAGTTCTTGTAAGTCTGGGTCCAGTAGGTGGGTTTCTTGTAAAATTGCAATGTGTGTGCCCTGGCGTTTGAGTCTTGCATGCACCCTGGACCTTTTTCTGTGGTTCCCTAGACCCCTGACATTCCAGGTGACTATGATATATTTGCTTACGTTGTGGGCTGTTTGCTGGGCCATGTTTGTTTCGTAGTGGTGCATCTAACAGTCTGGTCCCTGATGGGGTCCAAGCAGTCCTCCCCCTCCCCATCGCCACTACAGCCCGTTCCCCAACCTCCATCTATGTATCTTGTGTTATGCGCAGACCTGCGGTGTACAAACTGGTAATTACCCTCCCTCCCTCCCCAACTGGATCCCAACCCCAACTGTGAACCAACAAAAAAACAAACGCACACCCCAGAGAGGTGCGACCTAGGCAGTGTCCGTGTGGATGCCTGCGGGGGAGCTATAATACTATCCGGGTGCGGCTCATTATAGGGGCTCGCATCCTTCTGCAGATTCAGCCTGCAAGTTGTGGGGGGCATCCCCGGGGCGCAGCAAGCCAACCCTCCCCTTCCGCGCGTCACCTCCAATTACACGCAGGCTAAATACAGGAGTTGACTCTGAAAGCAGAGAAACAAGGATACATAATTTCAAGCGATATATCCAGCCGCTGTCGGCGGGACACACAATATTCAATCCTGTTCTCCTTCTGTGGCAGCGGGTCCCGCCCTGGTGGTGGGTCAGCATCAGTTGTTCAGAGTATGTCCGCAGTCCGGGGAGTAATCTCTGGGCCTTTCAGCGACCCCGTCAGTGTGGAATTCGAGCTTATTGAATCCGATTCCGAACCCTCCTCCGGATGGGTTCTGAGTGTCTCAAAAGCATTTTGTGTCAGCAGGGGAGTTTCCTTCAGGACCCTGGCTCTCTCTTCCGCAGCCTGTTTCTCCGTAGGTTGACCCCCGGGTCGTCTTTTGGGGCGTTTCCGATTGGATGCTGTGGACCAGTTGTCGTTAATACCGGTTTCTTCTCGGGGTTGGGCAAACCCCTTGGCATGTAGCCATGTCCAAGCGTCTTCCGGAGATGTGAACACGTGGGTGCGTTCATCTGTTAGTACTCTTAATTTAGCGGGAAATAGCAGAGCATACTTTATGTCATGTTCACGGAGACGTTGCTTAATTTGAGCAAAGGAGTTGCGTTGTCTTTGCACTTCCTGAGTGAAGTCTGGGTAAGCGTGAACAGTGGAGTCCTCATATTGAAATGGACCATTGCTGCGGAATTGTTGCAGTATCGCATCCCGGTCTCTAAAGTTCAGGAACCTGGCTATCAGCGGTCTTGGGGACTGGCCCGGTACTGGGGGGCGCCCGGGAGTCCTGTGTGCTCTTTCTACTGAGAAGAATTTCGACGGGGCTCCGTTCAGGACCTCTTTGGCTAACCACTGTTCCAGTTGAATCTCTGTGTTTTGTTCTATTGATTTTTCCGGGAGACCAAGAAACCGTATGTTGTTGCGGCGTGATCTTCCCTCCGCCTCTTCTGCTCTCCTCAGCAGTGTTTTTACCTCTAGGTCCAGGCGGAGAATTTGTTTTTGGTTGTCCGTTACTTTGGGGCACATGTCATTTAGCGTCTCTTCCGTTGACTTCACTTTTTCGGATAATTTGCGGTGGTCCGCTCTAAGAATATTTAGATCTTGCGATACCGTATCTATTTTATTTTCTAATGAAATTTTAGTGTCCATAATTGCTTGGAGTACTCTCTCGAATTGTGTAGAATGGGCCAAAAGTGTAGATTCCAGTGATTGTAAGGTAGGAGTAGGTTGTTGGTCCCCAGGCGCTGGTCCCTGCGTGCCCCGGTCCTGATTCCTCGCTGATTTTGATCTCCCGGCCATTTTGACTCGATTTATGGGTCTCTGTTTCTACTGCGCTTACATGAGCTCCTCGAGCCCCAGGTTGGACGGATATGGAGGGCTGTGTGTACTCACGGATCCCCACCGTCATGCGCTTTAAGTTTTTTGGATTACAAACTGCCTAATATTCCACGAAATGAGTTCCTGCTTGGTTGCCCGTTTCCAGGTCCCTCACCCGGCGCCAGCGGGGGGCGGCGGATAGCGGGATGATCTCCTAAGTCAATCCAATATGCCCATCATGTCGGCTCCAACGATTCAGGGCCTGGGCGTGGGTCCCCCACCCTCACAAGGTCAATTGCCATATGCACTCACTTCCAATTGGGCTTCCATGCAGGGTTCTGCTCCTCTTACCGGGGGAATGGTGGAATCATAATATACTTCGGGGGGGCCCCACTCGTAGCCCGCAGACGTTCATGAATTGCAGGAGCCACTAGGAGTGACCAGGGGGGCGTGTAGAGCAAACCGCCAGGGCTCCAGATGCGCACCGTGACTTTTACTGCGCGACCCCCCTAAGTCGAAGGGGGGGGCACGCCTTGCAGCCGGAACGCAGGCCAAGGGGGGGGGAACCGCCAAAGGTCCCCAATCACGGCTTCACTGCCCCTCCGCTCCTCCCCACCACGGCAGTGGAGAGGGTTGTTCAGCGGTAGAGGGGGGGGGGGGGAGGGAGAGCCCCGAGGCAGGTCCGCTGCCCTTCCGCAGCGGGATCCCCCCACCGCCGCACCCCCACCTCACCTCAGGGGCTCCGGGACGGAGCTCCGATCCTCGCACCGAGGCAAAATGGCGGCCGCAGTCCTGAGGCGATGTCGTCCCTCGGCGGCTCCTCCGTTCAGCCCCGTGACTTTTACTGCGCGACCCCCCTAAATCGAAGGGGGGGGGCACGCCTTGCAGCCAGAACGCAGGCCAAGGGGGGGGGAACCGCCCAAGGTCCCCAATCACGGCTTCACCGTCCCACCGCCCCTCCCCACCACGGCAGTGGAGAGGGTTGTCCAGCGGTAGAGAGGGGGGGAGGGGGGGAGAGCCCCGAGGCAGGTCCGCTGCCCTCCCGCAACGGGATCCCCCCACCGCCGCACCCCCACCTCACCTCAGGGGCTCCGGGACGGAGCTCCGAGCCTCGCGCCGAGGCAAAATGGCGGCCGCAGTCCTGAGGCGATGTTGTCCCTCGGCGGCTCCTCCACTCAGCCGCCCCAGCGCCCCCGTGGCCGTCAGCAAGGGGAGAGAGGCTCCTAGAGCGGGTTACTCCTCTGTATGAGGATATTGGCGACCCCAGGGTGCCCCGCAATCGTTTTGGAGGCGAGCCCGAGACGGAGCGCTTTACGAAGCGTCCTTCCCGGTCGCCATCTTGGCTCCTCCCAGGTGGTATGCAAGTGATATAGCGTGTGACATCAAAGTGTGTGATATCGGAAGTGACATCACAAGAAGTGACTTCAGGTCTTAAGTTCCCACACATGTGTTTAGCAGAACTACCATGAGTACATTTTAGTGCATTACAATATTTAACAAATTCGATTTTCCATATGGGTTGTGTCAAAAAATTACTGCAACTCTGACGCAAAATGTGTGCCTCAATATATACATTCATCTTTTAAAACTCTGCCACAAAGAAATTGGTAAGGAGGAGAATCATGGTAGTAAATCTGTTCTGCTTAACCCCTTCACTGCCAGGCCTTTTTTTGGCTATTTGGGGCAGTTTGCACTTAGGCCCTCATAACTTTTTGTCTACATAAGCTAGCCAAGCCACATTTGCGTCCTTTTTTTCCAACATCCTAGGGATTCTAGAGGTACCCAGACTTTGTGGGTTCCCCTGAAGGAGGCCAAGAAATTAGCTAAAATAAAGTGAAAATTTAGTTTTTTTCAAAAAATGGGAAAAAGTGTCTGCAGAAGAAGGCTTGTGGTTTTTTCCCTGAAAATGACATCAACAAAGAGTTTGCAGTGCTAAAATCACCAGCTTCCCAGCTTTCAGGAACAGGCAGACTTGAATCAGAAAACCCAATTTTTCAACACAAATGTGGCATTTTACTGGGACATACCCCATTTTTACAATTTTTGGTGCTTTCAGCCTCCTTCCAGTCAGTGACCAAAATGGGTAAGAAACCAATGCTGGATCCCAGAAGGCTAAAAATTTCTGAAAAGTAGACAAAATTCTGAATTCAACAAGAGGTGATTTGTGTAGATCCTATAAGGGTTTCCTACAGAAAATAGCAACTGAAAAAGAAAAATATTGAAATTGAGGTAAAAAAATAAAAAAGATTCTCTACGTTTTACTCTGTAACTTTGTCCTGCAATGTCAGATTTTCGAAAGCAATATACCGTTACGTCTGCTGGACTCCTCTGGTTGCGGGGATATATAGGGCTTGTAGGTTCATCAAGAACCCTAGGTACCCAGAGCCAATAAATGAGCTGCACCCTGCAGTGTGTTTTCATTCTATACTGGGTATACAGCAATTCATTTGCTGAAATATAAAGAGTGAAAAATAGCTATCAAGAAAACCTTTGTATTTCCAAAATGGGCACAAGATAAGGTGTTGAGGAGCAGTGGTCATTTGCACATCTCTGAATTCCGGGGTGACCATACTAGCATGTGAATTACAGGGCATTTCTCAAATAGACGTCTTTTTTACACACTCTCTTATATTTGGAAGGGAAAAATGTAGGGAAAGACAAGGGGCAATAACACTTGTTTTGCTATTCTATGTTCCCCCAAGTCTCCCGATAAAAATGATACCTCACTTGTGTGGGTAGGCGTAGCGCCCGCGACAGGAAATGCCCCAAAACACAACGTGGACACATCAAATTTTTGGAAAGAAAACAGAGGTGTTTTTTGCAAAGTGCCTACCTGTAGATTTTGGCCTCTAGCTCAGCCGGCACCTAGGGAAACCTACCAAACCTGTGCATTATTGAAAACTAGAGACCCAGGGCAATCCAAGATGGGGTGACTTGTGGGGCTCTGACCAGGTTCTGTTACCCAGAATCCTTTGCAAACCTCAAACTTTGGCTAAAAAAACACGTTTTCCTCACATTTCGGTGACAGAAAGTTCTGGAATCTGAGAGGAGCCACAAATTTCCTTCCACCCAGCGTTCCGCCAAGTCTCCCGATAAAAATTATACCTCACTTGTGTGGGTAGGCCTAGCGCCCGTGACAGGAAAAGCCCCAAAACACAACGTGGACACATCACATTTTTTAAAAGAAAACAGAGGTGTTTTTTGCAATGTTCCTACCTGTAGGTTTTGGCCTCTAGCTCTGCTGGCACCTCGGGAAACCTACCATACATGTGCATCTTTGAAAACTAGAGACCTAGGGGAATCCAAATGGGGTGACTTGTGGGGCTCTAACCAGGTTCTGTTACCCAGAATCCTTTGCAAACATCAACATTTGGCTAAAAAAACACTTTTTCCTCTCATTTCGGTGACAGAAAGTTCTGGAATCTGAGAGGAGCCACAAATTTCCTTCCACCCAGCGTTCCCCCAAGTCTCCCGATAAAAATGATACCTCACTTGTGTGGGTAGGCCTAGCGCTCGCGACAGGAAATGCCCCAAAACACAACGTGGACACATCACATTTTTTCACAGAAAACAGAGGTGTTTTTTGCAAAGTGCCTACCTGTGGATTTTGGCCTCTAGCTCAGCCGGCCAGGGGGGCAGAAATGACCTAAAATAAATTTGCCCCCCCCCCCCAATCGAAAATCGGCCGATCTGCCCCCAAGGGGGGCAGAAATGGTCTAAATACAATTTCCCCCCCAGGGGAGCGACCCTTGCCTAATGGGTCGCTCCCCATCTTTAAAAAAACAAACAGACAAAAAAAAAACACAAAAAAAAAATGTGCCCTGGCGTCTAGAGGTTTCTACCCCCCCCTGGGGGCAGATCGGCCTAATTATAGGCCGATCTGTCCCCGGGGGGGGCAGAAATGGCCTAAAAATAAATTTGTCCCCCCGCCCCTCCAACCCCCCCCCCTCCCTCTCCCGGGAACGACCCTTGCCTACGGGGTCGCTCCCCCTGCGTGACATTGGCGCCCAAAAAAAAAAATCCACGGTGCCTAGTGGGGTCTGCCCCCCTTGGGGGTAGATTGGCATAGCAAAAATCGGCTGATCTGCCCCCAAAGGGGGCAGAAATGGCCTAAATACAAATTTCCCCTCCAGGGGAGTGACCCTTGTCCAAAATAAAAATAAAAATCCCCGGTGCCTAGTGGTTTCTGCCCCCCTTGGGGGCAGATCGGCCTAATCAAAATAGGCTGATCTGCCACCCAGGGAGGCAGAAATGGCCTAAAATACATTTTCCCCTCACAGGAGCCACTCTTGCCTAAGGGGTTGCTCCCCTTGCGTGAAATTCACGTAAAAAAAAAATCCCTGGTGTCTAGTGGTTTCTGTCCCCCTTGGGGGCAGATTGGCCTCATCAAAATAGGCCAATCTGCCCCCAAGGGGGGCAGAAATGGCCTAAATATAATTTGCCCCCTAGGGGAGCGACCCTTGCCTAAGGGGACGCTCCCCACCTACAAAAAGAAAACAAAAAAAAAATCCCTGGTGCCTAGAGGCTTCTGCCCCCAGGGGGGCTGAAAAGGCCTTCCAAAAAAATGCCCCCCCTGGGAGCGACCCTTGCCCAAGGGGTCGCTCCCTTATGTCCATTTGAACAAAAAAAATAAATCCCTGGTGTCTAGTGGGGTTTCAAAAGCCGGATTGCTTCAGAGACTCTACAAAGGGAAGGAAATACATTTCCTTCCCTTTGAAGCCTCTCTGGGCCTCCCCCACGTGATCGAAAGAGAAATGCAAAGCATTTCTCTTTCGATCGTGCTGGAAGCTGGGGAGGCCCTGCGACAAATCAGCGCGCGCTCGCGCGCTGACGTCACAGGGGGGAGGTGAGAGGTCAGGGGTGGAAGGGGAAGGGCTTCCCCTTCCATCCCTGCCTTTAGCACAGGGGGGAGCGCTAGCACTCCCCCCCCCAGTTCCCGGGTGCAGGACGAGGTGACCTCGTCCAAGGCACTCGAGAGGTTAATTGGTTGCAAAGTCTGCATTTTAACATATCTTATGATGTCAAGGCACCTGCTGCAGAGATGTTTGTGTGCCCAGTAAATCTCAGGGAACTATAGTAATGGCAAGATACCTGGAGGTTAATATATTTCCTGGAGAGATTTGTGTTTTCTCTAGTCCCAGTTTTGAATCAAAGTAGACAAAGAGATAATGTGTCTTCTGCAAAGCACATCATGTAATTCGCAGGTGACAGATTTTTATTTTATGTAGGTGGGCAAGTGATTTACTGCTTTTAGCACTGAGATTCTTTCATTACATGCAGTTGATAAATTGTAATTCTTCTAACATAGACCAGTGAACTATAAAGGACGTGACTCCTTCTTGTAACCCTCACTGTCTTATATGAATAATGATGGACATTGATTTACACACATATGATGTATTGTCAATGTATAATGTGTGCGTCTGATATGAAGCACTCCAACACCATACATTGAGATGGAAAGCGTTTTAAACAAAACATAATACTGGTATTTAAATTATTTGTATGGGACAGACCAACCCATCTGACATTCTTACAGTGCATGCATATCTTTTATATATAGGGAATGAATAAAAGTCAAAAGCATGCCTCTCAAGAATTTGTGAAGTAAGCAAGCTGAGAGCCTTTGTTTCCCCTCCATTGCATCTGCATCTTGGTGTAAGCCTATTATCACTGCCAAGTGTTTGTGCTCGCATTTCTGTCTTCATCCTGCCTTTCACTTGAGGGTTTTATATTCAAGGCCTTAATGCCCTCGAGCATTGCAGCGCCTTGTGTACTATTATGTACTGTTAAGTGAAGGCTTGTGTGTGGGTTCTTCAGATAAAAGACTCTGCTTAGCTACATGTTTGCATTTTATATCTACAAGTGGTTTTCTTCTGCTGAAATACAGTTGTGTTGTAACGATGGTGCCTTAAACTCCCCACCTAAGAGGCGCAGCTTCACTCCTCATTGGCTATTAAATGTTCTGATGTGGTAGAATATAATCTTTTCCTCCATTTCCGCATGTTGAGAGCAGCCATAAGCTGGTTCAAGCCCTTTCTGGCAAACAGAAATCAAACGCTTGGCTTAGGGCCTCAGAAATCCCAACATGTTCTCCTGAGCTGGGTTGTTACTTATATCATTGGATATGTGTTCCGTAAGGAGTCACCCGGTACACTGTGTCTTTTCTAATTGAATGTGATTTTATGCAATATGTCAAGTAGGTTTTGTATCCACTTCTCTTCTTGCAGTAACCCAACACTTGTAAAGGTATTTACTATTAAAGTCTATGTATTGAAAATAGAGGTCTTTCTCAATGGTTATGCCAGTCTTTAAGAGTTGTATCACCGGCACTAAGGGTTCACATTCCCCGCTTCAGGGTCTGACCCCTCTTCCAACGGTTCAGGTAGACCCAGGTGTCACTCTTGGCCTCTCTTTCCCTCAAAGTAGGCAAGGAATCCCTTGACCTGAAACACAAAGATTTCCCATGTAAGGATTGGTGCTGTTTCTATTCTGCATCCTTGCTCTTCCCATTTCATTCCGCAAACTTGGCTGAAACATACAGATTTTGCAAGTAAGGAATTGTACTGTTCCTATTCTGCATCCTCTCCTGATTCATTCATCACTCACTGGCCTTGATAGGTATTAACTCCACCTCCTCTCCTGTCACTTCTGAATCCTGCACCCTTAGGCTCTTTTCCCTGCAAAACTCACCCCGTCCCCATCTCAATGGAGTCACAGGGTTTTCAGCATTTTCCTCACAGGTAAAAAAATATTTTGCACACTGGCCTTTTCTCTGCCCTGCTTGCTGGCTTGGTGTTGCAAGCACCAAGCAAGCAGGGAAGAGATAAGGCTTCTATCTGCTAAGTTATTGTCATTCCACAGATTAGGGAATTTGACAACAGACCACTGTCAGCCAGCAGCCACTTGACCACTGGAAAGTTGATATTGAACAACTTGCTTTGCCTCACTTAGATTGTGACTGTTAATAGTGGACTTGCATATCATAAACTACTACCAGAGAATTGCTGTGTATTTACACAGAGAAGAAACAAAATGTTCAACTCTGAGAAACATCCTCAGCTGTGGTTGCCAAGAAAATCACTGGGATCCCTCAAGCAGGTGCCTACAAAGCAGGGTTCAGCTGTTTCAGTTTAAAGGCTGCTCAAAATGACCACCTACAACTATATGTTATCTATTGTTTGGATTATTGAAAGTGAAAATTCCTGCAGCCTTTAGATTTAGGCCAGTCTACTTGTCCAGATACTTGAGAACAGGCTGGTAGTTACCATACAAACAGAATACAAAACAGTTGCTCCACTGCCTCCCCCTAAATGGTGTGGTCTCGGGCACCTGAAGTTATCTACTACCAAAGTATGTAAAATTCTGCAGCATCTCAACTCTATCTTGCAGCAACCTATTGTATACCTCTGATTTCAGAATGAGCCGCATGGTCTTTGTCACTGCCTTTGCTAACCATGCTGCTGCTGCAAATTAAGAAATAATTACTCTCCAAGAGCTCCATGCAGAGTCTTAAAGTTTGAGGTTATCAACAGCTTCTTGCGTTGTCCTTGAAAATATGGACCGAGCTGAAACAATTGGGGGAATAAAGGATCTGTTAGACATTATAAACTCGCATAAAAAGGACGATTCCTCTTCGCATTATTATCCACCCAACTGGATCCTTTCACTTTTATGTGAACTCGGCCCAAGGTGGCCCAAACGTATTAATTATGTATACAACCAGCCAAATGGGCAATAAACGTATGTGAATGCACCTGTTGTGTGGCAATTACGTTGTCGAAAAATATCAAGTGAATATGTGACATTTCCAGTACTCAGACACAGAAACATGTTAATGTCAAACAAATACACAAAACATGAACTCTTTTATTTAATTTACAAAGTAAGCAAAAATCCAAATGTTTATGTTAATGGAAAGTTTAGAACTTTCTAACTTAGTTTGGTTTCTGAGCACTATGCTATGCTTAGGCACACGCAGTGCTTAATTTGAGCCGGCGGGGGCATCAGTACGCGCATATTTGGGGTCTAGCACTTATTTTTCCGAATTACACACTTACCAAGAGCAGGAGAGGTTACAGCAAACACAAGGAAAGGCAGAGGAAGAGACAGCAGAAACCGGTCACAAAGAAAACAACAGAAATCCCTAAGAATGAGATAAAAAGGTTCTGAGAGAGTCTGGTAGTGGATTAAAGAGGCATGAGATGGATTTAAGACTGCAGCCCAGATATTCTGCGCGCTGACATTTAATTGCATTGGCCACAGGCTTCTGAGCAGAGCCTTGGGCACCAAAACACTTTCTTTTGCAAATTAAGCACTGAGCATATTACTTAGTCGTTTTTTTTTTTTGCCACGAATGCATGTTCTACTGAAGTATAACAAAAGGAATCCAGTATGGCCGATCGGCGGCCTCGGTAGAAGCGTGGTGTGCGGCTCTCCAGTACTCATGATGAGGCCGCGATCGGCCATATTTCAGTTGCTCCTGAGAATCAAAATAAGAATTCTAACTTAATTCCAAGCCCCCGGTTTCCAATACCTCCACATTTACAGAACATTTTTAATTACGTCAATATTTTTTTTTGCCTTTTGTATACGCATTTAATCAATTTGTTAATATTATTTAGTTTTATAGTCGGAGTAGGGTCCACGCATCCCAGGTTATAAACCGGTGGTCTACGATACTCAACCCTTTGGACCACAATTTTCAGTTTTCTTCGGTTGTAACAGGGCATTTTGTTAATTGCCAATGATGTGGCCGGTGGGCATGATATAAGCTATCAAAAATTTGGAACTATATTATTAATTATTGGAAGCTGATCATGGTGTGTTTGCTGGACATTATGGCAACTGTCCATGACGTGCAACTCCATACAGACGACGGATCCAGTTTTCCCCATATTAGAAACAAGCTAAATCTACGGGTTTTGTTCCTGGTTGTTTTATCTACTCTCCACGTGTCTAAAGACTCAAGCTAGGGCAAAAACAGCTGTAGAACAGATGTGTGCTCCACATGCCGTATGTTGTCATTACAAACTATAATAAACTCCTAAGCACATACCCGGTTCTATTGCCGGTTTCATCTTCCTAAAGATACACAACAAAGAATTGTAGCAATTTTAACTTCAAATTTTTTTTGTATTTCAAGTGCCCAAGAGTTGCACAGCTAAAGAGGTTGTTGGGCCAGCTGATATCCTAGTGTGCCACGTTTTTCAGAGTAGAACTTGTAACTTTTTTTTGTAGAGAGATATGAACATCTGATTGTCTGAGTCCCTGTGTTCTATGGCGTATGCTGAAATGCTAGCAGGGCGTGTTTCTCTTCCACAGCAGTTTGAATTACTGTAAACTCAGAATTACGCGGGAAATTCTACTGCCACAGAATTGCGCAAATCAACACGACCTGCTTACAGTGTGAATGCCACTCGGCCATTTGTATTCATTTCCATTTCAAGACTGTTGTCTGACGAAACGAGTTCAAATGTAGTCCACACGTTATCTTCAAATAAGATTATCCAGAATATAAGGTATAAAAGACAAAAAAAGGTATTTTAGAAACACAACGTTTAACACCCATCAACATTCATGAAGCAGTTGCACAATCTTAGGCTGTTTTTCTTCCTGCTAGTGCACCCTGAAGGCATAAAATAGGTTCTTTAACACTCTGTGAAAGGGAAATACGTGTTACTTTCTTTGTTTTTCTGCATTTTAGATTTTTGATGACATAATTCAAAAAATACTTGAGATTGAGGTGTGAGACATGGAAGCTAAAAGGTGACGGATGAACAGCAAGAACAAGAAATTCTTAAATATATTTCTAGTTTAATTTTTATCCTTTGAAACTGAGGTTAGGGAGGTGACATGGTCTAAATCATGTTGTGATTCTCTTAATTTGAGGTGTTTTAAGGTGGTGTTAATGGATATTGTTTCTGGTTCTAGTGAAGAGAGCCAAGTAGATATAGTGAGTGAAAGTCAAGCTAGGCGGATTGGCGTATGGTATCTGAGAGTAGATAATGTTAGAAGATTGTAGTGAACAAGTTGGGCTGTGGTGAGGTATATAGAATGCCCGGCCATGACCAGCGTTGAAGACTAGTCTATGAAGTTTGATATGGTCTCTGCTTCTGGCTGAGAGCCAACCAAATGCAGACCATTCAAAGGAGGTGGCTACTTTGCTTGGAAAGGTGACTGCTTCTTTTTTCAGAGGAAGAGGAGACCTAATGGGCTCATTAGGTTAATGAAGGATAACTATGAGATGAGCCTTGAAAGCAAGGACAGAAATGAGTTTGCCGTACTCGGAGCCATCAGCGTGATCCTCATGTTTCTAAGTAGAATTTTTTAGTAAATCCATTAGAGTAGCTGATATACTTGAATATTTATCGTCAATTACTCCAAAACAAATTTAGTAGCTCACAAATAAAATGTGCAAGTAATATCTAACATTAGCGATTGTTCAGCAGAAAATGGTAATTGGAGAACTCTTCTCTTCCAGAACAAATCACCCTGCCCTTTGATATTTCTTCTGCATCCTACTTATGCAAAAATTAAGCTCATGTTTTAAAGATGAGCTGGTGATAGGTGCTGTTGAGTACCCCTTTTTTCTGGAATACACCGAGCTAGATTTCCATAGCTTCCAGGGTATAGCTTTTCAGAGAAAAACAAAACAGGGAGCACTCCCTTCTCCATGAGCTACACACATTTGTTGGGTAGGTGATGTTTAGTACAACAGATCTGCCAGAGAACTCGCTGGAATTGTTAGGGTCTTAACCCTGTTCCTGCACCCATCTTGAATCGGTGAACACACACACACAAGATGATATTAATAGGACTTTATTATACCCCAGCCTGTTACTGAAAGCATTGCTCAGAATAGCCATGATTGTAACACAGGTACTAGCAAAGACAAATTTGCAGTTTTTCCTGCAAGGTTTTGGTTAAGTCCAGATGCCTGGTCTCCGGCCTGTTAGTTGGAAAATGCACTTAGGATGGGCACGGCTTCCAGAAGCGTTGATGGTTTTCTCTTTCCTCATTAGAGCGATGTAGTTATGTTATTTTATGCCTGGTTATGAGGTTTGCTTGGCAAGCAGAGCATGGCAGCCCTTATCTGGGTGCAAGTTGAGGCACGTCAACACTTATGACACCTTTTCTGTTTTTGTTACTTGGGTCGTGCTTTTATCATCTTTATCATTTAACTAATCTTCATACTGGATGCGATTGGCTGTTGAGTACCAACTTCCCTGACTGACAGTGTTTACTGCATTCTTCACCTATCTACTGGGGTACGCACACCACTGAAACTTCACTGGATGTATTCCCATCTTTGTAGGTATTTATATTTATGGCCTGATTGCCATTTCTAGTACAGTTTTCCTCTTTGGGCTACACTTATCTGTTAGTGGCTTGTGGTATTTCACAGTTCTCGGGTAACTTCCTTTCGTAGAGTACAGAAACTGTAATCATATATAATGTAACTTTTGGCCAAGTAATGGTTGTTTTGTGCTTCCGCCCATACATTTTCTGATGTATTTGCTGCATCCATGTGTTCAAACATGAAGTGTGTTTGATGTTGCTCATATTCCACTTTCTGCACTGATTTGGCTCTTCAAGTATCCATATTCATATTTATGTTGTTTAAGATTTGTTTTGCAATCCTTAGGTTTTTCGTCTATATTATACGACGTGTTAACTGTAGTTTGTTGTAAGACAACTGTAATACTCTTTCAGTAACGAAATCCACCACACACAAGCAGTTCAATCTGTAATAACTGGGGTGGGCTAATGAATTAGCCTGGTTGCAAAAACATGAGTTGAATTATTTTATTTGGCACACGTATTTGTTTTGTATTTATATTTCCGAGCAATTATGAAATAGTCGGGTTTTGATAATTTCTGCAGTCCTAGAATGTAATAGTCTAGGTTCAGAATGGCATCTTAAAGTCTACATTTTCGATATAGAGAAAAGGGAATTAAAAAAAAAAAAAACTTGCTTTTAGACTGCAGTTTGTGTTTTTTACAACCCATACTACTTTGTTTTCTTACAGGCTTTTTTGTCCCTGGCTTCCCTAAACTATTAAGGTTTCAAGAGCATCATGATAGGATATTAAAGAAATTTATGAATAAACTTAAGCAGCATTTGGTAAGTAAATTGTTGAGTTTTTGTTGCTTCGAGGATTATGAATATAGAAGTGTTAACCTAATTGTGGGCCCATATACCTGGGTTCAACCGGGCTCTACCTGTTCCTAGGCTGTTAATTTCCAGGAGATGGTCAATATGGGTTACTCCCTTTTATGACGGGATGTTTAACTTGGCATTATCCTCGGTATCAAACTTCCCATTTTATACTGGGTTACGAGATCCGAGAAACGGCTTGGTAAGGACAATATCCTCTTTGACAACCGAGGCCCATTGGCCTTTATCCATGTACATTTCCTTTAGCAGCTCTTATAATGCTTGTAAGACTCCATGTCTCTGTAGATTGGGTCGCTGGGATGGTCTTTCCCTGGTACATGACCCACTCCATCAAGCCAGTTAACATTTCTTTGTCTCTCAATTGAGACTTATCCGCTTCATCCTGTTTACTTTCTTCCTTACATTACCAGATTGTAATTAAATGTACATCTGAAAGCTGCAGTATAATAAACGTACTCCTCCCAGTTTTACCTGCTGCTCCACAGCCCTCAATTAAATGTGTGAAAGTAAAGCAACGTCAGCAAACTGGTTTAAATTGGCTGACTTTGGGATACAGGTATTCAGAAGAAGATCACTGGCTGTCACAGAACCTGCTTGGATTTTAAAATGACAGCCAATCTAGGACCTCTAATATCAATGTATGGTCCTCCCCGGCCAGGGTTGTACATATCTGCCAACTGTCTGTCACTTGTGTTATAGAGTCCAAGCCCTTTGGCCCTGCTGTAAAATTATATTCAACTGTTGCTTCTTTGCAGGACTCCCAGGAGCTCCACTCCAGCCTGTATACAATGAAGTGGTTTTTCCAGTGCTTCCTGGATCGGGTTAGTAAGCTATGTATTTCTATGGGTTTTTCATCACCACATGGGTTAGGTAGTATTATTTTGCATACTGAAGCATCTTTGACATGGATAGCATGCTCACATTGAAATCGAGGTGAAGGAATACAAGGTAATGAGTAGGTCAGTTTTAATGAGGGGGCTTGTGTACCGAAGTACATGGAATCAGTAAATAATATTGGTGATATATAATGTATGCTTCTTTATTTAATGTTTTTAATATTTGGAGTGCATTTATTGCCTGACAAACGAGGCACCAAATGTGTTTTTCGTTAACAGTGCATGTTAAACACAAGCACACGCTTCTTTTTAAGGAGATGTGCAAACGTTTTGGTTGTGGTGAGACAAGACCCTCTTCTAACTGTCTGTCCGGTTGAATCTCTTATTTAACGCAAACAAATATTATTTACGACCCCCACATTTTTTTCAGTTTTTTTGTAGCTGTTGATCTGCAGTCACTTGAGCATATGGTCACTACTCTTCTTTGTTGTCTTTTGTCACAGTGAGGTGTAAGTTGTGGCTGGCCACCACTGTACGCTATATAACGATACAGGCTGCACTGGGCTTCTTCTACCTTACGCCAAATTCTTTAACAGACGTTTGGTGCTTCATGTGAATTTCTGTGACATTTGCTCCACTTTCAACCAAGCTGCATTCCAAGTATCTTCTCCTATGTTGGCCTCTTAGTGGTTTTCCTTCCTAACCAGGTCCACCGTGACCATGCACACCTCCATCCATGAGGCAAGGTAAAACCTCTGTTCTGTCGTCTGCTTTACGCGCTGTCATAAGATTATGGACCAATGGGCAGCAACATGATCAGGCCGATCCTTGGACGTTTGGCCTTGATATGCCCACGCGCGCGCACACACACACACACACACACACACACACTCACTCACTCACTCACTCCTCATTAATCGTGAATGTCTGGCTCACCAAACATGTAGACTACCCTCATGTTAACTTGTGAATGATTCTCCAATATTTTCTAGGTCATGCTTGGAGTGTTAGTAAAAGGTTTACACGAACTACACTTGACTGTACTTCTCTTGCCTTCTTGTTATAGACTCCGTTTACTTTAAGCCTAAGGATATGGGACATCTACATACTAGAAGGAGAGCGAGTGCTAACCGCGATGTCTTACACGATTTTGAAACTGCACCGAAGTAAGAAAGTGTCTCGCGTCCAGCACCTGAATAGGAAACCTGATGCAAAATGTCAATCAATCATTTCCGCCTTTCATTTGCGCATATATGACATAAGTTACTTACCCTTTGAACCTACTTTGGTTGTCGCTGCACAAAAGTGTAAATATTTTGCCTCAAATCCCTGACACAATGCCCACTTCTAGGTAGATTTGCAGATTTTCTTTTTTTACAAATGCAGTCAATTAAAATTAAGTCGCACAGATGAATCTTCAAAAAGTTAAGAAATGTATTATTTCAGATCTTCAATTCCACTGCAGGATTTTACAATCTGTCTCAGGCAGCAAGGAAGATGTTTAGGTTTAGCTGACATTAGTAGGCTTCAACGCTCTTCCAGTTTATTTGTTGTCTCTTGATTTCATCAATATTTATGTGTGTAAATGTCATATAATTTGCATTTAGAGCGTCATTAACAGTTAAAGGTGATACTTTTCAGTGTGAAAAGTCTCATGTGTGCTCCCAGCTTCTGCCACTGCTCTCCGAGTTTGCTTTTCCTGTTATTCCCCCACAGACACACAGCACTCATGTTTGGATTCATTCCTTAGACACTATGAAGCAGCTGCTCGCTCAGTCACCCCCACATTCTTTAGAAGGCCCTTGTCCTCCATTCTGCAAAAACGCCTGTCACCTTGTTTTCTCCTAAATGCACGTTACACTGCTCTCGGCTCTGTACAGTTCTCCTCTCACCCATCTGCCCCTAGCACTCCAGGATCCTGATATCATAGAGTGAAACAAGCAGGTGGAGGTCCGCACCCCGCTTCCATCATGCATCTGTAGTGGAATCCCAAGTTGTCATAGGGTCAAGAGAAAACATTGGGTATGCTGCTCATTCAAACATTTTCTATTCAGTATCCGAGAGAGGTGCTTATGTACGGTCACTTGAACACATATTTCTAAAATTGTGAAAGACGTTTATTCAGAATCCCCCAAGAATCCAACATACTGGGCACGGCTAGAAATTTAATGGGCGAGTCGAGCAGGAGCGAAGCTTGTCTGTCTTGGCTTGGTCTAGCTCGTCACTAAGAGCCAACACAAGAGTGGAGCCATAGAAATACCTGTTGTACACAACACACAAAAGAGGCATGTAAAATATAACCATACTGTTTGAAATTTTAAAAAGGTTCTTTGTTTTCTTTTACATTTGTGTTTGTTTGATGCATTGCACTTCCTTAACCTGTGTTGGAATGAAGATGTACTCTCTAAATATTTTCTTGCCCTATTTGACATATTGTGTGGAAACTGAAATTTCAGACTAGGTTTCCTTTCACAGGAGTCTGCAATTCAGCCACAGGAGTTTCTTCCTCCTTTCTCTAGATTTTACTGGTCTTCCTAAAGCTAAATTAATAACCCTAGAGCTAAATTAATACTGGAGCTAAATTAATACTTCTTCATTAATTTTACTTCCAAGTATACAGATCACATTATAAAATAATCTGCCGTTATGTAATATTTTAGCCCAACTGGCACTAAACAAGAACTCCTTTTAGAATCACCTAAAGCAAGTGTGATTTCAGCACCACCATCCTCAATATTAAGTACAACCCCTCCAACAAACTATATGGATTACCTCTTGCTTCTGTGTTGCTCTTCCTAAAACAAATTTACATAAAAGAAAGCAGCGTCTCCTATTACATGTTAATTTTGCAAACCTTTCCTAACTTAACACGCAAAACTCTTTCCTAATAGGCTCTACGCCCAATAGTAAAACATTATAAGGTCAGAGAAGGTGGTATTGAGTTTGCCCTGAAGTTCTCACTCTAATTTCCTGATGAACATTTAGTATCCCTGCGGCTCTTCTGGTGCAAGCTGTTGCAGAGTCGAGGTCTATCTTTACCTACAAACATACATTTCACTTTCTTCTCTCCCCCAGGCAGACCCATATCGGGTGTCGCCCCATTGTGCTCTGTGCAACTGACACACCTAAGACGTTGCTGTACAGTAATCCCCATGAAGCCACTTTCCCCTGTTCTGACGTAGCTTTACATGGTGGTGGTCGACGACCCGCACCAGCTGCTCACAGATGAGGGGCAGCAGTGCGTGGATAGGCTGCTATTGATTGGCTGTCCCATGTGAGTGCAGGTTACTGCCTGGTGATTACTATTTGTGCCTCTGAAGCATGTAGCCTCTACTCGCTGTTAGGAATTTTGCATGCCCCTTTTCATGTTTTTTTTCATTTTCCAGTTGCTAATAGTTTGCATTTTATCCGTATAGACATTGCCAAATCACAAAACAGCTGGAGAAGCTGGAAGAGGTATTGACGTAAAACAAATCGATCTGTTATTTCTTGAGTTAAGGGTCACTCTTAAGACTTAGCACTCGAGGCAAGCCCTGCTCCCAACAGCACAATTGCAGTAGAAGAGTAGCACGGTCTTTCCTTTGGGGGGACTCTACCTCGTCCATGGAGCGCCTACCTGTGCAACAAGGAACGCGGAGGTGGATATGTACGGGCACAGTGGGCCAGTGCATGCATCAGAAAATGGCTGTGGCTTGGCTCTTGGACTGGTCGTCTTTATTGCCGTTTTTTATTGTTTTAATCTATGCAAATCCAGCATTTCGAAAGCTGAAATAGCAGATCACGTTGGAGAGTCAGGATAAAATAAAAATAGAAAATACTTTATGATAGCCCGAGCATAGCAAGAAACCCCTTGCCCTCTTGTTATTGGCGGGTTCAGGGGCATAGACGACCAGATCATATTTTTTTCAGGATTCTCCTTCAGAGTTTGTGTGATTCATATAGATATTTGAATGAAATACTGTCATCTTCAGCTACCATCCCTCCGTTTTCACAATGGTCAAATTTCTAGAGCATTACACAATCCAGGGTTTTATTTGACTCTTCAGCATGGGATCCTTCTTAGATCCACATGCTTAACCATTCTCCATTGTCAAGCGTGTCTCAGGTTGCATACAGTGCCAGCACTACTCTACAAACAGCCACAAAAAAGAGAATGAACTGTAGGAATTTAGAATCACATCTACCTGATTGCAAATGGTGGAAATGGCCCGCACTCCAACCAATTAAGTTAGAGTTCTGAAGTCCACTCTCCCCAGAGCCTACCATAGCTCACATTTCTACCACAAGTCTTGTATGCAGGAAGTAGCATGTAAACCTAATTGGAATAGACCCAAACTGTTATCATATAGTTGAAATGCTCTGAACTCCACTTACCCTAGAGGTTGCCATAGCTCATATTTCTACTGCACATTGTGTGCGCAGGGAGTCTCCACTGAGCTCTGCTTATTCCTCTTCAATAAGACAAACTAAGAATTCTCCAGGCGTGAAGGATCCTGGATCATCCCAACTCAATTTGCAGCATTTTTCTTGTATAACTGTTGTCTGTTTGGGGCAGATGCTGTGTTTTGATTTCATCATGTTGGATTGTTTCAGGAAAGCTCTCTTTAGACCATGTGGGGCTTGTGGCAAAAGTACTTTCACTTAGAGGACCTGCATGATTTGTGGATATATTGCATGTTCGGTACCCAGGCCAAAGATTTCCAGAGTGCAAAATTTACCAGAGTTTTTCACCAAGAATGTTAATGGTAGGGAAATCAGTCCTTTATCAGCTCAAGAAAGTGGAACCTCCATCATCAGGTTATCATTTGTGATAGAGTGTCCCTTTGTCGCCCTCTAACGAAAAGGAGGGAGCTAAAAGTATACTTAAGTCTCTTATATAGAGAAGCAAAAATCATCTTTCAAAGCCCTCAAGAAGACTGAGATTAAGACAATGAAGTAGTCTGAGGTAATCCACTTCTCACATGTTTTCCATCCAAAAACACCATCAATAAGGTCATTGTCGTGGAAGACCACATTGAAACCAACACCATCTCTGGAGTTATTTACTCTTCCACTAATAAGTCATCCTTGGCATGTCATTGTTGTGAGGACCTCTTGGACCCGTGTTGGTTCCCCCTTTTTTAGCTCCATATTTTATTTGTTTTAGTAAGTCTGTTTTTAGCAATGATTTTTACTTATTTTAATTTCTTACCTTTATTCTAGGAATATAAGGAACGAGCTGCTTGTTAGCCTTTGCACGACATGTAGTCAGTACTTTCTGTCCAAGGCTAATGACAGTGTACATAATATGCTAGTTTGTGTTGCCCGTTTAGGAGATAACATCTAACATCTAGCACAGCATTGCATCAGACCTGTGCTTCAAACACAGTAGGGATTATTATATAAGCAATGCACTGACATAGAAGGGGCAGAGGGCATTCCAGCCACTACCATCCTGGTACGAATACTGTTTGACATGCAGCTCTGCTGGTGCTAATCTACCATCCCGAGAGGATTGCCATCTACACTACAGGCGGACTTCAGACACTGTCTACAGGTATGGGCCTGGGGCTAATCCCTTAGATCGGACCAAACAGAAGGGGACACCCGCTATGCTCTCAAGTATAGTTTTAGGGTTATGTGGGAACCTCTGCAACTGCTTCAACATCTAGAATCACATTCACCATGGTTGGATTGTTTATCATTTTAACCATGTTTATGATGCTGATTAGTTTGCTTTGTTTCATCTGGACAATTATCACAGCTCTTTCACTTTATGCTAGATTAGGACTGTTTCAATAAACGTATTATAAACTTATCTTGCATCTTCTACGTATCTCGCGTGGGCATGCATGAGTAATTTAGCAAAAGGGTAAGATCTGTTTCCATGACTTCACTGGGGAGTCAGAGTGTCATATTTAGGTTGCCACAACCACCTTCCACCCCGGTTGGTTTGGGGGTTTAGACGAGGCCCTGTGAGTAAGCCAGGATTTGGGACATCAGATTCTGACGGTATGGACGGACTTAGTCTCCCACATTTTGAAGTTCTGTTGTCCTAATACACAGTTCTGTTATCACAGTAGGAACCATATAACACCATCCGTCTGACAAAAAAAAAAACACATCCTTCCTCATCATCAAAATCAGTGATGGCAGATTCTTCGATGTTGTCCCCATCATCGGCTACTCCACTTACTACTCCATCAATGAAGAGATCTGACACATAGTTGACGACCGTCCCATCAATGACAAAATTCTTTATGACTACAGTAGTCACCTCTTCACCTGCATGGGAATTTCATTAATCCAGTTGCCATCACAATGGTCTTTCAGCAAGGTATGGCCTGTACTGCTTGTAAAGCTACAGGGAATGAATTTGGAAGAGGGTCATGATAAATATCAGGGCATCTTTGGACCAGCCCACATTTCTGCCTATTTAAGTGAAAAATGTCATTTTTTTTTTTTACCAGGACCAGGATATACATTACTCATCGCAGGGTGATCTCTTGATGTCTCTATATGGTCCTGAGGAAGAAAGTAATTATAGTGGTTTGGCCACACTCACTATGGCAGACATTATGACTGATCTTGTGCTGAGCAATGTTATCATTAGCTGTCTATGGTGCACGTCTTGGTAGACCTGCATGACCTATTATGGTGCATGTTCCTGTTAGCACCCCATCCACCTTTGACATAGCCACACCCTTAGCAGCCTCCACTACCTCCATCACAGCAGCAGCCTGAGATACTACCTTTTTTATTTGTCCGATGTCAGACTGATCATGATACTGCAGAAGATGATGAGGTGGAGGCAGAATAAGGAGAGGGTCTATATGGGACTTAGCAACATTCAGTTGTGGGCTGACAAAACAATACTGCCACTGCCTGCTTTTCGACCCGCAACCATTTAGTTTCCTAATGACCACAGGCCTGCCCTTGGATTGCTGAGGACTCGCCTTTAAAAAGTTTCAGTCAAAGGACTATGGCCATTCTTGTGGTCCAAAAACAGCAACACCGCTATGGGCCTCTCTTTCTAATCACCACCATTCAGTATGGTAAGGAACACAGATATTTCACTGAATAACTGGGGCTTACCATCAGGACCTCTCAGCAAAAGGACTTTGGGCATTTGCAAATAGACACGACACATAAATGTGCTCAAACTCCAGCTATACACAGGGGCCTCACCCAATTCCTACCCAGAAGTTATCAAGCTTCAACAGTTGTTCACTAGGAGAAAACAGATCCATGTTTTACATAAACCAGGAAGGGGAAGCCATTCCCAGTACTGTTGGAAGAAGCGCACCAACTGTGGACATGGGCAACTTAACACTGCATTTCACTGAAGATGAAGCATCTTTCAGGGACTAGGGAATGTTGGACACGCAGCAGATCGAAGGGATAAATCAGAAGCTTTTTCAGAAACTGTTTTTGTGGCTGGGATGACCCAGTCCACCTTTTGCAACAAAAGCAAGCGGGCAATGCTAGTTATTTGACAGCAGACACTAACAACTGCGGATTAGGGGAGAAGCATTTTCATTGGCAGTTTGGAGCACAACATTCAACTGCGTCTTTCTACTATTTCTCCCCTCCTGTCACAGACAATAGCCAAGGTGAGGTGTAAGCGATGTCACGTTTTTCTCTTGTGGCGCTAGTGTTGCCCAAACAGTTCTAGTACCTAGTCCTCCTACATCTGTTTATTGCCTCTCCCTTCTCTCTTAGTCATCCCTGTCCATCTTCGTTCAGTTATATACCGTGGCTCTGGAGCACTATGACGTTGCCCATTTAGTGATCCTGAACCACTGCAGGAAAGGCCAAGGTAATTTACACAAAAACATACGGCCCAAATTGTAAATGTTTCCTTAACTATGTAAATCGTACATGACTGGGTGCATCAGTATCTTGCATGCCTCTTAGATCTGGCTGAATTCGGGCTTAAGAGCAATTTTGTTACAGTGGAGCATCTCCAGATTCTGTCAGAGTTCTGCAGGGTCTCCATGCCTGTGTAGATGCCCCCAAAGCATGGGAACTGAATACAATCTTTACAAGTGGCTAAGTTCAAGGAATTATACATAAAGTGTGCTAAAGATGAATTCACCCTGCACAGTAATCCTGCGTGCATAGCCAGGCCTTATCAGTCTTCCATCTCAATGAACCTGTTGCCCTCAAGATCTTCTTCTCAAAACCTTCCAGAAGTTCTAAAAAGGCTCTGATCCCTGTAGGTTTTAGAAGGTGACTTTTCTTCTATATAGTTAGGGCTTATTCTTTTTTAATCAGCATCATTAGCTCTTTGTCTTTTTCAACACAAAAGGTATCCTGAAACCAACAGTTATCAGAACTCACCATTTTAATTATGGTAATTCAATGGAAAATGACCCACCGGGTAAAGACTCTCATCCACTGTAGAAGTGACATGCTTCATCATTGAGTCTCATACTAGTACCTATAAACCTGGACAGGCTCAACAATGTTCGGGGAAGCTCTCTGGATAATATCCTGCTGGGGTCTTCCTAAATTTAAAAATATCTTGTGCCAGCCAGGAATACCTGTTTAATAGATAAAAACAGATGTAAGATGGCAATGGGACATAATGGCCCTACACTCTTTATAAAGTCAACATGTTTCTGCCTTGAACTAACATGTATTTGAAAGCTTTGAAGAGGAGACATATATACAAGGTGAGGTCACACTGTGAAGTTCACTGCGAAAGTTCTGTGCAGCGTAAGAAGAGGCGGGGTATGCCCCTGTAGTCACATGTTGAGATAGTGTCCTTAATAATTCAGTTATCACATTTTTTTATGGAGGGGGGAGGGAATAGACTGACTGTCAGTTGCTCTGCCCTCAGGTGTCATTCATTCTTTTTTGCTCACTTGGTAAGTAGTGTCTATTCTACTCATGTCACCAAGGGTGCCATGTTACCTTTCAACACATAGTAACACCCCGAAAACGTCTTGTCTGCCAGTTATGGTGTTATCCTCCATCCTTTTTGAAGGAAATGTTTCCTCAAAGTGAGGTGCCTAGATCAGTAACGTTACGTTACGTCACAACATGTATCATGTGACCAGCATCGGTGTCATGGGAAATGTAGTTAGATTGATTAATGCACTGTGGGGCCGGCATCTTTGTACTACTGTCATCGGCAGACAAGAGTGGCACTGCCTTATGTGGATAGAGGTCAAATTTTTGTCATGTCAAGTGTCCCGCCTTATCCAAAGTACCAAATGCATTGTATTATTTAAGAGGCTCTTGATATGATCCTCTCATTTGGAAGTGTACAGTCTCTACATTAGATGAGGAGTACTTGCAATTGCATTCTGGTAATTGTCACCAAGAGAATGGCCATGTTCACTGTCCTATTATTTCAGAATATCAATGCGTAACTTAATAACAATTTTGTAAAGGCTCTCTATTGTTGATCTTTCATGTTCATGTAGTTTCACGTGGAGATGTGTGTGCTATATGGGTGAGAGGGTTCAACTATCAGTCCTGTTAAGTGGGTAGTTTGTGAGTGACTGTTGGAAGATTAGTATATTCACAGCCAACGTTCAGATCTTTAGAAAACATAATACCTGTGTCTCGTGTGTCAGACAAACTCATCTACCCTACAGTGGGCACATCTTTGTAAGGCATTGAATTGATTCCATAGTATGCCATCATTGAGCCCAGAGAGGTTAGTTTGTAATCTGCACACCCAACGTTTTTCATGTGCTAGTAGTGTCTGGGCCATGTTGGTACTTGTGGTTATCTCCGCAATCACTGTCCAGCGCAGATCATTGTCCGTATGATCTTTTGTAGTGAAGTGGGCAGTCATGTTTGTTGAGTTCTGGAAGCACCCGGCATTGTTCGGTGTCCGCTGATTCTTATTTTCACCATCCTCCTGGTCATCCTTATGTATTTTAATTTGCCTAAAAGTTTTATTTTAAAACCAGCACTCGCTATATTTTTCAGCTACCCCAATAAAGGTCGACCTCTTTAAAACCAGGGTCTTACTAGAAGGTTAAAGGCAGCAAATACATTGTTCCGCAACAAAGCCGGTACTCCTCTTTCAAACTGAGACTGAACACAGTCCACAAGAAGAGTGGGGCGGTGCTAGCTGCCTGCGAAGAGCTGCAGCATGTTCACTAAGCATTACGTCCTGGACACTGAATCCGCGAGGGTGTCTGCTGCGGTACAAGCAGTTCTTTGCAGCAACTTCTTCGTTAATGTAAGCCTACTTCTGTCTCCCCTTCCTTTATTTAACATTTGCTGATACTGCTCACTCTTCTGATGCAAACATGTGAGCGTATGAAAGACCCTTCAGGGTAGGCAAAGTAAAGGCCTTTATTGGCTCAAGAAAGAGGCAGGCCTATCATCGGGAGATGAAATGTTTTGGAGTGTTCCCTCCAAGAGAATAACCAAAGCCATTGCATGAAAAAAAACAATTTGAATGTAACAAGAGGTCTCTGGCATGAACATGTTTCATTGATTCACATACTTTGCTCCATTCTCTGCCTTGTGACTCGCCTTATCCTTTTTCCAGTTCACACTTTTGCTTTGAAATCTGGGATATGGTGGACACTGGGTAAGTGGAAAAGAGAGTACTTGAAGAGGGCAGGAGTTTGCCATTTAAATGCAGGTAGTTGTGCTTCCTGAACTTAGAAAGCTTATTTTCTTTTTTTCTGTGGCTGTTTGTGGTCTAGTGTTGCCGTCGACTGCAACCAGACAAAGGGGAATGATTCAAGCAGGTGAGTGTATGAGAGATACCAAACTTGGTGAACTGCAGTTGCAAGTAGGTAACTTGTTTCATCCCAGGGTAACCTGGGCAGTTACAAATCTGAGGTGACACATGCTCCAAATGTCCTCAAGCTAGGTTACTTATTTATTTTTGCTGAAATTTCTAATAAGCAGGCATACTTCCTCCCGTCACACCTCAGTCAGTTGTTACCCAATATGTCAAGTTATTGATGCAAATTGAAGAACTTATATCTATATTTTGAAGTTGCTATACTGAAATGCTATCCCTGAAACACATCCCTCAAATGTTGATCCTGTTGTCAGTTAAAGGAACAATAGCACGAGTACATGAGATGGTGGGATGTAAATTGCACGTGCAAGGTATGTGGCATTTGTCAGAGAAATGGGGGTCTTGTGACAAATGTGGATAGAATGAGGGAGAAATATTAACCCCTTCACCCAAAGAAATGTAGTCCCCCGCATGAATCGCCTGCATCCACAGAAGCAAGACAGGAGATTGTGCTTTCTCCTTCAATGCAGCCAAAAGCTGGAAATCTCGCTCTCTACATATCAGGACCAACACTCCACGACATACGCAAGAATCTGAACTCTTGGATGTACAACTAGGAACACCTCCATACCTACCCTCCGGCATCTAAATGCCCTCATGGTTGATAATCTGCGCAATACAAATCTACTGAACCTAAGTTAGTGCCTAGGATTAAAGATTTCAGCCTGAATGATTGTTGCAATGAATACCACACCAAATTATAAGTACAGGCTGGTATGTGTAGTAAATTGATCCCTTTTTTTCCGATTAAGGATATTGTCACTTCTTACGTTCTGCACATTTTCTCCATTTTAGAATCTCTGCATTTACAGTTCCATGCTTTAACTCTGCCATAATAACCATTTCAAATAATTCATAAAGTAAACTACAGCACACGTAGACTTTATTAAATTGTATTTACATTGTTTCCTGGAACATTGTCTTTATCTGTGATTAGAATATCTAATGAAGTTGTCCATGGAGGAACTTATAGAATTTCTACAAGAGAGCCTAGCCAAGGATTTCTACTTTGAAGATGACTTTGTAATAGAACAGCTGCAGAACTCCATGTCTGAACTTAAACGTGCCAAGATGGACCTCCCCCCTCAAGGTAAGAAAGTCAAATCTGGCATGTTTACGATTCTTTGTGTCTGTCCAGCCATCTGGTCTGTGTTTTGTGTTGTTTTAATTTAAGAAGTACCGGTTTTGTGTTAAGTGGTTGTACTTCTCAACATGATTCATTTCAAAGATGTTCCCTTTTGCCTTTTTTAACATAATTGTGTTCAGCAGCACCTAGAGTCCAGCAAACGAAAGATTTGCCTGAAAGTATTAACCAAACTGATGTTCGTTGGAGTAGGTAATGCACAATAAAACAAGTCATAATAAAAGTACTGATTTTATGTTGCTGATTCAGATTAAGGTACAACTTCTCTATTGCCCCAGTGTTTTTCAGATTTGTGAATAAGGACCTATTTCATTCTTTCTCCGTGTATGCAGTCAAGTGTGTGTGTGTGTTAGTATAAGCTGGTCACTCAAAAAGTTATCTATAGGTGTGTGTCACCAGTAGGTAGTTATAGTGACTACCATGTTTCCATAGAAAAAGCGTTTTTTGACTTGCCTATATTTTTGGCACCATTTCACGAATCTTCACAAAATTGTCCCAAAAAGGTGTGCCATTGAATCATGTTGTGCATGGGAAGTTTTGGGGTGTTCTGTCAAGCAGGGGCTGAGAAAGGGTGGGTGGGGATTAAAATAATGTGTATTTTACATGTTAATTCCCATAGGAGTTTTGAGCACAACTACTAGATGCCGTTGCAAATTTGCAGCAAAAATTGAAAAAAAACAAAAAAGAGAGAACCCTTGTGTGGCCCAGGTCCCAGTGGTATGTAAAAAAATAAAGGAGAGGGGTGCATTGGGGTACCCCGCCAGGGTTACATTTACTGCCCCAGGGACCACCACCTCCCTAAGTCTTTGATTCAATAGTATGCGGGGTCTGCTCGGCCCCCCATGCCCCGGGGACCACCATCTCCCTGGGTCAATTCATTGAAAGTAAGGTTCCCCCGCACCTGGGGACACCAGCTCCCCAGGGCTTTTCATTTAAATTAATGGGGGTGGAGGAGGGCACGTGCCCCCTTCGTGGAGCGAATAATGGCCCTGTGGACCGCCACCCCCAGGTCCAGCTTCTGCTGTGTTCCGGGGTGACTTGGGGGGCCAACGCCCATGATTAAGGCGTGCATGGATCCTTCCGGGTGTAGTAGATATTTCTCGGGGGAATAAAGCTTTTCAGGATACGAGCGGGGAACCCAACCCGCACATGCACCACCGCTGTGGGGCAGGAAAAAAACGGAATCATACCAAAGTGGCAAAAAGAACTTTATTCCGAAAGCTTGCTTTTTGGGATTAGATGCAAATCTTTTCAGCCGTTTTCAAGATATTAGCATTTAAATGGGGGCTTTGGTTAGGGCATGAAGAGGTTAATGCTGAGAAAAAGTTGGGAATATCTGGAAGTTTGGTCCCACGAGAGCCCCGAAGTATTGAAAAACAAATAGAAAATAGGGCCTTTTGATTGGCAGAGGAAACCTTTTCTTCAGTCTGCCGTTTTAGTACTGTGGTGAGATGTCATTAACAATGTCATCATTTCTAGAATTTAACATGTCATTATTGATGTGGTTATAAACAGTGCATGGTGGGGTGCTAATTTAATGTAAGCTAAGATCTTACTACCATACCTAACAATAATGTCACTTTATGCTGTTTTTTTGAGTGAGTGTGTGTAAATACATATATACGTGTGTATGTGTATATATAAATATTTATATAGCTATTATGGTGACCTTCAAAATCCTAACTCCTACTTGGACTGCTTCTCATAATCTCGCTTTTGAAGTCACAGATGACATTAGAAAATATATCATTCATTAACCACTAGTGACATCAAATATCACTTCATCATTAACATCATTGGTGGCATGACTGAAGCTACATGTTTTACACGTCTGTGGACTGACAGGGGAAATGCAACTTAAGTTTAACCATGCCTTGTATATTTTCTACTGTCCTCAGACTTTGTAGGTTGTGGTCAGTGTCATCAAGCTCTGGGTGCAGTCTTCACCCATACCCTGCTCTTTTTCCCTGGGCTCTCGGGCTGCAGAATTTACAACATGTTTGTTGTAACCTTGAATTTGGAATATATCAGTTTAAGAATGAACATCATATAACTGTTGCTTGCCCACGGTATCCATACCGAAATGGCAGTCCTGAGTTTGTAATACCCCGGTCCCCTCAGCACAGCTTAACACAGCTGCAGCCCAATCACCTGAAAACAAATCTTAAATCATTAATGTTAAAGGTATTTTACAGTTTTCCTGAGAATGGTGCCCTCATCTCTGATCCACAATTTCAGTGCATCCACCTCATCAGTTGTAAAACTAATCATGAATGAACAAGAGCATTCATTTTTGCTTGGACATTTCTGCTATAAATTAACATTTACTACTAAACCCTTAAACTCTTGACAAAATATTATTTATAAATCTGCACATTAGCCCCTTGAGTGCGGGAGTCAGCACACTACCTCGATGGTGCGGGTCACGACCAGTGGGCGACACCAGGGAGGGTGTTGCACCCGAGTATTTTTTTATTTTTTTTAAAACACCCCAGGAGGCACAGAAGATCTTCCGTGACCCCCCCCCCCCCATCCGCCCCTTTGTGATGTCAGCGCACCGCGAGGTATGCTGACGTCACTGTTTTGTGCTCCAATGGGGAAAACAGCCTCAAACAGCCTTCCTCTGCAATCGAGGGCCAGGAAACCCCACTAGAGACCAGGGGCATCTTTTTTTTTTATAAAAAGGTAGGTGTCCCTTGGGGACTAAATAAAAAAAATAAAAAATTTGACAGGGGGTCACCCGTGGGCAGAGCGACCCCCTGTGGGGGCAATAATATTTTTTTTTTTATTAGTTGTATGGTTTCCCTAGGGCCATTATGGCCCCCAAAGAAACCATACAACTACTAAAAAAATATATAGGTCTATATATATATATATATATATCTATGTCTACGTAGATATATATATATATATATGTGTGTGTATATATATATCGATTTTGTTAGTGCATGTGTTTTTTCCCTGGGGGCTGCGATCGGTCCCCAGGAAAACCGGACACACATATTAAAGCGATCTCTATATATATATATATATATATATCTGCCACCAGTTGTCTTGCAGTTGCAGCTTGCGTCTTCAAAGCAATGCACATACTTCAACTGACGCGTTTCAACTGTAGCTTTTAGGCAACAATAAAAAAGTCAAGTAAATCTTGTGATTATGTTTCTACTCCAAAAGGATGAGACTTTTGTCTAGTGGCAGTTTTGATGCCATAAAGTAACGCAGAATGTTTATATGCCTGCTGCAAACAGCAAATCTGTATTTTATGTAAATAGCTGCGTACATTAGTAAAGTCAGCCATTACCTGCGCTAAAATACAAATGAAATGTATGTGGGTGGGGGGGCGGCTATGGAGAGATGAAGGGCACTTTTGCTGGGTGGTAGTGAGGGAATTAGAGGAGGAGGACATGGGAGTGGGAGCACCAATAATGATTGTTGGACTGGGCGCTAGAGGTGCTAAAAACTGTGACGATTGGTATGTGACAACGTGTTTTTTGAGTGTCTTAAAAGAACATGCTGATTGAGGGAAAAAGCGAAGGTAAGGTGACCTCTACTGTTTCACGTATCACACACACGCCAGCAATTTTGTGACTGTCTACGTAGGCTAGTGTTTAAGAGCAACAGTTTAGCCAGTAGCAGAGATTGCATCTTGTTGGATGACTGCTGCTCAAGGCCTGACTCAGGGTATAGAGGACAGCTCTGACATAGGATCAGAGACTGAGACAGCAGATACTGAGACAGCATCTGAGGGAAGGACAATGGCGCAGACTCTGGGAGTGATTTTTCAGTCAGAGGAGTCACATTCGATAACTCCTCTTCCAGTAATTATGAAGGAGATGATGAGGACAGTCCTGCTGTCCCTTCGCAAGCACAGTCTGTGAAACGGGACAATATTGGTTTGTATTGTAGAGACATCAAAATTATCTATCACAAAACAAACTGGTTTTGTAAGGCAGGCACCTGTGTTTTTGGTCCTGGGCTTGGCGGCCATATAGGGACACATACTAAACCCAGACCTTTCTGGAAACTAGACATCGGGAGAAGTCCACGGAGGTGTGACTTGTGTAGATTCCCCAAATTTCTTTCACCCAGAATACCCTGCAAAGCTGAAATGTTGAATAAAAACTCTATTTTTTTCTTGCATTTCTGTCACACAAGCTACAGGAGTGTGCTGGAATCCACAGAAGTCCTACCACCCAGTGTTTCCCCACCTGCCCTGATAAAAATACTACCCCACTTGAGTGCCTGTACCTAGTGCCTGCGCCAGGAATGGATCACCCCAGGGTCAACAGTTGCCCTCATGTAAGGACCAACGTTGACCGTTGTGTGATCTATTCCTGTTGCGGCACTAAGCCTGCCCACACAAGTGAGGTACAATTTTTATTGGGAGACTTGGAGGAACACTGGAAGGAAATTTGTGGCTCCTCTCAGATTCCAAAACTTTCTGACACCGAAATGTGAGGAAAAAAGTGTTTTCTGGCCAAATTTGAGGTTTGCAAGGATTCTGGATAACAGAGCCTAGTGAGAGCCCCACAAGTCACCCCATCTTGGATTCCCCTAGGTATCTAGTTTTCAAAAATGAAAAATGCACAGGTGTGGTAGGTTTCCTTAGGTGCCGGCTGAGCTAGAGGCCAAAATCCACAGCTAGGCACTTTCCAAAAAACAGCTCTGTTTTCTTTTGGAAAATGTGGTGTGTTCACGTTGTGTTGGGAAAATGTGGTGTGTTCACGTTGTGTTTTGGGGCATTTCCTGTCGCGGGCGCTAGGTCCACCCACACAAGTGAGGCACTATTTTTATCTGTAGACTTGGGGGAACCCTGGGTGGAAGGAAATTTGTGGCTGCTCTCAGATTACAGAACTTTCTGTCACCGAAATGTGAGGAAAACGTTTTTTTGGGCCAAATTTTGAGGTTTGCAAAGGATTCTGGGTAACATAACCTGGTGAGAGCCCCACAAGTCACCCCATCGTGGAGTCCCCTAGGTGTCTAGTTTAAAAAAAAATGCACAGGTTTGGGAGGTTTCCCTAGGTGCCAGCTGAGCTAGAGGCCAAAATCTACAGCTAGGCACTTTGCAAAAAACACATCAGATTTCGATGTAAAAATGTGATGTGTCCATGTTGCGTTTCCTGTCGCGAGCATTAGGGCTACCCACGCAATTGAGGTACCATTTTTATCGGGAGCCTTCGGGGAACACAGAATAGCAAAACAAGTGCTATTGCCCATTGTCTTTCTCTACATTTGTTCCTTCCAAATGTAAGACTGTGTAAAAAAGACGTCCATTTGAGAAATGCCCTGTAATTTACATGCTAGTATGGGCACCCCGGAATTCAGAGATTTTTTTTTTTAAAGATTTTATTACAGTTTTTGAATATAACAATAACATTATCGCAGAGGTGCTTAAGTTAACTGTTCCCCCCTCCCTCCCCTCATGCTACAGATTATGTAAAAGTTATTCACAGTTGGCAGGTCTCAATAGAGTTAGTTGTTACCGTCTTCGCTAGCAGAGCCTTAGGATTCCTGTGTTGCGTTTGAGTCTGTATCTGAGTCCGTAGTGGTTCTATTTGCTTCTTCGGAGAATGCATTTGGTGATTTTAGTTTTTCCAGGATTAATTCCCATTGGGATGCGTCGTCTCTTGGTCGGAGTTCGCGTAGTGCCTGGCGAAGCAGTGTCGTTCCTTCTGCTTCTGCCCACTTCACTAAAGAGTTTTGCCATCTGGATATTTGTGGGGCCGTTGGTGATTTCCAGTTTGTGGTTATGTCCCGTCTTGCTAGGATTAGAGCAAGGTCTATAAATTTGTTGGAGATTTTAAGGGCTGTCGGGCGTGGAAAGTCCCCCAGTAACGCCACTGCTGGGGATTTGATTAATGTTCTATCAGTGCAGGCTGATGTTTTAGCAAAAGTCTCTTCCCAGAATGTGTTACGTTGGGGGCAGCTCCAGAGCATATGTATGAGGTTGGCTGCAGGCTCCGTGCATCTGGGACAGCTTGTGGAGTTTGTTCTGTAGATTTTGGAAATCATGTGTGGGGTCATGTAAGCTCTATGAAAGATGTATAGGTTTATTAATTTGAACCTGGCATTTCTGGATACTGGATAGATATGAGAGACGATCCGATCCCATTGCTTTTCATCTCAAGCGACATCCAAGTCCGATTGCCATTTGGTTTTAAGTTTTTCTAGGGGTAGGCATGTGCTGGCTTGTAGCGCTTTATAGATTCCAGATACTACACCTTTTAGATCCCCAATGGAGCAAATGGTATTGCAGCTATTATGAGTGGGGGGTTCAAGGTTTCCTGTTATCCAGGTTTTTTGAGCGATTTTAATGATGGCGTTGTGGGTAATGAATAAACCGGGGGGAGGTTATATTGTGTTTGTAGCTCAGTGTAGGTGCGGAGTTTCCCTCTCCCGTATAGGTCTCCTAGTTTAGTAATATTATGAGAAATCAGTTTATTGAGGCCTGAAATATTTTGCTTCCCTGAGATATGGATCATGCAGGACAATGGGGCCTCCGGGGTGTAAGGAGTGTTAATGCGGGAGCGTTTCAGATGTTGGGACCAACAGTGTCTAGCAGACTCCCATTCTATCGGGAGCAGCTGTTTGGTTTTTCGGGGGTTCAGTAGTATGCCCAGTATCCTGTCTATGGGGCAGTTTAAGGGAAGGCATAGTTCAGCGTCAGTTGGAGGGCTGCATAATAATTTTGCGACCCATTGAAGTTGTCCTGCCCAGTAGTATATCTCCATATCCGGGGCGGCTAGGCCACCCTCAGCTGTAGGTCTCTGGAGTGTTCTTAGTGCCATTCTATGTCTACTCGGACCCCAAGCGAAGTTTGTAGACATGGACTCTATCTCTTTGAATACTGCTTTCGGGATTATGAGTGGGATAGTTGAGAAATAGTACAGCAGTCTGGGCAGCACTATCATTTTAAGAAGAGCCACTCTGCCTGTGACTGTTAGTGGTAGTGTTTCCCAGAAGCGCATACTGGCTCTGATCCCTCTGAGTGCTCCTTGTATGTTTCCTTCTAGTAGGTCATTTACTGAGTGGTAAATCTTTACTCCTAAGTATTTGAATGTGTTAGGTGACCAGGGGAGGCCTCTTGTGTCATTTGGTTCCGGGGTTTCTTTGTGCAGTGGGAAGATGGTGGACTTTCTCCAATTAATCCGAAGTCCGGAAGCAGTTCCATAACTGTCCATCATTCTCATGGCCCCAGGTAAGTCTGATTCTAAGGTTTGTAGGAAGAGCAACATGTCATCAGCGTATAGTGCAATGTAGTGGGCCCAATTATTTATTGGGATGCCCCTATAGTAGAGACCTGTTCTTGCCATATGCGCTAGGGGCTCTATTGCGATTGCAAAAAGAAGGGGGGATAATGGACATCCTTGTCTTGTGCCCCTGCCAACCTGAAACGAAGGGGATATGTAGTTGCCTGTTTTTACTCTTGCAGTCGGGTTAGTATATAGTAGTTTGGTCCACCTTACAAATCCTTTGCCCAGCCCCAACTTTAGCATAGCTTGTTCCAGATAGTCCCATCTTAAGCTATCAAATGCCTTCTCTATATCGACCGAGATGATCGCCGCTTGTGGTAAGTTTGGGGGCAACGAATGGAGTATTGATATGAGGCGTCTAATGTTTTGGGATGTGCTACGATTGGGTATGAAACCCGATTGGTCTTGATGAATCAATGAGGGCATATGGGGGAGTAATCTGTCAGCTAAGATCCGGCTTAATATTTTGTAATCTATGTTGAGCATTGATAGGGGGCGATAAGAGCGAATGTCTGTGGCGGGTGTATCTGGTTTCAGCAGGGGGATCATAATAGCATTGTTAGTGGATTGGGGGAGGGAGTTACTATTCCACGCCTCTGCATATAATGCGCAGAGGTGGGGGGCTAGCAAGTCTTGATACTGGTGGTAAAATGGAAGCCCGTCCGCTCCGGGGACTTTACCCCTGGCCGTACTTTGGATTGCGGTTTTTATTTCGGCAATCTATATAGGCGTCGCTAGAGTCGAAATGTCTTCAGTTGACAGGTTGGGGGTGGTGAGGGTCTCTAATTCACGTAACTGGGTAGGGGTCAGTGTTATGGTGGGGGGCATATAGAAGTGCATAGTACTCTTGGAAGACAGAGTTAAAGTCATTTTGGGTGTAAACGTGTGTGCCTTGTGAGTTTTCGACTATTACAGTTTTTGGGGGTTGCACGAGCCAGGCTAGTAAGGTGCTAGCTTTGTCCGCCACTGAGTGTAGTCTGGTTACGTGTTGTTTATAATCGAAGCGGGCGAGTGTATTAGCAGCTACGTGAATTTTCATCCTAGCAGCCACTATTGCAGGGTGTAAGTTAGGTTGTGTGGGGCACTTTCTTTCCAGGTATCTAAGAGAGTCTTCCAGTTGAAGAAGTTCTGCTTCGATTGATTTTCGGGCACCTATGTTTTCAGCAATACATTTTTCCCGGATTACTATTTTAAAAGTTTCCCATTCAATGGATCTAGTAGATGCCGTACCCTCGTTGTGTTTGAAAAATTCTCCAATAGCAGTATGTAATGTATGTTTAAACGCTTCGTCTCCGAGCATTTCCGCTCTGAGGCGCCAAGTTGGGATTGTCGGTCTCTCCCTTGATAGTGAAGCTATCAAGGGGTTATGGTCAGATATCGTTCGGCTAAGATATTCCGCAAACACCCCGTCGCTCTGTATTTCAGGGGATACCAGGATGGAATCGAGTCTAACATGTAGATCATGTACAGGAGAGTAGTATGAGTAGTCCCTAGAGTGTGGTTTAAGTGTTCTCCAACTGTCTATTAATTACCAGTGTTGTTGCCATTCTATGAATTGCTTTGCCGTTTTCAGCGATTGGGATCGTGATACTGGGGGGTGCGATCTGTCCAGGGTGTTACTAGTAATGCAGTTAAAGTCTCCCCCGATTATATTTGTGCCAGCCAGAAGAGGACCTAATTCTAGCGATAATCTGTCGAGGAATTTGCCTTGGTCGTGGTTGGGGGCGTATACTCCTCCTATTGTCACTTCTCTGCCACCTAATCTTCCACTTGCTATCACGTATCTTCCCTCTTTATTGATAACCTTGTGGAGTATCTGAAAAGGAACCCCGGGACGGATCCACATAAGAACTCCCCTAGCATAGGCTGAGTAGTTAGTGGCAATTATTTGACCTCTCCATCTTTTGCTAAGGGCTTTAACTTCCTGCTCTATCAGGTGAGTTTCTTGTAGTAGGGCTATGTGTATTCCCCTTCGTTTAAGGTAGTTGTGGATTTTGTATTGTTTGGACATATTGTTTTGGCCTCTTACATTCCAGGTTATTATTTTATAGTGAGTTGTCATTATCTTGGTTAATCTTGGTTGTGTTGACAGAGTTACTCATGGGCTCTGCAGCGAGTGAGGCTAAGTTAGGCGACCTAAATTTAGTTTGAGATCTGCCTTTTAAAGAGATTGTGTTTGCATGAATTGTCCCATTCCCAACTCTAACTCGAACTTTCCCCAACTCCCTCTCCCCAGGACCGGATAACAAAACTTTCCCGGTCCAAACCATACAAATTATCTTATTTCCTATTGGAGGTGGGAGGCGCGTCAGGGCTGAGAGCTTACACCCCGGGACTTTCCGGGGACCCGGCTGAAGTATATTTGCTGCCCGTGAGTGAATATTCGAGGTTTACTACACCCTAGTGGTTACCTAGAGGGTTCACCTCTGCAGGGGTTGTATATAGGGGGTGATCGCTTAGTAAATTGGGTGAACACTGTCAGGGTCTTGCGGAGTTAGATGAGTTCTTCCGCCGTTCTGGGGGTCACTTTTGGTAGATAAGTGCAAGTGTCTTGGGATGAGATTGAAAGACTCCCGCAGCTCGAGTCGTGGTCCGAGACCTCACCTGAGGTTTGCGAGTGGTGTGGGGCTCCTCTGTTCAAGGCCGCTACTGCATCTACTGCTTCGCGCATACCTTGTAGTGATTGGTGTCTGGAGGGTGCAGTTTCTAGTGCTCTTTTAGAGGATCTACCACGTTTCCTGCCAGGGGCGCGGGATGATCTACTCGGTTCGCTTAGAGATGTAAAGTTTAGGGATTCTAGCCAATCTCCTACCAGCTGTGGGGTTGAGAAAAAGTGCGTCTTGCCCTCGTGTTCAACTCTCAGTTTAGCCGGAAACAGCATTGCATATTTGATGCCTTTCTCGCGTAGGGTTCGTTTAGGGTTATTGTATGAAGCTCTCTGAGCTTGGGTTTCTTTGGTGAAATCGGGGAATATCATGATACGCTGGTTGTTTAGTATGATTTCCCCTTTAATACGAGTTTGCGAAAGGATATAGTCCCTGTCCTTAAAGTGCAGTAGTTTTGCTACCACCGGGCGGGGTGTGGATCCCTGTGGAGGGGGTCTGCCGGGGACTCGGTGTGCTCTTTCGATCGCAAAGAATGCTGAAAAGCCTTCTGGTGGGACTGTGTCCTTGAGCCAATTTTCTAGGAATGTCTCTGTGTTCACTGCTGAGAGTTCTATACCTTCCGGTATTCCGATTATTCTCAGGTTTCTCCGATTTTCGGCATCCTCAGCTCTGGATTCCAGGGTTTTGATCCTGGATATTAATTCGGACATCTCTAAAGTCAATGTTTTTTGTGTGGACGTCACCGTGTTTAATGTTTTTTCCGTGGCCCCCACTCTTTCTGTGAGTTTTCGATGATTATCTCTCAGCAGTGATAAGTCCACCGTTAGATTGTCTATTTTTTGTTCGAGTGCTTCGCGAGATTCCCTTATGGCTTGTAGGATTGTATCCAGGGTTGTTTCTTGTTGAGTTGTTGTACTCTGGTAGGCCGAGTGGAGAGGCAGTCCGGACATCTTGTCTGTCGATGATTCTTCTTGGTCTTGACCATCACGTTTTTTGGGCTTGCCCATTTTGTTAGCTTTGTCATGTATTGGTGGAGACGAGGACGTCTATTTGCGGCAGGTTAGGATATGGGCATCCAATTATGGTCTTCGGAGGGCACACCTTCAATGGGTCGTTACTTTTCGTCAGCTAGATGATTAGGATTTTAAGCGAGGGGGTTAGCGTTTTGTGCAGCCCTCAACGCGGCGGGGCCACCCACTGGGGCGCTGGTGGGCAAAATAAGTTGCAGTCGGCGTGCAATTCTCTTAGTTCGACAGGGGTACTTAGGCCAGTGCGCGGCTGGGTCGGTTTAAGTTAATGTTATTAGTTCTGATGTTGGGGCCCGGTCGCTACCGTGGAGACTCTGGAGTGGTTTCTCGGGGGTCCTTCGGGGGGTTTTATGCTTCTGGGAGGTGATTGGATCATTGGTTACTCACTGCAGTTGGTTGAGTACACAGTTTGCTCCCCCGTTTCCATTGCCGTCTCTCCGATCTCCGGGTGGTTGGTCGCTCGGGTTCACGGAATCTGGGTTGCAGTCCCGCTCTAGGCCGCGGATGGACCCCGACTTCACCTGTTTGCTCAGGGTCCCAGTCGGTGCCGCAAGTTCCCAGCCGTGTCGAGATGGGGGCCCCCAGTGGGCTGGATTACGTTAATGTTATTAGTTCTGATGTTGGGGCCCGGTCGCTACTGTGGAGATTCTGGAGTGGTCCCTCGGGGGCCCTTCGGGGGGGTGGGGGGGTTTATGCTCCTGGGAGGTGATTGGGTCATTGGTTACTCACTGCGTTTGAGTTGGTTGAGTGCTCAGTTTGCTCCCCCGTTTCCATTGTCGTCTCTTCGATCTCCGGTTGGATGGACGCTCGGGTTCACGGGATCTGGGTTGCAATCCTGTACTAGACCGCGGATGGATCTCGCCTGCTCGCCCAGGGTCCCAGTCGATGCTGCAAGCTCCCAGCCTCGTCGGGATGGGGGCTCCCAGTGGGCACCGTCGCCTCCGGGAGCCTGGCGTCTCAGTGTGCCCCCTCACCCCGGTGCCAGTTCCGCCTTGGATTTTCAGGCCTCCGGGCTCCGCGCCGATACGTTCACGCCGCTGCTCCTCGCCTCTCTCCTAATGTGGCTGTAGGGGTCGCCGCTTCCCCACTGCATCAGTTTGGGGTATCGGGTTGTCGAGATCGCGTCTTAGGGTCGGAGAACTTTGTTATTTCTACAATGTGGGGCCCGGTTCCCCACGCGGCCGCCATCTTGGTTTTCTGGAGCTCCGGGGCTCGATCGTATTTTCTTCTTTCTTACTTGTTCGAGAATGCCGCCACTGCTCCGAGTTCTGTTCTGGGGACCGCCAATGTTGGGATCGAGTTTGATGGGGTTTTCGGGGCTTGTTGATGGCTAGGTTTCGGTCCGGGTCCCGTTCTCGGCCCCGGAGAGCCGCTCTACACGTGCAGCTTCATCGGCTGCCGGCCACGCCATCCCCCCCCCCCCCTCCCCCCCCAGAATTCAGAGATGTGCAAATAACCACTGTTTCTGAACACCTTATCTTATGCCCATTTTGAAAATACAAAGTTTTTCTTGATACCTATTTTTCACTCTTAATATTTCAGCAAATGAATTGCTGTATACCCGGTATAGAATGAAAACCCATTGCAAGGTGCAGCTCATTTATTGGCTCTGGGTACCTAGGGATCTTGATGAACCTGCAAGCCCTATATATCCCTGCAGCCAGAAGAGTCCAGCAGATGGAACGATATATTGCTTTCAAAAATATGACGTGGCAGGAAAGAGTTACAGAGTAAAACGTGGAGAAAAATGGCAGTTTTTTTCAGCTCAGTTTCAATATTCTTTTATGTCAGCTGTTATTTTCTGTAGGAAACCCTTGTAGGATCTATACAAATGACCCCTTGCTGAATTCAGAATTTTGTCTACTTATCCAAAGTGTTTAGCCTTCCGGGATCCTGCATTGGTTTTCACACCCATTCCTGTCACTAACTGTAAAGAGGCTGAAAGCACAAAAAGTAGTAAAAATGGGGTATGTCCCAGTAAAATGCCAAAATTGTGTTGCAAAATGTGGTTTTCTGATTCAAGTCTGCCTGTTCCTGAAAGCTGGGAAGATCGTGATTTTAGCACCGCAAAGCCTTTGTTGATGCCATTTTCAGGGGAAAAAACACAAGCCTTCTTCGGCAGCCCTTTTTTCCCATTATTTATTTTTTTTTAAGAACAAACTTTTTGCCGTATTTTGGTTAATTTCTTGGTCTCCACCAGGGAACCCACAAACTCTGGATACCTTTAGAATTCCTAGGATGTTGGAAAAAAGGATGCAAATTTGGCATGGATAGCTTATGTGAACAAAAAGTTATGAAGGCCTAAGCGCAAACTACCCCAAATACCCAAAAAAGGGTTCAGCACTGGGGTGGGGGGTGGAGCCCAGCAGCTAAGGGGTCAGATTTACTGTTCTGGAAATTGTTTACTTGTATAAATGCAAAACAGGCCGTTTATTTCTAAACACTGTGTTCTGGGTGTATAGCTTCAAACAGTTCTGTGTCTATTTATAAAATCAGTCCACATTTATACTCTGTGGCCTTTTAACATGAATTATGCTTGAGTGATTTCTGGAAACAGATAGTTCTCAATGGTCTTAGTATTTGAATATGTTTAAAGAAATGTTGGCTTTGAAAAAAATAAATCCATGTTAAAATCCAAGTCTGTCTATTTTATTTAACTTTTTTTTAGAACAGCGCTTGGTTGTGCTGTGTGAAATACATGTAGTTGTTTCAATGTGTGTTTTATGTTTCAGGAGGGAATCATGCCTTAGAGATCTTCTCTTGATTTTCTCTTTCTTTTCCTTTTGCAATCTGATAGCTATTTTTCTGCAAATTGTCTCAGTGATAATCTCTGTCGCTGTGATCTCTACCTCTGATCTGTCTCAATAAAGATTTCAACTGGCATCCCGGCTGCTGTCATGCTGGGGCAATGTCCCTACAATTGTATTTACATAGTGCTTAGATCTTTCTAGAAACTGAAACTCCGGTCCTTATTTGCTAGCACTTCTTTGTTACCTTAACAGGCTCATGTATTGAACAATAAAGTCTTTCATTTGGCTGAAAACAGACATCTCAACAGAGACATAGGTGCTCATTTCGACTTCGGCAGTTTTTTTCGTAAGAATGCCAAAGCCGCGGGTGCCAAAAGACTGCCAGTGCTGGTGGTCTGAAGACCGCCATATTACGACATTATGCTGATTTCGGGCAGCAATCTGACACGGTCAGCCTGGCCGTCGTAATAGAGGCAGTTTCTGTCACCGCCATGCAAACAGAACGCCGCCCGCCGTATTACGATCCGTAATACAGCGCAGCAGTTTCCTGCACGACGGTGCGGTGCCGGTGGTGGAAATCGGAGGGACCCATCCTCTCCTGAACGACCACCTTGCTGAAGCAAGTAAATTGATTGTCTGAAAAGGGACGGGTGGGAGGGTGGGGGAGGTGTCTTTGTGTGTGTATGTGTAAGTGCTTGTAGGTTTGTGTGAATTCCTGGGGAGAAGTTGGTGTCTGTGTGTGTGTGTGTGTGTGTAAGTGCGTGTATGGAGAGGGGGTGTTGTGTGTGTGTGTGCTTGTATGTTTATGTGAATGCTGGGTGGAAAAAGGGGTGTCTGTGTGTGTGTGTTTGTGTGTGTGTGTGTGTAAGTGCATGTATGCCGAGGGGGGGGGGAGGGAGGTTTAGCGAGTGTGTTTCTGTTTGTGTGACTGCGGGGTGGGTGGGAGGGGGGGTGTATGTCTGAGTGCGTGCATGCAAGTGAATGTGTATGTCTGAGTGCAAGCATGCGAGTCAATGGGTGTATCTGAGTGCGTGTTTGGGTGCGAGTGTGTGGGGGTGTATAAAAGTGAATGGTGTGAGTGGGGGTGCGTGAATGTAGGTATGTGGTCGTGTGGGAGGGTGTCTTCCAGCCACAGGAATGGAGATTCCTGTCACCGGGGGCAAAAGTGCCAGCATTGCATGAAAATGCTGGCGGTCTGCCGAGTCGCAATGCCGATGGTGGTATTACGGCTACCTACGGCCCGGCTGGCGGTCCCGTCAGTGTTTCGGTGGTTTGGCTTTGATCAAACCGCCGAAGTCGTAATATGGCGGTCTTTATCGCCGGCCCGGCTGTGTTATTACCACCACTGCTAGTCCGGCAGTCTAAGAACCGCCAGACTCGAAATGAGGGCCATAACCTGTAAAATGAAAACATAACTTTGTCAATCATTGGAAATAATGTCCTTGGGGAAAATTTTACACCCCAGCACTTCTAACATTTTTATATAAATATTTGGGAAATGTGTTATGTTAAACATTGTATGCACTTAATTCTTAATGCAATGTATCCTGAACAGTTCCTCACACTATAGCACTATAAAAACTATATATTAATTAAATTGTGGTGCTACGCATTCTATATGTTCTATGTTCTTCTTTAAACTTGTGTTCAAAACTCCATTCAAAAATCTTTGTGTACATTTTATTTTTTGTACCTAATCTTTTATAAAAGCATGGGTATTAATATACGTGGAAAGTATAAAAGCTGTCATGTAGATTTACTTGAGCAGCGTTTACTATTCATTTAATATAAACATTTACTGCCATTTTAAGTTACTTTTTTATAGACATAATCTAAATTTCTGAACAATTCATTTTCCTTGTTTTAATTTGTGTTCTAATTCTGTCACAGTAATATATATTCTGTAAAAACAAATTATACAAAGAGATTCCTTGTTGTGGCACGCAGTAGAAACCTCTTATCATTTGACCAGTCCTTCTAGTTTCAGGCCAGTTTTATTTACAGTCCAAGATTCTGAAGCAAGTGGTTGCAACTCATTGCAATACATTTAATAATCTTGACCCCTTCCAGTTTTTGAAATATCATTTTGACTGCTGCCTTGTGCTAAAACAGTCATTAAAGGCCCTCTCCCTAATTATAGACCTGAATGACATTTGAGGGTCTGTAACAAGGACTTCAACAACTGGTATAGCCAGAAGCATGAGTGAATTCCACCCACTTAGGGTAGAATGTTCTACTTTAAATAGGACAAAACAGAAAGACAAGTATTTGAATGTTGATAGCAGAGTCTACATTAGCTATTATAGTCCACCGCCATTCATTGCCTTGAATCTATCTCTCATCATTCCAGATTTTTAGTTAAGCAGTATTATCCAATGAGAGGGCACACACATGGTTACTGACGGGGTGCAGCCAGACAGCATGAGGTGACTGGTAAAATAAAGAAAGCTTCTCAGTAAAAGGATTGAACTGAGCTTTATTCAGCAACCTGCCCGAAGCGTGGTTTCCCTCTTGCCAGCAAAGATCCAACTGTCAACAGTAGAACCCATGCTCAGGGAAGTTCTAAATGACATAGTATATAGAACACAATGCCTACAATGCCTTAAATGCATAACAGTGACCCTGAGTGCCATACTTTACACCAGTCGGTCACTACTGTGAGTCTCTTTCCCTTCGAGTAATATTATGATTGTTAATGAGACCCTTAAAATGTGGCATGAAATTCATAGAAATGTTTGTTAGATGATGTTGTGGGCGTGTCCAGTCTAATATTTCTTTTGATATTTAATTTATAAGGTGACACGTATAGGGTAGCCATCAATTACCCTTCAGAGGTCGACACACATCTTTGGACTCAGATAGTAGTGTGATAATGTCCTAGCAGTCAACATTAACAATATCAAATCAATAAACACCACTTTCAATTTGGAGACAGTAATTAATACGCACCATGACCTAGGTGGCCATGAATCACCACACCAGTTTAAAAAAGTTCAAACATTTATTTCCCTTTAGATTAACAATGCTAAGATCACGTAAATCAAACACAAGACCAAATGATACAAGTACAGTAACAATACAGGCCGACCAAATCTTTGGAAGAATTTTAACTTAGACAGAATATTTATCATTAAGCTTTCAAGAACCACCATGCAGAATAACAACAATGATAGACACAGAATACATCTAGTTATCACAGATGAATTGATTACAATCAAATTATATACATCAGTCAAATTTAGATTTTGGCATCCCTAACGGATACTCTAATTCGATAAGCATGTTTAGGCATCATGCAAAAAGAAAAGAAAACAAAAATTAATTTGGAAAACATATGACTGTGGTGCTAACCAAAAATAGCGGTTGGATTTTCTCAAGAGAGAAAACATAAAAATCTGTAAGAAAGGCAAATGCACATTTGGTTATACCTCTCCTAAATAGATAGGAAGCAGCCATGTCTTCAACAGTGGAGCATATGGTCTTCATTGTACAGGATCGTTATTATGAACGGGGTAACAGCTCAGTAAATTTTGGGCCTCATATACCAGAATCATTGACAAAAAGTTAAGACAACAGGAACACATAATTTCACTAGCTTAGAAAAAAAGAATCTGTAGAACCCTCAGATCTGCAAGTAACTGGCCTGACAACACCTAAACTTTGCTATATCAAAACCCTAGAAAGCACCTAGCAAAGTTTCTATTGGTCAAACTGTGGGGTATTTTAGGTCAGTACCAATTAGCTTTTCTCCACGTTTCAGAAGTATCTTTTCTTCATTTCCTGCACTCATGATTGGCTCATCTTCTCTGATCCAGATCACAAGTTTCCACAGTAAAATACAATTGTTGCAGGTTATACATGAGCACTGAAGACTATTGTTCCTGGGTACACAATATCTCATCCCGGGAAGACAGACAAATGTTACAACAGAAAAACACAACTTTTCCATAGTGAGCAAGTCACACAGGATGCTTAGAGAAATATCATTTTGCAGAGTTAACACTTTTAACACATTGCCTCTGGAAAATTACTAAAACATGAGGCCTTTTAAAAACAATGTTAAAATAAAACATGGAGAATAAAACAATTCATAATGCTTAAACTAATAATCCTTTTAGTACATATTCATATTCATTTTTCAGTAAATTTAATTATTAAACAAATACATTTTCATTCAATATTATTTTCTCATGTTAATGCACATTGTTTATGGTGTCCACCATATCAGCTACTAATTTTTCTTTATTAATACACAATTTAAATTAAGTCTTTTAATACGTTATTTCACAATATTTTAATGTCACAATTTTTATTAATAATGTTTGCACTCCAACAATGTGCTTTTGCTATTTATGTAAAATAATAAAATAACCTTATCTGTTAGATTACCTTTGGTGAGGATGCTCCTCATCTTTTTGTTCTTTTGAAATGTATTATAATGAATAGCTGTTTTTGAGAGTCAAATGGGCATATAAGAAAAGTAGAAATGGATTTTAGTCTTAAAGTACAGCTCTTTTGGGAATTTTGGTGAGTTCTAAAATAATTTATCCAGGTAAACAAATGCCGATCCTCTGTTGGTATCTGATGAATCATGTTTGGAAGAAACCTGGGATTTGATGGCTCATCTTTTGAGAAAGAAGTTTCCCACAATATTTTCTCTTAGAAATGATGTGTAGTGGCCCATAAGCAAAAATGAGGATGTGCTTGCTACAAATGCTCATCAAGGTGAGGAAGAAAATAAACTGGTATGCTGAGCAAAACAGGTTTTTCCAACAGCAGTACTCTTTTGATTTCCCCATATTCTACTCAGACTTCACCACAGCTACAATGGGAGTATTCTGACAAAAGTAAGGCAGTCCTAGATACCATGTTGCTGAAATTGGAGATATTGACTTTAAATTCTTTCCTATACTGCAGGCCTAATTAAATAACCAATGAGAGGTTGGTGCAGATAGGAAACAAGCTGTTTCAAAAGTTTATTTATGACAGACCATATTTTTAAATGACAAAGAAATAGTTAACAAGAGAGATCCACGTCCACATCTTTGTCCTCAAACAATCTATCCTCTCTGATGCTTATTACTTACTTTCGTTATAAAAGTGTAGCATTTTGTTAGACTTAAGTTTTAATCTTCCATTTAATTGAACAGAAGTACATTTTATTAGACCTGGAGGAAGATATTTCTTATTTCCAATGAGTAGATGTTTGTTCTTTAGGGTAGTGAGACTGTACGAATTTGTTGCAGTCTGAACATTTCTTTTATTTTTTTTTGTTGCTTTTTCCATTTCCTTTTATCAGTAGTTGCATGCCTGCATAAATGTTCACTGGCTTCAGAATATTTTTATTGTGAGTAAAACATAAGAAAAATATAAAACAGATTTAAATATATATGTCTGTTTATAAAAACTTGTGTCCCTTAAGCATAACTACACTTAAAGGTCATTAATTAAAGCATTTTAGAATGAGTATCATCGTAAATCAGACGGACCAATAAGACAACTGTTTTTTAATATTGTAAAAACTGTCATGGACTACATATTGTTCAAACTGTCAAAATGTTATATAATGCAAACACATGGAATGTTTTGATATTTAATTTATTTCAGGAGCTTTCAGGAGAAGAGATTAAAACCATGTATCTATACATATTCAGTCTTTTGCACAGGATAGCAGAGGATTCTAAAGCCTTCTTCCCAAGCAGTTAGGCAGTATCTCTTCCAGTGCAGGGACATTGTTTGAGCCAGGTGAACATTGTAGTTCTTTATTACAAATCTGTGACCTTTAGAGGAAGCTGTTAGTAGAAAGGGTTTAATGATGTGTAGGCCGATATATTGTAATGAGGCTTAAATTGGGTACATGAGTAGATGCTGACTGACAAGAGGCCCAACAAATGCAGCATGGGTCTGATGTTACTGTTTGTGATAAACACTGATACACTTTTCACATCAGATGTTGATGATCTCAGATTGAATACTTTTGACCTCATCACTATCCACCTATGCTCTATTTTCTGATGCACGACATCAAGGCACTGTTCCTAGGTGAATAGAATCTCTTTTGCCTGAATGTTATGTTATGATAAATATATTTCTAAAGCACACAATGATCTGGAGGTGTCTAAGCACTGCTACAGAGATGCAAAGCCCAACTAATTATTAAAAAGCCAAGTTTTAAGATACTTTTGTGGGTCCTGTGCTCACTGCGCCACTGGAATCAATCCATCTATCACTTGTTCTTATTGCATTTGTTGCCCTAAGTGGGAAGGGTATGCCCAGCCGTTGGTCCCTTGCTCCCCATGCCACTGTAATCAGTCTAGCCTGGCTGCTGAAGGGTTATACCCTGAAACCAGTCCCAGAATGCTTGTTTCCAGTCGAGGGAGGGCCTGGCAGTTCGGACTGCACCGTTCCATGGGGAGCAGGGTCAAGACTGATTTGCATATGGCTGGGTACAAACTGGAATGGCATGGCTAGCAAAAAAGCAGTGGATTTAGGCTCACATCTCTGTACTGGGGTGAATGTTTGATAGTGTTAAGCATTCCGACCATCACTTACTCTTATTGTATTTGTCGCTGTAAGTAGGAAGGGTATGCCCAGACGTGGGTCCCTTGCTCCACATGTCACTGGAGTCAAGCTAGCCTGGCTGATGAAAGGTTATACCCTGAAACCAGTCCCAGGATGCTTGTTTCTAGTCCTGGAAGGACCTGGCTTGGCAGTTCGGGCTGGGCTGTTCTCATGGGGAGCAGGGTCAAGACTGATTTGTATATGGCGGGGTCCAAACTGGAATGGCGCTGATCGCAAAAAACAAAAACTTTAGCCCAAGATCTCAGTACTGGAGGTGAATGTTTGACATTGTTCAGCATTTCGTCCATCACTTGTTCTTTTTTCATTTGTCGCCCTAAGTGGGAAGGGTATGCCCAGATGTGTGCCCTTGCTCCCCAAGCCGCTGGAGTCAAGCTAGCCTGGCTGAAAAAGTGTGATTCCCTGAAAGCGGTCCCAAGATGCTTGTTTCCAGTCCAGTGAGGACTTGGCTTGGCAGTTCGGGCTGGACTGACAGGCGGACTCCAGCAGTGATGGTGGCAGCATACGTACAGTATCTGATAGAGACAAGAGGGTTCATGTACCGATGAACTTTGTGCCCAGTTATGTGGTGGGAGAAGACATTGATAAGTGGTTTTATGAAAATGAAGTTGCACTGAGGGTACATGGGGTTCCTGAAGAGAACTGGTGGCAGGCCTGTGGAAACACATGCCAGCACTTGTGAGGGGCACACTTCTAAAACTAGAGGTTGGTGACCAGACCAAGCACAAGCCCATGAAAGCCACTTTGGCTGCCAAATTTGAACTGACACCTGAGAAGTATCGCCAAAGATTCAGGGACAGTAACAAGCTCCCCAATCAATCCTGGATAGATTTCTTTGATTACCCCAGAAATGCACTGAATGGCTGGGTGAGGGGCTGCAAAGTAAATGATTATGTTGGGCTGTACAATTAAATCGTGAGAGAGCACCTGCTCTGTATCAGTTTTACAGAGTTGCGCCAGCACCTAGTTGACAGTAAGCTGACTGATCCCAGGAAACTTGCTGAGGAGGCGGGCATCTGGGCTAGCACCAGAGTGTCCAAAAAGGTATCTGGGAGTGACCCCAAGAAGGATGGTTCAATTAACCCCCAAGAGAAAGAGGAGGAGGTTAAAGATGACCCAGACAAGTCCCAGGGTAAGAGGGGAGGAAAAGGTTCCCATGCCCCATCTGGGAAACAGCGGTGGTTCTGGTGGTCAGTGGCACAGGCTACCCCATTTCCAACCCTGCTGCTTTGAGTGCTCCCAGCTAGGACGCAAGCCGGGGGACTCTGCCTGTCCAAAGAAGCCATCTAGTGGTGGGACCTCTACAAGGGTGGCCAATGGGGCCTTAGGGAAAAGTAGCCCCCCCGGGGCAAGTCATAGACCATGCCATAATCTCCCTCAGTTGAGAGATAGACTCGGAGGGTGAGCTGGTGGCCCCTAAGGGTGGGAGTCATCACTTCCAACAGGTGGAAGTGAATGGGGTCCCAGATACTGTTCTGAGGGACACTGGGGCTAGTCCTACCATAATTGTGGAGAGACTAGTTTCCCAGAGCTGTACAATGGCCAGGTGTGTAGGGTGACTCCAGCCCATGGGGAGGATTTTTTCCACTCTATGGCCCTGCATCCCTGAGGTGGGGTGAGAAGGTTACCCAGAAAAGGGTCATAGTTAGTCCCCAGATGCCCATAGACAGGATTCTGGGAAATGAGTTACCACCGGTGGCAAGAGAACAGGGAGGTGTGGCCCCTAAGGGCACCCTGACAGTTCAGTAGTCTGAAAGTACCACTCGCCAGAGAAAGGTACGGAAGCCCAGATGTAGGGCCCTGTTGAGGGAGGACTCACCCTTGTCCCCTGTTCAGCCTCAGGGTACAGACCCCGGGTTGATTGACTAGTGTCAGGATACCACCACTGAACTGGAGGGAGGTAGAGTGGAAGTAGGGTGCAAAACCCCTAGGGCTACTGCCCCGCCACTCTGAAACACCTCAGAGGTCAGGGAAACCTCAGGGCCCATAGGGAGTTCCCTGCCAGCCCTACGGCTGGAGTAGAAGCCTACCCTGCGGCCTGGCTCTTGACGTTGACAGCTGTCAGTGGCCTCCGTTGGTTGCTCTCCTTATCGACAAAGTTTTCCTTGGGTTGGGGACAGAAGTCAGACCCAAGAAATAGAAATGGGCCACATCTCTTTGTTGGCCATGGTGGTACAATCTGCCTGCTGGGATGCATCTGTAAGCAAATGAAAATGAGGAGCTTCACAGATGGGGTCCATAGATGAGGGTATGGGTTCCCCAAAGGTCAGTTCAGTGGCTCCAGAGAGTGTAGACAGAGGGACCCAACTGAGTTCAGAAAGACATAAAAATAGCAAGTGCCTCTGTAGTAGTGGCTTGTTGTCCACGTTCTATCGCCATAAGCAGGTACGTCCATCAAGGTGTTAATGAGCCTACCCTGTCTTGAGGCTGGAAAGGGGGTTGTGTTTGAAAATGGCCCTCTCTGAAGGGTCACCCCAAATGTTTTGCCTTCCTTCTCCTCTTTTTCTGACCTCAGTTTTGTTGGCTTTAGGACTCTGGGCACTTTAATACAGCTAACCAGAGCTAAAGTGCATGTGACCTCTCCCTAAAACATGGCAACATTGACTCATACCTAATTGGCATATTTAAATGTACCTATATGTCCCTAGTAAAGTGCACTAAATGTGGTAAACCAAGCTGGTAAATGTAATGCTACTAGTGGGCCTGCAGCTCTGATTGTGTCTCGTACCTAAGTAGCCCCTTAACCGTGTCTCATGTCTGTCATTGTTCAGCCTGTGTGTGTGCAATTTCACTGCCACTTCGACTTGGCATTAAAAACAAAACTACTTGCCTAGCCTTAAATTCCCTTTATCTTCCATAGCAGTCACCCCGAAGATAGGCCCGAGGTAACCGATAGGGCAGGGTGCTATGTGAGTGAAAAGGCATGACATGTTCTTATAAGTTTTACATGTCCTGGTATTGAAAACCACCCCAAAGTCATTTTTCATTACTGTGAAGCCTGCTTCTCTCATAGACCGACATTAGAGATTCCCTTATATACTTTTAAATTGTAATTTCTGATTTGAGAGGAATAGACTTGTCATGTTTGGAATGGTAGTGAGAAATCCTACTTACTGGTGAAGTTGGATTCTACATTACTGTTTCAGAAATGGCACTTTTAGAAAGTAGGCATTTCTCTGCACTTACTATCATCTGTGCCTTACAGCCTGACTCCAGTCCACGTCTGGTCTGTGCCTGTTGACAGCTCCCCTTGTGCCTTCCACCCAGACAGCCATAAACACAGGACACTCAGCTGCATCTGTATTCATCTGCATACAGATGGTTTTCCCTGGGCAGGAAGAGTGGAGGCGGCTCTCTTTTACAATTCAAAGGCCAGTGGTCTGCACTCACACAAAGGACTCGTAACCCCCCACAAGGCTCCTGGCAGACTGGGCTGGGTTGAAAGGGGAACTTGTGCACTTCAAAACCACTCTTAGAAGTTTCCTCCACTTCAAAGGCACTTTTGTGTGTGTGTTTGTGTGGGTGTATATATATATATGTGTGTATATATATATATACATACATGCACACACACACATATACTGGGTCTATGACCCCACCAAATCAGACACTTTTGGACATACAACTGGACTCTATCAGAGGGCCTGCCTGGCTGCCCAGAGGACTTAACTTGACCACTTTGCTGAATGGACTGCTGGCCTGCTTGTTACCCTGCTGTCTGTTGACCCCTCACTCTCCTAGAAGGACTCTGCCTTCCTTCTCAAGTGCTCTCCAAGGGCTTGGATTGAGCTTGCCTCCTGTTCTGAGGTCTCAGCTCTATCAAAGACTTCACAAAGGAGCAGAAAATCCACTGTGTTGGAAAATCGACACAACACCTGGAAACTTTGATGCAACGCCTGGTCCATCGTCGCAGCGACTGTCTCGCAGATGAAAAACCACCACATCACCTGCCCGAACTATGCAGTGCCTGTTGCCTCTCCTCAATGCGTTCTGGGTTTTCCATGCATCGTCCCATTGCAGTGATTAAGCAAGGCTGTACTCCTGCAAACCGACACATCGCCTTGCAGCATGGAAAGAAGTAAAGCATCGCCTTTGTGGTACCAGAAAAATGTATGCATCGCTTTACTTTTCAACATACTTCCTCTGCGGCGCTCTGTGTTATTTTTTACGCATCTCAAGTACTGTGTTAAAACGATGCAACCACTGATTATTAAGGATTGAAACTCACTTAAACCTTTAAAAAGTGATATCTTGATTTGTGCATATTGGATACCTCTGGTCAGCTTCTGTTGCCCTCCCCAGCTGCTCCTGCTGCTGCTCCTTATCTCCTGGATCGGACTGAGAGCCTTCTCAGTCCGAGGCCCTCCTCCACCCGTAGGCTCAGCCTGCACCTCATCCCTGGAGGCCCAGTGGCTATCCACAAGTAAGTATCTCCTCTCTTTCACTCTTTCTCACCTCTTTTTACTCCTTTCTTACTCCTTTTCTCCTTTCTCTCTTTCACTCCTTCTACTCCTTTTCTCCTGCCCTTTTCCTCCCGCCCCACCCCCCTCAACCCTGCGAAGCACCTTTCCCACCCTCCCGCCTCCCAGCTGACTGAACCCCCGCCTCCCTCCCCCTCTTAATGGCGGCCAGAGCGCTGTGAGAGGGTGACTCACCCCTGTCAGTGTCTGTTGGTCTCCCCAGCTCCTCCTGCTGCTCCTTGTCTCTTGGATCTCAGTCTGAGGCCCTCCTCCAACTGCAAGCTTCGCCTGTGCCTCATCCCTGGTGGTCCAGTGGCCATCCACAAGTAAGTATCTCAGCTCTTTCACTCTTTCTCACCTCTTTTTGCTCCTTTTTTTTTTTACTCCTTTACTCCTTTCTCTCCTTCACTCCATCTCTCCTGCCCTTTTCCTCCCGCCTGCCAACCCGCGAAGCGCCTTTCCCGTCCTCCCGCCTCCCAGCTGACCAAACCCCCTGCCTCCCTCCCCTTCTTAATGGCGGCCCCAGCGCTGTGAGAGGGCGACTCCACTGACACCTGTCAGCATCTCTTGCTCTCCCCAGCTCCTCCTGCTGCTGCAGCTCCTTGTCTCCTGGATCTCAGCCTGCCCCTCATCCCTGGCCATCTAAAAGTAACTTTTTCTGTTCTTTCAGTCTTTCTCACCTTTTTTTTTATTCCTTTTTTACTCATTTACTCCTTTCTCTCCTTCTCTCCTTCTTTCCCTGCCCAGCTCCTCTCGTGCCGCTGAAGCCCCTCCGACCCCACCCCATCCCCCCAAAGCACCTTTGCTGCCCTCCCACCTCCCAGGTGACCAAACCCTGCTTCCCTCCCCTTCTTAATGGCGGATGCTCCACTGGCGCGCCAAAGGCAAGCCCGTCTGCGGCCATCCACGCCCAGCGCCAGAATCCCTGGATTCGACTGCGACTGCTGCACTGCATCTCCCAAGGTCACCACGGACCTTTCTCCTGCTGGAACTGCAACTTCAGTTGCAGCCACAGCAATCAAAAGAAACATAGCACACCCGGAACCATCGACGCCCACCACAACTTCATCAAATGCCTCCTTCTGAATATATGCTCCCTCCATAAGAACACCACCAAACTGTAGGACCTGATAGACTCCACCAGACCAGACATTGCTTTCCTTACCGAGACCTGGACCAACCCCACCTCTGGACCAGACATCGCCATTGCCGTACCGGATGGCTACAGCATCCTATGGAAGGACCGGCACTTCCATCCCGGCGGAGGAATTGCGATCGTACACAAATCCTCACTACGCATCACAGCCAACACGGAGGAGCACTGCACCTGCACTTCTTGATCCATGCCGACCACAACTCCTCCATCTGTGGCACGCTGGTCTACAGACCGTTCGGTCCCCGCCAAGCATTGATTGACTCCATTATAGACATCAACACCCCCCTGGCCGTGGCGTCCTTTGACTACCTCCTCAGCAACCTCAATTTCCACATCGAGGACCGCAACAACCAAAACACCACCTTCCTACTAGACAATCTCACCACCCTCGGCCTCGGGTAACTGGTCACCGCACCCACATGTGCCGCAGGACACACACTGGACCCCATCTTTACCTCAAGCAACCGGATTACCATCAAAACCATCTCCCTGAGCCTGGACTGGACAGACCACCACTGCCTTAACTTCACCTTTACCGCACCCATGCCCCCAAGGGCTCCCCACAGGAAATGGAATGAAATCAGCGATGAGCAACTCACCACAACACTCGCCAAGTCTCCCCCACCTCCCTCCAATAACGTCAAAACCACAGTACGCAACCTCAACTCCTGGATCACCAAATGTGCCAACGCCCTAACCCCCCTCCGTTTAACATCGACCAATCGCAACCTAAAAAAAGCCAGCTGGTTTACCACCGAACTCCTAGAATCCAAGTGCAGAGGCCTAAGAAGAAGTGGAGAAACAGCCAAACCAACGAAGACCTTGCCTCCTTCAGAACCTCCACCACCGACGCATAAAGAATGCGGAAAAAAACACACTCTGAGAATGCGTCAACTCCTCCACTCACAACATGAAGGAACTCTTCATGATTATCAACAAATTCACCAATCCCCCTTCCGAAGCCATCAGCATCCCCCGGTCTCAAGACCTCTGTGACAAATTCGCCACCTTATTCCACCGCAAGATCAAGGACATTTACGAGTTTCCTCCCCGAAGAACTAGTCCAGCGTCAGCACAGACGACTGACCCCCACCTCCCCAGAACTCACCCAAACCATCCACGCCTGGTCCACTCTCACCACTGAGGAAACAGAAAGCATCATGATCACCACTCACTCCGGAGACCCCACAGACCCCTGCCCCCGCCACATCTACAATAGAACCAGCACATCTATTGCACCGGTGCTTAGCAAGACAATGTACTGCTCCATCAAAACAGCCACTTTTCCTGAATACTGGAAACACACCTGGGTAAGCCCCCTCCGGAAGAAACCTTCGGCTGACCTATCAGGGCTAACGAATTTCCAGCCTGTCTCGTTGTTACCCTACCCGGCCAAAATACCAGAAGAACGCAGAAAGTCAGACTCCCACTATACACATCCGAACCTAAAGAAGTCAGCTGCGGAGTTCCTCAGGGATCCTCCCTGAGCCCAACACTCTTCAACATATACATGGCCCCACCCGCAGCCATCGTCTGAGGCCACGGAATGAACATTGTGGAATGGAAGCTGTTATTGCCTGGATGAGAGAGAGCTGCCTCAAGCTCAACTCAGACAAGACTGAGGTCATCATCTTCAGAAACTCCCCCTCAGCCTGGAACACTCCTGGTGGCCCACATCTCTCAGCGCCCTGACTTCTCCTACTGACCACACCCGCAACCTAAGAATCATCCTCGACTCCTCCTTAACAATGACCTGACAGGTAAACATGGTCACCTCCTCTTCCTGGCACACCCTCTGCCAACTCCAAAAGATTTTCAAATGGATCCCAGTAGACTGCCACAGGACAGTCACCCACTCCTTAGTCAGTAGCAAGCTTGATTGCGGCAACACACACTACGCTGGCACCACAAAAAAAAACATCAGAAATCTGTAACTCATTAAAACGCTGCCGCCAGGCTCGTCCTGAACCTCCCCCGCCAGGAACATATCTCCAGCACTCAAGGACCCTCAACGGGCTCCCAATGAAGAAACAAATCATCTTCAAGCTACTCACCCACACCTGCAAAGCCGTTCACAACATCGGACCGGCCTACCTAGACCGCTGCATATCCTTCCACAACCCTGCTAGGCCCTTCCGCTCCGCACGCAAACACTGGCTACCATCCCACGCATACAGAAAATCACCGTCGGAGAAAGGTCTTTCACATACCTCGCAGCAAAGAGCTGGAACAACCTACCCCTGCACCTCAGACAAAGCCCATCGCTCACCATCTTCAGGAAGAACCTCAAGACGTGGCTCTTCAAATGAGGCTGTGTCTGCCCCCGCTCCCCTGCACCTTGAGACCCTCACGGGTGAGTAGTTGCGCTCTATAAATCTGATTGATTGATATTTATTTGGATAAATATCTATTTTCCTAAATTGGTGTGGAGTACTTTTAGTGGTGTTTTTTACTGTTAATGTTACTGTATGAGTTACTGCACAAATACTCTACAAAATGCCTTCTAAGTTAAGCATGCCTTCTCTGTGCCAAGCTATTGGAGGGTGAGCACAGGATAATGTAGGTTGTGTTGTGACTTACCCTGATTAAGATAGTGGTCCCTACTTGGACAGGGTGCATACCTCTGCCAACTAGAAACCCAATTTCTAACTTTTTTTTTTTTTAAATAAAGGCACACATGTGAGAATATGCATTGTCTAAAAGCATACATTACACCAGTACTCCCTGACTGGAGGGGACTACTTACTGTGCACATGAGCACACTGTGCAGGAACAGAATGCTGTCACTCGCAGTCGGGTAAACTATTGGCTGAACATTTGCCTGTGCTTGTATGCTTGAAGCAAAATGTCAGTGATGCTGCAGTAGACCAGTGGATAAAGAGAGTTTACTGATAGCCTTTACAAGTAAGTATTTACAGCATATAATTGTTAATTTCACATGAAAGATCTTGGTCATCACAAGACCTAAAAATCTGTAAATTATCATTGTGAACCCATAGATGACATGTACGCCATTCACAGTAGAGATTAGGGCTACCAGGCAGGTATTTTTGAAGAGTAACCCTACCCCCGCTCACTACCCTGTTCCTTTTCCAATGAAGTGCTTCCCTGCATTTCACAGGTTGTAGCATGCCCTGCTCCCCAACCGAATGAGAAGGACCTCTGTGATGAAGCATGCCAGCAAGGCGAGTACCCCTGGTGGGTGAGAGTTATTTAACCCAAACGGTTTCTTTTCTCCCTAGATCGAGAAGAGGGTTCTTAGATCAAGTACTCTTTAGTTTGTGAGATTGTACACTGGAAATAAGTTAATGTTTATTCTGCATTGGTTGAACTTAAGATGGAACTATTTTAGAACGTTCGTTTTAAGATCATTGTATTTCACATTACATTATGGACTTCCTCTGTTCAAATTTGTAATCCGCAGCTTGTAGGCCTGTCATACCTTGCAGCTCAGAGTGAGTGCCACTGGGTGGCAGCAAAGACCACTGAAATAACCTTATTTATTAATTTTAAAGTCGAACTGAAATACTGCCGATAAAATGTATGCGTAAACTACCCTTTATAATAAAAGCACGTACAGTATTGGAAAACGTGCATTTGTTCATATGTGTGTTCTCTTTATGATATGTTATCGTATTGATTTTAACCAATGTGTACTTTTTTCAAATGATCACCTACATTTTTTGTCGGGGTCTCAAGGCAAAGCATTCTTCAATTTGTTTTTTAACAATGCACTTTGCGGTCCCTGTCTTCAATAGAAAAGCTTAAACCCCGCGAAACTCTGGCCTCGAGGTTCAGTATTTCATAAATGAAAGCGTGTAATCCGATTCCTCTGTGCTTCGCTTCCCTTAGAGCTGTGCATTTTACCATTTCAAATTTGACCTCCAGCTGAGAGAACTCCACGAACCATATGTGTGTGCCTGCGGGGTGATCTCTGCCGCCTGGGAGCCCTCCCCTTGTAATATCTGTGACACCTCGGGTCGATAGACTGACATCCTATCATCATAACATTTGTTTTTATCATTCTTAGTCATTGATTCACCCCCCCCCCCCCCCCCCCCCCTCTGCACCACAAACCTCGCAATATACGTAAATCGCTTTAGTATTATTGCTTGTAGAGTTGGATAGGCTCCCGAGCGCCCCTCAGACGAGCACGGCGCTTCCCGCAGCGCTACAATTGTCTCGCTGAGGAAGGCTTCGGCTCCCTAACGATCTGCCGATTTAATGTCTGCCAAACGCATTTCCATCACAGTGGAACAGTCATGTAGCGCAGCCATTGTTTCCTGTTGTGAGCCTCTCCTCTTTCTGTCACCATTTTGTTGAGTGGATTTTTTGTGGCCACTTTATGAATAATTCCCGCTATTGTGTAGATGCATTGTAGCCGCAAATAATACCTTTGGCTCTCTGAAATATGCTGTAGAGGACAATAGCTGGCGCGTACAGCCATCAGTTTGGGATTCAGCTTCTTTATCACACGTTACATACACGAAATGTTCATTTAAAGAGTAGTCGTGTGTATGTGTGTGCCCGCGCGCGCGCGCGCACACACACACAAACACTCTCTCTCTCTCTCTCACTCACTCACTCACTCACTAGTGGCCACTAAGTGGTTATAGTTAGGACCTAGTTTCTATATAAAAAGAGTTGTTTTTTTACTTGCCTATATCTTTGGTGTCGCTTGACAAATCTTTACAAAACTTTCCCAAAAAATTTGCCAGTCACATCAGTTGCTGTCTGGAAAGTTTAAGGGTGATCCACCGAGGGGGTGAGGCGGGAGGGGACAAAAAGGTGGGGGGACCCAAAACATTTTTTCCCCCATTCATTTTTCCATAGGAAAACAACTGGATGGAATTACACCAAATTTGGCAGAAAGGTAGGTCCTGGTCCAGAAAGAGACCTTTTTTGTTTTTGTGTAAATTCATTCAGTAGTTTTAGAGAAATTAAAGAAAATCCTAATTTATATATCTAGGGATGTGAAAGATTAGCTACCCCTCCCGATCTTGTGCTGAGATCTGATTGGCTGACAACATTTCAACAAGGAAGCAGTTGAAGTGTTGTAAGCCATCTTGGGACTTGGCTTAGGCCGAGTCCCAGAAAAAAAGAATAAAAAATACAAAAGGAGCCAGGATACGAACACCCAGACCCCTTAGCTCTGGTGCTGGGGTCCCAAAGGGACCCCCAGAGCTAAAAAAAAAAAAAAAAAAAAGCATTAAAAAAAATCACCATAATTTGCAGCAGATATGGCGAAAATGTAAAAAAAAACAACAAAACGCAGGCATCCATGCTTCATCGTTATCAAGCCCCCGGGTGGGCCAATTCCTGGGGGCATCTTTAGTTGTAATGGGTGGGGTTGGGGGGATTACACGCCTCCCATAGCCCCGGGAAACGTAAACTCCCTGGGGTAAAGATCAGCATTAATGCGGGGGCCACGTGCCCCCCGCAGCCCCAGGGACACCATCTCCCAGGGGCAAATCCGCGTAGCCCCCCCTCGTGGAGCCTCTGATGGCCCTAGGGACTGCTACCCCCCCCCTCCCCCAAACCCCCAGCTTCTGCGATGTCCTGGGGTGCCCACCACGGGGATGCAGCTGTTTGCTGTGGCTTGGCTTGCAGCTTTGACAGATGCAGCCAAGTCACTGCAAACACTCCGCCTTTTGACAGGAGGACTTGTCAAACAGGTCCTGCTGTCAAAAAGCAGAGTTTTCATAGCTGCACGCACGAAACAGAGATGAAAGCATTGCGCCATAAACCAGGCAGCTGCTGTTAAGAGCAGCTGCCTGCTTGATGGAGCAGTGGGACCACGGGGGAGGCCTTGAGGCACCCCCTCTGTCCCAAGTTAGACCATAAGGTCATTTTAGAAAATAAATAAATAAAGATAGTCATGGACTAAAAAAATAATAATAATAATAGCTGAAGTGTGAAGATTGCAGAACTTCATACTGAGCGTTGAGGGTTCGAATCCAGGTGTATCCCTGGTCGTTTCCCTCCTTTTTTTTTTTTTTTATTTAAATGTTTGAGGCTCACTCTGAAAGGTGATCTTGCTCTTTTCAATTGACAAATACATTTGTCTTTTCAGATTGTGAAGACATTTTCCATTCTAAGTATATCATAAATTAAAGCCTAAAAAACTCTCTCTCTCCCTCTTTCCCTCTCTCTCTTTCAGTCTTTCTCCCACTCACAGTCCCACTCATACTCATATGCTCACTCACAGACCCACTCAGACACTCATGCACCCACTCACAGACCCACTCAGACCCTTGTGCACCCACTCACTGCCCAGTCAAACCCTCACGCACCCACTCACAGACCCGCTCAGACTCTTACCCACCCACTCACAGACTCACTGACACCCTCATGTTCTGACTCATAGACCCACATGCACACTGACGCACCCAGTAAAACACTGATGTACGCTCTTTCACAGCCACTCTCACTCCCAAATACACCCTGTCAAACCTGTTATCACACCCAGAGAGGCCGCAGTCAACCCCTGCTGCGTGCGGCCAAAGGGCCGTGTGAAGGGTGGCTTTGGGTGGTTAGAAAGGGGTTGGCCGCAGGCTCTGGCTGCAGGCCAGGGCTTGCGGGCAACCTCTGTTGCACACAGGCGAAGGCCGTATACGGTGAAAGGTTGGGTGCCTATAGGGGGTTGACCTCAGGGCCTGGTCAAAGGCTAGGCCCTGTGGCCAGCTGCCACGCCATGCGTGGTTGTAATTGGATTAATGCATAGTAATGAAAATTACTATTTGTTAAAAAAAAAAAACATAGAAATTCACTGAAAAAAACAAAGGTTACACGGACGTTATAGCTAGGTTCACATTTTAAACATACGAAACCATTGAAATTAACCAGTTCCAGTTATTTACCTCAAGTAACTATAATTCATGCCCTTAGGTAACTATAACTTGCACCCTCGCCATGCACTGCTAATTACCCCATAAACTACAGCACTCGTGACATCTTTGATAACATCATTGAAAATATCACTGTTATATTTGCAGTAAAAGGTTTGACGAAAAAGCTGTGCATGGCAGGGGTGCGAGTTATAGTTACCTTAGGACACAAGTTATAGTTACTTGCCTGTCTCTAACTACAACTGGTAAATTTCTATGGTTTCGTACGTTTAAAATGTGAGCCTACATATGATTTTGTATGTTTAAAATGTGAGGCTAACTATAACGTCCCTGTAACCTTTCGTTTTTTCTGTGAATATATGCACACCCTGTAAACTTTGTTTTTTTCAGTGAAAAAAATATTTATTTTCACTGAAAGAATCAAAGGTTACAGGGACGTTATAGTTAGGCTCACCTTTTAAATGTACGAAACCATAGAAATTCAGCAGTTATAGTTCGAGTTATCTCAACTATTACTTGTGCCCTAAAGTAACTATAACTTACACCCCCGCCATGCACTGCTAATTCTCTACAAATTACAGCACTCATGACATATTTGATAACATCACTGATTATATCAATGTAATATTTGCTGTAAAATATTTTACGAAAAAACTTTGCATGGCGGGGGCGCAAGTTATAGATACTTTAGGGCATGAGTTATAGTTACTTGAGATTACTCTAACTATAACAGGTGAATTTGTACACCATGCACAGCAGGGGATCGCTGCAGTCAACCCCCATAGCCACCCAATCCCCCACAATGCAAAGCCGAACATTCTCTCTCTCTTAGGTATGAGAGGGTGTCTCTGGATGTGAAAGTATCTGCCTGTGTGTGAAAGTGGGTGTGTTAGGGTCTGAGTGGTTCTATGAGGGTCTCAGTGGGTCTGTGATTGGGTGTGTCAGTGTCTGAGTGGGTCTGTGAGTGGGTGTATGATGGTCTGAGTGGGTCTGTGAGTGGGTGCGTGAGTGCCAGTGGGTGTGTGAAGGTCTGAGTGAGTCTGTGAGTGGGGTCTGTGTGGGTCTGTGAGTGGGCGTGTCAGTGTCTGAGTGAGTCAGAGTGGGTGCATGAGGATCTGAGTCGGTTTGTGAGTGGGTGCGTGAGTGGGCCTGTGAGTGGGTGTGTGATGGTCTGAGTAGGTCTGTGAGTGGGTGCGTGAGGATCCGAGTAAGTTTGTGAGTGGGTGCATGAGTGTCTGAGGGGGTCTGAAAGTGGGTGTGGGAGTCTGAGTGGTTCTGAGTGGGTGCATAAGTGTCCGAGTGTGTGAGTGAATGGGCGCATGAGTCTGAGTGCATGTATGAGTGAAAGAATGTGTATAACTGAGTCTATGAAATGTTTTTTGTTGTTGTGCTTATTCATGATTAATCTTGATTAATCGCGAATATTGCGCATGGTGAAGAAAAATCATTTAAAACCCATAATTTGATGTTCAGACACCCCATATCACACTCCTGGGGTCAGGGTACCTACACCCTGACCCCTTAAACTACTTTTCATTTTGTTTTTCAGCCCCAGGGACCCTCTCCCGTAACATAAAATGGCAGCTGCAACTTTCTTTTCAGGTTGTGGCCAGCCAATTAAGGACTTCTAATTGCACGAGCATTTGCAAAATGTAATGAATATTCACAATTTATTTGAGACCTCAGATATACAAATTTGGATTTTCTTTAGTTTCTCATGAACTACTGAATGGATTTTCACCAAATAAGTGAAAGCATAATCTGATTATCGAAAGCTAGCTTTCTGCCAAATTTTGTGTAATTCTGTCCGGTGGTTCGGGCTGTAGTCATGTTTAAAGGTCCTATGGGAATTAACATGGGAAACACTTTTTTGACCCTTTCCCTCTTTTTCTCATTCCCCAATTGAGGGATCACCCGAAAAGTGTTCATGTGCAACAAAATTCAAAGGGCACTTTTTTTGGGGAAAATTTTGTGAAGATTCATCAAACAGTGCCAGAGATATAAGCAAGTCAAAAAACGTTTTTTCCAAGGAAACATGGTCCTAACTATAATTACCTAGTGGTGACTGCCACTAGGTAATACATACATTATTATAAATATATATATGTATGTATGTATGTATGTATATACATATATATATATGTGTGTATATGTTCACTAAAAAAAAAACCCAAAGGTTTCAGGACGCTATAGCTAGGTTCAGATTTTACATACACAAAACCATATAAATACAGCTGTTATAGTTAGTTATTTCAAGTAACTATAACTTGTGCCCCAAGGTAACTATAACTTGTGCCCCAGCCATGCACAGCTTTCTCATCAATAATTTTACTGCAATTGTTACAGTGATATTATCAGTGATATCATAGAAGATGTCATGAATGATGTAATATCTGGGGTAATTAGTAGTACATTGCGTGGGCACAAATTATAGTTAGTTGAAATAACTCTAACAGCTGAATTTCTATGTTTTTTTGTGTGTAAAATCTAAATCTAACTATAACATCCTTGTAACCTCTGTTTTTAAGTGAATTTCGAAGGTGTTTTTTATTCTATTACCGAACTTTGACGTCCCTGTAACCTTTGGATTTTTTTCAGTAAGTAAGATGCCCATCACAATGCATGGGGGAGTGGGGTTGGTGGGATGTAGGACCTGGCCTGGCATTGTGCCTCTTCCACCCAAGCTTGCTGCTCCCGCCCCTTTCTTCCTTGCCATCCATTGTCCAAGTCCATGCCCCTGCTCCCTCATTACAGCCCTGTGTGGCAGTTGTTCTACTCTTTGGCCTGCTCTTAGCAGTTGACTTGCTGTCCCCCCTCCCCCCTCTACCCTGTGTTGTCCAAGTCCATGCACCAGCCCTCTTCCTCTTGCCCTGCATAGTCCAATACGCTGCCACTGCCCTCCATTTATCTTTTGTCCCTGCCCACTCCTCCTGCCTGATGTTGCCCAATTCTGTGCCCCATTATTTCCCTCCTGCTTAGTCCCTTAGTTTAGCTTGGCACCCCTATCCTCCTTCCCCCGCCCTCAGATGTCTGTGTGCATGCACCCGCCCCCTCCTTTTTGCCCACCATGTTCCATGGACCTACCACTGGCCCCTTCCTCCCCACCATAGACACATGGGTGCGCCTGTCCCTGCCACTTCCACCCTGCCTCTCTGAGTTTCAAGCCCCTATCCCCTCTCTCCTGTCCTCCATGGTCCATTTTGCTGCCACGTCCTTCTGCCTTCCATGATCTGTTGTGCTGTAATTGCTCCTTCTGGCTTCCCTGTGTGGTTTGTTGTGAAGCCCTTTCCCATGTCCTCTCTTGTTTGTGTCCGCCCCCTACCCCTCATCTGTCCTCTATGGTCCTTTGTGCATCGCCTACCCCGTCCCTTTTGCTCCAGAAAGGCCGTTATGCTGCCACTAACCCTCCCACTTGCCACTCATGGTCTTTTGTGCTTCCACAGCCCCTCCCACCTGGCCTGTGTGGTCAGCTTGCTGCCCGACCCCTCCCACCTTCCCTCCATTGTCTGTGTGTGTGCCATTTTAGACTCACTATTGGCCTCCATGGTGTGTTGTGCTTACAGTGCCCATCCCACCTGCCCTCTATGGCCAGCTTGCTGTTCCTGCCATGCTCCCTTGCCCCCTGCCCTCAGTTTTCCATGTGCAGGCCCCTATCCATTCCCTCCTGCCTTGTCTGGTCCGTTGTCATAACCATGCCCCTCCCCCTCCTGCCCTCCATTCTCCATTAAGCTGCAGCTGTCCCTCCTGTCTGTCCGGTATTGTCAGCTTGCTGCCCCTGCGCCTTTCCCGTCTGCTCTCTGTTGTCCATGTGCGTGGCCCTGTCCCCTCCCTGTTACTTTCCATGATCCATTGTGCTGCACTGCCATCTAGCTTGCCCTTTGTGGTGTATTCTGCTGCTGCAACCCTTGACAACTTCCCTTGTTAGGCCAGTTTTGTGCCCCTGCCTATCTCCCTCCTGCCCTCTGTTATCCGAATCCATGTTCCTACACCGTACATCCTGCACTCTGTGACCAATGTACCAACATTTTGAACTTGGTAAGAGGCAGTTTTTGAAAACAAAACTGGGTAATTGATTTTTCCAATTGACTTACATTGAAAAGGAGGAGATGTTGGACAGCAGACAAATAAAATAAGGCCCTTTGGGCTTAAAAACATAATGCGTCTCCCTGATTTGGGTCTTTTGGCATGTATGGTTGTACTGCCACTGCCTCTGTCTTCTGCCCTCAGTGGTCTGCTATCTGTGGTCTGTTATATTGCCACAGCTTCTCTTGCGTGCCCTGCATGATTGGTTTGTTGCCCTTTTTCCCTGCCTCCATGGTTGGTTGTGCTGCCACTGCCCCTCCTGCCTGCCCAGCATGGTCAACGTGTTACCTCTGCCATCCTCCTCCCTGCCCTCAATTATCAGAGTCAGTGCCCTTAAACTCTGCCTCCTTACAGTATTCTAATGAACAACTAGATTGCTAACATTCTATATTTATTACAAAAGTGTGGCACACTTGACGTATTCTTGATGTAATCCAAACTGTTATGCCTAAAGTAGTTTTTTTTTTTAGAAATTCTAAAAATGTTAGGGTCTCCTTCCCATAGAAATTATGGTTAATGCTCGAAAAATCTAAAATGAGGGCATAATGTCTGAGTTCTCAAATAACAACAAAGCACTATTAAATTATTTGCTGTCAGAGTACTGTATTGTATGCTTAATTAATAACTACAATTTTAAGAACCTGATGGACATTAGACCAATATAACACATTGCACTTAAAAGCAATAATACCATAATGTGTTTGAGATTAAAATAGTGTTGCTAGAGCTCTTTAGGGAGGATTAAGATGGAAGACCAGAAGAACTGAGAAAAAAAAAAAAAAAAAAGACAGACTAAGCAATAACATGCATTTTCGCAAGCGGGTACAGACTGAGGTATTCCAGTGGTTGCAGGGCTGTGCTGATATAGAAAGTTTTTTTGGGCCGGCACACTGGGGTTGACTCCCAAGCTACAGTTGGAGGCCACTGCAGGGGATGTTCTGCTGCCAGACTCAGCTGAATGCTCTGCAGCCGGACTGAACAGGGCTTGAATTGCTCCTGTCTACACAGAGGCTGAGTACTCCGCTCCGCCTACCTTCTCTAATTACAGCCTGTACATGCACAGCTGTTATCAACCAGTTCCCGGGCAGTGTGACTCCCAAGAGTGCAGGGCAGCAGCGTAATAGGTAAATAAAAGATTCATACTTGTAGGCGCGAAGTGGCAAGACTGCCACTTGGCGTTTACTTCTCTAGTTCGTAGACGTATTAGCTTTTCAAACATTATTTGTTTCAGGCACACTTTCCAAAGGGCGCAGCTGAGGTAGGGTTGAGTTCTGAGGCAGTTCGATTGAGCATTAGCGTATGATTGCCTCACTTCTAACAATAGTTTGGATTAACTAAGCTTATCCATGTCATTTTCCTTTGACAGTCTTTTCGTTTTTTTTTTTTCAAAGTTGCTTTGATGGAGGCACACAAGAGCTGCAGACTGTCCAGTACCGACTGGTCGGTTTGAAGGGTGGCAATAGCAACCATGGGCTCCCTTCTTGAGCGAAGATGTATTGGAGAATGGTTTTCATGGTATTGGGTGGGGGCTTTTGATCCTACAGTAGTAGTTTATGAAGGATGCCATACCTGCCCATGTTTTGCCCTCCAGACCGCATTCCAGCCTTATTAAGCACTTCCGGGGGATGTGCGTAATCTGAGGACCTTTTTATATGCCTTGAGCTGATACTTATCCTTGGTGTTGACTAGTTGGCCTGGATAGGCTTCATGGCCGTACCTGATCGTCGGTAGGAGAGTTGCTACTATTACTCATCTTACGGGGACGGTGGAAGGGCTTTCCAGGGCATTATTTAGTTTGCACATTCCAATTATAATTTATTTTGCCTTTGTTGCAGTCTGGCATAAGGTGCTTTTGGGCTCCTCCTTTGGTTGATACCTAGGTATTTGCAGCTATCAGATGTTTAGATTTTTAGTGATCCCAGGCTCCAAGTGTGGTTAGATTTTTTTAATTGAAGTACCAAAACTCAATACTTTGGTCTTAGAACCATTAGCCACCTTTTTGGTGTCCTGGTTGTACTTATGCAAGGCATTAATTGGTCCCTGTAGGCCAACTCCAGTACGTTCCAGAAGAATGTAGTCATCATCATACTGGAATAGTGGGGCCTTAGTACTTCCAGTTTGGAGCAGGATTAGATTTGCTTGTTTCAATGCTGCAACCATGTCTGCAGTGTAGAGGTTAAATAGCAAGGGTGCTAACACACAGCCTTGCTTGAGGCCATTGCCTGTCTAGATTTTCCTGCTAACCGCTGTCGGTGTTAACTTAACCCGTATCCAAGTAGAGGTGTATTGGGATACCATGGCCTGGAGTATGTTGTTAGGTATGCCCCAATCTTTGAGCTTTCTTCATAGACTGTTCTGTAAACCTGGTCGAAGGCAGATGGATAATCCACAAAACAGACACAAAGCTGGAGTTGTTTCTTGCTTGTTGCCCAGTAGATTAATTAAGATAGGGCCACTATGTTATCCATTGTGGAGGAGATAGTTCTAAATCCTGTTTGACTAAGTGGTATTATGTTGTATATTTCGGCCCAGCGTTCCAGGTCTTTCAGTAAGACTGAGGCCTAAGCTTTGGCTTTGATATCCAGGAGAGCGATGAGGGGTTATTTGGATGGATTACTCCTGTAACCCTTCTTGTATATTGGGTTCAGGATGTAGCCCTCTGGGGCTTGCATAGTTGCTAGGCAAGATTTAGAAGGCGAGGTTAAGATGACGGACCACAGGTCAGGATCTCCCTTGACGTCCTTGACAGGTATGCCATTTGGGCCTGGCGTTCCTGTCGCTCTGGTCTTCTTCAGGATTTGAAAGGTAATAGTTTTTGTGATCTCAAGCCCTGGGTTTGGGCCTGCTGGCAGGTAGTTGGAGCATCTGGGCCCATGTAGATAGGAGTTTTTGACACACATAGATTTTGTACATGCAGAGTCCACTGCTGTTCAGTGCTGACATTGATTCTGGCAGTTGGTGGACTCGTTTTATTCTTGAGATACTTCCATAGCTCGTCTTGCTCTGCTTGCCCGTTACTGTATATTCTCGCATCTATTTAGTACCCGCCTGCTCATGTGTTTCTGCCGATACCATCTTTTTGTGCTGTTTGTTTAGGATTCGTGACTGAGCTTTAAGTTCTTTTTTTTTTTTTTTTTTCCAATTCTTTTTTATAGGCTTTCTATAGTCTGCAATTCTTCAGTTTGCTAGGAGAGATATATGGCTTTTTTATTTTCTGTAAGAGGGGGTTTTATTTCCAAGCACTTGGTGTATATCATTAATGATTGGGACCCACTCGGCCACAAGAAGTTCTCTGTTCATAATCTTAATGTGTGGGCCTCTGGAGGATTCCCATGTTTTGAGTTTCCACAGGTAGCAATGCTCTCATTTAATCCTTCTGATTAGGTTCCTGCTTTTTTCACCAATTGACTCAGCAGCTGTCCTAAGGTTTCCAAATCTTTTGGAGCTAACCTTTAAAGATGTGACGAGAATGATGTGGTCACACGGAACGGGTTTGGATCTGAAAGTTCACAAGGGCATCTAAGATTTTGCTGTGGTGAATGCATAATCCAAAGTATTTATTCCCTTAAATGACTACTGGAATTTAGACCCAGAAGGGGTACCTTTCGTATAATGCCGGATCAATTTTAAGCTGTGGTTGTTGAAAAGTGACAAGCGTATTGGTGGTGTGGCCTGCTCCCTCCTGGTATGGTTGATCAGCTCCCAGGTGGCACTGATTGAAGTCACCACATACGATTACTTTAAGAGTTGTGTTTTCGCAGAGCAGATTCTAGAAAGTCGTGAAATTGGAGCAGCTGATTTGTGCGATTTCCACCTAAACTATTGAAGTATACATTAACGAGCAAGGTTTTCAGGGGGTGGCCCTTTACTCATATACCTTCCACAATAGCTATCTGGATCATTTCTTCTTGGCTTTCGAGGGGTTCGACATTCAGATCCATGCCCAAGGGTGCATAGATTGAGAGGCTGCCTGACGGTCTTACAAATATTTTTGATCGTGTGGCAGCTTGGTGCAGTCCATGAAATCCTAAGATTGTGATGGGACATATTGCCCATGTTTTCTGAAAGCAAAGGAGGTCTGCTGTCTTAAGGAATGAGATGGCAGCTAGAGATTCAAGTGGCTTCGATAACCCAGCCATGTTTCATGATATCAGGTTTGTGGTTGGTTTCCTCTTGAGGCTTACCTGACGTGGATCGCTGTTTGGGCTAGGAATTATTTTTAATATTGCTCGAAAGTGTAGCTGACAACCAGCTCCAGTCAATTCTTTGTTTAGATCTGTCAGTGGTCTCTAAGGCTATTCTCCTTGTTGGACCTTTTTGATTGGAATCGGAGCATTATATTTGCAGCTTATTGTAGGACAGGTTACACAGGGATTTTCCAGCCCCTTTAAGAATACTGAATTGAGTGTGCGGGTGACCTTAACTGTTCTCCTGGGGCCCTCAATAGTTAAAGATATTTAGGGGCTGCTGGTTTCGTGAGCTCTGTCCTCCACTCTTCAAAAGTCTGCTTAGTCAGAATTTGTGCCGCTAGTGAGGGTGATTTGAATGTTAGTATTGTCGATTCTCTTCCACTCTTACTGGTGACCAAAGTTTAAATGAAATTCCTAGAATGTCTTCCGAGGTTACATTAGATAAATTCTGGGAATTTTTAAAAAGCCTCAGCAAATTTGATCTATTTGAGGTGTAATCTGGACACTCAGACAGTTGTGCGGGTCAGAATCAATTTTGTAGGAACTTGTTCGACTCTGACATCCAGGTGAGTGCCCTTATTGTTGTCATAGTTGGTAGTGTGATTGCCTCACAATTTGCCTTGTATGGGCCAGTTGAGGCTGGTGCTGGAGTTAACCTTAGAAGGAGGCTCCTGAATTTTTTGCACGACTTTGGAGATTGGTGACTCTGTTCTAGGGCCTGGCGCGATTTGAACTTTTGTTGGGTTAGTGGCACTAAGTTGGGTTTTTGACGCAGTTAGAGACTGACTGTGTTTCAGAACCTGGCTTGGAGTGGACATTTGTAGAAAGGGTGCCTCTAAGCTTGATTTGCGACAGAGGGGTATTGTCGTGCCTCTTGCATGGGCCAGTTGAAGCTGATACTGGAGTTGACCAAAGAATGCAGCACACTAGTATTTTGCATGAGCATGGAGACTGAGTTCCAGGGCCTTGTCTGGTTTGAACCTTTGTTGCATGAGTGGCACTAATCTGGATTTGTGAGCCAGTTGGAGACCGTCACTGTGTTTCAGAGACTGGCCCGGAGTGAACATTTGTAGATTGGGTCCCCCTGAACTGGGTATGCAACCCTGAGGAGGCTTCCTGGTGGCTGAAAAAGTTGGCAGAGGTTTCTGACCCCATCAAATGGTGTGGCTGCTTGCTGCGGGTTGGATTTGTTCCTATGCGCCTGATTCCTTCTTTTTGGGGCATCTTTGATCAGAGTAGTTCGAGTTGGACCAGGTTAATCTGGCGAGTCAGATTGCTCAATTACGGTACCTTGAGTGCCACTCCAAGTTGACTGCCATTAGTTGCCTTTACAAGGTGGTTGGGGTCCAGTGGATTCGCTCTAGAAATATATTCAATGGCTGTTGCAACATCCAAAACCAAAAAAAGTAATGTGTGTAAGAAACTATTACTGATGGCAGTAGGCCGGAAAACTTCGGGGTTAGCATGGGCAAGAAATAACCAGGCCTGTGATGCTCACTCAAGAGACGGGTTGAGAGAAGGTAGACATGCCATTCCAGAGTGCTCTGGGTTTCCATGATGGTAGGTTAGAGGTAAGTCCAACTCAAAGGTTAGTTAATTCAGTTCAATTAGATTTAGTACCTAGCTGAAAATAATTTAGGAGATTCACTGAACTGAAGCACATGAGTGCTGTTTGTACAGTGGCATTCCTGACAAAGAAAAATGCAAAACATTTTTTGAGCAGGCAATCTCATGACGTGTACTTGATATTGTAGTTCAGTTCTCTGTACTTGATATTGTACTACAATTCTCTGAATATAAGTTGCTTATTGTAATGTTTCTCGAGGTCTACTGTGTACTTTAACAATAAAGTGACTGAGTGGACAAGTTAAACATAATTACTTCACATATAGACTGCATCCCACGTAAGTTCCATGGCGTGAATTAGATGATGGTCAGTGGTTACAGATTCCTTACAATTTGAATATCTGGCGATCCATGCCAATGCAATATGTGGTCTTCTATAAAGAGCAAATGCATCCCCCAAACTATTGCAGCACAGAGCAGTATTTAGAGCAATCCTAACAAAACTACTCTAGGTTTGGTAGGCAATAAAACTTTCACAATCCACGTCACTCCTTCATGAAGACCAAGTGCATTTTGAAAAACTCATTGTATTGTATTCATCAAAGGTAGGAGACCTGAAATAGTAAACTACGGTGTACCTTTGTATAGCATTTTTCTTCAGTGGGGATCCATAACTCGCTTACCTTTGAGAGATATACTAAATATCCAGAGTAGTTCTTCAGTAGAGCCACTGGAATGGTTCTAGTATGCTCTGGTGGGCAAAATAAAGACATTGTTTTTCCCACTATAAATCTAGCATCAAGTGTAGTGCTGGGTTGAGCCGGTTAGGTATCGTTGCAGCTTTCTTCTCTTTTATAATTACCTTTTTCTGTGCCATTAAGAATATTGTACTGTTTTTGGTTTGAAATTGGATTTTGTTTAGAATTAGAATGTTAGGTATTAGGAAGTCAGCACGTTTTGGCTAAGAATGTAGTATTCTCTGTCTTAGGATCAGGCCTAATCAAAGTAGCAATTTTGTATGGAGTGAATAATGAAACATTTCAGTACATAGGATAGCGGTTGGAAAGAAAACCTATTGAACATTTCAAAAGAGTAAAAATATAGCAAGTTACAATAAAATATGAGTGGTACAGTTGGTTATCTTAAGAACAAAGTTTTCAATGGGTCTTTTAATAAATACTCCAGTGATAAGCCCATGAGCATTTTGTGCAACATTATGATGTTTTTATTTTCTGTCTTTTTCTAACAGCAAAAGAGGATGAATTTCCAAAGAAACCACTGGGGGTGATCCCACCAGAACCTCAGCCTGTTATTCATTATCATATGATTAATGGACAAAAGAATATTGCTAGGGTACCGACTCAGGTCAAGGTAGACAAGTTACCATCCTATGAGAAAGGACAAGAAACGTCTCCCAAAAAAGATCAACGGAGAAGGAGGAGTTCCTTGGAAAAGTCTTCAAACCAGCAAAAGCGAGGACACAGTGATCCGCGACCTGGGCAAACTAAAGGAGAAACAGAATCTAAAAAGTATCTTCAGTCAACAGGGCAGGACAACACTAAACCTTACAATCATGCTGTGGCAAACCAAAATGCAAATGCTACTTCAAACACAAAAGAACTTGTGCCCAAGTGGAATAAACCGTCTGATAACACTACTACAAAATATTTTGTAGAAGGTAAAGATAGACCTGTAAACCATGTAATAGCAGGCCCTTTGCCCAATTCAGAGGAACTCAAAACAATTGTGAAGCAAAAGAATAAAGTTTTAAATGTTGATGAAGGTAAGCGAGGGTCCAATGCATCGCAATATGACAATGTCCCTGGAGTAGATCCTGAGAATCATGTAGAAGAAATGAGAGATCTAGCAGATTCAAGTCCAAGGAATTTAACTCACTTGAATAGCTCTTCATTAAAACCGGATGCAAAAAATATAAGTCTTGCTAAGGTAACAAGTAATGCAGGTGTAATCATGCCACCCAGATCTCCCAGGCATGCATCACCATCTAATGGTACTGACCAAGGAGCTTCTTTAAAAGAGCCACCGCCATCCTACACTAGCCCTCCTATTTACCACAGCACCTCCCCGAGGTATTCTAATGATAGAGTAAGCCCCCCTTCCTTGCCTAGCAGCTTTGCTTATGGAAATCGGGCTAGCCCGTCTAAAAGATATGGTATGAACTTCAATTTTCCACCAGATACACCTTACATAGACTCTTACACTGGAAGCCATCAGAATCCTGTGATATCACCTTCTAAGCGAATAGAAGTGCAACCCGCTGCATCTGACGCAATACTAAATATTGGGAAATACAAGCAGCCTGCAAGTAACAAATATATAATTCCGCCTGTCGATTATTTACCAGATGACAGACAATTGACTGATTCTGTGTACATGTATCGAACAGAGTCGTTTGGGCAGTCTTGGAAACAAGATATTAACCAAAGTCATTCTGGGCATGTACAGATGTCACCTACATTTCAGCAGGCACCAGTGCAACACTACAATGTTACATTTGATTCCTTTGGGAATCCAGTGAATTACAGGACTTCACCCTATTTGGATCAAACAGCTATTCATCGGTACCAACATACAAGTCCACCAGTTGGTACGCAACACTTCCGAAAACTTGGTGATGGGCATCAATCAGTGATGTTGTGAAGTTGAAATTATTGCACATTACATTCACCCTAAAGGAACATTTCTCACTACATTGCATTGCTATGTTTGATTGCAGCAGTAGTATATTACACAAAATTAATACATCATATTTATGATTGTATGTAAAATGTAGACACATTTCATGAAACCTGTTTGAAGCTCAACATTAATCTAATTTTTATACATTTGGAACTGAAATTGAAATACACCTGCTTAAGCAAGAAAACATAGCAAGTAAAAGGGATACTAAGCATCCATACGTATACATAGTGTATCTAAATTAGATGTGCAGTTGAGCTTGGTGAACATAACATATGTTTTGGATTTTAGGCTCTAATATGAAGACACTGTATTTATTTATTTAAATTGTGATTACCTATCACTGTGTTTACATGTAATTTTACTGAACTTATTTTTATCTCATCAAAATAAGTTTTCTTTTTTTTCTTTGGATAGCTTTTATTTTTTTATGCCAGTCTAAAGACTGAACTTTCAGGTAATTGGGCAGTACATTCCGACTTCAATAGGGATTCTAATGATTATTTGAGTAGCTGGTTTCAGGCACAGATTATTTACTAACTCTAAAGGAGGATTGTGTTCTCAAAATGAGCCAACCATCTGCTGACATTCTTCTTTGCATTTCTTTTATTCTATTACAGAAGTCTACTGACTCAACCTTTTGGTAGTTACTGCAATCCATTTTGAATAATCATTCCAGTGTGTTCTTTGTTTGCTGGTTTACCTATTCAGGAGGGTGCTCAAAATGGGAAGCAACCTTCGTCTAATATTCCTTAGAGATGCTTAAGGTAAAATGAGGAGAAATTCTACTTCCCTATTTAAAGGAAGGAGATGCAAAATAAACTAATAAAGGTGACCAGTTCCTATATCAACCTATCCATTGTTGCTTAGGTTTTTGGTTTCATGTGACAAGATCATTAGATATGTCAGCAAATGAAGTACTGGTGCAGGAAATATTTTATTGACCGCAAAGATATAAGACAGCTCAGATATGTGTAAATCATGAAAGGTAGATCATCATTTCCACATTCCATGAAGTTCTGGTCCACCATAATTGTTTTGTTTTCAAGTTTTTTGTTTTTTTAAAAACAAGTTTGGGCAACTGTTCTCGTGTAAAATCCTTGAACCTCAACATAACAGAATAACAGTCAGCCGGCTACTTCAACTACATAAGAGAACCCAGTTAAAGGAATTCTTGGTTTTCAGCCCGAGTGGACAAGGTCATATTCACATAAGAAAAATAATTTACCTCACCTAGGTACATTTGAGGTATATAATTTTAAATAAGTTACTCTTACTGTCTCACATTTAACATATTTCAGGGTGGAACAGTTAGTGCAGCTACAGCATACACTTTAATTTATTTATAGTTGATATAACTACTTTGCTTTAGTGAAGTACTCTGAAGTATTTTTAATATTTATTGATCTGAGGTAACAAAAACAATGAATATACTTGTCTCAAAATATATTATGATGGAGCAGACTGAATCTCTAAAAAACATCTCCCATAATAATCTTAAGTTTGTCCCAAAGTACAGAAAATTAAATGCAATAAAAGAAGTGATTGCCCTGAAAGGATAGACATTGGCCACTGTGAATATATATAGCAATTAATTTCGTTGTAGTCCATCTATTGGAAAACCAGAGAACACTGTGGAACTAGCAAATGGGGTTTAATTCCATTAAAATATTAAAAGGAAATTGGTAGATTGAGGGGAATTAGAAGGAAAGGAATCACTTGGATCGGAACAGAGAGATTTGAATGCATGCATTGGCTGGTAAGATTCTGCATTTCAAATGGGAATGGAGGTGAGTGCTACCGAGGGCAGGTGTCCGGAACTCTGCACAGTGTGTCTTGGTAAGAAGTTGCAGGGGTGTTCTTGATGATGCTGAGATGAGAATTGGAGAGGATTGACAATATGAAGACATATAGGGTCAGTTTCAAACTCTGAAGAAACATGAACACCAATTCAGGATGTACCCAGTAGCCTCCATGGGAACTTACTGTTTTTATCAGACCATAGAATAGAATTCCTTTTGTATTTGGCACAAACCATTTGTTATCGTAGTGCACCATATTTCCTGACTGAAATTTTCGGCAATGCCTTGTGAATAGTTCAGTCTTTTACATTTATCACTCCTCATACTTTGTCAAGATGAAGTATTTAGAGCCCAAATGCTGCTATCTGCCATGATTAAATAGACTCAATTAATCTTTAATCCTTTTTGCTAGCTTGGTTAAATTGATGTTAAATTTGGAATTGAGGTCAAATTGAAAACGGATGAAGCAATGTGTCCAGGGCTACATAATGTGCACTAAATCTCTATCAAGAAACATGACATGTTTCACCTGAATTGCCTAAGATGTGTGGGCTATAATATGATATCCATAACTTGATACTTCTGTATCTTGCTAGCAGTAATAAGTAAAATAACAATGTCTTATCACACTATATATCCTCCTCAGCTTCCTTATATTTCATGGTGGTTATCTGAGCTCATCTGTCCTGTGCTCCTAAAACTAGATCATTGTTGTGCTCACTGAATAACAAATATGAATTAAAGGTGCACTTATCACCAACAGATGAATTTCATCAATTTATGGTTCATGGCAGTTTTTTTCACTTTGCTTCCCAATCTCCTACAAATTGTTTACTATTTTTTTTTAGAGAATGGTTATATATTATGCTCAAGACAAGTGTACCTAAATTTCGACTTTAGTGATGCCATGCAGCCTCAAAAGTGATTAATTCATACGTAATCCCGGACCCACTTTTTCGAATTCTGTGCTCCGCATACAATATGCTTCCAGAGTTCTTTTGAAACTTCTCTATCACTCTCTAATTAAACATATTTACTTTGTTGGAAAGTACTAAAGACTAACTTCCACAGTTTTCAGGATGCTGCTTCACTTGCTAATACTGATAGTCTATAGAGTTGAAGATTTTGAAATATTAAAACATCTTCAGAAGTTCTGTTGGCTGAGCTTGAAGAACTCAGTATTAACTTGACATATGTCCTCCAATATGATTTGATAAGTCGCGCAGCCCTGCCTCTGTCAAGGGCATGAACAGCTTATTATTGGCTAACTTTAGGTTCATCAGAAGGATAATATATATTTTGCCTGTGGAAAATAGGGTAATGAAAACCTGAGGAGATTTTGCCAGAGGTTTTAAGTTGGCCTTTGAGGTTTGGTACCAGATCTCTTTGAACATTCTTGGATGTGCATAGATACATATGAAAAGCTAGTGGTTTGAGCAGGGTAATGTCTCAGTATGTTTCCATTGGTCCTAGGAAATGTGTCCTAGCTTCCTTTGCTCTGTTGCTCAGTACGTTTGAATGAATTAAGGCTTCAAAACTATCACAATGTTTCTTGGGGATGCTAAATACCAATTATGAAAATGAAATTACATTAAAGGGATTTGCCCAAAAGCGTTTCCTAGGCTGTATTTTCTTTCTAAGACTGACTTGTAGAGGACCATTACATTTGAGGTTACACCCCTATTTAAGTGCACTCTAGGCTTAGCCTCTCCCTTGCTCTTCTCAGGCATATTTGTATCCACAATTATATATAAAGATAATCCCCTGAATGTGACTACACCCTCTGGGTTCCAGAGTGTAGAGTATGCATTTCAAGTGAGTGTGTTGAAATCATCTGCATAAAAATCATCATCACACAATTTTTCAGTCTGAACTGGATTATAAACACATCAGGCCTTATTTCCTGGGCCATCTCCTTTATGTAAAGACCCAATAGAAGTTGAGCTATTCATAATGGCCATAGCAGCTTCTTCCTCACTCAGCTCTTTCACAGTACCTTTACGTATTTTGGAACAAGAGACTGAGCCAAGTGTGATATTAGTAATAGCATAACAAGGTTACCTATTGATTTAATTAGACGCAAAATCTTAATTTCCATGGTTTCTTCCAGCAGTAACACCACGGGGTAGTGAATTTTGTCTTCAATTGGTAGAGAAGTGAGAATTGTGTGTAAAATTGGATAAGACTGCTCTTTTAACATCACTGACAGACCATGGGCCTCAGACATCCCCTCAAAGCACTTTCCTTTTGGCCAACTGCCGTTCACTTGCTGCCCATAATCTCGATATTTACCTTCTTTTGAGCGATCATAAACCTACAGCTCTCATTCTTATGGAAACCTATCTTCATGAGGGATCGGCTCCGGGTGTAGCCTTAGGTCTGCCCAAAGACTACTCGATAATCAGGTTAGATAGAGATTCTGCTAAAGGAGGGGGAATCGCCATGATCTTTTAGGATTCAGTGAAGGTTACCTCCCACCCCTCAAGCTGCCTGACTGTGAGAGTATGTTTTTCTGCATTCTATTAAATTCTCAGTGTAGCTTTTCAGGGGCTTTAGTATATCGTCCCCCTGGTTCAGTGCAACACTTCCTACAAACATTTCCTGAGCAAATTGCTGAATTAATTTGTTGTAAGTCAAATTTTACTATTCTTGACGACTTTAACATCCACTCTGAAATTCAAGACAACGCTGTTGCTAAAAGCTTCCTATTTGGCATTGCCGCTTTGAATCTGATACAGTTGGTCAAAGGACCTACACACAATATAGGTCATACTATTGACCAAGGGCCACATGTACGAAGGCTTTTGCACGTTGCAAACAGCGAATCGGGCTGTTTGTGACGTGCAAAATGCACTTTCCCATGTACCAACCCATTTTTGCGATTCAGTAAACTATTTACCGAATCGCAAAAGGGGATTGCGACTCGCAATTAGGGAGGGGTGTTCCCTTCCTAATTGCGACTCGCAGACCCATGTATGATTGTTTTGTGACCGCAAATGCGGTCGCAAAACAGTCGCAGTTCGTACCATTGTCACACTGGTACTAACCCGTTCGCAAACGGGAAGGGGTACCCATGGGACCCCTTCCCCTTTGTGAATGTCAGTGAAAACATTTTTTTCGGAGCAGGCAGTAGTCCTACGGACCACTGCCTGCTTTAAAAAACATGAAACAAAAACATTACATTTTTAGTTTTTGAAATGCACTACATTTTCCTTTGAGGAAAACGTGCTGCATTTAAAAAAACAAAAAAAAAACAGCTTTATGTAAAAGCAGTCACAGACATGGTGGTCTGCTGTCTCCAGCAGGCCACCATCCGTGTGAGGGCAGCCATTCCCAAGGGGGTCGCAAATTGCAACCTACCTCATGAATAATCATGAGGTGGGCATTTGCGACTCCCTTGTGAATCGCTAATAGTGTCATTGACACTATACAACATTCGGTTTTGCGACTCGCAAATTGTGAGTCGCAAAACCAAACATTGGTACATGTGGCCCCCTAGTCTTTGGTAATGCCGCCGGTCTAACTGCCTTGCCCCTCATTCCTTTGGCTTGGTCTGACCACTCTCTAATAGCGCTTAACCTGGCCACTCCGGGTGCAGGTAAACCTGCCCAAATATCATCTCAGCCCTATAGGCGTTGGCATCTGCTTATTGCCAGAGACTGGATAAGCACTCTAGAGAGCTTGAAACCGGCCTTAAAGGGAAATTTAACTTGCTCCCTGAGCTATTTAATGACTAGATCACGAAAAGCTTAGATATTCTCCTCCCATACACGCCGAGGGCGAGAGGTCATTTGAAAAAAGGTGCTCCCTGGTTCTACCCCACCTACGTGTACTAAAGAGGGATTGCAGGCGTTTGGAAAGAAGATGGAGAAAAACTTATGATATCTCATTAAAAGATGAATATAGGAAAGGCATTAGGCTGTTTCATGCGGAAATAAAATGAGCACAAAGTACTTATTCCGCTAAAATAAAACAGAGCTCTAACTCTCCCAAAGAGATCTGTCATCTTCTAAGAGAACTTGCTCACTCACACCCTCACATTCAATCTGTGGAAGCATCTTATGAACACAGTAATAATCTGGGATTATTCTTCCAGCAAAATAGACATCTATTCGACCTTCCAGATCGGGACTCTCGGTACCCAAGCCCTTAGGGAGTAATGTACCAACCATACAGCTGTACTCTCGCAGTTTCCACCGCTCTCCCCACAACTGGTATCAGCACTATTGGATACCCTTAAATATGGCTCCCCACTGGACCCAGCACCTCCTACAATTTTAGCGCTGGGGTCATCCGTCATAGCCCCTTTTTTTGACTGACATATTGAATCTGTTGTTTTCCAGCAGTAGCATTCCTTATCAGTGGAAACCTGCCATAGTGAAACCTTTGCTTAAGAAACCTCACTTAGTTGCGTCTGTGCTTAATAACTATAGGCCCATTTCTATGTTGCCCGCTCTCTCCAAGATACTAGAAAAACATGTTTACACATATCTCTGTAATTTTCTTGAGGACAAAAATATTCTTCATCCATCGCAGATGGGCTTCAGACCGCTACATAGCACTGAATCAGCACTGATTGGCATTATGGAAGAGGTTAGGAAATGCCTTAACCAGGGGCGCTGGTTTCAGCGATAATTTTTCTGGATCTCAGTGCCGCCTTTGACACTGTGGATCATAGTATCCTTTGTCAAAGAATGAAGGAGATTGGAATTATGGGTAAGGCTCTCAGCTGGCTCTCCTCCTTTCTAGAGGAAAGATCATTTCAGGTATTAGATCGCTTGTTTCTCTCCAGTTGCTTTAATAGCAGCTGGGGAGTGCCACAAGGCTCTTCACTTAGCCCTACTTCATTTAACATCTTTATGTCACCGCTGGCAAAGATAGTGGAGCCATATGGTCTCTCAGTAATTTCATATGCAGATGACACCCAACTGATAGTCTCCCTTACGACTGAGCAGAATTCATCGGAGACAGCACTTGCTCCTTGCCTAAGGGCAGTATCGGAATGGATGTCCGAAAGTAACCTCAAGTTAAATGGAGATAAAACAGAGGTTATGATCTTAGGACATCTTTCTCGGCCAAACTCTATTTCTCCTTTGCATCACTACTTAGGAGATTTGTCCCCTCCTAAAGAATACATCAAGAGTTTAGGAGTATGGCTTGATCCATGGTTAAATATGGATCATCAAGCTAAGAAAATCTCCTCCACCTGCTTTGGTACTTTTAAGACTCCTCAGAAAGGTATTTAAAATACTCCCATTTATTGCAAAAAGACTCCTAATCCAGGCACTTATTATCTCTCGCCTGGACTATGGAAGTGCCCTGTACATCGGTGCTCCAAAATATGTTAAAAAGAAACTACAAGTGGTGCAAAACAATGCCGCTCGCCGGCTCTTCAACATACCCAGACATGAATCGGCCAAACCTGCTCTTTTTTACTTTGCACTGGCTCCCAGTTGAGCAGTGGATAAAATTTAAAATGCTATGTTACATCCACAGAGCTCTCCACAACAAAGGTTCCCCACTCTTACGAACCCTTGCCTCCTTCCATATTCCGGCCAGACATCTTGGGTCCTCCTCGGCGACCCTTGCCGTAATCCCTTTAATAAAAAAAGGCTAAATGGGGTCGAAGATCAGTAGCCTTCCTGGGTGCTAAGTTGTGGAACTTCCTGCCGATGGGCCTACGGCAAACTAGCCTTGAACTTTTCTTTCGTCGCCTAATTAAGACCTGGCTCTTTTGATCCTTGTCGGTATCCTGTGTTTTGAAGTCTTCAGTCTCATGCCTGGGAGGCCTTTGGGTAGCCATGCGCTATATAAGACCTCATAACATAACATTAACGTAGGTTGTCTTGATGACACTTGCAGTACTGTAATATCAGAAATCTGAAAATGTTTGACTTATTAACAATTTTGAGTAAATCTGTAGATGATTAAGGGACACAAAAGACCATGCATAGTACGTTCTTGAGTGCCCCACCTTTAAATAACAAGGGTGGCATCTTGTATAAGCAGACCTACACATTTTATAAAGGATCATGGACCTACTACAACAATAACAGAACAACACTTGTAGTCAGACACTTTTAAATGCAAATCAAAATAGCAGATACAAAGACTTCATTTATAAATGCATTGAATGTAATATACTCTCAATCCTATGGAAATTAGTAGCTGTTTTTCTACATCCAGTCTTCTGCTAATCTCAAAAGTGAGAGTAAATGTAGAAGTCTGCCAGTTAAAAAAAAACTTTGTTTAAAACCTCTGGCCTGTTTCCATCCTTAAGAAGGAACTAAACCTCCAGATTATTGATGTTAGGTATAAGATTGTCAAGCCCAGAGATATAAGAAACGACTATTTACATAGTTATTTAGAACAACCTTTCATATTTTACACAGTGGACCATGAAATCATACTGAGCCATCTACCAATGACTGTATGGTCCTCAAGTCTCTCCTTCTTCTTGCATAACCCCTTTCTAACATACCTTAACAAATGTAGCTATTTTGCTTTTGGTTGATAGATTGCTTACTATTGTGCCTCAGCCCTGGAAATATGTTAAATTTGAGTGCACTTAAAAACTTTCTCATCCACAAGGTAATAAGATTACTTGTCCTTAGTGACACAGTGTGGTCAAATTTAAAACTTTAGACCGGACTCTAGGGGTACCAGGCTGTAGGTGCTGGAGTGCCCTAACACCACACTTGAGAGCAGAATCATACCACAAATTGCCCAGGAAACAGCTGAAGCGTAGCCATTAATACTTTCTTTCAGTTGAACTATGCTGATATTGGAGAGTATCAAACATGTTCCATTCTCATCCAGCTACACTCTACATTCCCCATGTCTTCATCAGTTCTCTCATAGATATTAACCAACGGGAAGATGACACAACACTTTTCCTTAAACTACTACTTTATTAAATAATACCTTTTAGGGGTTCCGGTCGAAACTACTAGAACCCCATAGTAACTCATGTACCTATAAGTGCTTAAAGTGTCTTCACTGGTATGTATAACTGTTTAACATTTATAACAATGGTTTTATGAGACAAATCACCCATATACTAATGACTGCACAGCGTTTTGCATTTACTCCATTCAGTAATCCTCTTAATACCCACCAACCACTTGGCGGTTATAACCTATTATTGATGTTGTGTGCCTCTAATACCAGTCATAATATTACTTTCAATTCTTGGGTTAACTACACTTCTACCTTCTAGCTAACTTAACTGTTAATTCTAGTTAAAAATTATGTTGTACAATTTAGATTTAATTTTCAAGAACAAATTATTATTAAGCCCTCTTCCTTCCATTGTGCATGCTAAACCATGATTTTCGTGTTTTTTTTTCTCTCTAGAAACTAAGGGCTTCCACCAGACTCGTGGTAATGGTCGGACCGCTGCAGTCCAGGTGGTCCGACACCACATTACAACCCTGGCGGTCGGACTGCCAGGGGAGCGCCCTCCCCACCAGGAATATGGTTCCGGACGGGCTGATGGCGGTCGGACTCGTGCTCAGACATGGTTATGCTGAGTTCAAGACCGCTGTGCTGAGCACGAGTCCCCTTTACACCAGCCTTATCATGGTGGTTCAACCAGAATGAAAAGGCTGGCAAAAGAAAGTACTGGGGGCCACAGAGGGGCGCCTGCATTGCCCATGACTGTGTCATGGGCAGTGCAGGGACCCTCTTGCCCAGCACCCTTAAGGGAGCCGAGACCGATACCATAGCACTGTTCCCGCCGGCTGACTGGCAGGAGCGTCATAATACGATGTTCCCGCCGGTCAGCCTGGTGGGAACATTGTAATATGACATGGGGCAAGGCCGCTGGTATGACGGCAGCCTCCTCTGAGCGCACTCTGATTGCGAGAGTCGTAACAAGGCCCTTAGTCCTCACCAGAGCATTTGTCAATTTACACCCAGGATACAACAGCAGATTCAATGCTGCATCAGAATTACTGTACTTCCATAAACATTAATATGTACAGAATTCAATTGCCCTTTTTTTAAAACCTAAATAGACTTTCTTCACGCAGGTGCCTTCTTCCTAATGACCTTTTGTATCCTACCTCGCCTGACCCCTCCACTGTTTCAATACTGGCTTTGACTACATTGTGATCCATTACTCTGCATTTTAAAGTGTAAACATTTTCACGTTCTCTTGGCGTGGCAGTGACCATTCGCCTGTTGCTTTATGTTTATCTGCTGAAAGAAGTTTGGATCCACATATTCCATAGTCCCATGGCAGGTTTTGATACACAAGGGTATGATCAATTATGTGGGTTATGGGGGTTGCAGATTTGGATCAGGCGACATTGAAGATAATTCAGTATGAATGAAAAGGATGATGGATTAGCATATCACCTAGACATAGTCATAGCCTGTAGAAGGCAATAACTCCTAGCATAAATATAAAACTTAAACCCAGAAATAACGTGGCATGATGAAGGATGCCTTCATCCTATGACTAAGCTGAACAGGTATACAAAATACTATTCGACTACTAATAGAGATGACGATTTTGTGGAGGATAAGATCTTATGTAAATCCTTACATTTAAGGATGCAAGGAAGTTACAGTGCTTTGTTGCTAATAGAAAAAACTGTTAAGATTAACAATTCTGACTAGTTTTGGTCTTTGGTAGTGATACTCTCTCTAGAGAGTTCAAGATAATCCTGGTAATTTTATATCAGGACAAATTTGCTGAAGAAATTGATACCTTTTAATTATGTTGACGAAGCAATAGCATTTATGTCCCCGAAGACCCTTTTGAATCTAAACCTTTCACAGAGGATCTGCTGAACATCATCCTTTAGTCACTGAATAGTGGTTTATTAAAGCTCCCTTGGGGTTTGTCCTAGATCAGAGGTAGTTGGCAAGTCTTCATTTACTATTTCAAATTGTAGATTCACGGTTTCTGAAAGTGTCTGAATTCTTCTTTTCCTAAAAGCACAGCTAGTTCAGTAAAGCCTAGACCACACTTCCTTCAGCACTATTTCCATTTTCAGTGTGTGCTGAAATGTAAGTGAAAGAACTTACAAAGTACATATTTTATGTAATAAACGTTTACAATCTTTAAAGATTATAAAGCAGCATAAAAATCATTGATGTAACAATGTAAAGTATTTTTCTTAGAAGGTTTTTATTTCAAGATATAACAAAAAGAAACAAATCAAAAATAAACATCCACCCTGATAGTTTACGCTTATGGAAGATGCATTGTAAGGCACATCTGTCAAGTTGTGAAAGTTTTCAAAGTAATCCATATGCTGATGATTTTACATCATATCCTGCATTCCCAAATATCTTTTGATGTGTCACCCTTTTCTTGAAATACAGTATTTATCAGCATGATCTTAAATATCGATTTGCAACTGGAGTATACATTGATTAAAAAAAACAGGAGTTCAGCCGTGTTAAAAACAGACAATGAAGAGTTAGACAGCACAGTTCTGATAACATCTACTTAAAGACTGCTGTGATAAAAGTATTTGAACATTGTCCAATTATTTAAGAAGTACCAAGTGGTCCTTAGTATATTTCCCTATCTAGCCCTTTTGTTAAGCATTTATGAAGAGCAATACACGAAGGACCTTTGTCTGCAGTGTATAGTTGCAGAGACACATCACTCTGTTCTTATTTCTGGCACAGCCTGGAACCAAAAGGTAGCATTCAACCAGGGGAAAACATAGACTGACGACCTCCACTGGATAGGAGTATTTTCCAACTCTTTTCTACCGTGTCATAACAGGTATATAGTAGGTCATTCATAAGTAACAGCATGTGGGTCACTGTAAATGTTTTAAAAAAAGTAGAATTGTAAACCGTGCATGAAGGAGTTTTACTAACTTGATTTTTTAGAGTGTACAGTGAACCCAGAAACAGTGTGAAGATTTTCAGTGCTGTCCGCAAAATAGCAATTGGCGATTGGAGCACTTGAGTTGCCTTGTAAAAAGGCATTTTATCATGACTTTTACTGTAATTTGGTGCCTTCATTTGTTGGTGGCCTGTTCTGGATCTGTACTCTAACTACCTGTGGGTGTATTGTACTGGGAGAAAACTAGGCGCTCTGGGTAGCGAGGTGAATATCAACGAAGAATGTCGAATCTAGAAATGGTGCACTCTTGAAAGACCACACCCAAAAGGTCTTGATAGATGCTAAAAGCACTATTGTAAATATAAAGTACAAGAGGCACTCATTATAACATGAAAAATAATAGTACTCATAAGTCAGTATACATTGGTAATGTTTTGTCATATATTTCTGAAAATTAATAGGATTATTTCCAACATAATCCCCAATTACAGTATCACTGTCCAAATCCAAATAGTAGAATTAATTGATCTTTTGTTCCAAGATTGCTATGATCCAAAGTCCAAGTCCAGATTTCTCTAATCAAAGTTCAATCATATTCTTCAAAAGATGATATAGCTTATTATTTAAACTTTAGCAGCCGCATCCAAATTGATAGCCAGTCCAGATTTTCTCAAATCAAGGTTCAATCATATTCTTCAAAGGATGATATAACTTATTATTTAAATTTTAGCAGTCGCATCCAAATTGATAGCCTGTTCTGGATCTGTTTCAATGCATTTCTGGTGGCACTTGTAGCCCAGCAGTGTGGATGGGTAGGTTAAGCTATTATTTATGTTAAAGTCCTGTTGTAGGTTACTTTTAAAGAATTGGTGCACCAAAGTTTCTTGGTACTATGATAACCTAGGCCATACGTACGGCAGTTGAGGAGACAAATTTAGGAACAAAACTGTTTCCAATAGCTTTCTAATGTTGATGAGTAAGCAGATTCAGATCAAATAGATAAAGGGTAGTGTTTACCAATTCCTGGCCGCAGCTTCTGAAAAAGGCGATTACACAAAGTAACTGTTCTTGGAGCAATGAGAAATTACACACGATTACCTTAGATTCCAGAAGACCGTGTGTAAGCTAAATTTAGCAGCAATAAAATCTAGGAATTAGCGATTGCTCTGTTGACTATAACCTTAGCCTTGAAAACAATACTTTTCTAAAACCACTTTTTATTTTATTTTTCATTCTATATATCAGATTTCACCATGACACCTGCAGAGCCTAGTTATGAGGCCCTATTATCTTCCAACCACACGGTATGGTTTGGGCTTCTCGCATTGCCTCTCACTCCCTATTGGTAACATACAAGTTCATATTAGAGAGTGGTCTCATACTTTCTTAGATGCCCCAATAGGTCCTCCAGGCACCCCATATGTTTCCTTTTTTTTGTGGCAACGTCTCCTCTCGTATCCTTGGAAACACTACTTTGGTAAACTGAAAGCTAATAGTATTCTTTCAGAAAAGGAGAAATGGGATGGTGTCGGGTCACTGTACAAATCAAGATTGCAGCCCTGTTTTGAAGTAGCTGAAGTTGGTTGATGGATTTTGTAGGAACAAATAGAAGAGTGGAGTTACTGAAATTAAAGCAGTATTGAATGTGTGCATTCATTATAGGGATATGAAATATGTTGTCAGTAAACAGTAGTATCATTTGAATTGTTTTTAGATGGAAAAAAGAGGCACTTATAACTTAAAAATACATGAGATCAAAAAGAAAGATTAGTATCAAGATGAATACCCGGACTTCAACCAACAATGGGAAAGAGGGGTGGGGATAAGTGCCCATTTCTGTGGGTCCGGGCAAAGATTCCAGACTTACTGCACTCACTGCAGGGTTAAATTTGCAATGGAGGAGTAGGAGATAGTAAAGAAATCACTGTTGGGAGCTTTGGGTTCAGAAGTACTGAGCTTAGGGTCATAATCTGATGACGATCTGCTGAAAAAGAGGTTAGCCATTTTAGCTAAGGGTGACCATTTATGTGTTGGTCTGTCACATTAAATTTGTTTTTTTCTTATTCCACCCAACTCACATTGTAAAACAAAATGCTGAATGTGTACATTTGGAAGTCTTTGTCCTGCAATGCCTTTTTTCAGTATTGGCTCAATTTGTTTCTGTGAGATATGAGGTGCTTTTTAGGGTCGAGCCTGTGTTGCATACGCTTGCGCATGCGTTTCGCTTGCAAGACGCTTTAGGAGTTAGAAAAGGGCTCGGAGCCCCGTCCATGTCATATCAATGTCTTTCATTTGTTCGTGGGCTTGCCTGTTAAAATCTGCTTGCTTTCATTAGAGGAAGGCACGCATACATCATTCCTTTTCGGGTGGTTAGCCCTCCTCGAACGCAGTGACCAAGTACTGAAAACATGTGAGGCTCACTGTTTCCCGTCAGGTTTGTGGGCTACTTTTTATCTTTTGTTTGCAGCGCGATCTCACTTGGCAGAAGTCGAGCGCTTCGCATAACATCGACCGTGTTACATAGTTAATTGTACTTTTGCTGGTTACGTTAATAATTGCACTTTTGCCGATAATTTTCACTACGAGTGAACTGTAGCAGCACGATCACGCTTTTTTTCCATTCAGTGTGGCAAAAAAAATCCGGTTGGGAGGTTACAACTGCTAATAGCTGTAACTTGGAGAAATGCGAGACCCTATTGCATTCCAAATGCTTGTTCTTCGTATCACTGATTTCTCCTCTTTGAAGTATAACAGGGAACAATACAACCACTGTCCAGAAAATATACATTTGACATATTTGGTGTTATCTTTAGTCATGTTTCCACAATTTCTTCTTTTGATCTTAATTTGTCTATAAATGACATCATTCGTTCCACTTTTTTAACCATTGAAAACCTCAAAGTGCAACACCATAACTCAGCATTAAATATCTTGTTTCACGTAACATCTCGCATCACATTTGTATTGAATGTATAAGTTATTCCTGCACTTGCATTTCTACTTTTTGAGCAGGATGAAAACAACATCCATAGCATTTTAGCCATATTTAATGTCATTGAACTATTTCTCTTGCTTTCATTTGTTAGTCATCTTGTTTTCCATTTGCTCCAAGTTGGCAGCAGAGCAGAACCAGTGGCAGTTCAATATATGATCTTCATTTTTATTTTTTACCTTGCATATATCCTCTGTATTAGAAGAACTATATGCATGTTTGTCATGAATTTGACCATAGCTGTTGCATTTAGAGACCATTATGTGCCTTGGGTGCTGTGGTAAAACCCATATCAATGTGGTTTCACATTTCTGATTATCTTGTTTTGCCTCGCACTATGGTATTACATCTGATAGTTTCACAAACAAACATATCAGTCTGTGTCACTGTAATGTTTTGCTTTAGCAGATTGTGGTGACAATGCATTTTAAACTTTTTGCTCCCTGTCTGAAATGGGTTATTTGTTGTTGAAATAGCACAACTGTAGCTCACTTTTACAGTGTACATTCCTTACCAAATTGTTACTAAAAGACACCAAAAGCAGATTTAACAGCGCTCCTGAAAACACACCCTACCATCTAGCAAGCATTTATTTTCCTTTTACCTCAACTGTGTGCATACATTGTGAAGTTGGATGATGGATCAGTTGTTGACAGGTGGTGCCTTTTGCTTGCTAAAACAGTTTTCCAAACTGAAGGTACAGAGTTAACATGTTTTAATTAAAACAAGTGTCTTGTTTATAATTAATGTTTGTTCAGGAATCACACTTTATGTATATAGTGAACATTGTGTGAAAGTGTAAATCCAGTAGGTAATATTTAAGAATGTGCAATGCATTGCATTATAACTGTGGCTAAACACTACACTGTACCAATACATTGAAATCCTGATTGTAATAATTACTGTAATGCATTGATTGTGAACACTAACATAAGCTGATAAATATATGCATATGTATATACAAATGTTAGTATCTTAATAATAATCCAAAGTCTAAAACATGTTCTCTGGTTTATGACATCAAAGATGTACAAATTGTGTGCTAGCAGCAACAACCTCTGTAAAATGATGTATCAATAGTAAGTACTGTAGAATTTTATATATAAAATATATATACAATACTATTTTCTTAAGTCATCTTCTCCAGTTTTATAACTTTGTGCTCTTATTTGATCCAGCTGTATATTTGTAACATGCTAAAAAGTAATAATAATTATGTGCATTATTTTTCTTGTGTCCTTTTTTGTTCATGAATACATAAATGTTATTAGGAAAAGCAGACAAAAGAGAAGGTACTTTAAGAGATAGCCAGATTGCCCTAAAAATGGCATTGGATATGTAACCTTTTTATTTTTATGAAAACAAAAATATTTTCTAAAACTGTCAAATAAACAAGTGTACATTGCTACAAATGTCAGCCTCAAAATAGATATGAGACAACCTGCATTTGTGATCTGCTATAAACTAATAATATTATTTTGCGGGCATGCTCTCTGCATTTATTGTAGCTGTTTGTAAAATAATCACTCTACATTTTGATGATAAATACGTAGTCCGATGGTGGAAACAAGAAAAAACAAGATCCTACAAGTCAGTTAAAGTAAAAATAGGAAGTTGAAAAGTAAAACTGGTGATTAACAGATAGAATACTGAAGAATTCATGTTCCATGTAACTTTGAAGTGCTGTTCTACACCAAAATATGCTACTTAACACATGATTCTGTCTGTGCTTAAGTGTCATGGGAAACATTTTGTCATTTGGATTCTATGTATGATTTATAGATTTTCCACATATCAGCTCTTACACAGTCAGCATGCATTTCTATGGAAAGTGAAATGCACTGACTTGATTTGATCACATTGTTATTAAAATAGTGTCAATGCCTCATCAAAAGAAAGCAAAATATATATCCCATAATTACGGTAAGTTAGTTTAGTGAATTTTATGCCGTTATTAAATTAAACTTTTAATTGCAGTTCAAAATCAATTTTTGTGTCTGCAGTATCTGAAATGTGACTCACATTTGGCATATTTGTAGCAGCCTGCTAGGAAAAACAAAAGGGAAATCAAGATTTTTGGTGATGTATACCATAAAACATGTTTATTCAAATGATTTTTCATCATTTTTAACAATGGACCTCTCCAAATGACATTTGTTAGGATCTTTTGGTCAAGACTGGCCAGATATGTTATATGTGCCTATCAAATGTGATACATTAAGTGATAATGTTTGGTGGGCAAATGAAACATGCTAAATACTGTCCTGTTTTTTTCAGTAATTTGACATGTGTCCAGTGAATTAAGTTATTTGTAAAGCATCCAAAAAACACGATATGCACAGTATTAACAATAATAGCATGACTTTTTACATAGTACTTTGTACTGCTGTGTCAGTGCTCCTATTTGCTTCAAACAGCTGGTCATAGTAACATCCTGTTTAGAGAGATTCAATTTTTTGATCCCTGAGGGATGAAAACCAGAATAAATCATTCTGGGATTAAAATGAATACCATGCATATAACCCCAACACCAGCAGCAAAATCTTACATGATTCAGAGGTCATGCTGTTTGCATACTGTAGTACTGCACAGACAATTGCAAATTGATATTCTTGTGCTGTTCATTTTGAATGACATGTTTGTACTAATAGGTGTACCGTCATACCAACAAATATATATTATCAGTAATACAATAACTTTGTGCCCAAAGGACATGCATACAGTGAAGTTAGTGCACCTCAGTAGTTTATCCATGAAAAATCACATTCACAGGAATGATTGAAAGATTAAAAAAATTAACAGAATTTAGATTAATCTTTGTACAGCTGTTAGTGGAGCACATTTTATATATTTTATTCCCAAGCTAAGTGTAATTACTCTTCTAAAATCTGTACTGTGCGTGCTACCCAATTCTTAACTTTTTGCTGTCATTGCCATTAAATAAAAAAAAAAAAAAAGTTAATTGGAAACACATTTTAATGGGATTTAAGATTACAGTGGGTGCTGGCAACATCACTTAAGATAGTGTCAAACTACAAAATGCATAGGTTAAGGCAGTTGATTAAAATACTAAATGATGCTATAGACTAGAACACATGATGAAACGTGCAAATGCAACCTTAACTTACTCGAAAAAACGTAATTTAAAACTCTCTGTGTTAGATAATGCTTTATATTTGTCTTTTGTACAGCGCTATGGTATCACTTTTTAATAATTTACCTCAACTGATGCATTTGAGTAGTTTTGACAACGTTTTAGGTTTTATGGGTTGTAGCCATTCAAAAATGTATACCTTTGAAAATATGAAAACTTGCAGTTATGTCAATGGTGATATATGAATTTAACCTAAATACATTTTTCCATCTTCTTGTATTTTTGCACCTCCTTATCATAGTAAAGCATAAATAAAGTCCAGTTTTGGAAGGGACATTGAGCCACATTAAATGAAGTAAATGTAATTTGGGCTGACATGAATTACTCTTGGTGGATAGTTACTTGGTCAGTGTGATATGACAAGTTTTATCCAGGATATATCCTCCTCATTTTGTGGAAGCTGTATCGGATCATTAAGCCCGGGTTTAGGTTATATGAGAATTACTGTTCTTTGTGGGTTGTTGGGTGAGGCAGACCTGAGAATATGCCATTTAATTTTTTCCCCTAATTTCAGTAGTGAGTTCCTGTGGTCAGAGTAGCTTAAGGTCTGTAACCTTTGTCTACGGCTGGACCTCAGTGAGTCCACCTGTTTGGCTTATAAAGCTTTTTGGTACAAGCCGACCATCTGGCACAGAAGGGATAGATGGTGGGTACATTATAGGATGCAACCCTGATGCCCTTTCGAGTAACTGTGAGAGCAGAGTGTTGAGAAAAAGAAGTTAATTTACTGAGATGACAAAAAGTGTGGAGTTTGGAGCCTGGAGCATCTAGTCCCAGGGGACGTGGAGGCCAGAATGCCTCTCCTCTAACAAGTCCTGCTTGGGAATACAAGCATTATTTGTTGGGTTTCTACACTTGTAGTCTATATAGATGCCAGTTTGTCCTCTATATCTTTTTCTGAAAAGATCAACTGACAAAATAGACAGTAACAAAAGAGAAACTATTCTGTACATCTACTATAAACACAGGTGATCATGTAAACAACAATGGTTTGCTGTGGTATCATCCAAAAATTGCAGTTAGTCTGTTGGATAGCCCAGTGTCGGTCATTATAGTTATTCATAAATGAAACCATGCAGCTTATGTTTCCAGTCAACCTCTATTTAACCAAGTAACAGTCAGATAAATAGAAGTGCTCAGTAAAAAAATACATATTATGTGAGCTACTGTACATACAAGGGCATAAGACAGTTTTGGAATGAAATACATTACAGCTATTTCAACCAATCTAGACAGAATTCTCCTGGCCTAAATGGCTGTGATGTTGACATGGTTTTGATACATGCACAATTACCGGGTCATGTTATCATTCAAAGATTCTAACAGAATTCTACTGGTGTAGTAATCCAAAAGGGAGTATTAATGTGCTGTTAGTTAGACAGTAAGAAAAGTGGATGGAGTGCATAAAGCACTTACAGCCTGGACTATTAAGAACCCCATAACTTTAAGTCTTCAAAAGGGAAATTTGTCAAGCCTACAAAAATGAAAGTAATAAATAGGAAAAAATAAAGGTTGCCAGCAAAATGACTAATTGTAAATGTGTGAAAAAATGCTAAGGTGCGCTGTAGTTCTCACAGCTTAAAAAAATAAATGCAGCTCTATTGAGCAATAAAGATGGGTCACCGGATCCCATATGAACCTATAGTGGTAGGGCAGGTTTATTAAGGTTGCATGGATGAAAGAAAGCAGAGTTTAATAAAGAACTATTGCCAGTTCCTTTGTTCATGGTCAGTACAGAAGTCAGTTTGGCTTTGTGTACTTTGTCCCAAAAAAGTGTTGTCTTTGCATAAAGAGAGACATTGTTTGCAAGATAGATTATTTAGTTCACCTTGAGGTAATGTACTTCTTTCTGGTTGGCAGCTGGTGGTGACACCCTAAAAGCTAGAATTTGTTTTAAAGGTTGTGCAAATGTTATGCAATATTCATCTTTGTCGATGTTATCGAAGAAATGCAGCTTTTTCTTTTAATGCAAGAGATGACATCATCCACAATAGTAACTTCAAGTTTTCTGTTATGCATAAAGCCCTTCTGGATTTCTCTGATTTTGGGTACCTTTCAGTGCATTGCTGTAAAGAATGTTTATATTTGTAGCAAGGTGACAGTATTATGTGGTATGACTTTGGGGCGGTGGGGTCTCACCATGTAATACTAGCACATTACCCAGTAGTGGACCTCGGGGGTCACACTAGTAAACCATAGCTCAGTCCTAGTAGTGTAGCAAAGAGCAGTCAGGCTACTTAGAGGAACATGTGTAAAGCATTTCACAATACCAACATGGACGATAAGTAAAAGAGACAACTCAAAAGAAATTCAACCTCAATTTAGAAGAATAAAGCTTATTTTTATATAAATTTAGACACCAGAACAAACTTTTTATCTTGCATATAACCAGAGTTAGGAATTTTAGATGCTTTGGAAAATACTGTATTTCTTGCAGTCAAATGGTTACCATTGAAATCAATGGGGAATATCAAAGTGTGCACCCTTGCACTTGTAGGGTGAGTTCCAGGTAACCAACCTAGACTTAAGACTCTGCAGGGCCGTAGACCAAGAGTCAACAGTCAGTTTGTTATTTTCTTGCCCAGGGAGTCCGGGTGCAGAGGTGCTTTAGCTGTCCATGGTGCTGACAGGTCTGTGGCTGTTGGCACATTTGCACCACTTTACAGAAGGGTACTTTTGTGTGTAGAGAACTTTGGGGGGCCAGGACGAGGAATCAAGAGTTAGAACTTCGCCACCACATCTGGTGGCTCTGGGTGCAGAGGGGGCTTCTAGCTGTCAATCACGGAAGCTAATCGCGCCAAAGAGGCTTTGCTGCTCCTCTCGAGGTCACTCTGTTAAGGATGCAGAATCACAATAGAGGGGTCGTTGCCGATGTCAGTCTCTATGCGGGGGTCTGCTCTGGGGTCGGTGATGTCCGAATGGCTGACAGTTTCCGGATTGGTGACTGACAAGCCGTGGTAGCTGTACAACTGGTCCGCTGACACTTTGATGGCTGGACATTGTCTGCAGGGAGTAAATGCTTGAAACTTGGCAGAGACCTCACTCCCACTCTCTGGATGTTGCAAAGTGAGTTTGTTTAGACTCACTCACACAGAACCTGTCAGGTCGCACTTGTTCGACTTCAGCACAGCATTTACTCCTGCAGTTTGCAGAGGACTGGTACCCCCAGTCAGGGGAGTCTTTCTTGGCTTCTCGATGTCCACTCAGGTCACTCTTGCTGGAACCAAAGAGCTTTCACCCCGGGCACACATTGGTCACTCAGTTCCAGTGGTGGTCTCCTTAAGTCACTTCTGTGTCCTCTCTTCGTGCTACGGCTGGAGTCCAGGTCCTGTTGTCGGTAATAACATCTTCTTTGTGTCTCTTCCTCTTTGCAAGTAAGAACTGAGGGTGTGGTGTGAGGGGAGACCCTTAAATCCTTGTTTAGGGGGCATTAAGGGTTTGGGGACAGTGGCCAATGGTCTACTGGTCCCTGCGGCTAGTCCACCCCTGTAGTGACAACTTCCTGTGTGATGATGTCACTATCTTTCCAGAACCCACTACTTCTAAGGGTAGCCAAGATGGCAAAACCATTCCTTGGCTGTACAGACATCCTAGCCCACCCTAAAGGTGTGGCTAGTCTTTTGGCGGTGTACGCCTCCTGCATAACTAATTTTCCCACCTGTCAGGCTGGACAGGGCGGGAACGGCTTTGTCCTTCACTGGGGGGATGAGTAGTTACAAATCTTATAGCTGCAGCTTCTTTACCTTAGAATTTCCCCAGCCGTCAGACTGGATACGGAGATTTTTTCTTCGAGCAGTATACATGCGCGCCGTTGGGTGGCGTCAGTCGACTCCGCATCCGTCGTTGGCATTGTGGTCGCTGTGATGACATTAGGGTTGAATATGGGCGCCGCCTCGGGCGGTGATATCAGTTCTTTTCTTTCCGCGCCACACGCTGATCCGGAGAAGAGCTACCCTGGTCACTTTTTGACCCGCCTCAACACTTTTGTCGAATTTTCTGGTGACTTTTGGTGTGTCTAGGAAGTCCCCAAAGACCGGGTTCAAGTAATGCGAGGATTTTCATTGAATGATGTCGGTGATAGATCTTCATTGAGTCTGTTTGTGGTGTCTGGAGCACGACCACGACCTTAAGTCGTGCTCCGAGTGCTGGGCCATGCACCCGGAGGCTTTGAGGGAGTGGTCCCTAAAGCTCATGGCGGCCTAGTGCTCGACTCTGCATCATTCCCGGTCTCGCTTGAGGGGACGGTCTCGAGACCGGCCGCGGAGTCATCACCACTCGTCCCCCTCCAAATCATCAGGACATTCGGGTAAGAAGAAGGAGTCATTGAAGAAGGCTAAGCCTTCTTCGACTTCACCCCGTCGTTCTGTCCACTCCGTGCCTCCTGAATTTCCGGGAGCCAGATCGACCCCTGCCCAACTCAAAGAATTTTGTGAGGACATGCACCTCATATTTGGGCATTCCACCCCCTCTGTGGTGCCTTTGGGGCCTGAAAATTCAGAAAGGGGCCCTTTGAGTAACACGCCGGCTGCTCCGGCTACCGAGGGGCCCTCCAGATTCGTGGTGGCACCAGTCGTACCATTAAGACCTTCACCCAGAGCCGGCAAAGCCGTCAATGCTCCTGACTGCGGCTGGCCCCATAAATCGACGACCCAGAGGTTGGAACGTCGATTCAGACTTCGACGAGGGCTAGCCACCTCTGGTTGGATTCAGACCCTTTTAACTTAGGGTATGAAAATGAGGAAGGATTGGAGGAGTCACTGGACCCTTATGAATACCAGCAAGATGAGCAGAACATGGTCGGGGCTCAGGAATTTGGCGATGCCAGCGGTCTTGATACCTCCCCAGACACTGGCATGCTGTCTCCTCCTACCGTGGCTACGGCACACAAAGCTTCTTATTCCATGGTGGTCAGGAGAGCAGCTGGGGTCCTCGGCCTTGAGATGCCTATTGTTGCGGTCAGGACTAATATCCTGACGGAGGTGCTTCAGCCCGGGGCCTCTGCTTCGTCACCTCTTCTTCCATTTAATGAAGCCCTCACTGATGTCCTACTGGGTACCTTGGCCAGACCCAGCACAGAGGCTCCTGTGAATAGGACAATTGCTCGCTGCCATCGACCTGCCTGGTACGTCTCTAAATTCCTCACCCAACACCCCACGCCTGAGAGCTTGGTCATTCAGTCATCCTCGTTATCCTGCGCATAGCGCTCCGCTTCCCTAGATAGGGAATCTAAAATGCTGGAAAATCTTGGAAAGATGTTTTCTTTCTCCAGTCTGGAATTGCGGTCAGTGAACACTGCATGCCTTTTGGGCTGTTATACCCACTCCTTCTGGGACACTGTTGTGCACGTTTTGCCACAGATCCCAGAGGAGGCCCGTGCGATCGTCTCCCAGGCGGTTACAGACGGGAGAGTTGCTGCCAAGTTCACTTTAAAATGTGGGCGTGACATGACCGACTCTCCGGGCAGATCAGTTGCATCGACAGTGGCATTATGACGCCATGCCTGGTTAGTAACTTCTGGTTTCTCGGGGGGGATGTCCAACAGACCGTCATGGACATGCCTTTTGATGGCACTCATCTCTTCGGAGAAAAGGGGGGCTTGGCGCTGGAGAGATTCAAGGACTCCCGTGCTATGGCTCGGTACCTTGGACTTTTCACTGCCTCTCGCCCCCACCAGTCGGCATTTCACACCTTTCGTGGACACGCAAGTGGCTCCCTGTCACGTCCCCTCCCTAGCCACCGTGCCATGCATGCTGTTCAGCCCCTGTGTGGCTACGGACGTGGAATCCCACAGGCTTGTGGACCAGGGATCCAGAGGTCTGCCCAGCCCACCCCCTCCCTGTTTACAGCCTCCAAACCTTCCTAATCCGTCCCCCCACCTAAGACCAGTTGGCGGCAGGATGAGCCATCACTTGGCCCATGGGGAATCCATCACAACGGACAGGTGGGTTTTGCAGATCGTCCGAAGGGGCTACTCCCTCCCCTTCGAGACATCCCCCCCCCAGCCATGCCTCCATCATTTGGCCCTCTAGCGGAGGATCATTTGGTACTTCTCTGCGAGGCAGTCACGGCTCTTTTGGCCAAGGGGGCCATAGAGAGGGTTCCTGCACCAGAAGTAGGCCGTGGTTGCTATTCCTGCTACTTTTTGGTGCCCTTAGAAAGACAAGGGCCTGCGTCCTATCCTCGACCTCAGAACCCTCAATCTCTTCCTCAGGAAGGAGTTCAAAATGCTCACCTTGGCTCCGGTCCTTTCTGCCTTGGACCCAGGAGACTGGATGGTGGTGTTGGACTTGCAAGATGCTTATTTTCATATCCCCGTCTTGCCTGCCCACAGACGTTACCTATGATTTGTGGTAGGTCACGAGCACTTTCAGTTTACTGTGCTCCCCTTCGGCCTTACCAGCGCCCCTTGGGTGTTCAAGAAAGTGATGGCAGGGGTCGCAGCTCATCTGTGCAGGTCGGGAATTTCAGACTTTCCCTATCTCGACGACTGGCTGTTGAAGGCAGACGTGCCCCAGAAAGTCATTCCCCACCTTCAGACTGCTGCAAACCTCCTGCATTCGCTGGGGTTCACTATAAACATGCCAAAGTTACACCTGACTCCCTATCAGACCTTCCCTTTCCTCAGAGTCATTCTGGGCATAGCGCAGTTTCAGGCCTATCCTCCCGATCATCGAGTCTGGGATATTCGGACTATGATTCTGATGTTTCAGCTTCTATCCCGGGTATCGGCGAGAATTTCTCTGAGGCTGCTTGGCCTCATGGCCTCCTGCATCCTATTAGTGCCGAATGCCAGAAGGCATATGCGGGCTCTGCAGTGGGACCTGAAGTTTCAGTGGGCGCAGCACCAGGGGAATCTCGCCTACATGCTCCAGATCTCAGAGGGGACTGTGAAAGATCTGCAGTGGTGGCTTTCAAATCAGGATTTGGTCAACGGCAGATCCCTCGCCCTTTCCCAACCAGATCTCACAGTCGTGACAGATGCGTCACTTCTGGGATGGAGCGGCCGCCTGGGAGAGGCAGAGATCAGAGGCCTCTGGTCTCCAGGGGAGTCTGAGCTCCACATCAGTCTATTGGAGCTCCAGGCGATTCGACTTGCATTGAAAGCATTCCTTCCCTCTCTCAAAGGGAAAGTGGTGCAAGTGTGCACCGACAACACCACCGCCATGTGGTACTGCAACAAACAGGGCGGAGTCGGGTCATGTACCCTTTGTCAAGAGGCTCTTTGCCTTTGGACATGGCTGGAACATCAGGGCATTTCCCTGGTGGTTCAACATCTGGCGGGATCTCTGAACGCTAGCGCAGACAAACTCAGCCATCGATGCATAGTCGTTCATGAATGGCGTCTCCATCTGGAGGTGGCACAAGGTCTCTTTCAACAGTGGGGAGAGCTGTGGTTAGATCTGTTCGCCTCCGCAAAGAATGCGCAATGGCTGCAGTTTTGCACGTTGGAGTTTCCAAGTCGGTTTTCGCTCGGTGATGCCTTTTATCTCGAGTGGAGCTCAGGCCTCCTGTACACCTTTCAGCCAACACCACTTCTGCCCAGAGTTCTCAAGAAGATTAAAAACGAATGGGCCCAAGTGATTCTTGTGGCTCCGTACTGGGCATGAAGAGTTTGGTACCCAGAGCTACTGAGCATGGCAACAGATCCTCCAATCAGACTGCCTCTTCGGGAGGATGTTCTGTCGCAGCAGCCGGGGAAATTTTTTCACCCAAAGCTGTCCAGTCTCCGCCTTCTTGTGTGGAGATTGAGCGGCAGCAGTTGACGCCTTTTGACCTTCCGACTGAAATCTGCGATGTTATCTTGGCAGCCAGGCGTCCCTCCACCAAAACAGTATATGCCTGTTGTTGGCACAAATTTATGGCATGGTGCACAGACAAGTCTGTTGACCCTCTCTCTGTCCCCCTTTCTGAGGTTCTTTTATTCATTCTTTCGCTAGCTCATCATGGCTCTGCTTTGGGCACTCTTAAAGGCTATTTTGGCTTTTCTTAGATGCCAGATCAACCTTCTCCTTTCAAATCCCTTGTTGTAGATAGATTTCTTAAAGGTCCAACCCACTTGTATCCTCCCACTCCATTTATCATGCCTCAGGGGGATCTCAGCCTTGTCCTCACTTATTTGATGTGTGTTTCCTTTGAGCCGTTGCACAGTTGTCCTTTGTGGCTCCTTATCTTCAAGTCTGTCTTCCTGATGGCTATCACTTCTGGTCACAGAGTGAGTGAGCTTCAGGTTCTTTCTTCCAAGCCTCCATTCTTGTCTGTACATCCTGACAAGGTAGTGCTGCACACAAGGGCCGCTGTTCTTCCCAAAGTTGTCACACCTTTTCATGTAGGCCAATCCATCACTTTGCCTACTTTTTATACACCACCTTCTCATGAGGAGGAGAGACTCCACTGCCTGGATCCAAAAAGAGTGCTGGCATTCTATCCAGGTGGATGATCAATTCTTTGTTGGGTATGTGGGTACGAAGAAAGGGAAGGTGGTGCAGAAGCGTACCATCTCCAGATGGGCACTTCTCTGCATCAAAATGTGCTACACTTTGGCAAAGAAGCAACCTCCAAGGGTTTGCGTGCTCACTCAACCAGAGCAACAACTGCTACCACAGCGTTAGCACGCGGAGTTCCTGTCCTGGACATCTGCCAGACAGCAACGTGCACATTATTGCACATGTTTACTAAATATTACTGGCTCGACAGTCTGGTCCGCAGAGACAGCTGCTTTGGTCTTTCGGTCCTCCAGGACTTTTAAGTTTGATTTTGGTTCGTAGCCCACCTCCGAGGATGGCATTGCTTGGGTATCTATTCTAAGGTAAGGAATCTGCAACTATAAGTCTCTGTCAGATGAACATGTTACGGTAACGATTTATCTGGTAGAGACATATTCTAGTTGCAGATTCCTTACCGAACGACCCACCCTCCCATCCTCCCTGCTTGTGAACTGATTTCTAGGGACAGGGATTCCCCTTTAAGGGCCTTAGCTCTGGCGCACCTTCTCAGTGTTCTTCATGGCTCTGTGTTTTGGCATGGAAATTCGTGAAAAGAAACTGACGTCGCCGAGGCGGCGCCCATATCTGACCCCAACATCATCACATCGACCACAACACCAACGACGACAGATGCGGAGTAGACCAACGTCACCTGATGGTGCGCAAGAGTACTGGTAAAAAAAATATATATATCCGGATCCAGTCTGACGCCTGGGGAACTTCTAAGGTAAGGAATATGAAACTAGAATATGTCTCTACCAGATAAATCGTTACCGAAGAGAAGTAACTTGTAACAGAGGACTGCCTTGATTACTTTTCACACTAGCTATCCTGGGAAGAATGAGGTGTGACCTGCCTGCCCAGGCCTTTTTGTCTCCATCCTGGCTAAGTGCTAGCACAACCAGAAGTAGGGCAGACTCTTGTCTGTGGTGGCAGAGTCTCATGAGAGCCCACCAAAACAGTAGCGAGCTCGGTAACTTGGTTGGCACCCTCAAAGGGTGCCACAAGGACACATGCTAGTTAATCCTGAGCATCGGCATTGTGCAGCGGGTTAAAAAGCAAGGCGTTTGATACCAAACACTGGGGGAATCAGCTGGTCCATCCTGGAGCTGGACATCTGGGAACTGCCCAGGTGCCAGTCCATGTTATCCTATGGACCACTGGTTACTCATGATAGCATTACGTTTTACATGCTGTCACTGGGTCATATATGCCCATGCACATATGTCCTCACTCAGTACAGTGCACCCTGCCTTCTTAGCCATAAGAGGCCTGCCTTAAGGGTGACTGACCTGTTTATGGGCAGTACAGGGACTCTGTCTGCACCTGGTGTGGGAAGAGTCGCATTCAAGCATCAGGCTGCTCGTGCAGGCTGAAATGGCAGCTCTGAAGTCCCACTTTTACTCAGGTCACACAGGGGGGGCACAATCAGTGCTCCAGCCCTGGTGACCCCTTTATCACCTTGGCCACTACTAGTACCAATTGCTAGGGACTTACAGAGGTGCTAAAGTCCTTGCCAAATTGGCCTATGCAATTCGACATACAGTTTAAGGGAAAGAGCATAAGTATGGAGGTCTGGTTAGCAGGCATCAGTACACTAACAGGTCAAAAACAACAGCATCAAGCAGCAAAAAGTGGGGGGTGAGCATCCAAAGAGGGGCACTTTGCAACAGTGTTTATCACAGTTTTGCATTATTTAACAAGTATTCCATCTCAAGTTAAACCTGAACTCTGGGTGCAACCCACATGTCCCAATTTATTTCCTAAACGAATGCGCTAAACACAGATATCAGGTGTACTGGTAATACTCAGATTTTGAAAATATCTTTATACACCTTAAATGAACACCTGAAATTTTAAAAGACCGCTACACTCTTTATAAAAAATTTGCACATTCTCATATACATACAATATTGTAACACTCATTGATTAGATGATTAAATATATGTCCGTACTGAAATGAAATGTTTGTCAGTATGTGAACTGAATAATAAATGTATCTGTTTTTGTTTTTATATATGAACAGTTATTAAATAAAAATATGAGTTGAAGCTCCACCACCTTGACAAGTCTCTAAATAAGCAGTAAAACACCAGATAGATGATGGCTCATGTGGAAAGCATATGGCTAAAAGTCAGATGATAGAGGACTCTGAATTATTTTCTATTAATCATCTTGAGGGGTCCTCAAATTCAAGCAGGTTCAGGGAATTATGTAGAATTATCTAGATAAGCACCAAAAGAAACCCCCTGCTTAGTAGCAGCATCAAGCTAAGATGAATAGGTGGACGTCTGAATCAAGAGGTTTTTTTTGCATAAATCTCAAGGGGAGTATAGTACATTTATCATATAAAACATACTTTTCACAATCATTGTCTTTAATAATACATTCTGGAAATAAACTTCAATTGTAAAATTCCTCAGGCCTTATTCCCAATCCTGAAAGGCTCATATGAGAAATTATTTATGTGAGTCAGACCAGTGGAATTGTAGCCTTACAACACGTTTCACAGGGACCACCCGCTTCTTTGGTGTTTTGTATGATCCATATGTAAATTTCTCTTGTTGTGTGTTTTATTCAAAGTTAAGCATCATCATGTGATCTATAAGAATAAACGGGGCTCTCTTTAAAGTTAATGAAGACATTCATTCAGCGGTTTGGTCACCTCATCTGTCGTATAGAGTTCTCATTGTGAATCATACTCCAAATAAAGAACCCTTTAAGTGCAACCTGGTTGTATTTCCTTGCTAATAGTCCAACCTGTTGTAATGTATACCAGAACAATAGATCAAAGGTTGTCTTTGCACGAAGTGAATCAGGGTTTTGTTTATATCAGAGAACAGCTCATAGAACTTCAACTCTACAACAAGTTTGTTTACTACAGTGAGAACAAACAATATGAGCGTTGGTAAACTTCTGCTAAGAATATATGCCTGGTACCTGCCTTTATTACTTTAGAGCCTATCAGAAGGAAGTAGTCTTGGCTAAATTATCAATTACTCTACATGTCTAGTATAGTGGTGATTGGAAAGTGATCAGAACCTTTGCAAGGAATAAAGTTGACTGACATACAGTTCCTCAATGGCAAAGAAGTCGAGGTCTTTAATAATGTTGAACCGAAAGGGAACACAACCTGTCTGCCTACCAATCCATGAAAGAGGGCTTCGGGGTTGGTTCCCTTCAGTGTTAACATAATTCAGATTCACTTCAGGGAAACTACTTCAACCCCAGGTCTTATACAGACACCTCCATCAAGAGCTGATGAGTGCCCTAACACAGAAATATCCAGGCAGATTTCTGCATCCGCTCCTGAATCAAAGCCCAATGGTTAAATATCAACCAACAGTTCTCAGTGTGGTACAGTATGACACCAAACCAGCACACTCCAAAAACCAAATCATCAACCTCTTTTTGATTTCACTAAGCATCCAATGCAAACGTCATACCACTTGACTGTACCAACCACTGCACATTTCCATCACCCCGCTCAGCGTCCAGCCAACACACAGAGGTGACCCCAAAAGAGAACAACCCTTCAGATCTTTCGAAGAGTTCCAAAGCCTAAAGCTAAAGATAAGCTTCAACAATTTTGCCCCTACACCCCTGCACGAGTACCTGCAAGACAGTTGTCACAAGTGACTTGGAAGTGGGAAGGTTTAGGTTTGGTGGAACCCCATTGTTCAGCACAAACTTCAATGATGAAACCATAGGAAGTTGTTATTGCACAGGTTGTTTTTTCCACCCACATCTGCAAGTGACCATCAACACAGGCGCCTCCCTTATAGAGTTGGGTGCACATGTGCCAACTCATAATTCAAGGCCAGTCTCTGAAGCAACAGTACATGAACATCAGTATATCTGGGACTGATGGCAGAACAACTGGTGCTGCATGTGTTTCACTACCTCATTCTCTACGAGAGTATGGTTATTCTGACAGAGAACATGACGATGATGTGCTGCTTGCTCTAGCTATGTGTTTATAAAGTATTATAAAGTATTTTGTTACTAATATTAAGATGTTTCTATTTTTCCTATGATCATTTATAGGCTTTGCCTCGAGACACGTGTTGGCTGTTGTGTGCTGACTTTTATATATGTATGAATTTTCGCAATAAAGAATTTTGGTGAACATAGGAGATTTTTGTTGGACTGATGATTTTTTGGTCTAATTGAATTTTGCAAAACCTCCCTCAAGATAACATGAACATGACTGATAATCCCTTGCCTTACAGACCTATTCAGTTTCTACACATTCACTGCTTTACCAAACTGGTCCTCGAGGTATAACCAGGTTAATGACAGGTTTATTGTAGGATTTGCCAAGGTTAACCACCCGGCATGTATTTTATATCATGTCATAAATACAGGATATATATACAACTTTTTTAGACTTCACCTCCTCTATTGATTAATCATTCACTTTATAGGCTTAGCTTCACATTATCATGAGCTTTCACTTTAACACTTTTTCGCAGGTAGCTAAAGGAAGCTTAATGGGAAGCTCACAGAAACATTTACTTAACATGGGTACTCCTCAATCTCCATAAAACATTCTCAACACTTTCTAGCACTTACTGGAGGTGTCTTGTTAATGAAAGTGTCTACGATGGCACTCTTGAAAGTGAACTATTCAGTCCTTTGTGCCCATACAGGATATGAGTAACAGCTGTTGCAGGATGCCAAAGCCCAAAATTGTTAAGCAAATCACCTCAACATTAACCATTCTGAGGTTGAAGTCCTGATTTGGTGAGGGAAGTCGACAACACAGAGATCGACAAGAGAAGAGTATAAAAAAAAGTTTGTTCTTAATTCCCTAATAAAACAGAGAGCACCAAGATCTGAATTTTGTGCACAAGCTATAGGATACACATGCTACTATATCTCAAATAATTTCAAATAGCATTTTGAGATTTGCAGCCTCCCAAGGTGACCGCATGGTAGATAGATCATATTAAAACAATTATTTCATGCAAACATTAGCAGGACTATCCAGAAATCCATAGCAGTAATTTTATATTGCTCATGTCAGTGAAGAACTTTCCTCTCATTTTAAAAAAGTGAAACAGCACTTACCAGTCACTCTACTAATTTTTGTGCAGCTACTTATTAATACCCTGCTTACACATTTGGCACTTTGAGTAGTTGACAAGCTGAGCTCTTTTATGTAGCACATTTTTTGCTTTAATCAGTGATTGGCAATGTGGAACTAATTAATAACTGTGATTACATTTTAACAATGCTTTCTTGTCCTTCTCTAATCTACCCAATGTTTCTTTCTAGTTATGTTTTAACATACAAAATATATAATTTATTAGATCTTTAGGCTGTTATTTCTGAAATTGTATCTGGTGTGAAACCTCTGTCTGGTGTGGGACAAGCTTTACTAGTAAAAATGTAAATTAAATATAAGATCCAAATACTGTAATAAAGTACATTTGTGGTGCCTCTAACCACTAATTCTTTGTGTTTTACACAGTGACGGTCACTGCAAATCTGAAGTTTGTGTGTGGGGGGATGTTGTCCCAGCAGTCCCTGGGACACCAGCACAGGTTCCGTACGCAATCCTAGTGCTGCTCTCATGCTACACCTAGCATGAGGTACTTTAGAAAACAAGGAAAACCCACAGGTACTTAGGGACCAGAGGTCAAAGTATTTTATAAGAGGAACAGCGGTCCCTTAAGTAAAGCTATAAGAATCAAATAACACTTAGAAATCATATGGAGTCTGTGCTCAATTTGCAAATGTAAAAAGTAAACACATTTATTTAAATTTAAGTCAGTGTAGTGGGAAAACAAAACAAAGGTACGGAATAAGTAACATACATCAGGTAAACGACATAGTAAAAATACATAGTAAAAATACTCAGGCATCACATAGGTGACAAATTACACAGGTCAGAAAATTAGGTCACAATATTGTAGTATCCTCGCTCGTATTAAAAGACTGTTCAAAGACCGAGTCAAGGTACTTCAGTCGACGACGTTTCAATCCCTTAGTTCAATGCAGGGCTCATCATCAGGACATAAAATCTAAGCCTCAGATATAAAGGTTATGGATCACATAATCCAATGCCTGCTGAAATAGAAATCTGTATTAGGCACAACAAAAAGCAAGGAAGCACAATAATATGGCGCCAACAGTGCTACTGTCCTAATTAGGGCAGTGTGGGGTGTACTAGCCAACGGATGGCGAGACCAGTAACAAAGGAATCCTCAGTCCGTGCAAACAGGCAGTACCAGTTAGAGCCCGTGAGCCGGGGGGTGCAGTGCCACAAAGATTAGAGGAGCATAATAGCAGGAATAGCTGCGCTCATGAGCATGCACCCCCCTGTTCAGATTTAAACTTCAACAGGCTTTGGATTATGTGACCATAAACTTTATTTCTCAAGCTTAGATATTATGTTCTGATGATGATCCCTGCATTGAACTAAGGGATCGAAATTAATCTTGGAGCAAGAGGTGAAGCTTTATTCCACCAAGCATAAGAAGCAGGGTTGGTCACACTTGAAATCATGGCCCACGTCTGTTCCCTAACCTGATGCAGCTCCACTGCCTCCTTCTTTGATAAGTTTAAGATGAAGTCCAAGGGCAAATGTTGGTACAAACTCAAGAAGTCCAGACATGAGTCCTCTTCCTGTCACTCTCACTCAATGGAAGGTTCATGGAGTCAGCACTCAGAGGCCTTAACTCAGCATGAGTTATCCGATTCCAACTTCAGTCTGCAGTTTGAGCCAGTGAGCCAACAGTTTCTTGGTCCTTCCATGACTCTATGTAGATGCCTTCAAGGTGGCAATGCTGCAGCTCTTCAGGACAATTACTTCCTGCTGGACTGCCTTCAGCCCCCACACATCTGCTGGGACCCAGTCAGATTATTAGTGGCAGGACCTCCCTGACACCAACTGACCCCATTAGGGCTCCACCACCAGCGCCAGGTATCTTGACTACTTTGCTGGAGGCCACTTAAGTTGTGCTGATGCTAGCCCCGGCTTTAGAGATGCCAGCCCCCGTTCCAATCCTGACACCAGTCTCAAATCGGAAAGAGAGTTTGGCTAGATCTTGTCCAGTGTTTAGCTAGTGGTTTTGGAATGTTCTCCTGCAGTGCATTTGCCTCTGCGCTGGACTCAGATGTACATGAAATTCATAATGGCCATCAAGGTGAGGATGATGAGGAAGGGGCTGGCAATTGGCACCCTCATTATATTGATGATAGACTTTTTCTAGATTTCCAAAATGCAAGTTGTCTTGATACTAAGGCCCTCATTATGACCTTGGCGGGCGGCTACAGCCACCCGCCAAGATGTGACCGCCGGGCAGCCTGCAATGCGGCCGCACCCCCGCTGCGGTCATTATGAGATCCCTGCTGGGCAGGTGGGCGGAAACCTGGTTTCCGCCCGCCGGCCCAGCGGGGATCTCGTCCGCAACATAGGTGCCGGCTCCAAATGGAGCCGGCGGTGTTGCGGCCGTGCGACGGGTGCAGTTGCACCCGTTGCGCTTTTCACTGTCTGCATAGCAGACAGTGAAAAGCTACATGGGGCCCTGTCAGGGGGCCCCTGCACTGCCCATGCCAGCAGCATGGGCAGTGCAGGGGCCCTGAGACTCCCCGTACCACCAGCCTTTTCCTGGCGGTTCAAACCGCCAATAAAAGGCTGGCGGTCGGGTACTCGTAATCCCCTGGCGGATTATCACTGCCGGGGCAAATTTGGCGGGAAACCGCCGGCCCCGGCGGTGCGACCGCGGTGCTACCGCCGCGGTCGTAATCCCCTCTGAAGCACCGCCAGCCTGTTGGCGGTGCTTCAGCCAAAACAGCCCTGGCGGTCTTGGACCGCCAGGGTTGTAATGAGGGCCTAAGTCTGAAATTGAATTTAACTTCCTCAGAAGTTTTTTGAATGGCATACGTATATGTTTCCTCCTGCATCTTTTATCAAGCCACAGTAGAACCTTAACTTGATTTTAACTTTCTTAATGTGCACACCTTTCAAACCTATGAACAGATGTTTGTGGAGACTTCTAAACCTTAAGACTCTCCTCCTTATTCCAATACTACAATGTGCCTTGTCACTGAATTGCAGGTAGTGTCAGTAACACGACCCTATACCACCTATTTTACTGACAAGTTGGTGCTTTGGGCCTTTTCTACCAAAGTTGGTGTCAACCTCCATGTGGCCTGTCTATAATTCTGCTTTTTTCTTTGTCACATCCTGTTAAGGAGTAGGATAGACTTCAATAATCAGACCACAACAGAGCCCTTAAGTTAGCAACGAGAGAATGAACAACTCTGGTCAACCAACAAGGAGAGGTTGAGTCACAAATAGGTGGATTGTTCCCTGCCGAAAAAGGTGCTATGCTTTGGCTAAGAAGAATCTTCCTGGAGGCTTCAAGTTCATGCTACTAGTGCCAAGGCCACAACAGCCTTCACCAGGGGTGTTTCAGTGCTGGACATCTGCCATATGGCTACTTGGGTATCATTCCGCACCTTCCCTAGGCTTTGCTTCCTTGATTCGCAGGATCGCAGAGAAGGACATTCTGCATGGTTGGTCCTGCAATACTAAGAGGCACTGCTTTGGTATCTGCTCAAAAGGTGAGACATCTGCAGTTAGACATCTCATAAGAAGAACAGGTTATGTGACTTTGATAAATCTCTTTGTGCTGTATACACTAACTGCAGATTTCTCAATACTCCCAACTCTCCAGTCTGTGGGGAGTTTGGACTCCTCCACCCTCTTGGTTCAAAGTTTTTTTGTTTTTACTGATGTGTCGCTTTGTAGTGTGCAGAGTACCTTATGATAAAATGAAGTCAGCTCGCATGGGTGGCGCTTTTGTACAGCTCCACAATGTCGTAACACTTCCAGAGGTGGGGTGAATTTGTCATGGAGTTCAATGGAGCTCCTTATCAGCGTTCCGAAAGTAATTACTGCAACCTTTACAGAGTCAGAGTGACACCTGCCAAAAGGTAGAGTATTCCCAAGATAGAGCATTACTATTGGTAAGTAACTTGTTCTTGTAGTTCTGCTTTGAAAGGAAATCTGAAAAGGTGAAAACATAATTAGTTGAAAAGTGAATTATCAGATTTTGGCTACAGGTACTGGTTACAGGCGTTTAGCCCCAGTGACATGAGAGCATTAGTGCTGCCTGATGGGTGGCATGGAGAAAGCTGACAAATTGTGTGATTCCTGCAGTAAGGCAGAGCTAACGACATTCACGGATTGTGTAGCAGCAGTGGCTGTGTAACAGCCAGATTGTCGTTTCTAGAGACAACTTGGGGTTCTTACCCTGAGAAAAAGGGGTGAGAATGGAAACGGGAGAAACGTTTCCTGGAATGGCCAAAAACCCCACAATGCCAACAAGCAGCTCGGTGGGAGAAAGGTGGGGTGGTTGGTGTTATGCTGGGTATCTTCACCGATTTAACTCATTTCTTTGAGTCCAAAATGTTAGTAATTCTATGGACAATTTAGAGAAGCTTGAAACAACTGGCCAGCTCTGTGAGTGGCCATACTTTAGTCTACTTTCCTTTAGTGTCCTATAACACAGTATCAGGAGAGGATGTTGCAGCTAAACTGTCTCATCTCTTCTGATTCACCACTACACCTCTTCTCTCCTAAGATTCATATTTCTGTAGCTGAAATGATAACCCTAGTTCCTGACATCCTTTTGCAACTGCTCTGTAACTGCTGGACTTATTCCTTGCAGGTGAAGGCAAGCCATGCCCATCCGCATGCTGGAAAAGCCTTCCTCAGACCCTAATATTTATTTGAACTTCAAACCCATCTGAGTCCTTCCTCTTCAATAGTATGTAAACATCTGATTAATCTAACCTGAAAACTACAACACCCTTGACCCCCACCCATCTGTTTTTTTACCCTCTACTGGACCACAATGGTCCTCACAAACATTGTGGATGAAATGTTCATGCTTCTAGAGTAGAGTGGGAGGTGGGGCTAGTGCATCTCTTATTCTTCTTAGGCCTCACTGTGGTCTTCGACTCAGTTTCTCACTCCATCTAACTGAATAGACTTTGAGACTGAAGTGAGAGACTGTTCTTTGGCATGATTGTCCCCTTTCTTCAGCATCCATGGGCAGGCTGTAATGCTCGTGCCATACAACTCTAACTTGAAAACCAGCACGTGTAGAGTGCCAAATGGTTTGGCACTGAGTCCCACACTTTTTAACATCTATTTGGCTCCCTTAGTGCTAATTACCTTGTAATTACTTTGCTAATGCTGAGGATCCTCGGCTCCTCTGTCTGGGGGAAAATCAAAAACATTTTCCAACAGTTTAAGAGCTGTATGAGTGCTGTCCCAGCTTGAATGCTTGGATCCTCCAAAACCGAAAATCGTGCTTTTGGTATTTCTACTAAATGAAGACCTAAATTGTGGCTGAACGATTTCGGTCTCCTGTCGCCTCCTGCAATTTCAGCTCATAATCTGACCATTTTTTTTAGCTCGTCTCTCTTTTAGCACTCATGTCACCAAACTAACAGTCGTTTTTCTGCAATTAAATATCCTGAGAACAATCCTTCCTCTTCTCTACTTGGACTGTTTGAAGACAGTAGTCCAGCGAGCATAGCACCCTCATCCTTGGAATCTGTACTACTGTAACTCATTCTCCCTTACACATTATTACTCATCTTTAGGTTGTTAACAGTACAGCGATCACGCCTGATCTCGGGATATCCATTTATGTGGAGAAACTGCACGGATTTCTCATCAGGAACATGATGACTCCACCTCCCTAACCTGTACTCTTTTTTTAGTTTTTTTAGTTTTTTTTGTTTGTTTAATCTTTTTTTATTGTTTTCTGGAAACAAGAAACAGTTGCATGACAGAGGCAGGATTACATTAACCAAGTACATATCGACAAAGCTTAAAGAACGTTCAGTATCAACTGGTTCTCACCTTACATCTCAACAATTGAATTCACTCCCGATAGAGTTTGTTGTTCCCTGTAGCAATTTACTCTGCCCTTATAACCGCATATTGTTTGTCGACAGCATTTGGTGATGTGACTCCTGTATGTTTTGCGCGTGCGATTGTATCCAGAAGGGCACCAGGGAGAGTTGTGCACTATAAAATATGTGCTACAGAGACAGATGTGTAGGTTTAATGTGATCTTAGGCAGGGGTGGGAGGTGTGTGGCGCACTGTAAGTGTCCTGGTGAGGTTAGGGTGACTATGTTGCTTTTGGTGGCTTGGTGTACAGGTGGGTGTTCTATCGTGGCTGCCAGATTCATGGCGGACACCACCTTTTTGTAAGTATTCCTGCCAATTCGGGGTTGTCTTCAGCGTTGTGTGGCCTAACCCCCAGCTGTTAGTATTGGCTTTCAAGCCTGATAGCCATTTGTTTCGCGGCGGGGTACGGCAGACTTCCAACTAATTGCTATCTGACTCTTTGCCAGGACTAAAGCTACATCTGTGAATCTATGAAACTGTTTGCGAGATGTAGGTCGGGAGGTAAGTCCCAGTATATAATGTGTATCTGTTTTCTGGAGGTGGATGCCCGTAGCCTCTAATAGAAATTTCGTGACTTCATCCCAGTAGGACGATATTGCTGGATAGCACCATACCATACCATATGTAGGAAATCGGCTGGTGCGTGTTACAATGAGGGCAGCTGTCAGATGACCCTGGGTACATTTGTGCTAGGTGCTCAGGAGTAAGATAAGTATGATGTAAATAGTTGAACTGTGTGTACTTAAAGCGGGCATTTGTGGAGGTCAGTTTTGGGATCTCCAGACATTGGGTCCATTATTCGACTGTCAGGGTTAAGCTTAGTGCAGTATCCCAATAGGTGCGTAGTTGATTAAGTGATGGTTTCCCGCTAGAACGGAGTTATGCAGGTATGTAACCGCTTTGCGTTCAGCTCCATGTGTCAGCAAGGTTTGTAAGAGAAGGGGCGTCTGTGGTTCGTCATGTTTTTTTATGCCAGGTTACATACAGTTGTATCATGAGAGTAGCGTACAGGATGAAGTGCCCCCTGGGGGATACCAAAATCATCCACCAGGCTCTCGAACATGGACAGTATTTTGTGAGTGAATAGATTGCCCCATGTAGTGACGCCCGCTGTCACCCAAGCCACGGGGTCCGGATGCATGTGCCCACAATACAGCTCAGGTGCATAAAGAGGGTATTTACTGGATTTGGTGACACATGTGGTCCAGCTCTCCTTAACCTGTACTCTTATTGATTTATGCGAACCTGTACTCTTAATGAATCCTGCTAACTTTTGTGTCTGAAAAACTGGTCCCAATAGCTGCCTATAGTGCTGAATGTAGTATTGATCTTATTTATGCTACTCCTGCTGTTGTTACTAATATCAGTACTATACCACTCAGCTGGACTGGTTATTATCTTATTAAAGTCACCATCCATTACTGGATCTGCTAAACGTGAAGCGTTGCTTATCTTGAAAGCGAGGCATGCCAAGATTAAAATCCATAATTTGAGTTCTGCCCTTCTGTTAACACCTCCAGTTGTTGATGCTAACCTGAAAGACTCAGCCAACAATTAAAATAGCTGGATTGTAAACACCTTGGATCATATTGTCCCTGTCAGGACTACAAAATAGTATTGTAAAACTTCCTCTGACCCCTGTAGAGGCTTTAAGAACATCTAAGCGTAGGATTAAAGCATTGGAAAAGGATTGACACGAGAATTATGACCTGTGTATTAAAATTAAATATTATGCTTCAAAGTTATAAAAAAGACTAGCGAAGTCTGCCCCGTCCATGTTTTTATTTAACTTTAAATTAAACTGAGACAAAACCAAAGTTCTTTTCTTTGGTTCATGTTGTCCTGCCTCCCTATCCTTTGGTGTCTGCAGGAACTTAATCCTCTGCCAGCCCCCCTTCCTACACGGGAAATCTAGGAATACTGTTTGATTAGAGTCTCTCTTTTTCCCCTCAAATCAAACATGTCTCATCAGTCTGTTTTGCTCAACTTAGAACCCTGAGGAATATGCTACATTTGATTCTGGAGGAGACTCATAACGGTGGTTCACACCTTGGTATCCTTTGGTTTAGACTATACTAATAGTCTGTATTTGTGCCTTCGTGCCTTTTTAATTCACAGACTTCAGTTGGTCCAAAATGAAGGAGTAGTCCCTTTTAGGCAGTCTCTGGCACCCCCATTTGAAGTAACTTCAATCGGATCAAATTTAAAGCTCTAACACTAGCATTTAAGGATTTTTCTGATGAGGCTCCTTCCTATTTGATAAAAAGACTGTCCTTATAGGCAATGCAGATCGCTCAAGTCAAATAGGCCCTCATTACAACTTCGGCAATCTTTGCCAAAGACCGCTGAAGCTGCGGGCGCCAGTTTACCGCCAGTGCTGGCGGTATCTCTCGCTCCCTATTATGACTTTTCCGCTGGGCCAGCAGACGGTAACAGTGTTTCCGTCCGCTGGTCCAGCGTAAAAGTCACATCAACATTGCAGCCGGATCGTGATGTGCAGCGGGTGTAGTAGCACCCTTTGCACATTTCACTGCCCAAAATTCGGGCAGTGAAATGCACGATGGGGCTGTGCCTGGGGGCCCCTGCACTGCCCATACCGAGTGTATGGGCAGTGCAGGGGCACCCCGAGTCCCCCTTACCGCCAGCCTTTCCATGGCGGTGTTTACCGCCGTGGACAGCCTGGCGGTCAGGGACTTATAATCCCCAGGGCAGCGGTATGTTGGAGGGGCCGGCGGTATGGCTGTGGCTATTGCGCCACCGTCATAATAGCTGGCAAAACACCGCCAGTATGTTGGCAGTGTTACCACCAGCTGCCAGGGTCGTAATGAGGCCCATAGTCTCCTATTTCTGCAAGTCCCTATATTTGCAAAGGCAAGATAAGAAGGGAGATCCTTCACAGTCTTAACAACCAAGCTGTTGAACGCACTCCTAGTGAACCTGCGCAGAGCTGCCTCTGTATTGACTTTCAAGAAAGAACTGAAAACCTTTCTTTCCAACAAAGGCTAGCCCCGCTTTCTTCACAGTATTCATTGGTAACCAGTCTTTCACCTAAGCGCTGGGACGTTTCTGTCGAAGCAGCTGTGCGCTGTACAAATGGCTTTTGATTGAAATGTCTATTGATTTTATCTTAGTTACATTAAAATGGCTGCAAATAGCAGTAACAAATTATTTAAAAGTAGTTCGAGCAACCCATAGTGTGTAGCAAATACATAACCTCTTCTTTAGAACTTTGGAGGCCATATCCTTTTTCTTGGTTTTCAAGATTGAAGCTATGTAGGTCTCATTTGTTCTGGCTGAGGCCCATTCTATCTCGGGCTGCTTGGACCTTATTCCCAATACCTATAAGCCCCACCCTCACAATAGCTCAGCTATTGAGATCGATGAAGTCAATTCTGCCAGAGTGGGTATTAAGTTGGGCTTTTCTCAGGATCCCTGCCCAGCTGTTTTTCTGTATGGCAGTGGATGCTCTGGATCCCACCACCAGTAATACTCCATTTGACACTGCCACTGTTCCCTTGAAATGGAAAAAAGCTCTTATAGTCCTACTTTTTAAAGCAGCCCAATAGGGCCCTAATATCCCTACTAGTTTTTACCTTTTTTACCGTTTATGGTGTCATTTTCTGGAAAGGAGATTAATAAGTAACTATCCACCCTTCTAAATACTAGCTGCCATTTTGAGGGTGAACAGAAGGGCCTAGTTGAGTTTCATTGTACTGTATCAAAGTCGCTCCGAGTATGAAGGGCCAACATCACTTGATATAGGATGCGGGGGGACGCTACACTTACTTTACTAGAGGACGAGTCCTGTTGCAACAGACATTGGCTGGTTTGAATTGTTTCTATAACATTGTGCCCAGGCAGTTTCCTCCACTCCATTTAACTCCTTATTTTGCAATCTATCTTGCTGCGTCCCTCAATGTTTTGCTTTGAGCGCCACCCAGTTCAGTATTTATGTGGCCCCATAATGAGGCTGGTCCTTTCTTTCCAACTAGAGGTGTCAGTTTAAGCAGATGATCCTTGAATATTACTTAGGTGGATAGGGGGACCGCCAGATGTCACAATACAACTTTGCTTTTCTTTTCTACTACAGCTTCTTGAGTGAAGAGGAGCTCTCTTAAATGAAACTCTAAAAAACAGAGATTCTAAATATTGGAGGTCCTGTCTCCTTGTGGTTTAGTGAATGGTGGCCCTCACTTCCCAGCTTGGGATAATTTTGGATGATCAACCTAATTGTTCTACCCTTTCAAAAGCTCTTGATCAAGTCCTTGCTTCTTGACGTTCAGCACTTGTTTCACAGTTATTTGAGCTACAAGCTGTCCTTTATACAGCTATTGTAATGTGTTGTATCTATCTGTACCTGAAAACCAGCTCTGTAAGCTATAGCTAATTCAGCAACTGGCTGCCTGACTCTGTCTTGTTCTCTTGCACAGGGCACCTGTCTCAAAAAGTCTCAGATGCCTTCACAGGCTTCATATTGACAAAAGGGCCAGTTTTAAGAGTTTTAGTACTTGTCACAAGCCTATTTATGACAAAAGCTCAATCCTTATTATCAAGCTTATTGTTATATTCCTCCAATTAACGTCGCTTGAATAATGAAGTAACCGGGTAAGATATTGTTATATATTATGCTGTTTAATCACTAAGCTCCTCAAACATCGTCTCTCCAACTCCAGCTCTTCCACAGTCCTTCACCAACATTCCAAGGCAAGCTCCAGGGCATTCCAATGCTCAACATTCTTAGGAGCTGCTGGACTATACCACTAATACAGAATCAATACTAATATGTGAGTTTACAACTTTTATACTGATTTTGTCGTTTATCCATTTTGACATTAGACCAATAACTATGATACAGGTTAGTATGAACTATGGGACATACATAAATTGTATGGTTACAACATATCTCCCTTCCTTACTGTTCAAAAACAAAGTCTTTGTGCCATAACGGGCGCTTAGTAGTCCTGGCGTGTCTGTTCTGAGAATAACGCTGCGGTACGTCCTCCATTTCCTCGTCAGAATCCAGCCTGGGCATACTAGTTGGTTCCTTGCTGCATGAAATTCTGTCCATACTCCACATCCTGCCATCTTCTAGCGTTACCACATTCTTTTGCACCTTAATGATTCTTTTTGGTTGAGAAAACCTGCTACTATTTTCCTTTTTGTGTTCAGGCAGCTTAACTTTAACCCATTGTCCCACCCTCCAGGGTATCCTCTGGACGCCAAAACGATCATTGTAGCGCTTCCGGTATTTCTCTTGGTGTTGCCTGATTTTAATTCCAGCTTCCTCTCGCTGCTCATCGAATGGTTCCCCTCCCTTCAGCCAATTAGGACTAAGTTTGGTACCCGGGTGCCTTCCTTTGAGTGAAAAGAATGGTGAAACTCCCGTAACCAAATTAGGCGTGGTGTAATACGACCACAACATTTGCTTAAGAGCTACTTCACACGGTACCTGTCGTGTTGACGCCAATTGTAAACACTCCTTTATTATCCTATTGGCTCTCTCAACTAGACCATTCGCACGGGGGTTGTACAGTGCTGTTCTAAAATTATGTACACCGCACTTCATCAAAAACTCTCTCATAGCTTCTGAGGTGAACTGCACACCATTGTCTGTCACTAGGGTGCTGGGTATCCCTTCTCTCAAGAAGGCCTCTGACAAGAAATCAATTGCATCTTGGGTAGTCACCTGATTCACTATCTTGAACATCATCCAGTGTGAGTGGTAGTCCACTAGCACAAAAATGAATTTGCCTTTAACACCAATTTGTGATATGGGTCCTAAAATGTCTAAGCCCAACTTGTCCCATGGTTTAAGTGGAATAGGAATAGGGGACAATGGAGCCCTCCTTGTAACATTTGTCTTATCGCTCTGGGCACAACTGATACAATCCCTTACTGCGTCTTCCACTAACCTATCCATGGTGGGGAACCAATAGGATGCTCAAAGTCTACTCTTGGTAAGACTCCTCCCTAGATGCCCTTCATGAGCTAAACTCACCAATTTGTTCCACAACTCACACGGAGGTACAACTCTCTCACCTCTCATTACCATGTCTTCAAATATGTGGAGTTCTGACCTCAGTTCCCAGTATCCTTTGAGTTCTTCTTCGAGGTATCTGGCTCTCTCTGGCCAACCTTTGACTATCTTCTCCCGAAGCGATTTTAATACGGAATCAGTTGAGTTTTTCTCTATCCATTCATCCCTGGTGAGGCCAGCCAATTCTATGTGTAGTACCGGTTCAAGGGTGTCCCTCCCTTCTTCTATTCCAGCCCCCCTTGGTGATCTGGATAGGAAGTCAGCCACAACGTTATTTTACCCAGGAACATACTCCACTCCAAAATTATATCCTTCCAATCCTAAAATCCACTTCGCGATTCGTGGGGTGGCATGTTCTCTTCCCTTGATGGTGAATACACTGGTGAGGGGTTTGTGGTCAGTTCTAATAGTGAAGGGTAGACCCCATAAGAAAAAACTAAAATGATTGATAGCCCAATAACATGCAAGCGTTTCTCTTTCTATGGTGGAATAATTCATCTCTGCAGCTGACAGTGATCTGGACGCAAATGCTATAATTCTTTCCTGTCCCTCTACAACTTGGGAAAGGGTGGCTCCCAGTCCCTTCCCACTGGCATCAGTAGTGACCCATGTTTTTCTTTTGAAATCAAATTTTCCTAGATTCGGAGAGTTCATAATAGCCTCCTTCACCTTGCCAAAAGCCTCCTGACATTCCGTATTCCATTCAAATAGGACATTTGTTTTCAACAATACTCTCATAGGAGCCGTGAGCTCTGCAAAATTATGCACAAACTTGGCCATGTACTCAGCTAAACCTAGGAATGACTTGAGTTCCTGCTTGCTGGTAGGTGCAGGTGCCTCTTTCACAGCTACCACTAAGTCAAGTTTAGGTTCCACCCCATCCTTTGTGATTTTATGACCTAAATACTCAACTGACTCCACTCCAATTTGGCATTTATCTCTACAAATAGTCATTCCAGCACTTTCCAGCACAGTAAACACCTTCCGCAAGGTAGCATCATGTTCGCTCGCCGTAACACCATAAACAAGAATATCATCTTGGAAGCACATTACCCGGTTTATGCCCTGCAATATGCTTTGCATGATACGCTGGAAAACAGCCGCCGCCGATGCTAAGCCAAAGGGCATTCTGCAAAATCTGAATGCCCCATATGGGGTGATAAAAGAAGTGAGGGAGCGAGAAGAAGGATGAAGTTCTACCTTGTGATATGCCGAGGACAGGTCTATCACACTAAAGTATTTGGCTGGGCCCATGGTGCTCAACATCTCACTGATCCTGGGAAGGGGAAACCTATCCACCCATATATTGGCGTTAAGGTCCCTAAGGTCAACACATAACCAGATTCCTCTTCCTCCCGATTTACTAGTGACTACAATGGGGGCCAACCATATTGAACTTTCAATGGGTTCTATGACCCCTGACTCTACCAGCTTGTTCAATTCTTGTTTTAAAGGCTCCTGCATTAGATAGGGGATCGGTCTGGCCTTATGGACTTTAGGTATAGCATTATCCTTCATCTTTATCTTATGTTGGTAACTCCTCAGCAATCCCAATCTATCTCCAAACAAGTCTGGAAATTCCTCACAGACACTCATGCCACAATTGGATTCACACACTTGTAGAACTGGTTCATCATTATTAGGGTCCAGCTTAATTCCTAATTCTCTTTGGTGTCTCCACCCTAAAAGATTGGAGCCCTTGTTTGTGAAGTACACTTTTCCTTTAGTATGACGATCTTTAAAGGTTATCCGGAGACATAACATACCCCTCAGGGGTATAGGGTCATTGTTATAACCCCCAGGAGAGATGTCTGCAGGTAGTAATTTATACCCCTTATTCTTTTTTTTTCTTTTCAAATACACTGTAATCCATAAACGTAAATGGAGAACACGAGTCTGCAAATACCCTTACACATATACCATCCAGTTCGATAAAACACGTAGGGTATAAAGGACCACTTTTTTCATACTCATTCAAGTTTTTCAGTTGCAGTACAAACTTGTTCTTTAAATCTTGGGTCTCTTCAATAATATGTACATTCTTTTTCTCATTACGCTCAACCCTCTCATTCTTGCACACCCTCGCATAATGTCCCCTCGCACCACACTTCCGACATAAGCAGTTGCGGGCCGGACACATAGGATTATTGGCCAGATGTCTGCTGTTACCACACCTAAAACACTTACTCTTAATCCCATCTACGTTACTCGAAGTGTTTCTCTTAAGGTAAACTTCATGAACTTTGCAATCTTCATCTAGATTAAGTGCACTAATTTCTTGTTTGGGATGAGCTTTGACCTCCTTAACCTGTTTGACATCTTCTACCCCCGGGGAATGTTTAATAAGTTTCATGCACTCCACCGTATGTTCTATCCCCTTGGCTATGTCCACCGCCTCCTTCAAGGTTGGATTGTGAACTAACAATTTTTCCTGAATTTTTAAATTATTGGTACATCTTACTAGCTGGTCACGTATTAAGGAATCCTCAAGGTTACCAAACTCACAGGTGTTGGCCAGTCCCCTCAAACATGCAATGTAACTGGATATTTTCTCGTCCTTAGCTTGTGTTCTACTAAAAAAATTATGTCTCTCAAGTACTACATTGACTTTATGGCCAAAATGATTCTCTAACTTCCTAACCGTTCTCTCATAATCATTCAAGCCGTCCCCTTCACCATCCACTCCAACATCAGGGTCTGTTACATTTTCATATACCTTCCGACCATGTACTCCCAGGTTGTGCAAAAGAATATGCTGCTTTCTCAATGCGGAGAATTTTTCCCCTCCGATTGCTATCAAGTAAGAATCAAATAGTTTTTCCCACTCTTTCCAGGGTAGAATAGGTTCGCCAATTTCGTTCAAAAATGGTGGGGGCTGTGACATGCCAGCCGCCGCCATTACGTAAGTTGTCACAAGTCAAAGTTTTCACAAGTCAAAGTCTTCCTTAAGATACTTGTCTTTCACTATTAACGTGCTGAAAATCAGTCTTGGCCTCACTACAATAAAAGTCTCAATAGGGAATAATATGGAACAAAAAGGACAGTAAGCCCTTCAGATGCAGACTATATCTCGCTTGCAGAGCAGCAAATACCTGTGGTCTCTCAAATCTGTTCTTATGCGGTTAACGCGAGCTGCAAATTTCCGAGGAATTCGTGCCAGCTTTCATACAGCGTTTGTTCAGCCATGAGAAAACTGTTCTCGCAAAGCGCCGTGCCCTGCAAAAACACTGCTCCTCGTTACCTCTAGTAAATATCTAACAGCGACACTCCCACCTCCTTTGTGGCAACACCTCACCGAATAGCGTAGTGCCGGGAATGCAGGGCTACACCTCTACAATGTCAATACTGATTTAATCAGAGGGCGACGCCCGGCTCCGGTTCCGCAGCGTAATGCCGCTTCAATTTAGGAGCGACGCCCCCCCTGCCTGGGTCGCACCTCCTCCTCACAACTCTGCGCCGATAGCGAGGCGTTGTAACCTTGGAACAGGTCCACCTGTCTGGCAATCGTTACTTCCCGACCGTGTCCAGGGAAGAGTATCGCCGCCACTTCTTCAGGCAATCTTCACCAGCCGTGAAGCGCTAAAATTCTGGAACTTGACAGAAGCGAGGCACTTAAACTTAATGACTCACAAAAGAAGTACTTCAATTTTGGACGCTCCCGTCACGCACAATGGCTCTTCTTCTGGATACTACAGAGGGTGGAGAACTGCGCGGTTACTACACCACCATCTCCAAAGATCACCATTAAGCTCAGAAGAACTAAGCACCAACCGCCACACTGGAGTTCTTGAATATCCAACGGAAACGATGAAAGTAATCAGGGGTGAGGAGTTTCACTGCCCCCTGCACAGGAATCCCATCCTCGTCGCCAATAAAGATGTTATATTCCTCCAATTAACGTTGCTTGAATAATGAAGTAACCAGGTAAGATATTGTTATATATTATGCTGTTTAATCACTAAGCTCCTCAAACATCGTCTCTCCAACTCCAGCTCTTCCACAGTCCTTCACCAACATTCCAAGGCAAGCTCCAGGGCATTCCAATGCCCAACATTCTTAGGAGCTGCTGGACTATACCACTAATACAGAATCAATACTAATATATGAGTTTACAACTTATATACTGATTTTGTCGTTTATCCATTTTGACATTAGACCAATAACTATGATACAGGTTAGTATGAACTATGGGACATACATAAATTGTATGGTTACAACACTTATGTCTGCCTGTCAACCCGTGCGTAATATGCACTCGGTCCCATCCTGGCTCTTGGTCCTGCCCAGAATCTGCAGTCTTAGAGCTCGTAGCCGCTCCTTTGCCGATTCAGTTGCCAAACCTTTGCATTCCTTACTCTGCCAGCTGTATCTTAATTCTTACCAACTGGCATTTAGGAAGACTTTAAGAAACTTGATTGCTGTAAATTATTTACCTCTTGTACTCATTGTTGCTTTAGTTGGGTTACTGTATATTAGCTTCATTGCCAGGGTGCCCTACAGATAGACTTTTAAAAGCTTTCAATAACCCTTGTTTCTTCAAATCCCTGCGTCAACTAATCCCCACTTCACTGTAGACCTTGCTGCACACATGCTATCCCTTCTGGTACCTCTAGTTTGCCTCTAGTCTTTTGCTCCTATCCAACATCACTTGCCCACCATGGGTGGTCAGACGACTAAAGCATGGAATAGCTTGTATTTTCCTAGGAAGTCTGCTCTAACTTGTGGGCTTCCTCAAACATCTTAAAACTCTTCTCTTTTCTCAAATTTAAACTGCTGTATTATGTCTAGTGCGAACACAGGGCACCCAGTTCCTGTGCATTTGTTGCGATGTACAAATGTAAAAATCAATATATGGACCCCTTACTGCCTGGGTCAAGTTGACCAGTCGCCGCAAGGCACCACGGCCAGTTTTAAGATTTTATCAAACTGTTGAGCGCTGCTAATACCTGTACAGGTGTCCTGGCGCTGCTATTAGTAAAACATTTATTGATCACAGTTGAGGATTGGAGTGCGTAAAGCCAGGTTTCAAGGGCCTTTTCTCAATATTAGCAAATAATGTGTGGTGAGCAAAGAAAGGTGAAGAGCGTGCCATAAATGAGCAGCCTGAACTGAAAAGGCTCTGACCCCTAGCCATTTCTGCCAGATCTTCGGTACAACTACTAGATTCGCGTCAGCCGACTGCTAAGAGCGTCGAGGTATGTATCCCACAAACTTCAGCTGCAGGTACAACAAACCTAGCGTGTAGATGCCCTCATAGAGAAATCACATAGCTTTAAACATTATCGTCTTTGAAGAAGCAGCCAATGCAGTGTCTACAGCATCCGATGCAGAGGAGTGACTTGGACATTGTAGTGCTAATCTGTAAACAGGAATTTGGTTCTGTAAAATAGCTTCAAAATGTAGTTTCAAGAACCTGAAATTGTGCCTTAGAATAGTTCAGCCTACTTAAAATAATTGATTGTACTACCAGAGGTCGCATATGATGACACAAGTGATTTTGCATAACACTCGCAACATGGCGAAGCTAGTGGATGACAGCTAATTTACATGATTTATTAGTGACAGATCTTCGTCCATCTGGGAATTCAGGTTCCGAATGGAAACTAAGGTGGAGAGAACAAGGTCTCCCAGTATTGGGCAGAAATCAGAAGGTTGCACTCCTAAGGATCTGTTGTAACAAGAGCACAGAATCTCAGTCTTAGCACCATTACATTTCTGAGTTCACAGATAGCCACAATGAAATATCCCTCACACAAAAGCTCAGTCTGGTCAATAGACATGATCAGCTGCGTGCCATCCACATAATTCATCAATTTTACTCCATGAGATGCCAGGGGACATAGCTAAAGATTAAATAGAGTTGCGCTACAGCAGACCCTTGAGGGACATCCTGATCCAAAGCTTTATATGTAGACTGGAAAAGAGGAGGTTGTATCGGCTGACATCAATCAGATTAGATCTCGAGACTAAAACTAGTGCCATCTCAGTGCCATGTGTAGGCCAGAAGGGGAATTGGACAATGTCAAACATCTGATGATGTGTAAAAAAGTGGCCTAAAAAAACGGTGTTTCTGCATTTCAAACTCTAACCCAAAGAAGCGTTACCAAAGCAAATAGGTTTTGCATTGTAAAGTGCATGCACACTAAGATATACTATGCAGGGACTCTACACTCGCACTGCTGCCCTCCCCTAGGTGCATCCCTCACACTGCCCTCACACAGGCAAATGCCTGAATCTGCACTCACACAGCCGCAACTTTCAACCTGTCGACCACTTGCCATGTACTCAGAAAAGACCATGTTAATCTTACATTCACACAGGCACGTCTCTGAGCGCACTCAAAAGACATGATGGCTATACTGCACTCATCCAAGCATACTGCTCACACACGGGTATAACGCTTAGTAGGAAGGAGCAGTGTTTGGCGTAGGATACACAGGCTGAGTATGTGGTGCATCGGTCCACCACTATAATTTAAAGTTCTTGAAGAAAGCTACATTGAAACATGAATGTCCTCTGAGTTTATCAAGACTCCCATAAGCCAATCTTTGACCGGCACTAGGGGCGTCGTGAACCCCCGCTTTGTAGGAAGAGTTCATGATATTCCTCTTTTGCATGCAACTCAGCAGACAAAGGCTTATAATTAATGGGAGTGGGTGGGTGGTTACGTGATTGAAAGTGAGTGAGTGAAAGAGTGGATGGATGGGTAAGTGGAAGAGTGGATGAGAATATGGGTGGATAAATGAGTGAAAGAATGGATGAGTGAAAGAATGGGTGGATGAGTGAAACAGTGGATGGATGGATAAAAGGGTGGATGGATGGATAAGTGAACGGATGGATGAAAGGGAGGGTGGATGGATGAAAAGATGGATGGATGAGTGAAAATATCAATGGAGGATGAGAGAAAGTATAGATGCATAAGTGAATGGAAGTATGGATGGCTGAGTGAAAGGATGGATGGTTTGAGTAATGGGTTGGCTGGATGGACAAAGTGAAAGGGTAGATAGATGGATGAGCGAAAGGATGGATGCTGGCGTAATGAACATCCAAATATGACTGATATAGTGGAGGTGAAGTTCTTGATGGGTCTTTGCTCTCTGCAACTTAGCATAAAAAGGCGATTGAGTGATAGGATGGATTGATGGATGATATGAGTGGAAAGGTGATGGATGGGTAAAAAAAAAGGATGAGTGGGTTGATGAATGGATGTAAGGATGGATCCATGAAAGAATGGATGGAAGAGTGAAAGGGAGGGTGGATGAATGGATTAGAGAAGAATGGATGGATGTATGAGTGAAGGGGAGGATTGATGGATGAGTAAAAGGGTGGATGGATGAGTGAGTGAAATGGATGGATGGGATGAGTGAAAAGGAGCATGGACGGATGAGTGAAGAGATGGATGTGTGGAATAGACTAATGAGTGAAAGCATCCATTATTTCACTCACCCAATTATCCACTCATCCATCCATCCATCCATCCTTTGAAAGAAATGTGGATGGAAGGTAGATAAATGGATGGATGATTGAAAAAATAGATGTATTAGTGAAAAGGAGGGTGGACGGATGAAAGGGTGGAATGAAACATGAGAGAAAGAATGGATGGATGAGTGAATGGAAGTGTGAATGGATGAGCAGATGAGTTAAGGCATGGATGGATGAATAAATGAGTAAAAGGATAGATGGGCGAGTGGAAGAGTAAATGGGACAATGGAAGAGTGGATGGATGGGTGGATGAATTAATGAAATTATGGATTTAGTTGGTTGGATGAATGGAGTGAAATGGTGGATGGATGGAAAGATGGGGTGAAAGGGTGAATGGATGGATGATCCAAAGGATGGATTGAATAATGGTAGCCAGGAGGGATAGATGCAAGGGTGGATGGATAGATAGATGGATAGGTTTAATGGATAGGTTTGGAGGTGGATGGGTAGTTTTGGATATGGATGGGTTGGTTTGGACATGGATGGACAAACAAATGGCGAAAGACTGAATGATGGATGAAACAATAAATGGATGACAATGTAAAAGTGAAACGGTAGATATCAGTAGGTGGATGGGGGGTTGAATGTATGAATAGATACATGCTTGGATAAATGACATGAGCTCTGCTGGGGAGGGCTGTGATGACCTGATTCATTTGTTTAGTGCCAAAAGAGCTTTGGTTCGTAATGGGAGTGGAGGGAGTATTTTAATTTTCTGGCTACTCACTTAAGCCAGCACTGCAGACTATGTCAATCTGATCTTTGTAGACTTTTGCATGGAAGAGGCTTAGCATAAAAAAAGTCCCACTTGCCTTCTAAAAGCAAGGTGGTACTTTTCTTTATAGTGTAAGCATATGTTAAAATAAATAAAGAAAAACAAAAGAGTAAATTTGGCAACTAAATGTGGAGAGCAAGTGTTCCAATAAAAAAAAAGTAAAGCTTTGCACTGGTCTGCCATCTTGGAACTGTAAAGAATGATGGAGTATGCAGAATACTGTTTCAAGATGGTGGCATGGTTTTGACGCTTGCAGCAGTGATGCCTGGTGCTCTGTGTAAAAAGGTTGTAGTGCAATGGCAGCAGTAATAGTATTACTCACATTACACAATTAGCACTAGTCTGCATTTGCAGGTGAGCTGTTGGGGGTGAACTAAAGGAAATATCTCGAGGTCAGATGTATCTGTAAGGAGGCAAAATACTTATACTTAGACTACTGGACATCCTAAAGACCAACAGTTATCTACAAGGCAAAACCAAACATTGGCAACAAAGCCAATGGCTGAAGAGGGCTTATCCACTGCCCTATTGCATGGATGCTGTTCTGAAGGGCTGAACATAATGCAAATGACACTCTCTCTGAATAATAGCTGAAGTGGGATTACCTAAAGCCAGGTTTCTCCATGCAAGATTGTTACTTTTTAGAAACCATGAGGCTAGTAAGACAGCTAAAACAGTCTTTTGGTCAGTCCTGAAACACACAAATAAAAAGAGCAGAGGGAGCCGGAACACAGGGGGTCTTTGGCTCATAACCATAATACATACAGCACTAGTCAGGAGCATCACAATTTTCCTGCAAAGACATGAAATAAGGGTGGTATGGCCAGTTTGTGCCTGGGCTCTTAAAATCAAGATAGACCCTTAACTCTGCTCTCTCTGTTAATTTTCCCAGCTCTCACACTCTGTCCGAAGTAAGCAGTGTTCTTTTACTAACTTCCATTGTCTCCCTTCCACCCATAACGCTGAACACTTAGATTAATGTGACTGTCTTGTCTTCGGAAGCCACCTAGCAGCATGGTCATAACTTCTTCTTTGACCTCTGATGGTGTCAGGCAGCCAGGATCGAATGGCACACTCTGTGTTCACAGAAGTGAGCACAGGCATAGCACGGCCATTCTGTGTGCATTAAATGAGTCCCGCATGTGTTTATGGTTATTCTGCTGTTCAGAGCCTGTCTGCTTCAGCGAGGGAATCAGATGGAACTAACAGAAAGGTCCCAGTGCTGGAAGAGCTCCTGTGGCTCTACTAGGCAGTGGTGTTGCCGTCAGTGCTCTCACTGAACACACAGGGATTCAGAAAAAATCAAGCACCACTCAAAGAACAAGTTTCACAAATGAGCCAGGACCATTCAGCAGCAGAATGGTAAGGGTGTAGTGTGCACTGTTACAAATATGTTACTAAAGCATGGTGTGGCAGCACACCCTCATTTACAGACAGCACATTTTCCATTGTAATGACCAGTAAATTTGCACAGACATACAATTTTAGTGATAAAACTATATGCCACACAAATGATAATGTTAATGTGCGGTAATTTAGTTTCAGTGAATGTTTGTCATTTGTTTATCACCAAGTAAAGTGTTGATTTGCTTTCACCCTATTAAACTCTTCATTTTTATCACTTTTTCAAATAAGAATAAAACACTTTATTTGTACTTTCCTGTTTATTTTTTAGATATTTGAACAGTTCATTTATATTTATTAATTTTTTTTTTATAGAAAAAACGACACCCTACAGCCTTTCTTCTTGCACTACCAGGGTTTTTACTGTCACAAACCCCTCCTGTGTCCTCTGTTCTGTGGATGTTGCATACAGGGCTCATGTTAGTTTTCCCCTGTGGAACCTCATGGCCTTTTCCAAACCGTTGTTCGCCTCCCAGAGTTCTTCACTCCCTTGAACCTCCTGTACTGTTGGACTTTCTGGTTGTACTCTTGTAAGAACATCAAATTTTTCCTAGTTTATTAGTTCCATCCGCCATTTCCTTTTGCATGTAACTATATAGGTGTTTTTTTTCAATTACCTTGGTTATTGGTGCCAACTGGCGTGATCTATTGACACTAATGGCTAGTGCTCTTTGTTACGACTGTTTGGTTAATTGATTCCAACCATAACTTGCACCTACCTTCAGCAAAGGTCACATTCATTAGTGTTTTTTCCCAGGTTTCCATTAGCACTTTACAGCCTTTCCATGTGAGCCATGTGCCCTTCACGAACAGTCTTCCCATCGGCTATAAATATCCCTTCTGAACCTTAGTCAGGGCTTGGCCTCGTTCCAGTCCTGCACAAGCATCTTCCCTCCATTCAACTTTTGAGTCACCCAGAACCTCCATTGCTCTAGTTTTCCAAGCCTTCCTGTGATCCTGACTGCGTTGACATCTCCAGTGCCTTCATGTTCAGAGCTACAACTCTACCTCCTTTTGTGGTTTCTTGCTCCTCAGCTTTGAGCCTTACTCCGGATTCCAGTTCAAGAATCAGAGACTAGGCTAAGTACTTGATTCTCAGGTTAGTGTGCACTAATCCTTAGTTAAGTTTTGAGTATTGTCTAAGACTGAGTTCTTTCAAGGAGAAAAACCTGTTCTTGGAAAATGTACATTGAGTTCCTACGTTTTGAAAGTCCTAGCGCTCCAAACACTTTACCTCGTGGGCGCTCTGAACTTTATTTGACTCTGAACTTAAGGTCTTCATGTTTGTATTCTTGACAAGGTTTTATATTAAGATATCAGAAAGACTTTGAGTGCACAATCTTGACTTTCAAGTGTCGAATTTAACTTTGTTGTGTTGGACATTCTGTGGAATGCCAAAAAACTTAAGTATTCCCTCGAATTTGTATCTGCTATTTGTAATGAAGCCTGTAAGTTACATTGTTATAAATAACCATTTAAACACCATTTGCTAAGAACTGTTGATAAACTACTCTTGTTGTTTCTAGTGCACCTCACCCACATCCACACCCAAAGGTACAGGGAGTACAGATCCTCCTACGCAGAGTCGAAGCCAGCAAAGCGGACACAGTGATGCAAGTCTATCTTTTTCATGTTTTACCCCCGCCTCACCCCCGCCCCTCAGGGGGCAGTGTATGATTTAAAGGTTTTGGTTCCTTGATCACTGGCTGCCCTCCATTGGGGATAAGAGGTCTAGCGTCAACTCCGCAGTCAGAACCAGGTGAGTGCGTGACATTTACATAGTTCACTTTACAAAATCCTCACACTTTGCAGTAAGCGAAAGAAAGGCAAAACACTAGTCTACATTTTAAAAGAATAAGCAATTGGTCAGAAGACTAGACTGACATTTGACCTCTGCCTTCAAATACACAGCAAAAGTGTCTCGAAAAAATTCAAAATGTAAAGTCCTTGTTCAAATTTTGAACTTCAGCAAGGTTGAGGGGCTGTTGTTGTTGGTCTCGTCCCGCCTCTCTGCCCCAGTGTATTGCACTGGCTGCACCACTGGTAGCTGTGCACTGGTAACGTAGTCTGGAATACACTGCACCAAGTACGAATGTAGTGGTATCATTTGGGTAAGATAATTTACCCAATCACTGATAGTGTTAGGAAGGCCCAACCCAACTGCATCTCAACTCCTCTTTTGGTCAGAACCAATGGCATTGCAGCTTATTTACGAATCAGTGCCAGAATACCTTTTATGTATTGCAGTAGATCAACATGAGAGTCCAATGGTATTCTAATATCAATCATTCTGCCAAGTTCTGTGAATATTTTGTTCCAGAATACCTGTATACCAGGGCATACTCAAGACATGCATAAAGCCATTATCTTTCTTATGACACGTGAAATCAAGCATCTTCTCTTGAACCAAACCTGTGAAATTTTACAAGAGTGAAGCAGAATTGTTGTACAAATGTTGTTATATTGATTTGAAGAGTGCAATTTATTGCCTGTGAGACTATCCAGGAGCTGTATTTGCCTATTTTGACTATTAAGGGAGATATTTTGATGACTACACATCAAAACAATCATTGTTCATCAGATATGTTGCTGTTGAAATCATTCTGCCATCTCTGGCAAGACACTGTCCTGCCTTGCGGTCCGCTACTCCAAATAAAGGCATGTAGTCAAGAAGTTATGTGCTTAAGATTAGCATTGTGTGTCAAGTAAGTTGATTGTGGGAAGGGTCAGTTACTGTTGGAAGGTTTGCATTCAACAATTGGGGAGCACACTAAATTCTATAACGGAGAAAGCTCACCAAAACTGGGAGGGCAGAGTACTGACTATAGATCTGGTCTAGGGGGTTAAATTTGACTTTTTGGAACAAGTCCCCCATTGTTTCAATCTGCATACATGAGAGCTGTTACATACACCTTACTTTAAACAAATTGGGAGCCAAGCACACCACTCGATTCATATTCCTGGCTAATATAAAACCACTGGAGTGCTTCAGTAACCAGCACCACACATGTATAGTAGTCCCAACAGCGTCAATGCTTTGGAATTTTCTAATGGGGGGGATCAAAAAGCTTTACTTCAAGAAGTATGGGTGATACTGCATCTCTCTCAATCCACAAATGTGGCCCAGGGAGGGCCATAGATCCAATAATGTTGAAACTGGGCCTGAGCAATATTATAATAAAGCTCTGTGTCAGGAGCCACGAGGACATTCTGCTCATACAGAAGTATCAACATAGATCATTCCACTCTCGGCTGCTTTCCTGCCCATGCAAGCCTGATCGTCTGCTGTTGCAAATTACAGGAAAATGTGCAGGATAAAGCTATGGGTAATTTTAAGAATAGGCAGAGCAACCGGGGCAAAACTACCATTTGCATAATGGCATTGCTGCTACCAAGGGACAATGGAAGTCTTATCCTTCTAGTAATGTTGTAGTTTAGCCATGGCCACTCCATAATTACTATTGATGATGACCACGTGGTCTCTGTGCACCCTTTTGCCTCAGTAACAAGCTGGATCAAGTGTCCACTTTAAGAGAAATTCAGGAAGGCACTGTCTAGTAGGTGTAGTTAGTGGAAAAATAAGTTATCCTACCTATCCCTATAGGGCCTCTGACACAGTCAATAACACAAATATGGGTCATTGGATCAGTATATAGTAGACAAATTAACTTGAGAAACTTTTTGTCAACTCCAATCTTGCCGAGTACCACAAACATATATTCCATTCAGTCAGGTCAAAAGCCTTCTTGGCATCTACAAAGTTTGCTGGGAGTTATAAGGTTATGAGTGGTTGAGCTTCCTGGAATAAGGCCCAGCTGTTCAGGCAATATCAAGCCAGGCATAAGGAGATGTTGGAAATGGCCCTTTCTGCATGGTCATCCACAGACTATTTGCCTTCTTACTCCCTTTTTTGCTGAATTAGAATTTGTTGGCTTTAGGACTTTGTGAATTTTGGCAGTGCTAACCTGTGTTAAAGTGCTTGTGCTATCTGCTTAAAACATGGTAACATTGGCTTATGCCCAAGTGGCATATTTAATTTACTTATAAGTCCCTTGTAAAGTGCACTAATTGTGCCCAGGGCCTGTAAAGTAAATGCTACTAGTGGCTGGCAACACTGATTTTGTCACCCACTTAAGTTTGTTTTAAACATGTCTCAGGCATTCTATTGTAGAGCATGTGCGTGCAGAACTGCCATTTCAACCTGGCACAATAAACCATTTGCCAGCTTCAAACCTTTAGCCAGTCAGATTTTCTGATAGAGTTCAGATACAGGTCCAGAAAGTGTCTCAGTTGGTGGGGTAAGAGACCCAGTTTATATACACAAAAATGCCTTTGAAGTGGGGGAGACTTCAAAGAGTGGTTTTGCAGTGCACAAGTTCCCCTTTCAGCCCAGTCCTGTCTGCCAGGGTCCCAGTGGGAGCGTATCAATTCTTTTTGTGAGGGCAGGCCACTGGCCTTTGAAATGCAAGTGTCAGGGCCTCTGCTCTTCCAGCCCAGGAAGAACCATTCAGTATGCAGATGAATGCAGATGTGACTGAGTGTCCTGTGTTTCTGGTTGTCTGGGTGAAATGCACAAGTTAGCTGTCAGCCAGCACAGACCAGACACTGACTGGCGACAGGCTGTAAGGCACAAATGGTTTTAAGTGCAGAGAAATGCTCACTTTCTAAAAGTGACATTTCTAAAATAGTAGTATAATATCCAACCTCACCAATAAGCAGGATTTTCTATTACCATTCTGGCCATACTAAATATGTCCTGGTTACCCCTTTCAGATCAGGATCTACCACTCAAAAAAGTATCTGAGGGCAGTCCTAATGCTAGTTTATGAAAGGGGCAGGCCTCATGGTAGTGGAAAACAAATTTAGGAATCTTCCACTACCAGGACATATAAAACACGTGTACATGTCCTGCCTTTTACCTACATAGCATCCTGCCTTATGGGATTTCCTAGGGCCTACCTTATGGGTGATTTATATGTAGAAGATGCCAAGTCGAAGTGGCAGTGAAACTGCACACACAGGCCTTGTTATGACAGGCCTGAGACATGGTTAAGAGGCTACTTATGTGGGTGGCTGCAGGCCCATTAGTAGCGCTGGCCACATGTCGTGCATTTTACTAGGGACTTATAAGTAAATCAAATATGCCAATTGGGGATGAACCAATGTTACCATGTTTAAGGAAGGAAGCATATGCACTTAAGCACTGGTTAGCAGTGGTAAAGTGCGCAGAGTCCTAAAACTAGCAAAAACATTGGCAGCAAAGTGGAGGGAGGGAGGCAGGCAAAAAGTTGGGGGATGGCCACCCTAAGGCTGTCAGGTCTAACAAGGTGCTACATTTTAGAGGATGGTGAGACTATTATAAAGTATTACAACTAAGAACAGTAGATTAGTGCCCTGTGACAGCACGTCCCAAGCCCTCTATTTCCACAGAGGAACCAGGACACAACTGACAATTTGGGTGCAAGATAAAAAGATAACAAGTGCCAGTCTGATGGCTGTCCATGCCAGATCCGAAAGATTTGAAAGCAAGGCCTGCAGCTTGAAGGGATGTGGCCTGCTGTAGCCGGGCAGGCACCATGCACTAAAACAATTGGAGCCAGCAATCATCCTCTAACTTCTCCATGAAACTCTACACTCATTTGTCACCCATGATTTGAAAGCTCAAGGGCCATATTGTAGCAGATTAGTGAGAAATTAAAGAGAGGGAGTAAGGGGGTAGTTTGGGCCTTTAGTACTGGACCAAAGAGAAACAGAAAAGTGTTGATTGATGAAAACTCCTCTGCCTTGTCTCTAAAACCTGCTGGGCTTCCCCCTGCACCTTCTCCACCAGGCCCCCAGCGACAAACTGCTGTCCAGACGGTCCTGAGGTCAGTGAAAAAAACAAGAAAAAAATACAGCCTTCTGTGTCAATAAAGGACTCCCCATGGCACCTCCCAGATTCAACACGAACATTTATGTGAAGGCTTAATATATGCAAGAAAGGCCAACGTTCAAGCTTTAATGATCCAAAGAAAATCTGCGTCACTTTATGGGCTTCAAAGTCTTGTCATGCATAGTAGAGTAGGCGTGACGCCAAAGCAATGATGATACAATGTACATAATACCAGAGGTTAGTTCATGACAATAGTAGGTTACAGATGATTTGAGAATAAGTACTTTCAGATTATCAGTTTTACGGGGCAGAAGTCTATTGTTTTTAGAGGGGTCATCACAGCAATCCACATCCTGTGGCGGCTCTGCTGCGGTTCAGTGAGTGAGGTGGGCATAAGCATGGGCAGGTGCAGTCACTTTCTGTCTGCGATAGGAGTATTCGGCATCAGAACCAGTAGGTACAACAATCAGTCTGCAGAGTGATGAAGCAAGTACGTGGGCACTTTAGTGCCTCATTTGCTACTCAAGAAGGGTAATTACTCTTGTGGAAGGACAGTGGTCATTAACGAGTGACCGGAAGCTCTATTTGGTCCCAACTCCACTTGAAGGCATTGACAGCAAAAGTAGAGCAGGAACTGAAAGTAGACGACATGCTGGACAATGAGAAGCAAGTAAATGAGAATGTTGGAATGAACGAATGGTAAGTTAAGGTAAGTAAGGGGTGGGTTTTAAGCCCCTTTTAAGATTTTTTTTTTCTTCACAAAATATTTTGCAAGCACAGCAAGCAAGCGCATGTGTGCAGGCGAAACCTAAAAAGGACACATTTGCCTTCAAAGGAACACCAAACCCAGAACTATTTTTTCTAAAGCTCAACTATAAACAAGTTGTTTGAGTTATAAAAGGCCCAGGGTCAAATTTGACCTCTCTGTGACCTCCGTTTTCACTGTCAGAGACACCTATAAAATCGTTGTCAAAAATAAAACCTTTTATCATATACATTGACACAGCTGAATGAGGCGTCCTGCATTGCGAAGAAAATGTGGTGTTGCAATTGGAGTGCGCACCTAACAACAACTGTGGTTCTGTAGTTTTGTGTTAATATAATATGTGAAAATTGGTTTTATTACACCACCGGCACTGTAAAACCACAGTGCTTTCTCTTAACTTCCCAGGCAGCACATTCAGCCGTGTTGCAGTGACCTTTCTCTAAAATAAGGCTCTTTTTTAAATCAATAGTTTATCTGAATGCTGCAAGAAATATAACATTTTGTACGAATTGCTTGTATTCTTGCGCCCTTTGCCCCGACCCCACTCATGCAGAAGTCAACGCGTGTCTTCTAAAATTATATTCTCTCAGCCCAACTAACCTCGTAAGAAAAGTTTGAAACCAAACGCTGGTCGTGAATTGCAGTATTTTGTGGTTTAATTGTTCTGTTTGTAGGAGCAGGGACCCACAACATTTAATGGGCCACAATCTTGAAAGGGGCCCTGGGCTCTGGGACCTCGAGTGTGTCCCTCTCCATCCCTCAACCGCATCAAAAATAAAACCTGCTCATAGCCTAGAGTTGGTCTGCTAAAAAAAAATCTGTAAACTGGTCTGCTCCAAAATACTCCAAATAAATGTGCACGCCCTTCTGGGCTAATCCTATGTCTCTTAAGACGGAGACCTCTCAACACAAGCTGTAGAAGCATCCTCTGCCAAACATTTCCCGGAGTTCCCCCTTTCTGGCCATTTTATACTTTTCAGCACCCTGCCTTTTGAACACACTTTCATATCAACTCCACTGTGGGACGAGCTGAATTTCAGGTATTGTTAATATGAACAATGTGGTCTGTGGTTTTAGGCCCTGGGTGTCTCACAGCAGACTCGTATTATCAGGCGTCAGTCATAACCAATAGGTCGGTCAAGACAGCATTCTCCATAAGGGTTTTTCATAACAAGGATGGTGCCCCCCCGTGAGGGATTTTGGAAACGTATTTAATGTATAAGCGTCTTAATGAAAAGACGTAAATGATTTTTTTGCGATTATAAAAGTACTGTGTATTGACAGTTGTCAGTTGCTAAGTAAATAGTCATGTCTGAAACCTAAGAACATGTCCATGGCATTTCTTTGTAAAGTATGTTACTCTTACTTTGGCATTCAGCCTCAAACCATAGCGCAGTTTCGTTAACAGACTTATTTTAATTTGCAAAGCCGGTTTCTCTGAAACAACCATTCATTAATCAAAAGGTTAGTAGAAAAATTTCACTCATAAATTGCGCTTAGCACATGCAAATCATGGCACTGTTTCTCTAATATTTCCAAAAAACTGAGGCCTACATGTGCACATATTTTGTGAAATCATTGCACCAAACTCTCTTCATATTGTTTTTCGTGAACTTTTTTAACACCACTGACTGGAGGAGTGTCTGCGTAGGCTGGACTCCAGGTGTGTATCGTCATGACAGTAACACATGGGAAGCTAGAGTAGCTCAGCTTTTTTGTGGGCTTTGCTGGAGCCAAGAAGGGCAAAGAGGTAACCAAGGACACAGTCATATTTGGTTACACTTTGCACCAAGATCTGCCATGCCTTCCTTTGATGAAGCAGGACACCGTGGCTGACGTTGGTGCTCACTCCATGTGGGCCATTGCTGCTTCAACTATACATAAGAGAAACCTCTGATGGCTGGCACCTGCCTGCCAGCCACATGCTCATCTATGCATACGTGTGCCAAACATGTAATGCTTCACAGCAAAGACTCACAGTCATGGATACTTTGCAATGGCTGTGTTACATGACTTCTTTGTAAACCGGCATTACTCGAGCCCACTTTTTTGGTGGGTACTGCTTTCTGACTTATTTATATTGTGAGGAATCTGCAGGTAGACGTTTCCATTATTATAAAAAAGTTGTTTGCTTTGGTAGCCATATTTCTGGTGGATACTAAATCCCCTGCAGAGTCCTCATTGCCTCACCTCCTCCCTTGCCAAACTATTGCAGTGATTCATAAGATCCCAGTGTGTTCAAACCTATCCTGCACTGTACGTCTTTTACATGTATTTTGTCTTTCGTTCTTAGGGGGCAGGTGAAGGTACCAGAAACTGACAGTGTGATGGTTGGTACCTTATATGTCCCAATGTCATCTCATCCTGGACAGGCAGTCACGTGTGAAACTGCACGGTGCTACCTGCTGGCTCTGGGGAACTGTTGTTTTAGTGGGTCACCAGGAAGCTAGGCATAAGGTGATGAATCTGCAGGAAGATAAAATATCTACTGGAAATGTTATTACTGAATTTAAGTGACTTCATATTGTCAAATGTTTGACGCATATGACTAAAGCAGACAGGGGCGGCCCCTCCATGAGAGCGGAGGAATATTGCCCCGCTAACAAAATGGCCCCCAGAACTGAAAAATAAAATGGTAATAAACTTTATTACCATTTTATCTTTCAGCACCCCACCCTGAACCGAGTGTCAGGACGGGCGGGGAAGTTGCTGCCGAGTGGCAGCAGGGAGCTGTGCACTTATTTAAAGTGTGCATGTCCCTTTGGCCGGCCGTCTTGTGACAGGCTGCCTGGCATGCACACTTTAAACTTCTGTAACCCAGCTGTCTTAAGACAGCTAGGTTAGAGAAAACACAGGCCTTCAGCGCTCTTGTGGCCGCTTCCACCAATCCTGCTGCTTCCTTCATGCAGGTTACCTGCATGAAAACAGCACCAGGATTGGCTAGTGCAGTTTCCTGGGTCCCTGTTCAAATGTTGGAAGGAGAGAGGATAGGAGGGAGAACAGGACGTCCTACGGGAAGTCTGTTTTTTTATTTTTTATTATTGTACCCCCCTCCCCCCAGATCTTGCCCCCCTTTGTAAATACGAGCCAACGGCCACTGAAAGCAGACTAGTCTTCATGTATCAGATTGGGTAGTAACCAGCCAGTCTGTCCACCTGTTGCACCTCATAAGCAGGGCAAAACGGCCAAGAGAGATGGAACTGCTGCTGGGCCTACAAGGCATGGGGTCATGATATCAAGACGTACCACAGCCCTTACTTAGTGTAGCTCCAGACCTCATGTAGAATGTGGCATTCGCGGATTACCTGCACTGTTTGTTGTTCGGTGTCAGCTGCTCTAACCCACGTCGGGTGCAAGGCAGCATGCTCCTTTGGGCATGATGCAGCAATCTCCAGCTTCTTTGTTGTTGCCTGTTTTTCTTTGGCAGATTGGAAGTCGATGGCCAATGGTCATTGTAGGAAAAGTGGGCAGATGTGCGACATATGTTTAAGAGCACTTTCTTTGTCTATGACACATTTTTCTTTTCATATCAATATAATGTTGATAAGGAACCTGGATTTTGGGAGCATAGTCCTAGGTTCCCACATTTCCTGTCACACAGTTCCTTTTCCTGCTCTTCCACAATATGAAGATAGATCAAATGCCTCTGCTCGCTGCGTTGTAATGGAATCAAAATCCTATTTTTTGATAGGTTGACAGCCCCCTTCAACTATAGGGGAAATGCCACTCCTTGTGCTCCAGCTTTGTTGGATACCTTCAGTCCTGTACTTGTTGTTAGTACTGCTTACTGCCTTACTTGAGCATTGTTCCTTCGACTTCTTTTTGTTGTTTTTAAGCATCGCACATTTTTGTGGGCAGAAATACTCCTCTGGCTTAAGGTTTTTTTTTCTGATTTAGGACTTTTTCCTCCAGATGTTTTTGCGGGCATCTGCTTGCTATGCCTTGTTTTTATTTATGCGGAGCAAAGACACTACGGAGGGGTCTTGTCCTTTCCTGGAACAGGCCACGTAAAAGATTAAGGAATGTCTAATGCGTCCAACTAACGATACCACCAAGAGCGTCATATATATTTTTTATCAATATTGAGCTGCATTGTCGGACTTTAAGAGCTGCATAGCTATGGATCTTTAATGGCTTTAGGAGAGAACCCGTTTCTGCTTTTAGCATCTATGCAATATGAAATGCTTTCACCATTCTGGGTACCGGCCCCAGGGCAAAAGTATTACAGTACTCACTGGTGAAACCATCTGATCCAAGAGCTTTGAACATCTTGGTTGTTTTATTACCTTGACATCTTCGTCATCTTATATTGGAGCCGCCACGGCTTAATCTACAGGAAGTCTTAACTTATCAAGGGACCTGCTCTGAGCAGTAGGTACCAGCTCTGAGCACTCTGTACCCAGCAAAGCACCACCTTAACTCTCTCGCCATATTGCAGGTGGCCCCCATATTGTTTTTACCTATGTTAAGGTTGAACAATTCCCCTTAGTTTTCAGTCTTTAGCTGGCAAGATATAGGCTTTCTTATCATTTTCATGCACTTTACCTTTAAGACCTACTAAGGCCCTCTCCAATTATTTCTGCCCTTTGTGAAGGGTGCTGCAATGGTCTCTTCCTAAACGCTACCTCGTATCTTTCGGACTCTATGAAGATTGCGATGGCAGACCGCACAGAGCATGTCACGGCACATTATATTACAGGCATCTTGTCTTTAGATAGATATGTCCTGTCAATCCTAGAGTAGGTACAATGCACGTGAGAAAAAAATGTGTAGTCCCTCTCTATACTGTGCAAAACTCTCCGTACGTCCAACAGACTCAGATTATTTTGATATTTCATCACATTTGGGGTCATCTTTCCAATTGCCTGAGCCTTTACCCCCTGTCAGTAAAGGTGTCTGCTACTGCCCACATGTTTTGGCCTAGGATGAGTGGTCCCTCTGCAAACCCTAGTAATTACAAAGAACATTTAGGCCCTCATTACAACCCTGGCGGTCGGTGATAAAGCGGTGGTAACACCGCCAACAGTCCGGTGGTAAAAAAAAAATTGGAATCAAGACCACACGGAAACCGGCAACACAAACAGCCACTTTAAAACACCGACCGCCACAGCAGTAGCAACAAACACTGCAGCAGTAACCGCCAACAGCCAGGCGGAAGACAATGTACTGCTCACTGCATTACAACATGCCTATCTGCCAGCTTTTCCGGTGGCGGTACCAACGCCATCATAGGCATGGCGGGAACAGAACACTGAAGGGAAACAACTCACCTCTTGACACTCAAGGAAGAACCACGACGCCATGGAGCCAGAGCTGCACTTTTCCCCAATGCAGGTGTACCTTATCATACACCAGGAACACGAATGCCGGCGAAGGCGACCACGGTGAGTACTGCACCTAGTACACAAGGGAGGGGAGGGAGAAAACAGAGAGTGACACACACACGCAACACCCCCACTCCCAACACCATACACACAAACAGATGCAACAACATTACATATACACCCCGTAACCCTCAGGAATAACACAAGGACAAAAGGAATGGAGTAAAATGAGTGTAATAGTACAGTTAAAAAAAAAAATACGTACTTAAATCAATAAACAGTATGTACAATATATACAAAAGGAGGGACAATACCCACTCCAAAATGTCCGTGGCCCACTGGGCCAAAACACATAGGCCAAGGCCACACTTGACTCCTGCCTCAATACGGAGAGAACACTGCAGGGGCATCTGGTCAAAAACACACAGGCACCTCAGGGGGGCGGGTAAAGGGGGGGCACCTCAGCCGGAAGATGGTACAACGCCACTGGCCTGGAGGGGGCTCCATGCCCACTGCTTGGTCCTGGGGAGTGCAAAGCAGCAGTCCCTTAAGTGGGTGGTTTGCCCACTGCTTGGTCCTGGTGAGTGCAAAGCCACAGTCTCTCTAGTGGATGTTTTATGCCACTGGTTATGGAGGGGGCCTTGTACCCAGTGTGCTTCATCCTGGCAAGGATGGGCTGAGTGGATGGCTTCTTACACTGGTTCTGGAGGGGGTCATGTGCCCAGTGTGCTTCATCCTGGCAAGGAGGGGCTGAGTGGATAGCTTCTTCCACTGGTTCTGGAGGAAGCCTTGTGCCCAGTGTGCTTCATCCTGGCAAGGATGTGATTAGTGGATGGCTTCTTCCACTAGTTCTGGAGGATGCCTTGTGCCCAGTGTGCTTCATCCTGGCAAGGAGGGGCTGAGTGGATGGCTTCTTCCACTGGTTCTGGAGGGGGCCTTGTCCCCAGTGTGCTTCATCGTGGATGGGGCAAGGTCACAGTCTCTTACCTGTGTGTCACACCAACCGGTGTTGCAGGGGCCAGGACGCACTGCAGCCCACGTACTCACCACTACACACTGCTCGCCGGGGGTGACGGCTGTTCAGTGGATGCCAGTTGCACTGCAGGTGGCGGTGCTGGCAGTGGTGGTGGTAGCCTCCAGGACTTCACCTGCAGCCTCGGACGGCAGTCCACTGGGCCTGCTGCTGCTGGCAGTGGTGCTGCTGGCGGCGGTGCAGGTGGCGGTGCTGACTGTGTGCAGGTGGCGGTGCTGATTGCGGTGCAGGTGGCAGTGCTGGCCGCAGTGCAGGTGGCGGTGCTGGCAGTGGTGGTGGTAGCCTCCAGGCCTTCACCTGCAACCTCAGACGGCTGAAGTGCCATGGCTGGTGTTGTGTGCCCCTTCCTGCCCTTGGCAGATGGTGGTGCCTCCTTGCTTCTGCCAGCTGGTGTCTTTTTCTTGCCCATGCTGGCTTGTGATGCCTTCTTTCCCTTGCTGGCTGGTGTCCCCTTCTTGCCCTTGCTAGGTGGCGGACCCTTCTTGGCCTTGGCAGGTGGTGCTGGCACACTGGCTGGGCTGACGGGTGACTCCTTGGAGCCTCTCACACCTGCAGTTGCTGCAGAAACCACAGTTGCCGTGAACTGTGTGGCTGGGGTGCTGGGCTGGGTTTTGGCCACCCTGGCCCGAGGTGAAGGATGGGGGGAGGGGTAGGGAATAGGTAAATGTTGGTGAGGAAAAGCTTCTTAGGGACACTGGGGCAGGAAAACGGTGAAGGTTTGGGAGTGGAGTTAGAGGGAGTGGTTGTAGGAGGTGTCAGTCTGCTTTGTTTGGCTGCAGGTGCATGGGTTGGATGCTGTTGTGAGGTGCATGGCTGTTGGGTGTCTGTGTGCTTGCGTTTGTGTACTTTGGGAGGAGGGTTCACAGACACAGTGGGAGAGGACACAGGGGACATGTGCATGGATGTGGGGGTGGTAACTGCCAGTGAGGGGCGTGTAGTGATAAGAGTTCTGGTGATGGAGGTGGTGGATGATGATGTAGTGCATGCAGGTGTGAGTGGAGACGCTACTGGGAGGGACAAGGAGGAGGAGGAGGAGGAGGGGGCACAGTGGAGGCAGTGGATGTTGGTGGGTCTGCATGTGGATGGTGCTTGTGTGAGTGCCTGTGAGATGAAGTGTGGTGCCTGAGCCACTTCTGTGTGTTGATTTGAGTGATTGCTGGTCTGAAGGTGTGCTTGGGGTAGGCTGGGGTTGAGGGGATTGGGACTGGGTAGAGGAGGAGGGAGGCTTGAGACAGGGACAATGGCTGCCATCAGCACGTTGGCCAGAGCCTGGAATGCTCTCTGTTGGGCCGCCACGCCAGAGTGAATGCCCTCCAGGTATGCATTTGTTTGTTCCAAATGCCCTGCTACACCCTGGATGGCATTCAGTATGGTTGACTGCCCAACAGAGAAGAATCGCAGGAGGTCAATAGCATCCTCACTGAGGGCAGCAGGGCTGACTGGGTCAGGGCCTGAGGTGCCTGGGACAAAGGAGATGCCCACTCTCCTGGGTGAGCGGGTACAGGAAATATGCTGACGGGCTGCTGGGAGGGCGGTGCTGGTACGGGGGTGATGGCTGTACCTGTAGTTGGGGTGGCCACAGAGGTGTCCGGCATCACCAGGGAGCTGCCATCAGAGGAGGTGTCGCTGTCGGTACTGTCCCGTCCTATCTCCGTCGTGGTGCTCCCCTCGCCCTCCGTCCTACTGGTGCCCTCACCGTCTGTGGATTTGGCCTCCTGGCCCATGTGGGATGCAGCTCCCTCCATCGCCCGTGCCTCTGCTCCTCCGCAAGATGATGCTAATGCACACAAGGACAGGGTGACCAAATAAAAAGGCGGGAGAGAGATAGAGGATACACTTGGTCAATGCAAGCAACAACACTATCGTTGGTGTACACAACTCACAGGGAACAGCCCTATGCACTAGGCCATGCACTACCAGTTACAATGCTAGCCACCAGCCCATGGGGTACAATGCCTAACGTCATTAGCTGCACACCTGAAACCCACAGGACCCTGCCCAGTAGTAGATGCCCACTAACATTATTGGGGTTGGAGAGCATCTGAGCTTGCCCATCATTGAACATACTGTGCCATGTTCGCCGTGGCCTAGGGGCACCCACAGCCCACATCCCCCACCCAGGTAATACCTTAATGCGCGCAAAGTCATGATTCAGAATCTATACTCATCCCCCTTGTGGCTGCTATGATGCCTTCAAGCGCCCATCCAACTCCGGATAGGCCACTGCCAGGATGCGGAACATCAGGGGGGTCAGGGTACGATGGGTACCCCTTCCTCGTTGGGAGGCCAGCCCCAGCTGGGCCTCCTCCGTCTTCCTTGCCCAGTGGTGCAGGGCCTCCCACTGTTTGCGGCAGGGGGTGCTCCACCTGTCAGAGACCCCCAGGGTCCGCACATCCTTGGCGATGGCACGCCAAATACCCTTTTTCTGATGGGCACTGACCTGCAGTAAAAAACAGCAGAAAAGGTATCAGTCATACCGTCCGGACTGTTATACTTATGGCCCAACATATCCCCCCAGTTCCCCTTACGCACATACAGTGCCCACCATACATGCAGCACTCTGCCCAGGACCCCTCAGACCCTGCCCCCTCCCCCCCAACGAGGCTTACACACACAGCAATCCATACCTTTATGGCCCACGCATCATGCTCACAGTGTACTCACCTGTTTGTCTGTAGGACCATAGATAAAAGTGTACTAGGGTAGGACCCCATCCACGAGTCTCTCCAACTCCTCCAAAGTGAAGGCATGGGCCCTTTCCCCAGACACTCGAGCCATTGTCGCTTCCAGACACAGGTCACAGCAGCACTTGCAGTGTAGGTCCGCTCCTGTTAAAGGTCAGGCAGCAAGTGAGTGCACAGATAGAAAATGGCGGTCACGTCCGCGGCGGTGCGTACCGTCACTGCCGGCGTACATCGCCATTGGCTCCTGGAACCCATAGGGCCCAATGATAACCAATGTGGTGTTGCGCGGCAGTCGTCGACCGCCGACTCAAACGGCGCACAAACGCCAGCAGAATTACCTCATTTCCACTTGTCTCTCCTCACGGGTCAGGCAGCCACCATTTCAGGGGGGCACAAGCCATGGCACCTAGCTGCGTCACAGCAGACACTGGCACATCAACTGACTTACAAGTTTACATACTGTTTCTGTAAAGCAAAAATTGCATAGTAATATTGAAATATGTGTGAATATGACCTTCTGCTCACCGTTTTTCACCCTAGAGTTCAACCACTGAGGATGAATAGGAGATGGAGACATCCCCCGTGTACAGACCCCTGGTGGACCTGGCGACAATGGAGGACAGGCACATTATACTGACCTACAGACTTGATAGGGCCACAATCCAAGAACTGTGTGCCCAATTGGAGCCAGACCTGATCTCAGCTATCCACCACCCCACAGGTATTCCCCTCTAGTGCAGATCCTGTCAGTGCTCCATTTCCTGGCAAGTGGTTCCTTCCAAGCGACAGTGGCCATGGCATCAGGGATGTCACAGCCTATGTTCTCAAACGTGCTGACCAGAGTGTTGTCTGCTCCTGCTGAAACACATGCGCAGCTACATCGTATTCCCCCAGGTGGAGGATTTGGCCACAGTGAAGGCTGACTTCTATGCACTGGGACATATCTCCAAAATCATTGGTGCCATTGATGGTACACATATTGCATTTGTTCCCCCCCCTCGGAGAAATGAACAAGTGTTCAGAAATAGAAAAAGCTTTCGCTCTCTGAATGTACAGATGGTGTGTTTGGCGGACCAGTACATCTCCTATGTCAATGCCAAGTATCCTGGCTCTGTGCATTATGCCTTTATCTTGAGGAATAGCAGCATCCCATATGTGGTGTCTCAACTCCATAGGCACCGGGTGTGGCTAATAGGTGAGCCCATGGTCCCCACCCAGTTGATGTAGGTATATGGGTGTGGGTTTGGCCCTAAGGGTGAGTCCTCGACAGGTATCCCTCGACATTTGCAGGTGACTCTGGTTAATCCCAACCTCTCATGGCTACTGACCCCAGTGAGGAATGCCAGGACAAGGGCAGAGAAACGTTACAATGAGGCACATGGGCGAACAAGGAGGATCATTGAGTGAACCTTTGGCCTCCTGAAGGCCAGATTCCAGTGCCTCCATCTGAGGTGGATCCCTGTACTACTCACCCAAGAAGGTGTGCCAGATCATCGTTGCATGTTGCATGTTGCACAACCTGGCCTTGAGACGCCAGGTGCCTTTTCTGCAGGTTGATAAGCCTGGGGATGTTCGTGTGGCAACGGTGGAGCCTGTGGACAGTGACAAAGAGGAGGCAGAGGAAGATGTGCACAACAGAACTACTAATTCAACAGTCCTTCCAGTGAGACACAGGTAAGACACTGTAACTTCACCGTCCATTGCAGTTTTGTGTTGGACATTGAACATGGCAGCCTGAATTCCCTATTTCTATGGCCACTTACTGTACCCTTTGGCCTCTCTGTTTTCAGATCTCTGTGCCCCACTCTGGCTCTTGGTGTGTTTACTGCTGCCCACTAAAGATCATACCTATGTAAATATTACAGTACATTTGAATTGCAATGTTTACAGTTTGTGAAACGAATACATTTGTCAAACAATTGACAGACTCCATATTTGATTTTGTTCCAAGGGTGTGTGTTTAGGTGCTAATAAGTGGAGGGGGTATTGCAATGGGCTGGGTTGCTGATGGAGGAAAGTCCAGGGTAGAGTCCAGTCTATTTGTATCACAGATGCATTGTCCAGGGGGCATAGGAAGTGGAGCAATGGCAGTTCAAGGTGGACAGGTGACAGAGTGGGACACAAGGGTGATAATCAGGAGAGTCTTATTTCCTGGCAGTGGTCTTGGCAATGTTCTCTGGCTTCTGCCTGGATCGCAGGGACCGTTTGCATGGTGGTTATCCTTCTGCAGGGGGTGGGGTGCTGGTGGCCTGTTATTCTTGTGGCGGGGCCTTCTGTCCACTAGCGTCGGCGGAGGTGGAGGGCTGTTCTTCGGTTTGGCTACTGTCAGGGGCCCGTTGGTGTGCCACTGCTTCCCTCATGGTGTTGGTCATGTCTGCCAGCAACCCTGCAGTGGTGACCAGGGTGGTGTGGATGTCCCTCAGGTCCTCCCTGATCCCCAGGTACTGTCCCTCCTGCAGCCACTGGGTCTCCTGCAACTTGGCCAGTATCTGGCCCATGGTCTCCTGGGAATGGTGGTATGCTCCCACGATGTTGGTGTGTGCCTCATGGAGAGTCTGTTCCCTGGGCCTATCCTCCCCCTGTTGCACAGCAGTCCTCCCAGCTTCCCTATTGTCCTGTGCCTCTGTCCCCTGAACCGTGTGCCCACTGCCACTGACCCCAGGTCCCTGATCGTCCTGTGTTTGTGGAGTTGCCTGGGGTCCCTGTAGTGGTGGACACACTGCTGATTGACGTGTCCTGGGGACAGAAGGATGGGCCCACTGGGTGGGTGCTGTGGTGGTGTTTCCTGAGGGGGGAGGCTCTGTGGTGGGTTGGGACTGTGCCTGGGTCACCGACTGTCCAGAGGTCACTGATGGGCCAGGTTGGTCATTGTGATCCAGGAGTGCAGAGCTGCTGTCATCACTGTGGGCCTCTTCTGGGGGGGTACTGGATGTGGCTGGCACCTCCTCTCCGGTGATGTTGTGTGGGGGTCCTGTGGGGATGTAAATGCAGTGTTATTGTTTCTGCATGTGCCATCTTGTGCATGGATATGTTTCCCTCTATGGTTGTTATTAGCAAGGTAGCTTTGGCTTGTGTGAGTTGTGATTGGTTTGGCTAAGTGATTGTCACTAGTGTGCATTCTGTGGTGATGGGTGCCCATGCAGGTCTGTGAGTGGTGTCCATGCATGGTTGTTGCATGCAGGGCTTGTTATTGGGATGGGTGGGTTGTGATGGTGTGGTATTTGTGAGGTGGTGGGGTGATGTGGGTGTGGGTAGAAGTTGTTGTTTGTGATGGCATGCAGGTAGGGTGGGGGATAAAGTAGTGAAGATTTGACTTACCAGAGTCCAGCCCTCCTTCTACTCCTGCCAGGCCCTCAGGATGCATGATCGCCAAGACTTGCTCCTCCCATGTTGTTATTTGTGGGGGAGGAGGTGGGAGTCCACCGCCAGTCCTCTGTACAGCTATCTGGTGTCTTGCAACCACGGAACGCACCTTCCCCCGTAGGTCGTTCCATTTCTTCCTGATGTCATCCCTTGCTCTTGGGTGCTGTCCCATGGCATTGACCCTGTCCATGACTCTCCGCCATAGCTCCATCTTCCTTGCAATATGTGTCTGCTGCACCTGTGATCCGAATAGCTGTGGCTCTACCCAGATGATTTCCTCCACCATGACCCTTAGCTCCTCCTCTGAAAACCTGCGGTGTCTTCGTGGTGCCATGGGTTTAGTGTGAGTGGTATGTGTGAGGGTGTGTCGGGTAATGTGTTGGGGTGTGTGCTGTGAGGTGTGTGGAGGGTGTATGAATGAAGGTGTTTTGTGGCTCAGATTCAGTGGGTGCTCCTGGCTTGTCTCTCTCTCACCAAAATCTTTGGGTTGTAAAGGGTTGTGGGTAGTGTGGGTGTGTGTTTTATAGTGTCATGGGTGTGTGGGTGTGGTGTGTGTATGTGTGTCAGGTATGTGTAGTTTGAATTGTCCAATGTGGTGTTGTTTTGTTAGTGTGTGTGTATTTTGAGTGCGGCGGTGTGTACCGCTAATGGTTTACCGCGGTTGAATGACCACCGCAGTGATTCGTGGGACATGATGCAGTGGGCGTATTTCTGTTGGTGTAACGGTATGGGTTTTGGTACCGCCAGTTTATCACTGACCTTTGGTGCGGTGGACTTGTGTGTGTGTGTGTCTGTATAGTGGTGGATTTCTATGTGCGGGTCATAATAGGGGTAGCAGTATACTGCCGCGGTCGCAGTATGTTGGCGGCAGTCAGCATGGCGGTAAGCGGCACTTACTGCCAATGTTGTAAAGAGGGCCTTAGTGTGAACGGCTCTTGACTCTAATTGTGGGCATACAGTGTGATCCTGATCATCTCTGGTTTTAATCTGATCTTTTGATAGCACAGCTTTTCAGCTCTTTTGAACTTCTAGCTTTTCAAAGACTCACTCTGATAGTGGTTTTCTATGCTATTGCTGGTGTCTACAATGAAAATCCCCAATCTTTGAGATGCTATGATCATGGATTTCAACTAGTTTGCAGCCCTTGATCTTTTAGTGCTTCTGGCTCACATCCTGAAGGAGCATGGCGTGTTTGGGAGTTTGTAAAAGTGCTAATGTAATAGCAATGTATCTTGCTTCCTAATGATCTTCATAATTTTTATGGGATTTAGAACTTGTGCATCCTTGTAGCCCCTGCATAATCTCGCCAGTTCTATTCCTCCTGCCTTCACTATCTCTTCCAACAGTGAGTTCTTTTTTTTAAAGTATAGGTTTTAAATCCCCCCCACCACTCTTCAGAATAAGTCTTAATTAATCTCAATAAGTCAGTTAACTTAGAGGTTATATGAACACTCAGTAAGAAATGTACAAGGTTATGATACAGGAGTTAGTGACAAAGTTATCTACCATACAATGGTTAAGTTCTTATGTATGGTTTCCTTTGGAAGTCATTAGCATGAATAACCAGAACGACATCCGGTTATTCACTGCTGAGACGTGACAAGTGTGAAACAAATTTTTTTTCCTACTGTGACACCACCGGGGGCTGATACTTTTCCTGTGTCATCTAGCTTCATTTAGCTCTGTTGAGAATCAAGCATGGTGGCAAAATGGTGGTTGATAGTCTCGCCCTTCTCCTTCTCCCAGGTTTCTACATACCTGATAAGGGCAGGTGAACACAGGCAGCACAGTACCTTAATCAACTTCATCATTCTGCTGTTAGCGAGAGGCGCTGTAGACCCACACTGACAGTGAAAATAACTCCACACAGCATTGAAGATGGTAGGGATTGAGATGGATGACAGGAGGCCAGGGATGCTTTTTCATGTTTGAGCTCAGAACTGAAAAGCCAGCCAACAGACACAATCATGTGATGCCCAGCTCAGTGCTCATCTTTCAAGGAAAAGAAATGCTCTTGGATCACACAGCTAATCTAAATACTCTACAACACAATGACAGCATAATGGACGGTTGTAAACAGTTGCATCTAACAGTGAAGCTCTACATCACCCTTCTTCACATCGCCCCTCTCCTTCCCACTATGGTTGAGTTTGTCTCTACAACAAACAGTGGATGTACTCTGACTTATGGCGCTGGGCCTTCCTTTTACTCGGGCCATCCACATCAATCAGTCAATTCAATTAGTTTTTGTAAAGTGCGGCTACTCACCCGTGAGGGTCTCAAGGCGCTGGGGGGAGGGGAGGTGCCTCATTCGAAGAGACACTTCTTGAGATTCTTCCTGAAGATGGTGAGCTACGGGCTTTGTCTGAGGTGCAGGGGGAGGTTGTTCCAGCTCTTTGCTGCAATGTAGGTTAAGGATTGTCCTCCGGCTGTGGTTTTGCGAATGTGATGGATGGTGGCCAGGGCCATCTTGGTGGAGCGGAGGGATCTGGCGGGGTGTGGAAGGAGACGCGGTGGTTCAGGTAGGCTGGTCCTGCGTTGTCAGGGTTGGAGGGCCGAATCACTGAGTAGGCCTGCTTAATAACCAATATTAAGCAGTGGCGGTTGGACAAAGCTGTTGGAGCCTCCTGGCTGAGATTCCACATTACGAATCCTCAGTGACATCTGGGGGTTTCTAGACTGGCTGGCTTCCCACTTCTGCAGTGACACAGCTTTTGTTAACTCCATTTGCAGTGACAGTCCCAGTGTCTCAGGTCTGTGGTGATCTGCTGGACAAGACAGGAATCTTCACTAGGGTGCAATTGTGATAGTTCACCCTGGAACAGTGCAGAGAGACTTGGGGACCCCTTTGCAGCACTTGTAACCCCTGGCTTTCTCTTTGTTTTTCAGTTTTCTCTGAATGCTCCACATGTTGGGTACAAGCCTTGCCTCTTGGACAGTTGCTCCAACTGAAGGGCAGGCACACTCTGACCCCTCTTAGCAGACAGGGTTCTAGGTTCTTTAGGCAGGTCCTCAAATTACAGTCTCCAGGTGATGTCCCCTCATCTCTGGGAGACTGGCTGTTAGACACACATCAGCTCTGGTTATACAGCAGCTCTTCAAGTACTCTCCAGAGCACTCCCTTCCTGGTCATGAAGGACTGGACTGGAATAAAGCTGGTTGATTTGTACCCTCCTCTTGTACACATTTGTCAGACTGGAGATCCGTACTAACTAGGGTTTTAAAGCTGGTTTATGATGGTTGTCTTTGAAATGTTATTTCCAGGCTGCTCTCCAGAAAAAGCTGTTGTGCAGAGGGATATTTCTTACAGCAGATAGCAGTGAGGCAAGCTCCAAGCAAGAGTACTCAAAATGTGGGCACTACGACGTATGCATTTTCTGCGGCTGGCTGTTATCATCCTTCCTGAAGCATTAATCAGAGATAAAGGGGCTGAGCTGCCTAGAAACGTCCTCATCCTTGAAAATAAATTGCGGCCCTGCCACTTACACCCTAAAACTTACCAAATGGTAAGGCTTACCGAATGGTAAGGCTCAAAGAGAACTAATCAGCAGTCCTTTGCTAACAAGAACTTAATGGAATGTCTAAAGGGAGCTCTTTCTCCAACCTACTCACTTTATTGTCTGGGTCTCCACACTCTAGCCACTGAAATACAGCCATTGCATTTTCACTGTCTAGTGTAATTATCCCCCATCTTGTGCCCTGTGAAACCAGGGGTAACCAAAATGGATCCAGCGGGTCCTGTATTCAGACTCGTACAACAAACAGCTTCTTAGAACTGTTCATGTGCTGCACATGCACTTGTTGTGCACACAGGATGTGAATGCATGGCTCTGAATTTCACATAACAGTGAAACTTAATGCAAGAGAGTTCAGTGGACCACACTCACTGACAAAGAAAAAAATCTGGTCATGCCATAAATTCAATAAACCTGGTAGGGTGCCACCATCGCTTTAAGTGAAGTACCTAGGGCAGAGACAGTAGCTCACTGCACAACATGAAGGCATAATTTGTGTGGCACTCCAGGTCACAAGGCAGGTCCAGGTTCTGGATGTCGTCTTGTCAGGAACGGAACAAGGCCTATGTGCGCACACTAACTTAACATGATGCCAGAGCCAAAATAAAAGTGAGGAGATCACTTTCACATGCAGTCTGACAGTCAGGGAAGGGGTACTTGTCTGTTTACCAGGCAGGGAATATTTACATCCCAATACTCATGTATACCTCAATGTATTATTACTCTACCTCAACTGTCATCTTTGTTTTGTTATTCATTTGAGCAAACTACATAAATTCTTCAGAAGAGCATATAAGTAAGCATTATAGTATGAGGCTCTACACTATGCTCGCCAAGCCCAAACTACTTTAAGCTAGGTTATTGCCATCTGCATGCTCAGCAGCACATCTTGAACCCTGACACTTTAGCCTCTCACAAGGCAAAACGCCCTGGGTAATAGGCAGTATACCATTAACGCTGGCTCTTACTACGGCCACCTTTCTCTTTAGTTTGTGGAGCACGTAAATAAGTGTATCAACCGTGGAAACAAAGCGGTCTGTGTTCTGAATGCTGACACTTCCAGAGAGGGAAGAAGGCGTTACCTCTTACTCACTTAGGAGTCTGCCGAGCATAGCATCTCTTGAACAGACCAGCTTTTATTCTTATTCCCTGACCTGGCCAGTTTCAGTCAGCAGCTAGACAACCGGCTATTCCTTGCTCCCGTGCACACAAACACATGCACACTGATTCCATGTCCCTCCCTCTGTCTATGCACCCTGCCCCTCTCTCCTTTTCATGCGTTCTGTCTCTGTCCCTATCGCTGTCTAAACCCCTCCCTCTCTCGTCTTTCTGTTGCTAAACACAAGCACATCAACCATACTAGAAGTATGCCCAAATGAAGAGAGGGCTAGGGTGTCTTGTTGGTGTGGAGCAACGGGGTGCTACACAGATGTGGATAGCATAACGGATCTGTGGCTTGGGCCTGCATAAAAGGGTTGGTTATTGTTGCTGACTGACCTGTAGTGCACATGTGTTCACTGGCGTGACATCACAGCACGTCTTATCATTAATACAACTTAGTCAAAAGGAGAGCAGTTAGTGTCTTGATCTTCACTTATTCAGTATGTATTAATGGCTTGCATCTAGCTGCATGACTCCTGTCAGATTGAGTATATTTGTGGCTGTGAAGATGTTTTGCCTCTCTTGTGCATTTCTTCGTGGGAATTTCTTAACAGGGTAACCAGAGCTATCTACTCACCCTCAGTAACCGCCACTCAGCATCACACTGGTGTATAAAAGGTCCCCTGGTTTGTAGAATAACTAGTTTTTCTCTCTGACTGTTCCCATCCTTCAAACCCAAAGCAACACACAGCCTAGCAATCGGTACAACCTGTATCTGTAGCTTGGTCCTGCCTAAAAGGTTTTGTTTTTGGTCTGACACTGTTTACGGTTGTCACTGACAGTCTATAGATAACTCTTACCATGTGCAACCAACACACCTCTGATGACCCATGTGTGGGTATTTCTGCACCCAACAGTAGCACCATACACCATTGTTCCGATGCCACTAACAGATGGTCATGCCAGACAGAACGTCTTTGCCCTCAAGTGCATCAATGCCAAACAGTAGCCAAAGCATTACCAAAGTCCCAGCACTGTCACACTCCAAAATATACACCTTAGAAGTACGCTGATAAAACTAGCATAAACGTAATATATAGTGCAGGCACACCATTGCATCCTAAAACACTGGCCTAGGCTGTGCTGCACGCATAAAAAGCATTGCTCTCTGTCCAAGAAACAAGACAATTGATCGTCTCCATTCGGGAAAAAAAAATTAAAGTGCTTCGGTGGACCCACACATGTCAATCATCACAAAGATAGTCCTAGGTCAGACAATTTAATTTAACATTAATACGATCATTTCAAAATAAAATAATTTAGCATCTCCACTAACTAGGCACTACCAAACACAAACACAATAACAGACCCTTTTAAATCATGGTTCATTCAGTCTGAACTGACAATATCAAATAATGGTTCCTCCAGTCTGAATGACCGTCTTCCCAGAGCAATGGTAGTGAGTGCTATATAATATAATTCCAGGAGTTTTTCCTGCAACTTACACATTTAATTAAGTTTGACCGTATTTGTATGGCATTTGAGTTCCTTCCTCATGTCAGATTCAGTGGGTCGCGTGTGCCTTGGTGGGATTCACCTCTCTGGCTTATCTCTGTCCGTGGAACTATTTCATTTATAATTCCAGGCAGATTTTCCTGTTTGGCCATATTTAAATTATCCTTAGGTATGTTTAAATAGGATTTGACACCATTCCCAAAGTACTCTTTAGTTGAAGTAAGTGTACCTTGGTGGGATCCACCTGCCGGGGTTGCTTTAGCATTTGGGGCTATTTGACTTTTAGAGATGATTGGCATCTGTGCCTTGTCAGCAGCGTGCAAGCACACCGGCTGTGCTCCAATATGGAGCCCTGCAACATGCAGTAACGAGTGCCTTGAGTCAGGTTAGTAGTTTGTCAGTACGAGGGCTGTAGTCCTGTTTAGAGGGCCTTGGGACATGCAGTAGTGCATGACTCAGTCCATGTGTGGGTACCCCAGATGTGATCCTAGGAGCCCGAAGCAAGGTGTACTGAGGGTGCCCGATAGCAGTGTTTGTGAGCACGTGGAAAAACATTGGAGGAGCAAAGATTATGAAGCTACAAGGTTGAAGGGGTGAGAGTAATGTTTGTGCGTCTTATTGTCGTTTTTGTTTAATCATAGATGGTTGCTGTACCATACCACAATTACAGGGACCACAATTTAAATGCCGTTAACATAAGAGGTGTCCCAGTGTATGCACCTGTAATGCATGCAAGTGTAATCCTCTGTTTCTGTCTTGAATTGGTCAACTAGGTCTTGCTTTGATGGGCTCAGTTGTACGTTCTTTTTGGTGAATGATCATTTGTTTCAATTTCGAGCCTTAATTTGATTTGGGCTTGCTTTTATGCAAACCTGGTAATTTCAGTCTATTAATAATGAAACCTCAGTACTGGTGTCCATTCCACAATAAACACCAAAAGCATGTGAACTTCGGTTCTCTCTCACGCAGTGCTTTCCATTCGTTTCAGTGAGACAAAATGTTGCTAATGATACAATCTTTGTGTAGTTTTAGGGCATGTTGATTGTATGGATTATGTTGTGAATGGAGTAGTTGTCATAGAAATTGTGTACTGATGGAGACAGAAGAAGCTGCCTATTGCCCGTCTGTGCCTTCTCTCTCAGCTAAATGAATTAACCCACTAAGTGATTCCTCTGTTCATCACATAAGAGCATACCAACTGCACTGCCTTTAGACACTTTGAGGCCACTCTTAATTAATTGGATTGGCCTGATTTCTTAATTGCGCCAGATGCAGTTGTGCATGAATCACAAAAGTAAACTGCCGAGCCTCTTGATTGGTCCCAAATTTACATCATCTTACAGATTAACAAGGGCATTACATATTTTTGTAGGTTTGCATTGTATTTAAAAGCAAGTTTCATAATATATTATTTTCTGTCTTTATTACCTATAACTTACTAGATGAACCCCACAGCTGAAAGGAAGGAGAACATTTACAGCTTCAATAATGGGTTCACTCTCAACAGAATTTTCAAGGAGATCATTTATTGTTTCTTTATTTCACAATAGTTCCAACAAGATCTCTCCTCAGAAAGGTCCGAAATCCCAATTCCTAGATCATGTTTTTTTTTTATATGTCCCAGTCTCCGTGGCTGAATCATGCACCCTGCAATGAGGAGAAGGAAAGCCTGGCACTCTCCAATGTTCTTTTTTTCACTAGAATGCCTCCCCATTTCTTCCAGTGCCAAACATACCTTCAACATAAAAAGGCAGGGCTGTCAGTCTCCACTGCTTTCCTTCCCCAATTGAACCTACCTTTCCCTCTAATTATAGCCATGTGGACATATCCCTTTTCTTTCTCTGTCTTTCGTTTGGCTCAGTCTCTAATCACTTCTTCATTCTTATGTGCAATTGGCCCATTGTGGGTTGATTGTCAGCTGTCTCCTCCTCTAGAAAGTATCTCACTGTGTTCTGGCCTTTCCCCTTCATGCTGCATCGATCATCGATGCCTCCTTGATCACTGTCATTGTGGTGCCTTCTGTATGAGGAATCACTGATTTCTTTTGCCCACTCCTCAGCCTCTCAGCTTGACTTGAAAATGGGGTTGACCTCCTGCGGCAGTCCCCCTGTGGGAGCCATGTTTCTCTTTAGCCTTCATTCAGGAGGTAAGTGGCGTATCTGGTTCACAATATGGTTGGTATAGCACTTAACCCACTGTTTGCAATAATGTAGGACAGCACCCCTCTCTTCCTGTATCCTGTCACAGGAAGTTCAAGATATGGGCAATACATCGTTGAAAATGATATGTAAGATCTATATCAATAGGTGGCACATAACAACTTTATTACATAACATAAGTTATATTGATACTTCATTTATGTGCCTCACACAACTTGTAGGATTCTAGAGAAACCGAGAAACAGTACAGGGCACGTCGTGAGGGTTCTAGATGTATACTCACACCAAACTGTGAATTTCATTGCGTTTTCTTAAATTTGTATTGTAGCAATAAAACCCATTCAACTTACCTTTTTACCGGAAATGTCTGTGTTTTTATGAGCAAACCTCGTTTATCTTCTTGATACCTTACCAAAACTGGCCCTGAAACATATTTCTTCATGAATTTCTGGTGTTTTGTAATGATATACCTTACCCTCTGCCCAAGTCAAATTTCACATACTTACCACATGGCTTACAATGGACCATCAGGCAAAGAAAATATCTTCCACCTGCTTTGGGATATTCAAACTCCTCAGGAAAGTTTTCAAAGTTCTCCCATTTATAGCAAAAAGACTCATTGTACAAGCATTTATAATTTCACATCTGGAATATGGAAATGCCCTGTTTTTAGGCTCCCCAAACTATGTTAAAAGGAACCTGTAAGTGGTCCAGAATACGGCTGCTCGCCTGGTCTACAACGTCCCCAGACATCAATTGGCTAAACCTGCCCTTTCAGCCTTACACTGGCTGCCCATTGAACAACGATTAAAGTTCAAGGCACTCTTTGTTTCACAGTGCTCTCTATGCTAAGGGTCCTCCATTTTTGCGTACCTTAGCTTTCCTGCATAAGCCAACCAGACAACTTCGGTCATCATCAGCAGTATTAACAATGATTCCTCCAATAAAAAAAGTTAAATGGGGTGGAAAATCAATGGCTTATCTCGGTGCTAAGCTTTGGAATTCCTTACCTCTTTCTCTTCAGGAAACTAGCCACAAGCTATCATTTCGGCGGCTACTAAAAACCTGGCTGTATGAACATCCGTTCCCTATGTTTAGTTGTTGGAGATTTCTATTTTAAGCGCTGGGAGGCCTCAGGGTAGGTATGCGCTCCATAAATAGCCATAACATAACATACTTAGTGACCTTGCTGACAGAACTTACTGCACACAGCCTTTCTCTGATTCCACAGCAACATTTAGTAACAGCCTTTGTTACTATGGTCAGCAGCAAAATAATGCAATAACCCTGAATGTTACTAGAACCTACTTCGGCATCACAGATGCAATTCCTGTGAATGTCAGTAGAGGGTCCCTTTACAGCCTCTCCAGCACAGCTAGTAATGCTGTGCCACGTTTTGTTTTTGGTTTGTTGTTTTTTCTCTGTGAGCTGTCCACACTTGTATCAAATGTATTCATTTGTCTTGCCCTGCAATAATGCAGGACCTCACAGAGCAATAGCCCTTTTCTTGGGTTCCTGTTTTATCTTCCTATTATGCTCTGCAAGGAGGCCAGGCATCATAGAAGGTTTGTGCTTATTCATCAGAAGACTAGTCGTGTACAGTCATCACCGTCAATGTGCTCAAGCAATAAGGGAGATCTTTTAGCTGGTGATGCTTATCAAGCATTCACTGTCTGTATTTTTGTTTGTAGAGTGCATCCATGTTGCATTGGGTTCTGCCTGTTCAGTATGCCCATTTTTTTTGCTTTTTGGATCACCTGGTTTTGGACTTTTTACTGGTGATGAGACTCGCTACCGGTGTCACACTCATTGTAATCATATGGCAAACAGGCTGTGCATGATTACCGCCAGTGTCAGCCTTTTAAGATGAGGCTGTTGCAATGCAGCAAGGATAAGGGGCGCTTGGCTTGTTACACATGAACCCATGCACATGTATGTGGGCTGCGCATGGAAGTCCACTGTCCTGCACAGGCAGGTAACTGCACACTGGTAGCCTGGCGCAATGGGGACTCTGCAGGATTAGATATTCACCTAGGATAGGCCTTATAAAGTTAGTGTACACTAACAGGGAACGTCCGTGTGATTTACTGTTTTGTCTATAGTGACATCTTTTAAACACATTGTGACAGAACTGCCTTAGAGAGCAGTTTCACCCCACCCCCCGGCTTACACAGACCATTGATGTCTTGAATTGGAGTGTAACCTGTGCGTAAAAATCTATCTGTAATTTCCAAAATTATATCTGTATATATTGTGAGTCATACAGGGTTGTCATATTTCTCTGGATAAGCCCATGATCAGAGCCCAGGCCTTTTATCATCTTGCGGTGCCCAGTAGATTACATTTCTCTCCAGCAGCAGGAACAAAGTCCGTCCCACACAAAAGGAACAATTAACAGTACTTCACCCAGCTCCTGAGGAGGAAAGGGGTGGTCCAAGATGATCTGCATCAATCACTCAGATGTCACACTAAATCAGGGATGGGCCTGCCCAAGCCCACTGAACAAAGGAGAGAACCCAGACAACTGGAGCAAACCCGGCGAGGAGCAAAGCTGAGACCAGAGAAGCAGATATGACCAGTGGATCCTGGATGATGCCATTCTGAACTGTCCCAGCATGCTGTGCAGGAGGGGTAGTACAGGTATGAGGAGGTGACATGGTACCCTAGGATTGGCCAGGAGCACCTGACTTCTGGAAATTTACTCTCCCCTTTAAAAACTCTTGCAGAAAGGGGAGACTCTCTCTTGCCTGTGGATTTTTCTACACTTCACTGCTGGATCCTGGGAACGCCACGAAGAACTGGAAAGAGGATTGCCCTGATCCTCACACAGAACTAAGCAATCTTCCCAGTTGACCTAAGGACCAGTGGGTCTCCCCAAGGGCCAGTGACCCTGGCTCCCTTACACTCCCTGAGGACTAGTTGGGGGAAGTCCTGGACTTCTGCACCCAAAACTCACATTCAGGAGGAGAGCTGACTCAGGGGGCCAGGCGAACCAGCATCCTGAGGACTGCACCACTTTGGAGGTCTATTGCAACTGCTCCTGGTGGGTAGAACTCACCACCAAGAGAAAAACAAGCCTATGATCATCGAACTCAGCCTAATGGGGCCCGACTTATGGCATTTTTAAGCTAGGTGACATTTGACCTTTTGAATCCCACCACAGTTTCTAAATCTACTCCCGGGGTGGGCCAGCACCTGGAGGTCAGTACAAGAGGTATCTGATAACTGCAGCCCCTAGGGAGGGGGTGTGCATGGGTGTGTGCGTGGGGTCCCCTCCCCAAGCAGGGAGCCGGAAGGGACAGCCAGCGGTGTGCTCCCCAGGCCACCCCCAACATGAACCAAGTGCAGGGTGCCTTAGTGAGACCGGGTGCCCCTAAAACGAGGAGGAAAAAGCAAAGAAAACCACGATTGCGGCTCTCCCTGCTCAGTGGGAGAGACGATAATAAAATATTCACAGCTTCAGAAGGAGCGCTACCATAATGCCCTGCAGGGCCAGAGCATTGTACACTGTTTTTGCCTAAATTAGATGTTTCTTTTCTTATGGTGGCCTCAGGATGGCGGGGTCACCACCAACCACCAACCACCTTAGGAAGTGCTTAGCCTTCCCCCAAAATGACTTGAGAAGTCCCCATCCTAAGTTAGATGGGACAAAAACACTAACCTCCCCAGGATTATCACCATATTTTTACTAAGGCGAGAGCTTTTGCTCTACAGCTGTGAGTATTGCGTCCTCGAAGGGCTTTGTGTATGGTTAAAGTCATTATGACCCGAAAGGTCTGAAGGTGGTTAAAGGAAATACATGGCTTGAAGTGCCGTCTAGGAGCCACATGTATGGTTGCAATGTAGTGTCATTACAATGTGATGGCCTCTAGAGGCTGCTTTTATGATTGCAATTTGATAGTTAAAAATGTATTATAAAAATACACAAACCCCCCCTTTACTCATTAGAAAAATGCTTTATTGGTTTCCCATAATGATGACAATTGTTACTGCTCATAGTATATATGTTAGGATAGTACATTCACGTAGCATTATTATTTTTGATAATTGCACCTAAGTTCAAAATTATGTTTTTTAACATGTGGTTTGTTGCTCTTGAACCCAGACAAAGTCAATAGACTCACTTGACATATTTGTGTGACCCCTTTTATGGGGGTCAACAGCGATTATGCACTGTCCTAGATGGTATTTTCCATCAACCAATGTACATAGTTGTACATTATTGCATAGTATTTGGTTTTGTGTGTGTAATAAATGTACATTTCCTTTTCTAAAGAAAACGTACTGTGTGGAAGATCATTTATTGAGTGTTATAAAGTGTCAGTGAGTGCTCATTACGAGCCAACACCAACTCCCCTGAGAAGGCCTTGAACTGCTCTTCATCGCTACCCTGAGAGAGTCAAGCACCACAATGGGGTGCCTGGTTCCCAGTAAGGGGATCATGGATCTATTACCTATTTTCTACAATCAACATTCATCCGAAGGCAATCTATGTACCATAAATGTAAACTTATGATTGGAAAAAGTGTCAAACTTAGCTCATGGGCTAATTAGCGAAGGTAAAGCCAACATTTCAGGGCTTTCCTAAACTTAAGCAAATAGTTTCCTTACATAGGAGGCACGGTTCCACATGGAAGCAGACAGGGCAGGAAACACACTGCTTAAGGGCTGGGTTCCTATAACCTTGGGAGCCTGCAAAAAGAAACTGATCACAGGACATCAGATTGCACAAAGGGGTGATATCAGCAGTGCCATTTGGTTAACGGTGAATGCTTATGACCAGACAAGGAGACTTAAACTTAATCCGCTCATTTATGCGTAAATTATGTGTTGCTGTTTTGTTCTCACTGGGCATAGTGGCATTTAATGTTATGTGCGATCTTAAATCATTGTATGTCATTCTTGGAATGTATTTTATGAACTTTGGAATCTCACGAGACCTGTTGGTAGAAGGGTGCATGCTATCCGTATCTTGTTCCACCATGTTCCTTTCACCACTACATTTCTATTCCTGTTGAACATGTTAATTTTCTTGAGAAGAAGATAGTAAAAACATGCCAATGAGTGGATTATTTATGCAGGTCAAGCATTCCCACACCACCTTCTCTGATTTCATACCACCAGACGCTGAGAAGGAATTCGTAATATTTGACCATGTGGCACCCTTCAAAGTGTTTTTAAGGTACTGTGGAAATTGTCAGTGCTGAAGTGCAGTGATTAAACAGTAGAGCAGAAAATAACACAAGTATCATTGGTGATTTGGCACGTTCATCAAGCTGAGCAATGGAAGGCTGATACAGCACCGTTCTTATCTCGAGTGCAAATGCTTGAAGGGCTGTGTCTCATCTGCTGCCCCAGTTCTTGACGCAAACTCCAGTAACAGAATGTTGCTGCATCTGACTAAATCCAGCGTGACCTAACAACACCCAGGTTCATGTAGCGGTAGCGGCTGCCATTTTGTAACAATGTGCGCACAGTTAAGGTAGCAGGCTGTGTGTTGACTACACTAATGGTAGTGACGGATCTCTTTTTGGAAATGTTGGACACCACTTTTCGCTATAAATTTGAGGAAAAACAAAAGAGGACATTTTTGTACAGAGTAAGACAATAGTACACAGGGAGTAAAATGTATATAATTCACATGGAAATCCTGTTTGCTACTACTTAAGTATAATACTGGAAATGGAGCGTGTGAAACTTTGTGTGGGGAACTATACTTTATTGGCCACTGTTGAGAACTACATCTTTGATTAGAAAAGAGAGTGTTTGTTCACAGTATTTGTGTTGCTTTATTATTTAAAATTGTTTTGTTGGCTTGTTACTATAGGTAATTACTTTTGCTTGTTTTACTCTATTGCTCACTGACATTCATGGCAGCAGCGAACATGTCACAGCCACCTTTGTTCTTCACAGTGGTGGCAGATTTGGTGTTGTCATGACAACAGATGAAAAGATCTCTAACATCAAAGGAAAAAAATGTTCACCTGCCAGGAAATTTGAGGTATTATTTCACAACCTAGATATTAAAGGGAAAAACTTTGAGAGCGCTTAAGAGTTACCAATAGGAAATGCTAAAGATGAACCTAGGCATGTTTATGAAATGCCAGTGATGGTCCAGGAATGGCATTTTGGTCCATACATTAGCGTGGTGGTGAAAAGACAAAGTCTGCACATCCACAAGGGAAAACTGAAAAAGTGGGTAATTACGTGGCTAAATTAAGTAACTTTGTCACAACATGTAACTTTGTAGAAATAATGGAATCGCCTAAAGCAAATCAATTAGTGAACTGCACTAATAAACATAATGTTTGAGGAAGATTATTGGCAAAAATTCCTATTTTGTTAGAAGCTATTTCCCAGTCAAAGAAATGTCATATGGGTGGGCAATAGAAATGAGAACTTAGGTCCATAATACGAACACATTTTCCCATAGACACAGAATGGGCAAAACTGCTTGCTACATCTGGCCCTTAATGTGGCAGGTAGGAGGTGTGTCAAGGGTTGTAAATGCAGTGGAGGAGAAGTATTGGCAAACAAAAAGTAAAGGACAAGTAATGTCAGTGGAACTGAGAAGGTATGACTATATAAACAAAGAGGAGTGGGCCATTCCTCTGACGACATATGTTTTGCAAATAATTTTCTTTGCAGGAGATGTGGAAAAATGTCACTTTGTGCAGGTGTGCCAAGTGAGGGAAAATACAACAACTTTAAGGTTTTCATGAGGATCTATAATGGAGCAGGAACTTGCCATGCCTGAATGTGAAATTGAAGTAGGAGAAAAAGTGGTAATTATGTTGGTGGAATATTGAACCCCTTACACGGTATTTTGTTAGAAAGTGTAGCAAAAAGTGTTTTGTGATGATAAAATATGATTGTTGAAGCTGGATTTAAGCCTAGGTGTTCTAGACAAAAACAGGACTGACCTGACAAGTTTTACCAGGATGAAGATTGTATTCAAGGGAAGGGAGACTGTAGGCAAAGGATATGTGGCAAAACAGTGCAACAATTTATTGGAATGGCAATACTAGAAAGACCAAGGGATAACACTTAATCCCAATTCATCTGAACAAGTTATGTTGGTCTCACATTTTAATGAAGATGAAGACATGATTTGTAAGTTTCCAAAAATGATCTTAACATCTTAACCAGAACATATTGATTGATAGGAAACCCCTGTCAAATGTATCTCAAGGTTTGGCAATTATTAGTGATGTTAAGATTTTTTCTGAGATGGACCTATTTTCTGAGTCCCATAAGATGTTGTTGGAGAAATAATCTAAATCACTGACCTTATTTGTGACAACACTGGTGAGTTTTCTATTTACTAGAAAAACTTTTGCCTATCATTTTCTACAATGTTTATTCACAGGGCCAGGAGTAAAACTTTAGACTGTCCAACAGGTCATGTTGTTTCAAGTTGACATATTGGTGTATGGCTAGAGCCAGGCAGAATATGATGAAGTGTTGAATAGATGGCAAGGATGTGGTCTCGCTTAAAATAAAACAAATGTTAATTACATTTGTGCATGCACTGTATCATATTTAAATCACACCATTTCATTTGACCACAATAGACCTGGTTGAAACGACTGTGAAGGCACAGTTCCCTGCATACTATGTTCGAGTGAGATTATTACTCCATATCATCCAAAGTTTATCCAGAAGTTGGCTGGTATGTACATCCTTTAACAATAATGATTAGGAAAAGGGCCAAGAATTGATAAAGTAGTGAGTATTGGAATGTTTTTGATTGCATAAAAATGGAAATGATGAAAGTTGCCATGTGATGTTACTTTGATGCAAGTACAAAAATTGTGTTGACAGTTTATGACAGCCGCAGAGGGGTTAGCAGTCTTGCTCATGGCAATGGACAATAGTTAAGAAAACATAGACATAGTGGTTTATGGAAACTATTCACTCATTGACATAGAAGAGAACTACTCTGTGACTGAATGCTAGAGAATAATTATGCATATTTGATGGGGAGTTATGGAGAGGGGACAGTTCTAATCCACATTCTGGCCTGAGAAAAGACTGTCAATTTGGCACATGATGGACTTTTGGGGAAATATTTGAAGATGGCGTCGGAGCATGGGGATCTCAATTAAATATTGGTTTATAAAGTATAACTTACCATATCATTCAGGGAGACATCCCTGCTGTGCCCAGGCCAATGGACCTTGGACATTAGCTGAGACTAACCAGGAGCTGTACATCAATTAAATAGTCATCACAATTTCAATTATTATTTTCAGCCAATGATGAAAGTTGGTGTGAGTTCAAAAGCTGTATTTAATAATTGTTTAGCATCTCATTCTTTTTTTTTAACTCAGCATAGAATGTCATAATTTGATCATTGGTTAATACATCATAATAATCAGTCAATACCAATTTAAGTGCATTAAGCATGTTCCATGAAGAAAACAATCCCTATTCTAAGCTAAAGGATGGGTTAGGAGAATGAGAAAGTGTCAGCCAGCACCCATAAAGAGTTCCAAATAGAGAGGTTAAAGCATAAAGTTTCAGATTCAAAATCAGTTATAAATCAAAGCAGAACTTTCCATTAAGAGTAGTTCAAGAAACTCAGAGTCTGAGAGCATCGGGCTGGAAAGTAAATGAGTCTAGAGAGATTCAATCTCACCAATGGCGAAACCTACTCTAGGAACATGAACTAATATAAAACCACTGTAGGAAGTTGGCTCTGTATGCACTATTTCAAAGTAAGGAATAGTATGCACAGAGTCCAAGGGTTCCCCTTAGAGGTAAGATAGTGGCAAAAAGAGATAATACTAATGCTCTATTTTGTGATAGTATGGTCGAGCAGTAGGCTTATCAAAGGAGTAGTGTTAAGCATTTGTTGTACACACACAAGCAATAAATAAGGAACACACACTCGGAGACAATTCCAGGCCAATAGGTTTTTGTATAGAAAAATATATTTTCTTAGTTTATTTTAAGAACCACAGGTTCAAATTTTACATGTAATACTTCAAATGAAAGGAATTGCAGGTAGGTACTTTAGGAACTTTGAATAATCAAAATAGCATACACAGTTTTCAAATAAATCACATATAGCTATTTTAAAACTAGACACAGTGCAATTTTCACAGTTCCTGGGGGGAGTAAGTGTTTGTTAGTTTTTGCAGGTAAGTAAACCACCTATGGGGTTCAAGTTTGGGTCCAAGGTAGCCCACCGTTGGGGGTTCAGAGCAACCCCAAAGTTACCACACCAGCAGCTCAGGGCCGGTCAGATGCAGAGGTCAAAGTGGTGCCCAAAATGCATAGGCTTCAATGGAGAAGGGGGTGCCCCGGTTCCAGTCTGCCAGCAGGTAAGTACCTGCGTCTTCGGAGGGCAGACCAAGGGGGTTTTGTAGGGCACCGGGGGGGACACAAGTCCACACAGAAAGTACACCCTCAGCAGCACGGGGGCGGCCGGGTGCAGTGTGCAAACACACGTCGGGTTTTCAATGGAAATCAATGGGAGACCAAGGGGTCTCTTCAGCGATGCAGGCAGGCAAGGGGGGGGGGCTCCTCGGGGTAGCCACCACCTGGGCAAGGGAGAGGGCCTCCTGGGGGTCACTCCTGCACTGGAGTTCCAATCTTTCAGGTCCTGGGGGCTGCGGGTGCAGAGTCTTTACCAGGCATCGGGATCTGGGAGTCAGGCAGTCGTGGTCAGGGGGAGCCTCGGGATTCCCTCTGCAGGCGTCACTGTGGGGGCTCAGGGGGGGCAACTCTGGCTACTCACGGTCTCGCAGTCGCCGGGGAGTCCTCCCTGAAGTGTTGTCTCTCCACAAGTCGAGCCGGGGGCGTCGGGTGCAGTGTAGCAAGTCTCATGCTTCCGGCAGGAGATGTAGTTGTTTTAAAGTTTCTCCTTTGGAAACAAAGTTGCAGTCTTGGGTGAACAGGGCCGCTGTCCTCGGGAGTTTCTTGGTCCTTCTAGAGCAGGGCAGTCCTCTGAGGATTCAGAGGTCGCTGGTCCCTGGGGAAAGCGTCGCTGGAGCAGTGTCTTTGGAAGTGGGGAGACAGGCCGGTAGAGCTGGGGCCAAAGCAGTTGGTGTCTCCGTCTTCTCTGCAGGGTTTTTCAGTTTAGCAGTCCTCTTCTTCTTAGGTTGCAGGAATCTGAGTTCCTAGGTTCTGGGGAGCCCTTAAATATTACATTTAAGGGCGTGTTTAGGTCTGGGGGGTTAGTAGCCAATGGCTACTAGCCCTGAGGGTGGGTACACCCTCTTTGTGCCTCCTCCCAAGGGGAGGGGGTCACATTCCTATCCCTATTGGGGGAATCCTCCATCTGCAAGATGGAGGATTTCTAAAAGTTAGTCACCTCAGCTCAGGACACCTTAGGGGCTGTCCTGACTGGCCAGTGACTCCTCCTTGTTATTCTCATTATCTCCTCCGGCCTTGCCGCCAAAAGTGGGGCCGTGGCCGGAGGGGGCGGGCAACTCCACTAGCTGGAGTGCCCTGTGGTGCTGTACCAAAGGGGGTGAGCCTTTGAGGCTCACCGCCAGGTGTTACAGTTCCTGCAGGGGGAGGTGTGAAGCACCTCCACCCAGTACAGGCTTTGTTACTAGCCACAGAGTGACAAAGGCACTCTCCCCATGTGGCCAGAAACATGTCTCGAGTGTGGCAGGCTGCTAGAACCAGTCAGCCTACCCGGGTAGTTGGTTAAGGTTTCAGGGAGCACCTCTAAGGTGCCCTCTGGGGTGTATGCTACAATAAAATGTACACTGGAATCAGTGTGCATTTATTTTGCTGAGAAGTTTGATACCAAACTTCCCAGTTTTCAGTATAGCCATTATGGTGCTGTGGAGTTCGTGCATGACAGACTCCCAGACCATATACTCTTATGGCTACCCTGCACTTACAATGTCTAAGGTTTTGCTTAGACACTGTAGGGGCACAGTGCTCATGCACTGGTGCCCTCACCTATAGTATAGTGCACCCTGCCTTAGGGCTGTAAGGCCTGCTAGAGGGGTGACTTATCTATACTGCATAGGCACCCTGAGGGGAGTGCCATGTCGACTTAGTCTTTTTATCCCCACTAGCACACACAAGCTGGCAAGCAGGGTGTCTGTGCTGAGTGAGGGGTCCCCAGGGTGGCATAAGATATGCTGCAGCCCTTAGAGACCTTCCCTGGCATCAGGGCCCTTGGTACCAGGGGTACCAGTTACAAGGGACTTACCTGGATGCCAGGGTGTGCCAATTGTGGAAACAAAAGTACAGGTTAGGGAAAGAACACTGGTGCTGGGGCCTGGTTAGCAGGCCTCAGCACACTTTCAAATCAAAACTTAGCATCAGCAAAGGCAAAAAGTCAGGGGGTAACCATGCCAAGGAGGCATTTCCTTACAACCACACAATCTGGAACTTTACAACATCTTTCTTCTTCTTCCATTCGTCAGCCAATCAGCATTTGATGCTCTCATGGGAACAGGAACACCTTGTTTTCTTCTCACCAACAAACAATAGTCCATCGACAGCAACATTGAAATAAATTATTTTTATCAAATACTTTGTATTAATCCAAAAAGGTTTTCAGTATTTGCTTTCCCTAAGAAATTGCAATTTCATGTTTAAGGTTCTACATCATTTTGCTAAAACACAGGCTATCTCTTCATGTGATGTACAATGCCTTTGTATGATTAGAAGCATTTAGCTGAGTGAAACTAAACTACATTTGTTGTATTCTATGAAATATGCCTATGGGAAGGTCGAAACTAAAATTTTTAACATTAAGTCACTGATTTCACTTCATGTCAGCCTAGTAAAACTTTTAACAATTCAGTTTCTCATCCTAGGTCAGTTTCACAGGAAATGGTAGTTCAGCCTTTCAAACCTAATGCGTGTAAATGTGTCAGCCTAGTGCATTTCATTAAGTTTAAAATATCATTATTTTGTCAAAGGCCTACATTTTAATTCTGCACATTACTGAATTAATTCCTAATATTTTGAACATGCTCTTACAATGGCCAAGGCTAGAGAGCAGTACTGTAGTGTGTAGTGGATCAGAGATTTAGGACTTTAATAAGAGATTGCTTACGGCGACAAGAGTAAGAATATGAGGAATGTTCATTTCTCTTCAGATGAAATTCTGAAGGAACCATGTTACAAGTCATGTTTGGGTGTTGTAGCTCCTTTTGATTTGCTAAATGCCTTGCAAATATTTAATAATATTAGTTCATTAAATGACCAAGTTCATTAGAACAAATTGATTTTGGTGAATACTAAAGTAGCGGAACTCACCAGGAAAGGGCCCAGGACTATCATAACAAATAAGGATGTTCAACTCAAATCTACAAATATGCATGCGTTTCTGAAGGATTTTTCCTTTGTATTTTCCACAATCTAATGATTTGTCTTTGAGGCTGAGGAGATTGGTTAAAAAATGTGTGCACGGTCAATAGTCGGGTGCAAACCACTAAGAAAGCTATTTTAGGAAAATGCATGGGAACACTGGAATAGTCCAACCACTGTGACATGAACATCGATGTATCTGAGTTTGAAAAGTCAAAGGCTGGATCCAAGCTTGATTCACCTTGGGTAAGGTTTGGTGAAGGGAAAAATATGACTTACAGGGAGCTATTGTTAGAAAACATAGCGATGCATCAGGGAACAAAAATGCAGTATGTTAATCATCACAGGGTGAAGTGAAAGAATGTCGTGTTAGGGATGTGATGTTGGACAAGAAAGGAAGAATAACAAAGACAGGCCAGTTGGAATGTTTCAGGCCTACCAGCATCGTGTGAGTGAAAAAATGTTGTGGTAATGAAATCAGGTGATGTGTGGAGTTTGTCAAGGTTGGCTCAAGCAAGTGAGACGGTTGCTTGTGTAGGAGCCGATGATGGATTTGTCAGAGGGTCTGATGTGTGAAGAACTGAGGACAGGAAGTCAAAAATGTTCTAGCAAATCTTCTGTTTCGATGATAAACTATGAACACTCCTTGGGTCTTTCTCAAGTAGAACATAAAGCAATTTTAGACTTTCAGCTAAAGATGTAACGACGTTTTCCATTTTTTTTAATATATTGTATCTTCATCCATTTTTAAGTTCATGTTTTCTGAGGCAGATGGCTATATAACATGTAAATAGTTATAATATTTAATTGCTTTATGTACAATATGTACCCTCTTGGCCACATAAACCTTACCCAAAGTTTCTCTTCCTTTAAACATTATCCTTATGGGGGTATATCCAACCAAATCCACAGCCACACCACTGATCAAGTGAGTTTTATGGCTCCTTTAGAATAAAATAGCTAAGCATTATGCTGGCATATATTGCCAAACACCATTTCAGTCCTCTGGTACATCTTGCTTTACAGGAAATTAAGAAACAGCTAGGAAGTATACCTATGCTGAGGCACTTTGATACATGCAAAAACTACCTTAAGTACAGATGCTAGTCTCAAATGTCTCGGTGCTGTGTTATCTCAGAACAGTAAAGGTGAGGGAAGAGTGTTAGCCTTTGCCTCTCGTGCTCTTAGAAGAGCAAACTCTACAGGCACAGATATGTAGCTTGTTATTGTTGAAACATGAACAGACATCTCCAGGGGCAATCGTGTACACCTTTCCCTTGCACATCCCATCCTCGTTGCCACATGAAAAGTCTAAACAAAAAAAAGAAGCTTCTTGCATGAAGTCATGAGGTAGTAGAATTTTACTGTCCATTAGTGACATCATCGGAACAGTGTCAGCAGACCTCCAACCGCCATTGAATTTGAAGCATCCTCAATGAGGGCTGCCAACTGGTCATCCAAGTAAAATTCCTGCTCTACTGAACTTAGTAGATGGTTCCAGTTAAAAAGCATTGAGTCCCTTCAGATGCGATGGTGCACCTTCAGCCCCCTCTGCAGAAACTTTGGGAACAAAACAACATATACAACATACTCCTCTTGGTCAACAATGACATTGAGCCCATTTAATATGGGGGACGCTAATCCTGTGGCGCTGAAAAAGCTACTGTAGTATTATTGGAGTCATTCACCAAGTTATGAAAGTCCACAATACTTATAAAGCTGCTTAAACGATGGATGGAGTCAATAAACTGTTTTCCTGTGAGACATACATCACCCACAGATCCTGGTCTTTATGTATAAAGTAGAAACCATAATTTCCTTTCATTACAGTGCTGATACACTAAAAGGTATTTCAGTTAATATAAATAAATGCTCATGAATGCTAATTTAAAACTTAATTGTGAAACCTGAGAATGTTGGCTTTGGGTGTTTTTATTGTGAATTCCTGAATTATCTGTTGTCATGCAGAGAAAGGCCCCTTCATTACTAGGTGTTCTTCTGGCTAAGTCTGTACAGGTATCTTTGTTGTGATTCTTTTTTGTTTGGTTAATAGGAGTGGAAGACACTATAGTGTGAGTCTCAGGTCAGAGCTTATGGGGCCGTGTGCGGCTTTTCTCCCTACTAATCTTTTTATTATTATCATGATTGTTTCTGTGTGTCAGGTGATATAAATGCAATGGTTCTTGGGACACATATTGAACTGGTGATGGACCGAGGTGCTTACCCTGACAAAATTCATTATTTTTGCATTATTATTTTTTTATTTACATGGGCAGTTAATTAAAACTATTACACGTATAACCTCAGAATACAATCGGATAATATAATCATGCAAACATCCATTTAAAAATCAATAATTTAATACAAGGTTTATAACCTCTAAAGAATAACTTACCTTGCAAAGCAATCTTTAGAAACTATTCTCTCTGCTTAAAAACAGTTAATCCCTTCTTAGTTCTACTCTTAACTCCTTGGTCAACTAGGTCTAAACACGGTAACTGCTGGTTATTGCAAGATAGAGTGCTCATCCAGTACTCTCGGCGGCGTGGAATCATACACATTTAGCAGAACCCAGCGAGGACAAGAGAGACTCCTAACGTGCCTCATCTGTGCATATTCAATGTTTAATAAAATACGTACTGCCTCTTAAAAATATCTAAAATGTGAAAAATTGTGGTGTTCGTGTCGCCTAAGCATTTTTTGATAGCTGCAGTCTACATTCTGAATGAGGCTGAAAAATGCATAACCTACCTCCCTACTCCATTCAAAAAGTGCTGTTTGCTACCTGCAGCTTCGTGTTCCAGCAGCCTATAATGATGACTCAGAGGTTGTGCAAGTCCTAGGAGACCCTACAAGAAACAATCAGTCAGTTAGTTGGCCCTTTTACGTCTCTAATGAGACACAGAGCATGCTTAGCTGCAACAATCCCAACGGATCAATGTCACAGTCAACAAAACACATATTTATACATGTTAAAGAACAGTTGGACATGCTAGAAAGAACTCAATTAACTTTAAGAAGCCTAGCATGCACCGCCAAAAAGTTCAACAATTTATCTGTGGATCAGCAGAGTCGAGCGCTTTCATAAGAGCCGGACGGCAGGATTGTACTCCTCGATCAATGAAGGGCCATTTCAACAACTGGATGCAGAGATTCTTTAATGTTGGGCAAATGCAAACCAGGTGGATAATGTCCTCCTTCCCAGCACCGCACAGTCTACAGGATATCGCACCGCAGTGCCTCCATGTGGCTTGATCAGCCAGTGACGGCAAGGACCCTAATCGTTTGGCTAGCATCTGTCATTTTAGGTATACTGGATACGCTGTACTCAGATACTGTGCTTGTTCAAGAGAGTTATAATTGTGCATGACTATCCAAGCATGTGACTGTGCCAAAAATGTATGTTTATCATCCAGTAGAGAGTGTAATTTTGCTAGTCTATTTATCACACCTCGGAAGAGGGGATACGTCTGGTTGGAATTCCATAGCGCTAGCGTTTGTGTTTCCTGTAAGGAACACATTCAGTATTGACTGTATACTGAGTTAGGGTCATTAACCACAGAGTGCCATATGCGCTTACTAGTGAACCTAGATGGTTGGATCGAATTGTATATCATGACTTGATGGCAAAATACTTTCTTGCCAACTGTTGCTGCACAAGACCAAATTCTAGTCTGACTTGAGCAGATGACGCACTCCGAGGGAAGCCAAAAACATGTTATGTAGATCTTACTTTGTTGTTGATTTAGAGTTAAGGTATCCTTTCCATTTAGTGCTGCACTCCCTTAAGCCACAGATGGTATCAATTTTGCAGTCATGACAGCCAGCAAAGGACCAAATGAGGGGCCATCCAGCTTCTTTGCAATGGCACAAAACGCGATTGTCAGTGCCTTGCATTCCCGTATTATATGTTGCTTATGTGCCGAAAAGTTCAACTTATTATTAAAATATAGACCCAGGTATTTATAATGGGTGACTTCTTCCAAGGTTGCATCAGCTAACTTGAGATTAAGTGCAGAGCCAAGGTGTTCCACATGGACATCGTTTTTAATTTAACAGTATTGATTTCCAATTTATTCACCTGAGCAAATTCACCTATGGCACTGACTGACGTCTGTAAACCCACTCTTGTATGGTTGAAAAGGACAATATCGTTGGCAAATGGGGGATGTGATATAGATGGCAGGGACAACTTTGGCGGGTGAGAGTTGATCTTGTCTAGGTTAGGTGACAAGTCTGTCATAAACAAGTTAAACAGATGACGAGCGAGAACACACCCATGTTTGAGGCCAATATTAGTTGGAATTTTCCTCAAGAGCCTCGTGCCATTCGCTAGCTTAATGTCTTTTCATTTAGTGATTAAATGGCTTGAAGGATTTTTTTGTGCAGGCCCCAGGTTCTTAGCTTTCTTCATAGGAGGGATCTGTCCACCCGATCACAAGCACTTTTGAAATCTATAAAACACAAGTGCAATTTTTTTCCTGGAGCATTTCAATTTGTCGGCTATCGATGTTAAGCACGGTATATTTATCATGGTACCGTAGCCCTTCCGAAACCCAGTCTGGTTAAAGGGGACCAAATTGACCAAATTCAACCATGCTACCAGATCATTATGTGTTAAGATAGCATAATATTTGGCCTCTAAATTAATTAGAGCTATAAGTCTATAGTTCGCTGGCTTTGATCGATCCCCACTAGTGAAGATTGTGTTGATAGTAGATTCTCTCCAGCTGCCTGGATGGCAGGGCTCAGCTCAGCATCATAATATAAGGCTGTGAGTGTCTCAGACCAATATTCTGGGTCTGACTCAAAAAGTACCTGCGGAATACCATTGGGCCCGGGTGTTCCATCTCTACGCACCTTTCTGATTACTGAGTTACCACAGCCATTGTATAGAGGGGAGCAAGAAAATCATCTTGCATATTGCTCGATTGAAATTGCAGAAGGATGTTTATCACGTCTTCACTATCGGCACGGCAAAGACCTTGAACCATATAACCCTTGTGCCTTGTGAAGATTTCAGTTAGGTAGACTAGCCAAAATAACTCTTGCCTCCCAAGCCATTCCATTAACAGTTGCCCAGAATGCCCTGGCATTTGATTGTTTGGAGTTAAAGAGTAGTCTTGCTCAGAATTTCTTATGCCTCTCTTTCTGTTCTTGCCATACCTGTTGCTTATAGTTCTTTCTCAAGATTTTTATGGTCTTGCATCTAGAGGGTTGCACATTTTATTTCCGGATTTTTTTAAGCTCTCTCCTCAGTTCTAGTCTTAGCATTCAAGTTTTGGCTAATAGAGTTGTGGATGGCCAAGACATCAGATCCGACACTGGCTAAAAAAGGTGTGGAGCCAAATTATATCAATCTTGTCAAAAAGATAGTCTAGACATCTACTGCTGTCATACATAAGGGTATTGTGAGGTGTAGTGCCAGTTTTACTTTATCCACCAGCCTCGGCAAGGAGCGATGTGCCAATATTAATCACTTCAGATTAATAGATAAAAGTCTACCTGGAACCGCTGACCCAGGACCGTACCCAGTTACATTCAATGCCAACTCTGTATGCTGGTAGGAATGGTCACTTTGCAGCTTAGATTAAATTTTACACTTCCTCGTCGGGAATAAAAGCCGGAGGGTCACAATGGTATAATCAATTGTTGATCCGGAGGTCGAGGTGTAGTGAGTAAACTTAAGTGAAATATCATTGTTGGGTTGGTCTTCTGATTAAGGACTCTCATGCCCAGGTGTTCTAGTGCAGCAACAAATTCCTGACCAATACGATCCGGTTGCTTCAAGGGATGCTTCCGGGGATGACTCACCATGGGGCATTTTTTTGCTGCCAGCTGCTAGTTAATATCTGGAGTACAAATTAAGTTGGCATTAAAGTCACCTGTCAGCACAGTTTCCCAGCTTGGATGGGTAAATCTAACTTCAGATATCTCGAGGAGTAGTTTGTTTACGAGGATTGGCATAAACATTAAATAGCACAACAGGCGTTGCCCGAGGAACATTCCCAAAATTAAACTTAACCTGCAGCTCATCAGAAGATATTTGTAATTGTTCTGAAGTTGATTGTAAGGTGGTTGAAACATAAATCACCAAGCCACCACAGAGTCTACCAAATTTATGTGGTTTCTTGACATTAATGTGATGAAGAACATAGCCCGTTAAGTGGAACGGGTGAGTCAGCCACGTTTCTTGCAACATGACCAAATCATATCTGCCATGTGTTGCTAAGGTAAAACCATCATGAATGATGTATTTTGCTCCTGCAATATTCAACGAGATGATATTAATGATGATTGCCTGAACCTTGGTTGCCACATCATCTTTAAGGGGTCACTTTTTCCTTGGAGCATTAAAAGTGAATACTATCCATCGCCATTCCTCAGTGGAGTCATTCCTTCCGCGAGCATGCCGGTGAAAACCCGTAGTTACCGAACCACAAGCTTGCTGTAGAACAGAGTATACAGGAGGAGGAACTAGATCGATATTTGGCTGCAATGTGGGTTCCCTCCTTACTTGGGACCTAGTCAATCATTCTGAGGATAATGGCCCTTGAGGAATCTGCAAAGAAAAGTGTTCAAGGGGTTAGTAGGAATCGTTTTTGGCCTGATCATGGGGACGGGACCAGTAGAGGGAAGGGATATCACTGCTTTAAAGGATTAGTGAGAACTATGCCCCAGGATTCAAACTGCTGATTTGCATCTAGAATCTAGAATTATTGAGGAATTTCTGCCGTTCTCCCCGAAGTGAGGGTTTGCTCCAGACTACAAGGGCTGCAGCTTGGAAGAAATTTCATTGATATTAGACTGGATGATTTAATATGCTGAAACGATGGCATCTCTGCAAGCAATCTCCGGTTATTTCCTCTATTTATTTTTCACCATGATCTTATCATTAGAAATCAACTTCACTTCATACAGCCTTCTACCTGAACCTAGCTCAGGACAGCCACTCGGCAAGCTTTGCACTGACGAGAGTGTCCTTGAGTCGGGGAGAGTATTGTCTACAATACATTGATGATTTTGAAGGGTTACCGCACTTGGAGCTGGCCCGAGTAGTTTGTCAACAGATACTACTGGAACGTATTTCACTATTGTCTCTTCTCTAGGCCATTTCTCTTTCCCATGATTTTTCAAGAATCTTTAGTCTTTGGGGCTAATCATAAACCATGGTTTGTAAAACATGGTACAAAACAGCATATGGGAGATCATTGTTAAATCATCCATCAAATTCACACTATGGCCCTAACTACAACTCTCTGTATGGGGCAAACTTCCAATAATCAAGATGGCTACGGTACCAAGATTCAATTGGTATCTGGAATGCCTCCACTTGTTATTCTGAAATTTCTGCAGAGCGGACTTGAAGCAAAGATAAAAACATTTGTTTGGGCAGGAAAAGACAGAGTGCCCTCCTCTAAAGTTTATGTGGCCACCACCACCTCAACTCCATTAAATGGCTATCCATTTGAAGTCACATCAACTCTCAAATTGCATGTTTCCCAAAGCCTGTAAAAGCCCTTTGTTGCCGACAATAGAAGAAGCTTTAATGGTGGAACATGACCACCTTAATTGGCTCTATGGGATGAGACTTATATTCTAACATTGTGTGAAACTGAATCTGCATTCCATGTTCACTGCATGACACTACACCAACAGACAAATAAAGGTTCGTAGATGTAGCCATTCAGAAGCACCATTGTGGAGCAATACAAAGGTACCAATAGACAAGAAGCCCATTTTGTATATGGAGTGGTCTTCTTAAGGGATCAACTCTGTACAGGATGTTTTATGTTAAGTCAACTTCAGATCCTTTCAGAATTTACAATTTGAACAGGGGATAGCCTCTTTTTAACACTGGAGGTACATTATCTAGTCCACTGCTTAAAATATCTACTGGTGCATATGCCGAATGACCCTTATCTTGTACAATTCACTCCTTTATATGGCATGGTGTTCATCATTTATGGCACCTTTATTGAACCATTTTTTAAGCAGATGGAAAACACCCCCCAAACAAATGATTACTCTTTTAAAAAAAATAATTGGAGAATACTAGTTTTCATCTTTCAAGTGGACTGCTTTATATGGGATTGTGACAGCCACTTGTGAGATGTAAAAGCGAAGTTAATTACTGAACTTAATCACCCCCCTCTGTGGAAATGGAGACCTCCATGTTTGAAGTGAGCTACCTTGCAAATGATGCACACCTTTGGAGGTAAAAGCACACACATTCTTCACACGCATTCTTCATGTCCTGTGGTCATCCTGTGTACTGAAGGGTATTAGTCAGTTGTACGGTTGAATGGTTGAATTATTTTCTATTGTTCTTGTAAAACTCATGGCTACCTTGAGGCCTCCTAGCGCTAGAAGCAACACTGCACTAGTCACACAACCATGGGAAGGATGGGACTAGTTCCTAAACATTCTTGGGAAGGGAGGAACTAGATCTTAAACAGACATGTTTTTAGAGCCTTATGAAAAGGGACTTCATGGTCCATTTGGCATAACTCTAAAGGTAGGGAGTTCCAAAGTTTGGCAGACTGGTGCCTCAGGATGTTCATGAAAAGGTGAGTAGCAGCATTTTGGCCTGTAACCTCTTTAACACATAACTGGGAGAAACGAAATACAAGCCATAGTCGAGGTGTGAGATTACAAGGGCCTGGACAATCAGCCTTCTGGATAGGGAAGGGGAGGAGGTGAAGGACCTTTCTCAGCATTTTAAGAACGCCGAACCAGCTCGCTGCAAGCTTTTTTTTGCTTGATGGTCCATGGTGAGATTGTTATCCAGCCACATCCCATGCTTTATATCAGGCTTTTTGGGCTCAGAAGACTCCCAAGCCAATCTTTCTAGAAGGTCGGAGCCTGGTTTCTGATGCTGATGCCTAGCAATATGACCTCTGTCCTGTCTTGTCTTTATTTAGCTTTAGCTAACAGTTTGTCATCCAGCTGGCTACTTCGTGAAGACAAGGGGGCAATCGGAGGTGATTTGAGCTGGAATCTGGGGAGATTGACATATCTAACTGGGTGTTGTAGCATAGAAGACCAATAACACACAGGAACGTAAAATTTCAGCCAGGGGGTGCCTATATAAGTTAAAAAGGATGGCGTTCAGGGCAGAGCCCTGAGGCTCCTCGCAGCTCAGTTGTAGACTGTCGGGTAGCAGGACTGATCTAGTACCTGGAATGTTCTATTCTTGAGGAAAAAGTTGAGCCATTATAGTGGCATCTGTGGGCACAATTGCTGAGAAGATGCACTGCTACAGAATATGTTTTATATAGGGATTCCCACAAGTCACTGGTAATAATGGCAAGCAAGTTTGTGGCCAAGACCTATATTCCGAGATACTGGATGTTTTGTTAGCAGCTCTGATTATCGAGAAATGATCAATTGAAATCACTAAAATAACCTCTTATTAGAGGATAATCTACAGGGTAAGCTCCATGTCTCTGAAGGGGTTCATTTACCTCCTCTGGCTCGGAGACTGCCTGAACCTGGATACCTAATGTTAGGGGGCCTTACCCAATGCGATTAATATTTAATGACTGCATCTATCATATTTCACAGTTATGTTTTATTATACCTTCCCCTGTTCCCCATCCTCACTCGTTGGTCCTCCCCACTTAGCTATCCTGGCTCTGGAACATTCTGAGACTAATTTTTTGAAAAAAACTTAACATTTAGTTTTTTCTTTCACTGTTGTTAGCATTGTGATTGTATTCCATTTGACTGTGTTTAGCTATTTCTGTCTGTAAATGTCAGTAAGAATTAATAAACAGAAAAATACGCTGTGTTGCATTACATTGCATTATGTGCCAAAATATTACCTGCAAACTATGCATGAAGTATGGATCTCCAGGTGCATTATATTAGTAATTGGATTCGGGAGATGTAAAGTAACTAGCCATGGAAGAAAGTAGAACATCATTGGAGAAGATGCAGTAATCAGGTGGGGTATGCCTCATCTTAGCATCATGTGGGAGAGAGGTGTTAAATAGTTCCACACTGCTGGGGGCACCAGAGAGCCATGAAGCAAAATGGCCGCTCTCTAACATGGCTCTGCCAGCCAAGGAATCCACACTGATCCCAGCTGCAGTATACATGCTATGAATAGTTTCTACAGAGACCTGTACCTCACTAGGGTGCTGCATGATCCCCTGCGCCTAAGCAAGTTCTTTGACTCAGTCCAACTCTTCTGGTTCGATTACACTCATTGAAAATATCTTGATGTATCCTTCACTGCCGAGGATATTATTCAGGTTATTCAGAGTATGCCCGGAAATAAATAGCTTGGCCTCAATGGCCTGACCACGTCCTTCTATAATAAATATACTCCAATTCCTGCCCCTTCCGACTGGCAGTCTAAGAAGAGGATCTTGGAATTGGTGAGCTGTTACCTTCCTTGTGCAGACCAGTTATTGCCACCATACTAAAACCCAGTAAACCACCAGACTGCTGTGTTCCCTATGCCCCCCTCTCCTAATAATCATTAGAAAGTCCTTGCAAAATTGATTGCGACACGCACACTGCCACTCCTACTGGATATTGTTCTACATGACCATCCAGATTTATTCCCAGGTGTTGCACAGCTCTCAATTCGCACACGATGTTCACTCTCATTCATTCTATAAATCTCCAGCTTAGTTCTGCTGCTATCCTACTTGACGCCACTAAGACTTTTAATTATTTAGAGTGGCCTTATTCATTCCAGTTGCTGACACATATTGGATCCAGTGCACATTTTCTTGGCTGGATTAACCTTCTATGCATGATCCTCAGTGCTAGGTTACATATTATTGGTGAGATTAACTGCCCCTTTCACATTTCCAGGAGTACTATTCAGAGATGCCCTCTACCGCACATCTTATTTGCTGTTGTGATGGAATCCCTGGCAGCCCAGTTGCTGAGGCACCACTCACATAGAGGCTTTTCCTTTCTGGAAGAATACTTGTCTCAATGTTTACAGATGATGTTACGCTCTATATCTGTGACCCTGCGACCAACATCTCCCCATGATTCATGAGATCATCAGCTTCAGTGCCCGTGCTGGTATTCTTATTAACTGTTCTAAATCTGTGATCTTCCCGCTCACTCTAGCAACAGCCAGATTTGACTCTGACCTCCCATTGCAATGTTCACTATCTTGGAGTATAGATTATTGGATATGTAGAGGAACTCTGGAGGGTGAACTACAGCAAGATGATGGCCTGGCTACAGGACCAAACCCTGGTCTGGTCCAGACTGCCATTGTCCATGTCGAGAATGATTGCCATTGATAAAATGATTGTACTCCCCAAATTCCTCTGCTTATTCATCAATATTCCCATTCCTCTCATGGCACAATTCCTTCTATGACTCCAAACTAACCTCATAGCTCTGGCCTGGGCTGGCAGGCAGCTGAGAGTCACACGAGAAAGACGGACCCATCCCTTCGAACATGGCGATCTCTGTGCCCCTGATATGGACCTATATTATCATTGTGTGCAGGTGCAGTTTGCACACTATTGGCTGTACACTTCCTAATTCCAGACACACAAACTGTTGAGTCTGATAGTGTAGCCCCTTGCCTGATGAGTCCCGCTTTTTGCTTACCAGCATAGTGGATGCGGTGACTTGCATGATGTGGGCATGGGAGAGGCTGTGCTTGACTTGATTGGCAGTATTTGCTATAAATACCACTCCCTGGACACCCTATGCTCCCCACTGTGACTGACAAGGTGTCTGCTGTCAATTAGAATGACTGAAGCGCCACGCATTTGGTGACCTCTATCCGGAAGGACAATTCCTGAGTATATTCTGGATACAGGGTATACACACAGACCTAGACCCCTTCCACAACAAAGGTGCTATGGCTGTGCCCAATCCATTAGGCTCTCGCCGAGCTATAGGCTCTGCCTCCTGCACACTAAATTCATACACAGAATGTATTTACACCTGATCAGTTATATAAAATGGGATTCTCCGAGGCCAGGTGGTGTTATCGTGCGCAGCTGACAAAGTCCCTCGCATGGGACTGTCCTGCAGCTGCCCAGTACTGGTCTGATATATTTAATACTTTTGCCTTGATCACTGACGAATATCCTCCAAGATCATCACTAGTAGCCCTTTTGGGATATGTGAAAGAAATTCCACCCAGAGTTTGCCACCTTTTACTGGAATGCTATTTCTCCTGGCTAAGTCCAAAGTTGCCATTCATTGGTGCCTACTCCCCGCTCTCAACCTTAAGTGCTGGCTACATGACTAAGCATAGTGTCAGAAATGGCTTGAGGCATATTGGGAGATGGTGCCAGTGCGCCCATTCCACAAGGATTTCTGGTCCCCTGATCACTTCTCTGTCTTCTAATATGGAAGCCAAAGCTGATGAGGATGATTCCAGTCCCTGAATGAGAGGTGAAAATTGCTATCAAGTGTTGTCAAGTCTGCATCAGCCAGCACCGTGCTCCACGCACCGGGGGGCTGTTTCCTCTCATACGTTTAGTGATGTCTCCTGCTGATTCCTGTTTACTGCAACTCCATGCACCATCGCCAGTGTGCTCTAATGTATGTTAAGCTACCTGTGATACTACTGATCACTTTGCTATGTACTCTGTTCTGCTGCTTGTGAAGACCTTCCCTTGCTGTTCTGTTCATCTGTAATAATACCCCATTAAAAAACATAGTCCCACTCTATTTATTTTATGATTTTAGTATTTACTGGGAACACGCACAATTACGATGTAAAAAATGGCTGAGTAGCCTTGGATGGTCTGTGTAACTGAAATATTCTGAGGTCAAAGTAAAAAATTGAAAGAACAGCAGTAGTGCTAACTTTAAACCTCTTGTTAGGTCTATAACCAGCGAGACTGAAAAACAAACAATCTACAAACCTAATTTTATTATGTACCTAATCATTTAAATTAGCATAGTCTGACTGGTAGCAAACAGAAGACAGTGGGAATGAGAAGTATGCATATATAGGAGCAAACCTTACTCAGATATAGCAGTAGGATTCTGAAAAGTGTGTGTGCACTGTGGTGCAAGTATGCAGTGCCTCGAATTGCTGAGGAATCTAACTCGGGTGCAGGCTGGAATGGTGGTGTTTGAGCACAGTGGCTGCACCCAGAGGCCCAAATGCTACCTGTACAGGTCCAAACAGAATAATTCCCTTTACTTCCTACCCTTCACCCGGTTTGCCATGGAAAATTAGATTATAGAGGTCTTGGGGGTCGGTTCAATGCAAAACCTGCAAACGCAAGGGGAGTCCCCAAGACAAGATGGCAAGCTGTGCTTTTTCCTGTATGGCCCCAGCTAAATCTCCTATTGTGAAGCTTGTCCTGTGTGTAACCTCATAGGTAGAGCTGTTTCTGATAATGCCCGTCACCTGGCTCGTAGATGATGTTCAGGGAGTGTGCAGGACTTTTGCTTTCACAACAATGTAGATGCAGATAAGAGACCTGTAGGTTTTTGCCAAATCATACAGCGCTACCTCTGTAAACAGCAAACATTCAGTCAGCTTTAGAGCTATGAACAATCCTGCTGTCACACCAATGGTGTAATACAGGCCCCTGTGGTGCGGGGGGCCCTAAGCACAGTACCCTATGCGTGGACGGCAGGGTCCCTGACTGGGTGCAAGGGAGAGGGGGTCCCCTCAAGGTACTTTGCAGGTGGGTCCCCTCAGATTTCTTTACGCCAGTGTGTCACACTGCTCCTACACATGCTTATTCATCTGCTGCTGTTAGATGGGAAAATGCCACTAATGTTCGGGGAACAAATCCTCTATTACACCACTAGATCCAGTTTCCTGGGCACCAGGGAACTTGGGGGCTACCCCGCTCCATTCACTGGAGTGTCCCCCACTGGTGTCCTGGGACCTCAGCACTAGGGGACCCAAAACTGGATAACCAAGTACTCCTCTCCAGCACTTGACTTTCTCAGATTAGCGAGGCAGAGCAGTGCAAGGCTTACTCAAGGAGGTGAGGTGAGTTTAGACGTTCAGAATGCAGGGTACACTGTACTACCAGCTAATAAGATCAATGTCCAGTCAGTGCTTTACTTTTGAAAAAGAAAAGTCTTTAATACACATGAGAGAAATACACTACACATAAAACTAGGATAAACAGTTAAGACCAGACATCTCTACTACCCTCTGGGCCAGAGTTCTGACCCCAAACAGTATTATAGTGCCTAGACACTAAACACTATACAAATACAGTTATCATGTAGACACACAATTATCATAGCATATTACAGACCATGTAGCACAGAGTTGCCCTCATTTGCTAGAGCCATGATGCCATTCCTTGTATAGCAATGGTGTAGTTTCAGCATATGATGTGAAGTCAAAGGTTCCAGATCAGCCCCAGAACCCACCACCCAAAGAACAGAAGTAGCCTCCCATCCTTAGCAAGGACACCACTTTGGTGGTGTCAGGGATCTGATCACAGGTGCCTGATGTCTTGGCACAGTTTACGGAGTCCGACTTGACCAGTAGCCACTGGCTAGCTGTAGGAGGGTATTAGGTGGCCAGAGTGCCAGTACACCCTGGTACCCCCATGTTCAAAAAGAGAAAGGTACCACAGGACACTCTTCCCCAGCTACAGATTGTAACTGGAAGTATCACAGGCTACAACAGCACAGGGAAGGGGTCTGGGCAAAGAATTGGTGGAATCAAGCTTCCCCGTCTCCCTCTGTCTCTGTTGATGTGCTGCATGCTTCCTTATCTTGAGCAGCTGTTTGCAATTTCCTTGTCTTCCAAGCTGATGCCTCGCAAACAGCTGATCCTCTGCTTCTGCATTCAGACTGATTATTGATCCTTTTGCTTTTTCACAATTGGCAAATTCCTTCTGAGCAGAATCCGTCCATCACAGAGAAACCGTCCATCACAGAGAAAACTCTCAAGTTCAGACGCGATGAGCAAGCTTCCTTGCCTTTACACTGCAGGCCCATAGCTGTCTTCTGTAGATGTTTTTTAGAACCAAAGACCAGTCTTGAACAACCACTGACCACTCATGCCAGACTTTTATCACCTCTGATTGATAGGCTGATCTAATCAGAGAGTCTGGTGCTTTTGTATCCTGGGTGCCCCTCCATTCATGAGACCTATCTCTGTCATGCTCACTGCGTGTCTAAGACATATATAGGATGAGTTACTGGGCTTCAGGACAGGCTCAGGGTATCAGCCTGGGCTATTCTCATAAGAGGAATTTCAATTAACTCCAGACCAAGAGGCACAGACCATCATCCCTCCTAGCAGAGTTAGGACAGCTAAGCACAGATAAGAGCAAGTGTCTACCCCAGCCCACCAAGCTTCTCCAAGGAACAGGGAGGGGGACAGGGAGCTGGAATGTCAAGCAGAACAGCTGAGCTCACATTGAACACAATGCCTCACCTCACCACTCTCCCCTAGGGAACATAGTGGCTCTCAGACACACATTCCAGGTAGACAAAGGCAACATGACAACAGGCAAATAAGACTGCACATACTTGATCAGGAGGGTGGCTAGTACCCCTCCCCCCACCAAGGGTACAAGGATATAGGTATCCCTGACTATAGATTTATTGCTTCTACCACTGCGTTGGTAGAGAGGGCAGTAGTAACTCTCTGTGAAATCGGGATGCACTATGAATGCTGCACTCGACCTCACAGCTAAGCTCTTGGGTCTCAGTTCATGTAAACAGGGAGATCCTCAGTGGACATACATATTTGTCATGTTCACTGAGGTAGGGATCCAGAAACCATACAGTAACTTTTAATACACTTGCCTGTAGATCACCATAAGGCAGGGGAGCACGCTCTCCAGAGACATGCAGAAGACTTACCATCCCAACACACACGTAAACATAATGAGAGATTGAGTCCATCTTACACTTAATTTTAAGATGGACCCCTCTGTGTCTCTTACTTAAAAAAGATATGCTCTCATGCAATTTTGGGTTGGAATGCCATGAATCGAAGGAGAGCAGTTTTGCCGGCTCTACCTGCACATGAACAGGATTCATTTTGGTAAGAGACTTGTAGAGCAGGACACCTTAACTTCTAGGTGATGAATGTCACCTGTGGCACATGAATACCTGAAATATTCTGGCATACATGTTCAGAATGTTATGTAATTCATGTCTGCACTTTTGGGATCCCCCGATCATAGTGCGCTCCAGACTGTAGGAGTAAGCAAAGATAATGTTATATTTTCCCTTTCTGTGACATTAAAATGAATGATCCAGTGGATCTTTTAAAAATAGATTAAAAGAGATACAGTGTATGGACAAAGAATGGGAAGGAGTATCTTTTATTTATGTGTGTATAACTGTTCATTTTTTTTTAAGTGTATTGGCAGTTGAAATAGTACAGACCAGAAGAAGATATAAGGTGATAAAATCACTAATCAACAGTCCTCAAAAGGCCTGTGTCCGATATGTGTAATTAATCTGTTTGGAGTGGATGACCATTCCAAAGAAACAAGCAAATCTACATTTGGTAAGAGATTACAGTCAAAAGGAAATGTTCCCCAGGTTTATTAGTCTGGGTAGAGGTTGTATCTCCAGGGGTCCCAGAACTTACTTCTTTACGAGGACATCCCTTTGCCTTTTAGGTGAGGAGCTCAAGAAACAGACATTTGTTTGTGCCCGGTATTCACACAGAATGGAAACCGCATGGAGTTACTAGAATTGAGCAAGGCAGAATTTGACATGTAGAACATCCTTGGGCAGGGGCATGAGGAAGTCCTGCCATTCGTCTTCATTTGGCTCGGCCATGTCACCCTCACATACCTCTTCCTTAGATGAAAATCAGTCAAGGGGCGTAATGACCAGGGACTTTGTGACCTCGCTTCCACCACGATCTCCACTTCAAGTGTGTTGAAATCTTCAGTGTTCTTGCCTCATGAAGTAGGGAAAATTGGTATGACATAACTGGAGATGGAGGAATAACTTAGCTTTGTGAAGATTAAAATAGTGGATCACATTTGATATGGTCGGATCCTACTTAACCCCAGGTAACTGGGTTGGGATTTCTTCTCATTTTCGGTAGCTACTAAACATAACTGATGTTACTCCTAGATCTAAAAGTCTGTTTGAATGTAATGTGAATAGACATTATTTGCCTCATAACTGAATGCATTTCTGTTTCTGTTACAGGCTGGGCTGAAATAAAGATATCCATTTTGAAGCACATTTCCAAGATGTTGAAGTCAGTCGCTAAGTACTTAGAAAGTTTCTAATTAGATGAGTTACCTTCTATTGTAAATTGATATTATTTTTGTACCTGTAGAATTAATACACATACACTATATATTTTTGCACGATATAGAAATTAACACATTATTGAAAGTAGTAGGATCTAAATATGTAAAACAAGTGAATGCGCTATAATTTCACAGTTTCTTTGAACTGGGTTATAAGGACTGATCAGTACTCTGTATCTCCAAAACGTATTAGGAGACAAAATATAATGAAAGTGTGTGCTGACTTTTCCACGTAGCTTTCCTATGGCTGCAAGGTTGTTTACAAAGCTTTTTTCACAGCAATTTCCATCTGTAATTTATAAGGGAAACGTTTTATCTTAACGCTTACTTTGAAATATAATTTACTTTGTGAAGTTTGATTAAAACAAAATAGTTTGCTAGAGCGTGACGACAATACTGGTTATGTTTTTTCTTGATTTTTGTATTGACTCAGCCTGTGAATAAATTATTTGAGAATTTGTGCAATTGAGTACTCAAACAAAATAGCTACATAGGTAATATGTAACATCCACCAGCGCTCTCAAATATTATGTATCAGTTCGATAAGGTTGTGAAAATGGAACGTGCCGAATACAGTACAAAAATTATATAATTTAAAAAATGCTTAAGCATTGTCATTCCTGCGGATGCTTAACTCTAGGCGTGTTCGTTGCAGTATGGTTTGAGCGTAGAATGGTATATATCTTATTAATTTATGAATAACTGTGCTACCTGTTTCTACGTTATGCTATACGGCAGACTGCAAGACAGGATATTGGTAGAAAGCACAGAGCTGTGAGAAAGCCCATAACACAGACGCACGCACATGCATAAAGACATTCTCACGATCTCTTTAACACATTCTCACCCACATGCACACAACGTACATATAGAAACAGTTTTTCACTTAACATAGGTGTCAGATTGTCACATTCCAGCCCCCGGAGCTTAACTTCTAATTATACTAATAATGCATAAAAAATGGTCCAAAAAGGAGGGTGGAACCTGCCACTTACAATGGGGCCTCCCCAGTGTTCTTGACTCTTATTTTGCCACCTCCGATGCCAGGAGTCGCAGTGGGCAAGCCAGGGGTCGTAGCTGCGACCCCTAAATGACGTCCATGACTTTACTCCTACTTTTGGGCTAATATGCTTCAAAATAGACTACTCGGCGCATGGTACAGCCATAGCATTCTCCTGCTGAATGGATGTGGCTGATTTGGTACACTTACCCTTCAACCAGCACTTTGATTTTACACAAACCCTGTGACTTAAGTGGCATAACTTTGATTACAGCACCCCCAACCTCCGCTCGCACACACACTGACAAATGCCCCAGCACCAGTGCATGGAGAATATTTTAAAACAGAGTTAAAAGGTTCCTGCGGATCTGCACAGATCGCCAACTCTGACTATTGGAGCAAATTCTATCCCACTTCTTTGGCATAACATACAGCAGCAGTATGTGCTCTTGCCCGTAAAAAGATGCACAGACTCTGCTCACATCACCAACTATGACTGCCGTAGTTGTAGTAATTTCCATAAGAGGATGCATGACCTCTGGGCACGTTACCATCCAGACTGCATGTGAATACGCTCTTTTGGTGAAAAAATACACAGCATTCCACCCTACCTCTGCCCAGGCCGACACTTTGTAGGTGCTTATAAACGCATGAAAAACTCTGCCCCCAAAGAGTGATGAATACTTCGGCACCAGTAACAACGAACGACAATTTTTCACATAACATATTACACAAACTATCTTGGTATAATCGAACACAGCACAAATATTGCCGTTTTGTTGCGTATCAATCACTGTGCTGCAACAGCACTTACCACAAGGACGTGTCACACCGTAGCATACAACAGAACATACAGCATACAATCTTAACCCACATGTACATCATGTCATCAGCTGTTGTGGGACCAAGAGCGCTCTTCATCTTCACCCAAAGGGCTCACAACACAGCACCTTTCCAATCAGACTTTCAATTTGCCTTTAACTAGACAGACCCCTGACAACGTCACGGAAACAACATCACACCAAATTCATGCAATCAGTAAAAGAAAATCAGCTCAGCAGAAATCCCTCCGCTTCACACCAACGTAAAAATTAGCATCATGCAGGTGTCAACTGAAACCTAACAACCCCTCACTCGCACAAAGGTACTTATTGGGATAGCAGTACTGTTAAAACAACGATCTGCACAGGCTTGGCAACGGACATCGAGGCAATGCCATACTACTGGTAGAAAGAGGTGCACAAATGCTGAGAACACAAAACAGCAGAACGTGGTAATAGCGTACGAATCGCATGCCTTGGTGAAATGTTGCATTTCTAGTCCCGAGTCCGATACTTGCTACTGATGGATATTATTTGTCTTTCAATGTTTCCCCTCCACAAAGACACTTACTTTTACCGGAAAATGCTTGGAGAGAAATGTTTCTTGTAATTGTTCTATAAATGCAACGGGAAATTTAAACACATCACCGCTGACCTTGAGAGGCTCGAGCGTCCTTGAAAGAGCGCGCCTGCCGAACAGATACACAGCGCGCGGGAAGTGAATCATTCCTTCTGCAGTCCTTCAAGGGATGTATAGAAAGAGCACGGACCCGCATCAACTTAACCTTAGCTGAGTCTATGTACTTAACAAGTGTCTGCGGAAAAGCATGCGTGTTTCGATCAGCCGGGTCACCGTCCGTGCATTTGGAGACTGGAAAACATGTATTGAAAGTTTGGGTGCCATAGGGTTTGAGGCTATGAACGGGCGCGTTTGGCGGTTTGAACATGAGTAATAGGAAATTAAGTGGGCAGTTCAACCGAAGCTTGAACCAGAGGTTACTGCTACAGTTCATGTTCTTCAAGGTAGATAGGGAAGAACCACAAAACAGCTCCAGGAATTTCAGACTGTTTCATCAAGGGCTGAGAGCCTGCGGAGTGCTGGAAGGAAACAGTCAAGAAAAGCACCTTGAGGCTTAATTTCAGCTTGCTGGCATGCAGATTGTTACCCTGAAACCAATACAAAGATTTACGATATATTTAACACAAAGTCCCTGATAAACTACTGAAACAGCCTCAATGATCCCGATACAAGGGTCACATTAGTTTTCGGACTGAAACAATCTAACCAAAGTTTACTTCTTTGAAACCTCTACACTGGCTCTCACTGAAGAGCTAGCAAATGTCTAAATGGGAGGGCGCCGTTGGGGTGGGCTACTGGGTCCCGATGGTGGTGGTCGAGGTAGTTTGCTGCTGTTTCCCTGAGATCCTGTGTGGATTAAAGGGGGTTCAGTTATAGAGTTCCACAAAACACAACTACAAGGCTCTAACAGAGGTCTACAGGAATATCAGACTACATATGGGGTAAAGTACACCCTGACGTACATTATAAACATATTGCAGGTCACCGAGGAGTTTCATGACCATATCAGAATCGAGGCCAAACAATGCATTTCTTTATAAAGTTATGGAATTTCTAGGTGACTTGCAATATCTTTATCATGTATGGCAGGATGCAGTTTATTCCTTGTAACGTATGGTCATGTCGTCACTTTTCCCACAAACCACTTAAATCCTCTGTGCATAGCTCTTTCATATGAAAGAAAACATGTTTGCAAACATAAACAATTAAAGTAGAATCTCTAGTGCGAAATTAAACACATCAAAAAATCAGTTAGATACTTACTGCAAAAAGGAATTGGTAATTTTAAACCATATGTTTTTTTTTTTTAAAAAGGCCAGTAGAAACATGCCGAACAGTTTTAACTTTTCTATAATTACCTAAGATGTGGAAAAATAAACATATTGCCATAAATATCTACCTTCTGCTTGGCACTGTACACTGCTAGGAAAGCAGAGCAAGAAAAAGCAAAGCAATGTTTTCTTTTAATTCTGTAGACACCTGCTTTAATTATGTCCCATGACTTGACCTGCCTATTCTCTTGGTTACCTACTCTGGCAGCAGGCATTGTGACATCAGAACTCAATTGTAGTAAGTTATTACAGATGCATTCTGATACAATTTCTTTATAATTAGTGACAGAGTGCTTCACAAGTTGCCCGTTCTAAAGAAATTACAGACGTGTTTTTATACAGGGATTGCAGAGTCTGATGTCTTGTAGAGTTTAGCAGAATTAGAAAGGTCATAGGCAGAAATCAGGCACAGGTGTGCTCCTATTGGGCTGTTCAACCTGTAGGTCTGTTTGTATTATATTTTGTTCAGAAAGACTACTTAATGGTAATTGATTATCCCTGTCACGTGGGGGTCAATGGCGCTTCACATAACTTGCAACATAAACCATGCTGGGAAGCCAGGGGACCCCCCTCTTAGCTAGGGCTGGTGCTGATTACAGTCCTGTTGGCATGTCTGCTCATTCAGGTGTGCCATACTCCCAGAACACAGTTGAGCTTCTCCCCCTGGACATTCTCTACTGCTGCAGGGCCAGGCACACTTCTTCTCCCTTCTCAACAAACAGCCAGGCACTAGGAACTAGGCATACTCATAGCTCTCCAGCAAGTTGTAGAGAATTCAGATGATATCCTCTCACCCCGGGAAGACTGGTGGCCCTGCAGACACATCCCTGGATTACAGCAGCTTTTCAAGTACTCTACGGAAAACTTTCTTACTTGGTTAAGTAGGACCTGGAACAGGAACATGGTGGGATGGTTTGGGTCCCATTTTGTACTGATTTTCAGTGGATGCTGATCCACTGTCCAGAGGCCAGGAACTGGCGTGTGGTGGGTTATTTTTAAATTGCATTTTTTGGTCCTCAGTGTGGACTCAGTCTTTGTTAAAGGTGACGGCCCTTGCAGCAGGTAGTCTTCAGCCTTCCTCAAGTAGCAGTCAATGAGAGAAAAGGGGTGGGCCCTATGTATAAATGCATTTTCCTCTAACAACAGAACATGCTGTCTGAACACATTTCCGTGCTATTAACCAAATGGCGGTGCCAAAGGAGCACTAATGAGCAATCCCCTGTTAAACGGTCCTTATAACATTTCTAAATGCACTCCTGCCGCCATTCTTCAAATTCGTTGTCTAGGGCTCCTCTTGCATGTCCACTGCCTGAGGAAGCTGTACTCCAACCTCAAACGTATGCCATCTAAAAATGGAACAAACCAAAATAGATTCTGCTGGTCGCAACAACCATATATTCAAAACAAAACAAAATCTTGCTACCTTCTACACTTCACACACACAAATTGGACATGGAAAGACCTGGGTGCCATATATAAGTGAAACTTTACACAAGTCAGGCCTGTAGTCACTGTGCTGCATCTAAACTAGATAAAATGGCATGTTCAATATTATAGTCCAAAAAAAGATGTACTGCTTTATGTCAACAACCCAGTATGCGAAGAGTAGTCCCATATCAAAATAAGTGTGTCTTCCAGGTCAAAGAACAGGTTCAGGTCTTCAAATCATCATGGACAGGCTTAGGACTCAGTGTACCAGCTTCACATTGAGGCTGGTCACTTGGAGGCTGGTCACTCAGAGTAGGAGTACATGACCTTTACGATGCAGGGGACCTTCTTGTCCCAGCAGGCTCATAATGCCTGCTATGCCTGAAGGAACACAATAATCAAGTGGATCCAGAGTCCTTTTGCCTTTTGCAAATGGCAAAACTGAGGCAACTGAACTCATCTATGAATGCTTTAAAGGTAGAACCCTATGGCTTAATTAGTTCAGCGGTCGGGAGCAATCTAACCCCTATGCTACTGCAGCAATATAACAGTCTTATGTTTAGGAAGGAAATACAAACTGTAGGTGTTATGGTTTGTATTTACTTGATTCAGGTGACATGGATTGCCTGATGTAGGCATGCCAAGGCAAGGTTCCACTGCTCAGCATTCTGTGGTAGATCAGCTGATGCAGTGGGACTGAGAAGACCTGTTTCCTGTATGGTTGGAGCTTGAATAAACCATATTCATATATTACTGGTTAAACGTGTGTTCCGTATTAAAATACCATGCTACAAATTGGCGAAGAGCTTAATGAACATCTCATCTATGTGGAGTTAAAGAAATTGTGAGGAGGGGCCCTGTGCTGAAGTGCATGTGCCGGGGAGCAGAGAGGCCCAGAACTGGAGAGAGGAATGAAGTGCTGCCAGGAACCAGAGAGACGAGGTCCGGCAAGTGTGTGCACTTTTTGGGTTGATTGAATTCTAGTTGGGGCATTATGACTTGTCAATAGGTAGGCACTGCTACCCATTGCTTGGCACAACTTTCGTAATGTTGTCAACTGCCTACCTTCGGCTGCATTTTTCGAGCGGCGAGTGTGATTCCTTTCAACTGTGGCGGCATTCTTTCTGCGCATCTCCTTCACGCGAGTCAGCAGCAATAATGTGTGTGTGCTTCACTACATGCACAGACATACCTGACCGCCAATTGTCAGGACACAGCATGACCCTGAGTGGAGGCCATATTTGTTGTCCTCTGCCACATCGCTTCACAGTGGTCACGTTTTGACACAGACCGGACTGTTGTCTATTGCATCACACATTTAAGGCTTATAAAAGGAACAGTTGTACAAATCATACAGGAAACATGTGAGCGTTCTACAATAACTGTGTTCTCACTTGCGGGTGAGAAATCGACGCACCACTTACCTTTTTTGATGCACATTTGCCCGTGCATGTTTTTTTGGCGCTACTCAGGTACTTTTCAACAATAACAGTGTTTTACCTGTTTTCTCAAGGAGTTGAGACTCTTTTTGCTTTTTAATTAATACCTTAACTTGTGTATGTTGGATTTTTGACGTTTTGGTCTTGTTTCGTTTAGATAAATATTTCTTATTTTTCTAAACCTGTGTTGTGTCATTTTGTAGTGTTTTCATTGAGTTACTGTGTGTGTTGGTACAAATACTTTACACCTAGCACTCAGAACTCCAATATTTACTCTGGGATAACTTACTCCTGGGGATCAAATCAACCATTTTTTATTTATCCTTTTGGAAAGCGTTAAAACCTATCTCTTCTGTTAAGCAGTTTCTAGGCTTTGCTTTATGCTTTTGAGGGGTGGTATTTTTCTGCTTTGGCTCCTGGCACCAAGATGCCTTTCTTGGGTGAACATGTGCTCGATAAGTTTCATTCCATTCTAAGTTTTTATATAATGTTTTGTCAATTTGGTAAAGTCAATTCGCAGAGCACTACTAATCACCCATGAGGTTATCCAGATGCTAGAGCTGGCTTGTAGGTCCGGATGGGCTCCTAGTAGAACATCCACTTCTCCAGCTTCTTCTGTACGTCGAGGGGGGATGGAGAGGTCCTGATGTCTTGTGCAAGGTTCTTTTCAGGTTTTGGCAGCTCAGTAGGAGAAGGCCGTCCTCTTGACTTGCTTCTCTGGATGTGTGGGACCTGTGCTAGGGCAAGGGATACTGAACATATGGGTCTGGAGGGTTGGTAGAGGTGTAGATGGCTGTTGAGGTATGAAAGTCCAGCATTGTTGAGGGCTTTTTTTTGGCATGTATGAGTAGTTTAATGTATCAGGGTTTCTGGGTAGGAATCTAATAAAGTTCTCTTACGTGTGGAGTGATGTGTACACTGCAGGTTACATCCAGGATGAGTCTAGCAGTGGCATTCTGGATGGTCTGGAAACTGTGTGTGAGCTGTTTGGATAAGCCTGCAAGGAGGGCATTGCCATAGTCCAGTCTGTTGGTTATGAGGGCTTGAGTTACTGTTGAACTAATGTACGTGGTAAGCCACCTGAAGATCTTGCACAGCATTCAAATGATGAACAACTGTACCGGAGATCACGTTGATGCCGTGTGTTCTAATTATGTGGGTGAGGGTTGCCATATAGACGTTGAAAAGAGTTGGGCTGAGTGAGTCTGATGCACTGGGTTCTGTCGGAGAGGAAGGACATGACCCATCTGAGGGCAGGTCCTTGAATTCCTGAGTCATGTAGTCTACCGATAAGGGGGCATGGGATACGGTGTTGAAGGCTGCTGAGATGTCTAGGAGGATGAGTGCAGGGGTTTCCCCTTTGTTCATGATGGTCCGAACGTCTGCTGCTGCAATTAATGTGGTCTCAGTCCGTTGGTTGCTGCGAAGGCCTGATTGCTTGAAGTCAGAGGTTGTTCTATTCAAGGTAGGTGGATAGTTGCTTGTTGATCACCTTCTTCGTGAACTTGGAAGGGAATGGTAAGGGTGAAATAGGTTTGTAGTTACTGAGTTCCTCTGGGTTTCTTCAGGATTGCTTGGACTTCATAGTTTAGTCATCTTGGAAAATGCAGCTATGGATTGAGGTGATTATGATTGCAGTATCTTTGGTGCTGATCTGTTATATTCTTACATTGAGCATGTGGGCAGGGTTCAGTGGAGGCCATTGAGTGGATGTGTTAATGATTCTTGCGGTGCCATCTGTGATGGAGGGTGTCCTTTCTGTGAGTAGAATAACTTTGGTTGTGGGTAGCAGTTGTCTGAGGTAGTCTTCTGCAGTGGGTTAAAGTTGCTGTAGATCTTTATAATCTTGTTGTGAATGAAGTCTGAGAGGTTGATGGTGTTGGTGGCTGCAGCGAGGCTTAAGAATTCTCTCACCATGTTAAATTGTTTGCAGAATCCAGTCTCTGGGCGAGTGACATTTTCCTGGTTTCCTTTATCTGAGTGATACCTCTTTACGGTCACTCTGTAAGTGTCCCTTGTGGTGCTCTTTCTACTTTTCTCCATCTCCTTTCCAGCTCCCCTGTGTACTAGCATGCCTTGGAGTTAGTTCTCATTTGTCTGTCTTCCTTGAGGGGGGCCAGTTTGTCGACACTGCCTGCGATCCAATTATTGAATGCCTTTACGTTGTTTTGCAGGTCGCCAGAGGGGGCAGGCTGGTTGGAGCAGAGAGTGATTGTCCATCTTTCGTCTGCCAGTTTGCTCCATCTGCACCTCAAGTCCTTGAACTGTTTTGGTGTCTTTTGGCAAGGAGTATTTATGTGGAAGTGCATGATGTTGTGGTGGCTGAAAGTGAACAGGTTGCTGGCTGTGAATATGTGGGTGTGTCCTGCAATGTACATCAGGGCAAATGATGTGAGTGAGGTCGATGTTGGCGAGGTTTTCAAGAAGAGTGGTGGAGTTTGGGTCTGTTGCGTGATCGAGATGAAAGTTGAGGTCCCTGAGTAGCAGGCAGTTGTTGAATCTGATGATGAGCAGGCTAATGAAGTCAGTGAGGAGATTGCTGAAAGTGGCGTGTGGCCCGAAGAGGTCAATAGGTGAGGCTGCCAGTGAAGGTCAAGGTGTAGCTGAGTTGAAGTCTTAAGTGCAGGTGTTCCATGAAGGGAGTGTGTGTCTGTTGATGTGGTGCAGGTGATGGTTTCTTTATGGATGATTGCGAGGTCTTCTACGGTATGGTGGGGTCTGTCCTGGCAAGCAATCTTGTAGCTAAGGGGCATGGCCCTGGCGATATCTGGGGCCGCAGCCAATGTGATCCAGGTTTTTGTTAAAAAGAGAACATGAGGTGAACCGGAGTTAAGGAGGTATCATACATAAGTGGTGTGTTTGTATAGGTATCTTGTGTTGAGCATGCAAGTGAGGCATGGAGGGTGGTGAGGTGATGTGGCAGTGGGTGAGAGGTGAATATTGAGGTAGGAGAAATGGCAGTGTGTGCATGAGAGTGGTTCTACCATGGAGTGAGGTGAAACACGGTGCAGAGGTGGTGTAGATGTCCAGTGTTGCGTGCATACAGTTTAGTGTTAGTGTCAGTGCAGTGACAGAGGACGGATGGACCAGAGTCCTTGGTGCTGGGTGCGGTCCAGGCACAGATGGGTGTCAATGGGTATGTCAGCAGTGAGGCCATGTAGCACCAGCCATTAAGTAAGTCCTGGGAGGGGTGGGAAGCAAACAGCGGGAGAAAACGGGCGAGAAAGATGCAGGAAGAACAGGTAAGGGGGAGGAGGATTGCAGAAAAGCTCGGGAGGCAGGAGAGATGTGGAGAATGAGGAGGAATCAGGGGTGAAACAAATATGAGCAAGAGAGGCACAAGGCAGAGAGAAATAGCAGGGAGACACAGCATTCACAGAGGGGATGAGTACGAGAACCAGACAAAATGGGCACAGAAAGAGTCAGTGAAAAGTCAAACGGTATAGAGGGTTCGGGTACGTGAAAAGACAAAAAAAGCACAAGGAGCATAAAATGGCATAAAAGATGCAAACAAGAGAAACAGGTAAAAGTGCAGAAAGAGTCAAATGGCATATAGGGTGAGAAAGAGTGAAATGGCGAAAAGGCACAAAGAGAGTGGACAGACACAAAGGGTGTGACCTATTTCTTTTCACTGAATTGGGGCCCAACTAATAGCGAGGGCTACGTTTGAGTAGTGTAGTGTACTCCAAAAAAAGGCACTTTTGGTGGAGCATCAGAAGGGCTATATCCAGTATTTCAGTGAAGAGAGCTGGCAAGGAGTCCTTCGCTGTGGTGGTGGTGGCTGATGGAGAAACCAGCTGAAATATAGGACTGAATGCTATCCTTAAGGCTCAGAGATTGAAATCCTAATACATATTGTAACGTGCAGGACTGAGATATTGCTAGGTCACTGAACTCAATAATGAGTTCAACTGGGGACACCCACATGATGGACAGGGGACTGATGATTTGCATTTAGGCATCTGATAGTAGATGGTATCCGTGAAAACAAGAACGGTAACTGTCAAGAGTATTCTGGCCTCCCCTTCATTCTAATTAATGAGACCACAGCTTATTTGGGGTCTAATTGGCCCACCAAGAGTATTTTCGTTTTATCCCATTTAACTTTTAGGGAAAGCTGAAGAGTTTGCTGCTAAGTTCAATGTACATTGAGTAGGCCGACGTTTCCTAACCAGCAATATTTTCGAAAATAACACAGCATGGTACAGATATTATAACATGAACGTAGAGCCAGATCTAAACATGTTTATGTACTTATAATCTGCATTTTCTCGACAGCAATTAAGCGAGCCTTGTGTTGCAATCACTACCGCCTAATAGGAGTACCTGAAGACTCAGTTACAACGTAGTATTTGATTAGTATGGAATCCTACAAAAAAGTGTATGCATGTTTAGATTGATTATTATATTTTTATTCTTTACTATTTATTCAGTGCATGTTCACATTAGAACAGGACAAACCACTAAGAGAACAATTGCCAGAGCAAGTGAGTACTAAAAGCCTATTTGAATTGGTTAAAATCGAAAATACCATTGAGTTTCTAGAGAAGGTCATTTGAAAGTTTGAGTCCCAGGACATGTAAGGCTGTCACTCTGCCACTAGTACTTTTGAAGTGGGGACTTCTAGAAGCAGTATAGAGCTGGAACACAAAGCTCTGAATGGACGTTAGGGAGCAAACTAACATGAAAAATGAAAAAGAGAGGCTTGGTATTTTCAAATGCTTTGTGTTCTAGACAGAGTGTTTCAAATTCAATTACTTTTGTCACTGGTACCTAATGTAAGTTTTGGTGAGTCTGCAGGACATAGGCCCTCATCACGACCCTGGTGGTCTGAAGACCGCCAGGGCCGCTGTGGTGGTGTCACCGCTGATGGGCCTTGGGTGAATTAGGAGTTAGGCGGTTTACCGCCTCCACCCATCCGGCCACATTACCGCGTTCCACCGAGCTGGAGGTGAGCACCTCCAGCATGGCAGATGGCTTGATACCGCTAGTGGTATCACAAGGTGGTGGTCGCACCGCCAGAATAAGCTGGAGGTCTTGCACCCTGGCAACAGGAATAAGCATTCCTGTCGCCAGGATATACTCGCACACACGTCCACATACCCGCACACATGCACTCACACACTGCTACACACCAACACACTACCCCAAAAACACGACATACACACCCATTCTCACTGACAAACAAACACCGCACTCACACACGCATTAACTCCCCCATGCGCATACACACATTCACACATACCCCCTGTGCACTGCTTACATGCACTCACCCGCTCTCCCATCCACTCACACAAACACTCAGCCTCCTCCCTGTCCACACACAATCACTCACACACGCAGACACACACCTACAAACACTCCTACCCCTCACCCGCATTTGCGACATTCACACACGCACTCGCATCCCTCCTGAGGACGATCCACTTACCTCGTTTGTCAAGGAGGTCATCTGGGAGGGGACGGATGCTGGCGCTTCCACCGCCTGCAGCGCCTCGCCATCTGGACACCGCCACACTGTATTACAGGTTGTAATATGGTGGGCAGTATCTTTTTGGCGTGGCGGTACCGTGGCGATACCGCCTCTGCACCACCAACCGCCAGCACGACTGGTCTTGGAATTCCACCCGGTTTCAGGCAGAAGTCAGAGATCAGTTGTATTAGGGTTGTCTTAAGACCACCAGCGCTGGCGGTATTTCGGCGCCCGTGGCTTTGGCAAGTTGTGGTGAGGGCCATAATCATTATTCCAGAGATGGCTCACAAGCCTGACAGTGATATTTTGTAGGTGCTAATGCTTGGTAATGCGTTGAACAGAAATACTGACATATTAAAGCATTGCAGTGGTCTAGTTGGGATGTAACATAATCCCTGACCATTTGTGCATGACTATCAGGGGAGATAACAGGAGCAATCTGTTTCAGCTTTTTCATGTGGGCAATACTAGTAGACAAAACTTTCTGAATTAGTTAGAGTGCAAGAAATAGGGTTATTAATAGGTGGATGAATGCACACCTTAAGTAATAAAAACGAATCTTGTCAGGGCGAGCCATAAAGTCACTAAATTAACCAGGGCTCAACACCTTGGTGACTATGTGTTAGAAATGGGGTCTTTGGTTGGCAGTCCGGTTACCCCCTGTCCAAGCAAGAACCCTCGCTCTAGTCAGGGTAAGTCACACACAATCCAAATTATTCTGTGTCCACCCTCTAGTATCTTGGCACTGAGCAGTCAGGCTTAAATTAAAAGGCAATGTGTAAAGTATTTGTGCAATAAACCATACAATAACACCATCTAGCACCACAAAAATACACCACACAGTGTTTAGAAAAATATATAATATGTATCTGATAAGATGCAGGTCAAAACGATTACAATGCAATAAGTAAATGTTGAGATATCACTATAAAAGTGATATCAAGAGCCTTAAGTCTTTTAAAAGCAAACAGAGGCCCTCATTCTGACCCTGGCGGTCTTTGACCGCCAGGGCGGAGGACCGCGGGAGCACCGCCGACAAGCCGGCGGTGCTTCAATGGGGATTCCGACCGCGGCGGTAAAGCCGCGGTCGGACCGGCACCACTGGCGGGGTCCCGCCAGTGTACCGCGGCCCCATTGAATCCTCCGCGGCGGCGCAGCTTGCTGCACCGCCGCGGGGATTCTGACCACCCCTACCGCCATCCAGATCCCGGCGGTCGGACCGCCGAGATCCGGATGGCGGTAGGGGGGGTCGCGGGGCCCCTGGGGGCCCCTGCAGTGCCCATGCCACTGGCATGGGCATTGCAGGGGCCCCCGTAAGAGGGCCCCTACATGTATTTCACTGTCTGCTGCGCAGACAGTGAAATACGCGACGGGTGCAACTGCACCCGTCGCACAGCTTCCACTCCGCCGGCTCGATTCCGAGCCGGCTTCATCGTGGAAGCCTCTTTCCCGCTGGGCTGGCTGGCGGTCTGAACGAGACCGCCCGCCAGCCCAGCGGGAAAGTCAGAATTACCGCCGCGGTCTTTCGACCGCGGAACGGTAACCTGACGGCGGGACTTTGGCGGGCGGCCTCCGCCGCCCGCCAAGGTCAGAATGAGGGCCAGAGTCTCTTTCAAGTACAAAGTACCTGGTTCGCATGCAAAATCTCCGCAAAGAACCGCAGAGGAGGTGCGTGGAAACAAAGGGGTGTGCGTTGATTTCTCGGGCCGCACATGGCGATGGGTTGTTTCGTTTTCACGCAGGGATGGCTCTGGATCCTCTGCCGGTTGCAGGACAAAGTCACAGCGGCTGTGCGTTGATCCGGTGGGCCGTGCGTTGAATTTCCGGTCGCTACGCTGACGCTGCGTCGATCTTCTCGATGCAAAGTCGGGCTGCGTCGGTCCGGTTCGGCGTGAGGTGAATTTTTCTGGCACGCTGTGCATCGAATTTCGCCGCACAAGGAGTCCTTCTTGTAGAGATGAAGTCTTTGTGGTCCTGAGACTTCAAGGAACAGGAGGCAAGCTCTATCCAAGCCCTTGGAGAGCACTTCTTCACCACAGCCAGAGAGCAGCAAGGCAGCAGGGCAACAGCAAGGCAGCAGTCCTTCACAGAAAGCAGACAGGTGAGTCCTTTGAGCAGTCAGGCAGGTCTTCTTGGCAGGATGCTGGTTCTGGTATAGGTTTCTTCTCTAGGAAGTGTCTGAGTTGGTAGGGGCAGAGGCCCTGTTTAAATACCCACATGAGCCTTTGAAGTGGGGGAGACTTCAAAGAGTGGCTTAGAAGTGCAAAAGGTCCCTTTTCAGTTCAATCCTGTCTGTGTCCCAGTAGGGGTTGTGGCAGTCCTTTGTGTGAGGGCAGGCTACTGTCCTTTGACATGCTAGTGTCAGACCCTCCACCCTCCCAGCCCAGGAAGACCCATTCAAAATGCAGATGTATGCAAGTGAGGCTGAGTATCCAGTGTTTGGGGGGTATCTGAGTGAATGCACAAGGGAGCTGTCAACTAAACCCAGCCAGATGTGGATTGTAAGGCACAGAAGGATTTAAGTGCAGAGAAATGCTCACTTTCTAAAAGTGGCATTTCTAAAATAGTAATATTAAATGCAACTTCACCATTCAGCAGGATTTTGTATCACCATTCTGGCCATACTAAATATGACCTTCCTACTCCTTTCAGATCAGCAGCTACCACTCAAAGAATGTATGAGGGCAGCCCCAATGTTAGCCTATGAAGGGAGCAGGCCTCACAGCAGTGTAAAAACGAATTTAGGAGTTTTACACTACCAGGACGTGTAAACTACTCAGGTACATGTCCTGCCTTTTGCCTACACAGCACCCTGCCCTATGGGGTACCTAGGGCATACCTTAGGGGTGACTTATGAGTAGACAAAGCGGAGTTTTAGGCTTGGAAAGTACTTTTAAATGCCAAGTCGAAGTTGGCAGTGAAACTGCACACACAGGCCTTGCAATGGCAGGCCTGCAACAAGGTTAAGGAGCTAATTAAGTGGGTGGCACAACCAGTGCTGCAGGCCCACTAGTAGCATTTAGTCTACAGGCCCCGAGAGGGAGAGAGCATATGCGCTTTAGCACTGGTTACCAGTGGTAAAGTGCTCAGAGTCTTTAAAACCTGCAAAAACAGTATCTAAAAAGTGGAGGGAGGCAGGCAAAAAGTTAGGGGTGACCACCCTAAGGCTGTCAGGTCTAACACTATGGCACAAAGCAGACAGGTATAACTTGGAGGCAAGGTGTAAAGTATGCGGTACCAAAATGGCAATATGATAAAAACACAACCCAATGTAAATCCTAAACCAATGTAGAAAATTTGAGAATATTTTAATAAATAGCACGACAACAACACAACAAAAAGGGGGAGCTGAAGATGTGTTTTTAATGTCTGAATAAAAAGCACCAAAAAGCGTTAAGCACCAACCACTGTCAACTGGTTGAGGAAGACAGAGGTCTCAGACCAATTTGTGGCAGAGGGACACACACAAGGCGGTGCCAGGCATAAATATGGCATCCCCTGCACCCCCTTTAGAACACTATTGGACCAGAGATAGCTCAAAATAGGAGTGAACCTGCTGTATAAGGCCTAAATGCTACTAGTGGGCCTGCAGCACTGGTTGTACCACCCACTTAAGTAGCTCCTTAACCTTGTTGCAGGCCTGCAACCAGTTTGTGAACCGCTAAAAGACATATATGTTGACCCAGCTGCGCTAACTGCCCTGCGTTTGGTCAATCTACTACTTTGGTTGCCACATGGGCTATAACATGGAACGGCTGGTTCTTCATTGGGCTAAATGTAGAGGTCTCTCAAATTATGGGCACAATTCGGTACTTGCTCCCATCCTCATTTGTTAGCCACACACATCTCAATGCACCCCATCACATTGGTTTGTTGACAGTTTTGGAGGTTTTCTGTTATTGATTGGCATGCCATTCCAATACTAACAGGGAGTTGGATGGGGGCGTTCTTGTACCTAAAGATGTCCAATCCTTCACACTAATGAGGTGATGGAAACACATTCTGCTATATAGTTTATGCCGAGTTTGGGTTTGATCACCTTATGATAACACAGCACATACTAACGCACATGACCAGTAAAGGAAAATATATTTTTGCAATTTGGAATATGCAGGGGTAGGTTTGGCTAAGATGAGGTATAAGGTACTGGTGCAGTTATGCCACTGGTGAGGGGGAATTAGTATTCTTTCAGGAGATATACCAGGTAGACACGGAGGGCACCAGGCTAAAACACAAATAGAGGGGGCAATGTTACTAGACATCTAGATGAATTATCACAAGACTCTCAGACTGAGTGGAAATTCCTTGGATACTAGGAGGGGATTTTAATAGTGCCCTTGACATAGATCTTGGTTGCTCGCACCACCTCCCCTTCTCCCCATGGTCACTACCAGTATGCAGTGCCAAAGCACTTGAAGTATAGCTCTGAGAATGAACGTTGTCTGACTCCTGGCAATGAAAAGCCATGGGATGCATGAATAATCATTCTGTTCTCTCACCCACAAGACCAATTGTAAGAATCATTAAAAACATCATTATATCATGCACTTATGTGAGGAAAACATTATCAGATCACAATCCATTGGAGAGAGGCTTACTTTGTAGAAAGGTTCCAACTCAATTTCTGAAATGGTACAATTACTTAGTTTTTCTCAATTCCTCTGTCATTAGAGAGGAATTGAGAAAATTATAGTGAATTGCTCTCAATAGAATGAAAGGACTGCATCTGTCTACAGATTTTTTGTAATGGGAATCCTTTAAAGTTGTTGTGTGGGGCTACTGCCTCAACGTCACAATAAAAACTCACTGAACAATTAATTCTGAGCTGAAAATGGTGGAGGACTCTGTGCTGACCCTAGAACTGGCCATTTCCCTTGACTCTGAGTGAATGTGTGTATGAGTAAGCATGTGTGTGCGTGTGTGTGGGTGAAAGTAAAGATGAAATGGCGTGTGATGTCACTTCTGCTACACCTGGTGTTTTGGTGAATTGACATCCATGATTTCCACTCTGACAAACCCTAACACAACACAGTAGTGCTGGAACACCGAAAACTACAGTGGGAGCCCAACACCTTTGAATATGTGTGTATCAACATCTCTCACGCATAGGCAGAGCTTCTTGTGGGCAATCTAGCTAGAGTGCTTGAGACCCCAAGCAGCCTTCTGGACTGCCTTATCCATCACAGCACCAGGCGGCATTGTAATAGCTAAAATGATCATGCTCCCCGCCTCCTGAATTATTTTGTGAATGTGCTGTTGCTAATACGTGCATCATACTTTAAACAATTGGATTCTACTTTTAACTCATGTGGGGAACTGGTGGACACAGAGTCAGCATGGCTAAATTGGAACTACCTACTAAGAAAAGGCAGCATGGGAACCCCAGACGTTTGAGGATATTATTTTACTGCTCATTAATAAATAGAGTTGGGCACCTCTTCGAAGAGGGAAGACTGAGAATACCAGGCATTAGTTGAATCATATAGTCTATGAAATGGACACTTCCTGCTGTATAATAGAATCAAAAGCGCAAGACATTATGGCACATGGATCTTGCTGAACCTTCTACACATACTGTTACACAAACTTTGTACATGATTGGACCCGGCTGTAGGCTCATTACGTGGTTCAAAAAAGCCATTCATGAGGGTGACCTGGACATCCATGCAACCACTTTGAGATCAATGGCAGCGAATCCCAGCATATATCCTAAGAGTTTCCCACAATGCCTGCTTTAAATTTATTCAATTTAACCTTTAACACAAAGCTGAACTCACTTAACACAAACTCGTCCAGCTATCCCTGGTGTGGTGGGTGAATGTCCTCAATGCCACCCTTCCCCTGCTGACTTCTGGCACGTGGCCTGCAACTGTGCAAGATTACAGCCCTGCTGGGATGGAGTGCAGCAGATTATTTCCATAGTGACAGGGTGCCACCCTTGGAACATGTGAAGGCCTGCTTGCTAGTGGTGGGCGGGCCACTGAACGCTCGAGCCTGAGGCGAGGCTTTGGTTCAGCTCGAGCTCCTGTTGGAACTTTGATGTGGCTCCTGACTGCCCCCATCGCTCCCACTTCCAGGATATGGCCTTATGGCAAGAGCTGCTGACTTAAACTTGGAAATTAGATTTGAGTCTCTGCCTTGGATTAATACCCTTTGATTCTGGGCAATTCACTTAGTCTACCTATGCTTATAAACCATGAATATGACCTTGTGTAACCTAACTGGTTCATGTTTAAAAACAGTTGGTTTCAATGGGAACTTCTCAGTGCAGGGCTGTAATGTGACTTATTAATGACAAAGCTTCCAAATGTTATATTCATTTGTATAGTGCACTAATCACCCCAGAGGGTATCCCATCAAATGTTTAATTTTGAAGAGACGTTCTCATATTTTGCGTGATATTTGTTGTATGATTTACATAGAAACATTTTCAGGGCTCGTGTTGTGCACAGGCTCTGAGATCCAAGCCAGATTGGTTCGGCCCTCCTTCTAAATTTGTTGGCTCGCCTGTCTATACTGCTTACTCGGCATGTATTTCAGATCCAACAAGGCCGAAGTGGTAACAATGTTACAGATTTAGCACTGTTACTAACTGAGCCATAACTATGAAATGAAAATCCTCATCGCCCCACAACCCCCCAACTCGCCATACAGTTAGCACGTGGAAAAAAAGAGGTTGAACACTGGTCAAAGGACGTGCTTCTGCATTGTATTAAAGGAATATGGGTCAGATGATCATCACTGCGTCATGAACACCCTATACTATCAACACAATTCATCCTCTCTAACCACTGCTGTTACTTGGCCTTTACTTGGCATTCCCAGAGGCCGCGCTTGCCTAACTGCAGACTGAGAGTACCGTGCCGGGCTTGCATTGGTTATCGGAGACTTTACCTCGACCTTAGCTCGTCATCAGTTGCACGCTGCTTCTCCCCCGCGCCTTGACTACACACTTGGAATTCAGTGCCGGGCTTGCATTGGCTATCAGAGACCTTACCCGACACACGCCCATTTCTACAATATGGCGTAAGGTTTTTTAATTGTCGTACCTGTCTGCCACACTGTCATCTCGGTCCCCTGTTTTGAGAAAGGTTCGGGAGTTACTTCCCCGTTAGATGTGCCACTAATTCCGGATATTATCACATGACTGCGATATATACGGGTTGTATAATTGGCTGTCCTTGGCATCTGGTCCGCTGCGTGGCGGGGAGTTGTCATTTGCCACTCGAGCGCCGCAGTTTAATTCCTCTTGTTTGATTTCGTAGGTGGTGATCACACTGCCTTTCTTTCCACATACTTATAGTCTTACTCCCAGGCACCATGGATGAGACCTGGTGATGATCCCATGCGCATTGCTTCAAGGGATGGAACGTCGACGGTTGTACCCTAACTCACATAGTGGTTGATTCTTTGTATGAGTATGGGTACTTGTTCAATCTGACACATAATAATGTATTATATCATGTCAGTTTCCTATACCCGAGTCTGGCCAATGGACACTTGTTGAAATCTGTGATTGATACCCAGTGTTTATCATATATGAATGTGTACAGATATGTGTTGAATAATTGTGCTGCAAAAAAGGCATTCAACGTATTTTAACTGTCCCTATGTCATGTTCCTTAGTTCCTTTGCAAAAATTATCTATTTAATAAATATTTCCATTGCGAAATTGTACATAGTCTCTATGTGTAAATTATGATTTATGCAGTTGTTCGAGTTAGAGCTATTAGCTTTGTAAAGCAAAAAAGAAACGCAGCGCCATCGCGCTGCCTGTAAAATAAACAGATAAAGTAGTCCGGACTCCAGGCTGAAAACATCGAGCCTCGTATGTTTTTGGTACTTTACCGGTGCTGTGTAGGTGGGCTGAACACCAGAAAAGGCATGACGTATGCATGCCTTTCACAAATGAAAGCAAGCGGATTTTAAAAGGCAAGCCCACAAACCAATGTAAGTGACTGATGTGGCGTGCTTTAAAGCCCAAAGAGAGATTACAGAATGGACGGAGCACTTTGTGCCCGCCCATAAAAATGAAGAGTTCTTCGTAGACTCTGCTCACTCTCTAGACCCACATTAAATCGAGAGTTTAATGCTACCTTTTTCCTCACCAATACCTGACACTCTGAGGCAAAGAAAGAGTAAGGATGGCTGGCGCCAAAGTCCGTACAGGACCACATAGATGCTGCGAAACCGAGCAGTAGCCGCCTATATGCCAGAACACAAGATATGATCCATATCAGTCTATACCATTTACGGGTGATTGCAATATTAATGTGCAGCGTAAGGCGCCTTTACAGATGGACTATCTAATGTACTGTTAAAATGTTATATATTTTATGTCAAAACAATAAAAACATATGTAACAAAAAAAATAAACTGTTGTTTCCTTAGTTCTGTACAGTTACCACTGGCAGACAGCTATCGAAGAAGTTGAAATGTATTCTTTCTTCAAAGGCGGTAAAATGCATATACAGACAAGTTTGTTGAAGTTTATTGGTGGTCATGTTAGACACGCCAATTAATTATTTATGTGACCATGTTTAATCATATTTCGGTTGTTAAATTAATATTGAATCCTTTCCAGGAGTCTCCAGCCTTTTCAATCGAGCAAGCTACTTGTGAATGAAAACAATTCTGAGCAAGTGCCTAATATATGGTCTACAAAATGTAAATAAAGGGAGGGAGGCATGAACATAAGCAAGCAAGAAAGGAGAGGAAGAAAGGGCAAAGGGAAAAGGAGGTGGGAGAGAAAGGAAGTAAACGAGGGAGAGAAGGAATGGAACAGTGGAATGTAACAAAGGGAAAACACGTAGAAAGGAAGGAGAAAGGGAACAAAGGAGGAGGGAGGGAATGAAGCAAAGTGCAAATGAAGGAGAGGAGAAAGAAATGAAGATAACTGAAAGAAATGAACGGATAAAGAAAATGAACAGAAGAGAAGGAAGGGAAACATGTAATAAAGGAGAGCTGGAGATAAATTAAATAAGAAATTAAGGAAGGAAAGAAAGAATGAGCAGGAGAAAAAAGAAGGACCAAAGAGGAGAATGGAAGGACAGAAGGTGAGACAAAGACAAGGAAATGAAAGAAGATGCGAAAGAAATGAAAGATTGCAGGAGAGATGAAAAGAAGGTAAAAGCAAAGAAGGACAAGGAAAAACAAGAAAAGAATGAAACAGAAAAAACAAAGAAAAGTTGGCCAAGAAAAGACAGAAAGAAAAGAGAGATGAAGAAAGAAAAAATGGAGAAAAGAAGAGAATGGGAAAGAAAGAAGGAAAACGAAAGGGTAGAGAAAAGGAAGAAAGGAAAATGGAGGGAGGGGGTAGAAAAGGAATGAAAAGAAAAGGAAGAAAAAAAGGAGAAGGAAAGGGTATGTAAACAAAGGGAAATAACAGAAATGAAGAAAAAGAAAGGGAAGAAAGTAAAATTAAAAGAAAAAGGTAAGAACAAAGAAAGAAAATCGAAAAGAAAGAAAGAAAGGAAGAAATAGAAACGTAGTGAAGCTCTCAGTGACTCACTGGGGTTATTGAATCAATACTTTCTCTGGTAGATTTCAGAGCGGTTTACAACAATGCTGAATCATTTATTCTCAGACATTTGAAGAGGAATCAGCAGCTCACTTGTTTATTTAAGAAGAGAGTGGGGTGAATCCTGCTCCTTCCCCCTCAGCTTGGCCTCCCGGAAACAGGTTGACATTTGTGCAGCAATGGCAGATAGGAAGGCAGCTGACTAGTTCTGACAGTTACTCCAAGGCCTCCAAGTTTTACAGAAGCCTGCTTTACTCCTAACTGTTATGGGTTGACAGCTATTCTTTTGATTAAGTGTCTGTGGTTGAGCATTATGAACCTCAGTAACTACTCTGTTGCTCTCAGAAGTTAAGGGTGATTTCTGGTTTCCTATTGATGTAAATGTTCCATGAAAACCATAAAAGCGACATCATGAAGGCAAATCACGTGGTGTGAATGTGAAAATCATGACGTGGTCGGTAAAGTGAAATTATATTGACCACGGAGCTGTCAAGACATAAAACATATGATGTCCTTGGATCTTTATTACTATCAAGGGCTTATGTGGACCAGACTAGAGAGCTGGAGTCTATCTTCACTGTGGCATTAGAGACTGCCGCATCATAGGAAACTGGAGCGCCTCAAAACAAAAGATGTGTGAAAACTGCAGGTTCGTGAGTGAGTCTACACAGACAGCGACACAGTCCCCTCTGGGTTAGACCCCAGATTGTACTACACCCTGCCAAGGTAACCCAAATAAGCTGGCATAGAAAGAAAAGCTAAACATGACTACATAGTATGGTCACCTTTTCCAGCACCATGTTCTGCTTATTCTGTCTCACTGCAGGACTATTTTAACGTATGTCAACCACGCCTCATAAGACATTGCATCAGCTTATATATTAGCAACGCCCTGTCTGACACTACTGAGCTTTTATAGGGTTTTATGAGGTCTTTTGATGAGGAACATTACTTCTGGGTTTCTTGGGGTGGGCATAATGCACATCTCGTTTGGATATTGCCCTGTGGCAGCTTACTCCTTTTCTTAAAATGTAGTTTGTTAACATATGAGCTACTCGCAGATGTTGCCAGTTCACATTTTCTTTTGTATAAACAACTTCCAATACCCAGCATTATTATATCTCCTAATAGTGAAGTGGTTGCTAATTTCCGGTTCGATCTATTTTATTGATAAATCGCAACAATACAAATTTTATTACAAGACCAGAGGCTGATATTGTGCCTACTTTTCTTTCTTCATAAATATAGAAGCCAAGAAAAACTTCAATACCCAGAAACCCTGGGAGAAAAACTACATTACATCACAAAAGAATCACCAATCATATGTCGAGTAAAACCGTAACAACCTTGACTGAGCGCAACAAGCCCTCTTTTCTTGTTTCTCACTGTCAAGATAAGTACTCTTCTCACATTTGTTATATTCTTTTTGGTATACGCATGTTTAATATTTAATATTTACTTATATTGTATTCAATTTTCATATGGTATTTATGTTTTCAGCTTACTTCATCGTTGCGCTCGTTGCGCTCTTTCAGAACGTTCATCAATGTTCATTTGTGATCCTCTGAGGCATTCGCATGCTCGCTGACTTCATGAGAGACTGCTCCGCTTCCCTGGAGGATTCCATTCTGTGCGCTGTTATTCTTGCGCTCCGCTGTGTAAGCCTTGGTATTTCGGATGCATCAGACTCACAGCTTCCCTGAGTTTTTCCTCCCAGGTCGTATCTCTCTTACGACATGCCCCCAACATGCCTCCCTTCAGGCCTGCCAGGATAGGCCCTCCAATCAGACTCCTGTTTAACTCTTTGTTTACACACCTCTCTTGAGGGTTAGCCCTCCCCACAGGCTCCCAACAGTTTAACTCTGTTTTCCAGTCATTGCTGTTTACAAATCTAGAGATTTTTTTTTTTTTTAAAGATATCTCAACCTTTGATAGATTTTGAATTATTTAAAATATTGTTTTTTGGTATATTTATTTATTAATTCCTTTGTTACAAAGTCTGAAGATGAAGAATCTCAGACCATGAAGGATAATTTGAAATCTTTCATCAAAGATTCTGTGCAACATGCAGTATCGGTATCCATGTTAGATGTGTCAAATAATTTGGAAGCTTCTCTTTCCAAAATGCTACAAGGCCCTAAGGATATTCCTTCCTAAAAAAGGGAAGAAATGTGTAGCACCACAGAATGTGCCTTCAAAAAGCGTTTCTGTTAAATATGGTCCTCCTCTTCCTCTCCCCTTAATATTGTTAATTTACATGACACTGATAGCGATGGTGATGATGTTTTGAATGATGTTGGGGCTAATTTTAATTTCAAGGATGACATCTCTGATTGGTCCTCTGGAGAAAAGACAGAAAATTTCTCCTTTGAATGATTCATCCCATCCAGTGTCCTATGATCACATAGATTATTTTGGGGATCCATTTTTGACCCTGTTTCAATATGCCATCCAAATTCCTCAGAATGGTTTCCCTCTGACCACGTGTCTGACTATGTTTCCTTTTATTGAAGGCATGCCCTAGACAAATCTTCTAAAAATAAGTTAAAATCGGAATGTCTTTGCCCGTCCCTTCCCTTTCCCCCAGTCGCTCCCGTGGATCAGGAACAAGGGCCATAGAGCCAAAGGGGACCAGTTCTCAGGTAAGAACTTCCAATTTTGGCCCTCCTCTAGTAAGAGGAAGATTGGGATTGTCTAAATGCTTGGTTGTCTCTAACATCACATCTTTGGGTGATTCAGACTGTTCAAGGTTACTGCATCGATTTGTGTCAGATTTCAACACATTGCCGCTTTCCTCAACCTCTGCACTTTTCTCAAGAGTAGTTTCTCCTTGTTCAAGAAAAAGTGCAACCCCTGCTTGTGAAGCAAGCTATAGAACAGACTACATTCAACCCACCAGGCTTAGCACCATCTTTCTAGTTCTGGAGAAAAACAAACATTGTCTGGTGATAAACCTAAGACGCTTGAGCAACTTTATGGTTTACCATTGTTTCAAAATGGAAACTATTTTTCATCTAATAGTTCTACTCCTTTAAAATTTAAAATGATTGGTTAGTCTGTTTGGACCTCCAAGACGCTTACTTGACGGTTCCCATTCATATTTCGTACAGGAAGTTTCTTCAGTTTCAATGCGGAGACTTCTTTTTCCATTTCAAAACTCTCCCTTTCCGTCTTGCGTCAGCCCATTGGTGTTTCACCAAGATCCTCAAACCCGTATTGGCCTTCCTCAGAAGCCAAGGTGTGAGACTTGTAGTCTGTCTATACAATTTTTAAATCCTGGCTCAGGACAAATCTTGTCTTTTAGCGCATTAAGATCTTTGCCAAGACCTTTTGTCAAGACTGGAGTTCCTAATAAATTCTCAGAAGCCCTCTCTGATTCCTTCTCAACGTCTCGTATTTCTGGGTTTTGTAACAGACATCTCTAAATCAATCCTCTAACTTTCTCAACAGAAGGTGGATCTTATACAAAAGGAAATGTGCCATTCTTTGTCTCTTCCTCTCTGTACCTTCCAATCAATAGCTCGATTGGTAGGCCTTCTTTCTTCCTCCATTCAGGCCATTTTTCCAGGGCCCACATTACAGAGCCCTTCAAAGATTGAAGAATCACCATTTACTCAAAAGGTTAGCTTATTCAGATTCCAGTAGCTCTGGATCCAGAATACAAAGAATAACTCCTGTGGTGGCTGAGTCATTTAGACGCATGGAATGAGAGAGCGATTTTCTCTGCCACCCCAGCTATTGTCTTAGAGTCAGATGCAAGTTGGACAGGTTGGGGCGCAAGATGTGGTCATCTCTCGACTGGAGGTACATGGCCCAGTCAAGGGTCATCACTGCACATCAATTGCTTAGAGATGCATGCAGGTTCCTTTACCAACCAGTCCTTTACAAAAGACAGAACACAGTGGCTGACTGGTTTTCCCGGCATCTTTACGATTCAAGTGACTTGAGACTTCATCCTTCAGTATTCAATTATCTTTCTTTGGTCTTCAGGACCATGTCAGCAGACCTCTTTGCTTCCTGTATCAATATCCATCTTTCCTCTTTTTTCAGTTTGAGACGAAATCCTCTGACTATAGCCACAGATGCCTTCCTTCATTCATGGCCTTGGTTTCTCCTGTATGCCTTCCCTCCGTTCCTTTTCTTTGCCAGAGTGCTTGCTCAAACCAGCAGACCACAGTCATCCCTTGTTCTGATCACTCCATTCTAGCAATCCCAACCTTGGTACCCAACAATGTTAGAACTAGCCTCGGACCTCCCGGTGCTAATTCCTCCACTTCCCGATTTGCTCCTCAACCCTCAGGGTCTTCACCACAATCTCATTTTAGAGGGCTCCCTATACCTCATAGCATGGAGGATTTTGGGCTTGCTGGAGAACCCCAGGAATTTCAGAGGAGGCTGCCCAATTTATACAGCAATCCCGAGCTCCCAGTACAACAAGGATATATAAATCAGCCTGGTTGGTTTGGTGTAGCTGGTGTTTGGATAGTGGTTCTGATCTCCTTTCAGTAAATGTAACCTTGTTTGTGAATTTTCTACCTTGCACCCTAAGGGAAAACCTATTGTACCATTAGTACTTACAGATCTGCAATTTCTGCAGAACATGTCAGGGTGGATGGAAGACCTATTGGTGAGCACCCGCTGGTTTTGCTAAACCTCCTGTTCCCAAATATAATGTTATGTGGGATGTTAACTTCGTGCTTTGATTATTTATCTTGCGGCCGGACAATGATGTCTTATCGCTCATACATACATCTGCCAAGTTGGCTAAGTTTTTGTGTTTGGTTTCTTTTAAACGTGTATCTGATGTGAAAGCACTGGATGTTTCCTCTTTCCATTACTCCTCTTTAGGAGTTTATTTTCAAGTCAATAGACGTCCCAAAAATAATTTATTGTCTTTTCATTACCCTTTTTCCCCCCCTCTCAACCTAAATTATGGTTTGGTAATTGTTTGAAAACTTACGTTTGTCGAACTGCAGATCTCAGAAGTCTCTCCTTTTCCCAGCTCCCTATTTCATTTCAGAAACCCCATAAGCCCGTTTCTGCTCCTACTTTAGCCCATTGGGTTAGATGGGTCATGTCCCTGGATGACATTTCTACCATTTCCTTTGGCGCTCATTCAGTCAGGGAGGCTATGGCCTCTAGGGCTTTCTGGGTGGGGGCTAGTTTGCATGACATTCTCAGATCTACAGGTTGGTCAAGAGTTAACCCGTTTAGAACTTTTTATTGTAAAACTATTGATCATCCATCTGACTCTGTTATATCATTGCTTTAAGCAAGCATAATATGAGCCTCTGGTCTTGTAATAAAATTGAGATTTTCCTAGCCTCGGTGCCTGAAAGGCTAGATATTATTAAAGACACGGAGGCGAGTATTATCCCAAAACAGTTTCTTTAACCCACCCTGTTCTTTTTTCTGCAGTTCCGCTGCCTTCAACAAGTGCGGCTGCATCCGGTAACTCACATGGAGCTTCTCCTTTCCTGGATTCCTTCTTACAGATATCAGGGCCTACTCCAACTCGTCGTTTCTCGACGACTTCTTTCCTTATGGACACCTTTAGGATTTGATGGCTGCTTTAATGTCATTTTGTTTGGTCATAATTTTGTTTTCCGAACCCTACAGGGAGTGCAGAATTATTAGGCAAGTTGTATTTTTGAGGATTAATTTTATTATTGAACAACAACCATGTTCTCAATGAACCCAAAAAACTCATTAATATCAAAGCTGAATATTTTTGGAAGTAGTTTTTAGTTTGTTTTTAGTTTTAGCTATGTTAGGGGGATATCTGTGTGTGCAGGTGACTATTACTGTGCATAATTATTAGGCAACTTAACAAAAAAAAATATATACCCATTTCAATTATTTATTATTACCAGTGAAACCAATATAACATCTCAACATTCACAAACATACATTTCTGACATTCAAAAACAAAACAAAAACAAATCAGTGACCAATATAGCCACCTTTCTTTGCAAGGACACTCAAAAGCCTGCCATCCATGGATTCTGTCAGTGTTTTGATCTGTTCACCATCAACATTGCGTGCAGCAGCAACCACAGCCTCCCAGACACTGTTCAGAGAGGTGTACTGTTTTCCCTCCTTGTAAATCTCACATTTGATGATGGACCACAGGTTCTCAATGGGGTTCAGATCAGGTGAACAAGGAGGCCATGTCATTAGATTTCCTTCTTTTATACCCTTTCTTGCCAGCCACGCTGTGGAGTACTTGGACGCGTGTGATGGAGCATTGTCCTGCATGAAAATCATGTTTTTCTTGAAGGATGCAGACTTCTTCCTGTACCACTGCTTGAAGAAGGTGTCTTCCAGGAACTGGCAGTAGGACTGGGAGTTGAGCTTGACTCCATCCTCAACCCGAAAAGGCCCCACAAGCTCATCTTTGATGATACCAGCCCAAACCAGTACTCCACCTCCACCTTGCTGGCGTCTGAGTCGGACTGGAGCTCTCTGCCCTTTACCAATCCAGCCACGGGCCCATCCATCTGGCCCATCAAGACTCACTCTCATTTCATCAGTCCATAAAACCTTAGAAAAATCAGTCTTGAGATATTTCTTGGCCCAGTCTTGACGTTTCAGCTTGTGTGTCTTGTTCAGTGGTGGTCGTCTTTCAGCCTTTCTTACCTTGGCCATGTCTCTGAGTATTGCACACCTTGTGCTTTTGGGCACTCCAGTGATGTTGCAGCTCTGAAATATGGCCAAACTGGTGGCAAGTGGCATCGTGGCAGCTGCACGCTTGACTTTTCTCAGTTCATGGGCAGTTATTTTGCGCCTTGGTTTTTCCACACGCTTCTTGCGACCCTGTTGACTATTTTGAATGAAACGCTTGATTGTTCGATGATCACGCTTCAGAAGCTTTGCAATTTTAAGAGTGCTGCATCCCTCTGCAAGATATCTCACTATTTTTTACTTTTCTGAGCCTGTCAAGTCCTTCTTTTGACCCATTTTGCCAAAGGAAAGGAAGTTGCCTAATAATTATGCACACCTGATATAGGGTGTTGATGTCATTAGACCACACCCCTTCTCATTACAGAGATGCACATCACCTAATATGCTTAATTGGTAGTAGGCTTTCGAGCCTATACAGCTTGGAGTAAGACAACATGCATAAAGAGGATGATGTGGTCAAAATACTCATTTGCCTAATAATTCTGCACTCCCTGTATATTGACTGACTCTCGCAAGAAAAGAGGGCTTGTTGCTCTCAGTCAAGATTGTTATGGTTTTACTCGCCGTATGATTGGTCATTCGTTTGTGATGTAATGTTGTAGTTTTTATCCCGGGGTTTCTGGACATTGAAGTTTTTCTTGCCTGCTAAATTTATAAAGCAAGAAAAGTAAGTTTAATACTTGCCTCTGTGTTTTTAATAAAATCTAACCTTTCAGGCACCAAGTCTAGGAAAATCTCGATTGTTGTAAGTTTGAGCGCACGTATACAAACTACAATGCAAAAACGTTCAGTCACAATACATCATGTCATATATGCCATATAAATGTAAGCACATAAATACAATGAAATAAATCAACAGCACCCCATTAGTTTAAAAGCAAACCTATTAAAATTCCCAAGCCTCCCCTAGTAGCAGTTACCTAAATAACACAGAGACTGACAAGCTCAACATTCTGTTTTGGTAGACATGGCAACTTATGCTTAGGAAGAAACTGATTTCCATGGTCAAAACGTTTGGCCAGTTGGGAAAATTGGATTTTCACTTTGCATGATTTCACGCTTTGGCTATTTAGCAGTGGACCTTTCAAGGGCGAAGATGCAATTAAATTTGCATAACAGCACCTGGCCATCTGTCTCAGTGGATTTACAGAGGCACTGACTTGCTGGAGATATAACATTTTTGTTCAAACCAAATCTCTTCTGCTCAGCAACATGAAAATATTTTGAGTTGCAAGCGAAATAGCATTTTTGCTGTTGGAGAACTCCCTGTCCACAAAAAAATATACAATTATCTGAGTTTTCTTATAATTTGCTGCTGTGTTCACTAAGGCTACTTCCCTATCTCGCTTTTTTTGAAGCACCGACGTTACTTTTGACTCCGGACAATACTGAACTGAAAAGTTGTGTGAGATTACCAGCAGTGATTTGTGGATGGCCTCCAATTGCGTATGCACGTACATCTGTTGTTCGGTGAAGTGATGCCTGAGACCTGCGGTCATACAAGCTCTTAGTTTGTAGCATATGAGAGAAGTACTTGGCAGCAGAAACAAGCCAGGTGAATCTGAGTCTAGAAGTTTAACATAATTTCTTTACCACCCAGGAGCCCTATCAATGCCACCTTTGAATATGGGCAATTTATTGAAGAGCAGATTAAAAACAGCCATGCTAATGCCATCAACACAAATTAACACAGTAAGGAGTGCCATTTTGTGCTCTTTTCGTACATCAGGCAATTGAGTGGTTTCAAGAGAGAAGCTTTGTTTAAAAACAAAGTCAATGATTAGGGCAATTAAAACACTCACTGTAGAAAGAAAATGAAATTATTTGTCGGAATTTTCTTCAGAAAGGGAGAAACAGCGAATCCCTGTTTGGGCTTTTAAGATGAATATTGTCTGACAAAAGCAGCAAATTATTTTTCCAGACTGTAGTTTTTGTCTTAGCAAAGCCACCTAGAATACTTGCGTATGCATAGGTTGAGATTGCATATTATTTATACTAGCAAGATCACTCAGTGATCTCAGAACTTATCCACGAACCTGCAGTTTCGAGTTCCTGTGGGCTAACTACATCCTTGCTCCTTTCAGGATCGATAAAATTCATATTATGACCTAGAAACAGGTCTGTGCTAGATGCTAAGGAGCAGCAATTCTATGTATGCAGAAGGAAGGAGTGGCAGAAATGGAAATTGTTTTGTGGTTTGTGGTAAAACTGTGCCTTAGATTTTGAAATATAAACATTTTAATAGTTATACATTTCTGGGTGGAGTCAAAAAATCAAAGACTTGGACTGTAGGGGGAATATTTACTAATATTTCACACAGTGCACCAACCAGTTTCTGTGCTGCATTGCATGGGCGGGAAACAGTAGGAAGACACAATTTAGACTTCATAGTGCCATGTACACACCTTTGCACCATAGGTGATGTATAGTGTAGGTTTTGTCCAGGAAGGGTATCCTTCCAATAGAAAATACTACACCTAGACAAACTTTCGAACATTTCCTACTTTAGGTGCAGAACACATGCAAAGTTTGAAATGTTTGGAGAATAAATTCTCCTACCTTGCGCTTTCCTCAAGGAGGTTTTTTTTTCGGTGCAAAGTCATGTCTAGAAATATTAGTAGGTAGGACTCTGTATCAAAAACCATGGGTGGTAGACTGGAAAACCCAAGGTACCAATACACCAATGTAAAGAACGGGCGGCCCCTCCACGAGAGCGAAGGAGCATCACCTTGCTAAAAAAAATAATGCCCCAGAACTGAAAAATCAAATGGTAAAGTTGATTTATTACCATTTTATTTTTAAGCACCCTGTCCTGAACCAAGTGTAAGGACAGGGCGGGCCACTGCTGCTGAGTGACAGCAGCAGGGAGCTGTGTGCTTTAGTTTAAAGTATGCATGTCCCTTTGGCCGGCCAGCTTTTGACCGCCAGCCTGACATAAGCACTTTAAACTTCTCTAACCCCAACTGTCTTAAGAACAGCTGGGTTAGAAAAAGCACAGGCCTCCAGCACTCTTGTGAGCACTGAGAGAGGCAACTCCCTCCAATCCTGACACAGCTTTCATACTGGTTACCAGCATGAAAGGAACGTCAGGATTTGTTAGTGCAGTTTCCTGGTCCCCACTGCCACTCTGGAGCTACGACAAGAGGAGGAGGCCGTGAGGAGAGAAAGATGCATCACCGTCAGGTAAGTGCTTTAAAAAATATATATATATTATTATTGTGTATCCTCCCTCGTCCCCCCCACATGAATACAAGCCAGCCGCCACTGATAAAGAATGGGAGAGTATTTGTCCTTTGTGTGTTCTCCTATCAAATAAAACTCTATGAAAACCACTTCAAAGTCTTGAGAAACTATTTGCTCTCCATTTGTTTGTACTAGAAAGCTGTTTAAAATAAAACCAAATAGTGTTTTCCGTTACTTTGCTTGAAGGGGGTGTCCCATGGGTGGTACCAGGGCTATATACAAGCAAAAAGGTGCCCATCTTCTCGAATGATTTTTTCCACCTGAAACTCGTCATAGGGTTATGGGGATATTGGTGCACCCTTGTCTAGGCCACCTGGCCGTCCTGCAGCATGGCTCTGTTCATTGATCAGAAAGGTCTGCATAAGCTGGCATGACATCCTCCTTGGGGAACAATCATTTGTTGGAATTATTTAAAAAATGCAAATTATTCTATTTCACTGATGTTTGAGTTGTTCGCTGATAAATTGCCCTTTTCTAGATAGTTTATGATCTGATCAAATGTTTTACGGCTCCTTTTCTCGCTGATTTAGTTATGTTTTTCGTCTTTAAGTCCGTGGTATACGACCGAATGACTCTTATTAGAATCATAAGGCGTGTGTGATTCTTGGACCACAGGTTAGCCAGTTACAGATTCCCAGATCAGGACCGAATTGTTGTGGACTTTCTCAAACTGGGATGCATAAGATTATTTCATTACTGGTCCAAGATCACCGTTTTACTCAAGTGATTTGTCAGGTCTAAAGTACATGTCGACATAAATTGATTGTTGATTTTGGAATGCTTGTAAATATCCGAGGTTACCGTAATCCTTGTACTTGCTGGGCCTTCACAGCCTTGGGTTAAAGGGTAGCGGTTTTCCATGTAATGAGTGACTTTGATTCCTCACTCCCTGGCTCTCTCCTGGCATCCTTGGCTCACCAGTTCTGCCGAGAAGCAAGAAACAAGGATGGGTTTGCTTTTCTGACGACTACGAGAAGGCAATGAAATTGAATGAATGTCTGTGGGGCCACTGTGGGCTAGATGGGGAATCCCTTTTAACAATTTAATTATATTTCCTCGATTCAGTAGATCGCAGTGACCTTTTGAAAAGTATTCTGGATGATAGCTGAAGGACTGCAGAGTACGTAGGAGGTGTTGATCGAAGTGATGAACCCTTATTCGTGGTTAAAGCATGAATCTGGGCTTCGAGGCTTGTTCAAGTGATGGCTAAAGAGCTGTTTGAATCATCGTGAGACACCATATCAGACTGGTTGTGGTGTGACAGTGAATTTTTAAGTCCATTAAGGCTGATGATATAAAATTAGGTAGATGGCTTAATTTATCGAATATAGGTGATCATGCACAACTGTGACGTGCCTCGAATTCCACTGCCTCCTAATCAGCTGTTTAAAGTTTCCAATTTGATGTCTATTCCCGATACAAACACAGCCAAGGTGTTTAATAGATCAACTAGCATGTCTCATTTTTTGAGTGGTGGATCAAGGCTGCAATTGACGCTTGAAGTTTGTCCAGAAGGAAAAGTCAATAAGCATTGGTCAAAGAATCTGTATTAACTTGATTTGCTCATTCACTCTTAGTTTCCAGAGCAAGAACGCTATCGTTTACTGAGGGTCTCGGTGTCGCAAGATTAGCTGGGGGCCAGGAGGCGGCCCAGACTCACAGATCAGCTGCTGCCATCCTGCTACGCCAAAAGCGCTAAAGCACTACGCCCGTTACTGAGGGACCAGGTGTACCAGGATTTGCTGGGGGCCAGGAGGCGGGCTCAGACAAACAGCAATCGCTTACATTTTGCCCCCAAGATGACAATGCACCGTTATTACACAGGGGCCTTGCAAGGTTCACGGTCAGCCAAGGGAGTGGGAATGCTTTTTAATATATTTAGAGATTAATGTTTCCATATCCTTTAAGTTTGGTGCACTGTCCCATGGTTCAATTAAGTGGTTTTCTGAGTCTTTTGAGCACTCCTTTAAGTGCTCTTTTTACAATTTGTTCTGATCCAATACGTTTGCATACTCCTTGTGGCTAGGGTTTGCCCCTGATGACTCTATTCGATTGACAAAGTTGAAAAGTGTTTGCAACGAGTTTCATTCTTCTGTACACTGTTTAAATCTTGACCCTTCATAGACCTGGAGTTGGTCAAAATATTTTTATTAGCTTGTACTATACAATTAGGACATTGATTCTTTGTGGTGAGGGCCACCTGGCCTCTTTGTTTTCCTGACTTAACCTCAACCTCAGGAAAAGAAATGGTGCTGCAAATGTACTTGGATTTTGTAGACATCCACCAAATTGCAATATCTTAACCACATTTCAAATGGTCTATGGTCCCGACTTCAAGGTTCAGGTAGCAAGTTTGCAGTGACAGCAGGAATTAAATGTAATGGATTGTGGAGGGCTGCAAAAAGAGGGGAAAGGACATAGTGAGAGGGCAGTGCTTTGTGGAAGCTGGACTGACTTTTAGGGTCGGCTGCTTCTGCGCTCTGCAGTCTCAACCCACCGTCCATGAGGCAATGCCCTGGGACTCACTCTCCACACTAAATTGATGATCAATGACCCCTCTGCTCTCTGCCTGTCCCTCCTTATTTTTACTTTTTACTGATCAGGTGTGTATAAGTGGATTGGGTTTAGTAAATGTCTCTATCAGCTTTTTACATCAAGATCTAGCATAAGTTGATAATCGGAAGCAAATATGATAGTCAACACATGGTGGTATTTAGAAAGCTTTCGGATCCTTCGTAACGTGATAAGAAATTAGGTTTCTGGCTAAAGGGGTGAAACCCTACTTAAGCAGGAACCACAATCCTTGGTCGGGGTGAAGTCACAAGCAACCCCTAAATTAATTTGTGCTAAACCCTCTGGTAGCTTGGCACAAAGCAGTCAGCCTTAACTTTGAGGCAATGTGTAAAGTATTTATGCAACACTTCAAACAGTAATGAAGGGAACACAACACAAGAAAAATCGCACACCAATTTAGAAACATAGAGTAGGTGTTAGTAAATAAAACCAGATCAAAATTACGAAACTCAAATTAATAGAATGGGAGATATGCATTTGTAAAGATTTAGGTGAAAATAGCACCTAAAAGCCCAAGTCACAGGTTCAGGCCGACTGTAATGGAGAGTGGGTGGGTACAGGTACCAGGTTCCCCCGTTAAAAGATTTACCTTCTCAGTCCAACACCAAACGTTCCCTTCCCAGTGGGAGGAGCTGTAAGGAGCTGGGGGATCAAAGAGGGTGTTGATCGAAGTAGAGCACAGAGACGGCTGGGTGTTGTGGACAGTCATTGCTGTAGCACAAAGATCCTGTTGTTGTGGCAGATGATCAGGAGGAAGCTTCACATTGGTGATCACTGCGGCGATCAATGCTGTAGCTGGAAGAGTGTTTGCTGGAGCTTTATGGTGGTGATGGGCACAGGCAGCAAGGTTTTGTGCCAATGTGGCCATTCACAGTCATGAAGAGCCCAAAAACATCAGGGGGGCTCATCTGAGCCACACCAAGGGTTCGTGACCTGAGGGGCACCACCTGGGGGTAAGAAACTCACTCCAGGAGAGGCTAGCAGGGCTCAGGCTGACTCAGTTGCAGAACAAGGAGCAGGTCAGCTGGGCAGTTGCAAGGAGCCCCAAAACTAGTTATGCCCCTGTAGCTAAGAACAGGAGGCCAGATGGCTGACCCTTGAAGTCACTTCAGCCTGAGATGAAGGATGCAAGTCCAATCTTCCTTCTCAGCAAGCAGTGCAGCAGAGTGGTGGTCCTTTGGGTACCAAAGCAGCGCAGCAGTTCTTCTTCTTAGTATCCACAGGCCCAGGAGTGTACTGAAGAGTTAGTGTGTGAGGTCCAATACTTATACCTGGTGCTTCCTTTGAAGTGGGAGAAGCTTCTAGAGGTTTCTAAATTAACCTGTGCTCAATACTGTAGTAGCTTGGCACAGAGCAGTCAGGCTTAAACTAGAGACAATGTGTAAAGTATTCCTGCAGCATTTCAAACAGTAATAAAGTAAAGTTACAACACAAGAAAAAACCCACACCAATTTAGAATAATAGAGTAGATATTAATAAATATAACAAGAACAAATTGTCAAAAATCCAACCAGTAGTACCAGAGATATGCAACTGTAAAGATTTAGATGAAAATATCTCCTAAAAGCACTAAGGGGGTCATTACAACCCTGGCGGTCAAAGACCACCAGGGTTGTTTTGACGGAAGCACCACCAACAGGCTGGCGGTGCTTCTAATGGCATTACGACTGCGGCAGAAGCGCTGCGGTCGCACCGCCGGTTCCAGCGGTTTCCCGCCACAATGGCCCTGCCGGTTTTAATCCACCAGGGCAGCGCTGCCCAGGGGATTACGAGTCCCCCTACCGCCAGCCATTTCCTGGCGGTTTGAACCGCTAGGAAAAGGCTGGCGGTACGGGGAGTCGCAGGGAGTGGCATGGGCAGTGCAGGGGCCCCCTGACAGGGCCCCGTGCAGCTTTTCACTGTCTGCACAGCAGACAGTGTAAAGCGCGACGGGTGCAACTGCACCCGTCGCACGGCCGCAACACCGCCGGCTCCTGTGTTGTGGTCGAGATCCCCGCTGGGCTGGCTGGCGGAAACTAGGTTTCTGCCCGCCGGCCCAGCAGGGATCTCCAAATGGCCACGGCAGGGGTGCGGCCGCCCGGCGGTCCGATCTTCGAGGGCCGCCAAGGTCGTAATGAGGGCCTAAGTGCCACTCACAGCTATCTGGTTATGCCAGACCGAGGTAAAGTCAAGATTGAGCCTGGCAAAAGGTTTATTTGGCCAGGGTGAAATGGCAGTTTAGAACAGCACTCACAGGCTGCAATGACAAGCCTGAGACGTGTTTGAAAGGGCTACTTAAGTGGGTGGCACAATTAGTGCTGCAGTTCCACTAGTAGCATTTAATTTACAGGCCCGGAGTACACATACTACAACTCTACCAGGGACATACTGTATAAGTAAATTAAGCGTGCCACTTGTTAGCAGTGGTAAAGTGCCCAGAGTCCTAAGGCCAGCAAAATAGAGATCAGCAAAAATGGAGAAGAAAGGCAAAACGTTTCTCCTCCACCATAAAGCTGACAGATCTAACACATGTTGTCACCATTTTTCATTTTTGTTTGACAACACATTATTGCAGATCAGATATAATCTTTGCTTGTTCACATTTCAGTGTCCTTTTATATTTTGATTGACCATGACAAGTGTTTTTTTAACCTTTAGAGTTAACCATGGTCAGAGTGTGTTCATTTTAAGTTAGACATAACCACGATGAGCCTTGATTTGAAAGGCATGTTAGATTAAATGTTTTGTTTCTGCCTGCTGTGCATAATCTTTTCTCTCATTCCAGAAACCAAGTCCCAACAATGTAATTGTTAACTGAGCCCTTATTGTCAGATTGCATGTAAGGTCACAAATTGTATCTTTGAATGAGCTCAACAGAAAATGTTTTCACCTATGCGTGAGAGAAGCTGGTGAAGAAGAATCCTCCCTAGTGCAATGTTTATTAATTCTCCTGCGCTGGAAAATATTCCATTGTATGACTCACGAGAACAGGGCTGACACTGAAATTTATGTTCATGTTCAATTTTGATTGGTTCTTTCTCTGTGGGAACCATAGGAGTGCCCTTGTGGTTAAAGGCCACGGTTTAAGTGTGCATTATTGTGGTAGACAGACTTCCTCCTGCCCACCTTTGAAAATGGCCGTCCCTTTGCCTCTCTAGAGATGCCAAGCTTCTCTTATTCCTGCTCATAGAGTTAATCGCTTGGACAACCCCCTTTCGCCTTTCCTTGATTGGAACCTTTATCTAATTCTACTTTAGAGACTCTGTTTTGCTGACACCTGTTGCCTAAGCTTCACTAAATTCGCTTCTGAAACCTTAGCTTAGCATTATGGCATTTAGGGGAACCAAATCCTTTGTGATTTACCTACGATACGTTAATTTCTTTTTATATATGCTTTTTACATTCAGTGAACTAAATTCACATTGTGACTTACGTCATGACATATTATAAAGCAAACACGATACATACACATAGCATGTGTGGGGTCATCTCTCTCTAAGATCTCCTCCTCAGTTCCTACCATCAGTTCTCTGCTCATTGATGACCAGTCGTCCAGGTCATCAGCCACATACTCGTTCGTGCGATTTACCTGCAATACTTAAATAACCTTGCTTTGCATTTGCTGGTCTGATCTTCTCAGATTATATTGACTTATACTGTAATAAAATTGTTATTGATTCTAGATGAATTTGACTGATTTGAGTTTGTATTTGTAAATCTGATAACAAACTTTCATAGTTTGCAAATCTGCTTCTCTGTCATTCTTGGGCAAAAAGTGCTTCACTGTTATTGACATACTATTATAGTTTTGATGTTAAGCCTCAATTTGAGTCAAAGATCCATCGACCTGGGTATAGTTGAGTCTTGAGATTTGCACCAGCCTTTGCCCCATGCAAACACTGTCCTTATCTGCTAAACCACCTAAACCAACCACAAAGCTTCTAATAGGCAATCACAGTTTACTGTTCAAAAACACTAAAACAGTGGCAAAGATAAAATATCTTGCATTGACTAAGAGCCTTTGGCTTTCAGTGCTTGTTATGCTTTTGCAAAGCCTTATTTTTGGGAAGCTGCTGCGGCATTTTCCGTCTACAAAAAAATGAAAAAACTATGGCATTCAACGTTTAAAAAAAACACATTGCCATGATAGCCCCTGGCACCGAAGGGAACTACTTTGTATGTGAATGTCTTTATATGAAAGGGACAAATGGCATCATTCACGTGGTGGTAGCAGCGGGACGTTCTGTCTTTTGACTTGGAATCCAGGGAGTGCCTGAGTCATACAACTCCCAGCGGGCCTCACAAGGGGCTGCCCTGACATCACGTGCTCCAGGAGGCTCTTAAGGGCAGAGCAGTAGACCCATGGTGCGGGATGCACCTGGGCATGTGCCAGGGCCAAGAGTGGGCACGTCTGCGGCCTGTCGAGGCTGGGCCGGGCCGGGCCATCCCCTTTGATTGTTACACCTGCCGGGAAGAGGTATTGATTTTGTATTTTTCTTTCATATTATTCGTTATTTCCTCCAATTTGAAGATTATATTAAGGTTCTTATTATTTGACTATAGCCATAACATGCCCAGGTAGGAAAGCATAAGGCGGCTCGTAGTGCTCTACAAGGTTCCCAGAGATCGAGCGTAGATAATTTTTTATCAAGGGGGGTGGGCGTTATTAATAAAGAAATCGAGTTAGCGCAACAGCTTCTTTCCATCTCTTCTCAATTTTCTCCCCCTAAGCCCATATGAAGGTGGGACAGATTTGTGTGTTATAAGTCAGCTGGATCCTTTGGTTTTTACTCAGGAGTTTCAAACTCAGCAGTGCTCTGATGGGTCTAACTCAGTGTCTACTGTCCCGTTGGAGTGTGACATTGTGGTAGTAGTGCCCACAAATGGTGAGGAGTCTATGGGGGGGGGGGGGGGGGGGTAGGAGGAAGAGAAAAGAGACCGCTAAAGCTAGTAAACGTCAAAAGGTGAATACTAACCAGACTCCTAAACAGAAGGTTACCTTGAAGGGAAAGGAGTCTGTTTCGGATACTTTACAAGATACTTTAAAGATTGTGATCAAGGAAGTGATAAATGCTGCTCTGGACTCTAAGTTGAAGCCACTTATAGAACGCTTGGGCTTTATTGAAGGGAAGCTTAAAATACTCTGTGAACCGAGGCTTGGTTGGGGGGTGGGTGCACATGGTGACCAGTGTGATTTATGTGCTCCAGACTCCAATGTGGCGCCTAGATGCCAATGCTTAGTGCAGGAAGGAAATATTAATACTCCATTAGCTCCTCAGGGCAGTATTTTACCTCGGTTTACTGGGACTATTCAGCCAGTAGTGGAAGGGGGCAGTCTGGGGCGGCTCCCAGATGGCCTCCAATATGCAAAAGCCCAATATTCTTTCGGAGTTATTGCCTCCCAGTAATTGGCAGAAAGTAAGGTTACCCAATAGGGTCTCAGCAAATAGGGTGACAGAGCAAATGAATACGGATATCAGGCCACATATTCCCCACAATTGTACTCCCTATATTATTGTCCTAGAGAATGTTCCATTGTTACTCATGGCCACCCGGGACTCACATTAATCTCTTTTAAATAAGGTTTCCTATTGGCTACAAAAGCATTCTTGATAGGATCATGACCTTTTTAACTACTAAAGATATTATTTCTGTACGAAGGGTGGCTTGGATTGGTCCAACGCAGAAAACATCATTGGGTGACTGTGAGTGTACATTTTCAGGGTGCCAAGTTTGGTCCAGTCCCTCTTACATCTACGTATTCAATCCAACTGTGCAAGGTGTGGTATTAAAGCACTGCCTTTAGACCAGTTGGATTGACTGACTCATCCTTGGGGTAAGCCAGGCTCTTCAGACAGTCACTTCAGTTTGCCATTAGAAGGGGCAGCCCTCTCAGGGAGCTTTCTCTAGACAGCCAATAGGAGCTGATTTATCACAGTCGGGCCCTTTAAGTTACTTTCTTGGAATGTCACTGTTTATATGCGAAATTAGGGTCCCCTGAATGGGTCAAGTTGGTAACCCATTACCAAGTTATTTATTGCCAGAAGCCATGGATGCAGGACCCCCTGTCATTGGACGGTTATGTCTCCTAGCTGTTATAGCCGCTGCATCAAACTCAGGGCATGCTAAGGGAGGTCTGGTAACATTTGGCTCTATAACCATGGTGGAGTGTAAAGTCACGGAATTTGCCTCGGACCCTCATTTCCAGTTAATCCTGTTTTCATTTACAAGTCTTATGACTAGTTATTGGTTAATTACTATCACAATATATTTAATTCTGCAGTATCAGTAACTGTTGATGGGTTGGATTAGGCCTTATATAGATCCCTGAGCAATGTAAGGAGAGGGGCTTTGGTAGTATGGCATCGGTGGGTGATTTTAATGTGGAGCTTTGTAGTAATAGCTCTTTGTCAGTGTGTCATATTTGTGATGAATATGAGAACCCGTTGACATACTTTAAACATTCCCCATATGGCAATGCACTAAATAGATTACGTATAGGCAATGAAATGGTTTTTGCCCAGGAACCAATGTCTGGGGACTAACGCAAATTCCTTCATTTATTAGTGGCTCGGTGAGCTGTTTTTTAGACCACATTTTGGTGTTCAAAGAGTTGCTACCGGCTCTGGTAGGGCGTAAAACGATAACCTCATGTATTAGTGATCGTAATCCTCTAATGCTGGTGCTTGGGAATCTACCTACATTTAACTTTGCTCCGGAAAATCAGCAATTCCTGTTTAGCTATAGCAAGAACAAAGGGGTTAGGGTGCATTGGGGGAAAATTGACAAGGAGGTTTTTCATAATGATTTATTGGTGCATAAGAAATCTGAGGTCAATTTGATCCTTCAGGAAGATTCCCACCCTCATGGGGTTATTAGGGCTTTTACTTCCCTCAAGGAATATATGGCAGACAAATTGACTAGAGCACCTAGTGGCAATAGACCTAATCCCAAGTGGTTTGATGGGGCTTGCTCTAAAGCTCATAAAGCACTAAAAATGCCACTTAAGAGAAGTCCCTGAGACAAGCTTAGTATAGTGGAGGCCAAAAAAACATACAAGAAAGCAACTTCAAGAAGGAAGCCGAGATGAAGAATAAAGCCTGGGAGGAGTTAAGACTCGCTGATGAGAGTAAAGACTCACAGGCGTCCTGGCAAATTGTGAACTATCAGATGCTCGTAGGAGAGTTTACACCTAAGTTGGACCCTGGTCTCGAAGGAAGACTGGGTGGCTCATTTCTTAGCCATCTTTGGACCCAGGGCAGCATTAGAGCCTCCTCTTGAAAAAGTGACAGACGTAATATGTGAGTCAACCACTTTAGATCTGTGTTGCTTGATTAAGGTAGCTGATGTCATTCAACCGATAGAGAGCAGTTCCGCTGACAAGGCAGCTGGTCCAGACAGAATCCCTACTGATGTTTCTAGATCAGATTTGCAATTCTGGGGACCCATAGTTACCAATGTGCTGAAGAGTGCAATTTGGGGCACCTTGGTTCGATCGTGGAGGGAGGCAACGATTGTGCCTACACTTAAAAAGGGAGATAAAAGGCTACCACAATGCTACTGGCCAATTTTGCTATTGGACAGCACTATTAAGATCCTGGGTAGGGTCATATTGGCGAAATTGGAAAACTGGGTGGTAGAGAATCGTGGGCTCTCGGGCCTTCAGTTCGGTTTTTACCAAGGACTGGGTAAAGTTGAGCAGTCCTTAAATCTGTCATTAATAATCCAGAAATACACTAAGGCGTAACAAGGCAGTATGCACCTTGCATTTATGGACTTGACCTGTGCATTTGACTCCATAGACCGTTCTAGGCTATGAGGGATTATGGCGCAAATGGACATAAATGGTGCTATTATTTCTCTGCTTCAGAGACTACACGCTTATGTGACAGCTGGAGTTTGTTATACAAGGCAGTGTGACTTAACTGAGGACTTCCCAACAATTTCTGGGGTAAGAAAGGGATGTGTCCTGGTGCCTTTCTTTTTTTACTGCATATAAATGGTCTTGAGGATCATTTGATTGGGGTGAGGGCAGATATCGCTAAGTTTGGTGTCCAGAGAATACCAGTCTTGCTTTATGCAGAGGATGTCGTTCTTATGGCCTGAACAGCTAATGGCCTCCAGTGTTTGCAAAATGCTTTTAATTATTTTATGGATAGGCTAGGCCTAGCAGTCAATTGCTCTAAATCTTTTCTAATGAAATTTGGACTCAGGCAGCCCAAGACAAGGACATTTTTATTGGGAGGTGAAGAAATTAAGAAAACTCCACAATTTTACATATCTAGGTATCCCATTTGACATTGATCTTGAATGGAGATTTTCATTGACTGTAAGGGTTCTGCAGCGTCAAAAGGCTGTAATCTCGGTCTTTGAGTTGGCAAAAAGGCTGGGCCATAAACCAGAGAGGAAACTGCTTAGTACTTATAAAATTAAATGTGTTTCTATTCTCGTATTCGTTGCAGGGATTTGGGGATACACTAACTTCACTTTACTGCAGAATAAGTTCATACAAAGACTACTGGCAGTCCCGCAATGCACAGCAATATCTTTTTGCCATAAGGAGGTGAGGTTGACTTTTTTTCGAGGATCTTATTAAATTGCAACCCCTCCTACTCTGGGCACGAATATGTAAGGACCCTGAGGGCCATCTGAATAAATGTATTTATACATAATTTTAATACAGTCAGAAACACCAGACTTAAAACAGTTGACCAATTGAAAAGAAGGTTTATGTTTTTCTTAGTTTTTCTGATACTTGTGTTGATTGTGTTGATTTACTGGCTGTATATACGACCCTCACTTTTCGTTTGTACAATGACGCATTCTTTACTATCTCTAAAAAGCTGAACAAAATATATGAAGTGATCAAAAGGCACTGAATGAGGGGGGCAACCAATCTAAATTTGCTAAATGTGGTGTATTTTCATCTGGTCTATTCGAATAGTCTCTATGGGGGTTTGACAACAGTGAATTTGCTGCATTTTAATCATTCTGCACCAAATCCGCCAAAAGTGAGTGGGCTACACTTTCTTTGAAACGTTTAGTGCTGATTGATAAAACAGGACACGATTATTATTACTATGACTCTATTATTATGAATGGTTTTAGCGATTCCAACCGCACACAGAGTGCTAAACCATGATCCAGCATAGCATCATATAGTGGATAATAGTATAGACCCATATAAGAATCCAGACGCCCTTGATGATGGACTTCTGAAATAAGAATGTTCTTTAATAATTAACTAGTGTCTACTCACAGTTTAATAAGTATCTATTTAGCTGCTGCCAGTTAGTGTCTTATTGTTTGTGCCTTGAAACAATTGCTTTCTATCAATATGATGTGGCTTTCAATAGTAATTATTATTTAAAAACAAAACAAACATACAAAAGTTCGGCATGGGGTTGAAAATGTTTTGTCGCTTCTTGTGATGTCAGCTTTCCAGGACATGTAATTTCACTTCTTATTTTACGATTTTAATTGAAAGACCCTGATGATAATCTGGGGAGCCTTTGCTGAAGATTGTTTTCTTTAATATTCCAGGTCAGGCCTGCCCTGACTGCTATTGTATCTTCATGGTGAATTAGAGAGTCTTCAGATTATATACTGCTTTGTGCACTCCACTGGCACTTCCACTGTGGTATGTGGTATCAACCAGCAGTGGATCAGCAACAGCGGCAGTAAGGTGTAAGCTGTATTTTGATGGTTTAAATATGCAAGAGCAAGGAGGTCCCGCATGATCGTACGTGATCTGGCTAGCATCCTCTCCTGGCTTTTGGGACTGAAAGACGAGTAGAAATCGAATTTGTAAATAATAAACCTTTAGGAGGATTTAATTTTTAACTGTATCACTGCCTATGAATCTAACATGTTGTAAAAAAAAATGGACAGGGTTCAAAGGTAAAAAGTTATTAACCTGTCCGGATACAAGCATTCAAAAGGAGCGGGTATGTGGAAATGTTTAATATTTTGTGAATAGATTTTTTAGTTAGCTTAACTGTTACTTGCTTCAGCCATGTTTTCAGCTAATTCTAACAAACGCCTACAGGAAGAGTCCATCTCTGACGTTACAAATCTCTTATTCACACCCTAGCCCAAAAAATGAGCTCGGCTGAAACTTTCCATGCCTCGTGGTAGGTATTCTGCCTTTCTCATGATCCCAGTCTTCAGACATCAGTGTGCGCCTTTTGTTGAAATGCATCAGGTGTTCCCCATGAAAACCTGTCTGTCTGCTTCTATAAAGTGGTGTCTTTTCTCTACATGTTAAGCATGCTCCAACAGTTTGCTGGGGGACCATCTGGCCAAATGAATCTATTGTTCTATAGCTATTTGTCCATGTTCTCCCTTATGGAGAAGAGATTATTGAAAAATCTTTCTCACCCTTTGTTCCTAGAAAGCTCGTAGAAATACACGCCATTGATTGGGGAGTGGTGCAGGCACCTGCGTTATACCGCAACCACGTGGGGTGGGATAAGGATTCCCCCTATAACGTAATACCAATCAAATCCCAACCTCAACCCAAATATACAATAAACCATGAAGCTAAAGCACCTGTGAGGGAAATCCTCAAACAATTAGAGTATCAGGGTGTAATTGAATCCTGTGTCTCACCAATGAACGATCCATTGTTCCCCGTAGCTAAACCTGACCATTCATACAGAATAGTTTAGACTACAGACATTTAAGCAGTCACACTCGCACATTTGCCATACAAATCACACACAGCACAGCACTTATGAACAATATAGTGCTCAAAAAATACAAAACTTCTCTGGATATATCCAATGGGTTTTTCTGCCAAAATATAGCACCTGAAGGTAGGGACTTAACAAGTTTCAGCGGCTTAGGCTCTCAGAAAATTCTGCCAACTCTCACAGGGGTACAAGAACAGTCCAGGACTGTTCTCAGCTCAAGTTACATAAATTTTACACAACATTGACCCTGACGCGTTGCCATACGTGGATGATATCTACCTTATGGACGACAACCTCACGCAACATTTAAGATGGGTAGCCGGCATTGTTCTAGGATTTGCCGAATTCAGCTACAAATTCAAGTAAAAGAAAACAAAAATAGCCTTCCTTAGTGTCCTGTTCTTGGCATATGAATTGTCAGATGAAGGCAAGAGCCTTGCATCCCAATTTTTAGAAAATGCACACAACTACAACCTCCAAATACAATAAAAAGCTCCAGTTTTTATTGGGGTTTTACATTTTGGCAGAACTTATATTCCAGGCTATGCACAACACATTAAACCATTAAATGACCTGAGACGTCCTGACTTTACCAGCAAATACTGGACAGTCGAACACACACGCATTCACAGACCATTACAAAAAGATATGCTTGAAGCAAAACACATACATACAAGGGACAACAAAAAAACCCTTGTCATCACAGTAATTGCTGGTGCCATCGGTTTAACCTATGTAACATTCAATGAGAGTGAAACTGTCCCATAGCATACAAATCTCATTTGTACTCTACAGCAGAACAACGCTTTGCTCCCACTGAGCAAATTCTCACTGCTCTTCAGATGGCTGTCAAAAAAGAAAGACCTCTGGCCCAGGGGCAACACATCATTGTCGTATCCCCCATCCCAGCCCTTGACACTGTTACCAAAGCTGGCGTTTCTAACGCTAAAGCATTACATCCACGTTGGATCCAATGGGCAATGTCTCTGATGGCCACTGATGTTGACTATATTTTTGACTCAAAATTACAAACGCAAGAGTTTTTGCAATACAAACTTGAATACCCAGTTCCAGCAAACACATTGCCTATTGAACAATATCAAACAATTTTGTATGCTGAAGGTTCAGCTCAACCAGCGATAGGCACTAAACATCAATATTCCGTTGCTTGCGCAGTCGTGAGTTGATACATGAATGATGGCAAGTTACATCCCCAACATACTTACACACAGACTTTAGGGGACTGCACCACACAACTAGCAGAGCTCAAAGCTCTGGTAATGGCACTAGAACACACAGATCATGAGCAGCTGATGCTGACTGTCTGTGATTTGCACTATTGTGTCCAGTCTTTCAAAGAATATTGTCAGGGATCCCCAAGGTGCCTCCTGCATTATCTGTCACCATCCCCAGGGATTAGGGTTAAATCATATATCTGTTCTTGGTTAAACCTTCATGTTTCTAAGTAAACATAATGTGCTGTGTTACACAATTGGTTTTATCAATGCTTGTTTGCTAATGTGAGCAGGTGTAGACGTGCTTCTAAATGGGTGTGGTGTAGATATGTGCTTCTAATTGGGTGTGGTGACTCATCCACATGTGGAAATTCAACTGCTTTCCTGATTGGCTATAAATAGCAGAATGAAGCATGCCGGCCTGCTTGGCTTGTTTTTGCTTCCTGATCTCAGCATTTGATTTGACAGTAACGCCCCTGCTGTCATCCTCGCATTCAGGACTTTTGAGGCAATTCTTTTCTTCGTTCCTGTACCAGCTGACACCAGACATTCCTCCAGCACTCCGGAAAAGACTTCAGCTAAGTGACTAGTTTGTTCTTTGAGAGCTGTAGGAAAGTACCATCTTGCCTGGCATGTTACCCTCATTTTTCACTTGTGTGTCAGTTTGTTTTTGCCTGTCTCACTGGGATCCTGCTAGTCAGGACCCCAGTGCTCACAGTTGTGGCCTGAATGTGTTCCCTGTGTGGTGCCTAACTGTTTCACTGAGGCTCTGCTAATCAGAACCTCGGTGCTTATGCTCCTCTGCCTTTAAAATTGTCACTGCAGGCTAGTGACCATTTTTACCAATTCTGATTGGCACACTGGAACACCCTTATAGTTCCCTAGTATATGGTACCCAGGTACCCAGGGTATTGGGGTTCCAGGAGATCCCTATGTGCTACAGCATTTCTTTTGCCACCCATAGGGAGCTCAGACCAATATTACACAGGACTGCCCCTGCAGCCTGAGTGAAATAACGTCCGCGTTATTTTACAGCCATTTTACACTGCACTTAAGTAACTTATAAGTCACCTATATGTCTAACCCTTACTTGGTAAAGGTTAGGTGCAAAGTTCCTAAGTGTGAGGGCACCCTGGCACTAGCCAAGGTGCCTCCACATAGTTCAGGGCAATTTCCCCGGACTTTGAGAATGCGGGACACCATTGCACCATATGCACTACATATAGGTCAATACCTATATGTAGCTTCACAATGGTAACTCCGAATATGGCCATGTAACATGTCTAAGATCATGGAATTGTCCCCCCATGCCAAATCTGGTATTGGGGTGCCAGTCCCATGCATCCCTGGGGCTCCAGCATCGACCCCGGGTACTGCCAAACCAGCTCTCTGGGGTTTTCACTGCAGCTACTACTGCTGCCAACCCACAGACAGGATTCTGCCCTCCTGGGGCCTGGGCAGCCCAGTCCCAGGAAGGCAGAACAAAGGATTTCGTCTGAGAGAGGGTGTTACACCCTCTCCCTTTGGAAATAGGTGTTAAGGGCCTGAGAGGAGTAGCCTCTCCTGGCCTCTGGAAATGCTTTGAAGGGCACAGACGGTGCCCTCCTTGCATAAACCAGTCTACACCGGTTCAGGGATCCCCTAGCCCCTGCTCTGGTGTGAAACTGGACAAAGGAAAGGGGAGTGACCACTCCCCTGTCCATCACCACCCCACAGGGGTGGTGCCCAGAGCTCCTCCAGTGTGTCCCAGACCTCTGCCATCTTGAATGTAGAGGTGTGAGGGCACAATGGAGGCCTCTGAGTGGCCAGTGCCAGCAGGTGATGTCAGAGACCTCTCCTGATAGGTGCTTACCTGACTAGGTGGCCAATCTTCCTCTGAGGGCTATTTAGAGACTCTCCTGTGGGATTCTCTTCAGATAACGAATGTAAGAGCTCACCAGAGCTCCTCTGCATCTCCCTCTGACTTCTGTCAAGGATCGACCGCTGACTTCTCCAGGACGCCTGCAATACCCCAACAAAGTAGCAAGAAGACTACCAGCGACATTGTAGCGCCTAATCCTGTCGGCTTTCTCCACTGTTTCCTGGTGGTGCATGCTCTGGGGGCTGTCTACCTTCACCCTGCACTGGAAGCCAAGAAGAAATCTCCTTTGGGTCGACGGAATCTTCCCCTTGCTAACGCAGGCACCAAACTTCTGCTTCACCGGTCCTCTGGGTCCCCTCTCATTATGACAAGCGTGGTCCCTGGAACACAGGAGCTGGATCCAAGTGACCCCGACAGTCCAGAGGTCCATCTTTCCAAATTTGGTGGAGGTAAGTCCTTGCCTCCCCATGCCAAACAGTAATCCTGTGTACTGCTTGAACTGCAGCTGCTAGGGCTTCTGTGCACTTTTGAAAGGAATCCTTCATGCACAGTACAGCCCAGGTCCCCAGCACTCCGTCCTGCATTGCTCAACTTGCTGAGTTGACCACTGGCTTCGTGGGACCCTCCTTTGTAGTGTTGAGATGACCGCCGTGCTCAGTTTTCTTGAACCCGTGTTTAAGTACTTCTGTGGGTGCTGCCTTCTTCTGCATGGGCTCTCTGCATTGCTGAGCACCCCCTTTGTCTCCTCTTCGAAGGGGCGACCTCCTGGTCCTTCCTGGCCGGGGCAGCACCCATTTTCTTCAACGCGACCTTTGCAGCTAGCAAGGCTTGTTTGCAGTCTTTTTGCGTAGAAACAACTGCATCCTCCAACATTCTGTGGGACATCTTCTGTGCAAAGGAGAAGTTCCTGGCATCTTCCGTTGTTGCAGAATCTTCAGCTTCTTCCACCAGGAGGCAGCCATTTTGTACCTTCATCCAGGGTTTAGTGGGCTCCTGCTCCCCCTGGACATTTTCGTGACTCTTGGACTTGGTCCCCTTCCTTTACAGGTCCTCAGGTCCAGGAATCCATCTTCAGTGCTTTTCAGTCCATTGTGGTCTTTGCAGAATCTCCTATCACGACTTTAGTGTGTTTCTGGGGAAGTAGGGTCACTTTACTCCTACTTTTCAGGGTCTTGGGGTGGGGTATCTTGGACACCCTTGGTGTTTTCTTACACTCCCAGCAACCCTCTACACACTACACTAGGCCTGGGGTCCCTAAGTGGTTCGCATTCCACTTTCTCAGTATATGGTTTGTGTTGCCCCTAGGCCTATTGCATCCTATTGTATTCTACAGTGTTTGCACTACTTTTCTAACTGTTTACTTACCTGAATTTGGTTTGTATGTATATTTTGTGTATTTTACTTACCTCCTAAGGGAGTATATCCTCTGAGATATTTTTGGCACATTCTCACTAAAATAAAGTACCTTTATTTTTAGTAACTCTGAGTATTGTGATTCTTATGATATAGTGCTGTATGATATAAGTGGTATAGTAGGAGCTTTGCATGTCTCCTAGTTCAGCCTAAGCTGCTCTGCTTTAGCTACCTCTATCAGCCTAAACTGCTAGAACACTACTAATATACTACTAAGGAATAACTGGACCTGGCCAAGGTGTAAGTACCATCAGGTACCCACTATAAGCCAGGCCAGCCTCCTACATTGGTGGCAGCGGTGGGATAAGTACTTGTAACTGCTTTACCACTTTGTCATTGGTGCTTTTCATAAGAAAAACATATTCCAAATACTTAAAAATATACACAGTTAACCTAAACAGTTTAACTTAACTTCTACAAACTTTCTAAAAAGTTTCAAAACATTTTCCTCTTTTCTTTAAAAAGTTTCGAAACTTTTTTCTCTCTGTCCTAAACCCTTTCTTACAACTATGTCTTCAGTAGAACTTACTCGCACGGTTGTCCAGGCAACCTATGGTAGTTTAAACTTTAAAAGTTTGAGGGGTCTCTGCATATAAAGAGGTTTAAGCATTGGTAAGAACCCTACCAAAGATCTTCTCCTTATGTCAACATCAGGACAGTGAGCGCTCTACGGGCGACGTAATGTAATAAACCAACTCTTATGAAATATAATAATTCATGCATTGTGTGTTAATGCAGCATGTTAATCTTTTGCATTGCAGAGATTCATGTTGAAACATCATTTATGCTGTTTGCAATGTATTGCTAATTTTCAAGGCTTTGCTGCAGTATTACAGGGTGTTGTTAGGGTGTGGTCCCTATTCTAAGCCTTTGTAGAATCCCTTCCTGCAGCCTGGCTGGGTGTGGCACATGGGCGGGGCCTGGGTCTATTTAAGGGACTCAGCCCAGCTCCACGTGCTCACTATTCAGAGGTCCCGGTGCAGAGCAGCAGCATTTTCCTGAGCCCCTGTTCCGAAGGCCTACCTAGGATTTCCAGGCCCTGTCTTCATTTCCTTGGTGATCTTCCAGCAGGGCGGTAAGGCGGAGCTTGAGTTAGGCCCGACTCCATTTTCAGAAATACTCGAGTTTTGGGCCTTTTGGTTACATCGCGTGTGCGATGGTTTTCTTGGCATTTAACTCTTGCAGTTTGGATCTGCAGTGTGCACAATCGTATCTTGGCATTTAACTCTTGATGGTTGAATCGGCAACAGAGTGCTCGATTCATTCTTGGCATATAACTCTTGCAGTTCGGCTCGGCAGAGTGCGCGATCGTATTTTGCCATTTAAACCCTGATGGTTGAATCGGCAACAGTGTGCACGATTCCTTCTTGTCATTTAACTTTCACAGTTTGGATGGGCAGTGTACGCGAACATATCTTGGCATTTAGCTGTTGATGGTTGAATCGGCAACAGAGTGCTCGATTCATTCTTGGCATTTAACTTTCACAGTTCGGATTGGCAGTGTGCGCAATCGTATTCTGGATTTTAAACCTTAATGGCTGAATCGGAAACAGTGTGCACAATTCATTCTTGGCATTTAACTTTCACAGTTCAGATCGGCAGAGTGCACGATCGTATCCTGGCATTGAAACCTTGGTGGTTGAATCGGCAGCAGTGTGCGTGATTCATTCTTGGCATTTAACTTTCACAGTTGTGATCGGCAGAGTGCGCGATCGTATCCTGGCATTGAAACCTTGGTGGTTGAATCGGCAGCAGTGTGCGCGATTCATTCTTGGCATTTAACGCTTGTAGTTCAGATAGCCAATGTGTGCGATCATGTTTTGACATTTGAACTTTGAACGAATCAACAGCAGTGTGCGCGATTCATTTTTGGCAATTAAAACTTGAAACTCAGATCGGCAGAGTGCGCAATCATATTTTGACATTTGGATCCTGATGGTTGAATCAATGGCAGAGTCCGAAAGTCATTCTTGGCATTTAACCCTTGTGTTTCAGATCGTCAGAAAGCGCGATCATTTCTAGACATTAAAATCTTGATGCCCAGTTTTGATATTTAAAGTGTATAATAATTCTTAAGCAACTGAATCTTGAAGATCTAGACAAAGTGTGTCCTTGTAGTATCATTCATGAGCTTATCACAGTTTATTCCTAAAAACCAATGTGTTCATTGATTACTGTTATAGTGTGCCTTTGCAGTATCATTCATGAACCTAACGCATATTATTCTTAAAACTAATTTGTTTATTGATCACTGTTATTAAGTAGTTTATATTCAAAGAATAATTTGAGTCTGTTCAAGGTTCAGAGTCTCAGATTGTATTCTAAAGAAACGCTCATATGAAAGCTTGCATAATCCTTATTTATTTTCCAGGTACTCAGAGCAAATAAGGTTATGATATATAAAGGCTCTTGTTCATTCATGTTATCAGTCCATAGCTATCCTGAACAAAGTTTATGAAAGTCAAAGTGTGTAATCAGATTATTGTGTTCTTAACTTTTCCTTCCACAGGTCTCCTTCCACGCTGTTCCCAACCTAAAATCCCTTCCCCCACTTGGCCATTCTTTAACTCTGTGCTATAATGGCTAGTAGAGTTTGGAGCTGGCAGGAGGTGGACATATTGGGAACAGGCGCAAACCCTGAGGATCCGGACTCCCTGACACCATAGCCTTCTCCTAGAAAGTGACCAGAACCAGTCTGGCCCCTCCCAGGATCAGGAGGTAGAGGAGGGGGGTACCCAGCAAGAATCAGGGGAGGGCCCTGAGGACTCTGGGGAGGGTTCATCCAAAGACCTGCCAGCTGACGGGCCACCTAATGACACTGGTAGTGGGAGAGGGTCACACACTAGTAGGGCACATTTCACTCCAAAAGGCCAGGTAACTAGAGTCCAGCCAGTTAGAGACAGGTCCACTTCTGCCAATTACCACATTTCCTCTGTGTCTCAGAATTCCCAAGCCTCCCACCCTGAGAATGACACCCTAGATAGGGAACTCAGAAAGCTGAGGTTGGAAGATGCCAGACTGAAGCTGAGACAGCAACAGTTGGCCTTAGACAGGGAATCCCTAGATGTAGAGAGAGAAAGGCAGAGGTTGGGGTTAGTTCCTCATGGTGGCAGCAGCAGTGTCCTTGATAGTAACCTGTAAGAGAACAAGATTCTAGGAACCTGCATAAGATAGTCCCCCCCCCCTTACAAGGAGGGGGATGACAGTAACAAGTGGTTTGCTGCACTTGAGAGGGCCTGTATGGTACAGTTGGTCCCTCAAAGGCAGTGGGCTGCTATCTTGTGGCTATCTTTTACTGGTAAGGGTAGGGATAGGCTCCTTACTGTCAGAGAAAGTGATGCCAACAACTACAAATTTTTGAAGGATGCACTCTTAGATGGATTTGGCTTAACCACTGAACAATACAGGATAAAGTTCAGAGATACCAGAAAAGAGTCCTCTCAAGACTGGACAGACTTTGTAGACTGTTCAGTGAAGGCGTTGGAGGGATGGTTACATGGCAGTAAGGTGACATACTATGAAAGCCAGTATAATCTATTCCTGAGTGAGCGTATTTTGAATAATTGTGTGTCTGACTTGTTGCATCAGTACTTGGTAGACTCAGATTTGACCTCTCCCCAAGAATTGGGAAAGAAGGCAGAGAAATGGGTCAGAACAAGAGTGAACAGAAAAGTTCATACAGGTGGTAACAAGGATGGCAAGAAGAACGATGGTAAGTCTTCTGACAAGGGTGGGGACAAAGATAAAAAAACATTATGAGTCTTCACTAGGCCCACAAAAATCCTCTGGGGGTGGTGGGTCCAAATACTCTTCCAACAATCAAAAGAAGCCATGGTGTTATTTATGTAAAAGTAAAGGACATTGGGCAAGTGATTCCACCTGCCCAAAGAAAAACACCAAGGCTCCCCCTACCACAACCACAACTGCGTCCTCTAGTGTCCCTAGTAATAGCAGCGGTGGTGGGAAGTCTACTACAAATAACCATATCAAAGGGTGTAGCTGGGCTCACCATTGGTAGTGTAGTTGGGGTTGGTCTTGTTAGGGAGACCACAGAGACTGTGATGGTGGTATTGACTCTGCCACCTTGGTTGCTTGTCCCCTTAATATGGGTAAGTACAAGCAACTTCCCCTAATAAATGGTGTTGAGGTTGAGGCCTACAGGGATACAGGAGCCTGTGTCACTATGGTGATTGAGAAACTGGTTCACCCTGATCAACACCTACTTGGTCAGTAGTACCAAGTGACTGATGCTCATAACAACACTATTAGCCACCCCATGGCTGTTGTGAATCTCAACTGGGGGGTTTACTGGTCCAAAGAAAGTTGTGGTAGCCACTGATTTACCTGTAGACTGCTTGCTAGGCAATGATTTGGAGACATCAGATTGGGCTGAAGTGGAGTTGGAGGCTCATGCAGCAATGCTGGGCATTCCAGGGCATATCTTTGCTTTCACAAGGGCTCAGGCCCAGAAGCAAAGAGGACAGGGAAGCTTGGATCCTGGAACAATGGACCAAGTGCTCCCAAAAGCAAAAGGGTAGAAAGGGTAAATCCTTGCCCACTATCCCTCCCTCCCTCTCCAGAAGATTCCCCTTTTGAGGAAGAGGAATCCTTTCCCTGTGCAGAACCTACACCAGATGAGCTGGCAGCAGACACTGCCGAGCTTTTGGGTGCAGGGAGGGGGCCTTCTAGGGAAGAGCTGAGTGTGGCACAGCGGACCTGCCACACACTAGAGGGTTTAAGACAGCAAGCTGTCAAACAGCAGAATGGGGATGTGACTGATAGCCATAAGGTCTATTGGAAGACAATCTCCTTTACACTGAGTCAAGGAACCCTAAACCTGGAGCTGCCAGGAGATTGGTTATCCCTTTGCAGTATAGGGAGTTTCTTCTGACCTTGGCACATGACATTCCTTTGGCTGGGCATTTGGGCCAGACCAAAATTTGGGACAGACTTGTTCCATTTTTTCACTGGCCTCACATGTCAGAGAACACTAAGGAGTTTTGTTGTTCCTGTGTGACCTGCCAAGCCAGTGGCAAGACTGGTGGCACACTTAAGGCCCACTTAATTCCACTTCCTGTGGTTGGGGTGCCCTTTGAAAGGGTAGGAGTTGGCATAGTTGGCCCCCTTGACCCTCCAACAGCTTCAGGCAATAGGTTTATCCATGTGGTAGTGGACCATGCCACTAGGTATCCTGAAGCAATTCCCTTAAGGACCACTACAGCTCCTGCAGTGGCAAAGGCCCTCCTGGGAATCTTTTCCAGAGTGGGTTTCCCTAAGGAAGTGGTGTCAGACAGCGGTAGTAACTTCATGTCTGCATACCTCAAAGCTATGTGGAAGGAGTGTGGTGTAACTTATAAATTCACTACTCCTTATCATCCACAGACAAATGGTCTGGTAGAGAGGTTTAATACAACTCTCAAAGGTATGATTATGGGACTCCCTGAAAAACTCAGAAGGAGGTAGGATGTCCTGTTGCCATGCGTCATTTTTGCTTATAGAGAGGTACCCCAAAAAGGAGTGGGCTTTAGCCCCTTTGAACTCCTCTTTGGGCACCCTGTAAGAGGTCCCCTTGCACTTGTGAAGGAGGGTTGGGAACAACCTTTAAAAGCTCCAAAGCAAGACAGTGCGGACTATGTACTTGGCCTAAGATCCAGAATGGCTGAGTACATGAAAAAGGCCAGTAAAAACCTTCAGGCCAGCCAAGAGCGCCAAAAGCAATGGCATGACTAGAAGACTGTCCTGACCCAGTACCACCCAGGACAGAAGGTGTGGGTATTGGAGCCTGTAGCCCCAAGAGCACTCCAGGACAAATGGAGGGGACCCCAACTCATTGTTGAAAAGAAGAGTGAGGTTACCTATTTGGTAGACCTGGGCACTGCCAGGAGTCCCCTTAGGGTGCTCCATGTCAATCGCCTAAAACCTTACTATGATAGGGCTGATTTAACCCTGCTCATGGCAACTGATGAGGGGCAGGAAGAAGAGAGTGACCCTCTCCCTGACCTCTTCTCAATCACTGAAGCTGATAGCTTAGTGGAGGGAGTGGTGCTTGCAGATTGCCTTACTTCTGAGCAGAAGGACAATTGTATAAATCTCCTAGGCCAATTCTCTGACCTCTTCTCACTGATACTAGGTACAACTACCTGGTGTGAGCACACAATCAACACTGGAAACAGTTTACCTGTCAAAAGTAAGATTTACAGGCAGCCTGACCATGTGAGAGATTGCATAAAACAAGAGGTACAGAAAATGCTGGACTTAGGAGTGATTGAGACTTCAGAAAGCACATGGGCTATCCCAGTGGTGCTTGTCCCAAAACCTCACAGTAAAGATGGTAAAAGAGAAATGAGGTTTTGTGTTGACTACAGAGGTCTCAATCAAGTAACCAAAACTGATGCTCACCGTATACCCAGGGCAGATGAGCTAATAGATACACTGGCTTCTGCCAAGTATCTCAGCACTTTTGATTTAACTGTAGGGTATTGACAGATTAAATTATCAGAAGATGCTAAACCAAAAACTGCATTTTCCACCATTGGAGGGCACTATCAGTTCACTGTTATGCCCTTTGGTTTGAAGAATGCACCTGCCACTTTTTAGAGGTTGTTGAACACAGTCCTGCAAGGTTTGGAAGCCTTTGGTGCAGCGTATCTAGATGATATAGCTGTCTTTGGCTCCACCTGGGATGAGCACCTGGTCCACCTATGGAAAGTTTTGGAGGCCCTGCAAAAGGCAGGCCTCACTATCAAGGCTTCAAAGTGCCAGATAGGGCAGGGGTTTTATCCGGGCCACCTGGTAGGTGGGGAACAGATTGCACCACTGCAGGAGAAGATCCAGACCATTATGGAATGGGCTCCCCCTACAACGCAAACCCAGGTGAGAGCCTTTTTAGGCCTCACAGGGTACTATAAGAGGTTCATTAAGAACTATGGCTCCATTGCAGCTCCTCTTAATGACTGCACTAGTAAGAAGATGCCTAAAAAGGTACTGTGGACAGCTAGCTGTCAAAAGGCTTTTGATGAGCTAAAACAGGCCATGTGCTCTGCACCTGTCCTAAAAAGCCCTTGCTACTCCAAGAAATTCATAGTCCAGACTGATGCTTCTGAATTAGGGGTAGGGGCAGTACTATCACAGCTTAACACTAAGGGCCAGGAACAACCTGTTGCTTTTATCAGCAGGAGGTTGACCCCTAGAGAAAAGCGTTGGTCCGCCATAGAGAGAGAGGCCTTTGCTGTGGTCTGGGCACTGAAAAAGTTGAGACCATACCTGTTTGGTACTCACTTTATTGTTCAGACATACCTCAAACCTCTACTATGGCTTAAACAAATGAAAGGTGAAAACCCCTTTATTGTTGAGGTGATCCGTCTCCCTACAGGGCATGGACTATACAGTGGAACATAGACCTAGGGGTACCCACTCCAATGCAGATGGATTTTACAGATGTTTCCACTTAGACAATGAAGACCCATCTGGGCAAGGTTAGCCTTATTGTCCCTTGTTTGGGGGGGGGGGGGTTGTGTAGGAAAGTACCATCTTGCCTGGCATGTTATCCCCATTTTTTACTTGTGTGTCAGTTTGTTTTTGCCTGTCTCACTGGGATCCTGCTAGCCAGGACCCCAGTGCTCATAGTTGTGGCCTGAATGTGTTCCCTGTGTGGTGCCCAACTGTGTCACTGAGGCTCTGTTAATCAGAACCTCAGTGCTTATGCTCTCTCTGCCTTTAAAATTGTCACTGCAGACTAGTGACCATTTTGACCAATTCTGATTGGCACACTGCAACACCCTTATAATTCCCTAGTATATGGTACCCAGGCAACCATGGTATTGGGGTTTCAGGGGATCCCTATGGGCTACAGCATTTCTTTTGCCACCCATAGGGAGCTCAGACCAATATTACACAGGACTGCCCCTGCAGCCTGAGTGAAATAACGTCTGCGTTATTTCACAGCCATTTTACACTGCACTTAAGTAACTTATAAGTCACCTATATGTCTAACCCTCACTTGGTAAAGGTTAGGTGCAAAGTTCCTAAGTGTGAGGGCACCCTGGCACTAGCCAAGGTGCCTCCACATAGTTCAGGGCAATTTCCCCGGACTTTGAGAGTGCGGGACACCATTGCACCATATGCACTACATATAGGTCAATACCTATATGTAGCTTCACAATGGTAACTCCGAATATGGCCATGTAACATGTCTAAGATCATGGAATTGTCCCCTCATGCCAAATCTGGTATTGGGGTGCCAATCCCATGCATCCCCGGTGCTCCAGCATGGACCCCGCGTACTGCCAAACCAGCTCTCTGGGGTTTTCACTGCAGCTACCACTGCTGCCAACCCACAGACAGGCTTCTGCCCTCCTGGGGTCTGGGCAGCCCTCACCCTGCACTGGAAGCCAAGAAGCAATCTCCCGTGGGTCGACGGAATCTTCCCCCTGCTAACGCAGGCACCAAACTTCTGCTTCACCGGTCCTCTGGGTCCCCTCTCATCGTGACGAACGTGGTCCCTGGAACACAGGAGCTGGATCCAAGTGACCCCACAGTGCAGTGGTCCATCTGTCCAAATTTGGTGGAGGTAAGTCCTTGCCTCCCCACGCCAGACAGTAATCCTGTGTACTGCTTGAACTGCAGCTGCTAGGGCTTCTGTGCACTTTTGCAAGGAATCCTTCGTGCACAGTACACCCCAGGTCCCCAACACTCCGTCCTGTATTGCTCAACTCACTGAGTTTACCACTGGCTTTGTGGGACCCTTCTTTGTAGTGTTGAGACAGCCGCCGTGCTCAGTTTTCTTGAACCCATGTTCAAGTACTTCTGCAGGTGCTGCCTTGTTCTGCATGAGCTCTCTGTGTTGCTGAGTGCCCCCTCTGTCTCCTCTTCCAAGGGGCGACCTCCTGGTCCTTCCTGGGCCCGGGCAGCACCCATTTTCTTCATCCGCAACCTTTGCAGCTAGCAAGGCTTGTTTGCAGTGTTTCTGTGTAGAAACAACTCTGCATCCTCCAGCATTCTGTGGGACATCTTCTGTGCGAAGGAGAAGTTCCTGGCATCTTCTGTTGTTGCAGAATCTTCAGCTTCTTCCACCGCCACATTGCACCTTCATCTGGGGTTTAGTGGGCTCCTGCCCCCCCCAGGCACTTTCGTGACTTTTGGACTTAGTCCCTTTCCTTTACAGGTCCTCAGGTCCAGGAATCCATCTTCAGTGCTTTGCAGTCCATTGTGGTCTTTGCAGAATCTCCTATCACGACTTTAGTGTGTTTCTGGGGAAGTAGGGTCACTTTACTCCTACTTTTCAGGGTCTTGGGGTGGGGTATCATGGACACCCTTAGTGTTTTCTTACACTCCCAGTGACCCTCTACACACTACACTAGGCCTGGGCTCCCTAAGTGGTTCGCATTCCACTTTCTTAGTATATTGTTTGTGTTGCCCCTAGGCATATTGTATCCTATTGTATTTTACAGTGTTGCACTACTTTTCTAACTGTTTACTTACCTGATTTTGTTTTTTTTGTATATTTTGTGTATTTTACTTACCTCATAAGGGAGTAAGGAAGTATATCTTCTGAGATATTTTGGCACATTGTCACTAAAATAAAGTGCCTTTATTTTTAGTAACTCTGAGTATTGTGATTCTTATGATATAGTGCTAGATGATATAAGTGGTATAATAGGAGCTTTGCATGTCTCCTAGTTCAGCCTAAGCTGCTCTGCCATAGCTACCTCTATCAGCCTATGCTGCTAGAACACTACTAATCTACTAATAAGGGATAACTGGGGCTGGTGATACAGTAGTCACTCCATCTTTTCATACAATAGTGTGGAGGGTGGCTGGGAACATGGCGGCCGTCTGAGGAGCCGGTCGCAGAGGACGCCGCTCTTGAAAAGATAATACGAAATTAATGTAATCCGTACTGGGGGCTCGCAAGGTTTGGCAAGTGCGACTAAAAGGGTTTGTTTTTCCCCGTTTTCCGATTCGGCGGGGCTGCGACGGACGAAGGAGCTGGTGGGGAGACAGCATTCCTGTGAGCAAGGAGTTGCTCCGTTGCTGAGTGCCTCCCTGAAACTCAACCGGGTCAGAGAGGCAGCGGCCCGTGTTTCCCTCTGGGGGAATCAAGGCAGAGCCAGCACAAGTGTGGATACCGGTGGAAGCAAGAAGAGCAGGTGCTTCAGGATTGTTCAGCAGGCTGAGGACTTGGGGTCTTTTGAGTCTGGTAGGAAAGTACCAAGACTGGAAGGCTTCTTTCAGGCTTATGTTATAAATGCTGTAGAAACTTTGTTAGAACTTATGGTGAACAGGGTAAAGGGGCAGGTCGGGTTTGGGAAAGAAGGGGGAAGGTGGCATTTCAAAATTGTGTTGGTCAAGTAGCGCATTCCCTCCGTAGCGCTAAGAAAATTAAGAAAAAAGTTGAAATTGAAAGTCTGGTCCCCCCTCCTCTGAAATTGTCTTTTGTGAGAAGTAAAGCAGAACAAGATAATAGTTCTGTTAGGAGGCAACTGGATGCGAAGAGCGTTGGTGGGCTGAGTTACAGGAGAGTTAGGTCTTATTTTAGATTACTGCCAGGCGCCCCCAGGGTGTTAGCCGGAGGGACGAATGCGCAAGAGTTGGACAAAATGGACAGATTAGAGTTTGCCGCTAGTCCAGAGGGTAGAGGCTCAGACCTCCGGGTTGATGGGGGAAGTGTGTTACAGCACCCTCTTCATGTGAATTCCATATAGAGGCAAGTAGAAGCGAATGTAGTGCAGGTTTCCCAACCTGTCGGACAGAATCATGGGCAATCAATTGCGAATATGTTAAAAGCATTCTCTTTGGAACTGAAGAGTGGCTTTTGAGACATCTAATGCCAATCAGGTGGAGATAAGGGGTCTCTGTGAAGATTTGGGGAAGAAAATCGATGATCTGGCAGGTCGTACCACCTCTTTGGAGGGGGAAGTGGGGGAGTTAAGAGTGGTGGTGGAAGAAAATAAGGAGCAGATAAGATATTTAAAAGAAGGAGAAACAGGGGTGATGGCTAAAATGGAATCCCTGGAAAATAATCTGAGGAGAAATAATTTGAGGTTTCTCAGGGTCCCGGAAGGGCTGGAAGAAGGTGACTTAAAAGGGTTTATGGCGCGTCTGATAAAGCAAGAGGTGAATGTGGAAACATCAGAGGAAGACATTGTTAAAGATATTCAAAGGGTGCACCGGGTTCCGGCTAAAATGCCTCCCAACAGGGTTAGACCAAGGAAAACTTAGTTTATTTTCAGACATACTCCTTGATGTTTGGAGGCATAAAAGGGGGTCAGAGAGAGGTTATTCTTATTATAATAAGAAGTATCGGCATCAGTCCAGAATTGACTATTTCCTCTTGGATATGGGTTTGAGGGACTTTGTTAAATCAGTTGTACACATTGGGGCCCATTTATCGGATCACTCGGCGGTTAGCGTAGTTCTTAGGTTGCCAACAAAAAGAAGGGAAAATAGGTGGACTCTAGATAGAACCTTGCTTGAAGATGAGGTGGTTACGGAATTGCGGGCGGATTCAGAGGAATTTTTTAGGATAAACTTGGGTTCAGCTCCCTTAGCAATAGTTTGGGATACATTTAAGGCCTTTTTGAGGGGATGTCTGATTAGGATTGCTGCATATACGAGGAAATTATATAGTGAAGAAATAAGTAGGTTGGAGACTCAAATACGACAATGTGAGCAGGGAATGTTAAGTAAGGAGCAGGGTGAAGAGTTAGACAACTTTGTTAAGCAACATCAGACAGCTAGTCTGGAGTTGGCAGCTGTTTTGGATCGCAGGGTTAGATTGAGTAGTGAAGCTAATAGGGTGATGCATTTCGAGTTTAGTGAGAATAGCAGTAAATTGTTGGCTTGAAAGATAAAATCAGATAGGGTTAGGAATCGGGTGACAGAAATCCGAGATGAGGACTTGGTGAGATTAGTAAAAGTGCTGAGCAGGTGGAAGAGGGTTTTTAAAATTTCTTTAAGTACTTATACACGGAAGATTTGAAGCCGTCAGAGGAGAAATTGAAGGAGTGGCTTGGGGGATTAGAGTTACCGACTCTGGATGAAGAGGAGAGAAGGATGGTTAATGAACCGGTACAGCTCAGTGAGGTAGAAAGGGTAATCTCAGCAGGTAAATTGGGGAAGGCAGCAGGACCAGATGGGTTACCAATGGAGGTTTATCGAGCTCTGCGTAGCAGCATTTTAAAAATCCTGAAGCAATTATGTGACAAGATTATGGATGATGAAACACTAGCTGCTGTGAAAGCTTCGGCTGACGGCACAGCCTTACCAAAAGCATATCCTGCTAAATATTCCTACGGCAGATCATGCCTCAATACAGCCCTAGCAGTTATATCAGGGGTGGGTAATCGTGTGATTCCCAATAAAGACCAAAGACCAGAATTGATCAAAGCAGCGCATGAGGGAGTTGCTTCTGCCCATGCTGGTGTGGTGGCTACAATATCATTGCTACAAGCATGTTGCTAGTGGCCAGGTATCTACAAACAGACCAAGCAGTATGTCCTTTGTTGTGACATCTGCCAGCAAATAAAAGGATCCACCGTCAAATGCGCACCGCAGACACCCCTCTTAATATCCTACAAACCATGACAATGTTTGCACTTGGACCATTGTGGTTCCCTGACACCTGATAGTGTAAACAAATACATTTTGGTCACTGTTGACTCATGCTCTAGATTTCTATGGGTTTGGCCACAATGTACAGCTGATGCTCGAGCTGTTATTAAAGATCTGCAAGTCTTTATCAGCACATATACTGTTGCAGCGTTCCACTCGGACCAGGGCCCTGCTTTTCCCACAAGGGCTTTCAGGGACGCCATGGCTTCATTAGGGGTCCAACTGCAATACTCATCTCAATTTCATCTTGAAGGATATAGTGTTGTGGAGCGATGAAACCAAGATTTAAAGCAATCCTTAACAGCCAGAGTATTAAGCATGGGTCGTAGTTGACTTACACACCTATATGGAGTCCAGAGAGCACTTCAAAATCTGCCCAGAAGGTCCCTGGTGGTGGGGTGTACTTTATGTGAATGCCTGTTCGGAACATGGATGTATGTTCCAGACCTTGATGGTCCTGGCATGGAGGCTGCAGATCCACCTTTTTATATAAATGAAATTGCCAGTGTCTTGCAGGACGTACAACAGTTCATTGACGACAGCACATCTGCCAGTGACGCCTCCTTGGGAATAAGGGATGTATCAATAGCACCTACCGACTGGATTCCAAAAGTTGGGGATCTGGTATGAGAAAAGATTGCTGTGAAAAAGGAGTTCGGTCCTTATTACCGTGCACTGGTTCTAGTCCAGGGAATACACGGTACCAGAACTGTCATTTTACCATCACTGCCTGGTACTAAAGAAATTCTAAGGGGGACTTCTGGGTAGTACCCAAAACCTTCTCACTACAGACCAGGATATTACTCTACAGGTTTTAAGCAGCAACGCTAAAACCTCTCCAAGCTTGGGGAGGGTGGAAAATGAGCTTCCATTGGTTCCACTAACTTCTACCTCTACAAATAACACCAATAATAGTGATCGATTCTATTCAAATTCTACACAAATGGATGTCATAGTCTACTATGAACCACTGAGGGAGTCTTGTGCAAGTTCTCCTTTTCCAAACACGGCTCCAGTTTTTGCATGAACTGCTTCTGGATATTTTGTTGACATCAATGACACCTTTACTGACTCATCTGTCTCTACCGCAACAGAACTGTCAAGAGCTTGTAAGCTGATACTTTTGCTCAAAATTAACTATTTCATTCTTCCATGGAACTATCTATGGTTTTTAATAACTGTACTTGCCTTCCTTTGGATTGGGTTTGTCATCTTCTTCTTCTCACTGATACATGGTCATTACCTTCCTGAACGCTCTACAGTTGAACTGGTTGAGGTCCTAAAACCACATTTTTCTTCTCAAAAAGTCCAGAGTGACCTTCCACTAGTGAACATTTCTGCTATACCAATTTCTGATGGGATTCTGTGGGATAAAGTATTATTTGATATATATGGCCCGACAGAGGTTATTCAAATTCCATATGTAGTCAAACTTTCCATGAATGATGTGATTACACCCGGAGTAGTTTCTGATGATTTTAATGTGAAAAGAGTTGATTCTTTGAGGTCTAATTTGCAATATTATCCTGTATTTGAAAATGAGGATGTTTATCAATCCAAAGAACATTATGGAGATATGTTCTGTTATAATTACTATGGACATCATTTTATTCACAGAGCAAGTACCCGAATGACTATCTTTAATTACACACAGTGGGAACACTGTCCGACTCCACTAGTGGGGAGTCCCAAAACGTATAGTGAAAAATTTGCATATTTCTCTGGGTACAATGTTAAAAATGCTGAGTTGTATTATTTTAATTTGCCAGTAATGAAAAGTCAACTTATTTTATTGACAGACACAAAATTCTTTTTTTCTGATTCCTTTGTTTCCCATTTAGCTATTGAAGGCTGTGATTACTAGTTGAAGTCAATAGACTTGAAAAGTGTATGGGGAACTAAAAATTGGCAAATAAGGGGAAAGAAAGCTTTATTTAGAGCATGCCTGATACCTGTTCAAATTATATTTTAAAATGAAATAGTACAACAAACAAGTTGTTTAGGCTTAGGAAAAAATTAAGGAATTGAATGCGCTCAATTTTCCTGCCCCTGCAACATTTTATAAATGGCAAAAGTATTTAAGTACATCTGAAGATCAGCTCGATGAATGGGTCCAGACTGTAACATTTAACACATCACTTTCACGTTATGGTGGTTGGTTATTGTGGCCTGTAGACACCAATAGGTACCATACACATTTTGTAAACTCCAAAGGGGTTTCAGAGCAAATAGGCCAGACTCTCGCTATGTGTCATTGGAACACACAGGTATAGTAACAACATACAGTGTAGGGAAACTATGCTAGCAATGGTTGAAAAGTTCCTCACTAGATGCTGTTAAAGAACACCTCAGTCTCCGGGCTAACGAAACAGATTTACAGGAGACCACGCAGAAAAAGCTTCTTATATGCAGTATATAATGAGATTTGGAAACTTTCCCATCAAGAAGCGGCTGCCCGGTTAAGACAAATTGATCAGGAAAATGCTAAACATCGAGAAATTAGAAAAGTTGCCTTTTATTGTGGGTTAAATACCTTCTGCTGAATGGCTATTACACAGAGTTATGCATCTGCCTATTTCAACACTTCAATTCACATCCTGCTTGAAACATATTCCAGTAAGCAGATATGAAAGGCTGGGAGATTCCCTTTTCGTACAAATGCTTCAGTGGCATGAAAGAGGTCTTTCTTAGAGGTAGTGAATGCTGGACTTCTGTGAGCCATTCAGTGGTTTGTAAGCAGCTGTCCTTGCACAGGCAATGTAACGCCTTGGCACCAAACTTAGCTTGCTATCTGAAAGGAGTTCCAGTCCCCTTGATTAGACCTGCATTTCATGTGCTCCCAAATGGCAGCCATGTGCTCAGTAAAGAGTGAGAGCTGTTGTGGAATGCGAGCCGGAATAGCTTATGTCATTTTGGTCTCCCAAACTGTCACATGTTGCAGGAATGCCCTCTTTCCCACTCCACATCAAGGAGGAGTAACAGACATTTGGCCTCATATTGCTATTTCAATTGTGAATTTTGACAAGTTGAGCCAACTCAAGGCTTTAATTTTTTTAAAAACATGTGGCGCTTACATCTGCGCGAGAGACCTATGCGCTTCAAGTTGTGAGGTCATCGGCAGAGATTCATTCCCTTTTAAGTACAAACTTTCCAAGACACTTTGATGAACTCATTAGACGAATATTTAAAGCGTCCAGTACTACTGGAATTGTGCATTTCTTTAAGGCTGTTGGTTCTGGTTTCTTTCACACCTTCTCTTCTATATTTTGCTTAATACCTTCAGCCATACACTCAATATTTTTGACTATTTTGGGGGGATTTCTAATTACTTTGGCTATAATAGGTGGCTTCTTGCTGTTGCTATTTTGTCTGCGCAGTGGCTGTCCCTTCACAGCAAGGAGGACTGAAAGCGAAATGTTTCGATGCCTTTGGTGCCTTATTGAATGTGCACTGAAAGTCTATATTCCTACGCGCGCTTACTTTCATTGGACACTGATCTGTTCTCGATGAGGGCTCATTAGCAGGCATGCACGTTGAGGCTGCTTTTGCTATGGGAAGCCGCCTATGAGTTGCCCTTTGTGGACAATGCGGCCCTTAACTCAATATTGGGCACAACATGAAATGCTGCTGCCTCAGCTGGAGCTCAGGCTTTGGAACACGAGTACTCTATGGTTTTCCTTGGCAATGATTTGGATATTTTGCCACCTGCCGAAGTGGGACATTTCCTGGCTTCAATTGTCCCAGACATAATTGGCGACTTTAAAAATGACACTGACTTTTTTAACTTCATTTTGTTGGCGCCACTACTGAAATTTAAACTGTCCTTCTTTTCCTTCATGCTCAAGTGTCTTTTAACTTGTCATTATAGACATTTATGTTTACATGCTTTTATAAATAGACTTTATTAAGCTTTTATTTTATTTTAGGCTTTAAACCACCTTTGAACCAGCAAGGGGAGGGTGTTATATAGCTATTTTAGCAATACTTTAGACATGTTATTTTAGCAAAACTTTAGCCCAGTTACATTTTATTCAGCATCACTTTATTTTTCTAGCATTTACCCCGTTTGTGGAATTGTTTTATTTTTCTCTATCTAGTTATTCTTTTGCCTAGGAAAGCATTACATTCTTAGCAGGACATTCATTTCAATTTGTGCTTTCCTCAAGGCTGCAGTCAGATAAGGTTGCTGGCAAAAGTGGTATGCTGTGTCTCCAACATTCACAGAAACACACATACTCTTACCTGGGGACCCTTTCTTGACATGCCAACCATTTTATCATAAAAACACTCCTTTGTCTCATACATGTTAGAGGGAGATTCGAGCCAGATGACCACGACTGCATGCTATTTGCCTTCACTACAGCAGCCTGCTTAGACTACCGAATTCCTGGCCTATATGGGGAGTCTCTCTAGACTATAAGCTTCCTTGCTCAGGTATGGGGGATGATGTCTTCCCAGGGGGGAAACTTGAAGGGTGGATTAGGCTTAGTGTGCTGTGCTCTAGCATAGCTTAGGTAGGAAATATATATATATATATATGTATATATATATATATCTCCTCCTAGTGACAGTATGAAGGGACTGTTTTTGTGTTTCACACTCCTTGTCACCCTTTTTCTATTAGTGTTTTTTATCAACCTAGTTATTGCAATACATGCCATTTTATCTAAGATGCAGTTACTTCAATAAATCCTTATTGAACTTTATTCTGCCACTGTTGTCTTTGCCTGTGTTGGACTAACGAAACTGAGGGAAAGGGGTGAGATCTGATCGACCACGATTCTCCTGAGGACTCTTTCTTGACATGCGCCTGGTGGCCACAATCATCCCTGTTCTTGGGCAGAGATGAGGCGCTGCTAGTTAGCCATAAAACCCGGATTAGGCCGACAGGTGTCACATGATGTGGAATTGTACTTAGTACCCCACAATCTATGCAATTCTGCCACCCAAAGCCAGTAGCCTCATTAGGATAATGAGAAACTATGCAACACTATGATTCACATGCTTTTAATTTTATTTTTTGTTACTGTATGCTTTCAGACTTTAATTGACGACTGACAAGAATTTCTCCGGCAGACGTGGCATGGCTGGCCTCGAAGTGCTTGGACTTGTTCATATGCAGTGACCAAGGCTGGACTGGATTCAATACGATAGTTGCAGGCACCATAGGTAAGACAGAATGTTCTTTGTGAGGAGCTTGGGTGAAGGACAGCCCAATGTTCGCCTCACCAGTTAGGTCAGAGAGTGCCATCATGCTTTTAAATTTATGAAATGTAAAGTCTATAAGTGTTTACTGACTATGTAGGGATATTTTGTGTTGTAAATTGCTGTCTGGTCAGGTGACGATCGTAAAAACCAGTTTGGATAGGTACGGGGAGTCCTGGGATATTAGAAGTGTGCACGTTCTCCACTCTACCTCGTGTACTAGTATCTCTTGATGATTTACTCTTGTGCACTCAGGACGTGAGCATTTTCAAATGTTTGCTGTTCTGACAAGCCTATATGATTGGGATGGTGGGAGCATTTTCACATTCATACTAATACATATACATATTGAGGGGGCTTTTGAACCAAATTGGTCTCCCATTTCTCGCTTTTGATGTGTTAGGAATACTTGTATTATGCATTAGCATGCAATCAACTCTAAGAACAGACTATGGGCGTATCATTAGCATCGTGAAGCTGCATCGACAATGATCACAAGGGCCCTTTTCCTCACTGTAGGAGAGTAGGGTCCTCTCCGTGTTTGACTGATTTACCATGTAATGTTTTTCCATGTGTGGCCCACACACTGTGATGTGAGAGCATGAATTTGGCGTGACTTTTTAAGCACATCACACCAACCACCAGGATATACATGTGAACGCTGCTTGTAACCATGAAGATAATGCCTTTTAAGTGTCATTTTGTTGTTTTCTTTGTTCTCTTAGGTTACCTATTAGAAAAGTACATAAATGTTGGTGTAAGTTACACTACATACACATGGGGTAATACCTCTATTTAGAATATTATTACTCTCCCCTAGTGAAAATTGGTTACATTTTTCTGGTCCTGTTGAAATGCCATCTGATCTTTTCTGGCGAAACAGGCATGAAACATATCGACCTTAATCTTGTAGTGATTTAATAGAACGCATCATCTAGGAGAAACTAGGAACATTATTTTCTTTAACTTCCCCAGGTTTTTAACCTTGATATAGATATTGGTGATCATATTAAAATTGTGTTAGGAATATCTTTAGTCAATTTTTAAGGCTCACTTTTTTCCTGTCTTCTACATCATCATACTAGGATATGCTCAAAATCTCCGTTATCATCCTGGCACTTTAAGAAGATCTCCAGCAAAAAGCCCCTCGAGGAGTCTGTTGGACATTGCAGCGCCAGCCCAATGAGGAGTAGGCCAGATGATGAAGCATGCCACCTTTGGGTGGGGTCAGAGCTCTGAAATTATGAGGCCATACACTAAACTGCCTGTTTTGCTTTCACTACTGACCGAGCTGACAAAAATCTCTGGAATGCACTTCTCAGTTCAAAGAAGACATTTATTATTATTTCACCACGAGGTTGCTAAAAAGGCGGTTAGCATGTTAAAAGCACACATTTAAAAATAGTCACAGCAGTGAAAGGAAAATATACCAAAATGATTCTCAACTGCAATGTACACAGCAAATATATGTATGTAGTTATATTATATTATAATTGCAAAGCAAGTAAAAATTAATCACCGTAGGGCCTGTCAGATGCTTCATCTTTCTAATGCCAGGAAGAGATCTCCACCCTCACGGGACAGGTGTCAGGCATTTGACGTCTAATCCTGACTGAGGTCTCAGAATTCACCGCTACTGAGCAGGGCCTTATTTTTATATATTAAAGAACCGGAGAAGGGCTTTATGGAAAAACCCCTCCCATAAAAAAGAAATATTAAAAAATGCTGGCTAATGTAGGTCAGAGTTGAAAGAAACAGGTTGGAACTGATCAGTTTCCCAAATTGTCTCTCCCAAGCCCAAACCATTCCCTGCTTGCACTAAAAAACATCAGTCTGGTACATTCTTATTGTGCTGACTGCCTACCTCCTCCATATTATGTACTAGTTCTTGGTGATATTATGTCCTAGCTCTTCAGTGAGAAAGAGCACAAAAATAAGCACAGTTTACAATGTGGAAAATCACGGACGACTTTAACATGGCAATGTCTAACGCTACGATAAAATCAATAGGCAGCTAAACTGAATACAAAATGTAATCTGCAACTGGTGAACTCTAGACCGCTAATCCTGGTGCAAAGTGGTGCAACACAAAGTCAGTGGTCAAAAACACATATTTCACTACACTGCCCAATTCTCCTTGTCTTCTGTTGTTTCGATCAACATTGTTGTGTATACAATGTGTCATTAACATTAACAGTGAGCCCATGTTACACTTTATTGATACTGGTGATAGTAGATGAGGCTTGAAAATCTCAGAGTTCCGTACTTCAGCTTAGTTTAGTGTGCTTGATCAAGTTATTTCCACTTTATGACCCTAGCATGCTAATGATGTAGGTTTTGATTTTTCTGTTAAACCCATCAAATTTAGAGTGAATTAAAAAAAAACTGCTTGCTGCATTACACAACACTGATTTCACCCTGAGGCAGAGGCAGCGATCTGCCTATCCATTCCTGTTCTGCAAAGGGTTTGATGTCTATTGTTAACATTGAAATAGTCCTAATTTACTAATCAAAAAGCCTGGTAGATGAACCTATTATTTTTTTACAAGATTGACATGCCTTAAATTGTGTTGATATGGATGAGTTTCCCTGTTGTGCCACACCTTAATAGTTTTCTGCCATGTATACCACGACCACTATATGATTCACTGTTGTAAATTTGTGTTCTGCTTTCTTTTCTTTTGTTATGCAGCTGGATAGTCAATATCTTTTCACGTTCTCATTTTCTGGGGATCATCTTAAAAGTTTTTGTCACCATTAGTCTTCTTATAGGCACCCAGGAAAGTTCTGAGCACCTTTTGCTTCCTGGGCGTCCCCCAAAGTGGTTCAATATGTTGATGAGTTGTTAACTGCTTCTAGCCATTGGACCAATGCAAGGCAGATTCTCCCTATCTGCTGACTGAATTGTCTAAAAAGAAACAAGCCACACAAGAGGAAACAACAGTTTCCTTGTCCTTTGTTCTATATTTAGACTATAACATCTCAGTAGGGGAGAGACACTTGTCTGCTGATCACTTTGGAACACATCCGTAACCTACTCAGTGCAATTACCATCTCCCACCTGTGCTCTCTTTTGGAGATAATGGGATATTGTAGGTAGTGGCTTTTGGGGTTACTAATATTATCAAACAGTTACAAGATTTCTTTAAGAAGGACACCCATGAGACTTGTCCCATTGAGGCAGAAGAAGCATTTGTATCTTTACAACAAACATTGTCTGCTACACTCACTCTAAGATTGCTTGATTATGCTATAGTTTTCATGTTGTATTGTTAACAGAGGGAGGGCTTTGCTATGGAAGTATTAGTACAAGATCAGGGAGACAAAAATAAACTGATTTCTTATTACTCCTCTGCTCTGGATGCCATAGTGGCTGGGCTACTTTCAAATGTGGCAACTGTTGCTCATCTACTTGAAGTATCTGAAAACATTGTGGTGGAATCACTTCTCACTGTTGCTGCTCCACCTATTGTGACTTCACTGTTATTGACCACTAAAACTCTGCACTTTTGCATGTCCAGGTTTTCAAAATAAAAAAGTTATTTGCTCCTCATATTGATACGATGCCGTTTCTCTATTCCCCATGACTTGACAGGGAGCCACATGATAATCTATTAACCATAGGCCAGTTGACCAAACCTTTTATTGATCTCAGAATTACAAACTTCTGCATTCAATTTATCGTTCATGTCTCCAAAATTATAAAAGAACAGTAGACAGTTACATTGTTATCACCATATATTAAATGAAGTGCTTATGTTTGCATAATGTACACTCAAGAAGCCATAAATATATCCATCACCCATTCCACACTACAAGCAGACCACAGATCCAAAATAAGCTGACCTGCCAAATGAAACATTCCTGACCTTGTGTCTGCTCCTGCAAACAATGTGACCCTATTCCTGCTGTTTCACTGTACTGACATCATCAGGATACCACTGCTTCCCCTGTTCTCAGCTATGGCCTACAACCCCACTAATAGTAAGTCTCCCAGCTGCCTCATACTTCAGTTGGCTTGGCCAGCCCTCTTCGCTGATAGCCTGTTTGACTGGCTCAACAAGTGATTGTGACTATAGGGACTATAGGGAGCACTCAAGTATACCAAGCCTGCTGCTGACATCCGAGACAAATATTCCCTCTGCAAAGACAATACTTTACTACAAGTCTTAGAGCAATACGAACAAGGTTTGAACCTTTCTTCTTGTTGAGCATACACTAATTTGCCCAGAACATGGTGTCCAGTGGAGGAGTGCCCGTGATCCTGATGTCTTTCAATTGGAAAGAACGGCATGATGTCTTGTATGCACATGGGCACTGCACACCTGCACACCTGAATATAACAATAGCATTATCCACCTTTCACAGTGATCAGGCCTGGTCAATTAATTCTGCCCTCTGCTGTTCACTTTACATCTCCTAGCCGAGAATTTGTTTCTGAAGTTAGAAGTGATATTGTTTTACACAGAGCATAGTGACTGTATCTTGACTATTCTCTGAGGCTCTGAATTGATCTGTTTTCCTGTTTACACCAAAGTGAATATGACATGAATACCATACCCTTCTGAAGTTTTGCTTGTTTGTAGAAGGCCACTGAGAGGTCTGGAACATATAACATCGGTGTGATCAGAGCATATATGTGGTTACCTAATGACTGATCTGACTCATGCTTCCTGCCTTCATTTGTTTCTCACAGTTGCACATTCCTCAACACAACCTATAGTTTCTCGGAAGAGGAAACTGAGAAACACTTCAGAGACTGCCCAATTCTTTGCCAACTTAATCCTTAGTTACAGATGATCCATCCATTAGATATGCAAAGATGCCTGAGTGTTAGAGGAGGTAGCCAACTCAACCGCAATTATCTTATCCTTCATCTCTGACCAATTAGAGGCTTGACAAACTGTAACATTACAAAGTATAACGGCTCTTGATTATATCCTCATTGTCACAGGTGGGGTCTGTGGTATAAAAGGTACAGAACTTGTATTTTTGTTTCTTAAATTTCTCTTTAGCATACATGAAAAAATTGATTGTATACATGAGCGCATTAAGGTGTTAAATACATTGGGTAATGCATTCAATGGTGTTTGATCATGGTAGCGATTGAAGATTTTAGAGATTGTGTTGATCATCTTTGTTGCACTCATACTAATATGTACCCTTGTCTGAGTCTGTATTGCTCTGGTCAGCAGTTTAGCCAGTGGAAAAGGTCCCTTCCCCTCTTCCCTTTTGAATATTGAATGATGATAACTTTGATTGGAAATCTGAATATGAATCTTTGGAATTTTATGACTCTCATAGAGGGAACTAGTTGAATGAGATGATATCTATCAATAGGTTTTGAGAATTCTACAATTAAAATAGTGCCAGAAAGAGGGACTCTGAAATGTAACATTTAATTGGCATAACTGTTACTTGAGGCAGACTTGATTTCTGCACACTTTCACAAATGCCTAAAGGAAGGCTTATATCTGATGTTTCAAGCCTCTTTTTCAAGATGATAAAGTGTTGATTAAATTGCTCAGCTGAAATGTGTTTGTATTCTTGTAATCAGAAGGTCCACTTCTTCCTTTCTTGTGATCTCAGTCTTTGGATACGTATATACTCCCTTTGTGTGACTCCATCACATGTTCTCTATTGTAAACCTGTGTCCAATGTACATTTTTACTTTGCCTTGTTGAGCACGGTCCGACACAGTTTGCCAGGGCATACTCCAGATGACTCATCTGTGATTCACATGCTATATATTTTTATATTGTTAATAAACCCTTCCAGGCTTTGATGTGGGATCAGATTTTCCTTAAATGAGCCATTAACAAAGTAGCCTCCTGGGACCGCATTACAGAAGTGCCTCAAGGTGCAACAGGCATTTGTGCCTGCTTTGCACGCCCTTGGGGCACTTTGGTATTACAAAAGGGGTCGCAGACACTTGTGCGCCCCCTTCTGTAATACTGATAACGTCAGCGCTATCACCAGAGGGTGTTCCTCATTTGCATAGGGGCATAGCCCCATGCAAATGAGGATATCTGTTTGCCTCTGCTCCCGTGCCATATTATAACATTAGAACAGTGACAACGTTTCTCACGTTCTGGTTACAACTAAACAATAACATAACACTGTTGCAATGTGTAGATGATTAAACAATGAATTAGAAATTGTTCTCCTTGAAGTAATATTTACACTTTAAATTGATTGATTATGGAAAGCCTAGTCAATTATTAAATTTGCAGGCTAATTATACATTTTTTATAAGGCTAAACACTACAAATGTTTGCAATGTTAGTTGGATACAGTTCTTTTCAATGGTGAAAGCTGAATACAATTGCACAACAGGTGTAAGACAAAAGATGAATCACTGGCTTCTGCAATCCGAAGTTTGATCCCTTTCACACTTTAACTTATGGCAAACGTGCATCAGGTGAACAGAAATTAATAAGGACAACCAGGTCACAGTGTGTGAAAACAATCAGGTTTCTTGGAAAGAAATTAGAATATGACTATTGAGCTAGCACTGTCACAGGCTGACCTGATCTCGCTTGTTCAGTTCAGAGTACTTTGAGTTTTAACGAACACTCGAGTCTTAAGTAACCTTAATGAGTTTCAAACACAATCATTTAAGCAGAGGCCTGGTAATATCTATTTTGAATATATTATTTAGGTTTAGTTGATGTCACTCTCTTAAGCAAATAGACATTGAAACAAAAGAGGTAAAACATGAAATATTTAAACATGCAACAAGATGCTCAAATATGTTCAAATATTCAGTCATTTGAATCCTCACCATTGGCTTGTCACTATTCACAATTGAATATAAGATTTCTAATTGTTTAGAAGTATGGTGCTAGTAGTTTTCTTCTGCACCAAAAAACAAATGACAATCCAATAACATATGAACATATGTGTCAATATCAAAGCTGCAAAACATATAGGGGGTCATTCCGACCCCGGCGGTCCTTGACTGCCGGGGCCGGGGTCGGTGGGAGCACCGCCAACAGGCTGGCGGTGCTCCTGAGGGCATTCTGACCGCGGCGGTATGGCCGCGGTCAGAACCGGAAAACCAGCGGTGTCCCGCCGGTTTTCCGCTGCCCTGAGGAATCCCCCAGCTGCGCCGCCATGGGCGATTCCGACCCCCTCACCGCCATCCTGTTCCTGGCGGTTTCGACCGCCAGGAACAGGATGGCGGTGAGGGGTGTCGTGGGCACTGCAGGGGCCCCCGTAAGAGGGCCCCACTTTGAATTTCAGTGTCTGCTTAGCAGACACTGAAATTCGCGACGGGTGCTACTGCATTCGGAGCCGGCTTCCTCGTGGAAGGGTGTTTCCCACTGGGCTGGCGGGCGGCCTTTTGGCGGTCGCCCGCCAGCCCAGTGGGAAACCCAGAATGACCGCTGTAGTCTTTTGACGGTCTTCTGGCGGTCTTCTGGCGGTCCCAGCCAGGCCGGCGGCTACCGCCGCCGGCCGGGGTCAGAATGACCCCCATAGTGCCTACTTGGGACTTTTGCCCCTGCTCTGGTGAGTTGGGACAATGGCAATTGACCAACCCTTGGTTGCACCAATTTCCAAATAATAAATTGTAATTTTTAAAGTGCTTACTACTCCTGATGTGGCAAGTAGTGCTCTCCTCTAGGACCCAAGATTAGAATTAAATAGTAGGTTAGTAATATGGCCTTCCATTTTTCCTTGTGGATTAGTTGTGGTAAGTGTGTTAATTTTGTGCTCTTGAGTTTTCATGGGGTTGGTAGTGTTTTGAGTAGGGATAGATTAATGGAAGTGGATTAGAAAAGGGAAGTCGTTATTGTTATTGTGAGTAGTGTACCTGTGTGCCTGTTAATTTGGTGAATTGTATAAGAAGGAGGTGGAAGTTTGAAAATATTATTTGGAAGTTCATAGTAGTCAGAAAGGTTTGGGGTGAGTCAAAGAGAGATGGTACTGGATAAAGTTTGGAAGGAATTAAACAAATAATTAAAATGTGTGTATACCTGTATAGAGAAATACCCATTCTTTTAAATATGTATTAATATGCATGTACATATATACTTATACACATGACACATAGTAAAGTTTTTGTACTAATCATAAGCACATCTATATTTATACTCATATTTATGTGTTGGAGGAATCTAGCTGCAGAGTTCCGCATTTTCTGTAATCTTCTCAAAATTGATAAAGTTGGGCAGTGATATAGAGTATTCGTGTAATCACATTTTGTTAGGACAAGAGAAATTATCACTTGGACTTAGTGGGGGAATCCTCGCTATGGTAAGCGTTTTCATTGTAAGAAAGCTTGATTTGGCTACCTTATTGACCTGGGCATTTATTCACAGATTGGCATGCACAGTAATTCTGAGGTATCTTACCTCTTTAGATATTCTTGGTGGTGATCCCAGATAGTCAGGGCAGGCGTGGAGGGGGTCTTAGGTTTTCTAGTCGCTACAGGTGAGTATTTCAGTTTTGGACACATTCAGTTTGCAGTGGCTATATGTCATCAATTGGTCAACTGCCCAGAGGCAACTGCAGATTTTGGATTTTCCAATGTCCTTTGGAATTTCCAGTTTCAGAAGTATCTGTATTTTGTTTGCTATGTTATAGCAGGTGAAGTGAAAGCCATTGATAAGTTTTGGGAATCATTTCATGTAAATGTTGAAGAATATGGATGAGATGATTGAGCCTTGAATGACTCCTTCTTTTATGCTATATTGTTTTGAAGAGAATAAACAAGTATAGACAATATGTGTTCTTTTGTGCAGGTAGAATCTGATCAAAGTGAGAGCTGTGCCCTCTAGTCTGACTTCCGTGGGTATGTCATGATCAACTATATCAAAGGCTGTTGAAATGTTCAAGAGAAGTAGGATGGCAACCCCATCCTGGTCTACTGTGCTTTTACCGTCATTCTAGATTGAGATTAGTTTTGATTCAGTGCCTCTTCATGTTTGGAATCCAGTTTGGAAGTCGTAAAGTAGGGAGTTGTTTTTAATGAATAGTGACATTTGGGCAAAGTCTGCTCTTTCTATGGCCAGGAACAGTCTGTTTGCTATAGGCCTGCAGCAGTCGGGGTTTTCAATGTCTAGGTTAGTTTTCTTTAATACTAGGGTAAATGTATGCTTTTATTTTAAGTCTTCTGGGAGAACTCCTGCTGTTAAGGGATTGTTGATGTGTGTTCTGACTAAGATGGCCTCTGACGTTATTAAAATATTGTATTTTGAAGATGTGAGGTGAACAAGGGGCATTAGCTTTCCGCTGGAAGGATTGTTGTTGTGAAATAAGAATCCAACATGTTTGCTTTAGTTGTATAATGATTAGCCAGTTTTTTTTCTCAAAACTCTTGAGAAATCCAATTGGTTCCTTATATGCATTTTGGCTTTCAGAATTCTGTGAGTATTTTCTAAAATTCTTTATTGGTACATTTTGCTTTGTGTATTTGGTTGGAATATTATATTTTTTTTTAGCTTTTTTGATTGTTGACTTGTATATGCAGTTATGTTTGTGAGGGTGTATTTTCTCTTGCGGCTTGTTTGAATTTGAGCCATTTCTGTTTGATCTTTTTTAAACCCTGCATTCATCCAAGGTGTGTGTGTGTTTTTTTTGTTATGTATAGATATTTTCAGTGGAATTAAGAGAACAAACGCTTCATGGAGTCATCCCTAGAGTGTTTGCACAGAATTTATTATAACCATAACTATGTTAGAGGTAAGCAGGCAGTCTGAGTTCTCATAATTCAGCTACCTCCAAGGTTGAGATGTAGTCACAGGCAAGATGAGATTAGGCCTGGTGGGTCGTGGCTTCTTGTGTTGGGAAGCATACAGGAAGTGGTCTGACCATGTGGCTGGAGTAATACTTTGGAGCGAGACAAGATCTGGGTTGCCGAAAATGATATCTAACATGTATCCTGTGTTGTGTGGTATTTAGAATGAGCTGTTGTAGGTTATGTGTGTCTAGGCTAATGAAGAATGATAAACTAGGTTTGCCAAACCTTATATTCATGTCATCAAGGATGCATAGGTTTGAGTATATTGTAACAAAGTTAGAAATTGTGTCTAGAAATGGGAATGTTCCATTGCTAAGTTGTAGTCTATAAAGAAGGGGAATCTAACATGAATAGATTAGGGTTGGGTTGCATCTGACAAGGAGGGCCTCAAAACCTTGTAAAGAAACATCCTCAGGTTTGGTGACATTAATGTCTCCTTAAATATGGCGTTAGCTGTCGCCTGTTTTGCCTGTGCAATTTTGTGTCCCAGTTTGATAGCCTGTTGGAACAGCTTAATGTAATACTAATGCCATATCTTCCCCTAGCCATGATTCTGTTTGGTAATGTACGCCAGTTCTTGTGTGTACCAATATGTCAAATATGTAGCACTTTTTTAATGGAAGAGCCTTTATCAGTAAGCAGTCTAAAGTTTGAGTTGCTGTAGTGTAAGTATTGTCCTTTGAAGTTGTGGATGATGTGCTACTGGTGGTGTTGTTAACTATTGGAGGACAAGGAAAGTGTTGTTTTTGTTTATTGTTATTATAAGACATGTTTTTGAGTCTGTGTGTAGGTGGTGGTGGGACTGGTTGGAGTTGAGGGTGGTGAGACTGGAGGGAATTGAGGGCCTGTGAAGTTGTTTTCAAATGATAGGCTTTTTGTGCGATAGACAAGGGAATGCGAGGTTATGAAGAGTGTTTTGGGGGGGTTGCTTTCTTTTGCGTAATTGGAGATGGAAAGTGTGTGGGTGAAGTGTGCTGTTAGAGCATGAGACTCATGTTTTATGGCTCTAAATTCTAGAACAGATAATAGAAGTGAAGAATGTTGTGTATATTGTGTGTTTATGGATTGAGCAACTGGTACCTTTGTTTTTTGGAAAGTGTGAGGTAGAGATGAGTTTGAATGTGTGTTATCTAGGGTTGGTTTTCAGAGAAGAGTGAATTTTGTGTATGTATTTTGGGACGGCTGGGTGTTTTCGAATCTGTGAGATTTCTTTCAGCTAAATATTTGCATGTGTGCTTTGTTTTGGTCTGGTGGGGGTAGTATGAGCTGATATGTTGGTAGCTACTTGAATGTTGGTAGCATTTGAATATTTAAGACTGGCAAGTTGTGGACGTTGGAGGAGAGGGGTTGTAGGATTGGTTGTGAGAGGAGAATCTCTGTGTTGTATGCGAGGAGGTAAACAGGGGCTTCGAGTGATGGTTGGAGGATGAGTAGAGGAAAGATATTGCATTGTTGGTGGAGGGCAGTATAGAAAGATTGTTGTCACTGATTGTGTGTGAGTAGAAAGGGAGAGTTGTGTGGTGAGGAAGAATTATAGAAGGTTGAAGAATTGTCTAAGAGGGTTGGCAAGGGCAATACAAGGAGTAAGCAGAGGCTAGTGGAAGGATTTTGTTTGGAAAGTGTGGGTGTTTGTGAGATTGAGGTTGTGTGCTTTGTGGGTTATTGGTATATTGGCAAAATATATTTTTGGTTGTGTTGTGGTACAGGGTTGTGGTTTGTGTACGTGTGGGTGGATGTAGGGGTAGAAGGGTAGGAGTGTTTTATATGAGTGGCTAGTGTTTGGTGAGTGAGTGGTTGGATGAGTGCCCTTCTATGTTGGAAGAAAGAGGTGTGAGTTTGTGTGCATGTTTATGGATATGAATGGGTTCTGGTGAAAGCTTGTAGGTAGGACAAAGAGCAGCATTTCTGGCCAGATGCCTTACCAGGTCCAAACAGGCAAGTCACCCTTGTCCTCTGTGCTCCTAGCTGTGACACCCTGGAAAGAGGGCTAGTAAAGGCTGGTGGTGAGGTCATGTGTCCCTCTCTCAACATCTTAGGCTCACCTGTAGGCCTAGCCAAGTGGCTGCCCAGCAACCATGAAATGAGTGCACCTGAAGTAAGGGTGCGTGCTTAGGTTTCTAATCTACAACCTGTCTGGGAGAGCAGGAAGAAAAAGGGAAATTGAGGGGGAGAGGAGGAAGGCAGGAAAAACTGGGCCTAGCAGCAGTAAAGTTTGGTTAATGGCTTAGTGCCTGGGCTGAGATTCCCAGAAAGGAGGGCTTGTAAAGACTGGTGTTGAGGTCATGTGATCCTCCCTTAGGCTCACCTGCAGGCCCAGTGAAATGGTTGTCCAGCAACCACCATATGTACACATGGAGGAGGGGTGTGTTCAGCTTTGTAATCCACAAGCTATGCCTGGGAGAGAAGGTAGGAAGAGGGAAATGGAAGAGGGAGGCGGGAAAATGGGTCTATCAGGAAGGTGACCACCTGGTATGGAGGCAAATTCTGTAAAAAAAAATGCAGGATGGAGGGTCAAAATTCAGGACGAAGGGTCAAAATTCAGGACAAAAGTTCAAGAACAAACATCAGTTCTACAGACACATCCAAGGAGAGACAATACCCTACTAAGGTATCAGTGCATTTATTTACTATTTTATACATAGCACTACTTATTCACTATGGACTTTTTGTTATTGCCTCCTGGTATGCTATTTTCAGGTGGCACATTACATCCTTGTTCAGTAGTAAATTAATTCCCTTTAGCACGGTGTCAAGACCATCACCCCTACCCAAATCTACCCAATCTTTCATGGAGAAAAAGCAACAGCAACATGTTGATTATGTTTCTGAACATTCTAAGACCCATGGCAAAAAGTTTGGGAAACATTAAGGTAAGTAACCATATGCCAGTTTAAACACACATAGAAAAAACATCTGGCTCACCTCAACCTCCACGGGACTTTAAACCTAAAGTAAAATTAATGAGGCAGTGCAGATGGTGTGGGCGACACTCTCACGCCTAATGTCAGGATCTGATGTACCCACATCTTGTCGGTAGTCTCACAGCACTAGCGGGTACGTGCAGGACTCTATATTTATCTCAGAGCTGGGAGCCTGGACTACCAATCAAAGTGAATAAAAGAGGATGATGAAATTTTTATCAGATAGGAGATCCATGGCAACTTATTCAAAGGGTTGTTGTCATGGACGTCAATTAATCAAAATGCCAGGGGTAGTGCCAGTGACATCACACGACATTCCATCTTTACTTTCACTCACACAGACATGCTCACACAGACATGCTTACACATACACACACATTCACTCATACATAGTTTCTTTAACATAAGCACACTCTCACCTGCAAGCATGCACACAACATACATGTAAATGTGTTTTTTACTTGCCTCAGCTACCAAAGAGGTTCATATTCCAGCTAACTGTACTCCATTTTTTATCACACAAATAGTGAATAATATATTACTCACTATTACTGTAATAAAAAGCTGATTAAACGCAAGGAAGTGGGGCCCCAACAACGTCCATAAGGACAAGCTGTCCCTGTGATCATGGCACTGATTTTGCGACCTCTGAGGCTAGCAGTCGCAGAGGCAGTGCCAAGTGTTATAAGGGTCACGCTAGGGGTTGCACCTGTGACCCCGAAATGATGTCCATGGTTGTTGCTAAGAACCGGATAAATAAGGAGGAGAAGAACAAGGTGGGACAATTCCTAATATCAGACAAGCGGGCCCACCAAGAGTATCAGAAAGGATTGGGAACCTGGGAGTTGCCTCAATAGAGAGGAGAGAAGTAGAACAGGCACTGTCAAGAGGTTGAACAAGCAGTACCCGCCCACCCTGGCAAACTCTTCTGGTGTAATGGTCCACTATTCATGCTTGCGAAGGGTGAGCATGTTGTAAAATTATTTTGCAACAGAGCAAAGGCCACACAGGTGATCTGGCTTATCCCTATATGTCAAAGTACAAATAGAATCTTCAAAGTGTTTGGGATGTGAATTGCACAAACAAAATGTAAGAACATGAGAATCAATGTTAAAATGTAATCAGTGTTTCTTTAACATATGGTAGTGTTTTCCCCTTTATCTACAGTTGTAGCTCAGATTAATGGGGAACCAATACCTTTCGATACCTAGGGATTAATATCTACCATTTCCCCACTAATCTGAACAATGGAAATCTGGTCTTTTTGGTCTTCTGTTCCGCTTTCAGTAATGGCCCATGTGGCACTAGGGAAGACGGTGTGCTACCCCAATTACTGTATTATTTTGCAAACCTTCCTCTGCTCATCCCTCATTCAGACATGCCCCACATCTGATTTGGTACTGGGACACCATTTGGTAGGTTGTTCCGCTCTAAAGCTCCCCGTGACTGCGGATGGATTAGCCCTTCTGGACTTAGAACGCTATTATTTAGCTGCAGAGCTCAAATGTGTGGCTGTCTGGCTGCACCCTGTATGAGATGGGGTTTATCTGTAAAGACTTTAAGGACGGCTTACTGCACTGCTCATTATTTCCTACTGACCTCTCTACAGAACACCATCCGAGGTTATCCAGTACAGCTTTCTCTGCCTTGCTAGAGCCTGTGAACTCACTCACACGAAGAAACCCTACACTCCTGCACTACCTTTGCTGGCCTTCCCACTTGCACAGGACGGCTGCGCTTAGAGCAACTCAGTCAGTGGAATGCTGCAGGTGTCCTCAAATTGAGGGATTTGTTTGTGACGTGAGATTTCCAACCCTTGTGGCAGACTACATCCTTCACATGGGTCGAACTCCTTACTTATAAACACCTTAAACAATCATTAAATGCCCTATTTCACTTTGACAAACTAGCACTAACCCCACATGACGTGTGTCAGAAGCTCTACACCACAGGGACTGGTGTCAAACTGATAAGATGGGTGAACAGACTTTTCCTGCAACATGGAGACCACTCCAAGGCTTCTTTTCATACTACCTGGGAGACATGGCCAAACCTCTGCAAGATTTGGAATGGGCTAAAATACCAGACTATCCCCACAAATATCCGTGGCTGCCAGTTTAGGTACATTCAAAGAGCTTCCCTGGGAATAAATTATGCCTGTTGCTTGCCACTGGCTCTGTGGTTTGTAACTCGCATTTCCTTGCTTTCGATTTGCTAGCTTTATTTGTTTTAGGCTGTGCAGCTTGAATTTGTCCCTTCCCTTGCCTAAACCTTATTTACAGTATCCTTCTGGATGTGCTCCCGTTCTGTAAACAGGCCTGTAAATCTTGTTCTTATTTTGTCACATTTGCTGTGCATTCAAAGAACAAGGTCAAATGGCAGGCTCTGTGTTCAACGAGAGCTTGGTGTTTACTTTTCTTTCTCTGACTTCAAAGTGAAAGGAATTATGTGACAATCTTGCTGATTTCTCGGGGTAGGACAGAGAGTTTTCCTATCACATAACAACATTTAAATGAACTGTGCAAGTATTTCAGAATTTATCAGAATAAAGAACACAAATGAAGCACATTTTTTGTTAATTCTGAATTGTGTTGGAAACAAATACTTTAATATGAATGCCATTTCCACACATCATCGTCTGTGCACTGTATAGTTTTATTAGTAAAACTGTAAATCTGTGCAAATGTAATGGTCATTTCAATCAAAAACGTGTTGTCTGAAATGGCAGTGTGCTACCACACCATGCATACTCCACTCTATGCCACTTCACTCTCTCCTGCACCACTTCACACCACTGCACTCTATTCTGCACCTCTCCACTTTACACCACTCCATGCCACTGCACTCTGTGCCACTGCACTCTACTCCACTCTGAACCACTCCACTCTATGCCACTGCACTCTCTTCTGCACCACTTCACACCACTGCACTCTAGTCTGCACCACTCCACTTTACACCACTCCATGCCACTGCGACTGTGCCACTGCACTCTACTCCACTCTGACAGCACTCCACTCTATGCCACTGCACTCTATGCCACTTCACGCTACTCCTCTCTACTCTGTACCACTCTACTCTATGCCAATGTACGCTACACCACCCTACACCACTACGCTCTGTGCCTCTGCATGCTACATCACTCCAGTCTAGGCCACACCAATCTACTCTGCACAACTCCACTTTAGATCACTCTGCAACACTGCAGTTGACGCCACTGCACTCTATGCCAATACAGTCTACGCCAATGCACTTTACTCTTTAACACTCACCTCTATGCTCCTGCACTCTACGCCAATCCACTGTACATCACTCTCATCTACTCTGCTCCACTACACTCTATGCCACTACATTCTACACCGTTTTACTCTATGCCATTACGGTCTGTGCCACTTAACAAAACTGCACTCTACTCTGCACCACTCACCTCTGTGCCACTTCACTCTACTCTAAAACTATCTACTGTACACCCTATACCACTGCACTCTGTGCCACTCTACTCTGCCCTACTCCATTCTATGCCACTGCACCCTATGCCACTGCACTCAACAAACTGCACTGTATGCCACTACACTCTACACCATTGTTCTCTTTGCCACTGCTCTCTATGCCACTCTACTCCTGTCAGGGTACCTTGATGTGATTTCCTCAGGAGCAGTAAATAAATTCTCAGTCCCAACCCAGACTACTCGCAACGAAATAAAATCTCCGTTTTGAGCACCCTGGAGGGGGAAAGGGGAATGGGATTTTGAGAGACTGTCTCAGAGATGGTGTTTCTTCTAATACTCAGTCTGCCATTCACTTCTTATTTTAACTGGATAACGGTACCTACAAAATTACAATTACTAGGGACCCACTATTGTAACTACATCATTCATTTACATTTACTAATGATTAATTTCTTTAACTATTATTTCACACTCTCTTACACTGAGTTCCCTGAGGATGTTGCCTCACTTTCTTTCTCTATTACGGTTGGATGTTGAATAATAGAAATTAATGGTAAATGATTTCCTTAGAAGTTGTTCTTAATTTTTTCTAAGTGAAGATTAGCTTACTTCTCAACCTTTGTGCTGACATATATTGAGTTCGTTTGATTACATGTTCTCAAATTATTTTTAATAGTTGCTATATATATGTTTATATATATATATATAGAAAAAAAGTCTGGTATGATAGAATAATGCGTGAAAATTATATTTCCTGTTAATAATAATCTGTACATTTCTTGTAATTCGTCGTGTAAATATTCTCCTGTAAAACCTTTTGAACTCTGGTTGATAATATATTTAAATTCTTTGAATGTTCACCAGAAACAATTCCAGCCTGAATTCTTTTACAAGCTGTGAAAACTTTGTCACTGCTTCTAAACTAGTAAATATTATCTGCAGTTAACTTGAAAAGTCTGTGAAAGCAATGCGAAGCCAATTTTGCCTCAGAAAACTTTTTCCTCAAAACGAGAGCTCTCTCAACACATCTGGATTCCTGTCAGGTCACAGTTGAAGTGCAAAGCTTCTCTAGCGGCGAGCGCGTATCATAGCAACGAAACTGAGTGCAACACTAGAACGACAACTTAACGTTTGAACTCCTCATCGGCCATCTTGGATTCCTTTCTTCCGGATTTACTTTGCAACGTGTGTAGCACAACTCGACAAACTTTCTTCCAAGAAGGACATCGCCTTTTCCACTGCGAATACTTCTTTACCAGCACTACTTTTGCTGTTATTGCATGGCAAGTTTGAGGGTTCTTGACAACTCCACTACTGCACTCTGACACTCCACTGTGCAACACTACACTCCCTGCCACTGAACTATCTACCCCTCTACTTTGTACTACCGCATTCTATGCCAATACACTGTACGCCATTGCACTCTATGACACTCTACTCTGCATCAGTCCACTCTAAGCCACTATACTCTACTCTGTTCTGTACTGCACTACTATACTCTGCACCACTCTATGCCACTGCCCGCTATGCCACTCGACTCTACTCTTCACTCTAAGCCACTGCACTCTACCATCCTACAGTACACCACTGCACTCTATGCCACTCTATTCTGCACCACTCCGCTTTGCACCACTGCACTCTTATCTATGATGCTGCATTCTAGACCACCATATTCTGCAACACTCTACGCCAATTTACTCTACACCAATCTAATCTTCCGTATGCCGCTCCAATGTATGCTACTCTACACTATGCCACTCCAATACATGACACACCACAGCACTCCTTGCAACTCTCCTTTATGCCACAAACTTTTAACCACCCTGAACAGCAGCCATGCTGGTGTACAACATGGCTAAAACACATTGGCAAAGTCAGTAGCTCGTGGATAGATGCAACCTATTGGTTTTGCGAATGCTTGTTAGTACTATGTGGTCCGAGGTCCCTGAAAGCACTGTGACTGTGTAAGTCATTATTTTAAGCATGCATGACACACAGGATGATATAGGCTGCCACAAAATGCACTAATACATTTCGGTTAAAGATAACAAGTGCTTCTAAAGTATAGATTTCAATAATATACAGATTATACCTAGCTCAATAACTGTCCATTAAAAGCACTCATTCCTCAGCTCAGCTTGGAACACTCTTTCAGTACCTCTCTTTGTACATTTGCAGATTTATTTGCTGCGCACATTTGCATTTCTTTCGGGAAGCATGCACCCTGGGAAGAAGGCCTGTTTTTTATCTGGCTGCCCCTCCCTTGGGATCTGAGCATAAGGAGACTCCCTGCCTTCCACACCCACTGGAGAAACTAAGACAAAAGGCTACAATTATGAACTAATGCAGTCTGTTAACCCATGCATCACAGACAACAGATGGAAGGGGTAATTTACGGACAGTCCGTGAAAATTACGGATGGGTGGTCACTCTATCTAGTAGCAGTAAAGTTTGGCTAATGGTGGGTGGAATTGCACAAATAGTCTCAACTTTTTACAATTAACACAAACACAGGTTTTTTTGCCAAAATGCTGATATATATCTTTAAACTTAGCTATGATTATAGTCTAAAGAGTACCCAGCTATTGGGCTGATAAGAAGCACTGAAGTAGTGAGCCAGGGCCTGTGAGCAGGAAAGGAAGGGGGCAGAAAGAGAAAAGGGGGGAACAAGCAGAGGGAAAACAAAGGCTGCAAAGGGGAAAGCAGAGCAAAGAGGAGAAGGGAGCAGAGCTAGAAAATGAAGGGGAGGCGGAGGGGAAGTGCCCGATGAGAGAAGAAAAGAAAATGCTGAGCGGGGTAAAAAAAGGGAAAACAGAGGCTGCAAAGAAGGAACGCTGAGCAAAGAAAGCAGAGGAAAGCTAGAAAATTGAGGGGGATAAGGGTTGCAGTGCAGGATGAGAGAGGAAAAGGGGGTGCAGAGCTGAAGATAAAGAGGGAAGAAACATACTGCTAATAGGGAAAGCAGAGCAAAGAAAGGGAACAGAACTAGAAAACGGGGGATATGGAGGGATCCTCGGGGGGTGAGAGAGGAAAAGGGGGTGCAGAGTGGAGAATAAAGAGAGGAAAAACAGAGATTGAAATTTTAGTTTGTCACATTTCATCACAAATATGTGGCCTGGTTTCAATAAAGCATATCTTTTGAGTAATCTGCTTTCCTCGGTCTAGGCTTCATCAGCTACTTCTAACAGTTTGTAACGGTTTTTAAACTACGTTCTTCAATATGTTGTGAAACTCTGGCAAATAAATACTTACTTCATCATAATCAAATAAGAGTCCAAGTGTTGAAATCTAGCTTAAGCAATGACGGACATTCTCTATAATGATCACCAAGACGCACTTCAAAACCTGCCTAATATTTAAAATAGGCATCCTTTGAAGCAAAATATGAAATGCAGTACCCACAATCAACCTGCCAGTTTCTATTGGTGGTATAAATTCTCTGCCGTGACTATCACTCTGTCAATTTTAATACAATTTCCTGTCCAGGAAAGGAGGATTTTGGCAATACCATGGCTACCATTTGATGCAATCTTGACTTGTCTTAAAAGTAAAGCAGAAAATGGAGTGGGGGGTCTTTATGATAACACATGTGAGCTCCTACGCCAAGGGTAACTCAAACTATTATTAAAAGAATCAGACCAGAGCTTAGGGCTGAAATATTAGGTCCTGTTTCCACGCTATTAAAAAGGTTTCACAAAATTCTGTCAACAGCATGTGAGAAACTGAAGTAAAGCTAGGCTCTCCCTATAAGAGATGAATAGAGGCTTGGGTATTGACAGGAGATCAATCCTTTCTCCATTAACTCAGCATGAAATACACCACACCAGAAAATGAACTTTTTAGACTACTGTTTCGTTCTTCAACTCATAGAGATGGACAGAAACTGAAAATACTTCAATGAAACCACACCTTGTCAGAATAAGAAAGTAACTGTGTTTAAGGTTAACTGCACAGGTCAACTATGGAATAAGCATGCAGACTTTGAAATCATAATGGGAGCAAAATACAGATGCCTTTTGCACCCAGTTCTTCATTTTGTATATAAACCACTTCACAGAACAGGTGCATAAATTTACCCATGAAGTCCCAAAAACTAGAATGCAGAAAATCACAATCCTTTACATGAATGACCCTGTTTTCTAAATTAGAACATTCCAGCTGTTCTTCATCCATTGCAAGGAGAATATGTTCAAAATTAACATCAACGACCTTTAACTAAATCTCTGAGAATCTTGCATCCTGTACAACGTGCTAGCTAGAAACCACAGAAAGGGGCACATTCTTGCACAAAAGGCATCCTTAGAGGTATTTCCTCCTTTCTATATGTGCTGCAGAATGCAGCACACATAGAAAGAGAAAGTAGCTAAGAGAAATGATGATTTTTTTCCTTGTTAAGCCTCGTCTGGGGAGGTGTAGCATTTTGACGCATTCCCAGGTCTACCAGTAATGGTAAATCTGGGAATGTGCAAAAATCCTTGGGTGGATGCTTGGGAACACTCATGCACCACCCATGGAATGTCTTCCCTGGCAATTTGTGCTGTGTTGTGTTACCCTAGATTTATCAAGCCAGACAAGGCCACGAAAGGTGTCCTTGAGTGGCTTGATAAATCTAACTTAAAATGTGTGTCGCTGTTGTGCCCCCTCTACACCCTGTTCGCAAGGGCGAAGCAAGTATTTAATAAATATGCCCCTATGTTTTTTTTCTTTAACTAACACTAGAATCTAGAACTGACTTTGAAGGCGGTTCACTAGGGCCTAAATAAGAGAGCTGCAGTAGGACCTAAATGAGAGGGCTGCAGTAAATATTATTCACATCCTTACGTCTGCCAATTAATGTAGGGAGCATGCGACTCCCCTTTGTGTCCAAGATGTACCAGTCAATAATCTTTAGGACAGAAATCAGGAGTCTGCTGAAAATAATCAAATAGTCAGAAATTGCAAAGAAAAAGTACTACAAGGCCAACAGGCCCCAAACTACTTACCAAATCTGTGTTTTATGCCAGTTTAGATAACAATTTGGGCCTGCCGGTAATCAGCATTCACACCCAAAATTGTTCAGATGCTTAAGCAAAATCTGATTAATGAATTTTGAAAGAAATTTATAAGTGCAGCATGTACACTCCAACAAGCATGGAAATGGTACAAGAGGCTTAAACATCTGGGACCGTATTATATTGAGTACCCCTTGGGTGCAACAGACATGTATGTCCACTATGTGCACCCTTGTGGCTCTCTGGTATTACAGAAGGGACAGCAGACACTTATGCAGCCCCTTCTGTAATACACATGATACTGACCACATCTAGCCCTGGGGTGTTTGCTCATTTGCTTGGGGACACGGCCCCAAGCAAATGAGGGAGTAAATTTGACTATGCACCTGCGCTGCATTGTGAAGTCACTCTGCCCTCTGAAAGAGGGGCAAAGGAGGTTCCATGGGCCTCCCTGCACCCCCTGCAGGTGGGTGCAGTCACTCACTCATAGACCTGCTTACAGGGGGATCCCTGCTACCCCATTGAATTGTAGGTTGGGTGCCACTGCATTACTAAAGTAGGAGCAGCTACTTCAAACAGCCCCTTCTCCTTTCACTAATGCGCGGCAGGTAGTCAGGAGTTTTTGTCTGCCCTGGGGGCAGTACATTGTCTTTAATAGGGCGCACAGTTCCTCTTTGCATCTGCTGTACCTTGTTCAATGTAGACCCCGGTGCAAAGAGTGACAGTGTGCCCTTTACCTAATGGGGCCTCAGGTTAACCAACAGAGGTCTTCTTCTTATTCAAAACACATCCCACGAGCCAGAAAAAAAATATCGTCTTAAAAACATGCAGAAGTGCCTCTATGAAGCAAATCTGGTAATAAATATGGAAAACATGAAGGGTGTCTAGAAAAGAAATCGTTTTTAAGAACATGATACCTGGAACCCTATGAAAAACCCATAGATGCGAGCAAGGATAATTGATTTAGCCATAAAGTGTATTATAAATATAACACTTCAGGACAGGCCACATAAATGCTTGCACCAGCTACCATCATGTGAGGAAGAGGACAGATGAAGTGGAAGCAATAATTACACAAGCGCTACGCATGAAAGAACCAAAACAAGTCAAAAATATGATTAGGGATATTGAAGATGAAGCCAGTTAGATGCTCCTTTCAAGGATTAGTAGACGAAATTTGGTAAGGAAAAAAGAAAATAGAGGTGTAGCTATGCAAAACGTACCAGTATTTTTCAATTCTCCACATTCTCAAACTAAAATGAGTAACAGAAGACAAGTTGTTGCTAAAATGGGGGGGGGGGGGGGGGGTGGGGTGCGCAGGAGATTTGAGGATGGTGCTAATGTGATTCTATGCTAATTAATTTAAAGAAAAAATGTTGTCTTCAGAGTATAAGGTATATATAAAAAAAAAATAACATTTTCCAAGAATCTTGGAAAATCTGAAAATGATAGAGACCAGAAAACATATATAGCTATGTCCATCATAAGTGTGCTTCAAGATATCTTGAAGGTTACTTTTTGTATAGCTAGCTGTAATTGGATCACAGGGACAAGCAACCAGAGGACAGATTTGCGAGCAACCAGAGAGCTGCATGCAGACAGTATGAGTCCTGGTTTGCAGGCAAGAAATGGACTAGATGCACAAAGAAACAAAATGAGCCAATTAAAGGGCTGATGTTAGTCAAGCTGTGGACTGGGGGCTGCTTGGAAATGAAAGAAATGAAAACATTATAACTTGCTCATGTAGTGTGTGTATTTGCTAGCCCTCCGACATAATTATTTACTCAAAACCACTATAAATAAGGAACTGAAAGTGAATATGCTTGGCAAGGAGCAACGGCAAGGCAACCCAGAGTGAAAATACAAACTCCATATCGCCCTTCAAAAAAATCTTTAAACCATCACACCCGGACCACAGCTGTTTGCCAGGAGATTCCCCAGCAAAGGGAGTTGCTTGCTGCCCTTAGCTGATTCATCCGTTCCCACGTGTCCTTGACATTTCAAAATATGGCTGCCATCATATTTCCACCAGAATGGAAAATGCATCTTTGTATGCAAAGGTGTTACTCTTGCTCCATTTACTCTATAGAAGTGTGCTTCTGTTGTTGTTTGGAAAAAAGGAGGTAACGTGGTGTCTAAGAGATGAGAGCAAAAGCAGCTAGCAATGCATGAGGCAAGGCCGTCGAGGAAGGCTGTGGGCATGAAGCCCAGGAACCATTGTGCTCAGCTTTGACAGACAGAAATTGAAGTTAATGTTTTGCAGCAAGCCGCAGATGCTTTTGTGAGAGTCGATTTTCTGTCAATAAAAAGAGCATTACGACCTGAGTTTATGCTAACAGATTGTGTTTACACTGCCCTCCATCTTGCCTCAACATCACAATATATCACATGATAACTGTTGCTGATTCTTGGTTTGAATAAAACTTGTCTAGTTTCCACTGGGGAAGCAGAAAGTGTTCTCTGAGAAGTTTTTTTCTTCTTGTACTGAATCAAGGATGGTTCCACGCTTATATTAAAACAATGTATCACCTGAACTGTATCGTTAAGACTGTGAGAATGGTTGAAATCTCAATGTATTACTATGCTGAGAGAATTCTCAAATGTATTCTGTAGTGAAATAGTTCTTCTTGCTCATTTTCTATTGGTCCAAACCCTGGGAGCCATGCATACCCACTGAATATATGAAAGCGTTTGTCTAAAGCCCTATATAAGTGCAAGGATTTCTGTAAGACGATTTGCTTCCCTTTTCCCACCTTAGAAGGTGAATCTATGCTGGTTTCATTCAGAACTGTACTGAGTTCTTTATACCTATGACGTATATGCTTTGTTGCTTAACTTATGCACCTTTTCTATGATTTACCTATTAATTCTTTATATTAAGCAATGAAACGAGAATCTTTGTCTGTCATTTTTATGAGAATTTCTCAGCATCATTATATGGGTTCCCCTATCTAGAAAGGGAATGTTCCAGTCGGGGAGCACCAAAGACCATTTCAGGACTACACTGCTCACGATCCTAGATGTTGGCGCATCCCATGAGTAAAATTAAAGGCAAGATTTATGCGCTGACAGATCTGGTATAAGAGTTGATGGTTCCAAATGGAGCCACCCATAAATTGAGGAATTAAATGGCTGTAGACCAGAACACAGTACTTTCAATGTCCTGACGATTTGTCCTGAGATTTAAATTGACCAATCCCAATTTGATCTTGGTTCCGGAGAGATGAGTTTGCCTGAAGAAGAATGACGGCGTGAGTATCAATAGGGACTGCATGTGAAATAAGGGAATGAAGTAAGTGGCGCATGTTGAGAGTTGTAGTAAACATAGAGTAAAGGGATGCAGAGGACAATAATTGAGTTCAAATATTGTGTGGCTTTGATTGTCAGACTTGTTGAAGTGATAATTATTGTAGTTCTGATGATGTTTTTAAACTTTTGAAGAGAGGTACTTCAAGTTGAATAGTGAATCGATGAGCTTGCCTGCTAAGAGAGGTGTAGGTGAGGAGGCATCAGACACACCAAATTAGAAACACATTTTTCTTGTTTGAGTGTACTAACAGAGCTCAGTGGTAGTTTGTTCCTTAGTGTACAGGGAGTGGATGCACTCAGTAATGACTTTCAGAGGTTGAGAGCTCACCATACCTCAAGAGTAGGTAGAATTCTTGTCACTGTAATTCTTGTCACGTTTGCGTAGTCATAGCAGGGAAACAGAAAAAAGATTGAAAGGGGACCTACAGGCAATTGGAGATTTACATCAGTGCAACACCATGGAGTGATTGGCTGGTGGCTAGTCAAACAGAGCTGTGATAGGGTGACCTTTGACAGAGACACACTGTCCAGATTGGTGGACTGAATAAAGCAATTGTGTGAGATAAATGAAAGTTTGAACTGGAATTGCTTGCTATTGTTGTTGAAATTGGGAATCCACTGTCAAAAAGGGAGAAGGATGCAAATAAGGAAGAAATTATTCCTCCCAAAGGCACCCCAGCTATGGAAATGGGGCCTAAGAAAGGGTTACACACTTGTGTGTGGCTTAACCAATTGCACAAATATACACCCAAAGATGGGGAGCTTTGATTCTCCTTGAGTGGGACTTCCACATCCCGCTAATAGAGAATCTGAGGAGAAGAATGCATGATTTAAAATCACAAACCAGACCCAAACAATTTGAGGCACTAAATCTTTCAAAACAAGTGACGCGTGAAATGGAGAGTAAGAAATTTTAATTCAATATTCTCAGTAGAGATTATATGTGGAGAAGAGGGTAAGACGAGGGAAGGCAGAGAAAGTGGAGAGAGGAGGTAAGTGAGAACGTTGGGGCATATCCTCTGTTAGAAAAGGAAATATCTGAAGAAGAACTAGAAACAGAGTGAGGAGGATGATGACTTCATAGAAGAACTTCTTAGTGTTTGTCACGCACTCACCTGGTTACTCCAGGAGAAACGATGCTGGAGCTCTAATCCCCCCGAGGCAGAGAATGAAATCAAGTGAACAACAACCTTAATTCACTAACTGACTCTAGGGGAAAAGGGTTGGAATAAAACAAGAAAAAGATAGACTTGCATCACTGGTCTGCTCAGCTGCCTTGGAACACTGCACAGTAGGATCTATTCTTCCTGGACCCTTGTGTGTGGATGCAGATTTGGTGCACTAGAAACAACAAGAGTAGTTTACAAACCGTTCTTAGCATATGGTGTTTAAACAGTTGTTTACAGCTATAACATTACAGGCTTCATCGTAAATAAGGCTTGAGAGGAGATACAAATTCAAAAGGGAAAAACAAGAGTTTTTTGGCACTCCACAGAATGCCCAACACAACAAGGAGAACATTTATGCGCTTAACGTCTTTTTGAATTCTTAATACAAAGATGTTGTCGAGTATACAAATATGAAGACCTTCAGATCAGAGTCAAATAAAGTTTGGACCGCCCTCAAGGTAACGTGTTCAGAGTGACAGGACTTCCAAAACTTAGGTACACTTAATATCCAAATTCCAAGAACGGGTGGTTATCCTCAAAAGAACTCAGTCATAGACAATACTCAAAATTGAGCTGCGGATTAGTGTGCACTAACCTGAGAAACAGTACTAAGTCTTGAATTAAACTCTTCAACTGGAATCTGGAGGATGAGGAGCAAGATGCTACAAGAGGATAGTAAATCATAGCCCTGGACGTGAAGGCACTTGAGATGTCGCCTGAGTCAGGATCACAAGGAGGCTTGAAAGCTTAGAGCGCTGGAGGTTCTGGGTGACTCAGAAGGTGAGTGCAGGGAAGATGCTTGTGCATGACTGGAACGAGGCTAAGGACCGACTCCGAGGTTAGACAGGATTTATATACCTGATGGGCATGTGGCTCAAATGGAAGGGCTTGAAAGTTCCAATGCAAACCTGGGAATAAACATGTGTTAACCTAATGGGTATGACCTTTTGCCGATGCAGGTGAACATGATGTTTGGAAATCAATTAACCAACTGCCGGAACCAAGAGCATTATTTGTTAGAGTCAACAGGTCAGGCTATTTGGCGCCAATAACCAAGACAAGTGGAAAAATATACCTAATGGTTACATGCAATACGTAAAGGCAGATGGAGATAATAAATCAGGAAACATGTGATACTCTTACAGGCATGCAACAGGGGAAGCAGCAGTAGAGGAGGGTCAAGGGGGTGAAGAGCTCTAGGAGGCAAAAAGGGTTTGCAGAAGGCCATGAGGTGCCACGGGGGGAAAGGTGACATGAGCCCTGTGTGCAAATCCCACAGAACAGAGGGCAAAAGAGGGGCTTGTGACATCATCAGATCACCCCTATGTAATGCCACAGCGGTGGACACGCCAAGTGCCACAGCACCAGTGTTGCCCGAGAACGCGTTGACCGCTGGATTCTCAGTAAAGCCTCACGCACGCCCCTGGTTATATGGAGCCCCCAATTCCATCCTCTACTCAGACCCCAATATCAGGCGCAATAAGTATCTTGCCCTTGCCGAGCATCATTCCCATTTGTCTAATTGAGACCCCTTCCAGCTCCATTCAAAGGGAATCTGTTCCGTGTTTCCTCAGGGTTCAGCACCAAGAACAGGGAGCATGGCCATAGTTCGTTATGTTAGATCTGAGAGCCTTAGGGTGGTCATCTTCCAACTTTTTGCCTGTCTTTCTCCATTTTTCTGACACTGTTTTTGCTGGTTTTAGGACTCTGCACTCTTTACCACTGCTGTCCAGTGCTAAAGTACATATGCTCTCTCCCCTAAACATAGTAACATTGGTTTCCACCAAATTGGCCTATTTAATTTACTTGTAAGTCCCTAGTAAAGGGTACTACATGTACACAGGGCCCATAAATTAAAAGCTACGAGTGGGCCTGCAGCACTGATTGTGCCACCCACATAAGTAACCCCTTAACCATGTCTCAGGCCTGCCATTGCAAGGCCTGTGTGTGCAATTTCACTGCCACTTCAACATGGCATTTGGAACTACTTGCCAAGCCTTAAACTTCAATTTTTCTGCATATAAGACACCCATAAGTTAGGCCCTAGGCAAGGCATAGGTCAGGGATTTATGTAGGTAAAAGGCAGGATATGTACATATGGGACTTACATGTCCTGGTAGTGAAAAACACATATATTTGTTTTCCACTACTGTGCGGCCTGCTCCTCTCATAGACTAGCATTAGAACTGCCCTCATATACTCTTAAGTGGTAGATTCTGATCTGGAAGGAGTAGCCATGTCTTGATTGGTATTGCCAGAATGGTAATAGAAAATCCTGCTTATTGGTGAAGTTGGATTTAATATTACTATTTTAGAAATGCCACTTTTAGAAAGTGGGTATTTCTCTGCACTTACTACCATCTGTGCCTTACAGCTTGTCTCCAATCCACGTCTGGTCTGTGCTGGCTGACAGCTCCCCTTGTGCATTCCACCCAGACATCCACAAACACAGGACACTCAGTCACATCTGCATTCATCTGCATACTGAATGGGTCTTCCTGGAGAGGAAGGGTGGAGGGACTCACACTTACATTTCAAAGGCCAGTGGCTTGCCCTTACACATGGGACTGATAACCCTCCACACGAATCCTGACAGGAGTGGACTGAAAGGGGAACTTGTGCACTTCAAAACCCCTCTTTGAAGTTTCCCCCACTTCAAAGGCATTTTGGGTATATAAACTGGGTCTCTGACCCCACCAAATCAAACACTTCTGGACCTACACCTGCACTCTGTCAGAAGAACTGCCTGGCTGCCCAAAGGACTAATTTGGACTGCTTTGCTGAGAAGGACTGCCTTCCCTGCTTGTTGCCCTGCTGGCCTCTGACTCTGCTGGAAGGTCTCTGCCTTCCTCCTGATGTGCTCTCCAAGGGCTTGGATTGAACTTGCCTCCTGTTTCTGAAGTCTCAGGACCAACAAAGACTTCACCTATCAAGAAAATCCTTATGTGTAAAAAATCGACACAACGGCTGCAGAAATCGCCGCAAAGCCTTTATCACAACTGGGAAATTGCTGCACCGCTGACTGGAACAATGCAGCAATGACTTCCTGACAGAAAATTCAGCACATCACCTGCCTAGCGATGGAAAATTAGACAAATCGCCTACCAGATCGATGCAGCGCCTGCTCCTTCTACCAGTGCGTCAAGGATTTTCAACGCACCGTCCCTGGGCGTCGAAATATTCCTGCATTGCCATGAGGAACCAACATTGCGTGCCTGAAAAATGACGCAACCACTTACAGTGTGGAGAGAAACCAAGAATTGTCTGTGCTGTGTTGGAAAAACTCGGCACAACACCTTAATTTTACGCACATCTTTTCCTCTGCGGTCCCCGTGTTTCGTTATTCTTGACGCATCCCAGGTACTATGTGTTACAAAGAAACAACTATTGATTTCTAAAGACTGACACTCTTTTAAACATTTTAAAAGCTATATTTAAACTTGTGCTTATTGTATCTTTGTCGTTTTTACCTCAATTTGTCCAGATAAATATTACCTATTTTTCTAAAACTGTGGTGTATTTTTGTGGTATTTTCACTGTTACTGTATGTATGATTTATTACACAAATACTTTACACATTGCCTTCTAAGTTAAGACTGATTGCTCAGTGCCAAGCTACGAGAGGGTGGGCACAGGATAATTTGGATTGTGTTGTGACTTACCTGACTGGGATTGTGGTCCCTATTTGGACAAGAGTATATCAAGGGGGAAGCGTGATCAACAGAGAAATTGTGGGTAGCTCACCAGGTGCAGGTCAAATTACCCTGAGGATAAACCTATCCCAGTTAAAGACGGAATTTGAGGACCCAGTGAAAGGGAATGGCGGTATGGATTATTTAAGGTACTACAGGGAAAACAAGTTGCTTTATGTGTGCAAGAAAGCAGCAAAGGTGGCAAAAGAGGCCCATGTGAAGGTGGAAAACGTAACGTGGCAGATGAATTTAGCATCGATACAACACAGCGGAAGAAGTTGGGAAGGAATGCTAGGATGGATGTGAGTGAGAAGTAATTGCGGAAGTTGAGATGGTTGCAAACATATGCAAAGAACTTAATTGAAAGCATTAGAGAATGGAGTGACACCAAAGAGCTTAGGGAACTGTGGTCCAAGAAAGAGAAGGCCAGAAATCAGCAATCAAATTATCCTAAGTGTCCTTTGATGGCAGAGCAAATCAAAATGAGTTCCTACAGTATGGCAAATATTTCACAGTGAGGCTTTAGATTCTAAGCGAAAGGGGCTAAGGGACAAGTTCATGATTACCCAAATCCAGTTGGCACAGAATGTAGGGACAAAAAGGACTTAGGTTCCGACCCCAGGGGTCCAACATAGATCCCAGCTTTGAAGTGTTAATGCAAGGAGTTTCCCCCATACTACAGCATGATTGTACCTGGAACTGGGAGAGGACAGGGAAATGCATTAGGGTCAAACATTAGCACCCTAAAGATTGTTACTCAGTGCCATATTTGTAACAGGGTAGGACATTAGAAGCAAGAGTAAAGGTATAATCCAGACCAAATAGCTGCAGAATCCCAAGGGGTGATTTCAACAGGACAGCGGGAGTTTTTCCCGTACCAAAACCCCTTGTGGCTGTTCAGAAAGTTCCAAAGGCTAGAGCCTTACCCAATAACTTTAACTTGCTGCCAAAGCAGGGACATATCCCAATCCCACAGCCAAACCCCAGAATTACTCAAAATCCAATAATACCACAAAGATACCCAGTCCCTGTGATGTTAAAAACTTCCATTGATCATGATCAATGATGGTGCCTGATTGTTGAGGAGGAGTGCGTACTTTGTGCAGTCCTTGAAGTGGATCAGAATGGACTGTATGTGGATGGAGAGGTTAAAGGACATCCTGTATCTTTCCTAATAGACATAGGAGCCAGTCGCTCAATGGTTAGAACTGTTGAGGTCCCTAACCTACCCCTCTTGCAAAAAGAAGTCCAAGTTGTGGACATCACCAATCAGCAACACACTAATCAGGTTACTGCCCCAGTGGCAGTAAAAATCGGAAACATTAGAGAGCAACACCGGCTCATAAACCAGTGCTGTAAACCTGTTGGGTCGAGGCCTTCTCTGCAAGCTGAATTGCGTTATATATTGTACACAGGATGGAGTAGGAATTGAGTCCCAAGCACCTGATGCTGAGTTTAAGATACAGTCATTAGAGCCTGTCGTCAGGCTGTACTTGGTCCTCACTACTAAATAGAATTAATGGAGATAGTCAAAGAAGAAGTCTGGGATTTTATTGGGGGAGAAATTGGGTTGATCTATGATGCCAAGCCCCTAAAGCTCACCCTTTGGTGCTGTTTACCCTCAGACTTGATGACCCCAGAAGCCATTGCAGGGAACATCCCTGTCATTGAGAATATGATAGAGCAAAGAATTCTGAAGGATGTTTTTGGAAGCAACTTCCCAATTAAGGCTTGTAGAAGTCAAACAAAAAGTGGAGGATCATTCAAGACCTCCAAAAGATTAGCCAAATTTGTATTCTATGCTATCCTATGGTACAGAACCCTGCTGTCATTCTGTTCCAAATCCCTCCAGAGGCAGAGTGGTTCACGGTCATTAATCTTTGTCAGACATTCTTCTCTGTCCCATTGCACAAAGAGAGCAAGTTTCTCTTCATGTTCCAGATCCAAGAGAAGACCCTCATGTGGTGCTGCGCCCCAGAAGGGTACACAGTGAACCCATCCTATTTCAACCAGATCCTTAAAAAGACCCTAGAATACTTGCAGATGCCATGCAGCTTGGCTCTAATCCAATACATAGGTGGTCTCCTGATTGCCTCAATGATTAAGGAGAGGCTTGCAAACAGAGCACTATCGCTTTACTCAGTCATTTCACTGAAAAAGTTTATAAGGTTTCACATGAAAAGCTGCAATACTGAGTGTGAGGAAGAGTGCTCCCAAATGTCTCCTGTTTGAAAAGGCTTCCTTGAGCCAGTGAGCTGACGAGCTCTGGTTGTAGCACCTGCGTGCCAGTGAGTGGTACTGAGACCCCCTTTTGGCAGTATTTCTAGCAACCCGAGAGATAGATCTGCTGCTCTCTGCTGATGAAGGGTTAAACCCAGAAACACGTGTCCAAGGATATACAGCACTAGCCGCACCTACTAAGGTGAAAACTACAGACTACTTTATGAAGTAAAAACAAACTTGTACTGCATTTACCATGATGCAATTGGGCTGGCTGCATGCTGGAGGGTGAGGCAGGGTGCTCCCAACTGTTTTCTGGTTGAAAATTCTCCCTTGAGCCAGTGAGCTGACGAGCTCTGATTGTAGCACCTGCATGCCAGTGAGTGGTACTGAGACCAGAGAGGGCTTTTGGCAGCATTTACAGCAACCCAAGTGATAGACCTCCTGCTCTCTGATGATGAAGGGCTAAACACATGTCCATAGATATGCAGCACTAGCTGCACCTACTAAGGTGAAAACTACAGTCTACTTTATGAAGTAAAAACAGTCTTGTAGTGCATTTACTGTGATGCAATGGGGCTGATTGCATGCTGGAGTGTGAGGTAGGGTGCTCCCAACACTTTCCATAGGGAAGTCATGTATTTGGTACATCAAAAAGCAAAGGGATAGAGGCGAACGCCACAAGAACACATAGAGATAGTTCTTAAAATGAAGTTCCCAACCACTCAGAAAGAAGTGAGGATATTTTTGGGCATGGTTGGCTATTGCCGACAAAAGAACTCAAACGTTTCCTTTGTGGCAAAGCCTTTGACAAGACTAACACATGCTGATATCATAAAACTGGTATCAAAGGATGACGGAAACATGGAAGCCTTCCATGAGCTTAAAAATGTACTTTGCAGCGCACCTGTTCTCAGACTGCCAGACTATCAGAACGAGTTTGTGCTATTTTGCCTCGAAAGAGATGAGTGTGCACTGTCTGTACTAACGCAAGCCCATTGAGATACTAAGCATCCCATCGGCTATTTTTCAGCTGCTTATGATCTGGTGGCTACAGCATTGTCATGTTGTGTTAAAGGGGTTGCAGCAGTTACCATTAGCATATAGCAAACTGAGGGTCTTGTGATGGGCAATCCTTTGATTATGATGGTGCTACACTCTATTGAGGTACTCACGACTCGTACCCACTTCAGCACTTGACAAATAGCAACCTAACCCACTATGAGAAAAGCATTTTGGCTGCTGAGAATGTTTCCATCCTGAGATGTAACACCCTGCCTCTCTATCACTGACCCCAGAGGGAGATGATGAGGTTTACTTCGACCATGAGTATATCAGTGTAACTGAGATATGCACAAAACCAAGGCCTGACATACTGAATGTTGGCCTTTCGGATTCTGATCATATCCTCTTTGTTCTTGGGTTGTGTCTGAGAGACTGAGGTGGTATCTTAAGCGCTTCTTATGCTGTAAGTACTTCTGCACAAGCATCTGAATTGATATCCCTTACCAGAGCTTGCTATACCTCTGAAGGCTTATGAGTTATCATGTACAATGACAATCAGTATGTGTTTGGAGTTGTACATGATTTTGGTCAGTTATGATCACAGCAGGGATTTCGGAATTCAGCTGCTACCTCCATCCATAATGAAATGTATGTTTTAAATCTGCTAAATGCCCTCCAATTGCCAAAGAGCATAGCTATTGTGAAGTGTGCTGCACACAAGAACGGGAATTATTTTGTCACCAGAGGCAACTGCTATGCGGGTTAAGTCGCCCGATACTGAGCTCCTAAGTCCAGCACATTTCACCTAGATGAACCACGTAACACATAAAGATAGACAGTGACCAATATGTTACTGAATACTGTGTATGCATTCAGTGAGCTGAGGGAATTGCAGCATGCTGCCCCAGAGATAGAAAAGGCTAAGTGAGGAAGGATGGAATGTGTAAAAGATGCCACTGATGTTTGGTGGGTGTCAAATGAAAGAAAGCCATTTCTGCCCAATTCCCTCCTACCAGCAATGGTGAGACACATGCACGGTCCAACTCACGTGGGAAGAGACGGAATGGCTTATACTTTCCGTTCTCATTTGTTTAATCCCTGGTTCAGAACACTGCAGATTTGTGCCTAAGGTATATAATCTACAGCAAAAAGAACATATGATGGACCTGAGAGGATTTTTGGTAGCATTTCCAGCAACCTGAGAGATAGACCTGCTGCTCTCTGCTGATGAAGGGCTAAATCCAGAAACACGTGTCCAGAGATATACAGCACTAGCTGCACCTACTAAGGTGAAAAACTACAGACTACTTTATGAAGTAAAAACAAATTATACTGCATTTACCATAATGCAATTGGGCTGATTGCATGCTGGAGTGTGAGGCAGGGTTTGAAAAAGCTCCCTTGAGCCAGTGAGCTTGCCACTAAGGGCGACAAAAGCAAAAAGAACAGATGATGAACGAAATGCTGAACAATGCAAACATCACCCCCAGTCACAAAGATCTGGGTTTAATCCATTGTTGTTTTGCCACCATGCCACCCCAGTTTGGACCCAGCCATATGCAAATCAGCCTTGACCCTGCTCCCTATGGGAACAGTCCAGGCCGAACTGCCACACCAGGTCCTTCCTGGGCTAGAAACAAGCATCCTGGGACTGGTTTCAGGCTATCACCCCTCATCAGCCAGGCTAGCTTGAATCCAGTGGACCAGTGAGCATGGGAGCCTCGTCTGGCATACCCTTCCAACTTAGGGTGAAAAAAGCAAAAAGAACAGATGATGGACGAAATGCTGAACAATACAAACATTCACCCCCCAGTCACAAAGATCTGAGTTTAATCCATTGTTTTGTTGCCCACTACGACACCTCAGTTTGGATCCAACCATATGCAAATCAGCCTTGACTGTGCTCCCTGTGGGAACAGCCCAGCCTGAACTGCCAGGTCAGGTCCTCCCTGGACCGGAAACAAGCATCCTGGGACCGGTTTCACCCCTCTTCAGCCAGGCTAGCTTGAATCCAGTGGTGCAGTGAGTACGGGTCCCATGTCTGGGCATACCCTTCCCACTTAGGGTGACAAAATTAGTAGAATGCAGCAAGATCCTTTTCGGGTTTGGTGTATAGTGGCCTGGCATCAGCATGTACCAAGGGCAGGCTTCAAAAACGAAGTCATGCAGTTGATATGTACAGCTTTAGGCTTTGACAAAAGATATCACTGTAGTTACAGACCGGAGGCATCGGGATTTGTGAAGAAAAAAAAAAGAAAAATTGGCTAAAACTTTCATTACTACATTGCTTAAATGCCTGACGCCCTTCCTTTAATGCTCATGAATATCAAAGTGCCCTTTGAAAAAGAACTGGATTATCTCCGCATAAAGTGTTGATGAAGAGAGCCATGCAAATACCCTCTGTCCCGGCAGTTACCCTTGTGAACATAACAGATAAAATGGTTCTCCAGTATTGCAAAGCATTGTCTGATGTGGTGCGTTCTATCTCTTATCCGGTTGACATGGCTCCTCCTGCTGTCCAAGAATCCAGAGAGTATGACTTGAATCCTGGTGACTAGGTCGGCATCAAGAAACACGTTCACAAGTCGTACCAGGAAGAGCGCTGGCGTGGACCTTACCAGGGGATCCTGTCAAGTGTACTGGTCTGCCAAATGGGATGCATGCCTCCCACACCAAGAGGGCAAGGTACGAAGGGGAAGAAGCAGAGCCAACATCTGCCAGTTCCTCAAGTAGCCCTAGGTTTGAAGTGTCTTCAAAAGAGGACAAGGCGGGACAGGCAGGAGATCTCCCATCTCCATTGCATGAACCCCCTACTGAGCCAGAGACTAGTGGGGATACTGTCATTCAAGCAACTACTGTGATACTGACAATTGGATGGAGGATACACATTCACTGGGACAGCAATTCATGGAAAGCTGAGACTAACCTACCACAGAAACTTTCCACAGGAGTAGAAGCTGGAGCTGGGCCAAGTTACTCAACCCTAGGGATTGAATTGGTCCCACCAGAGCCAGAAATCTCAAGCACTTTAAAGGAATGTTGGCCAAGAACTACTACTCCTAAAACTTGACTGCTGACACCCAAGATGAGACCAGAGACAATTAAGGAAGATATTGAGCTAGAAGAACAAAAACATTTGGACCAGATTGATGATCCCGACATTGACTTGGAATTGATCAATACTATACGACCTAAAAGGGAGAGGTAGGTGAATCAAAAATACTCAGGTCCAGACTGGATGTATCTTGCAAAAATCAAGCTTGACTCAGATGACTGGCTAACAGAATATGAAGAGCCTCCCTGAGATGAACAACTTATAATGACAGAGACCTTTTCTACCAACAACTGACAAAGGTGGTCATTACAACCCTGGCGGACGGTGCTAAAGCAGCGGTAAGACCGCCAACAGGCCGGCGGTAAATATTTTGGAATTACGACCGTGGCGGAAACCGACAACAAAGACAGCCACTTTAACACTCCGACCGCCACGGCGGTACAAACAAACAGCGCAGAGGTCACTGCCAATAGACAGGTGGGAGACAATGTACCGCCCACAGTATTATGACAGGCCAATCCGCCTCCTTTTCCGGGGTGGATTCACCGCGGATAAAAACACGGCGGAAACAGGCATTTCTAAGGGAAAACGCTCACCTCTACACACTCCACGAGGAACGACGACACCATGGAGCCGGAACTCCATATTCTTCCTGCACTAGTCTTCCTGCTCCTGTACCAGGAGCACCAATGCCGGCGGCAAAGACCACGGTGAGTACTGCACCTACGACATAGGGGAGGGAGGAGGCAAAAAACAGGGACACACATGCAACACCCCCACCCCCACCCCCACCCTCACCCTCACCCACTACAACACACACACCAATGCATATCCAAATATTACAGTAACACCTCCCAACCCCCCCGGAAGAATGCAAAGACAAAAGGAAATGAGTGTAATCATTGTAATATATCAAAATAGAGTAAGCAAAAATATACATATATACACTATTAACAAAATATACACCACGAATAGTAGTCCAGGTAATGCACCATTCATAGTCCGTGGACCACTGGGCCCAAAATGCATGGGCGAGGCCCACACAAGATACCCGAACATGACGGAGAGAACACTTCAGGGGCATCAGATAGAAATACAATACGCACCTCAGGGGGAAGGGAAGGTGGGGCACCTCAGCCGGATGAGTGCACGACGCCAGATCCACGAGGGGGCTCCATGCCCATTGATGTATCCTGGGGAGTGCAAAGCCACAGTCTCTCAAGTCTCTACAGTGGGTGGGTTGCCCACTGTACCATCCTGGGGAGTGCAAAGCCACAGTCTCTCAAGTCTCTACAGTGGGTGGTTTGCCCACTGTTACATCCTGGGGAGTGCAAAGCCACAGTCTCTCAAGTCTCTACAGTGGGTGGTTTGCCCACTGTTACATCCTGGGGAGTGCAAAGCCACAGTCTCTCAAGTCACTCCAGTGGGTAGTTTGCCCACTGCTTTATCCTGGGGAGTGCAAAGCCACAGTCTCTCAAGTCACTCCAGTGGGTGGTTTGCCCACTGTTACATCCTGGGGAGTGCAAAGTCACAGTCTCTCAAGTCTCTACAGTGGGTGGGTTGCCCACTGTACCATCCTGGGGAGTGCAAAGCCACAGTCTCTCAAGTCTCTACAGTGGGTGGTTTGCCCACTGTTACATCCTGGGGAGTGCAAAGCCAGAGTCTCTCAAGTCTCTACAGTGGGTGGTTGCCCACTGTACCATCCTGGGGAGTGCAAAGCCACAGTCTCTCAAGTCTCTACAGTGGGTGGTTTGCCCACTGTTACATCCTGGGGAGTGCAAAGCCACAGTCTCTCAAGTCACTCCAGTGGGTGGTTTGCCCACTGCTTTATCCTGGGGAGTGCAAAGCCACAGTCTCTCGAGTCACTCCAGCGGGTGGTTTGCCCACTGCTTTATCCTGGGGAGTGCAAAGCCACAGTCTCTCAAGTGGATAACAGTCTCCACCTTGTTCTGGAGGGGGCTTTGTGCCCAGAGTGCTTCATCCTGTGCAGGACAGACGGAGTGGATGCATGTCTCCACTGGTTCTGGAGGGGGCTTTGTGCCCAGAGTGCTTCATCCTGTGCAGGACAGACAGAGTGGATGCATGTCTCCACTGGTTCTGGAGGGGGACTGGTGCCCAGAGTGCTTCATCCTGTGCAGGACAGACGGAGTGGATGCATGTCTCCACTGGTTCTGGAGGGGGCTTTGTGCCCAGAGTGCTTCATCCTGTGCAGGACAGATGGAGTGGATGCATGTCTCCACTGGTTCTGGAGGGGGACTGGTGCCCAGAGTGACGGTCCCTGTTGCGTCACTGCCCCTGCCGCTCATGGGCTAGCGGTGCTTGATTTGGCGGTCCTTGCCCTGTTCAGCGGTGCTTGCCCTGTTCAGCGGTGCTTGACTTGGCGGTCCTTGCCCTGTTCAGTGGTGCTTGACTTGGCGGTCCTTGCCCTGTTCAGCGGTGCTTGACTTGGCGGTCCTTGCCCTGTTCAGCGGTGCTTGACTTGGCGGTCCTTGCCCTGTTCAGCGGTGCTTGACTTGGCGGTCCTTGCCCTGTTCAGCGGTGCTTGACTTGGCGGTCTTTGCCCTGTTCAGCGGTGCTTGCCCTGTTCAGCGGTGCTTGACTTGGCGGTCCTTGCCCTGTTCAGCGGTGCTTGCCCTGTTCAGCGGTGCTTGACTTGGCGGTCCTTGCCCTGTTCAGCGGTGCTTGCCCTGTTCAGCGGTGCTTGACTTGGCGGTCCTTGCCCTGTTCAGCGGTGCTTGACTTGGCGGTCCTTGCCCTGTTCAGCGGTGCTTGCCCTGTTCAGCGGTGCTTGACTTGGTGGTCCTTGCCCTGTTCAGCGGTGCTTGATTTTGCGGTCCTTGCCCTGTTCAGCGGTGCTTGACTTGGCGGTCCTTGCCCTGTTCAGAGGTGCTTGACTTGGCGGTCCTTGCCCTGTTCAGCGGTGCTTGACTTGGCGGTCCTTGCCCTGTTCAGCGGTGCTTGACTTGGCGGTCCTTGCCCTGTTCAGCGGTGCTTGACTTGGCGGTCCTTGCCCTGTTCAGCGGTGCTTGACTTGGCGGTCCTTGCCCTGTTCAGCGGTGCTTGCCCTGTTCAGCGGTGCTTGACTCGGTGGTCCTTGCCCTGTTCAGCGGTGCTTGACTTTGCGGTCCTTGCCCTGTTCAGCGGTGCTTGCCCTGTTCAGCGGTGCTTGACTTGGCGGTCCTTCATTGACCAGCTGGGCTGTGGCTGGCGGGGCTCTCCTGGGCAGCTGGGCTGTGGCTGGCGGGGCCCTCCTGGGCAGCTGGGCTGTGGCTGGCGGGGCCCTCCTGGGCAGCTGGGCTGTGGCTGGCGGGGCCCTCCTGGGCAGCTGGGCTGTGGCTGGCGGGGTCCTCCTGGGCAGCTGGGCTGTGGCTGGCGGGGCCCTCCTGGGCAGCTGGGCTGTGGCTGGCGGGGTCCTCATGGACGATGGGGATGGTGGTGGCCTCCTGGCCAGCGGGGATGATGGCGGTCTTCTCCGCCGTGCTGCTCCACCCAGACTTTGCGGGTTTCTTCTGCCCCTTCCCCACCTTGGGAGGAGTCACAGCTGAGTCCACACTCCCCCCGGGATCCCTGTGAGCAGCTTGGGTGGCTGGAGTCTTCCCCCTCTCCTGCCGGGCACTGCCCAACTTCTGGTGCTTCACATGGGGGGACTGGCTGTGCTCTGGCTCCGTGATACACTGGCTGGCCTGGTGGCCGGTGGACTCCACATACCTGTGACAACAGGCACCTCTGGTCCCGGTGATTTAGTGGCTGAGGTGCTAGTACGTGACCTATGAGTTGGACCAGGGTGGTGAGAAATAGGTTAAGGGTGGACATGAAAAGTTGTTTGGAGACACTGGGACGGGTAGCTGGAGGGGGTTTGGGAGTGGAGGAAGAGGTGGTGGTTGTAGGAGGTGTAACTTTTGTGGATTTGGGTGCAGGTGCATGCCCTGGAGGCTGTCGTGAGGTGGATGGCTGTTGGGTGGGTGTGTGCCTGCGTTTGTGTACCTTGGGAGGGGGCGTCACAGACACACTGGGAGAGGACACAGGGGACGTGTGAATGGTAGTGGGGGTGGTGAGTGCACGTGAGCGGGTGTGGTGGTGGGTGTGCTGGAGAGGGACGTAGTGGCTGTAGAGGTAGTGCATGCAGGTGTGAGTGTAGACGAGACTGGGAGGGAGGAGGGAGACGAGGAGGAGGGGGACTCAGTGGATGTTGGTGTGTCTGTATGTGTGCGATGCTTGCGTGAGTGCCTGTGGGATGTGTGGTGCTTATGTTTGCCTGAGCTTTTCTTGTGTGTTGAGGTCTGTGCAGGCTGGTCTGATGGTGTGCTTGGGATAGGCAGAGGTACAGGGGATTGGGTCTGGGTGGAGGAAGTTGGAGGGGGGAGGCTAGACAGGGGGACAATGGCTGCCATCAGTGCTGAGGCCAGAGTTTGAACGGTTCGATGAAGGGCAGCCTGACCAGAATGAAAGCCCTCCAGGAATGCATTTGTGTGTTGCAACTCCCTTTCTAAACCCTGGATGGCATTCAAAATGGTAGACTGCCCAACAGTGAGGGACTTGAGGAGGTCAATGGCCTCCTCACTGAGGGCAGCAGAGGTGACAGGGGCAGGGGCTGAGGTGCCTGGGGCGAAGGTGATGCCCACCCTCCTGGGTGAGCGGGCACGGGGCGAAGGCTGAGGGGCTGATGGGAGGGCGGTGCTGGTAGGGGGGGTGGCGGCTGTACCTGTTGATGTGGGGGGCACCGATGTTGCCGCCACCACAAGGGAGCTCCCATCAGTGTCGCTGGTTGCAGTTCCTGTGACCGCCGTGGTGCTCCCCTCGCCCTCCGTCCCACTGGTGTATTCAGAGTCCGTAGTGTGGGCCTCCATGCCCATGTGGGATGCAGCTCCCTCGTGCTCTGGTGCCACTGCACCTCCGCCTGATGATGCTAATGCACACAAGAACAGGGAGACTGCAAAAAAAGGGGGGGGAACAGAAGAAAGACAGGTTGAGTGCATAGCTTACCGCTACCGTTGGCGGACAAGACAGACACAGCAGCCCCCTGCACTACGTTGCGCTGTTGGGCTCTAAAGTGCAATTCCTGGGAAATGGCCTACAAGGCTATGGACGACATCTGCACACATAGATGACACAGGTGCATGAATAGCTGTAGTTGGCACTCTACAGAGGTGGGGTGGGGGGCCATAGGGCCATGCCTTACAAAGGGGCCTAGCCTACGGAACTCACCCTGGCCTAGGGAAACTCACAGCCCTCCTCCCCCACCCAGACCCCTCCACTGCGCGCAAAGTCAGCAGAATGAGAGTGTACTCACCCCCTTGTGTCTGCTGTGATGCCCTCAAGCGCCCATCCAACTCAGGGTAGGCCACCACAGGATCCGGAACATCAGGGGGGTCATGGTTCGACGGGCATCCCTCCCACGTTGGGAGGCCATCCACAGCTGAGCCTCCGCTGTCTTCTTGCTCCTTCCATCTCTTCCGGCAGTGGGTGCTCCGTCTGTGGTGGACCCCCAGGGTCCGGACATCCTTGGCGATGGCACGCCAAATATCCTTCTTCTGGTGGGCGCTGACCTGCATGAAATGTACAGGGGAAGAAGAGAAGTCATTAACAACTGCACCGTCAAAGTGAGTGGTCCCCATCCCTACCCTTGCCATGTGGCACATGCCCCCACCGTCTTTCATGCGCGCAGAACTCTGCCCCCTTCCCTCTTACAACCAGCCCTCTCCACAAAGGCATAGCCCATACAACATGCTCCCTGTGTACTTACCTGTTGGTCTGGAGGACCATAGAGTAGCGTGTACTGGGGGAGGACCCTGTCGGTGAGCTTCTCCAACTCCTCCGATGTGAAGGCAGGGGCCCTTTCCCCAGACGCACAAGCCATTGTCTCTTCCAGACCGAGGTCACAGCAGCACTTGCAGTGTAGGTCCTCTCCTGTCGAAGATCAGGTATCAAGTGATTCAACAGCTAGAAAATGGCGGTCACGTCCGCGGCGGTGCGTACCATCACCGCCGGCGTGCATCGTCATTGGCTCCTGGGACCCATAGGGTCCAATGTTAACCAATGCAGCATTGCGCCGCGTTCTTCGACTGCCTGCCGTGACGGTGTACAACGCCAGCGCAGTTACCTCACATCCCATTGTCCCGCTTTAGAGGTCAGGCAGCCGCCATTTCAGGGGCCCACATGGCCTAATTACCAACTGCGTCACACATACCTCGACCTACTCTTAACACACATACAGGCCAGATTTTGTGTATGAATCGTGTTCTGTGTAGACTGTGGGTACATACCTCTGACTTGTTTGACTCTCTGGTCGCTGTTGTCCTTCATAGGCACCATCCGCTGGGACATGTGAGGAGATGGCGGAATCCTCCGGTGTACCGACCGCTGGTGGACCTGTCGACAATGGAGGAAAGAAATTTGATCATCACCTACAGGTTTGACCGTGCCACAATCCAGGAACTGTGTACCCAGTTGGAGCCAGACCTGATGTCAGCAATCCGCCATCCCACAGGAATCCCCCCTCAAGTGCAGGTGCTATCAGTGCTCCATTTCCTTGCAAGTGGATCTTTTCAAACAACTGTGGCCATGGCATCAGGGATGTCCCAGCCTATGTTTTCCAACGTGTTGTCCAGAGTGTTGTCTGCCCTGCTGAAACACATGCGGAGCTGCATCGTTTTCCCTCAGGTGGAGGACTTGCCTACAGTGAAAGGTGACTTCTATGCCCTTGGACATATCCCCAACATCATAGGTGCCATTGATGGGACCCATGTGGCTTTGGTACCCCCCCACAGGAGTGAACAGGTGTACAGGAACCGGAAGAGTTATCATTCAATGAATGTACAGATGGTATGTTTGGCAGACCAGTATATCTCCCATGTGAATGCCATGTTCCCTGGCTCAGTGCATGACGCCTACATCATGCGGAATAGCAGCATCCCTTATGTGATGGGTCAACTACAGAGGCACCGGGTGTGGCTGTTAGGTGACTCTGGTTACCCCAACCTGTCATAGCTACTGACCCCAGTGAGGAATCCCAGGACCAGTGCAGAGGAACGCTACAATGAGGCCCATGGGCGGACTAGGAGGGTGATCGAACGCACCTTCGGCCACCTTCGGCCAGGTTTAGGTGCCTCCATATGACAGGTGGATCTACTCACCAAAGAAGGTGTGCCAGATCATCGTGGCCTGCTGCATGCTTCATAACTTGGCTTTGCGACGACAGGTGCCTTTTCTGCAGGAGGATGGTCCAGATGGTGGGGTTGTGGCAGCTGTGGAGCCTGTGGACAGTGATGAGGAGGAAGCAGAGGAAGAAGACATTGACAACAGGGACTCAGTCATCCAGCAATATTTCCAGTGAAACACAGGTGAGAATACATTCCTGCCTACTACAAGTACTTTTACACTTCTACCTCTATCCTGTCTGTCGATTTCACCCAGTGTATGGTCACTGAGTTGTCACTTTCCCTTACGGTTTCACAGGTGTGGGTCCCAACGTGTGTCATCTGCTTAGATTCCTCATGGACTAGAGCTGTGTGACATAGGTATGTTGACATTACTATTTCCTGGAAATTTTGCAACTGTAATTGCAAATACACTATTTCAAAATCACAGACAGACTCCAGATCTTTTGGTGCTTTAGGTGTGTTTATTTACATACAATATATTGGAGGGGGAAGTTAAATGGTGAGGGGTGATGGCGAAGGAGTGTCCATGGCAGAGTCCAGTCTATTTGTCTCATAGGTGAATTGCCCATATAGGCATAGGAAGTGGAGCTGGGGCAGTTCCAATATGGACAGGGTGACAAAGTGGGACAGTGGGTTGACAATCAGGGTGGTCTCATTTCTTGGCAGGGGTCTTAGCATCGTGCTCTGTCTTGTTCCTGGATCTCAGGGACCGCTTGCGGGGTGGTTCTCCATCTGCAGGGGGTGGGGTGCTGGTCCTGTGGCGGTGCCTCCTGTCCACTAGCGCCGGCAGAGGTGGTGGGCAGTTAATCGTCCATGCTAGTGTCAGGGGCCCCTTGGAGTGCCACAGTGTCCCTCCTGGTGTTGAGTGTTTCCTTCAGAACCCCTACGATGGTGCCCAGGGCGGAGCTGATGGTTCTGAGTTCCTCCCTGAAGCCCAAATACTGTTCCTCCTGCATGGGCTGTGTCTCCTGAAACTTGGCCAGGACCGTTGCCATCGTCTCCTGGGAGTGGTGTATGCTCCCATGATGGAGGAGAGGGCCTCGTGGAGAGTGGGTTCCCTTGGCCTGTCCACCCCCTGTCGCACAGCAGCCCTCCCAGTTCCCATGTGATCCTGGGCCTCCGTCCCCTGGACCGTGTGCCCACTACCACTGCCCTCAGGTCCCTGTTGTTGTTGGGGTGGTGGGTTATCCTGGGTTCCCTATAGTGGTGGACACACAGCTGATTGACGTGTCCTGGGGACGGAGGTATGGGCCCGCTGGGTGGGTGCATTGCTGGTGTTACCAGAGGGTGGAAGGTCTGTGGTGGCCTGTGCTTGTGTGAGGGGAACCGACTGTCCCGAGGCCCACGATGGTCCGGGCTGGTCATCTAGATCCAGTTGGACAGAGCTGCTGTCATCACTTTTGGCCTCTTCTGTGGGTGGGGTGGAGATGTCTGGACCCTCCTGTCTGGTGACGTTGGGTAATGGTCCTGCAGGGGTGGAAAAGCATGATTATTGCATCTGTGTGTGTCATGGTGTGCAATGGGTGGGTGACCGTGTACCCCAGTGCTGGCATTTCTGTGTGGGGGCTTGTGTGATGATGGTTTAGGGGGGTGTATGGGTATGTGCAGTGGCCATGCTTTAGTGATGGGTGTCCATGCGTTGGTGTTGCATGCAGGGCTTTGTTTTGGGATGTGTGGTTTGTGATATTGGTACATTTGTGAGGAGTTGGAGTGATAGGGGAGGGGGCGAGGGTGGGGGTATGTGATAGCATGCAGGTAGGGTGGGGGATGTGGTAGTTAAAGGTTTGACTTACCAGAGTCCGTTCCTCCACCGACTCCTGCGAGGCCCTCAGGATGCAGAATCGCCAAGACCTGCTCCTCCCATGTTGTTAGTTGTGGGTGAGGAGGTGGGGGTCCACCGCCAGTCTGCTGGACCGCCAGGTGGTGTCTGGAGACCACGGAATGCACCTTCCCCCGTAGCTCGTTCCACCTCTTCCTGATGTCGTCCCGATTTCTTGGGTGTTGTTCCACTGCATTGACCCTGTCGACTATTCTTCACCATAGCTCCATCTTCCTTGCAATTGAGGTGTGCTGCACCTGTGATCCAAATAGCTGTGGCTCTACCTGGACGATTTCCTCCACCATGACCCTGAGCTCCTCCTCCGAGAACCTGGGGTGTCTTTGCCGTGCCATGGGGTGGTGTAGGTGATGTGTGGGGTGGTGTGTGGTGATCAGTGTGGTGATATGTAGTGGTGTGGTGTTTTGTGCGTGGAAGTTGTGTGGGTGATGGTGTTGAGTGCCTGTGGATGCTAGTTTGTGGATGGTGGTGTCTCTCTCTGGCCTTCTCTCTGTAATAGTGGTCGTAGGGGTTTGTGGGTGATGTGGGTGTGTGTTTTATATTGTAATGGGTGTGTGGGAGTGGTGTGTGTATGTGTATCAGGTGTGTGTATTTCGGATTGTCCAATGTGGCGGTGTTTTGTAGAAGTGTTTGTATTTTGAGCGTGGCGTTGTGTACCGCCTATGGAATTCCGCGGTTAAAAGACTGCTGCGTGGATTCGTGGGTCGTGATAGCGTGGGCGTATTTCTGTTGGCGTGACGGTGGGCGGTTTTTTTCCGCCAGTTTATCACTGACCTTTGGTGTGGCGGACTTGTCTGGGTGTCTGAATTTTGTCGGATTTCGAGATGTGGTTCATAATAGCTGTGGCGGAATTCCGCGGCCGCGGTGGTGTGTTGGCGGTCTTCTGCACGGCGGTAAGCGGCTTTTACCGCCAATGTTGTAATGACCCCCAAAATGTCAAAAGGACTAGTAGAGGGCTAGGGTAATGGTCGGATGGTTAGGCCTCCAGCTAACACAGAATAACAATCCCGGTAGATTTTGAGATAGGGTAGAGACAATAGGATAGGGACTAGAGGACTAACTCTTTCTCTGTGGGTTCTTTGATCTGATTCAAGTTGAACATGGTGTAGGCACCTTTCAAGATTATAATTGTAAATTTGCAGTTGCCATTTCAGTTTCTATGCTTGGATGGCTGCTGTATGCTTGGTGGCTGGAGATAACTCGGGTTTCAAATAATTTTACTCTTAACCCTGTAGCCAGCCCTCCCTCACCCAAGTAAGGTTTCACATTTCCCATAGCATGACAATGCGTACAGCTATAATGTATATTATCAGATGTTAGCAGTGTGTGTAAAGGTCAAGGAGGTTGAGGATTGTATTGTCTATTCATATCTTCCTACTTCGGCAGCTGAAGGAGCAGCTTACTTTCATCTGCCTCTGTCATACTCATTCTCCTGCTCTGTTTACTAAAATCTGTTTTCTTAGCAAAATTCCATCAAAGTGTTTTGTTCTGATTTTGATGACTCTTTAGAAAATGTACCTATTATCAATGGAGAAACCCTGTATCTCTAGGCTACTAAACACATTTCTTACTGCCACAAAGGATGAAAATGGGGCGGGGCCACTGTGAATATGTGCTGAAATTCTTTACTCCTGTGAATAACATGATCATCATTAGTTATAGCTTGCATGATGGAACTTGCAGAATTAATCGAGATGAGAGAGTGTTTGTAGACACATTGAATGAATGGATAAGAATAGATGAAGAAAGAGGAGAAGGAAAAATGAGTGCAGAGCATATTTTTGGGAAAGGTAGTATCTTAAAGGAATCGCCCTCTAGACTAAGTATTTAAGTAGCTAAAAAAAAGACCATCATGCATAATACAGCAGTCCGAAGGAAATGACAGTTGAGAGGTTGGGCTGGAGTAAGTGTGAACATGCTTATTTAGTGAAAGGGAAGACCTTCTCTAATCTAGAAGTCTGCAGTAAGCGCATGTGGAAAATCTGCTTATTTCCACCTACCACACAATTGGGTACGCAGTTGTTATGAAACATTAGTTTTTCCCAGGAGCTATTGTACTAGTGAGGTAGAGTTTCCTCTTGAGAAATATATTAGGTGAAATAGGAAAAGCTGTAAGCAGATTCTTAGTGATATTTTTTTTAGCACTTGCACCCTCTTTAGGAGTAGCATTAAATGATGTGAAGGTTAAAAAATTGTTGAACTTGCAAATAACAGTGCGGACACACTGACATAGATCAATAACAACTTGCTTGCAATGATTATGCAAAAATGCCTTGCGTTGGATTTACTCCTCGCGGAGTAAGGCAGAGTTTGCAAAGTCATTCATGCTCGGACATGCTGTACATAGGTTCCTTCAATAGATAAGCAGCTTGAAAGCTATATTAATAATATCACAAACACAACACATGAAATAACCAAACTGGAAGAATCATGTGCCTTGGAAGCATTAGGAGCATTCTTCTTTGGATCCATTGGTAGGGGATTTGTCAAGATAGGAGAATAGCTGGGTAGTGTAGGAGGAAGACATTTGAAGTTGCTTCTAACCCTCTCTTGATCAGACTAATTAGAATCGTATGTGTGCTCATTTTCATGACGTTTTGCTAAGGAATTTCATCCCAAAAATTGATAAATTATGGGTACAAGAAGCTATCAGCAACAAGAGAAAGAAAGCGGAAGAGATTTGATGTCAAGTTGAAGCAATGCAAAGCGAGCTTTATGGCACCCTGAATGATCTAGGAGAGACTAAGTAGAAACATCTAAAGTTGATGAATGATGTAGCATAATAAAGAGTTTGAGTGATGATTAAAGGAGAGGACTGTAAAAGTAAATTTTCTATCTATTAAAAGAGCATTATGAACTGAGCTTCTGCTAACATTAGATTGTATTTACACTGCCCTCTGTCTTGCCTCAATGCCACAATATATCATGTGATAACTGTTGCTGATTTCTGTTTTGAATAAAGCTGGTCTAGTTTTCAGTTGAGTAAGCAAAAAGTGTTTTCAGAGAAGTTGTGTTGTTTTACTGTATCAAGGACTGTTCTCCCTGTCCCAGGGTTATGTCAGAACAATGTGTCAGCTTCACTGTACTACTAAGACTGTATGAATGGTTGAAATTTCAATGTTTTACTATCCTGAGAGAATCCTTGAATGTATTCTGTAGTAAAATGTTTCTTCTAGCTTATTTTCTATTGGTCCCCATCCTGAGAACCATATATTCCCACTCAATGTATTAAAGTCTTTGTCTAACGACCTACATACAAGGGTGTGGATCTCTGTAAGGAGATATGTTTCCGATTTCCAACTTTAAAAGGGTAATCTATGCAAGATTCAGAACTGTACTGAGTTTTTTGTACTTATGACTTATATTCTTTGTTGCTAAAGTTACTCATGGCTCCATTTCTGTGATTTTCCTATTAATTAATTATATAAAGCACTGAAACAAGAATCTGTCTGACATTCTTTTGAAAATTTCTCAGCATCGTTATATGGGTTTCCTTCACTAGAAACCTCTGGCTCCAGTCGGGGAGCACCTAAGTCTGTACTGCAACTACAGAGCTCCCAGTCTTAGATATTGGTGCCGCATGAGTTAAAATTAAAGACAAGATTTATGTGCTGACACTTTGTTCTTGTAATCATTAAAAGAGAGAACTACATACTTTATGATGAAGTGATAAGGAAAGCTCTTAGCATATTTAGGCCCTGTGCACTGCACAGGTAATTGTCACTCAGTACACTGTACGTGGTAAAGTAGTTTAGCAGAGCCTTGTCCTGAAGTATGTAGCAGTGTTTACATTTTAGCCCGGGAACTGATCAGACTAAGAATGCATCTCTGTTTAATGACAACCACACAGTTACTACCACGAATCATAGAAGCATACATATGACGCAAAGCATTGCAATGGACATAATCAATAAAAAAGAAATACTTTAATGTGTTCAGGTAGATTCCTTGAACCTATTTGCTTTGATGAGAGATGTCGGTAGGTCCCCTGGTTGACAGTGTAATAATCAAGAGAAATGTGATGGACATAAAGAGAGTGCTGTATGTAAGCTTAGAGATACTGTTCTAAGAATAGGGTCTGTGGTGTAGTGCAACTCAGGCAGATTAACCCCTTGACAACTTTTTGCTGTGGTAAACACCATATGTCATCACGAGCTAGGACAACAGTGACCAGGACGTACCACTCCAACTAGGGCAGAACAAGCAACATGGGGTTAACAAATAACCAGAATACAGTTCACTGTTGTGTCACTGTCTCGATTGACACTGGTTCCCCCTGTGAGTGTTTGTCTTCTTGCGAGAACTTAGAACCATAGAAGGAATGATGGGTGGGGCCAGGTATTAAAGCCCTGTCTACTGTCAAAGCCACACTCTCCAACACTGCGAACATGCTTCTGGTCCTGCTCCATTTGGTTCTGGACCAATCGTTCTAAGCCAGTCTTACCTCTCCTTGATAGGTTGGTGGCCTCTTCTGCTTTGCCTGCTGCTTTAGCTGCAAAGTGCAGCATGAGCTACTCGGCAGCAGAGGTGATCTCTGGCGGCTAAAAACTTTGGACTGAAGGTTTAACTCCTTGGTCGCAGAGAGGTGGTACCACCGGAGGGCAAGCATTGAGCATCTCCACAGACAGTCTGTGGGACATCCTATTCAGAAACATATCTTTCGGAGAACAATGCATGTGATTTATTTGTGACACAAGTCAGTGAAAGCATCAATTCAGAAAACGTGCACATGGAGCTAAATGTGAGACCTATTAAGTAGTGAAAAAACTCAAGCACAGAGAACACCATATATGTATAAGTCTATGCATTGAGGATAACAGTGCGGGGAATAATGAGTGATGTTTCACGGAGTTAAATTATAAGGGTTCGATATGCTCGAGACAAATGTAGGGAGAGTAATGCGTTACAGGTGAGGTAGAGCCCACAGTGCCGGTTGCAGTATCCTGGTGTTTTTCACTTTTTTCCATGGGTGGATAGACGACAGACCACATTGCAGTTTGATTACCACAACAAAGGTGAAAAGACAGTTACAGAGGCAATGCAGTCAAACCAAGGAAACATCTACGACCAAATCCAGTAGGAATAGGATATGTGGCCTGCATGACAGGTGGGTCTTTACAGAAGCAGAGAAGCATAACTGTGATGAAATGTCACATGTTTGTTTACATACTGCACAAGACCAGATCAAAACCAGCACAGACGGCGACAGTGGTGAAATATCCGACAGGGTTCTCCTTTTGTGTACACTGGCATATGTTTTTCTCTCTCCCATTCCCCTTTCTACTAAATGTTTTTAATAGTCTATTTGTTTTTTTTTATTTGAGCAGTCAGTGCAAGACGTTCGAGTGCTTGGGAGAACAGTCATCTGAGCTCACACTTCCTCTGAGGTCGAGACCGAATACAGAATTCGGGTACCAGTCATGACACGAATGATAAGATTGACTTGCAGACACCAGTTACATTGGTCCCAATCTGGCCGCACTTAACATATCGTACTTTCGTTTCTCCCTAAAGACGTTCGTTAGACTCCCCTGCGTGGATTATTTATCCTACAAATTACTGCGGTAACAGATTGAGGTAGATCAGCAGCCTAATTGGTTTTCCTAGGTGAGTGAGCTTGATAGAAGGGGCAAAGGAACTGAGAGTCCTCAAAACTTTGGGACCCAAGACTGCACTGTCAGTTTTAAAACTAAACCATCAGCATGAAGCACAGCCCCATACAATAAATCAATAATTACCCGCAGCTTATCTGTGGTGCTGGTGATGATTTAGCAGACATCCATAATTCTACACAATGTCTCAGGGAGGTACACGAGCACATGAAGTGGTGTGCTTTTCTAAGGGTTAGGTGAATTATTAATGCAGTGAAGAACTTCAGTTGACTTGCAACAAACAGTGTGTGTGGGAGTTCATGTACTACCTTTATATCAATGGCTGCCTCTCACATTATATTTCTCTAGTTCTTGCCATCCTAATAGGGGCAGAAGAGACCCCTGGGAAATTGGAAATTTTCTTGATGAATACGAACAATGCAATGTGCGGAAGGAGTCCATTGGTGCCTCCAAGTTCTGCGGCTGCTGACATTGTGACGGTGGCACTTCTCAAATGAGGGACCTGTTCTACAGCAAAAAGATGAACGTGTGAAGCAGACAAGAAAGGTAAGGGATGATGACCCTGGGTGCAGATGGCTTGCTGGGGCTGTTACTGTGGCACCAAGATAATGCACCCAGTCACCCACAGCCTGTACTCCAGTGCACATGCTCCAACTGTAAATAAACCTTTTCCTAAAGGGACCCATGCAGTGACTACGTTAGAGATCTTGCCAGCACCTCTTCTTGCACAAGGACGAGGACGTATGCTCCAATTACTTTCTGGCAATCTTCATCACTCCAAGTCTTCCTAGCCACAGGTGTGGCTTCCCGAACACTTTACCTTTTATTTTAGGTCTGACTAGTGGGGCAGAAAGGTTGCTTGGTGATTCTATATGTCTTCACGGCGTGGTACCTACCTATTGCTCAATTTAAAAAAGATCGCTGGCTCAAAAATAAAGCTGTATTTCTTTCTATATTGTGCCATGTTTATCTGTGAGAGAGCTTGAAGTTCAGAATGCAGACAACTGTATGGGCGTAGGTAGGACTTTTTATTTTTTTTAATGATGCCAGGTTCTCAGCCACATTTGTGGCCTGCTTCGTCAGCGAATCCACTGCTGTAAGCGGTCTAGTAGGGCAGCATTGTCAAATAGTATTCTATCTACCGAGGGACCTATTAAATTGAATTGTGCAGTGGTAGGTAGAATCTTTATTAAGACATTCCCCAGCACAAGATTTTAAACAGAGAGGGATGTTGGGATACTTCACTGTAAGTGAACATGTTTCTGATCATTCCCTGGGCCTGTCAGAGTGCCTGTTCACTGCTTCTCTTGAAGTTACTGTCTAGATGGTAAACCAGTGTACACAATCCGATGGAAATTGACTGAGTTTGTGATTTTGCCCTTGCTTGCATAACCTAAAGGGAAACTCATTTTCACTAAATGGGCATTGTCATTGGGAACTGCTAGATATATTTCTTGCTAAAAGCCCCATAAATATACCACTATGTGTGGCAATTAGCCATATGTCCAAAGCCCCTGTAGACATTAGCCACAAAACACACCTGCATTCATGTCAAAGCTTCATGCAAATGAATCCGTGACCAGAGTCTTGTCAAACTCATTGCATAAGTTTCGGAAATTGGACCGGCTGATAACACCCTTTATATAATTTGAGAGCACTATGTGCTTCTCCCAGTCATGGAGCCCAGAAACCGCCTCATATTTCTAATTGAATTGCCTCTCTTAAGAGCCTCTGGGGGCATTTAAACATGCCAGCTCTTTCACTGTATCCAGTTGCATAACGGCACAGAAGCCCCGTCTCCAGGCGCAGCTCCCCACTGCTGTCAAAAATAGAATCTACCGCCAGCACGTTTGCTTTCCAGTCGAGCAGAGACAGGGAACGTTTTGAGAATTTCAGCGGCCACCTAAGTGTCGCCTGTCAGCAGCGGCAGCAGCAGCTTGGCGGAGACACATTGAGAAACTAGAATCCTAATTAGGCAGAAAATAAGTTTAAATCACACCCTTCACTTGTGTGTTTAAAATTGCATAGTTTAATCTTGCAAAATTAATCCTGCAACAGCAGCTGGGGACAGCACACGTTTCCAGCACGAAAGGCCGCGCAGGCCCCTCGTTGACAAACGATATAACCTAAATTTAAATGAACTTGCGCTTCAATGCTTTGGGTGTTTTTCTTTTGCTCTGGTATATGACTTTAGGGATTACGTATGCCCTCTGACCCCGCGTCATCTTCCGGGTAGCGCTTTGATTGGCTTCTTGAACAACACTGATCTAAATGTACGCGAATATCCGAGTTAGTTGTATTGCATAAGCAGGAGTGAAATAAGGTTTAGATAGAGAATTGATTTTCCGTTTACAGTCTTTTCCAGGGCACACGGGCTATCTGAGCGGGGAGGGCCTGTGAAGGGAGCACAGCTGCCCCTCGAGCCCTCCCAGAGTAATCACGCATGTCTGCATAAAACCTTACAATTAGAGAGAACAAACAGGGAAAGTAATTACCGCGCAGAATTCTTTGAATTACCGGAAATAAACCCCACCAGTCACCTCATAATTATAGATAGAGCGGCCTAGAGTTGTAATTACTCCGTTATCCATTGTGAATGCCGTAAATAAGATAGGGGGCATAAGGGGATCAAATCAAGGATGGGAAAATTACAGGAATCCAACAGCATTTAGAGGTGCATTGTTATATTTTGTTCTGCAAACAAACTTTTCTCTGGCCAAAATTAATGCTCTTCTTCCAGCAAACTTTCCAAATACATCACACTATACAGCAATACATCGCAAGAACCAGAACTGGAGTCAGTATCGCGAGGACTTCATATTTTGGAAAAGTTTGAATAGTTTGTCATTCAGGCAATTGGTTGCTACTTACTGTTGCACATTTAAGGGTATTGCGAACCGGACTGGAGAATGACTCCCTCTCCCATTCTCCCTTTCACTCACTTTCAACAACTGTGGTTAACTAAAAATGCCAATATTTGTTTAAAATTGCTGGAGTGTTAGTACTTCTCACCATGCGTGGGAATCATATTGGAGAAGTAAGTGAACGTTTGTCTGTGAGGGCGATACTAGATCAGGATTAAGGTGTTTAAGAAGAACTGCGTGTGAGTCCATCACATCAAATGCAGTAGACAGGGATTATGGCAGAGAATTGTGTGGGTATCAGTGTCAGAACAAGAGTTATGATTTGATTTTAGTATTAAGGTATATGGTACGACACAGATATCAATGCACGAAGGCTGTCCGAAGGGTTCAAAGTCCCATCACTCAGGGTGATAAAACTGAAAGGGATACGGCTGGATGACTGTCCACCCTCTCCAGCAAGGGTGCATTATTCGCCCTATGAGTTGAGTCAGGAGCTCTCAGAATAGAAACAAACTGGATGAGAGCTATGCAAGAGGGGGGCTGGGTAGAATACACACTCAATGGACTAGCATGCACGTCAACTTAAATCTTAAATGTGCTGCCTTGTATTTTTTGACTGCCACAAATTCCTCAGTTCCATGCTATTTTAGGTCCATTAATTATATTGAGATTAATCTCAGACTGATCTACCTCGGGGGAGGCATTCCACAGTGGGTGATGGGTGAGGAGAGATGGGGGAAGGACACTAGGGATTGCGTTTTAAAAAAAAAATAGGAATTGAGATGGAGGAGGGTATTTTCGAAGGTAGTGTGGGTATATTTTATTTTTTGAGAGAGAAGGGGGCTACCAGTGGTGGTATTAATACATGGCACAAGGCCAGGTACAGTCTATGTATTTGGATAAGGGGAGGGTGCTAACGAAAGTGATGGGGTCGGTTGAAGGACATCAGAGACAGTATTACACATACGGAGTATTTTCCTGGTTTGTACTAGGCACACCTTTCAAACGATGCGCCCTGTGCAAACAAGGAGAATGCTCCATATTAGGATCAATGCACTGACACCAGGGCAGCTGCAGACTTGAGCTGCCCTGGGGCAGTGCATTCAAGTGAAATACGGAGCGGCTTTCAAACAGCTACTCCGTGTTTCGTTGTGCATGCAGCAACACGCCTGCACTTTTAGGAGGGGTGAGAGATCCTCTTGCAGGCGGGTACAGTGAGTGACTGCACCCGAGTGCAAGGGGATGTCTGGGGGGTTCATAGGGCATCCTTCCCCTCCACCAGAGGGCTGTCATGAGGGGGTGCACTGACAGCTTGCTAACGTTTTTGTGGCGCACTACCAGTGCCCCCTGATGGCTTCTTTGCCTTTACGCACTCATGTATAATACGGGGCAGATGCAAAGGTAAAGAGATTCCCTCATTTGCGTGGGACCACACCCCAATGCAGATGAGGGGACACCCTTTGATGACAGTGTTGGTGCTATGTGCGCGCCAGGGCTATCTGTATTAAACAAAGTGTTGCACAAGCATCTGCGGCCCCTTCTGTAATACCAAAGTGCCGTGGGGGCATGCAAAGAGGCTGCAAACGTTGGCTGTGCCCCATGACACTTTGCATAATACGGCCCCCGATAAATGTTACTTTTAAATTCAGTTGGGGAAAGGGGGCAGAAATGGCATGCTGTGCACGGCTTCTCAATGATTCCTTTTCCTCTGCGTGCTCATTCAAAATCTGGTGCACAAGAGGAAATGATTGGGGGTGTAGATAACATTGTAGATGTGCAGCACTCAATAACCTAGAGTACTCAACCTCTTGGCTCCAAGTGACATCATAGACAACTCAAACTTTGCAATCGTAACAACTCACATTCCTCTGACCTGACATCAACCCATCAGTAAATGTGTGCATTTCTCCATATAGATGTAAAGCATAAACAGTCCTAAAGAGATAAGTTTCCACACAAATAATCATAAAACCTCCTATAGAAGTAGAAAGCAACCCAAGTAATCTGTGATAGGAAAAACGCAGGTGAGTTTCCTTTTAAAAAAAAAATTGTATTCATCATCAGGCTGCATTTGTCCCTGTTGAAGAAGTGATTCAGTGTTGGAACTCTAGAGGAAAAATGTCTGGAAGGATGACGAGAGCCCAAATCCATCAGTTTCACATCCTCTGTTGTGATCCTCCTCGTGCGTGACACGGTGTTTGTAGTCACAGCGTGAGAACATCTGCTTGCCACCCCCTCTGGACTATTGATTTGTGTTCTTGCTAATTGTTCTGACATTCTGCAGAGGTGCTGTAGCCGTTTGCTCTTGGTACATGTTTTTCAAACATGCAGTACAGTTTCCTTTTGTCTATTATCGAAGTCGGCTTCTGTTCCTAAATCACAATCTCCCACACCCTGTTGCGAGGCCTGACTCATTATTGGATGCTAGGCTCAAAACGTCATTAATTGTGCCTTGTTTTTCTACTAATTATGCCTTGTTTTTCTACTAATTATGTTCTTAATGCTATGAAACATTAACTATTAATATTGATAATAAAAAATCTTCGGTTTATTTAAATGAAGAAATCAGTAGAAAATCTGAAGCCTGTAGGCACAATGTCATCCCTAAAATCCATTACATTACAATTTGGGTACATTGTCATGCACAGCCAATATGGTAACCTGTGGCAAACTGTATGGTAACATAGTGTTTTTCAACATGACAGGTATTTGCAGTATAGAGCACTGAATTTGATGTATCTATGATGACAATTTCAATTTATTTTATTTCATTAATTGGAACTCTCAAGAGGTCCACATGTTTAGCAAATACATAAAATGTCCTAAAACAATAAGGATAAGATTCCTAAATAAAACTAAATAACAGCAATTACATTTTCTATAAAAAGTGATGTAATCACAATACTGCCTGCCAAACTTATATTCTAAAATTAATCACAAGCAATGATATAAATTTATAAAAGTGCAGCAGACTAGGAAAATTAGCTTCTATGTGAAAAACATTAAACTCAACCCCTCTAACTCTTTATGATATACTGCCTATAAAGCGCATCATACAGTGCAGAAAAGAGTACTCTAGAAGACGCCACTCTTATTAGATTCCCTAGTGCATAGTAGTATTATCTTCTATAAGGACAAATATAAAGCATACATTTAAAATACAAGATAAGAAGTAATCAGTAGGATACAAAACAGCCAGCCCACAGCCCGTCAGACATGTACTGTAAAACATTATCATGCTCTGCTACTCAGTAGAAGAAGACACCTCTTCCTAATGCACAATAGGAATCAAATAATAAGCCTCAAAACTGTCTAGGTAGTTCACTTACAGTCGTCTTGTTACCACCAATACAAGGAAAACTCAATATAAATTTAAAAATGACTGGAAAAATCTAAAAATCCTAAAACAGAATATTTCATTAGGTGGATTATATAAAAATTCCAAGGTCTCTCTGGCAGAGAGAATATTAAAAGTCAAACAGAGGGGTTTCAACCATTTTTTCCTAAATGTGTCTAAAGCCGGACAAACAAAAAATACATACTTACGATTCTGCACCCACAATTAACAAAGATCACAGATGTTAGCGGATCCATCCCATTTAGAGGTTAGTTCTCTGACTTGCACTCTATCTAATCTCAACAGAATGAAAAAACACCTCACCCCAGGAGGGAGATTCCAGACAAGGTACTGCTGAGAATGTTTAAAAATCATTGATTTAGTTAATATAGCGAGTCTCCTCTTTGGATGACAGGTCTCAAAGTCCAGGGAAAAGCCTTTGGACCATGTCGCCTCTTTCAAGATTTATTTAAAGACAGTAGGCTGTAGTGATGGAATCAGGTACGGGTTAAGCTCAAGCAATTGCACAGCAAGATTATAGTTTCTAAAAAACTTGGATTTTTCTTTTAATCTGCTGAAAATTTCTGTGAAGGCTGAGTTTTAGTGTGGGCTCCTTACTATGGGCTAGGCAGTAAGCCCCGCGGAGCACCTCTGCTAGGCCCTGTACAAAGGTAGTTTTAATACTAAATTCAAGCCTTAGAGCTGCCACTGAGGCTGAGTTGTTATAAGAGGCTAGGCATCTTAGGATCTGGCCTTCTATCTTGTCAAGGAAATCCCATTTAGAGATCTCTGTAGATTCTAAAGAGTACAAGAGGGTGGCCGGAATCTTTGTTTGATAAGCAGTTAGTAGATGATGAAAATAGCACCGGCCAACTGAGTTAAAGAAGGTACCTAAACCTTGTGTTGGAGACAAAGCCTTACTAACGTTATAATGAATGTGATCTTGGTCACTGAGTAAGCAGGATACAATTTTCCAAGAGAAGCAATAGGTTTTTACCCGCTCTAACTTATGTTGACCTAGGGACCAAGACAAATTAACTTTCTCACCCGATTTTTTTTTTCCCTAGAAAACGTACTACTTGGGAATTAAATACATTAATTTTCAAATGATGCTGTGTGGAGTAGGGATTTAAACCGGCCAGACGCTGATTTAGACCTTTCGGAGTAAGGTTAATCACCACTATATCGTCAGCATATAAAATGCAGAAGATTGTACGCACTCCAATTTTGGGTGCGAAGCCATCCTCATTCCACGGGGAAACCAGGCAGGTCATGGATGTATGAAGAAAATAGCAGTGGAACCAATAAACAGCCTTACTTCAAACCATTTTTTGTGGGTAATTTAGACGATAGGCTCTGTTCTCCTCCTAACAGAACTTTGCACCAGGTTGAAGAGTGCAGAGCTATAACCAAACGTAACAGGTTTGGCAGGACACCCAACTCATATAATTTCTTCCATAGAATTTCGCTATCCTATCAAAATCCGTTGAGAAGTCTATAAATGCGGCATATACCATTCTGCCCCTGATCTGAACATATTTTTAATTTATATTTTGCACTAATAAAATATTATCCAAAGTATTATGTTCCTTTCTAAAACCTGCTTGTTTCAAAGGGAGTATCGCATTTTCCTCAACCCAAAAAGTTAAGTGTGTTAATATACTTTTCGCAAATATCTTTCCAGTTTGGTCCAGCAGTGCAATTTGACGATAATTTCTGGGAAGAGATTTATCTCCCTTTTTACATAGGGGGACTATGACACTCCCAATCCAGGAGTCCAGGACTTTACCTTGTGCATAGCAGACGCAGATGGCCGGGTGGAGAATTCTTGCCCAGAGCAGCGGTTCCTGTATAATTATTGCCATTGGGGCCCATTGCTCCGGATGCCGGCTTCAACCTTATAAACCCCTCGATCTCAGTCACAGAGGGGGGGACCAGAGCTATCCAATTCAGTTCCATTACTTGTGCTCAAGTCCATTTCCCATGACTCCCTATCCCAATTTTCCACATATGGGAAAAGTATGTACTTCCTCCAATCGGCCTCGGCTATAGGGAGGGGCAATTGAGGATCTACGCTTTCCACAACCTTTAGAAATAATAGCCCAAAATTTATGGGAGTTTTTTGTTACAGCAGCTTCCCTCAATGCGACCCACTTCTGTTCCGCCTCTTCCTTCCTTATATCTAACTTCGCATGCGCTCTTCTTCTTTTTAATAAGGATATTCTCCTACTCCTATCCTTAGACTCCCATCCATACTATTGCCTTACCAATTTATTAATTTGTCTATTCAACAATAAGACAGATAGCTTTACTTTCTTTTGAAGAGGCTTACTACGCTTAGGCTGATCACTTTGAGTTATGTATTCAATGAGCTTGGTGAAGTGATTTAACGGATTCACATTCCATTCATCAATATCTTTCACTGAGCATTCAAGTACTTCTTTAACCTAACATAACAATAACATTTTGGCAGGTGTCCAATAGATTGTACCTGTTTTCCCATTAAAACGAATGTCCTTGCCCTTAAAATTCCAAGACTCTATATAGGACAACTGTATTTTTAATGATAGGTTAAGGATCTTGTGATCACTAAACGGTGTATCAATGACTATCATATCCTCCACCGATTGGGCAATAACATAGGAGGCCAAAATGTAGATTATGGTTAACCTTTTCGGTGCGGGCGTCGGCCAGTGGCCGACGCCCACACACCCTCCCTGGTGCGGGTCACGACCAGTGGCCGACACCAGTAAGGGTATTAATAAATCCTCGGGTGCGTCGCACCCAAGGATTTATTATTTTTTTTAAAACTTCCCCCGGGAGACACGGAAGCTTCCGTGTCTCCCCCCACCCGCCCCTTTGTGACGTCAGCGCGTCGCGAGGCGCGCTGACGTTTAAAGGTGTTTTCCCCATCAAAGCAGGAAGCAGCCTTGCGGCCGCTTCCTGCTTTGATGGGGAAAACGGCCTTTCCCACGTTCGGGAAGGCCTCGTAAGAAAGGGGAGAGTCACCCCTTTCTTACGAGGCCTTCCTGAAAGTGTTTCCTGGCCCCCGATCGCAGCACAGCTGGGCATATTTTTTTTTAGATGTTGTAGGGTTTCCCTGGTGGCCATTTTGGCCCCCAAGGAAACCATACAACAACTAAAAAAAAAATAGATGTATATATAGATCTATATATATCTATGTAGATAGATATATCTAGGTACATGGATATATCTATAGATATATCTATGTAGATAGATATATATATATATAGAGGTAGATCTATATCAATCAAAGAGATTTATAAAGCGCGCTACTCACCCGTGAGGGTCTCAAGGCGCTGGGGGTGGGGGGGGACTGGGGGAGGGAAAGGGGCTGGGAGGTTGACTGTTCGAAAAGCCAGGTTTAGAGGCCCTTCCTGAAAAGAAGTAGGTTTTGGGTCTTGCAAAGGTGGGTTGTGAGGGCGGTCCAGGTTTTGGGTGCAAGGTAGGAGAAGGATCTGCCCCCGGTGGTGGTGTGTTTGATGCGGGGGACAGAGGCGAGAGAGAGGTCAGCTGAGCGGACGTTTCGTGTGGGGGTGTGGAAGGTGACTCTCGTTGAGGTAGGCAGGGCCTGTGTTGTGGAGTGATTTGTGTGCGAGGATGAGGATCTTGAAGGTGATCCTTTTGTCAATGGGGAGCCAGTGGAGGGATTTGAGGTGTGGAGAGATGTGTTCGTGTCGGCGGAGGTCGAGGATGAGTCGTGCTGCTGAGTTCTGGATGCGTGTAGTTTGCGCTTGAGTTTTAGAGTGGTGCCGGCGTAGAGGGCGTTTCCGTAATCAAGCCTGCTGCTGATGAGTGCGTGAGTGACAGTTTTTCTGGTCTCTGTGGGGATCCATTTGAATGTTTTTCAGTATACGGAGTGTGTTGAAGCATGAGGAGGTAAGAGCGTTGATTTGTTGGGTCATCGAGAGGGAGGAGTCTAGGATGATGCTGAGGTTGCGTGCGTGGTTGGCGGGGGTGGGTGCAGGGCCTAGTGTGGTGGGCCACCATGAGGGGTCCCAGGTGTTTTTGTGTGGGCCAAAGAGGATTATTTCGGTTTTGCTTGAGTTGAGTTTCAGGTGGTTGGCTGTCATATATATATCACTTTTGTCAATATGTGTGTGGTTTCCCTGGGGGGAAAAGGGTCCGACTTGTCTAGTGGCAGTTTTAGTGCCATAAAGAAGCACAGAAGGTGTATATGCCTACTGCAAAGAGCAAATCTGTATTTTATGTAAATAGCTGAGTACATTAGTAAAGTCTATGGAGAGATGAAGGGCACTTTTGCTGGGTGGTAATGAGGGAATCCGAGGAGGAGGGAGTGGGAGCACCAATAATGATTGTTGGACTGGGCGCAGGAGGTGCTAAAGACTGTGATGAATGGTATGTGACAAGGTTTTTTTTGAGTGTCTTGAAAGTACGTGCTGATTGAGGGGAGAAGCGCAGGTAAGGTGGCCTCTACTGTTGCACGTATCTCACACACACCATCGATTTTGTGACTGTCTACGTAGGCTAGTGTTTTAGAGCAACAGTTTAGCCAATAGCAGAGATGGCATCTTGATGGATGACTGCTGCCTGCACTCGCGTTATAGAGGACCGCTCTGACATAGGATCAGAGACTGAGACATCAGATACTGAGACAGCATCTGAGGGATAGGACAATGGCGCAGACTCTGGGAGTGATTTTTCAGTCAGAGGAGTCCCATTCGATAACTCCTCTTCCAGTACATTATGAGGGAGGTGATGAGGACAGTCCTGCTGTCCCTTCGCAAGCTGTTCGTGCAACTGGGTAATAGTGGGTTAGGCCAACCCAGAGAGCAGGTGAATGCGGCAGCAAGCAGAGAGAGAGTGCTCTCTTGGGAGCTCCCCAATTTAGTTCAGCCCCAAATTCCACCACCCAAATCATATTGTGGAGACATCAAAATTGTCTATGGCAAAACAAACTGGTTTTGTAAGGCAGGCACCTGTGTTTTTGGTCCTGGATTCAGCGGCCATATAGAGAAACACACTAAACCCAAACATTTCTGGAAACTAGACATTCGGGGGAGTCCACAGAGGTGTGACTTGTGTGGATTCCCCAACGTTTTCTTACCCAGAATACCCTGCAAAGCTGAAATGTTGAAAAAAAACTCAATTTTTCTCGCATTTCTGTCACACAAACTACAGGAATATGCTGGGATCCACAACATTCCTACCACCCAGTGACTCCTCACCTGTCCTGATAAAAACTCTACCCCACTTGAGTGCCTACACCTAGTGCCTGTGTCAGGAATGGATCACCCCAGGGTCAACAGCTGCCTCACGTAAGGACCAACATTGACCGTTGTGTGATCTATTCCTGTCGCAGGCACCAGGCCTAACCACACAAGTGAGGTATCATATTTATCGGGAGACTTGGGGGAACGCTGGGTGGAAGGAAATTTGTGGCTCCTCTCAGATTGCAGAACTTTCTGTCACCGAAATGTGAGGAAAATGTATTATTTTAGCCACATTTTGAGGTTTGCAAAGGATTCTGGGTAACAGAACCTGGTCCGAGCCCCACAAGTCACCTCATCTTGGATTCCCCTGGGTTTCTAGTTTTCAAAAATGTGCTGGTTTGCTAGGTTTCCCCAGGTGCCGACTGAGCTAGAGGCCAAAATCCACAGCTAGGCACTTTGCAAAAAACAGCTCTGTTTTCTTTGGGAAAATGTGATGTGTCCAAGTTGTGTTTTGGGCCATTCCCTATCGCGGATGCTAGGCCTACCCACATAAGTGAGGTGCCATTTGTATCAGGAGACTTGGGGGAATGCTGGGTGGAAGGAAATTTGTGGCTCCTCTCAGATTCCAGAACTTTCTGCCACAGAAATGTGAGGAACATGTGTTTTTTTAGCCAAATTTTGAGGTTTGCAAAGGATTCTGGGTAACAGAACCTGGTCCGAGCCACACAAGTCACCCCATCTTGGATTCCCCTAGGTCTCTAGTTTTCAGAAATGCACAGGTTTGGTAGGTTTCCCTAGGTGGCGGCTGAGCTAGAGGCCAAAATCTACAGGTAGGCACTTTGCAAAAAACACCTCTGTTTTCTTTGAAAAAAATGGGATGTGTCCACGTTGTGTTTTGGGGCATTTCCTGTCGCGGGCGCTAGGCCTACCCACACAAGTGAGGTATCATTTTTATCGGGAGACTTGGGGGAACGCTGGGTGGAAGGAAATTTGTGGCTCCTCTCAGATTCCAGAACTTTCTGTCACCGAAATGTGAGGAAAACTTGTTTTTTTTGCCACTTTTTGAGGTTTGCAAAGGATTCTGGGTAACAGAACCTGGTCTGAGCCCCGCAAGTCACCCCTCCTTGGATTGCCCTAGGTCTCTAGTTTTCAGAAATGCACAGGTTTGGTAGGTTTCCCTAGGTGCCGGCTGAGCTAGAGGCCAAAATCTACAGGTAGGCACTTTGCGAAAAACACCTCTGTTTTCTTCCAAAAATTTGGATGTGTCCACGTTGTGCTTTGGGGCATTTCCTGTCACAGGCGCTAGCCCTACCCACACAAGTGAGGTATCATTTTTATCGGGAGACTTGGGGGAACGCTGGGTGGAAGGAAATGTGTTGCTCCTCTCAGATTCCAGAACTTTCTGTCACCGAAATGTGAGGAAAACTTGTTTTTATAGCCACTTTTTGAGGTTTGCAAAGGATTCTGGGTAACAGAACCTGGTCCGAGCCCCGCAAGTCACCCCTCCTTGGATTCCCCTAGGTCTCTAGTTTTTAGAAATGCACAGGTTTGGTAGGTTTCCCTAGGTGCCGGCTGAGCTAGAGGCCAAAATCTACAGGTAGGCACTTCGCAAAAAACACCTCTGTTTTCTTCCAAAAATTTGGATGTGTCCACGTTGCGCTTTGGGGCGTTTCCTGTCGCAGGCGCTAGGCCTACCCACACAAGTGAGGTATCATTTTTATCTGGAGACTTGGGGGAACGCTGGGTGGAAGGAAATTTGTGGCTCCTCTCAGATTCCAGAACTTTCTGCCACAGAAATGTGAGGAACATGTGTTTTTTTAGCCAAATTTTGAGGTTTGCAAAGGATTCTGGGTAACAGAACCCGGTCCGAGCCCCGCAAGTCACCCCTCCTTGGATTCCCCTAGGTCTCTAGTTTTCAGAAATGCACAGGTTTGGTAGGTGTCCCTAGGTGCCAGCTGAGCTAGAGGCCAAAATCTACAGGTAGACACTTCGCAAAAAACACCTCTGTTTTCTTCCAAAAATGTGGATGTGTCCATGTTGCGCTTTGGGGTGTTTCCTGTCGCGGGCGCTAGGCCTACCCACACAAGTGAGGTATCATTTTTATCAGGAGACTTGGGGGAACGCTGGGTGGAAGGAAATTTGTGGCTCCTCTCAGATTCCAGAACTTTCTGTCACCGAAATGTTAGGAAAACTTGTTTTTTTAGCCACTTTTTGAGGTTTGCAAAGGATTCTGGGTAACAGAACCTGGTCAGAGCCCCGCAAGTCACCCCATCTTGGATTCCCCTAGGTCTCTAGTTTTCACAAATGCACAGGTTTGGTAGGTTTCCCTAGGTGCCGGCTGAGCTAGAGGCCAAAATCTACAGGTAGGCACTTTTCAAAAAACACCCCTGTTTTCTTTCAAAATATTTGATGTGTCCACGTTGCGTTTTGGGGCATTTCCTGTCGCGGGCGCTAGGCCTACCCACACAAGTGAGGTATCATTTTTATCGGGAGACTTGGGGGGACGCTGGGTGGAAGGAAATTTGTGGCTTCTCTCAGATTCCAGAACTTTCAGTCACCGAAATGTTAGGAAAACTTGTTTTTTTAGCCACTTTTTGAGGTTTGCAAAGGATTCTGGGTAACATAACCTGGTCAGAGCCCCAAGAGTCACCCCATCTTGGATTCCCCTAGGTCTCTAGTTTTCAAAAATGCACAGGTTTGGTAGGTTTCCCTATGTGCCACCTGAGCTAGAGGCCAAAATCTGCAGGAAGGCACTTTGGAAAAAACAGCTGTGTTTTCTATAAAAAAAAAATAGGATGTGTCCATGTTGTGTTTTGGGGCATTTCCTGTCGCGGGCACTAGGCCTACCCACACAAGTGAGGTATCATTTTTATCGGGAGACTTGGGGGAACATAGAATAGCAAAACAAGTGTTATTGCCCCTTATCTTTCTCTAGATTTTTTCCTTCCAAATATAAGAGAGTGTGTAAAAAAGACATCTATTTGAGAAATGCCCTGCAATTCACATGCTAGTATGGGCACCTCGGAATTCAGCGATGTGCAAATAACCACTGCTCCTCAAAACCTTATCTTGATCCCATTTTGGAAATGCAAAGGTTTTCTTGATACCTCTTTTTCACTCTTCATATTTCAGCAAATGAATTGCTGTATACCCAGTATAGAATGAAAACCAACTGCAGGGTGCAGCTCATTTATTGGCTCTGGGTACCTAGGGTTCTTGATGAACCTACAAGCCCTTTATATCCCCGCAACCAGAAGAGTCCAGCAGATAAAACGGTATATTGCTTTCAGAAATCTGACATCGCAGGAAAAAGTTACAGAGTAAAACATAAAGAAAAATGGCTGTTGTTTTCAGCTCAATTTCAATATTTTTTTATTTCAGCTGTTATTTTCTGTAGGAAAACCTTTTAGGATCTACACAAATGACCCCTTGCTGAATTCAGAATTTTGTCTAGTTTTCAGAAATATTTAGCATTCCGGGATCCAGCATTGGTTTCACACCCATTCCTGTCACTAACTGGAAGGAGGCTGAAAGCACCAAATATAGTAAAAATGGGGTATGTCCCAGTAAAATGCCAAATTTGTGTTGAAAAATGTGGTTTTCTGATTTAAGTCTGCCCGTTCCTGAAAGGTGGGAAGATAGTGATTTCAGCACCAAAAACCCTTTGTTGATGGCATTTTCAGGGAAAAAAACACAAGCCTTCTTCGGCAGCCCTTTTTTCCAATTTTTTTGGAAAAAACAAAATTTTCACTGTATTTTGGCTATTTTCTTGGTCTCCTCCAGGGGAAACCACAAACTCTGGGTACCATTAGAATCCCTAGGATGTTGGAAAAAAAGGACGCAAATTTGGCGTGGTTAGCTTATGTGGACAAAAAGTTATGAAGCCCTAAGTGCGAACTACCCCAAATAGCCAAAAAAGGGCTCAGCACTGGGGGGGAAAAGGCCCAGCAGCTAAGGGGTTAATGACCGGGTTGTGAAAACTTTCCCTTCGCCCGAGTGCTATTTAGAGCCCCCCCCCCAACCAACTCCAGTTTTCCTGTTTGGCACCAGAAAGATGTGAAGGGGCATCATCCATAAACGTCGCCACTCTTTTAGCATGGAAATGGGAAACTTTCACATTTTTCACAGAGGAAGAAGTAAGGACAAGCATTCGGTGAGGATTAGTGTCATTTCAATGTAAAACAGGAGACGACTGCTGCCAATTGAATGGATTTTTTTTCCCCATTCTGGGACTACGTCTATGCCTCTAGGCTATAACTGCTCACAGTTACCTAGAATCAGGTTTCTAACAGTTTGGGAGAAAAACTAGACTTTTGTCTTTATCGCTTCTACACTCTGATCGAGAAATACCCGAGAGATGTCACTGCTTTCAATACATTTTAGCTCCTCTATCTCTGTAAAATAAGAAATGAATAGAGAATGGTTTAAAATTAAATTCAAATTGAAGAAAGCAGAAATCTCTAAACATTCAGGGGTCTCTGTACGACCTTTAGTAACTTCCTTCATACTATGTGCTTCCCCTACTTTATAAAAAAGCCGATGTAGGGATTCAATGACACTGCATTATCGTTCACAGTACAAAAGGAAACAGCACGAGTATTTAAATCGGATATCATGTTCAATGTGGCTGGAGGATAAGTCTGTTACACACCCCATAAAGGGGTCAAGTCTTGTTCTCCTCATGGGGGAGGAGATCCAATGGTTCCCATGCCCTTGGGCCTCTCCTTCATCTGGACCAGTTCATGTTCTTCCCAGTGTGAGGAAGTTCCAGCTGGGACCTTGTCCTCGAACTTAATTTGGGTTTGCTATCTAAAGGCATCTTAGGACAACTAACGGGAAAATTCCTTGCACCATTTAAAATTCAAGTCAATATCGGGAAGAGAAAAATCCCCTACTCCATCCCTTATTCCAGAGATGCCATCCTCATTCTCCGGGGGAGGTATGTGATTCACTAAGTCCCCCCCAGAAGAAGAGGGCATTCACTTCACAGGGATTAAATCAACATTTCTCCCCCCATTGACCACGCAGCTAGCGACGGAACTGTTTACTTAATTTAGGACGGGTTCTTCAAGTGGCTTCTTTTGAACGTAAGGGAGGACGTAATTTATACTTTTTATATTCAGGTGAGGGAGACCCTTGTTTCTTAGGGGATTGGACTTAGTCTTTTTGCATGCTCGACTAAGAAAAGTCCTGCTCCTTCGCAGGCTTTTGGCAGTCATCCTTGTGGAGAAGGGGCTTCCTCGCTCTCTACCAGTGCCTTAGCAAGGAGAGTAAGGAGAGCACCTGATTCGTTAGAAGAGAGATAAGCGTCTTTTCCTGAGGACAAGCAGATCAATCACCACCAATCACAGAGACTCTCTGCAAGACTCTTAGGACAGCAACTGGGGGGGTGACAGCAGTTGGGGGGGTGGGAGGCAGCCGTCCTGGGAGATCTAGGAAGATCTGGCCACACTGACCTAATGTCAGCCACTTCCACTCCACTACAGGGGGGGTCACAGCTCAAACTTCACCTTCTCCCTCAAGTTAGGTTCTTTACAGCTCCTCACTGCTCTTATTCAATCCCTTATTTGCGCCTCCACACACTTCACACACTTTTACCACTCCACACCACTTTACTTTAATGTACCTGGCTATAGAGGGTTCACATTCTATGCTCCGCACTCCACATTCCAGGCTTTTCTACCCAGTGTCTCTGCTTCATTTCCTCGTTCACAAATCACGTAAGGGACAGGCATGGATCAGTAAACCAATGGCAAAGGCTCCACTTCCACACACAAAGCTGAGAAAAAGCCGAGACCTGGAAGGGTGGGGAGCATGGAAATCCCAAAGAGCCAAGGGCGTACTCAGAGGTGCTTAGGGGTGCACCTTGCACCACCCTCTTACACCTATCTGTTCCCCTTCTTTGCTCTGGCTGTTTTGGCCACCAGACTGGGGCCACATTCCTTACTCTGCTCACTGTTGCTGGACTGCTACACCCCCCTATTGATCAGGCCCAGAGGAGGGGGAGATCCCACGTGCCACACGCTGCACACTTCCCTTCACACTTCCTTCCTTCTTCGCGCCACGCCTTCCTCCGGCCGCTGGACTGCGGCTGTAAGATATCGTGCGTGGCACGTTGCACACAGCTCACAGCTCTTCCTCCTGCCGCTGGACTGCGACTGAAAGGTATCCTGCTGGGACTGCTGGACTGCGAACTATTGCAGCTGGAAGAACCCGCACTTAGGATTGGCACCTAGGGCTTATGGCCGGAAAGCAGCTGAGTTTGTCATGGAGGCTCGTGAAGCTCGGGGAGTGGGGGAGAGAAGAAGCCTGCACCACGAAGTTTCCGAGCTACTCCAAGCACACCAGGCCTCCTCTCCTTCTCTCCTCCTCACATCCTCACGCCTCCAGCAGCAGTTCCTCGTACGGCCTCTTCCTCCTCCTACCACAAAAAAAAAAAAATGACATGGAAATTTAAAATATGCCAATACTATAGCTTTAGATTCCGGATAGGGTAGCTGAAACAACAGTGAGTCATTAAGAATGGATTTCTGCACAACACATGAACACTGTCAGGATCCTGCTGTTTCTAGTATTGAAACCTAATATGAGTATAGGAAGTGACATCTTTTGTGTGGTTCCCTCTAATATCTGCCCTGTTCTGCTGGATTCATAACTCTGTTGAACAGGAACAATGTGCCTGTGTTCCTCTTTAATAATGGTTAAATTGGCTTATCTCTGTTTACTATAAACTTATAGTGCATGCTTCAGAAAATGTAACCAAGGTCTGGGAGTTAAATGCCACGTGTAGACTGCAGCACCTATTGTGCCACTAACAGTGAGCCAGGAAAAAATGGCTTCAGGCCCAAGGGAATAGCAAGAAACATATCATACTTTCACTTTAAATCATGTCCCAAATACAGTGTTTGAAGTGCATTAAAAAGTATGGGAACTGTGATCCTGAGTACAATAGTCAGTGAGCAGGGAGCTAGGGTCAAAGGTGGGGCAAAAAAAGAGGAAAATATTTTATTGGTCTTTCACCATCAGATAATGCACATAAAATAATGCACACCTTAAATGAAAAATAAATGCTGGTAAAGCTGATCGGTAAGAAATGAAATATTGGGACAGAAAAGTCCAAATGGACGTGCACTCCTGCCCTGAGTGCCCAGCTGTACTGATGTCTGAATCCCTAATTCTAATTTTTGTTATCTTAGGCAAATACAGTCATGGGTGTGTGCCATGATATAGGACTGTCTCACAGATTGCATTTTTGTTGGACCAGGAGAGGCACCCAAAGCGCTACCTTCATAATGGTGGGAGGCTATTGCCTTCACCAGGAGTTAAGCAGCATATTGTGTAGTGATCAGTAGGAGTGGACAGGTTCTTTATAACCTGTGCTTGGTGAGTGAGGCCTACATGCTCGATAATTTGTAAAATTCTGTTGCTGTGTACTTAACTCATTCTTGGTCTTCATTAGTTTGGTGTGTAGTTCTGCACAGCGCAAGAGTGATGTATCTGCACTTGGTGCATGTGTGCCTGGGGAAGGTACAATAAATGGATAAAGCAGAACAGAGCAGTGTGTGCATGTTGGGTGAATGTTTTGGGTGTGTGTGCGCATATGAGTGGTACAATACATGGAGGATACAGTGCTGTGCAATATGTGTAGGTTGTTTACATGCACCAGGCATATTGGTGCCTTTAGATGCTACATTACATGGAGTGCCCTGGGTTCAATTTTGGGAGACTAAGACCTGCATGGTGAAACATGGAAATTATGGGGAAAAATTCCCAGACAGATTTGTGTATTGCTGCATTCTTGTAAGCTGGATGGGACACAAAATGGAGAGGGGAGACCAGCCTTCCCCTGTACATTTCAAAGGCTGCTGTTTAATTCAGTGAGAGGTCACAAGGAAAGTGCCTGGCACATCTCAGGAAGGAGATGGGGCAGATAAGAGAACCATAAAGAGTATGGCTGGGGCCCTGGGCTAACCTTTTGATGCACATATCACTGTGGCTGACATCTAGGTGTCAACTCCCGTCACTTCCGTGGCCAATATTGTGGAGCTAACAGTTTGGAGTCTCTTCCTCTGTGATAGACTGCTTTCAAGAGGAAGAACAAAGGAGTGGGCACTTCAAAAGAAGCAGACCCCCAATATAAACTTCAAAGACCTAAACTCTAAATCAGATTTGATGTCTGGAATCGACTATAAGAAGAGATGAGACCACAAAAATTTCAACTGCAAAGCAGCCAGATGGGCTGTGTGAGGTGGGAAAGCTCTGCAAGACTTTGGCTGTGAGCGTTACTTGGGTCGGAGGTGCTAGTCTCCCTGCTGTTTAAGGGAACATCACCCAGGAAATCCAATACCACCTGCCCTGGAGCCTGGAGAACCAGTGGTTACCTGCTTGCCAAGACCAGTGTGCCATGTGAGGAAGAGGAGAGTGCTGGAGGATTAAGAAGGTCTAGTGGGGAGCTCTGTCAAGTGGACTCCCTTTGCAAGGTGTGAGGAGACAACTGCTGCACCAATTGGGTCATTGGCCTGTCAGAACGAAGTTGGTGACCCTTGTATGCCAAAGAAGGCCTGCTGTGAATTGTCATCTGTTTCAATGCGCTGATTGGCATGGAGCCTGTGCTTAGTGGGAAGTGGTGACCCTGTGTGCCAGGTGAGGCCACTGTGAGAATATTGCCATGGGGTAAGGGTCGTAGCTACTGTGCGGTAGTGGGTCATGACCTCACATGCCAGAGGGGGCGGTGCTAAAAGCTTCACTGTGCCGATCAGGCTGAAGCCCGCATACCGTGAGGATATGCTAACCTCATATGCCAGAGGAGGTCACAGAAACCAGCAAGTCGCTTGACCTGCTCTGAATCATGGCAGAGAGGAGTAAGGCTCTTGTGGGACACTGCACACCCACTCGGGACAAAGGATTCATACTAGGAGCTTCATATCCTGTTCCCCCATTGTAGAAGGAATCAGACACTTACCCTGCAAAGAGGAGCTGGTGAGAACATTCAGTCACTCTGGAGGTGTGACCACGTGTGAGGACTGTCCGACCGCTAAGTATATCCCACTTGAGCATCTTGCAACAAACTCACCTGAATCAGCTGCTGCTCAGGAACTCCGATTACTCAGATCCTGTGAGGTGCAGGTAAGGCGGATTTTGGGCCATTCAGCACCATGGAATCTTGCTGCTAATTAGTGCTGTGGCACTGGAACACTGCTGTCTTTAAAAATAGTTATAGTGCACTCTTGAGACTAGGACTACTAGTGGGGCTCACCTTGGATGTTGACTATAGTAAATGGGGAATAACCACTACAGCTGTAAGCAAGAATGGTGTGAGATCAGGGGCACTGCCTAGCAAAACACTAGAGCCCTGACCTCAGGGGGAATGTGTAGTTGTATGTGAATGTCCTATTTTACCTTTATGTTAGTCACAATCTTTGTTCATAAAAATGAGTATTTGGCTTCGTGCATTTTAAGTTGTGAACCTGTGTTCACTTTCTTGTAACCATCTCCTGTCCAAAGTGCCTTGGACTGTCTGACCATGAGAGTCAAGTGCAGTGCAGAAGGGGTACTTGGCCCAGTTGCTCAGAATTCAAATGAGATTGGGCCCCAGGAAATCTGGAGTAAAAGGCCTCAACGTCCATGGTTGGGCCCACTAACCGCTGCTTGTCCCGTGGCCCTCTGAAAGGGGTTCTGACATGCACAATTTTACAGTATGAAACCTCTGATTGTTAATGCTATGATGCACATGTCTGTATGTTTAACCAGAGAGCCACAGAATTAAATTCTGGTTGGCTCAGGAGGGGAATAGTGGCTTATGTATTTGCATTACACACAGTATGAGACCAAATGCGCAAAAGATTTAGGTTTAAAATAAAAAGTGATTCCAAAATATAGATTTTACTATACAAAAACCTCACCTAGTGGAACCTTTTTTTAACTGGATGTCAAAACCAGGCACCCAGCTCGTAGCATCCTTACAATACTTCTCAAAAGAAGTAATATTTGTCACCCCAAAGCTTCATTTACATTTTTTTAGATAGCAGGCACACTGGCAAGAATGCTTGTTTCTTGTTTAGCTGTCTTTATCGTCTTCCTCTTCACAGCACAGGAGACAATCTTACTTTCACTCCCAGCAAGATGACCTTTTAACATAAAGTAGGGGAACTGTTTTTGTTATATTAAGAAAGTATTTTTCCAATAGGCTTTCCTTTCCTTTCCTTTCTTTTTCCTTTTTGTATTCCATCCTTTGTGTTTATGCATCCATTCACCCATCTTATGTTTTATCTATCCATACAGCCTTGCTTCTCTCATCTTTCTTTTCATTCATCTTTCCTTCCCTCATAAAGTTTTGCCTTTTTCCTCTTTCTATTTATCCTTCCTTGCATCCATGCGTGCATCCATCATTCCTTCTTTCCATCTATCACTCTACATTTTCTCTCATCCATCCATTCATCCTTCTTTCATTCTTCTTTCTCCCCATCCAAACTTTACTCCATCCAGTCTTCATTTGGTCTCCATCCATCTTTGCATCCACCCATCTCTCCATCCATTCTCTCTCTACCTATCACTCCATCCTCTTCTTCTTCGTCAAAACTTCTCCCCACCCCTTCCTCCCTCCCACTGCAAAAGATGCTATTTATGAACTTTTTGGAGACCAAACTCTGTGAAAACACACACACTCAACACCCCACTACTCTAACCCCACTCAAGATGCTAAAGATAGGGATTAATGACTCGCCTGTTTGGGCCTACCATGTGTAGAGTGGAGGCAGCAGCCTAAATACCTGCTGTCAAACCTGCCAAAATAGGTATTTTCGACAAGGGTAAAAAACTAGAAAAACTAGTGTTTAATATTAATAAATATCGTCTCAGTATACCTTGTTGAACACACGGTAGGATGCCTGATATTTACTCATGAAATTTGGCATATTTCTACAATGACTAGGCTGTAAAAGCCATTTCCACTGTCAAGGCTGTAGCTGAATTCTAGAAAATGTCAAAGTCCAGATTATAAACTATAATCTGTAACTTTTGACAGAAACTAGCCACAAAAGTAATTCAAAGACTATTTTACTATTTACTAAAACCCATTTTTCCCTGCATGAAACTAATAGAGACTAATTTATATTATCTCTCTTCTGCAGGTGTCCAGCCTAGTTCTTGGCCTTAATGAGATGTCAGACCTGCTCCCACAGCCAGAACAATGACCTGGGTGTGGGAAGGTGTTTTTCTTTCTCTTGAAGAAAGACCAGTTAGGGTGGACCCAGGATCTTCATTAAATTGTTGGTTTGGGTTTACTCTTGTTTGAAGTTTTGACTTAAGTTTTGGCAGTGCATAAATGCTCTACAAAGTTCCCTAAGTTATGCCTGTCTGCTCTGTTCCATAGTTACCAGGGGGCTGAGTTCAAGTTAATGTAGTGATGTTGGGTCTCCTCTGAGAAGTTAGGGCCATTATTCCTTGATGGTGACAACTGCACAACTCAAATAATAATCCATTTTTGTACAGTGAAGCACTATGGAAGACATCTTTCCTGCTTCAGGGAGTGTATAAAGGAAAAACTGGGAAAATGGTTTGAAGTGTATTGCTCACCAACAATTGACTTGTCTACATAATGACCAGGTGCAGATGTCTGTAGGAGAATGCAAATCTTCTATTATGCGGTCTGAATTTCCTGACCATGGCTTGAATGAGAGGACACTGTAAATTTAGAACCTTAAGTGATTTGGTGCTTGGTATCCGTTGTTGATTAAAGCCCCTGTCAGAACCACACATATTAGTGCACTCATCAGATATAAAGTATCTTGTACAGCCACATAATTTAACTGATTGCTCATGTTATTTCAGCCTGAGTGATAGGGATGGGTAAATATATCACATAGTATGCCATCACTAAAAAGTTCCATTTGTTGTGCAGGAATATACCACTGCTCCCACTCAGGAGGTAGATTCCTGCCTTGTGAATCTGCACCAGGGGTTGTCCTGGATGGAATACATACCTGAATTTCAAGATTACCACTATGGACATGAATTAAAATGTAGCTAAATAGAGATGCTGGTCCCTCCTAGACCAACATGGGTCTACAATTCACATCACCTAAGAGAGCTATACTTGTGAGATCAACTACTTTGGAAGTTGCAAAACACCTCAGTATGTAAAGGGTGTGTGTACAATTTCCTATCCAATTGGCCCTGGGCTAAGGGAATGGATGGAATTTCGGAAAGGAGGCTGTGTATGTCAGGTTAACCTTTACAACACACACTATATCTGAAGGCATGGCATTCATATCATTTGTCAGTACTGAAATATACCACAGGTGAAGTAGTACAGTGTTCTGGTGGAGGTTATAACAAATGATGTGGAACCAGGTTCAGATCTTCAGATAGGATTCCTTACACAGCAGTGTCATTGATCATAGTGCCACATGTAAAGCAGGGCATTCGCCTGAAGACTTTTTGGTGCCTAGGGCAGATATCAAGGGACCTGACAAAAGCCGTCATGGAATTAGCCTGCCAAGAGGCAGGTTTGTGTTGCTATCCTAAATATCTGATGGTGGGACTGGGAGTGCCAAGGAAGGGCCATGGCAAAATGCCTCCTAGGTTTGGTCGCTGGAAAAAGGGGGCTGTCAGAAATGGACCAATAGTAGACCTTAGGGATCAGGCTGCCTCAGCTTTTCATCTACAACAACGAGACCTTATTAATTAAGGGCTGTAAGGGTTGTTCAGAGTACCTTAAAGTGGGTGTGTTGTTGGGCTGGTAGCCAACAAAGCTTGTGCCAGGCTGCCAACACAAAATCAAGTTTCTAAAGGATAGAACATGGTCAGTTTCATTATGAATCAGATCTAGTTTGTTGATTTGTGCCACTACAAAATCTTAATATGGGGCTTCCTCATACCTGTGGTGGTGTGAAACCAGGAAGACATTTTGTAGATGTGGTATTAAAAGAAGAATCTTTTCAAGTAACCTTAGCTGAAGGAAACTAGCAGAAGTCACTGAGTTTACCCACATCACTTGTGGGAGGTAGTTATCCTATTTGACTGAAGAAATAAGAGGAACCAGAGGAGGGCTCATTGCAGATTCGAAACTAAGAAGTTAAAGTCAACTGTTCTTGACACAGGCAATACAGGATTTGAGTGTTATTGGTATAGGAATAGCAGTGTAAGATGAACAAATGAATTAGTGTTGCTGATGATCGTATGAGACATTTAACATGATCATTGCCAGAGAAGATCTCTATTGAACTTTATATGTGATCAGGTATCTCTTTGAGAAAAAGGAGGGAGTGAGGTGGTCTGGTAACAGTCTATCAAAAAGGATGAAACCATTTTACTTCTTTTGCAATGATTCTGGTCAGCTGTAGATGAGAGGTCAAGATTGCATGATCCATGCTATCTAGTCCTACACATAGGTCCAGAAGGCCCAAAGCAGCAATGGCTTTTTCAGAAGAAATCAGCTGGAAGTCATCAGCAACAAAAGCTAACATTCTTCTGACCAGTTGGAATCATTTTTGCAATGAGTCAATGGAATCTTAGAAAAAGATATTTCTTTGCCAATGAAAACCAACAATCTGCGCTGCATTTTCAGCAGTGGGCAGATAATGGACGCATAATTGTATGGATCACCAGAATCAAGTGATGGTTTCCTCAATAGTGGGTGAAGCAGGGGTAACAACGGGGAACAAATATCATATTTCATCTGAGGGAAGGTCCCTCTGTGAGATCATAACTTATTCAGATAAAATACTTAGAATGCCACAATAGAATTAAGGGGTGAAGCTGGGTGAGATATCTCCCCAATAATAGTGTTGTGTCTTTGAGAAGCAAGAAGCCACCACAATTCAGTTTCTGGAATATCCTAATTCTGTGGGGGCATTGGCTACTGGCAACAGAGTGTGTGGGAGTTCTTGCTGGATAACATTATTGGGGAGAAAACCTATGATGGACAAATGGAATTGAAGAGGAAAGGTGTCTATTACTTCCAAGCAACAGCAAAGTGTTCATTGAAAAGACTGAGGCCTCCATAATTCAATATTGGTAATAGTCAACCTTTGCTAGCTTAATAACATTTGTATGTGGAACAGGTAATGTTTATATTGTTGAAGGGATATTTGTTGGTTTCTCTTTGTTATCTAAGTTGGAAACATATTTCGGTAGAGCAGTGCTAAAACTTACTTTTACTTTAGAGCAAATGTTTGAGATAGACGGTCTTGCTTGATCATTGATCGATTATAAGGATAAATGTGGAGGAACCCATTTCTTTACCCCCAGTTATCAACAGAGAACTATGTTGATTAGTGCTGTTGATTTATGCTATTACAAGCTTTATTTGTTTGCTAGCTTTCCTAAGTTATAACTAAATGAGTTTGTGAAGAGAATGCTTTCTTAGAAGAGCAAACTGGGTGGGAGAAGTGAATAAGATATAAAATAAGTAGCCAGCTAACTGCCCTAGCTCAATTTGACCTTCAACCTGTTGTTTCATTTCTCTAGCCAGCAGCTTAAAAATATTTCATTCAGTGCAGTGAACCATTTGTGTGGTTTGAAACTTTTGAAAAAAGTATTTAAATATAGAAGGGGTGAAGAGAATGCAACCATATTTAGCTCAATCAAGTGGCACAGAATACACTGAAAATGTATTTTCAACTTTGACTAAGATATTTCTGTACCAGCTACCATAAAGGTATGAATAATGAACTCCACTACGATAAAGGGTTCTCTTTATGTCCCATAAACTCTTATATATGTCATATTTGGTTACTTTCTAAGTGACTTTGTGATAAAAAACAACACTACCTGTTTTGTGAGGATGTGTGTTAGCTTAGTTTTTGTCATGTCTCTGTGCTGAAAGCATATAGGTGTTCTTTTAAGAGTAGATGATAAGAACAATGACATAGCTGCATACAGTATGACAGTGCAGGCATCAAAGATTCTCAGGTCAAGCTTTTGTTTGGTTAAAGCAGGAAATGTGGCAGTGTGTAATGGCATTTGGCTCATACTGCAGTGCCTACAAGGACCACACCGGAATCACCCTCACTTGAGGATGTATGATCAGGTGTGCCTTGGGCCCCTGTAGGTGAGAACACAGAGGAGGTGGTATGTAACAGACCTTGAATGTCAGAATCCATTTGCGAATAATCAAAATTGTATGCCCAGTGTATGTGCTGCCAATCAAATTTCTTGACTTCAACCAACAAGTTCCTAGATACTTTCCCCATGAAATTAACTACCCTGGGGAGCTCATTTGTAGGTACGCAAAACAAATAGTACCCAGCCTCCTTGAAAAAACATCAGACCATTTAATGCCTTATCTGATCCCTCCATTTAAGTCATTGCACCAGGACAAAGGAAGTATGGATCTCTGGAAGCCCTATTAAAGTTGAACTGTTTTGATGAAAAGACAGCAACAACAAAGGCTTAAACCCACTGATTCATCACACCATGATCATGGACTATGCAAAACTATGAGGGTTGGGAGGCAAATGAGGATATATACTTTAGCTGCCTTCCATTACCCAATCCCATGCAGTATTACCCAGCAGTAACTCAGAGGCACTCTCAATAGAAATATCAAATACTCTATGGGTCAGATGTACTAACATTTGATTCACTGAAAGTGGCCAAAAATTGTGCGCTGACATTTTGCATACCGGCACATATAATAGGTTGTTTTGCAAAATCATCATTTGAAGTGGGTCGCAATTTGACCTACCTCATCAATATTTGTGAGGTAGGTCACAAATTGTGACTCATTCTGATTCCATCACAGATATGATGGTTTGCTGGGGGTCAGCACACTACCATGTCTGTGATCACATTTTAATAAAGTAAACTTTTTTAAAATCTAGTCTATTTTCCTTAAAGGAAAAGTGTTTGCATTTATTAGACTTGTCATCCTTAAGGCGGGTTTCTCCAAAATGTTTTGACTTCACTCCCCCTGTTTTGCTGAATTTGTTTTTGTTGGCCTTAGGGCTCTGCACGCCTTACCACTGCTGACCAGTGCTATCTTGCTTGTGCTCTGTCCTTTAAACATGGTAAAATTTGAGTACACCTAATTGACACACTTAATTTACTTGTAATTTCCTATTAAGGCGACATTACATGTGTCCAGGGCCTGTAAATTAAATGCTACTAGTGGGCCTGCAGCACTGATTATTCCACCCACTTACATAGTGCTATAAACGTGTCTCAGGCCTGCCTTTGCAGCCTGTGTGTGCAGTTTTTAAATTGCCATGTCATCCTAGCAAAATAAATCTTTTACCAGCCCTAAACCTTCTGTTTTTTACTACATATAAGGCACTCCTAGGGCAGGCCCCAAACAACCCATGGGGCAGGGTGCCTTGTATTTAAAAAGTTGTACTTTTAAGTTTTACATGTCCTAGTACTGAAAAAATCTTACATTTGTTTTTCACTGTTGCGAGGCCTACTGCTACATTAGGATAACATTAGGTTAGCTTATTACCATTAATAAGTGATAACTTTTGACTGGGAGCAGGTAGGAGAGTCATGGTTTCTGGGGAATTGTAATTTAAAACCCTCTTTAATGGTAAAGTCGGATATTAAGTCACAATTCTGAAAATGCCACTTTTAGAAAGTTGGTATTTTTTCTTGTTCTAACCATTTGCAGCCTGGTTTTGGATCACATGACTAGGTGTAGTTGGTAACCTATCAATGATTTACAATAGAATTTGCAGTTGCAAACCATTGATACATAGCCTTCTCAATCGCAGGAAGGAACTCCCTAAACACACCCTTTCTAAATTGTGATACTGAAAGTATTTCTAAACCCATTTTGTTACTCTGTAACTGTTATAAAATCATCAGTTGGACTTAGTACACAGTAAGAAGCCATTTAGTGGTTTTATACCCTGTGACTTAGTACATCACAGGCTTTGCAACAGCTAAATGGCTTCATATATCTGGCCCTATGTCCTTATGAATGACACACAACAATTCCCCCTGTGCACAATGATAACTCAAATACTCCAATATTTTTCACGCATGAACAAAATAATTTTTTCATAGTTTTGTTGTGTTCTTAATCTGTTTCTGGAACAAACTTCCTCTAGTGGAAAGTAAAAATATGCAGTGCTGCTCTGCTGAAACAAACATACACTTTTAACCAGCTTACTAGACGCATTTTCATCTAGTCAGAGTAGCAATTAGGAAGGCTTGATGGAGTTGTTAGCGCGGAGAGTTCTCACTGTAAAGTACAAAATTATAACTTTTTTAAAGTTATATGGCTGCACTGTCCTGATCTTTGACCAAGGCGACCCTTGAAAGGTGCAAGCCCTGGCAATTTGACACTTATCCCATGCCTTACAACGTCTCTTACTTATGGCAGATAGAAGACATATATTTGGGCTGATAACTTGCTTCTCCTTGTCTGGTATCTCTGCTACATTAACCAGCGGGGAGTAAAGAAACAGTGGTAAACCTGACATTGAAAAGCAACCAATAACATCTTAAATTACCCCTTTAGGATTAACTTGGTTATAATACCCAGCCTCAAAATTCAAGTACTCCACAATTAAGTGCTATAAAGTGGGATGGGGTCATTTATTAACCTCTTTTCTTAGGGCATGCTACAGATGGCTCATATTGACCTTATTTTCTCAACTCACACACAAGAACACAGTCTACTTTGGGTCAGCCCTCTTCAGTAATAACTTATTTACAGAATCTTCCACATTTTGTATAAGGCAGCTGCAATACTGCTTTTTGTTACATTATGCAGAAGCGAATGGCAAAGGAGTCTATGATGTCCATCATGCAGCTGATGAGCTCTTGGGTAGGCACAGTAGAGGAGCAGGCAGCAAATAATTGATTGCAACTACTGCTGGAGTCCCCTACTGTACTGCTCTGGCACTGCAGTTGAGTGATTGGGAATGGTCAAGCACTTGAATGAACTACTACATGAAGAATTGGCCTAAACTCTATACTAAGAAAGTTATTTCACAATAGTATGCAACCCACTCCCCTACAGTGCCCAGCCAACAAAGTGAGAAGTTTCAGGCTTGAAGGGACAGGTCTCAAAGGTTCTCAGCATAACACTTTTGTCTGCTGTTATTCTTCAGAATAATTTTCTAGCCCACTGTAGATGAAAGCACAATTCAGACAGCAGTAGCATGTTAATGGTAAATGATACCTAGACTGTCTATAGATGTTTACTCTTTTCTATTCAATCTTCACTCTTCCTCCTTCACTATTTCTCTTTCCTGGTCTTTTCTACCTACTCCTCCTTTCCTCTCCATCACTCTGTTGGGACACAAAAACCCTCTGCATGGCCCGGAAAGAGCAGGTGCCAAGCCCTGAGTCCCCCTTATCATGTTCTGCATGAGTGTTTGAATTTTAGCCATCAGCACATGCAATAATCATGCATGCAGGCCGAGGGCCTGGTCTGACATGGAGTGAGATCCAGAATTGGTCTTTGTGGATCTAAGGGGCACACAATCTGCATGCGCCTTTATTGAGTATGACTACTACCAGCTCAACAGGCCGAGAAGGACTGACTGGGGTGGCAGCATATTGATCTTACTAGGAGGACAAGCCTTTCTACCTGTCCCCTGCCCAGGAAGAGTGGCCTACTGGCCTTCCAGATCATGCCTGTGTTAAACCTGGCATCCTTGGCGTCGTTTTCCCCTAACTTTTTGCCTTCCCTCCTGTTTTGATTACTTTGTTTTTGCTGACTTTAGGACGCTGGGCACTTTACAACTGCTAACAAGTGCTAAACTGCTTGTGTTCTCTTCTTATAGCATGGTAGAATTGGCTTACACCCAAAACTACACATTTAATTTATTTGTAAGTCCCTCGTGCCCAGGACCGGTAAATTGAATGCTACTAGAGGGCCTGCAGCACTGATTGTGTCACCCACTTAGATAGCCCTGTAAACATGTCTCAGGCCTTCCATTGCACCCTGTGTGCAGTTCTTAAATTGCTATGTCATTCTGGCAAAATAAACCTTTTGTCAGGCCCAAACCTTCCTTTTTAATACTTATTTGTCACCCCAAAGGTAGGACCTAAACAGCCCTGAAGGCAAGTTGCAGTGTATTTAAAAAGTGGGAAATGTATTTTTAAGTTTTACATGTCTTGGTAGTGAAAACCATTTTCACTACTGGAAGGGTTACATCTCCCATAGGATGACATTGGAGTTACCTTATTACATTTCGTAAACTGTAACTTTCAATTGGGAGCAGGTATGCCAGCTGAGTTTGGTGTCTAAAGAATTGTGCTTAAAAGTTGTTGTGGGTTCATTTTACACTCTGCTTGGGCACTCACATTTTAGCTTAATTTAGGCCTGCAGCCTGTGCCCTTTCACCTACATATGTACTCTGCTTTCATGTATTCAGATGTATTCATTTTTAGTTAGCCTGCTTTCAGTGGGGATGTTTTTATTTTCTAATCAGCTGTAACTTTGTGATTCTGTGAAGGCATTGTTATTATTATTATGTGCAAAACATTTCACCATGTACCTCTGTCCAAGGCTGACAAGAACACTACATAATAATCCAGCTAGCATTTGTCGCCAAAAGAGTATGTAAACAGTCCAACACTTAGGCACAGGCCCACATCAGGCATTTTCACTGAACAGAAATATGCTTCTTATAAACAAAACTGTATAGGCCAGGGGACACTAGGGAGGTCATTTCGACCAGGATTCCGTCCACGCTGCATCCCAGTTTATTGTTGACCTCAGACCTGACTTTACAGCCAGCCGGGAGATGGCACGAAGTCCCCTGTTCTCAGGTAATGGGGGTGGGTGTTCCTCTCATGGACTAAGTATGGACAGACTGGGCTATCACCGCTATGCTCTCGCTTAGGAGTTAGGTAGAATTAATCTATGTTATTCCAATATGTTGGGACTGTTTATTTTGTTCTCACTGGTCACCAACATTCTAATCCTGCTATGTCTCATTGCCCTAATAACTACAGCTCATATATTTTGTCATAGATTGCAGTCTTCTCAATAAATGTATTGAAAACCATCCTGCATCTCTTTCTTGGGCAATGTTTGTGTATGAGACCCTTTTCTAATGAGACTTATCAACCACAACTTCCCCTGAGAAGGCACAGAGTGTGTGTCATGTTTCAGGCTGCCACAAATCACCTTTTCTTCCAGTTTTGGGTGAGGTGCTTCTGGCTAACCGAAATGGTTGGGCCAACAGCTGCCAAGGCGGTGTGGGATTCACTCAGTCACCCACAAACAGTGCCGCTGTCACCCTGAATTCAGCAGTCTCATTCCAATAATGGGAGTCATACGACAAACATCTCTTTAATGGTAAAATCGGATTTTGAGTCAACATTCTGAAAATGCCACTGTTGGAATGGTGCAAAAAGAATAGTTGATGGACGTAATGTAGACCAAATCAAATATTCACCCCCAGTCACAGATCTGGGTTTAATCCATCAGTTTGCTCACCATGCCATTCCAGTTTGGACCCAGCCATATGCAAATCAGTCTTGACCCAACTGCCAGGCCAGGTCCTCCCTGGACCAGAGCCAAGCATCCTGGGACCAGTTTCGGGGTATCACCCCTCTTCAGCCAGGCTAGCTTGAATCTGGTGGCATAGTGAGCACGGGACCCACATCTGGGTATACCCTTCCCACTTGGGGCGGCAAATGCAAAAAGAACAGTTGATGGACAGAATGTAGACCAAATCAAACATTCACCCCAGTCACAGATCTTGGTTTAATCCATCAGTTTTTTTGCTCACATGCCATTCCAGTTTGGACCCATCCATTAGCAAATGCACTTAACCACTACTAGAAACCGGCACCCCCACTGAATCATTACTGGAATCCGTGCCCCCACCCATCGCCTGAGACAGGAATCTGCGGACTCTGGCCTAAGCAATATCAATGATTTGAACCTCAAAACAATGGACATAAATGCAGAAATAAGCATTCACCAAATAAATGCACAAATGATTAAATATCTTATTCAATTTACAAACAAATGTAAAAAAAATCAAAATTGTAACTTTAAAGTGAGGGGTTGAGCTTTTCTAAATTCAATTGATGCTACCCATTATCCTTACTATATTTTGTTTGATGTCTTTGCACATCTCCCATGAAACAAACTGAGGATACCAACTTAATTGTTAGCCTCCAATTTCAAATTCCTTAACACAGAATATTTTAACATTTTAAATTATACACGTTGCTTCTTTTTTTAAATATACTTAATTAATCTGGATATATGATCTGCCCTGATGCCCTTTTGCTGTGTGAGAAAGACTGGACCTCCATCTCTAAATCCTGGACCCCAGAGTGACTCCAACGGCTAGTTTGCTGGCCTCCTGATCAGAAGCATCAGGGACAGAGCAAGCTTCCAACAACCTTGAACCCAGCACCTGGACTCTGTCATCTGTGAGTCCTGCCCTCCCAAGAGGTTCTCCCCAGTCCTGGACCCCTGGAAGTGGGCCTGAAGGTGCTCTGCCAGCCCATCTGTGGATTCAGAAGAACGGATGTATCTCGTACATGACATGGTGCATCCCCTGCAGAACTGGTACATTAGCTCTGCTGCTCAACACATCACCATCAAAACTGATGCATCCTCTCTGCTGCTTGGACTTCCCCAAAGCATGTCGCATTCTCTATCACAGCCCATTGCAACTGCTGCTGCATGATGTATCTCCATGCAATGATATTACATTGCACTTCGCAGCTCCCAGGAACCGCTGCTGCACGATGCATCTCCTCACTCGGACTTTGCGTCCCCTCTGCTGCAAGAGGTATCCTTAATGTGAGAATCCACACCTGTTTGCAACCAAAAATAATGTACTGTGTTTATCGGACCCAAGTGGGTCCCTGTAGCCGGCCTGCACTCCATCACGGTCTGTCTGAATTGTCACTTTGTCCTGGTCCGGTGGGACCTGATAACCACAGTTGGCACTTGGTGCTTTTTAATGCTATTTTCACTGAAGTTTTTAAACTTACGTATCTCTGGTTCTACTGATTGGGTTTTTGTTGTTTTGGGCTCGATTTATTTATTATAATTTACTCTATTATTCTAATTTGGTGGGGGTTCTTCTTGTGTTGTGTTTACCTGTTATTACTGTTTGAAGTGTTGCAGAAATACTTTATATGTTTCCTCTAAGTTAAACCTGACTGCTCTGTGCCAAGCTACCAGAGGGTGAGCACAGGGTAATTTAGGGGTTGCTTGTGACTTCACCCTGACAAGGATTGTGGTTGCTGCTTGAATAGAGTTTTAACTCCTCAACCAGTAACCCAATTTATTACACCTTGTAACCGTTTTCCTTGCTACATTCGTTTGGAATATGAACGTTGAATGGTTGTGTAAAATGTTCAAGTGTGGGAGAGTATACATGGATTGAGCGTGCTGTGTTTAACAGTGACAATCAGGGATCCATTTTGAAATACCTGGGCAAGAGTAGTGCACAAGATGGAGGTTGAAGAGACTTACAACTGCCTAGTCTGTTATACTGGTGAGCGATGGTCCCTTAAGGAGTAGGGAAGTACTTCTCCGGGGGATACATCAGTTTACAGCCTCCAGAACTGAATCATCCATCCATCCAACTAACATCCACCTCTGTCTTCATGTGCCTTTATTTGCATGTACATGCATTTGGGCATTTTATTAATGCATAAGTGTGTCTTTATGAGTTTTTTTCTGTGGACATTCAGTCACATCACAATATCAGACAGCACACTGCCAGTAAAACAGAGAACACATAAACCTGAAAAAAAGCCAGACCTATTAGCTTTGCCAATACTTGTTTGTGTATATGTTGGTTTTAACTACCATTTTCTATGCTATCTGCAAGCTAAAGCTAAAGCGCATAAACACTTTTTTATTTTTGGGGAGAGTTCCTGCTCGACATTGAATTCTTATGCTATTTTTCGTATCATGCTTAATTTGAGGTTCTACCATACTGTCACCTCCTAAGGTAAGCCTTGACTCTTTGGTTTTGCTACTTATGGAGTGTCAAACGCCCAAGGGATGTTACCACGGAAGTGTGTCAGTACATCTGACCCTCAGTGATAAATAACATTAACATGGTGGACTTCATGAACCAGTACCGAGATGGGGCTTATGTTAGAAGCATCATGCTTGACGACTGCCATTTATTGGGTCTTGGTACTTGGAGGTAGACCTGAAAAGAATGGATACATTGTTGCAAATTGAATATTTGGTAACGTGCGGTAGAAGAGGAGCGGAAACTACAAGATAGATGTTGTGTGGCTAGAAGGGAAATGTGGCAAATGTTGGATAAAGAGGGAGTGGTAGACAGGAGAAATTGAAGACATGGCTGTGGAGTAAGGGTATACATCACTGCTTAGAGGAGTAGGGGTGAAAGGGCACATATGGGGTTTTGGAAATTGACTAGGTGTGAGTCCATACATATCTGTGTGGCCTGAGCAGGAAAGAACCACTCTACCCGGTGGCTTTTCAAGGAGAGGCAGAGACTCCCACTGCAAAATTATTCAAGCCATATTAGCAGTCTTAACTGCACTATGCAAATCTGATTTTCTTTATATCCTTTTTATATCCTCGTTGCTATAAATTTACTGACAGAATATATGAAACAGGCCTTCGCCTTTTGGGATTTTAAAACGGTATTGTTCTCAAATGAATAAAACTGTGTCTTCATTGAAGACAGTTTTTTCATTAAAGTTAATGCTTTAGCTTTTATGCAAAATATGCGAGCCCCACGAAGGTTCAGCGACGGCTCCGTACAAGGCATGCTTTATGAGCTCGCTTTGAAGTTGTGCCAGAAGAATAGTTATATATCATTAAGCTTTAATCCCTGTATAAAGAGGCCTTTTAGTGGCAGTTAATGGCAAATAGAAGGAGCCGAGGGCATGAGGTGAGTGGGGAGTTTTCCTAAAATAAAACAAAATGTAACTGCTACTGTCTGGAATTATCTCGTGTGAGACTTTAATACTGGCTGTGACATCAACCCAGTGGGTTGGAGGCCGCTGCACAGAAATGTGTGTAACTTTCATGTCGGAGGATTTAGGTCCTGGCGTACAAAGTCATTTTGCAGTTGCAAACTGCGCGATTCACACAGTCACAGAATTGGAGACTGTAAAATGGTTTTTAGTATGTATGAAACCCATTCGGAGAGTCAGAAAAGCATTTCTCACTCACAAGATAGGTTTACTTACTTATCGAATTGCATTTATGAAGGTGGCATGGAAAGGATATTACTCCCTTCTTGTGATTTGGTGTTCAGTGAGTCAGTGGTTTGGGATCACAATTGCAAAAAAATGATCCATTTCAAACACCAAAGTAGGGTTAGGTGGGAATGATGGTAGCAGCCTTGGTGTAGTAGGCAGGAGTCCTTTCAGCAGCACAGACTGTTTAATTTTTTTTTGATTGGAATGCAAACACAGGCATGGTGGTATGCTGTTACTTAGAGGCCTTTATCCTTGTGCTTATACACAATCTAGGGGGTCGCAAATAGCAGTGGAGAGTTTGGTATGCAACCTATTAGTACAAAGCTCACATCACAAAATCAGACAGGTTTCAAATAGTTGTTGCTCAATTTGCATTCACTGTTTGTGACCAGCGTTTTTGTATATCATGCCCTTCTCTGCATGACTGTGTTAGACCTGGCAGCCTTAGGGAGGTCTTCCCCCATCTTTTTGCCTGCCGCCCTCTATTTTTCTGAGATAGTTTTTGCTGGTTTTAGGACTCTGCACACTACCACTGCTGACCAGTGCTAAACTGATTGTGCTCTCTCCCCTAAACATAGTAATATTGGCTCCCACCCAGTTGGCATATATCATTTACTTATAAGTCCCTAGTAAAGCTCACTACATTTGCCTAGGACATGTAAAATAAACACTATTAGTGGGCCTGCAGCACTGATTGTGCCACCCACATAAGTAGCCCCTTAACCATGTCACAGGCCTGCCATTGCAAGGCCTGTGTGTAGAGTTTACTGTCACCTCGACTTGGCATTTAAAACCCCTTGCCAAGCCTTAAACGGCCCATTTATTACCTATGTCACCCTTAAGGTAGGCCTTGTTAGCTCATAGTGCAGGGTGCCATGTAGGCAGGCATGTCATTTTAAGTTTTACATGTCCTGGTAAGGAAACTCATCATTTGTTATTCCTGTGAGGCCTGCTCCTCTCATAGGCCAGCACTGAGAATTCCCTAATATACTTTTAAATTGTAATTCCTGATATGAAAAAAAGCAGCTCGATCATGCTCCATATCCTTGGAATGGTAACGATAAATCCTTTTTACTGGTACAGTTGGATTTAGCATTACTGTTTTAGAAATGCCACTTTTAGGAAGCAGATGTTTCTATGCTCTTACTGCTCTGTGTGCCTTATGGCCTGCCTCCAATACACGTGTCACGGTGTCTTTTCCTCGGGATCTGCACGCTGCTGAACAAGAAGGCCCACCCCCTGGCGTCATCGACTCTAAAAGCTTTAATAGCACAGAGTTATGATGAAGCCAGGCGGGGGGAAGGGAATTAAGGTAGGGAACAGCTGGGAGAGAGATCTGAAAAAGAAAAGGTTAGAACAAGCATGCATATACTCATTAATGACAATCTAATTCACCAGTAGAGCCTTTGCGTACATGCATCTCCATAATACCAGATTGATACTCTTTGTGCTTGGGCACTAGCCCCTTCTGTAAATCACAACACCAGAATGAACTGAGACCTCAGAGTCCCAAGAAGACCAGAGTTTTAGACCGTGGACACTCTCTTAAATATCAGTCATAGAACCACTTATGCATTGATACAACTCTAAACATTAGATCTCAGTTTAGAAGACTTGTAAAACACTTAAAGAGGTATTTTCAAACAATATAAAGCATCTTAATATGTATCTCACATATCATGCATCCTAAAACAATGAAACTGTGATTTCTTTATCTTTGAAACCCTTTTTGGATAAATGTTCTCCTGTACATGAAAAGCGCTTTAAGTATTGAGCCAAGGGTGCTTTACTTTCTGTGAACTGAAGTGCTTTCAAATATTGTGACCAAAGCGCCTTTTTCTCCTCTGGACCTGAAGCGCTATGCCAATGCGCATTTATTCCTTTTGATTGAAGCGCTAAGTCAATGCGCGTTATTATTGTGAACTGAAGCGCTTTATCGATAGCGCGTTGCTGCCGTGAATTGAAGCGCTTTACTGAGCACGTTTACTGCCATGAACTGAAGCGCTTTACTGAGCGCGTTGGCTGCCGTGAACTGAAGCGCTTTACTGAGCGCATTTGGTGCCGTGAACTGAAGCACTTTACGGAACATGTTTGCTGCCGTGAACTGAAGCGCTTTACTTCGCGCGCTTACTGCCGTGAACTGAAGTGCTTTACTGAGCGCATTGGCTGCCGTGAACTGAAGCGCTTTACTGAGCACGTATGCTGCCATGAACTGAAGCGCTTTACAGAGCGCGTTGGCTGCCATGAACTGAAGCACTTTACTGAGCGCGTTTGCTGCCGTGAACTGAAGCGCTTTACTGAGCGTGTTTGCTGTCGTGAACTGAAGCGCTTTACTGAAGTGGCCTAAAACGCCATGCTCGTTAGGCTAGGGGAATGCTGAAAGTTAGGAAGAATCAACTCCCTTCTGACTTGGGCTCTTCACGACCTTACCGCCCACGAGTACGACCTACTCGTGTCTGAATTCCCAAATGGAATAACAGGAACCTTTGAGTTTCTGCCAAGCTGCCTTTGAAGAAATTCTGCTTTGCTCCAGACGAAGGTCCCTTGAGGTCTGACTGCATCGAAGTCTTCAAAATAGTGAGCCACAAGGTTGGGTGTGGCTTGGCTTTATAGGCCAGCCACACCTCAAGATGTCTGCTGCCTCTAAAAACATGGGAAATGTAGTCCCTTCATAGAATAGCACTGATAAGTGCATCTTGACCACCAATGGCCTGAACCTGCAGCTATGTGAGCTTTACCACAGGGTAAATGACACTACTAGCCATTCTTGGAACAAGCAGGGATGACTAGTGGTGTGCATAATGCACCGCAAATCCGCGCAGCGGACCTTCAGTGGAACCTGGACCGCACGCAGCCTTGATCCTGACACACGTCTGGACTGGACGGATTGAAAGCTACATTTGTGCATTCCATCAGGACAGACACAAACAGAGGACACTCAACTGCATCTGCATTCATCTGCATGCTGATGGATCTTCCTGGGCAGGAAGTATGGGAGGGGCTCACACTTACACTTCAAAGGGCAGTGACCTGACCACACATAAAGGACTAATTACCCCCACAGACAGCCTGTTAGACAGACATACTTTGAAGTCTCCCCCCACTTCAAGGGCACTTTTGTACTGGGTCCCTGACCCCTCTAAAATAAGACACCTCTGGATCTGGAACTGAACCTCTGTCAGAAGGACTGATGTGCTGCTCAAAAGACTCAACTGGACTGCTTTTCTGAAAGGACTGCTTTTCCGCTTGTTGCCCTGCTGCCTGCTGTTCTCTGACACTGCTGGAAGGACTCTGCCTTTCCTCCAAAGTGATCTCCAAGGACTTGCTGGCTTGCTGGCTTGCACCCTGTTCTCCTGCAGTCTCAGGGACATCAAAGACTACTTGCAACTCTCCTGGTGCTGCTGGACTCTGCATTCTGTGAGTCTCACCCTTGCCTGAGGTGCCTCCTTCCAAGCTCTGGGCCTTAGAAGTGGGATTCAGCAGTTTTTTTCACCTCAACGTTGACGCATTAGGGACTTTTGGGCTGACTGGAGCTCAGGCATCACCCTCAGACACTGAATTAGCAGTCGTTCGACGACCTCGCTGGACATCGCAGCTTGCCATCGATGTAGCACCTCCAACATTGAGAGGTTTGACACTGAAGACTTCCTCGACTGCACGGATTGGCACTGATGCTTCACCTCCATCTCCTTGATCGACAATGACGCAGCACCTCCGTGACTCCTTGCATTGAGTCTTCGATGTAGACTCTTGCTCCATCCAAGGTACTTTGGCAGCTGGACCTGTCTGGGTCCTCTAGCCGGACTACCCTCCATCATGGTCTGAAATTTGGATTTGCACCTGTCCCTCATGACCTCAATTAACCTTTTGACTGCCAGTGACGTCTAAGTACTATTTTTGATTTAATCTTTAAAAATGCATATCTCAACTTCTTCTGATTGGAGTTTAATTGTTTTGGTTTTGTTTTACTCAAATAAATATTCTATATGTTTCTAACCTGGTGTGGAGTCTCTTTGTGATGTTTTTACTGTGTTACTCTGAGTTATTGCACAATACCTACATATTGCCTTCTAAGTTAAACCTGCCTGCTCTGTGCCAAGCTACCAGACAGTGAGCACATGATAATTTAGACTGTGTTGTGACTTACCCTGACTAGGACTGTGATCCTTACTTGGACAGGGTTCATACCTCGGCCAACTAGAGACAGCTTCTAACAAATTGCCTTACCCCTTCATCTTCCCGAGAATAGTACAGTGAACATCCTTGAGTTGAGTACCAATATTTCCTATTGCTGAGTCACCAAGTGCTAGGGTTCTGGACTGGAGCTTCAGTATTGACTTTGGTGTTGCTTTAGGCAAGCATAATTTCTTCCTGTAGCCACGGTGCTACTTATGCAAAGCAACAATGCATGCCAAGCAGGTGCTCTCAAGAAAGCTTGCAAGGGGGGAAAACCCACTAAGACAGAAAACTGGCAGAGGAAAATGAAAGAAGTCAGAAATTCAGATTGGAAATTATTTGAAGTAGAGAATCTGGATGAATATTTTAAAATCCATGGTAAATCATAAGGCACAAACAGTGTGACAAAAAAACCTAGAGGAATGTGTGAAGATGACAACAAAAAGTGCTATCAGCTGTGTTTCAGCACACCATATTGTGAATTTATCAGCCTTTTATACTAATGAACCAGGAAGTAACATCATAGTAAGTACATGAGCCATCTTAATTTGGAAGCAGCCTTACGAATTCACAACACCAACAGTCTTGAATTGAGAATGATGAAATATCCCAACTCTGCCTCCTTCTGGAGATTTCCACAAGAAAAGTAAATGGCTTTTTGAAATAAGCTTTTCCAAACACCCTTTCCTGCTAAGATGTTAGTTCAAGAAATTTAAGATTTTAGGGAAAAATGTAGTGCAGATTCGCAAACCTGATACTCTGTCTGGCCTTCTCAGTGTAATCGAGGCACCCAGAGACCTTTATTTTGTGCTATGTATTATATAAATGTTCTTTTTTCTTAATAAAATATTGTTATTGGTGTGCTTGGATGGCTCCGGGATTGTGTGCTACATAAAATGCATGCTGCTATTTATTTTACTAACATTTGGATCAGTTCTGAAATATGTGAGTGGCATGAGCAGGTATGTCACCATGGCTGCAATGTATCCTGTTGTAGTGTGCTGGCTGTAGTGTCTTGCATGTTTTAGGGTGGAACCTTTCTGGCTCCAAACGGACTCTGTATCAGTGTGATGTATTTGCTAGAATAGAATGTAATGAAAGCTTGGTTTAGGATGTTGGAGTTCGCAGGTACACATAGAGGAATAAATATATGTGATATACAGCTCTGTGTGTAGTGTAGTCATTGGCAGGTACCCAGGATGGGGAGGACGCTGACGAGTTGGGGGATAAATAATGGGAAAAAAGACAATGCTCTCCTGGAGAGTTTGCTGTGGTCCTGTCAAACTGCTTGTGTATGCCATGTGTGCCTTCGTTGAAGTGCTGAGTTAACAGTTGGCATATGTGGAGTCAAAGCGCAATTCCAGCCAGTGTGAAGCATGTGAATGGAAAGGAAGCTTCACTAAGAAGTCTGCGCATCGTTGGTCAAGAAGCTATGACCAAGACCATAATAAAGGTACAGTGCTGCCACACAAAATAAAATTATACATTTCATGGAGCGCTGAAGCTGAAGGCGGATGGGCCCAGGTTTGCAAAGTGCAGTCAAGGACAATCAATTTATCACATAAGATTGCACATAATAGCCTTGGCTGACAGAATAAGAAAAAAAGAAAGCATACCTTTATAACACTTTATTATGACCTCTGCAACAGGTGAGGAGACCCAAGAAGAAGCACTGGGGGTTGTGTTTACTGAGCTTTCCAATACCTGACGTAACACACCACCAAGGCTGTCTTATGGCGGCTCAGAACAACCCCAGAGTTCTCCATGAATAAGTAGGCTCCAATGGAGACCAATAAAAAGGTAAATTCTCCAAAAACTGTCTTGCATGACCCGGAGGCTGATCCATCGTCAGGTACAGTGATGAAGTAGATTCTAGGGGACAGCCAACAACATTTAAAAGAGCTCCACCCTCAATGCCAAACATTCCTATAACCAGTAACAATTCCACGTTGCTGAAACCACCACCACCTTTTGATACCACCAAAAAGCAAAAATATTGGAAATAGATGGCCTGCTTTGATGAAGACATTTGGAGATTTCATTGATGCACTTGAAGAGACCAATAACTGAAAGATGATCAAGTATCTCAAAAATCTTGCTGGTGATGGTTTGAAAGAAGTCATATAGAATATGCCAAGAACTGATGAAGAGGTCATGTACCATCAGATTAAAAATGCTTTAAATTTCAAGTTCAATCCAGTTTCAAATGTTGATTATGAACTATACATTTTCAGTCAAGAATGTCAAAGAATTGGTGGAACCATCAATGAGTTTGTGAGAAGGCTCAATGTACTCATCAAACATTGTAAGTTAATGAATTTAATGATGAAGCTCTCCATCTCAGAGTTATTGATGGATGCTTGTACAATTCATTCAGACTATGAATGCTAAGAGAAACTCTTAGTCTAGAGTGAGTGTTGAAGGATGCCAGAGCTGAAGAATGTGCAGAGAGACAAGCTGCTGACATAGAGGCCGAAGGTGCCTAGAGTGAGTCAGCCATGAGTGTGAAAAATATTATGAATAAAGATTGAAGGACACAAAGTGATGTCTACATGTAAAAAGAAGTTGTGTTTTATATGGCGATTTTCATTTCCCGCCATTATGCAGATATGTAAAGGCTATGGGAAAGGGAACCACTTTGCGACGATGTGTAAAGCGAAGAAAAAAGTAAGCGCATCACGGCGCAAAGACAAAATGGCCACCAGAACATTCCAAAAGCAATGTTCGATGCACGCCCACAAGGTCAAGTGGCGCCATCAGTTGAGGCAAATTGATACTAAACAAAGTCAGTTGTCTTCTCAATCATCATTGCACAGTTCATCCATTTCAACAACAAGTGAAAGCGAAGAAAATTATTGTGTCATGTCAATGTTTGTTTAACAAAAAATATGCACATGTTGAGCTGGTTGCATGGGAAGAAAAATGTCAGTCAAAGAAAGTTGACTTGCTAAAATGGCCAGATCATACAAACACTGTCCAAAGATTACATTGAAAATAGATGCTTGTTCGATACCTTTCATAATTGATAGTAGTGCATCGATAAACATAATGCCTGAAGAGAAATATAATGTATTTCTCCTTTACCGCGGCTTACGGCGCCGAAGACCAAACTGTATACTTGGGCGGCATCAATGCCCATAAAATGTCACATGCCTGTTTACGCAGCTTCAGTATAGCTGCTGATATGGGACTGATTCCTGTGAATTAAAACATGAATTCTCATAAAAAAATAGTAAGTTAATTCCCTTTGTTGTTTCATGGTGTTGGAAAACGTATAACTATAAAAGTAAATTGCATATTAATGAGGATGTCCGTCCTGTTGGTTAGACACATAGACTAACTGCTTTTCATTTACACAAAGCTGATGAAAAAGAACTTGAATCATTACTTAAGCATGATATTATTAAGCAATCCACTGGTCCAAAACTATGGGTTTCTCCCATCGTAGTAGTGCCTCAAAAGGACAGTGAAGGAGCTGTACGCATATGTGTTGACAAGCATCAGGCAAACAAAGCAATTGAACAAGAATTACATCCAGTTCCACACATTGCTGACACGATACCACAATTAAATGGTGGCAGGCTTTTTTCTAGACTTGATTTTAATGAAAGTTATCATCAGTTGGAACTTAAAGAAAGAAAAAAGCAGGTACATTACAACCTCTTTTTCACATGTTGATTTGTTAAGATACAAGAGACTTGGGCCCATATTTCTACTTTTTGGCGCATACCAGCGCCAGCGCTGGGTTGGGTCAAAAGATTTACCGCCAGCAAACGCCATTCCAATGCACCAGGCAGGTGCCTTATTTATGGATTGACGTTAGCCGGCGCTGCGGGCTGGTCAGAGTAAAAAAAAAAAAATGACTTCAACCTGGCAGCACCGGCGTAGGGAAGAATGGGGGTTGTGCATCAAAAAATGGTGCAGGTCAGCTTAGAGTCAAAAATCATGTCTCTAACCGGACTTGTGCCATTTGTGGACGCACAACCCCCATTGAAATGACTCCTGTCTTAGCAAAGACGGGAGTCTTGCACCCCTGCCCAATGGCCATGCCCAGGGGACTTCTGTCCCCTGGGCATGGCCATTGGGCACAGTGGAATGTAGGGGGACCCAAGTTAGGCCCCCCCATTCCACTTTAAAAAAAAATACTTACCTCAACTTACCTGGCATGGGTGTCCTCCAGGGGTGGGTGGGGTGTCAGGGGGTGTCCCTGGGGGCAGGGAAGGGCACCTGTGGACTGCTTCCAAGCCCACAGGTCCCTAAACGCCTGCCCTGACCCAGGCGTTAAAAAACGGTGGTCATCAGGCTGTGTGCTATTTTTTAAGGCCCTCCCCCTGCCGTGCGTCAAAATGACGTGGAAGTATAAATAAGGCGCACAGGTGTTTAAGTCATTTTTTGGATGGGAACGCCTACCTTGCATGTCATTAATGCAAGGTGGTTTCCCGCATCCAGAAAATGGGACACACTGCTGAATTTTGATGTTCGGAGGCTCGGGCGTCAAAGTAGAAATATGGTGTTAGGTTTGAGCCGAATTTGCGTCAAAAATGTTGACGCAAACTCGGCGCAAACAGAGTATAAATATGCCCCTTGGTTTGGTGTGTCATCAGCTGCAAATTTTTTCCAAGATGTCATTTAACGTATCATATAGACAGGGGCGTAGCTTGAAAGCATCTGCACTCAACTATTTACCTTAAAATACATTTATTACCTCCCCCTGAAGCTACTCCCTTGCACACAGTCTGTTGTGAATGCATCCAATTATAGCAATGGCATGTTAGTTTTTGCAACTACATAGAAGAAGTACAATAGAGCTCTCACACAAGCATCTACTTTCACAAACTCTGGGTGTACTCACAGGTAATCAGTGCTCACAGATAATAAACCCATCTTACATGTGACAAGTATTTCCAAGTGGTGAACCTAAAAGGGAAGAAGCACCCATCTCCCCTACATCCAATCATAAGAATGAAATAACTAGCACATTTTTAAGGCACACACCACTACCACAAAAGATCCTTCAGCAATGAATATCTTCATGAGAAATGTTCATTCCCAATCATTTCCTTCTACAGATAGTCCTTGACCAGTTTTATCTTCAAAAGGAAAGTTTTATTTCAAACTAAGGCCTTCATTATGACATTGGCGGTAAATGGCGCTTACCGCCGGGGTGATGGCTGCCAACATACCGCTGCGGTGGTGAATATCCGTTTGCCGTATTATGACACACACACACCAAACTGACACAAATCCGCCAGCCCATAGGTCAGTGGTAAAGTGTCGGTACGAACACCGTTACACCAACAAAACAAAGTCCAACACATTATGACCCACAAATCACCACAGCGGACATTCAATGGTGGTAAACAGTCGGCAGTACACACCGGCAAGCTCAGAGTGGCCACCCAAATACAAAACAACACAACATAGGCCAAAACAAAAATCACATACCTGACACTGATACACACACCACACACAGCCACCCATAGCACTATAAAACACCCACCCACATTACACACCACCCTTTCCGAATACCAAAAAGGGCCACGAGACTAACACGAAGACCACTGAGACAACAACACACACACACGCCACAAACACCCATACATTCGTCACGCACCCGACATCCCACACCCCACCACTTAACACCCTGTGTACAACACACACCACACAACACCCATGTCCCCACTAAGGCATCCCCGTTTCACATATGATGAGTTGCGGGTCATGGTCGAGGAAATAGGGTAGAGCCACAGCTGTTTGGAGTACAGGTACAGCAAATATCCATTGCCAGGAAGATGGAGCTAAGGCGGAGAATCGTGGACAGGGTGAATGCCGTGGGACAGCATCCAAGAACAAGTGGCGACATCAGGAAGAGGTGGAACGACCTACGGGGGGAAGGTACGTTCTGTGGCAGCAAGGCAGCAGCTCGCAATCCAGAGGACTGGCGGTGGACCCGCAACTCCTCTCCCACAGCTCACAGCATAGGAGGAGCAAGTCTTGACAATACTGCATCATGAGGGACTCACTGGAATAGTCGGAGGACTGGACACTGGTGAGTAGACATTTAATACATATCGGCATGCCATCTCACCCCCTCACCCTGACTCTCATCACTCCACTCCATCCCACCCACTGCACCTACACATCTGACTAACCCCAATGCCAAGCCCTGCATGCTATACCAATGCATGGACAGCCCTCCCAGCCCTACATGGACACCCATCACCAAAGCATGCACAACATGGAGAACTAAGAATCGCACAGTACATCATCATACATAAACAAAGGTGGCAGGGCAACACCAACAATAGAGAGGAAGCAAGGGATGTACAATATGTCACAGACATGAAGTATAATACATCACTTACATCCCCACAGGTGCCCCAGCCAAACTCATCGGCGAGGAGGTACCACGACTATCTAGTCCCCCAGCAGAAGATGCCCCCAGTGATGACAATAACTCTGGGCTTCAGGATCTGGATGAACTACCTGGCCCATCAGAGACCACTGGTCAGTTGGCCACCCTAGCCCACTCACAGTCCCCATAGAGCCTCCCTCATGAGTATCCAACACCACAGCACCCACCCAACGTCCCCACACCTCTGTCCCCAGGACACGTTAATCAGAAGTGTACCCACCTGTACAGGGACCCCAGTCCACACCTCACCCTAAGACAATCAGGGACCTAGGGTCAGTGGTAGTGCGCACACCGTTCAGGGGACAGAGGCACAGGAGAACATGGACACTGAAAGGACCGCTGTTCGCCTGAGGGAGGACAGGGCAAGGGATCCGACTCTCCAGGAGGCACTCACTAATGTCCTGGGGGCTTACCAACAATTCCAGGACAAGATGGGCCAGATCCTTACCAACATGCAGGAGAACAAGCGGTTGCAGGAGGTACCCATCAGGAGATCAGGGAGGATTTGCAAGCCCTCAACACCACCATGGTCTAAACAGCAGGGGTGTTGGCAGATATGGCCAACATCATGAGGGAATGGCCAGCACACCAGCGGGCCTCTCCCACTAGCCAGTCTGCTTACCAGCACACCACTTCTGCTGCAGCTAGTGGGCAGGAGGCCCTGCCACACGACCCACAGGCCACCAGCACCCTTCCTCCTGCAGAAGGTGAACCACTCCGCAAATGTTCCCTGCGACCCAGAGATAAGCCAGAGACACTTGCCAAGACCACCACCAGGAAATGAGACCCTCCTGAATGTCCCCCTTGTGCCCCACCTTGTCCACTTTGAACTGCCTTTGCTCTCCTTCCTATGGCCCCTTGGACACTGGACCCGTGCTACAAACAGACTGGAACAATACCCTGGAGTTTCCTCAACCATCACCCCATTCCATTTCATTTTTCCATCAATTATTTGCACTACAATAAACATCCTTGAACACAACTTGAGTGAAAGTGTTTTATCTGATGAAAATGTGCATATATATGGAAACAGTCACATCATGTGCAAATGATCTGAACAATGTGATAGCATACATTTAATGACCTGTATCTGTCTGTAGTCATCACATCAGTGCACAGTTGTTACATCACCAACATCTGCAAAATGAGAAGCCACAGGTGACAGTAAGTAGAGATGCAAAGGAATTGAATGCCATCCTGCTACAGCCACACAGAAAACATCAGTAATCAGAGGAATGGTCAGTTCCACTGTCTCACCTGTGTGTCATTGGAAGTATTGACGTATAACTAATGTTCTGTTGCCTACATCCTCATCCTCTGCCTCCTCATCCTCACTGTCCTCAGGGTCCACTGCTGCCACTGGGGCATTTCCAGTCTCCTCCTCCTGCAGATAAGGCATATTTCATCTGAGGACTAAGTTGTGCAACATGCAGCATGCCACTTCTGTCTGGCAGACCTTCTCGGGTGAGTAGCACAGGGATCCACCGGTTAGATGGAGGCATCTGAACCTGCCCCTCAGGAGGCCGAAGGTCCTTTCAATAATTCATCTGGTTCGCCCATGTGCATCATTATAACGAATCTCAGCCCCTCTCCTGGCATTCCTCACAGGGTTCAGGAGCCACTACAGGTTTGGGTAGCCAGAGTCACCTGCAAGTATTGAGGGACAAACATTAGCCTTACGCAATGGTATAGGGTTAACACCAGAAGGCATTCACTGACATACTTTGAGTGGGGAGTCAGGCTCACCAATTAGCCACACCCTATGCCTCTGTCGTTGTTTCATTACATTTGGGATGCTGCTATTCCTCAGGATGAACCGCGTCATGCACCGACCCAGGATACTTGGCAGTGATGTGGGAGATGTACTGGTCAGCCAGGCACACCATTTGCACATTGAGTGAGTGAAAACTCTTCCAATTCCTGAACACCTGTTCATTCTGGCAGGGGGCGACAAACGCAACATATGTACCGTCAATCGCCCCAATAATATTGGATATATGTCCCATTGCATAGAATCCTGCCTTCACAGTGGTCAAATCTTCCACCTGGGGGAAAGCAATGTAGCTGCACATGTGTTTCACCAGGGCAGACAAAACCCTTGCTAGCACGATTTAGAACATTGGCTGTGACATTCCTGCTGCCAAGCCCACTGTCACTTGGAAAGAACCAGTTGCCAGGAAATTGAGCACTTCAGATGGGATCCTATTGGGATGACGGATAGCTGATATCAGATCAGGCTCCAACTGAGCACACAGCTCTGTGATAGTGGCCCTGTCCAGTCTATAGGTGAGTATTATGTGCCTGTCCTCCAGTGTAGCCAAGTCCACAAGGGGTCTGTACACGGGGGCTTGCCTCCTCCTCCTCCGATTCCTCCACAGTGGTAGGTATGTAAGGGACACAAAAGTGAGTAGGCTGTCACAATTTTAACAATGGAACCACCATCTCAGTGTACATAGAGCACTAATGTGATGGGACAATGGGAATGGCAATGTATGTACAAATTATAGAAACGACGCAGTTTATCCGAATATTGTTCACCATCATAAAATGGCAACTGCCAGTCCTGTATGTAGGGACAGGTGGAAGTAAGGTAACTCCGCTGGTGTTGCTCGTCATGGCGGAAGGCAGTCTTGCACCGCCGTGCTATTCCTCATTGGATAACATGGGGCTCTATGGACTACAGTGGCAAATGGGGATCACCGGCGGCGGTGACGGTGTACACCGCCGCAGGCATGACCGCCACTTTCTGTCTATACCCTCACTTGTTTCCTGACTTTCCACAGGACAACACCTACACTGTGTGTGCTGCTGTGACCTGTGTCTGGATCCTGCCTTGGCCTGTTTGACTGTGGAAAGGGCCCCGGCCTTCACATCAGAGGAATTCTAGGGTTTGGTGGATGGGGTCCTTCCCCAGTCTGAGCCACTGTGGGGGCCTACAGACCAACAGGTGAGTACACCTTGGGCACAATGCATGTGACAAGGTTGCATGGAGATGTGCATCCTGCATCGTGTCATTTGGGGGGGAGGTATGTCTGGTGGTAGTGTACATGGTGGGTGCTGGGTGATGTGTGTGCCAATGGGGATGGAAGTGGATTTGTGGGCGATATGTGTGACAGGCTGGATTGTATGTGCAATGGTGTCCTCCTGTCTGTGTTTCCTCTGCAGGTCAGCGCCCATCAGAAGAAGGGATTGTGGTGTGCCATTGACAAGGGTGTGTGGACCCTGGGGGTCTACAGCAGGCGGAGCACCCACTGTAGGAAGAGATGGGAGGACCTGAGATGCTGGGCCCGAAAGACCGTGGAGGCCCAGCTCGGGATGGCCTCCCAACGAGGGTGGGGGGTGCCCATCGGAACCCGACCCCTCTGATGGTCCACATACTGGCAGTGGCCTACCCAGAGCTGGATTGGTGCTTAAGGGCATCACAGCAGCCACAAGGGGGTGAGTACAGTGTGCGTTACAACTATGATTGGTAGGTGGCATGTGATCCTGGTAGTGGATGTCAGTTAGTGGGTGCCCCTTAATGCCAGCTCAGAGATCGCAGCGTGAGAGTAATGGTTGTATTGCTAAATCTGGTAACCTAGCTAGGTTGCATTCCATGTCAGACAGGGCTTAGTGACTCCCAGGAGGGGTGCAGTTGGTGGGGTTTGGCTCACATCTTGCTGTGGTAGCTAGCCAATGGAATGCCAGTGCGATGCATGGTGCTCAATCCTGATCCCTGTGTGTGACGGTGATGTGTATGCCATCTGTGGTGTTGTTGCTGCAATTGATCCAGTGCTCCCTTTCTCCCCCCGTTTTTTCTTCTGTCATCCTGTCCATGTGTGCATTAGCATCATCTGGTGGAGGAGCAGGGGCACCGGTGACAGAGGGAGCTGCATCCCACAGGACCCAGGAGGCAGAGTCCACCGACGCCGAGGGGACCAGTGGGACGGAGGGCAAAGGGAGCACCACAGCGGAGACAGGAGGTGACAAAACTGACTCTGCTCCCTACTCCGATGGAAGCTCCCTGGTGGTGGTGGACACCTCTGGGACCACCCCAGATACATATACAGCTGCCACCCCCATACCAGCACCGCCCTCCCAGTAGCCTCTCACCGAGTTGCCCGTGCCCGCTCACCCAGGAGGGTGGGCATCTCCTTCACACCAGGCACCTCAGGCCCTGCCCCAGTGAGCCCTGCTGCCCTCATTGCGGAGGCTATTGACTTCCTGAGATCCATCTCTGTAGGCCAGTCAACCATTGTGAATGCCATCCAGGGGCTGGCATCTCAGATGCAGCAATGCAATGCATTCCTGGGGGGCATTCAAGGTGTATTGACGGCCCAACAGAGATCGTTCCAGGCTCTGGCCTCCTCTCTGAGGGCAGCTCGTGCCCCTTTTCCTACTGTCCCCCCTCCAGCTACCACTTCCCAGTCCCAATCTCCTCAACCCCAACCCATCCCATGCACACATACAGACAAGCATACACACAAAACATCACAAAAGAGTGGCACAGACAAACACAGTCTGCACACTTCAGGCCACAAGCACTCACACAAACAACAGACAGTTGCACACACAACAACATCCACTGCCTCCACTGTCTCCCCTCCTCCTACTCCCTCACTGTCACATCCGAACTCTCACCTGCATGCACTGCATCAACAGCCACCACCACCACCACCATCACCACACCAAGCAGCACACACACCTCACTTGCAGACACCTCCACAACATCCATCCAAGCGTCCCCTGTGTCCTCTCCCACCATGTCTGTCCCCTTCTAAGAGACACAAATGCATGCACTCAGACACCCAACAGCCATCCACCTCACATCAGCATACTGCCCATGCACCTGCACCCATGTCCAGCAGACATACACCTCCAACAACCACTCCCTCAACCTCCACTCCCATCCCTCCTCCCTCATCTCACCCCACCGTCCCTAAGAAGCTTTTCCTTGCCCAACTTGACCTCATCGTTCCCCCTCCAACCCTCTGTCCTGCCGGTAAGAGCAGGGTCACAACGACCGAGCCCAGCACCTCAGCTAAACAGTCCACGGGGACAGTGGAGGCACCTCCTAGTCCTGGAGGCAAGAAAGGAAAGGATCCCACTCCATCAGCCAAGAGGGGGAAGGATCCCACTCCACCACCCAGGAAAGGGAAGGTTCCCACTCCACCAACTAAGAGAGGCAAGAGGCCCCCTCCAACAGCAGTGGGCAAGAAGCTCTCACCTCCAGCAGAGGCTGGCAGGGTTTCACCTCCAACAGCAGTGGTCAATGAGCCCTCACCTCCAGCTGGGACACAGCAGCCCTCACCTCCAGCTTGGACACAGCAGCCCTCACCTCCAGCTTGGACACAGCAGCCCTCACCTCCAGCTTGGACACAGCAGCCCTCACCTCCAGCTGTGACACAGCAGCCCTCACCTCCAGCTGGGGCACAGCAGCCCTCATCTCCAGCTGGGGCACAGCAGCCCTCATCTCCAGCTGGGACACAGCAGCCCTCACCTCCAGCTGGGACACCGCAGCCTTCACCTCCAGCTGGGACACAGCAGCCCACACCTCCAGCTGGGACACAGCAACCCTCACATCCAGTTGGGACACAGCAGCCCGCACCTCCAGTTGGGACACAGCAGCCCGCACCTCCAGTTGGGACACAGCAGCCCGCACCTCCAGTTGGGACACAGCAGCCCGCACCTCCAGCTGGGACACAGCAGCCCGCACCTCCAGCTGGGACACAGCAGCCCTCACCTCCAGTTGGGACACAGCAGCCCTCACTTCCAGCAGAGGGCAGGTAGGCCACCCTCCAGGGACAAGGAGCCCCCTCCAGAACCAGTGGGCAAGTTCCCCACCTCAGAGACTGTGACCTTGCACTCCCCAGCAAAGTGAAATGGGCAAGGAGACCCCTCCAGAACCAGTGGGCAAGTTCCCCACCTCAGAGACTGTGATCTTGCACTCTCTAGCAAAGTGAAATGGGCAAGGAGCCTCCTTCAGAACCAGTTGGCAAGTTCCCCACCTCAAAGACATTGACCTTGCACTCCCTAGCAATGTGAAATGGGCAAGAAGCCCCCTCCAGAACCAGTGGGCAAGTTCCCCACTTCAGCTGAGGTGCCCCCACCCCTCTTCCTACTGAAGTGCCTGTCTATTCCCAACATGATGCCCCTGCACAGTGTAGTGTGGATTACGTCAGGGAACGAGTTGGGCCTTGGACTGTGCCCTGTGGCCATGTGGGCCTTTTGTACTTTGGACTGGCCATTGGCCTTTTCTGAACAGTGACTCATGTATTTCTTGTCACATGGACAATATGGTGGCTGTTAGCATCAAATTACACTATCAGTTCTGGATAGAGGTTGTCCTTGCATTATTATGACGTGTGTCCTGTGAGACCGGTTTTCCACTGCAGCTGGTTGTGTGTATGGTGAGTGTGTGAATGGTGTGTGTGTGTTGGTCACTCTCCTTTTCCTCCCTCCCTTGTGTGCTAGGCGGCTGTACTCACCGTTGTCGTCTTCGTCGGCGTTGGTGTTCCAGGTGGAGCATGGCATAGAAGAGCATCGAGAAGACTTGAAGTTCCCGTTCCATGGCGGCGATGGTCTTCTCTGTGTCTCTGATGGTGAGTCTTTTGTCTTCTGTTTCCACCAGGCTTTTGATGAGGTTAGTACCGCCCCGGAAATCGTGGCGGTTTGCTATGACTTAATATGGTAGGTGGTACCTTGTCTTCTGCCTGGCTGTTGATGGCTACCGCCGTGGTCAGTGGTGTTAACACCCTGATGGTTGGTGTGGTATATATGGTGTGGTATATTGGCAGTCTATGGGAGTTATCACCTCCATGGTCATAATTTGGCGGCAATTACCGCCAGCCTGTTAGCAATATTGCATCCACTTTAACAGTCACCACCAATGTCATAATGACCACCTAAGTACTTTCGTGTTCAGGATTATCAATACTTCATTATCTTCTTATTGTAGATTTCCAATTGGTCATATATGAAATTCAATCTTCAAACAATCCATAGTAGGAGTTGATTTCCCACTATAAGTGAAATTCTATTTTTTAACAATCCAAAAATTGGGGTTGATTTCCAGCCAGCCAATGTTTTATCAATCTGGGATTATCTCTGTGACTTCATAAGGTAAATATACCACTCAATTAGAATGAGTATGCTACCATAGCCATCAATCTTCATCTAAAATAAATTGTGTTGTTCGAAACCTGCATACCTCCCGTGTCTGAGTCTGACAACCGTTACCATATCACAAGACAGTATCGGATAAAATAACCAGCGGTGAGTATGCTTATCTGTGGCGTAATATCTGATGTAGAGGCTTGAAATAAAACTTTCCTTTTGAAGATAAAAGAAGTTAAAGCTGGTCAAGAACTTTCTGCAAAAGGAAATGATTGAAAATTCCTCTCACACAAGTAAGTTGTTTAGTCAGTGATGAAGGTTTGACTTTGAATGCTGAAAAGTGTGAGTGCAACAAGACAAAAGTAAAATTCTTAGCCATATCTCTTCTGATGGGGGAATGAAACCTGATACTGCAAAATTACAAGCTCTGTCAAATGCTGATCCCCCGACAAGATGTTTCAATGGTATGTTCTTTTCTAGGCATGGCCAGTTACTGTTCAAGGTACATACAAGACTTTGCCACAGTTAGTGCTCCATTACAAGAGTTGACAAAGAAGAATCTTTCTTTTCATTGGTCACAAGAATGTGAGAGAAGTTTCAAGAGAATCAAACACACAATTGAAAATGCTACTGAAATGACCTACTTCAATCCAAAACTTCATAGAGAGGTTATTGTTGACGCTAGCACGGTCGGGTTAGGCTCTATTCTTTCACTGCATAGAGGACGTCCAAATGCTTGACAGCATTTTGTGGCCTGTGCTAGTATAGAAGTTTGTCCCAAATAGAACATGCTTACTCACAACCCAAGAAGGAAAGCTTGGCTGTGATATGGGCTAGTGAACATTTCCATGTATTCCTGTACGGAAAGCCTTTTTCGCTGGTAACTGATCACCAAGCTTTACTGACCATCTTTGGCAGTCCAAAAGCTAAGATGCCTTTTCACATTGATCGATGGGGAATCTGATTGCAAGAATACGATTATACAATTGTGCATCATCCAGGAAAGAACCAGAATCCTGCTAGCTACTTTTCAAGAGTGCCTATACAAGGTGACGGTACTGTATCCAAGACGGCTGAGGCCTACATTAATTTGATCCTCAGGTCAAGTGCACTAGCTGCTATATCATGAGCCCAGATTATCACTGCCACGAGCCAGGATAGTAACATGCTGAACGTAAAAGACAGAAGTACACATCAGTCATGGAACAAACACATTCAACCTCTCAATAATGATGGTGAATATCAAAAATACAATAATGTCAAAGATGAATTGTCATTAACTCAGGAAAGAGTTATACTGCGAGGGTCAAGAATCCTGATTTTGGAGAGTCTGCGACAAAAAGTAATTGAAGTGGCTCATGAAAGACATTATGGCATCATTGCCACAAAGAGAGCTCTCAGAGACCGAGTTTGGTTTCCATACATAGATGAAAGAGTTGAAAAGGAATGCTAGTCCTGTCTCATATGCAATTGCCTTGTGACCTGTGTTACTGCACATGCTCTGAACATGTCAGAACACCCTAGACATGCATGGGAGAGAATAGATATTGAGTTATTTGGTCCACTTGATAATGGACATCATTTAATGGTCTTTGTAGATAAATATTCACCTTTTCCTTTGGTTGAAGATCTCTCATCCCCGACTCAGGAACCAAGTTATTGAAAAACCAGGTGGCATATTCACGACATAGGGCATTCCAGCAATTGTGAAGTCTGGTTATGGCCCGCCCTTTAACAGTAAGAATTCAAAGAATTTTTGGAGCATCTGAACATCAAACATCAAAAGATTACACCTTTATGGCTGCAGACCAATGGACTTGTTGAGGAGCTCAATTTGAAAACATCACTTAATTCTGCTCTATGAACTGTTGCAGAACTGACCCTGAGTGTAGGCTGAGTCTTGCCAATTCAACCTGCACGCACGCCAGTCAACCACAGTCTTAGTTAAAAAGTGTCATAGGTTTATTGCATTGTACAATGCGGTGTGACACACTCAGCAGCGGTCTCAGAATGTGTCACACGTATTTATACACTTCGCCGAACACGTATTTATACACTTTTTGCAGGTTACATATGGTTGGCAGGAATGTTCAAGGCAGCTCAGATCGTAAATCAAATGTATTGTAGGAACGTGAGTAACAGAGAGATGGGCTCTGGTGTGTTCCTGTGACCCTTGAGAGACCCCAGAGCCTGCTATTCGTCTTGTCTGACTCAAACCACATTCCAAGCAGCCCTTCAGTCTCCCAGCGCGAGAGGCTGGCAGAGAAAGCAAAGCAGGTGTGTGCACATATGCATGTAGTCAAAGGTTCAATAGGTCACAGTACCAGCAGTCTCACTGATGCAGGGGTCCAACAGTTCATTACACTGGAGTTTGATAGTTCCTTTAATTTTCTATCTCAGAACTTTTCGTTCGACACCCCACTCAACCACAGGCAAAAGTCCTGCAAGTTTGATGTTTGGGAGAGCAATAACAACCAAGTTACTTCAATGGACACCAAGAGAGACAAAAGTGAAAACATGATTCACGTAAGGGACTTGGTTAACAAGCAGAAAATGAAAGCTTATGCAGACAAAAGGCAACATACAAAGGACATCTCATTTAGGAAAGGAGATTTTGTGACTGTCTGAGAGATATGCAAGAGAAAATCTGATACTCCCCATGATGATGAACTTTTCCAAATGGTGTCTATCAAGGGACTCATGGTGACTGTCCAGTGCCCTGGGAAGACTGTTACTAGAGACTCTTCTCACTTTAGGCCTGTGATTCATTGGTCTTCAATTTGAAATGATGAAAAAAAAAGACTGCTGACTCTTTACCATCTTTAGCAATCTCTGACACTCTAGATGTCGGCTTCCAGCTTCCAGTAGGCAGATTGGGTGGTATGATCAAAGCGCCAAGAAAGCTGATTGAAGAGATATAGCTGTAAATGTTTTTATATATATGTCTATTGATTGTATGAAATTTAATTTTTGAATTAACAGAGGAGAAGTTGTAGTGTCTTGTATGTTTTAAGACCGAACCTCTCTGGCTCTAAATGGACTCTGTATCAGTGTGATGTAAGCGCTAGAATAGAATGTAGTGAAAGCTTGGTTTAGAATGTGGGAGTTCACAGGTACATGCAAAGGATTAAAGGTGTGTGATTTACAACTGTGTGTGTTGCGGAGTCATTAGTGGGTACCAAGGCTTGGGAGGATGCTACAGTGGACTACCTTTTTTTTAAGGCATGTGTGGATCACGGGTCATGGGTTGGTCTGAAGTCTATTTGATCAGATACATGGGGCTTTGTGACCAATATATTTTGTGAGTAGGTGTTCTTAAAAGCTCATGTTTTAAAACAAAGGAAGTGTATTCCACTGAAATTTATATTTAGAAAAACACAGAAAAGATATAGTACTGAGGAAGTGACCACATCAAGGGTTTAGGTGTAGGGATAGTATCAGTGTTTAGGGTGAGGGTGTAGATTGAAGAGTTGACGTGGGTAATTTCCTGGGAATATACTATAGCGCTTTAAAAAGTCAGGGGCATATTTATACTCCGTCTGCGCCGAATGTGTGTCAAAAATTTTGACGCACATTCAGTGCAAACCTTGCCCTGTATTTAAACTTTGATGCCCGAGGACGACAAAATTCTGCTGCGTGCGTAATTTTTTGGATGCGGCAACCCACCTTGCGTTAATTATATGCAAGGTAGGCGTTCCCGTCCAAAAAATGACTTAAACGGCCGTGCTTTGTATTTATGCTTTCAGGCAAAAATGGCCAGGAGTCGGAGCGGGAAAATGACGCACAGCCCGATTTGCGCCATAATTTAACACCTGGGTCAGGCATTAAAATGGGGCAAACACACCTGTATTTAATCAGAACACACAGAAGCAACATCAGAGCAGCAAAAGGGAGACACGGAGGTGATTCTTATCCAGCGTTCACGCAGACGCAGAGCCCAGCAGCTACAACAGCAGCTACCACAACACCAGCAGGGACCCCAAAGGCAGCGCAGGAGAGGATATTCCACCCCAGAACAACCCTTCAGGGCCTCAGGGAACACAACATCATCCAGAGGTACAGGTTGAACTGGCAGGCCATTCAGCAGCTGCTGCGCAACATTGAGCCGCAGTTGGCATCCACTTTGCTGACACCCGCACCATCCCAACAGAAACCCAGCTGCTTGCCGTACTTCACATGCTGGCAAGTGGCTCTTTTCAAACAACTGGCGCCCTGGTTGCCGGAATATCACAGCCATCATTCTCTGCCTTTTTGCCCAAAGTACTGGATGCCATCATTGGACTTACACCCCGCCACATCCGCTTCCCTAACACACTGCAGAAGCAGCAGGAAACAAAACAGGGGTTTTATCTCATTAGTGGCTTCCCACACATCCTTGGTGCAATCGACTGCACACATGTACGCCTTGTGCCACCTGCTGCAACTGAACACCTATACCGCAACAGGAAGCACACACATTCTATCAATGTGCAGGCCATTGTCGATCACCAAGGATTGATCACCAACATCGTGGCTAAATATCCTGGGAGTGTCCATGACTCATTCATCTTCCGTCACTGCACCATCAATGAACACTTCCAGGATGGACGGTATGGCAATGAACTACTTGTTGGTAAGTACAGAAACCTACTTATATGCACACCTCATAGCAACCCTCTAGGACACACAACACATTCACCACAACAGCAACATGGTGACAGGAACACACTGAGGTTGTGACACCGCTAGCCATGTTTCTTAGGTCACCATTGAACCTGTCACACATCTGAAATTAGTGTACAGTCTAATGTTAAGACGTCAAAGATCACAACGTTTGAGGTGGGTTGCCTAAATGTCACCTTGCAAATTGTAAGTGTCTCAATGGTGTTTACATTAATCCATTGCATAAGTCTAAAGGTATGGGTTGTCCAGGGTACATTGATATGAACGTGTTAACAACACTGTCAATCTTAACCTGAGTATGGAACTATCATCTCACTCCCAGTGAAGACACAGGGACACCTGTATCACAAGTCACAATGCTAGGGAGGGCACACTGTACTGAAAATCCCAAAACATACTGCTGACAACCGGTTAGCAGCCAAACACTCATTCAGCCAAGGAAACACCACAATGCAGATGGTACATCCTACAAGCCTAGGATGCGACATAATAACACAAAAGAGTCACAGACAACACAAGACAACAACTGCCATGAAAGGTGATTTCAACAAGGCTAGCTACATCAACATGATCCCATTCATTTTCTCTTGCAGCTGATCAGGGGTATGGCATCCAGCCATGGATAATGACACCTATTGGCAACCCGAGTACTGCAGCTGAGCGTGCCTACAATGACGCACATAGGAGGACACGCACCATAGTTGAGAGGACCTCTGGCATCCTCAAGTCAAGATTCCGGTGCCTCGACATCACTAGTGGTAGCCTCCTATATTCCCCGGAGATGGTCTGTAAGATCATCGTAACATGTGCTATTCTGCACAACATTTGCATAAAGAGGAACATTCCCCTCCTGGAACCTGAGCCACACATGCCTGAAGAGGAGGAAGAGGAGGATGGTGACCTGCAACATGAGGGGGAACAACAGAACACGGCCGCTGGTTTACGCAGGCGGCAAGATATCGTGAACAATTTCTTTTAAATATAATCACCATCACCACTTTATGAACTAATTTAAATAAACACCTATAACAATCACCATATCATCGTTTGGCTATTCATTTTTGCACACCTTCATCTCTAACTATCAGAATAAGAGTGTTGCCTCATGGAGCATTGCTGATATACCGATTAGGACACTGAAAATCCCAGAGCAAATGTGATGCGTATCATACAATAGTCACATACACACACACTGTAAATGACATATATCCTGTACATTTCACCTTTGAAGGGCAATAGCAGAGGACCACACCTATTTCACACATACATGTTGAAATCATGGCTCATCGCAGCATATGGCTCACAACTAAGACACCATCACTCAATAAGGGGAAAACAAGCCTCATACATGAGGCAGTCGATGTGCTTTTGCATCAGTAACAGGAATGTCTGACCAGACCCTTGACAGCAATAAGTCCAACTGCATCCAATATTTGCAAGGACTATCTGTGACCAGAGTTCCATAGAAGCAGTGTAGGAGGCTGGCCTGGCTTGTAGTGGGTACCAAGGGGTACTTACACCTTGCACCAGGTCCAGGTATCCCTTATTAGTGTAGAGGGGTGTCTAGCAGCTTAGGCTGATAGAAAAGGTAGCTTAGCAGAGCAGTTTAGACTGAACTAGGAGACGAGTGAAGCTCCTACAGTACCACTAGTGTCATATGCACAATATCATAAGAAAACACAATACACAGATATACTAAAAATAAAGGTACTTTATTTTTATGACAATATGCCAAAAGTATCTCAGTGAGTACCCTCAGTATGAGGATAGCAAATATACACAAGATATATGTACACAATACCAAAATTATGCAGTAATAGCAATAGAAAACAGTGCAAGCAATGTATAGTCACAATAGATTGCAATGGGAGCACATAGGTATAGGGGCAACACAAACCATATACTCCAAAAGTGGAATGCGAATAACGAATGGACCCCAAACCTATGTGAGCTTGTAGAGGGTTGCTGGGACTGTAAGAAAACAGTGAGGGTTAGAAAAATAGCCCACCCCAAGACCCTGAAAAGTGGGTGCAAAGTGCACCTATGTTCCCCAGAGAGCACAGAAGTCGTGATAGGGGAATTCTGCAAGAAAGACCAACACCAGCCATGCAACAACGATGGATTTCCAGACAAGAGTACCTGTGGAACAAGGGGACGAAGTCCAAGAGTCACGATCAAGTCGGGAGTGGGCAGATGCCCAGGAAATGCCAGCTGTGGGTGCAAAGAAGCTGCCACTGGATGGTAGAAGCTGTAGATTCTGCAAGAATGACAAGGGCTAGAAACTTCCCCTTTGGAGGATGGATGTCCCACGTCGTGAAGAGTCGTGCAGAGGTGTTTTCGTGCAGAAAGACCGCAAACAAGCCTTGCTAGCTGCAAGGGTAGCGTTTAGGGTTTTTGGATGCTGCTGTGGCCCAGGAGGGACCAGGATGTCGCCAATTGCGTGAGGAGACAGATGGGGCGTCCAGCAAGACAAAGAGCCCACTCAGAAGCAGGCAGCACCCGCAGAAGTGCCGGAACAGGCACTACAAAGTGGAGTGAACCGGAGCTCACCCGAAGTTGCACAAGAGGGTCCCACGAAGCCGGAGGACAACTCAGGAGGTCTTGCAATGTATGTTAGAGTGCCGGGGACCCAGGCTTGGCTGTGCACAAAGGAAATCCTGGAAGAGTGCACAGGAGCCGGAGTAGCTGCAAAACACGCGGTTCCCAGCAATGCAGTCTAGCGTGGGGAGGCAAGGACTTACCTCCACCAAACTTGGACTGAAGAGTCACTGGACCGTGGGAGTCACTTGGACAGAGTTGCTGAGTTCAAGGGACCTCACTCGTGGTGCTGAGAGGAGACCCAGAGGACCGGTGATGCAGTTCTTTGGTGCCTGCGGTTGCAGGGGGAAGATTCCGTCGACCCACGGGAGATTTCTTCGGAGCTTCTAGTGCAGAGAGGAGGCAGACTACCCCCACAGCATGCACCACCAGGAAAACAGTCGAGAAGGCGGCAGGATCAGCGTTACAGTGTCGCAGTAGTCGTCTTTGCTACTTTGTTGCAGTTTTGCAGGCTTCCAGCGCGGTCAGCAGTCGATTCCTTGGCAGAAGGTGAAGAGAGAGATGCAGAGGAACTCTGATGAGCTCTTGCATTCGTTATCTAAAGAATTCCCCAAAGCAGAGACCCTAAATAGCCAGAAAAGGAGGTTTGGCTACCTAGGAGAGAGGATAGGCTAGCAACACCTGAAGGAGCCTATCAGAAGGAGTCTCTGACGTCACCTGCTGGCCCTGGCCACTCAGAGCAGTCCAGTGTGCCAGCAGCACCTCTGTTTCCAAGATGGCAGAGGTCTGGAGCACACTGGAGGAGCTCTGGGCACCTCCCAGGGGAGGTGCAGGTCAGGGGAGTGGTCACTCCCCTTTCCTTTGTCCAGTTTCGCGCCAGAGCAGGGCTGGGGGATCCCTGAACCGGTGTAGACTGGCTTATGCAGAAATGGGCACCATCTGTGCCCATGAAAGCATTTTCAGAGGCTGGGGGAGGCTACTCCTCCCCTGCCTTAACACCTTTTTCCAAAGGGAGAGGGTGTAACACCCTCTCTCTGAGGAAGTTCTTTGTTCTGCCTTCCTGGGCCAAGCCTGGCTGGACCCCAGGAGGGCAGAAACCTGTCTGAGGGGTTGGCAGCAGCAGCAGCTGCAGTGAAACCCCAGAAAAGGCAGTTTGGCAGTACCCGGGTCTGTGCTATAGACCCGGGGAATCATGGGATTGTCTCCCCAATACCAGGATGGCATTGGGGGGGCAATTCCATGATCTTAGACATGTTACATGGCCATATTCGGAGTTACCATTGTGAAGCTACACATAGGTAGTGACCTATATGTAGTGCACGCGTGTAATGGTGTCCCCGCACTCACAAAGTCCGGGGAATTTGCCCTGAACAATGTGGGGGCACCTTGGCTAGTGCCAGGGTGCCCACACACTAAGTAACTAAGCACCCAACCTTTACCAGGTAAAGGTTAGACATATAGGTGACTTATAAGTTACTTAAGTGCAGTGGTAAATGGCTGTGAAATAACGTGGACGTTATTTCACTCAGGCTGCAGAGGCAGGCCTGTGTAAGAATTGTCAGAGCTCCCTATGGGTGGCAAAAGAAATGCTGCAGCCCATAGGGATCTCCTGGAACCCCAATACCCTGGGTACCTCAGTACCATATACTAGGGAATTATAAGGGTGTTCCAGTATGCCAATGTAAATTGGTAAAATTGGTCACTAGCCTGTTAGTGACAATTTGGAAAGAAATGAGAGAGCATAACCACTGAGGTTCTGATTAGCAGAGCCTCAGTGAGACAGTGAGTCGTAACACAGGTAACACATACAGGGCACACTTATGAGCACTGGGGCCCTGGCTGGCACGGTCCCAGTGACACATACAACTAAAACAACATATATACAGTGAAATATGGGGGTAACATGCCAGGCAAGATTGTACTTTCCTACAAGCAGTACATAGACAGCACAAGTGTCACACATATGAGCAGCATTGCGCACATGACATTCCATGTACATGTCAGCCCATTTCCTAACTCCTGACACACCCATGCACCTGGTCACAGCCCACCTGTCTGAAGAGGCCCCTGGAATAGTAAGATGTGTACCCTGATATTCTCTCCTCTACACACACAGCATGTCAATAGCAATCCAGTGTGCTACACCCTTTCCTATGGTATACCATTGTCATAGAACATCTGACTGCATGGACGTCAGGTCAATTAATACACTGGCTTCTAATTTCCAAGCCCTGTTAGCACCTGTAGATTGCTTCCTGTGTGAAAATTTCTGTTGGCCATTAGAATGCAAATCTCACCTACAGGACTTGTGAGAAACAGATGCAGCCCACACCTGTGATCACCTCCATGCACCCCACCCATTTCAAGAAGCACTGCCCCTACTGATGCCTGGAACAGCATAGGAGTTGCTATTTTGTCAAATACACCGTTAAACATTGATACTAATTAAGCTGTGTAACACAGCCCTTGGGTTCATTTGTCACCTTCAAAAACACAGGACATACACAGTTTAACATGTCAACTGTCTAGTTCTTCCTCCAAACAGTCTTAGTCAGACCACTGATTATGTAACTTGTCAAATTGCTGGATCCTGATTCACCCTGCATCCTGTCAGCCTGACTGGCATCTGTATGTGCGTCACCCTAAAGTATCAGTGTGGCTACATATGTACCACACTTGCGTTAGCAAACCTCTCATTCATCAGAGGGTATTTGGGAATGTGCTTCTTCAATGCATACCCAAATACATTGTATAGCATCATCTACCTTTTAACTGTATCATATGAGTTAAATCCTCTGTAAAAACCAAAATTCATGGCCCATCCCTTGTCTGGGTCTCATTTATGCATGATTGACAAAGTGTGACAGTGTCCCAGGGCCGTATGCAGGGATTGGTAACGGGGCCTTCAGCAGCACCAGCAATCTCTGATAATGTCCATGAAAAATCCACACACGTCAGGACCCTGACAGTTCACACACACAATTACATTGCTCACAACATATTGATGGGCCGTGTGTGGTGAATAGCTGCAAGAATAATCACCACAGAGGCTATGATGTTCCCAGATGGTGTGGGAATTTCAGAGGCTAACCTGTGTACAAATGTTGTAATGACACCTGCCGGAACATGAGACCTGAGACATTATCTCACTCAGCACACCAAGGTTGCCCTGTTGACTGTCTCATTACACGTCTTTAGTGACAGGTTGGAACCATCCCCATGTAGGTTCTTATGTCCACATCCACTTTACTTGAGTACAAGGAAAAGAAAAATGAGCTACAGCCAATATTCAATACTATCCAAAACAATAAACAAAACAAAGAAACAATGACATAAATTCAAACAATGATATTTATTACATATGTATGTACATCCAAAAACAAACACAAATATCTAAGTTATACAAATATACAAATATTTACACGGTAAAGCGAACAAATACTAATCCAAAGACTCTATAAATACATACACGTATACAAAAATTGATTGACAAAAAGAAGGTGCCACACAAGACAAGACAGTGAGAATAGTAAAACCATAACAATTAACAAAAATATGACTCTAAACTTCATAAGTACATCTAAGTGCAAACTAAATATATACAAATTCTCTTTTTGGAGCCTTATTGATGGTCACAATGATATCATCCTAATATTCAAATCCTGATTATGTCTCCATTTTAGTTAATCCAGAAAAGAGGAATTTTTGGCACCATAAATTCATAATCCATCTAAACAACAGTAGGAACCAAGCCTACGCGCGTTTCGGCGGTGACCTTCTAATTTATGAGGCCGCCTTCATCAGGGCAGTTCCTTTTCAATATTTGATATATATAATGCCCCAGATTTCATCAATCCTATTGTCCTTCCCGTTGATATACATCCTAATACAAGCAAAATACAAAAAAGATAATTAATTCGATCCAAATTCTTGAGATACAGTGAACCACCAGTGACCATCACCAATTCGAGTCCAAAACCAAAAATAAAATAATAATAATGAAAATAAAAATAAAGATAAAGATAAAAACAAAATATAAGGAAAAAGATGTGATGAAAATAATAAAAGAATGCCAATCGAAAAATTATAAAAAAAGTTGAAACTAAAAAAAACATAAAAGTGACTTAAAACGATACATGCAAACCACCAGTGAGTGTGGAAATATTCAATACCAACATTCACTATGCTAAAAATGAATAAATACCATATGCAGGTGTGGATGAATTTCCAAAACCATGATGAGAGAAGATTTAAGTTCTCTGATTTCAACGTCAATTCACAGACGACTCCTTATGCGAATACACAACCAAATAGCAAGAATTACCTAACCATGTTTTCAACAGACAAACCTTAGATAAACAAGAAGATGTGGAAACACACTCTTCTATCAATAGGCACAGAAACTTTCTGTTCCACTTACCAAGATAGTCTCTATGGTAAGAATATCTCAGGACATCCTTAATACATAACTTTCATATCTCATAGCCCATCCGTCTGAAGAGGAAAAAGGAAAAAACGCAAACCCAAGAATCATCTACGGTAACTAATTGCCAATATTCTTTTAACAGACTATCGATTGTTCCACATTCTTTTCAATTAGTAAATCTGCACAATTAAAGCAAAAAACTTCCCTCAAAGACTAAGGAGCCCCATCGTTCACCAACTAGAGAAATTAGCCCTAATGTTGCAAGATAGACCGTTCCATCGAAAAAGGAAGAAACTGTCCCCCACTATTACAGATTACAACAATGTTAATGTTTCCTACTGACAGTTTGTACCAATACAAATTTACATCCTATCAGGATATGTTCTCTGATTTCTGCCTTTGCGTTTTCAAGGCATTTCATATACATAAAGGAAACTGAGTTCCTGGCAGCAAAAACTAACAGCCCCTGTTTTATTTCAGGAAAAATCAGTTTTTCTTAAAGGACATACCTTGTAATTAACCGATCTCTTAAATACGCGAAATGCGGATGCCAAACCAAAGATTGTTAGATGGAGAGCTCTCCATTTTAAAATCAGGCATCTCGCTCGAAATCTCGGTCGAAAGACCGCGAGACATCTTGTGTGAACGCGGGATCCCAGCCCCAGGAAAATGCAGCAAACAATGGCGGCCATCTTAAGATGGTCGATAGTTCTAAATAGAAAACAATAATTGTAAGAAAAAGAAGAAGAAAGCCAAAAATATATTTCGCTAATCCAACAGATCAACCATTAAATAGGCAACTCTTCATCTAAGAAGCCAGGCATCTCGCTCTGATTCTTTGTCAAAAGACCACAACACATCTTATAATGGCCACAAAAACCCGAACCAAGGGGCGACGAAGCTTACTGTCGGCCATATTAAAATGGTCAAAAAATCTCAACTAGACCATTAGATACCAGGAAGGGAAAAAAAATCACAGGATATAATTTCCCCAAACAAGATGTTACCACCACTAAGGATTGAAACCAGGCTAAGATAACCCTCATACTACCCCTGGAGCTCCCAGTGGGGGCCTATCAACTCATTTTGGTCTAAACACTACAGGAGTAGGTACTCCCAACTCCCTATGCATATGACACAAGGGGGGAAAAAAATGACCAACTCTCTCAATTTTGAAGTAAAATATGCTACATTCCAAAAAATAAAACTAAGCATCAAAGCAACATTCAAATTAAAGCATTTTCCCAAGGAAAATACTCATTTAAGCCATTACATTGTGTCTCCAAGGTAAAAATCCAAAAGATCTTCTGTTTCTTTCTTGTATTTTCTTTTTCTTTGCTTGGGACGTCCTTGATTTTTTCCAAAATCGTCCATGCCAGATCATCCAAGCAATGTTTTTCTTTCAACCAATGTTGTACTAAGGGAGCTCCCTCCCTCTTGTTGTGAATATTGGATAGATGTTCTGAAATTCTAACTCTAATTTCACGACCAGTCTCTCCCACGTACCCAGCCGGGCAGGGACAGGTAATCAAAAATATACAACTTGATGTTTTGCAATTGGTCATGTCAGACAATTTATATTTTCTTCGATTCCAAACCAGCGAGTCACTTACAATTGCTTTCGGACATGCTTTGCAGGTCCCACATTAATGATTTCCTTTAACTGGAGCTAGTCCAGTGATGGACTTTTGACAAAATTCCTTATCTCGTGGTAAGGCTGCCTTCACCAGTTTGTTGCGAATATTCTGATTCTTCTTAAACGCCAAAAGGGGTCTTTCTAAGGGTGCCGTAGTTTGATCGCAATTCAGGATTTGCCAATTGTGGTTAATTATTTTCCTGATTTTATCCTTCATGTTAGAATGTTGAATAACGCAAACTAATTGTGGTTTAGATTCTTTCGTACGTTGTTGGAACATGCTTTCTCTGTAATAGTACTTTGCTCGTTTGTACGATTCTCTAAGCAGTCTCTTAGGGTAACCCCTCAGCAAAAGTTTTTTCTGAAGTACATCTGCATGTATATTATATTCTCTAAGTTCCGTACAATTTCTATAGGTCCGAAGGAATTGACTGAAGGGAACACCTTGTTTTTGACTACTTGCATGGTAACTGTCAAAATGCAAGATAGTATTCTCTGCCGTAGATTTAGTGTATAGAGACACTTCCATCTGAAGATTGTGGCTTTTTATCCAAATATCCAGAAACTCAATTCTGTCCCTACTTCTATGAATAGAGAATCTGAGATTTCTGTCACATAGATTGATCCATTCACAGAATTTGTCCAATTGTTCTTCTAATCCTGACCATACAAAGAAAACATCATCAATGTACCTGGACCATAACCTAATTTTCTCATAGAAGGGGGCAAATTCATTGTAGATGTGGGTCTGTTCAAATAGACCCACATAGATATTTGCTACACTGGGGGCACACGCTGCCCCCATACTAACTACCTTCTTCTGCTGGTACATTTTTCCGTCAAATTCAAAGAAATTACCTTCCAATACAATTTTTAAACAAACAAGGACCAACAACAAATGATCAGTCATACCTTCCTTTTCAAAAAGTTTATGGACCGCTTGCCAAGCTTCATATTGAGGGATATTCGTATACAGAGCCTCGATGTCCATAGTCACCAAAAGCTCAGTATCTGGATTAAACCTCACCCCTTCCAATTTCGAAATAATGTGTCCTGTGTCTTGTCTTTAATATATGCAGGGAGTTGTACCACTCTTTCCTTCAAAAACATTTCCACAAATTTCGATATGGGTTCAGTAATGGACCCTACCGTGGACACTATAGGACGAAACGGAGGGTCAACCTCATTTTTATGTATTTTAGGTAAACCATACAGAATGGGAACTCTGGTAATGGAAGGATTCAAAAATAGGTATTCTTTGTCACAAATCAGCCCTTCATTGTACGCTTTTAAACTTACTTCCTGAATTGCCTTTTTTACATCCTTCTGCCAGTTATTGTTGGCTTTACTGTAGTGCTCTGACACTCCTAGCATAAGATTGACTTTCTGCTTATATTGATCTGTATCTAGAAGCACAATTCCTCCCCCTTTGTCACAGGGTTTAATAACAATGTTCTTATTTTGCTGAAGTTTAAGAAGGGCCTGTTGTTCATTTCTCGTGAGATTAGCGACAGGTTTAGGAGTAAATTTACACAACTTTTTAACTTTCTCTAGGACCAAATTCTCAAAAATTCTTTTTTCTGGTCCCACCATATCAAGACTGGGAGTAAAAGTAGAAATAGGTTTCAACCCTGACAGGTTGTTCTCTACAATATTGTATCTGTTCTCAAAGAATCTTCTAAGCCTAATGCGTCTAAATCAGTAAAAAGTCCAAAATAGTTGATTGATACACTAGGCACAAAGGATAATCCTTTTTTCAAAATTGCTTCCATATCTGCATCTAGATGTAGACATTTTCCAACACCGTAATTGAGAATTTTCATATTCTTGATTTTAATTCTTAAATGAATAACAGATTACTTGTGCGCTGCCATTTTTTGACATTTGTATGGTGGTTTGCAAATAGGGAGGACGCGCAATTTATTCCATAAAGATTTGACTTCGTTATTACATTGTTGTTCATTGCGCGCTGATATTTCTTAACATTTACATGATGTTTTACGAGTTGGCAAGACATGCAACTCGTTTCATGAGCATTTAATTTTGTTGTTCATTGCGCGCTACCTTTTCTTGACATTTACATGGTGGCTCACTTCTCGTGTGTAATTCATGCTGTTCATTGTGCGCTTCCATTTCTGGCATTTACATGGTGCGCATTCGAATTGGCGCCACGTGCGATTCTTTCCTTGAGTGTTTTTTCATGTTATTCATTCTGCGCTACCATTTCTTGGCATTTGCATGGTGGCATTTGAATCGGCAAGACGCGCAATTCTTTCCTCGTGTATAAATAATGTAAATTACTGTGCGCTACCATTCTAAGACATTTTCTTGGTAGCATTTCAAGTTGACACGTCGCGTGATTTATTCCTTGAATCTACGTTGTGTGATTTCATGGTGCACAATCCTTTACAGTGTTTAATACTCATATAAAAATCTGCAATGTGCGCAATTCACTTTCCAATGTTTTTTCCGAGATGAACACAACAATACCAGAGTTCTAGATGTAATGCTGTGTGTTCCTGATATGTATTCTTAAAAGGAGATTCATATGGTTGTTTAGAAATTGCTCAGAGTGTTTCCTGATTCTCATGCTAAAGAAAGTACTTGAATCTGTAAATCCTATTTAACTTTTCCTGTTTCCTCCTCAGGTATTCGGTCATCTAAAGCCTAGTCAGTTTTAGGACTATTCTAGGGTTGTTCATGTTTTTTCGGAAAAGACGAAGCTTAGAGTTGTAGCATGGTACTGATTTCATGAGATGTAATTTTGATGTTGTGTTTTAACCTTTTGCTTCCTACAGGTCTCCTTCCCAGCTGTTCCCGTCCTAATCCCCTCCTAATCCCCTTTTCCCCACTTGGACTCTCTTAGACTCTATGATAAATCTAATCAGAGTATTGGAGCTGTCTTGTGGTGGAAGTGTTGGGAACGTGCACAGACCCCGAGGATCTGGTGACTCTGACAGAATAGTGAGCCCACAAATTATTATCCTCCTGGTTTGTGTATGTTCTCATCATGGCCACACTGGATGAGCTAGTCAAGGCTATCACCCAGCTCCAGTCAGAAGTGGTATCATCAAAGGATTTGACAAATAGTCTAGCTGAGAGGGTGAGTCAGTTACAGAATAAGGTTGAGAAGAAAGAACAAAGTCCCACAGGTGTGTCTTGGCCAGGTACTTGTTCTCAGACTTCTGGAGGTAATCCGACTAACATTTCCCTCAATGTTCCTTCAGCCATTCCTTTAGCTGCCCCAGATCGCTTCGCAGGTGATTCCTTGAAAGCGCAATCTTTTCTGGTTCAAGTGGAACTTCACTTCACTTGCAGACCACATACTTTCCCCGATGCCCAGTCTAAAGTAGCTTTCTTGTTGTCATATCTGTCTGGAGATGCAGCTACATGGGCTATTCCTCTTGTGCGTAAAAATAGTCCCCTGTTGTACAACTGGAAAAAATGTGTTCGTGAATTTGAGAGAGTTTTCGATCATAGAACTGTAACACAGTCAGCAGATCGTGAATTATTAGACTTGCGCCAAGGGAATCAGGACTTAGTGTCATATTTAGCCAATTTTAATCGGCTGGTCGCTGAGACATCCTGGCCTGAAGAAAAACAAGCGGCCTTGTTTTACAGGGGACTCAAAGAGGAGCTAAAAGACATCTTAGTGCAAATCGACCCACAACCTGCAAACTGTCAAGATTTAATAAACCTTGTCTTGAGGCTTGATCATCGTTTAAATGAACGAAAAGGAACGCGTAAAAAGACTGAAAAACATTCTTGGCATGCTCATGTTAACAAAGACTCAAGAACTCCGAGAGAAAGAACGCCGGAACTGATGGAAATTGGAACCATCAGGAGACCTTTGACCAAAGATGAAAAGGACCTACGCCAAAAAAATGGGCAATGTCTCTATTGTGGGCGGAAAGGTCATTTTGCCAAAGATTGTCCAATCAAAACAAAGAGCAAGCGAGGCCCAGTTCAGAAAGTTGCAACCAATGCATCAGTCGAGTCGGAAAATCTGAAGCACCCAAGTTGCAGAGAAGGGTTGCTCTTGGGTGTCACTGTGGATCCTTCACAATCCAAACATCTAAAATTCAGAATAAGAGTTCAGGTCAAGAAAAATACCTATTTCAAGAAGGCTCTAGTCGACTCTGGGGCTACCGGAAACTTTGTTGACGCCCAATTGGTTCGTGCATGGGGGATCCCATGTATTGAAAAGACGACCCCAGAAACCATCCAGGCAGTTGATGGAAAACTCTTGACTGGAGGTCCGATAACTCTTCAGACTGCCCCCTTGACAATAATTTGTGAAGGTAAAAATCAAAGAAAGAAATATAAAGAGGAACTCATCCTTGACGTGATTCATGCTCCCCAGTATGGGATCATCTTTGGCTTGCCATGGTTAACTCATCACAATCCAGAGATTAATTGGGCAGAACGAAAGATCGTGTTCTCATCAGTGCTATGTAAAGAACATTGGGGGTAATTTTGACCCTGGCGGTCCAAAACCGCCAGGGCTAAAATGACGGAAGCACCGCCAACAGGCTGGCGGTGCTTCCAGGCGGATTATGACCGCGGCAGAAGCGCTGCGGTCGCACCGCCGGGGCCGGCGGTATTCCGCCACTTTTGCCCCGGCGGTGATAATCCTCCAGGACAGCGCTGCTTGCAGCGCTGCCCAAGGGATTACGAGTCCCCGACCCCCAGCCTTTTTCTGGCGGTTTGCATCGCCAGGAAAAGGCTGGCGGAACGGGGAGTCGTGGGGCCCCCAGACAGGGCCCCATGCAGCTTTTCACAGTCTTCTATGCAGACAGTGAAAAGCGCGACGGGTGCAACTGCACCCGTCGCACGGCCGCAACACCGCCGGCTCCATTTGGAGCCGGCTCCTATGTTGCGGCCGTGATCCCTGCTGGGCCGGCAGGCGGAAACCAGGTTTCCACCCGCCGGCCCAGCGGGGATCTCCAAATGGCCGTGGCGGGGGTGTGGTCGCATTGGCGGCCGCACGGCGGTCAGATCTTGGCGGCGGCTGATGCCGCCCGCCAAGGTCGTAATGACCCCCATTGTCTCCAAAGGACTCAAGAATCGGAAGTTTGCCATTCTTACATAGCTACCGCCGCAGAGAAAGAAGTTCAGTTGCCCAAACAGTATTCGTCTTATGAAGATGTATTTGATGAGAAGGAAGCAGAGAACTTACCTCCTCATAGATCTTATGACTGTCAAATTGATCTAGTCCCAGGTGGGATACTTCCCAACTGTTGTGTGTATGCCCTGTCAGAACATGAAAATCAACATTTACGAAAATACTTGGATCAATTCTTAGAGAATGGTTTCATCCACCCCTCTAAGTCTCCCACAGCTTTTCCTTTGTTTTTTGTTCCAAAAGTGAACAGAGAGCTTCAAACTTGTATCGATTATAGGGGCTTGAATAAAATCACCATCAAGAACAAATATCCTTTGCCTCTAATTCCGGTCTTACTGGAACAAGTAAAGAAAGCAAAAATCTACACAAAGCTTGATCTTCGAGGTGCTTACCATTTGGTCAGAATGAGAGAGGGTGACAAATGGAAAACGGCATTCAAAACAAGATATGGCCTTTTAGAATACACCGTCATGCCTTTTGGTCTGTGCAATGCTCCAGCAGCATTTCAGGTTTTCTTAAATGACGTTCTTAGAGAGTACCTCGATATCTTTGCCATAGTTTACATTGATGACATTTTGATCTACTCAGACAATGAGAATGAACATGTTCAACATGTCAAGAAAATTTTGGGAGCCCTTCGTAAACACCATTTATATTGCAAGCTAACCAAGTGTGAGTTTCATGTTACCACAGTTTAGTTTTTAGGGGTTATCCTTACCCCTCAAGGTATGGTGATGGCAGAAAGGAAAGTAAAAGCCGTATCTGAATGGCCCATCCCAAAGACTGTTCGTGATGTACAATGTTTCCTGGGCTTTGCACATTTTTATCGGAGGTTCATCAATCATTTCTCCCAGACAGTGGCTCCAATTACTAAGTTATTAAGAAAGAAAGAAAAATTTGTATGGTCCCCAGAAGCAGACCAAGCCTTTTCAACTTTGAAAGAAGCTTTCTCCACTGCCCCAGTCTTGACTCATCCAGATGCGGATCGACCTTTCATAGTGGAAGCTGATGCTTCAGATGTGGCGATAAGAGCAGTCTTGTCACAACGAAACAAACACACTTGTCAGCTTCATCCTGTAGCTTACATGTCTCGGAAGCTGAACGAAGCAGAACTGAACTATGTCATTGCTGAAAAAGAGCTTCTGGCGATTCGTGACGCCTTTAAAGAATGGAGACATAATTTGTTGGGTGCTAAATATACTGTCACAGTATATACTAATCATCGCAATCTTCAATTCATGAGTTCTGCCAGATTTTTGACTCCTCTGCAATTACGCTGGATGCTGTTTTTTGCCGAGTTTGATTTTGTGGTAACCTTCCGGCCTGGTAAAGATAATCGCAAAGCTGTCGCCTTGTCCCGCCAAGAGTCTACCACATTGCCTGCAGTTCAAACCTCCAGAGCTATCATTGCTCCTGACAAGGTCCTATGTATCATAAAAACTGAAGATTTCTTTGAAGACATCCGCAATTCATTCACTGTTGAAAAATGGCAGGCGTGGGCCCAAGCAGATCCGAAAAGATCAATCAAGCAATGATTACCCTTTCACGATGCTCATTTGTTCATGCCCACTACCAAACTTCGCAAGATAGTGTTTCATTGGTTGCATGTTATACCTACAGCAGGTCACCCTGGTACTCCTAAAACTCTTGAATTAATCCAATGCTATTTTTGGTGGCCTACCTTAACAAAGGATGTAAAAACAATGGTAAACAACTGCGAAGTCTGTGCTCGCACTAAAACAAGTCATTCAAAACCGAAAGGGTTGTTACACCCACTCCCAACCCCAAGTCGTCCGTGGGAACACATCTCTTTAGACTTTATTACAGGTCTGCCAGTGGTTCAACAGCATTCAGTAATTCTGGTGGTAGTAGGTAGTCTCACGAAATATGGACATTTCATTGCCTGTAAGAAATTACCCACCTCTAGTGAACTGGCAACTATCTTACTGAATAGAGTGGTTCGTTATCATGGACTGCCAAAAGTGATCCTCTCCGATCGGGGATCGCAATTTGCCTCCAACTTCTGGAAGACGTGGTGTAAAACACTCCAAGTGACATCTATCCTATCTACTAGCCACCATCCTCAAACAGATGGTCAAACGGAGAGACTAAATCAGACTTTGAAGCAATACCTACGTGCTTACGCTGAAAAAGCACTTAATTCATGGACATCAATGCTCTGGTTAGCTGAATTAGCCTTCAACAACTCCTTCCACACTTCTACTGGCGTTACACCCTTCTTTGGTTTGTTTGGCTATCATCCTGACACCTTGCCCATCACAATTCCTCAAAAAAGTTCTCTCACTCCAGCTGTGTCAGAAATCATTCAACATTTGCATCAAACTCAGAAATCGATTCAACAACATTTAGAAAAAGCCAAACAAAAATACAAAAAGCATTATGACAAGAAACATTGTGAGGGACCGCAGTATCAACCTGGTGACAAAGTGGGCTTTCTACAAAACATATAGACTTCAAGAAGAAGCACATGTTCAACCCCAAATTTATAGGTCCTTACACTGTTCTTCAGCAAATCAATCCTGTGACCTATAAACTACAATTGCCAAAATCATTACGGATTCATCCAGTGTTCCATACTTCCCTCTTAAAAAAGGCAGTCCAAAAGGTCCGCCCTCATCCAGCTCCTGTTCTAGTACAGGGGGAAGAAGAATATGAAGTCAAGAAAGTGTTGGACTCTAAACTGAGAGGGCGTAACCTATGGTACTTAATCTCATGGAAAGGTTATGCCCTGAAAGTAATTCATTGGTTTCCGCATCTGATGTTCATGCTTCAGTACTTGTGAGATGCTTTCTTCATCTGAATCCAGATAAACCAGGCCCTAGAGCGCGCCTGGGAGAGGGGAGTACTGTCAACACCAGGACAGTGCGTGCTCTACGGGCATCTAGAATGCAAAAAACCAACACTCGCAAGATAATGTAATTTATGCATTGTGATGATATGTTATTGTTTAACCTTTTGCATTGCAGAATTCCATCCAAAAGATTCATTTTTAAGGTGCTTATAAATACTGTACATTTGCAATGTATTGCTGCAGACATTCAGAGTGTGTTAGGGTGTGGTCTCTTTCCAGGGCCTTCTAGAGACTTTCTCTGCAACATGCCTGGGCGTGGTTCTAGGCTGGGCCAAGACTCTATAAAAGAGAGTCAGCCCAACTTCCAGTGCTCACTATTCAGAGGTCCCGGTGCAGAGCAGCAGCTTCTTCCTGAGCTCCTGTCCCGGCGGCCTATTTGGATTTTCCAGTCTTCTGCACTCATCTCTCATTGGTGATCACTGTTTCCAGGCGGTAAGACGTGTTTGGACATTTTCCAACACCGTAATTGAGAATTTTCATATTCTTGATTTTAATTCTTAAATGAATAACAGATTACTTGTGAACTGCCATTTTTTGACATTTGTATGGTGGTTTGCAAATAGGAAGGACGCGCAATTTATTCCATAAAGATTTGACTTCGTTATTACATTGTTGTTCATTGCGCGCTGATATTTTTTGACATTTACATGATGTTTTACGAGTTGGCAAGACGTGCAACTTGTTTCATGAGCATTTAATTTTGTTGTTCATTGCGCGCTACCTTTTCTTGACATTTACATGGTGGCTCACTTCTCGTGTGTAATTCATGCTGTTCATTGTGCGCTACCATTTTCTGGCATTTACATGGTGGCATTCGAATCGGCAACACGCGCAATTCTTTCCTTGAGTGTTTTTTCATGTTATTAATTCTGCGCTACCATTTCTTGGCATTTGCATGGTGGCATTTGAATCGACATGACGCGCAATTTTTTTTCCTGACTGCTTTTCATGTTGTTCATTGTGCGCTACCATTTCTTGGCATTTGTATGGTGGCATTTGAATCGTCAAGACGCGCAATTCTTTCCTCGTGTATAAATAATGTAAATTACTGTGCGCTACCATTCTAAGACATTTTCTTGGTAGCATTTCAAGTTGACACGTCGCATGATTTATTCCTTGAATCTACGTTGTGTGATTTCATGGTGCACAATCCTTTACGGTGTTTAATACTCATATAAAAATCTGCAATGTGCGCAATTCACTTTCCAATGTTTTTTTCTGAGATGAACACAACAATACCAGAGTTCTAGATGTAATGCTGTGTGTTCCTGATATGTATTCTTAAAAGGAGATTCATATGGTTGTTTAGAAATTGCTCAGAGTGTTTCCTGATTCTCATGCTAAAGAAAGTACTTGAATCTGAAAGTCCTATTTAACTTTTCCTGTTTCCTCCTCAGGTATTCGGTCATCTAAAGCCTAGTCAGTTTTAGGACTATTCTAGGGTTGTTCATGTTTTTTCGGAAAAGACGAAGCTTAGAGTTGTAGCATGGTACTGATTTCATGAGATGTAATTTTGATGTTGTGTTTTAACCTTTTGCTTCCTACAGGTCTCCTTCCCAGCTGTTCCCGTCCTAATCCCCTTTTCCCCACTTGGACTCTCTTAGACTCTGTGATAAATCTAATCAGAGTATTGGAGCTGTCTTGTGGTGGAAGTGTTGGGAACGTGCACAGACCCCGAGGATCTGGTGACTCTGACATCAGTTAAATGACCTCAACTGTGGCGTCATCATATATTTGCGGTTCACCTTTGTCTGTCTGGGTAAACAACATGGTACCCACTTCCTCAATGCATGTGTATGACTCACTGTGGGATTCACCAACAAGTGCCTAGGAAGCTGTTACCAAGACTCTAGGACATAGGATGTTGAAAATGTGGACCATTGACATGAACAAGCGTCTGCCATCTATCTGGTGCATGCTTTGTCATATGTGGTGTCTACGTTACCCTAAATCTTGGAAGTGCACATAACGGATGTTGCTACATGTATGACTAACACATGTCCTCTCTCAGTTCCACAATGACTTGCATCTAAGGTTTGGACACATGGACTTCACATTCATACAAGCATATGTGCAATAATGCATCATGTGATGCACACACACTTGTTCAACAAATATATTGGTTGCCACAGCACACACATTGAGCCATAGGCATTTAGGCATTGTACATATGTGTGTCACATTGCTATCCTCTCCTGATGCCAAACATACCCAATTTGTGCAATACATCTATGTAGGCCACACATATGGCCATCTAGTGTGTCAGCCAACCGTCAAAATACTGTGAAGGAAGTAGCGGGTCATGGTCCGCTGCAGTATGATGTCACACATGTGAACATACACCACTAACACCATAGTGGGTGCCATCAGCCTATCTCTGATGTGTCCCAAATGTAACATAACATAAAAACAGAAAAAATGCCCAAAACCAGTTCATGCAGTGAAATTTTGACGTTGCTAGCTTTTTGCGTCATTTTTTGTACACCAATACGGAATTTGCGTCATTTTTTTTTATGCACAGGAGTGAAAATTAGGCCGCATCCAGATAATTATACAGACTATTCACTATTATTTGGATGCGGGCTAATTTTCACTCCTGTGAGTTGAAAATTATGACGCACAAACTGTATGTGTGAAAAAAATATGACGCATAACGCGAAAAAGGACAGACATTTTATTCAGGAAGTGATGTAATAGGATATCCTGTTTACAGATCATGTACAGTGGGTGTACTTTCACTTTCACTTTGCAGTCTGTGATTCTTCTAGACTGTGTGGCTGTGTTGAGAGTAGTGTCCATTGATTTTGTACTTTTGTGTCCTGTGTGCTGTCTCTATTGTCAATTTGTGAAATAAATATTGTTGGTGTATACTGTCCTACTGTGTTTTGTGTACATTTGTCCAGTTTTCTAGTGTTTTTGTTGTTTGTGGGAGTCTGTTGTGGGTAGTGCTAGTTTGGGGATAGTTGGGCTCTTTTAGTGGTTGAGTTTGCTTTTCTTCTGTATTTGTACCCCTACTTTCCCCCTTTTCCCCTTTCTATTTCTTTAACCCATATTCCCTTTCTCATTTGTACAATGTCTGGTAGGCCACGTCTTGGCAGGATGGGTGAAGAGGAGTTGGGGGGCTTCATATGGCTTGTGTGCCATTTCTTGCGACTGATGATCGAGGCAGGGTGATACTGGTGGGGAAAGGTGCTGAATCACCTGCAGCGTGTGCATGCCAGCCAGAGGAGTGACCACCATTTGAAGCACCGGTGGGCTGACCTCATCACCAGGGAGCAGGATCTCTTGGACCACCTGGGAATCGTGATTGGTGGCCCTGTTGGTGAGTACTAATCATGTAAATGTGCACGATTAAATGCTCTGTAGTGACATAAGATGATTTGTACAATATCTGCCAGCTAACTTGCTGACTGTGTGTAATATTGGGGAAACATACAGGGTAATTGATGCACTATGGGAAGGATCACAATTGCTAGCTGTCAAGTAGCACGTGCTCTGCAAACTTACAGGATACTTTTCCGTTAAGTAAATTGGTGCTGACTTTGTGTCAGACAACCAAACAAACTAGGAGCCAATCATGTCTATATAGGCCACATTTGCCAGAGAAGTAAAGATGTACTAACATATTGGCTAACTTTGTTGACGCAATAGATAGACTAACTTTAGAATCACTATATGATGCAGAAAATGAGTGCTGCCTTCACGTCAATCGATGATAGCAAAGTGGCCCAGACATATGTCTCATGTGAGTCTGGTGAGTGTGGAAGGAAAGCGTTCACGGAAGTTCTATGAATGTTAGGGATTATTGTGGTCCTTCATCTTTTTGGATACATGTCAGATCTGGATTTGAAAATATCGGGGAAAGGTGTAAGGTGCCCTCAGCTAACATCTTAGAATGGTTTTTGGAGTTAGTTGTGCCACATTCCAATTAGGGATGGCAGTCCAAAGGTATGCACATGGGTTCACATCTCCATAGTTGGTGTAAATCACCATAGCTGGGGCACATCAAATTAAGAAACTGTAACAACATGAGGGCTTACAAAAGTCCCTGTCCCTCTGCACATTGTACCTATGTGTAATAAATGTGTCATGGCCACATAGGCTGTTTGACTGGTAATGCAGTCCTCAAGTAACCAGGCTTTGGATGTCTCTCTTTGATGCACATGATGAGACGATTACACTCCATAATTTTTTTCTGGTCACTAATGACGGGGCATGTTTGCCACCACATGATAGGGCCACTGCATATGTGCAGATATGTATGTACCTGTCACAGGAGACCCATGCTATGTACAAGTTGGCTGTGATATATCAGATGCAGTATCATCATGTCTGAATGGCTGCCATTTCCTTATTCAGCCTACACATTGTATATGTCTTTGAAATTGTTGGTCAGTGCACAGATTTTGAGCACATTTCTTCCTTTCATGCCTTACAGGTGGACCGGCACCCTACACTGTGGGACAGGTGGCTACATTTGAGGACCCCAACCACTCCAGTAAGTGTTGATATGTCTGTTATGTGTTGTGTTTGCTGGTTATGTGTGATGGACTCCTGTGTGTTGAACGCATAGCAAGGTGTGATGCGTTGGCCAATCATTTGTCTTGTTCCATGAGTGGGATTTCAGTTTCTCAAATGTTTTGGGTTGGCCAATGCATATCCTATTGTATTATCTAGGGATTGTAGGCCATTCCCGTAGGCACCACAGTGAGTACTGGGGTGAGTCATGTGGATGACACTTGTATCAACAAGAGTCGCACTTGAAGTCAGCTCAGATTTAGTCAGACCCACATTCTCCCAGATTGGTACAGCAAATTGCTTTCCAACAGATTTCTGCTTCCCTATTCACCAAGGTACTTATTAAACTGTAGGTAGAACTTCCTAACAGCATGTACTTCCACATGTAGTGCTACAAGTATGTGGAACACGAGTGCAATGGCCTAGGTGTGCATGCTAATCATGATCATGGGTGTTCTTGCAACTCTGTGTCTGATGTAAGTCATGCCTTACTGGAAGTATATGTTGTGTACCAAGCTCTGCATTTCCTGACATGTGTGGCGCTATGATTGGTCTAGGGTTTGCAGACTCCTAATTGTTGATAGACCTTATCTGTGGTGTGTGTGTAGAGCCAAACACGTGTGGAGTTTTCTATAAACTCCTCGGTGTCCATATTGTTTGGAATTGATAGTTGTTTATCCACCCCCCCCACCCTCAAACACAGGCATGGGTTTGTGAATAGGGTACCTAGGACTGATGCTACCAGTATGTTACACATACATGTGAATAAGTGACTGTTTGTTCGGAACCTAGTATACACACTCAGGTATGGCACATGGGTACTATACTGGCAAGTCCTGTTACAACTTGCAGACCATGTGGCTATAGTTTTGCATTCCGTACACTGACATTTGTAGCCTAGGTATTGGCGGAGGATATGCAGCATGATTGTTAGCTGATAACTGGCAGAACTCAGATGGCAAGTCAATGCCAGTTGTTACCCATCTTGTAGGTTTTGGATGTGCTATCTGTGATGTGACCTTTGTAGGCTGGCCTGCCATGTGCTTACTCAGGGACATTCAATGATCTGTATTGTGATATGAGCTGTTACAAGTACTGTAGATGTATTGTCTGATTGACTTCTTGTGCCATTTTACACAATGCAGTTCCTAATGTAGATTATTTGCATTTGTCTTCACAGCTGCAAACATGACTCTAGACCAGGTCCGTGAGTTCCAGAGGCGGGCCATGAGATACCAGCACATCCTGCTGGTACAGTCGGGGTTCAGGAGGATGGCCCATCAATACCAGCATGAATGGGCCTCCGGGGCATGGAGGGCCTTCCCACAGGGTGGCCCTACTTTGCCCACCACAGCCACCACCAGCACAACCACCACTTCAACCCAGGTACCCCAACCTTAGCTGGGACTGTTGTCCCTACATCTGCGGGACTTCCAGGCCCCAGCATTGCTACAGGTGCAGGACAGCCCACTGGCCTTGGCTCCACCCACGCAGAGACCTCCTCCACCGGTACCCAGACTGCCCCAGCTCCATCAGTTGACCCTGCAGCATTCCACAACATGGAACGGAAGATGGACCGTGTGTTGCGAAAGTTAAGCCATCTGAGCCGGGATGTTCGCCACATTAACAGGCGTGTGAAGTCCATAAAGAGCACCCTCCGGAGGGCCAACCTCTAGACTGATGTAACAATGGACATGATTCCCTCCCCTACCTCCTCTTTCCTTGTTCTCATACTTAGTGGGCTTAGGGGGTTTAGTGTTAGGTTAGTATAGACTGTTAGTTTAGTTAGTGTTAGTGGTACAATCTGTCTTTGGTCACCTATGCCGACGATACTCAACTTGTGGTGTCACTATCTAGTTCTGGGGATTCGTCGGCGGCCAACCTTTCGTGTTGTATGAAAGACATTGGAGTTTGGATGATCCAGTCTAAGCTTAAATTTAATGATGGAAAGTCAGAAGTCATTGTACTAGGCAATGCCCCCCCAGCCCCTCCCCTTTCACTATACTCTAAGGCCTTCAACAATCTTCCTCCTCCCAAGGACCAGGTAAAAAGCCTTGGTTTTTGGGTGGATTCTCGCCTGACCATGGATTATCAAGCAAAAAGAGTTTCCTCTACATGCTTTGGCATTTTAAGAGTCCTTAGGAAAATCTTTAATCTTCTTCCCCCTATGGCCAGAAGAATCCTTGTTCAAACTCTGATCCTTTCCCGTCTGGACTATGGGAACTCACTTTTTCTCAGCGCCCCGGCTTATGTCATAAAAAGGCTGCAAACAGTCCAGAACGCAGCTGCCAGGCTTCTTGTCAATCTTCCCAGACATTTATCCGCTAAGCCTGCTTTTTCCATACTTCACTGGCTCCCTATTAAGCAGCGTATTTATTTCAATACCCTATGCATTGTTCACAGAGCCCTGCAAGATAAGGGTCCAATGTTCTTCAGAAAGCGGCTATATCTTTATGTCCCCTCTCGAAGTCTAAGGTCCTCCTCCTCTCGACTTGTGACCATCTTGCGGTCTAAGAGAGCCTGGGGGGCCAACTCCTTCTCCACCAAGGCCGCTCGTTTCTGGAATGATCTTCCCTCTGAACTCCGTCATGAACACTCCGAACTGCTTTTTAGAAAAAAACTTAAGACCATTCTTTTCTGTAGGTAGCTCTCTGAATTCTCCTATTGCTAGCACTGGTCAGGTTAGGTTTAGCGCTGGGATGCCTTCGGGTCACTACGCGCTTTATAAATCCTTAAAACTAAACTAAACTAAACTTGGGGGGTCCTGATTCTTTCTATTTTTACTTGTTACGTGTGTTGGGCTATGTTGGGGTTCTTGTGTGTGTAAAAAAAAAAAAATACAAACAAATATATATTTGTTTGGGATAGTATAGTATGTGTTTAGGTTAGTATGTGTTGGCCTCCATGTGTCCCGTCTCATAAGTGGGGTGGGGGGTGCATGTTTTGAACGTTTAGTTACATGTGATAAGTAAGTTTAGCTTAGGTTAGTTAGGGACAGTTGTGGGTAATGAGTAGTCAGGGTAGATTAGGGTAGGTAAGACTTTTCCCTCAGTTTCCTCTTCTGTGATTAGCATTTAATAACCCTTAACAGTATGTGTTAAATGCTACTTGATCATGGGCTTGGAATTAGTGTACATGAATGTTGTTCTATTACATTTGTGTCCTATGCTACAAACAAATCCAAATTGAGCTGTAAGATTGGCAGCTACCCCAGAGCTACCTTGCAAAGTTCCCACCATTCGTTGCAACCACCAATCACAGTTAATATGGATCCCAATGTGTTTCTGTCGATAAGTATGTTTTCTAAGTCACAAACAGTGCTTCCAGACTTGGTATTGGGGGAACAGTTTTAGGTCTGACTGCAGTGTAATGATCAAGGACACCCTTATAAGATGAGTTCTCGTAAGCACTCTTGTATTCTTGTCTTCATGACTCACATACGTCATTTGTGACACAGTTCAGCATGATTACCTATTTGTATGTAAACTCAGACAGCTTCATTCATGCAGTTTTTGTAGTGTTTGCTTAGATTTGTGTGCACTGTTATATGTGTTAATATTGCATGGTGACAACATTTTGAGGCCACTATTTGATGACTTAGATATCCCTTGAGGAAGCATTATTCTGTCCAACACAGCATGATGGTGTATGGTTTCTCACTTCATCAGATATGTCCCTCAGGAAGGGCAGAGTATGATGCAATCATGGGCACTGTGCAGAATTATCTGACTACATAATATCAGGACAGTTGTATTGACAAGCTACGCAATTTGACAGTAGGCACATTTCAGTTATCTACTGCACAGTTGATATGTCACATTACCCAGAGACAGATTTGTTGTGTAAGTGCTATTTATTGAAAAGTGCTGTAGTGCTATATGTACATTGTCCATGATTGTGAGTCCATTGTAGTGACATCTTCCATTGTGATCCTACACAAGAGGTTAAGGAAATGCTTTTGACATGCTGGGGTGATGTTTCAGACAGTGCAGAGGGACAGGATTTGCCAATGAGTAAGAGAGAGACAATCATAGGGCAGGCTGACAAGATATACAGTGGTAAGCAGAACAGTCATTAAGTAGAGTTGTTGTAAGACTGGCATGTTACAAAGCGCAGGACCTTTTTAATAGTTGACCATGTGGCAGGGACTAGTGCTTCCGGGTACTTTTCCATGTGAAAGTGATCTTTTCCATGTCTTCTTCTTCTGATGTGTGTGTTGCCTCCTCTGTCCTTGTTAGTGGTTGTTGTGAAGGGGCAACACACACCTCAGTGTTAGAAGACGTGGAGTCAGACATCCCAGTCGCTGCTCCCTGTGAAGGACTTAAGGGCAGTACTGCAGAAAGGAGGATCTGCTGGTTCTTGAGAATAGCAGCCACATCACGATGGTAGGCAGCCAGGTCAGCCCTGAGGGGTTCAATGTTGCATTTGTGCACGCGTTGACAGGATTGCTTTTGTAGGTGTTGGGTCAACTGTATTACAGCTGTGCTGATTTCCTTCAGCCTTTTTTCTACTTCCTGAAAGATAGTTGTTCGCCCTTGCATAGCTGCTGCCTGTTCTTCAGTTGATATCATGCACGAACGCACCCCCTCAAGGCTGGCCGCCATAGTTTGCATCCCTACCCGCACCTCCTTGGCCAGCTCCCGCTGTACTCTGACTACAGTTCTCTCAAAGCTGGTGCCTGTGTCGTCTGAGTCCTTAGCTGTATTGGAGCTGGCAGGTCTTACAATTGGGGTGGTGGGTGGGTCCCCTGCGATGGCTGCTTGTTCTGTGCTCCTCCTTGTGACTGAAGGTGGGGTCTGGAGGGTTCCAAGGACCTCTTGGATGGTTTTCTGGGGAATGTTTATCAGCTCGTCATCCATGTCATCAGGGTATTCTGGGACAGGCATGTCCACAGGAGATCCATCTTCCTCTGCAATGAAACGGGGTACAATTAGTGTGTCTGTGTTGTGGCATTAGTGATGTGACATGCCTGCCTTGTGATGAATTCACATTGTGATCTTGTTTCGTGTTTATTGCTCCAGTCTTTCAGATGGGCTTCTCCCAGGCCTATGGCCCGCCTGCATGTCACATGTATTGTATTAAGTCTGTCTGTGCAGGCCATGCCCCCATGCCATCCCCCTTTACCCATGCCACCCCATGTAAATGATGACTTACATGCATTGTGTAGTAGGTATTCCCCCCCCGCTGGCAGTTAACATTAGTGCATTTTAATTCCCCATGCGACTTACCCTGCATGTGCATTGTCTCCCGGTAGTCTGCGCTGTCCTGTCCTTGAATCCCTGTGACGATCTCCTCAGGGATGATGGCTGCGACCATCTCCTCCATGTGGTCCAGGGCCTCCTGGTGTGCTGGACTCCCACCTCCAGTCTGCAGTGCTGCCTTACTGTTCCTGGCCATCTTTTCCTTGGTCCTGCGCTTGCAGTCATGCCAGCGTTTCTTGCACTCGATGACTGTTCTGCGTACTTCTGCCACACTGTTAATCTTGTCGACAATTTGTTGCCATATAGCCTCTCTCCTACTGATTGTCAACTTTGAGGTGACAAACAGTTGGTGCTGGTGTTCCGTCACCTCTTTAACCAGAATTTCCTTCTCCTCTGCACTGAAGCGACACTTTATTTTCTTCTTGGCTGGCTCCTGGTCTGTTGTCATCTTCCTGGGGTCTGTAGTGGCATCTGGGATCCATTTTGGCTCTCCTCTGCTGAAATGGCAGTGTTCGCGGAGTATTTTGACACTATTGCGTCAAAAACCGGCGCATATCTGGTTTGCGGGATCATAAATCGACCCACAGTCGTTTCCGCCGCGTTAACGTCGTTTTGCTTTACGACTTGACGCTGCGGTGTGCGTCAAAAAAATGTACTAGAACCTGTGGTTTGCACCGCCGTGCATCAAAGTATAAATTTGATGCCCACACGGCGCACCAAAATGGCGTTAGCCGGCGGTATTATTTTTGACGCAAAACTGCGCTGGTGCAGTTTTGCGTCAAAAAGTATAAATATGGCCCTAAGTGTTTTTTCTAAGCTTTTAAGTAGAGGAAAAGCTTTAGAAGCTTAGAAGTCATGTATAGTGCCTTTGAGGTTATCCTTTGCTACAATGGGAGGCAGTAGCAGGCCTGCAGTTGCAATGTTGTGATATTCCTGTGTTCATGGTCAAGGGATATATTGTGGATTTAGTTTTGGACTAGTTGTAGCTTTATGGTTTGCTTGAGAGGACCTCGGTACAGATGCAGGGATCTTGAGTCAGACAAGTCACACTCATAGAGTTGACACTAACACTCACTGTTGCAATGGCACAGTCCAGACCCAAGACAGTAAGGGTGCAAAAACAGAAAAGATCCCCCACCACATTTGCAAAAACATGAAAACAAGAATAGCAATGTAGAACTTCCTCTGTACTACTTCCAACATGTGAAGGCCCATCAATGAGATATGAGATAGACTGTGTTGTAATTAAACCTAGCAGACACGCTGGACTGAACTTAGCTGTCACCAATACAAGTAGTACAACATCTCTCCAACAAGTAATAAGAAATAGTGGTTTCATTACCAGAGAGGTTGCAAAGACCAGTGGTGATGGAACTGTTTTCTGAGTGGAGATGCTGGCTTTTGGGAACACCACACAAACATCATGGACATTAGCAATACTTGTGTCATCGAGCAAGTGAGGTATATAAGACTTTCCAGTGGGTTTAGGTGGACAAATGCTTTGAAAATGGGGTCACATATTCAGATTCAAAAACATTTTCCAAATACACTGTTTAACCCCTTGGGTGCTGGGGACGAACTGGTTACGTCCTTTGCCCTGTCGCTCATGTGGCGATGATGTAACCAGCTCGTCCTGCACCCGGCCCAAGGGGGGAACACTAGCGTTCCCCCTGTGGGACTTCCACCCCCCTCCCATGGGCAGGGATGGAAGTGGAATCGCTTCCCCTTCCACCCCTGACCTCCCCCCAGTGACATCAGATGATATCAGTGGGCGATCACGCACTAACCTCCTCAGAGGCCACCCCCATTGCGCTGGAAGCTCACCTTGCAGCACGATCGGAAGAGAAATGCTTTAATATCTCTTCCGATTGGGGGTGGGGGCAGGTAGAGAGACATGAAAGGAAAGGCCTTTCATGTCTTTCTGAGCATTCCTGCAGCCCGATCGTATAGCCATCGGGCTGCAGGAATGCCCACTAGACACCAGGGAGATTGTTTTCTTGTAACAGAGGCATGAGGGGAGTTGCCCCTTGGGCAACAGTGGCTCCCCAGGGAGGCATTTTTTTAATAAGGCCATTTCTGCCCCCCAGGGGGCAGATCAGCCTATTTTAATTAGGCCGATCTGCCCCTGGGGTGTGGGGGGGGGGGGGGGCAGAAGCAACTGGACGCCAGGGATCTTTAAAAAAAAAAAAATTAGACCAGTGGGCAGATGGGGCAATTTCCCCGATCCACTCCCCAAGGGGGCAGAAAGCCTACTTGATGCCAGGGAATTAAAAAAACAAAATAGTGGGGTGGTGGCTACCAACCAGTATGGGCATGGTTATACCCCCACCCCAACTGAAGGTGGTAACAGTCTTTCAGCTTTTCCCCTGCACACTAAACGATCTTATCCCAAAGGCAAGCAAGAGGACATTTGATTATTTGGGGAATTGGTTTTACATTTGGGCCAGGAGAGCTTGTCTAACTCTCAAAATCGCCCCACTTGGAATGGTGAGGGCTGCACTTTTTGGATTTTGAGACACTGCCATGTAGAAAATCCTACAAGACCTAGACACATCTGAAAACTAAACATCTGGGTGAGTACAGGGTGGTGTGCTTCACATGCACCCCACACTATTTTCTTACTCACAATGCCCTGCAAACCTCCAACTTTGCTTGAAATCACACATTTTCCCCACATTTTTGTGATGAAACCTTCTGGAATCTGCAGGAATCCACAAAATTCCTACCACCCAACATTGTCACATCTATACCGAAAACAATTCTACCCCACTTGTCAGCCTAAAAAAGATTTTTCTAAACTACCCTTTTGGACCTGCTTTGGTTCCCCCTCAATTTTGACATGTTTTTGGCTCTTCCCTGTCACAAGCACTTGGCCCACCTATACAGGTGAGGTATTATTTTTGTTGGGAGACTGAGGGGAGCATTGTGTGGTAGGAAATTTGTGCTGATGTGGTGATCCCACACAGATATGTGGTGAATACGTGATTTCTTTTCAGCTAAATTTGAGGTTTGCTGAGGATTCTGGGTAGGAAAACGCTGGTGGATCCACACATGTCACACCTCCCTGGGCTCCCTCGGTTGTCTAGTTTTCAGAAAGGTCTGGGTTTGGTAGATTTCCTTAGACGGCTGCTGAGCCCAGGACCAAAAACGCAGGTGCCCTCTTCCCCGCAAAAACAGGTACTTTTGTATTTGATAATTTTGATGTGTCCACATAGTGTTTTGGGCCATATCCTGTTGCGGGCGCTAGGCCTATCCACACAAGTGAGGTGCCATTTGTTACCGAGAGACCTGGGGAAATGCTGGGTAGAAGGAAGTTTGCGGCTCCCCTCAGATTCCAGAACTTTCTATCACTGAAATGTGAGGAAAAAGTGTTTTTTTTGCCAAATTGTGAGGTTTGCTAAGGATTCTGGGTAACAGAACCTGGTGAGAGTGCCACAAGTTACCCCATCTTGGGTTCCCCTAGGTATCTAGTTTTCAGAAATGTCCAGGATTGCTAGGTTTTTCTTGTTGCCGGATGAGCTAGACGCCGAAATCCACAGATAGGCACTTTGCAAAAAACAGGTCAGTTTTCTTTGGGAAAATGTGATGTGTCCATGTTGTGTTTTTGAGCATTTCCTGTCGCGGGCACTCGGCCTACCCAAACAAGTGAGGTACCATTTTTATCGGGAGACTTGGGGGAACGCTGGGTGGAAGGAAATTTGTGTTTCCTTTCAGATTCCAGAACTTGCTATCACCGAAATGTGAGGAAAAAGTGTTTTTTGCCAAATTTTGAGGTTTGCAAAGGATTCTGGTTAACAGAACCTGGTGAGAGCCTCACAAGTCACGACCATCCTGGATTCCCGCAGGTGTCTAGTTTAAAAAAAAATGCACAGGTTTGGTTGGTTTCCCTTGGTGCCGGCTGAGCAAGAAGCCAAAATCCACAGCTAGGCACTTTCCAAAAAACACGTCATATTTCAAAGTAAAAATGTGATGTGTCCATGTTGTGTTTCCTGTCGCGGGCATTAGGCCTATCCACAAGTGAGGTACCGTTTTTATCGGGAGACTTTAGGGAACACAGAATAGAAGAATAAGCGTTATTGCCTCTTGTCTTTCTCTATATTTTTTCCTTCCAAATGTAAGACAGTGTGTAAAAAAGACGACAATTTGAGAAATGCCCTGTAATTCACATGTTAGTATGGGGACCCCGGAATTCAGAGATGTGCCAGTAACCACTGCTTCTCAACACCTTATCTTGTGCCCATTTTGGAAATACAAAGGTTTTCTTAATACCTATTTTTCATTCTTTATATTTAACCAAATGAATTGCTGTACACCAGGTATACAATGAAAAACCATTGCAAAGCGCAGCTCACTTATTGGCTCTGGGTACCTAGGGTTCTTGATGAACCTACAAGCCCTATATATCCCTGCACCTAGAAGAGTCCAGCAGACGTAACAGAATATTGCTTTCAAAAGTCTGCCATAGCTGGAAAAAGTTATAGAAGAAAACGTGGACAGAAATGGCTCTTTTTTTTTACCTCAATTTCAATATTTTTTTAATTTAGCTGTTACATTCTGTAGGAGAACCTTGAAGGATCTACACAAATGACCCCTTGTTGAATTTAGAATTTTGTCTACTTTTCAGAAATGTTTAGCTGTCCGGGATCCAGCATTGGTTTCACACCCATTTGTGTCACTGATGGGAAAATAGTAAAATAGGGGTATGTCCCAGTAAAATGCCAAAATTGTGCTGAAAAATGTGGTTTTATGATTCAAGTCTGCCTGTTCTGAAAGCTGGGAAGACGGTGATTTTTGCATCGCAAACCCTTTGTTGATGCCATTTTCAGGGAAAAAAACACAAGCTTTCTTCTGCAGCCCTTTTTCCCATTTTTCTTTTTTTTTAAATGACATTTTAGCTGTATTTTGGCTAATTTCTTGGTCTCCTCTGTGGGAACCCACAAACTCTCGGTACCACTGGAATCCCTAGGATGTTGGAAAAAAACAATGCACATTTGGTGTGGGTAGCTTATGTGAACAAAAAGTTATGAGGGCCTAGGCGTGAACTGCCCCAAATAGCCAAAAAGAGGCTGAGCTCCTGAGGGGAAAAGGCCTGGCAGCGAAGGGGTTAAAATGTTATAGGTTATAACAATAGTTAGGAAAGAAAAGCATTGCATTCAATCTATCAACGTCTCTGGTCCAGCTGTTAGTGCCTAGGTTCCTCAAAAAATAGATACATTCTGTCCCCTTTTTAAAACCTAGATACAAAATAGTTACCAGCAGAAAGTGTGAAACGGGAACACTGCAGCAATAGAAGCATCGCACATCAAGAGTAATAAACAGCATAAAAAATAACGTGCTAAACTGAACGCTGCATATAATCGACGTTGTTGTACCCTATATGCGTTCAAGGATGTTGTGTGATTTTAACAAGTTCCATTATCTACAACATGCGCCCTGTGGGTTTATCTCCAGTCCTAATCACTGAATTTAAAAAAACCTCGTTGTCATTCAGAAGGTCTCGAGAGAGAGAGTGGAAGCTGAGCAAGCTGGTCCAATGTTCAGTCAGAACAGCACCCACTTATTAGGGTGCCAACTGGTTAATAGATTTTAGCGACATTGCCGGTATTCATATGTTGCCTGTAATTATATGTGGAGGCCAGTAAAAAAAATGGGAAATCGGCACAGCCTAGTGTTTTTTCTATTTCAAAGTTACAAAAGATATAAAATTGAAGAATATGTAAACTGAATTTTTTAGAACTGTATAATGTAATCCTAAAACTTATTATAGCATACAGATACAGGCTGGAGGCGAAAAAGACACTGCAGAGTTTAAACAAAATATTATTCAAATGCCTGCTACAGGCAATGGAGTAACTCCAAAAAATGAAGAAACGCCTAGTATTTTTCTAAAAGGAATGCCCAAATCAAGTTTTTTTCTCTTAACCAGTTATATACTTAACTCATTTATTTCCATGAAAGACATTTGGTAGCTAAAGGCGCACTGATGATGAAATCAAATGAACAAGTTCGCCCCAATGCTATACAGCCACTCAACAACATTTCTGCTTTAGGCCGGATCCAGTTACCTGCTGCACCCCACCGCCCTTGGCAAATAATGTACATAATTTTTCCCTGGCCATTTTATACCTCTTCTGATTTGGAAATATGGCCGGAGCTAAGCATTAATAGTGAAAGCAGTTTTTATGGCTACCTTCGGCTTGGCATTTATCCATCTCTCTCCTTGATGATAACCACCATCATGGACTGCTTTTCCATAGACAGAAAACCAATACGCATTTCAATGGTCCAATAAGAGCCCTGTGGGATCCTGGCATCACTGTGTGTCTCCAGAGAAGCACCCTCACGAGCAACCTCCCAAAAATTGGGGGCTAGTCATAAATTCCATTAAAGTTCTTTTTTTCTAACCATAAATGTTTCAGGATCTGCTGTGCCTAACTGTGGATATGAGCTAGATGGTTGCCATTGGACACTTGGAGTGGGGTGGATTGGAGTGGGTTGGATTGCATTGAGGTGGGGTGGATTGGAGTGGGGTGGAATGAACTGGGATTGGGTGGATTGGATTGGTGTGGGGTGGATTGGATTAGGGTGGATTAGATTGGGGTGGGCTGGTTGGATTGGAGTGTGGTGGACTGAACTGGGGTGGGGTGGATTGGACTGGGGTAAAGTGGGGTGAATTGGAGTAGAGTGGCATGGATTGGATTGGAGTGGCGTGGATTGAAATCGGGTGGGTATTGGATTGAGGTGGTGTGGGTTGAATTGGAGTAGAGTGGGTTGGATCATATTGGATTGGGGATGTGTGAATTTAGTGGGGTGGACTGGATTGAGTGAAGTGGATTGGACTGAGTGGATTAGGGTGGGGTGGATAGGATTGAGTGTGGTGGATTGGATTGAGTGGGGTGGATTGGGTTGTGTGGGATGGATTGGATTGAGGTGGGGTGGACTGGATTGGTGTGGGGTGGAGTGGATTGGGTGGATTGGACTGGAGTGGATTGGGGTTGATTGGACTAGAGTGGATTAGATTGGAGTGGGGTGGAATGGAATGGAGTGGGTAGAGTAAGGTGGTTTGGAGTGGGGTGGATTAGAGTGGAATGGGGTGAATTCATGTGGAATGGATTGAACTGGAGTAGGGTGGATTAAAGTGAATTGTATTGGAGTAAAATGGATTGGAGTGGTGTGAGTGGATTTGTTTGTAGTGAGATGGATTAGGTAGCAGTGAACCTGATTGGAGTGGGTAGAGTGGTTGCATTGGAGTGGTGTGGGTAGTATTGGTGTAGGGTGGGTTGGATTGGAGTGGGTGAGATGGATTGGAGAGAGGTGGATCAGAGTGGGGTGGATTAGATTGGGGTGAGGTGTATTGGAATTGGAGCGGGGTAGATTGGACTGGGGTGGATTGGATTTGCGTGAGGTGGGGTGGATTGTGGTGGATTGCAGTGGGGTGAATTGGGATGGAGTGGGGTGAATTGGATTAGAGAGGGCGAAATGGAGTGGGACAGATTGTTTTGGATTGGACTAGGTTGTTTGTAATTGGAGTGAGACAGGGTGGAGTGGGATGGGTTGGAGTGGGGCAGATTGTTTTAGATTAAAGTGGGGCAGATTGGATTGGGGTAGGTTAAAATTGATTGGAGTGGGACAGATTATTTTGGACTGGAGTGGGGCAGACAAGAGTGGGGTAGATTGCTTTGGATCAGAGTTGGGCAAATAGGAGTGGGGTAGATTGGAGTGGGGCAGATTGTATAAGGGTGGATTGGAGTGGGGTGGTTTGGATTGGAGTGGGGTGGATTGGACTTGGTTGGTGTGTGGAGGATTGGATGGGTGTGGGGTGGAATGGATGAGAGTGGGGTTAATTGGGCTGGAGTGGGGAGGATTTGATTGGGGTGAAGTGGATGGGAGTGGGACATATTGTTTTGGATTAGAGTGTGGGCAGATTGGAGTGTGGGCAGATTGGAGTGGGGCAGATTGGAGTGAGACAGATTGTTTTGGATTGGAGTAGGGCAGGGTGGGGTTGATTGGAATGGGACAGATTGTTTTGGATTAGAGTAGGGCAGATTAGAGTGGACGGATTTGAGTGGCACAGCTTGTTTTGGATTGAAGTGGGACATATTGGAGTCTGCAAGATTGAAGTGGGCAGATTGAAGTGTGGCAGATTGTTTTGGATTAAAGTGGGGCAGAATCGAGTGGGGCAGATTGTTTGGGATTGCAGTAGTACAGATTGGTGTGGGGCAGATTTTTTTGATTGGAGTGCAGCAGATTGCAGTGGAGTAGATTGTTTTGGATTGGGCAGATTGGAGTGGAGCAGATTGGAGTGCGGTAAATGGGAGTGGGGCATACTGTTTTGGATTGGAGTGGGACAGATTATTTTGGACTGGTGTAGATTGTTTTCGAGTGGTGTGAACCAAAGTGGGGCAGATTAGATTGGGGTGGGATGGGAGGACTGTGGTGGGTTGGAGTGGATTTGATTGGTGTGGGGTGAATTGGTTTGGGGTGGAGTGGACTGGGGTGGATTGTAGTGGGAGGGATTGGAGTGAGGTGAATTAGGGTGTACTGCACAATTAAGTGTTAAAGCATTAGTTCAGGAGTTACTCATAATAAAGAAACAGTGCCGCTTTGCAATATTTAGAACAGGATAATCGTCATCTTTTGAGAACAGAAGTGTCTTGATTTGTGAATTCATAATTCCAATAAATTAAAGTGAGTGCATATGCATTTACAGGTATGATTAACATATACCCAGACACATCTCTTATATGGCAAATATATTTTCGCACGTTCAGAGGGATGTGCATTCCTTCCTTTAGTGAAGCCGCAAGTGCCTTGTGCTCAACCCTTCTTTTCCTCCGAGTTGTCTAAACAGATATCTCCATGTTCTAGCCTGGTCCATTCAAGTTGTGATGGTTCTAGGTAGGAAGGCTTAGACATGCCCTCTAGTGCTGCTGTTGTCTGGGCCTTACATGGTTCTTATACCTCTGTTCTTTCCTCTGCCTCTCTCTTTGCTCTTCTCTCCTCTACTACAGCTTTGTTTGACCAATCTGACTGTGATGGCTTGGTATCATCCCTCTATCCCAGGCCTCCTCCCTCAAACTGAGGCTTCTAGGAGTGCCTCTGCTTAGCCTTTCCAGGAGCTCACCTATGGGACAGCTGATTTATGCTGTTTCAGTGGCCCTATCTATTGTTGTGGGCTTGCCCACCCCCCCCCCCCCAGTGCCAGCTGGGATCTCTGTTGGGTGAGGAGCATTGGGACTTCAAATGGGTTGACAGGATTTCCAGTGCTCATTACTGTATGACCTGAAAATATTGTCTCATGTTCTTCCCTTTTTCTCGATCTCTCATACCTTTTGGGTTGTAGCTGTGGCATAGGTTCATGATTGTTGTACGTGCCAGAATTGTTGGAACCAATCATGCTTTTCACTTTGGCAACCCTTTGACTGCTTTATTTGTTTCATTTGTTTCCATTAAACTTCAGATTCAGGGGTCTTCGTCACTGTTACTTACTTCTTTAGTGCTTAATTCCCATCTTTTCTCTTCACAAGACACAGCTTCCCAAACTGGAATTATTTAGAAAAGAGAAAGGCAGCAGGTAAGGATCTCTCTTTTTTTCCATTGATCGACCTTCCCTCTTTTACTTTTCAACTACTTCTTCCTTCCTATTGCGTATATCTTTCCCTTTTTGATCCTCAGGTTAATAGCAGGCTTTTTTAAATTTCAAAATTTCAGAATCATTTTTATTTAGGTTTTATAAATAAATAGTACAAAAGCAGAACAGAAGAATGAGACGAAGTGTTGCATACTGGGGTATGCTGAAAGAAATAGGTTACAATGCAATTCACTATAGAGAAATGGTGTTATGGTGACATAGTATCATAACATAACATGATATCAATGAAACATAATATCCAAGTATCATGGGTGCTAGAGGTGATTGAGGAGGTCTGGGACTTTAGTGAAGTATTGTGAGTTGGAGTACCTCAGAGTAGTGTTAAGACAAGGAGGGAGAAGAAAGAGAGAGGAGACGGTGGAAAGAGAAGATACAGAAAGGAGAAGTAGTAGTAAAGTGGGGCAGTGGGTTGGTAGAGAGTAGGGGGAAGGCGGGAGGTGTGGGCAAGAGGGGATTGGGGAAGAGATCTGAGAGAAGGGGAACGTTGCATATATTATGATGTATTACTAGTGATGTATAAATATAGTTTCAAACATTTTTTTAGTTTTTTCCTCCATTAGGTTTTTAGGTAAGGGTTTAGGGAATTATCCACCCCCCTGGTAAATGGAACCCATTCCCACCAAGCATAGTTTGGGAGCTTAGAGAGGTCTTTTCATTCAGAAGAATTGCCTTACTACTGGATGAAACTAGTATGCCCCATAAAATACGACCTTCACTGTCTAGACGTGACATGTTTCAGAGGGTAGAATACTTAATGCTATGGAGGTGAGGTCAGGGGTCCAACTTATCTGAAGGATAAGTGGTAGGTCCAAGTTCAGACCAGAATATTTTAGCATAGGTGCATTCGAGTAGCAAATAGAATAGATCTCCAGTTACATTACCACAGCTCCAGCAGTTGTCTGAATCTAGGAGACCAAGTTTGTATACTTTGGAGAGGGTTCAGTGGACCATGTATGCAGTCCATAGTCTGCATTGTGCTAAGGAGGGTGTAATCTTATTAGTCGTTAGATTGGACCAAATCGATGGCCACTTTAGGGTCGAGTTACACGTAGTGTTTGTTTTGCTCAAAATAGACTCCCATGTAGCTTGTATTGACTTAGTGAAGCATGTGTTCGTGGAAGTTAGTATATAGTAGAGTTTAGAAGCTCTGTGACCTTCCTTAGATATGATCATCCGTGTGGAGGGATAGTCAGGTGTTCTTGGGGGGTTTGTATCTGGTGATGACAGCTTTAATCCTTAGAAATAGGTAGACATCTATTTCATCAAATTCAAATTTGGATTTGAAGTGTAAAAAGGGTGTGAATTCTGCGGGAGAGCCTAGGTCTCCTACAAAAATGATACAGTTATGAGGCCATTTCTCTAAGGAAAGTATTTTGCCATCTGATTTGAGGTTATTTTTATGCCACATTAATGCAAATGTAGAATAATGTATTTTGTTAGGAAGTTTGTCAATTTTCTGTAGTGACTGTGCTGTGTGGGGAGAGGATGCATGCAGAGTGTTCCATCAGTATTTTCTTTGTGGTAATAAGGGAGATGAGAGGTAGAACAAGATTGTTTTTAATAGTAAGCCAAATTGTCTCACTAGGTATGCAGTTTAGAATCTAAAGTAGTATGGAAGATTTGGGCCACCAAGTTTCCTTGGGAGGATTAGTTTTTTTTTTAGAGCTAATCTCGGTATTTTCGTTTGTCAAAGAAAGTTGTTGAGTATGAGATCTATTTAGTGAAGAAGGAGTCCGACAAGTGGATTGGTGACATGTAAATTAGAAAGTTGATGAGTAGAGAGATCATAATTTTTATGGTTTCAGTATGCCCCCACTAAGTGATGAATCTAGTTGACCATTTATCTAGTATATCTTTTATTTTGGCTAGGGTTATGTTTTTGTTGAGGTCAAAGGATTCTCTAAGGTTTTGACTAAACCAAATGCCTAAGTACTTTGTTTTGTCTGAAACCCATTTGTGGCCTTGGCCCCTAAAAGCTGAGCTGATGAAGAGGGCGGATCCTCCATTTTGTCCTTATTAAGAGTGTATCCTGACACTACGGCATGGTACATGATAGTGAACATGATGTTGGGTATGGCCATGTCAGCATGAGAAGTGAAGAAGAGAATGTTTTCTGCCTATGTTGCCTCTTTTTTGTGGTCCTGCAGAAAAAAGGGATGCCGGGAATACAGGGGTTCTCTCTAATTTTTATAAGCAGTGGTTCAATGATGAGTAGAAAAAGAAGATGGAAAAGAGGGCATTCCTGTCTAGTGCCTTGTAGGTTAAAGCTGCTTGACAGGTTTCCATTGATGGTAATTCAGGCTTTAGGTCCCTTATATAGATCAAATTACTTAGAAGGAAATGACTCCCTCTGTCCCCATAGCCACCTCCCAATTTCTCAAATAAACATTGACTGCAAAATATAGGCAAACATTCTAGCCCCTAGATTGGAGTCCATCCTTCAATCGATTATACATTTGTCACAATTAGGATTCATTGAAGGTAGATTCAGCATGGTAATATCAGACTCTTCAGTCATGTCATTGAGAATGCACAATATCTCAACCAGCTGGCCTGCGCAATTGCACTAGGGGCCGAAAAGGTCTTTGACAAGGTCTTGTGGTCTTTGCTATGGGCTACCCTCACTGCATCCAATCTCAGTCCTAATCTATCTAGAATGATTCTCACACTATGTAAGAAAAATATTAGGTTTAAGGAAAATAAAAATAAATCTTAAAAAATTAGTTTTATTCATTTAGTGCTTGTTTATCCAACTTCACACATAGTTTTCGTGCATGTGCCCGTTTTCTTTAGATCATTAGGAGAAACTTGTCAATATAAATGCAGTAGTAACAAACTCAATGGTTTTCGCTTTGCACAATGAGAATTTCCTCTCACCATCTTTCCTCATTACTCCTTTGTAGATTGCCCTCTACCTCCCTCTCCACGAAGCCATTTGCATACACGATGACTAACCTGTATGCTCCACACCCCTCCTGGAGTGTGACAGGAGCTGAACGCCACCACAGTCATCCACGCTGGCGAGAAGTGTTACCACTGTGGTTCTTGCCTCCTGGTCCTCTTTTTCTCTCAGACAGGTCTATTTGATTCTCAATCGGATGAAGAAAGTACTATCCCTGTGTGCAACTTCACAAGTGCAGTGTAACTCTGTGGTCCAAATAAAACATTCAAATCATGTAAATGTGTTTGTTAACAAAGGACACAGTCATAAGAGGTGGAATGGTTACATAGATCACTTGTGGAGGTGACTGATAACGGACGAGGCAGTTCAGTAATCCTGGAATACAGCGCCACTATAATTATGCGGCAGGGCATGACAACATTTTGTGGCAGGACTGACTAATTTATGTGGTAAGAAAATGCAAATCATGAAGCATAATGCTGCAGATTGTGTGATAGTATAACTAGTTTGTCATTTAATCATATCATAACACTTTTCGGGCAAAGGTTTTAGCTCTTTAGTATAAGTTTAACACTTTTAATACAGTAGCAGGAAGATGACCTGTTAATATTTCTTTACAAAGGGCCTGCCACTAGGAGGCACATGTTTGTCAGATTTTTAGTATCTTTTGATCTGTTTGACTAGAAACTGTATTAACCACTAGCCCACATCTCCCCATAAAGCTCAAGTTTTTAAAAGGTAAAGGGGAAGTCGAAGAGGTTACTCTAATAAAGTTGTAGCTGAATTTATGTATTTCTTATTTTGGTTTTGGCATTGGAAGATAGTGTCACCAACCTGTCTGCCTGCATTGTGAAGAAAAAAGAATGTGGATCACAAGAAATGTAAAAGGAAGCAATACCCTTGTTTTGACCTATTCCATTCTACCTCTGGAATTATGAGGCTTGGAAAAGTGCATAACTTACTGACTAAGGTTACTATTACAAGTGCTGCAGGGGGAAGTAAGATAGTTATCACACTTGTTAAATTCAGATATCCCAGGGTTCAGCATTTAATGGCTGCAGAAAACATTAACTATTACAAGATATCTCCATTCAAATGAAGGGTAACATTCAGATTTGGTGTTTCCTGCACCAAAATCTGTTTGTCTTTTTATTAAATTCTGGGAGGTTTCACATGCTGAAATGTATTCCGGGAAAGGAGTACAGGAGAGAACTTTATCACACCTGGTAATTATAAGGGACGGTGACTTTTGGTCCTCTTGGGTCCCTCAGTTACTAAGATATTTGTAATGGAGGCTCAGGAACCACAGGTCCTGTGTTGTGATTGCAGTTTTCACTGTGGCGACCACCTCACTCCTGGTCATTACGAACGCTTTCTCCAGTCATGAACATTTCACATACAGACATTGTTTTCATTTGCGTTGGTCTAATGTGTTCGATACAAGCAAACCAACTCTATAACACCCAGGAGATATCAGGGTATCACACAAAGATCCAGGAATGGAAATAGTATTGGTAATAACCATAGGGAGGTGGTCTGCTTAGTTTTCACTTGTAATTGTAATAGTATTTATATAGCGCTTACTACCCCTGACGAGTCATCAAAGCGCTTTTCGGCGAGTAGCACGCTACTCTGGAACCCAACAAGAATTAGTGATGGATTAGTATCGGGAAATATGAGTACAGTTTTAGTATTATTATGAGTTAATTTGAGCCGCGGATATGAGAGTTTGTTAGTTAGATTGACTGGAGTAATGGAGGGGTGGAGGAGGAAAGAAATCCAGAAGTGTTAATTGGGGGTATATCCCTCATTTACTCAACCCAAAGGCTTGGGATGAGTAAAGGGGGGTGGCTGAGGGAAGAGTCTGTGGAAGGGTTAAGTAGATCATAGTAGCAGTGTAATCCTTGGCAAATTATTTCATCACTCTCCGCTTCAGGTCCTTTAAATAACGAAACTTAAGAACATAACTAATTTGCACTGTTAAAGAACATGAAACTGGATTACGTAACATTTTACGTCAAAGGTGCATTGGAATGCTTACACAGTACCCATGTTTGTATGTTACGTACTTGTTTTCTTGTTTACCCACATCATGTCTAGTCGCCATCACTAGCTCTGCACACCCATTTGGATAATATCCTTATGCACCAGACCGATATATGTTGCGCCTTGCAGCGTCCTTATGGGAAAGAGTGGTGCTCTTTAAAAAGGACACAACATTCTCAAATATAATTCCCATCTTCTGATTCAAGTCTGGAGGTCCTTGAATATTGATTGTGCCCAACGCTGCACCTGTTCTTTCTGTCCTGGTTCATAATAGGTACTCAGCTCATGCTGTCTCATGATTCCCTGTTTGGTTATAACTTGCATGTCTCAGCAGGTGCGACGAAGCACATCTTTGTGAGTTTTGCACCATGTGTACTGACTCACCAGCACATTTTTGTTTGTTCATTGGTAAATTGGTGAAAATGTTGCAAAATTGTCTAGCAGGACTGATATTTATTTAAGTCACTTAGAACCGCATCACTCTGCTCTTTAAATGTATATTTTGGCAGTACACTGAAAGAATATGCCCTTCTGTGTACTCAACATTTCCACTCTTAGCTCAGCTGTACCACTTACATGCTGCTTTTTTTTTTTAGGTCGAGCTTAGCAGGGCACGAGCGATGCTTTTCGACATGTTGTAATCTACTCTGTGGGCTTTAACCACGCCCATCTCATGCCCATCACTTTCCTTAGTTCCTGGGCCTGCCTTTAAAAGTTGCCTTGATTTTGTATGTAACTCCTTAATGTTTGTCCCGCCTTGAGGCTGCTTTGTTACTCCTTTCAGACCGACCCTAACACATGGATTATCGCACCATCAGCCACATCCCTTAGTGTTTCTTTTGCCTCGCTGCTTTGCGCTGCATGGCCATATGCTGTTTCTTCCTCTTCCTGTTTTTGAGCATGCCGCTGTTTCTTTGTGGTGTCTGTACACAACGGCTGCAAGCTGGAGGAGGGGGTTCTTTTTAATTAATTTAATAATTTTTTTTAAAGGTTCATTTACCGCAAATTTCATCAGAGGAGTGCTGAAGTTTCATATAGCGCAAACTCGATCGGAGGAGCGCTTTACATCACTATGTGAAGTTTAATATAGCGCAACCTCGATCAGAGGAGTGCTTTACATGAGAACACTTTACAAGTTTAGCAGTTAAAAAATATACAAACTGAAGCATTTAAAACAGAAATAAACACGAAAATCCTCAAAGCGGCTCTCCTACTACAATATTCACTGCACTTGGGAATCTCGCCCCATAATGCTTTGCGGGATGTTTCTATTTCAAAACATTTTTGCCCATAACTCACCTTGTGGTGGTTCTAGGACAATGGGACCACCTTCAGAATGTTCAGCGGGACACAGTCTTCTTGTCTAGAGCATCTCTGGGTCCCCACACTAGGTTAAGGGGACCCCAAAATAATAATATACAAAAATATAATAAATAATGACAATATTTTCATTTTTTGCTGCAGATAGAGGAAGAAGATAAATGGAGGTGCTTTCGTTATATGCAGGACCACTGGAATTATGTGGCAGAGAGGACTAAATTATGCAGCAGGGTTGATTAATTTATGTCGCAAGAAAGATCCAGTTATGCATTTACAACGCCAGTAGCTCTAACTCAAGCAAATGTGAGACCTATTGCTTTGCAAATGCTTGTTTTTTTGCATTCTTTAAGTAAAACAATATAACTTACACTCATTGGTTTCTAGTGCACACCAAATCCATAAAAACTAACATCCTAATATTACCTATGTTTCACTAAAATCATTTAAAAAATGTGCTTGGACAAGGATGCCCATTGCACAGTTTTACACAAGTCCACCCATATCCTTAATAACTCAACTGTAGTTTTCACTGGTATTCTGTGTGAGTTTTTGTTCCCAGTGTGCACAACAATCATGTAGACATGCTTACACCTAGGCTGTGTGAAAGGTTGTCAGACTCAGAGTGTGCATCTTTGGTCTGGAGGGGTGCACACAGCATGCTTTCCTTGGGCATAAAACTACTGTATATGTTCCAGGATATAATCATGGACTGCTGGCAGCAGCATACCTTTTTCTCATATATGAAGCACAGGACAAGTCTTTCTACTGTCCTTGAAGAGTGGGATACCTAACAGCCTCATTGATGTTGTGATTTTGTGAGCCCAGCTTTCCCTGCGCCCTAATACAGCTCAGTGATCAAGAAATCCTAGGAGACTGGTAAGAGACCCAGACTTTCTCAGTATTCTTGTAATTTGTTAAAAAGTGTTTGTACTGCTACTGTGCCTGTTTACAATAGGCTCCCTGTGTTTCAGCCAGCTTGCTGTTTTTAAACTGCTGTGTTTGTACTTTTGATTGTTTGAAATTTCCCTCCTAGTTTGCGACAAAAGACTGCATAAAGCCACCCCCCCTATTTTAAAACAAAAAGGCTACATACACCTCGGTGGCTAACCAGATTGTATTTAGGAGACTTATTAATCTGCTCTGTGATTTAAAATGCGTTTAGAAAGTGTATGCATCACTTGTTTTTGCATTGAAAAAGCCAAATATCTGAGTGAGCGACATACAGTATTTCAGTGGTTTTCAATCTGTCCCTTACCTGGAAAGTAGATTCTGCTAGCTTGGAAGTGTGGATTCTGCCTGTCTGTATCCAAGGTGCTTCTGGATAGAGGAGCACCTCCCTCCTCCCTTCCACAGGAGCTTAGGCTTAAGTTAATTTGGCCCTTCTATAAGTTTCTATTGGTTGTTGCATATGTTGTTGTGATTGGTTGCTGGGACTAGTATTTCTACAGTATTGGCTTAAGGATTAGGGTTTGTGTTTAGATTGGTACTATGGCTAGGGTTCCCATTGGACCCTGGTTTTAAGGTTTCTATTGTGATTGGTACTAGGGCTAAGCTTTCTATTGGACTGTGGTTTTAGGGTTTCTATTGTGATTGGTAGCAGGGCTAGGGTTCCTATTGGACCGTGGTGTTTGGGGTTTCTATTCTGATTGGTAATAGGGCTATGGTTCCTACTGGACTGTGGTGTTTAGGGTTTCTATTGTGATTGGCAATAGGGCTAGGGTTCCTATTGGACTGAGGTTTTAGGGTTGCTGTTGTGAGGGCTAGGGGTGTGATTGGTTAATAGGGCTAAGTCTCCTATTGACAGGGTTATGAATCTGATAGGTTAGGGTTAGGACTAGGTTTCTATTGGCCAATAGAGCTATATCAGCCAAGGGCTCAGGACGTCTCAGCCCGGGCGTCAAGGCTATGGGTAAAGAGAAGAAGGACAGTTGCCTGTTTGTGCCTCTCCACGCTGGTTTGTCTTAGGGCCAGAAATGCTGCCCAATTTTCCATTTACCAGAAAGGCCTTATTCCCTATACACCCTCCAACATCTAAACACAACGGGGGTCATTACGACCTTGGCGGGCGGCATCAGCCGCCCGCCAAGATCTGACCGCCATGCGGCCGCCAATGCGGCCACACCCCCGCCGCGGCCATTTGGAGATCCCCGCTAGGCCGGCGGGCGGAAACCTGGTTTCCGCCCGCCGGCCCAGCGGGGATCACGGCTGCAACATAGGAGCCGGCTCCAAATAGATACGGCGGTGTTGCGGCCGTGCGACGGGTGCAGTTGCACCCGTCGCGCTTTTCACTGTCTGCATAGCAGACAGTGAAAAGCTGCATGGGGTCCTGTCAGGGGGCCCCACGACTCCCCGTTCCGCCAGCCTTTTCCTGGCGGTGCAAACCGCCAGAAAAAGGCTGGCGGTCGGGGACTCGTAATCCCCTGGCCGCCGGGGCAAAAGTGGCGGAATACCGCCTGGAAGCACCACCAGCCTGTTGGCGGTGCTTCTGTCGTTTTAGCCCTGGCGGTCCCATACCGCCAGGGTCAAAATGACCCCCAATATCATCAAAGGCATCCAACTCATGCACCACAAACAGATTTCAATGTCACATCAAGCAGCACAAAATCCCACATACAACACCTATACACATATCCACCACAACTACAACATTAAGACACATTCGTTCTCACACCAAACACAACTCTATCCATTACCACTGACCCATCCAGCCGTCACCCACATAACACAAAACTACATTATATAGTACTTTTAGCCATTCACAGACACACTCCCTGTTCATGCAAACCAACAGCACTATCCTCTATTTGCTCCTGCCACACCCTTTTTCATCATGACAAAAAACAAACTCAGCCTTCTATCACACCATCCATAAACAACCTCTCCCTCGCTTCACTAACTACGCACAGCCATACAATCTTTACACTCCACTCCACCACACATTACCTCTTCCAGTGATCAAATCTAACACAAACACCCTTAACTCTTGTCCATGCCCTCTTAAACACTTTATAAACTCTTCTCCAAAACACGCCCTCTAATATTCTAATACCACTCACCAGCACTAACTCACATACAAATCCTTCACAGAAAACCACTACATCAATATGTCCTCTCACTTCTCCACAAAAACAAAACAAACACACATCAGCACATCAACAGAACACAAACTTTTATAATACTTTCCGTCACACCGACTCTCATCCTCATGACTACACAAATAATACAAATCCTGACCAATCTTTACTGCTAAATTCTTACTCTTCACAACATCTACCATAAGCACCCCAACACAGCAACATTCATTCACCCACCTCTCATGCATTGCACAGTTTGGAGCCTTACATAATGATCCACATGCTCCTCTGCCATCCCTAACCAATACTCCCTCCAGACTAAACAGACACAAACAAAATAAACAACATGCTACTCTTAACAACTTTGCATCCCCTGTCTATTACCCAATGAGGCTACTCTACAGAAAGAACTACACTCATCATGTCAGTCTCAGCCACCAAGTCCACCGCCAACACACACAGACCCAACACAATGCCTCCTAAGCCTGATAGATGTCTGGAAAAACAGGACTATTGTGACCCTCATACACTTATCACACCTAACAACACACCTGCTACAAGCTCAAAATATACTGCTTACCTTTCTCCGAAACAAAATGACACCGCCACAAACAGATATTTTCTAAACTGCCTGCTCATAAATGCTCGAATACTCTAAAAAAACAAGCACCGCATCTATGACCTGCTTACTGACACACACCCTGACTTAGTATTCATAACGGAATCATGGTTGGGAGATGACATGGCCCTAGTGTTGCATGAAGCCGTTCCTCCAGGCTATCATACCATCACACAAAACCTTATAGGCAAAAGAGGAGGTGGACTGAATATTATATTCAAACAAGCAATACATCTCAGTAAAACAGGCATTTCCATGCAAGGTTGTGAGGTCCTCCTCACCAGATGCAACCCTACACCAACTTCCTCCTGCAACTTCCTCCTCCTTTACAGACCTCCACCTAACAATTCAACATCCTCAGACACTTTTCTAGACATAGTCTGAAACCTTATAACATTATACCCCAACCTATGCATTCTTGGGGACCTAAACATTTGGTTTGACAAGCCCAATAAGCCCGATCCAAAATCTATCACCACTGTTTTAGTCACATTGAACCTACATCAGATTGTACACAATCCCACAAACATCGTTGGACACATCCTAGATGTCATTTTTTCAAACCCTGAACTAGTTATCATTCAAAGCATCACGCCAATCACATGGTCAGACCACCATTTGGTAACTTTCCGACATAAAACACCACAAATCAACACACCCAATAGCATCTTACATACATCCATCTATTGACCATGGAACAAACTCAGTTTTGAAGACTTAGAAACACAACTAACAGCCAACACAGAGCTAGACACAATACATTCTGTTACAAAATGTGAGTGGCTACAGAAAGCTTTCAGTATAGCCTAATACCACTGAGAACACCTGGGGAAGAACTAAAAAAGATAAAGCAATGAATCAAAAGGCTGCAGTGAACCTGGCACAAAACAAACAACATGCAAGACAAACTTCAGCTACGCAAAATGAACAGAATGTACAAATCATCAATCAAAAAAGCTAAAAAAAAAAAAAGGTACTACTCAGACAAATTTCAAAATGCCAAATCTTCAACTAAATAAGTTTTTTAAAATTCTCAATGAATTTCGAAAACCTAAATGCATGGAAGAAAGCCATCCCACTACTCAAGATTTCACAAACAAACCAGCAATTCATTACACAACGAAAGTAGGCACATTGGATTCCTCTTTAGAACAAAAGAAAACCATCAGCACCAGCCCATTTCCTAAAATCCCCTCCGAGAGTAAACCAACCCAGCCTCTGCACTCCTTCAAACAAATATCACAAAGTTAATTTATTGATTTGGTCAAAGAAAGCAAGCCTGCAGGCTGCCCTTCTGACCCTTGTCCACCACAAATCTTCAACAGCATTCTTTTATCTACTTCTGCTGCCACACCTGTATGAAGAATCATCAATAACTATTTAACTACTGGAACTTTTCCTGAAGACCTGAGAAAGGCATACATACACCCGTTATTAAAGAAAACAAACTTGGACCTGCATGACCCCATCAACTACAGACCAATTACCAATGGGCCTCTCCTGGGCAAACTGATAGAAAGAGCTGCATTCGCCCAGATGTCACAATTCATTGAAGACAACTCCATACTTTCAGACTACCAAACTGGATTCTGCCCGTAAGAGGCACTGAATCTGCACTCATACCAATCTAGGAGGATTTTAAAAACACAATCAACCGCAATGGAGTTGCTGCGCTACTTCTCCTGGACCTCTCAGCTGCCTTTGATATGGTTGACCATGACATCCTAATTCAAAGACTGCACGAAGCTGGCATATTAGGGACTGCTCTCAACTGTATTACATCCTACCTTCAAGACAGAACTAATATAATCTATTGTCCTCCCTTCCCGTCCAAACCCTACCTCACAAAAGCAGTGTTCCTCAAGGATCAATCATCTCCCCTATGCTTTTCAACATCTACATGATGTCATTACTAGAACTGATCAATGATTTTCGATTTACATGCTACAACTATGCAGATGACACACAAATACTCCTTAAATGGGAATGCCCCCAAAACATTAAAAACTCACAAATCTTCAGTTGCCACAGAGCCATTGATCAGTGGATGACTTGGAGCTATCTCAAACTGAATGCCTCCAAAACGGAAATACTCTCATGTGGCGAATTGAAAAATATTGACCCACTGGACGCCTGGCCTGATGATTTGGGACCACCTCCTCAAGTATCTAAGGAAGTTAAAAACCTTGAATTACCATGGACTCCTAGTTAACAATGAATGTCCAACTGGACAAATTAGCACGATCAAGCTTCATCACCTTGAAGACTATGCAACGTATCTTCCCCCACCTTTTTCCATACAAGGTGCAGGCTAGTGTCTCTCTTGTACTATCTAAACTGGATTATGCCAATGGCCTCTACCATGGATCATTTCCATCTACTATGAAAAAACTGCAACATATTGAGAACTCAGCTGCAAGGCTACTATTACATGTAAAGCCACAAGCCCTCCTCTCCCCTGCCTTGAGAACACTACATTGGTTACCGGTTGCCAGAAGATCCACCTTCAAGCTGATTTGTATCACCCACAAAGCTATACATAGAACAGGACCACTTTTCATCAGAAACAAAATAACCAAATATATTCGACAAAGAAAGCTCTCCTTAAGATTGGCTCCCCGCCTTCAAACACCACCATACAAGAAAAAACACAATAGATGGTACCTCCTTCTCTGTTGAAGCAGCCAAACCATGGAATTCATTACGCCCAAGTACAAGATCTGCGGATAACTATCTTGTCTTCAGAAGACTACTCAAGAGTTGTCTCTGTCCTTCATACCCATATCCAAACAGCAATGGACTGCATATGCCTATTTATAATCTGATTATGTTTATATTCTAGATATGTATAGTTCTTTAACCCCTACAGTGCCCGGTATGAGCTGGTCTCGTCCTCGCACACGGTTCCCATGGACCAGGGACGAGATCAGCTCGTCCTGCACCGGGCCCACAGGGGGAGCACTAGCGCTCCCCTCATGAGCCTCCCACCTACCCCCCAGGGCAGGTATGGAAGGGGAATCGCTTCCTTTTCCACCCCGACCTCCCCCACCCCCCAGTGACGTCTGATGACGTCAGCGTGCAAATCGCACTCTTACCTCATCAGAGGTTACCTCAGATCATGCTGGAAGCTGTGCTTCTAGCGAGGTCCCTGTAGGAGGCTGGCCTGGCTTGTAGTGGGTACCAGCGGTACTTACACCTTGTGCCAGGTCCAGTTATCCCTTATTAGTGTATGCACAATATCATAAGAAAACACAATACACAGAGTTACTAAAAATAAAGGTACTTTATTTTTATGACAATATGCCACAAGTATCTCAGTGAGTACCTCAGTAAGAAGGTAAGTACTATACACAAGTTATATGTACACAAACCAAAATTAGGTAAGTAATAGCAAGAAAAGTAATGCAAACAGTGTAGAATTACAATAGGTTGCAATAGGCAAGCATAGGTATAGGGGCAACACAAACCATATACTCCAAAAGTGGAATGCGAACCACGAATGGACCCCAGACCTATGTGAGCTTGTAGAGGGTCGCTGGGACTGTAAGAAAACAGTGAGGGTTAGAAAAATACCCCACCCCAAGACCCTGAAAAGTAGGAGTAAAGTGCACCTACTACCCCAAGAGAGCACAGAAGTCGTGATAGGGGGATTCTGAAGGAAGAACACACACCAGCAGTGCACTGACAATGGATTTCCGGACCTGAGTACCTGTAAGACAAGGGGACCAAGTCCAATAGTCGTGACAGTGTCCAGGGGGGGCAGGAGCCCAGGAAATCCCAGCTGAAGGTGCAAGGAAGCTGCCACCAGTTGGAAGAAGTTTGGAGTTCTGCAAGAAAGAAGAGGACTAGGAACTTCTCCTTTGGAAGACGGATGTCACACGTCACGATGAAGCTTGCAGAGGTGTTCCCACGCAGAAAGACCGTAAAAAAGCCTTGCTAGCTGCAAGGGTTGTGGTAAAGGTTTTTGGGTGCTGCTGAGGACCAGGAAGGACCAGAATGTCGCCTTTTGGAGGAGGAGACAGAGGGGGTGCTCAGCAACTCAGAGAGCCCTCACAGAAGCAGGCAGCACCCGTAGAAGTACCCCACCAGGCACTTAGAAGAAAAGTGAACCGGAGTCCATGTGAAGTCACAAAAGGGAGTCCCACGACACCGCAGGACAACTCAGAAGGTTGTGCACTGCAGGACGGAGTGCTGGAGACCCAGGCTAGGCTGTGCACGAAGGAAATCCTGGAAGAGTGCACCGAGCCGGAGTAGCTGCAAATCATGCAATACACAGCTTTGCAGTCTAGAGTGGGGAGGCAAGAACTTACCTCCACCAAACTTGGACTGAAGAGTCACTGGACTGTGGGAGTCACTTGGACAGAGTTGCTGTGTTCCAGGGACCAAACTCGTCAGGATGACAGGGGACCCAGAGGACCAGTGATGCAGTCTTTTGGTGCCTGCGTTAGCAGGGGGAAGATTCCGTCGACCCACTGGAGATTTCTTCGGCGCTTCTGGTGCAGGGTGAAGGCAGGTTACCCCCAGAGCATGCACCACCTGGAAACAGTTGAGAAAGCCGGCAGGATTAGGCGCTACAATGTTACTGGTAGTCGTCTTGGTACTTTGTTGCAGTTTTGCAGGCGTCCTGGAGCAGTCAGCGGTCGATCCTTTGGTAGAAGGTGAAGAGGGAGATGCAGAGGAACTCTGGTGAGCTCTTGCATTCGTTATCTGAAGAATTCCCCAAAGCAGAGACCCTAAATAGCCAGAAAAGGAGGTTTGGCTACCAAGTTAGGAGGATTGGCTACCAAGAGAGGTAAGAGCCTATCAGAAGGATCCTCTGATATCACCTGCTGGCACTGGCCACTCAGAGCAGTCCAGTGTGCCCCCAACACCTCTGTTTCCAAGATGGCAGAGTCTGGGACACACTGGAGGAGCTCTGGGCACCTCCCCTGGGAGGTACTGGTCAGGGGAGTGGTCACTCCCCTTTCCTTTGTCCAGTTTCGCGCCAGAGCAGGGCTGAGAGATCCCTGAACCGGTGTAGACTGGCTTATGCAGAGATGGGCACCATCTGTGCCCATCAAAGCATTTCCAGAGGCTGGGGGAGGCTACTCCTCCCCAGCCCTTCACACCTATTTCCAAAGGGAGAGGGTGTAACACCCTCTCTCAGAGGAAATCCTTTGTTCTGCCTTCCTGGGCCAGGGCTGCCTGGACCCCAGGAGGGTAGAAACCTGTCTGAGGGGTTGGAAGCAGCAGCAGCTGCAGTGGAGACCCCGGAAAGGCAGTTTGGCAGTACCCAGGTTCTGTGCTAGAGACCTGGGGGATCATGGAATTGTCCCCCCAATACCAGATTGGTATTGGGTTGACAATTCCATGATCTTAGACATGTTACATGGCCATGTTCGGAGTTACCATTGTGACGCTATACATAGGTAGTGACCTATGTATAGTGCACTCGTGTAATGGTGTCCCCGCACTCACAAAGTCTGGGGAATTTGCCCTGAACAATGTGGGGGCACCTTGGCTAGTGCCAGGGTGCCCACACACTAAGTAACTTTGCACCCAACTTTCACCAGGTGAAGGTTAGACATATAGGTGACTTATAAGTTACTTATGTGCAGTGGTAAATGGCTGTGAAATAACGTGGACGTTATTTCACGCAGGCTGCAGTGGCAGGCCTGTGTAAGAATTGTCTGAGCTCCCTATAGGTGGCAAAAGAAATGCTGCAGCCCATAGGGATCTCCTGGAACCCCAATACCCTGGGTACCTCAGTACCATATACAAGGGAATTATATGGGTGTACCAGTATGCCAATGTGAATTGGTAAATTTTGTCACTAGCCTGTTAGTGACAAATTTGGAAAGCAGAGAGAGCATAACCACTGAGGTTCTGGTTAGCAGAACCTCAGTGAGACAGTTAGGCATCACACAGGGAACACATACAGGGCACATTCGTATGAGCACTGGTGCCCTGCCTGGCAGGGTCCCAGTGACACATAGACTAAAACATCATATATACAGTGAAATATGGGGGTAAAATGCCGGGCAAGATGGTACTTTCCTACAAACCCCGGGGGCGGGAGAGGCATGAAAGGAAAGGAAAGACCTTTCCTTTCATGTCTCTGTTAGCATTTCTGCTGCCTGATGACAAAGCGATTGGGCAGCAGAAATGCCCACTAGACACCAGGGATTTTTATTTTTATATATTTCAATAGGGGGAGCCTTGTTATTAGGCTGATCTGCCCCCAGGGGGGCAGAAACCTCTGGATACCAGGGATTATTTATTATTATATATTTGCAGGAGGGGAGCGACCCCTTAGGTAAGGGTTGCTCCCCTGGGGGGCAAATAATTTTTAGCCCATTTCTGCCCCCTTTGGGGCCAGATTGGCCTATTCTTCTTAGGCCAATCTGCCCCCAAGGGGGGCAGAAGCCACTAGACACCAGGGATTTTTTTTTTATATATATGAACAAGGGGAGCGACCCCTTGGGCAAGGATTGCTCCCTAGGGGGGGCAATTTTTTTAAGGCCTTTTCTGCCCCCCCGGGGGCAGATCGGCTACTGTAATTAGGGCAATCTGCCCGCGGGGGGGGCAGAAACCACTAGGCACCAGGGATTTTGATGTTTAATTTTTTTTTTACAGATGGGGAGCGACCCCTTAGGCAATTTTATTTTAGGCCAATCCTGCCTCACTAGGGGGCAGATTGGCCTATTTTTCTTAGGCCAATCTGCCCCAGGGGGAGCAGTAGCCACTAGACACCAGGGATTTTTTTTTTGTCAATTTCACACAAGGAGAGCTACCCCTTAGGCAAGGGTCATTCCCCTGAGGGGCAAATTCATTTTAGGCCATTTCTGCTGCACTTGGGGCAGATCAGCCTATTTTTATTAGGCCGATCTGCCACCAAGGGGGGCTGAAACCACTAGGTGCCAGTGTTTTTTTTGCGCCAATTTCATGCGAGTGGAGCGACCCCTTAGGCAAGGGTCGCTCCCCTGTGGGGGGGGGGGCAAATTTATTTTAGACCATTTCTTCTCCCCCTTGGGGGCAGATCAGCCTATTTCGATTTGGCGGATCTGCCCACGGGGGGGCGGAGGGGCAGAAACCACTTAGGCACCGGGGATTGGTGTGTGTGTGCATGAGTGTGTTTTGTTTGGGGGGGCAGCTCCTTGGGCAAGGGTTGCTCCCCATGGGGGCACATTATTGTTGGCCATATCTTCCCCCCATGGGGGGCAGATCGGCCTATTTTTGGAAAGCCCATCTGCCCCCAAGGGGGACAGAAAGCCCACCAGAGACCAGGGAAGATTTTTTTTTCTCCAAAAAAGAGGGTGGGGGTATGGCCATACCCCACCCCAAATATATGGGTCTAAAATTGTTCTGCCCACCGGTGAGCAGATGGGGCAATTACCCCGGATCCACTCCCCAGGTGGGCAAAAAGCGTACTAGATGCCAGGGAATGAAAAAAAAAAAATAGTGGGGTGGTGGCTACCAACCAGTATGGCCAACTAAAGGGGGTAACAGTCTTTTAGCTCTCCCCCACACACTAAAACATCTTATTCCATGGAAAGCAAAAGGACATTTGATTATTTTGGGTTTTGGTTTTACATTTGGGCCATGAGAGCTTGTCCAACTCTCAAAATTGTCCCACTTGGAATGGTGAGGGCTGCACTTCTTGGACTTTGGGATGCTGCCATGTAGAAAAATCCAGAAGACCTATACACATCTGAAAACTAAATATCTGGGTGATTCCAGGGTGGTGTGCTTCACATACACCCGCACCATTTTCTTATCAACAATGCCCTGCAAACCCCCAGCTTTGCTGGAAATCATACATTTTTCCCACATTATTGTGATGGAACCTTCTGGAATCTGCAGGAATCCTCAAGATTCCTACCACCCAGCATTGTTGCATCTATACCGATAAAAGTTCTGAGAAAATTTTGATTTTTTAGCTAAATTTGTGGTTTGCTGAGGATTCAGGGTAAGAAAACACTGGGGGATCCACGCAAGTCACACCTCCCTGGACTCCCTCGGGTGTCTAGTTTTCAGAAATGTTTGGGTTTGGTAGGTTTCCCTACATGGCTGCTGAGCCCAGGACTCAAACCGCAGGTGCCCCGCCCAAAAAAAACCAGGTAGCTTTGTATTTGATAATTTTGATGTGTCCACATAGTGTTTTGAGGCATTTCCTCTCACGGGCACTAGGTCTAACCACACAAGTGAGGTACCATTTTTATTGGTAGCCTTGGGGAACGCTGGGTGGAAGGAAATTTGTGGCTCCTCTCAGATTCCAGAACTTTCTGTCACCGAAATATGAGGAAAAGTGTTTTTTGGCCACATTTTGAGGTTTGCAATGGATTCGGGGTAACAGAACCTGGTAAGAGCCCCACAAGTCACCCCATCTTGGATTCCCCTAAGTGTCTAGTTTTCACAAATGCACAGGTTTGGTAGGTTTCCCTAAGCCCTGGCTGAGCTAGAGGCCAAAATCTACAGCTAGGCATTTTGCAAAAAACAGCTCTGTTTTCTTTGAGAAAATGTGATGTGTCCACGTTGTGTTTTGGGGCATTTCCTGTCGTAGGCATTAGGCCTACCCACACAAGTGAGGTACTATTCTTATCGGGAGACTTGGAGGAACGCTGGGTGGAAGGAAAGTTGTGGCTTCTCTCAGATTCCAGAACTTTCTGTCACCAAAATGTGAGGCAAAAGTGTTTTTTGGCCAAATGTTGAGGTTTGCAAAGGATTCTGGGTACCAGACTCTGGTCAGAGCCCCACAAGTCACCCCATCCTGGATTTCCCTAGGTGTCTACTTTTCAAAAATGCACAGGTTTGGTAGGTTTTCCTAGGTGCCAGCTGAGCTAGAGATCAAAATCCACAGCTAGGCACTTTCCAAAAAACACGTCAGTTTTCAATGTAAAAATGTGATGTGTCCATGTTGCGTTTCCTGTCGCGGACATTAGGCCTACCCATGCAAGTGAGGTACCATTTTTATCGGGAAACTTGGGGGAACACAGAATGGCAAAACAAGTGTTACTGCCCCTTCTTTTTCTCTACTTTTGTTCCTTCCAAATATAAGAAACACACTCATGCACACACACACCAATCCCCGGTGCCTAAGTGGTTTCTGCCCCTCCGCCCCCCGTGGGCAGATCCGCCAAATCGAAATAGGCTGATCTGCCCCCAAGGGGGAGAAGAAATGGTCTAAAATAAATTTGCCCCCCCCCCACAGGGGAGCGTCCCTTGCCTAAGGGGTCGCTCCACTCGCATGAAATTGGCGCAAAAAAAACACTGGCACCTAGTGGTTTCAGCCCCCCTTGGTGGCAGATCGGCCTAATAAAAATAGGCTGATCTGCCCCAAGTGCAGCAGAAATGGCCTAAAATGAATTTGCCCCTCAGGGGAATGACCCTTGCCTAAGGGGTAGCTCTCCTTGTGTGAAATTGACAAAAAAAAAATCCCTGGTGTCTAGTGGCTACTGCTCCCCCTGGGGCAGATTGGCCTAAGAAAAATAGGCCAATCTGCCCCCTAGTGAGGCAGGATTGGCCTAAAATAAAATTGCCTAAGGGGTCGCTCCCCATCTGTAAAATATTGATATTTAAGAAAAGCCCTGTAATTCACATGCTAGTATGGGCACCCCGGAATTCACAGATGTGAAAATAACCACTGCTTCTCAACACCTTATCTTGTGCCCATTTTGTAAATACAAAGGTTTCCTTCATACCTATTTTTCATTCTTTATATTTCAGCAAATTAATTGATCTATACCCAGTATACATTGAAAACCCATTGCAAGCTGCAGCTCATTTATTGGCCCTGGGTACCTAGGGTTCTTGATGGACCTACAAGCCTAATATATATCCTCACAGCCAGAAGAGTCCAGCAGACATAACAGTATATTGCTTTAAAAAATCTGACATCGCAGGAAAAAGTTAGAGTAAAACATGGAGAAAAAGGGCTGTTTTCTACACCTCAATTTCAATATTTTTTTATTTCAGCTGTTATTTTCTGTAGGAAAACCTCTACACAAATGACCCTTTGCTGAATTCAGAATATTGTCTACTTTTCAAAAATGGTTTGCTTTCTGGGATCCAGCATTGGTTTCACACCCATTTCTGTCACTAACTGGAAGGAGGCTAAAAGCACAAAATATAGTGAACATTGGGTATGTTCCAGTAAAATGCCAAAATTGTTTTGAAAATGTGGTTTTCTGATTCAAGTCTGCCTGTTCCTGGAAGCTGGGAAAGTGGTGATTTTAGCACCAGAAATGCTTTGTTGATGCCATTTTCAGGGGGAAAACCGTAAGCCTTCTTCTGCAGCTCTTTTGTCCCATTTTTTTTAAAACTACATTTTTGGCTAATTTCTTGATCTCCTCCAGGGAAACCCACAAACTCTGGTACCTCTAGAATCCCTAGGATGTTGGAAAAAAAGGACGCAAATTTGGCGTGGGTAGGTTATGTGGACAAAAAGTTATTGGGGCCTAAGCGCGAACTGCTCCAAACAGCCACAAAAAGGCCTGGCACCTGAGGGGGAAAAGACCTGGCAGCGAAGGGGTTAAGAAATGTGTATAGGTACTATTTCATAATAATAAAATATACATATGTCCTTAAAGCCAGTTTAACAAATGTATATTTACTCACGGTTAAATGTAATATATGTGTGTGTGTGTGCATGTGTGTATATGTAGATGTGTGTGTTTGTATATACTTATATATGTGTGTATTATTCTATGCTTAACATGTTCATAGGTCATTGCATAGCTTCTAGATAAGTTGTTATATTAGATCATTATGAATCCCAGCTTTCTTTTTTATATCACAATGAACAAATATTATCTTAACTGTTTTATCAGCAAGCATTTTGCTACTGAAAAATTGAGGAAAGATAAATGAATGTTAGAAAAGTACACTTATAATTTAACACCAAATATTGCAAATCTTGAAAGTCTTTGTTTATACAATGCAACTTTACATCTGATATTATTATACCCAGTATTATATTCCTTACACATATATTCCCTTACTATGTATGTGCATATCTATTTAGTTCTCTAGTTCTACTGTACTGGAAACAAAAATACAAATGAATAAAATTAAAAAAAAAAAAAAAAAAAAAATATCATAAAATTAAATGTACTCTCTCGTAAGCTTTACTCTGTCTCCCCATCACCCTGTGTCTCTATCATTCTATCCTCCATCCCCACTCTGACTCATCCCAAACCCATTCTACTAATTTGATCTCCAATATAAGCTTTCCTAAGCTCTTCCCTCATCTACTGCATATAACTCACCCCAAACCTCAGTTTACTGCTATGATCCCCCAAACACCCCTACGTCTCCCTCATTTATCTCACCTTTGACTCATCCAAAACCCCTTCTACTACTGTGATCCCCCTTACCCCTTTCCACAGACTCTTCCCTCCTCCATCTCTCCTTTACTCATTCAAAGCCTTATCCTATTACTATAAACTCCCAATTAACACTTCTGGATTCCTCCCTCCTAAACCCCTCCATTACTCTAGTCAATCCAACTAACAAACTCACTTATCCTCCGCTCAAATTAACTCATACTAATACTGTACTGATATTTCCCTATACTAATCCACCACTAATTCCTCTTGGGTCCTTGAGTAGAGTGCTACTCACCAAAAAGTGCTTTGATTCCTCATCGGGGTTGTAAGCGCTATATAAATACAATTACAATTGCAATGTTAGTTCCCCCTACCATGATGTACCCGGACCTTGCACTGGCATCACTGAGTGAGTTGTGTTTGCATGGAGAGCATAGAAAGTGACTGATAGTGGAATTTTATATTGAAAACAAGTGTGTGACTGCAACACCAGGAGAATACATTTCGAATTACCCCCACTCCCGTAAATCATAACAAAAGATGGAGGATGAGGGACATCCTCCAACGACTAGCAAAGTGTATTGTTGGCATTCAGGTCTGTGTTATAGTCAGTTACCTTTTTAGCACAGGCCTGCTGATTGTCTCTTTCTGAACACCATATTTTTACTTGATGGATGGCAGGGCCAGACTGGAAATCAAAAATAGCCCTGGTAAATTTTGTTAGACCAGTCCTCACTGCATGTAGCAAGTGAGTCTAGCCATTGCAAGGAGGTTCTTTTTGGGCAGGGGGGAGCGAGACATTTAAAAAATATGCAAATAGTGTGTTTTACAACACATTTATCTATATGAAACCTTGTCCAATCATTGGATAGATAGAGATATGACTTCATGGCTCCAAGGATAAATTAATGAATAGTGAATGGGTGAGGAGGAGGTGGATGAATTAATTCAAGAATGGATGAGAATCAATAAAGATTTTTAGCTACATGGAGCAAATGGTATAAATGCACTGGCCAAGGATGGGTGCTCTAGTTTTCATTGTAACTTCTGCATTAAAACTCCATGCACCCTAAAGACTACCACCACCAATCCTTGTGAAGCATTTAAGACAGTGCACTGAGTTGGCACCTCAAAGAATTGAATACAAAACATTAAGCTTTGGTCTAAAATGCAAAAAAAGATAACCAAGCAGTGTCCACCAGTTGAAACCAAGAATCCATGCATCATTTACTTTCCTCTTGATGCACTAATGGTATCCTCACTGTGCAGTTGTGGAGAAGCATGAATATTTCTAACCTTATGAAAAAAAACACTTCTAACAATTGTCACTAATCGCAGTGGATAATTTAACATTGTAAACTGCAACAGTCACATAATAAAAAGAAATACATTAATTTGAATTGAAGAGTCTTTATCATATATGTACTTGAGCCCCTGAGCAAAGCATCAGCAGACCCTCTACCATCCTTCCCCCGACGATCAGCACTGCTCGTGGCAAACCCCGTGAAGGAGACCAAATTAAAAAACAAATGGTTATCAAGTGAATGTGTTCTGTTCGGCACGCTCAGAATCCATTTGTTTTGCATTGATTGTAAAGTGCTGAAGCGCTGCAGGTAGGAAACAGGTCCAGCCCAGCCCACAGCAAAACAAGCTAGCCCTTACCATCACTAAAACCGCTCCCACCCTGCCATCCCACCTGGAAACAGCCCGGTGTCCTTTACAGCCAATCTGGACCTGGTGGATGATATGGCGAAGACAGGGTCTTCTTTATTATGCAGAAGGAATCATCCAGGCAGGGCCTTTAATTTTGTATATCCCAAAAGTGCTAGTCAAGCTCACTATCTTCTCACACGATTGTGCTCATGTTTTAGGTACTCCAGTTTTAGACACCCCTTCACTACCTGCTGTGGAAATCATCAGCAGAAACAAAAATGTGTATGCTCAGCCAAGAATTGATTTTATCAGAGAAGAAATTGCAGAAGACCAGATTCAGGATCTTAACAGTAGAATCAGTATTCCCTTGGTTTCTTTTTAGGTGCTTATGAGATCTGGTATTTCTTGCCTTTTTAGGGTCGAGCCTGCAAGACCATGTCCTAGCGCACTATTGTATACAAAAATGGCTTGGAGCCCGCCAATTGCTTAGCCTTTGTTGGCTACATGTCACCCACCCAAGTGCGTCTCTCTCGTATACCTCTTCCCCCTCTGTGTCATTCTCTCACTTGTATTGTTGCTTGTCTCAACCACTATACTTCCCTCCATTGTTGTTGCCTGCCCACACCCCCTCCCACCCTCATGTAGGCTGCCTGACTCACCCTCCCTCCTGTGTTTACCTCACACCCTGATATAAAAAACACGCATTGGCAAAGCCAGTACGTCTCGTCTATGTGAGGTCTTTTGGCTTAGTCAATGTTTGATTAGACTTGTTCGTGGAAGGTGCTACCATATGTCATGGCTTGTTGCTGTACACAACTGGCAATTCCTCTTTTGTGTGTAGCAGCAGGGTGCATGCGGAGGCAAGCACTTCACTGCTTGCCGGCTTTTCCAATGCCTCCTCATGTCCCTAAAGAAGGTCTTGTTTATTATCGGCAGTGAACAACTACTGGCAGCAGCAATAGTCACATACTTTTTATTTCCCTTTCGCCATGTAAAGTTTGCACAAGAGTCGCACTTTGATCACTGAAGGACATATAACTGAGCGAGGGGGACACACGTTTCTTTATTCTTTACAGATAGTGTGACTGTGGGATAACTCGGTGGATGAATGCATCTGTTGTTGAAATCTGCCTTGAGCCTACATGACATAGCTTTGGATATAGCAGGTATGGCGAGTATTTTCTCCATTCGAGCTCAATAGTATGAAGACCAGGCTTGCTATTAACAACAAGCATTTGCAAAGCCAATTGGTCTCGCCTATGTGAGAGCTATTGGCTATGTCAAAGTTTTTATTTTATTTTAACAATACTGTGCAGTGTTTGTCCCAATTCTGTATGGTCCCACCAAAAGCAATTGCCAAAGCCAATAGGTCCCAAAGGTGAGGCCTATTGATTTTGCCAATGCTTGTTCTACTTTGATAACAGTTTTCAAACCTCATTAAGGGGAATCATGGGCAAGACCATCTGCCAGCAGCCTAATGCTAATGAGCCTACAGAAGGTGCAGGTCGGTAAAGTGTAAATTCTTAAAAGTCCCTTTTTCTAAATATTTATTAAAGTCAATTTCACCATTAAATGTGGTTTTAACTAGCATTAAAAATAGCGTTTGAACTATTCCAGTAGCTTGTCACAATCAGAAGATAGCAGAGGTATGATTTAGCTCTGAACTATGTTTTTTCTCACAGGACAGTTACACTCCTTTAAAGTGAAAATAAGCTCAGGGAGCTAGTCACTTTAGGTTCATGCCAACATTAAATGCTCGCTTATACCACTTCTAAATACTATGCACGTTAGGTTGTGGGTTTCAAAGCCTACTTAGAGGTGATATTTAATATTGAAATGTAGGGTTCTTTCCTGTCAAAAAGGTTATTTTGACAGGTTTGCCTGTATGTTTAAAATCAGCAGGAGTTCTGGCTACACAGGTATGCTTGAAGCCATGTTTTCTTTGTGAATTTAGTGGAAGGCATAATAAGTGCTGCAGCTCACAGGAGACAATTACCTTCCCATGGCAATGGTGTATTTTTTTGCACCATATACCATTATGTCAAGTGGGGATTAGTTAAATATACCGTATTTTAAGGGTCAGAACACATACACTGGTGCCTGGTCAGCAGTGCCCCAGTAAGCAGAATTCAGAAACCAGCAATACCAGTCAGCTGAAATGAGGGTGACCAAGCAAGAGAGACAAATTCTTACACACTGTATAAGGATAATCTATCTGTGTGACAATCCCAACAAACTGTCACTCAATTTTTGATCTGTTTGACTCTCTCACACCACATTTTTATATATTCTCATGTGTCAATGAAGTACTGAGTCTTAGGATTCAAGATACCTTGCATGTCAATAAGCCATAAATAACCAGGTGTTGTGCAACAGAAGTCATTACAATGTGGGAGTAGCTACCCTATTTCATCAGAACATTCTGTGGCTAGATGCTACTGCTATCTTTGAAGTGGCGAAATGCAAAATGCCAATACAAGTATTGTCATGTGGTAGCAGTGGCAAGTGATCGGTTATTCTACCCTACCTGGTTGTTTTGAAGGGCTTTTTAAGTCGAGTGCGCAAGCGGTTTGACCTGTTGCAAGTAGTGTGGGCTTTTAACCACGCCCATGTTACGCCCATCACTTTCACTTGTTCGTGGGCTTGCCTTTCAAAAATCACTTGATGTCATTGGTAAATGCCTTACGTTTCTCTTGCCTTCAGACTATTTTTGTCACACCTTGAAGACTTCCCCTGTACATGGATTATTGCACGATTGTCTATGTACTTCAGCGTGGGCAAACTATTTCTTTTGTCTCTCCCCTTGGTGCTGCAAGGCGGCCATGGTGCTCATAGAGTGAATAGGCACAACAGTATGAACTTGATCAGGGGCAATGGAGCGCTGGTCACATTGTTCACAGTTACCTAATCAGTGTAATTTCTTGTGGCTCTCCCCTTATAACACTTGAAATTGGTGATTGCTTTACATAAACCAAAATTCCTCAAAGTGGAAGCGGCTCTCCCGGCACAGAGGGAGAGCTGATGCTACAATATTTACTGCACTTGGGAAAAATTGGCCCATAATGCTTTGCAGGGCATTACTTTAACAAAACATTTTTGATCATAACTCTGTGGTGGTCCTAGGACAATGGGACCACCACCAAAATGTTCACGACAATGTGCTTTTTCTGTCTACATCATCTTAGGGTCCCCAAACTAGGTTAGTGGGGACCCCAAAATAACAACCCCTTCCAACGTTCAGTGTCTATTTAAGCTCTCTCATGGCTGGAACTTTTGTTTTACAGCTGGATGTTGCTTACGTTTTGAGCAGGCCAGGGCACGAGTCCTGAAAAAGGAATTTGGGGTACTAACCAAGTTAGACAGTATTCAAATGACATCTTGGGGCATGAAAGTGCAGTATATGACATTATGGAGCAATATTGCAAGTGGCATTAAAGGAAGTGACATCACAGTAAGTGGCATTACAACCAATAATCTCACAGGAAGTGACCTCACAAGAAGTGACATCTGATTTTAACACCTCACACATATATTTATTAAGTCTGTAAAGGTTACATTTGAGCAAATTACCAGATTTAACCAATAAGATTTTGCGCTGGGGTTGTGCCAAAAAGGTGACCCAGCCCTGAGGCAAAATCTGGACCTCAGTTTCAACATTTATTTTTTTAAATCTTTGCCATAAAGAAATTGGCATAGGGAGGAACTTGGCAATACATCTGTTCTGCTTAATTGGTTGCAAAGTCTCCATTATCTTATGGGGTTAAGGCACCTGCTGCAGAGAGCTTTGTATGCTCCATGCATCTCAGGGAATATTAATAATGGTAAGATAACTCTGGTGATTAACACATTTGCCGGAGATATGTGTGTTGTGTCTATTGCCAGTTTTGAATCAAAGTACCATAGAGGGTTAACGTGTCTCCTGTAAAGCACATCGTAACAGATCTTTATTTTATGTAGTGTAGGCAAGTGGGCAACTGATTTTAACATAGAGTTCCTTTTGTTACTTGCAGCTCAGAAATTGTAATCCTTCTAATATAGCACAGGAGCTGTGGACGTCACTTCCACACCTTGTAACCCTCACTATCCTATGTAATACATCCTGTATATAGATTTACACACATAATTTATTGTCAATGTATAATATGTACAAGTGATGTAAAGCACATTGACACCCTGCATTGGGATAAGAAGCACTATAAAAGGAACAAAACAAAATAGTGATATTTAAATTGCTCTTTGTGCAAATACAGGAACAGACCAGCATGTCTGACATTCTTACTGTGCATGCATATCTCTTAAATCCAGGGACTGACCAAAGTCAAAATCATGCCTCTCAAGTACATGTGATGTGACATCACATCATGTGCCTTTGTTTCCACTCCATTGCATTCACAGGTGGGTATGAGGCTCCAAATAGCTCCTATGAGAAAAAAAGAAGGCCTGATGCCCACTTAACATCGGCCTTTGTTTTGGCCCCAGCTAAAATTAAAAATAAAATAAAAGAAAGCTGTGACTGCTGCCTGCAAGTTGCTGCTCAGAAGGAAAGCAGACAATGTGCATGTGCAGCTGAATGCGTTACAGTGTTTAAACATTACACTGTGATGAGTACAGCAAATTAGAGTGTGGCACAAATACTTGGCAGGGTGGAGGACGTCCACCTTGTGAAAATAGTGGATGGACGCTGTGTACCCACACGTACCCTCGACTTGTGCCCTGGTTTTAAGGACATAGATTGTGATATCATTGTTACAGGTCTGCAACCCCTGAATATATGTAAACACTATGGCCTCTAAGGGCCAACTATATGACTCACACTGCATTACTTTCTCCCATTGTTTTTTCATGTGGTTATGCTCTCTAAGGACTGGCTGTATGGTTACATGACCAAGTTTCTTCTAAATGCTATTTTTATTGTGGTGTCCTCTAGGGGCTGTTCTGGGCATTGCAGTCAACATACTATAACGTTTGCAGCACAGAAATTTGCCCCATAATGCTTTTCAGGGCATTACTTTTGCAAAACATTTTTACTCATAACTCAGCCTGTGGTGGTCCTAGGACAATGGGAACACCTTCAAAGCACTCTTTCTATCTACATCATCTCTGGATCCCCACACTACGTTAGTGGGGACCCCAAAATAATAACCTCTCCCACCATTCAGTGTCTTTTAAGCTTTCGCCTGGCTAGAACTTTTGTTTTATGGGTGGGAGAAGTTTTGTTTTAAGGGCCTTGTTTGTAATATCATTGCAGTAGGCCTGCTAACCCTAAAAAAATGCCATGTAGGGGCTAAGTATATGGTTACACTGCATTGCTTTCTTTTGTTTTCTTTCATGGGGTTATCCCCTCTAGGGGCTAACAATGTGATTACATGGCCATGTTTCTTACAAATGATATTTTTGTTATGTTGCCCTTTAGGGGCTATTGTGAGCATTACAGTCTAATGCCAAAAGTTTATCTCTGATAAAGGTTTACATGATAATTGTATATGTTTTAATAATCTCTCCTTTTGACAATTATAATTCAGGCCAGTTTAACATCCTTATTACACTATGACTGTTTGAACCCTCCTGATATGTTTGGGTGACCCTTCTAGTGTATTTCTCCTATGTGGCTGTCTTGTGTCTTTTTTGAGGGAATTGTGTTAGGCAGCCAGCAACTCTGATGGTGCGGTGGCGAAAGAGGTAGTCTATTGGAACTAGCATGGCAGATTTAAAGTAGGATGCTAAATGGCAACATTTTCATGTTTTGCTGCAGATAGAAGAAGAAGGTAAATGGAAGTGCTTTAGTTATATGCAGGGCCACTGGAATTATATGTCAGGAAAAGATGAGATTATGAGGCAGGGGTGACCAATTTATGTGGCAAGAAAAGTCCAGTTATGAATTCATGATGTCAGTAGCTCAAACACAAGCAAATGTGAGACCTATTGCATTGCAAATGCTGGTTCTAACAGGTTTTGTCACTGGTGGAGTAGTTAACTGTACATCTCTATCGCTTGTACTAGAAGAGAAAGAAAAAGGATAAATGTGCAAACTCTAGAAATGCACCAGGTTATTGGTTGGAAGTAAAAAATACAAATCCTGAAATTCGACGCTGCTGACAGCCAGACACGCCTGACATTTGTAAAAGACAGACAGATGCTGACAATCAGAGAATCCTGACTTTCACAGGGGAAGAGATCCTGACACACAGGCTGTCATCCAGCGAAAGTTAACATTCAGGGTCCTAAAATCAGGTTCCTTATATTTATCTTGACATGCTGGCAGTCATACTCTGTTAACACACAAACTGCTTTTGGCACTCGCTGACACTGTGAGGCTCTATCGCTGGGCTCAGAATTTCAACATTCAGCTTTTAATGAAGGATCACATCCTGCAGCATTGTAAGAACATTTCATGTAATGAATTATCGTTGCCAGCCACTCTAGACAGCTGTGATTTGTGTACCTTTACAGTTCATCACTGAGAAGAGAGCTCTAACTAACTATATGGACAAAAATATCTGCATCTAAATGCGAGGCTGTTGTAACTTGCATGCAGAGAGACATACGCTTCAGTTTGATAAGCATAAGACTAAAATTAGGGTGGTATGAGAAATAAGTTAGAAATCGGTCAGGATATGCGAGGCTCAGCAGCTGGGCATAATTAAAGTCCAAAATACTCACTTTTTAGCATTAGTGATTTCAACCCACACCATAATGCCCTGTCTGAGGTATTAAGCGCTATAAAAATACAAATAATCAAAAAAGCACAATTCCCAAACCCCTATTTGCTGAGACTAGGAGCTTCTCAATGGGGCTCTGATGGAAACATAAGGAATTTAGGCCCAGATTTATGAAAAACGACGCACAACTGTGGTACCGCAGTTGTTTGTCAAAAAATGTAGTGCAAGCTAATGCCATTCCCTAGCGCCATCCATGCGCCATATTTAAAAAAAGACGCACAATGGTGGTAAGGACTGGCTAGAGTCTGAACAAAATAAGGTAGCTGGTGTGGAATGGCATCAGTGAAAATGGTGCTAATAGGTAAAAAATGACGCTAGACTAATTAGCAGCAAGAAATCTACCGCTTTTCAGCCTAGCGTCATTTTTTGACGCACAAGCAACCAAAAAATGACTGCTGTGTAAAAACAGACAGGAGTCATTACCACAACCCCAATGCCCACCAGAGGGGACCAGTGTCCCCAGACAACCCCAACAGACCCAGTGCCAACCAGGGTGCCCCCAGTGGCACAAAACACACATACATGTAAACTTAACTGGGATAGGCTCCCTTCTCCAGTAGTGTCCCTGTGGTGTGGGTGGTTGTGATGATGGGGTTGGGGTGGGCATCTATGTGCCCATTCCATGGTGTTTCCCAATGGAAATGTGCCTAACAGCACTTTAACGCCTGCTCTGCCCAGGCATTGAAATTTGACGCTAACCGGCTGTAGCTTCAATCTTTAGGTCTGCCTCCTTAGTGTGTGTCGTTTTAGCGTCGGGAGGTAAATATGGCACCGGAGGACTAGCATCATCTTTTGGAAGGGAATGCTTATCGGGCATATCATTGTCGCAATTTGACGCAAGGTGGATTGTTGCTTCCTAAAAATGTAGCTAACGCAGATATTTTGAAGCTAGAAGGGTCTAATGTCAGAATATAAATATGGAGTTAAGTTAGTGTCGCTTTAACATAAAAAAAAAATGACGCTAAGGCAGCGCTAACTTTCCATAAATATGGGCCTTAGTTTTCTTGAAAATGAAGGTAGCAGGGTTGTGATGCTCTAAAACCTGGGTTTCAAAGTTCAACACTGTGTTACATTTGAGAAACACTGATCTGACAACATGAATTGCAAATCGAATTTGTCCTTCAAAGACGGACATCACTCAAAGTAGTTCAACATTTGCATGCGCATTTTGCCCTAACTGGGCATACACTGAGAGTAAAAACGCTTGAGGGGAAGTAACTTTAATCTCACTAATATGGTGATTAAAAACAATATGGGATGCGCTTTAACACCTAGAGACTATCTTTTTGCACTCTAAAGTAGTTGTATTTCCCAAGCAATTTTGTTTGTAGTATCATTGAGATCAGCTCAATTTGAAAGAAATGTCAATGTTATGTAAAACAAATGTGCAAATATAAAAAGCATTTTCTTTAGCATCTCAGGGAAAAGAAACATTTCCTGGGGTTGTGGGGCATTTCACAGAAGCCGGCCTCTGCCATCTTACCAAAGAAGTTTAGTCAGTGTGAGCATATGCAAATTTCCTCTTTGTACTTTGATACTCTGGTATACACTACAGATACATTGCACCAGGGACTGTAGCGTGTATTTGATCAGAGGGAACAAAGGGAACTATTTTCTTACGCACGCCAATATATCTTTTTTCCTGTTACAAGCAGACCTCTGACTGACCCTTCCTGTACTTTAGAGCAGTGATTGCTCGAACCCTCCCCACAAGTAAAAGTCAACGCGCTGATTTTTCCACTAGATAATGGCCACTGGACTGCCAAACTGAAAAGGGAATAGCCACTGTAAATCATCCAAATTTCCCATCAGCAGCCATCTTCATCTCTCTAAACTGAAAATATTCTCCCGAAGCCTCCAATATTGTTATAACAGATATATATAAATGTATGTGCTCTGTTATTTCTCTCCCTCAATAACCTGGGTCCTGATTCATCAAACTATTTTTCCTTTAGTTAGAGAAGCAAAAATATATGTCACCAGCAGCAGTCATGACCCAGATGGATTCAGCATTTGAAGCATGCCCCTGTGCTCCTTATCTTTTCTACCGACAGTAGGCGGGAATATGACTCTGTCACGTCCGTAAACTTGCTTGCTGTGTTGAACTGAATTTGTTCTTTTTACTGTTCAAACTGGGCCTCGCAGTTTGGGTTCGACTATTGTTTCTGGCTGATTTGCACATAATAGAGATAAAAAGACAGTGGTAGGGGTTGCGATCAAGGTAATGGGCACGTAACTGCCAATGGTCCAGATTATTTCAACAGTTTCCATCTACCACTTTGTTGCTGTCTTTGTCTGTAAAGTTCTACTTCGTAGGCACTGCAACCAAGAGTTGGAAATAGGAGGTAGTGGCCACAGATGCTGCCCTGAGTTTATTGAAAAGACTAGATTCCTGACCACTGACATGTCTCTGCAAAAAGGGGGCTTGGGGATGTCCGGTGTAAGCCTGCACCTCTTGGGTTTTTGGGCAGGTGATGCGGCCCGAGGGAAATTCAAGACAGGAATGGCAGGACTAGCGAGGGAGTGGGGCTAGACTGGTCGAGTAGGATGGGTTAATACATAGGGAAAGCAGTTAGGTTTGTGCATCTGCAGGAGCAGGGAAAGCTATTCCATTTACCATTTACCATTTATTTAATTGTTGTCAGCCTATCCGGCCATAACAATAATACACAATAAATATCAATCCATCACACGCAATAAAATCACATTAAATAAAACATTGTAAGAAAGAAAAACTATACTTGAGTTTTTGATTTTACGTGGCCCTAGGTGAATCCAATATGCCCTGCAATATCATAAAACTTGATTATTAGCCATAATTGGCATAAGACTCTTTACTTATTCTAAAAACATTATAGATCTAAAATTTAAATATCCTATTCTTGCACTAATCATTTGGGTTCTTGCGATACCTGCCAGCAGTATAATAATAACCCAGGACCTTGCCTGGTTTAATCAGCAACCTTCAGCGATGTCTCATACTAATGATAGCTAGGATAACACAAGTAATTATACTTAGGCCAACTGTGAGTACATTGATGAACGTAACTTCCACGCTTCCAATATATAAGTTGAAACCTTCGCCACAATATGTTTCTCATCTGATCGCATACAAAGCACTTCCGCCTCATTACATTTCCTGATCCCGTATGATCTAAAAAGCGGACGTAAGTACAATTTGCGGAGTTTAAGCGTAAAATGACATAATAAAAGGAAGTGGGATAATGTTTCTTGGCCACCATGAAGGTAAGGACAGCATTCTGATCCGCACTGTGAGACGGCTTGCCATCTGTTAGTCACCGCCATCACTGGTAATGTACCCATACGAAATTTAAAATAGAGAGCCCTTTTTTCTTCCGGATAGATGCAGTCTATGAAAATTGCTGGTTTAAGCTCTTGGTTGAGCAAAATGTACCTCTTGAGTAAAGGGCTAAGTGTCTCACACATACTCTGAGTCTTTTGGTCCCAGTATGCCTTTTTAATGACAGATAAACTGGGCTTTCTGATTTTCCCTGGATGAAGCCAGAGGTCTTCTTGGCCAATAGCAACCAGGGTAGTTGAGATGTGTTTAAACCAAGGCAATTTTCGGTAATTTTGTAGCTTCATGATGTCCATGAGTGTATCTCTGTATGGTTTGAGTTCCTCTTTTGCCCAGATACGGATCCAATATCTTATCGGGGCCAGTGCAATGTAATCCTCGACCTTTCTCATTTGTAAATCAGTTCTCAACGCATTCATTGGTGCGGCAGTGCCTAAACAAAGTAATCGGCGTAGGAAATTATTCTCAGTTACTTGTATTAATGGGGTCTTTCTAAATCCCCAAATCTCTGCGCTGTAAAGTGCTGCCGTCCTTGCTTTGGTTTTATAAGCAAGCAGTGCAGAACTCACAGAATGGTTGCCTGTGGCTTTAGCAAATCTAAGTACCGCTCCGGCGTGCTGGGCCAAGGAGATGTTACTTTTGTAGATTTGTGATTTCCATGTCTGTTTTTCGTCCAGTCTGCAACCCAGGTAGTCATAGGTGGTCACTCGAGCCAAGGGCTTGTTGTTTACCCTGAAGGTCGAATGCATCGTTTGTTTTGGGTTGAGAATCATAAACTTTGTTTTCTCCTCATTAATTACCATGCTCCTTGAGGTGCAAAATGATTCGAAACCCCTAAGTAGACGATGCATTGCTATCTCTGTTCTTGCCAGTAATACAGCGTCGTCAGCAAAAAGCAGGATAGGTATACTTTCATTGGCTAGTTTTGGCACATCCAGATTTAATTCCCTCAGATCTTGGCTTACTTTATTTATATAACAGTTAAACAAGGTTGGGGCCAAAACACATCCTTGTTTTACGCCACGCTGGATTGGAATTTCTGCTGTATAATCATTTCTCGTGGAATATCTAACCCTGGCAGTATTCCCTGTGTGCAGTAGAATTAACAGCCTTAGAATTTTCCCCTGTATGCCCATTTCTGACAATAACTGCCATAATATTTGGCGATTGACTCTGTCAAAAGCTGTTTGAAGATCCACAAAGACCAGATATAATGCACAATCTTTTAGGGTGGCGTATTTCGCGCAGATCATATTCAGCTTAAAAAGTTGATCTATTGTGCTTTGGCCTCTCCTAAAACCAGCTTGGTGTGTCGATATTAAATCTCCATCCTCCAGCCATTGATCTAAACGCAGCTGGATCAATTTGGCGAAGATTTTTCCAACACTGTCAAGCAGTGAGATAGGCCTATAGTTGCACACCAAGTCCCGAGGTCCTTTTTTGTGAATTGGGACAATTATTGATTTCTTCCAAGAGGTCGGAATTACCTCGTGGTGCCAAATACTGTTGAATATGCGTGTTAGAGCAGGCAGCCATAACGTTAACTGATTACGATAAACGTCTGAAGGTATGCCGTCTGGGCCTGCAGCCTTATACGGTTTTTGAAGGAGAATAACTTGTTTAATCTCTTTCTCGCTGAATTCCGGTGTCAGCTCCATTGCACGAGGGATAGAATGGGTTGCTTGCATGGCATTTGTGCCAAGGAGTTCGTTTGGGACTAATTCATTCTGGGTTCCATTTGACGATCTAATAAACCTTTTTGATGATGCTACATAGGTCGTTTGAAGTGGAACTCCCTTGTTTGATCTTTGGTTACTACCTTCCAGTCCTTGGATGAGGCTGGTTGAGTTATTCATACTCCGGGATGCCGTCTTGGCCTCTTCCTGGTACAAGGCGGTAAAATGCTCTACCCAGAGTTGTGGGTTGATATTCAATTCTAGGTTCTTCGAAGGGCCTTCGCATCCCCATCTGACTATCTCCCAAAACTTTTTGCAGTTTCCTGCCGATATTGCCTGCAGGAGGGATTTCCAGAGCTTATGTGGAAATGTCTTCCTTTTATATCTTAGTAATTTTTTGTACTGTTGCCTGCATTCATAAAAGTATTGCTCATTATGGTTGTTCAGATGGCGATTCTTTAGTGCTTGCGATAGTGTCTTTTTTAGTTTCAAACACTCTTCATCGAACCAGCCCTCCATCGTATTAGGGTTAGTTTGGGGATGCTTAGTTCTTTCCTTTGTTGTTTGTAGTAGCAAGTTGTTAAAATTATCCAGTAGGGGTAAAGCTTCATTAACTGGTAGGTTTAATAATGTACTAAGTGATAGGAACCAGGTTTGACTAGGTACACTCAAATAGGGTTCGTCCACGTTCGACCTTAGTATGTTTTTCCTATTTGGTCTCATGGTTATTGCTAAGCAATTTCCGTTAAGTGGAAACTCAACCTTCCCCAGGCTTGCGTCCGGATGGATTATCTCCATTAGCAATGGGTCGTGGTCACTCTCGATCCTGTCCCTTATTTCCATATCGATAACATAATGCCAGGCTTCGATGTTTATTGCCATATAGTCAATTATGCTGTGTCTTTTTCCAGTTCGGAAGGTAGATTTAAAAGTTCTGTCTGAGTTGGTTCTTCCGTTTACTGTGCGAATTCCGCCTTCTATTAGTACTTCAAAGATTAGTTCCCCTTTTTTGGAATCTTGGCAATGTTGGATGAGGGGCGTTGGAATATTCCAGGCGTGATCTTCCTCTACTACTTGTTCATCCCAAAGAATAGAATGGGGTTTAGTGTTAAAATCGCCACATATTAGAAGAAGGGTTTTACAAAACTGAGGGGGACGGTTATTCGCGTGACCTAGTGTTGGGTTCCTCCAACCCTTAGATCTTTTATTTGAGATATGATCTTCGAGGAGCCGCACACCAGGCATGACTTGGGCCCGGCTAACGGGAGGGAGGTACACGTTTACTATTTCAAGTGACCACTCCTCATGTTTTACTGCAAGCGTCTGGATTTCCTTGCTTAATATGGCATGGGTTACAGCTGAGTTTCCCAATAGTGAAGTTCTGATCCAAGTGGTCAGACCTCCCGATGGTCTTCCTTTTTTTTGTTTGATAGCAGGTATGTAAAAAGTGGAAAACCCGTCTAGGTCAATGACGTTGGTAGACCAAGTTTCTTGGAAGCAGCTGATGTCTTGCTGTTTAATAAATTCAACCCAATCCTTATCTTCCATTTTGCTTTTTAGGCCTGCAATGTTCCAGCTTAAGATTTTTAATGTGGGACTAGTTCTATTTTTTATATTTGAGCTACCCATTTGTTGCTACAAATTTCTAGATGGTTGCTCTTCATCATTCTGCAACTGTGGGGGATTGCCCCTGCTGTTTCTGGGGGAGTTAACAGACAGGCAGAACCTCATATTACTCAGGTTTATTCGTTCAGGGAGTTGTTGTTTGGAACTAATTGCTCCCTGTAGTATCGAACCAGAATTGCCTTCTGCCTCTTGCCTGCCCGACACATTTTGCTTTGGAGCTTTTTCAAGAAATATTGTTGGATATGGTTCCTTTTGTGGAATAGCAGTAGATATTCCCCATGTCTTCATCATGTTAGAACATTTTAGAATCTGTTCTACTATCCAAGGTGAAGCCCAGACTGTTTCTGTTGATTCCCCGTTCTCCGATTCTTTCCTTTGCATAAATCTTACTGAGAGGAGGTCTTTAGTTGTTACGTTCTGCAGAGCTGGCAAAGAATTGACCAAATGTAGGATGTTAGTCCTATTTAGAATGTCGTGACTTCCTCTTGAGGAGTACTCGGGAATAAATGTAATTGTGGCATCAGGCTCTTTAATTATTTCAGTGCGAATCTTGGTTTGCCCGACACCTCCCTGTGACCATCTTCCTTGAGGTTGATTATCTTCCTTTGCTTTATTGTAAATAGTAGCTGCCCAACTAGTCAATGTTCGTTCTACCTGGCCTTTTTCCCTCCCGAGTTGCAACTCTTTGTTCCTAAGTTCATCGTAAGGTTGCCTTTGTGGAGGCCAATTATCCTTTTTTCCTTTAGTTTCCAAGTCAAGCACTGGACGCGGTGGAGCAGGTGGATCAGTAACCCACCCTGGCTGGCTACTAAAGTTGTGGTTTCCAGAGCTAGCCTGAGAGCAGTATTTTACTTTTGACCGAGGTGCGGGAACCGGGGCTATTGTATTATCCACGCACATGGTTTTTCTTGTACTTTGTTCACTTCTTGTGCATTCTGGGCTCTCTGCCCTTCCGTTTTCACTTTTGCTATTTTCTTGTTCTACCCCCTCGATGATAAAGTTCAGAGACTGCTGACGTTTTCCATTATGGACTCCTACTGTATTTGGATAATGCGCCTGAATTGAGTGTTCTCTTTTTATGGCTGGGAGGTGCTTATCAATGCCGGTACTTGATTTTGTTGTCTCTGGGCTCCATTTATGTTGTCCATTGACTAAGAGATCGTTTGCCTCATTGATCCCGTGATTTGAACCTGAGTCTTTTTCTGGTCTATTTCCTTTGTCTAAGTCGTACCCAGATGCTTGGTAGCCCCTAGGGCCAATGGGGATTCGGTTTATATGAGAATGGTGGGTGCAGCTTTTATCGCACAATAATCCAGGATTTTTATTTATAAAACTAATATCTTTGTCAGTTGGTTTCTCGAGACTCTCGGGCTTGATGCACTGATCTTTAGGCTGCTGTTGAGTAAACTCATCGCCTGTGTTCCTGATCTGCCCTGTTGGGCTTGCCTGTTTCGGCATATTTAAAGCCTTTTTTGCTGATACTTTGTTGTTTCCTCTAGCTTTTTTCCATGTGTATTTCCGTCTACCTGTTTGTTGATGCCCTTTACTCAGAGTCCTTTTTTCTACTGTATTTGAGATTTCGATTGCAGATACAGGACTTTTGTTGATTCTCTCCGTCTTGTCTATGTGGGTTTTTGCGTCTGGGCACTCGTCTCGTCCCGTGCCAAAGGGCCCTTCTTTGTCTTCACTATCTATTGGTCTTTCAGTTACTCTAGATTCTGTTTTTGCTGACTCGTGATTACACGCCTGTGTGTTCTTGAGACTAGATTTGCAATCTTCGATTATGTCTTTGATTACTTTCGGAACTTCCAGTAATTTTTCCAGCAGTGGGCCACAAACTTGCCTGTCCATCATGTCCATTTTTTCAGCCACTGCCTGGTGCAACAGATTTTCCCTTATTACACCCTCTACTAAGGCCATCCTATGATCTATGGTCTGTAATGAGTTAGTAAATTGTTTAGTTAGCTCAAGTTGATCATCAAATTTTTGAGACTGGACCATGATCGTTGTTGCAATTGAGTCCAATGTTGTGCATATAACTTTCATGATGCTTAAAATTGGTTGATCTAATGAGGTATCGTCTCTATTTCCCCAGGTTTGCTCACTTTGCTCATTATTTGTCTGGCCTTCTGAGTTCTTATCGTCCTCTCCTCTATGACCTAGCATTATGCTGCCTTCCAAGAGGTTTAAATCTTCCAATGTTATACTGTTTAATTGGGGCTCTATACTACCAATTACGAAGTTGTCAGGCGAGGAGAGCTCCAGACTAAAAGAACTATGATCAAATCTGCTCAACGTTAGGTTCGTTTTTACAGTTTGGCTCCCATGGTGAAGCTGTGGTGTTGAGAGCTTATGTGAATATTTCTGCAATGATTGTTCTGTTTCAGGCCCCTTTGCATTTTGAAGGACCGTAGGTTCTAGTTTTGGATGAAGTAAAGGGAATATCAGTGGAGAGCTCCCAGAATGTAGTGGTCCCATTTGGGCTTCCGGATGAGGTGATTCATTACTTTTTCTTTTTCTTTGTCTTTGTTCTTCCGAGAAACTGCCCCTTTCTGGGGAACTTTCTGGGGAACTAATTGACCCCACTTTGCTACCCACAAAAGAGTTGTTCGTTCCACAGGGTGGTCGTGATGATCGGGCAGATCGCTGCTGGGATGAACAGGAATCCTGATGCCCAGTCTCTAAGAGCTCCAGCTCGCCCTCCACATTATTGTCACCTTTTTCCCCTGATGGCTGTGATGGGAGGTCGCAAGCTTTAAAGGTTTGCTTCTGCAGCCAATCAGAATTTAGATTTATATGGTTGTAGTAGTTGGTAATAGTATTTATCTTTGATTTAATTTCCCTTGCTCCCCTGGCCCCACCTGAGCCCAGGTGCGCCGGTATATACTGCTGTTTCCTATGCAGAGGGCTAACAGGGCCCCCCACCGTTTCACCTGCATTCAGTGATACATGCCCCATATCATCAGAGTCGATATGGACTAGACGCATAGACAGCATAGACCCTGGTGCCGTTTCGGGTGTCCCTCCTGGTTTGCTTTCATCATTGGGAATCCCATTATGGGCGTCCTCTGCTGCTGCGGCCTCTGCTGTGACCACTCCTTGGGTTATAAATTCCCCTTGGGATAATTTAGTGGCTCTAGGGTCCAGGTCTTGCCCCAGATCTTGTAAGCTGTTGGGTTCCTGCTCTGGTCTTTGGGATTTTACTGGATAACTGAGTGCCTCGTTGGCCTCTCTGGCTTTCTTTATTTTCCCTCTTGTTCCAACCATTTTTGAAGTCTTACTGTTTGAATGGATCAGCAACTTCAACAAATTTCCGGGATCTGTAGGACGTTTCTCTAGAATGTAGAGCTTGACTTTGCTTTGCTGTGTGGTGACGCACAGTATGCACAGTACGCCGTACAAAAAGCGTGATGTTCGAATGATATCTGTCCCTCTAGTGCAGTTTAATATGTCAATTAATGGCCTCCTCTGGTTCTCTGGTTCTCTCTATCTGGCCCCTTCTGATCCTCTCTGTCTCTGTTGTAAAGGCGTCTACTTACGCCTACTTGCGCTACTTATGCGTTGCTTATGCACTGCTTATGCATTACTTTATGCGCTACTTTATGTGGCCCACTCTCGATCCACTCACGGCCACGACACTGGCCACAGGAGCCACTTAGGTCACTTAGGTCGCTTAAGTCACTTAGGTCAGGTAATTTTCCTTAGGTCAGGTCAGAGAAACTAAATATGGCTAGGTGCCGCTGTGGTGGCTACGGTGGCTGAAAACAACGGATACCCTCCTTGGCTCACCTCCTTGGCTCACCTCCTTGGCTCACCTAGTCCATATGGTAGCAGGGTAGGGCGGCAACCCCAAACTCTCCTCTGGTGCCCCTCTGGTACTCCTCTGGAACTCCTCTGGTGCTCCTCTGGTGCTCTGGTGCTCTGGGACTCTGGTGCTCTTTCTGGCTTCTGGCTTTTCCTTGTGCCCAGACCACGCCGTAGTCCGCACCGTTACAGCGAACCGGCGCAACTGAAGGCCCCCAGAGGCGCTGGTGAAGAAACAGGCAGCAGTCCTGGTCACGCCTGCCTGCCTGCTCACGGAAGCTCACGGAAAACTGCTCTCCCCGAGCCAGCAGCTACAGCCCCCGGACCATGCACCTCGGAGCGGAGCAGCAGCCCCCGACTGCGCCCGCCACAGAAGCAGCTCACCCGGCTTTTCCGGCTTCCCGAGCTGTTTTCCGCGGCTGTTTTTCCCCTGCTAGCAGCGGCAGACACCGGCTAGCGGCGGCGGCAGCAAACCGTGTGCCGGACGTGCACCTCGCACTCGCACTCGTGGTGAGCAGCCGCGACGCGAGCCACCCGGCACCAGCGTCGACCAGCGTTGTGTGTCGAACTCCTCTCTCCTCCTCTCTCGTCTCGATTGTCGAAAGCTATTCCAGTCCCAGTGCAGTGGTAGCAGCTTCACCCCCCTTAGGTAGAGTTCAGCATGAGTGCCCAAAGCAGGAAAGTGGTGGAGGTCCTGCTAACGCTAGAGGCAGAGGGCCGCACCTACTTGCTGCAGCCTGGAGTGCTTGATCAGGCCTGGGTGCCAAAGTGGCTCAGGCCACAACACAGGTCCACTGGTGGGGTGGCGGTGGCTGTGATACCCTGCTCACCGCCCAGAGAAAAGGTCAAAAAGAAAGTCCTAGGTGAGTGGTGTCCCAGAAGTGAGCACAGACCCACTCCCCCCCAGGCATAACAGCCCTCTCGAGCCAAGAGGCGGCATCGAGCGGTGTCCGTGGTCCTGAAGACTCCCCAAGCGAAGACAGATGCCTTGGACCTCTGATGCCCTCAGGAGGGCCTTACCTCCCTCCGTGCCTGGAGCTTTGCTGGAGGGGAAGGAGTGCTGAGCGGGCAGCAAGGGGGTGCCGTAGGTCCAGGCAAGGTGCCCCCTGCCTCTTTGGGAGCTGTCCTGAGGCCTGCATGGCTCTGCAAGGCGGCTCACGTGCAGGCGGGAACAGGGCTTCAAATGATGAAGGCCTGCTTCTAGACTTGTAGTCTGGCAGCAGGCAGACCTGTCCTGAATTAACAATTAATGGTGCAGGTGCAGTGAGTGTGACAGTAGGGGCAATTTTGGACCTGTCTGGTCCTTCAGTGAATGTTGAGGCAAGAAGAAGGGCAGACAAAGAAGCCTTTGCTAGCACTACACCAACAGGGCAGGCATTTCTGGGGACACTTGGAATGACTGGTTGGGGGATGAGGGACACGCTTTCTGGTGCTGCAGAGGGTATAAGGTGGCCGGTAGAAAACATGGAGAGTAGTGCCTCAGTGCCAACTATGCATGGCACTTACAGTAGGTCGAGTGTGTGCAGGGATAGGCCAGTGGTGCTGGGAGCCAGCATATTACAGGGTATACCAGAGGGTGCCCATGGGAGGCAGTGAGGGAAAGTGGCCTGGACAGTTGTGTGCATGTAGAATGATGTGGGTCGCCAGTGAGGATGCCCAGGCAGCATCTCGTCTGGGGGCTCAGCCAATGTTGTTAAGTCAACAGGAGGTAAGTGGCAGCGGATACCAGATGAAGTTCTCCGTGTGAGTGACAGGGCAGGGAACGTTCTAGCAGTTCCTGACCAGAGTGGACAAGTAGGGGACATTGGTGGCTATGACGCGCGCACAGCCGGGAGAGTTTAATACGGCTCAGCTACCCCACCCGAAGTCAGAGCATGTCCTTATGTGGTACTGAGATGTTGAGGGTCTGTAACATTGGTATTGAGGGAAGGCTTACCTCCCCACTCCAGTCAGTGTGACGCGTTGGACCCTCTAGAGGACACCATGTGTTGGTGGTATTGATTGTGGGGCATTACTGTGCGGAAGTGCAGATGGATATGGAGATGTAGATGTGGTCATGCATGACCTGTTTGATTATGATGAGGAGGAGTTGGAGGAACGTGAGCTGTGGGAGGCTGCCAAGGACGAAGCAGTATGGTGGTTACCATCCAATAAATCACGTCATGAGCATCAAAGGATCGTTGATGATGCATCAGCTAATGTTTTTCAGGCCATGCAAAAGACCACAAGGACAAAAGATTCTGGAGTACAAACTGTAAAAGGAATGATGGTGGGCCAGCGGACCGTGGGCCGGGTCCCGACACTAAAACCAGGTAAGACAAGCAAGTTGAGTATGGAGGCTGGATTTCAGTCAGAGGGTGTAAACACAGGGGAAAATTGGGAGGAGACGGGGATCAGGTAACTGAAGGGGAAGTACATCTGAGATCAAGGGATAGGATATGATGGTAAGGCTCTGTCGGATGGGAGTGAGGAGAAAGTGACTGGGTCAGTTACAGGAGATACGGGAATAAACAAATATGAAGGGAACAAGAAAGAAAGTAAGGAGGTTAGACATAGGAAGCTTCCATACATGGGCATCACGAAACCATTGGAGACTCATCTTACCATGGCCACAAAGGAAAGAATTTGGAAAGGCGAGTACATAGAAATATTCAAACTGCCGCACAGGGAAGTGGAGGCAAAAGAAGGGTCAAAAGAGGAGGAATATAAGTTGATCGAGTGCCCAACATTGCTGGCGTATATTGGAAATTGGACGGCTACATTTTTAATTTATGCAAGTGTATATTGTGAAAAATGTTGTGAGCGGTGTGTGGAGTTACCAAGTACTTACATGTGATGTGCAAGACATAGATTACATTTGTTGATTGAGCATGGGTCAGGTATGATGAGGAATTTAGAGCAAGAGTAGCGGATGATGCAGATAGTATACGGGGACGACTTAATAATGAACTAATTCTGCAAATAATGGTGCCAGCGAAGCCAACCCTGATGACTTACACAACTAGTGGGTGGCCAGTGATTTATAATCCCTTTCGTGACCTTCCCACCAAAGGAGGGTGGCATTGACCAGGAGAGGACAGACAAATGCAGCTGCCTTGTGTTGGACTTTTAACAAAGAACATGCAACAGGGAGCATTACTGTTTTTTTCAACACAAATTTTCAAATGCAGGTCGCGACATCCCGTCCTGCCCTCAGAAAGGGAGCAATCAAAGAGCCCCACCAAGGATGACAGTGGCAGAACAACAGAGGGGGACAGTGGCAGAATGGTAGTGACAGGGGTAGATGAAAAGGTGGCCTGCACAACATCGGAAAAGGCTCATACACCAGTTAAAATTGAGCACTTGCGATATTGGATGCATTACTGTGCATTAGCAGACAAAGGGGGAACAATTGTTGCAAGGTTTTGAGTATGAATTTAAGTTGGGCTATAAAGGTTGATGGTCTGAGAATTTGCGTTCTGCCCATGGACAAGAAGAGCCTGTGTGGCTCAAATTAATGAAAGAGGTTGATGAAGGATGAATGGCCAACCATTTTTCCGGTTAGCCTTTTCCAAATGTTATTATTTCTCCTATAGGGGTAGTCCTGACAAAAGAACCCGATGAGTTCAGGATTATTCAACATCTCTCATGGTCAGAAAAGGATGTCTCTCAATGATTTCCTCCATGAAGAAAGAAGCAGGTTGCATTACACATCAGTGGGTTCAGCAATAGCCTTAATACACAGAGCTGGAAGAGGTGCACTGATGGAAAAATTTGAAATCAAATCAGCTTTTGGACTGTTGCCAGTCTGCCCAGATGATTTCAAGCTTTTGGGGATTCAGTTTGCAGCTTGTATATTTGTGGATAAAATGTTGCGTATGGGTAGTTATGTTTCTTGCTCATTGTTTGAAGCTTTTAGTGCAAAGTTGCAGCAGTTGTTTCAAACTGTTACAGGTTCAGCAGCCATGATGTATTATTTGTATGATTTTTTTATGGTAGGAGCACCAAATTCTTTGGAATCCAAAGACCTGTTGGGCAGATTCCAGGAACTGTTACAGGACATAGGAGTTCCAATAGCCCCAGAGAAAACTTGTGGACCAGTGGTTGTTTTGACATTCCTGGGAGTGGAGCTGGATGCAGTGAGAATGGAAGTGAGGTTGCCCGAGGACATTGTTGAGATTTGTTTTTGAGATATCGCAAAAGATAAAGCTAAAGTGAAAGACATTCAGGTATAGCTGTGGCATGTCAGTTTTGCTTGTAGAGCTGCTAAAGTAGGTGGCGTGGCCTGTCCTGGTAGTGACAAACATCCTAGCTTGGCCTCTCACTGCTGGGAGTGCTGCCTTCTCATAGGATTGCATTAGAAATGCCCTGCCTTATCTATAAGGGGTATTGACTGATTTATGAGGGGTAGCGTAGGCATGTTTGGTATGGTTGTGATGGTGATAATAAATGCTGATTACTGGTGTAAGTGTATTTGTATTACTGTTACAGAAATGCCACTTCTAGAAAGTGCGCATTTCTCTCTGCTTATGACTCTGGTGTTTTGCAGCTTGACTCCAATCCACATCTGGGCAGAGTGACAATTGGGGCTTTGTGCATACTTTTCAGACAGCCTGTACGCAGATAGGGTGGAGGTGTCACAGAGGTGCATCTGCATACTGAATAGTCTTCCTGGGCTGAGAGAAAGGAGAGGCAGGGCACACCTACATTTGTAAAGGCTGTGCCCTGGCCTCACACAATAGGGTTGTTTACCCCCCACTGATGTTTGGAGCCTGTGCTGAAGGAGAGAGGGGGCACTCCCAGAACCAGCTCTAACTGGTTGGAACCTACTCTTCCCATCATTGTAAAACACTGCAAGGACTGGGTATAAGTACAAGGGAATTTTCACCACAATTTGGAGACTCTTTGAACCATCTTGGAACTGGACACAGAAGGCTTGAAGGACTCACCGGGGACTGCCATGGACTGCTGCTGTGCTGACCTGTGACCTGCTGGGTCACTGTGAAGGACTTGTCACCTGCTGCATCTTCTTTGTGCTGGACTGTTGCTGGGCCCTTCTACCTGTGGGCCTTTCTCCAGAACATTGTCCCCCAGGGGCAGGTTGCTGTGGCCCGTGACCCCTGCATCCATTTTTAAGCACGAGGGGTGCTTCACTTCATTACTGAATTAAGCGCTTTGGAAAGCGCCTCTTTGGGGATTTCTTTGGCCCTTTTAAGCGCTGCCCCTTTCCTGTGTTCTGCACCTTAAAAAGTGCTCATCTGCTGTGAGGGGGCCTTCACCGCCGTGACCTGGCCTTCGTCTAAAGTCCACATGCTTTTGAGGAAGCGCATCATGGTGGTAGAAATCACCGCCGCCGCCCGTGGCGGCTGTTTCACCTAAGCGTGAGTGGAACGCGCTTCGAGGTGCACCCAGGGCACGAAGAAAAGCCTTCCTTCAAGCAACTGGAGCAAGCGTGCTCCTATTGGTGCCCCCGGGGCAAGGACTGCTTCATAGAGCACCCTCCGGGGCACCGGAAGGCCCTGCTTTGGGCCCGAATGTCATTAGAAGCAAGTGTAGGGCCGGTACAGGCCCGGGGGGGGACTTCAAGCAATCGTGGGCCCCAGGTGGGGCCCGTCACAGAACGGAGGGGGTTTATGGCACCCCCTCTCCTTACGCTACTTTTGAGGACTTTGGCCCACCTAAGGAGGGCCGGTTGAGTCCCGGGGGAGCCCCCAGTAATCATGGGCCCCTGGAGGGGCCCGTCAACAGCACAAAGGAGGTGTGTGCCACCCTCCTAGGCCTCAAAGTAGTAGAGGCCCCCTGTTTGGCGCAGAGGAGTGCTTGGGGCCCCCATTTTTCATCTTCAAGGCACTGGAGGTGCCTTCATCATTAAAACAGGTATTCCCTAAAGGGATAATGTAAATTCTAAGTTCTTGCTACAGACTTTGTGAATACATATATTGCCTACCTACTTTTGATGTGTTTATATATGAATGTAAATGTTCCTATTATGGGCATACCATACTAATATGTTTTTATGACTTGCCATATGGTTAATAAGGTTCCTACTATGGGCGTTTATGATATTCTTATGACAAGGGCTTTGGTATAATAACGTGTTTCCTGACTACTGCTTAAGTTGCAGAATACTGAGTAACCTGTGTGTTAAATGTGACTACTGCTAGTTTGCAGAGTAACTAATGTGTAACGTTCTGACAACTGCTAAGGTAGCAGGATAGTACTGATATGTGATGTTTTGTCTAATAATTGCGTTGTGTACAATACAGGATATTTTCATATAACTTGGTGTTGTGTTTCCTTTGTGGTGGGGATATTGCATCACATGTGTTGTACAAACGCTTTACACAGTGCCTCTGGGATAGGCCTGACTGTTAGTGCCTGCTACCAAGCAACTCCCTTGCCCTGACTAGAGTGGGTAGGTTCTGCCTGGCTGAGGTGCATACCCTAGCCAACCAGAAACCCCATTTCTAACAGTCGGTATAGGTAAAAGTTGCACCTGCCTCATTAAAGCAGCCTTTCCCACACTAAAGTATGTCTTGTGTTTTAATGGGTGCTGCCCTACCTGATGGAGGCTTGTGGGTGTTAGGGATATGCCTGCACCCTCATGGTTTTCTGACAGGATGTGATGCCCAAGGGAAATTAGAGACAGGATTGGCAGGATTAGCAAGGGTGTGGGGTTAAAAGGGTAGAGTACAGCAGGTTACTGCGTCCGGAGAGCAGTTTGTTTTGTGCATCGGCAGGAGCAGGGAAAGTTTTCCCCATCCTCTCATCCTGGAAAAGAGAGGTTGGTTTGGTGATTGGGGCAATAAGGTTGACTCCCACTTTGATTGGGGTGGCTTGGCCATATTTGATGAGCCAGGTTGTTTTTTCTTGTTTTGGGGAATGTTTTCTTGGTGAGGTCAAAATGTTTAGCTGCTGAGCAGGTACAAACGTTTGGGCAAGTAGTTTCAACAGTTTGGAAGTTATTTCATGGAAGTTGGACAGGTTAACACAGTCCAGAGATGAAATGGGGAGTGGGGGAGGAGGAAAACTTTTAAGGCCTACAGGAGGTTAAGCGTTTGATTGACAGTGAACAGTTTGACGGGTGAACGTTTGGTGTGAACAAAGACTGAAGAGGTATGACTAGCAGGGGATTTTCAATGTGGTTCCTTAGAGGAGATGAGAGGTGGATGGATCAGTTTTACATTAAGGAGGCAGGGTTTGTATAGTCGTTATGGCTAGAGTTTTTCCCCCACACTAAAGCATGTCCTATATTAGTCTTGGGCCACACACTGTTAACGTCTCTCAGTCCAAGGAACAGAGTTTGTGGGTGACAAGTAAAAAAGAGTGAATTCGGGTCAAAACAATCAAGACTTAGGTGGTCATTACAACCCTGGCGGACGGTGTTAAAGCGGCGGTAAGACCTGCAACAGGCCGGCAGTAAAAATTTTGCAATTATGACCGTGGCGGAAACCACCAACAAAGTCAGCCACTTTAACACTCAGACCGCCACGGCGGTACAGACAAACAGCGCGGCGGTCACCGCCAACAGACAGGCGGGAGACAATGTACCACCCACAGTATCACAACCTACAAATCCGTCACCTTTTCCGGGGCGGATTCACTGCGGATAAAAACACGGCAGAAACAGGCATTTCAAAGGGAACCGGCTCACCTCTACACACTCCACGAGAAACGACACTATGGAGCCGGAACTCCAAATCCTGCCAGCGCTAGTCTTCCTGCTCATCTAAGAGGAGCATCAACGCCGGCGGCGAAGACCACGGTGAGTACTGCACCTACAACATAGGAGAGGGGGGAGGCAAAAACACAGGGACACACACAACCAACATCCCAACCCCCACCCAGACCCTCACCCACTACAACACACACACCAATGCATATCTATACATTACAGTAACACCCCACAACCCCCCCCAGAAGAATGCAAAGACAAAAGGAAATGAGTTGAACCATTGTAATATATCAAAATACAGGAAGCAAATATATACATATATATACACACAATAAACAAAATATACACCACGATTAGTAGTGCAGGTATTGCACCATTCATAGTCCGTGGACCACTGGGCCCAAAATGCATGGGCGAGGCCCACACTCAATACCCGATCAAAACGGAGAGAACACTGCAGGGGCATCAGATCGAAATACAACAGGCACCTCAGGGGGGAAGGGAAAGGGGTGCACCTCAGCCGGATGAGTGCACGAAGCCAGATCCACGAGGGGGCTCCATGCCCATTGATGTATCCTGGGGAGTGCAAAGCCACAGTCTCTCAAGTCTATACAATGGGTGGGATGCCCACTGTACCATCCTGGGGAGTGCAAAGCCACAGTCTCCCAAGTCTCTACAGTGGGTGGTTTGCCCACTGTTCAATCCTGGGGAGTGCAAAGCCACAGTCTCTCAAGTGGATAACATTCTCCACTGTTTCTGGAGGGGGCATGGTGCCCAGAGTGCTTCATCCTGCCAAGGACAGACGGAGTGGATGCTGTTCTCCACTGGTTCTGGAGGTGGACTGGTGCCCAGAGTGCTTCATCCTGCCAAGGACAGACGGAGTGGATGCTGTTCTCCACTGGTTCTGGAGGGGGACTGGTGCCCAGAGTGCTTCATCCTGCCAAAGACAGACGGAGTGGATGCTGTTCTCCACTGGTTCTGGAGGGGGCATGGTGCCCAGAGTGCTTCATCCTGCCAAGGACAGACTGAGTGGATGCTGTTCTCCACTGGTTCTGGAGGGGGCCTGGTGCCCAGAGTGCTTCATCCTGCCAAAGACAGACGGAGTGGATGCTGTTCTCCACTGGTTCTGGAGGGAGACTGGTGCCCAGAGTGCTTTATCCTGCCAAGGACAGACGGAGTGGATGCTGTTCTCCACTGGTTCTGGAGGGGGACTGGTGCCCAGAGTGCAGCACACACCCCGTGACGGTCCCAGTTGCGTCACTGCCACTGCCGCAAATGGGCTAGCGGGCATTCCATGGCGGTCTTTGCCCTGTTCAGTGGTCCTTGGCCTGTTCAGCGGTGCTTGAGTTGCCAGTGTCAGACCTGTTCAGCGGTGCATTCCATGGCGGTCTTTGCCCTGTTGCGCGGTGCTTGAGTTGCCAGTGGCAGACCTGTTCAGCGGTGCATTCCATGGCGGTCTTTGCCCTGTTCAGCGGTCCTTGGCCTGTTCAGCGGTGCTTGAGTTGCCAGTGTCAGACCTGTTCAGCGGTGCATTTCGTGGCGGTCTTTGCCATGTTCAGCGGTCCTTGGCCTGTTCAGCGGTGCTTGAGTTGCCAGTGTAGGTGCTTGAGTTGCCAGTGTCAGACCTGTTCAGCGGTGCATTCCATGGCGGTCTTTGCCCTGTTTAGCGGTCCTTGGCCTGTTCAGCGGAGCTTGAGTTGCCAGTGTCAGATCTGTTCAGCGGAGCATTCCATGGCGGTCTTTGCCCTGTTCAGCGGTCCTTGGCCAGTTCAGCGGTGCTTGAGTTGCCAGTGTCAGACCTGTTCAGCGGTACATTCCATGGCAGTCTTTGCCCTGTTCAGCGGTGCTTGAGTTGCCAGTGTCAGACCTGTTCAGCGGGGCATTCCATGGCGGTCTTTGCCCTGTTCAGCAGTGCTTGGCAAGGCGGTCCTTCATTGCCGAGGAGGGCTGTGGCTGGCGGTCCTTCATGGGTCAGCTGGGCTGTGGCTTGCGGGCCCTCCTGGCCAGCTGGGCTGTGGCTGGCAGTGGCCTCCTGGGCAGTTACTCTGGCGGTGGCCTCCTGGTCAGTGACTCTGGCGGTGGCCTCCTGGCAAGTGACGATGGGGCTGGTGGGGGCCTCCTGGCCAGTGACGATGGGGCTGGTGGGGGCCTCCTGGCCAGTGACAATGGGGCTGGCGGGGGCCTCCTGGGCAGTGACTCTGGGGCTGGCGGTGGCCTCCTGGGCAGTGACTCTGGCAGTGGCTTCCTGGCCAGTGATGATGGGGCTGGCGGGGGCCTCCTGGGCAGTGACTCTGGGGCTGGCGGTGGCCTCCTGGGCAGTGACTCTGGCGGTGGCGTCCTCGCCAGTGACGATGGGGATGGCGGTGGCCTCCTGGGCAGTGACTCTGGGGCTGGTGGTGGCCTCCTGGGCAGTGACCCTGGCGGTGGCCTCCTGGCCAGTGACGATGGGGCTGGCGGTGGCCTCCTGGCCAGTGACGATGGGGCTGGCGGTGGCCTCCTGGCCAGTGACGATGGGGCTGGCGGTGGCTTCCTGGCCAGTGACGATGGGGCTGGTGGGGGCCTCCTGGGCAGTGACTCTGGGGCTGGTGGTGGCCTCCTGGGCAGTGACTCTGGCGGTGGCCTCCTCGCCAGTGACGATGGGGCTGGCGGTGTCCTCCTGGGCAGTTTAGTTTAGTTTTAGTTTATAAGATTTGTAAAGCGCATGGCGACCCGAAGGCATTCCAGCGCTAAAAGCAGCAACGCACAAATAGGAGGGGGGGATCAATGCTAATTACAGAATAAAAAAGTTTTGAGCTTTTTCCTAAAGAGGTGCTCGGAGGATTCATAACGGAGCTCCAAAGGAAGGGTATTCCAAAGGTGGGAGGCCTTACTGGAAAAAGAATTGTTGCCCCAGGCTCTCTTAGATCGAGAAATGTGTGCATACCTAAGAGAGGAGGAACGTAAGTTCCTAGAAGGAGTATGCAGGGAGATCCGTTTCCTTAGAGAGATGGGACCTTTACCATGTAGGGCCCTATGGACAATGCAGAGAGATTTAAAATGGATCCGTTCTTTGATGGGGAGCCAGTGGAGGGTGGAGATAGCCAATTTGGCGGATAAATATTTTGAGGATTGAGTAAGAAGCCTGGCAGCTGCATTTTGCACTCTTTGCAGCTTCTTTATAACATAAAAAGGGGAGCTAAGGAACAGAGAGTTTCCGTAATCCAGATGGGAAAGAATTAAGGCTTGGATGAGAATTCTTCTGGCTGTAGGAGGAAGAAGAGAGAGAATCTTTCTGAACATGCACATAAGACCAAAGCAGGTAGAAGAAACTTTACTGGCTTGAGAGTCCATAGTAAGCCTGGGGTCAAGCATCACACCTAGAGTTTTAACCTGAGATTTGGGGGGAGGAAGAGTACTGAAGGCATCTGAGAGCGAGGGAAGGGGAAGAGGGGGGGGGGGGCCGTTGCCCAAAACCAGGACTTCCGATTTTCCATCGTTAAATTTGAGTTTGGACTTGGTCATCCATTTGGCGATGTCACTCATACAGCGGGAGAGATTGGTCACCGGCGAGTCTCCAGAGCTGGAGAGGGATACCACTAACTGGGTGTCATCTGCATAGGTGACCAAGGGCAGATTATGAGGGGCAACTACTCTAGCTAAAGGCGACAAGTAAACGTTAAAAAGAGTGGGGCTAAGGGACGAGCCCTGGGGGAATCCACATGCCAAGGGGAAAAGGCCAGAAAAGAAGGTCCGGTCCAAGACTTGGAAAGATCTGTCTCTAAGGAAGGAGGAAAACCAAGAGAGGGCGGAACCTCCGACTCCTACATCCGATAGTCTCCGACAGAGCAGATCATGGTCGACAGTGTCGAAATCTGCACTTAGGTCAAGCAGGATGATGGCTACGTGAGACCCTAGGTCTAAGAGCTGGCAGGCCATCTCAGTTACTGAAAGGAGGGCTGACTCAGTACTGTGCAAGGCTCTAAAGCCCATTTGGGTGGGATGAAGAAGTTCATTGCTTTCGAGATAGTTGGTTAGTTCAGTGTTGACATGTTTCTCAAGGATCTTTGCGGAGATAGGGAGGAGGGCAATAGGTCTGAAATTTTCCAATAAAGTGGGGTCAAGTTTGGGTTTCTTCAGAAGGGGCTTAACCACAGCATGTTTAAATGACTGGGGAAGGGAGCCCGAGGATAAGGAGCTGTTAAGAATTTTAGTGAGAGGAGGAGCAATGGTGCCTGCTACCTGCAAGAGAGCAGAGGGAGGGGCGGGGTCCAGAGGGGAGCCGGATTTAATTTTGGACAGGAAATTAATGGTCACCTCCTCGGTGAGAGGGGGGAAGGAGGTTTGAGAGACTCCTACAGGAAGGGAATCAGTGTCATTACAAATAGAGGGATCATTCATATAGACGGGAAACCCAGAGTATATACTGATGACTTTGTCCTGAAAAAAGGATGCCAGTCGATCACTGTGGGAGACGGAGGCTTCCGTCATAGGGGTAGAAATGGGAGGGGAAGTAAGGTCTCTAAAAATTTGAAAAATTTCTTTCTGAGGACATGAAGAACATTCTATTTTTCCACCATAAAAGGTAGACTGGGCAGTTTTAATATTGTGGTGATAGGGTATGACTGATTGCTTGTAGATCTCTCTGTTAGAGAGAGTGTAGTTTTTACGCCACAGTCTCTCAAGTTTTTTACAGTTCTTTTTGAGTTCAAGCAGGTAAGGGGAGAACCAGGGTTTAGATTTGTGGGGTGAGGGAACCACTCTGGTTCTGATGGGTAGAACAACATCCAAGGAGGATGAGATCCATTTATCAAAAGAGTCTGCAGTTTCTGGGGCAGATGAGTGACCGGTTTTGCCATAAGTCAAGAGGGCCTTACGCCATTCTTCCGGGTCCAGTTTTGACCAAATGCGTCCAGATGTGGTGGTGCTGGGGAGGTGCCCTTGGGTGGCATCATACGGGAAAGTGAAAGTGAGAAGGGAGTGATCGGTCCAGAGTAATGGCAGGGGAGGGGCCGTCAGCAAGTTGGCAATATTGCTGAATATAAGATCCAACGTGTGACCCTTCTGGTGGGTAGGGCCAGATACATGCTGAATTAGTTGGAGTGCTGCGAGAGAGGTTGCCAGTAATTTAGCCGAAGGGCAGTCGGAGTTGTCGAGATGAATATTAAAATCTCCTAAAATAGTTAAGTTGGAGAGATTGCAGATATGACTGGCTGCAACCTCCGGAAGAGAATCCAGGAAACGTAGCACAGGTACAGGTGGTCGATAGAGCAGAATTCCTGAAAAGGTTAAGCGCGGCCGGCTCCCCTCTGTCATTAAATACTGACGAGAGGCAGCCTGAGCCGGCTTAGGGGAGAGAAAAAGACTATACCGTCAACCTAACAAAATGGCGGCATAGAAATGTCCCAGAGAGGAAGAAGGGTAAAAGAAAGCTGAGCACCGGGTAGCCACTAACCACGGGCTCCGGTGCTCAAACATGGCGTGAATAAAGAAACAGTAGTCAAAGGTAAGTTTAAAAGGCCCAGAGTGAAAGACCCATGAATAAAAAGTAATTATTTAAAAATCGTAATTATTTTTAAAAAAAGCAGTCAAATTCAACAAACAGTAATTATCACAATCATCAATGTTAAAAAATGGGAGCCTACTTGTGTGTCACTCGCTGCGCGGCCGGCTCCCCTCTGTCATTAAATACTGACGAGAGGCAGCCTGAGCCGGCTTAGGGGAGAGAAAAAGACTATACCGTCAACCTAACAAAATGGCGGTATAGAAATGTCCCAGACAGGAAGAAGGGTAAAAGAAAGCTGAGCACCCGGTAGCCACTAACCACGGGCTCCGGTGCTCAAACACGGCGTGAATAAAGAAACAGAAGTCAAAGGTAAGTTTAAAAGGCCCAGAGTGAAAGACCCATGAATAAAAAGTAATTATTTAAAAATCGTAATTCTTTTTTAAAAAGCAGTCAAATTCAACAAACCGTGATTACTTAAAAATTGTCATTTTTTTAAAAAGCAGTCAAATTCAACAAACAGTAATTATCACAATCATCAATGTTAAAAAATGTGAGCCTACTTGTGTGTCACTCGCTGCGCGGCCAGCTCCCCTCTGTCATTAAATACTGAAGAGAGGCAGCCTGAGCCGGCTTAGGGGAGAGAAAAAGACTATACCGTCAACCTAACAAAATGGCGGTATAGAAATGTCCCAGACAGGAAGAAGGGTAAAAGAAAGCTGAGCACCCGGTAGCCACTAACCACGGGCTCCGGTGCTCAAACACGGCGTGAATAAAGAAACAGAAGTCAAAGGTAAGTTTAAAAGGCCCAGAGTGAAAGACCCATGAATAAAAAGTAATTATTTAAAAATCGTAATTCTTTTTAAAAAAGCAGTCAAATTCAGCAAACAGTGATTATTTAAAAATCGTAATTTTTTTAAAAAGCAGTCAAATTCAACAAACAGTAATTATCACAATCATCAATGTTAAAAAATGGGAGCCTACTTGTGTGTCACTCGCTGCGCGGCTGGCTCCCCTCTGTCATTAAATACTTAAGAGAGGCAGCCTGAGCCGGCTTAGGGGATAGAAAAACACTATACCATCAACCTAAAAAAATGGCGGTATAGAAATGTCCCAGACAGGAAGAAGGGTAAAAGAAAGCTGAGCACCCGGTAGCCACTAACCACGGGCTCCGGTGCTAAAACACGACGGCGGGCAGTGACTCTGGGGCTGGTGGTGGCCTCCTGGGCAGTGACTCTGGCGGTGGCCTGCTGGCCAGTGACGATGGGGCTGGCGGTGGCCTCCTGGCCAGTGAAGATGGGGCTGGCGGGGGCCTCCTGGGCAGTGACTCTGGGGCTGGTGGTGGCCTCCTGGGCAGTGACTTTGCCGGTGGCCTCCTGGGCAGTGACGATGGGGCTGGCAGTGGCCTCCTGGCCAGTGACAATGGGGCTGGCGGTGGCCTCCTGGCCAGTGACGATGGGGCTGGCGGTGGCCTCCTGGCCAGTGACGATGGGGCTGGTGGTGGCCTCCTGGGCAGTGACTCTGGCGGTGGCCTCCTGGGCAGCGGGTATGATGGCGGTCTTCTCCGCCGTGCTGCTCCTCCCAGACTTTGGAGATTCCCTCTGCCCCTTCCCCACCTTGGGGGGGAGTTACAGCTGAGTCGACACTCCTCCCGGGACCCCTGTGAGCGGCTTTGCTGGCTGGAGTCTTCCCCCTCTTCCTCTGGGCACTGTCCAACTTCTGGTGCTTCACAGGGGGGGGACTGGCTGTGCTGTGGCTCCGTGCCACTGGCTGGCCTGGTGGCCAGTGCACTCCACATACCTGTAACAACAGGCACCACTGGTCCCGGAGATTTTTTGGCTGAAGTGCTGGTACTGGACCTATGAGTTGGAGGGGGGGAAATAGGTTAAGGCTGGACAGGAAATGTTTTTGGGAGACACTGGGACGGGTAGCTGGAGGGGGTTTGGGAGTGGAGGAAGAGGTGGTGGTTGTAGGAGGTGTAAGTTTTGTGGATTTGGGTGCAGGTGCATGGGCTGGAGGCTGTCGTGAGGTGGATGGCTGTTGGGTGGGTGTGTGCCTGCATTTGTGTATCTTCGGAGGGGGCGTCACAGAAACACTGGGAGAGGACACAGGGGACGTGTGAATGGTAGTGGGGGTGGTGACTGCACGTGAGCGGGTGTGGTGGTGGGTGTGCTGGAGAGGGACGTAGTGGCTGCAGAGGTAGTGCATGCAGGTGTGAGTGTAGACGAGACAGGGAGGGAGGAGGGAGACGAGGAGGAGGGAGACACAGTGGAGGCAGTGGATGTTGGTGTGTCTATGTGTGTGATGCTTGCGTGAGTGCCTGTGGGATGTGTGGTGCTTATGTTTGCCTGAGCTTCCCTTGTGTGGTGAGGTGTGTGCAGGCTGGTCTGATGGTGTGCTTGGGCTAGGCTGGGGTACAGAGGATTGGGTCTGAGTGGAGGAAGTTGGAGGGGGGAGGCTAGACACAGGGACAATGGCTGCCATCAGTGCTGAGGCCAGAGTTTGCAGGGTTTGATGAAGGGCAGCCTGACCAGGATGAATGCCATCCAGGAATGCATTTGTGTGTTGCAATTCCCTTTCTACACCCTGGATGGCAGTCAAAATGGTAGACTGCCCAACAGTGAGTGACCTGAGGAGGTCAATGGCCTCCTCACTGAGGGCAGCACAGGTGACAGAGGCAGGGGCTTAGGTGCCTGGGGCGAAGGTGATGCCCACCCTCCTGGGTGAGCGGGCACGGGGCGAAGGCTGAGGGGCTGCTGGGAGAGCGGTGCTGGTTGGGGGTGCCGGCTGTACCTGTAGAAGTGGGGGGCAGAGATGTTGCCGCCACCACAAGGGAGCTTCCATCGGAGGACAAGTCTGTGCCGCTGGTTGCAGATCCTGTGACTGCCGTGGTGCTCCTCTCGCCCTCCGTCCCACTGGTGTATTTTGAGTCCGTGGTGTGGCCCTCCATGGCCATGTGGGATGCAGCTCCCTCATGCTCCGGTGCCACTGTACCTCCGCCTGATGATGCTAATGCACACAAGAACAGGGAGACCACAAAAAGGGGGGGGGGGCGACAGAAGAAAGACAGGTTGAGTGCATGACTTACCACTACCGTTGGCGGACAATACAGACACAGCAGCCCCCTGCACTACGTTGCGCTGTTGGGCTCTACAGATGCAATTCCTGGGATATGGGCTACATGGCTATGGACGACATCTGCACACATAGATGACTCAGGGGCATTAATACCTGTACTTGCCACTCTACAGAGGTGGGGTGGGGTGCCACATGGGCTGCATTACGGAGGGGTCTAGCCTACGGAACTCGCCCTGGCCTAGGGAAACCCACAGCCCTCCTCCCCCACCCAGACACCTTCACTGTGCGCAAAGTCCGCTCAATGATGTTGTACTCACCCCCTTGTGTCTGCTGTAATGCCCTCAAGCGCCCATCCAACTCCGAATAGGCCACTGCCAGGATCCTGAACATCATGGGGGTCATGGTTCGATGGGCACCCCTCCCACGTTGGGAGGCCATCCCCAGCTGAGCCCCGCCGTCTTCTTGCTCCAGCCGCGAATGTCCTCCCATCTTTTCTGGCAGTGGGTGCTCCGTCTGTGGTGGACCCCCAGGGTCTGGACGTTCTTGGTGATGGCACGGCAAATATCCTTCTTCTGGTGGGCGCTGACCTACATGACATGTACAGGGGAAGAAGAGAAGTCATTACCAACTGCACCGTCTAAGTGAGTGGCCCACATCCCTACCCTTGCCATATGGCACGTGCATTCACAGTCCTTCATGCACGCAGAACTGTGCCCCCTTCATTTTTACAACCAGCCCTCTCCACACAGGCATAGCCCATACAACATGCTCCCTGTGTACTTACCTGTTGGTCTGGAGGACCGTAGAGTAGCATGTACTGGGGGAGGACCCCGTCGACGAGCTTCTCCATCTCCTCTGCAGTCAAGGCAGGGGCCCGTTCCCCAGACGCACAAGCCATTGTCTCTTCCAGACCGAGGTCACAGCAGCACTTGCAGTGTAGGTCCTCTCCTGTAAAAGATCAGGTATCGAGTGATTAAACAGTTAGAAAATGGCGGTCACGTCCGCGGAGGTGCGTACCATCACCGCTGGCGTACATCGTCATTGGCTCCTGGGACCCATAGGTTCCTATGTTAACCAATGCAGCATTGCGCCGCGGTCTTCGACTGCCTACCGCAACGGTGTACAACGCCAGCGCAGTTACCTCCCATCCCATTGTCCCAGTTTAGAGGTCAGGCAGCCGCCATTTCAGGGGCCTACATGGCCTAATTACCAACTGCGTCACTCATACCTAGGCCTTGTCTGACAACACAAATACAGGCCACATTTTGTGTATGAATGGTGTTCTGTGTAGACTGTGGGTACATACCTCTGAGTAGTTTGACTCTGTGGTCACTGTTGTCTTTCCTAGACACCGTCCGGTGGGACATGTGAGGAGATGGCGGAATCCTCCGGTGTACCGACCGCTGGTGAACCTGTCGACAATGGAGGAAAGAAGTTTAATCATCACCTACAGGTTTGACCATGCCACAATCCAGGAACTGTGTACCCAGTTGGAGCCTGACCTGATGTCAGCAATCTGCCATCCCACAGGAATCCCCCTCAACTGCAGGTACTATCAGTGCTCCATTTCCTGGCAAGTAGGTCATTTCAAACGACAGTGGCCATGGCATCAAGGATGTCCCAGCCTATGTTTTCCAACGTGTTGTCCAGAGTGTTGTCTGCCTTTCTGAAACACATGTGGAGCTATCTCGTTTTCCCTCAGATGGAGGACTTGCCTACAGTGAAAGTTGACTTCTATGCCATGGGACATATCCCCAACATCATAGGTGCCATTGATGGGACACGTAGCTCTGGTCCCCCCCCCCCCCCCACAGGAGTGAACAGGTGTACAGGAACCAAAAGAGTTATCATTCCATGAATGTACAGATGGTATGTTTGGCAGACCAGTACATCTCCCAGGTAAATGCCATGTTCCCTGGCTCTGTGCATGATGCCTACATCCAGCGGAATAGCAGCATCCCTTATGTGATGGGTCAACTCCAGAGGCACCGGGTGTGGGTATTAGGGGACTCTGGTTATCCCAACCTGTCATGGCTACTGATCCCAGTGAGGAATCCCAGGACCAGGGCAGGGGAACGCTACAATGAGGCCCATGGGCGGACTAGGAGGGTGATCGAACGCACCTTCGGCCTCCTGAAGGCCAAGTTCAGGTGCCTCCATATGACAGGTGGTTCCCTATTCTACTCACCAAAGAAGGTGTGCCAGATCATCGTGGCCTGCTGTATGCTTCACAACTTGGCTTTGCAACGACAGGTGCCCTTTCTGCAGGAGAATGGTCCAGATGGCGGTGTTGTGGCAGCTGTGGAGCCTGTGGACAGTGATGAGGAGGAAGCAGAGGAAGAAGACATTGACAACAGGGACTCAGTTATCCAGAAATATTTCCAGTGACACACAGGTGAGAAAACATTCCTGCCGACTACAAGTACTTTAACACTTCTACCTCTATCCTGTCTGTCGATTTCAACCACTATATAGTCACTGAGTAGTACATTTCCCTTACGGTTTCACAGGTGTGGTTTCCAGCGTGTGTCATCTGCTTAGATTCCTCATGGACTTGAGATGTGTGACATAGGTATGTTGTCTTACATTTGAAAAAGCAATTTGTCACTGTCATTGCTAATACACAATATCGAAATCACAGACTGACTCCAGATTGTTTTGTGCTTCAAGGGTGTTTATTGAAGTGCTCAATATTGGAGGGGGTTGTAAAATGGTGAGGGGTGATGGTGGAGGAATGTCCATGGCAGAGTCCAGTCTATTAGTCTCACAAGTGCATTGCCCATATGGGCATAGGAAGTGGAGCTGGGGCAGTTCCAATATGGACAGGGTTACAAAGTGGGACAGTGGGTTGACAATCAGGGTGGTCTCATTTCTTGCCGGGGGTCTTGGCATCATGCTCTGTCTTGTTCCTGGATCTCAGGGACCGCTTGCGGGGTGGTTCTTTGTCTGCAGGGGGTGGGTTGCTGGTGTGGTGGTCCTGTGGCGGTGCCTCCTGTCCACTAGCGCCGGCGGAGGTGGTGGGCAGTTCATCGTCCATGCTAGTGTCAGGGGCCCCTTGGAGTGCCACAGTGTCCCTCCTGGTGTTAAGTATTGTATTTCCTTCAGCACCCCTACTATGGTGCCCAGGGCGGAGCTGATGGTCCTGAGTTCCTCCCTGAGCCCCAAATACTGTTCCTCCTGCATGCGCTGGGTCTCCTGAAACTTGGCCAGGACCGTTGCCATCTTCTCCTGGGAGTGGTGGTAGGCTCCCATGATGGAGGAGAGGGCCTCGTGGAGAGTGGGTTGCCTTGGCATGTCCGCCCCCTGTCGCACAGCAGCCCTCCCAGTTCCCCTGTGTTCCTGTGCCTCTGTCCCCTGGACCGTGTGCCCACTGCCACTGCCCCCAGGTCCCTGTTGTTGGAGTGGTGGGTTATCCTGGGTTACCTGTAGTGGTGGACACACAGCTGATTGACGTGTCCTGGGGACGGAGGTATGGGCCCGCTGGGTGGGTGCTGTGCTGGTGTTACCTGAGGGTGGAAGGTCTGTGTTGGGCTGTGCCTGTGTGAGGGGACCTGACTGTCCCAAGGACCACGATGGTCGGGGCTGGTCATCTGGATCCAGTTGGACAGAGCTGCTGTCATCACTGTGGGCCTCTTCTGTGGGTGGGGTGGAGATGTCTGGACCCTCCTGTCTGGTGACGTTGGGTAGTGGTCCTGCAGGGGTGTAAAAGCATGATTATTGCATCTGTGTGTGTCATGGTGTGCAATGGGTGGGTGAGTGTGTACCCCAGTGCTAGCATTCCTGTGTGGGGGCTTGTGTGATGATGGTTGAGGGGGGTGTTAGGGGTATGTGCAGTGGGCATGCTTTAGTGATGGGTGTCCATGCTTTGTTCTGTCATGCAGGGCTTGGTGTTGGGATGTGTGGTTTGTGTTATTATTACATTTGTGAGGAGTTGGAGTGATAGGGGAGGGGGCGAGGGTGGGGGTCTGTGATAGCATGCAGGTAGGGTGGGGGATATGATAGTTAAAGGCTTGACTTACCAGAGTCCATTCCTCCACCGACTCCTGCGAGGCCCTCCGGATGCAGAATCGCCAAGACCTGCTACTCACATGTTGTGAGTTGTGGGGGAGGAGGTGGGGGTCCGCCGCCAGTCCGCTGTACCGCCAGGTGGTGTCTGGAGACCACTGAACGCACCTTCCCCCGTAGGTCGTTCCACCTCTTCCTGATGTCGTCCTGATTTCTTGGGTGCTGTCACACTGCGTTGACCCTGTTGACTATTCTTCGCCATAGCTCCATCTTCCTAGCTATGGAGGTGTGCTGCACCTGTGCTCCAAATAGCTGTGCCTCTACCCGGATGATTTCCTCCACCATGACCCTGAGCTCCTCCTCCGAGAACCTGGGGTGTCTTTGCCGTGCCATGGAGTGGTGTAGGTGATGTGTGGGCTGGTGTGTGTGGTGATATGTCGTGGTGTGTGGTGTTTTGTGCGTGGAAGTTGTGTTGGGTGCCTGTGGCTGCTAGTTTTTAGATGGTGGTGTCTCTCTCTGGCCTTCTTTCTGAAACTTTTTGGTAGTAGGGGTTTGTGGGTGATGTGGGTGTGTGTTTTATATTGTAATGGGTGTGTGGGAGTGGTGTGTGTATATGTATCAGGTGTGTGTCTTTCGAATTGTCCATTGTGGCGGTGTTTGGTATGTGTGTGTGTATTTTGAGCGCGGCAGTGTGTACCGCCAATGGATTACTGCGGTTGAAAGACCGCCACGTGGATTCGTGTGTCGTGGTAGTGTGGGAGTATTTCTGTTGGCGTGACGGTGGAGGTTTTGTTTTCGCCAGTTTATCACTGACCTTTGGTGTGGCGGACTTGTGTGAGTGTCTGAATTTTGTCGGATTTCGAGATGTGGGTCATAATAGCTGTGGCGGAATTCCGCGGCGGTGTGTTGGCGGTCTTCTGCACGGCGGTAAGCGGCTTTTACCGCCAATGTTGTAATGACCCCCTTAGCCTTTACCTTAAACAGATATTTAAATCCCTCAACTGGAACTACGTGAAGCATTATAAACATTTCTCAAGAACAATGTCTTGGGTGCTTGTTGCCAGGGTCTCCTCAGTGCCAGCTTTTTGGAGAAAAGCAAGGGTGTGCCAAAGGCATGAATTGTGGAAGGACGAGGCTATTGTAGGGTAACTTTTGTTTGGAAATGAAGAGAATTAACCTATTCTTTAATGAAACAAAATAATTTTAAATCTGTAGGGGGACCACTTAATTTTAGTGAATGTTATTATCATTTGCTAATAATCAACAAAATATTTATCCAAATTCACGTACATGCTCTAAAGAGTATTGTTATTACCCGAATGCTTCATGCTTATAGTCACAGGCCTACATACCCCTAGAAGTCCTTTATAGACCCCATTTTGAAAGTACTTTTCAAACATAAACTGCAGAGGTCACTTAAGAGTCAAGCCCGTCCCCTTTCCTCCCCCACTACCACTAGTGGGGCAACATGAAAAAGTTACCATGAATGTAGTTGTGGACCCCGTTTGTTCCTTTGAGGCTATTTTCAATTGACAACAAAATCTAATTATTTCTCAAACGAAGTAAGAGACTCTAGGTGACGCTGCCTTTACTGAGTGGGGAGGGGATGAAATGACGGAAAAAAGAACATTAAAGACAAAGGAGGAGAATGTGCCATAATTGAGTTATTTGTTCTCACTTTCTGAGACTCAACCTGTCTGGAAAGGAATTTCATCAGATCTCTTTCTGCACTCAATCCTCTTATCTTCTGGGCTGTCTTCCGTAGTAACTATTGATATCACTCCAACTATTTCCAATCGCAATTAATCACTGGGTGGCACTCCCCGGCATAGGCCAACCACTGCTGTTCTTGCATGAAGTACTTGTATGATTTAGTGCGGTTTTACTTTTGCCCTCATCCCAGTAAGCATGTTCAATTGTTTACACGCGCACACACACACACCTTTCCCTCTCGCTTTTAAACCTTTTTTTCTTTTCAATGTTTTTTTACTTTATCCACTCCTAACCATCCACTCCTGACTTTACGGACTTATGGAGCATTAGATGATGGTACGAGACAACAAATAAGGGGGTGTGACAGGGGACAAGACTTTTGCAATCCAGATGGGTCAGTTGTGCAGAATAGCAGCCCATATTTCCCACGTAATAGCTTCTCAGTAACAACTTTACACAGGGCCTGTTACTCGGAGAGCCCTAGTATCAAAAATAGATTGTTAGCAGACAGATTCCTAGGTGTTTACCGAGATTAATAGAACATAAGCAGACATTGGCACATGTTACAATGGCAGTATTTGCTGACAACTGATCTGTCACTCCTTTGCTCTGTAGATGCTGCTGTTAGATGGGTGAATCATGACATCTGATGAGCATGGTGTTAAGACATTATGAAATGATTAAAATGCAGTCACAAATTATGGCTAAGTAACCAAGGGACATCAGAGGCTCCTTAGTTACTAGAATATGCCCAGCCGTTAACTCCATTTCTCTTATTGGGTTGACAAGAGCCGCTGCTGATACATGATTATCGTTGACTCGTGCTTTAGGGAATTTCAGATACCTTCCCCTTCTGCATGAAGGGAGAAAGAGTGTTAACAAAAGGCCTATCTGAAACAATTGTTGTTGCAGATCCCCAGTGAAGAGCAATTAACTCCTGACAATGTGCATTAATACGCTTCCTCTGGATCCAGTGATTGTTTTTTTTTCCTTCAAAGAAATCATGAGTTGGAACATATTATTAATAGAAAAGTGAAATGCATAAATGTTTAAAGAGAGCAGTGCTACTTCTGCATGTGGTAAATCACATCTAGTTTGCGGGGAGGAGACTGTCGTTCGTTTTTGAAAAATTTCTGAGGTAGAGCAACATAGTTTAGTATATGATCTACTGAGATATGGCACACTTCTACTCCTTCCTTGCGCTGGTGCACTTAGGCGGCCTAGCGCAAAATGCAGGCACCCTTGAGCCTTGTGCAAGAGTGCCAGTCCTATGAGCAGAATCCTTCTTGCACAACAACAATCCTAAAGGCATTTTCCTTTTTCTATGAGTCATGCAGAGTGCATCACACATGAAAAAAGGAAGTAACAAGGAGGAATACATATATTTCTCTTCATTACTACCGTTTTGGCACAATCCCAGATTTACTGACCTTAGTAGATTGCATCAAAGTCCATAGGTGGATACTTCTTTTTTATTCTTCATTTTTCACTTTCATATAACAAAACCAGAACAGTTACACCATTGGCAGTTGTTACATGTACATAGCACAAAGGAGTGACCACAGGTCACAGTACATTATAGATCAAAGTTGAATACATGAAACCTATTCAATACATCAAAAAGGTATCGTACAAGCAAGCCATCTCCTCCCATTTAGCATAATCCTCATCAAAAGGACAGTAAATACATCTCTGACGACGACCACAGGTGGCACTCCAGCACACCATGCAGTCCCATTCCAACATACGTGCTGCAGCAGCTTTAGAGTTCCAAGTGGCCAATTAGAGCCCACTCAACCATCCAAGTCGCAAGCAACTCTGCCGCACTCTACCCTGATGCAGTTCCCTCTGTGGAAGCCTCCACCTCATCAGTCTGCCTTACTCTTTTTTTTTTTTTTTCAGAGCCACAAAGGCACCACAAACTGGCCCTTGCTTGGCTTTGTAAATATCTGCTAACATTTTGCATTGTGGCTGCTACAGGCGATGCCTCCATAAAGGCTGAGAAGAGTCATCCACACTACTGCCAACGCAGCAAACAGGAAAAAAGGTACTAAAATGATTTTATTACTGCTTTATTTTTCAGAGCAGTTGACCAGCCCGACCAAAGCGTTGGTGTGAAGTCATCACTTCTGACTGCAGAGGAGGAAGAATGGTGTACATCTAGGGTCACATTTATGACCTGATTTGCATTAGATTTTTCAGGCCACACAAAGCCACTTTGCATGGCTTTGAATGGCTTAAAAAATCTGGAGTAATGCAACACATCGCACATCGTGTGTTGCATTAGTCTATGCCAGGGGATGTTCCCACGCAGCTTCCATGGTTTTGACACATTTCTACATTCACTAAGCCAGGTAAACCTGGAAATACACCAAAAAGATATGTCTCATCAGGAGAGGTGTAATGAGGAGAAATATATTTCTCCTTGTTTTCTCCTCTTTCTATGTGTGCTACATTCATAGAAATAAGGAAGCACACATAGAAAGATAGAAGCGCCTCTCAGGATTGTTTTTTTGCAGAAAGGTGCCCCTTCCTGCAAAAAAAAAAAACAATCCTGTCATGGCGTAAGTGTTCCCACATTGGTGCCAGGCTGCCAAAATGGCACAAGGGGAAAGGACAGGAATGCGCTGTATTGGATAAATATGGCACATTAGTGCCCTTTCCCTGTCACGCAGTGCAGCCTACCAAGATGACTTGCTGCCCTGCACTGCGTGACTTGACCATAAATATTGTCACCTAAAGTTTAAAGTATGCATGTCACCATGGCCGGCTTTCTTGCGACGGCCAGTCTGACATACACACTTTAAACATCTCCAACCTGAGCTGTCTTAGACAGCTGGGTGGAAAGCTGGCACAGGCCTCCAGTGCGTGTCGGAGCGCTGAGCCAGCCTGCTCCAACCAATCCTGGTGGTGCTCTCATGCATGATGGTTGGGGGGGTTGGCTCAGAGACCCCTTGCTGCCTTTTTTGCGACAGACTCTGGGACCGGAGAGGAGTAGGTAAGTATATTTAAAAAAAATATTATGTACTGTTTTATTTATTTGACACACTGGCAGGCAGTGTGAGACACTTGGACTGCCATTAGCCTCAACTCTCGAACTCTTAATCGTGGCCCATTATAAACACTGTTAATAACGGGCCACGATTGAGAGTTTTTTGGGTTGCGCCAAAGGCTATTACTGGAGTGCCTGGCTGATCACACTAACAATTTCTAAAGCAGTGAGCCGTCACTTGTGGCTGCGCCAAAAAAGTAGTGCAGACACACCACAAAATGTTAGTAAATCAGCCCCTAAGTGAGCAATGGAGCCAGTACTGCTTAATTTAGATTTGTATGGTGGGCCTTGTTTGAAGCTCAATATCTAACGTCAAATATGTCCGTCAAGCTGAGCAATCTGAGTCAGAAGAAAACTTCACATATTCTAAAGTCAATGATGATTACCACCCGTAATGCTGATTGAAGGCTTTTTCTGCTGCTTGGTTAGTGACGCCAGTATAGGCTGTCCTCCCACCTTGCAATTCCCAAATAGCCAGTGGAGTGTGGGGGGCAGGTACGTGGGACACTTTCGTTTTCTACCAGGAACATATTGCATCCTTGAAACAGCTCACTTAGAAAACAAAATGTATTGTAAATTCTGAAGTTGCTCCATACATTTTCAGAAAAGAAAAAACATCACTTTATGTGGAATTTGGGCATTTCCATTGAGGGGACATTTTAACAAAAGTTTATTTTTAGAATTAAAGCAAGATGTGCATAGAACCAATTTAAGGGCAGGTGAGGTGCTTTAAAACAAGCACTTTTGAAAAAACAAAGTGGCAAAACATGGAAATGATGAAGAGCTCACATTTCAATGAAATTCTGAAAGATGTGATTGCAGTACTATGTCTAAGCAGTAGGTTTTATTTGTTTCCTACATACCAACAAGCTGGAAATACAAACATCGACAATCATTACAATACCTGCCAATCAAACAGATTTTTAAATATTTCTATGGAGCCTTCCAGCCCAACAACAACATTCTATCAAGTCAAACGCTACCCAAAAGCTATACCTAGTCTTCCACATCAATTATAATCATCACATTTTGACTATGTGAATCTGAGTTTCTAAAAAGTGGTAGTAATAGTTGTGCACATTCCTTGGCCCAGGCAATTCGAAAACAGAATGTGAGTGAGAGCTTGAACTGTTTGTACATAAACTGGGCACAGTGTCTCCCAATAAAGAGTATTTGCCAATGTTCTACTAAATTCTACTAAAGGAAGCTACCTCATCCTTATCTTAACATCCTGCACTTAGATTCTTGTGATTGTATAGCCAGTAGATATTTGTGGGGCATCCACTGGCGTAACAAAAGCTTTGGGAGCCCTCTACCATTCTCCATCCCACCTTGCCCCACCACTCCAATCTTCACATGGCCTCAAAGATCCACACAGATCCACATGCTTTGTATTGAAACTGCTGTAATCAGGTGGTTCAGAAGTTACAAACTCAGAACTCTGAAGGATGATTCTATATCTACTAGTGAGAGCAATACTTTAGAGTGGAAGTGCTTGAACAATGTGCCTGTATCTTTTGCTTACATAAGAATACATCCTATGAGCACATCAATGCTGGAAGACACTGGCCAACTGGGAGGTACAGATATTCCTGGAAAAAATGTTCAGAACAGCCCCACATTTTACCGAATGAGTGTAGTGGGTGAGTCTGACCTTGTTCATGAAAATTTTGAGTGGAGAGTGTTAGACCTGTCAGCCTTAGGGTGGTTATCCCCCAAATGTTTTGCCTGCTTGCCTCATATTTTTGCTGTTTCCTTTTGTTGGTCTTGAGACTCTGAGCACTTTACCACTGCTGTCCCAGTGCTAAAGTGCATGCGCTTCTCCCCAAGACATGGTAACATTGATGTATACACAATTGGCATAATTCATTAACTGGTAAATGTCTTGTAAAGTGGTATACCATATACTCAGGCCCTGCAAATTAGATACTACTAGTAAACCTGCAACACTGATTGTGCCACCTGCTTAAGTAGTCCTTTAAGCATATCTAAGGCCTGCCACTGCAGTGTCTGTGTGTGAAGTTTGACTGCACTTTGACTTGGAATTTAAAACCCCTTGCCAAACCTTAAACTCCTCCTTTATTACATACAAGTCACACCTAAGGTAGGCCTACCCTTTTCATAGGTTAATATTTGGAATTCCTTAATACACTTTTAAGCTGCATTTCCTGTTTGAGAATGAGGAGCTATATGTTTCATATCACTGGAAGGGTAATGATAAATCCTCTTTATTGGTAAAGTCAGATTTAACCTTACTATTTACTAAGTACAAAAACTCTTTATTCGGTGAAACTTCACCATCATAGATTATAAAAATTCTGTCATACATTTAAAAAATAAAACAATAAAAATTGTAAAAGCTATGAAATAGCATAACAAAAATTGCTTAGGCAAGCTAAAACCAATTAAACAAATTAAACAGCAAGTATGTACATCCCCCTTTAAAGCACTCTTAGCCTGATCCTCCACATGGCCATTAAAAATTGTGAAACTGCAAAAAAACACAAATTGCCTATTATGAGACCTGACAATCCTTAGTGCTTCCCTGTATTCTTTGGCACCAAGGTTCCGACAAAGTGGTGTGATCCATTTATTTCTTGCACCACAGTAACCAGGGCAAGAAACAAGACATGCTCAATTGTTTCAACCCAAGATACACAAAGCGGACAGTGGGCAACTGTTGATTTTTCCATTTGCCCCCATCAGGCTGTAAACTAGACTAGCGGTACTGTCCCATACCTAAATTGTAGATAGAGCTTCTTAGCAATGGGGGGCTCTATTTCATCCAAGAACTGGTCTTTCTGGAAGTTATCTATTAACTTCAAAAAAGCTGATGTCAAGGAACCCATATTACTTTGGGATTGTAGTAAGCCTACTTGATACCACCAAAAGGCATTCTTTATCTGCCTCTTGGGAGTCTCCAAGGCCTCATCCAGAGCAGTCCACAAATAATCAAGTCCAATATCCGTCAACATTGTTCTCATGTGCCTGATCCAGGGAAGATCACTTGCACCTGAGATGGACAACATTTCGGCCATCCTCTGCTGATAGAGACTCAATTTTGGGGTTGTCCACAGCCTAGTCCAGAACAGGAGGGGTCGTAGCCTCGCTATCTGTGAGAAGTTTCTTAACCCCATATCCAATCACAGAGGGAGCAATGGTGTACTAGTCAGGAGGCCAGTCAGATGCCTCATAAAATGATTTTCAATGAAAGCTAGAGCTGCGTCCTCATTATGACCCGAGAGTTCCGCACCATAAATCGTGGATCCAAATGATTTACAGTTATAAACTTATAATGCTGGCAAAATGGGGCAAAATTGCGAGGCTTTAAATATTTTCAATAGTCTCCCGGTGTTCTGCTCTGGTCCAGATCTCTGGGTCTGCCAGTGAAAATGTTCATCCAGGACCACACCTGGGGCCTGATTTATGAAAAGTTAGCGCTGACTTTGCAATAATTATATTTTGTAAGTTTGCTCCTCTTTTGCATCAAAAAATGACGCAAAAGCAGCACTAACTCTTCATAAATAAGGCCCTTGGTATTTAAAGGTATGGACTCGCTCCAAGGGGGTCCTCCTCAACATAGGATTAGGTCTAGAGGAGAGACAGAAATAAGTACCATATCCTCTGTTTTTGCTAAATTAATATCTAAGCCTGTAACTTTGCAAAAACTGTCAAACCTATCTCAAATATTTGCAGTCCCATAGGAGACGTGGATAGGATCAGTCAGTTCCCCCAACTAGCCACACCTTGCTTGGGCATAATTACAATCGTGGAGCCTTATTATTAAATTTAATAAATTAATTGGAACTCCCATATCAGCTAGAACTTGCCATAATTTGGGCCAAGGAATGAGATCAAACAAGGCCTTCAAGTCAACAACTACCACAAGCAGCCTCCCACGGCTAAACCAGACCCTGTGCCCTGCTCTTCTAGGGAATATTAATTGCCAAAAAAAGGAAGACTCTACACTCTGCTCCCCTTGAGAATATAGACTGGTGAAGTGGGTACCCCATTTGGCCATTGCTACATATTTTTCAATGGGAAGAAACCCTAGAACCAGTTAAGTTAATATTCCAAAACGTTCTTGGATCTCCACTTTTGACTGCTACTAGCACGTTTTCCCACTTCTCAGTCGCCCAGTCATGCCTTGAAACCCGTATGGCATTTTTGTGATCTCACCTAGCATGCCTCATCAACTGCCTATCATTGATCTTAATGGCGCCCATCAGTGCCCTTCTTGCCTCCATGCATCGATGGCTGTACCAGGAAGGCACTCCAGGTCTCCTGGTCATTCTGCTTGCTTCAACAAAGAAATGGTCCCTTGGCTTTTGAAACATTTGAGTATGGATTTCAGTAATTTTAGATAGCACCATACCATCCTCCCCAAATGAATTTAATAGTGTCAGCAGCTTCTCTCTAGGGGCTTGTTACAATTTGGCTGAGCTACAAAAACGAAGCTTCTCAATTCCAAGGCAAGTGCATTGTGGTCACTATTCTGACGGGGAAGCACCACCATATCTATCAGCTTGGGCTATAGTCAAATATCGAGCAGAATGTAGTCGATCAAACTTGTGCTCTACCATTACAGTCCCTGATTAAGCACAACAGAAATGAGCTGTTGAGCCGGGGGGACAATTTCTTTATGGGGGCATAGTTCGAGCCGGTATAGACCACAGTCTATCTTCCTCAAGTAGCTGAAACCCCACATGCGCATCAAGAGGTTCAAACTGGCAATTAAGGTCCCCTCCAATGATCTTGACAGCCTCAGCCAGGAGCTTGGCCAAGTGGGCGGACAGCATGTGCACTACTTTGGATTCCACCTTGTTTGCAATTGGCCTACAGTAGACATTATAAATGTAAATTGTTGCCATGCCTAGTGGCATCAGGGCAATGCACATGAAGTCTGGGCAATACAGGTCTACTTTCTTAACACAGCAAGAAAGGGTTGCCTTAACTCAAATTGTCAAGCCCCCCCCCATTAGCCTGCCTCTCCCTAGTGTGACAGCCTCCTTGGTGAATGATACAAATCCTACGTGATACCGAGGCCTAGTTAGCCAGCTTTCTTGGAACAGGCAAATCACATAATCATCTATAAAGGTGCCCCACTCACGGCAGGGCAACATGGATGAATGCCCTGCTATATTCCACGACAGCAATTTGTTTTTAGAGCTAAGATCGAACATTACCACTCTCACACCCCAAGCATCAACCATACTGAGTGGTACCAGGCCTTCCACAGGCCCATCCCCACATTCATGCGCACCGACTGCTTGAGCGGCCCTATCGCCTAATAGGGGGACACTTCCACCAGCAACCCGACTAGATGAGGCATCCTCAGCACTATCCGGGGACCCATCTGCACATTTGTCTACTTGCAATGCCCTGTGCTTATGCCCAATAAGTCAATCCACGTTAGCCAGGGCATAGTAGAGATCATATGTCAGAATCCCACTACTTTAGGCAGCATTGATCCCTCCAACCCTACACTCTCCCCTTATTCCTTTTCCCTCAAAATGAGTGGGAAAAATAACCCAGGGGCAGTGAGTCAATTCTGCTGCTTGCCCACTGATTGTTTTACCGGCCAAAAAGCAATGGCTGCGCCACACGGGGTGACCTGAAATTTACAATGATGCAATACCCTTGCCTATCCATGGGTCCTGCACCACTCCAGCCCACCCTTCTTGTTAAGAGAATGCTGCTGTCCATGACTGAAGGGTAATTCTTATAGCGACCCGGCCAGTTCAAAGTCTTATTAAGTAGTTCCACCTGGGACTCCCTTTGGTCCTATCTCAATGCGGGTACTCCCAACAGAACCACCACATATGGAACCGATGGTGGGGGTAGATTGATGACTGATTGTAATAGCGTGTTTGAGCAGTCTTCCAGGTCATTTTTGTTTGTAGCTTGTGATTTACTGATAGTAACAGCCCGTATTTCATCAAAATTACCTCGGTCAGGGGGTCTAGGCCTGGTGGTACAAGGGCCCTCACCTCCCATGGAGTTCGGGCATTCGGGTACGACCTTGGCAACTCAGACAAACGTGCAGAGGCTATATGTTGAGCTGGGTCAGGTTTGAGACTAGAACATCTGCATTGATATACAGCTGAAAGCAGGGCCCTGGGCGAGCAAGTCTCTTGTGGGCTTCAATGTGTGTGGACGAGCCCGCCCTTACTAGGGCACATCCTGCGCTGCAGGACACCCCGTGCTTTTAGGTGCTATCAGCTGTCTTGAAGTGCAGAGCTCCTCCTTGCCCTGGTGTCTCTTGGGACAGGTAGTCCCAAAGATGCATGATGGATGCAGCTCCCACCACGCCACGTGACACAAGGCATGCTTTTAAGCACAATCAGCTGTGCTGCGGTGCAGGGCTCCTCCTTGCCCTGGTGTGTCCTGGGACAGGTAGTCCCTACAGGTGCATGATGGATGCGGCTCTACTATTTTAGAAATGCTACTTTTAGAAAGTCAAAAAGAACAAGTGATGGACGGAATGCTGAAAAATGTAAAACATTCACTTCCAGTACAGAGATCTGGGCCTAAGTCCATCGTTTTTTTGCTACACATGACGTTCCAGTTTGGCATATGCAAATCAGTCTTGACCCTATTCCCAATGGGAATAGTCCAGCCTGAATTGCCAAGCCAGGTCCTCCCTGGACTGGAAACAAGCACCTAGGACCTGTTTCAGGATATCACCCTTCATCTGCCAGGCTAGCTTGACTCCAGTGGCATGGGGAGCAAGGGACCCACATCTGGGCATAACCTTCTCATTTGGGATGGGTGACAGCTTCACATTATGCAGCCACAAACACAGGAATATTAGGTGTGTATGAGTGCTCATCTGCCTTTATCAGCATGCTGATGGCTCTTCCTGGGCAGGAAGGGTAGGAGAAAATGACACTTACACCTGAATAGGCAGTGCCTGTCCCTACACAAAGGACCGACTACCCCCTACTTATAGTCTGGAGCCAGTGCTGAGGATGAAAGGATACTTGTGCACTTTAAAGACCCTTCTTTGAAGTCACCCCCACTTCAAAGGCACTTTTGGGTATAGGTACTAGGTCTCTGACCCCACCAAATCAGATACTTCTGGACATACATTTGAACTCTGTCAGAACTCCTGTGCTGCACCAAGGACTGTTACTCTGCTGGACTGCTGACCTGGAAGGTTTGCTTTTCTGCTGTGTGGTCCTGCTACCTGCTCCGTTCTTGCTGAGGGAGATCTGGACTCTGCCTTGCACCCCAAAGTGATCACCAAGGGCTGTTTTGCTTGCCGTCTTTTGCTTGAGGCTCAGGCTTGCCAAAGTCTTTACCCCTGCTCCTGTACCTGGTTTACTAGAAGTGGACCCAGATACTTGCTCCAGCGACACATCACCTGCTGTGAAATGTAGAACCGATGCATCCCCACTGTTGCGAGAGTAGAACTGGTGCATCTCCTTTGGAGCCACCAAGTCACCATCGCATCATAGGTGCATTGGAACCACCGCATCGATGCCACTGCTGAAGGAAGATCAGCTCATCATTTCACTGCGTGGAGAAACCCAGTGCATCGGCTTCACAACCGACATATCGCAGCATAGGCTCTTTGTCTTCTGAACCAACGCTTTGCCAGCACTTCATCAGGAAAATCAACTCATCTTGTTTCTGTGACCAAGATTACGGTAGTTTGCTCTGTGGGCCCTACGTAGGTCCTGTAACCGGCCTACCCTCCATCATGGGCGGCCTAAACTCTTGACTTTGTCCACATCCAGCACAACCTTAAGTAATCCCTGAAGCCCTATTTACTTCTAAGCGCTAGAGCTCTTTTTATTCTTCTGAAAATCATAACTCGACATCTACTCATTGGATTTTTAGCGTTTTCATTTTTATTTATAAAATCATAATCTACTTTTCTAAAACTGTGTGTAGTCTTTTTGTGGTGTTTTCATTATGTTACTGTGTGTGTGTGTTGCACAAATACTTTACACATTGACTCTTTATATAAGCCTGACTGCTCTGTGGCAAGCGCCCAGAGAGTGAGCACAGGTTATCTTTTAGTGTGTATCTGACTTACCCTGACTAGAGTGGTCATCCCTACTTGGAGAGGGTGCATACCCCTACCAACTACAGACCCCGTTTTTAACATGGGGGAAATATATAAATGTCTAAAAGAACATTATGAGCATTCCTTCAAGGCTATTTGCCTGTCTAGATAGCTGATGACCGGTCCACTTCTAAACAGCAGCCCCTGTCCTCAGCCTCCTGGAGGACTCTGTGTTTCCCATAAGGTTAACCCTACCGTAAGATGCACTTTGGCATGCATGGCTTTGACATGCATATTGGCTTCCTGAAACGCGCTGTAAATCCACCTATTAACATCAGTTGTCCAAGTCTCTTTATTTATGGACTCTGAAATAAGCTGAACAATATCGAAAGCAACAGTTTGAGAATTAATGGCAGAAACGGTAAAAGTAAACCACATGTTTGCCATTGGTGCCACCCCCACCTCTCGACAAATGCATTTTCCATTGAGTAAATATGGAATACTGGTGTCACAGAGTACATGGCCATTATAAACAAGGGGGGGGGGGGGCACACTGCTTCTTATTCCAGCACAGTTGCAATGAGCGAACAAGCGGAGCAGGAAAGGCCTGACCTCCTTTAGGGTTCTCTGGGGCTGGGCGACTTCTTCCTCCCAGAATAGGTTGAAAGTATGTAACTTGCAGGGTATTTACGAGCCCAGCGGAGAGTGTACTCATGAAATCTTCTAATACTACAATGAAAGTGCGAAGCAAATTGTTCTTCCCAAGGGGCTTTAAAGGTTCACTTGCTTTAAGAACATTTTGTGAAAATGGTGGAAAATGTTGATATTTTTTTTTAGCACAATTTCCTAAAAAAAGTCTAAAAGTCAAAGGTGATGCAGGCAGTCCAGAAAATGCGATTTTGTATGGCCTAGCTTTTTTAAGCATCTCTTGTCACTTCTTCGTTCCACTTTTCTTCATTTTTCTATACTCTTTCAACCAAGGATAATTCAGTATGTCGCGCATATCATAACAGAGAGTCTCCTTGGAAGCGGCAGAGGAAAAACATTAAAAAAACAACAACAAATCTCACAAACGCTGCAGACGTGAATTCTTGCAGGATTAGACAATAGGCAGGCTGCAATAATCATGAAAATGTACGTTCTCATGCAACAACTGTGATTATCACTTCGATAGTTGCTTTATTTGTTATATATGTTTTTGATGCAATATTTTCCGACGTGTTTTACAGCCTCTCTCACGTTGTTTCTCCCTTTCGTTTGCCAGTCTCTCTCGCTCTCTCTCTCTCTCTCTTGAATCTTTATAACCTCCGTGTCGCTCGCTAACACTCTTTATTTCTGGTCTCTTTCTCAGTTCTCCCTTGTAACTCTCACTTTAACTCTCACATTCAGCTCTTTTTCTCACCTGTGCCCACATTTTCGCTCGCTCTCCCTCTCACTTACTCAGATGTGCATTTAACAGCCTGTCTGTTTCTCACTCTCTCATTTCTCTGGACTCTTCATAATGTCCTCTCTCTCTTCTCTACTGTTTGTTTTTCCTTGCTGCTTTTTCTCCTCTGTTTAGTTGTGAGTATTTTATTTTCATTAAATACAACGGAGATGGGGCTGATAACCCTGGTTCGAGTATCTAAGATGCCTAAGGTCACACCAACCTGTTTTAGCCATCTGAGAATCCAAATCCTCTGGGTATTTCTTCCTAACTCATATATTTGTTTTTCATACGAAACTCAGTTGGTTAGCAGGGTAAGGCCCTTCAAGATGATGCCTTATTGTCTGCCTTGCCCATTTAGAAAAACAGATCCCTTTTTCCTGGGGGATTTTACTGACAATATGGATCTAGTGGTATCTTTATTGATCCCTTCCAAATTATAGACAATGTCTCGGACACCCAGTAAGTAGATCAAAAGGGGTGCCCAACCGTATGAGTACCTTCGAGAACGTGTCCTTTATAATGCAGTAGAAGCTCTGGAGGAGGTGTCACATCAGCTTGTAAGGTTCACAGGTTGTTCTGAGGGCACCGTCATTGATTATATTTTCATTCCTAAATCCGTAAAAGAGTTCGAATCCTCTGGGGGGTACCAGTAAATGTTGTATTATTGACTACAGCCTAAACGAGCTCCACTTTCAATCGGCATCTTCTCTTGGACCTCTTGCCAAAAAGGGATTTATAAACTTAGCTTGTACGTCTCGAGGGCTAAGGCTGAGGTGGAGGGGTGTCCAGGACTCCAAAGCCTTACCTTGTTAGTCTCTACGATTGGTGCTAATTTTGATTTGATGCACAATGGATTGTTGACTGTTAACCAACAATTCAGACTGCTGTAACCTTCGGCAAATTTGATAATTACATCAAATCAATCCTCCTAAGTTTTACACTGTCTAAAAAGAGTAACCAACCAGATTTGTTTAATAAAGAATGTCAGACAGATATAGCTAGGGCCAAAACTATGTACAAATAGGCCAGTAAGAAAAGAAGTTTGCACCAGGGAAGAAACGTAGGCTAACCTAGAAGTAGCTTGCAATAACGGGGATACTAGAGCATTTTGGACAATTGTAAATTCTAACAAACATAACAATGGCACTACTGACTTGGCACCAACAGTAATGCAGATAGATGGTTTGAGCATTTTAAAGACATTTATTCCTCTAATAGAGAGGGTGAAGCTCTGGTGACTGAGCCTCCACTGCTATTCACACTCAATATTAAGTTTGAGCTTGAAGACGTGATTGCTGTTGTCATTGCTAACCTCGTTGGTTAGGCACCTGGACCCAGTAGGGTTCAAATGGACCTTTCAAGGATAATTTAAAGCTCAGGGCCCCGATATTAATAAACATTTTGAATGCTGTAGCCAACTCGGGAATTTCTACCTCTTGACAGATGGCAGCCATTGTCCTAATTTATAAGAAGGGTAGTAGGCAAGACCCCCGCTGCTATAAGCCAAATTCTCTGCTAGACCTGGTGGTTAGTGTGACAAACCATATCATTTTACATATGATTGAGGACTGGGTTGAACATACCAGCGTGATAAGAGGGACACAATATTACTTCTGAGAAGGCCTGGGGACACAAAATCAGTGTTTGAACCTACAGCTAATTATTGATAAGTGCCCAATTTCTGGAGGGGCAACGATTTATCTATCATCCATGGACCTCAATTGTTCATTCAATCAGGTTAACAGATCGAAGCTATGGGGTATCTTGGGCCAGGTAGGCCTATCAAAAATATTAGTTATTTTTTTACAGGTCATGCACTGTGGAATTTCTGCATCACTCAGGTATGGGATAGAGGAAGAGTGCCTGGAACCTTTTGGCTTGGTGAGAGGAGTTCATGAAGGTTGTGTGCTTGCCCTCTTTTTGTTTTTATTGGTTACTAATGACTTAAGTTCAAACCTTATCTCAAGTGGCAAGGATTTGCCAAAGTTTGGGCCCACTTTCTTTCGGCACTTTTATACACAGACAAACTCATTTCCCGCATCCCGGACTCTGAGGTCTTATAGAGAATTTGCTATGTTTATGGATAATTTGGACATCAGGATGACTATTGCCAAACACATTGCATTGTTTATCAACGGCAACAGTGCAATGTAACAACTATAACCAATAAGGGGATGGATATTACTAAGGTCAATCACTTTTTATATCCGGGGACACTATTTGATTCACAAAGCTCCTGGCTATGCTGCATTTCCAATAGATGCTTTTGATTTAATCAGTCTGTTAATGCCTTAACTGATGTTGCCACTAGAATGAAAAGCAAGCCACTAGATCAATCTTAGAAATTTACAAGCACTTGTGTCTGCCTGTGATGACTTATGGGGCCGGCCATATGATGCTACTGTGACTGCTATAAACTTCAACTTAAGGAGAATCGCTTTGGTAGCCAGCGTCTACAGCTTCCCCTTTCTAACACCCACTTTTTGCTGTTAATGAGGAGTTAGACCTTCCCTACGTGGAAGACCTGATCGAAATAGACCCATTACTCCTCTGGCTGGTTCGAGGAAGCCTGCAGGCCTCTTTGAACTGTCAAATGATTACTGACTGTTTAGCATATGATAGAGGCTACAAGATCCCTGGCTGAAATATGTTAAGAAGCCCTTGTCAAACCTCACTTGTTTAATTCACAGCTGTTGGTTGTTAAGGGTGATGGTATAAGGGTTAAAAACAATTGATGTCATTCTCCTCTGCAACCGATAAATGAGTGCCATGGAGAAACCCACTTTAAAAGATGACACCATCGTCTAAACATGTGAGGGAATCAAACCCTATTTGTCCTTCGTCAGTAATGTTTGAGAAAGGTCTTTGTTGTCTAAATTTCTATAACTCTTTGTTGTCTAAATGTGAATCAGACTCTATGAGGAGTTAATTATGTGTTCCTTTGCGCCAATATAACATTGGCTCTATTTTAATGTATCCTTGTGATAAGGTCTCATCCCAATCTTTAATACATTTTATTATTTTTTTTAAATATCACGAACCTTTTAAGCACAAATATCTATTTGCCTGTCCTTAAATTGCATGAATATTATAGGCCTTATTGTGCCTTTTATTTTCTGCGAATATTATCTAGTCCCTTGGTTTGTTGTTCAGTAGGGGGATTCTTTAAAGAAGCCACAGGATTACGAAATCCGATGATTTTTTTATTTAAATTACTGTCACTACTTATGTTATGTGTGGCTGTAGTTTAAATGAAAGTATTGTTTTAATCTGTGCTTGTATGATTATTCAAAGATCATCAAAGTTTTCTTATACAGACAACTTCTAATTTCTTTCCATCTAACCTCCATACATTCTTCAGTTTAATATTCCTCTTCCTAAATACCACAACTTTTATCTTTTCCACATCATGATTTAAAAGATTTTTGCGGCAGTAATGATGGAATGTGCTCAACCGTCTCAGGAGAGCAGAAGGTCAGATTAAATATTATTGCATCTTCTATATTACAGTATCGCCTATTATGTGTCACTTCCTACCCCACCCTAAGGATTACAGGGGCACCAGCAACATAAAGGGAAAACTGCTATGTGGTTAAAATCCCCCCCCCCCCCCCCCCCCCCCCCCCCCACGGCAATGCCCATTTTGAGTCAGTATTTTTGATGAAAATGCTCGATTTTCTCCAGTTTGTTTCCTAGTCCACGATTCTTTATGAAGTCTGACAATTTAACCTAATAAGGGTCTGAGGATTCACTACTCAGCCATTTAAGCATGAAATCTTCCTTCGTGGACCAAGTCGAAAGATGCCATGAGGGCAATTTATATTACATCAAAGAAACCTTTTGGCCCATCATCATCTCATTGATGTTGTGAAAGGGTAAGCCGAAAATGAGTATGCATTTGTCAATGGTGCACAGGTCTACTCTACATATGTCTTCAGCTAGCATCTGACCTGCTATGATCACCATTGTATGCCACAACCCGCCCTATTTTCCGTAACATTTTCTTTCCACCGCATTTCGATCCTCATGTTGTCCATCAAAAACTCTTATCTAATTGAATTCCAGCTCTACACACCTGCCCTTCTATCATTATTCTTTAGTATTTGGATCTTGACACCCATTGTGAAACAGAACATTTGTTGTGTACACAAATTTTAAATCAGCCATTAGCTCTGCCGAACGTTATTCTATTCCGTAAGCATTGCAAGAGCACCATAGAACCAAGTGTAGGGCACTATTGGTTCTTCACACAATTTTTCACTAGTTCTCAAAACGGACCATTTTTTTTTTTTTTTTTTAACTCAGCGCTTACCAAACTCATCCACAATGGAGTCGATCTCGTCATCTTTTCCCTCATCATATAAAATGTAGAAATTCCTGTTACTCAATCTAAAATGGGCACTCCTGGAATCCTGAACTATCACGCCAATAGCCAGTGCATTGTTCACAGAGGCATCTGATCATTTCTGTCTATGCCCTTTCGTTTTGCCAATATATAAAGACAAATTCTGGGCAATCTGTTTCTCTCAAGAATGCCAGCATATACCTAGAAACTTGTACCACATCATTGTAATTATTTCATTCGACATACCTTATCTGGATCTCTCTCAAAGCCTTAATGCATTTATCATTTATCAGCCTGTTTTTACTGTATTTAACCAGATAAACCTCGGCTTCCATAAAAAATGCTCATCCTTCTATTAACACAGATATGTGTCAGATAAAATCAACTTTGTGTTTCTCCCATAGTTTACTGGGAAAACCACACATCAATTTCATTGATCTAGTGCGGGCTCAGTTGTCATTTATTTTCACACCACATTCTTTTCAACCATCTCTCAACTTGAATGTTCATTATCAGTTGTAAAAACCTAAACATAGTGCACAGGTTTTAGGTAGAGGCTGGTGGGCAGAATGCCCACACTATAAAAGGGTGTCAGGGCCCTTCTCAGGAGGCCACTGCATCTTGCACCACCCATTGCCCCTGCACGTGCTGCCAATAACAGTACCAACACAACTATTACCCACCACACTCCTACAGGTGTGCCATTTAAATCATTCCAGTCACACAAAGGTATATGAATGGTGCGGCCGGCAGTTATTATACATTTTTAAAGTATATTGAATGATTAAACAACTGTTGTTGTACTCAACTCAAAATTAGACAACAGCGCCACCATGTGGCAGACTGTCATAAGAGCCGGTGTTGAGAATTAAGTGCCTGTGCTGAGCACTGGAAACCGCCAGCTCAAATTAAGCACTGCTTTTATTGGAAAACTGCACATAGTGTAAGCACATTTGTTTTAGTTTCATGTGCCTTTTCAGCCATATTGCTGTACTACACAGCCTTTTAAAGTAGGCTATGGGTTTGCAAGGGGTGCTATGTTCACAGCCTTGCCCCTGCAGGCTCTCATTGCTGGAGGCCATACAGATTTTAGGTGTTGTCTGAGATAGTGCATGCACTGCTTCTTGTGAGACATTGTGTTTAGTTACCGGGGGCTTAGAGCCATTGCTTACCACTGGTTGGTTTTATTATCACTATTGTTGGTTTTATTGTCACTCCTATTTCCTTGCTTATATTTGTTCAGTGCATGCTGGCTTCACTTCCTCTTATTTGTCTGTCCTTCTCCTGGAGCACGGCCCAAGAACTCCTTCCTTGCCCAGTGTCCTTTCACTGCTCGTGCTTTTGGACCTACTTTTTTTTATTAAAGTTGCATTACTCCTTAAAAGTGCTTGTGTTTCCCCAGGTTGTTGCTTCTCCCTCCCACATTCCCTGGGTTGATCTGCTTTTCTTTGTCCCCACACTCCATCTGTGTTGCTTTGCCCTCCCCCTCCCTGCTCATCGTCCATATTGCTTTGTTTCTATCCATCGACTTTGGCCCCACGATCCCCAATAAAAAAAAAGGGCTGTGAATGTCACTGTGATTTTTTCATTTCTTCCATCCACTCTGTGTTGCCCTGCCCCCTCCCACCATGTTGCCTGCCACCCCGGCTTCCCTCCGTCTGACCCTTACCCGCTAACCATAAAAAACAAGCATTGGCAAAGCCAATAGGTCTTACCTACGCAAGTGCTATTGCTTAGTCAATGCCTTTTTAGCCAAACTTTAGAGCAGCTTGGCTGCTGAAACTAAAAATAACACAAAACCAAAAAATAAATAAACTGCATAAATCACCAGCACCAACCGCATCATTGCACTTTTTCTTTTACTTTCGGCTATGCTTCACATCAGCCGCGCTGCCATATAACAAGGCTAAAAACAAAAATTGACAAAGCTAATGGTGCTCAGCGCGCTTTCTTCTGGGTACTGTAAACGTTTGCCCAATAGCAGGTAGATGCTAACACCTGCACTTGAAATGCTTTCTCCACCCTCTCCCATTTTCCCTGATAAACATGAGCACGCCCTGCTTCTCACGGGGACGTGTGCGCTGGAGACAGGAAGTACTCTTCGGGAAACAGGAACCGATGAAAGGCAGGGTTGGTTGTGGGGCGGTCAGCTGATAAGGTGTCATGAACAATTTCCCCGTTTCGTACCAGAGTGTAAAAAACACACACTAGTTTTACCCAACTAATATAAAAGTCATTGTTTTTTTCTTTTTACAGTGCTGCCAAGTGGCTCCACGCCTACGCGTGATTCCCCCAGCCCACCCCAGACTTTGAACACAAACGCCGGTTGCACTCGGTGGCTTGCGGTAGGACGTTTAACACTGCCATGGTAATTTCAAAAATGTTGACTTCCGAAGTGATGTTGGCTAAAAGGTCAGCACCGGCTGAATGTGTTGCACACGACATAAAAGCACTTGCCCTTTAAAAAATTTTTTTTTTGTTTCATATGCAAAGCCACAAGCAAACTTTGTTCACAACTTGTGAGATCACTCTTGGTATTTTGTATTAAAATGAACATTCAAAATGCCAATCGTTTTGCCCTTCTTTAATGGAAGGGTTTAGGTCAAGATTCATTAACACACTAATGAACCTGCAACACAGGAAGCAGCGAATGAACAGGCACACAGCAGATGCCAGCAGCGAAGGTCGTAGCACCGGGTTCCATCATACATGTAACAGGAACAACACAGCACGAGGGCAAGATTACTGCCCTCAGTGCACAAGTACAACTCAAGCATCATTGGTGCAGCCTTTTCTCCCACACAAAACATGTACACTGAGCAGCAACAGTGCAGAGCCCCTTTTCTACACAAAACTTAAAGCAGGGCTGTAACTGTTCAAGGTTCTCTCCCTCACACAACAGTGTCACAATCACAGTATTAGTTCCGTCTTCCCACCTTCCTGAACATATACAGCTTGTCAGCTCAACTGCAGTGCAAGCTTCCCCCCCTGAACGCACAGCAACGAATCAGTCAATGGGAGTACAAACATCCCTCCCTCACTGCATAGGTACACCATGGTGGCAGCAGAACACGTTCCCGCCTCTCACAGAAGGCGGACACAGTGCGTGGTTTCCTTCACTGAAACGAGCTTCCACTGCTATCGGGAATCAGTCTCGTGCTGGTTACACATTGATCGAACAAGTGTTTAACCCACTGAGACGAGTATGCGGGTGGATGAATGAGTGAATGGGTGCCACATTCACTCAGGTGCCTTGCACTGTGAGGACACCTGTTGTCACACCTGTTGTCTCTCCCTCTCTCTCAATTGTATTTCCTCCTGCGCTGCTGTCAGAGATGGTTGGGCTTGCCATGCAAGTACTGCTGTTTTCACACCCTGCCGGTTCTGCCGCTGTCACTTCATGCAACTCCTGCTGCTGCCATATGTAGCCAGTCCTGCCGCTGTGACTCTTGATTTCTACTGTCTTCACGCTACTCCTGCCAGCCCTACGGCCGAAGTGTGCGGAGTCAGCCCACAGTCAAAAGCAGCACCTCTGGCCCTGCTGTCATGGTGCCATGCGTAAACGGGCCTGGAAATATTACCAAGGATAAATATAGCTCTGCTGTGGCAGGGTGACAGGGAGGTAACACAATGGAGGCCACAGTGTCAGTGATAGCAGATCAACCCACTAACATATGAGAGAGTTATCGAGAGGTAGTGCCGAAAGAGTAATGTGAGCAGAGAGACCGAGAAGAATCCAGGCAATTACTGAGGAAAAGTATATGACACATACAGGAACCTCCAGTGCTTAATTTGTGCTTGTTGTTTCCGGTGCTGAGCACCGGCGCTTATTTTTGAGGGCCGGGGCTTATTCTTCAGCCTCAAGCATTTGCTGCGAGCAAAAGACACATATGGGACATAAGGGTGAAGGGAAAAACAAAAAAGCGTCACAATGGGAGTAAGAAGAAAGCTGCTAGAGTGAGCTGAAGGGGCAGGGAGTGGCTTTATATGGATTAAAGAAGCCCGAGATGGCTTCAGGATTAGCCGCCTCAGTATTCCGTGTTCACACATTTAATTGCAGCAGCCGCATGTTTAAGAGGAGGGCTTTGGGCACCGGCACCTTTTTAGTTACAAATTAAGCACTGGGAACCTCCCTACTTTTTGTATGCCTTTTACCATGTTCGTGTGTCTGTAGTGGGAGATCAGGCACGGCAAGAGCGTAGTGGGAACATTACACCTGCCCAACCTTTTAATCATACCTGTAGGGGCGCAGCAAAAACAAACCCGAACTTCCTCGAAGAATTCCTTTGCACCCTCCTCCCATCCTTCCTCCCTTCCACCTCTACATCCTCCACCCTTCCATGCACCCATCCGTCTTTCCTCGTAGACTTACTTTTCTCAGACCTTCGCCTCTTCACCATCCACCTTTCTTCTTTCCTTTACCCCTTCTTTTCATTCATTCACCCTTCATTCCTTCTTTCTTCGCCTTTCTTTCTCCACATCCACCTTTCTATTTTTCACTTGTTCTTTTCCCTGACCCTATCCCACCCCAAAACTCTATTAGCCTCTCCCCCTCTTTTTATCCATTATTTCTCTGTTTGCATCCTTTCCCTGATATTGTGCTTGGCAGGTCTTGGTCCCAACCCATTCGCTGTGACATGCTATTCATGAACACTGCTGTTATAAGCTTTTGCCTACATGCAAAGACACCGAGGCAATGCATAGAGAACTATTCAACATATTGGTGTGACCCCACTGCCTACGAGGCTCATTGACAAACCCCACGTCAGATGACAGACTGTGGGTCCACAAGGTCATTGAGGAGCAGATCATGCCCGTGAAAGTCTGTCTAGTGGGATAGCCGTTCATAATACATGTCAGAATAGAGGTATATTGATTAAGGTATGCTCCACCTGATTCGACATGTCAGTAACACATTTCCAGAAGGTTTTTGCCAAGGCAATTTAGCCATGATCTATGATGACATCATCAGTCAACGATGCTAGGCCCATGTACAAATCTGCCAAATCAATGCAACTTGCGTGTGACCTGCAGCAACCCCAACTATTCTGATGATGAACACAAGTGCACAGTTTCGATGAACCTGGAGCCCTTCCTTTAAGTGCACCTCCCTACTCAGTGTCAAAGGGGCTGGAGGAAGAATCCAGCCCCAACAGTTCCTCCTGTCTAAGTTACACACCCTCTTTTATTTTCTTGCACAGAAGCCCACCATCCCCTCGCCTTTCCCACGTTTCTCAACTACTTTCCCTATCTCAAGTAGCCATGGTACACAGTCCTATCTAATGCTTTTTCACATGCCTCATCTCTATCCATTTCACCCGTTTCTCAGCTCACTCTGCACCCTCTACAGTCTCTTCTCACTCTCTTCCTCCTCACGCCTTTCTCATTTTCTATGTCTGTTGTTATTGGCTTCTCACACGCTTCTAAGATCCTCTCGTCTCCCACTCTCATTCTGCTGTCTCTCTCATACAAATTCTGGCATGTACCGTCTCACATACCACTGGCTGAATCGTCTCTCACACACTTACACACGCACTACTTTCTCGTGAGACCGACTTTCCATCTAAACCCTTCTTTCAATCCTCTTTCTCCATCCTCTCTCAGATACGTTAACCTCCCTCATATCCTGCCTCCTCTCTTTCATGCCAGTTCCTTTTCTCTTCTCTTGCTTCTCATTTGCACGTTCACGCCGTCATACACTTTCCAAGGATGGCACTATTTCTTGTACTATCTTGCACTAGGCAAGTGAATTTTACAAACTTGTCCTGGTAAAAGAAGAATGTGTGCTCCACAGTCAGGCAGTATAGGCCCAGTAGCCTTCCTGTTGATGTCAGTCGGGCAAATCCTGTGCAGGACTCTAGACTGAAATCAGTGCTGGGGTGATTACAAGATGAAACACGGCTGTTTCCTTGTACAAAAGAAGCAACAAAGGTAAGGGAGCATTTTGAATCTGCCGGGCTCGCGTGCACTCTGTAGCTTTCCTAGAAATGTTTACTTGTACACATACTCTTCCCTTCTCATCCCCCTTTACTCACCCCAAGCCTTTGGGTTGAGTAAATGAAGGATATACTCCCAATTAACACTTCTGGATTTCTTTCCTCCTCCACCCCTCCATTATTCCAGTCAATCTAACAAACTCTCATATCCGCGGCTCAAATTAACTCGTAATAATACTAAAACTGTACTCATTATTTCCCGATACTAATCCATCACTAATTCTTGTTGGGTTCCAGAGTAGCGTGCTACTCACCGAAAAGCGCTTCGACGCCTCGTCAGGGGTAGTAAGCGCTATATAAATACGATTACAATACAATACAATACATCTGTAGATGTAACGGTCAGTGTTATTTGGCAAAGCCGAGTCACCTCCTAACTAACAACCCTCCAGTCAGACACAAAGCTGAAAACTTTTTCGAATCTACACAACCCTACTCTTTTTGTTGCACCTTTTCAAAAGGTTGAAAGCTGCTACTGACATTGCAGACTTCGCCTGGTGAGGCACAGATGACTATCACAGGAGGTGGCCATAGCAAACAATGAAGAGAAAGTATGGGCTGTATGCCAAAATATCGATAACACTAATATCTGACATAAATATTGTGGACTCAATATTATTTACAAAATCTTGCTCCATTGGGTGTGGATTTCTTGCTATGAATTCCAATAGAGTAGTATTTTTGGGCCAGACGTATCAAAGGATTGTGCATTCGCAAATGGTCCAAATCAGTAAATTACAAAGTTTGCGAATGCAAAATAGCCTTTCACAATGTATGAAAGGCATTGCAGTCCCATTTTAGGGAATCAAGTTTTTTGCAATTCCCTAAAATTGCAACTCTAAATAGAGAATCGTAATTTGCGATTCCCTAAAGAGCATATCGCAAATAGGGAATTACTATTTACGGTTCCCTATGCACATGTACCAAGCATTTCCTAAATGCGAACTGGGCATTTAGGAAATGATATTACCACCAACTCCAATTTGGTGGTAACCATGTGCAATTTTAAAAAATGCAATAAGAATGCATTTTTTAAAGTGCCATGAGGTGCACACATCCCCTTAGGGCATGTGTGTGATATGCATGTCATATCTTTTTGTCTACATAAGCTATTTATGCCAAATTTGTGTCCTTTTTTTCCAACATCCTAGGGATTCTAAAAGTACTCAGAGTTTGTGGGTTCCCCTGGAGAAGACCAATGAATTAGCCAAAATACAGCTAAAATTTTGTTTTTTTCAGAAAAATGGTAAAAAAGGACTGCAGAAGAAAGCATGTCTTTTTCCCCCTGAAAATAGCATCATCAAAGGGTTTGCAGTGCTAAAATCACCGTCTTCCCAGCTTTCTGGAACAGGCAGACTTGAATCAGAAAACCACATTTTTCAACACAATTTCGGCATTTTACTGGGACATACCCCATTTTCAGCCTCCTTCCAGTTAGTGACAGAAATGTGTGTGAAACCAATGCTGGATCCTGGGCAGCTAATAATTTGTGAAAAGTAGACAAACTTCGGAGTTCAGCAAGGGGTCATTTGTATAGATCCTTCAAGGTTTTCTCACAGAAAGTAACAGCCAAAATAAAAAAAAATGTTGAAATTGAGGTAAAAAAAGGGCCAGTTCTGTCCATGTTTTCTTCTATAACTTTTTCCAGCTATGGCAGATTTTTGAAAGCACTATATTGTTACGTCTGCTGGACACTTCTGGTTGCGGTGATATATAGGGCTTATAGGTTCATCAAAAACCCTATGTACCCAGAGCCAATAAATGAGCTGCACCTTGCAAGGGTTTTTTTTTTGTACACCGGGTATACAGTAATTCATTTGGTGAAATATAAAGAGCCAAAAATAGGTATCAAGGAAACCTTTGTATTTCCAAAATGGGCACTGGATGAGGTGTTGAGAAGCAGTGGTTATTTGTACATCTCTGAATTCCGGCGTCACCCATACTAGCATGTGAATTACAGGGCATTTCTCAAATGGATTTCATTTTTACACACTGTCTTACATTTGGAAGGAACAAATGTAGAGAAACGCAAGCGGCAATAACACTTGTTCTACTATTCTGTGTTCCCCCAAGTCGCCCGATAAAAATGGTACCTCACTTGTGTGGATAGGCTTTCTGCTCGTGACAGGAAATCCAACATGGACATCACATTTTTCCATTGACATCTGAGGTGTTTTTTGGAAAGTGCCTAGCTGTGGGTTTTGGCCTCTAGCTCAGCCAGCATGTAGGGAAACCTAGGAAACCTAGCAAACCTACATATTTTTGGAAACTAGACACCCAGGGGAATTCAGAATGGGGTGACTTGTGGGGCTCTTGCCAGGTTCTTTTACCCAGAATCCTTTGCAAACCTCAAAATTTGGCAAAACAACACTTTTCCCTCAGATTTTGGTGCTGCAAAGTTCTGGAATCTGAGAGGAGCCACAAATGTCCTTTCACCCATCCTTCCCCCAAGTCTCCCGATGAAAATGGTACCTCACTTGTGTAGGTAGGCATAGTGCCCGCAACAGGAAATGCCCCAAAACCCAACGTGGACACATCACATTTTCCCAGAGAAAACTGACGTGTTTTTTGCAAAGTGCCTAGCTGTGGTCTTTGGCCTCTAGCTCAGCGAGCACCTAGCAAACCTATACATTTCTGAAAACTAGACATATAGGGGAATTCAGAATGGGGTGACTTGTGGGGCTCTCACTGGGTTCTATTACCCAGAATCCTTTGCAAATCTCATAATTTGGCAAAAAAACACTTTTTCCTCGCATTCCGGTGATGGAAAGTTCTGGAATCGGAGAGAAGCCACACATTTTCTTCCACCCAGCATTCCCCCAAGTCTCACAATAAAAATGGTACCTCACTTGTGTTGGTGGACCTAGTGCCCTCAACAGGAAACGTCCTAAAACGCAACATGAACACATCAACTTTTTACATTGAAAACTGACATGTTTTTTGGAAAGTGCCTAGCTGTGGATTTTGGTCTCTAGCTAAGCCGGTACCTAGAAAAACCTACCAAACCTGTGCATTTCTGAAAATTAGACACCTAGGGGAACCCTGGATGGGGTAACTTGTGGCGCTCTCACCAGGTTCTGTTACCCAGAATCCTTTGCAAACCTCAACATTTGGCAAAAAGAACACTTTTTCCTCACATTTCACTGATAGAAAGTTCTGGAATCTAAGAGAAGCCACAAATTTCTTTCCACCCAGCATTCCCCCCAAGTCTCCCAATAAAAATGGTACCTCACTTGTGTGGGTAGGCCTAGTGCCCGTGTCAGGAATGGATCACACAACCGTCAATATTAGTCCTTACATGAGGGCAATTGTTGACCCTGGGGTGATCCATTCCTGATGCAGGCACTAGGTAAAAGCATTCAAGTGGGGTAGCGTTTTTATTAGGACAGGTAGGGAAACACTGGGTGGTAGGAATTTTGTTGATCCCAGCATATTCCTGTAGTTTATTTGACCGAAATGCAAGAACAATAGAGTTTTTATTAAACATTTCACCTTTGCAGGGTATTCTGGGTAAGAAAACTTTGGGGGATCCACACAAGTCACACCTCAGTGGACTCCACCAGGTGTCTAGTTTCCAGAAATGTCTGGGTTTGGAAGGTTTCCCTATATGGCTGCCAAGCCTGGGACCAAAAACGCAGGTGCCTGCCTTAACAAAACCAGGTTGTTTTGTGATAGATAATTTTGATGTCTCCACAATACCATTTGGGCGGTGGAATTTGGGGCTGAACTAAATTGGAGAGCTCCTAAGAGAGCACCCTCTCTGGGCTTGCCACCGCATGCACCTGCTCTCTGGGTTGGGCTATCCCGCTATTATCCTGCTGCTCAGACAATGCTTGCGAAGGGACAAGAGGACTGTCCTCATCACCTCCCTCAGAATCACTGAAAGAGGAGTTGTCGGAAAAATCAGTCCCAGAGTCTGCGCCATTATCCTATCCTTCAGATGCTGTCTCAGTGTCTGTTCCTACGTCAGAGCAGTCCTCTGTAACCCGAGTTAGGGCTTGAGCAGCAGTCATGCAACGAGGCGCCTTCTCTGCTACTGGCTAAAGTCTTGCTCTAAAACACTAGCCTACGTAGACAGTCACAAACTTGCTGGTGAGTGTGTGTGTGACACGTGCAACAGTAAAGGTCAGTCACCTTACCTTCGCTTCTTCCCTCAATCAGCACGTTCTCTCAAGACACTCAAAAAAACAAAAAAGTCACACTATTACTTCACCTTGTCACATACCAATTGTCACAGTCTTTGGCACCTCTGGAGCCCAGCCCAACAATTATTATTGGTGCTCCCACTCCCATGACCTCCTTCTCAGATTCCCTCACTACCACCCAGCAAAAGTGCCCTTCATCTCTCCATAGTCCCCCTCATGCATGCATTTTTTTTGTATTATAGTGCAGGTAATGGGTGGCTTTACTAATCCACTCAGCTATTTACAAAAAATACATATCTGACCTTTGCAGTAGGCTATAAACCTTCTGCGCTACTTTATGGCATAAAAACTGCCACTAGACAAAAGTCAGAGGGGTCTGACCACCCCCCAAGTGAAATACCTGGTGCCTAGTGGGGTTTCCTGGCCAGGAAACAGTTTCAAGAAGGCCTTGTTTAAAAGGGGAGAATCTCTCCTTTCAAACGAGGCCTTACTGAATGGTGAGGAGGCCCGCTTGGTCCTGTTTTTCCCACTGGAGCAGTAAGCAGCCTACTCCGCTTCCTGCTCCAGTGGGAAAAATAGATTTTGACGGCGCACTGATGGCACAAAGGGCTGAGGGGTGGGCAGGGGGACACACGGAAGCTCTTCTTTGTCTCCCGATGGGGTTTAAAATAAAAAACGGAGGATTTTTTAACCCCTTCCCTGGTGTGGGCCCCTGGTCGTGACCCGCACCGCGGAGGTAGTGTGGGCGTCGACCAGTGGCTGACACCCGCACTAAAGAGGTTAAAGAATATCAGATAGAAACATAGCCCTAAGTATTGTTTATCTGTTCAAAGATATACAGTTAGATAATGTCAGGCACATTTTTCTGAAGGAAACTGCTGCCAATTACCATAACTTATTAACTTGTAAATTCGCAGTTTTATTTTTCCGAATCTGACATTGAAGTGAAGAATGTTTTTTAACTCAAGCCTGGTGACTCTGTTCCTGGTCATTAGGGAAAGGCTACAGAATAACAATAATTTTACCCACAGGTCAATACAAATATTTATTTGCTTCATAAACTGTACCAAGTGACTTTTTCAAGTATTTCTGCATATCCAAGAAGTATGCTAAATACTGGCTCATTCTCTTGAAGTGTGGTGGGAACAAACAATTTAGTATAAGTGAAACAACACATTACATTTTGCTTCATATAACACATATAAGGTTAAAAAGTCCCTGATATTTTAACTCTCTGTGATAATTATGTCCTACTTACATTTTAAAAGGGGCTCACAAATACTACATTCTTTACAGGACATGTGAAGATTATTACTAACTTTCATATCCACTTACTTTCCAACATGAATATTGAGTATTGTTGAAAGTGACACACACTATGTGTGATATTTAACCATAATATGATATGCAGTCATTATGGCCTTGATGGTAAAACCACTTAAATGTGCTGCATTTTAACCACTTCTGTAGCAGGGTAATAGTGAGCATGCTGAAAGTGCCCTCCCACCATGCCTGCTAATACTTGTGAATATGAAGGTAAGTAAACAAAAGCATGTTATAATGTTTCATGCCTCATTTCTATCATAAAAATACTGAATTGGAAGGTAAACCCCAAATGAAATGATGTTGATTCTAGTACAGCACTGTGTGCTACATAAGGACCATTGTGAGTTTTTTAATGTATTAATTATGTATGTTCTATATTGTCTAAGTGAATCACATTTTGTTATTTATCTTTGCCCTCGTTTTGAGGTTTTGCACAGAAGGTGCATTAAACCACTCTATTCCTGTACCATTAATTGTCCCCCATTTAATGAATGAGAGTTGTCTCCTGGTCTTTCAATTTTATGTTAGTGTTTATTCTTTGTTGCAAGTTAGGAGTCAGAAGTTATAATACATACCTAACTGCACACTTGTAGGTGCTACAAAAATGAAAAAAATAGTGCTGCTTCAGTCAAAACCCAGTGCTATGGACAAAGATTAATAAAAGTGAGAGTTCATTAGTTGCAGACCACTGAATCCTTTGTAGTGTGTTTACCAACATCTGAGGATTGGCTGTAGGCACAAACTTAGTGGCAGTCCTTGCTGCACAATGACAAAGGTTATGTGCCTTGAGGGTTGGTTACTCACAGAGGACTGGACTCAAGAATGGCATAGTGCCTAACTTATTGTGCATGTGACCACTTAGAGTATTCTATAATCGTATGATGTAATCAGTGACGTCATTTGAGATGTCATCAGTGATATCAGCAATGATGCCAGTTAACATGTTGTGGGTGATGTAATATGTGAGGTCATAAGCAGTGCATGACACGGTGGGTGCAAGTTATAATTAGTTACTGACCCATAGTAGGTGAATGTCAGTGTCTTTTAGGTTTTATGAATATTGTGAATTTCTGTGTTTTTTATTATATTGAACGTGATAATATTTTTTGCACTTCAATCTAAGTTAACTCCTAGCCATACCTGTTCAGAATATTTGGCTGTGACTAGTAGGGAATAGCTGCATTCTTTAGAGCAGTCTTTTACAGACACCTTAACCATTGCAGGACATAAAGGGTAAACACATGAAGCAGGCACTGCTTATCTTGTTTATATGGCCAGCCCTTGTATCATAACTAAACTAGGGACTGTCTATACAGAAACTTCCAACAGCTGATCTGCACTGTGTACTTCCTTCAGTTGTACACACTAGGGGTAGATCATAGGGCCTTGCAGGCTAGGCCCTGAGCACCAACATCAACAGGCAATCTTTGGATATGTGCAGTGGAGGGTGGGATGCTTTGTGTGACCTCGGGCCAATCCCTGCAACCAATCTTTTGTGATCATCTAGCAATCACAGTGGATTACTTTTCGTAATCTGCAGGGAAGGTGAGATGCATGATCTCAAAATACTATATAGCTTGGGAAGGGTGCAGTGCTTGACATCTTGCCAGGCCTTGTATTCCATTGTCTGCAGGCATCCAACCTCTTATATTCACAATTTTCCACCATGCACAGCTGAGGCCAACTGGCGGGCCATGCACACCTTGTACCCTTCAGTCCATAAAGGTTGTGCGGTGTGTGATGGCCTACCGGATGGTCTTACTAGCCCCTCCATGGTTGGCTCCCTTGAGCCCATTAAATTTGCGCCCAATGGTGGTGTACCAGCCAGGCAATACCTACCCCTCTGAAGCCGAGTTCCTTGAGCTTGGAATGCTTCCACGCAGTGGTTATGTACCAGCCACACGGTACTACAGCCTCCGCAGCCAGACCCGTTGAATCCCTGAAGTTTCCACCCATTGGTTGTGTATCAGGCACCCGTCACCAATGCCTCTGCAGTTGTGCCCCTTGAATCTGTGAAGCTTGAACCCTGTGGCAGTGTACGGAATGAGCAGTACTAATACCTTCACAGCCGATCCTGTGGTGGTGTACCGGGCGAGTGGTATCGTCTCCACAGATGAGTCCTTTGAGTCTGTGAAGCCTGAAGCCATTATTTGTGTACTGGACGTTAGTACTAGCACCTTTGCAGCCAGGCCCGGAGTCTGTGTGCCCCTTGGTGGTGTGCTGGCTGGGCAGTATTTGACCCTTTGCAGCCGGGCCCATTGAGCTTGTGATGCATGCACCCAGTGGGGGGGGTACCAGCTGTGCAGTATTAGTGCCTCTGCAACTGGACCCCTTGAATCCCTGAAGCTTGCACCCCTTGGTTGTGCACCGGTTGTGGTGGAAGTAGCATCTCTGCAGCTGGGCCTCTTGAGTCGGTGGCGCTTGTGCCTGGTGATGGTTTCCTCTGGTGGGAAGTACTAGCGCCTCCACAGTCAAGTCCTTTAAGGCCAGGAAGCTTGCACCTGGTAGTGGTTTTTCTGGGTGGATGGTACTAGTGCCTCTCCAGAAGGGTCCCTTAAGCCTGGATTTCTTGCACTCAGTGCACTACACAACGTAGGACCGGCATACCTCAACCACCGCCTCGCCTTCTACGTACCCAACAGACAACTCTGTTCTTCCCAGCTCACCCACGCAGCCATTCCCAAGATCCAGAAAAGCACAGCAAGAGGAAGATCCTTCTCCAACCTCGCAGCCCGGACATGGAGCATGCTACCTCTCAAACTCAGGCAGACCGCATCACTGGAGCATTTCAGGAAGGACCTCAAGACGTAGCTCTTTGATTGAGCAGCATGCCCGCAAACAGCGCCTTGAGACCCGACGGGTGATTATCCGCACTTTAGAAATCCCTGATTGATTGATTAATTGCTTGAGTGGTACTGTACCAGCCAAAAGGCACAAGCATTTCTGCAGCTGGACTTCATGAACCCCTGAAGCTTGTATATCATTGTCAAGTCCCAGGTGGCTGGGACTAGCACTTATGCAGCTGGACTCCTTCGATCTATGAAGCTTGCACCCTGTGGCAGTGTACCGGGTGAGCAGGAAGAACACCTACACTGCCAAGCCCCTTGAGTCCATGAAGCTACACTTGATGGTGTTTTTTTCAGGAGGGTGGTGGACACCTTGATTCCATGAAGCTTGCCCCCCTTGGTGGTGTCCCGGGTGGTGGTACTAGCACATCGGTAGCAGGGTTCCTTGAGTCCATGAAGCTTACACCTCTTGGTAGTGTACCAGGCAGGTAGTATTTGCACCTCCACTGTCGGGCCCTGTGAGACCATGTAGCTTGCAGCCCTTGTTAGTGTACTTGGCATGTCATACTAGCACCTCTGAAGTTGGGCTCCATGCGTCAATGAATCTGAGTCTTGAGTTTTTTTAAACTTTCAGACCTTGGTGGTGTACCATCTGGGCAGTACCAGTGCCTCCACAATTGAACCCCCTGAATACAGTTGTGGTGTACTGGGTGATAGGAGTGCGTCTGGAGCTTGGCACCTTGAGTCCATAAAGCTTGCACCCAGAGGTGGTGGTGTACCGGGCAAGCAGTACTAACTCCTCTGGAGCCGGTCTTCTTGAGTCCTTCAACCTTGCAACAGTGGTGATTGTGTATGAGGATGGCAGTATTAGCAGCTCTGCAGCACGTGCCCCTTGAGTCTGTGAAGCTTGTGCCCAATGCTGCTGTAGACAGTACTACTGCCACTGCAGCTGAACCTGTGAGTCCATGAACCTAGCACCCAATGTTGGTGTACTAGGCAGGTGGTACTTGTACCTTTGCAGCATGCCCTCTTGAGTCTATGAAGCTTGCATCCATTGGTGGTATGTCAGACTGGCTGTGCCACTGCCTCCATACCTGGCCCCCAGAGGGTGTTAAGAGCCATGACAGGGAGAAGCTTGTAGCCTGAACTAATGCCTCACCAGCCTGCCTGCTTGAGTCCCTGAGGCTTACATCCCTTGATAGTTTACCAGTTAGGCAGTAGTAGTGTCTCCACAGCACGCCTTCTTAAGTCCACAAAGCTTGAACCCCTTGGAGGTGTGCCAGGTCGGCCGTTCTAGTGCTTCCACAGCTTGGCCCCTTGAGCCAATGAAGTTTGCTCCTGATAGGGATGGACCCGGCAAAGAGCACTAACCCCTCCAGACTCAGGCCCTCTGGAGTCCTTCAAGCTTGCACCAGGTGGTGGTATACCAGGCAGTTGTTACTATGGTTTCTGCAGCTGGGACTCTTTATTATGTGAGGATTGCACCCCTCTGGCTGTACCCGGCAGGCAATACTAGCACCTCTGCAGCATGTCCTCTTGAGTCAGCACTAGTACCTGCGCAGCCAGGCTCTTTGAGTCTGTGAACCTTGCGCCCGGTGATGGTGTGATTGGTGGCTGGTACTAGAACCTCCGCAGCCAGGCCCTTTGAATCTGTGAACCTTGCACCTGGTGGTGGTGTGACGAGTGGTTAGTATTCGAAGCTCCACAGCTGGGTCCCTTGAGTCTGTGAAGCTTCAACCCAGTGGCAATGGTGTCCTGAGCTTGTGGTACTAGCGCTGCTGGGCTCCATGAGTCTGTATAGCTTGCACTCAGTGATAGTGCAGTAGTGCCTCTGCACCTTGGCTCCTTATGTCTATGAACCTTGCACCCACTGTTGGTGTACCAGATGACCACTACTAGTGTGTCCACAGCCAGGGCCTTTGAGTCTGTGAGGCTTGCACTTGGTGCTGGTGTCCCAGACAGCAGGTACAAGCACCTCCACAGTTTCCTTGAATCTGTGAAGCATGCACCCACTGCTGATGTATATCAGTATACAGCACTAGCACCTAAGCAGCTAGGCCCCTTAAGACCGAAAGCTGGCATCCCATGTTAGTGTACCAGGCAGATGGTACTTATGCCTCCACCGCATATCCCTTTGACTCCATGAAACTTGCATCTGGTGATGTTGCACCACGCAGGTGATACTGATGTTTCCGCTGCCAGGTCCCCTGAGTATGTGAAGCTTGCACTCAGTGGTGAGGTAACAGGTGGGTTATACTAGCACATTTGCAGCCAGGGTCCTTGAGTCTGTAAAGCTTTCACCTGATGGTGGTGTACCTAGTGATAGGTATTAAGTCCTCCACAGCTAAGGGCCATGAGTCTATGAAGCTAGCACCTCTAGGTTGTGTACCAGTGAATGGAACTAGTGCCATTGTAGCCAGGCTTGCACCCCTTAGTAGTGTACCTGGCGGATGAGTCTCCTTGAAGCTTGCACCTTTTGGTGGTGGACTGGCAGGAAGTACTAGCTCCTCTGCAGTCAAGCATCTTGAGTCTCTGAAGCTTACACCCGGTAGTGGTGCACCCGGTGAGCAGTACTAGGACCAACACTGCTGGTCCTCTTGAGACATGAAGCTTGCATCTGGAGGTGGTGTACTGGTTGGATGGTACTCACCCTCCCTGGGCCCCTTAAGTCTGTGTAGCTTGCCTGTTTTGGTGGTGCACCAATAGGGCAGTACTAGACTGTCCTCAGTATGGCCCCTTGAGTTCATAAACCTTGCACACCGTGGTGATGTGCCGGTCAGGCAGGCCTAGCCCCTTACTCCCACGGCCCCTCAACCCTATGAAGTATGTAGCTAGTAATGGTAATGTACTAGGCAAATCCACATTGGTGTGCCTGTCTAGGATCTGTGACTTTTAGAGCTGGATCCGTGGATCCTTTGAATTTATATATATATATATATATATATATATATATATATATATATATATATATATATACTTCACCTAGTGGTGGTTCCCACTATGTAGCTATAGTCAGAACCTGGTTTCTATAGAAAGAAAGTTTTTTGTTTTGCTAATAACTTTGTCACCGTTTGATGAATCTTCACAAAATGTTCCAGGAAAATACAATGCTCACTTCAGCTGCTGTCTGGAAAGTTTTGCTGTGATCCGTAAAGCTGGGGCTGACAAAAAGGGGGAGTCCCAAAACGCATTTTCCCCACACATTTTTCCATAGGGATTTTGAACAGAGATAGCGCCCAAACCACTGGACAGAATTACATTAGTTTTGGCAGAAAGGTAGCTCTTGGTCCAGAAAGACACCTTTTTGTTATTTGGTGTAAATCCATTCACTAGTTTTTGAGAAGTTAAAGGAAATCCAAATTTGTATATCTAGGGAAGCGAAGGGTTCCCCTCCTGATCTCATGCTGAGATCTGATTGGCTGCCAACACTTCAACAAACAAAGTGTTGGCATTCATGCTGCGACTCGGCTTCAGCTGAGTCCCAGAAAAAAGGATAAAAATAAACAAAAGGGGCCAGGGTACAGACATCCGGACCCCTTAGCTCTGGTGCTGGGATCCCAAAGTTCTTCCCGCAGGGCTAGGAAGCATTTTTAAAATAAGTTCACCATGATTCGTAGCGGATCTGGCAAAAAAAATTTTTTTTAAATTAAGGAGAGCAGATGAAAGAGAAGGACAGCTGCTAGAGGAGGACATTCAAAGGGCGAAGTCGGAGCCCAGTGGAGAAGAGGAAGAAACTCTAGAAGGAAAGGGCAAAACAGACCTGGATCGTGGGAGGAACCATACCATGCCAGCAGAGGACCCGAGAAGTCACGTCATCCACTGGAAGGAGTCCAGTGAAAGACACTAGAGAAACTGAGAAAGAGTACCCCATTGGCTCCTACCGGAGCAGCGATTTGACCCGGTACGGTGCAGGAGGAACATGGCTTCCCAGGTACGTCAGAAGGTATCAGGGAGGAGGAGAAAGAAGGGAGTCACCTGTAAAAGCACCAAGAAGACTAGGATGCATAGATTGGGCTAATTATACTGACTGTTCATGGCTTTTGATTCTTCGGGCAGAAAGGTTATGCTGAGCTTAATTTTTTTTCAATTCTGAGATTAAGAAAAGGGAAACAAATCATTTCACTCCTGCTGTGTAAATAGTATTGAGCAAGACGTAGAGACCCTATTAAGAACATTAAGGAAAAGCCTACAACCAAGAATAGCCCAGGCAAGAGGAAGACAGAAAGTGGGAACCTTGAAAAATTGCAAGAAGACCAGAAAGGACAGAAAACATTATGTAAAAGACTCAGAAAAAGCCAATCTGAGAGATTAAAGATAAAGAAGGAAAAGAAAAAAAAAGAAAAAAAATTTAACACTTGCCTGTGGCATTTTTGTTTTGTTGAGGGCTCTGGGATGGGTGGATTCCTGTAACAGAAAAGAATGAAGGTTATACACCAAGACAAGCTCGGGAGACAAGAGAAGAAAACAATAACAAAGACTGGGATGGGAATTATCAAACTCTCCTTTCCACCCCAAGAATTTTTATCACATGAATTATTTCTGGTTTATTCCATATAAAATGCATAGTAACAGACTATAAACCCAGTGTATTTTTTGACTCAGAAGAATCAATGTAACACCCCTATGTGGGCCTTCTAAGCCTTAAGGCAATGTGCATAGTATATAAAAGTAGGACATGTAAAATGTTTATGTTACAGGTATTCATTCAGTGAAAAAGCCCCAAAAGCAATTTTCCTGTGGCAAGGCTTTCTGTTCCTTAGAAAAGCAGTGGATTACATAGTTACATTTAATGATGATCATTTAAGCTAGGAAACAGCTAGAAATATAATTCAAATGCCATTTTTAATAGTTATATCAAATCCAATCTAACAGCAAAATCTAATTTGTGATATCTATTGAGAACACAGTACTTTTAGAAGATTACCTCTTCCCTGCCTAAAACCTTTTGAGGCACATTTGCATGAACACCTACTGTCACATGGCATCTGAATGCCCCCCTTGACGAGGTCTTAAAACTGCTCTTTGAGTAGGTCAAATGCCTTTGGTGTGAGGAGATGCTTCTGACCATCTGGGAAGTGGCGAGGAATTTGATTACCTTAAAAGAGCCCTACCCCGCAACAGACCATGGTTAACTGACACCCGGGCAGGGCCAATCTTTGTTCCCCCAGTCAGGCAGGCACCAATACCAGTGGGAGAGGAGCTGCCCCAGAACTGGTTTGAAGTAATCACAGAGGAGGGTTTGCTTTTTCCAAACTGGGATGGACACCCAGGCTTATCACAGAGGAAGAAAGGTTCTCCCATGTTGGATTTAGGTAGAGAGGTACAGTGTTGTTCAATGTATAACAAAGAGGAACAGCTGCAAACATGGGTAGAGTTACTCCTGACAACTTTTTCCGCACTGGTCAGGGAGGGGCCAAAATACTCCTATTGCCAGGCTTAAATGTGGCACCTGTGGGTACCTTCTTCAGAACACTCCAGACCAGGGGATTGTTTTGATCTTTTTAGTGTCATTTTGTTCATTAAATTATTCTATATTTTTATATGTTGGAGTGGAATTCACATTGTGTTATGCTCTAAATATTTTAACTGTTCTGGTTTTGTGAATGCTTTACACATTTTCGTAACTGAAGCACATCTAGTCTGTGCCACAGATATCAGGGCTTGAGCTCAGGTTTAAATTATTGAAACCTTTACTGGACCTAACAAGAAAACTGGCATTAATACTTGCCGCAACAAAGTAAAGTGTAGTTTGCAAACTGTTATAAGTATCTGACCAAGCCTTGACAGCACAGTAGGACAAACTAACATCTCCATTAATGATTAGAAATCAGTGCAACCAAGTGTTAGAAAATGGGTCATTGGGTGTGTGGCCTGCACAAGTAATGGGTCCACATTTTTCCTCCACTGGGAACCAAACACCTAACTGCAGCACATGACTCTCACAGGATAGCGAAGCGGAGCGGTCCAAGGCCTACTCAAGGGAGATGGTGTGGGCTAGCAATCCCCATTCACAGATATGCAACAATAACACTCAATAAATGATTGTTTAGACTGTACTTTTTCTTTTGGAAAAGGAAAAAGTACATTTATTACATACACACTACTCAATACTGTGAAGCAATTTACGAATATACATGAGTGGATGGAAATGCTTCTTGGTGACCTTTCATAATAACTCTTGCCCCTCCCAAGGGGAGGTCCTGATCAGCAAATTACATGTCAAAATATTCAGTTATATGAAAATACAATGATTTAATGTAACTTACAATGGACACCCTTAAGGTGGTCAATAAAGCATATGTACTTATGAACATGAATTGTTGTCAGTGTCATTATTTCATTAAAGCATTCACCAATGACAATATCATGCATGTCTGGGTGATCTGTGCACTCAGCATAACTTTTGGTATGAATAACTCAAATTAAACATAGCCCCTAAAGGGCATCACATTTATAATTACACCACTGCAATTATAGACTCTCACCCTAGAGGGTGTTGCACCTTAAACATAGCCCCTACAGGGCATTACACTTCCAGTCACAACCTGTGCAATTATATCACTTCCCCCCTGAGGGTGTTTGCACCACACACTTTAAGTAACCTTTGGCATAACATAATGCAATTCAACATAGCCCTTAGAGGGCATCACATTTATAATCACCACATTGGTGTAATCACAACCTTTCAACCCTAGAGGGCGTTTGCAAACATGAAAACCTTGTATTGACCACCTTCAGGTCACAGATACTGCAGGTATAGACTTCATCCCCAAGAGAGTGCAGTACTCCCAGCTGTAGACCAAAAGCTCCAGCCTGGGGAGTGCTTGAAAACACATCAAAACCCTTGAGAGGTTATCCTTTTTAGGTCCCTCCAAACTTAGCAAGTGGACTTTTGATTTCTATTGGGTGGAGGCTGCACTGCTCCTGCAGCCCCCCTCGCATTAGTAGATCCTTTTGGGGGTGACCCTGTTCTCCTGGGGCCACCACAAAGCATAATTTTCCTGCAAACTTGCAGCCAGTCCCCTCAGGACATTATGGGGCATTCCTGCATTTTCTCTATGCATATTTAGTACCGATTTTGCCGCGTGGTATGCACAGCTCTCTTTCTTCTTCTTTTGTTTTTTATATAGGGGCATGCCCTGTCTCTCCTGAGCCTCCGTGTGCTGTTTTGGCTAGGAAGCATCACAGGGAGCCGACCCCTGGTCCGGCACCTATGTGGCGCTTGCACGCCTCTATGTGGCTGTGGGAGCTGGTGCTTGCTCTTTCCCCACTCGCTCCTGTGGGGCATCAAGGCTTGCGGAAAGTGTGGTGGCACTCCCCTCCCTCCTCTTCGACCTTTAAGGCCCAGGTAGGGGGTCCTGGGCCCCTTCCCGCACATGCAGGGGATGAGCGATGGCACCCCCCCGTGGCTTCATCTTTTTGGCCCAGGGATGAGGTCTTGAGCTCCTTCTTGTGATCATGAGAGTGTGCAATGGTGCTCTTTCGCTAGTGGCTGTTGCACTGGGCCTAGGGATGGGGTCCTGGGCCCACGTTTTGAGATTCACTGAGGGAGGGGGTGCTACAGCACTCCCTTGTAGTTTCTTCAGGGCCCAGGGATATGTCCTGGGCCCACTCCTCGTGGGGGAAGAGCGATGACACTTCAGCACTCCCTTGAGGCATCCTGGTCTCAAAGGTGATGAACTTTGCAGGGGGAGCTGGTTTCACTGACTCCCTGCACCAACCTTTTGCTTTGGTTTCCTCTGGGTCTCTCCTTCACCTTGTCCAGAAGCCCAGCATTTCCCCAACAGGTCCTCACGGGGTATAAGGGGACCAGCTTGCCTGGTCCCAGGGGAGTGCCCCACTGGGCCTGGATCAATCAGAGTCAGAGTCCTTGGGCTAGATGGCAGTCAGGGGGTTCCTCCTTCCAATTGTCCATGGCTACTGCCTCCAGTTTCAGTGTTCCACAGAAAAGCACAACCAAAAGCTGCCCTGTGCAGGACCTTTTAATTAGGGGTGGGAGTGTCCAGCATGGCTGCAGCCCTGGGCTGTCCTAATGTGCCACATCATCTCTCTGTCCCCCCCCCCCACAAACCTCCCTGCACATTCTTTTGGCATCGCTCAAAATGGCATCTCCTAGGAGTCACTTGCGTCATGCATTTTGGGGGTCTCAGCACTACATCTCACTGACACCACTGTCAGGGCCTTCCCCAGCAAATATTCAAAGGAGTCAACCTCCTGGTTTGGCTCCAGGGGTCGAGACTCTTTCCTTTGTTTAGTGGCGTGGGGCAGGCCCTCTTCCTGGCACAGAATGACAGCTGACTGATTGATAAAGAGCAGTCTTCCCCCCCATTTCCTTCTCAGGGGCTGCCTTAAGCACTGTTAATTGCTCCTTTTGTGGGAGAAGGCCTTTGTTCCTGCAGCTGGTGAGAAAAATAACTACTCCAGAGCCGAAGGGTAACAAAAGACAAGGGTTCTGATCCTGAGCTGAGCCAGAGAAATACAACATTTCTGGATGACCCATATGCTGTACAGATGTGTTTTAGACTTTACAGAATTGTTCTTTTTAGACAAGCTACACTGTACATCGGTACAACTCTAGAATCTGTAGACCAGAGGGGAATGGACTATGCCCTAAGACAGCCTTCTCCATAAATGTATAATGAAAAGTCACTTCAGACACGACAGTAAACCACACTGACTGTCCTTATCTGTGTACACACACATTATAAGGCTTACACCAGGTCAATACCCAACCCTACATAGTATCTTATGTGCCAGGCTAATTCCTGGGTTGTGCATGACAGAAGTCTTCCACTCACAGCCCTCACACACATGTACGAATGTGCAGCAGCTCTTGCATTTCGGCATTCTAAAGTTTGTAGCACTAGACCACTAACTTCCCCAAGATGACAGCCTCCCGTGGAACACACACATTTAAACTCGGCTCCCATGTGAGCATGTAAGTTTCAGACCCGGGGAGGTGAGCATTAGGTACAGAGCGGGAGTGTCGCTGTGAGGAAGTAAGGGCCTTTTGAACATTGTTTACATGGTGCTACAGATACGGTAAGATGAATCGATTCTAAAACTTTACCAAATCTTTAGAGTGTGACTACAAGCACACACCCCTCCCAGAGGGGCTATGATATGAGCATCCAAATACTACTGAGTAGGTTACGCATGCACTACGAGTGTGCTGTTTGGTGTGTTTCACGTGTCTACGTGTTTAAATGTTTTAAATGTAGTATGTCTTGTACTGTTGATTGTGAGAGTACTTTAGTCTCTCAGTACTGATATTGACGAGTGTCGTTTCCCACAAGTGGAGTGCAGTTTGCAAATAGGTGGCACCACACCCACAAATAACATATATATCAGCTCATACAAATGGGCGCTATGATAAGTATGCCTCTCTTGTATTTCCACAGGTATCAATGACGGACACCATAAACAATAGGCATCATCTTATGACGCCACATTAGTAAGGTGAATTGCACCATATCACAGAGCATGTATTATTTATACTTTCATTAGAGGTAGTCAAACAAGGAGTGGCACCAGGGAGTCCACCTTGGTCCTGAGGAGGAGCCTATGGGTAAGGCTCCGAAACATGTAGACTAGGAAGTCAGGTACATTACATCCCCCACTTACGCAGCCCCTTTTTTAATCATACTGGCTACAACAGATCTATTAAATCATTGGAATTACTAGGAGACAGGTATTTTCATTCACCCAAGGCCCCACCACTCCTATCCCTCCTGTGATTCACATTGACAAGACTACATCAGTACTCTGTAGGTCGTAGCACTCACCGCTCCGTAGTGGATCGGGAAGAAACCCAATGATGAAACATGCCACCAAGGTGTAACCTTGGTGGGTAAGAGTTTTTCTAACAGGAAAATCCTTTTTCCTATCCATCCTGTGGTAGTTCTTTTAGCTGGGCCTCTTTTGTAATGTTATATAGGCTATAAGGAGGACAGACCCAGCCCCACAACCTCATTCTCCCTCTTTGTTTTTGTACATTAAGCATTGTGTCAACTCATGGACAGCTGTCTTGAGTAGGCACTATCATTTGTGCTGTTTTGAAATTGACACACTTTTTCATATATTAATGGATTGTCATTTCTTTTCTTGCGCAAGAAGAAAACAGCACCACACTAATAAACAATTAGAAAACATATATACAGTCATGACAGTGACTGGAAATTATTGAACTAGCTAACTATTAAAGCATTTTCTTGCATGTTTAAATGTTTAATTTCTGTTCATCTTATGTTTATATTTAACTATTCTTAAGAACATAATATCAAGAAAAATAATATATATAAATTAAAAATAGATATCACCATGCCCTGCTTAAATGATTGTGTTAAGGGTAGGAAACACTGGAGTGTTCTTTGAAACTGAAAGTACTCTGAAGGGGCAAGATAAGGTCAGCCTGTGGCAAAGTTAGGTCAATAGTCATATTCTAATTTCTTTCTAAGAAACTTGATTTTTGTTACACACTGTGGCCTTGTTCTCAATGTTCACTTCTATTCACCTGATGCAAGTATGCTACAAGTTAAAGTGTCAAAGGGATCAGAATATAAAGTGCAAAAGCCAGTAAATCATCATGTGTTACATCTGGTGTGGCAATTTTATTCAGCTTTCACCATTAAAAAAAGCTGTATCAAACTAACATTGCAAACATTTCTATCATTTAGCTTTATTAAAAACGTAGAACCACCAGCCTGAAATTGTATGAATGTATTGATATTTCCATAATTTCATTTTACTATCAATATAAAGGGTAAAAGTACATTAAATTGAATAATTTCCAATTAATATTTTTATGAGCTACACATTGTATTTCCCATACACTCAGTAACAGCGTTCTGTAATTAACTGCAACTTGTGATGTTTTGTCACTTTTCTAATGCTGAATTGATGAATCAAGAGTTATACTATCCTTCTCATAAGAAAAATATGAACAACAAGGAGCGTGTTACATTTTTATTTCGCCATGTTGAAGATCCACAAAGTATCCTTGTCTTGCACCCCTTGTGCTAGTAATTTTAGAACAAAATCATCTACAAATGCATCCTTGTTACACCCCACACTGCTCACTGGGACTCCACAGGCTCAAGATACCTCTTCCAAATACCATTCATTTACTTCTACACAGTATCAAAGAAGGGGTTTGATGTGATCTTGCCCCATGTTTTGTTGGCCCGCCATGCAGTGCTTAAATTATGCTTGTTGTTTCCGGTGCTGAGCACCCGCACATATTTTGGCAGGCCGGGGCTTATTCTTCTGCCTTAAGCATTTGCTGCGAGCTCTTGTAGCAAAAGACACATAAGGAAAAGACGGAGGAAGAGAAAAGCAAAAAAAGTCACAAAGTTAGAAAGCAGATAGCTGCAAGAGTGAGCTGGATGGGCAGGGAGTGGCTGTAAATAGATTAAAGAGGCCTGAGATCTCTTCAGGGTTACTCTGCCTCGGTATTCCGTGCTCGCACATTTAATTGCAACAAACGCGTGTTTCAGAGGAGAACTTTGAGCACCAGCATGTTTTTATTTACAAATTAAGCACTGCCGCCATGAATGAAGCAGTGAAGTTTCAGCACTTATGCTACATGTTAGCAACTTTGTTTATTACTTGAGGTGTAATACCATCCACTTCAACTAATAATCCGATTTTCACAATGGAATAAAAAGATTTCCAGATATCCCACCATAATGCAACCAACCAAGGGATAACATACAACTGAAAATAAATAAAGCTATTTTCTGAAATTTCCATAATGACTGTTGATGAAAGTAAAAAGCACACTTTTCCAGGAGCTTTCGCAGTTGGTGGTGTCTGCATAGTGACAATCCTCAAGAAATGTTGAGACCAACACATGGACAACAAGTAAACAAATGGCTTTGGTAGTACAAGATGGAAAACACAGAATGCCTCCGACAAACATAGATTAATCAAACTTGTTGATATGCCACGCGTTTACTCTAGGTACATGTATTCAAATACTTTACTCAACTAACTCACACCTTAATTTCCACCATCAGAAACCTCCTATACCCCGGCTAACTTAAAGTCTTGCACACGAGAATAAATCAATTATCCGCAACATCTAGGGACCTGTTATATTTAAATATAGTTTATCAAGTCGCTCATGTACATCATACATGTATTCGTGAAACTTACATGACAAAGCACGAGAGAGTAGTATGCAATATACTTAAATTCGCAACACTTACATGCCAAAAAATGTACAGTTACTTAAATCATAGCAAGTCACAATTACATCCGTCAAAAACATAAATCACGAACAAAATTCTTGATCACAGCGTCATGGACACATTTACATGAAAAGTGTCCATTTAGTGCCTGATCGGTTATATAGAAAGAAGAACATAATACAATCAATAGGTCATATGGGTTGAGGCATTCATTTCGAGTTTTGTTCCCTCCTTTCTTGTAGTACTTAATCAATGGCACTGCTCAACTCAGTCAGTGCGGGGCTAGTTATTCTCAAGCCACTTAACAACACCAACGCGCTTCGACCTTCTAAAGGGGCCATTTCTTGGTGTTCTACATCTTGGGGAAATGTTGTGGCCCTCACATCCTTACCCCTGATTTTAAAACTGACAACTGCATAAGCCAAGTGATACGTAAAACTGCTCCACAGGGGACGGGAGCCTACTGCAGAATCCAAAGGTGTTACTCATTTCTGAAATTTCCTTCAGGCCATTCTCTGTAGAGTGAAGGTGAAGTCTAAGTAGAGAATTCTCCACATTTGTGCCTTTGACATGCCCGAGCACAGTCCGTTTTATATCAGACACGCTCTGGTTCATTTGAATAAATGTTGTACCATGGAAGCATGCAGTTTTTACAAAGAATTCGGGATTTATGCTGCACAATCCATTTTATTTCCTGATTAATCTTCCCTATATACGACTTTCCCCAAGCACAAATTATGCAGTATATAGCATTCTTCGTGTTGCAGTTTGTGAACTCCTTGTGTTTGATTGTTTCCTTGTTATACCTGAATTCGTCACATTCAGCGCTACTAGTACACATGGAGCAATTCAGACACTTATGGTGTCGTTTCACAGGAGGGCAGTGTGAGAGACGTCGCCCACCCTTTCATCCCTGAAACGTCGCATTGTTTACTCCTTTTCCCACGTGAAGCTTCTCAGCAACCCCCTTCTTAGCTACAGGGCTTCCAGGGGGAAAAACAGTATTCAAAGTGAAAAGGCGTTAAATCTTTGTTTACTTTCTATTGTTGTCGCTGAATTCATTGCCCTTGAGACCAAGGGCCAGTACTAGAGATACTAAAGGCCTAAACATGGGCACCTGGACATCCACGGTGAAGCGTTTCCATTGCATGTTTTGTTCTATGTGAAGTTTCTTCAGTTGGCATAGGTGCATCACTGGAGTGTTATTACTTGGTCCTAAAGGATCCAGCTTCACCTCAATCATGACATCTTAGAATAAGTGTGTTTTGTGTTATCCTATGGGGAGGGTCGTCGTTAAATTGTTGGTGCAATTGGTTCCACAATGGTGGACTAATTATTTCAATATCTCCCTTTTGTACTGTCTCAGATGAGCTAGTAAATGAAGGAAAAGTGTTCCCAGGAGACACGTTTGCTAGAACCAGCAGTTAGAATTTGTTACTCTCAGTGGTGTCCACATGCATCAGATTTTTAACTGATACTTTTTTCAGTTCATAGAATGCGGTGGTGGTCAGGCAGAGTTCCTTTACGCAGCGTGCAGCGTTGTCCTTGACATTGATTCATTCGCTCAATACTACTCACACCCGCCCAGACGGCCTATCTATCCAATTTTATTGGATCCCTTTCTCTGTCTATCATTCTTTATTGATTCTCTGCTCACGGCACGTTGACGACATAATTTACTCCTCAGAATGGTACTTGTTGTGGAGGCGGGGTTGGGTGGGATGTAAAGGGAAGACTTCCAGTAAAATTACTTCTCATTAAACTATAAAAGCCCTGCATAATTTAAATGACTTTAGGGAAATAAAGTTAATAGGTTTTTATGATCAGGATATGGAGAACGGTCCCACATAGCTGCCAGTTAAAAAGAATTACAACAACAATAAAGATAATAATTGTTTACACGGCAGAAATTTGTACACAATTAAGGCCTACACATCTTACAACGTGCGGTGTACATATTCAGAAGCGTCCTATATCTGCGCAGCAGCCATTTTGTGAGGACCCCTGTAGAGTGCCCACGAACTTCCTGATCAAGAACAGCACAAAGGGTACACTCATTATAGACCTCATGATGACGCTTGATTGAATGCATTATTTCTTTAACTGCAACATTTTTAACAACACAGCTGGAGTGTTTTTCCATTTTAAAAAGAAATACACTGAAAATTGAGCTCAATTCACAAAGTTAAAACACCTCTGGCTTCTGCAGGGAACAGCAAACTACATCATTACTGTCTGGCAAACGAGAATAGCCCTCTTTTATTTTAAAAGCAAAAAGGTAATCTTTCTTTTTTTTCTCCGTTAATATGCCCCATAAGCCTTCAGGAAAAGAGTTGCATCTCTTGAAAACGTTGTTGTTCCATTATAAAGTTTAAAATAATAAAATATATAAAAACCCTCAAACTGACTGGACTGGATAGCAACTTTGTCACAGATCTGCTACATGCAACTAGCTGATGCTTAGATTTGGGAATTTCTGGGAGCACCACTGATTCCACATTGACTACCTAGACTTTCTGTCATGGCCGGCTCAGGAACTTGAGGCCCAAAATGCAGCTCCCCAGTTAGATGCTCCTTTGAGACAGAAACAGATCCTCGCCAGGGACAAAAGTATCCATTCTCCCTCACTAGCAATCAGAAAATGGCCACACAAACAGTCATACACAAAATCAGAAATGGTGACCAGCATTGTGAAGGGCGATATTATAGGGAGGAGGTAGTTTAATATACAGAGACATATGTGGAAATCACTTCCACCTGTCCGTGTTATTAGGTTGTTTGCACTATGCAATGGGCCATATGATTTTTTTCAGCAGAGCAGGTTGCATACAGTATACACTATGACAACCTGTGAAGTTGACACTGTTAAGCCCAGAGTGTTAACAAAGTGAATAGAGTAGGAGTTGGGTTGTGATGCAGGGGAACAGAAGTTGAAATGCTTCTGGTGTCTCACAGGTGATAGGTAATTTGAAATAATTCACTTAGCGTCGGAGGCCATATTCCCAGTAGGATTAATCCGTGCAGCTACTCTAAAGCAGTATGGGCTGAAAAATAATGCCCTATAACAGACTATCAGATCTGAATGTTTAAAGGCTGTGAGGTGGAGGTAAGATATGATGGAGACATTCAGGCACTGCTAGGGAGGTAGCACAATGCCACATACTCTTTAAGTCACCAACAATTCTTGAGCTAGCCAGGACTGGAGTTGTTGGAAGAGGGTTAGGAAATATTCCCTTCAGAGAGACGTTCTCAGTAATGATGCGGCCAATAAAACATGCCCAGTAATTGAGATACAGGACCTTTTCCCTCTCCACATCAATGTACACATTTTCAGAAATTTCAAGGGGGTGTGCAGGTGAAATCAAACAAATCAGGTTAATTTCCAGAAACAATTCAGCTGTATCTGGCAGCCTCATGATCCACTTGTAGTTTTACAGTGCCCAATTGCTGAAGTAATGCTTCAACAGGTTATTCCCTTCAGCTGTGGAAATGCTACAGCAGATGAATAGGAATAATCATACGTAAATACAAACAGAGCTTTGTGATCAAGAAATGGGTTGATCTTGAGCAGCAATAAGAAGTCATGACCAAACTTTAACTTTCTCTGGGAGGACCTATTGAATTATCAGTGTTTTATAAGGGTTATGGATCTGTACAGGTTCTTCCTATGGGGATGCTTTTGAGTGCTTCCTGATTTTGAAAAAAACGGTGGAAGATACAGGGGAAGAGGAAAATGGGGAGTGCTAGCGCAGGTGTCTTAATAAGAATTATTAATGAATGTTTCTGTATTTTGAATAATAAGTTTATGTAGAAAATAAAATAACATAGAAAAATAATGCACACATTTGAAAATGTGATCACGAAGAATGGCCAACAATGTTAACAAAACATACTAATCACTGATTAATACTTATGAAATATTAATTATATTTGAGACTAATGCAGTAATACGATATATCAAGAGTTATGAATTAAGCAACAACTTTATTAATTGTAGGCCTTAACTTAGCGAGTGTCTTGGCCTATTTTGCCAGGCCTCATGAAAAGCTGTATTTCTTAAAGTTTAATAATAATGCTGACCAAGTGAATTAAACTGTGAAATCTCTAATGTATTGTTGAATGTGCTGATAACGGAAGCTTTCTTTGTGAATTGACTGCTAAAAGATGATGTTCTTGCTAATGCAACATTTTATGTGTAATGTGTGTGAGACTGACTTTCCCAGGACAAGAACAATGGAGATACGGACTAGAGTGGAAGCTGCAACAATATTGTTACCTGACAAGCCGGATGATTAGGACATTGCAAAAGGAACCAATTAGCAATAAGAGAACGGTTAAATATTAGAATTCATAGATTTGGTATAATAGTTTTATTGTACAGTGTGTGAACGCACGATTAACTGACCAAAAGGGATTTGGTGGACAGGTTAGGCAACTTTGACTTAATGACAATGCACAGTGAGAAGACGGACATTTTGCCCTTGCCTTCATGCGTCCATTGCCCTTATTCTTTCTGACCGAAAGGTTATTGCTTTCTTATGGGTCTTTACCAGAGACATGCATAACTTTGATGCTTAAATGACTTTGCCCATACTTTCCTGACTGAGAGCCTGTTGCCTTGCTTATCTGCTGATGTCCTGAGGAAGAAGACTGATTCTGCTTTGCTGATCCATACTGAGGATAGGTAAATTCTGAAATGTGATTATTATGCATATTTGCTTTTCCTTTGTAGGTACCAACTGCGCTGTTTTGTCTAGGGCTCTATCATAGTTGATGTTTTTCCAAATTGGTGTTACTAAATTGTTTTGCATGAAGCCCAACATGCTGATGCTAATCTGATGTTAGATAAGGATCCTGACTTACGACAATAGGGACTAATGCTTGTTGAATTTCTCTGCTCAACTTCATGTACTTCATCACATTGACGCAGCTGACTGTGCTATTGATTTGTACCATCATTTTAGAATGAGTTGCAGTGCAAGCTTTGATTAGATTGCGTTTCTTCCGCCGCGTTAGGCAACCAGTGTTGTTTCTATATGTGTTTCATTTGATTTTGATAATAATTCACATGACCTTAGCATTGTTAATGTAGGGAAATAAACATTCTAAACTTTTACTAAAGGTGTGGTTAATCATGACTGAAAGGTCATGGTGTGTGACAATTACTGACTCTATTGATTACTGCTGTTATTGATTACTAATGATTATTGATTATTGTGTATATTGATAATTGATTATGTACTGGAGCTATGGTAAGAACATCTTAATCGTGAGTCAAATGGTTCATCGACCTATTCGCGTCCCCTTATAAGTTTACTTATTAAGGTCAGGCGTGCTAACAGTTATGGTTACAGATTGATGGTTAGCCTCCTTAAGAGCTTGCCATAGATGTCCATTACAGATTGATAATAGAGACGTAAAGAGACTGATGGTTCGTCTCCATAGGAGCTTACCATAGATGTGCAGTACACAGTAACAGGTGTTCCCAGAAAAGGTAGCAGCTTGAGTTGGTTCTCTAAGAGTTCACCATTATTGATTTTGTTTTTCAATGGTGATAATTGGAGAGAAAATGATGTTCCCTTAAGCCCAGAAATGACTTTCCTAGATCCTGGATCCTGATAATGGGTGTTTGAGGATGTTCCTGGCGTTCTAGTGATAATATGAGTGAAATAGGTTGCACTTGCACAGCTTATGCAAATCACAGGTGAATTATGAGGTTTGTGAGGATTTTAGGGAGTTTGAGAACTCCAAATGAAGTTATAGTAGGAGTGTACATACTCCGCAGCGTGAGAGTAGGGAAGTCGTCGAACTTCAAATGTGTGTGACGCTTTGTGCTAAAAAATTGTCCACATGGTTGTTGAAGTACGGGAACCTGCGTGGTCTAAAACTCTGGAGTATATTGAAAAGTTTTATGAGACACTTGGTTATATGTTGTAATTTGTCTAGTTTAGTAGGTTGATCGGAAGTGGTCAACAAGTCAGTGTGTGAGTTAAAGTGAGTGTAAGAAAATTTCAACTGAGATTTGGCGAGTTCTATGTGCACCAGGACAGACCCATTGATCAGTTGAGAGTAAAATTTGCAGGTCGAATTTTGCTTGCGAATCTGGGAGACTCACAGAAAGAGCCATCAGTGAAAAATCCGTAAGGTTTCTGAAGCGATTCTGTTACCTTTCCAGTACTAGACCAGCAGATTTGTTTTAGTTTTTTGTTTTTTTGATTAGTGCTTACAATATCTTGCATTAGTTTTGTGTGAATTGAAGTTTAGGAGGAAGAGCCGCAAAACGTTGTCAGCCCCGGTACATGTGAGTGTGATGTCATTGGAGCTGCACTGGGATAGGTTGGCTAGTGAGAAGGGCAGCGCACAGATTGGCAGACGTCCATGAGAGGCAATTGGTTGAGAACGTGGGTGAAAGGAATCTTGGGATGAAAAGTCAATACCTGATTTGATTTTGAGTAAACAAAAAGTAGAAAAGATGAAGTTTTTCAAAGCATTAAAAAGTGCCCTAAGGGGAGATACAGATATTACAGTGAGTGTAGGCGAGGCTACACCGCCAGAAGGCACACCAGCTTACATTGTTATAAAGAGAAGGGTGTCGCACCATGTCTTTGGCTAAATCGATGGTGCAAATTGACAGAGAAAGATGGGAACTTAGCGTTTCCTACAAATGGGACGTTCAATTTGAGGGTTTTGGAATATTTACCGATGGTGCTATCTGAATCAAAGCCCCTTCCAAGACCAGCACAGTTTGAGGCATTAGCGATTTGGGAGCTAGTAGCCAGACAGCGACAGCAATTGAAATTTGAGAGGAGGATGAGAAAGGCAGAAAAGACTCTAGCGGAGGCTAGATGGGATTGTGTTCAGAAAGCATGGGGAATGGAGACCTTGCACAGAATTAAGTTGTTTCCGGCAATAATGCAGGACAGTGAGAAGGAAGGAAAGCTACTAGGAAGATTAACAGAACTCCGTCTGAGAGTAGGGAGTCTAGAAAGTCTTCCACAGTGGAGGAGGACTCGGACTATGAGGAGTTTATTACACAATGATCGACAACCACCATACACAGTACATGAGAGTGGTCCAAGTACCAGTGTTGATCCAACAGCCACGACACAGGTTAATGGGACAGTGAGTCCGGTACAGGTTAGTGCTAACCTGACACAGAATGCGATGCAAAGTGGTCTTAACATGCCTACTACTCCTGTACTGCAGAGACAGATGCACAAGTTCAGTGAATTTATCCTGATGTGCCCATTATGGAAATGACTTCGAACTCAGTGGTGCCCACGGAGCAGGTGATTCTGAGACCAATATTAGTTCATACTGAGCTAACTCCGATTTTGTTGCCCCAAGTGCAGCCGCAGATAATGCCAAGATTTACGCCAGTGACAGGGACACAGTCAGATATGACTCCGATGATGAATCAGAATATGGGAGTTACTCTCCCCCAGAGTGTAGGTGCCAGAGCAGCCCCAGATGATATATCGCTATCTATTACTGTTGGTCCAGTGGTACCATTATTTGCACAAAACAAACTGACTGTAGGTGAGCAGGGAACAATGCCCCAGAACCTAATGAGGGGAGGACATAATGAACATGTTCATGTAGTCTCTCCTGTGTGTCAGACTTATGACGGGTCCAGATCATTGTTAGACCTTAGACCATTGTTTGCATTTCCAGATACAGTGACAGGGCCAAATGTTAGTCAGAACTTGACATTATTGACACCACAGACTCCAAATGCAGTTGCACAGCAGGTGCCACCGGTCCAAGCGAGTAACATTTTGTTACAAGGATTGACAGCTCAGCATTTAACTGAATGATTAGACAAGCTGAATACCCCACAGAGAGCCCCTAAAGGAGAGGAGTATTTGAATTGTGCTAGGCTAAGCATGGAAGCGGGTGAACTCATTGAAGGGAGTATGGGAGTGAATAGGTTAGAATCCTACACAGAGGCAGAATTTGAGATATCTGTGCCCAAAGATTATGAGAGAGGTGAGCAAGGTGCATCAGAGATTGACATATTTGGCAGAGAAATATGGCATAGAAATAGAGAAAACAAAGCATTTGAAAAGGAGTTACAGATTAGATTTTGAGGTGAAAGATTTTGAACACATGAGATCTGCCGGAATGAAGGCACAACCAAAAGAATTGCTTCAAAGTGCTCAGACCTGGGGAGCATTAGACAAATGGGGAGACAAATGGGTAAAAAAAAGAGACAAGAGAAAAAGGGATTCTTTAGAGCTGACTGAAAATGTGCAGCAGGATAAAGATCCAGTAAAGATTTTACCAACAAGAGAGATTCCACGGGAAATTTTCTTCACGTCCCTTGGAGCAGAAGTGACATTTTATCATTTACAAATGATTATCCAAAATTGAGAGAAAAGCCAGTAGAGTGATATCAGCAGACAGAAAGATTTGTGAAACTTGTGAAGTGTTTGTGGGAAGACCTGAACACATTACTAGAGATAGTGGTTACATCTGACTTGTGAATTGAGTGTAAAAGGAGTGTAGACTGGCCAACAAATAAACCGGCGAGAGACAAGAATACGGGTGCACCGTCTCCTGAGGTAATTAAATATTACTATAAGGTGATTGAGTTTTTGAAAATGAGAATTTCGCCCAAGAATATTAATTGGCAGAGGATTGACAGGACAGCTCAGGTAGCAAAGGAGTTGATACATGCATATTACGAGAGATTGTTGCAGGCATTCAAGCATTCCAATGGTACAGAGACAATTGAGGTGAAAGACATGCTACATTTTGTGTTCAGATTTGTGGAAGGATTGAGACTTGAAATTAGCCAGATGATTAAGAGTCATTTGATTTGCTGGCAAGCAAAACCGATTGATGAGGTGTTGCAGTATGCGAAATACCGTAGTGAAGAGTTTGAGTTGAAGCAGAAAAAGTTGAAAGAGAAAGCAATGGTGATGCAGATCAAAGCAGCTCAGACAGGAGTGCAGGGGAATTTTTCACAGCTCTTACCACAGCAGCAGCAGGGAAATATGATGTTTCAGCCTCAGATGAGAGGTAGAGGTCGTGGAGGTAAAATGAATCGTGGTCCAGACTTGAATACTGTAGTGGTTCAGAATGATGTGCAGGGAATGTAGAAGCTATTGCCATGTCACATTGGCGGAGCTGTGGGACATTGGAAACGGGAGTGTCCGATGATGGTGCAGGAAGGTGGTGTTCAGCAGAGTAATGACATCAATTCATTTCAGAATGTGAGAGGACCGAGAGTGAGAGGTCCTAATCCAAAATTTCAGAATAATGTGAATCAAGTGCAAAATTTCCAGCCTATTTCAGCAGATGTAAATGCCCCGTGTACAAGTGTCACAGTTGCAGCCAATGAAGCAGCAGGTTCCCATGGTATCTAGACAGCAAATTCAAATACCTCAAGCCCCGATGGAGCAGCATCAGATGATGCTTACTCAACAGGTCACTGGACAGAGGCATAACAGGAATAGTAATTCAGTGCCCCAATACCCGTTACACAGTGAGAATGGAATAAATGATGAATGGACCAGTGATAGTTCAGATGAGGAGCCATGTGTGATTGCGACTTCGTTAGCGGTAGATCAGAGAGGATCCTATGTGAAGGGCAAGGTTATGGGTCACAGAGTTTCATTCTTGGTTGACAGAGGAGCTACATGCTCAACAGTGAGAAGTGCAGAGGTTCTGAATTTGCCCCTTTCAGGTAGGACAGTTCAGATCGTGGGGGTAGCTAATCAGTATTTCACAAACCCGATTACAGATCCAGATCAAGTTGAGATTGCCAATTTTCACGAATTGCATAAGTTTGTAGTCTGCGATTCAAGTCTGGTGTCCCTACTGGGAAGAGACTTGTTGTGTAAAATAAAGTGTTTAATTACTTGTTCAAATGATGGAATTGAGATCCAGACGATTAGTGATGATGAAGAAGAACAATCCCCATAAATGGAGTGCGAAACTACAAATGAGGACTCCCCTTTAATGAGTTTTTCCCAATGTTTACAGTGAAAGAGCTCCATCCTGATTTGCAGGGAATAGTAAAAGAGAAAGTGTGTGATTTGACAGGAAAAGAAGTAGGTTTGATAAAGGGAGTGGAGCCAGTCAAAGTTACTATAAGGCCAAATGCAGTTTTCCCTCAACTTCCGCAGTACCACATACCGCAAGATGTCCTGATGAAAGTGGCTCAGATAATCGCAGACTTTGTGAAGCAAGGGGTTCTAAAAGAAGTATTGAGGAGCCCATGTAATTCACCGATAATGGGTTTGAAGAAGCCCTGTGGAAGGTTAGGATTGTTCAGGATTTGAGAATAATAAATTAGATTGTGGTCAAATGTTGTCCTGTGGTGCCAAATCCAGCTGTAATAATGTTCCAGATTCCATGTGATGCAGAGTGGTTTACTGTCATTGATTTGTCACAAGCATTCTTTTCTGTGCCTCTTCATGAGGATAGCCAGTTTCTCTTTTGTTTCAAATTCCTGGATCTAGTCTATTGCTGGTGCAGAATTCCTCAAGGGTTTTCAGAGTCACCTTCCATATTCAATCAGAGCTTGAAAAATAATTTGGAGTCTTTGGAATTGCCTTTCCAATGGACCTTGGTGCAGTACATTGATGACTTACTGATGGCGTCCAAGACAAGGGATGAGTGCAAGTATGATACGATTGTCCTATTGAACGATTTCGGAAAGAATGGCCATAAAGTGTCTCTGTTGAAACTGCAGTACTGTCAGAAAGTAGTGAAGTATTTGGGTCAGCAGATTGAGGAGGATTCAAGAAAGATATCCAGAGAGCAGATTACAACAATATTGCAGATAAGTCCCTCAACCACACAGAGAGATGTTAGGATGTTTCTGGGAATGGTGGGTTATTGTCTCCAATGAATTCCACATTTTTCAGTAATTTCAAGACCATTGCAGAAGCTGACATATAAGGAAGTCACTGATCCCTTAGTGTTAGACCAGGATGAAATGAAAGTGTTCACGGATTTGAGAGAGTGTTTGTGCAGGGCTCCAGCATTGGGTATGCCTGATTACACAAAGTCTTTCACATTGTTTTGTCATGAGTATGATGCATGTCTGTCTTGACACAGGTCAAGGTGTAAACCACCCAGTAGCATATTTTTCAGCTACTTTGGACCCAGTTGCAGCAGCCTTACCGGGTTGTTTGCGTGCCGTTGCCGCAATTGGTCAGAGCCTTAGACAGTGTGAGGGCATTATGATGGAATATCCCCTGACTGTAATGGTCCCTCATTCTATTGAGATTCTACTGACATGGATGAAAACCCAATACTTGACTGGTGCGAGGTTGACTAGATATGAAACAAGTATTCTGGGGTCACCAAATGTGACATTGAAGAGATGTACAGTGCTGAACCCGGCAACCTTATTTACGAGTGAAAATGCTGAAATTGAAAAAGAGTAAGATGTTGAATATGATTGTCTTGAAGTAACTGATTTGTGCACAAAACCGAGACCTGACATTAGTGATACCCGACTGGAGGAAAATGAGCAAATTATCTCTGTTGATGGGTCTTGTCTGAGAGACAATACAGGGGCATTGAGAGCAGGATATGCTGTGTGCACAATTACAGGTACATTGAAAGCTTCTTGGCTTCGAGGAGTGTATTCTGCACAAGTGGCAGAACTGGTAGCCCTTACTAGAGCATGCCATGTTTCTGCTCAGTTAAAAGTTACCATCTATACGGATAGCCAGTATAGATTCAGAATAGTTCATGATTTTGGTCAACTGTGGTCACAGAGAGGTTTCCTAACCTCTTCTGGTTCACCAGTGAGAAATGGTGAGAGAATCAAAGAATTGTTACACGCTATTCAAATGCCTGAAAAGATTGCTATGGTGAAATGCAGTGCACATATGAAGTAGCAGGACTATGTGTCATTGGGAAATGTATATGTGGATCAAGGTGCAAGGTTTGGCGCATTGGACTGTATATTGTTTAAAGACAAGTGGGAACTGTTACCTGAAGAAGAAGAAACTTGTACAAGCTATGAATTGAAAATAATTGACACTTTGGAAGAATTGAAAATGTTGCAGAATAATTTTGACAGGGAAGAGAAACGTTCATGGAACAAAATGAAATGTGTACAAAGACAAGATGAATTGTGGGTTTCTGAGGAGGGCCAGTTGGTTTTGCCAAATAGCCTGTTGTCTCAAATGGCGAGATACTATCATGGTCAGGCACATATTGGGAGGGATGCCATGGTTTGTTTGTTAAAACATGATTGATCCAACCCAAAGATTAGACAAGTTGCTGAAGCAGTTTGCCATTGTTGTGTTATTTGCCAACAGCTAAACGTAGGGAAAGGGACAGTGGTTAATTTGAGCCACACTGGAAGAGCGGGAGGTCCATTCAGCAGAATGCAAATTGATTTTATTGAGATCCTTGTATGTGAAGGTTTGAGATATGTGTTGGTGATTGTATGCATTTTTAGTCATTGGATTGAAGCGTACCCTCACAGTAGCAAAACTACTGCTTAGGGAACTGATAGCGGGTTTCGGGTTTCCAATCTTTTTAGAATCAGATAGGGGAAGTCACTTCAACAATGAAGTAATTAAATTAATGTGTGCAGCATTGAACATTGAGCAGAAGTTGCATTGTAGTTACCGCCCTGAAGCATCAGGACTAGTGGAACAGATGAATGGTACCTTGAAGTCAAGAGTTGCAAAGATGTGTGCAGCTACGAATTTGAAATGACCTGAGGCATTGCCTTTAGTGTTGATGTCAATGAGAAACACGCCAGACAGGACTGTCGCCCCATGAGATCCACATGGGTAGAGCAATGAGGTTACCAGCGGTGCCTGCAAATGCACTCGTCAGCATTACAGATGATATGGTGTTAGATTACTGCAAGGGTCTGACTGATGTGGTCCGCTCTTTTTTTTTCAGCAGGTGGAGGCCACCACACTGCCACCGATCCATGACCCAGGGCACAACCTGAGAGCTGGAGACTGGGTTGTCATCCGAAAGCACGTGAAAAAGATGTGTTTAGAGCCTCATTAGAAGGGACCCTACCAAGTGGTCGTGACAACTACTACAGCTGTGAAGTGTATTCCGAACTGGATTCACGCAAGTCACACGAAGAAAGTGGCATGTCCACTGGATCATGAAGAAGCGTTGTTGAGAGTACCAACAACAGTGAAACAATGCTCAGGGCTGGAAGGAGAACAAAGGGGAACTGAGACCGGGTCTGAGCTCGTTGAGGACAGTTCAGTCACTCCTGTGAGAGGCGAGGGAGAAGACCTCCAGGAGGGTGATGGAGAGCCTATCTCAACTGAAGCAGCAGGAGAGCCTAGTCAGAGGAGGACTTTCCCAGAAGCAGACAATCTTGAGAGACAAACAGAGCCATTGCCAGACCCAGAAGGGGAAGGAGTTGAGGCGGCTCAAAGTCAAAGTGATCTGACTGCTCATGAACCGGTTGCAGGTCCGTCAAGAGAAAACACCACTGAACAAGGAAAAGGTTCAAGTTCAATCCTGAAAAAAATACTGACAAAGGGTCCACTGAAAGGAGATAAGTGGCCGGAATCACAAGTGGAGGAAGGGAAAGAGGTGGTTGTCGAACCAACAATCAAGGAAGAAATAGATACCACAGGGAAAGAAGCTCTAAGTGAAGGAGAGCTGAATGGTGATCGAAAATTGAAAAGAAAGACAATAGCAAGTTGAAGATACGCAGGTTCTGAATGGGCTTATGCAACTACTAATGAATGGCAGCAAGAGTTTTTAACTTTTTGTTTTGAGAAGTTCCGGGTCAGTATTTTGGCACGTGAAGGAGATCGATGAACAGAACTGTTGAAATGATCTGAGAGAAATTTTTGAGAAAGAGTCTGTTGAAAATAACCCAAAGAGACATTGATAACCTGATTTGACTTTTGAAACCTGATTTTGACAAAGTTGCTAACCGATTTTGACAAAGGGATCCTGGAAGTGAAACTGAACTTCTGAAAGAAGAGTTGTCTATTTTTGATTTTGCTGCAAGTTTTTCTATATTTCCTTCTGCTTTCTGATTCTGTACAGATCATGAGTAATGTTAGTAATCAGGATAGAGGTGCTAGGCACTGTAAATATATGAGCATTGGTTTGGCGATTTTGTGTGGAATGTTGTTTGTGGTGTTGATTATGGGTATGTCTGTTCTTGATAAAAGAGAAGCCAACCATACTTCTGCTTTTGAGACGACTATTGCACTAACGGCATTAGAGAAGTTTTGGTTAGATGAGAAATATTTGCATGAGGATATTAATTCACAGGGAGAACTTTCTTCTAACGTTTTCTATCGCCTATTGAGTGAGTATGTGGACACAATGGATGTGAAGAATTGTTTTGTGTGTACGCAGATTCCTTCATCAGTTGAGGAAGGAGTCACCTATCATAGCTTACCTCTAACCTACGGGATAAGTTGTAGTCTGTTACTAACAAGACTTTATAACCAGGAGTAGATCCAGTGTTTCTATTCCAACTATGATATTGTGTTTTTGTTTATTCCTACAATTAGGTATTGGAGTAGAGTAGCTAAAGATAATGACATAGAAATAGTTAGAGGCTTCTTTGAACCAACATTGTCGTTTGGCACAGCTCATGTGCATAGAAATAATTTGACATGCTTGCTTACACCTTTAGAGAAAAGTTTCTTAGATCATACAGATGACAGGAGAAAAGCATTAAAAGAAAAATTAGAAAAAGTCTTAGAGAAAAGGATTTACAAGAATGATTATGCTTACAGTGCAATTAAAACGCAAGGGAAATTAGCTTTAGATGCACAACACGTAGGGAAACTTTGTATATATAGGCCTAAATCGTACACTGACACTTTATTTGTGGGAATAGTGAATGTGTTTTTGTTTCAGAGTTTGGACTTTTATGTTGAATGAACAGGACCTTGCAATTCCAGGGATTTACTATATTTGTGGACTTAATGCTTATTACTGTCTTCCAAGAGGATGGTATGGGACATATTATTTGGGGGTAGTTTTCCCAAATATTTATCAAATGGAGGATTTGAAAAAGTTTCCAAAAGTGACTGAATTACATCATAAGAGACAGAGGAGGGAGTCCTCTTCTGCTATAGCGGGAGATATATTTGGAGCAGTGATTCCTTCAGTGGGAGTCATTCTAAATTTGATTAAGATTCAAAAGTTGTCTACTATTGTGAATAACATGCTGACAAATTTGTCAGGGGCCAAACTCCTGATAGATACTGAATTAGCTGCTGATAGAGCTAGGACTCTTCAAAATCATCTTGCTTTAGACATTCTTTTAGCAATGGATGGTGGAGTCTGTAGAATGATTAATTCTAGGCACTGTTGTTTGTATATTTCCCATAAAAGTTAAGAGATAAGATACCTACTTACTAATCTGACTATCGCAAGTGCTGATTTGAAAGAATTGAAAGATCCAGGTGTTTGGGAAAGGGTTAGCATAGGGTTTGTTTCAGTGGGAAATTGGCTCAGCAACATTTGTAATGGGGTTCTATTGAAAATATTACAAGGGATATTCATTGTTGTGGTCTGTCTATTGGGAATATGGGGATTGTGGAAATTATGTAAAAGAATTAAAATGAAAAGGTCTAAGAATAATCAGAGGAGGGAAGAAAGGTAAAGGTAAAACTTTTACAGAGAAGATTCAAGGGGAAATGAAATTATGAAGAAATTGAATTGTAAAAGTTTTAGCTGATGCGAAAATTGTGGGCAATGGTTAGTGCGATGACATATTTAGTCATCAGAGGAGGGATTGCTAGTGCAGGTGTCTTAATAAGAATTATTACTGAATGTTTATGTATTTTGAATAATAAGTTTATGTAGAAAATAAAATAAATAAGAAAAATTATGCACACATTTGAAAATGTGATCACAAAGAATGGCCACCAATGTTAATGAAATGTACTAATCAATGATTAATACTTATGAAATATTGAATATATGTTAGACTAATGCAGTAATACCACTTATCAAGGGTTATGAATTAAGCATTAACTTTATTAATTGTAGGCTTTAACTTAGCGAGTGTCTTGGCCTATTTTGCCAGGCCTCATGAAAAGCTGTATTGCTTAACGTTTAAAAAAAAATGCTGACCAAGTGAATTAAACTGTGAAATCTCTATTGTATTGTTGAATGTGCTCATAATGGAAGCTTGTCTTGTTAACTGACTGCTAAAAGATGATGTTCTTATTATTGCAACATTTTATGTGTATTGTGTGTGAGACTGACTTTCCCAGGACAGGGACAATGAAGACACTGACTAGAGTGGAAGCTGCAACAATATTGTTACCCAACAAGCCGGATGATGAGGACATCGCAAAAGGAACCAATCAACAATATGAGAACGGAGAAATATTAGAACTCATTATTCGGTATCAAAGTTTTATTGCACAGAGTGTGAATATACGATTAACTGTCCAATAGGGATTTGGGGGATAGGTTAGGCGACTTTGACTTGACAATGCATAGTGAGAAGACGGACATTCTGCCCTTGCCTTAATGCGGCCATTGCCCTTATTCTTTCTGACCGAAAGGTGATTGCTTTCTTATGGGTCTTTACCAGAGATGTGCATAACTTTAATGCTTAAATGACTTTGCCCATATTTTCCTGACTGAGAGCCTGATGCCTTGCTTATCTACTGATGCCCTGAGGACGAAGACTGATTCTGCTTTGCTGATCCATACTGACGATAGGTATATCCTGAAATGTGATTATTATGCATGTTTGCTTTTCCTTTCTAGGTACCAACTGCGCTGTTTTGTCTAGGGCTCTATCATAGTTAGATGTTTTTCCAAATTGGTGTTACTAAATTGTTTTGCATGAAGCCCAACATGCTCATGCTAATCTGTTGTTAGATAAGGATCCTGACTTGTGACAATAGGGACTAATGCTTGATGTATTTCTCTGCTCAGCTTCATGTACTTCATCACATTGACGCAGCTGACTGTGCTATTGATTTGTACCATAATTTTAGAATGAGTTGCAGTGCAAGCTTTGATTAGATTGTGTTTCTTCCGCTGCATTAGGCAACCAGTGTTGTTTCTAGATTTTTTCATTTGATTTTGATATTAATTACATGACCTTAGCATTGTTAATGTAGGTAAATAAACATTCTAAACTTTTGCTAAAGGTGTGGTTAAATATGACTGAAAGGTCATGGTGCGTGACAATTACTGACTCCATTAATTACTGCCGTTATTGATTGCTAATGATTATTGATTATTGTGTATTGATAATTCATTAAGTACTGGACCTATGTTAAGAACATCTTAATTGCGCATCAAAAGGTTCATCGACCTATTCGCATCCCCTTATAAGTTTACTTATTAAGGTCAGGCGTGCTAACAGAAGTGGGTGTCCTACCACCGCTGCACTGAAGGAGAGGGAAGTGGGACAGTTCTATGGAAGGAAAGGGATGGGTACTCATTGGGGTGTTGCCCAGGGGATGAAAACCTCATAAAAAGAATCAGAAAGGACAGGATGTTTGAAACTTTGAGGGTTAATGGCTAACTGCTAACACACACATTGTGACTCTGAGGGGCAGATTTAAGAGTCTCTCGTGCCTCCTCACACCACATTAGCAACATTTTGTTTAATGCTAATGTGGTCCAACAAGGCTGAAATCAAGGTGCCAAATTTACAAAGTAGCACAATGCATGCATTGCACCACTTTGTAACCCTTTGCTCTGCATTATGCCTGTGCCAGGCATAATATATGCAAAGGGGGCATTTCCCCAATAGGGGGGGGGTGTTGAAAAAATGGCGCAAAGAATTAAAAGCGATTTCTTTGCACCATTTATCCTGCACTTTTAGCGCCTGCTCAGAGCAGGCATTAAAAAGAGGCACACCATTGCTTACAATGGGCCTCAATGGGCTTTGCAGGATTAGCGTCAACATTTTTGATGCTAATCCTGCAAAGCTCCGAACTAGTGTCAAAGTTTTGACACTAGTTCCCCTAACTACGACCATGGTGCGCCATATCTTACATTTGGCGCACAAGTGGTTGTGTTAGGAGGGTGCTAAGAGGTGGAAGAAAAGGGGTGCCCTGAATGTTCAGGGGTTTGCTAATAGTTGGAAATGCGTCACTCATTTCGAGTGTTAAAGGCATACTAAGACTCAGGTTATTATGTTCTAGGAGACACATATTCCTCAGGCCAAGAGATGGGGGGGCACGTGGAAACAGTATTGCTAGATCCATCATAACTTGTATTCACATTCTTCTGCAGCTTAAACGACCACCATTATTTTTACGGTGATGATGAGCTTGTAGATTGTGAAATAAGAGGTAGACATCAAAGGAAGATTGATCTTGGCCTTGGCTCATGCCTTCATAGACACGATATATTTTACATTGCTGTCTTTTTATTGCCATTCAGAAGCCTATCCTGGGACATTAATTCAATAGAAGGCTGTGCTGGCTGCTTTTCTCCAATATTATCTCCTGGGTGAATTTTATTTTTACTTTGAGTCTTGATTTATCACGTTTCTGGCAATGGGCTAGAAGGTGGGTTGTATGCCATTTATAGAAGCTGATGCAGGGTTACAAATTAGCAGATTTATAGCAAGAACAATATCCCTTGAGATGCCAATATACTTATAAAAGTTTCAGACTGGAACTGAAGCTAGTTATAGTTAGGTGAAAAGTTCAGTGACAACATAACGTTTTAAACAAAACAAACCTCTAAAATTCACCAGTTATGGGCAGCTCTACTAACTGTAACTCTTGCCATAAAGTAGCTATAACTCACATCCTTGCCATGCACAGCATCAATAACGTCATTTCAGATGTTGCAGTGATGCCTTCATGGATATCACAGAACATGTCACAAGTCTTTAGCAGGTCATTAGCAGTGCATGTTGAGGGTGAGAGTTATAGTTACATTAAATCATGAGTTATAGTTACAAGACCTAATTATAACTATGAATTTCAGTATTTCTTTTAGTTAGAGGGGTTTAGGAAGGGACTTTGCTTACCAAACACACGAGTAAACCCATTACTTTACTCTGGGGGGAGGGGAGAAATGTACCTTACACTCGGAGTTTGTGAATACTGAAAGTAGTAAACTTACTCCAAAGTGTAAACGTACTCAATTTTTAAGTTATATTTGAGAAACAGGCTCACAGTCTCTCTGTATGGATATTAAAATGCTATTCAGGATATGAGTATGTACTTAGTTATAAACCTATGGGGCCTTTGCTTTCCAGGCCCTGGGCACCTCTAGTGGACTTTACTAGGGACTTACTGGTAAATCAAATGTTCCAATCATGGAGAAACAAATCACCAAACTAATTTAGACAGAGAGCACTTGCACTTTAGCACTGGTCAGCAGTGGTAAAGTACCCAAAGCCAGCAAAAACGAAGTTCAGCACAGGATCAAAACAGGTCAGAAGCCAAAAAGACAGGGGAAACCACACCAAGAGCTGAGAGGTCTAACAGTTAGGAATCAAAGTTACTGTGGATGGTTTCTATCTTGTTGTGGAGGTGGTCTGTGAGAGCATCGCAGAGTTCTTGTGAGGGCAGAGTGGAGTTCTCGGTGGCTGATGGGTGGCAAACTTTTTGACAATGGTGGTTTGGCTGGTGGTCTTCGCAATCTGGCAGGTCAGGGCCTCTTTGTTTGCAGCTTTGTTCAGGCAGTGGTAGTTGTTCAGGGCCATTTTGAAGTTGGCTCGGTCTGCATGTTTCTTGCTGGTGTGACATCTTCTCTCCAGTTGTTTGCATCTGCGCTTTGATTTGCTGAGTTCCGGGCTGTACCTGCTGACTTTCTTGGTAGTTCTATGGGTCTTTGCTGGTTTGGTCGGGGCAAACAGTCTGGTGGTGCTGATGATCCAGTCGTTAAAGTTCTGTGCTGCCTGATCCAAGTTGGTGGCGACATTGGGCTGTGAGGTGCTGAGGGCGTCGGTGCATTGCAGCTGAGTGACCTTGGTATAGCTGTGGGAGGGGATGCGGAGGTGGATGGGGGCGGTGGGGACCTCTATTGAGGGTGAAGTGTACGTTGTAGTGGTCTGACTTGGTGAGTTCCGTGGTGTGGCTGTAGCTGATTCTGTTGCTGGACGTGAAGATGGGGGTCCAGGGTGTGTCCTGCTTTGTGCGTGGGCCCAGTAACCAGCTTCTTGAGGCTGATGTTGTCCAGTCTTTCCAGCAGGTTGGTGGTAGTTGATGTCTCCCAGGAAGATGTAGTGTTCGGATTCAATGGCGGAGTGATTAATTCAATGATGGCGACGCATAGGCTGGTTCTTGGTCCTGTTTGTCTGTATGGGAGGGTTCATTCATTTGGTTATGATGGGTGTGGTGTTATCATTTGTGATGATGCAGGTGATTCATTCCTTGTGTATAATTGTGATGCTACTTCTGTGTGCGGTCGCAGTGTTTCATTTTGTAACCGGGGGATGTTGCTGTGGCAATGTCCAGGGCCAAGACTGGAGTGAGCCAGGTCTCTGTGATGAAGGTTATATCAGGGGCAAGGGTGGAGATGATATCCCAGACTTTGGTTGCGTATTTGCAGAGCAGTCTGGCATTGAACAGGATGCACCTGAGTTGTTCTGAAGCTGCCTCGGTCGGCTGGAGTGGCAAGGCATTGGTGGCAGTGATGGAGGTCAGTCTTGAGGTGGAGGAGTATCGGCAGTGGGTGCAGGTGCATGGTCCCACTGTGTGGCAGGGTGATGCCAAGCAGTAGTTGTTGTATCCGGAATCACCAGCATGGAGATCCATAGAGGAGTATCTGTGGGGATGAGTAGGGCCAGGGTTCCTGGCGCTGGGCACGGCGTGCCAACAGCCCATAGTCCTGGGAGTTGGGAGGGGAAGGCAGGATGGCGGGAGGATGGCGGGTGGGGAAGTGAAAAAACAGCTGGAAAATTTGGCAGGAAAAAATGGACAAACACAGTACAGGCAACAACAGGACACAGCAAGGAGGCAAAACAGAACGGGGCAACTAAGGGTCTAGAAAAGTGAGACTATAAATACATTATGCAGAAAAACACGTAAACAGTTACAGTGACAGCAATTACACAAGACACTGAGACAGTCCAGTTGGACCGTGGGATTGAACCGGCGGCCTAATGTGCTGCAGCTGGGCAGCAGACATGAGCGGCAAGGGAGAGGCAGCGAGGAGAGCGCTGAGACCGGGGTCAGAAGCTACTCTATATACATTATATATATATATATATACATCAAAACAACTCCCTTTCAGGGTTAGAGTGACGCATAAATTATGCAAAAAAGAATAGAGAACTCTGGGTAGTTCCCAAGTTTAGGTGGAGAGCAGCTCTAGTAAGGAGCACCCTGCAACACCAGAGACACTCTAGATTTGCTCACCTCATATGTCTGTTTATCTAGCAAAGTTTTTAAGCATTGGATCAGCACAGTCCTATCCACGTCGAGCTAGATAGTGACAAAGTCTTTTGCCATTTGTACAGCAAAGTCTTTAAGCGTAGGTTTGACACAGTGTCAACCTTGCCGAGCTGTGAAATGACAAAAACCATTTACCACTCCAGGCACAGTATTACAGCTTTGGACTGGTAAAGTACCGTCCAAGCCAACCTGGAATGAGTAAAAGCAACCCCTGACACGTGTTTCACTCTCATTAGAGCTCATCAGAGAGGTTTAGCTTTGTCCCGACACAAGGGAGCACCCAGTATAAGTCAAAACAAATCCCTTTCAGGGTTAGAGTGACGCATACATTATGCAAAAAAGAATAGAGAACTCTGGGTAGTTCCCAAGTTTAGGTGGAGAGCAGCTCTAGTAAGGAGCACCCTGCAACACCAGCGACACTCTAGGTTTGCTCACCTCAAATGTCTGTTTATCTAGCAAAGTTTTTAAGCATTGGATCAGCACAGTCCTATCCACGCCAAGCTAGATAGTGACAAAGTCTTTTGCCATTTGTACAGCAAAGTCTTTAAGCATAGGTTTGACACATTGTCAACCTTGCCGAGCTGTAAAATGACAAAAGCCATTTGAGGTGAGCAAATCTAGAGTGTCGCTGGTGTTGCAGGGTGCTCCTTACTAGAGCTGCTCTCCACCTAAACTTGGGAACTACCCAGAGTTCTCTATTCTTTTTTGTATAATATATATATATATATATTTTTATATATATATATATATATATATATATATATATATATATATTTATCTGCATTATATATATATATATAAGAAAATGAGAATGACGTTATACTTAGTTGTGGAGGTAAAGCAAAAACGGATGTTTAAAAACTTAAAAAACCTCTGAAATTTACCAGTTATAATTTACTAACCTTACTGCAGCTTGCACCCCCGCGATGCACTGCTTAGGACCTCTAAATATTACATCACTCATGAAATTTTCAAATACATGATTGATGACATCACTCGTGACCTCTCAAATGACATAACTGATTTGACAAATTCTGTATAATTTCATTCAGTAATTTTTTCTGTTTCAGCATCAGACCTTTCCTATTGATATTGAGATGAGAAACCTATATTTAGCTCCCATAATTCCTTTTTCTTGGCCACCACTTGACAGTTCAGCGAAACTTTCCAGGAAGTAGGTAAGGTAGCTGAACTTTATTTTTGGAAAGTTTTGTGAGATTCCTTAATCGGTGCCCAAGTTATTTGCCAAAACGCTCTTCCTTTCAAAACTCTGATATAACTATAACTACACAATGGCACATGCCATTGTGTAATATATATGTATATATATATATATATATATCTATATATATATATATATCTATATATATATATATATATATATATAGATATATATATATGCTTAGGAAGTTATAGTTAGGACCTAGTTTCTATAGAAAAAGGGTTTTTTACTTGTCTGTATCTTTGGTGCTGGTTGATGAATCTTCATGACATTTTCAAAAACATTTGCCAGTCACGTCAGCTGCTGTCTGGAAAGATTCGGAGTGATACTTAAGCAAGGGCAGAGAAAAAGAGGAGGGTCCCAAAATGCATTTTCCCCATTAATTTTCCATAGGGATTTTTAACAGAGATAACCACTGAACGGAATTACACTAAATTTGGCAGAAGGTAGCTCTTGGTCCAGAAAGCAACTTTTTGTTATTTGATGTAAATTTGTTCAGTAGTTTTTCAGAAATTAAAGAAAATCCAAATTTGTATATATAGGGACACAAAGGATTTGTGACCCCTCCCGATCTCGTGCAGAGATGTGGTTGGCTGCCAACACTTTAACAAGGAAGTGTTGGCAGCCATGTCTGGGCCCCGCTGCCCTGGGGACCACCACCTTCCGGGACACTGAAGAAAAACAATGCCTGGGTCCACGAGCCCCCCGCAGCCCAGAGACCACCAGCTTCCAGGGCATTCATTAAACGGTGTGCAGGGGCCCTGGGGACCACCACGTCCCCGGGCACAAGGGTAATTTAACATGGGGGGCTGCCCAGCCCTCTCAATGCCACAGGGACACCATCTCCCTGGGGCTATACCCAGGGGGTCCGTTTCTGACCTCCTGAAGCCACAGTGTCCACCACCTCCTGGGGGCTATGCATGTGGGAGGGGGGCATGCAGCCCCCCTCATGGAGCCACTGATGGCCCTGGGGACCACCAACCACCAGGGCCGGCTCCTGCTGTGTCCCGGGGTGCCCCCCCCTGGACATAGCTGTTTGATTTTGCTTTGGAGGAGCTTTGACAGCTCCCACCAAGCAAAATCAATGAAGCAAACAGCTCCCCCTGTCAGAAAGTGGACTTTTCATTTGTCTTCCCTGCGTGCAAATATGCGTGCAGGGAAGACAGATTAAAACATTGCTCCCACAAGCAAGGAGCTGCTATTAAAAGCAGCTCCCTGCTTGTGGGAGCAATACCGGCTCACACAGGATGTGTGTGTGGGGGGTGGTTAGTATCATTGGGGCCTTGAGGCTATCCCCACAGTCCTGTCACGTTCTCTCTCTCTTTTCTATCCCAATATGGGATGGAAAAGAGACAGAGAGATTGTTGCTACATGAACTCTCCATGCATTGACTTCAAAGAGTTAGTCTAGGAACATGTGTGGTTAAATTTGTATGCAAAGCAGAACAGTCACCTGTTGCCTAATGATTAAGATCACAGACCCTCACATTGACAGTTGAGGGTTCTACTCAAGGTGTGTCTGTGATCATTTCCCTCCTTTAATTTCTTTTGAACTTCAAAAGTATAAGGATCATACTGAGAGGTGATCTCACTGCTTTTAATTGACAAATACATGTTTCTTTTCTTTTGTCCAGAAATAGCTCATTCTAAGTATAGCACCCATCATAGCATAAAAAACTCTTTCTCTCTTTCACTCTCTCTCTCTTTCAATCTCTTTCTCCCACTCACACACCCACTCAGACCCTTACGCACCCACTCACAGACCCCCTCAGACCCTCATGCACCTATCCTCACACCCAGAGAGACAGGATGCAGGCCAGGCCCTATTGCCAACTACTGCGGTGCACAGTCAGAGGCCTGCGTGGCGGTGGTTGGATTAATGTATAGTAATGAAAATTGCTTTACGTTAAAACAACCATAGAAATTCACTGAAAAAAACAAAGGTTACAGGGACACCTCATCTAGGCAGCTCCGCTCAGCTCAACTGGCCCTCGCTAACATACCCAGGATTCGGAAGAACATTGCTGGAGGAAGATCCTACTCCTACCTCGCTGCGCAGACCTGGAACACGATGCCTCTCCACCTCAGGCAGTCCCCATCAATGGCTCAGTTTAGGAAGGACCTCAATACCTGGCTCTTCGACTGACTCCTGTCCCTTCCTAGAGCCTTGAGACCCTGTGGCTCATAAGTTGTGCTCTATAAATGTTGCTGATTGATTGATTGACATTATAGTTAGGAAATGAAATTAAAACAAGACAGAAATTCACCTTAAAAAAACCAAAGGCTACAGGGAAGTTATAGTTAGACTCACATTTTAAACGTACTAAACCATATAAATTCACCAGTTATAGTTAGAGTTATCTCAAGTAACTAAAACTTGTGCCCTAACATAACTATAACTCATGCCCTCACCATGCACTGCTAATTACGCCACAAATTATAGCACTCATGACATATTTGATAACATCATTGTTAATATCATTGTAATATTTGCAGTAAAAATTTTGACAAATTCTGTGCATGGCGGGGGCACGAGTTAAGTTACCTTAGGGCACAAGTTATAGTTACTTGAGATAACGCTAACTGGTGAATTTCTATGATTTGGTACGTTTAGCTTAACTATAACGTCCTGGTATCCTTTTTTTATTTTTTATTAACTATAAATATATATATATATATATATATATATATATATATATATATATATAATAATAATAATATGTTCTACACATGTGTGTAATGTCTCAATACCAATAAATAGATAAACAGACACTTCAGAGTATTGTGGGTGTGTTTATGGTCGTCTTATTCGTCCTGCATTATGGAATGTTAACATGTGGCTGATGCGTTGAAGTCGGTGGCCAGTACCGATCTACAGACTTGCGTGAAGTCTCCCCAAAAAGCTGTTTATTCCATATGAACCTGCGTCAACGTGATCATGACACGACCTTGGCTTGTGTTTGCTGTAACAGCTGACACCACGCTGGGTGTTTGTGTTGGTCTTTCTTTGCTCCAGGAGACAGCTTGAAAACACAAACACACATATACATCGCCAAGCGCACCTATACACACAACTAAACCCTCACCCACTACCCCTCATGCAAATTTGCACTTTTGGCTTTTCAATGAAAATAGCTCCAGCAATTTGAAGGATGAAGAGCTTTCCTATTTTGTCTCAAACGGCCTGCAAGTGCGAATTTTCTTTTCTGACAGTTAGTTTCAGGACGCCATGACCAAAGGCAGAGCTTTTGGTGTCTGTCAAACTCAAATGATTGACTTATAAAATTGACCATTTATCATCTCCGACTTGCATCATTTATCAGACAAAGTGCCCTGGCATCTGTCAGGTCTCAAAACCACGGAACAGAGATGCACTAAATCACAAAAAGTATCCAGCCTGGTACATGCACTTTCTTTATGTTCAAGTTTGGTGTCAATTGGTTCCGCAAATGCTGCTGCAGCTAAGAGCAAAAGTTCTGTGGACTTTTGTATGGAAAATGCAACTTTTAGGGACTCTCTAATTTACCACTCTACCACTCTTGTTCACTCAGCATTAGGGCCAAATCTTGACCCAATTATTTTTCGGTCACAAATACTGGCTATACTCAGCTGCTACTTTATTGGGCAGAGGATGAGGAGAAATGCCATGGCCTAATCGTAGTGCCCGCTGGTCATGTCCAGTCGGCACTGGTGTCCGGGGTTGAATCGAATTCAAAGTATTAAAGTATAACTTCCAACACCCTAAACAACACTTTTGGGCAGATCACAAGGAAAATTGTATTCCTATTCTTCAACCTTGTGAAGCTGTGCTGAGTCACATCAGGCACTTTCGGTGGTGTGTTTCTCGATAGATTGACCGCTCTGTAAGTGCAACCCTTGTGCTTTCACTTGGGTTGCGGCGTCTGGTGCTTCGCTCGGATGGTTCTTTTTACCCATGTTCTGGTAAGTGTTATTGTGTTTCCTGTATATTTTGTTATTACCACGTCTAAGGTTTCTCTGCATTTACCTGCTTCCGCTCACAGTGTTTTCTTACACCTGTCCTTCACCACTTATTATGTTTTCTGTATCTGTTTGTTACTGCCTTTATAGTTTCTTTGCATTCAACTATCGCTGCCTTTAGCTTTATCGTTCAGTATATCTCATAGCTCTGTGTTGGCTTGTAGCGTGGTACCTCTTTTGCGGTTACCAGCAGGTTCTTGCCCAATATTACATAAATGTCTCTGTAAGGCCTTCATCTTTTTTTAAAGCATGGCACTGGCTGGGGTGGTGCTTTGACTCCACATACGGCCAACGTTGATCTTCACTTCAGCTGAAGCACATGTACAACGTGTGAGCAGTTTGCTGCGCTAATTGCAAACTCTCTGGGAGAGTGATGTTCATTCTACAGGTTACGTATCCCCTATCTTAATACCATTTGTAGTGTCTTCCCCAGCCTTGGTACTCTTAAATGAATATGCTACACATGGAGCTTGGTCCTACACATTTTTATTCTTCTGTGTGCAAATGCAAACAACATTATAAAACTGAAATCTAGGCACCACACCCAAACACTCACGTCACAGTTCTACTGAGTCCTTCTGGAACTAAAAGGGTTCTGTCTTTACTTCTCACACAACATTATACCGGCTCTACTTGAATCCAGTTCACCCCACTAGCTCAATCCACTTAAAACCCCTCCACCGTGTTCCACCCCACTCTATGCCACTCCACTGCACTTTCTGCCACTGACCTCTACTCCCCTCTACTCCACTCTGACACTCTATTCCCCCTACTCCACTCTATGCCACTCTACTCCAACAAATCCACTCTACCACACTTTACTCCCCACTACTCCACACTATGCCACTTCACACCACTCTTAGCCATGCTGAACAGCAACCACACTGGTGCACATAATTGCTAAAATACATTGCCAAAGCCAATAGCTCTCGCTTAGGAGAGACAGTTGGCTTTCCCAATGCTTGTTATGTGAGCTCCGGCTGGGTTGCCATCAAGTTACACAATCTAGGGCTTTATGTGCAAATACATTTGGTAAAAGTGGTCTCAATTTGCACACCGACTTTTACCAAATACATTGGAATTTCCGAATTGACCTATCTGTTCTAATTAGTTGGATCGCAATATACCAAATCATAGTGTGTTGCAATTCGACCCACCTCATGAATATTAATGAGGCAGGTTGCAATTTGTGGCCCACTATGATTCACTGCTGTCACATACAGCCATATCCGTGATTGCTTTTAAATAAAGCCATCATTTGTTTTAAATGCAGCCAGATTTTGGGATGCAATAAAAAATTATAGAGCACTGTGGACCAATGCCTACTCCTATAAAATGTTTTTTTCAACATTCAAAAAGGGGAATGGGTCCTTTGGGTACCTGTTTGCAAATGAGGTACCACCTACTTGAGGTGTTGGTAACTTAGCAGTGGTCTGTGGCTGCAAATGTGGTTGCAAACCATTGGTACATACTTTAAAGAATCAATTGGAAGGGATGCCTTAGAAATGCCCTAAAGCTATTCTGAGGTTGCAACAGCTTTGATGTTGCCAACTTTACCTTTAGACTGCAAACTGTTTTACACATCTCTATATCCTTCTGATGGCAAGGCAGGCTGCAGTGGCTGAACAGGGATCCCCAACTTGGGTGCATTATTTTTCCTTTCACACAGTAACTCCAACCAGGACAGACCTGCAAAAAATGACTGCTGTGATTAGATCTTCAGATAAGCTTGCACTGTGTCCTACTTCTCCGTGAGTCATCAAATTGCTAAGTCCCAACTTTATAAAATAATTAATAAGATCCTCCTGGATCCTTCAAGATTCCCAAATATTTCAGGAGATTTTGGGGGACCCAGAGCATGGGTTTTAGGGTAAGACGGTAGCTACCCCTTTTCTCCAGGGCTGCAGTCAAAGATCCGGTCCTATGTAGCCATTCTAGCTCCACTTACAAGAGTCATCTTGACTTTCATCACCCTGGGGGCTCCAAGATCCCTTGAAAACAACCGTCAAAGATCTGCAATCAAGCATAAGAAAGTTTCAAGAATTCAGTCTTTCCCAATGCAAGTATACAGAGACTGATAACAGTTGTCTTCACCTTGACAGCTACAAATTGAGTCAGTGTTTCACATTTTGAAGAACTGGACAACTCATGTTATAGTAATAGCCAGCAATGGTTGATTGAAATCTCACAGCCTATCCTTGATAAGTTCTCATGCTGTTCCATCTTTGACTTTTCATCACTTCATATGGTTTAAAGACAAAGCTATCCCAGAAATTACTATTCTGAGAAAGCAAGAGGATCAGGGATAGGAAGTTCTCAACCTTTAATTTTATGCCATATCTCTTTTTAATGCTTTGATATCATTAGACGTTCTGTATTTATTGTCTTTGCATGACCTGGGGAGTGCTTTTTGGAAGGTTTTGTCTCTGCATAATAACACAACATCTCACCACTTACACAAAATTTTGAATCTCAACATTCAGAACTCCTTTCTACAGACTTTGGGGGAGCAGGGATGGGTGGTCAGCTTGTTCCCTTATTACATTTGTCATTTACAACCCTGTCAGTTGAGCCTTCAAGTACCTAACCCCATCTTTGTTCAATTGGTGAGCCTTCAAGTCCCTAACTCTATATTTAATTAATAGTTTTTTCTCCTGTGTCTTCTTCAGGCCTCTTCAACGAGGCTGTGAAATTATATTTTCCTCAGATGTGGTGAACTTGCTAACTCATGCAATGGTATAAATAATAAAACATGGTGACCAAGATTTTTCCAAGGAAAACTGAGGTTATTGATGCAATACCTAGAAATTATAGGGACGGTGGTTAGAGTGTGCTCCCACCAAACCACGGGTGTGTGTGTCACCCTAATTTCTATTGAACAAGATGTGCCTCATCTCTTACACAAGTTCATAAAATATTAATTAACTCTGGCAGAGACAGGTCACATTTTATTTTGGACTAAGACTGGCCTCATAAAGGGCCCCCATTATTTGAGGTGATGACCTTTAATCCTGTCTTTACCACAATAATCATCACATAAAAAACACCTATTCATTGTACTCAGTGACCACGCCTTATATTTTCCCTCCTAAGATAAAGGCTACCTAGCTTTTTATACATCCTTCAAAGGCCCTTCTCTACTCCTATTTGCTCCAGTACGTCAAGTTATCTCTCACCTCTTTGTAATATCAGGCAACAAATCTAAGACTGCATAAGTAATACCCATGGAAGATGTTTTCATTCATACCACACCTTATTTTTTACACACATTTTTGGGTGGGTGTTCTTTGTGTTTATAAGGGAATTATTTGTACTTTGGGTACCTAAGCATAGTGCATCTGGTTCAAACAATCCCAGAGATGCATACATGATTTTAAAAAATGGCAGAGCCGGGGCACATTCAGTATCTTAAAAACATTGATATCCGTGTTATTCTTCTTTCTACAGTATATCTGCAAAATACCAATAGCAATATTGTTCATGTGACATACATTGCATGACCATGCGAGACACCTTGTTGGTATACAATGAGGATGCGTTTTAATTTTAACTGAAGTAGCTCACGTCTCAAGAAACTAGTACTGGAAATATCAGACAGGGAAAATATTTTCCAAATAACAACCCACAGTAGTAAGGTCAGCAGGTTCTACGTCCAAGCCTTCTATATGCTCAGAGCATGAATACACAATCATATAAAAGGATGAAGTCAGAAACCCAAAGTCTGCTCTTATCCTGTCCACCAGTACGTTATCCAGAATTACCCAGAATCATCTTGATTTCTTCGGGTTGTCCTGTTAACAGCTTTTGTATTAGGTGATTCTCCACCTTCTAATGTGTCCTATGCATAGCCCATAGAGCTTGGTCTTTAGCCATAGCAGGGCTTTCTGGAGCGTAGCCAACTAGTTATATCCTGTAAAGTGAAAGCCATAATGTAGATTTAAGCCAGACTTGTCCAGCTAGCTTTCTCTTCAATGCTTCTCAAGGTGCCTGCCATTCTCCTTAAAATGTCTTGCTACCAGGCCTTTGGACATTTACTGTTTCTGATTTATTGTTTTTTCTATGATTTCACCTGCTTTAAAGCCAACACTTATGATCCATTCATCATTGGTGGAGTTCCATCGTAAGCCAACAACTGCTAAGCCCTTTTTTTTGTTTGTTTCCGCACCCCAGTGTTTGGGGACTGTATCATGAGCTGTCTCAGCTCGGGGGTCAATGCAGCCTTGTAATGCTTTGATCCCTTTTCCATCCATTCCTTCACAACATGCATTTAGTGACTGCTCCATCATGTTGATTGCTCTGTCACTAGATCACTCTTTTGACATTTACATTTTGACTGCCTCAAATATATCTCCATATTAGCAACATCAACCTCATTCTCCAAGTATGTAAGCCTTTAATTTGTACACTAATTCAGTTATACCGACACCCCAACAAAAACACCACTGGTGATGCTACACCATGTAATTGAATACAAAGGCCATTCTTACAATCCTACAGCAATAACTGTTGTTTGATTTGATCCTGTGGCCCAAACGTGGTGATGACCTTTTTTTAGTCAAACCCATTATGACTTTCATCTCCATAACATGGTAGTGTATGATGTCTTCACAGCGGCGTCCAAACACTGAAATACTGACTTATCTGACTTAGGAGGTGATGGTACCAAAGCTTTTTCTTGAGCTGACATCCTAAGTGAAGTCTACTCTCTGGCCATATTCTCCTTCCCATCACTTCAGATGACATCTAAGACCACTTCTGTTCAGGTTTCAACCACTGTCTTCATCAGTGTCATACTTCACGTGATTTACATAAGATTAGCACAAAATAAATACTAATAATCTTACAATACTGAGGTCTGTGTGTGTTCTCATTCTGAGGGTTACGGATTGGGTCCCTTTCCTATACCTATGTTGACTGTGGCATGATAGACATATTCTATGAATTTCAACCGAAATACATTTCTCCAGTTAAACGTAATAAAAAATAATTTTGGGAAAAAAGTCAACCTATGTTATCCACTTCAATGATGACACTCTAAAGGGCATGCATGAGACACTTAGTAATAGTGGGCTGTGCTCACTTACATTGACATATCTTTGTTCCAACTCCCAGCCTCGTAGAACAAATGCAGAATGTGCCTTCCATTTCATGCATGTCTAATTAATTGAAAGTCAGGATGGTTTTTGTGCCAAGAACTACATTTTATTGAAGCCCTTATCACCTCTTTATTTCCATTCTAGCAGGCCCATGATGGGTGTAAGAAGCAGCATATCTCTGATTGGCAGGTATGAGCTTCATTTTACACGAGGCATGTGCTCATTGGATTGTCTTTGAAAACGTCTGTTTGTTCACTCCAGTCTTGGTCATTATCATTAACACAGTATGTCGGCTTGTCTGACTCCCCACTTCCAGTGCCTGCTTATTTTGTGTGCATCTTTGTTTCAGGGCTGACAAAATGCTTACTGCTTTCCTGTTTACGTTATATCCTGATTTCTCGAGTTTCCACTCCTTTCTGTTGATTCCCTTTTCTATGTCTGTTTTTCTATGCCTTCTCTCTTACTTCCCAATGTCCTAGTGTTCTACGTTCCTATCTCTTGCCTCAGTTTGCATCTTCCTAGTGTGACGAGTTTGCTTGCTTTCTTGTGAGTGCTTAACTAAAATTTGATTAATTATCTTCCTGTTCAGCATGTTTCCTCATCTATCATGGCTGTGCTTAAGTTCTAACTCATTTGCTATTACAACTTTGAAAGATCCTGTGTGAGAGTCAGGATACCAACTTAGGTGGTGTTTCTCATTCAGCGTGAATATTGTCTTCATATTACATCTTGTAATATCACATAAGTTATCGGATCTACCGAGGTTGCCTTTGCATGTATATCCTGTATGCTATTTTGCAGACAGTATCTGTAACAGTAGTTGTAGACAAGGAGCTTAGTGAACTCCACTTTGTGCAGTGCTTTAGCCTCAGATCTCCCTTAATATTGATGTTGTATTGTGCATCTATGGCACACCATTGTCGTTATTCTGTATGCTGAATTGTCTCACATTGCAAACCTGCTCTTTTTGAGTACTGCCTTCCTTTGCTAACTATTTAGGACTTTCTTTCTTGTTCACCCCTGGCTCCTGGTATGATTTTGTGCAGTTTTCTCTTGGGATTGATTTTTTTTCCTTTAGTGTTTTTTGTTACACCTTCTAGGCAGACCCATGAGATTTGTTATGTTATGACCAACTTTATAGCTCATTTCTGTCACGTGTATGACAACATTGTGTTATCGGAATGTGGGTGTCCTTTCCATGTGCTCTGGGTTTGTCATTGCTTTTAGTCAAGTGGTATTACCCAACAGAGTTGTTTTTGCTCAGTGCTGATCTGCCATTTCAATGTGATTGTTTTATAATAACGTGTATATTTTAATAGGAATTAAGATATGTCCTGGCCCTTAGGGATTTTTGTAGAGTTCTATGCCTAGTGCTTCAAGAGTTCATGATAGGAAGCTTCATACTGGGTCGTTGAATTTTAAGCACAATTGAAGTACTGTCAAAATTGCTAAATCTGGGAATCTTACTTAGTCATTATAGCTTGCTGTCAAGGGCAATAACAGTTGCACCAGGCAAAAGCCTATAATGAAGGTGCGGGCTTTTAACAACTCTTATAACCTGGGGAAGAAGGGTAATAAGTCTATTAAAATGTTCACTCAGTGGGAGTAGAATACTATACATCAGAAGGGGAGAAACAGAAAGACAAACTTTAGAAAGTTGCAAACATTGGAATGTTAGAGCAGAAGGGCTGTACCAGACATACTGAGCCACTTCATTGTCTTCAATGGAGCTCTTAAGATTCCAGTGCTCTATTTAAAAGTAACAAAAAGTAACTCTACCTTCTTCAATGTATTACAGGGAAGGCAGAATACCTTATCAAATGCAACTGTCATTATCCCTGCAAATATTAAAACGGGTATGTCCGATATATTTTTTCTCAGCTACACAATGACGGTATCTGCTGTAAAGAGTTGTTTCATATTACTGTGCAAGTAATGAGTATTTAGTTGATGTGGAAATGTTATCAAGAAGTTATTATTGCTCCTAGAATGTACATTCCTTTGCTGTCATCTGTTCAAATATAAAAATATGTAAGAGGGGTCTGCTGACTCAGTGGATTAATTCATCCACACCAGGAATCCTTGGCTAAGCTCACTGTCACAATATTAATTCCTGGTGGGTCATCTCAACATTTCATCCTTTTGAAGTCAAGAAATTTAGTTCTATTGCATTGGGTAACAAACATCTCTTATTCTGCACTGAAATCACCCAAGGGTTGAAAGTGAACTTTACAAATCCACGTTATGTTTTAAGAAAAATATAGTGCAAGGGAGTAACTGGTTGTAAAATTGTATCCATTTGTCCAAAACACCTTTTAATCTTTGTCTGAAAGCTATTGAGAGGAGGGGATTTAATTGTTGTCTGGTGGGTGGGAGGTAAAGGGAATGGTCAGTTTTGTAAGCTGACCCTTAGGTAGAATGGACTTCAAGAAAGAAAAGCCAGACTTTGAGTAGTGAGGATTTATTGGTAAGTAATCTGTACTGCTGTTTAGTCCTTGCTTCTAACCCAAAGTGATTTCCAATTATCAAAACATGTCCAGGAGGTACAGGGAAGGCTGGGTCTAATGGGCCCCAATTGTGGTGGTACAATTCTTTTATCACTTGTGTTCTGGGGTCCATCCTACTATGGCTGTGCGGCCAAGTTCAACTGTTCCTGCACAAAGGCGAGGGCAAGCTGTCACAGGCTTCCAGGTTGGTGGTGGGCAGTAGCAAGAGCTCAGAATGCAACAATCACCAAGCAGACAGTGCTTGTCCTATAGCAAAAGCAAGAACGTCAATCACAAAGAACTAAATACAACATAATTCAATTTTGGTAGGTGAGTACAGGGTTGTATCCCTGGTGGTATTCCTCAGAAGGCGCTACACCTTCTTGCTCCAGTACCCTCTCCCTACCAGGGTAACCATAGGAGCTACAGTTCTCAGTATCTGGTGACAGACACGTGAACTAAATACAGGACCAGATTATATCATTATGACAGCTGTGGTGCATCTACATCAATGTCTGGTTTAATTTAGGCAGAAAGTATTGTTCCTTTGTGCTCAACTTCCTTGAAGCCCATTTCACTCCTTTTGCTCATGTTGCAGATGAAGCCTTTCCATGCCTATGCAATGTTTCTTGCAAAACATTTGCAGCGGTGCCTTTCATTTTTGTGGGAGCCTCTTTTTAGTGCTGATGTTTCTCAGTGAATGCAGCATGGCTAGTCTGTGTGTCCAGGCATAGTGTCTCCAGCAGTTGTAGCCTACCAGGCCAATTGGTTTCAAAACAGTGACTTTAAAGTATAGCCTCCAAGGCCATACAGGTTCACAGAGGTGACATGCAGTTATGGCCACCCAGGCTGATCAAGCTCACTCAGAGTATGTGCAGTTCTGGTCTTCCAGGCTGATCAGGTTCACAAATACTTTTTGTGCAGTTTTGGTGTCCCTAGCCAATCAGACTAACAAAGCAGCGACATGTCTTCTTAGTTTGCTGATGTTAGTGGCAGTGGGTGAGAATGGACATAGCCATGTCTGCTTTGGTACAGTCTTGGGGTACTTCTCCCGCAGGAACTGTGGAGAGAGACCAGGAGCCCCACTCAGGAAACAAGTAGTTCTTGGCTTTACTCCCTGATAGTGTCTACTTTGTATGGGTGCTCCACGCACTGAGACCACACCTGGCTTTTCCTCCTTTGACTATCACTTCTACAACAGTGTCAAGGACACTCCTTCCCTCTCTCATCAGACAGGCAGACTTTTAATCCCTGTACATACTTCAGGTGATGTCCCTCACAAATGGTATTCTGGCTATCGGACAGACTCCAGCCCTCCACAGAGTAGCTCTTTGAGTACTCTATTGAGCACTCCCTTTCTTGATCATCAAGAAGAACCTGAGACTGGAATAAAGTTGGTAGATCCACTGTCTCAAACTTCAGAACCGATTTTGGTATGTTCTCTTTTCAAGTGTCCTTCTCAGGTTGTACTGCAGACACAGCTTTTTGTAAACTGATGATTCTCGGAGCAGGTAGCATTAGGGTAGTCTCCAAACTGGAGCATCCACCACATGGGCACAATGAAGTGTGAGTTTTCTGCAACTAGTTGTTCTCAGTCTTTCTAAGGCAATAATTGGGGACAGGCTCAAGGGCAGGCCTGATCTAGCAACAGCCTCACATTGAACAGCAGAAAATGCAGTCCCAGCCTTCAACCTACCTGCAACCAAATGGCAGTGTTCAGGAAGAACTGATCAGCAGCTCTCATGCTAACAAAGTTTTCTTGGAATTTCTAAAGGGAGTCCTGTCTCCCTTCAGTGTTGTATCTCCTCCATCCAGTAACAGGAATGCAGGCAGTACACTTCCACTATACTGGAAGCTGTCCTCAACCTCCATCTTGTGCCATGCTAAACCAGGGGTATCAAAAATTGATCCCTCTGGCTTCAGTACTCAGATTCAAACCTAGAGTCCTGCTATAATATATGGATTACATGCATAATATCCTTACAAAGCAGAATTTTCCTGTATCTGTAATCAAAATATGTAGCACAACTGCTTTCAGACATTGGAACGCTTCCAGTGTCTCTCTTTCAATAACGTCACTAATGTCTGTGCAAAAGTAAATTATCTGAGTGGATAGTAGCCCACCAAAAGTAATAAAGACACTAACTTGTTCCCTCCGCTCAAAGGTTTCAGGAATGTAAACTTGAACTCAACCTCTGTTATTTATGGTATACAGCAGTCACACTTAACTTGAGTAAAATGTGTAAAGCATTGAGAACACTAAAACAGTGAAAAAGTCAAAAATACAATACAATAAAATTCCTACTACAATTTATGAAAACAGAGAAAAAGTGAATATGCAAAATTATACCAAAACAACAAAAATACATAAGGGGAACTAGAGATATGATTTTTTTTAAAGATTTAAGTGAAAATAGTGCCAACAAGCACAAAGTGCAAATAGTAGTCAATGTTTGCTGTAAACCAGGACCTATGCATGGTTTGACACCAAATCCGAAGGAGCGCTGGCCAGATACACTAAGAAGATTTGCCCCGCTAGGACTTAGAAGTTGAGAAGTTCAAAAAGGTTTCTAAGACCAAATCTCAAAAGGGACTTTTCCTTTTTTCTGAAGAAAAACTCATCTGTGAGGGAAAAACCTGAAAGTCTGTCCCACACCATAAAAGGGCCAGTCTGATACTTTTTACAGCCAGTCCCCTTGAAGTACTGGAGTTCTGGAGCGAAAGTATTTCAAAAAGATGCCAAACTTCTTTTTAGGACATCAAAGGGACCACATAGAGGCTGTCAGTCAGAGGGCAACAGCAAATTCCAGTCCAGGTCCACTTGCCACTGGCCTCCAGAGGGAATGTATGATGGAACAATGCATGCACCAACCACGCATGTCTGAACAACGGGGTCAGAACAACAACTGCGTTGTTTCCACGAATGCCTTTACCACGCAGGCCTTTACAATTATGTTTTGTTGTAAAGGCATGCCTCGTAAAGGCATGTGTGGAACGGCATGTGTAGTTTTCGCATGCCATTCCCCCACCTGCCCTAAAAATACAACTACCCAGAAAAAAAACCGCCCTAAAAATAAAACGACCCGACCCCCCAACCTGCCCAAAAAATAAAACTACCTGACCCCCCACCACCCCTAAAAATTAACCCGACACCCCCGCCCCCTGACCCATAAAATCTACCCTGACCCCAAACCAAAAATAAAATGACCTGCCCCTAAAAACTAAATTACCCCGACCCCCTACCCTGCCCTAAAAATAAAACTACCCCAACCCCCACCCCACCCACAAAATAAAACTACCCTGACCCCCCCACCCGCCCCAAAAATAAAACTACTTGGACCCTCCACCCACCCCTAAAAAACTACCCTGGTACCCCCACCCACCCTGAGCCCTAAAACCTCCCCGAACCCCCCACCCGCACTAAAAACAACCTACCCCACCCCCAAAAATACAACTACCCTGCCCCTAAAAGCAAAATTACCCCGGCCCCCCCACCCAAAAACCAATGACCCTCCCACTCCCAAAAAACAAACTACCCGATCCCCCACCCCCAAAAATCAAACCACCCCCAAAAAACAAACTATCCCAATCCCCTGACCCCAAAAATCAAACTACCCGACCCTCGTACCCGTCTACCCTAAAAAACAACCTACCCTGATCCCCCACTCCCAAAAACCAAACTACCCTGATCCCATCCCCAAAAACCAAACTACCCTGACCCTCCACCCCAAAACCCAAACTACCCTGACCCCTCCACCCCCAAAAACCAAGCTGCCCCAACCCCCACCCCAAAACCCAAACTACCTCAACCTCCACAAAACTAAACTACACCAACCCCCACCCCTTGCCCCCAAAAACCAACGACCCCCTCACCCCTAAAAACCAAAATATCCCGATCCCCCACCCCAAAAACCAAACTATGCTGACCCCCACCCCCCAAAAAACAAACTACCCCAATTCCCCACCCCAACACAAAAGTATCCAGACTCCCCCACACCCAAAACAAAACTACCCGGACCCCCCCACCCCTGCCCCCTGAAAACAGAATTGCCCCGATCCCCCCTTAAGAACAGAACTACCCCGATCCTCCCCCTTAAAAAAACAAACTATCCCGACCTCCCCTACCCAAAGCCCTTAATCCATCCCCGTCCCTAAAACCTACCCCAACCCTGCCCCAGCCCCACTTACATGACCACATCCTCTCCCGATGGGTACTCCCTTTTTCTCTGCCTTAACCGCGGATGTGCATTGTTCAGCACTTGTGTGGTTAAGGCAGAGAAAAAGGGAGTCGTTAACGCAAGTGTGGTTCCGCTTGCGTTAACAACAACGACGTAATTCCGGAGTCGTCATTCCGGATGCTTCATAGAAAGAACCTCTTCAGCTTTCTGATGTTCCTAGAGCCACCCAGGGGATCAGCCTTATGATACTTCAGGATCTTTCTATGCTGGGATTTTAAGTGGAAAGGGATCCAACCTCCTCAGGAGCTTCTAATGGGTCACAGATGCCAAGTGAAGGTTTAGTCTTCCTCGTATCCTTTTGCAAGTCTATCAGTGTTTTGATGGGGTGCATTTGTGTGCCACATTTAGTGCCTAGCACTATCTCATCAATGGGGTGTTTCCACTGCAGTCCATAATCAAGGGGGAACATTTCCGTTGGACAATATTACTCACCTCTTCATTCGTTCCTGCATGCCTTACTGCAAACAGACCCAAAATGCAATGTGTGAGGGCCTTTGTGAGATGGCAAAAATCTTCAGGCACACTAAGCTTGGGCTCTGAGGGATGGGGTGTGTGTGGACATGTCATAGGGAAATCACCAGTATCATCCCACATTTAACACTAAAATCCAATTTGAAAGAGGCACTGCACCCACAAACAAAACAGAGACAAATGTCTAGTAGGAGAAAATAATGGTGTTTCAGCAACCAAACAAGGGAAACACAAGAATTGTGTTGGCATCCTGTTCTGTGCCTTTTAAGTGTGTCCCAAGTGTTACATGTAGCTCAATAGATGTGTCAAGCAGAATTCGACAGTGTGGTGTCAAAAGGATTCCCACAGAGCTGACTGTGAAGATTATGTGAAGTTCAGAGGAATCATCTCTGCATTTTCAGTTCAGGCTATTAATTGCTCCTTGGAGGCATTTCACATCTCTTTCACACCTATTCCCAGGCTTGAGCTCAATTTTGGAGCTGGCAAAGCCTTATGCTAATTAGCCTTTTGACAGATCAGACAGGTAGAGGGTAAGTTTTTGAAAGTTACTTTTCCTTAATCTTTATTAAAAATCCAACCGCACCGTTGAATTGGATTTTTAATGATTATTAAAAATAGTAATTTAATTAACTTTCTAGCTTGCTCCTTTCTGAGATAGCAGTACTCATATTTTAATCTGCTTTCCTACATAGAACAACTAAGTCTCTCCAGTGAAAGTAGCTGTTATGGTCTTGTCACTTTAGGGACATGGTCATATTAATTTTTTACATGTTCTATTCTTAAATACCATGCACCCTACTTTGTGTGATTGAAGACTTACACGTTGCTGACATATTCATTAGGGATGTTCAAGGGTTTTTTAACAGGTCTCACTGCTGGGTTGCACTACAGCAGTCCGGCTACAATTATAGGCCTGAAGTTATGTTTCCCTATGTCACACTTTGGGATGGCACAATAAGTGCTGCAGTCCATGAGTGACGTTTAAATGTTCATGCTGTAGGTGCATTTCAACATCAAACAATATGGCATAATAGAAAAGGTAAGTAAGCCAATCACGGATTAGCAGGTCGATGTCTACATGTTTTAGGGGCCAGAACACATACACTTGGCACTGCACAACAGTTTCACAATGTGAATCGAAAATCCAGCAACAAAATGTAGCAAAGAATACAGGTGACAAAAAGGAGCATTTTCTCACAATGTCAAAACGCAGTTCTGAATAAAATACAGAAATTGAGCATATATTTGTTAGCATTAGTATTCAAACAGTTACCTCTCTTGGCCCTAACTCTGTCACATGATTACTCTAAGGAATTAGTGTGCTCGTGTTGGCATAGAATCAGACACAGCTCGTATGAAACAAGGATGTACTACCAGGAAACCCAGGAACACACAACAGTTCAGTAGGCCACACTCACTACCACACATAGAAAGGTCTGGTCAGACTTCAAATCACAAAAAATTGTACACTGTCACCACTGTGAGAACATACTTAGTGTACTTCACAGAATTCAATGCAGAATAACAGAGTCACATTGAATTTGGCATTCAGGGCAGGGGTACATACCTGTTCGCCCTGCAGGGGATATTCCCTGGTCTAACATTAGTGCTTTTAGCTACCTGCATCAGTGGAGACTGACTTCCTCTAGTGGGCGCATCCATTAACCTTTCTTTCATAGCCACACAATAGTGTTCTTGAAGTCAATCCGAGGCTGGTGAAAATGAGTCCCCATGGACTATTCTTTTCATTGTGGAAGTTCATGGCCATGCTTACGGATCTACTCTCCTCTCGCTAATTGCAATAGGTCAACCAAAAATCTCTAGATTACCTCAAATGGACTTTCTTTTACCAGGTGAATATGGTAGGTAACACCCCCTCGCTGCACTTTCCCTTTGCATGCTATTTGTAGAGTTCTGCTCCTTTAACCCAACCAGTGGCAGCCACCCACAATATCCACCTAATCTAATCATGCACCAAAGCAATTTACGTTAGAGACTTTGTATTTCTACGACAGAAATCCTACTGTTCCTGCAGGCTCTGCCATTCATGTCTGTGTGATGCCTTCCACGTTTTCACGTGCCGGCCTGCTAGTTCCTGTGTTAGGGGCTCCATCTGATTCTATAAAACACCCTGGGCAGACCTGAAGAACCCATCCACCTCTTTAACCTGCTTCATCGTGCCAGTGCTAAAAGTGGGCTTCTTTGTTTCCTCTTAAGCTAGCTACAGAGTTTAGCCTTTTGTTTCTTTGGCAAGCATGTTGAGCCTGCTTTCAGCCTGTAGACTTTACTCCCCAGGTTGGTATGTATACTATTACAGATCTCAGATAGGCTTTTACTTGCGCTTTTTAGGCTGCATCTGAATATCCGGCCTGTATTTATACTTTTTTTGCGCCGCATTTGCGTCGTTTTTTGACGCAAAAACGGCGCAAACTTGCCAAATGCCATTGTATTTTGTAGGTTTGCGCCGTTTTGCGTCAAAAAGCGGCGCAAATGCGGCGCTAAAAAAAAGTATAAATACGGGCTAGTGCGCTCTCCTACTGTTTAGTTCCTGTCAGCGTCTCATGCGAAACTCTTCAGGCTGGTGGATTCATCTCCTGAGTACATAGAAGGAAGTTGTAAGCAGAGAACCCCAGCTCTCATGGACCATATGTACACAGGGTCAAGAATTCATAAAGGTGTAGCCATGTCTCAGGCTAGGAAAGCAGTTGAGGAAAGGCCGACCTGCCTCTGGTTCCTCTTGTAAGTACAACAGTGCCTCTGTGGACACGCCCTGAATGTAATGCTGGCTTGGTAGCCACAGCTGCAGCTACAGCCTCACCCCTGAGCTCTGTGCGCAGAGAAGGCCCTTGCACAGTAGCTTCCATTTCAACTCCTACAGTTTCAATCCATTGTCTTTCTAACACTGCTTCCTGTTTCCTCGTTTTACCCCCTCGCATTACCTTTCTAGAAACTTCCCTTCACGTCAAACAATGCAGCGAGGCTTCGACTCCCTTTTCTGTGTAGAATTCTATTGCAATGCGAATACTCACCATAGGGTTGGTAGTAAGATGAATGGGATGTTCACTTTCGGGTACATGCATGGACCCTTGCCCTAGATCGGAATACAAATATAGAAGGAAATTCATTTTGTACGCTTCTCTCCTTTCCTCACATGCACTCTGGGATGGGGTGCAATCGTCTATAATCTTTTATAGATCTGATTAATATTGAGTGAATCTAATATAAAATATTTTGAATATTTTGAGCGTACACGCCGTAGCGTTGAGGCGCTATAATTCCACACACTTGCGGCCGTGAGCCTGAAGACGCTGTGAGCAGTTGGCACTCAATGATCTTCCAAGTCTAGGTCTGTCTGCTGATTTTATGTGAGATGCGATTTATTGAATCTGAATCTCTGATTTAATGACGTAAAAACATCTCATTTCGACTCAAAAGGGCTATCCATGGTATTCAATTTAATAATCTATACATCGCCGGACAAACAGTTGAACTACCCCGCCCACTGCAGTACTCCGATTTTATTTCTTTATTCTCTGTTTTAACTCGAGCCCATGAATAGATCACAGGCCTCTTCCTCTCCCCTCCCCCTTGCTCCTCTTTATTTTATAACTCTCTGTCTTACACTTTGATTCACTAATTGGCACCCGGCTCTTTGATCTCGTTTCATGCCATCGCCGCATGTCACCTGGCCCAAAAATCACCTACGCCTCGTTTTTTCACATTCCATCCAATTCCACCCTCCCTGCCCTTTCATCTTCCCCTGAATATTTACTCCCTTGGATTCCTGAACTAACCTTGTTCTATTTTTCACCCAAAAACACTTTCGACCGATATATGATCTTTTCGTTTTTCTTTGCAGCTTTCGATAGCAGGTGAACCATTTTATAACTCTTGCTTTTATATTGTGAGTCGTTTCCCCCCCATTCCTGTCGGTATTTTCCACTGCCGTACTTTTAACACGTGACCCTACCTAGTCACTGTCAGTGCTATCAGCTGTGCATATTTGTAATTACATTTATAAAGCGCTTAGAGCTTACTGTGCTCCTTAGGCAAAGGACACGGTGCATTCCACCAGAGGTGGGAGGCAGGTAGGTGGGGTTGCTCCCTTTGCCAAGCAACCTTTTTCAGTCCCGTAGCTTTGGTAAATTTGCTTCTGGTATTTTATTTCAACATTTATATATGGCTTACTACGCCTATGTGGGGCGCTGAAGGGCTTGCCTACATGGGCTGTACGCTACGCTGTAAAGGGTGTGTGGTGGAAAGGGAGTTCTTGTTTTTGATCCTGAGTGGGAAGTATTTCCATCTCTTGGTGCGTAATCACCCTTGTCCGTGTACTGTATGTGCACCTGCATGCCTTGAATCCTGGGTGGTAGTGAGTTCTCGAAAAAATGTAGTACTCCCTTGTTTGTTTAGCCATATGGTGATGAGCGGAAGCAGATCTTTCTTTTTCTAGCTTCAAACTCTGCCCTGTGACAAGCGGAGGTTGGTGTCAGTGTCATTTTATCTGGGGATGTCATTGCACTGACCATGCTTTAATCTAGAAGCGAGTGAGCCTTAAACCTGACTCCGGCTCAGCTCGTGGTCCTTTTGGAACCTTGAGCCATAATGAGCTGAGTTTTCATGTGGCTTCTGACTGCCGCCCTCTTTCTACACAGTTGCATAAAGGCCAGAGCTGCAGACTTTGTAAATGCGGAACCAGATTCAAGTCTCTGGGTAGGCGTAAAGCCCTCTGATTCTGGGCAAATGATTTAAGGCCAGATTACAAATCTGGTGGTGTCAAGACTGCCAGACTAGCGGTGGCGGTCGGACTGCTATGACTGTGACGGTCCAATAGTCACATTACAAGTCTGGTGTTGGCAACACATTGAATCCCGGAGACCAAAACAAAGTTCAAAGAGCTTTATTACAGACTCAAAGTAAAATTTATAAATGAGTCTCAAAACCATGGTATAGATGTACAAAATCTCCAAAGAAGAATTAAAGCAATGTACATCATTGAATTTAATCAGCATGTGCACAACTAATGTTTCAATAGCAATAATGCAGAAAACAAGAAAGTGCATCTGATGCTTCAAATCCAAGCTCAAATTTTCCTACCTAACCATTGAATCTAAATTTCTAACTATTCTCAACACAAAAGGAGTTTCAGGAAAAGTGTCAGCACTACAGACCTTCTGGAGAAGTGTCTGTTAAGAGAGGTGTAAGTAGCATGATGCCACTTAGGAAAATACAGTTTAAGGTCTGTACCTCTGAGAGGTCCGTTCTGATCAAGGGGCAAGAGGGATCTGAATCTATTACTAACCAAACCGCACTTAAATCTTGATTTTTCCAGAAGCTGACATCAAAGCCAAAAGCTTCCACTGAACAACAGTTCTGTAAATCATTCATCTAACTGTCAGTTGACCTTTGAAATGAAATAATTTCAACCTTGATTCAATCCCATGCTCAGGAATTTCAGATGGGAGTTCAGCTGGCATCTTCAAATTACTCTTCTCGACCTTGGGAACACATCTTCCCTGGCCTTCTTACCTTCTTTGCACAATAGTATCCTTATGAGCCAAAGACTTGTACTATCGGACCTGCAGCTTAGGAAGATATGCAATAAAACAAGCTTTTCACATTGAAGGTTAGGAATAAAAATTGAACTCAGCCCTTCACTCTGGCCAAGACTGAATTATTTATGAATACACTTTTAGTTTAAATGATTTTCCACATGTTCCGGCTAGTTGAACTGGTCCCTTAGGCAATGGGTTAGAATTTAGTCAAACTAGAGCATATGTACCCCAAATATCTCTTCTAAGAACAGCATTGAAGACAATCTGAGTTCTGGTATGATCCTTTAAGGCGTCCATGACAAAAAGGCCACAGGAGAAGTAGACAAACCTGACAGTGTGCTTTTGTTGCTAGAAAGATGCTTGATACATCTAGTGGGTGGTGTAGGTTATTAGCTAGAGTTTTATGGGGTGGGACATTTTGGGCTTACCCAGAACGTTAGCATGAGTAGATTAAGTAGATAATGCAAGTGTTGTAATTCAATCATTGGCTCCACCAGAAGCCAGTGGTAGGCTTTCTTGTCTATTTTAGATTGTTGAGCTTAATACAAATGTAATTATTTCCTAGTGCTCTGGAATTAAGGAGTTTGAAGGCTAAGTGGTTATTGTGGCACATGGAAATGGTTGCTGTAGTACAGGCATGCCATCACCAGACCTCTTCTCAGCTCCTCCTGGTTGTAAACTTGCAGTAGCTGCAGGGAGGGTGTGGGATGGGGGAGCGATAGTAGGGGAGTCGAAGGATTTTTAGAGCATGTGCATCTGCTTCGATAATCTTTTAGAACTGCTATCATCCATGTCTGAAAGCTGAAGTGAAGCACTGCATTTGAACGACATAGTGCGTTTTTGTGCGTGGTGAGAATTTTTCCTTTGAATTTCAGAAGCTGAACATGCATAAACCAGCACCGTGATGTGATATCTGCTCGAAGGGGAAATAAAGGCAGCCAGATCTCTTCTGCCATTCTCCTGCATGAACAAATGCTTTATTTTCCATTCCATAAAATATTTAGTGGGCGAGAGATGCTGGGAGGAATATCAGAGAGGGATGTGCTTTATCACTCTGCCACTGAACACAACCCTTGGCCCCACTGTTTGTTCCAGCAGCTCGCTGTCAAACATAGGAATTTAGTGAATGTGAAAGAGTATTTGTCAACGTGGTCATTTCCATTACGGCTATTTTATTATTTTGAGGCCGTATTCCATTGTACTTCCTGATGCCCCTCTATAGTAATAATTGTACAGTCGTAAAATGAAGTAAAACAATTGGCCATCCCTTAATCAAAGTGACCTCAGTTATTACTGGCAGAAAACAATGCTATCTTGTTGTTGAACAACTCACAGAAAAGCAAGAATTACACAAGTAGGCGACCCTTCAAAATATACTTGAATTTCGCACCTATCCCATCTGCATACATTTTTTACTGACAAACAGGCTTAAGACGCAAAAAAATGAATCTGAATTTTTGTTTAACTCTGTTCACTACCCTTCTGACGTTTATCTGAGTCTCTTTCCGTCTTGTTTCTGTTGTTGCTCTGGTTTTACTTTCAGAATGTTACAGCTTTTTTATTGGAATGACCGGTTGATTTCCAGTTTACATTGTTCCAGGAATCTTGGTTAAGCCAGTCCTGTGTCGAATCTAGTTACAGACCAGAGAGAGGGTACAAACCCTCTTTTTTCAGAGCTGGAGGATTTGCAACAGAAACAATGTGATAATCTAATCTGTTTATTCACCGTCTTCCAAATGCGCCTCACTCTTGAAGGAGTGGTTGGACACATCACAGTAAACATTTCGTTCATATTACAGCATGTGAATCAAGCAAGATATGAGCTGATACGTGAAGTGAGCACTTAATTCAGGTGAAACTACAAGAACATATAAAGCAGAATAAAAGAAGGCATTGTGGTATCCCCAGACCTTCACTTTAATCCGTAAAGATTTTAGCAGCTGTTTGAAATGTTTGAAACTGGGTGAACCCAGACGGATGTAGTTGGTGTTCTAGTTTTTGTCTTCAGTGGCAACACACTCTAGGTGGCCTGTACAATTAACTGTCACCTGTGTTTGAGGAATACTGTAAAAGTTAACTTTCTGCAATCAATGGTGTCAAGAGAAAGATTGTGATATTTGGCAAGACAAACAAATAGTGTAAAACAGAGGTTCCTAGTTTCAAGACAATGATTTGGAGTATATTGAGATAAATATATATCCTTATACTGCACCGTCAGGGGAGATACCGGCCATTAACGGCCTACTCCACTGATATATGCCTGCACTGAAGGTGAGGTCCTCTAACAAGGTAGCAGGACTTTAATGACCAGATAGGCAGCTGTGGCGGCAATAAGGCTACTAGAACATTTTGCCACATGAGGGTGAAATGTCCTCATTTTAAACAAGCATTTGCAATGCACTAGGGTCTCGCGTTTCTCCGAGTTACAGCTATTAGCAGTTGTAAACTCCCAACCGGATTTTTCTTTCCACATTGAAAGAAAAAAACTGCGCAATTGCGCTGCTATTAGCAGTTGTAAACTCCCAACTGGATGTTTCTTTCCACATTGAAATAAAAAAAACTGCGCGATCGCGCTGCTACAGTTCACTCGTAATGAAATATATCGGCAAAAGTGCAATTATCTACGTAACCGGCAAAAGTGCAATTAACTATGTAACATTGTCGATGTTATGCAAAGTGCTCGACTTCTGCCAAGTGAGATCGCGCTGTGAACAAAAGATAAAAAGTAGTCCACAAACCGGACAGGAAACAGCGAGCCTCGCATGTTTTTAGTACTTGGTCGCTGCGCTTGAGGAGGGCTAACCACCGGAAAAGGCATGACATATGCATGCCTTCCACTAATGAAAGCAAGCAGATTTTAATAGGCAAGCCCATGAACCAACGAAAGACAACTGACGTGACGTGAACGGGGCTCCGAGCCCTTTTCAAACTCCTAGAGCGTCTCGCAAGCGAAAGGAATGCGCAAGCGCATGCGACTCAAGCTCAAGCCTAAAAACCAGCCTCCTAGGAGACACAAGGGGGGTTACAAAACTATGTGACTCAGGAGCTTAAGTTTCTTTCACAGCTCTCGCTTGGTGTGCTTGCCAGTAGCTAGTGTGCATACAAAAACACAGCAGTAACTGTGCAAGGAGACAAAAGTCGGCTCCTGATTCTCCCTTGGTTATGGAAATCTACTTTCCCTGGTTTGATAGCTCCAAGGGAGACACGAGTGCTGAGGAGAATTGCCCCATCCCAGGTGCGGCTCCAGTGGCACTGTGAAAAATGTGAGGAGGTAGGGAAGAAGGCTTGCTGTGTGCCCTCATCCACAGCCTCTGACTCTTTTATTCCTGTGCAAAATCCACATACCTGGGAGTGGCAGGGGAGAGTCAGAGGCTGCAGATTAGAATATTGTAAAGTTAACAGCAGCAGGCCAATACCTTTGTTTTTAGCCCAGTGCTGCTTCATTGTTTCTGTTATTTCACATATGTCAGACTGGAAGGAATGCATTTTTAAAAATAATGAAAAAAAATCATAATCCATACTAGAAATGAAAATCAGAAGTTTAGTAAACTTGGAGGGGTCCAATGTCATGCTCCAAGTGTGTATACTCCTCCCTCCCAGATCGCCACTTGTGGCCGCAGCACTCTATGCAGGCTAGCCTCACTCATAACTGCAGCACTGCCTGCAATCAGTCTCACGCTTGGTTCCTGGCTTCTCAGCTTGTGCTTGTGTCCCAAGTCCAAGACAGGTCTATATGGCTGATCAGCTTTTTGAGCAGACCCATGTTCACCCTAGATCGGCCTATATTTGAGCCAAACAGAACAGCTTTGGCAACACATGAGAGTGTGGAAGAGATTCACAGTGATGAGGCTTGTAACTACATGTTTGCATCTTTCAGCTCAAACTAAGACAGTGGCTGCCATGCAACATATACACCCTCTTCTATGTCCTCCCCTGCACCACATGGATATGTCGGATCTTCCAGGACTATGGAATGAGTACAGGGTAGAGAGGCAAATCATCACAATGCTACGTCATTGCTTTTCGGATTCTTGCTTGACTGACTTTACCCCTTTTGGAAACTCTAGCCTTGATTGGCATTTGATTCTAGTTAGTTTTTGCCCTATGTTTCCATAGCAGTGTTCATCTGTAGGGACAGGAGCTTGGAATTAGTCCATATGGCTTTTATCTCTTTTCATGTGGTTTTCAAGGGCATCTCTCTGTTGGTCAAACATCTGAATTGTGCAGTGGAAAATCAAGGTACCTTCGAGTCATCTCTGGGTTTTCTCTGATACCTTTGCAACACTGACACTTCTTTTTGTGTGGTAAGCTAATCAATCTGTAGATCAAGCTACAAATATCTCTGTGTCCTCTTCTTGCAAGCCAATCATATGGATCCAATGGCAGGAAGACTTGACTACAGGATGGCAATGTTACAGAGGACTGTACCAAGAGACGTGAGCTCATTTGCAAGCCAAGATGAACATTGCATAATATAAGAAATGGAGGTACCTTAAATTAATAAATTGCAAGTATTCCAGACGTCGTGTTTACAAACAATGAATCCCAACACCCCAAAATGCATGTAAAAAGCATAGTTAGAGAGAGAGATTGCTGAAGAGGGACTTGTAAGTACAACTGATCAAATAGAAGAATAACACAGAATCCAAGGAACTGTGCAGTGAGAGATGGTCTCCATAGAAGGCTGTAGTAACTGACTATAACTAGAAGAGAAAGATTGAGGTCAGCAAAGCTGAACTTGGTATCCTTTTGAAGGATGTTATTAAAGAAGGTGAAAGGGTGCTGATGGTGTCAGAAATCAGATTAAAGCAAATGTCAATGGTTTGGACATAACACATGCTAAACAGATGACTTTAAGAAGAGATGATATGACCTGAGTCTGCTCGTGAAAGGAAAATTATGATACAATGCAAGTGAAAGAGGTTTGATTGGTGGAAAACCATTACAATGGAGACTGGGACCCAGGCATTCCTTGGGGCAGCTCATTAGTGGTCACAGCAAAGGAGCTATTGCTGATTTTTCTAAAATATTTTACCTTCAGGCTTGAACTTAAAAACTTTTCTGAAAGTCGACGTGGTGTAACCCTGGAAGCTGCAGGGGTGTATGGCTCAATGAGGTTGGATACACCTGTTAAGTGGTCCCTCTGTATCCTTAGATTCCTACCAAAATGTTCAGTGCATGTTAAAAATGATAGGTTGAAGCAGCATCGATTTGGGGTTAGGCTTGAGTTTGTGTCATGGTACTCAACAGATTAAAACATTCCCCGCATTTCTAAAAATGATCCATAATCCTTCTAGCTTGTAGGTAAAGTCTCCAAATTCTCAAGAATGTATCTTCAAATGTCAGTACATTGCATCCGGTTAGAGGAGGCTTCTCTTAATTCCGGTTCAAGGTACCTGGCAAAATATATAATTGCAAGTCGTACTTTGGATTTTCTACAGCAACACCAGCTTCCTTTGTCCACAAAACCCTCTGCACCATCCAGCACCAGGAGAGAATCCCAACGAGCAAGAATTAGAAATTTCCAGCTGGAATTGTCACAGAAAATATCTCCCAGTGTCAGAACCAGAACCCAAGATGAACTTACTAGACATTTTCTGGCACGTAGCTGAGTTAAGTGGCCTGGCAGGAGCAATGCTGAAGTCAGACCAAACACACTCCTTGACGTTCCACCAAGAGAATGGAAAAAGACCACCCCCTCAGGCTGAACACCAGGGGAGATGGGTGATGAGGCAAAATAATAAACTGTACAACACCTCATGATTTCTTAAGTCACTCTTGACCTCTCCTCAGAACAATTTCCCCTCAATTGTGCCCTCTCGTGGTTGTATGACAGAACCACACATGCCATTACTGAGTATGCCTTTACAACGCAACCATTATCATGCATATGCCTTTACCCTGCAAAGTTTTACCATGCATATACCTTTATCAAGCATGCCTTTACAACAAAAATGTAAGTATTTTGCAGGTAAGTATGTATATATATATATATATATACTTATATATATATATATATATATATATATATATTACCTACTAGCAGTAGGTAGTTATGGTTAGGCCAACTTTTCCCATAGACAAATTGTTTTATGTTTTGCTAATAACTTTGGTGTCGCTTGGCTAATCTTTATGACATTTTCAGAACTAGTAAGCAAATTAGTTCAGTTGCTGTCAGCAAAATTTAAGGGGGATTTTTTAAGCAGGGGCAGAGAAAAAGAGAGGGTCCCCAAACACTTTTTCCCTATGCATTGTGTATGTTTTTTTTTTTCTATTTCTAGACACAGCTACAGCCCGAACCGCTAAACGGATTTACACTAAATTTGGTATAAATCTAGATCTTGGTCTAGAAAGAGCCATTTTTAGGGTCAAGCTTGCAAGTGCATGCCTTAGCACATGTGTCTCGCTTGCGAGACTCTGTTGTGTACAGTAAAGGGCTTCGAGCCCATGTCGCTTGTCTTTTGTTACCTTGTGTGGCACTCTGCTTTACAGACTCATAATTCTTCACTGCAGGCCTGGCATATTTCCACTCCTCTGTGTGGAGCAGGGACCAAGCACTAATTGATTCAACTTTATCAGTGCCCGTCAACAGCTTCCAACATGATTGAAGTATTATTTTGTTCTTTTTAACTTTTATTAACCTGCAAACAGAAGGCATGTGAGTGTCAAAAATGTGCCTAGCAGGACAACCAAATTGCAAAGCTTAAATTTTTATAGCTAACTTTCTTTTATTTCGCCAAGTTGTCTTTGCTCACTTTTGTTTTTGCTTGTGGGCGCTGGTCTCAAAAGATGACGATTATCATGTTCTAAACGTTCCAAAGCAACATTATTTCTTTATTATGTGCAATTTCTGAAATTCTGCTTTAACACATTGTAATGCTTTCTGCAGTCAACCACCGATTCCATCTTGACCACTGACTCAATTGTGTGCTTAGCATAGCTTCAAATGCCGTCACATCGATGCTTCAGGTATTTTTCCATGCTCAGCTTGTTTTCTACATTGAACGTGTTTTCGTTCTTCTCAACAGAGAAGGGAACATATCACAGGGGATGCAACAATGATAAGAGTGTACAAGGATGAGAATGTCTATAGCAGAGAAGGGTACGACTCTCTCTTGGAAAAGCACATTGGGATCTGGCCAAGTTTTTTTGTGTTTTTAGCACAGACCAAGAACAGCCAGCGCTTTAATTTCACAACTTACTCGAAGGGAAGGGGAAGGTTACCAAAAACCTTCCTCTTGGGCTTGTTTAAGGTATATTTTGGTGGAGAACTTTGAGGGTGGATGCACTGCTTGAAAAAATCAGAGTCCCATTGGGGAATATTTCTCCTGTCTCAATTTTCCAGGGTTTCACAGCTTGACATTGGCAAGGATGATGTTGGATTTGATCCCCATGGTGATGCATTTCCATTTCTTATGTGTTTTATATATATATATATATATATATATATAAACAAACTCCAAATACTCAAGGTGAACTCATGTGGCCCGAGAGGGGTGGTGCGAAAACCGGCACGAGCAAGCCGGTAATTGTAATTCACCAAAACAAGAAGGAAAAAAGTAAAATTCGCACGCTCAGGATTCAGGGCAAGTGAAAACAGTGTTTAATCAAAGCACAACGCGTTTCGGCTGACACAGCAGCCTTGGTCACATGATATTCACCACCAATCAACCATTACTAAATACCATTAATTCATAGACATAAAAATAAGACTAAGACAAACAGCAGATACAAGTTATAGGATAAGAGCCTAAAAGAACAACCTTAAATAACATTACATTATATCTGGATTTGTAGAAATTATAACAGTACACACAATTTGTCAATTTCATAAATAAAATAAATACATACAAATACATAAATATATAAATATATATACAAATATATAATTATACAACCATGTGACCATATAAAGTAAATATATAAAGAGATAAAAAGTCATATAGAGGCAAAAGGTAAAATTAATTAATACCAAAATAGAACACCGGGCTAATGTATTATATATTATCATAAAATATTATCACTTAATGGCCCAACGGTGAACAATTATCACACAATGCCAAGGATAATTCAAATAATTATTCCTAAACCACAATGGCTACAATATTAATACCCCTATATCGCCTTTTACATAATTAATATTACTACACCAGACCAATAATATAACAGGAATCCTTATGATATTTTCTTATCTTATAACCTGCACTGCCAACACCCAATAACATGCAATATGACGAGAGGGGTGGCATGTAGACATCAGCATTAATTTCAGCCGACCCAATAAATCTGAAAAAGACATATACACATATTAAATATTAAATAAATGACCATAGCTACCCCAATCTAATCAACTACTAAAGCCATATCATACACGCTATATTGATTCTAAAGAAAGAAAAAGAAAAAGAAAAGCAGATAAAAACATCTCTTATTTGATATTTAGAAAAAAGTTAATACATTCTAATAGTACATTCATCTTTTCATAAATAAAAATAGTTGTCATCACTACCCGAATTTTACCCTATACTGGTTGTATATTACTCATCATACAAATGGGTATTCAGTTCTTCCCCAGTATTCAATCCTTTGGGTGTCTTGGTCTCTAAATCTAAAATGTATTTTGACTCTTTCTTCCTCAGTATTAATTCCCTATTTCCCCCTCTATGGGATGAAGGGACATGTTCAATACCAAAATAGGACAACTGGGTCCAATCAGAACTATGTTTCTCTCTAAAATGCCTTGCTACTGGGTAGCGATCATCAGCTGAAGTTACGGCACGCATGTGTTCCAAGATCCGTTTTTTGACACTATGTTTGGTACTTCCAACGTACCATCTTTTACAGGGGCATTCCAATATGTAGATCACAAAAGGGGTACTGCATGTTATAAACTGGTTAATTACCCTATTTTTACCAGGTTTACATAGTGCATACTGTTTACGCATAACACTATTACGGCATGCTTTGCAATGCCCACAAGGAAAGAAACCTTGAAGACCATGGTCTCTAAGTTGAGATGTAGTAGTAATATCATTAGATCTTAACATATCTTGTAAACTGCGTCCTCTTCTGTACGTAATCAGAGGTCTATTTAATATCGAATCCCCAATGACGGGGTCACTTTTCAGTATCTTCCAATTTTTAGTAATGATATTCTTAATTTGTTTTGTATCATCACTAAAAGTCATAATCAATCTGGTATCGTCCTTATCATCCAACTTCTGTTTGGGAATATTGTCAAATAAAATATCCGATCTTTTTGTTCCCTTGATTTTATCGATTGCTTTTTTAATAACCCAATCAGGGTATCCCCGCTGTTTAAATCTCATAATCATCTCTTTTTGTTCAATTGCAAAAGCTTCATCTGTGCTTCTAACTCTTTTAGCTCTTAGCAGCTCTCCATAGGGGATATTCCACTTTAGATTTTCTGGGCGTCCACTTGCAGCATGTAATAAGCTGTTACCTGCTGTACACTTACGAAAGAGTTCAGTATTGACCTTGTTTTGATCAATCTTTATCAGTGTGTCCAAAAATTCAATAGAAAGCCTACTCATTTTGTGCGTCAGTCCTATATTCAAATCATTATTGTTTAATTTACCAACAAAATGGGAAGCTTCTTCCTCGGATCCTTTCCAAATAATGAAAAGATCATCAATATATCTTAACCATAAGATTGCCTGACTAGTTTCTGGATATTTATCTTCATCTTTGAAAATATTCTCTTCCCACCAGCCTAGAAGAGGCAGGCAAAACTTGGAGCAAAACAAGTGCCCATCGCAGTTCCGAGGATCTGCTGATAAAGGACCCCATTGAACAAAAAGAAATTATTGGTCAGACAATATCTTATCATATCTGCTACCATTTCAGTGTGTGCCAGGTATTTAAGTGATCTAGCATCTAGAAAATGTCTGCAAGCTGCAATGCCCGTATCATGATCGATGATAGTATACAGGGAGTTAACATCTAAAGTCAGTAACAGGAAATCTTCTTCCCAAACAATTCCTTCAAGTTTGCACAAAAAATCCTTAGTATCACGGACATAGGATGGAAGATTGACAACAAATTCCCTCAGAAAATGATCGACATATTTGGAAACATTTTCTAATGCACTACCACATGAGGATACTATGGGTCTTCCTGGTGGATTAGTTCTATCTTTATGAATCTTGGGAAGAATATACAACACCGGTAGTTTGGGAAAATCTCTCTTAAGAAAACAATACTCTTCCCACAGTAGTAAGCCTTTATCTTTCCATTCCATAAGTAACTGCCAAATCCCCACATTACTGTTGGTATAGCTTTCTTTGGTGGAAACCTTGTAGAAATGTGTGTTATTAAGTTGGCACATAACTTCCTTAATGTATTTTTGTTTATCCATCAGTACTATATTGCCGCCCTTATCTGCAGGGCAGACAATAGTGTCTGTATCGCTTGCCAAAGTTGTAATAAAATCTTTTTGAGATTGTGTTAAATTATAATTACATTTGGATTTAAACCATGTTCTATGTCGAAATTGGATCAAATCTTTTACCACCACATCATAAAATGTATCGATATTATCATGAGTCATGATAGGAAAGAATGTAGACCTTGGCTTAAATCCAGTGGGGACAGACACATCATACGTAATATTTAAATTATCAAGAATTTGATAAACATTCCTAGTTGTGATAGTCTACAACATTATTCTCCAGTTCATACAGTGCAATCAGAGAGTCCACATCACTGATATTAAGAACATCATGGGAAACATCCCTCTGGGGGCCTCCAACCCTCACATCGGGGGAGTTTTTTTGTTTAAACCATTTTCTCAATTTCAGTTTTCTAATAAATTTAAAAAAGTTAATCCTTGTCTCAGCATAATTAAAACGTTCTATAGGGCAGAAAGAGAGGCCTAAACATAGTGTAGATTTATCACTGTCAGATAACACAAAGTTAGATAAATTCACGATAGTTTTATTCACCATGTTTTCATCCATTATGTTAGTATGTTGGAGCTTCTTGTTGTTTTTCCCACTTGCCCCATATCGAAATTTGTTCTTATTGTGATTTCTGACTCTCTCTCGCCTCTTCTGATTCCGCCTCGTCTTCCTCTTCGGCCTGATGTCCTGCCTTTGTAATCGGAGCTCTGTCCATGCTGGTTCTTGGATACTTGCCTGCCGCGTCGCAGCAGGCGATACTCGTCTAAAAAAGTTGCTGGTTTGTTGGTGACTTCTTCCATAGATTTCTCACTCTCAGTAGAACTGGGGGTATCTGATTCTCTTGCACTTTCCACATCAGTTTCCAGTGAAGATTGCCTCTCCTCCATAGGGAGACACGCAAGGGATGATTTGTATAGATGATCGTACTTTCTATTAAAAGTCAGAATTCTTCCGCTTTCATAGTCCCCTATGTCTCTATGTAGTTTTTGTTGTTTCTTGATTTTGATTTCCTCCTCATATTTCTTTAATCTAATAGTCATAGCCTCCATAAATTTAAGTATCACTTCCTTTTCAAAACGTGAGTCCAAATCATCTTTTAGTTTCTTGATATCACCTAATAGGATTTTCCGGTCCTGCCATGCATATTTTATAAGTATCTGAAGCATATGTCTGGAGCTTGACGCTGAGTTTTCTGCCCATTCCTTTAACATCTCTGGATTGGGTGTCTCATATGATGGTGTGATAAAAATACGTAGGCCTCTTGGAACCATCTGTTGATCCACGTAATTTTGCAAGGATGTAGCCTCCCACCATTTAGATATTTCAGCTTTACTCAATTTCTCCAATTTCTTTAATGTAGCATTCAAACCATTGTTAATTTCCTGAAAATGCATAGTTGGACTCTTCCTAATTATATCTTTGGAAAATAATGTCTGTGCTGCCAACCGCCTCTCGTTTTCTATGTCATCATCCATTGCGCAAAATTACTGCAATGGGTAAGATCAAAACTGGAGATCAAAAGCCGTGAATCCCCTAGGAAAATTCCTAGTTCCCCTTGCCTAGGTAAGCCAGAAAATAATATTAAAATTGAAATAGCTGCATTGAAGGCCCAATATAAACTGTGGCAGGGCTATAGTACAAAATATACGAAAGAGAGAGGAAAAACCACCATTGTTGATTTCAAAACAATGAGAAAAAATGAGAAAAAAGCAAGGAGAGTCACATACCTCGAAAATGTATATCTCTCAGTCCTTCCATGCCCATTCGATGCCAAATGAAAAATGAGGTCACAACTGTTCACCAGTCTACATTTGTTGATGTAAGCGGTCAAAACAAAAGTGAGGCTCCAAGGATGACAAAAGAAGAAATGGGTCCTTTGTATTATATTCTGTTTTGTATTCCTCCATGTGCAGCCATTGTTAGAGTATAGCTACAGAGAGCATTGATGACGGAGAAACCCAGATGAAATGGCGCCGTGTAGACTACGGCAATAAATAATCCTGGAGCTCCACGTTGAAGCCGCTTACCACATTAGAAGCGGACCGAAAGAACTGAAGCAACAACATACGGTATTCTCCCAGCAATCGGAGAGTCACCACAACGCGCCGCACAGCCACAAAGTAAGCAGTAAAGTAATTCAAATAGACGCGGAAAGAAATGCCGAGTCTTTTTACCAAGCGCCGGAGTCAGAAACAGTACTGGCGCTTCAGATGAAAAAATCAATATAAATGCAGCATATATTTTCTGGCGGCCGGCCACGGAGTTCAACATAATAAACAAACTCCAAATACTCGAGGTGAACTCATGTGGCCCGAGAGGGGTGGTGCGAAAACCGGCACGAGCAAGCCGGTAATTGTAATTCACTGTGACAGACCGAACAGTATAAAGGCAACGGAGAGGCGTTGGTGTTGCTCAGGTAAGTGATTTATTAAAGTTTAGATGTTAAAATGTTTGTTTTGTTAGGTAGGGTTGGTTCCGCATTAAGGTCTTGTTCTTCTTCTTCCCTGACTGGAGGTGTCCTCTGTTTTTCTTGTTTCTTTTTCAGGTGGCTGCTCTGCTGGTCCCTCGGGTGGTTCCAGGGTGTGATACTTGTTCAGCCACGACCCTCCAGGGTCGTGGCTGGTACTAGCGCGGTCCGTCTGTCGATCTTTCTCGGCAAGGTTGTCCGGTTCCGGTGCTTCGTTGTACCCGGGATCTCCTCTGCCTGGATTCCTCGTCTGGCCGTCTCTGCAGGTTTTCGCGTCCTTTGGTCTCTCCTCCGTTTCTTCGGCGCTCCTCTCCTCTCTTCTCTCCTCGGGCTCTCTTTCCGTCGTCGGCGCAGCCCCGCTCTTCAGGGTGCCGTCCCGGAAATCCTCGTTGTTTTCCCCGGCAACGGCCTGTCGCCAGCCTCGCTCTGGTCGCGTTTCCCTGACAACGTGGAAACGCAGAAGTGACGTATCGGAGGATTCCGATACGTCACCTGTAGTTCCGTGTGCCGGAGTGAACGGGGATATCCGGTCACATTCACCAAAACAAGAAGGAAAAAAGTAAAATTTGCACGCTCAGGATTCAGGGCAAGTGAAAACAGTGTTTAATCAAAGCACAACGCGTTTCGGCTGACACAGCAGCTTTGGTCACGTGATATTCACCACCAATCAACCATTACTAAATACCATTAATTCATAGACATAAAAATAAGACTAAGACAAACAGCAGATACAAGTTATAGGATAAGAGCCTAAAAGTACAACCTTAAAGCATGCCGTAATAGTGTTATGCGTAAACAGTATGCACTATGTAAACCTGGTAAAAATAGGGTAATTAACCAGTTTATAACATGCAGTACCCCTTTTGTGATCTACATATTGGAATGCCTCTGTAAAAGATGGTACGTTGGAAGTACCAAACATAGTGTCAAAAAACGGATCTTGGAACACATACGTGCCGTAACTTCAGCTGATGATCACTACCCAGTAGCAAGGCATTTTAGAGAGAAACATAGTTCTGATTGGACCCAGTTGTCCTATTTTGGTATTGAACATGTCCCTTCATCCCATAGAGGGGGTAATAGGGAATTAATACTGAGGAAGAAAGAGTCAAAATACATTTTAGATTTAGAGACCAAGACACCCAAAGGATTGAATACTGGGGAAGAACTGAATACCCATTTGTATGATGAGTAATATACAACCAGTATAGGGTAAAATTCGGGTAGTGATGACTACTATTTTTATTTATGAAAAGATGAATGTACTATTAGAATGTATTAACTTTTTTCTAAATATTAAATAAGAGATGTTTTTATCTGCTTTTTTTTTTCTTTTTCTTTCTTTAGAATCAATATAGAGTGTATGATATGGCTTTAGTAGTTGATTAGATTAGGGTAGCTATGGTCATTTATTTAATATTTAATATGTGTATATGTCTTTTTCAGATTTATTGGGTCGGCTGAAATTAATGCTGATGTCTACTTGCCACCGCTCTCGTCGTATTGCACGTTATTGGGTGTTGGCAGTGCAGGTTATAAGATAAGAAAATATCATAAGGATTCCTGTTATATTATTGGTCTGGTGTAGTAATATTAATTATGTAAAAGGCGATATAGGGGTATTAATATTGTAGCCATTGTGGTTTAGGAATAATTATTTGAATTATCCTTGGCATTGTGTGATAATAGTTCACCGTTGGGCCATTAAGTGATAATATTTTATGATAATATATAATACATTAGCCCGGTGTTCTATTTTGGTATTAATTAATTTTACCTTTTGCCTCTATATGACTTTTTATCTCTTTATATATTTACTTTATATGGTCACATGGTTGTATAATTATATATTTGTATATATATTTGTATATTTATGTATTTGTATGTATTTATTTTATTTATGAAATTGACAAATTGTGTGTACTGTTATAATTTCTACAAATCCAGATATAATGTAATGTTATTTAAGGTTGTACTTTTAGGCTCTTATCCTATAACTTGTATCTGCTGTTTGTCTTAGTCTTATTTTTATGTCTATGAATTGATGGTATTTAGTAATGGTTGATTGGTGGTGAATATCACGTGACCAAGGCTGCTGTGTCAGCCGAAACGCGTTGTGCTTTGATTAAACACTGTTTTCACTTGCCCTGAATCCTGAGCGTGCGAATTTTACTTTTTTCCTTCTTGTTTTGGTGAATATATATATATATATAAATATATATATATATTCACTACATACATAGTCATTGGTAATTGGTAATAGATTGCACTTTTTCTGCTTATTATTATTCATCTGCTGTGATTATTTTAGTATCTGCACATATACTCTCATTTGAGACCCGGGAAGTGCCTTAATAAATTCATTACTCAGACTAAGAGTGCTGCATTCTTTAGCCTTGTTTGAAGCTAAGCAGAACACACATAATCATGAAGTACACCCTAATCCACCCCACTCCAACCTGCGCCACTACAATCCACCCAACCTCACCTCACCACACACCAATCCACCCCACCCCAAACCTATCCGCTCCAACCCACCCCACTCCTCCCTGCCCACCCCACTCCAATCCTCCCAGCCCACCCCAATCCTCCCAAAGCACCCCAATCTAATCTGCCACACTACAGTTTGCCTCACTCCAATCCAAAACAATCTACACCTCTCCAAAACAATTTGCCCTACTCCAATCCAAAGCAATATGGCACCTCCACTCCAAAATAATATGCCCCACTCTTGTCTACCCCACTCCAATCTGCTCCAATCCAGTCCAAAACAGTCTGCCCCACTCCAATCCAAAACAATCAGCCTCACAGATATCTGCCCAATCGAAAACAATCTGGCCCATTTCAATCTACCGCACTACAATCAAAAACAATCCCCCCCCCACTTCAATCCAAAAAATCTGCCCCACTCTAATTCAAAAGAATCTGCCCCACTCCAATCTGCCCCACTTTAATCCAAAACAATCCTCCCCATTCCAATCGACGCCACTCCAGACTGCCCCACTCTAATCCAAAACATTCTGCCCCACTCAAATCCACCCCACTCCAATCTGATCAAATCTAATCCAAAACAATCTGCTCTACTCCAGTCTGTCCCACTCCAATTCAAAACAATGTGTCCCACTCCAATCTGTCCCACTCCAATCCAAAACAATCCACCTCACTCCAATCCAATCCAATCCACCTCCCCCAAACCAATCCACACCACTCCATCCCAATTCACCCCACTCTAGTCCACCCCACTCCCATCCAATCCAGCCAACACAACCAATCCAATCCACCCCACTCCAGTCCAATCCACCCCAGCCCAATCCACCCTAATATAATCTGCCTCACTCCAATCCACAACAATATGTCCCACGCCAAAAGGTCCCCACTCCAATGTGCCCCACTCCAATCCATTTCAATCTTCCCCACTCCAATTTGCCCTACTTTAATCCAAAACAATCTCCCCCACTCCAACCTGCCCACTCCACCGTGCTCCACTCCAATCCCAAACAACCCACTCCAATCCAAAACAATCTTCCCACTCCAATTCACCCCACTTCATCCCAATTCACCCCACTACAATCCAGTTCACCCCACACCAATCCACACCATTACAATTCTGTCCATCCCACACCAATCTACCCCCCACCCCAAATCCAGTTCAATCCAGTCTACCCCACAACCATCCAATACACCTCACTCCAATCCAATCCACCCTACCTCAGTCCACTCAACTCCAGTCCAATCTGCCCCTCTTTAGTCTGATCCCCCCACTCCAACCCAACCCACGCCATCCAACTCCAGTCCAACCCACCTTACTCCAATACAACACACACCAGTCCAATCAAATCCAATTCAACCCACTTCAATCCACCCCACTCAATCAAGCCCATTGCTAACCACTCCACCTTACTCCAGTCCAATCCACCCACACCGCCCCAACGTATCTCACCCCAATACAATCTACTTAAATCCACCCCACTCCAGTCGAATCAGTCTACATTAATTCACCCTACTCCAGTCGAATCCGCCCAACTTTAAACCACTTTAATGTACCCCACTTCTATCCAGTCCACCACTCTCCAATTAATTCACCCACCCCACACCCATCCACCCCACTCCAGTCCTATCCACCCAACTCCAGTCCAATCCACCCAACTCCAATTAAATCCACCTCACTCCAATCCAGTCCAACCAACTCCAAGCCAAACAATCACAATCCACTTCACTCCAATCCAGCAAACTCCACTCTAATACACCTCAGTCTACTGCAATCCATCCCAGTTCATCCCACTTCATCCTAGTTCAGTCCACCGCACTCTAGTCCAAACTATCCAGCCCACCCACTCCAATCCTCTCCACCCCAATCCAAACCAATCAAATCCAATCCAATCCTCCTCACTCCAGTCCACCCCACTCCAATCCAGACCACCCCACTTCAATCCAATCTAATCCACACCACTCCAATTAATCCACTCCACTCCAATCCACCACACCACAGCGTTATCACGTCAATACAAAACACCCACCCCAATCCAATCTAATTCACTTCAGTCAAATCCACTCCAATCCAATCTAATTTACTCCAGTCGAATCCACCCCACCCCATTTCTATCCACCCCATTCCAATTGACCCCACTCTTCCCAACTCCAATCCACCCCACTCTACTCCAAGCCAATCCACCCCACTACCTCAAACCACTGCAACTCACTCCAACCTGTTCCAGCCCACCCCACTACACTCTTTACCACTGAACTCTACTCCCCACTACTCAGCTCAGTGACACTCTACTCCCTCCTACTCCACTCTACAACACTCCAACAAATCCACTCTATTTCACTCTACTCCCCCACTTCACTCTGACACTCCACGCTAATAATGTTTAGCCATGCTGGACAGCGGCCACACTCATGTACACCATGGCAAAGCACATTGCCAAAGCCAGTAATTTGGTGTCGGTCTGTTCAGTAGTTTCGGTGTAATTAAAGGAAATAAAATATAGATATCTAGGGACACGGATCCACCCATGTGGAATTCACTGATCTGAGGGAAAAGCAAGGCCCTGATTGGCCGGCTCTAACCTGAAATGAAATTTCCAGCTTCCATTTTCTTTCTCACTTGGCCAAGGGGAGGGAAAAATAAAATGGGAAAAAAATAAGAGGTCAGGATATAGGTATCCTGACTCCGTAGGACACATGGAGGGGTCCATGAGGGACTCCTCATTGGAACGAAATTGGCCAAAATTCTTCTTACAGATCCATGGATTCACCATGGGACTCAGCGTGACCTCCAGTGTAACTTCATGGTGGATCAGTGGAAGCAAAGTGAAACAAAAATACACCCACTCACACACCAATCCCCCACCACGCATGACCAAAGCCATGTACAGCATAGGGATGAGTGCATGCATGATGGGGTTTGGCCGCAGGGCTTTGCCCCAGGCGAGACCATGCAGCCAACCCCCGCTGCGCTTGGTGAGTGTGCTACGGTGGTTGTATTAGCACATGCTAATTCCATATTACTTTACATTAAAGAAAACCCATAGAAATTCATGTTTTACCCACACAAAACCATAGAAATTCAACAGTTACTCTTATGGAATATTTATCTGAAGAAACTATAACTCATGCTGTTAAGTAACTTTAGGCCATGAGTTACAGTTTCTTAACATAGGTATAACTATAACCCATGAGTTACAGTTTCTTAACATAGGTATAACTATAAGTATAACTATAACTGCTGAATTTCTATGGTGTTTTGTGGACAAAACGTGAGCTTAAATATAACGGCCCTAAACACACACGCACACACATATATATGGTTGGTCCCTTTTCAATGATTTTTCATTTTCACTAGAGCACAGTATTTAAGGGGCACTCAAAAGGTTGGTCATTATCATGGACAAGACCCTGTGTGGTCGAAGCGCATTGAGTTTGGGGCATTAAAACACCTTGAATTAGCACACCTGAGTGCACGCTTGGAAAAAAAAAAAATATATATATATATATATGTCAACAAAGTAAGCCCAGTCTCGAGGTAGTACTAGGATGAAAGTATGGAGACTAATGCGTGCAGGAAATGTCTACACTCTCTCTTCACAACATTTGTGCACCCCAGGGCAATGAAGTGACTGTGACCTCATCTGTTTGCTGCTCATGCACGATAAGCCTGAGGCTGGACACATCCAGCCAAAACCAGCCAGAGGCACTGGGGTGCCGCAGCGCACATCCTGGGAACCACTGCACTAAGCCATCACTGACTACAGAAGCAACATCCTATAGGCAGATGGAGGATGCCTCTCCACCTGCAAAGCCCTCGCCTGTCTACGGGTCTCCATGACAATTGACCTTGGGAGACAGGTAACACCCACAAGTCAATACATGTATGAGCATAACCATCCGAGGCAGCACACCTCTTCATAACCATTCCCCGCAAATTGGTGAAGGCCGCAATGCCCTCCTGGTCTCCACCACACCACAGGAGACCAGATACTCTTCCACGTGACCGAAGACTCCAAAGCACTCAACCCACCAACTTTGGAAGAATGGAAAGCCAAGTCAGCCAACTGGAACTCAAATCTGTGACCCACAGATCACCACACACTTCAAGGGTGAGCACACTGAACTCAACACACCAACACACCATCCCGCCTCCGACACACCACCATTGCCGGACAGCAAATGAATACATTCTGGGCAAGCCAGCAATGGAAGCCAAAATAATGCAACTGAGAAAGTGTGTTAACCATGATCAAAGACACAAGCAAGCTTGCAGTGATGCAGATACAAAACATACAAGAAAGAAACAACAAACAAGTCACCCTCAAACTGCATTGTCACATTTGCCACACTTGATGTCTGCAATGTTCCCTGCAATGCTCTCACAAAAAATACAAATACATTTCATAGCCACAAAGCACCCCCCCAGAAAACCCCAAATGGTTCCCCTGCAGGTGCAGTTCCCATCCCTGACCACTTGTTGCCAAATGCACAAAATCCAACCACTCCAACCTAAGCTACTCAGAAGCAACAAAACTGTTCTTCTGATGAGCAGCTTCTGCCCACTGGCTGTGAACAGAAATACATCTGGCTCGACCTGCACAGAATTTCAACCACCTTCGAAATGTAATGAACATTCAGGCATCAAAAAAATCCTGCTTGAGTACAGGGCAGGCGCGGCCCGACCTTTAGGCATAGGTTGGGAGCCTGTGCCTCCTGTGGCCAGGAAGACGGAGGGGCGGCAGCGCAGCGACGAAGCGAGAAAGGTATTTTTTTTTCTTCATTTAATGTGTATCCTAATGACCACCCACCCACCCCCACACTTGCCGCCCCGTCCCCTTGCAACACTGCGAGCCGCAACTGTAATTTTTTATCTTTAAAAATGTCCTGATCCTCCAAACTTGAAGGCACGGTGGTGGTCATGACAAAAGTCACAATGTGAAATAAGGTAAGCAATGCACAAGGGTGAGAACACTTGCCGCTTCCCAGCCCTTCTGTGTTCCCTTTGCCTACTGAGGAAAGAGTCAGTGGTATCCATGCTGCGCAGAGAAGACAAACCAGGACTATGAATCCATGCGTATCTTCTCGGTTCCAGCCAGGAATCAGATGCCGAGCATCTGCAGACTGTTTCAGACCCTTCGGACCAGTCCGCCTGACACTCCGGACAGAATGCCGCTCCCAGGCACGGTGAAAACAAGATCTAACAGGACTTTTGCATGTTTAGAAATCAGTCTGCTAGAATGGCCTGCACTTGCATGCCAGGGAGAGGTTTAAATGTGCAAAGTCTTTGTGCATTTGAAACCAGGGAGATGATGTAGCCCTTTGTGGACTGACAATTAAGCCTGGTAGAAGCACTTAGACCTAAAATGTGTAGCATACCGGGGTTGCCATGCCAAAATGTCCGGACTGTCTTTTTTTTTTACCGAAGTAAACATCATTTTTAAAGTAGGAAACATTCACAGCGGATCTCCGTTTACTAAAATAAAAAAATAAAATTGTTAATTTTAGTTGTTCACAAGGCTGTGGTTATCATGCCGCTCATGAACAGGAGAGAACAGTCTTAAAAGGCCTATCCTGCCCTACTCAGAGTGAGCCTTCCGATGCTCTGTAGCAGGTGGCATTGTATAGCTGTAACCCCTGACCATGCTGGGTAATGCTGCCATTTTACTTGTCCAAGTCCCAGTGTTTAGCTGCTGATAGTTGCAAAGGCCATAGATCTTGACCAACATTTTAGTGGCCCTTAACCTTTCGACTTCTCTGGACACCCTCTTAATCGTTACTTGAATCCATGACCCCCCATTACTCGCTATTTGAATCTGGGTACCTCCACTGAGTCATTATTGGAGTCAAGTGACCCCAGCCTACATAATTTAAATGACATAACCTGCAAAACAATATTCATAAGTATGAGAACAAGCATTCAACAACCAAATATACTGACAACGAAAGGTAATTTCATTGACAAATATAAACAAATCAAATTTTAATAGGAAGGAGTTAGCTTTTCTAAACTCCACTGAGACTACCCATAATTCCTACTATATTTTCTTTGATGCACTTGCACTGCAACGACAAATCAATCAGAGGATAGCAACTTAGGGCCTGATTTAGAGTTTGACAGCTTGGGTTACTTCGTCACAAACGTGACGGATTTACGGTCAGTCGTATTACGATTGTATTATATCCTATGGCAATCGTAATAGGGTGGATGGAATATCCATCATGTTTGTGACAGAGTAACCCATCCACCAAACTCTAAATCAGGCCCTTAATTTTTAGCCTTCAATTTCAAATTCCTTCACATTTACAGAACTTTTTCAAGCTTTCAATTTTGCTTCTTTTATTTATATATTCTGTATTAAACTGTTAATTGTTTAAGCCATCACAGACCACCTGAGTTGGCGCCAGAAACCTGGGGGGGTGGGGTCCCCGGACCATAGGTTAAGAACCACTGCACTATGCTACGTGGCTACTTGGAGAAGCAAAGCTTGTATGCAGTGCCATCCATTTCATCACAGTACACAGCTCCTGGGAGGTGAAAAGACTGCACATCACGGTTGTCCTTTCAGTACAATATATAGCTGGTGGTAGTTGTGACAGCCACGGCTATTAAGTTCAGCACAGCTAAATTCAGCATATCAAAAATTTATATTTTAAATTTTGAATTTCCATGAGTTTAGATTTAAGGAAGATGTGAGTGATGGTTTGTTCACTCCAGCGGACAGACGAATAACGGGAAATGTAGACTATGGCTCGGGCTAAGAAGTGTTGTAAATCACCTTTACAAATTAAACAATTTAATTGTGCTTGCACCAGATGATGCCAGAAACAGATAATTGTCCTCAATTTCAAACTGCGCCTTGAGACATTTCTGAAATCTCCACATTGCTGACATATATGCAGGGCCGGCTTTAGCACTGGCGGTGCCCTGTGTGACAGTCCTATGACCACCTGGCAAATGTGTCCCTCACCTCTCCATAGCCACCCTTTCACATACATTCATTTATTTTAAAGTGCGTGTAAAGGCTGACTTTACTAGTCCACTCCGCTATCCACATAAAATACAGTTCTGTCCTTTGCAGCAGGCATATTAACCCTCTAGGCTACTTTATGGCAAGTCAAAGCTGCCATAGGCAAAAATCCCATCTCTCTCCCTAGCAGGAACTTTAATCACAACAGGTATCTTGACATTTTAATTGTTTCCTGCTGGACACAGAAGGAGCTTTTCAGCAGGTGCTTTTAAAGCGCAAGTTTCGTAAGTCATTGCTATACACAGCGCCCCCGAGATTAGCGCCCCCTCCTCAATCCAGGTCAACACCCCGTGCGACTGCACCGCTCGCACAGCCCCTAAGACGGCCCTACATTTATGTATGGCTAGGGTCAACAATGAAATTGACCAACAATGATAAACCGAAAAATAAAAGCGTCACGTCCCCAGACACCATTCACACTTCCTACTGTACTTCTGAGCTAGTAGTTCAGAGGATGTAGCCAGTGGCGTCTCTGCCAGCGGAAGCACAGCATTCTCTCGTGGTTTGGGCAGGCGGGTCATCTGTCAGTATCAGACTGATGCGCAGTACCACCTAACCCTAAGTGTGACCCAGCGTGCTTCTTTTCTATGTAATGGTTGCATTGCTAAAATGAGAGCTAAATACTGCACACTGAAGTGAAAGGCACAATTATATGTTTTTGCCAAAAATGAAGGTCCTGTCGATCAAGATTCCAGACAGGTGGCAACCCAAAAATAACTGCTCAGTGGGAACAACTATTAATAATTAGCAATTAAAATTAGCAAGTCCTGTGGTACGATGCATGCAATAGGGAAAGAACATTATCTTGGCAAGCTGAAGCTATTAAATGAGAAAAGAAATCCGACAAGTAGTAACGAGGATGACAAATACTGCAGTGGATGAAAGATCTCCGAAAATTGCAGACAAGCCTCGAGTTAGGTCACTTAAGATAGATTTACAAGACGCTATAGGCGGAAGACTCAATTTCTATAGTGATGGTGAATTTTTATTTCTTCAAATACCTCCTTCCTTCCCTCCGTTCTCCTCCCTCCCTCTCTCCCCTCCCTTCTGACTCCCTTCCGCTCCCTTCTTTGCATAATGCTATTGTATTGTTGAACTCTGTGTTGACTAATGGCACTTCACACTTGGCTAAGCAATATATTTTTGTCCATGTTAGCAATGGGGTCTTGGCAGATGTATACACCCTTGTCCAGGTAGGGACCACAATCCTAGTCAGGGTAAATCACACAAATTATACTGTGCCCACCCTCTTGTAGTTTGGCACTGAGCAGTCTGGTTTAAATTAGAAAACAATGTGTAAAGTATTTGTGCAATAAATCATTCAGTAACAGAGTGAAAACACCACAAAAATACATCAGTCAGGTTTAGAAAAATATATTATATTTATCTGGTTAAATTAAGGTCAAAGCAATAAAGATCCAATGAGCACAAGTTGAGATATCACTTTTGCAATTTTATAAAGACTCCTAAGTCTCAAAAATCAACACTTGTCTCTTGATTGCACAAAGTACCTGGTTTGCGTCAATGATACTACGAACGGAGACCGCAGAGAAGGAGGTGTGTGGAAAAATAGGGTGTGCACAGATGATGCTTCATTTCTTTCCATGCTGCAAGGGGCTTTGTGTCATTTGTCGGTGCGCAGTCTTGGTTCCTCACTGCAATGCGGGGATCTTTTTGGCAGCCAGGGACGATGCGGGGAAATCCTGGGCATGCAGGAAGAAGTCACTGGCATTGTGTCGATCCGGTATGGCAATGCGTCAAATTTTCCATTGCACGGCAGGCTCTGCATCTATTTTCCACTCGGGAAATCGGCTGTGTCTTTCGGGTTTTGCTGTGCGTCTATCCAGTAGGGCTGTGCGTCAAATTTCTGTTCGCAAGGCAGGCACTGTGTCAAATCTTCACTCAGGAAGTTGAGCTACTTAATTCCGGCTCGGCTGTGCAGTGATTTTTTGGTCGCAACACAGCTGTGCGTAGTTTCTGGAAAGGCTGTGCGTTGATTTTTGGCGCACGAGGACTTTCCAGAAAAGGTGAAGTCGTTTTGGCCCTGAGACTTCAGAAAATAGGAGGCAAGCTCAATCCAAGCCTTTGGAGAGCATTTCTCATCAAAGTCAGAGGGCAGCAGGGCAACAGCAGGGGAGCAGTCCTTCTCAGCAAAGCAGTCCAGATGAGTCCTTTGTGCAGCCAGGCAGTTCCTCTTGACAGGTTGCAGGTTCAGGTCCAGAAATGTCTGAGTTGGTGGGGTTAATCTAGGTATTTATATAACTGAATTCTTGGTTTGGCTAATGACAACACAATTCAGACTCGAAGTAGGATAAATGTAGCCATTTATCACTAATTTTTTGACTGGCCTTTTGTTGAACTTTTTCGAGGTATTACCTCTGGTGTGTTGAGATATCATCATATAAGGCGGGTTTTAAGCCCTCCGAATTTTGTCATTAGACGATATCAGTGATGGATCCGCATCTCATCTGTTTGTGTAGTCTGGAGCACGATTGCAACCCAAAGTTGTGCTCTGAGTGCCGGGCCATGCATTTGAAGACTTTGAGGGAGTAGTCCCTAAAGCTGATGGCAGCCTGGCATGCAACTCCACTCAGGTCGAGGTCCTGGTCGAGAGGAAAGAAGGTCCCAGTACTGATTGCGGAATCTGAAGTCATCGCCCCACTCTAGTTCTCGGGACAATTGGGTAAGTTGAGGCACAAGTGGCAGAATGATCTAATAGCCTTATAGCCCTTTGTAGCTGGACTATACCGGCAATTAAAGTCCCACTCCCTTTTAACGCTTGAGCGAGCCTTTAATGGCTGGTATAGCCCACTACGCAGGCTCTAAGGCTATAATATTTTACTCAGTTAATCAGAGTAATTATTGATGTATAAATTGACACATGAAACCCCTGTCAATTACAAAATACCAAAATATCAGACACCCACACGTTAAACCATTTCATAAAAATTGTCTTTCTCTAACCTTTTAATTGTGAGCACTCTTCTCTCTACACTAGACCTTATGTACATTACTATCAAGTCAGATATCCATTAATACATTTCAATAAAATCTAATTTCTCAAAAAACAAATAGAGAACTGTAAAACTCAGCAACCTCCTGATGAAAACAGACAATAAACATGCCCTTTCATCTCAGAGAAAAATCAACAACTAGTAGCTGGTAAACCCATCAACAGCTGACAAGATGATGTTAACTTGTACTAGAACGTCTTCTTAAATATACTGCATGGCCACAAAGACCCCAAAACTTCATTGTATGATAACTGGCAAGTCGTACACTGTAGGACTGTAGTATCACTTCTTGTGGCACACTCCCCATCTTTTTAAAAAACATTATGTTAAGGTGCTTAGGCCCAGCTCCCCTACTTACCTGGGACTGTTCTCCAACAAGTCTAGGCCTTTTAAGACCCTGCCTTCCGTCCAAAATCTCCTGCCTCACTTCTTCTACTCTCCCAGGCTCTCGCACTCCTCACATTCTCTCACATACTTACTCTACTTCTGGCCCTTTCTCTCTCTCTCCCTCCCCTCCCCACTCTTTCTCCCTCCTATGTAATGGCAGCATCCGTGCAACTGCGCAGTTGGTGTGTGCAGCAGGCTCACCAAAGACAAGGCTGTCTGTGCCCATCTGCTCCTGGACCTCACCCACTGCCACGTCCCTTGGTTGAATTAACCAGTGCCACTACCTCAGCAGCAACACTTCGCACACTCAACCCAGGACGCCTTGCTATCCACTGCTGCAGGGCACCCTTCAGCAATGTAGAACCTTTCTCCTACTAAATGTTTTTAAGTGATCGGGTCATTGGGGCTCGGTTATCTTCAACTGCCATTTCACCTGCAGCAACACACCCTCATGCACACCCCACACTCTGACTTCCATGCCACCCTCTCACAACCTCGCCTCAGCAAAAACTACACCACGCCCTCAGCAAATACTCATATATATGCTCCTCAACATTCACTTGCTTAAAAAATACATGATTGAAAATCGGGACCTTCACCGTAACAGCAAACCAGACTCCTTTTTCTTGATGGAAACCTGGATGACCCCTGCTTCTTCTCCCAAAATTGCTGTGTTCGTCCCACTAGGATACAAGATTACACACCAAGACCGCCTTCACAATTCCTGAGACAAAGACACCCTCAAATGCACAACCACCTCAAATACGGACACCCCCTTCATGGAACAGATACACTTCAGCCTACAAACTAATGACAGATACACCATGAAGGGCACTGTAGCATACAGACCACCTGGCCCACAAAATGACTTGAGCAACCTCATTTCAGACTTCTTCGCTCCCCTCACCATTTACTCCAAGGACTTCCTACTTCTCTGCAATTATAATTTCCACTTGGAGAACCCCTCCAACCACTTCTCCACTGACTTTTTGAAAGCCTGCACAACATGGGATTTTCCCAACTCGTCACAGACCCCACACACAGCACAGGACACACTCTAGATGCCACCTTCACCTCCAGCAATAGCATCAGCTACCACTCTGCCTCACCACTCACATGGACTGACCACTCCATCATCCACTTCAAAATCTCCATGCCGCAAACCACAGCTCCCATCAGCATCAACCTACAGAGCTGGAACTGGAGCATCCAGAACTGGAACAGAATATTGGAAGAGGGCTTGTGCAACACACTCAAAGCCAATTAACCGAACACCATTGAGAACCTAGCCAAAGACATCACCAACTTCAACCATTGGTTCTCAAACAGTGAAGATGCTCTTGCACCCAGCAAAACTCTCAAACTCTGCAGAACCAACAGACAGGCCTCCTGGTACACGGATGAACTTCTAGACTCCAAGAAGCTGTGAACAGTTAGAAATTAAAAGGGGGTGGGCAACCAAGACACCAATGCCAGATCAACCTACATGGCCGCACTCAGGCAATATCATCAAGGAGTTCACTACACCAGAAGCCTCAGACAACTCCATGAATCGCTCCCCGGAACTCTGTGACAACCTCTCTAACTTTTTCCACAGTAAAATTGAAACAATCTATAATAACTTCGAAAAAACAACCGGATCCCAAGGATATCACCAGCAACCCACCCACCGTCCTCTCTGACACACACCTAACCAATTGGAGAACACTTACTGAGTAAGACACCTCTTCAGTCATGAAAACCGTCTACTTTTGGACCTCCACTGACTCCTGTCCATCTCATGTCTACTACTTAGGAGGACCTTTGATCAGCAAATTCCTCACGCACATCATTAACTCCTCCATCGATTCCACAACCTTCCCCAAAGACTGGAGACATCCTGCTGTCATGGTTCTCTTCAGGAAACCCTCAGCAGATCTCAAAGAATTGAGCAACTTCTTCCCCATCTTTCTTCTACCATAGCCAACAAAAATAGAGAAAGCAATCAACCTCTCAAGTCACAAACCACCTGGAACTCTACAATCTTCTCAACTACACCCTATATGGCTTTCGCAGCAACAACAGCATAAAGACAGCACTCATCGCCGCCACAGACGGCACCCGCACCCTTTGAGACCGAGGAGAAAATGCAGACCTCATACTACTAGATCTCTCTGCTGCATTCAACACTGTGTCACACTCCAGCCTCATCAAAAGACTACATGCTAAAGGCATCCAATTCCAGCCCTCTAATGGATTTGTTCTTTCCTCACAGGGAGAACACAGAGAGTCATGCTCCCACCCTACACGTCAGAACCCAAGGACTTGATCTGCTGAGTCCCTCACGGATCATCTTGCAGCCTTACCCTGTTCAACATTTACATGACACCACTCACCAACATCATGAGAGCTCATGGCATCTCCATTATTTCCTATGCCAAAGACACCCAGATCATCCTGTCAAAGTCCGACCAGTACTCCACGACCAGATCCAACTTTACCAAATGCATCATCTGCATAGCAAAATGGATTAAAAAACAACTGCTTGAAACTCACCTCATACAAGACATCAGTGTTGATCTTCATGAACAAGAACTCCCCAAAGGACTCCACCTGATGGCTGTCAGAGCTCAGCCCAACACTTATACCCTCTACCCACTCAAGAAACCTGAGAATCATCTTAAACGACAAACTCAACATTGTTTCACAGGTGAACGCAGTCAGCTCCTCCTGTTTCCACATACTACGCATCCTTAGGAAAATCTTCAAATGGATCCCCAAAAGCACCAGTTGCACCTTCACTTATGCCCTAGTTACTAGCAGACTAAACTACAGCAACTCACTTTATGTTGGAATCTCCTACCGCCTCCTCCATTGACTTCAGACCATCCAGAACACCACAGCTAGGCTCATCCTGGACCGCCTATGTCCTCCTATATCTCACACACATCATCACACACATCAGAGAACAACACTGGTTATCTGTTCACAAACACTGCCAATTTAAACCCCTCACACATGCATACAAGGCAGTACACAACACTGGACCAGCAAACCTCTGTTACTGCCTTCACTTCCACCAGCCACCTATGCTCTCCCTCACGCTATCTTGTACACAACCATGTATCTGCAAAAGTAGAATGGGTGACCTAGCCTTCTCCTATGTGGCACCCAAAAAATGGAACAGCCTCACTCTACCCATTTTTTGAAAATCCTGCAAGAGGCTTTAGACCTGACTCTTCAACTGACCCCTAACAGATGATCTACACACCTGCTCCAGCATCTTGATACCTTCGGGTGGCATGTCACGCTCTACAAATCCAAAGGACATGACATAACATAAAATCATACATAAAATCATACACAATGTACTGTTGAAATAAGTTAGCCAGTAGCCTTATTTCTGAACAAAAGGAGGCTCTGTACTGCTCACAAAGAATCAGAGGGATCTCCTGCCCACCCATGTGAAACACACCTTCCAGATTACAAGGAGAGACTTGTCATTAGAATAGTGTTGTAGATCAATCACAGAAATATATTCCCTTATGGGTCAGTATCAAGATCTTGACTTTCATGCAGCAGATACTGGCAACTAATGCAATATTTTACGAGCTGGTGACACAATGTTATCTTAAACAGGCTGTAGAGTTTTGAAACACCTGAGGTTTCTAGTCCAACCACGTTGTGGCGTTGATCAGTAACATATCGCTCCAGCATAGTTTACAACCAATAATTACTTTAGCTATGATGGCTCAATGCTTCAGGACAGCGACTTTTAAGTGGAACAGCTTAATCTGGTAGTGTCTGGTTCTTGCTGTTAGAGGCAGAAGTGGAACTGTATATCAGTCTGGGCAGGGGAGAGTTAACCATATTTGTACATACACAGACGTGATACCAAGAGAAATGAAGCAAGACAAGGAAAAAAACTAAAATGTCAATACAGTAAAGTGTGTTTGCATGTTCTTGGAAATTCAACATCCCTCCCGACTAACAGACTTCCCAAGTGAACTACCTGATCCAGATTGTATGATTGATGATAATCTGTAACACCATTAGCAACTTAGAGGACTAAAGTCTAAGGCCCATTATTATACTTTTATAGTGCCACATTTGCGCCGCTTTTTAACGGAAAAGCGGCGCAAACGTACAAAATACAATTGTATCTTGTGAGTTTGTGCCGCTTTTGCGTCAAAAAATGACGCAAAGGCGGCGCTAAAAAAGTATAAATATGGCGACAAATGCCTAAAATCCCTGCAGAAAAGCAGGAACAGGTTTGCTCAAAAGGAGCAGTCTTAGTCAATCGCCTCTCATGCTGACGAGTTTACTTAGGCATTGTGCTTCTGTGCCTCTTTATATGCCTTTCATTGATTGGTAATTGGTTTTAGGGAGGCTGGTTGGTGAGTGTGTGTCAGAGGGGGAAGGGCATTATTTGCTCTCACTTGATTGAGCTGAAATATAAAAACACAACTTGCCCATCAGTGGTTTCCACATCCATGCATGGTGTTTGTGTATCCTTGAGCCCTTTGTGTGGACTGGCTCCCAATGATCACAGTCCTCATTGCGCTTTCATCACTGCTGCAGTCCCCAACTGCCACATCTTCCAGTGTAACCCGGTGTTATGGGTGAGTTTATTTGTGATGCTTGCAACGGGAGGTGGAGGATGATGGTAGGACAAGCACAACAGAGCGAGTCATTACAATTTTTTCCATCCCAAGATCAACCTCCTTCTTCAAGGACCTTGGAAGAAAGCAGCACAATCTGTAATAAGCATTGAGCAATCTAGGGGAATACAAATGCTTTTCTACATCCCAGTAGTGGTCTTCCAGCTCATACCCCTTCCAGTTCACTATGAACTGCACACTCTGCTCTAACATCTGGCATCAATAATAAAATGGATCTCATATTCTTTGTTTCATTTCACTTGTACCAGTGGAGGATGGTCAGGAATGCTTGTAAAGCACTTGGACCCTGGAAGACAGACTAAAAAGAGGACATGGAATACCGGTTGGCACTTGAGGTGTCATTGTAAGTCCAAGCATATTAAAACATGATTGATGAGTCATTCCACATAGTAAGTGTCAATTTATTTGGGCTTGTGTTTTGGAGGAGACCACTAATATTTCAGGTTGGTGGCTGATAACCAAACTAATTTCCCAGGGATCAATCTTTGATGGATTGCGGTACATCAATGGCATCTGGAACAGGAGGAGGCACAGGGAATGATATAGGGATCATATTTGAGTGGTATGCCTACGTCTCAAAGCAGGAGATCCTTCAGTGAGCTGTATTATTACAGGTGAACTTAGCTAGAACAATCAAAGTTTGGTCCTGATGTTTGAAAAACAAAGCAGATATTGATCAGCTATCTAATTGGCTCTTTCTGATTCTATATCACCCTTGGGATAATAAGCAGGTGAATAGCAGAACCTAAAGGAAAATTGGGTTTCTTGATCTGGGACAAGTTTGTCTTGTACTCCATGTGCACAGAAGATATGTTCAACATAACAGCGAACAAGGATTCTGGCCTTAGGAAAAGCCCTTAAAAATACCAAAGGGGCCATCTTAGTGTACAAATGTACTACAGCCTAATCAATGGTGCCTACATCTAGTAAAGGAAGGTCTGTGATAAAATCCAATGAATAGGTGTGCCTTCAATCATGTGATTTCAGTGATGGAGGAAGCAACCTTACTGTTCTTGGGTTGTGGGTTTGGACCCTGCATAAACCCTACAGCTATTCACGTAATCCTTTGCACTCCTTGTCAGGCTTTTTTGCCAGGCAAATCAATTGTTTAACTCAAAGATTTTGTGTGTAACAAACTGGCCAGCACTACATCCACCATGGTACTATTCCAGGAGTAGCTATTGTGTTAATGCCATAGGGAGCCATATCAGCATTCATGAAAGTAAATACTGGCATGTACTGTATAGGAAACATCACTGTTAAAAAAAAAGTGGGCCATTAAAATTCTGATAGATTTCCTGAAGTACCTTTTCAAATTTCTGAAGAGAGTTATGTATAACATTTACAATGTTATCTGATAAAATTAGTGAGATTCCTTCTATTTCAAATTCGTTTTCTTCCAAATGGATCCATGAAAAGGCATCAACTTTGCTGCACTGTGAATCCAGTTTGAAGGTGACTACTAAGGAGAATGAGAAAACAAGTGACTCCAAATGATTTGCTGCTGATTGCAGGATTGGTCTGTTTTCAGTAACAAAATGTTTTGTGGTCTCTAAGAACAAAGATATGACTTTGTGCACCCTTCACATAATGTTTCCATTCCATCTAAGTCTATTTGAATGCTAGGAGTTCTTTCTCTAGGATTGTGTTCCTCTTAGGATAAGTTCCTCTTAGGTGTATTGTGCATTTCATTTATGTGACAGAAATGCTATGAGATATAGTAGTTGTGTAGTCAAGTCTGTTTGTGAGAGGACTGCTCTAACTGTGCTATTGGAGGCATGGGCTTCTATTGTATAGAATTCATAGTAATGAGTTATTTCAGAGTTTGAAAGGTACTTCTCTACTCTAATTAGCGAAGAAGGGGCCCTGTGATGTGGTTGATTCTTTTGAATGAACTGAGTCAGTGAAAAGATCAAATCTGAAGAATTGGCTGTGCATTATCTACAAAAAGTGACAAAACCTCAAAGAAATGGTACTGCTTTTAGCTTTAATGGAGGGGGCAATCCAGAAATCAGAACAGCTTGTTCCTTTGTAGGATTCATTTCAATCCCCCTGGGAGACTGAATGTATCCCAAAACATAACTCTCTGCTGGTGGAACTCTTACTTCGAGGGTTTGGCATACAGTTTAGGAGAGTTCAACATTTCTAAGACCTCCTCCTCATGGGCACTTGTAGTTCCAAAGAGGAGTGTCTTTTAATTCTTCTTAAGCTCATTGAATTTGCTTTGGACAGTTGGCCACATTAATACAAAGTAACACTGTGTGTGACATTCTAGGGGTGGTACATGGGCATTTTTATAGAACCATCAATGAGTTTTGATGCAAATCCCAATCTACGAGAAATTGTAAATGCCAAAACCGTATGCCTCCTCTAGGCTGGTGTAAAAGAGGAGAAATATTTTTTTTCAATAAACGTTATTGTTTTGATGATAGAAAATATTGTGGAATACTTAGCAGTGCAAATATTATTGTCAAGTGCTACAATATCTAATTAAACTTGTAATAAGAACACAGAATACAAAGTTTACATACTTATTTATTATTGCCTACATTAACCACTATTTTAAATGTAATCGTTTGCACAGCTATTTAGACTTGTGAATGAACCATAAATTGTAAATTACAAAGGAAATAAAAAAGACAGAAAAGTAAGAAAGATTTACTTACGTTTGCGTGATCAATTTTAAAAAGAGGTCAACATGATTCAAATGATTAAATCTGCTGAAAGTAAGGAATAGACAGAAGATTGGATTTGTCTGCTACTACGGAGGTTTAGGTTTATGTAATGAAGGTCGAGTTTATTCCAAGGGGTCTTTGATCTCTCTGTATTTGGATTAATATGTGAGATAGTATTATCTGTGGTACTTATAAAGCAGACCCAGACCCACCACGGGTGGTAGGAGAGGTTACTGACATTTTTCACTGTTCTAACATGGTTTCAACTCCAACTGCTGGCAACAAGGCTGAAAGAAACAGATTAAACCCTGTAAGCTCGTAGAATAACATCTCATGCAGTAGGCCTAAAACGATGGTCCAAGCTTTAAGTGATATTTGTATTTGAAATATATCCTCTATAGCTTTCCCAATCTGATCCCAAAGAGTGTGGATATCATTATAGTAAAAGAGCATTGGTTCCATGTCAGTGCCTTCCTTTGCACAACTCCTGCAGTGTGATGACTCAGACACCCCTTGTTTAAAAATCTTTCCAGGAGACCAATAACATCTATTCGGGGCCCAGAATTTACATTTAAAAAGTAGACTGCAAATCTTATGTCCAGATTTTTGTCCATTCTTCATCCGTTGGGACTCTGATATTAGAAGCTAAACAAGATTCCTTCAATTTTCTAATTATACTTTTATTCATATTTATATTCAATGCTTTCAAACGCACCATAGCATCTATTTGGCACACGTCCTAGATTAGCTTTTTTTCCCTGGAAATGTTTTGCAGTCTGGAAAATGTGACCTGTTTAGTTTTGTCATACCTACTCTTTGGGCCTCATTTACAAGAATCTGACGTATCGGCCCGATGCGTCAGATTTTTTGTGCTGCCCTACAACCCCCTAATTCACAGATGCATTTGAAATTCTGATGGACCTGTGGCGCTAAACTCACACATTGCTGGACTAGTGTAAAAATAAAAACGCTACTTCAGCAATGTGAGGGGGCCCCCACTGGGAACAACCCTGCATCAATTTTACGCCTGCTCTGAGCAGGCGGTAAAATTCTGATGCAGTCAAGTCACAGAATGACGCAGTGAAATGTTGTAAATTTTCCCGCGTCAGTTCTGTGTGGCTTTTCCCGTGGGAACGCCTACATTGCATAATTATACCTAGTGCATGTGTAATGTGACGCAAGGGTTTACAAATTGATGCATTGGGCCCGATGCGTCAGGTTGTAAAAATAGAGCAGTGTAGAGCACTGCTAGTGCCACCGTCGTGTAAAAAAATAAAAAGCAACCATGGCTCAGAGGCCTTGTAAATTAAGCCCTATGTTTTAACAGTCTATATTGAGGAGGTTCTATTCATAATGAAATGTTGCAAAAGGTACAGAATTGCATCCAACTGCATCAAATCCTGGATTATATGAATTCCTATCTTTGCCCAGTCATCCCTGAAAAGTTTTTTCAATCAATATTATCGTGGCATTCAGCCAGAATGAGGACAGAACGCAACCTCCCTGTTTTTTAGGCCAGTTTTGGCCAACATTCTTAGCCCTGTTATAGTCAGCAAACCTTAGAAGGTTAGGGTGTAAATAAGAGTATTCTTGATCTCTACCCAGTAGAGTGGTCACTCAGTAAGAGGGGGCAGAACCACCAACATGCTTGACTCAAAAGGAAGGTGTTTGATAATTAAAAAAGCTCAGAAGTTCCAAACTACCTCTGTTTTTATTTGCTGTGAGTTTAGATAATGCTATGCTTGTTTTTTTGTATTCCCAGATAAAATTCGATATGATTTCATCAATTGTCTTTAAAAATCTGCTGAAAAAATAGGGAACACATACTTGAATAAATGTTAATTTGAGGGGAAATCATAATTTTAACATATTCTTTCCTTTCCCACCATGTGATAAACTTGCTTCTGTTAGGGATTTTATTTTATTCGTTATTTTGGGCCTCAATACAAGTGTGGAGGTCCAAGGACTGCCACACTCGTGTTGACGGTTGGACTGTCACATTCCGGATGGTCCGAACACCCAATTACAACCCTGGCGGGTGGACCTGCTAGGCGACCATTGCCCCCGCAGGGAACATGGTTCCTGATGGCATGATTGCAGTCAAAGTTGTACTTGGCCAGGGAGGAGCTGAACTCAGCGCTGCCTGGCTGATTACAGCTCCCCTCACGCTAGCCTTTCAATGGTGGTTTAGCCGACATAGAAAGGCTGGCTGTGAGGGTGTTCTTGGGGCCACAGGGGTGGGCTCGGCATGCGCAGCGCAGGGGCCCCACTGTGCAGCACCATCGGAATGTGCACTGTCGGCTGTGTAGACAGTGTAGAGAACTGCTAGTGCCACCATCGTGTAAAAAAAAAAAAATGCAACTGTGGTGCAGAGGCCTTGTAAATGAGGCCCTAAGTTTTAACAGTCTATATTGGGGAGGTTCTATTTGTAAGGAAATGTTGCAAAAGGTACGGAATTGCATCCAACTGCATCAAATCCTGGATTATATGAATTCCTATCTTTGCCCAGTCTTCCCTGAAAAGTTTTTTCAATCAATATTATAGTGGCATTCAGCCAGAATGAGGACAGAACGTAACCTCCCTGTTTTTTAGGGAAGTTTTCGCCAACATTCTTAGCCCTGTTATAGTCAGCAAACCTTAAAAGGTTAGGGTATAAATAAGAGTATTCTTGATCTCTACTCGGTAGAGTGGTCATTCTGTAAAGGGGGCAGAACCACCAACATGCTTGATTCAAAAGAGAGGCGTTAGATAATTAAAGAAGTTCAGAAGGTCCAAACTACATCTGTTTTTATTTGCTGTGAGTTTAGATAATGCTGTGCTTGTTTTTTTGTTTTCCCAGATAAAATTCGATATGATTTCATCAATAGTCTTAAAAAAATCCGCTGAAAAAAATAGGGAACACATACTTGAATAAAAGTTAATTTGAGGGGAAATCATAATTTTAACACATTCTATCCCTTCCCACCATGTGATAAACTTGCTTCTGTTAGCGGTTTGATTTTATTTGTTATTTTGGGCCTCAGTAAAAGTATGGAGGTCCAAGGACTGCCACACTCGTGTTGACAGTTGGACTGTCGCATTCCAGATGGTCTGAACACCCAATTACAACCCTGGTGGGCGGACCTGCTAGGGGACCACTGTCCCCGCCGGGAACATGGTTCCTGATGGCATGACGGCAGTCAGAGTTGTACTTGGCCAGGGAGGAGCTGAACTCAGCGCTGCCTGGCTGATTACAACTCCCCTCATGCCAGCCTTTTCCGACGTGGAAAGGCCGGCGGTGATGGTACACTTGGGGCCACAGGGGGGGCCCTGCACTGGGCAGTGCAGGGGCCATCCTGACCTGGCTTGCACAGTGCAGGGGCCCCACTGCGCAGCACCATTGGAATGTGCACTGTCTGCTTTGTAGACAATGTGGATTGCGAGGGTTCTGGTCGGCCCCCTCTATGTTAAGAGAATAGCACTTAGCTTCTTTAAGTGAGCTGAGAGCTACCTCATAGCACTGTTCCTGCCGGTCTGACCAGCTGGAATGCTCTATTGCAATGTTCCTGCCAGTCAGACTTGCGGGAACATCATAATAGGGCAGGAGGGATGCCACTGCCATGGCGGTGACATCCTCTCCACAAGTTTGGTGGTCCTGCAGTGGGACCGCCAAACTCGTAATGAGGCAGTTTGCCTTTTAGACGTTCCCTTGTTATAGCTTTAGGTTTTCCTTAAATTCTATGCCTAAATATTTGAATTCATTAACTTGTGTGCATAGAGCATTTAAAAGGAATATTCAGCTTTTCCCCTATTGAGCAAGTACCCAGAAATTGTTGCATAATTATCATCTAGGAGAGAATCTCTGGGGTCACTAGCTCTTCCTCTTAAATAAATATGAGAATATAGTCCACATAGGACTCACTTTAATGTGTATTTTTCTCAAATTGTATACCTTTAATTTTGAGGTTTGATCTTGTATTGATCAATAATGGGTCTACAACAGAAATAGAGGGGAGCTTATGAGCATCCATGCCGAGTACCATGAGCTAAACTGAAATTAGAGGATTTGTGACCATTAATTCTGATGTGGGCTTTAGGATGAGTGTATAATGCCATCACCATATGTTGCAGTCCAACCCCAAATCAAATGACCACAGGAAGGTCCACAGAACCTTATTGAAGGCCTTCTCTGCATCCAGTACCATTGCTATGGAAGGGGTGTTTAGTAGCGGAGCCTTCTCAAGGACACGAGTAAAGATGCATATCTTCCTTTAATACTGAGGATATATGAATTATATTTGGGAGTATTTTCTCAAATTGTAGAGCTAATTCTTTTGCGTACATCTTACAGTCTATTTTTAATACTAATATCAGTCTATAATTTTTTGGTTCTAGTGGGTCTTTCCCTTCTGTATGTATATCTGTGATTGTGGCCTCTGAGGCTGTACCTTGAAGGTACTAATGTGTGAGTAGGAAATTGCCTCTTTTGATGTGCCCCCACTTTTTGCCGGGTTTCTGGTGCAATTTCCACTGAAAGTGCACTGGATCCCTGCTAAACAGGTACCCAGTGCCAGATCTCTTTCCCTACAAATGCACAGTTGTTTTTTCTCAATTGGCAAACCTTTATTTGCCACTGTAAGTCCCTAGTAAATGGTACCCCTAGTACTTAGAGCATGGAGCACTAACGGAAGGGCCCTGAGGGCTGCAGCACAGATTGTGCCACCCTCAGGAACTGTCTCACTAAGTGCACCCAGTGCTGCTTTCGCAGGCTGCATGCCTTGGTGCAGACCTAAGATGAAAACACGACATGGCACACAGCATGTGTGCCCTGTCCCCTGCACACTGCATGCAATATATAAAATTCACCCCTCTGGCAGGCATTCCAGCCCTAAATATTGTCTTATATTGCATGTGAGGACATATCTGCATGAGCAGGTATGCCCCTGCTATGTCTTTGTTGATTCTCAGACATTATAAGTAAATAGTGATGTCATTTTAAGTACATGTGCTGGACACTGGTCATTACGAGTTCCCCAGATACATGATGCCTTCACTGACAATAGGGATGTTTGCTATCAAATATCTCATATTAAAAAACCTTCACTGAATCCAGTGATGGGTTTATAATACATGCATTTCGAGTGCACCTTAGAGGTGCTGCCTGTAAACCTACTAACTCCTGGTATGGGCACTGACTGATCAAAACCAGTACAGATACCTTAAGACAGAATTCTGGCCCCATGAGGTGAGAGCCAATGCTCTTGAGGGCTCAGAACAAAGGTCTGCTCTTGGCAGAGGTGTGACCTCCCCTCCCAGGCACTCTGTACATTCTAAGGTTGGGAGCTTCAAAGGCCTTGCCACCTTTTAAATGCAAGTGGCCAACCAGTCCAGTGAAGGTTCCCCATCGCTTCTGACCCTGAGTCCTTAGTGGGATGACCCCTGCTGGACTCCACAGAAATGCCTGCAGCCTAAATCTGAGGGCTCCCCCTGACTGCAACCTGCCTGGTAAGTTGTTTCTGACCCCAAAAGACACCCGTGCACCCAGAGCCCCTGGGCCTTCAGGAGCTAGACGATTGGTATTCCTATGACCCCTGCCATCTTAACGTACCTGGGCAGCTGTGGGTTGACCTCTCCTGGCCAGAGCCTGCACCCTGATTCTGAAAGTGATCTGCTGCATTCTGTAACATTGCGAGCCTGACCCTGTGTTGGCACTCTGCACACGGCTGCCCTCGTGCTGCTGTGAGTGTAAGTTTGGTGTTGACCCCTGACCTCGCTCTACTCACCTGGGAGCAGCACATCTTCAGTTACCCCCATCTCCGTAGGATAGCATTGGACGCCCAACGCTGTGTTGGCACTTTGCATTCGACCACCCCTGTGCCGATGAGGTGAAGTTTGGTGCTGCCTTGTGTCCCCCCTGGTGCTTACCTTAACGGCCGGAGACCGACCTCTGATGCCAATTTTACTGACCTGTGAGCAGTGCATCTTCACCCCTCCTGCCCCGTCTCTATTGGTTAACATTGGGCACTGACTCTGAATTCGACCTCTACACCCGGCCGCCCCTGTGCCGCTGTGGGCGCACTCTTGGTGCTGATCTGAATCTCACCTGGTGTTGACCTACAACCCTGAAGACTGGAACTTTGTCATGTACTTACCTCCAAAACTGCACCTTTGTTTCCCTCCATAGGTTAACATTGGAGACTCTGAAAATTGCTCAAGTCGATTTTTGAAACTGAAAAGTATTTCTATTTTTAAAGCTTCTTACCTTATAATGAAGTTCTTTAGTTCAAAGCATATATAAAAGCAAATGTTATTTTTCTAAATTGGTCTCAGCTTTATTTATTGAGTGTGTGTCTCATTTATTCTCTCTGTGAGTACAACAAATGCTTAACATGACTCCTTGATAAGCCTAACTGCTCGCCCATACTACCACAATTGGAGCTCTAGACCTATCTATTTCTGCCTCTGCATATCGTCAGATCCACTGGACTCTCTGCAGTGTACTTCATTTTAGTACTCTATATAGAGAGCCAGCATCCTACAGTGTGCAAAAAGAGGAAGAAGGGGTCTTTTCTACTTTTTGGATTCTGTAAGGTGATCAGACCCAGGGGCTTTCCCAGCCTTTAGAGATATTATAGCTTTGGATATTTCTGTTAACCTTATTTCTTTACTTAGTTGTATTTTATTAAAATCCTGTCTTTTGGAGACATGTTTATTTCAAGATACTGTCAGCAGTTCACTATACTTTCTGTCCTATTTAGATTATATAGCATAGAATTGAATTCCTTAAACACCTCCAGAAGGTCTTTCCCATTAGTACATGCATTGGCAACAGTATCTCTAACCAACTGAATCTGGGAATTGTTATTCTTAGATTTAAGATAGTTTGCCATACATTTACTCACTCTTTTGCGTTATACTTCATTTTCAGTTTTCTAGTTGGTAACCCATTTGTACACACGTTCACTGAGAATTTTGCCATACTCATATTTTAATGGTTTCAATTTGAGTAAAATGTTTTTATCTCTGGTTTGTATTCAATCCATTTGTAACTTTCCAATCTCCAGTTCCAGGGAGTCTAGTTTAATGTTCAGTAGTTTATTTTTCTTGGCCTTACTTCCTATCATTACACCACGGAGTGTGGCTTTCATGGCAGCCCATAAAATTTCTGGTGACATACTATCAGATTTACTTTCCTCAAAAAAGTTAGTAATTGAGGAAACGTTTATGTCTTCTGAATCATTTTTGTCCAGTAATCTTTCAATCATTCTCCTTATTTTGTCTGTAGAAATATTGCTTGTAAAGTGTAACTCCAGAGAGATGCATGTGTGATCCTAAATTAAGATTGTTTTGATTTTGGGCCAATATAAATGTCAAGTATTGGTTTGAAAAAAGCGTATTAATTCTTGTATAAACATTGTATGAGTAAGTGTAAAATGTAAATTTGCTTTCTGTCGCTATATCATATGTATGTGGGCTTTGTTTTGTCTATAGGCACAAGCCGACAATCTGTCCAAAGCACTGTCTAAATGGAAGTCAAAATCTTCACCAAATATCAGACCCATTTTTTCTGGTATGTCAGAGAGAGTTTTGTGTAGGTCAATCCATAATTTCGGGTTATCAGCCTTTGGGGCATAAATGTTGGCTAAATAGAACACATTTCCATGCTTGGTCAATTTAGACAGCAACCAACTACTGCTATACTGTTAATATAATGAGTATTTCCCAAGCAGTTGATACCTGTTTTCTTAAAAATGAGTGTGAATACAAATTTTTTCTTTTTGTGGCGCAGGGTTAATGAGATAGTATCATAGTCTCCCCACTTTTTGTTTCCTGGAGTATAAGGATGTCACATTTAAATTTACGCCAATAGTCTAACACTTTTTTTAGTGGGTGATTAAGTCCCTTTGTATTCAATTATATTACATTTATTGATTTGTGTGTCATGAGCTCTGGAGGTTGCAATGGTATTTATGAAAAGCTAGGTGAGTGACCAAAGCTACAAGGTGTACTCTGTATGTAAATGGATGCAATTGTAAAGTTACTATGAATAAAAGTGACTTTGCTGTCGATGTAAGGAGGCCATGTGTCCATCTCCAGGGGAACCAATGGAGGTAAGGAGACAAGTGGATGTATGACCATTTAGAATGGACAGGGGTATTCAACAGAGTGGATAAGAGAAAGTCAAGAAGACAATAAAAAAGAAGAAATTGCACAAAAATAACTAATCCCCCACCCTTTCACCCACCACCCCATCCCCACTCATGACACCAGGAGGCCGTGGAGGCCTTGAATGATCCTGGTCGAGGCAACCTCCATCCCACGAGGCGAACAACATAACAAATGAACTGTATATGTGCTAAATGGCATTAATTATCATTAACAGAGTCGCATCAAAGATGCAAAGGACCAGTAATAATTCAAAAACAACCACATCTTGGATTATCAAAATATCAAGCTCCAGAGGTGGAAGTTATCATTAATACCTCTAGAATCTAAGGCAAAGGGAATGAATAAACATCTGCAACTTCACATTACAAAATAAGACACTCCCTAGTTCAAGACCATATAATACTATTAAAACAGGGCTAGAAGGTGAAGTCGGAATCGACTGGAGTTAATAATCCCATGAATGACCAACTAGCAACAAGATTTTAAACTGAAAATTAACATTTCTATAGGAAACGCCAGATGCTTTCCTCTTGTGGGCATATAATGCCTACAGTATTGTTAGACTAGGAATTAATGTAGGTATACAGTGTGGCACTTATAGCGTGACTAATGTTAGGAAGTAGTAGGTAAGAGTCTAATATGTGTGTCAGAAGTTAGAACGTTCAGTTTCAAGATCTTACAACATAGCTAAGTGCAGAAAGCTTACAGATTTCTACTTATGTAGTGTTTACCTGATATCTTAAAAATGACTGTTAGATGTAGAATCTTATATGCTACAAATGAGTTAGTCGCAGTAGATAGCTAGAGTGCATTGGATTGCTTTATAATGTTATATTAAATAAATACACTCTAAAATTCCTGTCGACTGTAATCAAGTTGACATGTTTTGCTAACCTTACAGTTATTGGCCGCTAAGCACACACGTTTAATCAAATAAACATTAGCCATTAAATTTAGTGAATATGAAGATTACTCATCCAGATCCTGAGACAAATCATAAAGGATCAGAGCCTTCACCACCCTATGAATTGAACTTAGACTATCATTTGTCACACAGTGAAATGTCATTCCTTCGGTGTCCCTTCGTGATTACTGTAAGTCTTTGATGATGGAATCCAATTCTGCTAGTGTGTGAAATGTAAGACCGTTACATTCAAGTATAATTCTCCTTTTTGAAGGACCTGCAAAGGAGAAAGGGATATTGAAAGGTTTCAAGATGGATATCCTTTCCTACATGTTATTGTTGCTTTGGCATAAGCCTGGGAGATTCCTATTTTTGCTCTATAACAAGCAATTGACTTTATCTTTCTCAACTGGTCAGGATTAGTTTCTGAGTGTTAAAATCTAAGTGGTCTACATATTGAGGGCTTGGATAGTTTAGATTTCGGTGCAGCTCCGGTGGGCATCCTATGTGCATGTTCAATTTCGTAATTGTGGTCAAACGAAATGTAGAGAGTGAGAGAAATCCCTGATTGTGAAAAGCTAGCACACTTTTGGGACTATTTTTTGAATTTCCAGGTAGTCTTAACAATGTAACATTTCTCCTCATATTCCTGTCCACCAATTTAGTGACCTCCCTTTCTAAGAATTCAACCTTTATCGTCAGACTGTCTGATTGATTTTTAAGACAGACTGTGAATCCTCTGTCTTGCTTATTCTATATTCAACCTCGTCAGTCCTCCCTTGTAGTGCCTTAACATGCGCTCTCAGACCCATTGTTTAGTTTTACTGGAGCTCAGTAATCGTTTTGTGCTTTGCATAAGGTCATGGAGAGCGTTAAATCTTTTCAGGATTAATTCTTTATTTGCAATTGGGTCTTATTTAGCCTTAATGAGGGAGATCAGGAAAGGTGGCACTTCTTTGGTTCGTTATTTCCTGGCTTTTGCTTCCTTAGGTATTTGTTTTTAGAGTCCGCCATTGTCCACGGCGCTATGGTTGACAGAATATAAACAGAATATAAACATAATGTGCAAAGGGGATACAGTTTAGGGGATCCTGTTTATATGTATAGATCACCGCTGAGCAGGATATTATATGAAGCCTAGGTGTCCCATATCTTTCAAATCATGCCACTAAGCATTTCACTACCACAACTGGGTCACTTCCTGTCCTGGAAATCAGTGGAGGGCTGTGTATGGCTATGGGATCCTTTATATATACACCTCAAACATTACAGTGTGCATTCAAGGCAATGCAAACAGTGGGTATGCAGTTATTCCTTGATAATATGTAATGATACCACACTCCCTGATTATAATTGGTACAACATATGATCAAGATAAGTGTCAGTATTCCATGCATTTAATAAGCTCATAGAAGTCTGTTTAGTTAAATCGGGACCCACTTATAGGTTATAGAACCAAGGCTCTAAAGCGCTGAAATCATGAATCATTATTTCTCTTTACATTGTTACAACCGAATATAAACTAGATGGGCAGAATCAAGGCCCCTGCTGACACAGAAAACTGAAACAGCTCCTGAGAAGACAGTTCAAATGCGAATGATACAGGGCGGGGCTTAGTGGAAAGCTTAAACTGGGAAAGGAGATCTAGAACTTTCCCGTGCCTTGGCCAGGGCCAGCACATATTAACTGCGCAGGTGCAACTGAGCTGCATGCAGATGCACTCCTTGTCCTCCGCCATTATTCTGATGGCACTTCCCAGGGAGCACATGAAAGTGCCCCCTATCAAACCTCTGCAAAAGTTCCTGACTTGCTCTCGTGACCAAGCCTGAACACAGAGTTGGAACCTATGGCACCTCGCCTGAACTGGCAGACTCAGACCTGGAGAGTGGAAACAGCAAATGAGAGGCTACGTTCATGACCACCAGAAGCAGTGAGTGTCCCAGCTCAAATACGCAGTGTACTCCCATCTCAGATTAAAAAATGTAATAGCTCAATGAACCGAGTGTCTACTTGCTCATTATTCAGGTTGAGCGCGCAAGCCCTCGGGCCTGTTGTAATCTATCTGTGGGCTTTTAACAATGCCCATCACTAACACTCGTTCATGGGCTTGCCTTTCAAAAATCCTTTGTTATCATTGGAAAATGCTTACGTTTGTCCCTCCTTGGGGAAGTTTTGTTACTGCCTTAACGACCGCCCCTGCTGCATGGATAACTGCACACTGCCGATACATTTGACTGTCAGCAAACTTCTTTTTCCTTTTGTGTCTCTCCTACGCGCTAATGGCGGTGGTGGCGCTTTGAAATGGCTTGTTTAAATTGGTCACATTGCCAAGAATTGTACATTGCAATGCCCAAAGCACGATATACTTACATGCTTGAGCGCTGCATTGTGAAATTTGTTTATATGCATAATTTTCGACGTCTTACATGTTACAGTCCCCTGTCAATTGTCCATCACTAACTATTTATGTAAATAAAGGGTGAGGGATACATGTTTAGAAAGCCCAGTAAGTGCTTTTTTAAACTAAAAATGAAGGTCAGACCCTCGAAGTGAGATCTAATTTACAATATTAGCATGCGTGTTCTGAATTCATTTTGTGCCCTAAAAGATTGAGAGAGGCTGGAGGAAGTGGGAGGAGGAAGAACAGAAAAATAGAGAAATAGAGACTAAGAAAGGGGAGGGAATAAGAGAGCAGAAGCAAGAATTATAGAAGGAGGGATTGTGAAAGATGGAAGAAGAAACTTGAATTAAATTGCAGAGTTAACTGGATGGGCAATTGAACAGGTGAAGATGTTATAGAACAAGTTGGGAAACCGGAAGTAAGGACAGAGTGCCAGGAGAAAATGAGAATGATAAATATTAGAGCTATGAGGGAGTGGAAAGAGTAACAAAATAATAGAGATAATAGTAAGCTTTATGCATAAGGATCAAGAAGGAGGAGACACGAAGAGAACCAGAAGTGCATAAATGAGCAAGGGGGGTCAAAGAAAGGAGTAGATGGAAAGAGTGAAAAGAGGAACTGAGAGCAAGATACTTATCTAAAGATGTAGAAAGAAAACAAATGGGACCGAACAGTGAGAATTCCAGCATCAAATGCAAGGGAATAGAACTGCTATGTTGGCGCAGACTTCAGTGGTCTAGGGGTGTATAGTCATTCCCTTGGTGTCAGGTGTGACGTGGGCTGCAGTTTCTAAGCAGGCCATGTATGACACTGAGCCTCTGAGGGCAAGGCTACTTGCATGACCTAGGCTTCACTAATAATTCTTTGAAAATGGTGCCCATGGTACATGTGAAGCACATATACTTTTCCCATCTCCTATTCAATCAATCAAAAAATGTATTAAGCGCACTACTCACCCGAAAGGGTCTCAAAGCGCTGGGGGGGGAGGCAGAGGGGGATGCCGTTTACTGCTCAAAAAGCCATGTCTTGAGGTGCTTTCTGAAAGTCAGGAGGTCCTGGGTCTTGCGTAGGTTGGTGGGGAGGGAGTTCCAGGTTTTGGATTGCAAATCATTTGTTCAGAAAGCTATACAATGGATTTACAGAACATTGGCTATCCTGTATACACTAGAAAGTAAAGCTACTGTGTGGCATTTGCTGGCTATATTTGAAGTTTTCTAGAGGCTTGTTAGTATAAAGAATCAGTACATGTTGTACCTTAATGGTTCTGTTTATCATGGAAATTCCAATTTAAATTCTTCTTCAATGTTAATTGTAGACTCCTGCAGCACTTGAGCAGCTCATACATGAGGTCAGCCGAGTGATCCTTGGAGTCACTCTAGGTAGCCTGGCATGATGAAAAGTAGGTCCAATCTTCCCTATCAGACAGGAAGACAGTCCTTCAAGCAGCAGGGAAGTCCTCTGGAAGCAGGGCAGCCCTTCTGAATCTTCCACAGGTTCAAGATAGTTCTGCTGAGTGGCTCTGGAAGTACAGTATTTTTACCTGGTTACAGCCTTTGTGTAGTGAGACTCCCTATGCTATCCGCATAACTGGATCTGGACAGTTATTCCCCTAGTCAGGTGTCTAGGGGTGACAAATGGCAGGGCAAGCCAGGTGTCTGGTTCCTTTGGGTGTGTTGTAGGCAATGCCCTTTGAAGTGTAAGTGAGGCTGGGCAGAGCTCCTCCCCAGCCATCTTGTCAGAGTGGTCCATCCCGTCCACACCTAAGCCCTGTTTGTGTTACTATCTGGAAACAATACACAAACCCCAATAGTAGAGCCATCACAGTTATGTGACCCAGGACACTAGCAGAAAGGCAGAGTTGGTTGGGACAAGAAAATGCTAACCTTCTTAAAGTGGTATTTTCAAAATTTTAACTTAAAATCCGACTTCTCCATTAAAGAGGATTTTAAATTACAATTCATTTGAGTGTAAGCAGCATATCTCTATTTTCCCTGAAACAAAAGTTAGCACTTATTAAATGTAATAAATAACCCAGTGTTAGTCAATGAGAGAGACAGGCCTTACAACAGTGAAAAACGACTTTAGAAGTTTTTCACTCTCAAGACTCGTAAAACATAAGTACACATGCTCTACTTTTAAAATATAATGCACTTTGCCCTCAGAACAGTTAGGGCCTACATTAGGGGACACTTGGGCCCTAATTGCGAGTTTCTGCCACCCGCCAAACTCGTACTGCGATCTGGCCGCCTGTGCGGCCACAACACCGCCTGCCCTATTAGGACTTCACCGCAGGGCCGGCGGGCAGAAACAGCATTTCCGCCCACCGTCCCTGCGGTGAACAGGGCCTTAACATTTACGCCGGCTTGTAATCGAGCCGGCGCCAATGTGGCTGTGCGGTGGGTGCAGCAGCACCCATCGCGCTTGACACTGTCGGTAATTCGGGCAGTGGAAAGCGCAACGGCACTGTCCATGGGGGAACCTGCACTGCCCATGCCAAGAGCATGGGCAGTGCAGGGGCCCCCATGGGTCCCCCAGCATCCCCTTTCTGCCAGCCTTTGCATGGTGGGGATACCGCCATGCAAAGGCTGGCAGAAACGGGACTCGTAATCCCCAGGACAGCCCTGCCCTGGAGGATTACAACTGCTGCGACCGCCAGGCTGTTGACTGGTGGCAACCTGGCGGTGCCAGCGGACCGACCGTGGCACTTTCGCCACAGTCGTAATGTCGCGGTTGGACAGCCACTTTGGCGACCGTGACCCTGGCGGTCTGGTGACCGTCAGGGTCAAAATGAGACCCTTAGTATTAAGTATTAAAGAGGAAGGTTTAGGCATGGCAAAAGGTTTACTTTGCCAAGTCGAAATGATAGTTTAAAACTGCACTACAGTGTACAACGGCAGGCCTGAGACATGTTTAATGTACTACTTAAGTGGGTGGCCAAATTGGTGCTGCAGACCCACTAGTGGTGTTTCATTTACAGGCCTTGGGTACATGTAGTACCATTTACTAGGGACTTATATAAGTAAATTAGGGTAAAGGCCAATGTTACCATGTTTTAGGGAAAGAGCACAGCATAAGCACTTTACAACTGGATAGCAGGGGAAAAAGTGCAAAGATTCATAATAGCCGACAACAATGGAATCAGCAAGGGAAGGCAGAGGAAGGCAAAGCATTTGAGGTGACTCTGCAAAAAGGGCCATGTGCAACAGAATCATTCACCTAGGTTAGTTGTAAGGTGTATTATTTGAATGCAATTCCAACCTGGCTGTGCACCCTGTTTGGCAAGGAACACAGTACTTTTTCTTAATCTGAATAAAAGTACAATGCAGTAATTGCAACCTGTTGGAAAAGCAAGTACAAATCTTATTTAACTGCATAGGTGCCGAAATAATGTAACTCAAGAGCAATGGCTTCTATCTATTTTTTAACCGGTAGCACCAAATATGTGCTAACATCGGGCTCCTGGAGCGAAATTAGGATTGTTAGGCACTAACATGGGATATATTTCCTTATACTAATACTCTAGTTGCTGACAGGGATGGCACTAACTTTGGGCCTGATGAAGGACTGTCAATGTCTGGTCAGTATGAAGTGTTCACAGAGAAACTGGTGGTCACTGATTGGGCACTAGAATATTTTGGGCCTGCTGTGGGCAGCTGGTGGTGATGTCTGTTATTTACAAACCTCATTGACTCTTAAGGTTAAGCCCCCAAATAGAAAAGTTTGCATCCACTGAGCATAAAATGATGTCAAAAATGCTTTATATGAACCATTTACCTATTTTGTCAAATACATTTCTTCTAGGCCAGACTGGCCAGACCGAGCATCAGGTGTTTCGAGTGTCAGGCAATTTCCCAGGAGGCAGGAAGAGTAAGGGTCCGCTTTTGTTACTGGAGGACGGTTGTCTAACAGTGTAGCAGTTTAAAAAGCACTGCAGAGTTCTTTGTATATCCAGCAATTTTCAGGCAATAATAAAAGTGTCAAGTTATCACTGATGATTAATGTACCTGCTTGAGAGAGGGAGTTTTGTCCTGTGGCAATTTTGATTCAACCAGGGTAGTGCAGTGGGTTAACAGGCCTGCTGCAAAGAATGTGTACCATACAGATCACAGAACAGTATTTTATGTGCATAGCTCAATGGGTTACTGCTTTTGTCACAAAGATCCATTTGCTACTGTAAAGTTCACTAATTGCTGTTGTAATCGTAATAGCACAGTAAATTATGAACAGCCATCAAAGAGCTGCATGCAAACTGCATGGTACAGTTTAGAAAGTTATGTTTTTTTCCCAGCCTTTTATTATCCTAATGTTGCCTAAAAGGGTGTATTTGGGTAGAAATAAATTCTTATTAGTAAAGTCAAACCTAACCACTGTGTTACATTCTGAATCTTGAGTTTGTGCTTCTCTAAACAAGCACTCTTACAAAATGCCTCCAGTATGGATGACATGTGAATCCTACATATTGTTGTCCCCTTTGTCATCTGTGACATTTTCTAAACACTGATTTACACGCGTATGATTCTTGTCTCTGTGTGTGTGGTGTAAAGTGCTCTGACACCTCACACTGGTATGAGAGGCAGTATAAAAGAAATGAAATACATGTAAGAGAGGGGTTATGGAGAGATGAGAGGTACTGTTGGAGGGTGATAGTAAGCAAATCACTGAAGAGCCCCAACAAAGATAGCTGTATCCTGGTGCACTGTAAGGTAATTGTTTACTATGCGTTAAAAACAAATACAATTGAATTGATAATGGAAAATGTGTTGTAGAATGCACCATTTTTGCCAACATTGTCTTGGGGGAAAACCCGCACAAACCCCCCTTGTAGTGGATTAGCTCAATTGCTGTGCTCGCTTCGCGTGCACTGTACGGGGCTGGTCTGACAAAGTTTGCCAGGGCTGCTTTGGGTTCCCAGTCCAACCCGGCCCTTCTTGGAAGAGAGACCCCCAGGCAACTGCAAAATTATCTTTAATCTTATCCAGTGTTTATCAATGTTACTAGCTGTGTACTAGTCATCCTTTCCTTGAAGAAAATCTCTAAATATAATTTGTATTTATATGTTATCCAAATTGACTATCGTTAGAAAGTCCTTCAATCGTGGTATCATTACAGAGGGGCCATGTTCCCCTAAACATACACTGCTGGCCACGGCTCTGGTAATGTCTGCAGGTGTACAGTGTTTGTGTGGGTGGATCAGCGCTAGGTTCCTGCATGTAAAAAGAGTTTAAAGGTAAACTTTAACAGTCAAAGAAATAGTTTTCACCGGGCCCTCTCATCACCTTCCTGGGTTTTATTAGGGCTATTATTCTGTAACATAGTGCAGTGGTCTCTCGCAAAGAGGCCACTTTTTCCAAATACAAAATATATAACGCCTTTGTCAAAACATCTTGAGACTTCTCTGTCGCCACTTGGGTGTCTGATTCTGATGGCTGGAGACAGATGTACTCTCAGGAGTGGATCCAAAGAGGTGTCTCCGAATGCCCTCCATGGAGCCCCTGAGCACCGTACATCAGGCTGGACAACAAGGAGCCGCCAGACCCCCTCCCCGCCCTTCCCACCACAACCACAGTAGAAAACTAGTATTCATACAAAGTGAGCTGAAACAAGACAAAAACAATAATGAGTAAAATGTTCTTATAGCACCATGTCAGTGTGTTTTCTTCACACAGCCAAACTTTCCAAGTGAATTACTTGATCCAGAAAGCACTGCTGCTGACAATCTGTATCCACAGCACCAAAGTCAGAGAGATTGTGATAACTCCCTCTGGAGAATGGTACTGAGCTGACCCTAGTGTGAGTCAGTGTAATGAGTCATAGGGAACCACACGCATATAGCTTCTCTTGATCAAGAGTGGAAATGTGTAAACGAGCCACAATAATGGTGGGCACGAGAGGGAGTAAGCAGGGAGCAAAAAGAATCAAGTAAACCCTCCTTAAGGAGGAAGGAAATTAAGAAAGGGACTGTAGCAATATCAGTATAAAGCCTGAACAACCAGACTATTGCCAGGAAAGCAAGAGCCGGCCTAGTCAACAGGAGCCGTCTTAGCTGGCTGCCTCTCCTATTGAAGAAGTTGCTGAGGTACTGCTTTGCTCTGGCTGTGCCTTTTGTAGTCTGTTCCATAATCAGTATTTAGTTTCAGGTGTCGCTGGCTGGGCGTGTGTGAGAGGATGTTGCTCCACCAGAGAGACTGCACCATGAATGCACCACTTCCACCTCTCTACATGCTGTTGGCATTCCAGCTTCCTGCATGGCATTAGTGTATCCTGGAGCTCTTTGCTGTGCCAACCCTCCTCCATGGCCTCAGTCTCCATTATGCTTTGCCCTGCGCTGCCATCTCCAGATGCTGCCTCTTTCCCTGTAATCAGACCTTATGGGTGAAGGTTTATGTGGTGCCTGCAATGAGAGAGAAGCGAGTGATGGTCAAAAAGCTCACAATCCTCATCCCTAAAAGGAAATGAAATTGCACTATACTGCATTTACAAGGCGTTCCAGAGATAAAATGAAATTGTCAGTTCTGATTTTATTTTTGTGGTAAGCCAACCAGTAAGAACTTGGTACGACTCGCAAATGGCTATCTAGTGAAGTACACTAAGTTAAAAGTGCTGCTTCTCAAACCTGGATTTCTTTTGAGAGCAGTAACCATTGCAGTGCAGATGGAAATTGTTTTCATTTTCCAGCATCCACAGTACTTTCGTATTGCACAAGAAGGCACAAGGCACCCACATCGAGTACCAAAATAAGCTACCATATAATGTTCATGGGTGTTTCCACATTTCCAATAGGAAGAGTCCATTACAAATGCCAAAAAGTCTGTGAGCACATGCGCTTTTGGGATTCTATAAGCAGCACCAATAGCCACTCTCAGCTAGTAGGGAGTGTGACTCATAGACCACCCCAGTAACCCTTAACGCTTCACATATTTCACGTCCAAAGGAGTCTGAGGTCGGAGGCATTGTCTGGCAACCAATTGGCTTCTAGTTCCCATAGATAAAGCAGCTGTAAACTTACTGATGCAGGATATATGATTTATTGATGGCCTTCGATACCTCATTACCCCCTGAGGGAGACCTCAGGCACCCCACAAAGGCTGGCGACTGCATTCAAAGTACGGGGATGCGGATGTTCGGATCCACTTTATGATGCTGTTTGCCATGAACAGTACATAATTCTGCAAGAAGACTACCACCAGCCCTCCCATCCAATGAAAATGAAGGAAACAGTTTGCAGATCATGAAAACTAACTATGCAGGGCTAAATGACTTTCTAATAGTGGTGTTGCAGCATCACCCGCTCAACTGTAGGAAGCTGGTCAACACCGATGGCAAATCTTTGAGAAAGCCGCTTTATAAGTTAGTGGAGTTCATGAGTTAGTCTACAGCTTTATTTACCCCCTTAGCTAACCCGTTGAGTTCCACTTGCATCCCTGCAGAGGAGTGAATCAAATTCATATTAACACTGCATAACATATTTACGTGGCAGGTAGAGAATGCACTACTAGTTAGGCCTCACATTATAATATCTAGTTTATTTACTGAGGCAAACTGTAATACAAATTAGTGGGGTGTCTTCCTCAGTGGGTATGGCTAGCTCAAGTTATATGTCATCCCCGTGTGACCCCAATAACATCGAAGCAAATGATACCACAGTATGTTGACCCCACAAAGGGCCATTAAACAATCCTGAAACAATACTCGTCGAAAATTCAATGTGATAAACTGATAAACTTTCTCGGGTACTAAAACTAGCAGTGATCTGACTGGTTAAATCACATCGGATTTAAAGCACTGACTTGTGGGCAGCAATTAAAACACCAAGCTACTCGGATTGACACCCCTGCATAAACTCTTGCTTAAATGTGCTGCTGTATTTATTCTACTGCTGTCTGGTCACACTCCTGTCTTGACTTGTGCAGTAAGAAAAGAAGAGATTTATTTTTTCCGCTTTGAAGGGGAATTTAATTATAATGCAAAGTGCGCTGAACATGCAATTTTAATATACTAATAGATTTCCCTTTATTGGGGCTCATTGCCTTGCCTAATTATTAGTATTTCAGCTCTCGCATTTTAAAGCGAGGTTGTTTATTACACATGCATCATAATACAAATGTGGAACAAATGGAGCTGAGCAATCAAATTAATATTGCTATCTTGTTTTCTGTGTTGTTGCCATAACAATCTGTGACTCCTGAAGCAGCACAAGAATTAGAATTGCAATAAGGAGTCCACATAATACACTCGTTTCCTCCTTGCTTCATTTTTTTGTCTGATAGCAATAAATGTATTCATTTCTTCCCAACAAATCTAACTTTGATCTCTGCCATATATTTTCAGCATCGTTTCTTATCAGGCGAGCACTGTTTGTGTTTTTGATTGAAACTGAAAAGAAAGCCGGTGAGATTTTTGGGGCTAAGGGAGAAGAGGTGAACTTACCAGTGGTCCTTGCTGGAAGGTGTCTTTTCTCCATATATGGTGAGTTGAATAGCAAACACTGTTAATGTGGCAGAAAATCGTTTCTTTATATGTGGGGTGGTTTTAAGGAGAAGGGATGATGTTGAATAGGGTCAAACTGCAGAGTCCATACCAAACTACCAATTCATAAGACTATTATTGATGTATCAGCTTGAAGAAAGCCTTCTAACAAGGACTGATCTTCGGCTGCAGCATGTTGGTGGTCCCCGGATGATTAAATACCCACTTAGGTGTTGAATCTTCTTGGTGATTGACGTCAGCTTTCTGAGTGAGCTTCGATTCGCCCTTAGGCTAGAAATCCATCTAATTTCCTTTAGGAGGGGATGGAAGAACTGATGATATAAGGCTCGTGATCATCTCCTTTTGGCAGGTGCTTTGGAGTTACATAAAGCTTAGGTCAGGTGGAATTTCAGCGACATCAGCATAAAATCTGGAAATTTACATAACACTTTTTACACACAATTCCCAAAAGTATAAACCAATGTGTTATAATAATGCTGCCCTGTGCAGCAAAATTATAGCAGAGGAGTGTGGGAACTACAAGAACATTCAGAATGCAAGCATCTGTTGCTCGAGGCAATTATGTTTTTAGTGTTATTTTTTTGTAAATAATATGTCATTATGTCAAAAATATATGTGAGGCCACATTTCGTTCTACAATATAGTGGTAAATGATGGATTCGATTTCCATATAATGTTGCGTAATTTTGTGTAATTTTCATATTATATTGTGTGAAAGCAAATTACACAAGTTGAGCACACCCATCAGTAATAACCCTGAAGTTATAGGAATCCCTATTGCAGTACAGTTTTATTTTTATTGGTGCAGGGTTCGGCCTATGTCTTTGACATATGTTTCGAGAGGTAACCTAATGACCAAGTAACTCTTAATAGGTACATTTGACTGAGTGTGATATAGGATTGGCAATCACTGAGTTGGAAATGACTTAATACAATGCCCTTCCTTTTTTTTTTTTTTTTTTTTTTTACAAAAGTACAAAGTTGTGGGATTGGGCTGCATCCAAAATCGGCAGCACTTTGAGGGGAAATAAAACGTACCTGCGCTCTCCTTTACCTGGAAGGGTGTGCAGCAGATAATTAATTTGAATGCGCCATTTTTTTGTCCATTCCCCTAATACAGGGCTGAGTTAAAATCCAGCACTGAAAAAGCTCATAATTGTTTAACACTACTATTGTAATTGTCTTTTTTAATTTTCTGTAAATCAAAAATTCTACAGTGTTTCTGACATTCCCAGGTTATAGCACCAGCACTGAGCTCGTTTTTGAGCCAATCACAATGGCTGTCACTCAGCCTGGGCCCACTCCTGTTGCATGCTAGTGCCCATAAAAGCAGACAGCACAGAACATAACCTACCAAAGCGCAGTACCTGCAATATGCCGCAACATAACTGTGACCGACAATGTCTTAACAGTTACTCTGTAGTCAACGGAACGTGAAACAACAAAAATGTAAGAGGTTTGTTGTGTTAACTCAGTAGTGCATTATAATGCTGTCACAAAACACAATGAGAAGCAAAACTGGTTTAAGTCACTTTACAGACTTTCTTCAAAAACGCAGTCCTGAAATCATTGTAAGAATAGCTGCAAATATAAAACTATGTCAGTTTTAGGTATGAGCATATAAATCTTTTATTTCCAAGAACACTTTTTATAGAAATTACCAGTTTTAAAATATTTACAATGATTTAAAAAAGAACATGATACACAGATACACTAGCCTAGATATATAAAAGTCTTCACATTTAGAGAATTCGGGGCCAGATGTAGAAAGGCTTTTGCGCTTCGCAAACAGCGAAAATCCCTGTTTGCGAAGCGCAAAAGCCACATTGCGATGCCCATTCCCATTTTGTGTGTTGGTAATCTGGTTACCGACTCGCAAAATGGGACTGCGAGTCACAAATAGGAAGGGGTGTTCCCCTTCCTATTTGCGAGTCGCAGCGCGATGTGGGATTGCTTTGTGACCGCGAACGCGGCCGCAAAGCAATCGCAGTTACCACCAGTGTCACACTGGGGTAACCCATTCGCAAAAGGGAAGGGATCCCCATGGGACCCCCTCCCCTTTGTGAATGCCCTTGAAAACATTTTTCAGAGCAGGCAGTGGTCCATAGGACCACTGCCTGCTCTGAAAAAATGAAACTGAAACGTTTCATTTTTCATTTTGTAATGCATCTCATTTTCCTTTAAGGAAAACGGGATGCATTACACAAAAAACCTGCTTTATTTAAAAGCAGTCACAGACATGGTGTTCTGCTGTCTCCAGCAGGCCACCATCCCTGTGAGTACTGCGACTCACAAGGGGGTCGCAAATTGCGACCCACCTCATCAATATTAATGAGGTGGGCCTTTGCGACCCACTTGCGACTTGCAGATGATGTCAGGGACACCATCCTGCATCCGGAATTGCGACTCACAATTTGCGAGTCGCAATGCCGGAATTTCGTACATATGGCCCTAGGTTCTTCGTAAATCCTTCTCTGTTCTGTATGTTGGCCCAATCATATTCGGTCAAAGCTGCCCCTCAATACCTACCCTTTAACCCACATGTCGCATCACAACACTCCACATCGTCTGAGGTCTGGCAGACAAGTGGCTGTATTCTACAACTATGCTTAAATGGGGCTTTTATTGCTGCCACTCTAGTAATAATTCGTCACTGAATGCTGCTAAAGACATCCTATCTCTGTTTACCTCAAACATCCACTCAGTACCACTGCTTAATCTAATATAGTCCACCCTTGCAGATCCCCACACCATATCACCCCAGCCTACCTTAGACATCTCTGTCATCTCTGTTATGACTGTAATTCAGACCATCCAAGCAGCCCTTTGCGGCTCTCCCTTTCCCCATTGCTGCATCTTTGCCACCCTCCCAGAATTACGCGACTTTAGAGAGTGGTCAACCCACCTACAGCAATCCACATAGACAATGAACTGCAAAGTATAATGAAAGCCATAAACATAACATGGGAACTGCATGAAAAATTATTACAGCAGGCTAACTACTATTAAAACATTGGAATATTGGCAGCTCCATTGAAAACAATGGAGTGCTGCGGGCTTTTACTGGCCGGTAAAAGCCCGCAGCGCCAACATTCGAATGTTCGCTTTGTTCACAGCAACAGCTGTGAACAAAGCCTCACGGAGCCCGAGGGGATTTTATTCCCTTTGGGTTCCGTGAGATATTTGTTTTATTTAATAGAACATTCTGCCCTGAGTGGCAGAATGTTCTAATAGCCTTAGAACCCGCTGTAGCGGGCTCTACCGGCTATTAAAAGCCCTCTCCCTTGTTAAAGGCCCTCGCCTTCGTCTCGGGCCTTTAACGCAGGAGCGGGCCTTTAATAGCCGGTAGAGCCCGCTACGGCGGGTTCTAAGGCTATATCATAATTTATACTTCTGTCTCTCACATTCCATCCTCCATCACACTGCTAGGTGCTGCTTTCGAAGGCAAGATATGAGCACCTCTCTCGTTGCACACAGACAACACCACAAGAGTTCCCACATAGGCCCTCATTATAACCTTGGCCGTCGGTGTTAAATCGGCGGTAATCCCGCCAACAGGCCGCAGTAAAAAAAAAAATGGGATCACGGACACGGCGGAAACCGCCAACACAGACAGCCACTTTAACACTCCGACCGCTACAGCGGTAGCAACAAATACCACGGCGGTAACCGGCAACAGACAGGCGGAAAACAATGTACCGCCCACCCCATCACATCCCGCCAATCCGCCAGCTTTTCCGGGGCAGTACCAACGCCATCAAAAGCACAGTGGAAACAGAACACTGAAGGGAAACACTCAACGAAGAACCAGGACTCCATGGAGCACGAGTTAAAGGTCCTGCCCCTGCTGGTCTATCTCCTCATCTACCAGGAATACGAAAGGTGGCGACGATGACCATGGTGAGTACTGCACCTAGTACACAGGGGAGGGGGAGGAAAAAGAGTGTGACACACACACACGCAACACCCCCACCACCACCCTCACCCACAACACCATACACAGAAACACATGCAACAACATTACATTTACACCCCGTAACACCCTGGCAGAACGCAAGGACAAAATGAATTGAATTAAATCAGTGATGTATTAGAAATAGGCAGATATATGTAATGAGTAGAAAAACAGTATTTACAAAAATAAACAATATGTACATAAGGCCGTACATTGGGCCAAATGTATGAAACTTTTTGCACTCGCAAACGTTGCGAATCGCAAAATTCGGCCGTTTGCGAGTGCAAAAAAGTGGTCTGCGATGCATGAAAGGCATTCGCAGACCAAAAATAAGAAATCACAAAAATTGTGATTTTTTTGCGTTGCGACCTGGTTTTGCGAGTCGCAATTTGCGATTCGGTATTTCCAGTAGGAAATTGCGAGGCACAAATTGCGACTTGCAAAATCCAAGTCACAAAGAGATGCATCAAAAAATCGCAAATTGTGATTTTTCGCAGAATGGCATTTTGCACATGCAAAATACCACTAACTGAAAACAGGTGGTAACCAGGTGCAACCTATATAATATATATATAAAACAATGGCTGCACTCTACGTCATAGCGAGGAGGATGAGGATCTTAGCAGGTTTGAGGAGAGGGAGGAGGAGACAGGAGCACAGTTTCAGAGTGCGCATTACACTTTTTAACCTGACAAACGAAGAAATATATGAGAGGTATAGGTTGAACTCAGACATGATACTTGATCTGATAGCTGAGCTACAACCCATACTGCAGCGCAGAACACTAAGGACTCACAGCATACCCACCCATGTGCAGGTATTATGCTCCCTCCACCTCAGGGAGCTATCAAGGGGTCATAGCAGCAGCTGGAGGGGTCTCACAGAGTACCCTCTCCAGATTTTTCAATGCATTTATCAATGCCATGCTGAGCAAACTACATCAGTACATCAGATTTCCACCCCACAGGAAATACAGCAGACAAAAATTTAATTTTACCAGATAGCACAGTTCCCACACGTCCTAGGTGCCATAGATGGGACACATGTGACAATCTGTCCACCATCCGCCACAGAGTATGTGTACCGCAACAGGAAATACCAAGATTCAGTGAATATACAGGTGATATGCAATGCCTCCTACATCATTACTGATCTCGTGGCCAGGTACCCAGGGAGCACACATGATTCGTACATCTTTCGCCACAGCGGGATTCACACACGACTGCTAGCTGGGGAGTTTGGTGAAGGATATCTACTAGGTATTGTCCCTCTATACAATGGCGCATTGATGGCGTGCTGGTGTCAGATGGCCCACTTCTTATCATACCCTATGTCCCTTCCAGGAGACAGTGCTTACGCAGTGCGCACCTACATGATGATGCCCTACCTCAATCCTGCAACACCAGCTGAACGGAGATACAATGCAGCACACAGGGCAACCCGCAATGTGGTGGAGCGCACATTTGGACTGCTGAAGAGTCACTTCCGGTGCCTCCACAAATGTGGAGGGGCACTACTGTACAGTCCAGAGACGACATGTACAATAGTGGCTACTTGTGCGATCTTGCACAATATAACTACCACCAGTGGCATACCTGTAGAAATATGTGATACTGAATCTGATGAGGATGATGATCCCATACCACCCCTACATCCAGCAGACAGGACCAGTGCAGCAGAGGGAAGGCAAAGGCGTGCCGACATCACACATTTCAGACGTGAGTATAAATGACACAAATCCTCTGACAACTGTATCAGTAGTGAAATAAATGTATTACCTTAAGTCATGTAATGTTCGTGTGAGGAATAACAAAAAAAGGTTGTGAGAAACTCAAAACAATGAAGGACCTGAGTAATGCACTATTACTTCATAGTGAAAACATAAGTCCACTGGCAGCTAGAGTCATTTTTTGTGGCCACGCACACCACTCGGGTGCCCATTTACATCTCTGGCACTTCTATTGTCAGCCTTAGTGGCAGTGCTGTGCCTGGCACTGCGCCGTCTGGTGTCCAATGTTGGTACAGCTACACTGCTGAGGCTGGAACTGTCCTCAGTGTCCCCCAGTGCAAGCTCACTCGGAGTGGCTGACCTTGGTCCCATAATGTGTTCGATCACATTGGTGATCTGCATCAGTCCATTCACAACATCCCTGCTGCTGTGTGCTGCCTCCACTTGCGCAGCCACTGCACGACGGGCATTCAGTGCAGTTGACTTTGCCACCCTGTTAGACGAACGACAGAAGCTGCCAAACATGTTCCGAAATCTGCGCTCCTATCTGCGCTCCTATCTGCGCTGGCTCACCCTCTCATGGTAGAGTTCACGGACAGCACTTGTGAGGTCTCTGGTGTCCTGTGATGCTTGCACCTGTCCCTCACGCAGCTGTACTATGTTGTTATTGAGGGAGTCAAGTTGGCGATGAAGGCCCACCATGTTGCGGTTATGTTTGCGCAAGTTCTTTTCTAATCCGAGGATCCTCTTATTTTGTAGGCGCTGCTGCTGCAACATAGCAGCTTCCAGCCCACCAAAGAAGGAGGGACCCTCACCTGCCTCATGCTGCTGTGCACCGGAATCTGTCACCATCCTGCGTGGTGCTGTGGTCTGATAACACCTGACCTCCTGCATCTGGCTGCACCTGCCTGTTGCTGATGGGGAAGTTGGCGCTTCCTGCTGCTCATCTGAGTCGTTGCTGAGCTCTGGCAGTGGCAGTGCCCTGGGCCTGCGTCAGACAGTCGCAATGTTGAGGGACACACTGGTGTTTGAATCGGAGGCCAGATGGGTGACAGTATCGCCTACCCGTGCTGATGCTGTGACTGCTGGGCCTGGCCCACCTGCAACGACAATATGCAGCATGTCAGTTATATATGTTACATTTACGGTCAGACAATGGTAATAAAGGTACAGGTACTTCTCTACACTGTGTTGTGTGTGTCGTGTTCCTCTGGGTGTCACTCTACTTAAATACATCGTATGTGCTACTTTTAGCTCTGGGTTGTGGACTGCCACTCCCATAATGCATTGTTGTGCTGCTTCTAAGATGTGGACTGGACTACTTCTCACAATGTTTTACATTACTTTCTAATTCCCAAGGGGCTTTTGTGCATACACATATGGGGTTAAAAATCAATATTGTACTTACCTTGGCTGGTACTTGGTGTGCCGGAGGTGTCGATCTCTGTGACCCCCTGTCACAGTTTCAGGGAGGAGTGTGGACTCGACTAGGTCCTCCAATGGTGTGGACGGTGCCTCTGTGGGTGGACCGCCTCCTGTGCCCCTGGCCTCCTGCAGTCTCCTTGCCACCCTCTCCTTCGCACGGGACCGCAGGTCATACCACCTCTTCTTGATTTCTTCAACGGAGCGCTGTGCCACTCCAATTGCGCAGATTTTTGATTGTATATCCGCCCATAGTCTCCTTTTCTCACTCTCAAGCACCTGGAGTGATTTTTTTCCAAAAAGGCGGTCATGGCTCCTGACCACCTCCTCAGTCAGCACCTCAAGCTCCTGCTCGCTGAATTTTAGCTTGCGCTTTCTTTCTCCCTTCTCCTGTGCTTGGCCTGGGGTGTCCATCCTTGCTCATGTGTGCTGGCTCCTTCTGAGTGCTGCTCTGTGTGGCTGGGCTGCTCTCTCTCAGGATGGTGGTTTGGGTGTGGCACCTGAAACTGCCTGGGATGCCTCATTTCCTGCTTGTGATGTCATCAGGCTCCTCCAGGTGTGCTTTCTCGAAATTTCTCGCAATTTGCAAAAAAATCTCAATTTGTGAAAATGCAAATTGCGATTCGGTAAATGGGCCTCGCAAACCACAAATAGCGATTTTTAAGAAATCGCTAATTCCGAATCACAATTTTGTTACATGGCCAATTGTGACTCGGAAATAGCGATTTCTTAAAAATCGCTATTTGCGATTCGCAAGGCCATTTTTTCATAAATATGGCCCATTGTCCCTTCCAAATGTCCGTGGGCCACTGGGCCAAAAATCATGGGCCAAGCCCACACTTGACTCCTGCCTCAATACGGAGAGAACACTGCAGGGGCATCAGGTCGAAAACACACAGGCACCTCAGTGGGACGGGTAATGGGGGGCGCACCTCAGCCGGAAGATGGAATAACACCACTGCTCCTCGAGGGGGCTCCATGCCCACAGCAATGTCCTGGGGAGTGCAAGGCCACAGTCTCTCAAGTGAGTGGGTTGCCCACTGCTTGCTCCTGGGGAGTGCAAAGCCACAGTCTCTCTAGTGGATGGCTTCTCCACTGGTTCCGGGTGGGGCCTTGTGCCCAGTGTGCTTCATCCTGCCAAGGAGGGGGGTGAGTGAAAACATATCTCCCCTGGTTCTGGAGGGGGCCTTGTGCCCAGTGATGCAGCACTTGGGGTGTGGCAGTTCACATTGCCTCACCTGTGTGTCTGAGGCACGAGATTTGCAGGGACCAGGTTGCATGATAGTCCATTAGGCAGGGCTAGACTCCATCCTGTGGCGGCTAAGGCTGCAAACTGGTGGTAGTGCCGGTGCAGGTGGGGGGACTGCCAGTGGTGGTGGGAGGCTCCAGCCCGTCTCCTGCAGCCTCGGATGGCTGCCCACTGGGGCTGCTGCTGCTGGTAGTGGTCATACTGTCAGCGGTGCAGGTGGTGGTCTTTGTGGCGGTGCTTGTGGTTGTGCTGGTGGGCACCAGGCCTCCACCTGCAGCCTCTGGCGGCCGAAGTGTCTTGCCTGGTGTTTTCTGCCCCTTCCTCACCTTGGCAGATGCTGTTGTGACCTTGGTCCTGGCAGCTGGAGTTTTGGAGGAGACCTTGCTAGGTGGTTCGTGCTCCTTGGCCTTGCTGCATGCTGTCCCCTTCTTAACCTTGGCAGGTGGCGGAATGTTTTTGCCCTTTGTAGGGGTTGGTGGCACACTGACGGTTGCCCCCTTTGAGCCTCTGTGAGTTGCAGGTACACCGACTTGGTGGCTGAGGTGCTGGCCTGGGTTCTAGACACCCTGGCCCGATGTGAAGGATGGGGGTAGGGGTAGGAAAGAGGTCAGTGTTTGCCAGGAAACGCTTTTTAGACACACTGGGGTGGGAAGAGGGTTTGGGAGGGGAGGAAGAGGGAATGGTTGTAGGAGGTGTCTGTCTGCTGAGGTTGGGTGAAGGTGCATGGGCTGGATGCTGTTGTGAGGTGGATGGCTGTTGGGTGGGTGGGTGCTTGCGTTTGTGTACTTTGGGAGGAGAGGTCACAGACACACTGGGAGAGGACACAGGGGACGTGTACATGGATGTGGGGGTGGTGACTGCCAGTGAGGGGTGAGTATTGATGGGCGTGCTGGTGATGTAGGTAATGGATGAGGATGTAGTTCATGCAGGTGTGAGTTGAGATGTTACTAGGAGGGAGGTGGACGACGACGAGGAGTGAGACACAGTGGAGGCAGTGGACGTTGGTGTGTCTGCATGGGGATGGTGTTTGTGTGAGTGCCTGTGGGATGATGTGTGGTGCTTGTGTTTGCATGAGCCACTTCTGTGTGTTGATTTGTGTGAATGCTGGTCTGAAGGTGTGCTTGGGATAGGCTGGCGTTGAGGGGATTGGGACTGGGTAGAGGAAATTGGAGGGGGGAGGTTAAAGACAGGGACAAGGGTTGCCATCAGTGTTGAGGCCAGAGTCTGAAATGCTCTCTGTTGGGCCACCACGCCAGAGTGAATGCCATCCAGGTATACATTTGTTTGTAGCAAATGCCTCTCGACACCCTGGATGGCATTCAGAATGGTTGATTGCCCAACAGTTAGGGATCTCAGGAGGTCAATAGCCTCCACACTGATGGCAGCCGGGCTGACTGGGGCAGGGCCTGAGGTGCCTGGGGTGAAGGAGATGCCCACCTTCCTGGGTGAGCGGGCACGGGAAACACGCTGGGGGGCTGCTGGGAGGGTGGTGCTGGTAGGGGCGGTGGCGGCTGTACCTGTTGTTGGGGTGGGCACAGAGGTGTCCGCCACCACCAGGGAGCTTCCATCGGAGGAGTGGCTGTCTGTGGTCTCCCCTCCTGTCCCTGTCGTGGTGCTCCTCTCGCCCTCCGTCTCACTGGTGCCCTCACCCTCAGTGGATTCGGCCTCCAGGCCCCCGTGGGATGCAGCTCCCTCCGTCGCCGGTGCCTCTGCTCCTCCGCCAGATGATGCTAATGCACACAAGGACAGGGTGACAAAGCAAAAAGGGGGGTGAGACAGAGGATACACTTGGTCAATGCCAGCAACACTACTACCATTGGCTTACACAACACACAGGGAGCAGCCCTATGCACTAGGTCACGCACTACCAGTTACTAAGATAGTCACCAGCCCATGGGGTAGAATGCCTGCCGCCCTTAACTGCACACCTGAAACCCACTGGACCCTGCCCAGTAGTAGATCCCCACTAACACTATTGGGGTAGGAGTGCATCAGAGCTTGCCCAACAAGGGACCTACCCTACCATCTTTGCCCTGTCCTTGGGGCACCCATTGCCCACCTCCCCCACCCATGTACCTCTTAACGCGCGCAAAGCCAAGATTCAGAATCTGTACTCACCCTCTTGTGGCTGCTGTGATGCCTTCAAGCGCCCATCCAACTCCAGATAGGCCACCGCCAGGATGCGGAACATCAGGGGAATCATGGTGAAATGGGCACCCTTTCCTCATTGGGAGGCCAGCCTCAGCTGGGCCTCCGCCGTCTTCTTTGCCCAGCGGCGCAGGTCCTCCCACCTTTTGCGGCAGTGGGTGCTCCGCCTGTCAAAGACCCCCAGGGTCCGCACCTCCTTGGCGATGGCACGCCAAATACCCTTTTTCTGGTGGGCACTGACCTGCATGGAAAAGACAGCAGAAAAGTGAATTAGTCAACCGTCCGGACCGTCCCACTCATGGCCCACCATATCCCTCCCATCCCCTGACTCACATACATTGACCACCTTACATTCAGCGCTCTGGTCTTGACGCCTCTGCCACTCCCCCCTACTTGTGGCTTACACACGCAGAAATCCATACATCCATTGTCCACGCATCATGCTCACAGTGTACTCACCTGTTTGTCTGGAGGACGGTAGAGTAACGTGTACTGGGGTAGGACCCCATCCACCAGTTTCTCCAACTCCTCCGCAGTGAAGGCAGGGGCCCTTTCCCCAGACACATGAGCCATTGTTGCCTCCAGACACAGGTCACAGCAGCACTTGCAGTGTATGTCCTCTCCTGTTGAAGGTCAGGTAGCAAGTGAGTGAACAGATAGAAAATGATGGTGACGTCCGCGGCGGTGCGTACCGTCACCACCGGTGTACATCACCATTGGCTCCTGGAACCCATAGGGCCCAATGATAACAAATGCGAAGTTGCGCGGCTGTCTTCGACCGTCTACCGCAACGGCAATCAACGCCAGCTGAATTACCTCATTTCCACTTGTCCCTCCTCACAGGTCAGACAGCCTCCATTTCAGGGGGGCACAGGACATGGCAACTTACTGCGTCACAGCAGTCATTGGCACGGCAACTGATTCTAGGATTCACATTTTGTTTCTGTAAAGCAAACAACTCATCATTAGTGCAATAGATGTGTGAATATGACCCCCTGCTCACTGTTTTCTTCCATAGGCTTCAACCGCTGAGGCTGAATATGAGATGGCTACATCCTCCGGTTTACAGACCCCTGGTGGACCTTGCGACAATGGAGGACAGACACATTATCAAAACCTACAGACTTGATCGTGCCACAATCCAAGAACTGTGTGCCCAATTGGAGCCAGACCTGATGTCAGCTATCCGCCAGCCCACAGGTATCCCCCCTCTAGTGCAGGTCCTGTCAGTGCTCCATTTCCTGGCAAGTGGTACCTTCCAAACAACAGTGGCCGTGGCATCAGGGATGTCCCAGCCAATGTTCTCCAACATGTTGACCAGAGTGTTGTCAGCCCTGCTGAAACACATGCACAGCTACATCGTGTTCCCCCAGGTGGAGGATTTGGCCACAGTGAAAGCTGACTTTTATGCCCTGGGACATATCCCCAGCATCATAGGTGCCATTGATGGTACACATGTGGCATTTGTCTCCCACCCGGAGAAATGAACAGGTTTTCAGGAATAGAAAAAGCTATCACTCTATGAATGTGCAGATGGTGTATGGTGTGTTTGGCGGACCAGTACATCTCCCATGTGAATGCCAAATATCCTGGCTCTGTGCATGACACCTTTATCTTGAGGAATAGCAGCATCCCATATGTGATGGGCCAACTCCAGAGGCACCGGGTGTGGCAAATAGGTGAGCCCAAGGTCCCCACACAGTATGAGTAGGTGTCTGGGTATGGGGTTGTCCCTAAGGGTTAGTGTGTCTAATAGTTGTCCCTCAATATTTGCAGGTGACTCTGGTTACCCCAACCTCTCATGGCTACTGACCCCAGTGAGGAGAGCCAGGACAAGGGCAGAGGAATGTTACAATGATGCACATAGGCGTACAAGGAGGATTATTGAAAGGACCTTCAGGCTCCTGAAGGCCAGGTTCCGGTGCCTCCATCTGACAGGTGGCTCCCTGTACTACTCACCCAAGAAGGTGTGCCAGATCATTGTTGCATGTTGCATGTTGCACAACCTGGCCTTGAGACGCCAGGTGCCTTTTCTGCAGGAGGATGTGCCTGGAGATGGTCTTGTGGCAGCGGTGGAGCCTGTGGACAGTGATGAAGAGGAGGCAGAGGAAGAAGATGTTGACAACAGAAGCAAGATAATTCAGCAGTACTTCCAGTGACACACAGGTAATAGACTGTAAGTTCATTTAACTTTTCAATTTTCTGTTGGACATTGTACATGGCAGCCTGTTTCCCTATGTCTATGGCCACTGACTATACCCTTTGGCATCTCTATTTTCGGATCTCCGTTCCCCAATCTGGCTCCTGCTATGTGTACTGCTGCCCACCAAAGGTGATTCCAAAGTATATTTCCCTGTACATTTGACTTGCAATGCTTTGATAATGTTGAACTAATACATATGTGAATCATTTGACAGACTCCAGATTAGTATTTGTTCCATAAGTAGAGGGGGATGTGCAATGGGCTGGGCTGTTGGTGGAGGAAAGTCCATGGTAGAGTCCAGTCTCTTGGTGTCACAGGTGCATTGTCCAATGGGGCATAGGAAGGGGAGTAATGGCAGACCAAGGTGAACAGGGTGACAGAGTGGGACAGAAGGGTGAAAATCAGGAGAGTCTTATTTCCTGGCGGGGGTCTACGCAATGTTCTCTGGCTTCTGCCTGGATCGCAGGGACCGTTTGAGGGTGGTTCTCCTTTTGATGGGGGAGGTGCTGGTGGCCTGTTGTTCCTGTGGTGGGGACTCCTGTCCACTAGCGCTGGCGGTGTAACGCCGTGCTCTGACGCGGCGTCTCTTTCTGTCCTCAAGGGTGGAACGCGCTACCGATATTCGGAGCGCCGTTCCCCACGTTTTTTGACTATGCTTTCTGGGAAGCATATATTTAGCTTCCGGACGCGCTACACTTACTTGTAGCCTTTTTTCTTCTTTGTTGTTGGTGGTGGGTTTTTTGTTGGTCCTTTTGCCTGTCTCTATCTATGTTGTGTCCATCTTGTCTTCTTCGTGTTTTTGTCCCAGCCATGCTCTGTTTTTCTTTTATACTACTTCCTTTTTCCTATACTGGTCTATGGGCTTTTCCCAATCCAAGATGGTGTTACTTCCCTTTCCTGTGATGTCACTTCCCTTTTCTCAGTATGTAAGTCAGTCAGTCTTGTTCCTCTTTGCGTTGCAAACACTTCCTTCTGGTTGTGCTGTTCGTTCGCTCCTGTTCTTTGTTCCTGCTTTTTTGCCTTGGGAGATTTTTGCCTGTTCTTTGTTCCTGCTTTTGCCTTGGGAGATTTTTGCCTGTTCATTGTTCCTGCTTTGCCTTGGGAGATTTTTACCTGTTCCTTTTTTCCTGCCTTTTACCCTGGATACTGCCTATTTTTGTTTCCTGTTGTCAAGTCCTGTTTTTTCTTGTTTTCCTTCAGGAGTTCCTGTTAGAGGTTTTTTCCCCAGTGTTGGTTTTTTTTCCCTCTGGGACTCCTTCTGGAGGGTACAGTCTGCTTTGGCGTAGCCTGTCAAGCGGCACTGTGGCTACTAGAAGGGGTCGCCCTTATCTGGGAGTATCCAGGACCTGTAGAAGACCTGGTGTATTCGTCAATCCGAAATCCAGAGGTGAGAAGTCCAGCGCAGTACGTGACAGGCGGAGGTGGAAGGCTGTTTATCGGTTTGGCTAGTGTCAGGGGCCTGTTGTTGTGCCACTGCCTCACTCATGGTCTTGCCCATGTCAGCCAGCACCCCTGCAATGGTGACCAGGATGGTGTAGATGTTTTTCAGGACATTCCTGATCCCCAGGTACTGTCCCTCCTGCAGCTGCTGTGTCTCCTGCAACTTGGCCAGTATCTGGCCCATGGTCTCCTGGGAATAGTAGTATGCTCCCAGGATGTTGGAGAGTGCCTCGTGGAGTTCCCTGGGCCTGTCCTCCCCCTGTCGCACAGCAGTCCGACCAGCTTCCCTGTTGTCCTGTGCCTCGTCCCCTGAACTGTGTGCCCACTGCCACTGACCCCAGGTCCCTGACTGTCCTATTTTTGTGGCGTTGCCTGGGGTCCCTGTAGCGGTGGACGCACTGCTGATTGACGTGTCCTGGGGACAGTGACATGGGCCCTCTGGGTGGGTGCTGTGCTGATGTTTCCTGAGCGGGGAGGCTCTGTGGTGGGTTGGGACTGTAGCAGGGGAACCGACTGTCCAGAGGTCCCGGATGGGCCAGGTTGGTCATCCTGATCCAGGTGTGCAGAGCTGCTGTCATCACTGTGGGCCTCTTCAGGGTTGGGGACTGGATGTAGCTGGCACCTCCTTTCCCGTGACGTTGAGTATGGGTCCTGTGGGGATGCATATGCAGTGTTAGTGTATCTGCGTGTGCCATCTTGTGCATGGGTGTGTTTCCCTGTATGATTGTGATTTCCCTGTCAGCTTGGCCTTGTGTGAGTGGTGATTTTGTGGGCTGTGTGAGTCTCTCTACTGGGCATGCTGTGGTGATGGGTGTCCATGCAGGTCTGTGTTGGGGGTCCATGCATTGGTGTTACATGCAGGGCTTGGTATTGGGATGGGTGGGTTGTGATGGTGGGGTATGTGTGGGATGGTGGAGTTATCGGGTGAGAGTAGGGGTAGGAGTTTGTGATGGCATGCAGGTAGGGTGGGGGGGGTAAAGTAGTAAAGATTTGACTTACCAGAGTCAAGTCCTCCGGCTACTCCTGCGAGGCCCTCAGGATGCATGATTGCAAGACTTGCTCCTCCCATGTTGTTAGTTGTGGGGCAGGAGGTGCGGGTCCACCGCCAGTCCTCTGTATGGCTACCTGGTGTCTTGCAACCATGGAACGCGCCTTCCCCCGTAGGTCGTTCCACCTCTTCCTGATGTCATCCCTTGTTCTTGGATGCTGTTCCATGGCGTTGACCCTGTCCACGATCCTCTGCCATAGCTCCATCTTCCTTGCAATGGACATCTGCTACACCTGTGATCCGAATGGCTGTGGTTCTACACAGATGATTTCCTCCACCATGACACTTAGCTCCTCCTCTGAAAACCTGGGGTGTCTTTGGGGTGCAATGGATGTGGTGTGCGTGATATGTGTGAGGATGTGTGGGGTGATGTGTGGGGTGATGTGTTAGGGTGTATGCTGTGATGTGTGTGGATGGTGTATGGGTGATAGTGTTCTGTTTCTCAGATTGAGTGGGTGCTCCTGGCTTGTATCTCTCTCTGTTGTGGGTAATGTGGTTGTGTGTTTTATAGTGGTGTGAGTGTGGGGGTGTAGTGTGTGTATATGTGTCAGGTGTGTGTAATTTGAATTGTCCAATGTAGTGGTGTTTTGTAAATGTGTGTGTATTTTGAGCACGGCGGTGTGTACCACCAATGGTTTACCGCGGTTGAAAGACCGATGCGGTGATTTGTGGGTCATGATACTGTGGGCGTATTCCTGTTGGTGTAATGGTGTGGGTTCTGCTATCGCCAGTTTATCACTGACCTTTGGTGTGGTGGACTTGTGCGGGTGTCTATATAGTGGCAGTTTTCTCAGTGTGGGTCATAATAACCGTAGCGGAATACCGCCGCAGTCACGATATGTTGGCGGCCGTTAGGACGGCGGTAATCGCCATTTACCACCAGGGTTGCAATGAGGGCCATAGTGTCTTAAAAGTACCATACTTTCAGCCATGCATATTCCCGCAGTGTAGCGTGTGATCCATTGGATAATGCACTTTAGTGCCCAGCAATAGGCACTTTTGAAATGATACAATAGAATGGGGTATATTTCCGTCATGTTTGCGTCACTAAAAGTGACACAAATCGACACAAAATCTTTTTCTAATTTACTTTCCAGCGCATAACTTTGTTTGTGCTCAAAATTCACTTGAAAGTAGTGGAAAGCAGCACCCACTACTGCTTTGCAGTACTTAGTGTCAAGGAGGCTTTCCTTGGGAACTGCATGGGCATCTACTAAACAAAACTACACAGAGTTTTGCATCAAAACATAACGTTTTTTTTAAATAGGAGAAATTGTTTTATTTCTCATTTCTTCTCTGACTGCGTGCGTGGTGCACTGTACAGCACACATACAAAGTAGGAAAAGTTTTAATGTAGCTGTAAACATAGGTACCCTTTCAGTGCAAAATCTATACTAGACTCACGCAGACACCTTTGCAGTGTGGTGCAAAGGTGTGTGTGGCGCTCCACAGCCTGATTGTGCGAACAAGTGAGGGAGAGAGGAGAATAGTGCATTGTCTCTGATATATGGGACCTTTTCCTTCTCAGGCAAAGCAGCTCAGCACAGCATTTTTGGCTGCTGCACTACGTTGCTTAAGAATTTAGTAAATAGATCCCAGTAGGTCTATCACAATTGAGACAAAAATTACAGCGCAAGTGACACAGAAAGAGCATTGAGTTCAAAAGATACTTTGGGCCTGATTACGATCTTGGGCGATGGGATACTCTTTCACAAACGTGACGGATATCCCTTTCGCCTATTACAAGTTCCATAGGAAGTAATGGAACTTGTAATAGGGACGGAATATCTTCCACGTTTGTGACGTATTCCATCCACCAAGATCCTAATCAGGCCCTTTGTTTCCTAAAGAAAGCTTCCTTCGTTAAAAAAAAAAAGTGTCTCAAGTCCAGGGGCTTGAAAGTGTTATTGTGATATTGTGTTGTTAAAAACATGGAGTTTCACTTTCAAAGAACTGAAAGGCTGGCAGGCCTCGAATGCTTGATGTGTCACATTTTCATTCAGCTGCTTTCAGCAGTGTTTTTCTAAATGCCATTTTTGTAGGTGTTCGGTGCCCCCCTGCCTTCACAGTAGTCCTGACATTTAAATTTGCCAGGGTTGGTACTTCCGCCACTGGCTTTTTCATCTGCTTTGTTGAAAGCAGGAATTTGGGCCCACGCTGCGAGAAAGTAGCTTGTTGTGTTAAGCAGACTGCAGTCTGCGTTCGACAAAGGAGCAGACATTCTGATGTGGGTGAGCACAACGAGAGTTGTTGTGAAAGATTGAAGGGGCGGCGGGAAGAACTGCCTGGCAAGATGCCAAACAGAGAGCAGCAGCTGGCGAAAGACAATTATATAGCAATTTCGCGAGCCTTACAATAGGCGGCAAAGTGCAAAAAATGGCAGTAGGCGGACAAGAAAATTAAAACACTTTTTACGTTGTCACTGATTCAGCTTTGGGTAGCAATAACTCGGCTAGTGAAATGAGCAGAAAGGCTGTATGGGGTTTTTAGGTTTCGGCAGAAGTTATGCTGCCCCCAGGGAAAGAGGGTTTACAAATTATATACCACAGCACTAAACGCCAGTCTGAGAGCGCAATGAAGACGGCTATTGCCTACCATTAGGACAACTAATTAAATCTACAAAAATGGACGTATGGCTCTGAAAAGCCAGAATGTATATGTTTTATTGCTTAGTGTTGTTTTTATCTCTCTGCTTTCAGTGAGTACACATTCGCGTTTTGTAAATCGCATCAAGGAAAATATAATGTTTAGCAAGAAAATATACAAGAACAGGCATGCCAGGACTATTGCTACTATTTTGACTCAGCTGCATTGCTAAAGGACAGGTGGTACTCCATAGGTGTTAAAGTTTTTTTTAATTTTATTTCGAGAGTGGCATGTGATCCACCACATAATACAGTTTGCACTACGTAAAATATTGCCACGTTAAAATATGAATTGGCACTTCACTATAGGTCTATTTGAGGCATCTGCAAGCATTTCCGATAGGTTCTTGAACAGCAGATATGTACTATAAATTGCATTACCACGCTTACCAGTAGTCTGTGGTCCATTCAGATGGTAAAACAGAGAGACGTGCGGCCGCACGTCTGGGAAGCAGAGAAATCTATAAGAGCCAGGACAGTACTAAATCAAAACTTCTGAAGGGGAGGTGTAAGTATTGGCAGAGGAGATCCTGAAAAAGGACGACCGAGATTGGTGATCGAGACGAGAGTCGTGACCAATAGCAGGACCTAAACACTGATCCAGGAGGGTTCTTGGTGACAGCTGTACAAAAAATCCCTGAGCTGGTTTAAGATATTACCTGGTGTGTCAATGTCAAGATGCCTGAACATCTCTGGGAGACGCAGGTGGGAACACAGCCCAATATGCGAGTCTGGGTTCTTGGCCATTGGAGGCCTAGATGGAGTATGAGGCAGATCAAATACTTACTGCATGTTACACAGCCATTGTGGTTCTTTTCAAATTTATAAAAGTGCGGAACAGGCATGATATGTGACCGCCAGTGCTTTGTATTTCATAGTGGTCTTTAGAAACAGCACATCCCCGAGTGTATGCACCTGACATATTATAACTCCCTGGTGCAATGTGACATGCATGTTGTTTGTCACGTGTCACCTGTAACAATATGCTGTACATGTCATGTCACATTTCATACTGTTCTCCACAACCTACTCCAGTCAAAACATCCTGCCTTGTATTGTGCCCTCGTTCTTCTACAAGTGGAACTCACCGCGCTAACGAGGAGTTGGGATTGCAAATACTGATGTAGGATAATTCTGTGATTGCTGTCCCATGATTCACACTCCTGCTGCAATCACAACACATCCCAGGAGATGTGCACCTGCAGCAGGAAGAGCAAGCTGGGAAAGGCCTGCTGCACTGGGACCCAAACAAGCACTACCACTGCTGATATAACCCTTCTTGGTACCCTCTGAATTCACCAAGATTTCTGTGTGCTTGCACCGGTGCTGCAGCAGCTGAAACAAAGTAACGCACTCTAAGGCCCCGATTTATCAAACTATCACTCAATGTTGCTGTGCCTCTTTGCATGATTGGGAGAGAAGTGTAGTGCCATGTCTGCAGAGGAATACAGCACTATTCTGCTCTCTCCTTAGAACTGGTGCACAATTAGGCGTCGAACACCAGACACACCCCTTTGCGCCATAGTGCAAAGGTGCCTGTGTGAGTCTAATATAGGTTTAGTACTAGGAGGGTGTCATTTTAGTACAAAATACTATGTTTAAACTAACTTCAAAACACTTTTCCTACTTTGGATATGTGCTATACAGTGCAGCACACATGCAAAGTGAGAAAAGTTAGTAGAACTAAATGCATTTTTCCATTCTAATGCCTGCTTCATCTGGCATTGTTTTTTTGGCACAAAACGCTGTCTACTAATGTTAGTTCAAAAACCGTAGGAGGTTGCCTGGGAACACCCAGGTACCACCCACTTGAAGCACAGTAATACGAAAGAGCTCTATGCACTACTTTGCATTACTTTCAGGTAACTTTTCAGCCCCAAATAAGTTTTGAACTTGAAAGTAAATCCAACAACACAAATTTTGCGCAGGTTTGCTTCACTATTATGATGGAAACCCAGCAGAATAAATGTGGAAATGGAGCCCCAGGTGTTCGCGATGAGACAGGACTATGGGTGAGCCAAACAGAAGAGGAGGAGAAATTACCAGGCAACGTGGGTGACACCAGCCCACCTGTGCGCATACAGCCACAAGTTCCAGCATTAAAAATCATCCATTCTGCGAACCTGTAAGTATTACAGAGGGATCTGTCAGGTTTCCTGTCAGATCAGAGCATTTTGTTAACCACTGCAGGCACCTGTCTGCTGCCCAATTGACGTTGATTTTCCAATAAGTATTTTAATGCATCATGTTTCATTACAATGTTCTTTTCTTGATTTGAATGAAGCGCCTTTGTGAACCGTTTTGGCAAAATTTCATGAAGAAGGAAGAATAGGTATAAACTTCCCTGCAAGGCATTTATCTGATATCTCTACTGCAGCACTTGCCTATCAAATTGAAATGGGGAATGCGCCAAGCATTGATGTTTTTGGAATTTCAAAGTCTGAGCTTTTTTTAATGAGATTTCGGCTCGGATTTGCTATAAATTAGTGCGGGTGCGCACATGACTATTAGTGCGATGCAGTGCAACGCACTGTACCGGGCAGCGTCAACGAACTTGCAAAAGGACTTTTGTGATGAAAGTTGACATCAGCACAACACTAAATGGCAATAATTCTTAGGATTACCTGCAAAGGCGAATCAACCAACAAGCTAAAGCGACTCGGCTTTCTGTGGATTCCTAGTCCCAAAAGAAATAGGTGCTAAAAAAGGCAAAATATGAATATGGGATATTTTGTGATTTCCACAGAATTACTCATCACACACTTACCAGTCATGCGATTTTCTTCGCGTAGAAATTTGTAGTGAAGGGTGCGTCTCCAGTACACATCTCATTCGAGGCTCGGCTTACTCGGCTTTGTGCCATAACGGAATTTTAAACCATGTTTAGTGTCCTGCAGTCAAGGCAGTCATTTTGGCCCGATCTTGGGGCCAGGTGTATGTACATTTCATTTTGCAAGTCTCTAATTGCGAATTGCGACTTTTTGCAAGTCGCAATTACAGACTTGCAAAATGAAATGTACAAATGTGTCTCAGACACACTTAACGATTTCCAATAGGGTTGCAAAGATCTACCTCATCAATATTCATGAGGTAAATCGCAATTTGCGACCCCATTGGAAATGGCTGCACTCACAGAGATGGTGGCCTGCTTGGGACAGTAGACCACCCTGTCTGTGACTGTTTTTAAATAAAACAGTTTTTTCAAATGCAGCCAATTTCCTTAAAGAAAAAATGGGATGCATCTCAAACAAAAAAATTAAAAGTTTTCTTTTCCTTTTTTTGGAGTAGGCAGTGGTCGGTGGGACCACTACCTGCTCTGAAAAAATATTTACCCTTCCATTCACAAGGGGGAAGGGGTCCCTGGAGACCACTTGCTATTTGCGAATGGGTTACTACCAACTTGAAGTTGGTGGTAACTACGAATGTTTCGCAAATGAATTCACAGTCTCAACAAAACATTCCTACATGCCAGTGTGATTCGGTGGGCCGTTTGCAACCAGGAAAATGCTTAGTACATCTGGCCCATGATCCAGCTTTCTGCATTGGGCCAATGCAGTGGGGGTCTGCACATTTCTTCTTCCCAAATTCAGCAGGTACATTAACTCTAAACATCAACAAGTTAGTGCATTGGCCGCAGACTGCAGAGCTCGAAATCAGGGCAGTAATTCCCTCTTTGAGATTGCAAGCTCTGGTGTTAGTAACATATGCTCTAACTCTTAGATTTTTTTAGATAATGCATGCCCTATCAATGGGCAAAAGTGGGGACCCGTTTCTCCATCAGCGCAGTTTAAAGAATGGGATAATATTACAGCCTCTGTGTTATTTTTTGTTGATAGTAGAACACAGTGCTGCAGATTTCAGTGAAGCATTTCATAAATCTTGTAGCCTATGGCCCTCATTATGACATTGGTGGTCTTTACCAAAGACCACTGTGCTGGCTGACGCCAAAAGACCACAGTAGCGTCGGTAATCCTCTCGCCCAATTATGACACACAAAAACAAAATTGCCAGAACACAGCTAGAAATCTGACACAGTCAGGCTGAAATACAGCAGCAGGGAGGTGGTCCCACCACCCACACACCATGGTAGAAAAAGACTGCGCTTCCCAATACAACCCATAAATCAGCACAGAGGTCATAGCGTGGTGGTAATCCATTGGCGGTCGGGACTGCGGTGGCCAAAATAGAACCTCACTACAACACAACACCACATTGGCCAATTCGAATACCCCTCACCTGAAACACATACACACCACACCCCCACTATAAAACACACATACACAACCCACAACCCCTTGCTATGACAAACAACTGATATACATTGCTCGACCACGCTGAAGATCGCACTGTACACAGAAATCATAGACCCCTGCACACCACTCATGCATCACACTTCACTCAATATATCTTGCACTCACTATGTCCCGACAGATGCAACCCCTTTTCACCAGTGATGAATTATGGACCATGTGGATGAAACCGTCAGGATAGAGCCACAGCTGTTCGGTGCACGAGTCCAGCAAATGTCCATGGCAAAGCAGATGGAGTTATGGTGGAGGATCATCGACAATGTGAACTCAGTGGGAAGCCACCCATGCACAAAGGACAACATACGAAAGTGGTGGAATGACCTGAGTGGGAAGGTCCGGTCCATGGCATCCAGACACTACGGCCCATATTTATACTTTTTTAGCGCTGCATTTGCGTCATTTTTTGATGCAAAATCAGCACAAACTTACAAACTACAATTGTATTTTGTAAGTTTGTGCCGATTTTGCGTCAAAAAGTGGCGCAAATACGGCACTAAAAAAGTATAAATATGGGCCAAAATCGCCCTCATGAAGACTGGCGGTTGGCCCCCATCTCCTCCCCTGGAGGTCACATCATGGGAGGAGAAGGTCTTGCCGATCCTGCACCCTGAGGGTCTCACCAGACTCCCCGGAGGATTGGAAACTGGTAAGTCACCATAAACTCCATGTAACAAGTATACCTATAATGCATGCATCCCTATACCATGCCGGGCCACCCTACCCCATTAACGGCAATCCCTAAGTCTACACACCTAAATGCACCCAATGCATGTACAGCATGAAGCACTACAGTTCCCACAAGCATCACTCTTTAGACACCTAACAATGCACATTCCCCTTGCATAACTACACCTGAGGATTGAGGCATGACATATAGCACCCACCTCGCTTTCCCTGTAAAGTACATCAGGCAGTTGTGAATAACAATCACTGTCATCCACAGGTGCCACTGAGAATGTCATCAAACAACCAGTACCACATACAGCCAGTCTTCCACCAGAAGAAGACCCCAGTAATTAATGACAGCGACACAGTATGTCTGGAACTGGAAGACCTACCTGGCCCATCCGAGCTCTCTGGGCAGTCCACCTCCACCAACTTCACCCAGGACACCATAAAGCCCCCCATAACATCTGCCACCACAACACCTGTTGCCCAACGCCCCCAAACCAGGGTCCCCAGGCCACGCCAATCCATAGTGTGCTCACCTGTACAGGGACCTGAGTCAGCACCCACCACACAAGACAATGAAGGTCCTGGTGTAAGTGGGAGTGGGCACACCATGCCAGAGACACAGAAAGAGGGGGCTAGGGACAGTGGGAGGACACCCAGGGGCCACAGGGTGAGGCAACCCAGAGAGCAACCCCGCCATGAGGCAATAACACAAGTCCTGGGAGCATGCAACCTATCCCAGGACAAGATGGGCCACATCATAGACATTGGGGGAAACCTGAGGCTGCAGAGGGAGTACCACCAGGAGGCCATGCAGGAGTGGCATGCCCTCAATACCACCATTGCCTCCATGAAAGGCTTGATGCAGGAGCTCATCACAGTCCTGTGTGAGTCCTCTGCCCACCACCTGGCCCCTTCCACTAGCCAACCTACTGACCAGCCCTCTATATCTGCTGTAGCTAGTAGGATGGTGGCCATGCCTGAGGACTCACAAGCCACAACTGAGCCACCCCGTGTAGCTGAGGAACCTCCACACAAACATAGTCTCAGAACCAGACATCCTGCAGGTACTGAAGCCAAGACCAACCCCACTGCCAGGAAATAAGCCTCTCCAGAACTGTCTCCATTGTGTGCCACTGAGACACCTTGTTGACTCTCTACTGCTGTAGTCCCATTTTCAAATGCCACACGGATACTGGACCTGTGCTACCAACTGCTCGGCCTTACAGACTGATGTTATTGAACACCATGGTCACACTGCTTTGCACCCTATCCACCCTTTGGTACACACAATAAATACACTTACACACAAGTTATGGTGTTATGTGTTTACTCATTGTAAAAGTGCAACAAATGTGTGACATGTCAAAGAAAGTGAGTATGAAAACACAGTGAAGATGTGACTGTATCATCCTGACATCCGGTTTCCTGCAGCAAAGTCGGTGTCCACACATCCATGGGTCCTCACGTAGCAGAGAGGGAAGATTAGTCAAACATCATCCACAGCACATCTGCAATTGATAGCACAGAAGGTACATCACATATAAATTACACTCTTGCCAACAACATGTACCTGTAGATTATGATGGTTAAATGGGACACTGTAGGTATATACATTGATAGACAATCCAATGGTATTGCACCCAAGGCCACAATCCTGTTCAGGTACTATGAGACAAGTTGATCATTGCAGCTAACAGTAATGAACTGAGTAAGAGACACTTATTGTAGTTGTACTGCACAGCTCACACCCTTGTATGTGGGGTACTTTCATCAAATGAAGTTACAGGAAGCAGCAAACTATGCCACTGTACATATGATACCAGAATGTGGAAGTCACAAATGTGTGAATACGTAGATAGGATGCCTGAAGTATATGCAACACACAGATGAGCTAGATAACACCACAGTGTGACTGTTGACCTGTCAGACCACTCTTGTATACACTCATCTGATACCCAAATGAGATCAACACCTACTCATATCAGGAATGAATAAGGATGTACACCTAACCTGTTCTCCAACATGAGACCTGGTAAACGTAGAGATGTACCTACCAGAATGTTAGCTGAAGTGCTGCTGAATGGGCTCTCTTCTTGTGCCTACATTTCCTCATCCCCATTTTTGTCACTCATATTTCCTTTCTCCTCTGCCACAGGATTGTCCCTAACTCCTTCCTCCTCCAGAAATGGGATATTCCTCCTTAGTGCCAGATTGTGTAGCATGCAGCAGGCCACCTTAATCTGGCACACGTTCTGTGGTGAGTACTGCAGGTAGCCCCCAGAGCTGAAAAGACATCTGAACCTTGCCTTCAACAGACTGAATGTCCTTTCTATCACCCTTCATGTCCTCCCATTTATCTCATTGTAGTGTTCTTTTGCCCTGGTCCTTGGATTCCTCACTGGTGACAGTAGCCCGGAGTGATTGTGATAACCTGAATCACCTGTGGATAGGGTAAACTAACATTTACAATCCATTATGTCACATACAGACTGAGTAGGAAGGCTGGGGTAACAGTAAGTACAGATATACTCATACTCACCGATAAGGTAGGCCCTCACTCTCTGTAGAAGTGCTATCAGCCATGGGACACTGCTATTCCTGAGGATGTACGAATCATGGACAGACCCTGGAAACCTTGCAGTCACCTGGGAGATGTACTGGTCAGCTAAGCAGACCATCTGCACATTAATGGAGTGAAAGCTCTTACGGTTCCTGTACACTTGCTCATCAGCCCTGGGTGTTATCAATGCAATGTGGGTGCCATGTATGGCACTAGTCACATGTGGAATATGTCACATTGCATAGAAACCAGCCTTCACACTGGCAAAATCCACGGTATGGGGAAATTAGCAGTAGCTTTCCATATGTTTCACTAAAGCGAACAAGACATTCCTCAAGACGTTGCTGAAGATTGGTTGAGACATGCCTGTTGCCATTCCCACTATCCCCTGGAACGAGCCAGTGGCCAAGAAGTGGAGGACGGATAGCACCTGCACATTTGGAGGAATGGCTGTAGGTTGTTGAATGGCTGGCAGCAGATCAGACTTCAACTATGTACACAGCTCCCTGATTGTAGCACAGTTCAGTTGATAGTAGGAGATGATGTGGCATTCTTCCATCGTTGCCAAGTCAACCAAGGGCCGGAACACATGTGCATGCCTCACCCTCCACAGTGGTCAGCATCTACACATGGCATACAACACAAGAGTGTCAATGATTACACTTCATGCATCCTGCTACATGGTCACAAATGGAGAATCAACATCACATCTGCTACCACTGATTGCATGCAAAGTAGACTTCAAAGTGCAGAGCTGTTGAAATACACTTGTTAGTTGCACATACATCTGGGATTTACAAAGGATGACATGAGTAAGATGGTTGTCTGTCACTGCTAGTGTGCAGTCACCATCAACATGTAAGTTTAGTTCCAATCTGTCAGGATGCCATTTTCTGTATCTGTGCACACTGAAAGTTTATACTGCCTGACTGAAATGTACACAGTCCCCGAGCATAACTTAACACATGTCCATGACGGAAATGTATAGTGACACTTTTGTATCATGTTTTATTACCAGTAACAGTGTAAAATGGCTGCTGCCGGTACTGCATGCAGGGGACATATGTCAGTGACCTCATTCCGCTGGCGTATGCCATCATGGCAGTAGGTGGTCGGAAGCGCTGTGCAACTCCTCATTGGTTAACATTGATGTCTATGGCATACGATTACCGCAGGTGGTGACGGTACAGACCGCTGCACCGTGACTGCCATTTTCTACAGTGTATTTCACTTGACTCCTGACTCTTCAGCCATCAAGACCTCCACTAAGTGTGCTGCTCTGTCATGTTCCTGTGAGCCACGATGGCGCATGTTACAGGGGATAGGGCCCCCGCCTTCACAACAGAAGAACTGGAGAAACTTGTGGATGGGGTCCTACCCCTGTAAGCGAAGCTGTCGGTGGAATTATGGTAGTTTTTGTTGTTACATGGGTAAGTGTGTTGGTATGTCTATGCAGGATGTTCCAGTGGAGGGTGTACCTACAGATATGACTGCTAGGAATGTTGTAGAAGTGTGAAGTCATGCACAATGCTGATATGTGTACTGTTAGGAAGCATATGAATGTCATAGGTTGTTGTGTCTACATTAATGTGCCTTCCCTTCTGTGTCTCCCATGCAGGTCAGCGCCCATCAAAAGAAGGGTTTGTGGAAAGCCATCGCCAAGGAAGTTCGGACCCGGGTGGGGGAGTCCATATCCGGTGGAGCACCCACAGCAGGAAGCGGTGGGAGGACCTGAGACACTGGGCCCGGAAGACCGCAGAGGCCCAGTTGGGACCGCCTCCCAACAAGGAAGGGGTCCCCGTCGGACCCTGACCTCCCTGATGGCCCACATACTGGCGGTGGCCTAACCGGATTTGGATGGGCTCTTGAGGCAACACTACAGCCACAAGGGGTTACAGAGTACATTTCCTGTACTGTTTGCTGTAGACTGGAAAGGGTGAGTTAGCCATAGGATGAAGGATGTCTAGTTTATCTGTGACAGTTAATGTAGGTAGGATACAGTTGTGCTGTGAACATAAGTAGCTGTGATAGGTGAGTATCTGTGCAACAGGTTGCCTTGACATATGTACAGTGCCAAATTGTAGGATATGACGTGGACATACAAGGAGTCTAGGTTGGTTCCACTACATATATATTCATGTCCATTATGGGTGACACAGGTAGGTATGACAATGTACAACGGTCACTCATGGACTGACTTCTCACAGTAATGATCTTGTATACAAGAGCCATGACAGTGTAGAGTAGTACCTGAGTGTTATTGCAGAGGTTTCATGATTGTGTATGCACATCAGAGTGTATGCACAGTGGGTGTGGAGAAATGTCTATTGACATTGTAGAGAGTGCATTCAGGAATTATCAAAGAGTCATGTTGTTGAAATGTACAAATGTGCAATGGAGATTGGTATTGACCCAATGCTCCCATCTTTTTCACCCCCTCCCCTCCTTTTTTTTACTATTCTGTCCTTGTGTGTATTATTATCAGCAGGTGAAGGCTTAGGGGCACTGGCGAGTGGGGAGGCTGAACCCCAAGTGACCCAGGAGGCAGAGACCACCAAAGCCGAGGGGACCAGTGGGTTGGTGGGCGAGGGGAGCACCACGGGGAAAACTGAGCAGATACAAGTGATACAGATTCCTTCTCTGATGGAAGCTCCCTGGCGGTGGCGGCATCTTCTGGGACTATCCCAGCACCATTGTTGTCCGCCACCCCCCTTACCAGCACCGCCCTGTCAGTAGATCCCCACCCAGTTGCCTGTGTCTGCTCACTCAAGAGGGTGGGTGTCTCCTTTACCATAGGCAGCTCTGCCCCTGTCAGCCCTGCTGCCCTCAATGCTGAGGCTATTGACATCCTGAGGTCCATCTCTGTAGGGCAGTCAACCATCCTGAATGCCATCCAGGGCCTGGCATCCCAGATGCAGCAGAGTAGTGCCCACCTGGAGGGCATTCACAGTGCCTTGACTGGCCTACAGAGATAATTTCAGGTTCTGGCCTCTTCATTGACGGTAGCCAGTGTCCATAGTACTTCCGTCCTCCCTCCTGTGCCCCAACCCAAAGCCCTGTCCCAGCCATGACACACATACAGAAATGCACTCACCCAAATCAACAGACAAGGTACACAAAGTCAAACACAGGCACCACAAATCACATCACAAGCATGCACACACTCAACACACAAAAGCGGACACACCATCAGCCACTACCTCCCCTGTCTCCTCTAGCACCTCCTCCCTTTCAGTCACATCGCCAATCACACCTGCCAGCACTGCATTCTCACTCCCAGTGCCTGTCACCACTTCTGTGTTGCCCTCAGTCACCACAACAGCAGACACTCATACAAGATTATGAGAAAGTTATTGGATCATTAACCCCTCATATTGTCCCTCTCACCAGAATCCTGACTATTTGAGGATTTCGCCAAGTGAGAAAGAAGTGCACCACCATTAACAAATGCTGCATAGAATTTATTCCATTCAACAATTGCTCCATTGCTTTATAAATGACATAATATCCAAAGCCATGTTCTACATATTCCAAGGCATTGAGTCTATGCTGGTTAGCAAATGTCTGATGTGAAGACCAGATTTCTGCTTTGTAAATCTCTGTCAAGGAAACTGCCTAGCCTTTGCCCTGGAGGTTGACACTGCCCTTGTGGAGCGATCTTGGATATTACCAGGAAGAGTCTCCCCATATGAGATTCATAAAACTGGGAGATTGCCTGATGAACACACTTACTTAGTGTTGATGTAGACACTTTTTGACCCATGGCAAGCAATCTATGTGTTCAAGGTCCTAATAGATTTAGGGCCTCAGTACGATCTTGGTGGATGGAATACTCCGTTACAACCGTGACGGATATTCCGTCCGCTGTATTACAATTTCCATAGGATATAATGGAATTGTAATAAAGCAGACAGGATATCTGTCACGTTTATGACAGAGTAACCCCTTCCACTAGGATTGTAATCAGCCCTTAGTGTGGTCTATATAGACATCCAGAGATGAAGACTGGTGTATCTGACCTTTCTTGGAAAACCAGTAAAACCATATCCTGAGAGAAAATGAAGATGGAATTTTTGGAATACATTTCGGATCCAACCTCAAAACCACTTTGTAAAAAAAAAATCAAGTTAGTTGTAAGTAAGTTACTACTAAAGTGCCCACTTCACACAGCCTTCTTGCAGTTGTTATGGCAACTAAGAAACCTGTTTTGTCAGATCATATGAGGCTTGTTTCCTCTATGGAATCAAAATGCTTTCTCTGCAGACCTGTGAGTATGATAGATCAATCACAGGTAGATTCTGGAACAAATACTGTAGGTCTCTTTAATCTAAATGTTTTAAGTAGTCTTAGTACCAGGGGAAAACCTTCGATAATGTAAGACATTGGGTTATTAGTTTAGGAGGAGGAGAGCCCCACTCAAGTAATAAACACAGTCCTTGTCAGGATGAACCACAAAAGTCACTAAATACAACCTTCGGTAGCTTGGCACAAAAGCAGTCAGCTGAACTTAGAGGCAATATGTAAAGTATTTGTGCAGCACTTACACAGTAGCAAAACAAAAACACAAAACAAGAAAAATCACAAACCACATTAAAATAATAGAGTAACATTTTATAAATAAACTGCCACTAAAACAACATAATTCCAATAAGTAGAACCTGAGTTATGAATTTTTAAAATTTCAGGTGAAAATAGCACAAAAAAGCACAAAGTGCAACTCGTGGGAGTCTGGATGTGCTGTTTGTTGTGAAGAGCAGGTCGGCTTTGGAACTTTGCATTGGTGGGATATGCGGCGGTTGTCGCAGATGTGGACTTTCATAGATGATGCGAAGAGCAGGTCATTACAGGAGCTTCACGTCAGTGGGAATCATGGATGGTCATTTCTTGATGTGAAGAGTCTGCTCATGTGAAACCCAAAACGTCTAGATTTTAACTTGGAATTCTCTTTTGAGGCAGAAGGAGTACACTCTGATGCCAGCCAGTTGTCAATTACCTCGTGGGCACCTCTTGGGGATCAGGACTCATGCCAGCAGAGGCCAGTAGCAGGACTCAGGTGGGTGCAGGTGGTGCTGACCAGCTGGGCAGTTATTGGGGAGACATTTGAAAGCTTGCTGTGTCTATCTAGCTCAAACAGGAGGTTAGCCAACTGACCCCTGAAGTCTCTTCTGGGGTTGTTGAGTTTAAGACAAACAAGTTCAGTTTTCCCTCTTCAGACAACAGGGCAGTCCTTCTTCTAAATCTTCCAGAGGTCCAGGACTGTTCACATGAGATAATCTCAGGGTGCTGTTTTGATGCCCAGTGCCAGCCTGTGGTGGGAAATGCCCCCTTTTCCTCAACTTCCCCTTTCCGGGATTTGGCTCCGATCTGTCTGGAGGAGGCCGGTAGGCCTAGTTGAGAGCTGCGTTTGTCAGTGGCAGGACAGGCAGCCCTTAGAAGTCAGAAAAGGGGTGGACATAGCCCTAATGCTATCAGTTGAAGTTCAGTAAGGGCTGACTACAACTCCCCAGGACATTCTACTCAGGGGAGGAACACCAAGCCCCACACTTGAAGCTCAGGAAGGGCTGATTACAACTCCCCAGAACGTCCTGCTCAGGAGAGGAACACCCGACCCCACACTCAAAGCCTTTTTGTTCCCATGTCTGGAAGGAAAACACAACATACCACAGGAGAGCCATTGAGAGCCATGTGTCCCTGGAAACTGTCAGAAAGGCACATTTAGTTTAGACCGAAAAATGCAAATTTTCTAAAAGTGCCATTTTCAGAATAGAAACATGAAATTCCACTTTACCACTAAAGGGAATTTGAGATTGTAATTCAAATGAGTAGAAGAAGCATTTCTTTATTGGTACCCATTCTTAAGTTATAACTTATTATGTGTCATAAGGGAAAATAGTGTTATTCTATTGGAAAGATGGTCTTCCTACTGTGAAAACAATTTCAGGGGATTTTAACTGCCAGGACATGTAAAACTTATGTTTGCTTCCTACTTTGTATATATTATTCACATTGCGGTCTGAGCGGTTAAATCCTACTCTAGGGGTGACTTATAAGTATTAAAAAGGAAGGTTTAAGCCTGACAAAAGGTTTGCTTTGCCAGGTTGAAATGGCAGTTTAAAACTGCACTACATGCTGAAGTCATAGGTCTGAGATATGTTTTACAGTGCTACTTTAGTGGGTGGCATAATAAGTGCTGCAACAAATTTGCAGCATTTCATTAGGTGTATACCACTTTTATCATCTTTAAGGGAGAGAGCACACAATTGTTACCACTAGCTATCAGTCCTAATGCCACAAAAACAAGTTAAGCAAAAATAGGTGGGTGAAGGCAAATACTCTGGGGGAATACAATGCTAAACATAACATGTCTAACAGATGGGTGATCTGACACATGCCTAAATACCTTGATATTACCCACTAAGTAGCAAGAGTACCTGGGGCTACACCCTTTAGAAACACATCTCTCAAAAATCCCAAAATCAGTCAATCTTGGATCACTTGGTATTACTAGACAACATTTGTGAAATAATTCTTATGTTTCTTATAGGGATTAGGAGTTGATTTTTTTCTTGGTAGCTGGTTGTCAAGAACAACCTGCTCCGAGTAGCCTGAACTCCTAAGACCTAGCCTGCTCAACAACCAAGCTTTTAATCTGAGGCATTGGTAGTTGGCAAGAAATAGACGTAATCTCACCTGTACACACTCAAGAGGAAGAGAAACCAGGAACATATGGGCCAATCAGGAGCCACCAGATTTTCTGTCACCTTCTCCCCCTGAATCTTCTGGAGTGACTTTTGGAGGGTGGAATTGTTGAAAAAGCATACAGTAATCCCAGGATCCAGGTAACTGACATGGCATCCACTGTCCGATCGGGGGGACACCAGGGTTCAGTGTAGAAGATCAGCAGCATCGCATTCTGTATGGACGCGAAAAGGTAATCATTAAAGTGTGAGAGGTTTTGTGTATTTATAAAATTGTGCATTAACATTTTGCAAAATGTAGTTCAATGCTTGATTCTACACCTGTACACCTTTTGATGTTATTTCCTTTTAAATTAATACATTATGACATATTAAAGTGCCTTTTCGTGGCATATGCTACCTAGATCTCATTTAGACCTCAACACCATCGTGTTCATAATGGATGTCTCACCCTGCATGTTCAATGTTGCTTATTACCATTGACATTGTTCTTGCTGTTCTCAATGAGAACTTTCAAACATGGACTCAATAATGTTGTGGTCATTCAGGGTCCATTGTGTTAGCTTACTGTATAGCATTCATTCACAATAGTTAACTGTGAACTAGTTTGTCTTGCTATCTGTGGATGACATTAGCATAGAAGGGTTTAAGCAATATTTTTGTAGCTAGATAGTGCTTAGGTGCTAAGGCAATATGACGTTTACAAAAACCATGCTCTGATTTGTTGAAATGTAATTGATCACGCCACGATGAATATGCAGTCTTAGCTATGCTCTATGAGAAGATTGGTTAATTTGTAAATGAATGATTGCTGGTTACCAAAGGTCTGCTGACATACCTGCGGCCAGTGCGTCAAACGCATTGTTTTGAATCCACCTCATATCTCCTTAATCCAGTACCAGACACACTCTGCCCCTTTTTAGGTCGAGCCTAGGCAGCGCACATGTGCTGTCTTCAAGGCATGCTGTATTCAGTCTATGGTCTTTAACCACACACACTTTTGCCATTTGTTCTTTGTTGTGCTTGTCTTAAATGCTTCATTTTTATTGGTGCATTTTTCTAAATGTCCGTCCTTTGTGTGCTTACTTCCCTCCCAGGCGATTTCACTAAGGGAACATTTTTGTTGGCCATCACGCTATGTTCACACTTCCTCCTTTTACAGTGTGTGATGGCCCCTCCTTCCTCCTTCTGTCTGGGCGTTGCAGCCATAGCCTTTTACTTGTCCATAGCAATGTATTCACACCCCACCAGTGAAAACACTGTATATAGAAAGGCACCAAAGTTTTTTTGTTTATTTTTGTGCCTCTGCTCAGGTATACTTAATTGATGTTTTCCAGGCCACTTTTCCCTCCACTGCTGCTTTAGAAATAATTGTCTCTATGTGCATGTTTTGCACTCACCGGCACACACTCATCTACTTTCAGTCTTCCTCATTCAAAGTCCTCTAGGTAGTGCTGCTAGCTGCTTCTCTGGTCCCAGTGGGTGGTAATTCCATATTCTAAGTCCTCTAGGCAGTGCAGCTGCTGCTTCTCTGGTCCCAGTGGTAATTCCTCATTCTACGCTCTCTAGACAGTTCTGCAGCTGCTTCTCTGGGCCCATCGGTAACACTTCCATTCTAAGTCCTGTAGGTAGTGCTGCAGCTGCTTCTTTGGTTCCAGTGCTAATTCCCAGTTCTTAGTCCTCTAGACAGTGCTGCGGTTGCTTCTCTGTTCATACATCCACTACACTCCAAACCAAAATACATAGGTAAAAGACATTGGCGGTCATTACAACATTGGCAGTAAAAGCCGCTTACCGCCGTGCAGAACATCGCCAACACACCGCAGCGCCCGTGGAAATCCGCCACATCTATTATGACACACAGCACGGAATCCGCCAAAATTCAGACACCCACACAAGTCCGCCACACCAAAGATCAATGATAAACTGGAGAAAACAAAACCTCCACCATCACGCCAACAGAAATACGCCCACACTATCACGACACACAAATCCACGCGACGGTCTTTCAACCGCGGTATTCCATTGGCGGTACACACTGCCACGCTCAAAATACACACACATTTACAAAACACAGCCACATTGGACAATTCAAAATACACACACCTGATACACAAACACACACCACTCCCACACACCCAATACAATATAAAACACACACCCACATCACCCACAAACCCCTACGACCAGAATCACCAAGAGCAGGCCAGAGAGAGACACCACCATCAACAATACTAGCATCCACACGCACACCAGACCATCACCCACATAACTTCCACGCACCTCACACAACACACCACTACATATCAGCACACTTATCACCACACACACCACCCCACACATCACCCACACCACCCCATGGCACGGCAAAGACACCCCAGGTTCTCGGAGGATGAGCTCAGGGTCATGGTGGAGGAAATCATCCAGGTAGAGCCACAGTTATTCGGATCACAGGTGCAGCACACCTCCATTGCAAGGAAGATGGAGCTATGGCGAAGAATAGTGGACAGGGTCAACACAGTGGGACAGCACCCAAGAAATAGGGATGACATTAGGAAGAGGTGGAACGACCTACGGGGGAAGGTGCGTTCCGTCGTCTCAAGACACCACCTTGCGGTTCAGTGGACTGGCGGCGGACCCCCACCTCCTCCGCCACAACTAACAACATGGGAGGAGCAGGTCTTGCCGATTCTGCATCTGAGGGCCTCGCAGGAGTAGCAGGAGGAATGGACTCTTGTAAGTCAAATCTTAACTATTACATTCCCCACCCTACCTGCATGCCAGCACATACCCCCACCCTCACCCTCACCCCCATCACTCCAACTCCTCACAAATGTCCCAATATCACAAACCACCCATCCCAACCCCAAGCCCTGCATGCAACTACAAAGCATGGACAGCCAACACCAAAGCATGCCCACTGCACAAACCCATACACCCCCCTAAACCATCATCACACAAGGTCCCACACAGGAATGCAAGCACTGGGGTACACGGTCACCCACCCATTGCACACCATGGCACACACAGATGCAATAATCATGCTTTTACACCCCTGCAGGACCCCTACTCAACGTCACCGCACAGGAGGGTCCAGAAATGTCCACACCACCAACAGAAGAGGTCCACAGTGATGACAGCAGCTCGGTCCAACTGGATCTAGATGACCAGCGTTGCCCATCGGGGACCTCGGGACAGTCGGTTCCTATCACACAGTCACAGGCCACTACAAACCTTCCCCCCTCTGGAAACACCAGCACAGCACCCACCCAGCGGGCCCATACCTCTGCCCCCAGGACACGTCAATCAGCAGTGTGTCCACCACTACAGGGAACCCAGGCTAACCCACCACCCCACAACACCAGGGACCTGGGGGCAGTGGCAGTGGGCACACGGTCCAGGGGACGGAAGCCCGGGAACACAGGGGAACTGGGAGGGCTGCTGTGCGACAGGGGGAAGACAGGCCAAGGGAACCCACTCTCCACGAGGCCCTCTCCAACATCATGGGAGCCAACCACCACTCCCAGGAGACGATGGCAAAGGTACTGGCCAAGTTTCAGGAGACCCAGCGCCTGCAGGAGGAACAGTATTTGGGCTTCAGGGAGGAACTCAGAGCCATCAATTCCACCCTGGGCACCATTGTAGGGGTGCTGAAGGAAGTACTCAACACCAGGAGGGACACTGTGGCACAACAAGGGGCCCCTGACAGTAGCCTGAACGATTAACTGCCCACCACCTCCACCGGCGCTAGTGGACAGGATGCCCCGCCACAGGACCACCACACCAGCATCCCACCCCCTGCAAGAGGGAGAACCACCCCGCAAACGGTCTCTGAGATCCAGGACAAAGACAGAGAACGATGCCAAGACCCCCACCAACTGCCCCAGCTCCACTTCCTATGCCCATTTGGGCAATGCACCTGTGAGACCAATAGACTGGACTCTGCCATGGACATACCTCCACCATCACCCTTCCCCATTTTGCAACCCCCTCCAATATTGAGCACTTAAATAAACACCCTTGAAGCACAAAACAATCTGGAGTCAGTCTGTGATTTCGAATTAATGTATTATCAATTACTGTGGCAAAAAGCTCTTTCAATTGTAATGTCAACATACCTATGTCACACAGCTCTAGTCCATGAGGAATCAAAGCAGATGTCACACAGTGGGACCCACATCTGTGAAATCGTAAGGGAAAGTGACAACTCAGTGACCATACACTGGGTGAAAACGACAGACAGTAGAGAGGTAGTAGTGTTAAAGTACATGTAGTAGGCAGGTCTGTATTCTTACCTGTGTCTCACTGGAAATATTGCAGGATCACCGAGTCTCTGTTGTCGATGTCCTCTTCTTCTGCTTCCTCGTCTTCACTGTCCACAGGCTCCACAGCTGCAACAACACCGCCATCTGGACCATCCTCCTGCAGAAAAGGCACATGTCGTCGCAAAGCTAAGTTGTGAAGCATACAGCAGGCCACGATGATCTGGCACACCTTCTTTGGTGAGTAGAATAGGGAAACACCTGTTATATGAAGGCACGAGAACCTGGCCTTCAGGAGGCCGAAGGTTTGCTCGATTATGCGCCGTGTTCGCCCATGGGCCTCATTGTAGCGTTCCTCTGCCCTTGTCCTGGGATTCCTCACTGGGGTCAGTAGCCATGACAGGTTGGGGTAACCAGAGTCACCTGCAAATGGTGAGGGACAACTGTTAGACACACACTAACCTGTAGGGATATCCCCAGACCCAGACAACCATTCCCACTGACTTGCTTTCAGGTGCTCACCTAATAGCCACACACAGTGCCTCTGGAGTTGACCCATCACATAAGGGATGCTGCTATTCCCCAGGATGTATGCGTCATGCACTGAGCCAGGGAACTTGGCATTCACATGGGAGATGTACTGGTCTGCCAAACATACCATCTGCACATTCATAGAATGATAACTCTTCTGGTTTCTGTACACCTGTTCACTCCTGTGGGGGGACCAAAGCCACATGTGTCCCATCAATGGCACCTATGATGTTGAGGATATGTCCCAGGGCATAGAAATCACCTTTCACTGTAGGCAAATCCTCCACCTGAGGGAAAACGATGTAGCTCTGCATGTGTTTCAGCAGGGCAGACAACACTCTGGACAACACATTGGAAAACATAGGCTGGGACATCCCTGATGCTATGGCCACTGTTGTTTGAAATGACCCACTTGCAAGGAAATGGAGCACTGACAGCACCTGCACTTGAGGGGGGATTCCTGTGGGATGGCGGATAGCTGACATCAGGTCTGGCTCCAGCTGGGTACACAGTTCCTGGATTGTGGCACGGTCAAGCCTGTATGTGATGATCACATGTCTTTCCTCCATTGTCGATAGGTCCACCAGCGGTCTGTACACTGGAGGATGCCGCCATCTCCTCACATGTCCCAGCGGACGGTGCCTATGAAGGACAACAGCGAGCACAGAGTCAACCAATTCAGAGGTACGTACCCACAGCTTACACAGAACACGAATCATAATCCGAAAAGTGGCCTGTCCTCTAAAGTGGGACAATGGGATGTGAAATAACTGGGCTGGCGTTTTACACTGTTGTGGTAGGCGGTCGAAGACCGCGGCGCAATGCTGCATTGGTTAACATTGGACCCTATGGGTCCCAGGAGCCAATGACGATGTACGCCGGCAGTGACGGTACGCACCGCTGCAGACGTGAATGCCATTTTCTATCTGTTCAATCACTCGATACCTGATCTTCGACAGGAGAGGACCTACACTGCAAGTGCTGCTGTAACCTCGGTCTGGAAGAGACAATGGCTCGAGTGTCTGGGGAAAGGGCACCTGCCTTCACATCGGAGGAGTTGGAGAAACTCGTGGACGGGGTCCTCCCCCAGTACACGCTACTCTACGGTCCTCCAGACAAACAGGTAAGTAGACTGGGAGCATGCTGTATGGGCTATGCCTGTGTGGAGAGGGGTGGATGTAAGGGGGGGGAAGAGTGCAGCGTGCATGAAACGACAGTGAGTGCATGTGCCACATGGCAAGGGTAGGGATGGGGCCAATGACTGTGACGGTGCAGTTGGTAATAAGTTTCTCTTCCCCCTGTACAAATCATGTAGGTCAGCGCCCACCAGAAAAAAGATATTTGGCGTGCCATCTCCAAGGACGTCCGCACCCTGGGGGTCTTCCACAGATGGAGCACCCACTGCCCGAAAAGATGGGAGGACATTCGCTGCTGGAGCAAGAAGGCGGCGGAGGCTCAGCTGGGGATGGCCTCCCAATGTGGGAGGGGTGCCCATCGCACCATGACCCCCCTGATGTTCAGTATCCTGGCGGTGGCGTACCCGGAGTTGGATGGGCGCTTGAGGGCATCACAGCAGCCACAAGGGGGTGAGTACACTCTCATCCTGCTGATTTTGCGCGCAGTGGAGGGGTCTGGGTGGGGGAGGTGGGCTGTGGGTTCCCCTAGGCCAGGGCAAGTTTAGTAGGCAAGGTCCCTCCGTAAGGCAGGCCATATGGCACCCCACCCCACCTCTGTAGAGTGCCAAGTACACCTAGTCATGCCCCTGTGTCATCCATGTGTGCAAATGTCATCCATAGCCTAGTAGGCTATTTCCCAGGGATTGAACAGTGGAGCCCAAGAGTGCAGCGTAGTGCAGGGGCCTGTATCTGTCGTGTCCGCCAACTGTAGCGGTAATGCATGCACTGAACATGTCCTTCTTCTGTCATCCCCCCCCTTTTTGTGGTCTCCCTGTTCTTGTGTGCATTAGCATTATCAGGCGGAGGAGCAGTGGCAACGGAGCACGAGGGAGCTGCATCCCACATGTCCATGGAGGGCGAGACTACGGACTCGGAGTTCACCAGTGGGACGGAGGGCGAGGGGAGCTCCACGGTGGGGACAGGAGCTGACACCAGCGACACACTCGTCCTCTGATGGGAGCTCCCTTGTGGTGGCGGCAACATCTGTGCCCCCCGCATCTACAGGTACAGCCGCCACCCCCCTACCAGCACCGCCCTCCAAGCAGACCCTCAGCCTTTGCCCCGTGCCCGTTCACCCAGGAGGGTGGGCATCACCTTCGCCCCAGGCACCTCAGCCCCAGTAACCCCTGCTGCCCTAAGTGAGGAGGCCATTGACCTCCTCGGTCCCCTCACTGTTGGGCAGTCTACCATTTTGAATGCCATCCAGGGTGTCGAAAGGCAGTTGCAACAAACCAATGCATTCCTGAAGGGCATTCATTCTGGTCAGGCGGCCCTTCAGCGAGCTTTTCAGACTCTGGCCTCAGCACTGATGGCAGCCATTGTCCCTGTCTCTAGCCTCCCCCCCTCCAACTTCCTCCACCCAGACCCAATCCCCTGTACCCCAGCCTATCCCAAGCACACCTTCAGACCAGCATGCACACACGTCAACACACAAGGGAAGCTCAGGCAAACATAAGCACCACACATCCCAGAGGCACTCATGCAAGCATCACACACATGCAGACACCAACATCCACTGCCTCCACTGTGTCCCCCTCCTCCTCGTCTCCCTCCTCCCTCCCAGTCTCATCTACACTCACACCTGCATGCACTACATCTACAGCCACTACTGCCATTACCAGCACACCCACCACCACACCCCGCTCACGTGCAGTCACCACCCCCAATACCATTCACACGTCCCCTGTGTCCTCTCCCAGTGTGTCTGTGACGCCACCTCCCAAGATACACAAACGCAGGCACACACCCACCCAACAGCCATCCACCTCACGACAGCCTCCAGCGCATGCACCTTCACCCAAAGTCACCAAACGAACACCTCCTACAACCACAACCTCTTCCTCCACTCCCAAACCCCCTCCAGCTACCCACCCCGTTGTCCCCAAAAAACATTTCCTGTCCAACCTTGACCTCTTTCCCACACCTCCCCCACTCCGTCTGTCTCCTAGGTCCCGACTCTCCAGGTCCCATCCTAGCACCTCAGCCACAACATCTCCGAGACCAGTGGTGCCTGTAGTCACCGGAATCTGGAGTGCACCGGCCACCAGGGCAGCCAGTGTGGCACGGAGCCACAGCATGGACAGTCCCCCACCTATCAAGCATCAGAAGTTGGCCAGTGCCCGGCAGGAGAGGGGGAAGACTCCATCCACCAAAGCCACTCCCAGGGGTCCCGGTGGGAGTGTGGAGTCAGCTGCGACACCTTCCAAGGTGGGGAAGGGCCACAAGAAACCAGGAAAGTCTGGGAAAAGCAGCACGGCGGAGGAGACCGTCATCATCCCCGCTGCCCAGGAGCCCACTGCCATCATCATCCCCGCTGCCCAGGAGGCCATCATCATCCCTGCTGCCCAGGAGGCCACCGCCATCATCCCCACTGCCCAGGAGGCCACCGCCATCATCCCTGCTGCCCAGAAGGCCACCGCCAGCACAAGCCCCGCTGGGACAGAGAGGACCGCCAGCGTCTGAGTCACTTCAAAGGAGCCCGCCGCCTCAAGCACCGCTGAACAGGGCACCGCCGCCTCAAGCACCGCTGAACAGGGCATCGCCGCCACAAGCACCGCTGAACAGGGCACCGCTGCCACAAGCACCGCTGACCCATGAGCACCAAGGGCACTGACGCTACTGAGTCAGTCACGAGCAGGATGAAGCACTCTGGGCACAAGGCCCCCTCCAGAACCAGTGGAGAGATACATCCACTACCTCTGTCCTAAGCAGGATGAAGCACTCTGGGCACAAGGCCCCCTCCAGAACCAGTGGAGACTGTTATCCACTTGAGAGACTGTGGCTTTCCACTCCCCAGGATGCAGCAGTAGGCAACCCACCCACTGTAGAGACTTGAGAGACTGTGGCTTTGCACTCCCCAGGATGGAACAGTGGGCAACCCACCCACTGTAGAGACTTGAGAGACTTTGGCTTTGCACTCCCCAGGATGGAGCAGTTGGCATGTGGCCCACTGTAGAGACTTGACAGACTGTGGCTTTGCACTGCCCAGGATGGAACAGTGGGCATGTGGCCCACTTGTGGATTTGGCATTGTGCACTCAACCGGCGGAGGTGCCCCCCCTTTCCCACACCCTGAGGTGCCTGTTTTCTTACTCTCTGATGCCCCTGCAGTGTTCTCTCCATCATGGTCGGGGATCTTGTGTGGGCCTCGCACATACCGTGTGGGCCCAGTGTTCCACGGACTTCATTGGAGCACTACCTGGACTACTTAGCTTGGTGTATATTTTGTTTATGGTGTATATATATATTTTTGCGTACTTGATTTTAATATATTACAATGGTTACACTCATTTGCCTTTGTCTTTGCATTCTTCCAGTGGGTTTGGGGGGGTGTAACTGTAATGCATCATGCTGTATTATTGTGTGTGTTGTAGTGGGTGAGGGTGGGGTTGTTGCCTGTGTGGGTCCCTGCTTTTTCCCTCCCCCCTCCCCTGTGTCGTAGGTGCAGTACTCAACGTTGTCTTCACCGCCGGCGTTCGTGCTCCTGGTAGAGGAGCAAGAAGATGAGGGCTGGACAAATGTGCTGCTCTGGTTCCATGGCATCCGGATTCCTTGTGGGGTGTGTAGAGGTGAGCGTTTTCCCTTCGAAGTCCTGTTTCCGCCGTGTTTTTGTCCGCAGTGAATCCGCCCTGGAAAAGGTGGCGGATTGTTAGGTTGTGATACTGTGGGCGGTACTTTGACTTCCGCCTGTCTATTGGCTGTGACCGCCAAGCTGTTTGTCTGTACCACCGTGGGGGTCGGAGTGTTAAAGTGGCTGTCTTTGTTGGCGGTTTCCGCCACAATCGTAATTCCATTTTTTTTTTATCGCCGGCCTGTTGGCGGACTTACCGTTGCTTTAACACCGTCCAGCAGGGTTGTAATGACCACCATTGTCATTTACAATGCCAATAGGGCTAACTGTCACAAATATGAGACCTATTGCATTGCAAATGCTTGTTTTCTGTCTTGCAGGTTCCTGCTTTCTCCCTTTGTGATGTTTTTTTTCTGCATTTCTCTTCGTCCTTCCCTTGTGTTTGTTTTTTCCTCTATTGCTCTCGTCAGTGTCTGATGAGAAACAATAGGTGTGGGTCCCGAAAACTGAGTGGTGGTGGACCCTACAGTGATCTACTGGCTCAAATTAAGTACTGGTGGAACGTCTTCCACCTCCTCACGTGCAGGTGCCTGCAAATGATGGTGTTTGGATGCTGCCTTCTTCGGGGCTTTGTCTACTTCCCTTATAATCAGAGATACAAGAACACGTAGAGCAGTGCTCATTTTCAGTTATATGGAGTTGCCGGGCAACCAAGTCCCATCCCATGAGACTTCCACACAAAACTCTACCGCATTCCCTGCCTGACGCGCACCTTTTGCACACCGGTCAGGATACAGTACTCCACCTATTGCAGGGCCGGAGCAGCTGGCCGCCAACGTAATGGAAATCTCACTGCCCCAGCTCAGGACATAGGAGGGGAGCATGTCTCTGGCTGGTGCAATTAAGTACCATTGACAAAATAAGTTTTAATATACGGTTAACAAATAAATGTGTAATAATCATAAAACACCTACAAATTGTGCTCCCTCGTGAGACAGAAAAAAACAACAAGAGGAAATGGAGTGGAAGTGACATTATATGCCTGATATCAGCAATAGAGGTAAAAGAAAATGTGCTATGCATAAAAGAACAGCTATTAGCATGATAAATCTGTCCAGGAGGCGGGTAATGGTGAAGTCAGATTTTAAGCAACCATTTAGGAACAGCCACTCCAATCGTCAGAGGCAAGTCTTGTACTGAAAATAAAGATGATGACCTCAACAAGGTCTTTGGTTAAACAACTGGTAATCACCAGTCCACAAATGATTACCTACATAACCTGACAAAGCAATGGTAAAAGCGTGGTGAAAAAGACCCTTTCTTAACCCTATGGCTTCAGCTGTGGTGCTACAGTAATATCTCTGCACAGGAGCTACGTTCACCAAAATATTGGTGGGACCCATGCCAAGTCTATCACTAATTTATTAATTTGTAGAGAACCACTCAACCACTGGCAGACACTCAAACTAACCTACCATGGACTCAGAAAGCCAGGAATACCACTTAGAAGAAGGTTTGGGCAGTGCTTAATTTGTGCTTGTTGTTTCCGGTGCTGAGAGTGCTTATTTTTGAGGGCCGGGGCTTATTCTTCTGCCTCAAGCATTTGCTGCGTCCAAAACACACATATGGGAAAGGCGAAGGAAGGAAAAAACGAAAAAGCATCACAAAGGTAGAAAGCAGAAATCTGCAAGAGTGATCTGAAGGGGCAGGGAGTGGCTTTCTACGGATTGAAGAGGCCCGAGATGGCTTCAGGATTACACGCCTCAATATTCCGTGTTCCCACATTTAATTGCAGCAGCTGCGTGTTTAAGCGGAGGGCTTTGGCCACCGGCACCTTTTTATTTACGAATTAAGCACTGCGTTTGGGACTAATTAGCCCAGACAATATGGAACAATGTTCTATCTCACAAGAAGAACCATGCTTACACCACTAATCTATTAATTTCGTGTTGCACCAACCAACGCCAGACACCCAAGTTACTTTAACTTGCACCGAAAGCAGGGAACAAGGCATAAAAATTAGGTGGGCGATAAATTAGCCTAGACAATATACAATGCTATTGCTTCGTCAAAAGAAGAAATGTCAAAGCCTGATCTTTTCTTCACTTGAAAGACAATAGCCCTATTTTACAGCCAAAGCTGCTTTAAAACTTTGTTTTATATGTATGTAATTATATGAGAAATGTACACCATACATGTTCATATGTAATCTACACATTTATGTCTTTCAACGTTTTTTTCTGCTAGTCCATGATACATAAATAAAATAAATTAGACATTATCACATTTATAAATATGCAAAAAACGTTTAAGTGCCAAAAGGTGACATGAAGGGGAAGCATGCTCTGTTTGTATATTAAAAAGGTCTTCTTTTAATTAGTAAAAGACAAACTTTGAGTGTATGTTTAAAGTAATAATGCTAGGCTCTGATGAATTTCAGCCAGATATATTTCTCCCCTGTAAAAGTCAGAGAGCCTCATTATAAGTTTGGCAGTCAGCCGACCGCCAAACTTGCGGGGATGATGCCACCGTCATACTGGTGCCCGTCCAAGCTTATTACATGTCCTTGCTAGGCTCCTTTAAGGGAGTCAGGCCAATACCATAGCACACCAGCACCATTGGAATGCGCACCATCTGTAAAGCAGGGTCCCCACCATGGAAAGGCTGGTGGAAAGATGTGTTGTAATCAGCATAGCAGCGCTGAGTTCCACGCTGCTGTGGCTGAGTACAACTCAGATCGACATTAGCCCTTTGGGAAAGATGTTCCTGGTGGGAACGGCTGTCCCCTGGTCTGATGAGTCAACGTAAGTGCTGTTACCCAAAAAATTACTGCCAGTGTGTCCCATCTGCAACTACTGGCTCAAATTAAGCACTGACCCTGTAAGCTATAGACATGCTATTGTGCCACAAGGGGCGTTCTGACAGGTCAGTGTGCTGGGCTGGTATTTTGTTTGCGTGTAGGTCTGTTTCTTAGCTTGGCAGGCTGGTTTTTACAGCTGAGTGTTTTGATATTACCAAACACTTTGCCTACTGCATGCATGAAGTCGACAATACCTTGAAAAACACCAGCACAGCATGCCTTTATTAGTTAAAATCTAGAATGATTTGTGGAATGTGGGCCATTTCTTTAGCTCTCTGATTTACTAATGGGGCACATTTAATTTGGTGGCCAGGCCTCTTTTCTGTCTCATTCTGACCCTGTGTCTGTAGTGAAAAGGTTTCCTTTTGTCTTCCTTAGATGTCCCACCCCTCTTTCAACGTGTTAGGCTCACAATGCATAGGAGCAGGGTTGCCTTTCCACTCAACGTTTAGCAAAACAGGGAAGATTTACCAAGTCTCTTTGCATGAATTATCAAAAGGGGTCAAGTCTATGAATCACATTAACCTGACACTTCTGAGCCTATATCCATCCATAGTTTGAGTCTGTTTCTCATGTCATGTAGTGGCATGGAATGAGAAACTTCAACCCCAAAGAAAGGAGACAAACACTGGACACCACCTATCCCATTAGCTCTGAGAGTTATGCTACGAAAGAAAGAAAAGAGTTCAAATCAAAAGTCATTGTGATTTTTCATTTACATCATTTTTTGCAACCACAATGCCAATTTTATTGTAGATTATAAGATACTTCCTTCCTTCTTAATAGTATACATTATGTTATGAGCAAAGATATGCATATTTCTCCTTTAATAACGGTTTTAGACTTTGCAGTATTACATATGAAACAAACAGTATGTTTTGCGGATGTGTCATGGCTTTTGATGATGTCTCTATGACACAAACAGAAGTGCATATTCAGTCCCACTTGTATTCACTCCTTTATGCTTGTATAAACTACGCATAAAAATAGGAATAATGGAAAATCTGTGATGAGGTAAAAGAGAAGGAAAATAGATGCAATGTGACGACGAAAAAATGCTGAACTTTTGCGTTGGTGTAACAAAAACCAACACCGTGGCATTGTACCTGTCTGCCCAACTTGTTTTAAAGCTGTTTCACTGTGCCTGGCCTTTATTCATCCATGCCAGGTTGTGAGATAAGTGTAGGGTCTCTGGCCACACCCTGCATCAAACCACGACACAAATTGTCCCACTGCACACAATCTTCACACAACCTTCACTTGTGCACTATTGGCTCAGGTGCATGACCTGGCCTTTGACCCTTGTGTTTCCAGGGCTCACTGTACACTACTCTTAGTAGTGTGCAGTATGGTTTGGATTTTGGACAAACCCCGAACTGAACCTTAATACCAACCAAATCAGCTGTGGATAGACAGCCTCTGGCCAGGCCCTGTGCCCAGTCACACATTCACGCACCCAGCAACGCACAATGTTTAAATATGCACTATGATGTTGGGGCACAAGGTGTGGCTTTTGGGAATTAGAGGTGCCCAGCCAATTTAGCAGCCAAAACATATGCGACTGGCCAGACACTGCTGCTCTAGGCATAGGCTTAGGCCTTTGGCCAGGCCCTGCATCCATCCCCCATATGCACGCTACTAGATGCACACAGCCTTTGGCCTTAACAGCACTGCGGGCGTAATACCTGTGCCCATTCTGCCCGCTATGCACACTTTTCAGCCGTGCACAGTGATTTCAGGTTGCTGGGACTGGTTTTCATCCCCTACACTTACAGTGAGCAGTGCAAACTAAGGACAGGGCATGGCCTGTTTTCTCATATCAACCTAAATAGACATACAACTCTGATCTTTACATCTACTTTTACTGTACATACAGCCAGGCACACGTTATGGAAAGTGCAAACATCACACAAAGATTTTTCTTACCTTTTCCTACTGCACAATACCTCTTTGGAGGCACTGCATTTGTTTTTTCAAAATCTCCTGCTAAGCAGGAATTTTCTTCAACTCCCAGCTGTACTAATTTGAGAGTTGCAAGGCAAACGGAATATTAGTAGTAAAAGAAATTGAGTTAGTTGATGTGCAGGACATGGGGCCTGCACAAGTAATAGGCACGCAATTGTCTCCTTTCTTGGAACCATGTACCACATTGTAGCACTTGACTCACGGTAGCGAAGCAGAGCATTCCAAGGCCTGCTCAGGGGAGGTGGTGTGAGCTAGTACTCTCCACCCACTGGCATGCAATAACAGCACTCAATATATCATTGTCCAGTCAGTGCTTTTTCTTTGGAAAAGGAAAATTAATTTATTACACACATCCCACTAAATACAAATTAATTTTCAAATATATACATTAGGCAGATGGAAATACCTTTGATTACATTCTTGAATCACATCTGACCACTACGGGGTCAAAACCCCTAAACATCACAATACCCCCAACCTATACCAGGTGCATTATCACCATGTAAGGCGGTGTAATTTGAAATAATGCAGGCCTATTGGCTATGTCAAGGGGTCTCAACAATAAATATAAGGCAAGCCTATTGGCTCTGTCAAGGGGTCACCACATTAAAATATAAGGCAGATCTATTGCCATAGTTAAGGAGTCATTAAAATGTTAAAAGAATAATCACATATTGCCAGTAATACCAATGGACCTCGGAATTACAGGCAATACATTCAATATTACTATATGCATTGCAACGCTCCTCAGTAATCACTGTAAATACATAATTTTTTTAATCATAAACATATGTCAGTCTTTCATTAACCACTTCAAAATGCATGATGCAGCCATAAGACCAACAACTAGGGGTACTGACACTATCAAGTTGTAGAGTAAATGCTCCAGAGGAAGGAAAACTTGGAAACAGGTAATCTTCCTGCCCTTGGTAGCATAGGGGGACTTTGCAAGTTAATTGTGGGGGAACTCCTGCACCCCCTAAACACTCCATTATTTATGTTGGTGGCACCACAAAATGATAAGATATGTAAATTAAGCCCACTTGTGATGCATTTTAGTTGTTCCTTTGCGGAGCTACGCATATTTGGTTAGTGACTTACTCAGAAGCGGGAAGCCATGCTCTCTTTGCTTTCTTTCCTGTGTAAGAGAGTGCCCCAGTCCCTGCCTAGGCAGCCCTATCTGCTAAAGTCATTGGTGGTGGTGGGGGAGTCCTAATCCCACCACTGCTGTACTCTAATCCTGGCGTGCAGCTCATATATCTCTTGGTAGCTGGTGTGCCATCTATTTAAGCTCCACGTCTGTCAGTGCCCCACATACTCTGGTGCACGTCAATGATTTTCATTTTGATGTGCATATATTTTTAGTCATCCTGTTTGCCGAATGTACAGCAATGTTCACAAACAAGCATGTGCCCAAAATATTTGAGGACTGGAGTTAGAATAGTAAATCATCCCCTCTTTGAATATTTGGGGTTTCTATGCCCCTGGTGTGAGTTTCAGAGGAAGCACGGAAACACACCCAGTTCTAGGAGGTATGGATCCATGTGGGAGCTCTGAATGTTAGATCACAGGCGCAGCCATCTCCGCTCTTTCCCCCTGCTCTCCTCTCCATACTGTCCTCCTGCAGGTGGGGCAAGCAAAGCAGCATGAGCCGGGGTTATATAGTGGGGTGCATCTTGGCCAACTACCCTGTTGGTTTCTTTGTCTAAGGGAGATCAGGTCCCCTGGGACTACTACATTGTGCCAGGCCTCCTCTCACCCTTCCTTTGTCCTTGTCCTGGTGGATCGGATCCCCCAGGACTACTTTATTTGTGTTGGGCCCCAAGACTGAAAGTGGCTCTGGGTAGGGAGCTCCACTCATGCCCCTCTTTGGAATGTACAAGTCCTGACATTCGGGCCTTGGCCCACCATAGGGTTAATTTGAAAAATAGCAATGGACTTCCCACGTCCTTTCTCTGAATTGTAAAGTGGTCAAAGCACAAATCTTTCCAGCTGCATACCACAGGATCCATCTCAACTTTCTTGGGATCATTTTACTTTTGGTGGTGAGCTTTAGTCTCCTGGCCTCCAAACGGTGCACTTTGCTGGGATCTGCAGTTACTGGCTTCCTGCGCCAACCTTCTCTCCTGGATCCTGGTGCTCGTCTTCTGCTGATGAGGGAGGGCTTCTTGTGCAGCCCCTCCCCTACCAGCCAGCAGAGCACCCTCCTGATCACAATCCCAAGCCAGAGAGTTTCCTAACTGTCTATCGGGGCACTGGGAGGGGTAGTGAACTCCAGTTCTTCCCCCCCAACAGGTCCTCAGAGGGCTGTAGAGAGAGTTTTTATCAAGGCATAAGGTAACTGCTACTTCCAGTTGTCAATGATTTTGTTGTTATCACCATACAAGCCTAGGGCCTTGCTCTGTGTCTCTCCCTTGTTCAGGGCTTTATGAGTGTGGGTGGACCTTTCTAGATGCAAGGCATCTGTGGGCCAATCCTAGGACACCACACCATCCCTCCAACCCTATCCTGAACCCTCCTTGAGAGTATTTTGAAACAATCCAACTTAGCAGAATGTTTCTTCCCTTGTGCAGAGATTCTGTGCCCACCCACAAGTGCAGTTTTGGTACTAGGCAAACCTTCAATTTTGGTCACTCCAAAGCAGTTCTGGGGCAGCTCCTTCTCCCACTGCTTTTGGAGATATGTTGGCTAGAGGGACAAAGGAAGGGGCCATGTTTCATGTCAGGTTCATCTGCTTGTAACAGGGTAGACAGCTTTTAAGTGTAACTAGTCTTTGGGCACAGTCCTTAGGCCATCCTCTCAAAGGGTGACCAGCACCTTCATACAACCAAGCCCTTTGTCCTTTGTTTGGGAGAAATCCACATCTCAACATAGAGGAAACACGAGGAGTCAGGTGACAGAATTACAGAAAGGCCTCCAGAGGCTTTGCACAAGCAAACAGTAACTTTTTTTAAAAGTACCTGTTGCTTAATAGTTAGACAAAAATTGATTTTACCATTAAATGTACTTCTGGAAAACTATAATAATAAGTCCTTGGACTATTGCTCTAGCTGCTACCAATCCGAATTTAGATTTTTTTTAAATACAACAATGGAGTCCATTGTTTTCTTTTGGAAGGAGCCAGCCTTGCTACTATGAAAATAGCTTTTGGGTATATTTCACTGTAAGCACAGGTTCAACATTACTTTACATTTCCTACTTTTGCACATCCTACTTTTAAATATCATGCACCCTGTCTTTATGGGCAATAAGCCTTCTTAGGGGTGACATCAGTATTTAAAACAAAAGTTTTGTCCTGTGAAAAGGGGTTATTTGACACATTGAATTTACCACAGGCATGTTACCTCTGTGCAGCTATCAAGTTGTGTTCAATGGTAGTCTCTTACGTGCAGCCCGCACATGTGCCCCCACGCATGGTCGCATGTACTCATCTATTGCCCCTTAACCTAACTGCGCTACAGCGGCCTTAACTTAAAATGCACAGTGTGGGTAAACACGCTCAGTATTATTACCTTGAAATTACTGTGAGACTCAGATAGTGAGAATCACCAACAGTAAAGGTCTAAAAAGTGAGTGATCAAAATCAAAAAATCCTGCCAGACCAACATGGCAGAACCCATTTGTAACAAGTCGCATAAAGCACCCGTTTAGGCTCCAGTGTTCATATTCCTATCTGCTAGGGATGTGTGGCTGAAAAACTTTATCTGTTCCCTGTAGTGACACCTTTCCATTCAACATTTAAAGATCCTTTGCTTCTGAAAATCATAAAGCAGTGGCAGAAAACATACTTTTGTAATCCCACATTTTGTAGCCTTTTTCATCACTGTAGGGTGCAAATCTATATCATTGGCCTGCTCATCTTTTACTTTAAATATTTGACGAGACTTCTTTTTCCATGACTTTTCATGGCCCCTGAGCACTTATGATTGTTCTTCAGTGTCAACTTACCAATTTTTCCTGAATTTGTCTGCAACGATCATCCATGATCCACCTTTCTTCAAACCTCGAAAGGCCTCATTTTTTAGGTGTCTCCTGTATTCCTGATGGGGTCAGTAACAGGTATTGTTGGTCCCATTTGGATTACATATATCCATGTTTCATCCTAGGACTCTGCTGAAAACAGCTGAAACCTCCAGGTTATACCCTGGGAGAAAATGTGGCTATCGGAATGGAAAGATAAAATTCCAGCATGTAAACAAAGATTCCTACATGTTACTCCATAGACATCTAATGGGGAGTATATCTGCCTACCTCAGATACTGATACCCCGCACATTTGTAACCTGGGGGTGGGACTGCTATTGGCCCGAAATCTGCCTGATGTATAATTCTTCTACTGTACGAATCTCAAGTGGCAAACAAGCTGACAACCATTAGTTGCTCTATGATAAGTTTCAGATCCCTCCAGGTGGGTGTCCAGGGATTAACTTCCTTTTTAATGACTCTGCTCTGCTCTGCATGCGAGGAGAATGATGGAGCTATTATATCTACAGAATTTCTTTTAAATTATTCCCACATACAAAAGGTATGTAGTCATAATTGGCAGTGTTCGCAGAAGGCCCCCACAGAGCCAATTATAAGGATTAGGTATGTCCCGCAAATTAAAGTTTTTCTACATAAATTCAAAAACTGACATGAATTTGGGCTAACAGATGGAAACTGTGCACACATAGCAACTGCATTCCGATTCTTATGTTTAGTATAACTGAATAATCCTACCTGTCTAGCCCTTATTTCAAATTAAACAACCTGGGAGGAAAGCATGAACAGTATTACAATGCTATAAGTACAATAATTGCAGAAAGATACTGTTTTGAAGTATCAGCAGCAGCTCATCACTGCTGAATGATCCAGAGACCTATCCCTTCTTCTGTAGTTCACAGATTTATGGGAAGACATCACTAGTTTTAAATAATGAGTGTTGTTGCGTCTTGTTAGAGGTACCTATTTACTGTAACACGTATGTGATTGGGGTCACTTGGCAGGGACGTAGCTTCTGCCAAAATACAGATGTTTGAGGTTCGGAGAAACAGAAATGGAGTAGTCTAAAAGTTTTACGCATAATTGAAAAGGATTTTACATAGGGGGCTCATAGACAATCTAAGTCTATTGTGTGTTGTTTGTATAAATGTTTCCTGGCACAAAATTGGTTGAGAGTCAAACGCTAGGTCATCACGAGTAATTTAGGATATATTTAAACATCTGTAAGGTGTTGTTGCAAGTGCAGAGATATGTTGGTGAATGCAATTCTGCATGAACCCAAATATGACAAGGCATGGAGACAACGTCCCTTTTTTCATACTTTGCTGTTATGGATAAAGAACATTTCACTTTTATTTTCACCTCCTCCTAGTGGTCCTAATACTTGTGTCGGCAGTGGATTGTGAGAGGAGGGAACGGATCAAGCCAAAGCTTCGTTTTCACTTCACCTTACAGTGAAAATAAATTGGAATAATTTCCACTTGGTGTGACATTGACTATGTTTAGAGCTAACCTCTTCATAAATCCTTCCATTTTCCTCTTCGTGGCTCATACAACATGTCAACCCAACACTGTCGGTGTCCCTGAGGCTACATTATTGGGAAGCATTCACATACCGATCACAGTGAAAACTGGTAAGTGAAACAGTACATTTTTCTCGCATGCAGTCAACGCTACAGTTGTGCATGGGGAACAGATTCGCCAGCTTTTTCATTCTTTGAGTAACAAAGGGCCAGATGTATTAAGCATTCAATGGTAGTAAACACTCCAATTCGGCGTTTGTCACCATTATCGTCCAGTTTTAGTAGTTTCTGTTCCCATGTTTTCAGACAGGCGTAAATGTCTTCTTCCCCGGCCTGTGAGTGACGTGGGCTGGAGTGACATAGCTGGTGCTTCCTGCCCCCACCCCTGTTAGTTTCTCTTTCCCAGAGAGATGGGGTCCGCTGGAACTCCTTCTTTGTGCCGGGACTCCCCTCAACCCTACTTTGTGGATTTAATTGCGCTGGGAGGGGGGGGGGGGGCCCTCGGAGCCAAAAGTGAGTCTGGGTAGGGCCCCCATGGTCGCCTCCTCCTTGAAAAGGTGCTCTGGGCTGACCCCCGGGTCCTGGCAGAGCTCCATGTTTCCTGTTTATTCGGCCTTTAAAGGAGTCAAGTGGCAAATATTTCCAGCTGCATAACTCAGGCCCCATGTTTTGGAGTTTTTGTTCCCACATTTTAAAATGCAGAAACTTACATTAATTTTCCAAATTCATTCTGTCTATTGGTGTTGTTGGTCTTTGCCTGGAATACTTCATGTATGCCCCATAAACCATTTCATACTGCATCATCCCATTGTCAGGTGTAATGGGACTACCTAGTTGTGAAATGTATTTTTACACTTTAGTCACTTCCCCCAGATAAGCAGAGTACCCGTGTAACATTGATGTGTGGTTTTATCACTAGCAGAAGATTTCTTTGTCGTGTGATCAATCCTAACATAGCTCTTGTGCTGCAAACGGCTGGGTATCAGAGCACAGAGCAAGGTTAAGGAGCCCACAATTCTATAGTTAAATTCACGTTCACAAATATGGTACACAAAAAACAAACATAAGAAGAGTTGGTCTAGAAGGTCAGTTGTCAGATAAGAACCCCATTTGGTTGGGTTCAGTTCTTGGCTTTGCTATTTGGCAACGTACTTAATCCTAGAAAACAAAGTGTAGATCCTAGTTTGTTTATTTCTTATGCACTAAACATTTGGAATACCTAAAAGCAGACTTTAAACTAGTATTTAGAGATGCATAGAAAACAGTATTTTAAGTTCAAAAATGTGTGAACGTTCAAGTAAAGTACTTTTTTCATAATCGGTTACTTTTTTCATAATCGGTTACTTTTTTCATAATCGGTTACTTTTTTCATAATCGGTTACTGTATTCAAATATACGTTTGTACTTTGAAGAGAAAAGCATTACAGAATGTTTTTATTCTTACTGTTAGCATACAGCGCAGCCTCATCCTTTACGTTAAGGGAAACGATGACCTCACTCCTGCTATTACAGGATAAAACATTCCTTATTGTTAATGGATATAACAGTAGCATATACTCGTGCTTAATTACAGGTTTTGGAACATTTTCACCTTCCCTGCTGGTGTGTTCTCTCACTACGAGTGTTCACTACATTCGTACAATGAATCTTAGTGGATAATATATTTCACCATTCCAGTTAGTGAATAGCTTGGGTTCACTCTTACTGTTAGTAAACATCATCGTTTTCCTCTTACCTTTATTAAACAGCATGATTTTTTGCCTTCTTACTGTTAATGAATAGTTTGAACTTCCTTACTGGTAGTAGGCAGCATAGCCTTCATTACTGTTGGTGGATAGCATGCTCGCCCTCTTACTGCTAGTGGACAGCATGATCAGTCCCTTACGTTTTGTGGCTAAAACACTCTTGCACTTAAAGGTAGGGAAAGTTCATTCTTATCATTATTGGTAGTAGCTAACATACTTTCACCCTTACTCTTGGTGGATAACAGGTTTTATCATTGGTACTGATTGATGGGACGGTCTGACCGAGACTATTAAAGGGTAGCATGTTTTCTCATCCTGGCTGTTAATGGATAGTATGTCTTCACTCTCACTGTTAATTGATAATACATTTGCACCCTGTTAATGGATAGCATATTGTCTCCATTACTGCTAGAAGTTATTAGAATCCCTCCCACCCCTTGCTGTTAATGGAAAGTACATTTTACTTTCCTGTGGGAAGACTGAGCACTCAGGGACTCATTTAGAATTTTGGTAAGCGGCATTGGCTGTCAAAGGGCAAAGACTATAACCTCCACAACCTTGGCTGATTACAGTCCACCAAATTTAGAGTTGTCTGCCTGATGGAGGTGGCACCAGCTATGGCAGTTCATGCAGCTACTCAGCAAACCTTTTTGTTAAAAAAACAAAAACAAATGAGCCTGACACCCTGGGAGGTTTTTAGGGCAGATGCACTGAAGGAAGATACACTGATGGACCTGCGTCCTTCAGGCTATCTGTGTAATGTCAGTGGGCACACTGCTGACAGAATCATGGTTGTCCATCCGACTCTAAATAGAACAAGTAGACTGTCAATTTGTAGCTGAGTTTTCTGCCTGTCAATGTCTAATTAAGGCTCTTAATCCATAACTGTTAAAGGGTAGGTTGGTCTCCGCCTCACTCTTAGTCTATTGCAAGTGCTTAGCTTCCTTTTAATGTGACCTGTTCTCAACCTTCCTTTTAATGGATAGTACATTTGAACCCTTTTAGGTTTATCCTGAGACAGTGAGCATGCTCTGCTGGTGAATTCTTTTGTTAATGCACTCTATACGAATGCATGGCACTCTACAGTCTCCCCCTGCTCTCCTCTTGTTGTCCGTTGTTACTTCTTGTCCCCCATCCCCTGCAGCTTTCTCATGTTGCTTCCCCCTTCCCTTGATGTTCATTGCTGCTCCCTTCCTCTCCCCACGCACCTCCCTGATGTTACTTACCTCCCTTACCCCACCTGCTGTTTCTGTTTCCTGCCCTCCTCTCTTGCCCCTCCCTTTTGTTGCTTACCCCTGCAACATATCATACAGCAGCACAGGCTGTGCAATATGGCTTAAAGAAAAACAAGCATCATAGCCTTTTTTCCTTCACTTTAAGCTTTGTTACACAGTAGCCTATGTATGTATGCGTGTGTGCTTTTGGCTGAGAGTGTGTGTGAGAGAGGGAGTGTTTATGTGCAAGTGTGTGCAGGAGTGGTAATAAATGAGATTAAATGTCAGTAATTGAGTATGAGTGAGTAAAATGATGGCGTGAGGGTAAGAGGGAGTACCAATCAGTGTAAGTGATGTGAGTTAATCAGTGTAAGAATGAGTGACCAGGTGTGAGTGTAATATAAAGGACAAGAGAGTAAACATGAATGAATGCAAGTGGGTGACAATGGTTGTGTAGGTGAGAATCAGCGTCAGTATGTGAATGCAAATTAGTCTGAGTGATAAAGTGGTATGCTAGAGGTAAATTTGATATAAGGACCACCCATTATACATGGACAACATTAATGGGAAAATTCCAGGGCTTGCACATTATACGTAATTGTTGGGATAAGTGTGCACCCCCGGCAAAATGCTGGCTCTAGCACAATGGAGGTTGTTTTTGGCATATGAGAATATCCATAGCAAATTTTGAAAGAAAAGGGGCCAACTCCTGTGGTATATCACGTTTCATTAGCGTGGCACACCATGATGGAACTTATGCATTTAACGAGTTCCATTTCATAGCACATAGCTGTTTAGCAGATTTATGTGAATAATTTGCTTTTAAATGCACTATTTTACCATTTCTAGGGTCGAGCCTGCAAGTGCGTGCGCTAGCGCATGCGTCTCACTTGCAAGACAATGTTGTGTATAGTAAAAGGCATGGAGCCTGCCTGTCACTTTCTATTTGTTTGCTTGCATGGCACTCTGGTTTACAGCCTCGTAATTTGTCTCTGTGCATCAATTCCGTTCCTCTATGTGGAGCAGGGAGCAAGCACTGATTGATTCAAAGTAATCAGTGTATGTCTACTGTTCTGGATGTGGTTGAGGTACTATTTTGTTCTTTTTAACTGCCAGGTCCCTGCAAACAGACGGCTTATAATTGGCAAATTCGTGCCCAGCAGGACAAACAAAATTGCAAAGCTTTATTTTTTTATAAATAACTTTCTTTTATTTTGCCAAGTCATCTTTTCTCACTTTCTATTACTGTTTTGTTTTTGCTCATGGGCGCTCTTCTCCAAAGATGATAATTATCTTGTTCAAAATATTGCAAAGCAACATTGTTTCTTTATTATGTGTAACTTCTGAAATGATGCTTTGACACATAATTGTGCAGTACATCTCAATCCACCCCTCTCCAATGCGTCCCACTATAATCCACCCCAAATCACCCCACTTTACTCCACACCAATCCAGCCCACTCCAATCCAAAGCACTCACCCCAATCCACTCTATTACAACCCACCCACTCCAATCGTCCCAACCCAATTCACCCCACTGTAATCCACCACAATCCACCCCACTACAATCCAGTAAACCCCACACCAATCCAATTCACCCCACCCAATCCACTCCAGCCCAATCCACCGCCCCAGTCCAATCCACTGCACCCCACTGCACTCCAGTCCAGTCTACCCCACTCCAGTCCGATCCACCCCAATCTAATCCAATCCTCCCCATTCCAATCCATCCCACCCCACTCCAACCCACCCTACTTCAATCCATCCCAACCCACTCCAATTCAATCCAATCCAATCCCCACCCCCGCAATCAAGTCCACCACTACCCAGTCCACCTCACTCCAATCCACCCATACCACCCAGTCCATTCCACTCCAATACAAACCACCCAACTGCAGTCCAATCCAGTCCACATTAATCCGCCCTCCTCCAGTCCAGTCCACCCCTTGCCAAACCACCTTAATCTACTCCACTTCAATCCAATCCATCCCTTCCCAGTCCAATCCACCCCACTCCAGTCCAATCCATCCTGATCCATTCAAATCTACCCCACTCCAGTCTAATTCCCCTACTCTAATCCACCGTACCCCACTCCACCCCACCCCAATTCAATCCACCACAGTCATTCCAATCTACCCTACCTTAATCCACCCCACATTAATCCACCCCACTAAATCCAGTCCAGCCCACTCAATCCAATCCACACCATTCCATTCCACTCCACCCCAATTCGATCTACCCCAATCTGATCCACCCAACTCCAGCCCATGCCAGTCCAATTCACCCCACACCAATCCAATACAAACCACTCCCCTTACCCCAACCCAATCCACCCTATGCCAATCCACCCCACCACAATCCAATCCACCCCACCCCACCACACCCCATCCCAGTCCAATCCAAATTACCTCCTCCATTACACCCCACCCCAATCCACCCACCCCATTTCAGCCCACTCCACCCCACTCTAATCAACTCCCTGAAATCCTCCTCACTCTGCTCCAATCCACTCCACTCCACCCCAATCCAATCCATCACACTCTACTCCAATTCACCCCACTCTACCCCAATCCAATCCACCCCACCCCATCCCAGTTCAGTTCACCACACCCCAATCTATTCCATCCAGCATACACCACTACAATCAGTCCCACTACAATCCACCCCACCTCACCCCAATCCACCCCACTGAAATGCAGTCCACCCAACTCCAATCCACCACGATCTGATCAAACACACCCCACCCCAATTAAATCCACCACAATTCAATCCATCCCACTGCAGCCCACCACACCCCAATCCAATCCACTCCACTCATTCCAATCCACCCAATCCAGTCCACACACTATATCCTAATCCAATCCATTCAGCCCACCCAACCCCAATCCAGTCCACCTACCCTACTCTAATCCTATCTATCCACTTCAATCTCATCCACCCCACTCCAATCTTATCCACCCCACTCCAATCCAATCCATCCCAGTCCAGTCCCATCTAATTCACCCCATTCCAATCGGCCTCACTCCACTCGGCCTCACTCTTCTCAATTCACCCTCACTCTACCCCAATCCAATCCACCCACTCTACTCCAATTCAATCCACCCTACTCCGTCAGTCCACTCCAATACAATCACCCTATTCCACTCCAATCTACAACACTCTCCGCCACTGAACCACTGAACTCTACTCCCCTCTACTGAACTCTATGACACTCTACTCTAGGAAATTCCAACAAATCCACTCTACAACACTCTACTTCCCCACTCCACTCTGACAATCCACGCTGCTAACGTTAAAGCATGCTGAACAGCAGCTACACTGATGTACAGCATGGCAAAACACATCGCCACAGCCAATAGCTTTTGTAATGGCGAGAGCTATTGTCTTTGCTAATGCTTGTTTCAGAATGTTCTTGTTGGGATACCCACTTACAGGCGGACTCAATCCTAAGAGTTATTTTTTTCATTCGGTTTGCTCAGTACAATTTAGAAGTACTGTATGTACGTCCATGCACGTTCCTGGGAATATTTAGCGATTTTCATTTTTCCATGGGTCCGAGTTGTGTCTGAGTAAAATGGCACTGGCTTTTTTTTTTTCTCCATTTTGCAATATTACACTGAAATCTCCCCGGAGAATATTGATCTGTAGTTTTGGTTTTCTGAACAACTCATTCATGTACACAGTGAACTCGAGAGTCTGCCTGTAAACACGCACACATGAATTATTAAGAAATGTGCTAGCCATGCGGGGGTACTCCTGCTTACATTTTGTGGTCTATAGTTTATCAAGAAATCTGTGTAAGGTATGGCATTTCCCACTAATAATAATGAATCGTTCAGATGTGGGGTTACCTGGTAATTATTTTCCTGTAAACCTTTGAACGTCTTAGAAAACTAACCACTCAGTTTAAATTACAACAATAAGGACAATTACGTAGGGAAGCAAATCCAGGATTGAACGTACCAGGAAGATTGGGCCATATTCACGAACAATTTACTAAATTAGCACTTAAAAAGTGTGCCAACGTCTGGGTGCAAATGTACTGTTTTCGGGAATTCACAATCATTCCCAGCAACGCCTGAAAAGCTGCAACAGGCACACCTTTACAGTCGTACTACAGGAATTCCATTTGAAGTCTCCAACGGGCACCTTTTTCCCACTGCACAATGCTACTAACAGTAGACTTAAGGACAGGAGGAATTTAACCCGCTGGCAATCGCATAGTTTTTTTCTTTCTGGGAGAAACATTTTCCCCTCTTACATCCCCATCACTCCCGACCCCTGGGTTATCCATTCCCTTTCTCATAGAATTAGGGGTACTAACTTTCCAACCATTTCTAGGGTGAGAAGGGGTCAGAATTCACTTTGTGAATGCTCACAAGCGTGCATGTTTTGGGTGTTCAAAATTTACAAGGTAGACCACGCTTTTCAACGGCAAGTTCCCAACCCTTGCACTTGCAATATTAAATCCATATATAGACGCCAGAAGTCTTTTTGCATATTCTTGGAAGGACAGAGAACCATATTTATACTTTTTTAGCGCCGCATTTGGGTAATTTTTTTGACGCAAAAGCGGTGCAAACTTGCAAAATACAATTGTATTTTTTAAGTTTGCGCCGTTTTTGCGTCAAAAAGCGGCGCAAATGTGGCGCTAAAAAAAGTATAAATGTGGGCCTAAGTTTGATGTTTTCAGCTGCAAACGCGTGTTCCCAGGCTAAAATAACTTTGTGAATTGAGTCTGCTGAGTACAGACATGTAGATAACAAGCAGCATGAAGCGTTTTCTTTATCGGGCCCATCGAGGGAGAATCAGATAATACCTTGGTGAAGAAGTGTGGGGACGAATATGTCTACAATTCAGATAGTTCATGCTGTATAGATATGAGGTTGTTAGAGTGCAGTGCACATCTTTCTTACGAAATAAATTAAACGGACCCTAACCAAGTTCTCGCCATCGTAGATCCCTTTTCAGCACACCTCTTGCAGGATCACACTTGCACTGACTAATTTTATGACAAGACCGGAGTCTCCTATTTTGCTTTCTTTTCCTGCTTTATTTTAATAGCAGCCAAGAGGAAAACACCAATACCAGAGGTTTGCGCAACAAGCAACAGAACCATCAGTCTATATAGTTCAGCGATATCTCTACATCACCCGTTTATAAACAGGAAACCCGTAGGAGAACATTCTATTATTTGTCGTCTTTTAAAAGGAGTAAAATTCTCCAATCCCCCAATTCCCAAATACTCCACGTTATGGGATGTGAACCTAGTTCTACAAATGTTTGTCTCTTGGCAGGATAATGACTCTTTATCTTTGAAAATGCTCTCGGCCAAACTAACAATGTTACTTTGTCTTGTCTCTATCAAATGTCTGTCAGATGTCAAAGCCCTAGATATCTTGGCTCGTCACTTCACTCCTACTGGTGTTCTGTTCAATGTGTCTCGTCGTACCAAAACCAACATTACTTCTGTGTTCTATCCCTTTTTTCCAAACCATCCAAAACTTTGTGTGGGAAACTGTTTAAAGGTTTATGAACAGAAAACGGCCGATCTTAGAACATCTTCTGCTTCCCAACTCTTAATTTCCTTTAGGAAACCCTATAAACCTGTATCTTCCCCTACCTTGGCTCGTTGGGTCAAATGGGTGATGTCCCTAGCGGGCATTGATACTTCAAAGTTTGGCGCCCATTCTGCTAGAGGTGCCATGGTGTCAAAAGCCTTTTGGGCCGGTTCACGATTGGAAGATATTCTAAGATCGGCAGATTGGTCAAATGATTCTACTTTTCGCACATTTTATTGTAAACCTGTTAATTCAGCAACTTCTATTGTAGTTAACATGCTTTAAACAAGCATAATAGGAGCCTCCGGTCTTGTCATAAAATGTAGATTTTCCAAGTATTTTATGATGGAAAGTCTTAATTTTATTAAAGACACGGAGGCGAGTATTATCCCACCGCTTCTTGTACTAACGTTGTTCTCTCCCACCCTCTCTAGTTAATACCAACGCTCCAGCATCCTCTTCAACCTAATTCATTGGATGCCGATTCTCCTCGAAGGACTCATTCACCGCAACCTCCATTGAACTCGGATCCCTGCATCCATCATCCTGTCAAGCCATCCTATTCACCTAACTTGGACAGAATTCAAGACTTTTTTGCTCTAATCCTGGCAATATGTTTAATTTGTTGTATAGTGCCTTTATTCAAATCTGTTTCTTGACTGTCTTGCAACCGAAAAGAGTGCTGCCTGCAGTCAGGATTGGTATATGTTACGTGATACAGTGTACTGATTGGTTAATGTTATTAGTCTTATCTCCCATTGGTTGCTTGTTGCGCAAACCTCTGGGATTGGTGTTTTCCTCTTGGCTGCTATTAAAATAAAGCAGGAAAAGAAAGCATAATACTCGCCTCCGTGTCTTTAATAAAATTAAGACTTTCCATCATAAAATACTTGGAAAATCTACATTAAAAAGCTAAATAAAATTATTGATCAAAATAAACCTAAAAATTGTTCATTTCTTTTCTTTATAATCAAGTACTAAGACTTCAGAGAAATAACGGAATTAGCCGGTAAACTCCTGCGGGTTCCCATCTATTTTCATTTTGCTCGTAAGACTCCCATCTTTCAAGTGAGCATTCATCGGAATTTCAAGGTGATCAGTGTGTACAGCCCAAATCTTCAGTGTAGACATTTCTACAGAAAACACGATTTCACGATTTTATCCAGTTTCTACTATGTGCAGGAAATTTTAAAAATGTCCTTCGGATTTTGGAAATTGTTAATGTTTTCTGCAGATTCTTTGTCTCTGCCTGAATTTCTTTACAGTAAGTAGTGTACCAAATCATGAGAAAGGAAGAAAGAACGACTAGGACTAACGAGGCAAGGCGATCAATACTGCTTGCACTGGGGTACAAATGTGCTACAATCACAACTCGGTGAGTTGCAGGGATGAGCTGAAATGAGGTATCAGCCTAGTGAGACTGCCGAGAAGCTGTCCACTAGAAGTCACTCATTCACCTGGTGGAGGCTGTCACTTATCCGCTATGACTGAGTGTGTCAAATACATATATGGTTAGGGGTACGAATGTGGGTGGAGGCAACGTTAGAGATTGCAGGGACACTGGCATCGAGCCACATAGCAGGTTAACAAGAGATCTATATGGGCAGGGCACAAATCTAGACATCAACATGCACAAAGGCCTGATAGCAAGAATTGTGCACAAAAATGGCAAATTATTTTGCTTTCTAAACAACAATGAATGATAGAAATAACTATCACGATTTGCAACTTCAACCATCATGCTGCTTTATTGTGCATACTTATATTTTATCACCTTCTATGAGATTTAAGTTTTATTTATTATTTGTTTTAGAATTTTCTTTCACTTCCCGTGATTCTATCAGAAAGAAAACATTTGTAATAACACTTTGTTTGGCGTATTTGGCTTCAAATGGCATGTATTGTAATTTCCTTGTTACTATTTAAAGGAATAACATTTCTTTGACCCAGTTGTTGTCTGCCTTAACACTCAAGTAGCACAATTCTATTAGTCTACTGCTTCTGCTTAATATATTCCATAAGAAACGATTGTTGTTTGTTGAAGCAAAGTTTAAGGGTACCACCCTCTTGATTGGAACTCAAGTATTGGAAGACTGGAAACAAATGATTCAATATATTTTTTGAACTCAACATCCCTACACACTCCTGCTGAAACATCTGAAAGGATTGTGGCAAAATATATATCTTGCCTTTTGGTTTAACAAGAGTACCAGCTTCCCCTTCCTGGTTCTCACTAATAAAAGTATCCAAAAGTCTCCACTCTGTAACCGTGAACTATTTTTTCTGATAATAGCAGCTGTCTTATATTTTGAAACATGTTGCTTTCCCATAAATTCTTGATTATAATGATTCATACAAACGTTTTAATGGTTGGCACAAATAAAGGATGTACTTGAAATAAGTAGAAGGGTAGTGCATTGTAAGTAACATATAGGCCCTCATTACAACCCTGGCAGTCGGTGATAAAGCGGCGGTAATACCGCCAACAGGCCGGCGGTAAAAAAATTGGAATCATGACAACGGCGGAAACCGCCAACCAAACAGCCACTTTAACATACCAACCACCACGGCGGTTCTAACAAACACCACTGTGCTAACCGACAACAGCCAGTCGGAAGACAACGGACCACCCACTGCATTACAACATGCCCATCTTCCAGCTTTTCTGGGGCGGTACCAATGCCATCAAAAGCACGGCAGAAACACTACTCTGAAGGGGAACGACTCACCTCTCGACACTCAAGGAAGAACCATGACGCCATGGAGCCCGAACTGCAGGTGTTACCCATGCTGGTCTACCTTCTTTTACACCAGGAACACCAGCGCTGGCGAAGACGACCTCGGTGACTACTACACCTAGCACACAAGGGAGGGGTGGGAGGAAAAAGAGAGTGACACACACACGCAACACCCTTACCCCCACCCTCAACCCCAACACCATACACACAAACACATGCAACAACATTACATATACACCCTGCAGCCCTCAGGAATAACCCAAGGACAAAAGGAATGGAGTAAAATGAGTGTAATATTAGTACTTTTGAGAAATACGTTCATAAAGCGATAAACAGTATGTACAATATATACAAAAGGAGGGACAATGCCCACTCCAAAATGTCCCTGGCCCACTGGGCCAAAACACATAGGCCAAGGCCACACTTGACTCCTGCCTAAATACGGAGAGAACACTGCAGGGGCATCAGGTCGAAAACACACAGGCACCTCAGGGGGATGGAGAATGAGGGGGCACCTAAGCCGGAAGATGGTACTATGCCACTGGCCTGGAGGGGGCTCCATGCCCACTGCTTGGTCATGGGGAGTGCCAAGCTACAGCCCTCAAGTGGGTGGTTTGCCCACTGCTTGGTCCTGGGGAGTGCAAGGCCACAGTCTCTCAAGTGGGTGGTTTGCCCACTGCTTGGTCCTGGGGAGTGCAAGGCCACAGTCTCTCAAGTGGATGCCTTCTTCCACTGGTTCTGGAGGGGGCATTGTGCCCAGTGTGCTTCATCCTGGCAAGGATGCAGTGAGTGGATGGCTTCTTTCACTGGTTCTGGAGGGAGCATTGTGCCCAGTGTGCTTCATCCTGGATGGGGCAAGGTCACAGTCTCTCACCTGGGTATCACACCTACAGGTGTTGCAGGGGCCAGGATGCACTGCAGCCCATGTAGTTACCACTACACACTACTCACCGGCGGTGACGGCTGCTCAGTGGATGCCAGTTGCGCTGCAGGTGGGGGTGCTGGCAGTGGTGGTGGTAGCCTCCAGGCCTTCACCTGCAGCCTCGGACAGCTGCCCACTGGGGATGCTGCCTCTGGCAGTGGTGCTGCTGGCGGTGGTGCATGTGGCAGTGCTGGGTGCGGTGCAGGTGGCGGTGCTGGATGCGGTGCAGGTGGCAGTGCTGGCAGTGGTGGTGGTCGCCTCCAGGTCTTCACCTGCAGTCTCGGACGGCTGCCCACTGGGGCTGCTGCTGCTGGCATTGGTGCTGTTGGTGGCGGTGCATGTGGCGGTGGTGCAGGTGGCGGTGCTGGCAGTGGTGGTGGTAGCCTCCAGCCCTGCAGCTGCAGCCTCGGACAGCTGAAGTGCCATGGCTGGTGTTCTGTGCCCCTTCCTGCCCTTGGCAGATGGTGGTGCCTCCTTGCTTCTGCCAGCTGGTGCCTTTGGCTTGCCCTTGCTGGCTGGTTGTGCCTCCTTCCCCTTGCTGGCTGGTGTCCCCTTCTTGCCCTTGGTAGGTGGCGGCCTCTTCTTGGCCTTGACAGGTGTTGCTGGCACACTGGCTGGGCTGACGGGTGCCTCCTTGGGGCCTCTCACACCTGCAGTAGCTGCAGAAACCACAGTGGCCGTGGACTGGGTGGCTGAGGTGCTGGGCTGGGTTCTAGCCACCCTGGCCCGAGGTGAAAGATGGAGGGGTATGGAATAGGTCAATGTTAGTGAGGAAAAGCTTCTTAGGGACAATGGGGTGGGAAGAGGGTGAAGGTTTGGGAGGAAGAGGGAGAGGTTGTAGGAGGTGTCAGTCTGCTGTGTTTGGGTGCAGGTGGATGGGCTGGATGCTGTTGTGAGGTGAATAGCTGTTGGGTGTGTGTGCTTGCTTTTGTGTACTTTGGGAGGAGGGTCCACAGACACAGTGGGAGAGGACACAGGGGACGTGTGCATGGATGTGGGGGTGGTATGTGCCAGTGAGGGGCGTGTAGTGATAGGCGTGCTGGTGATGGAGTTAGTGGATGAGGATGTAGTGCATGCAGGTGTGAGTGGAGACGCTACCGGGAGGGAGGTGGATGAGGAGGATGAGGGGGACACAGTGGAGGCAGTGAATGTCGGTGTGTCTGCATGTGGATGGTGCTTGTGCGAGTGCCTGTGAGATGAAGTGTGGTGCTTGTGTTTGCCTGAGCCACTTCTATGTGTTGATTTTGGTGATTGCTGGTCTGAAGGTGTGCTTGAGATAGGCTGGGGTTGAGGGGATTGGGACTGGATAGAGGAAGTTGGAGGGGGAGGCTGGAGCCCGGGATAATGGCTCCCATCAGTGCACTGGCCAGAGTCTGGAATGCTCTCTGTTGGGCCGCCACACCAGAGTGAAGGTCCTCCAGGTATGCATTTGTTTGTTGCAAATGTCCTGCTACACCCTGGATGGCATTCAGTATAGTTGACTGTCCAACAGAGAGGGATATTAGGAGGTCAATAGCCTCCTCACTGAGGGCAGCAGGGCTGACTGGGGCAGGGCCTGAGGTGCCTGGTGTGAAGAAGATGTCCACCCTTTTGGGTGAGTGGGCGCGGGAAACATGCTGAGGGGCTGCTGGGAGGATGGTGCTGGTACGGGGGTGGCGGCTGTACCTGTAGTTGGGGTGGGCACAGAGGTGTCCGCCACCGCCTGGAAGCTTCCATCAGAGGAGGAGTCGCTGTTGGTAGTGTCCCCTCCTGTCCCCGTTGTGGTGCTCCCCTTGCCCTCCGTCCCACTGATTCCCTCACCGTCGGTGGATTCGGCCTCCAGGCCCATGTGTGATGCAGCTCCCTTTATTTTCGGTGCCTCTGCTCCTCCGCCAGATGATGCTAATGCACACAAGGACCGTGTGACAAAACAAAAAGGGGGATAGAGACAGAGGATACACTTGGTCAAAGCCAGCAACAACACTACCGTTGGCGTACACAACATACAGGGAACAGCCCTATGCACTAGGCCATGCACTACCAGTTACACTGCTAGTCACCAGTCCATGGGGTAAAATGCCTAACGCCACTAGCTACACACCTGAAACCCACAGGACCCTGCCCAGTAGTAGATGCCCACTAACACTATTGGGGTTGGAGTGCATCTGATCTTGGCCATCATTGAACATACCCTGCCATGTTTGCCCTGGCCTAGGGGCACCCACAGCCCACATCCCCCATCCAGGTAATACCTGAACACGCGCAAAGTCATGAGTCTGAATCTGTACTTACCCTCTTGTGGCTGCTGTGATGCCTTCAAGCGCCCATCCAACTCTGGATAGGCCCCCGCCAGGATGCGGAACATCAGGGGGGTCAGGGTACGATGGGCACCCCTTCCTTGTTGGGAGGCCAGCACCAGCTGGGCCTCCACCGTTTTCCTTGCCCAGCGGCGCAAGTCCTCCCACCATTTGTGGTAGTGGGTGCTCCGCCTGTCAAAGACCCCCAGGGTCCGCACCTCCTTGGCGATGGCCCACCAAATACCCTTTTTCTGATGGGCGCTGACCTGCAGAGAAAATACAGCAGAAAAGGTATTAGTCATACTGTCTGGACTGTTATACTCATGGCCCACCATAGCCCCCCCTATCCACTTACACACATACATTGCCCAACATATATGCAGCACTCTACCCAGGACCCCTCAGACCTACCCCCCTACACAGGGCTTACACACACAATAATCCATACATTCATGGCCCACGCATCATGATCACATTGTAGTCACCTGTTTGTATGGAGGACCATAGAGTAAAGTGTACTGGGGTAGGACCCCATCCACTAGTCTCTCCAACTCCTCGGAAGTAAAGGCAGGGGCCCGTTCCCCAGACACTCGAGCAATTGTCGCTTCCAGACACAGGTCACAGCAGCACTTGCAGTGTAGGTCCTCTCCTGTTGAAAGCCAGGTAACAAGTGAGTGCACAGATAGAAAATGGCGGTCACGTCCGCGACGGTGGTTACCGTCACTGCCGGCGTACATCACCATTGGCTCCTGGAACCCATAGGGCCCAATGATAACCAATGCTATGTTGCGCTGCGGTTCGTTGACCGCCGATCGCAACGGCACACAACGCCAGCGGAATTACCTCATTTCCACCTGTCTCTCCTCACAGGTCAGGCAGCCGCCATTTCAGGGGGGCACAGGCCATGGCACCTAACTGTGTCCCAGCAGACATTGGCACATCAACTAACTTATGAGTTCACATTCTGTTTCTGTAAAGGAATAATTGAATATTAATTATGACATATGTGTGAATATGACCTTCTGCTCACTGTTTTTCATCCTAGAGTGCAACCGCTGAGGATGAATAGGAGATGGAGACATCCCCATGGGTACAGACCCCTGGTGGACCTGGCGACAATGGAGGACAGGCACATTATCCTGACCTACAGACTTGATATGGCCACAATCCAAGAACTGTGTGCCCAATTGGAGCCAGACCTGAATTCAGCTATCCGCCACCCCACAGGTATCCCTCCTCTAGTGCAGGTCCTGTCAGTGCTCCATTTCCTGGGAAGTGGTTCCTTCCAAGCGACAGTGGCCATGGCATCAGGGATGTCACATCCTATGTTCTCAAAAGTGCTGACCAGAGTGTTGTCTGCCCTGCTGAAACACATGCGCAGCTACATTGCATTCCCCCAGGTGGAGGATTTGCCCACAGTGAAGGCTGACTTCTATGCACTGGGACATATTCCCAACATCATTGGTGCCATTGATGGTACACCTATTGCACTTGTCCCCCCCCCCCCTGGAGAAATGAACAAGTGTTTAGAAATAGGAAAAGCTTTCACTCTCTGAATGTGCAGATGGTGTGTTTGGCGGACCAGTACATCCCCCATGTCAATGCAAAGTATTCTGGCTCTGTGCATGATGCCTTTATCTTGAGGAATAGCAGCATCCCATATGTGATGTCTCAACTCCAGAGGCACTGGGTGTGGCTAATAGGTGAGCCCATGGTCCCCACCCAGTTGATGTAGGTATATGGATGTGGGACTGGCCCTAAGGGTGAGTGTGTGGCTAACAGGTATTCCTCGATATTTGCAGGTGACTCTGGTTACCGCAACCTCTCATGGCTACTGACCCCAGTGAGGAATGCCAGGACAAGGGCAGAGGAACGTTACAATGAGGCACATGGTTGAACAAGGAGGATCATTGAGAGAACCTTTGGCCTCCTGAAGGCCAGATTCCGGTGCCTCCATCTGACAGGTGGATCCCTGTACTACTCACCCAAGAAGGTGTGTCAGATCATCGGTGCATTTTCTGCAGGAGGATGAGCCTGGGGATGGTCGTGTGGCAGCCGTGGAGCCTGTGGACAGTGAAGAAGAGGAGGCAGAGGAAGAAGATGTGGACAACAGAAGTACACTAATTCAATAGTACTTCCAGTGACACACAGGTAGGACACTGTAACTTCACCTTCCATTGCAGTTTTGCGTTTGACATTGAACATGGCAGCCTGATTTCCCTATTTTTATGGTCACTTACAGTACCCTTTGGCATATCTATTTTCAGATCTCTGTTCCCCACTCTGGCTCCTAGTATGTTTACTGCTGCCCACTACAGGTCAAACCTATGTAAATATTACAGTACATTTGAATTTCAATGTTTACAGTTTGTGAAACTAATACATTTGTCAAAGAATTGCCAGACTCCATATTTGATTTTGTTCCAAGGGTGTTTATTTCTGTGATGATAAGTGTTGGGGGTATTGCAATGGGCTAAGTTGCCAATGGAGGAAAGTCCAGGGTAGAGTCCGGTCTATTTGAATCACAGGTGCATTGTGCAAGGGGGCATAGGAAGGGGAGCGATGGCAGTTCAAGGTGGACAGGGTGACAGAGTGGGACAGAAGGGTGACATTCAGGAGCATCTTATTTCCTGGTGGGGGTCTTGGCAATGTTCTCTGGCTTCTGCCTGGATCGCAGGGACCGTTTGCAGGATGGTTCTCCTTCTGCAGGGGGTGAGGTGCTGGTGGCCTGTTGGTCCTGTGGCAGGGCCTCCTCTCCACTAGTGCCGGCGGAGGTGGAGGGCTGTTCTTCAGTTTGGCTAGTGTCAGGGGCCCTGTGGTGTGCCACTGCCTCCCTCATGGTGTTGGCCATGTCTGCCAGCACCCCTGCAATGGTGAACAGGGTGGTGTGGATGTCCCTCAGGTCCTCCCTGATCCCCAGGTACTGTCCCTCCTGCAGCCGCTGGGTCTCCTGTAGCTTGGCCAGTATCTGGCCCATGGTTTCCTGGGAATGGTGGTATGCTCCCAGGATGTTGGTGAGTGCCTCGTGGAGAGTGGGTTCCCTGGGCCTGTCCTCCTCCTGTTGCACAGCAGTCCTCCCAGCTTCCCTGTTGTCCTGTTTCTCTGTCCCCTGAACCATGTGCCCACTGCCACTTACCCCAGGTCCCTGATTGCCCTGTGTTTCTGGGGTTGCCTGGTTTCCCTGGGTTCCCTGTAGTGGTGGACACACTGCTGATTGACGTGTCCTGGAGACAGAAGGATGGGCCCACTGGTCGGGTGCTGTGGTGGTGTTTCCTGAGGAGGGAGGCTCTGTGGTGGGTTGGGACTGTGCTTGGGTCACCGACTGTCCAGAGGTCCCTGATGGGCCAGGTTGGTCATTGTGATCCAGGTGTGCAGAGCTGCTGTCATCACTGTGGGCCTCTTGTGGGGGGGGAACTGGATGTGGCTGGCACCTCCTCTCCAGTGACGTTGAGTGGAGGTCCTGTGGGGATGTAAATGCAGTGTTATGGTATCTGCGTATGCCATCTTGTGCATGGACATGTTTCCCTCTATGGTTGTTATTAGCAAGGCAGCTTTGGCTTGTGTGAGTTGTTCTTGTCACTAGTGTGCATGCTGTGGTGATGGGTGTACATGCAGGTCTGTGATGGGTGTCCATGCATTGGTGTTGCATGCAGGGCTTGGCATTGGGGATGGGTGGGTTGTGATGGTGAGGTGTATGTGAGGTGGTGGGGTGATGGGGGTGAGGGTAGGGGTTGTTCTTTGTGATGGCATGCAGGTAGGGTGGGGGATAAAGTAGTTAAGATTTGACTTACCAGAGTCCAGTCCTCCTGCTACTCCTGCAAGGCCCTCAGGATGCATGATCGCCAGGACTTGCTCCTCCCATGTTGTTAGTTGTGGGGGAGGAGGTGGGGGTCCACCGCCAGTCCTCTGTACTGCTATCTGGTGTCTTGCTACCATGGAACGCACCTTCCCCAGCAGGTCGTTCCACCTCTTCCTGATGTCATCCCTTGTTCTTGGGTGCTGTCCCACGGCATTGACCCTGTCCACAACTCTCCGTTATAGCTTCATCTTCCTTGCAATAGATGTCGGCTGCACCTGTGATCCAAATAGCTGTGGCTCTACCCGGATGATTTCCTTCACCATGACCCATAGTTCCTCCTCTGAGAACCTGGGGTGCTTTTGTGGTGCCATGGGTGTAGTGTGAGTGGTATGTGTGAGGGTGTGTGGGGTGATGTGTTGGGGTGTGTGCTGTGAGGTGCGTGGATGGTGTATGGGTGATGGTGTATTATGGCTCAGATTCAGTGGGTGTTCCTGGCTTGTCTCTCTCTCACTTGACAAAATCTTTGGGTCGTAAAGGGTTGTGGGCATTGTGGGTGTGTGTTTTATAGTGTTGTGGGTGTGGTGTGTGTATGTGTGTCAGGTGTTTTGTATGTGTGTGTGTATTTTGAGCAGGGCGGTCTGTGCCGCCAATGGTTTACTGCGGTTGAATGTCCGACACAGTGATTCGTGGGTCATGATGCTGTGGCTGTATTTCTGTTGCCATAACGGTGTGGGTTTTGGTACCTCCATTTTATCACTGACCTTTGGGCTGGCAGACTTGTGTGGGTGTCTGTATAGTGGCAGATTTCTATGTGTGGGTCATAATACCCGTAGCGGTATACCGCCCTGATGACAGTATGTTGGCGGCAGTCAGCATGGCGGTTTGCGGCACTTACCGCCAATGTTGTAATCAGGGCCATAGTTTGTCTTATAGGTCTCAAGCCTCTACAAAAAACAAGAACACAATTACTGTCTTTAATGCTCCATATTTATCATAGGAAAACAATATGTTCTTGCTAAGAAAAAGTAGATCCAATTTCTTGGTAACATGTTTATTGTTATAGGTACCTATTATTTAGCAACAAAAAATATTGAATTAGTCTGTAGATAAGCATGATGCCTAACGTATACTAGGATGCACACAATGGTATGAATTTCTACTTTCTGCATACTAGTTCTTACACAGTGTATTTGGTTACAAATATAAAAAGTCTATGTATTTTTGCAAAGTAGTTTGGGATAGTCACTTGAGCCCTGTGTCTAAGTAAAGGCATACACATATCATTTTATAACAGTCCTTATGAATTGTATTTTGTGGTTTCTTTGAAAAAAAAAAGGTGTGATTTTTAGCCCTTGGTTACATGATTGTGGCCTAAGACGATATCCTTGGTCAGTTTCCATTTCCCAGCGATTACACAGGAGAACCTACGCCTTGACAATGTTTATCATAGAGCATCCTCACACAGCTATCTCAAAGTTTAGAAACAGATCTCCTTTATGTGCATCTTTTACATATTCAACAAGAGATCTGCATATTTTCATGACCTCGTCTCTTGATAGGTGCACAAGCGCCATGTGAAGTAACCTTGGGCTCATTTAAGAAGAGCAATAGAATTTTGCATATCATCCTGACAATATAATATCAAATGTAAATAATAAAAGAGTGCGAAATATGTCCAAATGAATTATAACCATGTGCATGTTTTCTTCCAGCATAGGGAGTGACCTTATAAACCCCTTTGATTATTTGAATAATTGAATTACTAGACCCAAGACACTAATAACCTCTTTCAATCCGTTTTCTAACAGATACTGTCTAAGTCTGGAAAATCATGCTCGATATCACGTAAGCAAACAACGAGGATTTGTGCATCTATTTAAACTATTAGTGTGCAGTACTGCTAGGTTTACTTCATGCTTAAGGGAGGTAAACACTCCAAAAATAGATAAAGATTGTTAAGTTTGGAGACATTTGGAGACGAGAACGTTGGAGACCCATACACTATAGTGAAATGATCTTAATCAATGGGCTTAATAGTTCCTTGTATCATCCTCTTTAATTAATCCCTGCATGCACATAAAATGCATCTGGTCCTAGGCTGAAGTCACGAATGTGGGTATCACCCAAAATAACCCTTTGTTTAGTTTTAGTTTTCAGATGAAGGCAAGGGTGGGAACACAAATTTTCTAACATCTTAGTATAATATAATTTGATCATTACTGGCTATGTCAGTGTCATCAGTGTGTTCCCAAAAAGTGTGAAAAGTTTAATAACTGCAGCCTAGCCTCCAAGTGCACCACTGTGCATTGAGTATAGGTATTTCTAACAAGGGCTAACAGTTGACGGTTAGTTGATGGATGATAGTTGATGGTTAGCCTTGGTCAGTGATTTATGTAACCTCTGGTCTCACCTTCGCAAACTGAGGGACATCCACTTTGTTACATGCAGGCAATCTTTAATTTGACAAATAATGTTAACACTTTCCTTTGAACACGTGATTTTTTCAATCTGCTGTTGTCATTAGACTGCACTAATTAGCACTAATCATGCCAATTATTGCATATATAAGGAGACACAATCAGGTTTGCAATGCAGATTTTTTGGGATTGTTGCTTGGTGAGGATTGCAAGTGTTTTGCATACATGATGGCGTTTACATGTTGATACATTTGCATGTGATGTTAAAGAAGTCCCTGTATTAAAAAAGGAGCCGGTAAGCTTTAGACGTTCTGCTGGTATGTATTCAGAGTAATGCCTCTCTTAAAGAAGAGCAGAGTCTCTTTATTTTTTTCCCAGCACTCCCAGAACGTTGAATTTATCCCGAAGGCCTTCTTTGTATCACGTTGAAATTGTTCATTTCAAGCAAGTTTACTGCCTGTTAGACTCGTCTGTCGCAATGTATTGATTTATTCTGTGGGAGCACAGTCATGTCAATAGGGAAATGAAAACTATGTTTGCAATGCTGGATATTATTGCAGATGGATGCAGATGGATTAGAGGTAATCAAAGCGCAATAATTTACATTCTGAATTAAATATCTTATTTCCCTTAAAATGTTAAATGTCACATTTCCAGCATCATAAGCACCTAAAGTGATAAAGTGATTAAGCTTTGAAAATAAATATGCACAACAGTGCTATCCCCAAATGTATCCACCCTCTCATATCATCTATCCAATGTATTCATAAAATCCATTGTCATGCATTTCCTGTCATTGTATCGACCCAAATCCATATACCCACCTGTCAATGCATCTATGTCTGTGTGCATAACTTTTATTTGCAGTGTGTCTTCCACATTGTTCTATGAAACGAGACGAAAAGATGTAAAACTGTTATTTTTGTGTGTAGGTTGGGGGATTCAAAGGCTGCTGTGTAAAGTGTTGATGCTCATTCATTGATGTGATAATGTTTCAGTTCATAGTTTATTGAGAATGACAAGATCAATAAAACAATACATTAAAAGAATGTCATCACAGTAAAGCGGGACAAACGTATACAATAGATAGGCCTGTTCAGGCAAACATAAGGAAAATACAAATAGCAATTGGAAACTTTTTTTAAATTATAGAGAGGTGAGGATAATGTGTTGATCATCCTACATTTAATCCTAATTCATAGTGCAGGATGCTACAATAATCACTCAAGCAACACAAAATGGTAAAAACGAAAAAATACCATTTGAATAATAAAGGAATAAACGAAATCCATAGTAAAATACAGATTTATAGTGCTGTAAACAACGTGCACATAACAATTGCATTTAATTTCCTATCTGGTTAACCATAATTCCTACTAGGGACCTAAGACCTATTCCCTACACCAACAAACTTGATTAATATATTTGGGACCTCTGATCTGTTATTCTGCTTCAAAATGAAAGTGATGGATTCCCTTCTTATAGTGTCAGAAGATAGATCTTCTTTATAGACTGTTTGAACAACCATACTAACAAATTGAAGTTTTGCTAACTTTCCTAAAAACAACGTTGGTAGTCCAGTCTTAAATCCATTTTAACTTGTGGATTTAAAATGCATCCTTGTTTTTTTCCGAGCAGTTCGAAGACAAGACATTACAGGAAGTTCAATAAGAAAAGGAGTAAATTAGCAAAGTTACCTGTGTTTTCCAATTCACAGTGTAAAAATTCAGTAATAAAATATCAAGCCTAACATTTACATGTAATAATCATAAATTGATCGGATTTACCTGTTCTGCAAAGGTCTTAAAACTTCTGCGTGTCTTTTATTTTATTCACATTCACTGGAAATAGATCCTTGATCTTTCCAGAATCACTGGTACACACTATTATGATTAACAAAGTTCAAAGTTTTTGATGGTAAAAGGGTTGACGACTCTTCAAGGCAGGTGAACTATTTACTACCGTGTGCAGTAATACCCAATATAGGATAAGCTTAAAATATAATAAGTCATTTATTAAGCCAATTCCCAGCCAAGGTCCTAATTTAACACAGTTCTCAAAAATCTCTTCTGGACCCTCTGTGGACACCTCAATGCTGTAATCCAGGAGATCTCTGTCCTGTATGTTCTGGTGTATACAGGCTTTTAGGGGCACACACACACAGAACTGTTCCTTATTGTTGAAAACCAATCTTATATTTTATTCACAATGAAAGTATAGTATTGAATGATTGATTTAGTAAATGATGTATGGTGATATACAACAGTACATACACATAGTTGGTTGCAGGTCATAAATACTACTTAGTCTACAAAAGAGCAGCCCATATATAGCTCTACATATTTTGGGCAGCTTTAGATGTAATTTCCTCAAGTACTGAATAAAATCAGTAAGAAAACGTGAGAAGGAGTGTGACAGGTGTACACCCTTCCCTAATGTCATGCAGACTAGCTGTAGTAGGTCCCTGTTTTTCACAAAGTGTATTCTTACATTATTATCTAAATATGGGGTCTCATTATGAGTTCGGCGGAGGGGATTACTCCAGCACAAATGTGAAGGATATCCCACCCCGTATTACACGTTCCATTATATCCTATGAAATATGTAATCCGGTGGGTGGGATATCTGTCATGTTTGTGACAGAGTAATCGCCTCCGCCAAACTCGTAATGAGGCCCTTAATTATTTTAACAGTCTGATGACACTACTCTTCTGTCCTTGTGCTCTACATAACAGCTTGCAATCCATATAAGAGAGCGATTACATGTTCACAGTTGTAAGAAGTAGAAAACTCCTCTTGCATACCCAATAGTTATAACACACAAGGTTTGCCTGAATGGGTTAGTCCATTGTCCTCTAGTCACAGCATACAAGAGAATAATATTTCCCTTTATCCGTATTTGGATGTGGGTCAGAAATGTCTCACCAGGGTTTTTAACAGACTCGACCAAGTAAAAGACAGGCCTAACATTTTTAAGATCTCCTCATCTGTTCCTTTTATGTATTGTACAATGTTTGCATTCCTCTACGTTAGTGGAATGGAGTCATTGCTTAGACAGCACAGAATATGTGAAACAATGTTCCCAAACTCACTAGGTACTCATCTTAAAGCTCAGCTGGGTCATCATCTGATAGGGGTCTTTCTTTAATTTTTACATCATGATTGCTGAGGATATTAGGGATAAGTAGTTCAAGTCATTGAATTTTATTCTACAATTTATTGATGGTGAAAGTAGGTTTTGTATTTTATGCTCAAGAGAATAAAGGTTGGAGAAATTGTGTATCCAAGTTAACATGTCTGCACATAAGTACTGCCTTGATATGTTATCTTCAAGTCTCAATACAGCAATTACTATTGTTATAACAAGGTCTGATTACATATGCTAACTTGTATGTATGTGTTTTTACATGTTTCAGCTATCTGCAACTATGTGGTGTTATTCAAGTAGGACTCCTGCTGTAAAACATCCTCATTCTCATGTAAACTTTGTAATAAGTGACTATGGTCCTCATTACAACCGTGGTGGTAAATGCCGCCTCCCGCCGTGCTAACGGGCACGAACATACCGTGACCATGGCAGAAATCCGCTACGGGTATTATGACCCACACAGAGAAATCCGCCACTATACAGACACCCACACAAGTCTGCCACACCAAAGGACGGTGATAAACTAGCAGTGCCAAAACCCACACTGTTATGCCAACAGGAACACGCCCACAGTATCACAGCCCATGAATCACTGCAGCAGTCTTTCAACCGCGGTAAACCATTGGCGGTACACACCGCTGCGCTCAAAATACACACACACTTACAAAACAACAACATATTGGACAATTCAAAATGCACACACCTCACATATATACACACACCACACCCACACTTTCACACCACTATAAAACACACACCCACATTACCCACAACCTTTTACGACCCCAAGGATTTGACAACAGAGAGAGACAAGGCAGGAGCACCCATTCAATCAGAGGCACAGAACAGCATCACCCATACACCATCCACGCACCTCACACCACACACCACAGCACAGCACCCCACACGTCACCCCACACATCCTCACACCTACCACTCACACCACATCCATGGCACCCCAAAAACACCCCAGGTTTTCTGAGGAGGGGCTATGTGTCATGGTGGAGGAAATCATCCGGGTAGATCCACAGCTATTCGGATCACAGGTGCAGCAGGCGTCCAATCAAAGGAAGATGGAGCTATGGCGTAGCATCGTGGACAGGGTCAACGACGTAGGACAGCACCCAAGAATAAGGGATGACATCAGGAAGAGGTGAAACGACCTACGGGGAAGGTGCGTTCCGTGGTTGCAAGACACCAGGTAGCTATACAGAGGACTGGCGGTGGACCCCCACCTCCTCCCCCACAACTAACAACATGGGAGGAGCAAGTCTTGGCAATCATGCATCCTGAGGGCCTCGCAGGAGTAGCAGGAGTACTGGACTCTGGTAAGTCAAATCTTTACAACTTCATCCGCCACCCTACCAGCATGCCATCACAAACTCCTATCCCTACCCTTACCCCCATCACTCCACCACCTCACATATACCCCACCATCACAACCCACCCATCCCAATACCAAGCCCTGCATGCAACACATATGCATGGACCCCCATCACAGACCTGCATGGACACCCATCACAACAGCATGCCCATCCCAGAGATTCACCCAGCCCACAATACCACCACGAACACAAGGCCAAGCAGACAGGGCAATCACAATCATAGAGGGAAACACACCCATGCACAAGATGGCACACGCAGATACATTAACACTGCATTTGCATCCCCACATGACCCATACTCAACGTCACCGGAGAGTAGGTGCCAGCTACAGCCAGTCCACCCCCTGAAGAGGCCCACAGTGATGACAGCAGCTCTGCACGCCTGGATCAGGATGACCAACCTGGTCCATCAGGGACCTCTGGCAGTTGGTTCCCCTGCCACAGCCCCAAACCACCACAGAGCCTCCCCGCTCAGGAAACACCACCACAGCACCCGCCCAGCGGGCCCATACCTCTGCCCCCAGGACACGTCAATCAGGAGTGTGTCCACCACTACAGGGACCCCAGACAACCCCACAAATACAGGGTGATCAGGGACCTGAGGTCAGTGGCAGTGGACACATGGTTCAGGGGACAGAGGCACAGGACAACAGGAAAGCTGGGAGGATTGCTGTGCGACAGGGGGAGGACAGGCCCAGGGAACCCACTCTCCACAATGCTCCCTCCAACATCCTGGGAGCATACCACCATTCCCAGGAGACCATGTGCCAGATACTGGCCAAGTTGCAGGAGACCCAGCGGCTGCAGGACGGACAGTACCTACGGATCAGGGATGACCTAACAAACATCTACACCATCCTGGTCACCATTGCAGGGGTGCTGGGTGACATGGCCAAGACCATAAGGGAGGCAGTGGCACAACAACGGGCCCCTGACACTAGCCACACAGATGAACAGCTCACCACCTCTGCCGGCGCTAGTGGACAGGAGGCCCCGCCACGGGAACAATAGGCCACCAGCACCCCACCTCCTACAGAAGGAGAACCACCCCGCAAACAGTCCCTGCGATCCAGGCAGAAGACAGAGAACATTGCCCAGACCCCGCCAGGAATTAAGACTCTCCAGATTGTCACCCTTCTGTCCTACTATGTCACCCTGTCCACCTTGAACTGCCATTACTCCCCTTCCTGTGCCCCCTTGGACAATGCACCTGTGATACCAAGAGACTGGACTCTAACTGGACCTTCCTCCACCATCTCCTCAGCCCACTGCACATCCCCCTAAACTTATGAGCACTGAAATAAACACCCTTGGATCAAATACAAGTACGGAGTCTTTCAATTGATTCCAATACGTTTTAGGTTAATAAGCTGTAAACATTTCAATCCATATGTACAGTTATATATACACATTGGTATGACCTGTAGTGGGCAGCAGTACACATAGCAGGCACCAGAGTGGGGCACAGGGATCTGAAAATAGACATGGCAAAGGGTAAAGTCAGTGGGCAGAAACATATGGTAAGAGGCTGTCTTGTACAATGTCCAACAGTTAACTGAAATGTAATATGAACGTACAATGTCTTACCTGTGTGTCACTGGAAGTATTGCAGAATAATGCTGCTCCTGTTGTCAACATCTTCTTCCTCTGCCTCCTCTTCCTCACTGTCCACAGGCTCCACCGCTGCCACAAGACCATCTCCAGGCTCTTCCTCCTGCAAAAAAGGCACCTGGCACCTCAAGGCCAGGTTGAGGTTGTGCAACAGGCAACGATGATCTGGCACTCCTTCTTGGGTGAGTAGTACAGGGAGCCACCAGTCAGATAAAGGCACTGGAATCTGGCCTTCAGGAGGCCGAAGATCCGTTTGATAATCCTCCTTGTACGCCCATGTGCCTCATTGTAACGTTCCTCTGCCCTTGTCCTGGCATTCCTCACTGGGGTCAGTAGCCATGAGAGGTTGGGGTAAACAGAGTCACCTGCAAATGTCGAGGGATACCTGTTAGACACACACTAACCCTTGGGGACAACCCCATACCCAGACACCTACTCATACTGCGTGGGAACTTGGGCTCACTTTTTAGACACACCCGGTGCCTCTGGAGGTGGCCCAACATATATGGGATGCTGCTATTCCTCAAGATAAAGGCGTCATGCACAGAGCCAGGATACTTGGCATTCACATGGGAGATGTACTGGTCCGCCAAACACACCATCTGCACATTCATCAAGAGATAGATTTTTCTCTTCCTGAAAACTTGCTCATTTCTCCCGGGGGGAGGGGACACAAATGCTACATGTGTACCATCAATGGCACCTATGATGTTGGGGATATGTCCCAGGGCATAAAAGTCAGCTTTCACTGTGGCCAAATCCTCCACCTGGGGGAACACGTTAGAGAACATTGGCTGAGACATCCCTGATGCCATGGCCACTGTTGTTTGGAAGGAACCACTTGCCAGGAAATGGAGCACTGACAGGACTTGAACTAGAGAGGGGATACCAGTGAGCTGACGGATAGCTGATCTGGCTCCAATTTGGCACACAGTTCCTGGATTGTGGCACGATTAAGTCTGTAGGGAATGATAATGTGCCTGTCCTCCATTGTTGCAAGGTCCACCAGGGTTCTGTACACCAGACAATGCCGCTATCTCATATGCAGCCACAGCGGTTAGAGCCTATGGAAGAGAACGGTGAGAAGAGGGTCACATTCCCACATCTATCACACTAAAGCTGTTTTTTTTTTACTTTACAGAAAAAAAATGTGAATCCTAGAATCAATTGCCATGCCAATATCTGCTGTGACGCAGTTAGGTGCCATGCGGCCCCCTGAAATGGCGGATGCCTGACCTGTGAGGAGGGACAAGTGGAAATGAGGCAATTGCGCTGGCGTTGTGCGCCGTCGCGGTAGGCGGTCGATGACCGCCACGCAACTTCGCATTGGTTATCATTGGGCCCTATGGGTTCCAGGAGCCAATGGCGATGTACGTCGGCGGTGATGGTACGCATCGCCGCGGACGTGACTGCCATTTTCTATCTCATCCCTCACTTGCTACCTGACCTTCAACAGTAGAGGACTTACACTGCAAGTGCTGCTGTGACCTATGTCTGGAAGCGACAATGGCTCATGTGTCTTGGGAAAGGGCCCCTGCCTCCACTGCGGAGGAGTTGGAGAAACTGGGGGATGGGGTCCTACCCCAGTACTCGTTACTCTACGGTCCTCCACACAAACAGGTGAGTACCATGAAGGGGACAGGAGGGGATAACACAGACAGCGACTCCTCCTCTGATGGAAGCTCCCTGGCGGTGGCGGACACCTGTGTGCCCACCCCAACAACAGGTACAGCCGCCACCTCCACTACCAGTATCGCCCTCCCAGCAGCCCATCAGCGTCTTTCCCGTGCCCGCTCACCCAGGAGGATGGGCATCTCCTTCACCCCAGGCACCACAGGCCCTGCCCCAGTCAGCCCTGCTGCCCTCCTGAGATCCCTCTCTGTTGGGCAGTCAACCATACTGAATGCCATCCAGGGTGTTGAGAGGCATTTGCAACAAACAAATGCATACCTGGAGGGCATTCATTCTGGCGTGGCGGCCCAACAGAGAGCATTTCAGGCTCTGGCCTCAGCACTGATGGCAGCCCTTGTCCCTGTGTCTGGCCTCCTCCCTCCAACTTCCTCTACCAAGACCCAATCCCCTCAACCCCAGCCTATCCCAAGCACACCATCAGACCAGCATGCACACTCATCAACACACAGATGTGGCTCAGGCACACATAAGCATCACACTTCATCTCACAGGCACTCACAAAAACACTGTACCTATGCAAACACACCAACATCCACTGCCTACACTGTGTCCCCCTCCTCTTCCTCATCCACCTTCCTCCCACTAGCGTCTACACTCACACCTGCATGCACTACATCTTCGTCCACTACCTCCATCACCAGCACGCCCATCACAACACACCCCTCACGAGCAGTCACCGCCCCCACACCCATGCACACATCCCCTGTGTCCTCTCCCAGTTTGTCTGTGAACCCTCCTCCCAAAGCACACAAACGCAAGCACCCACCCACCCACCCAACAGCCATACACCTCACAACAGAATCCAGCCCATGCACCTTCACCCAAACTCAGCAGAGAGACACCTCCTACAACTACTCTCTCTTCCTCCACTCCCAAACCCTCTCCCTCTTCCCATCCCAGTGTGTCTAAAAAACTTTTCCTGGCAAACATTGACCTTTTCCCTGCCCCTCCCCCCCGTCCTTCCCCTCGGGCCAGAGTGTCCAGATCCCAGGCCAGCACCTCAGCCACCAAGTCAGCGTCTGCAGTGGTACCTGCAACTCCAAGAGGATCACTACTGTCAGCAGCAGCATCCCCAGTGGGCAGCCATCCGAGGCTGCAGGAGACAGGCTGATGCCTCCCTCCACCACTGGCAGCACCTGCACCACGGACAGCACCGCCAGCATCCCCGCCGCAAGCATCGCCACCTGCCCCACCGCTGCCACCACTACTGTCAGCAGCAGCATCCCCATTGGGCAACCGTCCTGGCTGCAGGAGATGAGCTGGTGCCTCCCTCCACCACTGGCAGCACCAACACCTGCACCACGGACAGCACCGCCGGCATCCCCGCCGCAAGCATCGCCACCTGCTCCACTGCTGCCACCATTACTGTCAGCAGCAGCATCCCCAGTGGGCAGCCATCCGAGGCTGGAGGAGACGGGCTGGTGCCTCCCTCCACCAGTGGCAGCACCAGCACCTGCACCACGGTCAGCACCGCCAGCATCCACGCCGCAAGCACCGCCACCTGCACCGCTACAGTAGGACCACTACCAGCAGCAGCAGTAGCAGCAGCAGCAGCCCCAGTGTGCTTCCGTCCGAGGCTGTAGAAGATGGCCTGGAGCCTCCCACCACCACTGGAAGCCCCCACACCAGCACCGGCACTACCACCAGTTTGCAGCCTTAGTCACCACAGGATGGAGTCTGGCCCTGCCTCCATGGAGTATCATGCTAACTCGTCCCTGCAAATCTCGTGCCTCAGACAGCCAGATGAGGGAATGTGAACTGCCACACCCCAAGTGCTGCATCACTGGGCACAAGTCCCATTCCAGAACCAGTGGAGAAATGCATCCACTCTCCCTATCCTTGGCAGGATGAAGCACAGAGGGCACAAGTCCCCCTCCAGAACCAGTGGAGAAATGCATCCACTCTCCCTATCCTTGGCAGGATAAAGCACACTGGGCACAAGGCCCCCTTCAGAACCAGTGGAGAAATGCATCCACTATCCCTATCCTTGGCAGGATGAAGCACACTGGGCACAAGGCCCCCTCCAGAACCAGTGGAGAAATGCATCCACTCTCCCTTTCCTTGGCGGCAGGATGAAGCACACTGGGCACAAGGCTCCCTCCAGAACCAGTGGAGAAGTGCATCCACTCACCCTATCCTTGCCAGGATGAAGCACACTGGGCACAAGTCCCCCTCCAGAACCAGTGGAGAAATGCATCCACTCTCCCTATCCTTTGCAGGATGAAGCACAACTCCCCCCCACCAGAACCAGTGGAAGAATGCATCCACTTGAGAGACTTGAGAGACTGTGGCTTTGCACTCCCCAGGACCAAGCAGTGGGCAAACCACCCACTTGAGAGACTGTGGCTTTGCACTCCCCAGGACCAAGCAGTGGGCAAACCACCCACTAGAGAGACTGTGGCTTTACACTCCCCAATAAAGACACTGTGGCTTTGCACTCCCCAGGACATCGCTGTGGGCATGAAGCCCCCTTGAGGAGCAGTGGCGTAGTACCATCTTCTGGCTGAGGTGCCCTCCCCTTCCCTGTCCCCCTGGGGTGCCTGCGTGTTTTCGACCTGATGCCCCTACAGTGTTCTCTCCGTATTGAGGCAGGAGTCAAGTGTGGGCTTGGCCCATGATTTTTGGCCCAGTGGGCCACGGACATTTGCAAAGGACAGTGTACGGCCTTCTGTACATATTGTAAATATTTGTATATGGTATTTTTCTATTCATTGCATATATCTGCATATTTCAATATATCACTTATTTCACTCAGTTCCTTTTGTCCTTGCATTCTTCCAGGGGGTAACAGGATGTAAATGTACTGTTGGTGCATGTGTTTGTGTGTATGGTGTTGTGGGGGTGGGGGTGTTGCGTGTGTGTGTCACTCTCTTTTTCCTCCCCCCGTCCCCTCTGTGCTAGGTGCAGTACTCACCGTGGTTGTCGCCGCCGCCTTTGATATTCCTTGTGTTTGAGGAGGTAGACCAGCATCGGCAGGACCTGCAGCTCGAGCTCCATATCATCCTGGCTCTTCGCTGAGTGTCGAGCGGTGAGTGGTTTCCCTTCCATAGACTGTTTCCGCCATGCTTCTGATGGCATGGGTACCTCCCTGGAAAAGCTGGCGGATTGGCGGGTTGTGATGTGGTGGGCGGTACATTGTCCTCCACCTGTCTGTTGGCGGTGACCGCCGCAGTGTTTGTTTGCTACCGCCGCAGCAGTTGAAGTGTTAAAGTGGCTGTCTGTTTCCGCCGTGGTCATAATCCCATTTTTTTTTACCGCCGGCCTGTTGGCGGTATTACCGCCGCTTTAACACCGACTGCCAGGGTTGTAATGAGGGACTATGGGGGTCATTCTAACTCTGGCGGGCGGCGGAGGCCGCCCGCCAGAGTTCCCCCGACAGAACACCGCTCCGCGGTCTAAAGACCGCTGCAGTGATTCTGTGTTTCCCGCTGGGCTGGCGGGCGACCGCCAGAAGGCCGCCCGCCAGCCCAGCGGGAAACCCCTTCCCACGAGGAAGCCCGCTCCGAATGGAGCCGGCGGAGTGGGAAGGTGCGACGGGTGCAGTTGCACCCGTCGCGAATTTCAGTGTCTGCTAGGCAGACACTGAAATTCTTTGTGGGGCCCCCAGGGGCCCCACGACACCCCATACCGCCATCCTGTTCCTGGCGGGCAAACTGCCAGGAACAGGATGGCGGTATGGGGTGTCAGAATCCCCATGGCGGCGCAGCAAGCTGCGCCGCCATGGAGGATTCCATTGGGCAGCGGAAAACTGGTGGGAGACCGCCGGTTTTCCTGTTCTGACCGCGGCCAAACCGCCGCGGTCAGAATGCCCTGCGGGGCACCGCCAGCCTGTTGGCGGTGCTCCCGCCGACCCTGGCCCCGGCGGTCCTTGAACGCCGGGGTCAGAATCACCCCCTATGTTTTGTTAATGACATTTACCATTGAAGTTTTCCGTACATTCATACATGACTGCATCATTTAACAAGTAGACACTTGTAGCCTTCTTCCAAGGCCATCTAAAAATACTGGCCCATATCTATGGGCTTTGTGGCACAGGGCAGCACAGCAAGTCACTTGTGGTACAGGCAAAGGACAGGAATGTTCAGTACAGGGAGTGCAGAATTATTAGGCAAATGAGTATTTTGACCACATCATCCTCTTTATGCATGTTGTCTTACTCCAAGCTGTATAGGCTCGAAAGCCTACTACCAATTAAGCATATTAGGTGATGTGCATCTCTGTAATGAGAAGGGGTGTGGTCTAATGACATCAACACCCTATATCAGGTGTGCATAATTATTAGGCAACTTCCTTTCCTTTGGCAAAATGGGTCAAAAGAAGGACTTGACAGGCTCAGAAAAGTCAAAAATAGTGAGATATCTTGCAGAGGGATGCAGCACTCTTAAAATTGCAAAGCTTCTGAAGCGTGATCATCGAACAATCAAGCGTTTCATTCAAAATAGTCAACAGGGTCGCAAGAAGCGTGTGGAAAAACCAAGGCGCAAAATAACTGCCCATGAACTGAGAAAAGTCAAGCGTGCAGCTGCCACGATGCCACTTGCCACCAGTTTGGCCATATTTCAGAGCTGCAACATCACTGGAGTGCCCAAAAGCACAAGGTGTGCAATACTCAGAGACATGGCCAAGGTAAGAAAGGCTGAAAGACGACCACCACTGAACAAGACACACAAGCTGAAACGTCAAGACTGGGCCAAGAAATATCTCAAGACTGATTTTTCTAAGGTTTTATGGACTGATGAAATGAGAGTGAGTCTTGATGGGCCAGATGGATGGGCCCGTGGCTGGATTGGTAAAGGGCAGAGAGCTCCAGTCCGACTCAGACGCCAGCAAGGTGGAGGTGGAGTACTGGTTTGGGCTGGTATCATCAAAGATGAGCTTGTGGGGCCTTTTCGGGTTGAGGATGGAGTCAAGCTCAACTCCCAGTCCTACTGCCAGTTCCTGGAAGACACCTTCTTCAAGCAGTGGTACAGGAAGAAGTCTGCATCCTTCAAGAAAAACATGATTTTCATGCAGGACAATGCTCCATCACACGCGTCCAAGTACTCCACAGCGTGGCTGGCAAGAAAGGGTATAAAAGAAGGAATTCTAATGACATGGCCTCCTTGTTCACCTGATCTGAACCCCATTGAGAACCTGTGGTCCATCATCAAATGTGAGATTTACAAGGAGGGAAAACAGTACACCTCTCTGAACAGTGTCTGGGAGGCTGTGGTTGCTGCTGCACGCAATGTTGATGGTGAACAGATCAAAACACTGACAGAATCCATGGATGGCAGGCTTTTGAGTGTCCTTGCAAAGAAAGGTGGCTATATTGGTCACTGATTTGTTTTTGTTTTGTTTTTGAATGTCAGAAATGTATATTTGTGAATGTTGAGATGTTATATTGGTTTCACTGGTAATAATAAATAATTGAAATGGGTATATATTTTTTTTTGTTAAGTTGCCTAATAATTATGCACAGTAATAGTCACCTGCACACACAGATATCCCCCTAACATAGCTAAAACTAAAAACAAACTAAAAACTACTTCCAAAAATATTCAGCTTTGATATTAATGAGTTTTTTGGGTTCATTGAGAACATGGTTGTTGTTCAATAATAAAATTAATCCTCAAAAATACAACTTGCCTAATAATTCTGCACTCCCTGTATTTAAAAGAAGACCTCACATTATTGTTCTTTCCCACTGCGTTGGCACCCTTTAGGCAGCCTAGCACCACGCAGGAACCCTTGCACCATGGTGCGAGTGTGCAGCACCTTCCTGCACAAATTCAATCCTGAGATGCTTTTTCGTCATTGTGGCACATTCCCAGGTTAACACGTTGTTTAAAATCTGGGAATGTGTCAAAATCCATGAATGTTGCATTGTAGCACCCAACCAACACCAATGGAAATGCCTCCCTGGCACAGAGTAGTGTAACACAGTGTTTTGCTCTGCTTCACATTACAGGGCCATGGCAGGGAGCCTTGCGTGGCTTCTTAAATCTTACTTAAGGTTTGCATCACTCTTGCACCATGCAACATGGTGCAAGAGCGACGCAAACTGGGTCATAAATATTGCCTGCTGTCATTTTGCATCTGTGCTTGTTTAATCTTTTGCCCTTTCAAGCTCACATAATAGACAGATATAGCTGCGCAATAATGGTACTGTGTTAGAAATGGGGTCTTTAGTTGGCAGTCAGGTTACCCTCTGTCCAAACGAGGACCCTCACTCTAGTCAGGGTAAGTCACACACAATCCAAATTATCCTGTGCCCACCCTCTGGTAGCTTGGCACTGAGCAGTCAGGCTTAACTTAGAAGGCAATGTGTAAAGTATTTGTGCAATAAATCATACAATAACTGTAAGGAAATGCCTCCTTGGCATGGTTGCCCCCTGACTTTTTGCCTTTGCTGATGCTATGTTTACAATTGAAAGTGTGCTGAGGCCTGCTAACCAGGCCCCAGCACCAGTGTTCTTTCCCTAACCTGTACTTTTGTATCCACAATTGACAGACCCTGGCATCCAGATAAGTCCCTTGTAACTGGTACTTCTAGTACCAAGGGCCCTGATGCCAAGGAAGGTCTCTAAGGGCTGCAGCATGTCTTATGCCACCCTGGAGACCTCTCACTCAGCACAGACACTCTGCTTGCCAGCTTGTGTGTGCTAGTGAGGACAAAACGAGTAAGTCGACATGGCACTCCCCTCAGGGTGCCATGCCAGCCTCTCACTGCCTATGCAGTATAGGTAAGACACCCCTCTAGCAGGCCTTACAGCCCTAAGGCAGGGTGCACTATACCATAGGTGAGGGTACCAGTGCATGAGCATAGTACCCCTACAGTGTCTAAACAAAACCTTAGACATTGTAAGTGCAGGGTAGCCATAAGAGTATATGGTCTGGGAGTCTGTCAAACACGAACTCCACAGCACCATAATGGCTACACTGAAAACTGGGAAGTTTGGTATCAAACTTCTCAGCACAATAAATGCACACTGATGCCAGTGTACATTTTATTGTAAAATACACCCCAGAGGGCACCTTAGAGGTGCCCCCTGAAACTTAACCGACTATCTGTGTAGGCTGACTAGTTTTAGCAGCCTGCCACAAACCGAGACATGTTGCTGGCCCCATGGGGAGAGTGCCTTTGTCACTCTGAGGCCAGTAACAAAGCCTGCACTGGGTGGAGATGCTAACACCTCCCCCAGGCAGGAATTGTCACACCTGGCGGTGAGCCTCAAAGGCTCACCTCCTTTGTGCCAACCCAGCAGGACACTCCAGCTAGTGGAGTTGCCCGCCCCCTCCGGCCAGGCCCCACTTTTGGCGGCAAGGCCGGAGAAAATAATGAGAAAAACAAGGAGGAGTCACTGGCCAGTCAGGACAGCCCCTAAGGTGTCCTGAGCTGAAGTGACTCTAACTTTTAGAAATCCTCCATCTTGCCGATGGAGGATTCCCCCAATAGGGTTAGGATTGTGACCCCCTCCCCTTGGGAGGAGGCACAAAGAGGGTGTACCCACCCTCAGGGCTAGTAGCCATTGGCTACTAACCCCCCAGACCTAAACACGCCCTTAAATTTAGTATTTAAGGGCTACCCTGAACCCTAGAAAATTAGATTCCTGCAACTACAAGAAGAAGGACTGCCTAGCTGAAAACCCCTGCAGCGGAAGACCAGAAGACGACAACTGCCTTGGCTCCAGAAACTCACCGGCCTGTCTCCTGCCTTCCAAAGATCCTGCTCCAGCGACGCCTTCCAAAGGGACCAGAGACCTCGACATCCTCTGAGGACTGCCCCTGCTTCGAAAAGACAAGAAACTCCCGAGGACAGCGGACCTGCTCCAAGAAAAGCTGCAACTTTGTTTCCAGCAGCTTTAAAGATCCCTGCAAGCTCCCCGCAAGAAGCGTGAGACTTGCAACACTGCACCCGGCGACCCCGACTCGGCTGGTGGCGATCCAACACCTCAGGAGGGACCCCAGGACTACTCTGATACTGTGAGTACCAAAACCTGTCCCCCCTGAGCCCCCACAGCGCCGCCTGCAGAGGGAATCCCGAGGTTTCCCCTGACCGCGACTCTTTGAACCTAAAGTCCCGACGCCTGGGAGAGACCCTGCACCCGCAGCCCCCAGGACCTGAAGGACCGGACTTTCACTGGAGAAGTGACCCCCAGGAGTCCCTCTCCCTTGCCCAAGTGGAGGTTTCCCCGAGGAATCCCCCCCTTGCCTGCCTGCAGCGCTGAAGAGATCCCGAGATCTCTCATAGACTAACATTGCGAACCCGACGCTTGTTTCTACACTGCACCCGGCCGCCCCCGCGCCGCTGAGGGTGAAATTTCTGTGTGGGCTTGTGTCCCCCCCCGGTGCCCTACAAAACCCCCCTGGTCTGCCCTCCGAAGACGCGGGTACTTACCTGCAAGCAGACCGGAACCGGGGCACCCCCTTCTCTCCATTCTAGCCTATGTGTTTTGGGCACCACTTTGAACTCTGCACCTGACCGGCCCTGAGCTGCTGGTGTGGTGACTTTGGGGTTGCTCTGAACCCCCAACGGTGGGCTACCTTGGACCAAGAACTGAGCCCTGTAAGTGTCTTACTTACCTGGTTAACCTAACAAATACTTACCTCCCCTAGGAACTGTGAAAATTGCACTGTGTCCACTTTTAAAACAGCTATTTGTGAATAACTTGAAAAGTATACATGCAATTTTGATGATTTGAAGTTCCTAAAGTACTTACCTGCAATACCTTTCGAATGAGATATTACATGTAGAATTTGAACCTGTGGTTCTTAAAATAAACTAAGAAAAGATATTTTTATATATAAAAACCTATTGGCTGGATTTGTCTCTGAGTGTGTGTACCTCATTTATTGTCTATGTGTATGTACAACAAATGCTTAACACTACTCCTTGGATAAGCCTACTGCTCGACCACACTACCACAAAATAGAGCATTAGTATTATCTATTTTTACCACTATTTTACCTCTAAGGGGAACCCTTGGACTCTGTGCATGCTATTCCTCACTTTGAAATAGCACATACAGAGCCAACTTCCTACATTGGTGGATCAGCGGTGGGGTACAAGACTTTGCATTTGCTGGACTACTCAGCCAATACCTGATCACACGACAAATTCCAAAATTGTCATTAGAAATTCATTTTTGCAATTTGAAAGTTTTCTAAATTCTTAAAAGTCCTGCTAGGGCCTTGTGTGTTAAGTCCCTGTTTAGCATTGTCTTTTTAGAGTTTAAAAGTTTGTTAAAAGTTTGAATTAGATTCTAGAAACAGTTTTAGATTCTTTAAAAAGTATTCCAACTCTTAGCAGAATAATGTCTGATACAGAGATGCAGGTGGTGGAACTCGACACCACACCTTACCTCCATCTTAAGATGAGGGAGCTAAGGTCTCTCTGTAATATCAAAAAAATAACCATTGGCTCCAGACCTACCAAAATTCAGCTCCAGGAGCTGTTGGCAGAGTTTGAAAAAGCCAACCCCTCTGATGATGACATCACAGAGGAAGAAATTAGTGACTTGGAGGCCAATGTCCCTCCTCCAGTCCTAAATAGGGAGAACAGGACCCCTCAAGTCCTGTCTCCAACTGTGTTAGTCAGAAATAGTGAGTCCCTCACAGGAGGGTCCCACATTTCTGAAATCACTGAGGATGCTCTCAGTGAAGATGACCTCCTGTTAGCCAGGATGGCCAAAAGATTGGCTTTAGAGAGACAGCTCCTAGCCATAGAAAGGGAAAGACAAGAGATGGGCCTAGGACCCATCAATGGTGGCAGCAATATAAATAGGGTCAGAGATTCTCCTGACATGTTAAAAATCCCCAAAGGGATTGTGACAAAATTTGAAGATGGTGATGACATCACCAAGTGGTTCACAGCTTTTGAGAGGGCTTGTGTAACCAGAAAAGTGAACAGATCTCACTGGGGTGCTCTCCTTTGGGAAATGTTCACTGGAAAGTGTAGGGATAGACTCCTCACACTCTCTGGAAAAGATGCAGAATCTTATGACCTCATGAAGGGTACCCTGATTGAGGGCTTTGGATTCTCCACTGAGGAGTACAGGATTAGGTTCAGGGGGGCTCAAAAATCCTCGAGCCAGACCTGGGTTGACTTTGTTGACTACTCAGTGAAAACACTAGATGGTTGGATTCAAGGCAGTGGTGTAAGTAATTATGATGGGCTGTACAATTTATTTGTGAAAGAACACCTGTTAAGTAATTGTTTCAATGATAAACTGCATCAGCATCTGGTAGACCTAGGACCAATTTCTCCCCAAGAATTGGGAAAGAAGGCGGACCATTGGGTCAAGACAAGGGTGTCCAAGACTTCAACAGGGGGTGACCAAAAGAAAGGGGTCACAAAGACTCCCCAGGGGAAGGGTGATAAGACAACCAAAACTAAAAATAGTAAAGAGTCTTCTACAGGCCCCCAAAAACCTGCACAGGAGGGTGGGCCCAGAGCCTCTTCACAAAACAATGGGTACAAGGGTAAAAACTTTGATCCCAAAAAGGCCTGGTGTCATAGCTGTAAACAGCATGGACACCAAACTGGAGACAAGGCCTGTCCCAAGAAAGGTTCCACTCCAAACTCCCATCCAGGTAACACTGGTATGGCTAGTCTCCAAGTGGGATCAACAGTGTGCCCAGAGCAAATCAGGGTCCACACTGAAGCTACTCTAGTTTCTGAGGGTGGGGTGGATTTAGCCACACTAGCTGTCTGGCCGCCTAACATGCAAAAATACAGACAGCAACTCTTAATTAATGGGACTAGAATAGAGGGCCTGAGGGATACAGGTGCCAGTGTCACCATGGTGACAGAGAAACTGGTTTCCCCTGGCCAATACCTGACTGGAAAAACTTACACAGTCACCAACGCAGACAATCAGAGAAAAGTACATCCCATGGCAATGGTTACTTTAGAATGGGGAGGGGTCAAGGGCCTGAAACAGGTGGTGGTCTCCTCAAATATCCCAGTGGACTGTCTGCTTGGAAATGACCTGGAGTCCTCAGCATGGGCTGAGGTAGAACTAAAAACCCATGCAGCAATGCTGGGTATCCCTGAACTGGTGTGTGTGAAAACAAGAGCACAATGCAAGGCACAGGGTGAACAAGTAGAGCTGGAGTCTGGAAGAATGGCCCAGCCTACCAAGAGGAAAGGAAAGTCAGTTGGGAAACCAACTGCAACACAGCAAAAGAAAGGGAACCTCTCTTCTCAGGAAGAAGTTCTGCCCTCTGAGGGAACTGAGCCTTTGGAGCTTGAACCTTATCAGGTTGAGCTCTTAGGCCCAGGGGGACCCTCAAGGGAGGAGCTGTGTAAGGGACAAGAAACCTGTCCCTCTCTTGAAGGCCTTAGGCAGCAAGCTGCTGAAGAGTCCAAAGGCAAGAAAAATGGAACACATAGGGTCTATTGGGAAGATGGACTCCTGTACACTGAGGCCAGAGACCCCAAACCTGGTGCCACTAGGAGAGTGGTAGTGCCTCAGCTGTTCAGGAAGTTCATCCTAACATTGGCCCATGACATTCCCCTTGCTGGACATTTGGGACAAACCAAGACGTGGGAGAGGTTAGTCAACCACTTCTACTGGCCCAATATGTCCAACATGGTTAAGGAGTTTTGCCTCTCCTGCCCCACCTGTCAAGCCAGTGGTAAGACAGGTGGGCATCCAAAGGCCCCCCTCATTCCACTTCCAGTGGTGGGGGTTCCCTTTGAAAGAGTGGGTGTGGACATAGTTGGTCCACTAGAACCTCCCACAGCCTCAGGAAATATGTATATCCTGGTAGTAGTGGATCATGCTACCAGGTATCCTGAAGCTATTCCCCTTAGGTCGACTACTGCCCCTGCAGTAGCCAAGGCCCTCATTGGTATCTTTACCAGAGTGGGTTTCCCTAAGGAGGTGGTGTCTGACAGAGGTACCAACTTCATGTCAGCATACCTAAAGCACATGTGGAATGAGTGTGGAGTGACTTATAAATTCACTACACCATACCATCCACAAACTAATGGCTTGGTTGAGAGATTCAACAAGACATTAAAAGGCATGATCATGGGGCTCCCAGAAAAACTCAAAAGGAGATGGGATGTCCTCTTGCCATGTCTGCTTTTCGCTTACAGAGAGGTGCCACAGAAGGGAGTAGGATTCTCACCCTTTGAACTTCTGTTTGGTCATCCTGTAAGGGGACCACTTACCCTTGTCAAAGAAGGCTGGGAGAGACCTCTCCATGAGCCTAAACCGGACATAGTGGACTATGTACTTGGCCTTCGCTCTAGAATGGCAGAGTACATGGAAAAGGCAACCAAAAACCTTGAGGCCAGCCAACAGCTCCAGAAGTTTTGGTATGACCAAAAGGCTGCACTGGTTGAGTTCCAACCAGGGCAGAAAGTCTGGGTTCTGGAGCCTGTGGCTCCCAGGGCACTCCAGGACAAATGGAGTGGCCCTTACCCAGTACTAGAGAGGAAGAGTCAGGTCACCTACTTGGTGGACCTGGGCACAAGCAGGAGCCCCAAGAGGGTGATCCATGTAAACCGCCTTAAGCTCTTCCACGACAGGGCTGATGTCAATCTGTTGATGGTAACAGATGAGGATCAGGAGGCAGAGAGTGAGCCTCTCCCTGATCTTCTGTCATCAGACCCAAAAGATGGTACAGTAGATGGAGTGATCTACTCAGACACCCTCTCTGGCCAACAGCAAGCTGATTGTAGGAGAGTCCTACAACAGTTTCCTGAACTCTTCTCCTTAACCCCTGGTCAGACACACCTGTGTACCCATGATGTGGACACAGGAGACAGCATGCCTGTCAAGAACAAAATCTTTAGACAATCTGACCATGTTAAAGAAAGCATCAAGGTGGAAGTCCACAAGATGCTGGAATTGGGAGTAATTGAGCGCTCTGACAGCCCCTGGGCTAGCCCAGTGGTCTTAGTCCCCAAACCTCACACCAAAGATGGAAAGAAAGAGATGAGGTTTTGTGTGGACTACAGAGGGCTCAATTCTGTCACCAAAACAGATGCCCATCCAATTCCAAGAGCTGATGAGCTCATTGATAAATTAGGTGCTGCCAAATTTCTAAGTACCTTTGACTTGACAGCAGGGTACTGGCAAATAAAAATGGCACCTGGAGCAAAAGAAAAGACAGCATTCTCCACACCTGATGGGCATTATCAGTTTACTGTTATGCCCTTTGGTTTAAAGAATGCCCCTGCCACCTTCCAAAGGTTGGTGAATCAAGTCCTTGCTGGCTTGGAGTCCTTTAGCACAGCTTATCTTGATGATATTGCTGTCTTTAGCTCCACCTGGCAGGATCACCTGGTCCACCTGAAGAAGGTTTTGAAGGCTCTGCAATCTGCAGGCCTCTCTATGAAGGCATCCAAATGCCAGATAGGGCAGGGAACTGTGGTTTACTTGGGCCACCTTGTAGGTGGTGGCCAAGTTCAGCCACTCCAACCCAAGATCCAGACTATTCTGGACTGGGTAGCTCCAAAAACCCAGACTCAAGTCAGGGCATTCCTTGGCTTGACTGGGTATTACAGGAGGTTTGTGAAGGGATATGGATCCATTGTGACGGCCCTCACTGAACTCACCTCCAAGAAAATGCCCAAGAAAGTGAACTGGACTGTGGAATGCCAACAGGCTTTTGACACCCTGAAACAAGCAATGTGCTCAGCACCAGTTCTCAAAGCTCCAGATTATTCTAAGCAGTTCATTGTGCAGACTGATGCCTCTGAACATGGGATAGGGGCAGTTTTGTCCCAAACAAATGATGATGGCCTTGACCAGCCTGTTGCTTTCATTAGCAGGAGGTTACTCCCCAGGGAGCAGCGTTGGAGTGCCATTGAGAGGGAGGCCTTTGCTGTGGTTTGGTCCCTGAAGAAGCTGAGACCATACCTCTTTGGGACTCACTTCCTAGTTCAAACTGACCACAGACCTCTCAAATGGCTGATGCAAATGAAAGGTGAAAATCCTAAACTGTTGAGGTGGTCCATCTCCCTACAGGGAATGGACTTTATAGTGGAACACAGACCTGGGACTGCCCATGCCAATGCAGATGGCCTTTCCAGGTTCTTCCACTTAGAAAATGAAGACTCTCTTGGGAAAGGTTAGTCTCATCCTCTTTCGTTTGGGGGGGGGTTGTGTAAGGAAATGCCTCCTTGGCATGGTTGCCCCCTGACTTTTTGCCTTTGCTGATGCTATGTTTACAATTGAAAGTGTGCTGAGGCCTGCTAACCAGGCCCCAGCACCAGTGTTCTTTCCCTAACCTGTACTTTTGTATCCACAATTGACAGACCCTGGCATCCAGATAAGTCCCTTGTAACTGGTACTTCTAGTACCAAGGGCCCTGATGCCAAGGAAGGTCTCTAAGGGCTGCAGCATGTCTTATGCCACCCTGGAGACCTCTCACTCAGCACAGACACTCTGCTTGCCAGCTTGTGTGTGCTAGTGAGGACAAAACGAGTAAGTCGACATGGCACTCCCCTCAGGGTGCCATGCCAGCCTCTCACTGCCTATGCAGTATAGGTAAGACACCCCTCTAGCAGGCCTTACAGCCCTAAGGCAGGGTGCACTATACCATAGGTGAGGGTACCAGTGCATGAGCATAGTACCCCTACAGTGTCTAAACAAAACCTTAGACATTGTAAGTGCAGGGTAGCCATAAGAGTATATGGTCTGGGAGTCTGTCAAACACGAACTCCACAGCACCATAATGGCTACACTGAAAACTGGGAAGTTTGGTATCAAACTTCTCAGCACAATAAATGCACACTGATGCCAGTGTACATTTTATTGTAAAATACACCCCAGAGGGCACCTTAGAGGTGCCCCCTGAAACTTAACCGACTATCTGTGTAGGCTGACTAGTTTTAGCAGCCTGCCACAAACCGAGACATGTTGCTGGCCCCATGGGGAGAGTGCCTTTGTCACTCTGAGGCCAGTAACAAAGCCTGCACTGGGTGGAGATGCTAACACCTCCCCCAGGCAGGAATTGTCACACCTGGCGGTGAGCCTCAAAGGCTCACCTCCTTTGTGCCAACCCAGCAGGACACTCCAGCTAGTGGAGTTGCCCGCCCCCTCCGGCCAGGCCCCACTTTTGGCGGCAAGGCCGGAGAAAATAATGAGAAAAACAAGGAGGAGTCACTGGCCAGTCAGGACAGCCCCTAAGGTGTCCTGAGCTGAAGTGACTCTAACTTTTAGAAATCCTCCATCTTGCCGATGGAGGATTCCCCCAATAGGGTTAGGATTGTGACCCCCTCCCCTTGGGAGGAGGCACAAAGAGGGTGTACCCATCCTCAGGGCTAGTAGCCATTGGCTACTAACCCCCCAGACCTAAACACGCCCTTAAATTTAGTATTTAAGGGCTACCCTGAACCCTAGAAAATTAGATTCCTGCAACTACAAGAAGAAGGACTGCCTAGCTGAAAACCCCTGCAGCGGAAGACCAGAAGACGACAACTGCCTTGGCTCCAGAAACTCACCGGCCTGTCTCCTGCCTTCCAAAGATCCTGCTCCAGCGACGCCTTCCAAAGGGACCAGCGACCTCGACATCCTCTGAGGACTGCCCCTGCTTCGAAAAGACAAGAAACTCCCGAGGACAGCGGACCTGCTCCAAGAAAAGCTGCAACTTTGTTTCCAGCAGCTTTAAAGATCCCTGCAAGCTCCCCGCAAGAAGCGTGAGACTTGCAACACTGCACCCGGCGACCCCGACTCGGCTGGTGGCGATCCAACACCTCAGGAGGGACCCCAGGACTACTCTGATACTGTGAGTACCAAAACCTGTCCCCCCTGAGCCCCCACAGCGCCGCCTGCAGAGGGAATCCCGAGGTTTCCCCTGACCGCGACTCTTTGAACCTAAAGTCCCGACGCCTGGGAGAGACCCTGCACCCGCAGCCCCCAGGACCTGAAGGACCGGACTTTCACTGGAGAAGTGACCCCCAGGAGTCCCTCTCCCTTGCCCAAGTGGAGGTTTCCCCGAGGAATCCCCCCCTTGCCTGCCTGCAGCGCTGAAGAGATCCCGAGATCTCTCATAGACTAACATTGCGAACCCGACGCTTGTTTCTACACTGCACCCGGCCGCCCCCGCGCCGCTGAGGGTGAAATTTCTGTGTGGGCTTGTGTCCCCCCCCGGTGCCCTACAAAACCCCCCTGGTCTGCCCTCCGAAGACGCGGGTACTTACCTGCAAGCAGACCGGAACCGGGGCACCCCCTTCTCTCCATTCTAGCCTATGTGTTTTGGGCACCACTTTGAACTCTGCACCTGACCGGCCCTGAGCTGCTGGTGTGGTGACTTTGGGGTTGCTCTGAACCCCCAACGGTGGGCTACCTTGGACCAAGAACTGAGCCCTGTAAGTGTCTTACTTACCTGGTTAACCTAACAAATACTTACCTCCCCTAGGAACTGTGAAAATTGCACTGTGTCCACTTTTAAAACAGCTATTTGTGAATAACTTGAAAAGTATACATGCAATTTTGATGATTTGAAGTTCCTAAAGTACTTACCTGCAATACCTTTCGAATGAGATATTACATGTAGAATTTGAACCTGTGGTTCTTAAAATAAACTAAGAAAAGATATTTTTCTATATAAAAACCTATTGGCTGGATTTGTCTCTGAGTGTGTGTACCTCATTTATTGTCTATGTGTATGTACAACAAATGCTTAACACTACTCCTTGGATAAGCCTACTGCTCGACCACACTACCACAAAATAGAGCATTAGTATTATCTATTTTTACCACTATTTTACCTCTAAGGGGAACCCTTGGACTCTGTGCATGCTATTCCTCACTTTGAAATAGCACATACAGAGCCAACTTCCTACAATAACACCATACAGCACCACAAAAATACACCACACAGTGTTTCACAAAAATATAATACTTATCTGGATATTTGCAGGTCAAAATGATCATAGATCCAATAAGTAAATGCAGAGATATCACTGAAAAGTGATATAAAGGGCCTGATTCTAACTTTGGAGGACGGTGTTAAACCGTCCCAAAAGTGGCGGATATACCACCTACCGTATTACGAGTCCATTATATCCTATGGAACTCGTAATACGGTAGGTGGTATATCCGCCACTTTTGGGACGGTTTAACACCGTCCTCCAAAGTTAGAATCAGGCCCAAAGTGTCTTAAGTATTTTTAAAGCAAACAAAGGCTCTTTAAAGCACAAAGTACCTGGTTCACTTGAAAAAATCTCCGCAAAAGGCTGTAGAGGAGGAGAAGCATGGAAGCAAAGGGGTGTGCATCAATTTCTCGGGCCGCACACGGCGATGCGTCATTTAGTTTCCTCGCAAGGACGGCTGTGCATCAATTTCCGGCACTCGGTCGTGGATCTTCTTCGGGTTGTGGGGTTTTCAGATGCCCCAGGGTCTGTGCGTGGAATCCCGGGCTTGCGGAGCGAAGCCATAAGCACTGCGTCGTTCTGGAGGGCGTGGCGTGGAAGTTTCTTCCGCCCGGCAGGTGCTGTGTCGATTTCCCCTCTGGAAGTCAGGCTGCGTCATCCTAGGTCGGCTGTGCGCTGATCCGGTGGGCTGTGCATCGAAGTTCCAGTCGCAACGCAGGAGCTGCGTCAATCTTCTCCTTGCGAAGTTGCGATGCGTCATTCCGGTTCAGCGTGCAGTGAATTTCTCATGCGGGCCAGGCTGTGCATCGGTTTTAGCAAGCTGTGTGTCGAATTTTCACCGCACAAGGAGTCCAGTTGCAAGAGAGAAGTCTTTTTGGTCCTGAGACTTCAGGGAACAAGAGGCAAGCTTTATCCAAGCCCTTGGAGAGCACCTCTTCACCACAGCCAGAGAGCAGCAGGGCAACAGCAAGGCAGCAGTCCTTCACAGAAAGCAGTCAGGTGAGTCCTTTGGGCAGCCAGGAAGTTCTTCTTGGCAGGATGCAGGTTCTGGTTACAAGTTTCTTCTCCAGGAAGTGTCTGAGTTGGAAGGGGCAGAGGCCCTGTTTATATACCCAAATGTGCCTTTGTCATCAAAGAGTGGCTTAGAAGTGCACCAGGTCCCCTTTCAGTTCAATCCTGTCTGCCAGGCCCCAGTAGGGGGTGTGGCAGTCGTTTGTGTGAGAGACTGAAGTGGGGTGGAGGGGATTGAAATGGGGTGGATTGGATTAGGGTGGGTTGTATTGGATTGGGTGGATTGGATTATAGTGCACTGGAGTGGGGTGGGGTGGACTGGAGTGGACTGGATTGAGTGGGGTGGATTTGATTTAGAGGGGTGGATTGATATGTGATGGGGTGGATTGGGGTGTGACAGGTTGCATTGGGTGGGATGGGTTCGATTGGGGATCATGAGGTGTATTGGGGTGGAGTGGATTAGTTAGGGGTAGAGTGGATTGGTGTGGGGTAGATTAGATTAAAGTGGGGTAGATTAAGGTGGTTTGGAGTGGGGTGGATTTGACTGGTGTAGGGTGAATTAATGTGGGCTGGACTGATTGGAGTGGATTAAAGTGGATTGTATTGGGGTGAGGTGGATTTTATTGGAGTGAAGTGAATTTGAATAATGGTGGACTTGATTAGAGTGGAATGGGGGGATTGGGTTGGGATAGAGTGGGTTGACTAGAGTAGAGTGGTGGATTGGATTTGGTTTGGGTGTGGACTTGATTAGAGTGGAGTGGGTTTGAGTGGGTTTGAGTATGGTGGGATAATTGGAGTGTGGTGGGATGATTGGAGAGTGGTTGGTTGGTTTGGGGTGGGTTGGACTGGAGTGGGGTGGAGTGGTCTGGCCTAGAGTGGGTTGGGGTGTGGTGGATTGGGATGAGGTGTACTGGATTGGAGCAGGATAGATTGGACTGGGCTGGTTAGGGGTGGATTGTGGTTGATTGAAGTGTTGTGAATTGGGATGCAGTGGGTTGGATTGTGGTGAGGTGGATTGGATTGGATTGGAGTGGAGCAGATTGTTTTGGAGTGGAGTGGGTTGTTTGGGATTGTAGTGGGGCAGGTTGAAGTGTGACGGGTTTTTTGGATTAAAGTGGGGAAGATCGAAGTGAATTGTAGTGGGGCAGGTTGGAATGGGGCAGATTGTGTTGGATTGGAGTGGGGCAGATTGGAGAAGAGCACATGGTTTTCGATCGGAGTTGACCACATTAGAGTGAGGTGGATGGTTTTGTATTAGAGAGGGATGGATTGGAGTGGGGCAGATTGTTTTCGATTGGAGTTGGCCAGACTGGAGAGGGGCAGATTGTTTTGGATTGGAGTGAGTCTGATTGGAGTGGTGCAGATTGTTTTGGTTTGGTGTGGGCTGGATTGGAGTGGGGCAGATTGTTTTGGATTAGAGGAGGGCAGATTGTTTTGAGTTGGAGTGGAACGATTTGGAGTGGGGCAGATTGCTTTGATTGGAGAGGAGCAGATTGTTTTGGATTGGAGTGGGGCATATTGTTTTGGATTACAGTCGGGCGAATTGGTGAGGGGCAGACTGCTTTGGAGTGGTACAGATTGTCTTTGATTAGAGTGGGGTGAACTGTAGTGAGGCAGATTGCTTTGTATTGGTGCAGATTGTTTTTGATTAGAGTTGGGTGAATTGGAATGGGGCAGATTGGTTTAGAGTGTTACAGATTGTTTTTATTAGAGTGGGGTGAATTGGAGTTGGCAGGTTGCTTTGGAGTGATGCAGATTTTTTTTAAGTGAGTAGGGTGAATTAGAGTGGTGCAGTTTGTTTTAGGTTGGAGTCGGGCATATTGTTTTGGATTGGAGTGGGGCCAATTGGCATGGGGCAGATTGTTTTGGATTGGATTGGATTGGGGCAGATTGTTTTGGTTTGGAGTGAGGCAGATTGAAGTGGGCGGATTGTTTTTTATTGGAGTGGGGCAGACTGGAGTGGGGCAGATTGTTTTGGATTGGAGTGGGGCAGATTGGAGTGGGGTAGATTGTTTTGGATTGGAGTGGGGCGAATTGGAGTGAGGCAGATTGCTTTGGAGTGGTGCAGATTGTTTTGGATTGGAGTGGGGCGAATTGGAGTGAGGCAGATTGCTTTGGAGTGGTGCAGATTGTTTTGGATTGGAGTGAGGCAGATTGTTTAGGATGGGAGTGGGGCAGATTGTTTTCTATTGAAGTGGGGCAGAGATTGTTTTAGATTGGAGTGGGGCAGATTGCTTTGGAGTGGTGCAGATTGTTTTTGATAAGAGTGGGACAAATTTGAGTGGGATGAATTTGAGTGGTGCAGATTAGATTCAGGTGTGTTGGGAGGATTGAAGTGGGGTGGGGTGGATAGGTGTGGAGTAAAGTGGGTTGGATGGGGTGTATTGTATTGGGGCTGATTTAAGTAGATTTAAGTACGGTGGATTGGAGTGTACTTCATGATTATGTGTCAAAGCATCATTTCAGAGATTACACATAATAAACACAATATTTTGAACAAGTCAATTGTCATCTTTTGAGAAGAGTGCCCACAAGCACAAACAAAATAAAACATGAGTGGAAAGTGAGAAAAGACGACTTGGCAAAATAGAGCAAAGTGAGATTGAACAAATAAAACTTTGCAGTTGTGTTTGCCTTGCTGGGCACATTTGTGCAAGTCATAAGCCTTCTATTTGCGGGGCACTACAAGTAAAAAAGAACTAAATAATACCTTGACGGACACTAATTAAGTTGAATCATTTAGTGCTTGATCCCTGCTCCACACAGAGGAGCGGAAATGATGCCAGGCGTGCCTTGACGAATTACGAGACTGTAAAGAGTAGTGGCACGCTCACCAACAAATGGTGAGCGACAGGCAGAGTCCAAGCCCTTTACTGAACACACCAGAGTGAGACACATGTGCTAGAGCATGCACTCGCAGGCTCAACCCTAAAAAAACAGTGGAAGGACACAATGTGTTCATGCTCCAGGGGCAAGACAAACGCACAAAAAGGAAGGAAGTCTACAGAAGCTGATGAATAAGACACAAGCAAGTGAGCGTGACAATGAAGGCAACCAACGGTAAAAAAAAATTGAAGCCCACCAAAGGTAAAAAAAAAATGGAGGGCCTCTAAGCTCTCTAAGGTATTAAGTGGTCGCTGTAGAGACTTAAAGACAATGGTAGGCAAACTGTGGCAACTTGGTCTATTGAAAGTTGGGAAGAACAGGTCCTCCAACTTTTTTTACCCCCTAAAGCGAAAGCCCAACTGGTCTGAAGTAATCGAGTCACACTTCACACCTTTAAAAGTAATCTGTCTCCCGTCTATTGGTAGCATTCTATTTGGCCGCTTATAATTGCCCTGCACTAGTGGAAGCTCTGGGAGAGACCTGTCAGACCTAATTCAAGTGGCAGAAGTATTCCGAGTTATATCAACTAATGTCTTGGTGAAAAGTTAGTTTTGATGAAGAAGAAGAGGAAAAAATGTGTTCCGAAACTTCTTTTCATGCTATAAAGTGATCCCAGCAGGCACGGATTTTATCTACACTTTAGCAAGGAGCTAAAATTATGTTTTCTTAAAATATATTTTGAACCACTAAAAGCCTCATGGGGCGAGACTACCAGTTACAGTAAATGGTCTTCAAAAGTTGAAAACGTTCTTTAACTGCATCTTTAGGAAATAACATATTTGGAAAAACCACCAGGGGAGCTGCCGAAAGAACATCATATATTTGTTTTTAAGCTTTCAGGCGGCATCACGACCCACACTGAAATGTTTTAGCCCACACCCAACCCGCGCTTTTGAAAAATATATTAATTATATTTTTATTATGTTCTAAGTTGACATTTTGTTTTGCGCTTTTTTGTTTTTTTTTAACCAGCCTCTGTCGAAATCGTTTAATTTGCAGTACGACGTCCTTGGTGCAGAGACGGTGCGGCGCTGCACTGCACTGCACTGCACTACAGAAATAATTGTATTAACATAATGTGATGTGTCAAAGCCCAGTAGCCACAAAGCCAGTTTACTATACGCCACATGGGTCTGAATTTGTTGGATCAATGACACAGTATTTGACGAGAAAGTGGAAGAAAAATTGTCCTAATCAATCATTAACGACCCTGGACACAAGCAGAACGGGGGCTAATAATGCTGTGGCACATGGGCATAATGCATAAACTATCAGCATGGCCACTGGAATTTTGCTATTCTGTGCTTGTGACATTTTCTACATATTGATGGATTTGACGCATTTGTCACACAATCCACCATCTGCTGCATAATCTGCACCTTTTAACAAAAAGACTGTTTCTATCTCGACTGGTCAAAAGCAACAAAAAAGTGCCGGAGTGTTCCCATACAGTGGAAGGCCCTTCGCAAAGGTTGAGTGGTTATCTTTCAATTGCTTGTTGCTGCATTTGGTTGTTATGCTGGTATTAATGATGTGACATCTGTGCCCAGACAGTATTACCATGTTTAAAAATGACAAAATAATGAAGTAAAACTACCACATAATGTGCCACATAATTTGCCTTTCCTTGCCACATAATTTAGTCAACCCTGCAGCATGATTTGGTCCTCCCCTGTCACCTAATTCTATTGGCCCCTAATAAAAGTATGAAATCATAATGCCAACGCGAGACCGATGTTTTGAGGAAAATAAAAAACACACACTTAAAAATAAAAAGCTGTAAGCCGTACTCAACGAACCACACTTAAGGAGTTGATTTCTAGACAGAAAGACAGACTACTCTGTATCATAACACAAAGGCCCGTATTTATACTTTTTTTAGCGCCGCATTTGCGCCGCTTTTTGACGCAAAACGGCGCAAACCTACAAAATACAATGGTATTTTGCAAGTTTGCGCCGTTTTTGCTTCAAAAAACGATGCAAATGCGGCGCCAAAAAATGTATAAATACGGGCCAAAGTGAGCACGCACTCAGCATTTGGCAAATTAACATAGGTGCCGCCATATATACATTATAACTAATACTTAGTATTATCGAAGAAACCGTGGCAAAATTGCCCATCAGTTGCATTCCCAAATCTAAGGCTGGGGCAGCCCCATATTCATCCTGAATCTGTTTAAGCACTTCCAGTAGGTTTGCCAATGTCGGTGTACCGTGTGCTGTTGTGTAGAGCGCGGCAAACACCGTGCCCCATGTATTACAATGTTCCACTGTGGGAACCATTCCAAACGGTAAACACATTGTTAATATCCTATGTTTATCCTGAGGTCCCGTATGGGGAAATACCGCCTCCAGCGTGTTAATTTTTTGCGCCAGCCAAAATGGAGTCTCCTTCCGTTTGGCTGGAGCCTTACCCATGATAGAGTGTACAGTCGCCGGGTTTATACCTGGAGCCACTGCATGTTGTTGAGCTGGAGCAGCACACGCTGGGTTTGTATTTAGTGTCTGCATCACAAATTGTATTAAGCGTCTATATGTAGCAGTGAAGTCTGTATATAAACGACGAACTTCAGCCACCGGCATATTTGCAACCGCAGGATGTGGTGTATATGTGGCCAGTAAAGGCCAGGTCGGACCATCATTACTCAGTGGACCTAACCTTACTGGTAATATTGTATGGGGTAGGGCGCCATCAAGCCAATTATTATGTTCTTGATAAGATAGAGGTATCTCTAAATATGCGTAAGCCTTGTATTGGCCAGGCGCGTTTGCAATCGTATATGTATGAAATGCATTTGTATTCCCATTAACTGCTGGAAATGTGACCCAAGAGTAGAAAAGTTCTGTTCTATAGGCTGCATGGGCGGCCACTACAAACATGACTGGACCCCCCTGGTTCGTAAGACCATGTGCAAGCAAATGCACTGTGAGTGGTTGTCTCATATTAAGAGCTATTTGTATTACCTGGGGATTCGCCATTAAAAAACAGCGTTAGTTCAGAGAAGGCACACCAAAAATGGGGTCTTTCCTTTTAAGGTTCAAGCTTGAACAACCATCCGCTATATCTAGAATTAGCTATATCGCGGTGGTGGAAGTCCTCAGTGCCACAGACGTCTCCGTTAAAGGAACTGAGGGATCATTATAATATATGAGACCGAGAGAGGCTGGTGGACCCGAAAATTAGAGCCAGACCAATAATATATAATTATTGACCAACAAACACGAAAGCAACAAAAATACCTATAACAGAAGGTAAAGAGCTAATCAGAACATCAGGCTTTTGAGAGTGTTTCTATTGTGTGTTCCTTATGCTTGGAGTATGACATACACAGGTTCCACATTCCTTATGACATAGGAAGGCTCTACTGGTGACAGTTGGAGGGTCGGTGTCTAAAGAGTGTGGTGCCTTGTTTCCTGTACCGGCGTACTTTGAGAATAAAAAGAAATTACTCGCACCTTACGTCTTGTGTTCATTGCGAGGATCAAAGACTTGAACAATTTGGCGATGAGCTGGTTAGCGAGCAAACAAATAGGTTCAACGTTAATGTCAGTCGGATCGTCGTCCTGCAGCGCTTAGAACTTGCTGAAGTGGAAGGAATCATCGTCCTGAACCGGTAGGAACTTGCTAAAGTAATATAATTTTTTCCTCCTTCGCATATTCATGCAGTTGTACTGCGCGTGAGTAGCACATGTACAGTCGCTGTCTACGTGTTGTGATGTCTTGTCTCAACGCTGCATACATTAAGTAGTGGATGTAGCAGCCATCTTTGATTGTTTTATGTGCTGTTGCCAGGACAACGGAAGCGCTTTGCAAGACGCGTTACCAGGACAACGCGTTAAAACATGCGTTGCAATATTAAACATTGTTAAACAAAAGAAGACATTGCTGGACACGTTGCTGGATGTATAAATATTGTTAGGAAGTACAGGAAACAGGTGCTAACCAAATGAGAATACAATAAGGATACAAAAGGGTGTATTTAAGTGTTATACATATTTCATTTGCTGCATTATACAATATAGCCCATCAAAATTTCAGTATCAATCCGCCACAGGCATTTTGGTCCACAGGGAATGAACCAATCCTAAAGTGGCAGGAATGGAAGGACTATTTCTTAAATTATATATATGCTATAGATGAAGAGAACAAAATGTCATCAGAGCAAAAGAAAATAATTCTTCTCCACTCATTGGGTCCTCTTGGATTAAAGATGTACAGTAAATGCTGAAAGTAGCTGCTAGTGGTGATTCAAGTGTTTTCACTGCTGCTTTACAAGACCTTGACAAATACTTTGCACCTAAAGCGTGCATGGGTATTATCAGATATACATTTTTTCAACGGAAACAAAGTAAGGGAGAGTCCGTGGATGATTATGTTGCAGATTTAAAAAGACTAGCAATTGACTGTAATTTAGGTGTAATCCACGATGATTTAATAGGAGACCAACTGGTTATGCATACTAATAACCAAACCATGCAAGAAAGGTTGTGGATTAATGGAGATTCGCCATTTTAGGATGTCTTGGCAATTGTACACAAGACAGAGATATCGGGAAGAGGTGCTTCGGAACTTATGAAGTCAGATAAAGGAACTGACTGTGTTTACAAAGTATCAAACTGGAAACAAGGTAAGGAACAGTGAAAAGAGAGAGAAATATGGTAATAGTGAGAGAAGATGTTATAGATGTGATAGCAAAGAACATCTGGCATATGCTAAAATGTGCCCTGCCTTGAAACAAAAATGTAGTAATTATGGCGTCAGTGGGCATTTCGCAAGAGTGTGCAAAAAGAAGGGTAAAACTGTAAAATGTATTTGTGATGGCAATGAAGGAGGAAGTGATGATGAGAAAACAAACACTTACTCAGGAAGTGTACCAGGGAAGTTTGTGCTAAACATAAATTACAATAGTGCAAAGAACAAACCTGTTTGTGAAATGGAAATTGAAGGAGTTCCTATTATGATATCGCAGATTCAGGTTTACCGTTTAGCATAATCAATGACGAAGTGTGGGGGAAGAATTTTGTTGAGAAAATTGGTACAAAATTTTTGCAACTTGATGTAATTCCTGATAGTTATACCGGTGAGAAAATCAAATTGCTAGGGTTCAGATGGTTGCTATTTTCATTTAAGAATAGAAATGCTAGGGGAAAACTATATGTGGCTAAAAGTGGACCATCGGTTCTTGGATGGAAAGACCAAGGAAATTTACATATTATCTTGGATCTGAATAGTGAAGAGAAAGTGTTGGTGATGAATGGAGGAAGTTTATTAAGCAAAGAAATGGAGAGGAAATTTCTAAAGGTGTTCATTAAACAGTTGGGGAATTTGAATTCATTTGAACATGATATTGTGTTAAAAAGTAATGTTATTCAGAAGATACACAAATTGAGGACTGTACCTATTATGAAAAGGGAGGATGTATCAAGAGAACTGGAAAGATTTACACAAATGGATGTTATTGAACCTATTGAGAGCTCCGAATGGATTTCACCAGTGGTAATAGCACGACGCAGTAATAGGAAAATTTGTCTGTGTATAGACTTACGTCATTTGAAGAATAACATTGTTATTGATCATTTTCCTTTGCCAAAGATTACAGAAATGGTCGGTCGAATAACTTTATTCGGCAATTGCCATAAAAGTGCAAACCAGAACACATATTACCGCTCTATAAATAATATAAAACACAATTAAAAACAATAAAACAATTTCTAAGAACACCATATAAGCATCCGATCTAAAACCCCTTGGCATATAGCAGATAAGTATACTAAACATGATTAAGAAATAGCAGAAGCACCAAAAATACAGATATTATCTGAAAATAGTAGACTTTCACTAACATAAACAAATTTAAAATAGAGTAGACCTTTTCCTAAGACTTAAAGAAGCTGTAACAAAATCTAGTACATGATGACATGTTTGGATATCTGACAGTCTCTGAAAATTTAATAGAGCTTCCTTGTAGTGGATAGGTCTAAGGTGACACAAAATGAGTAGGATAAAAGCCCTTCTAGGAGCAGCATATGGAGGGCAGAAAAGAAGAAAATGCAAGGTACTCTGATTTGACTTGGAATCACAGGGGCAGAGTGGTAAATCCTTTTTCCAAGAACATGGTTCGGGAAAGGCTACCTTAAAATGAATAAGATTAAATCTAAAAAGTGTTAAAAGAGAAATTGTTCTAAAACTTGAAAACCAGGTCAAATAGGGTTCAAGGCATGGAGCAGTCACAATCCGAGTGTAGTGATCAAAGGATTTCAGTTTCAGGGAACTATAAAATCTCAACTCTGAAACGTGCTCAGAATAAGTTGACTTCAAAACAGTACTAGAATTTGTAGTTAGCAAATGGGGTTCGTCAAACATATACCTGAGCCCTAGCTTCTCAAAGGAGTTTCGCAGAAACATAAGCCAGGGAATCCTATTTGAATTGTCTAATTGTAGGCAATCAGAAATGCAGTCTTAAACAAGTTTTGCCGCGGGGTTTAGCCATTACAGAAATGGTTTCAAGTCTAAAGGGGGTGAAATGGTTTCAAGTCTAAAGGGGGTGAAATGGTTCTCAACAATTGACTTATCTGCAGCCTATCACCAAATTTCACTTTGTCCTAGGCCAAGGAAACTCACAGCGTCCATTACACCTTTGGGTGTTTTCAATTTAAAAGGATGCCATTTGGACTGGCATCAGCTGTGATTCAGCATTTAATGCACAGGTTGTTTGGGAAGATGAATGGCGTGATGTTCTTCCAGGATGATATATTGGTGTTTGGGGAGAACAGAGAAAGGCATGATGAGAGATTACAGAATGTGTTAGGAGTGTTGGAAGACAGGGGTCTAACAGTGGAATTAAGTAAATGTAAACTTGCTGAAAGGAGTGTGAATTATATAGGTCATGAAATCAGTGACGAAGGCGTGAAACCAAAATATCACCCTTGATTGATGCTATTGTGAATGCACCAGCGCCTCTGAGTAAGGATGATGTTAGGTAATTCCTGCGGATGGCAGAATATTGTGCAAAATTAATTTAAAAATTTGCGGGAAAAGTTAACAACATTCGACTTTTACTCAAGAAGAATGTGAAGTTTGTATGGGATTCGCAGTGTGAGGAGGATATTGTCAGAATTAAGAAAGAACTAAGTAATGTAGCTCGTCTAGGAAGTTTTGATCCTAAATTTGATAGTTTTTTGACAACGGATGCTAGTAACCAGGGTCTGGGTGCAGTTCTATCACAAAAAGATAACAAAGGCAAAGAAACTATTATTTTGTTTCCTTCAAGGTCTTTGGGGGTGATTCTAACCCTGGCGGTCGGTGATAAAGCGGCGGCCAACCCACCAACAGGCTGGCGGGCCAAAAAATGGAATTCTGACCCTGGCGGGAACCACCAACACAGCCCGCCAACTTAACACTCCGACCGCCGCGGCGGTACAGACAAACAGCGCGGCGGTCACCGCCAACAGGCAGGCGGCAGACAATGTAACGCCCACAGTATCATAACTCACCAATCCGCCACCTTTTCCGGGGCGGGAGCCCCGCCGATAAAAACACGGCGGAAACAGACTACGAACGGGAAAACGCTCACCTCTACGCACTCCACGAGGAAGGAGGACAGCATGGAACCCGAATTAAACATACTACCTGCTCTCGTCTACCTGCTCATCTACCACGAGTACGAACGCCGGCGCAGACGACAACCGTGAGTACTGCACCTACGACACACGGGAGGGGGGAGGAGGAAAGCTTACGAGCACACACATATGCGACCCCCACCCCCCCAAACTATGTACACACCAATGCAGAGCAACAAGTCACAGTGACACCACCCAAACCCCCCTGATAAATGCAAAGACAGAATTAAATTTAGAATAAAAATTTATGTACAAAATAGTCTCTGAAAAGTTTTGGCAACTAGCCAAAAAATCAATATCAAAATAAGTCTATATACAGTGCAATGGATAACCGAGGCAATTAGTCCTGCACATCAAAAGAAAATCAAAGTGTCCGTGGGCCAAAGTGTAACAACACAAGGGCAAGGCCCACACAGGAGACCTGAGTGCTGTGGAGAGAACACTGCAGGGGCATCTGATGAAAAAACTACAGGCACCTCAGGGGGAAGGGAAGGGGGGGGCACCACAGCCACATGAGTCCACGACGCCAGAACCACGAAGGGGCCACCATGCCTACTGTGCCATCCTGGGGAGTGCAAAGCCACAGTCTCTCAAGTCTCTACAGTAGGTGGGTTGCCCACTGCTCCATCCTGGGGAGTGCAAAGCCACAGTCTCTCAAGTCTCTACAGTAGGTGGGTTGCCCACTGTGCCATCCTGGGGAGTGCAAAGCCACAGTCTCAAGTCTCACAAGTGGGTGGGTTGCCCACTGTGCCATCCTGGGGAGTGCAAAGCCACAGTCTCTCAAGTGGATTACAGTCTCCACTGGTCAAGGAGGAGGCATGGTGGGCACAGTGAACCGTTAACAGTGCATGCAGGAAGGGCCCAGCGGAGCGGTGCTTGAGAAGAAGGGCCCAGCGGAGCGGTGCTTGACAGGAAGGGCCCAGCGGAGCGGTGCTTGACAGGCGGGGCCCAGCGGAGCGGTGCTTGACAGGAAGGGCCCAGCGGAGCGGTGCTTGACAGGAAGGGCCCAGCGGAGCGGTGCTTGACAGACGGGGCCCAGAGGAGCGGTGCTTGACAGGAAGGGCCCAGCGGAGCGGTGCTTGAGACGGCGGGGCCCAGCGGAGCGGTGCTTGAGACGGCGGGGCCCAGCGGAGCGGTGCTTGACAGAAAGGGCCCAGCGGAGCGGTGCTTGACAGGAAGGGCCCAGCGGAGCGGTGCTTGAGACGGCGGGGCCCAGCGGAGCGGTGCTTGAGACGGCGGGGCCCAGCAGAGCGGTGCTTGACAGGAAGGGCCCAGCGGAGCGGTGCTTGACAGGAAGGGCCCAGCGGAGCGGTGCTTGACAGGAAGGGCCCAGTGGAGCAGTGCTTGACAGGCGGGGCCCAGCGGAGCGGTGCTTGACAGGAAGGGCCCAGCGGAGCGGTGCTTGACAGGAAGGGCCCAGCGGAGCGGTGCTTGACAGGAAGGGCCCAGCGGAGTGGTGCTTGACAGGCGGGGCCCAGCGGAGCGGTGCTTGAGACGGCGGGGCCCAGCGGAGCGGTGCTTGAGACGGCGGGGCCCAGCGGAGCGGTGCTTGACAGGAAGGGCCCAGCGGAGCGGTGCTTGACAGGCGGGGCCCAGCGGAGCGGTGTTTGAGACGGCGGGGCCCAGCAGAGCGGTGCTTGACAGGAAGGGCCCAGCGGAGCGGTGCTTGACAGGAAGGGCCCAGCGGAGCGGTGCTTGACAGGCGGGGCCCAGCGGAGCGGTGCTTGAGACGGCGGGCCCAGCGGAGCGGTGCTTGACAGGAAGGGCCCAGCGGAGCGGTGCTTGAGACGGCGGGGCCCAGCGGAGCGGTGCTTGAGACGGCGGGGCCCTGTTCAGTGGTGCTCTTCTGCACGGCGGGGCCCTGTTCAGCGGTGCTCTTCTGCACGGCGGGGCCCTGTTCAGCGGTGCTCTTCTGCACGGCGGGGCCCTGTTCAGCGGTGCTCTTCTGCACGGCGGGGCCCTGTTCAGCGGTGCTCGTCCAGTAAGTCAAGGGAGCCAGACCTGGCCTGGACTCCCTGCTCAGTCACCCTCCGACCGTGCTGTTGCTGGACCCTTCGGTGACGGAGTCCTGGGCCCTTTGTTCTTCTCCCTAACACCCGGGATGGGGCTTGTGGGCCCCTCCTGCTCCGCGCTCCTGCTGGCTGACTTCTCCGCCCTGCTGCCCTTTCGCTCCTTAGATGGGGCTCTCGGGCCCTTGCCTCCCCTAGCTGTTGTGGCTGGTTAAGTGGGCGAACTTGGCTCCTTGGGGGCAGCTGTGTCAGTCCTCTCACGGCGGCCCTTTAGTTTCCGGGTCCTCTTGCCTGGGGGGGGCTGGCTGTCCCCTTGCTGCTGATTGAAGTGTCACTGCTGGCAAAGGGTGGACTCCAGAACCCATGCACCACAGTGACACTCGAAGCTGGGCTGGTGGTGGCTGAGGTGCTCTTGGGACTCTTTGCAGATGGAGGGGGTGGGTCAGTGGAGGGAAAGAGGTCAAGATTAGCGAGGAAAACTTTCTTAGGACCAAGGTAAAAGGTAGGAGAAGTGGTGATGGGAGTGGAGGAAGAGGATGTGGTTGTAGGCGAGTCAGGTGTGCTGTCATTGGGTGCAGGTGCTTGTGCTGGAGGCTGTCGTGAGGTGGATGGCTGTTGGATGGGTGTCTGCCTGCGTTTGTGTGTCTTGGAAGAGGGGGTGACAGACACAGTGGGAGAGGACACAGGGGACGTGTAAATGGTAGTGGGGGTGGTGACTGCACGTGTGCGGACTGGACTGGAGGGTGTGCTGGTGATGGAAGCACTGGCTGATGGTGGTGTGCATGCAGGTGTGAGTGTAGACGTCACAGGGAGGGAGGAGGGAGATGAGGAGGAGGGGGACACAGAGGTGGTAGTGACTGTTGGGATGTCTGCATCTGGGTGTTGCTTGCGTGAATGCTTGTGGGTTCTGTGGTGCTTGTGTCTGGATGAGCTGCCCTTGGGTGTTGAGGTGTGTGCAGGCTGGTCTGATGGTGTGGATGGGATAGGCTGAGGAACAGGAGACAGAGACAGGCTGGAGGCAGTCAGAAGAGGGAGGCTGGAAACAGGGACAATGGCTGCCGTCAGTGCTGAGGCCAGAGCATTGAACGATCGTTGATGGGCAGCCTGACCCAAATGAATGCCCTCCAGGTAGACATTGCTCCGATGCACCTCCCTTTCTACCCCCTGGATGGCATTCAAAAGGGTAGTCTGCCCAACAATCATGGTCCTCAGGAGGTCAATGACCTCCTCACTGAGGGCAGCAGGGGTAGCAGGGGCAGGGGCTGAGGTGCCTGGGGCGAAGGAGACGCCCGCCTTCCTGGGCGAGCAGGCACGGAGCGTAGGCTGAGGGGCTGCTGGGAGGGCGGGGCTGGTGCGCTGGGTGGCGGCTGTACCTGTAGAGGCGGGGGGCCCGGATGTTGCCGCCACCGCTAGGGAGCTCCCATCCGAGGACGTGTCGCTGTCGCTGGTGTCACCACCGGTCCCCGTTGTGGTGCTCCCCTCGCCCTCCGGATCACTGGTGACCTCGGTGTCTGTTCCTGGTCCCACCGGGGCCTTGTGACTTGCAGCTCCCTCGTGCTCCGATGCCAATTCTCCTCCGCCTGATGATGCTAATGCACACATGCACAAGAAGTTGAAGAAGAAGGGTGGGGGGAGAAAAACGAAGACCAGGTTGAGTGCATGCAATGTCAACACCGTTGGCGGAGAGGACAGACACAGGAGCCTCATGCACTAAGCCGCGCATTCGGGGTACACTACTCAGTACTTCTGACTAGGACAACAGGTCTAGAGACGACAAAGGCGCACATGTGTGATGCTGGACCATCGATAGCTGTACTTGTCACCCTACAGAGGTGGGGGCCGTGAGCACAGGGCCATGCCTAAAGGAGAGGACTACACTACAGAAAGCGCCCTGGCCTAATGTCACCCACAACCCTCCTCCCCCACCCAGACGCCTCCACTGCGCAGAGAGATAGCAGAATGTGCTGATACTCACCCCCTTGTGTCTGCTGTGATGTCCTCAAGCGCCCATCCAAATCAGGGTAGGCCACCGCCAGGATCCGGGACATCAGGGGGGTCAGGGTACGACTGGCACCCCTCCTAGGTTGGGAGGCCATCCCCAGCAGTGACTCGGCGGTCTTCCTGGTCCTGCAGGGGATGTCCTCCCACCTCTTGCGGCAGTGGGTGCCCCGTCTGACGTGGACCCCCAGGGCCCGGACGTCCTTGGCGATGGCACGCCAAATGTCCACTTTCTGATGGGTGCTGACCTATTTGACATGTACAGGGTGGGAAGGAAAAATCATCAATTTTCTGCATGTTAGATGCGATTGGCCCCCCCTCCCCAACCTTGCCATATGGCACATGCTCTCATCTGTCGTGCGTTGCACTCCTCATTCGCCCCCCACCCCACCAACTTACATCCACCCCACTCCACACAGGCATAGCCCATTCAATGTGCACCCAGTGTACTTACCTGTTGGTCTGGAGGACCGTAGAGTAACGCATACTGGGGGAGGACCCCATCCACAAGTTTCTCCAACTCTTCTGTAGTGAAGGCAGGGGCCCTTTCCCCAGTCGCAGCAGCCATTGTCACTTCCAGACCGAGGTCACAGCAGCACTTGCAGTATAGGTCCTCTCCTGTGGATGATCAGGTCTCGAGTGATTAAGCAGATAGAAAATGGCGGTCACGCCCGCGGCGGTGCGTACCGCGGCGGTGCATACCGTGACCGCCGGCGCACCTCGTCATTGGCTCCTGAAACCCATAGGCTTCAATGTTAGCCAATGTGGCTTCGGATAGCGGTCTTCGACCGCCTACCGCCACGGTGTGCCACGCCAGCCCATTGACCTCACATCCCATTGTCCCACTTCACAGGTCAGGCAGCCGCCATTTCAAGGGCCCACATGGCATAATTTGTACTGCGTCACACAGGCCTAGGCCTTGCATTGCCACACATACACACCTTTCAATACATAGATAATCGTGTGCTATGCATGCAGTGGTGAACGTACCTGTGATTTGCTTGACTCAGTGCTCCATGCTGTCCTTCCTAGGCACCGTCCGCTGGGACTTGCGAGGAGAAGGATGAATCCTCGCGTGTACCGACCGCTGGTGGACCTGTCGACAATGGAAGAACGCCATATCATCCTACGATACCGCCTTGACCGAGCCACTATACATGAACTGTGTGCCCAGCTGGAGCCAGCCCGTATGTCCCCCATCCGCCAACCCACAGGAATTTCCCCTCTAGTGCAGGTTCTGTCAGTCCTCCATTTTTTGGCAAGTGGCTCATTCCAGACAACAGTGGCCATGTCATCTGGAATGTCTCAGCCTATGTTTTCAAAAATCTTGTCTAGAGTGTTGTCTGCCCTGACGAAACACATGCGGCGCTACATTGTATTCCCTGAGGAGGTTGATTTGGCCACTGTGAAGGGTGATTTTTATGCCCTTGGACATATCCCCAACATAATTGGTGCCATTGATGGGACCCATGTGGCTTTAGTACCCTCAAAAGACGATGAGCAGGTGTACAGAAACAGGAAAAGTTACCATTCTATGAACGTCCAGGTGGTCTGTTTGGCTGACCAGTACATCTCCCATGTGAATGCCAAGTTCCCTGGGTCAGTGCATGACGCGTATGTGATGCGAAATAGCAGCATCCCTTATGTGATGGAACAGCTACAGAGACAACGTGTGTGGCTAATTGGTGACTCTGGTTACCCCAACCTGCCTTGGCTATTGACCCCAGTGAGGAATCCCCGGACCAGGGCAGAGGAACGGTACAATGAGGCCCATGGGCGAACTAGGAGGGTCATTGAAAGAACCTTTGGCCTCCTAAAGGCCAGGTTTAGGTGCCTGCATATGACAGGGGGATCCCTGATGTACTCACCAAAGAAGGTGTGCCAGATCATCGTGGCCTGCTGTATGCTTCACAATCTGGCATTGCGACGTCAGGTGCCTTTCCTGCAGGAGGATGGTCCAGATGGTGGTGTTGAAGCAGCTGTGGAGCCTGCGGAGAGTGAAGAGGAGGAAGACGAAGAGGACGACCCAGACAACAGGGACAGAGTTATCCAACAGTATTTTCAGTAGCACACAGGTAGGAATCACCCACGCCATTTGACATTTCCTGAAAGCCCCCTGCATCTTTACTTTGTGTATTTCCCCCCAGTTCTTTTAAACTGATGTTTGATTTTCCCTTCCCTTTTCAGTGCTGTATGACCCACTGCGTGACTTCTGCTTGGTTAGCCCATGGACTAATGCTTATTGACATCGGTATGTTGTCATCACATAAATAACAGAACATTAGTGATCAGTAATGTGTTATACATTTGTAAATAATACAGGCTGACTCCAGCATGATTTCAGTGCAATGAGTGATTTATTTTTAGTGCTAGATATTGGTACATGATATTAAAACGGTGATGGGTGAGGGTGGAGTTATGTCCATGGCAGAGTCCAGTTCTCGGTCGCACAGGTGCATTGTCCATATGCCTGTGGAAGGATGGAGCAGGGGCAGTTCAAGGTTGGACAGGGTGACACTGTGGGACAGTGGAATGACATCCGGGGGGATATTAGGCTGGCGGGGGTCTTGGCATCCTACTCTGTCTTCCTTTGAGATCTCAGGTTCCTCTTTCGGGGTGGTTGCTCTTCAGCAGGAGGTGGGGTTCTGGTGGGCCGTCGTTGTGTGGGGGCCTCCTGACCACTAGCGCCGGCGGAGGTGGTAGGCTGTTCCTGGCTAGTGACAGGGGCCCTTTGTGGTGCCACATGGTCCCGCAATGTGGTTTCTATACGGTTGAGGGCCTGGACTATGGTCCCCATAGCGGTAGCGATATTCCTGAGTTCATTGCTGAACCCCATGTAGCGTTCCTCCTGCTGTGCCTGGATCTCGGTGAACCTGGCCAGTACCGTCGCCATCATCTCCTGGGAGTGATGGTATGCTCCCATGATGGTGGTGAGGGCCTCTTGGAGAGTCGGTTCCCTGGGCCTGTCCTCCCCCCCCCTGTCGCACATCAGCCCTCCCAGTTGCCCTGTTTCCCCGGGCCTCTGTCCCCTGGACGGTGTGCCCACTACCACTGCCCCCAGGTCCCTGTTGTTGTTGGGGTGTTGGGTCAGCCTGGGTGCCCTGTAGTGGTGGACACACCGCTGATTGACCTGTCCTGGAGACAGAGGCATGGGCCCGCTGGGTGGGAGCTGTGCTTGTGTTCCCAGAGGGGGTTGGGTCTGCTGTGGCCTGTGTCTGTGTGTGGGGAACCGACTGTCCAGAGGTCCCCGATGGTCCGGGCTGGTCATCAGGTTCTAGGTCGACAGAGCTGCTGTCCTCGCTGGGGGCCTGTTCTGGGGGTGGGATGGACAAATCTGGACCCTCCGTGGCGGTGTGTTGGTGTTCGGGCCCTGCAGGGGTAAAGGAGTATGGTTATTGTTTCGGTGTGTGCCATGGCGTGCATTTTGAGTGCCCTTGGCCCCCAGTGCTGGCATTCCCTTGTGCGAGGTGTTGTGAGGGTGTTGGGGGGGAGGGGTGTATGGGTATGTGCAATGGTCATGCTTTGGTGGTGGCTGTCTATGGTTTGTGTTGGCATTCAGGGATTGGTGTTGTTTAGGGTGGGTTGTGCTGGTGAGACATTGGCAGGGAGGTTGTGTGCTGGGGGGTTGAGATCGGGGGTGAGGGGGGGGGTTGGCATGCTGGTGGTTGGGGGGGGGTGAAGTAGTTGAGATTCGACTTACCAGAGTCCATTCCTCCGTGCACTCCAGCGAGGCCATCAGGATGCAGGATGTTTACCACCTCTTGCTCCCATGCTGTGAATTGGGGTGGAGTGGGTGGGGGTCCGCCGCCAGTCTTCTGCACAGCGATGTTGTGTTGCGACACCATCGAGCGCACCTTCCCCCGTAGGTCGTTCCATCGCTTTCGGATATCTTCCCAATTTCTGGGATGCTGTCCCACAGCGTTGACCCTGTCTACGATCCTTTGCCATAGCTCAGCCTTCCTTGCTATAGTGGTGTGCTGCACCTGTGTGCCGAAGAGCTGGGGCTCAACCCTTATAATTTCCTCCACCATGACCCTGAGTTCTTGGTCCGAGAACCTGGGGTGTCTTTGGGGTGCCATGGGCTGGTGTGGATGAGGTGTGGGGTGGTGTTTGTGGTGATGTGCGTGGTGATATGTGGTGATGTGTGCGTAGATGTGGTGTGGGTGATGAAGTTGGGTTCCTGTGTGTGTTGGGGTTTTCTATCGCTGTGCTCGCTCTCTCTATCTCTCGCCTTCTCTCCGATTTCCAACTAGTGGGGGTTTGTGGGTGATGTGGGTGTGTGTTTTATAGTTGATTGGATGTGTGGGAGTGTTGTTTGTATGTGTGTCAGGTGTGTGTATTTCAAATTGTCCAATGTGGCTGTGTTTTGGAGCTGTGTGTGTATTTTGAGCGCGGCGGTGTGTACCGCCAATGGAATACCGCGGTTGAAAGACCGCCGCGTGGATTCGTGGGTCAGAATGGCATGGGCGTGTTTGTGTTGGCGTGACGGTGGAGGTTTGGTCATCTCCAGTTTTCCGCGGCCCGCTGATAGGCGGCCTTCCTTGGATGTCGGATTGTTGGCGGTTTCACAGTTGGTGGTCAGAATGACCGTGGCGGTTTACCGCGGCTTCTGACCGGCAGTAAGGACCTTTTACCGCCGAGGTCAGAATAACCCCCTTTATCTCCATCAGAGGAAATGTATCCTATCATAGAAAAGGAGGTGTTGGCTTGTGCATGGGAGTTAGAATATTTTTGTGGGTTTGTGTGTGGGAAGACTGTCACTAAATAATGCGATCATAAACCCCTTATCAAGTTACTAATGTGTGAAGGAAGTGTGTCCGCTTCCGTGGGTATTGCGAGGTTGTCCATGAGAATGAAGGTTTAAATGTACTGCATGGTGTAAGTACCTGGTAAGTGTAATTGTTGTGCTGACTGTTTGTCTAGGATGCATTGCCTTTTAGAAAGATGTGAGGAGGACCAATGGAATGATTTTAAAATTGCATTGATACAAGATTCTGGCAAACCTGTCATCCAGAAAGAGTATTGGGAGAGAGAAATGGAAAAAGATGTAGTCTTGCAATTAGTTTTGAAGTATTTACTGGAAGGATGGTCTAAGAGGAATCAATTATCTGAGTTGTGTAGACATTTTTGGGAGGTGAGGTAGGAATTGTCTGTGGATAGGGATATCATTGTCAGAGGTAAAAATATTATTCCTTCTTGTGGGTTGCGGGAAGCAATTTTGGAACTTTGTCATGAAGGGCATTTTGGTATTGTCAGGACCAAATCTGTTGTTAAGGATTTGTTTTGGTGGCCAGGGATTGACCAGGCAACAGAGAAGTTTGTTAGAGGTTGTGAAGTATGCTTTACAGCTGATAAAAGGTCTGCCCACACTAAGACCACCCATGGATCAAAAGCTCTTACCTAAGCAACCTTGGGAGTGTGTGGCAATGGATTTGTTTGGTTCTGTAGGGGAGTCGCAAGAATATGTAATTGTTTTAATGGATTTGTTCTTTAAGTGGCCCGTGTTGGACATAGTGGAGAGGGCAGACACTGCTACAGTTTTGGAATTTTTGGACAGGACGTTCTGGTTGGAAGGAATTCCTGCTGTCCTGTTGAGTGACAACAGAGTTCAATTTGTTTCTAATACTGCTAAGACATATTTTGAGAGAGTAGGTATAAAACATAAAATTACTTCCTCGTATAATCCTAGTGGAAATAGTACCATAGAAAGATTCAACAGAGTAATCAAAGAGGTTATTCAGAGTGCCATGAAGCAATGGTGTGACTGGCACACTGCTGTACGGAAGGCAGTCTGGGCATACAGGATTATGGAGAGTGATACCACAGTATTGTGCCATTTTGTGATAATGAGAGGACGGAAGCCAATATGTAAATTTAGTCCTGCATGGTTATTGAATGCTGGAGTTCAACATTGGTCTCCTGACGTAGTTAGGAACTGTTTAGAAAAAACACAAGAAAAAATGAAGTTTTTTTGTGACAAGACACATAGGGGGTCATTACAACCCTGGCGGTCCAAGATAGGGGATTACGAGTCCCCGTACCGCCAGCCTTTTCCTGGCGGTTTGAACTGCCAGGAAAAGGCTGGCGGTACGGGGAGTCGCGGGGCCCCGTGCAGCTTTTCACTGTCTGCATAGCAGACAGTAAAAAGCGCAACGGGTGCAACTGCACCCGTCGCACGGCCGCAACACCACCGGCTCCATTTGGAGCCAGCTCCTGTGTTGCGGCCGAGATCCCCGCTGAGCCGGCGGGTGGAAACCAGGGAGTGCGGCTGCATTGGAGGCCACCCGGCGGTCAGATCTTGGAGGGCCATGGTGTTAAACCTCTCAGAATTGAAGTGGGTGATAGGGTTCGGATAAAAAAACCTTTTAGAGTTAGAAAAGGGGAGAGTCAGTATTTTGAACCTGCACAGGTAATAGAAGTCTTGCATAATGCTGTTAGACTGGGGAATAGCAAGGTGTGGAATTTTAAACATGTTGCCTTCCATTCAGTTGGAAAGGAGATGGATGGCAGTGTAGTAAATGGGAGAGAGATGATGGGTAGAAGAAAGAGCTCAGATTGGTTGGAGGATGATGGGGAACCGGCGGATAGATGGAATGAGAGCGATAGTACTACTGGTACTAGCCGTGAGGGTAGTTTTAGTAAGTGTGATGATAATTCAAGGGGAAGTGGACAAGAACCTGATCATGTGGAATTGAATGGCGGAAAGAGGAAAGTAACACCTCCTGGTTGGTTAAAAGATTTTATAGTGGGGTACACCTCAGAAATTCAAGGTCCAGTACAGTAACTTGATTTCACTTTTTGTCGTGTTTTATTGTTTATTAGGGTGATGGGTGTTCTTTAGGGTTTATGTTGATTGTCTTAGTTCTTAGTTACCTTGATTGTGTTAGTTTATGTAGGTTGAAGGGTGTGTAAGGAATATTGAATTTTCATTGTTTTTAAAAGGGGAAGATGTGTGTGTGTTACTTATGGTTGGGGTATGACATACACAGGTTCTGCATTCCTTATGACATACGGAGGCTCTACTTGTGACAGTTGGAGACTCGGTGTCTAAGGAGTGTGGTGCCCTGTTTCCTGTACCAGTGTACTTTGAGAATAAAAATAAATTACATGCACCTTATGTCTTGTGTTCATTGCGAGGATCAAAGACTTCAACAGTTTCTTTACATTAAGGGTAACATCCTGTATGTTTTAAGCAAGTATGCTTATTGAAAGTTAGATATGGGTGAGCTCATATAGGGAGAATGGTTCTTTGTGCATTGAGTGGACCATTTAGGATGACCTCCTTTATCCCTTTCTTGAAGGCAACACAGTAGGTTGCTTCTTGCAGTGCTTGGGTGTATGTCGTTCCAGAATCTTGATGCAACACTAGATAAGGATTGGCTGAGAGTTTTTTTGTTTGTTTCTTGAATGATGGAATTTCTAGAGCAGGCATTTGTTTCAAGCACAGGGAAGTGTAAAGCAGTGCTAACACATTACACCTCCTTGCAAAAACTGCATCGCCTCTGGAGATGAGAAATTAGATGCAACTCTACTTTTGCTGTCCTGTGGGTGCTCCCACAGCATGTGTGCAGAACTATCATCTGCCTCCTTGTCTTTGCTCCTAACACCAGTTTTGGATGATCAAGATATATATATATACTAGAAGAAAACAGCGGTTACAGGGACATTATAGTTAGGAAACATAATTTAAAAAAATATATAAATTCACTTAAAACATTAAAGGTTACAGGGACATTATAGATAGGTTCACATTTTAAACATATAAACCCATGAAAGTTCACTTGTTAGAGTTATCTCAAGTAACTATAACTTGTGCACTAAGGTAACTATAACTCACACCCTTGCCATGCACTGCTAAATACCCCACAAATTACAGCACTCATTACATCTTTGATGACATCATTAATAATAGCAATGTAATGTTTGCAGTAACGTTTTTGACAAAAATACTGTGTATGGCTGGGTGCGAGTTGTAGTTACCTTAGGGCATGAGTTACAGTTACTTGGGATAACTACAACTATACCAGGTGAATTTCTATGGTATTGTGTGTTTAAAATGTGAGCCTAAAAAGAATGTCCCTGTGATCTTTGTATTTTTATGTGACTATATTTATATTCATATATAAAATCAACATATTGCTTTTGTGTTGAACAAATATTACACCCGTGTTTCCGCAAAATACATATGACTCATAGATGTTTGGACACAAAAGTATGTATTAACAGTTATATGAAGAGCAATATTTTTAGATGGCTGAGTAAGATAGCACTCAGTGCTGGGACCAGCTGATTTGGAGAAAGCAAGCCGAGCACATGCAAACTTCCATCCTTTTTAAGTCAGCTAATTTAGGTTCATATTTATGGCTTGGTTTGCATAGCTCTGGCACCATGCAGCGTGGTGCAAGTGCGAAGCAAACCTTAAGTGAGATTTAAGAAGCCACACTAGGCTAGCATGCTTGGCCCTGCTTGGCTTCATAAATCTTGAGTAATGTAACGCAGTGCAGGAGGCGTTTCCATGGGTGTTGTGTGGGTGTTCCCACGCAACAGCCATGGATTTTGTGAAACTGGGAATGCGCCAAAAAGATATGCCTCCCAAGGAGAGGCTTAACGGGGAGAAATATCTTTATTTCTCCCGGTTGTTTCCTTTTTCTATGTGTGCTGCATTATACAGCACATATAGTAAAGCCCCTAAGGACTGTTATTGGCTAGGAAGGTGTCACTTCCTGCACAAAAACAATCCTGTGTGTGGTGCAGCAGAGAATTGGCTGCTGCCTTGTCATCATTAACATGAAACATATGTACTCCTGCCAAACAATAACTGTGTGATTTAACCATCATTTAATGTGAAAGTGGTGCACTCGAATATAGTACTGCAATGTGTTATCCACAGTGGTGTGAAAAAAACATATATTGTGTGCCCTGCCATTATTTACTTCACTGTAACTCTTGAGCCACTGTATCTATTATCTTTACTTTATTTCCACGAAATTGCATCTAAAATCATAACAATTTATATATTGCGTGCACTTATGTTTGGAGGCTCACTTTTAAAGTTGTAATTCTCCAATAGAGTTAAATACGTGTTAACAATTTCATTTCATTTTACTAATTGTAACACAATGTTAATGTTAGAGAGTGTAATAGACACATATTAATGTAAAATTAACCATGTATATAATATAATGTGGAATTAAATGTGACTTTTTTCAATAAACCTTTTAACGTTTTATGAATAACAGAATGACAATGGAGTTAATCTTTCAATTGGCATACAATATTACAGTTTATACGGCAATAGTAAGATAGTACACACTTATGCATAGTAGTGTTTGTAACAGAATTACCAACTTGTGATTCAAAGACAAACCTTTATCCCAGTAGGGATGTGTTTTATATCCAATCCGTTTTCTTGGTCCCTCCCCACAAACTATAGAGATCCCACCCCTCCTCCTTGTGTCTGCTTCGTATAGATGGCCGAGTCATTACAATAAACGAGTATGTGTGTACCCGGGGAATTTCTAGAATCCTCTGGGTAGCCAGGAGGGACCAGATCACATATCATCTGTCCTTCTGTCAGGGTGGATTATGGCATCTGTAGCCCCTATCCCACGCCCATTTACTGCATCTTGTATGTCAATTAGCATGGCCACCGATGCCCTTAGATCTTCTAATTTTTCATCTGTACGGATGTGTCACATGCACTCTTCCTCAGCTCCAGCCCATTCTAGGACATCACACAGCCAGGTCATGATACTTGGGAGTGCTGATCTGAGCCATTCTATAGCAGTGCGTCTCTTTGCCAATACCATTCCTAGAAGAAGAAATCGGTGACAGATGTTTCTTAGTAGGGAAGGAAGCAGACAAAGCAATATCTGATGTATTTCTGGCTACACATCCTAGCATGTTGCTTTATTCAGACTATCAAGAACTGTCTGCCGAAAAGGGGTTAAAGATTGACATGTCCAAACCATATGTAAAAAGTCTGTGGGGTTAAAATTACATTATGGACAATTCTTCAAGCGGGGTGTATAAATTGTGTGAAGTGTTTTTGGTGTAAGGTATATCTGATTGTGAAAATTATATTGAATGAGCTTGAAGCGTGAGCTGGAGCCGACCTTCTTTACTCCTTTGTGTACCTTTCCAATTCTTTGGGTGTTAGGGGTCACTCCAAGAGCCTTTCCCATTGAGCCTGAACTGCCAGGGTCATCTGTGGCTGGTCTTCTCTGAAGGCTTGATATAGGTGACTGATCAGGTGACGTCTCTGGGCCATCTCTAATAAATTTCGGAAAGAATGGCCAGATTTCATGTGCTGTACTGGAGATTTTCATATATTGTAAATATTGTCCCTCTCTCAGGGAGAAGGCATCTATGGCATCTCTTCTGGTTATTAAGTGCTGTTCTATATATAGATCTCCCATAACCTCGCATCCTCCACTCCTCCACCTCTGCACCAACATGGAGTCGGTGATACGGAGGAAGGGCTGCACCACCCACAGGGGCATACCCTGCGTATATGGAGCTCGACAAAGCACCCCGCAGACCACTTCCTCCCACACCTGTGCCACTAGGCAGACAACATAGGGGGTTGCTGAGGCACTTGGCCACCGGACATCATGAGCACCTGCAGGTTTTTGTCTCCATAGGTGCCACAGAGAAGCTTTTTCTCCTAATTATTGGCATCAATGAATTGCATGCTGCAGCTGAGATGCCATGTAATAAAGCTCTAAACATGAGACTTCCAGGCCCCCCTTATTCCATGGCCTTTGCAGGGTGGCAAGCCTGACCTGCCTGTATCCAAAACCCCACAGCAGATCAACGATCAAGCTATCCAGCATTCGAAAATAGGAGTAAAGGATCGCATTAAGCGTGTTCTGTAGGGTATATAAACATCGAGGTACTATTATAATTTTTACAAGAGCTATTTTACCTAGAAGGGATAGTGACAACTTTCTCCAAAACTGAATCAAGGTCTGCAACCTCTCTATCACCCGTTCCAGGTTCTGCTCATGGTATGTCGGGGTCCTGTGTATTAATTGTATACCCAGGTATAAAGTGGCCGTTAGTGCTCACGGAACCCTCACCCAGGGCAAGTCATCATCTGGTTTAGTCGCCATCTGCCCCAGAGGGAAGAGCTTAGATGTATCTGGATTAACATGCAGCCCCAAGACCTCTCCAAATGCTCGGGGAAGATTGAGGAGGATAGACACTGAATAGAGTGGTTGACACAGAGATATCAGCAGATCATCAGCATACAGGGAGACCAATGGTTGGTCTCTCCCAACAATATTACCCATGGTCCCATCACCCGTTGCAGCAACTCCATCAAAGGTTCCATGGCGATGGCAAAAAGAAGTGGTGACGGGGGCAGCCCAGCCATATGCCCCTCTCTAGTCACACAGGATCCGATACTGCACACAAGCATATGTATTAGTGTAAAGAAGACAAACCAATCAATAAAACCCAGGCCCGGACCCATCATCTTCAGCACATACCAGAGGGACGTCCAGTTCAGAGACTCAAATGCTTGAGCTATATCCGATAGCGCCAGCGTCTAATCATCGGTCTGAAGTTTCGAAGCATGATATACAAGTGTTAGACGGCATAGGTTATGTAGAGTACTGCATCGTGGAATAAACCCCAATTGGTCAGTATGTATTAGTGTGGTCAGATGGGGTAGTAGCCTGGCTGCCAACACCCCACTGAGGGTTTTTATATCGAAATTTAATAGCACTATGGGATGGTAGGCCATAATGGAGACAGGGTCCCGACCCGGATTGGGTATCATCATCACCACCACCAATGCCTCCCGCATAGAATTGGGGGGAGAGCCACTAGCTGGGGCCTCATTGTATACCTCTAATAGCCTCTCTGAGGAAGTTTGCATAATTCTGGTAGAATTCAGCCAGGAGCCCATTGCTGACTGGTGTTTTCCCAGGTTTAAGATTCATAATCACTGTGACAGTCTCTTATTTAGAGATCCGGGAGTCTAAAGATTTCCTATGGTTTGGGGGGGGGAATCATTGTAGGCTTATCTCAGCCATTAGCTCTTCTAGGTTCCCAGGTTGCAGTTGTGTCTGTTCGATGTATACACCTTTAAGGTGATCATGGAACACCCCGTTAATTGCTCGTTGTGTATAAACCCCGGCACCTTCGGGCGTATGTAATAATCAGGAGACTCTTGGCATAGCAGGTGGACCAAAAGGGCCCCTGTCGTATCCCCGTCTCTGTGCAATCGTTGTCTATGGGTTTTATAATTGTGTTTCTCCAGCCTACACAAGTTTCTAGCAGGTCGGTTCGCATTTTGCGCCAGTCGTTCATCTTGCTGGGGTCTGTTGGGAGAGTTTCTTCTAATCTCCCTAAATCCTACTCCCACATGACTATATCCCATTCTAGATGTTGCCGGACCACATAGGATGTTGTGAGACATACCCCACTTACGACCACTTTCATCGCCACCCAATTAAGGGGTTTGTAACTCGCCAATCCCCAGTTCTCTTCAAAGTAATTTGTCAGTGCATCTCATACCATTTGATCAGAAAAGGCCTCCGCCCTAAGTCACCATAACGGCACGCACGGGCGGTTAGGTGTGCTCCCCAGAGTTAGTAACAGTGGGGAGCGGTCACAAATATATTGTGTCAGATAAGATACGTCAGTGACGTTTGAGGACAGTTCGTGAGAAAGAAAGCAACAGCATAAGTGACTAATTGTGTTCGTCCCCAGCGTGTAACAGGAGTAAATAATTTTTTCAGCGTGTCTTTCACGCCAGATGACATGTAGGTATGGGCCCTGCAATGTAGCTTGGAACGTTGCAGTAAGTCTGGGTTTTGTGGACAATCGAGGGGGGCTTTGATCCATCCTACCATCCATAATACAGTTACAATCCCCTGCTAACAATATGGCAGCATTCAAAAATAGAGCTGCTAATGCCAGTTCCTCTGGGAAAAAGTCTGTGCAATCTACATTGGGAGTGTAGACATTAATTAGGCATAATTCACAACCATCTCAACTACCATGAAAGATTACGTAGCGGCCCTCCAGATCAACAATATGGTTGTAGTGTTGGAATGGTACTCCGGGGGCCACCCAAATAAGAACTCCCAGGGCATATCCTTAGTAGGATGTGGCATATATGCTACCTCTCCACCACTTATGGATGCTGGGAATGCAGAACCCCCACACATGTGTTTCTTGAAGCAAGGTGACAGATACTCTGTAGCTTCTTAAGTATGCATGTATGCGCCAATGCTTTTCATAAGAGGCAATCCTTCTGACTTTCCATGTAATACGTTTTGTGAGGGTTTCAGCCATTAGGTATATGTAATCCTCATTCCCTCCATCTTCCTCCAGGGATATCCCATGCACACTTCCCACACATGGATCTCCCCAATCTCAAACCAAGACTACACAACAGCAGTGGTAATGTTTCAAGCAATGGATAAACAACAAAAACAACCTCCAATCCCAACTACGCCCTGCCCACGGTCTGTGATGCAAACCCTTCTCATCGTACATAACTTGAGTCAGAAGTCAGCAAGTCCCACTCCATACCACCCCTACTAAACTTAAAAAAGCAATAGAAACAGTGAAACTTGTACTGCGCAAGATGGAAGTGCAATGCGAAGGAAGCAAGGCCATAGCTCTCACCCCTCTATTCGCTTCTACTGACCCTTTATATAGGGGTGTCTCCACCATGTCTGCACAGCCCTGTAGCAGAGTTATAGGGAAACAGGAGGTGTATATGCGCACATTCTTCTAGGCATATTTCTTTTAGCATCACCCGAGGTCCCAATGTAGACCCCGCTGGGTCCAGTCTATTTGCATGATTAGACGTTATCACTCAAGTCTCAGTTCTTCATATAGCCCCAGCGCTGCGGCGTTCCAGCACCCATCATCCTGAGGTGCTTCCCTTCTCAATTAATCCCTTCTCAGGAGATCTAATCGTCTGCTCTCGTATGTTCGTCTTGTAGGTCCTGGGCTCTTCTCCCGAGTCAGGTACTATATCTGTCGCTCTCAGAGTGCCATCCGGGCACACTAGTATTTTTCCAGTTTCTCTTTCAGCCTCTTGACTCTTACATCGACCGCGACCACACCAGGGGTGGGTGGCACAGCGGTGTGCTCTGTTGAATGGACACCATTTGGGTTCAGTCCTGGGTGGATCCACAGCCTCTTAAGTCGAGCCATTCATTGGCTTCCATGGCTGTAAAGAAAAAGAGGACGTTCTCTTCATCTTCGACCTGCAGCTTTGCTGGGAACATGAGACTACATTTCAGATTAAGATCCCAGAGGCATCTCTTAACCGATAGGAAGGTCTTCCTCTTTTCTTGCACTCTCTGAGTATAATCAAGGTGAATGAAAATGGGGTGACTTTCCAACATTAGTGGCCCCTTTGTGTGTGTAGTATGACGGGTGGAGTCTCTGCCACGAAAATTAAATAGATGAACAATAATTGCTCTTGGTGAGGCCCCCGTTGGTGTGGTGGGACAAGGTTTCTGTGGGTGTATTCAATTGTGAAGAATTTGGATAGCCTTCTGGCTTGCAAAACGGAAATAATCCAGTCCTCCAAGAAGAGTTCAGTTGAATGACCCTCCGCCCTCTCTGGGAGTCCCACAAATCATAGGTTATACCTGCGCAAACTTCCTTCCGAGTCTTTCAGTCTATCATCTAGACGCGCTGACTGCTGTTGTAGGTGGACCACGCTATGTCTAAGGGGGTTATTACAACTTTGGAGGAGGTGTTAACCCGTCCCAAAAGTGACAGTAAAGTGACGGATATACCACCAGCCGTATTACGAGTTCCATAGGATATAATGGACTCGTAATACGGCTGGTGGTATATCCGTCACTTTACCGTCACTTTTGGGACGGATTAACACCTCCTCCAAAGTTGTAATAACCCCCTAAGCGTCTTGCCCTCCTGCTGTGAGGTGCCTACATTTTGTTCTGTAGATGTTTCAATATCTGTTACCTTGCTCAACTCTGCTTGAAGTAATTTAACATCTATAACAACGGAGTCAATATTGTGTGCCAGTTCATCACACGAGGTGTTAATCACTGAAGTCCTCTTCATTATGTGCCTCTATCCCTGAGCGCACGTTCTCTGCTTGCGACTGCTCCACCGAGGGAGCCGAGTGTGTGTATCCCAATATCTTGCTGGCCTGGGTGTGTTTAGTCCCTTTGTCTTTCACCATACTGGACCCCACCGCTTCCCGTGTCACACCCCTTCAGGGGCAAATGCAATTGATCCTGGAGAAATCCAGATTGTGTTTTTTTTACCCCAACAACAAAAGGTGTCACATGCAGTGTCAGCCCATGATACAGTTCAGCGCCTACCTCTTCTATGAGTCAGGCCTTGTGGGTCTTTTCCCTCACTCCCACACCCGACACAAGCACGTCTAAGAGTGGGGCCCACCAGCTCAGTCCCCAGCGGCCCGTGCAGGTTTCTGTCCATCCCTCATGCTGCGGTCCGGCTCTGCTATATACAAGTCCCCGGTCTCTCACCTGGTGCAGGGGCGAAGTACACTGCTCTTTGGTGCGGTAGGCAGCATAGGCCAGTCCTGCACCGACACCCATCAACATCTTCAGCTCAGGGTGGGTGCGGTCTCATACAGCCCAGGCACAGGACACTGCAAGCTCACCCCCTGTCTTAGGATATGCAGAGCCCCAAGCAGGCAGGGGAGCACCGCTTCTCACAGCAGCAAGAATCAGAGCCACTGAGCACCAGCCACTCCACTCCCAAGATAAGTGTGGCTTCTGAACCCACACTCATCCTCCTCCTCACCTCTGGGCAGGATTGTCCCCACAGCGACAGGGGCCCTCTATTCACCGTTGCCTCTCGCATACCAGGGCCACACAATAAAGCAGACAGAAAGCCAAATCGCGGGTCCTGGTCCTCTGAGCCAGCGCTGTGCCCAGAGCAAGATGGCAGCTGTCCCCGTATTCAGGCTGTAGCGGTGATATTCGCCTTGTGTACACCGTAATTAGGGGGAACATAATGTCTTTATGTGGTGCTGCAATTCCACACCATGTTCCCAAATGAAGTTAGGGGATGTAGCGTGTAGCAGGATGTTGCAGGATTAGGCAGGATCAGGCAGATGGTGGTGGGAGCGTGGAAAAACGTGTCTAATTGGCAATCTTGTGCGGCCACGCCCCCTGGAATTAAATGTGCCTTTGCTTAATGTTAACCACATTAGGCCTGAGAATTTCTTAACGTGAGGAGCTGTTTTCCTGTTTTCCGGCTAATGTGTCATTCCATTTTAGGTATCTTTCCACAAAATGTTGGGTTGGAAATAGATGGACTATGGGTTTACACATAGAGAGCTTGAGAACCTCGAGAACGGTACACAGAGAGATTGAAAATGTGATTACTATTCCTATTCATACATGTTGCAAATACTGTTCAGGAGACCAAGGACAATGACGCTCCCAAACTTGTTGTGGGACCTAAGCTTGCTGGTACAAGTTTCCAGTGAGAAGAAGAGGGAAACCAAACATGTGATGGCCTACCCAGTGGGTGCTGCCCATAGGATTAATTGCAGTGTTACCTAGGGCTTTCACTGATTGATTGAGAGGCAGATTCCCCTGGACTTTGAGAAGTACAGACCTCTGGCACTTTCCTCACCCTTGCCCCATGCTTTGCTGAGTGTGGCTTAGGCTTACACTTGCCTCCAAAGACGACTCTTGACAAAGCTTCTGAAATGCTGACACCCTTCTTTTTCTCATATGCCCTTTTCCAAGTTCTTTTGTATTTTTCCAAATTCTTTTGTCTTATATTTTGGTCCCCACTTTTACCCTGCGGTACTCTAGTTAGATTCTCTTTTTGATAGGCTTAGGTTTAGGAAACTTGCCCACATTGTTCCTCATTTAACTTAGTTGGATTTTCTTTGATTTACACTAATGTGTAAGAGAAATGATCAGCAATTATTTTGAGAGCATCAGCTCTTACAGCTAATCTTGTGTATTGTGGCTACAGAGTGTTTGGTTTGTCACATGTTGACTAGATTCATTTTTTTAATGTGATTTGGCTACCCGTCGGTAATATTATGTTTGTAGAGTATTTTCCTGAGATTTGTGTACATTAACCTGAGTGTTAATTTGTAATAAAACCTTTAACTCTATATCCGATTTGGGTTTTTATTGCGTGACCAAGTTGGTTACACTGTAACTTTAATGTTGATTGGCAAATTGTTTTGAATGTCTTATTCTTCCCCCGCACAAACTTGAAGATCATTGATCTGGAATTAGAGCATGCGGAAAAGGCTCCAGCAAAGTTGGAAGCAAAGGACGCTTCAGTCTGGAGGAAGGGAGATAGAGTGCACCCTCATGAAACTGTCCAAACCCAGTCAAAAGGTTGACCCCATGGTTCGGTTTCATTCATGAAGTGAATGTGAGATAGGTCAGAAAATATAGCTCCAAACCATTTTTTAAGTGATTGATTACCCTGAACTTTTAGTGGAGCAGACAAAAGTTGTTGTTGAACAATCACTTGCATTATTTTGCACTTAGGTGTGAGTGAGAGAGTTTCAGAGAGAGAAATTGTAAAGGAGGGTGAGCTTCTCGAAGGAGCAAGATTGACTTCATGATGTGCAGTACTGGCATAGGTCAGGTGGTGTAAAGTCACACTGGTATTGGTGGACTACATCACAGAGGGTCACGCTGGGATTGGTTGTAAATGCTAAACTGAGAATTGTGGGTGAAGGATCACTTCCTGATTCATTCACGATTGTGAATTATTGAAACTTGATTAGAAAATGAAATTATTTGAAGCACTGAGAAGTTTTATGATGGGAGATGCATTTATACCAGTTAGAGAGGGAGTCAAGGCTCATCCCGAAGGTATGCCACATCATCATGTAATGTAGAATGTAGGTCTTCATGTGTGTTTTTGGCTTGAACAATGGCTTAAGATCACTGAGAAAGAGGGTCCCACGTGACATTTCCACAGCATGGAACACACAATTTGAGAATTATTGAGTACCTGAGACGAATATTATATGAGATGAAACCACCACCTAGACCTGCGCAATTTGAAGCACTTAATACATGGGAACACATAGCACATCAGAGATAAATATGAAGGGAAAGTTAGAATAGAGATGAGAACTTGTGCACATGCTAGATGGGATAAGCAACAGAAAGGTTGGAAAGCAGACATAATTGAGGGCACTATATTATATCCTGCTTTAACTAGTGAAGAAGAGGGAAAAGCTAAAACGAGAGAAAAGACAATGAAAGAAGTGGCTAAGGAGACTGAAAATAAGGATGAATGTGAAGAGGATTTGGATGATGATTTCATAAGTGAGTTTCTGCTGAGTCCTCCATTCTCATACAATGTAGTCCAAAGAGGGGGAATCACACACTAAATAGGTACACTGTTCCAAGAAAAATAAATCTAGGGGAACATGAATGTTCAGGAGCAAGTGCCCTCACACATCCAAATGGATGTCATGGTTCTTCAACGGGTTGCTCCTCGTCAGACTGGCACTGCAATATCTGACGGGCTCCCTGTTCGGGGGCTCTTTGCTGGAGATCTTTTTATAAGTGGCTGCCGTTGTGATAAACAATCATTAGATAATCGTAGAGGTCAGGCACTCATTCTGGCAGGAGAGTGAAAAGTTAAAATTAGTTCTTAGTCCCACAAGAATCAGCACTATTTAATGTGTCAGAAGGTAAGGGCTAAGACCAAGATTAAAAACACAAGGAAAGTGGATAATGAGGATTCATGCTCAACCACTTTCTAACTAAGCATGGAGATCTGGGAAATTATCACCTATCCCCCAAGACATGGTCAACATGTTTCGCGTATGGTGGTCTATACAGATCCCATAACGCTTCTTCAGGACCAGCGATTAATATAACTTCTCCTGACTCATAATAAGTTAAGGAAAAATAGATAAGTAAAATACAAAACTACTTTGTGTATGTGTAAAGAAATTACAGTCACTTACATTCTAGTAAACTGTCTGTCAAAAATAATGAACAAAAAGGTCACCCTAGAAAACAAAATATACAATCAGCATACACGGTTAATGATCAAAACACCCGTGGTAAACCAGTGAGAAAAAGGGGTGGTAGCCCATAGTGTACAGAAACAAGCAGAATCATATGCTTACCATCCCTCATCATTGGGGGGCGGGGGGCCTTGGGAAGTAGCATGCCACAAAGGGTCACTACTAATAAAAATTGAAGTATAACACATTGAATCAAGAGACTGAATCTTGTTATATTCTAACCAATACAATACAGTGTGGAGTTCACCAATCTACAATGATAAATGCGTGAAAACACTATTGTGTTACTATGTCCAGTCGCCTAAATGGCTCACCTAATTTGGATGCAGGTGAACTTCACAAAAAGTCGGTAAAGAAATCTGTCTACATACACAGTACCTATTTCAGTGTATTGCCTGTACATTAATAAGCAGTGGTTAATTTCACCAAAATCCATGTTCTGACCACCAATATCAGAGGGGTCTACAGTCTATAACCAAGCGAGCCCGCTATTCCATTTAACTAAAAAAAACGTCAAATCATTAGCTTCAGGGGAGCCCACAATCTGTAGGATTCCCCAGAGCGTAAACTGAAAGGGTCGCACCTCCGTGCAAAAACCATTGGAATGCCGATGAGGAAAATAGACCACTTACTTCCTTAGTGACAGTCGCGGTCCAAATCACCTACCCTTGGCGTGCTCTCCCATAATAATGAAGACCGGGAGTGCAAGGCTCGTATTTCAGTCGACGCGACGCGGGGACAACGTTCTTCTGCGTCACGTGAGACAATTCTACAGAAAAGATAAAAAATGGACTGGCCTAGACTACAGTCAGTCATGATTCGTAGAAATAAAGGAGGGGCAAACAAATAGGAAATACTGGCGGCCATATTAGAGTAACTAACTCAGTGCTAACTGATAAGTATATGGTACTGAGACAATTCTGCAGAAAACACTGAAAAATGGACTGGCCATAGCTATGGTCAGTTATGAATCATTGTAATCAAAAGGGGGGCAGTCAAATAGGAAACACTAGCGGCCATATAGGAATAACTGACTCAATGATAGCCGATAAGTATAATATGTTACCCTGTGAGCAGTCGGCTAATAAAAAATCTGTGGAGACCTATAAATTCCTCTATTATAGTGAGGCCTGACGTATAACAGGTAATGGGGAAATTGAATGTCAAGGAGATGGCATGTGCCCCTAAATAGTATAGGGACTATGTATAACCAGTCAGGTTGTCAAAGCAGCAGGTTACATGGAACCATATTGATTGAATTCACATGGGGAAGAATCGCAAGACCCATCCATTTCGTCTGAATAAAACTATCGGGACAGCATACCCATGGAATGTCGTCGTTCAATCCATTGATATTCGTATGGAGCTTGAACACCCAACGTTGTTTGAGTCTGAACAGTGAGTGTGAGGAGTCATTTATGAATCTAGGGGATTCCAAGACCACCCAACGTAAGTCGTCAGGACTGTGAGGTGCCTCTAGGAAATGGGCACATAATTTCGTGGTGACACGTCCACACCTAATGTTGCTCCTATGTTCATTGATCCGTATTTTGATGGGTCTGGAAGTCATCTTGGGAGACCGTGCACTGGACCATTAACCTCCCTATCCCTCTTATTGTTGATAGAAGGAGGGCATCTGAGACATTGGGAAATGACACCTTTGACACACCAACTGCATCTGAATAACTGAACCTGTAGAACAAAATTGAAATCAGACAAGAGGGGACATGTGGATGACAGCTCCTCAGAGTTCAAATGCTTTATCTGCTCCAGACGTATTGACTGTTGCTGTGACAATAGGTCCTGTGGTTCCATGATATGGTCCAGGTGCAACAGGGAATAATACACATACATTGTCTGTCTCGACTGTTCCTTTATCAAGCAATGTCCCTGATATTGGCAATTTAGGACATTCGGCAATAAGGAGACAAGAATGACCCTCACACATTTTGCAGACCTAGATTGGACAGCAAGTCAGATGATATTTTTACCTGATGCAGGGGTTCCTCAGGGATCCTCACCATTTTTTGTGTCCAGATCAAATCCCACTCCAAATGATGGTTGCAGAGCTCCCAAAAGGACAATACATTTTAATGTGCCACATCCTGTAATGTCTGCTGCAAATACCTCAGGGAATACCAATTCCAACACAACTTGAGAATAGATATTATTAAATAGCTCAGCAGAAATTAAGGGACTTACCTTGCAAGAACTAGATGATTGGCTTGAAAGCCTTGATGCCCCAGATGAAACCAGACATTCAGGGTTGAGTAGGAGAATCTTCCGAACCCCAGAGGGAGAGAAGACACTAGATGTACCTAAATTGAAATTGTAATTAAATTAAATGAAACCAAGAACTCATGATTTAGCCCTATTAGACACTTAACGTAATGATGAGTTACTATTCATGTGCAAAGACAACATGAGATGTGAAGGACAGACTTCTGAGAGAGTAACTGATTTGCAACAAAGATATGGAGTGAATTTGGAAAAGTCAAAAGCTTTACAGAGAAGCTATCAACTGAGTTTTAGTGATCGAGATTTTCAAATATCAGACCTCCAGGAGTGATGTTGCAAATTGCAGAATTGATTAGCTACGTTTGACAATGGAATGAGCTAGATAGATGGGAAAGTAGATGGGTGAAGAAGAAGGAGTCAACACGAAAGGTGAGGATAGATCTGCCTCTGGTTGCAGCAGATGAGAGTGAGGAAGAGGTACAAATGATTTCTATGAAAGATCTTCCCGGTGGATGTTATGTTCATGTATCCTGCAGACAAGGTGATATTGCAGCATTCACAAATGATTTCCCATAAGTTGAGGGAGAAACGTGTGGAATGGCACAGACAAGTCTAGTGATTTGTGAAGCTTTCAAATGTTTTCTGGGAAGATTTGAATATATTGATTGACATTGTTGTTCTGAGTGATTTGTGGGCTAATTGGAAGTTGGCTGTTGATTGGCCTGAAAAGGAACCCATGAGGCATTCATCGACTAAAGCTCTGTCTCCATTTATGATGAAAAAGTACCTTCAGGTGATTTCCATTTTAAAGACAAAAGTCTCCACTGAAGATATTGATTGGCTCAGAATTGACAGAGCAACTTGGGAATCTAAAGAGTCGATCCGTTCTTCCTATGAGAGATTTACAGGTGTTCATTCATTTCAGTGATACAGAGACAAAAGAGGCAAAAGACATGGGGCATTTTGTGTTCAGATTTGTACAAGGGTTGAAGCCAGAAGTGAACAACTTGATCCTGCAGCACTTGATTTGTTGGCAGAATGAGCTGATTGATGACATTTTGAGATATGCTCAGTATTGTGCAGACAAATATGAGTTGAAATAGAAAAAGTTGAAAGAGAATCTGATGATAATGCAGATGAAAGCTGCACAAAGGAGTCAGAATCCTCAGTTTGTTGGAAATGTTGGTGGAATGCAGGGAGTTCCTATGATGCAAGGAGGTAATGGTTTTCAGCAGCAAGGTAGAGGGCGAGGTGTTCCAATTGCACGAATGTAAGAGTGGTTGTGATGACTTTGAAAAGGATGAATCATTGTCATATCTGTGGGAAATTGGACTATTGGAAGAGGGAATGTCGCTTTAATTCAGAAAATGTGTCAAATGTGTAGAATCAGATACAGAATGGTGGATTTGTGCAGACAGAGGGAAATAATCAGGTTTAGCTACAACATGTGCAAAGACAGCAAATGCTCAATTTTAATGCATCCCACAGTCAGGCAATGCATTTCCACAAGCCCAGATGCTCCAACAACAGAATGCAAATGTTCCTAGGTCAAATCAGAACCAGATCTGAAATGTGCACACTAATCCTTTTACGAATCAGAGTATGTCCCAACAATACCCCATGATCCAGATGGATGACGAGTACCATTCAGATCAATCCCAATGATGGTGCCTTAGAGGAGAGGAGGAATGTGCATTTGGCGCATCCATATAGGTAGACCAGAGTGGTCCATACATTGATGGTAACGTGAATGGCCACCCCATGTCATTTTTGGTTGACACAGGTGCTATCTGCTCTGCTGTGAGAACAGCAGAGGTTCCTAACTTGACTCTCTTGGGATAGATGATCTAAGTTGTAGGAGTTGCAAATAAGCAATTGACAAGCCCTGTCTCAGAAGCTGTACCTGTAAAAACAGGGTCCTTTGAAGAGAACCACCAATTTGTAGTGTGCGATTCTAGTCCGGTGGGTCTGCTTGGATGCGACCTCTTATGTAAGCTCAATTATTCTATCTACTGCACTCCAAGAAGCATAGAGTTACAGACTCATGATTAGGATGTGCCATTCAAACTTGTGAATCAAACCCCAATTGTCACATTTTACCCAATGGGGACATGTAACGATTTACCCGCAAACTTGAAACATAGAGTGTCACCTGAACACTGGGACTTTTCAGGAAAAGAGATAGGTCTCATCAACGGTGTTGAGCCTGTCAGGATAACGGAAAGCCACATACTAAATATCCAAGGACCCTACAGTACAACATGACCACGGAAACTATTGCAGGGATCACTCCAGTGATCGAATACATGATTGAGTGGGGAATTTTGAAAGAGGTAATGGGAAGTCCATGTAACTCTGCCATTGTGGGACTGCAAAAGCCCAATGGAAAATACTGCATTTTCCTGAATTTGAGAAAGATTAAGGAGACTGTACTTCCTTGTTGTCCTGTGGTACTGGATCCAGCAATTATTTTTTTTCATATTCCATGTGAAGCTGAGTGGCTCACTGTGATTGAGCATTTTGCTCCAAACCATTGCATGGGAAAGCCAATTCCATTTCACATTTCAGTTTGGCAATCATGTTTTGGCATGGTGCCAAGCCCACATGTGTCTGCCCACAGTCCGCCATCTTTAACCAGATCTTGAAAAATAATCTGGAATCTCTTGAAATGCCCTAATATTTAGTTCTGATAGAATATATTGACAACCTGTTGGTGCATTCAAACATGCAAGAAGCCTGCAAGCGAGAAACAATTTCCCTGTTGAACCACTTAGCTGAGAATGGACATAAAGGCCTTCATTACAGCACCTAGCAGTTGGTGTTAAAGCGGCGGTAATACCGCCAACAGGCCGGCAGTAAATAAATTGGGATTTGGACCATGGCGGTTACCGCCATCCAAAACCGCCACTTTAACACACCGACCGCCAGGGTGGTAACAGCCGCTGGGCTGGAGACTTCGGTCTCCAGCCCGGCAACCGCCACAATCCTACCCTTGGGATTACGACCCGGCCTACCTCCATGGGTTTCGTGCCAAACATACTGCCACGAAAACCATGGCGGTAGGCACTATCAGTCCCAGGGAATCCCTTCCCTGGCACTGATAGGGGTCTCCCCCTGCTCCCCCCCTCCCCCTCCCCATTGTCCTTCCCCACCCTGCCCTCCAGCTCCTCCCCTGCACACTCACCCATATACACACATGCACACATGCATAGCCACCACCACCCATGCATGCTCAAATACATACCCACACACCGCAACACACACCAACATACATTGTCACACCCATGCATTCACAACACACAACACTCACAATCACTCATTCACACATGCATCCTACACGACTCACACCCGCATGCAGGTATACCAATACATACACGCACCCCCCCCCCCACATACACACAACACCCCCCATCCTCCTCTCCGGTCGGAGAACCCGACTCACCTGCTTGCAGGGGGTCCTCCGGCTGGAGACCATCCGCGGTGCTGCTGTCAGCAGCAGCATCCATCTGCAAAACACCGCCAGGCCGTATCCTTGCTCCTGATACGGTCGGTGGTATTTTGCCGGTGTGGCAGTGCTGCTGTCAGCAACGCCGCCTTACTGCCGTCTGCCGCCATGACCGTCGGCGGTGTTCTGCCAGCATTCTGGCGGAACACCGTCGGCGGTCATGATACCGGTAGACAGCTGGTAGCCACGTCGGCGGTATGTTGGTGGCCGTCACTGTGGCGGTAGGCGGTCGATACCACCAATGTTGAAATGAGGGCCAAAGTGTCGACAACTAAATTGCAGTAATGTAAGAGAGAAGTTTTGTACCTTGGACATCACACAGAGAAAAGTGCGAGGAAGGTGCCACAAGAGAGACTCTCAGCAATTCTGAAAATGTCTCCACCTACCACTGTAAAGGAAGTCAGGATACTGTTGGTGAGGTTGGCTACTGTCGTTAGTGGGTTCCCAACTTTTTCCTTTTGGCCAAGCCTTTTCAGAGGCTGACACACAAAGATGTGTCTGAGCCAGCACCATTGGATGACAACTACATGTGTACCTTCTCAGTGTTGAGAGAAAGTCTCTGTCATGCCCCTGCTCTGGGAATGCCTGATTACAATAAGTGTTTTAATTTGTAATGCAGTGAGAGGGAGGGATAAATTCTCTCAGTACTGACTCAGTTACACGGAAATGCTCACAGGCCTGTTGCCTACTTTCCTGCCATACTTGACCCTGTGGCTTCAGCGTCGATTGTCTGTCTGAAAGCTGTGGCTTCAATGGATGTCAGTATTGAACAGTGCAAAAGCATTGCTATGGGTTGTCCTTTGGTTGTTTTTGTTCCCCACTCAAGAGTTTTGTTGACCAAGACCAAGTCTCAGCATCTGATCAGCAATAGGATAACCCGATACGTGCAGGTGATATTGACTGCTCCTAACATTAACCTAAACACTGTACAATTCTAAATCCTGCCAGACTTTTGCCCATATCTGTGAAAGAAGTAAATGATGAGGATGATATTGAGCATGACTGTCTTGGATGTAACTGAACTCTGCACCAAGCTGAGACCTGACATACAAGATACGCCAATTGCCAAGTCTGATTATGTGACGTTTGTTGATGGCTCCTGTTTGAGAGACCATAAAGGAAACTTGAGGGCTTCCTAGGCAGTCTGTACCATCTGAGGGATGGTTGAAGCCTGCTGGATTCTAGGAGTCTTTTTCACACAAATGGCTGAATTGATTGCTCTCAACAGAGCATACTGTGTTTCAGACCAGCCAAAGGTGACTATTTACACCAATAGTCAGTATGGGTTTAGTGTTGTTCATGATGTTGTACAGTTGTGGCCACAGGGAACATTTATGACCTCCTCTGGTACACCTATCTATAATGGAGACAAAGTGTATGAATTGTTAAATGCATTACAGTTGCCTGACCAGATTGCTGTGGTGAAATATTCTGCCCACCTTCATGGAACAAATTACATCACTGTCGGTCATAAATATGCAGACAAGATAGCCAGATATTCTGCTCTAAATGCCTGTGTGTTTAATGGTGATTACCTGAATGAGGGAACAGATAAGACAAAATACATTCTCTTTTTCACTGCATCAGATACATGGCAAGGAAGTTAAGAGGTTGCAGGGTGAAGTGCTAGAAACAGAACAGCAAGGTTGGATTAGGGCAGGATGTGTGAAAAGCTATGGGAATGGTATTTGGGTTCCAAGTGACGACAGAACTGTTGCCAGATAGTTTGTTACCACCTATGGCAAGGCATTACCATGGTCCAGTTCATGTGGAACATAATGTAAGGTGAGATTGTTTTAGTGGATATGCCTCAACCCCAGATTTAGGCTGATGGCTGAAGCTTTGTGTCACAGGTGTTTTACATGTCAAGAGATGAATGTAGGAAAACAAACTGCAGTAACACTGAGTCACATAGGGGGTTCAGGAGGTCCTTTAGCATAATGCAGCATGTTTTTAATGAGCTTCCTGTGTGCAGTGGATTAATACATATTTTGGTCATGTATGCATTTTCTCTTGTTGGATTGAGGCTTACTCTACTAGGAGAAATGACAGCCTCACGGTGGCAAAGTTGTTGAGAGAGCCCATATCACATTTCGGATTCCCCACTTCTCTGGAATCAGAATTCACTTCAATAGTGAGGTCCTGAAATTTCTGTGTGTAGCACTGCAGCATTGTGATTCTAGTCAGGTGAGTCTGCTTGGGCGTGGCTTAATTGCAGCTGGAGACCAGAAACAACTGTAAATGTTGAGCAAGTGAATTGGACTCTGAAATCCTGATTGGTTAGTTTGTGCTTCCACTTCATTGAGATGGCCTGATGCATTGCCTCTAATGTTGATGAGTCTTCAGAATATTCCTAATGGGGCATGCCATGAGATTACCAGCAGTGCCTGAAACTGTTCTTGTGAACATTACAGATTATGTTGTACTTGATTACTACAAAGGTCTGGCTGATGTGGTTCGTTCTGTGTCTCACAAGTTGGAGAAGCAACAGCTCAGCTGCAGCAAGAGCAAGCCCATGCCTTTAGTTCCCGGAGACTGGGTTATGGTGAAAAAGCATGTTCAAAAGCCTTGTTTGGAGACTCTGTGGAAAGGCCCTTACCAGATTATCTTGATCTCCACAACTGCTATATAGTGTCCCTAATTGGATCCAATTAGCACATATTTATAGAGTTCTGTGCTTCCTTGATAATACAGTAGCACATGCCCCTGAAGGGCCGGTTACAGTGAGACGAAGGGAGCAGGTAAGTTAAGCTGTTGGGGATGAGCAAGCAACTGAAACAGCACTTGAACAGTCTGGGGGGTGGGGGCAGATTCAACAGGAGAAGCTGATACAGAAAGGTAGTTTATAGAGGTGTTGACTACCCAAAACTCAGAGGCTGATGAAGGACATAATGCCGTAGCAAAACAAGTTCTTTCTGGAGAGCAGTGGTCAAAAGAGCAGACTGTGCCTAAGGTGAGAATTTCAAAAACTATTCCTGAAGAGAATGAGGAGTCTGGCCAAAGTGAAAGCGATAAAGAAGGGCCAGTAGTCCAGTGATCAAAAACAGCAAGAGTCCCCCGTTAAAGGTAGTCCACATCTGAAAGGACATATTTTGCTGCAAATGACAAGGAGAGAGAATTTGGAGTCTTTTGCTTTAACAATTTGAATACAGCTGACCCTCCTTGAGCTGATCATTGTGGTGGAACTGAACTTTGAAACGTTTTTGCACTTGATTGACTGAGACATTATATCCTGGATGGGATTATCAGTGAGTTCAAATCATACATTTATTAGAGACATTTGAGAACATTGTAGAGACTTAAGAAGACATTGGAACTAACTTTCGACTTTGCTGAGACATATTAACTTGCGATTGCTTTGCTGAACTAAGAGACTGAAAGAGACTATAGCCATTGCTACTGCTACTTTTTATTAAACGGTCTAAGTTGAGAGAAGCTAAGGAGCTTAGAAACACAATAGTAAATGTAGATACATGAGTGTAGGAGTGTTAATTGTGTCAGCCACATAATGATGATTATATTGCTTATAGGGTGAAGCTTACCTACCTGTTGGAGTGTGAGTGTAGCGGCGTGGATAGAATAGAACCAGGTCAGGAAATTAGTGCTTTAAGGTGACTTTATTCTATAATTTTCAGAAGACTCTCCTTGGCTATACAGTTTAATATGTCCAAGTCCCAGCAGTTCTTCTTTTAAGATCCTCTCTGTTTCTCTTCCCAAGTGTCCCTCCGGATGCAAGCCTCTGGCGTCTCCGTTCGGGTGAAAGGTCGGCGATGTGGACAGCAGGCGAAGCAAAACGGGGAAAAGAAAGGGAAAGGTAAGTCTCGGGATTATGGAGCTTGGGTCGCGGTTAGTAAGGGAAGGGTACGGTGAGGTGGTAGGGGTCTTGGCGTTACACCCGTCCTATGTGTGCTTTATTTGCCCAGGTTGTGCTCTCCCTTGTGCAGTGTCTATTCCAATTTTACTCTAGTTTGTCCCCAGATCCAACAAGCCAGAAGAAGAAGAGAAAAGAAAAAAACTGCATAAATAAAGAAATCTTAATCAGTTGTCAAAGGGTCTGTTGTTTTCACAGTCCCCTTCCTCCCCTTTTGCGTGGTGTGCAGTGGGTTAACGGGGTGGTGCCCCAAGTTTTTCTTTTGTGTCATTTTCCCTTTAAATCAGGGCAAAGAAAATAAGGGAGGAATTATGAAGACGGAAAGGGAAGAATTGAAGAAAGAAGAAAGAGGAAAAAAAATAGAAACTATTGAAAGAACGCTCTTGCAACTCGATGTGAGCCTGTTCTTTCAGTATTACGCCTCCATTCCTCGTGGGGTCATCCCCTTTTTACCCCTTTCCTCCTCCCGCTCACTCCTCCCTTCCCAAAAGTGCCTGATACCCAGTCTGCAGGCACAAACGTACCTGCCTTAGCCACGCCCCTCCAGGGACGTGGCAGTCTGTGTGCCTCCCGGGGCTTCTGTTGCCCACGTTGCGGTATCCTCCTGGCTTGCGCTGTCGAAGTCCGGTGTCTTCTCTCTCTCCGTCCTCCTGCGGCTCTTCTTCTTCCTTTCTTGACGCGGCGTGCGTCATTAGTCCCTCTTTTGTCTTGAGGGAAACCCGAACTTCCGGGTTTCCCGAGACTTCCTTTTCTGGGTTTCCGGGGTGACGAGCGCGGTCCCCCCGGGGCACCTCTCCTTCAGGTTCTCCTGTTGTGGTGTAGCCGGGGAGGGAACCACCCGGTTTCACATCCCTTCCCTAGCGAGGGACTGTTGGAGTTCCAGACGATGGGATATTGGGACAGATAATCAGCCGTACACTGTTGTTCTCCTGGGATGTTTTGCACCTGAAAAGAAAAGGGTTGAAGTTCCATGAACCAACGGAGGATGCGGGAATTGGTGTTCTTGTGCTGGGACAACCAAGTAAGGGGAGCATGGTCGGTATACAAAGTAAAGGGGTGCCCTAGAAGGTAGTATTGAAGGTATTGATTGCCCATTTGATGGCCAAGCATTCCCTTTCAATGAAAGGATACCGCTGTTCTCGGGGTAGGAGTTTCTGACTGATAAACACAATGGGGTGACTGTTGTCTGAGTCGTCCTTCTGAAAGAGTACAGCCCCTATATCCACATCAGAAGCGTCGGTCTGGAGATGGAGAGGCTTTGAAAAATCAGGGCAGCGCAGTACAGGTCGGTGGTGAGACATCGTTTTAGGGTATAATTACTATGTAGCTGAGCTGGGGTTAAGGTTGATATCCTTGCTGGCGGACCCTTCCGTAACAGATCAGTCAGTGGGACAGCTAGGGTGGAGTAATTGGGTATGAATTTCCTATAACATCCTACTAGTCCGAGGAAAGAGCGGAGTTCCCTTTTGGTGGAAGGGACATGTACTTGTAGGATATCTTCTAACTTGTTTCTCTGAGGCCTAGTGTGTCCCTGTCCTATGTGATACCCGAGAAACGCCATGTCATTGTAAGCAAGGTGACATTTGGTGCGGTTGGCCGTGAGGCCGGCATCATATAGCAAGTGGAATACTTTATCGAGGTGTATGAGGTGATCCTCCCAGGATTCACTGTAGACCACAATGTCATCTAAATAGGCACCAGCATATCCATAATGAGGTCTCAAAAGCTGGTCCATAAGTCTCTGAAAGGTGGCGGGGGCCCCGTGTAGTTCGAATGGGAGTATGGTGAAATGGTACAGACCCGAAGGCGTGGAGAAGGCTGTTTTCTCCCGATCTTCACGGGCCAATGGTATTTGCCAGTATCCCTTGGTCAGGTCCAAAGTGGACAAGTAATGGGCTTTACCTAATTTCTCTAATAATTCGTCCACCCGAGGGATAGGGTAGATGTTGAAATAAGATATTGCGTTTAGCTGTCTAAAATCAATACAAAACCAGACCGAGCCATCTGGTTTTGGCACTAGGACGATTGGGGAACACCACAGACTTACAGACGGTTTGATTACTCCTATCTTTAATATTCGCTCTACCTCTTGCTCTACTAAGTGTTTCTGAGCTTCTGGGATACGGTATGGTTGAAGACGCACTACCTTTCCAGCTGGTGTTCTAATATGGTGTTGTGTTGGACCAGTTCTTCCAGGTTTTGAAGAGAAGAATCTTTTGTGTTGTTGGAGTAGGGTATTGAGTTGTATTCGCTGGTGGGGCCGTAAAGAAGAACTGACCTGGGGTTTGCCATGCTCCGGACTTTGTGTAGTAGGGCACAGCTCTATTTCTAAGGTTTGGTTGGGGTCACCAGGAACCCCGTGGATACTGTCGACTGTGTTGTTTCGGGGTCTTCCCATTTTTTTAACAGATTGATATGATAAATTTGTGTCTTTCTAGAATCTGGCGACAGCTCAACTTGATAAGTAACAGGGGTGACTGCCTTCACTACCCTATGTGGGCCCTGCCATTTAGCAAGCAGTTTATTGTCTGAACTAGGGATCAGGATGAGGACCTGGTCACCTGGTTGTAGCTGCCTTAACTTTGTACCTCGATCATAATAGTGTTTCTGTTTTTCTTGGACCTTCTCCATATGTGTGCTGACATCTTCCCAGACTGTCTGTAGTTGGGATTTTAGTTGCTGTGCAGATAGAATAGAACCAGGTCAAGGAATGAGTGCTTTAAGGTGACTTTATTCTAGAATTTTCAGAAGACTCTTCTTGGCTATACAGTTTATTATGTCCAAGTCTCAACAGTTCTTATTTTAAGATCCTCTCTGGTTCTCTTCTCAGGCGTCCCTCCGGATGCAAGCCTCTGGCGTCTCCGCTCGGGTGAAAGGTCGGTGATGTGGACAGCAGGCAAAGCAAAATGGGGAAAAGAAAGGGAAAGGTAAGTCTCGGGATTAGGGATTTTGGGTTGCGGTTAGTAAGGGAAGGGTGCGGTGAGGTGGTGGGGTCTTGGGGTTACACCCGTCCTAAGTCTGCTTTATTTGCCCAGGCTGTGCTCCCCCTTGCGCAGTGTATATTCCAATTTTACTCTAGTTTGTTCCCAGATCCAACAAGCCAGAAGAAGAAGAGAAAAGAAAAAAAAACTGCATAAATAAAAAAATCTTAATCTGTTGTCGAAGGGTCTGTTGTTTTCACAGTCCCCTTCCTCCCCTTTTGCGTGGTGTGCAGTGAGTTAACGGGGTGGTGCCTCAAGTTTTTCTTTTGTGTCGTTTTCCCTTTAAATAACGGCGAAGAAAATAAGGTTGGAATTATGAAGACGGAAAGGGAAGAATCGAAGAAAGAAGAAAGGGGGAAAAAAATAGAAACTATTAAAAGAACACTCTTGCAACTTGATGAGAGCCTCTTCTTTCAGTATTACGCCTCCATTCCTCGTGGGGTCATCCCCTTTTCACCCCTTTCCTCCTCCCGCTCCCTCCTCACTTCCCAAAAGGGCCCGATACCCAGTCTGCAGGCACGAACGTACCTACCTTAGCCACGCCTCTCCAGGGACGTGGCGGTCTGTGTGCCTCCCAGGGCTTCTGTTGCCAACGTCGCGGTATCCTCCTGGCTCGTGCTGTCGAAGTCCGGTGTCTTTTCTCTCTCCGTCCTCCTGCGGCTCTTCTTCCTTTCTCGACGGGCGCGCGTCATAAGTCCCTCTTTTGTCTTGAGGGAAACCCGAACTTCTGGGTTTCCCAGAACTTCCTCTTCTGGGGTGACGAGCGCGGTCCCCCCGGGGCACCATAGCTGGGAGGGAGCCACCCAGTTACACTACCCTACAGGAGTAATAGATTTATTAGATTGTAGGTCTACACATGCTCCTCAAACATCACCACTCATAGACAAGAGGCTATCTGGAATAGATGAGAGAGAATTATATGTAGATGCTTCTAGAGGACACTATGGGGGTCATTCCGACCCCGGCGGTCTTGGCGGGAGCACCGCCAACAGGCTGGCGGTGCCCCGCAGGGCATTCTGACAGTGGCGGTTTGGCCTCGGTCAGAACAGGAAAACCGGCGGTGTCCCGCCGGTTTTCCGATGCCCTGAGGAATCCCCCATGGCGGCGCAGCTTGCTGCGCCTCCATGGGGGATTCCGACCCCCTCACCGCCATCCTGTTCCTGGCGGTTCCGACCGCCAGGAACACGATGGCGGTGAGGGGTGTCGTGGGGCCCCTGGGGGCCCCTGCAGTGCCCATGCCAATGGCATGGGCACTGCAGGGGCCCCCGTAAGCGGGCCCCACATAGAATTTCAGTGTCTGCATTGCAGACACTGAAATTCGCGACGGGTGCAACTGCACCCGTCGCACCCTTCCCACTACGCCGGCTCCATTCGGAGCCGGCGTCCTCGTGGGAAGGGGTTTCCCGCTGGGCTGGCTGGCGGCCTTCTGGCGGTCACCCACCAGCCCAGCGGGAAACACAGAATGGCCGCCGCGGTCTTTTGACCGCGGTGCGGTCATTCGGCGGTTCCCGCCAGGCGGGCGGCTCCCGCTGCCCGCCGGGGTCTGAATGACCCCCTATACATTGAATGCTTATTCAAAATCATTTTATCAGTATGTTGAAGCTATGTATGCTAGGGATTGCTGTGTTTATATGCAATTACCTGCATCACGTGCTGAGGGAATTACCTATCATCATCTTCCCTTGACATATGGAGTTACCTGTAGTTTGTTACTGAGCCTATTCTATGGGAAATGTCATTTTCAATATTATTATGCAAATAAGGATTTGTTTTTCTCCAAAGTTCTTGTGCAGAAGCATTTGAATAGACAAATTGATTCTAAAAATGTTGAGCTAGTGGGACATTTCTTTAGGCCCATTACCTTATGCACACCAGCACAACCTGACATGTTCCTATCAGATGTAGAAAATAAATCCATAGATTCAGTAGAAGATAAAAGGCAAGATCTATTGGCTAAGGCAATTAATAATACAAAAGTTCCACAGTGGGCTAGAGAACAAAGTGACCACAGGTTAGTGGGAAAAGTGGCAGTATTAGCTTTGGATTGGTAACATAAAGGGAAATTATATATTTTCATTAAAAAATCCACAACTGATACAACTTTTGTAGGGAATAGTGAATGTGACCATACATTCAAGGTTAGAAGAAATTGTGGGAAGAATGTTTTTTAAAGGTTACCCAAGAGATGTATGAACATGCTATATGGAGAATGATTTATTACATGAGATAAATAAAGGACACAACTTTAGAATAGCATAGAAGAATAGGGGGAGGTGCTACTGCTAGTGAAATTGTTGGAGACATTTCTAGTGCACTGATCCAATCTGTAGGAGTGATACTTAACTCACACAAGATTAGAAAGCTTTCCACAGTACTTGATACATTGTCTACCAGGTCTGCCAGTACAGCCGGAGGATTTCTGGTTATAGATACAGAAATGGTTGCTATTAGATCAATGGTTTTACCAAACAGATTTGCTTTGGACGTCCTTCTCGTGAAAGAGGGCCGAGTCTGTCAGATGTTAAGAGTTCAACAGTGTTGTACCTACATTCCTGACAACAGTAAAGAGCTGAAGAAATACATTAAGAACATCATTAAATTTGAAAAGTGAGCTGAAGGAACTAGAAGCCTCCAGTGCCTACGAAGCAGTAGGAAATTTACTTTCAACTATTGGAAAATGGTTTGGACATTCAGAGAGTGGAATAATTGGTAGCATCTTGAGACCATTGATGATAATTCCCTTGTGTGCCTTAGTTATATTTGCCTCTTTTAATGTATACAAGAGAGTGCAGAGGAAGAGAGGAGAAAGGGAGAGAAGGAAGGAAGAGATAGAACCCGAGAACAGACGGAACATCTATTACAGTGACATGAAACAGTTAGAGGAGTACAGAAGATCTTTCCTGAATCAACCTCTGAGATTTGAATTTGTCCCTCTGATTAGGAGATATAGATTTTATTACAAACACGTAAGCTCCTATTATGCTAACTTCTCTTGCTTTAATTTGAACAGCAGCCAAGATAAACTACAAATCCCAGCAAACCCAGCTGGGGAACTACTGAAATATGTCATACAGTGGGTAACCAATCAGAGTCACAGATGAGTATAAACATATTGGCTGAGAGCAACAAGTCCTCTTTTCTTGCTGCTCGCAGTCAAGATAAGTACTATCTTTCTACTCATGTGTTTATATCCCCTTACTATGTTTATTTGGTGTTTCTTTCTTACATGGTTTTCATTGTGCATTTCCATTATTATAGCTTCCTCTTTAATACCCTTTCTCTGCTCGGGTTCCGTTTCATGGCTCTCTTAGTGCCGTATTATAGCTTTCTTATCGCGTCCCCAATGTTCTAAATTGAACGCCTGGGGCGCGCGCTGTGCACGGCAGCGTTTGTTTGTCAAACGCGAGCCGGCACAGCTTCTGACAGCGTCTTCTCTCAACGCGCGTCAGATCTGCTGTGTGCTTTCAACTCGCTTTATTGCGGTCACGCTTTATTAGCGCTACCGCTTTCAAAGAAACATCAACTTGTAATCGGTGAGCTTTCCTCCGGCCTAACTGTTCCCTCAGCTGTTTTCTTCCTGTTGGCCTCAATTCAATTAGCGCATACAGCCGTTTTTTCAGGCTTCCTTCTGCCAGACACCCTAGATAATATTTCTTGGTTTTCTCTGACGGCGGAATTAATTAATTAACCCTTGCTTGAGGGTACTCATATTCATACTTTAAATTCTTAAAGAATTTACTAAAATATTAGAAATTTCCCCTTTTACAATGGAAAATTATTCTGAAGACGAAGAGGCTCAACAGTTTAAAGAGGATTTAGATTCCTTTATTCAAGACTCTGTCCAGAAAGCGGTCTCCTCCTCAATTTCTGATTTTTCCAAGACATTTGAAGCCTCTGTCAAATGATTACTATCTACTGCTACCCCTTCCAAGGCCATGAAAAGAAAGACAGACAATGTCGATGTTAATTCTGACTCTCCGTCAAAAAATCTATCTAACCAACCGTCTACCTCCAATATTTCCTTTCCCATACAAATCACTAATCTGGGAGATACAGATGACGAAATGGGTGATTCCGACACGGATAAAGACACGGATAAGGATGATCCAGACATAATGATCTGGTCAGGGCCTGTGGAGAAGAGGCGTAAAACTTCTCTAAATATATTGGGAGAGTCTTCTAAAACCAAACCAAAAAGTACCTTATTGGATTTTGCGGGTCAACCGATGTTTGATCCATCCCTTATCCGTCACCCTAATTCCACTGAATGGACTCCCTGTGATCATGTCTCCGAATATGTTTTAAAAAATCTACGACAACCTTTAGATAAATTAGTACGCAGCAGACTCAAATCTGAGTGTCCCAGACCCTCCCTCCCCAATAACATCACTAATACCCCTGTCATTGATCCTAATATGATAATGTTTTTTACTAAATTTGAGAAAGATAACAAAAAAGGTGTGGACAGAGCCTGGACCAACTGCCAGGACAGGTTGCTTGACCTCTCTGGCCCTCTCACCAGGATTTTGGATTTGGCAGAAGAAGCCAGAAAGGAAGGCAAGAAGGTTGACCCGGTCATCCTTTCCAATTGGGCCCAACGGGCGATTTGCCTACTTAGCAACACAAACGCCTCAGTGGCGCAAGAAAGACGCAAAAGCCTGCTACTCAAAATCGATCCTAAACTGAATACTCTCGCCTCTAAGGAGACGGGTCTGGAAGCCAACGGCTTGCTGTTTGGAGATTCTTTCATTAAAGAACTCAGTAAATATGTACAAACTTTTACTTCCATGGATAAAGCGCAGTCTTCCATGCAAAAGATTTTTCATTCTCGTGTTTTTGGCAGAGCCGGCAAAGGCAAGAGCCGCTTTGCCGGCCGATACACCCAGAGAGGTGCGGTCAACCAGACCAGAGGCTCCACTTCCTATCAACAGGAATACAAGCCACAGTTTTACCCACAAAGGTATTGTTCCTTCAGACGTGGCTTCAGATCCAGAGGCTCACAAGACTCAGGGAAGCTCTCCTCTTTATGGTCCATTGTTGGTGGGAGGCCGGACGGCATTATTCATAACAAACTGGCAGTCTTTAACCGCAGATCCATGGGTCCTGCAGACAGTCTCAGGCTATCATATAGAACTCTATTCAGTTCCTTTTCAACATCATGTTCCAAAACCCCTAATTTTTTCCAAACAACAAGACACTCTTCTCTCTCAAGAGATCCATTCTCTAATTCTCAAGCACGCGATAGAGCCATGTTTCCCTCATCCTTCAGGCTTCACCAGTACGCTATTCTTGGTCCAAAAAAAGAACAAAAAGTTTCGTCCTGTCATAAACCTCAAATTTTTCAACAAATTTGTGGTTTATCACCACTTCAAGATGGAGACTATTCTCCATCTTCGAGATTCGTTATTGACAAACTATTGGATGGTTCGTTTAGACTTACAAGATGCTTATCTCTCCATTCCCGTTCATCACTCCTTCAGGAAATTTCTACAATTCCAATGGAAGGACCAATTTTACCGCTTTAAGTGTCTTCCTTTTGGCCTTTCTTCAGCTCCTTGGTGCTTCACCAAGGTGTTAAAGCCAGTGATAACTCACTTGAGAGCACAAGGGGTCAGAATTATAGTATACTTAGACGACTTCCTAATTCTACACCAGGACAGATCCTTACTCAGGCAACAATTAGACATGTTTGTTTCTCTCCTTCAGAATCTAGGGTTTCTTATAAACAAAGACAAATCCAACCTCATTCCGTCCCAACACATGGAATTTTTGGGGTTTCTCATAGACTCTACCGAAGCTACACTTCATCTTCCGGCTCAAAAGATTTCCCACATAAAAAAGGAAATACACTTGGTTCTCAACAAATCACAGGTTACGATCAAAAGTCTTGCCCGCATAATCGGTCTGTTAGCCTCGTCTATTCAGGCCATATTTCCAGGTCCCCTTCACTATCGAGCGCTTCAGCGACTAAAAATTTGGCATCTCCGAGAAGGCTTTACTTACGAGGATCTAATCCTGTTAGATCACGAATCCCGGATCGAACTCCAATGGTGGCTCGAACACCTAGACGCTTGGAATGGCCGGGCAATATTCTCTACAGCACCAGATCTTGTTTTAGAATCCGATGCAAGCCGGACTGGTTGGGGCGCAAGATGCGCTCAGTTCTCGACTGGAGGTTTATGGTCAAGAGAGGAGTCATCTCTGCACATAAACTGTTTAGAGATTCTTGCAGGTTCCTTTGCGATCCAAACCTTTGCCAAAGACAGGGTAAGTTGTTCTATTCTCCTCCGGATGGACAACCTTTCAGCAGTACGGTATATAAATCACCTCGGAGGTACTCGATCAAAACCCCTCACCGAACTAGCGAAAAGTCTATGGGAATTTTGTCTTCAAAACCAGATTTCCCTACGAGCAGAGTACCTTCCGGGAAATATGAACACAATCACAGATTGGTGCTCTAGATATCTTCAGGACTCCAGCGATTGGCGTCTTCACCCTTCTATCTTCAACAATCTCTCTTCCAAATTCGGTCCCTTCTCTGTCGATCTCTTTGCCTCTCGTTTAAACTCTCAGATCCCTCAATTCTACAGTTGGCGGCCAGACCCTCAGGCTTTGGCCACCAATGCCTTCCAACAGGACTGGTCCAACCAAACCAACTATGCCTTTCCTCCCTTCATAATGATCCCCAGAGTTTTGGCGCAGGTCCGCCGTCAATTCACCAAAGTGCTTTTGATTACCCCCCTCTGGCAGGGTCAGCCTTGGTTCCCTTCAGCTCTCGAATTACTCATAGACCTCCCTGTTCTTCTTCCACTCTTTCCCTCCCTTTTGTTGAATCCTCAAGGACAACCTCACGATTTGATACTCAACCACTCTCTTCAGTTAGTCGCATGGATGGTTTTGGGTCTGCCTGGAGAACCTCAGGAATTTCGCAGGAAGCTGCAAGCTTCATACGTCAAGCCTGGGCTCCCGGCACAACTAAAATTTACAAGTCAGCCTGGTCAATCTGGCATAATTGGTGTCTGGTCAGGGGTGCCGATCCCTCTTCAGCAGATGTAGTCCTAGTTGTTAATTTCTTAGCCTCCCTGGCAGCCCAGGGCAAGGCTTACAGAACAGTCAACATGTACAGGTCCACGATTTCCGCGGAACATGATAGAATCAATAATAAACCCATTGGCGAACATCATCTGATTTGTTGACTACTAAGGGGAGTACCTTTTACGAAACCCCCTTTACCTAAGTACAATTCTATGTGGGATGTTAATGTAATCTTACAGTTTCTTTTATCTCAACCGGCTAATTCCCTTTTATCCCTAAAATTTCTTTCTGCCAAACTAACCATTCTCCTCTGCCTAGTTTCCCTTAAACGTATTTCTGATGTTAGAGCCTTAGATGTGACTTCTGTACAGTATACTCCTCAAGGTGTTTTCTTTCAGGTTCGAAAGAAGAACAAAAACTAACTTAATGTCTGTTTTTTATCCTTATTTCCCTGATCATGCTAATATATGTGTGGGAACTTGTTTGAAAGAATACATTTCAAGAACTAGAGATTTGAGAAGGCCTTCCGAATCTCAACTCCTCGTCTCATTCAGATCCCCTCATAATCCTGTCACTTCCACTACTCTAGCCCGTTGGGTAAAATGGATTATGGACCTGGCCGGTATCAACATCTCCCTTTTTGGGGCCCATTCAACCAGAGGAGCTATGGCTTCCAAAACCTTTTGGGAAGGATTGAGTTTAGACGACATTCTCAAATCAGCTGATTGGTCAAATGTCTCAACCTTTAGAACCTTTTATTGTAAGCCTGTTTCCCATGTGGCTAATTCGGTAATTTCCATGCTTTGAACTAGCATAATAGGAGCCTCCGTGTTTGTAATAAAATGGAGATTTTCTTAGCTTTAGTGAAAGAAAGTCTTGATTTTATTAAACACACGGAGGCGAGTATTATCCCACCACTATTGTTCTTCTGTTTAACCCTCCCTTTTATTCTCAGCAGGTACAGCTACTGCTACCAACCAGACATCCTAAGGTTCCTTCTTCACCCTACCAGGATACTCCGATGGGCATACCTTCCTTGATTAAAAAAAGGACTCTACTTCAAGACCTTTTCATCCCGGATCTTGACCAAAAGACTGTTCATATCGTATATCATTTTGAAGCTTTATTTTCAATTTTATTGGCATGTGCTATTTTACTCTTTATTGTTCCTTTATTCAGAGTGGCTTAACTGCTCTGCAAGAAAAGAGGACTTGTTGCTCTCAGCCAATATGTTTATACTCATCTGTGACTCTGATTGGTTACCCACTGTATGACATATTTCAGTAGTTTCCCAGCTGGGTTTGCTGGGATTTGTAGTTTATCTTGGCTGCTGTTCAAATTAAAGCAAGAGAAGTTAGCATAATACTCGCCTCCGTGTGTTTAATAAAATCCAGACTTTCTTTCACTAAAGCTAAGAAAATCTCCATTATGTGATAGCTTGATTCGCCATCAGAGGGGGGACTGGTGAAGCAGAGTATTTGCTGCTACATGAAACATGTATACTCATGACAGACAGTAACTGTAATTTAACCATCATTTAATGTAAAAGTGTTGCATTTGCATATAATACTGAAGTGTATCCACTGTGGTGTTAGGAAAACATATGTATTGTGTGCCCTGACATTATTAGCTTACATGAGCTATTGTATCTATCATCTTTACTTATTTTTAATGTAATTGCATCTAAAACGATAACAGTTTATGTAATGCGTACACTAATGTTTAAAGGCTCCCATTTAAAATTGTAATTCTCTACTAAAATTAAATACATGTATTAACAATTTCATTTCATTTTGTTAACTGTAGCACAGTATTACTGTGAAAGAGTGTAATTGACATTTATATTAATGGAGAAGTAACCATGTGTATAATGTAATATGGAATTAAATATGCATTTGCTTAATGTTGAACAGACTAGGCCCAAGATTTTCTTAACGTGAGAAGCTGTTTTCCTGTTTTCTGCTAGTTTGGAAATAGATGTACTATTGTTTTACAAATACAGAGTCTCAGCCTCTAGATCGAGAATGTGAAGACTATTCCTAATTATACATGTTGCAAATAATGTTCAGGAGACCAAGGAAAGTGACGTTCACAAGCTTGTCGTGGGACCAAAATCTGCTGGGACAAGTTTACCATGAAAAGAAGATAGAAATATAACACATGATAGACTGATTAGTGGGTGTTACCCAGAGGATTAATAGCCAGATGCATCAAAGGTTTTTACCCATTCTATGTCTATGGGAAAATGTGTTCATACATCTGACCCTAGGACTTTCACTGGTTGACTGAAAGGTAGGTTCCCCTGGAATTTGAATGGGTACAGGCCTCTGTTTTTTCTATGTTTGGCCCATGCTTTGAAGAGTGTGGCTTAGGCTTACACTTCCCCCAGAGCAGACTCATGACCGAGTTTCTGTAATGAAATGCTGAAATGCTGACACCTTTCCTTTTCCCATATGCCTTTTTCCAAATTAATTTTTCTTTTTTCAAATTCTTTTGTGTTATATTTTTGTTCCTCACCTTTACCCTCAGGTACTCGAGTTAGATTCTCTTTTGACAAGCTTAGATTTAGGGGACTTTCCCAAATGTTTCCTCAGTTAACTTAGCTAGATTTCCTTTGACTTGCACTAATGTGTAAGGGAACTAACCAGTGATTATTTTCAGATTATAAGATCCTAATGTTAATATGCTTTATTGTGGGGACAGAGTACTAATAAGATGATTAGTGTTTAGCTGCGTGGCACATTCATGTGTGCATAGCACTGAGTCAACGCATTATAATTGGCCCCGGATGAACCCTGAGAATCCTCTGAGTAATAAGTAATTACTGGGGGAATCAGTACTTCCAGTCTGATCACTCTAGTAATTCCTCATTCTCCCACGCAGGTCCGTCTGGCGATTGTGGCTGCTTACAGCAGTCATTCTCTCTAGGGGAAATATGCCCGCAGCCTCTGTGGACGACTGAATTCCCAATGAGCCAGTAAAATCATAACCAGACTCATTGGGGATTATGGGGCTCTCATCATGAAGGCCTGAGTATGTGGTATTTCTTTTAAACCAGACTCCTTATCAGGGCTGGTGCTGTCACCTGTTCTCCACTCGGCAGGGAACTCCACCCGGGTGCTGGACTCTCCACCTGTCCCCTGTGCAGGCTATTTATTTGGCAGCCCCTAACCGATCAATGAGCTCATCAGCGTGGGGGATGGGGTGCGTGTCAGTCTTAGTGACTTCATTGAGTCCCCGGGAATCTACACAGAACCTGAGTTCTGGAGTGGCACCAGGAGTGGCAGCCTTTGGGACCAAGACCACAGAGATGGCCCACGGGCTACTGTAGAACTCAATTACCCCCAAGAGCTAACATTTTGGATACCTTATCCCTTATGTTGGCCCTAAACTTGTCATTCACTCTGTAAAATCTTATCTTTAACAGGAGGATTGTCCAGGGTGTCCACTTCATGTGTACACAGATGAGTGACACCTGGGACCAAGGAAAAGAGAGAGGCAAACTGCTCCAACACTTAGCGACAGTCCCTCTGTTGCTCTGGGGTTAGGGAGGGGGAGAGGCTCACACCCTCCCCTAAACCATCTTTCTCTTTGGCAGACAGGAGGTCAGGAAGAGGCTCACTCTCTTCCTCAACCCCATCAACTTTTCCCAAGAGCATTGTAACCTCTGTTCTCTCAAAATGAGGCTTGAAGCTATTGACATGTAGGACTCTCAAAGGTTTCCTTGCAGAACAGAAGTTCACCAGATAAATGACATCACTCTTGAGCTCCACTATCTCAAATGGCCCAGTCCACTTATCTTGGAGAGCCCTAGGCTCCACTGGGGCCATCACCCAAACTTTTTGGCCAGGCTGGAACTCAACCAGAGTGGCATTCTAGTCATACCAGCGCTTCATATCTTTCTGGCTTGCTCCCAGGTTCTCTTGGGTGATCTTCCTGAAGCGGACTGTCTAGTTCCTAAAAGTCAGCATGTAACTGAATACATCCTGGGGGGGCTTACTGGAGGCTTTCTCCACGAATTCCCTAACTAGACTTAAAGGTCCCCTGACAGGGTGGCCATAGAGTAACTCAAAAGGGCTAAATCCAAGACCCTTTTGAGGAACATCCCTGTAGGCGAATAGAACGCATGGCAAGCGGTCATCACACTTACGCCTCAAGAGTTCTGACAGGCCCATGATCATGCCTTTCAAGGTGCGGTTGACTCTCTCAAACAGACCGTGGTAAGGAGTGGTGAACTAAAGTCACCCCACACTCCTTCCACGGAGACTTCATATATGTTGATTTGAAGTTGATACCCCTATCAGATACCACCTCCTTGGGGAACTCCATGTGGGCAAAACCACCCATCAAAGCATGTCCCACTTTAGGGGAGGTGATTGACCTCAAAGATATGGCTTCTGGATACAGGGTGGCATGGTCCACCAAGACCAGAGGGAACCTGTTGCCCGTGGCTGTCTTGGAATCCAGAGGCCCTACAATGTCAATACCAACTCTCTCAAAGGGGGTGCTGACAACAGAAGAAGGTTGGAGGGGAACTTTACATTTACCCCCACTCTTCCCACTTGCCTGACAAGTTTGGCAAGACTTACAGTGTGCATCTGAGTGCTTGCACATTTGGGGCCATTAGAAGTGGGTGACAAGCAGTTCAAAAGTCTTGTCCAGCCCAATATGACCAGCTAAAGGCATATCATGAGCCAGAACAAGTAGGAAGGCTCTGAACCACTGGGGAACCACCAGCACATGGGCTGACCCAGGCTCAGCAACCTTAGGCTCACTATATTGGAGGCCGTCCTCCCAGTAGATCAAGTGTGATCCAGACTCCTTGCCAGATGCCTGGTTTGAAGCCTGCTGCTGCAAAGCCTCCAGAGTAGGCGATGTCTTCTGTGCCTCACAGAATGCTTCTCTGGTGTGTCCCCCTTCCTGCTGCCACTGAGTCAGCTCAGTGTGGATTTCAGTCCTTATTCTGCCCACTTCACCTTTCAAGGGCCCAGGGACTGGGTAGGGCACCACTTGGCAGGGCAGGAGTCTCAGCATCGAGTCCAAGTGCTGGCAGAGGAAGTCTTTGATGGCCCTGAGACTTCCAAATAGGAGGCATGCTCAGGTCAAGCCCTTGGAGATTCTTCTCAAGCAGGAATGCACAACAAAGTCCAGTCAATGTCCCCTTTCACAGGCAGAAGCAGCAACTGTAGGCTAGACCAACAAAGCACAGTCACAGGCAGGGGTGGCTCTTCTCCTCCACTCTTCTCCTTGACAGAGGTTCCTCTTGGTTCTAGAAGTGATCTAAAGTCTTGGGTTTGGGGTCCACTACTTATAACCCCTTTATGCCTTTGAAGTAGATAAACCTCAAAGGAAAGTCTCTGTTGTTCACAAGATCCTGCTGTGCTCAGGCCAGGCCCCAGACACATACCAGGGGGTTGGAGAGTGCATTGTGTGAGGGCAGGCACAGCCCATTCAGGTGTACGTGACCACTCCTCCCTCCACTCTAGCTCATCAGGGTATGCAGGCTACACTCCAGTTCCCTTTGTGTCTCTGTCTAGAGTAGAATCACAAACAGCCCACCTGTCAGTCTGATCCAAACAGGGAATCCACAAACAGGCAGAGTCACAGAATGGTTTAAGCAAGAAAATGCCTAATTTCTAAAAGTGGCATTTTAAATCTAACAATCTAAAAAACAACTTCACCAACAGATGTATTTTTAAATTCTGAGTTAAGAGACCCCAAACTCCACATTTCTATCTGCTCTCAAAGAGAAACTGCACTTTAAGGATATTTTAAGGCAGTCCCCTTGTTAACATATGAGAGAGATAGGCCTTGCAACAGTGAAAACTGAATTTGGCAGTATTTCACTACTAGGACATGTAAAACACATCAATACGTGTTCACCTTTACTGCACCCTGTCCACGGACTATCGAGGGCCTACCTTAGGGGTGCCTTACATGTATAAAAAGGGAAGGTTTAGGCCTGGCAAGTGGTGGGTACCAGGTTGAATTGGCAGTTTAAAGCTGCACACACAGACACTGCAGTGGCAGGTCTGGGCCATGTTTACAGGGCTATAATATGTTTGGCACTAACAGTGCTGCAGACCCACTAATAGCTTTTGATTTACCGGCCCTGGGCACCTCTAGTGCACTTTACTTGGGACTTACGAGTAAATCAAATATGCCAATTATGGAAAAGCCAATTACACATACCCTTTAACCGGGAGCACTTGCACTTTAGCACTGGCTAGCAGTGGGAGAGTGCCCAGAGTACGAAAAACAGCAAAAACAGAGTCCAGCACACAGTCAAAACATGGGAAGCAGAGGCAAAAAAAAGACAGGGGAGACCACGCCAAGAATGTCAGGTCTAACATTGCCTCTTCCTTTGACCCCTCTTCAGCGTGAAAATCAGCTCGTTGTATCAGCAGGGGGATTTGGCAATGGGGCTTCTGGAGGGGGTGCACGTCTGTGAGGAGTCACGGGGATTGCAATATTGTGTTGTGTACAATAAGGACTGTCTGTCTAGAGGCTGTGGTCCAGACTGGCAACAATTACTGCAGGACGTGAATATGCTAGTAAAATATGCAGAGAGAGCACCAAAGTGCAAAACGCATTTTTTTTTAATCTTACCAGCACACTTTGGTTTTATTCCTGGGCCTCATACATGCACACATCACATTCTCTGTTAATGAATGCACAGATGCAAATGCGGCACCAAGGCCATCTCACCAAATAATTCCCTCATTTGTATGAAGGCATATCCCCAGTGGCGTAACAAAATATGATGCCCCCCCCCTGCACATTACATGAAGGGGCCTCTCTCCGGACTCACTGAGGAGCTCTGAGGCCGGACTACTATACAGAGGGGACTCCCTGGAGCTCGCCCCTCTCACCGTGGAGGCTGCGGGGGCCTTTGTTACGCCACTGCATACCCTCTTTGTGCAGGTTCCCATTATGGAAACACGTACAGTTGCCAAAAAGCCATTATTTCCGGAAGGTCAAGGGGAAAGGGAGGCTTTTAACACTTCACTCCCATAAAGGGTGAAGCCAGCTATTTTGACTCCAAAACTAAATCTGGCTTAATTCCAAGGTCTTATGGTAAAACTGTACTGGTCCATCTGGCAGTTTGTAATGCATTCGATCGGTATGCAATAAGGAATAATTCAGTCAATATTTGTGAATAAATAAAGCAAACGTATTCGTATCAAACACAATAGAAGAAGAGAACGACCATCTATTCAAGATATTGTGAAATGACAACCTGTTATATTTTATTTTTATATATAGTGTGAACTCGACCCTAACGTTTTGGAGCGCTTTACATGGCATTACCAGATACGTTGCACAACACAAACACCTTCATTTTTGGTAGGCACATTAAGTGGGACAGTAGGAGGTTTGCGCAGAATCACAGGATGACCAGCCGACGCCGAGACTCGAGCCTGGTTCCCTGGGTCTAAGGTCGGCAGCTCTGGCTCTACGCCACATCTTCTCCCCAATCATACAGAAATGCAAATCAATTAATAAATACCGATGCGGTGCTCGGCTGTGCCCATAGTCACCTCTGCGTGACAGGGAAGCCCTGCTCCTTGTTAAGATAATTTGAACTTGTACCAGGGAAGGAGAGTGATGCAGCCGGATCCAAGCTACTGGTAATTTGTCATCCGCACACCGTGCCCTTAGATGGGGGTTAACAATGCTGCTCTGTTTCTACGCGCAAGGGGCTTGGCTCCTGAAGGTCACAGCCCCCACAGTGTGGAGGATAACCCTGCTGCACAATGACAGGGTGATGAATGATTTTTTTAAATAGTTGTACAGGCGATCACAGTATTCATCTGTACAGGAGACCACTGAGCACCATGCTAGTTTGCACACGTGTCCAAGAGTATGTGTACACGCACTCTAGTATGTGCAATGACTCGATGTTCTCACTATACCTGTGCTACCTGCCTGTAAGATCCTATAACTGTTGCTAGGTGATATAATGCTACTTAAAGCAGCGTATTTGTTACCTGCCCAGAGACAATGTTGGCTGTGATATATGCAATCTATGACGCAATTTGGCTAAATGAAATGCTAGTAACTCGAGGGGTCTTGGGAAATGTCATTGAAGTGCGCATTTTGGCAGTGAGCTTTTAAACTTGTGATATTTTGTTGAGCTTGCCAGGATACTATCTTTTGAGGGAACGCTTTTGCATAGCATTGATTGCCAGGGAATGGGTGTTTTATTGTCTTCATCAAATGTGGATATCCATCCATCCGTCCAATCATCCATCCAGCCACCACCCACCCAATAATAGTATGCAGCATTTTTAAAGTGATCACAAATTGAAAAGTCAGTGAAACTAACACAACAAAATGGTTTCAATCAACTGAAAATCTAATAGAGATAATAGCTCTTTTCAATTAATCGGATTCTTTCGTGTTCTCCACATTCTCGAATAATATTCCTGATTTAAAAAACACATACAATTCATCAGCTCGTGTGCGTACTGCTGTTCATTGCGTTTTCCCCATTTGCCACAATTTTAGCGTTTACCCCTTAGTTTTGCATGTCTGTGTGATTCTGAAATGGTCCCATTAAGCACGATTACAAGAGAAATGTGTTCGCTGGAAATAGCAAATGTCAAGCGCGCGGCAGAGGCCCATGCAGAACCAGCTGGTGTAGTAATGACCCTGTCATTGCCTGAGATGGGCTGAAGTATTAATTAGCCACATCCTGCTTCTTGCTGTAGCTATTGTTAGATTGCAGGCAATGCCGCACAACTGAGGTGTGAAAACGCAGCACAGCAGACACAAAGGCAGACAACAAGCTAATCAAACTTGAAACTGATGCGCTGCTGTAATATTAGAAATTATCTGCTAAATTGCATCATGTCCTTTTATTTGCAGTAAAATCTGATTGCATTTGGTCGTCGCGTCTTTGAGTCTCGTAGTTTGGTTTTAGTTGCTGTTAATGAAACCCTCAGTTGTTTTTAATCTGCCTCATGCCAGGCAAAATAAAGTTTGTTCCCAATTCACAAATATTTTCTCTGGATCTAATTGAGAGATGATCATCTGAGACATTGTATTCACAAGACTTTGCATTAGTCATTTTGACATGAATGGCTTCCATACATACCAACAATCTGAGATGCTAGTGGAATCTTTCCAGTGCCCCTATCCAAAGGGGACTGGAAATTGTTTACTCGAACAGTTCCTGGCGATGTGAAAGAATATCCAGTTTAGCTCCATTGTAAACCTATGTGAATTTGGTATTAAAAGACTGGAGCAAATCTAGATGTTCAATTCAACTCCGAATATATTCTCCATAGACATGTTTGTAGAGTGGGATCGAGAGTCCAGTATCTGTTTTGCGTTTGGCCTTTCGTCTGAAATTAGAAGAAAATAGACCTAAAACATGATAAAGCAGAGAAAGTTTTGCACCTTTGTATAAATGAACCAAATAAATTCTGTACCATTTGCGCTGCTTTGTAATGAGGAAGGAGCAAACAGATTTTGCGCCAATCAATGTTACATAATACTTTGCATTTTGTAAAATGCAGAGTCGATTGTTTTTGAGTTTTTCATCTGTTTTTGTCAAAAGCAACTGAGGATACTAATTTTGATGAATTGTAAGAGCATGATGTTTTATCTATGTTTGCCTCACAATTAGTTTGGGTCGTTCGCTGTTTTACATAGGCCGGGAAATCGTGTATAAAATAATTCTGCTCCATTGTTGCCTGGAGCAAAATGTTTGTGACATGGTAGGCCAGCAAATTCTGTATCCTGTGTCCAGTATTACGGAAGTGACAGAATAGGTACTCGATGCTTCTGTTTTGTTACAACATGAAGCTCAACATGTCCATAAGAGGTCTTCATCAATACTCACCAGACCTAGTGGAATCTCTAATTGAAGAAGTGTGAGGGCACATGGCAGGCTGTAAATGACAGAAATGAAACACCTAGCCAAACGGAAAACAATAAGGACCACAACACTGATGAAAACCCCACAGTTCACAAACCAAACAAATTGAGCTTCTTTTGCCTTCCAGATGTCTCCTACATTTTGTCCTTAAAAGTGACATTCGTCCCGCGTTTTAAGGTTTTAGTTGAACCCTTCATCCTATACATTTCCCCCGATTTCACTCACTGTAGGCGATGCAGGCTTAAACAAAACTCGAGTAAAAGAGCTAGAACTGGCATAATTCAGAACTGTGAATCTTTATTCTCAGGTGGACCTTTCCCACTGCACTAGAACGTTTTTAATGGCATGCAAACCAACATAATCAACTATGTCAGAAAGAATTCAGAAACGTAAAAATACGATCATAAGATATTGGCGAGGGACAGACTCGCTTTCAAGAGAGCCCCCCCCCCCAGGGTGTTCTGCATTGTCCTGCTGGAACTCGATTCTTTGTTCGGACTTGTTTCCTCCTTCCCTCCTTCTCTCAATCGTGATTTCTGTCATTTTTCCATCCTTCTTTCATTCCTTCGCATTCTCTATCTTTCATCCCTTTTACTTCCACCCATCTTTCATTCTGACTATCTTTCTTTCTTTCTTTCTCTCTTTCTTTCTTTCTTTTTCTGTTTCTTTCGTTTTCTGTTTCTTTCGTTCTTTGTTTCTATTTTTTTCTTTCTCTCTTTCTTTCTTTCTTTCTTCTCTCCATCCTCATCTCCAGTCATTAAATTTTCCCTGCATCCATCCACCCTTCTCTCCATTCACTCTCTCCATCCCTCTTTGTCTTTCCATCTACCCCCTGCATCCACCTAACCTCCTCTCCATCAATTTCCCCATCTATCCTTCCTTTCATATGTCCCTCATCCCTCCTCTTCTTTCCTTCCTTGCTCTTTATTTTCATTTGTTACCCCACCCAAAGCTCTATCACACTATTATCTTACAGTGGTATTTATGAACTTCTGTTTGGAGATTAGCAGTCTCTGACCAAAGTTATAAGACCTATGAAACAGAGGGGGGAATTCACTAAACTTTCATGTACTGCAGGGCAGCCAGCAAAATTGCTGTGCTTCATTGCATGCAAGAGAGGGAGCAGAAATGTTCCATATTTACAAATATATGGAACACTTCTGCTGTACCCTCGAGCTGGTGCACTGTGGGCAGCCTAGCGCCAAAGCAGGCACCCTTGCACTACAGTGCCACGGTGCCTGCGTTACATGCAGGATTGTTTTTAAGCAGGAAGAGACAGCTTCATGCAAAAACCCAATCCCTAGAGGCATTTTCCTCTTTCTATGTGTACTGCAGAATAAAGCACATGCGGAAAGAGAAAATAGAGAGTAGAAATAAAGATATTTCTCCTTCTTACGCCTTACTTGAAATGTGAATGCACCAAAATCCTTGGGTGGATGCATGGGAACACCCATTTCTCCACCCATGGAATGCATCCGAAGTTGAAATGTAAAGTAATGCAGCACAAGCAGCTGCCTTGCTTTATATTTCTTTACAAAGCTACACAAAGCCACCCAACTCAGGCCTAGTGTGGCTTTGTAACTATTACTGAAGCCTTGGCTTTGTCCTTGCATTGCCTTGTGCGATGCATGGACACCACAAAGGCTTTATGAATATTGGCCACAAAGTTATACATTTCAGGTTGATCAGAGCTGTCATTGGCACTCACCTTGCTCAAGTTGCTGAAGTTGGTTTTTGGCGATTCCCAGGAGTTTTGCTAATTAGTCCCACAGTTCCAGCAGAGCAATAAATGGGATTGCAGCCCAGTCATCCTGGTGTTTATCTTCATGGAGTATCACAAAATGCAGATACATTTTTGCATGTTCAGAAGAGAGAATTGATTCCTTTAGGACTCCACAATGAATGATTCAGGCATTCTAATTTGATGATCTAATTCAAGAAATATCCATGTGTTGTTCTGTGTATTTATATTCTGTACTCGAGACATAGCATCCTAACACCAAGGCATCAAGACTAAAACAACTCACAAGAAGACACTTAAGAACAATTGTTCTGCCATGTTTTTGAGTGAATAATCAAATCCAATGCTTTAATGAATCACTATTTAACGAAAGACTGTAACTCCATGAAGAATTGGTTCAGTCCGCTTTCATGAAAAAATCCTGGCACATCAGCTTAAACCTTGTCAAGATTAATAGTTTATTATTGCAGGCTTCAAATATTACCTACACACCATTGTCTAGTTTAACTAGGGTTGGCCTCCCTGCATTTTAGGTTCACTGTAAGAGACTTGAAAAGGAAAAAGGGAGTGTGAATGCTTCGACTACATACCTGTAATCTCCATTAAACTAAGTTTTACTCTTCCTCACCACAGGCCTTATATAATGAAGGTGTTAGGTCAAACAAAGATACAACTGTAAATACCTTTAAATTTAACAAGCATATTTAGCCCTTTCTATGTGGTCAAATCAGATAGAAAAGAATATCCTAATAGAACAAAAAATTATGGGAGACACCTGGAAAATCCTAAAATACAATTCCACAGGATAACCAGAAAACCTGAAATCCCTGTCAGGATACTATATTGTGGCCCTTCCAGCCGAAATATAATGAACCAGGTCAAATCTGCCCTCGAGAGATGATCCTATTTCACAGTGAATTGACACTGTAAAATAGGAGATTGAAGCCAGTGGTGACAAAGGCTGAGAAGAAACCAAACCCCCAAAAGAATTTAGGGAGAAATCTTGGCCTTCCTCACCAACAAAACTTGAAATAGTGTTATTCGAATTAAATAGTCAAAATAAGAACTATAGGAGCAGACAAAACCCATAATTTGTCACCTTAACGTCAACTACAGAGAAAGCTCAGTTTTCAATGGTACAGACTAAAGGGAAGGAACATGAAGTCGAAGCTGATCAAGCCAGAGCACCAGAACAGACCTAGATCATTCAACTAGATGGAAGATAAATGAGACATGTTTCACAGCGTACAGAACAAATGAACAGTTGCTATCATAAGAAATATAAAAAATACTTACCTGATGATGCCAGTCTTCAGAACAGTAGCATTTAGCCCTCAGAGGATGCCATAGCACCTATATGGTTCTCCTTCACCTTTACAAGCCCTCTGTGATTTCACAGTTACTGCTCCCATCTACAAACCCCAAAAAAGGGGTATTACCAAGAAGGCAGTAGGGGGGAGTAAGCCAACACAGCAGGGCACTCCCACCTTGTACCATGTAAAAGGGCCTTCACCTACAGCTCCCAATTAGCTGCACCCCTCCGTTCACCAGTGGTCCCTAGAAAGGGAACGTTTCAATGAAGGAGACTGTTGGGAAGTGGATGAACTGACTGGATCCTACATCACAGTATACTATTCACCAGTGACACATTGAAAAACGAAAGGGATTAAGGTTGGGCCCGTAATCTGTACACAACCTCCAGATAGGACATCAAAGTAAGAGGCAGTGGAGGCTGGTAACGTTTGAAAGTGGTGAGGCATTAATGGCCTGGAAGCTGTAATTTTACTTTTGAGTCTTTGGCAACAAATGCTTAAGCACTAGGAATGTAGAGCATTAATTCAATAAATAAAACAAGAGCAAAATGCCAGAAATCCAGTAAGTAAACCTTGAGTTATGATTTTTTAAACAATAAACTGAAAAATAGAGCTTAGAAGCAAGAAGCCCCAACTGGCAATATCTGGTCATGCCAAACTGGGACAAAGTCAACAGTTCAGGCTGACCGTGATGGATGATGGGCCATCTACAGGGATCCAGTTAGGCCAGCTGAACCAAAGTACCTTAAATCCTGGTTGTGGATCCGAAACAAAGATGTATTGTGCAGTGAAGGTGATGTGTGTGTTCCCAGATGCGGCGAGGTTGGGGTGCGAGATCCTGATGTATTGATATTGAGGATCCTATTGATGGAGCTTGCGATGCAAAGATCGGTGTTGCGGATGTGTGGCGCAGTCGAGGCGATGCGCTGTTTCCAATCCACGCAGTAGCAGTGGTGCGGAAGTTCAGCATCGCCATCAAGGCTTCCATCAAAGAGAGATGTAAGGAGCTTTGCATAATGGTGGTTCCAAAGTTGATGATTCCAGTCCCAAGATGCAGATGCAGCGGTGACGTGAGTCTGTTGTGTTGGTCTGATTCACGCAGTAGCAGCGATGCATCGGTGCTGCTCCTTGCAGCAGTGGCGATGCATCGGTGCTGCTCCTGCAGCAGAAGATGCATCAGTTCCACTGGAGCAAACACCTTAATCCCACTTTCAAGGATCCAAGGAAAAGGTTTCAGCACTTGGCAGGGCAGACACACAGATGGCAGAGTCCAGGTACAGAAGCGGGGTGGTTGGAAGTCTTTAAATGTCCCTGAGACTTCAGATTAGGAGGCCTGCTAAGTAGCCCTTGGAGTTACTCTGGGTTCTGGATTGAAGAGATGCAGATTCAGTTCTTCTCACTCCCAGGCAATGTTACGACTCTGCCATCCCATCTCTAGGGGGCATGGTAAATGGATTATCTGTAGCCTGGAAATAATCATTAACATTCACCCAGAGTCCTTTTCTGACTCCTGTTTGCTTCCCTTTTCGATATGGCATGCTATAGAAGAACTACATTTGCTCCCATGGACTTCAGGTCCCATAATGCACTGCCTGGTAGACCTGTAATCTTCTGTCCATTGCTTCCTATGGGAAAAGTCTGGTTATTCCTTTATACTGGATTCTCGCCTCTAGGACTTCTGAGAGACTGAAACTGCACACACCTATAACCTATCTTGCGCTGCCCAGCCATGTGACTCCACTTGGCTGGGTTTGCTGCTAACTGGAACTGCTTATAAGCTGCCATTCCCTTAAGCTCATCGTGTATTGGAGTTCGATTCTTTTGTGTACCAGACCCTTTGTTGGATTGTGTTCCAGTCCTGTTCCTATCTGCTTCCGCCTGAACCTGCTCTCTGTTCCTCAGCCCTGTTCTTGCTTGTTTCTGCCAGAGTCTGCTCCCCGTTTCCCAGTCCTGTTCCTGCCTTGTTTCAGCCTGAACCTGCTCTCTGTTCCCCAGTCTTGGTCCTGCTTGTCACAACTCCTGGTATTCCAGTCCTGTTCCTGTTTGTTTCAGCCAGAGCCTGCTCCCTGTTTCTCACCCCTGTTCCTGCTTGTTTCAGCCAGGGCCTGCTCCCTGTTTTCCACTCCTGTTCCTGCCTTATTTCAGCCCAAACCTGCTCTCTGTTTCCCAGTCCTGTTCCAGCTCACTGTTTTCCAGTCCTGTCCTTGCTTGTTCCAGCCAGAGCCTGCTCTTTGTTTCCCAGTCCTGTTACTGCATGTTCCAGCCAGAGCCTGCTCCCTGTTTTTCCAGTCCTGTTCCTGCCTTTGCTTCAGCCTGAGCCTGTTCCCTGTTCCTGCCTTTGCCTCCTAGTTTGTTCCTTCTGTTTCCTCTTGGGTTAATGTGTCTGGTAAGTGTACTATCAGTCCTCCCCTCTGTATAAGTATTTTCCTTTGTACTGGGGTTGGCTCCTGGTTTCCAGGAGGCAATTCCAGCCCCCATCCTTTGTCTAGTGTTTTCTGTAGTCTTTAGTGCGTAACAGTGACAGTGTGCTATTTCTGTTTTCCAAGAATTGCCACTAAGTTTCCAGCTGGACCCACAGGGACTAGTCTTGTGTATGTAAGTACAATCCTTGTTTGTGCCCTAAGGGTCCAGAGACAGAATCACTTCTGCTGCCTCCTTTCTATGGGGTTTGTAGCGTGACTATCTGTAAAAGTAATCTGCACAGAGGCATTGATGTTCCCTGTTGCTGTGGGACGTTCTGAGCCCTACCCTGTGTACAACCTTTGTGGTAACCCCAGTGTGTTCATCCATTAGTGATCTGTTCCCTGTTTGTTCACACTAAGGTTGCTCTGCCTTCACTATCCTGTTTTCGGTGCCTTTCCATAGCTATCCTTTCCCCGTGTATGCCTTTAGCTGCTCTTCTGCTTCAGTACACTACCTCCTTGGGAGATATTTTGTGACCTCAAGGGGTGCCCCAACCAGAGTCCTGACAAGACCCGCCCAAAACCTTAACAGGCAGGAGGGCAGCAGGCACAGGTCAGCACAGCAAAGCAGGAGTCCAGCAAAACAGCAGTCCATCAGAGTAGCAATCTTTCAGCAGCACAGCAGTCCTTCTTCCTGGCAGATTATTCACAGATTCAGACATGCACTGGAGTGGTGGTGTCTGGGGTCCAGTTATTATATCTAGTAGTTCCTTTGATGTGGGGGGTACTTCAAAGACAAGTCTTTAAAGTGCACAGATGTCCTTCCCTGGCTCCAGACACACTACGGGGATGGGTGGATGGAGATCTTTGTGTGTGGACAGAACACAACTTACTCAGGTGTAAGTGAGGCTATGTCCAGCTCCTCCCTCTGGGCCTGCCCAGGATGGTCCATCAATATACAGATGGCCCAGCAGCTAACATCTAAGTTCTCTTTGTGTGTGGCTGTCTAGTGGGAATACACAGAGCACAGCTGTCCCCCACCCTAGACGTGATCAGAGATAGGCAGCAGGCACCAAATGGCAAAAGTAAGAAAATGGCAACTTTTTAAAAGTGGAATTTTCAGAAGTGCAATTGAAAATCCAACTTTGCCATGAGTAAGGATTTTAAATTGTGATTTCAGAGATACCAAACTTGAAAGAATTATCTCTTCCCATATGGAAATTACACTTATAAAGTGTAATAAGGTAATTCCAATGTTAACCTATTGAGGGGATAGACCTTGAAGTGATGAAAAATGAATTTAAGAGTATTTCTCTACTAGGATATGTAAAACTTAAAAGTGCATACCCAACTTTTTAAATACACTCAACTGCACTCAGGCTGCCTAGGGCCTACCTTAGGAGAGACTTATACTTATTAAAAAGGAAGGATTGGGTCTGGTAAAAGTGTAAAACTGCACACTAGGCTCCGCAATGGCAGGGCTGAGACATGTTTAAAGGGCTACTTAAGTGGGTGACACAATCATTGCTGCGGGCCCACTTCTAGCATTTAGTGTACAGGACATGGGCACATCTAGTGCATTTTACTAGGGCTATATAAGTACATCAACTATGCCGAATGGGTGTATGCCAATGTTACCACATTTTAGGGAAAAAGAACAAGGGCTTTAGCACTGGTCAGCTGTGGTAGAGTGTGCAGAGCCCCATGGCCATCAAAAACGATCTCAGCAACAACAGGAGATCTGAAGGCAAAAAGATGGGGAAACCACATCAAGGATGCCAGGTCTAACAAGCAAGGTCATGGGTGGGGGTCAGAGGGAGGTGAAGGATGGGAGCCCATTTTCACCTTCAACTCTCCAAACCAACAGCATCCACAGAGATTGTCTCCTTTCACATTGTTTTTAACATCATGTCTGCTTGTTTGCAGTTTTAAGACCCTCTATTGCATCTGCTAATAAAAAAAAAAAAAAAAATGTGTAGAAGGGGGAGCCTTTGGAAAAACAGGTTACAGAGTAGCCTGCAAGTGATATACACCATGAAAAAAGTAATATATTTCCTAAAGAGGAGAGAATTGGTCAGGGGCGGCTCTTCCGTAAGAGCAGAGGACCGTCACCCCCTCCTGCACCTCGGCCCTCTGCAAGCAGCAGCGGCTGCAAACCTTTCCCCAAAAAACGATAAACTGTGTTTATTATAGTTTTGGGGGGAAAGGGGTGGGGCCACGTGGGTGACGGGCAATGCACTCCCCCTAAGAACGCATGTGTGTATGGCCGGCCGTCTCGGGCCGTCCAAACACACATGTGCACAGGGCTCTCTCCAGCCCAGCAACTCTGTTGCTGGGCTGCAGAGAGCCTGCACAGGCCCCCACCCCATCTGCTTCGACTGGTATCGGCACCCCTTGAGTAGAACAGTATCAGCCGAATGTGATACTTTCAGTGAGTCAAAATCAAATGCCATGGTTAAAAAACTTATGCTGTTCAGAAATATGTATCAGCCTTTCATAAAAGAGTGAAGAGGATGATAACGTTTTTAATAATAATTTTAAAATGTTATTTAAATAGCAGGTTTATCCAAAGCACTTAATTCTAAATGTACTTGTTAAACTAAAGGCAAACTGACAATGATGGCACTCCCGGCTCACCTCTTTCTTTGGGCTTTAGCAGAGCCAGAAGGTCACGTCTTTTTGACCTACTGTCTTTGTCAATGTTTTTTGCCAAAATTGGGGGGTATTGACAAAATAAATGCTTTCTAAGCAAAAAAAGGTGAGATGTTGTATAAGTGCACAAGTGCAAATACATTTCATAACACTGTTAATGGCCATATCGTTCTGCAGGTGCACCCCTGCGTAATGGCGTATGTATACGTCAACATGCATGTTTGCTGATACGAAATGATGCAGGTGCCATTTGATGGCAGCCTTCCTTGGAATAGTTAGTTCAAAAAGTGAACTTTTACTTCCATGGACGCGATTTTGAAAACAGAGTGACCCCACAGTAAATGCCAGCTTCGGGGCCCCTGAAAAAAAGCAACAAAAAATAAATAAATTGGCATCGGGACGAAAGGGGATAGTGGAGCACGAGAGGAGCAGGTGAGGGGGCGTGTGCTGGAGAGGCCAATATGATGAGTGGGAGCAAATGAAAGAGGGTTGGGTGCATTGGAGGAGTTTGAGTGGGGAGACAGGGAAGAGAAATGATGGACGAGCCGGGATGTGGACAGACAAGCAATTTGGAGTGTGGAGGGTGGGTATTTCACAGGGAAAGCTTCACACGAGGAAAAGAGCACGAAAACACATGCAGTCTCACAGAGTGCATAAAGAAGCATGTTCCAGGTGAGGGACCAACAAAAAAAAGAGAAACGAAAGCCATTACAAAAGAAACAAGCTAGTGAGTGACAAAAAATACAACCATACTAAGCAATGGGCTGGCTCAAAACCCACTATAAATATTTGGTATGGTCACAAGATGTCCTTTGATAACAGACAGCTAAAAGCTGCCTATAGAAGAAGCCTAACAATCTGTCATATATGCATGTTTGGGTTGAGCACTGCTATAATTGTAAGGCACCCGAATTCTCATTTGTAGCCACTGTTCTGAAAACAAATCTCAGGCACTGATGCTTTTATTTATTTACCGAAATGTGTCCTGTTAATTGGCTGAGTACAAATGATATACCTTAATTTACTAATCCTGCATTTGTATCAATATGTTTATGATTTTTCAAGGTTTGGTTGTGATTAATGGAGTGAAAATGTCAGCATGCATCCTTTATTCCAATCTTTAATTGAGAGTCAAATACAATAGCTCTGCGATATAATATTCAGCAGTTTGCGTTTTTTTTTCTTTTGAAAGGAGTCTGTTAGAATAACATCTCTGGCTTGCCCACCTCTTTAACATAATACAATAGAACAGATCTATAGACAAGTTTAGCAGAACATGTGAAAGTAGTGTCCCCCACTGCAATATTAGATTCTGTTCCTATTATTCTTTTATGTGTCTTAAACATCTTCTTCTTAGTACATGAATGGGGATAGGGAGTGAGGGAGGTCAGAGGAGGGGGTATAGAATGGTTAAGCCAGTTAGAAAGGTGAAGATGGGTGAACGGTGAATCCTCTGGATTTGGGAACAATTGTGAGATGAAATCTACATTATCGGATGCTTACAGTAGCAACAACAATTATTTGGAGGCTGGTTCACAACATAAGTAGCAACAGGATACTGGAAGCAGACTGCTAAGGCAAAAAGGTGGTAACGAAGTCCAAACAATGCAAAGTTAGATTTCATGAACTGGGACGGCAAGGCAACTGTATATTCGCTATGGAGCTAAATAGTGTTAGCTAGCAATGCATCAATACATTAGAGAAACAAATACAACCACAAAACGGGATATACTCTTCATCTATTATTAGTGGGGACAATGAGGTTCCAGAAGGTTACTCCATGTCCACTGAAAGATGAGAAGTTTGGCCAGTAGCTTATATTTAAGCATCTCATAATTGACCATGTTTGAAGTTCACTCGGGCAGTGTGTTGAGTGAGTGGTGGATCATGTAGTGTTTCAAGATACATAGGGCCGTATTTATACTTTTTGGCGCACAACTGTGCCAACGCAGTTGTGCGTCAAAAAATTTAACGCCGGCTAACGCCATTCCAAAGCACCATGCGGGCGCCTATTTTATGGAATGACGTTAGCTGGCGGAGCTGCCTGGTGTGCGTAAAAAAAAAAGACTTACACCAGGCAGCGCCGGCGTAGGGGAAAATGGAGCTTGGGAGTCAAAAAATGGGGCAAGTCAGGCTGAGGCAAAATTTTCGCCTCAACCCGATTTGCGCCATTTTTTTTTACTCCCAACCCCCATTTAAATGACTCCTGTCTTAGCAAAGACAGGAGTCATGCCCCCTTGCCCAATGGCCATGCCCAGGGGACTTATGTCCCCTGGGCGTGGTCATTGGGCATAGTGGCATGTAGGGGGGCACAAATCAGGCCCCCCTATGCCACAAAAAAAAAAAAAAAAATACTTACCTGAACTTACCTTAAGTTCCCTTGGATGGGTCCCTCCATCCTTGGGCGTCCTCCTGGGGGTGGGCAAGGGTGGCAGGGGGTGTCCCTTGGGGCATGGGAGGGCACCTCTGGGCTCCTTCCGAGCCCACAGGTCCCTTAACGCCTGCCCTGACCAGGCGTTAAAAAATTACGCTAAAGCGGCTGGATGTCATTTTTTTGATCCGCCCACTCCCGGCGTCATTTTTGCCCGGGAGTGTAAATACGGCGCACATGCCTCGGAGTCATTTTTTAGACGGGAACGCCTATCTTGCATACCATTAACGCAAGGAAGGTGTCCACGCGAAAAAATGACGCAAACTCCAAGATCTTTGGCGCTAGACGGGTCTAACACCAAAGTATAAATATGGAGTTCGTTTTGCGTCGGATTTGCGTAAAAAAAAACTACGCAAATCCGGCGCAAACAGAGTATAAATATGCCCCATAGTTTTGCTATGCCAATGAAGTGGAAGTCCACTTATACCAATTCCATGTTGTCTCTAAAATGCCAGGTGTATCATATAAAAGGGTGGGCATAAGACATAATGGACCAATAGAATTGTGGGTCGGGGCAAGACTGGAAATTGTGAGTAGCTCTCATTGCCAGGAAGACTAGTCTAGGAGTAGGTAGACGGGTTTTCAGTACTAGCCATGTAACACATTCAAATAAAAAAACATAGGGGCATATTTATGATCTGTTTGCCTGAATGTGCGTCAAAATTTGTTAGGCACATTCGGCGCAAACCGTGCACTATATTTAAACCTTGACGCCCGAGCCCGCGAACGCCAAAATTCCGCCGTGTGTGTCATTTTCAGGATGCGGTAAACCACCTTGCGTTAATGACATGCAAGGTAGGCACTCACGTCCAAAAAATGACTTAAACACCCGTGCGCCTTATTTATCCAATCGTGAAAAAATCCTGCATGGTGGGAGGCGGAGTCGGAAAATTACCCACCGCCAGATTTGCGTAAAAAAATAACACCTGGGCCAGGGCAGGTGTTAAAATGGGCAAAAACACCAGTACTTAATGAAAACACACAGAAGCAACAGCAGAGCTCCAAAAGGAAGACATGGAGGTGCTTTTCATCCAGCATGCACGCAGACGCAGAGCACAGGACCAACAACAGTAGCTTCCACAACACCAGCAGGGACCCCAAAGGCAACGCAGAAGGCAGGAGGGGATATTCCGCACCAGGACAACCCTTCTGGGACTCCACCAACAAGACATCATCCAGAGGTACAGGCTCAACTGGCGAGCCATTCAACAGCTGCTGCGCAACATTGAGCCACAGTTGGCACCCAGCTTGCAGACACCCCGCACCATTCCACCAGAAACAAGCTAGCTGTACTCCACATGGTGGCAAGCGGCTCCTTCCAAACCACTGGTGCCCTGGTTGCCAGGATCTCACAGCCCTCATTCTCCATCTTCCTACCCAAGGTAGTGGATGCCATCATCTCCCTCACACCCCACCACATCAGCTTCCCCAACACACAGCAGAAGCAGCAGGAGACCAAACAGGGCTTCTACCAAATCAGCAGCTTCTAACACGTCCTTGGTGCCATTGACTGCACACATGTACGCATTGTGCTACCTGTTGCAACCGAGCATCTATACCGCAACAGGAATCACACACACTCCATCAATGTGCGGGCCATTGTCAATCACCGGGGTTTGATCACCAACATCGTGGCAAAGTATCCTGGGAGTGTACATGATTCATTCATCTTCCATCACTGCACCATCAATCAACACTTCCAGGATGGACGATATGGAAATGGCCTACTTGTTGGTAAGTACAGAAACCTACGTATATACACATAGCACAGCAACCCTCTATGACACACAACACATACACCACGATATCGACACGTGGCCAGGAAGAGAATGAGGTTGTGACACTGCTAGGCATGTGTGATATCCTGACCCATTTAGATGTACACCTATTGTCAACACCAGGGCAGTGCACGCTCTACGGGCATCTAGAATGCAAAAACCCAACACTCGCAAGATAAAGTAATTTATGCATTGTGATGATATGTTATTGTTTAACCTTTTGCATTGCAGAATTCCATCCAAAAGATTCATTTTTAAGGTGCTTATAAATACTGTACATTTACAATGTGTTGCTGCAGACATTCAGAGTGTGTTAGGGTGTGGTCCCTTTCCAGGGCCTTCTGGAGACTTTCCCTGCAACATGCCTGGGCGTGGTTCTAGGCTGGGCCAAGACTCTATAAAAGAGAGTCAGCCCAACTTCCAGTGCTCACTATTCAGAGGTCCCGGTCCAGAGCAGCAGCTTCTTCCTGAGCTCCTGTCCCGGCGGCCTATTTGGATTTTCCAGTCTTCTGCACTCATCTCTCATTGGTGATCACTGTTTCCAGGCGGTAAGACGGTGTTTGGACATTTCCCAACACCGTAATTGAGAATCTTCATATTCTTGATTTTAATTCTTAAATGAATAACAGATTACTTGTGTGCTGCCATTTTTTGACATTTGTATGGTGGTTTGCAAATAGGGAGGACGCGCAATTTATTCCATAAAGATTTGACTTCGTTATTACATTATTGTTCATTGCGTGCTGATATTTCTTGACATTTACATGATGTTTTACGAGTTGGCAAGACGTGCAACTCGTTTCATGAGCATTTAACTTTGTTGCTCATTGCGCGCTACCTTTTCTTGACATTTACATGGTGGCATTCGAATCGGCGAAACACACGATTCACGTCTCGTGTGTAATTCATGCTGTTCATTGTGCGCTACCATTTTCTGGCATTTACATGGTGGCATTCGAATCGGCAACACACGCGATTCTTTCCTTGAGTGTTTTTTCATGTTATTCATTGTGCGCTACCATTTCTTGGCTTTTGTATGGTGGCATTTGAATCGGCAAGACGCGCAATTCTTTCCTCGTGTATAAATAATGTAAGTTACTGTGCGCTACCATTCTAAGACATTTTCTTGGTAGCATTTCAAGTTGACACGTCGCGTGATTTATTCCTTGAATCTACGTTGTGTGATTTCATGGTGCACAAACCTTTATGGTGTTTAATACTCATATAAAAATCTGCAGTGTGCGCAATTTACTTCCCAATGTTTTTTCTAAGATGAACACAACACAATACCAGAGTTCTAGATGTAATTCTGTGTGTTCCTGATATGTATTCCTAAAAGGAGATTCATATGGTTGTTTAGAAATTGCTCAGAGTGTTTCCTGATTCTCATGCTAAAGAAAGTACTTGAATCTGAAAGTCCTATTTAACTTTTCCTGTTTCCTCCTCAGGTATTCGGTCATCTAAAGCCTAGTCAGTTTTAGGATTATTCTAGGGTTGTTCATGTTTTTCGGAAAAGACGAAGCTTAGAGTTGTAGCATGGTATTGATTTCATGAGATGTCATTTTGATGTTGTCTTTTAACCTTTTGCTTCCTACAGGTCTCCTTCCCAGCTGTTCCCGTCCTAATCCCCTTTTCCCCACTTGGACTCTCTTAGACTCTGTGATAAATCTAATCAGAGTATTGGAGCTGTCTTGTGGTGGAAGTGTTGGGAACGTGCACGGACCCCGAGGAACTGGTGACTCTGACAGAATAGTGAGCCCACAAATTATTATCCTCCTGGTTTGTGTATGTTCTCAGCATGGCCACAATGGACGAGCTAGTCAAGGCTATCACCCAGCTCCAGTCAGAAGTGGTATCATCAAAGGATTTGACAAATAGTCTAGCTGAGAGGGTGAGTCAGTTACAGAATAAGGTTGAGAAGAAAGAACAAAGTCCCACAGGTGTGTCTTGGCCAGGTACTTCTTCTCAGACTTCTGGAGGTAGTCCGACTAACATTTCCCTCAATGTTCCTTCAGCCATTCCTTTAGCTCCCCCAGAACGCTTCTCAGGTGATCCCTTGAAAGCGCAATCTTTTCTGGTTCAAGTGGAACTTCTCTTCACCTGCAGACCACATACTTTCCCCGATGCCCAGTCTAAAGTAGCTTTCTTGTTGTCATATGTGTCTGGAGATGCAGCTACCTGGGCTATTCCTCTTGTGCATAAAAATAGTCCCCTGTTGTACAACTGGAAAAATTTTGTTCGTGAATTTGAGAGAGTTTTCGATCGTAGAACTGTAACACAGTCAGCAGATCGTGAATTATTAGACTTACGCCAAGGGAATCAGGACTTAGTGTCATATGTAGCCAACTTTAATCGGCTGGTCGCTGAGACATCCTGGCCTGAAGAAAAACAAGCGGCCTTGTTTTACAGGGGACTCAAAGAGGAGCTAAAAGACATCTTAGCGCAAATCGACCCACAACCTGCAAACTGTCAAGATTTAATAAACCTTGTCTTGAGGCTTGATCATTGTTTAAATGAACGAAAAGGAACGCGTAAAAAGACTGAAAAACATTCTTGGCATGCTCATGATAACAAAGACTCAAGAACTCCGAGAGAAAGAACGCCGGAACCGATGGAAATTGGAACCATCAGGAGACCTTTGACCAAAGACGAAAAGGATCTACGCAGAAAAAATGGGCAATGTCTCTATTGTGGGCGGAATGGTCATTTCGCCAAAGATTGTCCAATCAAAACAAAGAGCAAGCGAGGCCCAGTTCAGAAAGTTGCAACCAATGCATCAGTCGAGTCGGAAAATCTAAAGCACCCAAGTTGCAGAGAAGGGTTGCTCTTGGGTGTCACCGTGGATCCTTCACAATCCAAACATCTAAAATTGGGAATAAAAGTTCAGGTCAAGAAAAGACCTATTTCAAGAAGGCTCTAGTCGACTCTGGGGCTACCGGAAACTTTGTTGACGCCCAATTGGTTCGTGCATGGGGGATCTCATGTATTGAAAAGAAGACTCCAGAAACCATACAGGCAGTTGATGGAAAACTCTTGACTGGAGGTCCGATAACTCTTCTGACTGTCCCCTTGACAATAATTTGTGAAGGTAAAAATCAAAGAAAGAAACATAAAGAGGAACTCATCCTTGACGTGATCCATGCTCCCCAGTATGGGATCATCCTTGGCTTGCCATGGTTAACTCATCACAATCCAGAGATTAATTGGGTTGAACGAAAGATCGTGTTCTCATCAGTGCTATGTAAAGAACATTGTCTCCAAAGGACTCAAGAATCGGAAGTTCGCCATTCTTACATAGCTACCACCGCAGAGAAAGAAGTTCAGTTGCCCAAACAGTATTCGTCTTATGAAGATGTATTTGATGAGAAGGAAGCAGAGAACTTACCTCCTCATAGATCTTATGACTGTCAAATTGATCTAGTCCCAGGGGGAATACTTCCCAAATGTCGTGTGTATGCCCTGTCAGAACATGAAAATCAACATTTACGAAAATACTTGGATAAATTCTTAGAGAATGGTTTCATCCGCCCCTCTAAGTCTCCCACAGCTTCTCCTTTGTTTTTTTTCCAAAAGCGAACGGAGAGCTTCGAACTTGTATCGACTATAGGGGCTTGAATAAAATCACCATCAAGAACAAATATCCTTTGCCTCTAATTCCGGTCTTACCGGAACAAGTAAAGGAAGCAAAAATCTACACGGAGCTTGATCTTCGAGGTGCTTACCATTTGGTCAGAATGAGAGAGGGTGACGAATGGAAAACGGCATTCAAAACAAGATATGGCCTTTTTGAATACACCGTCATGCCTTTTGGTCTGTGCAATGCTCCAGCAGCATTTAAATTTTTCTTAAATTACGTTCTTAGAGAGTACCTTGATATCTTTGCCATAGTTTACATTGATGACATTTTGATCTACTCAGACAATGAGAATGAACATGTTCAACATGTCAAGAAAATTTTGGCAGCCCTTCGTAAACACCATTTATATTGCAAGCTAACCAAGTGTGGGTTTCATGTTATCACAGTTGAGTTTTTAGGGGTTATCCTTACCCCTCAAGGTATGGTGATGGCAGAAAGGAAAGTAAAAGCCGTATCTGAATGGCCCATCCCAAAGTCTGTTCGTGATGTACAATGTTTCCTGGGCTTTGCAGATTTTTACCGGAGGTTCATCAATCATTTCTCCCAGACAGTGGCTCCAATTACTAAGTTATTAAGAAAGAAAGAAAAATTTGTATGGTCCCCAGAAGCAGACCAAGCCTTTTCAACTTTGAAAGAAGCTTTCTCCACTGCCCCAGTCTTGACTCATCCAGATACGGATCGACCTTTCATAGTGGAAGCTTATGCTTCAGATGTGGCGATAGGAGCAGTCTTGTCACAACGAAACAAAGACACTGGTCAGCTTCATCCTGTAGCTTACATGTCTCGGAAGTTGAACGAAGCCGAACAGAACTATGTCATTGCTGAAAAAGAGCTTCTGGCGATTCGTGACGCCTTTAAAAAATGGAGACATCATTTGTTGGGAGCTAAATATACTGTCACAGTATATACTGATCACCGCAATCTTCAATTCATGAGTTCTGCCAGACTTTTGACTCCTCGGCAATTCCGCTCGATGCTGTTTTTTGCCGAGTTTGATTTTGTGGTAACCTTCCGGCCTGGTAAAGATAATCGCAAAGCTGACGCCTTGTCCTGCCAAGAGTCTACCACATTGCCTGCAGTTCAAACCTCCAGAGCTATCATTGCTCCTGACAAGGTCCTATGTATCATAAAAACTGAAGATTTATTTGAAGACATCCGCAATTCATTCACTGTTGAAAAATGGCAGGCGTGGGCCCAAGCAGATCCGAAAAGATCAATCAAGCAAGGATTACCCTTTTACGATGCTCGTTTGTTTGTGCCCACTACCAAATTTTGCAAGATAGTGTTTCATTGGTTACATGTTATACCTACAGCAGGTCACCCTGGTACTCCTAAAACTCTTGAATTAATCCAACGCTATTTTTGGTGGCCTACCTTAACAAAGGATGTAAAAACAATGGTAAACAACTGTGAAGTCTGTGCTCGCACTAAAACAAGTCATTCAAAACCGAAAGGGTTGTTACACCCATTCCCAACCCCAAGTCGTCCGTGGGAACACATCTCTTTAAACTTTATTACAGGTCTACCAGTGGTACAACAGCATTCAGTAATTCTGGTGGTAGTAGATAGTCTCATGAAATATGGACATTTCATTGCCTGTAAGAAATTACCCACCTCTAGTGAACTGGCAACTATCTTACTGAATAGAGTGGTTTGTTATCATGGACTGCCAAAAGTGATCCTCTCCGATCGGGGATCGCAATTTGCCTCCAACTTCTGGAAGACATGGTGTAAAACACTCCAAGTGACATCTACCCTATCTACTAGCCACCATCCTCAAACAGATGGTCAAACGGAGAGACTAAATCAGACTTTGAAGCAATACCTACGTGCTTACACTGAAAAAGCACTTAATTCATGGACATCAATGCTCTGGTTAGCTGAGTTAGCCTACAACAACTCCTTCCACACTGCTACTGGCGTTACACCCTTCTTTGGTTTGTTTGGCTATCATCTTGACACCTTGCCCATCACAATTCCTCAAGAAAACTCTCTCACTCCAGCTGTGTCAGAAATCATTCAACATTTGCATCAAACTCAGAAATCGATTCAACAACATTTAGAAAAAGCCAAACAAAAATACAAGAAGCATTATGACAAGAAACATTGTGAGGGACCGCAGTATCAACCTGGTGACAAAGTGTGGCTTTCCACAAAACATATAGACTTCAAGACGAAGCACATGTTCAACCCCAAATTTATAGGTCCTTACACTGTTCTTCAGCAAATCAATCCTGTGACCTATAAACTACAATTGCCAAAATCATTACGGATTCATCCAGTGTTCCATACTTCCCTCTTAAAAAAGGCAGTCCAAAAGGTCCGCCCTCATCCAGCTCCTGTTCTAGTACAGGAGGAAGAAGAATATGAAGTCAAGAAAGTGTTGGACTCTAAACTGAGAGGGCGTAACCTATGGTACTTAATCTCATGGAAAGGTTATGGCCCTGAAAGTAATTCATGGGTTACCGCATCTGATGTTCATGCTCCAGTACTTGTGAGACGCTTTCATCGTCTCAATCCAGATAAACCAGGCCCTAGATTGCGCCTGGGAGAGGGGAGTACTGTCAACACCAGGACAGTGCGCGCTCTACGGGCATCTAGAATGCAAAAACCCAACACTCGCAAGATAAAGTAATTTATGCATTGTGATGATATGTTATTGTTTAACCTTTTGCATTGCAGAATTCCATCCAAAAGATTCATTTTTAAGGTGCTTATAAATACTGTACATTTACAATGTGTTGCTGCAGACATTCAGAGTGTGTTAGGGTGTGGTCCCTTTCCAGGGCCTTCTGGAGACTTTCCCTGCAACATGCCTGGGCGTGGTTCTAGGCTGGGCCAAGACTCTATAAAAGAGAGTCAGCCCAACTTCCAGTGCTCACTATTCAGAGGTCCTGGTCCAGAGCAGCAGCTTCTTCCTGAGCTCCTGTCCCGGCGGCCTATTTGGATTTTCCAGTCTTCTGCACTCATCTCTCATTGGTGATCACTGTTTCCAGGCGGTAAGACGGTGTTTGGACATTTCCCAACACCGTAATTGAGAATCTTCATATTCTTGATTTGAATTCTTAAATGAATAACAGATTACTTGTGCGCTGCCATTTTTTGACATTTGTATGGTGGTTTGCAAATAGGGAGGACGCGCAATTTATTCCATAAAGATTTGACTTCGTTATTACATTATTGTTCATTGCGTGCTGATATTTCTTGACATTTACATGATGTTTTACGAGTTGGCAAGACGTGCAACTCGTTTCATGAGCATTTAACTTTGTTGCTCATTGCGCGCTACCTTTTCTTGACATTTACATGGTGGCATTCGAATCGGCGAAACACACGATTCACGTCTCGTGTGTAATTCATGCTGTTCATTGTGCGCTACCATTTTCTGGCATTTACATGGTGGCATTCGAATCGGCAACACGCGCGATTCTTTCCTTGAGTGTTTTTTCATGTTATTCATTGTGCGCTACCATTTCTTGGCTTTTGTATGGTGGCATTTGAATCGGCAAGACGTGCAATTCTTTCCTCGTGTGTAAATAATGTAAGTTACTGTGCGCTACCATTCTAAGACATTTTCTTGGTAGCATTTCAAGTTGACATGTCGCATGATTTATTCCTTGAATCTACGTTGTGTGATTTCATGGTGCACAAACCTTTATGGTGTTTAATACTCATATAAAAATCTGCAGTGTGCGCAATTTACTTCCCAATGTTTTTTCTGAGATGAACACAACACAATACCAGAGTTCTAGATGTAATTCTGTGTGTTCCTGATATGTATTCCTAAAAGGAGATTCATATGGTTGTTTAGAAATTGCTCAGAGTGTTTCCTGATTCTCATGCTAAAGAAAGTACTTGAATCTGAAAGTCCTATTTAACTTTTCCTGTTTCCTCCTCAGGTATTCGGTCATCTAAAGCCTAGTCAGTTTTAGGATTATTCTAGGGTTGTTCATGTTTTTCGGAAAAGACGAAGCTTAGAGTTCTAGCATGGTATTGATTTCATGAGATGTAATTTTGATGTTGTGTTTTAACCTTTTGCTTCCTACAGGTCTCCTTCCCAGCTGTTCCCGTCCTAATCCCCTTTTCCCCACTTGGACTCTTTAGACTCTGTGATAAATCTAATCAGAGTATTGGAGCTGTCTTGTGGTGGAAGTGTTGGGAACGTGCACGGACCCAGAGGATCTGGTGACTCTGACACCTATGGACAAATGACAGTACCAAATAACAACAGATGCCACTCCACAGATAAAAGGGAACAATTTAAAACAACACAATGACATGGCCTCAACTGGCAGTACAACTTGGAAGATTAATCTTTCAATATCACATCAATAACACTCAATCAAACACCCTTCCAACCAATATGTACTTTGTAAGGGGTGTGTAATGTGTTATGCTGCAGGTCAAACACCATGACACACATAGCATGATAATGACTACAATGAAGGTGACATGGAATCATTGAGGCTGTACCAATATTTCACATCACTCCTGCTCTCACATTGCCCACTACCAATAAGCAAGTGGACTATGCGAAGAACACATACTGATGTGACAATATTGAAAGTGCACATTCCTACACATACGGATTGAGACAATTTCACACACACACAACAGATGTACAGGCATACGGACCTTCTGACACTCAAAATGACAACCTCACAACCAAGTTAGCCAGCTGAACTAGAACATGTTCAGATGTATAGGTACACGTTACAACCTGAGTCGAATCGGCAAGGGCAGAGAAATAGGTCTACAGAGAACTTGTCACACATGGGATATTTGTGCATTGTCAAATGTCAATTCGTCAGTGCTGACAACGTACAGAGATGTGTTGTACATTGTCACCTTGCCAAATCGAAGGGTCTCACTGATGTTTAAATAATTCTATTGCATATGTGAAATTGGATGGGATGTCCAGGGTATATAGATGCAACCGTGTTATCACCACTGTGGAATTGATTCTGTGTATGGAAGTATCGTGTCACCCCCAGTTAAGACACATGGACACCTCTCTCACATGACATAATGCTAGGGAGTACACAATTTACTGAAACTCAGCAAAAAAACTGCTGACATCCAGTCAATCAGCCAAACACCTGTTCAGATAAGGAAACAACCCAATGCTGAAGCATAGGATTCCACACAATAACACAAACACCGATGAGTCACAGACAACACAAGAGAACAACTGCCATGCAAAGTGATAATCATGGTGCAAGCTACATCAACATGTTCTCACTCATTTTCTCTTTCAGCTGATCAGGGGTATGGGATCCAGCCATGGATCATGACTCCATTTGCAAACCCAAGCACTGCAGCAGACCGTGCCTATAATGAGGCACATCGGAGGACATGCACCATAGTCGAGAGTACCTTTGGCATCCTGAAGTCAAGATTCAGGTGCCTCAACATCACCGGAGGCAGCCTCCTATACTCACCTGAAATGGTGTGCAAAATAATTTTGACCTGTGCCATCCCGCACAACATATGTGTAAGAAGGAACATTCCCCTATATGAACCCGACACACAAATGCCTGAAAAGGAGGAAGAGGAGGATGCCGTCCATCAACATGAGGGGGACCATCCAAACACAGCTGCAGGATTGCGTCAGAGACAACATATTGTCCAAAATGTCTTTTAACTCTACTCATCCATCACTACTGTCTTACCATATGTCCATAAACACCTATTCTAATCACTGTATCATGGTCTGGATAATCATTTTTGCATAACATTATCCCTAACTATCAGAATCAGAGTGTAGCCTCATGGAGCATTGCAGAAATACAGATTAAGATACAGAAAAATACACATCAAATTTGATGCATATGAATGTACAGCCACATTCACACACACTGTAAATGACATATATCCTGTACATTTCACATTTGAAGGGCAATAGCAGAGGACCACAGCTATTTCACACATACATGTTGGCAACATGGTTCATCGCAGCATATGGCACACAACTAAGACACCATCAGTCAATAAGGGAAACAATGCCTCATACATGAGGCAGTGGATGTGCTATTGCATTGGTGACAAGAAGGTATGATCAGACCCTTGACAGCAGTAAGTGTTACATCAGCTATCTTTGCAAGGACTATGTGTGACAAGAATTCCATATAGGTAGCAAATGGATAGCACAAGTGCCCCAGGTATGACTAGCATTGCTCACAAGACATCCCCTGCACATGGCAGCCCAGGTCGTAGGTCCTGCCTCACCCATGTTCCCTGTCTCACCCCACCCTTCTTCAGAGGTCCCTGGAAAGGGAATATGTGTACCCAGATAATCCCTCCTCTACACACACCCAGACTCACATTGTGAATCCAGTGTGCTTCTCTCTTTAGTATAATATGCCATAGTCATTGTACTTCTGTCTGCATGGACTTCTGGTTAAATAATGCACTGTCTTGTAGTCTGTAGGACCTGTAATCACCTGTACATTGCTTCCCATGTGAAAGGTACTGTTGGCCCTTTGAACTTGATTCTCACCTACAGGACTTATGAGAGACTGAAGCTGCACACATGTGTGAGCACCTCCATGCAGACCAGCCATTTGATCATGCACTGCCCTTGCAGCTTCCTGGAACAGCATAGAAGCTGCCATTTTATGTATAACACTGTTATGCATTGACCTATAAATCGCTTGTGTAACACAGCCCTTGGGTTATTGTGTTACGTTCCAACACACAGGACAAACACAGTTTTCATTTTCCATAGTGTTGTTCCACCTTTGACCAGTCTCAGTTGGCTCACTGTGTATTTGCCTTGTTACATTTTTTGATCCTGATTGACCCTGCATCCTGTTAGCCTGACTGGTTCCTGTCTTTGTATTATCATAAAGGTTCCCTGCGGCTACATTTGTATCATAGTTGCTTTCTCAGCCCTCACTTTCCTCCTGGGGTATTGTGCCAGGTGGGTCTACAACGAATACTCAAATACATTGTATAGCATAATCAGTTAACTTATCATACCGTGGGGTGGAACTTGTCTCCAAATAGCCTAATCATGGCCCATTCCTTGTCTGGGTTTCATGTATGCATGAGTGACAAATAGTGACAGTGTACCATGGCTGTATGCATGGATTGGGTATGGTGCCTCCAGCACAACAAACAAACGTCAGATAATGTGCATGAAATGTCAACACATGCTAGGACCCTGACAGTCCACACGCTGATTCACATTGCCCCTCACATATTGATGGGGCTTGCGTAGTGAATAGCTGTCAGATTAATCAGCACAGAGGCACTGATGTTCCCAGATGCAGTGGGAATTTTAGAGGCCAACTTGTGTACAAATGTTGTGAGGAAACTTGCCGGTTTAAAATTCCTGATCCATTAACTTTGTCAGCACACCAAGGTTGCCCTGTTGTTAGTTTCATAACACGTCTGCAGTGCCATAACTTGACTATCCCCATGTGTGTTCTCAATTCCTCATTGGCTTTCCTTCAATTCAGCTGTGAAGGATACTTTGTAGATGCAGGAAATGGCTCCACAGACTCATGACTAGACCGGCACGTAACTGTGACAACATGGACCCCAATAATGATATAGGCTAAACATTGCCCAACACATTGAACCGGACACCTTTGTGCATTTTACCACTGGAAATATGTCAACACGTGCTGCTTGGTCTGCTGGTCCTCCACTTCCACAGGAAAGACATGGCTCATTTATATGATTCCAACTGTGGCGTGACATGACATTTGTGGATTGTATTTGGGACTCTGTGTCTCAACACCGTACCCACATAGCATTATCCCATGCCTGACCCATGGAGAGTAAACAAACAAGTGCTTAGGAAGTAGTATCCAACATTCCAGGACATGTGATGGCTTAGTTTTTTTAACATTGCCATGATCAACCGTCTGCTATCTATCCTGTGCATGCTTTGTCATTGGTGGTGCTTATGTTCCAAAAAACCTAGGAAGTAGACACAGCATTTGTTGCTATGTGTATGACAAACCCATTTACTCTCTCATTTCCACACTGAGTAGCATCTGATGGTTGGATACATTGACTCCACATGCATACAAGCAGATTTGCAAAAATGCATCTTGTGATGTTCACACAGTGGGACAACTACAATAGTAAGAGCCAAATCACACACATTTGAGGCAGGAAGTGATGTAATAGGATATCCTGTTTACAGAATTGGTACAGTGGGTGTACTTTCACTTTGCAGTCTGTGATATTTCCTGACTGTGTGGCTGTGTTTTGACTTGTCTCTCTGTGCATTTTGTGAATTTGTCACCAGTGTGCTCTTTAAATTGTCTTTTTTGTGTTTCCTAAGTGTCTTTGGTATCCTGTGTTAGTGTTTTTTTGGTCAATTCTGGTGTCTAAATTTATCTTTGTACTGTTGGGAGTCTGTTGTGGGTAGTGTTAGTTTGGGGATAGTAGGGCTGTGTTCTGTTAATTTTTTTGCATTTCCCTCTCCTACTTTCCCTCCATTCTTCTCTGTACCCCTTTATTCCTTTTTTTGGTGCAAGCATGTTGGGTAGGTCTCGTCTTGGCAGGGTGGGAGAGGAGGAGCTGGGTGGCTTTATTTGGCTGGCGTACCACTTCCTACCCTTAATGATCGAAGCAGGTGGGCGTGTGATACAGGGGTATCACACAGAGGCAAGGAGGCTCCGGTGGGCAAAGGTCTTGTACCATCTACAGCAAATTTACAACACACCGCAAAACGACCACCAGCTGAAACACCATTGGGCTGACCTGGTTGCCCGAGAGAAAGACCTGCTGGACCACCTGGGGATTGTGATTGGTGGCCCTGTTGGTGAGTACAAATCAGAGTAATGTGCACATTTAAATGCTCTGTAGTGACAGTAGCAGATTTGTTCATATGCTGCAGGCAATGTTTTTGAACATGTGGAATGCAATTTAAGCATACAGGTCCATATTTATACTTTATTAGCACTGCATTTGCGTAATTTTTTGAAGCAAAAGTGGCGCAAACTTACAAAATACAACTGTATTTTGTAAGTTAGCGCCGCCTTTTATGCCAAAAAGCGGCGCTAAAAAAGTATAGTTGCCTGTGAGATATACAATAATTCCTACAATAATTCCTACACAATACCGTCATTTGTTGACGCAACAGCTAGACTAACTTACAAAACACAACAGGAGCCTGTAAATTAGTGCTGCCTTCACGTCAATAGATGATGCAAATGTGGCTCTAACATATGTTTCATGCATATTCTGTGAGTGTACCAGGAAACACATGCTTTAAATCCAGATTTTTACAAGAAATATTGTGTCCCTCAATTTTTTCGGATACATGTCTGAACTGGATTCTGACACATACGTAACAAGTTATAGCTGACCTCAGGTAATATCTTAGACTGATATTTGGACTTTGTAGTGCCACAATTAAATTAGGGATGGATGCCAAAGGTTATGCACACAGGTTCATATCTGTATAGTTGATGCAACTTACCATAGCTGTGGCACATAAAATGAAGAAAATGATACAAATTCAGGGCTAACAACTGTCCCTGGCCCTTTGTACATTGTACCTGTGTGTTTTTAAATTGGTCTTAGTCATAGTAGCTGGGTGACTGGTACTGCAGTCCTCCCGGAAAGTGGCTTTGGATGTCTCTCATGGATACACATGATGAGAGGAATATGCTCCATTAATTAGTCTGCTAACTAATGATGGAGCATGTTTGCCAAACACATGATAGTTAGGGCCACTGCATGTGTGCAGATATGTGTGTATCACTCACTGGAGTCCCCGGGTCTGTACATGTTTGCAGTGATATGTCGGATGCAGTATCATCATTTCTGAGAGGCTTGACTTTCTGATTTAATATTACACATAGTATTTGTATTTGGAAGTGTTGTCCAGTGCACAGACATTGAGCACATTTCTCACTACTATGCCTTATAGGTGGACCTGACCCCTACGCTATCGGAGAGGTGGCTCGATTTGCGGACCCAGACATCTCCAGTAAGTGTTGATATTTCTGTTCTGTGTTGTGTTTGCTGATGTTGTGTGATTGACTCCTGTGTCTTGGACACATAGCAATGTGTGATGTGCTGGTCAATGATCGGATATGTTCCTTGAGTGGAGTATAATTTTTTCCCCATCTTTGAGTTGGCCAATCATTAGCGCATTGTCATAATTTGGGATTGTAGGTGAATAGGGATGAGTTTTGTGGATAAAACTTAAAATCAGAAAATGTCGCAGAGGACCATATTTGTGATTTAGTCAGCAAGTCAGACCCTGATTCTCACAGAATAGGGATGCCAAAGTCTTACCCACAGACTTCAGCTTCCCTATTCACTAATGAATATGTTTGATTGTATGTTTGACTTCCTAGCAGCATGTAGCTCCACATGTTGTGCTACGAGTATGAGGCACTTGAGTACAATGGCCTAGGTGGGCATGCAGCTCATGGGCAGATGTGTGCTTGCATCTATCTGCTTGTTGTAAGTCATGTGTTACTGGTAGGAAATGATGTTGACAATTGTCTGCATTTCCAAACATAAGTGTGGATGGGATTGTCCAAGGTTTGGCTGTATCCTAGTTGGACTTCCTCCTTACCTGTGGTGGGCTGCCCAAACCCATGTACAGCTGTCCAAAGCTTCGTGGGTGTTCTTGTTGTTTGACTGGATTTGTTGCCTGCTCCCACCCCCTCAGGCACAGGCGCAGGGTCGTGAAAAGTGTACCTAAGACTGATGATCCAAGTTTAGTACACAGACATGTAAATCTGTAAGCGACTTGTCCAAACCTAGGATACCCACTCATGATTAGCAACTGCATTCTATCCTGGCAATTCCATTTACAACTCGTAGATCTTGTGGCCCTTGATTGTCATCAAGAACATAGTCATTAGTTGGCCTGTCAGTGGTGGAGGACTTGCAGTATTTTATTTACCTGACAAATGGCTGAACAATGAGGCATAAGTCATTCAAGTTGTTACCCATCTTTTAGAGTTTTGCTATGCTGTTTGATAGGACATGTGTAGGCTGCATTGGCATGTACTTTCTCAGGGACTATCAGTGATCTGTATGATGATATGGCCTGTTTCTGGTACATTAGATGTATTGTCTGATTTACTTTTGGAGCCATATCACACAATGAAGTACCAAATGTTTGGTTTTCTATTTGTTTTAACAGCTGCCAATATGAATCCCATCCAGATTCGGGAGTTTCAGCGCAGGGCAATGCGTTACCACCACATTCTGGATGTGGAGTCGGGGTTCCGCAACATGGCAAGGCGTTATTGCCATGAAAGAGCCTCTGGAGTGTGGAGGGCATTTGCCTAAGGGGGCCCTTCTGTGTCCAACACAGCCACCACCACCAGCACCACCACTACCACCCAGGTGGCACCAACCTTAGAAGGCATCTTTGCTGGAACGTCAAACTCCACTGCTCCGGGACCTGCCACACCACCACCTGCACCTCCTCCTACAGACATGGCATCGACAAGGGCACATACTTCCTCAACTGGCACCCAGACCACCCCTGCTGCAGTCATAGACCCAGCAGCTTTTCAACAGATGCAACGGAACTTGGACCGTATGCTGCTGAAAATGACCAGTCTGCAGCAGGAGGTGGCACAAGTAAATCGGAGGGTGCGTGCCATAAAGAAGACCCTGCAGAGGGCAAACTTGTAAACAATATACCCTCAGCCATGATATCCCCCCCTCCCTCCTGTTTCCTGATTCGTTTAATAAGTGGGTTTAGGGGGCTTAGTGTTAGGTTAGTATAGGCTGTTAGTTTAGTTAGTAGTAGTGGGTGGGGGGTGGATGGGGTGATACTTTTAATATCTGTTTTTCATTATGTGTGTGGGTGGGTGGGTGCAGGATGATGTTTTTTTTTTTTTTTTTTTTTTTTAAATACAAAAAAATACAAAAAAATATATATTTGTTTAGTATAAGATAGTATGTGTTTAGGTTAGTATATGTTGTCCTCCATGTGTCCCTTCTTATAAGGGGGGTGGGAGGTTGATGTTTAGATTGTTTCGTTAAATGTGATAAGTAAGTTTAGCTTAGGTTAGTTAGGGCCAGTTGTGGGTAATGTATAGTTAGGATAGGTTAGGTTAGGCAAGATATTTCCCCTGGTTTTAGCTTCTGTTTTTACTGTTTAATAAATATTTAGGTAACCCTTTACAGTATGTGTCACATGCTTGGAGATCATGGCCTTGGCATGAGTGAACAGTGTCTCTTTTGTATTAGCTTTTGTGTCCCATGCTGCAACCAAATCCCAACTGAGCTGTTACATTGGCAGCTACACCAAAGCTACTTTGCTAAGATTCTGCCATCCATTGCACCAACCACTCACAGTTACTATGGATCCCAAAGTGTGGTTAATTTTTGTTTTATGTTTTCAATGTCACATACTTTGCTAACAGAATTTATATTGAGGACACTGTGTTAAGTCTGCCTGCAGCCTGATGTCCAAGCGAATCCTTATAAGGTGAGTGGTAGTATGCTCTCATGTAGTATGGTATACATAACTCACACCTACCATTTGTTACAATGTTCAGGCCAGTGACATCTTTGTATGTAAACTCATACACATCCATTCATGCAGTATGGTGTGTGTTCGGTAAAATTTGGGTCAAATGTCACATGCGTAAGTTTTGGCTTGAAGAAAAATTTGAAGGCAATATTTTTTGGCTTAGATATCCCTTGAGGAAGCGTTATTCTGTCCAACACAGCATTATGGTTTATAGTTTCTATTTTCCTCTGAAATAGCCCTCAGGAAGGGCAGATGATGGTACAATCCAGACCACTGTGCATAGTTATCAGCCAACATTCTTTCAGGTCAGGTGTATTGACAATCTATAATCATTGACCTAAGGTAAACATCACTGATCTACCTCACAGTTGATGTATTACATTACACAGAGACAAAATTGTTGTGTTAGTGCTATTTATTTTAAAGTGCTGTAGTGCTATATGTACATTGTCCATGATTGTGAGTCCATTAGAGTGACACCTTCCATTGTGATACTACACAAGTGCAAAAGGACATGTCATTGGACATGCTGGGGTGAAGTGTCAGACAGTGCAGAGGGACAGGATTTGCCAATGAGTTAATGAGAGACAATCACAGGGTAGGGTGACAAGATAAACAGTGGGCTGAAGAACAGTGCTTGAATAAAGTAGTTGCAAGACTGGCATGTTACAAAGCACAAGACCATGGCAATAAGTGGCCATGTCACAGGGACTAGTGCTGCTGGGTACTCTTACGGGTGAGGGTGATCTGTTCCACGTCTTCATCGTCTGATGTGTGTGTTGTCTCCTCTGCCCTTGGTGGTGGTGGTTGTGAAGGGGCAACACACACCTCAGTGTTTGAAGACGTGGAGTCAGACATCCCGGTAGCTGCCAACTGTGGGGCTATTAAGGGCAGTACTGCAGCAAGGAGGAGCTGCTGGTTCTTAAGAATAGCAGCCACATCACTGTGGTAGGCAGGCAGGTCGTCCCTAAGGGGTTCAATATTGCATTTGTGCACGCGTTGACAGGATTGTTGTTGTAGGTGTTGGGTCAACTCTCTTACAGCTGTGCTGATTCCCTTCAACCTTTTTTCAAGTTCCTGCAAGATTGTTGTTCGCCCTTGCATGGCTGCTGCCTGTTCTTCAGTTAACATCATGCACGAACACACCCCCTCTAGGCTGGCTGCAATATTTTCCATCCCCACCCGCACCTCCTTGGCCAGCACCCGCTGTACTCCAACTACAGTTCTCTCAAAGCTGGTGCCAGTGTCGTCAGAATCCTCAGTTGTGTTGGAGCTGGCAGGTCGTACAATTGGGGTGGTGGGTGAGTCCTCTGTGATGGCTGCTAGTTCTGTGCTCCTCCTTGTGGCTGAAGGTGGGGTCTGGCGGGTTCCAAGGACATCTTGGAGGGTCTGCTGGCTTATCATTGACAGCTCGTCATCCATGTCATCAGGGTAGTCCTGGACAGGCATATCCGCAGGACAGCCATCGTCCTCTGCAATGAGATATGGTACAATTAGTGTGTCTGTGTTGTGGGATTTGTAATGTGACGTGCCTGTCTTCCTATTATTTTCACATTGTGATCTTGGTTCCTGTTCATTGTTCCTGTCTTTCATATTAGCATTCTCCCAGGCCTATGCCCCACCTGCATGTCACATGTATTGTGGTCAGTTTGTGGACTTGTCAGCATCACATCCTCTAGGTGTTGGTTCTGGCCAAATTGTGAATTGCCACCTTCTTGTTCTACTCAACCCTCCGTCTACTTCCATTCTCATGGTGAGGCCTTTCACTGGCTGTGGGTGTTCTGATGGCACTAGCACCACACTTAACATTCTGGAACTGCCCCAGTCTCTGATATTTCACATCCACCTATATGTTGCTGAGATCTAGCATATACAATGCATAGCATTGGTATGGCATGATACGGATGTCAGCAATGGTAATGTGTACTGCTGATGTTGGGAAATGTGTGCCACATTGGATTGCACTGATGGTCCTAGCAGTGTTCCATTTCCTTCTCTGACTGTGCGGGTGTATTTCTGTAACCAGTTACATATGCCCTCCGCCTCAATGCTGTTGTCTGTGCAGTATGACATTTTGGATGTTGCATTGTGACCAAGGCACAGGGTGGACCCTGACATACGCAGCATGGGTATGACATTAGTGCTGTGTACCTCATAATGTTTATGACAATGGCTGATGTTTGTAGCAACTATGGACAATCACATTTGACAGGATTGGAACATTTGTATTGATTTGAGGGGATTGATAATGTTGTCATCCTGAACCCTCTAATTTAGGTGTGGTTGATCCATGGGGACGTTACTGCCATTAGCTGCTTGACCTGCACACCCAGCAGAGGTGGTTATTGCAACTGTTGTCAATGTTAAATTCCACTTGCAGATATGGCCAGAGGTTGTTAATGAGGCCCTAGTTTATGTAAGGAGTATACTGACTGATGTGTGACGGCATGCCAGTTTTACCTTGTACCCTACCCCCCTGGCCTGCCTTTACCTTTCCAACATCCTTGGTATGGTGGTATACCCCCATGCAAAGGTTGTTGGTGTAGTGTAGTACTGTGCCCCAGGTTTCCTCTGAACGGGCCATGCCCCCGTACCGTGCTCCTTTAACCATGCCAGTCCCTGAATGTCATGATTTCCATGCATTGTGTAGTGGGTATGTCCCCGTCCTGGTTGCAGTTAATAATTAGGCATTTTAGTTCCCCATGCGACTTACCCTGCATCTGTGTTGTCTCCTGGTAGTCTGCGCTGTCCTGTCCTTGAATCCCTGTGACGATCTCCTCAGGGATGACGGCTGCCACCATCTCCTCCATGTGGTCCAGGGCCTCCTGCGGTGCGGTACTCCCACCTCCAGTCTGCAGTGCTGCCTTCCTGTTCCTGGCCATCTTTTCCTTTGTCCTGCGCTTGCAGTCATGCCAGCGTTTCTTGCACTCGATGATTGTTCTCCGTACTTCTGCCACACTGTTGAACTTGTCAACAATTTGTTGCCATATTGCCTCTCTCCTACTAATTGGCAACTTTGAGGTGACAAACAGTTGGTGCTGGTGTTCCGTCACCTCTTTCACCAGAATTTCCTGCTCCTCTGCACTGAAGCAAAATGTTCTTTTCTTCTTCTCCCTGTCCTGGGTCTTGTGCAGGTCCTCCTGGCTGGTTCCTGGTCTGTTGTCATCTTCCAGGGGTCTGTGCAAGCATCTGGGATCCATTTTGGCTCTCCTTAGCACATTTTGCTGTGTTTGTGCTGCTTTTTGACGCTATTGGGTCAAAAAACGTCACGTTTCCAGTTTGCAACATCGTAAACCGGCTCACAGTCATTTTCGATGCTTTAACGTCGTTTTTCTTTACGACGTGGCGCATTGGTTTGAGTAAAAAAAAAAAGACTCACACCTGTGGTTTGCGCTGCCGTGCCTCAAAGTATAAATTTGACGCCCGCACGGCGCAAAGGAATGGTGTTAGTCGGCGGTAACATTTTTGACGCAAAACTGCAGCGCAGTTTTGCGTCAAAAAGTATAAATATGGCCCATAGTTCTTCAGTCTGGTCTCCCAAAAACATTCGTCATGGGAATAGAAAAGCAAAGACCAACATACTTCATCAAATTAAATGGATAGTTGCTTCTTCCACAGTAAGTTGGCAGGTTTTATTGCTAATCATGAAAGTAGCTCAGAAATCAAACTAACCATACAAACCAGACAACTTTCTTCTATTGCATCCACAAATTGTCAGTTAAGTGTTTTATCAGTGAAATCCAAAGGAACTATGGCGGTGTGCCAGCACACACGTCACACATTGAGCAGGTTGAATGCAGGATCATTTTTGCATTGAACAGAGGCCTTATTCAGTCTGCAGTACCTAAAATAAATTGAAGTGGTCATCAAGTATCACATCATCAATGTACCCTATTCAGTTGTTGGCACATTCCTTCCAGAAAAAACTGCCTTCCCCAGTTCTTAGACTGGCAGTGTGCCAGCATGTAGCAGCTTATATACATTTGTGTCTTAAGTGTAGAGGGCCATGCAGGCCACATGGAGTGTATGATGAAATTAGATCAACTATGACCTGTTTTTAAGATCAAGGTTGCCACTTGCAAAGTCAGGCACTTACAGGTAAAAATGTAGTCTGGTGGAAAAGTCCAATATGCACTCTAAAGCTCCCAGCATATGACCAGCCACTCTGGTGAAACCTGAGCATCCTTTGCTTACGTGTAGAATCTAAAATTAAAGGAGCAAACAAGGGTACTAAAAGGGGCCAGATGGGCATTAGAAAAGCCGGGACAGACAGAAGCATTTTGTAAAGTACAGCAGGGAAGAACCTGGAAAGAAGATGAAAACTGTGGAAGAAATGCAGATCGAGAAAGTTTAGGAACAAAGGCTAAAATCCATACTACAGCTAAATTCCAGATGCTCAAGCCAGGGAGCTTGTAAAGCGTAACAGCTGTAGAGTTGTTAACACTGGTAAAAGAGTCTGACACAGGCAGAAGGATTAGGGAAAAGATGGTGCTGGCATCCAAATCTATGTTGTAAAGAAAGGAGACCTGGATGGTTGCCCCAGAATAGATGAAACCTAGCTTTATCACGATCTAAGGAATGACCTGGTGCCAGAGATTTTGAGAACTTTGCACCATAATAACTGAAATAGAATTATTTTTACAAGTTCCTTAGGGTGTAGGGACTTTGTGTATCTATTAAAAAAGAGACATATTGACTTATATGAGGACTATAAGAGTAGTAGGGATTAAAAGAAGCAGGCGATGAAGTGATACAGACAGACCCCCGCCCAAGGATTTTGCGGCCTGGAATGCCAAATGTTGCAGCAAATAAAGCTAGATTTGTCAAACCTCAAAATTAGCTGCATTTTTGTGACAGGCAAAGCATTTGCTTGTCACAAAACTACTGCTCAGTCCCTACTGGAGACCCTGAAAATGACTTTCTGTGACCTAGTAGAGTGTTCAGCAACACCATGCCTTGGAACAGGAGGGTGTCTGATGCCAAAGAGTGCATATCTAAATTTTAAAAAACTGCTCTCTATGGTATCGACAACCACTATTCTTCTCAGGTAATTAGTGCGCTATACAAATCAAATACCATAACAAAGGTCCACAGGGCAGAAGGGGGTGAATGGAGTGGCAGGCACACTGGAGACTTGAGAGTGGGAGGATAGTGGGGTTGAAGAGAGGGGCACCATGAGTACCCTGGGGTTGTTGGAACAGGGGGTGTTTATCATGGGAGAGAGGAGGCAAAGGAAAAAAGTGACAGTGTAGAAGAGATGGGATGTGGCCTTACAGCCAGAGCTGCCAAAGTTTGGAGCTAGGGAACCAGATTTTAGTCTCAGCATCAGCTCAACATCCCGTGATTCTGAGCAAATCACTTTTTGTGATGCACCAGTGGCACATAGTGCTGACTCATATCTACAAGGCCACACAAAGTCAATTTGCGTGGCTTTTCATGGCCTTGTAGATATGGTGTAAGGCAACACAGTGCAAGTCACTGCATTGTCTTACACTGCATGAGGGAGGCGTATCGTGGGCATTGCAGTGGGTGTTCCCAGGCAACACCATGGGTTTTGATGCATTCCCAGATTTACAGGAAATTGTAAACCTGGGAATGTGTTAAAACTGTACACCTTCCCAGGGCAGGGGCAACGAGGAGAAATATGATAATTTATTTTTATTGTTTCCTCAGTTCCATTGTGCTGCATCCTGCAGCACAGATAGAACAAGAAAAATGCATCTCTGAATTGTTTCCTTTCCTGCAAACATTCCTGCTGTCAGTTTTTGCAGCCCTTTTTCTAACAAATGCAGTTTTTTACAAAAGTGCAGATATTTTCATTAACTGCGATATCCTGGGGGATCTGTACAGAGAGGCGTGATAGGCAAAATACATTTTATATACCTGTTTTGACAGGACTTAAAAAAGCCAATGGTTTTATTCAACTGTAATGGAGCAGACTCCAAAAGAAGGGAAGGTTATAGTGTTCATCAATCCCCTTCTACAGGAAATACAATTGGAGAGCTCAGGGCCATTTAAGTACAGCAGGATGAAATGGACTGCTAGACCCTATTGACTTTGGAGGAGACAAAAACGAGAATAATCCCAACAGTTATGCATGAATGTCAATCTAACAACCGGCAGGGGCGAGAAAGCTTATTAACAACAGAGAATGTCTCAGCTGTGTTAGAAATATTAGGCTGATTGGTTAGTAAGTAGGATTGGCTTAACTAATTAGCTTTTTATTTCTTTTGAGAATATGATAGTTTATAGTTTTAGATAAACCATCTACTAGCTCTCAGAGGAGCAGCAGGGTCAGTAGTAAAGCAAAGAACTGAAGAGAGCAATGTTTAGCTACAGAGATCTTAGCTTATGCAAAAGAACCAATTCTGGTAATGGCTCAGTCCTCAAAGTTTTCATAGCACTCCATAGGATATTCAGGCATGCAAAGGCCACCTTTAGAGAGACCTCTAGAAAGGCTCAACTGAGTGACAAGGAATTATGGTTTACATAAAGTGATTTGGTCATAGTTTGCACCGATTTGGCAATGACGACAATGAAAAAGGAAGGTCCATCTAATCTGACAGGGTGAAGGGACACGTAATCCACTGGGATCAGAATAGCCAGCGCTAAATAAAAGTGAAGCAATATAACTCGTAGCTTGCGAAATGCTGTAACCAAATTTCATGTGGTCCTAGGATAGAACGGTTATTATGGAGATTTGAGAACGCACTATTTGGCCCATGTAGATATTAACACAAAACAATGAATATGGCCCTGACAGCTTTAAGCACAAAAGGAGAGACAAATGCAGGAATGCCAAAAGCCAGGTGTGAAAAAAGATCCAAAGATGGAGTAATTGTGCAATTAATGGCAAGTGGTTCAGGAGAGGATAGCATCAGAACAATCATAGACAAATTGTGTAAAATGTTCTGTTGTGTGATAATGATTTGTATAGTACACTAATCACCTGACAGGGTATCCAGGAATGTGGGCAGGTGTGTAGGAGTGTGGTCTCCACAGTGCTTATATGAAGAGCCAGGTCTTCAGCTTCTTGTGTAACTCAGGAGGTGAGGAGGATGCTCTGAGGTGTCAACGGAGTTTGTTCCATGTTTTGGATGCAGTGTAGGAGAATAAACCACCTCTCGTTTTGCTTTTGGGGATGCGGGAAATGTGTGCGAGTGAGAGTTAGACAGAGCATAGGTGTTTGGTGGGCTGGTGAAAGTGTATGCGTGCTGTTCAGGTATTCTGGTCCTGTGTTGTGTAGGGCTTTGAGTGTGTGCTTGAGAAGTTTGAATTGGCTGCACTTGTGATTGAGGAGCCAATTAAGCTTCTTGAGGTGCAGTGAGATGTGGGTGCAGAGTGGATGGTCTACTATTAGCCTTGCAACGGTGTTCTGGATGGTCTGGAGTCTGTGTAGGAGTTGTTTGGAGATTCCAGCATAGAGGATGTTGCTATAGTCCAGCCTGCTGGTGATGCATGCTTGTGGGACGGTCTGTCTGGAGTTCTGAAGCAAGAATTTGATGATCTTTCATAGCATGTATAAAAGGTACACACTGAGTCGACTTGAGCTGTCATGTTGAGCTTGTTGTCTAGGATCATCACTAGATTTTTGCATGGTCTGTGGGTGTGGATGTTCCTCTTAGCTTGAATAGCCATCAGATGAAGTCACATGGAGAGGTTTTGTTGCCAAAGACTAGTTCTTCTGTCTTGTCGGAGTTGAGCTGCAGGCTGTTGGTTTGCATCCAGTCAGCTACCATGGTCATGCAGTTGGTGAAGTTGGTCCTGGTGGTGGTTGTCTTGTCCGCCAAGGAAAAGATGCATAGGAGATAACGATGATGTCTAGTTGTATGGATGATATTGGCAAGCAATGCCATGCATAAGTTGAAAAGGGTGGGGCTGAGGGACGATCTCTGTACAACTCTGCATAGCAATCTCTTGGTCCCTGATGTGAAGGGTGGCAGCCTGACCCTTTAGGTTCTTTCAGTGAAGAAGGAACAGATCCACTTAAGAGCAGATCCCTGTATGTCCATCTCATTAAGTCTTCTGATGAGGGTGCTATGGAAGACAGTGTTGAAGGCTGCAGAGAGGTCAAGCAGAATGAGGGCCACTGTTTCTCCTTGGTCCAGGATGATTCGAATGTAATTGGTGGCTGGGTTTAAGTGCTGTGGTTCTTTCTGAATCCCGATTGAGTGTTGTCAAGAGGATGATGAAGTTTGAGGTGGGTTGTGAGATGTGTGTTGATGGCCTTCTCAATCACTTTGGACAGGGAGATTGGTTGAAAGCTGCTCAGTTGATTTGAGTCGGCTGTAGGCTTCTTGAGGAGGACGCTGATTTCTTCAAGTTTCCATTCATCTGGGAAAAGTGTTGAACATGTTAGAGGTATTGATGATGTGGGTCAAGGTGGTGATGATTGGTGATGTACGACGCCATACATACTCGGCTTTCAACAATACCGACGCTCTGCAGACTTACCATGGTCTATGTAATTTGAATGCACCCATGCTACTATTTGTACACTTGGTTGTACAGTTCTTGAATTTTTGGAGTCACTTCAAACTCTGTTCCATAGTTCATATCTAATAAGCCTTGAAAAAGTCAAGGAGGATGTTACACAATCATGAGAATTGTACAGTGCTTCCATACCACGTATTTAGTGCATTTTATGACATCAGTGGATTCCCGCCCTGATTGAACACCAAGGAATAAAGTTTTTTCACCTTGATCCTGTGATGTGCCGTGGTTTTCTTCTTCTCATGATTGGTGATGTAATGGGGGCATGGGTCCATTCTGGCCCCTGACTGGATGGTTCGCATGATTGCCTCTGTGTTGTTTCTGTGTTATTTCTGGTGAGGGCTGTCCCTTCGGTCAGGTGGCCATCTTGGTTGGTGGTGGGTAGGTTATCAACGAGTTCTCTGGGGCTAGGGAGAAAAAACATCTATTAAAATACAGGTAGCACCCTGAGCCTTATATTATGTGGCAACAAACATGATAAATTTTAGTTCATAAAGGATGGCAATATCAGATGTGATGACTCCCTCAGCCAGGATTCCGTAGCAACCAGTAAGTCAAGAGGATGTTTGATACTAAGGTCATCAATAAAAAACAAATGTTAAGGTAGAAACCTAGCAGTAGTAAGAATCACTGCTGTGTTAGAAATCAAGTAATCCACTGAGGAATAAACATGGTTAAGGCAACTTAGTAGTTTATAAGTGGTAAGAGAAGCATATTAGGAGAAATGGTAGGCGTATGGGGGTGTTAGCGCACCTGTTCCTTAGTAAGTAAACTTACAAGGGGAGGCGTATAGCTCGATGAACCTTTTGATTCGCATAGAGTATCCTAGCTAGGCTAATGGTAGTCACACTAATAATTAATACGCAATTCAATAAACATTAGTTATGAACATAAATAAATCAGAAGCAATAACACCCCATGACCTTCCGGTCATGAATAACCACAACTCACTATACGTTTTAGTAGTTTTATTCCCTATTAGTTTCAATACTAATTCATGAAAATTAATTAAACTTTATTTACATCAGCAAATCTGTATTAATTCATTAGGAGGTGCAAAACACATAGTAATCAAATCAAAACTTGCATCAGAGTACATTCTAAAGCAGTAGCATAAGTCAATAATTGAATCAGGAATGAATAAGTCAACATGAGTAGCAGAGTTCAGCAAATCAATTTGTCAATCATTTGTCTCTGTGTTGTCAATGTAATAAGGTAGGAACCTCACCTAACCCAGATTAGCAAGAGCATGTGGGACTTCATGTGAAAACAGTTTAGAACATGAATTTGGAAAACATCTAGCTAAGAAAAAAACAATTAAACAGTGTAGTTGGTACCTAGAAAGAAAAGGCACAAAATTGAATTCAGTCACATTGTCACATTTACCTATCCTTGGTATGGATCAGCAGCAAGTCAGTCTTCGTCCTCAGGTCATCAATCGATCAGCAACACATCAGGGTCTCAAGAGCTTGAGCCCAATGACAGAATTTCGAATCTCTTTGATCTCGTAGTCTCTCTCCGGACATCTGCACCTAATATCTCTCTTTCTCATCTCTCATCTGTTCTAAGTTTTCCCCCTTTGTCATGGCATTATATCAAAGTCGCCCAGACTATCCCCCAATTCCCAATTGGTCAATTAATCACTAATTATTACTCTGTCCAATTACATATTTACTCCACATCTATAAATTTTTATATTGTACAGTTCTCAGAGTGTTGATTGATTCACTTTGCGATGTCCTCATCATCTAGCTCGTCAGGTATCGAAAATGTTGCATCTTCTTCTCCAGTCAGTGTCTCTATTGTTCGAGTCCTGGGACAGTACGCTCTAAGCGCTTTACACAGTAGTTGATACATTCTAGTTTCCATCGTCTCCAGTCTGTCAATTCATGAAGAGGTTTCAGCTAAACAATTTTTATTAAACAATGAGCAGTTCATGGTTAGTCTGATTTGTCAGCATCTTTCATTTTAACATTACTATTCAGCTTCTGCACGAGGCCTGGCAAAACTAGGCCACAACTTTGGCTAAGTTAAGCTCTACAATATAATGCAAAACACATATCTTTCAATATGACATATTACTACGTTATTTCAAAACGTTTTTCTATATTTCCTATATGCTATTCATTTTATTAGTACATTCGTGAATCTTGGTGATCGCTCTCCAAGGGCACAGTTTCAAACGTGCACATTAATTTTCTACATTAATCGTTTTTCTACATTTTTCATACATAAACATTTATTAAAAAAATTAATTAACACATTTGCGCTATCAGGAGTGACAACCAGCACTCATTTTTGGAGCTCTGCACTTACTTTTTCCTCATCAGACTTTTCCTGAGAGCATGAGGAGAAAAACAATGGTGAGCAGGGAAAGAAGTAGAAAGAGAAAGATGGACAAACAGTCACACAGAGAGAAAGCAGGGAAAAGGGGATGGGAGTGTCTAGTAGTGGATTAAAGAGGCATAAGGTGGATTAAAGACTGTGCAGCCTTGTTAAATCGGGCACTGGCCTTTAATAGCACCAGCCGTTATCTTAGGTGCAGAGCATTGGGCACTGGCACTTAATATTTTACAAATTAGGCACTGTCATAGATGAATGTCCCTTAGCTGTGCATTGTGAAGACTTCCTGGGCACATTTACCTCATGACCACTCGAACCGTGTCATTAAGAAGGCTAAAGAGAAGGACCAAGGTGAAACCACTTTTCTTCCTGTTGTTCATGAAGAACGCAGAAGGAACAAATAAACATGAATAAAGGACAAAGGGAATAGAACTACAAATCCCAGCATATTCAGAATGCAGCAAATGAAAAAGCAACAATAGGTTGAAACAACACAAAAATATGAAAGTAAAAAAGCATAAAGTAATACATGAAATAAAAAAGAAGGAAAATGACCCAGGTCTCCAAAACAAAGGATCAAAATACAGACTATACAAATTTGTCAAGTACCTTAGCCAAACATTAGTAGTTAGGACCAGCCAAGGTTGCAAAGTCTTTAAGAGGGCTGTAAATGTGGACAGGGGAGGACCCACCTGCCTGTGTTTCGCCAGTGAAGAGCATACCACAGATAAACACAATTGAAGGACTCACAATTAGACACAGTCAGCAACAGCTAACAGCCTCACAAAGCAAAAATAAATTAAACTAATCAGGATGAAGGAACACTAAGAATCAAAATGAAGTTAAAACCATAAAAAGCCTTGTACAGTTAAAATAAGAAATTCATTTAGGAAAAAGAGGTATGCAGCCAAGTCTGTAACGTAAAGCCTTCACATTAATTACATATAAGACATTGTGTTCAATAACAAAACGTAGGTTTTGTTTATGTTAATTTAATAATCTCCAAAGTTACTAAAACGTGTATGGTTTTGGTTGGAAATTGCCCTTTCTGCAGGGTCAGTCCCAAAAATGTTTTCCTTTCTTCTCCAATCGCTGCTGAATTTGTTTTTGTTGACCTTAGAACTCTGTGTATTTTACCACTGCAAACCAGTGTTAAAGTGCTTGTGCTCTCTGCTGAAAACATAGTAATAGTGCTTGTCCCCAATTGGCATATTTAATTTACCTCTAAGTCCCTGGTAAAGAGTACTACCTGTGCTCAGGGCCTGTAAAATAAATGCTGCTAGTGGTCCTGCAGCACTGATTGTGCCACCTACTTAAGTAGTCTTTTAATCACGTCTCAGGTCTTCCATTGCCTGTGCGCAGTTTCAACCTGCCATTCCGCCCTGGCAGAATAAACCTTTTGCAAGGCCCAAACTATCAATTTTAATATACGTAAGTCACCCCTGGGGTAGGCCCTGAACAGCCTCAAGGGCTGGATGCAGTGTATTTAAAAGGTTGGACATGTACTTTTAAGTTTTATGTGTCCTGTTATTGAAAAACTCTTATGTTTGTTTTTCACTACTGCAAGGCCTATTTCTCCATAGGATAACATTCAAGTTGCCTTAGTATTACAATTTATAAGCATAATTTCCAAATGAGAAGAGATAATTCTTTCAAGTTTGGTGTGTCTGGAATCACAATTTAAAATCTTCAGTTATAGTGAAGTTGGATTTTAAATTGAAATTCTGAAAAAGCCACCTTTCGAATGTTGCCATTTTATTACTTTAGCCATTGGTGCCCTCTACCGGTCTCTGATCACATGTCTGGGGTGGGTGATAGTTGGGCTTTGTGTATTCCTTCTAGACAGCCACACACAATTGGAGCTTAGGTGTGACTTGATGGGCCATCCTGTCATAACAGGATGAGAGAGCTGGGCACTGCCTTACTGAAAAGGCTGTGTCCTGTCCACACACAAAGGGGTACATACCCCCCTGTAGTGAGTTTGGTGCCAAGACAGGAAGGGCTTGCCCTCTGTGCACTCCAAAGGGCTGTCTTTGAAGTCTCCTCCACTTCAAAGACACCACTGGGTATAAGTACTGGACCTCAGACACCACCACTTCAGTACACCTGTGGGCCTCTGGATACTCAGCCGTGCTGCTGAAGGGCTGACACTCTCCTGGACTGCACTCTACTGGACTACTGCTTCACTGTACTGACCTGTTGCCTGCTTCCCTCATGCCTGTGAGAGAGAAGGACTGGCCCTGCAGCCCTCCAACCCAGAACTCAGAGTGAATCCAACGGCTAGTCCTAATCTGAAGTACCAGGGACCTAAAATACTTTCAACCACTCTGTTTCTGCATGTGGATTCTGCCATCTGTGAGTCTACCCTGCAAGGGGGTGCGACCCCAGTCCTGGGCCCTTGGTAGGGGGTCTAAGGTGCTTCCCAGCAGAACTGATGCATCCGCTTTGCTGAGTGGCGCATCCCCGAGCAGAACGGATGCATCTCTTAGGGTGAGCGGGGCATCCTCGAGCAGAACCGATGAAACACCGCTTCTGCGGTGTTTCGGCCCAGCTCAAAAAACTTGCATAGTTGCTGCATGCCACATGTTGGGTTTGGCGTATTGCCGGTCCTCGTATCCTTCATCGATGACCGCGCCAAAGCTCAGAATCCCAGCCTCCCTGCTCATCAGAACTGACCTTTGCCTCAGCTGCGCGATGCATCCCATCTCATCGGAAGCCCTGTCAACTGGATCCTCGATGGCGACGCAACACGATCTCGCACTGCAACCTCGCCGCATCTCAAAACCAACCCATTGCATTGGCTGTGTGACTCATCTTCGACTCGGATACACGCAATGCTCTGCAAATAGGAGTAAGGTATTTTGTTCAGTGGGCCTAACTGAGTCCCCGTAGCTGGCCTGCACTCTGTCGCGGTCGGCCTGAACTTTTGACTTTGTCCTTATCCTGCTTGGCTCTTTTTGCGTTGAAGTGCTATTCTAGAATTTATTCTCTAGAAATTCATAACTCAAGTTCTACTGATTGGATTTTTGTCATTTTAGACTTGTTTTATTGAGTATATTAAGTTATATGTTTTCTAACCGGGTGTGGGAACCTTTTCGTGTAGTGTCTTTGCTATTTTATGGTTTGAAGTGTTGCACAAATACTTAACATATTGCCTTCAAGGTAAGCCTGACTGCTCTGTACCAAGCGACTAGAGGTTGAATATGGATGAATTTGGGGTTTGCATGTGCCTAACCTTGATAAGGATTGTGGCTGCTGCTTGACCAGCGTTGAATGTGTGTCAGTGCGTGTGTGTTATGATTGGAAGCGTGCTCCTGACAATGACATAATTAAGGTAATTCTTGGCTTATAGGGGAGAGAACTTACGGCATATGGGTGGAGGATCTTACCAATAAAAAACTGAAGGCCCTGGCAAACAGTAATTCTTGACACTTGTGGGCAACCATGATAAGAAATACTGGTGCTGACGTCCTGGAGGTAATTCTGGGCAAAGGAGAGGATGCAATTGAGGTGTGTAGGTTGGTAACATGGTGAATGCTTGCATACCAGAGATATACCAGAGGCATACCAGAGGTAATTTCTTTCATATGTGGGCCATCCATGACAAACTCCCAGCACTGGCATATTTTATGTAATTCTTTGTTTAATTGGGCACACAAGGCATATGGGTGGGGGACACCAACGAAAATATGGTGGCCTTGGTATACTGGAGTTAATTCTTGAGATATGGGTGGACACCCATGAAAAAATTCTGGCCCTGGCATAATGGAGGTAATTCCTGACATGTGGCTGAACCTACGGTACATTTTGAAAAATATGGGACCAGCTCTTAGAGATGGTAAGACTTCCTTGGTAAACCATTAAATCACTACAATATGTCACGTGTGCACTTTCAGAGTCTGTTTTTTAAAACATTTATATAGAAATTGTGCCTTATATAATGCATCTTTACAAAATATTCTTGGCGAGCGAGATCCAAAATCCCCCTACAAGCCTGATGCACTTGATTTGCCAACTGGAATGTGTGTCAGCTTTTACACCCTGCCATTTTCAAAGCTAGTCAGCCACCATTCATGAGCAGAAGTAACAGGGCCAGAGACAGCAATACGTGTGCTGAAGTCATTGTCCAATCTTAAAAAGTATTAAACTGGTTTGATGTTACAAGTGGAGAAGCCCTCCGCTCCCATCTTACCTTCAGTTAAATGTCGTCGTGTGACCCGGGCCCTACAAAAATGTTGAGAAATTGCAAATTGTCTCCAAATACTTTCAGCCTATCCCAAAGGAAATGCAGCTGGCGTTCAGGCGAGAGAGGCAAGTTTCTGACAAACAGACACATGAAGGCTGGCCACGTTTTACTTTTTCTGCAACTCATAAGATGGGTGCCAGGACAAATGTCAACGAATAAAACAGTAGAATGACAGCTGTGCTGGTGTCACTGTGATTAGAAACTAATAGGTTTTTCAGGAGGGCACATATGAAGTGAGAGAAATATGTGAGCAACATGCGTGCAGCTAAGCGTTCTACTTTCAGTTACCCTACTATGCATAGCAAAATGTTAGGCATGCACGTTAGAGCAGGAAGCATCTGACTGAATAGCACAGAGACAGCAGATCGTGGATAGGAAATATGAATGAAGGAAGAGAGGTGAATGAATGACTAAAGATGAGGGCAAGTAAAAGACAAGCATTTGCAATGCAAATGTTTACGCGAGTTAAAGCTATTAGCGTTGTAAACTCCTAACTGGACTTTTCTGGCCATATAAACTGAAAAGTGAAACAGCTTCACATAAGCGAGCCGACGTCTGCCATGAGCAAACACACATAAGGAAATAAGTTCACTCGCAGCTTAAAGTATTGGCAAAAGTGTAATTATTCATATAACGGAGTTGATGTCATGCAAAGCGCTTGACTACTGCCCAACGAGTTTGCACTGCCTAGGAAATAAAGAGAAAAGGTAGTCCAGAAACCATATTTTAAACATGGAGCCTCATATGTTTTCAGTAGTTGGCCGGTGCGCTCGAGGAGGGCTAAACACCGGAACAGGCATGACGTATGCATGCCATTCACAAATTATTTTCAAGTGAATTGTAAAAGGCAACCCCACCAACCAACCAAACTGATGGGCAGGACATGGGCGTGGTCACAAGCCCGTAAAAAGATAACAACAGGGACAGAGCGCTTTCTGCTCGACCCTAAAAATGTTTGAAACAAACAGTGGACATACATTGCAAACTTAAAACAGATGTCTGCCTCCCAAGACTTCACAGGACAAGTCAAAGGGATCAGCAGAGGTCAAAATACAAGCATGCTACACAATTAAAAAAAAGTTTGAAACAGACAATGGCCATGCAATGCAAACCTAAACCAATGTCTGCCCCACCCCCTAAGACTTCCCAGGACAGGCCAAAGGGAGATCAGCAGAGGTCAAAGTATAAAGTGACCATGCAATTAAAAGTATGAAACAAACAGAGGACTTGAAATGAAAGACCTAAAACAGATGTATATTTCTGGGCCCACCCCTCTACAAAGCCTATGCATAATTAGCATGATGTAGAAATATAAAAGCCCCCACATCCATAGGTCTCTTTTGTTTCTGTACTACATATTTGAAGTTTGCAGACAGTCCGGGTCAGCCGAACCATCAAGGAGGAAACCATGAAGGGCAGAGTGCAGACTGGTGATACTAAGGCCCATATTTATACTTTTTGACGCTAAACTGCACTAACGCAGTTTAGCGTCAAAAAATTTAGCGCCGTCTAACGCCATTCTGAAGCGCCATGCGGGCGCCGTATTTATGGAATGGCGTAGGGGGAAAATGGCGTTAGGGCGTCTTAAAATGGGGCAAGTCAGGTTGAGGCAAAAAAATCGCCTCAACCCGATTTGCGCCATTTTTTTTGACGCCCAGACGCCATTTAAATGACTCCTGTCTTAGTAAAGACAGGAGTCATGCCCCCTTGCCCAATGGCCATGCCCAGGGGACTTATGTCCCCTGGGCATGGTCATTGGGCATAGTGGCATGTAGGGGGGCACAAATAAGGCCCCCCTATGCCACCAAAAAAAATTAAAAAATATAAAAAATTATACTTACCTGAACTTACCTGAATGTCCCTGGGGTGGGTCCCTCCATCCTTGGGTGTCCTCCTGGGGTGGGCAGGGGTGGCAGGGGGGGGTCCCTGGGGGCAGGGGAGGGCACCTGTGGGCTCATTTTGAGCCCACAGGCCCCTTAACGCCTACCCTGACCCAGGCGTTAAAAAGTGGCGCAAATGCGGGGGTTTTTGACCCGACCACTCCCGGGCGTGATTTTTGCCCGGGAGTATAAATACGACGCATTTGCGTCGCCGTCATTTTTTTAGACGGGAACGCCTTCCTTGCATCTCATTAACGCAAGGAAGGCGTTCACGCAAAAAAATGACGCTATTTGCCCATACTTTGGCGCTAGACGCGTCTAACGCCAAAGTATAAATATGGCGTTAGTTGGGCGCCGAATTTGCGTAGAAAAAAACGACGCTAATTCGGCGCAAACGGAGTATAAATACGGGCCTAACTCTCTTCTACTTTAAGGAAGTAACAAGGACTGTTTTTGTATTTACCGTTTTGTGTCTCCTACATTAGTCTTCAGGGCCAGAGCGTAATGTGTGTTTTTATTTTTGCACAGGATTATCTGAGAAGGGCGTTTATATGTTTTCTAGGCCTCTGTTTAATTTATAGAGGGGGACTGTATTTTAAAGGTAAAAACATGGGTTGTGGTAAAAATAAAAGGGTTAAATTTATAGTACAGTATGCATGATAATTAAGGGCCAGATGTATCAAAGGGTTTTACCCATTCTGTGTCTATGGGGAAATGTGTTGATACATAAGGGCCTAAATGGTTTTAATATTGTAAGCCCTAGCTATGTAGTTTAGACCCTTACAATTGTATTACTCTGCTGTTTTTTAAAATAGGATTATCTAACCCTGTATATTTTAAAGGTTATTAGTAGGGCAGGCTTTAGGACGGTGCGAGTGGCCTCATGGGGGTGCTATGTTTAGCAATAACATATGAAATAAGCAATTTCAAAACACCTACTGAAAAGTTCCTTGGGCATCCTGCCTTCAGGAAACATTTATAATGTCAAGATACCACTCATAATAAATGTTCATGCAGGAGTTTTGTCTACAGGCAACTTTGACTCCCCATAAAGTAGCACAGAGGGTTAATGTGCCCGCTGCAAAGAGCAGAACTATATTTTTATGTGGACAGCTGTGTGGATTGGTAAAGCCATCCTTGACAAAATTTTGTAAAACAAATGAATGTACGTGAAAGGGGAGCTATGGAGAGATGTTATGCACATTTGCCGAATGGCTGTGAGGGTAGCCAAGGATGTGGGAATGGGGTCGGAGAGGGCACAAAAAAATACTTGCACCCAGGGAGTCACTGGGTGCTAAAGCAAGCCCTTGTTGTAAGGCTGAGCTTATTGATTGTTGGGGGCCTGGAAGAGGTCCTAATAGTACATCTGTAAAGGGGGCCACCCCTTCCCCCATTACAGAAGTGTTGTTAGGGCCTGGGGCGGGGACCCGGACCGGGTCCCTGGCAGCCGTGAATCATTGTGGTTAGGGTGGGCGGTCGGGGACCCGGGCCGCGCACGGACGGGTTCCCGGCCACCATTACTGCAGGGTCATTGTTGTGGGCCTGGTATAACAGTACAGCTGTAATGGCGGCAGGACACCCTAGCAGCACACAGGTCGGGTCTCTGTCCGCCATTATAGCCATGTTGTTAGAGCCGGGTCATGGTCTCTACCCGGCCTCCATTACAGAAGAGGTGTTGGGGCCGGGTAGAGACCACGGCCCAGCTCCCTAACAGTACATTGGTAATGGAGGACTGAGCCCCTGGCCGTGAGCAGGCTGGGTCCCTGTCCTCCATTACAAAAGTGTTGTTAGGGTCGGGCCGTGGTCTCTGCCAGGCCCTAAAAGCTCGCTTGTGACGTGGGAAGGCGGGGCCCGCTCGTGACCAGGGTTCCTGCCCCCCAATAAACCTCCAGAGCCCCCTCTTAACCCATACTATGGGGTAAATATAAAGGGGTATTGTTAGTTAAATATCGCGAACGGTACCCCAGGAGCGGGGTTTAAATATTATACAGAATGGTGGCCCCAGCAAGGGGGCCTCTTTACATACCTGGGCTGCTTTGGTGAATTAGACGTGTAGGCTCTAGAGGTCTCCATGGGCTTGAGGAGACCGGCATGAACTCTTTGTGTGTGGAGGAGCACAAGGCTGTGCCTCAGCTGACACCTCCCAGCTTCCTTCCTTCCTAGTAAGGCAGGCCCATAGCACTGCCCCCACATGGCTGAGAGCCTGAAGAGTGAGGTAAAAACCTGGAACGGATCCTAGGATCTGGTAGCCATTTCACTGTACATATACATACATTAGCTGTATTTGTTCAAATTGCTGTATGCTTTGTGTTATACTTTTATAATTATTGTAATTATGGGGGCAATACATGGACTGTAAATAACAGCATAATAATGTTGTGATGTTCTGGGAGCCATATAAATAATGTCATGTTGATAGATTCCTAGATCTTAAATTGTGCATCAGCGCCACCCTGCGGACTTTTGATAAACAACTCTTGGTGCTTGAGAAATGTGAACAAGAGGTTTTGTGTATAGTACCTTTAGAACATTTGTAGTGGCAAGGATTTGTGAGGATTGATATGATACTGAACAGATAGCATCATGAGTGAGCTTGCTTAACCTGAATTTTATTTTTTAATTGTGTATGTAAAAATGTATCTTGAAATGCAACATATGTATTAGTATACGCCTCTAAAAGTATGTGTACTGTGCTATTTAATAAGGGTTACAGTCATGAGGAGGGGTAACGTTTCAACTATTATTTATCTGTGTGTCTACCTGGCAATTATGAATATAGGGTAAAAAGCATTAGGGTCTAAAAGATTATTTTTTTTCACTCTTCTGTAAGAAGGATCCCCAAGAGCTAATAATGTCCCCAGAGGAAATGGAAGCCTTGCAACAAGGTAAATGTATCTATAGATTTATAGTTCAGAGAACCTTGTCAACATCCATCCTAAACAAAGATGGCTTGATTATTTTTTTTATTTTTGTGATTAATGTTTTCCTGTGTTTGTGTGCTTTTACAAGGTATGATGCAGAACTACAGCTGGCCGTGTGTGTTCTACAACAAATCCTCCAGGCTCAAGACGGCCCAAGCATAGTGTCTCAGGATACAGCTTTTGCAGGTAAATAAAATGAGTCCTTGTGTAAATTCTGAAAAACCTTAAAAAGCTCCATAAAAACCCTGTAGATGGCACCCTCAGAGAGCATGTATAGTCAGTGTATTATATTGTAAATGTGACATTTTATTCTTTTTTTCTCCAGATCCCCAGGCGCTACAAGAGGCCCACACGCCAGCATTGCTGAATGTGGTAGGGGGTATTAAAAAGACGGTCCACAAAAGGAAGTCCCCATCTCCTCAGGATGGACCACCTATAAAGAAAGGCCCCTCACAATAGAACACAGAAGGTGCGTTTTAGAAACTGCAGAGCCAAATGAATTCTATCCTTATTGTCTCTCAAACCTCGTTCGCCTCTAGGATATCACTGCTATAGCAATACCTAATAGGTATTTTGTTATCTTTACATCATAGAGTCATCACAAAAGAGCTCTGGAGGAGTCATTCATAAGGCTAAGCAGATGGCAACACCTTTAAAGGACAGCACCTTGACCCTTCAAAATTCAAAGGCTACAGCAGCAGCCATGATCAAATGTGAGTACCAGGACAAACCATGCAGCGGATCTGCAGACATCTGTCATAAACCAGGTACAGCCCTTAACTACACCACACCAGCAATAATAAAGGCTATGCCCAGGACCGTGAACACTTCTACAGGAACTCCATACGTGCAAGGGTTTGGACACACTGACAGTGGAGTGCTTACATCCTCAGACACACAACACATGGTACTGTGTAGAACCAATGGTTGGGACCCTAACCAGTGCAACAAGCCTAAAATAAATTGGCTGTCCTTAAAGAACCACAAAAAGAAGGTGGCTTCCCCTGAGCTACAATCAATGCCTTTAGACCTGTCTTTTAAAAATACAGTTCTGCACCAGGCTGTTCCACATAGTCTGCAGCGTTCTAAACGTTACATTTGAAGAGGTTGATATAAAGGTGCAGGGCGGCACCCTAGCACCAACAACCTGTATAACTAGCCCTTCTAGTCTTCTGGACACACCTTTGGAAAATTACCACCCCATAGAGGACCCTTATTCTGGGTATATTGGACTTCTCAGGGCACTAGCGGGAGTGGTGGAGAGTTCTGAAGCAACAGCCACAGAAACGCACAGTGGACCACCTAGCGCGGCCCCCAAAGGGTTGCAATCATCCGTACTTCATTCACTTGATCCCAGCCCCAGCGCTTCCTACGTCTCAGATGCCTTGAGTTATTATGACCACCATTTAACTTCTCCATATCTGATGTCGCCAATTACACCCCTGGGGGCATACGACCCCACCAGCCCAACATCAAGTGCATGTGCGCATTGGTCTTCCCCCTCCTCCTCAACATACCCTGACAGCAGTACAGATGGTAGCGGTTCACAAAATCAGAGTTTTGGAACGTCGTATAGTGAGGGTCAGGCCACTGAAGCACCAGGGTGCCAGAGGCCCAGTTTTTTTTACCCATCCTGACAATCCCATTCAGAAAGGGCTTATTGAGGTTAGCAGCGATCCTCCCACAAGGGTGACCCGGGATAATATGCACCACACATCTAATGACTCCTCTAACGGTACAAAATATGGTGCAATGGACCACACAGGGTATTGGAAACATATCTGAAAGAAATACAGCAGGCCATTAGAAAACTAAAATCTCGACTGAACCTCAAGAACTCAAAACTGGGGAAGGTAGGGTGCAATACCGGGTCCTCCAGACCCTCCCAGAGAGTGTTAATCCTGGGGAAGGCAAGGTGTAGAAGGGAGGTGTCCCAATCTCGTGAAACAGCTACCGTAGACATAGCCAATATACCAGCATGACTAGGCCCACGGGTGCCCCTAAGGAGTATAAAATCTGCTTTTTGTAATAAGTGTGTCCAGAGGTCTAACTATAAAAACAAAACGCTTGACATACTCACTAAGGCTCTACGGTTCTTATGCACACTCAAAAGCAAAAAGCAGTTGGAACCCCCCTACAACTCCTTAAAAGCCCCAAAGTCCGATACATTGACTTATAAAACGAACCCTGCTAAGCCTCAAAACATAAAGGCAGCAGGAAACATCACAAACATCAGGTTCCTTAGGACCTCAAGGGGTGGAGTTCAGAGACTGGTAGCCCCCCAGCACTTTGAAGGGTCCTTAGCTGTGGCTGTTGTAGTTAAAGTTGCAAGCACACAGCCCCTAAATACAACACCTGCTGTTCAAATAGGATGTGGGCGGTTACCTAAAAATAGGTGGGCTGGTAACAAACAGAAGTGGGCTAGTAGCACTAGAAGTCATAGGTGTCTAATAAGGAAATTAAAGAAAGCCAAACTATGTGTTATGAGGCAGCTTAAAAACACACCAACACCAAGCCTTAGTCCGCTACCCCAGAATGATACTCAAGGAAGCCCACCAGACAACAGCGATCCTCAAGTTGAGGATTCAGAACCTGTGTTTTTAGAAAGTGTTAGAAGGTACAGTCGTACTATAGAATGGTTTTGTGCTACAGAACACTTCAAGGAATTCAGGTTTGTTAACCTATACCATATAAATTCCTCTGTTCACGGTGTTTTAGCCATCCACCAAGCTGTACAATATACTCATAGAAAGGTTGTTACACGATGTGGGTCCTAATGATTACTTCCAACTAAGTTTCCAGGGACAGAGTATTGACAGTCCGTTGTTCACAAGTAGAACACCCAGGGATGTGTTTGACGCTGTGGAATTTGTAGAGAATCTCTGCAAGCTGTTGCGGAGTGAGACAGTAATAGTTGCATACAGGACCTTTAGAATTCAAGCCCTCATTGTCCAGGGATCTGAGGGTTGTGTTTCCAGACCATTAAAGAGCATCTTGTATAGTAATATCATTGGTAAGAAACAACAATGGTTGCTCAAGTTTAACACAGGAGCAACCAACACATGTCTAGCTACCAGCATAGTGGGGTTACTGGTGGATCGCACTATGCCCGATGCTCACATTATGTCAAGAATGGCTGAAGCCCACAGGGCTCTCCAAACACCACATGACAGATTGGTCAGTTTTGAGGACCCAGGGCTTTTTGAGAACTATTTTGCCGTTATTGTTAAAGTTCTTTACCACAATAGTTCCTGGAAGTACTTTACAGCTGGGAAGCATGCGAAAAACAAGACCATTTATGTTCTCCATCATGAAAAACACTTTTATGGTATTTTGAACCTGAAGGGTTTTCTAGGAGCCAAGTACGTATGCCCCCACTGCGACCATGTCTACAAAACACAGCCAACTCATCAGTATGAAATGCACCGTAAAATGTGTCACAGGGCCGGATGTATTGAGGCCGCTGAGTAAAAGGTTCAGTTTTGCACATGTAACCTGTTTCGTTGCTCGCAAAACTCCTTGAGCATACACAACAGACGTGTTTGCTGCTTCCCTAAAATAGACTGTAGGACGTGTGGGCGTTACATCCTCTATCAGCATAAATGTAAAGGTATGAGATGTCCCAGATGTGAGGTGTATTTTCAGGCTGGGACAGAGCCCAAGTGTTACATGGTTAAAGGGCGACCTCAGACCTAAACTGAAGAATACATAGGGGGTGATTCCAACCCTGGAGGTCGGTGATAAAGCGGCGGCCAACCCGCCAACAGGCAGGCGGTAAAGAAAAATGAATTCTGACCCTGGCGGGAACCGCCAACACAGCCCGCCACTTTAACACTCCGACCGCCACGGCGGGACAGACAAACAGTGCGGCGGTCACCGCCAACAGGCAGGCGGCAGACAATGTACCGCCCACCCTATCACAACTCACCAATCCGCCACCTTTTCCAGGGCGGGAGCCCCGCCGATAAAAACACGGCGGAAACAGACTACGAACGGGAAAACGCTCACCTATACACACTTCACGAGGAAGGAGGACAGCATGGAACCCGAATTGAACATCCTACCAGCTATTGTCTACCTGCTCATCTACCACGAGTACGAACTCCGGCGCAGACGACAACGGTGAGTTCTGCACCCACGACACCGGGGAGGGGGGACGAGAAAAGGTTACGTGCACACACATATGCTACACACACCCCACCCCCCCACCGCCCCCCCCCCCCACCAACTATCTACACACCAATGCAGAGCAACAACTCAGAGTGACACCCCCCAAACCCCCTGGAAAAATGCAAAGACAAAATAAAAATGATTATTTAAATTTATGTATAAAATAGGTTCATTGAAGTCATGGAAAATTAACTATATGAAATGTAAAAATGAAAAATATGAACAGTGCGAAAGCTATATACATAGTCAATAAGTCCTGCTCAGTTTGTCAAAGTTCCACAGTCCGTGGGCCAATGTCCACAAACACATGGGCAAAGCCCACACAGGAGACCAGATTCTGTTGGAGAGAACACTGCTGGGGCATCAGATGAGAAAACTACAGGCACCTCAGGGGGAAGGGAAGGGCGGGTACCTCAGCCACATGAGTCCACGATGCCAGATCCACGAGGGGCCTCCATGCCCACTGTACCATCCTGGGGAGTGCAAAGCCACAGTCTCACAAGTCTCTACAGTGGGTGGATTGCCCACTGTACCATCCTGGGGAGTGCAAAGCCACAGTCTCACAAGTCTCTACAGTGGGTGGATTGCCCACTGTACCATCCTGGAGAGTGCAAAGCCACAGTCTCACAAGTGTCTACAGTGGGTGGATTGCCCACTGTGCCATCCTGGGGAGTGCAAAGCCACAGTCTCACAAGTCTCTACAGTGGATGGGTTGCCCACTGTGCCATCTTGGGGAGTGCAATGCCACAGTCCATCGGATGGATACCCGACTCCACTGGTATTGGAGGAGGCAGGGTGCCCAGAGTGCAGCGTGAACACCAGCTCCACACAGAACCGGCACTGTCAATGGGCCAGCGGTGCATGACAGGAAGGGCCCAGCGGAGCGGTGCTTGAGACGGCGGGGCCCAGCGGAGCGGTGCTTGACAGGAAGGGCCCAGCGGAGCGGTGCTTGAGACGGCGGGGCCCAGCGGAGCGGTGCTTGACAGGAAGGGCCCAGCGGAGCGGTGCTTGACAGGAAGGGCCCTGTTCAGCGGTGCCTGTCTTCACGTCGGGGCCCTGTTCAGCGGTGCCTGTCTTCACGGCGGGGCCCTGTTCAGCAGTGCCTTTCTGCACGGCGGGGCCCTGTTCAGCGGTGCCTGTCTTCACGGCGGGGCCCTGTTCAGCGGTGCCTGTCTTCACGGCGGGGCCCTGTTCAGCGGTGTCTGTCTTCACGGCGGGGCCCTGTTCAGCGGTGCCTTTCTTCACGGCGAGGCCCTGTTCAGCGGTGCCTTTCTGCACGGCGGGGCCCTGTTCAGCGGTGCCTGTCTTCACGGCGGGGCCCTGTTCAGCGGTGCCTGTCTTCACGGCGGGGCCCTGTTCAGCGGTGCCTTTCTGCACAGCGGGGCCCTGTTCAGCGGTGCCTTACTTCACGGCGAGGCCCTGTTCAGCGGTGCTTGTCCTGTCTTTCAAGGGAGCCAGACCTGGCCAGGACTCCCTGCTTAGTCGCCCTCCGACCGTGCGGTTGCTGGCCCCTCCTGTGATGGAGTCCTGGGCCCGTGGGTGTCCTCCGTCACACCCGGTATGGGGCTGGTGGGGCCCTCCTGGTCCGCGCGCCTGCTGGCTGACTTCTCCGCCCTGCTGCCCTTGCCCTCCTTCGATGAGGCTTTCTGGCCCTTGCCTCCCCTTGATGTTGTGGCAGGTGACGGCCCACGACTACGCTCCTTGGTGGCAGCCGTGTCAGCCTTCTCGCGCCGGCCCTTTGTCTTCCGGGTTCTCTTCCCAGGGGGTGGGCTGGCTGTCCCCATTCTGCTGGCTGATGTATCTGGACTGGGAAAAGGTGGACTCCAATACCCGTGCACAATGTTCGCCCTCGATGCAGGGCTGGTGGTGGCTGAGGTGCTCTTAGGACTCTTACCAGATGGAGGGGGTGGGTCAGGTGATGCAAAGAGGTTATCTTTGGAGAAGAAAAGTTTTTTAGGAGCAATGGGAAGGGTAGGTGCAGTGGGTATGGGAGTGGAGGAAGAGGATGTGGTTGTAGGAGAGTCAAGTGTGCTGTCTTTGGGTGCAGGTGCTTGTGACGGAGGCTGTCGTGAGGTGGATGGCTGTTGGGTGGGTGGCTGACTGCGTTTGTGTGTTTTGGAAGAGGGGGTGACAGACACACTGGGAGAGGACAGAGGGGACGTGTAAATGGCAGTGGGGGTGGTGACTGCACGTGTGCGGACTGTACTGGAGGGTGTGCTGGTGATGGAAGTACTGGCTGATGGTGGTGTGCATGCAGGTGTGAGTGGAGACGTCACAGGGAGGGAGAAGGGAGACGAGGAGGAGGGGGACACAGAGGTGGTAGTGACTGTTGGCATGTCTGCATCTGGATGTTGCTTGGGTGAATGCTTGTGGGATCTGTGGTGCTTATGTCTGGATGAGCTGCCCTTGGGTGTTGAGGTGTGTGCAGGCTGGTCAGATGGTGTGGATGGGATAGGCTGAGGAACAGAAGACTGGGACTGGGTGGAGGCAGTCAGAAGAGGGAGGCTGGAAACAGGGGCAATGGCTGCCGTCAGTGCTGAGGCCAGAGCATTGAACGATCGTTGATGGGCAGCCTGACCCGAATGAATGCCCTCCAGGTATGCATTGCTCCAATGCACCTCCCTTTCTACACCCTGGATGGCATTCAAAAGGGTAGACTGCCCAACAATGATGGTCTGGAGGAGGTCAATGACCTCCTCACTGAGGGCAGCAGGGGTAACTGGGGCAGGGCCTGAGGTGCCTGGGGCGAAGGAGATGCCCGCCTTCTTGGGCGAGCGGACACGGAGCGAAGGCTGAGGGGCTGCTGGGAGGGCGGGGCTGGTGCGCTGGGTGGCGGCTGTACCTGTTGTGGCGGGGGGAACGGATGTTGCCGCCACCGCAAGGGAGCTCCCTTCCGAGGACGTGTCGGTGTCGCTGATGTCTCCACGGGTCCCCGTTGTGGAGCTCCCCTCACCCTCCGTATCACTGGTGACCTCGGTGTCTGTAGCATGGCCCACCGGGGCCATGTGAGTTGCAGCTCCCTCGTGCTCCGATGCCAATTCTCCTCCGCCTGATGATGCTAATGCACACATGCACAAGAAGATAAAGAACAAGGGTGGGGGGAGAAATAAAGACAGGTTGAGTGCATGCATTGTCAACACCGTTGTCGGAGAGGACAGACACAGGAGCCTCCTGCACTACGCCGCGCAATCGGGGTACACTACTCAGTTATTGTGACTAGGCCTACAGGTCTATGGACGACAAATGCACACATAGGTGAGGCCCGACCATGGATGGCTGTACTTGGCACCCTACAGAGGTGGGGGGCGGGGGCACAGGGCCACAGGGCCATGCCTAAAGGAGGGGACTAGACTACAGAAAGCGCCCTGGCCTAAAGTCACCCACAGCCCTCCTCCCCAACCCAGACACCTCCACTGCGCGCAAAGATAGCAGAATGTGCTGATACTCACCCCCTTGTGTCTGCCGTGATGTCCTCACGCGCCCATCCAAATCGGGGTAGGCCACCGCCAGGATCCGGGACATCAGGGGGGTCAAGGTACGACTGCCACCCCTCCTACGTTGGGAGGCCATCCCCAGCAGTGACTCGGCGGTCTTCCTGGTCCCGCGGCGGATGTCCTCCCACCTCTTTCGGCAGTGAGTGCCCCGTCTGTTGTGGACCCCCAGGGCCCGGACGTCCTTGGCGATGGCACGCCAAATGTCGACTTTCTGATGGGCGCTGACCTATTTGACATGTACAGGGTGGTAAAGGAAATATCATCAGTTCTCTGCATGTTAGATGTGATTGGGCCCCCCTCCCCAACCTTGCCATGTGGCACATGCTCTCATCTGTCGTGCGTTGCACTCCTCATTCGCTCCCCTCCCCACCATCTTACATCCACCCTACTCAACACAGGCATAGCCCATTCAACGTGCACCCAGTGTACTTACCTGTTGGTCTGGAGGACCGTAGAGTCTGGTGGACCCCATCCACAAGTTTATCCAACTCTTCAGAAGTGAAGGCAGGGGCCCTTTCCCCAGTCGCAGCAGCCATTGTATCTTCCAGACCGAGGTCACAGCAGCACTTGCAGTATAGGTCCTCTCCTGTGGATGATCAGGTCTTGAGTGATTAATCAGATGGAAAATGGCGGTCACGCCCGCGGCAGTGCGTAACGCCGCGGTGCGTACCGTGACCGCCGGCGCACATCGTCATTGGCTAATGAAACCCATAGGGTTCAATGTTAACCAATGCGGCTTCGCACCGCGGTCTTTGACCGCCTACTGCCACGGTGTGCCATGCCAGCGCATTGACCTCACATCCCACTGTCACACTTCTCAGGTCAGGCAGCCGCCATTTCAAGGACCCACATGGCTTAATTTCTACTGCGTCACACAGGCCTAGGCCTTGCATTGCCACTCATACAAGCCTTTCACTGCATAGCGATTCAAATACTGTGCAAGCTGTGTGAACGAACCTGTGGGTTGCTTGACTCTGTACTCCATGTTGTCCTTCCTAGGCACCGTCCACTGGGACTTGCGAGGAGAAGGATGAATCCTCCCGTGTACCGACCGCTGGTGGACCTGTCGACAATGGAAGAACGACATATTATACTTCGATACCGACTTGACAGAGCCACTATACATGAACTGTGTGCCCAGCTGGAGCCAGACCTGATGTCCCCCATCCGCCAACCCACAGGGATTCCCCCTCTGGTGCAGGTTCTGTCAGTACTTCATTTTTTAGCAAGTGGGTCTTTTCAGACAACAGTGGCCATGTCATCAGGGATGTCTCAGCCTATGTTTTCTAAGGTTTTGTCCAGAGTGTTGTCTGCCCTGATGAAATACATGCGGAGCTACATTGTTTTCCCTGAGGAGGATGAATTGGCTACAGTGAAGGGTGATTTCTATGCCCTTGGACATATCCCCAACATCATTGGTGCCATTGATGGGACCCATGTGGCTTTGGTTCCCCCCAAAGACAGTGAACAGGTGTACAGAAACAGAAAAAGTTATCATTCGATGAATGTCCAGGTGGTCTGTTTGGCAGACCAGTACATCTCCCATGTAAATGCCAAGTTCCTGGGTCAGTGCATGACACGTATGTTATGCGAAATAGCAGCATCCCTTATGTGATGGAACAGCTACAGAGACACTGTGGGGGTCATTCTGACCCTGGCGGCCGGTGACCGCCAGGATCACCAACCACGGGAGCACCGCCAACAGGCTGGCGGTGCTCCCGAGGGCATTCTGACCGCGGCGGTTCAGCCGCGGTCAGAAAGGGTAAACCGGCGGTCTCCCGCCGGTTTACCACTGCCCTACAGAATCCTCCATGGCTGCGGAGCGCGCTCCGCAGCCATGGGGATTCGACACCCCCTACCGCCATCCTGTTCATGGCGGGAAACCCGCCATGAACAGGATGGCGGTAGGGGGTGCCGCGGGGCCCCCGTAAGAGGGCCCCGAAAAGTATTTCAGTGTCTGCTAAGCAGACACTGAAATACGCGACGGGTGCAACTGCACCCGTCGCACCCCTGCAACTACGCCGGCTCAATTCTGAGCCGGCGTCCTCGTTGCAGGGGCATTTCCTCTGGGCCGGCGGGCGCTCTTTTGGAGAGCGCCCGCCGGCCCAGAGGAAATGTCTGAATGGCCGCCGCGGTCTTTTGACCGCGGTGCGGTCATTCAGCGGCGGTACCCTGGCGGACAGCCTCCGCCGTCCGCCAGGGTCAGAATGAGGCCCTGTGTGTGGTTATTAGGTGACTCTGGTTACCCCAACCTGTCGTGGCTACTGACCCCAGTGAGGAATCCCTGGACCAGGGCAGAGGAACGGTACAATGAGGCCCATGGGCGAACTAGGAGGATCATAGAAAGGACCTTCGGGGTCCTGAAGGCCAGGTTTAGGTGCCTGCATATGACAGGTGGATCCCTAATGTACTCACCAAAGAAGGTGTGCCAGATCATCGTGGCCTGCTGTATGCTTCACAATCTTGCATTGCGATGCCAGGTGCCTTTCCTGCAGGAGGATGGTCCAGATGGTGGTGTTGTACCAGCTGTGGAGCCTGTGGAGAGTGAAGAGGAGGAAGACGACGGGGACGACACGGACAACAGGGACACAGTTATACAACAGTATTTTCAGTAGCACACAGGTAAGAATCACCCACGCCATTTTACATTTAATTCAGGCCTCCTGCATCTCTACTTTCTGTGTTCCCCACCATTTCCTTTTAACTGAATTGTGACTTTCCATTCACTTTTCAGAGCTGTTTGACCAACTGCGTGACTTCTGCTTTGTTTGCTCATGGACTACACCTTGTTGTCATTGGTATGTTGTCATCACAATGTCACAGAACATAATAGCACCGTTATGTGTGATACATAATAGTAAAATATAAGCAGACTCCTGTTATTGTACGTGCAATAAGTGATTTATTTCAAGTGCTACATATAGGTACATGATAGTAAAACGGTGATGGGTGGGGGTGGAGTAATGTCCATGGCAGAGTCCAGTTCTCAGTCTCACAGGTGCATTGTCCATATGCCTGTGGGAGGATGGAGCAGGGGCAGTTAAAGGTTGGACAGGGTGACAATGTGGGACAGTGGGATGACATCAGGGGGTATCTTATGCTGGCGGGGGTCTTGCAATCCTACTCTGTCTTCTTGTGAGATCTCAGGTTCCGCTTGCGGGGTGGTTGTTCTTCAGCAGGAGGTGGGGTTCTGGGGGCCTGTCGTTGTGTGGGGGCCTCCTGTCCACTATCGCTGGCGGAGGTGGTAGGCTGTTCCTGGTCCAGGCTAGTGACAGGGGCCCTTTGTGGTGCCACATGGTCCCGCAATGTGGTGACTATCTGGTTGAGGGCCAGGACTATGGTCCCCATTGCGGAACCAATGTTCCTGAGTTCGTCTCTGAACCCCATGTACTGTTCCCCCTGCTGTGCCTGGATCTCCTGGAACCTGGCCAGTACCGTCGCCATCGTCTCCTGGGAGTGGTGGTATGCTCCCATGATGGTGGTGAGGGCCTCTTGGAAAGTGGGTTCCCTTGGCCTGTCCCCCCCCTGTCGCACAGCAGCCCTCCCAGTTCCCCTGTGTTCCTGGGCCTCTGTCCCCTGGACGGTGTGCCCACTCCCACTGCCCCCAGGTCCCTGTTGTTGTTGGGGTGGTGGGTTAACCTGGGTGCCCTGTAGAGGCGGACACACCGCTGATTGACGTGTCCTGGAGACAGAGGCATGGGCCCGCTGGGTGGGAGCTGTGCTGGTGTTCCCAGAGGGGGTTGGGTCTGCTGTAGCCTGTGGCTGTGTGTGGGTAACCGACTGTCCAGAGGTCCCCGATGGACCGGGCTGGTCATCTGGGTCCAGGTCGACAGAGCTGCTGTCATCACTGGGGGCCTCTTCTGGGGGTGGGATGGACATCTCTGTACCCTCCGTGGCGGTGTGGTGGTGTTCGGGTCCTGCAGGGGTATAAGGGTATGGTTATTGGTTCTGTGTGTGGCATTTCGTGTGATGGGTGGGTGTCCGTGTACCCAAGTGCAGGCATTCCCTTGTGGGGACTTTTGTGAGGGTGGCTTGTGGGGGTGATGTGTGTGTGCAGTGGGCATGCTTTGGTGATGGGTGTCCATGCTTTGTGGCCGCATGCAGGTCTAGGTGTTGGGATGGGTGGGTTGTGATGGTGGTACATTTGGAAGGAGTTGGTGTGATGGGGGTGAGGGTGGGGGTATGATTTGGCATGCAGGTGGGGTGGGGGTGGGAAGTAGTAGTTAAGATTTGACTTACCAGAGTCCATTCCTCTGCGTACTCCTGCAAGGCCCTCAGGATGCAGGATGTGCAAGACTTCCTCCTCCCATGCTGTAAATTCTGGGGGAGTAGGTGGGGGTCCGCCGCCAGTCTTCTGCACCGCTATGTTGTGCCTTGATACCATGGAACGCACCTTCCCCCGTAGGTCGTTCCATCTCTTCCAGATGTCCTCCCGATTGCGTGGATGTTGTCCCACCGCGTTGACCATGTCGACTATCCTTTGCCATAGCTCCATCTTCCTAGCAATTGTGGTGTGCTGCACCTGTGCCCCGAATAGCTGGGGCTCTACACGTACTATTTCCTCCACCATGACCCTGAGTTCTGCGTCAGAGAACCTGGGGTGTCTTTGGGGTGACATGGGGTGGTGTGGATGAGGTGAGGGATGTTGTATGTGTTGTGGAGTGTGATGTGTGTGGTGGTGTATGATGTTTTGTGCGTTGTAATTGTGTGGGTGATGTGTTTCGCCTCTGTGTTATGGTCTACTCTAAGCTGTGCAGTCTCTCTCTGTCCTTGATTCGCAATTGTGGTCGTAGGGGTTTGTGGGTTATGTGGGTGTGTGTTTTATATTGTATTGGGTGTGTGGGTGTGGTGTGTGTATGTGTATCAGGTGTGTGTATTTCAAATTGTCCAATGTGGTTGTGTTTTGTAAGGGTGTGTGTATTTTGAGCGCGGCGGTGTGTACCGCCAATGGAATACCGCGGTTGAAAGACCGCCGCGTGGATTCGTGGGTCGTAATGGCATGGGGGGCGTATTTCTTTTGGCGTGGCGGTGGAGGTTTGGTCATCGCCAGTTTTTCGCTGACCTTTGGTGTGGCGGACTTTTGTGGATGTCGGGTTTTTGGCGGTTTGCCAGTTGCGGGTCAGAATGACCGTGGCGGTTTACCGCGACCGCGGCGGTGTTGTGGCGGTCTTCTGACCGGCGGTAAGCGCCTTTTACCGCCGAGGTCAGAATGACCCCCATAGTGTTTGATATAGAGTATACACAGGAGACAGGTGTACACCAGCCTGATTATATTTATGCTCATCATCTAACTTCCGATGACAACTGGTAGTTTGAAGGGCGGACATGTGTAAACTACTTCCTCACCAAATTCATACAGCTAAAACAAATTCAAAGGGTATACTATGATGGCTCATAACTCAAAAGCGTACAACTCCTTTGTTATGTTGCAGACCATGATTGGCGAAAAGATGGCTGTAGAACGCATAACCCGGGGCTCCAAATTGATGCTGTTAACAGCGGTGCCTTTTCAAAAAAGGTTCATCAATACCCTCAATTTTCTACCTATGACATTGAGTAAATGACCCAAAGCCTTTGGTTTCCCAGGCTGTAAAGGTTCTTTCCTCTACTTTTTCAGCACCTGGGATAACCAGAATTCTGAGGGTCCCATGCGCTGCACTCTAGTTACAGTGTCGAGTATATGATGCCTGCTGAGAAAGAGAGCTTACTACAATGGTACAGTGAAAACCGTGAAAATAACTTTCATTTTCAAACTGAGATGAAAACGTACTGTTACGCCGATGTAATGATCTTACGAAAAGCCTGCAACCCTTTCAGAGATGTAGTGGTGGAGATGACCAAACAGGTGAAGGTTTTGAAGCTGAACACACCCCAGATGACAAAGCCTGTAGAATAGATAGACTCGTTCCAGAATATCAAGCTGGCTTCCATGTGTATGTATATCTACAAACATGTTTTTAAACCGTGCAGCCTTGCCCTAGTACCGCCAGACCTGTATAATAGTAAACAAAATTGTTATTCAAACCCCTCGATCCAATGTCTCATGTATATCTCGGACAAGGAAAACATAGCCATTCAACACGCAATACAGGGTGGTGAATACCGCTTGGGGCCTTATTATCTTGACGGTTAAGCCTTAATTAATGGTGTGCCAACGGTATTTGAATACAACAGGCATTTTGACCACAGTTGTCCTCGTTGTTACAAACCCCATAAGTTTAACAGGCTGTTGGGCACCAAGTTTGAGCACTTATACCGTCATACTCTGATGAAGGCGCACTATGTTAAAAACTGCAGCTTTGTCATGAGAACCCTTTGGGAGCATGAATGGTTAGATATCCTAACAACGAATGCTGAGCTTGTGTCTTTCATTAAGAGTCACCAGTTACCAGAGCCTATGGAGCCCCGCGATGCCTTATTTGAGGGGGGGCGTACAAACGCTATACAGCTGTACAAGGCTATAGGCGATGGTAAGAAAATACACTATTATGTTTTCACAAGTCTGTATCCGTTTGTGAACAAGCAAAAGTTATACCCTGCAGGTCACTCCACCATCATATACAGGGACCTTAAGCTGATTGGCGAATACTTTGGTCTCATTAAGTGCCAAATCTACCCACCCCGCCGTCTTTACTTCCCTGTACTACTGTACAGAGTCGATGGTAAGCTAATTATCCTACTATGTGGTACATGCGCTGAAAGTAAAGAGACTAGCGTGTGTAGACACAGTGAAGAGCAAAGGATGCTGACTGGTACATGGTGTAGCATTGAGGTACAAAAGGACCAAGAGAAAGGCTTGGTAAAATTGTGGAAACATGGCACGTTGAAAGGATGACGAAACAACTCTTTTCTAACTATATCAAGCTGTTTGTAAGAGACAAACAGGAGGCTTCAGGGTTTCCAGAGTGGTGTGTTAATGAGGCCTCTAAGCAAAAGTACATAGATGACTACTACACGGACAAGAGTATACGCTTGAGACCAGAATTCATCAAGGTCAACTCTGCCCGTCGGCAGTTAGCCAAACTCTACCTAAACTAGTTATGGGGGAAATTTGCACAGTGTACAAACTTACCAAACACAACCATAACAACAGATCCTGACGAGTTACGTACCTTTTTTCCCCTTGTTATGAGGTGTCCAGTTGTGAGTTTATCGATGAGGAGACCACAGCTCTGTATTGGAAATACACTAAAGAGTACCCCACGAGACAGAGTACAGAGCTTTTCAAAGTGCTAGATAAACTGCAGGACAGGTGTCTGTATCATGATACATATTCTGTTATATTTGTGAGTAAAGTAGGTGATGAAGACCCTCCATTAGGTGATTATCTAGGTGAATTGACCAGCGAACTACAAAAGGGTGAACACATAGTGGAGTTCACCTCATCAGGTCCTAAAACCTATTTGTATAAAACCTCAAACAATACAGTGTGCATGAAAGTCAAGGGCATCATGTTAAATGTCAACAATACAGTCAAAATCAATTTTGACAGTCTTAAGGATCTGGTGAACGAATACACTATGGGGGTCATTCTGACCCTGGCGGCCGGTGACCGCCAGGGTCACCGACCACGGGAGCACCGCCAACAGGCTGGCGGTGCTCCCGAGGGCATTCTGACCGCGGCGGTTCAGCCGCGGCCAGAAAGGGTAAACCGGCGGTCTCCCGCCGGTTTACCACTGCCCTTGTGAATCCTCCATGGCTGCGGAGCGCGCTCCGCAGCCATGGGGATTCTGACACCCCCTACCGCCATCCTGTTCCTGGCGGGTCTCCCGCCAGGAACAGGATTGCGGTAGGGGGTGCCGCGGGGCCCCTGGGGGCCCCTGCAGTGCCCATGCCCAGGGCATGGGCACTGCAGGGGCCCCCGTAAGAGGGCCCCGCAAAGTATTTCAGTGTCTGCTAAGCAGACACTGAAATACGCGATGGGTGCAACTGCACCCGTCGCACCCCTGCAACTACGCCGGCTCAATTCTGAGCCGGCGTCCTCGTTGCAGGGGCATTTCCTCTGGGCCGGCGGGCGCTCTTTTGGAGAGCGCCCGCTGGCCCAGAGGAAATGTCTGAATGGCCGCTGCGGTCTTTTGACCGCGGTGCGGTCATTCAGCGGCGGTACCTTGGCGGACGGCCTCCGCCGTCCGCCAAGGTCAAAATGACCCCCTATGTCTGACACCCGTGAAAATAATAAAACAATTGGCATCAGCCTAGCATAGTGCGGTCCAAAAAGCAGTGGGAAATCACAACCCAACCTTTACATAAAACCTTACGTGTAGTGTTTGATAAAAGGGCCCTGACTGATGAATACAAAACCCTACTGTATGGCTATTAAAGGGGCATTACACTCAAGAATCCCCACGACTATGGACACCCGCTTGCAACATCCGTTCTCCTGGTCCCTCAAATTGCGGTTATTTTATAAAGAAGTTGTTAGAAAATGCTCCCAGTGTCTTATCTCAAAACCCCAACAATATTGTATGGCTTTATTCATGCTGGCAAGATCTTTATACAAAATTATCCCTAAGGTTCCCACACATCAAATATATAGAAGGCATACCTAGTAATCTCAACGGCAATGCACTGTTACCTACACACCTTGGGGTGATTGTAGACGATCTTATGCGCAAGGGTGGGGATCATCCAGAGATAGAATAAGCTTTTACCCAATATTCACACCATCGTAACCTAAGCATATGCTACATTATGCAGAACTTGTTTTACAAGGGTAAGAGCAGTCGATCTATAACTCTGGCCATGTCATACCTTGTTTTAATCAAAAACCCCAGAGAAAAACAACAAATATCTATCATCGCTAAGCAGATGTACCCCAGAAACACTCTGTTTTTCTTAAAAGCATTTAACGATGCTACCACTAAACGTGACGGGTACCTGCTGGTAGACTTAAAACCCAAGACTCTAGCAGACTACAGACTGCGTGCTGATATTTTCCCACCAGATCTCACCGTAGCTTACACACCTAAAACCATACCGCGGGCCTATAAAAAGAATAGTTAAAAAGACTTTTGTAACATTTACTTTCTAAACTTTATAATATAAGGTGTTGACCATGTCTGCACGTGTATGCTGTAATTTAGCTCTTCTTATAATGCTAGTAACCACTAGCCCCCAACATCTGTTCACTCACTAGATACCTGACCTTTCGACAGGAGAGGACCTACACTTCTAGTGCTGCTGTGACCTCGGTCTGGAAGCGACGATGGCTGCTGCGTCTGGGGAAAGGGCCTCTGGCTTTACTGCACAGGAGTTGGAGAAACTTGTGGATGGGGTCCTCCCCCAGTACACGCTACTCTACGGTCCTCCAGACCAACAGGTTAGTACAAAGGAAGCACATTGTATGGGCTAGGCCTGGGTGGAGAGGGCTGGGTGGAAGAGGGAAGGGGGCAGAGTACATAGAACACTTATGCATGGGAATGAATGGGCCACATGGCCAGAGTAGGGAGGGGGCCACTCACATTGACAGTGCATTTGGTAATGACTGTTCCTCTTTCCTTGTGCATGTCATGTAGGTCAGCGCCCACCAGAAGAGGGACATTTGGCATGCCATCACCAAGGAGGTCCGGACCCTGGGGGCCCACCAGAGACGGGGCACCCACTGCCGTAAAAGATGGGAGGACATCCGCCGCTGCAGCAAGAAGACGGCGGAGGTTCAGCTGGGGATGGCCTCCCAACGTGGGAGGGGTGCTCGTCGCACAATGACCCCCCTGATGTTCCGGATCCTGACTGTGGCCTACCCGGAGTTGGATGGGCGCTTGAGGACATCACAGCAGACACAAGGGGGTGAGTACAACCTCATTCAGCGGAGTTAGCGTGCAGTGGAGGGGTCTGGGTGGGAGAGGTGGGCTGTGGGTGTCCCTAGGCCAGGGCGAGTTAGATAGGCAAGGCCCCTCCGTTATGTAGGCCATGTGGCACTCAACCCCACCTCAGCAGAGTGCCAAGTTGAGGTATAGTTGCCCCTGTGGCATCCATGTGCGCAGATTCCCACCATTGCCATGTAGGCCATGTCCTAGAAATTGCATGTGCAGAGGTCAGGAGAATGGCGTAATGCAGGGGGCTGCTGCGTCTGTCTTGTCCGCCAACGGTAGCGGCATGCCATGCACTAAAACTCTCTTTGTTCTGTCTCCCCCCTTTTCCTGCTCTCCCTGTCCTTTTGTACATCAGCATCATCAGGCGGAGGTACAATGGCACCGGAGCACGAAGGAGCTGCATCCCACATGGCCATGGAGGGCCACACCACAGACTCTGAATGCACCAGTGGGACGGAGGGCGAGGGGAGCTTCACGTCGGCCACCGGATCACCAACCAGCGACACAGACTCGTCTGCCGATGGGAGCTCCCCTGTGGTGGTGGCACCACCTGTGCTCCCCACTTCTACAGGTACAGCCGCAACCCCCCCTACCAGCACTGCCCTCCGAGCAGCCCCTCAGCCTTCGCCCCGTGCCCGCTCACCCAGGAGGGTGGGCATCACCTTCGCCCCAGGCACCTCAGGCCCTGCCCCTGTCACCCCTGCTGCCCTCAGTGAGGAGGCCATTGACCTCCTCAGGTCACTCACTGTTGGGCAGTCTACCATTGTGAATGCCATCCAGGGTGTAGAGAGGGAGTTGCAACACAGTAATGCATTCCTGGAGGGCATTCATTCTGGTCAGGCTGTCCTTCAGCGAACCCTGCAATCTCTGGCCTCAGCACTGATGGCAGCCATTGTCCCTGTGTCTAGCCTCCCCCCTCCAACTTCCTCCACCCAGACCCAATCTCCTGTACCCCAGCCCATCCCAAGCACACCTACAGACAAGCATGCAGACAAGTCAACACACACAAGTAGCTCAAGCAAACATAGGCACCACACACACCACAGGCACTCACGCAAGCCTCACCCACTTACAGACACAGCATCATCCACTGTCTCCACTGTGTCCCCCTCCCCCTCTTCTCCCTCCTCCCTCCCAGTCTCGTCTACACACACACCTGCATGCACCACATCTACAGGCACTAGGACTCGCACCAGGACACCCAGCACCACAAGCCGCTCACCTGCACTCACCACCTCCACTGCCATTTCCACGTCCCCTGTGTCCTCTCCCAATGTGTCTGTGACACCCCCTCCCAAAGTACCCAAACGCCGCAAATCACTCACCCAACATCCATCCACCTCACGACAGCCTCCAGTACCTGCACCCAAAACAGCTAAAGTGACACCTCCTACAACCACCTCCTCTTCCTCCACTCCCAGACCCCCTCCAGCTACCCATCCCAGTGTTCGTCAGAAACTGTCCCTCTGTCAAATTGACCTTTTTGCCCCCCCCCTCCAATTCATCAGTCCCGTTGTAGCGCCTCAGCCAAAAAGCCTCCAGTACCAGTGGTGCGTGATCCAGGTTTTTGGAATGCACCGGCCAACAGGGCAGGCAGTAGGACCCGGAGCCAAGGCAGTGGCAGCCCACTCCCTGTAGAGGCTCAGAAAATGGAGAGTGGACGACGGGACCGTATTAAGACTCCTGGTGGGACAACAAGTGACATGGGATCGAAGGCGATTGGTGAGTCAGCTGTAACTCCAACAAAGGTGGTGAAGGTCCAAAGGAAGTCTGCCCAGCCTGTTGTGAGTGTCACGGCGGAGAAGTGCACCATCATATCCGGCGGTCCAGACACAACCGCCAGCACCGTCGTCACTGGTCCAGAGACCACAGCCAGAGTCACAGGCCAGGAGGGCCCAAGTATCGTCACTGGTCCAGAGACCACTGCCAGAGTCACAGGCCAGGGGGGCCCAAGTATCGTCACTGGTCCGGAGACCACCGCCAGAGTCACAGGCCAGGAGGGCCCAAGTATCGTCACTGGTCAGGAGACCACCGCCAGAGTCACAGGCCAGGAGGGCCCAAGTATCGTCACTGGTCAGGAGACCACCGCCAGAGTCACAGGCCAGGAGGGCCCAAGTATCGTCACTGGTCAGGAGACCACCGCCAGAGTCACAGGCCAGGAGGGCCCAAGTATCGTCACTGGTCCAGAGACCACCGCCAGAGTCACAGGCCAGGAGGGCCCAAGTATCGTCACTGGTCAGGAGACCACCGCCGGAGTCACAGCCCATGAGGGGCCAGGATGCCACAGCCCCGCTGGTCAATGATGGAACGTCATGCCACATACCAATGTCCGTATCAGAACCGCCATGGCAAAGCACCGCTGAACAGGGCAAAGACCGCCATGGCAAAGCACCGCTGAACAGGGCAAAGACCGCCATGGCAAAGCACCGCTGAACAGTCCTGAAACGCCATGGCAAAGCACCGCTGAACAGTCCTGAAACGCCATGGCAAAGTACTGCTGAACAGTCCTGAAACGCCATGGCAAAGCACAGCTGAACAGGGCAAAGACCGCCATGGCAAAGCACCGCTGAACAGTCCTGAAACGCCATGGCAAAGCACCACTGAACAGGGCAAAGACCGCCATGGCAAAGCACCGCTGAACAGGGCAAAGACCGCCATGGCAAAGCACCGCTGAACAGGGCAAAGACCGCCATGGCAAAGCACTGCTGAACAGGGCAAAGACCGCCATGGCAAATCACAGCTGAACAGGGCAAAGACCGCCATGGCAAAGCACCGCTGAACAGGGCATGCACCGTCTAGGAATGAATGGACCGCCACATCAGGCATCCTTATCCCATGTGCAGCTGGGACAGTGACAGGACAGGTACTTTTACGTGGAGACTCATCCAGTCTGGGCACCAGTCCCCCTCCAGAACCAGTGGAGACCTGCATCTACTTGAGATACTGTGGCTTTGCACTCCCCAGGATGGCACAGTGGGCAAACCGCCCACTGTAGTGACTTGAGAGACTGTGGCTTTGCACTCCCCAGGATAAAGCAGTGGGCAAACCACCCACTGTAGTGACTTGAGAGACTGTGGCTTTGCACTCCCCAGGATAAAGCAGTGGGCAAACCACCCACTGGAAAGACTTGAGAGACTGTGGCTTTGCATTCCCCAGGATAAAGCAGTGGGAAAACCACCCACTGGAAAGACTTGAGAGACTGTGGCTTTGCACTCCCCAGGATGGCACAGTGGGAAAACCACCCACTGTAGTGACTTGAGAGACTGTGGCTTTGCACTCCCCAGGATACATCAATGGGCATGGAACCCCGTCGTGGATCTGGCTTCGCATTCATCTGGCTGAGGTGCCCCCCCTTCCCTTCCCCCTGAGGTGCCTGTAGTGTTTCTATCTGATGCCCCGGCAGTGTTCTCTCCGATTTTGGTCAGGTATCTATTGTGGGCCTCGCCCATGCTTTTTTGGACTGTTGGTGCACGGACATTGTTGTGTACATATCTGCACTACTTCTCGGATTGTATTTGTAAATAAGAGTGATTTTGAGATAGGTATATCTGTATATTTTTGTATGACATGTATATTGGCACATTACAAGGTTTGCCAGATTTTCGCATTGTGTTTTCATTCTTCCGGGGGGATTGTGGGTTGTTCTTGTGATTTTTGTGACTGCATTGGTGTGCATGTTGTGATATGCGAGGGTGGGGGTGTTTGGTGGGTGTCCCCCTAACTTTTGCCTCCCCGTGTCATAGGTGCAGTACTCACCGGTATCTTCTGCGCCTACGTAGCTGTTGATCGTAAAGGAGCAGAAAAACAAGGGCAGGTAGGATTTGTAATTCGGGCTCCATGGTGTCCTCCTTCCTCGTGGGATGTGTTGAGGTGAGCGTTTTCCCATAGCAAAAGCTGTTTCCGCCGTGTTTTCATCCGCGGTGCATCCGCCCCGGAAAAGGTGGCGGATTGGCGGGTTGTAATAGTGTGGGCGGTACATTGTCTCCCGCCTGTCTGTTGGTGGTAACCGCCGCGCTGCTTGTCTGTACCGCCGTGGCGGTCGGAGTGTTAAAGTGGCTGTCTTTGTTGGCGGTTTCCGCCAGGGTCATGATTCCCTTTTTTTGTCCGCCGGCCTGTTTGCAGTATTTCCGCAGCTTTACCACCGTCCGCCAGGGTTGTAATGACCACCATAGTCTGATTTGGAGCTTCAATTATTTTATTGTAGACATTTAACGTTATGCATACATATGCATTACAAGGCCTTACACTTTTGACAAACGGTGTATTCTGTTTGAACAGAGTTTGACATAGACCTCGCGTTTTCTTTTACATATTTCACAGCAATACTATCATTGTTAACTAGATCGTCCAAATACAGATTTAGAAACTGTTTAAACGTAATACCCTCAGACATTTTACTAATAAAATATATACAGTGCTCTCCACATGTGATGGCTAGAGGATCCTGCACCCGCATCTTGTTATACTCGACCCTAAAAGCCAATTTCTTTGGATACCTGGATAAAGGTTTTGTATAGATACTATGTTCGGGGAATGCCGCTGAACTGTCAAGCACTCTAACCTTGTCGGTATCCAAAAACATTCCCGACCAGTGTGTTCCACCCTTGTAATACGGATCTGTGTTAAAGACTAGAGATCGTGGTCTTTCTACACCCATTTCCTTGGGTAGTCTATCGCTTTGGAAAACATCAAAAAAGTATTTCTTTGCATATTTATGTCGACTTAAGAACTCACGTACAGTGTCCATTGTACACTATTTTAAAGATGGTCAAACATAATCTTTGAATGATGCTGTCAAACACAGCAAATACAACAATGGCCACATTGGTAGCCAGGGGCTGACTAAAACTTATTTCAGCTTAGATTTCTGTTTTTCATCAGATTATAGTGTTCCCCGTCTTCCATGTCGGGCATAAGATCAAAAGCGAAAGCAGTGTAACCAGCCCCATATCCTTCACTTGATACAACTATTCCCGAGTCCCTCAGGTGTTTTCCTGTTCTCGACACCAGTCCAAGATATTCCCTGATAAAATGAGACATTCCAAAACTCAGCGTGTACGCCTTTGCAGAAATCACAGCCCCCCTTGTGTGCCGGCGCCACGTAGTTTATGTCGTAGCATTTGAAATTTAAAAGGTTTGAGGTATACAGGCCGCTAAAAGCGGTATTGTCCACAAACCCTATGATAATGATGTAGGAAGTTGGCTCTGTATGCACTATTTCAAAGTAAGGAATAGTATGCACAGAGTCCAAGGGTTCCCCTTAGAGGTAAGATAGTGGCAAAAAGAGATAATACTAATGCTCTATTTTTGTGGTAGTGTGGTCGAGCAGTAGGCTTATCAAAGGAGTAGTGTTAAGCATTTGTTGTACATACACACAGGCAATAAATGAGGAACACACACTCAGAGACAATTCCAGGCCAATAGGTTTTTGTATAGAAAAATATATTTTCTTAGTTTATTTTAAGAACCACAGGTTCAAATTCTACATGTAATACTTTGCATGAAAGGTATTGCAGGTAAGTACTTTAGGAACTTTCAATAATCACAATAGCATATATACTTTTCAAATAAAACACATATAGCTATTTTAAAACTAGACACAGTGCAATTTTCACAGTTCCTAGGGGAGGTAAGTAATTGTTAGTTCTTGCAGGTAAGTAAACCACCTACGGGGTTCAAGTTTGGGTCCAAGGTAGCCCACTGTTGGGGGTTCAGAGCAACCCCAAAGTTACCACACCAGCAGCTCAGGGCCGGTCAGGTGCAGAGTTCAAAGTGGTGCCCAAAACTCATAGGTTTCAATGGAGAAGGGGGTGCCCCGGTTCCTGTCTGCCAGCAGGTAAGTACCCGCGTCTTCGGAGGGCAGACCAGGGGGGTTTTGTAGGGCACTGGGGGGGACACAAGTTAGCACAAAAAGTACACCCTCAGCAGCACGGGGGCGGCCGAGTGCAGTGTGCAAACACACGTCGGGTTTGTAATAGGAATCAATAGGAGACCAAGGGGTCTCTTCAGCGATGCAGGCAGGCAAGGGGGGGTCCTCGGGGTAGCCACCACCTGGGCAAGGGAGAGGGCCTCCTGGGGGTCACTTCTGCACTGGAGTTCCGATCCTTCTGGTCCTGGGGGCTGCGGGTGCAGGGTCTTTTCCAGGCGTCGGGATCTGAGAGTCAGGCAGTCGCGGTCAGGGGGCGCCTCGGGATTCCATCTGCAGGCGTCGCTGTGGGGGCTCAGGGGGGACAACATTGGTTACTCACAGTCTCTGAGTCGACGGAGGGTCCTCCCTGAAGTGTTGTTTCTCCACCAGTCGAGTCGGGGTCGCCGGGTGCAGGGTTGCAAGTCTCACGCTTCTGGCGGGAAACGCTGTTGCCTTGAAGTTGCTCCTTTGGAAACAAAGTTGCAGTCTTGGGTGAACAGGGCCGCTGTTCTCGGGAGTTTCTTGGTCCTTTTAGAGCAGAGCAGTCCTCTGAGGATTCAGAGGTCGCTGGTCCTGGGGAAAGCGTCGCTGGAGCAGTTTTCTTCCGAAGGGGGGAGACAGGCCGGTAGAGCTGGGGCCAAGGCAGTTGGTGTCTCCGTCTTCTCTGCAGGGTTTTTCAGCTCAGCAGTCCTCTTCTTCTTAGGTTGCAGGAATCTGAGTTCCTAGGTTCAGGGGAGCCCTTAAATACTAAATTTAAGGGCGTGTTTAGGTCTGGGGGGTTAGTAGCCAATGGCTACGAGCCCTGAGGGTGGGTACACCCTCTTTGTGCCTCCTCCCAAGGGGAGGGGGTCACATTCCTATCCCTGTTGGGGGAATCCTCCATCTGCAAGATGGAGAATTTCTAAAAGTTAGAGTCACCTCAGCTCAGGACACCTTAGGGGCTGTCCTGACTGGCCAGTGACTCCTCCTTGTTATTCTCATTATTTCCTCCGGCCTTGCCGCCAAAAGTGGGGCCGTGGCCGGAGGGGGCGGGCAACTCCACTAGCTGGAGTGCCGTGTGGTGCTGGAACAAAGGGGGTGAGCCTTTGAGGCTCACCGCCAGGTGTTACAGCTCCTGCCTGGGGGAGGTGATAGCATCTCCACCCAGTGCAGGCTTTGTTACTAGCCACAGAGTGACAAAGGCACTCTCCCCATGTGGCCAGCAACATGTCTCGAGTGTGGCAGGCTGCTAAAACCAGTCAGCCTACACGGGTAGTTGGTTAAGGTTTCAGGGGGCACCTTTAAGGTGCCCTCTGGGGTGTATGTAACAATAAAATGTACACTGGCATCAGTGTGCATTTATTGTGCTGAGAAGTTTGATACCAAACTTCCCAGTTTTCAGTGTAGCCATTATGGTGCTGTGGAGTTCGTGTTTGACAGACTCCCAGACCATATACTCTTATGGCTACCCTGCACTTACAATGTCTAAGGTTTTGCTTAGACACTGTGGGGCACAGTGCTCATGCACTGGTGCCCTCACCTATGGTATAGTGCACCCTGCCTTAGGGCTGTAAGGCCTGCTAGAGGGGTGACTTATCTATTCTGCATAGGCAGTGTGAGGTTGGCATGGCACCATGAGGGGAGTGCCATGTCGACTTACTCGTTTTGTCCTCACCAGCACACACAAGCTGGCAAGCAGTGTGTCCCTTAGAGACCTTCCCTGGCATCAGGGCCCTTAGTACCAGGGGTACCAGTTACAAGGGACCTACCTGGATGCCAGGGTGTGCCAATTGTGAAAACAAAAGTACAGGTTAGGGAAAGAACACTGGTGCTGGGGCCTGGTTAGCAGGCCTCAGCACACTTTCAATTCAAAACATAGCATCAGCAAAGGCAAAAGTCAGGGGGTAACCATGCCAAGGAGGCATTTCCTTACAAATGATTTTCGGTAATTAGCTCAGAAATAAATTTTGCTGTTGGGTTAATCTGGTATCGGTTCTTTTGCTGAATATCTTCAGAGCCACTCTTTCCACAGCGTACTTGAGGTTTGATATCTGTAGGGCCTCAGGTTGAGCCAGACTGACGCTTGATGACACACTCTCTTTACAAACAAACTGGCGGACAGTATAATAAGTTTATACTGTTCCACATCCCCACTGATGACACAGAATGAGTCCTTGTTGCGGGTTAGTTTGATTTTAAGATTGAGACCATTGACGAGTAGTTTATCTTGGTAGAAAAGATCCAAATGTATGCGTCCTAGGAGATCAAACTGTCTACTGCTGGTGGCGAAGTTTGCTCTTTTTACAAAACTCTGACTATGACCATCCAGCGCTGTAGCTTCAAAATGGCTATATGTATCCTTGTAGAAGAGTCCCACTGAAAGCTGAGTCCCCGGGCGTCAGGGATGTAATTCAGAATACTCTCAATGTATGCCCTATACCCGTACATGTTATCACTCTGCATGATAAGCCAATCCCCGAGTGTGATGTCCACCTGATTAAACATGGTAGCTACGGTATAAGCTATTGTCACCACTTTAGCATTGTTCGCTAAGTTGGAACCATCCGCTTGTACAATTTTACAGATGAGGTGCAGCAGCATATTGTTGAGATCCAGATACATATCCGTGGACCCCGACACATAAAACTCTATTGGCGCCAAAGGCCTCCAATGAACAAGCTGTTATCGATGCTAGTCTGCATGGGTTTTAGAGAAAACAGGCCTAACTTTGATTTAGCGCACTCACCCGATGCGCAATGTACAAAGGCCATGTTTGCAGAGTGTTCAGCTTTTAAAATGTATTTATGTTAGCGCCCCTTCTCTTCTTCTTCTTCATAGCTCTCTGCCGACTTACGGATCTTCATTTGTGAGTGCTTTTTGAAGATCAGTGTCTTTTTTTATAGGGGCAGGCGGACCCCTGTGCTTTGAAGCACTGCACTTCCTTTTAATGCACGTGCAAGGCTTGTACACCAAGCCCTCTCCTGCTTGAGGCTGTTTATTCATACGTTTGACAACGGCAGACATCACTGAATCCACCACGTCCTGCGCAATGTTCTTAGCAGCCGCTTTGAAGTGCGGTTATGCAGTTCCGTGGCCTCTTCTCAAGAAAGCCCCAACCAGCCCCGTAAATAACCAGTGCCCCTTGAAAGTACAGTGGCGGGGCTCCATTACCAGCCTGGTTTCCGTAATAATCCCTATACATAGAGGGGTCGCTGTATGTTTTCATAATCACCATGATGACTTTTTAATAGTCTCTGTCACCTCGCGGTATTAAATGAAGCTTAAATGAAGCTTAACAATAACTTTCCCGTATTTAAAGGACACCTGCTCAGCCTGATCGTTGTAGATCATGATTGTAATGTTGTCAAAATGGTTTTTAGAAATTGACACGTAGTCGGGTTTGTTGTATTGTATATTAACCCCTTCGCTGCCAGGCCTTTTCCCCCTCAGGTGCCAGGCCTTTTTTTGGCTACTTAGGGCAGTTCGCGCTTAGGCCCTCATAGTCCACATAAACTACCCACGCCAAATTTGCACATCCTAGGGATTCTAGAGGTGCCCAGAGTTTGTGGGTTCCCATGAAGGAGACCAAGAAATTAGCCAAAATGCAGCAACAATTTCAGTTTTTTTTAAATGGAGAAAAAAAGGGCTGCAGAAGAAGGCTGATGTTTTTTTCCCTGAAAATGGCATCAACAAAGGGTTTGTGGTGCTAAAATCACAGCTTTCAGGAACAGGCAGACTTGAATCAGAAAACCCAATTTTTCAACATAACTTTGGCATTTTACTGGGACATACTCCATGTTTACTATTTTTTGTGCTTTGAGCCTCCTTCCACTTATTGACAGGAATGGGTGTGAAACCAATGCTGGATCCCAGAAAGCTAAACATTTCTGAAAAGTAGACCAAATTTTGAATTCAGCAAGGGGTAATTTGTGTAGATCCTACAAGGTTTTCAAACAGAAAATAACAGCTGAAATAAAACAATATTGAAATTGAGGTAACAAAAACTCATTTTTCTCAATGTTTTACTCTGTAACTTTTTCCTGCAATGTCAGATTTTTTAACATAATATACCCTTACGTCTGCTGGACTCTTCTGGTTGCCTGGATATATAGGGCTTGTAGGTTCATCAAGAACCCTAGGCACCCAGATACAATAAATGAGCTGCACCTTGCAATGGGTTTTCATTCCTTACTGGGTATACAGCAATTCATTTGGTGAAATATGAAGACTGAAAAATAGGTATCAAGGAAACCTTTGTATTTCCAAAATGGGCACAAGATAAGGTGTTGAGGAGCAGTGGTTATTTGCATATCTCTGAATTCCGTAGTGCCCATACTAGCATGTGAATTAGAGGGCATTTCTCAAATAGATGTCTTTTTTACACACTTACATTTGGAAGGAAAAAATGTAGAGAAAGACAAGGGGCAATAGTACTTGCTTTGCTATTCTGTGTTCCCCCAAGTCTTCCGATAAAAATAGTGCCTCACTTGCGTGGGTAGGACTAATACTCGCGACAGGAAACGCAACATGGACACATCACATTTTTACATTGAAATCTGACGTGTTTTTTGCAAAGTGCCTAGCTGTAGATTTTGGCCTCTAGCTCAGCCGGCACCTAGGGAAACCTGCCAAACTTGCGCATTTTTTAAAACTAGACACATAGGGGAATCAAAGATGGGGTGCCTTGTGGGGCTCTCATAGGTTCTGTTACCCAAAATCCTTTGCAAACCTCAAAATTTGGCCAAAAAAACACTTTTTCCTCACATTTTGGTGACAGAAAGTTCTGGAATCTGAGAGGAGCCACCAATTTCCTTCCACCCATTGTTTCTCCAAGTCGCCTGATAAAAATGGTACCTCACTTGTGTGGGTAGGCCTAGCGCCCGCAACAAGAAATGCCGCAAAGCACAAAGTGGACACATCACATTTTCCCAAAGAAAACAGAGCTGTTTTTTGCAAGGTGCCTAGCTGTGGATTTTGACCTCTGGCTCAGTCGGCACCTAGGGAAACCTACCAAACCTGTGCATTTTTTAAAACTAGAGCGTTCCCCCAAGTTTCCCAATAAAATTGGTACCTCACTTGTGTGGGTAGGCCTAGTGCCCGCGAAAGGAAATGCCCCAAAACACTATCTTGACACATCACAATTATCAAATACAAAATTACCTGTTTTTGCGGGGGGCATCTGCGTTTTTGGTCCTGGGCTCAGCAGCCATTTAGGGACACCTACCAAACCCAGACATTTTTGAAAACTAGACACCCGAGGGAGTCCAGGGAGGTGTGACTTGCGTGGATCCCCCAATGTTTTCTTACCCAGAATCCTCAGCAAACTTCAAATTTAGCTAAAAAATCAAATTTTTCCCACAATTCTGTGTGGGATCACTGCACTGGGACAAATTTCCTACCACCCAATGCTGCCCTCAGTCTCCTGGTAAAAATGATGCCTCACTTGTGTAGGTGGGCCAAGTGCCTGTGACAGGGAAGCGCCAAAAACATGTTGAAATTGAAGGGGAACCAAAGTGGGTCCAAAAGGGAAGTTTGAAAAAAAACATTTTTAGGCTGACAAGTGCAGCAGAATTTTTATCGATATAGATGTGACAATTCTGGGTGATAGGAATTTTGTGGATTCCTGCAGATTCCAGAAGGTTCCATCACAAAAATGTTGGAAAAATATGTGATTTCCAGCTAAGTTGGAGGTTTGCAGGGCATTGTGGGTAAGAAAATGGTGCGGGGTGCATGTGAAGCACACCACCCTGGAATCACCCAGATGTTTAGTTTTCAGATGTGTCTAGGTCTTGTCTGTTTTTCTACATGGCAACGTCCCAAAGTCCAAAAAGTGCAGCCCTCACCATTCCAAGTGAGACGATTTTGAGAGTTAGCCAAGCTCTCATGGCCCAAATGTAAAACCAAAACCCAAAATAATCAAATGTCCTCTTGCTTACTGTGGGATAAAATGTTTTAGTGTCCGGGGGGAGAACTGAAAGACTGTTACCCGCTTCAGTTGGGGTGGGGCATAACCAGGTCCATTCTGGTTGGTAGCCACCACCCCACTATTTTTGTTTTTTTTAAATTCCCTGGCATCTAGTAGACTTTCTGCCCCTCCCCCCCCAGGGTGTGGATCGGAGTTAATTGCCCCATCTGCCCACTGGTGAGAAGAACAACTTTGGCCCCATTTATTTGGTGTGGGGTATGGCCATACCCCCACCCTCTTATTTTGAAGAAAAAAAAAATCTTCCCTGGTCTCTGGTGGGCTTTCTGCCCCCATTGGGGGTAGATAGGCCTTCCAAAAATAGGCTGATCTGCCCCCAATGGCCAACAGTAATGTGCCCCCATGGGGAACGACCCTTGCCCAAGGGGATGTCCCCCCAAACAAACACACACCATTTCCTGGTTCCTAAGTGGTTTCTGCCCCCCCGGGGGCAGATTGGCCTAATAGAAATAGGCCAATCTGCCCACAAGGGGTGAAGAAAAAGCCTAAAATAAATTTGCTCCCCCAGGGGAGCGACCCTTGCCTAAGGGGTCGCTCCCCTTGCGTGAAATTGGTGAAAAAAAAAAAGAAAATCCCTGGTGCCTAGTGGTTTCTGCCCCCTTTGGGGTACATCGGCCTAATAAAAATAGGCTGATATGCCCCACAGGGGGAAGAAATGGCCTATAATAAATTTTCCCCCCAGGGGAACGACCCTTGCCTAAGGGGTCGCTCACCTTGCGTGAAATTGATGCAAACAAATAAAAATCCCTGGTCTCTAGTGGTTTCTGCGCCAGTTGGGTGCAGATTGGCCTAACAAAAATAGGCTGATCTGCCCCTAGGGGGGGCAGAAAAGACCTAAATACAATTTACCCCCCAAGGGAGCGACCCTTGCCTAAGGGGTCGCTCCCCATACATAAAAACATAAAGTAATTAAAATATATATATATATATCTCTGGTGTCTTGAGGTTTCTGCCCCTTGGGGGCAGATCAGCCTAATTATAATAGGCTGATCTGCCCCCAGAGGGGGCAGAAAAGACCTAAAAATATTTTGCCCCCCGGGTAGCAGCCCTTCCCCAAAAGGCCGCTCCCCTTATTCGTAAGTATAAAAACAGAGAAATCCCTGGTGTCAAGTGGTTTCTGCCCCCCTGGGGGGCTGATAGGTCTAATAAAAATAGACTGATCTACACCCAAGGGGGACAGAAATGGCCTAAAAATAATTTGGCCCCCGGGGAGCGACTTTTGCCTAAGGGGTCACTCCCCAAATATAAAAAAATAAATAAACAAAAAAAAATTATCCCTGGTTTCTACAACAACACCCCATCGTACTCACACAACCTGCACAGAACTGACCAGCACCCAACTGTTAAATTTCTCGTGCCACCCTCGCCATTTGAGAAAAACCTGCTAGTTAGCGCCGCTACCTTTCCTTTTCAGAATCTTTTCAACCCTATACACCCTGTGTGGATTATTAGGTACCTTCTGTAGCTCCTCCTTGTAATAAACGTCTGACACATTTTCCCCATCATAGTCCTTTAGCCTGTAAATATATACATCCTCTTTAAGCTCCACACTTCCCATTATAAATATCGCGTCACTAAAAGTCTGTTGGTAACCCTTCGTAAAGACCCCTTTTAATTTTGAAACCCTAACATGATCGCCTTCTTTTAAAAGAGGCTTCTTTACACTTGTGGCAATCCAGTTCCCGTACACAGTTCTCCACACCTTTAACAAGTTATCTGTTGTTACATTTCAGGTGCCATTTTGATGGTTCTGTGGTAACTGGTGTCATAAATGTCTATAAAAGTCCGTAGAATATCCACAAATCAATGTGTTATAGGCCGTGTAATATCTCCACATCTTAGACTCTAAGGTTCTGTTAAAACTCTCTATAATGTCTGCTTTTACCTCAGTGTGCGTTATGAAATGTTTAACATTGTGTTGTTTCAGTAATTTCTGAAACGTTCTATTTAAAAACTCTTTTCCAGCATCTGTTTGTAGTTTTTGAGGTGTTTGTCCTGAAGATGGCTTTAAAGGCGGCGGTCACAGTGTTCCCACTTTTATTGAATAAGGCTTCAAAGTATGCGTACTTAGGCAAGACATCTATGACTGCAAATATAGTTTGAGCACCATTATTATGTTTTGCTAAATCTTGAAGAGTGATTATGTCTGCCTGCCATTGATAATCTAGTTGAGCGTTAATGATTGTATGTGTTCTCTTAAACCACTTCTGGGTGAGCTTATTGAGTGAATACACCTCTTACCCAGATAACCATGTCTTAACCTGTGCTCTATTTACCTGCTAATTTTCAACTAGAGCCCTTCTAAACCGTGCTTCGGCACCCCGAAGCTATCGACACCACTTGTATCATAATAAAGCTTCCTTAACCTGCCACCACCGGACATGTTATCAGCTGTTACAATCCATGAAATGAAAGACAAATGTGTTGTGTGAGGCCATTTTATTAAAAAATAAAGAATATTAGCACAGCATAAACACAACATACATTACAGTTATTAGCTGGACAGTATGTTGACTTTTCACCACGCGTACATAGTATGACACATGCTATATACAGTACTAGGGACCATAACGCTACTCGGTCTCAGTGTCACCAGTTTTGCTATTTTTATAGATATTCTCTTGATAGCTCTAGACACGACTTCCCTCTCACCCCTCCTATAACTTTGTACACTCAGGATACTGACAGCATTCATAAGCTTGTACAGTTCTAGACCTGACAATACAAAACCCTTATTTATGAAATAATCATCGGTCAGAAGCTCCAAAGCTGTGCATAACACTGTCGTCTGCAAAAGTCTTAACTCCTGCATACATCCTTTGTACACGCTCCAGTACTTATCAGTTGTAGGCATCCATCATTGATACACCATCTGGTAATATATTCAGGAATGTCGCACAGCCCCGCAGCTGCCGGCTCAGAAATGTTCAGATACTGTAGAGTTACAGGGTGTATTTCAGCTATTCTTTTTTTAATCAGCACATGTACCATTCTGGCACTGCATATGAATCCAGGGTGTAACTCATAGAGATCTTGCACAGCTACATTCTGATTCTAGACATAGAAAGTGAGTAAGTATGTAATATTAAACAACACAGCTATGGCCCGCTGCCCTCGACCTCTGTATTTTTAAAACAACGTTTGTGCGCTTAAGAACCGATTCTTCTATTTTTATAATAAATATCACACATTCGTCTTTCTCTGACCCTTTCTATCAATCTTCTGTTAAAATAGGTACACACCCCTTGCATACGTTCGTGTTTTGAGCAGGGCTCAGTGCTATCGGATCTCATTGAGCACTGCTGCCAAGACCGTAATCATATCAGCGTGAACATATTTCTTTTCCTCGAACAATCCGTACAACACCCTTAACAACTTATATACCTTGTGCTGGTCTAACCTGCTACACATGTGATGAATTGTTCTTTCTGTGTACGACTCGTAGAGACACTTGTGAGCCTCCTGTTGTGGATCGTTAATTTTATGGTCGTAACATAGGTTATAATAGTCACATTTAACATGTGTTCACAACAGTCGTCGCAAAACCTTTAACAGGCCACATGGCGTCATAGGGGACGCCCAGAGTTTCCTTTTCAAAATCTGCGCTATTATATGTGCAAACACATTTCTTACGCAGCTCTTTGTTCTGATTTGTAATACTTTTAGACTGTTCGGAAGAGCATAAGCAGTAAAAATTTACGTTGTTTACCTTTGGCGCCGGCCCCTCTAGCCCATCTCTATTTGCGGATGTTTTCTACAGTTCTAACAGAAAGAAACACAAACAATTAGTTAAAAGTACGAAAAAAGCATATACATGTTAAGTGTCTATAGAGTTTTTTTTTTTACTACCCTCGTCATTTTTATTACACTGAGCGGCTGCTCTGAAATTTTGGGAGTCGCATAGGTGCATTGGTGCATAAGCGGCGTCGGAGTTTACACTCAATGGCTGCATGATCACTGTCTCAGGATCAGGGTTCTGCTGAAAGTCCATATCTTCAGAGACCAGCTAATTTGGTGGTGCTTTTGCTTCTTTATCATCTTCAGTGTCGATGAAGTTGATTCCAACATTTAATTCACCTTTCAAGGCTTCGCTACCACTGCTGTCAGCCTTTAGAGGTGATAACAGTTCCGGCAAATCCTTGAGGCTGAGCTTTTCAAGCCCATGGCAGAGTTCCTCTTGAAATCCGGTAAAGTTGGAACCCCCATTTTTAAGGGCAGCCTGCTGTGCATTCTCATCCATCACCAAAGGTGTTAGGGTACGATAATATCTATTGACAGTGTTCAAGGCCCCTGAGGAGGTGGATTTCCTGGTGAGAGGATTGTATCTCTTCATAGTGCCCTGACAATCTATTTCAGCTGTGGCTCTCAGTTTGGTGTATGGTTCTAGCAGGCTCCTTATATGTGTTCTATGTTTCAAAAAAGGGCGTATTCGTCTTCAACACATAGCGGTCACCCGCTCTCCTTGATGGCTCTGATACATTGAGGGGTTACATATAACACTAACCACATGTCATGACCATTGCAACATTTGACCAACCCCCTTTTTTTGGATTAGCCAGGTGTGGAGGTTTGGCCTTACATTTCCACTGCTCCTCCCTGTGAGGAAACACCCAGCAGCCACGTGGTCCTGACTGTCTGACATGTCCAGACTTGTCCTCTTAGGCGCAGAAACAAAGCACACACCGGAAGGCCCCTATTTTACACAGCCCATAGCCCTAGACACTGGGGCTAGGACCCTGACACATGACTCACATGTGATCACATGATGTCACAAGACACATGACCCACTTACATCTATGTCAGTTCTGGGGCGGGCTCCTAGGGGCATCGAAAGTCCCGGTAACGGATGTGATGTCATTTCCTGGGGTGGGGGGGGGGTGCGGGACAACTGTCAGTTTCTAGTTTGATGAGGAAAGGTATCCCTATAATCTCCTGTCATATTGATCTGAAATATAAATTAGAAGTTAAACAAACTTAATCCTCAGTATATATTTTTCTTCTGCCTAATAAACTGCACCCCGAAGTTTCATTTCACTTGCTCCGTTCACCCTGTCCGCCACAAAGCCCTGATGGAGTACACTCATCAGATTTTTTTCGGGTTCTCTGAGGAGCACACCAGCAAGGCAGACCCAAAAGGAGCAGTGGAGGCAGTTTAGATGCATGTGGAGCACGAGTGCATTACTATACTTCTGTGGAGATCTGTGAGTGATGCCTTGTGTGCCCAGGCTCACCAGTATGTTAATCTGCCCCAGCCACTCAAGAATGATATTTCCTCACAGCCACCATACATCCAATAGGGTGTCAGCTACCAGTGGCCAAACTACAATGGCTGAAAGAGGACTGTATCTTGAGCCCAACTCCCTTCTCACTTTAGTTGCCAATCAGCAACAATGTTATTCACATCCAGCTGTTACCAGTGTAGAAGCACTAGTGATCTTATGCCTGGAATATTCAGGTGCACATCCTTTCAAGATGCCATTGGTTGAGAAGGCTGCCGAGCTAGATGCACAGCCCAAGAGCAATTCTTGTCATGCAACCTTCCTCATCCCCTCTAGTCTGGCTCTCCTCTACCTCTGAAGAATGTGTGTGTGTGATTATTCATGTACATGGTTTTATATAGTGTGAACCTAGTGACAAAGCAACAGAACTCTGCACAGTAAGAAGAGGAGTATGGCAGAAGCAAGGAGAATGTGGGAGCAGGGCTTATGGTGACTCGGTTCTGCAAACAGTATAAAGTACAGAGTTTACACAATGACAAGTTTCTATTCGCAGAGGTGACGTACGTTTTTTTTCTGTAGTGGAGGAAAGGTAGCACTTGGCAGACTTCGACACAAGTAGCATTTCATATCATTGGTGCATGGAATGATAAGGCTTGGTATTGGGTTTCCCCATTTTTGCATAGTTTGAATTGAGTTCTACTGCTGCAATTTCTTGTGTAATCCTATGTGGACGTTCAACTTGCAAGGGTGACTTGGTGGGGTCTACTGCGCACTGGATTGTAGGTTAAGCAACAGGTCATGAATGTAGTGTGGGTACGAAGACATTGGAAGTCTCTAAGAGTAAGGGTTATCCTGTCAAATTTCCAGAGTTTTCTAAATTATTTTCACAGGTGTGCTTGGATGAATTTATTAGACAATTTCCCAAGTGGCTTGTCCCTTACACCTAGTAGTAAGTAAGCATACTAAGCTTGGCTTCTTTTAACACCAAGCTGGACGATCATCTTCTTTCTAGAGTCGCTGCATCAGTTGTGAGCTCTGACATCACAAACCCTAAAATATTGGATCTCATGAGCATCCTCAGGTCTGAAAGTTGTCTTGATGCTGGTTTCTACTCTCCCCACAGAGCCTACATAACCCGGGGGTCTGCTTGCTGTAGAGTGGGAAGCATTTTAAAAAAGATTTATGTGAAAATGTGGCCACTGCAGACCACATAAAAACTCCCACCTGCCACAGGCGTTTGAAATGTAATGGGAAGTAGGTCCACATATACATTGCTTTGGTTTATTTTTAGATGGACTGTCATCCAAAATGCGAAGTCTTTCCTGCTTGTTGCATTAATGCTGTTTGTTCTCAGTTGCCATCATTGTTGATCGGCCACCCAGATAACTAAAGGCTTAATGTGCGATTCAAAAGGTAGCAAAGCAGTTGTCTCTGCACACTGACTGGTGGAGAACTGCCAGCACTTTGTGATGTGTATGATCAATTGCTTGTGACCATGATTCCTAGTATGAATCACTGGTACATTCCATTTCGACTTGCAAACACGGAGAAGATGCCCCCTCCTAATTGCAGTTTTCGATGTGTCGCAAAAGTTGCTTGGTACTGTCAGAAATACCTTTCCAACTCACATAGTGACTTTAGCACATTGCTACATACATTTTTGTATTCACAAAGCCCATGATTTTGTAAATCACAGGCCCTGTGCCTGCCAAAAGCTTTCAGGCCATACTTACGGGGATTCGGCGTAGGGCAGCACAGCGTCAATGCAGGCACCTTTCCACCATGGTGTCTGTGTTGTCTGCAGGATTGTTTTTGTGCAGGAAGGGGCACCTTCCTGTATAGAAACAATCCACAGAGTTGTTTTCCTCTTTCCAGGTGTATTGCAGAATGCAGCACACATGGAAAGAGGGAAAAACGAGGAGACATAAAGACATATCTCCTTGTTACGCCTGCCCTGTGGAGAAATAAGATTTTGACGCATTCCCAGGTTTACAAGTCTTGGTAAATCTGGGAATGCATCAAAACTTGTGGGAGTTGCATGGGAGTACCTCCATGTTGCAGAGTAAGGCAACACCGCAACATGAGCTGCCTTGCCTTACTCCATAGTTAGGAGGCCTTTGAAAGCCACGCAGAGTGTCTTTGTGTGGCCTCATAGATATGGTTGAGAGGTTTGCAACACTGCTGCATCCCTAAAAGTGAAACAACGGTAGCGCAAGCCTTTCATAAATATGCCCCTTCGTACTTAACACTCTTAGAACCCTTAATGATGTTCAGTTCTGTAGCTTAATCTTGATGTTCGAATGAATGACTGGATAACCACGTTGTAAAGAAATAGCCATCTTTATAAATTATTCTGTTCCCTGCAATATGAGAAAAATGTCAGGAAGTAAAATAAGTTTTGCAAAAGATTCTTACATTTTTAGTGGGAGAGCTCCTGCCCTGGATATGTATGCAACAGGTTCTAGAGATTGGGGCAGGCAGCACTGAAATATCAGTCATCCAAGGAAGTAAATCAAAACTGTTCCCAGGAGAGTGAAAGATCCTGGTCCGTTGGAAAGTGATATCCCTTCATACCTGTTTTGGAATAGAGTTGATGCAAATGAATGAATTTGACTCTCGCGCAACCTTCAGCCAATGAGAAATTTCTATACAATTAACGATGATATGGACAGCACTTGCTTTAAATGAGTCAAACTCTGGCAGTTTGAGCAACCTGTTGCATCCTAAAGTGTCCTTTTCTCTGAGGGTGCCCTCACCTGTACCTAACCCTTAGAGTGTAGTCTCGCATTTCTTCCATCCACCTAGGGGTGCACTCTGATACATCACACAACCACTGATGTTTAGAAGATCTGTGGGTGCAAGCAGGTTCTCTACTTTGTTTTGCACATATACGCCTTTCACTGCTTAAAAGCTATTGAACACAAAATCCTCTTAAGTGCTTGATTCGTAAAATACATGAGTGCAAGGCCCACATGTTTTCATAGGAGACCACCGCTGGGATTGCAGGTTACCAAGGCTGCCCAGCCTTGATTTCACCCCAGGCCTCAATGTTGTGTCACACTACTATTTCTTTCAATGTTCTGCTATAGTATGGGAATATATAGAGCGCTCTGCTACTCAGAAAAGGGCATCCTGGCATATGACTGCACAGAAAGAGAACAGAAGTAGTTCTAAGTGTTGTGAGTTTTTTTTCGTTATCTCATTCCTGCATGTTATCTCTTCTCCATGCATTCTCCGTTTTTCACGATTTTGCTATGTTTCCGTCCCATCCTCTTTTTCCCTTTCCTGACTGTCTCACTCGCTCTGGGTCTGATGAACTGAAATAAGTCAGGTTCCCCAGAATTGTGGGCCGTTGTTGGGTGTTGGTGTCCATGTCAGTGCTTAATTTGAGCCAGTGGTTGTCGATGGAGGGAAGCAGCACTTATTTCTCCACATCAGACATTTCTGGAGCCCAACAGAATAAAAAGCTGGAGGAAGCGAAATAGAGAAAATCCGTTACCAGGGGAGAAAGCAGACAACTGTAAGAGTGAAATAAGGGGGCAGGGAGTGCCTGACAGTGAATTAAAGGTGCATGAGGGGGTTTCGGGACTGCACACCCATGCTATTCCCGCTCTGACATTTTACAGCTCAAGCCATGGGTGTCTGAGCAGTGCTTTTGGGCACCGGCACTAATTATTTTACAAATAAAGCACTATGTCCATCACTTGCAAACATTTATACGAAGCAGACACTAAGCATCTCATGTTCAAGAACAGGTCACCTACATTCTGCTTCACTGAAGGAAAACAGGCAATAGTGACATATTTTTCCTCTTAACACTGGTTTAGAACCACCTGTAAAACAGGGCTGCTAGCACAGGATTGAAAAGAACGCCACATGATTATGTCCTTAAAGCCAACAAAAGGTTCCACTTCAATTTTAGCAGAAAAAAAAAAATAATGGGTATTTTATGAAAAAATGGGATTTGATTTGACATATTTATCTTTTAAACCAAGCACACACTTCAATTGGTATTTGATAATAATATACACTGGGGAAGAGTGTCCCAGATTTGAAGCGCAGGCCGAAGCTGTGCAAATTTCTACTGGGAATTACTCACTTTCTCCTATTCTGTGACATTTCTGTACGAGTCTTATTCACAGTGGAGCTGTTCATATAGCATGGTTCTGTGCGTAGAGCATATATCTCGGTTGCTATTTTTCACACCAAAACTTTACCATTAATATCAGAGACAAATACCTCCACTACGACTTACCTGGAGCAGTATCCCTGGGGAGGATACCAGAATGACTTTATCCAGTGTTGATCTGCAAATAGAACAAGCATTGGCAAAGCCATAGATCTCGCCTATGCAAGAGCTACTGGCTTTGCCAATGCGTACTAGCCATGGTGTACACCAGCATGCCTAAAAGTCAGTGGTGTAGAGGAGAGTCACGTGGAGTGTTGCAGAGTGGAACAGCAAAGAGTGTTGTAGAGTGGAGCGGCAGAGTGTGGAGTTGCGCAGAGTAGAGTGCTGCAGAATAGAGTGGCCTTGAGTGCAGCGGAATTGAGTGCACTGCCATGGAGTAGAGTGGTGGAGAGTGGAGTGGTGTGGAAACAAGTGATGCAGAGGGCAGTGTGGCAGAGTAGAGTTGAGTGGCGTAGAGTTCAGCATAGAGTCAAGTGGCATAGAGGGGTACAGAATAGAGTAGCATAGAGTAGTGTATAGTACTGTAGTGTGCAGTTGTGTAGAGTGGAGTAGCATAGAGTGGAGTAGTGCAGAGTACAGTGGCATAAAGTTCAGTGGAGGAGAGTGCAGAGTAGAGTGTCAGAGTGCTGTGGAGTAGAGTGGCATAGAGGGCAGTGGCATAGAGTACAGTGATACAGAGTAGAGTGCAGTGGCATAGAATGCAGTGACAGAGTGCAGTTGGCGTAGAGTGCAGTGGTTAAAACTAGCGTGGTGTAGAGTGAAGTTACTCCATGGAGTAGAGTGGTGTGGAATAGATTGTTTCAGAGTTGAGTGTAGTAGCATAGCATGGAGTGGTGCAGGGTAGAGTGCAGTTGTGTAGAGTGGCATAGTGTGTAATAGCATAAAGTAAAGTGGTGTGAGTGCAGTAGCATAGAATCCAGTGCTGCAGAGTAGATTAGAGTGGCATACAGTTGAGTGCTGTAGAGTGCAGGGGCATACAGTTGAGCGTTACAGGTTAAAGTGCATTGGCATAGTGGCGCAGAGTACAGTGGCATAAAGTGGAGTTGTGCAGAGTAGATTGGTGTGGCCTAGACTGGAGTGGTGAGAGTGCAGTGGCATAAAGAAGAGTGGCGAAATGTGCATTGGCATACAGTAGAGTGGTACTGGGTAGAGTAGAGAGGCGTAGCATGAAGAGGCATCGAATGCAGTGGCATGGAGTGCAATGATGCAGAGTAGAGTGCAGTAGTGTGGAGTGGTGCAAGGTAGAATGGAGTGGCGTAAAGCGTAGTATGCATGGTATGGTAGCTCACTGTCATTACAAACAAAACATTTTCAATTGAAATGACCATTACAGTTGCACAGACCTACACAGTATTCAATACACAAACAAAAATGTGTGGAAATTGCATCACCTAGTGTAATGATTTGTTTTGATCATAATAAAGTATATGTTTTCAAAACACTTCAGAAATAACAAAAATGTGCTTCATTTGTATTTCTAATTCTGATATATTCTGAAATACTCACACAGTTCATTTAAATGTTGTTGGATGCTAGAAAAAAAAACTCTTTCCTACCCCCCGTATCTAGCAAGATTGCCTCATAAATCCTATCATTCACCAATCAGTGAAATAAAAGTAAACAAGAGCCCTCGGAAGACGGCGCCTGACATTTGACCTCAGTCTTTAAATGAACAGCAAATGTGACAAGATAAGAACAAGATTTAAGGGCCTGTTTATAGAAAGGGAGTTTGTGTAAGAATACAGTAAACACAGTTTAGGCAACAGGAGGAATGCTCTGAATCTGGAGAGCCTAAAGCAAATAAAGCCAGCAAAAAGAAAGCCAGACAATGTGAGTTAGGGACCACAAAGCCAATGATAATCAACGGGCAAAATGCATTTTAAGGTCAACTTTATGAAAGTTCCCAAGATGTCTTAAGAAAACTAAACAGCTGTACTGTCTGGTAGGCTGTGACCTAAAAACTGAGGTGGTGGCTGTAAGGCAGAGGCACAGCCCAGCTTTTGCCCGCCCCCCCATATGCACTAGAAGGGGAGTAGACAATGGTCCCTTCAAAGAGCCTGCAGCCTAACTACCTCTCACCCCATTCCTTACACTCCCAACTGCCCTGCACATATTTTTATTACCTTCTCCGAGCAGGTGGTAATATCTGTATTAAACTCCCTGGAATTGGGAAAAACTTGTGCAAAAAGGACCCAGTAATTCTCGGTTCAGCAGGTTGTTCCCCATTCCAGTGACTTTAACTTGTAGTCTCTATTATTTAACTGGGCGACTTGGGCTAGAATCCTTAGTTCTGTTAAGGTTTGGTCATAGATACCAGCAAGTTGAGTCACGTTTTACAAATGTCTACTTGTTGATATACTAAAACATGAGTTGTTACAGTGATAGGAAGAAAACAATGTTTTGCAGTAAACAATGGGATCATTTTTTTTTTTTCTTACAAGTTTCTGGCAGTTAGGCTGATGGTTGGGCAGAGAGGGGCTTAGGCACTCCCATTGGATCATGCCCGGAAAGACCATATTGGGCAATCGGCATTTTTCCGGTGGGCTTGCAGGCTGAGGGCTGGTTTTGTTGCTGGACTGGCAGTAGTTCTTTCCTGTAGTTCTTCAGCGCCTTCAAAGAATGCAGAACAAACGGTTTTAAAGTGTGCCCAGTGAGTCTACGCTGACTTCAAAACCATTTAATTTGAGTTGTGCTCACACTCCCTCAAACTCCTCACTGCCCGAAATCGAATGACTCTGTGACGCTGCAGATCTCGGTCACGAGGAAGGACCCAAGATCATATGTGAAGTTGTACTTGGCAATCGTCATCCCATTCCAAGTTGTCAGGGAAGACGGGGAAGTCCCACAAAAAAAGAAGTCAAAGAGGTCTTCGACTTTGTTGCACAAGTCTTCAGACGAGTTGTGTGACAATCTGCGCTCGAGGCCTAGCTATGTGGTTGTTCTGATGCAAACCATTCACCTGAATTCCAGATGTTCCGATGGGGGCAATGACAATTCCCCTATCCCGGTGATAACTAACGTGACTGCAGTGAAGAGTACATTGCCCTCTCGCAAGTCCTCAAGGGGGAGAGGGGTTTGGGAAGAGAGAGAGAGAAAATACCAACTTCTGCTTCGTGGACTGCAGAATCGGACTGCTGGTCCTTGGGCTGTGTGTTGTGTTGGGTGTCATGACTTCTGATTTCCCAAAATAATGGGTTCTTGGTTTTTAGGATTCTGGGCTGCAAAATAATTACTTCATTAGTACATTGGATTTGCACAATCTATTGCAAAATGTCAATTATTGTTCACACATTGTGCATATGTTTCTATAAGGCTGAACAAGTCTGTTCCTGTTTTTACAATACTTTCAGAGTCTCCGACGCAATGTTCAAACTCAAAAACAATCAACTTGACTATATGAGTTCTTTGTGTTTTGGCATAATCTTTTGCCAATAATACTTTTGATAAACTTGCTCTATTTACGATCTCCTAATTCTCAAGGGAGAGCATGTTAAAAGAAATACATCTTTCCTTAATGTCCGTTTAGCAGTATCTTGGATTCCCACCCAAACGATAAATCACACTAGTTCTTATTGTCATAAATTATTTAAAAGACAAAGCTCTGTTTTGTTTCATTTAAGTGATTAATCTATCTTTACCTTGAAAAGGTTTCAGAAGAACCCAAACTGGATTTTTTCACGTTTCTTATTTTCTCTCTTTTACAGGAAATACGGGATCGCAGACAGAAGAGGAGAGCAGGGACTCTGCAGGAAACCTACCGGAGAGTGAAGATTGCTGGAACTCGACTGGAGGCTGTCCGGAGGATGATAAAAGCTGGAACGTGACTGGAAGCTGGTCCGAGAACGAGGAACACAAGAACTTGGCTGGAGGCAGGCTGGAGAACAAGGAACTTAACTTGACTGGAAACAGGTCAGCAGAGCAATAGGTACAAAGCCAAGGAAGGCCTCAGACTCACAAGCTTCCTTAAATAGGCAAATGTTCACACGTGCTTTTTGGCAGTTCAGTGTTGGTAAGGAAATGAGCAATTATTCTCCTGATTGTGGCACATGTTCAATGCAGATCACAATTGGAGACCACATGTTATGGCAGTTAAAGTTGGAGCAGGTGTACCGGCGATTGGTTGCTTGTTAAAGAAATGAGCAATTATCCTCCTGATTGTGGCACTGGTTCAATACAGATCGCATTGTGAAGAGCATATGTTTTGGCAGTTACATTTGGCACAAGTTTAGCAGGTGGAAAGCATTGGTTATAATAAATCAGACATTTAACAAGCATTGGTTATTGCAAACTTGATATTCAAGGATGTAATGAATATACACAAATAAGTATGAATATTGCAAGCAACAGCACTTTACTGTTTTCGAGCTAGTGCACCCACAACTGTTCTCCCCCACCAAAGGCCGACGTGCTGGGTGTGGTTTAATAGGATTTAACAGATGAAATTGTCGCCCCCAACGAGGGGAATGAACAAAAGATGTGGGTTCCGTATTCCTGATGCCCATTGACAATGACTGGAGGGGGTGGTGAGTTTTAACAGAGATACATGAAATTCTGGGTGTATCGTATATTTGGGAGGTAGTTGCAGCTTCATCATAATTGGCCCTAAGACTTGTGTGATCTTGAATAGTCCTAGATAACCTGGTTGCAGTTTTCTGGGACCTGTTAGAGCAATGTTACGAGTAGAGAGCCATACTAAATCTCCAATTTGGTACGTGGGTTCAGGGCTTCTGTGTTCGTAAGCTAGTAATTTCATTTGGGTCTTGTGTTTAACTAGCTTGTTTTTTGCTCTCCATTGGATGCCCTGTAAAATCTTTAACTGTTCAGTGATGGAGGGGGGCTGAAGGAGTTAAGTCTGGAAGGGTTACCATGAGATTACAGGGATGGATGCCGGTGAGAAAATAAAACGGTGAGCACCCTAACCCTGAGTGGATCGAGTTGTTATATGTGAATTCTGCCAATGGTAGGGCTTGGTCCCAAGTCCCTGTTAGTGAGGACAGTTGGCAATTTGGTGTTTATTCTAATGTCTGGTTAACTTTTTCCATTTGACCATCCATTTGAGGGTGGTAAGCAGTGGATAGGGTTATTTCTATGCCAAGTGAAGAACAAACATCCTTCCAGAATCTTGATGTGAATTGACTTCCCCGATCGGAGATAATTTTCATGGGCAAGCCATGGAGTTTGACTATATGGTGTAGGAACAGAGTGCTAAGCTCAGCAGATGTTGGTTATTTCTTGAGTGTCACGAACTGTGCCATTTTTGACAAGAGGTCTACTACAACTAACACGGTAGTATGTTTGTTAGATTCTGATAAGTCTGTAAAAAAATCCATGCTGACTGTGTGCCATGGTTTAGGGGGAATTGTCAAGGGTTGGAGAAGACCAGCGGGAGCAAGGTGTGAGGTTTTCTTGAGAGCACAGGTTGGGCATGAATATACATGGTCATAGACATCTTGGTGCATGGTTTTCAACCAAAATGTTTGTGAACAGTTTTCTAAAGTCTTTTGTATACCTGTGTGTCCGGCCAGCATGGAATTATGACTTCAGACTAGTACTTGATGTTGCAATTCCTGTGTTGGAATGCACAATTTCCCTGAATCTAAGTAATAGTCCTGTTTGATTGTATTATGTGGTTTTCTGAGCCATTGTTCAGAGGGGAGGTCATGCAATGCCTTCTTGATATTATCAATGAATGTATCTATTGTGGTTAGAGCTAGTGCTTTGTCTGCAGGTATTATACTGGGAGGGTTACAAGAACTAGCATCCTCTTGGTGCCTTATACGTTACAAGATATCTGACTGAAGTTGTTTGGTCCCAGGTCTGTATGTGATAGTAAAACCAAAATCGCTAAAGAAGTGAAGCCAGTGCATTTGTCTAGGGGTCAAAGCCGTAACTGAACTAAAGATTTGCGAATTCTTATAGTCGGTGTAAATGGTGACAGTGTGCTTTGCTCTCAGCAAATTATGTTGCCACTCAGTAAATGCTGTTTTAATAGCTAACAGTTCTCTTTCAGCAATGGTATGATTTTGTTCAGCTGGAAAGAGTTTTCTAGAATAAAAAGCTACAGGATGGAGATGCCCTGTTTGTAGATTTTTCTCCGATAACACACCTCCCAGAGGGTATTGAGAAGCATCAGCTTCATCATAAAATAGCTGCTAAGGATCAGGGTGGCGTAAAATGGGAGCAGAGATGAAACTTTTTTTGAGAGTTGTGAAACCCTGTTCCGCTGCTCGAGACCAGATAAATGGTTGTCCCTTCTTTAATAAGGTGGTTATAGGGGCCACTATTTGTGAGAATTGTGGGATGAAGCGCCTATAACAATTGGTGAAACCAAGAATCTTTTGGGCATCCTTAACAGATGTAACGCTGGTCATGCAAGAATAGTGTCCACTTTTTTTGGGGTCCATGGTAATGCTGCTGAATGATAAGTGATATTGAAGGAACTCTATTGAGTCAGTGTTAAAGGTAAATTTTACTAATTTGGCATACAGAGAGTGTTCATGTAGACCAGTGGTTCCCAAACTTTTTCGATCCCCGGCTCCTTTGACCTATTGGCCATGTTGGCCACGGCTCCCCATTATGTTACTTTTTTTTGGCGGGTGGGGGAACGTAATCCCAGCCTGTACCTGTACCTACACTATTTACAGTTTGACTTCTTTATTCTCTCGTTCAGGTTCCTGAAAACCATTTATTTTAAACTATTTCTTTTCTTTTGTCATAGGGATATTATTAATGGTACTCTGGCGCCCTCCGCTGGTCACAATAATTAATGCAGGGGGTTTTGTTTCCAAAACCACGGTGAAAAGCTACCGATTAAAAGCACCTCCGAGTGGTTTCCAGACTGTGTGCGGTGCCCCTGGCTAATTTTGACGGCGCACCAAGGAGCCGCGGCGCACAGTTTGGGAACCACTGATGTAGACATTGCAGAATGGTGATATGCACTGTGCATGTCTAGCTTGGTGTAAATGGTGGATCCCCGGACTTGGTCCAACAGGACCAGTATCAGAGGCAAGGGGTAAAGATTTTTGATGGTTGCTTTGTTAACCATTCTGTAATCAATACAAACTCGCAAATGGGTGAGGATCGCTGGAACTCAACTGGAGGATGTTTGGAGAACGAGAAATACTGGGACTTTACTGGAAGTTGGTTGGAGAATGAGGAACACTGGAACTCGACTGGAGGTAGGCTGGAGGACAAGGAACTTAACTTGACTGGAAACAGGTGAGCAGACCAATAGGTACGAAGCCAAGCAAGGCCTTAGACTCACAGGCATCCTTAAATAAGCAAATGTTCACATGTGCTTTTGGCAGTTGATTGTTTGTTAAGGAAATGAGCAATTTTTCTCCTTATTGTGGCACATGTTCAATACAGATTGCATTGTGAAGAGCACATGTTTTGACAGTTACAGTTGTCACAGGTTTAGCAGGTGGAATACAACAAGCATTGGCTATAACAAAATGAGGGGATTCTGTGTCCCTTTCCTGATTTGCAAGGTATCAAAAAACTCCCCTTGGTGGGGGCATATACTGCAACTGCTGATAGTGGTTTGCCTTCTAAATCTCCTTCCAGAATTGCATACCTCCCCTCAGAGTCAATCACCATCCTGTTATGCACAAAGGGCACTCCGGGGCTATCCAAATTAAAACCTTGTGCGCATATGCCAAGTACCCAGTCCCAAACACTTGTCCTCTCCACCGCTTGTCTACCTTGGCTAGTTCTTCTTTTGTAAGGTGTGACACTTGTATACACGCTATACATATATGTCATTGTATGAGATATGCGCATACCCTATGCCGCCTTACCGGCATTGCTATACCTCTAATATTCCAGGTCAATACATTATAGGTTCCATCCATTGCAATGTATAGAGATCACACAATGTGTCCAACAACAAAGCATAGACCAATTCTGTAAACAGTTTCCTTACTGTGATTCTCTTGAGAGCAGAAAAGTCTCCAGTTAGGTACCACAGGCCCTTTGTCTGGTAGCTGCACTCTGGTGTGTAAAGCACATGGAGTAGTCTGGGGCCCAGCGAACAACTCCAAACCAGGTCAGACTGAGTCACAATTCCAGCAATTGCTGTTACGGCCATCCTTCTGAGGTGACAGTCTTCTCTTGCTCTGAAGCCTTCAAACTGGGAGCACCCACAACAGACTCCAGGTCCGTCTCCGGGGCGAGGACCTTATACCTACGTGTGTCAAGCAATGAGATCTCTGCCACCACTTGTGCCCGCTCCCTAGCTGCCTGCTCCATTGATGGACAGGTCTGTGGCTGGGGGGGGTTGATGACTACGAGGCTTATTTCTGCTTCAGCCCAGCATGTTACCTCCTCTGGCACCAAGCAGGTCCGTGACACCCTTGGACTTTAGCCAGGCTCAGGCCTCATCTGTGGTATGAAAGCAATGGTTCACGTCGGAATCCACCACTCAAAGTAGTGCTGGGGAGAGCACGATATAGGACAGCCCTAGGGACCATAAATGTACCTTAACAGTCCTCTTAACTTCTGTAGTATAGTACTGATATGCTGTAATGAGATTACTGTTGTACTGCCAGGGGCCCTTCACCTAGAACATCTGCAGCAGTGTGTCCTGGTCCCTGAAATTCAGTGGACATGCTATCACCAGACGTGGGGGAGCCCCCAGGGAGGATGGCTGGCCAGGGATCCTGTGCTCCCTCTTGTTGTAAAAGAACTTTGGGATTTGATTTTCTACAACCATGGATGTCAGCTGTTTTTCTAAGAATAACTTCATATTCGGACCCTCTGACTTATCGGGGAAGCCAAGAAAGTGGACATTGTTTCAAAGAGAGCCCCTCTGGCAGTGGCTCGGAGGCCTTAGGTCAAACCATGACCAGGTCATAACCACCCTTGAGTCCTCCACTTTGTGGGGGGGGAGCATCCTTCTAGTTCCCAGAACTTCCAAGTTCGACCCTGGAAGGCCAGTGTGCCAAGGCCTCACCTGTGGGCCAAGTCGGCACAGTCAACTTATGGTCATGTCCCATTGTCCTAAAAAGGGTGTCAGCTAGCGGCAGCTGCAAGACCAAAATACCTTCACCTCTGGTCCCTCACAGAGTGTTCTCTTCAGGTCCACCAGGCCGTCTCCCTGCTGGGCACTCTTCCAGGCTACCACTGTGGCTGTGGCATCCACAGTTCATTCAGGAACCCAGAAAGCGCTTATTGAGGTAGCAACCTTTGCCAATAGTTCAAATGTGGCTGGATATCTGTGAGTCATAAGGCAGGGGCCACTTTCATAGCTTCCGCAGTCCCACAAGACAGCTGGGTTCTTCACTGATGCGAGCAGCCCCACTGCTACCACGACACCTCATTCAGTTCGACTCCTAGATCGATACACCCAGTCACTGCCTTGGGGATGACTACTGTCCCTGACAGCAGCCTCAGTAGCCCAGCCCCTTTGTACCAGGAAGGCAAGATGTAGGGAGGGGAGGGAAGACTGTCCCCTGGTAGCAGGAGCACCTACTCACCGGCAATCATCATGGGCGTCAAGCCCCCTCCAGTTGCTGCACCACTTGCTCCTGTGGAGTTTCACAGCGCGGGCTCAGTCGCTTCCTTCTTGTGGTCATCATCACTTCGCAGCACTTCCTCCGCCCAGTGCATTGACCTTTCTGCGCCGATCCTCATTACGCAGCTTGACATCAGTGACCACGACTTGCTTCACGGTCAGCCACAGTCCTCCCCGCACATCCACACCATGCTTGAGGCCCCACGACGAGAAGGTCGCACAGGCCGCAGTGCATCTGCTGGATTCCAGGCCCCACATGCAGGGCTCGGTGTCACTGCCTCTGTCCTGAAGCCAAAGCCACAGGCCTTTCCCACTTGTACCGGGGAGGTCACAACAGACAGTAATAGTCCCAGTGGGCCCCAGCAGTTCAGTAAATGACAGGATTTCAGAAGGCTGGGTAGGAGCTTTACATCAGTACACCAGTGCAACTGCACTTGGAGCCATCTTGGCCACGCCCCCCTGGTGCCACCCCCATTACCATTCCTGACTCCTATATGGGGTGGTTGGGCGTCGTCTGACGCTGGCTCCAGTGCTGACTGGGGACAGACTTCCCATGTCGGAGCTAACACCCTGTTACTATGATGAGCCTGGATTGGATAATGAGTGGTAGGGGTCTGTGGACCCTGATAGCCACCAAGCATCAGAGGATCTTGAGGGCACCTGGTATGCAGATCTAGCAGATACCAGTGGACTTAACCCCTCCCCAGACACTGGCCTGGTTTCTCCCCCTGCCATGGCTATGCAGGAGGGTGCTTCTTTTGCTGTGGGATGCAGAGGACAGCTGAGGTCCTGGACCCTACACTATCCCCAGTGGCAGTCAAGACAAACCTTTTGATAGAGGTGCTTCTGTCAGGAGATACCCTGACAGAACCATTACTCCCCCTTTAATGAACTGTTACCAACATCCCACTTGGGGCCTGGTTCAAGCCCTGCACAGGGCTCCTGTGCATAGGACGATTGCCTGTCACCATCACCACACCCTAGGGGACCCCAGTTTCCTCACACAGCACCCTAAACCCAAAGGGCTTGGTGGTCCAGGCGTCCAAGTACAAAATTAACCTTGGCTCAGTCCCTAGCACTCAACCGGATAGTGAATCCTAAAGGCTGGAAGCTTTGGGAAGTGGATATTCTTTTCTGCCAGCCTGGCACTGCAGTTGGTGAACACCGAGTACCTCTTCGGCCAATGCTCTGGGACTCAGTTGCGCAGGTGCTGCTCATGGTCTCGGAGGTGTTGCAAGCTATACTCGCTCAGGCAATTGCCGATGGGAGAGATTGAGACAAGTTCACCGTAAGATGTGGGCTGGACACAACTGACTCACTGGGCTAAGCAATTTAATCGTCAGTGGCTCTTAAGCACCAGGCTTGGTTGAGAACCACTGGCTTTTCAGGGGAAGTCCAAGGTTAGCTCATGAAAATGCCCTTTGGTTGCTCCCATCTGTTCTGTGAGAAGGCGGACTTAGCGCTAGAGTGCTTTAAAGACCGTAGAGCTACAGCCACGTCCTTGGGCCTTTCTTTGGCATCTCTTCAACCCCAGTCCACCTTCTTCACCTTTTATGGCCACATAAGTAGATTTCAACCATGTCTCTACAACGCCAGCCACTACGGGCAGCAAGTATTGCAATTTTTTAGTGGCTAAGGATGCGGTTCCCACAGACCACATGGGACAGGCAATCAGAAGTCAGGCCAAACCACCACCCCTCTGGCAGCCTCCAAACCCCTTTCGTTTGTCCTCTGACCATCATGGGGGTCAGGATACACCATTGCCTGCACCACTGGAGGTCACTAACGTCTTACCATTGGGTTTTGCAGCTCATACTTAAGGGCTACTCCCTCTGCTTTGTGACACCCCTCCTCACATGACACCCACTTATGACAAGCTGATGATGAACCACCTCTCCTTGCTCCATTGGAAAGTGCTAGCTCTCTTGACCAAGGGAGCTACAGAGAGGGTGCCCACATTAGAAGTAGGTTGTGGTTGCTATTCCAGCTACTTTCTGGTGCCCAAGAAGGATGGAGACCTTTGTCCTATCCTAATCCTGCACCTTCTACTGAAAAAGGAAAAATTGAAGATGCTCATACTCGTACAAGTTTTGTCTGGCCTGGACCCGGAAGACTGGATGGTAGCATTGGCCTTGCATTATACCTATTTCCAAATCCCTATCCTGGCTGCACACAGACATAACCTGCAGTTCACCTCAGGCCAAGAACATTTTCAGATTGTCGTGCCTACTTTCAGTCTTACCATTGCCACTCGGGTGTTCACCAAGGTGATGGGGGTCTCCCACCTCCAGACTATGGCGAACCTTCTGCATTCACTGGGATTCACTATCAACATGCTGTAGTCACACCTGACTCCCTCTCAGATGCTCCCTTTCATCTGAACTGTTCTGGATAAACTGCAGTTTCAGGTCCTGAGTATCGAGTCCAGGATATTCATGATACTGATGTTTCAGCCTCTATCCTGGATTTCAGTGAAAATGACTCTGAGGTTGTTGGGCCACCTGGCCTACTGCATCCTGCTTGTAACACATGCCTGCTGGCATATGCAGCCTCTGCAGAGGGAACTGAAGTCACAGTGGGTGCAGCATCAAGGGAATCTGCCCAACATGGTCCATATCTCAAAGGGAACTGCAAAATATCTGCAGTGGTGGCTAACAACTTGTGATTGGGTCAGTGGCAGACCCCTCCCTCTGCCCCAACCAGAGCTGACTGTAGTGACAGATGTGTCACTCTGGGGCTATGGTGGCCATCTCAGAGAGGTGGCACTTAGAAGACTCTGGTCTATGCCGGAATCTGGTCTCCACATCAATCTATTGAAGCTTCGGGTGATATGACTGACATTGAAAGCCTTTCTTCCTTCAATAAGGAACTTAGTACAGGTGTTCACGGACAACACCACCGCCATATGGTACTGCAACAAACAAGGTCTGAGGTAATAGCTAGGATTTCTCTGCGCTGGAGCAGTAGTGTTTGGGAAGGGTTATGTTTTAATGCATAAGCTAAAATTAAAACCAGAGCACACATTCTTAGTCAGTGTATTGATACCATTTGCTCCACATAACTAAGTCTTTATTCATTGTGATCCATTCTTGAATTAATTCATATACCACTTGTTACCCATCCCACTATTCGTTAATTGAGGCATGCAGCACTGTCTCCAATGTATCCAACCATTAAATGTTTGGGCAAGGTTCTTTTTTAATTCCAAATAAAGTCTATTTATTGGATTGGCTTAGCTAATAACGGGTAAGTATGTAACCAATGAATGAGGAGCTTAGCTGATAGGAATAATGTGGCAAGTATTATCTTTCCATACCAAATCTGGAAAATGAGCTCCAAACTGAGGGAGAAAATTAAAGTATCAAAAGAGTAGAAGGAAGATAGAGTAAGGATAAGGGGGGATAGGAAGAGTAGAGAAAAAGGAGGGGGTAGGGGCCAGGGGTGGGAACTAGGTTGGTGAAGGGCACCCCGAGTCCATCCAAATTGACAGCCTATGCTGCCATTTGCTTTCAGTTTGAAAGCAGGGCTAGTTATTGTTTTAGAGATAGTTTGCAAATTATTGACATAGAAGGTGATTTAATTTAAGGTGTTTTCTGGGTGGACATATACTTGTTGAGTTATTTCCAAATGTTTGCTTTTTGTGGCATTTAGCTTGAGGTGTATGTTAAGGGAGTTATCAGCTCCTCTAATATATTGTGTCCAGGCCCACCATGAGCGTAATGGAAGTTGGTTGTGGTCTTTCCATTTGTGGAGAATTTGAGACAGATTTGTTACGAGAATGTCAAGTAAGATAAGCTGTTAATGAGAATGCCAAGTAAAAGACAATCTTAATTTTGGAGAATTAGGTTACAGTGGACACGAAATGTCCCAATTCCATTAGCAGCAAGATCAGGTGTTCAGTATACTTAGTATATGAGAGATTATTGTATTCACTTACTTCTTTCCAAACGTTTTTAGACAGTTGGCATTGAAGTAACATATGTTTGAGGTTACCTTTGTTTTCTTTATAACTCCAGCAGAGTAGAGTCCGTTAACTCTAACTTGAAGAGTTTGGCTGGAATCCAATGCACCCTATAGACTGTCCATAGTCTGCACCATGTTTGCAATAAAACAAAAAAAATCCTGGGTGGAGAATCCCTAAAAGCCTCCCCCTGCCCCCACCCTCCCTTGCAGTGGTCAGTGTTGCTCGCTGTACTCACTTCTATGTGCAACACAGGGGCTAGGCAAACAAAATTTAGAGGGCTGCTTTTGGTTCCCTGTCTAGCACTGCATGGGTTAGAGTCTTAGCTGAACCCTCTCCTTTCTTTACATTCCATGTCTTGGCAGAGGGATCAGGTTTTGAGGCTCCCACCTCTGGAGGAGCAGTGAACACAGAATGAGGCATGCCACTTTTAGGGCTTTCTCCCCTTGCTTCTTTTTTAATTATTTCCCTCTGTTCATGTTCTTGCTCTCTAACTTTGTATGCTGATTTTCCCTGGTTTTGCATACCAGTTAATTTCCACTTTCTTTCACCCAAATTTCCAGCTATACTCCCATATTCACAGTGAGACTCTCTCAAGAGAATCACTGTTGTACTCTCTGCTGTATAAGGGTCTGTCGCTTTCTTAGACTTTACCAGCCAATAGTATTTTTTCCTCTACAACACTATTTATAATCACACTTCACAATTCAAGTTGCTATTTGGGATATCAGTTCCCCAGCTGAATTCTGTAGTGGTCCATTAATATGCCTGGGTTTTACGGCCCTGTAATGGCTTATCAGGATCCATTGCGACTTTGTCCCCTGCCTTCTTCTCCACCTGCCTTCTCCTCACCCGTTGCATGTCTGCACTAACACAGAGGTCAACCTCGTAATCTGTCACCCAGTTGGCTGAGCCATGTTTCTCCGAGAACATGGAAAGAGCCTAGTGCAGGTACTGACCCTTTCTAGGTTGAAGCCTACCAGATAGCTCAGCTGTTTTGTTGCTAAAGACTTCTTGGGGACATGTTAAAAGCTGACCTAATAATGCATTCCACCCACTGCTTACCATTGGCTTTGTGGTTTTTAACTCATAAATGCTTGCTTTCTATTTAACGGCTTTATTTGTTTAAGGCGGTCCAGCATGTCTTTGTCCCTCTCATGAGTTGTTTACTGTATTCTTCCATGACTGCTTGCTTTCTGTAAAGAAGCCTTTAAATGTTGTTTTTATCTTGTCACATTTGCTGTGCATTAAAAGTCAGAGATCAAATGTCAGGCTCTGTCTTCCGAGGGAGGTTGGTGTTTGCTTTTTCTTTCTCTGACTTCAGAGCGACAGGGTGTATCTGACAATCTGGGGGTGTGAAAGGAAGGTTTTTTTCCAGCTCACAACAAAATGTAATTTGTAATTTTACTTATATAGCACTTACTACTCTTGACGAGGCATTGAAGCACTTTTCGGCGAGTAGCATGCTACTCCGGAACCCAAACGATTACTGGTGGATTAGTATAGAGAAATATAAATTGTTAATTTGAGTGGTGGGCATGTGACTCCGTTAGTTTGATTGAATAGGATAAAGGAGGGATAGAGGTTGGAAGAGTCTAGATAGTGTTATATGGGATCTCATATAACTTAGATGAGGTATGGGATGAGTCAAAGGAGGGATTCAGGAGGGAAGAGTCTAGAAAAGGTTATTAGGGTGATCATAGTAGTAAAATGAGGTTTGGGATGAGTCAAATGAGGAATACAGTAGGGAAAAGTCTAGAACGTGTTATTTTGGAGATCAAGTAGTAGTATGAGGCTTAGGGTGAGTCAATGAGGAACAGAGGAGGGAATTGTGAAGAAAGGATCTTAGTGAGATCATAGTAGTAGAATGAGGGTTGGGGTGACCCAGAGAGTGGAGATAGAGGATATATTGAGAGTGGTATAAGATGAGACATAGAGTAGTACATTTGAGGGAGTTTAAGTTTTTTTTTCTTTCTTGCTAAGTATGAGTAAAGTAATAAATATGTAGATACATAACTGCATAAAAATGGTATACATGCATTTAAATGTAAAATAATAAAGATATATAAAATTGTATTGCTTAAGGTTCCATATGTGCAAGAATGGTTATATAGAACTTCGGACATTCAGGTGTTGCTGTATGTAAAAGCTCATTTATTTTTTGATTTTTTTAAAAACAAAATTAGATTTGTTTTAATTTTTTTGTGCTTTCCTCAATATTTCAAAAGTAAAACAGTAAAGTGGTTGCTAGTAGGTAGTTATAGCTAGGACCTAGTTTCAATAGAAAAAGCATTTTTTGTTTCGCCAATAACTTTTGCGCCATTTGACAAATCGTCCTGAAATTTTCAAACTAATGTGACAGTCGGTTCAGCTGCTGTCTTGAATCTTTCGGGATGATCCATCAAGCGGGGGCCAAGAAAAATGAGGTCCTGACTAAGGCCCGAAGCACTGGACGGAAATACATTAAATTTGGCAGGAATGTAGCTCTTGGTCCAGAAAGAGTGCTTTTTGTTATTTGGTGTAAATCTATTCAGCAGTTTTGGAGATATTAAGTGAAAACCAAATGTGTAGATCTAGAGGCGTGGATGCTTCACGAATCCTCCCTATCTCATGCAGAGATCTTATTGGCTGCCAACACTTCAACCAGGAAGTATTGGCAGCCATTTTGGGACTCGGACTCAGCCAAGTCCCAAATAAATAGATAAAAAATAAAGAAAAGGGGGCACGGTAAGAATATCCTAATCCAAGAGCCTCGGTGCTGGGGTCACCCTGGGACCCCATCAAGCAAAAAAGCATTGAAAAAAAATGGTCATGAAATTGCAGTAGATTCGCAAATCTGCAGCAAAAATAATGCAAAAAAAAGCAAGGGCTCCTGCGCTTGCTTTAAAAAAAGCCCCCGGGTAGCCTGAGTCCTAAGGGCAGTACACTACATCACAAAAATAAAGGGAGGGGCTTATGGGCCCTCCCTCCTGAGGCTCTTATGAGCCTCAGGGACCACAACCTCCCTGGAGCTTCATTGCTATTTATGAAGTGGGGGGCTGAGTGGTCCCCCCTCCATTGAGAGCCTTGAGGATCACCACCTCCCTGGGGCTGTAATCAATAAAAGAATGGGGGGCGCACAGACCCTCACTGGGGCTTAAATATGCCCTGGGGACCACCATGTCCCTGGGCTAACTATATAATGATGCTAGGGTCTGCATGGACCCCCGGGCCCTGAGGACCACCACCTCCCTGGTACATTATTTTAAGAGGGAGGGGGGCACGTGGCTGGGGACCACCACCTCCCTGGGGCCACTCTGTACACAATGAAGTAGGTGGGGTCATGCGGTCCCACCCCTGAAGCCATTATTGGCCCTGGGGACTGCCACCCCCCAAGGTCGGCTCTTGTTATCTTCTGGGGAGCGCACCCTTGGAGATAGCTCTTTGCTTTCGCTAAGTGGGAGCTGACAGCTTCCACCAAGTAAGAGCAAAACTAACTCTGCTTCTAGCAAGCGGTAGCTGTCAAGCTACTTCCGCTTGCTGGAAGCAGAGTTTTCATCTTTTTCCCTGGCCTCTACAATGCTCCTGCTCGCTGCATTTCTAGCAGCTCTCTGCACGTAGGAGCAATGCTGGCTTCCACAGGCTGCGGGGAGCTGGCTGGGATTGTGGGGGACTTGAGGTTCCCCCGCGGTCCACAACAAAGCACACTGGGTGCCCTGGGTAGGGCCAGGGCACCCAGGCACTAGTGCTGGGTCCCAGGGATGGGCCCCCAGGGCTGAAGTTGGCCCAGGAAGAGGGGCTCCACAGCCCCTCTCCCCAAAGAATCACTTACATCTGTAAAGTCCAAGTCATCCTAACTTATGGCGCATGGCAAATCAAGTATGTTTTCTATGCAGTTCCACCTTGAAAAGTTATCTATAATCCTCGAAGGAGGTGTTTGCATATTTGCTCTTTTGAGTGCAATATCTTATGTAGTAATACTAGGAGCATATAAAATGGCCCTGAAGCCCTGCCCCACGCACCATATACATTAGTATGCAACGTCTTCCTGCACTTTTCCCAGGATGATGGACAGCTTACTAAAAGCTCCCATCCCCAAGTGCGTTTCCCACCAATTTTGGAGATGCATTCTAACTCCTGCAACGTGGCAAAGGCAAAGCAAGTGTGTTTTCTCTGGAGTTCCATCTTGAAAAGTTATCTGTAATCCTCGATGGAGGTGTTTACATCCTTCCTCTTTCAAGCGCAATATCTTATGTAGTAATACTACGAGTACACAAAGTGGCCTTGAAGCCCCACCCTATATACATTAGTGGGTTGCAACGTCTTCGTGCACTTTTTCCAGGGTGATGGGCAGCTTACTAAAAGGCATCCCAAGCACGTATCACGACAATTTTGGAGATGCACAGAAAGATGATCAGATCTCCACCAAACAAAGAAGAACTTACTTTTGAAAAGTACAAATCATCCTAGCATTTTGCTATGGCCAAGGCGGGGCAATGTGTTTTCTCTGCAGTTCCACCTCGAAAAGTTATCTGTAATCCCTTAATGGAGATGTTTGCATCCTTTCTCTTTCGAGCGCAATATCTTATGTAGTGATACTACAAGCACTTAAAATAGCCTAGAAGCCCCACCCTATATTCGCAAGTGTTTTGGAACATCTTCTTGCTATTTTCCCAGGGTGATGGACAGCTTACTAAAAGGCATCCCAAGCGCATTTCCCACCAATTTTGGAGACATGTTCTTGATGCACACAGATATGATCTCATTTCCACCAAACAAAGAAGCACTTACCTAAGTAAAGTATAGATCATCCTAACATCTTGCACAGGGCCAAGACAACATGTGTTTTCACTGCAGTTCCACCTTGAAAACGTATCTGTTACCCTCGATGGAGGTGTTTGCATCCTTGCTCTCTTGAGTGCAATATCTTATGTAGTGACACTACGAGCATGTAAAATGAACTTGAAGTCCCACCCAATATAAGTTAGTGGTATGTAACGTCTTCCTGCCCTTTTCCAAGGGTGATGGACAGCTTATTGAAAGGCATCCCGAGCGCGTTTTCCTGCCAATTTTGGAGTCGCATTCTGGAGGCACAGAAATATGATCACATCTTCACCAAACAAAGAAGCACTTACTTTTGAATGGAGGTGTTTGCATCCTTGCTTTCCCAAGCGCAATATCTTATGTAGTGGTACTATGAGCATGTACAATGGCCTATAACCCTATGTACATTAGTGGTATACAGTGTCCTCCCACCCTTTTCCCAAGGTGATGGACAGTTTACTGAAAGGCATTCCGAGCACGTTTCCCAACAAATTTGGAGACGCATTCTTGATGCACAGAAATATGATCAGATCTCCATCAAAGAGTCATTTACTTTGAAAAGTACAGATCATCCTAACGTCTGTAATCTTTGAAGGAGGTGTTTGCATCCTTGCACTTTCGTGCACAGTATCTTATATAGTGATACCACAAGCATGTAAAATGACCAAGAAGACCAGGGTCTCCAGCCCGGCAGACGTCCCTAGACCGCCGGCGGTATTCGGACCCGGCTTACTGCCGTGGATTTCCAGCGGTTTGAACCGCCATGAAATCCATGGCGGTAAGCACTTTCAGTGCCAGGGAATTCCTTCCCTGGCACTGATAGGGATCTCCTCCACCCCGACTCCCTCCCCTACCCCCCCACCACCCCTGCCACCCCCCAAAGGTGGCAGGGCCCCCCTCCCCGCCCCGACCCCCAATATCACATCACCCATACCCACACGACACGCACGCAGGCACTACCTACACACTTACACGCACACACGCCGACATACATGCCTACATCCAAAAACACAGTCAGACACACACACCCACATTCAAACATACACGCACACATCTATACAGACATACACGCACTCATTCCCATACACACAACACCCCCGCAAGCATACACGCACTCACACACCCCCTCTACATACACACACGCACACCCCCATGCACCCACACAACGCCCCCCCACCCCCCTTCCCTCACGGACGACCGACTTACCTGGTCCCACGATCCTACGGGAGGGGACGGGAGCCATGGGGGCAGCTCCGCCGACACCACACCGCCAACAGAACACCGCCATTGGCGTGGCGGTGGAGGTGGAGCAACCTCCACTTCCCCGCCTCCCGCCAGTATGGCTGTTGGCGGCTCTCCGTCCGTAAAAGGACGGAGAGCTGCCAACGGTCATAATAGGCCGAGCAGCAAACCGCCATCACTGGCGGTCTTCCGCATGGCGGTCCCTTGGCGGTCTTTCAAAAAGACCCTTGAGGTTAAAATGACCCCCTTTGTCCTGAAAGATGCCAAATACATAATACAATTGAAATAGCCCGATAGAACAAAATGAAAATGTGAGACATCAGAATTATGAGTCTAGCTTGGTAATGGGTGCAGGAAAGGACTGACCAGGTCTTTTTGACCTGATTACTCTCTAATTCTCATAGCTTTCCAGAATACTTCTCAAAGTTGTAGTGTTCCATTAAAGGGCAGCACATGTGGCTGAACTCAAAGCTAGAATAGAACACAGCAGTTCAAACCTTTCAGAATAAATACATCAGGAGTCAAAGAACAGCAGCGGCTAAGCAAAATAATTCTGCGGAACACTGCACAGAATGCGTTTTTCTTTCCTCTTTCTCGAGTACATAGGAACACATATCAGGAGAGATACATTTCAGGAACGACGTATGTGTCTGCGCTATGCCACCATCAACTTTGAAAATAATACTTAGGGCCATATATACAAACACATTTTCCCATAGACACAGAATGGGCAAAACTGCTTGCTACATCTGGCCCTTAGTCTAATTAGTCTGAAACATTTTGCTGCAGGAGTTTTCATTGAACTTCGTAAGCTGTGAGCATGCTATACTGCTGATAGAAGCGATTTGTGGACTCAAAGCCCTTTTACCGACAGCTAGTGACTGGACCTCAGTAGTAAATAACATGGTCCCAGGAGGTAAGGCCAGTAAGATAAGGCCAGTAGTCAAATCGGAAGTAGTAAAGCATATGATATTTCTAAGTCAATGAGGAAACAAATTCAACTATGCAGCCACCCTGATAACAAAAATGGAAGGGCTTTACTAGAATATGATTCACAAAAGAACTTACATTGTGCAAATATTTCAGAATATATCAGAATAGTAAAGCACACATAAAGTGTGCTGGAAACAAATATTTGAATACTATTAAAACAAACCAACACAATTGGTGATGCCTTTCCATACAGTATAGTTTTTGCACTGCATAGTTTTATCAGTAAAACTGTATGTCTGAGCAAATGTAATGGTCATTTCAAATGAAATATGTTTCCTGTAATGGCAATGCACTACCACACGATGCATAGTCCACTCTATGCCACTCCACTGTATGACACTCTACGACACTCCACTCTATGCCACTCCACAACACTCTATGCCACTCCACTCTACACCACTCTACGCCGCTGTACTACACTCTCTGCCACTTCACAGTACGACACACTAAACTACTCCACTTCATTCAATTACATTTTACTCCTCTTTATGCCACTCCACTCTATGCCACTCTATGTATGAGACACTACTTCACTCTACCCTACGATACTCTATGAAACTCTACTCCACGCCTGCCTATGCCACTCTACAACACTCTAGGCCATTCTGTGGCACTCAACTTTACAACACCTATGCCACTTCACTCTAGGCCACACCTACACCAACACTCTACGCCATTCTATGCACTCCACTTTACAACACTCTATGCCACTTCACTCTAGGCCAATCTACTACATTCCACACTACAACATTACACCCTCCAACAATCCACTCTGACACTCCACTCTCCGATACTCTATGTCACTCCACTCTAACACGCTCCCCACCAATCAATCAATCAATAAATTATTTATTTTGGTGATAAGTCGTAAAAGTAATAGATCGTAAAACATCAATATATTAACAATTTAAAATAGTGAACTGTATAGCTCATACCACATCAAACCTTCCAATTCGAGGGGCCTCTGTACATTACAGGTATTTAAATTCTCTCTCTACTATACTACTAAGGAACAATAGATGTTAAGATACTATAGGATAGAGAAATTTACGTGATCTTATTAACTTTAGAGCACATCAGTATTTTTCACAGTTTGTGCAGCAATCTTAGTAACTGTGGTCTTAGATCTTTCTCATAGAACCTTCTAGTTCCATGTCCCTTTATTCATTACATTTATACAGGCTCTCACTCTACTATAACCGTAGGCTCGAGTAACAGTAAAAAGAGGGGTATATGCACAAATTCATATGGCCCCATATGGTTTCTAAACAATACAAAGAACATCAATTGATTTTACAAATAAAATGATCATAATTTCAACGAGTGATCAATGCTTCTAGGGCAATCTCATAAAGCCTTCTAGTTCCAAACCCTCTATTTACAAGTATATGGGTTCACTTTCTGTAAATCTCCTGGGCTCAAGGGGCATACCTTTTAGAACACATCAATAAGAATCAAAGCTTAAGAAGGAAAAATAGTCTAGTTGACTATGATCTAAAGAAAGGATCCTGATAAATCCTTCCGATTTCACAACCTTCTATATCTTGAAGGGTATAAGATTCACACTCTTCCATACACCTAGGCTTAAAGCTTTTTGGATCTTAAGGTGCTATAGTATGATGAGTTTCATTTGAGCCCATTCATATATAAAACATACCAGTAGATTATGAAACTGTGTGCAGTAATCTAGGTAGCTATGCCACTAGACCTTGCAGTATTCACTTTTACGAGGAACAGGATGAAATATCCATTTTAAATCTGAGTTTCCATGCCTAACCCAAGAATCTGGAAACCACAAATGTAATTAATTCACAGGTTTCCGTTTCATGAGCCTCATAATCTCCCAACAGTGTCTTAGACCTTGTATAGTGGGCAAAATAAGAAAAAAGTGCCCTTCAGTCTCATTTATGTTTAAGCAATTGAAGCACTGGGCAGACAAGCTTGTAGCCTTATCCCACTTTGCAGTATAGGATCTCAGTTCAGAATCGCACATCTGAATAGAACATAGAGCTGCTTTGCCTGGGCAGGAAATATTCTGTCCACGTAAGGTTTAAAGTGTGTTATACATGGGTGCAGTAAGAAAAGAGCCGCTGTACTCCCTTCCCTTTCGTTGCACCAAGACCTTATAGTTATGTATTGCCAATATTCTTCTCTCAATTTCTGGCTGGCACTTCTAATTGAGCCATGGTCTTCCCTCAGTTCGCCCATATTAAGAAGTTTACTAAGGTTTCTAATGTGTTTTAGCCAAGGCGTTCGCCTTTGAGAGTCAAGAGCCATTAGTTCAGCAAGTGAAGCCCTGTATGGAGAGAGATACCTCGATGACCAAACCCTAATCCACTATAGGAGGGGTTTCAAGGAGATTATTTGATGAATGCTATTGATACATAGTTCATACCTCAGGGAAAGAAGTGGTACATTTTGTGGAAGGTTAAAGAGGGCCCTAAAAAACTTGTTTTCCATTTGCTGTAAAACATTAGTGTTTGAATATCCCCATATTTACGCCCCGTAGGTAGAGGCGGACGCAGCTACAGCTTTATATACCTTTAATGCTGGCGATACCAGGGCCCCATTTAATGCCTTACATTTTCTAGCTATGGCCATTGATCTACAGTAGAGTGTGGTCTTACATTTCTCCAGTTGGGGCTTTCATCCCATTTTTTCGGAAAGCCTTACTCCTAAATAATCAAAGTTTCCAACGTGTTCCAACCTTTCCTTGCCTAATTTCATATTGTCTTTAAAAGATCAATGTGGATTTATAGCCATAAACTTTGATTTTGACGGATTGAGTTCCAGGCCTCTTTCTATACAGAAATCAGTAAAGGAGTCCAGCACTTGCTGGAGACCCATTGGTGTTCTTGATATCAGGAGAGTTTCATCTGCAAACATGAGAACTGGGATGGTTACTTCCGAAAGTTTTTGTGCATCATGTCTGCATTCTGAAAGCCACTTCACTGCTCTGTTTATATAGAGACTAAACATGGTTGGGGCAAGGACACATCCTTGTCTAACTCACCCATTAATGGGGATTTTAGGTGTAAAGTCACCCCCCCTGTTCCATCTAACCCTGGCTGAAGTATCCTTATGTAATGTTCTCAATAGCCATACAAGGTCCTTTGGTGTCGCATATGATTCAAGAACCTCACAAAGTTTCTTTCTTGGAACCAAGTCAAAAGCTGCTCGGAAATCAAGAAAGGCTATGTATAGATAATTGCACTTCAATGTGATGTACTTCCAACATAATATCATAAAAAGGAAGATCTGGTCCACTCTACTAACACCTGTCCTGAAGCTCGCCTGGGCATCTTCGAGGATTGCTTTATCATTGAGCTAGGACTGGAGCCTCATCAATATCGGCCTACAGAATACTTTCTGCCTTGTGTCTATGAGGCTTATAGGTCTGAAATAGATGGTTCGTTTCTGTTACCCTTTTTGTGCTCCTTGCCAAGATGGCGGAATCCCCTCCCCCTTCAATATAGCGTAGCTCAAAGCATTGAGTTACGGAGCCCAGACCTCAGGTCGGGAAATATAAATGTCACCTGGGATGCCATATAATCCAGGAGCCTTTTCCATTTTGACCTGTCTCATAGCATTATGTGTTTCAGCTAGAGTAAGCTAGGTCTGGGTTCTCAAAGGGGGGTCAAACTCAACCTAAGGCTTAGAGCATAATGATCACTGTCCATTCTTGACACAATTTCCATGTCTTTTAGGAAAGGCCAAAGGAGCTGATCTTAAAAGTAGTAATCTAGGTTGCTTGTTACTAGACCCCTTTGAAAAGTTGGATGTTGGGGGAAGTCAGATTTGGTATTACTGATTACTGTACTCAAGCCTTAAGTGGAAATCAGTTCATCCATTTGTAAAGTTACATGTGATGGCTTTTTCCCCTTAACCTTGGGGAGGCTAGATCTTGCCGTATATAAGATGGACAAATCTCTCTTCTTTCCATTTCCATCTCCTATGTTATTGCGCTATTGCAATCACCTGCTATTACATTCATTGAATTCCCCTGAAATGTATCTAGTAGGTTAGAGAGTTGATCCACCATGGAAGAGAAGCTAGTAGATGGTACAGATCTTAAATATATTATACAATAGCTATAGTTTTTGTTTCACAATAGATGGCCTTTCTAATTTCCAAGCCTAATAAATCTCTGCTCTAAGATGGAATTACTTTAGCCACAGGAAATAGGTCCAAGCGAAGCCAGGCTAGTAAGCCTCCAGAGGCCCTCCCTGACGAGGAGGGAGTGGCTTCTACACTATACGTTATGAACCCAGATCTATGTACTGGTTCAGTTGCCCAGGTCTCCATAAGGGCGATTATGTGGTGCTGGTCTGTAAAGCATCCCCATTCAGCTATGTTCCAGGACAGTGTTTGTATTTGATTCCCCCATGTGAAGCCTTCCTCTGGGTTTTACACTAAATCCTCAGTGGCCTGTTATTCCCTGGGTATGCCCCCCCACACAATTGGGGTTTCCACCTGGTATTCTCAGGAGTGTCAGCTGGCCCTACCAAGGTTATCCTTTCTGTGCGGTCCAGTTCCTTGTCTATACTCCTGTTAGGGGGCACTATCTTCCTTCCAAATCCCTTTATTCAATCAGTCTCATTTATATCAGCTTCCTGGCCCGCCCAAGGTGAATTTGTCTGGTGAATAACTATGGGGGCAAAGTTTGTGAAATTAGGCAGTGAGCTGTTCACGTTTGGACCATGTGATTTAAGGGTTATTTGGGAGGGTGTAGTGGGCCGGGATCTTTGGTCAAGAGCTATTAAGCCTTCTACTAGATGTTTTGACCTTAACCCCAGTCTAACTGTGTCACAATTGTTGTTGCTATTGAGGCGATTAGCAAAAACAATGTCTTCTCTAATAACTGCCCTACAGCCTTTCGTGCATCTTATCCAGTGTATTGTCTTGTTAATAAGCATTTCTTGCATTTCCCTTTTGTCAGTTGTTTGTTTGGAGACATTAGTCATAAAAATGTTATGTTTCTTCCCGTGCGTAGCATTTAGACCTCTTCCTCCTTTTGTGGCAACCTGGCTAATTGGGAATCCTGCTCTATAAGTTCACAAGATATTTGGGTATACCTCAGAACTACATTTACACAACAATCTTGATGTTTGCTGCCCTTGTACGTCTTAGAGCTAGGAGGGAATGTTCCTACTCTTTTCTGTCTAAGTTCTTTAGTGGTAGTAATTGCTGTCTACTAAGGGAGATGACCTTTGGGCCATATGCTGTTGGACCCTGCCTGGGTCTGATCTTTTGTATAATTCTTCTAGTGTGATATTCATGACCTCTGTGAGTGCATTGAGCTTGTCCAATTTAGTGTGTAAATTGTTTGCTGGTCGCCCCATACACTCTTGAAGGCTTACTATTTCACCCTTAAGAGAATGTAGTTGTTCACCTATGGTGTTGCTGGCTAAGGTAAATAAAGCATTAGATGTGTCTGGGGTCCCTTGACCGGTGGGTTCTATCTCTGGGGTACCTAATATCTCATATCCACTTGAACAATCTATGCTTGGTATTGATGGAGTTATTAGTATTTCTTTGACCTCAGTGGGGATGTTTTGAGCTAATTTAGGTTAAGTGGAAACCGGGACACAAGCTAAGTTACAGACGCACGAGAATACAGCAATGCAATGTAATATAAAGCATCAACGAGGCCTACTTGATTATAGATGTTAATGGGGTGGCTCAGCCCAGCCTCCTTCTGGCTTTGACGGGTGTGGACGGGCCCGCCCTTGGCCCGGTGGTTTGCCCGGGAGCGACCCACACACGTCCCGCGCTGCGGTGTCCCACTGGCACTTCATAGCGCTTGCGAGTGAGGTGAGTAGGGGCAGCTGGTGCAGGAAATGGCTGCTTCCTGGGGCCAAAAGCAGTCTGCGACTCGTAGTCCCTCTTGTTGAGTCTGGCACGTCCTGCGCTGTGGTGTCCCCCTGGCGCTTTATAGCGCTTGCTAGCGAGGTGAGTAGGGGCTGCTGGTGCAGGAAATGGCTGCCTCCTGGGGCCAAAAGCAGACTTAGACTCGCAGTCCCCCTTGTTGAGTCAAGCGCGTCCTGCGCTGCAGTGTCCCCCTGGCACTTTATAGCGCTTGCTAGCAAGTTGAGTAGGGGCAGCTGGTGCAGGAAATGTCCGTCTCCTGGGGCCAAAAGCAGTCTTGTACTCGCAGTCCCCCTTGTTGAGTCAAGCGTGTCCCACGCTGCGGTGTCCCCGTGGCACTTTGTAGCGCTTGCTAGCAAGGTGAGTAAGGGCAGCTGGTGCAGGAAATGGCTGCCTCCTGGGGCCAAAACCAGTATGGGACTCATAGTCCCCCTTGTTGAGTCAAGTGCGTCCCCTCTCTCCTTAGTGTGTACAGGGTCCCAAATCAGCAAAAAGGGTCTCTTCCAAAGAGCCCCTAAAGAAATGTCAGGGGGTAACACCAGTGTATGTAGGGCTTACTACTCCTTGAATTCCTCGATTCCTCACTCCCAAAGAAAAGAGGGGGAAGTAAAAGTAGTTTTCGCTGTCCTCTATTTAACAGTCAGTACTTGGAAGTTTTTGGACACATCTTGAGCTCTTCGATCTCTTTCCGGACTCCTTTGAATTTTACCGATGCAGGCTGCTTGTGCAATGGCATGGACTTCAAACTTGATCAGCTGGGAGTAATTATGCAGCTCGCAGCAAAACCGTGGTACAGCCACTGTAAGTACCCACCCGCCCCGAATCCTCGCGGTTGGCCACACTCACCCCTGACTGATTGAGCAGGGACGTCTTTGCGATTGGCTCAATCTCCCCTGGGCTTCATCTGCTGTCAGTGTATTGAGGCTCCCAGCATTGTAGACAACGATGGCACTGGCTCCCATCAGTAAGAGCGATAACCTCTTAGAACGCCACTTCAAAGTCCACTCCTAGCGCAGCCATTGTCGGACGCCGCCTGCTGCTATGCCGAGGGGGACGGGGCTAGTCACATGTGTGCACCCCTACTTTACTCCACTCTATGCACTCCACGCTATACTACTCCCCTCTATGACACTTCACTCTGCCCCATGCTATGCCACTCCACTCTATGCCCCCACTCTATATCACTCTGCTCGATGACACTTGACTTCATTCTATGACACTCTACTCAACCTTATGCCGCTCCACTCTATGACACTCTGCAACCTCTACATTCCACTTAACTCTAGGCCACTCTACTCTACTCTGCATCACTACACTTCACACAGCTACTCCACTCAACACCACTTTATTCCACTCTATGCCATGCCGCTCCTTTCTACTCTATGCCTCTTTACTCCACTTCACACCCCTCTCCTCTATAACCCTCTGCTCTACTCCACTCCATGACACTCTACAGCACTCTATGCCCCTCTATTTCACCCCCCTCAATTGTACACCCCTTCACTCTACAACACTCTGACACTCTATTCCACTCTGCAACACTTGATGCACCTCCACTCAACAACAATTTACTCCACTCCACAACATTCCATTCTATGCAACTCTGACACTCCACAACACTGAACGCCACTCCATGACACTCTGTACCATTCATCTCTATGCTACTCCACTCTACAACATTCCAAATCACTCTACCCCACACTACAACACTCAGCACCACTCCATTCTCTGCCACTCTACTCCATTCCTCTCTATGCTACACCATTCCACTCTACTTTACTCCACTCTACGACACTTTACTCCAATCTATGCTACACCACTCAATTCTACTCTACACTACTCCACAAAACTCCAGTCTACAATTCTCCATGACACTCCTCTCGGACCCACTTCACTCTATCCCACTCCACTCCTCAGTACTCCATTCTACAAAACCCCTCTCTACAACACTCCCCTCCACCGAACTCCACTCTACGATGCTCCACTCTATGAGGCTCTACTCCACTTCACTCTACACCACTCCACTTTACAACACTTTACTCCACTCTATGCCCCTCTACTTTATGACACTCCACCCTACTCTACTCACACTTCACTCTACGCTATCCCACTCCACTCTACTCTATGATATTCCACTCTACAATACTCCACTCTAACCGACTCCACTCTGTGACATTTCACTCTACTCCACTCCACTGTATGCCACTCCACTCCTCAACACTCCATTCTACAACACTCCACTCCACTCTAGGACACTCTATGACACTTCACTCTAATCCATTCTATGACATTCCATTCTGTGACACTCCATTCTACGCCACCCTACTTCACTCTATGCCACCCCACTTCACTCCACTCTACCCGATTCCACTCTCTAGCACCCTAACCGACTCCACTGTACAACACTCCATACCATACCACACCACAGCACAGCACGCCACTCCACAACACTATGACCCTCCACTCTACAACATTCCACTCTATGACACTCCACTCTGTGCCACTCTATGCCACTCCACTCCACAACACACTACTCCACTCTGACACTGTATTCCACTCTATTCCACTCCACTCTACGACAGTCTACTCTTTTCTATACCCATCACCTCTATGCCCCCCACTCTGATGCTTTATGCCACTTCACTATAAGACACTGATCTCCACTCTATGAAACTCACTCTATGCCACTTTACTCCACTCTATGCCGCTATACTCCACTCTATGACATGCTACTCCACTTAACACCTCTCCACTCTATGCCACCTCACACTATGAAACTTTGTGGTAATTCACTCTACAACGCTCTATGCCACTCCACTCTGTTACACTCTACCCCACTCAACTCCACTCTATTCCACTCTACTGCACAACCCTTCACCCTACTCCAAGACACTTAACTCTACTCTATGGCTTTCCACTCTACGACACTCCACTCTACTCCACTGCAACCCACTCCACGACCCTTTATTCGATGACATTCCACAACACTCCAGTCTATAACACTCTGACACTTCTCTCCACTCTACGCCAATCCTCAAGCCTCCACTCCACATTATGCCACTCCATGACACTATGCCACTCCATTCTGGCAGTCTTTTCCACTCTATGCCAGTCCACTCCACTCCACTCTATGCCACAACACTCTACTCTAATCTACTCCACTCTACTCCACTCCACTTCAAAACACACCACACCACGCTACTCTTCTCTAAGCAAGTAAAGTTTAGCCATGCTGAACAGCAGCTGGCATGGTGTACAACATGGCTAAAGCACATTGGCAAAGCCAGTAGTTCTTGCATAGACAAGACCTATTGGCTGTGCTAATGCTTGTTGGGTTGGGAGACATTAGGCTGTGGACGGTTGACTCCAGCGTCTCCTGTGTTTCTGCTCTATCTTGTGCATGTGGCGTTCCACTCCGACTCACTGTAATGGCTTCTCTCCTCCTGTCACTTCCCCCTGGCTCCTCATTGTTCTTGCCTTTCACTTTTCTATGTCTTCCTGTGAGGCCCTTTTCTCCTCCAACTGCTCCTTTTGGGCTCACACTGGGTCCATCCCTGGGGAAGAGCGACTATCATCCAAATTCCTTTTGATTGTCTGTGATGTACCTGCATTTCATTGTCCCTCTTCTGTGTTTTTTCTTATTGTAATGCTTGAGAAGAGACCACTTAATTAATCATTGGCAGTGTAAAGGTGCCTTCATTGGGCTGCTCATCTGCCACTTCTCGGTAGACTCTCTCTATTATTCTTTGATGGTTTAACAATGTATTCGCTGGGTTGCTTAGTCTATCTATCCTGGGTAGAGTCATCTTTTTTTTTTGTTGTTGTCATTTTTCATTAGTGGATCATGATGATACAGAAAGAAAAGGAAGCAAAATAACTGTACATATTTGAAACGTCATAGTATTTACCACGATGGTGTCGTGGAATGATAGATGTGTTCAACAACTATTCTAACCATTTGAAGAGGGCAATAATAGAGAATGAGTGGGGGGAAGGAGGGGAGGTAAAAGTAAAGGGGAGGGAAGTAAAAACTATGGAGAATTGAAAAGTGAGAAGTGAGGAGGAGGAGTGGGGGGTTGAGGTTCGAGAATATCGTGTTGCGCTGGGTTGCGTATCACTTTTGACGGATGATATCCTGGAACAAACTTGTTGCGTGGGTCCATATTTTCCTAAGGTGCTGTGTCCCCTCGCGCCAGCAAACAAAATGTCTGGTAATGGTTCAGCGAGACTATCGTCAGTGTATATACAGGATCTGCCATCTCTCAATTCAGCTGCAATATGTTGAGGGCCAGTTTAAAGGTTACAGTGTAAGAGAGGATATGGAAAGCAAAGGGCGACAGCCGTCAGCAGGGCATATCTACGGGACTTCCTCCCTGGTGTACTGTATAGATGGTTCTTTGAAGAAGAAGGGGAGGGGAACAGTAAGCGGGCGGCGCTTCTGGAGGGAGGAAGGTAGTGGTGGTAGGTGGGTAATAGAGAAAGGCACGTTCGAGAGGCGGTCTATAAACAGGCATTATACTGCGGGTTAGGACAATGGGTAGCATAGCAGCGCAGAGGCTCTGTAGAGCCATGCAGTGGATGGGTATGAGAGCATTCGAGGGCTGTAGTGCAAAGCTGTCCATCATACTGGGAGAGGGATGTTTGGGAAAGAAGTGAAAGGGGAGGCGAGAAGAGGGAGGAACTGGTGTCATGGAGGTAATGAAATGTCCATATAGGAGGCAGCAGGGAAGGGGGGTTTCACAAAAATGAGCGGGGTATTATGAGATAGGCAACAAATAGATGAAGAAGTTACTAACAGGTGGTGGGAGGGGGTGTGGTGGAGGGAGTGCGAGGGAGCATGGGGGAAGGCACCGAGGAGGATTTTAGTAATGGTTATCAGAGGCTGTGGTGTGGCAGTCACTGTGTTTATGCTGTAGGGGTGGAGGGCATAATGAACTGTGAACAGTGAGGGAGGAGGAGGGAGGGGGATAAGGGGAAGGAAAGGGAGGGGGGAGGGGGGCAGGGTGAAGGGTATGGTGTTGGATAGGTGGGATGGTAGGTGACGTGGGCGTATGAGGTATGGGGGAGAGTCTGGTGCTTTTGCTAAGATAACAATGATGGGGGTGGACACGGGGCGAGACTGGCAGATGGCGTGCAGACTATGATGGTGTCTCCGTGAGGAAAGGGGTCCATACCTGGTTAAATAGGGTAGTCTGATCCTGTAGGTTATAGATGACTCGTTCGTGTGCAGCTATCCGAACCGTTGCCACAATCCATTCTTCCGGGTCGGAGAAATGGCTGATCTCCAGTGGCGGAGGATACATACCTTTGCAGTTGCTAGCGCCGTATGTAGTAGCCTTTGTTGCAGGGCTAGAAGTGATTCCATATCATGCATTAGTATAAGAAAGGGGGAGAGCGGTGGTCGGAGTGGTATGGAGTCAGCTAGGGTGAGTCCCACTGCGCTTCACAGGGGCTGGATCGATGGACAGCCACATGTAATATGAAGCAAGTCGCAGTGGGTCTCTGGACAACGCCAGCAGTTCGCATGCGGAAGAAGTCGAGCTCTATGTAGTTTCGCCAGGGTCCAGTACCATTCATGGATTATCTTAAAGAGAAAGAATTTCAATTGGGCTTCACAGTTGCCGCTATCCAGGGCATCCAAAATGTCTGTAAAGGTTTCCGTGTCAGGTCCTCTGCAGGCAGGTCTGTCATTGAGAGCGTAGTGTTTCCATGAGGGGCTGCGAATATAAGTGTCACGTAATGACCTCATAAAGGCCTGCCACCACACCTTTGTGTAGCCCCCAAATTTTTAGATAAGCAACCACTGGCGAGGCCTGATGTCCCCAGCGGATGGTACCATTGTTCTGTTGAAGACAGTGTTTGAGTTGTAGGTATCGCCATTCTTGTCTTGGATGGAGATTGTACTCCTCCCGTAGTTTAGCGAATGATTTGGGTGCTCCGTCCTCAAGAACTTGGGCTAGATTGTCAATACCAGCCATACTCCATTGCAGCCAGTTGAGAACCGCTCTCCCTATTTGCAAACTATTGTTGTCCCATATGGGGGCCTGGGCGTGGAAGCAGGGGTGTATCCCGAGTAAATGATGAACACTGCGCCATGCTGCATGCCTCGCCTTTAGGATCGGATCAGATGGGCTTGTGGAAGAGGAGCAATTGCAGTATAGTCCGCCAAGTCCACCTCAATAGGAGAGCAGCATTTTCTCTATAAGCACCCATCGCCGTGGCTCCGGGAATCCAGGTAACGAGTTTGCCAATTGTGGCAAGTGCAGGGCTAGGGCATAGTGTTCCACCGAAGGAAGCCCCAGTCCCCCGTAAGAGCTGCATGCCAATAGCTTAGCTGACACCAGTCCTGGACGTGTGGAACCCCGCACGAAGGTTTTTATCGCTGCATCAATTGGCCATAGCGTCCAGAGGGGTACTTGAAGAGGTAGCATACCCATAACATAGGTAACTCAGGGGAGCGTGACCATTCACACTGCCTGTACCCTGCACCACATAGAAAGGCCCAGGTGAGCCCACGTCTCAAAATCAAGCTTCATACGTGCAAAGAGGGGGTCTAATTTATCTGCCACCATGCGTTCCAAGCCCTGGTTAACTAGCACTGCCAAATTTTTTAGGTGATTCGGGGTCCATTGGAATGGGAAGCCATAAATCATGACTTTTGTTGTCACCAGCGAGAGGGGCAGTGCTTCCCAGTTCACCTGTAGCCGGACAGGATTGCAAATCCATCAATAATCTCTAGTAAGGCTGGTAGAGATCACTCCAGGTCGATTAGGGTGAGAAGAACATCATTAGCATATAGGTACATTTTGGAGGTCCCACCCGGCAGTGGAAGACCTGTAATCAAAGGAGAGTGACAGAGGGTGGCGGTAAGTGGCTCCTTCGCTAGCAGAAATGAAAGGGGTGAAAGAGAACAGCCCTGTCTGGTCCCTCTGCGAATAGGGAAAGGGTCAGATAAGAATCCCCCAGAATTGACCTGCGCTGTGGAGTGGTCATAGAGCAGGCGAACTCTGTACAGGAATTGTTCTCCTAAACCAATTTTTTCCTGGGTCACAAATAGATACGGCCATTCTATGCGATCGAACACCTTTTCAGCATCTAGAGATAAGGCTAGTGCAGCATCCAGTGTGTTCTTAGATTCCCACAGAGTATGGCAAAGGGTGCGCAGGCGGTTCCTGGAGGTACGTCCCAGTACAAACCCCACCTGAATATTGTGAATTAGGAATGGGATAACTTTGTACAAACGAGTCTCTAGAATGCTGGCCAATATCTTGATATCTCCATTCAGGAGAGATATGGGCCGGTAGCTACTGCAGAGTAGGGGGTTCCAGCCTGGTTTTGGTATGACCGCTATTGTTGCTCTGTTGGATATTGCACCCAAAGAGCCCACCCGGCAGGCCTCACCCAGCACCTCGTGTATGACGTCAACCACCTCCTCGCCAGCCGACTTATAAAATTCCACAGGGAAACCATCTTCCCCTGGTGATTTATGGTAGGGGAGGTCAGAGATGGCTTGTGCTATTTCCATCCTGCTTATCTCTCCGTTCAGAAGGGTGCGAATGTCATCCGAGAGATGGGGCAGAGTAGTGTAAGCTAAAAAGGCCTCTATTTGGGCGGGGCTAGACACCGACTCTGGAGTACATAGATGTTGGTAGAAGGTTGCAAATTCATTAACTATTTCCTTCAGGTGTGCAAGTATTTCCCCAGTAGAGATAGTGATAGCAGGTATGGCGAGGGCCGCCGTTCTCTGGTGGAGCTGAGCTGCCAATAGTCAACCGGCCTTCTCCCCTTGCTTGTAATGCTGTCCTTGTAGGCGTTGTAGGGTATACTCAGCCTGGTATGGACATATCTCGTTTAGGGCCATGCGGGCACGTTCCAGGCTTCGGCGTGTGGAGAGAGATGGGTGGCTGTATATGGTCGCGTAATACGGCTGATATCTCGCTTAGAGCCATGCGGGCACGTTCCAGGCTTCGGCGTGTGAAGAGAGATGGGTGGCTGTATATGGTTGTGTAATACGGCTGACATCGGCTTCCAAAGTCGTTTGAAGGCCTTTCTTTCCCTATTGGATAGCGTTGCATCTTGCATCATTTGTCCTCATATAGTCACCTTAGCAGCTGCCCACAAAACCCTCTTGGATTCTACGGTGCCAAAGTTGTCCTGCATGTAGGTAGACATGTGGGTCCGTAGTTGCACCTTGCCTTGGGGAGAGCGATAGCGGTGAACTGCAAGGCGTCAGGGTTTGGGGCCTAGGGACACTAGGCGCATGTGGACTTCTAAGTGGATTGGAGAGTGGTCTGAGAGGCCACATTCCAATATTCGGATGTCTTGGGTGTGGGCCACTATGCTGCGCGATATGGAAAAATAATCCAGTTGGGATTGGGTTCCATGCACCGGTGACAGGAAAGTATATTCTGTGTTGGTTGGGTGTGTCAAGCTCCAGTGGTCCACCAAGCCATTATCTGTCATCACATCAGTCTGGAGGGCTCTATCGTTGTTGTTGCTAACCTCGAGGGGTCCAGTACTATCTAACACCGCATCCCTGGGCAGGTTCCAGTCTCCCCCTATTACGTAGCGAGTTGCCCCTATTTCGGCCAGGAGTCAGTTGATTTGTAAAAAAAAAAACAATAGTTTAGGACCGATTGGTGCATAGATGGAGCCCACACAAATCAAGGAGTCTCCCAGCTTTTGTTTAGCGAATACATATCTCCCCTCTGGGTAAGCCCATGATTTTATGACTGTGAGAGGCATATTCTTACGGAGCAATAGCGCAACTCCACATATCCTTGAGACGCCACTCCCTGGCTCCTGCGGTGTTGGGCTGCAACTAAATATCGCTTTTCCCACCCAGTCACAGTGCAGCTTACTGAATTCAACACTATCAAGGTGCGTCTCCTAAAGAAGGGCTATATCAACCCGCTTAGATGGAGGTGGAAAAGTATTTTCTTCCGCTTCTTGAAATGCGTTAGGCCGTTGACGTTCCAGGAAATGATCCATAGTGGGGCAGGTGTGTTTAGGATGGAACCAGCCATGGTGGAACCGAAAGATAAGGGCGGGGGATGAGTGGGGTGAGGTAAAGTATATGGTTAGGGAAGGAGAGGTTCTGTGCGGTATAATGCAGGTGAGGGCTAGGTGATATGGATAAAGGAAGAGTGTTGGGGGGTGATAGGAGGCCACCTGTGGCGGGAAAAGAGGATGGGTACAGGAAGGAATTAAAATGGGGGGAGTTGGGGTTAGAGAGAAGGGGGGAGACAGAGATACCAGGAGGGAAGGAAGAGGGCGAGAAAGAAAAAGGAAAAAAACAGGGGAAAGAGGAAAAAAAGGGAGGGAAGAAGAGGGAGACTAGATACTAACCGGAAAGGAAAGAGAAAAGTAGTTTGAATCAGAGGATAAGTGGGAGAGGAGGGTTCCTTCTCCGTAGACTGCGGGTCTAAACCTGTAGAGCCTGCAAACTCGGCCAGGCAAGCCCCAACTGGGGGAGGGTGAGCAGGGCATTCCTATCCTGCCGACGTATTTGCTACAAGTTAAGATAGTAACAGTAGTATAGTAATATGATATATAATAGAACACAACACATTCCCATATGGGGTCGGTTATGGTGGAGGAAGCTGCAGGAGGGGTGGCAAGCCATTTGGAGAGGGAGGAGGGGGGATGGGCACAGACAGTAGCGTACCCCTGTGTCACAGTTAATCAGGATATGAGCAGGGGAGCGGTGGTGGCATCCCCGCCATCACGGATGTCGTGAATAGCACCAGCAAGCGCTGACAATAATAATGGTACTGAGCCATAAGGGTGCAGTGGCTGTTTTAGGTCGGGGGGAGGAAGGGGGTCGGCCCTCTAGGGACCAATGGCAATGTGAGCAGATGGCATATCTAAGTGGGTGTGTCGTGTTATAGAGTTGTGCTCCATGGTGTATCACTTGTTGTTCGTCACTAGTGTTGAGGCCCTGTCTCCGTACAGTACGTCTGTTCCCGATTAATGTGTGCAAGCCACATTGCCCCTCAATGGCCACAAAAAATGGGGGGGGATTGAATATTCATTAGCAAGGCGGTGAGCACGGTGAACTCGGCTATGGGGAGGTGATGGGTGGGGAGGGCAAGGGCAGGGGAGGGGGAGAGGAGAGGGGAGGAGATGGCATGTCTAGAGACAATGATAATAGTACAGTGTTAACTTCTTAAGGCATCAAACGGCAACATGTTAGATATGGCCAACAGATAGGCACATAAGACTTAGAAGGTTCTGCCTGGTCCTGTGTATCAGATTCTTAAAACATTATTGAGAACATCACAACATCCAAACCTCAAAGTTAACATGCGATCAGATACTCATCCGTCTGTTAGTTTGGTAGGAGGTCCCATGATCATCATATGGAGCTTAAGCTTCTCGAATCATGCTGTACGCAATACATTGGCAGTTTCAAGTGGGAGACCTGATGGGCTTCAGGGGGAGCGAGACTTATCCCTGTCTGATACCTGGGTGTGTAGCGCCACCCTGTGTAGTACTTGCCCCCTGTTGTCATGGTTCTTTGTGATTCTCTCTAAATCTCTCCCCCTGAGGTGAAAGTCTGCATCGTGATGGCCTGTTCCTCTGGGGGTGAGATTCGGGGGTGGCGCGCACTGAACGTCAGCAGATAGTTCATGAGGTCAGGCCAGAGTAGTAATGTCCATGGACTGGGTCTGGAGGCCATCCAGGAAAAGGCGCAGGTCTTCAGGGTCGTAGAAGTCTTTAGATATGCTGTTTTTGGTGATTCACATTTTGGCTGGTTCAAACAATCCATACGGTCACTGGTCTCCTTTGAGAAGTCAGCAGTTATCTGGATCTCATATCCTTTTGCCCCAAATGACCCATGTGCCCGGGACGCCTGGAGGAGTTGGCGGGTCTGCGTATGTCGTAGGAGACAAGCAATGATTGGGCTGGGCCGAGCAGCTTCATCCTGTCGTTTGGGGCCCAGTCTGTAGCCCTCTGGAACTCCAAGGGGGGGGCGAAGATTAAGGGGGTTATTCCAACTTTGGAGGAGGTGTTATTCTGTCCCAAAAGTGACGGAAAAGTGACGGATTTACCACCAGCCGTATTACGAGTCCATTATATCCTATGGAACTCGTAATACGGCTGGTGGTATATCCGTCACTTTACCGTCACTTTTAGGACGGATTAACATCTCCTCCAAAGTTGGAATAACCCCCTAAGTCAGTTAGCTTGGAGAGCACCTCCCTTAAGAAGGATTGAGTGTCCGTACCTTCTATGTTTTTTCCGGAAATCCGAAAAAGCGGACGTTATCCCTGCGGCTCCTGTCTTCCAGGTCTATCAGCTTACTGCAGATAACAAAAGTTCCTGGTCCCTGTCTTGGAAGGTGGTGATGTGACCTTCTACAGTCATCACACGTTTCTCCTGTCCTGTCACCTGAGACTGGAAGCCTGCTATGCCCAGGCACGTGGATTTTGTCTCCGCTGTCAGTGAAGTTATAGCATTGTCCATCCCCTCTAGTCTGTGACCCAATGCCAAGATCTTCTGTAGTATTCAGTCCATGGTTGCTTCCTGTGTTGGGTCGGCCATAGTGTGGCGATGGGTGGTTGGGTGTGATCCTGAGGCGGAGGGCGGAGCTCGCGAATGTTGGAGGGCTTCGGAAAAAAGTAGTTGTCTTGCGGCTTGCCTGAGTCCTTGCCCGACTTCCTGCCACCAGGCATCGCAGACCTCATGATGTGGATACAGCCTGCAGATCTGGGAACCCGGGAGCCACTCAACTAGTGCTGGTTTGTGATACAGAGGTGACGTGGAGGCGAGAGAGAGGTGTGAAGCGATGGGGAAGGGAGGCAGATCTCGTGTCACTCCCAACAGTGAGTCCGGCACTTATCTGTGGCCTGCAGCCATCTAGAGCGATGACAGCACTCAGTGGAAGGAGAAGTAAATTTCTCTCAGGTGTGGGTCCAGTAAAGTAGAGGTGTTGGGTGTGCAAAATCTCCAATGTCCCGGCAATATCATTGGCACCCTATGCAGAGCTGACAGTAGGTGTCTGTGGAGACAGTGTGGATCGGTAGGGGGGGGCTCGTAATACACGTTGCTGCAGTCCACAAATTATGGAATGTCTACCCTCTTTTGGTCACGCTGTATTCAGTGGTCTGTGCCCCCTCTATTCTGTGTTCGTGGTGGAAGTTGGGACCTCAAGGACTCTCACATTGGGTCCCCACTGCTGCAGTCCCCCACGCGCAGGGAGGAGCCAGGAGACCCCCAGCAAGTGTGCGTCGTAGAATGTATCCAATGCAGCAAGACGCAAAGCAAGACCGGTCGAAGCTTCGTAGGGGGATGAAGAGAACAATTGCCACCTGTGTTGAGATGTGTCTCTTTCCCTTCCTCCAGTTTGAACAGTGTCATCTCTGCAGAGCCCCAGGAGGGGCTTAGAAGGAGAAGGAGGTAGTAGTGAGTCTTTGACCAACCTCTGGGTGGACATGTGGCATTGGCTTTTTCCAATCACGGGGCAGTGATCCCTCTCTCCCTCGGGGAGACCACAGCGTCTCTGTCGCTGTAACACGGCAGCAGAGAGGTGGCCGGAGGTGCAGTCGAAGAAGCAAGAGGGGCCTCCAAGGCCGATAGGGTGGGGGAGTTGAGTCCTCTCCTCCTTTGTGACACCGGATGGGAAGTGATAGGAGGGGTGGGGAAGAGTCAGCAAAAATGGCTCACCGTTGGTGTTGCTTTATGCATCTCGCCACCCAATTTCTTTGGTCACAGGGCGATGGAGGGGCACCTCGGCTCCATGTTGCCCCAGCCCTCATCCAAGGTCCGATCAGAAGGGGGGGAGATGTAGGTATAGGAGAGCGCCAAAGTCAGCTCACTGCCGGGGCCGCGCTGTGTTGCTTTCTCTCCGCAGCTGCGCCCCACCTCCTCGGCTGTGTCAAGCCGTCATGGCAGACCACGGCTCGGCACTGCAAAATATGCCGCAGCTCCGTTCACTGCTCCATGGGTGTCACAGGTCGCGCCCCCTGTCCTGCATGTGGCTTCCCTGATGCGCCACAGCGCGGCCTCCTCCTGGCACCAGTGTGAGGGGGTACTCTGCCCCCGCCGTGTCCCCACTCCCAGTCAAGGCCCGCTGCCTCGCAGAGCTCCTCATTCAGGCGGCCATCTTTGTTCGTGGCCAGACCGCGCCCCCGGTAGAGTCATCTTAATGCTTCTTAGTTGTTTAAAAGTTCCTCCAATGGGTTGCTCATCTGCATTCGTGGGTAGAGTCAGCCTATCATTGCATGATGGTTTACCATTGCCTCCAAAAGGTTACTCATGTGCTGCTCATGGGTGACATGCACATAAGCATGGTTTCTGCAGTAAAGTGAGTATCTGCATGTTCAGCTGTTCCTCTTCTACCATTTCTTTGCAACACTAATTCTTATGCTCAGCAACACCATGCTTTAAAACAACATTCTTTCAATCATGCACTTCAAAGTGTGTCCTGGAACCCACAATAAATTGGATCACTTTGCAACAATAAGATGTGCTATGTAAAAGATGCAAACTGAGTCACCTGGAACATTTCATTAGGCCTCGAAGATGCATGGAAAGTGCAATTTAAATACCCATACAAACAATACAATTATGTTTTCTACCAGCTTTACCTAGGACTTATACTCTTGTAGGAAATGGAGTGTTATAAAAAGGTGTGGCTGTGTGCTTAATTTGGCTCTTCTTTCATTTACTTTCACTTAATTCATTGAATATCTCCTTTCAACTAAATGGATGTCCTTCTCACTTTGAAATGTTGTCCTGGAGAGAGAGCACCAAATGCATATGAAAAGAACTGTGCATGACAATTCCAAGTACTGCTGATGCGGAGCTGAATAGGAAGATGTTCCCAAAAACTGGAAGCACTAACTAGTGTACTAAGAGACATCAAGTGGCCTGTGTGCAAGGCAATTTAATAGTATCCACAGGATATGTTCACCTGATTTAAGGTCTTCAACCTATGTTATGTGTATTTGTATGGTGCACATATCACCCATGAGGATATCCTGTATCTGAAGATGTAGACATGACGGGTGTTGGCTGGGACCTAGTTGAAAAGCCAGGCTTTGAGTTCCTTATGGAACTCAAGGAAAGAGCTAGCATCTCCAATACACAGGGAGAGGTCCTTCCAGGTTTTAGGAACTAGGTAAAAAAAAACTAGATCACTGGCTCTAGCTTTGCAAGGGCAGGGGATGTGAGCTAGCAGAAGGCTGGCTGAGTGGAGGTTTCTGGTTGGAGTGTGATAGCTGATGCAGCTGTTCAGGTAGGTTGTGCTAAGATAGTGAAACACCTTCTGTGTGTGAGTGAGTAATTTGAAGAGAGTGCATATGTGTACTGGGAGCCAGTACAGATTTTAAGGGTGGTTGGTGATGTGTGTGCACAGGAGGCTGAGTTGGAATATGACCTGGAGAAGATTGATAAGCGGAGCGGTGGTTCCAACATAGAGAACATTGTCTTAGTCCAGTTTTATGGTCATCACGGCCTGGGTAACTGTTTGGGTGGCCACTTGAAGATAAGATCTTTTGGAGGAGTTTGAGAGTGTGGAAACAGGAGGATTCCACTGCATTTACTTGGCTGATCATCAAGAGTTGTTTGTCCACCACTATGCTGAAGACCCTGACTTGATTAGTGGGGTGGGCTCTTATCTGAGTTTAGCTGACCATCAAGCTGGAGAAAACTGAAAGATGTCCTTTCTAAAAGTACCACATCTGTCTTGTTGGAGTTGAGATTAAGACAGTTGATCTTCATCCATTTAGCAACTTTGAACATACAGGTGGTGTAGTTGGTTCGATGTTGTGTGTGTCATTGGATAGGAAGAGAATGAATTAGGTGCCATATGCGTAAGTGATGATGTTGAGTCTATGGGTTTTTATAATGCTGACGAGGATCCCTGGGTGACTCCACAGGTCAGGTTAGTGACCATAGAAGTTTATGGTGACAGGCTGACCAACTGGGTGTGCCCCATGAAGAAGGAGCAGATCCACTGGAAAGCAGGCCCTCTTAGGCCAGAGTCATGGAGGTGTTGGATGAGGATGGGGTAGCAGATGGTTTTAAAGAAGATGGAGAAATTCAAGCAGAATCCTAGCCACTGTGTCTCATCAGTCCATAATTATGCAAATTATGTATTTTGCAGCAATAAGGGTGGTTTCGATGATGTGATGATTTGGTACGATAGTAGTCTGTTGATGAGTTTTTCTAGGATTCTTGCTGGGCATGGAAGGATGAAAATAGGTTGGTACTTTTCCAGTATATTATGGTCTGCAGATAATTTCTTCAGGAGGGGAAGAATGGTGGTGTGTTTTGAGGCTTCCAGGAAGGAGGCCATAGTGAGGGAGTTGTTGAGGACTGGCATGAATCGAGTCCTCTGGTGAACATATGGTGTGGGCAGAGGTCTCATGTGGCTCCTGAGTGGATGGATCACATGGTTAAATCTGTTGTGGAGAGAAATTCCTGGTGGATTGTCTTGTTGGGTTGGATGACAAGCAAGGTGAATGGGTCCAGTTGGCAGGTGAAGTTGTAGATTTTGCTGATTTTGTCATCAAGAATTGGAAGAGCTGGTTTCAAAGGCCCAGTGAGGGGATGATGGTGGTGGAGCTGGCAGCAGGGAAGGTGAAGTCTTTCACTATAGCAAAGATGTATTTGGCATCATTGGAGCTGTTGGTGATTCAGACAGCCACAGTTAAGCGCTTCCTGGTTTTCTGGTGGTAGTATCAGAGGACTGATTTAAAGGTTGTTCTATGGTCTTCTTCGTACATATGTCTCCAGCAGCATTCCAGTTACTTGCAAAGGCGCTTGGAGAGTCTGAATTCTAATGTGTGCCAGTTTGCTTGTAGTCTTGTTCCACAGGTGGCGGTGGTATTGAGTGGGACAAGGGAGTCTGAACAGGAGGCAATCAAGGTTTTGAATTGCGTGATTGATTGTGTGTGGTCATCTAGGTGCATTAGGGGGTTTGTTTGGAGTTTGGTACTCCAGGCTTCTTCTGGGATTCTGCTCCAGTCACTTCATTCAGCCATAGGTGTGGGCGCACAGGTTGAAGCTCACCTGGGAATGACCTATCTGGGGGAAGGGGCGGGGGTGTTTTGTCAACTGAAATGTTGTCAAAGTTTGTGAAGATTGGGTCAATGAAATGTCCTGCAGTGGGTTGGTTTGAGTGAGTTGAGGTCATCCGCGAGGTTGATGGTGTTTAGATCTGTGTGGTCTTCCAGGTGGAAGTTGAAGTTGCAGAGGAGGGCGATAGAAATGCTGGGGTTGAGCGCCGGGGATTGATGAGTTGAGTGATGATGTTTTAGAAATTTGCCCGCAGTTGTGGTGATTGGTAGAGGAGGACTCTGTCAAGAGTGGTATTGCTGGGATCCGAAATTTAAAGGCCAGTTGCTCCAGGTGGTCATTGTAGCTTGCGGAAGAGGTAGGGCAGCTAATGTTTTCTTCCTGTGGGTTTTCCTGTTCTGTCTTGCCTTGTTAATTTGAAGCCAGGAAGGATAGCCACAGCAATTTTGGTGTCTAACATTGGAGTGATGCTTTGTTTGGCAACAAACAGGAAGTTTGGAGAAAGAGAGGTCTTTCAGAAGGTCCCAGCTAGCAATGGCATGTTTGACTAGGGAGAGAGTGTTGAGGAAAGGACATGTCAGTGTGAAGTGTGTTTTAAGTGTGGTGCATGGCACATGGTGGGGGTGGGTGAGTAGGTGTAGCATTGACGTGTTCCAAGAAATGTGCCACATACATAAGGTTCTCAAATAAAGTAGCGAGGTGAAGCAAAAATAGTAAAGATAAATACTTTAATGATAAAGGATCCATGACCGCATTGGTGACCGGCATGTCCTGAAGGCAACAGATAACTGACATTAGCCAGAAGTTTCAGAACAAATTCAGTTGTCATTGTCATCGCAGTTCCACAATAGAATGCATATGACATAACAAGCAACTCATAGAAGAAAGCAGATGAATGAAATAAGAAATGAAACAGAACAAGCTATATTATTGCTATGCAAAAACCTATACTACAGTAGGGAGCTCACAGGTGAAGAAGCATGAGGCGCAGGAGAATGTGCCCTTGGTGTGGGGCGAGCAGAGCACAAGCAGAAATGGGAAGGTCTTCCACGTTCACGTTGCGGAGGCTGGAGGCAGAATAGTGCTTTGGGCTTATATGCCTGCACCTGCCTTCGTGGCTGCCTAAAATAGGGGTAGCAAGGGCAGGTTCACAGATAGCAAAAGACAAGTTAGAAGTATCTGCTGGTACCCCTAATTAATATCTAGACATACCTGATTTTGTGTAGAAGAGTAACATTGGTCTTTAAATGAACACTAATTAACACTCCCAGTAACAACACCTCAACATCCCTGCAGTCAAGAGCCTGATAATGCTAGATCAAAGTGATAATGCTTTTATCTACTAAAGATGTCTTACTATCAGTAGGCCTGTCATTGTGCATGACACGTTCTTCATAGTAACCTAAGACATGCATTCTCTTATGAGGTGTAATTTTATATTGTTCATTTCCATCTTATCTGTCATGAATATCTGGAGATCTGCAAGATAACAACACATTTAAAGCTGCAACATGCCTGTCTCGTAATTATCCAGGCATATAATCATCTGAGAATTATGACTATCTTGACTATCTTTCAAGTCTAAAATTTGTTTTGTCCCATAGGGTTTCTGCTTTTACATCGCTATTCTGAAGGATGCTTCATTGTTACATTCTCTCCTTCCAGGGCATGCAGAGTCCTTTTGTAGCTGAGCATTAAAACAGTCAGCGTTTTGTTGCCCTTATTTGAAAGACACTAGCCCTCGGCACACATAACAACACGTCATGCGAGTATGTTTGGTCACCTCTGCATATACAACAAACTTGTCAGTTGCAGTATCGTGTGCCTGCTATGCCTGTCTAGCATTGTGAAATGGTGGACATTTGTGTTTTTGATGCTTAATGTTATGGTTTCTGTAAGTGGAAGTGTTCAGATAATTTCCATACTATGTTGTCTCTGTGTCTAACTCAATGGTGGAGAGTATGACGTTGATATTGGATGCTGTACAAAGATTCTCTTTTCCACTTTCTTTCTGTCTTTCTTTATACTTTATAATTGTTATTGCTGTTTTGGTTGGACCATTGTTCTCTGGCCTCAATAACAGAATAAATAGATTTCTAATTGTGCATACATCTAATTTTGAGTTACGTTTGTCTCATTAAACCAGGAGTCCAACAAATCATTGTTGCACATTATTTGTCCTTTATTCAGTTCAAAGTTCTGGGTCTGTATGTAAATATTAGACAAAGCAATAGGGTCAATGAAATGTTGATTCACAATGCTAATGTTCTTTCTCTGCCAGATATTTGAATCCAGAAATGTATGGTGCATAGCATAGAACATCACAAGAAATATAAGTACTACCCCACAGCCAATCGTTTTTGCTCATCAGAGCTCTCTCATAACCACGTTTGCATTTGCAATAATTTTACAAGGACAGTGAATTACAACATTCCTTAGAAATATTAGCACAGTTGTACATAGCCATTATCCCAGGAAACCTTACATTAGCACCCAAAAATGTAACATACTTTTTCAAACTATTTAAGTTTTACAGTCTGTTATGTTAAGTTGTGTGGCCAAGTTATTTAGGAGAGATGTTCCTCAATACTTTATTTGCTTTTTTGCATAGCAATTTCTATATTGTACGTATTTTCCCCCATCCCCATCCTTGGGTGCTATCACAATCGGGGCAAGGTGTTCCAAAGACTCAGTTTCTTCAATTATTTCTTCATTAATTAACCCATCAAGTTCACATTTGAATAGCTCCAACATCAGATTCGGTACCTTTCTCACCTTGTACACACGAGGAACAGCATTCTTTTTCAAAATAATCCTATGTTTGACATTTTTTAGAAGGCCCAGTTTATCAGTCAATACATTCGGGAATCTCAAGACAATTGTGCCTGATTATGACATTGGCGGAGGGGATTACTCCGTCACTGATGTGGAGGATATCCTATCCGCCGTAATACAAGCGTTATAGGATATAGTGCCCCATTGATGCCTCCACCCCAACAGATTATCACCACTCCTAGCAATATACACTTTCCCAACAGTTTCCTTCTCCTCAAAAGCTATTCTCATGACAGCAAATTCTAATACATCAATTTTAGATCCTCCATAACTCAATGGATTTATGTCTGGAGGGAATCATTTTATTTATTCTTCACTAGATTCCTTCTCCCAATTCTTGTCACCTATCTTTATGTCTGGTGAACCAGAATCTGCTAACACAGTCACATCCTTATCATCTAATTTTATATGACAAGCCTGCATTTTTAGATGTCCCACATCTACTGTATTCTGATCAGGACTTATTTAGGCCAGGGCGTAGAACTTTGCTCCGCCGGTGGAGTTTGCAGAATTCGGGAACTTCGAGCTACGCGGAGTAATGCAGAGTTCTCGAACTCTGCACTCCAGCATGGAGTTCATTCACACTTGCAAGATTGAATTATGGCGCTATCTCGCGAGTGCTACGATACTCCCAGACCAGTAGGGAGTGCGCACAAGATTTCACAATCGCTTGCACTGCTTCTGGCTGCGCCGGCGACCACAGCAGTGCTACTTTTCACTTGGATTTCGAGGTGGAAGGATCACTCTCTTTGTCTCCTGGATATACCTTTGAATTTAAGGACTTTGTTTTTGTTGAATCACACAAGTAAGTTAAAAAACTAATATATAAGGGTGTTAATAGTTTGCTTGGGCATGCCCAAGTATTTCTTTGTAGTTTAATTAGATTTTTAAGTATTATAGTGGTGGAGGGCATTGAGTTTTAGTATAGGCCTAGTTATTATTTATTTTGCATTTAATTGATTTTTCACCTTTTGTAAAGGAAAATTGTTGCACAGCTTAGCACCTTTTCTACATGTTTGTAACATTTGCAATATTATTTTGGCATGTGGCCTAGATTTCCAAAGGGCCATCTAGCTAGTAGGAGCCAGCACTAGTAGTCATCAGTGTATGAAATAAATGATTTAGTGGTATATGTTTTAAAAACATTATTTAGGGCAGGGATGGCTTTGGATTAATTAAAAATGTTGGCTATTATTTGCATTTCATGTTTTTTTGCAAAACGTGTATGTGTTGTGGGGTAATATTTGATGGTATAGGAGGATGTGTGTTGCTGTGAATTTTTTTAGAGCTCAATTAATTTTTGAATGGTTTGAATTGCTGAATTAATGTTTGGCACTTTTCTTCAGTGTTACCACCACCATGCCTCCTTGTGGAAAGTGTGTGTGTTTTTTTTCATCATCAACCACTTCTCTTTGTTCTCCATGCAGTGTGGCCAGGGGCCATTTTCTGTCCATATGCTTGCATGTGTTCTTTGTTCTCCATGCCTCCTTGTTTGCAGTTGTTGTTTGACCATGTGGCTGGGGCCCATTTTGTCCATCCAGCCAGTGTCCCTTTGCCATAGGCTTGCATGTGTTCTTTGTTCCTCATGCCTCCTTGTTTGTAGTTGTTGTTTGACCATGTGCCTGATGGCCATTTTTTCCAATCCACCAGTGGCCCTTTGCCGTATGCTCACATGTGTTCTTCTTTATTCTCCTCGCTCTTTGTAGTTGTTGTTTGGCCATGTGGCTGGCAGGCATTTTGTTCATGCAACCAGTGTCCCTTTGCCATAGGCTTGCATGTATTCTTTGTTTGCCATGCCTCCTTCGTGTTGTTGTTTGACCATGTGGCTGGCTGGCAGCCATTTTGTTCATCCAGCCAAAGCCCCTTGCAATAAGCTTGCATGTGTCCTTTGTTTGTGATGCCTCCTTGCTTCTTGTTGTTGTTGTTTGACCACGTGGCTGGCTAGCAGCCATTTTATCCATCCAGCCAGTGTCCCTTGCCATAGGTTTGCATGTGTCCTTTGTTGCCAATGCCTTCTTGCTCCTTGTTGTTGGTGTTTGACCATGGGGCTGGCTGGCAGCCATTTTGTGCATGCAGCCAGTGTGCCTTTGGCATAGGCTTACATACAAACATCGTTAATTATTGATCATTTGTTTTTTAAGTTTATAGATATATTTTTTTTCTATTTGAATTTGTTACTTTTATTTTGTTTTTACATTTTTTATTTTAATTCTTAATTTCTTTTTTATTTAATTTCTTATTTTATTCTTTATTTTTTTTATTTTTGTTTACTTTTCAAATTTTTTATTTTTTTATTTTTATTTTTTTATTTTAATTTTTCATTTCCATCCACATCCATCCCTTCCTCCATTCATCCACCAAGATGCACAGCATTCGGTTTCTTTAGGTGTATTTATATTTCCTCCAGGACACCCTGGCTGAGGAGCACTGCAGACAAATCAACAGCATAATTAATTTAGTTAATTATTATTCCATTTCCCCAGGACCCCCTTGCCGTAATAGATTATTTAAAGGATTATTCCATTTACAACAGATGGAAATAAAGCAAAGAGCTAGATCTGCCTGTTGTGCTGTCTGATTTGAAATGTAATTTTTATTAATGGTATGGTGGTGTGGTTTGCTTTACAGTGTTTGAATAAATCGGTAGTTATTGCATAAGTAACCAAGCACACTGAGATTGCATTTGTCTGTACTAATTCAATCTGCAACAATGCCACATTTCACTAACTAAATGTTTTTCTTGCTTGGTTGTTTTCAGGTGCACAAGAGAAGAGACGCCACATTACCCGTAGTACTGCCAAAGTGAAAGACTTAAAGTTATTGCGCACCTCCAAACTCTTTCGCTTGTGCATCTTAGTGCCACTGCAAAGCTAGAGCTTAAGGTGGGCCCAAAGAAAGTTACCCTCAAGAAAGTGGCCAGCGAGAAGAAGAAGCAGATTTCCTCCAGTGGCGGGCTAACCACAACCTTTTTCAGGAGACGTGTGTCTGCGACACCGGCCTCTGGGGAAAAACGTGGGAGCAGCACTCCCACATCAACAGAACCACTGCAACCTAAGCCCAAGGCCGTGTCTATCAGTGAGGCAGCTACTGCAATCATGGCAACGCCAATGAGCAGCGATAATGAATTGGATTTGTCCCTTTAACAAAGTAGTACCCAATCTTTTCAGGAAACAGAGCAAAGTGGACAGCAGCTGCAGCCAGCAATAGTAGATCTTCCAAAAATTGGAGCAGAAAAGGAGGTCGAGCTTTCTGTCGAGCAAGAACCTCCTCTTTTAAAATCAAAGGCTCCTTGATCTCCAACAAGAAAAAGGAAGGGTACTACTCCAGCATCTTCTCCAAGCGCCACTTCTGATGGCGATGATAGGACCTGGAGTGGACCCCGGCAGAGTCTGGGAGATGCCAGGAGAGGCAAGGGAAAAGAAAAAATCCAGATATCATGGAAGTAGATGATGATGATGAGGATGATGTTGAATAGCCAGTCACTGTGGAAGCTGGCGCAGCTACAGAGGAGTCCAACATTATCCAACCTGCTCTGAGGGATGTTGCATAGGCAGCACCACCAGCTCCCATATTTTTAAGGCCCCAGCAGAGACCTGCACCAACTGGTACCTCTGTAGAAGATGCACTGCATAGAGACAACCAACCTACCCACCCACCTCCAGTTCTTCTTCAGACATTGGTAGTGGCCCAATAAGATAGTACTCCTCCCCAGTTTGGCACTTATTTACGATTAGCCAAATGGAGGAAAACATTGCAATAGGCTCCATTTGCCAAGTAAGTTTTCTTGGGGGTAAGCCTGGTTCATATTATGGTAGTGGAGGCCAGACCACCATTGTGAAAAAAAAATCATGCCCTCCGGTAGGACGAGCACCTTAAAAAATGGCTGAACGTGGTCACAGTGGTGAAGGTGAGGAGAGGAGAGGCAGGAAACATCAGCTACAACTGGTCAAATCACAGTGAAAGGTGAGGAAGAGGAGGGTGATATCATCCTCACGCAAAGCAGCCCAGACCCCAACATTGCAGCAGACACACCCACCTCAGCTACCTCACAATGGCATGAGAAGACTCAGAGTCAGATGGAAAGTGAGACACCATGGAATATAGTAACTACCTCACAACGCACACTTAGTCTACCACTTCCTACTACTTCTCGAAATTCGCCTGCTTCAGTGGCCCCAGAAAATAAGAAAATCCAGGTTACTATTAGGGGGCATGTTTAGGCAGGAAGGGCCCTATGACCGCAAACAACCAATGGCACGGTTGTGCAATGGGAAGCTGGCAAAAATGTTAGCGCTGGACCTCCCCTTTTCTTTTGTAGAATGAGTGAGATTCTTAGAGTTTGTGGCAGCCATCTGCCTGAAATTGAAGATTCCAAGTCGGACCTCTTTTGCCAGAGTTGCTGTTCCAGCGCTGCAGTACTATGTGCTGCAGTTGGTTGGGCAAGATTTGTAGTAAAGTGTTGTCCACACTATCCACCTGACGACAGACATGTGGCTTAGTTCATAGGCGACTGATTACTTGTGCATCACTGCACACTGGAACTCTTGTGGGAGTAAAACAAAAGCTATCTACAGGTCTGTGGGAGTAAAACAAAAGATATCTACAGGTCTTGGCCCGGAAGAAAGTTTTAAGAGCATTTGGCAGCTTGCGACAGTAGCCATGTTCGCCATAGAGAAATCACAAAAGGTTACATACATCTAATTTAATAGCAAGATGTCTGAATGGCTACGACCCAGAGGTCTTTGAATTGGATTTGTTGCCACGGACAATGTCAGTAACACAGATCAAGGCAATGTTTCAGGGTCCTGTTTTTGGCGCATTGCATTAACCTGGTTCGACTTTCTTAAAGAAGAAGACGTAGTCAGCAACATACTGACCACCCGCAGATACATCTGCACTCATTTCAGCCCTTCTTTTAAAGCCCGGAAACAGTTGCAGATTATTCAATGTGATAACAGAGTACCAGTTAAAGCCCTGGTACAGGAGGTGCAAACACTTTGGAATTGAACCTATTATATGTTACAACGTCTGTTTGAATAGTACAAACAGATCAATGGCAACGTAGTTCAAAGAGGAAGGGTTGCAATTAGGAAAGCTATAACCATGGATGTGGACAAAATGGGGCCTAGAAAAATGCCTCACAGAGATTCTGCTTCCTTTTGAGGTTTTCATGATGGAAGTTAGCAAGGAGGACAGTACAATAGGCCAAGCTACCCCATTATTCCATCTGCTACAGGAGCAGAGTGCCAATGAAAACCCAGAAGCGCATGCCTTGGTTGAGAGGCTAAGCTATCACTTGACTTGTAATGCAAGGCTGCAAAATGATATTATTTCTTCCAAACAGTACATCTGTACCACTGCACTTGATTCACGCTACAAAAAAGTTCTTTCCACTTTCATTCCTTTTTCTGAAGGAGATGTTTCACAATACAAGAGGTGGATTGCTGAGCAAGCAGGAGAGATGGAAAAAGAAGGTCTGGAACTTAGAGCCACTGCGCAGTTCTGGAGTACCGCCTTCAACTTTCAGAGAGGGCAGTCTTGTCTCACATCTGCCAACCCCACCAACAAGAAAACTGGCAACAACATCAACAGAAGAATCAGACTCAACTTCTGCTTTGGCTTGGTTTCAAGTGGCAGGTCTTAAGTCCATTGCGGAAGCAAAAGCGGTTGATCAAGTGGTAGCACCAATGACCATTCAGAGGATGTCCAGGAGTATCTGGATGACCTGAAAGAGGTGCATGTGGATCAAAGCCCATTGGTGTATAGGTATGGGAAGATGTGCCACTGGCAAGAGCTCAGCAGGCTAGCAATAACGTTTCTGGCTTGTCCTGTGGCCAGCATGTCTGCTGAACATATGTTCAGTGCAGATGTTGCAGTTGTTACAGTGAGAAGGACCAGTCTCTCACCTCCAAACGTGGAGAGATTAACCATGGTCAAAATGAACCAGCATTTTATAGCACCTGATTACACTGTTTGTGAAACACCACAGGAGGAAGAGGATGATTGGTCAGAATCAAATGTATTAGCTGATCAACTTCAGGGTGAGAGTTTGATGAAGAACTCTATTTCCCAGACTGAGTATGCTGGTGCCACCATAGAACATTTTAATTATTTCTCGCTGAACTCCTTCTTTTCATTCTTTCTTTGCAAAAAAAAAATGCTAGTGCAACATTATGTTTGTGTCGGATGTATGCTGCCCTACCATTTTATAGTCACATATAAGCCCCGATTGGAGTTAGACCCATGTGTAGTGAAGAAGCCCCCACATACCTTTCAGGACATTGGAGACAATGCCTGCCTCCCTCACATGCCATTGCCTATCATATTTTTTTACATCACCTAGCAGGGCTGTCCTAGAAGATCATTGATTAAAAGGCTGCCAGTGCCAATGCCAAATTCTAATGTGTTGATACCATCAAAGATGAGATATTTTGTTCAGCCATTGTGCTTCGATTGGAAGAGGTAACTACTAAGTAACTATAGCACCAATGAGTGGTGATATATTGAGTGATTGTGAATTAGTGAGTGATGACCAAAATATGTGGTAGCTGACTGAGAGAGGGCTTTCAACAAATTTGTAAACTTGTTTCCGATGATTTGCAATTCTTGGGGGCTGATGGGTGATAATTTTTTCCTGCAAGTGGTTGGCCTTTCAAACTTAGTGAAAGTTACCTGCAGGGCCCACTCCTTTTTTCTGGTTCCTCAGAACAGACAAGCGACTTTAGTTACCAAACACGAATCCACACAAAATACTCCATTTCTGTTTTTCTGTTTGTTCTTGAACAGCAGTGCACTTCACATGTCTACCTTGCTCGGTTTGGTACTGGGACGAAGTTACTCAGAATCTGTAGGAGGAGGATGGAAGGACTCACTCAACAGCTGGAAGGAGAAAGTTATTGACTTCAAAGAGAAACCATGATGATGGCGAAGACCCTGAGGCCTAGGACTTACTCAACTCTGTGAACTGGAGAGAGGTGCATTGATTTGGAAATGCTGATGAATATGTGTTTGCTGCATTGCAAACGTGAAAATCCTCTTATGCTCTTGCTTTGCCCCTGAGTCTTCTTGGTACACTCCTGGCTCCTCATGAAGCTTACCTTGCTTCCTTTTGTCCTTTTCTTTTACTCTATAATACAGCTACTGTTTTTTTTCTCAATATACAGACCTTCTCCTAGTCCTATCCTACACAAACAAAACTTGGTGAAAGCTCAAGACTCCAGCTTACCTATTGGTCAGGTTCAGGCAGGCACCCAAGAGTGACAGACATTCCAAGAAGGATGGAGATACATCACCCAGTTTGGCAATACAGTATAATTTTCCTTTTAACAGTCATACTTTTTAGAACTGGGTGGGCTAAATTCAATCTTCCATAATTTGTCTATTTCCAAACTAGAAGACATAACATTTAGCATATACTATCTGGAGTCTCTCTGGAGCAGAAGGACTGTTTGTGAGCATTTAACTGAACTGTGCCATACTTATCCCTTTGTTTCCTTCCACAACAGATTGATGATTGTGAGCTGCTCAGTGCCCCAACAAATATTGTCATGGTTTCTTTTGTGTAGTGTTTGTCTTTGTCACACCTATCCTCAAGTCCACTTTCCCATCCATTCATTGAACCCCTACCCTCTTGCCCCCGGCTGTGTGATTTATTGAGGTGTTACCTAATTTGACACCATAAATTAATCACATACTTGCTGGGAGAAGGGTGTGGTGAAAGCCACACCAACTGACTGCATGACCTTCTAACCTTCTTTTAACTGAGCAACATTCCTCACTGCCCTGTGAACATCATCATGCATGCCTTGTGTATGTGTTCCATAAATGCTTAATCTGGTCCAACCACTTTTGAGTCTGAGCCCACTTCTCCTGACTCCATGATTTCATTTCCTACGTTGAGTTCTATGGCTCCCCACCATTGCTCAGAAGACATTTAGATTGCTAGATTTTATCATCATGTGGTCTTCTTTGCTGTGTGTCTAATGCTGTAATTTTGGTAGTCTGGTCTAAGTCTTCCTAAAGTTATGATATATGACCCACTAACTTGCTGTTTTCTTCCAATCTAGTGGACAGTGATGGGTAACCCTTTGATTAATCCTGCAGGTGGAATTCGTATAGGTGGGAGTGACACCTTCTTTCCTCCTTGCTATTACTACTACCCCATTAAGATGCCACCTGAGGAGTAAGAAGGCTCCCTTGCTTCATCTATTCATGTAAGAGAAGAACTATGGATTGAAGTGAACTTGTTTAGTTAGTAATTAACTCCTACTGAAGAAGTTGTCTGTGTGTACCAGGTTTTTGTAGGCAAAATAGACAAAGGCAATGATGTCCTTGTGGTCAATATATAGTTGCAGAGGGCAAGAGAGCAAGGGTATAGGTAAATGACATACACTTATTTAGCAGATTAAAAAACAGGTTGCACTTCAAGACAGCAGTGTAAACTAAAACACCAAAATAAAGATTTGAGATTCAAATGAAGTAAAAACAAAATATCCCGTTAATCATTCACAACTAGAAAACCCTCCCTCTCCATTCACAACAGTCCCACCCCTTTCCTCGAACAAATACTAAAACACCATCCCCAAATAGTGCAATGAAAAGCCCAAAGTCCATCCAAAAACCTTGCCCAAACCTTGCCCACCATCTCCACCAAAAAGTCCCTCCCACCAAAAAAAAAGTGAATAAAAAGGCTTAAAAGAGGGCAATGTCAATATGGTTCAAGAATTGGTCTAGGCTCTGCTCAATCCTGGCAAGCAGGCTTTCCATGTGGTCTATCTGCTACAGAATGCGGTTGAGCAATGCCCTGTTGGAGCTGGAGAATGCAGCACAAGGTGCAGTCAGGGGCTCTGACTGGTGGTGATGTAGTGGCCAAGAGGTGGGAGGCTGGGGGCTGAGGGCTGGCATGCTGGTCCTAGATCTAAGGCAGCTGTTTCGGCCTCTCCCTCATCCAGGATCACCTGCCGCCGATATTTGGCCTGGATGTTCCCCAGCCTCTGCTGCTGTAGACGGACTGGTATCTCCTGCCTAGTTGGTGGTGGTTGTAGAGCAGGAGTAGCTATATCAAGAGGAATAAAAGTGACAAATTGTAAACAATGCTCTGAACGAACACTTCTTCAAAAGATTGATAGTGGGTTGCACAGTAGCACTACATTGCTGGTCCCCTAGGTACATTGAAATTTGATGTGCTTTTGATTAAGAGAGTCACAGGGACAAATTTATTAGTTTACCTACATATGCCTCACATAAAAAGCAATGACCGTCTGGTAGAAAAGAATTAAGGCAGAATAAGACCAAAGTAAAAAAAAACAGGGATTGGGATGATGTAGCGCAGAGCAACTGCCTACCTCTAACTGGATCACATAATAAATCATTTTCATAATGTAAACTAAATGTAACTTACCTCTGAGTGCAAGCCGCATGCGATTCAGAAAAAAAGTTAGCATTGTAGAACACAATTACAATAAAAATATAAAACTCACCAAGCCCTGGAATCTCACTGCCTGCCACATCGGCAAAAGCAAACAAACACAAATGATGGATGGAATGCGGAACCAGACAAACATTCACCCCCCGGCACAGATCTGGGTTTAATCCATCAATTCTTTTGCTCACCATGCCACCCCAGTTGGGACCTAGCCATATGCAAATTAGTCTTGACCCTGTTCTCTATGGGAACAGTCCAGCCCGAACTGCCAGGCCAGGCCAGGTCCTCCCTAGATCAGAAACAAGCATCCTGGGACTGGTTTCAGGTTATCGCCCTTCATCAGCCAGGCTTGCTTGAAACCAGTGGCATAGTGAGCCTGGGTCCCACGCCTCGTCATACCCGATGCACTTATGGCGACTAAAGCAAACAAACACAAATGATGGACGTAATGCGGAACCAATCAAACATTCACCCCCAGTCACAGATCTGGGTTTAATCCATCAATTCTTTGCTCACCATGCCACCCCAGTTTGGACCTAGCCATATGCAAATCAGTCTTGACTCTGTTCCCCATGGGATGAGACCAGTCCAAACTGCCAGGCCACGTCCTCCCTTGACTGCAAACAAGCATCCTATGGCCGGTTTCAGGGTATCACCCTTTATCAGCCAGGCTAGCTTGAATCCAGTAGCAGGTCAAGCAGGTCCTACTCGAAGTCAATTATAAGTCAAAACTTACAGTATGGTGGGAAGAACTTTTTTTGATGAAGGACACCAACCAAGAAAACATTTACTCTGCCTAACTGATCCACTCCAGCTGTTCCTTTTTAGAACCCTACATGTCCCACCCTTCCAACCAAACACAATGGTCACAATGAGCAGAGCTCTACATTCCAAGACTCCCTTAAGCACATGACAATAGAGTTCTCCCTCCCATAAGAACGTTTGGAAAAAAGGGGCCATTTTACATTACAATTTTCAAATACTTCTGTCAAAATGTCAGGGTTTTACAGACTGCTCTGATGTGGCACTCATTAAAAGATTCCAGTACTTAGATGGTGTGTCAAGCAAAATCTGTCTCTCTTTGACAGTGGTCCCTTCCTTTCACCCTGTCTCTTAACCTCTGTTTCCTTCTTTGTTTCTCTCATACATCACTTTTATCTTTGACTTTGTCTCACCCTGTCTTTCAGTGCTACTCTCACTTCCACCCTTCTATCTCTACTCAGTCTCTCACCATCACCCTCCCTCTATTTTCTTTTTGTGTATGTTTTTTCCCCTCTCAAACTGATATAATCGATTTCTCTTCCATTTGATCCCTTACCCATCATGCATTGCCTTAGCTGTTTTTATTGCTGTCTATGACACTCTCTACCTAATGACTTTTACCCCTCTGACACTCTCATGCTTTTTTACACACGCACACGCACACATACACACATTCTTCTCTCTCATCAGCCTCCTCTCCATCTTTCCCTCTATCTTTCTCCCTCTTAATATGCATTCCCTTTACTTCATTCTTCTCTCTCGCTTGTTAATCTGATCTCTTTCAATTTCTCACAATTTTCACTTTCAACTTTTAATGTCTTGTCACATTTCCCCTATAAGACCATTTTCTTCATTGTGTTTCTCATACAATTGCTTACCTCTATTCTTTCCTCCCTATCCTTAGTACACTTACTTCCTCCCTTGCCCAGAAAGTCTCATATTCTCCATCCTCTTCTTTTTTGTATGAGGTGCAGTGAGATGGGCTACTGTTCTGGGCAGGCACTGAGAAGAAGGAAAGCCCAGATCAGGAAGTTGTGCTGGTCACTATTTTTGTTTGGAATTTAAAGTATAAGTGAGACAGAGTTTGATTATCTCTAACTCCTGTAGGTCATAAGCAGAGGGCTTTATGGAGCACCACTAGAAGTATTTTTTTTGCCTCACAAATCTTCCTAGCTTGAAACCTTATAAACTTGTCTCACATCGCCCGCCATTGTCTCTATGGTCCCTGCTTTCAAATCATTTAGGTCTTAGTCCAGTAAAAACAAAAACATATTGGGGAAAACATGCTACTTATCAAAACATGACCATGGGATCACAACTGTAGCTGCTGCTCAAATGCTTGCATTTCAGCTGAAAAGCTCAACCAGCAAATCTAGGACACTGCTGGAGACTTGGACCCAGATTTACAAACAAATCATGTGACATTGTGCAACACTATGTTGCGTGTACGGGAGAAATCAGAACAGTGCCATTGCTGCAAAGATGTGGCACTGTTCTGCTCCTTCTCTGTGGTGGTGCACTTTATGCTGCCATGCGCCCATGCACTATAGTGAAAAGGTGCCTGTGTTGTGGTCAGCATAGCTTTTGTGCAAGAAGGAGTCCCTTCCTACACAAAAACTATGCTGAAAGGCAATGTCCTCTGTGCATGTGTGCTGCAGAGTGCAGCACACATGCAAAGAGTTAAAAATGAAGAGAAATAAAAATATGCCTCCTCATTATGCCAGCCTTGTAGAGATGCAGAATGTTGATGCAGATCCATGCCTGCACATCTTTGTAGATATGGATATGCATCATAATCCACGGGTGAATGTACAGGAACGCCCATACACCACCCATGTAACGCCTCCATGATACAAAGTAACACAAATTGTGATTTATGTTGGATTGTGAAAATCAACCCATTACTTTGTCAGTGTTAAAAAAACTAATGCAAAACCAACATAAAGTGTTTGTAAATCTGTAATGTATTGTAGATTGAATTTCTAAAGTGTAACTGTTACTCTGAGGAGTGCCATGGCTGTCAGCACATGAACCCTACAGGGAAGAAAAAATTCCTAGACCTTCATAAAGAACAAGGTTTTTCAGTATCTTACGAAATTGGACAGTAGCTGAAATGCTACGAAGTTCCACAGGAAGTCCGTTCCAATGGTCAGGTCCCAAACAGGAAAAGTACTGAATACTAGAAAATGTGGCCAAGAAAAGGTTGGTGGAACACAGCAGCCTAGGAGGCACATAAAAGCCAATCCTATCTCTAAGATAGCCAGCGCCCCACTGATGAAGGGCCTTGTGTAACAAGAGCAGAGTCTTGAAATGGATTCTCTTGCGGAGAGACATGTGCTCCTAGAGGTAGGCAGACAAAGGTATGGACTGCTGCGTTTTGGACCACCTGGAGTTTATTCACCAGATAGCCAGGCAGACCCAAGTACAGAGTATTACCATAGTCGTGTCTTGATGTAATTGAGGCTTGAACTACCAATTTCAGGGTAGAGAGAGTAAGAAGATGCAAGAACTTCCTCCGTACGCGTAGCAGACCAAAAAGGTTCCAACTACACCACTGACCTGAGCCCAAAAGGAAAGCTCCTCATCAAACTTGATGCCAAGGTTTTTAACAGCACTTGCTTGATGAATTGGAGGGGGAGCATCAACTGCCCAGAAAGACAGCCTGGGCTGAAAGGTTCTTCCCCCAAAGAAAAGTAACTCCATCTTTTCCTCATACATTTCAGCTGATGGTGAGTCATCCATTGAAAAACTGCTGATAGACAGGATCTAATTTTATCTTCGGGGAACATTTCATCCTTACCCCAGAGAAAACATAGCTGGGTATCATCAGCATAAGAGATTATTGTAGCTCCCTGAGACTTAGCCAAAACTGCAAGAGGGGTGAGACAAATATTTAATAGAGTGGGGCTCAAGGCTTAACCCTGCGGTACTCCCACCTGAAGATCGCATAAACTGGAAAAGGGGCACCACACCTCTTGACCCCCATCCCCTCCAGGAAATAGGCCTCCAGTCCAAGGCTAGACCCCTGATACCAGTTTCATGGAGATGGGCAAGAAGAGTGGGAAGGGGCACCATGTTGAAGGCTGCCGAGAGATCAAGCAATATCAACACAGCACTGCCCCCGACATCTAAGGAACATCTAATATGATCGACCACCTCCACTAGCGTAGTTTCCATACTGAAGTTGCAGCGGAAGCTAGATTGACTTGGATGTAATAAATTGTTACTTTCCAAGTAGTAAGACTACTGTTGGTTAACATGTTTATCCAGAATCTTTGAAAGGGGGGGAAGCAAGGAGATGGGTCTGTAATTTGAAGGGGTCACCAGGGTTGGCCTGGTGTTTCTTCAACAGCAGCGGGATTTTTGCCTGCTTCCAGGTACAGGGTACTATTGCTGATGTTAAAGAGGCATTCAAGAGATTATTAGCCGGGGGATTAACCTTATCTGCCCCTAAGACCAAAAGGCCCAGAGGGCATGGGTCACCGGGAGAACCAGACTTAAGATTCTGAATTGCTTGTAATGAGCTTTCCAAGGAAAGCCGGTCAAACCTGTCCAACAATGGGGTTGAGTCCTGAGAAAGCCTAGGCTGGAGGTTGTCCACTAGAATCTTTACCATCTGAGAAGAAAGATGATTGGCTTGGATGTTTCCAATCTTATCCTGAAAGTTTGGGCCCATTGTTGGCACCATTTCACCGAGGGCTCCGGACATCCAACCCCAGCCTAGAGGATGTAAAAGCTTTTACAATGTTAAAAATATCTCTTGATTTGTTACCAGCTTTTAAAATCCTATCAGCAAAGAAGTTTTTTTTGTGCATTTTTTTATTTCCTAATAATAGTTTTTTTCCGCGCAGCTTTAAACCTGTCCTTAGCTGCTGGGTTGTAAGCACACCTCCATTGTCTTTCAAGGTGTTTACACACCCTCTTAATCTCCTGAAGGTACTCTGTGAACCACGGACAGGAAGGCTTAGCTCGGCATGACCATTTAGGAAGTTCAGGCACTAGATTAGAAGAGGTAGAACCGATCAAGTTGTCCCAAAGGGCAGCATCCCTGTCCACATCCTCAGAGACCTTTGGCTTACTCTCCTCCAATGCCATACAAAATGCCTCAGGCTGGATCTTGTGAGAGGCTTGCAACATCTTTGAGGATGGTTTCTCCCATCCCAGACTCATCTAAACTTAATCAGATCCGTCCACTACCTGATGGGCCTTGGCTCACTGTGCAGCATGTGTGTAACAGCTTGATGCTGCCATAAATCTGCCTCTCTAATAATGTCATTGGTCTAATCTAATGAAGATGAGAAACTAGACTAATGGCAACACTGAACCTGCCTTTAATCCCACACTTTCTTCTTACTTCACAAGCTGAAGCTGGGGTTGATTTGCTGACTCCACCCTCAGTCAGTGACAAGATGAGAAAGGATGAAGTCAGACACTTCTTGAACTCCACCGTTTATCATATTCTGAAAGGCAGTGGGGTGGGGCAATCAAAAAAATGATCCTACCCCAGCCACTGACATAACAAGGAAGTATGGAGAGAAAGCCATATTTAAGTCATGGTCCCTTCTACAGACTGATACAGGAGCTGGTTAGCCCTGCTTCCGGACTGATTTTGAAAAACTGTGCTTTTTTACTGCTCATCCAGGTGTCTTTCATTGAGGATTGGTGGGCTGAAGAAGCTTCATCCCTGCCTTTCACTATGCATGCTCAGTGAAGCAGATCAACAGCTGGGTTCACGTTAAACATGCAGAGTCTTGTTCAGGCTCGTACACGTCTCTGCACTGTTTAAATTATAATTATGGGCTGAGAGTGGGTGGGGATAGGCCTCACACCCTCATTAAGAACCATTTCTGCTGGACACCTTTCACATGCGTGCAAAGGAGAAACCCTTTGCTTTGGCAACTAAGAAGGAATCAAGGGACACTGTACAGTATGCAGTCCTTGACGCATACCCTAGGAACATGCATGGAGCTGTATCAGCTGTAGTTCAGGTCTATATGTAACCCCTTTTTCTTGGTGATGTGCAACAGGCTATGCTGCTCTTACACATTACTTCTGAGGAGTTCTGGAACACCTCTCCTTGTATTATCAAGCCATCTTAAATGCAGTTGTGGCTGACGTCAGGGTAAAGTGGCAGGGCTGGGGGGTGAACAAAATGAACAAAAATAATAAATAAACAAACTTACCTGAATACCTGCCACATCCTCATCGCCACTCTTCTGGCTCCACACGGCACGGACTCCCAGACTGCCCTGTGGGCCTGAGCCCCCTCACTTTGTGCTCCCAGACTGACTGGGAGCCTGTGCCTGCTGTCTCCAAATTCAGCAACATAGCTGATGTGGGAGAAAGCTCAGTGCACAAGTGGGTTTGGCCGTTCTGAGATGGCCCGCCATTCCCACATGTGCACTGACAGCAGTGCCACCACTTCTCCTCCCTGCCTGTCATCCCCCATGGCCCCACCTCCTAGAAAAATAAAATATTAATAAACATGGTTTATTATTGTTTTATTTTTAAAGCTTTGCAGCTGCTGGCAGGGGGCGATGCTCCTCTGCCATAGAGGAGGAGCCGCCACTGCTGAAATGTGACTTAAAGATCTCAACAGTGTGCTCAGGGAAGGATCGCTTACATATGTGTGCCCATTCCGAACTCTACTGAGTCAGGGTGGTTCTTCATTGGAAGGGGTAAGAAGATGGTGAGAGATGTTATACCCAACAAGGACATTTGGGCCCATATTTATACTTTTTTAGCGCCACATGTGCATCATTTGTTGCATCAAAAAGTGGTGCAAATGCGGCGCTAAAAAAGTATAAATTTGGGCCTTGATATTTTTTTACAGATAGCACTTTGTGAATGATGCAAACAATTCAATACATGCCTTCAATCAATATTACTATCAAGGCTGAAGTGTGACAGAGTGCAGTTATGAGGGAACTTTTTTTGATGCCATATGCACTCTCCATGTGTCAGGTAAACTTACCTAGTAGCCAACCCCTAGCAATCCCTAGCAACAAAGTGATGTGCAGTAGCCAACTGCCTGAAAATACATTTTCCTGTGGGTACCTAGGATAGGCGGCGTAAACATCAATGAAGCATCCCCTGACATGAAATATATCTTGCATGTGGATCCATCAGCAGAGGTATATCTATGTGTGAAACATTGTTCCCTGTGGAGAGGTGGCACTCAATTGCACGTAACACCAAAGTGAAGTGAACAAAGAAACAGAATTCCTGTGCCAACCAATGACTTTAAAACTCTGACTCTGACAGGCACACGCTCTGGGGTTGACCAGCCGGTGAGATGCCCATTGTGTCTCTAGTGTCTCTACGAAAGATCCAATGGCTAGAAAGTGGTCAGCTGGCAGTATGTTGGCATGAGCAGGAAAGGCCTGGGAGCAAACTCTGGGCAAAGGGGGATCCTGCTGCCAGTCTGCAACCACGATGAAGATCACATCTGGAGAGAAGTTATATCCTGCCACTGCTGCTTATCTGGTCATACCAAAGAGTGAGTTTACCTTTTCTTTTTCTCCAACAAGTTGTTGTTCTTCAAAACAAAGACACTCACCAACATGTTGAAAAATGTGTTTGAATGTGGCAAGCATGAGTGTGATTGGCTGATCTGTAACGATTTTCACCTAATGATAAGTATAGTAGAGACATAAATCTTATAAAGACAGGAGTTTTGAATGGAATTTTCTAGCTCCATGTTTTCTTTACTCAGTATGAAGTGAATATGTCTGCCTATGTTAAATGTTGTTTGCAGGCACAGCTTTAGCACTGGTAATTTCTGATGTGACAACCTTTTTTGTCAGACCCCTCTCCTATGACTACATCCTCAGATTACCTCACACCTAATTGGCAAAAGTGTCCCATATCTCTCCATAGGCTCTCTCTCACATACATGTAATTTATTTTAAAGCGCTGGTAAAGGTTTGCTTTACTAATCCACTCAGCTATCCACATAAACTACAGATCTGTTCTTTGCAAGAGGCATATTAACTGTCTGCCCTAGGTTATGGCGAGCCAAAACTGCCCTATAGAACTCCATCTCCCTCTCTCTAGCAAGAGCATTGATCACAAGAGTTATCTTGACATTTTTATTGCTGCCTGAAAGCTGGACCACAAGGAACTCAGCATCAGGTGCTTTTAATTCGTAAATTGTTGCCAAACACAGCAAATCCCCACCACCCCGAGGTCAGTGCCCTCCCTTTAGGTCAGCGGCAAGTGTGACCGCACCTGTTACACCTGGTGGTGTGCATGTCTTTAGGGATTTTTGTAAATGTATTTCTGATGTGTGCATTTGCAATGGGTCTGTACTTGGCTTCTGATTTTGTTAAAAATATATATATATATATATATATATATATATATATATATATATATATATATATATATATATATATATATATACACACACACACACACGTTTTAAAAAAAAACTGTTGTAATGCAATCTGAAATATGATTGAAAGATCGGGCAGGATCATTCAAGATGCATTCTTATTTATTCGTTCTTGTAGCAGCGAATGCACACAAGTCTAAATCTTCTTAAATTAGTATAACATTTGTCATGAAGATTCAGATATTCACAACGGAGATTGTTTTAGCAGGAATAAATGTCTAAGTCTGTGTGTTAATTATTAGGATGTTACCACCCCACTGAAATAGAGCTGCATCAGTTTGAGCTAGTCCAATCAGTCATTTTAAGCTGCTGAATCGCTCTGTAAAGCTAAGTATAAATAACCACTTCAGCAACTGAGAGAACCTAAGAAATCAAGGAGACACGACTGGCTAGGGTTGGATCAGTCAGAGTGGCCCATTTATATGGACAGCATACGTTTTAATCTTTATTTGACCGCTGCTGAAATAGAAAATAGACACTGTATTAAAGGTAAACATGCTCTGGAAGTATTAATTATTTTGAGCATAAGGTCGTTTTATATGTTTGAACACGTGATTTTATAGAGTTTATATTTCTTTTGTTATACTTGTATCGATCCCTCTCCTCAAATTGTGCTGTTTATGCACAAAGCCCAGCCACGTGCTTAACAGGGCTAGCAATGTGTTTAATATGCCAGTGCACTAGGCTAAATCACAAACACCCTAATGAGCAGGAGCATGCATCAATGGGCGTGGCTGCACACTGGCTGGCAAGACCGTCCTTGGATGCGATTGGACATGCAAATTACCACCCATCTAGTGAGTAAAGGCTCTTTGTGACTACGTGTACCAGCATGCGCTGGAAAGATCAGAACTGTCAACCAGTGAGCAAGTCCCCTTCTTTTGATTACTTGCAGCAGGCTCCTGCGCATTAGGAAAGGTCGCGATTTGGTTTCTGGACCTCGGATTTGCACCCGAGAGCTATGCTGGACGCTCATCCTGTCTCATGAGACCAGTCTGCACAATAATCCGACCCCCTCAAATAGGTCTCCTCGTCTTCCATGCCGTAATTCCCGTGGGATGCTCTCCCTGGGCTAATAGTAGAAAAGGAAGATATCACATGCCGTTGTACACATCACATAATAAGGCCCACTGAGGTCGAAGTGGCCTAAATCTATGGGGAACGACGTTCCCAAGCTTTTTTAATGTTACCACAACAGTTTGTATAACGTTTGTCAATGAAACACTGGTCCTGCATGATTACTGCCAACTTGGGTTGCTCTAGGCTGAAAGGGAAGAAGGGTCTCTCCTCCACTGGGAGTGGAGAGACGGAAGAGACAGATAAAACAGAAAACAAACCTCTTCTCCTTGGTGCCTGGCTGCTACCTGAAAGAAAAGTGAAGCTGTGCAATTTGTTAATTAGCAATTCTGGAGGATGCTTGGAAGACAGTATAAGCTTTCATCGGTACAATTGTTTTTGGCATCATAGTGACAAAGAGTTATTGTTTTTGGCAGGAACTGTAAGAACTGCCTGTTCTGAAATGAGTCTTTTTAATGGAAACCTATAACAAAGGTTTGCACTACATCCAGTCTGATTTTGCATTACTAAAAATAGAGCTCCAAACTTACTAAGACTCACGTGGTGCTGCGTGAGAATGCATTGTGCTGTGCTATGCCATTTTTGTGCGTCGTGGATGCGCTGTATTTACTATACGGTGCACCATTACATAGGGTCGATAGGTGCGCCATGCAGTGTGACACATGTATGGACATCCAACGCACTGTGCCATAACTTAACTGTTACCTGCATGACGCAAAGCTGACTAGCATGCCCCAAGACACCTTTATGTGCTGCTAGCCAGATTTGCATCACGCAGGAGGCAGCTGCATGGCACAAAAGTTTTAAAAGCCACGTAGCATCAAACAATTGTTATTTCTAACATACCACCATTTTGCAGTCCTGGAAGGAGCGTCAGGAGGGCACCAACCCTGAAGATGAATCTGACATCCAGACCAAAAGGAAAAACAAATTTTGATCACTAAGGTCACTGAAAATGAGCGCCTCTTGTTTATCACCTCCAAATTGCCTTTGGCCAAGAAGGATGCTTTCTGGCAAGCAATAGTAGACAAGACCACCTATATGGCACAAGAAAGGACTGTAGCAGAATGAAAGAAAAGGTGGTATGATTACAAATGTAGGACACAAAAAGAAACTGGCAAGGAACCTAAAGGTTCCAATGAGGACTGGAGGAAGACCGAATGAGAACGAGAGTTGAACCAATTGGTGGAGCAAACTGAGTTGGTTACTGGAGTCAAGGGCCTAGACACTGCTGGCATTGAGGACCAACAAGATGTACAGGGTAAGTGATAACATAATGGATGTGATATATGGGTGTACATTGCTAATATTATTACTTACAAGCACAGGGCCAGATTTACAAAGATGTCACACAATGCAACGCAACAAGAAAACTTGCTGAGCTGTGTGACAGGAAGAGAGCAGGATTGCGCCATATCTACAAAGATATGATGCATTCCTTCACTCTCCCTGGCGCACAAAGCTCAAACTAGTGCTAGCACAGACACCCTTGCTCCATGGTGCAAAGGGGCCTGCCTTTCAAACAGAATTGATTATGAGCAGGAAGGGACATCTTACTGCACCAAAACAATCCTTAATGGCATTTTCCTATTTCTACATGTGCTGCAGACTACAGCACACATAGAACAAGGAAGAGGCAAAAACAAGGAGAAATACACATGTTTCTCCTTGCAATGCCTCTGAGGTGAAGGCATACTATTTTGACAATGTCCCAGATTCACAAGTCTTTGTAAAGCTAGGAGTGCACCAAAATCCATGGGTGGGTAAGTGGGAATGGCCATGCTCCATCCATGGAAGGCCTTCAAATGAAGAGAAAAGCAAAGCATCAATTTGCGCTACCTTGTGTCACTCTGGGTTTATGAAGCCATACATAGCCAAGCTATGTGGCTTTTTCTGGCTTAGCCAATCCCATTTAAAGGCTTGCTTTGGCTTGTGTCACCTTGCATGACGCAAGGGCAATGCAAGCCCTCTGTAAATCTGGCCCGCACTCTTATAACCCTTACATATAAGCACACATAGGGCAACTGTGCAAGATACAGAATTGACACCACATAATAATATAATGCACGTCTTGCAGGTATTCCTGTAACTGTGAATTAACTATTGTGAGTCAAGATGTATGTGTTGATGTGTAGTGCAACATACAGGACAGTTGTGTATGTATCTGTGTAACATACCTACTACATACCACCATGTTACCTGTTAAGCTCACAAATCTGGCTTCACCCAAACATACAGCATCGGTTCTAAATTTGCCAGTAAATGGTCCACAAGCCAACTTGGAGTGGTGCACTTTAGAAAGAGATTGTATCACATGTAATCTATGATACAGGCCACAATCTATATGCCAGTTACCTGTGGTGCATTGTCTACTGCATAGTTACACATCTTACACACCTCCCTCAAATTGCAAGGGTGCTTGTGCTGCAGGCTTGGATGTGTGGGCAGACTGTGTTATACCTTTACAAATGCCATATGTATAAAACATACACAGAGGTCATGATACTATGATCAAAGAGATGGCTTGGCCTATCCGCACTCATGACACAGAGCAGTTCATCACTGTAATATGTGTCATAATGATACAAGTATGTATGTGTTTTAAAGAAGAAACATGGTTGCCATGTTTTGGATCATAATGCTATGGAATTTTCATAGCTAGTAAGTGAGGTAACATGGCCTCTCAATTCACCTCAACAACATTCGCTGTAAATAGAATTCTTAATGTAAAATTACTCTCAAAGTTGTGTAAAATGTCAAAACTGATCCAATCTCACAACTCCTGCATAAAATCAATGTGAAATTTAGCGCTGCACTAGAAGTAACTATGTGGTACTTCCGTTAGCACTATTTACTCATAAATTAGTGAATGGCTATCATCCATCTTGATGCATCTCTGTGATGTGAAGAATGGTAAATGTAGGATATGTTGGGAAATCTTTTCTTCTGGAAATGGTCAGAAATTTGTGGGCGAGGTAAGAATCCAATTATATGTCTCAGTAATAATATTGAAACAAAATATGCCTTTTGATAAGTGATTGCCACACCATGCTATACAAAAGTAAAGGCACCAAGGCTCATATTTATACTTTTTTAGCGCCGCATTTGCGGCTTCTTTTGGTGCAAAAACTGCACATTTTGTAAGTTTGCGCCTTTTTTGCATCGAAAACCGGCGCAAATGCGTTGCTAAAAAAGTATAAATATGGGCCTAAATACGTGGGATACTCTGATAATGTCATCTTTTACTAACATCTGGTGAACATGATTAGAGTAGGGGTCTACTATCAAATAAGTATGTATCAGTCTGTAAGCTACAAGTAATAGATAGGTTTGTCTACCAATGTCCACAGGTAATTAAGACAACAGGTGATATGAAATCCATTTTTTTTTAAATTGATGTTACCAATATTTGTTTTGCAATGTTTAACATGTCTTAACTTTGAACTACATAGCCTTGTCTATGCATACCTAATATGTGTGTCAACATATATGTTGTTGACCTTACATATCAATAATGCTATAGTACAAAATGAGGTTATAAAACCATACCACATGTGCATACTGGTGACTTTGGCCTACACAACAATACTACACAAAAATATTCCCATATTGACATGTTCGTATATATAGTAGAAACATCTCTGTGAATGAAGAAGTGGAACAAATGGCTGTCATAATCAATGTAAGGTGCTCTCCATGGATGAAGATACCATTAACCAACTCCTTGACACTATTGACAATTTTCCTCCTATCTTGGTGATTGAAAAAGATGTTGTTTGGTCTCCAAGTGAGGAAACCTAAACTGTATCCCATATTCCCCATGTCACCAGCAAGGACTCTGTTGACCCCCAAATCAACATTCATTGGAGAGTGGGTAGAGGTCCAGCACATATGGCGGAAGACATCAAGCTGGGGATGGAGACTTTAGCGGGCACTTTTGAAAGAGGTTCCTCAGTCCCAATAAGGGGTTGGCAGAAGCAGTACCAGACAACCATTCTTGGCTCCATGGAATTGATGCCTCCTTAGCTAACATCGCTGGTGTTATGTTGCTGAGAGGCGAACAACAACAGCCTTCAACATCAAGCTCCAGTGATATTGTCAGCCAGCTGGAGACCATCAATTCCTCTATTCATCCTTGGAACAAGGACTTGAGGCCTTAAGTAACTGACTGAAGGCCAAGATGGACTCCTTCATAGCAATAACTAGTGTCCTAAACACCAATGCCATTGCTGTGTTGCTGAACTAGCAAACCCTTGCCAGGAAATGTCATGCAGCCGTTGTGGCATTCACTAATGTTCTTGGGAAATTGGACCATACATCTTCACCCTCTGATGTTTGAGCATTGTAACCATCTAACATCACTCTACAGCCACCTGCAGCACATCAACAACAAGAACAGAAGGCTGACAGTAGGTTGTTATGGGAACGGTGACATTCCGCCTCAGACGGTTGTAGGGAGCTGGCTGAGGTGGAGGTCACATCTATTTCCAGAGCTGAATAAACCAACGATCTTGTTAACAACAGCGTTGGTGCCGTCCTTTACAACATAATTTTGGCAACGAGTTGGAGCCAGTCTCTACTGCGAAGAAATCTGTGTATGGCAACGGAGAAGCACCGTGTAAAGATCGTGTAAACCTGATGTAGGCCTGAGTCTCCGCTGGGCCAGATGCTGCCGTCTTACAAACATCGTGTAAGCGCAAGCCCAGGTGCTATTGCTTGACAACACTACAAATTACGGCTACGTGGTTAGTGGCAGGGTATTTCAGGTGCGAGTACCCGTATAGCATTTACCGAAGCAGGTCAAGGCGGATATTTCATGTCAATACCAGGTTGTATATATCAGGATGTGTGTGGAAGTTAGTTACGGTGCGAGCCTTCGCATTTCAGTGGCCTTCAGTTATGGGCACACGCAGCGCAAACTGAAACACGAGTGGAACACGTGTAGCGCACAACAAGCAGAAGCGCGTGGGAGCGCGATATCACCTTTAATCATCCCATAGTTCTGCTCTTCAAATACTCTACACAAGTGGAACGCGTGTGGTGCACTGTGAGCAGAAGTGTGTGGGAGCACGGCATCATCTTGAGTAATCTTGCTGTTTTGCTCCTCAGATCTTCTTCTGGAACTTCGCAGCAGGATAGAGAACTGCTTCCGGGTACGCAGTGATTAGAGGAAGAGTCCTTTTGGAGTGCATATCGGAGCAATTAAGATTGGCTGTCATTGGTCATACTGGAACTGGAACCGATACGGAGTCGACGGAGCAATTAAGATTGGCTGTCATTGGTTATACTGGAACTGGAACTGATACGGAGTCGATGTAACGTGTCGTTGTACACTTTACTTGTTTTTTTTTATTTAAATTTTACACTCTTCAGTGATAATTATCTAGAGGCGATAGATGGGCATCATTTTTCACATGATCGAAAAAAAGCTATTTTACTGAATGCTTTCGGTAAGGAAGGGCAACACATTTTTAAGTATCTACCTGCTTTACCCATTCAGGAGGATCAACCTGATGTTTATGTTTATACTGACGCATGTAAAAAATTGGAAATCCGTTTTGCAATGGGTCGCAATATAGTAATAAGGCATCATAAGTTCTATACCCAGCCACAACGTCCAGGAGAGTCGATTGATGATTTTGTTACCAGGTTGAGTGAGTTATCATTAAAATGTCAGTTTGGTTCGATGACTGAGGAGATGATACGCGACCAACTAACTGTACAGTGCAATAGTCGCAAAATACAAGAGATGTTGTGGGCTGCGAAGAATCCTACGTTGCGAGATGCCATTGAGATTGCTAAAGTTATAGAGGAATCTGAGTACTGCATGAGAGTGTTGGATAAGAGAGAGGAAAAGACAGGTGTGACAGTTATTGGACAGCATGCTGATGGAGAGAGTGTTAGTAGCAAATCTGGGACAAGTGTGTATAAAGATAGTAAAAGTGATCAGAATGTGAGGTTAACCAGTAGGGTGTGCAACAATTGTGGCTGCTACAGTCACAGTATGGGAGCGAGAAACTGCTTCACGAAAGGAAAGGAATGTAGGAAGTGTAGGCAAAACGGACATTTTGCTAGGAGACAAAGACCAACAGCTGAGTTTCTTGTAAAAGGGTAACAGATTTGTCTAATGGTCGACTCCGGGTCTTTATATAACATCATACCAAAGGTATTGTTCATGACTAGCTGGCCTGATGTCAGGCTATTGCCGAAAGACATTAACCAGGGTGGTTACCAGGGTGAGGAAATCTAAATCATAGGGTATATGGTTGCTGACATCACATTTGGAGAAAGGATCGTTAAGGGCAAGGTATATGTAGCGGAGGCAGGTCCGCCGATTCTGGGGTGGGCCAATCAATATGATTTACATATTGTTATAAATCTGCGTGCTCAAAATCCTGCTATGGTGGTACAGGAAGTAACAGTAGAGGACATTATTAGAGGTGCTGATAAGGTGTTTCGTGACGAAATGGGTGAGCTCAAAGGTTATTTGCACGAAATCAAGTTGAAACAAGGGACGATGCCAATTCAGGATAGGGTTAGAAGGGTACCTATTATGGTTAGAGAGGAGGTCAACACGTTGTTGCGAGACATGTTGAAAAGTGGGATAATCGAGCCAATTGAGACATCAGATTGGATATCTCCAGTAGTTATCACTCGTAAGGCTGATAACAAGTTGAGGTTTTGTGTGGACTTAAGGAGTCTTAATCAATGTGTGGTTGCGGACAATTTTCCACTCCCCAACATAAATGAACTTTTGACTCTATTGAACGGTGGAAAAATTTTCACGAAGTTGGATTTGAAACACACATATCACCAGGTCAAGTTGCATAATGATTCCAAACCTTTCACAGCATTCATAACCATGGAGGGCCCGTTCCAAATTACCAGATTGCCTTTTGGCAGAGAGTAATGACTGATGTCTTCAGAGATTTGGAAAATATCATTTATTTCCAGGATGATATTTTGATTTTTGGGGACATGGTGGAGAATCACAACTTCATTTTGAAGCAGGCGTTGGACAGAATTTCTAACTCTGGTCTGACACTGAGGAAGGAGAAATGTGTGTTTTTAGTTCAACAGATAGAATATCTTGGGCATACTCTGTCAGCGGAAGGCATTAAACCTAAGAATAACCTGTTAGATGCGATTAAACTTGCTCCACCATCTCAGGACAAAGATCAACGGAGGTCCTTTTTAGGAAGGATTCAGTATTACTCTAAATTTGTGAAGAACTTTGCCTCTAAGACAAAGAATCTTAAAGTTTTGTTGAGAAAGGGCGTAAGATTCCTGTGGTCAGGCATGCAACAAGAGTGTTTTGAGGACATTAAAGAGGAAGTGTGTGGTGCTGGCATACTAACCCCATTTGATACAGGAAGGAGATCTGTAATCAGTGGATGCGAGTGCATGTGGCATAGGAGCTCGGTTTGCCCAGATTCATCCTACAGATGAAAAAACAGTTGCAATTGCTTCGCGTTCCCTAACGATTACAGAGCGCAATTATTCTGTTATCGAGAGGGAAGTGTTAGCTGCAGCATGGGGTATGGAGTACTTTAGAGTTTATATATGGGGAACCTGTGTGACGTTACGTTCTGACCACAAACCGTTGATGAAAATCTTATCTTTGGGTGGGGCTGGCAAGGGTTCTGCAAGACTAGCCCGGTTAGCGGCAAGGCTGCAAGATTATAATTATGTTCCAGAATACATACCTGGTTGGAAGTATGTTCCAGCAGATTGCCTATCACGTCTACCTTTGGATTGGAAGTCAGTTGATGAAGAGGCTGTGTTAAGGTATTAGAGAGAAGGAGCGGTTGCAAGTGTTTGTGGTGTGGTTCACTGGACCTTGAGTGCTGTGAGCAAAGAGGAGTGGGATGATGCGATGTCACATGATGAAGTGTTGAAAGGTGTAGTCAAGATGATTGTGGAAGGGGGAAGGAGAGAGAGTACGTTACCTAGAGCACTTAGGCCATTTGGGAAGGTGTTGGATGAGTTGTCTATTTTGGGCAACAGTGTTTTGGTACTGGGCGAAATTTTGATAATGCCGGTGGGCGTCAGGAAAAAATTATTCGACATTGCTCACAAAGGTCATCTCGGACAGCCAATGTCCAAGACACACCTTAGAGCTGAGTTTTGGTGGCCAGGAATGGACTATGATGTAGTAAACTGGGTAGAAAGGTGTTCTGAGTGCATTGAAAGTGAGAAAAGGTTGAAGGTGGGTAAGCAAACCTTGTGTAGGACAATGCGGGATCCAGGTATAGCATGGCACAGTCTGTGGCGACTTTATCGGTCCGATTGCAGGTGTGAATTACAATCAGAGATTTGCTTTTGTTTTGGTTGATGTCAATACCAAGTGGTTGGTCGTGAAGTTTATGGAGGAAGTGATGACTGTATCCACAATAAGGATCTTGTCTGAAATTTTTGGTGAGGAAGGTTATCCAGACTGTCTCATCACTGACAATGGTACTCAACTTACGTCGCATTGGATGAGACAACTTTTAAGTGAGTGTGGTGTGAAGCATTCACAATGCCAAAGGGAATGGTGCTGTGGAAAGAGCTAACAGAATGGTTAAGAGAGCCATTTAATTGGCCTTGGCGAATAGACTAAGTGTGGGAAAGGTTGTGAGTGATATGGTGTGGGCGTATCGGACTACAGAGAATAGCACACTGTCTTCACCTTTTGAGTTGATGCTTGGCCGAAAGCCTAGTACTAAGCTAACACCGTTTCAGTTGAAAGCTTTATTGGGAGGGGATGGGAGTGTGCAGGAATGTCAAGAGGGGACAGGGAAACACAATAACAAGATTGTGCCAGGTGATTGGGTAAAAGTAAAATCTGGACGAAGTACTGGAGGGTTAAACAAGTTTTCGAGGACCTTTTCAAGTTAAGGAAATTGGTAAATGGCATGTTGTGTTGGAAAATGGTGAAAGGTGGAATTTTAGAAGGGTAGCTAGATTTGGTATGCAGGGCACTAGGTACGGTACTCAGAGAAATGTGATGAGTTGGTGATGGTTGGGGATGAAGGAGTGGTTTCAGGCTATCAGAGTTCTAGAAAAGAGGTTGTGTCAGCCTCTCAAACATCTGATGTTGAGAACTCTCGATCCATCGCTGGAGCTCCTCTTAATTTGGATAAGAATGTGATTTCAGCCCCTTGGAGTTCTGAAGGTGAAGTTGTGTCAGCTTCTCAAACATCTGAAGTTGAATCTCCTCAGATCATTTCTAGGGCTATTCAGAACCTGGATGAGGGTTGTTTGCCAGCAAGGGGGCAGAGACAAAGGCGTCCTCCCTTGTATTTATGTGATTATGGAGAATAGTTGTATTTATAGTTTATGTGGAATTTTAATCTAACCTTGTCAAGTTTAGTATAATTTGTTGTACCTTTAGTGTTAAGAACTTTGTGGGTGTGCGGGTTATTGTATGAAGGAGGAGGATATGTTATAATGTGTTGTGCCTTTAGGAATAGAACCTTAGTTGGTTGTTATGGGAACGGTGACTTTCCGCCTCAGACAGTTGTAGGGAGCTGTCTGAGGTGGAGGTCACATCTATTTCCAGAGCTGAATAAACCAACTATCTTGTTAACAACAGCGTCGGTGCCGTCCTTTACAACAGTTCCCAAGCTAGAGACCTAGGATTTCCTGTTGAACATTAGTGAGTGATTTCTGCACAGCTATATATTTTGTCATGTGTTTGACATCACGCCACCTTCTTTCAGAACTATGGTATTGTTAAATTGGTGACATGCGTTTGATGTAGGTCGTCTGTTCTTGTCATGTAGCGTCCATTTTGGCAAATGGTAATGCTCTGTAGTACACTATTAAGTTAGCTACCTCTACATTTATGAGCTTTTTTCTTTAGCACCATTGAATAACTTGCATGTTGTTTGACTTTCCTCCTCTACAACAATCTTTCATAAACCTATGTTCCCCATGAACAAATGAGAGTTACTTTAACAGCGTTGAAATAGTAAAAATTTCCAAACAAAACAAGAGAGTTTGTATCTAAGTATAGTTATGTAACTTGCTATTTTAGATAGAATGACATGATGCTGTGCTACGTTAACAGGATGGGCACTCAGTACTCTACCATAGTACCCATGTTTAAGCCACATGAAACAATATTGTACACATTTGTCAGGTATAGGTGTCACTTCTAACTCAGGTACAGCTTCAGGAAGAAACATACACATGAGAACATTTATAAGGTACACAACATAAATATGTAGCAAATCACTTATTTATGGAGACTTTAAAGTCTTATTCACTAACCTGTGTACTGACTGCATACATAGAGGGCAGTATTTTCCAGCTTCTAGACAGAAAAATGTAAAGATCCATTACTAGCAAGGACACATATAGACTATTTCAAATAAGCCAACACAAATCGAAGAGGCCTTGAATTATGTTGTGTCAGTGTGACCTTGTTTCTTCCGCACAAGCCAAAGGAAGGAAAATATGTATTCACAAGGCCCATTTCACTTGAGGTTACCAGTCTGTGCTGCGAGTCAGCCGTTGAGAGCTTTTCAATAACTTACAGTTTTTGGCCAAGTGGTGTAGCATTATGTAACATTGCTACCTGTGATCACTCCATGGAGTTTGCATGGACCTTCAGAATATATGTCCAAAGTCAATGTGATAATATGATCATAGTGCAATGGTGTACCATATTTTAAGCGAGAATGTGCCATGATATTCACAACGTGCCCAACTATGGCCCCATAATTCCAGGACTGATTAATTTCTGTGACATGTGTGTATGTTTGGTCAACACACAGAGAGTAATGACTGATTGCATTATTATTGCATTTACATATTTTTACCTAATATGTTGGAACAGGAATCAATCTCTCCTGGACTAGCATAGACCATTTTAGTACATTTACACCACTGACAAATACCAACAGTGAATGTTGGTTTTACCACTAGCCAACTTACACTGTATCATTGCCATTACAATGTAAAAATGGTAACTATCTAACATTATAATTGAAAGTTGTCTACTCTACCGGTCACACTGTCCAGCTGAGTAACCTGATTATTGTGGCTGTGTTGTCTTAACAGTCTATGCAATATTTGCATGTGTCCAATGTATCAGTAGATTTGTTTTAATAGCCATGTCTACACATCATGTTGAGTATGTATATTACTGGTGGACTAGCAATTTGAAGTTTAAAAAATAACTTCCCTTAACACCAAATGATATCTAGAATGTGTTGCTTACAACATAAAGATGTGAAACAATCAATTAAAGAAGTAAACAGTTATTAAAAACACATAATACTAAAATAGCCCTGACTACCACTAACACTACTCCTATGTATTCGAATAAAATTCTACTCTACTTATTCAGAGACTACAAACTACACAATAGAACATCCAAATCATCAACCCTCAAACCCCTTGACATGCAACAACACACAGAACACCAACAAATACTAAAACCTACACATATATTATGTAAGCATCAATTACTGAACATAAACCTTTTTTATTTTTACTCCTATACGTATAATATACCCCCTCCACTAACTACATTAGCTTTTAAGCAATATATAAAAACCTTATACTACATAAAACCAACACTACACTAAAACTACATCTCTAAACATAGTAAGCCTAACTAGTAGTAGTAGAGTCTTTATAAAAAAACATATAGCATTCTATATATTTCCCAAAGATAAAATGTAAATAAAGAACCAAAATAGACAAGCCTAATCACATCAAAGACTTACCATAATTGAGGGACCGTTTTGAAAATCTATGTCTCCCATAGTACACATTTTAAAGTATGTGAGACTTACAAGCATGAATAATGTGAATACATAATAAATTCAGCAATAAATAAAAAGGGGTCAGATACAGGTGGAAGTTTTACCCCATTACTTTTGATTCAGGGACCTGAACAACTTCTCTAAATGTATCAGCGTCAGCAATGGACTGAAGTGTGACTTCTGTGCACCAACAGATATTTACATCTAACTCACCATGCATGTAACAAATATCTAGATAAAGCTAAAACGGGCCATACAGTGGTATCACTTCTAAGGATTTGTATTGCAAGCCTCAACTGGCTTGATGCCAGTGAATGCAGATTGATATGCGTCAAGATTTCCCATTCTTTGTGTATCTAGGGCAAAAAAATAGAATAAATTCTTCTGTTTCTTGGCTATCTTGACAGAATGGACATAAGGAGGAAGTGTTTAGGCTATCCATCCACAGCAGAAGCTGTTAAGCGGCAGGATACCATATCTAAATTGCAAGTAAAGGAACTTGGCTTGAGGAGGTTCAATCTGGCTCATAAGATCCTCATAGTGCAAACTATCTTTGAAATCCATGAACCTACATTTTAAGTCTACCCTGATTCAACCGGGAGTCACATATATCAATCCAATATCTCTTCTTAAGGGGCACCAGGGAGTTTTTATTGATGCTATGGGGATTGGTCCACAGTTCACACGTCAAGAGTAGTTAACAACTAAAGGATACTACCTTTACGGTTAAGTGCCATTACTTACATGACAGTGAGTCCACAAAAACAACATATCCATGCTTTTTTTTAAAATCCCACACAGTTCCATAATATTATTACAAACCTAAATAACTGATCAATTGTGCCTGTGTTTGCCTGAACCCAGCCTGAAGGGGCGAGAGCATCTCGTTTCCTTGATCCAATCCAGTAGGCTTCCCAGCAAATGTCCGGAGAACAAATTTTGAGTTATGTCTATAAGGCTAATAGGCCTATAGTTTGCAGTATCACTTTTTTCTCCTTTTTTGTACACTGGGACCACCTCAGCTCCTAACTATGAATCAGGAATCTGTTCTCCTTTTAGAATAGCACTGAAACATTGATTGAGGATAATGTTCCATACTCCCCTTTTGGGGAGGTACAGGTCATACAGAATTTTATCTAGACCAGGCCCCTTACCACTTTGTAATATAGAGAGGGCTAACTTGGTTTTCTCTAAACTAAAAGCAGTAGATTCTACTTTCCCTAGCACCCTGTGAGCGCCAGGACCTAATAATTCAACTTGCCCCATATGTGATAGTCTTCTTTGATGGTTTGTCCCCTGATGCCCTTTTCCACAATATGCCAGAACAGTTTACTGTTCTTAGTTGTAAATGCTGTGAGTAGATCTCTCCATTGTCATTCCTCCCATTCCCTCTTGGCTTCTTTTTGAGCTTTGATATAAAGCTTCCTTTTATAGGCCACTATAATCTTGCATACTGATTTCAGTTCTCCCATCAATTCTTCCCTTGCTACCTTATAAGATTGATTGAACCATGAATTGTTTGAGTATTTAGCCTTGCTCTTCACTTCTTTATAAAAGAAAGGGTTAATGTTTTCCATTAGCTTACAGTAGATATTTACAGTATACTGTATCTCGCCCTTTTGGTTTCTTAGCTCTATGAGTCCATGTGCCACTTTTTCAAATATCGCGACCATAACATCTTTACTCCCCTCAATCTTGGGCCATTTGATCCTTCCTCTATTGTTAGTTGTACCTATGGGGTGTGTTACCACACTCACTGGGTTGGTTTTGGGGTCAATAAACAAGCGATCTAAGGACCATATGTATACTTTTTGTAACGCCGCATTTGCATCACTTTTTAATGCAAAAGTGGCCCAAACTTACAAAATACAATTGTATTTTGTAAGTTTGCGCCACTTTTGCATCAAAAGATTACGCAAATGCAGCGCTAAAAAAGTATAAATATGGGCCTAAATCTACAACTAGAGTGTTATGATCACTATCATGCTTATCAAATATCTTCATATCACTCATGTATTGCCACAGTAGAAGATAGAAGAGGATGTAATCAATTCCTGAGTGACAGTTGGCCCTCTTAAACGTGTGCTTTAACTGCTTATCTGAATTTGAGCACTCAGTACAAGCTTGCAAGCCATGTTTAAGTGTTAATGAGCGTAACTATATATTGGTCATACAATGCAACATTCTAGCACAATATTCCTGTTCATCATGGTATGTTTACACATGGATTCATCACTGCAATGCCATGGACACTTAAATATCACTTAATTGTAATGCTTGCCTACATTTAATTTCAAGGGACATAACACTTAACAATCTTGGTTGACTCTATTGAGGGGACCTACACTGCTATACCATTAATGCTATGCATCTACACATATATCTGATCATACATATTGCATGCTAAATGCATTATGCATGTGTGTGGGTTATAGTCACCCAGGCCACATACAATTTCCTGAAGGTCAACCAACATTTGAGGCATCCAGTGCCATCCTTATGGCAGTGGATGCCTCAAATGGACCACTCATAAATACACCAAATAAAGTGTACTTCGTTGCTAGATAACAGAAATGATCACTATTTAAACATCTGTGCACCTGTGCACATGCTTACTCTGTACAGCCTTGCACCAACATTGCCACACTTGCTTCATAGTGCAAGTGTGTCTGTATTACTGGACAGTATTGTTTTATATCAGGAAGTGATATCTTTCCGCACAGGATCAACCCCTACAGGCAAGTTACTCTTTCTGTTTGAGTTGCAAAAATGTAGACACATGAAAAGAAGACATAATGAGTAGTAAATCAGTTAAGTCTTTTCAAGTGAACCTGGCGTCTTTTAGAAGTACTGGACCATATTTTGAGAAAAGTTATGCAACACAGCAATACAAGGTGTTGCGCAGCATATCACCATAGGGAGAGTGCAGTAGCGTACCATAGCTACTGAAAAAGAGCATATTTCTGCTCTGTCCCTGCCCTGGCATACTGAGTGCAGCGTAGCACCAATGCAGTCACTCTTTCACCATGGTGCAAGGGTGTGTGCATCACAGAGATGATTTTTGTGGGGAAGAAAAGGACACCTTCCTGCACCAAAAAACGTTCTGAGGAATATTCCAATGTCTAAGTGTGGTGCAGAATGTAGCACAAATAGAAAGAGGAAGTTATCATGAGATTTTAACATATTTCTCCTTGTTAAGCGTCACCTGGGATCACATAGCATTCTGGCATATTCCCAGGTTTAATAGGCTTAGAAAATCTGTGAATGTGGCAAAACCATTAGTGGAAGTTTTGAAAAACCAAAAGCTCCACCCATCTTCCCAGTGCAGTTTAATGCAAGGCTGTGACTAGAGCCTTGCATGCAGCACACTTAGAAAGAGGAAACAACTGAAACAAATAGTGTTTTTTTTCCTTATTGTGCCTCTTTTGAGAAGGCATATATTTTGACAAATTCCTAGTTGTACAGCTCTTAGTACATTTGTGAATGTGTCAAAACACATGAGTTAATACATGGGAACACCCACTCTCTATCCTAGAAATGGCTTCCCAGCCCAGAGTACCTGAAGACAGCAACGGCCATATTTATACTTTTTGATGCAAAACTGCGCTAACGCAGTTTTGCGTCAAATAATTTAACACGGGCTAACGCCATTTCTTACCTTTACCTGTGCATCAAATTTATACTTTGATGATAATAAGTGAAATACAGAATTCTGACATGCCATGTTTAAGCTTTCACACTACTATTCTCATAAGTGAATTGGGACTTATCTATAAAAATAGACAGCGGATAACCAATTTTCATTGTTCGCTATTTCGGTGCCAGGTGTTAAGGCGCAACACGTTAAATTCAACATTCCAGTGTATATTTTGCACACCCTTTGGAGTGTTAAAATGAGATGTCTCACACTGTTTGCACCAGACGGCTCTTCCAGCGGCAGGCTTGTGTTAAGATTCATACCTGACGCCCAGGAGTGTAGAGATGCAAAGAGTAATTTTTTTTACGCTAACCATTGTGCCACGTCATAAAGCAAAATTACGTTAACGCAGGGAAAATTATTCTAATCTGGTTCGCGAAGCGGAACACGTCGCAAACTGGATATGTGCCAAATTTCCAACACAATAGCGTCAAAAAGCGGCGCAAACACAGCAAACAGTGCTAAGGAGTCCCAAAATGGATCCCAGAAGCCAGGAGAGACCCCAGGGAGACCTCAATCTACCAGGAACCAGCCAGGAGGACACAGACAAGACCGAGGGGATAGACAAGAAGAAAAGGAAGTGTTGTTTCAGTGCAGAGGAGCATGAAATACTGGTCAGAGAGGTGACGGAGCACCAGCATCAACTTTTCATTACCTCTAAATTGCCAAATGAGAGGAGAGAGGCAATTTGGCAACAAATTGTTGACAAGATAATTAGTGTGGCAGAGGTCAGGAGAACTGTCACTGAGTGCTAGAAATGCTGGCAAGACTGCAAGGGCAGGACAAAGGAGAAAATGGCAAGGAACAGGAAGGCAGCACTGCAGACTGGAGGTGGGAGTCCAGCACTGCAGGAGGCCCTGGACGAGGAGGAGGAGATGGTTGCAGCGGTCATCCCGGAGGAGAAAATCACAGGAATTGCAGGACATTGCAGACTACCAGGAAACAACACATATGCAGGGTAAGTTGCATGGGGGACCAAAATGCCTAAATGTTAATTGCAAGCAGGGGGAGGTACATACCTACTACACAATGCATCAGAGCCATGGAAATCAGGCAGTGGAAAAGGCAAAGGGACACGGCACAGGTGCATGGGCTGTGCAGGGGCATCCAGGGGCACAGCACAACACAACACCAACAACCTTTGCATGGGGGTACACCACCATGCCAAGGCTGCTGGAAAGGCAGACCCAGTCCAGGAGGGTAGTCTAGAATGCAAAACGGGCTGCTGTCACAGGGTAGCTGGTATTGTCAGAATGTGAACTATGGGACAATGCCCAATCTCAGGCCATTGCCTCAAGCGGCATTTACCATTGATGACATTTGCCACCACTACCTGTGCTGTGTGTGCTGGTCAATTAGGAAATGGTAGTTAGGTGCCCATGGAGCAAACACACTCAAAATGAGGGTTCAGGATGAGTACGTGATCGATTCCCTTCAATTCCTAAACAACTGTAACTCCTGTTGAATGCTCATGTCTATAGGCTCAATAAACATCAGGTATTGTCACTTACATTAGGAAGTACACAGCAGTAATGTCATACCCATGCTGCCCATTCCAGGGTCTACCCCGTGCCTGTGTTACAATAGCTGCAATGCCACCTTGCAACATCTCAACTGTCATACTGCTAAGACAACAGCATTGAGGGGGAGGACATATGTGTGTAGCTAGCGAAACACACCTGCACAGTCATAAGAGGAAATGGAACTCTGCCAGGCCCATCAGTGCAATGCAATGTAGCACACATTCGCAAACATCAACATGACACAATACCAATGCTGACACCTGTATCGTGTCATGCCAATGCAATACATGGTATGTGATAGGTTTCAGCAACGGTTAGGTGTATGTGAAATGTCATAGACTGGGTCAGGCCCATATCATTTTGTTTTGTGCAAGTGGCATCAGAACACCAACAGGCATTGCAAGGCCTCACCATGCTAATGGTAGTAGAGGGAGGGTTGAGTAGGACAAGAAGGTGGCAAGACACAATTTGGACTGAACCTACACCTAGAGGATGTGACGCAGACAATTCCCAAAACTGCCTACACTACATGTGACATGCAGGTGGGGCATAGGCCTGTGAGAATGCAAATATTAATGACAGGAACAATGAACAGGAACCCAGATTACAATGTTCCACAACTAGGAAGTCAGTGATGTCACATTACAACTGCCACAACACAGACACACTAATTGTACAATATCTCATTGCAGAGGATGACGGCTGTCCTGTGGATATGCCTGTCCTGGACTACCCTGATGAATAGCTGAGAACCATTAGCCAGCAAACCCCCCAAGATGTCCTGGGAACCCTCCAGACCCCACCTTCAGTTGCAAGGAGGAGCACAGATGTAGCAGCTATTCCAGAGGAACCACCCTAATAGTACGACCTGCCAGCTCAAACACAGCTGAGGACTCTGATGACACTGGGAATACCTTTGAGAGGACAGTTGTGGGAGTACAGCGGGAGATGGCCAAGGAGGTGCGGGTGAGGATGCAAAATATGGCAGCCAGCCTTCAGGATGCTCATGTGCATGATGACATCCGCAGAACAGTCAGCAGCCATGCAAGTCCAACAATCACTACTGCAAGGACTACAACAGTGTGTGAGGGACTTCACCACTGCAGTGAGGAAGTTGCCACAACACCAGGCCTCCCAAACTTTTCACTGCATGCATGGCAACAATCATGACTCCCTCAGGGCCGACCTGGCTGCCTACCACAGGGATGTTGCTGCTATACTTAATAACCAGCAGCTCCTCCTTGTTGCATTAATGCCCTTAATAGTTCCTCAGTTGGCAACAACCTGGAATTCAGAGTCCACTTCTCCAAACACTGAAGTGTGTGTTGCCCCCTCAAACCCACCACCACCAAGGGCAGAGGAGACGACACACACATCAGAAGTTGAAGACGTGGAACAGATCACCTTCACCCGTAGGAATACGTGGTAGCACAGGCCCATGCCACATGGGCACTGTTTTTCCTGTGTCCTGTGCTTGACAACATGCCAGTCTTGCTACAGTTGGTAACATGCACTGTTCTCCAACACATTGTTTACCTTACCACTATGGACTGCAATTGTCTCTCACTGCCCAATTGGCAATTCATGTTCCTCTGCACTGCAATGACACTCATCACAGCATATCCAATGACATGTCCCTCAACATTGCACTTGTGTTGCGTCACAATAGAATGCGTCACACCCATGGACTTACAAACCTGGATCATGTAAATATTGCAATACGGCACTTTAAAATAAACAGCACCTTCACAACCACTTTGTCTCTGTGTATTGTGACACATCTACTGTGCATGAGTTTTGTAATGCATGTAATATGTCAATGGCCACAGAATGCCAATACAATAGCGTTGAAAGAATGTCGGCTGATAACTATGCACAAGGGTCCGGACTTTACAATCATCTGTGCTGCTTGTGGCTCGTTTCTGAAGTTAAAGCACCACAAACAGTATAATGCTTGTAAACATTGTATATGTCAGGCCCTAGGTATCTACAAGATGAAACTCGATGCTGCCCACATCCCCTACAAGAGAATCATTGTGTATGTGACATATGACTCTAAACTTAAATCACACAACCACAACAGGAATGGATGTGTAAGAGTGTTTGGACAATAACATCACCTGGGAGTACAATGAGGAAATTCATAGGTCTGATTTATGTATACTGAACTTCATAAGATTATGACACCACTCAGTTTATCAGGGTTCACATGAACATCAGGCTGCAGGCAGACGTCCCACGGTGCCCAAGATTCCAGCACAGGACCCAAACGATGACAGCTTTAAAATCACACCTACCTCTCCAATACATGGGAACCATAGTCACTTTGAGTGGTGGGTTAAATGGATGGCAGATGCATAGACATGTAGCTTTGTTGTAGCTACAAATGTGACAGCTCATTTGGAAGTGGGAATAAACATGTCAAGAATGGGATGTGGATGCAGGATGGAATACACAGGTAAACACACATTTGCCACTGTACACTCATGCAAAGGCCCAGATCCCCAATCATATGACACATACCGTAAAGGAGTACCTAAAATGTTATTACATATGTATGAAAGAAAACTTAAACTATGTCACACACCTATACTAACCTAACCTATCCTAACTATACATTAGCCACAACTGGCCCTAGCTACCCTATGCTAAACTTACTTACCACATGTAACTAAACACTCTAAACATCAACCCACCACCCCCCCTTATATGACGGGACACGTGTAGGACAACATATACTACCCTAAACAGATACTAACTAATGCTAAACAAATATATTTTGTTTTGTATTTTTTTTTGTTTTTTTTACTGGAATACACATAAACCCCAACATCAACGTCCACCCACAAACTAACATGTAATAATATAACTTCCCCCACCCCCAACCCACTTATCCTATCTAAACTAATAGCCTACTCTAACCTATCACTAATACCCCTCAACCCACTAAAAAACAGTATAAGGAAAGAGGATGGAGGGGACGGAATTAGGGGTGAGGCAAAACCTCAGAGGTTTGCTCTCAGAGTTTTTTTAATAGACTTGAGTCTTCTGCTGTTGCGGTCCACCTCTTGCTGGAACTCTAACTACGTGTGGGTGTATTGTACTGGGAGAAACCTAGGCGCTCTGGGTAGCGAGGTGAATATCAACGAAGAATGTCGAATCTCGAAATGGTGCACTCTTGAAAGACCACACCCAAAAGGTCTTGATAGATGCTAAAAGCACTGTTGCAAATGTAAAGTACAAGAGGCACTCATTATAACATGAAAAATAATAGTACTCATAAGTCAGTATACATAGGTAATGTTTTGTCATATATTTCTGAAAATTAATAGGATTATTTCCAACATAATCCCAATTACAGTATCACTATCCAAATCCAAATAGTAGAATTAATTGATCTGTTGTTCCAAGATTGCTATGATCCAAAGTTCAAGTCCAGATTTCTCTAATCAAAGTTCAATCATATTCTTCAAAAGATGATATAGCTTATTATTTATACTTTAGCAGCTGCATCCAAATTGATAGCCAGTCCAGATTTTCTCAAATCAAGGTTCAATCATATTCTTCAAAGGATGATATAGCTTATTATTTAAATTTTAGCAGCTGCATCCAAATTGATAGCCAACACGTGTTTCGTCTGGGAGTTTCCCAATGACTTCATCAGGACTGTAAATTATATAGGTACCTATTATTATATGTGTATCCATATTTCCTAATTAAAAAGGAGAGACCTCCACCAGTGTATGGACATGAAAAAATATATGAGAAAATGTAAAAAGGGGTGAAGAGAATATATGAAAGGAATATAAAAATTAATGGAAAAGTTGTGGAATAAAATGTGAACACAATGGTGGGATGCAGACATATGTTAGTTCTCAGTGCACCTTAATTCCCAAAATGTGAGAATATCATACCCTTAGGTATCAAACATCATATATTATTATTAGATACTATGTCACCCATTCTTGAGTGAAAGGAGAACATGGTGTTAGGATATAAGAATTAGTGAATAAGTATAAAAAATATGAAACTTACTTAAATCGCTCTTATTTACTGAATATGAGCTGACCCCGTACCCTAGTGATGTCCCTTGCTACTAAAAAACACGTGCAAATGAGCCATGCTCTTACGTAAACATATATGTAGATGCGTCCTATATCATAAGTATTCCTTACAAGCGAATCCCAGAATAATTCCGTTAAGCAACTTATCTGCTATGTAAAAAAAAAAAATTAAGAGCATGGCTCATTTGCATGTGTTTTTTAGTAGCAGGGGACATCACTAGGGTACGGGGTCAGCTCATATTCAGTCAATAAGAGCGATTTAAGTAAGTTTAATTTTTTTGATACTTATTCACTAATTCTTATATCCTAACACATGTTCACCTTTCACTCAAGAATGGGTGACATAGTATCTAATAATAATATATGATGTTTGATACCTAAGGGTATGATATTCTCACATTTTGGCAATTAAGGTGCACTGAGAACTAACATATGTCTGCATCCCACCATTGTGTTCACATTTTATTCCACAACTTTTCCATAAATTTTTATATTCCTTTCATATATTTTCTTCACCCCTTTTTACATTTTCTCATATATTTTTTTATGTCCATACACTGGTGGAGGTCTCTCCTTTTTAATGAGGTAATATGGATACACATATAATAATAGATACCTATATAATTTACAGCCCTGATGAAGTCATTGGGAAACTCCCGGACGAAACACGTGTTGGCTATCAATTTGGATGCGGCTGCTAAAATTTAAATAATGAGCTATATCATCCTTTGAAGAATATGATTGAACCTTGATTTGAGAAAATCTGGACTGGCTATCAATTTGGATGCGGCTGCTAAAGTTTAAATAATAAGCTATATCATCTTTTGAAGAATATGATTGAACTTTGATTAGAGAAATCTGGACTTGGACTTTGGATCATAGCAATCTTGGAACAACAGATCAATTAATTCTACTATTTGGATTTGGACAGTGATACTGTAATTGGGGATTATGTTGGAAATAATCCTATTAATTTTCAGAAATATATGACAAAACATTACCTATGTATACTGACTTATGAGTACTATTATTTTTCATGTTATAATGAGTGCCTCTTGTACGTTACACCTCTTGCTAGAGACTGTCCATTTGCCTTATGATTCTACGCATGTCCTTTTGTAGCTGGTGCAATGCAGCCATGCCCATACAACCTGCTGTGGTAGTTTGTGTCTCAGTGGATGTTGCAACTGCAGGTGCTAGTGCCGTGGTTGGAGGTGGTGACATAGATGTGTCTTGTGCTGCTGATGTTGAGGGTGCAGCAGGTGTGTCAGAGATACTGGTGCCCACTGTGTCTGCAGTCGGGGTGGTGGCGGCACCTATTGTGGCCAATGCTGGGCCACCTTGGCTAAAAGTCTGCCATGCTCCTGTGGCTCTTTCTCGACGATAGCATCTTGACATCGTGCGATACCCACCCTCCACATTGAGGATGTGCCTGCATCGCACTGCCCACCTCTGAAACTCTCAAATTTCTTGGACATTCATGTTGGCAGCTGTTAAAAAGAGACAGCCAAACATTTGTGTCATCATTGTGTGATGCATGTACAGATGATAATCTAACACTTCCTCACAAATAGCACACACAGTCCAAATCACAGTACAGATGATAGAATGTCCCTGAGGAATGACATGCCAACACAGCCTACTCATCAACTATCTAACAGCACAGCAATGCACAACAAGGTGTGTACCAAATTAACTGATCTGTGCATATATGTAGTGCAATTGGTCACATTGCATATACAGCAAGTACTCAACATGTGCCAGGCCAACTAACCCCTATTATCTGGATCAACTTCAAGGCACGCAAGACCTGTGATTTGTATATGGAACTGGCAAGATGGTATGCAGTTGCTAATCATAAGGGGTCAGTGTAGTTTGGCACACATGCATGCTTGAATTACGTGTCTGTCATCTACACTGTGACCATCACACCTAGCTACATATATTTTCTCCCCCTGACCCTGTGCCTCAGGGGGGATGGGCATGCTATACATATTTTCAACCATCAAGGACAACCACTAAGCTTTGTCCAGCTGTACATGGATTTAGTGAGTGGAACTTCAGTTAGTGAGGCCAGGTGGCCTGCCAGCTAGGAGTGAGTCAACCATTGGTCATTCACATTTACATTCATGTAACCATTTGTGGACAACCATCAATATCAGATCACACTGACACATTTCCTAAATCACCCACATTGATGCAAGCACGCATCTGGCCTTGACCTGCATGCACGCCTATAACATAACACTTAAGTTGTACGTAATGGAGTACAACATGTGGGGCTAGATGCTGGGGGACAGCCACCCATACAGTCCTACATGTTCATTACATTCCAGGGATGCACAATTTTGTGTGTTAAAATGATGCATCACTGTTTTGTGTGAATTAGGTTATGACCTGCTGACTAAATTATGACACTGGACCACCTCCAAATCAATTGGGGCATACATGTGGCTACAAATCACCTTGTTCACCTGCCCATGCCTATTGCGCAGCACTAGACTCCCAGTATATGACTCTCTGCCAGTGAATGTCTAACTCTTCCATGGAACACTATGTCAACCTCCAGTCAAGTCACATATCAGATCACGTGCCAGCTCATCATATCTTGCAATGAGTCCAACACACAAGAGTCAATCACACAACAGCTGCAATCACAACACAGGACAAACATTTTCACACTTACTGGATATGTCTGGGTCCTCAAATCGAGCCACTTCACCAATGGTGTAGGGGTCTGATCCACCTGTAAAACATGGAAGGGAGATATATGCTCAATGTCTGATCACTGTACAAACATGATAACAACAAATCACAGTGTGTGAAATTTTATATGCACATAATGCATGTAGACACTCCAAAAGACATGCCACTGCAAACTTGCATTGACACTGTCAATCCAGTGAGTGATAGACACACATATGCACACATGCACTGGCCCTAACAATCATGTGGTGCTAAACCTGACTGCACACTTTCGTGGCTAATCCATTTCAGATGTTACTCCATTTCTTCATTTGTTATTGGGTGACAATTGCAATGCCACGTTCCTGGTGCACTGCAATACCAGTGACTCAGGTATTGTGGCTTGTGCACCAAGAGACAATGAGTAACTGTGTGATGGACATGTGGGTTGATTTGCTTTCAGGAATTATTGGGCTTTCAGTGGTCCATAATAAGTGTGACAGTGTTGTATGTAGGTTACATGTGCCCAATTGGCAGTGTCCCCTAAGCCGTATATGCCCGCTATGCCAACATGATGGCAGGGATCCTGTGGGTGAAATGATGACAATGTAGCGCTAAACATGGATTGGCCACTTTGCTGTTCCAAAACTGCAAAATAATGTATGCCGACAGTGTCTTAGTTGATCATCGTTGACAGAGTGCATGGGCACAGGTATAGTCATTGGACATGAAATGTGTCACTCAGAGACATGTACCTATATCAGGTATTGTGAATCACACATTGCAAGATACAGCAACTAGCAATAAGCAAGTTGGAGGATCAGAGGTAAAACACCCAAAATGGCACTGTTTGCAAATGAAAAATGGGGTGGCAAATGACCTACCTCTTCAATCATGATGAGGTAGGTCTCATTTTGAATACCCCTTGGTAATGGCGGCACTCACAGGAATGCTGGCCTGCTGAGCTCAGCAGACCACCATGTCTGTGACTGCCTTCATATTGAGATGTTTACATTTGTTGAAATGCAGCAATATTTCAGCAGTGGTGTACAGAAAGTAATTTAACAACCTATTTCATCACTAAAATAGAATTATGGAAGCAGTCAGTGCACAACTTCATGCTCAGAAATAGTTTGTGGCCATGCATTCACAAAGAGGAGGGTTCCCATGCTGACCCTTTCCCATTTGAAAATGGGTTGGCACCAATATGACACAGATGGTAACTGCAATAGCTCAGTCCCAGCAATTGTGCCCAATAACAAAAAGTTGCAGGGGCCTGCGACTCAATGATAGGATTTCAACGCCTAATCCTAAATGCCACTAGAAGACCCAGTTTTGTGATTGTACAATATGGTAGCAGAATGGGCCATTTGGGTTTGTTCATGTGAATGATTATCTGTCCTGACGTAAACACAAGAATTCAGTGAACTTAGGCCCATATTTATACTTTCTTAGCGCCGCATTTGCGTCATATTTTGATGCAAAAACGGCACACATTTTCAAAATATGGCCCATATTTATACTCTTTTTGCTCTGCATTTGCGTAATTATTTTACACAAACGAGACGCAAACTTCCAAAATATAATTGTATTGTGTACGTTTGCGCCGCTTTTGTGTCAAAAAGTGACGCAAATGCGGAGCAAAAAAAGTATAAATATAGGCCCATATTTGTATTTTGCAAGTTTGCGCTGCTTTTGCATAAAAACAATTACGCAAATGCGGCGCTAAAAAAGTATAAATATAGGCCAAAGATACTAGTGAAGGTTATAAAGAGCTTGGTACATATGGCCCTGAATACTGTTCGGACATGGCTCAACAAAACTGTGGACTGCATTGTTAACATGTATTACCATGTGTAGTAGATCACATTCCTGGGACACTTACAGTTTGTTCAACTTGCATTCCACATGGCCACAAACATTGCATGCAGCATGTCACGACATCTGCTACTGTCACTCAGGAGCATTGAACTGTACACATTTGTCAATGTGATACTCACCAACAGGGCCACCAATCACCACACCCAGTTGGTCCAGCAGGTCCTGCTCCCGGGCCACCAGGTCAGCCCAGCGATGCTTGAACTGGTGCTCATTCCGTGTGGAGTTAAATATCCTCCTCAGGTGGAACAGCTCCTTTGCCCCTGTATCACACGCCCCCCAGCCTCCAGCATCATAGGAAGGAAGTGTCACACCAGCCACACAAACGCCCCAAGCTCCTCCTCACCCATGCACCCCAGCCATGTCCTTCCCGACATAATACAAAACACAATTTCTGACAGTAAATAGGGAAAGAACAGGGAAAGGAAGTAGAAAAAAGGAAACTTATATAAACCAATTAAAGACCCAAACTACCCCAGTAATCCTACCCACAAACAGACCCCCAAAAGTACAAATACAAATCTAACAACAATAAAAGACACAAAAACACTTACACAGGTACAAAATACAGTTTGTGAACACCAAAAGACAAAAGATAGACCACATAGGAGACAAAATTACAAAATCCACAGAAGAGCAAACCAACACACAGCTACACAGTCTAGAAAAATCACAGACTGCAAAGTGAAAGTACACCCGCTGTACCATTTCTGTAAACAGCATATCCTATTACATCTCTTCCTGTCTCATTTGGGCCCTTTTTTGTCTTGCTTGTCATTTTTTTATGCTTACGTAATTTGCATCAACATTTTTGACGCATATGCGTCAAAAACCCACGCATTCATGGATCAATACATTTTCAATGGATATCCACATGCCTGGGGTGCGCTGGTGGAATTAACGCTAGGGACCCATTGATGTAATTTGAGCGTTTGCGTTGTTTTTTGACGCATTTGCGTCAATATTTCTGACTCAAACTGTGTTTGTGTCATTTTTCATATTTTAACATGCATGCAGCCTAGAACTAGACAAAGAAAGGACGGTTTGACCTGCAGTGTGTGTTCTAGTGTTTGGCCACCTGTGATAAACCATGCTCTGCAGCCCACATTACTAATATTGTTGTGCAGGATTAGCTTTCTTAACTGACGCAGCAGCAGCGTAAACTTTGGAAATTAAAATGAAATTTTTAAGTTTGCGCAGGTGTTGCATTAATAGAGGACAGCAAGGATACGCTACAAAAATATGAATCATGGCCTGTGTGTTTAGTGTGCGAATTGACTGTTAAAACTATTTGTGTGCTTCTGTTGGAACGGCATGCAATACATTTGGCCTAATGTTCATGTATGAATGTGTTACAAATAGATATCACCATCAGATGCCAATCAATGAGGTACAACAGTCATGAGATGTGTTTGTAATATTTGTTGACTCTTTTGCTCTGTGTAGTTGCTTGACTTTGGGGCAATACATTTCCCACAACAAACAATACACAGGGAAGATCGAGGATGGCTGATGAGGGCTATGTCGGATATATTACCCCTCACATGTCATGAATTGCTGGCTACGACTTCATAGTCACTTGTGTGTATACCACCCATGAGTCAGGCATTTGAACATGTTTGGTAGGTACAGTGTTTGAGACACAGAGCCTCATTTCCAATCATAACATTGTTATGTACACCACAGTTTGACTAATGTAACACAGAGCCTCATTTCCAATCATAACATTGTTATGCACACCACAGTTTGACTAATGTAAATGACCTATGTTCCTCCTTCGGCTGTGGTGGACCGGCAGCCCAGGCTGCATGTGTTCACATATTTTCGGAGGTTCATTGCACAAAAGTGTCCAGTTCAAGTGTGTGGCCATGTGTACCCTGTGTCAGTATTGGCCTCCATGGTGTAACGGTTATGTGCATGTCTAGTCAAGAGTCTGTGGAGCCAACCCTTGAGTAACAGAATATCTTTCAAAGCAGATTTGACCTAAAGCCAAAGATGAGCTAAAGGCATACAAGGGGATAGGGCAGCTATGGTACAGCAGAAAATACAGAAGAGTGACGACAGAGGAACCTTGTTGTGGACAAATATGTTATGGATCAGTAATGGACAAACATGCAGGTTTCATCACTACATTTGTACACAGGGTAGGGCTCTGAACTTCCCACAGCAACAGGGAACATCAGTGCCTCTGTGCAGATTAATCTCACAGCTAGTCACCACGCAAGCCCCATCGAAAGGTGGTGGCAGAAGTGATTCTGTGTCTGGACCGTCAGGGCACAAACATGTATTGTCCTTACATACACAATACCAGCCCTTGTTTGTTGGGCTGGAGGCACAGTACCAAATCCAGAAATACAGCCATAGCACACTGTCACTGTTTGGCACTAATGAATACATGCAAAACCAGACAAAGGATGGGGGCTGGATTTGCCCCCTGGAAAACATGTGCCGGTACAAAAAAAAATGTTAACTATTCTATACAGTTGAGGACCGATCATAGACTTACCAGACACAATACCCCAAGAGGAAACGGAGGGCATGGAAACCAACTATGAGGCAAATGTAGGCACAGGGAACGGCTACGGTTGACGCAAAGACTGGAACCAGTCTGGCTAACAGGAAGCAGGCTCTGTAAGGAACAAACATGAACAAGGCAGAAAAACAGGGAGCAGAGTCTGACTGGAACAAGCAGTAACAACACTGTGGAAACAAGGAGCAGTTTCAGGGGTACTCAGCACTGTAACACATTCCAACAAGGGTTCTGGTATACAAATGAATTGTACTCCAATGCACAACAAGGGGCTTCAGGGAATGGCAGCTTCTAAGCAGTTCCAGGCAGCAGCAAAGGGCAGAGTCAAACAGCTGGACTGCATGAGAGAGCTCACAGGTGTGTGCAGCTTCAGTCTCTCACAAGTCCTGGAGGTGAGAATGCAGTATAAGGGGCCAACCGACTTTTCCCATGGGAAGCAATGGACAGAAGATTACAGGTCTTACCGACTACCAGGCAGTGCATTATGGGACATGAAGTCCATGCAGGCTGATGCAGTTGAACTTTGGCATGCCATACTGAAAAGGGAAGCACACAGGAGTCAGAATGGGAGTCTGGGTGAGTGTAGATGATGATTCCGAGGGTACAGATAGTCCATTTACAGTGCTCCCTAGAGAAGGGAGGGCAGAGACTTAAAACATGGCAGTGGTAGGACGTATTCCCTGGGATGGACTGCGGAGGGCATGTTTTGTGAGCATTGCTTGTCATATCTGGGACCTGCTATCCATTTTCAGGATTGATGAACTTCTTATCACACATGCTCCTTGCAGAGATAGCTGATGTCACACTTACTGATGTCAAGGGTCTGGTCATACATTCCTGTTACCAATGCTATTTCACATCTACTGCCTCATGTATGATGCACTTATTTACCTTATGATTGATGATGTCATAGTTAGATGTCATATGCTACAATAGACCATGTTGGCAGCATGGATGTCTCTCATAGCTGTGGTCCTATGAATTTGCCCTTCAAATGTGAAATAGTAAAGATGTTTTTCTTACAAACTGTGTGTGATGTTTGCTGTACAATCATACCCATCAAATGTGATATGGCATCAGAAGTAGTCAAATTTGTCTTTCTGAAATGCTCTCTGAGGTAATACTCTGATTCCTAGAGAACATGTGATGCATAAATGATTACCCAGAGCAGAATTGAGTGATAAAGTGAGGTGTTTAATTCCATAGCGTAACAATGTGTTGATAGTTCAAAACCTTTTTCAACAATAGTCACTATCTGTTGTCTGCCAAGCATTCCTGCAGCTGTATTAGGATGTTCCCCCTCATTTTCCCAGGCAGCATCCACCTCCTCCTCCTCTCCAGGCAGTTCTTGATCAGGTTCACATTGGGAGATGTTCCTCCCAACACAAATGTTGTGCAGGATGGCACAGGTCAAAATTATATTGCAGACCATTTCTGGGGAATATAGGAGGCTGCCTCCGGTGATGTCCAGGCACCTGAATCTGGACTTCAGGATGCCAAAAGTCTGTTCAACTATGGTGCATGTCCTCCGATGTGCCCCATTATAGGCATGGTCTGCTGCTGTGCTTGGGTTGGCAAATGGGGTCATGATCCATGGCTGGATCCCGTAACCATGATCAGCTTAAAGAGAAAATAGGGGTAAGTATTTTGTTGTTGCTTGCACCAGGAATGTCATTTTGCATGGCAGTTGTTATCTTGTGTCGTCTGTGACTCATGTGTTTGTGATATTGTGTGGGATCCTGGGCTTCTGTGAGGTTCTTTCTGCATTGGGTTGTTTGACTTGAAAAACTTGTGTTTGGCTAATTGACCTGCTATCTCTAATATATTTTCAAACTTGCAGTGTAGTGTGTATCTCCCATGCGTTATGCAGTGAGCAAGATGTTTTAGTGTGCATTCACTGGACGTGACATGATACTTCCACACACACAATAGATTCCACTGTTGGGGGTAACATGGTTGCACTGCATGGCCTGGACATCCCATCCAATTAGACATATGTCATTGCAGATGAAATGCAACAGTGAGTCTCTTTGATTAGGCTGGGTGGCAATGCACAACACATTTCCATACGTTGGCAGCACTGAGGTGTTCAGTATTGACAATGCACAATTGTCCTATGTGTGACTAGTTCTATGCAAACCTTTTTTGTTCCCTCTGCCAGTGGCTCATGTGCAACCATGCACCTACACTACTGAACGTGCTCCAGGTGAGCTGACTAACTTGGTTGTGGAGGTAGATGTATTTGTGTAGGAAGGTAAATCTCCCTGTACGTCTGTTATGTAGATGGGGAATTGTCTCTTTCAGTATGTGCAGCAGTGTGCACTTTGCATTAGTGTCACATCAACATGTTTTCATAGCACAGTCCACTTCCTTATTGCTAGCTTGCAATGTCATCCCAGGAGTGATGTGAAATGTTGGTACTGCCTCAGTAATTCCATGTCACCTTCATTTGAGTCAACGTCATCATGCTATGTGTCTCATGGTGTTTGACCTGCAGCAACACACATTGCACACCCCTTACACAGTACATAATGTTTGGAAGTGTGTGGGATTGACTATGTGGCCTGAAGTGATATTGAATGGTTAATCTTCCAAGTTGTACTTCCAGTGCAGGCTATGTCATTGTCACTGTGTGGTTTTAAATTGGTCCCTTGTGGCTCTAGAGTGGCATCTATTGTTATTGGCAGCCATCATTTGTCCATAGGTGTGAATCCCATTGGGTCAGGATATCAAACATAACTACCACTGTGACACCTCAGTGTCTTCCTGCCCATGTGTCAATGTAGTGGTGTATGTCTTGTGTGTCCTACAGGGTTGCTGTGCTGTGTGTCTATTACTAGGTTTCTGGACTTACCGACAAGAAGGCCATTGCCATATCGTCCATCCTGGAAGTGCTGATTGATGGTGCTGCGGTGCAAGATGAAGGAATCATGCACACTCCCAGGATACTTTGCCATGATGTTGGTGAAAAATCCCTGGTGATCCACAATGGCCTGCACATTGATGGAATGGGTGTGCTTTCTGTTGCGGTATAGGTGCTAGGTTGCAGCAGGTGGTACAATCAGGACATGTGTGCAGTCAATGGCACCAAGCACATGCGGGAAGCCATTTATTTGGTAAAACCCCTGTTTGGTTTCCTGCTGCTTCTGCTGTGTGTTGGGGAAGCTGATGTTGCAGGGTGTGAGGGAGATGATGGCATCAAGAACCTTGGGAAGGAAGGTGGAGAATGAGGGCTGTGATACCCCAGCAACCAGGGCATCCGTAGTTTGAAATGAGCAACTTGCCAACATGTGCAGGACAGCTAGCAGGTTGGTCTCTGGTGAAATAATGTGGGGTGTCTTCAGGCTGGCTGTTAACTGTGGTTCAATTTGTCGCAGATGCTGCTGTGTGGCTTGCCAGTTGAGTCTGTACCTCTGGATGATATCCCGCTCCCTGAGGCCCAGGAGGGTTGTCCTGGTCCTGAATAGCCTCTCCTGACTTCTGCGTTGGCTTTGGGGTCCACGTTGGTGTGGTGGTAGCTGCTGCTGTTGGTCCTGTGCTCTGCGTCGTCTGGCATGCTGCACGAGTAGCACCTCCATGTCGTCCTTCTTGAGCAATGATGTTGCTTGTGTGAGTTTTCCTTAAGTAGTGGTGTGTTTGCCCGATTTTAACACCTGCCCTGACCCAGGCGTTAAAATTTGATGCAAATCGGGCTTTGTGTCCTTTTTGAGTCATCCCTCTGTGAGCTCCATACGCAGCCCTTCCCCGGTACGCCTTGCTTGCTCTTAAGATTATGACACTGTGTTGTGCCTAGTGCCAATGCTGGGAACCGTGCACCATGGTGTTAAGGTGGATACATTAGAGGCAGGTTTGTTGTTTAGCAGGAAGGGACATCTTCTGGCCCAACAATAACTCCATTCAGTGATTTTCCTCTTTCTGTATGTGGTGCCTTATGCAGCACACATGGAAGGAGTAAAGAAAGCGGAGACCAAAACATTTCTAGGGCCACTAGAGTTATGCGGCAAGGGAGGACCAAATTATGCTTTAGGCTTTATTAAATTATGCAGTAAGAAAATGCAAAAGATGCAACATAAGGTAGCACACTTTCTGATAGTACTAGTGCCATATTTTGTCATGTTTGCCCATGTTAACACTGTCTGGACAAATGTGTCACCTTTTTAGTACTATTTTAACACAGTTGCTTTTTCTGCAGAGAAACAAGCACTGCTGCAATTTTTGTATTTTTTGATCAGTTGAACTAGAAGCAATTTATTTCTGTTCATTTGGATGCAGCGCCACATTTATAAGTCTTCGTGAAGGTGGGAGTATACCAAAAACGTTTGTGAATGCAAGGTAACAGCCATGCTTCATCCATTACACAACCCAACATTTGTAATTTAACATAACACAGCACATGCAGGTGCCTTGCGTTACATTTATGTACAATGTGCAAGACACAAGGCAATGTAGGCCCTTAAATCAGATTTACTAAACCACACAGAGCCACCTTGCATCGTGCTGCATAGCATAGTAAATCTGGAGTAATGCACGGTTGCGTAAGTCAATGCCTTGCATTACTCTGCACTGGGAAGGCGTTATATGGGCCGAGCATGGACGTTGCAACACAGCCACCATGTTTATAGGCACATTCACAGATTTACTAAAAGAAGTAAACCTGGGAATGGGTCAAAATGTGAACCATTCCCAGGTGAGGCATAACAACAACAATTATGGTTATTTATCCTTATTACTTACTCAATCCATGTGTGTTGTATTATGCAGCACACATAGAAAGGTGAAAATGCCTTGAGGGCTTGTTTTTGTTCAGGATGTTATCTCTTCCTGCACAGAAATCATCCTGTCTGTTACGCAGGCACCATGTCGCAAAGGTGCCTAGATTAGCACTAGGCTGCACTCATTTTAGCAGTGCAGTGAGAGATCAAGAATGCCCTAATTCTTTTAACTTGTTGTGTGTTTTTGCTCTCTTCCTCTAAGACACAATACAGTGCAGAAAGTTGACTTGCAAAGCTGTGTTGCGTCAAATGGTTTGAAACCTAGACCTATGTACCTTAGCAGAGTGTATATCAATTGTGATCCCTCTAATGTGGACAGAAAATAACAGTATGTAACACATAAGGTTTGTCACGTATGTTGTGGGATGTGTTTAATTGGTTGTAGAATTTGCACAGGTTGAGAACATACAGGTCCTATAACACTACCATGTTTTTTTAACTGCAGATGTCATGACCAACATTAATGATATACTGAGTTGTAAAAGTCATTTTATTGACACTCTTGTTAAACATATTACCAGCTCCTCAACTACAGCAGACCTGCCTTATAATGGTGAAAGTTTCTACAGTTGGTGCTATGGCACTGTAACATTTGGCACACATAGATGGGTGTGTGCATAAGTACACCCATAATGCTAATGAGGAGGTCCTTCACAACACAAGGTAGCCCGTAGAAGTGACATACATTAGGCCAAATTATTTTTGACTTACCACACGCAGCCATGGATGGTGGGTAGGCATGACAATGCATATAAATGTTTATGTAGCTTTTGGAATAATACACTAATGTAACTCAACAATTCTGGCAATAATTACATGATTACATGGCCCTTTGAGTCCATTGTTGATACTACATACTTAAAATATTTTATTTTGTTGCTGAGAGTAAGTAGATTCTTTATACCTATCACATTCTGTTACACACAGGAGATGTGTTGAGAAGTGTTATTGATTTTTCACATATACACCAACACACATTGCAGGTTATGCTTTGTTAGTGTTCTACACATTTTGCATGAATCACTGACTCTGAACCAGTATAACTGAATGACACTATGAGACAACATCTACAATACTACTCTAATGGCATTAAAAGGTGTGATGAAGTTTATATATAACTACATTGATACATCTTATATGACTCTACTCATCAGTTATCATACATAGACAGACTACACATCTATGATTTGCTCAAGCCTCAGATGTGTGATGTTGCAAATCAACTGGAACTAAAACTTTTTCTATTCAAATTAGTAAATTCAGAGTTATTTGGATAGCGATAAGGGTGGTTGTACATCATTTGCATTTTTCATGGTTTTAATTGACTTCAAATTTCTTTTGAATAAACAGATGTGTTTTGACTTGACAGTGCACAGTTGGGACAAGATTTTGTAACCAATTTAATCAATGTAAGTGAACAATTATTGACCAAATCTTTTCTTCTTGTGCACACATCCAGTAAGTGACCAATTTCTGTACTAAAACGTCATTGTCTTCCCCCTCAGATAGTATTTGACATTTAGGCCCAGATTTATACTGTTTGTGCTGAATTAGCGTAATTTTTTTTTTTTTAAAGGTAATTCAGGGCAAACCTAACTCCATATTTATATTTTGACGCTACACTAGTCTAATGTCAAAATATTGGACTTAAAGTCATTTTTTGCTAGCAGGAAACTAACTTGCATCAATGAGATGCAAGGTAGGTGTTCCCTGGCTAAAAGGCCCTAGAACCTTTTTTACCCTCCCGTGCAAAAATGGTGCACGGGAGGGAGGCAGCCTAAATAATGGTGCTAAGCTTGCTTAGCACCATTATTTAATGCCTGGGTCAGGGCAGGCATTAGGGGACCTGGGGGTCTATTTCCCTGGTGGAACACCATGGAAATAGGCCCACAGGTGCCCTCCCTAGGCCCCAAGGACACCCGACCCACATCAGAGGGACAGCGGAGGATGGGGAACCCCATCCCAGGTAAGTAGAGGTGAGTATTTGGGTTAATTTTTAAAAGTGTCATTGGGGGCCCTGAAATGGGCCCCTCTACATGGCACTGGGTGCAATGGCCGTGCCCAGGGGAGTTTTGTTCCCTTTGCTGGCCACTGGGGTGGCGAGCCTGACTCCTGTCTTTTCTAAGACAAGAGTCATGTGGTATGGTAGGTTTTGTGTTGAGAAATGGCGGTAGGCTGGTTAGAGTCATTTCTTTTAACTCTAACCTGCCTAACGTCATTTTTCTGTGCAAAACCCCCTTCCCCCATAACGCCACCCCACCCTGCTAACGTAATTTTCCTTGATGTTAGCCCACCCTCAGCACCGGCTTGCACCATTCCTTAAATATGGTGCCCGGCTGGTGCACAGGAGTTGCGCAAGCCGGCGCTATACTTTTTGACACAAAACTGCGTTAGCGCAGTTTTGCGTGAAAAGGTATAAATTTGGGCCTTAGAGTCCAAATGAAGATGTGTTTTATACATATATTGTGCAGCATTGAACATATCATATTATTTTACACACCACTGGGGTGTGTAGAGGCACCTACCACCAGACTGGTCCAAATATCTGGAACATGATTTCCAGACGCCAGAAGTTTCCTCCACTACATTGTTTTTTTTTTTAATGCTGAGTTGAACTTTTCCTGTCCCTCAGTCTGAATTATTAAAATTGGGGTCTTCAACCATGGCTGTAGGCCATAGCCTTGATCATCTGATCAAAGAGATAGCAACACATAGTAGGAGTAGTTGACAACTTATTTGTGTTGTAATTGTTTTATTGGAGAAGTAGAAAGCACAATGAACCCAGCTTAAATTTCATTACAAGGCTCAAAACAGAACGATAAACAGAGTACACTGGATAGGAAAAGAAGTGGGGGAGAGGACGGACAGTGCGTTGGTCCGGGGGGGTGGTTTGGAGAGGGAATGTAGGAGGGGGAAGAGAAGGGAGAGGAGAGACACTTATCATATGTTATATCTGTCCAATTATTGGACTTTCTCTTACATTTTTTATTGGTGTGATTATAGTGGAGAATAAGGAAAGCTTGCACATATGCCTGTACAAAATGGAGTTTTACAGTGTACAATCAACAGGGTGCAAATCCCTGTCTACTGTTGAACTTCTGTAGTTGTATGTCAGAATGGGCCTAGAATATGTTGACCTGCTCTACAACTTGAGGACATATTGCCCTAGGATTTTACCCAGTTGTAAGCCATGAATACGTGACACATATAACATGTACTCCTATATGAGTGACAGAGACAGCGCAAGTCAGACCTACACAGTATTTGGTTTAATACAGCCAAACAAGTACATTCACATATTAATAGGCTACTGTAAGTCACAGGCATATATACGAAAACAGTGTATTTCCATGCTTCAAATTTGGACCATTATTATCCATGCAGCATAGTCCTTTGATTACCTTTCTTCATTCTGCAGCACTATGGCTACGTATGATATATTTGTAAAGAAAAAACATACAGAATTGAGAACATGAATAAACAAATGTTGGCATTGTTTCATTGTGAGTTTGATGGTTCATTAACTTGTAGTCATGTACAGACATGTGCCCATTACTATTTGTATGTGTCTGTATGTAAACATTTCTTAAATGAGTAGGAACACAATTTAGCATTACCCACAATTAGTATTACAATGCCACAAGTGTGAGGACATACTATGTGCACAGGAAGTCTTTGTATTGTTCTTGTGTCTCCCAAAGTGACAGATAGTGTCTCCCAAACCCAGGCATAAAATTTTGACACATCTTTAGTACTCCCGCTTATTTCCTCTGTCAACATGCACTACTGTTTGAAGCACATGTGGAAATAGAACAGTTGATTTAAGGTGTACTTTCCAGCAGGAATTTATCATTTACTGGCAACAAACAGTTTCCGGTCCATAACACATACACTGCTGCACTATTGTGAAAGGGATCCTGTGTTGTTGGTAGACTCCACACAGTGCCCCAGTGCACAGAGAGACTAAAATGCTGTGTATATATGCAGATATGGTAGATGTGTCCCCTATCCCTTTGAACAACACAGCACAGAAACTTTTGTTGCTGGGCTGTGTTCCATGAGAGATTAGTAAATGTGCCTCCCTACCATGATAAACAATTGGTTACCTGCTTGGTTTTATTACAATTACACCCACTATGTGTAAAGGAACACTTTATTTGATCATGTATTTAGATATTGCCAATTGTATTTCAGAACCACATAGGAATAGATAGATGTGTGATAGGCTTATCAATCAGTAAACCATTTCCATATCTTCCATTCCGGAAATGCTCTTTTATGATGTGGTGTTGAAATATATCAGGGGCACTTCCAACGTACTTGGCTAAGACATTTGTGAAGACTCCATTATGGTCCACAATTGTCTGCACATTCATTGTCATTGAATAGTTGTGTTTCCTATTGCAGAAAATATGTGCAGTAGCTGCAGGTGACATCAATTGCACATAGGTGCAATCAGTTGCTCCAAGAATATGGGGAAGTCCTGCAATGTCATAAAAGTCTTGGTGGTTTATTATTGTTTGCTGGTTTTAGGAAACAGCAGGTACTATGGAGTGAGCTTGATGATAGCAGCTAGTGCAGATGGTTGAAATGCAGAAAAGGCACCATGTGATAAGCCAGCCAACATTGCAGAGGTCCTCGGGAAAGAGCCAGAGCTCAACACATGTAAGACTGCCATCAGCTTGACATGTGGTGAAATGGCATTGGACCTTCCTGTTGCTCATTGAAGACTTGATGAAATCTTCCTTAACAACTCCAGGATGCTTTCCTTCTTGTGTCTGTATAGTTAGACCACCTCCTACTCCCTGAGATCAATGAGAGTGATCCTTTGTCTGAATATGCGCTCCTTCTTCCTTTGTTGATGTTGTTTCGCACCAACTCTCAATTGCCAAATAACTACCTGAATGGTGTAGATGGGTTTGCCAGAGTTTTAGGTTGGAGATCATTTTATACTGATAGCCTTACATCATTGTGTGCACCTGCGTTGCTCATGAATAGCATTCTGGGTCATTTCCATTGCTGCGTTATACTGCGCGACAATGCATCACTCAGTGATATGTTATCAAATCCCATTGTGTTACAGTTGCATTGCAACTTTCCTGAAACTCATCCTGAATCTAATATAGTTTCTACTTCCTATTCTGCTGACACATCTTTAGCAACTGGTAGAGATTGTGTAGAAGTGTGAGATCTAACTGGTTTGAGTATGGAAATGTGAAAGACTCGGTTAACTCATGACCACCGAGAAAGGACCAGTGCCACAGCCCCTTGCCCCACCAGTTGAATTACTGGTAAATGACCCACATAACAAGTTGCAAACATTGGGTGAAAGCCTGGTGAAGACAGAAAACTAGTTGAAAGCCAGACTAAGTCCACTTTTTGTATAAAGGTGTTACTATGCAATGTCAGTTTGAAAAAAACAATTATAATCTGACTTTGCGTTGGTCATGAATAGCATTCTGGGTCATTTCCATTGCTTCGTTATACTGCGCGACAATGCATCACTCAGTGATATGTTATCAAATCCCATTGTGTTACATTTGCATTGGAATTTCCGTGAGAACAACAACCATGCAAATCCCAAAAAAAGGAGCAGGAAAGCTTCTGAGTCTCTTGGTAAATCTGACTTAAGCTCTTGCATTGCCTTACGTAACACAAATACAAGGCAAGGGCTTAGTATATCTGGGCCAAAATTTCTGAAAGCTCTGTAGGCACTTAACTTGATCACTGACAGGGCTATTCTCAAAGTTAACTTACATTTGTAAGTTATTTACAGGTGTAAATTTACTTGTACGCTTTTGAGCACATTTACTACTTTTGCCTATTCACGAAATTCGAATGTGAAAGTGTAGACTTACATTTCTCTAACCCCTTGTAAAGGGGGAGGAGCCTAACATCCAAGTGTGAGTTCCTACAAAAAAGTAGTGAGTCTAGCGCCACACATAGCCAACTACTGGTACTGCAACATCTTCATATAGAATATACGGGAAGCAGAGACTTAAGTGTAAGGAAATAGGAAATATTTATTAAATTATTTAAAATAGTTAGAAATATAGATGATAATTTAATGGTGAACAAAATTTTTAACAATGTATATATATTTTTTTAATTAACAAGTATTTTAATAACCAATGTTGCAATTTATAATTAGTTGAACGATTAAAGTTATTAAAATATAATTAAAATATTTTTTATTTATTCTAAACATCACCCTTATTAATATTAACACAATACAAATATATTTTTATTTTAGTTGGGAATTTACTTTTTATCTCAAACTTGAGAAAAATATTTTTATTGTAAACTTTAGAGGGCCAAGAAATTATTTAATATTGACTATGGAACCGGCCAACGCAGTGTCCTGATTTAGACAGGGATGCGTTTCTTTTTTATCAACAACTCCTTCAGTGCTTGAAATTTCTAACCCTACCTTTGCTATGCATGTGGTTTTGTTGTAAATAAACATTGAAAAGTCGATGCAGGACAACTTTCCTCAGTAAACTCTTAGTAGGTGAAAATGGGTTTCACAGCACAAATTTATATTTGCAGATTTTTTTGCATGCTTTTTATAAAATTGCACATGCTGTGAAATTCCAAGGATATGCAAAGTTTTAAAAATGATTCCAATATGGCTACAATTTGACAATTTCACTTTATCCCTTAGTCCATGCTTTAAGTTATTCATTAATTTGAAGTTTTCCTACTTTTCCCTTTTAAAGTCCTTCCTTCATGAAAGAGAGTCCATGTCTGGATCACAGAAAACTATGCCTTTACTCTTGAAAACATTTTACCTCAACCAGACATCCATACGTTGCCTCAAAATATTCCCACCCAACTCTTAGCTATTCCCCTTAAATATAACAAACCAGTACTAACATCAGGTAAATGGCGAATGGGGCAATGAATGTGAAGTGCAGAATTTTTGATGGCAAGGAGTAAAGATTACTTCCAGGCAATATGCATAGTTGCATCTCAAACTGCTTTTTAGGAATTACCTACTAGACGTCACATGCTGACTGATTCTGAAAGATCTTCCGTGGGATTACCAAAAATGTACAGTTGGCTTACACCCACTCATTGCTTAACATTTGTTAATTCATTATCATTTTCATTTGCTTGCTTCTAATTCATTGGCCTTCCTTTCTCTTCTTGTGTCTGTCATCCTGCCCAGAGCACAGTCTCTTTATCATCTTTTTGATTGGCTGACTTGTATCCTTCCTCTGCTTACTTTTAGGGAACTACGTTTTTCTTTCCTGTTAAGCACCCTATAAGAGTATGGGGGTTATTCTAACTTTGGAGGAGGTGTTAATCCGTCCCAAAAGTTACGGAAAAGTGACGGATTTACCACCAGCCGTATTACGAGTCCATTATATCCTATGGAACTCGTAATACGGCTGGTGGTATATCCGTCACTTTACCGTCACTTTTGGGACAGATTAACACTCCTCCAAAGTTAGAATAACCCCCTATGTGTTTTCCAGCTCTCTTCCTCATGTGCCTTTCCGGCCATCAAATGCTCACCCTGAGCTCCTAGTTGCTTTCTCCTGTGTGTACTGTTCACTCTCCCCCATATGCTCCTTCCGCTTCCAAATCCCCTTGCACTCTGTGTTGCTTTTGCTCTCATGTGCTTCTTCCTCCGTCCTGTATTGCTCTCTTCTGTGTGTGCTATTTGCACTTTCTCTTGTGTGCTTCTCCCCCACCACCCTTCTGTACTGCTGTTTCCATCCTTCCTCACCTGCTCCCCCATCTGGCCTACCATCGACCACACACCCCTGTTGTCCTTTTTTATATTTCTTTTCTCAAGGATCAGGCAGCAAATTGCTACAAGTGCCTCCACCTTAGAAAAATAACTTTTGTGCTAGTGAAATTGATTTTTTTAAATGTACCAATCCACCTTGGATCAGTAAATTAAGAAAAATTGCACCTGCATCATTTCTTAGACATGTGTTTGTGTGGTAATTCATAATTACACTTGTGTGATGACAGGCCTATAAAACGATATGGCCACACCATTTCACCCTTTTATGCTTTGCTTTTGAGTGATGATGCACAATGTTGTAAAAAATATAATGCCTTTTGCCCAATGCTATTCAGCACAGACAAACAGCATTGGCAAAGCCAATAGTTCCAAAAGGCGAGACCATTTGATTTTGCCAAATGCTTGTTGGTTGCAGTCATTTTTTCACATAGATGTACCTGAGCTACTGGACACCAAAATAGAAGCTGGACAACGAGACACCCATCAGTTAGTTTTAAACATGTGGACCGACATTTACATGCAGTACAGTACTAAAGTTGCTGCCCTGCATTGAGTAAAAGGTAGAGACCAGAAAAGAGCTATATCTACTAAGATGTGGAGTTGCTTTCCTCTCTGCCATCACTGGTACACTTTTGGCTGCAATGTGCTAACATGAACACACGTATGCCATAGAGCAAGAGTGTCTGCATTCTCTAAAGCTAAGGTTTCATACTGGAAGGTGTCCTTTGAGGTACAAAACTATGCTGTAAGGCTATTCCCACTTTGTATATGTGCTGTACAAAACAGCACACATACAAAGTAAGAGAAGTTAGAGCATTTGTCCTTGCTGGCCCTGCTTTGAAGAGGCTTTGGATTTTGGTGCAAATCCCTGTCTATTGTTCTTTGTAAATAGTGATTTGTGTCAAAACCCAACGGGTTAGTTGCATGGGAATGCCCCTTTGATGCAAAGTCATGCAAGACAGAACATTGCACAACATTGCTTTACTTTGGGGTACTATCTAATGCAAATCCACATTTGCATTGAATAGCAAACCCCACCTTAGCACTTTGTGCCGGGTTTGCATTAGAAAAGTAACACAAACGTGATGCAAAGCATTAGGAGATCTAAAGCAAGACATGAGAAAAATGAGGACCTGTAATGGTAACTTGTAGTGCTAATTAAAGATGAAAGTCGTTCAGGTGACAGCTTTGGACATCTCTGTGAGAGCAATTACCTATAATGCAGACCACCCTCCTGCCATCCCTCAGGTTAACCAGCCCTGAACTTAAGGCAGAGCAGTGCCAGCATGGAAATAACCATCTTACAATTGAACTTATATAGATGTCCATACCACTTACAGGTTGCCAAAACACATCCAGTGAATAGGAAACGCACCAGTTGTTCATATATAATGTTTTTGGTTCCAGAAACTACGTGGTTGCAAAAATAAATTCAGCTATAAAAGAGAAAAAAGTAATTAACAGTGCTTATGGGAAACATACATTCAGAAACATATTCTGGTTCATAATCCCATAGTAGACCGAGCAAGGATGAAAACGCTCTAATGGCTGTGCATTGCTCTGGACTCAAGGCACAACCAGAGGCTGTTTTTATCAAAGTTAAGAGTTATTTATGGGTGATCAGGGAGAAAGTGTTTCTATTGAAACTGTGGCATCATTCCTGGCTGGCATAAAAGTGTCAAGATTTGGGAAAAATGTCCAGCAGAGCCTGATGACAATCCATCCCACTGCCCACAACGTGGGTCTGCCAGTACATAGGCAAACACTATAGGCAGAACAAAATACTGGAGAGAAGGGGGAATTGGATAGAAAGAAAAAAGAGACAAGCAGGTCTTTTCAGTCTTGCTACTGGAGGTTCTCTCATAGTTTGGTTTCTCGGAAAGGGGATATCATAGACTGGTGTTCTTAAACAGTTAAGCTTATACTATAAAGTGATTAAGTTTATATGCATATTAGCCCAACACATAATCATATATATGTAATTAATTTGTCTGAGATATACCAACTGCTTACCGACTCAGAACGTAAACCACATACTGGACAGGGATGCCAGTGAAATGAATGGAATAGGCCAGGTTGATAACACTCCTGGAAGTAAAGTGTTATAAGGCTCGAGCGCCAATCGAATGGAGAAAGCTAAAATAAAATCCCAAAACTGTGGTCGAAAGTATTGGCCAAATTGTCAGCACCAACAGTGGTGGAAGCAGGAAAGATAAGGAATGAGGAAACAGTGAATGAATGAAGCAGCAAAGCCAATGCAACAGTAAACGTTGTCAGGCTCTGTACCCAAGGGCCAGACCTAGAAGTCCCATCCACTAACCTCCATTCTGCCTAGCTTCCTCAGTGATACAGAAGTCATAGACCATGCCAACTCAATGTTGTAGGAATACGGCTCCCAGTCACCTTCTATTGGGAGGTTGCAAATTGAGACCTCAATTTGAGACTTCCTTGTTTATCGGTTGACTGCTGATCTAAGAGTCCAAAGATATTAGGCAGGTTTGTAGGGGCATTTAGCCAGCCCACAGCCCTTGCAGGCCATCAGATACTGCAACTTTCATGAAACTCATCCTGAATCTAATATAGTTTCTACTTCCTATTCTGCTGACACATCTTTAGCAACTGGTAGAGATTGTGTAGAAGTGTGAGATCTAACTGGTTTGAGTATGGAAATGTGAAAGACTCGGTTAACTCATGACCACCGAGAAAGGACCAGTGCCACAGCCCCTTGCCCAACCAGTTGAATTACTGGTAAATGACCCACATAACAAGTTGCAAACATTGGGTGAAAGCCTGGTGAAGACAGAAAACTAGTTGAAAGCCAGACTAAGTCCACTTTTTGTATAAAGGTGTTACTATGCAATGTCAGTTTGCAAAACATTTATAATCTGACTTTGTTTGTTGTAAATGAAAGAGAGTGTTGGCTTGTGAAGGCAATGGAAAATAAATCTGTACCTGAAGGAACAGAGGCTTTGTGTACAATGTAAGTCAACAGTTGAGAATGGAACACGAATGAATAGAAAATAGGCAGAGTACTCCAGTAAGAAGGATAAAACTGCTAGCTTAGAAACAGGTAGTCAGGTGACCCATTGTTCCTGATTGTTCATATTGTAACCACTGAGATATTTATTCTAATGATTGGCAGCTTTTTATAACCCAAACATGGCCCTAGGACATCAAAGTGCAACTGAACCAGAATACATTAAACATTGTTTCTTTGTTGGGTATAGCAAAATTAAGGGCCAGATTTAAAAAAAAGTGGTGCAGCGCGGAGCTGTGCCAAAATTGACAGCGCTGCACTGCATCACTTAGAAACGCACCTCTGTGTTTCCCCCAGTGCCAACGCAGGCATCCTTAAACCATCATGGAAGGATGTGTGTGTTGAGGGGTCTGATTGTTTGTGTGCGGAAAGGTATCCCTTCTTACACATAAACAATCACTAATGGTGCTTTGGCAATTCTGTGTGTGCTGCATAATGCAGCACACACAGAAGTGCCAAAGCGTCATATTCAAATGATTGTTTATGTGCAGGAAGGGGCACCTTCCTGCACATAAACAATAATTTCTGGCATTTAAATTTTTCTATGCGTTGCTGCATGAATAGGAAAAGGAAAAAACGAGGAGGAATAAAAGTATTCTCCTCGTTGCGCCCTGCTAACGCCACCGCCGGGGGTGGCGTTAGATTTTGGCACTGCCTCAGATTTAAAAAAAATCATAAATCTGAGGCAGTGTCAAAATGCGATGGGTGTTGCTGTGCAAAGGATGTTGATCTGAGGCCTGGATTTAAACCTGTTTCCCCAAGGTTACAATTTGCATCTCTAGTCACAAAGCACATATCCACCCCATTGATTTATCCCTAGTTTGAACCTCAGTCTTCTGGATGATGACTTTCTGATTAGAAATTAATAATGCCCAGACTATGAAGAAAAGAGTTTCCAAATGTTTAAAAACATCTGTACCCCTGTCATTCACGGTTTTTGTTGGCAAATCAATATGTGCATGTAAAAAGTCAACTAGAACTGAAATGACAGTGTATTTTCTCGAAGGGGATATCCCAGCAATGAAGTCCATTGATGTTTTCTTTCAAGGCCTCTCTGGGGTTGCCAAGGCAATTTAAAAAATGGTTATTATGATGAACAGCTCTCATATTAGCACAGATTTGACATTTCTGCTATTAGATCAGACATCTTTGGAGTGGTGTTCCCCTAAGCTTCTTGCTTTCACCGCCTTACTTTGCTGAGCTAGTTTTTGTTGGCATTAGGACACTGTGTACCTTACTCCTGTCAACTAGTGCTAAGGTGCTTGGGCACTCTTTTTAAAACATGGTAAATTTGGGTTACACTTCACTGGTACATTTAACTTAATTGTACGTCCCTAGAACCACAGGTGCCCAGGGCCTGTAAATTAAATGCTACTAGTGGGCAGCAGCACTCATTGTAGCACTCACTAAAGTAGCACTACAAAACACACATCAGGCCTACCACTGCAGCCGGTGTGCAGTTTTAAATATCCATTTTGACCTAGCAAAATAAATCTCTTGCCTGCCCTAAATCTTCCTTTTTAGTACTTAGTGTACCTAATGTAGACTCTAACCATCCATAGGACAGGTTGCATGGTATTTAAAGGGTAGGACATGTGCATTTAAGTTTTTCATGCCCTGACAGTGAAACATTCCTAAATTGTGTTACGCTGTTGTAAGGCCAATCACTCCCATAGATTAATGCTGGTTCACCTTATTACATTTAATAAGAGCTAACTTCAGATTGTGAGTGTGAGTAGAGATATGCTGTTTACACTCAAACAGATTGTAATTTAACATCCTCTTTAATGGTAAAGTCAGATTGTAGGTTGCCGTTTTGAAAATGCCACCTTTGGAAAGTAGCCATTTTCTTGCCCAAACCAACTGTGCCTTTCTGCCACTGTCCTGGGTCACATGACTGCGAATAGGTATAGCAGGAAAGGAGCTGCCCCCTGCCCTGATTACATTTCAAAGGTCTCTGCCTACAATACACACAAAGGAACCTCATTCCAGGCCTGCCCAGCGTTTGTCACCCTAAGGCAATTTGGAGCCAAAACCAGAGGAGGGAGAACTGATCAGAACTAGTTTTGGGTGTAGGCCTGGGATATCCCCTGCACAAAGGCTAGCACCAGTTATAAAAATAAGACCTTACGAACATCCCATCAGAACACTCCTGGACCTGTGGAAGATTCAGAAGGAGGACTGCCCTGCCACTGGAAGGACTGCCTTGCTCTATAAAAATAAAAGATGGGACCTGCTGCCCGTGATTCCAGACTTCCCAGAGTGACTCCAGGGGTCAGTTGGCTGACCTCCTTTGTGAGCTACAGGGACACAAAAAGCTCTCAGAGGCCTCCCTGCAACTACCCAACTGACTAGCACCAACTGGACTTCCCTGAGCCCTGCTGCTGGCCTCTAGTGGTGATCCCCAAGAGGTGCCCTCTCGTCCTGGACCCTTGGCTGGTATTATTTGAGCTCCTCCTCATACCTCACCAAGGAACCCTTAGGTTGGGTGACTTTAGTGATTTTAAATCAGAGCCCTAATTTACAACACAACGATGAGTTCATTGAACAGTTTAAGGCTGTTTTTGGTTGGAGGTAAGGGTTGGTAGATATAATCACACATATCAGTCATTTTAGTCAATTAAAAGCAGAAGCTATCTGGACAGATGAAGCCATAGCTGCACCATTTGATCATGATCTGAGGGAGGATCTTAACTATCCTTGGCCGCTAATTGCCTAACTACTACCAATGCATTGATCACATCTGTGCCACCAACACAGCATCAACAAAAAAGGAAAGCATTCTGAGAAACAAAGTACACCCTATTCTTGGTTTTCTAGCAGTCCTGCTGAAATCGCGTCTGCTATGCCTCCGGAAGAAGGCATGCACATTGAGAGTGATTGCAAGTCTCTGACCTTGGAGGAAACCAATCAATCAATCAATCAATCACTTGTTAAGCGCGGTACTCACCCGGTAGGGTCTCAAGGTGCTACGGGGACAGGGTGGAGGGGGTTGCTACTGCTCGAATAGCCAGGTCTTGAGATGTTTCCTGAAGGTCAGCAGGTCCTGGGTCAGACGTAGGTTGACAGTGAAGGAGTTTTAGGATTTGGCGGCGAGGTGGGAGAAGGATCTGCCGCCAGTTGTGGTACGGTGGATGCAAGGGACGGTGGCGAGGGTGAGGTTGGCAAGGAGACTGAAGAAGGTATAACGGATTAAGGGCCTCATTCTCGAGGAAATGACTCAGAGTGGTGCTGCAAGGCAGCTCGTTGCGCCGTGCAGCGTCATTTTGAAAGTGCAGGGATGCGTCGTATTTACAGAAATATGACATATCACTGTACTTTCCTCAGTGCTGGTGCACAAAGTGCTGGCTTGTGCCAATGCAGGCATCCTTGCACATTGGTGCATGGGTGCGTGCATTGCAGGGATGATTGTTTATTTGCAGGAAGGGACACTCCCCTGGGGGTCAATTTCATTTTAGGCCATTTCTGCCCCCCTTGGGGACAGATCAGCCTAGTTCTATTAGGCCTATTTGTATTAGGCCGATCTGTCCACAGGGTGGGGGTAGAAACCTTTTAGGCACCATGGATAGGTGTGTGTGTGTGTTTTGTTTGGGGGGCAGCCTCTTGGGCAAAGGTCTCTCCCCATGGGGTCACATTACTGGTGGCCATTCTGCCCCCTTTGGGGGCAGAATGGTCTATTTTTGTATGGCCAAATAAATGGGGACAAAGCTGTTCTGCCCACTGGTGGGCAGATGGGGCAATTACCCCCCCCCAATCCACTCCCTGGAGTGGGGGCAGAAAGCCGACTAGATGCTAGGGAATAGGTAACAGTCTTTCAGTTCTCCCCTGGCACACTAAAAGATCTTATCCCAACAGCAAGCAAGAGGACATTTGGTTATTTTGGGTTTTGGTTTTACATTTGGGCCATCAGAACTTGTCTAACTCTCAAAATCATATCACTCGGGATGTTGAGGGCTGCACTTTTTAGACTTAGGGATGCTGCGATGTAGAAAAATCTACGAGACCTAGACACATCTGAAAACTAAACATCTGGGTGAGTCCAGTGTGGTGAGATTCATGTGCACACTGCACCATTTTCTTACCCACAATGCCCTGCAAATGTCCTACTTTGCTTGAAATCTCACAGTTTTCCCACATTTTTGTGATGGAGCCTTCCGGAATCTGCAGGAATCCACAAATTCCTACCACCAAGCACTGTCACATCTATACCAAAATATATTCTGCCCCGCTTGTCAACCTAAAAAGTTTTTTTCCTAACTGCCCTTTTGGACCCGCTTTGGTTCCCCCTCAATTTCAACATGTTTTTGTCTCTTCCCTGTCACAGGAGCTTGGCCCACCTACACAAGTGATGTATCATTTTTATCGGGAGACTGAGGGGAACGTTGGGTGGTAGGAAATTGGTTCCGGTGTGGTGATCCGACACAGAAATGTGGGAAAAGTTTGATTTTTTTAGCTAAATTTGAGGTTTCCTGAGGATTCTGGGTAAGAACACACTGGGGGATCCACGCAACTCACACCTCGCTTCACTCCCTCGGGTGTCTAGTTTTCAGAAATGTCTGGCTTTGGTAGGTTTCCCTGTATGGCTGCTGAGCCCAGGACCATAAACGCAGGTGCCCCTGCAAAAAGAGGTAGTTTTGCATTTGATAATTTTGATGTGTCCACGTAGTGTTTTGGGTCATTTCCTGTCAAAGGCACTAGGTCTACCCACACAAGTGAAGTACCATTTTTATCGGGAGACCTGGGGGAATGCTGGGTGGAAAGAAGTTTGTGGCTCCCCTCAGATTCCAGAACTTTCTACCACCGGAATGTGAGGAAAAAGTGTTTTTTTGCCAAATTTTGAGATTTGGTAAGGACTCTGGGTATCAGAACCTGGTGAGAGTGCCACAAGTTACCCCATCCTGGGTTCCCCTATGTGTCTAGTTTTCAGAAATGTCCAGGTTTGCTAGATTTTCCTAGGTGCCAGATGAGCTAGAGGCCAAAATCCACAGCTAGGCAAAGAACGAGTTGGTTTTCTTTGGGAAAATGTGATGTGTCCATGTTGCAGTTTGGGGCGTTTCCTGTGGCGTGCACTAGGACTACCAACACAAGTGAGGTACCATTTTTATCAGGAGCTTTGGAGGAATGCTGGATGAAAGGAAATGTTTGGCTCCTCTTAGATTCTAGAACTTTCCATCACTGAAATGTGAGGAAACAGTGTTTTATGGCTGAATTTTGAGGTTTGCAAAGGATTTTCAGGGTAACAGAACCTGGGGAGAGCCCCATTAGTCACCCCATTCTGAATTCCCCAAGGTGTCTAGTTTTCAAAAATGTAGAGGTTTGCTTGGTTTCCCTAGGTGCTGGCTGAGCCAGAGGCCAAAATCCACAGCTAGGAACTTTGCAAAAAATAGGTCAGATTTCTTTGGGAAAATGTGATGTGTCCACGTTGTGTTTTGGGGCATTTCCTGTTGCGGGCACTAGGCCTACCCACACAAGTGAGGTACCATTTTTATCGGGAGACCTGGGGGAATGCTGGGTGGAAGGAAGTGTGTGGCTCCCCTCAGATTCCAGAACTTTCTACCACCGGAATGTGAGGAAAAAGTGTTTTTTTGCCAAATTTTGAGATTTGGTAAGGACTCTGGGTATCAGAACCTGGTGAGAGTGCCACAAGTTACCCCATCCTGGGTTCCCCTATGTGTCTAGTTTTCAGAAATGTCCAGGTTTGCTAGATTTTCCTAGGTGCCAGATGAGCTAGGGGCCAAAATCCACAGCTAGGCAAAAAACGAGTTGGTTTTCTTTGGGAAAATGTGATATGTGCATGTTGCAGTTTGGGGCGTTTCCTGTGGCGTGCACTAGGCCTACCAACACAAGTGAGGTACCATTTTTATCAGGAGCTTTGGAGGAATGCTGGATGAAAGGAAATGTTTGGCTCCTCTTAGATTCTAGAACTTTCCATCACTGAAATGTGAGGAAACAGTTTTTTATGGCTGAATTTTGAGGTTTGCAAAGGATTTTCAGGGTAACAGAACCTGGGGAGAGCCCCACAAGTCACCCCATTCTGAATTCCCCAAGGTGTCTAGTTTTAAAAAAATTACAGGTTTGCTTGGTTTCCCTAGGTGCTGGCTGAGCTAGAGGCCAAAATCCACAGCTAGGAACTTTGCAAAAAATAGGTCAGATTTCTTTGGGAAAATGTGATGTGTCCACGTTGTGTTTTGGGGCATTTCCTGTTGCGGGCACTAGGCCTACCCACACAAGTGAGGTACCATTTTTATCAGGAGACTTGGGAGAATGCTGGGTAGAAAGAGATTCATGGCTCCTCTCAGATTTCAGAAATTTCTATCACCGAGATGTGAGGAAAACTTGTTTTTTTGGCCACGTTTTGAAGTTTGCAAAGGATTCTGGGTAACGGAACCTGGTGAGAGCCCCACAAGTCACCCCATCCTGCATTCCCCTAGGTGTCTAGTTTTCAAAAATGCACAGGCTTGGTAGGTTTCCCTAGGTGGTGGCTGAGCTAGAGGCCAAAATCCACAGCTAGGCACTTTCTAAAAAACATGTCAGATTTCAATGTAAAAATGTGATGTGTCCATGTTGCGTTTCCTGTCACAGGCATTCGGCCTACCCACACAAGTGAAGTACCATTTGTATCAGGAGACCTGTGGGAATGCTGGGTGGAAGGAAGTTTGTGGCTCCCCTCAGATTCCAGAACTTTCTACCACCGGAATGTGAGGAAAAAGTGTTTTTTTGCCAAATTTTGAGGTTTGGTAAGGATTCTGGGTATCAGAACCTGGTGAGAGTGCCACAAGTTACCCCATCCTGGGTTCCCCTATGTGTCTAGTTTTCAGAAATGTCCAGGTTTGCTAGATTTTCCTAGGTGCCAGATGAGCTAGAGGCCAAAATCCACAGGTAGGCAAAAAACAAGTTGGTTTTCTTTGGGAAAATGTGATGTGTCCATATTGCGGTTTGGGACGTTTCCTGTGGCGTGCACTAGGCCTACCAACACAAGTGAGGTACCATTTTTATCAGGAGCTTTGGGGGAATGCTGGATGGAAGGAAATGTTTGGCTCCTTTTAGATTCTAGAACTTTCCATCAGTGAAATGTGAGGAAACAGTGTTTTATGGCCGAATTTTGAGGTTTGCAAAGGATTCAGGGTAACAGAACCTGGGGAGAGCCCCACAAGTCACCCCATTCTGAATTCCCCAAGGTGTCTAGTTTTCAAAAATGTACAGGTTTGCTTGGTTTCCCTAGGTGCTGGCTGAGCTAGAGGCCAAAATCCACAGCTAGGAAATTTGCAAAAATAGATCAGATTTCTTTGGGAAAATGTGATGTGTCCACGTTGTGTTTTGGGGCATTTCCTGTTGCAGGCTCTAGGCCTACCCACACAAGTGAGGTACCATTTTTATCAGGAGACTTGGCAGAAAGAGATTCATGGCTCCTCTCAGATTTCAGAACTTTCTATCACCGAGATGTGAGGAAAAAGTGTTTTTTTGCCTCATTTTGAAGTTTGCAAAGGATTCTGGGTAACAGAATCTGGTGAAAGCCCCACAAGTCACCCCATCCTGCATTCCCCTAGGTGTCTAGTTTTCAAAAATGCACAGGTCTGGTAGGTTTCCCTAGGTGGTGGCTGAGCTAGAGGCCAAAATCCACAGCTCAGCACTTTCTAAAAAACATGTCAAATTTCAATGTAAAAATGTGATGTGTCCATGTTGCGTTTCCTGTCACAGGCATTCGGCCTACCCACACAAGGGAGGTAGCATTTTTATTGGGAGACTTGGGGTAACACAGAATAGAAGAACAAGTGTTAATGCCTCTTGTCTTTCTCTACATTTTTTGTACAAATGTAAGACAGTGTGTAAAAAAGATGTCTATTTGAGAAATGCACTGTAATTCACATGCTAGTATGGGGACCACGGAATTCTGAGATGTGCGCATAACCACTGCTTGTCAACACCTTATCTTGTGCCCATTTTGGAAATACAAAGGTTTCCCTGATACCTATTTTTCACTCTTTATATTTCACCAAATCAATTGCTATATACCCGATTTACAATGAAAACCTATTGCAAGGTGCAGCTCCTTTATTGCCTCTGGGTACCTAGTGGTCTTGATGAACATACAAGCCCTATGTACCCCTGCTACCAGAAGAGTCCAGAAGATGTAATGGTATATTGCTTTTGAAAATCTGACATCGCAGGAAAAAGTTAAATATGGAGAGAAATGGCTGTTTTTTTCAACTCAATTTCAATATTTTTCTATTTCAGCTGTTATTTTCTGTAGAAAACCTTGTAGAATCTGCACAAATGACCCTTGCTGAATTCAGAAGTTTGTCTACTTTTCAGAAATGTTTAGCTGTCCAGGATCCAGCAGTAGTTTCACACCCATTTCTGGCACTAACTGGAAGGAAGCTGAAAGCACAAAAAATAGTAAAAATGGGGTATGTCCCAGTTAAATGCCAAAATTGTGTTGAAAATGTGGTTTTCTGATTAAAGTCTGCCCGTTCCTGAAAGCTGGGAAGATGGTGATTTTAGCACAGCAAACCCTTTGTTGATGGCATTTTCAGGGGAAAAAAACAGAAGCTTTCTGCAGCCCTTTTTTTTTTTACAACAAAATTTTCACTGTATTTTGGCTAATTTCTTGGTCTCCTCCAGGGCAACCCACAAACTCTGGGAGGGACGCAAAATTGGCATGGGTAGCTTATGTGGACAAAAACGTCATGAGGGTCTAAGCGCAAACTGCCCCAAATAGACCAAAAAAGGCTTGGCACTTGAGGGGGAAAATGCCTGGCAGAGAAGTGGTTAAGGTGGTCATAAGGAGCACCCATGACAAGAAGTTCAAAGAGAGACTCCATAATGTTTTACATTTTGCATAGCTATCATCCAGTGTGCATGAAAGTGTCTTCATTGCCAATATGTTAGAGAGTTTGGGGTGTCAATATAAATGGGGTATCCAATGTGCCACTAGGGTGATGTTCACTTTGCCCAGGCAGTATGTGGTCTTCTTTATTTGGTGTTTCAGCCCGGTGAATGAAGATCCAATAAAACCATGAAGGGTCAAATTGTAAGGGATAGCCCAAGGATATTTTCATTGTAGCAAGTAGGACAATCTCACCAAATGTGATAAAAATCACCCTTGACACTAACTCTGCTCTAAATAAATGCACTAGGCCTAGGGTAATAATTAATGCAGTTTTGATAGACAGATGTATCAGTAATAAAATACATTATAGTGATCTTCTGTAACCTCCATATAGAGTGTGCTATTAATTTGCTTCAACATCTGCACCATAAATATGTTCAAGTGTACCATAAAAATGTGAAGAGGGGAGGGGAAGAGCTCATCAAAAAGTAATAAAAAGTTGTAATTCGCCCTCTCATATTTCCAACTGTTCTGTAACTTTGTTATTGGAGTCAGTCTTCAGGAGGCTGCTGTCTTGATGGATAGATTCTCTACTGCTTGACTCAATCTTGCAACTGTGTGCTAGTGGATGCATTCAGCTTCATTGAGTCAGAATTGTCTTTTGTAGGATTTAAAGGTCAGTATTTCCATGACCATGGAACCTGTCTCATATGGTTAAACAGTTTCTTTGCTTGAATTTATCAAATAGTCCCTGGTCTAAGACCAGTGACAATGTCTGTACATGGTGAATTAGAATGAGTGGAAGGAAGCTATGTCTTTTTTTGCTGAGGCTGCCCCATGTTGCCAGTGCAGTGCTCACAGTGTGTTAGAAGGTCTGATGGATTTGGGGTTCCATGTCAAGTCCCAGATTGTTCTGCCTGCTATCATTCTGTCCATGTAAATCCAGTTCTTGTTGGTCTCTCTGAGTGACCAGTCCATCATGATGTGGATTTGGGAGACCCTCTAGTACAAATGAAAATCTGTAAGGACTTGGACCCCTGCTAATTTAAGGAGGTGTAAGCGTTTGTATGCCAGTCTGGCTTTGTCCCTGCAATATACAAGCAAGTGTAATTTTTTTAAAAGTACAACAAAGAAATCTGCATAAAGTGCGACTAGTGTGGCCTTCAGCAGGTAGAGTACTCTCTGCTGCATATTCATTATTCAATCAGTATTGATTATCCCTAACCAGGATAGGAAAAGGGGTGACCATCTGTCGTCGTAGGGCAGAACTGTCAATAGTTGAGAGAAGTTGGCTTTATACAAGTCGTCCACATTTTAGCATTATGTGAATGCCAAGGAATTTAATACATTCACATACCCCCTTAAAACGTGTTTGAGTGGTTATCATGGCAGTTTTAGTAAGTGCAAGGTTTAAAATTTCAAATTTGTTAGAGTTTATTTTAAAACCAGATACAGTCTCAAATGATTTAAGTTGATGTAATCACGGTAATGAGTGCAGCACACCATCAATAAATAGTGTGATTTTGTGTTCTCCATTGCCTAAAGATGTGCTCCATCCTCCTGTATCTTTGCTGCCAAAGGTTTAATGCTGAGGGCAAAGAGCATTGGAGTGAAGTGGCAGACCAGTTGGGAATCTCACCATGGATTAAATGGTTATAAGAGCCTCCCATTTACCACAATTTGTGACAAAGGGGCATGATATCCCACCAACACTACTAACGTTAAAGGGAGGCCAAATCCAAACTTCCATAGAGTTTTTAACAGACAACCCCAATCCACTTAGTAAAAAGCTTTTTCTGCATCAATGGATACTGGAATCACTGAAATGTTCACTTTCTTATCCTGTTGGACTAGATGAATTAACCCTCATATGTTGTCACGTGTTTCCTTCAAGTATAAATCCTGATTGATCAGGCTGTATGATTCGAGACCTCTGTTTCTAGCCTGGTTGCTAATATTTTAGAGTAGATTTTAGCATCTATACTTAATTAAGTGAGCCTGTAGGAGGTGCATTTTATGCTGTAGTTCCCTTGCTTGGACACCAAGACTCTTTGACCCAGATTCTGGTAGGTGACATGCAACGCAGCGCAGCATCCAAAGTTGCTGTGCTGCTTTGCGTGACAAGGAGACAGCCTTTTTCTCATAGAAATGGCACTCTCTGCCCCTTTTTCTAGGCTGTTTCCGGCTGCCGTATGCCCTGCACACTCTTTAGCGCCATAGTGCTAGGGTCTGTGAGTGAGTCTAGAATAGGTTTTGTACAGGAAGGGTACTCTTCCTGTACAAATTTCTATGCCTAGACAAATGCAAAAGCTTTTGCCACTTTGTATGTGTGCTGTACAGTGCAGCACATGTGCAAAGTCGGAAAAGCAGAGAGAAATAAAAACATTTCTGTTTTGCTCCTGCTTTTCAAAGGCATTGCTTTTTGGCACTAAATCCTCTCTTCTGATGTTTCAGGATTTGGTTAAGCCTCAAAATGCATGGGTGGTAGCACAGGTACACCTATGTGCCACCCATGTGCCACCCATGTAATGCCCCCTTGATGCAAAGTAGCGCAAAGCAGCATTTCGTGCTGCTTGTTGTTACTTTGCCAAACAAACCAACGCGGATACCTATTTGTGTTGCTTTGTGAATGCCAAATAAAGTTTAGCAGCAGTTTAGCATTAAAAAAGTAATGCTAAACCGACGCTAAACCTTTGAGAATCTGAGCCTTTGAATTTCCTCCATTGAAGGTGTGACTTTCTTGTCTTCAATAATTGATGTAAACAGTTTAGTCATGTGAGGCGGTCATTTTGAGGTAAAGGCTTTGTAGAAATGTACTGTTTAACCATCTTAACCATAAGCTTTATTTAGTTTGTATTGTCATTGCTATTATGACCTCAATCTCGGCGAAAGGGTTTTAAATAAATTGCTCTTTGTAATTATTTAGAAGGAAGTAGTTTACATGTATTTCTCCTGCTTTTCAGCTACTGTTGGTCAGGAGAATGCAAGGCGCTATAGCAGTCCTTGAAGACTTCCAGTTTCTCAAATTCTAAAGAGGACTTTTGACCTGAGGGTACTGTTCATCTCATAAAAAAATCATATTTAAGTTTTTCCTGAGTTGTCATCCTAGATCCTATATTCATAAGATGTTTTCTTGAGGAAAAGGAGAGTGAGCTTTACCCTGTTGATAGCAAATGCATCGAGGGTCACAACTTTTCATTGCGAATTTCAGGTGCAATTTGCCTTGTGTTCCCTTTCAGCCTCTGACAATTCACCGTTCAAGAGTTTTTTTTCCCAAAATCTATACTTTTTTATGTTTGCTAGAATTCCTGTACATTTGCGCAGCAAAACAGTTTTGAACCAGAACACAAGTTTGGGTTGTATCTGAGGGGAGTGGGCGGTTCATTTAGAATTATTCATTAATGTACTCCTTCAGCTCAGCGCATGATACTAGAGCCCATATTTATACTTTTTTAGCGCCGCATTTGCACGCTTTTTGGCGCAAAAGTGGTGAAAACTTACAAAATTCAATTGTATTTTGTAAGTTTGCACCGCTTTTGCACCAAAAAGCAGCGCAAATGCGGCGCTAAAAAAGTATAAATATGCGCCTAGATATCTGAGAAGGGCTGGGTGAAATGTCCATTTCTTCTGCATAGCAGCTTCAATGTCCAATTAGAGGGAAATTTCAATACCATCGTAGTCTGAGAATACAATCAGAGTGGTTTCAGAGTTAGTTAATAGCTGTATAAACGTGTGTTTACTATTAGGCGATCAATTCTTGAGTAAATCCCAGGGGTGTGTGAAATTATGTGTGATCTATTTGGTAAGGGCAAGTAAGTACCTACACTTAGTAATAGGCCAGAAACCCCCACTAGGTCCAGTCAAGGTTTCAATAAATTAATCATGGCTCAACCCTTGGAAGCTTGGAAATGAGCAGTTAGGCTTAACTTAGGAGACACATGTGTAAAGCATTTACCATTAACAAAACAGTAAATAAGTAAAGCAAAAAACACAATAAAACTCCAACACCAATCTACAAAAATAGATTATATTGTTATCTTTAAAATGACACCAAAATTACAAAATTCCATTAAAGGGTACCAGATATATGATTTTTTCAAGATTAAGGCCCTCATTACTACCCTGGCGGTAAATGACCGCCAACATACCGCTGCGCCCGTGGAATTCCGCTACAGCTATTACGACCCACAGCTCGGAATCCGCTATAATACAGACACCCACACAAGTCCGCCACACCAAAGGTCAGTGATAAACTGACGATAACAAAACCTCCACCATCACGCCAACAGGAATACGCCCACACTATCACGACCCACGAATCCACGCGGTGGTCTTTCAACCGCAGTATTCCATTGGCGGTACACACCGGCGCGCTCAAAATATACACACATTTACAAAACACAACCACATTGGACAAATCGAAATACACACACCTGATACACATACACACACCACTCCCACACACCCAATCCAATATAAAGCATGCACCCACATCACCCACAAACCCTTACTACCAGAATTCTGATACCACGCCAGAGAGAGACACCACCACAAACAACACCAGCATCCACAGACACACAACACCATCACTTACACAACATTCACGCACCTCAAACAACACACAACAACACATCCCCTCAAACATCACAACACACACCACCTCACACATCACCCACACCACATCATGGCACCTCAACGACACCCCAGGTTCTTTGAGGAGGAGCTCAGGGTCATGGTGGAGAAAATCATCCGGGTAGGTCCACAGCTATTTGGAGCACAGGTGCAGCACACCTCCATTGCAAGGAAGATGGAGCTATGGCGCAGAATCGTCGACAGGGTCAACGCAGTGGGACAGCACCCCAGAACACGGGATGACATCAGGAAGAGGTGGAACGACCTACAGGGGAAGGTGCGTTCCGTGGTCTCCAGACACCAGATTGCTGTACAGAGGACTGGCGGTGGCCCCCACCTCCTCCCCCACAACTAACAACATGGGAGGAGCAGGTCTTGGCAATACTGCATCCTGAGGGCCTCGCAGGAGTAGCAGTGGGACTCGACTTCAGTCAAAGTCAAAGCTTTACTATTATATCCCCCACCCTACCTGCATGCCATCCCATACTCCCACCCTCACCCCCATCACTCCAACACCTCACAGATGCCCCACTATCACAACCCACCCTTCCCAACATCAAGCCCTGCATGCAACACCAAAGCATGGACACCCATCACCATAGCATGTCCAACACAGATACCCCCACAGACCCCAACCCTAATATCACACAAGGACCAAGACAAGAATGCAAGCACTGGAGTACAGGGTCACTCACCCATTGTACATGATGGCACACACAGATGCAATAATCAAGCCTTTACACCCCTGCAGGACCCCAACCCAACGTCACCGGACAGGAGGTACCAGACATGTCCAGTCCCCCCACAGAAGAGACCCACAGTGATGACAGCAGCTCTGCACAACTGGATCAAGATGGCCAGCCTGGCCCATCAGGGACCTCAGGACAGTTGGTTCCCCTGACACTGGCACAAGCCACCACAGAGCCTCCCCCCTCAGGAAACACCAGCACAACACCCACCCAGCGGGCCCATCCCTCTGTCCCCAGGACATGTCAATCAGCAGTGTGTCCACCACTACAGGGAACCCAGGCAATCCCACCAACCCAAGAAAATCAGGGACCTGGGGGCAGTGGCAGTGGGCACACGGTTTAGGGGACAGAGGCTCAGGAAAACAGGGAAACTGGGAGGACTGCTGTGCAACAGGGGGGAGGACAGGCCCAGCGAACCTACTCTCCATGAGGCCCTCTCCAACATCATGGGAGCTTACCATCATTCCCAGGAGACGATGGCAACGGTACTGGCCAAGTTTCAGGAGACCCAGCGGCTGCAGGAGGAACATTATCTGGGGATCAGGGAGGACCTGAAGTCCATTAACAACACCCTGGTCACCATTGTAGGGGTGCTGCAAGACCTTGTCAACACCAGGAGGGACACTGTGGCACAACAAGGGGCCCCTGACACTAGCCTGGACGATGAACAGCCCTCCACCTCTGCCGGCGCAAGTGGACAGGAGGCACCGCCACAGGAACACAACACCAGCACCACACCCCCTGCAGATGGAGAACCACCCTGCAAACGGTTCCTGAGATCCAGGAACAAGACAGAGAACATTGCCAAGACCCCGGCCAGGAAATGAGACCCCCTGAATGTCACCCTTCTGTCCCACTTTGCCACCCTCTCCATCCTTAAACTGCCATAGCTCCACTTCCTATGCCCCTTTGGACAATGCACCTGTGAAACAAATAGCCTGGACTCTGCCATGGACATTCCTCCACCATCACCCCTGGCCATTTTACAACCCCCTCCACTTATTTGCACAGAAATAAACACACTTCAATCAAAAAACTATCTAGAGTCAGTCTGTGCTTTCACAAACGTATAATTGCAATAACCATGAAATATGGCAATGTCAACTTAATTGTTCACATACCGATGTAACATAGCTGTAGGGCTGGAGGAAATATAGCAGAGGGCACAAAATGGGAACCACATCTGTGAAATGGAAAGGCAAAGTGACAAGTCAGGGTCCATACACTGAGTGAAAATGACAGACTTATGCTAGCTCCAACAATAGTATGAGATGTGGGAGGCAGTGACATCTTCTTACCTGTGTCTCATTGGAAGTATTGCATGATTATGTTGTTTCTGTTGTCGATATCCTCTTCTTCTGCCTCCTCTTTTTCACTGTCCACAGGCTCCACAGCTGCCACAAGACCACCAGCTGGACCATCCTCCTGCAGAAAAGGCACCTGCCATCGCAAAGCCAGGTAGTGCAGCCTACAGCAGGCCACGATGATCTGGCACACCTTCTTTGGTGAGTAGTAGAGAGAACCACCTGTCATATGGAGGCACCGGAACATGGCCTTCAGGAGGCCGAAGGTGCATTCAATCACTCTCCTAGTTCGCCCATGTGCCTCATTGTAGTGTTCCTCTGCCCTTGTCCTGGGATTTCTCACTGGGGTCAGTAGCCATGACAGGTTGGGGTAACCAGAGTCACCTGCAAATATAGAGGAACAACTGTTAAACACACACTAACCCGTAGGGACAACCCCATACCCAGACAACTATTCACACTGTATAGGGTCCATGTCCTCACCTTCTAGGCACACACAGTGCCTCTGGAGTTGCCCCATCACATAAAGGATGCTGCTGTTCCCCAGAATGTAACCGTCATGCACTGAGCCAGGAAATTTGGCATTCACATGGGAGATGTACTGGTCAGCCAAACACACCATCTGCACATTCATAGAATGGTAGTTCTTCCGGTTTCTGCACACCTGTTCACTCCTGCGGGGGGTACCAAGGCCACATGTGTCCCATCAATGGCACCTATGATGTTGGGGATATGTCCCAGGGCATAGAAGTCACCTTTCACTGTGGGAAAATCCTCCACCTGAGGGAACACGATGTAGCTGCACATGTGTTTCAGCAGGGCAGACAACACCCTGTACAACACATTAGAGAACATTGGCTGGGACATCCCTGATGCAATGGCCACTGTAGTTTGAAAGGAACCCCTTGCCAGGAAATGGAGTACTGACAGGACCTGCACTAGAGGGGGGATTCCTTGGGGTGGCGGATAGCTGGCATCAGGTCTGGCTCCAACTGGGCAGACAGTTCATGGATTGTTGTACAATCAAGTCTGTAGGTGACTACTACGTGTCTCTCCTCCATTGTCGACAGGTCCACCAGCAGTCTGTACACCGGAGGATGCCGCCATCTCATCACCTGCCCCAGCAGACGTGCCTTATGGACGAGAACAGTGAGCAGAGAGTCAGCCAACACTGAGGTATCACAACATGTCATTTGCACACATTTATTAATCCGCAATGTGCCTGTTACTGTGTGTATTCAAGGCCTACATTGGTGTGACGCAGTTAATATTAATGCCATGTGGCCCCCCGAAATGGTGGCTGCATGACCTGTAAGGTGGGACAAGGGGATATGAGGTAACTGCGCTGGCGTTGTACACTGTCGCGGTAGGCGGTCGAAGACCGCGGCGCAAACCTGCATTGGTTAACATTGGACCCTATGGGTCCGAGGAGCCAATGACGATGTACACTGGTGGCGACGGTACACACCGCCGCGGACGTGACCACCATTTTCTGTGTGTTCACTCACTTGATACCTGACCTTCAACAGGAGAGGACCTACACTGCAAGTGCTGCTGTGACCTCAGTCTGGAAGCGACGATGGCTCATGTGTCTAGGGAAAGGGCCCCTGCCTTAACTTCGGAGGAGTAGAGAAACTAGTGGATGGGGTCCTCCCCCAGTACACACAACTGTTCGGTCCTCCAGACAAACAGGTGAGTACACTGTGAGCATGCTGCATGGGCAATGCCTGTTTGGAGTGGTGTGGATGGGAGATAAATGGGGGGGACTGAGGCCTGCATGTGCGGACGGTGAGTGTGTGTGCGTCAGGGCAAGAGTGGGAACGTGGGCCAATGAGTATGACGGTCCGGACGGGTAAAGATTTTCCTTTTACCCTGTACTATTCCTCTAGGTCGGCGCTCACCAGAAGAAGGCTATTTGGCGTGCCATCGCCAAGGACGTCTGGACCCTGGGGGTCTACCACAGATGGAGCACCCACTGCCGGAAAAGATGGGAGGACCTTCGCCGCTGGAGCAAGAAGGTGGCAGAGGCCCAGCAGGGGATGGCCTCCCAACATGGGAGGGGTGCCTGTCGCACCATGACCCCCCTGATGTTCTGGATCCTGGCGGTGACGTATCCGGAGCTGGATGGGCACTTGAGGGCATCACAGCAGCCACACGGGGTGAGTACACTCTCATTCAGCTGACTCTGTGCACATTACCAGGTGTCTGGGTGGGGGAAGTGGGCAGTGGGTTCCCCAAGGCCAGGGCGATCTTGGTAGGCAAGGTCCCTTTTGAGGCAGGCTATGTGGCACCCCAACCCCACTAGTGGTTAGTTCCCTCTACACCTAGCCAGGCTCCTGTGACTTCCATGTGTGCAGCAATCTGGCTTAGGCCTTGTACCCCATGGGCATGTGATTAATCTAGGAACTATAAGTGCATGGGGTAGTGCAGAGGGCTGCTGTGTCTGTTGTTTCCGCCAACGGTAATGGTGTTGCATGCACTGAACATGTCTTTCTTCTGTCTTTCACCCCCTTTTTGTGGTCTCCCTGTTCTTGTGTGCAATAGCATCATCAGGCGGAGGAGCATTGGCACCGAAGCAGGAGGGAGCTCCATCCCACTAGGCCCTGGAGGGCAAAACAACGGAGTCTGAAGCTACCACTGGGACGGAGGGTGAGGGGAGCTCCACGGTGGGGACAGGAGCAAACAGCAGTGACAGCGACTCCTCCTCTGATGGGAGCTCCCTTGCGGTGGCAGGCCCCTCTGTTCCCCCGCATCAACAGGTACAGCCACCACCCCCCTACCAGCACCTCCCTCCCAGCAGCCCCTCAGCGTGTGTCCTGTGCCCGCTCACCAAGGAGGGTGGGCATCTCCTTCGCCCCAGGCACCTCAGGCCCTGCCCCAGTCAGCCCTGCTGCCCTCAGTGAGGAGGCTATTGACCTCCTGAGATTCCTCACTGTTGGGCAGTCTACCATTCTGGCCAGGCAGCCCAACAGAGAGCATTTCAGGCTCTGGCCTCAGCACAGATGGCAGCCATTGTCCCTGTGTCCAGCCTCCCCCGTCCAACTTCCTCCACCCAGACCCAATCCCATGTACCTCAGCCTATCCCAAGCACACCATCAGACCAGCATGCACACACCTCAACACACAAGGGTGGCTGAGGCAAACATAAGCACCACACATTCCACAGACACTCACACAAGCATCATACCCATGCACACGTACCAACATCCACTGCCTCCACTGTGTCCCCCTCCTCCACATCTCCCTCCTCCCTCCCAGTCTCGTCTCCACTCACACCTGCATGCACTACATCCTCAGCCACTACCTCCATCACCAGCACACCCATCACCGCTCATGTGCACTCACCACCCCCACTACCATTCACACATCCTCTGTGTCCTCCCAAAGTACACAAACGCAGGCACACCCACCCAACAGCCATCCACCTCACAACAGCCTCCAGCCCATGCACCTTCACCCAAATTCAGCAGACGTACACCTCCTACAACCACTACCTCTACCTCCACCTCCACTCCCAAACCCCCTCCATCTACCCGTCCCAGTGTGTCTAAAAAACTTTTCCTGGCTAATATTGACCTCTTCCCCACACCTCCCCCCCATCCTACCCCTAGGGCCAGGCTTTCCAGGTCCCAGCCCAGCCCAGCACCTCAGCCACCACATCCCCAGGCACAGTGGTGCCAGCAACTGCGGGGTCATGGAGTGCGCCAACCATCAGGGCTGCCAGTGTGCCACGGAGCGAGGGCAAGGACATTCCGCCACCTGCCAAGGTGAAAAAGGTGCCCACATCCCGGAGGGAGAAACCGAAAACGCCTGCCACCAAGGGATCAGGGAAAACGAAAGGGGATAGTGGCAAGACAGCTGCGCCACCATCAAAGGTGGGGAAGGGCTAAAAACTGAAGGGCAGGTCAGGAGAGGGCATGGTGGCACTGACTGAGGGACCAGTGTCACACCTTCTGTCCACGTCAACGCCAACCTGTACGGAGGAGAACACCGCCACTTGCACCGCCACCTGCACCGCCACAGACCCTGCCACCAGAACCGCCGACAGACCCCGTCACCAGCACCGCCGCCACAGACCCTGCAGCCAGCACCGCCGCCACAGACCCCGCAGCCAGCACTGCCGCCACAGACCCCGCTGCAAGCACTGCCGCCACAGACCCCGCAGCCAGCACCGCCGCCACAGACCCCGCAGCCAGCACCGCCGCCACAGACCCCGCAGCCAGCACCGCCGCCACAGACCCCGCAGCCAGCACCGCCGCGACTGCCACCGCCGCAAGCACCGTCTCGACTGCCACCGCCACAAGCACCGCCAGCGGCCCAGCAACATCCTCAGCCAGTGGCAAGACCGCAGACATGGCTACCATCCCCAGTGGTCAGTCGTCCGAGGCTGGTGGTGAGTTCCAGGACCCTGGGCAGCTTCCATGAAGCATCACTGTCATCACAGTTGTCACCTGAAAATGGAATGCAAAGCTGCAGCAGTGTGGGGTATGTCGCTGCCTCCATGGCATATCATGCTACCTGTAACTCGGCAATCTCATGGCACACACACCCATGTCAGGGAATTGTACCAGCCACACTGCACGTGGAGCACTCTGGGCACCAGGCCCCCTCCAGAACCAGTGGAAAAAGGCATCCACTACCTCAGTCCTTGGCAGGATGAAGCACTTTGGGAACAAAGCCCCCTCCAGAACCAGTGGAGAAAGGCATCCACTACCTCAGTCCTTGGCAGGATGAAGCCCTTTGGGCACAAGCCCCCTCCAGAACCAGTGGAGACTGTTATCCACTTTAGAGACTGTGGCTTTGCACTCCCCAGGATAAAGCAGTGGGCAAACCACCAACTGAAAAGACTTGAGAGACTGTGGCACTGCACTCCCCAGGATAAAGCAGTGGGCAAACCACCCTCTGAAAAGACTTGAGAGACTGTGGCATTGCACTCCCCAGGATAAAGCAGTGGGCAAACCACCCACTGAAAGGACTTGAGAGACTGTGGCTTTGCACTCGCCAGGATAAAGCAGTGGGCAACCACCCGCTGAAAACACTTGAGAGACTGTGGCATGGCACTCCCCGGGATACATCAATGGGCGTGGAGCCCCCGTGGAGCAGTGGCGTTGTGCGTTCATCAAGCTGAGGTGTCCCCCTCCCCCTGAGGTGCCCGTATATGTGATGCCCCCCCAGTGTTCTCTCAGTTTGGAGTTAGGTATCATGTGTGGGCCTTGCCCATGCATTTTGGGCCCAGTGGTCCACGGACAATGATTGGTGCACTGTCCGGACTTGTGTAGTTGGTGTACATATTTGTACATACTGGATTTTGACTTTTGACTAATGGATTTTTATTTATTACAATTGTGACAATCATTTCCTTTTGTCCTTGCGTTATTCAAGGGGGGTATATGTCATGTTGCAGCATGTATTTGTGTCTATGGTGTTGTGGGTGAGGGTGGGGGTGGGGGTGTTGCATGTGTGTGTCACTCTCTTTCCCACCCCCCTCCCCTGTGTTGTAAGTTCAGTACTCACTGTTGTCGTCGCCGCCGTCGTTGGAGCTCCTGATAGAGGAGCAGGAAGACCATCGCCGGCAGTATCTGCAATTCGGGCTCCATGGCGTCCTGGTTCCTCGTGGGGTGTGGAGAGGTGGGTGTTTTCCCTTCTGTGTACTGTTTCCGCCGTGTTTTTATTCGCGTTGGTTCCGCCCTGGAAAAGGTGGCGGATAGCCGTGTTGTGATAAGGTGGGCGGTACATTGTCTCCCGCCAGTCTATTGGCGGTGTCCGCGCGCTGTTTGTTTGTACCGCCGTGGCGGTCGGAGTGTTAAAGTGGCTGTCTATGTTGGCGGTTTCCGCCATGGTCGTAATCCCATTTTGTTTTCTGCCGGCCTGTTGGCGGTATTACCGCCGCTTTAACACCGACCGCCAAGGTTGTAATGAGGGCCTAAATGTTTTGTAGCGCTTAGAAATCAAAAGCACATCTGGACATCTGGTTGCACTCAACCTGGGCAAAGTCAAAAGTTGAGGCTGACCGCAATGGAGCCCTGCTCGGCTACACTGAGTGGGAGGCCTCGGTCAAAGTTTTACCTTCACACTCAGAAATGTTTTTGAAGATTGCTCACTGACTGGGACAAAGTCACAAGCTGAGGCCGACCTCGCTGGAGCCGTCTTTGGATACACATCATCTGAGGCCTTGGTCAAGTGTTCTACTTTTGGATTTAGAAACTTCTTCGGACAGAAATCTTTGTCCAGAACCAAGTTGAAACTTGAAGCCAATCTCGCTGGAGCCCTCCGCAGATGGACTGTGCAGAATGCCACAGTCAAACTTTTACCTTCTGACATAGAAACCTTTTTGTAGCTTTTCTCTCACTATGTCAGGAGGTCCTCCTCAGCAAGCCGATTTTAATGCGACATCGTCGGATTGCCTTTCTGCCAGCCCCCAGTCAAATCCTGGAAGTCTGGGGCTCCAGAGCTTTTCAGTGAGACGAACCCACAAGGCAGGCCAGGTCACAGTCGGCGTGGCCAGCTTGACTCTCGACATCTGGTCGGTCCACTTATGGAACTTTTTTCCAAAGTTGCTCAAAACTTCTGGGTATTCTTTCAGAAATACTTTTAAGGTCTTTTAAGTGTCCACAACTCACCCCAAGGTTCCAGAAGCTCTGAAATGTTCCTTGGAGGTTATGACTTCAACTCCCAGAGTGCACCTTGTCAAACGCCTAAAATGACCACTGGACACTAGTAAGCTGTGCTATTTCTGCAGGACTTGATGCAGGGGACTCTGGTCCACTCCTTTCTAGCTGTAGCATACAGGAAGTCCCTACCTGAAGTTGTAGAAGTAAGGCAAAGTCATTTTCTTGGTGAAGCACAAAGTGTGCAGCTGGTGCAGTCCTGCTGTGTGCAGGGCCCAGGTGCAACCAGAGGTCCAGCAGGGCAGTCCTTCTTCTTCTTGTCTTAGTAGGGATCTGAAGTGTGGGGTGGCTCTGCCATATTTATCCTTGCTCCTGGCGTGGCAAGCAGGGGGGTGCCCCTGTCCAATCACGTTCAGGCCACCACCCTCTTGAGTGACCATTTCCTGGGAAGTATGGCAAAAGTGAATCCTAGGGAGCACACTCCTCCAAAATCCAAGATGGCAAAATTTTTATCTTAAGAGTTTAGAGCTGGCTGAGCCCACCCGCTGGTGTGGCTAAGTTTCCCTTAACACACCCCCTTCCAGCCCTCTTTTAATCTAATTCTGGGGCACCTGGTTGTTTGGGGCTGCAGGAAATGGAGGAAGTCCCGTTGCTGTCCTAAATGTCCTTCCCTCCTTTGAAGTCCAGTTTGGTGGCTCTCCCCCCATCCTGTTCTACCATGTGCTGAGGCAGCTCTCCTCCAACCAGATGTTTCCTTTGTTTCAGCCACTTCACACCTCATCAAGGCAGCCTGCCTCAGGCTGCCAGAAGCTGACCAACCAAAGAAGGGCACTGCAGGGCTGAAACTGGTAACTTTTCAGCAAGAGTTCTAAAACTCTTTCCCTGTTAAATTCAGCAGTGGCAATTGTTGGATTTGTTATTTTAATTTCAAACTAAACTGGCTATATTTAGCTCCTTCCTATGGAAAATAAGACTTTATTATTTTAAAATAAAGTCTATTCGTGTTAGCCTATTGAGCTCATTCATTACAATGGGGATAAACAAATTTGGCTATTTTATAAAAAAACTTTTATAAAGTCCCTGCTTAAAGTTACACTGCACCCAAACCTGTGGGCACTAAGGGCATACCTTAGGGGTGACATTTGTGAAAATAAGGTAGCTTAGCGCTTTAGAAGTACTTTTAATTCCATAGTCAAATTTGGGGTTAACTTTAACTCAAAAGCAGCCAGCAAGGCAGGCCTGCCTTTATAAGGACACTGGGCACCACAACTATGGATGTACTACCTATGCTGAGGCCCCTAATCCTACATGCCCTCCTGTAGACTAGGGACTTATTGGTAGGTTTGTACAGCCAATTATAATTAGCCTAATTGGCATATACCATTTTACTGAGAGCACAGGCGCTGGGACAGTTTGGCAGTGCCCAGGGCACCATCAGAGTCAGGAAAACACAAGTATTAGTGAAAACTAGGGGCAAAAAGTGAGGGGGCTTCTGCAATCAGCCCAGTTTTCCCACACAGCCCCCTCCGAGCCAACATGCCCAAAAGACTCAGCACAACCCTGGGAGAGACATAATGGCTTGTCAGGCAAGGAAGACAGTGAGGAACACTGGCTGTCCTTTAGCAGGGCCTACTCTGCCTTACATCCTCCTGTCAGGGTCACTCCCTCTGGGCAGTGAACCCATCCCATCAGTAAGGGGGCCCATTCTAAACTGAAACTTCCCTCTAGGGGGGTCTTCCTCCTCTCTCTCTCTCTGGCAGTTTGGGTAGTAAGGTGCCCGCCTCTCCTATCTCCAATCTCCAATTTTGCTAGGGGCAACACCTAGCTTACCTTGCACTTGAGCAACCCTACCATGACCAACAAGGTCAGGGGACCTACTTTGGTTTTGGCCATGGGGTCTTCCTCCCAGGCCAAGTGCAGTGTTGCCAGAAAGGCCAGCACCCAGCAGAGGCTACTCACACCCTAAGCTCTCCACTGACAGGTGGGTGAGTGGCTTTAGGGGCAACTTTGGGATCCTGGCACCTCTCTTGCTGTTTAGAGTGGGGGGTTACCTCATCCTGTGGTAGACACCCTTCCTCCACTCTCCCTTCTGTCAGTGAAGGAGCAAGGCCCTAAAGCTGGAAAGCTGCCTGACAACTCAGGGATCAGATGATGCCTGACCAGTACCAACTCTGGGCTCCCACCCTACTGGGGCAGAAGACACTTGGCTCACTGGACCTCTCTGTAAGAATGGTCTACCCTTCCTCTTCTTTTTCCCTCTTCTTGGGGAACTCTGTCTCCTACCTGTAGGGGCTGGCTCCCCAGGAACTTTGGTTGGTGAGTGCCCTGGGTGACCTCCCCCTTCTGGGACCAGACCAACCTCTGGGAGGTTATTACCCAGGATACAATATAAGGGGAGGTCATCACTAACTAACACCTTATGCGAGTCTGCAATGCATGCGTTGCACCACTTTGTAACCCTTTGCACTACATTATGCCTACGCCAGGCATAATTTATGCAAAGGGGGCGTTCTCCCATTAGGGGGGCGAAACAATGGTACAAAGAAATCTAAAATATTTATTTGCTTCATTTATTTCGGCACTTTTAACACCTGCTCAGAGCAGACTTTAAAAGGAGGTATGCCATTGTTTTCAATGGGCCTCAACGGGCTTTGCAGGATTAGCATCCACATTTTTTACTCTAATCCTGCAAAGTTCTGAACTAGTGTTAAAAATGTTGCACTAGTTCCCCTAACTACCGTCATGGTACACCGTATCTTAGATGTGGCGCACCGTGGCGTTAGGTGGGGGCTGCACTGGGTGCATAGTTGCCTATGGAGGGCATTCACTACAATGGGGAAAACAAATGTGGCTATTTTTCCCCCACCAGGGCTTAGCAAACATTTTTTATAAAGACAAACTGTCAATCAGCCCAGTTTTTCCACAGTATCTTGTTCTCTTCATGGATCTCTAAGCTCCATGTCCAGCAAATGGTGTTTTTTAAATATTTGAAAAAGGCTTTGAAGTGTGATACAGCAACACCTGATCTGTCTATTTGTGAGTTCCAGACTGAATCTCCCACAACAACTATATCTCACTGTGATAAATTAATCAAAAGATGGTCTTAACCCTTATCTGGGGTTTATACTGTTGCCACCATGTGTAGCCTGAAGGTGTTCCTTGAACTATCAACCCACTTTGTCTGTTTTTTGGGCCTAGGGCTAGAAGTTGCATGACCTATGAAAAAGATTGCCATTCCATTGTGTTTTGTTTTAGATAATGACTATGATGCATTCAAATAGGATTTATATTTAATGTAGTGTTCATCTGATCTTCTGATGTGCTTTTTTTTAGCGCTATTATGCCAAACCGGCTCTCACTCAAGTAGTACCAAATAATCCTCTTATTCTAAACGTTTAGACTATTTGTCTTTAATAAGCCTAGTGCAAAATTCTTTGGAATGAGGAACATATATAGATATTTTCTGGCAGTTAGCCCTACTCATATCCATTGTACTTGATTGGAAATAAAATCCCAGTTTGGTTATGTGCATGTGTTACCTGTGTTGTGCTTACCAGCTACTTACGTGGTACTCTTTTCTATCCTTAAAGTTCTTCAAAGCTATAACAATCAACATAAACATTAACCGTAAAGATCAACCAATTTGTAATATATAACAAATGGTGTTGAGTTAGTGCATCATGTGGTTCCATCTAACCTGAGGTCCGTCAAAGAGAGACAAATACATTTAGATCATCATATTGTGCTGTCATATACCTAAGTCCCTGGGACTACTAGGAATCTCCCAGTCAACATAAAGATTTAATCAAACCACCTTCAGTATCATATATGATGAAGATAATTTAGAGGTAGTTTTCTTCTCTGTTCTTATATTTTCAGCAATGGTTCTGATCGGTTGACCTTGTTCGAGTCTCCTGGGGTGTGTAAGCCATTTGTGTGATCTTTGATTTCATCTGGTAGTTAGATGTCCAGGAGGTGTGCTGACATTAGCTTTTCAGAGAAATGGTGCATTTTATTCCGGTACTCAAAGATTATGCCAAATGGATAAGTTCAGCAAAATTTTAGGTGCTCCTTATGATGTTTTCTCATGATGAACTTGAATTATTGTATTTTTCTAGGAGGATCTGGGGCAAAATCTTGATACACTAAATTTTTGGCAGGAGATAGAGTCTATTTGCCATGCAGCGAGGAGTATGCTGTCTTACTCTTTAAAGAAATTCAACTTATATGATGCCTCAGGGCCTCTTCATTGCAAATGTGTTCTTGGAACCTACACCTTGGGCTTTTTCAAGTCAAATCTTTGAAGGCGATATTTATCTTAATACGGCACATTCCTTTCCTTTCCCTAAGCTGGCACACAATAGGCTGTCTAGCACCAACGCAGGCACCCTTGCACCGTGGTAGAAATATTTTTGTGAAGGAAGGGGCACCTTCCATGCCAAACAAAATTCCCTGAGGCTTTTTCCAGAACGCAGCACACACAGAAAAAGAAAAAAACAAGGTGAAATAAGAATATTTCTCCTTGTTATGCTTCACCTGGCAGGTGTAGGTTTTTGGTGCATTCACGGTTCTACACTTCTGATAAATCTGGGAATGTGTCAAAATTCATAGATGTTGCTTGGGAACACCCATGGAACGCCTCCCTGGTGCAGAGTAAGGCAACATAGTGATTTGCGCTGCATTGCTTGACTCAAGATTTATGAAGCTACTCAGGGCCACGCAAGGAGGCCTTGCCTAGCTTTATAAATCTCATCTTTGAGTTGTGTCATGCATGCACCACGTTGCATGGTGCAAGTATGATGCAACTGAGGTCAAAAATATTGCCCTGAGTGTTTATCTTCCCTAATACCCCAGAACAGTCCAACTAGGACCACATCTAGATTGTATTCTTCTGCTCCTTTTTCTGGCCCTCTGATTCACAAATATTATCTTGCCTAGATCTGTTTTTGAGAATTTCGCATTTGAGACTGTGTACTCTTGCTGACATTTTAGGTAGTTTACCTTTTTGCAGATTCGTTTCAACTTTTTCCATTCTTTGCCCTTGCTTCTAACACCCTGGAGCCAACTTAATCAACATCTCATTTAAAAACATATCTGTCAGTGCTAATGTCAGTGTTCATATCTGGCAGACTTTTTAGCATATCATCTTTGATTTATTTTCTTAATTTGCTTTTAAATGTTGGCAAGCTGTTTAGAAGATTGCCCTTCGTGAGGGCCATATTGGTCACTATAATGCTGAATGTTGTTTCTTTCTTTCTTTTGCTTTTTCACAGCCAGAGGGTCTTAATTTTGTGTAGTTGTAATAGCAAAGAAGGCAGTCACAATTTTCTAGGGTTGCCTCTTGGGTGGCATTTATCATATGAGATCACAGCACCTGGTGCATTCCATTTGTTCTCGCTATGAGATTCCTCTTCAAAGGTCTTACAGATTCAATGACTCATATTTATACTCTATTTGTGCTGAATTAGAGTCCGTTTTTTTAATGCTAATTCGGCGCAAACCTAACTCCATATTTAAGTTATGGAGTTAATGTTGTTTTCTAGAGGGGAAAACCTACCTTATGTCAATGAGATGCAAGGTAGGCGTTCCCGTCCAGAAAAGGACGATATGGCCTTTACTCCATATTTATCCCCCGGTGTTAAACTCCAGCATGGGGGTATGGGGGCCTTAAATAATGGCGCTAAGCTTGCCTAGCACCATTATTTAACGCCTGGGAGAAGTGAATGCATATTTCCATGGCCAGAGACCATGGAAATTGCCCACAGGTGCCCTACCCTGGCCCCAGGGACACCCCCACCCACACCAGGAGGACACTTAAGGATGGGGGACCCATCCCAGGTAAGTCCAGGTGAGTAGTTTTATGTTTTGTTCCCAAACACCGCTCGGAGGCCCTGACTTGGGGCCTCCTTGCATGGTGCTGGCCCCAGTGGTCATGCCCAGGGGACATTTGTCCCCTGGGCATGGCCATTGGGGTGAGGGGCATGGCTCCTGTCTTTACTAAGACCGGAGCCATGTCCATGGGGCTTGTGCACCAGAAAATGGCACTACACTGCTTAGAGGCAAAAATAAATGTCCACATTTTGCATCTATGGAGTGAAAGCTCTCCCAGTCTCAGTATAAAGCAATTTATCTTGGTGAGTTTTCACATGGGCCTTCTTAATTTCAGTTAGGTTCTTGGGAAGCCTGTGCATTAGTAACCAGTCTAATTGAATACTGGCTAAGCTGCATGCACTCACGTAGTGTAGCACCTAGTCAGTATGATTTGTATTTCACAGCGTGGTGATTGATTGTAGTGGCCTTGGCGGTCCCTCCTTTTGCTTTAGATGGCCATTGCCTTAGTGCGTGAAAAACCACTTGTTCCACTGCTGTGCTGAGTATTTTAAATCATTATTGAAACATGGCTTTTGAACCATTGTGAGAACCTTCACAGCAGGCACCTCTGCGCTGCCTTGGGCGATTGTGGTTTCCTTACTGTACTCTTATTTGTGTACTTCATTATGCAGAGACGTTTTAAGGCATGGGCAAAGTGGGCTCTCGCCTAGGGCCCCAGCGGTTGAGGGTCCCCTGAGAGCCAGCTCTGTTCTGCAAAGAAGCTTGCCCTGATGCCTTGAATAATTCATCAACAGATTGTTTCAAGTCCTGTTGTCCTTTACTATATTTTTAGGGTGGGTCATGTGTGAGAGTCTATTACATTTTGCAGAGGGATGTATGATTCATGCAACATCCATTAAAACATTTTAGATCAAAAAAGGACCTCAAATATAAGAAATGGCGGGTGTCACTCATAAAGCTTATTTAGAGTAATATCAGCGAGCTGCTGCTGTGTTACAATATTGAAAACACAGGTCACTATTTGTGAAGACATTTAGGGCCTGATTCACTAAGGTAAACTTATGGATTTTTGTATGTTTACAATTTTGTTTTTGCAATTCACAAAGCAATGTTAGAATTAGTATTTTTACAACTGCTTATCTTCTTGTGTGTGGTCTCTCACCAGGAGTGCAGAAACTCCATAGTGCTAAAAATACTACTTGTAAAATTCCTTTGTGAATTGAAAAAAATTGTAAACTTACACAAAAGTGTAAGTTTGCCCTTGTGAATCAGCCCTTAGAATTTTGACCAATGTGCCTGTGCAGTGACCTGGCCAAAGAGGCAATGAAAGATCTGAAATTGGATCATAAATTCACAGCTGTTCCGAACGGGGCCCCCAAAATTCTAAGATGTCTCTCTACTTATGTACATTAGGGTTTATGATTTTATAATGACTGCCTCACTGGGTGCTGCAGTGCTTCCTAATGGCAGATATCTGCAGCCTTAGTTTTTCCACATACCTGCAGTCTCAGACCACATGGTTCCTCACGCGGGTGAGTGAGCCTGTTTCTCGCGTTTCTTGCTGGAGTACTTCCCTGAACAGTTATGAGCACTGCGATTTTCCTGTCTGCATGCTACCTGCGCGGCTTCTCTTTGTTTCAGTCGTTCTTCAGCTCATAATGGGCAGATGGGCCCAGGGATGACTCCTCAACAAGTGCCTCCTCCTCCCATGCCTATTTGCTTTGTGGATGGTGAGATAATTGTATTGAAGTCAATTAATTGCAGAGTGTTTCCCGCAGTGCTGCGCAGAGTCGCATCTGTGTCGCCATCTTGGTAGCCACCCCCCAGATTTTCCCCAGTGCTTGTTTACCAAGACTTCGGACACACTAACTCCCATTACTGATTAATAGTTTATTATGGAAGAAAACTGGGCCAGTGTCTTCAACATAGAGTTTAGTTTAGTTCCTCTGTCTGAGGGCTCAGTAAATCCTCACTGAAGGGATTCCCTCAAGGGACTGCATTTAGAATGCAAGCATGATAGTGCAGAGGTCTTCAAAGGTGCGTGTTTTCAGAATGTGCAGTGACAGAGGTCTGGATTTGTCCAAAGAAAGTGTGAAAATGTAATGGCATGGTCATAATGGAGAAAGGCTAGGTATAATTGTGCAGGAGTCACCCAGATGGAGCAGTCTGGTCAAATAGATGTCTTAAGGCCCACATGTACAGCATCCATGATTGCGAAGCGAGCAAATGTTAAACCAGTGCAGCACCATTTATACACTGATTGGCCTACTGCTGGTACTATGTAGGTGCACAAAGAAGCTGCTTTGCAGCACCCACAGACACACAATGCTGCAGATGTGATTGTACACTGCACGCATAAAAGCTGTACTGGAAGCATATCCTTATAGTACAAGTTCCTATGCATAGATAATTGCAGATGGGTCACGCACATTGGAAATGTGTGCTGTGCCTTGCAGCACACACACAATACATTGGTTTCTGGGGGATCTCCATGCATTCTCTCTTGTTAACACTGTGTTCCACTAAACGTTACTTTTGCTGCAAAGACTGGTTTGATAATCATACTTGATCGGCTTTGTCTCAAATCCTATGGCTGTTTGTTGAGATTCACCCGAGAAACACCCCTTGGAGGTATAATGGCACATAATGGATTAGGTGCTGTGAAAGGCCGCCTGTCCAGCACAAAACACCGTTTGTGCTGTAAGTAAATATCTGTGGTCCTTTTGTACCAGTTCGTGTGCACTGGTACAAAGCATTAAGACATCTGGCCCTTATTTTACACATAAATGGACTAAAACCCACTACCAGTTCATTCTCAAATACAGATACAAAAGGGAAGTCAGGGCCTAATCCCAGTCATCACTGCCAGTGTGGATGCTGGTGGAATTTCCTTTCTGCTGGGGAACACTCTGGAAGGAGGATACAGAGCAAAACAATATTGCTTGAACCATCACAAGTTATAGCAATTCTATAAATGGCAGGAGCTTTATGAATTTGAAGGGTTTCAAGAAGATCAAGAGATGACTCTGCTATGGCCACAGTTCATTTGCCTCCCCTTGCCAGTTGAAGGACAGAGAATAATCAGTTCTAAAGGAAGTGGGTACACAGAACCGGAGCTGCGATGCCAAGAAGCAGGAGGGATGAAGTAAGCAATATATGACACCAACAAAGCTGGTGGGTGTGGAGGAGGAGGGGTGCAGCGTCCCGATTGACGTCTTCAGAAAAGATGAGAACTATTAAGAATAACTCTAGTCTTTATTATCGTCTCCACTCTCCTCAACTGTAGAATTGTACCAACATGTAGTAAGGGAAGGGGTAAGAAGGAACATACTATTCTGATTGTGATTATATCATGCAACTAACTGACATTATAACACATCTTCCCTCAAAAATATGAAACAAGAAGATACAATAATGCCCAAAGGCAGAATAATAATTTTTCCAGGATGTAATCTTTATGCCATTCTGGAAGATTAATTGGTCTTTTCCTGCTGGAGATTTTGGGGTCCAGATTTTGATGGTTGGTTATGGAGGTTGTGTCACTACTTGTGTTGTCATCAGGTGGAGTATATTTAGCCAAGATGTCTATACTCCATATCTGGCCATTGTCCATTATTGCTACATTGCAATGGATATTTACATTACACATTGGTTTAGAATATTTTGAGTTACTGTAATTTCTACCCACAAGTTTTTTTAACATATACCCAGTCTCCTACCTTCCATTTTTTTAAATTTGGTAACATATCTGTGATCATACTAACTTTTGTATCTATGTTGATGTTTTGTAATTTTATTTCTAATCTCAGACGTGTTACACTCCACTCTCTATCCCACTCCCACCCAACTTGGGAAAAATTTTGTGCTGGGTTTCCTCCCCTTGAAAAACGAAAACGGCGATATACCAGTAACTTGATAGGAAGTGGTATGGTATGCCAAAGCATGTCTTGTATTGCTCTTTCTACTTGTATGTGATTTGTACTTGCTAGTTAAATACAGTCTTTCATCATTCTATTTACCCTTTCAATAAGGCTGTTAGCTCTGGGACAGTATAGAACAGTTTTCTGCTGTGTGATGTTTACATTTTTTAAGAAATCTGACACAGCAGTGGAATTTAATTGTACTCTGTTATCAATGACAGAAGGTGTGCCTTCAGCACAAAATGTGTCTATTAAAAAATTCATGAGAGTTTCTTTAGTGATTTGAATCACCATCAATGTGACAACCCAGTGGGACTAGCAGTGGACTAACACAAAAGCAAATCTTTTCATAACACAATTGTGGTCTATAGGGCCAATTATGACTAGTGCAAGCTTCTCCCACAGTTTGTCTGGAACAGCTACTGGGGACAAATGAATTTTCCAAACTAATTTGGATTTGTCACTGTTAGCACATATGGTACAATTTTTTACTTTATGCTCAACCATGTTATCCTTATTGGGGAACCAATAATGTTCTCTGAGCCAGGACTTAGGCTTCTCCCTAAGTGGCCTTTGTGCACCAGATATAATATCTTGTCTCTTAAGTTTACTGGTGTTATTACTGTATAATTTCTTAATATTAAATTATTGTTGGTGTTGATCTCATGATGAACTTCCCAAAATCTACATTTGGCCCAACCTTGTAATGTGTAGGTTTTGAGTCATTGTAGAGATTCATCTTCAGCAGTGCTTTTTATCCATTCTTCTAACGTGATGCTTGAGAACTAACTTATAATATGGGATACTCCCAGGTTTCATATTCTTCTTCTCTATTTAAAGGGGCTCTGGATAAGAAGTCAGCTGCTGTCTTTTGGCTACCAGGAACGTATTCCACTTTGAAACAGAAGCTTTCTAAGCCTAATACCCAACTAGCAATACCGAGAGTGCTGTTAGATAAACCTTTGGTTGTAAACATGTACGTGAGTGGTTTATGATCAGTGTGTATGCTGAATTGTAGGCCCCATAAAAATAATTTAATGTGGTTTACAGTCCAAATGCATGCAAGGGCTTCTTTTCTGACCATAGAGCAATCTAAGTCTGTTTTAGAGAGAGAACATGAGGCAAAACTGACAATTCTTTCTTTGCCAGCAATAACTTGAGATAATGTGGCACCAAGTCGTTTGTTGCTAACGTCAGTAGTGAGTATGGTTTTCCTGTTGGGATCGAGATTGCATGGGTATGGGGCAGACAGTATAGCTTCATTGAGTTTTTCAAAAGAAGATTGGTTTTCCTCCAGCCAAATGTATGGTGTGTGTTTTTTATTATTTCCCTAAGATTGCTTGTTAAGCTGTCTACATTTTTAACGTATTTTGCCAAATATTCTGGAAGTCCTCGGAAAGACTTGTACTCATCTTTGTTTTCAGGGTCTGGAGCTTTCTTAATTGCTTCAAGTAGATATACCTTGGATCCTTCTTTAGAGATGTTATGACCCAGGTACTCCACTGAGCCAACTCCAATTTGGCACTTGCCTTCCTTTAATGTTTGACCTACGTCTTTGAGTTTGGTAAGTACTGTTCCCAGTATCATGTTATGTTCTTCGACTCTGACCTAGTATACCAGGAAATCATCATAAAAACATAGGTGCATATTTATAATTTGTTTGCGCCGAATGTGTGTCAAAAATGTTGACGCACATTCGGCGCAAACCTTCCCCATATTTAAACTATGATGCCCGACCCCGCGGATGTCAAAAAACCTTTGTGTGCATCATTTTTTGGATGCAGGAAACCGCCTTGCGTTAATGACATGCAAGGTAGGCGTTCCTGTCCAAAAAATGACTTTAAGGCCTGTGCGCCTTATTTATACTCCTGTGTCATTTTGACGCACAGGAGGGGGTGGGCCTCAAAAAATGGCACAGCCTGATGTGAGCCGTTTTTTAACGCATGGGTGTGGGCAGGCATTAAGGGATCTGTGGGCTCACTTCCATGTTCTCAGACCATGGAAGCAGTCCAGAGGTGCCCTTCCCTGCCCACAGGGACACCCCCTGCCACCCTCGCCCACCCCAGGAGGACACCCATGGATGGGGGGACCCATCCCAGGTAAGTTGAGGTAAGTATTATTTTTTTATTTTTTAAAGTGGCATAAGGGGCCTAATCTGGGCCCCCTACATGCCACTGTGCCCAATGGCCATGCCCAGGGGACAGAAGTTCCCTGGGCATGGCCATTGGGCAAGGGGGCATGACTCCTGTCATTGCTAAGACAGGAGTCATTTCAATGGGTGTTGTGCGTCAAAAAGGTCTGGTTTGAGCCATGATTTTTTACTCAAACCTGACTTGTACCATTTTTTTACGCACAACCCTCATTTTCCCCTACGCCGGCGCTGCCTGGTTTGAGTCATTTTTTTTTTTTACTCTGACCAGCCCGCAGCGCCTGCTAACGTCAATCCTTAAATAAGGCACCCGCATGGTGCGTAGGAATGGCGTTAGCCGGTGGTAAATTTTTTGAAGCAAGCCAGCGCTGGTTTGCATCAAAAAGTATAAATATGGGCCATAATGTTTTCAGTACACCTTCTAATATTCATTGCATGATTTTTTGGAAGACAGCAGCTGCTGCCGCAAGTCCGAACGGCATCCTATGGAACATGAAAGTGCCCATTGTTGTGGTAAATGCTGTAAGGCATCTAGACTCGATGTATAATTGCACCTGATGGTAAGCCATGGATAGGTCTATAACCCTGAAGCATTTTGCTGCCTCCATGGTGCTAAGCATTTAGTGCATGCGGGGTAAAGAATGCCTTTCAATCCATATGTTGTTGTCGTAGTTTGGACTCTTGCTCTAGGTAAGACACCTGGTTTAAGGATGACAGTACTTTTGTTTTTAGGTGACTATGCCTATCCTACAACAAGTTGCAGCTGTCATCCCAAACCCTCCAGCTCACTAGCAGCACCTCACCAAAAACCCAAACAGTAAAAGGTGATTTGTTGCAGCCTTTATGCATGGACTCGAGAGTATGACATCTCAGGGAGTGTTGTGGTTAAACAGAGATTACCCCTTTCTCACAGATACATCATGTCTCATTCAAACACAGGCAATAACAAAGATGCAGTAAAGTTTCAATGGTTTTTATTTAACACAACTGCAATCTGCGATATGTTGCATGGGCTGCAATGATTAGGATAATGAACAATGCAAGAAACAGAATTGTAAAGACAAGAGTCATTATTACAAAGACCCCCACCATCTTGCAATAACATGAAAAGACATAAGGTGTGTAATATGTCCTAATATCCTATCATAATCGGCCTAACCTCCTACCTAAAGGAGAGCTGGGTATGTTAAACCTAATCTGCCAATGCCATGTCCATGAGAGGAGCCCCCATCCGACTCCGTAGGGACACGAAGACTGGGTCAGGGTCAAGACGACGTGCAGCATCAATATCAGCGATGGTGGCGATGCCCTCTGGTCAGAATCCCTCTGATTATCTGTCTAAAGTGTGATGTATTTATACAGATCTCCTTGGACCCCTGACATAGGTGTGTTCCCAAACAATAGATAACAGACATGCTTGGGGCAGCAATTAATATAAACAATTCCCTCGAAAGCATAGAGAGGGACAGTCCCTAAGTGTGAACACCTACTGTTTGTTTGTCTTTGTCACTTGACCTTGACGCCTTAATGCAGTGGCACTGATAATGCAAACCATAACAAGTGGCCTAACTATAAACAAGGCAGCCATCTTAGAAGAATTAAATAATTAAATGCACTAAGACAGAGCAAGCTAAGTAGGTTAAAAGTCACTAGGTGAAGGGGGCACGAGTCTGCAAGACAAAGGCTAAGCTAACTCCTGTTATCCCATTAAAACAAACTAGGATTCACTACACCCTCCCCATTGCCGTAACAGTTATGACGAAGGTACAGGAACCCAGATGCTAAAATTGCTCTGGACTAAAAAGCTAAAAGCATAAAACTAGCTAAAAAAACATTGAAAATGTGTTAAAAGATAGTAAAAAATATTAGCTAAAATACATACAGAGAATGTTAATGTCAATCATGACAAGCACAGCAGGCAAAAGTAAAGGCTATTTGAATGCATACTTATTATCGGGAATGGCAAGCCAATTCATCAAATTATTTGCAATAGTCATCATCTCAAACAGTGTCATTGAAGTCACCAACCAAGGACCTAAAAAATGAGTCCACATCACCTGATGTTAAATCGATCGCCGGGCGGGCAAACGGATCCACAGAGCAGTAGTGCGTGTCAGTCAATAGTGCAGAGCCATCTGCAGCAGTGCCATCATCCATGGTAGACATTAGAACGGAAGGCTCATAAGTGGCCTCGCGAAGCAACCTTAGTCTCAAGGGGCATGACCGTGTATGAACCCTCATCGGGGACATCAGCAGTTCGTGCTCCACAGGAGATGCTGGTGCAACAGCAAGACACACCATAGGCAGGTGTTCGAATAGGCACCACACGCAGCGGAAAACTGGTTGTACGCACCAGAGAAGTGGCCGAACTGACAACGACCTATCATGCTCCAATTCCACCAGCAAGGGGGCTCTGAAGATCCGAACCATGCGTTCACGGCACAGTTGAGTTGGTGGGAGCGGCTCCATTGCTCTGGGTAGCTGGAAAGAAACAACCACTGCGAATCAGAAGAAATAGCACTAGCAGTCCACCAATCAATGCCAAAATTATCTGAAAACCACCAAACATGCTAGAAAAGAGAGAATGGATGGCTGATGGGATGACTCCGAAAACAGTCTGGAAGATGGACACGAAACCAGACCCGACAGCCTTAAAGAAATGGACAATCCCAGTAGTGCTGGAAGCATTGAATATTCTGGATACCAGTTCTCCAAAGTGCTTGGAGAAGTTGGTATTTAATAGGGATTGTATCTCGGCTGATGATCTCGCTATCTGGAGAGCATACGTCTCTCTAGAGGATGTCAACGTGACCTGTTTTTGAAACAATAGCGCCTTTAGTCTGCTCAGCTTGTCATAATTTACATTAATAGTGTCTATGTGGGGCCACATGTCAGATACTTTTATCTCTTGTGTGGGGAGGAATAAAACATGTCCGCAACACGTAACGACCTTCGAGACCGAGATTGCATAGGCAATTCCTGGTTGCATGCCGCAACAACTTTGATCGCTCAGTACCAAATAACTTCCATTGGAAAGTACATGAAACACCGTTGAATCAAAGAGACAGGAGTACCCTTCAGAAAACAGGCCAAGTTTGCGACACCCACATTGCAAAGGCCATGAAGGGACACCTGCTTACATATCATTGAATGACTAACAGTAGTCTCACATTCGCTTCCACTCAGAAAAACCTCTGTTTTGCCATTCAAGCATTTATAATCAAAGGCCAGCTCCCACTCTTCCTTAATATAGCTATCGCCTAGTTGCTCGAACCTGCCCACTGCAAGATGTTTCAAGCAGCTTGAGAAACGAAAGGTCAAAATGGGCAAGTTAATTATGCAATGAAAGAGCAAAATAGTTGAAGGACTCTCTGCTACTGTGAAGGGCAACTTATCTAACTTCTCAATGTGAAGCATGGTGAAACTACCTTCCCTTTTAACCATTGTCTGTTGTTCCACGGAAAGATTAAAAGCAGTGAACAATTCACTATTGTTAATATACTTCCATGTAATGCGGCCATTTATCAGTGTCTGCAATGTCCAACCTAGCTGCATGATGGAACGTAGCTGTGTTTGTCCATGATATAACCGGCACAAGTCTGTCTGAGTGATATCAATAGCAGACAACACAATGTTGGATAGTGAATAAATCCTGTTGGACAGAGTGTTCATGCCGTTGTCAACAACCGCTAAAGCCTTCTTTAAGTTTTCCTTATCTAATTGCCTCAAACGTGCAGCAGGTTCTATCTGAGAAAGTTTCCAAATCTCATTATACATAGCATATAGGGACCTTTTAGAGCGCTGTTTCCTAGGACCTAGCAGAAAATCCTGCAAGTCTACATCTTCAGAAAGAGTGTTAAGATGTTTCTTAACTGCGGCTAACGTGTTAGTCCGTACCACTGTTGGCACAGTTTACCCACACTGTATGTTGTAATTATACCTGTATGTTGACCTGATACAAAGCGAGGGTCTGGCCTGTTAATTTAAAAAAACCCTGAAGAGTTCAAAAACCGTGCTTGACACTTATTGGTGTCTGTTGGCCATATTACCCACCCGCTGGGACTGGAAAGCAAAGAATTATAGGTACCTGCCTTAACCATCGCATCTAGCGTTTCCTTGGTGATGTTAAGGAAATATTGCCAATCATTAAACTTTGCCGGTATGGAGATACTGGGCGTGTTCATGTCCTTAAATTTTGCTAACCCCAGACAGGATGTCTGTTGGATCATGTCATTTAAAAAGATCATTTGCACAGGAATCAGGCATGCTCTTAACAAAGCTTCTTTACCCTGTATCTGCCAATCTTGTGTTCCCCATACACTTTAAGTCAATAGTGCTCCTCTAGTATTCGTAACCTTCAACTGCGAGCCGGGAAACAAAGGGATCTGAATAAATCAGTTTTGTGTTTAGTTAGCAAAATCTTTCTAATTTGTGAAGGAGGCAATTTGAGGTAATTTGACTCAGCATTTTTCTTGTCATGCCCAGTGAAATATGTAAATACATCTGTATAGTGTTTTGGACTCCCCACTGGGGGTGTTGAACAGTGTTCCCACTGTGTATAGTTTAACACTGGCCTGTGTCTAGTGGCACGGTATAGGTAGTAATGTCCCCAATTGTTGTAACAGAACATTTCCCCATAATTCATTGTATGTTCAAATACATCATCACTTTTAAATACAGAACAGTCCTTCATTTCAGTTATCATGGAATCAACTGTTTGGACATCCCAATCATCAGATACAACGTCAGGTGTAATCACATCTGTCATAGATATTTTGAACACATATGGATTTTGAATAACCTCAGTAGGCCCGTATATATCAAAGGGAACATTGTCCCATACAATCCCATCAGAAATTGGTATTGCTGTAATATTCACAAGGGACAAGTCTCTTCGGACCTTATGGGAAGAATGATATGGAGTTAAAACCTCATCCATAGGCTCTACAGAGGAGCGTTCAGGAATGTAGTGACCATTTATAAGCAAAAAGAAAACAGTCACAAAACCAACCCACAAAAATGATGCTGAAAATGTCAAACAGAACCTTAAATAGTTCCATGGGTAGTTTACATAGTTCTTTGTAAGCCATTGATACAGCTTTCAAAACATTGTCAATCACAATAGTGGATGAGTCAGAGGAAAAGTTATAAATGTCTACGAAATAGTCAGAGTAAGTCTCTGCAAATACTGGAGCCGGTGCATTACTTGTACAATGGTCCACTTCACGTGGAGGCTCTTGGTAGATGGTGTCATCAGTCTGTGAAGTGTTCGTATAAAAAACAGCCACATCTTGGACAGGTGTTGTAATTGAAGTGGTAACTGGAACTAGCAAGAGTTCGTTTTCCGCCCTCCCCATGGTCGAGGAGGTCTCTGTAACAGCATTGGACATTGTTGCATAGTCCGTAGTAGTGTTGTTCATCCTACTATGTAGAGGTATGTCCTGTTGGGTAGTGAGAGGGGATCGGGAATTACCCAAGGGACCTCTTGGTCTACTGTGAAGGATGGTGTAGTTTGATGTCATCAATGGAAATGAATCTGTTAGTTCGGGAACCAGACAGTGTTGGTAAGATGACAGTTCTGGTACCTTGAATTCCCAAGACAGGTGCTCTGTATGATAGACAGAATTCCTTCTTCACAGCGATCGTCTCACAAACCAGATCCCCAACTTTAGGAATCCAGCCAGTCGAAGTTTTTGCTAAATCCCTTATTCCTAAAGTGGGAGCACTGGTAGATGATTTATCATCACGAAATTGCTGAAGCTCCTGCAAGACAGTGAGACGTTCATTTATGTCAAATGGTGTTTCTGCTGCCACCAAACCAGAGGCATCAAGACCTGGGACATACATAGGTATCCCAAAGAGAACCTCATAAGGAGTGCATCCCCCCAAGGACCGTCTTGGCAGATTATTCAGTGCTCTCTGGACCCCATATAGGTGATAAAGCCAACTGCGGCCTGAACCTAATACTCAAGCTGGTAAGGACTGCTTTAGATCACGGTTCCGCCTCTCCACGACCGAATTTCCCTCGGGATGGTATGGTGAGGAGTAATGGAGTTCAACACCCATCGTCCCCATGGTGTCCCTGAATGCCTTAGAGGCAAATGCAGGGCCCAGGTCTGAATGGAATGCTGCAACCGCATATGTACAGATAAACATCAGAAAGTCTTTTATAACAGTTTGAGCGTCAGCCGACCGCTGCGGCCATACCCACAGGAATCTAGAACAAGAATCTACAGCGACTAAGATGTATTTGTATGCACCATCTGGTTGGAGTGGACCGCAATGATCCAGGTACACACATTGTAGTGACGTGCCTGACACTAAGAGGGATGTCTGCGGTGGGCGTTTGATATTAGAGCGCTTTATTTGCTGGCAAATGTCACAACAAAGGACGTACTTCTTTGTCCATCTGCATAGACCAGGCCACCAGAAGCGTTTCTGTAAGAGTGTTATCGTTGGCAAAATACCAGCATGTGCAGACGCGACACCCTCATGCGCTGCTTTTATTAGATCTAACCTCTGGTCTTCTTTGGGGATCACTCGATCTCCAACCCCAGGAATTGTTGCATAGGCAACATTCTGTGCACTGATATAAGAATAATTTGTAGGGTATCCTTTCGGCAGAGACTTGCCTGCAGCCAAAGCTTTCACGGCAGTCAGTATTTCATTATCCAATCTTGTCTGTAAACGAGTCACTGCAGCCGCAGAAGCCGTAGCTACTGCAGATTTGGCTGCTTCATCAGCCAAAGTGTTGCCGGTAACGTGTACTCCTACACGTTGGTGGCCCAATGTAACTACATGGACACACGGTAGCTTATCGTTCAGATCAGCCACCCTCCCCCACAATGTCTTGTGTTTAATGGTGTTCCCTTTAGAATCTCTAAACCCGTTCAGCTTCCAATGATTAAGATAATCATTGTATGACGGAACACAGTAGTATGAGTCACAGACTATTAAAGTCAGGCATTCTGGCTCTGTGTGTTCTAGCGCTAATATAAGAGCTTTAAGTTCAGCCAACTGAGCTGTGCAGTCCCCTAGGGTCTGTGTGTAGGTATTGTGAAGATGGAAAACTCCATCCTCTATCACACCACTCACGGCTGCGCAAGTGGCTGAGTATTGATGTTTGGTACCCACAGCTGGTTGTGCCGAACCATCAGTGTGTATGACAGTATGGTATCTGTCCAGTGGTAGGATATTTAGAGGACTCCTGTTCGTACTGGAGAAACTCTTGTGTCTGAAGTTTTGGATCAAAGATATAACCAACATCAGTGGCGGTCAGAGACGTTGCCCACTGTATCCAACATGGATGTAATGCTTTAGCATCTGTAACGCTTGATTTGGTGACAGCCTCTAAGGCCGGCACCGGGGTAATGACAATAATACGTTTCCCTTAGGTAAGTGACCTCTCTTTAATGACAGCCATCTGAACTGCAGTCAGAATCTTTTCTGTAGGTGCAAAACGTTGTTCTGCATTTGAGTATAAATGTGTTTTATATGCAATGGGTATTGTGTCACCTTCATTGAATGTGACATAAGTAAATCCGATGACACCAGCAATTACTCTGATGACCAAGTTTGTTTTATTGTCACGTGTGTGCAAGTGTTTAGCTTCTAGCATGTCCTGTTGCAATTCAATAAGGATAAGTGTGTGTTCAACTGTCCAGTTTCTGCAAAAAAAATTGGGCTGAACGAAGTCATAAAGTGGCTTGATACGCTGTATATAGTCTGGAATATATGTTCTGCCGAAATCGAAGAAACCTAGTAAAGATTGTAGTTTCTGGAGAATGTTCGGGGTGTAATTGTGCACATTTCTCTAGAAAGTGCGGGACCAGGCTCTTCCCCTGGTTCGATAGCTCGTATCCCAGGAACAATACACTGAGAAAGGCAATCTTACTTTTCTTAAAGTTGAATTTGTAACCGGGTCTGCCAATCCCAAAATGATCCGATCAACCCTTACAAGATGAATGTTGAGGACATCATCTGTGAGATATATGTCATCCACGTAGGATAACGCCTCGGGATCAATATCATGTAGTATTGATGTTACACAGGCTGAAAACAGCTCTGGGCTGTTCTTAAAGCCTTGGGGTAAACGACAAAAGCGTTTCTGTGAGCCAAAAGAGAATGCACTCAAGTCCAGACTTGTGCTAAATTCTGGCAGAAAAATCCATTCGAAATATCGAACTTTGTTTTATATTTTTTACGCACTATATTATTTATTAGTGCCGTGCTATGTGAGTTTTGAATAGCATATGTGCATGTATGACTATTTAAATGTCTGTAATCAATGACTATTCTGTAGGGATGGTCTGGCTTTGCAACGGGGAATAACGGGTTATTCATTGCAGATGTACAGGGCTCAATTACTCCCTGATACTCGAGTTGAGTGAGGATCTCCGCCACCGGACCTTTTGCTTCATGTTTAACAGGATATTGCGGCTGAGGTTGGGGCGTAGACCTAACGGGAATAACATGACAAGGAGATTCCTTGTCCCAACCTACATGATTGCGGTACAGCACAGGTGCCTGCGCTAAAGCCCATTCAACAGCATAGGCTTGTTTTTCTGCTTCTGGAACAATATTAGAGGAAGAAGGCAAAATGACATCTTCCCCATGTGGGAGCTTGCGGACATGCTCAGGTGGGCAGTCTCTTTCAGCCAATAGGATATCACTAGTAAATTCATCCCAGAATATCACACCAATGGTGCGCTCCACGTATCCCTCTATTTGAATTTTTCAATCATAAACCCTGTCGGGTGTGAGAAGGCGGCCGTCCGCAGTCTCAACTGCAATAAAATCGCTAGTTGCTGTCGCATCCAGATGATCTTTCAGACTCTGGCGAAATATCGTGACCTCTGCTGCACTGTTTAACAGTGTCACTGCCCACGTCTTCGTCCTCAACAGTGTTCTCAAGTGTACTGGCATTTTTAGCTGACTGTGCTGCCACTTTTTTCTTTTTAAACTGTGGCTTTTGCTGAGGAGTCTTTTCTTCTTTTTTAATTGTAGACTGCTGCGAGTCTGTCTTTTGTTTCACATATTCAGAACGTAAATCAGGACAGCCCCCTCTCTCACTACGTCTATCCGGTGCATCCTGAAAGGAACAAGAGGGACGTGAATCAGTATATCTGTCAGGAGTTTTGATATTCTCCCTATTTCTGAGATTGTATCTCCTTTCGGAGTTCTCCGGGTGTGGAGAATCAGCTCTCTTATTTCATCTATCCTTAAATAATTTTTGTTTTTCCCAGCGCTTTTTAGGGCCCTCTTGTGCCTGCTTTGTACCTTCCTTAAGGGTGGTACTTTGTAATTCTAATTTCTGTGGCTTGACTCCCAAACTATCCCACCCTATACTAGTATAGGTGTCGGAAATTATTTTCGGGAGCTAACTCCCCTGTTCCAATTGTGGAGTTTCTCAGAGACACTGCCGTATAGCCAGTGCTACAGCTTCCCATTTAATATTACTGAGTACTATTGAGGAAACTGCGTCAAAGTTACGCATTAACTTCATCCCCAAATCTAAGGCTGGTGCGGCCCCATACTCATTCTGAATTTGTTTTAACACTTCTGGCAAATTGGCAAGTGTTGGGGTACCATGTGTGGTAGTATATATAGCAGCAAAGACTGTACCCCATGTGGTGCGGTCATTCACCGAGGGAACCATCCCAAAGGGCAAGCACACTGTGAGAAGTCTATGTTTTTCCTCTGGTCCCGTATGGGGAAACACAGCTTCCAGTTGATTTGTTTTCTAGGCTATCCAGAACGGCATTTTCTCTTGTTCTGTGAGTATTTTACCCATGATAGTATGCACTGTTTGTGGATTAATCCCAGTAGCCAATTGGTATCAACCAGGTACTAGTGGAGCTAGACGCGCTGGTGTTGTGTTCAAAGTTCCCATTACGAACTGGATAAGTCGTCTATATGAGGTCACTAATTCATTATATAAATTTCACAGATCCGCTATTGGTATCTTTAGTATGTCTGGGTGAGGTGTGTATGTGGCAAACATAGGCCACGTCGTTCCAATAAGGGACCTAGTCTCACTCTTTGTAATACATGTGGTAGGGCGCCTTGAAACCAGTTCTGATGCTCTTGGTATGTGAGCGATATTTCATGATACTGGTATGCTTGATACCGTTGCAGTACGTTTGGAATGTCGTATGTGTGGAATGTATGTGTTATTTGGTTTACCTCAGGAAAGGTGACCCAACAGTTAAATGTTTCTGTTTGGTAGGCTTCATTAACTTCTATTATCAGAGTAACATCCCCACCCTCTGGTGTAAGGCCATGCGCTAATAGATGTTGTGTTAGTGCTTGTCTAGCATTCTCAGGAATTCCTATGGCGTTAGCCATATTTGTTTAGAGAAACGGAACACCAAAATAGGGAGTAAAGTCCTTTTATGAGTTCTAGCTCGAACAACCTACAGCTTAATCAGGTGTTACCTTTTCAGCTAAGGAGGATTTTCCCAAAGTCCACGGACGTCTCAGTTTAATGGTACTTAGGGTACCTGTTGTCTGTGAGACAGTGATAGTCGGGGTATCCGTAAATTAGTGCCTAAACACCATCGTTGGTGGCGCCATGTCGTAGTTTGGACTCTTGCTCTAGGCAAGACTGCTGGTTTAAGGATGACAGTACTTATGTTTGTAGGCGACTATGCCTATCCTACAACAAGTCGCATCTGTCGTCCCAACCCCTCCGGCTCATTAGCAGCACCTCACCAAAAACCCAAACAGTAAAAGGTGATTTGTGGCAGCCTTTACGCATAGACTTGAGAGTATGACATCTCAGGGAGTGTCATGATTAAACGGAGATTACCCCTTTCTCACAGATACATCATGTCTCATTCAAACACAGGCAATAACGAAGATACAGTAAAGTTTTAATGGTTTTTATTTAATACAACTGCAATCTGCGATATGTTGCATGGGCTGCAATGATTAGGATAAAGAACAGTGCAAGAAACAGAATTGTAAAGACAAGAGTCATTATTACAAAGACCCCCACCATCTTGCAATAACATGAAAAGACATAAGGTGTTTAATATGTCCTAATATCCTATCATTATAGGCCTAACCTCCTACCTAAAGTAGAGCTGGGTATGTTAAACCTAATCTGCCAATGCCATGTCCATGAGAGGAGCCCCCAACCCTCGTTACCTTGGAATGAGGTCTCTATCTCAGACTCCATAGGGACACAAAGACTGGGTCAGCGTCAAGACGACGTGCGGCATCGATATCAGCGATGGTGGCGATGCCCTCTGGTCGGACTCCCTCTGATTATCTGTCTGAAGTGAGACGTATTTACACAGATCTCCTTGGACCCCTGACGTAGGTGTGTTCCCAAACAATAGATAACAGACATGCTTGGGACAGCATTTAATATAAACAATCCCTTCGAAAGCATAGAGAGGGAAAGCCCCTAAGTGTGAACACCTACTGTTTGTCTTTGTCACTTGATATTAACGCCTTAACGCGGTGGCACTGATAATGCAAAGCATAACAAGTGGCCTAACTATAAACAAGGCAGCCATCTTAGAAGAATTAAATAATTAAATGGGCTAAGACAGAGCAAGCTAAGTAGGTTAAAAGTCACTAGGTGACGGGGCATGAGTCTGCAAGCCGAAGGCTAAGCTAACTCCTGTTATCCCATTAAAACAAACTAGGATTCACTACATTGTCATTAAGATCACGTAGGTATACACATAACCTTGTGCCTTCTCCATGTGAATCTTTAGCTATGACAACTGGGACTACCCAATTGGAACACTTTATGGGTAGTACGATGCCTAAATCTTTTATTCTTGTGAGTTCTAATGGGTCTCCCATGAGATGTGGTATGGGTCGTGTTTTGCGTACTACAGGCTCAGCATTAGACTTCAATCTGATCTTGTGTGGGAATTCTTTTAGACCTCCAAATTGTTTTCTAACTATTTCCAGGAACTCATTGCATATCTTGCCACCTATCATTGAATGATTTATGGTTAAGACTTGTTCTGGGTTGTTTGGATCCAATTTGATCCCTAACTCCTTTTGATGTTGACATCCCACAAGGTTGGAACCTTGTTCTACTACCTATATATTCACTATAGTAGAACGATCTATGAATGTAATGCATGTTTTGACAATTCCTTTGAGGGGGAATGGGATCTTTTGTGTAGCCACACAGTGATATATCAGGAGTTTGTAGGCTTTGTAGGCTCACATAATTTGCTAAGGATTTGAAATCTGAATAACTGAGTAAACAGGGAACTTGAATCTGCAAACATTTTTTATGGGTTTTACCACAGTTAGGACATTGCTTTCTGGGTGTCTAATTTGATTGGGTTTTTCTTTCATTTGTAAAATTATGTTTTTAACTATTTGTAGTCCTTCCTCTGACATTCTGTTATTGTTTCCCTTGCTATTTATTAAAATGTCTCTGCAGATCCTGGTGAAGTGACCTTTCTTATTGCATTTCCTGCAAGTGGCTGATCTAGCCTGGCAACTGAGGTAATTTGCTGAATGGTTGCTGCTGCAACAAAGATAACGTTTTAGTTTACTGTTCTCAGATTCATTCTTTTGGTGATAGTAATTTTTTAAAAAATGTTTTGCCTTTATTTTGCAGGCTGTGGGTTTAGACTCTTCTGTTATTTCTGAAATCTGTTCAGATCAGTTACAAGTTTTAATCTCTTTTAAACGCATGGCTGTGTGCTCAATAGACTAGGCAATTTAGAAAGCCTTGTGTAAGTTTGGTTGTCTTTGTAATAGGTTTTGTTGTATCTTGCCGTTGTTAGTGCAGCTCACTAAGTGGTCCCTTATTAGTGAGTCATTCAAATCCCCAAACTCACACAATTTACTCAAACCTCTCAGAACAGCAACATAATTAGTTATACTTTTTTGCTTGCCTTGGACTCTACTAAAGAATTTATGGCATTCAAGCACTATGTTTATCTCCAAATTGTTTCTGCCATGTGTGCCTACATTGTGGAGTAGAATATGTTTTTTCTTTATGGGGCTGAACGTTTCGCCGCCAATGTCTATTAAGTAGGACTCAAATATCTTTTCTCATTCCTTCCATGGTACATTGGGTTCACCTAAATCATTTAGAAATGGTACTGATCGTGCCATGTTAGCACCTGCCATCATGTAGCAGTATATGTAAAGTCTACTTAGTGAAGTTGTTTGTTTAAAGAGTTTATTTTAGGCCATTTCACCTCTAGGCGCCAGGGCAAATTTTTTTTGTGTGGTTTTTTTCTGTTTGTTTGTTTTTTTAGAGATGGGGAGCGACCCATCAGGCAAGGGTCGCTCCCCTGGGGGGCAAATTGTATTTAGGCCCAAGGGGGCAGAAACCACTAGGCACTGGGGATTTGTTTTTTGGCGCCAATTTCACGCAGGGGGAGCGACCCCGTAGGCAAGGGTCGCTCCCGGGGGGGGGTGGTGGTTGGGGGGCAAATTTATTTTAGGCCATTTCTGAGATCGGCCTATTATTAGGCCTATCTGCCCCCAGGGGGGGCAGAAACCTCTAGGCGCCAGGGGAAAAAAAATGTTTGTGTTTTTTTTTTTTTTTTTTTTTTTTTAGAGATGGGGAGCGACCCATCAGGCAAGGGTCGCTCCCCTGGGGGGCAAATTGTATTTAGGCCATTTCTGCTCCCCTTATGGGCAGATTAGCCTATTTTAGGTCAATCTGCCCCCAAGGGGGCAGAAACCACTAGGCACCGGGGATTTTGTTTTTTGGCGCCAATGTCACGCAGGGGGAGCGACCCCGTAGGCAAGAGTCGCTCCTGGGGGGGTGGGGGTTGGGGGGCAAATTTATTTTAGCCCATTTCTGCCCCCCCTATTGAAACCTCTAGGCACCAGGGCAAATTTTTTTTTGTGTTTTTCTTTTTTTGTTTGTTTGTTTTTTTAGAGATAGGTAGCGACCCATCAGGCAAGGGTCGCTGCCCTGGGGGGCAAATTGTATTTAGACCATTTCTGCCCCCCTTGGGGGTAGATTGGGCGATTTTAGGTCAATCTCCCTCCAAGGGGGCAGAAACCACTAGGCACCTGGGATTAGTTTTTTGGCGCCAATGTCACGCAGGGGGAGCGACCCCGTAGGCAAGGGTCGCTCCCGGGGGGGGTGGGGGTTGGGGGGCAAATTTATTTTAGGCCATTTCTGAGATCGGCCTATTATTAGGCCTATCTGCCCCCAGGGGGGGCAGAAACCTCTAGGCGCCAGGGGAAAAAAAATGTTTGTGTTTTTTTTTTTTTTTTTAGAGATGGGGAGCGACCCATCAGGCAAGGGTCGCTCCCCTGGGGGGCAAATTGTATTTAGGCCATTTCTGCTCCCCTTATGGGCAGATTAGCCTATTTTAGGTCAATCTGCCCCCAAGGGGGCAGAAACCACTAGGCACCGGGGATTTTGTTTTTTGGCGCCAATGTCACGCAGGGAGAGCGACCCCGTAGGCAAGAGTCGCTCCTGGGGGGGTGGGGGTTGGGGGGCAAATTTATTTTAGCCCATTTCTGCCCCCCCTATTGAAACCTCTAGGCACCAGGGCAAATTTTTTTTTGTGTTTTTCTTTTTTTGTTTGTTTGTTTTTTTAGAGATAGGTAGCGACCCATCAGGCAAGGGTCGCTGCCCTGGGGGGCAAATTGTATTTAGACCATTTCTGCCCCCCTTGGGGGTAGATTGGGCGATTTTAGGTCAATCTCCCTCCAAGGGGGCAGAAACCACTAGGCACCTGGGATTAGTTTTTTGGCGCCAATGTCACGCAGGGGGAGCGACCCCGTAGGCAAGGGTCGCTCCCGGGGGGGGGGTGGAGGTTGGGGGGCAAATTTATTTTAGGCCATTTCTGCCCCCCCGGGGGCAGATCGGCCTATTATTAGGCCGATCTGCCCCCGGGGAGGCAGAAACCTCTAGGCGCCAGGGCGAAAAAAAAATGTGTGTTTTTTTTGTTGTTGTTTGTTTTTTTAGAGATGGGTAGCGACCCATCAGGCAAGGGTCGCTGCCCTGGGGGCAAATTGTATTTAGACCATTTCTGCCCCCCTTGGGGGCAGATTGGGTGATTTTAGGTCAATCTGCCCCCAAGGGGGCAGAAACCACTAGGCACCTGGGATTTGTTTTTTGGCGCCAATGTCACGCAAGAGGAACGACCCCGTAGGCAAGGGTCGCTCCCGGGGGGGGGGGTTTGGGGGGCAAATTTATTTTAGGCCATTTCTGCCCCCCCGGGGCAAGGGTCGTTCCTGGGCAGGGAGGGTTTAGGGGGGGTGGAGGGGTCAAATTTATTTTAGGGCATTTCTGCCCCCCCCCCGGGGCCGGCTGAGCTAGAGGCCAAACTCCACAGGTAGGCACTTTGCAAAAAACACCTCTGTTTTCTGTGAAAAAATATGTTGTGTCCACGTTGTATTTTGGGCCATTTCCTTTCGTGGGCGCTAGGCCTACCCACAGAAGTGAGGTATCATTTTTATCTGGAGACTTGGGGGAACGCTGGGTGGAAGGAAATTTGAGGCTCCTCTCAGATTCCAGAACTTTCTGCCACAAAAATGTGAGGAACATGTGTTTTTTTTTAGCCAAATTTTGAGGTTTGCAAAGGATTCTGGGTAACAGAACCTGGTCCGAGCCCCACAAGTCACCCCATCTTGGATTCCCCTAGGTCTCTAGTTTTCAGAAATGCACAGGTTTGGTAGGTTTCCCTAGGTGCCGGCTGAGCTAGAGGCCAAAATCTACAGGTAGGCACTTTGCAAAAAACACCCCTGTTTTCTTTAAAAAAATTGGATGTGTCCACGTTGCGCTTTGGGGCGTTTCCTGTTGCGGGAGCTAGGCCTACCCACACAAGTGAGGTATAATTTTTATCGGGAGACTTTGGGGAACATAGATTAGCAAAACAAGTGTTATTGCCCCTTGTCTTTCTCTACATTTTTTCCTTCCAAATATAGGAGAGTGTGTAAAAAAGACATCTATTTGAGAAATGCCCTGTAATTCACATGCTAGTATGGGCACCCCGGAATTCAGAGATTTGCAAATAACCACTGCTCCTCAACACCTTATCTTGTGCCCTTTTTGGAAAAACAAAGGTTTTCTTGATAGCTATTTTTTACTCTTTATATTTCAGCAAATGAATTGCTGTATACCCGGTATAGAATGAAAACGCACTGCAGGGTGCAGCTCATTTATTGGCTCTGGGTTCCTCGGGTTCTTGATGAACCTACAAGCCCTATATATCCCTGCAACCAGAGGAGTTCAGCAGACGTAACGGTATATTGCTTTCGATAATCTGACATTGCAGGAAAAAGTTACAGAGTAAAACGTAGAGAAAAATTGGTTTTTTTTTCACCTCAATTTCAATATTTTTCTTTTTCAGTTGTTATTTTCTATAGGAAACCCTTATAGGATCTACACAAATGACCCCTTGCTGAATTCAGAATTTTGTCTACTTTTCAGAAATGTTTAGGTTTCTGGGATCCAGCATTGGTTTCATGCCCATTTCTGTCACTGACTGGAAGGAGGCTGAAAGCACAAAAAAATTCAAAAATTGGGTATGTCCCAGTAAAATGCCAAAATTGTGTTGAAAAATTGGGTTTTCTGATTGAAGTCTGCCTGTTCCTGAAAGCTGGGAAGCTTCTGAGTTTAGCACCGCAAACCCTTTGTTGATGCCATTTTCAGGGGAAAAACCGCAAGCCTTCTTCTGCAGCCACTTTTTCCAATTGTTTTGAAAAAAATGAAATTTTCACTGTATTTTGGCTAATTTCTTAGCCTCCTTCAGGGGAACCCACAAAGTCTGGGTACCTCTAGAATCCCTTGGATGTTGGAAAAAAAGGACGTAAATTTGGCTTGGTTAGCTTATGTGGACAAAAAGTTATGAGGGCCTAAGCGCGAACTGCCCCAAATAGGCAAAAAAAGGCCTGGCACAGGAGGAGGAAAAGGCCTGGCAGCGAAGGGGTTAAAGAGAATATTGAATGCTTGACAGGAGTTTATAGGAATGATTGACTAGTACCTATCGCATAGAAAATGTATTAATAACAATCAAAGTGTTCCCAATATTGTCTGATACATAGTCTGATGCAGAAATGCTAATTATAGTGGTGCCAACGTCATGAATAATATGCATATCAATATAGCATCAATATAGCAATGAGGGTCAGCCATCAATGAGAGTAATATTATTGTAGGAATTACATATACCTGTGGAAAAGAAATGTACTTGATATTCATTAATGTCTGATGTAGGATGCAGATTATAATCTGTTAAATTGAGAATAAAAATGAGTTAAGATTTAGTCTCCAACAATCACAAAATGCAATTATGAAAACTCATCATCTTCTTAATACTTAGTTGTACCTCTAGGTAAAACTGTTAAGATACCGACACACTTCTGTGTTAAAGGTGTCTGTCACCGTGAAGCGCTAAAGGAGACACTGAGGTGTTCTGTACTGTTGTTCTTGGATGTCATGGTTATAATAAGGCTATGTGCGTATCACCTCTGAAGGCAGACCGTATACTTGATAATTATGTTATTATGTTAATTATGCTTGGCAGCGTTTGTTGTGCGTGGCCGCTGGAACACTGCAGCTACTGCAGTGGAAAAGGTTTGCATATCACGGCATATGGCAGAAAACACACCTAATAATTATGCTTCATTCAACATGCCCCACAACGGCTGTCCTCTAAAGCTGTGAAGTAGAGAAACCATGCCTTTTATGTTTCCTCAGCAATTGGTGAGCGTATCACAATTTAATTTAAGGATATGTCCTAAGGAATAGAGTTAAGTCTGCATTGGTGTGCGTGTCACTGCTGAACTCTCTCAAGTATGCAACGATAGGGCACACCTAGAGTGGGTGTTTTCTGGATGGAGAAGTTGGAATACTGTTAGAAGGCAGAAGGGTGTATGGGCGGAGCTTCCTCAGCATTGCTTGGCATGGCAAGAGGAGTGAAGAGGCCGAGGTGGTGCAGAGAATGGCCAATAGCTGAAGAAGGGGGTAAGGAAGTATAAGCGCTGTGAGGCCACGAATGTTAATGTGACAGGTCATGAAAGTTAGTGTGACTAGGAGGCTGTTATAAAGCGCAAGGTGCTCGAAGATTGCAATACCAGGGAAGGATTTTGGAAGCTCGAGGCATTGACTGATTCCGAAATGAGGGAGATTTGCACAGCAAGCAGTGTAAAAGACTGGAGAGAAAAAAGTATTAGACAGTACCTTATTCCATCTACAGCCACTTAGGAATATTAAACAGTCACCTGCAGCGTCCCAGCTGGCTTCTGGATCTTGGACTAGCAATAGATGTAGTCGATGGGGAATACTTGGAAGGTGAGGAGACAGCCTCTGCCTCCTTACGAAGAAAGATTGTTGCCAGTGTTATAAAGATGACGAAAAATGTTAAGATTAACTCTTGTCTTTATTATCTTCTGCACTCCTGTCAGTAACAGACTAGAATCCTCTGTCCTCAACATTTCAAGACAAGCTGGATTCCTCAACTGTAGGATTGTACCAACATGAAGTAAGGGAAGGGGTAAGAAGGAACATACAATTGTGATTGTGATTATATCGTGCAAGTGAGTGCATTAAAACACATATCCTGGTGCATATTCAGGTGGATAAGTCTCAACTTTCTGGGATTGTAAACTGTTAGAAATTGGGTCTCTAGTTGGCAGACGTGTGCACCCTGTCCAAGTAGGGACCACAATCCTTTATTGCATTGGGGCTATGCCTTATTGTATAACTAGCACTGATCAGTCTTGTGGTTATTATATGATGTTTTGCCATTTCATTGTATCCTTTATTTTCACTTAAATAATGTCTGTGTTGTGCCAATACCCCCGTTTCACTCTCACGGTCTGTTTTCCCTCCTTCGACATGCTGTGGACCTAACCGTGCCATCTTCTCCCTATGGATCCATGACCACTAAATATTTGTCTGTTATTAGGTATTTTTTGTTTGTCCTTTTGGTGTTTCTGTCTTTTTTTCTTTTCTTGAGCTGTTCTTTATTTCTTTACCTTCTCCTGCTTTCTATTCATTTTTTCTCTCTACTTCATTTATATGCATAGCATTTATTATCAATTTGCTATATATTGTTTGACTTGCTGTTGTTTCTTACATAAATTCACTTTATAATGAATTTTTGCTTGACTGTTTTTCTTCTATTGTATTATGCTACTTCAATCATTTGATTATAATTTTTTGTTACACAGTTTTGTCACCATTATTGTTAATATATTTAAGGGTAGACTCTTGGAATGTTAGGAGGCTTTGTTCACCAATTCCAATTTAATGACAGAGGGCCTCATTATCAGGGTGGTGCAGAAAGTGCCTTGCTGTGCCACCCTGAGCAACCAGGAAAGGGTAGAAATGCTCTGTATCTAAAAGATACAGTGCATTTCTGTTCTCGCTCTCTGCGCTGGTGCACAAATTGCTGCCTATCGCCAACACAGGCACCCTTGCACCATGGTGCAAGGGTGCCTGCATTGTGGGGATGATTGGTTTTGTGCGGGAAGGGAGACCTTCCTGCACAAAAACAATCACAAGTGGCTTTTTCCTCTTTTTATGTTTGCTGCAAAATGCAGCAGACATAGAAAGAGGAAAAACGGGGAGAAGTAAAGATATTTCTCTCAGTTGCATCATTCTTATGGTTATTTGCTTATGTACACGAATGAACAAAAGGAACATTTTATACGCGCGCACAAGTTTCTTGAAGAGTTTATTATTGATTTTACTGTGTGTGCTTATATAAACATTTTGCACGCGTGCGCGCACAGGTTGTGAAAGGTTTATTGTTAAAGCCATGGAGTGTTCTTGTAAAACCTTGTTGCACGCGCGCATATAGATCATAGAGGTTATTTTTGAAATCACAGAATATTGTCGGAAGAGACTTGTTAAATACGCGCACACGGATTGAAAAGATTAACAATTGAATTCATTTGAGTGTTCTTAGAAATTAGGCCTTTACACGCGCAAATAGTTTTGAAAAGGTTATTCATTATGTTCTCTGTGTGCATAAGGAATACTTAATGATAGAAATACTTAATGATGATTTTGTTTGTCATAAGAATCAGTAAAAGGAAAGAAAACATGTATTTAATTATTGAACACTATTCAAATGTCAAAACTTTAATGTTTATCTGAACTTTATTTACATGATACAAATCTTTGGTGAAAGTCTAATATTAGATGTTAAGAAAAATATAGACTAATTCTATATTAGTTCATTATTATTTTGAATAATAAACAATGAATAACTATTAATGTCTTTGTAAGTGTTCTCTTTGTATTTTGGAAATTTGCCATTTCATGTTGACCTCCTGTTTTTTCTCTTTCAATATAACATTTGCATTAGGACTATTTAGCGGTAGGTCATAAAAGAACAAACACAAATCCAGAGGAATCGGACTTTGACAGAATGGTAAGCCCACAAAATTTATTTTCCTCTCGGTTTGTGTTATTATTACTATAATGGCCACTTTGGACACTGTAATGCAAGCTTTGAACCAATTGCAAAAAGAATTGCAAGAATTGAAAAACAACACAGCAGCCCTCGTTACAAAGGTGACACAACTACAAGCCAAAGTAGATGGTACAACAACTGTGCAACAAGGAGCCACTTCTCAATCACATGTTACTCCTTCTCCTAGTAACATTTCAGTACATGTTCCCACTCAAATTCCTCTTGCTGCTCCCAAAAGATTCTCTGGAGATTCCTCTAAAGTACAAATTTTTCTTACACAAGTGGAGTTACATTTTACTTGTCGACCAGCTGCTTTTCCGGACCCACAGTCAAGAATAGCTTTTCTTATTTCATATTTAACGGGTGATGCTGCTACATGGGCAGTACCATTAGTACGCCAGGACAGTAGGCTATTGTATAATTGGCGTATGTTCATACATGAGTTTGAAAAAGTGTTTGACCGACGATCTGTTACTTTATCAGCTGATAAAGAACTTTTAGACTTACGACAAGGCAATAAAGATCTCATCACATATCTCTCTCACTTTAATCGTTTGGTTATGGAAACATCTTGGCCTGAAGAGAAAAGAGCTGCACTTTTTTATCAAGGTCTTAAAGAAGAATTAAAAGATATTCTAGTGGATCCTCAACCAAAGACTTGTAATGATTTGATAGATCTCTCGCTAAGATTGGATCATAGACTTACTGAAAGAAGAGGAGACAAAAAAAGACCTGAACGGAGTTTCTGGCACTCAGAAAAATATCGAAATACATTATCCTCCACCTCTTCATCGGATAATATTGGCGAACCTATGGAAATAGGAACACTTCGTCAACCTTTAACTAAGGAAGAAAAAGAACTTTGTCGTCATAAGGGACAATGTCTCTATTGTGATAAAAAAGGACACTTTGTAAGAGACTGTTTATCTAAACCAAAAAATAAGTCAGATCTACTTTCCAATCGAAAGAAACAAGTAGCCATGTTTGAAAATTCAGAGGAAAACTAGTAGGCCCAAGAACCAAGGAAGGGGACCTCTTGGGTACAAAAATGATCCCTTCTGTACATTCTAAAACTAGTCATCATATTCAACATTTACGACTTTCTATACAAGTTATGGTTCAAGGAAAATGGCAGAACGTTCAAGCTCTAATAGATTCAGGTGCCACTGGAAATTTTGCAGACTCTCAAACTGCTAAATCACTAAAACACATGTGTGTGAAAAAACAAATACCTGAAATTGTTCAAGCTGTGGACGGAAGTGAATTATCTGGAGGCCCTGTTACTATGTGCACTGTACCTATTCACATAATTTGTAAAAATGTTAATTGTCAAGAACATCAAGAAAGTCTCTCTTTCGATATTATTCAAGCACCCCAATATGGATTCATATTTGGAATGCCATGGTTAATACTACATAATCCACATTTCGACTGGAAAAGACAAACAGTTAACTTACTTTCAGAATTTTGTCAAAAGAATTGTTTGCATAATGATCAGGAACATTTTTCACACTGTATAGCTACTGCAGCAGAAAAGGACATCATTTTACCTCATATTTATAATGAATATGAAGATGTTTTCAGCGAACAAGCAGCAAGTACTTTACCCCCACATTGAACGTATGATTGTCAAATAGATCTCTTACCAGGTTCCGGAATACCAAATTGTAGAATTTATGCGTTATCTGAAAAGGAGAATCTTGCGTTACGAAAATACCTTGATCAGTGTCTAGAAAATAATTTGATTCGTCCTTCACGTTCTCCAGCTGCCTCTCCATCATTCTTTGTATCTAAGTCAAATGGTGAGTTAAGACCGAGCATAGACTATAGAGCCATAAATAAGATCACAGTAAAAAATAAATATCCACTACCATTAATTCCAGTGCTATTAGATCAAGTAAAAAACGCAATAATTTATACTAAGCTTGATCTACGAGGTGCTTATCATTTGCTTCGCATTCGTGAAGGGGATGAATGGAAAACAGCTTTCCAAACCCGTTATGGCCTGTTTGAATACCAGGTAATGCCTTTTGATCTGTGCAATGCTCCTGCTGCTTTTCAATATTTTGTTAATGATGTATTAAGCGAATATCTTGATATTTTTGTAATTGTATATATCGACAATATCCTGATCTATTCCACTTCAGAAAAATTACATAAAGAACATGTAAAGAAAGTTTCACATACATTAAGAATTCACCATTTATTTTGTAAGCTTAGTAAATGTGAATTTCATGTAACCACAGTGGAGTTTTGGGGAGTTATTTTAACTCCTAAAGGAATGCAGATGACCGAAAGAAAGATCCAAGCAGTTATGGAATGGCCTACGCCTAAATCTGTACGAGATGTGCAATGTTTCTTAGGCTTTGCACATTTTTATCGACGGTTTATAGATCACTTCTCTCAGAAAGTGGCGCCTATCACTAGACTGTTACGCAAAAACATTCTTTAATGTTGGTCTGAAGAAGCTAATGCAGCATTCCTCATGTTAAAACAAGCATTTACTACTGCTCCTGTTTTAGCCCACCCGAGAGTTGCAGACCCTTTTATCGTAGAAGCCGATGCCTCAGATGTGGCAATTGGAGCCATATTATCAGAACGTCATCAATACACTGGACAACTTCATCCCGTTACTTTCATGTCCAGAAAGTTGAATGTTGCTGAACAAGACTATACTATTGCTGAGAAAGAACTTTTAGCAATTAAAGACGCTTTTAAAGAATGGAGACATTATTTATCAGGATCAAAGCATAAAATCACAGTATACTCTGATCATCGAAATCTCAAGTTCACGAGCTCAGCTCGGATATTGTCTCCTAGACAACTAAGTTGGATGTTATTCTTCGCAGAATTCGATTTTATTGTATCCTTCCGGCCAGGCACAGAAAATAGAAAAGCAGATGCTCTTACAAGACAAGACTCTTCTCTTTCCCATGAAAAACAACAACCACAATCTATTATAGATCCTACTAAAGTGCTCTGTTTAATAGCCGCTGATGACTTTTTGGATCTTATTCGCTCTCACTTTCATATCACAGACTGGCAGAATTGGTTACAACAAAGTACTAAACATACCATTCAACAAGGTTTACCATTATATGACTCTCGGGTTTACTTACCAACTAAAGATTTAAGACAAACAGCTTTTCAATGGCTACACACTCACCCTGTGGCAGGTCATCCAGGACCTCAAAAAACCATGGAACTTTTGAAAAGATATTTCTGGTGGCCCACATTCTCTGAGGATGTTAAAAAATGTATACAATCCTGTGAAGTCTGTGCTAGCTTTAAGAGTTCACATAGTAAACCAAAAGGACTACTAATTCCTTTGCTGACTCCAAATTACCCTTGGGAACACATCACAATGGATTTTATCACTGGACTCCCTGAAGTAAATCATACAAACACGATCTTGGTAGTCATTGACAGTCTTACAAAATACGCTCATTTCATAGCATGCAAGGGGCTCCCAACATCTAGCATTTTAGCCAATCTCATACTTCAAAATATTGTTCGTCTTCATGGACTCCCAAATGCAATCCTTTCAGATAGAGGTACACAATTTTCAGCTCGCTTTTGGCAGGCTTGGTGTCGAGCCTTACAAATAGATTCCGCTCTATCTACCAGCTACCATCCACAAGTCGATGGTCAAACCAAAAGATTAAATCAGACACTGAAACAGTATTTACGTTGTTATGCTTCTGACACTCCCACGATATGGCCCGATCTTCTATGGCTTGCTGAGTTAGCATATAATAAATCCTATCATTCATCTATAAAAGAAACTCCTTTTTATGGTCTATATGGTCGACATCCACAAGTATTGCCTGTCAATTTACCAATTGCATCCCAAACGATGCTTGCAGTTCAAAACATGTTAACTCATATGCAAAAAGTGCATACACAATTACAAGCTAATCTACGCCAAGCAAAAAACGATTATAAATTACAATATGACAAAAAACATCAACATGGTCCTACTTACAAAATACATGACAAAGTTTGGTTATCCACCAAACATTTTACATTCAAAGATCATAATGCATTCAATCCTAAATTCATCGGCCCTTATGAGGTCCTTCGTCAAGTTAATCCAGTAATTTACAAATTGAAATTACCTACATCTCTAAAAATACATCCTGTATTTCATACATCTTTACTAAAGCCTGCCGTTTCTTCAAGTACACCTCGACCAGCACCAATACTGGTACAAGGAAATTGGGAGTATGAGGTGCGTGCCATTTTAGATTCTCGACTTCGTGGTTCTTCCTTATGGTACTTAATAGCATGGAAAGGTTATGGACCAGAAGAAAATTCCTGGGAACCTGCTACACAGGTTCATGCTCCTCGTTTAGTGAACAAGTTTCATCGTGTTCATCCTAATAAACCTGGCCCTCCACCGCGTCCGGGTGGGGGGTGTACTGTCAGACTTTGGCGTAATCGTCCCTGCCATACACTTTGTTTTGCTAAATTACACTCTTCTCATCACTCATGTGGTAAAATGCATTTATCTAACAAGAGTGCTTGGTGGTGGTTTAATTGTTTAAATTCATGATGTTCTTCAATAATGAGACTACAAGTACCAGCACCCTTCAGGAGAAGCCATAATTGAGGGTGTGGCTCTCCTATAAAAACCAACCGCACCCAGGTTCCAATGCTTACTATTTTGGAACCTTGCCCGAGTTGGATTCTTGCGTTCTGCCTCTGTCTTTCCAGTTTATCGGCGTGTAGCAGTGGGCCTCGAAGTTATTGTTGGAAGCGAGTGGACGGACTTGCTGTGGTGAGAGTTTTCTCTCAAGATCCTTTAGCATCGTTGTTTATTTAAAGGAGGAAATCTGTGATATTTTGCTGCCGCTCCAGTGTTCCCTGGAGACTGGATAATTGCTTGGTAGTTACTGTTACATTTCGATCTCGGACTGAAAAGATTCTTTGTTTAAGGCAGCGCGTCAATTTCTTAAGACTTTAAAGACGTTTTAGAAAATAACTTTGTTGTGGTTATTTGCTTATGTACACGAACGAACAAAAGGAACATTTTATATGCGCGCACAAGTTTCTTGAAGAGTTTATTATTGATTTTACTGTGTGTGTTTATAGAAACATTTTGCACGCGCGCGCACAGGTTGTGAAAGGTTTATTGTTAAAGCCACGTAGTGTTCTTGTAAAACCTTGTTGCATGCGCGCGTATAGATCAAATAGGTTATTTTGGAATTCACAAAATATTGTCGGAAAAGACTTGTTAAATACGCTCGCACGGATTGAAAAGATTAACAATTGAATTCATTTGAGTGTTCTTAGAAATTAGGCCTTTACCGCGCAAATAGTTTTGAAAAGGTTATTCATTATATTCTCTGTGTGCATAAGGAATACTTAATGATAGAAATACTTAATGATAATTTTGTTTGAAATAAGAATCAGTAAAAGGAAAGAAAACATTTATTTAATTATTGAACACCATTCAAAAATGTCAAAACTTTAATGTTTAAATGAACTTTATTTACATGATACAAATCTTTGGTGAAAGTCTAATATTAGGTGTTAAGAAAAATATAGACTAATTCTATATTCGTTCATTATTATTTTGAATAATAAACAATGAATAACTATTAATGTCTTTGTAATTGTTCTCTTTGTATTTTGGAAATTCGTCATTTCATGTTGACCTCCTGTTTTTCCCTTTTAATATAACATTTGCATTAGGACTATTTAGCGGTAGGTCATAAAAGAACAAACACACAAATCCCTAAGAATCGGACTTTGACAGATCTCTGGTGGGTGCATGAAAAATCTGTAACCCACCTTTGAGAGAATACACTTTTGTTTCTCAGGTTCATCCTTCTCAGTCTAGGATTGGTTACTCTTTCTCTCTAAAATCTCATCTTTTAAACTCAGAAATTGCCCCATCTTAATCTCTGATCATGCACCAGCAATTACTGGTTTAGATCTTAATCCTGTTACTAAAGGTAAAAAAATATAATGGTCTACTAATTCTCTTCTTTTAGATTCATATTTTTCTCAAAGTATTGCATCATTTATCCAGGAATTCTTTCTTCTTAATGATACTCGTGATATATCTCCACAACTTATTTGGGATTAATTTAAAGCTATGGCTAGAGACTTCATTATTATTTCATATATTTCTAAAAAAAATGCAAACTTGATAATCAAACGCCAACTGAACTCTTACATCATATCAAACATTTAGAACACCTCTATTATACTTCTAAATCGAAACCCCACCTTGAGCAGTCAATTCAAGCTAAAATCAATTTTAATAAACCTTCTACAAAGAACGCCACTTATCTACCTAAATCTAGTATCAAATACTATGGTGGACAAAATAAAGTGGGCAGACTCTTAGCCAACTATCTTAAGGTTTGAAAGGAACGTTTAAGAATGGATTTACTTCTTGACAAGCAAAATACTCCTCTCCTTACAGATGATATCCAAGAGAAATGTAAATCCTATTCCACTCTGTGTACTCAGGAATCATTTCCTTCTGACCCACTTTCACAATATTTCCCTTCTATTTGTAAGGAATGTGACTTCTTTATTGATTTTATACCTCTTGGAATAGAGGTCACTACTTGAGAAAATCTTAACTAAATGAATGTAATCAGGAACAGGAAAGCTCATGGAGCACATGGGTTTCCATGTTTTAAAAAATCTGATCCCCTAAACTTTTCCAGCTATTTTAATTTTTTAATCACTAATGGGACATTTAAAGAAGCTTTAATTTGTCTTATCCAGAATGAAGGTAAGGATCTCAAACTTTGCAAGAGTTATAGGCTTATTTCCTTGGCTAACTTAGATTATAAAATGTTTGCAAAGCTCATTGTGCAGGAAGGCGTTCCTTCCAGCAAAAAAAATAATCCTGCATGCACTAGGTTGCCAAAAAGGGTGCCAGCACAGGGGAAAAGGCAGTAATTGGAACCAGCCAAGCGAATACGGCACATTCCTGCCTATGCTTGTCATGCAGTGCAGCACAGCAAGGTGACTTGGGACGCTGCACTGCATGACATTCTTGTAAATAAGCCGCTATATCTATTAATTTGAATTTTGTAAGTACAGAAATGATGTCTTGAGGGAAGCATCTCACTGATTTTATGGTCTCTCTCCTCCACTAGCACTACTGTAAGTTTCCAATTGCATCTTACTTATCTTATGCTGTTCCTTGGCTTCCACCATATACAGAGCTCTTCATGCATCCCCTGTTTCACATAAATCTTCAATCAAAATCCAATAGGGAAATATTTCAATGTCTCATGGAGCATCTCTCTGTGGAGTAAAATCTGGATAAAATACATAAAAAAAATCTAGAGTGGCAAACAATGGTCAAACACGTTTTTTTATTTACAATGGACTTTTTGTAACACCCAAATTGCTAAATAATATAAATAAAACTATGTTGTCTGATTGTTGGTCATGCAAAGCTTCTCCTGCAGATTTATTTCATAATCTCTTAAAATATCCTCACATGCATCTATTGTAGTTAAAATTGTGGTTTCGAAATGCTAGAAACTGGATCTTTGGTTGGTAGTCAGGTTAACCCCTGTCCAAGCAAGAATCCTCACTCAAGTCAGGGTAAAGGAGAATCACCCTCAGTTAACCCCTGCTCACTCCCTTGGTAGCTTGGCACAAGCAGGCAGGCTCAACTTCAGAGTCTAGGTGTAAAGTATTTGTACCAACACACACACAGTAACCTAATGAAAACACTACAAAAAGACACAACACAGGTTTCGAAAAATAGGAAATATTTATCTAAACAAAACAAGACCAAAACAACAAAAATCCAACATATACAAGTCAAGTTATTCATTTTAAAAGCAAAAGAGTCTTAAATCCTTTTGTAAACAGTAAAAACACTGTTAGCTTTGAAAAGTACATGGGTAATGTCAAATTAACACCCACAGACGAGTGTGCGTCGAAAAAGTTTAGCGATGCGTTGATTTCTCACCTGCAAGTGAGACTGTGCGTCTTTTCTCCTTCTCCAGTCGAGTCGGCGTGCATCGTTTTTCCTCTCCACAGGAGAGCGATGCGTCGATCGGGGCAAGCACTCGGGTCTGGGCAGGCATTGCGTCATTTTTCCGCACCCAGCAAGGTTTGCATCAAAAATCCTGCTGCACGTTATCAGCAAAACCGCGCTGTGTGGGTTGCGATGTTACCAGCCTCCATTAGCAGTGTGGCCTGTCGTTTCTCCAGCCGCGTGCGTTGATCTTCCAGCTGCGCTGCAGGCGGTGCATCAATTTCAGCCACGAAGCCGGCGGCCTGTCGTTTCTTCAGACGCTTCTCGGAGGTTCCTTCCGAAATTTCCCTGCAGGGCGGTCTGTGCGTGGATTTTCAATCTTCGTCTGCCAGCTTCACCTATCAAGGCCCCAGGAACTGGATAGGGCACCACTTGGCAGGGCAGGAGTCTCAGCAGAGAGTCCAGGTGCGGGCAGGGGCAGTATTTGATAGCCTTGAGACTTCAACAACAGGAGGCAAGCTCAGGACAAGCCCTTGGAGATTTCTTCACAAGCACGAATGCAAAACAAAGTCCAGTCTTTCTCCCCTTGCACAGGCATAAGCAGCAACTGCAGGATAGCTCCACAAAGCACAGTCACAGGCAGGGCAGCACTTCTCCTCAGCTCTTCTCCAGGCAGAGGTTCCTCTTGATTTCCAGAAGTGATCTAAAGTATGTGGTTTTGGGTGCCCTTCTTATACCCAGTTTGGCCTTTGAAGTAGGCTTACTTCAAAGAAATGTCTCTCCTGTTTGTGAACTCCTGCCTTGCCCAAGCCCCAGACACACACCAGGCATGAGGTTGGAGACTGCATTGTGTGAAGGCAGGCACCCCCCTTTCAGGTGTAAGTGACCACTCCTCCCCTCCTTCCTAGCACAGATGGCTCATCAGGATTTGCAGGCTACACCCCAGCTCCCTTTGTGTCACTGTCTAGAGAGAGGTGCAAACAGCCCAACTGTCAAACTGACCCAGACAGTGAATCCAAAAACAGGAAGAGTCACAGGATGGTTTAAACAAGAAAATGACCACTTTCTAAAAGTGTCATTTTCAAACACACAATCTCAAAACCAACTTTACTAAAAGATGCATTTTTATAGTGTGAGTTCAGAGACCCCAAACTCCACATGTCTATCTGCTCCCAAAGGGAATCTACGCTTTAATCATATTTAAAGGCAGCCCCATGTTAACCTATGAGAGGGATAGGCCTTGCAACATTGAAACCCGAATTTAGCAGTATTTCACAGTTAGGACATATAAAACACATTAATTTATGTCCTACCATAAGCATACACTGCAGCCTGCCCATGGGGCTACCTAGGGCCTACCTTAGGGGTGTCTTACATGTAAGCAAAGGGAAGGTTTAGGCCTGGCAAGTGGGCACACTTGCCAAGTAGAATTGGCAGTTTAAAATGTGCACACAGACACTGCAGTGGCAGGTCTGAGGCATGATTACAGGGCTACTCAAGTGGGTGGCACAACCAGTGCTGCAGGCCCACTAGTAGCATTTGACTTACAGTCCCCAGGCACCTTACTAGGGACTTACTAGTGAATCAAATGTGCCAATCATGGATAAACCAATCAACAATACAATTTACACAGAGAGCATATGCACTTTAGCCCTGGTTAGCAGTGGTAAAGTGCCAGAGTTCTAAAGCCAACAAAAACAGGTCAGACAAATAAGAGACAGGATGCAAAAAGATTGGGGATAACCCTGCATTAGGGAAAAAATCCAACACGACCCCCTACCAGCCTAAAGCTAGGGGAGACCAATCAATACCTCAACGGACTTCCCTGATTGGGGCAATAGAACAGGGACCCAGGCCCACAACAGCAGGGGCATGTTCCAGTTCTATGCCTTCCTGACTCCAGTTGGATCCCTCTGTCCATACTCTCACGGCCCACTAAGCTAACCCATGCGGAACCCTTCTCCTCATCTGCAGATACCATCTGTGCAGCACCTAACTTTACTTTGCTCACAGATGTATGCCAGTGGGCAGATAGTACCACCAGGGCCAACACAGTGGTGTGGCCCACTCCACCCCCAGGGTGTGACTCTTGTCCCCCCCACCCCAGGGGCAACTCCATCCACCAGGACAGCAAGCCACAGTGGCCACTGACAGCTCTCAGGGATGTGAGCCAGGCTCCAGGTCTCTCAAGGCTCTCCAACCACTGTGACTGTGGAGAGTAGGGAGCAGTAGACCCAGGTGCCTGGCACCCTTTGACTACTCTCCCTTCCACCAAGTCAGGGATGACAGCCTGACCCTGGTCATCCCCTCTGGGACTCTGCACCCCCCCCTCTAGGAGCGGCACCCCCAAAGTCCAGAATTGCCAGGGGGCTTGAAGAAGCATTCGTGCACAATTCTCCCACCAGTGCAGGGATGTTAACCTGCAACTGGTCTTCCAACCTGGGGTCTGTACCTTCAGGTTGGACCAGGGCCAGGGGCGAGGCTTCCCTCCCCCTGCCCTTCCTTCTGGGGTCCTGCACTCCCAAACTAGGAGTGCCCACCCCAGAAGACAACATGGTAGGGGTACTGTTAGCAGTAGCCCCTCCCTCCAGGTCACGGGGACACCCTGAACCTGGCCTTCCAATCCAGGGTCTGTACCCTTAGATTGAACTGGGAGAGTATCTCCCTCACCTGCCCCTACTCCCAGGGTTCTGCAGCCCCCCAATCATGGGGAGTACCCCTAGAAATCACACTGGGGGAGTGATTGCGCAAACCGCCCCCACTTTCAGGTCAGGGTTTATCCCCTACACCTGATCATCCAGTCCAGGGTCTGTACCCTCAGACTGGACCACTGCCTGTCAACACAGGACTTCCTGAGGGGCACACCTACCCCCCACCAGGTCAGAGTTTAACCACTGAACCTGACCATACAACCCAGAGTCACCACCCTGCAGTTGAACCACTGCCTGACACACCAGGACTTCCTTGGGAGCACACCTACTCCCCACCAGGTCAGAGTTTACCCCTGAACCTGATCATTCAGCTCAGTCTCACCACCCTGTGGTTGAACCATTGCCTGGCACACCGGGACTTCCTGGGGGGCACACCTACCCACCACAAGGGAACCACCTTCCCCCCAGGGCCACACAGGAGTCTGGCTGGTGCAGGTCTCATGGCCCCTGCCCATCTGACAGAGTCTGGATTCCCCCCAACCCAGAAATGGTCTCACCAAGGACACTCCTGGGGGGCTCTGACCTCACAGCTAACCCCTGACCCTCCAGGTTCTCCACTGGGGTCCGCAACAACCCTTTCAACCCTCTGCCTGGACTTCTGCACACCCTCACTAGGAGCAGTACTGACAGACACCAGAGCTGGTGGGATACTGGCTACAGCTGCTCCCCCAAATTCTCCTGACACTGTGGGGTCTCCCTCAGCAGATGACCCTACGGTACAGGCTAGGCTCCCATCCTGGTGCTCCCTCATGGAACCCTCCAGGACCTGGGACTGGATCCCGGGCACCCTGGGCCTCAGCCCATCCCCATTGCCTCTCTTCTGACACTGGACATGGGATCCCTCACCCATCCCACTACACTGTGATCTACCTGGGACACTGCAATCCTTCCCCACCTCGCTTGGTTGGGAAATACCTAGACCACTCTCCTCGGGAGCACCCCCAAATGCCTCTTCAGACTCTCTGGTACTCACTCAGAGGTCTGCCTCCAGTGTAAGTTCCCTGGGGTCAGAGGACTGACACTCCACCTGGTGTTGGCGTAGCACTGTAAAATAAGGACTGGACATATGCTCTCCAGCAATTATATCACTCAGCTCCTCACATGAATTAACCAAACTACCCGTCACCCAACCATCCTGTGACTCAGCCTTGAAAAAGTACTCACATCACCCTCCTGAGACTAGTGAAAAAGGACCTGACTGTCCCTGACACTCACCCACACTCTTCTAGGATGTCTCCACACTCCATACCCAGGACTTCTCCCTGGGGGGATCCCCTCTCCCTGTCACTCTCATCTAGAGTCAGTAGAGTGTCCCTCCCACCAGTAGGACTATGACTCCCCATGCCATCCACCTCAGGGACCATGTGCATCACTGGAGCTACCTCATACCCCTGAACCTCCTGGTGTGTGCCAACTTCCTACTCCAAGTCGGGCACCAAGTCTCTGGGCATGTGCACCTCTTCATCTGTACTGAGTATAGAATTTTTGCTGCCACCATCTGAACGGGACTCAGCCCTCATGGCTTCCAGCTTCAGCTCTTGAGCTGCAACCCTTTCTTTTTCCAGGGCTAAGGCTCTCTCCACCTCAGCCCTCTTAAGCTCTTCATCTAACTCTTTCAGCCACCGCTTTTGAGCTGGGAGCCCATCATATCTTTCTGTTCCTCCTCCTCCTCAGAACGATCTGGTATGGCTCCTTCCCAACATTTCATCTCATACTGAAACAGGGCCGTCTCAAAACCCCACCTCGGGCCCTTCTTTTCACAGCCAGCCCCCTTTCTTTGCAGACAACCTTTAGCTCCCTCAAAGTGTAGTACTCCAGGTGCCAGAAGTTGACTTCCATTCTGCAAAGGCCTCACAACCAAAACCCAGAGTCTAAAAATATCAGCAACATATCCAGTAGGAAACCAGAGATCAGAAAGAAAAAACTGTATGTGGTTGCATAATGGTCTACACTCAAAACAGTAGTGTACACTTAATCACTGTATGTCAAGTACAAATACAAGTCCAATCCCAACCGCTGTTAGAAATGGGGTCTTTGGTTGGCAGTCAGGTTATCCCCTGTCCAAGCAAGGACCCTCACTCTAGTCAGGGTAAAGGAGAATCACCCTCAGTTAACCCCCGTTTACCCTCTGGGTAGCTTGGCACAAGCAGGCAGGCTTAACTTCAGAGTCTAGATGTAAAGTATTTGTACCAACACACACACACAGTAACCTAATAAAAACACTACAAAATGACACAACACAGGTTTTGAAAAATAGGAAATATTTATCTAAACAAAACAAGACCAAAACAACAAAAATCCAACATATATAAGTCAAGTTATTCATTTTAAAAGCAAAAGAGTCTTAAATCCTTCTGTAAACAGTAAAAACACTGTTAGCATTGAAAAGTACCTGGGTAACGTCAAAATAACACCCACGGGCGAGTGTGCATCGAAAGAGGTAAGCTATGTGTCGATTTCTCACCCACAAGCAAGACCGTGCATCATTTTGCCTTCTACAGTAGGATCGGCATACGTCGTTTTTCCTCTCTGCAGGAGAGCAATGCGTCGATCTGGGCAAGCACTGGGGTCCAGGCAGGCGTTGCTACATTTTTCTGCACCCAACAAGGTTTGTGTCGAAAATTCTGCTGCATGGTATCAGCAAAACCACGCTGTGTGGGTTGCGATGTTACCAGCCTCCGTTAGCAGTGTGGCACATCGTTTCTCCAGCTGTGCTGCAGGCAGTGCGTCAATTTCAGCTGCGAAGACGGCAGTGCATCGTTTCGTCAGCTGTCTCGGAGGTTGCATCAGAAATTTTCCTGCATGTGGTCTGTGCGTGGATTTTCAATCTTGGTCTGCCAGCTTCACCTGTCAAGGCCCCAGGAACTGGATAGGGCACGAGTCTCAGCAGAGAGTCCAGGTGCTGGCAGGGGAAGTCTTTGATGGCCCTGAGACTTCTACAACAGGAGGCAAGCTCAGGACAAGCCCTTGGAGATTTCTTCACAAGCAGGAATGCAAAACAAAGTCCAGTCTTTCTCCCCTTGCACAGGCATAAGCAGCAATTGCAGGATAGCTCCACAAAGCACAGTCACAGGCAGGACAGCACTTCTCCTCAGCTCTTCTCCAGGCAGGTGTTCCTCTTGATTTCCAGAAGTGAACTAAAGTCTGTGGTTTTGGGTGCCCTTCTTATACCCAGTTTGGCCTTTGAAGTAGGCTTACTTCAAAGGAAAGTCTCTCCTACTTGTGAAATCCTACCTTTGCCAGGCCAGGCCCAGACACACACCAGGGGGTTGGAGACTGCATTGTGCGAGGTAAGGCACCGCCCTTTCAGGTGTAAGTGACACCTCCTCCCCTTCTTCCTACCACAGATGGCTCATCAGGCTATGCAGGCTATACCCCAATTCCCTTTGTGTCACTGTCTAGAGTGGTGCAAACAGCCCAACTGTCAAACTGACCCAGACAGGGAATCCACAAACAGGCAGAGTCACAGAATGGTTTAAGCAAGAAAATGCCCACTTTTTAACTGTGGCATTTTCAAACACACAATCTCAAAACCAACTTTACTAAAAGATGTATTTTTAAATTGTGAGTTCAGAGACCCCGAACTTACATGTAAGAAAAGGGAAGGTTTAGGTCTGGCAAGTGGGTACACTTGCCAAGTCGAATTGGCAGTTTAAAAATGCACACACAGACGCTGCAGCGGCAGGTCTAAGACATGATTACAGGGCTACTCATATGGGTGGCACAACCAGTGCTGCAGGCCCACTAGTAGCATTTGATTTTCAGGCCCTGGGCACCTCTAGATTTACTAGTGAATCGAATATGCCAATCATGAATAAACCAATCAACAATACAATTTACATAGAGAGCATATGCACTTCAGCACTGGTTAGCAGTGGTAAAGTGCTCAGAGTTTTAAAGCCAACAAAAACAGGTCAGAAAAATTAGGAGGCAGGAGGCAAAAATATTGGGGATGACCCTGCATAAGGGGAAAAGTCCACCACAGCTTAATATTTTTCATACCAAGGAACCTTTTTCTTATAAAATATATTTCTAGGCAGTCTATTAGATGAATAGTACTCTACACCTCTGTACTGCAAATGTTATTGATTTATTAATTGCTGTTGCTTTTCAACAATTAACCAACTGGAAAGACTAGTCTACTATTTCTTTTCAAGTCTGGTGGTGTGGTGTGTGCTACAGTCATTGATTACACAGAGCATATGTTCAGTCTCTGACCTTGGCCATACGCAGATACTCTCTTTGGTTGCTAGACACAAACTTTATAGACTCATATGTGGCCACGGCATTGAACCATCACCAATCCACAGAAGAAGTTACTAAATCTCCTTCGGCATTCCTGTAATGTTCAACTTACTATTTTTAAGCATATACTGAACAGTTTATATTCACATTGATAATATTGCAGCAGTGTTTTTATACTTAATGTTTAGTTTATATACTATGATTATCTTTTCCCTTTCACCTTTTCTCCTTTCCCTTTTGTTTTTCTCCCTTCTTTCTCTCTATTATTACTACCAGTTCATTATAATTAGTTAGTTTTTCTTTGTATTATATTCCCTATCATTTGTTACTAGTGCTATTGACTTGTTTTTCATTCTTACCCTCTAATAAATCTTTTTAAACTAGAAAATATAAATGACGAATCATTCTAATAGTTATGGATTCGATTCAAGAAAAGAAAGAGTCATTTGCTCTTAATATATCAGGTCAGGAAATGTTTTAAGATTGCCTAGTAACATCATCTCCTACTGGCTGGTTCCAATCTGGCTTTAGGGGAAGTAATGAATGACCAACTCTGTAGATCCATCAAGGAAGAAGGGGTTATTGTATGACCTGCTGGGTACCTGGAACCCGAAAGAATTCAGGGCATTGAACAGCTTGCTTGTGGTCGATTGCACCCTTTACAATTATCGCAGCTGCACGAACGGCTCAGATGAATAGATAAGATGGACATTTGAACCTTGTAGGAGCAGAAAATGAAGTTCAAATTGTTTCTTTATGACACTGGTCTTTACTATTGGGGCCCAGCGATCAGAACCTGTTTTGATCACAAGGTGGCCTAAAGATTTGTGTGTGTAGAGAAATGGCTGTCTTGTATTCAATTACTCAATGTGATCATGCGTTATCCAATTACTTTATTGATTTGCCAGTTAAGATTTACCTGTCTTTAAGAATGTGGAAGATGGTTGTGTGAGATGAAGGACACTGTCAGCTGATCTGGCTCCTCTGTGTATATTTTGTTCTAGGGTGGTGCATTTTTGGCAACAAGTGTTCAAGATTATTAATGGCTGCCTATGCATTTCAATCCAAGTAAACGCAGAACTTCTTGTGCTTTACTTGATATGGCAGTAGGTAGATGGTTTCTCAGCAAATACAAGTAATTAGTATTATATTTGATGCTTGTGACTAAATGCTCATTACCAGGTTTTGCCGCAGCCATTGACTACCCCCAAAAATGTAATATGAAAGTGCTATAATGGAAAGAAGAACAGAGAGTACCACAAGTAACAGTTTTGTGTTTGCTCTCTTAAGCATTTGAAATACTGAGTCATAACTGGTATAATGGTGTAGTGCTGTTTTCTATGCATTGGCCCAAATATTAGGCATTGGCAGAACACTAGTGTTAGTCAGTCGTAGCTTTTGTTAGCTAACCATGTTGCTGACATTGTTGTGTATGAGTAATATGAAAATAACAAGTTTCTAAAGTATGCAACTCCACTGCGATCTGTGACCATGCTGTCGCATCAATATATTTTAATGGGTTGTATTAGAATTTCCTTGAAAGAACAAATGCTACATAGCGACAGATATTTTTGATTTAAAGGCCATAAGGTTTGAAAAGCATGGTAGCGATAACACAGCTGTTCACAAAGGTTTCTTTTTTAAAGAATGACACAGTGGAATCCCATTTCTGGAGCAACAGTCTTGGATACGCATTGCCTCAAACACAAAATCCATTCCACTTTAAAAAAAGAAACATCACCAATGCTATGGGCTTTTAATTTAGAAGAACCAGCTGCCAGAGACAAAAACATAGAAGGGAGCATCTGCAAACAAAGCCAGAAAATGCTGGGGAACATTATGTATACAATGTGTGTAGAAAACATAGCCCCCCCTACTGATTTCTGTAATATGTCTATGTCTCCATCATGAATCCTCTATGAATTATAAACAAATCTATTTTTACAGCATAGGCATTGTCTGTTGGACACCATCACATTGTGTATCACTCAAATTGAATAAAGAATGAACGAGTGTATTAAGGTTTTTTCTGAAATGATGATAGTGTATACATTTATAAAGTGCACTGCTACTCAAGAGTGTCCTGGCGCTAATGGCCATATCAGATACAGGCAATTACATAACAAAAAGCCAGTCTTAAGCTGTTTCTTAAAAAGTCAGCCTCTGTCTTTACTTCATGTAGGTCAAGGGGTAGTGTATTCCAGCTTTGTGGACCCAGAAAAGGAAAGGAACAGCCACCAGATGTATTCTGATATAGTCTAGGATTTTTCTTCATAAATCTTTTTAAATGCTTTCTTCGAACTAGAACTTAATTACTGAGTGGACACAAGCATTTATCAGGGGGGCTGGAGCAGAGCCACTGAAGGTAAACTTTGGGGTGATCTAAATGTTGGGGTTCAGGTAAATATAGGAGTTCTGCTTCAACAAGTACTAGCTACACAACCTACTCCAACTCATCTGTTTTTGTCCTGTTAGAGTGCATCAAAAGAGTACAACTTAGTCCAGGCAATTAAAACAAAAAAGATAAGGAAGATGAGAGTAAAATATATATTAAGCAAAACAAAAGGAGGATCTCTGTAAAAGCTCAATTTTTAGGTTGTGAGAATTTCAAGTATCCCCCTCCCCGAGTGAAACTCTATTTTGACTTAAGTGTCATCAAAGACCTGAAACGGGTAATGTCAGAGCTAAGAAAAGAAGGCTTTGAAATATGTCTTTTTCAAACTAAATGTAGATGACAACTTCCTTGATCTCCAATTCCTGGACAGCAAATGTTATGCAGAGGGGACTGAAGTCAAACGTGATGACTTTTTTTTCCTCAAAAGGCAGAACACCATTTGTGAGCATACATTGTAAAATGTTAGGCTTTGTTACAAAAATCAGTGTTGCATGAGCCATGACTTAGAATTGACTGCTGCACCAGTAAAGTTAAAACCTCCAGCAACCTTTTGCCAATGAAATTATTGCTAAGAAAAATCAGAAATGTGCTTAATTTTGTGTTTGCAAATACATAGTAAGATACAGGTTGTAACAGAGTTACAGTAGCTTTTATCAATAGTGTGTTTAGAACTGGTAGCAGCAGAACTACACAATGGTCCATTGGACTTTTTGATGAAAATATAAAACAACCCCTTCTTCAGCGTCTCTATAGCAGGCCTATTTAGCATCATCCACTCAGCTCTGGGGTGGTTAATACTGTATTCAGGTGTGAATCATGGCAATGCTATACAGTGATTGACAGTTTCAGCACTGGAAGTTAATGGGTCTGTTTGCAACTCAAGGTTATCAAGGCATTCTCACTTTGAAAATGTGACTGTAGTCTGCAATCATAAACAAGATTCTCCAAGAGGCCTATGAGGTCTCATAGGATGCATATGTTATTGTCAAAGGTATGGAGAATCATGTCATGCTCTACGTTCTTAAAATCTAGAGCTCACATAAGTGGAGATAGAACACTGAACTCTATTCCTCCCAAACTGTTAATTATCTTCTGATTCTGGTAGCAGGAGTAAAGAATGTCTATACATTTGATGCTATTTATAGAAATTTGGTATGCTTTCGTATTTCTTGGGATGTTTCCACCAGCTTCCCTATCGATTGATTATTTCCTACATTACACATGCTTAATGATTATCCATGACTCTTTTTACCATGGCTTCCTGACTACTCACACTTTATTAATAATTCACCTTTAAAAATATGTAGCATTTAAGACTACGTAGCTAAGAATCCATGGTTCTGTCACCACTTGTTATTTTTCTATGCATAACACAGTGGAGATACTTTAACATTGCCCAAATACATTTTTGCTTTCTTTTCTTTGAACTCTGAGTACTAAAACAGACTTATTTGTACAAAATCTGATACTAGAGCAGAACAGCAATTACCTTCAGACACAACTAATCATCAGATCTTTCTTGATTGATCAGAAAATTAATGGGCAATTATGAACACACTACATATCTCAGTGATCTCTTTCTGAAGTGATATAACTCAACGTGGCCTTGTGACAACTGAGGCATCCAGAAAGATCCTTTCCATTGTGGGATTTTTTGCTTGTATGATAAACCGGAAAGGGGGAGATCACCAAATCATTTGTATTTAACTCTAGGGGTATGCTAATAGCACCCAGATGACATTCAGGGTTGTTGCAAGGATTTGAACTGCCTACATAAGGTAGGCATTTCTTCCCTCTCACCATCTTATCACACACGAATGGGCCACACTTTTCAGATTGTAGATTGTAGAGTGCATTTGGTGCCCTTCTGTTTGTACTACCTTTCTCACCTAGTCCTGCCTAGCGCTAGAGTGTGGATAATACTATCTGACAAAAAAAATAACTAGACCACAAAATTGTGTTATGTAAACAGGATAAATCCATCACAATATAGAATGTTATTGGGACTCATATTTTGTTATTTGACCTTTGGTATGAGTCATTTGTGGAACCGAGGAATTGAAATACCTTATTTGCATATCCTCTGTTTGTAAATCCATTCAAAAATACTCAATCCCTCTAGAATTCAAGTAAATGACATATACCGTTAGACAATCTCTGACTGTTGAAGAGTGCCTTTTTGTTACAAGTGATTACTTTCTTGATTATACTTGAAGATAGCTTTGATGTACTTTCTATGCAATACTGACCACTCATTTACATTTTAGTACAGATAAAAATTCAGTGCAGGACAAAGTGACTACATTAAGTTCTATTGTATATTTGCCAAATGTTGACTTAAATGTATTTGAAATCAAGTTTATTCTTCTATACAATTTCTACAAAGTCAACGTTTAATTACATGTAAAAGTCAGATGTATGCTCCAGTGTGAACAGAAGAAGGTCTTGAATATTCACCATTAAATACATTATGAATTTGTATGTGTAATAATTGCATCAATTGTACAGACAACAGTGAGTACGTTTTTTTAAAACTTTATTCAGGGCATTGATTACCATATACTTCAATAAATATGACACATCCAATATTGTGTTCTTGATAGTCAGTGCATAGATTTGGTAAGGATTTCATTTTCCCTTTAAATATTTTATATGTTGCATGGTCAAACCAAGCTATTCCCTGGTAAGTTCATTAAAGAATGAGAAAAGAGAACAGAACACAGCAAAAGTAGTGAACTACAACAGAGATGAATAACAAAAGCAGTCATCATATTACCACTACAGTCGATTCCTGATAAGTGAATAACCAGATTGATTTGTCACCATGTTTTATTCACTTATCAGGAATGTTTTTGCTCTATCTATTTAAGCAACTGATTATGCTAACAATCACCAGGCATTCTAAATCAAATCCTGCTGGCATTACTGGGAGAGAAATACTAAACCTATTTTCTCCATATGAAACATACTAAAGTGTTGGTTAACACTACAATGTACCCTCAATTAATTAAATATTTAATTTTGCATGAGAAAGTACCTTTAGAAAGGATCAGTGCCAAATGTAAGTGTTGCAGTTCACCATGCACATTATAGAGAAGGCTTTGGAGACAGCTAATTAGATGAGTAAATGGCTATAAATACCATACGATTTACCATAGCTTGCAATGCATATCCGTATTGACAAAATGCAGCAGCAATTATATTTTTCTTTTCAATCAACATACGGGGAATTTTTGCAGCATTTAATCTGAATAACATTTATGATTAATTAACAATGATGTTATCAGTATGCTAAAGAGTTTCATTGTAGCATTTAGTATGGTATACTAGTTTCTGTTCAAAGGAAATATCAACAAAATTAAGTGTTAGCACTTGTACAGACTCAACTGCCATTTTTGCTTTAGACTTATATTGCCTTATTTGCAGAGCTCCATAATTTTCATCAAGGTCAAATTGAAATGGTTGGTATTGCCTCCACAAGATGGCATTCTTGTGCCCCACATGTCTTTCTTAAACTGGCATGGTTTCTGCTCATGGTTTCTGCTCTTAACTAGATAGGTGAAGCGCAGAGTGCTTTCTTTCAAATACAGTCGAGCCATGCCATCTGGTCAGATTAGGTCAACTTTCAGTATTAACAAATGGCTACATCCAAGTAAAAAGGCTGTGAGGTTTTGAATAATAAAGTGAATATTGATACTTGAAAGGAACATCAAAAACATGTGAATTGAGTTAGGGACAGTTAAAACACTATCACAAATTTTCATTACAATTTCCCTTTGATTTAAATCACATGTTTTGGTGCAAATCACAAGATGCTTCTACCAATCTGATGTATGAAATATTTCATTACATACTTAGACACTGATTTGTGAAATCTACCTTCTGTAAAACATGTTTTAATTACTGCAGGACCTCAACTCCCTGTAAAGATGGTGCTACAACAGTAATGGTTAGAAATAATGCAAAATATATTGATCATGGGAAATATGTGTATGAGCTTCTGATCAGTATGTCTTTAGCACCGCTCTTCATAGTAAAGGGTAGCACTCGCACAATCTTCATCAAAGAAAATAATTGCTGGTTACAGTGATCTACTAGGTTGCCCAAGGCATGAGTATAGGGTAAATGCCTTCATTTACATTTGACATTCCCTGTGGGAGCAATGTATTTCTCACAATTTGCAATGGCCACTGTTGGGAGCCATAGTTAGTAGGCCACAAGCAGGCACTTTAATTGGTAGAAGCAGCAGGCAGGGGTGCCCTGACAGATCTGACTAAGGCTTGTTGGCATTTGTCTCTTGGTGGTTAACCCTGAGTCTACCTGTTTTTAGTGGCTATGACATAAGCCTCCCATGTGATTTCTGATGCTTTGATAAACATTCATGTCTAGATTTAAAAAAAAGATCCAATAGAAATTGGTCTTCAAATACATTTGCTGGATATTAAACTGATATTCTGCTTTGTTACATTGAAATAGACAAATCTACGATGTAGGAAGCAGACAATTAAAGAAGTCTTTATATGGTTAACCCTGGAAATTTAAGTTGTAGAATTCCTTGTGCCTGAAAATCAGCTATTCACTTAAGTGGAATCGACTGTATCTTTCTACACAACAAATAGGAAAAAAAAACACAGACGTGGAACAGTGAGGTGTGTAATGTAGTACCACATACAATGATCACCAACAATACAACACACAAAGAGAGAGACAAGTATTAGGAAAATGGTTTAATATTGGAGACAGAAGCAAAAACTGCATCACACAATAACATACGTTACAAAAATACGTTTGACTGTTTCAACTACACGGTTATGTTCACAATGAAGACAGGAGAGTCAGAAAAAAGCTTTGATCTAAACAGCAAAAAGCAAACCCCTATTATTTAACTACTACATTTATCCACTTAAAGTGACCGAGTACGTCTAATATTACCTTATTGTCTAACTGCACATTACATAATAAAAGATGAAACTTACCGCTTGTTTTTAGACAAAATTCTAATGCGATATATAAGCAAAAGGTGGGGAAAAGAAAGCAAGCCAAAGTTTTCAATTCCTGAAAAAAAAATCTACTTTCTTTCTACTGAACCCAGTAGTGAATTTGCAATGACTCATCACCACGGCCCACAAGAGTAAGCCACAAAAACATTTCGATTTGTTTTTAATCTCCAGTATAAAAAGGTTGAACTGGTACAAAATGCATAAGTAAAATCAGATTATAGAAACAAGAAAGCCTGATTTTTCTGTTGGCTCAAATTCCATCAAATAACGAAATTCAAATGCATTGATACAACAGAAACAATACTCAAATGGTCTTACAGTTTCCACAAAATTGCATTTTGACTTTGGCTTTTCTTAGACAATAATTAAAAACTATTTTTTAACTTCTAAACAAAATAATATTCAACTACAAACAACAAGTCTCACTGCACAAAAACACATACATTTCCTTTGCTTGACAATTTGCAAACAATATTATGAAACTACAGGTTTTTATTTTGTCAATTAGCACTTAAGATAATAAAAAACAGTTAAAATGATTCCAGAGTTGCACAAGCCAAAGAATCATTTACCCCTATGGTGATCGAAAGCTGAACACAGTCCTACCCTATTGGGCTGCCTTTTAGTGCAAGCCTTGGACTTAAAAACATAAATGATCTGTTTAATTCCATCTTGTTTTGATCTCCCTGAAACTATGTTCATGTATTTGTGTATTTTTTCTTGTATAGCAGATAGCATTGTAGAAGGTATTGTGGATAGGATCTTTTTGACGAAGGTGCAAATAGGTGAAAGAAGAGCATTTTGTTTTGTGCTATCTTAGATGTACTTTATCACTTGAAATTAAATATTACAATGAAAACAACAACAAAAATCACTGTCCCAGGTGCACTTACACTTCGGGACTATCCTTAACAATACCCAATATGACTATTAAGAATATATATAGTTGATTTAAGAAAACAAGGATAGGGGAAAAGTTAAAATGTGGACCACAAGCTCTAAATTCTTATATATCTATGAATTTATATATCTACATGTATATCAATATGCATGTTAATCTTCAAATTGCTGCAAGAAGTACAAAATAGCCCTCAATGGAGAGAAGAAGGCCACAGGCATACAGTAGTAAACACTTGTGAGAATAATATACAACAATATCTTTTAGGTACATGTGTTAGAAGACATATGTATTATTCTTTACGTGTTCTTTTAAAAACTATCCTTTTTTGTTTTAGGGATATAACACACATACACAACAGGTTGAGGGGTGGAGTTAGTTTGTATATACTTCAGTTTGTTAGAGGGTTTCACATTCATGGAATAATAATGTTCAAGACTTGTGGTACCTGAACAATAACGTAGGCAAAACCTACTATGGCACTTTTCACTTTTGAACTCTCAAGATAACAATGATAACAGATATTTTCATTTGATTTGATTGTAACTATAATTCATTTAGACCTGAATCATGTTTCTCTTCTTTACACACATCTGTTAGAAATCCCCCTTCTCCATGTCTTAGTTGTTATAAAACCTGAACAACAAAACTTCATCTTGTCAAGTAGTAGCATTACATAATGTTAATGTTCCTAAATATGTATTTGAGACTAAAAGGGAGATTATTGGAAGAATGACTGAATACTGAAAGAAAAGTATAAACCCAACCTGGAGTAACATATTATTGAACAGTCATTGTGAAATATGTAAAAATGCTAGATTCAAAACTGTTAAAACAAGTGTGATATTGCAAAACATTTAATTGCGTATCTCACACTCTAGATTGGTTGTATGTCGGAATCTAATGATAAAAATATTGCCCGACATAAATATTATGGCTTAAATATTGCTTAAACATACATTACAGTATTAGGTATAGATTTTCCAATATTAGCTCCAATGGGACAATATTTTTGTAAGCAATATTTAGGACACAATATTTTTGTCAGACAATAATTAGGCCATGAAATTCTGGAATCAAACTGGTAGCTAGAATGTGAATTATCTCTCTTGGTTTTATTTCATAACAACTACTAATGTAAGTAATATCTCAAATACTTTTACTTGATTTTATATGAAAGTATGAATATAATTGTATACAAAGTGTCACTTTATACTTAGCCTGAACAAACAAATCTTTCTAAGTTAGTTTTTCAGTATGCTTACAAATACTGTGTATTGTAGCAGAGATGCCTTTTGGTCTTCTGTTATCTTTTTTACAGCCTGATGCAGAGATTTAGTGGGTATGATAGTCTATAAATTGGTAGAATATATTAATGTACTAATTTGATATAGTTCATTGTTGGTAAGTGCAACATGCATTGGCAAACTCAGGATTGATTTACTAACGTTTTGCACTGACTTTGCATCATAAAAGTGACGCAAACCTGTGCAAAATGTTTTTATTATTATTTACTTTCCAGTTCAAAACTTGTTTTGCACTGGATATTAACCAAACTAACACAAAGCAGTATGGAGCGCTGCTTTGTGTTACTTTGTATCAAGGGGGTGTTACATGGGTGTTCCCAAGAAACTACCCACCTTTTTTGACTCAAAACCTTATCCACCAGAAATGTGAGACAGGACTTTGCATAAAAAAGTAACGCCTTTTAAAACCAGGCATAAAAAGGAGAAATGTTGTAATTTCTGCTTTCTTTTCCACCTTAGCACGTGTGCTGCTCACTTACAATGTAGGAAATGTTTCAGAAGTTTTCTAGGCATAGTATTTTTCACTGGAAGAATATACTTTGAGTACAAAACCTATGGTAGACTCACACACGCCCTTGCACTATGGAGCAATGGTATGTGTGTGACGCACAGCAACTAACATCAGTGCTGGTGCTAGGGGAGGAGAAAGTGATATATTTGTATATATGGCACTCTCCTGCTCCCTCCCTGCCATGCAACACAGTGCAGCATGTTTGGTTGTTGCACTACATTGCCTGACATTTTAGTACATTTGCCCCACAGTGTTGGATTCTTCCATTGATTTTTAAGGAGATTATTAACTGGACTAGAATAGAGGTAGTTGCTCATAGCAGTACCATTTTCTTCTCTAAAGTGTAATGATGATCACCCTGAAGGAATTTCAAGGGTGATACTTCCTTCCACACTTTTAAACTGAGAAAGAAGAACACAAGAGTGGTTGCAGGAGATAGTGAATAAATCATGAAAGGACTATGTGCTTTGAAGCTACTAGTAACAAATGTAATAGAATTAATTAATGGATTTACACATGGCACAAGGTAATACAGTGCCCTAAAATGTGAATGAACTAAGCATTTAAATTCCATACTTATGTCACTTGCTATAAAATGCCCATTAAAAAGCATGACAGGACAATATAGCATCCTGGGTGTGTGGAGGAGGGGGGCAGAGCTTGTTACGGCAACATTAGTTACCAATTCTTAAAACAGCAGAATATTTTCAATCACCCTAAGCTATAAGGTCAAATACTGTTTGCACAATAGCGTAGTAAGATTACGAGCCATCTCTCCACAAGAGTTGCCTGCCTTTCAATACAATTTAAAAAAATAATCCAGTGAGAGGTAGTTGTTCCTACTTTTCTGCATCAGATCATAATACTTAGATATCTTTCTATTGCTATGAGAACAAAAGAACATTATGCTATGGAACCTTTTTCAAGTTAACTATCATATTAGGTAGTTATAGTGCACTATTAGTCCTCCAAAATGAGCTCTAGAGTGCAAGATGTGACACAACATATTATAGTGGCAGTCAACAAAAAATAGGTTGAAACAATAGGTCAAATTGTAAAGCCACAATTAAATTGGAAGCCAGTTTATATATTAATTTTAATGTGTTTTGGAAAATGGAACAACAGATTAGAGTGATATAAATTACATTCTAGGTTTATTAATCTGGTTGACCTTCAGCCTATGGGAGATGAAAATACTAATAATAAAATCATGATGTCAATGATAACTAGAAGACTTCGTCAATGCCATACTGTGCATACTATTGCTGACTGCAAGCTGAAGAGCTTCAATTTGCAAAACTTATTATAATAGTTGGAAATAATTTCTCATAAGCTTTAAACTATCAGTTTGCAGAACAATGAATTGTGGGAATAGGGTACCATTTATTGCTAGCTAGATAATCATGGACTTCTAAACAGAATCCATCCTTCTAAACATTATGTTAATGGGATGTGCTCCCTTTCAAGTTAAACATTCCTTATTAGTAAAACAAAAAACTGAGTTAACTTGAGATCATTGCTTTTAAGCTAAAAGCTTGTATGTGGTATGATAAAATGGCATTTGATCATGCAATATATTTCCTTGTAAGTTAAATAGTAGAGCTATGAATTGTGAAACCAAGTGATCATTGGGATTTGAGGGCTTTGACATAGTTTATATCTTATTGCAATCTGTGAACATGACAGACTTTGACAAAAACCTTTCCCAATGAAAAAGAGTTGATTTTCCAGAATATGAAACACTTTCAAAAGCTGCTCACTGTAAAACTGAAAAAATTTATATCTTTAATTTCCTCAACAGGATTCCGACATTTAAAATGAAAGTGGATAGTGAATAGTTGATGAAGATAAATGGTTCAGAAAACTGGACAGTGTGCTGTCAGTTGATGCTTTCCTCTTTGTATTGTAACTATTTCAGTTCACGGTAAGTGAATACATTTAATTAACATGGAATTAAAGGAAGTTCTATGCAAATACAACCTTCTCCTCATCTTTCTCTTTTTTATTTTTCGCATAAAAGTGATTACTGTTTGTAAAGCCTCAACACTACAAGACAGCGCTGAGTAAAGGGGCTAGGAGAGTTCAAAACTTTCTCACCTTAGAGGTTTTCATAGATTATGAAAAAATACATATGTGAGGTTTGCTTTCACAGCATTGATGTGCAGAGTGGTTAAAAAGTGTGACACATGGGCACTTACACAATGTCTTACAAGAAACATCAAAGAGAAAGAACAATAACAATTTCAGGCAACAAGACCACAGAATACCAAGTTAACAAACTTTGTAACCTTTGTTTTTTAAATATCAGGGATTTATACAAAACACATAATAAAATACCCATTTTATCAAATATCTTCTCACATGAAACACATTGAAGCTTTAGGCAGGACGTACCTTTGGAATTTGGCACTATATTTTCACTGATTTTTTTTCTTTGCAAGAAAAAAAACAGATCACATTTTGCTGAACACAAATACAACTAATTTTTCTCACAATAAAAAAGGACATCAATGCTTCACAAGCCAAGACAGAACATATTCTGGAATATTTTTTGTCTTTACATGAAATTATAGTAAACAACTTTTTTTGAAAACATTTTTCTTTTGTTGTTCAAGTAAGCCAAATTTGACTTTGTTTTTTTAAAACTTGTCTTACACACAGAAAACACTGAGGACCGTAAGACTTCGTGAAACCACAACTTAACTCACAGAAGCACCAACGTAACACAGTTTACAGTTACCTTTCTTCTGTACACTTAAACAGTATAAAATATAGGTAATTTCATGTGCATTTAACCATGGATTGTCTAACTGTGAGTCAGTTCAGCAAAAGGTGACAGAAATAGGTAGTATTTGCCCCAAAACAGGGTAAATATATTCTTATACTAATCTACAAAAGTGGTTCTCTATATATATTTTAATGAGAAAGTGAGCCACCTAAAATGGCCTTATCAAAAAACTTTACACTGCCTGAAAAATGTAAAAACTATCACAGAGCTCTAGAGACGTAAAATCAGACAGTTTCTCTCTAAATGTTTTGGAAGTAGTCTGCTTCAGGTAGAATCCAACATTTCTGTGCCCCTGGACACATATTGCTATTGTAACAGTGACCAGGCAGAAAGCCAATCCCTGTAAGATACTTTCAAGTCTGTTTTATGAACCAAAATAAAAAATAAAGAAAAATAAAAATAAATGAAAAAACATTTTGCCACAGGTTTTTTTTCTTTTTGTATAATTACTTTTTCTTAAATTTCAGTCTTGTGTGAATGCAGCAATACTTTTTTTTCACATTGACTTCCCAGGATTCTTAGCTAGATGAGATAACATGCAAAGTATAAAAAGATCATAGGTCAGTCAGTACAAGGACAAAATATGATGTGAGGTAAGAAAGACATCAGAGAAACAATGACTGGACGATGAAACTTTTTTTTTTGAGACGCCACAGGGACATGCTAGGCAAACGATGAACTAACAGGCATGAAGATGTCTAGGGAAAAAACAAGGAAGAGGACAAAGTTACACAGAAATATATGCTGCAGAAACAAAACAAAAATACGTTTATGGGTGCCAGGGAGAACACAACGCAAATGCTTTATTTTAATAGTTGATAAGCCATTCCCATAATTTGCATTTATGATTGATACTTAAGAAACATCACAACAATGAATGCCCAAAAAGAATCCATCCTGTGAAAGAGTGAAGAAACATTTTGGAAGGATGAATTAGTTTTAGGGCCACAAAGGAAACTAATTTCACCAAAACAAATGGATATCAAGCCAGATTTTTTTTAAACAGATAACAGGGACGAACAAAAACAAGAAATTGCACACATACGCACACACAAAAAACAAATGAGTGTAGGAACAATGTATAGACTACTGTCCGTCTAGGGATCAAAAGTGAAAAAAAAGATAGTTCTTGGCACAACAAGATACTCTAGAGACTACTTCAAAATGACCTAGCTAGCATTAGGAACTGTTCTTTAGGTATCCAATAAGTTAACAATAGGCAATAAATAACTTCCATTATTTCTGAGGCAGTAAAAATTTTTGTATAAAAATAGAAATGCTTTTTTACAAATAAAATTTACAGGCCTGTGGCTTTCTTTTATTATTATTAAATTTATCTTTCAAGAAACATCAAGTATTTTCACTCATTGTGTTTTATTTTTAAAAACCCTGTAGCTTTAGAAACAGATCTCTAAGTATTGTATTTGTTTTTTACATGAATCATTTCCAAAAAGAATAATAATAATAATAATAATACTAATTGTAATAAATAAAGGTAGATTTGTGTAAGTAGACCAGTAATGTAATATCTCTCTTCAGAATGCAAACTATATTATTATTCTATAAATATGCCAACATGGTGGAAAAATTGTGTGCGAATGTGTGCACATGTGCATTTCAGAAATGAGGGCTGAGATTGGCATGTGTGTCGAACTAGGCCACCATATAAATATCTAAATTGCTAGCCCCAACTTATTTATTTGGGCCCATAACCAGCCTTTTAATCCAATGGCGTGCCCCTATGGCACAAGTGGTTACAGAGTTTAATTGTACATATCATTGATGCCATTCTTAAAATGTAAAATAAAAATAATATAAAGAATAAAGATAAATTAACAGCAAAACAGAGCATTGCAGCACATTTCTTTGAGTACTGGGTAAGAATAGGTAGCCAGTGCAATAATAGCAAAGAAGGGGAGGCAGAGAGGGGAAAATGGAAGCGTTAATGTAAAAATAACTGTCTCTTTTGGTGAATGTTGTCGATGTGTTCCTCCTCAGCCCCCCCCGTGGCAGACAGGCTGGCTCATGGGACTTACCCTAAGAAAGCTAAAATAAGAGCAGTGAGCATCAGGGGCTAGGCTCAATAAGGTTTGCTGTCATTTTTGGAGCGTTTCAGCTGAACCTTCAAGCGTTTCATGCCGATCTGAAACCCGTTCATGGCCTGGATAGCAGCTTGTGCAGAGACAGGATTGTCGTAACTAACAAAACCTAAAAAACACACATAGGGTGAATAGGGAAGACATAGGTTAGAACACTGTTTGTGCAGACAAATTGCCAGTCGCAGAATTAGTTGTTGTTTAAGCATAAACATTTGCATTATTTTTTATCACATTGTTTTTCTTTGTTGTTCTTCATTTGCCTTTTTCAATACATTCCACCTTCCCCCTGCAACTGTACCTCAAAAGGGGGGCAACGCAACACTTCACCAAATATCTTCACTGACTAAGATATACACTTTCAAGCTATGTATCACCTTGGTGTACGCTTTGTTTCCATATAATTTTGCTTCAGACATTCTCAGCTGGAGCATTTTACAACATCCTTCATACTATCTTGAGGCTCTTTTTATTTCTTGACTCTAATTGCTCTCTCAAGTATTGGCCTTAGATCAAAGATGTTAGGCCTACACTGCCTAGATCTATTAGTATATCCATTTAGGGCTTAGGTCCATGTCAGGTGGGCTAAGGCACCTAAAGACACAAGCATTAGCAAAGCCAATAGGTCTCATCTTTGGGACCTACAAGTTTTGCCAATGGTTTTAGCCACGCTGCACAGTATCCCTAATGCTGTGCAGCATGGCTAAAGAATTTAGAAAGAAAAGGCTTTGATGCGGCCGGACGCATTTTTTTCTGGACATGCTCACCATGCGTGCATGTACCCACAAGATTACACAGCCACTTTTTTTTCTTTCTACTTACTGATTAGTGTTGAACTGATAAACTACAATGAAAAAAATTAGCAAAAGCATTTTATTGAAAAGTGGCTGGAGGGAAGCAACTGTAGTGAAAACAATATAGGGGTGGAAATAACACAGAGTTGTGGGTGAGAGAAGTATCTGATGGAAACTGCTGAAAAACGCATGCACTCCCATGGAGTGCTTAACCGAAAAGAAAATGTAGTGTTTGTAAAGCAAGTAGTTGAAGTGTTGAAGCAAGCCAATCCAAACAGATGATAAAGAAGCAGTGCTCCATGGGAGGGACAAACACAGGATTGACAAGTTAGGCCTTGAATAAGAATCAGGAAAATGAGAGAGAAAGGAAAGCCAACCAATAGAATAAACAATGGGCAAGCTCCTAGCCCCTGTATGTTTTTGGTAAGCTCACAATATGCCTTACAACAGACAGCACATGAAAGTGAGATATAAAAACTAAAGATAATTTAGATACAAAAAAGCAGAACTTTTGATCCAATGTTACAGCAATAGTTTAGGGAATGGATTAAAAATGGAGAGATTTGTGATTATCCTTTTAAAGCAATTTCATAAAAAGCAGAACAATGCTGATTTCTTAAAATCATTGCTTTACCTGTTTTTGTGAAATGGGAATGTATTTAACAGAAATAATTGTAAAGGTAAAGTTTGGGGTGCTTCCTTCCAAATACAAATTTCAAAAATGAAAAGAAAATGAATGAGCTTTAAAACAAAACACATTTGCATGTTACAGGTTATAGAACGAAATACCTAGTTTGGACATGCCACTTCAGAAAATTATTACAATTGTGGAACAAAATTTTGGATTTGGAAAACAACTGCTTTAGTTAAAAAAGATCAGCAAAACAAATGTGGTTTAGTTCCTACTTCAAACATAGTGGACTGGTCTATCGCCACCACTATCACCACTAGCTTCGTAATGTAATTTTTAAAGCCATGCTTTGCATCAGAAGAAATTAAAAGAACATTGGCAAATTTACTTTTTGTATCAAATCCAATCTTATCTACTTTTCCCAGCTTGTACAGTAACACAACAATCGAAAGACTGCAATTATGGTCAAATCATAACATCTTGACATAGAACGTCAGACAACATTTCAAATTAAGCCATAACGAGGTATCCATTTCTCCAGGACCTTTATGTTTTTGGGTGCATGCCCTGGATTTTAGACTGGCTCGTCAAGTTTAGAAATGCACTTTTCTAAAATTGGGTAGAGAGATTTAAAATACCACTGCATAGTATTCTGACCAATAGAGGGGCAAAGAGCGACATCGGGTAAATAATGTTCCTCCATTTCACATCTGAAGTGTGATAGTGAGTATATGTTTGCAAGTTTTGCATCTTTTATAGGCCCAGTGGATCAATCTCACTGATAGAATATTGTCAAAATTGTAAGAGGGATCTACAATAAGGCAATCCACTCCACCAAAGATATGCACTCATCAATGGTTGTAGATCTATGCCATACAGGGCCAGATGTAACAAACTATTTTGCTTTTGCAAACTGTGCGAATCGCAGAATTCCACTGTTAGCGAATGCAAAATAGACTTTCACGATGTATGAAAGGCATTGCAGTCCCATTTTAGGGAATTGCAATTTTTAGCAATTCCATAAAATTGTGACTCATATTAGGGAATCATAATTTTATGGGAGGGGATCAAAGGGGGCTTTAGGCCCTCAGCACCTCTGGTTTTGCATTTCCTAATTTGCAAATTCCTGAAAGCAAGTCGCAAATTACGAAATGTAAAACCATTCGCACCTATGGACCTTCAGGCCCATAAGAACGAATGGAGTCTTGTTCCCTAATAGCAATTCCCTAATAGCGATTGCGAATTTTAAAAAATCGCTATTAGGGAATCTCTATTTTGTTACATTCCATTTTGCATGACCTAAACAGCGATTACATAAACTTCGCTATTTAGGTAATGCAAAATGGAACTTTGATACATGTGGCCCAATAGTCTCTAGAAGAGTCGCCAATGTTACTATTTACTTTTTTTTGCATCTAAAGAAGGAGAGTGTGAGTGAGCACGCTAGAGATCGAGAAAGAGAGGTGCAGGGCATTTCTAGACTGTCATGGTACAATTCTGTATATGTTGTATTGCTCAGGAACCATATGCCCCTCCATGAAAAGACTATATACAGTTCATTAAATAGTTGTAATAAAAGGTCAACTTATTTGACTCTAAATTAAGTCACTGATTTCACAACCCTGCTTGAGTTTGGTGCAACAATACCTAACACACACATATCCAGCAAGATGCATATCTCATTAAGTTCCTGACTGGGCTCTGCTGATAAGAAAAAACTCTTCCATAAAATACTGAAGCAAGATTCTGCTTAGGACGGTCATATCTTGCCTTAAAGTTTGATGCTGGTACTGAAGTTTCATAAGAGAGCTCAAGACAGAATGTCATCATCACCCATGTCTGAAAATCAGTCGTCCAGGTCAAGAATCGTCCCCAGTTGATAGGGGATTGCCTCCTATGTTTTCCATTCAGTTTCAATATTCTCTTAGAAAAAATAAGGTCACAGCAAAAAAACAATCATACCTCTTGCAGGTTCACTCTGCTCTGTTTAGTGATTTTTCTGCAATGAATAACACATTTTTCACTCAAAGATGATCTATAATATGCATGTTTCAAATGAGTTCTTTGTTGTGGAGCTATAAGACTACCATGGGCGATGTAGCCACCTTTCAGATGGTAGCGTCCCAAGTCAATGTTCAAAGAAGGCTATCTTTCTCAGAGCATACAGTAAGCAGTGACTTTGGCCCTAGTGCTTGGACAGGGAGATGTTGTGCTCTGCAGAGACTGTGTTTTTTCCCCTGCCCCCAATGTTATTAAAGGTCTTCAATAGGGTAAGAGCACCATGGAGGAGGAAGGGCCTCCCTCCACAGCAGACATGATCACATGGAGCCAAAAGATATGGAGATATGCTTCACTTAACTCAATGCCTATATTGGTGGATGCAAAACCTGTTGTTTTTAATCGACATACAAAAATGTGTGCCTGCAGGGAATTAATCACTAATATTTATATAATACTTACAACAGAAAATAACAGCAGGGTGCCAAGAGGCTACAAAGCATGACTTCATGTTCTTATGATTGCTGCTCTCCCCTGTTGCATACCACCACACCTGGGCCCGTATTTATACTTTTTTAGCGCTGCATTTGCGCCGATTGTGCGTCAAAAAACAATGCAAATGCGGCGCTAGAAAAGTATAAATATGGGCCCTGGTCTCTATGATCAGATTGGATCACACATTCACATTAGTTGTGAAAGTAGCTAGACATGCTCACGGCTTTTCCCCACTATTGTCCTTCCTGCAAAGTTGCTACTCGTAGCGTTCCAGTAACCCAACAGCCCAATTCTGACACAGTTTTTAGTGGTATTGATAACACCTTGGTAATATCATCTTTGCCAGTGCTGTCACACTAGCATCCTCGGGGAGCTGAGGTGGTCAAGTGGGGCAAGCATCCTACTTTGAGGATTAAATTGTGAGGAGGGACCTGCCCAAAAGCTTCCAGAGTTTTGAATCAGTCATGGACAAGGGCTACATCAACATAGTGGGCAGAGAAGGCAGTGTCTGTTGTGGCTTGCGGCTCTCCCATTGCAGAACATAGGTCTAGCACATTCTCCCCAGTACATTTCACTAGATTTTGACAGATTTAGCTGATTTTAACAGAAGGCAGAGGACTATTTTGGAAATCCACATACTTCAGATATGGTTGATAAATTTAGTATCAAATTTTAGTATTACATTTTTTAGAAACTTAGTGCGTTTTACCATATTTTCACACTTCGGAAATTCAATTGATTCAAAAGATTTGGTACCTCAATGGGCCAGCTTATTATAGATTCTTTTTTCATCTTCTACTGTGCCATTAATATCTGTTTGAATAGATTTCAATATATCTATAATTTTATCATAATTTCCTTCACCAAATCCACTAAGTCCACTTTTAATTCAAACTGACCAATAGATCCTCTTTCTCAATTAAGGTAAAGCAAGAGTAGAGGTTCTGGAGTCTCTAATGATCTAGAAGTTCTCAAACAGTCAATCGGGCTGTGTCCAATTGCAGAATATGTCAGATACTAAAGAGAATGTGCTGTGTGAAAAATAATTGATTAGGGGTCAATCTTCTTCTACACTCACCAATTCAATATGAAAATGTGTACCAAAGCATTTCAAAACACCAGGCTCTGCTTAGAGACAAATAAAATCCCCCCTCTTCCTCCACATATTCCAAGATATCCATGGACCAAGTGGATCCCTATTTAGTCTACGAGATTAGATGCCCTTTGCTATTAATACACAAAGGCACCTATCTTTCTCCACTCTGGAAAATGGGCTTCACCTCTCATCTTCTCTTAATTTTAACGTTTTTCCAACATGGAGATGGTTTACAGTCCACCAAGGACCTGTCATATGGTGCATTGCAGGATTCCAAGCCCCCCAGTTCTAGATATACATCCAGTTTCACATGACTGTCAACTAGCGGGAGAATCTAATTGATGTATTTAATCTAGTCTGAATGCCATAGCATCTTTTGAACCCTGACATTCTTTGGTTAATGCAAGGATCTCTACAAGGAAAACTCAAACCATTAGCAAATTGGAAATAATAAACAACAATTTCAGACACATTTATAAAACTCTATTTTTATGTGCCTTCCCAGTGAAGCCAGTCTCTAGTTTAAATGATGAGAAGAGTACCCAGCCCAAAAGAGAGCATTTACAAACCAGTTCATTGTACCAACCATTGCTATATATCTCTTGCTTGTTCATGATTATAAAAAGAAAAAAAAAATGAGGGAAGGACTTCGACCATCTTCCCATCATTCCATTAATTGGCACTCTCTCAAACAAAAATGAATCTTAAAAAGAACATGTGAAATGAAGACAAGGGTTGCCTGAGGACTAAAACTCCAATAAAGCTCGTCTCAGGTCCGAATCAGAAACAGACCAAATGAATGACATCAAACCTCAATAAAGACAAACCTAAAATCATCAAAAATCAAAGAAACAAGTGGTACTACCAACTGAGATGAAGAACATAATGAGTAATTATCAGGAAATCCCTTAATTTTTTAAAACCTCCACTGAAATATGATGCAAATCCTTAAGATACAACTCTACCTTGCCCTCTTAAAAGTTTCCATGAAATATTACCAGAAGATCCAACTATACAACGCTAAAGTTACATTTCCATGTTGACTGAGAAAGGAGAAACCACTAAATGTATCTCAAAGAATGAAGCAGAATCTTTGGTGGCTAACTCCGGTTATGCCCAGTTTTTTTTCACCTTACTGACGATCCATAAAAATAGGGCACCTGGCAGACCAATTGTTTTAGGGATCAACTTGATCTTAGGACCTTTGTCTAAGTTCAGTGATCATTTTCTATGGACCCTTGTAGAGGCAAGCCCCTCTTATAGTAGGGACACTAAAGACATGTTAAGACTTATCGGCGACATACAATATGATTCTACAATGAATTTGCTGACTGATTTAGATATGGAGAATCTGTATCTGTATACAAGCCTCCCACAAGAAGAAACATTGAAAGTCATTAAAGATTTTCTTCCTTCTTCTCTTCAATGTTGGTACCAATGATGCTAAGACATTTTGTTTTGGAGTGTATGAGACTAGCATTAAATACGATCCACTTTGTGTTTGAGGGAAGAAAGTTTATACAGGTGAATGAAACATCAAGTGCCCGTACTGTTGCCCCTAGTGCGGCTGGGTGATCCACAATGCTAATCAAGGAATTTGTGTTATCACGTGACTGTTAAAGCATCCCTATGTCCACAGATTGACTAGGAATATCAAAGACTCCTAAGGGAAGTAACTCCTGTAGAGAGAGTGAGAAAAAGTGAGAGAGAAGAAGTTAGTGTGTGTGTGATATATGATGAATGGAGTCCACACTTCTAATTGAGTGCTAACCCTAACATTTCGGGATTTGTTGATAGATCCTGTTGGTCATGATGAAATTCAGACAATTGAGTAACCAAATTAACCATGTTGACCATGTAGATGCTGAGGTCCAGTAAATATCCCACTGCATCTACTTTGTTTTCGTCAATTTTGTCAAGCTCACTAAAGAAAAAATATCAGAAGTGTTCTTCTACAGGTAATTTTATTTGTAGATTCCCTCACAAGCCAGGGAAAATACACTAATAATATCAATGTGCTCCCTCCAAAAGTGGGGTTGAGCCCACCCAATGTCAACAACTGCATCGGCTGCAAGCCCAGTGATGAAACATGCCACACGAATAGTGTGTGGGTGAAGGGCTCATAAAAAAAAAACTATTTGTAGGCTTTTTCAGAACTGATATTGGGAATTAAGTATAAACTATACGAATGAATGGTGAATGGAACCTCTCACCCTGATTTTTGAGTATCGGGAGAAATCGAGGTTGATACCCTTTTAGCTCTTCTCCCTCATTACTTATTTTTGGGACAATAAAAATCTAGACCACATATAGGGTATACTTGACTATTGACTTTCCTCCTAGTTCAGTAATAGACTTTCAGGGCCGGAGTGCAGGAATGTTTTTAATTTCATGTTTAAAAACTTACTAATAAATATCCCTCAGTATAGTGATACAAGATGCTGTACTAAGGTGAAGCGTTCAGTATGTTAAAGAAATACTTTTTAGAATTGTGAGGAGACCCACCTATAGTGAAAACTTCACAATATGGAACGCACGTGTGAAATTCTCTGTAGAGATGCCCACAAATATTCCACGCATAAAGTCTGCCTGTAGTAATGGAAGTATGTAGGAGTATGCTACTCACACACATTAGTCACTTGTGTATGCTTTGCTCTGCATATAATAATATACAATAATAATATACAATGGACGCTGGACGCGAATGTAGTTAGAAAAAATTATGTAACATCTTTTTTATTTTCGATGCACGTTTCCATCATTGAAATGATGTTTTTAACATACATATTACGCCTTCGTACACATGTCCTTTGAGAATTAGCCAACAACAGCCCTTTCTCTCATTTTCTTTTTCCGCAGTGTGTATTTGGGTGTAACACAAGTGCTAAGAATGAGATCAGCGCATTACTTAATGGCCGTGGAAGCTCTAAAATGTAACAACCTAGCTTTGGTAAGATAACTTGGATTTCCTTGGCAATGGGGGTCTACAACTCCAATATAAGCACACCGTTTGTCCAACGTGAGCCAAGATTGACATGCTCTTGCTACATGCTCATATATGACAGGCAGATGGGAGGGACAGGAGGGGTATTTGGCCTGGGCCTGAGAATCAAATGGGCCTCTAATGGTGGCATCTGTTCATTTTTTTATTTTAGTGAGGCTTGAAACGGAGATTCTCAAAGCTAGTGGCCCTAAATGTGTAAAGTTATTTTGACTTCTCTGTAGTGCCAAGTGAGATTGCACTTTAATGTGTACATTACACTTCACGTATCAAAGCTAATGCACATGTACATGGAGTACAAATGCGTGCAGGTGTACGTCTGATTTACACCATTAAAGACTTTTAAGAGAAGGTCCCTTCGTATTATTTTTCTGTTGCAATAATGCTCCTAGTGGTCCACACTTAAGATTTATACCACTTACTTTTGCTACTTGAGAAATTAAAATAAAAACAGAGGGAGCAGGCATAGGGTAACCAGACGTCCCGGATTTCCCCCGACAGTCCCGGTTTTTAGAGGCCTGTCCCGGTGACCCGACGGTTCTCTTAATTTTAAGTAAATGTCCCGATTTTTGGGACAAATGTCAGATCATTAAGTAAATGTCCCGGTTTTTGGGACAAAGGTCAGATCATCCAGGGAAGCATATGTTAAAGGTATGCTCTCCTTTAACAGACGCCTATAAAGTATGAAATTATCAAAGTAAATTATCTGTTACTGTCAGGCAACACAGTCCCCTGTCTGCTCCCAGCAGAGACAGTTGGGAGCAGGGAGGGGTGGGTGGGGGCGGGTTGGGGGTGCAGGTCAAGACATAGCTAATTTTATGTATGGAGTCTTGTAAATGTGTGTGTGTGTCACTGTTCCTGCCATCTAGTGTTGGGCTCGGAGTGTTACAAGTTGTTTTTCTTTGAAGATGTCTTTTCAAGTCCCGGAACCGAGTGACTTCTCCCTTTCGGCTCCACTGCGCATGGGCATCGACTCCATCTTAGATTGTTTTCCCCGCATAGGGTGAGGTAGGAGTGGTAGAATGAGGATACTAAAGATGTCCATGCAATGGAGTAAATATGTATGTACATAGTTTGTGGTAAAGGAATATGTATTTACATATATTCAATTGAAATGCAACTAAAATGGCTACAGGCTCCCTGGGAGGTCACATGTGAATCTGCAGCGCAACATGCCACGAACAGATGTACACTGGGTAAGTGACATTTTCCGTTCGATGGCATGTGTAGCTGCAGATACACATGCTGGGCATAAACTACAAAGCAGTAATCCTCCCGAAAGAGGTGGTCAGCCTGTAGGAGTTGAAGTTGTTTGAAATAATGTTCTTAATACAGCCTGTCTTACTGTGGCATGTTGCGTTGCTAACACATCTACACAGTAATGTTTAGTAAAGGTATGAGGTGTAGACCAAGTGGCTGCTTTACAAATCTCTGTCATTGGTATATTACCTAGAAAGGCCATTGTTGCTCCTTTGTTTCTAGCGGCGTGTGCCTTTGGTGTAATGGGTAATTCTCTTTTAGCTTTGAGGTAACAGGTCTGAATACATTTGACTATCCATCTGGCTGTGCCCTTTTTGGATATAGGGTTACCAGCATGGGGTTTTGGCTTTTTGCGTTTTGTTTTGTTGCGAACAGATCTATGTCTGGTGTCCTCCAGCAGTAGAAGTAATCTTGTAGAATCTGGGGATGTATTTCCCACTCGTCAGTTTGCTGGTGATCTCGACTGAGATTGTCGGCTAACTGATTGTGAATGCCTGGTATATATTGTGCTATCAGGCGTATATTGTTGTGAATTGCCCAATGCCAGATTTTTTGTGCTAGGAGACACAGTTGTGATGTGTGTCCCCCCTTGTTTGTTTACATAGTACATTGTTGTCATATTGTCTGTTTTGACAAGAATGTGTTTGTGGACTAGAAGGGGTTGAAAAGCTTTTAGTGCTAGCAAGACTGATAGTAGTTCTAAGAGATTTATGTGAAGTTGTTTTTGTTGATTGTCCCATTGACCTTGTATACTGTGATGGTTGAGGTGTGCTCCCCACCCAATCATGGAAGCGTCTTTTGTGATAATGGCGTGAGGCACTGGGTCTTGAAATGGCCGCCCTTTGTTTAAATTTACAGGGTTCCACCATTGAAGCGAAGAGTGTGTTTGGCGGTCTATCAACACTAGATCTTGAAGTTGACCCTGTGCCTGCGTCCATTGTTTTGCTAGGCACTGTTGTAAGGGCCGCATGTGTAGCCTTGTGTTTGGGACAATAGCGATGCATGAGGACATCATGCCTAGTAGTTTCATTACAAACCTGACCGTGTATTGTTGGTTTGGTTGCATGCTTGACCTTATATTTTTAAATGATTTAACTCTTTGTGGACTTGGAGTGGCAATTGCTTTTTGCGTGTTGAGTATAGTTGTATTTGGGATGGTTGCAAGTGAGACTTTTGGTAATTTATAGAAAACCCTAGTTTGTGTAGAGTATCTATTACATACTGCGTGTGACTTTGACACCGGTGTTGAGTGTTGGCCTTTATTAGCCAATCGTCTAGATACGGGAATACCTGCATGTGATGTCTCCTTATATGAGCTGCTACTACAGCTAGGCATTTTGTGAATACTCTGGGTTCTGTTGTTATCTCGAAGGGCAATACTTTGAATTGGTAATGGTTGCCCTGCATTACAAATTTGAGATATTTTCTGTGAGATGGATGAATGGGTATGTGAAAATATGCATCCTTTAGATCCAGTGTTGCCATGTATTCTCCCTGTTTTAGTAAGGGAACTACGTCCTGTAGTGTGAACATGTGGAAATGATCTGATTTGATGGAGAGATTCAACGTTCTGAGATCTAGAATTTGCCTTAATGTTTTGTCTTTTTTTGGAATAAGGAAATATAGGGAGTAAACCCCCGTTCCTTTTTGATGATGGGGTACTAGTTCTATGGCTTGTTTTGCTAGTAGTGCTTGCTCCTCTATTTGTAGTAGGTCTAGATGTTGTGTCAACAGTTTGTGCGTCTTTGGGGGAACATCTGGAGGGATTTGTGTAAACTCTATGCAGTAACCATGTTGGATAATTGATAGAACCCATGTGTCCGTGGTAATGTGTGACCAATTGTTGTGGTATTTTGTTAATCTCCCCCTCACTGGTGATGCGTGTTGGGGGGAGTGTGACACTGAAGTCACTGTTTGCTACTAGGGGTCTGCTTGGCAGGCTGAAATTTTCCACTTGCTCTTGGGTACTGTCCCCTGTAGGAGCCACGAAACCCCCCTCTCTGGTACTGAGACTGGTAAGTGGGTTTTGTTTGGGAGGTGGATGGCTCTGAAGGTTGGTGTCTAAACCCTCCCCTAAACTGTGGCTTCCTAAATGTTCCCCTATATTGGGAAGAATAGAGCGCGCCCATGGCTTTGGCCGTGTCTGTGTCCTTCTTCATTTTCTCTATTGCGGTGTCCACCTCCGCCCCAAATAGTTGGTGTCGGTTGAACGGCATATTTAATACCACCTGCTGTATTTCTGGATTAAAACCAGAACTTCGTAGCCATGCATGCCTCCTGATGGTAACTGCTGTATTGACAGTCCGTGCTGCTGTATCAGAAGAGTCCAATGCAGAGCGGATCTGGTTGTTGGAGATGACCTGTCCCTCCTCCACCACAGAAGCACACGCTTCTGATGTTCCTTTGGTAAATGTTGGAGAATATCCTGCATCTCGTCCCAATGTGCTCTGTCATAACGGGCGAGGAGGGCTTGTGAATTGGCGATACGCCACTGGTTGGCCGCTTGCGATGCCACTCTTTTTCCTGCTGCATCGAACTTACGGCTTTCTTTATCAGGGGGTGGCGCATCCCCTGACGATTGAGAATTTGCCCGCTTTCTTGTGGCCCCCACTACAACTGAGTCCAGAGGGAGCTGTTGTGTAATAAACACAGGGTCTGACGGGGGAGGTTTAGATTTTTTCTCAACCCTTGGTGTAATGGCCCATCCTTTCACCGGTTCCTGAAAGACCTGTTGTGCATGCTTGAGCATGCCCGGTAACATTGGCAGGCTTTGATACGAAGCATGCGTGGATGCCAGTGTGTTAAAAAGAAAGTCATCCTCCACTGGTTCTGAGTTCATGGTGACATTATGAAATGTCGCTGCACTGGCCAGAAATGTGGGAGCAGTGACCTTTCTCTAACCATTTGGCTTTTGGTTGCTCAGTTTCAGTCTCATGAAAAGCCAGTTTTCTTTTAAACTTGAGCGGAGGGATGGTTTGAATTTTCCCTCTGTCCTTTTGGATTTGTAGCCTTGGTTGAGTCTAGTCAAGCTCTTCCAACTCCAGTTCCTGCTCAAACCTGTGCCTCTCCTTGAGTTGTTGAGAGAGCCAATGTTCTTCCGTATAGGAAGTCTTTTTCGGCTCCGAAGCCGGTTTTTTTCGGTACCGAAACCCCCATGGATACTGTCGGTCTCGGCTCTGAGAGACTCTTTCGAGGCTTGCTCGATTTGAACTATTGATGTCGACTCTTTTCGGTGCCGGTTTCTCGACCCGAGTCGGAAGACTTCGGCACTATCTTGGCCTTTTTCGGTGCCGAAGATGGTATTTGGTAACTGCCTTTCTTGTGGGTCGAGCCATGGCCTTCCGGCAGTGGCGTCCCCGAGGCCTTTTGTTTCTTCCCTTGACTTTGGGGCTGGGTTGGGGCAGGTGTACTCACTTTTTGTGCCGCCATCGGTGTCCGGTCCCCATCGGAGTCATCCGATTCCGAACCTTGGATCGAAATTGTCATTTCTTCCTCCTTGACGTCGAGGTGTTGTGTCGACTTTGATGACATCTGTAAGCGTCTTGCTTTCGATCTCTTAAGGTCTTCTTGAATCAAAAAGCTTTGCAGGCCTCACAAGTATCCTCTCTGTGTTCTGGCGACAAACACAGATTACAGACCTGGTGCTGGTCTGTATAAGGATACTTGGCGTGACACGTCGGACAGAAACAGAAGGGGGTCCGGTCCATGAGTCTTCGACGACGGGTGTGGTTGGGCAGACCAGGCCTCAGTTGAGTGCGGAAACCCAGAATAGCCGCCGAAGCGGTTGTGTTATCGGTGCTGATGTATGTATACTAAACCAGTCCCGTTTTTTCTATGTTTTCCCGATTTGAATTACGGAGCGAAGAGGAACACGTCCGTACCCGATGCCGGAAAGAAAACAATCTAAGATGGAGTTGACGCCAATGCGCAATGGAGCCGAAAGGGAGGAGTCACTCAGTCCCGTGACTCAAAAAGACTTCTTCGAAGAAAAACTTGTAACACTCCGAGCCCAACACTAGATGGCAGAAACAGAGCACAGCATGTGTATCTGGAGCTACACATGCCATCAAACATACATACATACATATAAATATATATATATATATATATATATATACAAACACACACATGCATAGGCACACATCCACAAAGCTATGCAAAAAAATGGGACAGGCCAGATAGAAAAGTGAGAGTAAATTATTTAGTCCTTCTTTTATGTCTGACCTGTCCCGGTTTTTGCGCCTCAAAATCTGGTCACCCTAAGCAGACAGTGTGGTGCTCAAAAGGATGTCAGGCTCGAGAACGGTCAAAACCACAGTTTTTAAATGTACAATGCGCTGGTGGGATGGGGGAAATCGCACCCTTCATGAGGATTACTGTTTTTCTGAAGTTAATATACTGCCTTTATTTTTCTGCATGATACACGTTTTACATTTTCCGTGAGCTTGTTTTGTAAGGACTTTCATGGAGAAGAGACAAATTCGATTCTTTTTCTCATTATGTACGGAATTGAGAATTTATACAAGTCTTGGGCCTGGGCTGAAAGCGAGTGTGCTCTACTGTGTCTGAAGTGAGAAATGCTTCGTTGAGGTACAGTCCATCGGTTTGTCTTGGGGCTGCCACGGCTAAGAGTTCCCTCCTAGCGTGCCTTTAGAAAGTGATGAGCGAGCAGCACTTCATCTGACATTTCCCTGAACTGTCACTTGGCTCCATACATGAGGAGGTCATTGACCAACCAGCCCGCAGAAGGGAAAGTCCTAATGTGCTTCCTGTCCACTCTATTGGACACAGCAGAACTGTTCATTCAACCATTTCCGTGGCTCAGGAACGTACAAGAGGAAGTGCCACAATCTGGCAACACATTAGTTACGGAAGGTGACAGACTGGTAAAAGAGGGACAATAAAATAGACAACCTTGTAGTTGGTAAAAGAGTAATAATTACGTGAACTGTCTTTTATATTGTGCTTGCACTTTGTAAGACTTATTTTTAGGTATTATTTCTAGATGCTATTTTCACAAAACTCAATAGAAATACATATTGGAAGGATGACACGCCTTTGGAATGACTCGAGCCTCTAACACGCAGACAAAGTTTGGAAAGTGCTTGAAAAGTTACAGTTGGTACAATTATTATTACTTTAGTGATGCAGTAATTCAAAAGAATCATTCTGAGGACCTCTTGCGCCCTCCAGAGTTAACATTTGCAATGACATTGGCCACCTCTACAGTTAATTATTGGTCCCAGAAATAGATGTCGTTCCGCGAAAGAACACGGAAGGTGCTGTACATATTTAGATAAACTGATCAAAAAGATCTGCGCACGGGAATTGTGTGGGAATGTGTGAACGGTGCAGGGCCGCTGCAGTACTATTTCCTGGGTTCAATGAAAGGAGTCACGTATTTCCAGAAGCAATACAAACCATCTTTTTATTCAATTACTTATTACAAAAATTGATTGTTTTTTACTCAGTCTTGGTGTACAAATGACAGTCAGAATTTCAGGTGACAATTAGTTAGCTTTATATTTGCCAATGGGACAAGGTCATGGTTACAGTTGTGCTCATATGTAAAATCTAGTTTAAGGCATTTGATCACGTGCCCTTCAAAAAACTGTAGCTAGTTGTTTAAGAAAGCCTGTTAGTGAGTTTGGGCAGAACAGGAATAAGAAACCAGTGATATTAGAAGAGGAGAGCTAATAACACTGCCTACCCCCGGATTAATACAGCGCTCCATTGTAACCCATTCTTGACACGAATTCAAGCACCCAGTCACTGAAATTAAACTCGGGTCAGAGAAATGCAGTGAAAGTTCGAGATATGATCAGAATGATGGTCTTACTGGACTTCAACAGGCAGTGCACAGTAGTGCTCACTAAGAGAACGCAACATAAAATAGTAGCTGGACCCGGGATCCATCTCACATTCGGACCAACTCTATTTATTTCACTTTTAAGCATCAGTCATAATCACCCGACATAACAAACCTTCCATTTTCCCAGGCTCTGAGCAGACACCTAAGAGTTGGATAAGGTGGACAGATAAAATAAATATAGCCAAGACACACAGAATGCACTGCTAACCTCATAGACAAAGTACCTTTAACCAGGTGCCATGAATGGCTGGTATTCCATGTCAATACTACACAAAAAACTGAACTAAACTAATCACCATGAGCTCCAATAGAAGATACTAATTAATTATGTTAAAAAAAAGTGCTGATTGTGTGTCTCCCGCACAACCACTATTTCATATTGATAGGTGGTCAATTGATTTTTAATGTCAAGTTACTAATCCTCCCCAGCGTATGGTCTGTTATTGGGCAATTCAGATTTTTCTTCCACATACTATCACATACAACATTGGGCAATGGGTCAGCCCACTTCAGCCATTGGTTAACCTCACAGTGAGCGAAAGAATTCTCCATTTCAGAAGGAGCACATCCACCCAAAAAGCAGTTCTCTTAAGTGTCAGGGACTACTTTATCAATAAGTGGTATTTGAAACATTTTTTGTGTTGCTTTGAGAAAACATTTTTGTTTTTAGATTGATAAGGGGCACGCAGCTTCCCTAGCAATAAAGTTTTGCAAAAACCATGACAAAACAACAATTGACAAAGTCAAAAGGCTGGTGGTCTTTGTCAGACCTATTGGTTTTCCCAATGTTTGTTAAAGACATTTTGCTGGTTGTCTTTGTAAAGGAGAGGTGTTATCGCAGAACCATAACCTGTTTATCACAATTCACCATGCTGCTGGAGCTAAAAACAGCCCAACATATGCTGCACGATGTTTGTAGCAGAGACCCGCATTGGGAGGATATCACTGACGTTCATGTATTTCAAACCCAGCTAAAAAAGGAAACAAGCAACCTCTAAAAACTGCCCCTGCATTTACAAAAGCCTGTTCGCAACCAACACTTAAAAATGCCAATCCTCCCCGCTGGCAACCAGCATGATTTGAGGCCAGTCTGCGTCTCGGATTGGCTCATTTAACCGATGCGATTGCATTCCAGGCACAGACAGCTCAGCGCTGGTTTAAATCGTGGAGAGGTTTTCCGACACAATGGAGGGTAATTATGGATTTGTAATATGGCAGAGTAATGGTACAGTAAACGGCATTTCCCTCGTAAGCGGCAATTAGCTTCATTTACTTGCCACATTTAATCGTCAGCCGTCTCCAATTTTCTCTTTGTGCCTTAAAGTCTGTACATCTTGTATAGTTATGCACAGCAGAAAATGTTAAAAGAACACATCTACGCATCTATTGTCTTTCTACACTTTTTGTTGTAGAGCACAGACTTTTTATTTTTATTTCCTTACTAGAACATGACTTGTTTCCTAAAGATGAGAAGTGTTCACTTACCAAAGCATTTGCTCAGATTGGTCTGTTTGTCGATGAAGACTTTAGCTGAGATAACGTTCCCAAAAGGCATGAACATTTGCAGGATGTCCTGGTCTCCAAACTCCTGGGGCAGGTGGTAGATGAATAGATTTGCACCTTCTGGACCTGCAGAGAAAGGAAGGAAGAGGCCTGAATTCACTATGGTTAGAGTTCTTTTTTTCCACAGATTCTCGTCATTACATTTACAACACAGGACTATTTCTAAAATCTTGTTATGGCACATCAACTTCACATAGACAAACCAAATGGGGGAGATCTATATTGGAGTGTATGCTATTGAGTACCAGAGACGACGATGTCATTTAAACAATTAATTTATGCAAATGAGGAGGTAAAAAAGAAGAAAATGTCCATCACAAGGAGCACTCAAAGCCAACAGATATCTCTCTGGTGCAACAAAAGTACAAAACCAGAAATTGCCAGGCACCACAATTACTCTGTTACCAAGTGGGGGTGTTTTTATTTAGGAATTTGATTTATTATAGAGATCTAAAGTAGGCATTGGTTTATGTGTCTTCAGACGACCAAAAGAACGAATATTTTTCTGCACTTATTGCTGATGTTTACAAATTACACACACATTGCACGTTCAGTACATATACGCTTTGACCAATTAAATATTCTAGGCAGCACATGGTTTGCAGGCCACTGTTTTAAGGCTTAATATTCTAGTAGAACTAATGTTTAATGATGGAATTAAAAAAATCTAATTATCTTTGTTCCGTATAGATTTAATTTCATCCATGGTAATAGGCTTAAACTTCAGGATCCCTTAGTCCATGAGGACAGTTTCAACGTCACGTTTAAAGCATGAATATCCAGGAGCAGGTCATGGCAAAAAGAAGGGATGGGGTGGAGTGTGGGTTAGGGAGCGGGCGGGAGAAATTAAAATAAAAAAATAAAAAAGCACGTACCTAAACACAGCACGCCGCTCCGCTCCTCTGTGTCCGTTGCTGCAGGCACAGGCTCCCAGCCTGCGGCCAACCCTGATGCTGCTCAGCAGCATCAGGATTGGCTGGGCGCTCCCAGGCAGACTTGGAGCCTGTGCAGGCTCTCTCCAGCCCAGCAACACCGTGCCCGGCTGAAGAGACCCTACTGCGCCTGTGTGTTTGGCCTGCCTGAGAAGGCCGGCCAAACACACATGTGCTCTGCTCGGCACCCCGTGGTCTGCCCATTTAAAAGAAAATTATAATAAACAAAGTTCATTATAGTGTTCTTTTAAAGGTTTTGCAGCTGCCCCTGCTGGCAAGGATCCGCCCCTGTGAATATCTAAGGAGTCAGTAAATTGTAGAGTGGTGCATTGTCACACATTTTCAGTATTAGAGTCCCAGGATGCAATCTTTCAAACAAGGTAGGCTTCTCAATGCATCCTTCCCGAGATTGCCTTAATATGTAAAAAAAGAAAATCCTGTTTTGATTTGCCGTTCCATTTTTTCAAACTTTGAGATGCATTATTTGGCCCTGACAGTGGTTCCTCTTCAGCGTGTTCAACAATTGTCGTAACCCTATAATAATCCACTGTGAGAAGCAGGACCTTGGCCCAACTCAAAGTGGCAGGCTAACCCGGGCTCCCCACAGTCTTTGGCCGTGGGTGCAGGGGCAGGTCAATCATTGATAGAATTCACAAATCCGAGGCAAGTTTCGTGCTTTGAAGCCTGCCCCAGATTCACAATTTCCAATACCTAACATGGCAGTTGGGGGTCCGTGGTTCCTACCTTGGTACCTAGGACCTCAGCTGCCATTTTAGGTGTCCAGGATTCATGAGTAATAAGGGATTAACGAAGTCTTTTACTTTTTAACTGTTAAAAAAAACTGAAAAATGTCCCCCCACACTGCAGCCTGTGGATCCGGACGTGCTTAGGCTGGTTCCTCCTATGACCATTTTATGTTTTCTGCAGGACATGGGGACTGTCCCAGGACTTTCTATAATGTCTATCAGATATGTGGTACTAAAGATTTGAAAGAGATAATCAGAGAAAAACCTACCATGGCCAATCTGATTCGTTTTTTGAATTCCCAGGCTGATAAAGAATTTGTGAGCCCTAAATGGCAAAAATATACTAAGTGTTAACCTTTTAAAGGCCGCTTTAAAACTTTCTAAATGCTAATAGGTCTATCGTTCATGCCCTAAGGTAACTGTAACTCACCCCCCGCCATGCACAGTTTTCCCATCAATGATTTTATTGCAAATGTTGCAGTAATATTATCAATGATGTTATATATGCTATCATAGCTGTTATAATATGTGGTGTAATTAGCGGTGCATGGTGAGGGCACAAGTTGTTACTTTAGGGCAAGAGTTATAGTTAGACTTGTCTCAACAAACTATAACTGCTGAATTTCTATGGTTTTGTGTGTATAAAATCTGAATCTACCTGGAACCTTTGTTTTTTTTTTATAGAATTTCTAGTTAAAAAAATATATATATATTTCCTAAATATAATGTCCCTCTAACCTTTGTTTTTTTCAGTGAATTTCAAGTTTAAAGAAAAATGTAAAGTAATAGTTAATCACCATACATTAATCCAACAGGAGATGCATCTATAGTAAGGTCCTGTGACTAACCCCCACGTGCAGCCAACCAAATGCTGTGAATAGGCCTTCGGCCATGTGCGTGGGGGATGGGTTGGCCGCAGGGCCTGGCCTCTGACCAGTCTCTATGCCCAAACCCTTGCATATAGCCAACCCCTTACTGTGGGTCTGTGAGTGTGTGTGGCTGTATGAGTGTGTGACTGGGTGAGTGTGTAAATGGGTGCGTGAGTAGGTCTGCGTGTTGGTGTATTTTTTTAATTGAGTTCTGGATCCACAGATCCACTGCGGATTCATACGGGGGCCACACGGAGCACCACAGTGGATACGCAGATGCTTGTGCACCCCAAAAAACATTTTTGGGTGTCTTTGTGCCCATGAGTCGTCCTTCACAGACTCCTCCACCAGGTCTATGGGGTAAGGCTTCCTCATCCTGATATCCTATTTAATCTTTATTCTTGGCCCCTCACGGGACCGAATGCTGATACACAGAATGGTGGCTGCAATTTTTCTCTAAGGTTGCTGCCAGCCAATCACGGCATTGCTGTTGGGGCATAGATCTGCAGATCTACCGTGGTGGATCTGCGACTCTAGATATACATACATTTTGTCCCTTAAAAACTGCAAACCTACTGAAGAGATTTACACCAAATTACAAAAAGAGATCTTGCTGAACAAAGATCTAGTTTTCTGCCAAATTTGGAGTAATTCCACCCAGTGGTTCGGGCTGTAGTCATGTAGTCATGTTTGCAATCCCTATAGGAAATTGCATGGGGAAAATGCATTTCGGACCCCCTTTTTCTCGGACCCCACATGACGAATCACCCTGAAACTGTCTAGACAGCAGCTGAATTGACTAGTATGTCAGTTTTGAAAATTTCACAAAGATTTGTCAAACAGCGCCAACGTTATTAGTTAAAACAAAAAAAAAAATATTTTCCTATGGAAACTAGATTCTAACTATAACTACAGATTGCTGGTAATTATCTGTATGTATATATATATATATATATATATATATATCTATATCTATCTATCTATCTATCTATCTATCTATAATCTATATATAGATAGATAGATACTCTACTGGCAGTCGCAAGTAGGTAGTTTTAGTTAGGACCTAGTTTCCATAGGAAAGGCATGTTTTTGTTTTGCTAATAACTTTGACCCCGTTTGACTACTCTTCAAAGAAAGTTTTAAAACTAGTACAACAGTCAGTTCAGCTGATATATTGAAAGTTTCAGGGTGATTCATCAAGTGGGGAGCTGAGAAAAAGGGGGGTTCCCAAAACACACTTTCCCCATGCATTTTCCCTTAGTGTCTTTAGACACGACTACAGCCCAAACCGCTGAACAGAATTATACCAAATTTGGCGGGTAGCTAGAGCTTGGTGCGCAGATCTTGCTTTCTGTTATTTGGTGTAGCTTTGTTTAGTAGTTTTGAAGTTATTAAAAGAAAAACAAATATAGCTATCTGGGCTGAGCCTGAGCACAGATCATGGTGCGATCTGATTAGCTGTCAGCACTTCAACCACAAAGTGCTGACATACATGTGTGGACCAATATACATGACAGCACCCCACTAAAATGCATTATACTGAAGGGCAGGTTTTGTGGGTCACAAAAGAAGAGAACATATAAGGGGTGATAACAGACTTTAGTAACAATATAAATCTTTTGTTGATGGTACCATACTAATTTTAGGAATTGTGGTGGGTTCTAAGGTGATTTTGCCCTGCGAAAAAAAAGCCTTTCGCTGGGATTTCATGAATAATGTTTGATAAGAAACTGTTTTCTCATGAATTTCCCATTGAGGTTATGGAAGGTGCTCCAGAAGCTAAAAAGAGAGCATATTTTCTGTAAATTCACAATATGTTTCTGAGTCATATCAGAATGAAGTCTGATATTCTCAGAAACATGTACTTCAAACAGGAGCAGCCTGATTACGTTGAGTTTTACTGCAGCCTACCAGAGTGTTCTAAAGAACAACTATAGCCCTGACAGTCTTAAATATGACAAACGCCTGGCACACCTGAAGCCATCTTGATGGAACCAAACTGGTAAAACCTAAAATATTTAATTAGGAAAGAAACAAAATGAAGGTGTTCATTTTGTCATGGAAATTATGGTTAGTGATGTAGAAAGAAAAATTAGGGCATGTTTTATGTGAAGTCTCAGATATCTTCCTCTTCTATTTAATTAAAACATTCTGACATGCAGACTGAAACATGCACTTTCAACAACTGCAGCAAACTGCCAGTTAACTCCCTAGTGATCAGCAGCTTCTCTAAAGGTTTCTAATGAGCAACTAGAGTGCTAACATTCTAAAGCTCAAGTGTGGCACGTCTGAACGCCATATTGCTAGAATTGTAATGGAAAACTGAAAGCATTTCTTACTTAGGATACTGTAGTAAATGAGGGAATTAGGGAGCTTCATAACAAATACCTCTCCCAAGAGGTCCACCAGAGAAAAAAAGAGCACAAATGTAGCACAAATATTACCCAAATGTAGCCCAAGTATAGCACAATGACAGAAGTGTGCAAAACACTTAATCTTAATTTTTTTTTTTTTTTTTGCAGTTTTATACAGTGGAGACTTGACCCAAAGATATTGGGAGTGTTTTGCATAAGCATCAGTTAGATTACACAAGGACACATTCATTTTGGTATTAGGCATAGGGAGCTTGAGTGATTTGCCCAAAAAAAAGCATATTGAGCTGACGCAGAAACTCAAACCTGGTTACCCAGTTGCAAAGTCTGCAGCATTGGCCATAACACCACATCCTCTCTCCCAAGTGTAAAAAATAATCAGGTGATTAACTGGATTAAAAAAAAAAACAGTGACAGCAAATCATTTCAAAGTGCTCTGTCGCTATTTGGGAACTCAGAAAATATGTCCTGTTTTTAATTTTTTACAGCACTAACCATAATTTCTATGGGAATAACATCCTCTAATTTTTATAATTTCTAAAGGAAATGCTTTAGTTATTATAGTTCTGGTTACATCAAGATGACGGCAGGGGTGTCACACTTTTTAAAAATAATTATGGAATGTTAGCAATCTAGTTGTCCATTAAAATACTGTGGGGAGGAAGAAGTCAGGGGCACAGACTCAGATAAATGTGGGCAGGGTGAAGAGTCAACAAACGGATGACGCTGGGCAGGCATGAGGGGCAGTGGCAGAACAATGGACCATGAAGGGCAGGGGAAAATGTGCAGGGGCAACAAACCAACCATGCAGGACAGGCAAGAGAGGCTGTGGCAATATAACCGACCATTGAGGGCAGAAGGAAGAGGCAGTGGCAGTACAGCCATACATGCCTACAGACCCAATTCAGGCAGGTGACTACCAATGTTTTACACCCAAAGGGGCTTCATTTTATTTGCTTTCTGCCTAAAGTATCCTATTTTACAGTGTGAATCAATGGGGAAAATCAATTCTCCAGGTTTATTTTTAAAAATCTCCATTTTACGAAGTTCAAAGTGTTGGCAAATGTGGCACATTGGACCATGGAGGGAACGAGGAATGGGGTAGGGACATGGAGTCAGCTAACACATGGCCGGAGGGAGATGGCCAGGCACACCAAATGGACCTTACAGGGCAATTGTCAGGGGTTGCAGGAGCACAAGACACCACACAGGGCAAGCAGGTTGGCAGTGCACCACAACGGACCATGGAAAACAATAGGAGGAGGACAGTGTCATGCACATGGACAAAAGAGAGCAGAGGGGAAAGAGGCAAGGACAACAAGCTGATCATACTGGACAGACAGGAGGGAACGTTGCAGCATAACGGTTCATGAAGGGCGGAGGGGAGGAGGCAGTGGCAGCACATTGGACCATGTAGAGTAGGAGGGAGGGGGCTGGTGCATGGACTCAGACAACAGAGGATAGTGAGGTGGCAGCAAGTTCAGAGCAGGCAGGAAGGGCAGAGGCAGAACAATTGCCACATGGGGCTGTAATAAGGGAGCAGGGGCCTGGACTCAAACAATGGATGTCAAGGAGGGGAGGGGGGTAGGAGCAGCAAGCTTGGGTGGGGGCAGCACAATGCCAGGCCAGGCGATGTGCCCCTCCTCCCCCAACTGTGCATTGCAATGGGTGGGCATCTTACTTAACATTATAAAAACCCTAGAAATTCACTGGAAAAAAACAGAGATTACAGACCATAATAGTTAGTAAACAAAATTAAAAAACACACCTTAGAAATTCAGTGAGAAAAACAAAGGTTACAGGGACGTTATAATAAGGTTCAGATTTTATGCACACTAAATCATAGAAATTTAGCTGTTATAGCTAGAGTTATTTAAAAAAACTATAACTCATGCCCTAAGATAACTATAACTTGCGCCCTCGCCATGCACTGCTAATTACCCCAGATATTGCATCAATCATGACATCTTCCATGACATCATTGATAATATAATTAACATTTGCATTAAAAATATTCATGAGAAAGCTGTGCATGACAAGGGTGCGAGTTGTTTGTGATTGGATGGGGGCAGAAAATTTCAGATTGAAGTGGGGCAAATTGGAGTGGGACAGACAACTGGATTGCAGTAGGGCAGATTGGAATGGGGTGGTTTGGAGTGGGACAAATTGTTTTGGATCGGAGTGTGGCAGACCAGAGCAAGGCTGACTGTTTTGGATTGGAGTCGGGCAGAATGGCGTGGGGTGAATTTGAGTGGGACCGACTGGATTGGACTGGGGAAGATTGGAGTGAGGTGGATTGTGTGAGGGAAAATGTTTTGGACTAAAGTGGGGCAGATTGGAATGAGGTGGATTGAAGTGGTACAGATTGTTTTGGACTGGAGTCCAGCAGAATGCAGTGGGACAGATTGTTTTGAGCTGGGTAGACTAGAGTGAGACATATTGTTTTGGACTGGAGTGGAGCAGATTGTTTTAGATTGGAGTAGGGCAGATTGTTTTTGGTTGGAGTGCAGAAGATTGCAGTGGGGCAGATTGGTTTGGACTGGGCAGATTGGAGTGAGCAGATGGACTGGAGTCAGGAAAATTGTTTTGGACTGGAGTATGGGGCTAGTTGGAGTGGAGGAGATGGGAGTGGGGCATATTGTTTTGGATTGGAGTGGGGCAGATTATTTCAGATTGGAGTGAGCCAGATTGTTTTGGATTGAAGTGGGGCAAACTGAAGTGGGGCAGATTAGATTGGGTTTGGAAGATTGAAGTGGGGTGAGATGGAGTGAATTGGATTGGGGTGGGGTGGATTTGTGTGGGCTGTAGTGCGGTGGATTGGGGTGTACTGCACATTTATGTGTTAAAGCATAATTTGGAAAATGTCACTTACCCAGTGTACATCTGTTTGTGGCATGTTCCGCTGCAGATTTACATGCTTTGCACTGTTCCTGCCATCTAGTGTTGGGCTCGGAGTGTTACAAGTTGTTTTTCTTCGAAGAAGTCTTTTCGAGTCACGGGACCGAGTGACTCCTCCCTTTCGGCTCCATTGCGCATGGGCATCGACTCCATCTTAGATTGTTTTGTCGCACAGGGTGAGGTAGGAGTGGTAGAATGAGAACAGTAAAGATGTCCATGCAATGGAATAGATATGTATGCACATAGTTTGTGCTAAAGGAATGTCTACAGTATTTACATATATATACAATTTCTAACTGCAACTTAAATGGCTACAGGCTCCCAGGAAGGTGGGAGGGCGCATGTGAATCTGCAGCGGAACATGCCACGAACAGATGTACACTGGGTAAGTGACATTTTCTGTTCAATGGCGTGTGTAGCTGCAGATACACATGCTGAGCATAGACTACAAAGCGTGTAACCACTTGAGCACTCCTTTTCTCTACAAAGAGACTTTGTCGTCATGACTTCTGTATTCTACTAAACAAAAGCCCTTGGTAGTGCACACCATTTACACACAGCCACGCTTCGCTTTGTTTGATATTGTATATAGACTACAAAGCATTAATCCTCCCAAAAGCGGTGGTCAGCCTGTAGGAGTTGAAGTTGTTTGAAATAATGTTCTTAGTACAGCCTGTCCTACTGTGGCTTGGTGTGTTGCTAACACATCTACACAGTAGTGTTTGGTAAACGTTGGACCAGGTGGCTGCCTTACAAATCTCGGTCATTGGTATGTTTCCTAGTAAGGCCATTGTTGCTCCTTTCTTTCTAGTGGAGTGTGCCTTTGGTGTAATGAGTAGGTCTCTTTTAGCTTTTAGGTAACAAGTTTGTATGCATTTGACTATCCATCTGGCTGTGCCCTGTTTGGATATAGGATTACCAGCATGGGTTTTTTGGAAAGCGACGAACAATTGTTTAGTTTTATGAAATGGTTTTGTTCTGTCTATATAGTACATTAGAGCTCTTTTAATGTCTAATGTATGCAGTGCTCTTTCTGCTACTGAGTCTGGCTGCAGGAAGAAGACTGGGGGGGTCTACAGTTTGGTTTAAATGAAACGGTGAAATGACTTTTGGCAGAAATTTTGGATTTGTGCGGAGAACTATTTTGTGTTTGTGTACTTGTATAAAGGGTTCCTCAATAGTAAATGCTTGTATTTCACTAACTCTTCGTAGTGAAGTTATAGCTACTAGAAATGTCACCTTCCAGGTTAAGAATTGGATTTGGCAAGAATGCATGGGTTCAAAGGGTGGACCCATGAGTCGTGTAAGTACAATATTAAGATCCCACGAGGGTACTAGTGGGATTCTTGGAGGTATGATCCTTTTTAGTCCTTCCATAAAGGCTTTAATGACTGGTATTCTAATAGTGATTTTGTGTGTTTAATCTGCAAGTAAGCAGAGATAGCAGTGAGATGTATTTTGATGGAAGAAAAGCGAGATTTGCTTTTTGTATGTGTAATAAATAATCTACAATGTCTTGTATGGAGGCATCTAACGGTGTGATGTGTTTTGCTTGCCAGTAGAAAACAAACCTTTTCCATTTATTAGTATAGCAATGCCTGGTGGTAGGATTCCTTGCCTGTTTAATGACTTCCATACACTCATTTGGAAGATTTAGATAGCCAAACTCTAAGACTTCAGAAGCCAAATTGCTATGTTGAGCGTCGGTGGATTTGGGTGCCTGATCTGTTGTTTGTGTTCTGTTAACAGGTCTGGTCTGTTTGGAAGTTTGATGTGAGGTACTACAGAGAGGTCCAACAGTGTGGTGTACCACGGTTGGCGTGCCCACTTTAGTGCTATGAGTATTAGTTTGAGTTTGTTTTGACTCAGTTTGTTGACTAGAAAAGGAATGAGTGGGAGAGGGGGAAAAGCGTAAGCAAATATCCCTGACCAATTGATCCATAGAGCATTGCCCTTGGACTGAGGGTGTGGGTACCTGGACGCAAAGATTTGGCCTTTTGCGTTTTGTTTTGTGGCGAACAGATCTATGTCTGGTGTCCCCCACTGGCAAAAGTAATTTTGTAGTATCTGGGGATGTATTTCCCACTCGTGAGTTTGCTGGTGATCTCGACTGAGACTGTCCGCTAATTGATTGTGAATACCTGGAATATATTGCGCTATTAGGCGAATGTTGTTGTGAATTGACCAATGCCAAATTTTTTGTGCTAGGAGGCATAGTTGTGATGAGTGTGTTCCCCCTTGTTTATTTAGGTAGTACATTGTTGTCATATTGTCTGTTTTGACAAGAATGTGTTTGTGAGCTAGAAGAGGATGAAATGCTTTCAGTGCTAGGAAGACTGCTAGCAGCTCTAAGTGATTTATGTGTAGTTGTTTCTGATGACTGTCCCATTGTCCTTGTATATTGTGATTGTTGAGGTGTGCTCCCGACCCCATCATTGATGCATCTGTTGTGAGAATGGCGTGAGGCACAAGGTCTTGAAAAGGCTGCCCTTTGTTTAAATTTACTGGGTTCCACCATTGAAGCGAATAGTGTGTTTGGCGGTCTATCAACACTAGATCTTGGAGTTGACCCTGTGCCTGCGTCCATTGTTTTGCAAGGCACTGCTGTAAGGGCCGCAAGCGTAGCCACACGTTTGGGACAATTTGCGATGCATGATGCCATCATGCCTAGGAGTTTCATTACAAATCTGACTGTGTAGTGCTGATCTGGTTGTATTTTTGGTACCATGGTGTGGAATGATTGTACCCTTTGTGGGCTTGGACTGGCAATCGCTTTTTGAGTGTTGAGTATTGCTCCCAAGTATTGTTGAACTTGGGCTGGTTGCAAGTGTGATTTTTGGTAATTTATTGAAAACCCTAGTGTGTGTAGGGTATCTATAACATAACATGTGTGATGTTGACACTGCTGTTGAGTGTTGGCTTTTATTAGCCAATCGTCGAGATATGGAAATACGTGCATGTGTTGTCTCCTTATATGGGCTGCTACTCCTGTGAGGCATTTTGTAAATACTCTGGGGGCTGTTGTTATCCCGAAGGGTAATACTTTGAATTGGTAATGCTTTCTTTGTATGACAAACCTGAGGTATTTTCTGTGAGATGGATGGATGGGTATATGAAAATAAGCATCTTTTAAATCCAGTGTTGACATGTATTCTCCCTGTTTTAGTAAGGGGACTACATCTTGTAGTGTCACCATGTGGAAGTGTTCTGATTTGATGCATAGGTTGAGAGTCTTGAGATCTAAAATTGGTCTTAGTGTTTTTTCCTTTTTGGGAATAAGGAAATATAGGGAATAAACCCCTGTTCCTTTTTGTTGGTGAGGTACTAGTTCTATGGCTTGTTTTGTGCCTTCACCTCTGTTTGTAACATTTCAAAATGTTGCGCCAACAGTTCGTGCGCTCTTGGGGGAATATCTGGAGGAAAATGTGTGAATTCTATACAGTAACCATGCTGGATAATTGATAGGTCCCATGTGTCCGTGGTTATGTCTGGCCAATGTTTGTGGTAAAATCTCAGTCTTCCTCCCACAGGTGATGTGTGGCCTGCTTAATGGGCTGAAATTTCCCCCTTGACCTTGGGAATTGTCCCATGAAGGACCCGTGAAACCCCCCTCTCTGATATTGTGACTGGCAGGTGGGTTTTGTTTGAGAGGTGGATGCTTCTGAAGGCTGTTGTCTGAAACTTCACCTATATTGCGGTTTCCTGAATGTCCATCTATATTGGGACGAGTAGAGCGGGCCCATGCATTTTGCTGTATGAGTGTCCTTCTTCATTTTCTTGATGGCTGTGTCCACTTGTGGTCCAACCAGTTGTTGTTGATTGAATGGCATGTTAAGTACCGCCTGTTGTATCTCTGGTTTGAACCCTGAGGATCTTAGCCAAGCATGTCATCTAATCGTGACTGCAGTGTTCACTGTTCTTGTGCAGTGTCAGCAGAATCTAATGCCGAACGTATCTGATTGTTCGATATTGCTTGTCCCTCCTCTACCACTTGCTGAGCCCGTTTCTGGTATTCCTTGGGGAGATGTTGGATGATATCACTTATCGCGTCCCAATGAGCTCGGTCATATCGTGCGAGGAGGGCTTGAGAGTTTGCTATGTGCCACTGATTGGCAGCTTGTGACGCTACTCTTTTTCCTGCCGCATCGAACTTTCTACTCTCTTTATCTGGAGGTGGTGCATCTCCAGATGACTGCGAGTTGGCTCTCTTTCTCGCAGCTCCAACCACTACAGAGTCTGGGGGCAGCTGCTGTGTAATGAACACCGGGTCTGACGATGGTGGCTTGTATTTCTTTTCGACCCGTGGTGTAATGGCTCTTCCTTTCACGGGCTCCTGGAAGACTTGTTGGGCATGTTTAAGCATGCCTGGGAGCATAGGCAGACTTTGGTAGGAAGCATGCTTGGAGGCCAAGGTATTAAAGAGAAAATCGTCCTCCAATTGCTCTGAGTGCATGCTTACATTATGGAATGCAGCAGCCCTAGCCAAGACTTGGGTGTATGAGGTGCTATCCTCGGGTGGAGAGGGTTTCGATGAGTTGCATTCAGGACTATTGTCTGACACAGGGGGATCGTAGAGGTCCCAGGGGTCTGCATCCTCTTGCGACTGCACAGTGTGTGTGGGTGACTGTGCAGTGGGCGTGGCAAGCGGTGACACTGTTCTTTGTGGTGAATGTGGAGGAGAATGTTCTGGTGAAAAATGGCGAAATGGCGATTTTTCCCTGGGCACTTTAGCCTTTGGCTGTTCAGTCTCTGATCGTCCCAGGAAAGCCAGTTTCCTTTTTAATTTGAGAGGAGGTGCAGTTTGGATCTTCCCAGTATCCTTATGGATCTGTATCCTTGTCTGTGTTTCATTGAACTTCTCCATTTGAAGTTCCTCCTCAAATCTGTGTCTCTATTTTAGTTGCTTAGAGAGTCCATGTTCCTCGGTGTATGAGGCTCTTTTCGGCTCCGAGGCCATTTTTTTCTGCACCGAAATGCCCATGCTGATGGTCGGCCTCGGCTCCGAAAGACTTTTTCGAGGCTTAGTCGACTCGACAAGTCGATGTTGAGTTTTTTCGATGACGGGTTCTCGGCTCGAGTCTGAAGACTTTGACATGCTTTGGGCCTTTTTCGGTGCCGAAGGTATTGCTTGGTCACCGCTTTGTTTTTTATGGGTCGAGCCATGGCCTTCAGGCAGTGGCAGCCCCGAGGCCTTATGCTATTTAGGCTGACTGTGGGCTTGGGTTGGGGCAGGCGTACTCACGTGTTGGCCTGCCGTAGGTGGTCGGTCGGAGTCGTCCGAGTCCAAACCTTGGATGGAGATAGCCATCTCCTCTTCTTCGATGTCGAGGTGCTCTGAACTTTTTGATGCCATTTGCATCCGCCTCGCCCTCCGATCCCTCAAGGTCTTTGATCAAAAGGACTTGCAGGCCTCGAAAGTATCTTCCCTGTGCTCCGGTGACAATCACAGATTACAGACCCGATGTTGGTCTGTATAGGGATACTTGGCGTGGCACTGTGGGCAGAAATGGAAAGGGGTCCGGTCCATTAGGCTTCGACGTCTTCTGTGGTCAGGCCGACCAGGCCCTGGCTGGGCGCGGAAGCCCAGTAAGGCCCCCGAAGCTGTGTCTCGTCGATGTTGAGGTGTCGATGCAAGATGTTTCCCGATCGCAAACAATACCGATGCTTTTCGGCAAATTTTAGTCTTTTTCCGATTCGAATAACGGAGCGAAGAGGAACACGTCCGAACCCGATGGCGGAAAGAAAACCATCTAAGATGGAGTCGATGCCCATGCGCAATGGAGCAGAAAGGGAGGAGTCACTCGGTCCCGTGACTCGAAAAGACTTCTTCGAAGAAAAACAACTTGTAACACTCCGAGCCCAACACTAGATGGCAGGAACAGTGCACAGCATGTGTATCTGCAGCTACACATGCCATTGAACCAGAAAAAATACATAATAAAGAAACAATGTTGCTTTGCAATACTTTGAACAAGATATCTTTTGAGAACAGCGCCTATGAGCAAAAACAAAAGAAAACACAAGTGCAAAGTGAGAAAAGACGACTTGGCAAAATAAAAGAAAGTTAGCTATAAAAAGATACAACTTTGCAATTTTGTTTTTGACATTCATGCGCCTTCCATTTGCAGGGCACAAAAAAATAACAAAATAGTACCTCAATCATGTCAGGAGCCGGAACCAGCACTGAGTAAGTTGAATCAATCAGTGCTTGGTACATGCTCCACACGGAGGAATGCAAATGATGCCAGGCCTGCAGTGATGAACTACAAGGCTGTAAAGCAGAGTGCCATGCAAGCCAACATATTGTACTCCACAGGTGTGCTCCAAGCCCTTTACTGTACACAACAGAGCCTCACAAGCGAGATACATGCGGTAGCGCATGCACTCGTAGGTTTGACCCTAAAAAAAGCACTTTTTCTGGACCAAGATCTTGCTTTCTGCAAAATTTGGAGAAATTCCCTTCAGCAGTTTTTTTGCAGTATCATTGTTTAATTTTCCTATGGAAATATGAATGAGGACTATGTGAGATTTACAAAGTTTTTTAACCTTAATTTTTCAAAACCTACTGCAGAGATTGACACCAAATCACAAAAATCATGGAGGCATGGCCAACTGACGATGATAGCTGGCGCATCTTTCTAGAGCTTCCTATGGGTGCTCGGAATCCTGCTACACTCCGGCACCATCTGTGCCACACAATGGGATAGGGAGTTGCTGCTGTGAGAAGACTCTCTTTCTACGCCACATTGTTTATTGAAAAATGGCTCCAGGCTTAGGCATCCCCACAGGGCCTTTAAGCCTTATTGACTGTGGAGAGGGTGCACAGTGTAGCAACTTACCATCAAGCCTCCCCCGGTGTGCCTTCACAGCCTATCGTTGCCCGCATACTCAATTTCAGAAATTGTGACCTTGTACTGCAGAAGGCCAGAGTGAATGCACCAATAGTTGTGAACAGCTCCAGTGTTTCCCTCCTTTCGTATTACACATTGCTGATGCAGCGCTGGCAGGCATCCTTTCTGGCCACCAGAAAACAAGGGTCTCATGTGTTCACTGATGTTCCCAGCCTAGCTGAAAGTCATTCTCAACCGACACACACTGTTCTTTGACACCCGAGACTGTATGGGACTAGATGGAACAACATTATCCTATGGCACATCGCCCTCCTCCATCGGATCAACCATCTCAAGAGGCACGGAAGCTGTCCCGAAGGCACTGACGTGACATCCACAGCACGACAACTTTGAGAGTGGCCCTTCCATTAAGTCACAAAAACTGCTGCCTCGCTCCAGTTCTTTGACAAGTGCCGATAATGACTCAGATTCCAATGTTAGCATGAGACTTTTTTCTTCAGTGACACCGCAAACGGCGGACAATGTGATATGACTTGCTGTTGCCTTACTTGTAGTCTTGCTGTGCCAGCAGGTTTGGTGTTTATCTCCTGTTGCACCCTGGGATGGGTCTTGTCCTGGGGGGTGCCCTCTCCACAGACCAAATAGCCTGTTAGTGAGTTGTGGCTACTTCACTTCCCACTTCTCCCTTTGGCACAATCAGATTAGTTTCTTTATTTCACCATCATCCTTTTTCTACACTCTAGTGTTCCCTGGTAGTGTGCCATATTTGTGACCCACAGTTCTTCTATTTCTCCTCTCCCTTCCCTCCTTTTGTTTCACCTCAGAGGGTATTTGGATGGGAGTGGATATTTCTTACTCCTCTGCTACCTTCCTCCCACAGGCATAATTTCCATTATTTATGCATACTTATCCATCCCATTGTATCTCCCCATTGAGGTTTCCTGAGACACCCTTGATAGGAAACCATCATTTTGTAGTTTCCAAAGGTTTCTGTCTCCCTTCCAAGCCTTGCTGGACTGCCCCCAAAGTGGTTGGAAATGTTTCTACCCTGTCATGGTTTTTCAGTTATGATCAAACAATCATTTTTTGTTGGATCTAGTATTGGGGAATAGTTTTTGTTCCTTCTGCCAATGTTGATGCCCCTTGGTCTCATATTGTTTGATGTGTGTAGTGTGTAGGGGGTGTTATGATGCAATTCTTATTGCATTGTTGAATATCAACTGCCATACAACGTTATAAAATGTTGACCTGGAAGGCACACATAGGGGGTCATTCTGACCCCGGCGGGCGGCGGAGGGAACCGCCAGAATACCGCTGCGCGGTCAAAAGACCGCCGCGGGTATTCTGGGTTTCCCACTGGGCTGGCGGGCAACCGCCAAAAGGCCGCCCGCCAGCCCAGTGGGAAACACCCCTCCATTCGGAGTCGGCGGAGTGGAGGATGAGCGACGGGTGCAGTAGCACCCGTCGCGAATTTCAGTGTCTGCTAAGCAGACACTGAAATTCAGGGTGGGGCCCTCTTACGGGGACCCCTGCAGTGCCCATGCCATTAGCATGGGCCCTGCAGGGGCCCCCAGGGGCCCCATGACACCCCATACCGCCATCCTGTTCCTGGCGGCCGAAGCCGCCAGGAACAGGATGGCGGTATGGGGGTCAGAATCCCCATGGCGGCGCAGCAAGCTGCGCCGCCATGGAGGATTCTACAGGGCAGCGGAAAACCGGCGGGAGACCGCAGGTTTTCCCTTTCTGGCCGCGGCTGAACCGCCGCGGTCAGAATACCCTGGGGAGCACCGCAAGCCTGTTGGCGGTGCTCGGTCGGAATGACCCCCATAGTCTTTTGACAAGAAATACATCTTTCCACCTCAGAGGCTCTTAAACTTGAGACAAGGTGGAGAGGCCAGTTATTTGCCATAACATATTTGGGATTTGTCCGTGGTGCAGCGATATGGTTGAGTGCTGGAGCGCCATTTGCACCTACAGACACCAGGGTCCTTGTTCCCTAACATGGACCAAAATGTTTTCCAGCACACCTCTCCACTGTACTGGCCGATTGGTCACACCTCCCATGGCTAATTGTTAGGGACTTTAATCAGGTCCTGGGTGTGTTTCTGAGCTGTTCACACACTCCCCTCCTGAGTGCCAACTCAGTTATACAAGCTATAGCCCTGAGTAATCGTGATAGACTGCGACTATCCAACAATGTAGGACTGAGGGAATATTCCTTTTACTCCTCCCTCCACAAATTGGATGCTAGCTTGGATTGTATCTTATGCCCTATGGCACTGCAGTGGTGGCTGCAAATGCCACCTTTTTAGTTAGAACTCTGTTGGATCACAATTCCCTCGAGTTGCAACATAGCGCTTACAAAAGCTACTTGTAGAGGACATTGTTTTTAAGGACTCTTCCATGAGTACTATGCTGAGCTTTATAGTTTTAACTCTCGACTTCAAGTAGTACATATACTTCCTTCTGCGATCTGAGATTGCCACAGGTGTCAACTCTCCATAGGGAGCAGGTGGGAGTCCCCCTGACACAAGGTGAGATGCGCAATGCCCTCCGGGTGGTTTACCCATCAAATATTAAGTCATTTCCCAATTGGTTCCTCAACTGGAACATCTATATAACGCCTGCCTTGAGGTAGGCACACTACCATCTACTAAGTATCAAGCCTTGGTCACATTCCTCCTTAAGACATGCCACAATTCAGAAGATCTGTCCTTTTATAAACCTTAATCCCTTTTTACCACAGAGTATAAAAGTATTGGGGAGGCTGCTGCTCCCTTTACTCCCTGAATTAATCCATGGAGATCAATGTGGCTTCATGCCATGGGGGACCATGTCCTTAAATATACAATGACTATCAGGTTTTGCAAGTGGCTCAAGAGCATTATCCTTTGCTGGGCTGTCTTTCCCTGGATCTCTAACAGGCATTTGGCACCTTTGGATGGAAGTATATGTATTCCACTTTGGCTAAATTCAATCTTCCTCCTGCCCTCACTTGCTGGGTCAAACGTCTGTATACCAACCGCACTGCGAGAGCGAGAACAAGGAGACAAATCTCATCACAATACTAGATAGCTTGTATGACTCAGACAGGGTTGCCCATTGTCCCCTCTTTTATTCGTCTTGGCAATGGGGCCTCTGGTGCAACACCTCAGACAGATAGCTGGTGACTGGAGCATTCCACAGGGACCACAGTCCCATGTGGTCTTCATGTATGCAGACGATATGATTATGTAGGTCTGAGCCCTGGGAATAGGATTCACACCAATATTTCATGTAATGCGCTTGTTTGGTGACCTGTCTGGTCTCCAAGTTAATCATGCTAAATCCCATTCATTTTCTTTCTGTGACACAATGGCCCGTGATACACTGCTTTTGGGCATGCAGGTCGCCCAAATAGCACATAATACATTTTGGTATTTGGGTATCCAGACATACAGATCCAACACAGATTTAATAGATGAGAACCTACAGAAAGTCATCTCTTCAATAAAGTCCCAAATAAAATTCTGGATTGAGCTGCCCCTGTTGGTGGCAGGTCGGATTGCATTATCCAAAATGGTAATGCTGTCCTGGCTGCTGTATTATTTTGCTAATGTGCCTTTTTTTTCTGCAGCCATCTTTGAAACTTTGAACTCTTTGGTGATCGTCCTGATCCGGACAGACATACCTTGATCCAGGCAATATACAAAATGGGAACGGGTAGGTATCTCGTCAAATGGCTTTACAGAGGTTTGCGAGCCCATTTACGGGCTCTTTGCTCTTTACAGGATCAATGGGAAACCGGTCTAATTCATTCCTTACATGATAAAGAATAACATTTTCTCCTTGAATAACCAAGTGTAATTTTCTCGAATTCCTGCTTTAAATGTATACAATTCTCTCTCTTGCACAGAGAGTATCTGATGCCACTAAAACTACATATTCCTAACAGTATTACCCAGATGTCCCAGATATACGGCAGATACTGCAGACCTTCTGCATATGTAGTGGACTTGCCCCTCCCTGACATCTTACTGGGGGGATAACCTTTCCAGGCTTACGGGGCTCCCATGCTGGAATACAGTGGAACACTACCGTCTTGGACCACAATCCTAGCCCTAAAAACTTTAAGACAGTGACATGGTTCATGGACCTCATACTCCTACTGGCCAAAAAACGCACCATCATTCTAAAGCTGTGGCATGATCCCACTCACTCCACTACTGCTTTGCCAGGGAGAAGCTTTTTGATGGCAAGTTGGGGAGAAGGTGGAGGGGGGTGCGTGTTTGTAATAAAGCTTCCTTGTTTTCCAATTTCTCTTACATGTTTTTCTTATGGTTACACAAATGGCCATGATATCACCTAGACTATGTAATGTTATTTGTAGAATATGTATCAATCATTCAGGCTGTATCTCATTGAATAAGACTACTATTACCTGTAATGCCGTGTGCCCCTGTTTGAAGATGGAAGAATAAATACAATTTTAAAAAAAGCACTAAAAACACTCAAAGCATGTTTTCTGGATCAAGATCTTGCTTCCTGCCACATTCTGGCACTCGTGTCCTAAAGCTAACTATAATTCATGCCCTCCCATGCACAGTTTGCTCACCAATACATTTTTTGCAAATGCTGCAGTTGTAGTATTAGTGACGTCATAGATGTCATTACTGATGTAATATGTGGGTTAAGTAGCAGTGCATGGTAAGGGTGAGAGTTATAGTTTCTTGACATAATGTCTCTGTAACCTTTTTTTTTCAGTGAATTTCTAGAGCTTTTTTCAATATTAGGTACCTTATGGTAATCCAACCCCTGCCACATATAGCGATATCTGTAAAGAGGGGGCTGAAACAAAGAGTGGTCCCAAAAGGTGTTTTCCCAATCTGAAGAATCTATAACTCGTGCTGTTAAGTAACTTTATACCACGAGCTATAGTTTAGTTACATAAGTATAACCATAGGTATAACTATAACTACTGAATTTCAATGATTTTGTATGGGTAAAACACCAACCTAACTATACATCCCCGTAACCATTGTTTTTTCAGTTAAAATATATAAATACATCCACATACATATATACATGCTTCACACTTCTACTGTTTTATAAAACAAAAAACATCTTTACATCATTTTTTAAGCAAAGGGAACAAATGTTAGAATAGCTAAATGGTCTTGCCTTTAGGCGATGTTTTTAAAGAAACAAAAAAGAGGCCCAAATACACAACTACATCATTTTGTAGGCACACACATGCATAATTATGCATGCACACCTACAAAGCGGGTGCAAAATTTTTATTTACTAATCTGAGATGGCTCTGTAAATAAAAAATCTGAAAAAGAAGTCGTGCAAAAGCATATTTTTTTAAGTCAGAGGAGTCTGCAGCAATTTGCTGGCTTGTCCGCTCCCAAAAATATTTAAAAAGGACTGTGGTCATTAGGGGGCTAAGAAGGAGCAGCGTGGGATGATACAAGGAGTGAGTGGGGATGGGAAAAGCAGCACACTGGGCAGAGCAACATGAGGAACGGGGGAAAAGCACTTAAGCAAAGAAGCAACATTCACCGCATTGGAGGCAGGGAGTTTGGAGGGGGAAAAGCACTTGAGAGTGGCTGAGATGGAGCACACTGGTTGGGTATTCATCAGGAAGAGAAGCACCTGAGGGAGAGGGCTGTGAAACACATGGACCTTCATGGAGTGATTAAGAAAAAAGAAAACTGCAGCTCCATAAACGTGAGCAGTGGGAGGTGCAAGCTAGCCAAACCAAGAGATAGGAAAGAGGCTATGGTTGAGTACTCAAGTGGAAAAGATGGGGCAAGGAGGTTCATTGAATAAGAAGCAATTGAAGGAGAGTGACAAAGCCAACCAATTGTAAAAAAGAAAAGGTAGGTTGTAACCCCCTGTACATTTTTTATAAGCCCACATTAGGGGCCTCATTACGGGTCTGGCGGTCTGAAACCCGGACCACAAGACACGTGGGGAAGAGACCGCTGTGAGGCTGGCGGGCTCCTCCCCAGCTCTATTACGGGGTTTTCACTGGTCTGACCAGTAAACTGCATTGTTTTCAATTAGAAATCCACTAAAGAAAAGGTCACTATAAAAGTCACTTTTAGCAAACCAAACCTTGTTATGACAAAGTAAGCAGTTTGAGTATTAAACAGAGTTTTACAATGGTCAGCCATAAAGAGTTAAATGTGGATTAGACATTGGTGGCTACCTTATGTTTCCCACAATTGGAGAATAAAGTGATATTACATTTGAAAACAGGTTGTGTAGCTTTTGTAAAACTAAAGGTTAATCATTGCTGGATTGCGGTATATTTCTGTTTCGCCAAAACAAATGGATTAATTCATATTCTACCTTGACATATAAAACTAATGACTGATGAAAAGTTGTGATAATTGGCAATGTAAGAGATGGATAGTGGCATTTAAATTTGTTTTAAAAAAAATTATTACTTGTCTTAATGATGAGGGATATAATTAACATTTGTTAAATTGATGTTAATTTTTATATTATCTTTTTCAATAATAAATTTAAAAAAATGCTAGACATTTGAAAGAGTCTATATCTAGCACATTTAATTTTGATCTTGTCAAGCCTTTGTGTGTCTGTTCTCAAAAGTTGGTAACTGGTATCGAAAAACACTTATTTTTCAATCAAAGTTTGTGTGTGCTATTTACCCAGGCTCCTCAACAAACAATTTCTGGAACCTAGCCTGATGTAGTCCAGCTATGTGACCAGCAGATTTAATACCATGTTAAACACACCTTTATCCAATATGACCTATCTGTTATCTTCATGCTGCAATAATGGACACCTCGTTTTAATTTCTCTGAAGTCAGCTTAGGCTTTTCATCTGATATATAAATTTGCTCTGTGGCAGAGGAATTGTATAGTAACTACCATAATAACGACATTGATTAAAGTAAAGGCAAACATTTCTCTGTTATACACACACCAAGAGAGTTTATAAAATATATATCTTAGGCAATCACTACATTTCCACTATTTCGCTGTGACAATTTAAAACTGGCCTGGCTTAAAACAAAGAATCAAAAATGAGTGTGGGGCACCAATTGAATACCATTAAAAGGCCATTAGATTATTCATATCCTTTGACCAAAGATGATGCATTTAAATTTCAAGACATGTACAGGTACTGGGCAGAAGAAATATTTAAGTTTCTTCAGAAACCAACAGGTTGTATGGCAGAGGTTTGAGCAGCTAAGGTATTGTCCTGGGATCTAGCAACCAAATATGCTGGGAAGCATATTTTGCAGGTGATAAGTGCTATACATTTTGACATGTCTGCCTCCATTCTCGATTCTAAGTTTCCACTGCAGAATTTAGAGCCACTGAGGAGAGAATGCTTGACTTAAGGGGATGTGAATGTTAAACTATCCACGGGGACAGTAGGTTTTGAGTTATATCCAGGCCAAAGAACCAGAACTGCAGACATCCCCGAGCAGTCAACAAAAATAGACTCAGGATCCAGGATTCAGGGTTCACATTGACACATATTGGAGGAGAAGAAGAACACAGATCTGAAGTTAAGGGCTTTCTATGAAGCCCTGATAGACATGGGATGTAGGCCATTACAGATTTGACTTAAACTCAGGTGCAGAATAATATTGCTTGGGATCATATGAAAACCCATAAATCTGTAATTCTGTTTTCTGTAATTGAGGACTCAAAGACAGAATTGAACAGCAAAGGTGAAAGTATAACCTGTTAAACAGATTGATAAGATTGGGGCTACAACGTCTGGATAAGCCATGCAGGGCAAACTGCTGGAAAACGAGGAACAGTTCTTGAAAAGCCTTGAAAAGAATTTGCAGGTTGACAAGCCATTGAAAAGCTTAAACAAGAAATCAAAAGAAATGCTCTTGAAATTCAAACCTCAAAGTGGCTGTAGCTTATGAAGAATCATAGTTGGAATTATCCATGTGTGAATCTGTAAATGACTTGCATTATAAAGCTATTTCGAATATTGGCTAATCCACCAAGTCCACTGGACTTCTGCCCATCTACACTCTTTGAATTTCCTAGATAGCCCCATGTGCTGGAACGAAGCAAATCGGGGACCTAACCTACCTAATTATTCACTACAAATCAGTGGACACTTTTTGGGACAATGTCTTTTCCTTCAACTCCAAACTTTTGAATATATGCAGAAAAAAGGAATTTTCATTGCTTCAAGAGGTGCTTCTTGACCCTAAATTTGGAAACCCTGCTGATCGACTTCTATTAGATCTTTTATTGTCATCTGCAATAAAACAGGTTACTTCTAACTGGAAAACCACTCTCAAAGCTTTTTTTTACATCCTGGCTACACTGGGTTTCATACCTCGGAGGTGCTGATAGCCTCACTCTGCAACACTCCCCCTGGAAAATGCAATACAAACCCATTTGGAAATCCTTAGATAAGTACTTCACTGCCACTAAACATCCTTTAGGACTCAGGCTTATATCCTAAACACTCCTGTGGATGGCTCTCTATCTGCATCATAGTGCTGGTCTCACATGACTCGAGTGTGGTAACTGACCTTCCTGCTCTCAAATTTCTCATATTTCTCCGTTATCCTTCTCCTCTCATACCATTAATTTCCGAGTACCAATTCTAACAACGCATTCATACAAATGTTATGTATGGAATTACTTTTATACTTTGTTTTTATTACCATATTTTCTCTATCCAATACAGTAACCCATGACCAATTATAATGGACACTCAAACGTATTTGTATTTTCCTCTCCGCTGTATCATTCACTCCTTATTTGTTCCTTTTTCCCTTCATCTCGGTGTTACTATTGTACAAGTACTATTGTTTTGAACTGAAAACTAATAAAGATGATTTTGAAATTAAAATAAAGCTCTTTCAGAGACGGAGGTGTGGGTTTTATCTATTGCAAGGGTCCATTGTGTTTACTTTTTGAATCAAAAGCCTTGGGTTACTCGGTACACCATCAGTTCCTGTTTTCAGGACTTCAGAATAAAGAAGATAGTAGTGGAAAAGGTTCGATAGATTACAGATTCTCCTTTCATATTTTTGTTCAATATTCACACAAGATGCTGCCCTACTATTAAAACACTTCCTACTAGGAAGTTCAGGAAGTTAACGCTAGCTCAGAAATAAAGAGAATTATGCAACCTGATGCTGGAATTATTTAATTCAATGTTTCAAAATAAAGGGGAATTCAGTCAGTTTTCTTCAAACCAAATAAAGTTTCAATCTTAATGCAGAGTTTATCACACATTGTCCTCACTCAATTTTGACATTTTTATGAAAATTTTGGCAGGACAACTGAACAAGTTATTTGAGATGATTGTTACTGAGAAAGCTTTATATTTAATGGACAAGAGGTTAGGCTGTGATAGAAAAGATGGCAGTACCATCTTTTCACAAGTTTACGGGGATTCCCTCAGAATACTTTTTGTGACTTGACTGGAGATCTGGGAACAAGGAAGCACCTTTCAGGATTAACAACAACAAAATGATATGGTAGGGTTAGCCACTGATTAACAGGTTAGTTATGCATGCTATCGGTTTAGGACAATCTAAAAATTAAAAGATTTGTAATGAATAATTTCTTCAAAAAATATGACTCTTGCTGTATTCCTAACAGTAGAACAAGAAACTATGACAATGTTCTGAATGCCATCTATGTTTAAGGGCTTTTATAAAGTGAATGCAGAAGGGCAGGCGTTAAAGTGACACTATGCTGTTTTGAATGGGTCCCCCTTAATATTGCTGGACTATCGTCAAATGCTAGTCCAGCAAAGCTAAGGTTTAGCCCCACAACTGCATCAGAATTTCTGACGCAGTTGTGAACACTGTGCACCATGGAGCACTGTATTATAAATACAGTGCTCCCATGGCGTTGTTAGGGGGGTACAGGGCGGCACAGGGCAGCACAAGAAAACTGGTGCATCAATCGCGATGCGCCAGTTTCTACTAAATGAAGCACTAAAAGTCAATTAGTGGAGGCTCCTGTTTGCTACATTTTAAAAACAATGTGCAACCTCAACTTTTGTTTTTATTGAAGGCTATTTTTGTTTTGTCCAAATCTTTTGTTAACAAATTGAACTCTGCTATTAATTGTATTATTTGAAGAGCAAAGAGAAGCAGGCGGGGTCCTTGAAGGTTCTGATGGGCCCTACTTACTGGGGGGTAGAAACTGCCTGATGGGTAATATCATTATTTAGCTTCAGTTTTGTGTTAATTGAAATGGTCAACTAATCCACTCCTGGATCCACACACGTGGCCCCGATTTGGGGCCGATTATTGCTTCACATTACCTGAAAGTGTTTTATGCTGAGGTTCCAGGCACAAATGTGCCTAATGGCATTCCCGTGAGATGAAATTGAAAGAGCTACTGGCAGAGCAACACTTCAACGTGGATGAATCCACATGCAATAGAAGCACTGCTAGTAGAGGTGTCTACGAGTTTGGGAGAAAGTTGGAGTATAAATCGGGTACAACAAACAGGAATTTGAAATACAGTGTGCAGGAGTTTTCTTTATGAATTTATATTGAGTGAATCATGGAGATACATTTAATTTGGAATACTTAAGAGATGAAATCAAGATTGAGTTCCAGATGACATTATTATAAGATCCTGGACATGTATAGGATCGTGCCTGAGGTTTAGTCCTCAGATAGTTATGATATAAATCGATGATCAAGTTAAATATAGTGCCAATGATCGGTTTTGATTAAATAAATGTTCGCCTTAAGTTACTCAGCCTTCTGTCTTTAGAAGAATAACATTATTTGCACGTATCACCTTATTACGCTCCGCGAAGTTGTGCGCTATAAAAGCTCAAAGACACTTTATACCTTATTGGACCCTTGTGATGGCTTCTGGGAGTGTTGCAACTTTCATACCTTTTGGGGGATGTCTATTTGTAATATGTTCAATTATGTCAAATCAAACAATTGGAAGAGAAGACAGGGAACTTGAATCGTCTTCTCTTTAGTAACTGTGGCCATGTTCCTGAGACACTAGGAGAGCTAAATCAAGAGGGAGAATAACCCTTTGCTTCCAATAAGTCAAGGTCATCTGTTAGCTTCAGGATGGGAGACGGTCTGGGCCTTTCTGGAAAAATAAGGTGGACACATGTTATGTAGGTGCTTTCTGGGAATTCATGAGGAAGGTCTGTAGCATTGGAGATAGCCAATGAGCAAAGCTCTAACTTACCTATTGACAGAAAGCATATTTGAGGATGTTAGTACAATTGATCTCATATTTTCTGACTTTTGTAGGATGACATGTTTTGAATCAATATCTATCACCCAGTTGATAGGAGAATAAAGCAGACTCCAAGCATAGCAGTTCCTCCATGGCGATCAGCAGCTGACAGTGGCCATGTGATTGATACAGTGGCAGATAATGCTGAGGAACAACCCCTTGACTGACCACAGAACAGATGGAAGGGTGTTACTCTAATCTTAATCAGAGGTACGTGGAAAACATCTGCAGAACATAAATATGGTACAACCTACCCCTTCTTAGACTCCATTTCTCATTGAGGTAAATCCTAGATTTAGAACCATCTGGGACCTTGAAGAGTTGCAACTGAGATTGAACACATCATTGTTTGATTGACAGCCTACATGGTTAACATTGTTTGGGAACTGTTTACTGTAGAATTCTGCAGAAACCACAGACTTTGTCATAGAATTGTACCCAGATGTGTACACAGGGGTGCAGAGCACTTCATTGCGTTACTTTGCTTTGGGTAGGCATTACATGGGTGGTGCTTGGGTATTCCCATGTATCCACTTATACATTTTGATGCAAACCCAGATTTACAAATACTTTCAAACCAGGGTTTGTGCCCAAATGGGAGACATATATTTATTTCTTGTTGGTATTTCCTCTTTGGGCTGATGTTATGCAGGAAGGTTTCCCTTCCTACACAAAAACTATTGTGCAAGGGTGCCTGTGTTGGTGCTAGGCAACCCACAGTGTGCAAGCACAATGGGAGAGCAGAAATACTCCATATCTTTGTAATGGAGCATTTCTTCTCTCTCCCTTTCACGCAACGTTTGCAGCAAGTACCCTAGCTGTGCCGCATTGCATGAAATATTATTAAATGTGTCCCAACTGTCTTTGATGTTAAGACTCAACTAGCACTATAGGCACTTAAAAATGGAATTCATACTAATACAGGATTTTTTACATACCATAAATACAAAATACAAAGTCATGTTGATAATAAATTCAACAAAATCGATATTCACAAAATTACTTGCTAAGGGAGTTTTTGTGCCCATATAGAATTTGGGAGCCCTTTCGAGTGCTTTTATCAAAGAACAGCAAGCCTAACATTAGCCTAAGAGAAATTCCACATTTACTGTCTCACTATAAATGAGACCAGTGTCGCTTTGCTCATTTATAGGGACCTGGAGAAACAATTCTTATTTCAAATGTGTGATCTTATTGGATGATGGAAGAGGAGAACCCTAAGTGATTGAATCACTGCAACTTCGTCAGTTCTGACCAGCTCAGCTGGCCCTGCATGCTTGTGTTGTGCAGGAGACTGACTGATACTGTATCCAAAACTGTTTATACGACTTCTGCACAAGATTCCTGAGTTTAAGTGAATAGGAATAGATATGTCTTCGGCTTCTGATATTTATGGGGATATGCCAAGATTGCCACTATATTAGAGATTGTTTGTCATTGGCTGAGATGTGATAGAGAAGCTCAAGGTGAAAAGGATTAAAAGGGGGGGAGGGGGTGACACAGTTGTGTTGAAAGAAATAATTAGCATAATTATTCAAGAACAATATTTTGATATTCTTTACTACATCAAATGATTGCTACTCAGCCAAATCAGAGATATTTTCGTGTTTTGAGGGTCACCAAATTTCAAACGTCATTTTGAGAATATAATGCTCTGAACTTTACAGAGTCAGATGAAACTTAGAGGTTGAATGCCATGTAACGGAGAAAGAAGCCCTGAGACACTCTGCAATTAACATAATTTGCAAAGAAGAATCCTTTGAACTGCAACATTTGTATTGTGTGGTGAAGCTCTAAAGAACAGGTGCAACACTGCCATGGTAAAATTGCAGACAAAAGGGTTGATTAATAATCTTTGTACCCTCTATAAGCTTAAAAATAAAGGATTTAATAAACTAGAAGGAACATTGAGAAGATGTGCGTGCGATGATAATATCCTGAGTCACCATTACAATACGGTCTCCTTTTGAAACATGGACGATGCTTTCAGACTATTTTTGGACCATGAACTAACAGATAAAAAGGACATCGTTTTCACATAGCGACTTGGATGCTGAAGTAAAAACGTAGGGACTAAGAGTATCCAGTCTCCCGATTCTAACTAGCTTGAAGGGGGAAGACAATTGTGTTAACAAGTAGTGAGCAAGTACTTCACGTGTAGCGAACAACAGCAGTCAACAACTGAAAACACCATGTGAAAAAACGAAGGGTTTCCAAACTAGGTAAGACTAGGTAAGAAGAATTATGCCCTCCATTACCTATCTCATATTGCTCACTAGCCTGTCAATTGACATGACTGAAAGGCTATCTTATACGACTATATCTACCAAACAACAGAGATGGAAAGAGAATGATCTTCTATAGTCACAGCTCTTAGTCTTTCTATTGTGTCTAGAGCAGGCCAGTTCTAAGAAGGCAAAGGCACTTTGAACATGCAGCATTTTCCTATGGTTGCCCCTGCGTCCCCACCGCTACTTATGGAAAACAAACGATGCACTTCCATGTGGGGTCTGAGCTCACTCAAGTTAAAACATGTTGAAAGAATACAACGCTGGTCTGTGGTCACTTTCCCATCCAGTACACGGCTTCACAATTGATATATATGCCTCACAAGCCAAACATCCAAACTTTCAAAAGTACAGGTGATAGGGTTCTTGTCAAAATAATGTATCTTTTATTTAGCTTAAGGATAATCTCTGTGGTGTGTATATGTTGTGGCACTAAGTTTGTAAATTTTCAACTGGGTGCATTGAGATTGGAGTAGTCTTGAAGCAGCATTATTATGGGCCCTTAAATCTAGGCAAAAGTTATCATTTGGAGTTTTGTTTTCAGAAAGAATGGATGTTAATCCTTTGAAGGATACTGCAAGAACTTGATACTGCTAGGTAAGTTAGTAGGTTATAGCTGTTATCACTGGAGAGAAGAGACACCAACCCTGCAATCGTTGAAACTGAATCTACGGTTGACATTCGTGGGCATAAAATAGGTCTACCAGGGTCATGCAAAAACAGCCTATTTACTTCCTATTGGTCTCAGCAGTCCGCCAAAACGGCTGGACAGTACAGCAGATAGTGACAGCAGATTTTAAATCAGGGAAGCAGGAGTCTGGTAGGAGCATTTACCAATAATATTAGTAAGGTAATCCATCTGAATGGTGAAAATGAGAAAAGTACACCCCACTCTTGTGACAGCCAAGTGGTGGCCAAACAAAACATTTTTGGAAGCAATTCCAAGTTAACACTTACAGACTACTACCCTACAAGACACAAGCACACACACACAAAAATACCCACCATACCAGCCCCTCCCAGAGACCTATTTTCAAGGAGTGGAATGGCACAGTCAATGAAGAAGAATGATGAATGTTTTTTTCCAGTCTAGTATACCTTAGCCTGTTACGAATCAATTAGTTTTCATGAAATAGCTTAATGGAAGGTTGTAGTATCAAGGGAAAGGGATAGACACAATGAAGCTCTTATACTCCTAAATGTAAAAGAGCGCAGTACAACAAACTAATTTTGCATTATAAGAGAAACTTTCAATGACCGACTTTGGATTAACATATACATGGCTATTGGTGGAAAGTTTGTCCTAAACCACTGAAGCCCTACAGAGACAGGTTGTGTGATCTTCCTACAGAGCATATAAAAAGTAGAGGATACCAATATGAGTGAGCAACCACCTCCTTACAAGTGCTTGGGGACATGAGTTCCCGTCAGGAACTTTCTTGTGATCACACACTGCATTCTGGGAGATGTATTCTTGCAGTGCGTCTATTTCACGAATTAGACTAATACCTGAAAACATTGATTTGTAGGTGAAAAGTTCAGGACTTGAGACAGTGTTTGTAATCACCTGGAGTGAGGAGGTCACCCTAAGCATGAGACAGTGGCATTAAAAAGCCATTATTTATATGATTTGCTTGTTTTAGTTTTAATGTAATTTATGGTGTGACCAGGAGTGAGGTGGTCACCCTAAGCATGAAATAGGAACATCAAAAAGTCATTATTTACATAATGCACGTGTTTTAATTATAACAAAGCTGCAAATCATTGTAACCTCTTTTTAATTCCCTGGCCGCTGGGAATATGCTAATTTGCAAATTTAGGCCTGATGCCGGGAACCTAAACCACTGAAATCTATGCCCAAAAGTCATTGTTTCTTTTTACAAGTGGAGAGTTGGGATCCAATAATCTTATTACCTTATATTATAGCTGCCTGTGTTGCAGGGATGATTGTTTTTGTGCAGGAAGGGGCACATTTCTGCAAAAAAAAATCCCAAGAGGAGTTTTCCTCTTTCTATGTGTGCAGCAAAATGCAGCACACATGGAATGAGGAAAAAATGCAGAGAAATAAAGATATTTCTTCCGGCTGCGTCACTTCTATGCCACCCTGGGGGGGGTGGGGGTTGGAAATCATAAGGTTTTGACGCATTCCCAGATTTACAAAACCTTGTAAATCTGGAAATGCATCAAAACCATGGGTGTTGTGTGGGAATACCCAAGCAACACCCATGAAAACGCCTCCCCGATGCAAAGAACGGCAACGTAGTGACTTGCACTGCATTGCCTTACTCCATATCTACAAATGCCTTTGTGTGGCCTTATAGCTATTGGTCAGCACCCTACGCCGCCAATGCATCTGAAAAAGTGATGCATCGGCAGCGCAGGCCACTTGTAAATTGGGCCCTAGTTTGGACTCTGTGCACAACAAAAATGAATGGTCTCTCCCAACAAGGAAAGACAACGTGCCTATTCTTTCCAATACTGATGCTGTGTTTAGAGATGTGCATGCCTGCCAACGCAGAAGTGAACCAACTCAAGACCGTGGGGTGGTAATGGCCAGATTCCACACTTGTTGCCTACTTGCCACAGGACAAAGTACTGCACCAAACTGAAGACCACATACTTTTTTTAAATAAATCTCTTGAAACATCACGTGTAATGCAATATATTTCATCCAATTAGCTTTACATTGAACCGTTATAAATGGAGCCAACTATGTACTGCATTTCGACCCAAAATTAACTTTGTCAAATTAAATGACATTTCCATTGAAGAGTTTAGAGCTGGGAATGTTTCACTGGTCTCCAAGAACCGGACCTCAACACATTTTTGACTGGCGAAGCTTAATGTCCTTATTGGTAAGTTAAAGCAGTGCTTGCTACAAATAACTTTTACCATTACATTATCAAAACAAGATTCAGGAGGTGATAATGTATTACAAAACGGTCTGTGCTTATTTGTTGTGTGGTATTGTTTTGTGTTGGTTAAGTATTCTGTTTCTTAAGCTGCTGAATGTTTGTGCTGTATGGTTGAAATATAATTTTGTTGGGCTCCACTACAATTATGTTGTGTTTAGTTTTGATTGATTGTTGTGATCTGCTGTGCATATCTGAATTGTGTTATAATTGTGTATGCTATTGTATTGGTATTATTCGGTTGTGAATTGCATGTCAACAAATGCTTCTCATTCCCAGCCACAAGCAGTCCATTCCCTGAAAGTTGCAAGGACATTCAATTATTTACCACTGTCTATAGTGGTAAAATAGCACTGCTTCAGCTCTTCAACTACTTAAGACACCAGTTAGTTTAAAATGGTGGCAGATATTGTGTGTTTGCTTGTTGCCCTAAGTACTCATTTTATGTGAGATATGCCTCCGAGTCATATACTTTATACATTGTATGGACTTTCCAAGAGGAAAGAGAGACTAGCCCTACACTACATACCCAGATGAACCTGAAGAGACCATTAGGACAACATTCGATATAAACAATGTATTTTATTATTGTCAATAACAGTAATAAAAACTTCAAAGACATGCATTACCTATTAAATATCTGACATTACTGTAGTCCAAGAACACAGGATCGAACTGTGATAGCGGATGTAAGACACAATATGGATGATTTAATTGCATGTCACTGTCAAAGGGTGCCTGGTTTCAAATAAGTGTGCTTATTATGATTATAAATTAATAGAGCTAAATTTTGATATATTGGCTTTAATTCACTTTTCAGTCTTGCACCACTGTAATTGTTTTACCCTGATGTGTGTTACGATATTTGTATTTGTTAAAGAACAATATTTCACATACTACTTGCATTTATCGTCCACCCGGAACTTACACCTGCCTGGGTGCCACACAGTCCTCGCTTTAAATGGCCACTTTAAGCCGATTTTTAAAAAAATATACAGAAACTTTCTGGTCACTGGATGCATCACAGGTTTTAATGCAATTTTCATCCACAGTTGCATGTTATTCCCTTTGCAGAATTAACCCATGCAGCTTAGAGTGCTGACATACCACAGCATCTTTTATAGTCACTACCCACATCAGAAAAAAATCCGGGGATGATTAACATGCAGCGTTTTATTCTAACTGCTAGAAGGATTTCTTACAATACATCATCCCTTCTTCTCCAAACATCATTTAAGAATTGTTTGCAGCACTCCACATGGAGAAATCACGTTCTTCACACTGGGTATTAATTACATATTTTTAGTGATGCCCATGGAGATAGAGTGGTAGGGTGACTACTTGTTTCACTGTGAAATTAACACGGTAGGTGATAGCTCCCCACTGCCCCTGTGCTGCTATGACCATCACTGCCCTGTCCAGGGCCTGCTTGCTTGTATTTACTCTTTTGCTCTCAGTTGCTGTAAGGCTGTTGAAATCACACACTAACATTTATGATGAGAAACCCTTTCCAGAGTTCCGATTGAGGCTCCTTACAAGCCTCACACAGGACTCTATTTCTCAAATCACCTTGCTTTGAAGACCCTCTAGGGGTGGTAAGGGTACATCCTGGCATGTGACATGCATGCATCCAGGCACACTCTCGCACTCACGCCCGCTCACACTCAGCTGAATCGGTCTCCCGAAGGAGGGAAATGCAAAGAGAGAGGGGTCGACAAAAAGGATAAACTGAAGAGAAAGAGAAAATTTTAAATGAACAGGTGACCATAAAAACAAAACAAAGTGCATGAGTGGCAATAGAAAAGGAACCCGAGTATAAGGAGTGGGTTTGAAGGAAGAATGAGGTAGATTTAAATGAAAAGTGTGTGCAAATGCTCTGTTCTTTAATGATTGTAATCCTCCTATAACTGTATTCTACAAACAACAACAGTTTGAACATGTAAGTTTGCCAAACAATGTAAAATTATTTCAAACCACTAAAATCAGCTCGAGGGAATAAATAATTTTGCAAGTCCGAATTATTATTCAGTTAATGTATTCTAAACTTCCTCAACTTTACTCACTTCCTCAGTTTTCTTATAATATAGACCCACTCAGTGTCTTCCTGATTCGCTTTAAGATGCGTAGCCGAAAGCAGGAACACACAGCCAAAGAACCAGGCGATGCTAAAGATATGGGCTTGAACACAAACCGGCAGTAAAAAAGAAATCCATGCCTGTGTATATCCATAAGAATGTGATAAAGCCAGCACTGCCAGTGTGCAAAGATGTGGCAATACAGGGCACCAAGAGGAAAGCCAGGCTTAAATGTGGTTGGATTGCCCTGTAAATTACTGCTGCCTGCATAAGACTGCCTTTGGCTGCTTGGCCCTGATCGTGGCCTATACCTACCTACAACACACTGGACAACATCTGAACTGCCCTAAACCTACCCCAGTTGAGAAAGAAACTGAGGCTCTCTTCAAAGAGCATCACATAGAAACACCATATTAATAACCCTTCTACCTCCAGAACATTATCAGCTACTCTCCTTCAACCAGTACAGCGCTCTGCTGCTCCTGTCTCGGTTCACGCTACACAAATATAAAGAAAAAGACATATCTACATCTGGCACAAGTTAAGATCTGTTTTGCTTTTCTGGAACTATAAACTCAGGAACTACAAATGACAATCCTTTTTTCCTAACTAAATTTTTGTCTAGGTGGCTGATAGCAGCGAAGGGTGTCCCACAAGCAGGCAGGTTTTATATATTTCAAAACAAGACTATAGCTTATCACTGTACCGCTGCAAATATTTTTGAGTTATTTCCGGTTAGTTTTTCCAGGGAGCACTACCAAGAATGATAAGGGACCAGAGACGTTTTAAGGAGTAGGCAAAGTGGGCAACTGCCCAAAGCCCCCGCTTTCCAAGGCTCACACCCCAGGGAAAATGAACACCTCCTCTAGCACTCTAGTGTGTGTTTCTGTCTTAACCTTGAACATACAATTCAATATTGTTAGGCAACCTGGCGCTTAAATAATAAAAGTAATAAAAATTCAAAGTTGTTCCTAACAGTGGGCCCCAAAATCCTTAAGAAGACACTGCATGGGACTCACTTGTATTCCATATCTAGAATTCCCCAATGCTCTTCCAGCCACGTGAACTTGCTTTGGTCTTCTCTGGGTTCATTGCAGCTTACTGTCGCCTAATGTTGAATACACCAGCTTCCAAGTTAATCGCCAGCTTCCCTATCTGATATCATGCCCCATTTGAAGTGACCTTCAAATTATATCTTCCTAACTCAGACTATGGGCTAACCACCTGGTGTAGGCATCCACATGTAAGAAAGGTCTGAATTCTAACAGGACATATTTGACCTTTCTCCTCCTAAGCTCAATAGAATGAGTGTCATGAGGTTTGGCTATAATAAAAGCTAGAAATCAAGCTCTACGATAGCACTGATGTTGCACTGCATAATGATCCTTAATGTTATGTTATCAGTGAATCACAAACCTTGCAAGGTTCGCTAATCACAAGAGACATTCTGGGCTTTACTTTTACCAGCAAATTGATGTAAGTTTGAAAGCACAGACTAAAGGGTGGCAAGAAGACAGTAATAGAAATAGTCTGAAGTCTCTAGAGGCGAGTAATCTCTTTTCTTTTATGGCTACATAATTCTTTTCATTGGCCACAATGGATTTTAGACCCATGAGAGAGTACCACCCTAGGAGCATCTTACCACGGTATCAAGGTCAAAGTACAGATCTATACATGTATCATGACTAACATTGATGCCAAAATATTTACATGGCATATTTAATAACGTTAATTGTACACGTCCCCTGCTGATTTTTCAGGGGTACATATCATGGTAATGATATGCGTGTAGGTTAATATTTATGGGGTCAATAATGCAGAGTCCCCAGGTATGTCATAGTAGACGCAACTATTTTTTATCAATTATCCTCTTTAACAAAATACAACCAAATGTGACAGGAGGAAGGCCAATGTAAACTAACACCAAGAAAGTGAATAAAAACAAGCAAGAAACCACAAACTAAAGTTCATACAAAAAGGGATAGTTTAGACACCTTTCAACTCTATAAATTTCGTAGTCTAAAGAAATCATAGCACAGTATGCAATCGTAGTATAAAATTAATTGTTAGTTGAATAAATGATAGCAAGACGGTCAATTGTTATTTTCTTCCTGAATGCCTCCTTTTAAATATTTAAATAGTGCTGCAACACTTCTTTTCATTCATGTCTTTTAAAAAAAACGCTCCAAATTGGGCTAGTTTGACATTTTATTTATGAAAAATGTAAGGTGTGCGATCACAATCATCTAAGGGTTCTTATTAAATTGGAATAGTTACTTCACCCATATTTGTTGCACTTCTATTAGTGCTATATTGCTTACATATTGCTACTGAATCATATTAGTGACTTACATATAGTTCGTTGGCTACTATTAAAGTGAAACTATTGATATCCCGGTTACTTGAGTCAGCTATGTCCTAGTGATTTTCTACTCAACGGTATATAGTACATACATTAATTCAAATTCCTCCCTTTGATATTCCTAACAAGATTAGTGGGCTATCTCCTAGGACTAATGGTATGTTTTGTACTCTTATTTAATATAGCCTTAGAACCCGCCGTAGCGGGTTCTACCGGCTATTAAAGGCCCGCTCCCCACATTAAATGCCCGAGCCGAAGGCGAGGGCATTTAACAAGGGAGAGGGACTTTAATAGCCGGTAGAGCCCGCTACGGCGGGTTCTAAGGCTATTAGAACATTCTGCCACTCAGGCAGAAAAAAAAATGTTCACGGAGCCCGAGGGGATTAAAATCCCCTCGGGCTCCGTGAGGCTTTGTTCACAGCTGTTGCTGTGAACAAAGCGAACATTAGAATGTTGGCGCTGCGGGCTTTTACCGGCCTGTAAAAGCCCGCAGCACTCCATTGTTTTCAATGGAGCTACCAACATTCCAATGTTCTAATATATATTGCTGTCCCCAATTTTGTGTCCTAGGACAATTCCCCGCAAAGTCACACATTTCCTCAGTTATAAAATGTATAAGGACCTCCAAGCGCAACAGTGAATTTCAAACATTAGGGAAATACTAGACATAAAATATTACGTAAAATTAGATAAATAGAATATTCCACCCATGGCACATGTGAATTGATAGTAGGTAACATCATTGGTAATATGCCACATCTGCTTACCTTCTTTCTGGCTGCCTGCAGCACTTTGTTGTTGTAGCAAACTCTGACTGTACAATGTGGGCAGTGCCGCCGCCGCGTACTGCTGAATTCCTGAGTATGCCTGGGTGAGGGCATCCATTGTGCCAGTGGAGCCATTCGTTAAACCGGTGGCGCCAAGTCCCCCGTTGAGTGCCGCCATACCTGAGAGCATTTGAGCAACTTTACAAAAAACCCAACAATAGAGAAAAGAAATTGCACTTATTCGTTAGTGCTTTCCAAAATAAGTTGGCAGTATTTTTTTTGTTTTTTGTTTTTTACACCGACAATGACTGCAGTGCATGCAAATTCTGCACTCCACCAGACTGAAATTGGAACACGAAGCACACAGGTTCATCACATTAAAGCACAACGGCGTACAACGATATCTGACCACATGCACAAACTGTGGCAAAGGCCAAGTCTTCTGTGGGTTCTAAGTCCCTAATCTTTTGCCTACATTTTAACCAAAGACATCAGGGACTAGACAACACAAACTTGCATTAAACATCGTAAAAGATGTCAGAGACTACAAGGTATGAAAACTACAAGATACATCTTTGACCACTCCTAGGAGAACAGAACACACCCTAGAAATATACAGTAAACTTATATTCTGCCTAGATCTAGTTCATCTTGAGGGAGAAAGTCCCTGTTGATGAGAAAAGTCTATAATGGATAGCCACCATAATACAAATATATTCCAGATCACAAATGCACATACACAATGAACAAGCTAAATGCAGCCAAAACCTCAGGCAGTAATGAAATGTAACACATATGCCAAATACAGTCAATTACGAAATGAGGCTACACACTTTACAGTGAGTACTGAATGCAAGATACTATCTCACACACTAACTGGAATGTGTTCCACAAAAGGCACAAAATGTATAAATAGCATAAGAACTGATAATTATGGCCGACGTGTAGGACCATTTTGTTAATAAGTGATGTTAAACAACACCATAAACAACTGAAATGATCTGAATAAACACAACTATGAAAACTGCCAACAGAAAAAAACTTAAATAAGATGGACTATTTGTAAAAGGCTACACAAGCAGTTCCAAATTTCTACTTCTTGAGTGATGGACAAAATCTGTGCCACAAAAATACCAGAACCACTGAAAAGAACAAACACCGGAGACAAGGAAGGTACACATTATCGGTTACGATAAGGTGATATGACCAATTTCGTAAGATGGTTTCTGAGAGGTTGTAGCACGAGCCCATTGTGGTGGATCGCCATTTGTATTTCCAATGCCAGACATAGTCTGTGAAAGCACTAACGATGATCAATGACAAGTATATAACAGGGAAATTCAGTGCCTTCTCTGTATGCAATTTTATAACTTTGTTTCAACATCTGAAATATGTGGTGCTCATTCTGAATCTAAAAGAAGGCCTAATGCTCAGCAGCCCACGCCCCAAACAAGGCTGGAAAATGTTGTGCATAGATGATATTTCTTTTCCTATTTTAATGCATCTACAACACCATCAGTGTACGTAAATGATCAGCTTTTTACAGAAATTGGGTCTCAACAGTGTTGTTTTATCTAAAATTCTGAGTATTTTACACATTATGCTTTATGTTTTAGAATGACAGAAATACCATTCTGCCTTGAAAGACAATCTGGGTATTTTACTATGTTTATCTCAAAACATGCCACATATAAACTTACTTTGTCATGCAACGTAAATGCCTTCAATTCTTATTTCTAAGATACACAAATGGACATCTACCATAAATTAAATGTTTACATATCTGAAAATTAAAGGAAGGGTTTACCAGGTATTATGAGCCTATATTGTGTTAAGGGTTGTTTATGAATTAATATCAACAGTTCAAAGAGCATGAGGTTTGTAAATGTAACTAAAAACAACAAGATGCATTTTTTGTACTTGGTAATGTCTATGTAGCATGTAAAACTGTGTTTCTAAACTTCCAGTTGTTTGAAATCCATTGTTTATGGTATTAACATAATTCCCATTAATTGCAAAAATAATCATCATTATGATACCATTTTTTATGAATTAAGGGTTTTGGATGTACTTGCACAATAACAATTGCCAAGCTGGCATTAGTGCCCTGGACTCTTTATATCTATGATGTCAATACGTTAATGTGACTTAATTTCATCATTTGAAATATGTCATCTGAAAGAAATCAACAACACAGATGGATGAATATAGGGCGTATGTACTGGGGATAATTAAGGATTATATTTTAATGTAGGTAAACGCTGCAAACAAAAGGAAGCCAGTACTCACTAGATAGATGGCCTTGTAGATGATAAAAGTTTACAATTTAAATCCTGCTATGAACAAAGCCAAAACATATTCAAGATGTGCCAGACCTTTAAGAATAGACTCTGTCCGTCTCAAAGTTGTTTGGATGTTCTTTGTTTATTTTTTTATGTTAAGGTTTAGTGGACTGGTTTAGGGTGTGGCGAAGAACTTTCTGTCCACCATCCTGCCTTTACTCTGCCTGTCAAATTTAGACTTCACTGCCAGCTCTGCTGTGAACTGCACGGGTCTGCATGAACTGCTGTCATGATGGTTCATACAAAGCCTTGTAAAGGTTTAGTCTGCATCCGTCATTGGTGGAAAATGCTTACACTAAACTTTTAAATTTTTTAATTTTTCAAAACCAACCCCCAAAACAGGAATAAATTTATGAAAAAGTAAAAATGAATGGCCCCAACACAAGGAGAGTTTTCTTCCATATTTTGTGTGTGTGTGTCTTTTTTAGGTTTACTGTCCCTCACTGCTAGTATATTCCAGGTGGTGACGGAAAGTTAAAAAAAAAAAAGCCATTTGACTGGCCACTCTAAATTGAACGGAAGGTTGTATTGCTGACCTCTTATGGCCCGTATTCTCTCGGGCTATCAGAGGAAGGTGTATGCCAGTAGTCTGCCAGACTTAAGATTGGGCAATGGGACCAAGAGATTGGTGGACAGGGTACTCTGTCAGTGTTGTGACAGAGTACTCTGTTTGCCAAACTCTAACTCGGGCCCTAAGTCCTAAACAGCATCAAACATAATGCAGACGTTATCGCTCTACCCCCCAATTTTACTAGTACCTAGTGTTCTTTGTTGTCACCATAAAGCCAAATGATAGAGTAATTGTTAAAACCATCTGGATTGACAGAACTGGTTAGAATGACCCCTGGTCATCTTTGCTATGTGAAACATATGACATTGGGACATTTTGTGAACAGGTAAGAGGGATACACAGATAAGCATAGAGTAAGATTGTATCATGTAGTAAAAGCATATAAGAATGTTATTGGTGCAAAATGTAGCGGAACTCTATTTAACTGTGATGCGTGAAGGTAACGTACACTTAGATGTACACTAACAAATTGTGACTTGCTTAAAGTGTACCTTGTAACATACATTCAAACTTTAGGAATACTTGATTGGTGCAAGGTACAGCCCCATGTCGTCTAGTTTTGAGGTTTGCCAGTCAGCATGGAAGGAGAAGGCAACTGGGGTATCCCTTTACAGTGGCAAATTAATGGTTCTGTGGTAATAATTGAGAAGCGATCCACCACAGTAAAAAAATACTCACTGTTTACGGTACCTGCTAGTGCATTAATATTGTTCAATCCAACGGTAGCCCCAGCCAATCCCTGTAGAGTTCCCAGTGAGGTCAAGGAATTCATTGCCGCCCCAGCATTGGAGTTTGCAGATGATCCAGGTACTATGCATTGAGGAGTAAACAGAAAAGCAAAGTTAATAAAATGAGTGAGGAGATTCACTTGGAGTGAGCAGATAATCTGTTGATCATATTGCAAATGAGTGCAATCATTATCTAAGTGACCACAAACCAGCTTCATAATAAAAAAAAGACGATGTAAAAAATCATGACTTTTAACAATGTATCTAAATATACAACAATTTCAGCCCAATATAGATGCATACTATTTAAGGTTAAATATTGTAATCACTTGCCACTGCCCATTGGGTTGCAAGGGGTGATTAAGCAGGCTAACCATGTCTGAACGGGATGATCAGGTTTTGATTTATGGCACATCATGTTATTGTGCCAAAGCATGCCCACTGATGAACTTACAACTCTTGCTTCAGTACTTGCCCAACCACATTAAATCAGAGGGATGCCATTCAAGAGAGAATGCCACAGAGACACCATAGTCGTTCTTAAAAGTGCCTTTTGGCAATACACTTTAAACTGGTCTGCCCACTTGATATTTTTCCAGGCCACCTATTCTACTTTACAATATGAACTTGTGCCATTTGTGGGTACCAGGACATGGACAATGTGACACTAGAATGCGGGTTTTCACCTGAATCTAGACACTAGTCTCTTTAAGGACAAACCTCCATTACCTGGGCTTTTATAAATAAACCTGGCTTTTTTATTGCCACAGCAACTATGGTTTTATCCTGTCTTAATCCCATTCTCTGTTTTTTGTCTGATGGTCACTAGTTCTAATTGGTGCTTAAAATGTACTGTGTTGCAAACTGTTTTTTAATTTATTTTTCTTTAATTTCAATTGATTCTTGCAATGAATTGTGCCATAAAGTGTATTTGTTTTTCTTTAAGAGCCTGCACTGTGCTGTAGCCTTTCCGTATAAGTGAATGAAGATTATTTGCAGCAATGAATAACCACCTTGATTTCAAACCTCTTGTCTCTGGGTGTCAGGCCCCTAACTAAAGACCGAAAAACATACATTAATTAAGTGGTGAAGGGGCTGAGCAAGCAACGCATCTTTTGTGCTCTCAGAAGAGAAATGCATTGGGCAATTCAAGGCAAGTGTTCACAATCCAAGCCCACCTCTCGGAGGGCTTTAAAGATTTTATTGTGGACCTGCAACGAAATGTGGCCTCCTTCCATAACGTTGGTCTTGGGAAACGATTAGGTCAAAAAGAGATATATGGAAAATTGAGGTGACAGAAAAAGAGAAATTCTTGAATAGTCTGTGACGGGCGACCCCTTTGAAAGAAGCAGAAATGGTAAGGAAGAGAACTGAGCTTCTTGAAGCACGTGGAGAGGAAGAGGTGTAATCAGAGGTAGTGTATAGAGACTATAAATAGGAAGAGTGTGGAAGTGAGAACAAAAGACATGGGGAATGTAAGGAGAAAAGAAAGAAGAAGGGATTGTGAAAAGGGAGGAAGAGATCCCATTTTAAATGGTGGTTGAAGGTGTGTGTATGCCAATCGTGCCAGCTGACAGTCTGTCTCCAGGTAACCAGTTGTGGGAAATGTGTACCAGTGAAGTATGATATGAAGGCACATCCAGAGAAGTAAGCAAGGACGTCCCTGGGGGCCATGAACATACCATGCTACCAACAGAACTCAATTTAGAGACTGATGGAGATCCACAAAGCTTCTGATGGAAAATAACCAAAGTAGAAAACACGAAGGAAGTGCCCGCACTGATGGAACATGTGAATATTCCCAGCTTGTTTATAATGTATGCATTTATGTAAAGAAGATGCATTGTAATCGGTTACCCTACAGCATACGCCAGGTCTTATGTCAAATTAGACCATCACCCATTGCACTTATATGTAACTGGGAAAAATAGCAAAAAACGGGTCAGGGCCACTCTCTGATGTGTATCTCTAAAGTGCCTCTGTGATCCTTCTGACGCTTAAGCTATAGTTTTGAAATGTGCGTATAGCGTTTACCGTTTAATAAAAATACGTGGTATAAGTTGCCCTTTTTATACAGAGAATGTTTTTGAGAGCAGAATGGTATTTTATCTCTAAACTAAACTCTGCCTCTTCCTATAATTCTCATCTGATAAGACTCTTTTCTACTCCGGCTCACAGGTTATCTTTGGAAGAGAATCCCAAATACCAAAAAAAGGGTGAGAGAGAGAGAAATAGAAAATGGCACCACCAGGAACTGGAAATATGAGAAAGTGAAGCTAGTGCTTGTGGGATTTTTTTTTCTCAAAAGGAAAAAATGCACAAAGGGCTGAAAATATATGCAACACATTCGACCGTACACACGTGTACACTGTATTTTTTCTCTCTCCCCCACTGCTCCCCATTTCCTAGAGAAGGCATAGGGAAGATATGAAAGTAAAAATAAAAGAGAGAAACTAGTGGAATCTATTCATGTTTAATACAACAATAGAACTATATTGGAACAAACGAGTGTTTTTCAGGCAAGGAGACATAGTAGTGCCCCGAAGGAGACAATGCATCATGTAACAGACAAGTGAGGTAGACCCTTCTCAGTTGGGAAGTGGTGCAATCCCTGGGGAAGAATAGAGGAGAGGGTGTGAAGCTATGGTAGAAGCATTTATTTAACGCTAATGCCCATGTGGACCATGGCATGGAGGATAAGTGAGGATAGTGAAAAAAAGGGCCGGGTGTAAACTCTCAGTGCCCCCTCACACATTACCCTTTGTGGAGAAGTCTGACAGAAGGTTAACAATTGCTTACTGAGCACTAGGAGCTTCTATATTGTTTTCAACTTCTTCTAGAGTGAATGGTATGTCTGAAGAAAAATCTTTTAAACTCTCAAGTAGGCACTTGACGAAAACCTGACGAAAACATGTGCTAACCTCTAGACACTCTGACAAAATGGAGCCTTTGGTTGTGTTAACTTAGAATAAAACGTCTGCACTTTGAGTTTGCTTTTTATTTCATCTGTGGAGTTATCATTTCTCTAGCAAACAAGTCTAAGGCCGTGAATGATTGAGATGTTGTGTTCCTTTGTATTCTGGTGGCCCTCTAAATTGAAACAACCCTTCTTCAGCACTAAATTGAATGCAAGGGGAGTAAATGGAAAATCTTCCAGCCTTTGCTGCCATTCACATCAAGCACCTGACATCTCTCACCCATGTCGGCAAATCCTTTCAGTCCCTGCTGCTGCTTGGTTTAATCACAAAGGAAGTGAGACCCGTGCCTTACACTTGATGTAAGGTAATGTTTTCAGTTTTATCCATCACAAACATCTAATGGATAACTGCAGATTGTATGCATGGACTTTTCTCTAGTATCAGACCTGCCAACATGCACCGTCCGACAGTGTGTCACACAATATCCTCTCTGCTACTGCTAAAACGATCTTCACACAGTGGGAGATAATATGAGCTGGAAACCCCTGTTCAGTGTGGGCTTCGAGCTCATGTTTGAGCTGGGCACTGCTTATGACCACGGTGGTCTTCACAAACTCCCATGATTTTAGCAGCAGCCTTTTTTTTTTAAAGAGGGGGGGGCGAGGTCTGTTCTTGGCACAAAGCCATGATCCCACTCCCTCATGCCTCATTCATAAAAGCAATAGGCTTATGATTCCACCCCTACACGGACCCCGCCCCTAAAGCTCCCACCTCCTCTCACGCTGTGATGTTTATCTGAAAGTTGGCAGGCCTGCTGTATAAATAAAAATAGCAATGCTGAAACACAACAGTGATCAGGGGATGCTGACAGTAGTACTTGATGAGCATTCAGTCGCAAAAGCAATAGCTTCCTGTTGACCTTAGATCTGCAATTCCTTATTTAAAGTCAGACCTAGCCCACAGAAGCTTGTCTTAAAATGTTCAAAACTGCAAGTCAATCACCTTCTCTTTGCGTCCTTTCTAATAATAAACACAAGAAAAGTTGTGCAAAGGATTGGGTGCTAGGCACCACTAAGTTATGATTTCATTAATACTTCAGAAAAGCACATTTGGTTATAATCTGCTATGCTTGTGATGCATTCTGTGCACACTCCCATTGTTCCCTGCTCTGCTCAGCCAGTGTGTGATGTTGTGGAATGTTGGTGAGTGACTGGAGGAACGGGACAGTTAGAGTGGACTGAGCATAGAAGAGAATGCTCCTGGTTAGGTTGCCTTAAGTGACTTGTAACTTAACCTGTAACCTTTTTAAATAAATCTACAACCTCTATCCTACGTGAACTGGTTACCTGACTCCTACTTACCAAGAAGTAATCTTTGATTACAACACATTCTAAAGCACAAACTTCACTGGTTAACAGGCTGGGTATGCCAAACTAACCTAATAGTCTACAACAGTGCACAGGGGTGAAGAATAAGTAATGCTTTCACCAGAAGTGATGCAGTGCAACATCAGAACATGTTGCAAAGCTCTCCACTTCTTCATGGTTTTTACTGATGTACATTTGGAAGACGTCAGCTCCCTGTGCAATCAATGTTTTGGGCATTGCTATACCCCAGAGAACCGCTTTAGAACATTATGGGAGGTATAAACGTCCTGCATCCTCGAAGCGCAGGTAGTCATTTTCTAACTGAAATAGGCTGGTGACTACCATCAAAAACAGAGGCCTGATGTTTGGAGTTCTCTCAGGTATTTCTATCAGTGGTCTAGCTGTCAATCATACACCAGGGGTAATGCCACTGGCACCCCAGGGGATGCTGAGCCTGTGCACCTCAATCAAGAGTAATGAACCCTGTGAACCCTGTAAATAGCAGTTAATCACCACCTCTAAACCATATTGAGACTAACTAATCTGTGAATAAAAGGCTTTCATCTTCCCTATGATACCAACACTGACTTTTCCCTCTCATTGAATGTGGTTTATAGGAGCAACGAACCTACAAAGTGTGTGCTTTTCTTTATGTCTTCAGCAAAAATGTTAAATGTAAATGGATTTTGGGGACTCAAAGTGGGACTCTTTCACCCTTTATGCATCTGTGCTACTGAATACTCAGGGTTCTCAAAAAATAGTCCTCAGGCCAAAACCACAGCAGGGAAATCAAACTCAGAGGCTTGCAATGGCTTCCTTCATCCTAGTGGATTATATGTGAATTGAAGCTGGAAGTTTGAGGAAATACCATGTAGCCTTTCAGAAACAATCATTCAGGTTAAGTGATTGTGTGGCAATGGCTGCAAAAGATATTTCAAGCAACAGCACTGCTGGAACCCTGATAATCAATCTAGTATGCCCTAACATTCATGTTAGAGATCATTGATATATCATGTAAGTTCAGCTCCATTCCCAACATCAGCAGTCTGTAAATCAGGTCTTTTTTTAAGGCAATAATGCCTTGTATAAGGATAGAAGTGTTTGACTATTCAATTTTATGAAAACCACTCTCTATCTAGTTCATTAGATCCCACAGCAAATGCTGTATTCCTTTTATATATAAAACCCCCTACGAAGTACAAGTAGTTTTTAATACTTTTCGACAAAGTCAAGCCTGGATGCTGCTACAATTACTGAGGGCCTTCTCTGAACTCTCTCCATCGGACAAATAAAAGGGCATGATTCCCTGCAGACTGTTTTAGGTGATACCACCATGTTTATCAATAGAGGCCAGGTGAAGGCTGCACTTGTAGGATATTGCTTGTAATTGTGGTTTCCAACTGACCCCTATGGTCTGTACTCTCCATGCTGTTAAAGGTAGTTAGCCTTGTTATGATTAATAGTAAGTGTTCAAAATTGGACTGGCCATGCTTTTTTTTTTTTTTTTTTTATCTACATTCTTTGCACAGTATTGTGTTACTTCTTACCTTGAAAACCACATCAATGTGAGAGAGCCTTTGCGATTGGCCTTGATGGATGATCATACTGTTGACTAGAATGGACTAGAAACTTGAATTGTGGGGAACCCCACGGCCTTTACAACCAAAGAGGAGTATTTTGACTGTCTATTAATATTGTATGTGTTTGGTGATACAGAGTCCTGCAGTGGAAGCTGATCGGAAAAGACTGCTGTGGAAGCAGAAAGAGAGAGGATCAGATGGAGGGCAGTGTGTTTCCCTTACTGCATATCTAGAGTTGGACTCGGATTTGAGCCACAAAGTGATGGATTGCCTGGCCACCAGTGCAGATTTGGTAATTGTGGAAAGAGGCTAAAGAGTTGTCAAGATGTCTAACATCTAATGGCCTGCTGCATATTACTAATGCGGCCATACATTTAAAATTTTACTTTGTAAATTATTGGAAACATAGCCTGCTGTATCTAGCACCTAGAGGACTGAATTGTTGAACTCCTATTACATTAAGGCTGAAGGCCAAGAGGCTCAACACCAGGGGCCATGCAACATGCTTACAAGATGGGCTTTCAGAAGAGATCGGAGATGTTTCCTTTAGGATTTGGTATATTTGGTTTCGAACCACTTGGATGCCAATATCAAACAACTCTTCATATCCTCCATTCAACCATATACCAGCATAGTGCAGATTGCACTCATCTACCCGCCAGTGAGGCCTAGTGCTGAGTACATTAAGTAAGACCTTATATTATTATTTGCTCACTTCTCTGATATTTCTTTGGGTGGTTAAGTTGGGGCTTTTTCTCTTCTCTGACGGATTTTTCTTTGCACGGCCTGATTGCATGCATTAAAGAAAGTACACTTCCTAATCATAAATTCAGGGAAAAAAGGAATACAATATATAGGAAATGGAAAGGCAATAATAACGGCCATGTGTTTTATTTATGTCTTTATATTCCATCTTGTGGTGAGAGGACATTGTTTTTATTTTATGATGCAAAGTTTATGCGTTTTTTTTTTAATCAATACAGTATATAAGTTTCCATAGGCTAGGATGGTTTTCAACATATATTCTTCATGTGCATGTGTTCCTTTTTTTATCCACTATATTTTAATTGTTTTACTTATGCAAATGTAATGATTACTAGTTTTAGTCCTGATTCATTATTTACATATTTTTTCTTTCAATTGCTAATTATGAGATCAGAGGCAGGCAGCCTCATTCACAACCTACATATGAATGTGAGGCTCCAAGTACTGGGCATGTTGGATGGTCTTTAAATATTGTGGGCTCCACCCACCATAAGGGAATAACTGGTAAGAACGCAGAGCAGAAAGCTCTGTGTTTATATGTAAGCCATACTACCCCATATCCTGGAGAAAGGAGGTAAAGGATGTGTTTTGTGCTGGATAATTGCTCAAATTATTGTAATCATAATAATAATGATAATAATAACAACAACAACACTAATAATAACAATAATAATAACAGCATAAGCAAAGATCAGTTATTGGTACCTTAAGAATTTAGTTCAATAATGTCTTAGTGATGGAGCAATCTACTTGCCTTGATGCTATTGTGCAATATCTATTGGACGATCTGACAAATAATTTGCAAGTTTTTAATGGTATATGGCTGCAGGCCATTTAAATTCACGAATTTCCAATAAAATCAGAGTATCGATGGTTCTAGTTGAATTAAGGCCAATGGAACCTCGAATCTAACAATGGTGTTCCCTGCATGGAAATAGTAGACTTTACTTTATTCATCTGACGACATATTATTCAACTTAACATACAAGATTACGAAGTTTTGAAAAAATATCTTGTTTATTATACATATAAGAAACAAACAAGCTAGAGGTGTAGAGAAATTGCCAGATGGGCATTTAAACAATCGCAAAGCAGAGTTGTGTGAGTTGAAAGTTGATTATCTCATAAAACATAAAAAAATCTTTCCAAATGCCAACAGTTCTTGCAGGAAGCAATTTATAGTTATGGGAAAAGAAAAAACCCCAATGCTGTATGGCCCTTGATGTCCCCTCAAAATCACATTAGGCCTGGATGAAATGGTTTTATATTTTTACATAAAAATGAATAGAGTGTGTCCAAATTACCTGTAAACAATCCCGATCCTTGAGAATTACAATACCCTGCAATAGAAATAATCTTTACTGACACGTCATTGAAACAGCAGCATACTCCAAATACAGCTTTTGACAGGTTATACGGTTTGCAGGCGCTGGATCGGTGCCTCATATTGCTCTCTGAGCATGTTTTATTTTAAAGACTAGACTAAAGTGCCCCCAAGTGAGCCACTTTGGCTAGGATTATGGAATTTCTTAAAAATAGAAAGATAAATTGTCCCACACTGCCAGGTCTCCCTAATGGAGCAGACTCTTAATATGGGGCAGGTTAATGATAGGCCATGACAGAACACAAGGGAGGTACTGGGAACCCCTAATTTAATTCATGGCTAACATTCAAGCATTAAGGACTAAGAACGATGATCTGTCCATACCCGCCTTCACTTTTAAAGTGTAGTACATATTTAGGAGAGGACTGGAGAGGTGCAGTGTTCGTATTGTACTATGTATAGAGTGCTTACTACCTCTATGTGCGGTGCTAAGGCGCTTGCCTGCAGCAGCATGCTGCACCGTGTAGGATGCATGGTTGGAGGGGTGTTGTCTTTGGTTTTGATTCTGTGTGGGGAGACCATCGACGTGGGGTTATCATGTTATAGGACACAGTGCTTACGGCTAATAAGTCAGCAGGCTTTAAGCCCCTTGAGTTGATTTTTCATTCATTTAAAATATAACAGTAACCATCGTTTCAAACAACAAAGAGGAACTGCAGTCTCCCAACCACTGAACAACAAGCAGGAAGTGAAAAAGGGATGTGCTCGTGGGCACAGAGAGAGAAGACGGATCGACGCAGAGGCGAGGAAGGGAGAGCAAGGCGGAGAGCAAGAATAGAAAAAAACGTGAACCAGGAAAGGGAAGCTATTTTGGGAACACACTTCTCCCCAGCAGCCCCCTGCTCATTCCGCAAGGGTGCGGGGCACTTCTTTGTGCCTTTGCATTGATCTAGCCCAACGTTTGGGTACCCCCGCTCCGCTAGAGCCGCGCCACGCTGAAAAACTGCCAAATGAAAGGAGAATGCAGGAGGAGGCATCATTATAAGAAATAGGTCATTGCCAGGGACCTGATCTAAAAGCAGCGCGCAAGGAGAAGAATTCCTATTAAGTCAGAAATAAATGTCCTTTTGTGCATCACGCTGGATGAATAGAACGAAGAAGCGACGGCGGCTCGATTGAGGGATAAGCAAAATAACAGTTGAAGCTTACACTAAAATAAGCCTCGCCCGTACTATTGCTAGTGAAACTGATGTAAAAGGGGGAGGGAGCCTTCACTGAGCTCTGCCATTGGACTCTCTGGAGCAACCCCCAGTCTCTCAATCGTCCTCACTGTGTTAATGTCAATGTATTACGTTCTGTCATGAACGTGTACGCTAGACTAGTGCCTAGAGGTCTGCTACCTGCACATGCAGCACTAAAAAAAAAAAAAAGTACACCCCTCAATCCCCTCCCACTCTACTAAAAATCATAGTGTTGTCTCTCACAGGTCTACTGCTCTGCACAGCGGGTTCTGGCGCTTGGCAGCCACATGACCAGCGGGGCCCGGGCGCCTCCTGACTGCAGCACGGAAGGCTTTTCTAAGGAGGCAGAATAATTAAGCAGTGACAGAGGCATCATCATTATTAGATAATCACAACCCTGGGGCCTTACGAGCAGCCAGCCCTTGTAATCCCAGGGGCCTCATTATTTCACGATAACCACACCTCTTCCTTTTAATTTATTCTCCATAGGGGATATGTTTCCTTCCGCAGGGTGGGGTGGCATTGGGTTAGATGGGAAGGGGGGCAGAAAGAGAAGAAGGGGAAAGGGAGACTATTTTTACTGCTTCTGCTGTAATAAATGAATAAATAATCTGATTGTTTAGGATCTAACAGAGGTTTGGATGAGATATGTGCCTGAGATAAATGACACGAGTGTTGGTGCCAACCTAAGGGCTTCCTTAACTCTAGAACCACCAATAGTCTTGGTGAGTCACCACTGTTCACATGTAAAAAATCTTGAGAGCATGAATCCTGTCTAGGTGCCCTTCTCCCACCTAAAAGCCAAACTCAAGAAACAGCACTGTAACGTGGAGGAGAGGCATTCGCTGCCACCAGGTTGAATGCCAACCCTCATGCTGTGCACCATCGCCAGCTCAACAGGAAAAATGAAGTCAATAAATTCTAACTACCAATTCCACCCTCACATTTATGCAAGCATTTGGAGACATGAAGTTCAAACACAATCAATGTGAGAGCCTGACATGGGCTCCACTAGTCAAGGAGAAGTGAAGCAAGACCTAGGGGGTCATTTTGACCCCGGCGGGCGGTGGTCGCCGCCCGCCTGGAGGGAACCGCCATATGGCCGCTCCGCGGTCGAAAGACCGCGGAGGCCATTCTGGCTTTCCCGCTGGGCTGGCGGGCGACTGCCAGAAGGCCGCCCGCCAGCCCAGCGGGAAACCCCTCCCCACGAGGAAGCCGGCTCCGAATGGAGCCGGCGGAGTGGGCATGTGCGACGGGTGCAGTTTGCACCCGTCGCGTATTTCAGTGTCTGCTAGAGGGCTTTTTGGCACTCTTGCTGCACTATGAAAAGGATGAGGGTAGAAAATATTATCCTCCTGAAGGGTTCGGGAACAAAAATGCACTGTCTGATGTTGGAGGACACAGGAGATCAACATTATGAACCTTCAGAAAGAAAATGCCAAGGTTTCAATGTTCCCAGACCAAAGTATTTCGCCTACAGGAGAAATAAGGACCTTGTTATCGTTCTCGGGAGGACAACAAGCCATGCAGACCTTTTCCTAGAACATGGGGTTGCGAACATCAGCAGAGCTCCGGATGCCAGCATATCCGTCCTAAAGGGCTAGCATCGGCTCCCATTCCTTCTTGATTTAATTTAAATCGTGTTTATTCCCTGTCAATTCTAATGTACCTTATAATTATAGAACACAGCTATTTTAACCAGGGGCAATTTAAACTATTCTTTTCTCTTTTGTCAAAGCGGGAGTCGAAAACGCCGTCGCTTTGCTCAAGCTGCTTTTGTGCACATGAAAGCTAACCTTTCGAGCTTCCAGCTCCGAGATGCTTGGGAGCCTTTGTGGCAGTGCTGCAGGGAGCCTCTAATGGTATGCAGAGCCTGAGTCACAGATTCACAATTAAAAAAAACATAGGATGATTGTTTAGGGGGTGTTCTTGTTCATTCTTTCCGAAGAGATGCTACATTAAAAGTTGAAAACAAAGCATTTTTTAAAAAGCGGTATTCTGCCTTTGGAATTCGGTTTGCTCTGTTTTTAGGCTCTGCGACATTAAGCTAAAATGTACTGCATCTGGAAAATGCAAGCTGGACATTACAATGAAGACACGAGGAATAGTCTTAGCACTGCTGAGTGAGGTAAGTCACAGGGCTAGTTGTCTACTGGAGAGAGGTGGCTGTGAATCAATGGTCGGACAGAAATGGATGTGGATAAAGCTAGGTATAAAGGCAGAGACTATGATATGATGCTGAATTCACACGTTCTTCCTCTGATATCTTGTGATTGTTCTTGCAATTTATGTATGTGCATAAATATACACAAAAGAGAAATGCCAATGACAGCTGAAGCACTCTACCTACTACCAAGTCTCAAACCTTCCTCTTAGTTTAGATTTACGAATTTAAGAAACGGTCATACACAAAACAGTTTTGGCAACTTTATTTGCAGTAATCAGGAATTTAGCTGGGGCAAACGGTAGTCTAGATTTTTCTGCAACTGCTGGTGGGCTTTGGTGTTGAAGGCCATGGGATAGAAATGCTTACATTAGTCCTAACCACTGGGATTTGCCCGGATAACATTCCACCTGTCGCTTTTTAGCTGATATTAAGACCACCCGTATGCAAATCTGTCTGGTCATTGCCCCAAAATGAGTAGTCCAGCCTGAACTATTGGGTCATGGATGCCACTCCGAAAAGGAGCGCAAACAATCCAAGATCCATACAGGCCTTCATGACCCTTATCAGTGAGGTGACGCTGAACACCTATTGGACAGAATTTGGACCAGTGTCTGGATGCAAGGCTCCAGCTGAGAGAGGCTCGATGAGACATAAAGTGCTTTATGCAAATGCTTCTCGTCCTATATGTCAAGCTACGCAAGTACTACCCATCAATGCATGTTGATTTTCAGAAAAGTAAGTAATTCTCCGGTATTTAATTATGCTCTGCTCTCCATCTTTACTTTTGGATGGAAATCATGCTTAACATGTAGCCATCATAACACCACAGGGTAGAAGTGTGCATTATGTGGCGGGCGTGAAAAAGCAAAGTGCTGTTTCATAGTGCTGACACTTGCAATTCATGTAAGACTTCAACGTCCTTAAAGAAAACCGAAGGCAAAAGGAGTCTAACACAAAAGTAATGGAAGTGAACAAGGTATCTGGAAGAGGAATACATGTATTTAACATTCCCGAATGCCTGAATTTGCAGGCAGCTTGTAGGCCTATCTCTTAACTCTATTCTATAAGAAGCCGTTTCTCCATAAATTAGTATTTGCAGAGTGGAACTATGAACCCAAAGCAACTCCCAAAACACTGGCTCACAACACGGTGTGCATGAAACACCTATTTATGTTCATCAAGCCAAGCATGGCCGGATTATTCACCCTCTTGTCTGCTAGCCAAATCACATGTATTGTGGCCATAAAGGCTCTGGGCACAGACGGTAAAGCTGACAAAACATATATTACAGTTGAGTAAACAGTTTTATAAATCAGGATTTTGTCTTTTTCTCCCTGAAAACACAATTTCCAGATCAGAATCCTTTTCTACTAACAGAGGCTTTCTGCTCTTGAGTCGTCAACAAACCAAGTAATCCTGCAACACTGTTACAAGCACACTGAACATGACACATCACGGCAATTTGGAAAGTATTTACTTACCCAATGCTTCCCCCATGCCAAAGTCAAAACATGTTTATTGCTTTTCAGTTTACAAGTTAAAATATGCTTTCACTATTGTGAATGCTACCGTGGCCATCTAAGTCTTCTAGTCACCCAGAATATTCACCTACATAGGGCGATTTACAAACACAACATCCAAGAACCAACCCTACATCAGCCATATTTATAAGAATGAGGAGCGAAGCAGGAGGAAATTGAGCTCAATTTCTCCCAAGTTTCCTTTTTGCGGGTGGATAATGGGGCTTATGAGCAATTAGTTTAGGAAAGGGGTGAGAAAATGCAACGAGTCAGACACTTCTATAACCATCAAATGATGTACAACAACTGATGAAGCGTAGAGATTCTGGCTTTAAACTGAGTTACTGGTAATCCTTGCACATCACAGACTGGAAAATCTGCATCTTGTCCAAGGAAAGACACACAGCATGTATATGACATAAATCCTTCAAAATGTAAATCCGAATGGGTGTTGGTGTTTTCCTTTGTAAGCAACATTTTTGGGAGAATTGCTTTGTGCAAAATGTGATCGTTTTCACCTTGATCGTGCATAGAAGAGAGAATAAGAGCATCATTCCACACTAACTAAACAGTGTAAATTCTTGAAATCCATGAAAAAACGTCAACCTATTTTTTTTACAACATTAAGGCCCTTGTGTAAGGTGCAGACCCATTGATCTAACGTCTCCAATGAGATTTGTGGTCTGCAAGGTTTCCACTACAATTAAGAAGGAAGCATTGCAGAACCTTTAAAAAACATTCTTCACCAAATATCGAATGGAGACACATCTAGCCAGGCGATTAAAAGTGCCCGAAAAGTTATTAAAATATATTGATAATACTTCAAGCAGGGAAAACAACATGAAATTAGGATGCAGGCTTATTTCTGACTTTATGGTGAAAGCTACTCGATCAAAAATCCATAGGTGAAGTGTTGAACTGGCTCTGGAGAATTTGATCTGATACAATGTCTAGCATTATTGCAGTCCAGTGTTAACCATCTTTTATGCAAAGCAATCTGTGCAAGAAAGTATATTAACCTGGACTGTGCCCCTTTCAAGTGTGGTTCCTTCCATGTACTACAAAATATTGAGGGTATTGTTGAGGAATGATCTGTTGCCTTCCAAGCTAGGTTCGAAATATTTATTTATTCGAAAGAGTCATTCAGTATTTTGAAAATGGCAAGTGATATTGTTTCTCCCAAGGTCATTTCGGTTTTGGGGTGGATGTGGTAAACAATTGGTAATGCTATGTGGTTGAGAATTAGCCTTTTTTTCAAATTCCAAATTTGATTTTGCTGTGATAATGATGGTCTGTTGGCTCAAATGGTTTCTCACCACAGTTTCAAAATGCACTAGAGAACCATATAGAACCATATAGAATGTTAATGTATGTTTTGTATGAATTGCTTTTGTTCATTTAAATGCAATAGTTTTGAAGTAATAATGACTGACCTATGTAAGCTATCAATACCCTTCTGTCTTTCTTTGCAAAATATTTATTTGGGTTTTATATTATGAACAGCACATGCAGCAAAGGCAGATCACTCACGAAAGGAAAAATACACCGGACGAAAATATGGTGATACAGGGAGAACATCTACAACAGTACATATACATTTCACCAGGCTTAACTGAGAAGGAAACCGGTAGGAGATTGGTGGTGTAAACCAGGGGGTGCTGCATGTACCTCACCTCAGTGGCACTAATGGGGAATATGAACAAAAACCAGGGAGAGAAAGGGGTATGTGCAGGAGACGGCAATGGAAGACCATTAGTGTCAAAGAAAAGATATGGGGTGTTCGCTTAGGAGTCAGCAATCGACATAGCTGGACAGGGTCTGCAGGGCTGGGTGACCATGTTGGAGAGGAGGATGGAAGTAGAGGAAGGGGGCCTTCCCAGGAGTTCTTCCCACCTCATATCAGTACCATAATGTCTTTTGGCATCATATAGCCAGATATAATATAATATTAGTATTGTGCTTACATACTTGTATTTGTACGATAGCAATATGTTACAAATCGGAGCTCTACGTTATGGCAAACCACCCACTTCCACTAGTATTTATTTCTAGTTTATATTTTAAAGCCTCAAGAACTTGCAGCGGGTTTTCAATATTTTGAAAGAAGAGTCTTTCTCTTATCATTAGTTGTAATGCATGAAAATATCATTAATTTAGATTTAATAGAATGAGAACAGAATATTTTATTGAATATGCTGTAACATCTTCTCTTGCCAACATCTTGCCACAGCACGTTGCTATTTAAAATTTTAAATGTCGATTTCCTTGGTCTTTTGATCATTCACAGGTCATTTTAAAATAGAAACACTTTGAAAAATTGTACACTTCTCACCCGGGCTTGTCAGTGCTCCAAGTGCACTAGTCGTAGACGACAGAGGATTGGCAGTGGTGCTGGTGGCTGAGGTTTGGGCTGCAGCCGCTGCTGCAGCGAGGGTTGCCAAATTCTGCAATTGTAAAGCATTCATGCCTGCGTAGGAAACAAAAGAGAGCTTCAGAAAGAGTTTCATGAGCAAATTCCAGAGTGTCTTGAAATCTATTTTATTTCCGGTAATGTTTTTCAGGGCTACATTTGATGTTGGCATAGAGTTCCTTCTAGCCTCCAAAAAGCCAGGAAGCTTTTGGATCTACTCAAAGCAGCAATTAGAGCATCACTGAATTCCAATCAAATTGATAATTTTAAATTTGTTGGCAAGGAAAAAAGCAGTCAGCACTCCATCATAGTGGTTATGAAGTAAACCTTACTTCAAATATTAACACTACCTACCCGAAATGACAAACTGGTGCAGATAAGTTGTTACAGTGTATTAAAAAAAGGGATACTGAAATGTAACTGTTTATGGTTTCTGTGAGATATCTAGCATGAAGCGGTTTTTGGAGAAAATTATATTTTGACATGTTATCTTGACCAGTAAATGACTTTGTTAATGTGTGCTACTGAGATTTATTTATAAATTCAGTTTACAACCTCCAGTCTCTCTAGCATACTATCAAAATGTGCTTGAGTAACATAATGCTTTTGGAATTGTTTTTTTTCTGAGATCATTTACATACCTTATAGCACCTCAGAACGTTCGTCTCCGTAGAGAGTTTTTGCTCATTATCAATGACATGACATTATTGTTGCAAAATGTAGAGGATTTTGTTAGTGTACATGCTGATTTACATTTAATGAATTCCAAAATCAAGCTCCGCCTTTGTATTATATCTATTTTTCTATGGAGAATTATTATTTTCTACATTCACTGACAACACTATTCATAAAGACTGCATTTTTGCAGTCTTTTATGTAATCTCTTAATCCTAAAATAGGAAAATATTATTTCTTTAATGTAACAAACACTTGATTGGTAGACTAGTCACAGAGGAAACATCCACATGATATAAAATGAAAATGTCACTTACCCAGTGTACATCTGTTCGTGGCATCAGTCGCTGAGATTCACATGGTATGCATGAGCTCGCCATCTGGTGTTGGGTCGGAGTGTTACAAGTTGTTTTTCTTCGAAGAAGTGTTTTCGAGTCACGGGGCCGAGTGACTCCACCTTCTGTGCTCATTGCGCATGGGCGTCGACTCCATCTTCGATTGTTTTCCCCGCAGAGGGTGAGGTAGGAGTTGTACTATAGTAATAGTGCCCGCGCAATGAAAAATGTAAGTATGTATCTATTAAAGGATTAAGTAATATATATACAAATGTACAAAATTGAAGGTAACTTCTGAACTGCTACAGGCTTCCGGGGAGGTGGGTGGGTCCATGTGAATCTCAGCGACTGATGCCACGAACAGATGTACACTGGGTAAGTGACATTTTCAGTTCGATGGCATCTGTCGCTGTAGATACACATGGTATGCATAGACTAGTAAGCAGTTAGTTCCCCATAAGCGGTGGTTTAGCCTGTAGGAGTAGAAGTTGTCTGAAATAGAGTTCTTAATACAGCTTGACCTACTGTAGCTTGTTGTGCGGATAGCACATCTATACAGTAGTGTTTGGTGAATGTGTGAGGCGTAGACCAAGTGGCTGCCTTACATATTTCTTGCATTGGGATGTTTCCTAAAAAGGCCATTGAAGCACCTTTTTTCCTTGTTGAATGTGCCCTGGGAGTAATGGGCAGTTGTCTTTTTGCTTTAAGGTAGCAGATTTGGATGCATTTAACTATCCATCTGGCTATACCTTGTTTTGATATTGGGTTACCTGCATGAGGTTTTTGGAATGCAATAAATAGCTGTTTAGTTTTTCTGATGTTCTTCGTTCTGTCAATGTAGTACATTAATGCTCTTTTGACATCTAATGTATGTAGTGCTCTTTCAGCCACAGAATCTGGCTGTGGGAAGAATACTGGTAGTTCTACCGTTTGATTTAGATGGAATGGAGAAATAACTTTTGGTAAAAATTTTGGATTAGGTCGTAGGACGACCTTATTTTTATGTATTTGTATAAAAGGCTCTTGTGTTGTGAACGCTTGAATTTCACTTACTCTTCTTAGAGATGTAATGGCGATGAGAAAGGCAACTTTCCAGGTGAGGAATTGTATTCCGCAAGAGTGCATGGGTTCGAAAGGTGGGCCCATGAGTCTTGTTAGAACCACGTTTAGGTTCCATGAAGGAACAGGTGGTGTTCTTGGTGGTATAATTCTTTTAAGCCCTTCTATGAATGCTTTGATAACTGGTATCCTATACAAGGAAGTTGAATATGTAGTTTGCAGGTATGCAGATATTGCTGCAAGATGTATTTTAATAGAAGAGAAGGCTAGCTTTGCTTTTTGTAAATGGAGCAAGTAATTTACTATATGTTTTGGAGTTGCCTCTAGTGGTTGTATCTGATTATGATGGCAGTACCAAACAAATCTTTTCCACTTACTTGCGTAGCAGTGTCTAGTGGATGGCCTTCTGGCCTGCTTTATGACTTCCATACACTCTTGGCTAAGTTGTAAGTGTCCGAATTCTAGGATTTCAGGAGCCAGATTGCTAGATTCAGCGATGCTGGGTCCGGGTGTCTGATCTGTTGGTTGTGTTGCGTTAACAGATCTGGTTTGTTGGGCAGTTTGATGTGTGGTACTACAGACAGATCTAGCAGTGTTGTGTACCAGGGTTGTCTTGCCCACGTTGGTGCTATTAAAATGAGTTTGAGTTTGTTTTGACTCAATTTGTTTACTAGGTAAGGAAGGAGAGGGAGAGGAGGAAAAGCGTAAGCAAATATTCCTGACCAGTTCATCCATAGGGCATTGCCTTGGGATTGCTTGTGTGGGTATCTGGACGCGAAGTTTTGGCATTTTGCGTTCTCTTTTGTTGCAAATAAGTCTATTTGTGGTGTTCCCCAGAGTGTGAAGTAGGTGTTCAGAATTTGTGGGTGGATTTCCCATTCGTGGACTTGCTGGTGATCTCGAGAGAGATTGTCTGCCAGCTGATTCTGGATCCCCGGAATAAACTGTGCTATTAGACCAATTTGATGGTGGATTGCCCACTTCCATATTTGTTGAGCTAACAAGCTTAACTGCGTTGAATGTGTTCCTCCTTGTTTGTTTAGATAATACATCGTTGTCATGTTGTCTGTTTTGACAAGGATGTATTTGTGGGTTATGATTGGTTGGAAAGCTTTTAGTGCTTGAAAAACTGCTAATAATTCTAGATGATTTATATGCAGTTTTGTTTGATGTATGTTCCATTGTCCTCTTATGTTGTGTTGATTGAGATGTGCTCCCCACCCTGTCATGGAAGCATCTGTTGTTATTACGTACTGTGGCACTGGGTCTTTGAAAGGCCGCCCTATGTTTAAATTTATACTGTTCCACCATAGAAGCGATAGGTAAGTTTGGCGGTCTAGCAACACCAGATCTAGAAGGTGACCCTGTGCTTGAGACCACTGTGAGGCTAGGCACTGTTGTAAGGGCCTCATGTGCAGTCTTGCGTTTGGGACAATGGCTATGCATGAGGACATCATGCCTAGGAGCTGTAGTATTGTTCTTGCTTGTATTGTTTGGTTTGGAGACATGTGTTGAATGACCCTGTTGAAATTGTGGATCCTTTGTGGAGTTGGCGTTGCTACTCCTTTTGTCGTGTCTATTATGGCTCCTAGATATTGCTGTACTTTGCTTGGCAGAATGTTTGATTTTGCAAAGTTGACGGTGAACCCTAGATTGTAGAGGGTTTGTATGACTTGATTTGTGTGGTTTGAGCATTGTGTGAGCGAACTGGTTTTGATTAGCCAGTCGTCTAGATACGGGAACACATGTATTTGCTGCCTTCTGATGTGTGCAGCGACTACTGCTAGGCATTTTGTGAATACTCTTGGAGCGGTTGTTAAACCAAAAGGCAATACTTTGAATTGGTAATGTATTCCTTTGAATACAAACCTTAGATATTTCCTGTGTGATTGATGTATTGGTATATGGAAATATGCGTCCTTGAGGTCTAGGGTTGTCATGTAGTCGTGTTTTCTGAGCAATGGTAACACTTCTTGTAGTGTGACCATGTGAAAGTGGTCTGATTTGATGAATGTGTTTACTACCCTGAGGTCTAGAATTGGTCTCAGTGTTTCGTCCTTTTTTGGTATCAAGAAGTACAGTGAATAAACTCCTGTGTTTATTTGTGTGCTTGGTACTAATTCTATTGCATTTTTTTGCAGTAGTGCTTGAACTTCTATCTCTAGAAGCTGTGAATGGTATTTTGATAAATTTTGTGATTTTGGTGGTATGTCTGGAGGGAATTGCATGAATTCTATGCAATAACCATGTTGGATAATTGCTAGGACCCATGTGTCTGTAGTTATTTTGTCCCATGCTTCGTAATATTGATGTATCCTCCCCCCCACTGGTGTTGTGTGGGAGGGGTGAGTGACGTGTGAGTCACTGCTTGTTGGTAGTGGTTTTGGGGCTTTGAAATCTTCCTCTATTCCTAGGAAATTGCCCCCCTCTATACTGGCCCCGAAAACCTCCCCTGTACTGTCCCTGGTAGGTGGGTGGTGCGGACTGTGAGGTGCTAGCTTGTGTGGCCTGACCCCGAAACCCTCCTCTAAAAGGTGTTTTGCGGAAGGTGTTATAAGATCCTCTGCTCTGCGGGGAGTAGAGTGCGCCCATGGCCTTGGCAGTGTCAGTGTCCTTCTTGAGCTTTTCTATGGCTGTGTCGACCTCCGGACCGAACAGAAGTTTCTCGTTTACTGGCATGTTAAGCACTGCCTGCTGAATTTCTGGCTTGAATCCAGACGTTCTGAGCCATGCGTGCCTACGGATGGTAACCGACGTATTAATGGTTCTTGCGGCCGTGTCTGCTGCATCCATGGAGGAGCGTATTTGATTGTTGGAAATGTTTTGACCCTCCTCAACAACCTGTTTTGCTCTTTTTTGCAGATCTTTTGGGAGATGTTCAATGAGATGCTGCATCTCATCCCAGTGGGCTCTGTCGTATCGCGCTAGCAGCGCTTGTGAATTTGCGATGCGCCACTGGTTTGCTGCTTGGACAGCAACCCTCTTCCCGGCTGCATCGAACTTCCTACTTTCTTTATCTGGGGGAGGTGCATCCCCAGAAGTGTGTGAGTTTGCCCGTTTTCTGGCAGCCCCTACCACCACAGAGTCTGGTGGCAGCTGAGAGGTGATGAATACGGGGTCCGTAGGAGGCGCCTTATACTTTTTGTCCACCCTAGGCGTCACTGCCCTACTTTTAACTGGCTCCTTGAAAATGTCCTTTGCATGGCGTAGCATGCCTGGGAGCATCGGCAGGCTTTGGTAGGAGCTGTGGGTTGAGGAGAGGGTGTTAAATAAAAAATCATCCTCTACTTGTTCCGAGTGTAGTTCCACATTATGGAATAGTGCTGCTCTAGCCACCACTTGTGAGTAGGCTGTGCTGTCTTCCGGTGGTGATGGCCTAGTTGGGTATGTGTCTGGGCTGTTATCAGACACTGGTGCGTCGTACAAGTCCCACGCATCCTGATCTTGGTCATCGTGGCTCATGGCGGTGTGAGCTGGCGAATGTGACGGGGTGTAAGTTGGCGAAGCCGGAGTTACAGGTGGAGGCGAGGGAGGAGGTGTTACCTTTTGTGCTGTTTGTTGCTGAGGAGTAAACTGAAGCGTTCTCTTTCGTTTGACAGGTGGAAGGGTACTGATCCTCCCAGTCCCCTGCTGAATAAAGATACGCTTTTGCGTGTGATCCACGTCAGTGGATTGCAGTTCTTGTTCAAATCTATGTTTCTTCATTTGAGAAGACATAGAATGCTCTTCAGTGTAGGAGCCAGAAACAGGGTCTGATGTCGCTTTTTTCGGCTCCGAAAACCCTGTCGATTGTTTTTTCGGCTCCGAGGTAACCTTCCTCTTTTTCTGTGCCGAAAATTCTGGGCCTCTATGGTCTTCGGCGCCACTGTCTCGGCGTCGATCCGTGTCGACACCGAACTCTCGGTGTCGATGCTTCTGTTTAGCACTCTCTCGGTCTCGAGGAGGCTGCGTGCCGGTGTCTCGACCGGAGTCGGACGATCTCGACACTGAATGGGCCTTTTTCGGTGCCGATTGTTGGTCACCGAGAATTTGGGTGGAGCCATGGCCGGTTGGCAGTGGCGTCCCCTGGGCCTTCTTTCCTTTTTTAAGGTTTGATCTCGACGTCTTACTCACAGTTCTTGTAGAGTGTAGCTCGTCGGAGTCTGAATCCTGGATGGAAAAGGATTCCTCCTGTTCCTCTTCTGTCTCGAACTGTCGACGCTCTTTTGGCGTGGACGCCATCTGCAGTCTTCTCGCTCGACGGTCGCGCAGAGTTTTTCGGGACCGGAACGCCCGACAGGCCTCACAGGATTCTTCGCTGTGCTCGGGTGACAGGCACAGATTACAGACCGAGTGTAGGTCCGTATAAGGATATTTGTTGTGGCATTCGGGGCAGAATCGAAACGGGGTCCGTTCCATCGGCGTTGTCCTCCACGCGGTCGGGCCGACTAGGCCCCGACGGGGTGCCGAAATCTACCCCGAAGGGCACCGAAGCGCTTCGATGTTCAACGCGTCGTCGTATGTGTCTATCTCTAACCGGATCGCAACGATACCGTCGAAAATCTTCCGTCTTCAGCTATCTTTCCGTTCCGAAACTCGGAGCGACAGGAACACGTCCGAACCCGATGGCGGAAAGAAAACAATCGAAGATGGAGTCGACGCCCATGCGCAATGAGCACAGAAGGTGGAGTCACTCGGCCCCGTGACTCGAAAACACTTCTTCGAAGAAAAACAACTTGTAACACTCCGACCCAACACCAGATGGCGAGCTCATGCATACCATGTGTATCTACAGCGACAGATGCCATCGAACATAGTGTTTTAAAATATGCTTAAACTTAATTGTTAGGTCTGGCATAGTAATCCTTTTTTGATTTTTCCCACTATTTAGAATTTTTTTATTTCTAATTTTGATATTGGTATTTCCCATTTCCACCACTGGCATTTTATTATTTGTGGCTTTGGAACAATACAGGCTCGCTACTTCTCTATCCTGCTGCGATTCTGTTCTAGAAATACAAGTTTGTGCCTCTCCTGACAAAGAATAGGTTTTTTGTCACTGAAATTCATGAGGAGGCTAAAACAGTGCCACAATATAGTTACTTTCACTGTTTCGTAATTTATGTTTGCTTCCATTTTTTTCACCACCATACTGGTTATAAATTTCATTAACGTAGTTCAGTTATAGCTGTACAAAGAATGGGTGGGGTTATCTTAGTGAACACATTTAAACCACTCTCCTGACACATTTAAAATAAATCATCAGCCATATTCGTCACTTGCCTAGTTCATCACTAGAATTAAAAGTACACGAAATCATATATAAACATCGAGGTTAAAATAGACTAAATTATACAGCATTTTAATAGTACTAACTTAATCTTCATTATTATTTTCTTCTGAACATTATTTGATTTGAATTCACCTGCATTTGTTTACATTTGGTATTGGCATATTAAGATAGGGCATTTTGTGACTATAGTTTGATACTAGTCATTGTTGGTGGCTAATAGACTTGAACTATGAAATTAATAAAAATAGTTGAAAGAGTCTCAGAAAATTGGTATGTTACATAATGGTGTAAGTGTACATCCCTTAAAACAAAAGCTTAAAACAAATGACTGTACCGGACAATTAATGTAGCTTGACAATTTTAGAAAGTGTGATTTGTACTTACAGAAAGCACTCATTACATTTTGTTAAATGAAGACAAATGTTAGGAGTGTCACCAAGCAAATACCTAGTCTCTATCATTTAATATATTTGTATTCATTGCTTTTTGTTTCCTAGCTACTTCATTTGTGACACATTGTTTCTTAAACAATATTTTGTGTTTTGCTCATCTAAATTTCGATTGCACCCGATTTCAAAAGTGAATTGTTTTTATTCTGTTTTCACTCAGAAATCCCCTTTTACTTATGAACGTAAACCTTAATTGAAGCTCTACTCTTTTGCGTGCTATTGCTTTAAAAATGTTCACAATGACGTAATTTGACTGTGTGTGTGTGAATAAACTACGCTTTCATGTCCAAACTTCCTTTGTTTCAATAAATATTAACGCCTTCAACATATCAACACCAAAACAACAGTCATAAGACTAGATTATAATAGAAATATTGTCATAATCCTAAAACACATTAAAATTGATGGTCTGGCATTTGTAGCTATAAAATTAGCAAAATATATACAATAACTTTGCACAGTGTATTCCATTTTAGAAAATAGGAAGCATCAGAACGACTCTCTTTGCGAGTGCTCAATACATGTACAACTTGTGCAGTTCCATTTATTTTACAATTCATGCAGTGACGCAGCCCTGCTCAAACTAAGACCAGCTGGCCAAATGTTCTAGTGTCAACAGGGGTGAACTAATCTTTTCATCCATAGTAGTTTAATTAAATGAGACAAGAGAGATTGTGGTGCATATGGTATATTAGTAGATGTTGTTGCTATTGATTTTAACAATGGAAAGAGATGTATGAATGGTGTTTAATTCCGTAGAACAGTAGTTAGAGTGAATCATGCGTTCAGGTGTAGGGCATTCATATGGCAAATGGCTTCACTAAATTAACAGATCAAATGGTCACCCACCCCCCCTTCTTCTTTTGGTTAAAGGGAATGTCAACTTTATTCTGAATCCCATTCTCTTAAAATGCAGTAAATTTATTTAGTACAGGCCCATGGATCAAATCCAAAATTCAAATACGTATGCTTGAGCGTAACCGACTCCCAGTGGGCAATATTTCAGAGAGGCAACTGAGATTTGGTTGACCTGCATTTTGGATGGGATTTAGGATAATGGTATTCGGCTGGATGGGTGAGATTGGAGGAATGTAGATTATTTATCAGAGTTATTAAATGTGATAGGCATGCATACACTCTGAAATAAAGCTGTGAGTTTCACTACTTTTTAACAACTTATGTTGATCCTTTGTGGCTGGTAAACAGAATTTGATTTTGTAACTTTAGATATTTAGGCATCTGAATAAATTGAACTTAATCTTACCATCTTGGAGTATTAAAATGGACTAGATTTCTTTCACCTTGCACAAGGTACATTTTCGATTTAGCATAAGCTAAACACAAACATGTAGGCTCTTTTTTTCTGCAGCCCTTTGGCACTGAAATTATAACATGGATTTAACAAATTGCAACTGAAATGCCAGAGATATATTCAAATAGTGTTATAACAATGATATGTTATGCTTTCTGCGTGCAATTTTTATTGAAGAATGCTCTGAGGTGAACACGTTTGGTGATGAGGTGTTGGCACAATATATGAAGATAGGGTTGCAGACATGTCCCAGTAAAAGTCAATGGAAGTGGACGAAAGTATGTTCATGTCCCCACCTGGTGGGCCCTTCATATGCTCGTTTTTGTCAGTGGCCATGGACACATCTTTTATGTTTTCCATGGCTCCCTTGAGAAGAACCCACCAACTAAAAGCATCTCAGGACCACATCAAAATGGTTGTCAGAGGAGTCCTAATTGCACTGCAAGACTAGTGTGCTTCCAGCCAAGTCTGAATGCATCCCAAACTGTGTTTTGCAAGACAGACATTGGCTTTAATTACAACTGCCATGGCTGCGGTGGCGGTGTGACTGCTGCCAAAGAGGTGGTCCGACCGTTTTGGTGGCGGTCAGACCGCCACATTATGATCACAATATGACCATGGTGGTTTGGCCACGGTCAGACCACCAGCACTGCCAGTTTCCCTCCACCGCAGGGACTGGCAGTGCTGGTGGTCCTAATCTTCCAAGGCAGCACTGCATGCTGCGCCACCCTGGGGATTGTGATCCCCCTCTCTGCCAGCTTTTACATTTTGGTTGCACTGCCATGTAAAAGCTGGTGGAGACGGTGTGAAGGGGGCCCTATGGGGTCTCCTGCACTACCCATGTACTTGGCATGGGCAATTCTAGGGCCCCCATGGACAGTCCCGTTGCAATTTTCACTGTCTGCTATGCAGACAGTAAAATGACAGACCGTGTTGCACCCTACGCACCGTAACATTGCCGTCCGCTCAATTATGAGCTGGTGTCAATGTTGTGGGTCGTTCCCCTATGGGCGAGGCCCGCTGACCCAGCAGGAAACTTGTAATAGGGCCCGGGAGAAAGCGGCCACACTGCCAGCAACCTGACCACAGGAGTTTGGCGGGCAGAAAAGCCAAACTCAAATGTGTCTATGCAACCTATATATGATATCTTCAGTTCTACGTCATACAGGAAATTTGGGAGATGGCAGTTACTATACATAATGATTCTCAAACTTCTGGATATGTAGAATTCATTCTTTCATCTATGGAAAGGAGGGATTCAGCGCAAATATTGCTTATAATGATGAATGACTTTGGCAAAGGGGCAGTCAACTATATCCGATGCAACTGTTTTGGTTAACTATAAAATGGTGTATGTGTTGATACCATAACCAATTGTATTCCACACTAAAGAGAGCCTTGGAGATAACTTCACTGCCTCAGCATGCCTAAAGGAATAAGGTGCTGTCCTTTCATCCATTTGCTGTGGGTTAATTTACAATCCTAATCTAAATATTTATCTTTAGATGTCACAGCAGAAATGTACAACACAGTAGCCTCTGCAGTGAGTAGCCGCATTGAAGGTGTATCTTACAATATTGTACAATCTCTTGTTGAGACCATAAATGTCACTGCTCTCTCAAACTGCGGCCAGGGATATACAAATTTATTTGCCCTTAAATATCTCCTAAACTACTGATCAGATTTACACTAAATAATAAAAAGCACAATCTACGTACCAGCAGCTAGCTTTCTGACAAATTTGGTGTAAATCCGTCCAGTGGTTCAGGCTGTAGACATGCTGACAGGTCCTATGGGAATTAACATGGGAAACGCAATGTTTTTTTAGCCCCCTTTTTCTCAGCCCCCGCTTAACGGATCACCCCAAAACTTTCCGTGCACAACAGGAACCACCGGGCCACTTTTTTAGGAAACTTTTGTGAAGATTCGTCAAATGGTGCCAAAGATATAGGCAAGTCAAAAATCGCTTTTTCTATGGAAACACGGTCCTAACTATAACTACCTACTGGCAACTGCCAGTAGGTAGTTAAATATATATATATATATATATATAGAGAGAGAGAGAGAGAGAGAGAGGGCGAGAAGGATAGAGACACCCAAAGAAAGAGAGACGTGGATAGGGTTTGCATCTACCTTGCTCTTTCCATCTTTCGATCTCTCTCTCTCTCTATATATATATATATATATATATATATATATATATATATATATATATATATATATATATATATATATAAACACTCATAGAGAGAGAGATGAAAGAGAAAGAGATAGATAGAGACCTGGATAGGGTTATTTACAGCCCTACCTAGCCACTATTGATTCAAGAAAGAAGTGATACAAAAAATGTAGGTACCACTTGTTGCGTGCCTATTACCTAAATTCTAGTTAGAACACAATTATCATAGCCCAGAAAGATTATTCCTTCTGAAAAAGGCAAAAGTTGCTTAAAGTGTTCCTTAAACTTTATTTGTAAAGGTGGATCAGTGACATAGCAAAGGTAAATGCCAGCCTGTCCAGTGGCTGCATAGCAAAAGACAGAATTTGGGTGCAGTTATGTGCCCCCAATGGCAGTTCGGCTGTTGCATTATTGATAGCTGTGCCCCTGTGTGGCATAGAATCTTTGATTTGAGGTCTAATTTAGAATTTTCTAGATGTTGCTGGGAAATGAAAATGTCACTTACCCAGTGTACATCTGTTCGTGGCATTAGTCGCTGCAGATTCACATGTTTCGCACAGTCCGCTGCCTGGTGTTGGGCTCGGAGTATTACAAGTTGTTTTTCTTCGAAGAAGTCTTTTTTGGTCACGGGACCGAAGGACTCCTCCCTCTTCGGCTCCATTGCGCATGGGCGTCGACTCCATCTTAGATTGTTTTCCCGCAGAGGGTGAGGGTGGAGTTGTTTGCTATAAATAGTGCCCATGCAATGGAGTGAATACGTATGTACATAAAAAGTTTATAATAATTATTTACAAATGTACAAATGTTTAAGATTTAAGATCTACTTCTAAACGGCTACAGGCTTCCCGGGGAGGCGGGAGGGCACATGTGAATCTGCAGCGACTAATGCCACGAACAGATGTACACTGGGTAAGTGACATTTTCAGTTCGATGGCATATGTTGCTGCAGATACACATGTTTCGCATAGACTATAAAGCAGTTACCTCCCCTAAAAGCGGTGGTTTAGCCTGTAGGAGTTGAAGTAGTTTGGAATAATGTTCTTAGTACAGCTTGGCCCACTGTAGCTTGTTGTGCATTTAGTACGTCTACACAGTAGTGTTTAGTAAATGTATGAGGCGTAGACCAGGTTGCAGCCTTACATATTTCGCTCATAGGAATGTTTCCTAGAAAGGCCATTGTAGCACCTTTCTTTCTGGTTGAGTGTGCCTTTGGTGTAATAGGCAATTCTCTCTTGGCTTTAAGATAGCATGTTTGAATACACCTGACTATCCATCTAGCAATGCCTTGTTTAGAGATTGGATTTCCTATGTGTGGTTTTTGAAAAGCTATGAACAGTTGTTTTGTTTTCCTGATTAGCTTTGTTCTGTCAATGTAGTACATTAGTGGTCTTTTGATGTCTAATGTATGTAGTGCCCTTTCAGCCACGGAATCTGGTTGTGGGAAGAACACTGGCAATTCTACTGTTTGATTTAAATGGAATGGTGAGATTACTTTTGGTAGAAATTTGGATTTGTTCTTAGAACTATTTTATTTTTGTGTATTTGAATAAATGGTTCTTGTATGGTAAATGCCTGTATTTCACTTACTCTTCTGAGGGATGTGATTGCAATGAGAAATGCGACTTTCCAGGTTAGATATTGCATTTCACAGGAATGCATGGGTTCGAAAGGTGGACCCATGAGTCTTGTTAAGACGATGTTAAGGTTCCATGAAGGAACTGGTGGTGTTCTTGGTGGTATAATTCTTTTTAGCCCTTCCATGAATGCTTTAATAACTGGTATTCTAAATAGAGACGATGAATGAGTAGTTTGTAGGTAAGCAGATATTGCTGCGAGGTGTATTTTTATAGATGAAAAAGCGAGATTCGCTTTTTGCAAATGTAGTAAGTATCCCACTATGTCCTTTGTAGAGGCATGCAATGGTTGGATTTGATTGGTATGGCAGTAGCAAACAAATCTTTTCCACTTAGATGCATAGCAGTGTCTAGTGGAAGCTTTTCTAGCTTGTTTTATGACCTCCATACATTATTGTGTGAGGTCTAAGTGTCCGAATTCTAGGATTTCAGGAGCCAAATTGCCAGATTCAATGATGCTGGGTTTGGATGCCTGATCTGTTGTTTGTGTTGTGTTAACAGATCTGGTCTGTTGGGTAGTTTGACATGCGGTACTAGTGAAAGGTCTACTAGAGTTGTATACCAAGGTTGTCTTGCCCATGTGGGTGCTATCAGTATGAGTTTGAGTTGGTTTTGACTCAACTTGTTTACTAGATATGGAAGGAGAGGGAGAGGGGGAAAAGCGTATGCAAATATCCCTGACCAACTCATCCATAGAGCATTGCCTTGTGATTCGCGGTGTGGGTACCTGGATGCGAAGTTTTGGCATTTTGCGTTTTCTTTTGTTGCGAACAAATCTATCTGGGGTGTTCCCCAAATTTGAAAGTACTTGTTCAGAACTTGTGGGTGAATTTCCCATTCGTGGACTTGTTGGTGGTCTCGCGAAAGGTTGTCTGCTAGTTGGTTTTGGATCCCTGGAATAAATTGTGCTATTAGGCGAATGTTGTTGTGAATCGCCCACTGCCATATTTTTTGTGTTAGGAGACACAATTGTTTTGAGTGTGTTCCTCCTTGTTTGTTTAAATAATACATTGTTGTCATGTTGTCTGTTTTGACAAGAATGTATTTGTGTGTTATTATGGGTTGAAAGGCTTTTAACGCTAGAAATACTGCTAACAGTTCTAGGTAATTGATATGAAATTTTGTTTGGTGTACATCCCATTGTCCTTGAATGCTGTGGTGATTGAGGTGTGCTCCCCACCCTGTCATGGAAGCATCTGTTGTTATAACGTATTGAGGCACTGGGTCCTGAAATGTCCGCCCTTTGTTTAAATTGTTGCTGTTCCACCATAGAAGCGAGAGGTATGTTTGGCGGTCTACCAACACCAGATTTTGAAGTTGACCCTGTGCCTGTGACCATTGTGATGCTAGGCACTGTTGAAAGGGTTGCATGTGTAGTCTTGCGTTTGGGACAATGGCTATGCATGATGACATCATGCCTAGAAGTTTTAGCACAAATTTTGCTTGTATCCTTTGGTTTGGAAACATAGCACTTATTACCTTGTGGAATGCTTGCACTCTTTGTGGACTTGGAGTGGCAATTCCTTTTGATGTGTTGATGGTTGCCCCTAGATATTGTTGTGTCTGACACGGTTCGAGGTGTGACTTTGTATAGTTGATGGAGAAACCCAGTTTGTGAAGGGTTTGTATGACATATGTGGTGTCGTTTGTGCACTTTTTTACTGTGTTGGTCTTGATTAGCCAATCGTCTAGGTAAGGAAACACATGTATCTGTTGTCTCCTGATATGTGCTGCTACTACTGCTAGACATTTTGTGAATACTTTTGGTGCAGTTGTTATTTCGAATGGCAACACCTTGAATTGGTAATGTATTCCTTTGAATACGAACCTTAGGTACTTTCTGTGAGAAGGGTGTATCGGTATATGAAAGTACGCATCTTTTAGGTCTAATGTGGTCATGTAATCTTGTTGTTTGAGCAGTGGAATGATGTCTTGTAGTGTGACCATGTGAAAGTGGTCCGATATGATGTAGGTATTTAGTGTCCTGAGATCTAATATTGGTCTTAATGTTTTGTCTTTTTTTGGAATTAGAAAGTACAGGGAGTAAACTCCTGTGTTTTTTTGTTGTACTGGTACTAACTCTATTGCATCCTTTTGCAGTAGTGCTTGAACTTCTAGTCCTAAAAGTTCTAAATGTTGTGGTGACATTTTGCGTGTTTTTGGAGGGATGTTTGGTGGGAATTTGTGGAATTCTATGCAATAGCCATGTTGGATTATTGCTAATACCCAATTGTCTGTTGTAATCTGCTGCCAAGATTGGTAGAATTGGCTTAGTCTTCCCCCCCCACTGGTGTTGAGTGAAGGGGTTGTGTGACTTGAAAGTCACTGTTTAGGTGGAGGTGTTTTTGGAGTCTGGAATCTTCCCCTACTCCTTGGGAATTGACCCCCTCTATATCCCCTGAAACCTCCCCTTTGGAATGAACCCTGATATGGTGTGGTTCTTGTTTGTTGGCTGGTGGTGTCTGTGGGTTGGCCACGAAACCCCCCTCTAAATGGAGTTTTTCTAAAAGAGCCTCTGCTCTGCGGGGAGTAGAGTGCGCCCATGGCTTTGGCCGTGTCTGTGTCCTTTTTAAGTTTTTCAATGGCTGTGTCCACTTCAGGGCCAAAAAGTTGTTTCTCGTTGAAGGGCATATTAAGGACAGCCTGCTGGATTTCAGGTTTGAAGCCTGAAGTGCGGAGCCAAGCGTGTCTCCTTATGGTGACAGCAGTGTTGACTGTTCTCGCTGCAGTATCGGCTGCGTCCATTGAAGAGCGGATTTGATTGTTTGAGATCGTTTGTCCCTCTTCAACTATTTGCTGCGCCCTTTTTTGGTATTCCTGGGGAAGATGGTCTATGAGAAGTTGCATCTCATCCCAGTGTGCGCGGTCATATCGGGCCAGCAGCGCTTGAGAATTTGCGATGCGCCACTGGTTGGCTGTCTGTGATGCTACTCTTTTTCCTGCCGCATCAAATTTTCTGCTTTCTTTGTCCGGAGGTGGGGCGTCGCCAGATGTATGGGAATTTGCTCTTTTGCGAGCTGCCCCTACTACTACGGAGTCAGGTGGTAACTGCGAAGTAATAAACACTGGGTCTGTGGGTGGTGGTTTGTATTTCTTATCCACCCTTGGGGTGATGGCTCTTGATTTTACGGGCTCTTCAAAAAATGTTTTGCGTGCCGTAACATCCCTGGTAGCATTGGGAGACATTGATATTGGCTATGTGTAGCCGAGAGGGTGTTAAATAAAAAATCATCCTCTATAGGATCGGAATGCAGTTGGACATTGTGGAATTCTGCTGCCCTAGCCACCAGTTGCGAGTATGAGGTACTGTCCTCTGGCGGTGACGGCTTTGTGGGGTATGAATCGGGATCATTGTCCGGCACTGGGGTGTCATATAGGTCCCAAGCATCTTGATCCTGATTATCTTGACTTATGGTAGTTTGTGCTGGTGAGTGCATTTGTGGCGGTGTTTGTGCCGGCGATGCCTGTTGTGGTGGAGAGGGCGGAGGCGTGACTTTTTTAACCACTTTGGCTTGTGGTTGTGCGTCATCTTTGAGAAGTCCGATCCTTCTTTTTCTCATTATTGGGGGAAGGGTTGATATCTTCCCTGTGTCTTGCTGGATGTACAGTCTCTTTTGTGTGTAGTCTGATTCTACACTTTGGAGCTCTTGTCCAAATCTGTGCATCTGGCCACTTATTCCTTGTTCCTCTGTGTAGGATGGAGGTGTGGAACTTTTCGGCGCCGAGAGAGAATCTTTTTTCGGCTTCGGCACCGACAGAATTTTTGTGGCTTTCGGCAGTGTGTCTCGGTGCCGATGTTTTTCGGTGCCGGCATCTTGTTTTTGCCTCTCGGAGCCGCTATCTCGGCTCCGAGGTTGCTCCATGGCGGTCCCTCGACCGGAGTCGGGTGTCTTCGCTATGGGCGTGCCCTTTTTCGGCGCCTCCGACGGCTCGCCGGTTTTATGGGTCGAGCCATGGCCTGTTGGCAGTGGCGTCCCCTGGGCTTTTGTCTTCTCGATGGTTTTAATTTTCGACGTCTTACTCACTGTTTGTTGTTGTTGTTCGACGTCGGAGTCTCCGGATTCTGATTCCGGAACCGAGAATGTTTCCTCTTCGTCGTCGAAACGTTGTTTTGTCGGCGTGGACGCCATTTGTAGACGCCTGGCTCTTCGGTCCCGGAGTGTTTTTCTGGACCGGAAGGCTCGACAGGCCTCACAGGTATCCTCCTTGTGCTCGGGGGACAAGCACAAGTTACAGACCAAGTGCTGATCTGTATAAGGATACTTACTGTGACATTTTGGGCAGAAACGAAACGGGGTCCGTTCCATCGGCTTCGATGTCGCACGCGGTCGGGACGACCAGGCCCCGATGGGGGATCGAAGCTACCCCAAAGTCTTCCGATGATCGGTGTCGATGTACCTAACTATCCAGATACCGAACGGAACAATACCGACGCTTTCTTCCGAGATTCTGACTAACTTTCCGAACCGAAACACGGAGCGAAAAGGAATACGTCCGAACCCGACAGCGGAAAAAAACAATCTAAGATGGAGTCGACGCACATGCGCAATGGAGCCGAAGAGGGAGGAGTCCTTCGGTCCCGTGACCAAAAAAGACTTCTTCGAAGAAAAACAACTTGTAATACTCCGAGCCCAACACCAGGCAGCGGACTGTGCGAAACATGTGTATCTGCAGCAACATATGCCATCGAACACATGTTTGTCACAGGTTGAATAATTTTGAAACAGTATGTGGGAGGCTCCTCACTTTTTATGTTTATCAATTTGCACACAGACTCACAGACTGCATCCCACAGAGGTTTGTGGGATAGATCATCTGCTGTCCTCCCAGAAGAGGTATTTTGAGCCCCTGGTCTGCTCAGATTAGAAATATCAGCAGCAAGATGTCACATATTAGTGCTAAAACCACAGAGGCACAGTTGGTGTCAGTGATGGAGTTTCAATGTCCACAAAATTACTCATCTTCGAGGACTGCCTCCCAAACTCGGTGCCTGCCGGGGAGGGCAATGTACTTCGTGTTCAGCAAAGAATAATGATTAAAGATACGTTCAATATATTCAGTCACCCACCTTCATAACAGAAGGACTTTTTCCAGGCACACGTTTCAAAAGCCACACCAGACACCATTCAGTCAATAGCTCCTGTTTGGCTGGCATCCCTCGCCCCCCATCCCTATGAATCACATGCTGCCTGCCAACCAGAGCATCTCCAATCGACCTGCCTTCTGCCAATTTCCTTGGCTCTGAAGTTGGTGATTGTTATGGAAGAGTACAATGCAGGAAGAAAAGGGAGCGTTTACCATTTCTCGTTACATGTAGGTTTCATCAGCCCCTCGTCTACCTTTACTCCCACACACACAAATAATATATCTGCACTTATAACATTAATAAAAAGCGTCAGGCACAGGGAAATACAATGTTCAAAAGAAAACAAAACAAAGCAGAGCCTTGAACCCTGCGGTATCTTAGTACTTTGTTCCTGCAGCATTAAGTGTTGTCTGTGTTGGTGTTGCTGCTGTTGCGGGTATGACAGGTTACTCGTGTTCCATGGAGATTTAAAGTCTGGAACATAAAGAATTGTACAGGTGGATTCAGGTTAATTGGCTTCGACTTAACTCAGCAAATGTAAAACAAAACTTAACAAACAGAATATGTTACATATGTATATATGTTACTACTGCAGCTGCTACTTGGCCCATGCCATGTGTTGCACCATGAACCAGTCCTGCCTTCGGACACAACAGCACTTAGCATCCTAAGATGAGAAGCCAATACTCACAATGGAATACAAACTATCAGTTCATTAATGCCAAGTGTTGCTGGCCTTAAAGTCAGTTCTGGCTAAAGTGTAACAAATGACACAGGATCACTTGTCAGCAAAACGTCTGTAAGCCACAGAAGCTTGACTGCAGCTTCTAAATTAATAACCCAAAACAAGTTACTTTGATTTCACTCTAAATTTTATTTGGTTCCTAATGACTTGCGTGTTCAGTCGTGTGTGAACAGGTAGTGAACACTTCTCATTGCTATTGGGAAATGGGGAAATGCAGCAAGCGTTAAAGTTCACTGAAGATTAGGGAGATGCACCAGGAACGGATGCAAGAGCGATGCTCTCAGCAAAACATTTTGTGAAAAGTTTATCAATTATAACGCTGCCTAATTACCTGAATGTTGCAGTAATTTGTAGTGATGCTTCAATACATTTATCCAGCCCATTAATTTTTAATGTAAAAATGCAAACAGGATCAGATTTCTTGTAATGGCGCCTATGTCAGTCTTGTGATTGCAAGAGTATTGTCCACTTTGATGGGGAGTAATCGGGAAATTGCACAAATGAGGAGAACTCAACAGAATAGACATTGCTGTAGATTGACTACCTTACTGTAACACTAAAGTGGATGTATTTTGAACTTAAAGACATGAGCTCAAACTGAGCTGGTTGGTGCCGTGGACATTGCAAGAGGGAGATCCGGCACCAGAGTCAGCGGAACTGAAAGGAGCAGTGGAGTTAATTGCAGCAGCATATAGTGAAAATCCCTGATAGTCCCCAAGTCTAGGGTGTCAAGATGATTCCACCCCACCGCAGAGCAGAAAAGAAGGTACCAATCCTAGTCCTTCCAACAGCAGCTTCATTGAACCAGTTGGACTAAACAATTTGACGACAGTCGTTCACAGAAGGAAATTCCAGCTTAAGTCAGTGTCCCAATGAAACAGATTCATCTGCTACTCATGGCCAGAGCCACCAACAATCATAAATGGGAATTCCACCATGAGCACCGGCTGTGGCTGTAAGTTAATATGCTGCCTTATGCACCATAAACTATTTCTACCTGGGAGGGATCTCGGTGTAGGCACCCTAGCTCAAGGAACACAGACTAGTCACTTGATAAAAATAAACTCAAAGAAAGGGCATAAATGGGCCTGGAGTGGTTAGGAGATATCATGGTGTTGAGAAATACCGCAGGGGTAGGAGATGAATTGTCAACAATGTTATACATTTCACATTTTTAATACTGCAGTGAGGTTGCTTAAAACGCATTCAACTTAAAATAATAATGTTTATTTATCAAGTGTATTTATCACCAGCCTGGCAAATGCTGGGAGCTGCCAGAACTCAGATTTCATTTTTTACTTGGCAGATTAAAAAAACAATTAAATTAGGTCTAAAACAGATGCACAATATGTCTGCCTGAAACCTAAGATTTCAAAAAAATATATATTTATAAGAACAGGGGCATGAAAATTTAATTTAATGTTCACCTCAGGTAATTTTGTGTCTTATTGTTCACAGCAATTACCATAAATCTGCATATCAATAAGGAAGAACAGATGTCAGTTGTTACACGCGCTTGCCAATCAGGCCTGTTAAAAAGTGACAGATGGGTGGTTATTGAACATTCTCATAAGGACCATTAGCACATTCGTGGGACATTTATTCTTGTGCTGCTCCACAGTTGCAGCTGCATCTCTGTAGAGACATGAGCTCATGTGTGAATGTACAAAATGTATGGTTTACCTTGCAATACAGTTGTGCCAAATGCTCCCTTATTAAATGGATCAGAATCCCTTGTCCCCATATTTCAATGTAAGTAGTACCCACTGTTGCATCCATGATCTCTTCTGATTTGTGGTGAGACATTCTCTCAAAGGATTCTGTTAATTTTTCTATCTCACACAGTTTCAATGTTAATGCCAGGGACAATGTTATCATTGCAGATACTGCTACTAACAGAATTTATCCTGCTTCCAGATGCTGAAACAACAGAAAAAAATTGCTGAATATAAACCAGCTTGAATTAACCAATCTCAGTAGGGCGGTGTTTTGTGTGGGTCCTCATAAGACTTGCACCCACTGCCTGAAGTGTGAGCAGATCTCTGATGCACAAAGCCATGTATAATAAAATACGTGTAATAAAGTAAAGAATTTTACTGTCTGTAGTCCATTCATCACTAACTATATTCCAACAGATAGATTAACATTGGTTCTCTTTGAAGCATACCTCTGTGATATCTTAAACCACGCCAGCTTATACTTCTTCTCATATTCAGCTACAAACATAAAGGTTGTCTTCTACAATGCCACCACCAGGAACAGGGTCAAGACTGATGTGCATATGGCTGGGTCCAAACTGGAATGGCATGGGTAGCAAAAAAACAATGGATTTAGGGCCAGATCTCTGTACTGGGGGTGAATGTTTGATGGGCAGAATGCTGAACAATGTCACTTTTTATTTTTGAAAAGGAAGATGGAGCAATGGGCGATTGTAGAGAAGAATGGGGGTGTATGTAGAAAAGGATGGATAAATGAAGGGTGGAGGATAGATAAGTGGAGAAAGGGATGGAAGGATGGATGCAGAGGAGAGTGGATGAAGAATGCAGAGAAGAATAGCTATATGGATGGATGCACGGAAGAGGATGGATGGCAAGAATAATGGATTAAAAGAAGAAAGGATGACATAGGTGGATGGAGAAGGAAAAATGGATAGTTGAATTGATTAGTGATTTGGTCGATGGATGGAACGAATAAGGACGGAAAAAGAAAGGAGGTTGGAGAGAAGGGTAGATGGATGAAAAACAGGATTGGAGAAAGTAGAGGCAGGATAACAGAATGGACTGACGGGAAAATAGACGAGAAAGAAGGAGAGAGAGAAGAACACAGACAGCAAGAAGGGGTCTTGTGAGAGAAGGAAGGAAAAGAAGGGCAAAGAGTGAAAGAAGGATGGCAAGACGGAATAAGGGAAATTTCCGTTTTTTTTTCAGGGAGGAGCAATCCCTTGAAAGACTGCCGAGCTTGCTCACCTCACTAACTTGCCATTTTTAATATGGTAGGATGTGGATGAAATTTTATTTTTCTGGCTACCCCCTTGACAGAAATCCCAACAATGTTTGGATTTTCTGCCCATCCCACTTGGTTTTGCTTCTCAGTTTGCAGTATTAAACACATACTAATACTTACAAATGCAAACATAAATTCAACAACCTACTTAAAACTAATTCATGAGGTTGTTTGTAGAGATGGCAAACATCATAGTTATTCTTCCAGATTAAATTGACCATGTGCATGAACTTTTTGATCAGCGAGGGATCGTGTGTGGACAATAGATGAGGTACACTTAGGTAATTGATGGGCTGGTGGAACAGTTTCTCTTTTTAACACTGAGTCTCCCATTACCAGTGGCCCTGCAAACATCTGCTTATTGCAGTAATTACTGGGTGCAATAAAGATCAGACATTTTGTTCAATTTTGGCACATCAAACCTTCCAGAATTTAAAGAGAAAACCCCATGCTTGCTAATATCAGAACATGCAGCTTTTGGTGCAGTAAGCACCACCATCTGCGTGGTATGTCCCACTTTGAGGGCAAAACTTGTAGTAGGCAATAATTATCACACCCGATAACTTCCATATACATTGGTGTTGGATTTTTATGGATTTGTATGGGTGCATATTGCTTCAAATTCTTGGCCACTTGTAATAAGGGCCGGAGTATTATCTTGGGCATGTAGCTTTGCATCCATCGGCTTTAGTTGGGTGGGCTCCGACACACTCAGATAAAAATACGTCGCAAGATTGGGGGAACTCTTGCAAGAATGTATCTTTGAAAACATGACGCACTAATCGATTCCTTCATCAGTAATGAATCTAAAAAGCAGCCAGTTGTGTTGCTTGAATTTTTCGCCTTGCAGAAATAAGTGCTGAAGCAATTTTACGTCCTTTCTATTGCGAACGGAACGGCAAGGACCCTGCTGCTGCACCCGGCATCTGCTGCCTCATGTTCAGTGGATTGGGCCTGAGGCAAGGATTGCAAGACTCAAGGCCCCCACTGAAGCAGTGTTAAGCTGGCTCTTTAGATCTGCTCCTGTCACTGGTTGGGAATGTTAGATATTGCACAGAAGGGCTTTGGACCCCCTCTCTCCAGGGAGGCACAGTCACTTCTTCTTGTCACTGCGCGCCCCATGGATTCAACAAAGGAGCATTATACCCCTAAATTGGGATTCAGCCGCAAACTAGAGTAGAGCAATGCGATAATGTGCTGCTGGATCTGAAACTCCATTTATCCCTCAGGTTCAGGTAGACAGAAGAGTGGAGTTTGTTCTTTCACTATTTGACATGTGTTGGAATTCGTAGAATTTGAATCCGATACTCAAGTATAACAAAAGGTGGCACTGGGAGTAGAGGTGCAGCACGTGCTCTAGCACCCCTAGATATAAAGTAGACAACTTGGTATGAGAATGGGTAGTAAACAAGCCGTGCGTCGTGTCTCTCTCTTTAAGCAAGTGGCATACCTTTAAAGGCAGTCACAAGTTGGTTGTTATTAAACTAGGCTGCAACAAAGTACTTAACACTGTATTGCCATTCGCATAGATGTTTACGATTGCATGCTTGGAAGCTTTATGTATTTTGTATTAACTTACGCATGTCCATTGAGATATTGGGTACTGGGTATGACAAAACATGAACCAAATCTAAGAATTATTGGAATCATATATTACACTGTGAGCTGATTTCAAAACTCGACCTATGAATGACCCCCATGCTTGGTTCAGGGAGGAGGAGGAATTGGAATACCAGGTCAATGCCATCCCGGAGATGAAACTAGTTTCGATTTCACAGTCTGGGATATTAAAAAATAGTGCCACTAACCGAAGAAGCGAAATTGGAGCTCATTTTATAAACAATGTCAAAAACAACCCAAGACACATTAAATTAATTCTAAAACTAAAGTAATTTATTATTCCTCTTTTGAAAATATCTCCTATTTGAGAAGCAATCCATGCAACTGCAGATACAGAATGCAAAGCTTTGTGTGACATCATGGGCATTGCTGAAATATATCGTAGATTGTCGTCCACATTATTTCAGTGCACATTCTTTTATTAGTATTTTTTTAGGCATTTGATACTACGTACATTACGTTACAAAGATACGTAAAGCACTTTCTATAGTAAACTTTTACTGCAAAACATGAGCTCAAAAACTACAATAGTATGGCTTGTACAAATGACCTGGCACACCAGCACCACAAACTCATGTGCCATTTTACCATACATTTAGGACAATATGCTTCAAGATGCACCACAGGAACCTATGTTATAATAAATGTCTTTGGGGAAAAAACCCACATTTAAGAGGAGTGATGAGGCTGATTTGCTGCACTCACTCGCTCATTAATGAGTATTTGTTCAAATCCATATTTTCAGAGAACATTCTTAAGGTCAGCCCCCCCCACTCAAATTGTTCTCAGCACCATTAATAAAAAGTGAGTACCCTTTACCGCAGCCCATTGCTCGGCGTTACCCAAGTGTCTACCCCCTTATTAATAAGCAACCCCTTTCCTGAACAACTCAACAGGCTCGGTAAGAACCTGCTAACTGTCCCGTACAGAACGGCTATCAACCATACTATAATAGAATCTGTATGTACACGTGTAATGTAGGAGTACATCTATGCAGAGAGCTGCGTTTGGTGGCCCATGGGTGTGAAGCAATTTAAAACTAGTAATAACTACATACATAAACCAGAGATGCATTTGAGGCATGTCTATGCTGTCACTTTTCACATCTGCTTTTATTAGGTCATAGAAATTCACTGTAAAATGCTTAGGTACAATAAAATGGTGAGAACTGCTACACAAATGCACTTAAAATACCATATGCGGTTTTCTTTTTCATAAACTTTGAAAGGTGGAGGGTTGAAAGTGTGGTCGATAAAAGCACCTGGGTAAGTAGCAAGTTTTTACAAAATTGAGTTTCCCTCTGGGTCTCCTTTTTAAATCTTTATTTCACATTCTGTCTTGAGATAGAACATTAACATATCCAGTTTCCTTGCATCCGGGAGTTGAAAGCAGAAAATGTCACAGTGCTTGATTTTATTAGCTTCTTACAGTCCTAACAATTCGAGCTTATTTATATAAAGTATCATTTTGTAAACTGATGCTCCATCACTAACTCTTTGGGAAGCTCTGGATAAAAACAGCTATCTGTAGGCATGCGATTTTATTTAGAACACAGAAAATGCTAGGAACAAATGTGACTGATTGGCTGAATTGATAAATGTGGAACTAGGAGGCTTTATTTCTAATTTCAGCTACGCCTAGTACAAGGCGAGTGGAGCGGTATTTCAGGGTGGCACCAACTTGCCCGATTAAAGGTCTTTCCTGGCGTGGGAGGTACCCAGTAAAACCCTAATTCTACAACTGCTAAAAAGCAAAGAAGAGTGTCTATGGGTAGTTTTCACAGATTCTGGCCCAGAAATGCTTGTATATGATTTCATAGCAAAACAATTTAATGGAATACCATTACTGCAAAACCATTTCTTCTAAACGGTTTAATGGAAATTTTAAGGAAGAATGGCATTTACCATTTTATGGAAACCAATTCCTAGAAAGTCTTTTTTTCAAAAATGGTTTCTATATACTTATTTTTAAGGTGTACATTAAATGATTGCAAGACTTACTTTTTTAAAAGGTATTTATTTCAATCCTTTTCATTAGCGGACGTGATTTCAGGTTTATATTTTTTACACTGTCATGCAATTACTTTAGCTAAACACCATCCACCCATGACCCCTAAAAATTGCTCCCCATGCATAGACTACACACATCTCTGATCCACTAAGCTTCACCCACCCTTAAAGTCCTCTCTACTCCTAAACTCTACCGAGCTCTTAACCTAAAACTCCCTCACTACAGCTAAAGTCCACCTATTTCTGAACCAAAAAAAACCTTTTTGATACTTAAACCCTGCCCAACCCCGAGCCATTAGAATCCTGCACCACCCTTAAACTCCACTCATCACAGAATCCCCCCCCCCCAAAAAAAAAACACCATCCCTGAAAACCATCCAAAATCCCTTGGCAGCCCTAAATACTGCATTCATGAATCCTAAAAACCCTTTCTACATATTAACTCCACCTGTCCCTGAACCCTTAAGACACTTCACCATCCCTAAATTCTACCCATCACTGAACCTAAAAAACAATCACAAGCCCTAAACCCCACCCGTCCATAAAACCTAAAACATTCAACACCCCTACACGCCACCCATCCCTGAACCTTAAAAACCCCTCACCACCCCAAAACTCAAATCATCTGTGCATCGGCAGTTGCTTGTAATAACAGGTTGTGCAGGGAGTGGGTCTCACGGGAGGAGGAATATTAAAAAAGACCATGCCAACTCTGTGTTCCTCCCCGCTTCAGTGCTTCTCTCTTTGTTCCTCTGTCCACCCAATCCAGATGCTTCTATCATGCAGGGTAACAGCATGAGACAAGTGCCTGGATGGGTCTGAGTGGCCTGAAATGCCACTCAGCCAGGGACTGGGACCCTGCAATTGTTCTTTACCCGGGCTGTGCAACGCAGCCTGGGTGGAGTGTTCTATGTGCGCATGTCGATGTGGTCCGCCTTGGACGGCTGGCCAAACTAAAATGCATTCTTAGAAGCACACTACTCCTCCTCCCCTGGTGCTAATGAGGATCGCCCCACCCTACCCTATGAGGAGTAAGCGAAAAATAAAATATTAATACAATAGATTTATTAGCATTTTATATTTCTGCTACCTTTCAGCAGCGGAGCGATGCTCCTCTACCGAAGCGGAGGGGCAGCACCTACATCGATAAACCCTAAAAAACCCTCACCACCCTAAACTCCACCCATGCCTGATCCATAAATAACCCTCGTCACCCCTAAACATCACCCATCCCTGAACCCCAAAAAAGACCCTCACTTCCCCTAATAGTCAACCACTGGAGTTATTTTGGATGTTTCCTTAAAATTATCTTTATTTGAAAATGTTTCCTTTTTTCAATTTATTTGTATTTGCTTAAAGCTGTCTCTCCTGATGCTTGGTTTTCCATGATTAGGTTTACTCCAATGTGATTTCTCCATTTTCGTTTTTCCACTAATTCACATACATCGCCCAGAAGCTCCTGATGGGCAGAAATTGAGATGGAGATAGCAGTTACAATTGGTAAATTGGCCTATTTCCACCTGTAGTTACCGGCTGACTTACAATTGGGCCAGTTATGTAATCCTGGATCAATCACTGCAGTTGCCTTTAACTCATTAACTTTAGTTTCACAACTTGGAAACAATTATAACTAAACATAAGCTTTGATGGCTATATAAGAAGTAGGATTCCTAAATCTGCAAGTGTACTGTAAGCTCAGTAGTAACGTTCTCCTGTTACAAAGACCAATAGCAAAAATACACTTTTTCTAGACGATGTCACAGACTCAAATCTTGGGCCACCCTACAGAAACGTAGCACTGGTACTAAAAATGTTTTTTAAAAACAAACGTGCAAAAAAAAAACAACAACAACATCCATTTGCACCAATGTTTGCTGCTTGTGTAATTGCGAGTCAAGCAAACAATATTTGCACAAGAGGAAAAAAGGCAGACATGGATATCACATAATTTTTGCTGTATTTAAATAAAACAGTGGGAAGAAAAAATATATTTTCCCTTTTCAGTTTGAAAGATGGGATGTCTTTAACGCCAACCCAATACGTGCCATTTTTCATTATATAAACAGAAAAAGCAGTGCAAAATCTCCATTTGCAGTTTACTGTAGGAAAGTTGTTCATGATCTATAGCTTGTAAAACTCTATAACACGCATAGAATGATTTATAATGGAAAAGTGTATGTGGTATATAGTTAGAAATGGTTTTACGATCTATTTGTTTTTACTTTTGCCAAGGTGTCTAACTGTAATATCACAATGGCAAAATGTGTTTGCTTCATTCCATAATATACAAATAGCAAAGAAGACAAATTGTTTTCACGCTGTTTTCAGCGGCGAGTTTCTGTGCTATGGCTCCTGCTTGCACTTTCAATATTTATATCACCCATTACTGATGTGGTGTCTTCTGGAACACTTTGGGCCTCATTATGAGTCTGGCGGTCCATGGACTGCCAAACTCGTAGTGGCGCTCAGACTGCTGCCGACAGGGGTGGTCTGACCACCACATTATGACCACGGTGGAGCTGCCACAGTGCCACAGCCGGCACTGCCAGGTCACCGCCAGCCGATGGCCTGGGCATGCCAGCGGTCTTAATCTGCCAGGGCAAAGATGCAAGCAGCGCTGCCCTCCAGGTTATGATCCGCGTTTCCGCCAGCCTTTGCCTGACGGTTCCATTGCCAGGCAAAGGCTGGCAGAAATGGTGTGCTGGGGGCCCCTGCACCGCCCATGCTCTTGGCATGGGCAGTGCAGAGGCCCCCATGGACAGCCCCGTCACGCTTTTCACTGCCCAAAGTACAGTCAGTGAAAAGCGCAACAGGAGCTATCGCACCTGACACACTGCAACATTGCCATTGGCTCTATTACGAGTCGGCGTCAATGTTGTGATGTGTTTCCCATTGGGCCAGTGGGTGGACATGCTGTTTCGCCCGCCGGCCCACCAGGAAGCTCGTAGTAGGTACTGCAAAGGGACGGCCGCATATGCGGTTATCCCGACGCGGGACTTTGACAGGCGGCCTCTGCCGCCCGCCAAAGTCATAATGAGAGCCTTTGTGTCTGTTCGTGTGCCTAAAGCTGCGTTTCTTTCCGTCTCGCTCATTTGTGTTGTCAGGTGGGCATCAAAGTGACATCCATTGTATTGAGCACAAAAATGCAAGGGCATTACCCTGAATACATTACTACAGGTTCCTATCCACCCCAGCTGGCAGGACGGCCACAGCACGGCTCTCCATATGGGAAGAAGTAAACTTTATGGTGAAAATCCATCCACAAACAAGCCTGTGCTCTTTGCAGCTCCTGCCCACAATATTTATATTTTGAAGCTATTTTAAAGAAGCCTAGCAAAGGATGAAAATGCCCAAATTTCAATCCCCAACCCCTCTGTGTATTTGACCCAAGAAACTTCTCTTCGAACCCACACTGTTCATTATTCTCATCCTATTTCCCCTATGACTTCAATGCCCACCATTCCCCTCGCCTCCTAGGGAAAGTGATTCGTAGTGGCTGAAATTGCATAGGTTCTGCATCCTGTAGACACCGGAAAACAACCAGAAAAGGGCACTGCAGAGAGCAGCATGAGGCTGGAAAGGGCAGAGGACCCTAATTCTAGAGAAGGACACAGAACATAGAAGGGATTGTAGCTCGCGTGGGAAGCCCTTTGTCATGGCAGACTCAGAAGGAGTGGCAGGTGCACTGAAAATGGAAAGTTTTGCTGGACCCCCTCAAACAGAAAGACAGTAATGATGCCTGTAATCCAAAGAAGGGAAAGCCCAAATTAGGCACCTTGCAAAGCTGAGGAAGGGGAACTTCAAAGCCATGGCAGTGGGTCGGGGGAAGGTCTGAAAAGAAAGCCCAATATAAAAGGCTAGTGAGGTGGAATCAATGTGATTAGAACAATACGTGAGGAGAACAAAAGTGCTTGAGGGCTAACACCGTAAATGAAGAATTAACAACTGTGTTACCATCCCTGCTTACACTGTGGCTTTTGTTGCCACTGTAAAATCTATCTATGGCACCACTTCTTCCCTGAAAGAAAGATCATCAACTGATGAATGGCAATGTGACTCGTTGGAAACCAAATCCTTTTGATTCTTTTGGAACACAGTTTCCCTGGAGGCCTATTTCAGGTTAAAGACCCTGGAGATGCACTTTGCCTGGTTCTGTTATCAATGTAAAACCATAATGAAAGAGGATATTTGTAGACCCCACTGCCTAAGAGTTGCATATCTGAAGAGTCATCATATAGAGCGAGGTTGTTAAGCTATGGTCAGACACACTAGGGATCCACAACACCTGCTCACAGGGTCCGCGATAGCTTAGCAAATGAAATAACAATAACAGATTAATAAAGTGTATATAAATAAAGGAGCAAAATGTAAAAATGAAAAATTGAAACTGTTCTGTAAATAAGAAGGAATGTGAAATGCGAGACAAATTTGTGGGAGCAGTGCAACCGCATCAAAGAGACTGCAGTCAGGACGATAGGTGGCTTCCCTTGAATTTAGAAAAACTCCAACCTTCCCATTGGGATTAAAATTGTATTTGTTATATTTGTTCGTGGATTAAATACACTATTTCACAATTTGTGTATTTTAATGCATGCTTCTGTATTTTTGTGTATTGTTTCAGTTCAAATCATGGAAGTTGTTTAGGCCAGGGTCCCCGGATTCCAATGACTAAGTGGGGGTCCCTGGATTCTAGTAATGCTTAGGTGGGAGCCCACAGAAGTCAAAAGGTTCAAGAACCACTGACATAGAAGAAGGGTTTCTGGAAGTGCCAAGGAAAAAGAATATTGGTACCCAGTCTGCTGCAAATATAAGAAATATGGAAAATGTTATAGATGCCTACATATAGGAGGCAGAAAGGACTGACAAATCCATGTGATGTGGTATACACCCTCCCTGTCTGCTTTAGCACATGGGACATCCAGTCAGTCCTGAGCTCTGTCTTTGCTTGAACACTAGTGCTTTTTCTCTCTGGCATATACTTTTATGAATTGTGTTACTCGTGTGATTCATGTGACTAAATGAACTGACAGGGGACACCCAAAAAACCTAAACTCAGACCCAGAACATTTCAAATTATTTTCCATCTTTGAAACAGAAATTCCCAGGAATGCAAGAGACCTGCATGCAAATAAAATTATGCCATAACATAACAGTGCCTCCAGGAAACATGCTGTCACACAAGATGGATGGTCTCTGGGCGACATCAAGGAACCCGGCCGCCGCACTTTGCCTTTTGTCATTGGAAAGACAACGCAAAACACTTTCTGTCCACGTGCTATTGAAGGATTCTAAAATAAAGAAAAGTAAGCAGGACAGCAAACAAATGAAAAACGCGAAGACTAGGAAAGAAGGACGAAAGGCACGAATAACGAGGAAAAATAACCCCTAATGTCATATTTTGACAGTTCAAGTCCATGCTGGAAATTTTCCACCAGGCGCGCTGTCAAATTACTCGCGGTATTAACAATCTGACCCGAGAATGGAATCCTCAGCGCGGCCCAGGAGGGCCCTCGGGTGAAACTGACATGTCGGACGGAGGCAGGTGACAAGCTCTGTGTGCGAGGAGCAGGGTGACCTCTTGTGAGAGGATCTCTCCCCGGGAACAGCAGTGCCCTCCAGGCTCCCTACAGGAAGGCCCTAATTGGCGACAGCTAAGGGTTCAAGTGCTCGCGAGCAGCCAGTGATCGGATAGCTACAAGATGCGAGCGCTGCATATTGGAGCATGCAGCCGCCTCTCTGGTCTGCCTAATGTAATGCGGTGCCCGATGCAACCAATACAATATATTGGGATTTCACTGGCAATCTGAGTTTAGCCTACAAGTGTCTCTGACTAAAGAATTGCCAATGTTTCTTTTATTTGTGAATGCTTTATGTGCGAAGGCACGCCTTGTAGAAAACACAAGCAATCACTAAAAGCCTAGATTATCTATCTATCTATGGATATACATATACATAGTCCATTATTGTGCACACTCTGCAAAAGCAGAATTCCATCATATATAATAAGGTAAGCCAATTGCCGAAGTCTTGGTGTATGCTGTGGTGGGTAGAAGGAAAATGGTAATGACACCTCAGCAAAGCAAAGAAGGAATGAGGCTTACTGGATATTTTTTATTAAAAACAATAGGTTTTGGTTAATTTTAAACCTAAGAATTATTAGCAAAAGCCAATAGGTCTTGCGTTTTGAACCTATTGGCTTTGCCAATGCTGTTTGGTAGGGCAGAGTGGGGGCGGTTCCGTGGGAAAAAGCGCACAAGAGAGCAACATGGAGCATGGGGTGGAAGAGGTGCTATCTGAGGTAGGAGCGCACAAAAGAGTGAGCAATATAAATTGCTGGGTCCTGGAAGGGAGGTGGTGGGGAAAAGCGAGAGACCAAAATGCAGCATGGGAGAGGGAAACATTTGCAGGGGAAAAGCTCACAAGGGAGCGAGCAACACAGATTATTGTGATGTTCCCCAGCTGAAGAAGCATAGGAGGGAGAGACAAGCTTGGGGGAGGTTGACTGTAGGGGGTTGAGGCAGAAGCACATGTGATAGAGACCAACACAGATCACAGGGTGGGGGAAGCAAATGAGAGAGAGAGCAAAACAGAGCAGAAGGCAGGTGGCTATCAGGAGGGGGAAAAGCACATGGCAGATGGTGCAACATGGAGTGCAGGGGAGTAGGGGAATTTGCAGGGGAGAGAAGCACACGAGGGTTAGAGCAGAAGGTATAGTGAAGGAAAAGCACAAAAGGGAAAGAGCTGGAAAACACAAACACTCTGATGGAGTGCTTGACCAACAAGAAATAACAAGCATTGGCAATGCCAATAGGTCCGCTTTAAAGGAATATTGTGAAGTAAAGTGAAGCATCACAATTGGATAGCATGAGAATGGATCTATATTTGTGTTGAAGCAAGGAACTGCAGAATAAAATTGGTGTAGGTTAAAAGGTCAGGTGTCAGTTGCACTGTCAGGCCAGACATAAAAATCCATGCAAGTTAATGACAATCTTCTTCCTGTCTGTGCTACTGCCAGAGAAAAACACCATAAACTATCTATTAATCCAAAACTCTTCAATACCTTTGAGTGTCATGTGTGTGCCCCTGAAAGTTTAAGCTCAGGCAGATGGATAAATAAAGTGACCACAGCTGTGTCGAGGGCAGGCACTTTTTTGTGAAAGCACACAACTTCTACCCAATCAAACATGTACTCCTAACGTGTGGGCAGAGCCAAAGCCCCCCTCTGTGATTCTCACATAACTATGTGTCAAGTCAGCCCATAAGGAGTTCCCTAAAGGTGAGTAGTGGAAGGATACAAGTCAGCCAAAGAAAATAATGCTAAAGAGGCTATGCTCAAAGGTTGAGGGCAAGACACAACATGGACAAGATGGGTCAAAGAAATCAAACAAGACGTAAGCAGAAAAGAGTGACAATAAAGTCAACCAATGCTAAGCAATGAGTGGCCAGCTGTAATCCCATTGTAAGTTCAGAATAGGTCTTTTTCCAGAAGACAGCTTGCAATGCCTGGTAGGGGATCCCTAAAAGTGAGACTCCCATTCAGTTGTTTAAGTAATATAAACATCCTATACTTATAAAATAAAATGAAATTAGTAAAAAAATTAGTAAACGGTGTGCTTACACAAGTAAGTAAAATGAAGAAATTGTTGATTTTGTCCATAAAAATCTAAAGAAGGATTTCTCATATTTTTTAATTTGACCATAAAACGAACATTACTTTTTGAGACTACAATACGTATATTTACTGATGTGACAGTCTGTAACTAAGGAAAAAGTTTTATGAAAAGCCAACATTGCATCATTGGAGTTAAAATGAGTTTTCACACTTTTAAAGCAATAAAGTCGCTGAGGGTCTATTGGTTTGATACATTTGTCACACTGCAATGCTGACTAGTTTTCACATGGAAGGCAGGATTTTTTGAAGAGAGTTAAAGGCTAACACAGCATTTAAGTTCCATTCCCAAAGATGAACAAGCATCTCAACATGGTAAAGTTGCAAAGTTTTTGGATTTCACTAATTTGCCTGACACCTTAATGATACAAGACTTAAAGTTTCTAAAATCCAGTCATAACACGTTTAAGGTAATTTACCAGCTTTTTTAAAGCCTAGTAGTGTAGAATGTTTATATGGAAACAAATCGAAGCATTGTTTATTTTGTAGGGTAATTTAGATTATGTTAGTAACTATATGCTTTTCATTTTTAGACTTCTTCAGATTAGGTCTTCAGCAGTAAAGCAGCTGTCAACCTGGTATCCATTATACGAGTGACAGTATGGGATTGTGCATCAACCCATATAATGTGTGCATCCTATGATGTGTATTGGGGAAACACTTGCCATAGCTGGGATCTTATAAAACACCCTTGGGAATCTAGAGAAAAGCATTTTTAAGGGAACCTGTTCTGTAGATTTTTCTCCCCAAAACTGTTTACCTAAATGTTTTAAATAAATGGAATTCCCACAATGTTGAATATCGCCTGGTGAATGCCTGTCACATCAAAAAATTCCCTACATTCTGTTTTATCAGGATCACATATATTGCGTGTTTCATATTTATCTGGATGCCTTTTCTACTCCATTCGTGTTAACTCTCTTTTTGCATCTACATCACTCTTCCTGTACCCTGGCTGTTCCTCCTCCTTCTATTTCTTTTTGACTAATGTCACCTACAACCTGCCTATATCCTTGTACTTCCAGCCCAGAATGTCTGAATCTACGCACACTCTAGTACCTCTACACTTTCTGCCTCCACCCTAGTTTCTCTACCTTTGGAGTATAACATTGTTTGTCCATCCCACTCACACCCTCTACTAAATGTATACCCTGATCCCTCTAGCTCCACTTTAAGTCTGGACCTCCATGCCCACCTATAATATAGTACAGCAACACATATCTACACCGTAATACCTCACCCCATATATCCCTAGACTCTTTACCCTAGTACCCCCACAGCTACTTATAGATAAATACCCTCACCACATCTGCACCCTTCCTGTACCCAGATACTTCTACCCCTATTTTATGCCCTCCTTCTGTCCCTATTTTATACCAAAGTGCTTTTACCTCTGTCTATACCTATACCGAAATACTTTAGCCTGTGGCTATAACCTAATACTTTTACCAATGCATATACATCACTAACAATATCCCTTCCTATACTTTAGAAACTCAGTTCCTACTTATAGCCTTATATGTCTACTGGCTACATACACTTTACTACTTCTACTGTGCCTATCACTTAGCATCTCTACTCTAATTATAGCATGGTATCAGTAACAACCTGAAAAGTTCACCTCAGGCAAATATGTAATACAACTCTGATATATACAGAAATATGTGCAGTATGCATCTCTTTCCTTGTGCAATTCCCAATTTTCCCCTTGTAACCTCACAATAAGAGGTAGATTGCACACCCGCTAAACAGGTTACCCCAGGGAATCAATATTTATTGGGTGCAGTAGATACTCATTAGTTTTGCCAAAATTGGAATCAGGGATAAAGTTATCAATAACCTATTAATAAAGGAACCAAAGGAGCACAGAAGATTTTCAGCAGAAGGGTAAAAAAAGTTCAGAGTTCTGTCATTCATCATCCAGCAAAACCAAAACTCGTCCGCTTCCAATTCAAACACACCTTCACAGTAGTGAAATGTGCATAGCTCAGCTGCACAGTGTCACCAGATACAAGGCCCTCCTTATGAGTGGACCAGTAAATGGATGGATTTTTCCACCACCAGAGTTTCCGATAACAGGCATTCTGTTAAACCCGAGGGTGTGGACAATCCAGCCGATCATGAGGTAGACCCTGAGGGTCCACTAAGAAATTTGGAATTACAGAGGGATTGGTTATTCTGTGTCTCATTCCCCTAGTAATTTCTCGTTCTTGAGCTGGACTTTCACCCAGCCATTTTAACAGCTTTCAAGATGCCGAAATCTCGTGAAAGTTAAAAGATCTGCAGTGTTCATATGGATCTCAAAGTTCAGAAGGGGCTGGGCATTGCTGTTACCGGCCCACGAGAGATACAAGGCCTCTCATAATGAGGGCTGTAGAGGAATTAATTATCTCCTCGAAAGCAAGCACTTCAACACTAGAGAATCAAAGCACTGTACTAAAACTAAATGTAAATTACAAGGCATATGCACATTGCACTTTTAAACAAGAGATTTTCTAATGAAAAGCATGGTCAGCATGGAGTGGTGAATTCCATCAAGGTGTCTTGACATTTGTTCCCTATTTTTATGTTTAGCTAGCACATAATCTCTTGGAAACGAAGGGGGAAATAGATCCGGGTCTAAAAGAATCAGGGGCACTAAAGGTGGACCCTGATCATTCCTCTAGGTTAACTAATGTGCTTCAAATGACAATCATGCGCCGGTAAGACCTTAATAAACACGATCGTTTGTCTGGCAAGATGGCGCAGCAAATTAAATGGTTGCCTCTGACATCTCCTGTGGCCTGCAGGTCATACATTGTATTTCTGACAAGACTAACTCCATATTCTGTTCTTCCAAACTGGTGAATCAAGCACCACTAAATTTGGTACGGTGCCTAGAAATGGCACTGTGAAACTATATGTTGAAAAACACATTTTTTCCTTTGCTATTATGACAAGTGGAGTAGTAATAATGGCTATTCATTGGTATAATTACATTATACAACAGCAACAAACTGATTAACTATAGGGTTTAATGCTGACTTGGCTTAGTTATTTTTCATAGAGGTAGCGACGAGGAGGAAGGTAGTATGACAATACTCTTCCTTCACGCTTCATCCATGACATGCCATACTGAAGGATGCACAAGAAAACAATGTTTTTCACTAGTAAGGCATTCGCTTGGAAATGTGCTTAAAGCTTAGGAGACATGCCAAAGCCAACATGTCTGCAGCAGAGAACGTAATCCAGTGATCTTTTCATCTTCAGGCCACTTTAGATTGCCAGGCGGAAGGTTTTTATAACCCGGAGCTGCCAGCGCAATAATAGCTGGCTGTAACAACCCATCACATAAAATCTGTGAGGAACTAAACTCGTAGCTCTTACGTTTTTCGAGACTCAATATACCCTGAGATCAATGAAGGGGAAAACCACAAAATAAACGCCTGCACCACAAGAGATCACTAGTCTCAAAACACAACAGTAAAAAGGGCACACACTCTGTGATTACTTGTGCAAAACACAATCTACTGCTAACCCTTTATCAAAAGATTAAACAGTGTAATCTATACACAAATTCAAGATCCTTGTATACACAAAGAGAAACTACAGTATTTTAGTTTCAAAGATTTCAAGCAAAAACGCACGGACGTTGTCATTTTAAATATTGGGGCCTTAGTTCTGCTAGTTGATGTTGCTGCAGGCCAATTAAAAAAATCCAAAAATACTGCATGGGCCATTCACATGAGCAGCTGAACAATTAACGTTTTGGTCAAATTTTTAACCTGATGTCATGTACAATTTGCAAAATGCCCGTCACTGCGAAGAAAAAGCTGTTCAATTGGGACACCACATGTAATTCTTAGGAGGACTTCACTCATTTGCTAAAGAGAAAGAAATAGAATTTCTCTTTTGTGGATTCTAAGCTTTCAATTCCTCTTTCACTGCCAGATATTCAAATTGGAGCTTGCATTGTTCTGATTTTATTTGAACCTCTTGTGGTTATAGCATCACCTCAAACATTGTTACTGAAGGGGCTATGGGTAAAAGGAGGCCAATGAACAGAAAAAAACAAGATGGCGTCCATCTACAACTAGCATGGAGGGAGAGCATATAAACTGACATCAAAAGGCTTAACCATGTGCTAATAGGGTACATTTTTATCTCCAGTGGATTAACATAATTCAGTGTTCCCCAGCTAGGATGCAAAACTATACTGCCAGGTCTTAATAATGGTATTCAACACTTAACTTTATTTTAAATACAATAAATACTTATCAAAAAAAAAAAATTAAAGCACAAGCTACTGTGGCTGCCTTATAATTTAAATTACATTTGCAATTCACAAAGCCTACATGGCAAGTATTCAATTATTATTGTAAACAATCTAATAAATATTAGCTTGTTGTGGGCTGGCTGTTACAACTTGAACAACATTGGTCTATGAGCTCTCAGCACCTTTTCTGCAGTGCAACAGCAGGCAGGCTCGACGGGCTAAACTATGACGTCAACAGTAAAACCACTGACGTTCTCTTACCTGGGTTAAGGAAGTTCTGTCTCGCTAGGGCTGAGATATAACAATAGCCTCCCTGCCGAGCTAAGATTAAGTCAAAAGTAAATCTACTTAAATAGCTGAACTAGAAATAAATACCATAAGCTATCTGAAGAGGGAGTGAAAAGCTATCATTTGAACAATAACAAACGCAAGGCGATAGAGTGCATATAGATTATTTACATGCCATCTGGGTGTAACCTTTCTCACTGTACAACAAGAGAGTGTGAGCTGGCCCATGCATCTACTCTCCCAACTTCTGGGTGACTGGAGTGTAAGTGTAGTGTAGACAGAAAACCATGTTCTTTCATGGAAACTACTTCCTAGAACAAGGCACCAGGTTAGGAGAGCATACATTGAGACCCGAGATAGAGCATGATACCTTATAATAGAGATAATGTTAGAGAAGTCGTTCTACCGCTATTTGATGCCATAAAAGGGCCAGCATCTTCAGAAAAAGAGGGGAGAGGTACTATAGGTATGAATAAAGTTCAATCAGAGTGTATTTTGTGCACAAGATAAGACTTATGGGGTTTGATTGCCTTTTATATGCATATTAAGGGGTGAGTGCAGAATTTGTTCAGACATACAGTATTTTTTGTAGGTTTATATAGTGTTACCTCGACCCAAAAGTATAGGAGTGCTTTACATGAACACCAGTTACATTAAACTATTTTTGTCCAGAATCACAGGGTGTGGAGCCCGCGCTGAGACTCCAAGTTGTTTCCAAGGTCATCAGTTCTGGCCGTTATGCCACATCCTTACCCCCATGGTACAAATAATGAGTGGGTAACATTACAGTTGTGAGGGCTGATGCTCACTCCCTGGTGCAGGAAAGGAAATCCAAAAACAGTTAAGCTATTGATTAGGATCCCTGTAGATTTGGTTATTGCAACGTGACTCAATGGGCCAGATTCAGTTGTATGTGACAGTTCGAGTGACAAAATATTACTGTGTCCAGAATATTAACAACCATAATGTTCTGAATGTGAATATATATAGGTAAAGATTCTAGACTTAAGTACACATTTCGGTACCTTAATGATATCGCACCAGGTTACATAAATAAAGAGCCAGCTCTATTCTTACCTACATATACTTGCAATCATAATATTTTGCTAGTCGATAATGCGGTCATGACATAGCAGGGAGGTATTAAAAAAGTGAATATATGGTGGAATACACGACTCGGCTTAGAAAGGGTGCACTGCAGATTTGGAGTATCAGGAGTTCACAAAGGTATTCAAAAGTACTTCTGCAAAACAACAGCATTCAAAGTACTCACGGGGTGTTTTATGTGCTCCGAAGTTTAATATGATCAGCTTTGTGTAAAGCGTGAACTTGCACAGGGGTAATTGCCGTCATATTTGTGCAATTGTACATTTTCTCTTTTTTTAACTCCATGCAGAAAAAAATGCCTCGTGGGGAAAACTCCTTCTCCTACTATACACGTTTTGGGAGTTTGTCCTTTATATTTAGACTCAGGAAATGAGCATATACCTTCCATTCACAAGGGTACATCTCAGACCATTTTCTGAGTAAAAGAAAGTTGTTTGAAAATATTTCCAAACTTGGCACCATCCCTATGCTGAAGTACCACTCCCAGCCTCTGAAATTAGGTGTACCCATTTGTAATGTTACACCACTGTGGGGTAACATTGCACATCTGTAAATGGAGTGGCGAGTGCAAGTTCTCCTTTTGTGAATACCTTGAACTAATAACGCAAGCCACATGTATGCATTGTGAAATGGCCAAATATTTTTAAAAGGAAAGTACGCTGAATGAGTAATTAGAAGTACTATTTGTTTCCCAAAGAAACAGTATGGCCTAACATGATATATAGATCCTTATGTTGACGGACAAGAATGATTGCTGTTGTCTCATATTTTAGTTAGACAATCGCCAAAAGTTGAATAGCCCTTATCAGGATCCCCTACATGAATGCTGGGCAGCTAATGCGCATAGACCAAGATGGCTGTAGTTTCCTTAGTTTTGACTAGTATACTAAAAGAGAGCAGTGGCTCCTGGGTCTAGTGGTCAAGGAGGGGCATAGGCTACTTCTTGCTGCTTGTCCCTATATGTATTGTGATTGTTTAAGAAGATATGTAGATATGCAAATGAAACAGAAATCAAAATATCTCATGACGTCTCATGAACGGATAATGAATCATTATTCACTTAAATCAATCAGGGACAGGGTGTTTTGCTTCTATCATAACCTTCTTCATGGACCTCACAACCCTGGAGCCAGAACATCAGCATAGATTGAAATTCATTTTTTTGCAAATCACAATACATCAAATACTGACAGCACAACTCATTTATAGATCTCAAGGCCCAATGATGGCCACTTCATTTAGTGAGGTCAATTTCAATTACTCTGCACTGTGTATTAAGAAGTGGGGGGGATATTGTTCCAATATCACCAAGCTTAGGAGGCTGTAGGGCATTACACTGTAATTGGTTGGAATTAACTTCAACCTGGCAGCAGTTGTCAAAGGCAGTATCCAGCTGCCAAGTGTGAAATGGCAGCATTTTGTACTAGAGGTGTTTGAGGAACTCAAAGGAGAAACAATTTAAAAAGCCTCTAATTTATGGCTTCAAACTAGAGGTTTACAAATGTTGAACTGCCCTCTTCCAACTGGAGAAAATGGCTACTGTACAATTTCCCCTAACCATGTCTGTTGCCACTGTTTATGATTTCCTTATCCATAATATTCGGGGAATATAGTGGCAATTTAAAGTGGAAAATTAGAACTGGAAGACTGCACACATCGGAAAGGACACTGGTAAAAGCTGGGGAGGGCAGCTAGGACAGTTTGAGCAGGTAGAAGGGCAGGTTGTGGCGGTGCCATATGAGGCAATTTAAGAGGGGGCAAGCCTGCCACCCTTCTCCTTGCCAGAATCCTTTGAAGAAGTTGCAATTTAGTATGTTAATGCCACATAAAAACCTAAATCAACAATCAAATAAAGGACAAACCTCTGAGTAAGGTAGAGAATGTGATGCTGTCTTGCTGGCTCACCTAGGAGACTATTATACAGTCATTCAAAATAATGCTAGGGGACAACAACGTTTTTCTGGGAAATCTATAGGATATTTGTAGGGCCATTTCCCATTGGACGCTAGTATGAATTACTGGTTGCACCGGTTTTCGTAGTGGTTTATGTTACTTCTTAATGCCCTATTACTAATCTAGTACATAATACTATTTTCCTGTAGGAATTCCTACAGAATTGTTATAGGACAGATCTATTGCAAACCCAATATAGACATATCTTTCTCTTCATCTGGGCATTTAATAGTCTTTGTGTAAGAAACTCACGGAAATTCACTAGGACTGAAACTACATTGAAAAAAAGGATGGTGGTGGGAAATCACACAAACTATTGTCAACTGGATGCCCCAAGAAAGGTATCTGTGACCAAGGAAACACAAACTAATGCAGAACTGTAATTGCACAATTCTCAGAGGGGGATGCACCATTTTTCACATGTGTAAATAGAGACGGCATACAAGGTTGAGCGGGGGTTGCAGTGATGACATCTCATCCCTCCAGCACACAATTACACACACAAAAAAGCTTGAGGGTCAGGCGAAAAGGAACAAATTACAATAACGTCTTATGTTTCTTCCACTCACCAGCCATTTGCTGGATGCCGCTGAAGGCACCCAGGTTGCTGGATGAAGTTGCTTGCTGCAGAAGCTGAAAGGAAACAGAAAGGTAGAAGGAAGTGTCAATAGCAGGGCCCATTAATCACTAAATTACACTTCTTGCTTTTTTGCCTCTCCTGAACATTGATATCATGTTGATGGGCTCAACATCCCCAGAGGACAAGCTGTAAATCCCTATTAATGTCTAATCTCTATTAAGAAACACACACACGTGCGCACACACATTGGGGGAACTCAATAACATTGCTGCCTTAAAACAATTAATCAATTTCCGTTTTTTACCAGCCAGGTGTTAAATCTATTTAAAGCAACATAGCGTGACTAATTGTAGTCCTTTGTAGCCCGAGAGTAACTATAACTCATCCCTGTCAATCAGGGCCAGCGCCTGCCTGGTAGCTGCTCAGTTACACACTGGAATAGAGACATTTTTTAATGGAAAGCTTTCTTCGTAGGAGATCTGGAGGCATATTTGTGAGTAGTAGCCATGGCCAGTTTTCATCGAACCCCACTCGAGACCACCACCCCATCAGACGTTCTGGCACAGGTGTGGAGTCTTCACCCAACCTCCTTCGAGACCACCACCCCATCAGACGTTCTGGCACAGGTGTGGAGTCTTCACCAAACCTCCTTCGAGACCACCACCCATTCACAGGTTCTGGCACATATCTGGTGCCTTCACCCAAGCCCTCTCAAAACCACCACGCAATCGGAGGTTCTGGCACACGTGTGGTGCGATTGTAATCGGTTCTGATTTCCCCCGAGATTTGTCACTGAGACAGCACTTCTACAGGAGTTGCCTGGTGTGCACTGCTTAATTTGTACAAGAGTAAGTGCAGGGGCTTAATGTTTTGCTTGAAAGTCTGCAGCCAATGCCACCGAAGGTAGTAGTTCAGAATACCACGACCGTATAGGTTTGGTTCCACCTCATGCCTCCACCACCAGACACTATCCGCCCCTTTACCCAACTCCTGCATGTTCATTCTTTCTCATGTCGCAGTTTAAGTACTTTCTCTCCAGCCCCTCTCCCTTTTTATCCTCTATTGCACTGCCTCAAGTCTGATGAGGAAAAATAAGTGCCGGTCCTCCAAAACGAGTGCTGCAACTACCGGCTCAAAATAAGCACTCGTGGTCTGTCATTGGACGATTTAGGGGAAGAAATACGTTAACTGCCCACAAACAGTCTACATCACAGAAAATGCATTCTGTTGTCAAATATATGACATTTTTGTGTGTAGTTATTATGAAACACATCAAAATTGTTTACCTTCATGCAAAGAAGAAGCTGCGGACACATATATTAACCAACACGAATGGTGAAAAAATCTGGCTGGAAGATAGTAAATTACCTTTTGCTCTCAGTTACAGAGATTAGCTTAAACTCTCACTCTGGCTATCACTGACAGTTTCAGTTGGTTCTGTTAACATATAGAGGTTAAGCAGTGAGCAATGGGAACATCGGCAACAAGGGTCCAGTAACACAATTGATGTGCTTAGTAAATAACACACAATACTTTTCATACCATGTTAAAAGAAAATCGCAAGGGAATAAATCATCTTCAGAGAGGGAATTAGTCCACCCAAGCAATCTGCAACCTGAACTCTGAGAACAAAGGTCCAACTTTCCAAGGCAGATGGATTTAAATATGCCACAGTACTCAGAGTCAGCCCCTTGCATGTCAGGTCTATGTAGGCCTTTGTTTGCCTCACCCCTGTGAGTTCAGTAAGCACTTATGGAATTGTCGTCTCTGCAACTTTCTAAAAATTAGGTATGCATATCTTTCTAAAACATGGTTGGGAAAAGCCTCAGAAATTTGCAAGCTGGAAAGAGTCAATTGCCACCCATAGTGTTTGTGGTGAGATATCGCTTCTCTTGATCAGCTCAAAACATTTTCTGATTAGCCTTCTGTGTGACATGAACCTCAGCTGTATTTTTCTTGGTCACTTTCGTATTCCTTTATTTCTTTTATGGAACCAAGCAACAAAGGTTATTGTGATACATGTAGCCTTTCTCGGTTCCTCAGAGGTTTTGTAAACAACTTCTCCTGACCAGGACGTTTGGCATCAGTACTACTGAGTGACAGAAGACAGAAAGTGCTGTGATGTACCAACAAAATCATTTGAAAACGTTTACCTGGGCATCCAGTCAAAGCGCTCAGGTAGCTGGGCATCCTGCCTGCTTTGTAAAATCTTTCATACATCATTCCTGCAAAAGGCTACACAGGTGGGTGACAAAACAGGGGATTGGTGTTCAAGAGTTTCATATTATTTTCCTAAAGAGTGACATGATCTGTGCTACATAATACCGTGGAATCCAGGAGCTCACCTCTTTGTAACCTAACCACTATTAAACTACATGACTCTAAATTGAAGCTATTGAACATGAGAAGAGCTTTCACTATAGAAAGAGTCATGCAGCACACCCTCTGATAGGCTAGATCAGGGTTCTGAAAAGTCAGTCCTGGAGAGCCGGGTCCATGCCAGATTTTTAGCACATCCACATTTAGAAAATATGGAGATTTCTGAAACATCTTGTTTCTAAATGTGGATATGATGAAAATCTGGCATGGACCCGGCTCTCCCGGACCGACTTTGCAGAACCCTGGGCTAGATGGTCTACATACATTCATGAACAGACCACTCATTACTGCAAGATGAGAAATCGTGCTTAGTGTTGTTGAAAATGATGAGCCAAGGCCCAACTCCCTGCTTAACTAAACTCAGTCCTCTTAGGAATACTTACAGCCAAATACTGCGGTGTGAGTCCGCCGAGGCCCGTGAGGTTCCCCCAGGTGGCAGTGTTGAGTTGCTGCATTTGCTGGGCCAGTTGCTGCTGCATGCGCCTCTGCTCTTTATCCTTTTGGGTATCTGCAAACTTCACCACTATTGGCGAAGAGCAGCCCTAAGATTGGACAGATCAGAAAATGGGGATAATAAAGCACATTTTGTGTTCATGTCATTACTCACACCTGAACATTCGGCACGTTTCTCATGGAACTCAACTACGTTGATCCATCTGTAATTATTTCACATTTATTTAATCTTTTAAGATAGTTGCAAAAATCATAAAATTAAAAATAGACAATGTTGCTAAAGACTAAGGCATGGGTTTGCACATGCTTCCCAACTAAAGCCTGGCTTGGCTCAGATTAGTCTTAAATGTAAACACTGGAAAATGGCACTGACATATCCACCTGTTGATACATTTTGGAAGGGATCGGGTGCGGGCTGTGGGTACAGATTGACTTAATACATGCACTCTATGTACCTGAGCGAGAATCTGTATTCCTTAGTATTGTTATTTCCAAAAAGAAAAATGTTTCTTATAAAAATAAAATTAAACACTGATTTTCTCCTTGTATAGGAAAATGCTCAGCCATAACAATGGAACAGAATTTAGACAGCCTTATAGCCTGCCTTAGTGGGCAATACCTGCCATTAAAGGCCCGCTACAATCTTAAAGGCCCGAGCTGAAGGTGAGGGCCTTTAACAAGGGAGCAGGACTTTAATGCCACTATAGCCCAGCTACAAAAGGCTATAAGAACATTCCACCACTAGAGGGCAGAACGTTTTAATAAATAAAACAAAGGCCTCACAGAGCCCAATGGGTTGAAATCCCCTCGAGCTCTGTGAGTCCCTTGTTCACAGCAGCAGCTGTGAACAACACTGGAAAGTTGGAGCTCCGCACTTCTGTTGGCCATTAGAGGCTCGAAGCATTCCATTGTTTTCAATGGAGCGCCCAACATTCCAATGTTCTAATTGAATATACACACCAACTTACTTGTCAGCCTGGGCAATGCCATAATATTTCCTACACTACTTCCCACCATGATGGTGGCATTTTGCAGCGTAGATGGTAAACTATGTTTCTTTCTCACTCTCTCCAACATATTTCTAGTGAAGGGGTTATTTGTTCAGAGAAGAGTTTTGGTAGTCAAAGTTGAAGGTATTGTATTCACTTACCTGCCTGGGGTGTTGGATAGGGACTTTTCAGCAGTGCTCCATTCTGCCATTTTACATTTAGTAACAAGAATGACTCTGGCAATTTGCTATTTCCATTTTTAGAAGTGGCCCTGAGTTATTTGACTGTGGTCTCAATTTGTTTCCACAGAGAAGAGAATGGGGTGATGGACAGGAGTCCTAGAGGCTGTGCAGCCCAAAATTTTTAATGACTTAGGATTGTAGTCTTGTATAATTTGGAGTTCTTTGGAATGCCTTCTAAGCATAGAAAAATTGACATTCCAGACATTTTAAAGGTAACCTTCAGAAAAGGGATTCAGGAATGGGCCTGTAATTGCAAGTTGTTATTTTATTGGTGAAGAGAATGGGAAATGGAGCACCCAGTTTTGTCCAACATCGTTTTCCAAGATTTAATTGAATATTGTTTATGATCCACTGACCTATCATACAGGACTCAAAGTGAATCCTAGTTTTTGTATCATCACCTTTCAAGGATAACATTCTTCAGGAAAGTATCACACAGTCCCATTTGGGTGTTTCAATTTATATCACCCTTTTGGATGTCAGGGAAGAAAAAGAAAAATGCTCATAATCAAACTGAAGTGTGTGAATCCTAGAGCTATTAATGGGGCAACAAACCAAGGCCAATGTAAAAGAAAGATCAAACCTTTAGAGACTTATCCATAGACAACCTAAAGCTTGAAATCATGTCTCACCTTATCAACTCCACGTCTGATGCCAACACCCTTCCAACAACTTCAGTTATTTTTTGGAAAGCTATGTGAACATTCCAGCCCCAATACTCTAAAGACCTTGCTGACAATAAACAAAAAATTTGCAGACAGGAAAGAAAATGGAAGAAACACAGACCGCCCAGAGACCTCTTGATACTCAAGCCGCTCGGCTCAACATACAGACAAGCCCACCACATCAGTCGAAGCAAATTACTATAATGACACTATCAATAAAGCCACAAACAGTAGCAGAATGCTGATCAAGACTGCATTATCCCCTTGTCGGATCCACCTATTGATCATGCCACATGTAAATGCAGTATCATCAACCTCTTATTAAATACAGTATATACAAAAGCACATCACTGATGCAAGCATGTTTCAGTCTCCACATCCACCCCTTCCCGTAGAATCCATGATGGTCAGCCTTCAAAATCCTAGCTCTCCCAGATCTTGCTGACGTCCTTTAAAGCCACTTCTTATGAAGATGATGTCTTACTATTGTCCTTCATCAAAGTTCTCTCTAGAGATGCTCTCTTACCCCTGCTCATCATTGTCAATGCCTCCCTCATCCAAGGCATCTTGCCAGAACCTCTCAGGAAAGGGCAGCGCTCCCCACCCCTAAATAATCCTGCACTAAAACCTGATGACCCTGCCAACTACCGCCCCATCACTCACTTGCTGCTCATTGGGAAGATCATGGAAAAGGTAGTCTATGTTCAACTTCAAAAACAAATCATTGCTAACCATCTTCCACAACTACTAGTCTGCTCACCCTGCAGCATGGAAACTGCAACACTGCAAATCCAACTACAGATGAAGATGATCCCTGCCTGCTGACATTGCTGCTCCTCTAGAGCTGCCTTCGACACAGCCACCTTGAAGTCTTTAATGGGATTCATCAGCAATATACTTCACTGGTTTTCCTCCAAACTTTTAATGGACACTAGTTTATTCACATTGGCACATCTAGGTCACAGAAGATCCCTGTCACCTGTGCAGTCCACAAAAGTACCTAACTGTCTCCTGTCATCTTCAGTCCCTACATGGAGCCACTTGGTGTTCTACTTATAAACAAGAGCATCAAGATTCACCAATATGCTGATGATACATAAATCTATGTTAACGTCTCCTCTGCTTCAGACATCCAATGCCTCAAATAGTCCTAGCACATCAGCCAGAGTTAGATGTCCAGCGTCTATCTGAAGATCAACCAACCAAGACGAAATACTGTAATTTGCCAGGAACACTACATAATATACAGACCAAACCTGGCTCAATCACATAACCCTTGACAGTTTTGAACCCTAATTTTCACTGAATGGCAAGTTAACCCTGGACACCAATCTTATCCTCAAGGAACACATTGCCAAAAAAAACAAAGATGACCTGGTAATCAGGAAGTCAAACCATTTCTTCTAGAAAGCTCCAGAACTGCTGTTCAAGTGCTCATACTCTTTCGCCTGGATGGTTGTAATGCCCAACTCCGTTGCCTCCCAGATGCCACAATGTCACCCCTTGGGGGCATTTTACATGCTGCACCATGTGTTATCCTGGGCCTGAAGAGATATGATCACATCATCCCCTCCTCAAGGGGCTCCACTGGCTCCCCTGCTGGCCCACACCACCTACAAAACCTGCTGCATCATTCATAAAGATATCACAACTGGCACCCATGATTATCTTGCAGAGAAGCTCAACTTCTCTGGTGGATATCTCAGTGCTTATGCAGCAAGGACACTATAAAAGTGTAGACTTTGAAGTGTAAAACTTTTGAAAAAAAGACAGGAGACCTTTCATATCGATGCACCCATGATCTGAGCAACATCCCTGTATACTTCAGGACCGCCCCACTGCTGCTCCTATTTATGGGAGAGTTGAAGATTCACCACTTTAAAGTACACTACATCACAGTGCATTAATCATCCTCATGCCAGCCCAATCTCCTCTTACTTGTTGACTTTATGATTTTCTTTGACTATGCACAGTGATCCACTACCTTTTGACTATGTTTGTGCTATAGAAATACAGTACACATGCATGCATAAATGAGCATGTAATCCAATAAACTGTTTGGTATAAAAGCCAAGAGTTTTTAATTTGTGATGGAATGTAAATTAATTTTTCAGAACTCTATAGCAATAAACACCATGAAATAACTGGTGTCACATTTAAAAGCAAAGTATAATGGAAATTAAGAAAGCAGTGTGGAAGGCGTACACTATTTTAAAAGAGTGGACGTAATCCATAAGAGATGTTAGACTTTTGCTACAAGGCCACTCTCCAGGTTTACCAGCTGCCATAGGGATTAGTATTTATTTCATATATTCCTCCAGTCCACTGTAAATGCTTCAGACCTGTTGTTACTCCACAGGGGGCTATTGTAGAGTCACAGCACCTATTCCAGTCTGAATGAATGTTAGCAGGAGAACAGACCTGAACTTTGAGGTACCTCATGGACGTGCATGCTCTAAATCCTAGTCCTGATGTTATCAGATCTAGAAGCAGGCAAATGAAATATTAAGTGATGCAAGTGAGTTACATGTGTAGTAGCTCCAGCTACGACTTCTACAGGTTGGAGGTTTGACTCCTGTCTAGGCTATGATTTTGTGGCGAGTAAGATTGTTTCCATTAGGTTGAATGACAAGTTTAGGGAGAAAGGCAGATTTTGTGCTACAGAAGTACCACAAAAACACAATCCCCGTAAACAGTTTCTCAGGTTGTGGTGGTTCACGTTGTTCCAGTGAGGATGCACTAAAATATTTTGTCGCAACTGGTAATTCCATGACGTGCCGAAATAGTGTAATTTCAACGAATTTTCCATAAGTGAAATTGTGTCAAAATTACATAGGATTACGTCAGTGTAACGAATTTCACCCGCGCCTAGTAACGGCAGCAACTGGTAATTACAGGCCTTGGGAACTGCTGATGCGATTCATGAAGCGCTCATTATCAACATCAAAGAGCATCTGAAAACTCTTTGCTAACTTGGTGATTTGGTTAAATGACACCATTACCAAGACATTCTAGGGCCTCCATAAAACACGTTTTTTTTTGCCCTCCTTAGGACATTTTCAGTTCTCAGACTAGTGCAATAGCTTCACTATCTCCGTGCTTCAAATGAAATGGCCGCACCTCTAGGGTGGGCCCTTGAGGGCACCGGGTCTGTGCATGTTCCTGAACGCTGGATCACTATTCAGTTTCACCCGCTCGTGTCTAGAGCTAAACTGGGCCACGATTCCAAAGGGCTGCAGCCAAGTGGGTAAAATGTACAGTTCCCTGGTCTTCGACTATTTATAAGAAATCACCCTTGAAATTGAAATAGGTACCTAAGTGCTTTTGAGTACGAAATTTGAAGGAAGCTTAAAACACAATACTGCAAACTCTCCAACACCTGCACTTGCCTCACTATTTCTCCGTTCACAAACGTGGCATTCAATTGGAAAATGAGAGCCACCATGAATCCTTCACTATTAATTGCTTGAGAGCGGAACACTGAGGAGAATATGAAAAGTCATTATTGCCGGGGGGACTTTATTCTTCTGAGCGTTTACATTCTCATCATCCGAGTTCTAGGGGCATGTTAAAAATCTATCTTAGTCAATGATGTGTGCCAAAGAACTGAAAATAATGAAATCTGTGAAAGGGGCTCCACCGGCGCAGTTGAAACCCGATTGCGTAATATATAACCTTCCATTTCAAAAGTCAATTTTTTTTCATTAGCCAAGAAATCAAAAATGCCAAGGGGCATTATTGGGATTCTCGGGTGTCCGGTGTTCATATTAGCTCTGAAAAGTCAACTTTCCAGAGGAATGACAAAGTATTAATGCAGCTCTGGAAGGGCTTTCCACAGGAAAGTGAGTTGAATATAAATCAGATTTTTCCTATCTTATTTCGCTCTGTCTTCTCTCTCTGTGCCCACTGCTATCTTTCGTTCTCTCGCGATATGCATATTAAATGGTGGCTATTGAGTAATAGGTTACAATTGACAAGTTGAACAGCAGTGCGTACTACTTCTTTTGGCAGTAGTTTTTATATCTGCACTGCACAATGCACAAATAATAAGCAATATTCATTAATCACGTATTTTCCTATGAGTGTCCATTGTTCCTTACTTTCTTCATGTAGCTCTAGGACTGTAGCTGGTTAGGAAGCATTGTTGGGTGCTGTGAAGACATAGCCTGTTATTGCTGAGTTGTTTACAACTTTGTTTAAAAGTCAAACGTAAGGCACAGCAAATTGAAGCACAAGGCACAGTCTGTTCTGCCTCTTGGTCCTTTAGGACTGAGGGAAGTCCCTGACTGGTGCTGTATCAATCCCTTTTTAATGTTTCCTTCTGCTTTCACCTGTGCAGAACTTTGGGCACCATCTCTTCTTCATGGATGCATTCTCCAGATTTCTGTGAGAGACAGGATATCATATTATGTGTGTGGTAAATATGTCTTTTAGAATTCTTGTTGTAAGAAGTCTGGACAACTACTGCTTCGCAAAAGGTGACCTTTGTAGCTCACATTGAGAGGATCACAATGATGTCTACTATTAAGTCAGTTGGAGAATGAGCTCCTTGGCTACTTTAAACCAAGAAGACATTAACCCAGTGACACAAGTTGATTTTTGGTACTGGTAAGTAATATAAGGTGTCAATTGACCAGTTAGTGAATAGGTGAGTGAATGAAATAAAGTCGACATTGACTTTGTTAGACCAAAGCCTCATTGTCTCTGTTTCAGTAAAAAGGCACTGTTTTAGTTAAACCAAGAGATCATTAGGTCCAGATAAGCCAATACCATTGAGTAAAGTGGAACAAGCAGGCAATACTATGCTTAGATCAAATAACCATTAGACTGATGAGATCAGATCAGCTTAATGGTCATGGTCAGGTTAGAATAAGAAGTCCCATTCATCACTTAGACTAGGAAGATATTGTTATTGAAATAGTTATGCTAGGAATGCATTGGCCATGTGTAGTGAGAATGATCTTATCGGGTCTCTATTTCCTACATTTAAAAAGAAAGTAATACATATGAATAAATGGAGGTTGTAGTAGATGAACATGGGTCTTTTCATTTTACGAGGGTGTTAAACCATTCTTCTGCAGCCAATCAGACACATATTATTTGATGTATGTACTCAAGTTCTGGTTAATAATTCGTTTTTTCTCATTGTGTTTTCTGTGAACTTATGAAGAAACAGTAGAACTATTTTCCTGAATTGTTCAGAATAAAAGGTGGAACCAAAGGTTTGAACTGAGGAGAGGTAGCAGAGCACACTTAGGCCCATATTTATACTTTTCTAGCACCGCATTTGCACAACTTTTTGACGCAAAAATGGCGCAAACTTACAAAATACAATTGTATGTTGCACGTTTTTGCGTAAAAAAATGATGCAAATGCAGCGCTAAAAAAGTATAAATATGGGCCTTAGTTCACCACAAGGTTGTGGGGCTTGAAATTTAAAAGGACGTGAAGAAACCCTGTCCCACAAATGTGACAAACTTTATGATGAAGCTTCTGCTCTTCATAACTGACCTGGCTGGTGTCTGCGATGGGCTCCCAGACATCGAATTTCTTAGTGTGTTGCTTGTGCTTCGTTATTTCCTATGGACATCAACTCATGTCTCCACCCTCCCTTCCTTTTGACTGGCAACTAGCACATCTTCAGGATGTTCTACGCTCTAAAGTACTCCCACAGTATTCACAACTGATGTAATGACAAGCTATTCTTCATTTGTCCTTCCTCCCAGTCTGTGGTTCATAGATCTAGAAGATGGTGACCATGCAGCATTATATCGCAAAGCTCCTTTGCCACGGATGTCTGATATGTTGGTGCTAGACTTCGACAGAGGAAGGACTCCTGTCTACACTTTCTGGAATAAATTGTAGTCACAGTGACCTGGAAGCAGGTTAGTGCTTTTTAAAACTGTATATCAGGCAAGATTATGTATGCTGGAATCTCAAGTTGAAATAGTGCACTTGAGGTTTTTGATTCAGTTCATTTAAAAAGAGCAAATCAAATTATTTCCACTGTGTGCAATCACCATTGCTAATGACGCTTCCAATACTGTAATCGAGGGGAAAAAACTCACACTGAAAGGGAAAAAAACGTTGTATGATGTGGGAAATATATGAGCCCTTGGCCTACTTAATGCTGGCAGAGACAATGGACTTGCAATGCAAACACTGCTACCAATGAAAACGACTGAACCAGGAATATCGCCATATTCTGCTCATGCACTCGTTACACAAAGCAACAAAACCTAAACAGGAAGCTGTGATGGTGACGTAGGCGCCCAACATGCTCTGGGTGGCTACAAGCATTGGCAACAATGAATGAGAAGGGGGAAATAAATAAAATACATAACTGAAAAGGCTTTGATTTCCAAAAACACTGCACAAAACATCACAAATCACTGCTGAACAAGGTTATCCATACACAGATATACAATTTACACAACATAGTAGAACATGCATGCTGAAATGATCACAAATTGGACAGTCCAAGATGAGTGAAAGCTCGTCACTCCTGTGATGTTTTCTGTGCAAAATTCTGAGAGACTATGACAAAATCACAGACGGTTTTGAAAGGATAAAACCATCGTCCAGGTGCTAATTCCCATACTTTTTTGGTCCCATTATCCCGCCTCACCCATCCCACAATTTGTCACCTTTAAAGCCATAATCTCAATGTAGTCATGGAACGTAAATTCTTTTGGACCTGGGAAATTGGATGGCCCGCTAAGTAATTTGCGATTACCAGAGATGGCTCCTGACCATGTGCCTGCATCACTTTGGAAAAAATCCTGGACATTTTTTTAACGGATCTACTGCACTCATCAAGTAGAAGAAATCTCATTAACTTTTTTCTCTACTCAGTTTAAAGAAATATGTAGTAGTTGTGGGTGGACAAGTGACTAGACCCTTTTCATGCAGAAAACTATTGTCGGTGCTTGAGGCAGGGATACAATTATGTGATCAGAACTGCTCAGGTTGCACCTTTGTTTTCCGTTCTTTTAAGCTAAAGCAGGGTTAGTATTTTAATGTAGCAATTAAATGCATGAATAGGATGGATGTGACTGTTCTCTCCCACCTGGTTTTAATGGGTTATGCCTCCCCACCTCAATTTCCTATTTGTTCCCCAAGAAGTAGGAGGCCGTCAAGAAAAGTTCACCTGTCCAAATCTCACTTATTGTGTGTCCTCGTTATTGTTAGGAGGTAAGGGATTATTTTGGGAAATCAGTCGTTTTTCTGAGGTTGAGGTATTTAGTTTGGTCATGGGGCAGGGCTGAGGGAACAATCAGGACTATGGGTCGGATATAGATTTCAGCGGATGGGTTATTCCGTCACAACGGTGTCGGATATTCGGTCCCCTGAAATATAAATCCCATGGGGAATAAAGGGATTTATATTTTGGCGGAGGGATATACATCTCATTTGCGATGGAGTAACCCATCAGCCGAACTCTACATCAGACCCTATGTCCTAAGGATAGGCTCTCAGAGAGTGCTGGGGCAGGACGTGTCCATCTGTGAGCTGTGATTGTCCTACAAGTGATTTGTACAGGAGAGAGTATGGCTTTACCATCCCTGATCATTTGCACAAAGAAAACGAAAACAAAAAAAGGGCAGATGATACAGTACCTCCATGGTCTGAGACTGGTGCATGGCTTTGATTGCATTCTGTGCCATTGCCCTTGTAGAAAATGTGACAAACGCACAGCCTGTGGAGGGGGGGACAAGGGGGGGACAGGGGAGCAGGAAAGACAAAAAAACAACAAGACAAAAGGGTTGGACGCTTGTTAAACCAACACAGTCTACGAGAACGGCCACAAGACGACACTGTTCTCAGTAGTAGTACATGAAAATAAAACAACTCCTGAAATGTTTGTGGTTTGGTACTCACAGTGCTGACTTGCTAATCCGACCATAGATGAAAGAAAAACAAAACGGGGAAGTGTTCTTTTCAGCCACAGGGTTGGTTTATAGAGGTCATACTTTTTTTAAATCATTCAACTTAACATGTTCGGTTTTGTACAAATATCACACAAATTTGGTTAAACGTATGTTTTCAATTTACAACATTTAAAAACAGTTTTATCATTGGTAAACACACAGAACCCAGTGCTACATTCCAATACACTCGATACACGTTTGCTCTCTTCAGCAGCGCTGTTAAATCAGAATTACGCCAGCAATGCGTTTCATGAAATCCTCTGAAAGGCCCGCCTAACCGTTTTTATTTTTTATTTTGAGAAACAAATTTGGCGCTTCAGTGGGATTCTCCTTCATTTGGGTCAAAGTGTTATTCTGCTCTGTGTGTGCCCATCTCCGTGTGAATTTGCCCTTAGAGTGCCCTCTGCCGTAATTGTAGTTGATGCAGCCCGCAGTGTAACATCACTAGCGCCTGCCTCACTGTGACATCACACCAGAGCGACAGCACACCAGGTGCCAACCTACCTCTGCGAGTAAGTAAAGAAACCAATCTGGGCTGAACCACGTGAATACAGGACAACGCTATATTAATTCTGTTTAGAAACAATGCAACCAACATAGAAAACATAAAGTTGGAAAAAAGACAAGAACATGTTCCATAAACAAACAGTATCAGTCTAGACAGTCCCTTTATAAGCGACATGACTGGCAGGTCCAGATTCCCTGAACTATGCCAAACAGATTCCAGAAATTAAACCAGAGCTGCCCACTGACAGATCAACCTTGCAATGTGGCTCTTCAGTGCAAACAGCAAGATAATTGTGTCTTTGTGCAATAGGATATGCCCGCCATTAGCAGCTAGAGTTGTCTCTTCAGTAGGTTTTAAAGGATAAATGTGAATTTAAAGGCATTCAGTATCAAATTAAACAACTTTAATGCTGCCGAACCTAATACGTTAGCTCGCCAACTTTATGAGTGCCTGCACAATGCAATGCTTACTTAGTAATACAGCTGTTCGACAGTACATTGCTGTTAGCAAGGGCGCGAAAGGCATCTGCAAGAGATGTGGTCTGTGAAAATGATCGCGGCCTGGAAAGTTGTGCTATAGCGCAACTGTGTGCGACATAATTTAGAGTTGTGCTTCTCCTTAGCCGCAGGGTAATAAACATCATTTAGATTTTAAGGCAACTCATCACTTGAAAGATTTAGACATCACTTTGGCCTACTAAGATCAGATTTGGCACTGCTTGGCTAGGAGGCACTTTAATGTGATCAACGCAGTTTGAAAAATCTGGCCATTCCAAGTGAACGGAAATGTCATACGAGCCAAAACCCTGATTTTTCACCTCATTTAAAAAGTTGTTTCTGAATGGCCATTTGTAAGTCCAATTGTACTGGATTCTGCCGAAGCATATGCTCTAATAAAACTCTGCCAAGGAGCACACATTGGATCAAAGTTGAGGATGGACTACATTCTTGAAACTTCTGGTTTCATGTGCCCAAGAGAACAGTTCTGTACTAAATAGCTCTCCTCACAACCCGTCCTGCAGGTAGAGCATCACCTTGGCAGACAGTATCGCAGACCTGCTTCTGCCTTGGTGATAAGAAGAGAAACCACATTAAGGAGCTTCCCTATTAATGAAACCTATACCCTAGAGCTTGCAAAACCATTTAAGTCAAGAATACACTGATACATTCCTGTGCACAATTATAGCGTCATCAAAAAGCCTGGTCTCTAAGGAGGCTGAAGCTTCATCCAATGCAGGGGGGTGGTGCCTGAATAAAATATGCTAAGATTTTCTTAGCTCAAAATGCTGACATCTCTGAAATGTGTTGACAAAAATAAAGAAACTGCAGATTCAATCAATCAATCAATCAAAAAATGTGTAGAGTGCGCTACTCACCCGTGAGGGTCTCAAGGCGCTGGTGGGGGAGGGATTAAGATCTAGAGGCCAGTAACGGGGGAAATGGTACTTTGAGGCAGTGCTGCTGTTCTGGACAGCAAACCCCAAGTGAGTGACATCCACAATGACAGCTGTTATGTGACCTAACCTAATTAACTTGCCACTTTCAACCACACTGCTTCGGTTATTAGGTAGCAGGGGGCATCACAGGGCAACAGTTTGGATTTAGCAAACGTTACACCTAGCTTATGTCTGTAATGCACTTTTAAAAAACACAGATTAACTCTGTAAACTATGTACTGCTGCAGCAACATGTTTAGTTTTGTTCCTTAATTTAGTGGTAATCTACTTTTGCTATGAAAAGAGAGTACATACGAAGAACGACTACGCCCACCAACAGATCCGATTCGTTGTCATTTTCAGACACATTCACAAACGCACTCGTCTACTTGCTGCCCTGTGGCCAATGAGCACTTCCATTTCTGCCCCACCTCCAAAAATCAACAGATCCCCCCATCAAATTGTGAAGCTGAAACTACTGTTTTTTTTTCAGTCTTCCCCTTTTACTTTGGATTTGTACAAAGTACCTGGTGAGATTATCAAGTCAAGCCTGCAATTACATTTTCATATAACACAGACAGGGCCTGTCCCTTTACCCAAAAAGCACCAAACAAACAGCCACAGAAAGTGAATGCATGTCCACCACCCTCCCCCACAACCAATGTAACATTACCATGATATTCAGAAGATGTGAGGAAAGGAGACTTAATGTCTCAGATGCATCTTTATGGAACAATGGTTAAATGTAGATGAAGTGTATTGAACACAGACATTACAGTAGTGTGGTGGTTGCATGTACACAACATGCTCTATATATAACACATGCATGTACTGTGTAGGAATGTCTGCTTGATTTGTGTGTATGTCTAGTTGTTTTGGCTCTTGTCTGTGTAATTTAAAAATATATCATAAAATATTCTAACAGATTTTGTCAATGTTCATACAGTCATTTCTCAACAAAAGTGTAAAGTAAAAATAAATGGTAAGTAAACTACAGTACCTCTGCTAGATTCCATATTCATGCTGTTCACTAAAATTAAAAAGGGTCTTAATTTACCATCAGACTTAAAACTGGCTTTAAAATATAAATCAGTAACTCTTACATTAACAGAGGAAATGACACTAAAGTGTTAATATTACTGATCTCATGATTTGCAACAAGACAGATGATAGACACGTGTTAGCAACATATACACATGCCTACGTTCACACCCACCCACAAAAACAGCCTTAAAAGCACATTGTGCGAAACGCCCTGAAATCTTTACTTTTAGGTGATTTCATACGATTAAAGTAACCAGCAACATTTATGACAACATCCAACAGTAAGGCTATCAATGTTCAAAGAGCATAAATTTAAATGGCAGACCTCAATATACCGTAATTTACACATTTTATACAATTCAGAATGGCTATGAGCAAGTTACTCAGAGATGTTGCATTAGTCTGAATCCCAAAAGTTAGGAGTGACCAGCAATTATATAACATTCCACTGTTTCACGATTATCTGCATTAAGGATGCAGAAAATAGGCATATTTTGCTCCACACCGTGATATACAACAAATAACTTTTGACACTAGGCTGTGATGTATTGAAGTTGCAAATGTACACAAATACGAATTGAAAAAAGATCTATCAGAGAATATTTGTTTGGCATTCTTGGAGTAATGTTCTCACCTGAATGTGACACTGGAGTTTACAGTTACCCTCCTACCCAGAGAGTTATTTAGCATATTAAAAGATAGCTACCATCTTGGTGAAAATAGTGTCAGTTTATAGTGCGCTAGGTCTAACAGCCTGTTTTCACAGAACCTTCTTTCAGAGAGACCCCCCTTCTTCAAAATGACTTCTACTATGTTATCTTAAATATCCCATTCCAGGTTTCCAAAACAGCACCAGTCGATATTGTTTTTGTCACTAGAATTGATACCTCAGCCCCCAGAAACATTTGTATAGATCTCCCTTTCAAGGAAATCCAATGACTATGGAGAAGCCTGGCAGAATTAAGTGAGCAAAACTTAAAATCAAATCAGTGACTAGTAAGTATTTTTGGAGAAGGTGGCAGGGCAAGGCGTCATATCAGTTTAGTTTAACACCATACCATTGCCTTGCAGATATATGGATTGAATTACAAATAAATGGTTAGCAGACTCTAGATTCAACATTTTCCAGAGGAGACAGTATGATATAATCCATATCATTTCCTCGATTGACCGAGGAAGCTATGTGTAGTTTCTAACATTTGAAAATAAATAGTTTTTAATAAGTTGAAAGTATCAATGCATAATCACCTATATCTATATACATCTCTCTCAGTGCTTAATTTCAGCCGGAGGTTGCAGGTGGGGCCTACCAGCACTTATCTTTAGGCAATAGTCCTAATTTTTACTCAATAAACTTTGATTCAGAGCAAGAGAGAGGTAAAAATACAAAAGGGAGAAGAAAGGAGGAAGACAAAGACGGAAAAACAGTAACAAAGAGAAGAAGTAGGGAGGGATAAAGAGGCAGGGAATATCTGGAGGTGGGTTAAAGAGTCAAGAAGTGAAAACAAGGCTGCATAGCCTTGGGTATAGAGTGCTCAGACCTTTGATTGCGCCTGCAGCAGGCAGGCTTCGGAGGAAAACTTTCGGTCCTGGCGCTTTTTCTTTTATAAATTAAGCCCTATACATAGGTGTACTCCATACAAAGCTGATTTTGTAAGGCAATGCTATTGCGAACTCTGTGCTGCTTGTGGGGCTATATTATATATATATATATATATATATATATATATCTATCTCCGAATTCAAATAGCAGGCCTTTTGCTTTTACCAAGTGCTTATTTTCTCAGAAAGAAGGAATAAAAGCCTGTACAATAGAAGATCTGCACTGAAAGAAGAGGGGCCGAAGATGTAGGAGAAAAAACACCACCACTCTCGCAGTCAGAGCGCATACACATGACTGTCGTTGTCTCTCCGAAGCTACCCAGTGGAAAAATAGGCAATTTGTAAATCTTGCCAACCTGTAACATCCACCCTCTGATAATTTAATATCTGCATTTCCTGAGAGACAGAGATGGCTAATAGAAAGCAAAGGGCGGGATTTGACTCGTCATGAAAGGCAGCCTTCTAACCTTCCGCTTGGAGACGTGATTGACTGCAGAAAGGGTCTCGAAGTAATTTCCACCGACAGGCAGAATCCCAGGGAAGCAGGTTGCCCTGCCACAGACAAGATTTTGGAGCATATCTATTTCACTTGTCATCTCAAGTGAAACGCTACATTAATGGAAGTGTTTACTTTGACGGAAAAGTAACTAAGCACAGGTTTTGCACAGCGGTGTTCCAGTGTCAGTGAGATGGAGGCCAGCAGCCATGTTCTGCCTCCTCCGACCCTGTACCTCATTAGCTCTCGATTTCTGGTGTCGTTGTTTTCTATCATTCCATGATAGTTTGATGCTCTGAGTGCCATCTTGAGGTGTTTTTGGTTGCAGATCAATTAATTTGTATTCTATCCAAAGAACTGACAAATGTGGCTGGGAGGGGTTTCTCTTGGGCAACTTAAACTGATTGCAAGCTTGGAAATACCTAAAAAAGGTCAAATTACTGTTGTGATCCAAGAGCTTTTATAAAACCTCTTAAATTTTGTATAGGACTATGTTAACCGACTTCTCATGCTTGAATATCTATTGAGTAATGTAATCAGAGTGAATATAAAGTGTGTGTGGGCGTTAGTCCTAGAAAACCACCTTTTGGATCTGCGCCTGACTCTGGTACACAGCAGAGGTGAATTCTATGCCTCATGCATGACAGAGAACAATAGCTCAGGATGGAGTTTCCTCCCTAAGAGATCCGTTTTGGTTCATGAATGTCGATAAGATAGCTCAGTGAAGTAACCCAGCTATCATAGATATCTGCTGTTAAGTAGACGGTCAGAGAGTTTAATTTTGACAGGACCAATCAACCATTTCCTTTTGAGGTATCCGTGCCTGGATACCACTAGCGGTGAAAGTTGCATTCCCCATGCCAAGGCACAAACAATGGATGGGAACATATTCCATGGCTCAGTGACTGGTGTCAGTGGCAGCTAGAGGTTGAAACTGTGACTCGTAGGCTCCTACCAGTGATGCTACTCAATTTCTTTAGTGAGATTTAGAATCAATTAGTTTTATATTTTTGTATTCACGTCCTATCGTTGCACCAGATTGAAAGGCTGTCTGATGTCACTTTCGATTATGTTTTTGGGGTGAAGGGCATGTCATATCCCTTACTGTGACACTATCCGTGCGTCACAGCACAAGTTCTGACAGTTCTGCAACCCTATGATCCTTATGAAATACCCTCAGTGCCCTAGAGACAATTTAGTTTGTGGAGCCTGCTTTATAACTCTCGGAACTGCACTCAGATGTTCAGCTTTTTCCACTCCTCCCAGGTCACCAACTTCAACACCCTCAAACTGACTTAAACTACAACTGCAATTATAGCCTACTGCATGAACTATGTTTGCAGAGTGGTAGCTGGCATTAGGATAAATATCCTCCCCTTAAAATTATTTTTCAGTTCAGAAGCATACCTTGCCCCTTTACTGGAGACAGGGTGTCCTTGATAAAAAAAATGCCTTCAAATATGGAAAGAGTACACTTTTTCATTAATTCCCACAATTCTTCGCTACTATGGGTGTGGGATGTGAGGTTCTGTGGCTGCCCCTTCTGTTTGATTCCTATCTCCTTGACTAGACACAAAGGACAGACTAGAATAGAAACAGTGAGATACAGAGTACAGAAAAAGGAAGGGATGCCACCCTATCCTGAGCTAAGGAACTGTAGAGTAGGGGACCTGGTAAGTGTAAAAAGGACACACTACCCCATTAAATGTGAAACCTTTTTATTCAGAAGAAAACATGGAGTGTTTCTCTTCTGCTTTTCACAAATATGCAGAATGTGGTATGCTGTTAATTACCATTGTTGAGTGAAGTAAGGGCCAAGGCTCATGGGATGTGAAGCCTCAGATAAGTCATGGGGTACCCCCTTGCCAAAGCAATGGTAATAAATAGCATATTATACCCTCTGCACACCTGCACAGATTGTTTATGCCATGCTATTTGTTCATGCGTGCTTGTTTTAACAAAAGGTCTTAAAACTGACCCATGATGCAAGTAGTTAAATGTGTACAGGAAAATAAAATCACACTGAAGAGATACCTGACTATTGGGCGAGCTGATTCCCTCTCTATGGTAAGTGTTGCCTGCAAACTGTGACGCAGTGAAACGTGTATTTCTCGTGTCACTTTTGCTGTTCCACGGCAATAAAAGTGATTTTGACCTTTCCACTGCAATAATAAATGTGTGGATACGTGTTCATTAGTGCAGCTGCTCGACATGTAGTTATTGTGCTACATTTATTTTTCCTGCCATGGTTGTGGAATGGAAAGGGAATGGGTCAATTTATTGTGTATCAATGGTGGCAAAACACGAGATGGCACGAGTTTCCTCCGTCCTCAGGGAGCTGGCGGACCCTCTTGGTGCCCTCGTGTGGGAGGTTGACAAACAGTTTCTTTAAAGGGAGGCTACTGTCGTAGCGTGTGGGGAGGGGGTGCACCCTATCACTACCTGCCCCCTCCGTACCTCATAGCCATAGAAATCAAAGGGGGTCATTCTCGCTGTGTGTGTGACAGGCGCACGCGGGCAGGTCACCCCGCAGGGACACATTACAGGGTAACCTCCGGCCGTACACCGCGCCCGCGTCCCTGCCGGTGACATACCGCTCCAATTAGCACTCAAGGTGGGGGAGGCGGGGGGCGAGCACTCACCTCGGCTCAGCCCGTCGGGCCCCCGGAGTATCCGGCACTCTTCTATCTGGCCGAACGGCGAGAACATCACCCTGATGTCGTTCTCATTGCACTTCTTCGAAACCATGCCGATGAACAATTTTCTGTCTTCCACGGCTAGAAGATAAAAAAAAAATAATGAATGAGCAAAGGCCATTTCATCTCCTTTCCCTGTGATCAACGCTTCATTACCACATCAAACCGTGTGAGCCGAGCTCCGCGCCGCGGAGACAGGTCCCAAGGCAAGCATTTTACACGTATAGAAAGCCGGCATTGCTTTCGTCCCGTGGTCTGTGCTGTTATTCATAAAACGGCATATGTTTTTTCTTTTAAAGTGGGGACACCTGATAATGTGACACCTTGAAGAACAAAGCAATAGAATAAAAAATAGATTCCATGAGGTGATACAAAGCTATATATTTTTTTTTAACTCGAATTGATTCTCAGCAGGCTAAAAAAAAGTTGCACATTTAACAATCAAAGTGGGGGAGAAACACGTATTTAAAGGGGCTACCCAGAGACTAAATCTAATCTATAGATGAACATTCCGATTAAAGCAGTTCTCCTTTTTAGATTTCAAACAGCTTTAAAGGGAACAAGAAGATGAAGCCTCGCTGTCAATGCCTACTTTTTTATGGATGCTTCACAGGACTCAGTAGCCATCGTGCTACTTTTTTTAAAACAAAAAAATCAAATTATTATAGGGACAGTAGTTTATAGTAAATGAGAGGAGGGGCATCTTTCCAGTACTTGCCTTCAAACTCAGATTTCTGTTTGTAAAATTTGCACAGACAGTGTGGATTGTGAATGTGAATGGATAGTCTAATTAACTAATCCTAGAAATCCTGGTTAATTAAAAAAATTCTCCCTTCACCACACAACGTCCTGCGAATGTATTTTTGCAATTAAATAATTTTCTTATTACGATGACATTAGGAGCAATAGGAGAGGAATACTTATTAAGCAGCTCAAAGGTCCCGATGATTACTTGCAGGTGTATAGCTTTCCAGTGTTTGCTTAAATCTAGGACAGTGGCCACACACAACAGCCATGAAGCTGTGAGGGAAGCATGATGAGATGGGAGAACAATGGAGGAAATTAACAAAAAATGTAGAAGAGGAAAGATGCTGGGGTGCAGAATACAGAGCAGCTAACCCCAGTGACTATCCATGACTATTTCACATTTGCAGGTTCCCCCCTGTCTTATTTTAGCTTCATGTTGATCCAAGGCAGACTCTCCTGTTGGATAAGGTGCACTGCCCGTCTCCCAGACTTTATTGGCCTTCTCCTTCACGACTCTCTGGGGGTCATTATGACCCCAGTAGTAAAAACCGCCTACCGCCATGGCGACGGCCGCCAAAAGACCGTCACCGTGGCTTCTAGCCATCTGCCGGATTATGACCACAGCCGGATTTCCGCCAGAAGGATGGTGGAAATCTGGCTGTGGTCATGCCGGCAGATGGCGGTAAGGTGGTGCTGCTGCCAGCGCCATGCCAGTAGACCGTCGCCGGCCATATTATGAGAATAATACGACCTGGCGATGTTCTGTTGGCAGACGCAGCTGCTGGCAGCAGCGCCCTGTCTAGTCTCCTGCCGGAGGACCCCCTGACTACAGGTAAGTCGGGTGCTCCGACAGGGGAGGGTGTGTTGTGTGTGTGTGCTTGGGGGTGTGTGCGTATATCTGTGCGTGTGTGAATGCAGGTGTGTGTTGCATTTTGTATGTGTGTCTATGTTTGGGGGTGTGAGTGCGTGTATGTTGAGTTGTGTGAATGCGTGTCTGTGTGCATGTATGTAAGTGTGTGCGGATGTGTATGTGAATGGATGTATGCATGCCTGGATGAATGTTGGAATGGGTGTGTGTATGCGTGTGTGAATGGAGGGGCGTGTATGAAGAGTGGGGTTTGGAGAGGAAGGGGGGGGGGAGGGGGAAAGCCTGGGGAAGGGGGCGGGAAAGACCCCTATCAGTGACAGGGAAGGGATTCCCTGTCACTGATAGTGCCTACCGCCATGGTTTTTGTGGCGGTAAGGATGCCACAAAAACCATGGCGGTAGGCAGGGTCATAATCCCGCAGGTGGGCAAGTGACGGTCGTCGGGCTCCAAACCGTTAATGTCATAATATGGAGGAGAGTACCGCCAGCATGTTGGCAGTACTTTCCTCCATATTAATGCCGACCACCAGGGTCATAATGACCTCCTCTGTGTCTAGCTGATGAGCTGACCCTCGGTTCTGTTTCATGTTTTTTTTGCTGTCAATCCATGTCTGACCCAGGACCTCCTGACCTTCAGGAAGCGCCTCAAGACCTGGCTCTTCGAGCAGTAGCACCCTCCCCCCAAGCGCCTTGAGACTCTGCTGGGTAAGTAGCGCGCTTAACAAATTACTGATTGATTGATTCATGTTTCCACCATACTTGTTTTGCTCCCGATTTCTATCCCCATCTCCCTTCCCTGTGGCTCACAGAATTTCATTCCCTGGTGTCCTGGTTCCAAGATACATGAATACAACATGTATGATGAACACTAACAATGAACACATAATGAAGACACCCCAATGACAATTTTTTCATGAACATTAAATCAACTGCAAAGACTAAATCCTCATTAGAGAAAGCTGAACTCACTAACTTAAAAGTGTACAACAACTCTACATAGACAAGCTCCTAGCTGCAGCCGCTGATCCTGGTGGTGGGATAACTGCTCATGGCAGCTGTACACACTAACAACCGATGGTCAGAATAAAATGTGAATGATGCAAAGCATGTTAAAATTGATTCTTGACTCCACTGGGAATATGTGGGGTGCTTGCACAACTAGTGTCCTGAGGTGTTTTTCCCCACAGATTCAGCCAGATTGCGGTCTCTTGTTCTCAAATTGCGCACTCTTTTTGCTGTAGTCAATTGCACAGGCTCCAAGGCACTTCTTGGCTCCATCCATTGAAGGAGTTTTTCAGAGCATGAATATCTTAAAGTGGATACTCTTGAACCCAGCAATAATCTGGGGATGGAATGCGAGGTGCATGCCAAAGAGGGACTGTCATCATCAGCGGGCCACTCAAATGAAAGTAACATGGGGTGTATTAGGGAATATTAAGCTCTCTTTCATGCAGTTTGGGCATGGTCTGTGAACTTGCAGCATTTTGTCTCATATCCTATTCTTAATTTGATGTGACTTTGAGTGTAAACTGAAAACATTTACAAGTGCACCTGCTAGTGCTCTAAAAACTGTGCCTCGTCGGAGGGGGTATGTAAATATTGAAGAGTAAAGGTAAAAGGGAACACCACTGAAGCTCGCTACATGATGTCCTCTGAGTAGTCCATTTAATTGCGAAGCGGACTTTCAATCCATCACTCATGACCACAGTAGGGTCGGCTGAAGATGGGTGGTGATGGAGGTCACCTAAAAGGACAAATTATTTAACTTAAAGTCACAACATCACCCCCTTAATAAATACTAAAATAGGACCACACCAGTGCCAAAATTGTGAAACAACACTTCAAGAGGAAAGGAGGTGAAGCAAAATTACGCAGAGATCGTGCACTTATTTCCTATTACTTTCAGGAATCACACAGTGTCCATATGTATAAATTAGACAGTGTTCACCCTTTAGTCTTTTTGCAACAGCACACGCTATTCAATTTAATGTTCCCTGTACCACTGATACATGATGGTAAAATCATTCACTGACTGAAAACCCAGTGACAATAGCCACTCTTGTTTCATTAAACCTAGAAACCAACACAGACGTTTCAAAGTTGGCACGAGGTCGCGAGGCTCTATGGCACCTATAGGAAGGTGGCATGGATGAATGAAGGAAGGAGCGTTGAACATGCATTATGCAGACGTCAGCTATAAATACCTCTAGGTGACTCTAAACTCAGCACTTGGAATTAAAACTAGGAATCAGAGCTCTGAAAGGTGGGGTATGCCACGGATACCAATAGTAGTTGTGACCAAGGTGGTGGCAGCATCCTCTTGCCCACATTTACTAATTACCCTACCATGGGAGCTTTGTCAGTAAATTGGATGCCCATTCACTTCAGGGCCTTTCAGCTGAGCATGACAACAAACATCATGCAAATGATGTGCTAGTCTTTTCATCTATGATGAAAGTACCTTATTCTTGTGTGGGAGCTCGGCTAATCACTTTCAGCCGTGACTGATTTGGTTAGGATAAGAATTGGCTTCAATGAGATAAATGTTGTTCTACTCATCTAAAGCAATGAGCCATTAGGTCCCAAGGTAAATGTCAATTCGGGGCCTGATCAGTTAATGATCAATCAATGACAGAATCAATGACAGATTCTATCACCAACACAACAGGTGATTTCATCCTTTCTGATATGTGTAACAAACAGGCATGTGTCTCTTCATCACACCTTCATTGTAATGTTCCTGGCACTTAAAATGACCAGTGAGTGACGCATGGGAATGCTGCCTACAGTCAGCTAGATGGAACCAGAATGGAAATCTCATTTAAGCTTCTCTGCAAGCTCAGTGGACTCTATTGGCCTGTAGAAACCGGAGGCTTGACAGAAAATAAAGACTGAGAGGCACAGCCTATCTTTTCATTGCCCTGCCTAGTCTTGCCCCACAGTGTGTAGCTCTGAATGTTCCTTCTATGGTTTCTCAACTTTGCATCTTTCTTTTTTTTTTTACTGTTTTGTTGCCACACTTCTTGTACAAGATTTATTCAATACTTTCACATGGTCAGTTCATTTTTAGGGTTCAGCCTGTGAGTGCATGTGCGACGCTGTTGAGTTCAGTAAAGGGCTTGGAGCCCGCCTGTCGCTCATCATTTGTTGGTTTGCGTGGCACTCTTCTTTACAGCCTTGTAATTCGTCAAGGCATGTCTGGCATCATTTCCTTTCCTCTGTGTGGAGCAGGGATCAAGCACTAATTGATTCAACTTAATTAGTGCCAGTCTGCTGCCACCGATGTGATCAAAGTACTATTTTGTTCTAACTTTCAGTGCCCCACAAACAGAAGGCTTGTGACTGGCAAAAACGTGCCCAGCAGGACAAACAGAATTGCAACTTTTTTTTTTTTAGCTAACCTTATTTTATGTTAAGTCGTCTTTGCTCAGGTTCCACTCATTTTTGTTGTTGTTTTTGTTCGTGGGCTCTGTTGTCAACTTGTTTGAAATGTGCGAGATTGCATTGGAAATGATTGTTAATAATAATGACCCTACTCCCTATTAATTGTTATATGGTGAGTTCTGGTTTCATCTTTCTTTGGGCTCCTATCTCTCACTTCCACAGGTGTACTGAGTTCAAGCATATAAAATTTGGGTGATGTAGGCACTCTTGCCACAGGTACCATTCAGGTATGTGGACATGAGTTTGCAATTGATGTCACAAGGGACCTGTGACCATTTGGCACGGATATTGTATTTGAGAAGCAAGCTATTACAATGTCACATTAGGTGCTTTAGGGCAGTTGGCATAGGAACCTGTGGCTAGTTGACTGAAGTCATGTGGGACATACAGACAATGGGCACAGACACCATACAATCATTAAGGCATTTGTAACCTATGCAGGCAATTGAAATAGAGGTCCCAGGTAACGTGCAGATGGTTCTCACTGATGCCACGGGGGTATGCAAACAGGCGCCACTTGTGTCACATGGACCATGACTGTATTTGATATCACACGTGTAATGATATCACACACGTAATGATGTCAGAGAGTCATCAGGCAGTGAGCACTGATGCCTACGGGCTACACAGACATCTGTCACAGCAGTTACATAGGCATCTGCACTGTAGTCAAAGGGGCATAGCGGTCTCTGGCACTGATTTCACACAAAACAATGCGAGTATTCACTTATGCTATTAGGAGGAATGTTGCAAGGATTTTCAGCGTTCTAGGCAAAACTGTATTTTGCTCTCTGTACCACTAACATTTGGATCCTTATGTTATGTGGGTGGCATCTAAATGTTAGTGTCACATCTGGTATATGAAAGCCCCAGGCATAATACAAGTAGGAGTCGTTAAAGGAGAGATGATTTACATTTTTTGACTTACAAAATTAGGGTTCTCAGCAGGGTTCTCGATTTTAGATGGAATTTCTCTATGTTTAGATGAGTTGCCCAGAGACATAAGACATCATTTTGACTAGCGCCATGAAATCTATGTAGCTCGGCAATACCACAATGCCATTGTGCAAAAATCTGAGATCACGCATTGGCCGAACCACAACTGACGAGATCTCCTCTCCAGAGAATGAAAATTAATCATCACTGATCATGCAGAATCGGATTTAGACAACAAGAGAGATCTTCTGGGATCTGGTTTCAAACTTTTGATCAACTACGCACTGGTAGTCAATTGAAGACCTAAAATACCTTCAGTCTGCTGGATCTGTACCGATAATCGCCCTCCATCTGGCAGAGTACCCCATTGAAGCAGCCCTGTAGCCGAAGAGCTTAGATCATTTTGAGCCTCTCAATCCTTTTGATTGATCATGATGTCTAAGACACAGGTACAACGCCATCGCTCTTTGCTGCCACCAGTGGGTTATAACTTGCAATGGCAGACAACATCAGTGCATAAGTAGGATGGCACAGTTGAAGGATCAGGCGGGCATCCAATGCAAATGTAGCGATCGTGTGTGTGTTCCACCAGGTATGGCAGGGAACAGCTCAGGCTTCTAAGAGCAACAGGCACAGACTCACACACAGGATTTCCATTAATTTGCCCTGAATAAATAGTAATCTAGTTTCAAACCTCGATTTTCTTTTTCTTGAAAAGCTTATTATACAGTGGAGTCGCCGCTCATGATGTGAACCCGTCTGCTCTTTAAATGGCATGCAAATCCAATTCATTGTTAATGAGCAGCCAGCCCTGGGTTTTTTCCTCAAGTAAAACTACGCAGCAAGCTTTGCTACCGAGAAACTGCAGTGCAGGGATTTTTCACCCTATTGTTGTGCAAATCACTCCAGCTAATGAAGACATGCCTTCATATCAATGCCCAGGCATTTTTTTGAAAAGCATAAGGTAAAATGACAATATTCTAGCTTTTGCACATAAACAAGCGAAAGCTGAATAGAAAAATGTCATTCAAAAAATTCAAGAGATATTTTCCCAGTAATAAGCATTTCAATGATATCATCTGATTTCTTGCCTTTGGGAATAGATATCAAGCAGCCGAAAAAAGTGTTTCGCCCTCTGCTAAGGTCTGTTTTTAATATATATTTGCTTCTAGTAGAAATGAAAACAGAAACGAACAAGCATTGGCAAAACAACCTTGTGTGGGTGCCAGCATTTTGGCTTCGTCAATGCACGTTTTCTTATATTTTTTTAGAACTTTACTGTTGGGGAAGCTAAGGAGCCCTTGCTCTAAAAGCAAAAAGTATTTTCTCGTCTCAAGAAGCATGCATTGCCACAGTAGTTTTTGACAATGAGAAGCACTATTTTGTATGCAGATGTGGTCCTTGTGAAAGAGCAAAGTGCAGTCACACACAGTTAAGGTATACAATGGCTGAAGTGGGCTGACCCACTGCCCCATGCTATATGCCACAGTGGGTGGAAAAATATGTGAATGGCACAACAACACAACACTGGATGAGGACGGCTGAACTAGAGCACCTATAAGTATGATATATACATATAAAAGATTTTTTAGCAAAATCAAAATGTCTTGGCTAATACCAGACCTAACAATGGTGCTTAATCTCACAAGTCCTTCAATCTGGTCAGGGTTGTGAACCTATAGTACTTACTCTGTTGCTCAGGGCTGAAGCATGTCTTAACACCTGTCTTTCTATTTCTAAGCAATAGAGTTGTAGGTGAAGACATGTTTGTGCCATTTCAATGCTTGAAGGTTGTGGTTGACAAAACACTAGTCCTATTTCTATGGCCCATAGCTGTAGGTGCTGATGCTGTCCTTTTTATTTTGATTGTTGAGGTCTGTGGTATGGAGCTTACTGGTGCCATATCTACAACTCATGCATGCAAGTGTTGAAACGCTAGTTCACATTATTACTCATCACAAATGGTCTTCCATTTCCATGGCTCCAAGTTCTTGAATTCCATTTCAGGTGGTTATGTCTATGCATCCTATTTTTTGTCTTCTGTGGGCTACTACTCAGCGATGTGGTGCTGGCACTTCCAGTTCTACTGCTATACCTTGGGCAACTGGATTCTGGTGCCAGTTGTCGTATTGCAAAAGTTCATCATTGCTGGCACTTGTGATGCATTTTTTTAAATTCTAGACAGGCGTGCTACTTCTGTTTCTATGGCTCCTGCCTCTGGGTGCTGTCGCTTGTACCTTGATTAGTAGTGATTTAATTTTGGCACTATTAGTATTATTATGCTTCATTACTGCAGATGCTGGATATCTTCTTTCTACACCCATGCCAGCAAATCCACTAGGGGGCTTGTGCTATTCTTTTAAATTTTATTTCTGAGGGTTGTGGTAATGGTGGTATTTCTACACACATAGCTTTGCAAAGAGAGAAGTCAGTCGATGAGGAGGCGTGTTCCCAGAATATTTTTGTCACAATAGTGACAGACATAAATATCTATCTTAAATGTCACCTAAGAAAATGCTGCCCAATCGGAAATAATAGAAAATCTACACATAAAGGAATGTTTTTACATGTAACATTTCTGACAGAATACACGCAACAGATGGTATTTCTGATACAATATTCTGACATACAATCGATGTGGAGATACCAAGTAAGAAAATAAGGCAATGAAATGGGATGGTGTGAAGTGGGATATAAAAGGTGGTAGCCAGGAGGTTGAAGTGTGCTCTTCTGACAGTTGCAGCCACGTGCTGAGCTTAAGTTTGCAGACCCCTTGATAGCACAATCACATTGGTCTGCTCCATCAGCACATAACATCTAGGCACCTTTTAATCGGCTGCATTAGCCTCCTCGAACTGCAACAAGACTTCAACTGAATACCTCCAATCAGCATTTTTATGAGTTTTTCTAGCCCTCTTTCTTATTTTCAGGACCCATGACTAGGGCCATAAGTTCAATGATAGTCATAAGACCTGGAGATGGAGTTGGAAGGTTTTGGATGTTATATCGAGGGTTGGGCAGGTCGTGGGACTCAATGAGGCAAAGGGATACACACACATGTACACGCAGAAAAACAGCACATGCTCCCATAGGCTGAAGGCTTTGTAAGGGGGACAAGATGCTCTGTAAAACAGTCTGATGAAAAGCGAGGAGCAACAGACATTCTCTAATTAGAGAGTGCCACAAACGAAGACTATCTTTTAAATAAGTAACAAGGTAGTTCAGTGACTACAGAAATCAGAAACATAGGCTTGAGGCCGGTGGATCCACACCTTTCAAAATTTGCTGAAATAAGTACTGCGTAGTAGGTTATTACAATGCTTTCCGACTCAAGTGGTAAAGTGCTACACAAATAGTAATTTACTATTAGTGTTATTAATCTTACACCCTTCCACAAAACTTCAGATCATTTTCCAACATAAGGTTGAAAAAGTTTGCAAAGAAAAACTGGAAGGTGAAACATTCTCAGCCTCTGGACCCAGAATTTGGAATGTAAAATAACTGCCATTTAGTTCCACAAGTTTAACAAAAAGAATTCTCAAAACACCTAAACAACCACCACAAAATAGAGACATTGCAAAATGATTGAACGCGGCAGAGTTTAGATATTATGTTAATAGTACAAAACACAAACCGATGACGAGTACCAGTAAATTTCATCTTACAAGGAGCGCTGAAGGAACGCGGATTCGGAAGTAGACTATTTAAGTACAGTGGTGTCATTACACTTGGCTATTTTTAAGAACAACACTACATCTGCGCACCTAATTAGTCACACTGCAACAATTTTTGTTGTCTGGGTGTTCTGGTGTTCTAAAGAACATCACGTGTATGTGTACTCTATTGTGCATAATTTGAGTTGTTGATTCGTATTTTTTGTGTGGATGTAGTACAATTACATTACTAAAAACGACACAGACGGGTGACCAAAGGTCTGATGCTAAAGCAGAAGTAATTTCCAAAAGGCCACAGGAGACGCGCTGCCAATGTTTTATGTGGTATTTGGTAACACTTCTTTTGAACACAGTGTTTTTCTTGAATATTTTGAAGATCCAACTGGGCAGGGTATTGTGCTATTTTGCTGCTGACACCTCAGACCGGGAATGTTGTAGTACCCAGTTCTGTTGCCATCTCCATTCCCTGTGAAGATTGTCAGGTGTCAGTCTTGTCGCCTACACTTTTCAGACTTTATTAAGGACCCTGGGCTGCATCTGTAGTCTGGTCCTGACCACTATGTGGATCATGCCCAACACTAAGATGTCACTAGTAGAGTACATCAAGCGCCTGGAGCACTGCCTGATGACCAAAGGAAGATTGGGTGCTGCCCGTCAATCAAATCTTATTCACAAGAAGACTAGGTTCTTTTTATTCTCCTTCTTTGCTTTTTCTCTTCAGGTGCTCCAACGTTATACCACCCAGTTTAGTGCAACATGATGAATGAAGGTCTTTGAACCTAATTGTGACAGCAAAGTCTACTATCTAGTTCCCTGATGCTGAGGACTGTTCTGTGATTTATAAACTATGAGAGCAACAGTAGGTAGTAGTATGAGGAGAAGGGGGGGGATCAACTGCATGTTTGTTTGATAAGCCTCTGACCATATGGACAAAAAGGGATATGAACTTTTAATGACCTCAAGTGAATATTGTCCTGCCAGTGGGCAAATTATGACTCAGAGTTTTGTTAGGTCATGTCTTGTAAGGATTTATATCCTCGTTTGATTCTACTTTGCCGTATGTGGCGAGGGGCTGTCCCTTTTTTTAATGATAAAGCATAAAACTGAGAAAACTAGTTTTTGTATTCTGTCATTTTGGTGCAAATCCATTGATTTCAGAGGATCTGATTCAACTTACAATGGTCTAAAAAGTGAGCTACAGCCAAGGGCAATGGTTTCACAGCAGTCTATGGACTGTTCCAAGATGGCCGCTGGGCAACGAGTTGTAAAGTTGCACAAGGTTGCTGGGAGGGCTGTTTTGGTTGGCAACTAGAAACCAAACGGAATGGGCCTAACACATTACCCTATTCTGAGTAGCTGTAGGGTGGCTAATTCGATGTCTGAAAGAGCCATAACATGTTAGGCCACTCTTTTCACCACTCGGAAAAGATCCCAAAAGCAATCTGATTAGCAACTCTTCCAATCTTTCAGAACATATCTAAGTGTTGAGACAGTTTGTGAATGGTTGCTGGAGCCTGCCAGGATCAGTGTGGATAGCATTCATCCATTCCATGGACCACGTTTTATGTCTAGGGAGGACAGGCAGCCTGAACACAGGTTTGTTTGTGTGTGCTTGGTAATAATTATTTTCTACAAACGCATATTCCTTAATGTTGTTCGCATCATTTTGTCCCACATTTGATTTTAATGGGCATCCCTCATGTCTCTTGCCCATCTCCTGTCTAATGCACCTTAGTTTCTACATAAAATCTCTACACCCCAATACCCAGCATGGCTTGTGATCTTTAAAAGCAGTAGGATGCAATACCTGCCATGAGTTCACCACATATTTTTCAGATTTTGTCTTAAGGGTTTCCCAATTGTTAGGAAATGCTTTCATTGTGCTAGTGCCAGCATTTTGCTATGGGTACCCACTTATGACAAGAATTACCGACAATATTTCAGTGCCATATTTTCACAATTGATACTGTTCATATTTTAAGGGTCAAACTTTTGCAAAAAGTTACCTCCAATATTTCGGAGCCAGCAATTCATCATGGGTTTTTTCCCACACCTGTACCGTCAGTCCCAATATGCCATGGCTGTGCTCTCTGAGGAGTGCCTCCAGATGCCAGCACCAGCATTTTGCCTTAGGTACTCCCTTATGTCAAGTATTATGTCCAATATTTCAGGTTCTGCATGTTGCCTTGGGTGCCCTCCTTTATGCCAAGATTTATCTGCAATGCCCGAGTACCAGTATTTTGGCGACGTGTCCCCATGCCAAGAATTTCCTCCGGTATGCAAGTTCCAGCATTTTTCCACAGGGGCTGCTATACCAAGAATTACTTCTAATTTGTCAGGGTCTGCATTTTGCCATGGATGCTCTTCCTTATGCCAAGAATGATGATTTTATGCCAGACGCAGCACATTACCTCAGGAGCCTCCATAAACTCAGTGTTCTATTGAGTATGCCAGCCCCGCCCTCAATCCTGCTGCTCTGTGTGGCTCCTCATTGGCCCCTGGGATCCAGTGAGGCGCTTCCTGACGGCCACATTTTAGCAGATATCCTGTGCTGCCTGACGCATGTACAGTATGTCTTTTAAATAAAATATATTGTGTGAAGGGATCATAGTTGAACTACACCCTTCGCATGCACAATCCAGAAATCTGCCCACCGAGGGCGGTCTTTACGAAAGCGAGGTTAAACACAAACCATCTCCATATGGAATTCTAGTCATTGGCTAGGTTTAATAATTTACTTTTTTGGTTAAAACCATTCATGTAAAAAGTTCACTTCAGTCATCAACACCTCACTGGGGTGTCGACAGGTGTGAAGTTTATATGAAAGATAATTGTGTGGATCTTCTTTTTTAACCATTGACATAGCTCATCAGCAGGTGGGTATGCCAGAAACCAGCCATGAAATATAATCCCCGTTTCTCAAATCTTTTAATCCTATACTCTGACTAAATACTCCTGAAAACAATGCAAAAAAAACATTTAGCAATGTAGATATATCTTTCAATTCAACTGGTAAAGAGTTAATTATTTAAGCACGCCCTAGATGATTTTTATTAAGAGAAAAAGGAATCCTTTTTTATCCTCTAATTGTTAGTCTGCTAACACCCTGGTGTACAATCTGTCAAAGTCGCACCTGGAGCCAGAGCTGCCTGAATTAATTAACAACTTTTCTGTGTGTTAGTGTGAACATATGGCATTTAATTACTGACTCAAAATCTGTGAATCTTTCCACTTTAAGAGTTTAAAAATCACGCTCTTCAACTTCCAGTGAATCAGAAAAATCGAAAATGATAGCTCTTACTATGCATTCATGCTTTACTCCGTATATAATTCCCCATCTCAAGCACTGTCGTTTGCCTTAAACTGTAATATCACATACCTGGATCACCGAAACTGCATATCTCTATCTCGATGGTACACGTTTTCATTCGTGTAATTAAATACATATATATTCATGCATACGTGGAAGTACGGGAGAGATTATACATCACAGGCAATTGTTCATTATGGCCCTTTAACATGAGCAAGGAGCGTGGAAGGATCAGTACATTGTAAATGTCACCAGAAAATAGAGACGAGATCACAGGAACCTATGAGAGAGACGCGCCGTGTTTAGATTGTATGATGCGATGTGTTACGGCTACATTTTCAGTGTTACAAAATTCATTTGGAAATAAATTACATTTTGCTTGAAAGTTACAGAATTTCAAAAATATCGGTAAATTTGCAATGAAACATTTGATACTCGCATACACACTCATACGCTGGGGTCTATATATCCGTATTACTGTTGGAAAATATGCGAAGGATACAATAAATAGCATTTTACAGCAGATCTGAATGAACGTTTGCTTTATTGCACAACATTAATAAACAACGGTATTAAACCAAACGTTCTATTTTCTTTTGCGAAAATTAACAATTTAAAAAATAGCTTGTTAGCTCAAAGTATGGAAGAAACAGAATTTGTTCACTGTCCCGAAATGAAAAATGAACGAATATGTTTCTCAATGCACCTGTTTATAATGACATACGTAATGCAGTAAGAATCTAGAGTTTTGCTCTGTTATTCCCACTTTGAACCCACATGCCACAGTTTTTAAGGAAATGGTGCTCAACGCCGATTGGTCTATGATTAGGCCCCAATATGAGTATCTGTCGGCTCTGTGGAAACACACAAGCAAACTGTCTTAATACACAAATACAATCTCATCTCAGGCTGAAGCTACGGTATAAATTATGCACGTGTTTCTTTAATATTTTGCCCCCTGACATCCAGATCTTTGTCCAGTAGTAGAATGTCTATTTGGGGAATGACCCAAGTATTTGCACAATGGCACAGTCTAAGGGATTGCATCATCATTTTTTAGAGTTGCTCTAGATTTCTGCTTAAAATAGGCAGAGCCATTAGGCATGAGTATGTATCATTTTTTAAGTCACTCAATTCCAGCCACATTTCTCTGAGGCTGGGCCATACTTCTTAGTTCTGACATTCTAAGGTTTCATTTAGGGTGTCTCTCCTAGTAGACCCTGCCATTTTACGCTCAAACAGATGTCCATTTAGGTTATAGGTAGATTAGCAGTTCTCTACGTTTTAGAAATGATCTTCCCCCCATTTTACCATGGAATGTGAATAACTGAGCAATTTATGTAAAATGTAGGTCTTCCCTAAAGACAGCTTTAGGCTGTCTGCTGTTGAAGACCTATTGTGGTCAGTACAAATACTAACAGGAGACTTTGGGCCAGCCAATCGATTACTATTGGTTGATCTCATTTGCTTGCAGATTATTCCATGGCTTTCATTCTTCTTCTTAGTGCCTGCCCCGGAGCCCAGCTTCCTTACCATCTTTTTGTTGGTATGACTCGTATTCTTCCACTATTCCCATTCAGGGAACTACTTTTCTCTTTTCTTTCAGCGCTCCAAGGAAGTACATGAGTTTTCATGCAATTTCCTTGTATGCTGCTTCCCCCTGAAATACTTCCCTGTGTGCTCAGTTTTGTTGATTTCTCCTTCTTCCCCAGTTTGTCTGTGCCCGGCTTTTATTTGTGTTTTTTCTTATTTTCCTCCTAAGGCATCACCCAAGCTCCCCCATTGCTTCTCTGTTTACTCACCACACTGTCCATTAACTCACTATGCTGGATTCTTTCACTTACCACTTCATGCCCCTTTCCTCATAATTAGAAGGGCCCCTAAACTGCACTTTTTGCCGGTATGCTCCTTTTTCAAAAAACTTTTCCACACATTTGAATTCTTTTTTCATGTATTTACCACAAGAGGATTGGTGCCCGCCATCTAGGCAGGGTGAATATAAAACCCAAAAATGAGGTCTGCCTCACACATATACATCATCGTGCTAACACAATGACACGTGCTTGCAGGTGTGATGTTGCATGCTCATGTTCAAATCATCTGATTTGTTTTTCTTTTGTTTTTTCTTCTTCCTGATGCTAAATAGCATAGCATCAGCGAAAATCATTGTTATTTAGGAGGTAATTAATATTTTTTATATTTAATAGTTAAATGGATAGTATTGTTATTGCGATTTGTAAAAGGGATGTGTTTTTATATTAGTTTGCATATCAATTATTGCAGTTATGCCTTTTCTTCCCTCGCACCCAATGGACAGAGAAGACATCAGATTGTATCTCAATGTTCCTCTTTATCAGGACATTCTTTTGGAACACTGGGTTTAGTTTAAATTCATTTATGTTTTACTATCCAGGTGTCATTAGTTGTTCTAAAAATGGGGGCTTCAAAGTTTGATTTTTTTTGCTTACTTTTTATCACATGCCTGTTTGATTTTACTGCGTCATCACACACATAGATTTGTATGTCACATCCAAGGAAAAAATACACCAGTTGAGACAATTGGTGGGCATTCATATGCTGCCATATTTGATACACTTGGTCCTCCAGCGTTGTATCTGCATGGAGTTTTGATGCCCTTAGTGTTAGTTTACCTTCTCACTATATTTTTTTAATTCTCATGTCAATGTCTTGGAAAAGCTTGTGCTGACTCAATAGTCACCATCCGAGTTGTTAGTATTCCACACCACAGTGAGAAAGCCTGCTTGTCCATTAACTCTTCTCATTCAAGTTTCTTTGTCTCATCCGGCTTCTAAATTCTTCAGCATCCTACTGTCTATGTGCATCAAACACGTCACCGGTTATCAGGGCAATATCGTTGATGTTATGCACTCTTGTACGAGGATAAGGATTGCCTCGGTGCCCATCCTGGCGGTGGCACAACCTTCATTCTATGCTGCCTGACCTTCATGGTCCCTCCTCGCTCTTTGCCTCAGCCATCACCACTGCTTAGAAAGCTATCTGTGCTCCGAATCGAGCCAATTTTGATCAACCTTTGGTCCCACATCTTCAATACACTGGTAGATTAATATGATTAATATAGCAGACAGCCATTCCAGATCCATTCATGGTTGGGCATGTAGCAATATTTGGTCTTTGGCCACTTGCACCACAAGTATGTTCAACTTGGGTACAGTACTATAGATTTGTTGTAGCAGTAGCAGGGCCAGTCAAGAGGAAACACAGAGTTTTGGTCTCCACCCTGTCATACAGAAGTGGTTAGCAGGAAAGGAGCTACTTGTAAATGAGTATTTTGGGCTTTGTAAACGACTGCTATTCTGGCCAATACTATTATGTAGCAATGGTATATGACCAATATTATTGCTGATGTGTGATAAGAAAATCTGAAATGATGTTTAAAGTTGGATAAATGAGATATGAATAAACCTGGTCAAGGTAATATTGCTGGTTTGAAAAAAGTAAATGACAGCAATATATATGTTTCAAAACGCAAAGATTGTGTTCTCTCCTGTACTTTGATTCTCATTCATAACTTCAGATTTTATACTTTTGTCTAAATTAGGTGCTTGACCAATTTTAAATTATTCTACATTAAAAAGATCAGCATTTACTTTTTCCTAGCTCACTTCCAAGAGCAACATTATGTTCTGGCGTTGCTAATGTAGATTCTGCATAACTGGTAGGAGCCCAGATTTCTTGACAAGTGCTCTGTCAATTAATTGAACAATTCATATGTACATACACTCTCACTTCTCCCTTTAAGAAATGAAGCTTGAAACCCTTGAGATGAGATGTAAAAACGGTGAAATGTGCAGCCTTCTTCACATGCGGAAGTCAAAGCCCCAACCCCCTCCCCCAGGCGTGCAGGGGGAATGACGCATGTGTTATGTTATAGGATTTGTAGAGAACATGGCTTCCAAGTTCTAGGCCTATAGAATACACGACTGTAGAAGCCAGCTCCCCAAGAGGAGGGAGGGAAGCTAGAAGGAGAATAGCCATGTCTTGAGAGATTTCCTAAAAAGTAGATGATTCCGGATGCTTTTGATGGAGCGAGCAAGTACATTCCAGAGGGACCTGGGCACGGAAGTAAAGGCCCCCTGCTCTAACTATCCTGACTCGAGGGACAATGGCCAGGGTAAGTTTGGTGGAACGCAGAGGTCATGTGGGACGATAAATGAGATAAGATGGCTCAGAATCAGAGCCCCTGGGAATAAAGAATACTGTGGGGAATGCAGAGAGTCTTAATGTGAATATGCTTATTCACAGGGAGCCAGTGTAACCTGCAGAGAAAGCCAGAGGCAGAACAAAACTTCGGAAGGAAGAAGAGCAGCCTAGCAGCAGCAATTTTAGCAAGGTGTAGTCTCTTTGCAATGGATTTATCGGCTCCTCGGTATACAGCCTGAGTGGTTTGACAGGTGCATGGGTAAAAAAAGGCCCAGGATCGGTTTAAGGCTTCTCAAGATTCAAGGGCAGGTGCCAACAACCGATTTAGCTTGGCACTCGAAGGCCAGAGTGTTATCCATCCAAACTCCTAGGTTTTTGATGGAGGACTTAGGTTTGAGGCGAGGCCAGTGGTGAACCAGTGGTCGACCTAGAAAAGAGCTTTTTACCTAGAAGAAAAATCTCAATCTTGTTAGCTTTGAGGCATAGATAGTTGTTTGTCATTCACTCTGTTACAGAAAGCATACCTTTTTGAAAGTTGGCCTTGTTGTACGATGGGTTGTCCAATAATCAAAGTACAAGGTGAGTGTCGTCTGCATATGATACCAGTGTAAGCCCTTAAGATTCTACAACCTGGGCTAAAGGCTGGATGCATATGTTGAACAATGTAGGGCTTAATGACGAGCCCTGAGTGAGTCCATACTGTAGCGCATGGGGTTGAGAGCTATGGGGGAGAAATGACCTGAAAGTAGTGCTCAGAAAGAAAAGAAGTAAACCAAGAGAGAGACACCTCCTGTGCCAATGTCCTGCGAGCACGTAAGATTTGATGAGACACCGTGTCAAACGCAGTGGTCAGGTCGAGCAGGATCAAGCTGATGATCTGCCTTCACCCAATGCACTATAGGGGTGCTCAGGAGTGAAGATTCTGTGCTGGGCGCACGCCGGAACCCTTTCTGGGATATGTCCAGAATGTGGTTTCTTCTACAAAGTTGGTTAGAATGCTATTGACATATTGCTCCATAACCTTTGCGTGAAAAGTTAGTAGGAAAATGAGAGAAACGTTTTTGGGCTCTGAGGTGTCCAAAGACGGGTTCTAAAGGAGCGGGATAACTTTAGCATGCTTGCATGGGCCAGGCACAGAAGTGGTGGACAGAGAAAGATTGACCAGTTCTAAGCTGGGAGGAAGAAGCTGGTCCTGGAGTTTAACAAAATTGTCTGGTTTGAATGGACCATCAGGTGAGCCAGATTTCACTTGGCTGCAAAGAGGTCGAAAGGAAGGTATGCATAAAGGGGAAAGAAGCTGTGGAGAGCCCTAGGAGGATAGAAACGTTAATAGGGTCACCAGAGAGCACTGATTTCTAGAGGCTCTTCACCAGGCTGAACATCTCTTTAGCAGGGTTGTCGCTGCTGCTAATTTTGTTACCGTACAATTCTGCCCTAGATTTCATGATCAGTTTGTGATAGGATTTGATAGCTGACCTGTGTAGGACTTTTTGCATGGGGCTATATGCTCTCCTCCAGAAGCGTTCTAAAGCCTTGATATTGTTTTTAGCTACGATAAGGGCCATATTGAACCACAGGGCAGCAAGTCTTCTTCACAGAGACTTGTCTGACTGGAATAGAGACATCTAGGGTGGAGGTAAGCCAAAGTTCAAGGGTGCTATTTGCAGTCTCAACATTAGGGGGAAGCTGAGGGTAACTGGCTAGGTGCCAAATGGAGGAAGATCAAGCTTTTGCCACTGGTGTTTGAGAATGGGTTCAGAGGCCTTGTGGGGTAGGTGAATAGACAAGGGGGGGCATAAAAAGATCACTCCAAAGCACAGGTAGGGGTACTGCAACTTGTAAGGTACGGAGATTGGAAAATACCAGGTCCCGGAGGTGACCAATGTATCGTATAGCACCTCCAACAAGTTGAGTTAACTGCATAGCTGCAGGGTCGTCAATACAATTTATGGCATCACCTGGGTGTCCTCCAGATGGAGAATTAAGTACCTGAGGATGTTCAAGTTTGCAAATTTGATGAGCAGAGGTGCAATAACGTTTTTTAATGCCTCTGTGAAGTCTTTGGAAGGGCTGAGGGGCAGTAAATTAGAAGTCCTGAAAAGGTAAAGTTTTTGGTCAATCAAATTTTACAAAGAGCACTTTCCCAGTCAGTGATGGTGCATTGCAACAGCCTACAGGTGCACGTGTCTTTATAAATGGCTGCAATGCCCCCTCCTCTGCCACTTGTTCTGTTGAAGTTATTTAAATAGTAGTCAGAGGGAAGTGCTAATGCGGGTTCTGCAACCGAGGACTGGCCCAGCTAGGACTCCGTGAGAATACAGCTGTAGAATACTGCACACATGCAAGGTCAGAAAAGGTTTGAACAAAGAAAACCTTTCTCAAACATTATGCTTAATTTGTGCTTTGAGATTTTTCTCCCACCATGCACCTTTATCTTTATTGTGTTCAGGCAGCTGAGTAGTAACCATCTTGAAGCCAAAGTTCAAAGAGAGAACCACAGTAAGTGGTACCAGCATGTAGCATGAACTTTTCCTTAAAACAGGCTCTGTTTGGAAGAGAAGCCTTGAAATAGTTGCCCTGTGCTGACACTTAATATTTAGCTGGCTCTTACACATATATATATATATATATATATATATATATATATATATATATATATATATATATATATATAGTCTTTGATCTGTAATTTGTACCAGCTACTGGAGAAAAATGAACTGAAAAGACCCGTTTGTGTGCTAGACACCTAGTGAGAGCATCACTGACAGCAGAAGGTCCTCTCCACTTACTAAAATTCCTAGGCCAATAGCACTGTACACATTTGTGTCTTCCCCGTTACACAGGAGAAAGGCATTAACATGACTGTTGTAAGAGCAACATGAGTGTATTACGTCCACGACACAAAAAGCAAAGTCAGTAGGCCTCACCTTTACAATGTGTGTGCTAAGCTATTCGTTTTGCTATTAAGTGCTATTACGCATGTTAGAAAATACTGCATCAAAACCTAAACCTTTCATGACTGGGTTTATTTTTCAAAATGCACAGATGAAACTATGAATATAATTTTAAAAGCCTATTGGCATTGTCCAGCTTAAAACTAACACGAAGGACTAGTTGCTAGTACTTAAAAGAAAACCACAGCTGTAGAAGGAAGTGCCAGAATTTAAAGAAAACGTCTGCCATTTACTTTTCAAATGGCTAGGAACTGGAACAAATACTCCAGCCATTTGGTGCCTGCAACATCCCAGGCAGCAGATTTACGTGCTCCTGGAAGAAGAAACACTTTTCAAGTCACTCTTGCCTCAAACACAGGCTAAGTGAGTGCAACAGACTACCCTTCCCCACCAAGTACCATAAATGTGGACTTTGTGTGCTCTTGGTGGGCCTATTCTACGGTCTCATAGGACGGTTTTTACTGTTGATTTCCTGGATATAAAACAAACATTGCCTGCAGCAGGCTCACATCTGTAATTCTTCCATACCTTGCAAAACACATATACGTCATGTCTTCACAAGTTCAAAACTGCTCCAGTTTTCAAACATGGGTCCCTTTTTAAGCTATCTCATTTTGTGGCTGGACCTATGTTCTTCCCCAGTCCGAACAAACACAAAAAGAGGAAGGCAAGCTAATAAATAAGAAGTACGCCAATGGGATTGACAAGAAAGCCAATAAATGAGAAACTGGCTGACCCAAACCCCACTTAAGTACTGATATTGTACACAATGAGCCTTCGCGAACCATTGCTAAAGCTGCCTGTAGGTGTATGTAGGCATATATATATTATATATATTTTTATACATACACCTACAGGGAGTATATATATATATATATATATATATATATATATATATATATATATATATATATATATATATATATATATATATATATATATAATGATTCTAAGGTTCAAGGCATAGTTTCAACCTGTGCATAAGCATCATCATACGTCAGACCCTTGGCCCTGTTACTAATTAATGAAGTGAGGAGTAGTGTTATATAAAGTTTGACCAACTTATGCTTTTGGCTGGTGCCCCAGCCTTCCCCTCTACTTAAGTACCACAATGTGCCTAAGGAATGCCTGCCTCCACAAAACGTAAGTAAGAGATGCAAACATTTTCTGTGCTTAGTGTTATGGAGAGGGCTAGGTATTGCAAATGGATGTGGGGACGCCACCACAAAGGAAATGTACAACATTTTCTTTGTGCGCCATAATAGTGGTGTGGGCTCATGCTAATATCAATACTTGATCATTGAGGTTGAGCCCAATTAGGCACACACAGTGATTTGTAAGCTCAGACCCTGACAGTGTACTGGGAAAAGATACACCACTGGAGAAGAGTGAGCGAAGCCCTCCACAAGGCTCATCAAAAATTATGATGGAGCGAGTAAGGTTCATGATTGCTATGAAATATTTCAGAATATTATTCACATTTCCCAATCACCATGACGTATCCGATTATTCCCTTACATGCTGAAAAATAAATGTTTATGTGCTTTGTATATGGAGTAATCTGTTTCACAAAGCGTTTGCGTATTAGACTGCAATTTAACAGAGCTGGTTTCGTAATACATTGAGCGATAGACTTAAAAAAAAATCACATATTGTAGTCAATTAAAATTATCGTGATTGAAAGTCTATTTTATGTCAGGGCTTTTGAACACCTCTGACTCAAAACCTTAGACATTCAAAATAGTATGGCAGAACCAGGCTCAAGCATTTGGTTTAGGTGAAGATGCTTAATAGCATTACATAGAGATAGGCAGGGAGAGCTAGGTTTCAGATCCAGTCACAGAGAATTGTTGGCTGTGTTTTTGTACCATATTTTTGATTAATAACATATCCCATCAGGCTTATTTTGGTTCAGAACTTAGCACTTGATAGGTGGCAGACAAAAGTGAAGTCAACACACAATGAAACAATTGCAATAGAGGAAATTACAGTCAACCAATCAACAAAGGATTCCGCTGTAACATAGTTGCAGCATATCTGTTTTTTTGATACCAGATAGATACGTCTAGTGCAATGCAGAGAAATCCTTCAAAATAATAAAATGCAGAAGTAACCGCTAGACACAAAGGGAGTTTGTGTTCACTGTTCTCTGTATCAGTTCAGTGGATATATAAAAATATACTGGAAACCAGGCCCGATGTGAAAAAATATATACCAGCAACTGGACCCAAAAGAAACCATTTGTCACTGGTCATCTTTAATTTCCATCAGGAAGACTGGATATTTTCGTACCTGTCTTCTCTTTGACTAGGTTGTCATACACCTGTGTGGTAAGAAATAATCAGTAATATGACTACCACATAACTATGGCATCAATGACTTGGGAAGCTAGAAGGGTAGGAGAGGGAAGATTTTTAAGTTGTACAAACGTGTTAACAATATAACACATTGTTAACTGATATAACGTGACCTTAAAGCAAGAACAGAACCATGCTTTAATGTTATTCCCCATTTGTAGCTCTCTTATTGTGCATTTCAGTCTCCAGTTAACCCATTGGTCCAGCAAAAGCACATAGCAATTGTTGAGGACAAAAAGCAAGTGAATGGAGTGTTCCGACATGCTCGTGTTATTTCATTGGCAATCTCCTCAAATGTTATTGTGCTCTAACATCATCTTTCCAAGCTTCTTGGTGTCGCTTTGCTGTTACTTACTAGCTGCCACAAACAAAGTGTAGAAATGATTGCATGCATTCCCAGTACTGATGTATAGCTAGAGACGTTGACGATGACATAACAGTCCATGCATACTTAGATATGTAGTCATGACGACTCAAAAGGTCAGCAGAAGAATCTGCAAATACAGGAACAAGATTAGATCTAGATGAGGAACCACCAAAGTGGCGGAACACTACATTACTACTGGAAATGCCGTAAAAGACCTGAAATTGGTGATCCTGGAACATATCGCAGCAGGGACACGGAATCTGGAGAAAGTTCTATTTCAGAAGGAGCAATGCTGGATTTATACATTAGCCACGAAGAAGAAGGGACTGAATGATGATATCCCATGGTGGAATGTGCTACAGTAAAAAATTAATAATGAATTATAGCTAACTGCCCTGGAGCTTAAACTACTGAATATGGATTGCTGTTCGACACTGGGGGTGTGTGTATAAGATGTAGAGCTTCACAATATCACTTACATCACTGCTTCAAAAAAATGCCTCTTTCTTAATATATGTTTAATATATTTTTAATTTTCAATCCATTCTTCATACAATTTGTTCATATAAGATGGGGCTCCTTTCTGTTGCATCACTCTGTGCCCCTGACCTAGAAGATCCTATGTACTGGGATAGGGGACTTTATTTCCTAGCCTCCCCCCACATGTGACCTCCATTTTAACCAATAGGAGGCTTAGAAGGCAGGACTACAATTCCCAGCCTCCCCCCACGTGAACCCCCTTCCCCCTTTCTACCAATATGAGACTCTGGAAGTGGGACCACATTTCCCAGCACTTCCAGACCACAGCTCTTGGGGAAAGAAGCATCTTGATCAAAATATGAGAATTTGCAACCTGCCTCTGATAACAGGTGTACTTTGATGTAATTGAGGCACCTTTAGCAGATTTTGCACATTCCCGCTCGGTTGATTATGATCTTTGTACCGGGATCATGTGACCTTGATCACTTGACTCCAGTCTCTCTTCCTCACACATCATAAAAGACAGCTCGACCCAGGACAGGAGGAGAATGGGGAGCTGAATAGGTGACTGGGAGGATGATATCCCTTGATGTAGTAAGTGCCGGGGTACCGGGGCATTCCAGTTCCTTTCACTTTGAAACAACTGGGCAAAAATTAGGTTTCCTATCTTTTTCGAGTGTTAATACAGGGATCACCCCACGCCACTACCTTATGGAGCCTAAATTTTTATGAGTTATGTAGGTGTCATAGACATGATGCACGGTTTGATTAACACTAGTGTGTGCATGCTTAACACTATTGGCTAGTCATTTTATTAATCATGTGTGTGTTTATGTGCATATATATGTTAAGTCAATCGCCTGGGGAAAACTCACGTGACTGCATGCCCTTTTTTTCTCTTAACAATTGCAGTGTGCATAAGCATGAGACAGCTACATGAACAGGGGCAGTAATCACCCCATAATAAAATGTTTTTGTGTTTTCTGTTTCAGAGACCATTAATTGAAAAGGGTACTATATGGCCTGTAGGAGCGCACGATTCCTGTTTAGCACACTGTGTAGACCAGCATAAAGAGTTGATACATGTTACAATCTGTAGAAATTCTAAGAATTTAGCTGGTCCGGAAGAAAGCCTGCTGATCCTGGGTGTCACCTGTGATAGGCTGAAACATGTCGACCTTATTGAACTATATATGTTAGGGATCATTGCACTCTTTATACATCAAACTGTTTTTATCCCAGCTAAAGGGCCTTATCAATACATATGAAGTAGGATCCTGAAGGATTTTTTACCTTGCACTTAGGTTTTAATAAGAGCTTCACTTACAAACTGCGTTGAGCCCACGCACTCACACTAGATGCAGTGGGTCAGGATCCAATGATGAAGCATGTCACTGGTGGTACTAGTGGGTGAGGATCCTATTAATATATCCATTTGATGCAAGGGTTGCACGGTTTCAGCTGTGTGCAGATCCCTTTCCACGTTGGTATATATTGGGAGTGATTTGGGAACTCTTATTACATTTAGAGTTCGCTAGATGCAAGGCTTCCCCTCTCTTGTAGAATGATGCCAATATAGACTGTAGCATACTGCTTTTTTCCCTCAAATTCAATCAGTATTTATTTCCCTCCTGCTATGATTTTGATTCACCTCAAATAGTTGTAATTCTATCAGCATTTCTGGGTAGGTGTTTGGTTCAGCCTTCTTCTGAATACACCACAATTAATTTAAAATCCCCTTTTCTAAAACATGTTACAAAACAGAAAGAAATGCAATGAGAAAGCGCTTCAGTTTACAAATTTTACTTAGCCTTTGCACCTACATAAAATATATCGTGTGAGGACCTACCATTTGACTTTTCACTGTCTGCAGGTTTCATCTGAATGGGATGATGCATCTAAAACAAATTGAAACAAGGTATGTTAAGTCAGATATTTATCTTAATTATATTAGCTTAATATATATTTTCAAAACACACCTTCTGACATGAGAAAGGAAACATTGTTAGCATGACAAAAAGTTGATAACTCTGTCGCCAGCTTTACCTGGTCCAGTCGGGACCCTTCTCAGGAACAGGAAGGGTTGAGTTATTGTTCTCAGTGATTAAATGGGGGAAGCCCGTGTGATCTAAATGTTTAGGATCCATAAGCAAACTAGTGAGTGACATCAGAATGCCACTTTTCCTTTCTTAATAAAATTGCAAAGCAAAAGTAAGAAGCCCAATGAATACCAGCAAGATATCCCAAATGATGAATTAATTACTGTATTATCATTCTTTGAAACAAGAAATTGCAAATTAGCGTATGAGTTTGTCAGACTCGATTATTAACTAATAAGGCCTGCTTTTGCTCCTATCCATAAACACTCCAGGCACTGCAGCCTCCTACCTGTCTCAGCACGAGACCTTCTAGCCTACATGTGAGTCCAGGAGTCAGTGGTCTCTATGTCCATAGACAGCCGGGGTCCTGTGTGCTTTGTCAAAACCACTATTTACTGTTCTTGCATCTACTCTTTCAGATCCTGCAACTTTCACTGCCTGATCGTCTCCAAACTCCCATGTGCCACCTCCATTTACGGATCTTTGGCATTCTTGGCCTTCCAGTACTTCAACACTTTCTATACTCAAAAGCAGATAAGCCACCTCCCAAACATTCCTCCGAAAAGGCATGCATCTGCTTTGACACATAGGACAGTTCACTGTTAATTATTTCCATTACGTAATTAATGGAACAGCTGTGTAATGCCTTGAACGCTATGTGCTCATCTGGTGTTGTCTTCATACGCTCTGTCAGGCTTGTTGTCGTCTGGCGTTCTCATGTATAACATTGTCCTTCTGTATGACATCTGATCACTTTGACATCATTACTTAACATCATTTCTGAATGAAAATGTTCACAAAATAAATAAACATACAATTTACTGGCATATTTTTAACCTGGCCTGAAGTGATGAGTCACAGCCCAACTTCACTGTGAGGCTTTGCCAGCAGACACTTATCAAATATTTTATTATTTTCTCCTCCACACCTAAATATAAATGTATGGTTCCTGTTACAAAATTTGAATTCCAATTTCTCTGCACCAGCAATTACATTTATCCAACATAATTTTCATTGTCATCTTTAGTTTACGGTGCATCATACCACTAACAGTGCACCATATTACTTCTTTAAACAATGATATCTACAAGTGTCATGATAGAGAAGCACTTGAGAAATGATTACTGATATGGATATTCAAAACAATACAGTGAAATACTCAAAAAGTGCACTATGCAAATATTTATGATAATTTTACCTACAAATACTACAAAAGCACAATGGTATTCGACATGACGATCTATATACACAGAATTACTAATAAGGTCCTTTAAAAACTTTTATGATTATTATGCCAGACGCACTTTAATTGGTACGTTTATATAGAAACATGCACACTTTCACTATTTTTATATTTAGGATTACCAACAAACTATGGTATAAGCTTTAAAATGCTAATAATCCACAAGATAATAACGATGTTCTTTAAAAAATAAATAGTAAAAATATATATAAAACATGAAAGATGATAAGACATAAAGCAAGCAAAAGGTAAAATGCTATTTTGCCTGATGGAGCAATAACAGGCCAATGGATGGAGCAGTAGTTTGCCTACCTAGAAAACAAAACTGGATATATCTTCAAAATAATGTTCAAATAAAAGGTTTCCTTTCATTTTTGACTGTGCAATGTGATTCTCTGCTTCTTTTCTACCTAATCTCTCATTGTTATTATACCTTTCCTCTTTTATTTTTCCCATTAACCACAAAACTCAATTTCAATTATAGTAAGTAAGAAATAACTATTTATCAGAAGTACTATATATAATATGAGACTGCTCCTTTCTATCATTATACAAAATACAAATAGTTATTCAAAATATTGGCATTTATTTATGAAGCAATTTTTCTACTTTAGATATTCTAAAAAAAAAAAGTCATACATTTTGCAGTTACTCACTGTCTCTTTTGCTTCTCACAACTACTTTATCACATGCCCACACTTTCTTACCAAAGACTAACAGCGTTTCCTCAACCTATCAAAGTTATGGGAACCAGACGTTAAGGCCCGGTTACGATCTTGGTGGATGGTATACTCTGTCACAAACGTGACGGATATCCTGTCTGCCGCATTACAAGTTCCATTATATCCTATGGAACTTGCAATACAGTGGACAGGATAGCCATCACGTTTGATCGTAATCAGGCCCTAAGGTTTTTATGATTTTTATTTTGCTAAATTTTCTTAGACTCAAATAAGATGTCAAATCATTTTTGCTGCAAAAGAATGCTTTGTATGATTAAAATAATACACAATCTCAATTCTGTGGCCTGAATTCTAAGTCTATTGGCCTTAATTTGCATTGTAAAAAGAGAAATCCTATTGATATTGGTAAGTGTTGAAAAAGTCTTCATAATTTTAGATTTCCGGATTGTCTCCAAATTTGACAATTAGACTATTCGGAACATTCCAATTTTTCCATCATTTATCAACTTTTGAACCACACTGAGTTCTCACAAAACCGTTCATTCATAAATCTCAGCACAGTGGATGACCACTTGGGATCATTATTTTTTCTAAATGTGAGCAGTGCTCATATTCAATGACTATGGTGGTTCTGAGCTAACTTACACAGTATGATGCTATGAGGTCGAATTAAATACTTAGCTGCCAGAATGGAAACACGTGAGAAGACTAGGTCAAAGAGCCAAACTAGTGAAGGCACACCAGACACACTTTGGCTGGTTTGATCTGAGTGCAACGTGACACTGTCACAGCCCAGCAGCCTGGAGCCACTCTAGCGTGCACATCTTAAGTCCCCGCTACACAAGTAGAAAGCTGTCTGGCAAACCTTGGTGGTGGGCATGCACAGGTACTGGGCCTCCGTACATATAGAGGCACGACATGGACTGGCAATACTCTACCTCGAAGGCGCAACGTTCGTGCCTGAGGTTAGGTTCTTTGAGACTGGATGACTTCCGCAGCAGTCAACCAATCACAAAAGCACAAGAGCGGAAGGGGAGAAACCACTGCTTCTGCAGGAAAGACTGCCCCCCCCCAACGCCCAATCCCTGGGCCATGGTGCCACTGCACCACTGATAGCTGCACTCTTTATGGTGATAATTCCATGTGAAGAAATGTAAATGTTTTGACTCACTGAAGTAGGCCCCTTTTTGAAGGAAAATGCAGTGTTGGAGAAACCATTGCACAACACGTTTTGACAATGTTGTTTAAGCAAAGTCTCCCAGAGAAGGCGAACCTTCAAATATGCATTTCTGTACAGCCCGCATCAGAATGCAACTCCTCTATACACCCGGTGAATTAAATCTGCTATTTAATTTTGCTTAAGTGGTCTGTGTACCCCTGCCCATATCTTACCTTGATGATTACTCACTCATTCTACTCACTTTTACAACACTCCAATCTTTCATAAAAACCAATACCCTGAAACAAGACAACAGGGAAAAGAAATTGATGATGCAAACAGGCAAGGCATCTTGACCATCATGAGCCATCCTCTACTACCTCCGGGGAAAGGGTAGACGTTTTGGAGGTCTGTATTATGCTTCAAGCACTGACCAGGTAAAACTGCTCGGCGCTGATTCACAGTTAGTGCAGTGCAGCAGGCTGACCCGAAATGGAAACACATCATTACTAGAGTATGTTACAACTAGGAGCTGGGAAAAGATTAATTGGACCCGGAGGACAGGCCTTGACAGTAATGGGCCACGCCTGGCTGCAGAGGTGGTGAAGGTCTGACTCTCTGGTGCATGGCTTGCCTGGAGTCGCTGCTCTGACCTATGTAAGACATTTTACTTTCCTTTTCCTCCTGCAAGCCAGCACCGACAGAAAGACAACATTTACAATGCAATTTCCGAGGTGCTGGAGGGCATCAAATCTGAAGAGGTAATGGAGCATTTTATGCTCACCATTTAATAATACGACCATAATTACTTCAGTAACAAGAGATGAGCGGCCAGATTGACTGTCTGCACCACATCTTGGTTGTAAACCTCTGTGGCAGATGCGCGATTCACAACGACAAGCTTGGGCGCATCAAATATCATGCAAAGACCTAATGCTAGTGTCCAACTGGCAGTTTCAAGGCCACCTTTTCTGCTTTGGTACCAGTACTGCCCTTGCCTTGCGCTCTACATTACTTTTAGGGCCATATGTACGAACACATTGTCCCATTGACACAGAATGGGGAAAACCCTCTGCTACATCTGGCCCTTACTCTCTCACATAGTCTGGCTACCTCACGCTAGATCATTAGCGACACCTGTCTGCGGTTCTGGGTTTTCATTAACAAATCAGTTTTGAGGTTTATTTGTCTATTTAATTCAATGGAAACAAAATGAGACAACAAATACCCAGAAATCATTGGGGTATGACACATAAGTCCAAGACTGGAAAGAGTGTTTTTAAAGATCTGAGTGAAGTGGCAACCCTACTCTCATGATCAGAGATGGACTGGTCTATATTCGTCAATGGCATAAAGTAAAATACTGAGCCTCAGCTGCAAAAATTGGAAAGGATTGTTAAGATCCGCTTTAGGTTGCTATATGACAGATAAGCAATGGGCTTAGGGTGAGCTGGATACCCCCCAGCAGGAGACCCCACCTCCCCCACCCCATCTTCAATTGTGATCCAATGTTACAAACTCTGTAGGGAGTTTGGACAAATTCGGGGTTGTGATGCCTCTGAAAGGCTCGTATGGAAGAGCAAAAGCCGGTCCAGGTTTAGGCTTTTACCGATCGTATTCTTCTGTTTCCTTCTCCATTCCCTTAACAAATGGACTTATAGATATTTAGGTTTGGTTGACCTGGCCCCCTTCGGTTGACAACCTCTAACACTTTGTTCAACAAAAGACCCCCTTTATAACGCAGAAGAGGTTGGACAGAGTCGCCGATTCGCATCTCATCATCAGGCCCACGCAGGCCCCTCGAGGCAGCAGCCGTGACAGTACATGTTATTAACTCAATACCCATAAAATATTTAAAGGTAAGAAAAAAGGTGAGAAAAGGGAAGCGATCAGAGGAGAGACGTATGCAATAAATAACCACATTTAAGAGGCAGAGGAAACGAGGTAAAGAGACACTTTCCTTTCACATCAGGATGAGTAAGATCCTTCTCTCGCTTGCCTGCGTGACTGGAAGGCTGTACAATAAAATAAAAATCTGCCTCCTTATTTCTGAAGTCTTCAGAAAAGATTACGCATGTTATAAACCTGTTGAAGATTAGATTAGATGTCACCGTCTAGAAACCCATTATTGACTAAAATGAAAGATCTCATATTTTATACTGTCAGAACACATCAGAAAGTTATGTTTTCCTGTTCTCTGGATGATTTCTCAATCCATCTCCCACAATACTTAAAGCAGAGGTATACAATTTATGTTTAGTTGGGTCAGAAATTGCTTTTTACCTTCTTGCGAGTGCATGCGCAGTAGCTCAACTGTTTACAGTGGAAGCCTGAATCTTTGTAAATTTCAGATTCACTGGTTTACATGTTGACAAACCTACTCCTTTCACAAATAACCGTGAACTTTGGTACAGGCCAATTTATTTTCAGATGTGTCAACTTGACGGAGGAGAGGATCTAAGTGAGGAAGAGGAGTTATTGCCAAAAATGCAAAGAACAATCAATAGCAGCCATACAAGGACCACCAAACTTATTTTATGTGCTCTCGAGGAACAATTACCAATTACTGGCCAAGGTTAGGATCAGGCCTCTACGGAATAAAAGGAAGGGTCATAATACATAGCCATATCATATTGCTCTCAGAGCTACCCCTTAAGACGGAGAAACTATCTGACTACAAGTCTTATTTGTTATTTACCTGGTGCAATTTTGATTTGAAGTAAAAATGCCTTTCAGTTTCGAAAAAGCCACATGGGCATTGCAAATCACTCGAGGGTCCAACGAGTCCTTAACTTTTTAGATTGTAGTTTGTACTGATACATACAATATTCAGAAGGCATCTTAACAGACTGTAGAACAGTCAACACTGCCAATTTATTCTGCATGAGCAATGGCTTCATAAACCTAATTTATGCAAATGACTTATGTGTACCAAGGGTAGGCATATGCATTTGTCACATTAGCTTAGACATTTTGAGTGCAATTATCCTATAGTGAGGCCTGAAGCTCGTGGTTTGAGCACAACTGTAACATTGCACTCAACAAGAGGAGACTAACCAAAATTAAAAAAGTATCTTAAGTAGCAAAAAGGCATCCCTGCTGTCAAAGGCCTTCTCCTTCCTCTTCAGGCAGCCATACGTTAACAGAATGGTAGTTAGAGTAACTCCACTCACACAGGCATTCAGAATCACCCCATTGCAACTGGCATTCAATTACAAGCTATCACAGATTGTGGCAGGTGAAAGGTTCTTCTTAGGGTTTAAGCTGTGCTTAATTTATATAAGAACGAGTGCCAGAGCTCAAAATACTCCCTGCGTGCCACATACAAAGTCTTTAAACCACTTCGTGCCTCTTTAATTATTTATTAGATACTCCCTGCCTCTTTATCTCACTCTTGAAGGTTCCTGCTTTCCTCCTCCATGACGGTTTTGGTGCCTTTCTCTCCCTCCATCTTTCCAATGTGTGTGCCTTCCCTGTCTTTCACTTGGTAAATATCTGACAGGGAAAAATAAGTGCCGGTCCCAAAAAATAAGTGGAGGTGCCCTCCACTAGCTCAAATGAAGCACTGGTTTTATGTACAAATTACTTAGTTACAGAGGTGGAACTCAGCAGCATCTCATGCAATCACTCCATAACCATTATTCATTTACATGACGATAGGGTGGAGGAAAGTCTTTCAAAGTTCCGTTTGTGTAGTATCTTTAGTACGAGTCAAGAACAACAGAAGAAAACTGAAATGTTGGACGGTTTTATTAAAACTTAAAGGAAACAATGTTCTGTGGTTCTTAAACAAGATGGCCACACTAACCCAGAACCCTGGAAGTGCTTTTGCACCTCTTTATTCTTTCTGCATTATATTACAACACCTCTACCTAGCCCACAAAGTACTTCATAACAAAGGACCCAGTCACATTTGATCTCACATCAAAAGAGATCATCTCTTCGGGAACATTAGCTCAGCCACACCCATGCTCCTCTTCGTATCAGAATTCCTGATGCAAGAGCTTGGCGACTGACTAATATCAATTTGAACCACAGTTCACTGGAACTCTCTCCCACCATGGCTGTATGGTGTAAAAATGTGGCCAACTGCTGTTGAAACGTAAAAACCTACTTAAATAGGATGATACTCTTTTCTTCTGTTCCATCCATGTTTCCCTCTCTCTCCTTTCCTTTTCATCTGCGCTTTTACTTATATACACTTTATACTGATGCTTTCATTTGGTACTTCTTTAGGTACACTATCTAGAAGTGGTGTAATTTTGGGGTGACATTACTATCAATGATATAGGGGCCCCCATACCACACTTGCTCGCAAATTAAGGATTTGCATGAAATGCACGGAGCCACCATGTTACCTTGCAGCCAACTCATGGTGGTAGATGCACCGTTTGTTGTGCACTGCTATGGCAGAGTGTTCTCAATGAGAGTTTGAATTCCCTCTCAAATAGGTAGACATATCTTACGCAAACCAGGGTCTACCACAACGATAGCGGTATAGAACTGCTGGTTGCCACATAAAAGATATAGGGCCTGAATTAGATTTCGGCAGATGGGTTGCTCCATCACAACAGTCCACCGTTATGGTATTTATATTTCGTCTGACAGTATGTCCGTCACTGATGTGACGGAGTAACCCATCCACTGAAATCCAAATCAGGTCCACAATAGTGAAGTTAATACATACAGTTTGACCACTAAGGGACCGATACAAAACAATATTTCCGATGCAAGTTACTAAATATGTAGTGAATCTCGGATTGACATTGCTAATCTTTTACGTTTTTCAATAGTTATTGACCTTCAGCGTTTCTGAAGAATCTTAAAGCACGTTCCAGGCGGTGCCTGCAGAGTGAGCATAATGGAACTATCAAAGTGCAGGAGAACGGAAAGGGCATTTCTTAAAGGAATGACATTCCCACTGGAGGGTACCAACAGGAGGACGATTGTAACCAGTACTGTCGTCCACTGAGGGTGCAAACAGAACCATATATTGGCCGCTTGTTGTAGCACGGATGACCAACCCTTATCACCAATTTTGTTTAATTCAGACTCCAAGTGAATAGAGATTTTTTAGGTTCATTCAGATGAACCCTACTGGCAGAATGTAGCTTCTTTCAGTATGTGACTAAGAGGTAACCATAATGATGTTAACTCAGCATAAATATGTGGTTCACTGTCTAGCAATGCGTGGACAACTGGCCACCAAAGTGGGTGGTGAGCGACCAGGACTGACTTGCCATCAAGATTGGTCTTATAGGCGAACCATATGGCACTGATTGGCTACCAATATGGAAATAAAGAGTCAGCAACATCAGACTGTGAGATCATATAAAATAGAGCTCCATAACCTTCACTGTGAGGCTCTGTGGCTGTCACTACATAGTGAGGGGTTCAGAAATACAGGGCTAATTGGACTGTAGTACAGGGATAGGTCCCTTGCACTGCACAGCTGGGATGTTAGCAACATGGGACTGTAAGTTGGCAAGGAGTGACAAGCAATCCAGGACTAAGAGGCCAGCTTGAGGTGACTGTGTGACCAGCCCTGTGGATATGTAGGTTCTAAAATATTCTGCTCAGTGGTCGGCAAGGAAATAATATTTCACTTTCCTGAACAGACGAGAGCAGAAAAAAACCCATAAAGGTACGTTGTGGTTTGTGGGTACAAACAAAGGCAACTCTTGGAAATATAACACTAAAAGACAACATTATTTTAACTAACAATAGAAAATTAACTTTGTTTTACCTCTTTCTCATTTGGGAGTTAGAATGAACAGAATCCTTATAATTATGTAAATAGCAGGTTTGCAAAGTAGAAATTGACTGTAAACTCATGTGGGCATCATCCTTTGCCCTGCAGAGCAGAAAGACAGACCGTGGACTTGTTTAACCAGTTGTGCCTATTCCATACTGCACTATTTTGGATATGCCATTCCTTAATTTTAGTCGTGTCCCCACTTCAGTACAATGTTCTACACGGTGGAGATTAGAAATGTGTGAAATACACTACAAACCAAATAGGAGGGGAAGGATGACAGATTCTGGCTCTTCCCTCTTAAAGGAGGGAGACCTTTTCAACCATCCCTCGTTCAATATGTTCATTGCCAGGATACAAAATGGCGGACCTATAATAGGCTCTTAGTGTTGTTTGGCTCATTTGTAAATGTTCCCGGGAATCAGATCCTAAGATAAAGTGCATCCTTTAACCTTACAATGCGGCCGTGTATAGCGTGAGCCCTAACACTACTCATATCCTGAAACTGTCACTTAGGAGTCCTCCCATTACATGTCATAGCCGGCATCTGAAACAACCATCAATGTAATTAAACACTATGTACACGATTAAATATGCAGAGAGAATATTTTGCTACTGCCGCCACCCCTCGCTCCGCTGGTCAGCGCTCTGAGGAAAACAGTTGTAGAAACCTTCCAACTCCCCAGACAGTTGCTGTCAACCCGACCTTTTCTCCTTTCCGTTCTCAGAGTTAATTACATTTAAAAAAATTATTTCTAATTTTCATGGTCTCCTGGCACCTTCAAGTCGCATCCCTCCATTTAAGAAACTGCGGGGCTTTAACAAGAATGTCTTTATTAAATTGGAAACGGGAGAGATGATTAGGAAGGGCAAGACGCTACGATCTCCTTTTCTCCTCCGCACTCCCAAACGGAATCTGTAACTGGTTCTTCAAGATAATAAAATTACAGAAGTATGTTGAGATAATTGGCTGTAGCGGAGTTTCACTGATTCGCAATTTCGTTAAGGAGCTTTTGACTTCAAGGGATCGTTCATCTTCCTTCCCAGGTATCCTCCTGTCGTTCCGCTGGTCTGTAGTTAGAGATGCATTTGCATGAAAATTTGATTTGGGCTTCTTTGCATCTTGGTGACTAGACTGTTTACCATCTTCTGAATTATAATCTTCTTCTGACAACATCATCATTTCCACACCGGCATATTAGAATATCGCAGGTACAACACAATCACATTGAACTCAGATGAGTACATGCGGCACGGGGACATGAAGTCTAATAATCGCGGAGAGGGATTTTATGCAATATCTGATGAAGGGAGGAAGCATATCTGATAACACAGAATGAATATGTTACATAAAGCAATAGAGAAAATATTTTTCATTTCGCGAAAGAGGCAAGGGGACACAGAATACGCAAAATAGAGACGCTAGTCCCGCGCCATTTTCAAAGGGATAAAAGAGCTGAAGGAGAAACATACAGAGTATGCCGAACTCTCATTTAGAGAGATTTAATTTAATAAAAACTTGTTTCTAATGCAGAAAATATAGAATAGAAGGTTTTACATCAACTATTCTCTTTTGCAATAACATGTTTGTAAAAAGTGTGGGGGGGACAGTTGCCAAAGACAAGGATAAGTTGAACTTCAGCTGGTGGACTAGAACTCTTCAGGGAGCTGTTTCAAAAGATAGCTCCTTACAACTGAAAAAAGACTGTAAAATGGATTTATGGGGACCATTTTGCTACCATGGAACCGGAGGACTTGCAGTCTGATGTAGTCTTCTGAAGGTGGTGTGGAATCTGTCCACTCAGGTAGCTGGGAGCCCATTGAATGATCTTTCATTACGGCTAATATGCATGGCATTCTGTAAAATTGTGCCTAAGCGGAAGCCAATCTTTTGACCCTGAACAAAACGAAAATCCGTAGGAGAGGTGGTCAGATTTAATTTTGATATTTTGAGTAGTCATCATGTGCATTGACTCGCTTGTGATTTTCAATTTCAAAATCTAGTATTCAATTTTACGGAACACGAAAACAACAGTTCTAAACTTAACTAGATGGTTTGTGTGACAACAATTGACGTGGTATCCCAGGTTTTCGTTTTAATTGCACAGGGAGATATTTTATTTCTTCTACGTAATAAAGGCAGTTTAAATCAGCTGTAGGGTGTACACTTTATTACTTACATCAGTAAACCTCGATCACTTTGAACAAATAGAAAACGTGACTTTATAAAATTTTGGGTAGTTATAGGAAAACATTAATTGTGGACTGCAACGTCACTTACAAAAAAAAAACTACATAAAAGGGAAAATTAGGATTTAAGTAGTCAAGTATAACATCGAACTAATACCCAACTAAAATTACACAGGCTCATGTGAAAACACTTGGAAACAATATCAAAAAGACGTCAAACTGTGGGTTTTCATTACATAGGGTTTTACCACACGTTTGTCTTTTTTTTTCATTTGTATTTAACAGTGTTATTATGTATACAAATAGGTACAAGTACATAAAGTATATTGGGGTCACAACTTAATATGTTGCGGGGTGACTAGTAGCTATGCACACACATATGTGACTAACACAATTCTAGCAGTCTCAAAGGAGTCATTTCTCCAGGACAGTCAAAGGCAGGGAAACAGGCAAGGAGCGAAGGTGTAGGCTTTCTGCAATGGTGTCTTGTTAGCAGTGTCTCTTACTGTAAGGTGAGGGTGAGGGAGGGCCTGGCTCTTCATAGGCATCCTGCATAGTTGAATGACTATCCGAATTCCTGGTTTGAGCCAGATCAGCTGTCAAGGGCTTCCAGATGTCCCTAGGCCGGGGAGGTCATGGGCTGTAGCAGTGCATACATTTCACATTGGGTATTGCAATGAACCAGCTCTCCAATCCAGTCCTGCCTACGTGGCACCCTTGGACTTATGCAGCACATTGCTATGCACGTCTTCTCCATTAGGATAGCTATGGTGATGAATCTACACACTCCCTTTGGGGGTCTGTTTCACAAAGCCCAGAAGGGTGACCACGGGTGAAAATTCCAGTCGGAACTCAGTCATAGTGCTATTGTGTCTGCAACTTCCCCTCAGAAGGACAGTATGTCAGGGCTATCCCACAACAGGTGGAGAAGATCTGCATAGTCATGGGAACCGAATACAGTGATGCGACATGAAGGATCTATTTTGGTTCTATGGGCAGTAGTGGGATATAAGGGTGCAATGAGATTAGTTTGATTTGCAAGCAGCAGAATGCCCATTGTGACTTGGTGATATCTATTGGTGTGTCTCTGCTCCATGCCACTCTGTAACCATCTGAGGTATCGGCGCATGCCGTGATGCAGAGTTTTTAAAGGCAGGCTAATCATTTGGAGGGTTTGGTGGAGCAGAAACTCAAGCCCAATGTGCGGCAAAGGTCAGGGGCTCGTCTGGAAAGCGGGCAGACATGCCTCACCCTCTGGTAGAGGAAACGGTCTATTAGTGGCAGAGTACCTCCATTGATAAGTTGCTCCAGAGTCGCAAGCTGACATTGGGGGTTAAGGTTGTCCAGTTTTCTCACCTCCCATCTTATCAGTGCACGCTGTCCCATTTCATCAGTCGTGGAAGGTAATAGTGGATTAATGGAAGTTGGTTGTGGCTGGCGAGTGTAATTTAGGATGGTCAAGTTGTCTGCTCAGTCGTTTCCAGGCCCAGCAGGTTGATGCAGTGGTCTTAACTGTGCATGTGTCCCTAGGAAGGCCCACTGGGTAGGAGCACCTGGAGGGGTATGTTGCCAGCTTGATCACGCTCAGGCCCCAAGTAAGGGAGTCTGGCATGAGGATGTTATCAGTGTCTTACATAATGACATTTTGCCACATGATAATAAAGCTCCAGGTCCATAACATCTAGTCCACCCCCTTTATAGGGCAGATTAGGAGTGCACCAACTAAAGCATGGTTGCTTTCCAGCCCATATCAACTTTGTCAAAGTTCTGTAGAGCATGAGAAAATAATGTGCGGGAGTGAGATGGGGATGTTAACAAAGATAGAGAAAATGGGGAAGGACCACCATCTTAATAATGGTGATTTTATCTGCCATGGACAGAGGCAGCTTGACCCATTGCTCCATCGGCGCCTTAAAATGTTTCAGCACAGGGCCATAAATTTGATCGACAATCGTCTGTCCATCCAAATGCATTGTTACCCCTAAATATTTTAATGTATAATTTGCCCACAAAATGGAGTATACTAGGGGAACCTGTGAGGTGCAGTCTATAAGCCAGAAAATGTGAGATTTTGACCAATTGATAGCAAGGCTAGAATTACTTTAGGAGGGACCGAGCATGGAAGACCAGGCCTCTATGAGCATGAAGCTCCTGCAGCCAGCTGGCCAGAGGATCTACAGCCATCACATACAGTATAGGTGGTAGGGGTCACTCATATCTGGTACCTCTAGATAATGAGATATGGTCAGTCTGAGATCCCTTAACTAGGATACAGGACATCTGATTCATGTACAGTAATTTAATGAGTCCAACAAAAATCATAGACATGCCCACCTTCCTTAGCACCTGGAAAAGAAATGGCCACTCCAACCAATCAAACGTATTTTCCCCATCTAGAAAAATCACTGCTGCAGGAAAATGTAGGGTGATCTGATCAAGTACTGCAAAAACAGTGTGGGCCTAAAAGGAAAAAGGCCATCCAGAAAGGATGAGATCTAATGTTCCATTAGCAAGGAGAGTTGCACAGCAAGTACTTTTGCATAAAATATTATTATCAAGGTTTATTAGCGGCCAGAGGCCTGTGTGAGGCGCAGGTTGTAGGGTATTTACTAGGTTTAGGCACCAGTGTCATTACAACCCCGAGAGAGAGGGATGGAGGGTCCCAACCTGCACTGCTTCGGCATAGACATCTAATAAGCAGGGGGCTAGAATATGCTTAACTATTTTGTAAAATTCTCCAGTCAGTCCATCTAAACTAGGTGCTTTGAGGCCCGGCAGGGATTCAATAGCTACCAGTCTATCATTCACAGTGATGGGGTCACTCAAAAATTGTTGATGTGCACGCTCCAACCATACCACTGCAATATAATTCAGGTAGTTTTGCATAACAGCATCTGATTCAACCAATTGGGTATAATATAAGTTACTGTAGTAGCGGGTGAATTTAGCCAACACTTCCTCTATGGAAAATATAACATCACCAGCTTCACTAAAAATGGGGGTTATGGGCATCCTATGTGAAAGGCACAGAAGAAGTTCGGCCAGTGTCCTGCCCTCTACATATGTCTGGGAGTAAGCATGCTTACCCAGAAATGCTACTGCAGTGTCTGCAAATTCCCTGCACTGCTAGAGTAAGTGATTTTGTTAATGGAGGTTAGCCATGGAAGGAGGGGTAGAGGCGTTGCATCCAGCTGCAATATGTCCTGTTCAGGTTTAGAGAGCTGGGTATGTATAGATTTCAGGACTCCTGAAAGTTAAGATATAGCAATACCGCCGATATAGACTTTGCAGGCCTCCCAAAGTGTGAAGTGAGTAGCCAAAGTCCCTTGGTTGAGTCTGAAATGTTCTTCTCCTGCCTCATAGAGCTCCTCCCAGAAGAGCTTGTCCACGTGGGCCTCATTCTGGAATCACCAGGGTGGGCAGTGACACCCGTGACTAGGTGTCTGGATAGATCAGGCATCTAGTAAGGGGTGACTTAATTATAAAGAAAGGGTTATGATTTTCTCTCTCTGTTTCTCTCTGAATTTCTTAGAACCGAAGGGATCTCTGGTTCTTCTCGGAATAGTTTAGCAATAGCCTTAATAGCCATCTCTGAGCGATGCATGATTTCTAGCATATGGGCTTTCTGTTTTTCCACTGAGTCTGTGGGGGTTGCCACGTCGAGAGTCTTTGGATGGTATTGAGGAAAGGTTTGTTTCGAGGTTCCTATAGGTGAGCATTAAGTGGTGATTATCTGCCATGGTGCAATGTTTTCTTAAAATAGTAAGGTTCCCTTTTGGAGATGTAGTTGACCTCTAACAAAATGGTGCTGCCTTTCTTACTGCATACATGTTTTTAAGTTCATTCTGTGGTTAAATTCTTCTAACTCTACAAACTGTTTGACAACTGAGAGTTTTCTCTCTTGATGTGCTTTAGCAATTGTAATTGATGAGCACAGTAGAAGGGGTTTAAGGTACAGTTTTTAGAGGTGCTTGTTTTGTGAGAGCTTTGGTGATTCCTTCTGGGGATGGAATATAGTTTTGTCTGAAGTATTCTGAATTACCTAAACCAAAAAGATTTTCAGATCCCTTTTCTTTTGTGTTTCCCGTCTCTGATTGGAGTTTGGGTTCTAAAGCACGGAAAGGTCTACAGTTCTTTTGATTGCTGTTGAATGGTCTCTGTCAAAGGAGGACTTGAATGTATTGTGGTTTTTAGAGGTGAGGCCACTTGGCTGTGTTGAGTTTCTTAAAACACAAAGGATTTCAGATTCCTTCTGGTGGTTGTAAGTGGTCACGGTCTCTGATCAGTGTAGGGTTGCTTCGTATAGCAGGGTATTAAGGTTGCTTCTGGTTTAACAGTTCTGGTCTGGCTTCCTGTTCAGGGAAGCCTTATTCTTGTCTGCAGGCAAAGGTTTAAGAAAAACCGACTTCATGAGATGTTTCTTTCTAGGAATGTTGATGATCATACTCGCTGCACAGCAAAGGTTAGCATGTGTATATTTCATTGTAGCTGTTTACATGCCTGATCAGTGTGGGGCGATACAGGAGGTGTATAAAGCCTTGCAAGAATGTATTTCTGGCACAAATGACACTGTGGTATTATCGAAAGATCATCAAAGCCCATTCAATAATAAGTCATGGTTTGTCAATTCATTATATGTGCCAGGTGAATCTTTCATTTAGGTCTTTTCAGGTTGTTCTATAACTAGTTTGCTTTAGCGACTCTTCAAATAAGGGGTACGACAAACACGGTCTAAACTGAGATAGGGTATGGAGGCCGAGCAAAATGAGGATGTGCTGATGCGGAGCTTTTGCACATGCTGCATATGAGTTTACTGAAATCCATCATGTCATCTTCAAAAAGCTGGAAGTCTGCCCTAGTGCAGTGGCTGTTCATGTTACATGGGATATGATGGCTGCAGATGCATCTACACTTTCTGTAATAGAGCAAGATGGCCGATTTACAGAAGGCGCAGTCACACATTCACCACGTCTTTGTAGGTTGTCAACTGGGAAGTTAATGAAATACGGGCTGTGGGTTCTCTTGATCATGTTGCTTAGTACAAATATGTTAAGGACATGGACGTTTTACATCTCCACAAACACTTGCCTGCGGTGATGCTCTAATTAGAGTTGCATCGGTATGGTACCCTATCCCACTGTTACGGCGCGGCTACACTGCTTTATTATTTTTCATGCAGTGATACCTTGGGAAGAAAGTGTGATCATTTTTGCATCAGATTCGGTGGCTGCAAATAATATCCTAATGAAAAACAGTGACATTTTCACAGCTGTACCTCAATTTTCCCTTCGATAGTCCCAACGTGCCGTCACAACTTAACATGATAATATTTTCAGACTTTGCTGACTTGGTTACTCACATTCTTTTTTTGAGGTAGCGATAGTAAGTTTATGTCCATGATACACAATATGAATGATGTCACCCCTAAGGAATATATCACCCTCTTTAAAAAAACAAAAACAAAAAAAAACAAAAAAACAAAAAAACTTTACACTAGGAAAACCAATAAATATCTACAAAGCACTGATCGTATGATATATGGACCTAACATTCCATGGAGTGTTGCGGTATACAGGGCAAAAGAAAGATAATTTATGGAGGTACAATTCACAATGACTTGCAGTAACATCCTTTAGTTACTTGAAAGGATCAAGGAACACCTATGAGCTCTGGGGAAGCAGAGTGTGATGGTACTTCGAGGTATTACAGCAAGGATTCTCCCCTGAAGTTGCTGTGCTTTTGATGAATTATTACACATCCTACAACACTTAAATTCTATTTGTAGAAATAGCGGGATGAGGTGCAGGGCCACCGGCTTGTGGGAGGTAGACTCTTATAGATGATGCCACAGAATTCTGCATCAATTGGAGCAATATCAAGGGATAGGTATGTGTTAAGAGATGAAGCTAGATATCATATATCTTTAATGTCTTTTTACCCAGGTTTCCATGGTTATGAACTTTACATTATTCCCCACAATGTGGAATTTTGACATTTAAGGAAACATCCTACAGTATTTTACTCTTGTTTAATACTCATAGGCCCTTCACTTGAAGTATTCGTAACCCACAGTACCTTTTTCCTATAGGAAATCATTGCGTGCCTTGTGTGGTAAACTGATATATCACACACTTCAATGCTTCGCACACAATTTCCTACAACGTATTTAAAACTGATCTACCTCAAAGGCTGAATGGAGACAGTCTGCGTTGACTGCAAGCTGGTTCTCTTTAGCTCTCAAAGACGGCGTGTGGAGATTAGGAAATTGTCAGGATCCAATATGCGAAAAGGTCTGGGGTTGATGTCTGAGGACAATCTGAGAATCAGCTTGTAGATTTCTTTGGCATATCATTTTTTCCTTTAACTGTCTCTGGATAAAAATCAACAGAAGACACATTTGTTTGGCGATGTGCTGGGAATTCGGATGACAAATAATGCTCAACTTCCGTCACAGTCATCGAGATTATAGGATACGCGCATAGCTTTGTAAGGCTGCCTGTATGGTCATTGTGCGTATGTTCCTACACTGCTCCATCGGACAGCAGGGCATTTTCTCAAATGAACCACTTGTCTAGAGAGTTTATTCCACACAGAACAGGAGAGGCTGTTCCTGTGAGCATACCTTAAAATGAAAACCCCCAATAGTTGCAAAAAGGTAATTTTCCTCTTGGTCTTTTCACATCATTTAACAAGTATTTTTTTCTTTGTACCAGTGCTCAATTTTAGCCAGTGGAGCTCACCAGCACTCATTTTGGGGGACTAGCAATTATTTTTCCTCATCAGATTTTGACTGCGAGCAAGAGAGCGAAAAACCCACAAAGCAAAAAGGAGGAGCAAGAGAGGGAGAAAGGAGAGGCCGGCAAGAGTAAGATAAAGGGGAAGCAGTGCTTGACAGTGGATTGACGATGACTGAGGTGAATTCAAGACTTCCATCCGTGGTATTCAGCTCTCAGATTTTTAATAGTGCCGCCGGAGCAGAGCTTTAGGCAACAGCACTCATTCTTTTACAAGCTATGTGTGCTCCTTTATAGGGCGGTGTAACTCTGGGGTACATGAACACTGGGGAGGATGGTAGAGTGAAATTATGGAGTGGTGAAATTAATCGAAGACATTATGGAAGAGGAGGAATTTCTGGAAAGCTTTGATGATTCTGATCACTTTGACAGCTGGACAGTGTTTCATTGTTTGGGATCTAGCAGATAACAATACAACAATATTCTATTATATATATATATATATTTTTTTTTTTGCTATTTCACATAGTACGAACTTGACCCAACGGCCTTGGAGTGCCTTCCATGAGTACAAGTTACATTATTCATTTCGTTTTTTAGGCACAGGGACATTATGTGTCTGCAACTGGGCACCAAAGAAGGTACACAAGAGCTTGGGGCAATGTGGGTTTGCTTCAGCTTTGAAGGTCAATTCTGACAGGTATGGGTCGAGTCTTAAGGTTTAGAGTTTTTTGGGCTGTTAAGCAGAATAAGTTTTAAAGTTTAAAACTTACTGGTGGTGAAAATGCCAAATGTTTTTCGGAGACGAACGGTAATTTTTGGTATTTGTAAAGCATACACCTATCCACAAAGACAATTTGGTACTTTTTGGAATTTCAAGTATAAATCATCAAAATTTGCTTCGCATATCTCTGAGCACCCAGTAAGTGAGTTTTGCCCCTCAGATAGCCGGGAAGACTATTATGAAGGACTTAATGAATGATACACCACCAATGAAGTGCAGTCTAGCCTCAAGGGCAATCACTTGGAGGTATCCTAACATAAGGGAGACGTAGTATCATTTGGTTGCCCTTTCACCAATGGAGTTGCCAAATGTAGAATAGCCTTGAGAGAGATGAACAACATTTTTAGAAGGCCAGATAAGCATTACTGCAATCTGATTGGATAGTGACAGTGCCTGTTCAGCCATCCTAAAGTCCTGCGAGAGGCAGATGGCTTAAACCTCCCTAGTGACAGGAGTTGGCGGGAGGTGGTACTGGTGATTTTAGAAAATATGAGAGACTATGAATTGTTTTTGGTTAATTCCATGTTACTTGGAAAATGGAACTACGGAGGCAAGATGTCGAGGTCAGAGTGCTTTGAGGCATTTTTGTATAGAGGTCAGATGGTCATTGGAGTACAGGAGGAGGAATTCTGTTTTCTGTGGTTTATTTTTAAGCAGAGAGTATAAAGGAAAAAGGAGGCAAAGGAAAAAGAAGACATGGTGGGCAGTAGGTCATAATAATAAAGTAAATACAGATCAGAAAATATGGCATTATTTATTGGAGGTGGGTATTAAAACACAAGATAGAAAATATAGAAGGCATAAAGATGCACTTACTCAAACTGCTCAGTCTCAAAGAACAGGAGGTAAACCACGACAATAGGTCAAGAGTTACATTTCTTTTTAGGTGTGTTAGCTTCAGGTTCTTCACTTTCATGCATGTTGATTATTTGGTTTAGAAATATCATTTTAGAAGGTAAATACTGTCTTGCATCTTTGCTCTGAACGCTATTTGGCAGGAGGGAGCTTATCTCCTTTGAGAACTTGTCAACAAACTTAGTTAAGCAGTCAATTGCATTTTATTGATCCAATTTCAGGTGAATGCAAGTGGATCCTCTCTTCTGCAAGATTTGCAATGCCTTCAATGGCTAATAGCCAACTGCAACGTCTCTCTTTTGATATTTGGATGAAAAATTGCTTCATTGCTAACTACTAAAATTCTTGTATTGGGGAAACTTTGAGCAATGTTATTCCTTCAGACTTTAGGTGTTATTGGGATGCAAATTTAAACTTTTTTACTTTTATAAAAAATGAAAAACTTAAGCCAGTTATTCACTGGGGGTAATATGATGAGCATGAACCGAACTGAAGCAGCAGTCTGCATCAGCTAAAATGTTTGAGCCAGTTATGTTTCATTGACTGAAGAAAAAAAGGTTGATTGCAGACCTAGCTAGAGATTCAATGCACTTGGCCATGTAAGAGCTCGCAGAGATGTTCTGGTTAGAAATATGTTTTAAGTCTAGCTAGCATACAGAGGAAACGTTTACATTGGGATTTATTAGGTCAAGGTTCTGGCAATGTAGAGCTGCTTGAAACAGCTTCGCCTGCACTTAAAAGAGTGTGGGTCATAAAGCATACACCCTTGGGATACAGTGTTGCAAACATGAATATTTCAGTACATGTCTTTATCATCAGTTACAGATAGTGATGTTCAGCTGAAAAGGCACCATCCATCATATTTTTCATATAGTATTTGCTACACACTTTGTTTCATGGCGCAATAAGTAACCAAAGCAACTGTTATAATTTATCCCTGTTAGAATTATCAGCCTCAGGAAGATAAAAGGCTGAGATAGCTTTTCCAGACAATCAAACTTGTGACCTACAGGAAACGTATAGATTTCATCAGAAAGTGTATAATCCGAAGGGGCATTTTACATGAACGTCCTCTGCTATTTCTTTTGAATGCATCACAATGCTACCATGCCTTGGCTGACATGGCATGTGGGATCAGCTAAAGAACAGCAAACATGATGTCCTATCTGCACTTAGAAGGTTCCTCCACAGGCTGAGCAGAGAGGAATTAAGAATTGGAAAGCTGTTGAATGTACAATTTAAAAGATTGCCCTTGATGTATAAATAATATTTACCAATAACATGTAAGTGGACTCGAAGAACTACTCAAAGGTTTTATGTTTGGACCCATCAACAGATTTGGCTTCATTGTACAGGTTTACCAATGTAATTACTAATCGTTGAGCAAGTCTACGGAACCAATGTATTACATTTGCCAAAAAGGGATCGAAAGTTAGCGAAAGGCACAGGGATGCAGTTCACTACTACGACATAGAGGCTCTGGCACACATACACACACATGGGAAACTGATGCACATACAACACCCACACCCTAAAAGTTCACTAGCAATTTTAGTCTGATGCTTATGATTGTACTAGCCAAAAATCTTTGAATGGGGTTAACTGCAACATGGTTATCTTTGAACTAGATGAACTGCAATATGTTTACAGTGGGAGAGTAAACCTGCAGTTGCCCCATTTGGACACAGCATGAGCTCAGAAGAAACTGAAACGTCATCCAAGATATCTCTTATCCTGGATTCTATGCTCCCCACCAGAAGACTACAAGGCCTATGCCCTGGTAGAGAGACTAATATCACTCGTGCGGGGACCCACCCCATATGTAAAGATACCCATCAGGTTGCAGGGGAATGTTCAAAGAAAGCACTTCTGCTGACATGAATTGAGCATTCAGCCAAAATGGTCAAAGCTGACTCATCCACCATGCTATGACCCATCTGCGAGAATGTTATTGAAAAGCAAAAACAATACCTATCCCTGGATAAAAGTTTCGAAGCGTGTTGGGGGGTTCTCTTTTTCCTACCTGATGCATCAATGTTTTGAACGGCTGTTCCAGCAGGTAAAGTACACTTGGGAACTGGATTTAAATTAGAGGAGCCTTCGGATGCATGGGTTGGTGCTTTGCCAGTGGGTGACTCAGGGGGAGGTGAGTCAGAAACACAGTGGTAGGCAAATGATAATCCACATGGCAGAAAATCTCTTTTACCAGAAACTATTTTGGCATGGCCCTTTAAGGGTACTGGTACTCAAAAAGGTCTTAGACGGTGCCGTGGGAGTAAATTGATATAAAGACTAAGAGGCAGATTTACAAGAAAGTGGCACATCGGTCCCGATGTGCCACTTTTCTTGCTGCCCCCTTCACCCCCCCCCCCAAAAGACACCATAGTTGCACCGTATTTACAATACGGTGCACCATGGCAGTCGTTACCACAACAGCGTCAAAATTTTGGATGCTGTTCTGGCACTTTGCTGCACTAGCACCAAAAATGTTTGTGCTGGTGCTGCAAAGCATAGGGAGGCCCAGAGGTTATTATGGGTGCGTCACTTCAAGGCCTGCCTTGAGCAGACGTTAAAAATGAAGGAAAAAAATGTGCTGTGAAATTTTGTACTTTTCACTGTGCAATTTTTTCAGGCCTCCCTGCATACATTAGACCTGGCACAGGCATAATGTGGCACAAGGGGCTGCAAAGTGGCACAATGCATGCATTTTGCCACTTTGTAAATATGGCGAGGGGGAATGGCCACATCAACCCTGCCTCACTGTCATAATAATCAAGCTAAGGTGGCAGAAGGAGCTTGTAAATCTGCCCCAACACACAATATTTGCATGACTAGAGGTGGCCCTTTATCATGCAGATTTGCTATCAGCAGAAGCATGCTGGGAGTAGTACTCTTAATACAGTTTAATTAGCAGTGTCCGTTTGCTTGAATTGGGAGGGCCCAGAAATTGGCATCTTCTGGTCGTTTGCTCTATAGGTCCACAGTACCACAGGATGTCCACAGAAGAGTTGACAACTCACCTCTTTGAAGAACACTACATCACAATTCATTAACCATACACAACCCAATTGTTTCTCCTATGAAACTCTCATTGTAACTTTGTCTTTTACCATGCACACTGCTCCACTGCCTTTTGGCTAGGTTCGCCCTATAGAAATACAATAAACATACATACAAAAAAGGCTCATACTCTGAGCATTAAACCTGCTTTTTCAACGCACATCAGTCATCCCTTGTGTGATGCCGCGCAACATCTCAATTCCACAATATAAAACTGGCCATCAACTCCATGGAGAAATACCGGGGCTTGGCTATAAATGCTTTTCTCAGACAAACAAATGAATTGGAGGGCCAGAAGGGAAGGGAGGGGATGTGAGAACGCCTGAGAGGTGGTAGACCTTTTCTTGACAGAAATCCAGCAACAGATACATTTAGCTGCTGATGTGAATCGGACTTGGCTGCAGTCCACAAGCACAAGTCTTTGTCCCTGCTGACAAAGGCTGTTCGCTAGTAGATGCACGGCAGAGCCGGACACTGAAACCCTCTAATGTGCATAAAAGACCGGAGCTCAATTATACATTGACCCGGGAAACAGAATCCGCGGCGCAGCGAGAAACAAGCTGTTTGATGCGCCGCCACGTTTTTGATAGCAATATACAAAATAATTAGCCTAACTGGATTTTATCCTTGCTCGAAGATTAAGAAGGGATGTGTTTTGAAATATTGTCTGATGCTGCATTGTGTTTGATCTTTCCAATTTTATTTCAGGGTTTTTTTGCAGCACTAAATCGAGGGGGCACAGGATAGGCCATCGTTAGCGTCCTATTAATTTCACGATTCAAGACAACAAAGTTAAGATTGTGGCGCAGCGACTTATAGAAGGAGCCGGGTCGCTAATGAGCGGTGGCGCGCAGCGGGGAGGCTGGTAAATGAAGCCTTGCCTCTGCATCGCAGTGGGGAAAAACAGGTGTGTGTTGGTCTGGAATTATTGAAAAATTGACTAATTCGTGGCCCTGAATCAAACAGGGAAGCACCCCGCAAGCAGGTGCTTCCGAGAATTCTCGAGAAGCATTTACGCCCAGGAAAGGCCTCTTCCTGTCTTATAAATAGGAGTTCGGGTTGAAAAAAGGAATCCCTTGTGGCTTTTCATGCTGCTGTCAAGGGATGAAAAAACACATCGGATGCTAGGCAGCGCATAAAAAAATAAAAAAGATTGTGCCGGCTGCCAGTCCAGCTACAAATGACCTGCATTGAAACTGTGGAGCGGGGAAACCATCACAGGAACAAAGATGTCTTGATATCTTTTCTGGCTTGGGCATAAAAGCCTTCTGCCCATCTCCTAGTCTCAAAGCGAAAATAGTTGAAAGCTTTTTTGTGACACAAAAAACAAAGTTCTATGAGAGCATTCATAATTATAGGGCCCAGAAAAAGAGTCAATGTCTCCTATGTCCTGTGCTGCCACCCTTCTTCTCTTTAGTTTTTGATAAACAGATTTGCCCTCAGCAGCCAAAGTGCCGCACTATGTATAATAGCTTTCAAATAGCCCATTCAAATGTAGGACTAGTTAGTCGTCTGGTGGTTGAGCGTTGCTTAACTAGAAAAGAGTGGTAAAGAGTTTGGCATAGCTTTCAAATAGCCCAATCAAATGTAGGACTAGTTAGTCGTCTGGTGGTTGAGCGTTGCTTAACTAGAAAAGAGTGTTAAAGAGTTTGGTGTTTAGTAGTTACTTAGTTTTACCTTGATCAACATTAAAAAGGCAATCCAGGGAATGTTGTCAAAATATGTTTCTAAATGCAAGCAGATGATATAAAAAAGGGAACATTCTGGAATGTCTATTGCTGGTCATTGCAGAAACCCGCGATGGGGTAAATAGAATCCCCCATAGAATAGAAATTATCCTGGATGGCCCCTTTAATGTTTATTATCTAATATTTTTACTTACTTCAAATGCCAGCTTTGTTTATCATGGGGCTTGTGCCTCCATATGCTATATCTCGGAGATATTAAGTATTTACTATTAGACCTGTTGAAATTGAGTTTTTTTTCCCTACAATTATGCGAGTTGATTGATGTAATTTAATAAAAAGACCTCTTATTAATTATTTGCATAACTAGTGCTTTGGTTTCAATTCCAATAAGGTATTTTGACTTCTATTTCAGCAAGCTATTTTTGCATTTTTGGGTCTTCTCCCAATATGCAAAATAATGTTTTTATAGAATTGAGTTGTTAGTACCTCTTGGGCCTATTTTTTGGATTTTCCTTAGCTTTCAATATTAAACAAAATAACCTACTCATATTCTTTGGCGTGGATGTAAAGAGGTTAGACATTTATCTATGTAACAAGAGCCAAATGGAACTAAAATTCAAAGGGAGACAACCCATGCCTCCAGTATTCCAACAACAGGAGGCAGAACTGTCAGTATGGCATGCCGCTAAATTGAGGGGAATATGCACAGATGCCTACAGGCTCCGACCTTTATTTTCTGTTTTTATTTAGCAGAGATACTTAAATTACTTCTTTTTAAATTTGAGTGAGGTGCAGATATATATATATATATATATATAACACTAGAGATCATGGGTTTGCAAATGTGAACAGCATGAGGTACACTCAGTGGCGGCTGCCGCCAATCAAGTGTGGCGAGGCAGGGGATGGGGGGAAGGGGAGTGGTGTTGGGGAGGGGAGGGCAGAGGGTAAAAATAATAAAAAAATAAAACTTAAATGCTGGCCGCCTCCATGAGGCTGCTCTATTCCCGGGACTGGGGCACAAATCACAGGCTCCCAATCCAGAAGCTGCACTCAAGCATGAGAGCAGCACTAGGATTTTTTTACCGTGGCCTGGTTTGACGCTCGCTTAGGCACAGGGAGCTTGTGCAATTTCTCCAACCCAGCTATGCAATGCAGCTGTGTTAGAGAAATGTAAGTGCGCATGTCAGTTTGGCCACCGTAAGACTGACATGCGCCCTTACAAGTGCCCACCACTCCTCCTCTCTGCCCTAGACTCCCATGGCTCATTCAGACAGCGACGCTGACTGACTGACTGAGCAGGGGGGTGATGCTCGTCTGATATTACAGATGAGCTGCCCCTAGATACACCAAGATATACTGATGCATGCATATGGTTTTTTACGATGAAAATGAGTGGGCAGGACTTAATTCTGTTAAAGGCTAGCCTCCTGAATAGGAGAATGGGATGGTAGTATAACAGTCATCGTGAACTGACACAGCATCTGTAAGGCACCAAGGTCGCACCAGAGCAGACATCAAGGTCAACAGAGCACTGCACCAGCACTTCTGTCTTTGTACTCAAATGAGATATGACATTGCCCCATGCTGTCAGATTGCTGCCAGTGTAGCATGGTGCTGTAAACGTGTAAAAGCCCTTTAGTTGTAGTGATGGACCACTAGCTTCGGCTAAATGCCTTATATAGGTTACAGGGGAATATTACTTCCTGCTACAACACATTGTCGAGCTTTGTCAGCAGCATAGTACCAAAGCAAACCTAGAGATTCAGACACATTGCAAAACAGGGACCAAGAGAAAGAACAAAAAGAGAATTACAGATTGGTGTTATGACAAAAGAAAGACAAAATCAATTGGAGGAAAAGATAGAGGAGGAGGAATTAACACCTATTAAAAACTAAAGAGCAATAAAGAGAGAGCAATAGAATGTTAAAGACTAAGAGCAATAGAGCTAGACAAACAAATCGAAGGAAAGGTAGACAGGAATAGTTCATGACAAACACACAAGCGGGAAGGGATGTGAGCAGCAAAAATGAAAAAGTGATCTCTACGTAAGGATACATACAAATGTATAGGGTAACCAAACAGGATGTGTGTGTTAGAGGGAGATAAGCCGGTGAGAAGGAGAAGTAAGTAGGGGGGGGGAGAACAATAACAAGAAAGAGAAAGGAAATAAGTGAGTGAAGGCAGAGAGGAAGACACAAAGTCAAAAGAGATAGGGATTTTAAATCAGATATTAATTTACCTAAATTAATTTGCCGGATTAGGGAGATAGGCAGGTACATCATTTTAGCAAGTAAAGCCTTTATCTGCTGTAATTGTGAGATATAATTGTATTCAAAGCAGAGTTCTAAGGAATGCGCAATAGTAATACTTAGATATCTAGTTCTGGTGACTACTCAGGGATCTTGACTAGTAGGCCTGCCCCGCCCAACAGTACAAGTTTAGTTTTATGAGAGTTCAATTTATAACCGGAAGTCTTGCAAATTTAGAGGGCTGCTTGTTCAAAAATATTCAAAGTGGGGTTAATGCAGTATAAAAATACCAATACATCATCTGCATATACAGCGAGGGGAGATGCGAAAGGTATACTAGGATTGCTGAAGATAGTCTTTCATAGAAACATAGCCTATGGCACCATATATAAAGCATACAAGGTGGGTGACCATGGACAGGCTTGTTGGGTGCTCCACATGATTGGGATGAAGAAGATGTGCTGTAAGCGTATTCAAGCCTTGGATGATTGATGTACAGCTTGAATCAATTTAATGAATTCAGGGCTAATAATACATTGTTCAAGCAATTCCCATAAAAATTGTCAAGACGCCCTATTGAAAGCCTTTTTAGTGTCTAGTAAAATGATAATTAGTGGTCCCCCTAGAGTATCATTTCGATCTATTAAGAAAATAGCAAAGTTTGTATGGTGTTTACTGGGGATAAATCTGTGTTGCTCAGGTGATGTCAGTCGACAGATAATTCTATTAATTCCATTATCTAGAATTTTGGTATATATCTTAGAAACAGCGTCGAGCAATGATGTAGGTGGATATGCAATGCACTATAAAGGACTTTTATCTTTTTGTAAAAATATGGTTATTATATCTTTGCACCAGGAAGGAGAAGTGCGGCCCGCTTGGAATACATCTAGCAGCAATGGAGACCCAGGGCTAGCTAAAATCTTATATATTTCGGCTGGGATGCATTCAGGGCCGGGGGCCTTCTCTAGCGGTAAATTAGCAACATTGGTTGCAACTTCTTCCACTGTAAACTCAGTGCTAAGTGTTTTGGCATATCAATAGACCTTAAGAAGTCATTAATGTCAGACACATTGCCATCTGCCTCCTCTTGGTAGGGTGCTGAGTAGAACCTTTTAAATACTGAAAGAATCTCAGAGCATTAGGTACATATCTCTCCGGTTGTATCTCTTATCTGAGTGATTATGGTGTTCTGCGTATCAAGTGGTTTAGGAATTCAAGTAATTTCCCTGACCTTTCTCCTATTTTGCACACCTAATCTCAGGATTGAAAGGCCTTTTTATTACATCAGGCAGTTATTAATGCAGTAACGCGTCCTTGAAGACCCATTATTTCTAGATATGTTCCTTGTGCTGCATCAGAACAAGACATGATCTGTGCTATGATGGTTTGGATACATCTGTCCAGCGGTCTTCTAGCTGATTATTTTTCTTCCCTGTCCGTTTTTAATATCCGAGTAGTGAAAGATTGTGATATATCTCTATTGAAGGCTTTCATACTATACCACACTACAAAAGGGTGTGCTGATCACTGATTAACTGAAAGAAATTCCTGAGTTTGAGTTCCTAAATATTGGACATGATCAGGTCGATCAAGTAAGTATTCAGGAAAATAACAAGGGCGCCGTTTCATGCTAGTGACACTGTTAGATTCCCATATTAGCTTAATGGCGGAGTGATCAGAATATAAAAGGTGCTGAATTTGAGTTTGCAAAGAGGAGGCGATTAGTACTCTGAATATGCATTCAGCGAATTCAACCTTTTATCATATTAAATATACTAGCTCTGGTTCCCTTCTTCCAATCCGTATGAGTAGTGTTAGTAATGCGCAGGGTAGGATTTAAAATGCAGTTGAAATCATCCATTCAAGAGAGAGAGGGATCAAAGACATTTTAAGTCATGGGCAAAGTGGGCGACTGCCCATGGTCCTTCCAAGGGGCCCCTATGAAGGAGTGCTTTCTTTGTATCATTTCTTTTTTTATCTAGCACAACCTTTAATGTAAAAGTCAATATGATTTGTCAACAAGGAGCTTGAGTTAGTAGAAAATGGGTATTAAAATGTAAAGTTGTTCCAAACAGGGGACCAAAAATATTTCCTTCCTGGTCCCCAAAAACTTAAATATGACACATAGTGGGGTAGCGAGAGAGGGAAGGAGAGACAAAGAGATTACAAGAAACTTAGAAAGGGAGAGTTAAGACAGGAGGGAGCGGTCAGATTCCGAGTGCGAATGTGTAGATATATACAGATTGATGGACGGATAACGGAGAGATAGCCAGAAGACAGAGGCCTGGTTAGATAGATAGATAGATACACAGACAGACAGACTGACACAGACAGAGGGCGATAGAGTGAGTAACAACAAGAGGGATAGAACGCTAACAAGCCTGCTATGTGAAGGCTGCTTCGGGGCGGCGCCTCTGTGTGAGGGAACGTGGCCAGACACTGGCTAGGTGAGGAACCCATCTAACTGCTGAGGATCAGATTTATTCTACTAAAAGGCAATGCCTCCATTGAGCACTTCTCTCGCTCAAGGGTCTGACGCTTTCCAACCATACTACGCAACAACTGAAGCAAGAAAAAGAAAGGTGAGCAAGCGAAGTAAGACACTTAGTTCCTTTGAAATACTGGCTTGACATTAGGGAGGACCACTGACACGCAAGGTAACATATGCCCTTCCTCGGGAAACAAAAGTGTCCCTTGGAGCACATCATTAATGTCCATTGGAATATGTAGCCATCCATCAGACACCACCCAGTGTTTTAAGTTAAAACTCATAAACAAGGATGTACTGAGCCCTGTAAGGTGCAAACAACCATCACGCAGACAGATATGCATGTCTGGGTAAATTTCAAATGCATGGCCTGGTAGATTGTAGGAACTGGCAATGAGCATAGCAAAGCAGAGCAAAGCAGCATAGCTCATGTACGTGTCAGCATCCATCTGACCGGAAACCATGGAAACCATGTTTAGTTGGGTAGTCTGTAATGATGAGTAGCTATGGGCACAAATCTTGGCATGAAATACAGGAAGTATCAGATGGAGCAGTGGCTATGTTGGATAATTTCTTATAAAGTTATCATCTTTTGCTAGGATGGCAGAATCCAGTGAAGCACCTGAGGGACCTAGCACACTGGTATGCAACTTGACTTTGTCCTAAGGCTATATCAGCCACATGTTGATAGAAGGTACTGCATGCTTTGTGAGCCACTGCAAGGAGGTTTGTGTTTGGTAGGGTCTGGAGTCCCTTTACCTGGATTGTGCATCAAGTCCGCTCTCCCTTTCAGGACCCAGTGGCTATTGCTTGGAGCTGGACCACGTATTCCACTACCCTCCCTGAGACCACTCCAACACATTGGCCAGTTTTCGCTGCCAGCAGTATGACCCTGAGTTAGCAGTATGGATTGCTGGCCCTGAACCACCATGTGTAGCTAGGATAGGAATAGTAGTAACAGTTTTAGAAATAACACCTTAATGGTATAAATGGAAAGTAGCTCCCAGTGCACTGATGAAGATCCAGAAAAAGAGCATTGTCAATATTGACGGTGCCATTATTTGTTTTCTAAATCCAGTAGTTCACTGCTATGACTAGCAGCAGTGGATAACAGAAATTGTTAACAGCTGTTGTTGCATCATAAAGAAATTCCAGGCTACTCCAGCCTGTCACAGTAGCACGGCAAAGCAAGGTGCTAGGTTTCTGGAGGAGGTGGACGGAAAGGCACAGTCAGAGGTGGAGGTGGGAGGCAGAAGCCCGAGTTTTTTCTTTTCATTTGGGACAGAGAGGAGAGGCCAGGTCATATTTGGTGCTCCATGACTCTGCTGTGCCCGCGAAGTAGGTGAAAGCAGGGCAGATTGTTCTGAAGGCCATACACAACATAAAATCACAGATGGGTAAAAGTGAATTATGAAAATGCTTTTCAGTTTGGCTTCTGAGTAACATCATAGAAAACTAAAGCTTCGCTCTTGTTGTCTATTTGATGCGAGTCAGAACCCCTTGGTGAAAAATATCCCTGCAAATCACTGTTGCCCATCTATAATTCTATATCTTGTGTATGACTCTGGGAGAGATCTACTATCACGAATAACTGGATTCTAAATCCAGTAACTCACTGGTATGACGTAGCAGCAGTTGTCAACAGTTGTTACTCACGGGTGCTAGGTCATAAGGGAAGTTTAGGCTGCTGTGGCAGGGCTCTCAGAGCTTGTCAGCAGCACTGGAAAACAGGGAGCACAGCTTCCAGAGACGAGGGAAGGAAAAGCACACAGAGTGTTGGAGTGAGTGGCAGGAGCTTAGGTATTTTTTTACATTTTGAACAGTGAGAAGATGCCATGTTATGTATAGCTCCCCCACTACTCCTCTGCCCCTAAGTAGCATTTGAAAGCAGGGGCAGATGATTTGGGGAGCCATACATAACATAAAATTACAGATGGGTAACTGTGAGTTAGGGGAGTCTTTTTCACCTTGGGTTTCGCTGTTGTTGTCACTCAGAACCCGACAGAGAAGAAAATCCGCACATTTCACAATTAACAATCTACAATTCTATATATGACTCTCACTGTGTGCCACTTTCATGAATACCAAATTCTATATCTGGTTATTCATAGCAACAGTGGTAAACAAAAGCTGCTGCCGAGTGTTGCTATATTTTAAAGGATTACCTGCCTGCTCTGATAAGGCTCTAGCGCAGCTTTGGTTGGTGAGCAGGAAGGAAGGCACAGAGGGTGATGGAGATGTGTGGTAGAAGGACAGGTATACATTTTCTATTTTACATTTGGGACAAGGAGGAGAGGCCATGTTATGTATGGCTCCCCACCATTATCCTGTCCCTGTGTGGTGAGTGATGTGAGTAATGGATGTCTATCCTCTCTGTGAGTGAATGACATCCAAGACAACTTGAGCTTCTCTCTTTTTTGTCTTTTTGGCGCCCCTCAGAATCCCTTGGTGAAAATCATCACTGTTATTCTTGGTTACCGAAATACAGTTGTATATTCCAATTCTCTAAGGTATCTAGATTTCTATGCAGTGCTAAGCTTGACACATGAGCAGCAGAGCACTATTCATTTGGACAACATTTAGTAATCATATAAATCATATAGTAGTGTGTGATTTGAGTACATAGATATATTACTCCACTGTACCAGGAAATGGGCCCTTTTAGCTGGGATGTTATAGGAGTACAGACCCACGATCCCAGCAGAAGGGCAAAAAAAACTATCAGGTTGAGCAGGCAAAATGGTCACACTAAGAACCAGAAGATGGTGAGTGTCTTTTGGACTACGATCCATGTCTAAACTGAATAGCTCAAATGAGCGTGAGGGGAGTTAACTCATGAAGCGTGTGTTTGTGAGATGTGCTGGACTGAGATCCAGCCCAGCAATGCAAACTATACAAGAAGCACCAGATCTGAGAATGAAGGGTACACTACTGTGTTTGGGGCAGGTTCTGACAATATCAAAGATTTTGTAGTGGCTTGAAGCCTAATTCAAGGGTAAAGTGATGTTTCTCAATGCAGGAAGTACGGGGGCTGGCTCTCAGGTGAAGTCAGGGGAGTAGCTTGGTCAGTAAGATTTTAAGAGGGGTGTGAGCTTTACATTTTCCAACAATCTTGCTAGCTTATAATGTTCTAATACATTATACGACAAGCAGAATGCTTGAGATGGGCTTTAGGGTCAGTAAAAATGGAGAAGAATGTAGATTAATTGAAGGACTAAGTGAGAGAAAACAAAATAGGTTGTAAAATAACCCCTTTTAAAATCTGTTTATTGACAGTAAATTAAATGGTAGAGACATAACTTGACACTACATTAATGACACCTTCGTACGCAATTCCAGCTTACCCATGTATCAATTGACAATCATGCTGAGCCCATGTGAGCCAGGGCATGCAATTGAGGATCCCACAGAGGTAAGGTAATTACAGATGCCTCCCCTGTATGCGTTCCACGGTCCCCAGATCTTTGTCCATTTTCGTGGGCACCGTCGACCCTTGTACCACCCTTTCAGTTAGCATGATCTAATCAATGTCCTTTTTATAGTCTCTTAATCGGTGGTTGCTCCACCCCCCCGCCCCCAGTCTTGCAGTTTTATGTTTGGCCACCATAAGACCCAGCATCCACCATATCTGCCTCATATGTGGCACCTCGACCTCTCCCCAGATATTCAGGAGGCCCAAATAACCAACATTTTTGAGAAATTTCAAAATTGAGAGAGGGAGAGATTATTTGTGCATTTTTGTCTGTGTGTATGTGAAACTTCCTGATAAACTTCGACAGACACCTCACAATACCCGATTGGAAGTACCTGTACCCAACTACTGATCAGAAAATACATTTATTAGGGTGGTATAACACCTCTAACATTCCCCTGAAGCTACGTTTCTGGGTGGTCCATCCACATTACGGGCACGATGAATGGTGAGAATTGAGAAACTTCCTCTCCCTGAAAAACAGAAACTGCGGGCCCAGCCATCACCTCTGCCATCTACCAAACAACAGTGCTTGATAAGGGTAATCTGCAGACCTCATAGAATTGATATAGTTAGCCTGGCCTCTCCCAGCCAGGCCTGGGGCTGCCGGCAATACACTTCCTCTGTCTGGGAAGCTGTACTTACCCCATCATGTGCTTCCCACAACCAGCGCAAACCGATTTGATTTCACTTTGCATTGGTACATAATACTATGAGACAGACTTTGTTAGTAGACATCAAAAGACATTGGCCCTCATTCTGACTGTGGCGGTCTTTTCCCAAGACTGCCGCAGCAGCCGGACTGCCAGTGCTGGTGGTCTTCTGACCTCCGTATTATGACTGCCACTGGATATCCAAACCACTGGCTGTAGGATATCCGGCGGCATTCGTGACGGCAACGCTTAGGCGGTTCCACCACCAGCACTGCCATGCCAGAAAATGACAGCCACACAGAATTACGACCTGTAATTCTGTGTGGTGGTCTTCTGGTGGCAGAGTTCTGCCGGTGGTGGGAGCGCCGGGTCCCATCCCCTCATGGAGGAGCACCTCGTCAGATGAGGTAAGTGTCGTCCGAAAGCGGAGAAAGGTGGGGGGGGTGTGAATGGATGGGTGTGTGTGAGTGTGTGTATGTATGTCATGAATGTGGCGGTGGAGGGGGAGTGTTTGTGCGTGGGTATGTGTCTGTGTGTAAATGTGGTGATGGTGATGCGTGTGTGGGTCAATGTGTATGGTGAGCTGGGGTGCGTGTGTGTATGCATGTGGACGGGGGTGAGTGCATGAGTGAATGAGTAAGGGGGAGAGGAGTTTGTAAATGGGTGCGTGCAGGTGCTTGTATGTTTGTATATGTCGTGTGTGTGGTGCAGTACAATTGGAGGATGGGGTTATGGTTGTGTGAAGATGAGTGAGGGAATCGGATGGGGATGGAGAGCATGCATGCATGTGTGATGTGAACGGGTATGTATGCGTGTCTATGGGGTAAATGTTGTGAGTGTGTGTGTTTGTGAGTGGGGGTGTGTCTGTGTGTGATTGTGTGTGTAGGTGCATACATGTGGAGGTGCTTGAGGGATATCCCGGCAACAGGAACGTAAGTTCCTGTCACTGGGATACCTCTCCGCCAGACTTTTCGTGGCAGTGACACCACCAGGAAAATGCTGGCGGGGTCCCGGGTCGTAAAATAACCGCGCTGGGTATTCGACTCCCACCATGCTGGAGGTGTAAACTTCCATCCCGGGGGACCACAGTAAAGTGGAGGGACGAGTGGGGAAGCAGTGGTTTGGCAGTGGCTAAACTGCTGCGTCGTAATATGGCGGTTTTCACCAACAGTACCGCGGTGGTGAGATCACCACCGCGGCCCTGGTGGCCCATGGACCGCCATGGTCGTAATGAAGGCCATTAACTCCAACATTTGCAGAATCTCCTTTTAGATGCTTGTATTATGTACCCCGTTTATTCTCTCACATTTATTTCATCATGAAGTCACTGCTTCATTTAAAAACAGCCAAAAGCTCTTGATATTTCAGTATGTAGGCATTTACCCTTTACTTTTTGCTTCCAACAGTGGACAGACTGTTTGCCTGTTTTTATGGGTTACATTTTTTAATGTAGCACAATCTCAAATACTGATGTTTCTTTTTCAGTTTTGCCCCCTCAGAATGCAGGATATCTCAAAAGTATATTCTATTTTCCCAAACCCCTTACTGAAAATGTTGACATTGACTCAAAAACGTGGATTACCACGTCTTTTCTTTTGAATGACCTTCTCCTTACTTTCCTCCATGAGTCTCTTCTCTGCATGCCTCCTCTTTGTGAGTACATGTGCAAGTTTGCTTTAATCCCTATTTATTTTTTGCAGTTCTGCAAACTACCCACACCCCATCTCAAAGATCACAATCTATCCATCTTGGAAAATCATACCATGAAACTTAGCAAAACCTTTTCTCATGTAGCATACTAACCCTGCCAATCAACTGCATAAAGTCACATGCCCTCCTCTAATAATCACACCTAACTCCTTCTACTTTAATCCACTTCAACGCCACTGGAATAAATGCATGGAATGGTCTCCTTGAGAACACAAAACTAATCCCAACAACCAAGAAAATCCAAAACCCACTGTAATAACTACTAACATTGGGTTGAGGAGCAGCATGCTGGCTGGGATAAACTGCTTAAACGCCTTATCGGGGGCAGCATGAGTATTTAGAAGAAATCTCGCCAGATCCTGTAAATGTCATATACTGGGCTTTAAAAGGCCGCAAGCAGTTACCAGCATAAACATGTGTGTTTTTTTATTTTTATTTTTAAATATTTTCAATAGTAATTAATAACCCGTGACTTTTTAAGTGGACAAGAGAACCCTCCACTGTGAAGGTCCCAGAGAGGCTGGATTTCAGAAAAGGAATTCATACAACTTGGAGGGAAATGTCAAAAGCGTGATATTGCAAGGAGAAACTGCCCTGCTTATGCACAAAAATACCAACTGCAATGTCCACGGATAGAATATGCATTAGACTGCCTTCAAGGCTTGAGAAGCGTGTGACAGGGTACTAGTTACTGATCTGTGAATATTGCCTCCGGCCTAGCAGAGGCCTGCGAATTCTGTTTCACAATTAGGTACAGGCAGGCAAACTGTCTTTGAATGCACTACTGCTTATTTTGCTGCACTGAGGTGTTTATTCTGCTGACGAACGCCCACAAACTTACAGCAAAGAAAGATGGGGGAATTTAAAAGCATTTGAGCACATAAGTCACAGACCTTTCTTTATCGACTGCACTGACCAAGATGAGATCATGGGTTTTTCTTCTTTTTTTTTCTCTTTTTTTTTTTGAGTAAAGTTCAGTCCAGCAAGGTTTGAGATTTCTTGTTTTCTTTCTTTTTATTAAAAAATATTGATCGAAAACCTAGCCAAGAGAGAGACCAAGTGACAACATGAAGGCTCAGGCTGATTTCTGTGGGATTCAACATCATTCCCGAGAGCACTGTAGCATATCAAGATTCTAATAGCTGCTCAGACCTCAGCCCTCACCTCCACTGTCAATATGGACACCACCAGCCAACATACCGTGAACCAAGAGGGGAACTTCGACTTGTCTCTTTACGGTACTTTCTCAACACTAATCAATGCTGGAAGCCAAACCTGCTGTCACAAAGTATGGAACCTGTTAACTTTATGTTTCATTAAATCTCTGTTGTGCAAAGTCTGTACATAACAATCTGCATTTACTTGAAACGCTTGTACCACACAGGACCTTGTGCTGTTGTGTGCACCTTCATTCCCTCTGGTTGCACTAGACAGTGCCGGGATCTTTGCAACAACTCAGGGCCTCATTTGTGCCAGTGTTTGCAGGTAGTGAGAAAGCCCACTGAATGTTCAGGAGCAAATGCTTATTTTTTTTCATCAGGGTTTGACTGAGAGCAAGCGAGAGAAAGGCAGAAAAGGGAGAAAGATGAAAAATATAGCAAAACATTGAAAAAAAGGGAACATGTACTTTCAAAGCCAAAACGTCTTGCCTTGTTGACCTACTGGCTTTGCTAATGTTTTTTGCCAATTCTGTTTAGCATTGACAAAAGCAAAATGCATCTGAAAAAAGAAAAAAAGGCAAGTGTGTCATACTGAATCTGCTTGCATGCAAGATTACATTTGCATGCACATATGTCAACACACATGCATGTGTCTACGAGGTGACGCAAGCACCATTTTCCTTTTTAGGTCAGCTTAGCAGCGGGCAAGTGCTGCTCTCCGACCTGTTGTAATCTAGTCTGTGGGGTTTAACCATGCCCATCTCACGCCCATTGCTGTCATTCATTCTTGTGCCTGCCTTTCAAAATTCCCTTGATGTCGTAGGTAAATGCTTTACATTTGTCCCGCCTTTAGGCTGCTTTGTTACGCCTTGTAGATTGACCCTGTTACATGGATTATTACACCATTGGCCTGATACCTTAGAGTGGCACACTGTTTTTATCTTTTGCCTCACAGCTTTACGCTGTGTGGCCGTATGTTGTTTCTTCCTCTTCTTTGTTTTGGGCACTGTTTTTGGCATTGTTTCTTTATGTGTCTGCGCACAAAGGCTGCAAGCTGAAGAGGGGTTCTTTTTCATTTGCTTAATATATTTTTTTTAAAGGTTCATGTAGCGCGAACTCGATCGGAGGAGCTGTTTATATGACTACGTGAGGTTTCATATAGTGCGACCTCCATCAGATGAGCTCCTTACATGAGGATCACTTTACAAGTTTAGCAGCTGAAAAATGTACAAATTGGAGCATTTACCACAAAAATAAACACAGAAATCCTCAAAGCGGCTCTCCTGGCACAGCAGGAGACCGGATACTCCAATATTAACTGCACTCTGTAAACTCGCCCCATAATGCTTTGCGGGCATTTTCTTTTTCAAAACATTTTTTTCCATAACTCATCCTGTGGTGGTCCTATGACAATGGGACTACCACAAATCTGTTCAGCACAACATGCTTTTTCTATGTCATCTCAGGGTCCTCCCCCTAGTTTGTGGGGACCCCGAAATAGTAACCTTTACCACCATTCAATGCAATTTATGCTCTCTTATGGCTGGAACTTTTGTTTTACAGCTGAGAGTAATTTGCGTTTGAAGGATCTTGTTTGTAATAGTATTGCAGTAGGCCTGCTAGACTTTAAAATGTGTAATACACTAAGCCCTCTAGGGGCTACATATATGGTTACACAGCATTACTTTTTGCCATTCTGTTCTCATGTTGTTATGCCCTCTAGGTGCTGACTATATGGCATGACCATGTTTCTTACAAATGCTATTTTTGTTACTGTGTCCTCTAGGGGTTGTTCTGAGCATTACAATCAAGATACTACAATATTCACTGCACACGGAGAATCACCCCATAATGCTTTGCAGGGCATTCCTTTTACATAACAATTTGGCCCATAACTCACCATGTGGTGGTCCTAGGACAATGGGACCACTAACAAAATGTTCAGCACAACACATTCTTTCTGTTTAGGTCACCTCTGGGTCCCCACCCTAAGTTGAGGGGACCCCAAAATAGTAATCTTCCCAACCATTCAGTGTCTTTTTAACCCCTTCGCTGCCAGGCCTTTCCCCCTCAGGTGCCAGGCCTCTTTTTGGCTATTTGGTGCAGTTCGCACTTAGGCCCTCATAACTTTTTGTCCCCATAAGCTACCCACACCAAATTTACGTCCTTTTTTTCAAACATCCTAGGGATTCTAGAGGAACCCAAAGTTTGTAGGTTCCCCTGAAGGAGACCAAGAAAGTAGCCAAAATACAGCAAAACGTTTTTTTTTTCCTTCACAAAAACGGGGGAAAAAAGGGCTGCAGAAGAAGGCTTGTGGTTTCCCCCCTGAAAATGGCATCAATAAATGGTTTGTGGTGCTAAAACCACCATCTTCCCCCAGCTTTCAGGAGCAGGCAGACTTGAATCAGAAAACCACATTCATTTTGCAACACATTTTTGGCAAGTAACTGGGACATACCCCATTTTTACTATTTCTTGTGCTTTTAGCCTCCTTCCAATTAGTGTCAGAAATGGGTGTGAAACCAATGCTGGATCCTGGAAAGCTAAACATTTCTGAAAAGTAGACACAATTCTGAATTCATCAAGGGGTCATTTGTGTAGATCCTATAAGGTTTTCCTACAGAAAATAACACCTACAATAAAAGAAATATTGAAATTGAGGTGGAAAAAACAGCCATTTCTCTCCACGTTTTACTCTAACTTTTTCCTGCAATGTCAGATTTATTAAAGCTGGACTCTGCTGGTTGCAGGGATGTATAGGGCTTGTGGGTTCATCAAGAACCCTAGGTACCCAGAGCCAATAAATGAGCTGCACCTTGCAATGTGTTTTCATTCTATACCGGATATACAGCAATTCCTTTGCTGAAATATAAACAGTGAAAAATAGGTTTCAAGGAAACCTTTGTATTTCCAAAATGGGCCCAAGATAAGGTGTTGAGAAGCAGTGGTTATTTGCACATCTCTGAATTTCGGGGTCCCCATACTCCCATGTGAATTACAGTGCATTTCTCAAATAGACATCTTTTTTTACACACTGTCTTACATTTGGAAGGCAAAAATGTAGAGAAAGAAAAGGGGCAATAACACTTGTTCTTCTATTCTGTATTCTCCCAAGTCTCCCAATAAAAATGGTACCTCAGTTGCGTGGGTAGGCCTAATTCCCGCGACAGGAAACAAAACATGGACACATCACTTTTTTACATTGAAAACTGATGTGTTTTTTGCAAAGTGCCTAGCTCTGGATTTTCATCTTTAGCTCAGCCGGCACCTAAGGAAACCTACCAGACCTGTACATTTTTGAAAACTAGACACCTAGGAGAATCCAATATGGGGTGACTTGTGGGGCTCTCACCAAGTTAGTTTACCCAGAATCCTTTGCAAACCTCAAAATTTGGCAAACAAACCCACATTTTCTTCACATTTCGGTGACCGAAAGTTCTGGAATCAGAGAGGAGCCACAGATTTCCTTCCACGCAGCATTCCCCCAAGTCTACAGATAAAAAGGTACCTCACTTGTGAGGGTAGGCCTAGTGTCATGAAAGGAAATGCCCCAAAACACTATATGGACACATCAAAATTATGAAATACAAATCTATTTGTTTTTTTTGGGGGGGAGGGCATCTGCGTTTTTGGTCCTGGGCTCAGCAGCCATATAGGGAAACCTGCCAAGCCCAAACATTTCTGAAAACTAGACAGCCCAGGGTGGTGAGACTTGTGTGGATCCCCCAGTGTTTTCCTACTCAGAATCCTCAGCAAACCTCAAATTTAGATTAAAAAAAAAAATCAAAATTTTCCCCCATTTCTGTGTGGGATCACCGCACCGGGAAAAAATTCCTACCACCGAACGCTCCCCTCAGTCTCCAGGTAAAAATGATACCTCACTTGTGTAGGTGGGACAAGTGCCTGTGACAGGCAAGAGCAAAAAAAATGTCAAAATTGAGGGGGAACCAAAGCGGGTCCAAAAGGGCAGTTTGAAGAAAAAACATTTTTAGGCTGACAAGTGGGGCAGAATTTTTATTGTGATAGATGCGACAATGCTGGATGGTAGGAATTTTATGGATTCCTGCAGATTCCGGAAGACTCCATCACAAAAATGTGGGAAAAATATGTGATTTCCAGCAAAGTTGGAGACTTGCAGGGCATTGTGGGTAAGAAAATGTCGCAGGGTGCATGTGAAGCACAACACCCTGGACTCACCCAGATGTTTAATTTTCAGATGTGTCTAGGTCTTGTGGGTTTTTCTACATGGCAGAGTCCCAAAGTCCAAAAGTGCAGCCCTCACCACTCCAAGTGGGACGGGTTTTAGAGTTAGACAAGCTCTCTTGGCCAAAATGTAAAACCAAAACCCGAAATAATGAAATGTCCCCTTGCTTGCCATGGGATAACATGTTTTAGTGTGAAGGGGAGAGCTAAGGACTGTTACCACTTTCAGTTGGGTGGGGGGCATAACCATGCCCATACTGGTTGTTAGCCACCACCCCTCTATTCAATGTTTTTTTAAATTCCCTAGCATCTAGTAGGCTTTCTGCCACCCCCCCACGACCCTCAGGGAGTGGATCTGGGGTAATTGCCCCATCTGCCCACCAGTGGGCAGAACAACTTTGGCCCCATTTATTTGGGGTAGGGGTATGACCATACCCTCACCCTCACCCTCTTATTTTGAAATAAAATCCTCCTTGGTCTTTTGTGTGCTTTCTGTCCCTCTTGGGGGCAGATGGACCTTACAACAATAGGCCAACAGTAATGTGCCCCATGGGAAGTGACCCTTGCCCAAGGGGCTGCCCCCCCCAAACAAAACACACACATACACACACACCATTCCCTGGTGTCTAATTGGTTTCTGCCCCAATTACAGTAGGCCGATCTGCCCCTGGGGGGCAGAAAAGGCCTCAAAAAAAGCCCCCCCTAGGGAGCGACCCTTGTCCATGGGGCCGCTCCCCTAATTCATATATATATATGTAAAAAAATCCCTGGTGTCTAGTGGTTTCTACCCCCTTTAGGGCAGATTGGCCTAATAAAAATAGGTTGATCTGCCCCCGGGGGGGTAAAAATTACCTAAAAATAATTCCCTCCCCCCCAAGGGGTCGCTCCCCGCCTGCAAAAAAATAAACATTATAAATAATCCCTGGGGTCTCGAGGTTTCTGCCCCCCCCCCCCCCATAACAATAGGCCGATCTGCCCCCGGCTTTAAAAAACAAATTGCCCCACGAGGGAGCGACCCTTGCCCAAGGGGCCGCTGCGTTTATTGAAATATATACAAACAAATAAACTCCCTGGTGTCTAGTGGGCATTTCTGCTTCCCGATCGGGTAGCCGAAATTCTGAGAGAGACATCAAAGGAAACAAAAGGTCTTTCCTTTCCTTTGATGTCTCTCCCGCCCCACCTCCGGGTCAGAAGAGAAATGCTTTTGCATTTCTTTTCCGAGATCACGTTGGAAGCGATCTGCACGCTGGTGTCATCAGACGTCACTGGGGGGTGTAGGGGTCAGGGGTGGACGGGGAAATGATTCCCCTTCTGTCCCTGCCCTGGGAGGTGGGTGGGAAGCTCATGGGGGACCGCTAGCGCTCCCCTGTGGGCCCTGTGCAGGATGAGCTGGTCTCGTCCTCGGCACACGGCAACTGTGGCCAAGGGCGAGACCAGATCCTCCCAGGTACCAAAGGGGTTAAATTCGTTCATGGCTGAAACTTTTGTTTTACAGCTGGGAGTAGTTTGTGTTTTTAGGGCCTTGTTTGTAATGATATTGCAGTAGGCCTGCTAGGCCTGAAAATGTATAAAAGACTATGCACTCTAGGAGCTACATAAATGCTTACAGTGCATTTGTTTTTGCCATTCTGTTTTCATGATATTATGCCCTCTAGGCATATATGATTATATAGGGCTGTTCTGAGCATTACAGTCAAGATACTGCACTTGGTTTGTGGAGCATTCCTCCTACAAAACATTTTTGTCCATAACTCACCGCAGGACCTGCTTTTTCTGTCTAGGTGAGCATTACAGTCAAGATGCTGCACTTGGTTTGTGGAGCATTTCTCTTACAAAACATTTTTGTCCATAACTCACCGCAGGACCTGCTTTTTCTGTCTAGGTCATCTCTGAGTTCCCACACTAGGTTGGTAGAACCCCAAAATAATATAATATAAAATAATGGAAATCTTTTCATTTTTTGCTGCAGATAGAGGAAGAAGATAAATGGAAGTGCTTTAGTTATATGCAGGGCTGCTGGAATTATGTTGCAGAGAGGGCCACATTATACTACAGGGTTGACCAATTTATGTGGCAAGGAAAGTCCAGTTATGCATTTACAATGCCAATAGCTCTAACTCAAGCAAATGTGAGACCTATTGCACTGCAAATGCTTGTTTTTATTTACTGATCCACAATGGCAGACACCACTTTGATCAGTAACTAAAATAAAATCTCATTTTATTTGCGCAAAACACCTTTTGAAATGAGGAGTGACTCATCTGAAAATAACCGCTGCTGGGCCTTACAAAAAAAAAATAAAGAAATAATAAAGGTAAATAATGTTAAAGTTCTGCAAAGTTAGGGAAGCAACAAAGGAGTGAAATTAGGAAGCATCAGTGAGTGTGCAGGGACGAAGAAGCAGGGTAGGTGCGAAAAAGTGCTTTTTCGACTGCAGAGTAGTCTGGCACCAAACGGAAGTAGCCAGGCCCTCCCAAAATGTAAATAAATGCATTTTCTTTAAGGACTGTAAGGAGTATGGGAGTAATGGAAGTGGGCAGGTGCAATAAATTGCAGCGCTTAATGAAAAAGCTAAAAGTAGTTTCTAAAATGTGAGCATGGAAGGATACAAGTCAGTCAATCAAACAGATGGTAAATAGGCTAGACTCGACAAGAAGAGGAAGGAAAGCCACTGACTAAGAAGCAAGAAAATGAGGTACAAAATAAAGCCAACTGATGGTAAGCAATCAATATAAGTTTTTGGTATGGTGCACCAGAGGTCTTTATCAGACAGCTAAAAGCTCCCTGGTAGATGAGAGCTAAAATTGGGGCACAAAAAGAACCTGTAAGAGTGAGATGAAGAGAGAGGAAGTGCAGGGCAATGTAAGAAAGAGGCATATGGTAGAGTCAACAATAAGCATCTTAATTATTTGACACCTTCATTGGCGGGCTTTTAAGAAAAACGTTTAGCTTCTGCACATACCATTTTGCAGACTCAGCACTGAAAGTCAATCTCGTAACAAAGGCCCCCACAGACCCTTGTGGTGCATGGAGGCCCCCAAGCTCCAGTGGGACGCGTCAGCACAGTACACTGTACATGGGTGGCAGGCCCCTGACTGGGTCCAGGGGGGAGGGGTCCCCCTCCAGGTACTTTACAGAGTGGCCACCTCAAGTTTCGTTACAACATTGCTGGAAGTACTCCGTAGTACTCTGTGGAGGTTTTCACAGTATATTGATTGATGTCAGCAAAGCACTGCAGAATAACTGGAAACATGGTAGCACAAAAGAGTATGCAGACCTCTGGCAGCACTGCAAAGTGCCCGATCTCTGGGGTCACTAACAATACATAGAACATAGGTAGTGCTGCACACTTCGGGGATCTGTAATAGCTCTGCATATCATCCAGATCTCTAGCAGCACTGCACAGTACCTGGATATCTAACAGCGATACACAATACCCGAGTGTCCAGCAGCATTGCACAGTGCAAGATCTATAGCAGCACTGCTAAGGACCTGGAATTCTGACAGCACTGCACAGCATCTAGATCTCTAGCAGCACTTCTCAGGTCCTGGATCTCTACCAGCACTGTTCAGGTCCTGGATCTCTAGCAGCACTGCTCAGGACCTGGATCTCTAGCAGCACTGCTCAGGACCTGGATCTCTAGCAGCACTGCTCAGGACCTGGAATTCCGACAGCACTGCAGAGCATCTGGATCTCTAGCAGCAGCACTGCTCAGGTCCTGGATCTCTAGCAGCACTGCACAGCATCTGGATCTCTAGCAGCACTGTTCAGGTCCTGGATCTTTAGCAGCCCTGCTCAGGACCTGGAATTCTGGCAGCACTGCAGAGCATCTGGATCTCTAGCAACACTGTTCAGGTCCTGGATCTGTAGCAGCACTGCACAGCATCTGGATCTCTAGCAGCACTGCTCCGGTCCTGGATCTCTAGCAGCACTGCTCAGGACCTGGATCTCTAGCAGCACTGCCCAGGACCTGGATCTCTAGCAGCACTGCAGAACATCTGGATCTCTAGCAGTACTGCTCAGGTCCTGGATCTCTAGCAGCAGTGCACGGCATCTGGATCTCTAGGTCCTGGATCTCTGTTAACAATGCCTACTACCTGAACCTCTAGCAACTCTGCATAATATACCTGATATTTAGCCAGGACACATGATAAGTGTGTGATGCGAGGCAGGACTTCACAGTTTTTTTTTTATATCGGGCAGTGCTGCACATAGCTTCTTATCTGCACAGGCGAAGGTTTCAAAAGGTCTAAATGCTCAGACCTGCTCACAAGTGCTTTACAGGTCTGTGAAATTGAAATATGTCTAATGTTTTAAGTTTGGCCTACAATATCTACATAGTCGAAGGCATGTCTAGGCAGAGCTGCTGTTCTCAGACATTTAAACAGGGCTGAAAAGTACTTTACTAGAGCTGACCTTTCACGGGTTTTGGAAGCAAAGAATGAATATTTTATTCATAACTAAATTAGTTCTGCATTTTCTTTCTGGGAACTGAAAAAAAAAAAAATCAAACGGCAGCTAGACCCCAAAGGGGGAGCACAAGTTCATATTTCTGACAGGCGCCCTGTCCCAATTAGTATGCCACAAGTTACCTGAGCTAATTAGATTTCGGTTTCTACAGCTTCAGGGAACTCGCTGCAGTGCCTGGGGGAGCGAGCACTGCTGTCGGGGTGTCCCTGCAGCAGGCCCATCATTTTCAAGCTGTTCTAGGTGAGCTTCAAAAATATGTGGAACATCTCTAGTGACCTCTGTGCAGGTATCGCCGGTTTCCCTGAAATCCAGATAATTTTTTAGGTTGAGCATTGCAGCGCGCATGCGATGCTTTCCGACGTGTTGGTGTGTATCTGGGCTTTTAACAACGCCCACGTCACGCCCATCACTACCACTCGTTCGTGGGCTTGCCCTTCAAAAATCCTTTGATTACATTGGTAAATGGTTTAACTTTGTCCCTCCTTGCGGGTTTTTGTTACCGCCTTGGCCATCGCTAATGGCTAATTGCACTTTTGCCAATAAGTTTAGCTGTGAGCTGACTTCTTTCCCTTTTGTGTATCTCTTCACGCTGATGCTCATGGCGGCCGTGGCGCTGTGAATTGGCTTCCTTATGTGAAAGTGTTTAACTTTCAATTTTCAATTTATGTGGCAAGAAAAGTCGGGTTAGGAGTTTATAACGCTAATAGCTCTAACTCGAGCAGATGCGAGACCCATTGCATTGCAAATGCTTGTTTACATAAGTTACTATCTAACGGATGTCAGCGTTCATTGTGTGTGTGTGTGTGTGGTTTTTTTGGACCCTTTTTCTGCACTTCTTCTATGTACCTTTCCCGGTCTCGTTTAGCTGCCCCCACCACTTGCACATGCCCCACATGCCTCCATTATGCATCTGCCACTCTACAAGCATCTCATTATGCTCCTGTACCTATTACTTGCATTCCTCTGTTGTCATATACCAATCATTCCACTCTTGGAACTCTCATCTTCCTAGCAACTTCCCTCCCCTGTACCTCTCTCTTCTATGCAATTATCCCTGCCTGCCTACCTACCTTGTCTTGCACCCCTGCCATGCACCTCACTGCGCATCTGCCACAAGCCTCTAGCTTGCTTTTACTTCTATCTTTTCTCCCATCCTTGAGCCACATATTTAACATCTCTCATACATTTTTCCCATGCCTCTCTTTCTCTTTCACTTGCATCTCTTAATTGGACATGTCCTACTCCCCTTTCCCAATCCTCTGCATTTCGCTTTCTTCCACTAACATCTCCCCTCCCTGCCCGCTCGCATTCTCTCATTCCCACAGCCGTAGCCCCAATATACCACCACCCTATCCAGTCTCAAGGCACTGGAACTCTGGAAGCACTGCACAGCACCAGAAATATTGCATCACTACACTCTACTCGGATAATCACTGCACCGCAGCTAAATATAAACCCACCTGCTTCCCCAAACCCTGCTGCCCCTAACTTTATATAAATGCAAAATGCACTCTTATTGCATGCTATCACTAACAATATTCTGGTTATTGTAGCCCTGGTGTTCCTAATTTAGGTATGACCCAGCATGCTCTAATATGAAAGATATTTTGTGCCTGAAAACAGTGATAGTGAGGATTGAATTCATGACCCTATGCGAGAGCGAGTCTGTGAGTTAGCAGATTTGTAAAACCAAGAGTTAACTAAATAAACATGCGTGGCCCATCCTTTAAGGCAGAGGGGCCACACCTCCCCACCTTTTGCCCCTCATGAAGAGTGTCTGTCAGGCTGAATAAAGGTCAGCCTGACACACACTCTTCATGTTCAGCTCAGGCAGCCAGGAGCGAGACATGCACAATTTGCATTTGCGCAGACTCCTGGTTGCCTGAGCTGAACTTTGCTGGGCTGAGGAGGTCACAGCTCCTATGGGCGTGACCTCCTTGGCTCAGAAAAGGTGCCTCGAGGCCCTCCCCTGGGTGACAAGGAAAGCGTCACCCAATGACTTTGCCCTGGGCGCTTCAGGTTTAAGCCATGAAGGGCCCAGGGCGAGTGTCAATTAGTGACACTTCGTCTCAGAGTGGGGTGGGGTCAGCAGTCTCACTGACCCCATCTCACTCTGTGACAAGGCTGGGACTGCTGCCCAGGGTCAGCCAATGAGGGAAGGCAGCAGTCCCAACCCTCCTGGGACCTCCGAGGCAGAAGGTAAGTGTATGATGTTTTAAAATGAGTGTTTGGTGCATGCGTGCATGTTTGAATGTTATGAGTGTTGTTAATGGATGTGTGTGTGTGTGCGTGTGAAAGAATGAGTGTGTGTGTGTGCTTCTCACCTGCCCCCTCCCCCCTCCTAAAGCTGCCGGCTGCCATTGTAAATATCCTCAAGACACAGAGTATGAAAGAAAGATCCACTGTCACGAACAAATGAAACACTGGAGATAAAGCCATTTACCAAGGTGTTTCACAAATTTGGACAAGTGGAAAGCGGGGACTGGAACATAAGTCCTCTGTTTCCAAGAACAGTACCATGGCTTTTCAATCACCCCTACCTCGTCCATCACGTTTAAGTGCCTCCTTTAATTAGTCTTTTTAAGTGCTGTACAGAAGGCCTAATCACCTACTGATCTTCTATAGATGTTGCTATCCTACAGGTTAGTGAATCAAGGAGCTAGGCCTCCATAAACATAAAATATTGATTCACTCATGATTTAGTCCCTTTCCAAGTTGCTATCCTTCTGGATGCCTGTGAAGGCATTTTTTCAATCCTAAAATGATAATCAAATAACAGGCAACCTTCTGCAAAATGTTCAGGGATGAATGAGATAGAACACCGAGAAACATATGAAAATAGAGTTAAATCAACTGCTGAAAGTTGGGAGGATCAACAGTATCGGACATGAAGGAGTGCTACAGTGCAGAATAACTATATGAGTATTTGGGTGCTTGGACAGCAGGTATTGTCACCAGCCCATTTCTACTCTATTTTCTCTGTATGAGTGTCCCACGGTGACCCTGATTTTGATGAAACTGTTTTAGGATGCGAATTGAGAGGAAAAAAAAGATAACGAAAAGCACATATACTTATGGATAAGACTATGCTCAACTAAGAGGAGCCCAGAGTTAATATACAGGATGTCCTGTCTCAAAACAACTAAGGACCAACAATTTAAAATGAACACTAAAAGTGATGTATCTCCCCTCAGTCTCAACCAATGCCATTTTATGACCTTCTGAATAAACAAAACCTATGATGAATACCTTTGGGTCTTTGCTTTGTGGTAAATCCAAGCACTCTTGACTGCTCGGAGGTCTATGTTGAAAAGACTCTAAGGGAGAGTGGCTAATGGACATAAAAACAGCATTGTTCTCAGAACATGCAATCAGACCATCACAACCTCCTCCAACCACACCCCAATGAAGCAGAAACCTGGCTGCGCAGAGGGGCAGAACATAAAATGGCCTCCAGAGAAAAGAAAAGCAAGGCAGAGAAATATACAGCTGTGTAAGCACCAGTCAAAGGCCAGAACCTCATCCACTCTGACACTAAGGACTGACGCCCAGAGGTTGAAACTCTCATATTATCCCTGGAGTATCACACTGCTGTCACACTGTTGCATAAAAAAGTGTCCAACAATGTAAGCACACAGACCATGATGGAGATTGCTGCATAGGGTGCACTGATGTTTCTAGACAATGTTTCTAGTACACGAAGCCATTTTTCAATGGCGAACCTACAATAAAGTATGATATACACTTCTATTAAGCAAGAAAGTGCCATTACTGCACTCATTCCTCACCAGTACGGTTGTGGCACAGCCCTGCGTTCATCCTAGACACTTACTTCACAAACTGGAGAGCTGGCTAAGGTACCCCCGATCTGGGCAATTACATCACTAAAGTCTGTCCCGAACATTCTTCTCATTGGCAGTCAGCAATAGGCAGCCAGAGGCACAGCATCCTCCAGACATCTTTCTGTTTAATTTGCAGCCAGAACACACGAAGGTGGCCAGACCATGAATATGTGGTAGTATAGGAGAAAAAAGGGTACTCACCCCAGGTAATGTTTTAATATTGTGCAGTGCATTCTGTGCCTCGAGTGCAGCTTTTCTTGTATAAAATGTGACGAAACAGCAACCTGAGGAGAGAGAACGAAAAGGAGTCAGGCGCCGTGGCGCACGCTTTTCTCAAGTATAATAGAAATAATGACAAACACGACTGCCATCGCATAATTCCAAAATCAGGAGAAAAGGGAGAAAATTTAAATGATGATTTATTTTGTGGGACTGTTTAGAATTACTGAACACACTCAATACATCATTCAAGGTGAAGATAGCCCATAGAATTAAAGTAGAGTTATTTCCCCCCCTGCTTTCTAACAGCATCAATCTGAGAGACTTTTATCCTGTGAAGCAACAAGAGTATAATTTGAACATCCAGATTGGAGAATGCTCGCTATTGGGACTGTATGCTGAAGCCTTTATACCCGGATATATCACTACCCAGGGTTCTACTAACTTTCTTTGGTGTGCAATTCAATGACTACTGAATGCTGGGTCTAATCTGTTAGTATGTGGGTCAGATTCTCCCGGGTAAACATCCATGCCCCTCTATCGCATACCATCTCATTTCACTGTCAAGCTGGCAGCCAACTAACTATACACGTCCTTCTGCAAACCTGAGTACAGAATGATCACAAATGGCCTGAGGAACAGTTCACTTATTTAAGGGAATGCACTCTATTTTGCACATGAATCTGCTTTAATTTCGTGGTGCATGATGATACTAATTTTGCAGGTGTGCTGGAACGCTTGTAGAGGTTTTGGTTAAATTTTGCGGAGCTGGGCTCTCGTGATGCCGTGAATTTATCGTGCCACTTTCTTATTGGCCTTGATGGTGTGCCATATAATGAGTTTTGGCTCTGTGTGCTGGATAGGTTGTTAAACTGTTGCATGTCATTCAGTTGCATAATGGGCAATGTCACTTGTAGACTGTGCCTATGGTCGTTATTACGGATTGCAATGCTTACGTGAGAGACATGCTGGATCACCAATATCAATAAGTGTCCAGCTCGGACTCCTGCCTGTGTCAAGAGTCACCATTAACATTTGTCACAGTGTCAAATGGGATATACATTATTTTTAATAACACTAACATGGGTGGAATTAATCAAGATGCACACTGCTGAAGGCCATGTGTGGAAGGGTTGACTGCAGAGAGTTGGCCCCAGGCAAGGACTTGTGGCCAACCCATGACTGATAGATAGATAGATAGATAGATAGATAGATAGATAGATAGATAGATAGATAGATAGATAGATAGATAGATAGATAGATAGATAGATAGATAGACAGACATCCAGCCAATGGATTTCACACTAAGGAACAGAAGTTCACTATAGCACAGTCACATGGAAAGTTGTCCGGGTTGAGGCTTGTCAAGGCATTGAAAGGGGAGGCATTAGATGTGCTGCAGGGAAAGTGGTGGCTAATATATTTTGAGATCATACAGGTGTTCTGCAATGCGGGAAATGGTCAATAGGTAGCGGGGTAAATGTAGAAAGATAATTTTTGAACAGGAGACCTTAACAAGAGAATTCGAACAGGCAGGAAAAGTGGTTAGAATGCTGTGAACAAAAGTTCACCTTTAATAAAATGTAAACAAAAGTGTAAATCCAGGCTGAGTGATGCGTTCATAAACCATCAAATGAATATAGCCACGGTGCCTTCTCCGAGTCAGCCCCACATCCTGAAACTTGAATACTTTGTCGTTTTCCTGCTCCACATACTAGGATCGGACATGTGATTTGCCTCTCGGCTATTACAAACAGAACCTTACAATCTGAATACCAAATTTGTGTTTACAGCTTCTGTTAAACCTAGATTTGCCTGCGGATGTCCTCAGCCCTGTTTCAGGGTAGTACACGTATACAAAGTATCTTGCTTATGTGCTAGCCATCAAGCTACTTAAACAACTCACAACTAATTGAATTCGTTTTGAAAACTGATCAAAATATAAATAGCTGCCTGTCAGGAATTTCAAAACACTAACTACTACTCATCCATGATGGCAGCACTCCAGTTCTCAGCTAAAGCTAACAAAGAAATGAATTCTGGGAGACGCAACTCTTTTTCTCATCAATTAAAGTAAACAACTAGATTGTGATAATGTGTGACAAAGAAGTGTGGGTCTGGTGCATTGTATCCGAGTGACATTAAACCAACAAAAACACTTCTGATGATATGAAACGGTAACTGACCAAAACTATATGTGGGATTTTGATTAGTTGGTTTCAGTGCTCAGTATGTGTAAATGGAGCCTAACCAATAGCTTTCGAGAGAACCAGTAGGAGAGAGAGAACCAAAAAATTACTCAAAATCTCAAAGTCACACTGAAGGAGCTGCGCATCGAATGGGGACATGGACGCATGGTTGGTTCATGGCAGCCCATCCAGCTCTAAAATCAGTTCTCTAGCCTGCAGCCAGGGCATCTGAATATACGCGACTGTCATTTTCTGATTGATTATGGATCTTGAGCAACTTAAAAAGATGATGGACAGAATGCTGAACATTGTCAAACATTCCCTCGTCACAAGTCTGGGTTTAATCCATCATTTTATTTGCTCACCACACCACCACTTTGGACCTAGCCATATGCAAATCAGTCTGGATCCTGCTCCTCATCGGAACAGTCCAGCTTGAACTGCCAGGCCAAGTCCTCCCTGGACTAGAAGCAAGCATCCTGGAACCCGTTTCGGGAACATCCCTCATCAGCCAGGGTAGCTTGAGTTCAGTGGCACAGCGAGCACAGGGCCTATTGGCTGGATCTTCAACACTGGCCTCAAAATCAATCATCTTCTCCATAATTTGTAAATTTTAAGGAAAATAAATATTTCAAGCTCAAACTAATCACAAAACTAAAAATGTGACTATGCGTGCTGCCCTGCAACCAGATTCGTTTGCAAACATAACTTTTCACCTAGCAATTGCTAACAGCCATATTTAGGTGCTAATCTGATACTGAAACCTTTGCCCAGATACTGTCGATATGTGTAAAAATAGCGAAATAATGACGGAGTTCTGCAACAAAACGTTCTACTTTATGCTGTATGTGTGCCTTCTCGTGGCAAATAATTTGGACCTCCCCGGCTGCATAATTTTCTTCTCAAATGCCACATAACTCCAATAGTCCGGCCCACTGGGAAAATATCAGAGTAGCCAGGCCGGTCGCTGCGACCACGAAAAGGCACAGCTCAGCTGGAACTTTAGGCACTTATTTAAGAAACAGCGAAGACATGTGAATGGTGTAGTCATGGAGGGCTAGCTCAAGTTGAAAACAGTCCTGACTGTGAATAGGCTTCTAACTCTGATCAAGAAGACCATCTGCCTTCACCGTGACCCTGCCTTACGGCACATATATTTACCAATCTCTTCGAGGGTAAGATACACGAAGAAAGCTTTCACTTCAAATTAGGAATTCGATTTGGTACAGTAGGAACAAATCCAGCTGGATTATCTCAAATCTCTCCAAGCCACAGCTGTTACAGGTATGTGCGCTGGGAAATGCTGAATTCTGTATGAAATGATTACATTTTCAGAGATAAAGGGTTCACCAAGGGGGCGTCTGAAGCTAGCACGGAGCACACTTCATTCATACAAAGTATTTGGAAAAAGTTATGTGTGTTGCCATCGGTGCGAATTTTGCGCTAAAATCTTGATTTTTTTTTTCTAAATACCGCACTTTTTGGGCACAGCCATTCTGTGCAACACTCAGTGACAAAACCAGTCATTGCCAAGGAGCATTGTGCTCCGATCATTATCTTGTTACTCAGTGGCATTATCTTGCACTATCTAGGGTAGGTAGGCTTTGACAGGCGGACAGGGTCAAAGGCCACTAATTAATTACAAGGGTCCTACTCCACACCCTAGAAAACAGAAACATTCTAGAGACCTTTATGCTGCAGCATGCTCCTCCTATGAGATCAGAGCCCGATTGCAATGTACACGGGAGGAGTTATTGCTCAAGTGTGTACAGCAGGCCGCTCCCAGAGTACAGAGGCCACACCCCAGCCACGTGACTAGCTCCTCCTCCCCTATCAACACTGTTAACAGTAGCCGGCCAGGAGAAACAGGAATGTTTCCTATATCTCTGGAAGGAGTGAATAGTTGTTTCAATAACCGGAAACCTGCCTTGAAGGAGTCATGCTACCAACAATATACACTTATTACTTTTAAAGTGAGATACACCCCTGTGAAGAGGTTTGGTAGATATTCACCAACGAGCAGCTAATCAGAATATATTATTTTCACATCACCTGCTAGGCATGCCTATCACTTTTGTTGCCTTTACAGCTTCATTATGCTGGAAAGGCTCATTTTTCGGCTGCCAAAGTTAAAATACACATTTTTTGAACACATGACTGTGATTTGTAAAGTGAAGACTTCATTTGAAATGGGTTATAGTCAGGGCCATTGGAATTATATGGCAGGGGGAGCCAAATTATGTGGCAGATTTGTATGAATTATGCAGCAAGAAAAGGCAAATTATGAGGTGTAATGCAGCACACTTTTTGATAGCATTACCTAATTACTTTGTCATGTACATTTAACACACTCTGGGCTTTGGTTGCATCTCATTGGTACCAGTATAACACCCAATAAGCAAAGGAAAGACGAGCAGTCAATCGGGGTGCAGCTTGGTCAGTCATATTCGGCGGGGGAGTGAGGAATTCAAGATTTACCAACAGTCAGGCTGGTATAGCCTGTAATGAAAATGTCACTTACCCAGTGTACATCTGTTCGTGGCATCAGTCGCAGTAGATTCGCATGTTCTGCAATAGCTCGCCATCTGGTGTTGGGCCGGAGTGTTACAAGTTGTTTTTCTTCGAAGAAGTCTTTCGAGTCACGGGACCGAGTGACTCCTCCTTTTGTCTCCATTGCGCATGGGCGTCGACTCCATCTTCGATTGTTTTTCCCCGCAGAGGGTGAGGTAGGAGTTGTATTGTAGTAATAGTGCCCATGCAATGGAGTGACTAAGTATGCACCTATTTAAGGTTGAGATGATACATATATAAATAATTGAAGGTAACTTCCAAACTGCTACAGGCTCCCGGGGAGGCGGGTGGGCACATGCGAATCTACTGCGACTGATGCCACGAACAGATGTACACTGGGTAAGTGACATTTTCAGTTCGATGGCATCTGTCGCTGTAGATACGCATGTTCTGCATAGACTAGTAAGCAGTTATTTCCCCAAAAAGCGGTGGATCAGCCTGTAGGAGTGGAAGTAGTCTGAAATAATGTTCTTAATACGGCTTGACCTACTGTGGCTTGTTGTGCGGATAACACATCTACACAGTAGTGCTTGGTGAATGTGTGAGGCGTAGACCATGTGGCTGCCTTACATATTTCTTGCATTGGGATGTTTCCTAGAAAGGCCATGGTAGCACCTTTCTTTCTGGTTGAGTGTGCCCTTGGTGTAATGGGCAGCTGTCGTTTAGCTTTAAGGTAGCAGATTTGGATGCATTTAACTATCCATCTGGCTATACCTTGTTTTGAAATTGGGTTTCCTGCATGAGGTTTTTGAAAAGCAATAAAGAGTTGTTTAGTCTTTCTGATGTTTTTTGTTCTGTCAATGTAATACATCAATGCTCTTTTGACATCTAATGTATGTAGTGCCCTTTCAGCTACGGTATCTGGCTGTGGAAAGAACACTGGAAGTTCCACTGTTTGATTTAGATGGAACGGTGAAATAACCTTTGGCAAAAATTTAGGATTGGTCCTTAGGACGACTTTATTTTTGTGTAGTTGTATAAAAGGTTCCTGTATTGTAAACGCCTGAATCTCGCTTACTCTTCTTAGGGAAGTAATGGCGATGAGAAATGCCACCTTCCAGGTTAGGAACTGTATGTCGCAGGAGTGCATGGGTTCAAAAGGTGGACCCATAAGTCTAGTTAGGACAACATTTAGGTTCCATGAAGGAACAGGTGGTGTTCTTGGTGGTATAATTCTCCTAAGGCCCTCCATGAATGCTTTAATGACTGGTATCTTATATAGGGAAGTTGAATAGGTAGTCTGCAGGTATGCAGATATTGCTGCAAGGTGTATTTTAATGGAAGAGAAAGCCAGGTTAGATTTTTGTAAGTGAAGCAAGTAACCCACTACATGTTCTGGAGTTGTGTGTAATGGTTGTATTTGATTAATATGGCAGTAGCAAACAAACCTCTTCCATTTACTTGCATAGCAGTGCCTGGTGGATGGCCTTCTGGCTTGTTTTATGACTTCCATACATTCTTGGGTAAGTTGTAAGTGCCCGAATTCTAGGATTTCAGGAGCCAGATTGCTAGATTCAGCGATGCTGGATCTGGGTGTCTGATCTTTTGGTTGTGCTGTGTCAACAGATCTGGCCTGTTGGGCAATTTGATGCAGGGTACCACTGATAGGTCTAGCAGCGTTGTGTACCAGGGTTGCCTTGCCCAAGTTGGTGCTATCAATATGAGTTTGAGTTTGCTTTGACTGAGTTTGTTTACCAGGTAAGGAAGGAGAGGGAGAGGAGGAAAAGCGTAAGCAAATATCCCTGACCAGTTCATCCATAGGGCATTGCCTTGGGATTGTTTGTGTGGGTATCTGGATGCGAAGTTTTGGCATTTTGCGTTCTCCCTTGTCGCAAACAAGTCTATCTGAGGTGTTCCCCAGAGTTTGAAATAAGTGTTCAGAATTTGGGGGTGAATTTCCCATTCGTGGACCTGTTGATGATCTCGAGAGAGATTGTCTGCGAGTTGATTTTGGATCCCTGGTATAAACTGTGCTATTAGGCGAATTTGGTTGTGAATTGCCCAATGCCAAATTTTTTGTGCTAGCAGGCTTAACTGCGTGGAGTGCGTCCCCCCCTGCTTGTTTAGATAATACATTGTCGTCATGTTGTCTGTTTTGACGAGAATGTATTTGTGAACTATTATTGGTTGGAAGGCTTTTAGTGCTTGAAAAACTGCTAGAAGTTCTAGGTGATTGATATGCAGTTTTGTTTGATGTACGTTCCATTGTCCTTGTATGCTGTGTTGATCGAGGTGTGCTCCCCACCCTGTCATGGAAGCATCTGTTGTTATTACGTATTGTGGCACTGGGTCTTGGAAAGGCCGCCCCTTGTTTAAATTTATGTTGTTCCACCACAGAAGCGAGAGGTAAGTTTGGCGGTCTATTAACACCAGATCTAGAAGGTGACCCTGTGCTTGAGACCACTGTGATGCTAGGCATTGTTGTAAGGGCCTCATGTGCAGTCTTGCGTTTGGGACAATGGCTATGCATGAAGACATCATGCCTAGGAGTTGTAATACCATCTTTGCCTGTATCTTTTGTGTTGGATACATGCGTTGTATGATGGTGTTGAAATTTAGAATTCTTTGTGGACTTGGAGTGGCTACTCCCTTTGATGTGTCTATTATGGCTCCTAGGTATTGTTGTACCTTGCGCGGCAGAATGTTGGATTTTGTAAAGTTGACGGTGAACCCGAGTTTGAAGAGGGTTTGTATGATCTGATTTGTGTGATTTGAGCACTGTATGAACGAATGGGCCTTGATTAGCCAGTCGTCCAAATATGGGAACACATGTATTTGCTGCCTTCTTATGTGTGCAGCGACTACCGCTAGACATTTGGTAAAGACTCTTGGTGCGGTTGTTAATCCGAAAGGCAGTACCTTGAATTGGTAATGTATTCCTTTGAATACAAACCTTAGGTATTTCCTGTGCGATGGGTGTATTGGTATATGGAAATAAGCATCCTTGAGGTCTAAAGTTGCCATGTAGTCGTGTAGTTTTAGTAATGGCAATACTTCTTGTAGTGTGACCATGTGGAAGTGGTCTGATTTGATGAAAGTGTTCACTACTCTGAGGTCTAGGATTGGTCTCAGTGTTTTGTCCTTCTTTGGTATCAGAAAGTACAGTGAGTAAACTCCTGTGTTTATTTCTGTGTTTGGCACTAATTCGATTGCATTCTTTTGCAATAGTGCCTGCACTTCTATCTCCAGGAGATTGGAATGGTGTGTTGTTAAATTTTGTGCTTTTGGTGGTATGTTTGGAGGGAATTGTAGAAATTCTATGCAATAACCATGTTGGATAATTGCTAGAACCCAAGTGTCTGTAGTGATTTTCTCCCATGCTTTGTAATAATGACCTATTCTTCCCCCCACTGGTGTTGTGTGGAGGGGGTGAGTGACATGTGAGTCACTGTTTAGTAGTAGGGGTTTTGGGGCTTTGAAATCTTCCTCTATTTCTAGGGAATTGCCCTCCTCTATATTGTCCCCGAAAACCTCCTCTATACTGTCCCTGGTAACTGGACGGTGTGGCTTGTGAGGTGCTGGCTTGTGTGCTTTGACCCCGAAACCCCCCTCGAAAGGGCGTTTTACGGAATGTGCTGTAATTCCCTCTGCTCTGCGGGGAGTAGAGTGCGCCCATGGCTTTGGCGGTGTCCGTATCTTTTTTGAGTTTCTCAATCGCTGTGTCCACTTCTGGACCGAACAGTTCTTTTTCATTAAAAGGCATATTGAGAACTGCTTGTTGAATCTCTGGTTTAAATCCAGACGTTCGGAGCCATGCATGCCTTCTGATAGTTACAGATGTATTAATTGTCCGTGCAGCTGTATCTGCAGCGTCCATGGAGGAGCGTATCTGGTTGTTGGAGATGGTCTGTCCCTCCTCAACCACTTGTTTTGCCCTATTTTGTAAGTCCTTGGGCAGATGTTCAATGAGATGTTGCATCTCGTCCCAGTGGGCTCTGTCATAGCGCGCAAGTAGTGCCTGGGAGTTCGCGTTGCGCCACTGGTTTGCAGCTTGTGCTGCGACTCTTTTACCAGCTGCATCGAACTTGCGGCTTTCTTTATCTGGGGGTGGTGCATCTCCAGATGTGTGAGAGTTGGCCCTTTTCCTAGCTGCTCCTACAACGACAGAGTCTGGTGGCAGCTGTGTAGTGATGAAAACCGGGTCTGTAGGAGGCGGCTTATACTTTTTTTCCACCCTTGGTGTGATTGCCCTACTTTTGACCGGCTCCTTAAAGATGTCTTTTGCGTGCCGGAGCATACCAGGGAGCATAGGCAGGCTTTGGTATGAGCTGTGGGTGGAGGAGAGTGTGTTGAATAGGAAATCATCCTCGACCTGTTCTGAGTGGAGGCTTACGTGGTGAAATTGTGCTGCTCTAGCCACCATTTGAGAGTACGCGGTGCTGTCTTCTGGTGGAGATGGCTTTGTAGGGTATGCCTCCGGACTGTTATCTGACACTGGGGCGTCGTATAGGTCCCATGCGTCCTGATCTTGGTCACCCTGGCTCATGGTGGTGTGAGCTGGGGAGTGTGATGGAGTTTGTGCTGGTGAAACGTTAATCACGGGCGGAGGAGAGGGTGGTGGTGTAACTCTTTTCACCACTTTTGGTTGTGGTGTTTGTTCCGTCTGGAACTCCAACCTTCTCTTTCTCCTAATGGGGGGAAGGGTGCTTATTTTTCCTGTCCCCTGCTGAATGAAGATACGCTTTTGCGTATGGTCCACATCAGTTGCTTGTAGCTCTTCCTCAAACCTATGCTTCTGCATTTGGGAGGTTAGCGAGTGCTCTTCTGTATAAGAGCCTGAAGCTGGGTCTCTTGCAGTTTGTTTCGGCATCGAAACTTTGTCTGCGTGTTTTTTCGGCTCCGAGGTGATTTTTTTCCTTTTCGGGGCTGAAACCTCTCGGCTTCGATCTGTTTCGGTGCCGCTGTCTCGGCGTCGAGCCGTGTCCACACCGGCATCTCGGTGTCGAGGCTTGTCTCCAGCACTTTCTCGGTCCCGAGAAGGCTGCGTGCCGGTGTCTCGACCGGAGTCGGACGATCTCGGCACTGTTTGGGCCTTTTTCGGTGCCGACGGTCGGTCACCGAATTTATGGGTCGAGCCATGGCCTGGTGGCAGTGGCGTCCCCTGGGCCTTGTAAATGTTCCTCTGAGTGGATTTCGACGTTTTACTCACGGTTTGTGTATCGTCGAATCCTTCGGAGTCTGAGTCTTGGATCGAGAAGGTACCTTCCTCTTCCTGTTCCTCGAACTCCCGTTGGGCTGTCGGTGCGGACGCCATCTGAAGTCTTCTGGCTCGACGGTCTCGGAGTGTTTTTCGGGACCGGAACGCACGACAGGCCTCGCAGGTGTCTTCGCTGTGCTCAGGTGACAGGCACAGGTTGCAGACCAAGTGTTGGTCTGTGTAGGGGTATTTATTGTGGCATTTGGGGCAGAAACGGAACGGGGTCCGTTCCATCGGCGTTCTTCAGCACGCGGTCGGGCCGACCAGGCCCCGACGGAGGATCGAAAAACTACCCCGAAGGGCACCGGAGCTCTTCGATCTTCGATGTGGTGTGGAATGTAAGTACGCCGATCCCGAACGCAACAATACCGACGAAAATCTTCCGAAATTAGCTAATTTTCCGTTCCGAAACTCGGAGCGACAGGAACACGTCCGAACCCGATGGCGGAAAAAAAACAATCGAAGATGGAGTCGACGCCCATGCGCAATGGAGACAAAAGGAGGAGTCACTCGGTCCCGTGACTCGAAAGACTTCTTCGAAGAAAAACAACTTGTAACACTCCGGCCCAACACCAGATGGCGAGCTATTGCAGAACATGCGTATCTACAGCGACAGATGCCATCGAACAAATACATTATATGAGAAGTAGGGCATGAGGGGGGCTTAAAGTCAGTACATATTGTTAGGAGTACCTAAAGTACAATATTTTTCAAATGAACCAACTGTTTTTTAAGGCCTTCAAAACAGAGATAACAGATTATGTGTGTATTTCTTTGTCTGTGTTTATGTAAATCTGCAAGGTGAAAAATGTCAGACACCTCAGAAACCCGACTGAAAGCACTTGTACCCACCTATTTACTATAGAATACATCTTTAGGGGGGAGGAATGCCTCATGCACAAACCCCCCCACTCCCTTCTCAAAACTACGTGTCTGCACTCAACATTTGCAAAGGGGCTTCCACTATGCAGCAAAACGTGTTGCTGTGTTTTTGATAGCTTTGGAACCCTTGGAACTAGAAGCAATTTTTTTGGGTTAAAGTCTGCAGATCAGGGATTATTTGGCAAATGCAGCAAATCCAACTATGCAAAACACTGCATAACTCCATAGGCCCTGGTTACAATTTAATGTATTTGCTTGAAGATTTTTAAAGGGTGAACCAGACCAATTGGAAGATGAGGAATACATTCAATTGTTGATATGAGTATATACGTTCATATATGCATGTAAAAGTTAGGAAGGGCTAGTAGGCCACCTATGCAGCAGGGGCAGCCCTCTGTTATGGTGGAGAAGCATCACCCCACTGCTGAAAGGCAGCAGAAAGCAGAAAACTAAAACGATAATAGAACTATTTTACTATTTTATTATCATTTTATTTTTCACTTATCAAGTCCACCATGCTGCTCATTCTTCATCAGCAGCAGGGACGAGGAATGGTAGGTGCACTCTAAGTGCCCATGTCAGTTTGGCCAGCCGTCTTACACCTGCCAAACCGACATGCGCACTTAGAACTCTCCAACCGAGCTGTGTTGCACAGCCGGGAGGAGAACCAGAGCAGGCTCCCAGTTCCCAACTGAGCGGCATTTCAGCCCACTCAGACCAACCCAGGCACTTCTCTAATGCTGGGTAATAGCATAAGAGGGCTGCCTGGATTGGCTGGGGAGAGGAACAAGAAGAGAAGCACTGAGAAGATGATGAACACCAAAGTAGTGTTGGGCAGTGGCAGGTAAGTGATTCTTTATAAAAAATTATTCCCAACACCCCCTCTTCCCACATGCTGCCCCATCAAGAGTTATTTGCAGCAGCCACCGCTGCTATGCAGGCTTGGTTTCTAAACGATACATGCACAATAAGCATAGTAAACAGCAGGCAGATAACAAGTGAGTAAATAGGATCATAAAAGCCATTGCAGTAATCTCAAGCCTGAATGAATTGTCATCTTCCCAAAATTTAGCAGTGAACCTCTGCTTCTATCATTTTGAAGTGTCACTGGAAGAGGAGGGATTTCACTTCTTACAGCCCTCGTGATTTTCAAAGTGAAGATGTTGTGCAATCATTAGACTGAAAGCTGCAGTTCTGCACATACTGTCGCATTTCTGATGACATTTCTAAAGGAGCTCAATGACAGAGAAAGACTATAAACAATGATGTTACCAATGAACACCACTGTCTCTGGTATATCTGACAGAGCTGCTTCTGACGTCTTTTTTGGAAATGGTAATAGTTTCATGTTACAAATGTTGAGACCAGAAGGGAAGTGAAACATGCTTTTTATGGTCTTTCACGTTTCTCCTCATGCAATCCACCGTCAATGACGTCTTAAGTGAACGAAATTGGAAAGACATCCACTATGGCATGCAGGAGAAAACACAGATTTTCAGTAGCGGCTGGTGGATGGAGCAGCGCTTGGAGCAGGGGGGAGGCAATAAAAAAACATAAACTTACCTGCCACCTCCATGTCCCGTCGCTTCCGAAGCCTCTCGTCTCCTAGTCCCTCCCCAACCAATCCAGACGCTTCTCTCATGCATTTAAACAGCATGAAAGAAGTGCCAGGATTGGCCTGAGTGGGCAGAAATGCCGCTCCGGGACACTGTACTTGCTCTCTATCTGGCTGTGCAACACAGCTGGGTGGAGAGTTTTAAGTGCGTATGTCAGTTTGGCCGGCCTCTGACGTACATGAGCACTTAGAAGCGCACTACCTCTCCTCCTCCACTAGTTAATGCGAAAGAGGCTGGCCCCGCCATGCCCTATGAAAGCGGAAAAATAAAGGGATCATAAAATACTTTTATTAACCCTTTATTTTTCAGCTTTCACCAGCAGGGCGACGCTCCACCGCAATAGTGGTGGGGGCCGCCCCGCAGATCTTGAGATCTTGTGTGGTCATTTATGCAGGCTACACTCCTGCGTGGCCAATTACTTAGTGATTTTGCAGCAAAGAACATTTTTACATTTTAATTGAGAGATCACATTTTGATCGCTAATAATCTGAAGCAAAAGCTCACCATTAAGTCATAATCTAAAAGCAGCAAAACTTTACAAGAGAGTAAATCAGTGGAAGACCAAGGACTCTAGAAGATAGTCGAAATACTGAACGGGCAAATCACTTTTGGTACAGCTGCTCACAGGCATAACATAGGCAACTCCTGGACAGGGAGGGTGCATCGGGCGGGGGGGAATGCCCTTTGAGGGGGGCTCCATTCATCTTAAGGCCTATGAGTTTTTGTGAGAGATGAGTCTCAAGGGCCCTCACCACAGTCTGCAGAGTGGACCCACCATTTTGTGTTATGCAACTGCAGCTGCTAATTTACATTTTTTTTTATTATTAGTTAGGTTCATGTGTCATTTTTAGCATTGCAGAAAACTATTCCTGATAGTTCAGGTCCCTATACACAGCAACAATCCAAAAGGATTGAATGGCTCCACAGTATGGCACTGGTATAATCATACCTGGAGTAATGTTAACCTAGGTTATAGGGGTACATGTAATAAAGTTAAAATAGGTTACAGCCCTACCTGCAGTAATGTTAACATTAGTGATCGGCGTAACTCACATAATTCTATGTAGTGTAATCACACGAAAGTGCCCAAACATCCAGCTGGATCACATTAAATTAGGTGAGAAGAGTAAATCTACACTTAGCGCTACTGTCTTAGCACAAATATTCCCCTCACGTGCACAATGGGTGCAAGGATGCATTTTGCGCTAAGACATAGTGCCAAATACAAGGGACCATGAATAATGAGCACAAGCAACCGCTACCTAAATGTGCACTTGTTGTTGGATTTTCCTTCAGTTTTACACCCAGTATTTAGCTCTATTTTCCGAAAAATACATCCTCACCTTCAAAATGGTTGTGGAGATGCATATTGCACTAAGAAATAGCTATAAATCAAAAAGAACATAAATAGCAATTGGACAATCGAGCTCACTAAATGTGCGCTGACAGTAGGACATTTCCCCTAAATTATTCTCAACTATGTGAATGGGCTTCATTGCATCATTATCTGTAATTCCACTCCAAAGATTAATAGACAGAATTATTGAAATTACTCCAGTTGCTCCAGTGTGACTGAAATTCACCATGGCCTAGTTAACATAGTGTACCTTTAGCAATGTTAATATAAATTACAAGATTATGTATAGTAATGTTCATAAAGAGTACAAATGTAGTACATGTAATAATGATAAAATAGGGCACAGTCCTCCCTGCAGTAATCTTAACCTAGGGTCCTGACACCTGTAGTATTGATACTTTAAGGTACAGATGTATGTGTAGTAATGTTAAATTAGGGTACAGGCCTACCTACAGTACACCAACATAAACTAGAGATGTACCTGTAGTAATGTTAAAATAGAGTACTCCTGTACTTGCGGTAACATTATTAGTGGGTACAGTTATCCTTTAAGTAATACTATTAAATGTGCTCCTTACCGGTTGGAACCTTCTTCTATAGCAGAGTCCTAAGAAGCACACTTATTCATAGATTCATTCTTCCACTCTCTGCAGTTCCGACGACTGGGCGGGGTAAACCTAAACAGTGTTTCCTAACAAAAACAAGCAGGTCGCCTCTAACTCAAGTTCCAGCATTTAGCTAGAAGCAGCGGTGTCCCCGTTCCATAGCGGTGTGTGCATTATCACTTTGCTGTCAACATTGGAGCCATGGCCCTGGGCTACAGGAATAGAAGGGCTCCTCGGCGGTGCTTTAAAGCTGCTACACCCAATAGTGTGAAATGCCCCTCACCCCCGCAACTAATACGCACTTCAGCACAGGTCACGTAAGAACCTAACAACTAGAGCCTTTATTCGCCATGCAAGTAAGGGATTCTAAAATTCAATTCAAGACCTGTCAGCACTCAGGACATGAGCAGCGCCATCATGTTATGAATTGAACAATCCACACCCCCCCCCCCTCCACCATGCGCGCAGCCAACGTTTGAATTCCAAGCAGATCTAGCGGCCTGCAGAGCCGGAAGGCTAAACGCGAGTAGGGCTCCGATGCATCCTCTCTGTGAATGAGGCTCTCCTTTGTAAGCATATTCTCACACAGAACAGGTGCCGCTCTGCACGCGCCCAGCATCTCAACTGGGACCACTCTTGGCTTTTCTCCATCTGTCCATCTGATACAGCTCTAGACAGGCGAGCCGAAGGCCAGTTGTTTCCCTTGTACCCCCCATGCTTTCCTGCTCATAAATATGACGTGAGAAGTAAAGGGCGGGTTGTGATGTACAGAGAAGGCCACAGTTGACCTCAAGATCATTGCTTGGGCTAAGGTTCCTGGGCTCCTTCAAGTTCAACATGATGTCAAGATCTGTCCCCCACTTGACTCTTGCTGCCATTTGCCAAAGGGCATTTTGCAACGTTCGCCATCCTTGATGCAAAAATGAGATTTTTAAATTCAATGTTCTATTGCTTTAATCACGCTGTTGCTGATAAAAGTACAACCCTCTCATCGACCTCTGTTCATCAAATGCATATTGCTAGTGAAATTGACCTCACATGCTCCTTTATTGTTATCATGCCACAGGCAGTGACACGACACCAGTTTTGCACATTATGACAGCCAATTTTACTTTTTAAACAATCTACTAATCATTTGGGTAGTTTCCAAGGTTAGGTGGAGAACAGCTCCAGAAAGGAGCCCCCTGCGACACCAGCGACACACTAGCTTTGCTCACATCAAATGCCTACTTTTCTAGCAACGTTTTTAAGTATAGGATTAGCACAGTGCCATCCATGACATACATATATGTACATACATTACATATATACATTCATATAGCTATATTATTCACTATAATTTGTGGAATAATAATATATTCATCCATACACACACACACATAATATATATATATATACGCACACACACACACATTTGGGAGCACACTGTCTCACACTCCAGTATGCAGTTTGCCCCATTGCATTATGGTAAGTGCAGTACATATTGTAGTCTGTATTTTTTCACCTTAGTGTTTGCAGCTAGCGCTGTATATCTCTAGTCACGTGTTTCTGGGTTTAGCCCTTCGTCAGTACAGAGCAGCACGTTTTCGCTGGGGTTGCTGGAAATGCTGCCAAAGTGCTCTCATGTCTCAGTACCACTCACTGGCACAGAGGTGCATCAACCAAAGCTCGTCAGCTTGCTGGCTCAAGGGAGCCTTTTTAAACATGAAGCAGTTGGGAATACCCTGCCTCACACTCCAGCATGCAGTTTGCCCCATTGCACTATGATGAGTGCAGTACAAATTTGTGCTTATTTCATTTGTAGTCTGTAGATTTTCCCCTTAGTGGGAGGCTTTTTTTCTGGGGTTGCTAGAAATGCTTCCAAAGTCCTCTCAGAATTTCCAGCAACCCCAGAGAAAAGCGTGCTGCTCTCTATTGATGAAGGGGTGAGCCCAGAAACATGTGTCTAGAGATATACAGAACTAGCTGCACCCACTAAGGTAAACAACTACAGACTATAAATGAAGTAAGCATAAATTTGTACTGCATTAACCATAATGCAGCGGGACAAACTGCATGTTGTAATGTGAGGCAGAGCTCCCAACTGATATATATATATATATATATATATATATATATATATGCTGTTTGGAAAGTTGTGGGATGATTCGTCATGTGGAGGCTGAGAAAAAGGCATCCTAAAATGCCTTTTCCCAATGCAATTTTCCATAGGGATTTTAGACATGACCACACCCTGAACTACTGAATGAAATTACACCAAATGTTGCAGAAAGCTAGATCTTGGTCTAGAAAGACATCTTTTTCCAATTTGGTGTAAATCTGTTCAGTAGGTTTGGAGTTATTAAAGGAAATATATTTATGTATATCTCAAGATGCGGATCCTCTATGTTGTGATTGGTTGCCACCACTTCAACTAGGTGGTGGTGACAGCCATCTTGGGACTTGAGACTCAAACTCAAGTCGCAAGAAAAAAGCAAGAAAGAGCACAAGGGCCATGGTGGGAATATCCTGCCCCCCTAAGGTGGGGTCCCACATGGACTGGACCTGGGGCAAAAACGTTTTTTTTTTTTTAATTATTTATTTTGTCACAAATTCAAGGCGGATCTACTGCAAAATAAAAAAATAAAAAACAAGTGCAGTCTCCTGTGCTTATTTATTTGTAATGTCCTCTGGTGGGCCATGTCCAGGGAGGGAACAATATAGGTATTTTTTGGGAGGGGAGAATATGTTGCTCCCCCCCTCCCCAGGCTGATTTTTACCCTGGGGACCCAATCCCACTAGGCCGGACTGATTGTAAAAAGGGACAGGGGCCCCCCCTCCCTGGGATGATTTTGTTCCCGAGAAACCCATAACCCAGGCCCCGACATTTTAAAAAACATAGGAGGAGGCATGTGCCCCCCACTCACAGTCTGATTTCGGTCTCAGGGACCCCATCTCCCAGGACCCGGCTGAAATGAAAAAGGAAGAGTAGCACACCCTCCCCAGGCACTGGGGTCAGACAATAAATGCAATGGTGAGGGGGTGGGGGGTGATGCTGCCCACCTAGCCATGCTGATCTCGGCCCCGGGAGGATCCCATTCCCTGGGGCCAGGCTGCATCTACAAAGGGGAGGGGGACGCACAGCCTTCCTTTCTGAGCCATCAATGGTCCCGGGGGCCCAATCTCCTAGGGCTGGTTCATGCTATGTCCCTGGGGGTGCCCACCCCCGGGACACCGCGGTTTCTTTGCCCGCAGTAGAGTGGGCATGGAAACCTGTGTTTGTTCTTGCTTGGCAGGAGGAATTTCAAAATTCCAGCCAAACAGGAGCAAATCTTAAGTTTACTCCCAGCGGGCAGGTGCATAAAAAATGCTCCTGCCTGTGAGAGTGGACTTTACATCTGTTTACCTGTCCACAGTGAAGCAGGCAGGGAAACAGATGAAAAGATTGCTCCCACCTACAGGGACCAACATTTTTAGCTACTCCCTGTGGGCGGGAGCAATGCTGGCTCCAACTGGAGGTGGGGACCCGGCTGGGGCTGCGGGGTCCTTGAGCCCCCTCCCAACACGAACCATAGTGTGGTGGGTGCCATGAGTGGGTACCAGGGTACACACCCTTAGGTGGCCAGGGCCCTTGGGGATGGGATCCCCGGGGTCAAAATCAGCCTGGGGATAGGTACCATACGGATATCCTTGCATTTGGATAGTGGGTGGCCCCCAGGGGATGAAGTCCCAAGGGCTGAAATTGGCAACAGGGAAGGGGTGTGCATGCCCCCTGCCCTCTTTGAAATATGGCCCGGCCCCGGGACATAGTGGCCCCTCGGGCCAAAATCGGCCCAAGGAAGGGACTTTGTGCACATTCTGCCATAAATATAGTGGTGGGCCCCAGAGGATAGGGTCCCTGGGGCCAAAATCTGCCTGGGGAGGGGCTCCTTGCTTCCCATTAAATATACTGCTGGGCCCTTGGTTCCCAGAGGACAAAATCAGCCTGAAGGGGATGGGGGGCGCATGCCCCCTCCACTGAAATATGTTGGGTGTCCCAGAGAAAATGATCCCTAGGGCCAAAAGTGACTGGGGGAGTAGGGCCCTGTGTCCCCTGCCCCTAAAAAATGCCCCAGGGTATGGGTTCCTTGGGGTCAAAAGCAGACCGGGGAGGGGGCCCGGCAGTCCACAGCCAGGCCCTGTGGCCAACTCCCCACAGCACATGACCTAAAGCCATCCACGCAATGGCTGGATTAACGTATGATAGTTAAAAATTCACTAACAAAAGCAAAGGTTACAGGGACATTATAGTTGGGAAATAGAATTTAGACAACACTTAGAAAATCACTAAAAAAAAATTAAAAAAAATTGTAGGGATGTTATAGTTTGCTTCAGATTTTCCCCACACAAAACCATAGAAATTCAAAAGTTCTAGTTCTAGTTATCTCAAGTATTCCCTAAAGTAACTATAACTTGCGCCCTCTTTGTGCACTGCTAATTACCTCACATATTACATCACTCACGACGTCCTCTATGACATCATTGATAATATCACCTCAACAAATACTGTAAAATTATTGATGAGAAAACTGTGTATTTGGGCCCATAATTTGTAGTTACCTTAGGGCATGAGTTATAGTTACTTGAGATAACTGTATCTGCTGAATTTCTATGGTTTTGTGTTATTAAAAAACATGGTGGTCTCCCACCTTTCATACTGCCAATACCGGGGTGGGCCAGGGCCCAGGTAGACGGCAAATTTATATTTTGGGGGGAGTGGGGTGATTATTTATGCAGCCCTGCTCCTCCAAGCCTAGGAGAGGCCCTGGGGCCCCATCCCCAGGGCCAGCCGTTTTTATTATTGGGGTGTGCTGCTACCTCCCCAGTCCTCATAGAAGCCCCAGAAACCCCATAACCCAGGGCCAATTTACATAATAGAGTGGAGAAGGACACATCACTCCTCTTCCTTAGGCCTCAAAGAGGCCCTGGAGGACACCATCCCCAAGGGGTAAATTTTTATAAGACGGGGAGAGGAGATGTGGATTACCTCTGTAGGCATTGGAGTGCCCTCCACACCCATCCCCCCTCCCCCCGTCCTTCTTGACCGAACAATGGCCCCTGGTTGCCCACCTCAGGGACAAAATAGTTTCCAGGCCAGTCCCCCGGGACCAGTTAATTTATTTATTTTTCGTTTAGGAGGGGACATCCGTGGGCCCCTCCCCCCCCCCCTCTTCAAATTTCGGCTTATGGGATCCCATCCACCAAAGCACGATCGCAGGAACTTGATTATACAAGCTAATTTATCAGACTGGTACACAATATTCTACTAAGGTGGAGACAAATACGTGGAACTTCGATTAGACGAAATCGGAGAAAACATGTAATTAGTGTGACAAAAAGCGTGATGTCGGGTTTAAAGGGAGACATCAGTGCTTTAAATAGACTGGTACTGTCCGGTACTGATCACCGGCACTTTTTTTTTTTTTTTAGAGGGAGAGTACCTGCACTTCTCAAGAAAAACGTAATAGTTTTAATTGGCGAGTACCGACACGATTTGTCCATTTCAGGCACTGGAAGACATCCATATTTTATCTACATGGAATCAAATGGAATAAGTGAAACATAATGTACGTTGCCATTTGGGCCACATGCCTGCCATTCTTTGCCACTCTAATGATGCGGAAATAGAAAAGAGACACACAATCTCCCTCTACTTGGGCTGTATCTGGTTGGTTTAAATCACAGACCGCGGTATAATTGGCACCCTGCTGTAGAAGGAAATGCCTCGGGGTCTGGCAGAGGATGTCTGAACCCGACCTGCCTGACACAGCGTGATGCAGCTTATAGCAGCAGATATTAAAAACGCACACCTACACACTCAGACGCAGCAATCTATGAGAATCGCAGTTGCGTTGAGAATGGCAAATAAAGCAGGCTGTTGGTTGACAGATTAAGCTTCTGTGTACCCCACTGTTTGCCTCGCAAGGGTGAGGATGCCGTTTGCGCTAGTGTCGAAAACCCACAAAGATGCTACTGTGGGAGCGCGGCAAACCCGCGGGCCGGTAACTGCTCCGTAAGCAGCGTTGAGAAATGATCCCCTGTGCGCCATTTTTCCTCCCTGTGCCTCGCCTGTTATGACTGCATTTCTGTTAATTGGCCGCAAGGCCTGGTTCCCTGTCAGCTGCATGGAGGACTCGCGCGGGAAGAGGCGCACACTCTGTCATCCCCGGTCCTCTTGTGAATACAAATGCTCGCTCTTAAATGTCTTCCGTCTGTACGACGGAGGTCTTCGGTTGACCTAGATTGGTTAAATCTGCCGCATTTCCAGACCTCTGGGAAAAGCAACTGAGGGCTAATGTGCACTGGTACGCGCGCTGCAAACACTTCCCCCGCCCATTGTCATGCAAATTCCAACGAGAGTGCCCTCGCGGATAGACAGGCGAACAAGAGCGAAATTGCCGGGGCTCTGCTTTTCAAGCTCTCTGATGCAATGCACTTGTATTAAACAGCTGTAAACATCTAATCGCTTCAAATAGAGCTGAGAAATCCAAATGCAGGTTTTTGTACCTTACAATCACCGCTCTCTCCTCATGGCGGGGGAGGGAGGTAGGAGAAGGTGAAGCTGTGCTCGAGACAACAAGGGTACCTTTTGTAAATTAGCTTGTTTTGTGCCAGTGAACAGCCTTGCTTCTTTATTTATTGAGTGGAAAAGGAGACACTTTCTCAGCGCAGCAGCACTAACGTATGATAGGCACTCTTTCTAGGCACTAAGGTTAGAAGAGGTGCGTTTCAGTTTCCTGGGGAGGTCGGGTGGTTTGCGTCAGAATGGTGTGCCGAAAGGCTCTTTTCTTACCCGAAGCGGATTTCCTTGGTACGTATGATGAGCTTAAGCTGCAGCGCGCTTCACTGATCTGGGATCCAAAAAGGCTTGTTGAGGAGAAGGTGATCTGCAAACGGAGTAAGATCCATAGATGTTGGCCTTGAGTGGAAAGTGGGAAGGATGCAGGTGGGATACAAAGGAGGAGGGGGGGATGAGAAGTAAGCGGGGAACCAGCGTCCAGGGGAGTGGAAGGAGTATGTAAGGAAAGGGCACCTATGGAGATTCTCAGTGGTCTCCCCTTGAGCAACAGGTTGTGACGCAGCACAGAATTGATGATGCAAGCCACATTTAATTTGCAGTGTTGCTCTAGGATCTGCATCAATTTTACCGAGAATCTGGTTAGATGGGTTTTCAGGATGTGCAGTGGACGAGTGGAAACATAACATTCTATAGTATTTACTGCTGAAAGCTTTGGAGGGATTCCAGTGAATAAATGTGTGTAACAGACAAAGAGTCTTGAAAGCAACATTGGCATACCTTGAAAACCAATAATTTGCCTTCAGAGTGGCCTTTAGAGAACTCTGATTGCAGACTTCCCTACGACTGCGGGGCCTCCGCCACAAGTGAAGAGGCCCTTGGTGAATCAGGCCCAGAGTGGCCAAACATTAGCCAATGTCAAGCACTGCAACTGGTTAAACATCCCGAATGGAGCAACCCTCTCTGGATCTTACTCCTGTCCCAGTCCCATTTGCAGATCATCTTCTCCTCCACAACCCTTTTTGGATCCCAGATCAATGGGGCACGAGGTAGCTTCAGTTCATCATACATACCAAGTAAATCTGTTTCGGGCAAAAAAAAAATACCCTTTCAGCACTACATTCTGACGCAAACCACCTAACTTCACAAGGAAACTGAATACGCAACTCTTCTAACCTTAGTGCCTAGAAAGAGCCTAGAGGTGAAAATGTTTCTGTTGCTTTGCTATATGTCTCCTTTTCAACTCAACTAATAAAGAAGCAAGGCTGTTCCCTGGCACAAAACAAGCTCATTTACAAAAGATACCCTTGTTGTCTGGAGCACAGTTTCACTCTCCACCCACCCCCAGGCAGCAGAGAGCTGTGATTGTAAGGCACAGAACACTGCATTTGGATTTCTCAGCTCCATTTGAAGCGATTAGACATTTACAGTTGTTAAATGCAAGTGCATTGCATCAGAGAGCTTGAAAAGCAGACTTCCAGCAATTTCGCTCTTGTTCGCCTGTCTATCCGCGAGGGCACTCACGCTTGAATTTGCATGATAATGGGCGGGGAAGTGTTTGCAGCATTCGTGCCAGTGCACATTAGCCCTCAGTTGTTTTTCAGAGTTCCCACTGAGGAGATTCTGCCCAGAGTGTGGAGACTTCCCCAGGACTGTAGGGCCTCCACTACAAGCACAGAGGCCCTTTGTGAATAAGTCCTCAGTTGGGTTTTCTGCTATTTAAGGGTATTTGAGTTACATATTTCTAGCCTACACTGTTCTCACATAGCTCATAGGTATGCAAGTAAATCATGATTCCATTTCTTTAGAGGAAGGAATACAATTATGGTCAGCGCAAACACTGTTCGGCAAAAGGTCTCCTTTTGTGACTAACTCTCTCATCTCTTATACTTGTGGTTAACAAATCCTCCCTCAGGCATTTTTCCTCCTCTGTACTGCTGTGAAATGTAATCTAATTACAAATGGTGTGCAGTGTTTGTACAACGAACACTAGAATCACACATGCTTTTTCAGCATAATGTTATGTTATTAATATTATAGATCAGTGGTTCCCTACCTTCTGACTTCTGTGAACCCCCACTTTATTATTACTGGAACCTGGGGACCCCTACTGAATCCTTATTGGAATACAGGGACTCCCCAGTGAGCCATTAATGAAAGCTGGGGATCTAATATGTTAATAGTATTCAATTTTATAAGCAGTCGCGGACCCCCTGAGGAGGCTTTGCAGACCCCCGGTGGTCCCCGGACCATAGGTTGGGAACTTCTTCTCTGAAAAGGCATAATGCAAACTACTTGATGCCAAAGAGCCACATTTTAGAGATTTCCTGAACTGAAGTAGAGGGAGGATTTTCCACGGATGAACAGGAAACTCATTCTGCAGTTTGGCAGGACAAATGGAGATAGCCTTGCCTCCTTTACGACATAACCAACAACCTTGTGAATAATTTCCATGTGGCTTCATTGTAAGGCAATATAACACCAGTAATTTTCCTAGAACGTGGTATAAATCCAGACTGCCTGTCCTTACCCATAAGTATTTTCTATTGCAGCATCCTGCCTATGTCACAAACGTATGTAAAACAGACCATCGTAGGCCTTGCTACCAAATGGTCCAGATGGGGATGAGATCATTATTACAGCTGGCGAAATGCCATACCCTATCATTTGGAATTCACCTGGTCCAATAAGTACCTGCAATTACAAGTTTTGCCATTCAAAATGGAGTAGAACAGTTGTTGGTAAATTCCACACCAAAATATTCCTAGTATTTGCATATCATTTTCTCCTGGTATATATGGACAACTCGGTCTTGTAGATTTGTACTTGCATAAAATTGTAGGCATCCTGTTTTTAGCAAACCCGGTAATCATCGAAAGTGGTACACTTGACACAACTTATATCCTTATGCAAACAGGGGTTTTCAGAGGGCCCAGAATTATTCGGGTAGTTGTAACCAATATGTGTTTGCCACTTACAGCAACAAAACGTATAAAAACGTTTTGCTCCGTTAATGCAACATGTAAGCATTGACGGGAGACCTGTTCTATGAAACTCTGCTTCCGGAACCTGCAAAGCTAATTTCTTGCCTGCATCTTCCCAAGGAGCATGTGAGTAACTGAGCGATGTAGCTTGAGAAGTATTTTCCTAATTAATTGTTCACACAAGTACTGCAATCCTGCTGCTACGAAAAACAAACACTTTAGAAACGGGATCCGCCTCCAAGCAAGTGGAGGGATTTAAGTAGTCTTAACAAACAAAACATGTGTCGGGGGCTTTTGGCACCTCTGCGCATGTTCTCTCAGCTGTCACGTCTCATCCCCAGAAGGGGAACTCACACATTAGGGTAGGAGGACTGTGATGGAAGGGCACAGCTGAGGGAGGCGACCACCCAGATCCGGTGACTGAAGAGAAGGACCAAAGGGCAGAGGTCAAGGCGGGTGCCCAGGGGGGGGTGGGGGCTGGAGGTGCCACGTTCGGCCCAGCAGCTGCCAAAGCCAAGCAGGCAGCACATTTCATATGAAAGTTCCTGAAATAGAAGTCACGCTACACCGTAGAGTGATTTGTGGCAACAACAGGTCCACAGGAGGGGTAAGCCGTCATCATATTCCTTCATGAAGTGTGCAACCAACAAATGAACCGAATCGTTCAGAAAAAATAATTGCGTTGACATATTAGCCTGACTCTTTCTGCTCGCCCTTTGCAATATGCCAACGTCTTTCTTAAAGGAACAGACACCATGTAGAACTAGCACTTTGGCACGAAGTGTAGATGCCACTGAAATAAGGTATACCATATAAAAAGAGCACTTGGGCCATTCATCTTGGGTGTCCCAGATGTGCACGGGTACCTCGGATGGAGCATCTCCTGAGCGTCAGATGTTCACTAACTAGCCTGTAGGAGGAGTCAAGCACCACTTTAGGTAACAAAGCACATTGCTCAGGGCTGGCCACATTGCATCACTTTGAGGGCAACAATATCAGTACAATGATTTCGATAACAAAGAAATCTATTACTTGAGCGCCTGAAGACAGTTCATTGTACAGCTTGTTCTATGTGATTTGGTCTCATTAATACAGTTGTGGAAACAACATGAACAATCGTAACTTTTTTTTTTAATACTAGTCTGCCCGTGGACACCTTATTGTAAATTACTGTTTTCATTTGTTTAATAACCTTTATGTATATGGCAGTTTGAGGTGTGCGGCCTGCTGCCTCAACCACAAATGGAAGCCCAGAACACAATACCACAATAATTCCATAAATACTAGCTCTCAATAGCTGGCAGAGTGGCGCTGTACTTGTTTTCTGTCCTGCAAAAGAGTAAGAATTAGATCATTGTTTATTTAATACATGGCTGCTTTATTTTTGCAGCCTAATTACCTATTGCCTATTACTGTGGCAATATTATTTGCAATCAACTGCACTAAATATATTACGATTTAAAACTAGAGCTCTTGGGATTATTGTATAGTGTTTAATTTTTCTTCTGTATGAATCAATATATTGCTTCATCTTATTAGCATTTATCCATATTCAATTTGTATTTAGTGAAGCACTGAAGTTGGGAGTAGTATATTTCCACATTTATCGCTCTGATGTAAACATGATTAAGGATTTTAGTGCACTACGTAGCCTTACACAATAAAACAGTACAATCACCTCAAAACGCTGAAGTTGTAGTACTGGCATATGGGCACAACTGCAGCTATTTTAGCTTCACTGAGAACTATTTTCTTTTTATTTACAACTCCTAAGTACATTGATCTTGCTGAAATATGTTAATTCAATCAGAATAGTTATCTTTAATACATGATTAAAATGCTAATATAAAGATAATTTGGTCAAAACGTTTGCTAATTCTTGGCCAAATTAATCTTTTTCACCAAACATCTTTCATTTTTCTACATTATTCTAAAGATCACTGAAGAGGACTTTTTACTTACAGACTTATTTTATTCTGCATTAATGTACTCAAATATGTGTAGGGTGAATGTGCATAACTCGAATGCTTATAGTGTGTTGCTGTATTGTTTAGTACTAACAATTTTATTGTCCCAGCACGCTCAGTCACATCTCAGCTGGACCCACAAACCAAACTGTACCATAAACATCATCTCCTGTTTAAGATGCTTCTTCTGCGAGAAAATACTTCTGTTAAACAATACCAAAATGTTTGCTTCATTTGAAAAAAATCTGTGTCCATGTTGCTCAGGGAAGATTACTACCTAGCTGCAAGGATACTGGGACACGTTATATGGGATGGGACTGATGTGCACTGAGCCATTCACGGAAACAATTTTGTCATTAAGATAAAGGGGCAGCAATGTAATTTGCAACAAATTATCTGTAAAATATGGGAATTTTCTTGAGGCAGTTAAATGATAGGTAAACTGCCTCAAGAAAATTCATCTTTTTGAATTTTTGGATTGTTGGAGAATGAAGGCAAATCTGGCTACCAAAAGTAGAGCATCCAAAACTTTTGGAGCCAGAAACTGGTATGTCCCATGCCAAGCGGAAAGATTAACAGGTACTGCGATGAGAATCCATGAGTGTATGGAGTCACTTCATGTTGATTTGAAGCACTGATGAAATAATTATGTCCTCTAAAAGGGCCCCACTGGAAAGTCTAGGTATGAATGGTGCCCAAATGGTCTTTTTGACACCTTCATTGAAGTGGCACTGACCTACTGCTCCATGTCTCCCACATGCAAAAAAAATGTTATGGAAGCAGAGGCTCATCGTTGCTGAAGCTCGAGGCACTTGTATGTTGGCCATGAACTTGACCGTCAGCTATCTTCTGCATGTTTCAGTAACAAAGGAAGTAAGGATACGCCTTTGAGTAATAAAACCACAACAACAGAAATGAAAAAGGTCACATTTGAACACAACTATGACCTGGGTAACTGCTTTAAATGGGGGAGGTGCAATAAGGCCACACCCAGCCTTGCGGCAGACTGTGAAACCTGGTCAGGGTTTGGTGTGAAAAGGACAGGTTGCGTTGGGGCTTCTGACACAACTAGAGGGAACTACTTTGCATTCAGTAAGCAGAGATCCTTCGACACAACCTCCTTCCCCAGTGGGAGATGGTGGAGCAAGAGGAAAGTGTTGTATCACAAGAATGACAATGCTGCTAATGCACCAGGGACCTCTGGCCTGCAGGCCGGATTTCAGACAACAGCATGGCTGCCGACGGAAGATCTTTCACACTGCAGCCATCTTTCTCTTTGTAAAAGAGCTTCGTCTGTGGAAGAGAGCGCCAAAGCCTCAAGAGTCAGATTTTCTACACGGGCAGGCTTGTTTAGGCAATGTTCATGGTCTCTTGTTGCAGTTCGTTTTGAAGGAGCCAAATCTGGATAAAAGCTTATTTTCCGACTATAATCTTTCAGTACATTTTATTCACATCAGTGGGTGTATCCTTTATGTCCTTCATGTTATTCTTTCCATCGGGGTCGGACTGGCCAAAAGGTCATCAGGCAGTGCCCTCTGGGCTGTTCTGACAGGTCAGTGCGTGGACCTTTTTTTGGATGTTTGTTGTCTGCTGGGCCGGTCTTTACTCATATGGCGTGTCTTTACAAGTTCAAAACTGCCTCAATTTGCAAATATGGGCCACTTTCTTTTACATTTTCATTCAATAAAGGGTGTCCCATTTATTTTGGAGTCTAGGATTATTGGCTGTCCCAGTCCAACCACCTTAATTAGATTGACTCCAATTCTCCTACTTTTAACTGGCTTGCAAACCCTTCCTATTGGGTTTGGCAGCTCCGTCTGCATGGTGAGACCAGCTATCCATAACAAGGCCCCTTTGTAGCAAGCCCTTTCGAGTTCACGTGGTCCAGTTAATATGGTAATCGAGTTAGCCCTTACAATTCAGAAGCAGATAAGGGTACCTTCATCAGAACCACTTCAATGACAGTGAGTAGAGGTCACAATTATGGTATTAGGTCTGGGTTTCCTTTCCATGAAGTGCCTCGAGCTGCTTCCGCATCACCCCTTAACCTGGTAGGTGAATCAAACGGGAGATTAAAACTCTGATCAACTGCATGACAATACAGGAAACCAAGCAACAGAGGCACCCAAGCCTCTACATATTGTTAATTTAAGCTGACATGATGCAGAAGGATGAGAGGCTAACTCAGACCTAGTGGGCGTTGAATCTGTGACATCCTAGCTCTTTGATCAATCCTGTTTATCTCGTGCAACACTAAAGGCCTGATTTAGATCTCGGCAGAGGGGTTACTCTGTCACAATGGCGACAGATATCCCGTCTGCCGAAATCTAAATTCCATAGAAAACATTGGTATTTAGATTTCAGCGGACGGGATATCCGTCATCGTTGCGACGGAGTAACCCCTCCGCTGAGATCTATATTCGGCCCTAAGATTGACTCACAAGAGCAGACAAAAACATACAGACAAGCAATCAGTTTTCCCATAATCCTCTCTGTGATCTAGGGAGTGGAGGACACAAAACAAGCAAATTAAAAGAATTTTCACTGTTTGTGGGTATGCCCTCTCTGATAACATTTTTTGTGCGTTGAAAGGCTCATAATTAAGATTCAAACCACTCATTGCACAGTTATTAATTCATTAACAAAAGAAAGGGCAATACATACAACCACAGGCGCTGGGCCCTGGGCTAAGTGAAACCAGGATAAACTGGCTTTACAATGACGCCTGAATTTTAGGTATGGTAGGACCACTTGCTATCACGGACACGGACATCAGAATTTGTAATCCCCCATGTAGCCACATCTCTCTGGGCCACATTCTCAATTTTTAACTATTTTTGAGATAGCTATAACACAGCAACTGGATGAACTCAGATTTCTGAGAACTGTTAGCACTCGTCTTGATTTCTGCAGTAATATCAAGACTCTTGCTCTTTTATGGGCAGCACTTGAACCTGTGCTTGCCTTGAGTGGCACCCTGGTGGCTGTAATGAATGTAGTGTGATTGATTTTAGTGTGGGGATTGAGAGTCCCTTGAAAAGTCCTCTTCATTGTGATCACCATTTCCAGCTCCGGCAAAACACTTTTAAGAATCGTCTTTCCTTTCTTAAGCCAGTGTGGTTTCGGAGTATCCTTGAAGGCGGAGATGGTCGCCTTCACTCAAGTTGTTTAGCGGTATGCCTTCTCCTTCTCGGGTGGATTCTTTACAGAGGGGCTTCTAACCAGAGCTCTGTTGATGCCAATGACCTCTGTTCCTGCAGGGAAGTATGGCACCATGGGGCAGGGTGTCTGTCATTCATCCCCACACCCCTGGCTGGCCTGTTGCTGAAACTGAAACACTCAGATGTTAATTTTAGAGTTGGCTTCAGTTCCTTCAAACAGGCATCCGTCTACGAAATGATGAAATAAGGCCAGGAAATGCGTACAGCGTATTAATAAGATACTTCATGAGGTAGGTTAGGGAAATGGCCTCGAAGTGTGCAGGGCACAATAACGGAGAAAAGACTAACTATGCAGCTTTGTTACGCATTTGGTGAAATTATGCTATTTGAGATGGAGCCGTAGAGCACCTTCTGAATTATACATTGTACCTCCTTTTGAGCAATATATTTGTGCACGAGTCTGTGCTTGTTTGCAGAACCATGTCTTGGCTCCATCTCCTTCACATTAGCACATTTTATGTTATCCACTATAAATTTCTTGAACAATACCTTGAAGGACATAAAGCTTCATTCATACGTAGAAAAATGAGGCAGGTCTATCAGATTACAACATCACTGCTTATCTTGCTTTCTCTAAAAATCCTCACAAAGTGCCATTCTATAATCAATTACACTTTATGGAATGCTTAAAAAGTACCTTGTCAGAAAATCGTCAACACCCATCAAGAGAAACTAGGGACAAGTACATCTCTACCACTCTTCTAAAGGAACTAGACCTCAACCCCCACCCCAGAAAACAGCTATGTTTAAGCTCAATTTGAAACCCAGCTTTGTTCGCAAGTCCATAAAACCAGTCAAATTTGACACTTGCACCGCAGTTTGGCCACAAGATAACACTGCCAAAGCCAACTCTTACTTGACGTTCATGGCTACCACCGGTGTCTCTAACAAAGTGTTAGGACCAAGGTGAAGCTGTTGGTGCCTCGTGAAACTAATAAAGATCTATCTTTATACTGTTAGCGGCCAGTGTATGCAAGCCCAAAGCATAGCCTGCTACCAGGGAACTGACTAAGGTTGCTTTGCATGTTCAGGTCAACTATTTGTCTGAAGGTGAGATTCTCACTAGAGGATCAGATCTATGCAGGCAGCCATCTTTTGTGCATGCCAGAAGCTGAAGATTTACCACTTGCTTTCACAACGCTGTTCAGAGGAACTTTCAAGCTAAGAAAGAGTTTATAAATTGCTGCACCTTTAAAGGAGATTTCAACAAAACACACACCCACCTTCCCCACTCATGTGACTAATTGTTTCCTTTTCTCGGGACCCAGAAAGAGGATTACGCACCAGCACGGCTGGTAATGCCTATAAGCTCCCAGTCCCTATGACTCTGATGATCAATCAATCAGGGTTTATTGAGCGGGGCTACTCACTCGTAAGGGTCTGAAGGCGCTGGGGGGGGGGGGGGAAATCGGAGGGTCGTGTAGCGTCCATCATTGAGGTGGTTTTTCAAAGACCCATGTCTTCAGCTCCTCTGTGAAGATGAGGAGGGGGTAGTCTGTCTGAGGTGGAGTGGGAAGGTGTTCCAGGCTGGGGCTGCGATGTGGCAGAAGGAACGACCCCCTGTTCTTGTTTTCCTGATGCAGGGTACTTCGGTGAGAGAGAGCTGGGCTGATCGAAGGGTCCTTCTTGTTGGTACCGGCGTAGAGCGCGTTGCCGTAGTCCAGCCTGCTGGTGATGAGAGCGTGTGTGACGGCCCTTCTCTGTTCGAGGGGGATCCATTTGAAGGTCTTGCGTAGGAGGTGGAGGGTGTGGAAGCAGGTGGACATGACTGAGCTGTTATGGAATCCAGGATGATCCTGAGGTTTTGGCCTTGGTTCGTGGGGGTGGGTGGCTACCATGAGTCGTTCCACGCATCGAGTTTAGGGACCATGATGAATACTTCTGGCTTTTTCGCATTGAGTTGAAGGCAGCTGTTTTTCATCCAGTTGGCGACTGCTCCCGTGCTTTCACAGAAGTTCTGTCTGGCTGCGTTGGGTTCATTGGATAGGGAGAGGATGAGTTGAGTGTTGTCAGCGTAGGAGATCCGTAGCTCCTGGCGATGGCACCCAGCGGGACCATGTAGACTAACAGAATAGGGCTGAGGGAGGATCCCTGGGTAACTCCACAGGTGGTAGGTGTGGGGTCCAAGAGGAAGGGGGTGAGTCTCACTCGTTGGGTTCTGCCGGAGAGGAAAGATTTGATCCAGTCGAGGGCCTTGTCTCTGATACCGGCTTCGTGAAGTCTGCATATCAGGGTGTGGTGGAAGACTGTGTCGAAGGCTGTGGATAGGTCTAGCAGGATGCGTGCCGCCATTTGCCCACTGTCCAGTAGGGAGCTGATGTCGTTCGGAGCTAAGAATTTTTCTTAATCCGGACTAGGAGGCAACGAGGATGTTTTGGTCTTCGAAGAAAGTGGCGAGTTGGCTAATGATGGCTTTCTCAATGACTTTCACTGGAAAAGGGAGCAGGGAGATGATCCAGATAAAGAAGTACTCCAGACGCTGTCAAGGGCAGGACTGACAACAGAGTGCCCTTCATTTGCACCTTTTTCTGCCCAACACGTCCTACCACAGATCTCTAAAAATACACACACACATACATACACACAGGTACCAGTGAGGGCGGTGTGGGCCTTTGTAAAATTGGCTGTCAGTAAAACAGAAATGTAACTGTGATGGTCCACATAGGCAAATGTGCCTGATACTTTAAACCTCATAGGTTTTATACTTAGCATCCTGCTTTATAGCCTCTCCCATCCAGCACTTTATGCACCTGATTTCAGAAAAGAGAGACACAGACAACTTTCTCTCACTCTTTCTTTCGAAGATAGGATCATTTCAACTTTTGAAAAAAAGCCACCTCCAACCTGACAACGACTGATAAATACCTAGTAAGCAACTTTAAGTTAATGGCTGAAGGTACTTTACAATAATATCTGCAAGAGCAATGTTGAACTCTGAAGTGTTTCAGTTGCAGCCTTCCTTTGAGCAATGTAGAAATCCAAGACTCACATTGTCTCCAGGATACGTTTTGCGATGATCCAAGCCCATGCTTGAGCTCTTGGCTAGCATAATGAATTGTGGCCTCAATGTAAAAGAGTTAAAAGAACGTATGTGCAAAATAAATGCTGATTTTGGCTTGGCCACTAAACAAACCTACTTAAGAAAATGTTGAGCCAACTAAGTTGTTTCTGGTAGGGCGAGTGTATTCAATAGTTAAGTTTGTTTTATATTTTGGCAGACAATGAGGGTCCTCTTTTGCAATCTCGCCTTCTTCATTCCAGCTGTGCAGAACAGGTGCAAGGATTTTTGCCACCCTGTGCAGAGTGGCATTTTGCTACCCTTCACTTCCTCAGCACTCTTCGTGTCGCCGGTGCTCCAGTGGCTGCCAAGACTTGCCTGCTGTTTGAAGGAACAGAAAGCCCCATGCTTAGATTATGCGCTTGTTGCTTGCTTCTTGCATCCTTGTTTTATTCAGCTGCTGAAATTTAAGATTTGTGATTTCCAGGTAAATGTTTGAATTCTACAAATGACAGAATAGTAAGGTTCATTTTATCTAGAAAATATAAGGATTTGAAGGTCTCAATATGAATTTCTCATGAGTGATGACAAGATTCATAGAAACACAATGGAACCTGTCGTGTTTCCCCTACAGCTTCAGCTGCTTAAAATATCTCCAAGGCTATGAGCAACAATGAAGAATTTAAGGGGATCTGAATCGAGAATAACCTTATTCCTTAGGGGATTCTCAGGTTTCAACCCAGAAACCTCTTTCATTGCAAACCTCTAGTATCATTAATTTGCGGGGTGTGGAATTAACATACCCGCATCTGGGGACCTGGTAATGAGGCCATAACTGGCAATTGTTTGGACTGAGCAATCCCTCACAGAGAAATTTATTATTGATTAATCACTCCACAAAAATTCTAACCTGTATTTCAAAATATTCAAAGCAAATTTGGAGGCCTTTGTTCAACAGCAGAAAGAAGTGACTGTAGCTATGGCAGTGTAAGATAACTGTAAAGTTGCGTCACGAGAGAGGTCTTGTCGCGATGACCGGTCACGATAGACGTCCCTTCTGGACAGTTTCTCGCTCTGTGGGCGGACACTGAGGTCATTAAGCAAAGCACTCTTTTATGCGGCTCTGGACAGAGAGGTAGTATTTAGAGCAAAGGCTGTCTGAATGGAGGCATTCAGGGAGCTATTATGTGGCCGTCTTGGGTTGATAATAAGGCTATTTTTCCACCCACTGCTTGGCAAGGCTGCAAAGATCCTAGCCTGGTGTGGGAGGCAGTGTGAGGCCTCGGTGAGGAAGATTAATGATGAACAACGCACAAAGCCAGTTCATATAAAATATTAGCAGATTGACAGTGAGTTTTTATTGTCTGAGAGATTACAGGCGCGGCATCTCCCTCTGCCAGAGAACATCCAGTCAGCTGGCCGCGCGCTTATCAAGGAAACGCGGAAATATTGAGGGCGTCGGACAACCAATTCATTTCAGTCAAACATGGGTAGGGCGCACCCGCTGCAGCAGCCCAGGGCGGCTGACGGATTGCATCACCTAGGTGAATTTACGAACTGTGAAAACACGTGTAGTCCAATCAACGCAAACAATCTCATCTGCTTTACATCGTTGGTGAAAAAGTACAATTTCAGCAAGGTAATTACCAGAGACAAGAGGTATAGGCCGCAGGGACGGGCATCATAAGCTGTTTAACTAGTTTTTAAAGGTGCTTTTTAGTGTTAATTGTACTAAGAGCGAACAGCCTGATTTCTACTGTCTACTGATTATTTTATGATGCTTCACCTGTCACTCGGGCAAGACAAACCACATGCCACTTAAAGGGATGCCAGTGCCAGAGAACTTTTTTCTAATTAAACAGCGGCAGTCTTCACTGGTCGTTTTATTGTTGTTTGTTGCTTTTTCAATCACGTGATTTTGCTTGATTTTGTTTCTGTTGAGCCGCTCTCTACCTTGCTGACCAGATTCACAATCAAGAAGTATCAGTGCCCTGAGTTTCCATCTCTGGTGCCCACGCTGCCCACCTCCCTTTAAACGCGGGCACTCCAAGGCCTCTGTTGCTTACTACATTTTTGATGTTTTGTATACAGCCAGCACATCCTAAATGTCGACCTTCAGGGCTGGCTTTAGCTGGCTTTAGCGCTGGTGGCGCCCTGTGCGCCAACACCCCCCCGACCTTCTCCTCAGATTCCCTCAGTACCACCTGGCAAGAGTGCCCCTCATCTCTCCATAGCCCCTCTCTTACATACATTTAATTTGTGTTAAAGTTCTGGTAATGGCCGACTTTACTAATCCACTCAGCTATCCACATAAAATACAGTTCTTTGCTGCAGGCATGGTAATCCTCTGGAATACTTTATGGCGATTCAACACTGCCTCCTACACAAAAATGTGATCTCTCTCTCTCTCTAGCAGGAACATTAATCACAAATTATTTTGACATTTTTATTTCTGCCTGAAAGCTGTATGCACAAGGAACTCTGCAGCAGGTGTTTTCAAATCAGTTGCACTGCCCTAAAGCCAGTCCTGTCGCCCTTTGACCGTGTTGTAGCATTGTGAGACCGTAGTTTTACGAGGAACACAAGATAATGAGGTTGGGGTTGTGACAGTCTCATATGGCAAGAAGTAGGAAGTGAGTAAAAACAGGGATGGAGAACAGGGGTGGCAAATGTGAGCAACAATATATTATTGTGTTTTCTTTTCTCGGATTTGTATACCCTGTACATGTTACCACTGGTACCGTTCAGAATGCTTCTGCTCCATAGATAAACAGGTAGATCAATAGATAAACGGAAAGACAATAGATAGGTAGATAAGTAGACAGAGAAACAGAGATAGTGATAGATGTGAGGAGATAATGGTGTAGCTAGACAAGAAAGATCACGATAGAGAAACCGATAAATGCGATGGGTGGATATCTAAATAGCCAGATAGATGTAGGTTTAACAAAAAGCATCACTGGTCTTGGTTGGTGTGCGCATCTCTCCTTTCCACCTCAGGTGGCCCATCTCAGCCATGGTGAAACATTTTCTCGATGTTCACAAATGCTCGGCTTGATTTGCATTTACTGTGCATGAGAATTACAATGCAGTGAGCTTCTGAACCGGAAGGTCTCTGTGCTTAGTGACCTATATACGTATGATATGATGCATTGCACTGGTAACCTGAACAGTTCCCTGGCCAGAGACTAAATGTGCCTTCTTCAGTCCTCGCTCCATGACATATGATCAGGGCCTGGCACTGACCCTGGGTGGCGATGTGTTTAGCAATAACTTATGGGCATACAAGTACTTGCTATAGAATTTCCTGTGTGTCCCGCAGATTTCAGGTAACTATAAAAATGTCAAGATAACTCTGGTGATTAATGTTCCTCCTGGAGAGAGATTGGAACATGGGAGTATGCAGATCACAGAAGTGTACTTTATGTGGATAGCTCAGTAGGTTACTGCTTTTGCCAAAGAGATCATTTTCTTACTTGCAGTTCATAAGTTACATTCCTAATAAGCACAGCGAGTTATGAACTGTCATCAAAGAGCTGCATGTAAACAGCATAGCTTTCGGTAGGACGTAATGTTTTTTATCCCAGTCTTTCATTAACTATTTCTAGTGTTGCTGAAAAGGGTTTGTTTGGGTAGAAGTGCATTCTTCTTAATAAAGCCAACCTGAACCAGTGCTTTAATACAAATTAAATGTATGTGAGAGAGGGGCTACGTAGATATGAGGGGCACTGGGGGAAGGTGGTCGTGACGGTATCCGTGGAGGAGGTAGTCATGGGAGCCAAAAAGATTGTCTCGCTGGGTGCCAACACTGCAAAAGCTGGCCTTGTATACAACTGAGAAAGCTGTGAACAAGACGCCAGTGCTAACTACATTACACGAGTTTCAATCCTACCACTCGTTCTGTATTGAAAGCTGCTGGTGTAATTACTTCCCTGGGAACCCAATCACCCAGGCAACTGATGAGGAGCTGGGACAGGAATATGCTAGTGTTCAGTGCCCCAGTGGGGGCATGCCCAAGGTGTAGTGGGGATGATGGCAGAGTCATTCAATCCCACAATCCCCAGTGCAGCGGCAGACTGCTGTGATGGCCACATGGTTGTTGGAAACACCAGCTGCATGCGGGGCCCAGTGATGAGCAAAGAATATGCAGCCAAGGTCGGGCCATGCCATGCAAACGTAATCTCCAAAAGGTTGCAGAATCAAGAACGGGAAGCAACCTCCTCACCTCTGCATACAACAAGGAAGGACCAACGAAAAATACAGACTCTAACATGACTGGTGCCATTTTCTAAACAAGATCGCATGTCAGGGCTATCTGGGTGAGGCTTAGATTTAGGAAATGTGTCTGAATTTGGAGAGCAATGAGAGATTGTGGGTGAATATAGGATAGATGAGTGGCTATTTTGAAAGGGTATTGAACAGAATTAAAATAGCAGGACTTTTCAAAAAGCACACTAATCCAACAAGAGCGGCTCGATACTTTATAATATTTGTAAGGCAAGCACAACAGATTTGTAAAATTATTTAATGATGAAAGATGTCCCTGTTGGGATTCAAACCAGCATTCTGTAGGCTACATACAGACTGACCCCCCCAGGATAATGTGGCATAGATTAGAAAATTTTGCAGCACAATTATGGAAACTTTGCAGTATTTTTGCAGCACTTTATTTTGCTATTCTTTCAGCACGAAACATAGAGATCTTATTTTATGAGATATTACAACATGAAATTTATGTCCCCTGGACCCCCCTCATGCACAGTGGACCCAAAACCTGCCAAAAATGAATAGTTCCTGGCCCAGCCGAGTGCCCCATGGGTGGCAGGCCCTAAGCTTAACAAAAATAAATGCCTCCTGGGCCCACTGCATGCCCTGTGGGCGGCAGGGCAAAAATTTATCAATTAAGGTCCCCTTGGCCTGCCACGTATCCTGTGTGCAGAGGGCCCAGACCTTTATAAAAAAATAAATCTCCCATGGGTCAGTGATCCCACAACTTGTTACAAATTAATGCTTCCCTAGGCCCGCTGCGTGTCCCATGGGCAGCAGGCCCTAAGCTTAACCAAAATAAATGTCCCCTGGGCCTGCCACATGCCCCATGGGCAACTGGCCTAGAATTGTATTTAAAAACGACATTCCGCTTGTGCCTGCAACGTGCCACATGGGTTTTGAACCCAAAACTTGATAAAAATGAATGCCCCCTGGGTGTCCCATGGGTGACAGGCCCAGGGATGCATATATTTTTATCAAGTTTCAAGCCTGCCACATACAGAGCATGCAGCGGTCACAAGTGGTCATTTATTTTTATCAAGTTTCAGGCCTGCCATGTGTCCCATGGGCGTGGGACCAAAACGTGATAAAATTACGCCATCGTTGCAGCCCTCCAAGAATGAACAGCAGGCAGGTGAGGAGTAAATAATCAAACAACACCTCGCATGCCTGCTGTGAGACCCTCCTTCTATTGGCCCAGTGGCGTGGCCACTGGACCAATACATGAAGGGTCACATTTTTCAAATTTCGTGGGCACTTCTATAAAAAGCATAGGCTTTTTACAAAACTGCCATTTTTACAATATTTTTTTTTAAATCGCCAAATCCTTGAGGGTCTGTACAGATCACTGCAACGGGGAACATGAACTGAGATGGCTAGGTTTATTTATTAAATCTGCATGCTAAGGACCTTTTATATTATGGTGTCTTTGCTCACATAATAGAATAGGGCACACATGAAAATGTATTTTATCTTAGTCCTTTGATAGTTGTTAAATGACTGCTGTTTACTGACTGATGTTAATTGGACCCAACTCACGACATTCATTTTATTGACTACTGCAGGATGATTGACTGATTTGTCAGACTCCGATAAGAGTACAATGTTTGTGCCTTAAGATATCGGTGTGATTGATAGCCTGAGTTAACATTAGACCTGGAACAGCAGAAGCAAGATGGGGCCTAACTCAGGATACTTTGACATTCTTTTTTTCTACGAATTAACTCAGCCAGGTTTCTCCACTAGTTTTATTGTGACTCATTAATTAGGAGGAAATCTAAAAGATCTCACACAAAAAAACAACTGGCAGAAAAAAAATCCAGCAAAAACTAACTTGTTTGAGCTTTTTTTGTATACATCATCGGGAGCAGAATTTTCTTCAAAGAATAAAGCTGCTGTAGGAGTTTACATGTCAGTTGTTTTTTAACAGCAACACTCACCCTTTTCTGCAGTGCAATCCAAGTGCTTGGATGTTATGGAACTTACAAACAGATCATCAATGATTGTCCTTCAGATAGAATGTATCATGTTAGTCAACAAAAGTTGTTGAACCTGGAGTCAGTGCTGCCCTCCATACCCTGACAATGTTTTCTTTCTTTCTTGATGTCTTTTGGAATGATATACTCGCACCCCATACCTTCTTGCTAGAAGACCTGGGGATCAGGCAATTCATAAATGACATTTGCCTTTAATGCAGTTCATAAATGTTCTTACAAGTAGATGTTTCTACATCATTGTGCTAACATACAGCTATGGTACGTTTGCTATGCATTTCTGTTAATCCTGCCTCACACAATAACACATGTAGGTAAATGCTTCAGCACTCCACACTGGGGGTAGTAAGGGCAATATTAATGTTGAAATACAATAAATCAACAGCCTACGACTATTTCCAAAAACAAACCCATGCACCATGTACCAAAATATTACGTCACATGTCCCACCTAATGTGCATATCCTAATTACTGGTGTTTATAAAAATGGAGAAAATAAGTTTGAATGTCCTGTAATTTGAAAAATTATCAAAATGATTACTATTTTGGTCAAATACCACATGTTTTTCATAACAAAAGTGTTTTTTATAACAATCAAGCTGTCTCCCTAGTGGCCAACAATTGAACTATGTAGTGGGCTACAGACCAAACTCTCACCTAAGTAATTCCAAAAACACCCATTCGAGCTAAATTCCAGGCCTTCAACTGAGATCCTTTCCAATGCGTTGACCAGAATTGACACAACTTTGGTTGACCGTGTCTGGTAGGCTTACAGCTAAGCTAACCATGGGATGTCCAACTAACTATCTTGGAAGAATACAACTGAGCCACCTTTTCACCCATGTCTCAAGTATGTTCTTCCACTGTATTATCTCAAACCTCCAAGACTTAAGCTTAAATTATCTTCCTGTCTTCTGACCTAATGCTCCTCCACAAGACCACAATTGAACTATCTCCTAGGCTTGTATGCAAATAATTGCACTGCCTTTTAGCCAAGCTACATATTGGACTTTGAACTGAGCTATCTTTGGGTATGCAGAAGAGCTAATTAGGTCATTAAGCAACACCAGGAGCCTCCAGTTAAGCAATTAAGCTTGCCAATATTTACCTCACAAGCACCTGTTAAATCTACCTCAGGATATTTAAGTAGCTTCTGTTGTGTCCCCAGCTGACCTATAACGTTGCATTTAAGATTTGCAAGACAACAGCTACATATTTGCTGTACCTCCAATTAAGATCTTCCTGGTGGGGGTTCACATAACAATTAGATGAGAAATACACCAGACACATTGGCAGGATATCACATATATATTGAAATCAAGAAACACAATTCCACGATTGATGAATTAGAACCGAGGAGTGGTGGGCTATAGAAATGTGGTAACAAAATAAATGGCGGTGGTAAAGAAAGAGAGGGGCGATGTGGAGATGTCTTTAGACATGACCAGGGTTTAGAAGAGGGAAAGCCCTGTGCACCACAGTGAGTGCCATCCAGCATGAGCACGATTCTAGCGTAACTGTTTATGTTGATGGTTGCGGTATCTAAAAACCTGTGCCTTTACAACGTGTACTATATTTATATTCCTCTTGCATGCAAACCTCCACCCTTAATCATGCTGCATAAAACCGTGTGCTCAATATGCCTAAATCCCACCCCAGCAGGATTCCCGCTCCTACAGTCCATCTATTCTGTCACCTGCTTCACAGACTAGACTACAGCTTATGTTCCTATAAGAAATAATTCCACATTTGTGGAACACATATTCTAAGATATTTACTGCCTGGGAGAGTGGGACGCTACTCAATTATCAAAACAAGAGCTGATATTTAACGTTTTGTCTCTTAATACATCACCACCTGCACAAAAATGGAAAGAATAAAAAAAAAAAACTGTGATGATGAGTTAAACATGAATGACGTGTAAAATTTCAAGAAATGTAACTTTTAGTCATTAAATCAAAAAAATTTAGCTTTTATAAAGAACCGACATTCAGGGATTACCTGGCGAAACTGAAACATTAAATAGAGGAATGGAGCCAGCAAACACAAAAATAAATGCATGATGCTATTCTAAATTAGATATAGTACTTGTTATATCTTGTGTTTAGTTTGAGCATGAGAGAAACAACACAAATGATAATGAGCCCTCTAGAGCTGTGTCCCAGATCCACTGCCTGCTTGCAACACTGAATTGTTCCATGCTGCGCTGTCAAATGTTTTACTTTATTTCCTCTCCCCTTTCCTACCCATAGTAGGCCACTAAAATCAATGGCTTTTTGTTTTGGGATCTTGATGATAATGTAATATTAATGTTATTCTTTAAAAAAAAGAAAACACACTAAGGCAAATTTCTGACAATTATCCCCCCTCGCTCCACTGTTGTTGGTAGTCCCAGCAGAGAGGCCTCGCATACCTGCTCGTTTGGGCTAGAGACTTCGATGAATATCCCATTGTTAAAAACACTTTTTTTTAATGACCGTTCCATAAAGCTGATGAGCAATTTCTACCATTGGGCTATGCCTTCAAAATATGTGACGTGCCAGAGCACCAGTATGTCTTAGTTCAAATCAGGCACCAGAGTATGAAACCGTGCAATATGGTGTGGGATTGCATTCTCCAACGCTCTCAATGCTGCTCTTGCGCCAACTTTTAATCCACATCCTAACTCAAGTACCGAGGCGAATCAGGGTGGATTGCACCATTTACAAAGAAAGCAGAGTTAGTACCCTGCTGAGTGTGTTCTGCTAAAGACTGTGTGTGCTCTCTCTTTAATCCAGGTATTCGTCTGAGTGAAGGGGCTCCCAGATGCTCCCAGAGGCAGTGGGTTATCAGTTCACTTCTTGGGTCCTAGAATAGTGGTATTGACACACGGTCAAGGCATCTCTCTAGCATTTGACAGGTTGACAGCTGGCAAGTGGATTTCACTCACAGATGTGTTTGTGCATACGTGCATACAGCCAAAGGGCTTTCTTACTTAATGAATTGATTAGGGGCTTTCTTACTTAATGGATTGATTAAATGCTAATATATTTCGATAGCCATGTGAGTAAAGCAGTCTTGTTACAAGAGGCCTAGGAGCAGAGCTTTCTTTAACTCTAGCTCCAGCTGACAATCCCTAGCATGTGTCCATGATAGAGTATCAAGATATTTGTGGCTAGGAGAGGAACCTAACATAACACCAATGTTCCTAGACACGCCTGGCACTGTGAGCTGAATGTTCTAGAACAGTGGTTCCCAACATTTTGACTTCTGTGGACCCCCACTGAATCTTTATTGGAATCCAGGGACCCCTCACCTGAGTCATTACTGAAAGCTAAGGCCCTAATTTGTTATTATTTAATTTTCTAAGCAGTCGCGGACCCTCTGAGAAGGCTTCATGGACCCTCAAGTCTGACCTTGGCTGCTTGTGGGTCTGGCTAGTTCCTGTGTATTATTATCATACTTCATGCAGTCAGTCAACATCATTTATATGCGAGTTGAAAAGTTATACTCCAGTACAACATCTATTATTGCTAAATACGTGTATAATTTACACACATGAGAAATATTTCTCATAAATGGGTTGATCTTTTCAAGCATTGAGGCTTGTAGGCAGTGTGAAAACCGTCTATACTCAATAATTGTATTAATTTGTAACCATGACAATATGGGCCTGATTTAGAGTTTGACGGATGATGTTACTCTGTCACAAAAGTGACAGATATCCCATCTGCCACATCATGATTCTATTATATCCTACTGAAATCGGAATACAGCAGATGGGATATCCATCGCATTTGTGACAGAGACCCGCCCACCAAACTCTAAATTAGGCCCTATATTTCTCAAATGATGACATTTTAAAAAGCACATACTTCTAATAAAAATCTCTTAATGTGTGTGCAAAACTGGTGTAATTGTTGTTTCTCACTTCAATGGCACTCGTTGTATCAACCTTGAAAGGAAGAATGGCTGAGTTGGCACTGCTAGGATTCGAACATTAGACCTACATGATTGTTGGTGAGCCCTCTGAGTTATCTTTCCTTCCAACTTGATGTTGCGAAAATTAAGTCAAACCTCCATTTGATGTTAATACAATTCATTTTACCGTAAAAAGCTTCTGTGCTCACTAAATCAGATACATAAAGGAGTCTCGATTTTCCCTCGGAGAACTTACTTTCATTTTCAACCCTATTCGAAAAAAAAAAAACGAATTTATTTCAAAAGTACTGAAAAATAACAAAAAAGTCTTAGTTTGGAAAACAGGATTGCAAATAACTGCTTTATGGGAGATATTTTTTTCGTTTTCGACCCCGTTTAATAAAATATCAAATGTATTTTAATAGTGATAACATAGTCTTAATTTTGAAATCATGACTGCAAAGGGACTGCTCAGCCAAGAAGGCTGCGCATTGACAGAATGACATGCACCCACTTAAAATGGTGGACTCTAGGGTCTGGATTAGGCGGTAATTAGGCGCGCTCAAAACGCTAAAAGACCTGCTGGATGCATTAGGTTTTAATTCCTACGCCAGCCTTTCTGAAACAGTTACTTTAGGAGACTGACTAGACGTAATTGCCTGAAATTATTCATCAACATGTTTCATTTTACTATCCAATGAAAGCCATCGACGGATAAAGACACAGCGGCTGCTGGCGGGGCTTCCTCGTCTTTCCTGGCCTCGTTCTTTTAACTGATGGCTCAGGACGTGAAGAGGACTGTGCAGGTGCCCGGGGTTTCCTGGACTAACAGAGCTAACCCCTTTATCAAATGATGGCCGCAAATTAAATGATTTCACGAGCCTGAGGCACTCTGGGTCAACAAGAACACCTTTTGCAGCTCTTGTCAAATATTTGAGCAGCAAACCAGGTGGTGGCAGGGGAGGACTGCAAAAAGACAGTACATTATAATGTATTGTAGCAGCAATGTGGGAGATGAGGTCATTCTTTACATTAGATTAGGAACATTTGCATTAGATGACAGGAATGGGGAGACCCTTTACAATTTTGTCCAGCCACATCATCATATCCAGTCCCTCCTTCAAACATGGATGCTCCAGACGTAAAATCTAATCCTCCTACTCACTGTGGTTATTCTAATACTGGCAGAAAAGAAGAACAGAACGAAAACATTTTGAACATCACATAACTGCTCACTGTTAGGTGGAAGTCCACTTACAGAGGTAGTGCTTTAGTATAGTGAAGATGCACGAGTGTTGAATCTATGCTTTACCTTTCTTGCACTGTACTTTAATTTTACCCTATACACGCACAGCTGAGTCAACAAATCCTTCACATTCTACATTGATTGACCAGCAATGAAGATACTACTGTGATTCACGACAGTTGTGTCCACATGGTGGAAGAGCTTGTTACTGCCAAACGCGCCTTTTAACAGGCTAATTTGGAAGAACACAGAGAACAGCGTGAGCCATAGGTTCAGGCACTTTCCTCCAGTACGGATTGCAGGAAGTAACAGATTTGTGCATTCTTTTGAAATGTTACTTGTTTCGCAAAAATCTTCAATGCCCCAGCTCTCATCTTTCTCAGTGGGCTAAGATACAGTATGGATTCACATTACAAAAGCTATACTGCTTCTGGTGTGGAGCTAATTAGCTTCTGGCATTCCAGACCCATATTTCCATTTGGAGACCTCAAAGTTTTTCTCATTTAAATGTTGTTTGTTGCTGCCATATTAGCTAGGACAAGCACCTGTGATAAGCACTGGTTGTCCATGAAATCAGGTACAATCTCATTAACCGAGGCATCACGTTTATCCCAACGTGAGCGAGCTCATGTAAAATTATTGTTACGACAGGCAGTTCTATCTGCATTCCTAACTCTGCTTCAAGAGCAACCATCAGCTGGTTAGTGGGCTTGCATCACGGATGGAAGTTCAACCCGCAGGATCTTTATCCTTCTGACTGCATGAAAGTAAGCACCAAGGAGTTAGTTACACTGGCCTTTTTTTGAATTTCCCATGCCCATGTAATTCAGTCTGTGTGTGAAGCCTGTAGGGTACTTTTTATTCAGACATTGACCTTCACCAATATGCTACGGCACAACACTTTAGCTCTAGGCGTTATCGTCCTCGGATATACAACACCTAAGGCTTTGGCTGGATACCATCCAATCTTGATGTCTGCAAATGACCTCAAATCTGACCCAAGGTTGAGTTCATCTTGCCAGAGGGGACAACTATCAAGTGCATCTTGACAGATGACCTAATTCATGCACCTAAACAGCTTCTTTCTCTAGCTCATCAACAATTTCAAACTTCTCTGGCTTTATGCCATCCCTGTCCTTTCTTTTACATTTCAAGTAGAAAATAAATCCTAGGTGAGCGGGAACCATTTAAGCCTTCAATGCAGAATCAGACTCTAAATATTAAAATCCTTATTCTGCTCCACCATAATCCCATCAGTTTATCAGTTGCAGAAATAGCCTGCGGTCTCATCTCTGAGAATCAACCCTCCCTCAGATCTGGGGCACATTCCACCTGATCACTGCACAAGGCAAAGTTAACCACATGACTCCTGCTCTCAAGAAGAAACCACGCCGCCATCCCCATCCCAGCATGCACAAAATTCAATTATTTTGCATAATGCACAAGACCAAGGATGGCAAAAAAAACATACTCCTTGCCTGAAAAACTCCCATTTTATTCCTACACCTGCTTCACCTGCAGCTATAACATGGTGATTCTGGACAGCTCTGAACAAGGAAAGAAAAGACTAATGGACGACGTCCCTTCGATCTTGTATTTTATCTTCCTATTTGCCCAAGCCCTCTAGAGGGAACTTTCCAGCTAAGTCTGGCATTTTTTTTCTTAACCTTCGTGACGGTTTCCAAGACTTTCAGCTTCTCTGTTGACCTTCTATCTACTTACATTGGCCCTTCATCCCCTGATCTCCTTCCAAACATGGTCAAATGATGAGACACAGTGCTCCCTCATCCACCCACCCTGCAGGTAGTGTTCTTGTAGTACAATAGCTCCCAGGTTCTTGCTTGGATTATAATTAGGGCTCCCGGTTTTATGGTCTTTATTGTCTTTACATTTCCGTCTGTATTTATCCATATTCATTTTTTTCTGTATTTATTTTTATTTCGTGTTCACTGTATAAATGATGCAGCAATGGGTATATATTCACATTTATTTAACCGACAAATGTATACTTATTTGAATGCCCTACATACTTTAGGTGTATACAGTACAGTCATCTAAAAACATTTGTATTGTAGAATACCATACATTGCAATATGTCTGCACTTATTTAAGCTCATATAGGAAATGCTTTGTCTGTTTTTTTTAATTACCCTACCAGTAAACTGGCATGCTTACTGACCAGACACTCATGATTGACAGTAGTGAAAGTCACCCAAAGAAGACTTATTTTCTGTATTTTTCGGTATTTAAATCTGAATACGGACAGGAAACTGTGTAGCTGTCTGTACAAAACAGTAACAATGGAAAACCGAGAGCCCTGTAACTCATGCTAAGAATGTCTCTGATGTACTGAGACTCACTCACCCTATATGTCTGGTCTGCCCTCATGCGCAGTGCTATTACAAATGTCTATGTGTGCGCATCTCCCCAGCACCATCTTACAGCACTCTCCACATTACATGTAAAATGTTCTCCTACACTTGGGTGCCAGGTCCACAGAATATAAATGCTTGAAATATATTACAGTTCTACAAATCCAAAAGGTTGTGGCAGGATTTGTTTCATTGTAATATTATTGCTAATAATCTTTAGTAGAATTTCTCAGATGTCAGGCCCTGTTTTGGTTTAAAAGACGCTGTTTTATGGATGTTGCATGGTGATTAAAAACAAACATTTCGCTGCCAAGTGTCGCTCATAGACTCCCATACATCACCCACATAAAAAATAAAGTAAAGAAAAACCTTATTTTAAAAACAAATCTATTGAGATTTAGTCACGGTCATCAGGGCAAGAGTTGGCTCTATCAGCCTCCCCCAGAGACCAGCAGTGAAAGTTGCTTGCACAAATGCCCACAATAGAATAGCAGCGATGATGATGATAATATCAATCACAGCAATAATAACAAAAACAGTAATAACAAAAGCAGCAGCAAAAATAATAACAACATGGGTGAGCTCTGCAAAAAGTAAATTGGATATATTAATGCCGTGTTTTTTTAATGCATTCACCAGCAACCTCTTGCTATTCTGTAACACGGAACCTTACTGATAGCACCATTACCCAGTACGGTGGTCTTTTTGTTGACCTCGGAAGGATGACAGGCATAGCTGGCCATTTTGAACTTTGTAGGGGGGATGTGTAGCTTATGTACAGATGCCTGCAGCAGTTGAATGAACCTGCTGCGTTATTTTAATGGGGCTTTTTTAACATGAATTACACGCTTGTCAGTACCAAGTGTGTTTGAAGTCCGACATTTTGTTTCGGGCCTCACTGAGCCTGCAGCATTCTTTGGTACGCGACGGATTTATAGCGTTCTGCCCTTGGTCAAGTGCAGGGATTTGCATTTATTAAGGTAACAGGGGCTAACATTGAGCTAGAACCAGGATGAGGGCGAGTCCTTCACAGTTTTAATGCGCATGACGCAGGCCTTTCCCCCGGTCGCCTCTCCCAGCCCTCGGGTTAACATGGAGATGAGAGATTACCGCGAGGGCCCGGATGTGAGCAGGATAGCAGCGCTCGCGGGTCTCACGAAAGGTGGAGAGGCGAAGTCGATAATTGAAGCATGCAGCACTCCTAATCTCCTGGATAAACTGACTGCCGGAAGCGGGCCCCTCTCTTGCGGCAGCGCGTGTCCAGGCACGGGGACAAGAGCGCACTGCTCAAGGCGCCTCTTCCCACTAGTTAAGGTGCCGGCCAGGGTGTTAAGAGAGATACAAGTGGTCTACCGCGTCTGCTTGACCTTTAAAACGATTTTAGTGTGTGCGAGCTTGACTGCAAGTATCACTGGGCTCCCAGATAACCAAGTGTCGGAGGCCAAGGGTTTTTAGAAAGATCTCTCTTAAAAATTATGACAGCTTAAGTGCTTGATTTGTAAATAAAAACGTGCTGGTGCCCAAAGCTCTCCTCTGAAATAGGCGATACACGACTGTACTGAGGCAGCGTAACCCTGAAGCCATCTCGGGCCGCTTTAATCCATGTAAGCCACTCCCTGATCCTTCAGCTCACCCTGGCAGCTTTCAATGTTCTCCCTTTGTGAGGCTTTTTCGTTTTTCTCTTCCTTCATCTTTCCCATATGTGTCTCTTACTCGTGGGAAATGCTTGAGGCAGGAGAATAAGTGCCGGCCCTCAAAAATAAGTGCCAGTGTCCTGCACCAGAACCACTGGCTCAAATTAAGCACTGGACGGCACATGCATTGAGTGAGGTGTTGGCTAATATAACTAACTCTCCATCAGCCAGAACCCCAGACAACGAGAGTCATAGTCCCAATAGCAAGACTAGCAGACCATACTGACGTGCATTGTGTATAATGTGTTGTAAGTGCAGATAACATACATTCCTAAAGTCTAAGGGATATTAGTGACTGTGCAAGTCACTGCATTCCAGCAAGAGTGATATCAATAGTTATTAGACCATTGGAATGTTGGGAGCTCCACTGAAAACAATGGAGTGCTCCGGGGCTTCTAATAGCTGGCAGAAGCCCAGAGAGCCAACACTCCAATGTTATCAGGTTCACAGCTCCACGAGACCTTTGTTTTATTTATTAGAACAGTGGTTCCCAACCTGTGGTCCGGAGACCCCCGGTGGTCTGCGAAGCCTCCTCAGGGGGTCCACGACTGCTTACAAAATCAAATATGAACAGATCACGTTCCCAGCTTTCAGTAATGACTCAGAAGGGTGTCCCTGGATTACAATAATGATTCAGTGGGGGTCCCCGGGTTCCAGTAATATTAAAGTGGGGGTCCACAGAAGTCAAAGGGTGTTCTAATGGCCTCAAAGCATTCTGTAGCTTGGCTATACCGGCACTGAAGTCCTGCACCCTTGTTAAAGGCCTGAGCCTTTGGCTCAAGCCTTTAACGCTGGAGTAGGACTTTAATGGCTGGAATAGCCGGCTTCGGCGGACCATAAGGCTATATTACAACATGGGAACGTTGAGCGTGCCATTGAAGATAATGGGATGGGTCAGGGCCAATAATGGCTCCTACTAACCTTCTGTACCAACATTACATTGTTTGTGTTTCAGCCTTTTTAATTTTAAGCATACTAACTTCAGTGGATGGAATGCCCTAATAGCATTTCTAATGCTGAACTGTGGTCTCTACTGATTACATATCTTCATTTACTAATGAATTAAGTGCTCAGTTAGAGTAGTAGGGACAGCACTTCGAAATTGTTCACAGGCTATATAGGATGTTTTATTAAAGAGATATTACAAAAGTTATATGGTGTGACCAGGCCATAATAAAAATGGCGACTATCTAAAATGCATTCAATGCTTTTGGAAGCGATTATCCTAGTGATTGGGCATCCCTCAACTCAAAGAAGAGGGCTTGATTGAACTGCCATGTCCCAAACCTTGCTTTTTCACACAACATTTGCTGAAATGATAAATACTCCGAGCCTCTGCAAAAAGGGAATGATAATTGAAACTCTCCCTAGAATGAGTACGATTATTCCCAGTGTTCATGTAATGTTTACAGTTGTACTAAGCTTCCATGTGTATAATAATAGCTATGTTTCATTCAGATAGAAACCAGTATTCCAAGTCTTTATAGAAAGGAAACAATCTTTAATAGAACTTCCTTAAAATGAAAACAAATATTTCAATTTTGCGTGATACTATTGCAGCAAACGATTGAGTAGTTTTAGCTAATGTAATACAAAGTGAATCACATCTAGACACTGTTAGGCTGAACAGAATTAGTCATTTTTCCGTTTGCATCTCTTTATGCAATGTTTTTGTGCACTCCCAAAATGTTCTCAATTGAAAAACCTGAGATAGGAAGAGAAAGTGTATGACCCTAAATCAAATCAACTGGTGGGGATGCTGGGATAAGAACTCGAGTCTCCCGAGTCCACGACGAACGCTTCTTCCTTAGCTGGCAGACTTAGCAGAGTATAGTCGTGTGGCTGATGGGCTTATTTCTTCTTCAAAGGTCAGAGGATGTACAAACCATAGATGGCAGGAAGTGGAGTACATGAGTTATCTGCTACGATATGTTCGGATTCTAATGTGTGAACATTACAAGCACTCTGTGTAACAATTTTCCAATCACATCTTTTGAAAGTTTAGCATCACCTGTTCTTGTAACCTTATGACTGAACCGAGATGACTCACATAACACAACATAAACCTACGAGGCTTACCTTTGCTTTGAGGGGGATTCTGGCTCCTGTCTCGCAGGACGTTAATCTGGTAGACCGCTCCGTAAGGCTCAAAAAGTTCCTTGAGTTCTTTCTCTGACCAGGACCTTGGGATCTGTCCGACAAACATCTTAATGGCATCTGGGTCAGGCTGGTCCGAGTGGTCTAAAGCGCCGTTCATCTTGTTGGTTGTGCCGTTACTGTACAGGACAAAGAAAGACAACTAGTTAAGACGGGTGCATTGAATGGCCAACAAAAAAATTCTACAAAGGCATGGAACAATAACAGATTTAACGCAAATAGGTCTTTCTTAATACCAGTAGGAGCATGCAAGCTTTGTTATGGTGTGTATTACGTAAGAACGTACACAGTGGCCAGCAGCTCTTCTGAATGCCTGGAGGGAACATTCCAGCCAAAATGTTGTTACTACTAGCAAGATGAGTCTTCATTACGTTACTTCTGTAAACAGGCCTGCAGCGGATTAGCATCGCGCCCGCGCCTTGGCAGTGGTAAGGCAGATCAAGCTTCATAATGGAGGCACTTGAAAGGATTGGACATCGGTCAGATTACTAATGCGGGAGGCCGGTCATGAGGCTTGCAGGCTGCATGCAGTGCGCATGTGTGGACTAGATGAGTCAGGGATTACTCACAAAGGAAAGCACTCCAACTATGTAAGAGAGGCTACAAACTCACTGCCCACACTCCCATCCAAGGGCTATCCCCAGGGTTACTGTCTGCTGCTGGGCAGAACTGAGGACAAAGCACACTGCAACTTGGGATATATCAGGCAGTGTGGAGCACCTCCAACAAGCACCTCTATCCTTTTTAACAAGCAACAGCGACACAGAAAAGACTTACTACACTTACAGCCTTTATTACAGATTGCAAATAGCTCTTTACATCTGTCTGCCAGATTTCAGTATCTTGCGCCAGACAGTGGTTTGGCTCAGGTCACAAAAGTTTGGGAAAACATTCTCTCATGTATTCACTTTGCATAACGTTTCACTAAACAGCTACACTCATAATTGAGGGAACGTCCTACCTTTAATACCATGCTCACTGCTCGCATATTACAATGCATCATTACTTGTCTCATAAGTACATTCGTGGAAGACATCTAAAGGCCACAAGACCAGCACCAAAAAAGTATATATATATACACCTTTGAAGTAAATGGTTTGTTTGACCTTACATATTAGACCTCTTGTCTCTACCACCTACTGGTGCTTATTTTGTCGAATCAAGAAACATGCAGAGTTCGTAAGGATATCTGCAGTGGGAATGCACCCCACTGATCTATCCAAGAACGACGGTACTATATATTTCCTCCTACCAAGCAACATAAATCACCCTGATAAACGCCTCGAAGGTATAGGTAGGCCCCAGAAAACAATGTCATTGCCGTAAAGGGATGTGATGTCACAGAGTACTGTTTCAGGCTTTCCCCAGCTCCTCTCCTTGTCCCCGTCACCATTGCTTATGCAGCCACCATCCATATCAGTGCTTAGGCGGAGGGACCCAATATGCTGCATCTCTCGCAGGAATGCTCCTGAAGCTAATTAGTATAAATGTAATGCATGTATGATTGTGTGTTTGCTTTGGGTAGTGCTATATTTAACAAGTCGCCTTGCATAGACACTGCAACCTTTTAAACATATTGATTACTGTTAGAATGAGGTTAATTGAAAAGAATTCGGAAGAGTACTAACAACCTTGTGCTACCCAAGTTCCAAACTGAATTACATAGTCCACTACCAAAAAAGGAGCGGTATCAGCACGTGGTAATATGCCTAGTTTTGAGCTTTTCTGGAACACGTCATGCTGAAAATTCATAGCAAGCCTCTAGTAACATCTCCCATAGAAGCCAAACCTCAACCAACACGCCATCAACCGTGGACCCTGAAAAGGTGCCTGGAAAACTGATGTGCATTGAAGCGCTTTGGCGCCTTGTGAGGGGTATAAAACTGTAGCTAAATTAAACATTGAAATATATTACATATTTGTATTGTAGCTGAAAATGTCATATAAAATGAAGTGATGAATGATGGATTGGGCTCTCAGAACCTGGGGCCTCTCCTACCCTGAGGGTTTTACACACAATAATGGTGCCCTGAGGGTACTGGGAGCTCCGAAGGAAACATTAAGATTCTTAAGGAGCTTTTACAGCAAATCAATCGCATTACAAACACACAATGCTCTTGCCTCCGTCGTGAGAGGTAGTTTTACTCAGGGATCCTGTCTAAAGAAATAGGCTCTTCTTTTACTGCTAAACATGATCGAAGCGTTGGGATTGTTTCGGGGCCTAAAAAGGCCACGACTCATCGGAATATATGTAAAAGTCGCCAACAAGTAACAGTTTTATGTGTCAGTGAATTTTGAAGACATTTCTCTTTTCACTCTCTGAAGACGGAATACAAAAAATGCCAGTGCAGATAGGTTCCCTCTGAGTGCCTATGCGTTTTACGCACAGATTGCAGCATATATAGCACCGCTTTTATCTACCTCAGAAGCATGAAACACTTAGAACAACGACTTTAAATTTGCCACTCTCTCACCACTAACCAGATATCTGTAGCAGGCGCATTATCCAACCGAACTAGGGGCCATATGTACGAACACATTTTCCCATAGACAAAGAATGGGCAAAACTGCTTGCTACATCTGGCCCTAAATCACCACACAATCTAGCAGACAATTACATTTGATTGACTGGGCCTAGGAGCGGAGGATCACTGTGCAAGGTTATTAAAGAGGAACTATTTGAACTGTGGACACCAGAGAGGAAACTTGATTAAAAGAGTTGACACCTTTATTAAAAAGTAAGCCTTCTACATAAAAATGAAGAGCTTGCATTGTCGCTGATTCACCTTTGTTATTTTTTGCCGGAACGGAGGGACTAATATATTGCTGAGATGATATATTGCGTGCATGGTACTACAACACAGCTGCCAAATTACCCTAGGGCCCACACAAATCTTGGCCTAAGGTTTAGAAGAAAAAAAAGTGATAGGTTACAAAATATCTGACTTGAACCGCTTTGAGGGGTTGTGTTGGGGGGTTGGTGGGAGGGGGAATTTTAAGTGACATGGAAGCCTGAATCCCAGGAACAATTCAGCAAGATAAGTCCCCTGGTGGTTACTGTCGGAGCACAGACGATGATTTATGAAAAAGCAAATTAAAGTATAGGGCGGGCGGGCTCTGACTGAAGCAGAGGTAGGGCGTTCCAGTCTCACAGCGATTGAGTTGAGCGGACTCACAGGCGACCTGGCACGTCCTCTTTAATCACTGGAAACGAGTCCTTGTTCATAGTGAAGGCAGTCTGGGACCAGCAGGAGGACCGGGATAGACTAGCCACATTCAAAGCATCCCCTCTCAATTTGTTCTAATCAAGACCTTAACAAAACAGCGAGTGCTTGTGTGTCCCACATGCTCAGGCAGTCCCACATAAGGAACTAGAGATGGTCTGGAAATCACGCTCTCTAAGTAGCGCCATCACTTCTGCCTGCAGTAAATAAGCGTGATGGGCACAAATGATACCACAAGGCTTCGCGCCGTCCATGGTGGTCCATCTGTAATGGAAGAGTATTGGTTTGGGGAATTGACCTAGTGGTATCTGATCTGCAGATCATTTGAGACCGGATGACAAATGATACGTGCTGAGATGGTCCCATGGTTTACACACTGATAGCTTTATTATTTGATTGGCAGATCTGCTGCACACATGGCTTGAAGAAGAACATTTCTTTTTCAGAAACCCCACAGCTAGCTTATGTTCCTCACCTACAAACGCAGATTAGTCCATAGGATAACTGAGAGATTGTTGGACCGACCTCTGGCTCAGAAGGGACGACAGACTGTGAATGGGGTTGTGTTTGCCATCTGTGACCTCTGTGTATGTGGAAAGAACTTCAGTCTCGCACTTCATCACATTTATCCATCCCCCTTGAAGAAAAAAGCAACCTGTAAAATTAGCAGTTATAGAGATATGGCTGCCATTAAGACAGCTGCTGTGCGCTCACTGTGGTATGGCTTCCTTTCGATGTGAATGGTACAAAACTGTGACAACTCACGAAGGACTGCCTTGCGGTGTCACGGATGCCTGTGATGGTTGCCCACTGTGATTCTTGCAATGCTTTTCCTAGGGCAGTAAGTTTGATGCCTCAAAGGTGATAGCCCCACTTCCACATCTGCATGTGTACAAATTCCCCCTTAAGGGTGGGACTCGCTGAACTTTTAAGTACAATTTGAAATGCTTCGACTGTGTTCACAGGAATGCGTAATCTCTAGAAATGCAAGGTGCCCATCAAGACTAGGAATTACCCCACAACTGGCAATGCTTTAACTCTGCCACTGCTCTTTGCAAGTGTGCCTCCTAATTATCAAGTAGGGAATGTGGTGGGCCCTTAATATCATAGGCAAAATAGCAAGGGACAAAGTATTGAAAGGCAGCTGTGCATACATGCTCGATATCCTACTTGACATATATGTATCATGGCGTACAGGTGCAGTTACGTATGCCCAGCTTTCCATGGTATAATCTTCTATGCAGCACACACTACACAAAACAACTAGTGGCAAAGGAAGATGAAATTAGAGCAGTTTGTGTGAAATGCTATATATAGATATATATATATATTTTTATGAAGATCTGCACTGCACCAGGCTCTCTAACCCAAAGCGCACAGGACTGGGTTCTGAGAATAATTATCAGCGATAATTAGGCTTTAGAAGAAATCATGCTAGCTTTTTCTGTGCTTCTGAGGCAGCTGACTACTTAATATTAGAAGAACTTATTACTGATGCGCTGCGCCTTTAATTAGCCATATTTGGAGCAGAGTACACTTCTCTCCCGCGCAGTAAGAGAAATTCATTAACTTTAATGGTGCTTTTTATTTGATTACACCTACACAGACATACCTTGTGACGGCCTGGAAGTGGAGTTGAAATTACTGCGCATCGCTTAAGATTCAGGTCAGGCAATATCATCGGCTTCCTTAACAACAACAGGAGCTTATCTCGGCAGATTGTAATTACTCATTAAACAGGTTGCACTAAATTTCATTTAGTCAAGAATCAGCCCGTCCTTCTCCACTTATCTGTAGAAGTGGTCCTCGCGCACAGTTCCTTAGGCAGTCAGTGGCATTTGCTTCTTGCCCGGATGTTCCTAGCAGATCTGAACAGGGTTCCATCAATCTGTTGACAGAACATTTCGGGTCCATAGCGCCGGCTGTTGGTTTTAAAGGTATAGTGCCGAGTCCAATACATTTCTACCCCCCTGTAGTCTTTCCCCATCTCCTTTGACTTCTTTCAAACTTGTTCCAACATCACCATGAGCTATAATCCTCTTCATCTTCAATGGTCTTTACTTCCTCCTCTGGTCTTATATTAGCCTTGACAACATAGAATACCCATGAGGGTGGTGCTGCCATGGGGTTCCTTCAACATTTTTATTGTCATGTAGTTGTTGCTCATTAGTGATTCAAAGCATCAGCATGTCATAGATTAAGTCCTCTAAGTGTCCCATGGGTGTAATGCAGCTTCAACATTCGCCTTGAAGGTATAGGCCACCTTTGTTACAACAAAAGATCCTGTATTTTGTCCCATGACACAATGATCTGGAGTGATGTTAGCCTCTTATATATCACAGCACCTACTATACCAACAATTGAGGGGAAAACCAGAGAATGAAGAACAATTTACCCACTCCTTTGACCTTCATAACCAACCATCAGCAAGAAAATGGTTTCTAGAAGGTTAATTTATCTGCAGAAGCCTGGTTGAGTTTTTGATACCATTCAGTACATGTGATTATATCCTCTGTCCCTTCCTCCACATTCTTCGTACTTTTTCACTAAGGAAGACTCCCAACCACGTTGTCACTCCCTCACCACATTATCTCACTGAGATTATCTTCCTTGAATGCTGGCTTATTGTCACCCAGAAACATCTGGTCGTTCCTGTCACGTCTGTAGCAGAAGAGGAGGACTGGGCCTAAAAAGGGGCGTGGAGGGGGAGGGAGTGTCATCGGAAGAGTCAGACTCATCTACAGAGGATTTACAACAAATCTGGAGCTTCACTGGCTTTTACTCTGCCTGGCATCAACCTGGTCCTTTGTTCTCCTAGAAGCCATCATCGATCCTGATTTTGTCAAATTTTTCAGCTCTACACCCACATTTTGCATATCAGAGAAGTGAAGGGACGGAGCACTGGTGGCAGGCTATTTTTCAATGGACTCTAAATCTTGCTTGAACATGATTTCAATGGTAAAACACACTTGCCTCTCAGAGCACTTGCCCCTTGGACCTCCAACTAATTAAAGGGAGCCTTTGTTTGATTCTGAAAGGAAGAGATGGCTAAAACCCCATTGTTCTGTCTTTCTGTTCTTGTGAATACCAGACTTGTGTCTTTAAACTCCTGGTTCCACTCCCCAGAACCACTTGGAAACAATATTAACAAAAACAAAGAAGCAATGGACTTCCTTCTTATAAAATGGTAATTTCTAAAGCGAGTATGCCATTGCCTTAGGAATCTCACCTAAGCTCCTATAGGAAGCCATGTTTTTTCAGTTCTGTCGGAGGCTACATCTGGCTCTCTGAGTACAGATGATCATTTGTTTATGTCCCTGTCTTATAGCCTTTTCCAAACACTGCCAGATGGAGCCTTTCAAAATCAAATACATTTCAGATTAATTCACTTCTGGACCCACTCCAGCTTCATGGCTGCTTGCAGCAGCACCTCAATTGATTTAGCATCATTATCATGAACTTTATGTGCTCTGCTCTTCAAAAGAGATGAATGAAATAAAAGCACATGGGCAGCATGTGAATTATTTCAACAAACATGTAGTGTGCATGTATTATCTGACATAATCCTTCTGGGGGTCGGTGGAATGTGTAAGATCAGAGGTATGAGCACATGGTGGGAAAGACAGAAACCTAACCTCTTGCCTCCACCAAACAGAGGTTAGTCAAAACCAAAATACACTCACAAAACAACAAACTACTAGGGATGGCACTACGCTGGTGATTTGTCAGAGGTATGGAACCTGAAGATAATCTGAAGATAAACTCAAACATTGATCGAGGCAGAGCACCTAGCACAGCGAGTAGCGGCCACGGAGGAGGGGCCAAAATACCTAGTACATTTTTAGACCCCATTTGTTGACTGTCATAATAATGCAAGCAATCCAACAGAGGAGCAATCCCTATCCCTGCAAACCTGATGCTCTATAACGGTTGGAATGAAAAGGAAAATCGGATGGTACGATGCAGATGATTTTTGCACAATGCTCCCCACACTCCACAGCACTGAGCGCAGAATAAATGGCCGGCTACACTGAGATAAAGCAGAACGTTGAATTATCTGCATTTCTCGAACATTCAGTAAAGATCTTCAGACACAGCAAATTGGACCGCACTTATCTGTTAGTTTGCACACTACTGTGGAAGCGGATGTGGTAATGAATGTCTCACGGCCAATCAATTGTGTCTAATGGCTAATGCGTGTCTGTTGCTAATGCATCAGTGACATAGTGAGCATGGGTATTTTTCAAGGAAGTACTAAAGCTGCTATGGCCAGGTCTTCAGTCAGATCTGTAGTACACAGACAAGCATGGTTATTATATGTTAACTACATATAGACTCTCTTGAAGGCTGTAGATCTGCAAGCATACACAAAAACTCAATGCAGCATTTGTCAGCTACAGTAGACACCCGGTGGTACTTCATATGGGACAAATCGAGATCAGTGTGGACAGCGATGTGTGCACCAAAAGAGTGCACTAGCACTCAGAGCCTCTCGGCACCCTAACAGTAACGTGACAGTCATCCACTCTATCTGCTTTCAAGACAGAAGTCGGCCACAGTTAAGACTTAAATCATATGGCAGATGAATCCAAACGTCGGGTGCCAGAAAAGATCAACCACCTGCACTTGAATAGCACTACCACAACACTTAGAATAGCAAGGGTGGCGAAACACCAATAGTATCTGATGGGGTGTAGCCTGAGGTCTTCCTTAGTGAGAAGCCAGGGCCTGTGTTAGTCACAGTCCAGTGAACTATCCAAAGGGTCTGAAACATACTTTGTTTTCAAATTGCTCAGCGTCACGTGTGCAACAACAGTGTCACATCCACTTTGTGATTCACCCAGTGATGACCCTTGCTGTGATATTTTTAAGGTTCTACATCCTCTTTGCTGAGTACTGTGGGACAGTCAGCAAAAGTGGCATAGTCTGACTTAGACAGTACCAGTGCTAAAGTGGCATGTCCTTTCCGATGGTAGTCGAGGTAAGGAAAAAGCCTTTGAGGCTATCTCAGATAACAAAAGAAGCTAGATGTGATCACACACAAAACTCAGATTTAGAAATATTTAAGTATTCGTGGGTTAAGCTAAAAATACATTCTCTGCATCCAAAGCCAATAATCCAACTGAAGGAGGATTGGACAGGCATCTCAGTTTCAGGATGATTTGGTTATAATTCATTAAGTTTGGAAAAGAGAGTCTAACAGAATAACTCTGGCCCTCCAAAGAACACAGCTAAAATGTGAAGAACAGAGGAGAAAGAGCCAACCTCTGCAAGACTCCACAGTCCAACGCGGACACAGTTGACTGACGAGGTGGGAGAGAAAGAATGAATCCTCTGATTCCTCTTTCTTGTACAGAATAGACAAAATGTCATGATGCATGGAATAGAGCACCACAGATAAGTTCAAATGGGCCACTGTACCTACACCCTTCTTATCCACAAATAATGAAAGGCATCAACACGATCTACAATACCGAAAATTGTTCATGACTGAGCAGAGCTCGTATTTGGGAAGACTTCTAGGAGGTCAGGAAATGAACATCTTGAGGGACGGTATTCTCTGCCACATTTAGGCTTTGCTGTTTGAAGATGCTCTGTGACCCACTTGCCCGAAAGTGTAAATGACATTTGAAAGGCGCGTTGTACACACATTCAACAGCTGCATGCCACGTATATTCTTTGATGCAGACTGCAATACAACTTTCTAAAAATGTTTTTTAATAAAATTCAAACCCTGAAAAAAGGCCCCAGGCTGGCTGGCCACATGTGGTGAATCTTGTGTTGGCAGTCAAAATAAAAGAACAGAAAGAGCATTTAACTGACTGCAATGAGAAAGATCATGAAAAAAAAAATCAGAGAATATTAACGTCTTTGCTATGTACATCATATTTGTCTGCCAATGATTATCATTAGTAACTGTTTCATCATTCGTTACACCTAGTGTTAATGTTCAGTCTTTTGACATTACATATGTAATATCTGGGGAATTAAAGTTTGACCCAGCATTGAACACTTTGAAACACTGCCCTCTTAACATTTCTGTTCAAGCCTTTACACTTTATAGGCACAGGAAAAGTAAGTGCATGTCCAGAATCACCCACTATTGGTCAAGTGTCCAGGACTGCATTCCTAGCCTGGCGTTCTCCTACAACCCTACAAGAAATCAGCATCCCCAGAGACATTGCGAGGCCAGCAAGGTTTAGTCAAATATCCACATTGCAGGTATTTGTATGTTAACCTAACTGTATAGCAACAACATTCCTGAAATAATGCGGATTGGTTACAACGGAAGCAAGAGTACAAGTAAAAGTATTGAGTCTAAGTGGGGAATGTAGAGATATTTTTACTTCCGGCCTTGGTGTTTCCTGATGAGGTGCGTTTTCACCTGATTCTCTGCAGTGAAGGAGTGGAGAGGTTGGTCAGCTCTTCAGAGAGACATACCTATTTTGCTGTAGTGACTTGATAGGGAATGGTGCCAAAGGTCTTACTAGTCAAGTCTGCCTGTTGCTGATAGCTCTGATTTTGAGGCACTCAGACTTTTTGTGAGCACTGTATCTCCTGACCACTGACAATTACCATCCCCATAGCTTCGAAGTGAACACATCATGTGTGCCACCATTAGCTTTGTAAATAAAAGCACTTTGCACACTAGGAGCTGAAGGACCAAACACATACACCCTGATTACAAGTTGAGTGGATTGGGATTTCCAGTCAGTTCCACTCAATCATGAGCGGGCTGTTTGGCACTGGGATTTACCAGGTGTAAGAACAATGGACCCAATTGGAATTGTTTTCTGAATGTTCTGCCCAAACCAGGCTCCTGGCCCACACCCAACCCTCAGCTGTGGCACGGGAGGAGCATGAGATGCTCTCTCCCGTCAGACTACAGTCTCGCCTTTTCTCCTTTCCCTTTACACCACCCTCCCTCCCTGCCTCGCAGCAGCCCTCCCAGCTCACATTTACCACCTGCTAAGAGCAGCTGGTTAATGTGAGCGACAATCCCCATGGAAAAGAGAATACCATATGGAATTCTACCCTGTAAAACTGGGTGTGCACAGTTATTCCTCATTCCATAGAGATAAACTCATAAATGAACATAATGGTGGGGTGTTGCAGGTTTTGCAAATTTGCCACCGCACCAGTTCCATGGGAGTCACAATTGGGGCCGTAGTAGGAAAAGCATAAATACTAGTTTGCAAATCGCAGCAGAAGAAAGAAACAGGACTGGATCTAGAAGTCATATCTGACATGGGATCTCTTGTTAACAGTTGTGCACAAGCACTGGATTAATTGCTTGTGCAAAACGGAGAGGTCAAGGGAAACTGTGGCTGGAAGAACACTTTACTCCCTCTCAGGGACGCACCACCATTTCTCTTTTCCCTCCAGAGAAAAGGGCGGCAGCAAGCAGTGTGGCACTGCCTGGTACCAAAGGCCACTGGAAAAACTGAGCTCACAGCCACTAATGCCACAGCAAAACTCTTACACCAGCTCAGAATGTGCCCTTATGAGCTAGAACCAGAAAACGCTGCGGTTAAAAGGAGGGTTTTGGTTCCAGAGAGGATGCACATCCTCTGACCTGGATAAATCGCTAGTCCTCGAACTGTGGCAGCGGTGCCAGTCACATTCCTTGGCAGGTTGTAGTTGAAAAACAAGGCCCGGAACAGTAATTTGTAATTATGCATTGCCTCTTAATGGCCTTCAATTAACTCTAACTGCCTATTTCCAATACGAGAAGGGATAGAAATGTGGTCAATTTAGGATTGTTTTTGGCATGAGCATCTTGCATATTGCAGGGAGATAATGTAATTTAAATAATACATCTGCTGCTCATTACACGTCGCGCTTTGCCTGCCGTATGCCCCGTGCAAAAAGTAGAGGGAAGTTATCTGCCACGAGCAGCGGGGGAGCACCATTTATATAAAGTATGCCGCTAACACACCTTCATACCCAAATGTAGACACACACACACTTATAGGCACACATGAAGGCACGTTCATGGCAATGTGGGGGCTCACAGCCTGTCAATCTGAGTGGATGCCTTTATTATCTCACTTGTTTCAGTTGCAATTGGAGTTTCCATGGAGACGCAGCAGCCAGTTCTAGAAATTATAAGATAAATGTCAGGCAGTGATCACAGTGTTAATGAAGCTTCATTGACAAGCAGCTCCATGCTTCCAATAATAAGCCTGCTTTCATTAGCATATGTGTAGCCTGTGCGAAGTGGGGCATGGTGAGGAGTGGCGCGGGGGAGGCGGGGGCAGGATGAGAGAGGGAATAGATTTAGAGAGAAAACCCACACGACGTATGAATAAATGTGTATAAATGTGTGTGCCTATAAGTACCCTGAATATCTGTATGCATACTTGCTATGTTCGCTGTTGACTTTTCCAGTGATGTGTGTGTTGGCAGGTGAGTGCACGGCTCACTTTGCTTGTGCACGGCTCACTTTGCTTGTGCACACACTTTCTATTCTGGGGACAGTCACGTTGACGATGAGGCAGTGGTCAATGGGGTACAACTTTACAAATATCACCCAGTGCTTCCCTCACACATTGCACCTCTAAAAGCTCATACCCCGTGTCATGTATTGCTGATTGCCGCATCTCTACTCCGGAGGACTGAAAGGATTCCTGGTTGTTGAAACTTTTTTTCCCTCAAAATTTACAAAACATTTTCTCCTTCCAATTTCTTTTGCTTCCACCGCCCCGGGGGCATACTGTGATTGGGAATTTTCTCTGGAGCATGACACTGGGCCCCTCTCACATTCTGCAGGGGAGGCGCCATCATTTTCTCCTAGCCACTGTGCACTGCTCATCGCATTGACCACCTTGCAGGGTACTCGGGTGCTGGGAATGCAGTAACAATGTAAACCACCACTAGCAGACAGACAGAGATCCTGCTGGTGTCAGCACTAAAGTGCAGGAGGTTGGGGCTGTAGCCCCTCCACCTACACTCCCCTGTCTCCTTCGAGTATGCAGAGACCAGAGGGAGAGGGGTAGAAGGAAAGGAGACTTATCTACCAGACGAACTCCTCCATCTTTTTGGAAACCAAGGTGATGGATCAGCATCTACCTAAGAACCAACTTGAGAACCTGTTTTTTTCACAGTTCTAAAGTATGAGCAGCAAAACAATATATAATTTACTGCTCTTATACCGGACCCATAAAAGTAGGGGGTTACAGTCTGATTTTGTTGATAGTGGCTGCTAATAGAAGCATGTACAACAAAACGACTGGAAGAACTAATGGCAACAGATATGGGCCAACTCGAGGTGTTTGGTGGTGGCTTCTGATGTCACCGGCCATTTGAATCTGGCTGTATTTGTTTTAATGGCGTTTGGTGGTAAACGATTCTAAATGTGGATGAGAAAAACTGTAAATATCCCTGTATTTCATATATATATATATATATATATATACACACACACACACACACACACACAATGCAAACGTTTTTTAGGCACATTCTATGTATAGTTTTGTTCTGCACAAATGTGTCCAGATGGATGGAATTGAAAATGGTGCTATGCAGCAGAATATGCAAAGATAAAACAATATGAAGATCAAGATTCTGAACAATCATGCATTAGCTGTGTCCCCAGCCAAATATATTTTTCGTTATTTGTGTGACATGCAGTGGACTTTTTCAATACTACCTCAGCATTGCGAACAGGCAACCTTTCAAGATAGGGCAACTTCGCCCCCAGTGGAATATTAAAAAGTCAGTGGCCACAAAAACTTAATAAAATTAATTTTTCCGGATAGCATCACTTCATTAAAGACTGTGAAACACTACCATAGAATACCACTCTTTAAACTCTTACTACGTTTCTTAAGCCATGTGGTATTAATTTACAAAACACGCGCACCTGGAAGCTGACAGTTTTTTGTGGTTTCCAGGGTATTTAACTCAAACCGACGCAGGAAAAAACGACAATTCATCCTATGGTGTGCTGCCAACTGCAAAGAAAATAGTTCTTGGACTTTATTCATTAAGTGTGTATTTTAGGGCTCTAGAAATTCACTGTCGGAGGGATTCTATGAGATCGGGTAACATCCTAATTATTTTCTTGTCGATGGGAGTTAGCTGGGGCAGCTGTACTTCGAGTACGACTTCCCTAGAGTGGTTTGCTAGAAGTCAAAACATTTGAGAGGTCTCCAGTGGGAGGCTTGGTGGGGTTCCAGAAAAAGCAAAAATAGCACTAGAGAGAAGAAAGTGCAAGACAAGTCACGAAAAAGCACTCTAAACTAGCAGGTGTTATTCCTCATTGGGTCGGGCTGTGTTAATACTGCTGGTCCATTGGTTCACTTGATAGTGATGGGCATACAAAGTCAGTGGATCAAATACAACACATACCTTCCTTTTTGCCCAGAAGCCCCAAAATCAACCCTGACCTTGGTGTGAAAAAGTACATTTTGACGAGAAGCACCGCGTGGCCAAGTTTGACGTTTTTGGTGTCTTTTGCCTGCAAAGAGGCCAGTGATCCCGGGTGTCAAACTAAAACAGCAGTAGTCAACTACCAGCTGTGGGACAGTACAGCAGAGTAGTGCTCACTAATACTGATGCATTGAAATATACATCAGATGAAGCCTGCCGGTGCCTTTCATTCTGTCCTATGATTTAGGGACTCTAAATTCCAGAAACTCAACTTGGGGGTCTGTTTTTAAATTTAGGGGCAGCCTTCTAGGTGAACATGCACCAAATGTTTTTGATTTTCACCAAACAAATGACCCCACACCCTGGGAGTTTGCTCTAGGTGAATGGGTGTGGGATCGTGGGGGGGGCAAAGCCAACAGGTCTCGCCTTTTAGCTTTGCCAGTGCAGACCTGTTCGCTTTGCCAATGATTTTCTACCAATGTGGTACACCATCTGCAGAAACAAAAAATGTTTTTTTTTTTTACTGATGCTAAATATCACTGGCAAAACAATACATAGACAATAAGGTGTCATGATGTATAAGAGTGTATTTATCATTACACATATGTGCTATGATGCTAAGACTTCCCCAGTGTCACCAAACACACACACACGCATGCATCAACATGCGTGCACACATGAGACCTATCATGGCACCCATTTTGTTTTTTTGTATTTTTTTTTCCCTAAAATTCCTGAATGGGAGACAACCATAGTAGAAAGGTAAATTAAAGAGAGAAAAAAACATAACCATGCAAAAGCACTTTTATTTTGGAAACTCCTGATCCGGCAGCAAATTGCATATGTTGGGTCTTGAAAAATAGACCTTTTTAAAAAAAAAAAGAAATACAAACAGGGGGTGGAGTTATGGTGGAGCTGCTGGTGAGTGAGGAGTGGGAGCAGGGGGTAGCAACAGAAGAGCTGATTGGAGGGATACTTAAATAGAAAAAGATGAAAAACCCAAGCAGGATGGGGTCAGGAGAACAACACGGTATGTGAAGAGGTGAAATTGGGAGGGGCGGGAGAAGCACTGGGCAAGCTGGTTGCAGGAAGCAACATGGAGAGCGCAGGGGATATTTCAGTGGAGAAACTGCAAAAGAAGGAGGGACAAGAAAACATGTATACTCACATGGTGTAATGAAATAAATAGGAAAAAAGTGGTTCCCTGAAAGTAAGCACTGGAATGAGAAAAGTAATCCATTCAAAAGAATAGTAAAGAAGATTTTCTCCTGGAGAGAGACAAATACATGAAGAGGAAGGAAAAGCACTGAATAAGAAGCAAGCAATGGCACTGACAAGAAAGTCAATGAATGGAAAGCTATGGGCGGACCCAAAGCCCATTGTAAGTATTGGTATTTCAGGTCATCCACTTACAGCCACAAACTACCTATAAACAAGACTTAAACGTTAATGTGAACGGGTTAGATAGGGCAATTACTATAGTTGGGGGGTTTCATCAGGTCTGATCAGTGCCTGGAGGTCACCCTTCTGTGACCAAAACTTAAACCAATCAGCAATAAGTTTCAAATAAGGCTTTATTCATTTGTTGAAGTCAGACACTCTCCTCTTGAGTTGCTTTGCTAACCATAATTCTATAGCGGCGTTTTTTCATACATGAACAGAATTCGATAACTGTTGCAACCCATTTGTCTTAACCACAAACAATCATGTGGAAGCCTTTTAATGCACTGTGGTATTTACACAGCAAAAGACAAGGTTAGTTGAATCGCAGCTCTTGGCAGGCTGTCTGGTGTTTTTGATTGCATCGGTATTTAACGGCCGCCACATCACATGGCATGTAGGCCACATATAGCATTCCTGTGGAATTGACAACATTATGGTGAGACTTCGTGGTAAGGGATCTCTCTTTAGCTGACAGTCTACAACAAGCATTTTCAATGTAACGGGTCTCGCATTTGTTCGAGTAAGAGCTATTAGCGTTGTAAAGCAAAAACAAAACGCAGCGCGATCGCGCTATGTAAGATGCAGCGCAATCGCGCTGCCTGGAAAATAAACAGATAAAGTAGTCCGGACCCCAGGCTGAAAACACCGAACCTCGTATGTTTTTGCTACTTTACCGGTGCTGTATAGGTGGGCTAAACACTGGAAAAGGCATGAGGTATGAATGCCTTTCACAAATGAAAGCAAGAGAATTCTACAAGGAAAGCCCACGAACCAATGGAAGTGACTGCCATGGCATGGGCGTGGTTTCAAGCCCAAAGAGAGATTACAGAATGGACGGAACACTTTGTGCTCCCCATAAAAATGGAAACATCAATTCCTGTAGGATTTCTTGGGTAACAATATTCGGATGACGGTCCTTTGAATACGGACTGTAAAAAAGGCATCTGGCATAAATAATCTCCCGCGTAAGTAATAGTTCTTATTGTTTCGAATTAAAAAAATACACTTGAGAGAGTTCTGTGAATTGGTGAGAGAGCGCGTCACCAGGACACGTGTGGTAGGTCTGTGCGCACTTTGAGAGCAGTGTAGGGCTACTAGCTCCCTCCAGCACAGCCATTCGCCTGCCTGCTGCACAGCAATCGAGTTTACTGGCTCATCAGCTCTGTAATGGCTCTTGCACCTCTAGGTCTAGGTCACGCCTTTTAAAGATTGGTTACTGGCTTGGCTTCGGAAAAGTCACCTGTTGCAGTTCGCGCTCTTTCTACCTGGACCTTCATTCCTGGTGAACAGGAAAAGTCACAGCCTTTGAAGTGTGTGCTCTGAGGCCTTCCACATGAAAAATCTTTGCATCCTATACTGTCCGCAGACGTCTGGTGGACTAAATTCATGCGGTGACTTACCACTGGAAGAATTAACTAATTCTTGAAATAGGGCTGCAAAGAGAGTTAAATATAGATTGAACCCTCAAAACAGTGCCTCGTCAAAGTTAAGGCAATGGTTCTCAGCATACCTGCATCAATTGTTTCAAGACGGAGCATTAACTCAGTCCGGTGCGCACAAGCCAGTGTATTTACCAACCAGAGCAGGGAATCCAATTGGCTGTCTAGCATCAGCACCAGGCAAAGGAAAAGCTATACCAGCCCTGCTGTTATCTTCGGCTTATGGAGAGCTCTCAACTCGCTGAGCTATTTTACTGGCTTGTTTCCCTTTGATGTAGCCTTTTATGTAAAGTAGTCTACTGTATCTGGTGTGCCATGCTTCAAAGAGACGATCATTGATGCCCGCCCACATGACACACAGAACATCCTAGTGGCTGCCATTCCTTTCAGCCACACCCTGTGTCCCACGTATGACCTGCCTGCTGTATGACCCAAAACCAGTCCTACAACTCACAATTAAAGCTTTCATGGTTTACTGTGTGTTCTCCACGCAGTGGTGACTCCCTTGCACTTTATACCCAACTAGGACGGCGTCCAACACCAGTTAATCTGAATTCAGTGAAGAAGAAAAGGCCCTGAGGCAGGTGGCGGATTACAACGGAGATGGTGCTCTTTAATGAACAAGCAGTGTGGAAGTAAAGTCATATGAAGGTGTAAACGAATACTAGAAAGACGAGTGAAGTCCCAGAAAGGGAAACAGGAGATTATGCATTTAAAAGGAAGTGGCAAGCTGAATGAACAAAAAAAAGTTTAGCAGACATATATGCTTGAAAGTTGAAACAGAAAACCAGGTGGAATTTTTAATTCCACTCACAGAATTAGAGAAATTTGGTGACTCTGCATTTCTATTGTAACCCGAAGATCATGTCAAATTCCACCAATCATCAAAAGGCTTCAGAATGGGAGCTGTTGAGCGTGAATGAGATTTGGTGTCCCTTAGCATGATTTTTGGTCACTAGGAGGACTTCCCATGAGATTTTCTAATGTGGGCGGTCAGTCAGAGGGCTAATTCCCAAGCAGATGTTCTACTCAACTGGCAGCAAAATCAACTCAAAAATAGCATGGTGTTGTTAGCGCAACTTTACAGGGCAGAATACACTGCCATGATAAATCACAGTGTGATGTGCATTTTCCGCCCCTTCGTGGAACTCTGTGGGTTATCATGGAGTGTTTTATGGAACTCAGGCCTACTGAAAAAATATAGTGTATGTAGGAAGACAAAGCGATAAAGTCTCTTATTTTCAGAGGTTGGCCTTGTTTGTAAACTGTGAGTGGGTGGACGAATTAACAAGTAAACCGGTAGTCGAATGCCACAGGTCTCAAACGTGGTTTACCAGAGAAATGGTTTCATGACCCTGAAGACACCAAGCTTCCAGCAGTGGTCTTTCCGTTTACAAACCATCATAAGGATCACCATTGCAAATAGGAATTTGATTGTAAATAAAGAAATTGTAAATTTTGCACTTGTATAGCACACTACTCACCCGTTGGGGTCTCAAGGTGCTGTACGCATACTGCTGTGGAACCCCTCCTGTCTTTTCCCTGTGAGGCACCCGCTCCTGGACAACCCCTAGGGTGAAGCCAGGCATCCACACACTGTCAGGGCTGTTGTGGAGATTAAGCAAGCTATTGCTCAGAGTTACAGAGTGGACCCATTAATTAGATTAGGGCCCATTAATTAGATTAGGCACAGAGGCAAGAATTATATGGTCCAAGGGAATTGAGCCCAAAACCCGCCAGGGGAGAATTGAACCCTGGTCCTGGGCCAGATCTCTGCATCAGGGTCTGCCGCTCTAACCATTGTGCCACACTTCTCCATTCAACTGGTTCTGCTGTAGCCATCCAGCATGACAACCCTCGTGTTGCACTAGGCCCAGGAATGGAAGCCCAAGAATGGGCTCATGCAGGTGCATTACGCATACAGGTTTTGGGCCATGTGGCTCATGAGATGCATTAAATCCTGTGCCCTCCAGATACCTGACAGTTGGCAGAGAGTGGCTCAGACACATTGTGATATGTGAAGGTCAATCAAAAATCATTATGCATGTGTGGTCTCCAAAGCGGCCACGGTGGACCCGGCAGATAGAAAGCATCTGCAGCTATCAACAATGCTGCACCACTCCAGGTGGTAGCTCAAAAGGCGGACATTGTAAAATAGAGGCTGAGCCCGAGAAAGGCTCTGGCAGGAACGAGGGGAGGAATTTTCTCTCAGATGGTCTAAACTCATTTTGCACGAATAAACGTACCAGTCAGGCAAATGCTGATTTACCACTTGCTCCAAGTCATACTAAGACAGGAGAAGCGGCATCCCACCTTTTTCATAGCATTACACGTAAGAGCGTTGTGTTTTTTTAGGAAATCATGCATATCCCTTATGAATTGTGAGATTAAAAATAATCTCTAATATAAGATTTGCTAAGGAGAACTTTGTAGGGAAAGGTTTATGCTTTGGCTTCGATGCAGGACTGCTTTTGTTTCACCTACTTGTTTATGAAAAAAATGTGAGAAAAAGCATATTCTCTTACATTAAAGTTAGAATCAAAATTATTCATAATCACAATAGTATCATCCACTGGGTTCTCTGTACCCCTTAATGCATCCAATTTATGGCTCGATCAATGCATTATTTTTGGATTCCTACATATGAGATTTAAAGTCAATGAGGCTGAAAGGAAGTCATTTAAATAACCAGTGGCGGAAAACATGGCACTGATCTCGCCTTCGTGCACTTGCACTAGGCATCTCTGATGCAGTCAAACGCAGATCGGTGGCGGGTTAGTGGCTTCAGCTCCATCTCGGGGACCAACTTTCCCTGCCATGCTAATTGCGCTACCTTGGCTCGCTTGTCATGCATAATGTTTAAGTATAGAATAATTAGGGGAACCTTTACAACATTCCAGACATGTGGAGCAGCAATTTGCTCACATTGCAGAAGGTACCCACATTTACCAAGACCAGCCAACAGGCTAATTGTACATCTCAGGTACATTCTGGTGCTATTTGTTCATTTGTGTAATTCAAAAGGTAAAAGTCTGTAGATCAATTTGTAATAACTGGGAGTTGGGTCCACAGGGCAGAAAGCAAGAGAGCGAAACAATACGTGTTGTACAAATGCCTTTGGCGGGCACCATTTCCTGACAGTAACAGGAATGAAATATTAGGACATGGACCTCGGTGACAAGAGCCGATCAGAGAAACTGACAAACGGTGTGAAACGCATCCTATGATGGACGCTCAGCATGAAATGAGCAGTAGTGCTATAACATTTCCAGACAAAGACCTATCTAGACTGCTCCAGGCAGGCGCTTCTCGCCACAATGTACTCAGTAACATTATCAGTGTCGGCCACTAAAGTCGCTCTCATTGATGGAGGGCTGGCAATGGGCGTGTCAAGCAGAAATAGCTGATCCCTTCCTTAACTGAAGGGAGACCCACTGATATTTGTTCTACATTGTCATGATTACATCACATCTCCTGCATAGACAATTCAAAGACCCTAAACCTATTCGAAATTGCTGAAAATGCTTACTAAATTCCCCAACTTACATGAAAATAGTGAAAACGAGAAAAATATTCTAGCTTCACTAAATAATGTCAATTTGATTGTGACCTATAGACGAGTCCTATCGCCAGTAGTGGGTCCTGTTGTTAGACTCATACTACCAGTTTCATAAAATATTACTTAGCCAAAATCATAATTCACAACAATGTGCATTACATCCAACATTCAAAAATATATTACTTTGATTTAAAATATATTGCTGACTAAATTCAGACTATAGTTTTCCACATCGCAAGTGACTTGATGGGCAATATCTGCCACACCCTCAATAAATGTTCGTCAATTTTATAACCTCTGTCCAGAATCTGCAAATCTGGACATTTTATTTACACAAGGACTTAGTAACTATGCTGATCTTTCATCCAAAGGTGGCCTCATTGAAACTACCACTTCAGAATCCATGCACAGGAAGCCAGGAAAGCATCAGAAATGCCGCCCATCAAACTTCACGTTCAGCCATTTTGCACGCTTCATAATGGGTGAGGTCCAACTTTAGGGATGGGAAAACACTGGACGTTCATTGGAATGCTAGTGGGCTTTTTCTTTATGTGCGTTTATATTATGGATGTGCGTGCCCGTGTACACAAGACTTTTTGTGCAGAATCACAGATGGGCCTCTACAAAATTCAGTACAGAATTATTACCCCGTCAGCACTGGGGGGGGGGGGGGGGGGGGGGGGGGGGGCAGCGGGGGGTTATCTGCTGTCTGTCTAATTAATTTAATTTATTTGAAGCAAATGTGCAAACAAATAAAGAGTTTCTGTACTGGTACAATTCCAAGTATTTCATTCTCCCATGACATTAGAGAAGGTGGCTACAACCTTTTTGCCATTGAATACTTTTACAGTCCAAAACACAATAAGGCGAAAGGAACTGTTGTACAGAATCTGGTAAGGGTATCTGAAAGAAAGGTGCGACCTTCAATGATTCCATTTTCAGGGATCGACAACCAGTCTCTCTACATGCAGTTAAAAGTACAATTCCCAAGGCTGTCTCAATGGCGCCAGGTTAATGATGTGAATTTGGTTGCACATTTTCCATTCTGTAAAACTGTTGTGTGTTGGGGTTTAGAAGACAAGGAAAGGGTCCTGTCGTGTTTTATCCCATTTCAATTCAGCCCAATCAATAATCTTCCCTCCCTCCCTCTATTTTTCTCCCCCCCCCCTTTGTCCTGCCCTACCAGAACCCCCTTCCCTTCACTTACTCCCCCACTCTCATCTCTCCTCTTCTTTCCAGATCCCTTCTATTCTCTTCCATTCGTGTTTTTAATTCAGCCAGAGAGTTAGCTCAATGACCAGACCGCTCACGTCTGGAAAAAGTGGCGATTGGCAGCTTACAGTGGGGGTTGTGGCAAGGCCAACCCGGTCTTCCAGCTTCCGGGAAGTGGGTAAAATGAGTGCTGTTAAACTGGGTAATGGAACCATCTGTTAATGGGAGTGCTTAGAGATGGCAGCACGAGTGCCTTATGAGGCACTATATATAAATGAGCTATTAGCTGCTCTGTGGCACTTATGGTGCTTGTATGCCCAGAAGTTGCTCAGTACACGTAAGTAGAGAAGGGAAAGGGTATTGTGATATAAGGCAGGGGAAGCAGAACAAGTATGTTAATGTTACCCAGCAAGAAGCAAACACCAGGAGTGAGAGAGGGAGGAAGGAACACTAACACGGCAGGATGACAGGACAAAGGAAAGGCCTGAGAGACAGATCAACATTGTCACTGGGGAAGATGCTGAATCCAATGTGCATGCGTTGTCAGCCACAATGAGCGAATGGTTACACGAAGCTATCACTACCCACAATACTAGATTAAATATAGCTATAGGATTAACACAAATAAGGCATAATTACTAATAGTATGTGCTTCTTAAATGGCCAGCCACCTCTGACGGTTCTTCAAAGTTCTCACGGCGCAGCATGACAGAACAGAAACCTTCTGTGGACATACGAGTGCTACATGCTGGCATCGAAGAGCAGCGCAGTCTACTGACTTTCCGCGGTTGTACAGCAGTGCCCAACCGCGTACCCTGTCTCTTAACAACACCGCCTCCTTCTTCCATCATTACGGCTTAAATACAACATTGCAGTACCCTGCTCGACCACGGTGCCTCTGAATCTTGCAGAACAGAAGGCACTTTCTGGAAACTGTTGTCCCAATACCCTATACTTTCACAAGCTGCATACCAGATATCATAGAGACAACAGCTTCTGAATTCAGCATGAGGCCACCTATTTTCTAACTAGGCCCCAAAACAGATGAACTAGCGTGGCTCCAATGTCTCATAATCTGTTGTACGCCTATTGGATAAAAATGAATTTATGTTGAAATGAGTCCTGATCCACCTGTCACTAGGACAGAATTATAGAAACTCTCAATCCGTGTGTATCAGCTGCAACCCGGAATGTTTTCTCTCGATTCTGGAAACTGATCTATGTCTGTAATTGGTCTAACATTCTGAAGTTGGAATACTTGCGCCTCTGGAGTCCGCTGGCAATCTCTGCGGCCACTTTACGCTCACTTGCTGATCAGTTGTATATAACCAGGGAATGAAATGCCTCTTTCCAAACCACAATAACTCACGCTGATGTGGTTCCAGTGCCGAAACATTTTCGGAAGGTGATTTACAGAGCAGGGCCTTCTATTGGCAAGCACATCCCATTGGCTGCTCAGCTAAGGACTAAGCGCTCGAAGTCCATATCTTGTTGTGCTTAAGGCCTTTCAGAATTTATGTTTGGTATTGTCTGCTTGCCAGGAAATGTGCGCAGATTTATGAATGTCAAGCCCAGGAGCATGTCTCATAGGGAGCTCATGCTGCGGTGATTCTCCATCAAGCACAGCCATCGCACCGTGGAATGAGTGAGTCAATGAATTAGTGCTCGCTGAAGTAAGAGCCACCTGGAGTAGTTTCATCCGTTATGGACTGGCACACTTAACCACGAAGAGCACATACACAAATGTGAATCAACGGCCAATGCATAAAGTCCCACTCACGCATGCCTCTGAAGCAAGGCTGACATTTACTCTTCTTGCCAACAACCCTAGCCAACTAGACTAGCCTACGTCACGAGGCGCGAGAATGGGAACAAACTCAACCCATAACATGAGGATAAATATTTCCGACAACAGAGAGAGTGCCCCTGTTTAATGGGAACAGAATGTTCTATTGATTCAGCCTCCAAGTTGTCATTAATGCATTCAACAAGCTGCTATTATAGCACGTAAGAAGGGCCCTTTGCGGTTTTTTTCCCACTTCTGCTTCATGAAGAGATGTTGAACCATGCAGTTAAGCCACAGCCCTCCCACAAGATGTTGTACTTGCACCTCCGTGCCAAGGCACAAATTAATTTCTCTGAAGAGAGCTCCGTGATGCCCATACATGCTAGGTGCGGAGGCATGCCATGCAAAAAATCTTATCCCTTCACTAAATTGGCCCGTTAAACCATCAGTTGAATTACTATCACCCAATCAATGCTTTATGTGCCTTAAAATCCCTCTCTACCACACCTCGGGGGTTGGCTCTTCAGAGTCACACCACGCTTGGCCTCAGTAGAAATCGCCATTGCATACATGACCCATTAACGGTGTGTATCCAATTTGCCTTGAGGTGTTTCAACACTCTGGATTCCCTAGTATGAAATAATTAAGCAATGCGAGCTCTCCGTTCGGTTTGCAGGGGTATGAGAAGAACAAACCATCAAAACAGATGTATTATCTAGTGTCAAAAAACAGGGTCTACTTAGCAGGTTTGCTTTGCATTTGATATTCAGGACCAGATTTTGTAACATTTGATGCAACACCTCAAGACAACTTGCTTTGCTGCGTCAAATGGAGATGCAGCAATGCATCATATCTACTAAGCAGTGTGTGCTGCCCAGCACCAATGCAAGCACCCTTGCACCTTACAGGTAGGATTGTAATTGTGCAGGAAGTAACACCTTCCTGCACAAAGCATTCCTTCAAGCCTTTTTCCTCTTTCTGCAGCACACTTAGGAGGATAAAATAACAAGGGCAAATATAGCTATTTCTCCTCATTGCACCTCTTTCGGGAAGGTGTACAATCTGGACGCATTCTCAGGTTTACTACTCTTAGTAAATCTGGGAAATAGGCAAAAAAGCAAAGAGGAACATGTATGTATCAATGTGTAAAAGGAGCATCATGACAACTACATGTAAAACCGGAAGTCACTTCATAAAATTCAAGACAGATCACATTGCCACAAGTCAACCAATAATCCAATCTGTGATGCAACAGTTGTACAGCTACTGTGGTGCCATGCCCTGCAGTCCATTTGTTTCTGACAAAACACACACTTCCTTCCAGCCACAAGTGCAAACATGCTTCAGCAGATCTGTGATAGTTAAAAGTGAAGTCCTTCAAGGAAGGGATTTGCGTGCCTCATCAATTACTTCAGATGCTGCCAGTGATGCCTCGAGGGCATTGAACACTTGACTTCATGCAGTAATTTAGTTGTTTCATCTCTGTTACTTACTGGGACAATTGTGTGTTTGTGATTTTATGGCAGGTGTTATGTTCACTCTGGGTTATCTAAAGGGTTTCTTTGTATAAAAATGCGGTTTGTTGGTTTCCAGCAGTTTTTTTCTTACCACTCCCTACTAGTAAAAATAGTAACTTGCAAATTGGTCAGACCTGCCACCCTTCGAAAAACTCACACCAAGTGATCTTACAGGAGAGGAGGGGACTTGGAAGGGAGGCCGTGGTGAGGGGCCGGTGGTCTGGAACACCTACACTATCTGAGGAGCTGAGCAGCCACAAGTACCTCCAGAACTGCAGCAACAATTGTTTTTGGGGTTGCCTCAGTGCTTAATTTGTAAATAGAAACGTGCCAGTGCCCCAAGCTCTCCACTAAAAATTTGCGGCTGCTGCAATTAAATGTGCGAGCACAGAATACTGAGAGAGTGTAATCCTGAAGCCATGTCGGGCCTCTTTAAGCCATTTACAGCCACTCCCTGCCCCTTCAGACCACTCTTGCTGCTTTCTGCTTTCCCCCTTTGTGAGCTTTTTTGTTTTTCCCTTCCTCCGTCTTTCCCATAGGTCTCTTTTGCTAGTAGTAAAGGTCAATTTCAGAAAAATAAGTGCCGGCCCTCAAAAATAAATGCAGGTGCCCCGCACCAGGAACCACTGGCTCAAATTAAGCACTGGGGTGTCTCGTGTCCTGTGGAAACTGCAATGTCCTTAATGGTTTATGATCGGGAAGACACCCCAAGGATGAGCTGGAAACCAACTCTGTACACTGGGTTTCCAGCTGTCCAGTGCTCGTTTTGTGATAATGTCTCTTCACCAGGCAGGCATGTGAAGAGTGCTGTGTGCCACACAAATGCCCCTTGTGCGCGAGCAGGTCTGTGACACTTTCCCCAAGTATGGAAGTAGCATCCCATGTGGTACTTGGAAAAATTGCAGGAAATTATGTCACTGATTCTTGTGAAATGGCTGTGTTCAATAGGAAGTTAAAAGTAAAAAAATTAGTTAGTCTGGCTCCAAGAATGTGAAAATACCAGCTACCATTAAGAAAAAAATGCACAGGAACACTGAATATCACCAAAAGTGTAAAACAACATTTTAAAAAACTAGCCAAACTGCTTAAGCCGAAGAATGTATTATTGGTGGTCTTTGTCAACTCCAGAAATCCATGCGATATCTAAAATATATATGTTGTACACCCAAAGAGCAAACACACGACAATCATAATAAAAATGAACCCCAGAGTGTGTGCCATTCCTGTCCGGATCACTAATCAAGTCTGTTTCACATGGATAAAAAATGACCTTTCCTTTAAAAGCTGCGGGGAGTCAGCAAAAGGAGGCTGTCCGCATCCATCACAAGGCACCTGAGTGAGACCGCTGAGGTCCTCTGAGAGCCTCCGAGGACATCAGAAAGCACTCTGGTTATGTAGTCTAATGGCTTACAAACCCACCATGGAGGAGGCCATGAGATACACAACTCATATTCATTAGAACTTCGTATTTTTCATGTAAGCAATTTACAGTGAGAATACCCTGGGACACCGGTGAAGCTTCTCACATCACACAGAACATACCCCTTGCATCATTTCCCATGCAATATAGAGACACAGGTCATTCGGCTGTTGTGGTGACTTTGTTTCTCAAGGAAGAGTTGCTTAATCTTGAACCCCAGCCCTTCAGATGTGAATAACCAGCCCCAGTTTATCCTGTATTGACCTGCTATGAAAGGCAGAGACACCAAAGCACAAACACAGGTATTCAGTGGAACACCTTGCTTGCTGCTTGCATCGTGTTAATGTTGCTCCTTTCTAAAGGTCGACCTATTTCACAGCTCAGGATTCAATTTGCTACAATTGTGACAAGTGCATGTACAAGAAATTTTAATTTGAAGGTAAAGTCCTTTCTTGCTCTCGTAGCCATTTTTCAGGTCAGTGTTACAGAGAAATAGATGGCTACGGTGGCTGGCAGGCCTCTGCTCCTCACGCCCATGGAAAGCGAAGACAGCTGGTCCAGCATGAGGCTTCGAAGAGGAACTGTGGGGTTAGTGAGCATGTCAGTCTTGTCAGGAAATACAATCCTACGCTGCTACGGTGCCTCAGGGAGTCATGGTTGTTATTATCAGTGCATTTTAAAATCCAACAATGATGACTCCCTTGAAGGTAGTGTTTCTCAATACCGCATCCTGCACTTCTGCCATTGCAAACCACTGTAAGTAACAACAGTACTCACTTTAGGGGTACTTAAGTTACCCACCTCGGAAGAGCAGAAATCCGAAAATGCTTACTCAGATTCAGACCAATCCCCTTTATAAGATCAGACACACATCAGCAGCGGGCGTTCAACTCACTGAGCTATCTTTTGGCTTTATGGACTGGTGTAAGGTACATGATGCCTGAAGAAAAGACGCTGTAATGTTAGGGGTGGTGCAAGGGTGAACTGTAAGCTATTAAATTAAAATAATCGAACTTCCCTTTAAGAGACCTTTCCTTAAAGATCACTTAAACATTTTTTTTAAATTAAAAAAGTAAAAAACACAAAAAAAAAAGATCCCTGGTGTCTAGGGGTTTCTGCCACCGCTGGCAGCTTCAAACTTGTCGCCCAGTTGTGGTCGAAGTGAAATATCGCGAGCTGTACACGTCACGTCACTTTCCTTCCCATGTCTAAAGTTGCTGCTTACAGCGGTGGCGGACATGATTGATGAGCAAACAATAGTTACGCTGCAACTCTTCAAAACTCCGATTAGAAGTTTTTCACAGAAACCGACAGGGGGTTGAAATGTTTACCAAAGTCACTTTCAATAAACAAATAATAGGTGCCTTTTGCGCCTCTTTTCTAGCTGGGGCATCTGGGTGGCAATCAGCACAAAGGCGCTGCCATTGAGTTTCCATTAATTCTGGCTGTGTTTAACAGAACACTTTGAGGGATCGTGAAAGCCTGCTTCATTCATTTCCAGGCTGCATGAGGCAGATGTTCCTAATTGGTAGTAACCAGATTCACCAGAGGTTTGTGTTGTTGCTGCCCTCTTCATTAGTGTGGATGTGCCATGGAAGCCTACGAGCAGGGTCATCTCAGATGCAGAGGTGTTTTAAGGCATGGGCAAAGTGGGCAATTGCCCAGGGCTCCCACCTTCCCAGGGGGTCCTGGAAAAGGGATTTTTCTGTCACCTCCATTTCTTTACTTTAACCACTCTCAGGCCAACTGCCTACATCCACCTCTCAACCCTATCTCTACCCAGTGTCATCTTAAGAATCTTTGTGACACCACGCAGGGCACATTGCACCTGTTTATGTGTCCCCCAGGGCAAATCAGCACTGTCTGGCATCAACATTGTCTTAACAGGGGCCCCCAAATATGTCTTGCCCAGGTGCCCAAAACTCCTTAAAACAACACTGCTCAGGTGACAAAAAGCCTGGAAGACAAACACAAAAGGGGAAAGTGCGAGGCACTGTTTCCCTGACCGTGGAGAAAGACGCCGGCATGCTGCTGGCACGTGCAGCTCCTGTGCAGGTGTTCACACCCAGTCTGTAGCTGCATATCTGTGCTTAATGTGCATACGCCACTACTGTTTACCAGTCCCCAGCTGCACGTGGGCACTTAATGTGCATACGCCACTACTGTTTACCAGTCCCCAGCTGCACGTGGGTACTTAATGTGCATACGCCACTACTGTTTACCAGTCCCCAGCTGCACGTGGGTACTTAATGTGCATACGCCACTACTGTTTACCAGTCCCCAGCTGCACGTGGGTACTTAATGTGCATACACCACTACTGTTTACCAGTCCCCAGCTGCACGTGGGTACTTAATGTGCATACGCCACTACTGTTTACCAGTCCCCAGCTGCACGTGGGTACTTAATGTGCATACACCACTGCTGTTTAGGTGTTCACAACCAGTCCCCAGCTGCACGTGGGCACTTAATGTGCATACGCTACTACTGTTTAGGTGTTCACAACCAGTCCCCAGCTGCACGTGGGCACTTAATGTGCATACACTACTACTGTTTAGGTGTTCACACCCAGTCTGTAGATGCATATCTGTGCTTAATGTGCATACGCCACTACTGTTTACCAGTCCCCAGCTGCACGTGGGTACTTAATGTGCTTACACCACTACTGTTTACCAGTCCCCAGCTGCACGTGGGTACTTAATGTGCATACGCCACTACTGTTTACCAGTCCCCAGCTGCACGTGGGTACTTAATGTGCATACACCACTACTGTTTACCAGTCCCCAGCTGCACGTGGGTACTTAATGTGCATACGCCACTACTGTTTACCAGTCCCCAGCTGCACGTGGGTACTTAATGTGCATACACCACTGCTGTTTAGGTGTTCACAACCAGTCCCCAGCTGCACGTGGGCACTTAATGTGCATACACTACTACTGTTTAGGTGTTCACACCCAGTCTGTAGCTGCATATCTGTGCTTAATGTGCATACGCCACTACTGTTTAGGTGTTCACACCCAGTCTGTAGCTGCACGTGGGCACTTAATGTGCTTACACTACTACTGTTTAGGTGTTCACACCCAGTCTGTAGCTGCATATCTGTGCTTAATGTGCATACGCCACTACTGTTTAGGTGTTCACAACCAGTGCCCAGCTGCACGTGGGCACTTAATGTGCATACACCACTACTGTTTAGGTGTTCACAACCAGTCCCCAGCTGCACGTGGGCACTTAATGTGCATACACTACTACTGTTTAGGTGTTCACAACCAGTCCCCAGCTGCACGTGGGCACTTAATGTGCATACACTACTACTGTTTAGGTGTTCACAACCAGTCCCCAGCTGCACGTGGGCACTTAATGTGCATACACTACCACTGATTAGGTGTTCACAACCAGTCCCCAGCTGCACGTGGGCACTTAATGTGCATACACTACCACTGTTTAGGTGTTCACAACCAGTCCCCAGCTGCACGTGGGCATTTAATGTGCTTACACTACCACTGTTTAGGTGTTCACAACCAGTCCCCAGATGCACGTGGGCACTTAATGTGCATACACTACTACTGTTTAGGTGTTCACAACCAGTCCCCAGATGCACGTGGGCACTTAATGTGCTTACACTACTACTGTTTAGGTGTTCACAACCAGTCCCCAGATGCACGTGGGTACTTAATGTGCATACGCCACTACTGTTTAGGTGTTCACACCCAGTCTGTAGCTGCACGTGGGCACTTAATGTGCTTACACCACTACTGTTTAGGTGTTCACACCCAGTCTGTAGCTGCATATCTGTGCTTAATGTGCATACGCCACTACTGTTTAGGTGTTCACAACCAGTCCCCAGCTGCACGTGGGTACTTAATGTGCATACACCACTACTGTTTACCAGTCCCCAGCTGCACGTGGGTACTTAATGTGCATACGCCACTACTGTTTACCAGTCCCCAGCTGCACGTGGGTACTTAATGTGCATACACCACTGCTGTTTAGGTGTTCACAACCAGTCCCCAGCTGCACGTGGGCACTTAATGTGCATACGCTACTACTGTTTAGGTGTTCACAACCAGTCCCCAGCTGCACGTGGGCACTTAATGTGCATACACTACTACTGTTTAGGTGTTCACACCCAGTCTGTAGATGCATATCTGTGCTTAATGTGCTTACACCACTACTGTTTACCAGTCCCCAGCTGCACGTGGGTACTTAATGTGCATACGCCACTACTGTTTACCAGTCCCCAGCTGCACGTGGGTACTTAATGTGCATACACCACTACTGTTTACCAGTCCCCAGCTGCACGTGGGTACTTAATGTGCATACGCCACTACTGTTTACCAGTCCCCAGCTGCACGTGGGTACTTAATGTGCATACACCACTGCTGTTTAGGTGTTCACAACCAGTCCCCAGCTGCACGTGGGCACTTAATGTGCATACACTACTACTGTTTAGGTGTTCACACCCAGTCTGTAGCTGCATATCTGTGCTTAATGTGCATACGCCACTACTGTTTAGGTGTTCACACCCAGTCTGTAGCTGCACGTGGGCACTTAATGTGCTTACACTACTACTGTTTAGGTGTTCACACCCAGTCTGTAGCTGCATATCTGTGCTTAATGTGCATACGCCACTACTGTTTAGGTGTTCACAACCAGTGCCCAGCTGCACGTGGGCACTTAATGTGCATACACCACTACTGTTTAGGTGTTCACAACCAGTCCCCAGCTGCACGTGGGCACTTAATGTGCATACACTACTACTGTTTAGGTGTTCACAACCAGTCCCCAGCTGCACGTGGGCACTTAATGTGCATACACTACTACTGTTTAGGTGTTCACAACCAGTCCCCAGCTGCACGTGGGCACTTAATGTGCATACACTACCACTGATTAGGTGTTCACAACCAGTCCCCAGCTGCACGTGGGCACTTAATGTGCATACACTACCACTGTTTAGGTGTTCACAACCAGTCCCCAGCTGCACGTGGGCATTTAATGTGCTTACACTACCACTGTTTAGGTGTTCACAACCAGTCCCCAGATGCACGTGGGCACTTAATGTGCATACACTACTACTGTTTAGGTGTTCACAACCAGTCCCCAGATGCACGTGGGCACTTAATGTGCTTACACTACTACTGTTTAGGTGTTCACAACCAGTCCCCAGATGCACGTGGGTACTTAATGTGCATACGCCACTACTGTTTAGGTGTTCACACCCAGTCTGTAGCTGCACGTGGGCACTTAATGTGCTTACACCACTACTGTTTAGGTGTTCACACCCAGTCTGTAGCTGCATATCTGTGCTTAATGTGCATACGCCACTACTGTTTAGGTGTTCACAACCAGTCCCCAGCTGCACGTGGGCACTTAATGTGCTTACACCACTACTGTTTAGGTGTTAACAACCAGTCCCCAGCTGCACGTGGGCACTTAATGTGCTTACACCACTACTGTTTAGGTGTTAACAACCAGTCCCCAGCTGCACGTGGGCACTTAATGTGCTTACACCACTACTGTTTAGGTGTTCACACCCAGTCTGTAGCTGCATATCTGTGCTTAATGTGCATACGCCACTACTGTTTAGGTGTTCACAACCAGTCCCCAGCTGCATGTGGGCACTTAATGTGCATACACCACTACTGTTTAGGTGTTCACAACCAGTCCCCAGCTGCACGTGGGCACTTAATGTGCATACACCACTACTGTTTAGGTGTTCACAACCAGTCCCCAGCTGCACGTGGGCACTTAATGTGCATACACTACTACTGTTTAGGTGTTCACAACCAGTCCCCAGCTGCACGTGGGCACTTAATGTGCTTACACTACTACTGTTTAGGTGTTCACAACCAGTCCCCAGCTGCACGTGGGTACTTAATGTGCATACACTACTACTGTTTAGGTGTTCACAACCATCCCCTTGCTGCATGTGGGTACTTAATGTGTATATACTTCTTTTTAGATATTCACAAGTATTCCCTTGCTGCATGTGTACCCATAATGTGCATATACTACTACTGTTTAGGAAGTCACAACCATTCCCTTGCTGCATACGGGTGCACAATATGCATACTACTACAGTTAAAGTATTCACAACCACTGATGCATACGGATAAATAATGTGCACATACAGCACCTTGAGTATTCAAAACCATTTCCATTGCTGCATATGGGTGCATATTGTGCACATAATGCTAGTGTTTGGGCATTCATACACATTCCATTGCCACATATGGCTATTTTATGATAGAGCCATTCATAATGTGCACCTACTACTACTGTTTAGGTAAACATTTACATTCACTTGCTCCAACCGGGTGGATAACGTGTACATACTACTGCTGCTTAGGTATGCTTTCACATTCGTTTGCTGTATATTGATAAAGAGCCCATACCGCTAATGTGTGGGTATGCATATACACTTGCTTGCCAGTCATCGGTGCACGTATACAAGGTACTAATACAATGATCACGTACTAGAAGTCTTTATGCATTTCTTAGCTGCACATGGGTTTTATCAGGTGTTTTCCATTTCAAATGGAACCCGGAACACCTAATCAAAAGAGATTTAGAGAGGGGGGTATGCAATACTTAATCTGCACACATGCACAGGTTAGTGCTGTTTAGATACATATTTGTTGCAAGTGGGTGCAGTTTGATAAAGACCTAAACGTGCATTTTACGGTATCCACATTCTACTAGCGTCCGCATACATGTCCTATCTGCATATAGTTTTTACTCTTTTTTATGCAGTGCAATGTATACTGTGCACATGAGCCCGATCTATTCCTCTTTAGGTGTTTATATACATATATATATATATATTCCCCTGCTGCACCTGGATATGTTAAAGTGGCGATAACGAGACGTACTCGGTGCCACTCGTGTGCATTTGCACAAGCTACTCCTGGTGTGTTCTGGAGCTGCTATTGATTAGCTCTTCACGTACATTCCTTGATGTTCCCGAGTGCATTAAGAAAGATATAGAGATGTATATTAAGCAATACAAAATGTACATAATACGGAGTTTTTCAAAACTGTTCCATTTCCGCAGAAACATAGGTTAAACATGTTTATTGTACATGCTTACATACAGTATTTTCGGGCATCTCGTTTAGTAACACAGAAAGTGTATTCTATATACAATGCATAGATTGTGCATGCCTATGGTAAAGAAAAGGGGAACGTTCTACAGTTTTAGTTCCAGCACAAGGTGAGTAGCACTTTCAGGTACAGAAAATAAGGACACATCGGCGACTGAGAAAGAAATAAAGAGTCCTTTTTACGTTTATTATTTTAACTTCTTTGATATTTTCTTGTTCCCGAAACTTGTCTTAGCTCTTGAGTCTCATTTTATGTAATTTATTATGTTCTGTTGTATTGTTGTGTTCTAGTAACACGGTAATATTAGATTATGTTCATGTGCTTTTGATTAAGTTTTTATTATCTGAAACTGTGGTGTTCTGCTTTATGATACTGCATTATGCTACTTGCCCTGGACAGTAACTTGTTATTATTCAGTTGTTATATTAAAACTTTTCATTATTATTACATGCACACAGGTTGTCACTGGGCTGTGCCAGTGTTTTATATCATTGCACACCGTTGCTTTATAAAACTGGCATGGAAAAAATGATTCTTATTTTATATTTTTGGGTCATTTTAGTATATTGGGCTTTTAATATTGTATTGTTGGTGTAAGACATTTCAGCTGCAAAAGGATTAATGTCTGTGTGTTATATTACGTGTATAATACATTATATAGTCTCGTTATTATTGTGTGTTTTTTTTTCTTTTTCTGTTAGGGTTTATAAGTGTACTTTGTCTTTTTGCTTCTGTTACTGCTCTGTGTCCCCTGTTCTTATCTTATGCTTTTATGATCAACAATTGTGATTGGCTACACTTGTGTAAAAGTATTTTTGCTCTTCGAGGGAGGAGCAGCTTTGGCATTGCTCTGCAGAGTGTGGACTGTGCTCATCGTTTCCAGCTTTGGCCTTGCTGGTCACTGTCTGCAGTGGAGTGTGGAGCCTGGTACAGTGGGCGGGGACCATCGTGACAGACAGACCATATCTCTTTTAATGTTAGAGAAGAAGCACTCCTTGCTCATAGGTCTTAACATTCCGATGACACAATTATAGTTCATCTTGGTGTGCTTAAGGCATATCTAAGCCCACTGGGAGTCGTCAATGAGTGGTGATTACGGTACAATGTTGGGAGCCGTGAGCAGTTGAGATTTTCCTTCTTGCTGCTTTGGATTACTCCTTGCTTTGGTACTTGGACAGTGGTGGGAATGGTTGAGACTATATTGGGCTGCTACCTGGTTGAGGGTCTCTTATGAACCAATACAGGAGTGTTAATAGCCGATGCCCAGACAGTTTTCCACTGGCAACAAAAGCAATGATTTGCCACATTCATTGACGCTGGGTCCTGGATATTGAGGGACCTCAACAAATAATCACAATATGCTTCAAGAGGTTCCTCTCCTAGAAGAATAAAAACAACTACTATAAATGTGGCATGCAGGCAGATGCTCCACACACAATACAATACTATGTAGAATGTTTACACAGAGCCACAGACTGACCAGAGCACTACCCTTGAAAAGGGGAGCATATCTCAAACAATAGAAAAACTGCATCTTTAAGACATTCAGGCACTCAGCTTTCTCATCATTGGCTTAGGACTGACCCACAGGGGATAAGAGGTTTGTGCAATCTGCCCAGTCGAGTTAAGAACCTGGTCACCGGCACATTCAAACTGAGGCTGAGAGCCGTGCATGAAAGCAACATCCCAGACTTGACACATCACTTCCTCCCTTTACCACTGACAAGAATCATGGCAGACCACCATCTCCCTGGATCCCCGGTATCAAAGGTGTGTCTGCGCTTTGGTGACAAAGCTTGGGCAATGTGCCTATTGCAAATCGTGCTGGAGCAGAGAAGGAATATTGATGAGTAGGGAAATCACGATCATCGATCGTGGGTTCTACAGCATTCCAGGCCTAGATTGCACTCTGAAAATTAAATTACCACTTGAAAATAATGGGTGCTATAACTGTTTGCACTCTAGGTGCACATACAAGACCCTATAGTTAGTGGTACTCAGTAGGGTTACTCATCACCAGTTATCTTTTGTGTTACTAAACCTCAGACTATCGCTGTTCGAGCTCGTGAAAAAGACCAGAGGGCTCAGTGCCTGCTCGGGTCCTGTAAGTCACAGATTTGAATCCAGGAACGCTACTGGCGCATTTCTTCTTTCTCAGGTGGACAACGTGTCCTCCATTTAGTTTTACTTTCTGTCTCCATTACACGGATAACATTGTTTAAAAAATACTAGTCAGCTGGTTTGTGTTCAATTTGAGGGGGGACGGCTCAAGAGGCCTAACGTCTGTGGCCCATAGCTTAAGATGAAGTCTTGCAGCATGTGCATTAGCCCGCGAGCCATGTTATCCACTCATTGTAACAGGTTACTGCATGCAGTTAGCTTGTGGGCTCTGCTTTACAGACTCACAGGAAGTTGTGGTCATCTTATTACAAATGACTTCTCATCTTACATATCCCCTTCTAACTGTTCTCTTGAGCACATTTTGCAGGCACCCAACGTTTTTTTTAAAAGATATATATTTTAGCTAACAGTTCGTCCGCGTTTCTACTAGTTATAGATGAGATTTAGGGACCGGAGTTCCAGCGAAGCAGAAAAAGGAAATAATCTGGAGTTGTGTCTGTCACTTTCAGTGATGTACCATTCAAGAAAGCGTTATGTAAATCTATTGACATCTGTATGCCGTGCCGTCCCACAAACACAGTATAACTCAAGTGCGCCTGATATGGTTACACTTGCTATTCAGCTACAATCTGCTCTGGTCCCGCTCACTGGCCATCTGATAGTAGAGGCCTCAGACCTTACACAGAACCATTGTTCCTCTTGTGAGCTTTTGTGAAAGGAGAAATCTGTTGCTTTCAGCACCTAGAAGCTGAAGATGCGAGGTCAACAGACCTATGATATTTGCAAATTGACGTTTCTGGTGTCAGGATTGCTTCTTTGCAAAACTGCTTTGAAATGTGAGTGAACCAGTCACAAAAACAAACCTGATTAAATGGAGTGACCAGGACGATAAAACTGTTAAGAAAGAAATGCTCAAACTACAGAAACAATGGAGAACACAATTCCGTCCATTGGCGCATCCTCTGAATGTGGGAAGCGCTGTTGAGAAGATATACACTTGAACCCCCACCCCTCTCCCATTTCTCATTGTGTTCCCCACAGCCTTGTGGTGGTGGGCAGGCACCACCGCTTCCATTTCCTCTTCCTCAAGGATGCAACCTCAAAATAAAGGAGACATTGTAATTTCGTGCTCCCGTTTCTTTGGGGAGGGATATAAGTTCTATGAATTTCAGCCTGGCGTCTCCAAAAAGGTATTGTGGCCCCTAAACACAAAAGACGGACTCAATCTCCAGGGATATCCCCCAAACCAAGAGCTGTGGCTACCTCTGTGTAAAACCATCTTTACGGTTTAGTTGTTTTGCTTATACCTCCAGGTACTATCTACAAATGCCTGCACTGAGGTGTGACCAGCTCAGCAGTTTCTAACCGTGCATTTAGGAAATTGTAGTCCTGCAATCATAGATGGACCAGCTAAACTGCAACATCCCATCAGCAAGGCAAAAAACATCTGTTATTCACGCACGTGTCTTGCCTAGTATGCAATATTTTATCTTTTGCTAAACAACGAAATAACATCAGAAATATGTTCAGCTTGTGTCCCTTGAGGATATCTTACTCATTTCAAGAGTGTTTAAAGAGCGCCATTTGAGAAGATGAATGCTTTAAATGGCACTTACATGGTATGTGCCCTGGAGCTAATCTGCTCCAATAATTCTGCTATACAAATAAATGGATTTAACAGTTTCCATGCCTCACATGCTGAAAGAAACAATAATATTCTGCAAACACACTTGCCTTTAAGTAGGCTCTGAAGCATTGTGCAAATAGAGTTACGTGCAATCAAAACCGACTACCTCCAGTATCATATGCCGCAGCCTGGGGGTGCAAGCTTATTAAACGGGTTGTTTATTCAAATATAACAAACCATGGTACAGGGTGCGCCTGCGCCCAACAGGCGGGCAGCACTGGGACAGTACATATGCCTCTATTGGCTGAGGTTGCAATGTACAGTAGGGACAGGTTTTGCGAAGTTGTGAATCCCTCAAAGTTGCTACTTTATGATTTTTTTGTTTATAGAATGTTGTCTGCACACAGCGCAAGTCTGGGAGGAGCTACAGTGACCTTGTGGAGCGGTGACGATGTACAGGTACACAGCCGAACTGCAATAGTGCCACTGAGAGGACTATGGAGGAGTGCTGTAAAATAGCACAATCCATTTACATAGGCCAGAGTTTTCTAAGGTACAATCTGAAAATGAAGCAGCTACTAATGACTTGATGGTTTTGCAGTTATTTAAATTCAGCACCGCCTCAGCAAACTATGGCCCTTATTTGGAGCTTGGCAGAGGTCATACTCCATCACAAACGTGGGGGGCGTCCCATCTGCTTTATTTATGACAAGTGCATTATAGCCTATGGCACTAGTAATACAACGGACGGGGTATTTATCAGGTTTGGTTTTTAACATAATATCACATCTGCCAAGAGCTAAGTATGGCCCTATGCTTTTAGTTCACAATTCCCAGAGCTTATGAGAATGTAGTTACTGTACACTTAAGGGATGCACTCATTCCTTACTATGCTGCACTTGTGTGTTTATTCACTTTTTGTAAATGGGAAATGCATCGATGCAATGCTTTGCACACCTGCACAAAATCTTAAAGAATAACCTCCAGGGAACGTGTATTGTACGGGATGAATCAAGGGAATCTAACAGCTTTGTGGGCGGCATTACACACGCAAGCACTCCCGAAATGGCAATGAAAGCAAGACCATGCTCAGGATATCACTAATCACCACCCAGCAGGGGCTTTGCTGACCCAGTGTGTCCAAACACCAAGAACGTCCTCCAGTCTCACGTCTCACCACCAACGTGCACCACAGCCCCATTTAATAACATGGCCTCAACAACATCCTCCAGTCCCGGAGGTGACCATTGAAGTACTGATCCAGTGGTGAAGCTCACACCAAGAGTCATACTTAAAGCTAGAGTCTACAACAGGAGCGCGGAAATGATGCGCACAACCGGGCAGCTGTCAGCATTGCAAAGCCATACTTTTGGCAGACTGAGTGTTGAGTGCCATAACGTAACAACATGTAAAATAACGTAAAATAACACAGCTTAACGTAACAAAACATAAAATAACGCAACATAATGTAGCATAACTTAGCGTAACATAACCAGCATAAAATAGGCTAACATAACATACCAAAATAACATATCAAAACATCCCATAACATATCAAAACATACCATTACACTTTAAAAAACAAAATTCTAGTGACATTTTGATAAACTAGACCAAGCATTGCTCTGAAATCCATTCCTATTACATACAGCTTGTAAAAATAAATGTATTCAAATTCTAGATGCTAAAGGAAGCCAGAGTGAAACCACTGGGACTTGCTTTGTGTCAAAATATAAACAAAGGAGGGCAGGGTAGGGATGTGCAAGTAAAATATAACACAGCGTACCAAAACATAACATGGCATTGTGTGGTGCACCAAAACAAAACATGATATAGTGTACCAAAACATTACATTAAGTACCAAGCTAATAACATACCATAACATAACGTTGCATACCATAATATAACACAACACAGTGGACAAGCGTGAAATCAGAGTATTCCCAAGGGTCATCAGAAAAGCTCTGAAAAAGACAATAGGTCTAGCCTTTGAGAAGATGGTTGATTTTAATTTTATTTGACTCTAATTGCAAAAATATGCCACAAAAAGGGAAAAAAATAAAACATGCAGCCATATGGTGGTCACATGTGTGCAATAAAATGTGTTTTCAAAAAAGTAAGGTCATATTAAATTGTAACAGAACAGGAACAACTAGGAGTACTTACAATAGGTATAGAAACTCTTTTTAGTTTTAATGCACATCACAGGAAAACATGATTCCTATTGCTGCTACTGGCTTTGAATTACTATAACCTGTCAACACAGTTTGAACACAGTTAGGATAAATAAACTAGGATTGAAAATTAAAGTATTGTCCCATCAGCCCCGAAGTGCCCTTATTGTAAAGCAAATGCACACAGGTGATAAGGCAAAAAGCATCACTCACAGTGCAACTGAGCCAGTGGCTGAACTGACCCACCACCCCAAGCTGTAATGCGCGGTGGGCAGAACCAAAAAGTGAAAGGCAGCTGACCTGACCAATGAATGAAGACGACTGACCCAAAGCTCCACTGAGTATAATTGTAGGATTTGTTTTCACAGGACTGACGAGACCGCTAAAGCTGCCTGTAGGTGAGACCTACAAAGGAGCCTTTCCTTGAGCCTTCAGAAAACCTGCCCCAGAAGATAATCATGAACTGAGATGCTTGAAATATTGTCTTCTGAACTTGTAAACAGTAGCATGTAATCGGCCACCGGTGGTGAGCATTTAAAATGCGCTTTATTTGTCCCTTTCTGTTACAGAGTTTTGGACAACATTGTTATTGTAGTGTAAAAAGGCGGCTTTCACAAGAGAAAGTTACTGTCGAACATATTACCTACCCTTCTTGCTAGCATTATGAGGCATTACCTAGTAGTTTTGTTTTTTGTAACAACGCACGTTCTAAACATTACATCTTTGAGTTGATCATATTGTTTGATCCCAGAGAGATCACCTCATCTCTTAACATTTTTTCATCTGCTTCGGTTGGTAAAATTTAGAAACATGCTATCCCACGATATTAATAACTAACATGTAACTGTAAGTACCAAAAATGCCATATATTCATGAAGCCAAAGTTAGGGCTCACATAGAGTTAGTGGAATCGTCCGGCCATAGCATATTACAAATGAATTAGTGATACCGCTGACAGGATATCATTCTCGTTTAGACAGAGTATTATTCCACCTACAAATTTCTAAAACCAAAAAAGGCCTCAGTTTGAAAGCCAACTCTAGAGCATTCCAAATACTTTCTCAATTTATTATGATATTTTGCATTGCTTTCAATTGTCTTGCTTTCCTCTGGATTACTTCTAAGTAACTATCGTAGATTACAAATGGCCTCTAATATGCTAGACTATACTTGCAACTATGTAATCAAGTAATCGGGTACGTACTGAAAAAGGATCATTTTTAAATTCACCCGTACGGCAGCACAGCAATTCTGCAACCCTGCCTACACGTGCAAATACGGATATGTAATAATTACAGTACTGCCTCCCTTCAAAGCACTGGAGAAGACGTATCTTTTACTGAGAGTGATAAAAAGTAACAATCAATGTCATTTATTTATGCAGGTGTACTAGTAAGTATGGCTGGTTTTAGAATGTGTGCAGTGGGAGCGTTTGTTGTGTTTTTATAATGTTTACTTTAATGCCACTTCACAAGTTCTGAAAAAGTATATATTAAAACGAATGCTGAATCTGGGTGAATTCTGATGTCGTTTTATGTTGTTTGATGTACATTTCTTCAAATTGGGAATTATTTGCCTCTGGACTCCTTCGATTTAATGTGCAACATTGAGTACAATGGTGTATTCTTCGGAGTACCCGAGGTGACATTTTACCCGAGTTCCATCTAGATGGGTTTGGTTGGTGTCTTGCCTGCTTTCCATCTTGAGTGCCGTGGTTCTTTCACTTTCCATCTCTCTATTCCGTCTTCATTGCAGATTTTTTGTCACTCGCCACATATTTTCTGGCATGATCTACAGGTTATGTTTAGAGAATTTTTCCATATATATGTAATAATAGGCCAGGCTGCTCAGTCACTGGTCCTCTTCCTGGGTGTATTTTCTTCAACAGTATCCTACAAGTAAATGGCCAAGAAGCAGGTCTTAGCTTCAGCTAAGACACCTCGGGTGCCCACTGTTGCTGGAGTGTGGAAACCGGCAGAGGAATATTCTGTCTTTAAAAGGCTGCAGTGTTCTTTTTGGTTGCATAATGATTTTTTTCCACCACACTTTGAATGGAGTTTCAAATGTGAGCATGGATTTAAGGCCAGATTTTCCAAAAAACGCATGCATGTTTAATGACAATAAATAAAATAATTTTGGTGAATTAAGTTTCATTCAACATCAAATTGAAATTGGCCTATATTAAAGTCACAGAAAACAGGGGAAGTCAGTGCTAATAAATATTCAGCCCTTTTAGCTTCACGTGTGAATTTTGATGGCTATTCCACACAAAAGAAACTGAAACCGAATTAGGGCTTCAGTGTTGTCAAATATGGGAAAACCATTTCTGGGAGCCAATATGAGGCTTACTTTGGGAATGTAATTCCGTAACTTCAATGAGGGGGAACGTGAGTGATTGTGCTGGTCCATTATATGCAAACCTACCTATGCACGTACATACACGTTGGCTCCTGAGTGACTTGGAACAGATTACATCCTCGCACACAGACACAAATTACTTGGCAGCATGTTGGCGACGATGCAATGAGGATCTAGGAACTCGGTTGATTAAATAACTTTCAGGTATGCACTCGAGGAGCAACAGCTAAGAATCTCCCAGGAGCTAGCAGCAAACTTGTTCCTCTTAGCTGTTTGCAGAAACACAGGCTCAAGAATTATAATTGTTTATTTCTTCTTCAAAGGGGTTGCAGGACACGCAGTGATAAAGCTACCCACAAGCACAAGTTCTGGGACAGGGAAGGCTGTACAATCAATGGAATTGCAGAGGAAAACAAAGTGAGTAGGATGCAAAAGAGAGGGGCCTTTGGCAAGCTCAGTTTTTCAAGAAGTCAACCTTAATGCCACCTTTGATGGACCCTGGCTTCTGGCGTGACGTGTTCAGTAAGAATTACCACATTCTGCTCCAGTCACGCGTACACTCCTGACGTGGACACGCTCACTCTCGCATGTACTCACGCACAGTTGTGGCTCGCGGATGGGAAAAGGGGCGGGGCGGAGTGGCGTGGGGAGGGTCCCAAAAAAAGAATAGTAAAAATGTAAACTTATCTTTTATCTTGCACCGCCCCATTCGCTCTGCTCCTCCATCGCAGGCTACAGGCAGGCACAGGCTCCCAGCCTGCCCTGCAGCCAATCCTGTCGTTGCTCAGATCAGCATTAGGATTGGCTGGGAGTGCCCCGCCAGTGCGCTTCCAGGCAGACTGGGAGCCTGTGCAGGCTCTCTCCAGCCCAGCAACTATGGAGAGAGCCCTCTGCACATATGTGCGTTTGGCCGGCCCCAGACAGCCGGCCGAGCATACTTGCACACTGAGGAGGAGTGCTGTGCAAACCCCCCTCCGTCCATGTCATGCTCGTGGCCCGGCCAACTTTTATAGAAACAACATAATAAACTGAGATTATTATATTATTTCTACAAAAGCTTTGCAGCTCCTGCTGCTGGCGGGGGAGAAGGGGTGGGGTAACGCTCCTCCGCCTTAGCAGAGGAGCCGCCTCTGCTCACGCACTCATTGCCACATGCATGCACGCACATGGATAATCATAAACACACAGTCTGATAGCCTGTCTCTCTTAACACACTTCCCACCAGCCCTCCTTTGTGTCCCCTGCCTTCTTTACTTAAGTGACATGAACTATGAACACATTCATCTGAGTGAAGAACTTTTGTGAGGGAGCGTCTTGCCACATCTGATGGAGTGAGCCCTTCTGCCAAGCCTGAGCTGCAGATTGAGGCTGCAGGCTTGCAATGCCATACAAGATGTAATCAAGTCCGTGAGGAGGACGATGGGATTAGCTCCTTCATGTTGACTATTGTTCAGAAAGGAACAGGCATGTCATTATGTGAACACAGATGTAGCCTTGGTGCGCTTGTTGGCAGCGACAGTAGGGATCAATATTGAATGTCAAATGGTAACTATACAAGGGCCACGTCAATCAGGGTTTCTCGGCTCGGTGCCCTTATCGGAAGCCCTCATGCTCCACAGAGTGAAAACAGCAATTGATCTTCGCATCACTCCTCCAATTCTTTAGGCATCAAACTATTTTCATCCCTCTTACCCAATCATTTGTCAAAGTTGTTATCTTTTTTTCTATAATCTACAGCGCTAACAAACGAGGATGAAATATGCTTGCTATTAGTGAATTTATAACCAGACAGTAAGTAGAACATACATTGATTTCAAGACAAACCAATGTACATTTTTAGAAGCACCCCATATGTAGCCTGAAGATATAGACCAAAGGTCACAGAATTATATATCAGGGTGCTCAGAACAGTACGCCTTGATATATTCTTTAAACCTTCCCCCACTGTACCTAATGCAGCTTCGCTGATAACCCTATACAGCGTCAGTATGCTACCTTGTTTTTCCTAGACTCTGTCATACGCAAGAGCCCTGGATTCCAAGGCCTATAGGCCACACTCAAAGAAAGTATGGATGGAGATCTCCACCTATGCATACTCTTTCTGCAATTCACCTATGTTCCACAAATATACCCGGAAACACTGTCATGACCAGGTATGCAGAAGTATTTCTGAGGTGGTTGGATGAATAGCATCTCCTGTGCTCACAATGCCTTGAAGCACCCACTTTCCCACTTCCTAAATAGAATTTTCAGGTATGGAGAAGTGCACACTCATGAAAAAGATCTCTGCACCCGTAAATGGACTTGCTTTCCAGGAATCCCTTGGTGAATTTTTGTCAGGTTTAAAAGGGTAAATTGGATCATAAACATACGTTTACAACCAAATTTACTTTTGTGAGAAGAGGTCCTTAGCATCCAAGGTTGGTCATGCGTCTGAGTTAGCACCAGGTCGCACTGAGAGGATGATTAATATAGTCCCGTTCTATTGAGGAAGCCCTCATTGTTCTACCCCCACTACAGGCCTAGAGACGCTCTTTATCTGTGCTTCCATTCTTGCAATAAAAAGGCAGCTTGAGCGTGTACCATCATGAAGCAGATACAATGGGATGTTGTTATACAAGGTTCTAAGTAAATCATTTTTCGGATCATCCTCAAACTAGTAACTTCTATTTATTTAAACTATTTCGCTGAGGATTCTTTAAAAAAAAAAAAGAAAGTCACATGACAATTACAGAGAAGAAAGCACACGTCAGTTTGTAGGAACTCCGAAGGCCTCATTTAGAGTGCCTGCAAAACTAAATGAATGTGTGGTTAATGAATTTACTGCACATTTATCAAGTACTCGATAATAAAATGCAATATATCATTGAAAAATGATCACTGGTACACCTGCAAATGCTGGTTTTAACACTTTGCCCATAAATTCAGGAAACTAGTTGCAAGTATAATCTTAATTAGTCATTTCCAGTTTATGTGCGTTACACTTCAAATCGTGAATATGACGCTATCACAGATTTATTTCTTTACTTCGTATTTACTGCTTACCACAAAATTAGGCCCTGAGAAATAGCCAGCGGGCAGAGGTAATGAAAATGTCACTTACCCAGTGTACATCTGTTCGTGGCATCAGTCGCTGAGATTCACATGGTATGCATGAGCTCGCCATCTGGTGTTGGGTCGGAGTGTTACAAGTTGTTTTTCTTCGAAGAAGTGTTTTCGAGTCACGGGACCGAGTGACTCCACCTTCTGTGCTCATTGCGCATGGGCGTCGACTCCATCTTCGATTGTTTTCCCCGCAGAGGGTGAGGTAGGAGTTGTACTATAGTAATAGTGCCCGCGCAATGAAAAATGTAAGTATGTACCTATTAAAGGATTAAGTAATATATACAAATGTACAAAATTGAAGGTAACTTCTGAACTGCTACAGGCTTCCGGGGAGGTGGGTGGGTCCATGTGAATCTCAGCGACTGATGCCACGAACAGATGTACACTGGGTAAGTGACATTTTCAGTTCGATGGCATCTGTCGCTGTAGATACACATGGTATGCATAGACTAGTAAGCAGTTAGTTCCCCATAAGCGGTGGTTTAGCCTGTAGGAGTAGAAGTTGTCTGAAATAGAGTTCTTAATACAGCTTGACCTACTGTAGCTTGTTGTGCGGATAGCACATCTATACAGTAGTGTTTGGTGAATGTGTGAGGCGTAGACCAAGTGGCTGCCTTACATATTTCCTGCATTGGGATGTTTCCTAAAAAGGCCATTGAAGCACCTTTTTTCCTTGTTGAATGTGCCCTGGGAGTAATGGGCAGTTGTCTTTTTGCTTTAAGGTAGCAGATTTGGATGCATTTAACTATCCATCTGGCTATACCTTGTTTTGATATTGGGTTACCTGCATGAGGTTTTTGGAATGCAATAAATAGCTGTTTAGTTTTTCTGATGTTCTTTGTTCTGTCAATGTAGTACATTAATGCTCTTTTGACATCTAATGTATGTAGTGCTCTTTCAGCCACAGAATCTGGCTGTGGGAAAAATACTGGTAGTTCTACCGTTTGATTTAGATGGAATGGTGAAATAACTTTTGGTAAAAATTTTGGATTAGGTCGTAGGACGACCTTATTTTTATGTATTTGTATAAAAGGCTCTTGTGTTGTGAACGCTTGAATTTCACTTACTCTTCTTAGAGATGTAATGGCGATGAGAAAGGCAACTTTCCAGGTTAGGAATTGTATTCCGCAAGAGTGCATGGGTTCGAAAGGTGGGCCCATGAGTCTTGTTAGAACCACGTTTAGGTTCCATGAAGGAACAGGTGGTGTTCTTGGTGGTATAATTCTTTTAAGCCCTTCTATAAATGCTTTGATAACTGGTATCCTATACAAGGAAGTTGAATAGGTAGTTTGCAGGTATGCAGATATTGCTGCAAGGTGTATTTTAATAGAAGAGAAGGCTAGCTTTGCTTTTTGTAAATGGAGCAAGTAATTTACTATATGTTTTGGAGTTGCATCTAGCGGTTGTATCTGATTATGATGGCAGTACCAAACAAATCTTTTCCACTTACTTGCGTAGCAGTGTCTAGTGGATGGCCTTCTGGCCTGCTTTATGACTTCCATACACTCTTGGCTAAGTTGTAAGTGTCCGAATTCTAGGATTTCAGGAGCCAGATTGCTAGATTCAGCGATGCTGGGTCCGGGTGTCTGATCTGTTGGTTGTGTTGCGTTAACAGATCTGGTTTGTTGGGCAGTTTGATGTGTGGTACTACAGACAGATCTAGCAGTGTTGTGTACCAGGGTTGTCTTGCCCAAGTTGGTGCTATTAAAATGAGTTTGAGTTTGTTTTGACTCAATTTGTTTACTAGGTAAGGAAGGAGAGGGAGAGGAGGAAAAGCGTAAGCAAATATTCCTGACCAGTTCATCCATAGGGCATTGCCTTGGGATTGCTTGTGTGGGTATCTGGACGCGAAGTTTTGGCATTTTGCGTTCTCTTTTGTTGCAAATAAGTCTATTTGTGGTGTTCCCCAGAGTGTGAAGTAGGTGTACAGAATCTGTGGGTGGATTTCCCATTCGTGGACTTGCTGGTGATCTCGAGAGAGATTGTCTGCCAGCTGATTCTGGATCCCCGGAATAAACTGTGCTATTAGACCAATCTGATGGTGGATTGCCCACTTCCATATTTTTTGAGCTAACAAGCTTAACTGCGTTGAATGTGTTCCTCCTTGTTTGTTTAGATAATACATCGTTGTCATGTTGTCTGTTTTGACAAGGATGTATTTGTGGGTTATGATTGGTTGGAAAGCTTTTAGTGCTTGAAAAACTGCTAATAATTCTAGATGATTTATATGCAGTTTTGTTTGATGTATGTTCCATTGTCCTCTTATGTTGTGTTGATTGAGATGTGCTCCCCACCCTGTCATGGAAGCATCTGTTGTTATTACGTACTCTGGCACTGGGTCTTGGAAAGGCCGCCCTATGTTTAAATTTATACTGTTCCACCATAGAAGCGAGAGGTAAGTTTGGCGGTCTAGCAACACCAGATCTAGAAGGTGACCCTGTGCTTGAGACCACTGTGAGGCTAGGCACTGTTGTAAGGGCCTCATGTGCAGTCTTGCGTTTGGGACAATGGCTATGCATGAGGACATCATGCCTAGGAGCTGTAGTATTGTTCTTGCTTGTATTGTTTTGTTTGGAGACATGTGTTGAATGACCCTGTTGAAATTGTGGATCCTTTGTGGAGTTGGCGTTGCTACTCCTTTTGTCGTGTCTATTATGGCTCCTAGATATTGCTGTACTTTGCTTGGCAGAGTGTTTGATTTTGCAAAGTTGACGGTGAACCCTAGTTTGTAGAGGGTTTGTATGACTTGATTTGTGTGGTTTGAGCATTGTGTGAGCGAACTGGTTTTGATTAGCCAGTCGTCTAGATACGGGAACACATGTATTTGCTGCCTTCTGATGTGTGCAGCGACTACTGCTAGGCATTTTGTGAATACTCTTGGAGCGGTTGTTAAACCAAAAGGCAATACTTTGAATTGGTAATGTATTCCTTTGAATACAAACCTTAGATATTTCCTGTGTGATTGATGTATTGGTATATGGAAATATGCGTCCTTGAGGTCTAGGGTTGTCATGTAGTCGTGTTTTTTGAGCAATGGTAACACTTCTTGTAGTGTGACCATGTGAAAGTGGTCTGATTTGATGAATGTGTTTACTACTCTGAGGTCTAGAATTGGTCTCAGTGTTTCGTCCTTTTTTGGTATCAAGAAGTACAGTGAATAAACTCCTGTGTTTATTTGTGTGCTTGGTACTAATTCTATTGCATTTTTTTGCAGTAGTGCTTGGACTTCTATCTCTAGAAGCTGTGAATGGTATTTTGTTAAATTTTGTGATTTTGGTGGTATGTCTGGAGGGAATTGCAGGAATTCTATGCAATAACCATGCTGGATAATTGCTAGGACCCATGTGTCTGTAGTTATTTTGTCCCATGCTTCGTAATATTGACGTATCCTCCCCCCCACTGGTGTTGTGTGGGAGGGGTGTGTGACATGTGAGTCACTGCTTATTGGTAGTGGTTTTGGGGCTTTGAAATCTTCCCCTATTCCTAGGGAATTGCCCCCCTCTATACTGGCCCCGAAAACCTCCCCTGTACTGTCCCTGGTAGGTGGGCGGTGCGGACTGTGAGGTGCTAGCTTGTGTGGCCTGACCCCGAAACCCTCCTCTAAAAGGTGTTTTGCGGAAGGTGTTATAAGATCCTCTGCTCTGCGGGGAGTAGAGTGCGCCCATGGCCTTGGCAGTGTCAGTGTCCTTCTTGAGCTTTTCTATAGCTGTGTCGACCTCCGGACCGAACAGAAGTTTCTCGTTTACTGGCATGTTAAGCACTGCCTGTTGAATTTCTGGCTTGAATCCAGACGTTCTGAGCCATGCGTGCCTACGGATGGTAACCGACGTATTAATGGTTCTTGCGGCCGTGTCTGCTGCATCCATGGAGGAGCGTATTTGATTGTTGGAAATGTTTTGACCCTCCTCAACAACCTGTTTTGCTCTTTTTTGCAGATCTTTTGGGAGATGTTCAATGAGATGCTGCATCTCATCCCAGTGGGCTCTGTCGTATCGCGCTAGCAGCGCTTGTGAATTTGCGATGCGCCACTGGTTTGCTGCTTGGACAGCAACCCTCTTCCCGGCTGCATCGAACTTCCTACTTTCTTTATCTGGGGGAGGTGCATCCCCAGAAGTGTGTGAGTTTGCCCGTTTTCTGGCAGCCCCTACCACCACAGAGTCTGGTGGCAGCTGAGAGGTGATGAAGACAGGGTCCGTAGGAGGCGCCTTATACTTTTTGTCCACCCTAGGCGTCACTGCCCTACTTTTAACTGGCTCCTTGAAAATGTCCTTTGCATGGCGTAGCATGCCTGGGAGCATCGGCAGGCTTTGGTAGGAGCTGTGGGTTGAGGAGAGGGTGTTAAATAAAAAATCATCCTCTACTTGTTCCGAGTGTAGTTCCACATTATGGAATAGAGCTGCTCTAGCCACCACTTGCGAGTAGGCTGTGCTGTCTTCCGGTGGTGATGGCCTAGTTGGGTATGTGTCTGGGCTGTTATCAGACACTGGTGCGTCGTACAAGTCCCACGCATCCTGATCTTGGTCGTCGTGGCTCATGGCGGTGTGAGCTGGCGAATGTGACGGGGTGTAAGTTGGCGAAGCCGGAGTTACAGGTGGAGGCGAGGGAGGAGGTATTACCTTTTGTGTTGTTTGTTGCTGAGGAGTAAACTGAAGCGTTCTCTTTCGTTTGACAGGTGGGAGTGTACTGATCTTCCCAGTCCCCTGCTGAATAAAGATACGCTTTTGCGTGTGATCCACGTCAGTGGATTGCAGTTCTTGTTCAAATCTATGTTTCTTCATTTGAGAAGACATAGAATGCTCTTCGGTATAGGAGCCAGAAACAGGGTCTGATGTCGCTTTTTTCGGCTCCGAAAGCCCTGTCGATTGTTTTTTCGGCTCCGAGGTAACCTTCCTCTTTTTCTGTGCCGAAAATTCTTGGCCTCTATGGTCTTCGGCGCCACTGTCTCGGCGTCGATCGGTGTCGACACCGAACTCTCGGTGTCGATGCTTCTGTTTAGCACTCTCTCGGTCCCGAGGAGGCTGCGTGCCGGTGTCTCGACCGAAGTCGGACGATCTCGATACTGAATGGGCCTTTTTCGGTGCCGATTGTTGGTCACCGAGAATTTGGGTGGAGCCATGGCCGGTTGGCAGTGGCGTCCCCTGGGCCTTCTTTCCTTTTTTAAGGTTTGATCTCGACGTCTTACTCACAGTTCTTGTAGAGTGTAGCTCGTCGGAGTCTGAATCCTGGATGGAAAAGGATTCCTCCTGTTCCTCTTCTGTCTCGAACTGTGGACGCTCTTTTGGCGTGGACGCCATCTGGAGTCTTCTCGCTCGACGGTCGCGCAGAGTTTTTCGGGACCGGAACGCCCGACAGGCCTCACAGGATTCTTCGCTGTGCTCGGGTGACAGGCACAGATTACAGACCGAGTGTAGGTCCGTATAAGGATATTTGTTGTGGCATTCGGGGCAGAATCGAAACGGGGTCCGATCCATCGGCGTTGTCCTCCACGCGGTCGGGCCGACTAGGCCCCGACGGGGTGCCGAAATCTACCCCGAAGGGCACCGAGGCGCTTCGATGTTGAACGCGTCGTCGTATGTGTCTATCTCTAACCGGATCGCAACGATACCGTCGAAAATCTTCCGTCTTCAGCTAACTTTCCGTTCCGAAACTCGGAGCGACAGGAACACGTCCGAACCCGATGGCGGAAAGAAAACAATCGAAGATGGAGTCGACGCCCATGCGCAATGAGCACAGAAGGTGGAGTCACTCGGTCCCGTGACTCGAAAACACTTCTTCGAAGAAAAACAACTTGTAACACTCCGACCCAACACCAGATGGCGAGCTCATGCATACCATGTGTATCTACAGCGACAGATGCCATCGAACATTAGATTATGCCGATTACTTTATCAAAATATTGCTTAGAATACTTTGCTATTATGGATCACAGGATGGAGTTACACTACCTGTTATGCTTAGATATAAAGCAGCCACTGAGACAGTATATGTACAGCACAAGCTAAAGGAATTAAAAATAGCTACAATGTAGCTCCATGTCACGCAATCGCTTGTTAGCCAGTAGCACACTACATTACACAACCTACACCTTACCTAGGACCACTGAATTATGTGGTAGTGCAGCAGTGGCAATTGTTGCATAATTATAGATTTGCCGTATTTGTCACATAATTGGTGATCTGGTGCATAATCTGCAGATTTTAACATAATCAATATTGTTCCTAGCTCACACGGTTCAAAAGGTACTAAAAATGTAGCAACATGTGTTGTTGTGTGGTGGAAGGCCCTTTACAAAGCTGGACTGGTCACCTTTCTCTTGCTTATTGCTATGTTTGAGTTTTAAACTGGTATTAGTTAGCTGCAAGCAATGCCCAGACAATGTTTTCAAGTTTAAAAATGACAAATTAATGAAATTATACTATTACAAGATGTGCCGCATTATACGGCATAACTTACCTTTTCTGGTCACATAACTAACTAAGCCCTGCCGCATAATTTGGCCCTCATTTGTTGCATAACTTTAGTGTCCCTGACCTTACCACAGGCAGTAGCAGTGCAAGCCTCCAGCACACAGCGCAGACAACCCCCTCTGCCTCTTTCACCCTGTTTTGCTGTATATCACTGTCTTTCCTTCTTCCCCTCTTCTCCCTCTACTGACAGAAACGACCCCAAAACCGATGTATGCCCCTCTGAAGTTGCTTACTTTGTAATCTACAAGGCAAAGATTGGGAATCATTTCTCACAGAGCTTGCAGTCTTATTGACACCAACTGGGTTGACAGTCAGCCAAGACACAGGTCAGGCACTAACATCTGTTCTGGGTGTATCTCTGACTCACTTTCTCTGCCTGGCTCAGTGTGACAGCTGTCAGTACGGGAGCATGTGTGTTTGTGTGTGTGAAAGATGACTGGAAGAAAGCATCTACATTTTAAAGCAAAGAAAATCCTCTTAATAAAAAGACTAGCATCCTAAATAGTGCCTTCACATCTTTGTATCCGTTTGTTAAAAATGATACAAACCAGTATAAATAAAAGTGAAAAACGTTTATGGCAAGAATATTATCTGTGCCATTATTTCAGTTGCTTTTTTAGATAAATAATTGATAAGATTTTCATACAAGGTTTTCCAACAGTTAAACTTTCATTGGAGGAAAGGGCTACTGCAGCAATATTTAAATAAAGCTGCTATTTCCATCTGACTTTTTAATCCAGAGGAGTAAGCCACCCACTTACAGGGAGGCAACATCAATCTGTATTCCTGGGTAATGTGTGTGTTTTTTTGTTTTTTTGCACACACACGCACTCACACCACATACACACGCCACACGGACTCACAACACACAGAGTTCTGCACTCTTCATAGAAACTTTTAGTCTCTTGCCATAGCCCCCCCTTGTAATCTATCGCCTATCATTATTCTCAGGTGCACTGAGGTGACCCTAATGAAGAAAATAAGTTGGTACTTAAGTATTTTGTCACCTCCTGAAGAATGGGGGGCAAGTCAGAGATCATCCAAAGGACAGCTACCTGGATGATGGAAAGATTGGAAAAATAAATGAAGGTGGATAAAGGAAAGGCTGCAGATGAAACAAAATGGCATGGTTGTAAACAGAGAAGAGGGGAGGCATATTTCAGAAGAGGCAGGAGAATCACTTAGGCATTGCGTGGTTGGACTCGAAGGGGTGTACCAGCGAAATGTGGTGGTTCCACTTTAGAAACCTGGAGGTACATTCTAGAAACCACACCTCCGTAGGAGTTGTACTGATCATACATTCTGAAAGAGCAGGTATGCATACCTGGGCACGACCAGGCTGTGAAGGCAAAGACAGTAGAGAACTGATGAAAGGACTGTTCCTGGAGCAGTTAGAGAAAGTGGTTGACAGGTTAGGCCTTGAGATCGTTATATATTGTAAAAATCTGCATCTATCTGTGTAAGCATCTTTATGCTTCGCCTTCAGTTCCTCATAATATATTCCTTGTTGGGTTAGATGTTGCAAGGAAAGGGACTCAACAGCAAAAGCTCATCCAAATCACTAGTTGTTGATAGACCCGAGGTGAGGTGGTTTTAGTTATGCTCTAAATTAATGTTTTTTAAACACGTGTAAACTTATTTTATTGACAGAATCGTGTATGTTGCCCACAGTACGTGCTTTATATACATGCTTCAAAGATAGATAGATAGATAGACAAAGTTCTAGCTAGACAGATTGGATGGACAGATAATTTCGAAAAATACATTATGAAATCATTGACACTTTGTATGCCTCTGATAAACATTCTGCATTTCTACTGAATAACTTTCCTTATATCAAAGCAGTCTAAACCAGTCACAGGACAGCTAAGTGGATAAATGTGCCTTCGCTATATGTGGTACCTGCAGATCACAAGCATGAGTCCTAGAAGTGATGCATACTTGTCCCATTGAAGACTGAAAAATGAGGCAAAAGTAAAACATAAAAGCCTGTGAGGTAGCAAGATCTATTTAAATGCACGGTGTTAATGTTACGAATATTACCTATTACAAGACAGAGCCTTAAGTTCTACTTTTTAAATCTGTGTGAATGTTTCATCTGGCTGATCTACTGTTCTTTGAGGACGGGCAAGAGCCGTGAAGTCCTCCTGTGTCGGGCCCACTGGTTAGCTTCTGGCAGTGGCTTTCCTCTTCTCCACTGAACCAGGTGGGCTCAGATCAGTGACAGCAGGTTGTGTTTTGCCCCTCTGAATATTAGTATGCTCTGGGACTCCCACTCGACACATACGATCAGCTCTTACGTACTAGCCTCAGTCATCTGCCTACCCTACATCCACAACCGCAAATCACACTGACTAAGAGCTTATGACAGTTCGTATCCTCACTTTGTACTCGGAGAGCTCTCAACCCCGGCTGCTTATGATAGATTAGCTTCCCATGGAAAGCTAATTCCTAATTATGTAATTTCTGGCTCCTGGCTAAGGGTTTTGTGATGCCAGAACATGCGCATGACAAAATCTGCCTCTCTCGTGAAGCCGTCACTAGAAAAACAGAATCCATGTATACGCCATGGGACTGAAAATACCAAGCCGATGTACTCCTGGTGAGGACGTACAACCTGGCATACTTCTATTAGTGCTCTTACAGAGAGGCTGCCAGTTTTTTTTCCCAGCGTTCTTCCCTTTGAGTCTTGCAGGGCACATACGCGCTTTCCTGGGCATCCGGGAAGCAGAGAGGTGGGGAGGTGGATCCTGTCAAATGCGGGGATGCTTCCAAGCAAGGCAAATTCAACTTGGCAGCCTCAGACCAATTAATTGGATTTCAAAGCACAGCTACCAATTAAAACACCCACACCCCCACGCACTCTTTGTCATATCGAGCAGCCCAAGCAGAGTAGAGACAGCAGAGGGTTCTAAAATGGCTGCTCTCAGAATCTCTGAATGCAGTTCTATTGTAAACGTCTGAGCTAACGGAGGAGGCCGGGTCCTTACAAAACTCTGATGGCAAAAAGGGCAAACTGCCCTTTATAGAAATTCCAGTGGCCCTTTACCAAACGGTTCTTTCTGGAAGGAGATGTGGAACGTAGATTTTGGAAATTTACAATTAAACTCTACAACCATGAAAAAAATCTATGAGGTGAATTACAAAAAGGAAACTGAAAAGAGATAAAAAAGAGTGGCTTTAGAAACCTGCTCGAAGTACGGCTGGAATTACTATGATCTTCCAGTCGGTAACCAAAAAAAAAAAAAAAATACAACTTGCTTCCAACTTAAAATGCTAACAATAGGGATTCAATGTGAAAAAATAGAAAAGCCTCTCTTTCCCACCTGCCATTTCCTCTTCCCACTTACTAACAAACCTAAGAAGGAACATATGGGGCTACCGAGGTTTGGAGCAAAGCAGAAAAACGCTTAGGACTAGCACCGAACCTTAGCAAGCAAAAAAAAAAAGAAAAACGAGGCAGAATTCCTGCCTATTTTCACTGCTTTTCCATGCGTACGGCTCATTGGTGCGGCTTCAGCGCCTGTACTGTATTTCGGATCCTTTTTCACTGGGGCACAGCCAGTGAGTCGGCCGAGCCTTTGCCCCTCTTCGGCTTCTCTCTCACTCTAGTCCCCTCTCCAAGAATGTGGCTCTGAGAGGACCCGGCCAGTGGCCACCGGGCGGGACTCCTGTGGGACTGCACAGGGCGCTGGGGCAGCACCTTCAGGCTGGTAGAGATCCCCTTCCCCTTCAGGGTGCTGTGCCACCGGGCTTCCCTTCAGAAGCACACTAGAACAGGTGCTCGGTGCTTAGTGAAGGATTACATTCCCATTAACAGCGATAAACATCATTTAATGAATCTCTATTTGGCAGGGACTGCAGGGACACGGGTAGGCCGACTTCCAAGCCACACAAATACAATCGAATCTTGTTAACACAATGTGATTCAGCAAGATGGTTCGTTTTCTTAAGGCACACATGGTACCTGGCAGACATGACTGGTTTAACAATTTCATGATTTCACAAGCGAAATGGTCAGGGGCTCTTTTCCCTCGAACTCATAACTGACCCACTTGGCCAATGAGGCTCCTCCATGCACGGGAGACAGCAGGCCTCTTGTTCAATTGGTGATGGCCAAGAAAGGGCATCACTGACTGAGCTATCTTCCCTACAAGGAATTTAGGGCCAGATGTAGCAAAGGTTTTTACCCATTCTGTGTCTATGGGAAAAAGTGTTCGTACATATGGCCCTTAGTTTCTAATTCAGAGAGACAAACCGCACCATAAGGCATGCAGTCCCTCGTGAGGAGGTGAGACACTGGATGACTCAGTCTCTAATAACATCGAAAGAGTTGCTGACTACAACTGAAATGCAAAGTTTGCTGTTCGAAGTTTGGCTATGAAATGATGTAGATCTGTAAAATAATTGTTTAAAAAGTGAAAGCCAGACCGTGAAAAACAGCTACAAAATATTATCCGCCCGAGACAAGACTCCGAAGTCTCACAAGACTCTCTGTCAACATCCTGTGCTTGCATTATAGCACATTGCTACCAGATGCCCATCACAGATACAGGGAGTATGGTGAGCACAGAAAACCTCACTGTCAACTTTCACCCAAGCTGGGTTAGTGCCACACAAAAGCCGAGTTATGCAGTCCAATAATTGTAATACTCCTGTGTGAGGCAGCCTCCAGGAGAGATACAGCCCAATGATAAGAGGCCTGGGAGGCTTAGAGTCTGCATACGAGGAAGAAGCTTGGGAGAACCACAATTTAGCGCAAGAAAGCCTTCCTCAGGAGAAAATCAGATCGTGAATCCAGTCAATGACAGACTGCTGTGATTTAACCGCTGCTTCACTTTAGTACACAACTATGTTTTTAGTACCCACAATTGTCCCACTTCCTCTACTCCACATCAATCCTGCTGTCTCATTCCTTCTCCTGGACAAGTCAAACCACATTTGCATTGGATATTACTGTAGTATTTTTGTTTTATACGAAAAATAAAATAGAAACCCAGAGAATACAATGGCAGAAGACGCCATCAAAGGTAGCGGGCCAGGTGCACCCGTGGGATTGGCTGTTGTCACCAGTCCTCTCACAGTACTCTCTCATTGTTGTCCTTCCACTAATCATTACCCCTCCCACAGCCCACTCTCGGTTCAGAACCCGAGACATGGCTGGTCTTCCTTTCTTCCCGCATCTCACTTATGTCTCACCTCTTATTTGCAAAAATATATTTTTAACGCTTGTGCAAAATCCTGAGTGGCTGGATGGAATAAAATACAGATGCATGCTTTCCACTCCCTTCCTGTTCAATGCCATGGTTTGGGCATAAAAATAAAGTTTATTGAAAGAGGTGTGCTCTGAGTGCAATGTTAATTACTAATGTCGTGAAGTACTATTCTATGGTATTATCTGCATTTCTCCGACTCCCTAGATAATATTAGTATCATCTGCAATTCACAGAGGTAACAGAAAATGAATTAAAATCTGAACGATCCTGATATTAACAACAATAGTATCAATAATGACAAGAGAAACGTGGTTTGGAGAGTCACGGGTAGAAAGTACACCGCATTGCTGTTTTCTAAGGGAATATACAATATACCAGTGTTACAAGACAATGCTCCAGGCAGCATTCACGCGGAAGCAGGCAGATTTGATGGGAGCCAATTTACTTTCTCAAACAGCTGCTCCTCTTTGCAACTGCTTAAGCATATTTTACCTCACTTATTGGCCACCTTTGATAAAAAAACCTATTCTGCCGCCAAAGTAATGCTCCCGCCTTGTCATTAAAGTGCGTGTTCAATGAAACGCTAACATTTCGCGGTTCAATGTCAGACGGAGCCGGGGCAGAGGCAAGCTAATCTGCCTCAAAGTCATGTTTTATACACACGATTACAAATGGAGTCTTCCTTGCGCTCAGCAGAAAAGCAATCTCAAATCCCCCATCTCTTAAGTATATTCCGAGTAACAGCGACCTGTTCTTTCAGCATTACTGAACCAAGAGATGAAATATGATTGCGCCGGGCCAGATATTGTAAACGAAAGCCGCCGCACCTCTTGTTTGCATCGTATCAAAGCACAGTCTTAGGGATTAGTGCGTTCAGGCGCCGGGGTGGTTCTCTTGTAAAATAAGCGCAGTTCAATGTTAGCTCAACGGTGGCACTAAGTTAAATTCATGTTCCCAGCCGCAAACAATCCATTTACTTGCCTGCGCCTATCCTTGCCACCATTTTGATCTTAAAGGAACCTTACTACTAGGAGAAGGAATGCATTGTTTCTTGACATCCTAAATATCCCTTAATGGAACACAGTGACACCTCTTAATTTATTCACAATTCCGTTTTTTAGGTCTTGCCTGTCAGTGATCTTTCAGCTGTCCGGTACATAAAAGCCTATTGTGGACTCTATTGAAAACTTAAGAGTGGAGGAATGCTTTAAAAGAAGATGGCACATTAAAGCAAGTGAGGTGAGGGTGGTGAATGGTTGGCCAAACCTGAAAGCTTTGAATCCTGACCATACGCTTTTACAAATTTCACATGAGTTAACATGTGATCAAAGTATCTTGGGCAATATTGAAGAGTTGGTGGTACCATTCAAACTGAGAGAAGTTTCTAGAACCGGTATGTGAACGTCATGTGGGAACTCAAGCCATGAAACGGGGTATGAGAGAATTTCTGGTGTCCTGGTCTTGATAAAACTGTGGAATGTCACATAAAGGATTATGGTGTATGCATGGTGAGTGATAAGTCACAAGTGGGCAGACATTTGCATATAACCCAGTGGAAGAGCCCATGAATGGGCCCTTGACAATTTTGGTCTTATGGTTGCTTGGAGAAACATCTAAATATTTTCTGGTGCTCATGCATTATCTAATTAAGTGGCCTGTGGGTAGATCTGTAAATGCAGTAACACTCAAGTGGTCACTCAATTTTTACAAGACATGTTTAAAAGGAGGGCGGGTTAAGTGAGTTAGTCACCAATAATGGCATACAGTGCTAAAGGTAATAGAATGTTTGTGGAAGCTCATGGTAATGAACATGAAGCACCACCCCAAAAGCAATGGGCTGGTGGAACCCTTCAACCGAACATTGCAGGGGCAGTTACAGTTAGTTCTAGTGAATACGCACAACTGGTGTGGTGTATGACATGTGGGCGATGAGAACAACTCCCATCATAAGCACTGGAATGCCAACTTTTACCTTACTTTGGAGTTGAGTTCCTGGCTTCAAGCAAAATAGAGAATGAATAGGAGAACAGCAATTGATGAATCTCATTTGTCTAGGGAAGAGGATGTCAGGAAAGCAGTGCAAAAGAAGTATGAAGTAGTCATAACATGTCGGTTGTTAAATTAAGAGTAGGAAATTGGATTTAAAAAAAACAGATCATTTCGCAGAAGGAGTGTAACATTTTTCATCCTCAATACAAGTTGTAGAAGTATTAACACATTATGTGCATTCTACTGATTTGCAGTTGTGGAATAAAAAAATAAAAAAAGAGTGAATATAGTACCAGTTAACAAACTTGAGTATGTGCGTTAACATACACAGACTGGAGTGAAAGGATCTTCCTGTGTTGGCATGAATGCCAGATAATCATTCAGAAAGGGTTGTGCACCTGGTCATCTCAGGGATTATGTATTTAATTAAAGTGTTCTGTATATGCTTCATTTCATCCATGGGAGATATCGCTTTACATACATGAACACCAGGATTAGCCAGGTAAATTTCTCCTCTCTTCCAGTTATAAATGTATTGTTTTTTTTTCCTCATATTATGCTAGGTTTTGCTTTTTATTCTTTGCTTGTTTATTAAAATGGGGAAAATGCGTGGGTTTACCATTCCTGTTAAGACTGAAGAATCTCGAGTGGTCCAGGTGTAATAAGATGGCCAGTTAGTGCCCAGTGAGGTACTGGTAGTCAGATATAAGCTTCTCCCAATAAAGCTCGCAAACTCACCTTAATTGGCCCGGTGCCCTCTTTTCGCTTTAAGGGTACATGCAGCTTTGATAAGAGCAGGTAAGATGAGGAAGTGTTAATGTCAAGGGGCTACTGTCATCTAGGAGACTGGCCAACAACCTGAAAAAAGGGCCAGTGAAGTGAAGACCGTCCTATTGCAAACACACATTACAGATCTACACAACAAGCCAACCTTGCTACCAAGCCAGACCAGGCTGCACCCACAAGCTTGGACACATCAACAATTCTGGCAGTGATGAAAAAGCGTCAGTCCGTCATGTCTCTTTTGGCACACATACAAAACACCAGAGAAAAACCTTCAAAATACAGTAAGTTCATTTTAATAATAGACACCCAGCAATATATACTCAACAAACTCAACAACATTTGTTGGCAAGAGAATCCCAGCAGCATGGTGGTGGGGGAGGCAAATTATGCTAGACTAGACTTCAATTCAACCAGAGCGCAGAAAACATTCATTCTCCTTCAGTGGAACAAAACTAAACCTGGGGCACTGGACAATCCAAAAGTTACTAAAACACAGAGTGAAATGGTGCGTCACAGCTGGGAACGAAGCCCCATAAAGGTAAGCAGGCACTTTACCCCACTACAGCCTGCAACCTCACGAAACATGGTGGTACAGTCACATACCGTGGCATGTAAGGAAATAACAAACGTGTGAGGCATTCTTGAAAAGAAAGATTGGAACGTGTATTAATTCATGTCCGCTTATAGTTAAAATGTTGAGTGCTGGATGTCTACCAACAGCCTTTGCGAAGGAGGTAATATGACTTAGAATTTTCTGGGATGTCATAATCAACCTCAATGCACATATTGGCCCATTGGTCGGATTTCTTCCTCAAGCAGCTCAAAGAATAATATCATAAGAGGACTGTAAGTGTTAAGGGTTTTAAATTCTAAACATGATTATGGAAATGCTAGAGGGGAGGTGGAGTCTTCACCAAAACCAAATAAACTGTTTACAGAACGTATCATCTGATTCTCACATCAGGAGGACAGAAAACAACTCAAGGGAATCAGATCCCGAGGTTGGCTGCCACTTCAGAAACAGATTTACTTCAATATCCTATGTCTAATTTGTAAATGCCTTAATAATCTGCCTTAGCTTAAGCTTCACGAGAACATTAGTAGACAGTTGCCCGGCAGGCCGTTGAGATCACTTGGACTTGGACTTTCAGGATGCAAAAACCGTGTAATTGGTGCTATCTTAAATGTATAAACCTGTCAGAAAGGAATAAAAAAATGCAAGGAAGATAAGTATGCAGCAAAGTGGGAAATGAAAGTAGGAGAGGGAAAGAAAGCAAAGACCAGAGGGAATAAGACAATTAGCCCACCCGTCTGCATGGAGCCCACACATTCTCCTACTGCAAAATTGGAAAATAGCGCATTCAGTTCCCATCAGTGCTCTTGGAATGAGCATGATGACAGCCGACAGGAGATGGACCTCCCCGCAGCACAGAAGAAAGGAACAAAACAAAAAAAAAAATGCACCGCTGGCATCGGCCAGAAAGAACCTCAGATTATGTCAAATAATTTGCATCCCATTTGCACTCTATGATTCACACGGAGCCGGCGAGAAAAAAATTACAAGTGACTGCATATCACTTTGCATCCGTTGGAAACGGCACACTAATTCTGTGACAGATTAAGAAATTACAGCTAGTGCCATTCACTGCCAGTGAGGTCTGCAGCACAATGGTGGCAGCGATGGGATCACTGCGCCGCAAATGCTCAATGCTGCCACTGCCATCAATATTAATGACTCTCAAAATGGAAGTCAAAGCAACGCACTCCGAAAGCAACTACCAGTTCAAAATGAAAGAAGAAAGAAGCTATCACTACAGGTTATTAATATTGTCAGACAGAGAATGAGTGAGTGAGGTTTTATATGACATACTATAAACTTGGAAATGCACAAGAAAATAACATTCCAAAACAATATATACCTGCCTCCCTCTCTAACAATATCTACCTGTCCTCAGTGTCTACCCATGAGTCTCTCTAATTATCTATCAATATCTCCCTGACTAGCTAGGAATATATACACAATTGACACTTGTTATTTTAGATCAGCAGTGATTTTGCTGAATTTTATGTTATTAGGGTTTTGTGTGAAGCACTTCTAACCAAGTTCCAATGAGCATATAGTGCCCTTGAATAACAGCGCATATAGAAGCAGCGGTTTGCAATGTGGCACCTCTGCAGGAGCCCGCTGTTGGAACCAGGAGATCAACTGATAGGGAAAGAGAGAGTCTGGATGTCTGCCTTTCATTGTGGCCTGGACACGAAGACAGTGCTTGTAAAGAGCAAGAGTCCTGGCAGCCTAGATGACAGAGGTGAAGCTGACCTTATGCGCGGATTGGGCGTGGCTAGGCTTGAAACTGTAGAAGCTGTCATAAGCATGAGTATCCAAATGCCAGACTAAAGAAGTGGCCTTCTGAGGATCTTCTGAATCTGAGACAGTAATTTTCCATGCTCAGTTTTAATGTAAAGGAATTCGGCAGGAAGGAGCCCTGGATGAGAAAAGGTAAACACTGCCTAACTTGTAGAAGGTGGGGTCATCAATATGCCCTTAGGCTTGTAGTCAGATGAAAATGGATAAACCATTTTGCAACATAGTTGGAAGAACGTTCATGTAGTTAGTGCATTATGTCCTTATGTATGAAGCTATGTGTTTTGAAGAGCACTTCCTTTCTTTCACTGGAAGTCAGGGGAGTCATTTAATTGCCAGTGTGATGCGATTTCACATTTCAGTCCCAGCAGGTGAGCTGCATACTTCTGGAATTTTGATATATGTCATATTTGGGAATTATGGCCCTTATTTTGCAGGCGCATCATAGTTCTAGCCAATTGCTGATTTCTATCTCAATAGAAATCCTAGAAAAAAATAATTTATGAATAATAAAAAGAGGATAAAGGGAATTATAATCCTATAATGAGGACAACTCATGTTCTGGTGACATTTACCATCTAGTTGGGTTTTGGTCGGCTTTGCATTTTGTTGTCTCTGCAGTGCCCCTCAGTAGGCAATAGGACCATAATTCACTGACCTATGCTACGAATCCCTCACTTACAAAATAGATCAGTTATGCAAACGGAGCTAAGAGCAGGTAGGTGCTTGAGTTATGGCTTTTGAATATTCATTGATGTTTGCGACATTTAGCATATAGTACGATATGATAATTCATGCTGTGCCCCACGCTACACCCAGTCTATTTAGCATTATAACAGCACAGCTCAACCATTCAAACACTGATTTCTAATTTTACCAACAAGTATAATAAAATCTTGGGAAACCAATTGTAGGTTGAAATGTTATTTTGTTTTTGAAAAGTTCACATATAACAACTAATATTTATGTCCAACTTAAGGCATTTCGGGCCATATGTATGAACACTTTTTCCCATAGAGACAGAATGGGTAAAAACCTTTGCTAAATCTTGCCCTTATTCCCTAGGTTCACCCTCCACCCCCTCAGCTATTTCTCAAGGTAATCCCAGTTACACCTTCCAGGCAGAGGTTGCCTTCTCCTACAACAATTTTATTCATACCCCTGCCCTTTGGTTAGTGGTAACCAAGGGACCATGGCTCGAAAGCAAAACATTCACCATCCTTTTTTATTTAAAGGTCAAACAAAACCTTAAGGATAACCAACAGTCTCAGTCATTTCCTCTTGCTCAGTCATTTTGAACTACTCTCTTGCATGGAGGCACCTACAGAGACATCACAGAATATCTGCCACCACATCGACCTCCACAGTTACATCAATTTATATTTCGATAGCCAATGGTTTAATCAAAATACTCCATTCCTTCTAAATCCTTCAAGACTTAGCCACAGTGACCTCGAATGTGAGCTGCACATATGGTCCAATTTTCTCGCTCTTGAAAGCATGACCATAGAATTCTCCCTCACTTTATTAACTGAGCTTTATGAGTGCCTGCTACTCAATCATGAGCCTAGAGCCACTGGGGCTTCAGGCCATTATAGGTCCACGTTAAATCAATCCTAAACAAAAGTGTGTTGTGATAACATGAAGTGTCCTAGTGGTTAGAAACCCTTAAAGATAGTATGTGTGTTGAGTGAGACTTTTGGCATAAACACAGTGGCTTACCCCTTTATCCACTATTCACAAAACATGCACTAAGTTTGTTAAGTGATATACTGCCCAGTGGTAAGTATGTTCCAAATGAATAATACAAAAAACTGATGAAAGGAATGCTGTAATTAATCTCAGCAGCTGTTAATTAATGGTATTTACTTGGGGTATTAGATTTGGGTCTAATCTGAGGTGGCATTGTGGACAACAAAAAATTATGTTTTTTTACACCATGCCACCTCAGATTACACCCAGACATAAGCAGATCGCCTCTGTCCCGCTCTAATAGAAACAGTGCAGCCAGAACTGCCAAGCCACGGCCTTCCTGAACCAGAAGACAATCAACTCAAGCCTGGTTTCGGACTATTTGTGCCTCTTGAATCACTTGCCCGCTGTGCCACAGGATCCAATACCTCACTAACAAAGCCTAGCACAGGACCAAAACTGGTTGAGGTTGCTTGGGGTCTTTTCTGGACAGGACGTTGTCTGGCGGTTCAGGACGGACTCTTCTGTTGAGGAGCAGGGTCTGTATGGCTGTGCCTAAGACGCGTTTCTGTCTACAGTGGCACAGTGCAAGAAAAAAGAAGGGATGTAATGCCACCCAGAGTGACTGTCAGGTGTTTACACTTTTTGGAACATTCCTCCCATCACCTTTGTGTGTTGAAAGTGCTTAAAAAATAATAGGCATATTAAGTAAAGCAAGGAAATTATTACGGAATTATACATTATTCACAGAACATTTTTATGGCACAATCCCCCACAATGAAGTACTTGTGTGTACTGTATCTGTGAGTCTGTAATTTCTAAGCATCAGAGTGTGTAAAAAGAGTAACACATTTATTAAATATCCAAAAGTAGGGATCTAACAAAAACTTTAAGATCTAACAGGTCTGTCCATGACATTGGTGGTAATATACTGTATCACTGACAACACATCTAACCGTTCTTTTATTCCGGAGTACCAGGAGTATTGTTTTCCTTGTTTCTTTCTTTATGTATTGACATGAGCTTTTAAAAGAAAGTGCTTTCATTTTCTACTGAATTTGAAAAGATGACTTTCTGTGGTTATGTCTATATTCAGTGACGGAACATATCCAGCGACACTTCACAAACAAAAGCTTCATTTTTGTTTATTCTTAAAGTAGGAGGGTGTCAAGCTTGAGAGTCTTGTTTGTGATTGTAACATCTCTTCCTACCTTTCATTTTCCTGCCAACTATGGTGATGTTCACCGTCTGTGGAAATAAGAGCCAGATATACCAGATTAAACCACATATTTCCTGCCGGGGGAAGGTACGGTATGAAGGGAATTTTTGATGAATCGTCTGGACCCTTTATAGCCTCATTGCTGGATTTAGCACGAACTTCAATAATGCCACAGTGAGATCTAGAACCCGAGCAGCATTTACACATCCCTGATAAATATTGATTACAAAAGAGACTGCCACCCAATTGGGTTTGATATGAGATGGCTGCAACAGTACTGAACCTTTAACAATGTACATTGTGCCCCCTCCCGAGGTGGTATCATCCCTGGATAAACCATTGTTTGTGATCCCTGTGTAGAATCCAGAGAACGTTCTAACGCTACAAGCAATGGCAGAAGGAAGGGTGTGATCACAATGTGACTTTAAGGACAACACAGAACATTGTCATACCATGCGCTGGAGCAGAAACGGAGTTCACTAACATGCCTGGACATGCCTGAAATTATACCCAACTCGAAGCCACCAAACCAACAACATTACTGTACACTGACGGACTGACGGGTGGATTGCTGTGTTTAGAAGATCTGCTGAGGTCATCTCATTCTTTACTCCTCTGAGGGGGTATGATGTCCGCCTGCTGTCTTCACAGGATTCTTTATGCAAAAGTCATAGCTAAGTATCTTCAGGCAACTCCAGTCAGTCTTCATTTTCTTTTCTTAAAAAAGCTCTCCTTTAATGAGATCTAAATATGAGAAATAATATTTCTGAAAGGGTCTCAGATGACAGGAGAGCGGAGATGGAAGGTCAAAGGTTGTAAATGGACAAGCCATTCATGGAGTGGCACATCAGCTGAAAGGGGAACGTATGATAAGTGGTGGCAGTCCACTACTTACCTACATGGCCCTTTGCTGTTTCCAGCACAATTTTATGTCACAGTGTATAGCCTTTAAAGCTGCTTCCTTTTTAAATGAAAAACAGCAAGTGGTACTTCCAGAAACACACAAAGGATTAAAAAAAATATATAAATATACATATATATATCTATATTAATTGAAAAAAAGGTTACAGGGGCATTATAGTTAGGTTCTAAATTTACTCATACTAAACCACAGAAATTCAGCAGTTATAGTTAGAGTTATTTCGGGTAACTATAACTTGTGCCTCCGCCATGCACAATTTTTCTTTAATAATTTAACTGCTAATGCTTAATTACTATACATTAATTTAACCACTGCTGTGGCCTCTAGTCAGGCCCTGTGGCCAACACCCATAACCACTGTGCACAGCCGAATGGTCTGTTCTTTGGGTGTGAGAGGAGGTCTGAAAGGGTGTCTCTTAGTCCGACAGTGTCTGTCTGAGTGCGAGAGTGGGTGCAGGAGGGTCTGAGTGGTTCTGTAAGTGCATGTCTGACGTCTGAGTGGGTGTGTGAAGGTCTCAGTGGGTCTTTGAGTGGGTGTGTGAGGGTCTGAGTGGATGTGTGAGTATCTGAGTGGGTCGGTGAGTGGGTGTGTGAGGGTCTGAGTGGATGCGTGAGTATCTGAGTGGGTCTGTGAGTGGGTGTGTGAGGGTCTGAGTGGGTGTATGAAGTTCTGAGTGTGTGAGTCAGTGTCTGAGTGAGTCTGTGAGTGTCTGAGTGGATGTGTGAGTATCTGAGTGGGTCTGTGAGGGTGTGAGAGTGCTACTATGAGTGAATTAATTAGTGTATGAATGACTGTGAATGTTTTTTGTTGAGCCGATATTCACAAATTCATCGCAACATTACACAGGGGGTGCGCTGAGCATCGTGACGCATTTGCAAATATTGAGCAGCATGAAAATAATAATTTTAAGGACATAATTTCACCCTCACAGACCCCTGTATAACAGCTCTGGGCCCAGGGTACCTCCACCCTGACCCCTTATGCCACTTTTCATTTTATTTTTCAGCCCCGGGGACCATGTCCCATTACCTAAAATAGCGGCTGCAACTTTCTGGTCAGGTTGAGGCCAGCCAATCACAGCATTCCTGTTGGCACATGGATTTGCAAATTTGCAGCGATGGATATGCGGCCCTAGATATACAAATTTATTTTTCCCCTTTAATTTCTCAAAAAATATTGAACAGATTTACACCAAATATTCAAAAGCATAATCTGTGAACCAAAACCTACCTCTTTGCCAAATCTGGTGTCATTCCATTCAGCAGTTTGAGCTGTAGTTGTGTTCAAAGCTTCTATGGGAATTAGCATGGGAAACGCAATTTTTTTTGATTCACCCCCCCACACCTTTTATTGGCCCCTGCTTAACGGATCACCCCCGAAACTACCCTAGCGCAACAAGAATCACCAGCACACTTTTAGGGAAGGCACCAAAGATATAGGGAAGTCAAAAAAATGCTATTCCTATGGAAACATGGTCCAAACTATAACTAACTACTGGCGACTGCTAGTAGGTTATACACATGTGAGTGCCGGACTTCGCAATTTCACAACTTTGCAGGCCTCACTTATATTCAGAATCTAACATGAAACAGACTGTGCCTTTGACATTCTCAAACTCTGGCCAGTTTTCTATAAATAAGAATATGGAGTTCTAGACACCCTACTCTACAAAGAAGATTAAAGAGTATTCAAGATCTGCTTGGCACACGCTGCTGCAGAAAGGGCTTCCAGCATCCTTACACACCTCATCCACTACCTGGAGGAGGCAATGGCAATCTAGAGTGTGCGGCGATAAGATTTCCATATGAAATGAATAAGCTCTTGATTTTGAAAAATACATTGGGACCAGTTGCCACATATTTCTCATCAGTTTCCCACACACAGAAGGAGGTTGGTGATAGACTAGTACCAGGCAAATTGAGATGAACAGTTTTGGATTATTTTAGTAACAAAGTGAAAACCATTTATAATAGTGGTGTAGCCTAGTATAATAATGTGAAATAAAAGATGTTATGGCGTTTCAATATGTCTGCTTTAGTGAAGAGCTTCAAACGTGAAAAACCACCTCACACCCTGACTCTATTAAAATCTTTCTCTTGCTCTGATCCGAGTAAATTGTAAAATGTCACTAATTCTCTACCCCAACCAAGTCTCTCCTCGAGGCACACTTCTGACGTCTTTCACTGCTGCAAATTACAGGTCATCACATGGCCGTGAAGCAGATGATAATACTAAGAACAACATTTGGGGGAAAAGTGGCTAAAATCTGGAACAAAAAAAAAAAAAAATTCAGCAAAAAAGAGTGACATGGGCCCAGACCCTTAAGCAGAGTGGAAATTTAAACTGCGGTGGAATGCAATAGTTTGCAATAAACTCGATCCCTGGCGGCACAAAGGGCTCACCCGATGGACAATGGGACACTGGATCAATCCTGGGAAGCGTTCCTTTTACAGAAAATTTTCGGTACAAATATTTCCAAAGAAATTCAAATGACGGCAATAAACATTGTTTGCGTTCATATGTTTGCCCGAATTGAAACGTTTGCGACTAAATTCAAAAGAAAAAAACTCAACTAGAATTTTATGAATGAAAAAGCAAACAGAATGATTTGCAACCTTTCCATGACAGGTTTCGCTACAAACAGAAATAGGCAATCAGAAATTATCAGCAATGATCATATTTCGCAATAAGGATTCTGACATGTTTTCTGTGCATGAACCGTTTGTCTTGCTGCATTAATCCAAAGTATATTCTAAACCTCTTCCATTTTGCAAAGTGCACCGTGTAGATGAAGATTTCATCTTCTTTTATGACTATCTTTTATTGCCAGTTTATTACCTTCCTCTTCCTCAAGCTCCCCATTTGAGCTGAATACACAATGCTCCGCAAATATTTGTCTTGCATTGTCACATTTATATTGATTAGATGTGATTCTATTTGGATTCACGATGCGGGCAACTATTAGAGGTGTGTGTTATCTTTCCGTGGGTGATTGAGAATATTAGCTGATGTGCCAGGTTATCCATTATGGAAGTAATCGAGATTAATGAGCCCTCGGGCACCTTCTCGATGCCTCGAGACATTTATTGTTCAGGCCCTGTCAGGACGTCTGCAGCACATCCCAGAGCACAGCCGCTGTCAAATGCCACTAAAAAGAGATCCAGGGACTTAGGGCCATGTGCACGAACACATTTTCCCATAGACACAGAATGGGTAAAACCCTTTGCTACATCTGGCCCTTGGTGCGACAAATTACTGCATGCCCTAGCTGCCTTTATGCAATTTGCTCCGCGAATACACAATATCTACACAACAGGAAAGAAAACATGATTTGAATAAACTGTAGCAAAATGAATGGCTAATAAATAGCAACGGGAAAGATAAATGAATAAAGAAATAAAGTACTTATGCCACAGATATTTCAAAAGTGATATGGCATGTGTAGCGCTACTTATCACCCATGATGGTGTTTCAATGTACTGGTGGATATCATTATTGGACAAAGAACAGCCACGGGTCACTAAAAAGACATTGGAAATATGAGCTATGATTGCAGTTCATAAGTGTGAGCTCACTGGTGTGAATCCTAGGTTTTAACCCATGGGAAGGTTAAATAAATAGATGGAAAATAGAAGGTACAGAATGGTCAAACAAGTAATGCCTCTAGAGCCACATCAAGCTTCCAGTGACATTTACACACTGCTCATCATTACTGGTGATGTTTGTTTTTCCTTGAAATGCCGTTTCATGATAATAAACACATTGATTAAATGAAAGAGTATTGAAAGTGACTAGAAAAAAAAAAAAGTTAAGGCTGAGAGGGATGTAAAAATTAAACTCCAAGAATAAATTAAAGATTAGAAATGAATGTTGAAGATGCAGGAAAGTCTAAGGCAAAAGAGAATGAAGAACGGACTCAGAATAAAATAGACTAATAATTTAAAAATGTAGAAAAGACTAACTTCTGAAAAAGAAAAACAATTAAAGACAGAAAATGATGAGAAGCCTAAAGATGGACAATGTAAGTGAAAGAAAAAAAAATAGGTGACAGTGAATCGGAGTAGAGTAACAAAAAGAAAAGTGAGCAAGTTGGCATTGGAATGAGCTCACAAAATCAAGTCTGGAATGAAGAAGATAGCACAAAGTAAATAAGAAAAGAAAATTCCCACCAGGCTGTGAAGAACCTACATGACCAAAGGTGTCTTATAAATTATTTTACAACATACCATAATGGAGGTTCTGTCACAAGTATTTTTTCTTGTTTTGCCAGCCATAGCGCAACTGTAAACCTCTGGTTTCGAACCCTATGTCACAATACAAACAGTGCAGGATTTGCTAATCAGTTTGTCAATCTCTCTACTGCTGCCTGTCAAATCATGTACTTCTCTTCACCCATGACAAAGTTCCTCTGTGAAAAAAATAGATATTTTGATTCCCAAGTACGAAGGTGGTATAAGGCTAATGGCTCAAAGTAGACCTACTCCGGACTTTCTGTTTATGCATCTTAGCTCTGAATATACCTTATTCCCAAACAAAACCTCGCCTGTAATGGCCATCTTACAGAATGATAACAGCCTTCAATAGATCACATTACTTTCAATTTATGGTGTCAGCTTTCATGAGATCCAATGATTTGAACAAAAGAGGTCAATTTGACCTGTGACCCATTGCCCATAGAAATTACAATTTTAGATTTTTGAGTTGAATTTTTTTAACGCATACCTTTTCAGCCCTTGCAACTTTGTGCCGTTTATGTTTCACCTATGAGTACAGAATGTTTCTCATGAGGGCACACTACTATATTTTGAAAGCAGTTACGGTAATATATTATTATTGTAACACATTTGTAAAGTGCTATATGTGTTTTCAAGAAACTTCAAAGAGGAACACAGAACGAGTACCATGAATAAGATCAATCAAGGTTTTATTATCAGTTTTATATAGCAAGCGGTAGGGAAATTAGGTGATTTGCCCAGTAGGACTAGATTTTGAGCCAAGGCCAAAACTCAAACATGGTTCCCCAGTTTCGAAGTTGGGAGCTGTGGCCTAAATGCCACACCCTGTCCCCAGAAGGTGGCATGGTCAGCCAAGAGTCAACTATTACATTTGAGCGAAAGTCCCAGGACCTTCTTTTGGTAGTAACCTGAGGAAGCAAAAGTTGAATTCCATGTCACCAGAGTATGCATACTTTGTTTGCAAAAAGTATATGTGTTGGGAGGCGCTCTTAAGCATCCCTATGGAAACAAATATGCAAATTCTGAGACGGCTGAAAACGAGAGGCTTACACAGATTCTCAGTTTTGAAATGTGTGCCTCACATTACCTCTTTGTTCTTGGAGGGTGGATATTAGGATTTATTGTTGAGTTCTGTGTTGGTCCATGAGCCATGACCATTAGTACAGGGCGCACGGGGTAAAGGTGGAAGTGCCGCTCACAGAGTAAATCTGGAAATTAAGGAAAAGGAAGGGGGGAGAGGGAGCAGATACAAAATGTTGTTTCCAAATATTGTAGAAGATTAACCCCTGGGTAATTGTTGATAGCTTATCATAGACGGCAACAAAAATAAATAAAACAGCAAATGTTTCAAATCAACACAACTTTAAAAAGGTTTATGTGCTGAAACTTGCATGCAAGTTGTATTGGATTTCTGATAATAGGAGGCCAAGGAGTTGGCCTCTTAGATTCGTGCACATGGTTCTGATTTACTGTCAAATTTGAATGTATACGTGCGGCTGGATTCACCTCAACTTCTATTCGTTAGTGTGCTAATTACAACTTTAAAAAGGAATTTAACAAGGAAAATTGATTTGGATTATGTAGTTAAGACTATGAAGGCCCACAAAGCTACCTATTTGCCAAGGTCATAGTCTGCAGTGCTATTCATGCTGTCCATCCCTATTAATGTGGCAGTGAACATTTCCACATCCGCTCCTTGACAGACGTCAATAGACAATGCCGCTGCTATTGAACCCTGCACACAACCAAGACAAAGAGAGACTAGGAGCAAGGTATTGCATTTGCATGCATCGTTGAAACACAATAAGCAACCACGTGATGCGATGTTCTCATTTCTCGCTTGCATGGCCATTGTGTTGTGAACACCCTGTTTGGCGGCATACTGAAGGCTGCCCCTTACTCATAACACATCCGGTACAACAAATGGAGATCGCGCAGTACATGTTGTACGGCAAGGTTATATTCATCGTACTACTGAGAATAAAATGTCACATGACTCATACAAAAAGTGGAACTGCTTCTGAATTTTAAAAAAATAGAAAAACTGGCACAGCATTGGAGGAGAATGACAAGAAACTGAACATGGTATGACACAACGAGGAAAGTTTCTTAAAAAAAAAAACCAAGAGAAGGAACGTAAGAGAAAGAGGTTCTTGATTTACAGGCATGTTAGAGGCGGCCCTAAGCAGCAGGTAGGAGATCCCCTGTAAAGCCCTGGACAACGCCATTTCATATAGGTTGGGAGTCAGAAAAGTGGATGAATGATAGTTTGTCCATAACCAAGCATGTTAAAATTAAACAGAGCATCTGAAGAGAGTATGGTACTTTCTCGGGTACAATTCTATTCGGAAAGAATCTTCAGGACTACAACAGTGATGCATCAGAGGCCGAATCTGAAGTACCTAGGAGGCATCAGACCCTGATCTGTGAGATTTATAATGAAGAAAATGTAATTACACTCCAGGGCGAATAGTGTACTCGGAGGGAAGATACCGTCTTGAGCAGACCCTAAGTGTAGACCTAGAGAGCCATGTTGTTTGTAGGTGCTGCACATATGGAACATAAGAGAGAGAATTCTCAGTTAGTGTATTCACAGAGAAAACTGGAATGTGCTCTAAGAATACACAAATGGAACACTTTCCACCAAAAGTACAGTATGACTACATATACAATACCATGTGGAAAAAAGAATTCATGGAATGCAGGACAATTAACATCCTAGGACAGTGTACATATGTAAGACAACTAATAGGCATATTGTCAATGCTCACATATGAGCAAAGGTTGTGGGGGTGCTTAACGTGTGCATGTTCACAGTGACGTTGCGAAGGTGCCACGGGCCAAATGCAAGCAAGGAGCATAGCCCCCCTGTTCACTAGCTCGTGGTGAATGATGATTATTGGAGTGCAGTGGCCATTTCAGTGCCACCAAACCCGCTATGCCCCCTGTACAAAGATAGCCAATGTTATCAAATATACCCAAGATGTCAGCACTGGAAGAAAGGACTTTGAAAAAGCTGGTAGTAAGCATGGGGGTCAAAGCATGTGGTTTGTGCGTGGAGTACTTCCTGCACTGAGAGGCGTCAATATCGAGAGTATTTTTACTCTCACTGGAGCTTGGACACTGCGAGCCTGCTAATGATCTTGACGTGAAGAACCATTCACACTAAACAAATCTGCCCAGAGTTCGATTCTTTATCCTCAATGAGCGCCCACCTTCGTTCGTGTATCTGGAGGAAGGTGGTCTCCGCTTTACACCACTGTGGTGTTGTCCACACAAATGTCATACCAGGCTAATCCCAGAGGGGTGAGGGAGGGGATCACAGCCACAAGCCTTGACCAATACTGGGGCGATCGTGGATCAGGAGTAAAACGCCTTAATTTAAAAACAATTGGGTTACCATTGACTGTCTCACTAACAACTCTGAGCTGAGGGAAAGCAAAAAATCTAGGCCTGGCCAATACCTCGACAGTGAAATACACGCTCAAGGCAATACTGAATCTGCTTACCGACAAAAGAGCCGCAAAGAGTCGTGCATCGAAAATCCTGAACCTTCTCCATAAATCATTTACTTGCTCATTTTGTGAGCTACCTAAGTACTTCAGGCTAATACTGTTGAGCACTAAGGGGATTACTTGAACAGACTCGGTAACAAATTACACACCCACCTCATAAAAAAATACGGAAAATGGACGACTCGCCTGGAGAAGATCCCACTGTCACCAGCAAAGAGCGGCTACGGAAGTCGCCACCATGGCCACCGCTTCTTCAGTGCGACCGACGGGAGTCAGCCGACGCTCCCTCTCCGTGGCTGCGGGTCGCATTAGCTCATGAATGAGGTGGTATGTAGGTCAGCGCGCGGCTCCCTCTAAATGAACGGGCATTTCAGCCCGGGCATCCATGCTCCAGATATCAAGATTGGATATAATTGGCGCAGCCGAAAAACCTGCCTACCTTCGAAGAAAGAAAAAACCCACAGCAAATTATTGCCGATTGCCTTGCTACAGCGTGCATTTTGTGAAGTAAACATGTTTTAATGGCGACCAATTCACGCCTTTCATGAAATGGAAGATAGGAGCACAACCATCACCCGGGGCTGCCTAACTTACACTATACATTCTGAACAGGCGCGATTAATTACACAAACCTAGCATACACTCACGTGGTTCGGCTTCTGATGCACGTGCTTTTTTGGTGAATCGAGAACTATACAAGAACAGCACATTTGACGACATGATGTCATATCCGGCTAGATTCGTCTATGATAGCAAAGCCAGGGATATAAACTGAGGTCTTCTAGCTCTTCTTCCAGTGAGCGAAATGTACTATTTATTCATGCTCTGCGCAGCAACAACCAAACTCTACTTAGCATTACTTAAGGGCTATTTTACAGCCCAAAACGTAGTTTGCACTTGAAAGTAAATCACAAGTCAACACTGCGCCGCTTTGCATCACTTTTGTGATGCAAACCCTTTGCACGCTGTTCCTCAATGCGGCCGATGCATTTTTCTGAGAAATGATGCGCTTGTACAGCCCATGAGCACATTTTGTCCTTCCTTGCCATGAAGCAGTTTTAACTGTCGACCCCACTATTACTTGTTATTGTGGGCTTCAAACAAGTTCCTCTAGGACACAAGGGTATTCGCCATTAGCCAGCGTCACGCTGATCTCTAACGTGGTCCAGGTCTTTGCACTGCTTTTTATCAAACGTGCATCTGGACCTTTCTCAACAAATAATCACATTACACCTCCCAATTTAGATTATGTTTAAGATTGTGTCGAATTTGTTTTAAACAATTATGACCAGTTTAGGAGTATCAGAACAAACCTCTCCTGGCACTGAGATGCCCGGGGGCCTTGAATGTTTGCCACGAGCCCTCGTGCAAATAAAGAAAATCCATCCTGTGCCAATGCCTAGATGACACTTGACACAATCTCCCTCCTGCCAAACCTCAAACCTCACGTCTCCACCCCTGTCCCCTTCTCATACCACTGTCCTCTCTGTCCTCGCAGGTTTTCTTTTTCTCTCTCTCGCTTTGCCTCTATTTCATTTGACTTCCATTTCCCTCCCCATCTATTTCTTTTCCTCGTTTACATCTCTCCAACCCGCTTTATCTTCCCTTTATCCCATGTCCTTCTTCCTCTGTCTCTCCTGTTTCTTCTCCACTCTGCACTCTCTTATTGAGTCTGGCAGAAGAAGCCCCTTTCCAGGCTGTCGAGGCGAAAGAAGGAGAGAACGAGAACACAACACACACACCACATGTGTAGTTGTAAAGCGCAGGGTCATCCAGAACGGTATCCTGGCGCTGAATACCAGATGTTTATTGGTTGCCTATCTCAATGGTACGCATTTTATCGGCCTAGGAAGGATGAAGGGCTGTGTGGACCTGCAGGGATTTGTACCTGTGACCAAGAGGTTGAACGCAGGCCCCCTACAGTGGATGTATTGGTCCACTAAGCCACCCCCCCTCATCCTTAAATTTTAACTCAGACAGGGGGTCAGGGTGAGGCAAGGCACTTTAATCCTGACCATAAGCTCCTGTGGCTATTCAAGTACTAGGGCCTGACCAACGCATTACCAATGCATGACAATCCTGCTGAGCGGCCTGCTATGACTATTACAGTATACAGTACTGGGGCACAACAACAACAACATTATCAAGCATCTTAAATTTGGCTAGGAGCACTGCAAAGCACTTCCATCACTAGGAGCTGCACTCTACATAGTCAACTCACGTTAAGACCCTACCACAGCCCTGTGAGGATACTTAAGTAGTAGAGCCCACACACTGCATTCCTAATGCGTGGGAATCGTAATTTCAAGATGTGGGCGGCTAATCCAGTACTTGGACCAGCACACCCTTTGGCTGTGCACTTTAATCCTAATTTGTGGTTCCGGTACCTATTCCATTACTTGGACCAGCACACTGCATTGGAACTGCATTTCACTTTAATACGAATTTGTGGCCCTGGTGCCTAGTCTCCTGCTTGGACCAGCACACTGCATTGGCACCTTAATTCTAATCTGTAGCTCTGGCAGCCACTCCATTCCTTGGACCGGCACACTGCATTCACAGCGTTTTTCACTTTAACTCTAATTTGAGGCTCTGGTGGTCCATTCCTTGGACCGGCACACTGCATTGGCAGCGTGTTTTAGTTTAAGGCTCTGGTGGTCCATTCCTTGACCGGCACACTGCATTCGCAGCGTTTTTCACTTTAACGCTAATTTGAGGCTCTGGTGGTCCATTCCTTGACCGGCACACTGCATTGGCAGCGTGTTTTAGTTTAACTCTAACTTGAGGCTCTGGTGGTCCATTCCTTGGACCGGCACACTGCATTCGCAGCGTTTTTCACTTTAACTGTAATTTGAGGCTCTGGTGGTCCATTCCTTGGACCGGCACCCTGCGTTGGCAGCATGTTTTAGTTTAAGGCTCTGGTGGTCCATTCCTTGGACCGGCACACTGCGTTGGCAGCGTGTTTTAGTTTAAGGCTCTGGTGGTCCATTCCTTGGACCGGCACACTGCGTTGGCAGCGTGTTTTAGTTTAAGGCTCTGGTGGTCCATTCCTTGGACCGGCACACTGCGTTGGCGGTGCCTCTTCATCCTAGTATGTATTAGACCGGCACACACCATTGGCGGTGCACCTTACTTCTCACCTGCATCACCCGAGGCTATTCCAGTACTGGACCATCACACATGACTGCGTCTATGAATGACCTTCACTGCGAACGCAGGGACATGCCAGCTGTTTCTGTACTAAACCATCTTTGCAATTCACCTCAGTCCTCGGGTCAATCTGTGAGTGTGGAAGTCGACGAATAAAGCGGTGAATGAAATAGTTGCTGAATGAGTAACCTATTGAGTGTTATTGAGCATTAAGACACTCCACTGTCATTTGTAGGTTATGTTTCTATCAGTTGCTTCAGCATTTATGAAGCATGTAAGAAACAATATGTTGTGACTTTCTTGTGAAGTGGGCTGATGCCTCTGCGTCATATCTGCGCTATATCAAATCTAAATAAATAAATGATATCCATGATTCAATACATCTGTAAAAGGACAGACAGGATACTTCAATGTGTAAAGATTGGAAGGCAGTAAGAAGTGCTCCGAATCCCTGGAAAATAGCGGCGAGAGAGCAGGAATGAGTTGAAGGGTGCTATGAAGTGCTCCAAGCACCATCCAGATGCGTAGGGCAACAATATTCGACCAGATGTAGTGGGGGATGAGAGAGACAAGTCGGAATAACCTCAGGTGATTGACTGGAAAGATATTTTCATGGATACCTAAAGAATTAATCAAACCTTAATGGTGCGTAGGAAGGTACCAAGGTCTGTAGATCACCAATTTATGGGGAAATTTAACTGATGAGAAAAGCTGCACCCTCTTGATTTAGCCTTTGAGCACTACATCTGCCCTGGAACTGTCACACAATGCACGATTGAATAAAAGTCCTCTTTACTGGGTTTCTGGACTGAAAGATATTTTAATTCTCCGTTCCTTCTTGCTAGACATACCTATCTTTTCACCTTTCTATGTATTCGCAGGGGTGTAACAATAGCTCCCACTGTGTGTGGGGGAGGGGGTCATTGAGCTCCAAGGAGCCCCTTCAGCACTGTGCATGGGCAGCAGGACCAGCAGCGACCTGTCCTTAAGGTAGGGTGACCAGATTTTCAGAATAAAAAAACGGGATGGCCATTGACATAGAAACAGGACTAAACATTGGCAATGCTGTGGTCAGTACATATATAAAAGCTTTTTTTTTTGCAGTTGGGGAGCTTTACATGAGCACTAGCTACATTACACAAGGACCCATAAAGAACATTCAAGCTTTATTTCAAGGGCATGGGCATTAGACTTCAAAGCAAGGGCTCAGGATATCTGGAATAAATGGAAGAAGTACTACTTGGGGCCCTCATTCAGAAATATTTTTTCGAACCAAGCCCAGCAAAACCTTTTGACAGGCCTTCAAATACGCTGCCTTCATTTAGGCTACACACTCATTTTACTTTATAAGAAAATGACTGCTTTCGTGCTAGGAATTCACCCAGCCAGGCCAGTTGTTTTAACCTTTTGTCTGGCCGTACTCTGGTGGGGGCCGCTGGGGCTGCAGCCTAGTGTGGGCACTATAGTGCTGGGCCGTGTGTGATGGGCGCTATAGGGACTGATTCACCCCTCATTAAATCCTGCTGTGCAGCGTGACTAAAGCCAGGCAGCACAGCAAGAGACTCCTTTCAAGTGAGCTCTGCTCCACGTGTTATGAGAGGGCCGGTGTTAACGTGAGTATTCACAGCACAGTGGTAATAAATGTGCATGCTCACCCAACCCTCGCAAAACCGGAACAAATATTTATTTCTGAAAAAAGCGTTGTGACAACGGGACAGTCCTTCAAAAACAGCGACTGTCTGAGCAAATCCGGGACGACCTTAAGGGCGGAGAGGCCACACCCTGCACCTTTTAGACATAAAGAGTGTGACACTCTTTTTTTCAGGTCAGGCAGCCAGGAGCGAGACATGTGCTAAATTCTCAGGCTCCTGGCTGCCTGAGCTGAACTTTGCTCGGCTGAGAAGGTCACAGCTTCTGTAAGCGTGACCTCCTCAGCCCAGCAAAGGGTCTTGAGTCCATCTCCCTCCTGACAAGGGAGCGTGTCAATGACAGCCTCATACTTGGTAGCTTCAGGTTTAAGCCCTGAAGTGCACAGGGTCGGATGTCTATCACTAGCACCTCGTCACAGAGTAGGTGGGATCAGCAGTCTCTCTGACCCCATCCTACTCTGTGATGAGGTAGGGACTGCTGCCTCCCCTCACTGGCTGGCCTACAGAGGCAGCAGTCCCAACCCTCCTGTCACCACCAAGGCTTCTCTTCCTAAGAGCTGCAGCAGGTAATTGTTCATTTTTTTATTGACTGTTTGGTTTGTGCGTCTTTGTGTGAATGTATGAGCATTTTGAGTGAGTTTAGTGAATGAGTGTGTGTGCGCGCGAGTGTATATGTGAATGCATGGGTGTGAGTGTGCACATGTGTGTGTGCCTCTCCACTCCCGCCCACCTCTCACTTGTACTTACCGACTGCCACTGGGCAGGCCCCGGGACTGAGAGCTCCTGACTAGGTCCAGAGATTAGGGAGGTCCTCTCCATCTGTTTTGCAAGGGGGGCTCAACCTTCGTTATGCCAAGGTTTATTAGACTTCCTATTTTGCTCAAATTAGTGCTGCTTCAAGACCAAACACCTTGTGCATACTTCCATAAACCAGGTCTGTTTCAGTATATCCCTGCCTCAGTGTAAACCGCTTTGATACCCTTTAGATTTATACACAATCACAAAAGAAGCTGCAGAAATAATGATGGGCATTGCCTACCAGTCAATGTCCGTAATATCCTGGGCAGCTGAAAGCTGATCTTGTTTGGAGTACTTGGGGAACGGAGTTGGAACCCTAAGCAATGTATCATTGTTCTTTGTGCCTCAATCTTTTTCTTGACTTTGCAAAATAACTACTCCTGAAGTTTTTTTTAGATCTCCATGCATCTCCAACCACCAATAACTGGGGACCTTGTAGCTGCCATGTACTTTCAAAGCGTCAAATGCCTATAGAAGACCCTTGATGATATGTAATCTAAGCGCGATTGAGGAGCGCCACTGAAGAAGTACATGTTTTTGATCTAAATCCACGGCAGGTTTGCTTACGATGTAGAGTAATGGACAAACAACATAAAGGTACTTAATTTATGCCAAAAATGAATGGGAAAGGCCTTTGCAGATTAAAAAAAATTGTAGAGCAGTCCAATTGGCTGGGAACGGCCAACTCGATTCTAGATTTCAGACTCACGGCTCTATTCGAGCGCTTCACTGTTGCCATATAACTGTAAGGGTTCAAAGCGTATGTTTGGAAGATTGCATGCTGGAAATACTGAACATAATGAGATCTAGATTTGAGTTCTGGTCGGGTTCAGCTACGGAGAAGAGGAAGAAGTGCTGTGCCAAAGCTCTGCGGTGGATTGATCTGCATGGATGAAAGATGGAGGAACGGCCAAGCGCTCTGAACCTCAGCCAGGCCAGGAAGCGCCAGATGTTTTCGGAGGCTTCATGGCTTCTATCAAGGCGAACAATTGTTCCGCAGACAATCAGGGTTGTAGCTCGCACAAAGCCTTCGATAGGCTTGGCCACCAAGCTCCTGTACTGGGGGCGCCCGGGCCGCCTTTTGTGTGAAACTCACCGACAACGTTCGCCTCAACCATTTGCATACAGCGCCCCTCCGATATCTTCCCGTAGCCAGATTTACAGAGTTCATATAATCGCCTTCCAGCCTTGCTTTTAATTGCTTTGTGTCCTTCTGTTTCCACATCGCTGTTATTTCCCCAGCCTCCGCTGCTGTACAATGATGTGTGAGCTTGGGCAGATGGCATAAACAGCTTTCAGTGAGCACCAGACTAGTGCCTATCCGTAGGGGTGCTTGTAAAGGGCACTTCAGGAGCAGCGGCACTTAAACCTCTCTCTGGAGGCCAGATCTCCCTACGCTGGATAGCTCGCCCAGGCCTCTCTCAAGTTCATGGGTGCCTGGTGGCAGCCGCTTGTCTTGCCCTCTCCTCCGGTGGGACCAGAAGGCCCGTGCACAAAGCAGTCTGGAATGCCTGTGTCACTTCCGGACACAGTGCATCTTTAAGCTGAGATGTGCCCTGGTTCGAAAGCCAGCAAATGCAGTAAGTCTTTGGATAAAAATTATTTGAACATGAAAACATGTAAGGGATGTCCTTGTGCTAGTAATACCTAGTACTTGGCCACCTTGGCACCAGAACATTGACTTCATGATGTATCCCCTGCCACCAGAACCCAGGACCACAGTACTCTTAGCGTCAGTGCTTCAAATGTGCGGGTACTGTCCGGTACTAAGTATCTGCAATTCTTTATTTTGTAAAGGAGAGTACCTGCACTTCTCAGCGTGGCTGACATATCTTTCATGGGAGAGTAAAGGCACTTCTCAGTATAGCTGACATAGCTTTAATGGGCGAGCACCTGCACTTCTCAGCATGGCTGACATGTTTAATGGGAGAGTACTGGCACTTCTCAGCATGGCTGACATATCTTTAATGGGTGAGTACTGGCACTTCTCAGCGTGGCTGACATATCTTTCATGGGAGAGTACAGGCACTTCTCAGTATAGCTGACATAGCTTTAATGGGCGAGCACCTGCACTTCTCAGCATGGCTGACATATCTTTAATGGGTGAGTACTGGCACTTCTCAGCATAGCTGACATATCTTTAATGGGAGAGTACTGGCACTTCTCAGCATGGCTGACATATCTTTAATGGGAGAGGACTGGCACTTCTCAGCATGGCTGACATCTTTAATGGGAGAGCACCTGCACTTCTCAGCATAGCTGACATATCTTTAATGGGAGAGTAGTGGCACTTCTCAGGAACAAACAGATATTTTAATAGTGAGTACCTGCACTTATTTATTTTCATTTAAAGCATCGGTTTCCGCCCCACATAAAGCGGCCCACACAGCATTACATGCCAAGACATTGACCCAGCATCCTCCTGTATGCTTTTGAGAGTGTATTTTAAGAGATTCAAGTGTTGTTTTCGGTATTTTCAAACAATGTATTTGAAGTTTGAATTCACATGGAGTGGGTAAGTAGGCAACAGCAACGCCTCAATTCTATCTTGCGCTTAGTATTGAAAACAAATTTAGTGTAATGGGTGCTACGGCATGTATATGTCCCTGTGACATTAACATAAATTTCTTTGTTGGATGTCACCCCAAACTTATGGCACATGCAATTGGTATGCAAATTCTGACTGAGATGCGGTCGTACATCCCCACAATAATAACAGTGAGGCGCAGAGTGGTGTTAAAGGTAGTGTGGACTCAAGGGAGACATTTCTCAACATGTTAAGCAATTACAGACATATTTGCACCTTTGGGGTCTTATTATTGTGGTATAGAAAAAGGAGAGGTTGCACCAGAATTCCAATAATTTGGAAACTTCTCTGATATCTTCTTAACTGAGCGAGTTAGCTCATCGTTCAAAAACGTACAGGAGAGTGGAGTGAATGAAAGAAGCAGGACCACACTACTGCAAGGCAGTGGTACGCGAATGTCTAGGGTAATAACAGGCGGCATTTCACAGCCCAGTTCAGACCAGCCAGGATCCTGGAAATCCAAGTGTTTTTTTTTTTGTAAAATGACAAATGCTCAAATGATTGAATAAGTGCATCACTCCATCAATGCAGTGGAACGGGGAGCAGAGCAGGATGATTAAGGGATATCAATCAAACATTTTTAATGGACAGATGCCTACAGCTGGGGCACAATAGCTGGATCCATGTCTTCTACAGGCAAGCCCTATGCAACGATTCCTGTTTCAGTACACTGTACTGAAATGCCTCCCGTCCGGAGAGCATTAAAATCTGCCACGGCTTATGCCCTCGTGGACCTACAGTGGGCACCACTGTCGTAGGGAGGGACGTCCCCTTTACCACTGTTTTTGGTACGTAATGGCAATCCCCTCAGCCCTGTACTGAGACACATCGAGACACACCTTCTAACAGTAATTATTCTAAAAAGGATACCCGTCGCCGTCACGTATTGTCTGCATCACACACAACTGATCACGTCCCAGCCCTACCAGCCTCTCAGGAATTCCAGTTCTTTATGGCCAAGCCTCCTGGTTCGGCATCTTTTCAGCCTCCCAGAAACATTATTGTTCCATCACAGCAGTGGGAGGGAGCGAGGAAAGCTTCTGAAGAAGAGATTGCCCCAGGACAGTATTACCGAAGCCCATATTTCATTTCATTTCCCCTGGCTTGTGTCCTGACAGCTGTTATCTTGAGAATGCTGCTACGTGCCTAGAGTGTAGCCCCAGTCCCCTCTCCCCCCCTCAGTAACCTTTCAATCCATCAAACATTCCCGCACGACAGAAAGACCCCCGCGTGCTAGAATCTCTGCTGCAGTTTGGGTACGTGCGGTGTATTAGTTTCAGTTCTGTTTACCTATGTGTGCTGCTTTCTGCTAGCTGTGCTGTTGCTGGAGACCGTGAGCCTGGTGGTGTGCGCTATTTAGCGTCTATGGTGGTGGTCGAATCCGTGCCTGTGTTTACATCTGATGCTATTTGAATCTGTGAAGCTTCTGTTAGTTTGCATTGTCATTGTTGAGTGTTTGCTGTTGGTGTTTGAGTCTCTGATATCATTGTTTGAGCCGGTGCTGTTGTCGGCTCTGTGATATCATTGTGTACGTTGCGTGTGGCCTATACTGTGATTGTCGATGTACCATGTTCTTTGGCGGATGATGTGCTGTTGTGTTTATGGGTGGGTTTTTGGATGGGTCTGCACTGTTGAAAGTCAGTGCTGCATTTTACATCTGTGCCGTTGTCATTTCAGTCTGCACTGTTTTGAGTTGGTATTTGTATTCTTTGAGTCTATGCTCTCGATATTTGAGCCAGTGCTTGTTGTCTGGAAATACATTGCTTGGATGTTTGCTGCGAGTATGTAACATCACTATTTTATTCTTTGTGGTAGGTCGAGTCGCTGAAGTTGATGGCTTAGTGTGGTTGTTGTTTGGGTCATTGCTGTTGTGTGAGCCTGTACTGTTCATTGTGGGCCCGCTGCAGATTGCATCTGTGCTCCTAAAAGTCGGTGCTATATTCGCAACCGCGCTTCTCTTGTTTGGAGTGTGTTGAAGTGGGTCTTGTTTACATCTCTGCTCTGGTTTGGGACTCTGATTCTGTTTTGAGCTCATATAAAATCCTACCCTTCAGCATTTATATGATCAATGCATGCCTTTTTGCCAAATGTAGGTCTTTTAAACATGGAATGATTGAAGGTGTTTTTTTTATTTCCTTTTTAGGAACGTTAATTGTGCAGGTCTATAATTCCAGTGACAATAGTGAAAGAACACTGCACAGAACACTGCATCTGTGGCGTCAATAGGAGCTGGTGTCACATCACATCACATTATTTGAATGAAGCAATTTCTCTCACTCGAGAGGGTGTGGAATTGATGCCCATTAGAATGCAATGGTAGGACGTGGTTCTGGTCTGCACCCATCATCATCAGTTTGGTGCCTGTGGTGACAGGCTCCCCCCAGGGGGTCCTGATCAGTCTGTTCTCACGGCTCCCTCCAGGGGGGTCCTGATCAGTCTGTCTCACGGCTCTCTGTGCTTCCATACTAGTAGACGTGGCGGTGGGAGGTGCACCAGCCGAGCCACACCGCAGGTGTCCCAAACCACCTAGGCGGTGGTTTCTCCCAGCTCCGATCAGCACAGTCCATGTTCCTTAACAAGCACTGAGGGAACAATCTAGTTGTTTCTACAGTGACATCACCCTAGGGCAATGACCTAAATTTACCTGCAGCGGTGTGGGAGGGTGCCAGAGCCCCCGACTGCCTTCACTCAGCAGGGAGGGAGCACAGAGGGTGCAATCCCCAATGAGACATCTTTGTAGAGTCCGCTTTTCAGCACAATGTTCGAGGTAGCAATAGAGGGGGATGTGAGGGGTGAGCAATGAGATTGATGGTGAGGGGTTTCTTCACGTGGCCCCCTTCTAGCTGATCCCTCCATTTAAGTAAAGCAGCACCGTGCTGCTCACTCCTATAATCTGGCTTTCACTGATTTAGGATTGGCGCTTCTCATCTCTAGTGACTAGCAAAAGTAACACGATTGCTCTAGGAGTGCCTTGCATTTGATTGACTCAGCCCCACCCCTACCACCCAGCTTTTAGGGAAAGTGTTCTGCCTTCTATTTTTCTGGATATCCATTTTGAAGTTGGATATCTCACGGATGCTGTCTCAGCTTTAAGAGTATTTCAGAAGTGAACTCCTAATAGTGAAACCCAATTAATATCGGGGAAATCACTAAATGTGTCCATTCTTATTCACCAAACAAATACAACGCCTGGTAAAAGCTTGAACACAATCACGGTGTGTGGCCACACAGATCAGGAAATCACTCCAAGAGAGTTAGGACCACTGAGGGGGTAGACAAGCTCTGTACCCACCCGCTTACCACGCAATGCTCCGCCTATCCCTCCCCCCCCCACCCTTGACTTGCAACCAGAGCTCAGCCACTGCCTCGGAAGGAAGGCAGAGATGTTTGTTCTGATGCACACCGCCTTACAGCAAAGGCAAGCAAGTCTCGGTAACTAGTTAGCTGCCAGACATACGCATAACGCTTTAAGTAAGAATCGGTTTCCAAGGGAGTTGCATCCTAAAGGTATTCTCCAGCAGACCACGGCTCTGAACCACGACATCGCCATCATGCCACAATGTGAGTCCGCATCCAAGGTCGACAACCTCAGCCGCGCATGCTCAGTGCAAGCCGGCGTCAAGGCGGGAATTATTCCTGGATGCTTTCACTGGTAATCAGAGGCTGTTTGTGTTGGCGACATGAAGGTCAATTCTTCTCTTTGGATTCACACTCACGACGGCAGATCTCCCGCAAGGCTCTGCCTCGCTTTAGCAGAAGTGTTCCGCTGTGAGTTGCTTGTTTATCAAGCTATTAACATGTTTTTCCTATTTCTCTCCATAGAGTAACACTCGCTGAAATGCACATTTTCGTACAGTAATTACCTGGCTGCTTTTCAAACCATTCGTATAAATTATACCGCCCTTCGGAAAGTGGATCACGTTAGGACAGCATCGTAGGACACACAATCAAGAATTTATTTTGGCACGTTTTCCTCCACCACATGGAATTACTGGTTTACTCCCTAAACTTTCTATAGCAACACCGCACAAAACAGCCTTAAATGGATCGAGTGGGTGTTTAAACACTGCCCAGCAAGAGTGCAAAGTTATTAGTCAAATGTATTGTTTTCATTTAAGAAAATACATAAGTAAGAATAACTCTTGCTGAAGGATTCTGACAAACGCATGTGCCATATTTAGTTCTCAAAGAGGGACTGAAACACAGTCATATCTTACACATTTTCCAGACACTACAGATTCTGGTCCTTTCAAGAGCTCAAATGAAAATTGTCCTAACTAATTCCCAGTTACTTCTGACAAAAGTCTTGTTCAGTTGGTTAGGATTTAGGGACCCTACTTCCTGTACATGGCACAATGTAGTGTAGCCAAACTACAGAGTTTTTTGCAGAAAAAATCATTGTATCCATTGATAAAGGCATCCTCATATCCATTCCTTGCAGCTGGCTCCCTGGTCATACAATGTGGTATGAGAGAATATTACAGAGATATCAAGTTTTAAATAACGAAGTGTCAAAATATTCAGATTTAAAGTGAAACAAAAAATGATCATCAAGGTAAGTGCATATAGGCAAGTATAGGAGAGTTGGATACTGGTTGAGGGAATGTGAAACCCTACTCGAGCAGCAATCACAATTCCAGTTAGGCTGAAACACAAGAAAACCCACAAATTAACCTGTGCTTAACCATCTGGTAGCTTGGCACAAAGCAGCTGGGCTTAACTGCGAGGCACTGTGTAAAGTATTTATGCAGCACTTCAAACAGTAATAGAGTGCAAAACACAACACAAGAAAAAACCCACACCAATTTAGAAAGCTAGAGTAAAATGTAATAAATTGAGGTCAAAATGACAAAAAAATCCAATCAGTAGAACCAGAGATATGCACATTTCAATATTAAAGTGAAAGTAGTGGCTAAAAGCACAAATCACCAACTGTGGTTATCTGGTCGCAATGGACCAGGACAAATTTATAAGTTCAGTCCAACCATGATGGAGCGCAGGCCAGTTATAGGGACTCAGTTGGGTCTGCTGAACAATCCTGGTAAAGGAGGGTTGTGAGATCCCTTATCAAGGATGTGTCATGAAGCTGCGGCTCCAACAAAGTTGTACGACTGCGGTGTTAGGTGCTACATCGCCATTGCGGATGCTATTGATGGGGGATTTTGATGTGAAGTCTGGCATCGAGGATGCATCATATGCAGGCAGTTCCAAGGGGCTGCAGACTGCGATGTGAGGTGCTGGGTTTGGTACATGTCATGCGGTGGCAGTTCCAATGCGGAGCTGCGAGGAGATGCATCACGCTGCACTGGTTCTCCCCACAGTACCACATCTAGGCTTGTAGAGCACCTTCAGGCCTACTTCCAATCGTCCTGGACTGTTGTGGCACCACTTGGAGTAGGACTCACACAAGATGCTGGGTTTAAGGTAGTTGGAGCCTTTTTTCTCTCCCTGTGGCTCTGATCAGAAGGCCAGCCAGCTAGCCCTTGGAGTCACTCTGTGGCCCTGTGTTCAAGAGGCAGAAGAGTCATGGTCATTTTTGCAGCAGAGAAGCAAAACAGTCCTCCTGAGTCTTCCAAAGGTCCAAAGATGCACTGAAGATTTGGGTCTGAGGGTCCAATATTTATACATGGTTCCTGCTTTGAAGTAGAAGAACATTCTGGAGGTCTCTACCCCAGAGGTACTTGGACCTTCTAGCTTCCCTGCCCTGGCCCCAGCTTGTCTGAGGGCACAAAAGACTAGTGTCAAATCCTTTGTGAGTGTACTCAGGCAGACGCTTTGTGATGTGTACGTGTGGTAGATGACAGCTCTTCCCTCCTCAAGCCAGAGAAGACCCATCCTGCCAATACCTTCCTCCCCTTATCTCACTCTCTGGGACCAATACACAAAGACCAACTGCCAGCTACTCCTAGTCTTGCGACTCAGGATACAAGCTGCAGGCACCAAATGGTTGGGACAAGAAATGCCAACTTTCTAAATGTGGCATTTTCAGAATTGTGACTTACAATTTGACTTTATTATTAAATAGGGTTTTAATTTACAATTCTTTAGGATGCCATGCTCGACATTCCTTCTTGGTCCCAATTGAAAGTTATCCCTTATTAAGTGTAATTAGGTAACCCATTGTTACCCTGTGGGAGAAGTAGGCCTTGCAGTACTGAAAAATGAATTGAAGAGCTTTTCAGTACTAAGACATGTAAAAATTAAAAGCACAAGTCCAACTTTTTAATTAAACTCCACCCTGCCCTACGGGCTGTTTGAGACCTACCTCAGGGGTTACTTATATGTATTACAAAGGAAGGTTGAATCCTAGCTAAAAGGTTTATTTTGCCAAGTGGAAATGGCAGTTTATAAATTCACACACAGGCTGCATTTACAGACCTGAGGCATTTTAAGAGGCTACTTGTGTGGGTGGCACGATGAGTGCTGTAAGCCCACTATTAGTTTACAGGACCTGGGTATATGTAGTACCACTCTACTAAGAACTTATAAGTAAATTAAAATGCAGTGTATGCTAATGTTACCATTTTTAAAGGAGACAGAATAAGCACCTCAGCACTAGTTAACAGTGGTAAAGGGTGCAGAGTTCTAAAGACACCAAACACGAAGTCAGCAAAAACAGGAGGATGAAAGGAAAAAAGTTGGGGGAAAACCGCACCAAGGATATCAGGACCAACAGTTAGTATCATAAATGTGGTTATTAATTTGGGAAGGGACACATTTCAACTTGATGAGAACTCTCTAACGTCTCAATAAAAATCTCAGTGAATCTCTGGCTAGTCCCTGGTAGTTAGAGTACAATCATCAGGCAACTCAATAACATTCCCAAACCAAATTAGAAAAATAGAGAACCATTTCCAAAGCAAAAATACACCAAAATGATAAACTTCAGATAAGGGTACACATAGATATGAATCCATAAGATTGTAGGGCAACAAGCACCTTGAAATAGTAAAAGGCTATTTAAAAAATATCATTTGGCAGATGACGAGGACCTATTGGTGAGTTCAGGTTGAATCAGTGGTCAGATAAACCAAGTGATAGATCCCAATCACATTTTTTTGATCTTCTTACTTAGTGCCCTACTACAACTTGTCCATGCAATGCATCTCTCCCAAATGTCTGCATGCCGAGGGATCACATTTATAAGTGGTGCAATGTTTACCACATATAGGACATTACCAGGCGTGATAAAGTTTGCATCCTCCTTTAAATGTCAGCAGGTGAAATCTGTCAGATTTAAAGGCCTGGTATATAGTGGGGCATGCAGTGTTTGAGACAGTGAGCACTAAACTCTGAATTGTATTCCTGAAAAAGTCAGAGTTGGTGCAATTTAGTTCAACCAATAAATTGCAAACCCCAGACTATAAGATTATTGTAGGTGCAGTAAATTCCAACTCTTCCTCCCGGGAACATAATCAGGTTCTAAGCTTATGCCTAAGACAGGGAAAGGTCCAAGGCTTGGCAAGACTCTTGAAACCAGATACTCTATGCTGACCTCTTTTCATAAAACATCCTCTTCGCTTTACTATACAAATTCCCATAAATGCTAAATCCAAAACAGCTATTTCCCTTCTTCCATCAGACAGAACTCTAGTTCTCCCTAAAGCAATGCTCAATTTAGATACGATATTCACCCTCTGTCAGGGCCAATAACTGGGTACCCATCTAATGGGACTGAAGGCAGAAATGCGAGGCAGAAGCAGATCCTGTCAGCCCTATTTGGGATCTCCATTTCAAAGGAGGAAGTGTGAGGGCTCTTCTTTGTTCGGCAAACTGTTTCTTCTCCCCTCTCAGGTGGCTAATACCTGTTAAGTGGTCAGTTGTTAACAACACCCCTGTATTTGTGGCCCCAGAGTCCAAGCCTTTTGTCTTCTGGAGAGCATTCCAGACAGAAATGTGTATTGAGGTTTTAATCTGATTTGGCACATGTAGCACAAAGTATATCATTATAAAGGTACTTTTCCACTAAAGTAATTTAACCAATGAATTAGATCTTTGAAACTGGGTGGAAAATAACTGAACCATTTTGCTAGCATTTTCCATGTCAAAGACACAAATGCAACTTTTATTTATACCTCAAACCTGTACACAGGGAATTAAGCTGAACTTACACATTAATTTTTTTTACTGGAAATGTAACCACTTTGAGGACACATCATTTTATAGATGTAGAGGGGCACATGTTTACAAGCTCTGTAGGCTTACAAGAAACACCTTAGAGGTAATTTATTAATTCATATTTTTTTTTCCTAATTGGTAAATTAATTTTCCTTTTTCATCCGTCTCTGTGGTGCTTTTAAATTGAAGCCTATCCAGAGCACACTGGTGCTCTTAGCACCATATATATGGTCATATACTTTGGTAAGATTAAATTCTCCTTTGTGCAAAATTTCCATAATTTAATTTTACCAAATTACATGACATTTCAGAAAAAAAAAACACAAATGTATGCGTGATTATGCGAATTGCAAAACCAGCAGTAAGCAATGCGTCCTAACATCCATTTTGGGAGAGGTTACATTAAGTGCTAAAAAAGACACAATAAAATAAGTGTCACAAACAGCAGGTGCTCACGTTGTGGTCATTTGTGTTGCTCCCATATGCTCACATTAACTTTTTGCCATGAACAGTCCTATTACCAGCAACAATAGGGCCCAGAAAAAGCTGAAAAATCTTGGGCGACCATGAAGAAAAGCAGATTTCATGCAGAAAATATAGATTTACTATTTTTATCTCCATGTGGATATATATGTATAAAGGCAACTTGATTTGTAGTTAACTATAAATCTATATTTACCTATATGTACTTACTTTCTCAATATTTTGGTCCTCAATATATAGGCAACCCCAACATTTTTGTATTTGATATTCTGACATATAACTGTCATGAAACTAGTTTAGCAGCAGTGGCCAACTAACCTCCTTCAGGATAAATTATAATTGCAAGTTGTGCAAAGTAGAAACAAATGTACAACGCTGGCCATGTCTAGTCACTGAAAGTTCGGCACAATTCTTAAAGAGGCCCCTGGTTCGCGTGCCTTAGCTCGTGTAATCAATTGCCAGTCGGACAACTGGGGGAAGGACAGCTGGATAGAGGGGGAATCTCAAACACTAACTGGAGTGAGATTTTCGAGTCAGTGAACATGCAAAGCTCAGAGGAGGAGAAAAAATATCGACAGACTCTTGCTGCTTCCACTCCAGAAATAGGTCAAATGAGAATATATGCAGAGCTCTGCATTCAGTGCCCATTCAGCAGGCAGAGTGGCTGATCACTGAAAAGGAAGCCATGCACGAAGAACATGATCTTTGCAATTTTCTGCACTGTGTTACAATTCAGTAAGAGGCCTGATTTCATAGGTCTGTTGTTGTTGCATGATTCAAGTGTGAGGCTCACAACCCCTACTCTCGAGCTCCACACAGCCCGGAAAATCGATTCTGGTGACTCCAGATCAGGGGTACTTTATCATCAGATCCTGGCTGCAGGACTCGGAGGTCTAGGCTTCCATAGGACTGGTAGCTTAAGGGATCCAACGGTGGTCACCTCATGGGAGTGATGGTTGTAAGGGGGGTTCCATCAATGGCCTGAAATTTCAGGGATTCTGGGGATGTCTGCTTGGGAGTTTACAGAGTATAGGGGTGAACAGTTGTACAATTTGTGCATTAAACAGCAAATACATTCACATTAACAGGGCTATTTTCTCCACGTCAGAAATTCAAAGTTTATTATTTTTTTTTTTTAGTTTACAGTTTTCCAATTCGGGTACTCTTAATTGTGAATTTGTAATGAAAAGGCAAAACTGCAGGCACCAGCACCAGAGTGCAAAGTGGAAATCTGAACAGAATAATCTCCATGTGCCCAGCCTGTGACAAGCGGAAAGCTCTGCACCAGTTTCAATGTGTTCTGTGTACAGATTTGTAGCCCCTTTTTGATATATGCGACCGGTCCACGTTTTTGACTTATACAATCTTGTCACCTAGACTGAAGCCTTCCAAAGTACTTTATTTCATTTAGGCATGTATATTTTGGGATTTGGTTGCGTGCTCTACAGTTTAGTAGTTGTAGTGTAAATTTGGAAGTACCACTTTACTGACAGAAACATGTTCTAAGGCAAAATGTATATGTAGCAGATTATCAAGGTGTGCTTAATCTACTATTAATTTTTATGGCATTTAATATCTGACAAATTCGACAGCAGCGGAGGATGGGGTGTGTAATCCTTTGGGTGTGAGTTGGACTCAGTAGCGTGGCAGGAACCGCATACGCTGCGCGCATTTCACCAGTATATGGCAATAGCTCAACCAGTTCTTCAGTTCATGTTTTTTTTTTTGTTTTTTTTTTAAGAAGTCAAAGCAAAGGCTGCACATGATTTCAGAATTGTGCCATTAGGAATAAAACATTTTTTTTCCCATTCTCAATTCCAGAACGATTTTAGAATAAACCCATTTTGACTTGCCAGCAAGTATTGCTACTCTGTAGCCCTTCACATAACAGCAGCTGATGTTCCCCAACCTGAAGGGAAAGTATTTATCTTGCTCTAGTACAAGCCTGAGATGTGCAAGTCAGGGAGATTTTTCAGGGCAGGTGCAGTAGCCAACGGAGTTATTTTAGCAGCATAGAAAATTAAAAATCAATAAAAAAGCAATGCAAGCAGCATATTTATGGTGCAAAATAGAGAAATTCTGAATTAGATTCAGGAAAGCATTTTAGTTATTTGGGCTGTTTATCTTTGTCCACTTTTCCAGAAGTGGCAGACTACGTGATATTGCTGGAAAGCTCGCACTGTGTGTTCTTTTTAACTCTTGCCTTTGAGTCTTGCCAGTCTGTTGTGCCTTGTAATTCATACATAAGTAGTCCGAGGTGCTCTCGAGCAACAGGATTCATCCCTTGGTCGGTTCAATTGGCATTTATGGAAAGTGTTTCCCTACCAAAGCATACAGCGTGAGGCAGTGCATCGGCCCACTTTTCACACCGACTCCCTTCAGTTTTTTTGTGCATGCACAATCCCTGTGCACATCGATCAAATCTTCCTTCAATAGTCCTTTACTCATCAGTGACAAAGCTGTATTTTTTCAATATTAACTCTTAATACCGACTATTTATTTTGTCTGCACTTCGGGGGCCAGTTAGATAAAGATTTATTTTCTTGGGTGGCCAGTTAGATAGTCATTTATTTTCTATCTCCTGTTTTTGGTCTGAGATTAGCCAAGAGCTTTTAATTTCACAAACATTAGATCTATGTTATGCTTAACTATAGGGCCTTTCAGCCTGCCCTCTTCAGCCATTGGCCTGTTGTAGTGTTCACATTCCGACTCCACCACCGCAGTATACAGCGGGAGGCAACAGGTTAGCCCATTCGGCCATAGGCTAACTTCACTGTGAATGAAGGCCTCCTGCTCTTGGACAATGTACACTTGACACATATGTAGCTCGCTTGTACATTTCTGCAAAAATGGAACATTGTAGGTGATTAAATCAGAACGCTTGGTTAGGTGGTGATTTATTAGTGTCCCCTTCACAAATACTGATACAATGAATGGCACAACTGAAAGGCTTTTAAGTTAGAAACTTAACTAGTAAAACAGATACATGAGTAAATGTTTTTTCTAAATGCAACATTTTTATTGCAAGCACATGGCAACTACCTTAGGTGATTGCTGTTTTCTTGTTCTTTATATTTTTGTACCATTGGTTTCCAATATCCTTTAAAAAATGAGCACTGCACTGCCTTGCGAAGGCCAGACCTATTGGCTTTAAGATGCTCGATTCCAGCAACATCTGAAGGATGAACTATCCTGCACAATCCGTTTTACCTTTCGTGTAAAGCATACACCAAAAAAGAGTTATTGTGTGTAACTGTAGCGTTCTTGAGACTGCACCTGACTCTGTCCAGGTGTGCCAATGGTTTCTACCTCTGACTGTAGTGGTGTGTGTCTGTCTGTATGTGACTTATAAAATGGTCAGACCTATTGGCTTTCCAGTTCACCTAAGTAATGAAGGAGGGCCTGCATTTAAGGAGAGACAGAACTCGGCTGTCGGAGAGATATCAAATGATGGCTCGAAAGGCCGAGATCCCTGAAAATACAGTGAGAACAAGTGACTGACTCATCCCCAACCCCACACAGACATGTCATGATTCTTTCTAGGCCAGTGTGCCCTGCTTCTGCGTTCATGGTAGTGCACTGAGGCATAACTAATCCCAACACGTTAAAATGGGACAAGTTAAAGATTTAGTATAGGGCCATTAGACATCGAAGCCACCAGCAATGCGGCATAAAATGAGAAAAACATGATTATTCTGGACTTGGAGTGCCATCATTGACAGGGGCGGGGAGATTCCATTCTGCACGTTAAGCCAGGGAGTGTATTATCTGCCAGAATTGTTCAGCCTTGAGTACTGCTCTTACAAGCACTGCAAAATAATAATGATTAAAAACACGACGTCAAAAATATCTTCCCTTTTTAATTTTGTTTGCATCAGCTCCGAGCCGTGTTGCCATGGGAGACCAACAATTCCTAGCCGTTGACCCCCGACACTCTAGAAGCAGCACAAAGGGCTCTATTGATGGAACAAAGGGGGCAGAGCATCCGCCGCTGGCAGCCTCTGCTGTGCCCCGAGTGCCCGCGGCTTCTCGTGCCTGGGCACAGCTGCACGTCACTGGTGCCTGCCTCTTGGTAACGTGGACCTCAAGAGGCCGGGCATCATAATAATAATAACAATAAATAATATTAATAGCAATAATAACTATGCTAATAGCCATGGTGAAGATAGTAATGATAATATTAGTAAACGTGATGAGGATTGTAATAATAAAGCTAATAAAATAATCGTGCTAGCACTAATAATAATAAAGATAACAATAACAATCCTAATAATACTAATGCTACTACTAATAATAATAAAATGGTGATGATTATAGTAGCAGTATTAAAACTGATGCTAACAATCATGATGCCAATGTTAATAATAACCATTAACATGGTGACAATGATGATAATAAGAACATGTATAATATAAATCTCTCTGCAAAAGTACGTTGATCACGTTGTTATTACCGAGCTCAGTGCACTCGCACATAAGGATGATAGTTGAGAAGGCCCCACCAGCATGCAAACTCGCGAGCGGCAGGTTGTACACAGAATTCCGCAGCATTAACCCACAGTCCTGTGTCACAGGCTAAAAGAGCTCAAGTGGTTTTCTTATGAATGTATGCAAAAGTGAACATTGAAAATCCACTCGCTTCTCACTTCCTTAAAATGAGAATTATTTAGAGCCCTCACCATTTCCCTCTTCTAAGGACTTGGCTGAGGAAAGTCACAAAGATGTAGTCTCGTGGTCTAGTTGCAGCACAGTGTAGCCAGTAGGCGTGGCTCAGTTGTGGCTTTCCATCTTGATCAAAGTTCAAAACTTGGGCAAATCATTCCATCTCCCCGTGACCAGACTCCTCATCTGACATTGCTGAGAATGTTTACAAACAGGTTAAACAAAGCCTATAGGCCCGTAAGGAAACTTGCTGATACAGCTCACTACCAGTAGATGCTGCCCATGAATGGACAAAATATGGTGTGATCGATCGCAGGCGGCAGCTGTTAAGGGGAACCTTCTCACCCGCTCACTGCCCTGGCATTTCTACAGAGCCCTAGATTCTGATATACCAATCATTAAACCAAAAGCCTAGCTCCACATTCCCGGTTTCCTGTGATCTAGGGCAAATTATTATCCCTCTTAGATAATTTTGTCTCAGGACTGCACTGTTTCCTCTTTTTATACTTGCCTAGCACAAGGAAATTGCAAACATTTTGGAGAAGCTAGAATGGGATTCCCAATGCCCCAGATGAACTGAAAGAATGGACTTTCCAGACACGGAAAAAGAAAAAAGTAAATTGCAAAATAGGTCACTCTGGTGCCTTCAAAAATCTGAATTCTTTTGACCTATCACCCATCCTTGATCGCTCCATTAAGGAAAGCAGAGGAACATCGATGTTGGGTTAGAGACTTCACAGCATATCCCTAGGAAACCAGTCCACAGGATGATGTGACTTGGATATGTATAATGCTGCAGGTGGCCCCTCCCTCAACTACCACTCACAGTGCTCTCCTATGAGTTCATCCCTAGCACCCACCAATGCCCTCCCGAACCCCTATACTCCCTCTGGTCTGGCTCCCAATGCTGCCCTACTCTCTCTTCCCTTCTTGTTCCACCGAGCACCACACTTTTCCTGCCCTCACTGCTACTTGCCTTCGCCACCACACTCATTTTTGCTGGGCTCACTCCATTTTATAGCATGGCTAGGCCCACTCCGTTCTCCTGTCCCACATGTCTTCTTGTCCTAGCCTGGGTCACAATGATGTCCTGCTCTGGCCCTCACCACTACTCCACATGCCTCCTTTTATCATGCTAATGGCGCTGGCATTCAAGAAGGCATTAGACCAACCACGACCAATGGCACAGGAATCATTGTTCACTCTCCTGGCCCACCCTTCCTGCAGCTGTAAAAATATGGGCAAGGTAAGAGCTATTCAGGTTTTTGTATAAAAATACTAATTTGTCATTGTTTTCAAACCTGATGGTTTGTATTTGTCCAGTTTGCCAGCCTCATCTCCAATGGAAGACAGGGCCTTATTATTTGTACCCTGCCCTGCCCACAGGCCATGTCCTGAAAAAGTGTGGCTTGAGGAGAGCCATCAGGTAATATGTTTGAAGAAATGGTCAACACAAGTAACAAACAGTAAGCACCCAGAAACAAGACAAATCAGATTAGTAGATGGTGATGAAGAAAGGGCCTTGAACATTCACAGGGACCCTGGTGCTCCAGGGACTCTCCTCCAGTAACACTGTGGTGTCACAGCATTGTACCAAGCAATCGCTTTACTGCAAGCGATGTCGCCCTATGAGTTTCTGATGTTTATTCTATGGACTACAATGCCTACCAGGCACAGCAACTGCATCACGGGTGTGACCTTGGTTCAACCAACCAAAAATGCCACCACCTGCCTGAATGCATATGAAACATAGATAACACATTGATATGTACTATAAAGATTGTGGGGTTGGCACTGTTTGCAGCACAAGACAGGAATAAAACAAAATGAAAGAGTGACGGTATTCTGTCAAAAATGTACATAATCGAGCTCCGTGGTGCACGGTGATACCCATTGGCTCAAGGCTACACAGGGGACCTAGGGTTTGTTTAGCAGTCCCCATGTTTTGCAATGGTACACCCTGTGATCTCCCCATCGAGCTCAGTCTGTGTGAATCCTGAGAATCTGCTTGCAAATTAACTATTTTACGAGTAAAAAACTCATGCAGCGCAGTGACTAACAGTGAAGTACTGAATTATTTAATTATCTGTCACTTGACCGGACTCCAACATTTCTGTGTTTAAGATAATGGTGTCCGAAATGCAAGTTCAAATACTCTGGTTTGTCCAACGTTTAAAAAGATTTTTTTAGGGTGAGGAGAACACTGGCACCCATCGAAACTTCTTGCTTCGCTTGCTTCGAGAATCCACAACTGTTTGCAACTTGCCCCACCCCCAAATTCTGGCATATTAACAACTCCCAGAATTCATAAGGTTTTTTAAAATGGAAGCTCGGGACCCGAACTGCCTGTCCCCTGCGCCATGCCACACCTGACACCGGCGATTGTATTGTAAAAGAGAAATACAAATCAGGGGGAAAAACTGTTTACTTCACGCGCCTTCCTTTTACAGACAATGGTGATGGACGTGTGCGATGACCAGTGCCCGTCCTACCTTCTGGAACGTCCTCCTTCCTAGCTAAGATCTAGCTGCTAAACTTGGTGGCTGTTGCATCGCAACATTTGTTGGGACCTGGTGCAAGCACTGTAGCGTTGTGATAAAACCTAAGAACTTTGCAATGCATCATGGTCTAAGTTGGAAGCGCCCAGAGGCAAATAGTGCCCACTGGACATACCCCTGATTAAAGAAATAAATGATAAATAAATCCACTCATCACATTGTAGAGGGGTTTGTGAGCTGCGGTGCCTAAAGAGTGGCAGAAAGAGGTCAGAGTCGTGGCTCTTTATCCAGGGTACACCCTTTCTCTGCTACACTATATCTACTGCAGAAGGTACGGGTGTTTTTCAGCTGTTCGTATTTTTAAATCGTTTAATTTGATGAGAGGCATATTGAAAATCAAAATTAACTTTAAATGTGCAGTCTGGACTTTCCAGGATAAGTCTTTCCATTAAAAAAAGGCAAGCGACAAAATTGAGCAACTGCTTTTGAAAATGAAGCCTTTCACTGTAGAATTCTCTGCTTAGCGAATGTTTCGGCCCTTGCGGGGACGGGCCTCTGTTGTACACTATTTCAACTACAAAACTGAAATACATACACGCTGCTCTTGGAGCCAAGAACTAGAGCAGCTCCCTGGGGCAGATGGTGAGTTACCTCTGTCCCCTCCATGATTCAGAAACTGATTGGATGTTATAACCAGCCAATCACATCACGTGTTCCAATGAATGACAGGTACACACAGAGCCTGTCAGTTGCGTTTGTTGACAACAGGTCTTTAAAAAGAAAATGAGCTACTGACGGGGGCGCAGCTTTCAATTGTGCAGGAGAAGCAGTCACACCGGATTCAATCGTAGTGCGGAGACCACTGAACCCCAATTATGGTTTCCTATTACTACCTAGCCGGGGACGAGGGAAGGGGGCATTTTCAATGCTTTCATTAGCTCCCATTGCACCGTTGCTATGTAATTGATACAAAACAAAACAAAACAAAAAAATAGAACAAAAACACGAAATTTGTCCAAACTAGTCCCCTGGGTCTATAATTCTTATAGCTGCTCAGGATTCTAAAATACCGAAGGCAAGAAGAGAATTCTTGTCAAACAAACTGCTCCCCCACCAAAAAGAAGTTAGTTATATTGATCCACTACGTTTCGTTACAGCAACTTTAGGGTTTGCACCTGGTGTTTATTACGAAAAGACCCGAAGCTTTCTTGACATGTGAAACCGCATATGGCTGCGGATGCCAAACCAGAGTGAACCAACCGGCAGTCGCCTCACTGTCCACTGGGCAGAGTCCCGGGGGTGCCTTGGAATGCCCATTTAACTATCTGCCTAATTGGCAGCTCCTCACATTTCACACTGCTGAAAATAGGGACGCCCGGGCAGGTGCTCTATGTATGGACGCCAGGGTGGGTGAGGGGAGGGCGTCCAACTTGCAACCCTTAAGGCTTACTTTGCAATCACTGTATTCATTAGCCAATCAGCCTTCAGATGAACTGTTTCCTGGGTCGGCTGCACCCACAGCAGATTGTCAAGACTACTTCCTTCCATGAAAGTCTAGGACACAGTGGAAAATGCTCCTTTGCAAGGCATCATTTCGCCATCCTATCCTGTCTGCTTCGGCAGTGTTTTTAGAGGTTTGCCCTTACTGGGAGGTTTTGACATCATTTCCTCTTATTTCATCAGGCTTACAGTCTAAGAAGTATCTTTATGAGAAGCCACGTGGGATAAAGCTGATGTTACATCACTTGCTGTTATATGTTGGGAGGAGCTGCTACAGGTGCTAAGAATTCGGTGAAATGACACAGTCACTCTAGCAACCATCACTTAATTTGTGCAGGTGTTGGAGTTGGTGGGGTGGACTCAAGATCAAGCAGCCTTGGTAGATTATTGAGCAGCTCTCTTGGTGGGTTCCAAAATAAAACTTTTGGCCTGTGCACTTTTTAGGTCTTGGTTAGACAACGTGTGCACTGTATCTTGGAGACTAATGTAATCTTACAGTGGGCTCAGAGCCCACCCATTGCTTACCAGTTGTTGGCTTGAGTGGCACTCGTCTTTTCAGGCTTGTAATTTGCGCCTTGAGACGTAGCATCATTTGCGTTCCTGTCTGTGACCAATGACTGATTGATTCAATGTAATCAGTGCCTGTCCACTGCTCCCAATGCGATTGAGGTACTTCTTTTGAACTTCTAGAGCCCTGCAAACAGAAGGTGTGTGACTGGCAAAAGTGTGCCCAGCAGGACAAACACAATTGCAAACTTGTGTTTTCTATAGTTAACCCATTTCTTCTATTTTGCCAAGCCTTCTTTAATCACTTTTCACTCATGTTTTTTATTTTGCTTGCTGGCACTGTTCTCAAAAGAGGACTATTATCTTGTTCTAAATGTTGTAAATCAACCTTGTTTCTTTCTCATGTGTAATTTCCGAAATTACGCTTTAACACAACCCTGCAGCACACCCCAATCCACCCCACTCCAATATACCGTAATCCACCTCACTTAAGTCTACGGCAATTCACCCCACCTTACCCACATCATCCCATCCCACCCAATCCAATCCATCCCAGACCAATTAAATCCACCCCACTTCAATCTAAACCACTTACTCCAATCTACTTCAATTTACACTCTAATCCTCTCAGCCCACCCCATTCAAATCTGCCCTTTCTGCCCCACTCCAATCCAAAAAAATATGCTCCACTCCAATACAAAACAGTGTGCTCCACTCCAATACAAAACAGTCTGCCACACCCCATTCCAAAACAGTCTGCCTCGCTCTAACCTAAAACAATCTGCCCCACTCCAATCCAAAATAATCTACCCCACTAAAATCTAAACCAATCTGCCCCACTACAATCTAAACCAATCTGTCCCACTAAAATCTAAAACAATCTGCCCCAAACAAATCCAAAACAATCTGCCCCAAACAAATCCAAAACAATCTGCACCACTCTATTCCAAAACATTCTTCCCCATGACAATTCAAAACAATCTTCCCCACCCCACTCTACCTCACACCAATCCAAAAAGAATCTGCCCCGCTCCCAAAAAATATTTCCCACTCCAACCGGACCAACTACAATCCAAAATAATCCGCCCCACTCAAATCCAAACCAAATCTGCCCCACTTCAATCTGCCTCAGTCCAATCCAAAACAATCAGCCCGACTTCAGTAAAAACAATCTGCACCACTACAATCCGCTCCATGCCAATATAAAACCATCTGCCCCACTCTAATCTGTCCCACTTAAATTCCAAACAGTTTGCCTCACTCCAATCCAAAACAATCTGTACCACTCCAATCCAAAACAATCTGTACCACTTCAATCCAAAACAATCTGTACCACTTCAATCCAAAACAATCTGTACCACTTCAATCCAAAACAATCTGTACCACTCCATCCCAAAACAATCTGCTCCACTCCAATCTAGACATCTGCCCCACACCAACCCAAAACAATCTCCCCCACACCAACCCAAAACAACCTGCCTCACACCAACCCAAAACAACCTGCCCCACACCAACCCAAAACAACCTGCCCCACACCAACCCAAAACAACCTGCCCCACACCAGTCCAAAACAATCTGTCCCACTCCAATCTTCCCCACGCCAAACCAAAACAATCTGTCCCACGCCACTCTGAAACAATCCGTCCCATGCCAATCTGAAACAATGTGCCCCACTCCAATCCAGTACAATCTGTCCCACTCCAATCCAGTACAATCTATCCCACTCCAACCTAAAACAATTTACCCCATTCCAGTACAAAACAACCTACCCCACTCCAATCTGCCCTATTCCAGTTAGTCCTGTTCCAATCTTCCCCACTCCAATCCAGAACATTCTCCCCACTCTAATAAAAAACAATATGTCCCACTCCAATATGTCCAACTCCAATATATCCCACTCCAACCTAAAACACTCTGACAGACTGTCCTCTGCCCACTATAATCCCAAACAATCTGCCCCACTCCAAACCAAAACAAACCCCACATCTCCAATCCATTCCACTTCAATCTGATCCACTCAAATCCAAGGCAGTCTGCCCCACTCCAATTTGCCCCACTCCAATATGGCCCAAACCAATATGTCCACTCCAATTCACCTCACTCCAATCCACCTCACCCCAATACACTCGCCCCACTGCATCCTAATCCATTCCACTCCAATCCACCACAAGCTAATTCACTCCAATCCAAAACAATCTATCCCACTCCAAAGCAATCTGCTCCAGTCAAATCTTAAAATATCTGCCCCAGTCAATTCCAAAAATATCTGCCCCACTCTAGTCCAAAACAATCTGCCTGCTCCAATCTGCCCATGTGTAGTCCAAAGAATTTGCCCGCTCCAATCTGGCCCACTCAACTATAAAAACATCTGCACCACTCTAGTCTGTCCACTCCAATTTGCCCAAAACAATCTGCCCCTCTCCAATCCAAAACAATCTTTCCCACTCCAATCTGCCCACTCCAATGCAAAATAATCTGACCCTCTCCAATCCGCCCCACTCCAATCTGCCCCACTCCAATCTATTTCACCTCACCCCAATCCAATCCCCCACTAAATCCCAATTCACCCCACTCCAATCTACCACAATCTAGCCCACTCCAATCCAATCCACCCACACTAATCCAATCCACTCGACACCAATACAATCCACCACAATCCAGCCCAGTCCAATCTACCCCACTCCAATACAAACCACCACATACCAATCCAATCCCTTCACCACACTGCACAACACTCAAATTCAATCAACCACAATCCACCCCACTCCAATCTACCCCAATGCAGTCCAATCCAACCCACACCTTTCCAATCCACCGCAACCCGCCCAATTCCATTCCACCCCATTCCAATCCACCCTACTGCAATCCAATCCACCACAATCCAATACACCCACTCCAACACACCCAACCCACTCCAATCCATGCCACTCCGATCCACCTTAATCCACCCCACTCCAGTCTACCTTAATCCACCCCACTCCAACCCAATACACCCCATCCCAAACTACCTTAATTCAACCCACTCCAGTACCATCCACCACACACAACCAAGTTCACCCCACTCCAAAAAGTCTACCCCTCTCCAATCCAATTCACCGCACTCCAATCCATCCCAATTCACTCCAATCCACCTCATCTAATCCACCCCACTCAAGCCAATCCACCCTACTCAAACCAATCCACCCCACTCACTCAGTTCACCCCACAACCCAGTCCACCCCAATCCATTCCAATGCACCCCACCCAAAACCAGTCTACCCAGCTCCAATCCACCCCATCCACCCCATTTCAATCCACACCACACCAATCCGCCCCATTTGGTTCTCGCCTCTCCAATCCACCCCATACCACTCTAATATACCCCACTCTACTCTAATCCACTCCACTCTTCACCAATCCAATCCACCCCACCCCAGTTCAGTCAACCCCCACCCCTAACCAATCTACTCCACTTCTATCTAACCCACCCTAATCCAATCCACACGACTCTACTCCATTCCACCCAACCACGGTACAATCCAGCCCACTCCAATAAATTCAATCCTCACCGCTCCAGTCCATCCACTCCAGTTCAATCTAACCCATTCCACTTCATCCCAATCCAATCCACCCCATTCCACACCAGTCTAACACTCCAGTTCAATCCATCCATCCCAATCTAGTCTACCCCACTCCAATCCACCCACTTCAATCCACCTCAATCTAATTTACCCATTTTAATCTACCCCACTCCAATCCATTCAAGTCTACTCAATCCACCCCAATCCAATCAACCCCACTGTAATCCAATGCAACCCACTACATGCTTTTCCACCCCACTGCACTCTACAAAACTCTCTGCCACTGAACCACTGAACTCTACTCCTCAACTCACAACTCCACTATACAACACTGTACTCCAACAAATCCACTCTACGACACTACTTCCCCACGCCACTCTATGGCACTCAACTCCACTAACTCTTGTATAGGTGAGAACTATTAATTAGCTTTGCCATGCTTGAAAGTTTTGCTGTGGAGACCTTTGTTTTTATTCCTTCCTGACTCTCTACCATGCTGACAGTTGCACCCAGTGCATCCCCTCGCCCTCCTACTTAAACACGCCTAAACTCATGGTGTGATCGTGAGCCACAGTGAAGTACACTTTAGGCCAGTCTCCAAGGAGCACGCACTGGCTAAACGCTGCAAATGGACGTCAGATGTTTTAATGGTGTGTTTTTACAGCTCAGCGCAACCCAGCAAGCAGAATATTGCCTTCGAATAACAATGCGGGTCTAATTAGTCCCAGGTGCTGCCATTTCATAATTTTGCAAGTCCTCTGCGCAGCAAAAAGGCAGACTAGTAAGAGGTTCATTTTCGGTGGACTGTAAAAGCAGAAAACAAGTCACATACCAAGCCAATCCAGGCTAGGGCAAGAGGGCACCGTGAGCCTCAGTTTTAAACGAAATCGGTTGCACACAAGCTCGAATAATACAGTTGCATCATTGGCTGGTGCTAGCTTCAAGGTCATAAGCTTACATATATAATAATGCATTCTGGGAGTTTTAGTATCAGTACATTTCAGCAGAACAAGAGATGGAGACCACAATTATCTTTTTGAAGAAAACCTTGATGTGGAAAAATTATGTCCCCAAGCCACCATGCAGTCATCTGGTAACCTCCAACTCAATCATTCAATTGTCAGAGGTGAGGTCTCGCTTTTCTAGTTTTACGCGATAATGGCATGCATTTATTGTTACCAATTTTTGGCATTTACACAATCTGCAATTAGCATCACGTTGCAGTGCTTTTCAGCAGTCCGTGGGTGGCGCTGCAGAGGTTTTAGTGACAGACCACTGTGTGTCAGAATTGAAAAAACAGAGGCCCTCATGTACCATGCCATTTAACGGTCAGTCTCAGATTCGTAAGACTTTCTGACGGCAAAATGGCATTTTTAAATTCACTTAAGCCAAATAGCAATGCAGCTACACATGCCATCGAACATAATGAATCGGTATTTGGAAGGGGCGAATTAAGGGCGTCCCTCCCTGATACCAAATCTTTTTGGTATGTATTCATGTTTTGACTGAAATTCGGTAGCAAAACAATATTTTACCACCTCCTCAAAGGACCTCCCCTTTGTGAACTGTTGAGAAAAATGTTTTTATGAGCGGAGTGCTCCATGAGGCCCCTGCCTGCTCATAAAAAAGGTTTGTGTAATTTTTAACCTTTTGTTTGCATTCTGTTTTTCTTTAAGAAAAATGGGCTGCATTAAAAAAAAAACGGGATTGCTTTATTTAAAAGCAATCACAGTCATTGTGTTCTGCTGACTCCAGCAGGCCACCATGCCTGTGATAGTAGCCAGTCTTAGTGGGACATAGTGGACGACCAATCTCACGCAGAATAATGAGGTAGGTCAAATTGCGACTCTCTGTATTTCAAAAACCAACCTATTAGTACATAGGTCGATTTGGAAAATGCAATTGCATCGAGTAAAAGTGGGTGTGCTTTTATCAAATTCATTTTAGTGCACTCCTGTTAAGGAATAGCAAATGGGAAATGGTCCAATGTCGCAATTTATGATTCCTGAACAGGAACCTTTGTACAAGAGTGCCTGAGAGTTTGATGGAGGATCCCAAAGCTCACGAGAACGTTAAGTACAAAACAACAGAGATTTAGAACATTTGTACCCAGAAACACGGGGTTTGTTCAGTTTGATCAACAACTGCAGTATTTCTTCCATTTCCAGTTTTTTCTAAACAGAAACTGTCTAAATAGATACATAGAGTCAACTAACTCTAGATCCTTCCACATTAGAAAGCAGCAGAGGCAGGAGGTATTGGAACAATTATAAAGGCCGCAGAGAGAAGATCAGGAATTGGTGGAATTTTAATTATGCCCGTGAAATTAACATCATTTCCAATTTTCATGTTTGTGAAAGTTTCTGAAAAGTTTGCATTTAAGCAATTTGCAACTAGGAGACTAGTTCACACAGAAAATGTCTTGCAGAGAGACATTAACTGCTTGAACCAGTGTCCTGCTTGAATCAGTGCCCTGTCACTATCATGCAATATTTTTGTTAAGGAAAGTGCTAGCTCTTGTGAAAAATCTCATACGAGACACCCACAAACCACATTTTCCTCCTAAAGTGTAACTTCATGACATTGTTATGGGATTTTACAAATTTTCTCCCAAAAAATTACAGACCTTCACACATCCATACCTCCTATCTGCGCATACACAGACACTTACAGGTGGTGCATATACTCATGTTTTTACACACAGACGCAGACATTCGCCCGTTTGTGCATGCCATGCCACAACATGGCCTGATAAAACATGACCAGGCACAGCCTGGCATAATATAACACCATATCACACTCCAAATCACGGGAAAAATGCCCCCTAGCACACATTTACCCATGATATAAATGTATTATTTATGCATGCCTGTATTTGTAGTTATTGATCTAGCACAGCTTGTGTAATTGTCCTCAGTATACACGTGGTTGAACAGGAATGGCCATGGATTTATCTCTCTTTGAAAAGGGAGAGACATCTCCAAAGGTGTAGTGTGTAACATACGTGCCCGTCGCTCTTCTCAAAGCCATAAATCACATCTTTCCTTTATTTAACCATCTTTGAAATTATACTCAAAGCTGAGTTCTCATGTCCCCAAGGACTTTTTCCGCCTCACTGTGATCAGGACCGGTGCAGCCATAGGATGCGGACAGATTTTAGTATGCTACCAGCAGGAGGCAGAGCGAAGCAACAGGCTGCGAGCTGCAAATACGGTCCTCATTCTGGGGGGGGGCACTGGAGCAAATGGACTAAGGAGGTGCTTTAAAGTCTGGTAGAGTTGAAGTGCAGCCATACCTAGAGGTAGAGGAACTGCTGGGTTCCTGATGCCACAGGCTCAGTTGGCTTTGCCATCAGAAACCCTTGACTCCGTGGCTCGTCGTTTACAAGAATGTTGGAGGCCTTCAAGGAAGCTCTCTCTTGTGTATGGCGGGACCACGGATTGCCCCTACCTTGAATTGCCCTGTAAGGGAAGGGTGAGCAGACCGGTCAAACAAAGACTGGACTCATAGGAAAAGAGGTCTCTGCATGTAGGAGTCGTTGATTTTTTTAGTTTCCTCAAACAAACACCCCCTTATGGAGTGAACCAAAAAACGTGACATCCGTTCTGCTTCCTGTGGAGTTTATAGTGCATCCTCCTCATCTGTGGAACTTAATACCTCCAAATAATGTAGGTGGTGCTCCACCGGGTGGGGGGAGGTGAAGGCCTGCATTGACCCAGAAGGCTGGGTGGTTACCAACCAAACTATAGATCTTCTCAAAAATTGGAGAATTTTAATTTTGCATGTGGTACCAAAAATCCCTGAAACGGTTTGGAATGTGACCTCAACGTTTGGGTGTCTTATGCTTTGCAATTTGATATTCAATAATCATTCTGCGACTTTGCCGAGCATTTCTTTTGTTGGCAGCTACTGGGGAAAAAATTGCCCCCCACCATAGCATAAACTATGGGCTGCTGAAAATGGTTACTGAGTGACCAGTTGGAAGCAAAGGTCTGGTTATGAAGCCAAACCTTCTTGGAAAATGCCTGCTTCAAGCAGTCTTTCATATTGGGGCCACTCGCTGTGCATCACACCGGTTAGCCTCTTCTTTTTGTCTCACGCCTGCTTTAATAATTGTGCACAAGCTGCTGTCAGCAGCATGTACAGTCTATTCCTCGTAGCAGATATTTACTCACCGAGATCTATTAAACACCGAGGTTTTCCATTGCCAATCTCAAGTGAGTCACTCCCACACTCCAATCTCTACCCATGTGGCATTAACCAACAGGCTGACTTTCTAGACGTTTCTAATTTGTGTGCGGCTTTGTTTACCACAGGCTTCTCTTTGCTCAACGGAAGAATATGCCAGCCTTATTTATCTATGCAGATTAGATTTTTTCCATTATTTGACTTCATAATGCCAGTGTTTCTAAACCGTCGAGATACACTTGATATTGTGTATTTGATGTCAACATTGTTACCAAGTATGAAGATAAGAAACAATGTTTGGTGAATTCATAATGCAACGTCTACGAGACAAGTGGTGCAACAAAAGACTGTAGTTAGAAGTCATTAAGTGGATGCAGAGGTGTGGCGAACAGTCTAAGTGATACAGAGACTCCACCTGTGTAGGTCTAGACTGTCCAGGATCCCTTAGATAGAAACGATGTAGGAGGAGTGTACGCTGGCCTCAGAGACAAACGCTTAAAAGATGGAGCAGCAAATCAAGTGACGGGGATCGGGGGCTAGCTCTCCCTTCCTTTCCTTAGGACTGCAAGAACATAAAGCTTGAGTTCCCATGATGCCAGTCAGAAGCTTGCACCTTGAAAGTATTTGTATACAGACCAAAACTGTCTCTATCCCTTCTGTTTTCCACCCATTTTTCCCTTTCAGTTTAGGTTTTTGAATTTACTTGCCCTTTATCTCAGCTTTGAGAGAACAAGAGAACACAGTGCCCCTCGGCCATTCTTGGTGGGACAGCGTGATTGTTGGATCTCTTGAGTGACACTCTACGGAATATCATCATGACTGACCTAAGAAAGATAGGCACTGTGGAGGCACGGAGTAACACATTACAAGAGATCTTCCATGGAGGTGTGGAGGCAGACATCTTAGACTACACCACTCACTAGAAATTAAAGGAAAAGTCCTTGCTCCCCTGGGGTGATATAGTGAGAAGGCCTGTATGTGACTGCAGGATGTGAACGAGGTAGAAACCACATCTCAAGTTGTAAGGCGTCTGCTCCACTATATAAACCGATAATAGGTTTAGTAGGTTAAATGCAGGTGAATATTAATGAAGGGGAATGCACCCTCATAATCCCATATCCATTGAGACTGCATTAAGACATGCCTGGAGTGCCACTCTGATCTTCAAATTGCCCTACTAAAGGGGTTATTACAACTTTGGAGGAGTTGTTAATCCGTCCCAAAAGTGACGGTAAAGTGACGGATATACCACCAGCCGTATTACGAGTCCATTATATCCTATGGAACTCGTAATACGGCTGGTGGTATATCCGTCACATTTGGGACGGATTAACACCTCCTCCAAAGTTGTAATAACCCCCTAAGTGTATGACATGGTCTACTGCGAGATGGCCTGATGCCGGAGCTGCATAGCCTGACAGTACAGGACACAACCAGATATCTCACTGGCCTGACACATGGTCATTTCAGGCACTACCTTTTAAATAGTTTAATTCTGTCTGGCTCAATAATAAAGCGATGCATATGCCTTGATGAAGCTTAGAAGCCCCTCATCTTGTGGATCTTTAATAATCTTAGTGACCGGGTGTTTCTTTTGTAAAATAAGTTTATTTTAGGAGCCAATATAGCCAAAACAAATGTCAGCGACATGGGAGGAGGTGGTGAGAGGAATGGAATGCTGCAATAAAACGCAGGCAGCTACCAGCCTAAAACACCTAAAGTGAAAGAGGAGCACCAAAGAAATAACAAAAATACTCCGTCACGGCAACAGATAAAGAAACCAAAGTGGAATAATAAAGTAGTTGGTCACTGCTCTGAAATGGAAAAAGGAGGGAGAAAAAGGCAGAACTGACCACCAGCGAGCAAAGATTTGTAAAGGATACTACAACCAACAAATGAAAATTGCTTAAAGCCATAAGAAGTATACTAAAAGTATACACAAGGTCGAACGCTCAGAACCAGAAAAACTTCACTTGTTTGAATTTCATTTTTTCTAAACATTCTTACACAGACACTACTTCACTCTAAACCATATATCTTCCAAATAGAACAGGTAGTGGATGGAAAGACTGTATTACCATAGTCCTAAAGAAAGTCATAGAGGCTTTTTATTACTGCCTCAAAAATGTCGAGCAGGGATAGATACATGGGATTATACACACCGGTAGTGTCCCCCATTGTTTAACCCTGCGTTGGGAAGACAGCAATAAAAAGTTGTTTAGTCTACCACTAGGGAATTTTAGGATATATGCATAGTTTAATTCAATAAGTCCTGTTAGTAGTGATCAGTGAAGGCTCTAAGCATAGGCCTATCAATGCTTCTGTTGACCAAAACACAGAAGGAAGTCTTCTATTGAAAATTCCTATTCAGGAGCACACACAGGGTGAAAAATAACTCATCCAAGGTAAGAAGCCTGCTTAGTGATGAAGCATGCCACCTCGATGGACGAGGGTCCAGCCGCAAACTCGCTGATGCCATGGGGAAGAGCTCATTCAGTTAATTACAGAGTGGCTACTTACAAGCCACTCCATTTTTAGGTCAAGCGTAAGTGTATACATTTAGTCTACTTTTTATGGCTTTAAGTGATTTTTTTTGTTTGTAAAAGAGGACGAGTTCACCCTACTTTGAGGGACTGCCACATAATCAGAGCCACTAGAATTATGCGATTCTGCTATTGTTTCTTTCTCACATAATTATGGATTTGCACATAATCCATCATCTGATGCCTAATCTGTGGAATTGAACCATAAAATGTTGTTTCTAGCTCAAATGGATCAAAAGATACTAAAAAAGCGGTAACATGTTCACGTGTAGCGAAAATAGTTATGTATTTCTTTATTTGGTTGTTTGGCACAGATGAGGTGATATCTTGCTCACTCCCCATTAGCATGTGTAAAAATTACAAAACAATGAACTAATATTATCAAAAAAGAGCTGCGTTAGCCTCATAATTTTCCTTGTTTTGCAGAGTAATTTAGTCAACCCTGATGGATAATTTGGCCCTCCCCTGTTGCACAATTCCAGTGGCCCTGCCCGTGATACAAACAGGTTCATCTTCTTCCAGACCCTGTATGTGAATATACAATTTTGTTACAACTGACAGGAATCCAGAAACAATTCTTTTGGACAAAGCAACTTGCAACATATGTAGTCAGACTCTGTAACCCCTGCCTCAAGACCCAAAGTGTTACACATTGAGAGCCTCTCTGAATAGCATCCAACTTTAAGCATGAATACATACATATACATACAGACATTATGCAACTAGATAGTCAGTTGTGAGATGCCTTTCTTTTCTGCAAATATCACACTGTGACAGAAAGTAGGCGTTTGTGTCTGCCTGTGTGACCAATTTACTATGGCAACAATGCCACTATGGACTGATGGAGGAAAGGCTCATTACTGAGTGGGAGGGTTAGTCAACCAACTCTCCGATGTTTATGCATTACATTTGCATTCTATGAGTGTCGTGTCTGATCTAAAAAAATAAGTCTTTCATTTTACATCCTCCAATCAATCATAGAGTTGCTATTCTGTTTATTGTGGCACACAGTTAAACCCTCAAGGTTCAGAATAAAATATACTCTTCCATACTAATTATAGTTTAACGTGTGTCATACTTGCCAATGAAAGGCCGTTTTATTGACCTAATTGTTATTCACTTTTTTGTAGGCAACGTTCTTTGATTGTCATCCAATCTGTGGCCCTCTTCAACCCAGAAAACAGATTTAAAATCAGACGAGGGGACAAATGCAGTCTACAGACTCCCTAGAACAGCAATGGTGCAAAACATGCTACATTTCTTTTTGTTTTCTACCAAAATGCAGCAGCAGCTCCTTCGTTTTGGCGAAGGAGCATTGCCCTCTTGCTCAAGGCCAGCAGATGATAAATAAAATCCTATAAAAAAAATATGCTATTATCATTTTATTTTTGACTGACAGCCAATGTGATGAGAGTCTAGGGAGGGGTGGGGCCGGGCGCTATTGGACAGCAGCAAAGAGGAGGTGTGGTGGGCACATGTAAGTGCGCATATCAGTATGGCCGACTGTCGTATGCCAGCCAAACATGGACACTCATATTTATCCAATCTAGCTGTGCTCCAGAGTCAGGTGGAGAAAAGGCACAAGCTCTCTTTCCCTGAGCGAGTGTCAAACCAGCCCACTCAGGCCAATCCTGATGCTACTCTCATGCTTGGTAATAGCCTGAGAGTAGAGTCAAGATTGGGTGGGACTCTGGGAGCCTCTGGTGCATGGCCTATGGACTTCCGGGAGCAGAGGAGCACTGAGGCTGCTGGCAGCATCAGCAACTGGTAAGTCCCGTTTTTTATTTTTATTATCTCCCCGACCCACCATTTTTTATTTGCTACAGACGCCACTGCCAAAATGTTTATGACCATTCCCTGATCACAGTGTCTGACACAAATCGGCATTAGATGCTGACAACATGCTAAACGGCTGGGAGTTAAAATATTTAAAATATCAAATTTACTAGGTGATAAGTGGAATGAAATAATGTTTGACATTATTAAATTTCAAATGTATACAGTAAAACGCAGACTGAAGTCTATCAGAAAGATACATTAAAAGTGTATGGGTCTGATTAAACTGCAGAACATTAACAACACTTGTGAAATCCTTTTTTTTTTATGAAGGAAAAGAAAACAAAATAGATTATGTAAACGTGCTCATATATAATGAATGGCTGAGCAGAATCTTCAAAACATCAGGCATCTGTAAAGACCGATTGTTTGCAGGGATGTCACTGTCTCAAACCATCATAATCTATCTTTTTTACGCTTCTGAGGTCCCTAAGAGTGAAATAATGATGATGCTGACCAACGATAATAGTAGCTTTTTTAACAATAAACACCAAAAACTGAAACATTGTTAGGCACTTGATTGGTAATTGTTAATGCTACTCAATTCAACGAAGCTCATTTTATCAAATTCTAAAGACTGGAAGGCTGGGATGACACTCCTGGGGTTATTACGAGTAATTAAGACTTCAGAAGTTATCAACAAAGGAGCTATAAGCACTAGACACACAGCCATCAGAAACTTCAGAAACGTTTCCACATCCTCACCAGGCAGGAGAGCTAGTTTGGTGCCGACCAGTAATGCAACAGGGAGAGGACAACCACATGTTTTGAATGTTGCTATTGTTAATGCAACTTTTATTCCCACTGATCCTAAAACAGCCCGTCTGTGATGTGTGTTGTATTTTCACACTAACATCCCTGCCTTTAGAAAAGTACCAATGGTCTGTGCGAGGTCTTAGCAAGTAGTAGTTTCTAGTCCGGATTCAGGCTCCGACATACAGTCCACGCTCGATGTTCTTACATTATTGTAACTCCTACTCCTTCTACTGTGAATACAACCCTACCACTCAGTGGTGTAACAAAGCCACCTGCAGCCCCCGCTGTGCGGGGGGGTCAGCGGTAACGGGCCCCCCTACATGTACTTTGCGGGGGTGCGCCACTGCTATCACTCTGTTTATTGCTAGACATTAGATGATTTGCATACACATTATCAATCCCAAATACAAATACCTGTTCTTTTTTTGCAGATAATAGTGTAAAAACTGCAGTTTATGGAAATTGCATCATCACAAAGAAGCATTAGAAACAAATTACCTAGCAATGTAATGTCAACTCTGCTATTTGATGGAAACCACTGGAAAACCTGATCTGGAGCACCCTCGTCATGTAAAGGAGCAAATTAAAATGTTTCTGGTGCCTGGTACCAGCCCTACAACCCCTTCCTGACCCCTTATCTGTTGAAACTTCTCCCTGCCTCACTCTTGGGTGGTGGCACATAGCTGGAGCCCATGAAGAACATTTAGGCCTGCCACTTCATTTGTGTTCCCAGAGCCTGAAGCCCAGGTTATGACTGGACCTGTGTCTAACGTGAAAAAACCCAACACCCAGATCTTGGAAGTGTATTGGTTGTCAATAATTAATGCATATTTAAGTTTTGTATGCAAGAATGGCGCATGGCGTGAGGATTTTGGTACTTATCATACCAAAATCTGCAACTTCCTATATTTACTTCCCACTTTTCCACTGGTAAATTTACCAGGGAAAATTGTTTGGGTGCACTGTTTGTTGTAAAACTCGAAATCCTGGCATTTACAGTAGCATGGTTTATATAAGGGAATGTAATGCCACTTGTAATAAGATCCTAAAATATCCAAGCTTCAATGCTCTGAACCTGGGGCAAATTGAAATAAACACAAGGGTGTCGGATTCATTAGCAGGACTGATTTAGGTGCAACCTGGGAACGCTGGGAATGTGTTCTAATGATTACAACAAATATGAAGGGGAGACAGCTTTGTTTATTGTCGCAATTAAATTATGAATGTTTTAGTTGTGTTACTAATTCATCTAATGCCGGCCTAGATTTTTTAATGGTTATTAAAAATAAATTATTTAGCAATATTAATGACACAGCGAGGAACTTCACCACATACATCTAGCCTAATCCTGCTTCGTGTTAAAAATAGCGCGACGAACAACTGCGCGCCTCTGGAGGTAAAGATTCCAAAACTGGGATCCGAGTGAGCCCGAAACTGAGATCATTTATTCATGGAACACTACCAGGCTCTGGGACTCCACCAAGAGAATGTTAAGTACACACTGAACTTGTGGGTGCAGGCTGGGGGGCACCCAACCGAAGACGCTCCTTGGAGGATTTGCTCAGTGGTTAATTTGTGAACCTGAAAACATTAGCATCTCCATGGGAATAGTTCGCCGTGAGTGCCAACATTTGGAAATGCATATTAAACACAGACATTTCCGTAAAACATGGAATACGAAGAAGAGAATGGACAAACGAGTTCCTTCTTTGGTTGGATTATTTTCTGCTAATACACGTGGAACTCTCCGTGTGAGTTCATCCTCAGGCAAATAGTGAACCCCTGGACGTCGATTACCTAAAGGCCAGGATAGCGGAAGTGACATTATGCACCCTTTGACCTGTCCTCGTGACATCACGGGAAGTAACAGCATGTGGCCTTTGGCTCTGATTATGTCACAATAAATAACAGCTGAAAATGAAAGCATGGGAGATGTTGAGTACTAATAAAAAACGAACAAAAGCAGATTAAAGTCTGTGTCGGTGACTATCTATATATTAACTAGGCTACTGCCATACACGGCACACATGGTATGACATAGCTACCGCCATGGTATGGCGCAGTGGTCATTAGACTGTATATGAAAACCACAGTAGGGAGACCGTGTTTATCTTGTACTCCTGGGGCTTCCCTGTGGCCTCTTAGCCAGGGTGGCAAGGAAGTGCCCAAGGCTGCCAAGAAGGATGCCGGAGGGGCTCAGCTGCAACCCCTACGGGACGTCCCTGAGTGAACCATCAACATTATATGACATCGTAGGGTGGGTTAAACAGAACAGACTAGGATAGGACTGACAGCAACAACAAAAAAAATCACACAGCTGGGTGAACAACTCTGCCAGGGCGGGAGCCAGGATTTCTGCGTGCAGGTTAGTCCAGCTGACAATGCTGTATTACTGAGATGGAGACGATATCACTTTTTGGGAGGCGAGGCCTGCCCCATCTGATGCATTATGTTAATTTAAAAACAGTTCTTCTTTATTGGACACCTACAGATGTTGGCCTCCAACACCACATATTGGCATTCCAATCACAATCAAAATGGTGGTTACGTTTCCGAAATTTAGTATTTAGTGTTTCGCTATTAGTCTTGTTGGTGAAACCACAGGAGTTGCAAAGCTGTTTGCAGAGGTTGCTAGAAGCAAAAAAAAAAAAAAAATTGCATTTCTGACCGGAGCTACACAACACAGCGTTTGGGGAATCTTTGATTTATACGCTCCCACAGGTGTGTTAATCTCTGATGTCACTGATAATGTATAGACTGTGTTGGGTGCCCCTTACTAAGGGATGAGTGAAGTATAGAGGTCATCAGCAGGCCCGCAGAGTGAGCCATCCAAGGACTAACCTCCATTCAATACGTAAGATATATGATCAGCATGCAGTACATCCCGCCTGGCCGCGCCATGCCTCCCGGGGTTCAGTTCTTGCCTAGATGCGTTGCAGGCATTCCGTGAATTTGTAAAAAGCCTGGGTCTTTTGCATATTTCCTCCATTCCATCACTCATGTGCCATTAGTGGAACTCCGGGGATTAATTACAAAAGTTGATCTCCTTACTTAAAAAGATATAAAAACAATAAAACATGCATTCGAGCCTAATTGAAATATTTTAACTAATGAGGCGGATTGTTTTCAGAAACCAAGAAAATATCATACGGTATGTAGAGTCTATAGGGGAGAGGGACCAGTCAATCTGTGCGTCTCCCTCACAGCATGCGCGTAGTGGATGTACCAACTATATGCATCAGGAAACAATAGAGCATCACATTCGCTCTAGCGAAAAGCAAAAGTGAAAAGCATTTTTATCACAGTGCGTATCTGTGCCTGTGAATATGCGTAAGTTCACATGCTTATATGTGTCTGTGACTTTGGACTTGTTAGTGAGTGCTATGAAGACACTGTTTCCCACATAAAGGTATGAGAGCACTATACACAGTTTTCGATGCAAGAGTCGCATGGCTGATGCAATTATTTTTTTAAGGATTACTCCCTTTGTTTACAGGGCTTCTACCAGGACACGAACACATTAAGACACAAATGAAAGTTAGCATCAATTGCTGCAGGAAGAGCGAACAAGGCTAGGCACAAAGACCACGGGCTAGTAAGAGCCGCAATAGGAGGAGGGTGTATGAGATCCCCCATCTTTGGGTTCAACTACGACTGAATTCTAAGTAGTGGCTAATCGTGACTTTGGAGGGTCCCTGTCAGAAGAAAATCCCTGCCTTTCCATGACCCCCTTCCAAAGCGCGCCACTTGCCGCAGATGAGCTCGTGGCTGGAGCGGGGTATATGCACTTTACAAACTTGGCTGTCAACGAAGGGCTTAGAGTGGCATTAGGTCATGTAAGTGTCTGAATGTGGCAGAGAACTCATTTCTAGCAACTGAATATATGCCACTCATATACTCACTGCACGTAACATTGTATGAAGCATCTGGGCAGATCAGTGGAGGACAATCAGAAACAGCCCAGGTAGAAAATTGAAATCCAGGATGTGTAAAGCACAGCAAATCACCAGTGAGGGTCTCAAGGTGCTGAATTGTGGGCACTGGGAGATTAAGTGATTTGCCCAGAATTTCAGGATGTTGAGCCGACCCTGAGACTCGAACCTGCTTCCCCCAGCTCCGAAGTAGGCAGCTCAGTCCCACACGCTCATCCTCTCCCATAAAGAACAAAAAATGAATGGGGTCTTCTAACTGTCTAGAAGTGAAACTATTAAATGATGTAGGTGTTTCAAGAGAAGCCAGGTAACTGATTTAACACTGCTCTGCTTAGAATTCAATTTTCTTTCGCTAAAAAGGACCACATAAAATGAATAGAAGTATAGACTTTTCCATTGCTAAACCTCAGATTTTTTTGGCTAAAATAGATCTCCATAGTGATTTTCATTCCCAATATCCGTCCTCCACCATCCTGTTTTTGTTTTCATTCTAACAACTTTTTGTCACATACAATCTTTTTTGTGCCCTGAGATTCTTGGGTGATCGACATCGCCGAGGACAAGGCATAAAGGCTTTGATCTTTCAGTCTAGAAGGCACTACACTAACTATGTACACTACAGCATGGCGCTCAAATCAACAGCTCTATGTACTTTCGAATATGCTTGCAGGCATGCCCTCACCCCTGAGTACAATTACTACTCCAACACTCTCACGTAAGCCAAGACCTGGCACTTAAGTGGACTACTTTGCGGCCAGATGTGCACAAACAAAATGCTGTCACTCACACTGAAAAGAAGCAGTGGTTGCAAAGTCCTGACCAGTTTCCCCACGCTGTGGTGGTTGGAACCGAAATATGAATGATACTTTAACAGACTAATGGATGAAGAACGTAGGTCTAGCCTGGAGACAAAACTGCCTATTTAGCCAGTCTCATCATGTTTTTTTTAAAGAAAAAGAAAGAAAAGAAATACATTTTTCTGTAGATAGATAGACAGATAGACAGATAGACAGACAGATAGACAGTCGTCCTTGGCAACAGTGCATGCTCAGTCGAAACCACCACAACTTTCCAACTCTCCATTTTATACAACATGCCAACCGATTTGCATGTCGCAGAAGCAAGGTACTTTAAATTAGTGGTTAAAAGCTTCTTCTGTCTCTGCCTCCCTCCCCATCCCCTTTAGTCAGGTATATGTGTACCAAAGGCCAATTAAAAAAATAGGCCAATAGACTTTATTGGACTGCACCATGAAATAACTTCTCTTTTTGGGGTACCTATCTGACATCACCTCTACGCACTATCCTACTTCAAGATACACTAGACTCACACAAGTATTGTGTTACATAGACTGAGCAATACATTACTTGACTTTCATCCACTAGTTAGAAACTGGCTATGCTCTGAAATATGTTTTGTTTTGTAATTTAGCACCATGCCTGACCTGCAAAAATGACCCACACTCTAGAAGTTTATTTCTCTTTCAGAATTTTCTGCAATGAACAAGAGCAGCATCTTGATGGGGAGAATCACAAATAAGAAATGAGTCTAAACAATTAAAGAAAGGATGCTGACTCAACGAAAGAGTGGCTATTAGTGCTGCATAGAGTAGGAATTGCCTCAGTAAGATCCTCGGAGAAGTGACGGGAAGCAGACAATATACAAGGCAAATTCTCGTACGGATAGCCTTTCTGTAATATGGAACTAGGTCAGACAGAACATCATCTCCCTCACTGCCCATTCTTTATTACATTTGCAGTTGAAAATAGATGGGGTAATATGCACAGATCCACTAGAGCTCAATGGACAAAGTAGGTGGAGTTAATTTATATTTCAGAGCACTCTGGTGGCTTGCAATAGCCTTTGTACGTAAAGCAGGAAGTATTTTATTCTGTATAATACATGATTACTCATACCTCCTGCCCAACTCCCCCCGACATTCATAGCTAAAGCTCAGGTCGTTCAGAGGCAAACTAATAGTGGAATTAGTGCTGTGTAGCTCACTTTCAAAACCGTTTACAAATTCGTGGTGACATGCAGGCGGTTAATTCCTGCTCTCCTTTTCTTCCAACCAGAACTGCATTAAATACACAGATGGTTGTAAATATATCTCATTAGCCAATGCCTGGAAACTGTAGGAGAAGGAAAGTGAACATGAAAGAAGCTTAAAAGAGATTTATTTAGTTGTTGACTGTTCTTGGGGACATAGTTTTAAGGTCTAGGGAGTTATTTGGCAATAGATATTGTAACATCAGAACCCAACTGCAGTGTGTTTTAAAAACGAAAAGCAGATGAGTTAAGATGTCACCGCCAGACTGCAGGAAAGATCACGTGCAGCTTCCAAGCGGGACTTCGCAAGCTTCCCTTGGATTGAAAATTCTAGAGCCTTGATGTCTCCATCAGACTGTAGTAAAAGGATCACTTATGGTATCCGAAAGAGGCCTTGCAAGCATCCCTTGGGTTGAAAATGCTGAAGTCTTGATGTCTCGGTCTCAACAGGATCAGGTATGGTTTCCGATAAAGGCCTTGCAAGCTTTTTATTAGATTGCAAAGGCAGGATTTTAGATATCAGTGCTCCAATACCTAGAGAAAGGTCATGGAAATCTGCTCCTCAATTTACTGCGCAAGAAGCCAGGTGTTCAGGCCTCCCGTGAGGCCTGTGGTTATGTTAGTATATTGTTCCTATGGGCTTTTGTAACTGCATTTCAAGAGAATAAAAGTGCCCATCGGAAAAATGAAAACACTGTGCAAAAAAATATGAGGAACGTTCAGTAGTGCAACAGTGTGTACTGGTCAGTGTAAGGCCACCAGCATCTTTTCATAATCCTACTACTCGAGTGACAGGATATCTGAACTACAGGGCACTGGCAGAGACGGTGAGCTGCGCTTCTGAACACATGCAGGGAAGTAAGGAGGCCCTTTAGATGCCAAGGCATTCACAACGGACAAATGACCCTTGTCATTAATGGAACCTTAACCAGCTCTGGAGGTTTTACCAGCCCACCATGCATTCTGGCATGTGCAGGTTTGCCTTTCCCATGCTTACAATGGGCAAGCACATTCACTGCTACAGGAAAACACTGCTGTGTGATGGCGTCACACGTGACATAGGACCCCATGGTAGCGGAACACGTAATAGGACTAAAAGAACAACGTAAACGAAACTGTAAAAGAAACTAGATGAACCATCTGAAAGCTTGCACGTTAGCCTACCAGCTTGCGTGGTAGCTGCAGAAATATTCTAGAACAGCTTTCCACCGGCACAGTATAACAAGGTGTCCATGGAGGTCAACATGGAAAAAATGAAACTACCCATCCCAAGATGCTTTGTGCTGCGGGCTGAAAAACCAGGACTGGTTTCAGGTCACCCTCAGTGCAAGTGGCGAGGTGAGAGACATGTATTCTCGAACACTGGTTAGGCAAGGAAAGCCACTCATCCACACGAGCTTGATAAAACTGGCACCATTTAGATGGCTAATAATACCTCCCACTCTCCCCTTGCGTGGCATGCTGGATTTGGTGGGTCAGTCTTGTCCTGGATGATTGGGTAAAACAGGGAGTACTTGAAGTCTTGGCAGTGTGGACATGTTAATCTGTCTGTGTTGAGTGATATGGGGGCAAATCGTCTTTTTGCCCGTACACTGCAAGTCTTTAACAGCTGTTAATTGCCCCGCCCTTCCATGCTGCACTTTTGTCAGTAATTGCAGAGTGAACAGCAGAGGTCATTAAACACTGTTAATGTCATGCAGTAAAGGGTTATAACAATTAAATGTCCGCGGGGGCTTGTAAGACAGTATTTTCAAGGAATCAATGGCACTGAAAGATGTGTGACCCCTCGATCTCTGTTTCATGGAATAGTCCTAGAAGCCCCTGAATGAAGGTCGAGGCTGCAAGAGGTGAAATCCCTGAGCTGGGGGTGGGACAGGCGCCGCTGCAAGGGCCCGAGGCCTCACCCAAGCCCCAACTTCCGGTGGTGAGAGGAAGAATCTGAAGCACTGACACCATTTTCAAGATCGGACTTCACTCAGGGCAGAAACATTGTGGCTTCATGGTCGAATAAGGTCTGAGCTCGTGCTATTGTTCAAAGGCTGCCTGGCGCGTCGCCTTGAAGCTCGAACTGGGAATGCAATATCCAGAGATTGAAATGGAAACAGAGAACACAATACCCGCTTGTTCCTGAGAAGTGCCGGAAATCTACAATTAAAAGTATTACGTTTTTCTAGAGACGTGCAGGTACTCTCCCTCCCAAAATAAAAAAAAGTGCCGGTACTCAGTACCGGAGAGTACCGGCCCATTTAAAGCACTGGCAACATCGAGAACTAAAGATATCTAAGTGAGGCTAGCAGCGGTCCTGATTCCAGGTGATGACCTTCTGAGATCTGATGCTGAGAGCGCATCAGAAAGTATCCCACTGGCAGATTCCAGCCCTGCCTGTGTCTGCGCTGGTAACTAACCCATGGTACTCTCCCCTGTTTTAAATTGTGACCTGTAGGCGATCTCAAAAACCATCATGTTATTCCCCGAGCTGTCTTGCCCACTTACAACCCCTCTCACAAATGAAGGCTTCAAAATATTTTGTTGACTACTACTGTGAAGGGCCTGCGTCCAAACCTTCACCCAATGCTTCATGGGGCGAAATGTTATTTTTGTTAACAGAGGCGAATAAGGCCTTTGGAAAAAGGCAATGAAGTTCTATCCTCTAAACAATCAAATCATAACTAAATCACAACACGTTTTGCATGATTCAGGGTTCGGCAATCTCTAAATGTTGTTGTCTGAGCTACAGATGTTGACCCTCACTTCGCCTTTTCTAAATTTGTGTACCAAAATCACTTTTTGTTCACTACTGAAAGGCAGATGTATGGGCCAACTCAGACATAATTCATCATAATGTTGCATTATTAAATTGGAAGTGATTGGACCTTAAAGGTCTTGAGTCAAGGGATCCATTGAGCCTCTCATGTTGAATCTCCACGTTCTCCACTACTGGCTGAACGGGCTACACTAAATGAGGCAAAAACAACTCTGACCCAGGACCACACTAACCCTTTACAATCTAAATGCACCTCGTTCTGTTGGCCAATGGTTGGTTGTGGTGACCAACTTCTAATGCTTCCTTCTCCACCTGTCAAAATTGTGTGATCCATATTTGGGAGTGTTCCGAAACTCACTAATCGCAGTTCTAGGTGGTATATGTTAAAGGGACAAGTTCAGTTCACCATCGCTTCAATAGACAGTCAAACCAGACTCAGAAAAAGGGATTAAACTATCACTGTGATCACTAGTGAGAAGAGAAAGCAAAGAAAACACAGACTCTAACACAAAAACACACAGCAAACTTAAAGTCCCAAAAGTAAATTATCACCCTCCAGGGTGCGCTCTGTTGGGGGAGGGTGGAAAAGTTTGCGGGAGGGTAAAATTGATCTAAAAAATTCACTACATTTTGTCCAATTGTGTGTGATGTATGAAATCATTGCAGATTACACTACAGTGCGACCATGAGGCAGACTGGACTGTACTTGGGCTAGGTTCCTGGCCTCTGGAAAAGTTCTGGACAAGCGGCTGTGTTTGAAATGGTAGAAAGACTGGGACAGAGCCAGTAGCGTGACAAGTAGAAGTAGCGGCCAGTATAGAATTTTCCCAGATTTGGTGCACACTGGAGTGCCTAGTCTTTTGTAACCAATTCACAGCAATGGACTGGGACACTTCCCCAGTGAGCATGTCATTTGAATAGTATCTAGGCTCAGTGCCCTATGATTCATTTCTATTCCCAGGCAGTGGGGCAACTTCAAAATTCACTCACTGGTCTTCCAGCTGCGGCAATTCCAAAAGCGTGGAGCAAACAGCAGGCATCTCAGTAACTTCTGGCTTGTCTCCTTGCTTTCGGCTACTTGTGTTTGTGTTTAGTCAATTCCAAACGTAGGAAGGACCACGAGTACCAGGAAGCAAGAGGGGAAAGAGGACTGGGTGCCCACTCCCACCTGACAACTGGGATCACTTGAGACAGCTGGCCCTGAGAGACGATCAAATGCGCACACAAGGTGTTCAGCTGTTGTAAAAGCAAACATTTCTTGCTTCCTTGAACCTGTTCACAACAAGCAGACCCCAGGAAAACACTGAAGGACAAAAGCAAATGTTTCCGTGCAGTTAAGCCAGAGGCGGCCCCACTAAACCACTCGGCAGTGCGCTTCGAAGGACACAGATGCCTTTATCTTCAGGAAATGGCGAGCAGTAGGAGGCGAGGAGACCTGAAAGCCTGCTTACACAACCCCTATATCTATGTGTCTGTGAGCAGATCTGTCCAAAACATACAGATCAGCCAACGACATTTTTGGGAACTTTAAATGCGGTTACCCTTTTTGAAAATACGTTTTTTCACGAGACCCCACATTGTGACAGATGTGCGGGCAGAGGACCGGACAGACATGGTGACTTGCTCGCGATCCAAAATTGTAATTAAGTGGGGACGCTGGGAGTGAAATTCAAGTCTCCCGTGCCACGACCGACAATTCAGTCTCATGCGTTCAGTGTAGTGGTAGAGCGCTTGTGTGCGTTGTAGGCACACGGAAATGCACCGGCACCGCCACCGCAGGCGTCAGTAACACTTCCCAGCACTTGGTCAGCGCCTTGAGTCACGACTCGCAGCAGTGCTCAGAGTCCGCTGCTTGTGAAGGCACCCTCCTTGACCCTGGGCACGCCGACCTAGTGGCACGAGAGACTAATAGAGAGGCGCTTTAAGGGCTGAGACTACAACCTCTACGACAGCAGCACAGGTCAGCACTCGCTGTGCCGCCCGTGAGCTATGACAACGTTAACAAGCCACTTGCACTGGGTAACATTTCTTACACCCGTGGAAAGTCACCGAACCAGTGTCAAATAAAAATGGCAATAATAATTCGGAAATTATTTTTGTAAAGCGCTTCATACCACACTTCTGCCGCTTCCGAGTGCTGTAAACAGCATGTTTCAATATTCGACAATATTTAATGTTGCAACAGGTGTCAACTGACCCAGGGCCCCACCCGCCGATGCCAGGACACTACAGCACTGTCCGGGGTGGGCCAAGTGAGGCAGATGGAGGGACATCGAAGACCGAACCTGGCGACTGAGTGCCCGCTGAGCACTTCGCTGAAGAGCGGGGTGGAGGCCCCCGGGGCAGGTTAGATAGGTAAGGCATCCCTTGGGGGTACTGCCGCAGGGGAGGGAGAGGGACCAGAGGCACACACAGGGCCACGAGGCTGAATCTTCCCCCTTTAATGCATCGTGTTTTCCACGCGGTAGGGGGCGTCGGGGGAAGCCGGTGTCATGCAGGAAGAAGTGTCTTACCGCTTACCTTCTACCCCCTCTGCCCAGCCCCTCTCTGCCGCAGAAACCTCCGGTGTGCTGGGTGGCAAGGTCCGAGAGCTGACGTCCTTAGCAGGCCGGATATTTGGAGGCCTGGCCTAGTGCATTGTTGGTAATGTTTTGGGTGGGTAATCCCTGCTAACAGGGAGGACGTTTGAGTAACCGTAATCACGTAGAAGTTTCCATCCGATCAGACACAGCTGCGGGCGGGAGAGGACTGAGCTGCACTGAAACCCTCATTCACCGCTGGTCCTCGCCCAGTGCTTCAGTGTTCGGTGGAATCCCTGCTCAGCCGTGCAAGGGTCCATCTCAAAAGTGTCGGGGGACATGCTCTGCAAGGGGGGCGGGATGGGGTCAGTGGAGTGCTGACTAATTCATGGCAGAGCCGCCCAGTGCCCCCACAGCTGATCTCCAGACTCTCCCGGGCACAGCGCATCGAGGCCTCTGCAATGTACAGCACGCCATTATACATGATACACGAAATACACATTTCAGCCACCATTTTAGGAAGTCTCCGGGAGTGCAGGTTCCTGCAGCAGACCTCGCGGGGTCAGGGAGAAGGAATGAAAGATGTTGTCAGCAGGGGGGCAGCGCGAGGCCCGCGGGTACAGCCAGCTGATGAGACAAGTGGGCAAGGCCCCTGCTATACAAGGGCGAAAGTGCCACACGGGGTGGGGTAGAACAAAATGCAAGGCAAGACCTGCTGCCCAGGATGTGGGGTCACTGGGTGATCAGGTCTGCAGTGCCGGGGGCACAGTTGGCGTTTTGTGGGTTGAGGAGGCTTTAGGCGGGCATGCCGCTGGCACTCGAGTGGCATCTGGAGGAAGCCCTGCTGAGACAGCAACCAAAGGAAGCTGATGCAACACCGTCAACACGGAAGCCAGAGAATATTTTACCCTCATCTGCCTGAATAACAGCACGGTTTTTAGGGATGCTATGGTGGGGAAAAAGCTAATAATAACAACACTAATAGTAATAATAATATTAATACTAATAATACCAATGATAATACTAATAATTCTACTAATGTTAATACTAATATTTACCATTTATATACTGCTCATCATAGAATAAGTGATCTGTTGTTGATTAACACGTCATTGCGCTTTAATTTGCTGACTTCTGAAGGGTAGAATGCTGGCTACAAGTCGGTCTATACAAATTCGAAAACCTCCAAGCTATCTCAGTGGTAGATGTGTGTCAATAAGGCACAAATAAATGAATTATTTAAACCAAAATCTCACTTTGGAGATATTTCCCGTTCAGATCGGACCTGCCTGGATGAACACTAGTTCAAGAGTCAGGAAAGACAAAAGTGCAATTAGTGGTTCAGCCACTGGACGCCGCTGCCTTTGGAAGGATTTATCTAACTGAGCCTCTATCATTTCAGTGGCAATTTTAAGAGGTGCGCCTGCCTATTAATATGTCTGAGCTGCTGGCTTTACTTGCCCTCCGCCTCCCACATGCGACCTGATCATGTCCTCTGCGCCAGGCAGTGTGTGATCCTGGGCAAATGTATGCGCAGGATCTAGCGTCAGGTCCCGCACCTTGGAAAGGCGGGTGCGTACAGAAAATACTATTTAGGTGGTACCTAAACATGTATACATCTTGAATCATTTCCCAAAAGTTTCAGCAACTTTTGACGTTCTGTGGCGTCCTGAAGAATTGGATGTTCTCGGCACACGGTTTACATTCGGGAACTTTTTTCTCGCCTCCAGAGAGAATTAAAGATGCAAATGTCCCCCGTTAACTTGTTTAGTGGAAAAGCAATAAAGCAGTCCCCGTCGAAGCCTGGCAGGCTCGAGCTGGTAGGCCAGGATGGAGGAAGGGCCCTCTCCCTTCTGAAATAATTTGTTTTTAGTTTATATCAGGAGCGGACGATTCTCCGGCTGATTCCGCCAGAGTCAGTCTGAGAGGTAATATGTCTGGATGACAAATGGATCCTCCCTTGGAATCATAAATCTAGGCAGCTCGGTGGATCCTCTGCGAGTTCTAATCTTCCCATTATGTAAGCGTATGCTTCTTATAGAACTTAATTTAGTTTCAGACAGCTGCGGGGACTCTCCACCTGCACTACGCACTATTTTTTGCTCCTGCCATAATGTTAGAATGTGCATTTTTAATAATAATAGCTGTCTTTGTTTAGTTTCCATGGAGGGATTAGCTGGAGCCTTGGCTCTTAGTGGAGGTCTAGCATGATTGTTTTGTTTGCTGTAGAACAATGAGATGGTCGTACAGATCAATCGTCAATTTATTCAAATTGTGAACATTTCTTTAGGTCCCTGTGCTTGAATTGGATTATCTATTAGAATGGAGTGTCGTCCGCAGTTACACTTTGACATCTTCACGGGCTGCTACCAATTTCTAAATCTTAACTCTAGTGGATAGGTTGTAGGTAAAAAAATAAAAAATAAATTGAATTGAATTTGTATGCCATTATGTCCACTTCACCAGTGCCATAAAAAGGGGGAGGGCGCTTAGAGGGGGCTCTGGATTGCACTGGGCGCTGCAGAACTATATCCCACTGTACCTATTTTGCCAAGTATAGAGTGAGTTGTCGATGTTGAAACAGAACGGCGGGACCCTGATGTCAGAGCCCCCAGCTGTTGCACAGACTGATGCTGGTGATCCACAAGGCCCATGTGCTTGGCAGAAACAAGCCACGGCCAGTCCTGCATCGTGCGGGGCCTGCCCGGGGCGTCGCGTCTGACTGCGGTATGTTCGGGGCTCTCGAACACGCCGGCTCATGTCCCAGGTGCATCACTGCTGGAATGCAGCCCTGCAGGGCCAGCCAGGAAGAGAAAGTGACCTGCGGATCACCCCTCCCGCGTGGCCCCGCGGCAAGGGGAACTTTCATTCACATGGGATTACAGTGCTACAAGAGGTCGCCACGGAGCGTATTTTCCATTTGGAGGGCGATCGCGTTTGTTAAACTTCGTCCGGCAAAACTGTGATGGCATTTTTGGACGACAGTGACGAACTGGTCTATTTTCACTAATAATTCCCTCTAGCCTGGGCTGTAAAATGTTAATTTTACGGATTGCTCTGAAATGTTACAGTACACTTCCAGTTTTCAAGAGTTGACTTACCAAATGAAATCTTTAACAACAATGAGAGTCATTAAATGGCCAGTTCTGACAGACAGTTATTATCACTTCTCCATTTCATGCAGAAATGAGGCGCTTTATAGCGCCTTACAGTAGACCTGCTGTAATCGTAGTTCTACGCCTCGGTCCTTCTCAGAAGGAACGTGGTCCCTTTCTCTACCCTACGGTGTACAAAATAAACTGAAAATGCACATTTCCACCAACGAGGTTAGAAGTGGCGTGTTTCACGTTCACAAGTCATCGGCACCGGGGTAATATTGTAAATGTTTATTTTTTTTGTACAGCCGCTGCAACCCATGAGATCAGCTGCGTGCTCGCTCAGCCTGGAGTAAATGGCAAACGTGAATACATTCCCCATAACAGCCAAAACTCACGTGTTTTCACCCTAGCTTCGGGGGACAAACAGAAACGGTGGGCACACACACACTTCGACTGAGAAAACACACAGAAGAAAAGTATGATGTGGCCAAGATCGCAAGCATGGCGAAGTGAGGTAGCAGGGATTAGAAACCCGAGCCTCCAGGGACTGGAGCCAACATTCTTGTCCACACGTGGAATCCTATCTGGGCGCTGGCCTGGGGACTGTCCGTGTGCACGTGTCCTCCTCGCAGGCAGCTCTGGCCACGTGCTTGAGGACAGAGATGCGCCCCAAAGAAAGTTTACCTCGGGTCCTGCCAAGATCTACAGCGGAGAGTTGCCTTAGGGCACAAAGGGATGACCAATGCCCCTCACATTAGCGGTGTCATCAGTCACACGCACAGTACTTCGTCCTCTACTATGATTTGAGTTTTTTGTCAAAACCTGAAAAAGAAAAGGCGCACACTGCGCCTTATTGAAGCGGAGTAGCGGCGCAGAACTCGACATGTGAGTCTGTACACTACGATATGCATATCGCGCCCTTCAATCGTCGGCGATATTTTCTGTTTGAGGTCTGCGTGAATTAAAAATAATAATCAGAAAGTGTATCCCCGGAAGAAGTGGGCACGTTCACATCAGAGCGCATATCCAAAGAGAACGTGGCCGGACCTTATAGAGCGTGTGCGGGAACTTCTCGGCTCGCATTCCGACGCATGAGCGACAAGTGCTCTTTGTATACAGACCCCATCACTGATGCAAGTATAAGCTTATCGCGCGAGTGCCTAGATCAGCGGCTTGTCAAACACCTCTGAACGCATTCAGATCTCTCCTCACTCTTCTTCGAAGCGCACCAAAATATTGCCAGATACAAGACATGAGGCACGTGGAGATAGTGTCTGCCATGAGTGGTCAGTAAACATGAGTGCTTGGGACATGTGGCCACTGACCTAACACAAGACGACCACATTTGTCATTCCGGTTTCCCCACTTAATTAAACAGTGTGATCCTGGACACATTCTCAACAATGGCTAAATATGCAATAGATGTCTTTTGTAATGAAAGGGAAAACGTTTGCTGGCTCTGTTCCACAGAAAACACAAAGGCTGGTGGGTATACTGAAAACAGCCCTGAAGAGAGCCGCTTGAGTACACTAAAGAGTTTTAGAATTTGGACGGGGGTATGTGTCTGACGGTTTTAAGAGTTAAATATAAAGACGTTGCGGACAGTGCTCGAGCTTTCAGGCGCACCAGATTACTCGGATGGGCGCCCGAGCTCCTAGGCATGTGTAAATAAACTCCGCCACAGTCAGGCTACGGTGCAGCGTTTTCACGTTTCTTTAAAAGGACAGGAGGCAGCGCTGCACGGGCGGGCGGGAGAGGCATCGCTGCTGCGGTCGCAGGACGGGGGGCGCGGTGCCGGGGCGGGGTGCGCCCCTCCATCCGCCTCGGCGGTGCCCAGGGGCAGGAATCCCACCGACTGAGCCCGGATCTGCCGCCCCCCGAGTGCCCAAACCTCACCCGCCAGCGCGCGAGCCCCTGGCGGTGCCGGAGATGCCCCGGGGTGCCCAAGCACCTCTACCCCCCACCCACCACGGCCGACGTGCCCCACTTACATCCTGTCCGAAACTAGCAGGCGGCTGTCCACCATCATCTCGGGCAGGAAATCCAGCTTGTAGGAAGAAGTCATGTCCCGTCCGTCCCGGTGCGTGCGGCTGTCTCGGGCTCTGGGGCTCTGTGTCCGGGTGCGTGCGCTCCTCTCGCTCCTCCCGGCCGGAGACGGGCAGGCACAGGTGCTGGAGGCCTCCCCGAGGCGGCGGCGGCGGCAGGCAGGCAGTGGTCACATCTCTCTCCCCCTCTCCTCTCTCCGCCAATCCCCTCTGAAGCTGCTGCTGCCGCCGAGCCCAGCGTCTGCACCGCGCCAGGTGCCGGGGCGGAGCTGGCAGCCTTAACCCCTCCGCCCCTGGAGGGGCCGAGCCTGAGCGCCTCCTCCTCGCTCCCCCGCCCGGGCAGCCCCGGACCCCTGCGCACGAGGGGAGGGCGCGCAGCGCCGAGAGCTGCCCACCTTCGGGCGCTTTACGAGCCGAACTCAGGGATAACCGAAAACAGGCACGTCCCGCAAAGTGTCCAGTGCATCCTTATAGGCATAAACACTGATACCGCGTTTTAATCTAGATGTCCGCTTTGGGGCAGTGCCCGGTCAATGGGGGTAGCCTGTTCCTAAACAGTCCCAATTTGGCAGCTAAGATATGGGCGCATGGAGTGCGTCCACGATCACGGACTTCGCATGGCCAAAACTAGAGCCCAGGTGTCATGGTTAAGCTACCAACAATTTAATACTCAAACCATGCCTCTCACATGAAAGAAAAAAAGGCGAAATCTAGAATCAAAGGTCAGGGCTCTATTAATGCAGAATGACTAAAATGCTCATACAATGTGTCACTCTAATAGTCCAATAATGCACCCTCTAAACAGCAATAATTACAACAGTTACATAGTGCACTCTACAATTTGTACGATCTCAGTGTGCTGTTGTAATTTATTACCTGAGTCAATAACAAGCATTTTATCGACCTCATACGGATGAAGGGCTAAGTAGACACCTCAGACGAGTGAAGCGATAAGTAGACACCTCAGACGAGTGAAGTGCTAAGTAGATACCTGAACACAAAATGAAAAAAATATGGATTGGGATGCAGCCCGAGTGTGGCTGATATTAATTCAAGCATTCCATTCAACACCTTGTGGTTTTTTAATTTTACAACCTAAGTGTGCCGGGTGTGCCCAGATGCGGGACCTGGGCTCACTGTGCCACTGGAACTAAGCTATACCTGGCGGAGGAGACCTAAATAGGGCAAAACCAGTCCTAGGTTGCTTGTTTTCTGGTTCAGGGAGGACCTGGCCAGGCACTTTGGGCTGGATAGTTCCCATAAGAAACAGGGTCAATGCTGATTTGCATATGTCTGGGTCCAAGCTGAGGTGGTATGATGGGTATGATGGGTACAAACCATCTGACTGGTATGCGACCCTGAATGATTGCCAGTGGCTGAGATTAAATCAAGCATTCCATCCACCACCTTGTTGTTTACACTTTCTGGAAGTCATCAGTGCTCAAATGAAAGATGTCACTCTGACAACAAATTACAAAGAATGGAAACAACATAGTTTCTTTCATGGTTTGATGCTATGCAGCAGTTGCAACATATTCAATGGAATGTAGTCTCATATCATGTTTAGTCTGCCTTCAACTGGCGCGAGAGGCTGCTTGGTCCTAAATGTCTATGCCACCACAGAAGAACCACTGTTGCTCACAGATTGGTGACATGTGGGTCATGTGACATTGCCTTCTTGTAAATTTAGATAAATTGGCATGACTGTCCACATCCATCCCGAAACAACAGCACACGCAATAATTCTTATGCGTGCTGCTTTTTTCAGCTGTATTCTGAACATGCTAGTACAATAGCTTAGTAACCTAAACATTTCCTATTGAAATCTGTGTGCTACAGGTTCCTGATGGGTTCAAGCCAACATGTCATCCTTTTTGAATATGGTAAAATAAGCGTCATTGAGTCCGCAACACAAATTGCCTTTACTTACGATGCAGACGCCCTGCAGTAGAAAGGGATAAAGCATGCCATGATTATTTACACGTATGTTTTAAAAGCACCTTGGAGCATGAACGAGGTCTTTAAGTCCCCTCAGGGTGTGCCTTTCGCATGGGGTACGAATCACCATAAGCTGCTGCTAGCTGTATTTTATTTTTATTTTTATGTAATGTTATTGCTGTAATGTTAAACAGTTGCTAAAAGAATGACGTCAGACATAGTAGTGAAAACAATCAAGCTACAAGGGCTGGGAGAAAGGGGAACCAACCATGGTAAATAGATAAGGCATTGTGTAACAGTGATGGGCAAACTGAGCTTGAAATCACTGAGGGTGCAGACATATCAAATGGATAATAAACGGTACATAGAAGACAATAAATTTGTCCTGAGATAGATTCTGGCGAGAGTAATGGTAGAAGCAAGTCTGAATACTTTAGTCAAACGGAGAAGTGAGACAACCGTGCACGTACCTTTTCAACTCAGGAAAGGGACCCCACTTCCTTTAAGGGGAAAGTAGAGTAAGTTGTATAGGACCCTTTGTGGAGGTCTTTAATGTAGGCAGTGTCATAATGAAAATTAAGCACCCCCCGATAAGTACCTGTAGGGGCCCCCTCTCCCTGGACACAGTCAGGGGCCTGCTGCCCATGCACATTGTATGTGCTGAGGGGCACCCCTGCACCACAGAAGCTGTGGGAGCCTTTGCTACACCACTGAACGTAGGGTGTCAGTACATACAGCACTGCATTCTTAAACTCAGGGACTATTTCAAACCTTCCTGTTCCCACCCAGACTTCAGTTATCCATTTTCAGTTTGTTTCTCCCCTGTCAAGTTGGCCAGACTCACCCTAAATCCAAGCAGCTACTTAGTTTTGTATATTGGGAGCTGTGATGGCCAGAAATTGAGAGGAATGCCTCTACATGCCCACAAGCGGGAAGAGCCTGGATTGCATTACTTGTATCCGGGTTTTATTAGGCTCCGCTCGACTGTGCAACGGTTTCCTGTCGGGTTGGTGCAGTGCGCCATGCACGCGTCCTACCAGTTCGAATCTCTGTGTCATATTTGCTGCCGTTGTCAATCACTTGGGGCAAGTTGGTTCCCTTTGATATCAGGGCCACTATGAAGGGGGTCAGGTTCCACTGCATACCCATAGCACCCTACTTGCGCTTGTGCACTCTTTGCCTCCTACAGTAATATCCCAGTAGAAGGGAATTAAGCTTGTGACACCCCAGAGTTGTGGCTCCACATTATATATGTACCTCAGGACAACCACCTACGCGTGTCCAACTACCACATGGATGAAGGGCCACGATTTAGTCACATAATTCCTAACGCCATGCCCATCTCCTCTCAGATGCTTGCACAGAGGGCAAGTTTTGCCCCATGAGACAGAATTCCACCCAGCTAACTGTAAGATGAAAACTCAAGGTCTTCGATGAGAGCTTGAGGGAGTAAAAGGGTCGGTTCCACATTATACACAACCACGAAGCCGTCCCACAAGAAGTCAGTGGCCATTTCTAAGGAGTCCCTATGTGGAAGGGTGGTACTGTAATTAAGGCTGTCATGGCAGCTCTAAAGGTGGTACCCTTCATAGATTTTATGTCCACCATCTTTGGGCCTCAGGCACCCGCATGCCATCGAAGAGCAATACATTTTCATGCTATCTCAGCCCACCTCCGAAACAGCTTTACTATGCCTGCTGAAGTTTAAGAGCGGCTTCTCTCCAGCGAGGAGTCCAGAAGAAGTGTGAAAACAAACAAGCAGCACCATTCAGATGGAAGAGTCAAGCCATATTTCTCGGACGGTCACAGGAATATCCTTGCCAGGCAAAGGAGTCTGTCTGATGACGGTGGACCGCCAAACCCTGGCCAATCTGCTGCCATTATGACATGGTCAGGACTAAACAGAAAACAATCGATTTCTACACACAAAATTATGCATTTTGCATTGTAAATAATATATCTGTAATAGAACAAGTACCGGGAACAACTGCAAGATCATGTAAGGAGCATTCCAAGACACAGATATTGTACAGACTATTAAGAAGAGGCGGCTGGCCTATTGCAAAATCTAAAGAGATCCCTGCAGATGCCTCTGCTCAGAAATTTTGATCAACAAGGCTGAACCAAATGCCTGAGACATGAATGAGCGGCAGTCACATGCTTGAACTCCTGACTTGTGGCCAGTGCTTAACTTGTTAAAAAAAAAAAAAAATGTGCCAGGGCCCTCGTCAGGAGGCCACTGCTGCTTGCACCACAGTTGTCATGCCAGCGCTGCCAAAGACAGTACCAACACAAATTCTAACCATCACACTCACAAGTTTGTGACAACTTAGACTATTCAAGGCACCCAAAGCTATATGAGTGGCTTGAGTCACAGGTACTAGTCATTTTTAATGTATATTGAATTAGTGAACAACTGCTGTTGTGCTCATCTCCAAATTATACAGTGCAGCAGACTCTGATAAGTGCCGGTGTTGACACGTGCCGAGCAGCAAAAAACGCCGGCTCAATTTAAGCACTGTGTGTGACTGACTTTTTGCTGCCCTTTCAGTCTGGGATAGCACAGTCCACACTTGCCATTTGAACATTCTGCACTTTGTCTTTGAATGTCATATTCCAAGAGGGATATCACAACCTTCCATTTCTACCCATAATGTCAGGACAATGGTTTCTCCACAGAAATCTTTCTTTCTTCTGTCTTTCTCTATGTCTCTCTCGCTTCTCTCTCTCTCTCTCTCCATCGCTCCCTCTCAAGAGAATCAGTTTTCAGAAAACTGCCCCGTTCACTGACTGACGCACACATGCATCACCCTAGTTAAGGCTACATTTAGAAGGTCCTTTGGATCTACAATGCTTTTCATTATGTATTGTAACGATGGCCAGCATCCGCTGTACCAAGTGTGATATGAATGAATCGCAGCAAAGCAAGCAAACCTCACTGGGAAGCAATTAATATGTGCCAGACACCCACAAACGGAAGACGAGCTTGGCTGTGAAAAATAATAAAAAAACACTTTAAATGTCAGAATATCAAAATGAGTCCTTTGACGCTGCATCGGCTTTCATTGGGTGCTCAGATCATAATGCAATTCTCCAATGTGGAAATCGCTCAGATTCTTAGAAAAACCTCTGGCTGAAGAGGGGAGAAAAAAACACACACACTCTAAAATGCATTAAAGCAGAACATTCTTAGAGTGAAATAGCAAAGCAGAAGCAGCTATTAGTGCACTTTCATTCTGCGGATTTTCGTGCAGAATCCAACTTTGTTGCTATAGGCCAGGGTTCTGCAAAGTCAGTCCTGGAGAGCCGGGTCCATGCCAGGTTTTTAGCATATCCACATTTAGAAAAAAGATGTTTCAGAAATCTACATTTTTCTAAATGTGGATATGCTAAAAATCTGGCATGGACCGGCTCTCCAGGACCGACTTTGCAGAACCCTGCATAGGCTGTGCGAAGAAGGTATGTAACATTTAAGGAGTTCTCGGGACCTGTGTATGGTTTGAGGAAGCACCCATGTATCCTAAGTTTACGCATGACTCACTATCACATTGTTGGCTCCAAGACCTTCATCTAATAGCCTCATGTATTTTGGTGCAGTAGTCTTGGGTTGAGCCAGTTAGATTAAGTATCAGATGACAAGGATTCTTAAAAGGAAAGCCAGGGGCTGTAACTGTAGTTCCCCAGGGCACAGAGATTTGTGGGGACATTGGTGTTGGCCATACCAGAGTGAAAGAATGAGACCATGAGCTGGACATCTGTGGAAAAAAAACGTGGTTCAGGCCATGCAGAAAGTGGTCCCTAATCAGTGCTTTGATAGAATCCCACCTCGTTAGGAGTATAGATTCTCGCACATTAGTTCAGGCAGCCAATGCAGCCATCACAAAGATATAGATTTCACTCATCGGTGTTCAAAAGGGAAAAGCAACAAAGCGCATACCTAAGGCTCTGTTTTCACCTTACCTTCTCACAAGGCACAGGGACTAACAAATGCCTCATTAAAAGCCTTGTGCTTTTGAAATATTTATTTTCCTTTTAATTACATGTGAATTAGCCACAAGGAGCTGCAGGGAAGCCCTCTTGCAGACTTAAGCCCTCTCAGCAGTTTGCTAAATTCTAGCCTCAAATCCCTCTGGGGGAGAGTGGATTCAAAGCAGCTTTTAATCAGACTGCATGGAGGCTGAAGTAATGCGTAAGTAGGTCATAGAGAAAGCACTGCCAGCGCGTGGGCTACTGTTTTATTTAACAGTGGTAGCAGAACATGCCTTTTAAAACACATGCAGGGGTGCCATTGACGGTCCTGATGCAAAATGTTAGAGGGCGGACAGGGATAAGTCTGAAAAAGGCGTTCAATGCAAAGGTTTTCATGTAAGTGGCAGGTTACAGTTTTTGCATGCTGGCATGGAGGAATCAGTCTTTCATCCTTCCAGAGGGGGTGAAACGGATGCCTTTAAGCTGGGTGTGGAAGGCAACCCGGGTGACAGGCAGTACTACAAGCTGGTACTAATTGTTGACTGCGCATTACTGAAGTGATAACACATATATCAGATCATAAACGCCTGGCATGTACAGCGGTATGAAGTCACAAGACCTATATGGAAACACATTGTTATTGCTATTTGGTAGAGATGAACGCTAGCATTTTGTATACAAGCCATGCATTATGCATTGGATTCAGTCACTTAGCATAGAAACCGTAAATTAAAATAAGAGAAGTACAGCTTCCCATACCCACAGAAATAGCAGCATGGGCTCCTTCCCTTCTCTGTTTATTGCATCTCCTTTATTTTTAAATGATTCTGTCTGTTTGCTCAGTTTTTTACGGACCTTGTTAAGAAACGCTTAACACTGTTTAGGACTGACATTGGTGGAAACTGCTTGAGTTATTTCCAGCCTACAAAGGATGCAAAACGCTTAACACAACATTTCTGTGGACTGTGACTTATATTCCTTCATTGGACGTTGACCCAGAACAACAGAGAGAAAGGCAGAAATGTGGCAAAGAGGAGGAAGATAAAGACAGAAAGCAGCAACAAAGGGGGAAAGTAGGGATGGAAAGGACCTGCTAGAGTGAGGTAAAGGGGCACTTCATGTGTGGCGGTGGATGGAAAAAGGATGAAGTGAACAACAGACATCCTTGGTATTTGGCAATCCTGTGCTGCTACAGGGAGCCCAAGGACAACTTTAGACTGGCCCTTATTCTTCTACATATTAAGCACTGCTCCAGACCAAAAAGCATCAGACACACTGCATGCTGGAGGCAAGGCAACACACAGAGCCACACAGTGGGTGGTTGAGTTCACACACAGCAACACTACAGATAGTGTTCTGACTTTTCAGGAGGTTCTCTGATGCTGGTCCTTGAAGATGCTCCATGTTGTCGGTATAGAGAGAAGACACTGACTTGTTTTTTGCTATATGGTTTCGAAAACCTAGTGTTTTTCATGCAGTTGTGGTCCCGGTTTGCTCCTGTTAAATCAGTTGGATTAAAATCTGATATGAGATTGGTACCAGAAAACGTCAGCAACTGAAAACATTGTGTTCTGGAAACTTGGTGTGAGGTGACACCCTATCCTTGTTTCATAGAGATTTTGCAACCTCGTAGTTTTAAAGATCAATTCATAAGAGGCTTTGGGAGTGCCCCTGAGTGAACTTTCAATACATTGAGCGAGAAGTGAAGTATATTAAATCATGCCTCTAAAGTGACGACGTTGTTAATCAAAACTCAATAGGATTTGAAAGCAGCATAGAAGAGGGACATGGTACTTCACCCCCATGGATTTTTGGGATAACTAATAGCGTGTGTTTACATTTTGAGTTAGCAGGCCTAATAACAACGGTCACTGCCACTCTGAAACCACAATTGTGGATCCTCCAGTGGCATTTCACAGTATGCCGTGGTGCTGTTTTCTGTCCGCCTAACTATGGCAATAGTATCTTCAGTTTAAAGCAGGTTCATGTCATGTTAGGACGCTGTCTATCTCTTCAACAAGCTGTCATAGTCACGCTCTGACAGTAAATATCAAAGTCATTTAGCCATTTCCCAAAATGGCAGAAATATGCACTGCCAACTTTCATAATTTGCAGTTAGCACACATTGCCAATTAACACGTTTCCAGTCCGGTGCAAAGCTATTTTCCATACTGCCAGATAGCACTGACAATTACCATTGTGCCAAACCTGCACATGTTGCCAGTCTCCAAAATGCACAACTATCACACATTACCAGATTCCATCATCTCAGCAACACATCGTGTCAGTTTGTCAAATTCCCATTTGCATATTGTCCGTTTACATTCTGCCACATTGCAAATTTGCACTATGGCCGGAAATTCATAGTGCCAGATTCACAAATGCCAATTAGGACACATTGTCAGTTTTCATTACTAGCGCAAAAGCACATTTCTCTCCTTAACAAAGTAGCATGGCCAGCTAGTGTCATTATCCCAAATTAACAGACATTTCTCATCTAGTTATTTCTGAATAATGCATATTGCCAGATTCCATTCTGTTTAATATTATACATCGCAGGTTTACATTATGCTTAGTGATACTCATTGCCAGTTTCCTGTATTATCTCCAGTAATTCATATTGCCAGCGTCCATCGCATTGGTGATATGTGATTAATGGTCTGTTGTTTCCCACACAGCACACATTGTCAGTTTATAATATGCAGAATAAAGTAATATATATTAGTATGCCCAGTAATACACAATCCTTATTCCATGGTGCGTAGGTAAAATGCACTGCCAATTTCCCTTATGCCCCCTAAGACACAATGCTAGTTTACCCTCAGTTCACCCTCTCCTCCCGAGGCAACACTTATATTCTGGCAGCTGGAGGTAATGGACAGTAAGTCATCTTTTCTTCCATCTTGGGAAGCGATGGTGGTCAGTGTAGCTTTAGCGTACTGACTGCTACTGCTACTAGGGAAGAGCGGAGGCCTGTTCAGCAGCCACATCTTGTTACCAACTTTGACTATGCGACTAGTCTGGAATAACTCCAGGCCCCCATCACACTCACTGCCTACCTGCTATCAGAATATGGCCCAGCTGCACAATCTTGCATGGATAGGGGCAATTCAAGTAGCTCCGGGGAACACAATTGCTCATTTTATTGGAATTCGATGATTCAGGCATTTATATGCTGAAGTGAGAAAAGTCTAGAAAGTCCATTAAGCCTGGACCACAGCATGAGGGTAGACAGGTTAACGCTTTGACCTGCATGGGGGAGCAGACTGAGGTTTCTATCACTATGTCCCCTCTCCACGAAGGTGGACTCGGATGTTTTATGGCAGTTAGTTGAATCTTTTTCTGGAGGAGACGGCAGAGTTATCAGAAGGGTGTCCTATTGAAGTCTTCAGATGCAATATTAATTCAAAGCTTCGGTACGGCTCCAAAAAGGACACTGCCCTCTAACTGAGCATTGCCTGAGAGGGGTGAACCTGTACAAGCTGGAGCTTTGGAAGAACATCAGACTAGCGGGCACTTTCCTTTTTTTTCCAGAGCAATAATAATAAAACAGTGGAGACCGAGTTATTCATTCTCAACCCACAGGTGCTCCATCTACTGCCTGTGCTCATACAATAGACCATCTCTAGTCAGAAATCCTTCTAGTGCATGGCTTCGAGTGATGCCATCCTTGGCACACTTACCGAGAAGATTCATAGCTGTCAAGTGACCGACCACATAAATCATTTGGTTATTATATGGCAATGAAAACTAGCATGGAAACAACTTCAGGCACCTCCAGTCCAAATCTGCCAGTCAACTCGAATCAGTGGAGAGGTTCCTGGTTTCAGAACCCAAAAATGGCTGTATTGTAGGTATCTCCCACCAAAAATTGCCACTGTTTCAATATAAGTCAAATAGAAAAATACACCCCCTCCCGAGTTTTATTTCAAAATCTCCCACTTCCTAGTTCAAAAATGTTGGCACGTATGCCAGTCAGTCCTAAACTTAAGGCCCAGCAGAATAAGCCGAGGAGTGGGTGAAGGGGTCACACAGGCCTAGGACTGCAGCACGCAGATACACCACAGTAGAACATTTACAACTGCAATCATTCCACGTGATCCTCACACTACACAGCCTGCTCTGCAGAACTGTTGGCAGAAATGCCTGCTATGTAAACATTTACTAAAAAAAACACGAGTTTGATGGAAAATATGCACACCTCCACATTCTGCTTATTGTCTATAACTGGGCTGAAAGAAGAGGTATACACCTTCTACCACACACAGCAGTGGATAGTTTGATTCATAGTTATATTTAGACTGATGAGAAAAAAATCTGAGTATTTCGCTGGACGCATCTCTTCCATTCTTCAAACATCACTCTTCCATCACATCACGTCAACATTTCTAGTAAGTTGCCACTCGCCATTCATCAAATAATTTCTCAGAAGCATGGGGTAAAACATTGTAATTGCATGGTTATCACCTTTTACTAGTAGATGGCCACACAATTAAAGTAACAGAATCTCAGTGAACGGGAAAAACACTACAAATGACGCAACCATGGAGCACTGGTTTCTGCACTGCATCTGTTACACATGTCCAGAATAGCATATGCTGCATCTTAGAAATACAAAGGTACATTGTGGGGGTCCACAAAATGTGCATATATAAGGGAATCTGTTTTTCATGTATTTTTTGCCATGTGTTAATTGTTGGGATTTTGTTGTTATTTGGGATGGCAAGTTTAGTTGTCTGTTTTGAGCGGTGCTTCAGAGGTTTTCCAACATTTTCTTGCCTCTTCCACCTCAGGCTGTAAGGGCACATACTCAGCTCTGTAAGCGCCCCAATGTTTAGCCACCTACTTAGTTTCTAAAGTGCCACGGCATATCATGTCCTCTTCTGGCCAGACATGGAAGACTGATAGGTACATAAGACCCTAAGTTAGCTCTACATTTTTAGTGCAATTGAAGAACAGACCTAAGGGAAAAGAGGAAGTTGGTGCCCTTAAAGGGCAATAGGATAGGGCTGAATGTCACGACTCTGATGACGATCAAATCCTACACTATTGGGAAGGCAGGTATAGATTCACTATTCCTAACTCCACATCTATGTACATTGATGATACATATGTATATTTCCAGCAGGAAAAAAATACATAATTATCAGAAAGGACTAACAATGCCTATTCTGAATATGGACAAATCTAAGAGGGCAGTATGTCTAAATATTGGGGAGAAATATATCGACCTGCCAAAATGTCATGGTCAACATAACAACTAACACATTATTGTTAAGGTCAGCATATATAGGTAAGAATGATTGACTATTCTTAACTTCACATTTACCCATGTGGACTTACACTGACAATATTGTGTTAGTTCATGAGTTGCCCATGATATTTTGGAAGATCAGACATACAGCCAACCCTCTTAGGGTTGTGAGTATTCAAAAAATGCGTTTCAGGGCCTTTTCAACCATTTTTTCCTGTTAGAAACATAACCCTGCACAGATCTGTAGTAAGTTTATTTAAATGGCATGAAGGGAACACATAAATGCTGATGCATTCTCGGGGTTTCTGGTAAAGGATTCTGTCACTGGGTAAGCATGTTTTCGTTGAGGAGAAAAAGGGGGAAATGTGCTGTTTATTAAACATGTTTGCCAGGCGCAGACCACCAGAAGGTCTGCTGTGCGAGTAATCCACTGGTGGATGGATAGTGGACTACAAGCCCATCTGTAGATCTGCGATTTGTTTACATTTGGATGTAGTGTGCAAAGGGTTTCTGTGAATCCAAGAGAACATACAAATCTAATAAGCAGATCATAAGTGTCAGTCGATGAAGCATAGCTCGCATTTCTTTTTAATTCAACATTATAGGAGCTTATGTGTTCAGTGAAATGCAACTAAGGGTTAGTCATTTATTAAAGAAAACCCCCTCCTTGTTCTGACTCTGAGCCCAATTTATGCTCCTTTTATAAGAAGATCCCTAAATACCAATAGCTAGTAAATCGAGAGACATTGAAAACTGGAGAGACCTATATGTAATTTGAAGATCATGGTTCAGATCCTAACAAGCTCAACCAAGACTGAATTCATCATATTCTGTGTCAATAGGATGACTTATTTCCACGCACTGAGATGTTGAAGCCAAATGAATGCTAGGAGAGATGCTGAATACTTAGAAATCAAAATGCAGTGCCACATGGGCAGGGGGCGTGCACCAAGGCATAGCGCATTCCCAGGGCAGGTGCGGGCCGGATTGGACCGGTTCCAGGTGGCGGGCCAACGGTGGGCGCCATGTAAATTAAAAAAATTATGCTCACCCCGCGGGGTGAGCCGACTGGTTGATGGGGGCATGGTGGGGGCTCCTGGGGAAACCGGCAGAGGCAGCCAGACTGGGATCAAAAGGGGACTGCCCTGCAGATCATTCCAATGGTGTGCCCTTTCTCACGCTCTATTGCTCAGTCTATGTCTGGCTTGAGGGAGAAACAGCATAGGACTCGGTTATCTGCTGAAGTAAGATATGACTTAAGGATTTGGTTGGCTTTCCTCCAGGATTTCAACGGGGCATGGGTGTGGCCAGCCCCTCAGCGGTCCAATCAGGAACTCAGTTTATTTATTGACTCAGCGGGTAACACTGGTTTTGGAGCCGTTTCGGGTACCAGGTGGTGTGCACAGGTTTGGCCTCAGGCTTGGCAGACATCCGGGTTGGTTAAGAACATCACCTTCATTTAGTTATTTCCTATAGTGGTGGCATTACACATATGGGTAGACCAACTTCGCAATCAATCTGTGGTTTTTTGGTCTGACAACATGGCGGTGGTCCAGAGTATTAATTTTCAAAATGCTAAGTTCAGAAGGGTGTTAAGACTGTTGAAAGAGCTGCTGTTGATCTGTTTCAAGAATAACATTCTTTTTCAGGCAAAACATGTACCAGGTATTTTTAATAACGCAGCTGATGCATTGTCTCGTTTCAAGTTACGGGATTTTCGGCAGTTCCATCCAGGGGCCGAGTTGGAGCCCACGTATTTCCCGGGACACCTGTGGAATCTTGGAACTCACCCTTGGTGGATCTAGTGGCAGCCAGCCTCGCACCAAAAACAAGAAGGGCATGTGAGAATGCATTTCATAGTTACATAAATCACACATCTATCAACCTCCTAGTGCAGCCTGGCTCCTTGAGTAGTTGGTTGGGTTTTCTTGAGCTTTTGCAAAGTCAGGGTAAATCTGCTGTGAGTGCCAGGCGCCACTTTTCAGCCTGAGCCTTTTTTACCAAACTGGGAGGTGGGGGAGGGGGGTGAACATTCTTGATCTTTCTTTATCAGACAGGCACTCAAGGGATGGGAAAGGTTGGAAGAGTCGCTTCCGGACCAGTGGCGTCCCATTGACATGGACAAGCTGGAAAAGATCTTGGGGGCTCTGGCTGGGATCTGTGACTCTGATTTCGGGGCCACTCTGTTCTCAGCAGCATTCGCGCTTGCCTTTTACAGGGCTTTTCGAGTCTCAGAACTTGTGGCCAGGTCTAAGCAGGACATTCACGGCGGAATTTTGGCGACTCTGGAAAGGGGGGGATTTTGTAATTACTATACCACTGTCCAAGACAGACCAGTGTGGGAGGGGCTAACAGTTAGTACTGGGGAGGGCTGGTGATTTCAGTGGTTGTCCAGTGCATGCAGTTCAAAGGTACTTGCAGATTCGTCCCCAGGTTTCTTCCACCTCTTTATTGGTTCATGCATCTGGTGTCCCCCTCACTAGGTATCAGTTTTCCCAAGTATTGCAAAAAGCCTTGCTGGTGGTTGGCATGCATGGCAAATTTAGCTCCCATTCATTTGGGTTAAGAGCAGCAACATCAGCAGTAGGGGCAGGGCTCAATACCAAGACGGTCAAAGGAATTGGGAGGTGGAAGTCAGATTGCTATAAGTGCTATGTACACCTTCATATGATCTAAGAACAATTTTCTGGCACACGCCAATGATCACATGTACAACAGATATTCCTTTTTGTTACCAGGACCACTCAATTTACCATTGGGCACATCGCTCCAGCCAGTGTTTGGGATATGGGACATTCTTTTGTGATTCGGGTGCGGCTGTTCTTCAACCTGTACCGCAGTCGGGCGCAGGACGCAGGTCTCCGGTTTCTTTGGATAGCAAGAGGGGGTCTGCACCTTAGTTTTCGCCAGCTCGTCGAGGAGGTTCTGCAACGCCAGCTACCGCCGCCAGTACTCATCATCCTTCACATGGGAGGCAATGATCTGCCAACAATCGGGAGGAGAACAGTTTTTGAGGACTTGATAGTGGAGATCTATTGGTTAGCAAAACGGTGTCCTGGGGCTATCATAGCGTGGTCCCATATCATTCCTAGGTGGATTTGGAGGTCAGGGCGCTCAATGAAGGCCCTTAATGAATCAGCCAGGCAGCTGAACAGCTGCATGAAATGGCTACTGAACATATCAATGCTAAGGACTGTTGTGCACGGGTGCCTTCAAGGAGAGGCAATGTTTCACAAAGATGGAATACACCTGTCGGATGGTGGACATATTGTGTTTGTTGAGAACCTGGTAGCATTTTCAATACAGTGTCTCTCTCAGCACCAAGCATCTTAGTTTTTGGGGGGAGGCCTGGTTGGTCGGGAAACTAACCAGGCCTGTGGGAGGGAAGGAGTCATGTTTGAGCACAAAGCATGTGGATAACCTTGGCATCAAGAATACTAGTGCAGGCAAACTCAAGACGGTATCAGAAGCCTTTTGGCTCAAACCGGGGTGGCGGTGCTGTGGGTGTAGGAAAGTGGCTCGAGACGACCGATACGGCTAATGTACATAGCTCCCTCCACATTACTCCATTACATGCCCTGGAATTTGAATTTGGGGGGATGGAGACTGCGCCAGGGGACCAAGGTATGGCCCGGTTGTCCAGGACCATCCCCATCGGGTGCCAGGGGGGATCCCTTGTTTAGGGTTGGCTCTAGCATGGTTGGATTAGGGGACAGTTTTCATGCTGGCCCGTGCCCCCTCTATCTTGAGGGGGAAGGTGAGTCTTGCCTTGTGAATTGTAATTTGTTTGGGTGGTACACAGCCCCCAGTCTACAGTCAATGCCACAGGTGCCTGGTGGGTGGACAACCATAACTCCTTATAAAGGACCAAAACTATGACTTGAGATGCATATTGTAAATAAAAATACAGAAAATGTGATGATGTTTTTTATGTCGTGTTTATGTGGTTGTGAATAAATACGGCCTGAGAATTGTTATATTCTCTATCGCAGGAAGGTTTCAGTCTGCTTTGTTTACTGTAATGTTGGGGGGTGGGGCGACCAAAAATAAGTACGGTCCTTCAGGTGAGAGGATCACAGATGGGAACCAGTGTGAACTATTGGCTATTTGGTTGAAGGTCTCAGTACGGTCCCCCACATGTAGTCCAGTGCGGGACTGTAGAGCAAAAGTGTTTGGCCAACAGGAAGTGTGAGATGGGAGCTGTTTCCCAGGACTTAAAACACTTGGCCATCTTGAGTGCTTTCATGTTGCATCTACAGATTGGCACAACAAGCAGAAAAGGTTGACCTGTGCTGGGGAGATGACATGGTGTCATGCTGCCTCAAGTGACAAAAATCCGTGCTACACTCTAGCTGCACATGTGCTACTTGAGGCACACATCAGAGCATCAAAGAATCATACAGCGCCTTGTTCAACAGGTTGAGCAGATGGTGATGATCTGTTTACCACATGAGGTCAATTTGATTACCACATAATGAGGTATTTACAATATTGTGTGATCAATTTCTCCCTATTTTGAGTTTTCAGCTTCAAAATGAGGGATAACATGCAAAATCAGTGTTTAACATACCAAATGTTTCTTATTTTTTTAGGTCCCTCTACCCACCAAATTTCAGCAAAGTCTTGACAGAATTATCAGGAAAAAATGCAAGGGTGTGATAATTATCAAACTACATATAATTCAGGGATTTTGCCATTATATTGTAATTAAGGCCCAAGTCTCAATTTTTGCATTATACAAACAACCAAATTTAGGGCCTCATTACGAGTTAGCCAGATGGGGAGACCCATCCGCCAAACATCCGATGGTGAGGTTGCTGCCATACTGGCTACCTCCCCGCCAAGCCCATTACAACCAAGGTTTCCACCCGTCAGCACAGCGGGAAAATGGTGACAGCGTTGTTGCCGGCTCGTAATAGAGCCGGAGGCAATGCCGCCGCCCACAGGGGGCACCAACACCCTCTTAATATGCACTGTCTGCACAGGAGACAGTGAGCACTGCGAAGGTGCTGGGAGGGGGGACCCCTGCACCTGTTCTCTGTCTGCCTTTTCATGGCAGTGATACAGACATGAAAAGGCTGGTGGAGAACCAGGTCATAATCAGCAGGGCGGCGCACCATGCAGCGCCACCCTGGCTGATTGTGACCTGCACCTGCCATCAACCCGTCGGGATCACTGATCTCGGTGGAGACGGCAGTACCCTGGTGGTCTGACCGTCAGGGTTGTAATGTGGCAGTCCTGACCGCCACCGCGAGTCTGGCTGTCAACAGTCCGCCAGACTCCCAACCAGGCCCTTAGTGTTCATTATTTTTAATTAATTAGTAAAGGCTCACTTATCAGCTAGGTTAAGATTACTAAACGACTCCAAGTCAACCAGGGATGCAGTGCTCCTGTTTGGATTTTCATTTAACATCTCATAACGCACTCAGTGTGTTGTAGCCCAGACTCATATTAGCTTATCCAGTTCAACTGACATTCCTAAACACAATGGACTGCAGTATTGTGGTCTTAATGACAAGAAGTCATTGGTAGTCTTAAACTAGGTTTGACTGTAAACAACATAGAACCACCACAGAAAGCTGGGTGTTTTTCAGTACCGAGTCCACAATCCACGTATAACAGAGAACTTGTGTTCAGAATTCTCAGGAATCCTTTGGAAAGCAGTCTTTTTTTTAACCAGACTGAGTTGCTATAGTGACTACGCTTCCACGTAGCCATCACCATCAATGGGAGAGTAATTTAATGTGATTATAGTAGGGTCTGGATGTCGCTCATTGATTGAGCAATACAAACACTAAGCTCGCAGCAATGGTTAGACACCGTTCATGGCTCGCGGCCTTCACTGTGCACCAACACACTCCATCATACAGCTAAGAGTTTCACTGAGAGGTAGGTTGTAGAACAATAAGCCATCCAAAACCTATTAAGATGTGAGCCTCACAGTAATCTAATAGACATCACAATCACCTGCTGGTGTATATTTATCATAAATGGAGGGCAATGGGTTAGATCGAGCATATTTAGGGAGTGAAAATGTGAACTAAATGCCCTCAGACTTTTTATTCTTTCCACTTCTGTAATTTCACACTCCAAGAAAAACAATAATAAGGAACGATTTTAATCAAGCACTGAACATTGAGATGCAGGCTGAATTAGGGTAAAATGGTAGATTACTTCTAGAAAGGTCAGTGCCTCCCACAAACCAGTAGGACTGGGGTAGAATCGATGTGTCACAGGGATGACTGTCATGCTGTTTAACGTGCCCCAGTCATGGTGGTCTGTCTTTTGATAGTTTTGGGCCATCATATGTTACTAGGCCAGTAAATCTATCTGAATATTGCTACTGAAGAGCTGGTGACTGGGAAGGAAACCTCAGGCCGCTGGAAAGGAAAGTGTTTGGAATTTTCAAATAGTGTTATTATTATTAAATTTGTTATATTGATGTTTTAAAATGCTTCTTTATTGTCTTAGTAATAATAATGTTGTTGTTTATGTTGGTGTTAGGTAAAAGACAAAAGAAATTTGCAACATCTAGGAGTTTGTATTACAGCTTTTGTTTTAGGGAGGGTGGGAAAACAGGGCAGTACACTTGTTGCCCTTACATTCAGAACATGCATCATGCTGTGGTACTTATGAGGGTGAGAATGGTGTACTAATCCTTAATTTAAGTCCTGCTTAAGACAGCGCATGCACTGTCTCTTGTAAAGCATATTGTTTTCTAGTGGGCTTAGAGGCCACCCTATTGCTTTCTGTTGGTTGGCTTGATTGTCACTCTTATTTGCTAGCTTCTTAATGGTCAACTGCCATAAGCTTCCTTCCTCTTTGTGTGTCTGTCCCGCCCCTGGATCATGAACTCATTATTTGCATTCTTCCACTACTCATTTTTAGGTGCTTCTTTTGTCTTTGTGTTAAAGCACTCTACCAGAGTGCATCTTTTTTATCTATCTCCCTTGTGTACTTCTTCGCCTGTAAATTCCTGCTGCCAACAGACACTCCATTGTCCACGTTGCCCCAGCCAACATACCTCCACTGTCTGTATTGCCCCCATACCTATCCTCTACTCACTTGCCATAACAAGAAACAAGTGCTGTGATGCTACCAGCCACTGTTGCGTCATAGCCCTTTTCCCCACACCCTCAGCTGTCCAAATTGCTTCCCCCCAACATCCTCTGTCCCTCCTTGTTGTCTCTTGCCCAGCCGTCCCTCCTGCCAGCAATATTTTAAAAAGGTGCTATGACATGGCCAGCCCTGGCTATAACATAGCACCTTTTTTTTTTATTTATCTTTTAGCCATGCTGCACAGCAACCATGCTGCTGTACAACAAGGCTAAAGCCCTTCCTCCAGCCAGCAAAAAATCAAAAAAACAAAACAGCCATGGCTCAGCAAGCGCACAGGCCATGCCATGGCGCTTTTATTTATTTAATGTTTAACTTTCAACCATTCTGCACTGCAGCTGTGCTGCTATACAACATGGCTTAAACACTGACAAGGCCAATACCTGGTGTAATCTAGACCTACTGGATTTGCCAATGCTTGTTATAGAAAGTGAGGACGTCTCCTTGAGAATGGGTGGGCTTTCAGTGTACACCAATTGGAATTATAAGACGACGGAGCCCAATAACTCTGTGCTGAGTTATTTTCCATGCAGATAAAGATAGTTATTCCCATGTCATTCAGCATCTCATTTACTTCCACTCTAATTGGGTTCTTGGGAGCTCTGCCTCCGAACCTAAAAGAGGGTACAACCATGGTAGGACCACCCTAAGGCTTCCTCAGAAGAGGGAATGGAGGCCTCCTTTGCTACCCTTTCTATGATCTCACCAGTGGGAGCAGGGAGCAATTATGACATTTCAAAGAGTGAAAAGCAGAGAAGAGATTATTTTAAATTAAATGTGTGTTGGTGGTGGCTATCTGAGGGTTTTTTGGAGGGCTGAGGTGGTGCTAAATTAAGGTCTGTTTTGGGGGGTAATGGAGGGTCGATGGGCTATATGAAAGTACCTTGACAGGTGCGTAAGTTTAATAAAAGCTAAAAAGGTAAGTATTGGGGTATTCTTGAAGGTGAATTAATGATAAATTAGGGTCTGTTTTGGTTATGCCTGGCTCTGCTAAGGATTATTTGAGCCTCTTTTGGGGATTACGTGAGTGCTCTTGGCGTGATGCAAGTGGCGAACGACCCGTAGTTATCGTACTTAAGAAGCCAACAAAAGCGTGACCTACAAGGGAGAATGCTTTTTACAGCAGCTTAAATTATTCAGTGCAGCAGTGAAGGAAATTCTGATTTCCTTTTCCTGCGCTATAAAATTTGTACGTAGAAACTATTACACGCAGCCAATGTTTTCAACTTTAAACATCCGAAAAGGAAAGGCGCTACGCAGAAATTACAGCCTCCTCCACAGAGGAAATCCCCAGCCTGGCCTTAACACGGTGGAACATTCTGGGCCTACGTTGGTTGGCGGGAATGCCATCCATGTTGCATAAGCTCCAACGATTCCTCACCATCCCAGGCAGCCAATCCGTTCACAGGTCAAGTAGAGAGAGGCTGCAGTGCCAGCAGGCCCGGCTGCCATGATAATGCAATCAGCCCAGGCATGGGGAGATGCTTTCCCAGCAGCTGCCACTGCCGGTTAGCTTCCGCTGTGCGGACGAGCGAGAGAACGTGCTGACGACGTGCGAGCGCGCGCCACTCGGTGCGTTTTCACCTGATAATCCCTGATGACAGTGCATGCGTGGAGCTCAAAGGGAGCGGAGAGGATGAGATCGCTGGCAAGCATGTAGGCCATTACAGCTCGATCGGGTAGTACTTAAGGTGGGCTACACTTGAGGCAATGGTACGGCTCAGTTCTAAGAGCCCGTGCACGAGCCGAGCCACGAAAATAGTTGGCATCTAATTCATGCAAAAATAATGATGTGAAAATATGATCGTCTTTTCGAATAAAAAAAAAAGCATTGCTTTAACATGCAAAGCATTTGCCTCAATAGGTCAGATTATTTTTGTACAGCTCACATCCAGAATTTACCTGCTGGATGGTGCTCACAAATGTGTTAAGGTAGAAAACGTAGACTCTGTAAAATAAAATATTTGCCTTGGGTGACTCGTTTTGCTCATGTAGGGAATCCAGGTTTGGTCCCAGGATTTATGGTTTCATTTTATGGAATTCACTCACTCGATGGCTACTTCTTTCTCTCCTTCTAACAACAAAGGTGTATATTCTGTTTTTAATTCTTGGCACTTGATGGTAAAGAGTGGTTGCAGGCAGAAACCGAATTAAAGCGTAGCTCTTTTGGGGCTCGAGGGTCCAAGAGTACCTCGAGCTCAGCCAAAGGCAGGCCCTTGGCTCGAGGCTGTCTCAAACCTTGAATGGCTCGCACAATGTGTAATTTTATGACAAGACCGGAGGCTCTATTATGCGTTCTTTTCTTACTTTATTTTAAACAGCAGCAGTCAAGAACTACAGCTCCCAGGAGGATTAGCGTAAAACTAACCAATGGGAGTAAAACAGAAACAAAGAACTAAGCCAATCAGCATACTCCATTAACCATAGAGTGTACCCTTGACTGCAAGCAGCCCTCTTTTCTTGCTGCTCGCAGTCAAGATAAGTACACTCTTCAGCTCTTGCGTTTATTTATTTAGCTAATTTGGTTAATTGTTTTCCGTTTTTACATGTCTATTGTTATTTACAGGTATCAGTTCGCCGTGTAATCTTAAAACGTTTCATTGCTGGTTTTTTCCGACCCCCCTTCCCCCCCCGCGTTACCGTTGTTCGCTAGCTGTGCAGCGCGTGCCGTTGCGCGTTCCATTCGGGAAGCTTCTCCGTCCTGTCAGCGCTTTTACCAGTGCGCGTCTGTCAGGCGAACTGCTCCGCTTTTCTCGAAAGCCACTGCGAAGCCTTCCGTTTCGGTAGCGCGTCTCCACGCGTTTCCGGAGCGGCTTTCTCGTCTTTCTACTGCCGAAGCAGCGTCTCTTCGTGGCCGGCACACGTTTCCTCCCTCTCTCCTTCTCGGCCCCGCCCAAGGGAGGGCCTTTTCAGTTTTATAAGAGCGTGTTGCTCTCTATTAACTCTTTAGTTACCTCGCTGCTCCTGAGACGTTTTATTACTCCTTTGGGCAGCTGTCAACTTTAAGGCAAGATGAATACAGATACTTCATCTGTTAATACGGATTCTGAGGATAATGAGGAGTTTTTTAAACAGGATCTGAACAAGTTTATTAAATCCTCAGTTAAAAATGCATTAAAAGCATCTATGGTTACGATGTCTAAGAACATCGAGAGTTCTGTAATTTCCATGATGTCCAAACCCATGGCCCATTCTGCGGGGGAAGGCAGAAAACGCAAAATAAGCTCGTCCTTTAAAACAGCGAAAGGCGCACATGCAGAGAGTGAGCTTGCCTCACACCAGAACGAGGACTTGGTTCCTCCCAGGCCTCCTTCTAAGGAGGGGAATTCTTCCAAAAAGTCGGGCTCTCATGCCAAATGTAAAGTTAAGTCAAAACATACTTTAGCGCCGAAAAAGATTGCTGTTACGAGGGTTTTGGACACGGACGAAGAGGGCTTGGACGATTTATCTTCGTCAGATAATCCGGATGACTCGCTTGCTCATTCTTCTCCCCCTTCCAAACGTTCGAAACTTTCCTCTGGTGTGCCATCTACCAGTGTGGTTGATGCCGAAGGGGTTCCCATGTTCGATCCGTCACTCATTCATCACCCCAATTCCACGGAGTGGTTTCCTTTGGATCACGTGGCTGAATACATTTCTTCCCGCTTGCGTCTTCCATTGGATAAACAGACTCGCTCCAAACTCAGGTCTGAATGCCCTCGACCGTCCTTGGACTCTAACATTACTCTGACTCCGGCTATTGATGAGTCCCTCATCACATTTTTTACAAAATATGGAAAGGATCCCCGTAAAGGGGTTGACAAAGCCTGGACCACGTGCCAAGACAAACTCCTCGACGTGGTCGGTCCGCTATCTAGAATTCTAGACTTAGCCGAGTCGGCTCGATTGGAGGATTCTCCTATCGATCCTTTGGACCTCTCTCTTTGGACCCAAAGAGCATTTTGTCTTTTGGGTAACGCTAACTCGGCCATTATCCATGAGAGACGCAAGGGTCTCCTTCTCCGCATGGATCCTAAACTAGCTAATCTCGCTTCCAGGGATCCTGGTATCCAAGCCGATGGTAAACTGTTTGGAGATTCTTTCATAAAGGATCTTAGCCGTTTCGTCTCTACTTTTTCGTCTATCGATAAGGCTCAACAATCCTTGAAGAAGGTTTTCAACCAACGGGTTTTTTCCCGGGCCGGTAGAGGTAGGGGTCGCTTTACCGGCCGCCAATACAGGAACCAAGGCTCCAGAGGATTCTCCAACCCTCCCTCCTATTACAACCAAGAGTTCAAACCCCATTTCTACCCCCAGCGATCAAGGGGCTTCCGCAACCGCGGTCAGCGCATCTACAGAACGGCCAATTCCTCAGGTAAGCCAACGTTCTGGCCCTCCCGTGGGAGGTCGACTTCGATTCTTCCTACAAAAATGGAGGTCAATTTCTTCAGACCCATGGGTTCTTTCCACTGTCCAGGGCTATCGCATCGAATTTCTCTTTCCACCTTCCCAGTCAAGTCCCCCTCCTGTTCCAAGGTTCTCCCTCGAGATGTCATCTCTAATCTCTTTGGAAATCCAAGCTCTGCTAGAAAAAGATGCCATCCAAAGCTGTATTCCAGACTCCTCCGGTTTCATCAGTTCTATCTTTCTCGTCCACAAAAAGAACAAAAAGCTAAGACCTGTAATCAATCTAAAATCCTTCAACCAGTTCGTCGTCTATCGACACTTCAAAATGGAGACTATTATCCATCTCAGGGATATTTTACTCCAAGGCGACTGGTTTGTCAGACTGGATCTCCAAGATGCATACCTCACTATCCCGATCCATCCTTCTCACAGAAAATATTTACAATTTCTTTGGAATTCAAAAACGTATCAGTTTTCCTCTCTTCCTTTTGGCCTTTCTTCAGCTCCGTGGTGTTTCACGAAGCTCTTAAAGCCGGTCGTATCCTTCCTTCGTTCTCTGGGTTTCAGACTCATTATCTATCTCGACGATATCCTTATCATGCATCAAAACAAATCTTCTCTCCTGTCCCAGCTTCAGACAACTTCCACCCTCCTAACAGAGCTGGGCTTCCTCTTAAATCTCGAGAAATCTGTTATGGTTCCTTCCCAACAAGTAGAATTCTTAGGCTTCCGAATCGATTCAGTTTCGGCTTCCCTGTCTCTTCCACGGGACAAGGTTTCTGCAATCAAAAGGGAATTGACTTCAATTCTCCGGAAGGACTCTATTTCTCTCAGAACTCTTGCAAGAGTCGTCGGCCTTCTTTCTTCGTCTATCCAGGCGATATTCCCAGGACCCCTTCACTATCGCGCTCTTCAACGTCTCAAGATCCTTCACCTTCGTCGAGGTTTGGCTTTCTCCGACCTCGTCTATCTAGATCAAGAATCTCTACTCGAAATCCAATGGTGGATATCCCATTTAGAGGCCTGGAACGGCAGGTCCATCTTCCCCTCTGTGCCCGATCTTGTATTAGAATCCGATGCAAGCCTCACCGGTTGGGGCGCCCGTTGTGGCTCAATCTCGACTGGCGGTACATGGTCCGCAGAGGAGTCCAGATTGCACATAAATTGTTTAGAGCTTCTTGCAGGCTCCTTTGCGATCCGGAGTTTTACGAAGGACAGAGCAAGCTGCTCCATTCTGCTCCGCATGGACAACATTTCCGCAGTGCGTTATATAAACCATCTAGGTGGCACCAGGTCCAGACCCCTTGCTCTTCTGGCCAAGAGCCTCTGGGAGTTTTGTCTGTCCCACAAATTTTCCCTTCTCGCCGAGTATCTCCCAGGCTCTCTGAACTCCAACGCGGATTGGCATTCCCGACATATCTCGGATTCCAGCGATTGGAGATTACACCGTTCCGTCTTTCACCAAATCGAAAGAAAATGGGGGCCCTTTCAGGTGGATCTCTTTGCGTCCAGACTCAACTCTCAACTTCCTCGTTTCTTCAGTTGGCGTCCAGATCCGTTGGCCTTGGCTACAGACGCTTTCCTTCAGGATTGGTCCAATTCCCTCAATTATGCTTTTCCTCCTTTTATCCTGATCAACAGGGTTTTAAACCAGATCAGGCGTCAAATGACGTCCCTTGTTCTGATAGCCCCCTTTTGGCAAGCTCAGGTATGGTTTCCTCCCCTACTGGAGCTCGCGGCAGATTTCCCGATCTTACTCCCTTCATTTCCGTCTCTCCTTCTAGATCCACTCGGTCGGCCCCACAATCTCATTCTCGACAGATCATTAGTCCTGTCGGCTTGGCTCATCTCAGGGCTGCCCAGCGGTCCTTCCCGATTTCGTCGGAAGCTTCAGAGTTCATCAACAATGCCTGGGCGCCTGGCACAAGGCGAGCCTACAGATCAGCTTGGTCTCTTTGGGCAAGCTGGTGTGTGGGAAAATGTGCCGATCCCTTTTCAGCGGATCTAAATCTGGTTATTAATTTCTTAGCGGCTCAGGCAGGTCTGGGTAAATCATATCGGACTATCAACCTTTATAGATCCGCTATTTCTATGAACCATTCTAATATTGATGGCAATCCTGTTGGGATTCATCCCTTAATTTGTCGCCTTTTAAAGGGGGTCAAACTCTCTAGGCCCCCTCCTGCCAAATACTCCCACGTCTGGGATGTTTCATTGGTTCTGAATCTCTTTCTTTCTTGGTCTGACAATTCCAGTCTTTCCCTGAAAATCCTGTCTGCCAAACTCACTATGCTCCTTTGCCTAATTTCCATCAAGAGGGTTTCTGACGTTAGGGCCCTAGATGTTTCCGCCCGTCAGTTTTTACCCTCAGGTGTATTGTTTCACATCACTAAACGCACCAAAACTAATCTACATTCGGTGTTCTATCCCTTTTTTCCTGATAAACCAAAATTATGTGTGGGTCTTTGTTTGAAAGAATACGAGAGAAGAACTGTCGACCTGAGAACGTCTTCCTCTACCCAACTTCTAATCTCCTTTCGCAAACCTCATAACCCGGTTTCTTCTGCAACCCTAGCCCGGTGGGTCAGATTGATCATGTCCCTAGCGGGTATTGATACTTCGGTGTACGGGGCCCACTCTTCCAGGGGAGCCATGGCCTCTAAAGCGTTCGCTTTAGGATCTAGTTTGGAGGACATTCTCAGGTCGGCAGATTGGACTAATGACAATGTTTTTAAGACTTTTTATTGTAAACCTGTTAGAACTGCTTCTTCTGTGGTTATTGATATGCTTTAAACTCGCATAATAGAGCCTCCGGTCTTGTCATAAAATGTAGATTTTCCTAGTAATTTATGACGGAAAGTCTTAATTTTATTAAAGACACGGAGGCGAATATTATCCCACCTCAAGTACTTCTGTTAATGTGTACTTTTTTCTCCCTCCCAGCGACTCCTGCACTTCCTCCAGCTTCCGGATAACGTCGTTGACTTCTCCCTTTCTCCCTTCAAGAAGAATTCTTCAGATGCATCGGAACAACCTTCACAGGACCTTCGGCCTCCTTCATCCGTCTCTCGTCTCATTACAGCAGTCCAAGAGTTTTGTTCAGTCTCCTTGGCGTTGGCGATTGTGGGACTCATTTACCCGTTATTTTATGATTCTATCTGACTTACTCGCTCAAGAAAAGAGGGCTGCTTGCAGTCAAGGGTACACTCTATGGTTAATGGAGTATGCTGATTGGCTTAGTTCTTTGTTTCTGTTTTACTCCCATTGGTTAGTTTTACGCTAATCCTCCTGGGAGCTGTAGTTCTTGACTGCTGCTGTTTAAAATAAAGTAAGAAAAGAACGCATAATATTCGCCTCCGTGTCTTTAATAAAATTAAGACTTTCCGTCATAAATTACTAGGAAAATCTACATTATACCGCTGTGCCGCAATACCGTATGGAACCGAACAGTGCATGTGAGTGGCGGTCTCTTTACCCAATCACGATGCAAACTGTGGTGTTGTGTAAAACTGTAAAGCACAAAAGTGGTGCTAAAGCAATGGAGCGCTGTACAAGAGGAGGCTTGTGATACAAAAGGGGTGCAAGTGATAATGATTTACGAAAAGCGAATGGTTTTCCTCGAGTGTGGTGGAAACAGGGGGAAGGTGGGCTCTTTCAAAACAATAACGTTTTGTCATATTTACTGAGGTACATATGCATATTTGTATTTTTATAAGAGCAAGGGTGTTTTGTCTTAGCCCCTTTCTTTGAGTACACCTCATGCAAAGATCTAAGGGTAATCAGCAAGTCACAAGTTCGAATATCATTGGGGTGATTCAGCAATTTCTCTCTAAGGTATAGAAAATGAGTATCATTGTGTGGGTAACAGTACTATAATATAACAGAATCAGAAGTAGCAAATGTTATATATAATAACTTATAGATCGTTATTGCTTTATGTAAAATACATAACGAAAATAAAGCGTATCCTATGCACAGTCTCGATCTACGTACGTATTATTTACAAAACATTCATCACTATAGGCTTTCATCTTGAAGCTCTGCAGCACTTCCACACCATTATGCTCCATCTACAAACCCGCGAAGGAAAAGATTGAGCCAGCCCATCTGAATCGGAACCTGAGCAAAGCACGATGCACACATTTCTCACCAACATTTGCCTTAACCGGCTGGGCTGTCTTCTCATCCAAAAAAGGAAAAAGAATGCAAGGGCTGACGCAGAAGAACGTGTCACAGGCAGGAGGAGCATCACATCCGAAGCACAGCTCTGCAGCACACTTGACCTACTTCTGATGGTGGGAGATAGTCATTGGTTTAGAACGAAGACACTCTAATTAGGTTGAAGATGGCTGCCAACCTGGACTGTTTGTATTCCACTTTATGGCAGAAGTGACACGTTCATCAAAGTAACAGTGTCATGCACATAAAGAAGTTGTTCCATGTCCAACGGCTAGAAAAACAAAAATATAACGGGCAGAATGCTTCAACTAACCTCAGTCACCTGTAATTACTGAGAACTACATTCCAGCTCATTGTGTGTTTTGCCAACCATGACACACTGAATAGAGATCAGCCATATGCAAATTAGTCTTGGTCCTGCCCCAATCGAATAGTCCAACCCGAGCTGCCTGATGCAGAGGTTTAATAGGCAGCTTTTCCTGCATCCTTGATGCACGGTGACCGAGACACTTTACAAGAAACAATAAGGAAGAGTTTCAACAATGGATGGATCATGTGATTGTCATCCATCTGAACAGCAGGAGCTTGAATGACTTCTATGGCTTAATATGTACTGATAAATCTATCATAAACTGGAAAAATACAGCACGAGTTCCAGGATTCTACTCACCGCTCACCCAGTAAAATCGAGGTCTACATTTACTGAATGTTAGATTATGTTTCTTTGCAATAAAAGGTGCTCATCTTTTATTCCTGTCACATCACAAGCATTAAAAAACTCCATCACCTACAGCACAATACTGCCCGTTGTCATATTGTTCTTGGTTGGGAAATATTTGAATAGGCCTGAACAAGTTTAAAAGGAAACTGCACAGTTGCACCAATGTTGGTTAGATTTGGGAATAAAAGGTGGAGAGGGCCGACCTTTAAAAAACAATGCCTATTTCTTCTCTGAAGTCAGTAGAAGCATAACTAGGGGGCTGGACTAAAACACTGGAATGTGGTGTAAAGATTGGATAGGTGGTTGAAAAATGTCTTGTGGTGACACCTTCAATCTGACATCACCTGCAGCACATTCGGTTAATGCAGGCCTCAAGCTCATTTCACAAAAGTCAGGATTAGAGTGAAGGGACACGCAATGTAATATTCTTGCATCAATATGTATTCTGAGCACAGGACCACTGCTGATGCCAACATATAATAGAGACAGAACGGGCACGATAAACATCAGAGCAGTGGGCGTTCCTGTAGGTGCAGAGCAGAGTCTCATTTAGAGAAACTGATAATGCTGTCATTATTCCAAGCCACCATTACTGTAAATGTGGCTTCCAATGTGTAAACAAGCAAGGGACCTTCCGACACTCATTCCTCAGGGACGAGTAGTTTTTAATCCCAATGCTATTGGTGTCTTACTCGTTTAAACACTTTTTTTCTTTTTGTAAACACTTGGACAATTGATACTCGAAATAAGGCCGAATACTATGCTTGTAGAATCAAATCAGATAATAAGCAACAGCGCTCCTCCATCACACAGTCCAAGTGTGGTCACAGTTTTACACAGGGCTGCAATCACTTGTGAGTGCGCTCCAGATGCTTAATGGTGAAGTAAAGTTGTGCCTATCGAATACTATGAATCAGTATGGAATGCATATTACACCTCGAATAGGCATTGAAATATTTGTAATTTAAAAAACAACGCACTTTTGATTCCTTAATTAAAACAAGTTGTTTTTCTTGACTCTTGCACCTATCACAATTAAATTGTCTTTCTAATTAAGGACATCCATTTTGACGTTTCTATTTCTTGGGGGGAATTGATATTACTAACTGAAGTACTTGCCGACTCCTTGAAAGGACTGTGTCATGCAGTTCCATCGCCTCACATTAAGGACAAGTCATATCAGGCAAGGTGGCCCTCATTCTACCCGTGTCCACCTGTGGACGTTGAGACAGACAAACAGGAAGTGTGCTACAGTGACACGCCTGCACTTCCTGTTTGTGGGTCTTCAGAAAAGCAGAAGGGTTTCTCTCTGCACAGGGAGGAAGTGGATATGTTACAAATGTACCGAGCTGCAGACGTCGATGGTGCGGTGGGGGCAGGAAGTCTCGAGGTTACCATGCAAGAGGAACAGAGTGCTGAAGAAGGGGTGTGAAGAAACGCACACGCAACTACTGTCAGGGCCCGAGTAAGAGCCCTTCTTTCTTTTTAAATGTAGAGGAGAGATACCTTTGAGCACGGCTGCTCTGTGTGTACCAGTCTTACTCAGGACTAAGCAGAAAGTGAGAAACCAAGAGCATGCGCTGCTTTATTTCTATCTCATTCTGCAGGAGAGAGCGTTGGAAAGGGGCAGCCATGCCAGCAAGATGAACGTTTTCCTTATACTGCTCTACACTGTTTTACTTCTTTTCAGGAGCAGCTCGCAGGGCGCGGAAGGTCTGTGCGGTGCACAGGGAGGGGGAAATCGGGAGGTAAATAAGAATTAAATATTTATTTTCAACTACACTTAGCTCCATAGCCACGCCACACCGCTCCATCTGCTTCTTCTCTGCTGGCTGAGATGCAGGCTCCCAGCCTGCCCTGCTGCCAATCCTGACGCAGCTCAGAGCAGCGTCAGGATTGGCTAGGAGCGCCTAGCCAGGGTGCTCCCAGGCAGACTGGGAGCCTGTGCAGTCTCTCTCCAGCCCGGCAACTGTGTTGCTGGGCTGGAGATATCCTACTACGCATGTGTGTTTGGCCTGCCCGAGACAGCCGGCAAGCACTATTGCACAGTGAGGGGGAGGTGCTGTGCACTCCCCCTCACTGCTTGTCACCCCTGTGGCCCGCCCCTTTAAAAGACAAAAATAATAAACAAAGTTTAATTTTGTTTTCTTTTAAAGGTTTTGCAGTTGCCGCTGCTGGGGGGCACGGGGGGTGGCGATGGGGCGTGACACACCTCTACCCTAACGGAGGAGCTGCCCCTGTTTTTAAGTAAAAATGATTGCGGACCGTTATGGCTTACTTCTGCTAGCTGGAGGTTGGGAGCAGCAAAATGTGACTAGCCGAAGGCAGTCAGTATCCTTCTGCCTGCCCTGCATGAATGTCCTGCATCAGATCAGGACAGGAGCCTGGGGCTTGCTCTGCAGAAGGAACTAATCTAAGGGGATACCTGCGATGTTATCACATCAGATACTCATATTACAAAGCAACCTGCCTCTAGGAGCTTTTGTCGCTGCAAATAACGTGACCTGACATGGTGGGATGGTATGTCTGAGTAAACAAGTGCATTTCCACTCGGAGTCTCTGAGCCAAGTGAAATGTCTGGAATCACACCCCTCCACAACCCTCAAGTGTGACAAGAGGAGAAGGGGGCTGTACCTTCTAAATGTTCTCCACATGGACTACTCCTAGAAACCAAGTTCGTTATTGTCATGTTATCCATTTAAATATATCTTATATTCTAATTGGGTACGGTCTAATTTTGTAGGGTGGGATGCATACCAAACATTTCTTCTGGGCCTTGTGTCCTCAGTACAGTCTTACAAACTGGAGGTGGGAATGCCTCAAGTCAAGGCCTGAACCTTATGCCCGGCTTTGGCTCAGCTTGAGGTCCCCGTGGACCTTCAAGCCCAAATCGAGCTGAGCTTTCACACGGCTTCTGTCTGTCACTCATACTCTAATCTCATGTGCCCAGAATTAAAGAAAAAGCATACATTTGTAATGTAAAACAGAAAAGAGAATGAGAAACCCATGTAGTAGCTGAATTTCACAATGTCTAAACAGAAAACCGTAGACCAATCTTGGATTCCACACTTGATCAAATCGTGCGATCCAAGGCAAATCTTTTATTTGACTGTGCTTCTTTTTTTCTTTATTAATGCATATGAGAGCACCGTTAAATACTTAAGGATGTGCTTTGTACAAATATATCTTGTGTGTATGATTTCATAGCTTATAATGTTACTCTACATGCAATAAGAATCTAGGCCAGATAGAGTGCACATGACAACTGTCTTATATCTTAGTTCACTAATGGCATTGTCAACAGGGTGGAGAGAGGCATAAGTGTTTCTAAGTTCCTTTTTAAAAACTATCACTTTTAATAAATGCCTCTGAATGCATTAACATTACCTGATGCACTACGGTGAAACGCTTCCACATGGTATAGAAATACTTTTCTTTTTTGTGAGACTTTATCATATTTTTATATGATGTTTTTTCCATGTTTTACATGCCAAACATATTCACAGCTCTGCACGTGCACGAACTCCTAAAGCCAAGTCAGACTCTTGGCTCGTTGTAACTCAGCTGTCAATCATTTTTGGCCCTCATTAAAATTTTGCATCCCAAAGAATATGTCACAGACTACTTTGACACTAGTCAATGAGTAACCTAAAACTATCAAGAGCGCCAAAACTCCAAACGCTCTAAGGGGGCCAAAGAAAGGGTAGTAGGGTGTTACACAAATGTACATAATGTAACAAAATACGTCAACATAACATAAAAAAGCAGTGAAACAAAATCCAAGTCTGTGCAATGTACATCATTGCTCAGCAGTGGATATGGAAAGCACTACTAAAAAAATTTACAAATTAATAAATGATATGCGTACACCTACCAGTCAAACGAACACTCCAAGCACAATCAAGCAGTACGTTTAAACCTAGTACCAAGAGTTCTTGCATGCCAACCCGATGGTCCTCATTATGTTGAGGCTGAGTCATTCCTACCAGAGTTTGGACCTCTGACCTCAAGGTTAGGAGCATCCCTGCAGAGGGCGCTCAACCACTTAGCCCCACCTGCAGTCATTAAGGACTGCAACATTCAATAAATACCCGGTGATTGAAGGCTGGGCCGCACGGTCCACTGGTGTTGAGTTCTAATAAAGTGTAATGATATTTATTGTTCTAAATAATTGGTACGTCTAGAGCTGAAATAGCAGCAGCTTCTCCGGAGCGAGACCTCGCTGGCATTGGGCCTTTCAGGTTTCATCAGCCAAGGTGTTCTCAGGGCTGCGCAGGACTAACTTCCCATTCACTGCATCTTCAGCTAATTAACTCTCCTGATTACAATAATTAGTATTGATTCACTCCGGGATGACTTCCTGAGCATTCAGGCCCAATCTGCACGCGCTGTAAAGTTCTGGATATGAATATTAATGACGCGCTCTTGCTTTGTTTCGGAGCCCCAGAGGTGCAGTATGCAATCCCATACACTTCAATTCGAGAAGTGAAAACACTTCAGCTTTGGACTCACTGAGCAGGCGCGGGGAGAAGCACATTACGCGTCAGTAGACTTCTATGCAATCATTCGTTCGATTATAGACTCCTTCGTAGAGCACCTAAGTACCCCATGGGGCGCATCAAGGAGCTCTAAAGCGGAGCAGTACAAGCTGAGCCACCAGTAGGTGATTTCAGAGCATGGCTGAGGGATGATCAGTCTGCTTCTAAGCTCACCTAAGTATGTCATTCAGAGGGATTGAGGGCCAGGTACGTGGAGGGATGTAGTCATGATCGAGAAGTGAACGTCTTCTGATTCCTAAGCTGAGAGGCATCTCCTCCCTGGACGTCACATCCTTGAGGCCATACCCGACAAATATGTATAGGGCAATGGGGACAATCAATTTTATGAGAACTATTCCAGTTTTATTTGTATTTCTAGATTACTCAAGTCCCATGCTTGCAATCCCTTCCTGCCTGTTCTCCTTTCCCACTCTCTAGACCTTAGTCAAATTCTAACTGTACCTGCTGCACCTAGCACTTGATAACCATTCTAGCTCATCTCCACGTTAGAAAATGGAAAAAGTGAAGCTGTGTTTACAGTTCTTCCTGGTGCAAGCAGCTCATGCAATGGAATGGATGTGGTCCCGCTTACCATGTTGTGATCAGCGATATGCTGCTTGTGCCACACCCAGCCTTACTTCTCTTGTTGGACTCAGTGTTGGGGTGTGGGAGGGGACTATATGCCAGTGGCGGCCAGTGAAGAAGTCATTGCTAAATCCCTTTGAAACCGGGAAACGGATCCCATCCATCACTTATAGCACTAGAAAAGGAGGAGCTTAGATCTGTGCTCAGTGATGGAGGAAAGAAGAATAGGCGGGTTCTAATAAATCACAGGCTGGAGAGTCCAACTACTCTCAGAAGAGTGAGCAATCCACTCAACCAGGCCTGAACCTGTAATGACAATGACCATCCACGCTACACTTTACATAGGTTGGCATGCATGCAGGACAATGGCTCTAGAATACTCTACACCCATGTGGGACAGCTGGCCCTGAGCACTATATTTCACATGACTTTGGATTCATACAGTGCAGTGGCCGCAGAAACTTCACGTAACCTGGGCTTGGTTTCATGGAGGACAATATTTCCTAAGCACTCCATTCTTCCAGGGCTTGGATCCATGCAGGACGGTGGTCTCTGGACCCTTCACTCACGCTAGGCTAGGATCCATGCAGGACGGTGGTCTCTGGACCCTTCACTCACGCTGGGCTAGGATCCATGCAGGACGGTGGTCTCTGGACCCTTCACTCACGCTAGGCTTGGATCCATTCAGGACAGTGGTCTCTGGACCCTTCACTCACGCTAGACTTGGATCCATGCAGGACTGTGGTCTCTGAACTCTTCACTCAAGCTGGGCTTGGAACCATGCAGGACAGGGGTCCCTGAACCATTCACTCACGCTAGCCTTGGATCCATGCAGGACAGTGGTCTCCGGACCCTTCACTCACGCTAGGCTTGGATCCATGCAGGACAGTGGTCTCTGAACTCTTCACTCAAGCTGGGCTTGGAACCATGCAGGATAGTGATCCGTGATCCATTCACTCATGCTGGGCTTGGATCCATGCATGAGAGTGGTGCCTGGACTATTATTTTATGAGGGGCTTGGATCCATGCAGGACAGAGATCCCTGAACAATCCACTCAAGCTGGGATTGGATATATACAGGACAAGGGACGCTGAACACTCCACATAACCTGGATCTAGACTCATGAGAGACAATGGTCCCTGAAAATACCGCTCAGCTGGGGCGCAGATTCATGTTATCCATTTTGCTTGAACCCGTTTGTAAGTGATGTGTACATCACCCATGCTGTAAGGAAACATACGCAGTGGCGTAGCTATTGTGTCATGGGACCTAGTTCGAGGAAGAAAATGGCCGCCCTCTGTCTGCTAATTGTAAAATACAGCAATAACCATGGCTGAGTGAGCCTTTCAGGGCTCTGGGCCCAGGTGCCACTACACCTACTGCACCAATGGATGCAACGCTCCTGATTGCACGTGGTACAAAAATATGTGCAGCTGCACGTGGGGGAAGGCTAGTGGCACAGTACGGGGTGTTCTGTGCCACCCACTGGGAGGCAAAGGAAGGTCGGAGAGGCGGACCGACGTGGATTTGATGCAAACATTGGGTACGTTAAAGACACCGTCTGGCAAAACTTTGATCGCACTCCGCCATGCCCTGAGATAACATATCGTACTGCACGGATGTGTCTCCACGCCGGGCTCACCACCAACGGCGATGCCGAGGACGGCCATAGCACGGAAAACAGCAGCCGACTGAGGCAACGGTGAAGCGTCAGCGCCACAAGGCAGGCTTCGAGGCACAGATGTGCGTAGGGGCCCCGGAGGAGGCTGGGATGAAGCTGAGGACATCTGAATCTGGTTCTCTTCGAGCCTCGCTGCCCTCCCTTCTTCCCAAGAAATGATAATGAATGAAACCCCATGCCTCGTCCTCCCTCGGCGGCCCCCGGCTCCTTGCGGTCTCAGCCCTCCCGCCAGCAGCGGGGACAGGTGACCCTGTGCCCCCCGCACGACGCCCTGCGGGTCTGGCGCCCTCACAGCGGGCGCCGGGTCTGGACGCGCCTCCTCGCCCGTCTCTGAGGGCGGGGAGGGCCGGAGGCAGCTGCTCCTGGGGCGGCGAGCACTGCGCGCTTCATGGGAGATGCCATGCCCCCTCTTCCCAACTCCCCCCTCCGCCCCACCCCGCAGGGAGGTGGCCGACGACCAGCTCGTGAAGCTCATAACGAGGACGTGATGCCCCCCGGCTTCAGCGACAGAGGGTGGGGTTAAGAGGACATGGACACCACCGGCACACACATCCTGTGATCTTGGGCATCTTAGTGCTTCTCGCTGTGACCAGTGCTTTAACTGGGCAGGAACTGTCCGGTACTGAGTACGTGCCCTTCCTTAATTTGGAAGGGACACTGCCCGCACTTGTCAGCAGTGCCGCAATACATTTAATAGTAGAGTATCGGTACTTCTCAGCCGCAAACAGGTACTCTAGTTAGTGAGTACCTGCACTTCTATATTTTCGTTTAGAGCACTGGCTGTAACGCGATGCCAGATTCGGCCACCGCCAATCTATTGGCAGCTTGCTTACCTAATTAGGCTTACTCGGTGAAACTTTCAGCAGCCCAAGGCCGCAGAGCACACCCCAGGGGTGACAGGCCCGGGAGACTGCGGCAGGTCTGCCTGTATGTATCTTCTGAAAGACTGCCCATGACCCACAAGCAGGGGGCATCGGTAGGTTGGTCTCAGCAGCAGGCAGGCCTCTGCCTTCCTCTCTGTGGAGGGGTCGCAGTTCTATTCTGAGGCTTGTCAGACTGGACTGGACACAAATCATTGGTGGAATCGCCGCAGTCCAGATCCGCGTGTCACTAGCAGCTCACAAGTAGGGCCAACTCAGCCTTTCAGCCTTGCTTACAAGGCTCACAAAACACGCACCTCTTAATTCCGAAGTAACAGCTTCTCATTTAAGATTCAAGATGCAGTATGTCACGTGCACTTCACAACAGATCAACAGAACTATAATTTAAATAGTACGCGCGCGCGCACAGACGAGCGCGCACAGATCGCAGACTGCAGATTTGCAGTCTTTCGACGTCCAAGTGGTCTTCAGTTTAGAGAATCGGTGCAGTCAGCAAGCGGTGGATGGCTGAGATACGCAGGAGAGGGCTGGCAATATTAGTGCAGAGAGCTGCTTATTAATTCGCACCCGCGGAGGTTGAGTCTCAATTCTTTTAATGTCAGTACATGTAAAAAGTAACTAACATGGGTAGTCTTGCACCTAGTGCCACTAAACTTACATGGGTTTGTCGCACTCTATAAGTGCTATGCATGCATTAAAACCCCCAAATACATTGATGCACAAATCAAGGTACCCAATCAGACGGTTGGGTAATGATAACACGGGACATTCATTTTCTTTCCCTAGAGCTCAATCCACTCCTTCAGTGGCAACAGCAGCAGAAGGGCCCCCCTAGACGGGATCCGTGGGAACAGTGGATGTGCAGCACGCCTGACTTCCATGCCATGAGCTGGGGCACAAGGGCACCGCTCACAAGATGTCAGACGTCACGGAGGGGTCGTCTCTGAACGGCGCGCGCTATATAATGAGCCACCAGGGCCGGATAAGGGGTGAGATCTATATGGGTCTGCGATCTCCTAAAACAAGGAGTGGGCAGTGAGCAGAGTTGGGGGGATGGGGGAGGGGAGGAACTAACAGGTCTGAGTTCTAATCCCAGCTTCCCTACACGACCATTTGCTTGATCCTGGGCTAAAAAGTGAATCTGCTTCTACGTTGGTTTCCTTTCCTGCAGGGCTAAACTGGGACAGAACATTGCTTGTGGATACAGTGTATTTAAGTGCTTTGCAGGAACTGTATGTATTTGCACTTGCGGCAGGCGATGTTTGTGGTAATCTTAGGGAAGTCGGTAGTAAAAACGGCCCATCAGACTGTAAACAGGCCCACAAAGAGCCGAAGAAATCAGGACACACGGACCTGTCAGATCAGCTCTTCTAGTATTGCCAGAGTGCAGTCCAGGGCAGCTCCGACCCTGCCTCGTCTGCCAGACAACTGGCTCGGTTATCAGTCCTCAAAATGTGGCTTCAAGCGTTGCACAAACCGCGTTGGACATTCAAGTGTTACTTTTTATAGAGAGGATACAAAAGCGGAGGGGCCTGGCCCAGTGTGAGGTGAGTTACGACCAGACTTCCGGTCTTGTGAAACAACACACAGCTGCTGTTTAAAGGGCCAGGGGAGGCTGCGCTCTCCTCTCAGGCCTCTGCAGCATCACAAGGCCCCACTTCCCTTTCTTCAGTTAGAAAATCTTTCTTCGGCCGGCCCTGTTCCAGCTGCGGAGCATGGGCGCTTCACTAGGGGGAGGGGAGCATTTTGTGCTCCGCGCACAGCAAGGTGTAATGAACCCAGCCCTTAGCGTAATACGACGAATACCTTTCTTATAGAACATTTCAGGCATTATACCCTCTAAAGCAAAGTATACCTTTAAGTGTAGCATACTATACACCATGAGTCACAGAAACAATGTATTATGAAATGTAACATAATATAACATATGTTTTCTCCATAGCAATCATTGAGGGTCTTATTTGCCTGACAGCCTCAGGCCTGGGCTCGGCTTCTTTTTGCAACCCCCTCTCTAATGTTCTCATACAAAATGTTTGAGCTTTACAGCGCTTACAAAACTCAAACATCAAACAAATAAACATGTGCGCTATCTCACAACACATGGAATAACATTCAGCCTAGAGCAGCGTGAGCGAGAAGGCAGGACGCAGCACAAGGATACCCGAGGCGCCCTGAAGGCCTGTGGTGTCAAGCGCCCTTCGGGTGACCCGCCCTGCCTCCGCGGCTGCCGCCCGGTACTCACGCGCACTCTGAGGAACCCACTCCCTTGTGGAAAGCTGGGAGTGGAAACAGACCAAAAGCAAAGCGAAAGCAAGCTCCTGCGAAACTACGCCCAGCTCTGCGCGCAGCACCGCTCTCACATCATGCGCACCTCCTTCAGACTCCAGAGCCTCCTGAGGCGGCAAGAGGATGCTCTTACAGCGGCCAGAAGGAACGACCCCAGAAGCGCCGCGTATCACACACGAGCCAGGCACGACTTCTATTGCAAAGCCAGGCGTTTTCCTATTTTAGTTCTTTTTCCAAGACACAGCTTTATAGAAATGAAGATAGGGCCTCAATGATCTCCAGGGACAATCAATTAGATATGTATATATTTTTTAAATGTGTGTCAGTCAAAAGTACTCCTACCTACACAAATATTAAATTATAAAGAAAAGGCTGGGGCGGGACTCTCATTCTCCAATCTTTAGAGAAACCTGTGCTCATTTACCAATAGTGTTGCACACCAAACATTCTGCAAAATGCGTGGACCACTGTGAACGCAGTAAGCAGATATATAGGCACGTGGCACTCATGCGTGGTATGCTGGCCACGATACATCCACAGGACATTATGTGAACACTGGCTTACACAATAGGTCCCACAAAGGATTAAACGAGCAGAGATATTTCGAAGCGCTCTGAAACATCTGTCGGCGGCCAGTGGCGCTTCACAACACAAAGGAGTGAAGAGATCAATATATAAAATGCCCCATGACCAAGATCAACATAGCAACAAGTGACCTGGCAGTTGGAAGACTGTCGCGGCTCTCACACTGAATTCAGGCAAATCTGGACACAAGACAGGAGATTCCTTGCAGGAAGCCACTGACAACAATGTTGCGACTCAAGAACAAACGTTTAGGACCCTCACATTTCGGGTTCCAAAGAAGACATTTTTGGACCGGTACTTTGTACCCTTCCCCCGCTTAAAAAAATGATACTTGTCAAAAGTCCGATTTTGAAAAAAACAAAAGTATTTTTTAAGAGATCGCGAGGTGACTCCTCACATCTCCATTCGAGGCCATCCCTGTATTTCCCATAAGCCCTGCGTTACAGACATTCAAAATAATACAATTTTCTTTCATTATAAGGACTATGTACAATCTGACATTTTGTCGCCTTCTGATGCAAAGTGAATGGGGACTCTTTCTGCTTTCGGAAAGCAAGTGATGGCTCTGGACAGGGGAAGAACGTGGAAATATAGAACCCCGTTTCATTGAATGTCCCTTTCTGCAGGCTGTGGCTTAGCCAGCTCCTATGACAACAAGGATGCAAGGACATCCCTCAAAAAAGCAGTCAGAGTCCAAATGATGGGGAATAAAACATGTCAGTCGCGCCCTGGAAACAAGGCGTTCGTCAGCCTGACATACGCACTACAGACATGGCGAATCGATACGTTGTTCTCTCTGCTTAATGGCAAGGCGGGTGATACATGTTCAACTTTCTCTGCGCTGACACCGTGCGAGGAAGTGGAGGTGAACCCGGCGGAAACACCGGCACGAGGGGTAGGAACCCGCCCTAACAAACACCGAGCCTGCCCCGCATAACTGGGTCGTGACAGATAAAAGATGGCAAACTGGGGCTCGAGGCGGAAACGTGGGGGTGGCGTGCGGTGGGAGGGTGGGAATGGAGTCTGAACAGACTGGAGTGAAGCTAGCTTGACAGCTCCATTGTGGGTCCGTCCCATTGACAGGCGCTGAGATGAAGTCAACGCTACACCCGCTACCCGCTGCCACATAAACATAAGCTACACATTTCAAAGCACGGGGCCAGACTGGCACAGGTCCCTCTCACCCCCGCTCTCTGCACCCTAAAGAGCTCGGCGTGGCCACCCTCCTCTCTGCACTCCAGGACACCGCGCTGGCCGCTGTGAGTCCACTCCGACCCTCCAGAAGGGACCCTGGACAGTGGCCGCGCTGAAGGTCCGCATTTAGGGAGGTGAATCCAGATCAAAGCGCCGTTGGCAACGGCAGCTCCCACCCCGGCGCGCTGGCGGCTTTAGACTGGATTACAAAAGGATGGAGGGAGGGGGGGGGGGTTGTTCCTAGAGAAGGCTGAGTTCTTAGTGGGCAGGGAACAAAGCACGAGCGAGGGAAAAAAACAAACAAAACAAAAACAAAGAGACTGAAACAAACAGGAAGAAGCAGGGAGAGCGGTGGCCACCCTCCAAACCGGAGCCAGCCCGCGCGGCGCGTTTTCCTTCCAAGGGACCGAGGAGTCTCTGCTCCCCGGCGCCGCTGACCGGAGGTAGCACCTCTGATAAACAAAACATGGGAAAAAAGAGGAGGGTGGGGTCCACCTACCTCAGAAGCAGCTCCTCATTTCTCATAGTAACCGCCGGTTTGGGACAGCGCATGCTTTCTGCACAGATACTCTCAACAAAAGCCAGTTCACAAGTGCGCTCAAACATCAGTGCCAGAGTCGCTGCTCGCTAATGGCCACTCTCTCTCCCCCTCTCGTCAGCGCAGAGTGCGCGAGCGAGCGAGGGGCCCCCGTAGATCCACTAAGCGGGAATAATCCTCTGTGACAAGTTATGTTGTCTGGGCATATTTCACATTAATGCACTGCGCTGCCTATGGGGACCTTGTTTGCAGTCTGTCTAGCCTGGCTGGTGCTGCTCTTTAATGGCCCACCGAAATGGCTAAAAAATTAAGAGGAACTCAATTAGTGCGATTTGAACTTTTGTTCTTTTTTTTCTTCTTTACAACAGAATTTGAGAAGAAGGCGGGTCTCAGTGTTCTTTTTCTTTTGTGGCCACGGCCTGACAAAACGCTAGCATCATGGGGTCACAACGAGCGCTCTTCCTCAGCACTGTGTGTCGTTTTAAAAAGATATATCAGCATTTTCACACCCATTTTTTTTTTTTATCAAACGCTCTTATTGCTGTTATTTTTTAATTCATTGCTTCATTAGAAACTAGTGGTGTCAATGTTCCGCAGAAAATGTTAAGAATCTGGGTAGATAGACAACATAATACCTTGCTGATGACATTTGTGTGCAAAGTTCAAGCCAGTCAGCCTGACATAGACTTTCATCCTTCATCTGTCGAAAAATGAGCACTGTTCTTTGTGACGATTACAACACTTGTTATGTAAAGTGCCACGAAACGACACAGCAAAGTCACGTGCTTCGTGCGTGTGAAATTAGTAATGTTGTAATATATCACAGTAGTAAGAGCTCTGGAAGGTGTCGCACCAGGCAATGTCCTCCATTGACCTGGTGGGTTGCCAGACGGTCTGTCAACCTGTATATCAGCCCTCATGTTTCTAGCCTCAGATTTATTTGAAATAGAAACACACCCACAATCACAAATCTGGTCCTTTTGTCCAGCTGGAACAAATGCCATGAACAAAGACTGCATCTCTTTGAATTCTTGGTTGTCAGGGAGCAGCCCTGATACACAATAAATGCACTGGATGCCTGACCGAGGTCAGATATACTTTTGGACTGAATTAATTCAATAAATGTAATCTAGCACATTCACCTGGATCAGGCAAACTCCCTGTGTATTTGTACTGAAACGCCCTGTAACAGCTACCCAGCAACTTTGGTAATACGGGCCACAAGGCTATGGAGCACAAGCTTTAATACCAGGCACAACGTCTGTATTTTCGTTTATTTATGTATTGCGTATCACTTCAATACGCTACCTTCTGCTATTTCAGAGTGTTGTGCTGGTAAGGATCACCTTGTTATGGTCAAGTCCCAAGCATGCCATCAAATCCGCCTCTCTAAAGGTTTCCTCACACGGTATCCTCAGAGGAGGTCAGAAGTAGACAAGGACACCTTCCTCTTTGTTGCTGTTAATGGCCTAGGGTGATATCCTTGCCCCTCTTGTCGCTCTCGCTGCTTATCAAAGCGAGACCATCTATTCACTAGATTTCTCTGTGCACCTGCTCTTCAACAACAACATGTAGATATTCTTACTTTCCACTTCCAACGCTCTGTTACTTGCACCCCATCACTGCCATACTCCACCGGAATCCGGCTCAGTGAAACCCAAGATTCTCTACTTCTCACCCTTGGGGGCCATGAACACTCCCTCCTCACGTCACATTTTGTTCTCCTTGACAATCAGGGCCCCAAACACTAGCAATGAACCTACACATACACAAACTCGCAAAATAAAGTGACTTTGTCTCATTCACAGTGACAACTGACACTTTTGTTGTGCTTCTCAGCATATGAAAAGCTCACAAACATTTCTTGTTCATATTGGCTAAGGCCTTGATCACTCTGAATAAAAACGAGTTGCCTCTTCAGTTTCTTCCAGTATGCTTTCACTTCTTTCTCCTCAATCTTCTTCCTGCATGTTTTTAAGCTCCCACATCTCCACCGCCTCATACTACAGACATCTGGTGGGAACCTTCCAGTGGATAACGTGTCTTATTCAAATTCCTCACTCCAGGTTGTAAGGCAACCTGCAGTCCTAATCCCTCTGCTTCCATTGCAATATCAGCAACCACTCATAGCCCAAACTCCACATCACAAAACCACCTTACCAACCACAAATCAGTGCGCAGTAACTTGATTTAGTGCCTTCTCTCACCTAGCGCCATATAGCCCAATCTTTGGCTTTCAGGAGAAGTGCTCAAAGTTCACAGTTGACCTACGATGGTGACCAGTCAGTACCATGTGAGCTCTTGTCAGCATGTGATGACCTAGCCTTTTGGCACACTGTCCGCACATGCACAGTGATGTAACTTATGCAGTTCACACGTATGCACCTTGCACTATGTGTTTGAACCAGCTATTTCCACTGCCCTTTCTTATCACCATACTTGTGAAGATGCTAAATACAAATGACTTCAATCACGAGTGACATAGACACCAGGAGACCTGCTGCAATACTTATGAAGCAGCAAATACTATTGTACTTCCCCACCTGGCAGAAAGACCATCTCTCTCAGGAGGCCGATATGGTGTAATAAGGCTGGACAGAGTTAGATTTAAAGTCAAGTAGAGGGAAAAACAAGATTACAAACCCCCAGCCATAAGTCCATCTTGCTGCACATCAGGCTTGTGTCTTAGTTCCTGTGCTACTGAAGGAACTCAATATGCTAATGATAAGATGCATGTTTTCCCTTCTGTCTTAGAATAGGTGACTTCCATCCTCCCCAATACTACATGAAAATGAGCTTGAAGCTTCCCCTTTGCAGTGTTTGGTACGGCAATTTTCTGCTTCATAACATTTTTTTGTACAGGTCATATATGTGTCAATGCTGTCTGGAGAACCTTCTCTCCATATGTCTGCTTTTTCAAATATAATCTGATGTCCATCTGCTGCTATGATTTCTTGCCCCTTGCAAACTCCCATCTTCATCCCTTACAATTAGAACCGATCCGGATGACTGTTTTTTTTGTTTTTTTTACTTTTTGCTTTTATTTGGTACCCTCATATCCTTCTTTTTCCCAGCATCGTAAAGCCCATTACCTCCCGTCCCTCCCTCGCCTTCCTTTCCAACCAATAAGAGGCTCCCTACCTTCCCCTAAACCCCCCCCCTTCCCTTTTGAAAAGTCCCCCCACCCCCACCACCTCCTGTTCTTTTTGTCTAGCCCGCTAGACTTACCTTCTCTTCCTCCTCCACGGCAGGGCCTGGGGGAGCCTCGTGTTGACTCTCGGCAGACGCGGTGCTCCTCGCAGTGGGTCCCCCGGCGGTCGCATCTTCTTGTGGGTCGGCGGCGCTGCCTTAGGAAACGCTGCTTCCAAGTTGGCTGACGGAGTCGGCCGGCTCTCTGGTGGCTGGGGCTGCACTTCCGGTTCTTTGCCTCGCGTGTGCTAGGCTGCTTTGACAGTTGTGTGGATTTTCTTGGATACGGTAGGGCGGGCGTTTCTGCCTGCGTTTTTTTTTATTGTTTTTGGGTTAATTACTACGCTTTTCCCATTTGCTGCTTTTGGATGGGGAGGGGGATTTTCTCCTTTATTTTACTCGATGCTGTTGGCCTCTTGGGTGCATTTCTTGTTTGGATTATGTCGAGGCAGGTTCCTTCCAAACAGCGCAGGATTGTCTCTTCTTCTTCTTCTTCGGGGGAGGATGTTGCGGTTCCCCTTACCACTCCTGGTGGACACCAGGTTGCGCTGGGGGTTCCTGTGCCTCTCTTGCCCAGGGAGGAGGTTCAGGACATGATTGAGGTGGCTGTGACTCGTGCTCTTTAGGCTGGAGCTCCTAGGCCTGAACGTTCTCCTGCCTCCCATCCTTCGGGGGCGGCGGAGGGGTCCTCTTCCTTGAGTGATGACGCCCCTTCTACTTCTTCTGGTGGGAAGTATGTCTCCAGGGAGGAGATGTGGGATGTTCTGACGCATGTTCGGGACAATTTAGGGTTTCCTATTTTTCAGCCTTCGGGACTGATTCCCACTTGTTCCCTCAATATCAAACGCCTTCGCGGTTTGCCATGCCTTTCCAGGGCCCAGTTAAGGATATGGTTTTCCGTGAGTGGAAGGATGTGGACAAATCTCAGGTTCTGCGCTTCGTTCAGAAATTGTACTTACTGGAGGGGGAGGAGGTGTTGCCCCTTTCCGTTAAGCTGGATTCCATTTTAGCTACTTTGATTGGCAAGACGGCGGTCAATCCTGAGGACTGCGTTCCTGCTGATGCCACTGACAGGAAGGTGGATTCGGGTCTGAAGAGGGCGTTTGCTGTGGAAAATTTATCCCTCAGAGCTGGTATTTTTTCTGCTTATTCTGCCCAATCCTTGGTGCAGGATTTTGACAAACTGGCGGTGGCTGTCCAGGAGGGTTCGGAGTGTTCGGAGCTGCTGGCGATTATGGAACAACAGGCCAGGTTGCTGGCTGACATGTCATCAGATGTTGTCCGCACTTCGGCTCTGGCTTCAAGGGCTTTGATTGGGGCTCGTAGGTCCCTCTGGTTAAGGATGTGGAAGGCGGATCCGGGGGAGAAGTCTGCTCTCCTGCGGCTTCCTTTTGAAGGTCGCAATTTGTTTGGGGATCAGTTGCCTTCCATGCTTTCGAAAGCTTTTAAGGAGAGGAAGCACGCCTTGCCTTACAAAGGTGGTTCTTCTTCTGGCAAGGGTTGGCGGAAGCATTCTCGTTCTTCTCCCAAGTTTGATTCCAAGTCTTTTTCTTCCAGGAAGCGTTGTTTTCAGCCACGTTTTTCTCCTAAGAAGTCTGCTCCTTCAGGTCGGTGTGGCCTCAAGAAGGGTTCCTGACAATCACTGTGGGCCTGGCAGCGGGCCAGTTGGGGGTCGGCTGAGACACTTTCTTCATGTTTGGCAGGAGGATGTCAACGATCGCTGGGTGCTGGACATTGTGAACAATGGCTACGCCATAGACTTCGACGTGGTTCCGCCAGATACAGGGGTTCGTCCTACGCCTCTGCCTGCGAATGGTGCCCAGAGAAGGGCATTGTTGGAGGGGGTCCGGGACTTGCTCGTCAAGGGGGCCATCTCCTGTGTTCCTGTGGGGGAGAGGGGTCTGGGCACTTATTCCTTCTTGTTCTTGGTTCCAAAGGTGTCAGGGTTTTTTCGTCCAGTCCTCAATCTCAAGTGGGTGAATTCCTGGATAAAGACTGTGCATTTCCGGAAGCTATCCATTCAGTCAATTTTTCCTCTGGTCGGTCCAGGGTATTTCCTGGGGTCTCTGGATCTGCAGGATGCTTACCTGCATGTTCCAGTGGCCCTGTCTTCTCAAAGGTTCCCCCGCTTTGCTGTAGGCCGGGACCATTTTCAGTTCTGTGTTCTGCCGTTTGGCCTCAAATCCTCTCCCCGGATTTTCACCAAGGTGCTGTCTCCTTTGGTAGCTCTTCTGCATTCCGAGGGTGTGTTTGTTCATCCGTATTTGGATGATATTCTGATTCAAGCTCCCAATCAGGTTCTGTTAAGGAGTCATGTGGCCCAGGTACTGTTGGTCCTGCAAAATCACGGGCTTTTGGTCGACTGGGGGAAGTCAGATTTGGTCCCTTCCCAGGATCTGGTTTTCCTAGGGGCCCGCTTTCTGACTCTTCAGGGCTTGGTGACTGTGTCGGAGAAACAGTTGTTGTGCCTCCAGTCACAGGTGTTGTCGATCTTGTCACTGAATGCTCCCAGAGTCCTTCAGTGGTTGCGTCTGCAGGGTCATTTGGCATCGGTGGTTTTTCTGGTACCTTGGCGCGGTTTCATCTTCTTTGCCTGATGAACTGGTTTCTCGTTCGTTGGTCTCCGGTTTCGGGATCTCTTCGGACAAGGATTCCTGTGTCGGGATTTGTTCGCCGGGAGTTGAGTGGGTGGCTGGTGCCGGCTCATCTTCAATTGGGGGTGTCTTTGTCTCCTCCTTGGCCGGTGGTAGTGACGACCGATGCCAGCCTCTCCATATGGGGAGCTTGCCTGGAGTCGGTTCAGGTCCAGGGATTTTGGTCATTTCTGGAGGCCGGCCGCGCCTCAAATTGGAGGGAGTTGAAGGCGGTTCTTTTTCAGGACTCCCTGAAGGGGTTGGATGTTCTTATCCGGACGGATAACTTGGTGACCAAATCTTACATGAACAGGCAGGGTGGGACAAGGTCGCAGTCTCTGTTTCGGATGGCGAGGGACAATTTTGTTTGGGCTCAGGAGTGGGTTCTGTCTCTGCGGGCCACCTACATTCAGGGGGTGGTCAATGTTCGGGCAGATCTGTTGAGCTGGGTCATTCCTTCGTCCCAGCTTTTCTCCCTCCGATTGTCTCTGTTCCAGCGGCTGGTTCGCCTGTGGGGTCTTCCGGTGTTGGATGTGTTTGCCTCCCCAGAGAATGCGAAGGTGAGGCGCTTTTGCTCCCGGTTTCGTTGTCTTCAGGCTTGGGCGGTGGACGGGATGTCGTGTCCTTGGCCTCAGGAGCTTCTGTACGCATTCCTGCCCTTCCAGTTGCTCAGTGCTTTTCTGGTGAGGGTACGTCTTCTGAAGGCCAGGGTTATCTTGATCGCTCCGCATTGGCCACGGGCGAATTGGTTTCCATTGCTTCGGTTAATGGCCTCCGGTCACATGTGGACTCTCCCTCTCTGTCCCTCACCTCTGGAGTTTCCTTGCCTCCCTTTGGGGTCATTGCGGAGGTTGCACTTGACAGCTTGGAAGTTGAATGGAGGGGATTGACGTGCTTGGGGGTTCCAGTCACTTTGACTTCGACTTTGCTGGCTTCGCGGCGTTGTTCCACGTTGCTGTCTTATGGTCAGCAGTGGAAAGTATTTTCTGCCTGGTCTTTGCGGCATTGGTCGGATCCTCCGGCAGCTTCTCTGTTTGAGGTGATGCAGTTTCTACAGGATGGGGCCCAGTTGGGTTTGTCTGTGGCTTCGCTGCATGTGCAGTGGGCTGCGATTCAGGCTTTTCGGGGTCCCTGGCATAATCTGTCTGAAGAGGGTCGTTTGATGCCTAGATTTTTTCAGGGCCTTCTTAACTTGTTTCCTCGTTCGGTGTGGGCCTTTCCTTCCTGGGATCTTCCTTTGGTGTTGGAGGTCTTGACTGTTCCTCCCTTTGAGCCTCTGGGGTAATGTGACTTGCGTCATTTGACGTTGAAAACTTTTTTTCTGGTGCCCATTACTTAAGCCCGCCGTTTGGGGGAGTTGGGGGCTTTGGCCTGCTCTTTTCCTTTTTGTAAGGTTTTTCCTGATCGGGTTGTGCTTGTGCCTGTTCCCTTGTTTGTTCCCAAAGTGAATTCCGCTTTCCATGCTCGGCAGGAGGTTATCTTGCCTGCTTTCTGTCCCGATCCTTCCTCGGCTGAGGAGGTTCGGTTGCATTCTTTGGATGTACGTAGGGCATTGTTGCAATATCTGCGGGTGGTTGTTCCTTTCCGGAAAGGTGATTCCTTGTTTGTTAATTTTGGTCCGGCTCTGAAGGGGGAGAAACCGCCCACTGCTTCCTTGAGTCGTTGGGTCCGCTCCCTGATTTTGATGGCTTATTCTTTGCAAGGGGTTGTGCCGCCTTCGGGGATCCAGGGCCGTTCTACCCGGGGATATTGCTGCTACGGTGGCTGAGTTACAGGGTGCTTCTGTGGTGGAAATTTGCAGGGCAGCTACTTGGGCCTCTCCTTCTACTTTTGTTTGTCATTACAGACTGGCGGACCTGGGGGGTTTGGAGTCGGTGTTGGGTCACCGTGTCTTGTCCTCTATGATGCAATAGGGGGGTTGTTGTCCGGTGTCCTATTTGGTTGTAATTAAACTTGTTGCAACTCAGTGTCCGTCTCCTGTGTTTCTCTTGCTATATCTCATTGGTTGGAGAGGAAGGCGAGGGAGGGACGGGAGGTAATGCGTCCATTACTTACCGGTAATGGCATTACTCCTAGTCCTGCTCCCTCACCTTCCTTGCCGTTCCCTCCCACCCTCCCGGTACAGAACACCTGAGTTGCTGTTTTAGGCTTGTTTCAGTACAGGAGGTGGTGGGGGTGGGGGGTACTTTTCAAAAGGGAAGGGAGGGGTTTAGGGGAGGCAGGGAGCCTCTTATTGGTTGGAAAGGAAGGCGAGGGAGTAGGACTAGGAGTAATGCCATTACCGGTAAGTAACGGACGCATTATATTCCAATTAAAAAGGCTCCTTCAGCACCCCCTTACTTGAAAATGACACTTCTGAAGTCTAGAACCTGTACTTTAATATTTATTTGCTGACTGCCTGTGCTGCAGTATTGTAAAACAACCAGTTTGTTGTCACCAGATCCCAGTTGTTTGCCGACTGTAATGTCTAACACCTTGATAACTTGTGAGCACCACATGCAGAGTGAGCCCTGAAACGAGCTGCTAGAAGACCTCGTGTAAGGAATAAATGGTACCCCTGCTCGTAGATGCCGAACAGCTGGGATGCTTTTATCAGCATCTGGCAAACTGTACTCCCTGCTAGCTTTAACGCACGTCCTGAATGCAGAAGCAGCAGAAAATGAAGACGCAATAAATGGCAGCGTCTCCTTTAATGAAGTGCTTGAAACTGAATGAATTCTTGTTTGATGTGATGGGCTGTCAGTTAACACTATGACAGTATTTTTATCGGTCTATGAAGGATGAAATAGCAAGTCCGTCAGTGAGTGATTTAGAGCTCTGAATTAAAGGCTACAAACAAGGGTATGTAAAAGCACATTTCCTACCCTGTGATGTAGCCCGTGTGTCATGGACCCAAGTGCAAGGAAGGACATTGTCTCTTGACTGCTGTTTGAACCGTGAAATATAGAAAAAAACAAGGTTCGGTGGGCAACTCAGGTCTCTGGGTCCTGGTGCCACTGATCCTGCTACACCTTGGGAAGCTACACCCTTGTTTCCACCCCTTGAAGGGGATAGTGGAATGGAGTCTGATCCATTTCTTCTTTTCCTGCTCTGCCACACTAACTCAAATGGAAGACCCCGGTCTCCTCACGTGCACAACCATGCGTGAAGTGGAAGACAAGGAGCCAATCCCATCTAATGCCGAAACAGGCGTAGGGGTGAACATCATGTCGCTATTTAGGTCCTTTCATATTCTTAGTATTATTCCACTGGCTGTCGTTTTTGCCAACCAGGTCAGTCTACGTGGCATCCATCTGTCCCACAGCAAGTGATGTGGTGGAGGAAAAGAGAAACGTGTAATGCACCAATTGTGCTCCGGGGCTGTAAGGAGAGGAGGTCAAGGCTAGAGTGGAGCAGAACCCTTTTCAATCAAAGTGATTTGACTTTGAGATAACTCCCATTTTGTCAATTTCTACACATAAGTTGCAGAAGCAGACCTTCAGCACACTGGGTTACCACACTGTTAAGGTTTGTTTTGTGTGTTCGGGTTTTTGCATGTCCACAAGGAGGCGTAGAAGCTCAGGAACACTTCCAGCAAGGAAAAGAACCATCAGCGTCCATCTGGAAGTCAGCAGCACCCTGAAGCCCTGGCCATTCCCAAGAAGAGGCCCCAAGGTGATGGGAGAGCTCTGCATTGGCCAGACTCTGCAGCACATTCTACAGCCGCCCCAGTGCAGTGAAGCTGGTGACAGTGTCCCAGATGTGAAGCCTACCCGCAGCTACATGCGGGCCAGACACTGGCGTCCTCCGGACTGTGGAGGGGTGTACTGCTCTGATTGTCACAGGAATGTGCGCCCAAGGGCCTCTTTGACTGGGTAAGGTGAGTACAACCTGCATGACTAGCTACATCACCACTTGCATGGCAGCCTGCATGATCCCTTGCATGATAGTTTGAAAAACAACTTGCATGACCATTTGTATGACAATCTGCATGACAGCCCGCAAGACAATCTTCATGACTACGTGCATGACGATCTGCATGACAATCTGCATGATCACGTACATAAGAATCTGCATGACAGCCTGCACCTCTCATCTTTAAGCGTGCTACCCATCACTACCTTTTACATCAAACGCGTGTACAGCAACCAGAGCGAGATAAGAGCACACTATGCTGCCCTCACGACATGGACCCTGCCCAGGTAGCTCATGTGAAACGCACTTCCACATCCATGTCACTCACACTTAGTAGTGTGCGACCGATCCTCAGATCTCTTCAGCGCCTCGCCAGGGGATTCAACAGCGCTGAGCAAAATAAATATTAATGGAAAAGCGCACAGGCGCACACCTGTCAGGGCCCGTACACGCCGTCTAGAGCGGTCCAGATCCGTCCAGATACTGGACAAGTGCTCTCCTCACAGCTGCTCCCGTGCACTGCTTCCCGTGCCGCACGGTTGGCACAACTGCTGCCTTCATTAAGGCCCCAGTAATAATCCCCGAGACCCGGCACTTTCATTCAAACATGACATAATAGCTCCTCGAGAGCAGGCCCCGTTTCCCTAGAGGCCCGGTGGTCAGAGGGACCTATTCACATGACACATGGGTTGTCACATGGGGCTGCATTCCGTGTGCCCGCGGCGGGGGCCGGAGAGCGGTGGTTAATGAGCTGCACGGCGGGGGAGGGGCGACGAGCATGCAGAGGGAGAGACAAAGCCGCCGAGCCAGAGGTGTGGACGAGGACCGGCGGAGGAGGGGAAGGCAGTGATGGAGCCCAAAGCGACCACCCCCTTGTACACGGTTTGTGCGGTTCCCGAGGCCGGAGGCAATAGGCAGCGGTAGCCCAGTGTGGTAGCCTGTAGCGCCATAGGGTCGTCACATACTCTCCGCCCCCCCACCCTGATTTTTGGGAAGAGTGAAAAGTGGAACATGGGAATGCAAGAGGCTGATTGTGGTCAAATTGGGAAGGAGAAACGGAAGGATGGATAGAACACAGGACAGATCACGAGCATAGTAAAATCTCAACAAGCGTTGGCCAAACCAATAACTCTCGCTTATTGTACCAATTGGCTGTGATAATGTTTTTTAGCCATACTGTACAGCATCGCACTGCTGCGCAGTATGGTTAAAAACGCGCTGCGACACAGCCCCGAGTCTTTTTGTAGAGCACGTAAATTTGTTTAACATGTGTTTGTGCACATAATGACACGAGCAGCATTTTTTTCGTTTTATTTACTGATTTTAAATGGATTGGTAAATAATAAAAAAGAAGCACGAATGTACTTTTTTTAAAACGTAGTGTGAAAGCACTTAAAAAAAAACCCTAAAAGGATGAGCTGGTTGGAGTGGATGGGTGGTTAAGCAATACGGGTAAGGGGATAAAGACATGGGAGGGAACATGAGGGCAATGGGAAGATCACACAAGGGCAACATAGAAGCGGGATGAAAAGCAGACGAATGAGACAGCTGGAAACACATGTACAGTCCTTAAACAAAAAGCCATCAATGGAAGCATAGAAGCCAGCTAGCTAGAGAGATGGGAAAGAGGTTCTGCTCAATGGGATGGACAAACACAACATTGCCAAGTTGGGATATGAAAATCCATCGAATAAGAAGCAGGCAAATGACAGTGACAGTAAAGCCACCATTGGTAAGCAATGGTATGTCTGCAAGTATCTGTATATTCTTGAGAATCTCATAATATATCTTTCACAACCAGACAGCTTGTGAGGTCGGGCAGGCTAAACCTAAAAAGGCTGGATGGAGGTTTCAGCACATAGAGTGAGTGCTTTGAGTGTACCTGTGACTGTGCATATCCTCAACCATGCCTATATCTGTCCCTCTGTGTTCACCAGTAGGCCTCCATGTTCATGGCCATTGTGTTTGCAGTGTGTGCATGTGTTCTCACACCATTGTCTGACTGAATGACTCTATGCCAGTGTTTTCTATTGTGTGTCTCTGTACACATCTGTGTAATCATGTCTGCATGCTTCTGGATCTCTACTTGTTTTTTTCTGTACACCTGTCTGTGCACCTGTTTGTGTCTGACTGTGCATATATCTATGTAGGTGTGTGTCTGTGTGTGAATGTGTCATGTTTGCAGCACAACGATCTTTAATGTCTCCTTACATCAAGGAGAAGTGCCAGCCGGGTTAGTGCTTCCATAAGATGATTGAAAGCTTCTGGAACTGCCAGCTATTACTCCACGAGGTGATGGTGCTATAGTACACCAACAGGCCTGACAGTTACCTTTTTATTAGCCTTAAGTCTGGCAGGTGGAAAATCCCTGTTCCTGGTTGTAGTAAGAATAGCAGGAATGGTTGTCCAGGGTGAGGCATCTAGTTAAATAGTTCCAAAGGTTTGGGAAAGCTGGGACTGCAAAAGGATGAAATGGAGAAATAAGTGGGTAGTATTTTTGTAAATAGTGCATCTCTAAGCACATAAAGCAACTACCTGTGTCCCGCTACTGCAAATTGAAAATGTACCTAAAAAGTGCATCAACCACTAGCACTATGCTTGTTGTGGGCAGTGGATGTGCATTCAGATACATCAGGCAGCAGTGTAGATGTAGTTTGTCAATGGAGGCTTGAATGCTACTCCCAGTACTAGCCAACACCTTGAGTAATTGTATACAGACAGTTCCATCCCTGTACAGAGATATAATATGAGATTGCACGTTTTCCAGCTGTCTCCCTAATATGCTTCTCTTCCCATCACTGTGCGCTGTGTTGCTCTCTCTTGCTCATGTGCTTCTCCTGCCTCTCTTTGTGATGCCCTCTCCCTTGTGTGCTTCCCCCCTCATTGTTTCGTGGTGGGCTTCACACTCCATCGCAAAGTTGCTCTCTCTCATCTTCCTATTTTCTTTTCTCTACTCATATGCCACACTGCTTTCTCACCCTTTTGCTTTTCTCTACCCTTCAACATCTGCATTGTTTCCCCAAACCCATGGCCCATGTTGATTCAGTCACCCGTGCTTACATGTTGCTTCTGCCCCTTGTGTTGCTTCCTCCACTTGCTTTAAAAATCCCTTTAGTTATTTTTCAATTATTTGTACTTACCAATCCAACATGGATCAGTAAATAAAAAGAAAAAAAGCGCTGCCATACTTCGTATGCGTGCATGTGTAGAAAATGACATGGGCAGTCATCATCATCCTTTATTTGGATTTTTTAGAATCATAAAAGATGCAACCACAACAGGTAAAAACATTCATATGATTGCTATAAAATACAGAAATAAAAACATGTAAAACTGATTAAAACATTAGAGATAGAAAACATATAGACTCTCAAATTCACATAACACGGACATCTTTGAGGTATTGGCTTTAACACTCAGGTCCTCATTACAACCCTGGCGGTCGGTGTTAAAGAGGCGGTAATACTGCCAACAGGCCGGCAGTAAAAAAAAAATGGGATCACGACCACGTCAGAAACCGCCAACACAAACAGCCACTTTAACACACCGACCGCCACGGCGGTAGCAACAAATACTGCGGAGGTCACCGCCAACAGACAGGCGGAAGACAATGTACCGCTCACCCCATTACAACCCGACAATCTGCCAGCTTTTCCAGGGAGGTACCAACACCATCAAAAGCACGGAGGAAACAGTGTTTGGATGGGAAACCACTCACCTCTCGACACTCAACAAAGAACCGGGATGCAATGGAGCCCGAGTTACATGTCCTGCCCATGCTGGTCTACCTCCTCATACACCAGGAATATCAAAGGCGGCGGCGATGACCGCGGTGAGTACTGCACCTAGCACACACAGGAGGAGGGGAGGAAAAAGAGAATGACAGACACACGCAACACCTCCACCCTCACCCACAACACTATACAAACAAACACATACACCCCGTAACCCCCTGGAAGAACGCAAGGACAAAAGGAATAGAGTCAAATCAGTGATATAGTAGAAATAGGCAGATGTACGTAACGAATATAACAACAGTATTTACAAATATTTACAATATGTACATAAGGCCGTACATTGTCCTTTCCAAATGTCCGTGATCCACTGAGCCAAAAATCATGGGCCAAGCCCACACTTGACTCCTGCCTCAATATGGAGAGAACACTGCAGGGGCATCAGGTCGTAAACACACAGGCACCTCAAGGGGATTGGGAATGGGGGGCACCTCAGCTGGAAGATGGAATAACGCCACTGCTCCTGGAGGGGGCTCCATTCCCACTGCTTGGTCATGGGGAGTGCAAAGCCACAGTCTCTCAAGTGGGTGGGGTGCCCACTGCTTGGTCCTGGGGAGTACAATGCCACAGCCTCTCAAGTCTCTCAAGTGGGTGGGGTGCCCACTGCTTGGTCCTGGGGAGTGCAAAGCCACAGTCTCGCAAGTCTCTCAAGTGGGTGGTTTGCCCACTGCTTGGTCCTGGGGAGTGCAAAGCCACAGTCTCTCAAGTGGGTGGGGTGCCCACTGCTTGGTCCTGGGGAGTGCAAAGCCACAGTCTCTCAAGTGGGTGGTTTGCCCACTGCTTAGTCCTGGGGAGTGCAAAGCCACAATCTCTCAAATGGATGGCTTCTCCAATGGTTCTGGAGGGGGGCTTGTGACCAGTGTGCTTCATCCTGCCAAGGAAAGGGTGAGTGGATGGCTTCTTCCACTGGTTCTGGAGGGGGCTTTGTGCCCAGGGTCCTTCATTCTGCCAAGGAAAGGGTCAGTGGATGCCTTCTTCCACTGGTTCTGGAGGGGGCCTTGTGCCCAGTGTGCTTCATCCTGCTAAGGAAAGGGTGGGTGGATGGCTTCTTCCACTGGTTCTGGAGGGGGCTTTGTGCCAAGTGATGCAGCACTTGGGGTGTGGCAGTTCGCATTCCCTCACCTGGGTGCCTGAGGCATGAGATTTTCAGGGAACAGGTAGCATGATAGTCCATGGAGGCAGAGCCAGACTCATGCTGCGGCGACTAAGGCTGCAAACTGGTGGTAGTGCTGGTGCTGGTGGGGGTGCTGCCAGTGGTGGTGGGAGGTCCAGCCCGTCACCTGAAGCTTCGGACGGACGCACAGTATTGCTACTGCTGCTGGTAGTGGCCCTTCTGTCAGCGGTGCAAGTGGCAGTGCTTGCGGCGGGGATGCTGGTGGTGCTGGCCGTGGTTCAGGTGCCGGTGCTGCCAGTGGTGGAGGGAGGCACCAGCCTTTCTACTGCAGCCTCGGACGGCTGGCCACTGGGGATGCTGCTGCTGACAGTAGAGGTGGCAGCGGCGGTGCAGGTGGCGGTGCTTGCGGCGGGGATGCTGGTGGTGCTGCCCGCGGTGCAGGTGGAGGGGCTGGCAGTTCTGCTGGTGGGTACCAGGCCCTCACCTGCAGCCTCCAACGCCTGAAGTGCCTTGCCGTGGGTTTTCTGCCCCTTCCTCACCTTGGCAGATGCTGTTGTGACCTTGGCTCTGGCAGCTGGAGTTTTGGAGGAGGCCTTGCTGAGAGGGTCGTGCTCCTTGCCCTTGCTGCATGCTGTCCCCTTCTTCACCCTGGCAGGTGGCGGAATGGTTTGGTCCCTTGCAGGGTTCGGTGGCACACTGGCAGGCCTGACAGGTGCCCCCTTTGAGCCTCTGGATGTTGCAGGTACCACAGCGGATGCCGACTTGGTGGCTGAGGTGCTGGCCTTGGTTCTGGACACCCTGGCCTGCGGGGAAGGACGGGGAGGGATAGGGAACAGGTCAATGTTTGCCAGGAAACGTTTTTTAGACACACTGGGGCGGGAAGATGGAGAGGGGTTGGGAGTGGAGGAAGAGGGAGTGGTTGTAGGAGGTGTGTGTCTGCTGACTTTGGGTAAAGGTGCATGGGCTGGGTGCTGTTGTGTGGTGGATGGCTGTTGTGTGGGTGGGTGCTTGCGTTTGTGTACTTTGGGAGGAGGGGTCACAGACACACTGGTAGAGGACACAGGGGACGTGTGCATGGTTGTGGGGGTGGTGACTGCTCGTGAGGGGTGTGTTGTGATGGGTGTGCTGGTAATGGAGGTAATGGATGATGATGTTGTGCATGTAGGTGTGAGTGGAGGCGCTACTGGGAGGGAGGTGGACGAAGAGGAGGAGGGGGACACAGTGGAGGCAGTGGATGTTGGTGTGTCTACATGGGGATGGTGCTTGTGTGAGTGCCTGTGAGATGAAATGTGGTGCTTATGTTTGCCTGAGCCACTTTTGTGTGGTGATTTGAGTGAATGCAGGTCTGAAAGTGTACTTGAGATATGTTGGGGTTGAGGGGATTCAAATCAAATCAAATCATTAACATTTATAAAGCGCGCTACTCACCCGTGCGGGTCTCAAGGCGCTAGGGGGGAAAGGGGGGGTTATCGCTGCTCGAACAGCCAAGTCTTTAGGAGTCTCCGGAAAGCGGAGTGGTCCTGGGTGGTCCTGAGGCTGGTGGGGAGGGAGTTCCAGGTCTTGGCCGCCAGGAAGGAGAAAGATCTCCCACCCGCCGTGGAGCGGCGGGTGCGAGGGACGGCAGCAAGTGCGAGGCCAGCGGAGCGGAGGGGGCGGGTGGGGACGTAGATGCTGAGGCGTCTGTTGAGGTATTCCGGTCCCTTGTTGTGGAGGGCTTTGTGTGCGTGGGTGAGAAGACGGAAGGTGATCCTTTTGCTGACTGGGAGCCAATGCAGGTGTCTCAGGTGTGCGGAGATGTGGCTGTTACGGGGTACGTCGAGGATGAGGCGGGCCGATGCGTTTTGGATGCGTTGCAGGCGGTTTTGGAGTTTGGCGGTGGTCCCGGCGTAGAGGGTGTTGCCGTAGTCCAGGCGACTCGTGACAAGGGCGTGGGTCACGGTTTTTCTGGTGTCGGCGGGGATCCAGCGGAAGATCTTGCGGAGCATGCGGAGAGTGAGGAAGCAGGCGGAGGACACGGCGTTGACTTGCTTGGTCATGGTGAGAAGAGGGTCCAAGATGAAGCCGAGGTTGCGGGCGTGGTCTGCGGGGGTCGGTGCGGTGCCGAGGGCCGTGGGCCACCAGGAGTCGTCCCAGGCGGACGGGGTGTTGCCGAGGATGAGGTCTTCCGTTTTTTCAGAGTTCAGCTTTAGGCGGCTGAGCCTCATCCAATCTGCGACGTCCTTCATACCCTCTTGTAGGTTGGTCTTGGCGCTGGCGGGGTCCTTGGTGAGGGAGAGTACAAGTTGGGTGTCGTCGGCGTAGGAGGTGATGATGATGTCGTGCTTGCGTACGATGTCGGCGAGGGGGCTCATGTAGACATTGAAGAGTGTCGGGCTGAGCGATGAGCCTTGAGGTACGCCGCAGATGATCTTGGTGGGTTCTGAGCGAAACGGAGGGAGGTAAACTCTTTGGGAGCGGTTAGCGAGGAAGGAGGCGATCCAGTCCAGGGCCTGGCCTTGGATCCCGGTGGAGCGTAGGCGGGTGATTAGGGTGCGGTGACAGACGGTGTCAAAGGCAGCCGAGAGGTCGAGGAGAATGAGGGCGATTGGGTCTGGGTAGAGGAAGTTGGAGGGGGTGGCTTGACACAGGGACAAGGGCTGGCATCAGGGAGTTGGCCAGAGCCTGAAATGCTCTCTGTTGGGCAGCCACGCCAAAGTGAATGCCCTCTAGGTATGCATTTGTTTGTTGCAAATGCCTCTCGACACCCTGGATGGCATTCAGTATGGTTGACTGCCCAACAGTGAGGGATCTCAGGAGGTCAAGCACCTCCTCACTGAGGGCAGCAGGGCTGATTGGGCAGGGCCTGAGGTGCCTGGGGCGAAGGAGATGTCCACCCTCCTGGGTAAGCGGGCACGGGAAACACGCTATGGGGCTGCTGGGAAGGTGGTCCTGGTAGGAGGGGTGGCGGCTGTACCTGGTGTTGGGTGGACACAGAGGTGACCGCCACCGCCAGGGAGCTTCCATTGGAGAAGGAGTCGCTGTCTATGGTGTCCCCTCCTGTCCCCGACGTGGTGCTCCCCTCGCCCTCTATCCCACTGGTGCCCTCACCGTCAGTGAGTGGATTCGGCCTCTAGGCCCATGTGGGATGCAGCTCCCTCCGTCGCTGGTACCTCTGCTTCTCCGCCAGATGATGCTAATGCACACTAGGGTGACAAAACAAAAAGGGGGGGAGAGACAGAGGATACAATTGGTCAATGCCAGCAACACCATTACCGTTGGTGTACACAACGCACAGGGAGCAGCCCTATGCACTAGGCCATGCCCAACCATTTACTAAGATAGTCGCCGGCCCATGGGGTACAATGCCTAACACCATCATCTGCACACCAGAAACCCACAGGACCCTGCCCAGTAGTAGATGCCCAGTAACACTATTGGTATAGGAGTGCTCCAGAGCCTGCCCAACAAGGGACCTAACCTGCCATGTTCACCCTGGGCTAGGAGCACCCACAGCCCACATCCCCCACCCAGGTACCTCCTAATGCGCGCAAAGTCAGGTTTCAGATTCAGTACTCACCCTCTTATGGCTGCTGTGATGCCTTCAAGCACCCATGCAAATCCGGATAGGCCACCGCCAGGATGCAGAACATGAGGGGGGTCATGGTGCGACAGGCATCCCTTCCTCATTGGGAGGCCAGCCCCAGGTGGGCCTCCGCCGTCTTCTTTGCCCAGAGGCGCAGGTCCTCCCACCTCTTGCGGCAGTGGGTGCTCCGCCTGTCAAAGACCCCCAGGGTCCGCACCTCCTTGGCGATGGCACGCCAAATACCCTTTTTCTGGTGGGCGCTTACCTGCAGGGAAAAGACAGCAGAAAAGGAAATTACTCACCCATCCGGACCATCAGGCTCATTGCCCACCAGATCCCACCCATCCCCTGATGCACATACATTCCCCACCATACATGCTGCACTCTGGCCAGGTCGCCTCTGCCCCTTCCCTACATGTGGCTTACACACACAGCAATCCCTACATTCATGGCCCATGCACCATGCTCACAGTGTACTCACCTTTTTGTCTGGAGGACCATAGAGTAACGTGTACTGGGGCAGTTTCTCCAACTTCTCTGTAGTGAAGGCAGGGGCCCTTTCCCCAGACACATGAGCCATTGTCCCTTCCAGACAAAGGTCACAACAGCACTTGCAGTGTAGGTCCTCTCCTGTTGAAGGTCAGGTAGAAAGTGAGTGAACAGATAGTAAATGGCGGTGACGTCTGCGGCTGTGCGTACCTTCACTGCCGGCGTACATCGCCATTGGCTCCTGGAACCCATACGGCCCAATGATAACCAATGCGATTTTGCGCGGCGGTCATCGACCGCCTACCGCGACGGCGCACAATGCCAGCGCATTTACCTCATTTCCACTGTCCCTCCTCACAGGTCAGGCATCCGCCATTTCAGGGGGGCACAGGGCATGGCACCTAACTGCGTCACAACAGACTTTGGCACTGCACCTGATTGTCGGAATCACCTTTTGTTTCTGTAAAATAAACAAATCCTCATTAGTTCAATAGATGTGTGAATATGGCCCTCTACTCACCATTCTCTTCCATAGGGTTCAACCACTGAGGCAGAATATGAGATGGCAGCATCCTCCGGTGTACAGACCCCTGGTGGACCTTGGGATATGGAGGACAGACAGATTATCAATTTTGCCACAATCCAAGAACTGTGTGCCCAATTGGAACCAGACCTGATGTCAGCTATCCACCAGCCCACAGGAATCCCCCCTCTTTAGTGCAGGTCCTGTCAGTGCTCCATTTTCTGGCAAGTGGTTCCTTCCAAACAACAGTGGCCATGGCATCAGGGATGTCTCAGCCAATGTTCTCTAACGTGTTGACCAGAGTGTTGTCTGCCCTGCTGAAACACATGCGCAGCTACATCGTGTTCCCCCAGGTGGAGGATTTGGCCACAGTGAAGGCTGACTTTTATGCCCTGGGACATATCCCCAACATCATTGGTGCCATTGATGGTACTCATTTGGCATCCCCCCCCCGGAGAAATGAACAGGTTTACAGGAATAGAAAAAACGATCACTCTATGAATGTGCAGATGGTGTTTGGCGGACCAGTACATCTCCCATGTGAATGCCAAATATCCTGGCTCTGTCCATGACGCCTTTATCTTGAGGAATAGCAGCATTCCAAATGTGATGGGCCAACTCCAGAGGCACCGGGTGTGGCTAACAGGTGAGCCAAAGGTCACCACCCAGTATAAATTGGTGTATGGGTATGGGGTTGTCCCTAAGGGTGAGTGTGTGGCTAACAGGTATCCCTCGATATTTGCAGGTGACTCTGGTTACACCAATCTCTCATGGCTACTGACCCCAGTGAGGAATGCCAGGACAAGGGCAGAGGAACGTTACAATGAGGCACATGGGTGTACAAGGAGGATTATAGAAAGGACCTTCGGCCTCCTGAAGGCCAGGTTCCGGATCCTCCATCTGACAGGTGGATCCCTGTACTACTTACCCAAGAAGGTGTGCCAGATCATCGTTGCATGTTGCACAACCTGGCCTTGAGATGCCAGGTGCCTTTTATGCAGGAAGATGTGCCTGGAGATTGTCTTGTGACAGTGGTGGAGCCTGTGGACAGTGAGGAAGAGGAGGCAGAGGAAGAAGATGTTGATAAAAGAACCAATATAATTCAGCAGTACTTCCAGTGACACACAGGTAAGACACTGTAACTTCACTTTATATTTCAGTTTTTTGTTGTACATTGTACAAGGCAGCCTCTTTCCCTATGTCTATGACCACTGACTGTACCCTTTGGCATCTCTATTTTCAGATCTCTGTGCCCCACTCTGGCTCCTGCTATGTGAACTGCTGTCCACCCAAGGCCATCCTAAAGTATATTTCACTGTGCATTTGAGCTGCAATGCTTTGATAATGTTGTACTAATACATTTCTGAATCATTTGACAGACTCCAGATTTGTATTTGTTCCAAGGGTGTTTATTTAGGTGCTCATAATTAGAGGGGGATGTGCAAGGAGCTGGGGTGTTGGTGGAGGAAAGTCCAAGGTAGAGTCCATTCTCTTGGTATCACAGGTGCATTTCCCAGTGGGACATATGAATGGGAGTAATGGCAGTTCAAGGTGGACAGGTTGATAGTGTGGGACACAGGAGTGACAATCAGGAGAGTCTTATTTCCTGGCGGGGGTCTTGGCAATGTTCTCTGGCTTCTGACTGGATCGCAGGGATTGTTTGCGGGGTGGTTCTCCATCTGCAGGGGGTGGGGTGCTGGTGGCCTGTTGGTCCTGTGGCGGGGCCTCTTGTCCACTAGCGCTGGTGGAAGTGGTAGGCTGTTCCTCGGTTTGGCTAGTGTCAGGCATCCATTGTTGTGCCACTGCCTCCCTCATGGTCTTGCCCATGTCAGCCAGCACCCCTGCAATGGTGACCAGGATGGTGTAGATTTTTGTTAGGTCATCCCTGATCCCCAGGTGCTGTCCCTCCTGCAGCCGCTGGGTCTCCTGCAACTTGGCCAGTATCTGGCCCATGGTCTCCTGGGAATGGTGGTATGCTCCCATGATGTTTGAAAGTGCCTCGAGAAGGGTCGGTTCCCTGTGCCTGTCCTCCCCCTGTTGCACGGCAGTCCTCAGAGCTTCCCTGTTGTCCTGTGCCTTTGTCCCCTGAACCGTGTGCCCACTGCCACTGACCCCAGGTCCCTGATCATCCTGGGTGTGTGGGGTTGCCTGGGGTCCCTGTAGTGGTGGACACACTGCTGATTGACGTGTCCTGGGGACAGTGGCATGGCGCCGCTGGGTGGGTGCTGTGCTGGTGTTTCCTGAGGAGGGAGGCTCTGTGTGGGTTGGGACTGTGGCAGGGGAACCGACTGTCTAGAAGTTCCGGATGGGCCAGGTTGGTCATCCTGATCCAGGCGTGCAGAGCTGCTGTCGTCATTGTGGCCCTCTTCGGGGGTGGGAGAGGACTGGATGTGTCTGGCAACTCGTCTCCTGTGACATGGAGTATGGGTCCTGTGGGGATGCAAATTGAATGTTAATGTGTCTGCGTGTGCCATCTTGTGCATGGGTGTGTTTCCCTGTATGATTGTGATTTCCCTGTCAGCTTGGCCTTGTGTGAGTGGTGATTTTGTGGGCTGGGTGAGTCTCTCTACTGGGCATGCTGTGGTGATGGGTGTCTATGCAGGTCTGTGATGGGTGTCCATGCATTGTTGTAGCATGCAGGGCTTGGTATTGGGATGGGAGGGTTGTGTTAGTGGGGTATATTTGAGGTGGTACAGTGATGGGGTGAGGGTAGGGGTAGGAGTTTGTGATGGCATGCAGGTAGGGTGGGAGATAAAGTAGTTAAGATTCGACTTACCAGAGTTCAGTCCTCCTGCTACTCCTGCGAGGCCCTCAGGATGCATGATTGCCAAGACTTGCTCCTCCCATGTTGTTAGTTGTGGGGGAGGAAGTGGGGGTCCACCATCAGTCCTCTGTACTGCTACCTGGTGTCTTGCTACCACGGAACGCACCTTCCCCCGTAGGTCGTTCCACCTCTTTCTGATGTCATCCCTTGTTCTGGAGTGCTATCCCACGGCATTGGACCTGTCCACGATTCTCCACCATAGCTCTATCTTCCTTGCAATGGACATCTGCTGCACCTGTGATCCGAATAGCTGTGGCTCTACCCGGATGATTTCCTCCACCATGACCTTTAGCTCCTCCTCAGAAAACCTGGGGTGTCTTTGGGGTGCCATGGATGTGGTGCGAGTGGTATGTGTGAGGATGTGTGGGGTACTGTGTTGGGGTGTGTGGTGTGAGGTGCATGGATGGTGTATGGGTGATGGTGTTCTGTGCCTCTCATTGAGTGGGTGCTCCTGGCTTGTCTTTTACTGCTTGCTATCTTTTTTTTTTCGCTGTAATGGGTTGTGGGTAATGGGGGTGTCTGTTTCATAGTGGTGTGGGTGTGGTGTGTGTATGTGTGTCAGGTGTGTGTAGTTTGAATTGTCCAATGTGGTGTAGTTTTGTTAGTGTGTGTGTATTTTGAGGGCAGCATAGTGTACCGCCAATGGTTTACCGTGGTTGAAAGACCGCTGTGGTGATTCATGGGTCGTGATACTGTGGGCGTATTCCTGTTGGCGTAACGGTGTGGGTTTTGCTATCACCAATTTATCACTGACCTTTGGTATGGCGGACTTGTGTAGGTTTCTGTATAGTTGCGGAATTCTCAGTGTGGGTCATAATACCCATGGTGGAATACCACAGCGGGCACGGTATATTGGCGGCCATCAGCACGGTGGTAGGTGGCATTTACCGCCACGTTTGTAATGAGGGCCTTAATGTCTACATCCTGCTGTGCCAAAAGGCTGTTAAAAACCTTACTGCAGCAGATACAACAGGGCCATAAGTGCTGGTCTTGCATACGCACAGGGGCGGAACAATGGTCATTAAGTCCAAGCAGTCTGACATTGGCAGTTATGTCACAGGCTTTTTTTTTTAATGCTTTAGTCATGCTGCACAGCACTGAGGATGCTGTACAGCATTCCTAAAAATCATTGGCAAGGCCAATAGGTTCCAAAGGCGGGACCTATTGGCTTTGCCATTGCGTGTTTGATTTGTCACTGGAGCGAAAACTTACTGGCTCAACTGTATAAATCTATGACTGTATGAGCCACCAGAATTTCTTGAATTAACACTCCAAGTATGGGCTATGCTTGTGTGTTTATGCAGCCTGTGTCGTACCTATTGTGTGTATGAGTGACCCAAAATAATGGATGCACAGGGGTACCATTTTTGAAGCCCTTCGCCATTTCATGAATACAGATGGAGGTGAGGCTGTTTTCTGCAGAAGTATAAGTGTAATGCTGACTTTTCTGAAGCTTGAGCGATGGAACAAAGACACTGAAGTGGGTAAAAAGAAGGCTGGGCTCCTTCAAAAATTAATTTAGGCTCTTTTACAGAAATCGACTTCTGGTTAGTCTTCAGGTAGCACTGCTATCTAGTAGATGGCAATGAAGGAGGATAGGACCACAGTTTCTGTTGTTCAGGTTGAGAGAGATCCTTTAGGTGAGACTACTTTTTTGACTCCTTAGTTATCCCTGTCAGTGTGACGGTGGATCAGCTAGGTGCAGAAACCTGGCACCGGTTTGTGCTTCTGTTGTGGGTACTCCTGGCTGGAGTCTACCCTCCTGTAAGGAACATCAGTCTGCACAAATTCTGTCTATGAAGAACAGAATGGTGAGGACAGATTAAAACAGAACCAACCCAAACTGTTTCTGAAAATACAGACGGAGAATCCACATTCCCTGGCTGCTTAACCTGCATAAAAGTGGGAACCACTGACCCACTTGCTGTTCCAGTTCCAGGTTCTCTTTGACCCTGGAAGGGATGAGCCACAGAGTGCACAAGAAAAGCTGGCCTATGCCTGATAACCAGCTACCCAGAGGTGAGGGTACATCAGTGGGGAAGCACAGTCTCTGGAGTGAAGTGCCCTGAAACCAAGCTGCTGCGGAGAGAGGGATTAAGCCTTCCAATACTGCAGAAGTGTAACTGATGTGAAGTGCCAGAGTAGCTTGACCCGCAGTGCCTTGTAGGTCTGATGGCTGAAGGAAGAGTGAGGAGAGCCATCTGCATACCATGAGGCTTAAGGGCAGCAGTCTCTCAGTAAAAGAGGTTCCGTTATCTAAACTTAGTCAGCAGTCATTGGTGCTGCATTAGGAAGTTGTGCCTGCCTCAGACAATGTCACTATCAAGTTTGTGTCAAATATAGTGTGCAAGGCCAAAGAATTTGCTCCCGAGAAGGAGAGTTGCACCACCGAGAAGTTGCAACTACGCGAACCATGCTGTCGCCATCCAAGCCTGGGCATGAGGTATTCTATGACAAGTGACTCAAGACTCTTCTAAGTCTGCCTTCATGCTGTTGTAATCTTTGACCTTGATGGCCTGTCTACTGTACTTCACCAAAGACCCAGAAGAGGCTCCACAATCGTCAGAGTCAACGTCTACCTGTGAGGACTTAGGACAGCTGCTTCCATTGTCATCTAGTTGCGTCTTCACCTGGTTTGTGGGTAGAGCCTCCAACCAGAGAGACTTTCCCCAAAAGTGGGTGTGAAGTGAAACACATGCTGTGGGTTCCTGCTGGATGCTTCAAAACAGACTCTAAAAATGGCACTTGGGGAAGCTGTACATTAGTTGAGACTTGCATGAGAACTGAATGCTAGAACTGAACTCTAGGGAAAACTGCACTTTGACACTTTCCCAAGGGGGCCTTGACCATCAGAAGGAGACCTACCTAGACCTACCAAAGGAGGGAAGAACGCTTGAGAAAGAGGGGCAAAGTGGTACCAAACATATTATGCAGAAGACCAAGAGCCCATACAAACATTTAGATTGTTTTTTGTGTTGTAAAATATTCTATTTTTAGTATGTAGATTAAAGTACTTTTCATTTAACAGAGTCATGTACTGGGTTGGATATTTAATTATTGTACTGCTGGGTGATTGTTAAGTGCTGAGTTTACACACCCATAATACCTGGCTAAAAACCTGTAACTGTTCACCTTTACTAACACTGAGAGTTAAGTGCTGATTGGGTTTTACTTGGCCCACTTTGAAAATCCACTGTAGGGCAGAGGCGGTGGTACAATAGCCAGAGCTTCTGACTTTGGAACTGTGAGGTATATAAAATTTCAATAAAAAGACAGCTTCTGGGACATCATAGGAAATAACCCTAGGTCCCGTTGCTGAGGTCCAATAGCCCATCTTTGACCTGTGGCCCTGTCAAAAGGGACTGATATCTACAGGCATCTTCCTGTTGTTGAGCAGTCTATTCATTCCTACATTTTTTCTTTTAGCATTCGTTGAGAGTCCCTTTGTTTCTTTGTTCTCTTGTTCTGTGCTGCTTTTCCCTCACAACCCGATCCCACTCAATCTCTTACCATGTTTTTATCCCCGTAGCTCCTCTTTTACTTACCCATCCTTACCCATTTATTATTGGTTCATGCCACGCTGCATGGTGAAATTATGTTGCGCCTGCCCCAACTCCCATACTTCCAAACTCTCAACCTTTCATTTTATATTTGTGTTATTTCTTTCTTTTTGAGAGGGTCCGGCAACTACAATTTGCTCCCAGGCCTCCTCTTTCTAAATAATGTTATTTTATTTACCACTCCAAGATGGCAGGCTATCATCTTGAAACTGTAAATTTAAAGCAAAAAAAGGTTTGCTGCAGCATTATTACACATAAGTGCTGGGGCTACTATTTATTTATTTTTGTCCATGCTATTCAGTATCAGTAAGAACCATTTTTTTATTTACTTATGAAGTAAAGCATCAGTAAAAAAGCCTTACGAAACTCAAACTGTGAGAATGATTGGCTTTGCAATGCTTGTTGATCTCTGCAAGCAGAGACTTGCATGACCTCCTGGTGAACACTCTACAGCCCTGATAGTACTAGACCTAGCTTCGTTATTGATGACTTCAGCACCCTATGTAAATGGCTGCACACTTGCTTTAGAATGTCTGGAAGACCAGGTGGTCGGATCCATTCCAATTTAAATGTTGTAATCAGCAGAATAAAATGTTTTTTTTTTTTTGTTTTTGGTCCGAACATCATAAAACACTTGTTTGGGGTGTATTGGAAAACACATTTGGGATCCCCAGGGATCAGTTCTCTACTGATTTCATTTATTCATTACATATATTCATGCTTAAATGAGGTTCACCTATGTGGGATTACCATTTGTCAATACTGAAACCCCTGGTGGTTACTACTTCTTGCACCAAGTTAATGTTGTTTCCAAATCCAGTAAAATCGTGAATTACTCGAATCTATTATTGGAAGTGAAGTTCCTTGGCATTCTTTTTAGGTCTCGCTCTCACCTAGACAGTGCACATGCACTATCCCTCGCAACATATATTTTTTAGTACAAGGAGCTCGGAGCTCATCCATTGCTTACTATTTAATGGCCTCTCTATCACTCTTATTTGCTACATAATTGACCAGCGCGTGCCAATTTCACTTCCTCTTCATTTGTGTGGAGCATGGACCCAGTACTGATTGCTTCTTTTGAATAGATTCCTTCCGCTGCTTGTACTATGATTGAGTTAATATTTTTTGTTTATCTTCCTCATTCCCTCCAACCACCCCTGCCCATGTTGCTTTTTCTCTTCCACTTTACATCCTCCCATTGTCCATATTGCTTCTTCTTTCCCACCTCCCACCCTCATGTTGTTTGTGTTACTTTTTCTCTCCAACCCTTTTCTTGACCATATTGCTTCTTCCCTACCACCTTCCACCATCCCACTGTGTGTTGCCACCCCAACCATCATAAGAAAAAAAAAATTGTGACACAGCCAGCTCGTAGCTCTTTTTTTTACCCTACCTTTGTCCATCTTGCTTGTTTCCCTCCTGTCCCTGTCTGTGCTCTTTTTTCCCTCCCGCCCTTCCTCCCATTGTCCATGTTGCCCACCGCCGCTCACTATAAGACAAAAAATAGCCAGGACGCGGCCAATGCTGGCCATGCCACAGCGCTTCTTTTATAACTTTTAGCCATGCTGCACAGCAGCCCCGCTGCTCTAATAGGTGACTTAAAGACACTGGCAAAGCCAATAGCTCTTGCAAAGGTGTGACTTGTTGGCTTTGCTAATATTTGTTTATGATTGTTGTGAAATGGCACCACACAAACTGAACACATTATATTCTATACATACTCTAATGGACTTTGGTTCAAGAACCTTCAGCAATTGGATTGAACTATTGTCATCCACATTCTACATCAGCCCAGAGGAGTATTATAATGTCATCATCTTTCTAGTGGTTGGTTGGGTGTATTCTCCCGCCTTCATTGGAACGCATCTGAAAATGACACTCTACCATCACATATTTCTGTATTCCACCCATGCTTTGAATATACAATGCAACCTTTTTCATTTTTAATTGTTTTGCACTGCTGTAGTGTTCTTTGTTAGTGCCTGTGTGGAAGTGCCAAACCTATTGGCTTTGCAAATGTGTAGTTAGAAAAACTTGTTATTTTCACTGCAAGTTCCCATCTTGTGAAAATCTGCATTTTGTAACCTGAAATATTACACACTTTCTCTCGACTTGGTGTCATAGAAAAACCTCAATACAGTATCGAGTATGAAGTGGGCACAAAACTGAAGACCGGTTAAGAAACACTATTGAAACAAAGCTCAGAAATGCACTGCCAGATTTGATACCATTAGTGGAAGAATTGTCTTTCTACAGGAAGTACCTCGTTGGCATGCCCCTAGACGATATATAAGTGGCACCTTCCTCCAGTGTCTCTTAATTTGCAATCATCTTCGCTCTAAAACAGCTTTCGACAGCCTATTTCACCTAATAAAGTATCTTACACCTATCTATGTATACCTTTGCACTTGTGTTACTGTATGGCTTCTTGGAAATGTTGCCATCTATGCTGCATAGAGGTCGGGTCTGTGGGCAGCGTGCATGAAAGAATGCATGTATGTATGCTTGTTGATAAACAGAGCCACGTATGTGTAGGTGCACCTTTATGTATGGATCTGTGTATATCTGAGCATGTTAACATGTCTCTGTGTACGCGTACCTTTACATTGTGAGATATGCCGGTGTGGGTGCATGCATAATAAAAATGTCTCAAATGAAAAAGATGCGAACTAGAGTTACAAGGTGTACGGAATTAGGCTACTACATTGAGTGAAATACTCTGGGACTCAACTGGAATGGGCACATAGTTTGACAGGAATCTTGTTATTTTGTGTGTATTCAAGACAGAAAAGCAATTAATAAAAGTACTATTTTAGATCCACTACGTTTGTTCAAAATAATTGTAAAATACTAGCCCATTTCAATGATTTTCAAAATTACAATACACTAAAATGATCGATAACATCCATTGATAATGATAGATCATATTACACATTCGGGCGTTTGTCATTAAGCATATCACGGCTCCTAATAACATTCATACAAACACTGCTCATGCCACGAAATACAAACATACAGCACACCAGGATGCGTGCATCATGTACTAGTACATTTGGTTTAACAAATACTTAGAACTCCTAGAATGTGCAAGAGTTTGAAGCTTTGAGCACAGTATTTGTCAGTGTTTTGGCCAGGTTTATCTATGACAGCCTTCTTCTGGACTGAACAATCAATAATCAATTAATCTGTGTTAGAACATGTAGGTCAGAAGTGTCACAGCGAGTTAGTACACACAATTGGAGAGTTACTGGTCCATAAGACTGGTGACAAATGTCTTCGCAAGACAGAGAGTAACAAAAACCAAGGATGGAAGGAGTAAAAGACTCGATGCAACGACTAACGTTTTTAAATATTTCTAGAAGGAAGAAAACACCCACGGCGCACAGTGCAGACATTCACATTATGCAGGAAGCCTGACAATCTCTCAACTGGTGGAGGGCAGCAGCTGATGAGATGTGTTTATTGTATGCCCTTTCGAACACAATGGCAGCTGTCTCAAACTATAAATATGTATTTTGTCATGCCCAATACAAACAATTAGGCACCAGACAGCACATAGGGTGTGTGTGTTGGGGCGTGTGGGGGGTGCATGTGTGCTCCTGTTCATGTACCTTTTTGTATATGTGTGTCCGTGCATTTCGATGAGAGCATGGGAGGCATTTGATGGAACGCAAAATGTGTGAGTAAAACTGACATTTAAGTTATGCGTGGGGTGACTCTTGCAGTGAGACAGAGTGCCTGGTCAAGTCTGACAAACCGGAAGGATTCTTGGTGTATCCAGAAGCTCAAGTCATTCTGCATTGTAGTAAAAAAAAAGGACCGAAGCCGAGCTGTGGGGATGAATTTCGGTACAGCTGTGCACAGTTCACCTTCCACTGATTATCTTGCATTGTTGGAAATGCCAAGGTCTTGCCTCTAAGCACGGGCGCACTGCTCTCTGGGAGTTTTAACTGAGCATTGAAATGGAAGAAATCTGTAAAGTGGTATTTACAACGCGGCTTTCTGGCATTGTGACGAGCAATACACAAGCACAATCGCCTTTTTAGCCGTGTGCCTTTAGCTTGTTCAGAAGCGGAGGTTACACACAGATGAGCCTGTCATACAAGGCTGCACAGTACCTCACAACACAGAAGCAGCACACCTAGATATCTGCCAGCAACACCGCAGGGATGTTTCAACCACGGCGTGCCAATGAGGAGTGGGCGGGAGTGGGGGGCAGGAGAGGTGGAGGAGGGAAATCTCATAAGAAATGTTTGACGACCCAGAGGGACCCCACCTCTGATTTAATAACTTGCTTGTGCAACCTTTTTCACGGTCCGCCTGCCTGGTTTGGTTTGCAGATAGCCACACGGAGGGGGCGGGAGGGGTGGGGACCTGGGACTACGGAGAGGAAGGGTCAGGCTTGGGGTCTATACTCGGTGTGCAGGGCTACGTTTTTCCTCGGAATGGGTCTGTTTTACGCAGCCCTCCTGAGGTTTGATAAAGATCTTGGAATGGCCGTGTTGCCGGCTGCGCACCCAGCCATGGCACTTCTGTCCTGTGGCGCAGCGTGACCTCCCACTCACAGAAGGATCTTGGGACACGTTGTCACTTTCACAAGAACTGACATGCCCGAAAAGCAAAACACTTCCAAAGTCTTTTTTTATTTTAACCTTGCCGACAGCTGAAAGAATGCTCTAGAGTCGTACTGATGTGGTGGGGCCGGTGCACGCGCTTATGTGAAAAATAGATTAGGGTTCGATTTCCTGCACCCTCAATTACTTATTTAACTAAAAGAGGGTCAACACAGTGCCTAATTTTAGGGTGACCTGGTGTCCTGTATTTGCCAGGATAGTCCTGGTTTTTCACCAGCTGTCCAGGCAGATTTTGACAAATTTAACTCAAGCCCCGTTTTTAAAGTGGTCCATCTTAAAGAAGAGGAAAGGAGGTTTTTATGTGCTCGAGGCAGGACGAGTTAGCAGCTCTGATCAGAAAACAATATAATTAACACCCAATAGGTTCATTTTAAAAGTTGTTAAGTTAATTTAGATCCTTAGTGCCTTCTCTGTGTTGATGCGCGCTGCCATTTGTCATGTTGTGTGCCTCGACTGATGTAAAAATGTACACCTTCCTCTATGTTTCCTAAATGTCCCAGTTTTTAGTTTTCAAAATCTGGTCACCCTACTAATTAGTGAGAGAAAAAGACTGGAGACCACCGTCAACGCCGCCGAAATTTGAGGTTGCCAAATACCAAGACTGTCTATGTTTGATTCCACCTACTACCTCTTTGGTCCATCATCCAACACCTCCTGCCTCTTTATCTCACTGCTGCAGGCTCGTTTCAATCATGCTTTCTACCTTTGTCACTCTTTTCTTCTCTTTCTCCTTTTTTTCCCCTTCTGTCTTAATCTGAATCAAATACTATAAACAAAAATAAATCCTGGTCCCCAAAAATGAGTGCAGGTGCCCATCACCTGCAAACATCTGCACAAATTATGTTCCAGCTTAGTGAACTCACTAGAGTTCTTAGTTTTACATTCTCACGACTTGGGCTGATACGTACTACCCATGTTCTCATAGACACACAAAGGGAAAAAATCATTTTAAGCATCATGCCCTTGATGAAGTTTAAAAAGAGCTCAGTTTTGGGACATGACACTGATTAGGAATTAGTCAGAGCCCATGACCTCACGAAGTGATTAGGAAGCCACAAAACCTCACTTGGGTTGAGAAAGACACCAAGCACCCTGTGTTGGTCTCATGGGTTGAGACTTTGGTCTGATTTAAATTTGGGCAGTTGGCCTGTCCTCCACCAAGGAGAGGGAGTAAATTACTTTGACGCTTTGGCGGGGGTGCTTACCAACACATTTTGAAATGCCTGACAGCCCAGGGATATTTAAAACATTCACAGGAACCAATGCTTTGTACAAACATGATGGGGCCATATGACAAAGTTATTTTTAAAAAGAAAATCACACAGCGGAATTTTATTTTCGAAAAAAAATGCCCTCCTCGCCATGGGATTTCCCTCCCATGGCGAGGGGGCATTCAGTACTTTTCAGTGTCCCTTACTGCCAGGTTTTTCCTGGCAGTGTGGTTATTTAGAAACTGCAAAATATCCGGCTATCTAAGTTAGCTTGGTGGACATATAGGCAATTCTCTGATGGCCCTCATTCCATCGGGCTGTCAGAAAAGTTTTACCATGGTGGAGATGAAACAGTCTATGCCGTCATCAAACTATCGTCCCCCCACATTTAAATCGATTGAGGGGACCATAGTTTTAGTGGGAAGGGAACTCTGTTGTGACAGAGCATCAATTGAAACCTTCAGAATATTTATGATTACCTGTTTCCAATGTTTAAGATAAATAATGTGAAAATATTCTTTTTACCCCATAGAAGGGTAATAATTCACCACATTACTGAAGTTTGTCTGATTTGAAATAGGTGGGGATTTCCAGACAGGGTATTTTTTGTGTTAGCACATCCATTTTATGAACAATCAATGTGTTGTCATTGGGCACACTATTTCAACAAGGTCAACATTTTGACCCTCATTATCAGTGGCCCAGTAAATGGGACTAATAATCTCCACCACCAGATTTACCAATGCTCAGGGTACCGGTATCACCAGGATTGGGAAAATCCCAACTGTTAGAAGTTATACTTGGACGTCCACAAAAAATGAGAAATCAACAGGCAATCAGTATTTCTGAGTTCAATTTCCCTTGTATTTCCTAATTTTCCTATAGTTGCGGAGTTCAGCGGTTTTCCTACGCTGGCTGTGGCAGGAGATCAACCTTTCCCGAAATCTCATGAACTGGCAAGATCACCAATGTGGTGAAAGAGTGATGCATAATCAGATATCTGTCTGGATAAACTGTGTTACAGCCTTCCTTTAAATACTTGTCATTATGAGACATCTGGTAAGGATCCTTGCAGAGAAGCACTGCATTATAATCGTCATTTGGTCATTTCAAGATGCTGGTGCTCAAACTATAGAACTAATTGGAACCTGCATGGTGGATTGTGTTACAGTCCTTCGGTGACCAGCAGTGGGTGACAAATCTCTCTATTTCTCACAGGCCTGGTTGGTTAGCATTGGATGGTTAGCTAAGGGAGGCAGTACTGGTTCCTCCAGCTACCAGAAAAGTTCCACATGTCGTTTCATTCAATTTGTGCCTGAACGTTGATGAATAAGAGATCAGGCTGTGAACTGGTATATGATATCATATGGTGACCTGGATTACATTAGATTGAGGCTGGGAGAAAGGCTAGTGTTAATATTTTCCTTTTTGCGGTAAGGGGGAGGATGTAAGGCAGACATTGTTTACTATATTTTGATGTCTTGGAGGGCTGTGGGGAGTCCTCCATCTCATTGGTCAGGAAATGGGCCTTAGGGTGGTGAGTGGCATTGGGTAGTTTTAACATTGAGTGGAAAGGCATAGCTTATGGTTGGGATGGCATAGTTATTGAATTCCAAGATGACCGCCGCGACGGACGCACCTCAAGGAGCTCCCGAGGGACGGGATCACTTTTTAGTGTAAATCCCGATTCTCCTCTTTCCCTCGGGTGCCCCCCCCCTACCGACGATCGCCCTGGACCCTGCCGACTCGGACGGGGTTTTGAGGGTTTGGCGGATGCCAAGGAGCCCTGCGCACGAGGACCGAGGATCGATTGTCGTCCAGGTCCCCGGCGCCTCGCCTGTCCCCGCAGTCGGACTGCCTTCGCGCTGAGGCAGCCGAGGGCACTTTTCTGCATCTTTGGTCCCGCCGGCGGGCTGCCCCTTTCCGCTGGGTGGGACAGACGCTGGACCAGGTCTCCACCCTCCCAGAGCCTCGTCTCTTGACCCAGCCACGGAGGAGCTGTTATCGCCGGCTCCTGCCCGCAGGAAGCTGCCCGAGCGCCATCTGTATTGAGGCGGCCAAGGGCATTCTTCTACGTCCCTGATCCCGCCGCCTGGCTGCCGGCAGGCTGCCCTCCCCAGCCGGATCGGGTCGAAAGCAGGACCGGATCTCCACCCCCCGGAGCATCATCTCTGGCCCCAGCCGTAAAGGAGTCACCATCCCCGGCTCTAACCCGCGAGGAGCCGCCTGTCCGCCATCTTCACCGTTCCTAGAGGCCCCTAACCTGGGGTAATCTACTGGAGCCTCATCTCTGGCCCCAGCCTTGGAGGAGCCCCCATCTCCGGCTCTCACCCGCGAGGAGCTGCCCGTCCGCCATCTTTACCGATACTAGAGACCCCTAACCTGGGGTAGTCTACTGGAGCCGACCTTGGGCCGACTCAGGCTCTAGTCTCCTCGTTGTTAAGGCTGTTTTGCGCCGCCTGCAGCTCGCGAGGAGCTACATATCCAAGAGGGGCTGCTTCGCCATCCCTGACTCGTTATTGGGGACGTTTTTCGCCGCCTGCAACACAGGAGGAGCTACACTTCCAGGAGGTGCTGCTTCACCACCCCTGACTCCAGCCTGAGAGGAATCTTTCATGTGGACCGCCTGTCCGAGGTAGGGAGTGTCCGTGAACTTTGATCTGGCTGCTGGGCTGACTCCCCCATTGCTTATTTCGCGAGTGGGGAGGTTCTGGAGGGGCAGGAGCTCAGGGTTCTTCTGTCCTTCACATGTGTGTCTCTTTCGCGCATCGTTTGCGTGAGGCACGAGAGTTGGCCCCACCCCTTTCAGATGGTTACCAGTGCTCACCAATGGGCTCAGATTGGGCACTGAGTTCTGCATGTTCCCTTTGACCCCTGGACCCGGGTGATCTGCTATTCGACCGATCTTCTCAACCACCATCCAAACTCGATCCTCACCCAACTTTCCAGCAAGCAGGGAGGCTGCCTATCCTGACCCCGTGTGCCGGTCCCAAGCGGTCCCCTATCCCACTCTGTGTCCGCCCATTTCCCAACAAGAACACTCTTTTCTAGTTCTCCCCTCTTCCCCTCCCTGTCTCAATCTGTGGGGCTTCTCAACCCCTGTTCGAGCCTCTTGCCCTTGAATTTCCTCCTGTCAACCCCCCCGGTCCTTGGCCTCTACCTTAATCCCTCCCACCTTATCCCCCTTCCCCTTTTCCACCCTATCTTGAGTCCCTTTTAACCCCCTTACGAGCAACAGCCTCATCTCGTGCACATGATGTCGTTCCCCACAGGATACACCTCCTCACCCATTTCCCCCTTCCTTAAACCCCACGGGCCCAACTCCTTCTCCATATCTCCCCCTAATCACCTCTCCCCCTCTGCGCTGAAAAACTTCAAACGCAAACTTACCAGGCAACATCCGGAGCTACTTCTTGTGGACACTTACTTCAATGCCCATAAAGGCCCGAAAAAGACTGATCTTATCTTCTTCACTAAACGCCCGGCTAAATGGAACACCCTCCTCACTACCCACCTCCACCCCTCCAAAACGACTAATATCCCTCACGGTTGCAAACTCTCTATCTCCAGTTCCCCGGCTTTCCAGGGAAATGTCATCATCTCCATCTTCAGAAATGGAACCATCATGATTCAAGCTAACAACTCCAACCTCCGTGCCTTTGAATCCTTATTCCCCTCTCTTAAGTCTGCACTCCCTCTCCCCAAATCCACCCTCAGCCCATTGACACCCCACCCCACCCCATTATCCCCCCCCAACACCACCCCTTGCCCGCCCCGGTTCCCAGTGTCGACAACCCCATCCTGTCTGACCCACTCATCCCATTCTCCCCTCTCACCCTAACCATGCCCCTTACTTCCTTAACCCCAAAACCCCCTATCACTACTCCTGCCCTGTCTCCTCATCCCAAACTTCCTTGATCTTCCCCCATAACACCTCTCCTTTCCCCGAACCCCCCTTCGGCTCCCCCTCCTCCGTCGCCCCTCCCACCCTCCTTCTCCCCCGGCCCTCCTCTAGACCTAACTTGTTGACCTGTAGAGATACTCATATCAAGCCTGCCCCCCCATCACCCCTAACCCTTACTCTGACTCTAACCCCTCTCACCCCACGACAGCCTCCTTTAACCTTCTGCCCAGAGATCCTATATCCCATCTAAATCAGTCACCCCAGCCCCTACCTAAGAAGAACTTTATCTCCCACTCCTTCACCCCTAAATCCTCTCCCTCCACAAATATCAATGAACGGCTCTCCAACCTTGAATCCCAACTAGAACTCATCATTCAAGGCATCAACAAATTAGCGAGAAGCCTCTACTCACTGATTCTCCCAGTGCCGACCCAGACACTCACGCCTCCGTCGGTCAACAACTCTTCACAGAGTATCCACTGGCCCTCTAGACCCTTTCTTCATAACACCTCGAGACCAAGAAGAACAATCCCTCCTTTATCTCACAAGGAAGCCACCAAACTCGCTCTCTCCTATAACCCGTCCCTCCCTACCCCGACCCCCCCTTCGAACATACAAGTCATCACTGGCCTCAGGAGACAACATATACAGCCTCCCTCTCTCAGACCCCCTGCCCACCTCGTTAATATCCCCCCATTCCCTTCCAAGCCTGAACCTAAGATCCATCCTCGCACCAACTGCATGCTCATAAACTGTAGATCAGCAGTCAAACACGCTACAGATCTTGCTGACGCTATCCTCAACCATAACACTGACATTGCCTTCATCACAGAGACCTGGCTAACCGAACTCTCGCAACCAATCCTGGACACCCTTGTCCCTTCCGGCAACTGTATCTACAACAAAGAGAGAAAGAACCGACCGGGGGGAAGTATTGCCATCATCCACAAAAATACCATAGAAATAGATTTCAAAGAAGCTCTCATTTTCAATTCTTGAGCGCCTCCATTAAGACCAGCGACAACTCTAAGGTGACCTTCCACCTTCTCTACCACCCCCCCGGGTAATACCCAACCTTTTGCGGACCACCTAGCTGACCTAATAACTCACTGCTCCCTCTCTGACCCCAACTTCATCATCTTGGGCGATCTCAACCTTCACTGGAATGATAAGAACAATGCACTCATCCAAACCCTAAATGACCTTCTTCACAGCAACAACCTTTCCCAACACTGCAAGGGCCAAACCCACAGCAAAGGCACTACACTAGATGCGAATATAGCGCATAAAGATTCCCTCAAGGTCGGCGATATCCTTCCTGTCGACTGGTCAGATCATCGCATCATCCTTTTCCATCTCAACCATATCCCCCAACTCACTCCTCATCCCCAAAAATCCTTTAGTTGGAAAAGAAATGTCAGCCAAATCCCCCTATCTACCCTTGAAGAAAAAATCACCTCTCTTCTTCCCTCCCCTTTCGACCATCCTCTCCACGACGGATTTAACCACCCACTACAACTCGACTATGACTACCATACTTGATCAGCTTGCCCCTCTAAAACTGAAAAGACTGCGAAACATCCCCTCTAGAGCTTGGTTCAACAATGACCTCAATTCAGAGAGAAGACAACTCAGAGCCACTTAAAGACTTTGGAGATCCGACCCCTCCTCCACCCACTTGGATCAGCTCAGAAGTGCACGGAGAAGTTACAAAAAACACATATATAATGAAAAAAGATCCTTCTTCCAGAATACCCTTGACAGAGCCATAAACCACCCGAAAGAGCTCTTTAACATCATTAAACAACAAACGACCAAACCTGCTCCCAACCCCTTACCCACTACCACGGTCACCTGCGTTATCTTTGCCAATTTCTTCAACGATAAAATCACTGAGATTGAACTTTCCTTAGCACGGGACTCCCCCCCAACATTGTGCCCCGCCTCCCTTCCACTATACATTTTATCCCTGCTCTATACCTCTCCGACAACCCGTCCCCCTTAACTGAAATCACTCTCTCCATCCGGACGCATTGTGGATGACCTCCTCATCTCTCTTGATTCTGACAGACCCTGCCTACTCATTCTCCTTGATCATACAGCAGCCTTTGACACTGTCGACCACAAACTCCTTCTCGACTCCCTTTAAAAGACAGTAGGCATTGAAGGTACTGTCCTCCACTGGTTTTCCTCCTTCTTACAAAACCGAACGCAACAAGTAAAACTTCTCAACTCGACCTCACCCACCTCCCTTATCACCAGAGGGGTCCCCCAGGGTTCTGTCCTCTCTCCAACTCTCTTCAACATCTACATGGACCCTCTTACCACTATCCTCACTCGAGCCAATATCCCCTTCCACCTTCCACCTTCCACCTCTATGCTGATGACACGCAACTCTATATTGAACTATCCACCTTAGACGACATCCACCGTCTGAACAATACCCTTAAAGAAGCCCTATGTTGGCTCTCACATAACCATCTCAAACTCAATCACGACAAGACGGAAATACTCCTCCTCTCGAAATCTAACCACCTTCCTCAACTGCAAGAATGGCTAAAATCTATTGACACCCTCAAATGCACTCTCTCCCCGTCTACCACGGTCAAATCCCTGGGAATCTCTCTGGACTCCAACCTGACCATGCAGGACCACATCAAGTCAAACGCTAATAATGCCTTCCTCAGCCTTAAACTTCTTCACAAAATCAAATCCTTCATTCCCCAGGATGACCTTAAACAGGCCACTCAAGCACTGGCACTCTCAAGACTAGACTATGGGATCTCCATCCTCACTGGCAAGGCCAAATCCCGACTCGCCCCTATGAGGTCCACTCTTCATGCAGCTGCTAGACTAGTGATGGGAATTAAATTTTTTTACCACATCTCCCCAGCCTTGAGGAGTCTGAAATGGCTCTCGATTGAGGCCCGTTGCCTGTTCCGCACAAAGCCCTTCACACTGGGAAACCTGAATACCTCGCTCACAAGCTAGTGAAAGCTGGTCAAACCAGATCTCTGAGAAGCACAAACTCTCTCCTCCTCCTCCTACCGAAACCTAACAAGCAAAATACTCTGTCATGCTCCTTCTAAAACAACGCTCCGAGAATATGGAACTCCTTTCCCATTCACATCAGATCTAACCCCTCCCACATGACCTTTAAGAAGCTACTGAAAGAATTCCTCCTAAACCAACCCTCACATCAATAAGGGTCTCTCACTCAACACCCCTCCTTCCTCGAATCGCCACCCTTCTATTCATGAGAACCCCTATGTATCCTCATTCTACAATGTGACTCTTGACTCATGTGTGTTTCTTATGTTTATTTTCTATTCTGTTGTAAAGCGCTCTGTTACCCTCTCGGTCTTGCTAGCGCTATAGAAAACTCTTAAAATAAAATAAAAATAAATTATTATACTCCATCCGCTTGTCAAGGCCATTAGGAGAGGTCCCCGTTTGTTTAGGGTGCCTGGACTGTGCTTACAGTGACAGGATTGATCATCATTGTGGGGTTCTAATTGAGGGCCAGCTGCTAATTATCTTGAAAACAATATTGTTCCAATTCTCATGTGAACTTTAAATGCTCCTGGATATTTTGAGTCTTGGCTGGCACGGCATTCAAGAGTTTAGCGTTGTACATGTAGAAAGCGAAGCCTCCCATGGATTTTGTATCATCAGGTGGTATTCCAATCTGTGGTGCAAGACTGGAGCACACTGTCCTATTTTGTTTGGACTGTAAGCACTTAGGGGGTCATTCTGACCTCAGCGGTAAAAGGCGCTTACCGCCGGTCAGAAGACCGCCATAACACCGCCGCGGCCGCGGAAAGCCGCCACGGTCATTCTGACCCACAACGGCCAAACCTCCAAAAATCCGACCTCCACTGCAGCCCGCCACATCAGCGGGCAGCGATAAACTGGAGATGACCAAACCTCCACCGTCACGCCAACAGAAAAAAATGCCCATGCCATTACGACCCACGAATCAACGCGGCGGGCTTTCCAACGCGGTATTCCATTGGCGGTACACACCGCCGCGGTCAAAATACACACACAGCACCAAAACACAGGCACATTGGACAATTACAAATACACACACCTGATACACATACACAACCCACTCCCACACAATCAATCAACTATAAAACACACCCCCACATCACCCACAAACCCCTACGACCACAATTACTGAGAGAAGGAGAGAGAGACACAGCAGACAATCCATAGCAATACACACTGAGGCACACTACACCATCACACACACCACATAGTAGCACAAAGCACCACACACCAACATACTCATCATCACATACACCACCCCACACCTCACCCACACCACCCCATGGCACCCCAAAGGCACCCACGCTTTTCGGACCAAGAACTCCGGGTCATGGTGGAGGAAATCCTAAGAGTGGAACCCCAGCTCTTCGGCTCACAGGTGCAGCACACCAGTATAGCTAGGAAGGCGAAGCTATGGCAGCGGATCGTGGACAGGGTCAACGCGGTGGGACAGCATCCCAGGAATAGGGAGGACATCCGCAAACGATGGAACGACCTACGGGGGAAGGTCCGATCGATGGTCTCCAGGCACAACATCGCGGTCCAGAAGACTGGCGGCGGACCCCCACCCACCCCTCCCGAATTTACATCATGGGAGCAAGAGGTCTTCAACATCCTGCATCCTCAGGGCCTCGCAGGAGTAGCCGGAGGAATGGACTCTGGTAAGTCCAATCTCAACTACTAGATCCCCCCCACCCCACCAGCATGCCAACCCACACCCCCACCCTCACCCCCAACCCCCCAGCACACATCCTCCCTGACAATGTCTCACCAGCACAACCCACCCATCCCAACACCAACTCCTGCATGCCAACACAATCCATGGACACCCATCACCCAAGCATGACCACTGCACTTACCCCCCCCCCACTAACTACCCTCACAACACCTCCCTCAAGGGAATGCCTGCACTGGGGGATGAGGGCACCCATAACACGCACGCTATTGCACACACAGAAACAATAACCAAACTCTCTTACCCCATGCAGGACCCGAACGCCAAAACACCAGCCAGGAGGGTCCAGAAATGTCCATCCCACCCCCGGAACAGGCCCACAGTGAGGACAGCAGCTCTGTCGACACTGAACCTGATGACCAGCCCGGACCATCGGGGACCTCTGGGCAGTCGGTTCCCCTCACCCAGACACAGGCCACACCAGACCCGACCCCCTCTGCCAACACCAGCACAGCTCCCACCCAGCGGGCCCATGCCTCTGTCTCTAGGACACGTCAATCAGCGGTGTGTCTGCCACTACAGGGCACCCAGGCTAACCCAACACCCCAACAACAACAGGGACCTGGGGGCAGTGGGAGCAGGCACACCGTCCAGGAGACAGAGGCCGGGGGAAACCGGGCAGCTCGGAGGGCTGCTGTGCGACAGGGGGGGGAGGAGAGGCCCAGGGAACCCACTCTCCAAGAGGCCCTCACCACCATCATGGGGGCCTACCACCACTCCCAAGAGACGATGGCGACGGTACTGGCCAGGTTCACGGAGATCCAGGCACAGCAGGAGGAACGCTACATGGGGTTCAGGGAGGAGCTGAGAATCATCGGGACCGCAATGGGGACCATCGTCCTGGCCCTCAACAGGATAGAAGACGCGTTGCGGGACCATGTGGCACCACACAGGGCCCCTGTCACTAGCCCGGACCAGGAACAGCCTACCACCTCCGCCGGTGCTAGTGGACAGGAGGCCCCAACACCACGGCAGGCCACCAGAACCCCACCTCCTGCTGAAGAACAACCACCCCGTAAGAGGAGCCTGAGATCCAAAAAAAAGACAGAGTAGGATGTCAAGACACCCGCCAGCAGGACATACCCCCTGAACTCTTCCCACTGTCCCACATTGCCACCCTGTCCAACCATGAACTGCCTCTGCTCCATCCTTCCACAGGCAAAAGGACAATGCACCTGTGAGACTGAGAACTGGACTCTGCCATGGACATTACTCCACCCCCACCCATCACCCTTATAATCACATCTACCAATATCTAGCCCTGTAAATAAATCACATATTGCACACAAATCAGTTTGGAGTCATGCTGTATTATTAGCAAATGTATTACATATTACTGTTCAATATCTGTTCTGTCAATTAGTGATGACAACATACCAATGTCAATACGCTGTAGTTCATGGGCAAACCAAGCAGAAGTCAGGCACTGAGTCATACAGCACTGAGAAGGGAAGGGAAAAACAAAAATTACCCAAAAAGATCTGGTGGGAACTACAGAAAGTACAGATGCAGGAGGCTAGAACCAATTGTGAAATGGCGTGGGTGATTCTTACCTGGGTGTTACTGGAAATACTGTTGTATCACTCTGTCCCTATTGTCTGTGTCGTCCTCTGAGTCTTCCTCCTCTTCACTCTCCACAGGCTCCACGGCTTCTACAACACCACCATCTGGACCATCCTCCTGCAGGAAAGGCACCTGGCGTCGCAAAGCCAGGTTGTGAAGCATACAGCACGCCACGATGATATGGCACACCTTCTTTGGTGAGTACATTAGGGATCCACCTGTCATATGCAGGCACCTAAACCTGGGCTTCAGGAGGCCAAAGGTTCGCTCAATCACCCTCCTAGTACGCCCATGGGCCTCATTGTACCGTTCCTCTGCCCTTGTCCGGGGATTCCTCACTGGGGTCAGTAGCCACGGCAGGTTGGAGTAACCAGAGTCACCTATTAGCCACACACGTTGTCTCCGTAGCTGCTCCATCACATAGGGGATGCTGCTATTTCGCATCACATACGCGTCATGCACTGACCCTGGGAACTTGGCATTTACATGGGAGATGTACTGGTCAGCCAAACAGACCACCTGGACATTCATCGAATGATAACTTTTTCTGTTTCGGTACACCTGCTCATCGTCTTTTGGGGGTACCAAAGCCACATGGGTCCCATCAATGGCACCAATGATGTTGGGGATATGTCCAAGGGCATAGAAATCACCCTTCACTGTAGGCAAGTCACCCTCCTCTGGGAAAATGATGTAGCTCCGCATGAGTTTCATCAGGGCAGACAACACTCTGCTCAAAATCTTAGAAAACATAGGCTGAGACATTCCAGATGACATGGCCACTGTGGTCTGGAATGACCCACTGGCCAAAAAATGGAGGACTGACAAAACCTGCACCAGAGGGGGAATCCCTGTGGGTTGGCGGATGGGGGACATCAGGGCTGGCTCCAGCTGGGCACACAGTTCATGGATAGTGGCACGGTCAAGTCTGTATCGAAGTAATATATGGCGTTCTTCCATTGTCGACAGGTCCACCAGCGGTCGGTACACGCGAGGATTCCTCCTTCTCATCGCAAGTCCCAGCGGACGGTGCCTAGGAAGGACAACATGGAGCACAGAGTCAGCCAAACCACAGGTACGCACAGACAGCTTGCACAGTTAAAGAATGGCAATGGGTTGAAAGGCGTGTATGTGTGGCAATGCAAGGCCTAGGCCTGTGTGTCGCAGTCAAAATTAAGCCATGTAGGCCCTTGAAATGGCGGCTGCCTGACCTGTGAAGTGGGACAATGGGATGTGAGGTCAATGCGCTGGCGGGGCACACCATGGCGGTAGGCGGTCGAAGACCGCGGCGCAAAGCCGCATTGGTTAACATTGAAGCCTATGGGTTTCAGGAGCCAATGACGAAGTGCGCCGGCGGTCGCGGTACGCACCGCCGCGGTACGCCCCGCCGCGGGCGTGACCGCCATTTTCTATCTGCTTAATCACCCGAGACCTGATCATCCACAGGAGAGGACCTATACTGCAAGTGCTGCTGTGACCTCGGTCAGGAAGATACAATGGCTGCTGCGACTGGGGAAAGGGCCCCTGCCTTCACGTCTGAAGAGTTGGAGAAGCTCGTGGATGGGGTCCTCCCCCAGTATGCGCTACTCTACGGTCCTCCAGACCAACAAGTGAGTACCCCGGGTGCACATGGAATGGGCTATGCCTGTGTGGATTGGGGTGGATGTAAGTTGGTGGGGTGGGGGGCGAATGAGGAGTGCAACGCCCGACAGATGAGAGCATGTGCCATATGGCAAAGTTGGTGGGGGGGGGCCAATCACATCTAACATGCAGGTCATTCATGATTTCCTCCTTTCCACCCTGTACATGTCAAATAGGTCAGCGCCCATCAGAAGATCGAGATTTGGCGTGCCATCGCCAAGGAAGTCCGGAACTTGGGGGTCCACAACAGACGGGGCACCCACTGCCGCAAGAGGTGGGAGGACATCCGCCGCGGAACAAGGAAGACCGCAGAAACACTGCTGGGGATGGCCTCCCAACCTAGGAGGGGTGCCAGTCGCACCATGACCCCCCTGATGTCCCGGATCCTGGCGGTGGCCTACCCTGAATTGGATGGGCGCTTTAAGACATCACAGCAGACACAAGGGGGTGAGTATCAGCACATTCTCCTATCTTTCTGCGCAGTGGAGGCGTCTGGGTGGGGGAGGAGGGCTGTGGGTGACATTAGGCCAGGGCGCTTTCTGTAGTGTAGTCCTCTCCCTTAGGCATGGCCCTGTGCCCCCGGCCCCCACCTCGGTAGGGTGACAAGTACAGCCATTGAAGGTCCAGCATCCCCCATGTGCGCGTTTGACGTCTCTTGGCCTGTTGTCTTAGTCAGTAGTACTGAGTAGTGTACCCCGAATGCGCGGCTTAGTGCATTAGGCACCTGTGTCTGTCCTCTCCGCCAACGGTGTTGACATTGCATGCACTCAACCTGGTCTTCTTTTTTCTCCCCCCACCCTTTCTCTTCATCTTCTTGTGCATGTGTGCATTAGCATCATCAGGCGGAGGAGATTTGGCATCGGAGCACGAGGGAGCTGCAGGACACAAGGCCCCAGTGGGCCCAGGAACAGACACCGAGGGCACCAGTGATCCGGAGGGCGAGGGGAGCACCACGACGGGGACCGCTGGTGAGAGCAGCGAAAGCGACACGTCCTCGGATGGGAGCTCCCTAGGGGTGGTGGCAACATCCGTGCCCCCCGCCTCTACAGGTACAGCCGCCACCCAGCGCACCAGCCCCGCCCTCCCAGCAGCCCCTCAGTCTTCGCTCCGTGCCGGTTCGCCCAGGAAGGCGCGCGTCTCCTTCGCCCCAGGCACCTCAGCCCCTGCTGCCCTCAGTGCGGAGCTCATTGACCTGGTAAGGACGCTCATTGTTGGGCAGAGAGCCCCATCAAAGGAGCGGAAGGGCAGCAGGAGCGCGGAGAAGGTGGACCCCACATGCCACATCCCAGCTGGGAAGGATGACACTAAGGAGGCCAGGAGTCCGTCCCCGAAGGGTCCAGAAACGTCACGGTCCGAGGGCGACTGAGCAGGGAGTCCAGGCCAGGTCTGGCTCCCTTGACCTGCTGGATGAGCACCGCTGAACAGGGCCCGCGGAGCAGAAGAGCACCGCTGAACAGGGCCCCGCCGTGGAGTAGAGCACCGCTGAACAGGGCCCGCGGTGAAGAAGAGCACCGCTGAACAGGGCCCCGCCGTGGAGATAGGCACCGCTGAACAGGGCCCGCGGTGCAGAAGAGCACCGCTGAACAGGGCCCGCCGTGGAGTAGAGCACCGCTGAACAGGGCCCGCGGTGCAGAAGAGCACCGCTGAACAGGGCCCCGCCGTGGAGATAGGCACCGCTGAACAGGGCCCGCGGTGCAGAAGAGCACCGCTGAACAGGGCCCGCGGTGAAGAAGAGCACCGCTGAACAGGGCCCCGCCGTGGAGATAGGCACCGCTGAACAGGGCCCGCGGTGCAGAAGAGCACCGCTGAACAGGGCCCGCCGTGGAGTAGAGCACTGCTGAACAGGGCCCGCGGTGCAGAAGAGCACCGCTGAACAGGGCCCGCGGTGCAGAAGAGCACCGCTGAACAGGGCCCGCCGTGGAGTAGAGCACCGCTGAACAGGGCCCGCCGTGGAGTAGAGCACCGCTGAACAGGGCCCACGGTGCAGAAGAGCACCGCTGAACAGGGCCCCGCCGTGGAGATAGGCACCGCTGAACAGGGCCCGCGGTGCAGAAGAGCACCGCTGAACAGGGCCCGCGGTGAAGAAGAGCACCGCTGAACAGGGCCCCGCCGTGGAGATAGGCACCGCTGAACAGGGCCCGCGGTGCAGAAGAGCACCGCTGAACAGGGCCCGCGGTGGAGTAGAGCACCGCTGAACAGGGCCCGCGGTGCAGAAGAGCACCGCTGAACAGGGCCCCGCCGTGGAGATAGGCACCGCTGAACAGGGCCCGCGGTGCAGAAGAGCACCGCTGAACAGGGCCCGCGGTGAAGAAGAGCACCGCTGAACAGGGCCCCGCCGTGGAGATAGGCACCGCTGAAGAGGGCCCGCGGTGCAGAAGAGCACCGCTGAACAGGGCCCGCCGTGGAGTAGAGCACCGCTGAACAGGGCCCGCGGTGCAGAAGAGCACCGCTGAACAGGGCCCGCGGTGCAGAAGAGCACCGCTGAACAGGGCCCCGCCGTGGAGATAGGCACCGCTGAACAGGGCCCGCCGTGGAGTAGAGCACCGCTGAACAGGGCCCGCGGTGCAGAAGAGCACCGCTGAACAGGGCCCGCCGTGGAGTAGAGCACCGCTGAACAGGGCCCGCGGTGCAGAAGAGCACCGCTGAACAGGGCCCGCCGTGGAGTAGAGCACCGCTGAACAGGGCCCGCAGTGCAGAAGAGCACCGCTGAACAGGGCCCCGCCGTGGAGATAGGCACCGCTGAACAGGGCCCGCGGTGCAGAAGAGCACCGCTGAACAGGACCCCGCCGTGGAGATAGGCACCGCTGAACAGGGCCCGCGGTGCAGAAGAGCACCGCTGAACAGGACCCCGCCGTGGAGATAGGCACAGCTGAACAGGGCCCCGCCATCTCAAGCACCGCTCCGCTGGGCCCTTCCTCTCAAGCACCGCTCCGCTGGGCCCTTCATCTCAAGCACCGCTCCGCTGGGCCCTTCATCTCAAGCACCGCTCCGCTGGGCACCGCCGTCTCAAGCACCGCTCCGCTGGGCCCTTCCTCTCAAGCACCGCTACGCTGGGCACCGCTGTCTCAAGCACCGCTCCGCTGGGCCCTCCATCTCAAGCACCGCTCCGCTGGGCACCGCCGTCTCAAGCACCGCTCCGCTGGGCCCTTCCTCTCAAGCACCGCTACGCTGGGCACCGCCGTCTCAAGCACCGCTCCGCTGGGCCCTTCATCTCAAGCACCGCTCCGCTGGGCCCTTCCTCTCAAGCACCGCTCCGCTGGGCCCTTCATCTCAAGCACCGCTCCGCTGGGCCCTTCCTCTCAAGCACCGCTACGCTGGGCCCTTCATCTCAAGCACCGCTCCGCTGGGCCCTTCCTCTCAAGCACCGCTACGCTGGGCACCGCCGTCTCAAGCACCGCTCCGCTGGGCCCTTCCTCTCAAGCACCGCTACGCTGGGCACCGCCGTCTCAAGCACCGCTCCGCTGGGCCCTTCATCTCAAGCACCGCTCCGCTGGACACCGCCGTCTCAAGCACCGCTCCGCTGGGCCCTTCCTCTCAAGCACCGCTACGCTGGGCACCGCCGTCTCAAGCACCGCTCCGCTGGGCCCTTCATCTCAAGCACCGCTCCGCTGGGCCCTTCCTCTCAAGCACCGCTACGCTGGGCCCTTCCTCTCAAGCACCGCTCCGCTGGGCACCGCCATCTCAAGCACCGCTCCGCTGGGCACCGCCGTCTCAAGCACCGTTTATGGTTCACTGTGCCCACCATGCCTCCTCCTTGACCAGTGGAGACTGTCATCCACCTGATGGACTGTGGCTTTGCACTCCCCAGGATGGTCCAGTTGGCAGCCCACCCACTGTAGAGACATTGAGAGACTGTGGCTTTGCACTCCCCAGGATGGTCCAGTGGGCAGCCCACCCACTGTAGAGACATTGAGAGACTGGCTTTGCACTCCCCAGGATGGTCCAGTGGGCAGCCCACCCACTGTAGAGACATTGAGAGACTGTGGCTTTGCACTCCCCAGGATGGTCCAGTGGGCAGCCCACCCACTGTAGAGACATTGAGAGACTGTGGCTTTGCACTCCCCAGGATGGTCCAGTGGGCATGGTGGCTCCTCGTGGATCTGGCGTCGTGGACTCATGTGGCTGTGGTGCCCCCCCTTCCCTTCCCCCTGAGGTGCCTGTAGTTTTTACATCTGATGCCCCTGCAGTGTTCTCTCCAAAGGACTCAGGTCTCCTGTGTGGGCTTTGCCCTTATTTCTCAAGACTTTGGCCCACGGACATGCTGAATTCGTAGGATGTGCAGGACTTGGTACTTCAGTTATACACTGATGTGTATGTCATTAGTTTTGTTGTGAATATCTTTCATGGTTGTACGATAATTTTCTGGAGCTTTTTGGTACATAAATATTTATTCCAAATTTGATTATGTCCTAGCATTTTTCAGGGGTGTTTGGGAGGTGTCACTGTGACTTGGTGCTCTGCATTGGTGAGTACATAGTTGGGGGGGGGGGGTCTCATATGTGTGTGCCCGTAACCTTTTGTCCTCCCCCTCCCGTGTGTCGTAGGTGCAGTACTCACCGTTGTCGTCTGCGCCGGACTTCGTACTCGTGGTAGATGAGAAGGTAGACGAGAGCAGGTAGGATGTTTAATTCGGGTTCCATGCTGTCCTCCTTCCTCCTGGAGTGCGTAGTGGTGAGCGTTTTTCCCGTCCGTAGTCTGTTTCCGCCGTGTTTTTATCGGCGGTGCTCCCGCCCCGGAAAAGGTGGCGTATTGGTGAGTTGGAATAGTGTGGGCGGTACATTGTCTGCCGCCTGTCTGTTGGCGGTGACCGCCGCGCTGTTTGTTTGTACCGCCGTGGCGGTCGGAGTGTTAAGGTGGCTGTCTGTGTTGGCGGTTCCCGCCAGGCTCAGAATCCCATTTTTTTTACCGCCAGCCTGTTGGCGGGTTGGCCGCCGCTTTAACACCGACCGCCAGGGTTAGAATCACCCCCTTAATTTGTAGGTGTTTTGCCTTTTTTCCTGTAGGGCTCTATGGATGATGCAAAGTGTGAAGTGCGGCAACCTTCTAACATTTATCAGAAAAACAGTCCTGAATAGCAAACTGAGCTTTGTAGGTGCAATACAATAAACAATGAAATGATCATTTATGGTAGTCCAACAAAGCAGCCTGCCCTTCAAAAAATCCACTGCATATGACGATGGAAGCAAAGAAACAAAGCATAACAAGGTATCACAAAGGTCTACATGTTTCAAGGGAAACAACAAACAGAATACTTCTGAAAACCTATTTGGTGCGCTAAGCCATGAAACTAAAAAAAAAGGCACACGTTATTTGTTGCTCTAGTAGAAGACTGAATGTCAGTGAAAGAAAGCCTTTTACAAAAAAATTATTTCTACACAGCATTTGATGTACAACCTGTGCTCAAATAAAAAAATATGTGAACGGAAATAGATTACTGGACCAGGAAAACTACCAGCATATATTGGTACCAGTAAAGGCTGTGGGAAACCCAGCCAGATGGACATGCCATAGAGCGAGGGCCAAATAGGACAATTAAGAAATCAAATGTGCCAGCTATGTCCTGTCAATCGCCTTTGAGCAATTCCAGGGGAACCCTTTTTAAGCCTCGCCTACAGACAGCTTGTAGTTGTCTCTTGTTGAAAGACTTCTTGTAGGCACTGTCAATACTTACATTAGGCTGTGAGTCTGCCCATTGCACATCACTGTTTGGCCTCATTTGCTTCCTTCTCATTTGATGGCTTTCATTCCTCTCCATGTGTTGTCCTTTCCGTCCTTTTGATTAGATGACGTGTATCCTGCCACGGCTGACATTCAAAGAGCTTCCTACTCTCTCCCTCTTCCACTATATGCTGCTTCCTCTCACACCCATGCCCATACATTCTCTGTTTTGCTATCCACCCCGAGCTCTTCTATTACTTTCCTCAACACCCGTGTCCTGCTCAGTTTTTTCACTACCTCTCCCTCCATTGCTTCCTTGCCCCTCCTTGCTTTGCATACTCATTGTTGGTGTTTAGTTTCTCTGCACAGCCACTGCCTCTCTGTTGGTCCCTGCCCCTTCGCCACACTCTCAGATTTTTGTTTCATATTTTCTACCTCCCAGCTTCTCCAGCCCTACAAAGATTCCCAGGTCCATGTCTGATGTGCTGCTCCATTCTGGGTTTTTTCTTTGAATTCTGGGATTGCAGTATTGTTTTTTCCATTGTAAGAATAGGACTACAACTCCCAGAATACAAAGAAAAAAAACCGAAGTGGAGGAGTACATCACGTATGGACCTGGGAAAATTGGCAGCTATACTTATCTGTTACTCCCTTGCCACTAGTCACTTAGCACCTCCTTTCCATTGTCTTCACTTCCTCCCTCGCTGCCTCTCCCCGGCTCTACGCTGGACTTTGCAATTGGCTTTTCCAATGGTGGATGCTTTTTTAATGATCTGTGCAAAAGTGACAGCCAACCATGCTGAAAGTATAGAAACCTTTTGTTTTATATAGTTTCAAGATGACTGTCACATTGCGTAATGCAACATGACTACACAGCGTGGTAGCCATCTGGAAAGTTTAGAAAACGTTTTTATACTTTCCAAGCTCTCAGGATGACCATCAAATTGCAACATGTGACAACGTTTTCTATACTTTTAGCATGCCTGGTCGCTTCTATTGACTTTGACTTTGCCATCGCTGGCACATTATAAAAACATTTAGCCTTTCCAAAGCCAATAGCATCGACCACGAGGCATTAAAAAAGCAAGACCTATTGGCTTTAGCAACGCTTGCTTGAGTGGTTCTCTAATATGCAATATTTAAGCGCCTTTTCAGTTTTACAGGGTAAAATTGAGATACATCTTCTTAAAATTTATACCAAGCACCTCTTTGAATTTAACTAGATTTTTGTATGTATCAGAATGTATGTGGAACATAATAAATCACTTTACAAAATTAAACTGATGACACCTTGGAACGTATCTTAGTAACTGCTTATGATGCATCCGGCCAGATATTGATCATCTCCTCGACTACACCTCAAAGAGAGAAGTTTAGATCCTGTGCTGACACAGAGATTTTGCACAGTCAGCATAGTAATGAAACAAGATTGTGATCCACCGGGTTCTACTGCTGCGTGATGAGGTTTATGAATAAAGTGATTAGGACTGTGAGGTGAAGTGGTTTGCCCAGCACACCATGTAGAGCTTTCGAACCACTTGGTCTATGGAGAGACGCCTGTGATCTTCCAGTGGTCCCAGAAAGGGTTCAATCCTTCATATAAAGTGCTGAGAGCCATACCCCCAACGACTGGGGGTGCCCAGACGGCACCAAGTTTCTTCAACCAGCTCCTAACATCGTACCCCCTCGACAGGAGGCACTATTCTGATGTGTGATGACTTGACCCACATCAGACCTTCAGTTTCCACCTATGACTTGGTTTCCATGCCCCTCTAGGTTGAGGTAGTCTGCCCAGTACGCTATGACCTTAGCAGTACGGGACTCTCCAAACAAACACACTAGGCGCAAGTTCCGCCGTGCAATATTAGGCTATGAAAAGCACACCTTGGGGTTTGCCCACACCACCGCAGGTTCCAACCTGTGAACGGGCATAGCACACAATGAGAAAGCAGCCAAGGGTCACACAAGAGAAATGCTCCCACTCAACCTCAGCGAGCCCTCCCGCAACAGTGATCCGTTCACTTCACAAGCCGTCTTGGGGTGCAGTGGTCCCCACGATGAATGGTAGCGAGAACAAGAAGGTTTTTTAAGAGCAGGTAGTGGTCTCAAGGACCACTGCTGACTCCTAAAGAATGAAAAGAAAACTTTTCATTTTGATTTTTAAATGCAGACCATTATTCTTTAAGGAAAAGGGCTGCATTTTTAAAGAAAAAAGATTGCTTTATTTAAAAGCAATCACAGACATAGTGGTCTGCTGCCCCCAGCGGGCCACATTCCTGTGATTGTGGCCTTTCCCAAATGAGTCGCAAACTGCAACGTGCCTCATGAATATTAATGAGGCAGGTCTCTTGCGATCCATTTGGGAATTGCAAACAGTGTTAAACACACTGTTGTACATGCCAGCTTGGAATTTCTTAATAGTGAATCACAAGAATTTGCTTTTAGGAAATCACAAACCATTTTTGTATACATCTGGCCCTTAGTTCCTGGTCCACATGCATACTACTCCTGCAGGTCGAGTCTGTCATGATGTACATGCAAACAGAGGGCACCGCTCTCCATATTTACAGATCAAGATGTAGGTCGCTCTCAAGAGGTCCTTGATGTCCCTGAGACCTCTGCAGAGAACAGGGGGTAACAAACCTGACCCTGGAGAGTCACTTCAGGATGCCACGCAGCAGCAGGCAGTCAGCCTCAGGCCAGTCTCTAATTGGGAAGGGTGCACGCATCCCCTTCCTTGGACAGCTATTCTCCTAGCACCCAGATTCCCCTGACAATGCACTGATGCAGTCTAGCCGCACTGGTCCCACATACCCATTCGTGGTACTCTGAGTTGCAGACTTTGATTACTCCTGCTTATACGTAAAGTGGGGGGTGGTTCAAAGGGTATTTCCTCCATATCTGCCCTGGGGTCCTGGAATATAGATCTTTATCTTTATGGGTGCCAGGCTCTGGATCCAGGAGGCCAAGTGTCACTACCTCTCCCCCGTTTATCTCACCAGGACTCGAATAGGTGGGAGCTGTTGTTTTGGATGCCCGAGCTTTATAGCAGTCATCTGGGGAATGTGCAAATGTGCTCTTTCCTTGGGATCGCCGGAATGAAGCCTAATTTATGGGGCACCAAAACCAACACCTAGAAAAGCCCACTTCCTAGAAGTAACACTTACTTACTAGTGTTGACAAAGCTACTGTTACCAACTGCTCGGGTTTGTCATCCTTGGTCCAACAATACCAAACAGTATGAGGCTGCTCCCCTGTAAACCCTTACTCCAACCGGCCTTAACAAGCCTCGGTCTCTTATGCCACTGTATGGGTAGAGCAGCTCTCAGTGGCAGTGTGAACATGCGCAGGTGTTCCGTCCCAGGCACCTCTGCCCCAGCACACGCACCAACCACCTTCGGTTACAGCTACCACTGCAAGTACTCCTGCCTTTCAGTCAGGCTCTGTTCCTATTGTGAATACTTATGCGTAAATACACATGCTGTTGTCACTTCAGCCATGTGCGCATCCACATAGGAACCACCCCCACTCGGTCATAGACATAGATGCCCAGGTTGGAGAGGCCATCCCCAACCATATCTGGACTAGCCTGGTTACTCACACCTGCATGTGGATAATGGTGCCAGTTTCTAACTCATATTGATGGTGTGTCCAATTTCACCCTGCATTGGCAGAGGGAAAGTGCTCCGAGCTCTTAGGCTCTTGAGTTGTATGGTGCCCAGCGGTGGTTAGGCACCTTCTGGGCTACTCTGCCAGCACACCACACAGGGGTCTCCATCACATGGGTATGCAGGTAAGGGCCAGCTGTGCTGGGCCCGTAGTTTACCCGGCTCTCCAGGCCTGAGGCACACTCCAGGTCTAATCATGGGGCGCACTTGCACCTGTAGCTCCACTCTGAACACACAGGGGTTCAATGCTCTTGGCCCATAGCCACATATCAGGTAACCTTCTTCCCACTTTGGAATTGGGCTGGCTCCCTTCCGATTGGGGTCCTCCCCTACCAGGTCATGTCCTTCAGGAGGTGCCCGTCCAGCTCCATGCCTACCACCGATCCCTGTATATAGGAACCTCCAGGGACAGTGTAGAGCCCACTCAGGTCTATATGTGCCCGCATGCCCCACCAGCCTACTCAATCAGGGCTCAAACATGGCCAAAGGGATTGCCAATGGGGCGGCACATGTGCCAAAATTCCCCTTGGCAACAAGGGCTGCAACCCCCTCCTATGTATCTAGTACACCTATCTCATGGGGCCAGTCAGGAGGCGGTATTCCAGACACATCCTTCCGCCCCTTCTTTATCTTTGGTAAAATGGGGAGCTTGCTTATCCCCGGCCAGACAACAGGGAAGTGTGCAGAGTCCTAAGGTCCGGCATGGGGAAAAGCAAAAAAAATCTGGATTTTTCCCTAACAAAAGCCATGTCCAACAGTGGTGTACAGTACAGTGGAGTAGCATTGTAGTGTGGAGTAGAGTTGCCTAGAGTGTTGTGGTGTAGAGAGGAGTGGCATGTAGTTGCTGAGAGTGGAGTAGAATGTCGTAAATTGTACGGTAGTGGAGCAGAGTGCCATAGTGTGGAGCGGTCTAATGTGGCAGAGAGATGAGTAGAGTAGTGTGTCATAGAGTTCAGGGGCTTAGAGTGGTGGGTCCATAGAAAGGAGGGGCAGATATTGAAAGGGGGCAGAGTGGAGCAAAGTGTCATAGAGTTGAGTGCTGTGGAGTGCCATGGACTGGTGTAGAGTGGCGTGGCATAGAGTGCAGTGGCATAGAGTCAATGGAGTAAAGTGTCAGAGTGGTGTGGCGTAGCATAGAGTGGAGTGGATTGGCATAGGGATTTGTGGAGTGGAATGGAGTGTCATAAAATGGAGGGAAGTAAAGTGGTCTAGATTGAAGTGGCATGCAGTGTTGCTTAGTAGAGTTGATTGTCGTGCAGTTGATTGGAGTGTCATGTAGTAGAGTGGTGTTGAGTGGAGTATGCATGGTGAGTTAGAGCACTGCCATTACAGGCAACACATTTTCAAATACAAAGCTACTGATAAAACTATATAGCACACACAAATAATATGTGGGACTGGATTCACCTATTGTACTGATTTATTTTGATCATATTAAAATATTTGTTTCTACCACACTTCCCAATAACAAAATAATGTGTTTATTAGTGCTTTCCTAATTCTGATATATTCTGGGATATTTGCACAGTTCGTTTACAGACATTTACATTTTGTTGTGTGTTAGAAACAAACCCACAACAAAATTTCACAGTACCTGGCATCATTGTCACGTACGTCCTCTCACTTTGAAGTCAGAGGAAGAAAAGTAATCACCAAGCTCCCTCAGAAGCCAGAGCCTAACATTTGACACCTATCTTTGAATGCACAGCAAGTGTCATCACACCATTGCTCCCTCTACTCATTCACTTACACAAACCAAGGCTCTTTATTTCAAAACATTGTTCCATGTAATCCTGACAATGCTGCCACAATGTCACAGCATTTGAAAGCTTCCTACCTCCCCTCCAGTGCCGGCACTCCTTGTCCTACTAACTGTTTAAGGGTAGTAGTGTGTGTACAGAATCAATGCACAGTGCCTTGTGTGGAATAGGCTATATACCCAAATCTTGTCTAGGAATACTGCTTTCAAGTGAGTGGTTCACATTCCATGCTACGAGCAGGTTTGGAAGACTTGCTGCTCCCCACACTTGTTCTGATGCCCTCTCTGGCCACCCCTGCAGGTGGTTGAGTACATGGCCTAACAGGTTGGTCCAGTCCTGAATATACTCTCTGTTGAAACTGTTCAGATTAGTGGCACCCACATTGATAAAACAATTGATGGAGAATTCTGCAGGGAGGTAACTAGCAAATCACCTCACTTGCACTTGGATACCCTCATGGGTGATTAGTGTGCTATACAAAATAACGTAACATAACATAACATAACATAAGGCACCAAAGCAGTAACTATATGGGGCTCTTTTTGCACTCACTGTGCATCTCAAAAGGAGTACTTGCAGTGCGAACATTCTAGCTAAAGGAACAAACTGAACTACCATCCTCAGACTTTCTGGTTTCTAACACAATTCACGTGCTATCCCATGGGAATCCTTATAAAAATACTCAACACCATCTAGACATAAGTGGAACTCTTCCTCTATGTATGTCCTACAGGGCATGCCAATCACACTAGGCATCATGGCCTGTAAACTCTTTCAAACCATGTTCAGTGTGCCCAAATAATCATGGAAGAATCAAATAAATTCTATGATCACTTAGTATTTAATGGAGACAATTGTCATGGAACTCCTGATGTGAGTCCGGAAAACCCATAAATTAAGGGGATTAATAGTTTTCTAATGCCATAAGTTACAATTTAAAAGTATGATAAGCAAATATGGGTCATGAGCAAAGATAATATGGATAAAATATCATAAACCAATGGGCTAAACGCTTATTAACACCATGAGCCAATGGAGCTAACAGTTCACAAATGGCATGCAGCATTGAGGCTAGCACCCTATAAATGGTATCAGACTATGGGGCTACTAGTTCAAAAATACCTCGAGTCAATGGGGACAATAGCTCAAAAATATTAAGATCAATCAAGCTACCAGCTCTCAAATACCATGAGCAAAAAGGCTAACAACCTGCATATATTAATAGTCAATGGCACTATACCACAATCCTCCTGTTTTCTTACTATCACAATTACATGTTTGTCTTTACCAAAGGATCAACATAATTCTGTGTGTGAAATGACAAAAGTGCTTACTCAAAGCAGATCTCCAAAGGGACTTCATATGAATGATTTTAGCACCACATCATCAGGGATTTAAGTGGGCCAGATCTTGCCAGTGCTCAGCACCTGCAGTTCTAAAAAGCAGGAGCTGATATGGGTCCCTATCATTCTCTCCATTCTTCCATCACCCTCAGTGAAAACAAAACACAATCTGAACTCAACAGGATTTCCACCCTTCACTGGCCTTTGAAGTAACTTCAAAAAGTCTCATAGTTATTTCTGTCTCAACATTTCAGAATTGAAGAATTTTCGATACTATATAAAACAAAGTTGGTACTTCTTTATCTTATGGAACTTGAAACCATTGCCAAAGCCAATAGTTCTACCTTGTTTTAGGTGTAATGTCAGTTGTTGTATTATATCTGGATGCAATAACAGAAAGAAGCAGCAAGATACCTGTTGAGTGGCACACTAAGTAAGCACAGATTTTTAGCTTACATCTTTTTTAAATCACACCCTAATTACATAGGCCACACTTTTTTGAGAAACCCTCCACCCCTAGTTTTTTCATCACACTTAAAGCCCTGCACATCATCTCTCCCAATTTGCTTGATGACTAATGGCTGAATGCACAAAGAACCTGCTTTTAACTCAATAACAAATATGGGTTGACCCCCAACCTCACCTTGTGCTCACATGAAAAATAAACCACTAGTCCTCCAAAGTCCATGTAGTGTATACCAGCACTCCTCCTGTGAGGAAATCAAAGAAATATAGTCCTCATCAGCGTCCTTCTCCTGTAACCAACAATAACAGCCTAGAGCTGGGTAGTGATCCCATCTGTAGTTTAAAATGCATATTTTTAGAAACGTTTCGATGTGAGGTTTTCCTTGCCTATGAAGTCTAAACTTTGGAAGCTTAAGTCGGAGAAGGTGGTGATGTTTCTGACTTGGCACAATCTTACTGAGGTGAAGTTCAACCAACGGGTGGCCCACACACTGGGATGCAGGATAAAATTTCCATAAAGGGTGGAACATCCTATGTTTCAGAGGTTAATCAATGAAGAAAGATCAAGGTGGTGAGAAGGGCGCTGAGGACTGGAAGAAATGAAGCTGAACTCAGTCAACTGGAATTTTTCTGGGAATAGGTGTTATAGACTGGGGCATGAATCAGGGAGCGGGTGTGAGGGATGTGCTGGGTGTGCTACAATGAGAAGAGACAGCTTCTGGTCAGCTGCAGTCCTCCATCCAATGCCTCTCACAGCTGAGTGAACTGTCCTCCTTCTGATTTGGTCCGCTGTAGTTGGCCTTATTTTTCTTAAAGTTGGCAAGCTTTCAATTTTATTAAGTTTGTGAAGTTAAAAAAATAAACAAAGGAATTTGCGAATTAACCTACTTAGCACACCTTAATTTCCTTATACTTCCCAAAGATATATATTTTAAACTGCACAGAGAATCCTACCCACATCCCCAGTTGCACTTTGTGATGCTCATCCCTGGGCATGGTGCAAGAGGTGAGAGCGGGCATGAGTCTGACTGTTTCCACCCACCAGCCTGAAAATGGAGTTATACAACTGTAAAACAGTATAAAGTAGGGATAAATGCCAGGGCATGTTCGCATATGTAGGTTAAACCAATCATATAACTTAAAGTCTCATCTTGATAACAATGCTTATAGAGGCCCTGTGTGTGCTATGATCAAACGTCAATGACTATGGACAGCAGACGATTCCAGTGCAACTGAAGTACTAGTTTACAGGCTCACCCAGTTAATCCATGATTGAACGTGAACTCCACAAATGCTAAGCAACAACTGGCTCAATTTTTATGGTCTGGCTTGACAGCACTGCTGTTGTCAGACAATTATGTCAGAATCACTGGGAGAGAGGCTTTGGCTCCGCCCACTTGTTGGGATCCAGGTGTACATGTTTTGATTTGCGCAGAAGCTGTGTGCTTCCATAAAAATCTGCTTGCCCTCCACACAACTGTGATCATTTTGTTTATTTATCCAGCTGCCCGAGATTAAACTTTCAGGAGCATGGGGCACATGCCATTGCAAGGCTATTAAAGTGTATTAGATAGTTAAATAATTTATGGTGTTTTTTTTCTGTCAGCAGCACAGATGAGAGGACAGTCATCATTGTATATAGATTTTTAGGTCTGATTCGGCAGTACATTCGTAAACCAGCCCTATTGGCATTACCACTGCTTGTTAGTTGTGGTGTTTGGCAATAGCTTTTGATTTTGCTAAAATTATGTTCATAATATACTTCTTACAGGGGCTATCAAACAGCCCTGTTCACCCAATGGTTTGCTTTGTGTCATTTAAATTTTTCTTCCACCCATTTCCACCCACTACAATACATAGCATGGCAATGGACCAGCCCACTTAAAGCCAATAAGTAACTTCACTGTGAGGGCATTCTACCTTTTCACAAAGAGCACATCCACAAACCATTCCTTTCAGTGATAGAGATTGCTATGGTAATACCGTGTTTTATATATTGGCAAATGCCTAGCTGCTCCCCTAAAAAAAAGTTTCACAAAAGCAATGACAACAGAATATAAGCCTTGGCATAGCCAAAAGGCTGCCAGTCAACTCCAGACTTGTTGGCTTTGCTAGTGCTTGTTCTGAACCGAGAATGAATTCAACGGGTATACTTCAGCATTTAAAGGAAGGTTTTTCGTTTAAGCATTTAGCTATGTAGCACTCAATCTTGACTTCCATCGTCTAACCATGCCACGCGAAATTGGTGCTGAGGGCCTATATTTGCAGATAATACAGAGCCGTGCTTCGGTAATGTGTAATTTGACAGAACTGCTGTTTTCTGGAATAAAGGTGCGCGTGAATACATTACCACGTTAATCGGCCGGCAGCAGCAGCACAGCCGGCCGTTGATGCAAAACCTAGAGAAAGGCTGTGCCTTGGAAATACCCACTGGTGTTGATATTCAGCAGCAAGGAGCTGAGACACAAAGCCTCGTGTATTCACAACACAGGGCAGCCCCCAACAATGTACGCAGGTGCAGCAGCAACAGTGTCACCAGGTGCTCCACCTGGTTGAAGAGCCAAGGTCACCCATGCACTGCAGTCCACGGCCCACTCCTGTGTAACTCTTAATGGCGTCTTATTCCTATTAGCTAGACACCGCCATGTTCAATAAGGCCCACCCAGGACAGCATCGCTTCTCGGGCCTGGCTCCTTCTCTTTGGAATCAACTGCCTCTCGGGTATCCACTGCAGGCCTGGTCATTCACAAGTCCTTTATACATTCGGGTGTTTCCAGTGACTTTGCCCCAGCCAGCGCAACGAAGCCTTTACAGATCTAGGCAACGCACATAAAAGCCATTTTCATAACATAACAGGAGGTGGTTGCACATAAAAAAACTTGAGGGCTGTTTTTTTAAAGTTTTTTTTTTTAACACGTGCAACAGAGGGTCAAGCGCCCATTAACACGTGTGTGGAAGAAAAAAAAGATTTTACCTAGTGGTCAGGAAATTACTGATTAATGTCACAATCATGTAAACTAATAAACAATGTGGCGTATCGAATTACACAAAGTGTCCAGGTGATATTAATTGGAAGGACGGCGCCATTTAATATCGTAGCTCATTTGTCTCTCACCCACCTGTGGGTGGCGACTCCTAATTGTTTACATTTTTGCAAATGTGAGTGGGGGACAAAGCTCTGACGTGAGCGGCAGGCGTGTGTGGTGCAGGCAGACGGGGGTTGTGAAAGTTGGCCACAACCTCCATAAAGAAAGATAGTGCTTATACTTGGTTTTCCTGCTCCTAAGCAACATACCCAAAAACATTTATACAAGGGTGGCTCCGTGGCATGCTCGCTGTTGTCAGTAATTAGTGACACCAAATAGGGGGTGTCTGCAAGGGCTGCGTTTCTGGCTGCAGGAGATGACAACTGATAATAATAAATGGTATTAATAACTGACCACCAAGGTGGCAGCTGGCAACATTGAGGTTTAAGATGGTTCTTTCACTTTCCTCCTGCCCTCACTCATTTCTAATCTGAGGTAATATATTAAAAAGATGCAAACCAGCCAACAAGGGCACCTCCTCCTTCCCAATCCGTGGAAAAGGGAATTCAGTTCAGATTGATGCATGTTAAGAGTTCTGACTTCCAACTATCCAACGTATATGTGTCTGGAATTCTCCCTACAACGTCATCCTACGTGATACGGGTGGCATATTTTGAAGCAAGCACATTTCATGGCACATATTTTGCTTAGGTGGGGAAAATAAAAACATTGATTTTAACAGCGGCAAAACGCCACTTACTTCTTCAAAATTAAAAAGAGCAAAATAGTGCTACCCTACCATATGTAATATTTTGGAAATATGCACATGAGTGGACATTTGCCCCACCTGGGAAATTAAGTAGAAGGGCCGAGTGTGTTGCTATGTTCTCTAAGGTTTTTATTTAAATGTGTAAGTCTCCAGGTCCATTGCCTTGCAAATCTCAATCAATTAGTGCTCACAATGGAGCTTTACTTCAATGCATATTTCTTTAATTAGCTATCCCTTTAAACTCTTAACTTTCCATCATTTAGAATAATTGACTATAACGACTGCCCAACTCCCGTTAATCCGTGTATGCTTTGCATTAGGAGCGCCTGTCTTTCCTCACATTACAAACATTTCCAGACGGGTTACAAACAATAAACGAGTCTGTAAGTATTTTTCCTGTTAAATGGCCTTATAAATGACAGAAGTCTTATGCATGTTGGAAAATGCGTGAGCTTTTTTCATTATTCCAATACATATTTGCTTACAATTACGATTACTGGTGGCACGCCATGATGCCGCATAATTAGGAAGTTGGACCAAAGGGGCCTCTCCAGCAGAGACGGCGCTACATGTCCACATGTGTGACATACTCTTCCCAGCCACATCACTCTGCTGCTACTGTCTGCTGTGATTGTAAGGTGAGGCTCATGTGACGGGCAGCAACACTGAGCCGCGGGGCGTACGCTGACACCCAGGTTGCGACCCGCATCAGGGGCGAAACCTCTAACTGTAGTGATCATAGCAGGACCTGTCTCTGGCAAAAAATGCCACTGGTAAATTTGCTGTTTGCATGTTGAACAGGGGTGGCTCCTCCATTAAGGCGGAGAACATTCACCCACCCCCCCCAGCAGTGGCAGCTGCAAAACCTTTAAAAGAAAAGGATAATAAGCTTTGTTTATTAGCCTTTTCTTTTAATGGGGTGGGGCTACGGAGGTGAAGAATAGCGAGGGGGAGTGCTCAGCACTCCCCCTCACTGTGCATGTATGTTTGTCTGGCAGTCCCAGGCTGGCCAAACACACACGTGCAGTAGGCTCAATAAAGCCCGGATTGAGAGAGCTTGCACAGGATTTAGAGAGCCTGCACAGGCTCCCATCTGCATGGGAGTGCCCTAGCTGGGCGCTCCCAGCCAATCCGGAAGCTGCTTTGGGCAGTGTCAGGATTGGCCGCAGGGCAGGCTGGGAGCCTGTGCCTGCAGTCTGGAGCGATGAGGAACAGAGGAGCGGCGCATGGTGGAAGACGTAAGTGTTTTTCTTTTTCTTAGTATTATTGTTGAATTTTTATTTACACCCCCCGTGCGCGCACGCGCCACCCCGCCCCTTCTCGTTGTCACAAGCTGTGACTGATGTTGAAATATTATTGTTCGCACCTCTGATAGATTAATTGTTAACAACAAAACACAACACTCTAACTATTAATGCCAAAAAAAAAAAAAAAAACAGGTGTGGGCATCACCATGAGCACAAACTCCAAATAACTTTAATCAAGTAAAATCTGTCTTTAATCCTGTAGAAATGGTGTGCATAGCACTGTGTAAAGTTAACCAGAAACATGCACTTCAGCTAGTATTGAATCAGTCAGCACTTGGGCTGTAAATTAAGGCCACTGGGTAGCTTAATGTGAGCGATTCGTGCAATCTCCCCTTTAATCCTTTAAGATGAATTCCTCAATGAACAGCGAGCTCATTGACTGTAATTAAGGTGCGCACGTCACCGTATAACAATTGACTGATGAGCAAGTTTTCCAACCTCACCTTTAAGGGAGATTCCTTCAGCAAACAGTGAGCTCGTCAACTGCAATTTGAGGTGAGTGCAGCACCGTCTGACAATTAACTGATACGTGACCTCTCCTTTAAGATGGATTCCAACAATGCATTTATAACAAATTCCCCTTGCTCTCTCCTGTAGAAGATCCAGATAAGGGCGGGCGCGGACGTCTGTTCCTGTAAGACGGAGCTTGTAGAGAAGTAGAACGGGAGGAGTAATGATAGTGAGAACATGGCACAAAGAAAACTTGAATGAAAGCAGCGCTCAGTAAAATCTAGCGAGAATATTTTTGGGGGGGCATTAAGGCGAAAACGTCAATAGAAAGCGGCACGCGCTAGGACGAAAGCTTCAAATAAAAGCGAGGAGCGACAGATAGTGCGCAGAAGTCAGTGCTCGAGAAAAAAAATAAAATTTAGGGTAACCGTCTATTGAAATCTGGCTGTTTTGGTGAACCACCTCAGGGTTACTGGTCAGCAAGATAAAATCAATCCTCACCTAAAAAAAGACGACCGTAATCTTTGAGGGACACCAATCTAAAAGGCTAGATGCTCTGTGGTATCACATCCTCATCGCCAAAATATGTTGTGTCTTCAATGATATTGATGTCACGATGTTTTCACACTTTAATTTAGATAAGTGTGTGCCCAGCGTCCTTCAACGACCAACTTCCAGAGAGCTAGCAGAACAACTGACACACTCTAGAATGTCGCTTAGAGGCCTCTAAGAGTCCATTCCATGGTTAGCAACAATAACAACCCCATAACAAAATGCAAGCCAAAACATGTAGATGCCTGTGTGGAGAGCTGTACTGAAGGGGACCTGGGGTGAAGGTGTGATCTGACGGAGTTCCCATGGGGCTCCTAGGTGTTGCAACAATGGGGTGACACATCTACAGTTTGGACCCAAATTCATAGGATACATTATATTCCAGGCCAGAGTAGGAATTAGTAATGTTGTCTCCCCCTGGCTCCCCATAGAGAGGGGCACTCGTCAGGTGTGCCCGCTCTCTTTCCTTCTCTACGCTATAGAGATAGACCCCACGGCAGCATGGTTGAGGGTAGACACTCTGCTCCGAGACTTCAAATGATCCCTGACAGTGAGAGACAGAATCTCACTTGTATGCAGACAATGTTTTGCTCTTCCTTGATGCCCCTTCCAGCTTTGGACCATGAGCCCTGCAAATAATGAATATATTTTGGACCTACTCACTCCCGCAAATTAAATTTAAATTGTCCATCTGCCCCATTGCTTATCACTTGTCGATATGTTGTGGGCCCTGGAATTGTGAATGCTTACACAGGGGTTAAAATACCCTGGGAAATATATCACAGAGGACAGGGCCTTGAAGTATGATTACAACCTCCATTTTCCACTGGAGAGATTGGCTGGAGACATTCAATCCTGGAACTCCCTCCCGCTATCTTTGCTTGCCCGCTCAGCCATCATCAAGATGGTGTTACTGCCAAAACTCCCATAATAAATATAGAATTTCCCCTTTCTGGTGAAGGGAACCTTCTTTGCTAGGGCCTGTGCTCTAATACGTCAGCTCCTGTGGTATGGAGGGACACCCCGCATCACTCTTGTAATATGCTGCAGGTTCACCTTTGACGGGGCATGACCACCCGATCTGCTGCTATACTACTGAGTGGCACATCTCTTGGTGGTTAATGACTGGTGGTTTGAGGGGTTTGGGGGACCTGGCCTACAGGGTGAAGGGACGGGTCCTAAGTCGCAACAGACTTCCACACTTGCTATATGGCAGTGATTTACCATATAACATGCTCACTTCCACACAGGTGGTACTGACCCAATGGAAAAAAGGCCAAGAAAGCCATGTGAACGGCTGACTGACCAACACTGGGGACCCCATTGTGGAGAGGGGCAAGTCTTCCCCAGGTGTCAGCACTTTGCGTCTTTTCCAAGTGGGATGCCATAGGCATCACAATGCTTGGAGACATACTGACAAATAGGTCTCTCAAGCCTTTCTTAGAGCCACAGATGGAATACCAAATGCACCACACCAAGTTTGTTCATTATCTCCAGCTCAGACATGCTATCATACATATTCTTTCAGTAGACACCAAAATCCTGGCTTAATCACCCCTGGAGGCAAAAACTGTATTCACTGAGATTAAAACACTGTTACGCCACCAATCATATCCTTTGGTAATGGTCAGGGAGGTATGGTCCTGGTACCTGGACCAGCTTAAAGAAGAGGACTGTAGGGAGGCAGTGGTGGCTGCTCAGTTCCATTGTATCCAACTCAAAATAGTGCATGGCACGTGTCTTAATAGGACACAGCTATTCAAAATGGGGCTCATTGGCTCAGGGTCTCTGCCTACGCTGATGATAACAGGAATTTATTACACACCTTCTAGTGCTGTCCGGTCATGTCATACTTATGGAAGGGGGTGCCGGGGATTCTAGGGATGGTACTGGGTCAGAGGATCCCCAGAGAACCGAAACTGGTGTACATTGCAGATGATGTAGAAGGAAATAGTGGCCAGAGAGCACTGCTGTGGTTGGGACTGCTCGTAGTCAAGCAGGACACTGCAAAGGAGTAGAAGAATCAAAGGCCCCAGCCTTGGAGGGGAGAGACAAGGTCATGGATTTCTGTTTTGGCCTGAAGTGCCTGGTACACCAGGGTAGAGGATGCCCCTGTAAGTAGTTCAATATTTGGAAGGACTGGGCAGGCCACTGAGGGATATATATTAAACCTTGTCCATCTCAATCTTGATCCATAGCCAATGAGTTGTGCTCCTTCGAGGTCATACCATGGCAGAGACCTAAAGGGGAGCTTACTGGCTTCATGGCCTAATGGCTTGTAAGGTATCATGGTTACTGGTGCCATGGCTCACTGTGTTTCTGGTGAATATACACAATGTTCAGAGTGGAGTTGTGGAGTTTGTATGTTTTGTGCCAGACTTGGCTTTTGTTTAGGCTAAGATTCCAATAAAAAGTTTATTTATTTTTTCAAAAGAAAGCTACCCAGCCAATATAATTAGTAGCCCCTTGTAAGCTACTACATGTTCTCTGTGCTCAATGTAGCAAACATTTAAGTGCTCTTAAGGGCATAAGCATGCAAAGGAAGGCTCAGGCCCCGTGTAGAAGGTGCAGAGATTCTGGCATCAGGACACAGAGGCTGATGACAGAGTGGTGGCTGACTGGTACAGATTATTTGACATCAGAACTCGCAAGTAAGAAATTTGAACAAGTAGGAGTAGGACAGGTGCATATTTAAATTATCTTGCTTTCTACAATTGAGAAATGTTTAAAATAAATAAATAAGAAAGTGATTGTTGAAGTAGTTGAATATTTTTGGCATTAAATTGATAGGCATTATAATGGATTTGCCATATTAATGCTAGAGTAGGATTAATATGGGGTTTCCATATTAATACTAGAGTAGAATTTTCATCTATTCTTCCAGCAGATATTTTGGTGTATTCACAAAGAAAGAAGAGTTTTACATATATTTCTGTTGATTTGGACTGTCTCTAGCGCTATCTATTCTTGTTGGCACAGCCTTGAAGATTTCCTGAGCCATCATCTTTGAAATTCTTTCTTTTGTCTCAGTGGAGAATTTCCTCTTAAAAAGCTCTTGGGAGTATCATGGAATGTTCCTCTTGTGATTTGAGGAGGGGTTCCTCATTGGAGCCTGGCTGTTCGCGTTGCCTCAGAATATGCACTCCAGGAGGTCCGAATTGACATTGACACTTGAGAGGGGGATCCAATATGGCTGTGAGTAAGTTCTGGTCTTGATAACGAGTGCCATTGGGCATCCCTCGTGGGTTCAAAATAGCTTTTGGGAGGGTTTAACCAGCTCTGCAATGATTTCTGCGGTCTCCCCTCTCTGACGCATGTTGCAGTCTGGCACTGCACTTGTGACTTTTTGCAGTGATGCCTGTAGCAGTTGTCTACATTCACCATGTTGTAGAAAAAGCCGTGCTCAAACCTCAGTGCCAGATTCTAAGCTCAAGTTTCAGACCTAGAGTCACATCTAAGATTTGAGGCCTATTTCCAAATTTTCTATTCCAAGGACAGAGTCAGGTATCAGAATCTAAGTCCAAATTCCTAGAGCACACCCAAAACTAAGTGCTGGAAAGTGAGATGCACATTGCAACATTTCAATGCTTCAGTAGGAATCACCTCCTCAAAGTAACACAATATTATTATCAGAATTTCTATCGTGCATTTATGCCATATGTATGGCCTTGCCACTAACGTGACCCTGCACGGCTTATTTCACTACACTGAAAATATCACCCTATAAGATTATCGTAGATCTCAAGGATCCTAAGGTGAGGGAGCCCATGAGAATTCTCTACCCAGCATCAGCAAATTAAATGCATTTCTTCTGGATATATCTTTGAAATTGTTAAGAACAGCGACATGCAATTAGGGCAAAATAGCATTGGTTCCCATCTGGTAATTTGCTGAAGCTAATTTTGTTAATGCAGCCAGTAATTGTTTTACACTTTCTCAGGATGTTAAGTTTACCTAGCACAGAAGCCAATCAAAGTCTGCAAATGAAGATGCCTTTTTTCTTTTTTAGAAAATCAATGCTATCATGAAAGATAATAAGGACAGAGCCACACGACTCCTGTGGGCTTATCTAGCTTTTTATATTCATAGCTCAAGCCAGGTTATTATCAAGGAATATTCGCGTGATGATGGCAAGAGAGGAGGGGGGGAAGACTTCTCACTGGGATCTCGCGCTCTTGCTGATTTTTACAGATTTTATTGAAATTGCCTGCGGATTTGGTGTCGCTCTCCAACCTACTAATGCGCGGCATTAATCGGGAGTTCAGTGCGTCAAAGTCTAAACTAGGACCTCTCTGGCTCCTGAGGATAATGGCGTGGTGCTCACAGCAAATTTATGGTTTCTCACGCGAGAGAAAAAACATTTAATAATCTTCCAAAATCGCCCTCGTTGACTGGGAAAGCATGCAACGACAGAACGTGGCTTCTGCATGCCGTTTCGAGAACACGCGGGATCCTATATGCCTTTTATCGCAGCCGCATCAAGAGCCAAGTTCCTCTGACATCTGTCCATTCGTTGCTGTGTATAATTCGATGGCTTGTTCCAGATAAAAGTGTCCGGTTTTTACAAAGGTAACAACCGAGAACTGGGCCTCTTACACGATTTGACAGGATAAGGTCAATGCCCACTGGCGCTGCACAAGAATGGGGAACGTCAGGTCACTTTCAATTGCCATGGCAACGTTCAAGCGAAGCTTTGTGCGCTTGCTTGCTCGCGCCTCCTCACAGGATCCAGAGAGCCACGGTATATAGAAAAAAACATAAGGAAATAATAGCAGAGCAAGACAACAGCGAGAAGAGGAGGGAACAAGGAAGAGTAAAGCTAATCATATAAAAAGAGAGTACCCCAATCAGAAAAAACGAACTAGAAAATCAGAAAGCTTGGGAATAAAGTGTTATATATAAATTACACACACAAGTGAAAATGTTCAGAGCGTTATCGCCTTTTAAGTGTTCTGAGGCTTTCACACCACCTTTCACCGTAATTCGTGAAGGAGGCTTCTGAGTTATAGAGGACAGCAATCATGGATAAATGAATACAATTCTAAAGCTTCATAGCTTAAAAAGACATCATATCTGGTGCCGCAGAAAACAGAAAACAGAGCAGAACAAAAAAAAAATATTGTATATGAGAAGATAACACATCTAGGGGTAAACAAACGAGGACCAGGCCTGACCTGCAACAAGAGAAAGCCAGCTAGCAAACACACCGCGTTCTCCATGTCTACATGGCATGCATGTTAGTGAGTCAGAGATTCCATGTCTACATGGCATGCATGTTAGTGAGTCAGAGATTAGCAGAGCCCAGGATTCAGGCCCGACTCCAGGATTTTTTATTTGGATGGGGCAAGGGTGCATTCGGATGGGCCGCTGCAGGCCCAATTTGTGGCTTCTGGAGGTAGCCTACAAGCCCTAGATTACATCATATCGACTTCAAAACATGTTTGCACCACGATACACAGGACACATTCTGTGTGCATACAGTGCATGTAGAGTTGAAGGGTATTTTAATTACCTGTCTACTCCCTTTGTTAAGTTTCCCAGCCCCATCCATTTAAAGCAGTACTTGTGCAGATTCCTCCTCTTTACCCTGAGTTTCTGGTTGACTGCCCTGGAGATGGGCAGTGCCAGCACCCATATGGATTCCTGGAGCGAGCAGATACACACTAATTCTAGTCCTTTCATTGGCCTGCTCTGAAACTTAGGAATTTCTAACTAGATGAGATAAAGGCTGGCTCTCAACTAATGTATGTGGTAGCGGAGTGGCCATTTATTTCAAAGAGGTGGGTCTGGGACCAATTGAGTCCTGTTTCTGAAAGGCCAGGGCTGTCTCCAGCAGGACCTGGGTGGAGGTGGGCAGATGTCTGGCTAAGCTCAAGGTCCTCCCAAAACAAACAGAACTGTCACATGGCTTCTGCCTGCTGCCCATGGTATAACGTCATATGCCAAGAATGAAAGATAAAACATTAATCTTTCAAGCACACCAGGAGAATGAGATACCCATCAAGTGGCTGAGTAGGACAAACAATATGAAACTAGAAAACCTGGGATCAATCCCGGCTTCCCTGCTTGACCAAACCAAACTGTGTGAGCTTAAGTGAAAATGTATTTCCCTACGCCTCCTTTTTTCATGATCACATCAGAGGGCACCCTCAAAACCATGTATTCAGGATGTGCACTATGCAAAAACCTTTTCTGTTTGATTTAGTCCACTGTAAGGGTGTTCCACTAAGAATCCACACATAGGGAACACATAACAATTGAGGGCATGAATGCTTCTGATGATATTTAAAAACTATCGCTTTTAATAAATGTCTCTCGATCCAGTGATATAATCTGATGTACTAAGGTGTTATACTATGCTCCCTGCATGTTAAAAAAGAATTTTTTATGTTGAAGAGATTTTGTCTTATTTTACATGAGATATTTATATCAGTGGGTTTTCACTCATTGTCCAAAATGTACAGAATAACTAAGTAGTAACACGCCCTTGTGATCAGGTTCCACAAAATGTATTGGACACATGCAACAAAATTAAAAAAATAATAAATAATATTGTCACATCAAACCATATAGCAGGAGGGACCATTACATGCTGTAACAGGAGGAAGTGTGATGTAGTGTGCTGACCAACAAAAATATTTGCAGCTGGGATTAAAGGCAAAATCAAAACTTGACGGGAGGAAGGACCATCACATGCTGTAACAGGAGGAAGCATGACATAGAGTGATGGCCAACAAAAATGCTCTATTATTGAAATTGCCTGGGAGGGAACTAAGCACACAAAAGAGGGACAGTGAGAAAAATGCACCAATAAAAATGAAGCATTTAAGACAAGAACAACAAAGAACAAATGGCAAGAGCGGGCATGGTTAAAGCCCACAGACTGAATATAGCATGTCTTGCAGACAGCACTGTGTGCTGCCTAGGGTCGACATAAAAAAGGGAGAGAGAGAGCCAAGAAGCTGTAAAGATTCCTGGTACTTTCACAGAAACAAAGCTGCATGGTAGTTGGTAAACATTGAATATCGAGCACTGGTGGAATTCTTCCAGCTAGCTCACAGTCCACCGTATACTTATAGCCACTTATTTAGCTTGATCATTGACCATACTGTGTCTATTAATCAATATTTGTTTATTTTCTTATCTGTGGGTGGTTCATAAAAATACAAATGGAAATATTAGGCTGAATCCAAACCCTCAAGGCAACTTGGATTCTGTGTACATTATCTCATTTTATATGTTTCCAGAACTTATTTTTTAACCTTTATCAGAGGTGATATAATTGGTGACTGAGGGGAGAAAAAAGTATTATGCTTCACATGTGCATAGTTCTCCTCACCAGCCTATTCTGCATGCCATTGAAACCATAAAGGTAATTCTCACAGAGTAAACCACAGAAAATCCTCTTCATCCACTCCTATGCACCTTCTCTGGCACCTATATTGATTTTTATGTTTTAACATTTAGAAGCTCTAAGGACAGGAAATTGATGATATGAGGACTGATTACTAAAACTGTGTGTGTATGGGTTTGTGTGCATGTGTGTGTGTGTGTGTGAGAGAGAGAGAGAGAGAGAGCGAGCAAGACAGCTGCTTGTGGAACATAAAATGATTTTAAGGTAAGTTAGCACCTTCCCAGTCATCAAAAAGCAAAAAGTGGCACAGGGGGTGCCACTGTGAAGTATGTTTTTCTGTGAGAGTTCCAATTTATAGCTCAAGCTTTCACAGAGAAAGAAAGGTGCAAAGTTAAGAGGATGAGATTATCGTATACTGTAACAGTACTGGTTTGTGCTTCATAAGGTTACGCCTCAGAGGCATGCCCAGCCTCTAGAAATCATGACGCAGAGACCCAGTATCAAGCACTCACTCGCAGGGCAGCCCTTAAGTTTAGACTTCTCTGAAGCTGGACTGTATAAACAGCACATGCCCCCGAGCTTAGTGTGGGCAGCAGGTAGGCCAGGGAATTCCAAAGGGCTCTACCAGGTTCTGCCATACACACCACATACCCATTCGCATCCAGCCTTATCTCCTTTAAGTTATCCAACTAGTTGGCAGAGATTAACCGACAGAAGCAATCTTGGAAGTCTTGGAACCAAAAAAAAGTTCAATAAAGAGGTGTAGAGCGGACAGCAAGGTCACTTTAACTCTAGAACAGTCAGTGCGTTTGCCTATGTGTCACAGCCTGTTTGCTTAGATGGCTGTCTTACAATTATCTCATTATTTTTTAAACGCACACCTTCCAAAGGATGAATATAAATCCTCACAGAAAGAGTTGCATCAGAAAACCAAGTCACAGCCAGGAGAGCATTGATGTCAAGCACTCAGAAGGGACCACCTTAAAGTCAACCACATATTTCAAAATACCACAACAATTAACCAAGTGAAACAGGTACAGTTTACAGACTGTGAGGATACGGTATCGATTTCTTATCCCCAGTAAAAGCACATGCCCCTCTCTTTGGTGCAACTAGGCAATTTCCTTTATTGACTGATGCCACTGAATATAAAGTTCTCACAACTAAGAAGAGCATGTTTTTGAGGTAAATTAAAGTTATAGCTCACCTCCCTAGACTATTTGCATTATTTTATTTATGCCTGTGTTTTATGTTTTTCTTTATCGAAAGAATTGTAGCAGCTATATAAGACAATTAAGAATGAAACACTAACACCAATTTGAAATATCACATTTTGACAATTGTACCTTTAGAAGGATAATAACAAGGACATAGAAAAGGCACTGACAGGACATGATCTTTCAAAGCATTCAAACCACAGCAAAAGTTGATAAAAGGCGGATCTCTGATGAGGTTTTTCCAGTGACTAGGTGCTAAGAGGAAAGAGCAAAAACTAGATAGCGGCACCTAGGGGAGTGACCAGAAGGTTCAAGCACGTTTGGCAGTGGCGGCTGCTCCCTTAAGGCAGAGGAGCGTCACCCCCTGTTGCCAGCAGCACCACAAACGTGAAAAATAAAATAACAATAAATTATATTTATTACCATTTTATTATTCCTTTTCCCAAGCCGAGCTGTGTTTGGAGGCGGACCACTGCTACTGACTGGCAGCAGGGGAGTGATGCTCACTCCACCAGTTTACACTACGCATGTCATTTTGGCCAGCTGTCTTGTGACAGTCAGCCTGACATGCGCAGTGTAAACCTCTCCACTCAGCTATCTGAGACAGCTGAGTGGAGAGCAGGCACAGGCCTCCAGTGCCTGCTTGAGCGTCGAGGCAGCCTGCGGCAGCCAATCCTAGCGCTGCTCTCATTCTGCTAACATTACCAGCAGCCTGAGACCAGCATCTACATTGGTGAGGAGACTTCAATTGCTGCACTCAGAGCGCTGAGGGACTGCACGAGAACAGTAGGAGGTGAGCCAGCGGAGGTAAGTTCATTTTTATTTTTCGCTTTCCTTCCCTCCATGTAGAGCTAGTCATGGCGTTGTTCTCAATATCTATCGTCCAATGATTGCCCACATGCGATTGGTACCCTAAATATTTGACTGTTTTACGGTACTAGCCCCCACTGGGGTTTGGCAAATACTGTTGATATGGAGCAAGCACACTAAAGATGGAACTGAAAACGGAAAGTCACGAGAAGGCAGCTAAACCTTGACTAGAGCTTTCTTACACGTTGCCTGGCAATAGGTCATTCAAAACTTTTTCACCAACTTTAAAAAAGAAATCATTTCAGAGAAGCCCTGCTCAGCTCTGCTGCTACTGCTGTCTGCACTGTTTGAATACATATATTTCATTCAAAGGCTGCAGCTCAACAGCGTGCTGTTTCCTGGAAGAGGAACAAAGCACTTACCAATGGGTGAAATATCCAATGGAAAGAAAAAAGCAGATGTAATTCTGCTGGCACGGTTAGAAACCTTTTGTTGTTTTTTTATTTTTTTAATGTCAAAAGGTCCTCAGCGTTAAAGAATTAAAGTTCTTCTCAGTCAGACATGAAAATGTCTGAGCTAAACACAAGAGAGTGCTAGTCGTGGTAAATTATTGGTTACAGAATGAATATGGCAGTGTTTATTAGAAGGGAAATGGGAAGAGATGATTTGCCCGAAAACCAATAGCTATTACAAAGTATTTAAATGGTTCCAGCTGTTTTCCTAGGACACAACATTTTTTGTTTTCCTTTTTAGGTCGAACCTACACTGTCTGTTTGTGAAACACATGATGTGTCCTTGTCAAGAACACACTGGGACTTGTGCTTGCATTTGCTTATCACTGGTTGGCTTTCCCGTCACTCTCAATTGCCCCCCTCTTATCCATGTCCAGGTGTATTAATATTGCGTTTGTCCCTCCCATGGAGGATGGCCTCTGTACCATCTTTTCTGGTTGGCTACCTTCTATCCTTGCCCAACGTGCTTTTTGGCACTGTTCTTTCTTGGTGGATAAGCCATCCACGAGAGTGCATGTGTTCTCCAGGTCTCGTTGTTGCATACTTCTCTTCCCCGTCACTCCATGATGCTCACTCTCACCTGTTTGATCCTCCTTGCCCCCTCCAGGTTGTGCTCATACTTGTGCCCTCACTTCATTACTTTCTTGTCTATGTGCTTCTACCCCCCCAAATCCATGTTGCTATCTCAGCAGGCGTTTCTTCTCTCCATAAAGCCCTGTGTTGCATCTACCCTCCCCCGTCGTTGTGTTGCTTTTCCCACCCAGGCTCTCCTTCAATGTCAATTCTTCTTCCAATTTGTGCACTCCGTGTTCCTATGCACACCGTGCCCTCTGTGGTGCTCACCTCCACCCAGGTTCTCCATATTGCTCCTGTCATCTATCCCATAAAAAAACACTTTCTCTCATGTTTTTTTTAATTGGCAATCCAACATAGACTAGAATATAAAAAGGAAAGAAAGCCAACCATTCATTTTGCAGGCACACACATGCACGGTGTACATTACTACACAGTGATATAGCCAGCAGAATCATAACATTTTTTTGATTATTTTGCCATGCTGCACAGCATTGGTTATGCTGTACAGCATGGCTAAAAAGCATTTACAAACTGAATAGGTCTCAAAGACGATATCTACTAGCTTTGCCAATGTTCAATGTTATATGCTATTTGTCTTTGTGGATTATGGGAAATTCACTGACATCAAAGACAGCCTTATTGTTACCTGCATCAAAATGTTTGCTACTAGAATGACACCGTATTTTTCATTTCATAATTACTGTCTGAATGAATGATCAGTTTGTTATAGTCCTTTCCTATACTAGACTGCAACCTCCATTTAGAGTTAAACTGCAAAAAATACAAATACAAATATAAAATACTAGCAGTGTGTTATCTTAAGACAACACCATTTTCTGCAATAGCCTCAGCATTACATGGGTTCCGGAAACCCAATTTCTAGCAGTATCCACTTCCATGTAAGATGGACCACCACTCACAATCATGGTGCTTAGTGAGAATAAATGTGCAGGTGAGGATGAAGTCTAAAAATGAGCAATATTAAAAAAGCCAGCTGTTATTGCTGAATAGAAAACTCATTTTTGGGACTTGCCTACCAGACAGCTTAAGCTCTCTGACTGTGAAAAGATCTATTGTAAGCTTACAGTGGGCTTCGAGCCTGCCCATCGCTAATCATCACTTGGCTGATGTTGTTACTCCCATCTGCTTGCTTTTTGCTTGTTAGCTTGTATGGGCTTTTCCTTCCTATTCTGGTGTTTGTCCCTCCCCAGAGCATATCCTCATTACTTGTGTCCTTTCATTATTTACTTTTCAGGCACTACTTTTTGCTTTTAGGTTAAGCACTCCATGGAAGATTGGTCCCATCCATGCCCTCCATTTTGCTTCCCTCATCCACATTTGAAAAAGCTTGAAATTAGCTCCCTATTAGGTTGAGCCAAGGCAGCACACATGCGCTCACTGCAAGACATGCTGTATTCAGTCTATGGGCTTTAACCACACCCACTATTGTCATGCGTTCTTTGTTGTGCTTGTCTTAAATGCTTCTTTTTTATTGGTACATTTTTCTAAATGTTCCTCCTTTGTGTGCTTAGTTCCCTCCCAAGCGATTTCACTAACAACATTTTTGTTGGCCATCACAATACATTCATGTTTCCTCCTGTTACAGAGTGTGATGGTCCCTCCTACTGTCTAGGCATTGCGGCCTTAGTGTTCTTTTTTGGTTGTCCATAGGAATGTGTTCACACCAAACCAGTGAAAACACATCAAAGGTTTCAGGTTTCATTTGTGATGGTACTTTGTTCTTGAATCTCTCTCTCTCTCCACTTTGAGTGTGGAGATGGCACGTTGTTCTCGGGTATATCTCTCTCCCTCTCTACCCCTCTCTCTCTCTCTCTACTTCTACCTCTACAGCTACCTCTCTGACACAGCAGATGGTTGTGTGCCATTCACAGAGCATATCGGTAGTCTAATATAAGGAGCTGGCTAATGCTCTCAACACAGCCCCTAACCGTTCTTTAATATTTTCAATGTGTGTGAGTATGGCATCACACACATATCTAGGGGTGTCTTTTCACTTGTAGTGGCAATGCGAGATGCTAAACAAAAACAGTGGAAATGCACAAATAGTGCATTCACATCCAAAATATGGGACTTATTGGCTCTGCCAATGCTTGTTCATTATATTTTTAAAGTACTGATCCAACTAGGATTGGGGAAGAAAAAGGGCCTGTGTCATTGGTGGGGGTGGGTGTTGTACAGCATTGGTAAAACCAATGGCAAAGCCAATAGGTCCCAAGAGGGAGAATTATTCGCTCTGCCCATGCTTGTTTTGTTAGTAGAGAAAATCCTTCTGGCATTCTAAACTTTGTAGGTAGGTTAATCGGTTGCTAAATGTTGTTAATTTTGTTGCTAATTCTCACAGTGTATGTGCATCGAATACACAGATCACATCTACACTAGATATGGATTCCGAAGTAAACACTAAATTTGAACAGACCTGTCATAATAGCCAAAAAGGAGACTTTGATTCTTTAAAGAATGAAAATTAGAAGCAAGAATAGATTCTGTTTTTTCACGCAAAGCCACTCGTCCAACTCTTCCACCAGGTGAGCAAGTAGTGGACAGGGAAGTACAGTCTAGCTGTAATCAGAGAAGAATTAAGAGTTAAGGAGAAGTGGGAATATAGCGTGTGTCCCAGACCACTCCAGTACCAACAATGAACATGAGTATCTCTAAACCTCTCTAAGAGATTGTTAGCACAGATCGAACTATGCAGGACTTAGAGTTTTTCTCCATTTATATTTTTGTACATAGTTAACAATGTCCAGGATGTATTTTCCACTTGATTACACATGTACACACTGATATAGAACTGTTGCTTTTAGAACAAAGTCTCTGAGATGTGTAGAAGTGTGTTTTTGTGATCTGTATTAACTATGCCTTAATTTGGCTTGAACGCCATCTTTTTCAAAATGGATATCACCCTTGTCACTCGTGTCTTCCCCCTGCTCATCTCACTATCTGTCATTTCTGCAGATTGTTGAAAAGCAGAATGTTATTTGCTTATTTCCACTGTCATTGTTCATGCTGTTTTCAATTAATTTTCACCTGGCTCAATCAAAGAACTGCAACTATTTCTTCAAGCTTTTTCCACTATATCACTGTGCTCTATTTATTCAAATAACACACCTTGTTAGATTTGCTCACACCACAGAGAGCCTGTATTCTGCTAATTTCATATGCGAAAATTAAGTATAAAAACCCTCGATTTTGGGGTTGAGCCAGGGACTTTTCTGGTTTCTAGGGATGCTGTCCATTTCTTTTCCAATTTTGTTGATCATTTGGTACTTAGACTATTTTTTGATTTTGCATTTCTCTGTTTTGCCCTGTTCATTGAAAGCCTTCATGCCATTGACTCTATATCACCTTATGTTTGAATTTTGTAGTAAAACCCTTAAACTATTCAGCTGATTTAGAACTCAGTTATTGAGTGGGCCCTTTCACTTATTGACTGTATTTCTGATATTTTTGATGTATTGGGAGGTGCCTTAACTAGGCGACAACCTTCCTCATGAAATTGAGGTTTAACAGAGTCTCCAACACATTGAATTGTGTGTATTCTGGTTGAAGTAAATCTTGGAGTGTCTAAAATTTCAGGGTTCACCATGCCCACACATGCACCCATTCAGAATTTTTTTTTAAAAGCCCAAGACACAAAACGTTAAAAATTATAAAGACAAAAAGCAAGTGCAGCTTTATAGGGCTTAAATCTGAGTGGGTGGAGAGTAACAGAAATTAAAAAAAAAAAACATTTGTTTTCTCTACCTAAATTAATATATTTGAACTTGTGATAGAAAATATGTCACAAAATGCTATCAGTAACATTTGGAAGAGTGTCTTTTATAGTACATATCTCAAGTGGCATGTTAGCGAGAATCTGCTTCAATGCCAGTCCCCAAAAATTGAGAACAAGGATTGACCAGGGCAATAGGTCTTGCCTTGTTGACCTGATGGCTCTGCTAAAGCTTTTTGCAGATGCTGTGCACCATCCATTGGTGGAAATGCAAAATGGTTAAAAAAAATGCAATGGCAAAGCCGTTAGTGATCACATCATTCCAGTCTATCTGCGTGATGGCGTATGCATGTGCATGGATCACCATGCATGCACTCGCAAGCAGAATGATGCAGGTGCTACTTCCTTTGCTTTTCTATTTACTGATCAGGTATGGTGGACACCATGTGGATCAGCAAATAAAAACATTTTTTTTAAAACACAAATAAAAAAGGAGAGCATAGACGGGGGATGGAATGCGGGGGCGGGAGGCCATAGAGGAACATATGAGGAAGTGAAAGGAGCGAAGAGGAGAAAAGCAACACAGAGGAGAGAGCAATTCAAAGGTGGGGTGGAAGCATGTGATGGAGAGAACAACACAAGCATGGTGGAGTCTGGCACGGGATAGCACAGAAGAGAGTGAGTGAGCAACACACTGGAGTTCGGTGGCGGGTATCTTGCAGTGGAGAAGCACAGAGGGAGAGAGCTGGAAGACAAGTGAACTTTAATGGTAGGTTAAACCTGAACAAAAAGTAAGTAAAATGTGGGAACTGGAGTTGAAGGGATAGCAGTTGCTGGAAAGGAATAAAATATAATTGGTAAATGTAATAGACTGGGAACTTCTCTGCTAAAAGGAACTCCTTGAAGTGGGTTTTGGGACAAATAGAAAAAATAGGCTTGGAAGGCAGAAAAAGGGTGAAGTAGAGATCTCCATCCATTCTGAAGATCACCAAATAAGTCTAATAGATAGGATGGAACTGACGGAGGTAGAGTGGTAGGGGAAAGATGAGATTTTCACGATTTTTTATGAAAAAGTTTCAGACAGTAAGAAATACTTGTCAGAAGTATCTTAGGTACGTTAACTCAATAATATGGATTTTCTACATTTTGAAAATATGAACCCACGTGCCAGGCTGAGAGAAGCTGCCATTTTCTGGTAATAATATCTTATGGACACAATGAAACAGAAGGCATCCACCAACCTATGCAGCAGACAGCATAGAATATATCACCTTCAATAATAGGCAGCTACTTTGACAACAGCCAACATAGCATATGTCTATCTACACATCAGGAAAATATTGTATATCTACCACCACAGCAGAAATGCTCAAGCAAGGCACATTTAGGCCCAACAACGTTAATGTCACTCTGGTTTTAAATTAAGTCCAGGTCTTACATGCATTTTCTTCGATGTACTAAAAAATTCTAGACATAATCTACCATTTAATCTCATGCACACATTCACCCACATGATGTGCCTGTTATGGTCAATTATCCCATTACTTTGGGCATTGGTGAAATGGGCTTGTTTCTTCCCTCTGCCTTGAATGATGTACTGATCAAGAGCAAATGTTATGATAATGTATCACATGCTGAGTTAATTGTCCGCAGCAAGTTAAGGGTGCATTAATGCCACGTATAATGCCCAATTTTCACCTCTAATGGTTGTTAATGGCTACAAGAGGAAAATAAAACTGTTTTACTTAGCTTAAAGTGGATCTCTATTCAAAAGAAATCCTTTAAAAGATTAGTGCCAAGGATACCGAAGAGGAGAGATACTCTCGCTGTGGTGCAGTCAAGTCATACACGGAAACAATGTTTTCACAAACTATCTACAGATTGCAAAATTAATCCAATTCCTATTTTTTAGTATGATCCTGTTGCTGGTTATTCAATGATGAACTAATGTCTTTCACTTCACTTAATGACAGGTATGAGAGGTGAACAATTAAGAACTCCTGCAACAGAATTATCCATTGGTTTCCAATTTAAACTCGCTAAGCTGCGGTTACCTGACAAACAAATAAAATGACAGTGGTACATTTATTAATTCTGCAGATACCTTTTTAATTTCCATATTCATAAACGATTTGGTTTTTGGGGGTTGAATTTCTGGATATGCAGAAGCAGTATATTAGGGAAGTGGAACTTTGCATACTTTGCTTTTGTGTATTTATACAAACATTAGTCAATCAAAATAACGAATAATTATGTGATTTGCAAAATCCATACTTTTACCCTATATTTTAATGTCAATTTTGTAGTACATTTTTATTTGCATGGCATGTAATTACACAAAGTGGTGAAATGGTGGAATTTTGGGAATTCTGCATAACAAGCGTAATGCAAATTTCCCGAAATAACTGGAGTATGCTAGCTATCGAAAATGTCATCCGGCTTGAGTGCATCTAGTCACCTTTTAAGTATCACCAAGTCTGATTGAGAGGCCCCTGGCTGGGTCCATCTGGGAAAGAATAGAGAAATTAAATGCCCTCGATGCTTCCAGGACTTGAATGAGCATCTGAGAGAAGTTTTGAATACTAAGTACATAAAAGGGAATCCTCTAGTATCCAAACCAAAAAGAAATTAATTTTTTTATTAAATAATGTGATTACTTTTTTAACGTGCTATTGTCTTTCATTCATGCAGATGCCAATAGTTAATTGCCCTAATGTCCCAGTCAACACGTTTCGCAATATTAATAATTTTCTCAGGGCTTAATCTTAATGTTGGGCTAGAATTTTTCCAGAGTTAATTTAAAACAATCAACTTGTAAATCCTTAACTGTTCTCGGGAATATCTGTTGACTTGTAAAAGTCCTCTTAGCCTTTAGGTACAGTAAATAAATATAGAGGTGTGGGGTTTAATAATTAATTGATCCTTTCTCAGTCTCAACTGATGCAGGCAATAGGATCAAATATTGCCTTTGAGGGGTTCTGTTGAAATCAGAAACCATAAGACAGAAGGCCGAGTGAGTTACTATCGTCTCCAGAACCCCAAAACTTTGAACATTACCATGGCACTACAAGAGACATTTTTATTATTACCATGCAGAGCTCACATTTGAGTGTATTGACATAGTAAAGTAAAAGTGACATTAAAAAAGTATTGCTGGTAACATCACAGATTGCTTGTAAAAAATATTTTACTGCTCCAGAGTGAGGACGAACATCAAGGCGCACTCGTGGCTCTGCTTCCCGTGAGTCACGGTCTCCCTCCTCTATATTATATGGCAATTATATGTGACATGTTTTCTAGCAATTTATATTTTCCTTCATATGAACTAGAAACACCAGTTTTGTGAAACCTGCAAATCGTGTAAGATATACACACACACATGAGTAGAGGTTTGAAATGTTGCTCAAGTAACTGTTACCCTCCGCCCCTTTTTCGGTTACTGTTTCGTTTGTTGCAGTGCATTCACATATTTCACAGTTTGTTTAACAATGGAACGCGAGAGCCACCAGACGAGCTGCCAGTAGCGCAATAGGGAAAATAACATCGCTGGGCCTGGCTCCTCATTCCTCCGGGAGAGGCCTGATCCATCCTGGCTGTTTAACTTACATCACAAACAATTCTCGCGCTCGTGGTCCTGCTTTTTCCAATTAAGGAAAACAGGGCAAAAAGTCCCATGGTGCTGCGCACCGTGAGTTAGGCAGTCAGCGTTGAAACCCGAGTCTCCCTCTGGAGCCATTAGCTTTGAGAAGGCCTGGCAAATGGTAGATGCTTTCAGTTCAGGCCGGCGGCACACGGCCATCCATGCCCAGCTCCACTCGGACCTGTCTGTGCTCTGAGGCAACTTTAACACCCGAGTTTCTGTTTACAATCCCAAAGTTTAGTTCGTTGTTTTATTTCATTTTTCAGAGCGTAGCTAAACCTTTAACCCGCAGCAACGCCACAATTAATTTTACTTGGACGACATTAGGTAGTCTAGAAAAGTTGAAAAATGACATAAATGAAATCTGCACCATGGCATGCTTACCGGCTTTTTTGAAAGCGTGATTTTATTTGGGAGAAGATTTAGACTGCAGCAGGCACGCAAGCCTCAGTTAGCAGTTGCCGAAGGAACATGATGACTGATAACTCTGGCGCTTTAGACTGCCCGTGAAACCAATATGGCGTTTGTGTGACCTCTTCACAGAGCCACCAGAATTAGAAAACCAAAACTCGGACTTTTCACAAACCACTTAGTAGAGAGAACTAAACCCAGAATGACTTGAGAGCGTTCACCAAAATAAGGCACAAAATGGAATTAAATGCAACTTTTTTTTATCTAAGTATCATGAAGCAATGGCGTAACAAAGGCCCCCGCAGCCCCGAGATCTAAGGGTCCCCCTCAGCATAGCAGCTGGCCTGAGTGAGTCCGGAAGGCAGACCCCTCCATATTCTTTGCAGGGGACCTCCTTCAGTTTCGTTACGCCACTGTCATGAAGAATATTTAAAAATGTCTGTTCGGGACTGCTAATTAATTCTGTTTTTTTGTAATTGTTTATTAGGAGTTTACAGTCATTAGGTAGAACAGTGGTATGAACGAAGCCATAATGACAAAAGAGTACAGAATGGTTGTTGGCCATGCACATGATATATGAATTAAGCTCACACCGAATACTTTATTGTGATGGAGTAACATAAGAAGAACAGGAAAACAATTGAGGGTATGGGGGTAAGGAGGGAAGTACAGGGGAGATGGGAAGTGGCAAAGGGGCAGAGGAAGCTTAGTTTCTCTGAATTCCGTAGGAGGTTGCGGGGGTCCGCTCCCCGTCTCTGGCCTGCAGGGATCATTTGGGGTGGTTTATCCGAGTGAATCAGGTCACAAGTATAGTATGGGGTCGCGTGCAAAACACCCCGATGAGGAGGGGCATGTGGACGTCTCCAGGAAGATGGAGTCGGATTGGCAGTGGGAACAGAGTGGGGGGGACTGGGGAGTCAGGGTAGTGAGAAGGCCGTCGGGCTGAGTTTGGACCTTAATTATGATATATTCAGAAAGACGTCAGCCTTGACCTCTAAATCATAAATGAGCACCTATGGGTAACCATCTTGAAATAACCGTGAGCCATTCCGCATGCGTGGAAGAGTGTAGGGACTGTCAATGACGTAGAATGCAGAATTTAGGCACTGTGACGGTCATATGAAGCAGTTGTTGTCCATGGTTGGTCAATGAAAGACAGTCAGTGGTTTCATGCAGCATTACTAGGTGACGCAATAGCGGGATTGAGATAATTACTGCATCACCCAGCATCTATCCCACATTGTCCCAGAATGAGTACATATCAGGATAATCACAAAGCACATGTACAATGTTGCATTGTGTGTTATTCCAGTGTTAACAGTCAGAATGGTATAAGAGGCTCATGGTATTGAGTTTCGTTGGTGTCCAGTGCCAGTCCTGGAGTATTTTGAGGAGGCAGAATTTCATACTAACCTCCCATAGACCATGGCCCAGGTTGTCTTTTATCTCGACCCAATCTTTGCTCTTGTAATCCACCCGTACACAGGTCTGCCAAACAGTACGTAGTCTGTCTACTTGTGGCTGGGTGTAGAGGTGGCTTACTAAGAAGTTATAAAGGCCTGACATCACCCCTTTGAATCATCCCCATGTATCTAGGTAAGTTAGTACCTGGGATGTTGGAAGGGTCTAAGGCCTTGTCCCCAGACTAATGGAGAGGCAGTGTAACATCTGTGTATATCGCCACCTCTGGATTTGGGGTAGGTGAAACTCCTTGCAAAGTGTCTTGAAGGGTTTGAGAGTCCTCTGAGTTATAATGTGGTATAGGGACAGAATTTCTGCTGAACGCCACAGACCCAAGTTGAGTGCAGCACCTCTGGTATGTTTTTTAGCATTATGACATAAAAGTGCCTTTGACTGTAGGTAAGTACCCACCGAGAGGAGTCTATGAGCCTGTGCCCAGTTTTTAATCATGGCTTGAATGATGGGGTTCACGGTTGGAAGCATGGACGTGTTGTACTAGTAGAGAACCTGGCGCCCTCGCAGGCATGTCATGAGGGCACTCTTGATCACAACCCACAGTATGGGATCTAGATCATGGGGTTGCAAGTAGCCCACTACTGAAAAGCCAAGTACTAGTGTTCCACAGAGGGGTGGCCAAGGCCTCTGTATGTCCTGTGAGGAATAAGTTGGGTTATGATCAGCCTATGGTGGGCATCTCACCAGATTAAGACCTCGAACCTCTTAACGTTCTATCATAGCAGTTTTAAAGGTACCAGCAGTGGTAACATACTCAACATACAGGTGAGTCTTGGGAGTGCCACCATTTTTACTACTTGTGGCCTTTCCCAGAGTAATAAGTTTAATCGGGTCCGATTAGCATAGTCTATGTTGATTCTTTCAGGGAGTGGCTCATGGTTGTCCAGCACCATTCATTCCAGTCCTCTGTTAATATAAATTCCCAAGTATTTGAGCCGCAACAGCTTCCACTAGAACTGGTAACCATAAATGGCAGCAGTAGTCATGCTCCAGGAGATGTGGAGGGCTTCGCTTTTGCCCGAATTAACTTTGCAGCCAGCTATTGCAGCAAAATCAGAAATATTGCAGCGCCAGGAGGGATGTGGTAAGGGATGTGAGTTTGAGCAGGTTGTCATCTGCGTATGCGTAGATGGAAAACTTGCTGGAGTGGGAATGCCCACAATCTCATCCAATTGACGTATTGCCACCACCAGAGGTTCTAAGGTTAGGAAGAAGAGAAGGGGAGACAATGGGGAAACCCATCACATATCCCTGTTGATTGGGAAGGGGCCTGATAAAAATTCACTGCAGTTGACCAGTACTGAGGAGGAGCGATATGGCCAGCGAACCTCAGCAATAAAGTCTGAATTTTTGCAGTGTTGCATAAAGATATCAGCGCTTCCTCTGGTAGATCATCCATAGAGAGTGAGCTAGGGTGTGGAGGCGATGTCATGATGACCTCCCCGGGACAAAGCCCACTTGTGTGCTGTGTATCAGTGTGGGGATGACTTGGTTTAGCTGAGCTGCCAGTACGCCGGCTAGGATTTTTATGTTCCCATTAAGAAGGGAAATTGAACTGTAGCTGTCACAAAGGAGGGGGGTTTGGAAAGAACAGTAATGAGGGCTTGGTCGGAGAGAGCACCCAGAGTCCCCATGTATATGAATAGTGTTGTATCTCCTCCTCTTTGGTAATTTCTCCGGCCAGGAATTTCATGCTTGCCTCGTTGAGGATAGGGAGGCGTATTGTGTCAAAAAAGTATGCATGTCAATCAGAGAACACCTCAGGGATGTAAAGGGTGGTGTAGTACACTGCAAATGTGGAGGCTCTTTCCTGTGGGTGTCTAGTGAGCTGGCCAGAGTCAGTTTTGATGGCTGAAATAGCCACTGCTGCCTCGCTTCTGTCTCAATTGTGCTGCTAGTAACAGCCCTGCTTTCTTGCCTTGCTCACAGTGTTGGGCCTTCAGGTTTTGAAGGGTGTATTACAACTTTGAGGTAAATAACGTGTCTACGGCCATACGCGCTTTCTTGAGGCACTGGCTGGTTGACACAGAAGGGTTAGCTGTTTAGTGGTGCATCAGGTCCACTATCTCTAATTCCAGGGAGTTCTGCCTTTCCACCCTCCGATGGTTATTTAGGGCAGCATCTCTCATTAGCTGCTTGTGGATAGTCGATTAACTGCTGCCCAAAGTATTTGTGCTGAGGTGACCGATACTTTGTTTCGGTCTAGATAAGTGGTGAGATGGGATATGAGAAGAGCATTGTCATCAGGTATCCTGTATCGTGAGAGGTTGAGATGCCAAGGGTTTGCAGATCGGAGTTACCAGACCCATGTCTGCAGTATTTCATATTGGGGATAGGTCTGACAGTGCCCCATCCAGCACTAGAGATCACATTTCAGTGAGGCCATAGGGCAGGAGATGAGATAGTCCAGTCGTGATTCAGTACCATGGATCGGTGAGACAAATGTGAAGTCCCTGTCATCGAGGAGGAATAGGCGCTATATGTTGAGAAGACCTTGATCTGCGAGGATGTCACCAATAAGGGTTTTGTCAGAATTGTTGCTGACAATGGGGCCAGTGCGACCCAAATCTATGCCATATGGAAGATTCCAGCCCCCATCACGAGCATGTGTGTGGTGCCGATCTCCATGAGTACATGGTTAACTTGTAGGAGAAAGTGTAATTTCCGCCCAGTCAATGCATAGAAAGACCCCACATATAAGATTCTGTTGCCTATGTGTAGTTTGACAAATGCATACCGCCCCTTTGAGTTGGTCCAAGTCTGGATTACTATGCAAGAAAGCGATCTGCGCAATAAGATGACTACTCTGTTTTTACTACTCCAATAGTGGAGGGTGACTAATATGTATGACCCTACCCACACAAGCTAATCTGAGTTTCTCTGTCTCTGTGCTTGTGAGGTATGTTTCCAGGAGCAACGTTTGGAATTAAGGTGAGTACTTTTTTTTTTGTTTAATGTAGTGCATGAGGCCATTCAGGTTCCAAGATATGACCCAGTGAGGTCATTGTGACAGGTGAGAGTAGTCGCTTGATAGGGTTGTAAAGCCGTGCCCTCTGAAGGGAGGAGTAGGATTCCAGGGAGTGCTAGTAGTGCAATCCATGGGGTGGGGGTGAAGAGAGGGAGGCACCCGTAGTCTATGGTTCCAGGGTGTGTTGAGGGACAAGGTGGTGGCATGAAGGGGAGGGGGAATCATGTGCCGTGCTTGAGTAAGGAAGAGGCGTATATACATAGACACTAAAGTGCTTTCATCATGGGGGGTTGCAATGAAGGTGGGGCGAGGTGTGAAGGGCAGCATTGTCTCCGGCTCGTAATTGAGCTGGCGGCAAATCTGTTGCAAGCAGGGTGAACCAGCACCCTCGCAATGTTCACTGCAAAGCAGACAGTGAACATTGCGAGGGTGCTGGACAGATGGGCCCCCTGCACCCGCTCTCTGCCAGCCTTGAAACCGCTGGCAGAGAAGGGGGTCATAATCCCCAGGGCAGCACTGCAGCGCTTCCCTGGGGGATTAGGACCACCAATCATCCTCTAGACTGTCGGGATCAGAGATCCTGGTGGAGCTGGCGGTCCCCTGTCAGTCTGACCGCCAGGGTTGTAATGTGGCAGTCTATAGACTGCCACACTCGTAATCGGGTCCTAAGAGTCAATACACAGGTGATACTCATCTACCAGCAGTGGCTAGCCCAACATAGAGATCAAGCGGGGTGGATTCAGGATTTCAGCATCGCCCCAATGAGCATGTGCATGGTGCTGGTCCCTGAGTGGTAATTGTGCAGCGTTATGGGTTGTGCAGGGTCTCAGCCTGATGTAGAGGTGCCTATCCTTCCTCAGTCAATGGAACATCTGCCATTGGGCACCTGCAGCTCCCAGTTGGGCTTCTCAGGTCAGGGAGCTGCAAAGTCAGGCTGCCATCTTTATCAGTGGCCAGACTCCGCCCCCATGCTAAGTAATTCTGCCCTGGAACACATGAAAACTCCCTTTGCTTTGTATTTTGTCTACCCTGTCTGAAAACCTGGATATGCGCTACATTTACTGAAATCTAGTAGGAGTGACAGATGGTGAAAGCTGGTGAAAGATGTGGAAGAACAGCTACTGCAGGACTGCACGGAGGTACACTAGCCTCCACATCAATAGATCTTCACGACTCCCTATTCCGTTACGTACAAACCTGGGGTACATACAGAGGCGCCATGTCAGGTCTATATTGAACTTTTATCACACATCCTTTCTCAAATACTCTGAAGCACAATCTGAGGATTTTTGCCCAACACACTTTATACCATGGTTACTCATAAGAGGAATAGGTCTCTCTTATACAACACCACAACAAGACTGTGAAGAAAGTCAGACTTCAAGATTAACTCATTTAAGATTGTGCAGAATTGGTACTGGGTCTCTTGAGGCTCTTCAAAGCCTGTCTCAGTTGCGCATCTACTCTCTGCTACACCGACCGGCAGAGGAGAACTTGTTCCATACATTTTGGGTGTGCCCTTAGTGCCCTTAATGGCAGTCAATTTTGGATGCCTTCACGGCTGCCAGAAACTTATACCCTGGCCATCATCCCTCTGGGTGATACTTCATAACTTTATAAACATTCAGGAAACCTCATCCCACTGGAGAAGGTTGCTGTCCAAGTCACTGATAATTGTCATGATTTTCCTCCTTCAACAATGGAAATCTCTGAAACCCATAATGTACACTGAATGGTTTACTGAAATATGTGAAAGAATCATCTATGGAATGGATGATTAAGTGCACACATTTGATGCAATGTGGTCCCCGTTTCTAGCTCTTACTGCATTGTAATATCTGCCTATATGGCACCAAGTCACCCGGGGCCACCCGATTGTGACCCCATCTATTTTTAGAGAGACACTATCTGCCTTCCCTCTGTTGCCCCATACACAACCAGACAGCCATCTATTAAAGATTGGAGTCAGATATTCATAGATAAGCATCTTGCATGTAAAAAGGCTCGCAGGACAAATAGGAAACATGGTTCTAAAACGTTGCCCCCATTCAATCCACCTAACCAGGAGGACCCTGCAAGTCTGTGCTCCAAACCAATAATCACCCCGGAGTGTATCCAGTTTAGGCACATTCTTGCAATTTATATGAATATGTTTTTACTGTTGAGTTCCTGGTATTAAATTGCTTTTAATAGGTGACTATTTATAGCACCATAATACATTTGATTTCTGTATTGGTTATTAAAGTCTGAAAAGTTGAATAACAATGCTCAGAATAAGTCCTACTGGAAAGCTACAAACATAAAAAAATGCAGGGCCATTCAGAAAAACGTAAACGAGGCAAGGTGCCCCAGCTTTACAAGTTATGGAAGAACTTTAGTAGCCATGGAACTTGATCCCAATTGGGCACAACGTTGGGACGTTGTTTGTCAGATTACTTGTATTTATTTGTGAAATGGCCTAGCAGATAGCTCCTTGCTGGCAGCTAAAAAAAAAGACTGCACAAATCTCAGATCCCAATGCTATTTTGAAAAAGAAGGAAGCAATTTTGGGGTTACCCCACCAAACGCATCATATGCCACAACACATCCTAAACTAGGGGTCCAAGCTTGATGTGTTGAAGCCTCATTGTGACAACCCTCTTTAGGGCAGAACACTTGGGCTTCAGTGGATTTTACTCGCTGGTTTATATGCTAGGTGTGAAATAGGGATTTTACAGTTGCAGCTCGCACTGTTAATGAGGAGGGGGCGGGGTGGCTCACTGGGGGGCAATGCGCGGGAGCGGATTAAAAAAAAAGAATTATAAAAGTAAAATCTTACCTCGCTCCTCGCTGCGCCGCTCCTATCCTCCGTCTCGCTGGCACTGCAGGCACAGGTTCCCAGCCTGCCCTGCGCCAATCCTGACGCTGCTCTGAGCAGCATCAGGATTGGCTTGGAGCACCCTCACTGGGCACTCCCAGGCAGATGGGGAGCCTGTGCATGCTCTCTCCAGCCCAGCAACCGTGGGCCGTCCAAACACACATGCGCTCTGAGGAGAGTGCTCTGTGCATTCTCCTCCAAGGCTGTCATCCCCTATGCCCCGCCCCTTGGTTTATTATTCCTTCGTGGTGAAAGCTTTGCAGCTTCTGTTGCTGGCAGGGGGCGACGCTCTTGGGTTTTAGTAGACTGAGGCCTCATTAACCTCCCCTGCCAGTACCAGTAACACCACTCCAGATACTCTGCCCATCGAGCAGCGCAGGCACCTTTATTTATTCCCTCAACATGCGCCCGGCCCTCGGGATGACTGATTGATACAAAGTACTGCAGTGGCCGGGTGGCTCACTACACTTGGTGGCTGTGAAAGACCAAGCAGGGTCAATGCATTGGTCTGCTCTGGGGCCTCTTCCTCACCGCTCCGCTATTCTGGGCCTGTTCAATTAACCTGCATTCTGACACACATAACTGAAGTCATTTATGCAAGCAACTTAACAGTGAATCCATAAAAAGTAATACAAGTGTCAGGAGCTTTTTTTCCACTTCAAGCGTGACATAGAATAGGAAGTAGGATGAAAGATAGTGAGTGTTAACTTTTAGCAGCTACATTTGAAAAAAGAGATCGAAGTTACAAGAGAGAAAATAAAGTGTATTTAAATATTTACTTGAGAGTTGTGTAATGTGATTCTTGTAGCTTTTCATTTACTACTGAGTGCCAAGAGGCAAATCACTGATGGTTCAGCTTTTTGTGTTGTGAGTCATTTAATGCTCCAAAAACATGCTAGCAGGAACTTCCATTTCGGTGCTGCAGGGGTATACATAGGGCATTTCTTCCTGAAACGATGAGGTTTGGCATGTACCTAAAATACGCTTTGTAGCATGCAATGAGCGTCATGTAAACCCAATTGCAATAGAATCCCAGATGGTAGGGGCTGCCTTTTCAATGGGCTTACACGTCAGAATTTCAGTGATAAAAAAAAAAAAAAACTAGAGACTTACACAAATCAGGTGCAGACACTGGCACGACTGATTCTCATCTTGTGGTCTGACAGAAAAAAGTGTTGGAAACTTGGCATTTCTGAGTAATCAATTAACACCAGGAGGGATGGAAAAAGGGTGGTTTCTGCTAGAAAGAGAAGTGGCGATCTATCCACTTTTCTAGCCTAACACGTTCAGTAACAAACATTTTTTCCTTGGGTTTATTATTTCTATGTAACCAATGAGCAACAATTCTGATTAGCAGTTTATCCATCGCACGCTTTTGTGTTTTTTGTTGTTGTTTTTTTATTTATTTTTTGTAGCCCCTCTGGGGGAGCACGCTACTGGATTCGATTTATTAGTACACGCACAGACGGCTGGCTAGCTGAGGTGCCCGTGGCAGCGGCCGGATATTCCCTTACTGTAGGAAAAGTCGAACAAGACATTGTCACTCTAACCCAGTGGTCTCCAAACTTTTTAATGCCGCGCCCCCCAGTTGAAAAATAAAAATCTTTGGGCCCCCCTCAGAATTTTTCACAATTATTTTATAAAGTTGGCAATGTTTAAATATGTCTAGACCTATTTAAACATTGCAGTTAAGTACTGTTGCCTTTTTAAAAGGGCAAGTACATGTTTCTTCTTAAAATAAAGGCCTTTTATCTGTAAAATGCTTCTTTTGGCAAGAGTCTGGTGCCCCCCCTTGGACCACTTGAGGCCCCCCCCAGCTTGAAGACCTCTGCTCTAACCTCTCCCTAAAAGATGCAAAAACTGAGATGCACAAACCCCACTGTGGCACAATCAGCTCAGTCTCAAGGTGACCCAGTCTTCCCAGAGGACACAGCTACTACTCCTAGAGGCTGCTTTCGGCCCCTGCACACTGAGCAGACTCCAGAGGAGGACATCTGCACTCGGAAGACCCTCAGCCCTAAGCTGGTCCTAGTCCCAGGCAGTTAAACCGAATGTAGAACCTGGACAGTCATGGAGTTTTGAGCATCATCGGGAGTGACAGAGGGTCCAGCGGGGAGAAAGCACAGCCACCCAGCATGTACGCCATGACACACAATGTTGACCAAGCCTGATTGGATACTGCCTGGTGTGATCCAAAGATGGTGTTAGTGCTATGTATGTGCTATGTAAGAGACCCAAACAGACAACTAAACAGTCAAGGAGCTGGTTACTTTTCTAGGTGCTCCACAAATACAGATGAATGGTATTGTCCACAAGGATAAATAAAAACAATAGGACTTCCCATGATGTATGGCTTGACATTTTTAATTTTCTGGCACTGTCGACTAATCAGTGTCAGTGCCATAGTTAGACTGGCTGCAAGTCGCCTTATGGTTAGCACACCACCATCATACAAAGTTAGCACAAACTTTACAAAAATGGTATTATAGATGTTTGCAGTCATATACACACAAACACACAGTCATGCCTGAAGTATGGAGCAGCATTGCAACAACACTCAGACTAATGACTAAAATCTGATATATGCTTTTCTTTCAAACTTCAGGAAACAACCACTTATGTCTGCCTACAATTAAAGTTCGCTGGTGATGCTCGGGTAAAAAGTATGAATCCAAGCCAAGTCAACCATCTATGCTTAAGGAGCCGGTGTACTAAGTATGTTATCTTACGTTGATATTTATAGTGCCAAATCACCGAAGCGGGTATCTTGACACTTTGCAAGTTGTGTTACTTGCATTGAGAGGCCTTCTTGAAGCCTCAGGTCTTCAGCTTCTTACAGAATACAGGAAGCAAAGAGGAGGCCCTAATGTGGAGTGGGAGTTGGTTCCCTGCTTTCAGGGCGATGTGTGAGAAGTCATGACCTCCTGAAATATGTTTGTGTATGCATGGTACATGAGCTAGTAAGGATCTGGCTGAGCGCAGGCACCTGGGGGGTTGGTTGAACTGCATGTGGCTGTTCAGGTGGGCTGGGCCTGTGCTGTGTATTCCTTTGTATGCATGGTTGAGAATCTTGAATTATGCACACTGATGTATAGGGAGCCTGTGTAGGTCCCTTAGGAGAGGTGTGACATGAGACCATTATGGGAAGCAGAGGACCAGTCTAGCTGCTTCGTTTGGGATGGTCTGGAGTCTCTTTGTGAGTTAGCTACTGATTCCTGCATAGAGATTATTTCTATAGTCTAGTTTGCTGGTGATGAGGGCATGGGTGATAGTTTTCCAGATGTAGTTAGCTAGCCACTTGAATGTCTTTTTCAGCATCCCCAGGGTGTGGAAACAGGCCAAGGTGAGGGTGTTGACTTGTGCGGACATGCCAAGCTTTGTGTGCTGGAGCTAGGGTGGGTCCTAGGTTCGTGGGCCATCAGGCAGAGCCCCACGGCGAGGTATGTGTTCCAAAAATTACCACTTCTGTCCTAACTAGGTGGAGTTTGTGGTAGCTGGACTTCATTCAGGTGGCCACTCCATTCATGCACAAGTTCAAGTTGTTCCTGGTATTGGATGTTTTGTCCAAGAAGGAAAAAACAGTTGTGTGTCATCAAAATAGGCAAGTTTGTTGATATTGTGTGCACAGATAACGTCTGCCAGCGGTCGGTATCATTTAGATGTTGAAAAGGGTTGGGCTGAGCGAGGAACCTTGGGGACTCTGCAAGCTTCTAAGGACTAGGGTGGCATGTTGGCTTTTTGTGTTCTACCGATAAGAAAAGTACAGATCGATAGGATGAGGGTCCTTCGATGCAAACCTTGTGAAGTCATATGATAATGAAGGGATGAGAGTCTGTATCAAAATCTGAGAAGAGGTTGAGTAGGATGAGGGCTCTGGTCTCTCCTATCATGAAGATCATCTGAACGTAATTTGCTGCTGATATGATGGCCATCTCTGTGCTGTGGTTAGGTCTGAAGAACTGGCTGCTTGGTGTTGAGGAGCTGGTGGTAGGTGAGGTGGTCGAGGAGGCACCTCTTGATGGCTTTCTCTAGGACCTTGGCTGGGTAAAGCTGGGTAAGTTTATGTGTTTGGATGGGCCTGCTGAGGGCTTCTTCGGGAAGGCATTGGCAGCTGCATGTTTCCAGACTTCACGCCTGCATGCTTCCAGGCTTCCAAAAATGTCGCTGTGTTAATGGAGGTGTTATAGAATGGGGGTGAGAGCATTACTGCTGGGGGCTGTACCTTTAAATTGGACAATAATGACCCTTGCTCTTTAGAGGGTTTAGAAGTGACAAATGTGGTAGTAGACACTAAATGCAAAACATGCTTTTATTACACTGCAAGTGCCTTTATCTCATACATTATTTAGCATTTTGAAGTGAAGCATGGACTTTTTATGCTCAGTAACATTTATGGGCTGATATTTTTCTTGTTAGGATGGTACACACTTTGGTATATATTTCTTTCTCCTTTAGAATGATTAACAATTTCTAGAATATGTACTAAAATCAAGCCATAAGATTGTTTTGTAGTTAGTGCATTTAAGTAGTGGATTTTTCACCAACTAATCTTACATGCTTACATAAATGCCCGAAAAAGATAATAAAAACCCCATGTCTTCCTAAACAGAGTTATTTATTTATAATAAAAGAAAAATACTTTGTGAAAAGCAGTGCACATAGTCAATGGATAGTTGCCTTCTTTAGAATAGTCTGGCGAAGCTAGTGTGTAACCTCTCACCATTTGACATTTACTGAATAAAATTGGCTGTAGATAAGAGCTTTCATGCGGCACTTTGTATCACACACAAAGTGATAATAACAGAGGAAGATGCATTAGACACTTTTAAAATGTCCCCATGAAGAAAATCTTATTTTTTGCCGTCCTTGACACGATATTACCAAAGACGGCTACAATAAACGCCGAGAAGCAATATGTGCTAATATATACACTCAGATATAATTTAATGCAAACCACAAATGGTATCCCATACCCTATTTCAATGCGCTTAAGCGCCTAAACTAAGGCTAAGCCTGTGAGAGAGAATCCAGAGGGAGCCGAAAGTGGTACTTTTGTTAGACGATCACCTGATGCTTCATCATCTGGTCTCATCCTGGTCGCTAGAAATCAGGATTGACTCAACCATGTTCCAGGGAGCACTCAGTGGCATTAACATTGGCCCAGTAGCCCATGTGGTGCTGGGGGGCCCTGAGCTCCAAGGGGCCCCTTCTGCACAGTACCCAGTGCACAAGTGGCAGGCCTCTGGCCTGCTGGGAGCTCCTGATTGGGTCCGGGGGTGGCCCATTCCATATACGTTGCAGCCCCCTAATCCCCCCCATCTGCACGTTTCGCTACTCCAATGGGAGCACTTTAGATCATTTCCTGCGGAGGCTGTGTCTATAACAACCAATAGAGTGGAGGAACCACTATCAGTTCCCTCTGGGTTCTCTGTCATGGGCTTAGCCTTGGTTTAGACGTAAAGGATACCGTTTGTGGTTTGGATAGTGAATTAGAGAATGAGTTCTCTTAACCTTCCCGTTTTTTTGACCTGTTGGTCATAATGCCACTTTTCCCCTAAATTTGTATATTACTTTATGAGTGATACATGAGACAGGACTGAATGTGCCAGTAGGTCCATCACGGAATTTACATGCAGGTCACTTATTGAGGAAAGTCAAGGTCATTTGAAATGCCCTTGAAATCCTAACCACAGTCACCGCCCGATATGTGCAGGGGTGGGTTTTCAGCTGCGTTTACCACAAGGAAACGTTTTAGGTCCATACATGAGTAGATAAACCAAGTACAGTGCATTTTGGGGGTACCAGACTCAAAATCACTAGGTAAAGGGCGGGGCTACAAGAGGGGTGCTTTTATTCTCAAATGGAAGTACAGCAGAACATCGGGTTACCGGCTAGGTGACGGTATATTACATACTAAAGACACTATTTTTTGCAATTTATTCCATAATACAAATGTGTGCAATAGGCACAACAGTTACAGGCCGACTCAAGGTACAAACAGATATAACAACATCATTAAATACTTGTGATTTATAAACCGCAGATTATGGGGCATGCTGGAAGCACTCTTTCATATTTTAGTGCTTTAAACCCATTACAGTAAGCTAGCTCATCATCAAAGCGGTATGTGTATCACATATACACAGGCAAATATGAATATTGTTACAATGCGGGACCAGAGTGACAGGGAAAATGAAGCAATCTAAATCTATCAACAAGCTGTCCAGTCATTTGTATGCTGTTATGTTGCATTCATGGGCAGGAGGGGCCTCTTTGCATCACATTTAATTGCACTTTCCCAGCTGCTCTAAAATAGAACGCCGTGCTTCCGACATGCAAATCAGAATGGATCTGTCAGCCAATCATACGACTTTCTTTCTATGCCCTTGATTGCATAGGGAGAAGATACATCAATGAGGATGGAGGATGATCGTGCATAACCAAGTGGGAGCTGTGAAAAAATATGTGTATTTATCGCAGTTTATTGATAAAAACATAAAACGCTTGGGAGGAGTGGGCAATCTCTATAGCAGTTTATAGGTGTATTAAGGAAACCACCCGCAGCAAAATAAACGGTTCTCTCAAGTTATTTTTCTACTGATTAGCAAGCCGAAGTGGTTTCATTATTTTGTGGATATTATGATAAGCAGGTAGCCACCCAGACAATCCTCTCTGCAGCACACTGGCAAAGCTGCGGTTATTTTCATTGCTTACGTCGATAAATGCTTCATGTTCTGTACCTCAACACCGACCATAAAACGTTACTACACTCGCTGCACACATCTCAGCAGACAGACACCTAACGAGGGATTTTTTTTAGGTGTTCACAAAGTTTTAATAGTGCATGCATAGTCGTGGAAAAAGAGAACGTTCCAGGCAGCGGGTAGTAATGAGCAGCTAAAACTACACGTTACCCACGTCTGCACACACGGGGCATGCAGTGGAAGGTGCAGCATGCCTGCAGGTGTTCCCTGCTTGTTGACACCGAGCAGAAGCAAATAATGCATGGGGGACGGGAGAAGTTCTACCTCCCCATCCACCATTTCCACAAGTCGGATGTCAACGAGCAGAGAGCGCTGGAGTGAAGGTTATACCAGGGGCGGCTCCGAAGTTGGGGCGGAGGAGCATCATCCCACCATCCCCCGCCGGCAGCTGCAAAACCTATAAAGGGGCGGGTCCACGGGGGTGACAAGCTCACTGCGCATGTATGTTTGGCCGGTTGTCTCGGGCCAGCCAAACACAAATGCGCAATAGGCTCTGTCCAGCCCAGCAACATAGTTGTCATGATTGAGAGAGTCTGCACAGACTCCCAGTCTGCCTGGGAGCTCCCAACCAATCCTGACGCTGCTCTGAGCAGCATCTGGATTGGCCTCACGGCAGGCTGGAAGTCTGTGCCTGCAGCTAGCAGTGAAGAAGCGGATGCAGCAGTGCGGTGCGGCGATAGAGGTAAGTGTAGTTTAATTTTTTTTTTATTTACCTCCACCCCCTCGCACACGCTGCCCTGCCCCTTCCATGCCCCGTGAGCCACTCCGAGGCTACACTTCAGTGGCGTAACGAAACTGGAGGGGGCACCCTGCAAAGAACATGGATGGGGCCCCCTCAGGAATCACTCAGGCCAGGCGCTGTGATGAGGTGGCCTCCTGGAGCTCAGCTCCCCCCCCCGCACCGCAGGGCCTGTGGGGGGCTTTTTACGCCACTGTTATTACTCTCTCGTAGAACACATTATGCGCAGGGAATTGTACAAGGGTCTATGTGGGGAGTTGTAGGAAGTTGGCTCTGTATGTGCTATTTCAAAGTAAGGAATAGCATGCACAGAGTCCAAGGGTTCCCCTTAGAGGTAAAATAGTGGTAAAAATAGATAATACTAATGCTCTATTTTGTGGTAGTGTGGTCGAGCAGTAGGCTTATCCAAGGAGTAGTGTTAAGCATTTGTTGTACATACACATAGACAATAAATGAGGTACACACACTCAGAGACAAATCCAGCCAATAGGTTTTTATATAGAAAAATATCTTTTCTTAGTTTATTTTAAGAACCACAGGTTCAAATTCTACATGTAATATCTCATTCGAAAGGTATTGCAGGTAAGTACATTAGGAACTTTGAATCATTTCAATTGCATGTATACTTTTCAAGTTATTGACAAATAGCTACTTTAAAAGTGGACACTTAGTGCAATTTTCACAGTTCCTGGGGGAGGTAAGTTTTTGTTAGTTTTACCAGGTAAGTAAGACACTTACAGGGTTCAGTTCTTGGTCCAAGGTAGCCCACCGTTGGGGGTTCAGAGCAACCCCAAAGTCACCACACCAGCAGCTCAGGGCCGGTCAGGTGCAGAGTTCAAAGTGGTGCCCAAAACGCATAGGCTAGAATGGAGAGAAGGGGGTGCCCCGGTTCCGGTCTGCTTGCAGGTAAGTACCCGCGTCTTCGGAGGGCAGACCAGGGGGGTTTTGTAGGGCACCGGGGGGGACACAAGCCCACACAGAAATTTCACCCTCAGCAGCGCGGGGGCGGCCGGGTGCAGTGTAGAAACAAGCATCGGGTTCGCAATGTTAGTCTATGAGAGATCAACGGATCTCTTCAGCGCTGCAGGCAGGCAAGGGGGGGCTTCCTCGGGGAAACCTCCACTTGGGCAAGGGAGAGGGACTCCTGGGGGTCACTTCTCCAGTGAAAGTCCGGTCCTTCAGGTCCTGGGGGCTGCGGGTGCAGGGTCTTTTCCAGGCGTCGGGACTTAGGTTTCAGAGAGTCGCGGTCAGGGGAAGCCTCGGGATTCCCTCTGCAGGCGGCGCTGTGGGGGCTCAGGGGGGACAGGTTTTGGTACTCACAGTCGGAGAGTAGTCCGGGGGTCCTCCCTGAGGTGTTGGTTCTCCACCAGCCGAGTCGGGGTCGCCGGGTGCAGTGTTGCAAGTCTCACGCTTCTTGCGGGGAGATTGCAGGGTCTTTAAAGCTGCTCCTTGAAACAAAGTTGCAGTCTTTTTGGAGCAGGTCCGCTGTCCTCGGGAGTTTCTTGTCTTTCTCGAAGCAGGGCAGTCCTCAGAGGATTCAGAGGTCGCTGGTCCCTTGGAAGGCGTCGCTGGAGCAGAGTTCTTTGGAAGGCAGGAGACAGGCCGGTGAGTTTCTGGAGCCAAGGCAGTTGTCGTCTTCTGGTCTTCCTCTGCAGGGGTTTTCAGCTAGGCAGTCCTTCTTCTTGTTGTCGCAGGAATCTAATTTTCTAGGGTTCAGGGTAGCCCTTAAATACTAAATTTAAGGGCGTGTTTAGGTCTGAGGGGTTAGTAGCCAATGGCTACTAGCCCTGAGGGTGGGTACACCCTCTTTGTGCCTCCTCCCAAGGGGAGGGGGTCACAATCCTAACCCTATTGGGGGAATCCTCCATCTGCAAGATGGAGGATTTCTAAAAGTTAGAGTCACTTCAGCTCAGGACACCTTAGGGGCTGTCCTGACTGGCCAGTGACTCCTCCTTGTTGCTTTCTTTGTTCCCTCCAGCCTTGCCGCCAAAAGTGGGGGCCGTGGCCGGAGGGGGCGGGCAACTCCACTAAGCTGGAGTGCCCTGCTGGGCTGTGACAAAGGGGTGAGCCTTTGAGGCTCACCGCCAGGTGTCACAGCTCCTGCCTGGGGGAGGTGTTAGCATCTCCACCCAGTGCAGGCTTTGTTACTGGCCTCAGAGTGACAAAGGCACTCTCCCCATGGGGCCAGCACATGTCTCTAGTGTGGCAGGCTGCTGGAACCAGTCAGCCTACACAGATAGTTGGTTAAGTTTCAGGGGGCACCTCTAAGGTGCCCTCTGTGGTGTATTTTACAATAAAATGTACACTGGCATCAGTGTGCATTTATTGTGCTGAGAAGTTTGATACCAAACTTCCCAGTTTTCAGTGTAGCCATTACGGTGCTGTGGAGTTCGTGTAAAACAGACTCCCAGACCATATACTCTTATGGCTACCCTGCACTTACAATGTCTAAGGTTTTGTTTAGACACTGTAGGGGCACAGTGCTCATGCACTGGTGCCCTCACCTATGGTATAGTGCACCCTGCCTTAGGGCTGTAAGGCCTGCTAGAGGGGTGTCTTACCTATACTGCATAGGCAGTGAGAGGCTGGCATGGCACCCTGAGGGGAGTGCCATGTCGACTTACTCATTTTGTTCTCACTAGCACACACAGGCTTGTAAGCAGTGTGTCTGTGCTGAGTGAGGGGTCTCTAGGGTGGCATAAGACATGCTGCAGCCCTTAGAGACCTTTCTTGGCATCAGGGCCCTTGGTACTAGAAGTACCAGTTACAAGGGACTTATCTGAATGCCAGGGTGTGCCAATTGTGGATACAATGGTACATTTTAGGTGAAGGAACACTGGTGCTGGGGCCTGGTTAGCAGGGTCCCAGCACACTTCTCAGTCAAGTCAGCATCAGTATCAGGCAAAAAGTGGGGGGGTAACTGCAACAGGGAGCCATTTCTTTACACAAGCCCCCCCCCAGCCCACAGGCCAGGAGACTCAGCCCAAGCTGGGAGAGTCTTCCTAGTCTGTCAGGCGAGGAAGAGTAGGAGAAATAGGCTGGTTAGTTGCAGGGCCTACTCTGCCTTACATCCTTCTGTTCAGGTCATTCCCTTTGGGGAACTGACCCACTTCCACAGTGATAGGACCTAGTCTGAATTGCGTCTTGTCTGCCTCTTCAATGTCTCCACCCATTCTTTCTATTTTGGTCTTAGAGGTGTCCACCTCTGCTAACCTTATCTTGGCCAGGGTCACCCCTAGCTTACCCAGAGAGGTTACCCAGAGCTGGAGTAACCCCACCATGACCAATAGGGTCAGGGGGCCTAACTTGCTATTTGGCATGGGGTCAGACCACCATGCTAAGGATAGTGCAGCCATAAAGGCTAACACCCAGCAGAGGCCACTGACAGCTGTCAGTGCCCAGAACCACACCTTTAGCTCTTCACCTAAAAAGGAAGGGGCTAAGTTACAGGCTTCTTTGGGTTCAGGTTGCCTGTCTGCTGTATTGGAGTGGGGGGTTACCACATCTTGTAGTAAACACCCTTCTTCCACTCTTTCTTCTGTTAGCTGAGGAGCCACCCACTCAGGTTTAACAGTTGCCTGACTAGCCAGGACTTCTTGTGGGTCAGGTTGGACTTTATCAGGGCCATTTTTGGAGTTCTCCCCTACTGGAGCAGAATCTCCTTGGCTTGCTGTAACCTTGGCTAAAGGTTGTCCACCCTTCCTACTCTGTTTTCTTTTCTTCTTCTTCTGGGGCCTGCTTGCATTTACTGCAGAGGCAGGACTTCCAGAATCCTTGGGAGAGGACTGGCACTGGACCAGTTTCTCTCTTGGGCTCTGACTAACCTCTGGGTAGTCATTTCCAAGGAGACAATCAAGGGGGAGGTCTGTACTGACTACTACCCTTCTCCAGCTAAGAGTGCCACCCACTTCTATGGGCACTAAAGCCACAGGCCTCTTAGTGACCCTGTCTAGGCTAACTCTTACCCTGGCAGTCTCACCTGGGATGTACTGGTTTGAGAGCACCAGCCTGTCATGCACAATAGTGTGACTGGCACAAGTGTCTCTCAGGGCAGTGGTTGGGATTCCATTCACCAGTAGGTGGTGGAAGTGTCTACTTCCCTCTGGAATCTCCAACTCACCTGTTGGGCCCTGTTTCCAGTTGAAGGCTAGGAAGACCTCCTCATCTGAGGAGTCATCCCCCATGGCTACACTGGTTACCCCTGGAATTTTGTTCTGGGGTTTGTTTTTGGGACAAGAAGTGTCCTTGGTGTGGTGCCCAGACTGTTTACAGTTGTGGCACCATGCCTTAGTGGCATCCCAGTTCTTACCCTGGTACCCACCTTTGTTTTGGGTTGTGTCTTGGGGCCCACCCACCTGTTCTGGTTTTTGGGGGCCTACAGAGGACTCTTTTTCTTTGTTTCTAGTGTCACCCACTTTTTCCTGGGGAGTTTTTGTAACCCCTTTCTTTTGGTCACCCCCAGTGGAAGTTTTGGTTACCCTAGTCTTGACCCAGTGGTCTGCCTTCTTTCCCAATTCTTGGGGAGAAATTGGACCTAGGTCTACCAGATACTGATGCAACTTTTCATTGAAGCAGTTACTTAAAATGTGTTCTTTCATAAACAAATTATAAAGCCCAACATAGTCACACACTTCATTTCCAGTTAACCAACCATCCAGTGTTTTTACTGAGTAGTCTACAAAATCAACCCAGGTCTGGCTCGAGGATTTTTGAGCCCCCCTGAATCTAATTCTATACTCCTCAGTGGAGAATCCAAAGCCCTCAATCAGGGTACCCTTCATGAGGTCATAAGATTCTGCATCTTTTCCAGAGAGTGTGAGGAGTCTATCCCTACACTTTCCAGTGAACATTTCCCAAAGGAGAGCACCCCAGTGAGATCTGTTCACTTTTCTGGTTACACAAGCCCTCTCAAAAGCTGTGAACCATTTGGTGATGTCATCACCAGCTTCATATTTTGTTACAATCCCTTTGGGGATTTTTAGGATGTCAGGAGAATCTCTGACCCTATTTAAGTTGCTGCCACCATCGATGGGACCTAGGCCCATCTCTTTTCTTTCCCTTTCTATGGCTAGGAGCTGCTTTTCCAAAGCCAATCTTTTGACCATCCTGGCTAACAGGGGGTCATCTTCACTGAGAGCATCCTCAGTGATTTCAGAAATGCTGGACCCTCCTGTGAGGGAAGCAACATTTCTGACTATCATTTTTGGAGACAGGGCTTGAGAGGCCCTGGTCTCCCTATTTAGGACTGGAAGGGGGGAATTGCCCTCCAAGTCACTAATTTCTTCCTCTGTGAAGTCATCCTCAGAGGGGTTGGCTTTTTCAAACTCTGCCAACAGCTCCTGGAGCTGAATTTTGGTAGGTCTGGAGCCAATGGTTATTTTCTTTATATTACAGAGAGACTTTAGCTCCCTCATCTTAAGATGGAGGTAAGGTGTGGTGTCGAGTTCCACCACATTCATCTCTGTATCAGACATTATTTTGCTAAAAGTTGGAAGACTTTTAAAAGAATCTAAAACTGTTTCTAGAATCTAATTTCAAACTTTTAACAAACTTTTAAGCTCTAAAAGAAAATGCTAAACAGGGACTTAACACACAAGGCCCTAGCAGGACTTTTAAGAATTTAGAAAAATTTCAAATTGCAAAAATGAATTTCTAATGACAATTTTGGAATTTGTCGTGTGATCAGGTATTGGCTGAGTAGTCCAGCAAATGCAAAGTCTTGTACCCCACCGCTGATCCACCAATGTAGGAAGTTGGCTCTGTATGTGCTATTTCAAAGTAAGGAATAGCATGCACAGAGTCCAAGGGTTCCCCTTAGAGGTAAAATAGTGGTAAAAATAGATAATACTAATGCTCTATTTTGTGGTAGTGTGGTCGAGCAGTAGGCTTATCCAAGGAGTAGTGTTAAGCATTTGTTGTACATACACATAGACAATAAATGAGGTACACACACTCAGAGACAAATCCAGCCAATAGGTTTTTATATAGAAAAATATCTTTTCTTAGTTTATTTTAAGAACCACAGGTTCAAATTCTACATGTAATATCTCATTCGAAAGGTATTGCAGGTAAGTACATTAGGAACTTTGAATCATTTCAATTGCATGTATACTTTTCAAGTTATTGACAAATAGCTACTTTAAAAGTGGACACAGTGCAATTTTCACAGTTCCTGGGGGAGGTAAGTTTTTGTTAGTTTTACCAGGTAAGTAAGACACTTACAGGGTTCAGTTCTTGGTCCAAGGTAGCCCACCGTTGGGGGTTCAGAGCAACCCCAAAGTCACCACACCAGCAGCTCAGGGCCGGTCAGGTGCAGAGTTCAAAGTGGTGCCCAAAACGCATAGGCTAGAATGGAGAGAAGGGGGTGCCCCGGTTCCGGTCTGCTTGCAGGTAAGTACCCGCGTCTTCGGAGGGCAGACCAGGGGGGTTTTGTAGGGCACCGGGGGGGACACAAGCCCACACAGAAATTTCACCCTCAGCAGCGCGGGGGCGGCCGGGTGCAGTGTAGAAACAAGCGTCGGGTTCGCAATGTTAGTCTATGAGAGATCAACGGATCTCTTCAGCGCTGCAGGCAGGCAAGGGGGGGCTTCCTCGGGGAAACCTCCACTTGGGCAAGGGAGAGGGACTCCTGGGGGTCACTTCTCCAGTGAAAGTCCGGTCCTTCAGGTCCTGGGGGCTGCGGGTGCAGGGTCTTTTCCAGGCGTCGGGACTTAGGTTTCAGAGAGTCGCGGTCAGGGGAAGCCTCGGGATTCCCTCTGCAGGCGGCGCTGTGGGGGCTCAGGGGGGACAGGTTTTGGTACTCACAGTCGGAGAGTAGTCCGGGGGTCCTCCCTGAGGTGTTGGTTCTCCACCAGCCGAGTCGGGGTCGCCGGGTGCAGTGTTGCAAGTCTCACGCTTCTTGCGGGGAGATTGCAGGGTCTTTAAAGCTGCTCCTTGAAACAAAGTTGCAGTCTTTTTGGAGCAGGTCCGCTGTCCTCGGGAGTTTCTTGTCTTTCTCGAAGCAGGGCAGTCCTCAGAGGATTCAGAGGTCGCTGGTCCCTTGGAAGGCGTCGCTGGAGCAGAGTTCTTTGGAAGGCAGGAGACAGGCCGGTGAGTTTCTGGAGCCAAGGCAGTTGTCGTCTTCTGGTCTTCCTCTGCAGGGGTTTTCAGCTAGGCAGTCCTTCTTCTTGTTGTCGCAGGAATCTAATTTTCTAGGGTTCAGGGTAGCCCTTAAATACTAAATTTAAGGGCGTGTTTAGGTCTGGGGGGTTAGTAGCCAATGGCTACTAGCCCTGAGGGTGGGTACACCCTCTTTGTGCCTCCTCCCAAGGGGAGGGGGTCACAATCCTAACCCTATTGGGGGAATCCTCCATCTGCAAGATGGAGGATTTCTAAAAGTTAGAGTCACTTCAGCTCAGGACACCTTAGGGGCTGTCCTGACTGGCCAGTGACTCCTCCTTGTTGCTTTCTTTGTTCCCTCCAGCCTTGCCGCCAAAAGTGGGGGCCGTGGCCGGAGGGGGCGGGCAACTCCACTAAGCTGGAGTGCCCTGCTGGGCTGTGACAAAGGGGTGAGCCTTTGAGGCTCACCGCCAGGTGTCACAGCTCCTGCCTGGGGGAGGTGTTAGCATCTCCACCCAGTGCAGGCTTTGTTACTGGCCTCAGAGTGACAAAGGCACTCTCCCCATGGGGCCAGCACATGTCTCTAGTGTGGCAGGCTGCTGGAACCAGTCAGCCTACACAGATAGTTGGTTAAGTTTCAGGGGGCACCTCTAAGGTGCCCTCTGTGGTGTATTTTACAATAAAATGTACACTGGCATCAGTGTGCATTTATTGTGCTGAGAAGTTTGATACCAAACTTCCCAGTTTTCAGTGTAGCCATTACGGTGCTGTGGAGTTCGTGTAAAACAGACTCCCAGACCATATACTCTTATGGCTACCCTGCACTTACAATGTCTAAGGTTTTGTTTAGACACTGTAGGGGCACAGTGCTCATGCACTGGTGCCCTCACCTATGGTATAGTGCACCCTGCCTTAGGGCTGTAAGGCCTGCTAGAGGGGTGTCTTACCTATACTGCATAGGCAGTGAGAGGCTGGCATGGCACCCTGAGGGGAGTGCCATGTCGACTTACTCATTTTGTTCTCACTAGCACACACAGGCTTGTAAGCAGTGTGTCTGTGCTGAGTGAGGGGTCTCTAGGGTGGCATAAGACATGCTGCAGCCCTTAGAGACCTTTCTTGGCATCAGGGCCCTTGGTACTAGAAGTACCAGTTACAAGGGACTTATCTGAATGCCAGGGTGTGCCAATTGTGGATACAATGGTACATTTTAGGTGAAGGAACACTGGTGCTGGGGCCTGGTTAGCAGGGTCCCAGCACACTTCTCAGTCAAGTCAGCATCAGTATCAGGCAAAAAGTGGGGGGGTAACTGCAACAGGGAGCCATTTCTTTACAGGAGTTGAGGAATGGATGTTCTTATGATAGTTGCGGGTAGGGTAAGGTGATGGAACAAGGATGGTAGACAGAGGAGATGCCAGACTGGCTACACTGTGGGTGGGCTGGTCTGGAACGGACGGCGTGGTGAAGACTAGTGGATGGTTTCCAAGCAATGCCATCCCTCTTCTGTCCAAACTAGCACTTAATTTTGTATACTGTGGAAGCCATGCACTATGTGGAGCTCACATACTCACATAATTAAATGGAGTTGCAAGCCATGAGTCTAGGAGAATTTTTAAAGCCTACTTTTCTTGTGAGATAATTTTCATGAAAGATTGTGTAATAAATACATACACCGGATCTGGTTAGTCTATTTCGTTTGTACCAATGGCTTGAAAACCTGCATTTCGTGAGATAAAAATCACCTAAAATCAATGTGTCTGACAGTCTACAAGGTGCTAGAGCAGGGAGTCTCCAACCTTTTCTGTAGCGAGAGCTACTTCTATTAATGAAAATCATTGTAAGCTACCGAAGGCAAAACAACTTGCGCATTGTGACCAGATGCCCCCATGCCCAGCTTCCTTGACTTTGAGACCAATGTCCATAGATCCAGATACTATGGTTTGGACAAAATACTTTCACTAGGGGCAGTAAAACAGGGCTGCCATGTGTGTCAGTGAGAGTGTGGTCTTTGGGGATGTGTGTACATATGAATGGGATATATTTGTATGGGTAACTGAGAGTCTGTGTCGTATCTGCTTGTGGCACAGCACATTCCTTTCGCCATATATGCCACTGTTACATGTGTAACACAAACACGCAACCATTTTTTTTACATGGAAGAAATTTAAAGTGCAAAAATTTCCATAATGTGGAACATTTTTTGACACTCTAAATTTCTCCCATTTAAAAATGACTATTTTTCAGTTACAAATATGGCACAGTATTCTACTGGCCACTTGGAGCAAGAGAGCTGCTGTTTGTAAATGCAACACTTTGAAAAAAAAAGAGAAAATTAAAATGAAATGCAAATCTAATCATAAGGTACCTTTTCATTTTAATTTCCCCCTATTTAAAAACATTGAGAAACATTTTGTTGTCACCTCCAATATTGAGTTGACAAAGACTTTCAGTTAAGAGTTTAATAACTCAGTTCTTCATCTCTGTGCCCTGGGTCATAAATCTGACTCCAGCACTGCTCCATATCAGGCCCTACTATCTGCAGCCTGATGATAATAAAGTAAAATAAACACTGCCTTCCCTTAACTTTAGAAGGAAAAATGTGACCCTCTAATTATTTACAAATAAACGCAAGGCTGTGAGCTACTCAGAAGAGGTCTGGGGGCTACTGGTAGCTCGTGATCGACTGGTTGGAGACACCTGGGCTAGAGAGATCGTTTTCCCCTAATAAGAGAATTCTAACTTAAGGACATAGGAACCCTTACTCAATTGTGTGATATGCTTCATCATTGGGTTGTGGTCCTTGTTGGGTAGACCATAGAGTCTATTGTTCCATATGGACTCCGATGTATGGGAGCTCTTAGTGGAGATCTTTTTTTTAAAATTTATTCCCGAGATTTTTTAAGGATGTGCTACCAAGAGAGAGGCCTCAAGAAATGAATGACATTACTTGAAGATTGAACAGTGAAACTATTTATTATTGTTCCCTACCATAAGGCTAAACAACTGATACCGGACACTAAGGGTCACTATTGCTTCTGTAGTCCTATCATATGGTCAATATGTATGTGCCATCAATTGCCCAAAAGGGTCAGCTGTATTCATCAAAACCAAAATAGATGGTCCTTTTTAGATCCTCATCCCCTAAAAGAATTAGAAAGAACCCACTGCATGGATGTGGTAGTGCCAGCAAATCAGAATGAAGTGTTTTTAAATTGTCATTCTGCATTCTTTAAGACCTGGAAACCATGGCATACAAAATCTGGCCATATACATTCTCTGTCGCAAGAAAAATAGTTTTAGAAAACATTTTTATATTTGCACTATATAAAATGAAGTTAAATGAAATAAACAAAAAACTCCAGAGACAGAAGCCCTCTGTAACTGCCCAGTGCACACCATGCTATTTTACTGCACAAGTGTGGAATAGAAAGAAGAGAGGGGTTAGCTTAGGAGTCTTACTATACATAGGGTCTGACTCACAAAGGTAAACTTAGACTTTTAGTTTAAGTTTAGACCAAAAGACTAAGCTTATTACCTTTCGGTATTCACAAAGATAAGTTACAAATAGTATGTTTATGTCTCCACTCAGGGACGAAGCTACGTACTTGGCGCAGAGATCTGTCCCAAGTGTGAAGATCACACACACTGGGTGCAGAGAGTACACTCCGGGTATGGAGATTACACTCCAGGTGCTCAGTGGAATGTCCGCACTCAGGGCAGAGATTCTGCCCCCAGTGAGGACGTAAAGTTACTACTTGAAACGTACCTTTGTGAATACCGAAAAGTGGTAACCTTAGACTTTCGTTCTAAACTTAGACCGGAAGTATAAGTTAACTTTTGTGAATCAGGCCCACCATCTCCAATAGGGATTCATGAAAGAGGGAACCACGGTGACTCTCCCTGTCAGACCCTAATTATTAACAAGCATTTGCAATGCAACGGGTCTAGCATCTGCTCGAGTTAGAGCTATTAGCGTAAACTCCTAACCGGACTTTTCTTGCCTTATAAATTGAAAGAAAAAAAAACAAGCACTGTCACGCTGAAATTGAAAACCAAAAACCCGAGCGTGATCATGCTATGTAAAACCCAGTGCGAGAGGAAGATAAAAAGATAAAGTAGTCCAGAAACTAGGCTGAAGACATGGATCCTCATATGTTTTCAGTAGTTGGCCGGTGCGCTCGAGGAGGGCTAAACACTGGAAAAGACGTGACGTATGCATGCCTTTCACTAATGAATTCAAGCAGATTTTAAAAGGCGAGCACGAACCAATGAAAGTGACAGGCATGACATGGGCGTGGTTTAAAACCCAAAGAGAGATTACAACAGGGACGGAGTGCTTGTGCGCTCGACCCTAAAGATCAGCGTTTTTGGTAAACAAAATTCATTTTAAAACATGAAAACCCCTTGTTGTTTCGTAAAGATCGCTCAGCAGGCAAATGTTTCTAAACCCTATGCTTGGCCCAAAACTGAGAATATGTGTCTGAGAAAAACAGAGACTTAAAATTACCCCCTTGAATTACGTACTTTCCCTAAGTAAGAAACTTGAAAAACACTGTACATAAACTTGCATTGTGTAAGATAAATACATAATGGATCACAAGTTTATTCTGATTTATAATACACCCACAATGTTCTGTTGATGTTAAGAAACAACTGGACCACTGGTGTGGTGGATTATCATGTCACAAGTAAGTCTCAATGTCACTCTGGTACCATCATACACAGTTACTTATTAGTGTTTATCTCTTGCATACAAACATACAGTATTGTATGTTTCCTTTGCTGCCATAACAAGTTTCTGGTGGTCTTTGCAGTTTAGGTCTCAAGCACCTACTTGCATTGACAGTCTTGGGTGGGTAGCATGAGTGCGATGACATGCCACCATAGGGCACACAAGAAAGGCATTCAGTAGCCTAGCAGCACAGATACACCTGTAGCACATAAATTAATCATGGGCTTTCATAGGAAGATGTTGGGGAGAATAGGTGCAGAGAGCAAACATTTATGTTATTTTGTTAAAGTTCCCCTTTTTCTTCCCAAATAAACCCTCAACAAGGGGTTTCGGGCAGAAGGCCACCTTTCACAATACAAATATGAATGATGTGCTGGCTTCTCCTGTGGCTTAATATTATTATTCAAGAAACAATTATCATGTAGTACAGTTTTGAAACCTTGTTATATATTATTCTAAAGTCACATCAGTGCCCGAACTATGGGCGTCATTACGACCCTGGCGGACGGTGCAATGATGGCGGTAGGACTTCAAACAGGCCGGTGGTTATTACCGCCCCATTATGACATTGGCGGTTTGCCATATGCCAAACCGCCAATGTACCGCACCGTCGCCAGTGCAGTAACGACGCCAGGCTGGAGACAACGATCTCCAGCCCGGTGGCCGTCACTGGTTCACCGGCAGTATCAGGACCCAGCATACCGCCATGGATTTCATACGGTTTTGAACCGCCACGAAATCCATGACGGTAGGCATTATCAGTGCCAGGGAATTCGTTCCCTGGCACTGATTGGGGTCTCCCTCTCCCCCCTCCCCCTCCTCTAAGTCCACTCCCAACACCCATGACCCCCCTACCACCCCCCACAGGAAGTAGGACCCACTCCCCACCCCCGCCCCGACCACCATAGACCCCCCAAACATACCCCCCAGACCCCCCTTCACGCACGCTCACACCACTCACACACATACACGTGCACATACATGCACACATACATACACGGAACATTTACCCTACAGATATTACACCTCCCGCATACATACACGCACTCACACCCCCCCTCTACACACTCAAACCCCCATGCACGCACACACCACACAACACTCCCCCACCCCCCTCCCCTAACGGACGATCACCTTACCTGTTTCGGTGATCCTCTGGGAGGGAACGGGATCCATGGGGGCTGCTCTGCCGCCAGCATCCCGTCACCAGAACACTGCCACACCTAATAATGGGACGTAATTCGGTGGGCGGTGTTCTGATGACGTGGCGGTGATGGAGGAGCAGCCTCCACTACATTGCCGACCGCCAGTATGGCTGCTGGCGGCTCTCCGTCCAAAAAAGGGCAGAAGGTCACCAGCAGTCATATTATGGTTGGCTGAAGACCGCCAACATTGGCGGTCTTCGGCCCAGCGGAACCTCTGCGGTCTTTGAAAAAGACCGCCGAGGTTGAAATGAGGGCCAATATGTCTTTGCTCTTCACATATATTAATCATTTCCCTCTCCAGGGTCTGCAAAGTGCTGAAGAGGCAATAGTATGGTAGTACACCATGTCTCAAGCCTTCTCCCACCTCTCTTGTGTTTCCGCAGATGCAAAGGAGGCTGGGGAATGGAGGAAGTGCTCTCACACCACCAACTGCGGTCTCCTCTGTCAGCCGTGGCTCTGCCTCCACTAGAGACTGACTAGGAAATGCAGCCATAATGTTGTTGATAGCATCCATGAATAAATGCATATGGTGTTATTCATATTTTTCAGTTTTAAGCACACAATCTGCCATGATTATGGCCAATGTTGAATAAGAAGTCCCCTCAAAAGACATACTTAATAGTTAACATTAATATTCATCCTACTTTTTTGTAACTATCTATTTCTGTGTTTTAGGCTGCCTTTTTTTGGCTTAGGAAGACAGCACAATTCATACATGTGTTGACAGAAGTTACTAGAAGGTCGGTTTAGTCTTACAACCCAGTGCTTAATTTGTCAATAAAAAACATGCCGGTGCCCAAAGCCCTCCTCTTAATCACGCAGCTGCTGCAATTAAATGTGGGAACACGGAATACTGATGCAGCGTAATGCTGAAGCCATCTAGGGCCTCTTCAATACACTTAAAGCCACTCCCTGCCCCTTCAGTTCACTCTAGCAGCTTTCTGCTTTATCTCTTTTTGACGCTTTTTCGTTTTTCCCTTTCTCCATCTTTCCCATATGTGTCTTTTGCTCGCAGCAAATGCTTGAGGCAGAAGAATAAGCCCCGGCCCTAAAAAATAAGTGCTGGTGCTCAGCACCAGAAACAACAAGCACAAATTAAGCACTGTTACAACCTTTCATTCCTACATACTACCGAAATCCCCAGCGCTGCTCCGGAATAAAAACCTTAAAACGAAAACCAGATCAAAAATATGGTATTCATGTAACCCCAGGAAGCAGGTGAAAATGCAGACACTATACAAAACCACAAAAATAAAATAAATATGTTTGCAGAAAAAACACATATTCAAAGTCTTTGAATCTTTTTGCTTCATTCAATTTCGATGGTGGATCTGTATAAGAATGATCATAAAGAAGAATGAGAACACAACAAGTCAGTAATTTTCACCAGATCCTATCAACACACCAGAATATATCACGAGGATATATCCCAAACAGGAACTAGGTTTAGCACACTCATTAAAGTGGCCATCCAGGGAATGGTGTCACAATATTTCTCAAAATCCAAAGGAACATTCTGGAAGGCTTATTGCTGGTGATTGTTCGTATTGCAGGCCAGGCATAGGGTCCTGCACTTTTTATTGTCACTGATGGCCCCTTTAAGTGCATCGTCTACCTCTGCAGTTCTCCCAAAATGTAGTAAATTGCACCACGTCATCTGCATTTTGCCTCATTCACTGCCAAAGAGACCTTTCAGATGCTTTGAGCCTGAAACACTGCTGTGAATCCGAGCGGCTGGTTGAAAGTTTTTACCCTGCCTTAGTCCATAATGTATATGGCTTAATCCCTTCAGAGTTCTAAGCATTAGAGTCAACACCTGCCGATGCCCCATATCCTCCCTAATATGCATCAGGAACTTTTAAAAGCCCACACTGGACAGATATATATCCCTTCGGAAGGGGTGATCATGGGTTACTGTCACTCCAGAGCAAGAACACATATTGTAAATCATACCATATATAAGAATCAGGGTCAGACAAGGGCAATGTAGGCTTTGAGCACCAAAATAAAAGTGTACCTATTAGTGAATTCGATTCCTAAAAAGAGTGCCCCTTGCTTGCAAATTTTGGGACAGGTTTGAACTTCCAAAGGCACTGTGCATAAGTGATTTGCAAGGTATCGAAGACTGTGTGCATTTGAGCTGTCTGCAGGCAATGCTTGTTTTAATATCATCGGACCAGCCCACTGGGCACTGCCTGAAAGTCCTACAGGCCAGTCCGACCCTGATTAGAATTGTAAAGTCTGTTAAGAGCAATGGGTGACCTTTTCTCTGTGGAATGCAGTTTCTGTTCTTAGTGCTTATTAGTACTGAATAAAGTCTGTCCTTTTCAAACTTTTCATCCTATCACCTGCCTCTCCAAAGTGCCCCGAAGCAAACACTCACTGCAAAGACGCTGTCAAACTGTAACCTGAGCATACTGCAGCTATATTAACCCCTTGGGAGTCGCCACGTGGCTGTTCAGGTAGCAGGAAGCCATGTCAGCGCCAACGGCATCACTCCCTGCCTAATGGGGCTCAGTGAAACGCCTGCAGGGGGATCACTGCTGACAGCAAGTTTGGGCAAAATCTGAAGCACGGGTGGGAGGCTCCCACCTTCGTGGAGTTGTCATTTATTATTTCTACAACTCATCAATGGCCTATAAATAAAGAGTGCTACTTGCAACTACACACAGAACAAGTTTAATCCCAACACACTGATATTTAACATTCTATTCTTGGTTTGAATGAAAGAATACGCGATTCCATAGCCAGGAAAAAAATCGACAATGCAGAATTGCTTTTAAGTGAGAAATTGAAGAACGTCCATAAAGCGTCAATGCCAGACCTTCCTAGAGATCAGAGCCATGTGGCAGGCTTATTGATGTTTGTTTTTATTTAAGTCACGAGTAAGAACTTTATCATCTTCTTTCCAATGTTCTCATTTGGCATTAGAAATTATTCATAAAGTAGAGCTCTCAACCCCTGGGTTTATTTAACATTTCATCTCAATTCTTCTATGTTTTAATACAGATAACACACTATGCTCAATATTTCACTGCACAAAAGTGCATTAATATAACCTTAAAAAGGGAACTCAAACTCTGTGATAGTAGACCACAGGCATCAGGCCCAAATCCTTCTGTCCGTTTTTCTTTTAGATGCCGAAATTGGGTTTCAGTGTCTCTTTCAGACATCTGATATGTCTTGTATTTCTAAATTCTAATATCAACGTTGTCTGTTGTGTCACGCATTGGTCTATTTTCTTGACCCTCTTTGGTGCATCGATGGTGCCTGTTGTGAAACTTGTGTCCCTTGAAAGAGCCACCCCTTCTCTATGATTGTTCAAGTCCTCAGGTAGGTTGTGTGATTATTCATATAATTTGGAATGGCATGATCGTCTATATATGGTCTCTCCAAAAGTCCACACCTAGGTATCAATTCCTCTTTATGAATGTTGACTTTGCCTGCCACGTACTCCTTGCACATGCTTTCCCTCCTGCTCACCACACTGTTTTGCTGAAGTTATAAACTACCTGCTGGGAGCTGTTATATTTAATATGATGGCAAGGTGGCAGTTCATCCACAGCTATGGTGGCCACGTTAGAATGAATCTTCGAGACCCCCACACCGCAGGACGATGTTGCATCAAGTGAAGCCAGGACACCGAGCGTTTTAGCCATCTAAACCAGAGAATGACATGACCAGAAGGAGATGTGGATTACCCTGAGAAATATCTAACTGGCAGTGAAGTGATGAACGAAAGAAAGCAGAAGGTGAAGGGGTCAGGAGGAGGGACAAAAGCTTTTTTTTAAGAGCACTAAGCGCAAACCAAGAAGTTACATTTGCGTAGGAGTCAGAAATTATCCAGACCCTGAAACAAGAAAGTGATGCAAAAGCCAAGCCCTCGACAAAGCAATATTGTAGGTTGGTTAAGGTGAATGGCAAGCCAGCAGGGTGTGTTAATTTTTTGCACTCTGCGTTAGTAGAATCGTATCTGCATTTGGCTGAGTATTGCCAATTCAATGACAGCTTGAGAAAGAGCAGGTTTAGCAGAATCAACACCATTTGGCCTGAAGAAGGGATACAACATCAGAGGGAATCATACTGTCTCTGACCAAGCACACGAGACTGTAAACCTCCTTGCCAGACCACTTTGTATTAAGAAAGGTATTGGAAGTATGAAAGTGACACATTGAGATAGAGAAGGAAAGAAAAGGAAGAGGACAGGAAATATCTGACGAGGCTTGGTTTAGGGACCAGGAGGTGAAAAAGAGGGCTGGATTAAACAGAAGTGAGGGTGCTGATGGAATAAATCTCTGCAAAAGTGGTTGCAAATGGTCATAGTGGTAATCATTTAAACTGTGTTTTAAAACTAAATTACAGTTTTTTTCTGAATACAATTGTGATTGTTGCTGAACTCTACACAAGCTGTCAACACGTGGATTCGACATGTTTAATGATTGATTGATTCATGTTTTTAGAAGTGAAAAGACACTGACAGCAACACTACACTAGAATAACTACACACTACTACACTAGCACCCACAGTGCTGCTGAAAAACCATGCTAATCCACAAAGTGCTATCGAATAATCCTATTATTTAAGTGTTAAAGTCATGCTTCCTGCCGGCAACAGAAGAAAGCAAGGCACAAAACTTCTTGTCTTTCAAAGTAGGATATTCATAGTAAGGTTAGCACACAAATGATATTACATTCATTCACAGGCATGTTCTAAGTCATACCAATAAATTCCAGTAGAATTCAACATAATTTGTTCTTTATTTAGCAAATTGTGGTGATATCATGCAGTAGGTTCAAAAACAGCCAATAACCATTTCGTTCAGTAAACAGTTTTATATATATATTGCCAGTAAGTAGTTATAGTTAGGACCTAGTTTCCATAGGAAAAGGGTTTTTGTTTTGCCTATAACTTTGCCGCTGTTTGATGAATCTTCATGAACTTCTCAAAACTAGTACACAATTCAGTTTAGCTGCTGCGTGGAAAGTTTTGGGGTGAACTGTCAAGCGGGGGCTGAGAAAAAGGGGAGTAGCAAAACATGTTTTCCCCATGCAATTTCCCCATAGACGTTTAGATAGAAATACAGCCTGAACTGCTGAACAGAATTGCACCATATTTGGCAGAAAGCTAGAACTTGGCCAGGAAAGATTGCTTTTTGTGATTTGGTGAACATCTGTTCAGTAGTTTTGTGGTACTTAAAGGAAAAAGAAATATAGCTATCTAGGGACGTGGATCCTTCACTTATCTACTCTTAGGGGATCCACTGATGCGTGGTAAAAGCCAGGCCCTGATTGGCTTTCCGCAACCTGAGAACAAAGTTGAGGCCACTATTTTTTTTTTCTTGCAGCAGGCAGGGAGAAGGGGACAATGAAAAATTGACATAAAGGTTCAGGATACAGGTATCCCGACCCCATAGGACTGATGGAAGGCTCTCTGAGAAACTACTCATGGGAAACAAAATTACCCCCAATATTTTTTTTCAGTCGATCAGTAGATCTGCAGATCACCTGCAGATCACCTGCAGCACTCGGCATGACCCCCAGTCTAAATCCATGAGGGATCCCCAGATCCAAAATGCAATAAAAAAATACACCCACTCACACACCAAAACCCACTGCGCACGGCCAAAGGCTGTGAGTGGCAGGAGGATGAGCACATGCAGGGGGGCGTTGGCCTGAGGGCCTGGCAGTAGTTGTGTTAATGTAGGTAATTATATATTACTTTACATTATAAAAAACATACAAATCCACTGAAAAAAAAACATAGGTTTCAGGTATGTTATAGTAAGAGCGATGTGTTGTTCAAACAAAACCATAAAAATTCAGTAGTTATATGTATAGTCATATGAATTAACTATAACTTGTGTCATTATGTAACATTAGGCCACAAGTTATAGTTTCTTACCATAAATATAACTATAACTACTGAATTTCTGAGGTTTTGTATGGGTAAAACGTCAGCCTACTGAGAACATCCCTGTAACCTTTGATGTTTTCAGTAAAAATATGTACATGTTTATGAACATATGTATTTATGGGGACATTAGTTACTGTGACATTTTGATGTGATGTTCCATCAGCTTTTCTTTATTACAAGTTTGTACTATAATTTTACAGCCTCACCATTATCTTGTTTTAACCGCTATGTTTCAATATTAAATTGAATTGTGGTATATATTTATGCAGTTCCTTGACATGTACTTTCCACAATATATGCATCTGCAGGCTACACTGTTGGTTAAAAAGCATTCTAATATGGCGCTGATGCTAGAGAATTACAAGTACCTGCTGTCCTCACTTAAGAGTGTTTATTCGTGATCAAGACAACTGTAGTTGTTGGAACCATTGGGTGCGTTGCCTAAATAAAAAAGCAGCTGAACTCTACCTAACTGGAGCATGCATGCTTTACTCCTTATTGCCAGAGTTTGAAGTTTTATCTATCTATCTATCTATCTATCTATCTATCTATCTATCTATCTATCTATCTATCTATCTATCTATCTGTCTATCCTCTCACCACTGCATCTTCTAATCGAGCTGCCTGTAAATAGATAGCTGTCTTCAGAAACAGGAAAACATAAACAAAAGTATTTAACTTTTCTTTGGCTCATTGGGCTTTCCCTTACTAAAAGCAAAAGGCTGTTCCCGCAGCTTCAGGGCCGGACTGGGAAAGCAGCCCTGGCAATTTTGTCAGACGAGCCCCCACAAAAACAGCGGTTAAGTGCAAGTGTGAAGCACGGGCTGACCCCGGGAGGCTGGAAATGAGAGTGAGCGGATTATGCTTTCTTGCTGCTTATGTTACAGGGAGTCGATGTTGCAGCACCATTGCAAAACTGGCCCCCAGTTACAACCCCCACCCTTCCAGCCTCCCAGTGTACCCGATGCCCGATATGGACAGCCCGGTCCTGCACAGTTTGGTTAGAAAAGTCACAGGGAGCGCCTCCTATGGATGGAGCTCATTAATGTAAGAGCTGACTTATGCTGTCACTGTGCGCCCTATTTTGGGTGTGCATATGTGTGTGTGAGGGGGGCTAACTGAATTATCACCCTCACCTACAAGCCAATAACAGCCGTGAAACATCACCGCTCCTTACTGAACCTTTGTGTGGCTGAGTCTCACAGGCTAATTAAAAGCTTTTATTACCTCTGGTGCTACCAATAAACCTCAATTTGTTAATGAACCATAACATAAAAGTGGATGTGTGAGTTAGTACACCAAGCCAAAATGTGAAGAGTAAGTAACTGTATCCATGAACCAGCAACAAATGAAAAAGGGTGGGTCAAGGATTTGTTACACAAAGTTAGTTGAAGAAAATGGCAGGACCGTAAGCAATGTGCAGAAAAACCTATTAGGTTTAGGACTGAAAGCCTGGGTAGGAAAGAAAAAAAAAACACAAATGTCAGGAAAGACAAGCCTAAGGAGTGCAGAAGAGTTATCAGACGTGGGAAATTCAAGAAGTATCTAGCCAACTTTTTGCCAATAATCAAAAGGATGTCCAGGACACGTCTTCATTTTTAAAGTCTCAGTGCCAGTTAATGGACCAATAAACAAACCTTAAACACTAAAAAGATGTAAAGAAACACACATATCATGTATTAAATTCATAGTAAGAGGCCTGCATGGCAAAACTCAAGAAACACATAGCTATAGAGAAGGCAGATAAAATAGGTTAAAAAAAACAGAAACAAAAAAAACAACCAAAACCCTAATTTCATAACTTTATGTAAAGTAAGAGATCCATTGTTGGGAACTGGGCCTCTAGTTGGCAGAGGTTTGCACTCTGTCCAAGTAGGGACCACAATCCTAGTCAGGGCAAGTAAGATACACACTAAAGGTTTACCTGTGCTCCCCTTCTGGGATCTTGGCACAGTGTAAAGTATTTGTGCACACAGAGTGACACATTGAAGGCACCACAAAAGGACTCCACACCAGTTTAGAAAAATAGGCAATTTATCTCTTAGTCAAACAAGACCATGATGACAGAGCTCCAGCATACACAAGCCAGGTTATGAATTTTAAAAGATTAAATCAAAATGTAGTGCTTAGAAGACAATAGCCCCCACCCAGGACTATTTGGTCACACTGGACCAGAGCAAATCCAAAAGTTCAGTCCGACAGTGATAGAGTGCTGACTAGGTACAAGAGTCACGCAGACCTGCTGACGGTACCTTTGTTGCATTGATGCTCAGTGATGATGTGGAGTGATCAGGGAATGCGTCGCACTTGCAGGAGATACTTAGATATATTGTTTCCTGATTGGGCAACATCAGTGATGCTTTGAGGTCCAGAAGTGATGAGTACTGGTTCTGATGTGCCAGTACTGCATTAGCCAAGCCAGGGCTGCATTTTAAGTTGGAATCATTGCGTCTTGCAGTCAGGGAGCGGTGTCCATGGCTTAGGTGCAGGCAGCGGCAAAAACAACGTTTCTGCAGCGGGATGCTTTTGTTGCAAGAGCTGCACAGGTGTTGTTACATCTGTTCTTGTGTTGCAGCACCACACTCAGCTCCAAGGGGCCAGGACTGGATTTGGCACCACATGGCAGAGCAGGACTCACAGCAAAGGTCCCAGATGCTGGTAACAAATTGCAGTTGAAGATTTTGATATCCCTGAGACTTCAGAAACTGGAGACAAACTCAGTTAGGCCCTTGAAGCAACTTTAGATTGCAGGATGTAGAGATTTTGATCCATTAATCTCACTCCCAGGCAAGAAGTAGCAGGTAGGTGGCCAACACCGCATAGCAAACAGCAATGTGGCAGCCCCTCCTGACAGACCCAGGATCCTTCTACCTGTTAGAATATCCTCAGTCCAGAAGTGTTCTGTGTATGTGGTGTCAGAGGCCCAGTACATATTACCCAAATGTTCCTATGAAGTGGGAGAGACTTTGAAGGGTGGTTCTGAAGTGTCCCAGTTCCTTTCAGCCCAGACCTGTGTGCCAGGAGGTCTGTGGGGGGTTATCAGTCCCTACCCTTTGAAGTGTAAGTGATAGCCCCTCCACCCTTCATGCCCAGGAAGACCCATCAGTATGCAGATGGAATGTAGGGACAGTTGAGTGTCCTGTGTTTATGCCTGTCTTGATGGAGTGCACAAAGTTAGCTGTCACCTAACCTTACACAGACCAGGCATGGACTGGAGGTAGGCTAAGGCACATGATGGTTAAAGTAAGAAAATGCCAACTTTCTAAAAGTGGCATTTTCAGATTTGTAATTTAAAAAGCACCTTTACTAAAAAGATGTGTTTTCAAATTCCGAGTCCAGCGACACCAAACTACATTTTTCCATCTTTTCCCAATTAGAAATTTCACTTAAAAGATGTTTTAAGGCCATCCCCATACTGGCCTATGGGAGAGAAAGTCCTTGCAATAGTGCAAAACAAATGTAGGAGTTTTTCACTACCTGGACATGTTAAACTTAAAAGTACATGTCCAACCTTTTAAATACAATTCACCCTGCCCTTGGGGCTAACCAGGGCCTGCCTTATGGGTGTCTTACATGTAATAAAAAGCAAGGTTTGGTCCTGGCAAGTAGGTACATTAGTCAGATTGAAATTGCAGTTTAAACTACACACACAGGCTCTGCAATAGCAGGTCTGAGGCATGTCTGAAAGGCAACTGTAGTGGGTGGCACAACCAGTGCTGCCGGCCCACTAGTAGCAGTTGTCTTACAGGCCCTGGACCGACATAGCACACTTTATTAGGGACTTACTAATCAATCAAATATGTCAATCATGGAAACGCCAATTACACATATAGGTTACCATATTTTAGACACAGAGCACATGCACTTAAGCACTGCATAGCAGAAGTAAAGTGTGCAAAGTCATAAAGCCAACAAAAACGGGGTCTGAAAAAAGGGGAGGAGAAAGGGAGAAAGGCAAAAAGTCTGGGGATGACAGTGTAGAAAGGGCCATTTCCAACAGCCATATGTGAACAAATATCTCAAGGTTATGCCATCAATACCTTCAGGACTGATATAATCTCATGCAGCAATGTAGTGATATAAGGAAAATGCATGCATGTTGACACATTGTCAGAAATATCAACCAAAGGTGCACAAAGAGGAATTTAGAGAAGCCATGAATCATATAAGCCAGACAGCTTTGGTGTACAGATAATTAGTAGCTGTATTGAAAAAATGTAAATGGTTTTGCTTCTGTGCTAGAGTCTCTTCTTCCATAGGGGGGGGGGGGGTTACAGAGAATGTATAGCGGTAAAAAAGAAATTGCATTATGTGAAAATCTTCAGAATTATTTATTAATCAAAGATACGTAAGTGAACGTCATGGAACAGGATCACAAAACAGTTTTGAGTGGTGCCTGTCATGTCCTTGCTGTTAAAGAAGGCAAACTTTGCTGCAAAACCCTATATCACTGTATTGTGCAAGCAGGATTCTGGAGGTGGTACTGCATAATAAGAATGGTTGTGTGCATTTGTTATGTTGTATTTTGTGGCAGTGATGTGTTCAGTTGCTTCTGTATGCTGGTGTGCTTTTGTGCTGCAATTAGATTTTGTTGTGTTGTACTGCGGATGTTGTATTATGTAATATTTTGACTATTGTTGTGATGTGCCCCGTTATGGTTTGTGTAGTTATGTCACTTTGTGTATATTAATGTGCTACATTATTTTTTATGTTGCTACATTTCCAGCCGAAAACAGTACATGCCATGAAAGGTCATGTGACTAACAACCATTTATCGCTGTCTACGGTGGTAAAACAGCAGTGCTCCAGCTCAACACCTTAAGACACCTATCAGCTTAAAATCGTGGCAGACATTTGTCTTAAATTAGCAGTCCAACTGCTCCTGTTATGTGATGGGGCTTGTATCTCATATGCAGTACTTTAAGTGGGATTCAAAAAGGTGGAGGGTGTCTTCTTGCAATGAAAATATTTCGATAGCTGTGTACCCTTTGCCATATGGTCCCACAATTACAATTGAAACAAAAGTCTCATAACTCTTTGCTTCTGCAGAGAGGCCACAGATTAGGTGTGAATGTAGTCTGCACATATTTATGATCCACTGAGACCCACAGTAAGAAACACAGATAGCCTTCGGCATCAGCTTCAGAGCTCTCATTCATCGTTATAAGTACTTACACACTACCTGAACTCACTCAAACACGTGAGGTCTGCTCACTTCAATATATACACTCTTACCTTAAGGGGTAGGAAGCCATTGATTAGACATCGATCAGTGTTTTTGCCTGTCAAGTTTTGTTTTAAACATTTGTTATTAATTATTTTTGTAACATCAATGACCAAACTTAAAGATGGACAATAATGCTAAATATCTCTTGGACATTTATTACTCGACACATCTTGTCGTTAAAATTTCTCTTCAAATTCAGCCTGGCACAATTGAATAAAATCCATCCTCAACATAGTGCCATATCGCGATTTTATACACTGTTCCTATTCAGTGGGGGCCTTACAGCTTTGGAATGCATTCACGGCGGTCTTTCATGAAGGGGATACTGGAGATTTCTGAACAATGCCTGCCACTTCTCCAGGTCCTCTGGGAGAATGTCTCCAACCTGGTTAAGGGCATGTAGATTTCTTCTGCCAACCCCCATTTTCTAATATTTCATAGCCAGCTATCCAGTGTTGGGCTTTTGTTGCTGAATCAATGTATTGCTAGTCTTCTTTAGCAAATAAGAGTGTAAAACCTACAAACTTTTTCCTTGTTTTCCTCTTAGTGCGTCTTGCGGCTATACCCAACAAACAGGCTTGCAAGGTCAACTGTATAAATGCTCCAGAGCTGGACTTTGCTCAGAACACATCCTGGACATAACCAAACTGTATACAGTCTCCTACACTTTTCTTTGGACCGAAGTCATACGGAGACTGCTGCAGGGATTGTCAGGGCCCCTCTGGAGGTTGGCGCCCTGGGCGTGTGCCCAGCTTGCACATGCTAAAGGCCAGCCACTGCTCTGCCCACATCCCTTTTCTGTATTGGGCTATGACCTGCACCAAGTAGTCCCTCAATTTTGGACAGTCCTATGTCATGTGCAGGTATGTAGCCTCCGACTGTTGACACTTGGAGCTGTCCGGGTCATGGGTCATAGATGGGTTGATTTTTTTTTACAGCATTGTAAATATGATATATGTCCTATATAGGAAGTTAAAGTGTATTAAACAGAATCGGAAATTACTGGTCACCATAGGTGTGAGGGGCTCCTCACTGCTGATCTGTCAGGGATGAGTCAAAGTCTGCTTCCCACTTCGCTCTTGATTTTAATGGGTTTTGTTGAGATGTTTCCCTTACTGCAGTGTATACTCTTACGACTGCCCCTCTACCCTGGCCAGTTTGGAAAAGGAGGTCCATTGTGTGCAATCTGTGTGGGCAGTCCTTATCTCGCCCCCACAGTCATCTGGCGACATTGCGCACTGCAGAGTAGTGAAGGTATTGACCTGCTCCAAGACTAAAGCTTTTTATTGTACTCTATAATGTGAGCATATAGTAATCTGTCACCGCCTTACGGCCACAATGTTTCCATTGGGACACATCCATGTTCACTTCTAGTTGCCAGACCTTGGATATTTCCCACAGTGGGAGCCTTTGGGAGTATGGGAGTCTCCTACCCCATCCGGCAAGAAGCATTCATCACACACCAAGCGTGATTTGTACAATTTGCAGAATACTATTTCCTATTCGAGCCCAGTCACATTGTCTAGTCGCTAGCTCATTTCTGATAGGTGCCCATATTAGTAGGTATTTATCTACGCAGCAATCCATGTCATACCAGCCTGCATGCCTAGGAAGTGAAAACATCCTGTGATACAGTGGATTTTTGTATCTATCAGGCCACTCTGTGGAACTCGCTGTAGGTCTCCTAATACAAACAGAAACAATTTCTGTTTATTTATTTCCAGTCCCAATTAGGCATAACAGTGACCTAGTTCGTCCATCAGCATGGTTAATGAGCACAGTGGTTCAAGGAGACAGACCAGCATTGCCATCAGCATATAATAACATGTTTTGTGTCCATGTTGTTATTGTCCAGTCTGCTAGAATCTGCTGTAATGACATTGCCCTGGGTACAGCAAATAGATACAGGCAACCAATAGTATTGGGCACTTTTTCTTTATCAATGGACACAAGCGCTAACTCCTCTCTGCTTTCCTCTATTTCCCCCAACGCACTACCCTATCGCCTGACGTTTAAAACTGTACCTCTGGCTGGACTAAACCCATCCTGCTCTGGATGTATTAGATTTCCTTTTACCTTTCTGAGCCTTTTAGCTAACAATTTTCCTAGGATGTTGTTATCAGTGATGTATCATTGATAAAGATCTATAGGCTCCACAGCCTGTTGGATCTTCGCCCGGTTTTAAAAGCACAATAATGATTGCCTCACTCAATGATTTGGGCAGCATTCCAGTGTTTCGGGCCTCCTGACAGCTTTGCAAAAATGTGTCTGCCAGTTCCCCCCGCATACTACTGGTACAACTCAGTAGGATAACCATCTGGCCATGCTACTGAGAGATATTTAAATGTATGGCAGCTCTGATCTACTTGGAGGTGATCAGCCCTTCCAAAAGGTCCCTTTGCTTGGGTCAGTTTTGAGATGGTGTGTGCATAGTATTGGGTAATCATGGAATACTTCCAGGCCTGTGGTTGTGTATATACGTTTTACAATAACTGTGACATACCATGTTTATTTGTTTCTGCATATTAATTATAAAAAAATAAAAGTGAGGCAACCAGGCAAAAGGTTTGGGGAAAAACCACCATAAGACATGACAGGTCTAACATACACCCTGTACTATATGGTCACTTGTCTACCTGAGACTGCTTTTAATAGGACCTCTTGTGCAGTTGCAGAGTTCTTTGTCTCATCTCTGCCACCTGGACCTCCACCTGTGTCACTTTGCTTGTTATGTTGTACAAGTCTGCTCTGATGAGTCCCAGATTTATGGCGACCACATCTATCTTCATTGCTAGCGATGTTCTTGTGGCCTGGATAGCTTTCATCACCCCTACCCACAGGAGATACGCTTTGGCTTAGGGTTGTCTCTTGTTGCATTATGAACATCGTAAGAACCTTTGTGTATTTATATATGACCAGTTGGAGCATTGTCTACTGAGCTTTATCCTTCACCATTGTGTGACGGTAGTAGAAAGAGCATGTATAATCCACTCTATAGTGCTCTATGCTAAGCAGAAGGGCCAAGTACTTCATTTGTGAAAGAAAGAGTGTCATTGCCTTCAGCTCTGCTCAAATGCCATTGGCTGGTGGAATTAAATATCTGTGTGCTGAATATCAAGGCCGGTAGTCTTTATGTCACTATCAGACACTCCCTTCCCCTTTTTTATCACTCTTGCAGGTCCCTGCTTACAATCTGTGATGGTTTTGCTGTACTTTTCCTCCTCAGTCTTTCCAATCTATGTGTTTTTCTCTCTTTTGTACTCAGTAAATATATGATATGGAAAAGTAAGTGGTGGTCCCCAAAAATTAGTGCTGGTGTCCCCATCCAGTAACCACCAGCTGAAATTAGGCACTAGGCAGAGCACCTCCACACCAGCACTCTTGAGCTGTCAAGACGAACGTCGAGCATGCTCAAATGTGCATAGGCAGCCAACAGAAAAATGTAAACAGGCTCAGGCAGCCAATTAGAAGTCTATTCCCTCTTCCAAGGCATCTCCTGTCCCCCACGGTTTAATGTATTGAGGCCTGTGGAGCAATCTCCACTCTTACAGCTGTGCTACTACAGTCTTGTGCTGCAGTGGCCTAGGATTGGTTGGTAATTTAGTCTTGCAGTAATGAAAGGACCTTAGTATGACCCTTTCTTTACTGAGCTCCCCTAGGAAACATACCAGTCAGTGTCCTCTTATATATAGGTGGGTCTTCCACCCCACCACTTGTCTGGGGCCTGCCCCTGTCTTGATTATGAGGTCTCCGTTGGGCCTAAATTGACTGCCTGCATCGGTTCCAAGATGCTGAGTAGGAACTGTACTGGCTCAATTAATTCCCTCAGTCTGTTGATGCCTTCACAAATGCCCCACATCTTTCAATCTTCTCAGGCTCCTTTAGACTTGTCTTGGTGCACACTAGGTCCCTGGCCCTCTCTCAAGTCCATTGCACCTCCAACAATCCCTGATTGAAACAATGATTCTCCAAGAGCACTACCCCCCTTCAAATCTACCATGAGGTACTTTGAGGCATTCTTCTGGGGCACGTCACCTCTGTTGCCATTTCTTGAGGTGTATAGAATTATTAGGACGGCAGAACTTCAGAATGTGGGCACTGAGTCCATCCACACCATCAGAAGCTGTTGGCCCGATTCCTGCATAGCTCACTGTGCCTCACCTGAACCCCTAACCTTACCAGGATGGAAGGTGATTATGAAAGCCTGAACATGACACTTTGGCTCCCAAGAAAGTCGTGGACACAGATCGTAACCTTTTGTTGTCTTACTTTTGGATGCCCAGGAAAAAACACAAGAGAAATATGAGAGAAGTTTTCATAGAGAGAATGAGCTGTGATAATTAGGCAGCTGAAACAAAGCAATGTATCAGCATTACAAGCATGGTAAAAAGAGTAAACAATCAAACCATGTCAAATGATTTCTATGGATTTCTACTGAACACTAATTCTATAAGGAGAGCATAGTGAATATGCCTAGCCTTAACCTCCATACCTGAAGAACTGAATTAGGAATTGGTCTGTAGTGTAGATAACAATCTTTTCGGCAAACTGGAAGATCAGTACCAGCAGAGCTGCATGTCAAACACAGCATTTGTCCCAGGACAGTCGTTGATGGAGTGCACCTCTGTCCCTTCCGGGTCACTGCATAATTTATATAATCAAAGCTGCACTTTTTTAGAAGCACAGATCTGATGCAATAATATGTCTAGATCTTAGAAGCTGTCTCCATATAAGCAATGCAAGCACTAGAATATCTTATGCTGTGTTCCTAACCTTGAACAGAATGTACTGATTATATGTTGAGAAATCTAACCAAAACAAACAATTTGTACAATGTATTCTTAGAATAATATTAATAATACTATGCAAGCAAAGTGTGTAAAATGTCACTGCTAAAGCGATGTCGGCTAAAACATGTAGAGTGTAAAATAAAAAATGAAGCTAAGATGGGGATCCAACCTATGTCCAAAGGGGCCTAACTACAGTGAAGGTGAGAAGCGTGTGGGGTGCTCAGGGATCTCACTATCAACTCCTAGGCTCAGCAACATTCTCATAGGCGGTCTACTCCTTCCCTAGCATCCTCAGGTCATTCTGGCCAGATTTTGGAGGGGTGGACCACTCCATCCCTTGCCACAGCTAGGCCATGCCCTGGCAAATGCCAGGCCTCCGCACACACCCACCTTACTGGTAGGCTCTTTGGAACAGGAACCACCCTTCTCACACACTCCACCACTGGGTCAGCTTCTGCGCAATGCTCGATGCTGACCTCTGTTGTTGCAGGCTGCTGTGGCACAGGGCTCAGTCTGATGGTGTGGCACTGTGTGTTATGTGGCCACGGTGACCATCTTCGGGTGCAGTAGCCTAGGAACAGAGCTTTCCACTGTTGCTTTCTGGTGTAACTCAGCTACATTCAGCAATTCATTTGGAGCCTTTTTGGTGTACTGCAATTTTTGTTCTGGTTTGAGTGTCTTTGAGTGCTGGGTGGGTCAAAATAAGTGGCTAAATGTCGGACTTACCAGCCGGGAGTTAGACAGCTTCGCAAGTTATGTCCTCACAGCATTGTATGCAGCTTAACTCTCTTTTTGCTGGTAAAGTTAAGGACATTAACATTAAGCCTGATACATACGTCTTGAAAGTTGTTTTTTAATTACTGCCGGGTCTGAGGTCTTGCAGGACTCGCCCAACTTAATGTCCTGCTCATATGTATGAAGCACACAGTAACAGATGGATTGTGAGGCCGTAGTTAAGCTAACATAGGATGCTCCATTTCAATAACATGTGCATGATGGGCCCTGCATCAAGAATGCACAAAACACGAGGGCTGTAAGTAGCAAGGTGAAAAGTAGTGTACACGTCTATCTCAAACCTTGGAGATGTGTTTTTTGTGGTCTGTTGAGAAATGTACTTTAAATTATAAGGTTCATTGAGTCCATAATAGTCAAATGTTAAAATGAAACAAGGCTTTGGGTCCTCCTAATAAGCAGCGTCTTAAATGGAAGGCTATGCTGTGCAACGTGAGGCCAAAGTCAAGATGTTTCAATCCTATAATAAAAAACATTGTACAGTGAACTTAACACCATACAGCAGTGGTTCCCACCCTATGGTCCGGGGACCGCTGGGGGGCCATGAAGCCTGCTCTGGGGGTCTGCGGCTGCTTATAAAGTTAAATAATATTAACAGATTAGGTCCCCAGCTTTCTTTAATGACTCAGTGGAAGGGTCCCCGGATTCCAATGAAGATTCAGTGGGGGTCCCCGAGCTCCTGTAATGGTAAAGTGGGGGTCCACAGAAGTCAAAAGGTGGGGAACCACTGCCATACAGTATGAGCATTACATGAAAAATAAACATATTTGGCATGAGCCAGTCAAAAGCACTGTAACAAAACGTCAACTATTGCATTGTCACTATGGAATTCAGAATTCATACATACACGCATGAAAAGGGTGCTCACATAACAATGGTTGAAAGTACTACACAAGTGGCAATAACTTGACAAAATATAACCTGACATGATACAACCATCTCGCTTGGGTGTAAGCTCCATTCAGCATCGCATTTACTCTTTATTATTGAGTTTTCCTACTTCACATCGATTGTGAGTTTCTGATCGCATACATTTTGTCTGAATTTCTGATGTGGATTTCTAAGGTATATTTTAGTGAAACACAAAGAAGAGATCGTGTATTTCTTTTTCTAGTGTTATTTCTGATCCCTGGGTCAGCTGAACCGATTTAACAAGAAGGTGCATCTTGAAATCTGTCAGAATAAAGTATTTCTCACTGCTTTCCTTTAGTGGTTACCGCATTTATGCCACAAGCACAGACACGGTGGCGGTTATCAGCCCGCGCGCTCTCCACAAATTTATGGAAAATAATTCAAGGTGAATCTCGCCAAGCATCTGACTGGAGTCCCTGATGCCACCAATGAAGAAGCGAACATGCTTGTCCATGACGCTTCAAGCACCTCTCGGAACTCCCTTTACAGGCACCAGCAACACTACAAAGCTCATAACAGAAGAGGCGCTGCAAAACACGGCAGGCAGAAATGACATTTTATGTCCTATAAATCATTCTCAGTACCACCACTGCAGCAGACACTACTCATAAAACTTAAGTAGGCAAATTACAGCCTTAACATTCATTCAATTTACGGATAGCACTTGATTTAAGCAAAACTCATGTTACTGTGGAATTATAGGGGGAAAAAAAGAATATAATGCACTGCACATCCACAGCTTTCACCTCATCTCCAACAAAGTACTGCATGCATATGCAGGCAGGTGCTCTGAATGGCCATGCGGTAGCTACCAGAGAGGGCAATGGGGATAGGTGTGGACACTGGTCATGTTTCTTTCATCCCAGGATTTGAACCCATGTAGTCCAATGACATAGTTTAGATAAATTGCCGCCTACTAGTAAAATGTCGTGTACAAATCAGCATGGGCCTCAATCGGAAAAGCTTTGTAATGTTGATTCAGGCTCGAATGGAAATTTGTAACCAGATATCGATTGCAGATGTTGTTGAAAATGCAATGCAATCTGGTAATTGTCACTATTCACATTTTGCCAAGCAAAACCAACAAGTAACAGGTGAAAAGTGTTTGGGAAAAGACAATAGTTGACTTGCAAACCTGGATTCCACAGTTGGACCTCCTTTCCAGTACAATAACTCTGGAGTAGAGAAGTAATTGCACAGTGGGTAAGTACCACACCCTGCAGCATTGACATTTACTGAGGGTGGAATTACTGCACCAAAATCCATGAAACGCAGATTGAGGCTTCTGTATTTAACCTGCCTTTCTGGTCAGAGAATTTTTCTTGAACCAATGTCTTTGGACAAAAGATGTTAGGGCTGGGATAAGATAAAGCACGTACTTTTTTAAAAGTTAAAAGTGCAGAAAGGAGTTGATTGTACTGATATGTTTACTGGAGTTCCCATCATCAGGGGCATTGTTTGGATGTTAATATTTGGTTGGGGGGGGTGGGAGCTTTAGATTTCCCAACAATCATGCTGGCTTATATATTAAAATATATTATATGACAAGCAGGGCTAATGAGAGGGGCTAAGGGGGCAGTGGAAAGGGAGAGGAATGCAGATTGGTAGGGTAACAAAGTGAGAGAAACACATTAAAATTATCAGCATTTTTTAGGACTTTCAAAACCGGCATGAGAGCGAGAGAGAGTGTGTGTGTTTTTGTCAGTTTATGCATGCAAAACTCTGAGGTGATATCTGACAGACATCTCTCCATACTCAAAATATTTAGCAGAAAATACATTTATTAGGGGGGGCATAACACCCCAAACAACCCCCTGAAGCTACACCCCTGTACACCATGTATCATTCTCCTGCTTGCCTTCTGATGCATCAAGGGTTATGTTAACATTATTCCTGTTAATGCAATTTCTGGATAGGAATATTTTCGCAAGAACTTCAAGAACTTTCCGAACAGCTTGTTACCTATGGGTAGCCAGTGCTGGCATAATGCTGGAAGAGATTACAAAAAGGAGCCCCGATGGGACTCAAGCAGTTTGCATATGATGGAGAGCTGCAGCATAGTGAACAGAGTTGTTGTGTGTCTTAGCCTGGGTTGTGCTACAGAACAAGTTCTTAGTCAGCAGCCTGGAGAAAGAGATCATGGAAGAATAGAAGGGAGGGCTCCACAGTTCATGGTGGAGCTGTGGAGAATAAAGAGAAAAACTCATTGCGCATTTCAAGTTTAGGTAAACGGGTGCTCATGCTAATACGTATAAATAAATAACTGAGATATCTCTCCTAAATCCTACTCTAAAAGATTAAAAAGTGCCTTCTGTAGTCGGCCATTTACAGTTCTAAGCTGTTGACTTTCCAAACATTTATTTTGCTGATTTCTGATTCTCTGTCTTGCACAGGGGAGCTGCCTAGGGTATCAGTAGCATTCATATTCATGAATCACAAGTGTTTTGCACCCGTTTCTCAATTGGGTTCCACTGCATTCTTGATTCTGAGTGGAAGTTTGAAAGTCTCATGTCTAGCAGAAGATAGCGAGTGGCCAAGTAGCCCTGTACTGCTATAATTAAAGAGCCATTCTGATGTGACTGAGATTTTTCACGTGTCCTGGAGGAGTTCTTTTTGGTGGCTGCCTGGGAGGCAGTGGTGTTTCAAATCTTAAATGTGTGATGGCAATTTGTGCATCAAAGGGCTGATGGTGATTGACTAGCCGGCACTGTCCTGCTATTATCAAAGTGCTCCACCAACACAAATGAGTAAAGCTGCTTATTCTATCTTAGCAGAGAGAACTTCTAGTTAGCAACTGGCTAGGAGAGAATGTGGTTTCCAACTGTGGGTTGCCCGGTGTGTTTAAAAGTCTGCTGTGCTGCTTCTGGATTGCCCTGGCTACTCTTGAGTCAAGTTTAGAATCTGAAATGTCCCCGTTTTGCAGGTGATGTTCATTAGGATTGGGTAAAATGTTAATTACCTCAGAGTAATCCATGTAATTTCAGGTAATGTCACACGTGTTACACAAAATTCCAAAATTACACCATTATGACATGTCACATAATTACACCACCATTTGCTACATAATTCTAGTGCTGGAGCGTGGGAGCGTGTAAATGACCTGAATGCGAGCAGCTGTGACTTGTGAATTTCACACACCTTTAATGCCGATTGGCCAGGCTGCCCATTTCTGGGGTAAATGAGGAAAGAGTTGCTGCAGCTTAGCAAAGCTGTATGCTGATTGTCCTATTTATCACAATCTTATAACACACCAAGGCCTGAATAGGTATTAGGGTATTTTACATAAAATAAGTAAATAACATGGACCTATTTTGATGGGGAAAGGATTAAACTACAGCAATGTAACATGATGCTATAAGCAATTTAAAAGGAGTATCAGAATAATGTATTAGTTAAGTGATGTTACTGTCACAATTAGTCTAGATATGGTTTTAATACCTATGCATAGAGTTCCCTGAATGTTTTGAGCGAAGTTGCTTTCCTCAATTCATAGTGGAGGATCTCTGGGTGGTGGATGTTTTAAAAAAACTACATTTTTTAAAATCTGGATCCCTGGGCAAGTGTTACCAATTTCTGCGGCTCAGCTGAGACCCTTCCACCCACAGTGGGATTTCATACCCCTGTCTCAAGAAGGTGGCAGTGGCCACTGCCAGTGCCAGAGAGGAAAGAGTTATTCTGCTTATAGCAAATACCCTTTCTTGAGGAACTGGGGAACAAAGGGCTCAAAGAAGTCTTAAAATCTTTTCATTTAGTCCAGGACACTCCCTACTTTTTGATGAAAATCACCACAAGTTATTCAACTTTAAACATGTTAAAAAGTAATAACTAAAACGTGAATAGTGGATAAACCTTTTTGTAAGCATGAGTTCATCTGCTTTCCCCACTGGCACTCACAGGTTTTTGAGGCATTCACTGTTCTCCTTGGAACCATAATCAGATGACATTTTCAAAAAATACAACTGTCTCTTCTAGAAAATAATGCCTCGTAAGTCATTACATTTGTACATCTTTAAATCATTGTCAGTCTCCTTAGTTTATATAATTACAGTCAGTCTCCTACGAGCTCAAATTGAAGAAAAGTCCTCAACCTTTCTGAAACTCTTCCCTATCTTATCTTCAATGGCCTGTGTACTATTCTGGGCAATGAGAGGGGTTATTTGCAACTGAAGATATGGTGGTTAGTCTTGACCTGGCTGCTAGTTAGGGTGACTACCTTCATCCAGGTCATTAGGTACACTGCTGCCAGTTCTATAGATTTGTGTAGTAGCCTATTGTATTCTGGTTGTTTCAGTGTTGTTTTGATTTCATTGAACTAATCAGACCTGACAACAATGCTTTGTAAGTTTAAAGTTCAGGCCTAGAGACATGGGCCCTTATTACGAGTTTGGCGGACGGAATCCTGACAGGGTTGTTGCCACTGCAGTGGCAACCTCCAAATCAGACCCATTATGACTTTCCCGCTGGGCTGACGGGCGGGGGAAAGTGGCAGCAGCGTTGTTGCCGACTCATAACCGAGCCAGCGGCAATGCTGACGCCCACAGGAGGCACCAGCACCCTTGTAATGTGCACTGTCTGAACAGCAGTGCGCATTACCAGGGAGCTGGGCAGGGGGACCTTTCCACTGCCCATGCCATGGGAAAAGCAGGTGCCACTGTGTGCCCCCCCAGCACCTGTTCTCTGCCAGGCTTGTCATGGCAGCAAAACCGCCATTAAAGGGCTGACGGAGAACCAGATTGTAATCAGCAGGGTGGCGGCTGATTGCAACCTGCACCTGTCATCAGCCTGTCTGGATCACTGATCCGGCGGTACCCTGGCGGTCAAACCGCAAGACTCATAATTAGGCCAAATGACCTTAATGATCTGGCGTCAGAGGGTAACCCCAGTGGTAGTGGAGCAAAGACAACTAATCTTCTACTTTGCATTCCTAGATTTCAGCATCACCTATCACCGTCAGCGCTGACGGGGACCGAGCTCCTCCCCTTGCGGTGCACCTAACATCTGCAACAAACATTTCGTTCATTCAGATCGAGCCAACTAACTTATAAACCGCTGACTGGAAATCAAGGCAGGCCTAGGCCATGCTTCATGCAGTAGGTATGTTTTCCCGCACATCATTTTCATATCAGCTGGTTAAATGAAAATGCAAATACATACAGATAACCAGTCCGTGGAACTGCCGTCATTACCCATCGAATGGAAAGTATCCATTAACTCCGAATATAGTAAACTGCAATTTTAAAGCGACATCGGAACCGTTATTAAACTCTGCTGCTATTTATGTGCGGAGATTTAATAAAGTAGATTTTTATGACTGCATCAGTCTATTTTCTCATTAAAATGTCACATTGTTTAGTGATGAGTGCGATGAATCAGCTACAGTAGAGCAAACGGTTTACATTCGGTGCAACAATCAGTCCCGTGAAAAGATAACTCCGGATGCTGGGGAGATTGAACGCTCCCTGCCCTCAGCCTTGACGGTGTACCGCGGATAAACTGTGTTTACGTTCTCACTGGCTGGAGCTACATTGTAGAAATAGACGCAAAGCCAGTGGTGACAGAAAAAAATGCGGAGCAATTTCCTAGATGTGTGTAGAATCGTTCTTACGACGTCCGTACGTACGCCACGTGCATTCTACCCTGCCTTCCCCGGAAGCCCGCTTCCCGTCTAGAACCGTCTTTGCCACGGGGAGCGAGCATACACGTAGTCTGTATGCTTTCTTAATAAACGCGTCATATTTGTGATAGACTAGAGCCTCCGACACCCAGGGCACTTCCGAGGTCAGAGCTCTGCAATTTGGATGAGGATGCAAGCCCATGTGGTAGATGGAGGAAAAGATAGGGATTTCTATAGAAATTAAATATTTTGTACTAACCGACCACTGTGGTACATGCACCATTACCCGCCCTTTTCTCTGACATACTGCATGTGATCTTTGTAAACTTACATTATGTTTTTTTTTTCAGATGTAAACCCCGCGTCCTCCAATAAAATGTTTATGACACCATAGCCAATTTAATGGCATATGACGACTAAAGAACAATTAGGCTGTCCCTTTGGTCCCTACATTTTTCACAGGTTATAAAAAACTGCCTCTGGTTTTACACCCTCCTTCTGGCACACCCTTGTCTGTACCAGGCCATTTGGAGACATTTCCTGTTTCCTCTTAGGGCTTATCAGTTGTCTCCTACTAAAATGGTTGCTCTTGTAATGAGCTGATTCCTCTTATGAATTTGAAAGTCTCCATTATGTCCTTTTGTTATATTTCCTCCACTTTGCCTGTGTTTCATTGCCTAGTCTCACAGTACTTATGGTCTGAACTGTGTATCATTTAGGTCTCCGCATTGTCTCTTGACTGGTGCCAAGTTGTCAGTGCTGCAATAACAGCACAATTATATGGTTAACTGTTATGCCATCACATTCATTTGGCCCTGATGACGCCCCATGGGCAAATGTAATACAATCTTTGCAGAACAATTGAGGCTGTAGCTTGTTAATAAAGTATGTCTCACAAAGACAAAAATGGAAGCTTAAATTATATAAAGGTACACTAAAGGTACCTTAGGAGTCAGACTGGTCTTAGGAAAGCAAAGTGGACACAAGCAGCAACATACCAGTACCCACTCCCAACCCTTACCTAAAAACTTGAGAGCCAGCTCCATCGTGTTGGAGATGTGGCCTTCTGAAATGGATTAATTACCCCAGTAGACACCTCGCTAATTATGTAAACATTGCTGACTCGGCCTCATTTTAAGTGAGGTATGTTTCTTCTTCGGCGCCACAACATTCCTCTTGCCATCAATAGAGCTTTGTCTCATTACGTAGCTACTTCTCGGTCATCAAGTATTCAATCTTTCATATCTTTCTCTGCTTCCAGGGAGGGTGGCTCCTTGGCTGCCCAGAGTTCTTTCTTGCCTTCTCACAGTCCAGTGAAGGAATGCTCAATGCATTGTTCCTCACCAAGAGGCTCCGTTATCAACAATTGGCAACTGCCCTTCACCTGTACCATCAGATCCAGACCCTGCTGTTATTTATGTCGCTGATTCTTGGGTTAGTTTGTAATCGTAATGCAATTCATGGGGTATTGACATTTTCCTGTAAATAAAGTTTGTCTAAATGATATGATCTCGATTACAGGGTTTCCCTTACACCCTTACAAGTCTGATGAACATGGCTTTAAGAACTTACACAAACACACATCGGGGATTAAAATACCATAGCATGTGCCTATTGTCAAGGTGACATATGTGGCGTGAACCCCTTTGCGCCTTTGGATGTCACTTGATTCTTTTTCAGAAGCCATCTCGCTAGAAAATCTCTTTTTCAATTGAGTTAAAAAACTTCAACCTTCTTCCCTGTCAGAGCGCCCTCCTCAACCACTCTGTCAACAATCATTACCCTTGCCTTTTTCCACTAGGGACCAGGAGGCCGTACGCTAATCTCATTCAGGCATCACTGCAGCCATCTCATATAATTGCATCCCGGACAAGCAGCAAAAAAAGGGGGGTTTGAGTCCGAAAGTCATCAATATCTCATTTTAATCCAAGCCTGCAGACATCAGGAGAGCGCGTCATTACCCCTGGCTAACAGTAACGCCATCGCTGGCAGCCACGCGCTGGCCTCAGCTCTATCGCCAACCTGTTCTTAGTGGGACGGAATATTCAATATTCCGCAATCTGCTCTGAAAACAGAACCCTCATTAACCCACTAAAGAGGGTCAGTGATAAGAGTCAAGAAATTAATCTGCTGTCATATTGCGCTTTGGAACCTTTGAGGAAGAGGGAGACATTTTGCAGTCGCACCCGCATTTTTCAATATCTAACATATTTAGTCATTAGCACCCTATGGCTGCCTACAGGATTTTCTCACATCTTAATGGGCAGCAAGGAGGGGTCTCTTTGAGCTTCAATAAATCACTATGAAACCAGGGAGCAAATAGAACAGGGCCTTTTGCTGAAGGCTGCACAGGAGCATGGATGTTAATATCAATTACATTAGTGATGTCATGGCTGTTTACACTGCATAACCCCCCTCTTCTCACTGTCCTTATTACAATGCTTTACAGAAGCAGAGACAGTTTAGCATACCTTGAGTTATACAGGAATTCTCCTCTATCCATTCACACGCACAATTCATGCATTTCTTTCTCTTGTGTTTTTACACCGCATTACTGCCATCCAGATTTCATGACGTTTATCAGCTGATTAAAAGCACACCAGTAGTAGAAGCAATTCTGGTGCCTCATAGCAGCAGAGGTGTTTTTATGCAGGCTCTCCTGTAGCAGTGTTCAGCCTTTCCTAAAGGGCCGGCCTGCGGCCTTGTACATGACTTGACAAGAGAGTCATTAGAGTTTCAGTTCTTCCTCCCAGTGAATATGTGTCCTCATCCACTCTCATGCTGCTCAACAGTGGATCAAAGGAATGCTCTGACTAGGTCTTTAAGTTAGTCCCACAAGCTAAACATGGTATCATTAGTCTTCAAGTACCAGAAGAACTGTTCGGCAGTGGATGTCTACAAGCTTGGTGGAGGCCAGGCTTACTTGTCAAGTATGGGTTGTGCGTGATAAATTAGTGAACAAGAGAACTGTGTTTAAAAGGTAACACTTTCTTCCATTTAACTAAAACCAATTGCTTTTTCTGTTGTCTAGAACAGGCTGTCGAAGTGCACAAGTGAATCTCTTACTGGTTTTCTGGCCTGGAACCACACCACATAGTAATTTGGCTTCTTTGTATTTGCAGATGGCTGTAGGTATAACTGTGGACCTTCACAGTAGATGCATTATGTTGCAACAGATGGTGAAGGTGACATATTCAACGTGATGACAGGACATTTTGTGTTTGAATTGTCACCATTATTGACTTCATGTAAGGCTTGTTTTATATGTTTTATTGTTACTAAAGTTTATTGGGTGAAAGACAGTTGATTGGGAGGCAACTTGTGCATTTCAATTGTGAAAATCATATCTCTTTGTTGATATTTCCTGGTTTGAACTTCAGTTTTATTAGCTGTTTTTAGGTCTTGCCTGCAACAGAGTGTGCGCTGCATGTGCTATCGTTTGCAAGAGATATTGTTTGCAAGAAGGGACTTACAGCCCACCCATTGCTTAACATTATCTGGCTTCATTGTCACTCGTATTTTCTGCCTTCTAATTGGCCAGTGCATGTTGGCTTCACTTTGGCTTCTTTTGCATGGAGCATGGACTAAGTACTGATTGCTTCAGTTTGATTGTGGTCCTTCTGGTCGCTGTGACTGAGGTAATACTTTTATTTTTAATTCTTTCCTGTCGTCCTTGTTGAATCTTTTGCCGTTTGAAGATATCTTACTATGCCACATGCAATTCAAAGAAGCCCTTTTCTCCTTTGAAATGGATGTTTATTGTGATAACAGATGTCATCTGCTTCTAAATATATTCTTAATAAGACATGGGAGGAATTTATTTGGTGTGTCAGGATTTTTTGCCTACTGTAATCTTTTTTCTTTTTCATGCATTTGGAGATTAACGGATTTGCTCAGAATCACAGGGGTGCTGTACAGCAGGGATACTCAAAGTATGGCCCGGAGGCCGCATACGGCCCTCTTGACCTCTAATTGAGGCCCCCAGGTTAATGGCAGCACTGGGCTTCTGTACACTTGACAGAGCAGGAACATTCAGAAAACCGTGAAATGCACATAGTTTATTTACACCTTAACTAAAGTAACAGGAAAGAAGCAAATATGGTGTCCTATCCAACTTATCTTTGGGAACACATTTAGTTTTAAAGACATCTTGCACTAAACATGTAGAGACATGATAAAATTCTCTGCAAACTTCAAAAAAGTGTGTTTTATTAACACGCATGAGCGTTTTTCCTTAGTACATCAGGTTATGTCACTGCATTGAGGGACATTTATTAGCAGTGATATTTTTCAAACATGATCTTGGAAACATTCATGCTGCCCCCATTCGGAAAACATTCGCATTATTAAACAAAGAGGCAAGTCATTTGTCAGGTGCACCTTCTGCATAGTCTTGATTATTATATAAGTGGAACAACATTATAGTTTATTAAATAAACCACAAGAGAAGGTTTGTACAGAGCACATCCTGAACTCCTGTATTTCAAGGACTCTCGGGTGCTAATGAAAAAAATGAGGCAAAGTGAAATTAATCGATTGCCTAGGAACACACAATTTGGTTAAGTAGGAAGCCAGGACAGATAACAGGTTTTCAGGTTTCATATTTTGCAATTCAGTCATCAGATGAGTCTCTCTTTTTCTCTCCTGTTTCACATGAGAAGTTTATGCTTTGACTTTAATTCTTGGTGCTTGAGAATAGAGCATTGGTGGCAGACAGAAGTCTCGGTTTGTTGTCCGCATCTGCTTCGCATCCCCCTTCTCCCACCTTTCATCACCCGACTCCCTCCCTGCTGGTTTAGGTGCGGCCCTCAGGCAAGCCACAGAGAGTTCTTTGTGGCCCCTGATGAAATGTTTGTGAGTACCCATGCTGTACAGCATTGGCATTGACAACTTTAGCAATAATTTGAAGCCATGCTTTATAGCAGCTGGACTGGCATGCAGCATAGCTAACAATAACAAAAAAGGATTATGATGCATCAAGTGGCAATGCACTTTTTAAAAACTGCTTTTGACTTAGTTTTAGCCACATTTCAAGGCATCTGTGTTGCTGTGTAGCATGGCTACAAAATATTGCCAAAACCAACAGCTCTCATAGACCAGACCAGTTGGCATAGTCAATGCTTGTTTAAACTTTTGTTCACTGTTCTTTCAAATTGGCATTTCCTGCTAGGGTCAAGCATAAGACTCTTGGACATCAACATTTTTTATGTGTTTGAGGGTTCCTTTTAAGAGTAGCTGTGTTGTGGCGTGCCCGTTCTTGTTTTTATTTGAGCAGATTGTTCTTCAGCTAATTTAGGATGGACGCTTTGCATAAGCGCAGCAAACATGCACAGCAGGCATGCCACTGGAGTCATGCAAGCCTGTCTGCTCTCGCTTCAGGCCTGGGGCCCAGCACGCTGTCTATTTTACCCCTGATTCATATTGCTTTGTACTATGTTGGAAGTGCCTCACAGCAATAAGACACTCTACTTTGAGCATGATTTGCCTTCCGAGGCTCCAAAATCTGAGACCCTCCTTTGAATACCTGCAATACAACTCCTACATTCAAGGATGAAGCAAAGCATTGTCATACATTTTGACAGCATTAGGAGACTAATGCTTTGGAGTGTGTATGATATTGGAAGAACACAAGCTGGAGTGCTTGTTTGTAACTGAAGCCTGGATAAAGCAGAATTCTGGACCTGATCTAGCTTTAGCTATACCACAGGGTTATGTTATTCACAAAGTCAACCGCAGTAAGAGAATAGAGGGAGAGGAATTGATAAACACAGAGACTCTTATTTGTTCTCTTTTGAACACATACTCTCTGAGATATGCTGAAACTTAACTGTGTCACTCCTAGTTAGCAACAAGTGTTCTGTGAACATTCTATTAATTTATAGACCATCAGGCCTGACAACCTTTTTTAGATTCACTCCAGGAGGCACTCTCAGCACCCGGCATTGAGTCAAATTTCCTAATCCTGCTGGGTGACTTGAACATACATTTGGCAGTATTAAGGAGACTAATGCTTTAGAGCTGATAAATATCTGCGGGTCTTCGAGCTTTTAAAACACGTTCGATCACCTACACATAAAGCAGAGCATAATTTGGATCACATCTATGTAAAAGTTGTTAGAAATGGGGTCGTTGGTTGGCAGTCAGGTTACCCCCTGTCCAAACAAGGACCCTCACTCTAGTCAGGGTAAGTCACACACAATCCAAATTATCCTGTGCCCACCCTCTGGTAGCTTGGCACTGAGCAGGCAGGCTTAACTTAGAAGGCAATGTGTAAAATATTTGTGCAATAAAACATACAATAACACAATATAGCACCACAAAAATACACCACACAGTGTTTAGAAAAATATATAATATCTATCTGGTTATTTGCAGGTCAAAATTATAAAAAATGCAATAAGTAAATGTAGAGATATCACCGAAAAGTGATATAAAGTGTCTTAAGTCTTTTTAAAGCAAACAAAGTCTCTTTTAGCATAAAGTACCTGGTTCGCGTGAAAAACCTCCGCAATGGGCCGCAGAGGAGGAGAAGCGTGGAAACAAAGGAGGTGTGCGTCGGTTTCTGGCGCTCGGTCGTGGATCATCTTCGGGTTGCGGGGTTTTCTGACTCCCCGGGGTCTGTGCATTGAATCCTGGGCTTGTGGAGTGAAGTCACAAGCCCTGCGTCGTCCCGGTGGGCGTTGCGGGCAAGTTTCTCCTGCACGGCAGGTGCTGCGTTGATTTCCCCTCTGGAAGTCGGGCTGCGTCGTCCCAGGTTGGCTGTGCGTCGATCCGGTGGGCTGTGCGTCGAAGTTCCGGTTGCAATGCAGGCGCCACGTCGATCTTCTCCTTGCGAAGTCGGGCTGCGTCGTTCCGGTTCGGCGTGTGGTGAATTTTTCACCGCGGGCAGGCTGTGCGTCATTTTTAGCAAGCTGTGCATCAAATTTTCGATGCACAAGGAGTCCAGTTGCAAGAGAGAAGTCTTTTTGGTCCTGAGACTTCAGGGAACAGGAGGCAAGCTCTATCCAAGCCCTTGTAGAGCACTTCTTCACCGCAGCCAGGGAGCAGCAAAGCAGAAGGGCAACAGCAAGGCAGCAGTCCTTCACAGAAAGCAGTCAGGCGAGTCCTTTGGGCAGCCAGGCAGTTCTTCTTGGCAGGATGCAGGTTCTGGTTGCAAGTTTCTTCTCCAGGAAGTGTCTGAGTTGGAAGGGGCAGAGGCCCTGTTCATATACCCAAATGTGCCTTTGAAGTGGGGGAGACTTCAAAGAGTGGCTTAGAAGTGCACAAGGTCCCCTTTCAGTTCAATCTTGTCTGCCAGGGTCCCAGTAGGTGGTGTGGCAGTCCTTTGTGTGAGAGCAGGCCCTCCACCCTCCCAGCGCAGGAAGACCCATTCAAAATGCAGATGTATGCAAGTGAGGCTGAGTATCCTGTGTTTGGGGTGTGTCTGAGTGAATGCACAATGAGTTGTCAACTAAACCCAGCCAGATGTGGATTGTAAGGCACAGAAAGATTTAAGTGCAGAAAAATGCTCACTTTCTAAAAGTGACATTTCTAAAATAATAATATTAAATCCAACTTCACCAGTCAGTAGGATTTTATATCACCATTCTGGCCATACTAAATATGACCTTCCTACTCCTTTCAGATCAGCAGCTACTACTCAAACAATATATGAGGACAGCCCCAATGTTAGCCTATGAAGGGAGCAGGCCTCACAGCAGTGTAAAAACAAATTTGGGAGTTTTACACTACCAAGACATGTAAACTACATAGGTACATGTCCTGCCTTTTGCCTACACAGCACCGTGTTCGATGGATTACCTAGGGCATACCTTAGGGGTGTCTTATATATAGAAATAGGGGAGTTTTAGGCTTGGCAAGTACTTTTAAATGCCAAGTCGAATTGGCAGTGAAACTGCACACACAGGCCTTGCAATGGCAGGCCTGAGACAAGGTTAAGGGGCTATTTAAGTGGGTGGCACAACCAGTGCTGCAGGCCCACTAGTAGCATTTAATCTACAGGCCCTGGGCACATACAGTGCACAGTACTAGGGACTTACTGTAGGCAAGTATAAATAGGCAAGTATAAATAGGAGTATTGGAAGATGGACTCACTATACCGTGCACAGTTTAAACGTTGTCTTGTAGAGTGATCTGCTGGATGAATGTTAACTTTCAGTGACTAAACTCTGGTGAAACTGAACTATTAGTGTTTGGCAGCCCATCTTGTTGGTCCTCCTCCTGGTGGCCTCAGACTTAAAGGCCTTGCCAAGTCTGGCAAATAGCTCTTACAACAGCTTGCAACCCGGGTGTCATATTCGGCAATAACTTATCATTTGTGCCTTACACAAGGAAACTTAAGAACAGATGCTTCCTGATTATGAAGATTCTACCATTTATCCCGTAACATTCCAGACAGTTACTAATCCAAGCTTTAATTATCAGTAGGCTGTATGTTAGTCTTCCAATCTATCTGGTAGGCATGTTGCATCTAGTCAAAAATGTGGTTGGTAGACTGATATTTAGGATTCAGAAATATGACAGCATTTCGGCACATTTAAGAAAGATACATTAGCTCCCTGTATAGAAGAGATGGTTGTTCAAATTCAATCAAAAGGGAATTAACTATATTTCCTCTATGTTTTAAAAAAGGTCCCCCCAAGATTGCTCTGTTTCGCATCTGGAAATCAGGTCCTTGCCCATAAGTTTTACAGGACAAGAACGAGTGGACTTGCCTTTTCAGTGATTACAACACAGGAATTGAGCAAGCTGCCATTGAGCTTTGTTCGGAACCCAATATTTTAAAATTTCGCAAGGCCTTAAAAACCCTTTATTCAATGAACTGTAATCCGATCTGCCTCCTAACTTCAGGACACCCTCTCTACGTTATCAATGCTTAGATGCCTTATATCAGTGCCAGGACACCCCTGGGTAAATGCACGCTGAATAAAATGAACAAATAAATGTATATAAAGTGTGCTAACTATGGCCATGATGCCATCCTTCAGCAATCATGTGTTGTAAAAGCCTTAGGCTCATTCATTATTAGTTTGTTCATTCATTCATCGATTCATTCATCACACAGTTATTAGGGACACTCATTCCCTCATTATTTGTTCTGCCGTTTTTGTTGAAAATACAATACCCTACATAAATCTAACCACTTAAGTGAACCTGACATGAAGTGTGTGTGGAATGCAGTTGCTGGTCTTAGTTGCCAGTGAAGGTGAGAGGTCTTTTCCGGCCTACAGCTATGTTCATTATCCAGTTTAGTGCTCTGCATCTTGAAGGCAGGCAAAAAAGAAAACATCTTTCTGCTGTTTTAATATGTGACCAGGGTGCTGTGGTATCTCAGTGCACAGACCACTAATGGATAATAAACCAAATTTATTATGAGATTACTGAAAAGGAATTGTCAAACAATGTACAAGAGCACACAACAATATGATTATTAACAGTAAGGTACCTTCCTTTCCAACAATAAGATAATAACCTGTTCATGTCTCGCCTACAAGACAGCTTTTAGCTCTCTGGTTTTAAGATGTCTGTTAGCAATTCCAAGAATGTACTCTATATACAGTGGGCTTACAGCTATTGCACTGCTTCGATTGGTTGGATTTATTGTATCTCTCATTTGCTTGCTTCCTATTTGATGGTTCTTATTTCCCTCCCTTTCTCCATGAAAGAGAGAGAGAGTGCATATATATATATATATATATATATATATATATATATATATATATATATATATATAAATATAGGAGTCGGAACAACGCATGTTGGAACCACGCATGCCTAAACAACGCTGTCGGAACAACGACCGCGTTGTTACCACGAATGCCTTTACCACAAATGCCTTAACAATGATTTTTTGTTGTAAAGACATTCCTGGTAAAGGCATGTGTGAACAGCATGCGTGGTTCCAGCATGCAACTCCCCCCACCCCTAAAACAATCGTACTGCACCCCCCACCCCATCCCTGAAAACAACTCTACCTCTACTCCAACCCTCACCCCAAAACGTAAACTACCCCGCCACTAAAACTACCGCGACCCTCCACCCCCCTAAAAATTAAAAATACCTGACCCCCCATGCCTACCCCTAAAGATACCCCGACCCCCCACCCCTAAAAACAAAAAATACACCGACCCCCCACCCCTCGGCCTAAAACTACAGCGACCCCCCTCCCCGCCCCTAAAACTACTGTGACCCCCAGCCCCCTAAAACCTAAACTACCCTGACCCCCCACCCTGTCCCTAAAAACTAAAAAATCCCCCACCCCGCCCCTAAAACTACAGCGACCCCCCCAACCCCGCCCCTAAAATGACCTCGACCCTCCAACCCCCCTAAAACCTAAACTACCCGACCTCCAACCCCGCCCCTAAAAACTAAAAATACCCCGGCCCCCACCCCTAAAACTACCACAATCCCCCACCCCCTTCAAACGTAAACTACCCCGACCCCCCACCCCGCCCCTAAAAACTAAAAATACAGCACCCCCACCCCCCCATACTAACGCGACCCCTCCAAAACCAAAACTACTGCGACCACCACTCCCTAAAATCTAAACTACCCCGACCCCCCACCCCACCCCTAAAAACTAAAAATACCCTGACCTCCTGCACACCACCCCTAAAGCTACCACAACCCCCACCCCCATAAAACCTAAACTACCTCGACCCCCGCCCCTAAAAACTAAAAATACCCTGACCCCCCCTACAACTACAGCGACCACCCCACCCCACCCTTAAACATAAACTACCTCAACCCCCTCCACCCTGACCCATAAAACTAAAAATACCACAACCCCTCACCCCTGCCCCTAAACATAAACTACCTCAACCCCCCACCCTGCCCCATAAACCTAAACTACTGCGACCCCCACCCCCAAAAACTGAAAATACCACAACCCCCCAACCCCGCCCCTAAAACTACAGCGACCCCACACCCCCGCCCCTAAAACTAAAAATGCCCCGATTCCCCACCCCCACCACTAAAACGGCCCTAGCACCACTTACGGGATTGCGTCCTCCTACGAAGGCGACTCCCTTCTTCTGTGCCTTAACCACACATGTGCGTGGTTCAGCAGATGCGTGGTTAAGGCACAGAACAACAAAGTTGTGGTTAACGAAAGCGTTGTTACGCTTTCGTTGTTCGGGAGTCGTGGTTGGGGATGTTTTATATATATATATATATATATTTATATATATATATATATCGCTGCCTTTTGGAGCGTGCACTCCCCCACTGCGTTTTTTGTTACTTTCACCCTCCTGAGCTGCTCTCTCTTGCTAAACATTTGCTGTGTTTATAATTCAAGTTTATTCCTATTGAACATGCCGTTAACATGTAGTGAGTTTTCAAGAATCTTGTCATAGTTACACTTTATTTAAAGGTTTGGTGTTCAAATGAGACACCTATGCTTTCATTTGGCTTACTGTGGGTGATCTGGTCCCAGCACTTGTTTCTGTGGACCGTGACTTCCTGATATAGCATGAGAAAGAAGTTGATGCATGTGACCTTTAAAGGAAAGATAATTTTATGAAAAATCCAAAATTGCATTAAACTTGGGTGGAGTTTAGAGGTTTTAGGTTTCAGGGATGGGTGAAATTTATGACCAGAAAAGTGTCCGTATCAGGAATGACTGCAGTTTATGGTGGTGAGTGGTTTTAAAGGTTTAGGGATAGGTGGGTGTTAGAAATGGGGTCTTTGGTTGACAGTCAGGTTACCCCCTGTTCAAGCAAGGACCATCACTCTAGTCAGGGTAAAAGAGAATCACCCTCAGCTAACCCCTGCTTACCCCCTTGGTAGCTTGGCAGAGCAGTAGGCTTAACTTCAGAGTGCTAGGTGTAAAGTATTTCTACCAACACACACAGTAACTTAATGAACACTACAAAATGACACAACACCAGTTTAGAAAAATAGGAAATATTTATCTAAACAAAACAAGACCAAAACGACAAAAATCCAACATACACAGGTCAAGTTATGAATTTTTAAAGATTAAACTAAAAAAATAGCTCTTAGAAACAAAAATGCTTCGATGAGATGTTAAAACGGCGTCGTGACGGAGTCATTCCCAACAAGCCGACACCAGCGGTGCCAGACACGGAGTCGTGTAGACCCCCAAGTACAGTACCTTTGGTGAAGAGTGAAAACAAGCCAATGCGCGAAGTCGGGGATCGCGGCGTCTGTGCGAAACATTGAATCCGCGCACTTCGAGCGGCATCGGTCACGACGTGGTGCGGCGACTTCCACGGAGTTGCAGACCTCAGCGGGGCTGCAGCGGCATCGGGCCTGCGAAGAGCGCCGCGTTCCAGCGAAGGTTACGGCGTCGGGTGCAGGCGGCGTCACCGGATTCAGCAGCGGCGTCGGTCCGGAGTCGTCCGAAGTCGATTTCCTTGGATTTCCACCAGCTTTCCTTTCAAGGGCCCAGGCACTGGATAGGGCACCACTTGTCAGAGCAGGAGTCTCTCCAGAGATTCCAGGTGCTTTGCAGAGAGAAGTCTTTGCTGTCCCTGAGACTTCAAACAACAGGAGGCAAGCTCTAACTCAAGCCCTTGGAGATTTCTTCACAAGATGGAAGGCACACAAAGTCCAGTCTTTGCCCTCTTACTCTGGCAGAAGCAGCACTTCAGGAAAGCTCCACAAAGCACAGTCACAGGCAGGGCAGCACTTCTTCCTCAGCTATCTGCTCTTCTCCAGGCAGAGGTTCCTCTTGGTTCCAGAAGTGTTTCTAACGTCTGTAGATTTGGGTGCCCTTCTTATACCCATTTTAGTCTTTGAAGTCACCTTTCTTCAAAGGGGACTCACACCTACTTGTGAAATCCTGCCTTGCCCAGGCAAGGCCTCAGACACACACCAGGGGGTTGGAGTCCGCATTGTCAGAGGCAGGCACAGTCCTTTCAGATGAGAGTGACCACTCCACCCCTCCCTCCTAGCAGAGATGGCTAATCAGGAAATGCAGGTTACACCCCAGCTCCCTTTGTGTCACTGTCTAGTGTGAGGTGAAAAACAACCCAACTGTCAAACTGACCCAGACAGGGAATCCACAAACAAGGCAGAGTCACAGAATGGTTTAAGCAAGGAAATGCTCACTTTCTAAAAGTGGCATTTTCAAACGCACAATCTTAAAATCAACTTTACTAAAAGATGAATTTTTAAATTGTGAGTTCAGGGACCCCAAACTCCACATGTCCATCTACTCTCTAGGGGAATCTACACTTTAATCATATTTAAAGGTAGCCCCCATATTATCCTATGAGAGAGACAGGCCTTGCAACAGTGAAAAACGAAATTGGCAGTATTTCACTGTCAGGACATATAAACCACATTACTATATGTCCTACCTTATCCATACACTGCACCCTGCCCTTGCGGCTACCTAGGGCCTACCTTGGGGGTGCTTACATGTAAGAAAAGGGAAGGGTTAGGCCTGGCAAGTGGGTACACTTGCCAAGTCGAATTTACAGTGTAAAAATACACACACAGACACTGCAGTGGCAGGTCTGAGACATGATTACAGAGTTACTTGTGTGGGTGGCACAACCAGCGCTGCAGGACCACTAGTAACATTTGATTTACAGGCCCTGGGCACTTCTGGTGCACTTTACTAGGGACTTAACAGTAAAAAAAAAATGCCAATCATGGAGAACCAATTACATACACATTTTAAACAGGAGCACTTGTACTTTAGCACTAGTTAGCAGTGGTAAAGTGCCCAGAGTAATAAAAACAGCAAAATCAGAGTCCAGCACACATCAATAACATGGGGAACAGAGGCAAAAAGTTAAGGGAGACCACGCCAAGGATGAGAAGTCTAACACGTGTCCCCCCCAGCTAAAAGTGGGGAGCAACTACCCAACCTCATGGGAGTTCTCATCACTAAGGCGGAAGAACCTGGACAGACCATCAGCATTGGCGTGCTCTGTACCAGGACGGTGTTCCACCGTAAAGTCCATCCCCTGTAGGGAAATGGACCAACTCAGCAGTTTGGGATTCTCACCCCTCATCTGCATTAACCATCTGAGGGGCCTGTGGTCGGTCTGAGCTCGGAAGTGAGTCCCGATCAAGTAGGGTCTTAGCTTCTTCAGTGCCCAAACCACAGCAAACGCTTCGCGTTCTATGGCACTCCACCTACGGTCCCTGGGTAGTAATCTCCTGCTAATGAAGGCTACGGGTTGATCTAGGCCCTCTTCATTAAGCTGTGAGAGTACTGCTCCAATACCATACTCTGAGGCGTCTGTTTGCACAACAAACTCCTTGGAGTAGTCAGGTGCCTTCAGCACAGGCGCTGTGCACATGGCAGCCTTCAGGGCATCAAAAGCGTTCTGGCAAGACTCTGTCCAGATCACTTTCTTGGGTTGCTTCTTAAAAGTCAACTCAGTTAAGGGGGTAACAATGGTACCATATCCCTTAACAAACCTCCTGTAATATCCTGTGAGACCTAAAAAGGCTCTCACTTCAGTCTGGGTCTTGGGAGGCTCCCAAGCCAGAATTGTGTCAATCTTAGGCTGTAGGGGTGCCACCTGGCCACTCCCCACCTAGTGTCCTAAGTACACCACAGAACCCTGCCCTATTTGGCACTTGCTCTCCTTAATAGTGAGGTCTGCCTTCTGCAGGGCCTCTAACACTCTCCAGAGGTGTTGCAGGTGTTCCTCCCATGTGGAACTAAACACAGCAATGTCATCCAGGTAGGCGGCACTGAACTCATCCAGTCCTGCCAACACCTGGTTAACCAACCTCTGAAAGGTGGCAGGGGCATTCTTCATCCCAAAGGGCATCACGTTGAAGTGGAAGTGCCCATCTGGGGTAGAGAATGCTGACCTCTCCTTCGCCCCCTCAGTTAAGGCAATCTGCCAGTACCCAGATGTTAAATCAAACGTACTGAGGTACTGGGCAGCTCCTAACCGATCAATGAGCTCATCAGCTCGGGGGATGGGGTGTGCGTCAGTCTTGCTGACCGCATTGAGACCCCGGTAGTCCACACAGAACCTAAGTTCCGGAGTGGCACCAGGAGCAGCAGCCTTTGGGACCAATACCACTGGGCTGGCCCAAGGACTGCTGGAGTGCTCAATAACCCCTAGGGTTAACATTTTGGAGACTTCCTCCTTAATGCAAGCCCTGACCCTGTCAGTCACCCTGTAAACCTTATGTTTAACATGTGTACTGTCCCCAGTGTCCACATCATGTGTGCACAGGTGTGTGACTCCTGGGATCAGGGAAAACAGCGAGGCGAACTGTCCCAACACGTGGCAACAGTCCCTCTGCTGTTCCTCAGTCAGGGAGGGGGAGAGGATCACTCCCTCCACAGACCCATCTTTCTCTCCTGTAGACAGGAGGTCAGGAAGAGGCTCACTCTCTTCCTCCACCCCGTCATCTGTCGCTAGGAGAATGGATAGCTCACTTTGCTCAAAGTGTGGTTTGTGGCGGTTGACATGTAGGACCCGTAAAGGGTTCCTGGGGGATTGCAAGTCTACCAGATAGATGACCTCGCTCTTTCTTTCCACCACCTCAAAAGGCCCAGTCCACTTATCTTGGAGAGCCCTAGGCTCCACTGGTGCCATGACCCACACTTTTTGTCCAGGCTGAAACTCAACCAGAGTGGCATTCTGGTCGTACCACCGTTTCATATCCTCCTGGCTTGCTTCCGGGTTCTCCTGAGCGAGACTCCTGAAGCGGGCAGTCTGGTTTCTTAGTGCCAGCATGTAGCTAAATACATCCTGGGGTGGTTTACTAGGAGCTTTCTCCAAAGACTCCTTCACCAGACTGAGCGGTCCCCTCACAGGGTGGCCATAGATGAGCTCAAAGGGGCTAAAGCCAAGTCCCTTTTGAGGCACCTCCCTGTAAGCGAACAGAAGGCATGGCAAGAGGACGTCCCACTTACGCCTCAAGGGCTCTGACAGGCCCTGAATCATGCCTTTCAAGGTGCGGTTGAATCTCTCAACCAGACCATTACTTTGGGGGTGGCAAGGTGTGGTGAACTTGTACGTTACCCCACACACCTTCCACAGAGACTTCATATAAGTGGATATGAGGTTTGTACCTCTATCAGATACCACTTCCTTGGGGAACCCCATGCGGGTAAAAACTCCCATCAAGGCACGTCCCACCACGGGGGCAGTGACCATCCTTAGAGGAATGGCTTCTGGGTACCGTGTGGCATGGTCCACCAAGACCAGGATGAACCTGATGCCCATGGCTGTCTTGGGATCCAGAGGCCCCACAATGTCAATTCCTACCCTTTCAAAGGGAGTACTGACTACAGGTAAAGGTTTGAGGGGAGCTTTGCATTTCCCCCCACTCTTGCCACTTGCCTGACAAGTCTGACAAGACCTACAATAAGCAGCTGACTGCTTGTGCATCAAGGGCCAGTAAAAGTGGGAGACAAGCCTCTTATAGGTCTTGTCCTGCCCTAGATGTCCTGCCAAAGGCACATCATGAGCCAAACCCAGTAGGAAGGCCCTGAAGCACTGGGGTACCACCAGCATACGAGCTGACCCAGGCTCAGGAACCTTAGGCTCACTATACAGGAGGCCATCCTCCCAATATATCAGGTGAGTACCTGGCGCCTCGCCAGCCACCTGGGCTGCAGCCTGCTGCCGCAGCCCCTCAAGAGTAGGGCACTCCTTCTGCGCTGTGCAGAATGCTTCCCTGGTGGGTCCCCCTTCCTGCTGCCACTGTGACAGCTCAGGGACCTCCCCCAGTTCAGCCACCTGTTCCCCTGTAGGCTCCGGGGCATCACCCTCAGGCTCTGCCTCCTCCCGGTCCGTGGGAACTTCTGGGGCCGGTTTCCCACGCCCCCTGCCCTTCCTCTTCTTGGCGGTCCCCTGGGCCACTGTTTCAGGCTCCAGGGGCTCTTGACTACCCTGATTGGCTGCCATACACCGGGTGGATACGCATACCCACCCAGACAGACCCAACATCTCCAAGTGAGACCTGTGTTCCACCTCCTTCCAAGGGGAATCCTCCAGGTCGTTACCTAGCAAACAATCAACAGGCATGGTTGGACTCACAGCTACTTTCCAGGAACCTGAGGCCCCCCCCATTCAAAGGGAACCTGTGCCACTCTGCAGAGGCGCTCAGAGTTGTCTACCGCAACTACTTGGTGAAGTACCCGGGGATCAATCTGCTCTTCAGACACCAGGTGACCCCTCACTGTAGTCACACTGGCTCCTGTGTCTCTCAGAGCCTCCACGCTCTGTCCATTGATGGTCACCCATTGCCTGTACTTCTTAGTGTTATCAGGCACTAGGTTTCTCTGGACCATCTCACTGTCCCCTAGTGAGACAAGGGTCATTTCTGCTGGTTCCCACCCACCTGAAACCAACTCCTCCCCAAGCGCTACACTGGCCAAACCCTGTGACGGTGCACCAGTGGGTGCCGGTGTACTTTTGGGGCATTTGGGGTCCCCCCCTCACATGACCCACCTGGTCACATGCATAGCACTTACGTGGGGGACCACCTGCCACTGGCTTCCCTTTGGACAACCATGGCTTCTTTTCACTGGGGGGCTGGGAATCCTTACCCTGGGAATCAGTTTGGGCCCTTTAGAGAACTCCCCCTGTTTGCCCTTACCCCCCCCTTTCTTCTGAGAGGGACCCTGCCCATCCTTGGCGTGGTCTCCCCCATACCTCTTTTGGACCCTGGTGCTCTCCCAGCGGTCCGCTTCCTGTGCAAGCTTCCTGGGGTTAGTCAGCTTGCTGTCAATGAGGTGCTGGCGCAGCTCTGGAAAACATAAATTGTACAAGTGCTCCCAAGCAATTAAATTGTAAAGCCCCTCATATGTGTTTACCTTACGGCCCTTCACCCAACCATCCAGTGACCTGCAAAAAGAATCAACACATTTCAACCATGTTTGGGATTCCTTTCTCTTGTAGGATCTAAACTTCTCCTTGTACTGCTCAGGGGTGAGACCATACCTGGTGAGTAAGGCCTCCTTCATGACAGGGTAGGTGAGATCCTGAGCATCCCCTAAGGCTGTCAGTGTGTCCCTCCCCGCTGCCTCAAAATGCTTCCACAGGGCTGCCCCCCAATGAGCTTCAGGGACCAGGTTCATGTGGAGAGCTGACTCATAACCCTTGAACCAGAAGTAGATATCATCCTCCCTCTTATAATCCCTCACAAGGTCTTTTGGGATGTGTACCCTTCTCTCAGGCTGCACTGTAGGATTGCTGCCACCATCCCTACTGGACTGACTCCTCTGATCTATCTCTTTTAAACTGAGCTCATGAGCCATTGCTAACTTCCTTCCCTCAATGGCCAGCCTTCTCTGTTCCATCTCTAGACTGAGCTTTTTCAGCTCCAATTGGTACTCCCTCTCTGCCTGTCTGTCCTGTAACTCTTCAGGTGTCAGACACTTGGAGGACACACTGCTACTTGCCCTGGAGACTCTCTACCTGGGAATAACAGGTCCCCCCACTATACCATTATGTACTGATTGCCCTCCCTCCTCATCCTCATCCTCCTCCTCATCCTCAGTGTGCCCTCCAGAGCTTCTGGTTGTCACCCAGGCCCTCAGCGCCTTTTTCAGCTCATCCTTCTTGGAAGAGCTCTTAATGGGACAACCACATTTTTACAAAACTGCTTTAGCTGAGCCTTGTTATAACTATCCAATTGCTTCAGGTCAAAAACAGCTACAACTGATGCATCTCCAAGTAGAGACATGATGAAAGGTAAAAAGAGTGCAAAGTTCCAAATGCAGAAACAAGTTCCCAAATGAAGTTCCAGAAAAGTCAATCACAGGATCAGCGAAAAAAGAAACTGAATGCAGAGGAAAAACAGTCCAAATAGAAAAAAAACAAAAATCACAAGACTAGTAGTATGTGGTCACGTAGTGGTCTGAACTCAAACAGTAGTGTACACTTAATTACTGTATGTCAAGTACAAATATAAGTCCAAATCCCAACCGCTGATCACCAATGTTAGAAATGGGGTCTTTGGTTGACAGTCAGGTTACCCCCTGTTCAAGCAAGGACCCTCACTCTAGTCAGGGTAAAAGAGAATCACCCTCAGCTAACCCCTTCTTACCCCCTTGGTAGCTTGGCAGAGCAGTAGGCTTAACTTCAGACTGCTAGGTGTAAAGTATTTGTACCAACACACACAGTAACTTAATGAAAACACTACAAAATGACACAACACCAGTTTAGAAAAACAGGAAATATTTATCTAAACAAAACAAGACCAAAACGACAAAAATCCGACATACACAAGTCAAGTTATGAATTTTTAAAGATTAAACAAAAAAAATAGCGCTTAGAAACAAAAATGCTTCGATGAGATGTTAACACGGCGTCGTGACGGAGTCGTTCCCAACAAGCCGACACCAGCGGCGCCGGACACGGAGTCATGTAGACCCCCAAGTACTGTACCTTTGGTGAAGAGTGAAAACAAGCCGATGCTCGAAGTCAGGGATCGCGGCGTCTGTGCGAAACGTTGAATCCGCGCACTTCGAGCGGCGTCGGCCACGACGTGGTGCAGCGACTTCCACGGAGTCGCGGACTTCAGCGGGGCTGCAGCGACGTCGGGCCTGCGAAGAGCGTCGCGTTCCAGCGAAGGTTACGGCGTCGGGTGCAGGCGGCGTCACTGGATTCAGCAGCGGTGTCGGTCCGGAGTCGTCCGAAGTCGATTTCCTTGGATTTCCACCAGCTTTCCTTTCAAGGGCCCAGGGACTGGATAAGGCACCACTTGTCAGAGCAGGAGTCTCTCCAGAGACTCCAGGTGCTGGCAGAGAGAAGTCTTTGCTGTCCCTGAGACTTCAAACAACAGGAGGCAAGCTCTAACTCAAGCCCTTGGAGATTTCTTCACAAGATGGAAGGCACACAAAGTCCAGTCTTTACCCTCTTACTCTGGCAGAAGCAGCACTGCAGGAAAGCTCCACAAAGCACAGTCACAGACAGGGCAGCACTTCTTCCTCAGCTATCAGCTCTTCTCCAGGCAGAGGTTCCTCTTGGTTCCAGAAGTGTTTCTAAAGTCTGTAGATTTGGGTGCCCTTCTTATACCCATTTTAGTCTTTGAAGTCACCTTTCTTCAAAGGGGACTCACACCTACTTGTGAAATCCTGCCTTGCCCAGGCAAGGCCTCAGACACACACTAGGGGGTTGGAGTCTGCATTGTCAGAGGCAGGCACAGTCCTTTCAGATGAGAGTGACCACTCCACCCCTCCCTCCTAGCAGAGATGGCTAATCAGGAAATGCAGGTTACACCCCAGCTCCCTTTGTGTCACTGCCTAGTGTGAGGTGAAAAACAACCCAACTGTCAAACTGACCTAGACAGGGAATCCACAAACAAGGCACAGTCACAGAATGGTTTAAGCAAGGAAATGCTCACTTTCTAAAAGTGGCATTTTCAAACGCACAATCTTAAAATCAACTTTACTAAAAGATGTATTTTTAAATTGTGAGTTCAGGGACCCCAAACTCCACATGTCCATCTACTCTCTAGGGGAATCTACACTTTAATCATATTTAGAGGTAGCCCCCATATTATCCTATGAGAGAGACAGGCCTTGCAACAGTGAAAAACGAAATTTGCAGTATTTCACTCCCAGGACATATAAACCACATTACTATGGGGGTCATTCTTACTTTGGCGGGCGGCGGAGGCCGCCCGCCAAAGTAACCCCGTCAGAACACCGCACCGCGGTCGAAAGACCGATGCGGTGATTCTGAGATTTGCCCTGGGCTGGCGGGCGGCCGCCAAAAGGCCACCCGCCAGCCCAGGGCAAATCAACCTTCCCACGAGGACGCTGGCTCAGAATTGAGCCGGCGTAGTGGGAAGGTGCGACGGGTGCAGTGGCACCCGTCGCGTATTTCAGTGTCTGCATAGCAGACACTGAAATACTTTGCGGGGCCCTCTTACGGGGGCCCCTGCAGTGCCCATGCCATTGGCCCCGCGGCACCCCCTACCGCCATCCTGTTCATGGCGGGTTTCCCCTCCGCCGCCATGGAGGATTCAGAAGGGCAGCGGTAAACCGGCGGGTGACCGCCGGTTTACCCTTTCTGACTGCGGCTGAACCGCCGCGGTCAGAATGCCCTTCGGAGCACCGCCGGTCTGTCGGCGGTGCTCCCGTGGCCGGTGACCCTGGCAGTCACCGGCCGCCAGGGTCAGAATCAGGCCCTATATGTCCTACCTTATCCATACACTGCACCCTGCCCTTGGGGCAACCTAGGGCCTACCTTAGGGGTGCCTTACATGTAAGAAAAGGGAAGGTTTAGGCCTGGCAAGTGGGTACACTTGCCAAGATGAATTTACAGTGTGTTTTGTGAAGTAATATTTTGTAATATATTGGTTATAGTTGTCATTGTTATGCACATTTGTTTGATACCACCATAGATTCTTTTGGCCAGTTGAAAATATGTTTGGAAATAAATTTGAGGAAGAAATAAACTCAATAGCAACAGAATATAGGTCTGTTCCTTTAACTTAAGATTTAATTTATCTCTACCTGCCATCTTTTTTCTTGACAGAGTAATAAAAACAGCAAAATCAGAGTCCAGCACACATCAATAACCTGGGAAACAGAGGCAAAAAGTTAAGGGAGACCACGCCAAGGATGAAAAGTCTAACAGTGGGGTTTAGATGTAGAAAACCGTTGAGGGGCTGGAGGAGTTTAGTGGTGGTGATGGTTTTAAGGGTCCTTGAATGGATAGAGTTTAGGGGCAATGAGGGGTTTTAAGGGCTCATGTATGTGTGGTGTTTTAGGTGTAGAAGGGGTTTTTAAGGTTCATGGGTGGGTGGAGCTTCGGCGTACATTTGCTTTTTGAGTTCAGGGGTTGATGTAGCTTAGGGGTCAGGGATCGGTCTATTTTAGGTGTGGTGAGGGGCTTTTAGGGTTCAGGTATGGGTGGTGTTTATGGATAGAAAGAACCTTTGAGGTCAGAGAAGGGTGGAGTTTAGGGTTAAGAATGGTGATAGTTTAGGCATGGTGAGGGATTTTTAGGGGCAATCATGGATGGTGTTTAGGGGTTGTATGGGGTGTCAGAGATGAATGGTGTTTAGGGGTGAAAGCGGTCAGCAAATCAAAAGCATTCAAAGTAATAATTTGACAGTGTAAAAAGATATAATCTGAAATAATGTCCTCTGGAGCAAAACACTGAAATAAATACCTCCAGACAAAAATGTTTCTGAAAGTAAGACCTGCAACCATTGCACTTACACCATAAAAAATAAGCATGCAAAAGCCAATGGTGAAAAAATAAACATTCTATGGAATGGTAAATGTTCATCCTCCAAATTTAGATTAATCATTTTAGGTGAAATTGTCTCAGTGGTGATTTGTAATGGTATACCATGACATTATTTTTCTGTGCAGTCACCTATAAACTAAAGAAGTATTTGTTATGTTTAATTACTTTATAACGTACTAACATTGCTACATCATCTCATTAAGTATTCTCCAACTTGGTGTCCTTTTGCTATATAGACAATATGTGATACAGGCATTATATTCCCTGCCTCCTAAAAGCAACCCATCAAATTATCCATTTTACCTTAAATGATGTAGGACTGTTATTGTAATTAAAAAAAAAGTGTAACTCTGAACATAAAAAACGTCATTAACTTGAAAAACTAGTTCTGGTCCAACCTCTACATACACAGTTGTGGCATATATAAAGTGGCAGTGAACTCAAATCCAGGGGAAGTGGGTTTATTGGATTTATGCTTTACATAAATGAGTACAAAGCCTTGGATGGTATACTACATATGGGAAAGAAAATAAGAGAATACGTACCAAAGAATAACGCTTGCACCAAATTGTGAACAATTTTATTAGCACTTTTCTGAATGAGAGATAGAATACAACACAGAAAACGTGTCATCTTACATCTGTGTTATCCAACATGGCTGGCTAATGAAGCCCTTTCACGACTGATACTTCTGGAACCTGTGGTTTTGACCACCTGTGCCACTGGTTGTGAATGGGGACAATGCTGTGTCTTCATTCCAATGTGAGCTTCTAGACAAAGAAAGATGTGGTGAACTCTTTCAGTTGAAAGGAGCTTTTGGCAGACTTAATAGTATCCAGGGATTATGTAGCAGATGTGAGGGGCTGAACAGTGTCCTGGACAATGGATACCACCACCATGAAGGCTTATATAAACCATCGGGTAGTACAAAGTGCAACAAGATGGCAGTGGTTGCTTTCAGACACAGCCGTTTTGAGGCATGGGCAAAGTGGACACCTTCCAAGGGACCCCATGGTAAAGTTATTGAAAGAGTCATAAGTCTGGCCCTAACAAAAATCAAGCAATAGCAAAGCCAATAGGTATGGCCATGCTGATGCGTGGGCTTAGCCATGCTTTGTAGCATTGGCAAATAAAATGGCACCACAGCTGGGGGATGGGTCCTCATGCTAGTGTGCGTATCCAAGATGATGTGGAGTCTGTTCAGGAGGCAAGGGAGCAACTGAGGCACAGAAAAGCATTTTTTTGGACTATGGAGCAGCCCAGAACCTAAGTGGGTGGTGGCTGCTGAAGGAGAAATAAGGGGTGTGACGTCTAAGAAAAAGAAAAGTTTGCTGCCAAAGTGTGAGCAGTGGAAGGATAAAAGTCTGGCAATCAAAAGGATGGAAAAGATGGAAAAGAGGCTGTGCTCTAGGTGAGAAACAAACAAACTAATAGGAAGACAATTCTTTGAATAAGAGGCAAGGAAATTCGAGTTACATCTAAGATAACCAATGGGCGGGCTTTTATATCTCTGTCTCCCTCAACTGTCTGTACCTCACCTCTCTCTCAGTATGTCTTGCTATCCCGCCTCCTTCTCTGACTCGCAACATCACCTCTCCCTATGGGCAAGATGTACGACATTTTGTTTTGTGTACCCACAGAGCAGAGAAACTGTGGGTACACTCCTATTCTACGATATCTGCACTTTCCAGAAACCCTTTGCAAAATATAGAACAGATTTGTAATTCGTCTGCTGGACATATTTGACAGCAGCTAGTACAATCTGGTGCCAAGCTTCTGCCCAAGATACTTCTCAGAAAAGGCAGATACGACACATAGTATAACGAGGGGCCTGCTTATTCCCTTTCACTCATTTTCATAATTTCAAGGAGGTTGTTAGCCTGTTTTAAAAGGCAGAATGAGTAGTGGTGTTGGGCCTCCTCGTGGACCAGAAAGCTTTGGTTTGCAGCCCTCCTTCATCTGCTCCATGAAAAGTCTTCCTCTGTCACAAATGTCAATCTGTAGGACAGTTTGTCAGTAGGGATGTTGAATGTCTAGGGATGGAGGTTATTTGACTTCCACCTCACCCTGGGACGTTCAAGCTTCTAGGGGCCCTTCTACCAGAAAGCTATATGATCACCACTTGGTATCCTTCCAGGGGTTGGTACAGGGAAGATTCTGTTTTTTTCAGTTCTTGGAGGATAGATTAAGCTTGAGATTGGAGCCAGCCATCCTAAAAGTTTAGTGTACTACAATCAAGCCTTGTAGGAAAGCCTGTAGAGGAGTTTGTTTGCTTCTTGGATATTTTTTGGGTTTCTTCTTTGTGCTCAGGAATGGGGATCGACTTTAACACTCTAATTTAATGCAACTAGTTTTTTCATCTGCTCCTTCTGAATCTCTTAAGGAGGCTCCTTTAAACCTGTTGTACTTTAGGTCTTTCTTTTCTCAACCTGTGTGTAGGCCATATTAACTGGGGACTTTTCCTGTTCACGTAGTGCTCAAGGTCTGGTCAAGGCTCCTTTTGTAAGGTGGCACTTAGATTTCATTTTATGTTGGAGACTGAGCTGGCTGCATTTCACCCGCACCCAGTTACTCATCAGGAAGGGCCACCAGCATGAACTTCCTGTTTCAGATGATTGACATTCTATTTGTGTACTTTGGCACTTGCAGACAGGGCCTTTAACCTTTTCATCTCTTGAGGAATGACGGGTGAGTGTGACCTCAATGGGTTATGAAATTTTTGGTAAGGCTCTGTCAGATCAGGTATAGCGTAGATTCACAAGGGGCATGGCAGCTTTCGCAATGCGTACTGAATTGATCTCCATTGTAAACAACTGTATGCAGGTTTCATGTGATGTTCTCTATTTTTGCTCACACTGTGAGTTGCATGTGATGGCTATATGTTTGGTGCTGAGGTTCTGGTTTCAGTGTCCCACACATATGTTGTCACATGTGTTTCATTAAAGGTGGGTGAACATGCTAAATTCTGGGGTGCCTGTGAGCTTTGTGTGTTTCTCTGAAACCAGCCCCGCTGCTTGGGTACGTCCTCACATGAAAGGACAGGGATGAGAAGGCGCTTGTGGTGGTAATGTCCAAATGGCATGCCATGAACCCCATATCTCTAATACTCCTTTCCTTGTACCAAGCGTTATTCCCTCAGCTGCCCTACACCTTCGGAAGTCAGACAGGTAATTCAACCGGGGACATTTTGGTTGGCACAGCTTCTTAATGGAGCCTACCCAAGGCGGTCAAAATAACAGCTTGTGGCTGGTACACAGTCTAAAATCTGAGAGGCGGCACTTAGTCAATGGTAACGTCTAGGATGAGGAAGGGAGACTCGTGTAATGGGATTACCGTAAGTAATAAAGCATCATAGAGGTATGAATAAAGAATCTCCGAAGCTATTGCGTATCAAACAAAAATTGTTTGGTTTCTACAGAGCCTGCTGGTATCAAGGAACAGCAACACAATCACAGCGAGGGCTATTAATAGACATCACTGCCCCATCTCCATCGCAACCCCTTGGAGTACAACGAAGACTGTCGGCTCGTGCGAGGCTCTCCCAAGTGATGCGGTCCAGGCGGATACTGTGCTCCTTGAAAGATGCAAGCCCCAAAAGCAACACCCGGAAGTCGAGAGGAAAACCAAGAGTTTGGGGCAGCGATACACGGGACAACGCTGTTGGCGTTTGCTCGATTTCCAAAGCCCTGCTCCAGGCCTTGCTCGGGCAAACATGTTCTTGAGAGCCGCACCCGAGGCACTGCACTGTTTTTCATACGACGCGGATCTGCTCACAGCCCGTGGCCCTGCACTGTCTCTCGTTTTCTTTCAGTGCCTTCATGCACGGGCTCTCTGATTGGGGAATTAATGCTGACGTGGATGGGGCACAAACACATTTGCTAACATCTTTCTTTTGAGGGGAGGGCACTGCCCTCCTGATACAGGGGCCTCTATCCCGATCAATCGCCCAGAGAAACATCGCCTTTCGATGTCCGGAGCAAATCAGTGTAAAGTGACTTCCGATAAAAGAAATTCACGGGTGGCCAATTACTGGCAAAAACTTTACCCTTACACAGCACTTTGAGGTAGCGATGGAGGAAACGGATCAATAGGCCTTGCCCTCCTCCCATCATATTTCCCTTGATTTATTGCAAAATGTTCGGCGACATGAAGTAATTGCCGAAAAGACTTCACTTTAATTAACTGCTTTTGTGCTTTTATCAAGGGCGGCGGGGGAGATGGGGCGGATATCTGTCTGTGATCAAAAGGAATGGTTCTTGACTAGTGCATGCTTCAGATGGCGATTTCTACCGCTCGCTCATAGAAATTCTTTGACTTTTGCCTCCGCGATGTTTCCTTATTTATTGAGAATCCTAACTATGATGTAACGGCGCTGCACAGTTCAGGAACAATTACACAGTTTGACAATTAAACAAATAGCACAACAGGGAGAGAGGATATATCCTTAGGAGGTACTCCTTGAAAAGGTAGGGAGTTTTAGCATTGCACAAAGTCAGGAGCCATGCTGGCCAGCGAGGCCCGTGGAATCATGTCCTCTGGATCCTGGTCAAAGACTTCTCTCAGTACTTAGAGATTTCTGTGCTTCAGCGGAGATGCCACGGCTCCACTGAAGTCACTGGCGCTTTGGCCACCTTACACCATATTTAAAGTGCCCCCTCATCAAATTATGTTATATTTCAAACACAAACTCCTAAAGCAGCAATTTGGTAATGCAAAACAAAAAACAAGTGACCCAGACCTACATGGAATCTTCTCCTACCACACTGAGATCATTTCTTTGATTTCCTGTCCAGGACTGCCAGGGTTGTCTTGGCAGTCCTGAAAATGTATGTCAGAATGTCCACCTTAAATAGGGAGGGTGATGTAACATACATTGAGAGATGGCTCCAAGGCTTTCACTGGTGGAAAACACCAAATATGGAACCACAAGTTTGGTAGACAGGACATCCACAGCTTTTTAAGTCATGGCTGTACCCACCAAATTCGAACTGAGCCCCTAAGTCCTCATGGATATCAATTCATCAGATTGGAAAGGGATCCCCAATGACATCACAATGGTGACCCCATCCCCTCCTAGCATCCCTACAGCCTCCCATTTACTGGTGTGTGGCTAGGCAGAAAAGGGAGTGGGAATCAGAAAAAAAACAGGGCTCTGAGGGCTCTCTTTGCGTTGTTTTCCTGCTGCTATCTTCATGGACCCTAAAACCTTGGGTTCCGAGGGATATGCAGGAGCATAAAAAGACACGCCAATGGTACCAGCTGTAAAACCTGGCTATATCCAATTGTCATCCATATAAGTTCTTCAAGTAACAATTTCTCTCACTTCAGTCTATACTATGGGCATGCTTCATTTGTAATTTCTGGACTGAAACATGCCTTACCTTAGGTAGACTACACTCCTGAGGCTACGGTCAGCTTTTCACGGAGGTAGACAGGGTAATAGGGTGAACACAGCCTTATACGAGCTTTGAGTCTAATACTTAGTTCCAGCCAGTGTGGGTGATGCAGCAGTGGGGGGACACAACTGAATTTCATGGCTGCTGATACTAGCCTCGCAGTGGTGTGCAAGACTCCTTTGAACTGGACCAGGGTGTCTTTGGGAAGGCCTGGTTGTGGAGCATTTCTGTCATCACAGATGATAGCCATGCCCTCCGACTAGCAGTGGGCCAAAATATTGAAAGACTGAATAGCAGATAGCTGTTTGATTTTCCTGTCCGGTGTCATTGGCAATTAGCATTCCTTGCTTTTTTGAGCACGTCTGAGACTTGTAATGTAATAAACACTGTTCACAAGAGTGGATAGATATTTTGCTCTGCCATCGCGTTAGGTTTCCAGCACAAGTGGGTCTAGCTAATCCTTGGCGTGGATGCAATTTACATGTAAATGTGCATCCATCGGAGAGTGGGAAGCAAAGGCTTCGAATCTGAAATGAAATGAAACTGGGACAAACTCTGCCAGAGCTGGAGACTAACTAGAGACATTTCAATGGCGTTGAATGGAACCGGTGTGACACCGCGGTCCTGGTGATCTTTAACTTAAACTACTAAATGCCCGAGGATGCAGGACTTCAAATGACCGCCAGGTTATTTCTAAGACTGTAAATCCCATTTTCTAAAGCTAGATACCTAGAAACTTCCAAGATCTCTACACTTATAGGCCTATTCTTTGTCTATCTTTATGAAAGATGGCAATTTTATCCGGGTTGAAGAAATTGCTTGGCGACCTGTGCGGCGGAAATAATAAATGGTGATAGCGTGGTGTCCTTTCAAGAATGCGCGCATTTCGTTGCAACCTTTCTCTTGCCAGTCACTCCACATGTCGGCCTAATGAAGCCAGAACGGCTGCAACAAGCATCACCAAGTACGTGCCAGCGCAACAGCCACCAGAAAGCAAGCTCGCCTTCACAATACTTCCCTTGATAAGCACGGAGCACATCCTGTGTGATGTGCTCCTCCGAGGCAGCTCGGTAATGGTCACTTTGCGACGGGGAAAGCTGCCTTCTCCCTAGCAGGTATCATTTTCAACCTTTAAAGGGCAAGGGGTCACGCGTGGCAGGTCCTCCTGAAAGCGGGACATGGGCAGCTGCAACACAAAGGCTATTCGGGCCCATCGCCTCCAAAGAAATAGATTTTAACAACCTCGGGAATGCTGACATTTTGTTTGCGAGTAAAAGAATATGGTGCCAATATTTTTTAGTGTGTAGTCACAAAGAAATACGTACCTTGTATTGTTACGGGCTACGTGCTCCAAAAACTCGATGCACATATGTGTGAAAGATGACCTCAATTATCAGGACATGCCTAGAAGTGTTGCAGATAACATAAACTGGGATGTAAAAAAAACACGCATTAAAAGGTTATCACTCAATAATTGGTGAGTACCCAGACGCCATTACCTGCATAGTTGCACGGAGGAGCAGATATTAGTCTACTATAAAATCGGATAATTATTTCATAATGGCCCTCAATGCGCAAGCAGCTTTTGTCGACTCCGATGATTAGTAGCTTACTTAAGTGGTGTTCTTTATTGTTAGTTACAATGTGCTCGAGCTGCTGGAACATTTGCTTCAAAGCGGATAGGGCAGTGATGTTCAAACTTTTTAATGCCAGTCCTACCCCAGATGGAAAAAAAAAATCATCGCCCCCCTCAGAATTTTTTACAATTATTCTAATAAGTTGGCCATGTTTAAAAATGTCTAGGCTTATTTAAATGTTGCAGTTAAGTTCTGTTACCTTTTTAAAATGCAATAAATCCTCCTCTGTTTAAAACAAAGCACTGTTATCTGCATATTCTTCTTTTTGCCAGAGGCTGGTACAACACTTGGGATCAATTGAGGCCCCCCTAGGAGGGCCGGCCCCCCCAGTTTGAAGACCCCTGGGATAGGGTGGGATGGGATGGTGTATGTACTGACAAACAGGGACCAACTTTGAAACTAGTTGAACAAATACGCATTAAGATCCTTTTTCAAAGCTAGTGGTCAGAAGATCCTTTATGCCTGGGCTGCTTCAGAGATGCTACAGCCTCCTACCCTCTTGTTCATGGTACGACTGGATCCTCACAATGGTAGACATTCATGTGTTGTGCATTAACCTTTTCATGGTTATCACCTGTACCTTTAGCAAAGTTCATCGCAGGTTTGTTGTCAACAACAAACTTAAGAGCAGGTGAAGTAAAGGTGAGATGTTGCTGCTAAGCCTACACCAGACATCAGCACCTCAATGACCCACCTAAAGAAGGAGTCCGCAGATGTCCTGAAGGCAGCAAAGTGATCTTGAAAGGGGCCCCCCGGTGAATGATGTCACAATAGATCTCAAAACCTCAGCAGACGTCACCAAACAAGGCATCATTCTAGAATGCCTATTGTTGACAACGGTTAGTGATGGAGGGGTGGGTAAAGACAACTTTGGCTTTTGGCAGAGGCTTTGGGCCTCTCCTTGATCTATCATGGTGTATGATACGGTACAGAGTATGACAGTGACAATCTATTCAGATATACACTACTGTGATTGTCTCTCATTCGTCTGAATGGAGCTTTAAACAACGTTTAAATGAAGTAACGTAGGTAACGTAGTAAGGCACAATGTAGGTTCAGGACAAATAATACAGGTCTTCCATACTGATTCCTTTCCCTCGTACTCCATAAAGACATGGCACTAAGATGTTCACGGCCTTTCTCTTCTTTTCAAGCAGCTGCAACAACTGACAGGCAGCAGCACAATGTAATCTGTATCTCTGCTTTCCGCTGTGGCCTACTAATGTCAGTTAAGATGGCGCACAGCAGCTGTGCTAGCAGGATAAATACTCGCAGGCATTCATTCATCCTCCGGAGCTGTGTCACGTAGGCTTTGGGACTATGATGGATAGCGGTAGCAGACGTAAGAGGGCAACCCATTAGCAATGAGAAGTGAACAGACTGCACTGGGCGCATCTTCTAATATTGGTCCAGCCCACACTCTCCTGTACTGATGAACTCTGAAAGAACCTGACAGGTGAGGAGAATGGAATATTAATTCTATGCACTCTTGCACACAGTCATGTTTAACCTACCACAGAGCAGTTGATGGTATTGCTGTTTCTTTTTCCCAATCTATTTCCTTTTTTTTAAAAAAAGAACCTTTTCACCATACTGGTTGGTTCGCAGAAGATGAGGGATAGGAAAGAGACTGGCGTATATTAATGGTGGACATGACTACCTGCTACCCAAAGCTTACCCTGTGTTGCCCCTGGCATTCCCTCATTTACCCCATCTGCCAGGGGTGGTAAAGGCAGAAGAAGAAACAAAGTAAAGAAGGATTAGAAAAGCCAATATTTCTCACCAATACAAGAGCTATTGGCTTTCCCAGTGTGTTTTATCCATGTTGTACATCAACGTGGCTGCTGTTCAGCATGGCTAAAAGTTAGTGGCGTAGAGGAGAGTGGCATGGAGCAATGTGTTGTAGAGGAGAGTAAAGTGCCTTAGAGTTGAGTGGCGTAGAGTGAAGTGGAATGTCGTAGAGTGTTGTAGAGTGGAGTGGAATTATGTAGACAGGAGTAGAGTGCAGTGGAGAAGTTTTGTAAAGTAGAGTAAAGTGTCAGGGAGTGGTTCAGAGTGGAGGGCAGATTGCAGTAAAGTAGCGTAGAGTGGAGTACAGTGTCAGAGTGTAATGGTGTAGCGTAAAGTAGTATCATAAAGTGGAGTGTCATAGTGACGTCGTAGAGTAGAGTGATGAAGAGTGTCATAGAGGGGAGTGGCATACAGTGGAGTAAAGTAGCATGGAGTGACCTAGAATGGAGTGGTGTAGACTGGAGTATAGTGTCATAGAGTGGAGTGGCATAGAGTGAAATAAAGTGTCAGAGTGGAGTAGAGTATTGTACAGCAGAGTGACATAGAGTGGATTGGCAGAGAGAATTGGAGTTGAGTGAAGCAGTGTCAGAGTCAGGTAGTGTCAGAGTGGATAGAGTTTTGTGGAGTGGAGCAGAGTGTTGTAGAGTGGATTAGAGTAGAGTTGTATGGAGTAGAGTGTCATAGAGTAGAGTGTCTAAGTTTGGAATGGCGTGGAGTGGAATATCATGAAGTGTAATAGAGTCATGTAGAGTGATGTAGAGGGGAGTGGAGTAGAGTGACATATAGTGGAGTGGCACAGAATGATGCAGAGCGGAGTAGAGTGGCATTGTGTGGAGTGGAGTGATTCATCTGTTATGTGCTCGAAGCGACTGTCTGTGTGTGCACATGTGTAATAAAAAAAATCTGAAACTAAAATCTGGCTGTCTGTGTGACTGTGCATGTGTGTGTGTCTGTAATCTAAAGATGTGAAACCCAAATCCTTCCAGAGCCATATGGAGTGAGACCGGCAAAATTAAACCAGCCAAGTTGCTGCTGACCAATGAAGACAAGAAGTGAGAGTGACAAAGACGCCAACCAATGGTAAGTAATGGATGGGTTCTGAGCTCTTTTTACGTTTATTATAAATACAATATATCTCAAAGAGAAAGCACATGTGCACAGGTGAGACCTAAAAAGGCCCTGTTCCCTTTCCACAGTTCCCACTCTCTGAATTTCCTGTTTTCTCTCACAAGGTAAAAGAAAGCTGGTCAAGGACTTGAAGTTAGACAGTGGGTTGAATTTGTGATGTCATCAGTGATTAAAGCGTGTGTGAGGTCAAGTGCTTTTCCCCTAGTATTTTGAGAAAATCACATCCACAAAGACAGACCTAGTGACTCATGCTCCCTCCTTCAAAGGGCAACATTCTCTCGCTAGTTTGCCCTTGCTCACCAATGGAGTGTAGCAATCTAGTCTACATCAAGGAACGCACATCTATTATGAGGTGGTTTGTGCCTAAATCGGTACTTCTTTTATAGGTGCATTGAGACCTAGGCCCCTAGATTATCTGCTGCCTGGAAGAAAGTAATTACATAATTTGGATCCTGGTGACCACTTGAGAGCTTTCACTATAACAGTGTGTTATCTGAAAAGTTTGTTGATTGGATTTGCACTTATGGAGGTTGGTGTGTATGATGAAATCATTCTACATTATGCTGAGAAATGGCAGCCCATCAAATTGACTATCCTAACAAATCGGACCCAATATATCAAGCCTGATGAAGATTTTGGGCCTGATTCACAAAGGTAAATAACATTTTTGAGTAAGTTTGCAAGTTACTACTACTAAAAAAAAAAAAAAACATTAGTAGGCCCAGCAGCACACACGGCCAACCCCTGGTACTGTAACACCGTCCCATAGAAAATAAAGGAGGTATGAAATTAAAATAAAACCTGATAAGACATAGGGCCTGATTACAACTTTGGAGGAGGTGTTAATCCGTCCCAAAAGTGACGGTAAAGTGACGGATATACCACCAGCCGTATTACGAGTCCATTATATCCTATGGAACTCGTAATACGGCTGGTGGTATATCCGTCACATTTGGGACGGATTAACACCTCCTCCAAAGTTGTAATCAGGCCCATAATGTTAAATTAAATTAAATCATATAAAGTAGTGAAATATATGAATACATTTAATTGAATGTTAAAAAATATAATAATAGTACACATTGATTAGTTAATTGTGAAATATTTTATTAACATTTTAGATCTAAGAAATAATGTTACAATGCATACTATGGAAACATAACTAAATGAATGTTCATTAATTCTACACATCACTTTTAAACATTATTAATGCATAACAATAATGTTAAATTAAATTAAATTATTTAAAGTGGTTACATTTATAAATAATTATAATTTAATGTTAAAAATATACTAAAACATATCTATCATTTATTAAATATTTCATTATAGTATTTTGAATGTAAAATGTATGTAGCAATACATTTTTGTAAAACAAAATTAATTTTGTATTATTGCATAACAAACATGTTTTTCTTTAGATGGGAATTTATTTTTAAATGTAAACTTTAAAATTACGTTTAATTTAATTATTTTCATCAACTGAATATTAATTTCAAAATTAAGATAGTACTGTTCTAGCATTTTGTTCTACATATAATATAAATATACAACATTGATATTAATATTTAATATAAACATATGTTTAATATTTGGTTTTAAGTCAAATATTCTTAATTTTTCTATATAATTTGACATGAGACTATCTCTACCCCAACTGCAGAGCCTACCTGTAGGAGCAATTTTTCAGTTTTTCCCCAACTTGGCATTAAAAGAAATTGGAGATTATTCATTCTGAGATACATCAGGGAAGACTGATGTTCCGTAGAAAAGTAGCAGAATAGAGGAGATTAAGGGGGTTATTACAACTTTGGAGGAGGTGTTAATCAGTCCCAAAAGTGACGGTAAAGTGACGGATATACCACCAGCCGTATTACGAGTTCCATAGGATATAATGGACTCGTAATACGTCTGGTGGTATATCTGTCACTTTTGGGACGGATTAACACCACCTCCAAAGTTGTAATAACCACCTAAATGTTTCATCAATCAGTGTTAGTCTTTGAAAGGTAAAGAGGAAAAAGGTGGTATTGTTTTTCCACCTGAGTAATTCTGTATCACAAGTAGTGGCTATAGCACACCAACCACTCAAAGGGGTCCATGCTGCTGAGTGTACCATACAGGCTGTGGCGGACCAGAATGATGGCACTTTTCGTTAAATTGAGCAGGGTATAATTGAGGGTGCACACTAGAGGAGCTCAGTGCAATAAACTGTTTAAAATACAGATTAAATTGGATGACAGCTTTAAAAGAATACATATTGAATTGTGAGGACAGCTTAAAAAGAGGCATGTCATCAACTAGCTTCATGTAGGGAGGTTTTGATGAGTGAGAAAACTTGTGTCTCTGTGAAGTAGTGTACACAGGAGTTGAAAGCGGTCAAGGCAGATAAGAAAATTGTGAACACTCTGGCTAACCTCTGCAGGTGCAGTACTGAGGATGCTAAATCAGTTTACAAGAATATGACGGTTGAGGGGACTGGTAATTGTACCAGGGAGATCTTTAAGGACTTGAAAGAGATTACTACTAACATACCCTAACTGAGTCCTCTGGATGTTCACAAGGGGCCATGTGCATTCACAGCATCCATTTTTAAAGACATTATTATGTTTGATTTCTGAGAGCATTATGTAGACATCAGCATAGGATAAAAAGGACGTAGGTCCTTCTGCAAGCACACCATCTTATTGTGGGTATAGTTCCACAAGTTGTCCCAACCTTTTCCTTAGCCATGCTCATGCCAGCTGAGACTTGGGTATTACTTAGGGGAGGAGCGAGACTATGTCCAAGACAGTCTTGTTCTTCCTTACCTTTTTAGGAGCTAGGGACATTATTGTGTAGGTTTACCTAGAACCCATTACGAGGAAAACAGTGATTGCATGTAGAAAGATTAATTAAACAAGCATGATATTATAAAAGTTATAATTTGCAAATAAAATTTACAAATTAATGTAGTTAAGACAGACATAACGTTGTGGTGGCATCCCACCATTTTAAAGACTCTTTTAAAAGCTTCTCTGCTAAGGCTAAAAAAAGTTCATAAAGCAGCCAATAATTTTTTGTGTTGGTCTTTTGAAACACAACAAAGAACCTTCTGTGATAGTTCCAATACCACTCTTAAGAAATGCCAGATTTCGGTACTTCTTTCATAGCTCAAGCAAGTTGGGACACAAGCAGAATATATTATCCGTGGTCTCATCACAGGAACAGCATATCTGATAGAATATCTAATTCTTTAGATCTATTCCATGATCCTTCGAGTTGGAGAAGAGGGTTGTATAAAAATTGGAATCTTAAAAATGTGCTTTTATTTGTGAGTTAATGGTGATGTCCACGTAAAGTTGTCATTTCATCGTATACATAGTTCATAAATAGGTGAAGGTTTTGTAGTCTGATGATTGACCTAAATTGAACAAAAAATAGACAGCTCTATTATTTTCTTTTATTAGAATGTTACCTTGCTATTTATTTATCTCAGAGAGTACAGGCTTTGGTGGTAACTGGTCTTTAATCCACCAAAGACTGCAACTGTCAAGTTGTTAAACTTAATTTCTTTTCAATTATTTTTTTAACATTTTAACGTGGACTCAACTGAAATCATGCAGTCGCATACATGATAAATGATAAAGCTGATTTTATTAATAGCTATCAAGGGGGAAAACAGTAGTTCTTATATTAGATGGCAATGAGGCATTGATGTTCTTAGAATAAATATGCTCCTGATATTTCTTATTAACAATTTCTCAAGCTTATATACACTTTGTTGTTTGAACACCAGTGCTCTGTATAAAGTCAGAGGGATTAGCTTGGTAGTTGAAACAGTAATTGCTGGGCAGATAGCCTCTCCCATAATTCCAAGGACATAATCGCCCTTGAGTCCTCAAAATGTTAACAGATGTATGATGTGTGTATTCTAAGTAAGTTTCAGATGTATTTCCTCTCTAAGGTAAGTGTGACTTACTTGATTCCTTCAGTATCCACAGCCCAGGGGAACCTGAGTGTATCACATTCAAAGTATCTGATTTTAGTCTTCCTGTGATTTATCTTCAATATATTGAGACTGTAATATTCCTTTAATCTATTTAATTGTTACTGAAAAACATTCTGTTTGAAAAATAAAAACACCAGGTCCCTTGCATATGCTAAGTGAGCAATGTGCATCTGTCCAAGTTTGGAAAAGTCACCATCTGTGAGGTTCAATATTTTTGGTAGGTCAGCAATAAATAATGAAAAAAGAGAGGGACAGGGAAACATACTTTCTTTTTTAGCTATTTCCTGGCACAAGTTTTAATTTTAAGTCATTACTGTCTATTTAGTTGATAGCTCTCTGTTTGCAAGAGCAGAGATCAGTAGTAAATTATTAGCAGATAGAAATCTGAGATCTAAAACATTTGATGACATTTTATGATGGCTCACTATGACAAAAAAGTTAGGTGATGGTTGACAAATATTTGTCATCTTTCATCCAGTAGGACAATCAAACAGTAAGTGCTAGGCTGCTTGGTTGTTGATCCTCAGTTGTATGTGGGTCCTAGAATTGATCTTTTCCATCTAGGGTGAATTTGGCCATTGAAAAGCACATTGATAAACAATGATGTCAGAAGGATACTCCAGTTGTCTGGATTCAATATCATTAACACTATGGGTGGTCTGTTGGATCCTGGGGATACACTGGTAAAAGCAGTGGATCCTGTCACATCTGAGATAGTAAATTGTGCAATTGTGGAGGCCCAAGGCACAGGAAGTCTAAAGCAGTCCAGGATAACTTCACAGATTAAGACATCCCCATCTGAATCCTGTTAGCCCAACCAGTTTATAACAACTGCCCAGCCACATTTATTAACATTTTAGCGAAAGTTCTGATTAAATAGCTCAGTTTACATCTTCAGTCCCTCAGCCAGCTTGGAAATCTTCCTTTTGGAGAACAGACTACTGCAAATGGTGGTCATCACTGCAAGTGCTTTGTGATCTCGTGGTCACCTTTAAAACTATAGAACATGTTACTTTCCTGCACCACTTACAGCAGGTTGTGGAGTCTCTGCCAACTCCCCGGAGCAGTTCAAGGCCTTTCTGATAGACAGGACCGCACATGTCACTAAGGATGGAGTTGGTGCACTATCTGTTACCCTCTGTGCATTATTATAGGCTTATCTAGTTTCTTGCTATCTATCTACATTCAACTTTTCTACAGTCTTTTACAGGCTAATGGGCAGGATGCCGTATCTAGATGGATGATGCACTGCTGGTGATTCCATTGAGTGGTAATACCAACTTCTCCTTGTGCCAATACAAAAGATTCAGGCCTTAATGTAAGAGATCTGTCTTCCTTAAAAAACAAGCATAACTAAATTACCACTTTTAGAATCTGTGGGCTATGGGGAACAGCATAAACACACTTAGCTCTTTTTACAAGATGCAGAAAGGAGGAAATGTGTGCATCAAGCTGTTGGAAATTGATTTTGACTACCACCTCTGAATGAAAGTGTTAGTGGCCAGACAAACCATTTTTATAAGAGCGTAACAGACCTACCTTTTTTTTACAGCAGTCACTGGCTACAGATTTGACAAGTGTTCAATCTTTGTGGGAGTCACTCAAAAGACAGTTGGAAGTCTGAAGCAAATACTGAATTCTGAAGCCCAGTGGCATATGTCTGGATTCTCCACAAGCACATTGGACAAAAACCCCAAGACACAATACGTTACCTTTTTCCAATGCATGTTAGATTTTCAGTGTTACTGCTGTCTCGAAAACACATGCATCAGAAATACTTAAATCATTGGAACCGCAGCCTGGGGCTTATATGCTGGTATGCTCTCTGAGATCACAGAATAGGACCTGGCTCTGTACTCTAAAGTTCAAAAGTACTTTTTTTTTTTTTTTTAACTTTAAAGGAGTCCAGTGGTGAGGTTGATAAAGATAGCATGCAATTTAAAACGGATGTCAAAACCTACCTCTTTTAGATGTTTGGTACCTGGATCCCTCCTGGTGAGTGAAATTCTATACATTTGCTGACTTGACTAGACATTAATGACTGATTTTGCTTCAGTTAAGGTGGTGTTCTGATTGTGACTGATTTCTTTAGAAAACGAATACATTTTTCAAATATGATTGAAGTGAACTGTGCAGTTTTAAATGAGCCACGTTTTTAGCAAGAGACCCAAGGTGCTATACCTATATTACAGTTGTAAATAAGCATGGTCTTTGATGGGATATATAGCATATTTTTTCAACAAATAGAAGGAATCTATGATACATTCTGCGGCTGAAATGGTGTATCCATTATACGAGGTCATTTGGGTGCTGGAGATGCTGAGGCGTGTGACTAATTTTAGACACTTGCATTTTTTTAGGTAGACCACCAGGGTTTTGAGATAAGGTGTAAGGGAGTTCATGATTATCACTCCTTTGATTACTTTATTTTTTTTGTTTTCAGTTGGCAGGAGCATGTTGAGATGGGGATGTTTTTGGATATGCTGATGTTGTGTGAGATGTTTTGCAACTTTGTAGTTGTGATACCGTTTGGGATTTAATCGCCTACGCGTTCTTTCTGCTTCACCTCTTCTTTCAAAATGGATCTAGGCTGCAATTAAGAAAAGCCATTTCTTGTGTGATTTGCAAAGACAGTTGTTAGGGGACAGCAGTGTTTATGGCTGTTTATCAATAATTCCAGCACCACGTCATGGGTTAAAAGTATGGCATGGCCAAACTATCTGTATTCAGAGTGATTGATGGTGGTAGCCACAATATTCTTTTAAGGTGGAAGAATAGATCGAGTTAATGTGGGGAATGGGGATTGTTTAATGTTTATATTGTGATAGTATGGAAGTGAGCAACATTGATGTTTGGCCATCTGAGGAGATTTACAAATGGGGTGACCTTGTCAAGAGCTTTGGAAAGGGAGAGTGGTGGTGTTCCGTATCATGTAGGCATCTTTAAATATACAGTTTAAAGCCAAAAAATGCCCGTAAGGGGATGTGGATGTTTGCATTTTACAGACTCAAGCTCCACATTGCATGTTTTGGGGCAATCCGGGAAGAAGTTGTCTTCCGCAATCTGTACTTATTTAACAAATACAGTGCATTAACTAGAAGGGTTTCATGTTGACAGGAAAAGAATGATTAAAGCAGTGGTTCAAGGTGATCTTACCTCAACTTAAACTAGACATGCTGAATGTGGTGTGTAATAGCTTGGTAACAATAGTATGTCATAGCCAGACTCCTACCATAACCAAAGAGTCTCTTGAGTTTTGAGTATTTTTCTTCGACAGCAACCACATCGTGAGTTCTACTAAGGCGGGTATAGCTAACCATTGAATAATTGCACTGTATTGATCTTAATGTCCCATATACGATTGTGCCTCTCAATGTTCCTAGGCCATGCTAGATGCTTCTCTAGAGGTACAATGAGCCATGTAACCGGTGTAAGTTGTTTTTCTACTGTGTAGTTTTGCAATTGTTTGTAAGGGTGGGCTGTACTGTATCTGGTTTGATAGAGAAGTGTTTCACTGAGATGCTATTTGACCAATAGGACAAATATTATATTTGTGTATGTTCATGCATTAAAAAATATGTATATATGTTTACATTTATGTTTATTGAAGACCAATAGTATTCCTACAAGAAATGCTCCACATAGTGATGATCATATGCAAGTGGAGGTAGCCAGCGTCTTTCAGGCCAATTGTGAGTCATTTCAAAAAGCGGGGGTGATGAAGGTGAAACACGGAAAACTGGATTTAGTATATTGCCGCTTCTGAGTGGTAGGGAGACAAGCATTAATCATGAACTGGAATGTAACTGGTGAGGTTCGAGCATAAGTATGTGGGAGAGATGATAAGGATAGCTATTGTGTCTTGAATATTGCACGATGGCACTATTAGCGGAGTATGTGTCTGCCATGTTATGACGTGGATGGAATGTTGGGATGACAGCGTTCCGTGTTTGAGGGGACTCTACTGGAGACAATTTGAGTGCCTCAGGAAAAGGCAGAGCTGAAGAGATCTGGAACGCCAGGTGGGCTGTTATGCTAGGGCTGTGAATTATTGAGTATATTCCAGTTATTCCTGTAAGTGAACCGAACAACAGCTGCTGGTGTCAGAAATGTGAAGACAGGCCTGTGTTTGGAGGATAAAAATAAACTTTCCTAATGATGGGGTGAGGAGGTAGATGAATGCCTGGGAATGTTCAAGATGGGTTGTGTGCCAACATTTGTAAATGCTTGTCACTGGGAATAAGAATATAGTGGTAAGTCAACAAATAGCTGATGCAATTATTTATGTTTTACTTCTAGCAGTGCTTTAATGGTCGTAAAAGGAATGATGATGATGAACACCCACGACGATTATTTTTAAAAAATATGTACTACCTGCAACTGGAAACAGCTTTTGTAATGGAAATGAAAGCTTGCAGTTGCATGCTATACTTATTAAGCATGCCAAGAATTCTGGCAGATAGGTGCTGGGGAGTCAAATGCCATGTGGTAATACGGCCAGGCAAGGTAGGATGCTTGGGCTCATGGAAAGAGTGAAATGAATTATTACATGCGTTCAGCAATAGTGAGGGGAAGGTCAGTGATGAATGGCTGTAAGACAGTCAGTAATGATGGGTTGCGGGTGAGATATGAAATTTGTAATGGAGAAGGGGGTTGGCTACTTTCTGCTGCTCTCTGTGTACAGTTCAAATGAAAAACGAAAAAAGGGAATTATGTTAGCAAAAGAGTAGTGTACAGGGAAAACAAGAAGTGATTCTGGGCCTTAGTCTTGGGGATCAGACCCCACTGAGTAGTGGCAGTGAAAGTAACGACCCATTACATAGATGAGGTGCACTAATATATGTAGGAACCAGTCGAGGGCTGGTCCAGCTATTGTCAGAAGAGCAAGAATTGCTATTAGAGAGGAGTGGTGGGCTCTGTCAAAAGCCGCAGGAAGAGCAAATGGTAGAAAGTTTGTTTAAAAGTGTTTGTGTGACAGAAGATTGGGAAAATGTAAGACTTGAGAGCACGCTGCTGGTAGGTTCCATAACTACAGTTGTCTATGTTATCTGTTTAAATTTCTACTGAGTTAAGGGCCAGTACCCCTTCTATATGTTTAATTATTCATTTGGTCTGTAGAAAACTATGTCGGGGCTTCTTTAGAATGCTCTTTCTCTCCCTTCCCTAGTTTCACCAATGTATGGCTACCTGACATATGTACATGAAGCGTGCAATTGTGCTATTTGTAGTGTTGAATGTTGATTTAATTATACAGCAAAATTGTAGGTCATCTAATTGCTGGAGTAAAAACAAAGGACTAGATTCCAAGAGAGGGCGCTATGTGTAACCTGTTATTGTACCACTTTGCTTAATCTTTTCGTCCAGAGTTCATTGGGAATATTTATAGGGTAAACAGATCTTGAAAACCAAAGATTTGGAACGTTTAGTAAACACAGAAGAAGGACTACAACACACACACACATGCGCACACACAATCACACATACACACACTCTCACATAAACACACTCTCACCTGCTTGCACGCACACAGCAGGCATTTCAAAACATTTTTCTTACCTCAACTGCTAGGGAGGGTCATATTCCAGCTAATTATACTACATTTTCATTATACGACTAGTGAATGCAATGTTATTTATTATTCACTATTAGTGTAATAAAAATTGACAAAAAAAGAGATTCCAGCCCCAACCGATGTCCATCAGGACGAACTGCTCCTGTGTGTCTGGAACTGAATTTGCCACTCCGAGGCCAGGGGTGGCAAATGCAGGGCCCAGGGTCGCAAGGGGCGATCGCTAAATGACGTCGGTGGTCAAGACAGCTGGAGAAAAAGAGAGTCTGTCCTGACAAGGCCGGGAGGCCAGGTCGCCCTACATATTTACAGAGTCCAACAAGGAGATTGGTGTATAAGAGTTCCCATCTTTAGTTAATCAGAGCTCCCTGGGCACATTAAACTAAGCTTAAAAGACAAAAAACCCACCATCTTTATGTGCAAAATGCGCGAAAATATGGCCGAGCCGTTGAGTACAGCAGACTAGAGTTATTCTTGGGGGCGGCTAATCCATCCGAGACACCGTCGATACGCTTCACACTCCATTACAAAGCTGCCACTCTAACCACACGGAAAAGCCTATACCGCACAACAGAGTCGGTCAGTGCCTGGACCAGCCGCTGGGCACTTCTCCTCCATTTTGTGCAAACCTGTTGAGGCCTGGCAGAACCATTAATCTTCACATCCCCCCTCAATGGGAAATCAGCAGCTAGGAAAACATCTTCCCGCAGGAACACCGAGGGGGTGATTTCCCCGCTGGGGGGAGAGCAGGGCGAACAACAACTTGCCTGCATGGGTTCATCAGCGGATTCACATCCAGGAAAGCAATCTTATAGTCTGCTGGTCTGTGAATGACTGCGTTACAGATGAAAAGTGACGCGGGAGATGCCGCTTCAGTCCCTGTTGAAAAACAACTTTTCACGTTAAATATTTAGTGGATATTTGCTGCCAGAGATCATCTATCCTAACGTCGCGTGGCCCACGTTTGAGGTACTTAAACACAGACCAATATGTTGCCAGAAGTGCAGGTTATTTCGCATTCGGTCGCCATATTTAAAGGCCACGGTCTGAAGCGGAAACCTCAAATGTGAGCTAGCTACATTGGGTGCCCGTGTTGATTTGATTCGCCTACTGCTTATCTTCGCCTGATGAAAGCAGTACCTCGGAAAAGGCACTTTTCCGTAAAAGGGAAGCGTGTGAGATGCATTTGTTCCCGCGCCATTCAGTCAAAGATTACCTTGCCGCCGTCTCTCTAATTTGCGGGTGCATGCTACAGTTTGTGATGACCTTTGAGGCAGTTTACCATAAGAAGTGCTTCAGACATGTCAGAGGCATATGTGCCACGCATTGCACCACACAGCACCGTTTTTAAAACCATCATTGCATTAGCAAGATTTGAAACATTTCGTCAAAATACTCAATAGTTCAGGGATGTTTGTATTATGTCAGAATAGATTTTCCTTTTCTTTCACAGGAAGGGATTGGTAGTACTCATGGTAATGACCCACTAGTACCTTCCATTTCCTGCACCCGAAACAAATTAATCCCCCAGACGGCTGATCCTCACTTTCACAGATTCCTTAATGCCACCTGGCCCCTTTGGGTATCATAGAATGCATGCCCTAATCTCTGTAGGGCGCACATGCTCCCATCCAACCAAGTACAATCATTGAAGTCATCTGGTTGAAGCACGAGAACAATATAAACTTCCAATACAGAATAAATAAAAGAATGGCCATCAGTACTTACCTGTACCTTGGAGTAGGACTTTTTAATTTTTATTAAACCAGTGCTTTGGTGAAATCAGGGCCCTTTTAGGTCCTATATGTAGTTGCTGCTGATAGCATGTCTGATTTCAAGCAGTTTAGTTAGAAGCTGATGGCGTAAGGTTTCTGCGCCTTGTTATGTGGCACCCCTGTATTGTGTAACAAGGGTTGTCACAAGCAGCAGGGCTGTTTGCCCCAGGTCCCACTTTGTTTAGGGCTCTGCTGTGTCACTGTTAAATATATGTATAGGCATGGACGTCATTAAGGTCAGCTGCGACCTCTGTCTTACCCTTTGCGACCCCTGGCACTGACTTTGCGACCCCTGGCCCCAGAAGTGACACATTCAGTGCAGGAACACAGGGGCAGCTTATAGACATCAGCTGGGGCTCCACTCTCAGTTTTCTGTCAATTTTGTATTACACTGTTAGTGAATAATAGTATATTTTTCAATATTAGTGTAATATACATGGAGTACAATTAGCTAGAATATGCTCCTCAGTGGCAGCTGAGGTAAGTACAAAATTGTTTTAAGGGTATGTTGTGTGCCTGCTTGCAGGTGAGAGTGTGTTTATATGAGAGTGTATGTAAGTGTGAATTTGTATGTATGAGTAAGTATGTGTGTATGAGTGAAACTGGGGGGGGGTCAAAGGGCATGTGATGTCACTTCCGCTGTCATTTCGGTGAATTGACCTCCATGTGTATAGGTCATTTTTTTTATGAGACAAGTAACGTCAGTTGCCACTAGGTGGTGCCATATACCGAAGCTTCCTCACTATGTGCCCAGGTCACAGTTTCGCTTTTGACCGAGATGCTTGTGCACTAGAAAGAGGCTTACAAGGCGTTAGTGGCACATGTCCCACAAAAGCCATTAGTGTGGTGTTGTAGCACTCTAACTGTTCACAGTGATTACAGGTGGGCTTCCAAGTTTGGTTTCAGAAGAATATATGCTTGTACTATGACCAATGAGGAAAGAGTAGTGTGAGGTGAACAACGTCTGAGATATGTCCCGGTCATGTCCTGGTGAAATTGGAACTTGTCATATATGTGGAGATGTAGAAACAGAGAACAAGGGAATTAGTTAGATATGCTCTAGATTGAGTCATATTTGGTTTGATAAGGATGACTCTTGCGCTACTCATGGCAAACATATGATATTTTATGCTTACTTTAAGAACTTTGACCTAGCCTCTTTATTCTTCTGGCTGCTTTTGCTTCATAGCTTTCAGAAATTGGCTTGGGGTATTGGGAATCACATCTTGGATTAGCCCACAGAAGTATTTCAGTCTCACAGTTTTGCTCTTGGAGGTCTTGCAGTATCCTTCCATCTCTGCTGGAATGTGTGAGGGACTACTTTACATCAGAAATCGGTTGAGTGGCCTGGTAAGACTGGGGAGTAATCACTGATCAACAAAACCATCTCAAACCGATTCTACAGGAACAAGTGTTGCTTTTCTTTTGTAGCATTCATTTTCAGGTGATTTTGTCTGTGCTTTCGTATAATAGGTTTGATGTTTGTGCACTGCGCGCACGTCTGTTCTGCGCACCATGTACACATCAGAGCTGTTGGCCTGGCAAGGCTTGCTCATGGAGTAGGAATATAAGAATAGAACCCAGATCACTTCTTGGACACGTGTTAACATCTTCACCCTCTTCTCTCAGGGAATGTGCGGTTAACTTGAGAGAAAAAAAATCATATTGCTAGGTATAGTCACATCAATATAGTTATGTTTTTTCTGTGGATTCAGCTGGGAACAATAATTGACAGAGGATTGGGGGCATTCAGCAGAATCCTCTTGAGTGACTGCATTAATACACCCTGCTGTGGAAAAGCAGGCATCAATTCTCTCGTGTTTCAGCATCTTGGCTTTCGGGCTGTGCAAGTCTCGGCATATGGGACGCTGCCTTGGGCGAGCTGAGTTTACTGTACGTCGGATTACATGACCTATGGAAGGAATCTTCACTACAAGGCACGGAGACAGCATGCTAGGACAGACCAGAGACAAAGAAACAGGGAGGGAGAGAGAAACAGAAAGTTTACTGACACGCACAGGAGGTCGGCTTGTATCTGGAAGGCTCTTTCTCCTCTGCTATGTATTTTTTTATGATGATTTATGAATGGTTTTGTTAGGCCCAGATCACCTTGGGCATAGATTTAACATTCTAAATATCATTTGTCATACTATGGAATGGAAACAGATAACAGCTGTAACATATTTAGGGCAACCCGACTTCAGGGACACATGCTGCTACATGAGGCAACACTGACGCTGTAAGTCAACTTTAGGCTCCAGTCAGCAAAAGGAGACATTCACAGCAGTATGCCTAGAAAGGTATGCCATGCGCAGGTTTCTAGTCATGGTAGTAAGAATGTCGTGTGCCTATTCCCAAAGGGTCTTGGCTCTGGAGTGCTGAGTTCTAATGGAATGGAGTCTCCAGTGCCCAGTGCAAACGCACAATATTATTTCCTCCATAAGGAAAAACAATTCCATGAAGAGATCAATTCGCCTTACGCCCACACCAAATCGCAGAGTGTTCCACTGCCATTCACTTCCTAGAAGGAGAATTACAATCTCTGACCATTTCCATGGCAGAAACAGAACAGAGAGGACACATGGCATTCTCAAGCCTCCAAGATAAACCCTACGTTGGAATTCTAACTTTTTACCCCTTGTGCGCGATGTACTAGTGCAAACTATGCCACACTTGTGGTTGAACAATGTAAGGTAGTGAATGCATTTATGTCTGCCAGGAATCTCTTTGTTAATTCCTGGAAGACATATAAATGCATGTCAGTTGTACGTTTAGAACCAAATCTACTTTTGGAAATCAGGCCCAATAATTCTAGAGTCACTGTCATAAAACAGGAGTAGCACGCTTCTTACGTGCTTCCTCTAAAAGGGAATCTTTGGATTTTGCAGATTCTGGTACTAGATGTCATTGCTCCTTGAGAGCAAGGACTTACCATGCACCCATTTAGCATCTCATTGCCCGTTTATTCAATTTTAGTTTAGCCCTATAAAAGGAAGGGAAGGCCTCGAGCGGCCAAGATGCTAACAGCAGCCATGATAGCACAGTGTTACTCCAAAGCATGCCCAGGTTAAGAGAGGGGGCCTTTGCAGAATGATTCTCTTGTTTCTTATACTTCCGAGTTTCCCATGGATGCTTGTGAGACACCTGATATGGTGAAATCTTTCATTCAGGTAGAGCGGAGAAGGCAAGAGAGCTCTTTTGAGTGTAGGTATCACTGAGTGAGGTAGAGTCATTTACAGATCTTAAATGTCCAACTCAAGTTGTTGCAGCAAGTGTGCCTTGTCCTTAAACGTCTATTTTCCTGTCTCGTAAACAGACCTAGGCTCTTCTGCAGGAGCCCAGGCATGTGCCACTGCAGGAGGATGTGCACACCTTTTTAACATGAAATCCCTCCTTTCTATGGATGAGATTCCAACTAAAATATAATGACTATAAATCAATTCCCAATGACAAATCTAAAATGTAGCTGCAGTTAATTGTTTCTGGTACCTCATATTGCTTTGTGAAAACTCAATAAGTACACAGAGATGACCTTTTCATAATAACCTTTTCTTAAAGCCACGGCAAATAGAAAGATTGATTGACAGGATTTGGTGTTCCAATTACACAGTGGCTTCTTTTTCATTAGCCTGATATGGCCGCAGAAGGGTACCCTCGCCCCCTGCAGGGAGAGACCTGCTGTTGCACAACTCTGAGCTGGGGAGGAACTGAAATGGACTGTTATTCTGAGGCGAATACCTTTCCTAAGTGCAGAAGGAGGTACGCATTTCTGGGAATACGTGACAGAACTAAGGACCTGGTGAACAAAACAATTTTGTGATCCCTAACTGCAATATCAAAGGGTCTGCAACTTTATAAAATCTACAAAATCAGTTTTACGAGTTCAAGTATTAGGGGGCATGGAAGGGAATTGTTCCCCCTTGTTTGGAGTTGCAATGGAATGTATCAAGGCTTTGCAAATGCAATTGGACATCATAGATCAGGCTCGAAAGAGGTTGTTGTGCTGATTTGAAAATGGGATGCTGTTCTTGTGGAAGACCTTTTGCTTTGGGATTCAAGTCAGGCAGGCTCAGGGAAATCACTGGACCACCCTCTGCTCCTCCTCAACGTGTTTCCAAATAGGAAACATATTTTAAACCGCTACACCTGTCCCTTTAAAAGGTTTTTCCATTTTGGAAAGCAGATGCAAATGTTATGGTCAGTTGTTGTTTGCTTGCCACCATTCCTGCATTTGCAGCCATTCAAAAAGGGGGTCACAAATTGCAACCTGCCTAATTAATATTCAAACTGAACGGATATTCATTATACAGATCATTTTGTCGCCATCCTGATGTGACCAAGGTGATAGACTGCATCACAAATTGAATACCAATTGGCCTCACAACCTCCTTATGCTTTTAGTCTCTTATCTGTAAACATTAAGAGTGCTTAGAAACAGGCACTGTTAAGATGGTAAATGCTATTCAACATCCTTGACAAAGGCTACTATGTGCAATTTACTGAAGTAGGCAGACACAAACACCCAACCTTCATCAGGACATGGGGCAGTCAATAAGATTTAGTCATGGTACTACGAGGATTGAGGTTTAATCATGGTTGACCACTTTGCCAAAATATGCCCATTGTGAACTCTGCTTATAAAGTATGGGCAGGTTCCACAGCACAGAGGCATTTTTTGGTGAGAGTAGTTCATGAGTATCACCATATGAATAACGCACACCCAGTATGTGAAATAAACAAGATGGAAACTATGGAACCAGAAGGCTTTTTTTTTTATTAATCTTGCCCTGTCCACATCTGACAAATTGGGCACTTTTGGGTAGACACTTTCTGAACATATTTTCCTGCTTCTCATTTGTTTTTGTAACAGAGATAGGAAAAGTTTAAATCAAACCAACTGGGGAGTAAGTATGCGTTAAAGAACAGGACTGTAGCCCAACAATCATTTGATTTTACCTTTGGGGAGAGAACACCCAGTATCATAGCCCACTTTGAAAAATACGGCACAATGAGAAAGTTATGACTCTTGAAGCAAGGAGCTCTGCTCTGTGTTGAAGGTACTCCTGCTTCACCTATTTGTTTATGATGCTATTTAGATTATATCCTTGCCCTGCCTTTGTCCCCTTAATTAATAAGATGTGATAGAGGTGGGCAAGCCACTGAAGACTTGAGCCTAGCTTGAGCTGGATGCCTAGTGCTGGCTCAGCTCGAAGTTCTCTTGAATCCTCGAGTCCAAAATGAGCCGAGGCTTCATACGGCTTCAGTCTGCCACCTGCACTCTAACCTCATGCAGCAAGAAAACCATTATCTTTCGATGTAATGCAAGAAAGTGCAAGGGATGCTCATCTAGTGGCTGAAAATGTGAAACCAACAAACATGGGATAAATCAGGCTTCCCCACTGACAAAACGGTGTAATCCTAGGCAATTGTTTGATTCCACCTTGCCTCATTTTGCTTCAAGATAAAATATGAGAGTTGTTTCATGCATAATAAGGACTGTTGCCACCCAGAAGGTGCATGTGACAAATTACTTGCCTCTTGGTTTACTAATGGAATTGCAGGGGAGCCATGAATGTTTCTAGGTTCTTGTTAAAAAATTGTCACTTTTAATAGATGCTTTTCAGTGCAGTGATATAATCTGATGAACTAAGGTAACACACTTCTCCATGTTAAAACAATACACATTAGAATTCTGAAGAGACTGTACCATATTTTTACATGTTTGTAGCGCAATGTCTAAAAATGAAGGTTTTCCTAAAGATAGGTGATGCAGGGCACCTAATCTACTTCTTTTTCTTTACCCAGTGCTGCTGTTCACCACAGGGCCACCTTTAAAGTTCACAGGGACCATAAGTTCCACCAGGGCCGTATCTTTAGTATCCTTGCCTTAAGAGATGGCAATTCTAGGTCTATCAAATCGTCCAATGTGAAGTAATCAATTAGTCGATCTTTTTAAACTCATAAATTTGGTTTGCAATATCTAGCCAGCTCTTGTATTCTAACACTCACATCCTATGAATGATTTACAATGCTTTTTACTACTCATAGCGAACCAACCTCAGATGGCTATTATAGTATAACATCCTTGTAGCCTTGAGAAAAGAAAAACTACAGCTCCCAGCATGTAAATCGAGCTGTGAGGTTAAACACCATTACTGGCTGTATATCCCACCCCTCAGAATGGACGGATTAAGATCCCTGCAATTATGGTATTCAGTTTGTAGAATGGCGTTAAACCTGTAGCACACTGTGATTCTAGCATCTACCACCTCCTCACTGCCAATCTTCTCTTTAACCTTTTTTTACATCGTTGAGGAATCACCATTTTGACACTCCACTTCTGCCCTTGCCTTTGGTATGGTCTGCTCTTCATTTCTGGATGCCATTGCCAAGCAACTAGGTCAGAGCCAGTCGGGAAGTAGGTGGCAGAGCACAAGGCATATCTATCATGATTATTTTTGTGTCAAGTTTTAGTGCGAGCAGTAACATTTGTCCTGCAACCCTGTGAGACACATAATAACTATAGGGTTTAGGAGGCCTGAGCTGCCTCAAATAAGGCCCTCGTTAAAACCCAGTTATTTTCCCACCATAGAACTACTATTACCAGGGGTCTTTGCAGTTCTGGGGTGGGGAAATAACAGAGTTTATGAGATTTTGGGGATTAAGAAGCAGGAATTAGTGTTTATGAGCTGATTGCCACATGTTTTTCCTCAAGCTCTCCATGTGAAAGACGCATAACCAATAATTCTGATGGGCCCAGTAACCACTGCTTCTGAACACATCAGTTTATGGGTCCCTAATAATGAGATGCTTAGAGGGAAAATTGACAGTGAGTGCAGGCAGCACTTTTAATGTCCTCTAGAATGAAAAAGAAAAGGGAAGAATAGCGGGCTGGAAGGAGTGTCCACCAAACCTTATTGTACAGCAATATACCAACCGGGAAATCAATACACTAAGAACTTACACTTTAGAAACAAAATTACGAAGGGGTGATCTAGAATTTGGAAGATGGTACCCCATCTGTAAGGGTGGCGAATGACATGTTGAAGGACATCACATCCATATTAACAGCATTAACAGCAATCAAGGTTATGGCCTTTCTTCTCAATATACAAAGTATTTGGTGGACAGTCACCATTGGTTTTGACGGCCGACCACCATACTTTTAAACAAACTCTAAAAGGAGTAACTTCTTGCTGAAAAAACAAAAACTGAATGACCACCTGCACCCAGGGAGCTTTTACCTTTGGCATGGGAGTCATTATTATTATTTTTTAATTCCTCACTGTCAGGTTTAAATTGGTGGTGACAGGCGCAAATAAATGTTCTTCACACTGCCCACCCTATTCCACCAGGGCATCAGATGAAGCTTTCCAACAGGGGCTCTGTCAAAAGAAAGGTGATGATTCTCTCGATCCTAAGTAGGGCAGGTGGACCATAATTTTGGCAAACATGGAGTTCCATTGTGTTTGTAATGGGTTAACCTGTCCGCCAAACTGTAGATCACCCCCTAAGTAAAAGATATTTATTAAGCTTCTAGTGGGAAAAAAACAGGATTTATACAAAAACATGTACACTTTTTTGTAATGATTCTGGAAATCTAAAATAAATAAACATTCAGACTAAAACATTAAACCAGTCATTGTGTGCTTACCTGGAGCCATTTTTGTGTGCCTTAGGGACAATTTGGTATTACAGAATGAGCGGCAAACACGTTTTGTGGCCCGTTCTGTAATACAGATAGTGCTGGCACACATGTAGCACCAGTGCTCTCTCAAGATAGCGTTCCTTCACTTGCATGAGGGCATGGCTCCATGCAAATGAAGTAATCTTTTTGCTGTTTTTCCCGTGCCATTTTATGGACACAGGCGCAGAGACAAACATGCCTTTAGGTGGTGCACTAAAAGTGCACCACCTAAAGGCAGCCCTCTGGAGGGATAAAAGAGGGTCCCATGGACCCACCAGACATCCCCTAATAGGTGGGTGCATCCACTCAATGCACACCATGCAAGGGGACCGCTAATCCCTCTCAAAAGTGCAGATGGGTTACCACCTGCACAGAAAAACACGGAGCAGCTTTTAAATAGCGTCTCTGTATTTCTCTTGAATGCGCTGTCCTGGGGCAGTGTATTCAACATAATAGGGTACACTTTTCCTGTCACATGTGCTTAAAGATGCACTGTGGTGCAAAAGGAAAAGTATACCCTATCTGTTGTAGGGCCCCTGGTGTCTACAGTAAAGGTCTAACTTCAAGCATCGGAGTACTTGGTTTTGATTGGGTAGTTTCCTTTGCATAATTCATAGACATACGGTGCATAGCTGTGCAATGTGATCTTTGTAAATTTTTAGGTTAAACTTCAACATTACAAGTAGGTGCCTAGGAAGTGGTGAGTAAACACATGCTGATTTGCACACCAACATTTTACTAGGAGCCCTGTTTTATATAAAATGGGATAATTCATGAAGAAAGAAGGGAAGGTGAAAGGGCAATTTTGACAGTTTAAAACGTTAACTTGTTTATCAGCAACACAGTTGCAGCATAGCGTATAGAGGAATGCCTAAATTGGATCACGGGAAGATAGTGTGAATGTCACTAACTCTCATTCAAATTATAATTGTGTGTGGAGAAGCGTAGGTGTAACATCAAATCAATATTATTTTAAGCTGTGTGAAAGCTTCACTCTGCAAAGGATCCCTGTTCTTACAAACACAAACGTTTTTTCGACAATTCATGATGCTTCAGACCAGCCTGTTTCATAAAAGTTAAAAGTATTATGTACTGTTAAAGAAGCAGTATTAACTGTAATTATATCATGGCTATCAACTCACCCGCCTTTTGTAGGTGACATGACCTGATTCACCGAAATGTCAAAGGTAATGGAAGTGACAACAAACCCCCTTTCACCTCAATGACACCACAGGAATCAACATCACATGGCCTGTGACTTTGAATCCCAGGACATGGGGCATTACTATGATGCAGGCAGTCTAATGACCGCCAGGGTCGCTGTGGAGGTCCGAGTGCCATATAACGACCGCAGCAGTAGCGCCGCGGTCGAACCGCCAGCACTGCCAGATTATGACTTAACGTCAGCCTGTTGGTGCTGGCAGTTCTTATCCCCCAAGGCAGCGCTGCATCAGTGCTGCCCTGGGGATTACGACCACCTTCTCCACCAGCGAGTTCATGGCAGTAACACTGCCATGAAAAGGCCAGCAGAGACAGGGTGCAGGGGGCCCCTGCACTGCCCATGCACTTGACATGGGCAGTGCAGGGGCCCCTCTGGCCATCCCTGTCGCATTTTCCACCATCTACTTTGCAGACAGTGAACATTGCGATGGGTGCGCCCTATGCACTACAGCATTGCCACCGGCTCTATTACGAGCCAGAGACAATGCTGTAGGCTGTTTCCCACTGACCCAGTGGGAAACTTGTAATGGGCCCTGCGGGGAGGCTGCCACACTGGCAGGAACCTATCCGACATTGATCCTGATGACATCACAGTAATTTATGTCACTGAAGCCTCATGTAGAACTCAAAGTGAAAATGTATCGATAAATCATAAGCAGATTTACAAAGAAAAGATGTAAGAAAAACAGTGGCCACACACTGAATATGAACCATGTTATTATTTTGATTTTATCCTTATTGTTAAAACATTTTGATTCACGGAACTATCACACTTATGAATCACAGATGCAAGTAATTTGTTCAAACATATCCTTGAGTGTGGAATAAAGACAGCTTTGGCTGTTTCACCATTGTCGTGTAATGATAAACAATCATAAAAAAACACGAAAATATACATAAATAGAGGGGTCTTTGGGCCAACTCTTTACATTCATTGATGTGTTACACAGATATTCACATTTTGCTTATGCCCTTGGCAGTATACAGCATGGAGCAATGGGTCAGCCCACGTCATACATTGGTTGCCTTATGCTGTAAATGTCTAAAAACCTTTGCACATCTGCCTAAAAAGAAGTGCACATCAGTGCAAGGGATGGTTGTCCAATATTTTACTTTTCCAGTGCATTTATTCTTTCTATATTATACCCTTTTATATTTTCAAGTCAACCTTGCCTGTTTAAACCATCCCTTAAAGTTACAGTGATTCAGAGCCATTAGTACATTTGCTGTGGGCTAACATGAATACAATTTTCCTGTGACATGCAGTAAAATAACAAACGATTTATATATCTGTTGTAAGTACACTTGCTGGGAAAAGACTATGGTTCAATGTGTTTTTTTTAAATTGAAAATTATTATGGTAAACATGTGGTGTTACATTTTGGTACCATGTTTTTTCTTTTAATTTATGTGGCATACCCTTGCACTAATAAAATAAAATATATCTCTGATCAGCATGCCAAGACCAAACATTTTGCCTTTGTCAATGCTTGCTTTTCATGTAGTCACATGAATGAAACATTGCAACAATTTTAATTTATTTTAATAATCTCATTTGTTTCATTTTAAGATGTATAATGCCGCACAGCTAAATACATGCATTTTACCAAGCAGAAGGAGCAATGCCCCAGTGGGAGCTGCAGAAAGTAAACCGTGCTCATTAAGGCGCTATTTACCTTCTGTGGTTGCCACGGTTTAATTCTCCTCTGAGGCCAAAGATCAGAAAGTTAATGTTAGTCTCTCAAGGGACAAGCCCTTGGCCAGAGGTGTAACCTCCGGTGCTCCCTCTATGACATCACATATGATTTTGATGAGCTGCACCTGTGACTTTCAGCATTAGGGAAGGCATGTCTAAACTAAAAATAAGTGGCTGGCCGCTGGCATGGGTCCTCCCCTCTGAAGTGCCAGGAGCATTCTACTCGCTTCGTAGTGTGCCTTCCTTCGCGGCTTTCAAATTATGTTGAAGACGTTTGCAGGCTTTACTCTTCAACAAAATGAGGAGGTTCAAAAAATATACTGAGAAACACTGATCTTTGCAACGTCATACACCCCCGTATAGACCCCTAGGACATCATTTCCCATTATCAATCTTTTAAATATTTATCTGCAAACACATGGCTATTACAGGGACACTGTGATACAATAACACTCCTACAGTTAAGGGTAAATTACACATTTCAAAATCATTGTTTTCAGACTTTGAAATTCTTGACAGTAATTTCCCAAAATTCAAACAGTCTCCTGGGATGGGTTACACATATGAGATTTGATGAAAGTTTATCTTGAATTTCATAGTGTAAAGATGATGTTTAAAGTAGTTAACAGAGTACTGTTTTATCAGGGATTTCCTATCTTAAAGCATATGTTTCCCGAAACGAAAAATGACACGTTTCTGTAACTTGACATGCACATATATTTTACTAAGCCACTGTCTATTATAAATGTTGAAAACCACCATTTGAGAAACATATCTGAAAATTATACATAGTGCAGAGAAAAGAAAATCATATCTTGAATCAGAGAACATTCTACAACTTCATTTGGCATAAGATCAATATGAAATTGCTTCCTCTAAAGGAGCTGGTACAACAACCATTTCTTTAAATATTTGGAACACGTGGAACAAAGCTTAATTGACTGCACCTTTGCTTTAATGAACATGCATTCACACAAACAAGTACATTTGAACAAAAGAATGCACATAACATAACAATCATATTGGATGTATGGGCCTCTAGTAACCATAGAAAGAATATGTTTGTACTCTGAACAACCTCATTCCGTGGGAAAAAACACATTTATGAAGTGCAAAGTCATCCTTTGGGACATCCTGATGCTGAGAAACATATGCATAGTTTGTTACCCAACTCAATGATATTCCAATTGTTGATCTCAGAAGGATGAGTGGATCTGCCAGGATTTGGACATGAGACTATGAGGTCAAACACAGACTCTTGGAGTGGGTGCAAGGGTCCACTGATCCAACAGAACTGGCCACTAGTGAGCCAATGTCATTTACTTAATAAAACACTTCACACAGAAGTTGAGAGTGCAATAGGTACAGACTAAAGATGCTGAAATTCATCACTTGAGATGTTTTTCCAAGAAAACCATCATAACGCTGTGCAAAATCATAAACTAATTCTGAATGCCAACCAATACTCCTGGACATGACTCCCTGAATTATTCTGGATTACTTTATTTATTTATATAACACTATGATACGTTTTTATGTTTACAAAATAAACTGAATGGATGTGTTTGAGATGCCTTAACACTTATTCTTTTTTATTTATTTGCTTCTGTGAACACCTGTTGTAACTCCACTGAAACCTTTGGTTTTCATTTAACTCATACATTCTAACTGCTATTTTAAGTCAAATTATATTTTGTTGTTGTTAGCTCTCTGATTAACAAGTGCTCCTCTTAATCAACTGAATGGTCCCAATTTTAACAATCTCATCAACAAGTTAACAACAAAAAAAAAAATAACTTCCTGAGGAGCCATCCGTGGGATTTAAACCACTGTCTTGCATCTTCCACATAGATCCCTGCAAAAGGCAAACTCCTGGTGCATATACCTGTGTGCCTGCACATGTATATCATAGCATGGGGATTAAGCAGAACGTTCTACAGTAAGGCCCCAAAGTACTTAAGCATTTTACAATAGAAACAAAATGAGAAAAAACACTTTAATACATCAGGACCTAAATTCTTCATCTAACCCGATGTCAAGGCACTACATTTCTTTTTTTTCCGCTTAGTTTAATATAATTTGCATGTTGTGCCCCAAGAATGGACTCACAGCAAGAAGAACATCAAACCACTTGTAAGATTGATGCTGTAATTGTATGCACATTTTCTTTTCTTTGTAATTTTCAAGTTTTTTTAGTCAGTTTTCTGTACCTTAATTTCTTTGGTGTGGGAGTATGCCTTTGTCTTTTGTTGTAGTAGGAGTTTCTTAGGACACCCTTCCTACTTCATCGTATAGTGGAAGGATGTTAAAACATTAATTTTCCTCTTGCACTTATTATACAGAGAGATTGGGACCTACACACCCATGTTAATCTAATGCATTCAGTAGAATTTTAATGTAGGCTTTTCCACTGGTGAATGAATCTTAGTTAGAGAAAGGTGCTCGCCTACTAGGCAATGGCCCTCCGCCCAATCCCCTAACAGAACAGGGACCATATCCTGCACAAGAAGTGCACAACATTAGTATGAAGAGAATTTTCTCCTGCTTCCCCACAACCACTCAGAGCTGCACTTAGCCCTAAGTGGCAGTGGGGAACTGCAGCACCATGTATTTCCCACCCACCAGTAAGGAATGGGAGTTTTGGTGGGTAGTGTTGGGCCTGAGCAACATGTGTGAGATTTCCTTTGCAAAACCTACATGAAATGCCAAACAAATATGGGAAATTATGCTCAATAATATTCTATAACTTAAAATGCTGGCTTCACCATTGTCACAACGTTTCAGCATGAAATGTGTCCTCAAGTGCATTTATGGCACCAAGACGCATTTTGCACAAAAAATAGCTTAAAATAGTGGGTGATACAAACAACAGTTACTTGGTTTGTTCCCGCTTTTTCAGTGCTCTAACAATAAGATTTTTACCAAAAAGAAGTCACAGTTACCCGGTAAGGCATAATGGTGTAACCTCAGGCATTTTGTGTAACAATTGTAACGCGAAAATGCTAGACATTTATGCGAGATTACACCAGCGTAAACTTTTCGCCTGCTAGTATATGCTGCTGCCATTTCCACAAAGGAAAGGGATATGGTTGAGTAGTGATGGCAAGGCATTGCTGTGACATTTTTAGCTTCCCCACCTCCACACTTCACGAAGCTTGCATGTTTTTTTGCATAAATGTGTGGAGCACTGGAGTTGAAAATGCACAATCTCATAAGTCTGTTTTGTTGTACTTATATTTTCTTCTTTGCTGCGCATCTGTAACATAAATGCTGCTCAGAAGATAAAATAAACCGACTGTGCAGCTTTCTAGTCACAATGGAACAAACAAAAAGTGGAGCTGGGGAAGATATCACATAAACACCTTTATACATAAAAGAGAGAAGTCTACAGCATACTATGATGGACCTCAGAGGGGGAGCAGTGAGCAAGGCTGGGTAATGCATAGGGAGCTTTAGGTTCAACCAGGAAAGGATATCACATAATTACTTTTATACATAAAAGAGACACATCTAGGGCATACTACGATGGAAGACCTCAGTGGGATGTAGCAGTGAGCAAGTCCAGGTAACGAATAGCGAGCATTTGGTTCAAGCAGAATAATGAAACTGGATTACCAATCTACAAACGCAAGGGAATTCTAAGGTGCCACCAGAAAATGGTGGCACCTTAGAATTACCAATGAACCTCACCAAGTGGGTCAGCAACCTTTGCAAGGGTCCTAACAGCCTATTAACTCTGTGATCAGATAAACCTTGTGAGAAGAAAGAACATTAGAAAAGAGGGCTGTTCTGAATATGAAAGGAGAAAGCATGAGCCTATTCCGGCTTATTGAGTCTGGTTTTAAAGTCCAGATATCACCAGTAATAAAAATGGAGAACATGTGGCACACATGGGTGGGTGAAGTGATACAGTTCTGAAGTACAATAAAAGTCTTCATAGTTATGTATAGGAAGGAAAGCTTCAAAGTTTTGTATAGGAAGGAAAGCACTCAACCAGACTGTAGCTGCAGGGAACCCACAGACAAGATGGGGACCATACCGGGTGTACGGTGGTAGAGCATTCAATATTTATCCATTATCAAATTCAGCTTTCCAATTAGGCCTTGGTGTTTTTATTTTATTACACTAGTGTTTTCTCCTGTAAATTTCATTTAATGGGTTTCACATATTTGACAGATTTTTTATTTTCTTCAGTTTATGCTTTTTCATATAATTTTCATCCATGCAGAAAATGTCTTGCTACCACTGTGAAACTAAGGGCCTCATGTATGAGGAAATGACACACCGTGGAACTGCAAGCCAGTTTGTTGTGCAGCGCTGCATCATTTTGAAAGTGAAGGGATGTGTTGTATTTACAGAAATATGACGCACCCCCCTGTACTTTCCTCAGCGCTGGCGCACAAACTGCTGCCTAGCGCCAACTCAGGCACCCTTGCACCATGGTGCAGGGGGGCCTGTGTTGCACAGATGATTGTTTATGTGCAGGAAGGGACACCTTCCTGCACATAAACATCATTAATGGTGTTTTCCTCTTTCTATGTGTGCTGTGGAATGTGGCACACAGAGAAAAAAAAACAGGGGGAAATAATGTTATTTCTCCCCGTTGCTCCACCTTAACACCACCCCTGAGGTGGCAGAAGAATCTGATCCATTCCCAGCCTTGTAAATCTGAGAATCCATCAGATTCCGTCAGGTTCAATGGGTTTTGTGTGGTAACACCTACAGCAACACACATTGAATGTCTCTTTCATGCAGAGTTATGCGTGAAAAGGAACCATATGTACAAGGCCATGAATAGACACGCAAGGTAGCTTTGCTTGGCCTTGTAAATATGGGCCGTCCCACCGTGCCACTGAAGCATAAAAAAAATGAGTGCCTTGTAATTGAGGTCCTAAACGTTTGCCATGGCAACGTGTGCCTTAAAAACTGTACAGAAAATATGTTGAGCAAGTGTCTCTGACTTTTGTACACATGGGCTTGGCATTCGTCACAGACAATTTTCACGCAAATGACTGCACGTCGTAATTTATGCTATTTTCAAAAATGACAAATGATTTAAACAGAAAAAAAAACCTAACATTTGCCCAGACCTAGTTATAAATGTAAACCGGTGACATTATGAAAAAGTCATGATCCTCGATGACTAAGTATCCGCCAATGGCCCACTATGTAGTTCCACAAAGGTATTATTAATTGAACAATTTTGAATGCATCCTTGGCCCTCCCCCCTCATTTTGTTCCCGTACAGCAGAAAACACCTCCTCTGGAAATGTCTGCAACATCCATAGTCATAACCAGTTGATCATAAAAACTAATTAGCAAAGATCTTCTGTTTTGTTAATGACCTGCAATTGATTGTAGCTCCAGGTTGTAAGCAGAATAACTGCGCTCTTATAATGAGCGTTGCTTCCCGTTCCCAGAGCACTATGCAACAATGCAAAGGTAATGACATTTTTACAGCTCCTCTTTATGAGTGAGACAATCAGCCGTGCTCTCCTTGTTTGGATTTTTGAACATCTGCTTGAAACGAGATCTTCCTTTGTGCCCTCGGAGAATTAGCAGTCAGATTGAAATAATTGTACACCCAAACGAGGCCTCGGCTCTCCCAACGAGCACTAATGTCATAGAACCTTGTCCTATACACATTAGCAGGCACTACAGCCTGTTCATAGCCTGCAGCATAGAACCTCCAAGCTGAGTGCAGACAGCCGAGGCTACCTATGGCTCATCCTTTCTACATTCTTAGCAAGACTGGTCCAAGGGCTGTGAGCTCATGTTGAGTTATTTATCAATGCTGGCGTGAGGAGATGTGCGGTTGCTAACCTATTGCCGTCAGAGCGTCTTCTCTTATTTGTTTCAGTTACTGTCTCACATGTTTTTGCATGTTGATGTTCATGTGTGTTTACTACACACAACACGTTTTCAAGTTTTCTCTCATTGGACTTAGGACTTAATTTTTTGCACTTTGCCTTTGTAACGTGGTGGACAAGGAGATGCTAGTGTCCACCTCCTAAGGTAAGGTTAAATTAACTTTCATCGAGTATGGGAGAGCTCCCAGCCCCCAAAATAACTTGTTACGTAAAATGTTGTTGAGAGTTCATCACTATTCGCCGGAATTCATCAAAACCATATATTTGAATGATAGGCTGAGAATATCCTTCCTCTGTGTTGATAGGAAAGGAATCGGCCATGCTGCTGATTTAGGTGCAGTTAATGCAAATAAGTGAGGTACAGGCCCTGTATTACATATAAGGCGCATTGAACTCATCTGCGCCACAGCGCTTCTTTAAGTGGGAGCTCCTGGTGCAGACTCCAACAGTTCATCCTACTCCAGTGAACGTGAGGACCCCATCTGGCCACCGTAGACATGCGGTGGCTGGATTTGTAAGAAACTAAGCTTGATCGTTCGTGTCTTGCAAAGGTAAAATCTTTCTCTCCATGAGTAGATGAAAGTTGGTACTCAAAACCACTACTTGTTCGGATGGAGACAATTAGATGCCAGTAGATAATTTCAAGCACTATTTTGGCTTTTGTCATTGGGGTAGTGCTTTAGTTATGGCTGTGGTTCATGAAAACAACATAAACTGTAATCTATGCTTCAGTGCCATGGTATCTTTTTTGTGCCTTTTAGGCAGGAGCCATTTTCCAACAAGAAGATTTTGACAGCTATAGAACTAGGGGTCCTCAGCATACATTTGGAGTTGCAGATGGGGCTGTTCAATTAATAGGACCATTTACTCACAGTTAAGTGGAATACAAAGGGTCGCCTGTACAAATGTTGGAATAAACCACAAGAGGCCCAAATTCTTAGGCCTTATCTACCAGAGTAGCATGTGCAAAATGGCAATGAACCAGTAAGCACTAAGCAGTAAAGTGCAAATATTACATTTAGGGCCAGATGTAGCAAAGCATTTGCGAGTCGCCAACGGCGAAAATTGCCGTTTGCGAGGCGCAAAAGCCTCACCAGTATGCAGAAATGCATTTTGCGAGTCAGATCCCTTCCTATTTGCGACTCGCAATGCAATTCAATTCCATTTGCGACTGCAAAAGCGGTCGCAAATGGAATCGCAGTTACGATCCACTTGAAGTGGATGGTAACCCAGTCACAAAGGGGAAGGGGTCCCCATGGGACCCCTTCCCCTTTGTGACTGGAGAAAAAAATATTTTTTCAGAGCAGGCAGTGGTCCAATGGACCACTACCTGCCCTGAAAAAATCCGAAACTAAAGGTTTCGTTTTTTTTTTCAAAGTGTAGCTCGTTTTCCTTTAAGGAAAACGGGCTGCACTTAGAAAAAAAAAAAACTGCTTTATTAAAAAGCAGTCACGGACATGGTGGTCTGCTGTCTCCAGCAGGCCACCATCCCCGTGAGTGCCCATACTCGCAATGGGGTCGCAAACTGCGACCCACCTCATTAATATTAATGAGGTGGGTCTTTGCGACCCCATTGCGAGTTGCAGAAGGTGTCTGAGACACCTTTCTGCATACCAAATTGCGACTTGCAATTTGCGAGTCGCAGGGACTCGCAAATTGCAAGTCGCAATTTGGATTTTTCCTACATCTGGCCCTTAGGCTCCTCAGTGAACACCTAAAACACCAATTTTTATAGGTCGTCCTAAAACAGCATTTGCATACAACCACACAACACAACTTTTAAAATAATTTAGAAGACAGTAATTTCAAATACAGTCATGCAATCAGAAGAAAGTGCAAAGAGTTAAAAAGTATAAGGGACTATCTACAGATGAATGGAGTGGCGTTATATAAAATGGGGAAGATGCCTCAAGCTGGGGTCTCCCTCATAAGTAGAATAGCAGTTCCTAAACACTTGCTTCAATGCATTTAAAGCACCTGATCCAGGAGGCCATAAGTTATCTTGCAGCAGGAAATACCACCAATCTAGAGTTGTCAGTGCTTAGAATCCTAAGTGACTTTAGATGCTCCTGGTGCCCAAATTTCTGCACAAGGGAAATCAATTTTTCCTCTGGAGACCATTGGCTGGACAGGATATTAAAATATGTGGTATTGTCTCTGAAGACCCTCCCCATAGCCCACTTAATACACAAGGTTCTAGTGGGAAGAGACTGATGCCTAAATTGTAAATACAATTTTAATGCCAGAGGGGAAATAAGTTAATCGATCATATTTTTGTATACAGGGAGAGATTTAAAACCAATCGTTTCTGCAGTTAAAGAACCTCTACTACTACTACTAATAGTTTCTACAGATAGATTCTTCCAGTATAATGATTTAATGTCCGATTTGGAGATAGATTTGCATTCCTCGAAAAATAATTTAAGCCTCTCCAAACCCAAATTCCTTAGTACAGATCTGACATGCTTTAACCATGGTATTTTACGAACACCTGATGAGGCCAAAAGATCCCTTAGGAGTTTGAGATAGGCTCCCAAAGCAGTTGAAGACCAAAGTTTGTGCTGATATAGTAGTGGCCTATACTCAGCTTTCAGAGAGATTCTTCTGAATGCTGTGTCAAGATGCAAGGGGATCAGGGGCAAACTCTTTGGAGGAGCAGAAAGAGATCTAATAAAACTATTTCTTGCTGTAGTTAGTATGTTGAAATTTGTGTGTCCCAAAATCTTGGAGCCACACAAGATGGCTTTGAGTACCTTCCCATTCTAGATCTCTTTGGCTGGAGTAGCTCTCTTTGAATTACTTTTCTTGTGGATCTTTAATAATCTTGGAGGCACTGTCAGAACTCCATCTTGTCTGTTATGGAAATTGGTATCTAATTCATGTAAGAACGCTAAATATACCACTTGTCCAGGAGTTACACACACCCATTTCTGAAGGATCCTTAGTAGGGAATGTTACCCTTGCTTCCAGATCCCAAGAGCAGAGCATCTTGATTTCTTTATTCACCTTAATACTTTGAGTCAACTTACTGAACTTATCATAGTGATTTGGATCTTCTTCTGATACATCATGGCCAAGGTCAACACAACAACAACCCTCCCAGGCATGCTGCGATTCTTTGGCTACTTCCACGACAAAATAGCTGCCATCTACAGCAGCTTTGACCCCCAAACCACCAGCCTCAACCACCTTCTAACCCCGACAGGCGCAACCCACAGCCACATGATCACCACCTGGAAGACGCTGACTGCTCAGGAAACATCCGCCATCATGAGCGCAACCCACTCTGGATCATCCAGCAACCCATGTCCCCACTACGTCTACAGAGAGTGATCAGTAGCGCCGTCACCCCCCTCATCAAAGCCTCCATCACAACTACCACAATGCCCGATGCCTGGAAGCAGGCAGATGTAAAGCCACTCCTGAAAAAAATGTCCGCCAACCCCAGTGTATTCCAAAACTACCACCCGATCTCACTGCTACCTTTCCCTTTCAAAGTCCTGGAAAGAGCCATCAACCAGCAGTTCTCCGAACACCTTGAAGAGCATAATTTATTGGTCACCTCCAAGCAGGTGTCTGCACCAACCACAGCACATAGACAGACAACATCAGAGTCCTCCTCGACTGCAGAGAGCAAGTAACCCTAATCCTCCTCGACCTCTCAGCAGCTTTTGACATCGACTCCCACCACACCCTCATCACCAGACTCTAGCACCTAGGAATTCAGAGCAATGCATTCAAATGGATCCTTGCCTTCCTCACAGAATGCGCCCAAAGAGTCCACCTATCTCCCTATACCTCAGAACCCAAGAGTATCTGCAGCATTTTCAAAGGATCCTCTCTCAGCCTCACCCTCTTCAACACCTACATGACACCATTGGCAAATATCACACGCAGCCACGGATTCAACATCATCTCATACGCCAACAACTCATGCTCTCACTTTCTGAAGACCATGCCACCCCTAGAGCGAATTTTAACAATGCCATGACCAACTTTGCAGAGTGGATGAGATCCAACTACCTGAAACTGAACACAGACAAGACAGAAGTGATAATTTTCAGAAACAACGCATTCCCCTGGATCGATACCTGGTGGCCAGTCTCCCTCAGGCAAGCTCCGATGGACCATGTCCGCAACCTCGGCATCATCATTGACAACGGACCCACCTTCAAGCATCAGATAAGCACAGTTGCTGCCACCTGCTGTCTCTTCCTCAGCATGCTGCATAAGATTTTCAGATGGATCCCCATAGGCACCAGAAAAATGGTGACCCAGGCCCTCATTACCATCAGACTGGACTGCGGAAATGCACTCTACGTCAGAGTCACCACCCACCTCTTCAACCACCTCCAAACTGTACAGAACTCCACAGCAAGACATCCTGGATCTTCCCAGATACCCGAGCATCGCCCCGCACTTCAGAAGCCTACACTTTCCGCCTGTGCAAAAGAGATGCAAATTCAAGGTCCTGACCCTGGCCTTTAATGCCCTCTGCAACAACAGACCCAAACATTTTAACTTCCGACTTTCCACCAACCCACCAGAGAACTCCGGTCAACCGCCCATGCCCACATCCCAAGAGTCCGGAAAAGCAGCAGCAGAGGCCACTCCTTCTCATACCTCACCGTTAAGACCTGAAATGCCCCCCCTCCACCTGTGAACCTCTCACTCCCTCCCCGATTTCAGGAAGAAGCTCAAGACCTGGCTCTTCGTCGATGAGAGACTACCAGGACCTAATGTCAGCCCCAGCACCTGGATACCCCTCAGGGTGATAAGCAGTACTCTGCATATACCGATTGATTGATTGAACATTCATCCGTTCTAGGTGCATAAATTTATTATCAAATATGCTGCCTAAGTATAATAATACATGATTACCTGTAAAACTGATTTCACATCTAGTAGGAGCATTATTGCAGTGTTATTAATATAGTAATTGCAGAGAATAAGCTCACCAAACATACGTAGTGTGGTCCCTCTGAGCTCACTAACCATATAACCCTAGACCATCATGAAGCAGAGCATTGTTTTGCAATAAAGACACGATGTACAGAGGAGTGGACAATTATTTCCAAATAGATCACGTGTTAAATAGCTGGGAATTGAAGCCACATTTTCAGAAGCATTGTGTTAAATTATAATTTGCTGTGTGTTAATTTTATGTCAAATACATTTTTAATTTCAGAGATCCGGCAATGTATAAATAGCTTGTATTTAATCATTTCAGTTATCATTATATGCCCAGAGTACAGAATTAATCATTAGTCATTAGCAGAACAGGTATGCAGGTGGAAAGGGGCAGCTCTGGTCGCCTTTCGCTCCGAGCCAGCTGCTTATCTTGCTCTGGATAGGCTGCTGTCTGCTGCTTGTACTTTTAGGATGAATGGCAGAACGGTAGATGAGCGGGTGTAGAGCCCAGAGCTGTGCTCTTGAGATGGAGGGTGAGCCCTTTGGAAGATGGGAGGGTCAGGTGAAATGACGCTGAATTCTGCTGGATGGCGAGTTCTACCACTTCACAAGAAGTCTTTACAAAACGTTTTTCTCATGTATATCGCAAAATGTGCCATTAAAAAGGAACACTGAACTGAGACAATTATTTCGAGAAAATAATAAGTAAAAAATGAGTATCAGTATTAGTCAAAAGCAACATTTCCTGCAGGATAAAACTCCACACCACCCTGGAAAGCATTAGAATTGTTTTAACAATAGATTTATTGCTAGAGAATAGCAACAACAATATTGTTTCTGAACTATTCTTTGGGGATACCTGCCAAAATCACCCCTAAACATGTTTGCCTTTTTCCCCAAAGTTTACCATTTCATATTTTTGTTTGAGAAAACAAAAGGATTACTAAAAAGCATCCATTTTTTTAATCCATTAGTGGGAAGGCACTGATTCTCATTACTACGATTTACTGTGCTCATTATAATGAACACTGTACACGTCAACTGCTAAACTATTGGGCAGTATGTTATTTGAGGTGTTATCACCCAATTTATTTCTTAAGGGTGGGGGATAAATAGGCATACACATGTGGAGATCACTAGCTTATGGTGCAGAGGGAGACACTATTTGCTATTAAGGTTTGCAAGCATAAAAGGCAGGAGAAGTGAGAGAGAGAGAGTCATCAATGTCTAAAACAGCCACCTCTCACTTTACGACCACCGGCTCACTTGTCTGGCCATCTCAGACCTCTAAAGGGTTACAGTTCTATGTGTGAGGAGCTCGTCCAGTCCAGATACCTTCTATGGATTATGGAATCTGTTGTATTTAAGTAATTATGGGAAGGGTTTTTATAAAGTAATAAACACTGCTACAAATCAAAGCATGCAAGAAAAAGACTTCAGTAGATGAGCTACTCAAGGGTGCTACTGAGAATGTTCAGAGCTTTGCCAGAGGCCACCTACTTTTCACTAGGCTGGACAAAGAGTCCCGGAGAGGGCAGGCACCATCAGTGTTGTGTGCAGTCCACAAACTCAGACCTCTTTAGCCACAAAGCCACAGCTGGCCATCTGGTAAAGACTCCATCAACTCATTTTTCAGCACGAACCTTTAGCAAAACTCCACATTTTCTCTTTTGATTCTACCCAGACTGCAGCAGACACAGTGATAAAACCAAAAATTGAGTACCAACAAAGTGCAAACAACTGGCTCAATGGTTAAAAATAAAAAAATAATAAAAAACTGCTGCTCAGAAAGAAATGTGTGCAACTTGCCTGCCAATCCACTCAGCTTTCAATGAATGCGAAAATTGACAAATGGTGCGCTATTTAGCTGGGTAGTACTAATATGGTTACCAAAATCCATCTTAAGGAATGTTTATTTAGTACTAAAATGTTTAATGGAAAATCCTTAATTTAATTAGGAATTGGGGATTGTCCGCCGATCTGAGAAATGTATTCAGATCTAGGCGACTTACATTTACTGCATTACGTTTCTTTGTTATTTTGCAACAATGGAGCCTGTGCTGACTTTTTTTTAAAGGAAGAGCCTGGTTAGGGATTCAGCTTGCCTCAAGACTGTACCACCTGGCAATGTCCCAATGCATTGGTTGTACTATTAAGAAGCAATAGTCTATACGCCATTACCCAGGCCACCGAAAAGTGATGATTCTGTTTATGTGATGTTTTACACATACTTATGATTTATTGCGCTTGCCACGTAATCCACCAATTGGCCAATATTTAGCAAATTTAAACATTAAAATGTTTCTAACTCAACCACAACAAAAGTTACTAAACAAAACTCACAAAGTGGGGGCAGTCACCATAGAAGACTATTTGCAAAGGTTAATTGGACACCCTTGCAGTTGTGGATTGGTGTATTTATCTGTCAAACTGTTACAAATTAGGTGAAACGTTTACCTGTTTATGCCCTGATTACGAGTTGCACTATATTGGTGAGGTGTAAACTCTACACAGATAATAACTGTTCTCAAGCAGTAACATCCCATAGTCACAGGGGTGTTAGAGCATGGGCAAAGTTTGCAATTGCCCAGGGGCCCCACCTTCCCCTGGGGAAGTGAGAAGTGAACTCTTTCTCTCACCACTGTCTATTTTTGTATGTCATACCTGCGTTCTGCCTCTTATGCCTAACTTCATTTAAAGATTATGGAGCACCTTACAAGACATAATTCAACTGTTTTGGATTTATTCCCATTCTTTAAAGTTTGTTCTGCATCATGCAGGCTCGGTTTGGGGGAAAAGGGGTACTAAAGTTCAAAGTTGTTCCGAACAGAGCCCCGAAACCTTTTTTGCCCGAGGCCCAAAAAATCCTTAGGATATCACTGTACCAATCAATTCTGAGTTAAATCCCTTGGAATGGGGAATAATTATGTGAAAAACAGAATCACTAGAGATATACTGCACAGTAATGCATTTTAAGAGGTGTTTCACGCTCACATTTGCCACTTCCTCTTAGCATGTAGGAATTGTGTGTGTGGAGATTTTTTTGTGGGGTGACAAAGAGGAAAGCTAAATAAAGGAATTAGAAGAATAGTTCTGGCGGGAAGGAGGCATTGAATGTCCCCCTTTACAATTGAAAAAAGTCAGGGTGGAGTGAGGGACAGCCAAAGCCTTATTTAGTTTTACCAGACCGTATGTAGGTCTAGTGTTTCCACCTCTGGAAAAACTGGGTGCGGCGTTTCTTGATCAGGTGGAGCAGCATCCTAAATGAGTGAGTGAGAGTGAGTCAAATTAAATGAGTGTGAATGACTATGAATGTGTGTGAGAGGCATTTCAGGGAGTGTCAGTGAGAATGATGGTGAGTGAGTGTAATTGTGAGCGAGAATGAATGTCTGGTACTGAGAATGAGTGAAAGAGAAAGTGTAAGTGCAGGTAAGTTTGAGTGAGAAAGTATGAGCAAAGTAGACAATTGCCAAGTTAGTGTAAATGAGTGAGTGAGAGTAATAGTGAGTGCTTGTAAGTGAGTATGAATGATAAAGAGTAAATGTGAATGAGGGAGAATAAGTGTGAGTGAGTGAATATGAGTGAGCATAAGAGAGACTATGATGTTACGATTGCAGGTATAATTCCAATGGCCCTGCAAACAGGACACCCTTGGCAAATGACAGCACAGGCATTCTGAATGCACAGGGGCATCTGTGGGAAGATGTTGGTTCTGCAAACTGGAGGAACCTCTTTGCATAGGTAGAACCAGTGGTATAATGCAGGCACACTGGAAGCAATTCTCAGCAAAACGGAGAAGAATCGCAACATGTTGGAAACAACACAATAGAGATATTTTTTTCATGAGGGTCACTATTGGCAAAATATTGGCACTGGCATCTTGCATGTACTTTGTGGCCAAAGGGGGCACCCATGGCATATAGGGGGCAGCCATGAAAAATGCTGGACCTACTACATTTGAAAAAAGTGCTGTGAACTTCTGAAGAGCATTAGTCTGAAATGTATAGGAACACAATGAAAGGACTTGTATTTATTTGTGCACTTTCTTAGGCTATGTCTTTTGAGTAAATTGATGTGAACTTTATACTTTTAAATATGCTATCTGAACTCATCGTTTTCAAAATTATCTTTGGGAGAGAACCACCTGAACTCTCCCTCGAAGAGGTGGGGCTCATTTGCTAGCTCTGACTTAAAGCAAGTATCATGACCCGCCACTCTCAAAGATCACCAGCTTCCAATGTACGAACAGAAGGTAAACTGTATTATCAGTGGCATGGGTTACTTCATACAGTTTCCACCGGAACCCGGATACTATGCTTTAGGTTCTATAAAAAAATGGTGATATATTCAGCAGTGCGATGTGCTCTCCTCTGATTAAAAAAAAAGAGTTAAAATACATTTTAAATAATGTTGTTGCCATGTTTCATTAGAATGCATGGACAATGATTTTTTTTAAATAAGTCCTTCACCTTTGTGCTTAATAATAGTAATAATGCCTTGCAAATTATCATATTTCAAAATGTATTAACAATAAGGAATAATTTGAGCCAGTTATATAGTTCACGTTTATATATGGCCTATGTCAATTAATACAGGGAAACAAACTGCTATATTTTTAACCTCCCTCTTTTTCTTTATCAATACATTTCTGACTGAATTATTAAACCATGACCTTTTGTGACATAAAAAATGTAGGCTATGAAAGCTGTTCTGTGGCCTCTTCAGACGAACACATAATGTTTCACATAGTAAAGCAACTAGTGTTTCCCTGGCATATAACATCGGCACCCTAATATATGTGAAATTTAAAACAGACATTTTTCTGGGCTGTGTTGGTATATTAACCATACACTTCTGATGGAACTTCAATGATGCCAGTTCCTAAGATGTTATCAGTGTTACGGTCATGTGGCATCACTTCCTGAAAAGATTCAGGGTCAAAGGTCATATGATGTCACATCCTGGGATGTGTGATCTCACATCTGCCACCTGTGGCACTCTGATGAATCAATGTTCATGACCCATTGAAGGTGCATTTCTATAAACCAGGCAGGATACACCATTGTCATTCTGTCTTAGATTAACGCTGCATGTTTTGGCCAAATAGATTCAATGCTGTTCAGTCAACAAACACTATAGCTAAGTGGGAGCCACAGGCTATTCCATGGGTGAGTGGCTTATGAGAGGTAGAACGACAGAATCTTTGACATCGGAATAAGAAATATTCCATACAGTTGCAGAAGGATCATCAGAATTTAAAGAACTAATTCTATATTTATTGAAATCATGAGGAAAGAAAAGGGGTATGTATGCCTCATAAGTCATTAGTATGCATTTTGAGCTCAAAGAATCTTGGGGATTCTGCAATTCAGTGTTGCAATGGCACAAGTGGCTCAGTAAAAGTGTAAAACAGGTCGGTCATAACTAAAACTGTTTTGTCTGTTGAAGACAAGTGCTGACCCCTGATGAGGATAACATATACAATAAAGTATTTTTTAATACAGCTGATGATAGAAGGTGCACAATTCTGTATGCCCTCCAAAGTGAAACAGAGAGACAATTTGATATCTTTTTATTTTCTTTTTAGTGCTATGCCGTAAAAGACAGTGTCGTTTGTGGAATAAACAGACTTAACAGCTGACACTTTATAACAAATTCAATTTGTTTCTCCTCTTGACACTCATTTTCGTCCCCTACACCTGGGATGTGTAAATGGTGACTTAGGTTCGGCCTAGACAGTTAAATGTATTATGTGGGATGCAGTGTGTATTTCTTTATATCACCCACAGATATCTCTGAAATGACAAAATATATGTTTACCAAGAACACCACTGTGGTCTGGCCAGGATGCAGTTTAAATGCATGACAGTGGCACATGGCAGGGATGAATACCTTTCATCCCAAACGTGTTCCTAGTAATCCCACATGGTTCTACTACATAAGTATAGGACACACTACATATTGAGTTTAGTGGGCCCTCACAGTGAAATAATAACCTAAAAGCTATTTCACTCTGCAGGCTTGGTTAGGCAACCCCCTAAATAGGCCAGGGTGGGATTAAAATCTTTATTTTCCACCTCTGTTTAGGGAGTAGTTGGACAAATGCTTTTAAAGTATTTTCTGATTCTTTTTTAAATCTGACTTAATGGTGAAATCAGATTTTATTACAAGAACGGAGGCTCCTATTATGCTTCCTTTTCTTGCTTTATTTTAAACAGCAGCCAAGATAATAAAGCAGAACTACATATCCCATGAAACATAGCGAGTGATGTAAAAGATGAGGTCATAAAGAATAACCAATGAAAAACATTCAACCACAATAATTATCTTAACTGCGAACAACAAGCCCTCTTTTCTTGCTGCTCGCAGTCAAGATAAGTTCTTTTACCTCATCTTATGCTTACATGTTGTATATTGTCATTTTTCTATTACGTGGTTTTTCTTATAATCATTACTAGTTTAATTTTGAAAACCTTTGTTTAACATGAATATTTGAATTGTATGCCTTATTCTTCTTCGATATTTTTTACCGTTGTTTAACGCTCGCGTCGCGCTTTCGCGGCCGAGCCGAACGTTCTGAGAACGTTCGGCTCTCCCGCCTTGCGCTCCTGAGGTAAGCGTCTTTTACTTCAGAGCTTACCTCGGAGCAGCTCGGCAGCCTCTGGGGAATTCTCAGGAGACTCTCGCTTTATCGGAGATTTCTTCCCTTCGGTTTTATTTGAAGAACTTCCTGTTTCGGCTCGGCTTGCACGATCGGACACGCCTCTTTTCCCTGAGAGTGTGCCGTCCTCTCCACGCCCATTTTTCTTGGTGTTCTTGGACTTAACCCTTTCCTCACCGTATTTTATTTGAAATTTATTTATTTAGCATTCTTTCAATTTGTGATTTTTCTGCCTGGCATCTTCATTTATTTGTTAATTAGTTATTTATTTTCTTAACTATTATGGCTAAAAAGGAGAGGATATCTCCAGTAAGGTTGATTTGGACAATTTACATGCAGATTTAAATTCTTTTATTCAGGATACGGTCCAACAGGCGGTATCTACTTCTATGCTACAAATGTCCAAAAAATTGGAATCATCTTTTAAAAAATTGTCCGCTCAAAACTCTGATGTTTCTGAATCTGTCAGGGGTAAAAAACGCCCTTTTACAAAAGCGCAGGCGAAATCAAGTGCTGATGACTCTCCCCAGGTTGCTGGTCCTTCCCCCCGTAAGGAGTTTAATACGGTGGAAACGGATCCCTCTCCTCTTGAAATAACGCAGTTGAGGGATACTGATGACGATATGGATTATAATGGTGGAGATTTTGATGATATTCAGGATCCTGATGATCTCTGGCAAGGGCCTTCGGGGAAAAGGCAAAAAATGTCTCCATTTGATTCGAGTTCTTCTCGTGTTTATGATTTTACTGTTCTCGATGCTTTGGGGGAACCAATGTTTGACCCCACTTTGATTCATCACCCAAATTCCACCGAATGGTTTCTTTCTGATCATGTGGTGGATTACGTTTTGTGTCATTTAAGACATTCTTTGGACAAAGCCACAAGAAATAAATTGCGATCAGAATGCCCCCGCCCCTCCCTCTCGCACAGCATAACTTCCACTCCTGCGATAGATCCTAATTTGCTTTTATTCTTCTCTAAATTTGGAAAGAATCCGAAAAAAGGAGTAGATCGTGCATGGTCCGTGTGTCAGGACAAGCTTTTAGATTTGGTCGGTCCTTTAACCAGAATTCTCGATTTAGCTGAAGATGCCAGGCTGGAGGGTACGCAGATTGATCCTGATGCTTTGTCTAACTGGGCCCAACGGGCAATTTGTTTATTAGGAAATGCGAACACTGCCATGTCCCAGGAGAGACGAAAGAGTCTGTTGCTCAAAATAGAACCTAAATTGGGCAGTTTGGCTACTAGAGAGGAGGGACTGCAGGCTAACGGTCTTCTTTTTGGGGACTCGTTCATCAAAGAACTTAGTAGATATGTTTCCACGTTTACAACACTGGATAAAGCCCAAACCTCGATGAAGAAGATTTTCAACTCTAGGGTTTTTGGCAGGGCCGGTAAAGGAAGGAGCCGCTTTACCGGCCGCTTCACCTACCGTGGTGGCAGCTTCAGAGGCTCTTCTTTCTACTCCCCCGAGTTCAGACCTCAATTCTATCCTCAAAGAGGGAGAGGTTTCAGGACCAGAAGTTACCGTCACAGAGGGGGATAAGTCTCAGGTAAGTGTTTTGAATTTTGGCCATCTTCCGGTGGGAGGTCGGTTAGCCCATTTTCTGTCAAATTGGTTTCGAATTACAGCGGACCCTTGGGTTCTTCAAACCATTCAGGGGTATTGCATAGATCTCTATCAGATTCCCTCCCAAACTTCCCCTCCTCCTCCTCTAAGATTTTCTCAGAAACAATCCTGTCTGATGAATGTGGAAATTTTAACTTTGGTTTCAAAAAATGTGATAGAGCGGACATGTTTTCATCCCTCGGGTTTTCTCAGTACCATATTTTTGGTTCAAAAGAAAAACAAAAAGTTTCGACCAGTTATAAACCTAAGACTGTTCAACAACTACGTAGTTTACAACCATTTCAAAATGGAGACAATCCTCCATCTCAAAGACATTCTGTTAGAGGGCGACTGGTTTGTCCGTCTGGATCTTCAAGACGCTTATTTTGCGATTCCGATCCATCCCTTTTACAGGAAGTTCCTTCAGTTTCAATGGGAAGGTTCGATTTTCCAGTTCAAAGCTCTCCCATTCGGGCTCGCTTCGGCTCCTTGGTGCTTCACAAAAGTAATGAAGCCGGTGGTAGCCTTTTTAAGGGCCCAGGGCATAAGATTAATCATCTATCTAGACGATTTTCTTATAATGGCTCAGAACAAGGATACCCTGTTGCAACACTTACATGTCTCCCTTCACCTGTTACAGTCCCTTGGGTTTCTGATAAACATGGAGAAGTCTTCTCTAGTTCCCTCCACTCAAGTAGAGTTTCTAGGTTTCCTCATAGATTCTCAAACTACATCTCTATCACTACCGCTTCAGAAGGTGACGCGAATAAAACGCAAATTACAACAGACCCTCAGTCTCTCCCATGTTTCTCTTCGGTCTTTGGCGAGAATTGTAGGTCTTTTAGCCTCTTCCATTCAGGCCATATTTCCAGGTCCGTTACATTACAGGTCTCTTCAAAGGTTAAAGATTTGCCATCTCCGAAAAGGTCTTCAGTATTCAGATTTAGTCTGTTGGATCAAGACTCTCGTGCAGAGATACGGTGGTGGCTCGATCATTTGGAAGCCTGGAACGGAAGAGCTATTTTCTCATCGGCCCCAGATCTAGTATTAGAATCCGATGCAAGTCGGACAGGTTGGGGCGCAAGATGTGGCAACGTCTCGACTGGAGGCGTATGGTCAGAGAGGGAGTCTGTCTTGCACATAAATTGTTTAGAGATGCTTGCAGGCTCCTTTGCTCTGAGGACGTTCGCAAAGGACAAGGTAAGTTGCTCTATTCTTTTAAAGATGGACAACATTTCCGCGGTAAAGTATATCAATCATCTGGGAGGAACGAGATCCAAGCCCCTTGCGGATCTAGCCAAAAGCTTTTGGGAGTTTTGCCTCTCTCGGAAGTTGTCGGTCACGGCTCAATATCTTCCAGGAAAAATGAACACAATAGCAGATTGGTGTTCTCGCTATCTAAAAGACTCCAGCGATTGGCAACTTCATCATTCAGTATTCAACAATCTTTCTTCAAAGTTCGGTATCATGTCGGTAGATCTGTTCTCTTCACGGTTAAACTCTCACCTCCCAAAGTTTTACAGCTGGAGACCGGATCCTCAAGCTCTCGCTACGGACGCTTTTCTCCAGGACTGGTCTCCCAGTCTGAATTATGCTTTCCTCCTTTTGCGATGATAGCCAGAGTCCTTGCCCAGGTTCGTCGTCAACGAGCCTCCCTGGTATTAGTGACTCCCCTTTGGCAGACACAGCCTTGGTTCCCTTCGGTTCTGGAGTTATCTATAGATTGTCCGGTTCTGATTCCTTCGTTTCCAGAGCTCCTCCTCGATCCAGAGGGTCGTCCTCACGAAATGGTTCTCAACCAAACTCTAACTCTGGTGGCTTGGAAGATTTCGGGTCAGCCTGGAGAACCCCTGGAATTTCGGAAGAGGCTGCCCAGTATATCCGCCATTCTTGGGCCCCAGGAACATCTAAGATTTACAGGTCTGCCTGGTTGGTCTGGTGTGGCTGGTGTTTGGACAGGAATTCAGATCCCTTTTCAGCCGATGTAACTTTAATCGCAAATTTTTTAGCTTCTCTAGCCTCCCAGGGGAAGGCATACAGAACGGTAAATACTTATAGATCTGCCATTTCTGCCGAACATATCCGAATAGATGGCAAACCTGTTGGGGAACATCCTTTGGTGTGCCAGCTTTTGAAGGGAGTAAGATTTTCTCATCCTCCGACGTCTAAATACTCATATTTATGGGATGTGAATTTGGTTTTGGATTTATTTAATTCTTGGCTTGATAATGATTTACTTTCTTTGAAGTATTTGTCTGCAAAGCTAACTATGTTGTTATGTTTAGTTTCATTGAAACGTGTTTCTGATGTTAGGGCTTTGGACGTCACCTCTGTCCAGTTTTCTCCTTCTAATGTGTCTTTTAGGATTTATAGAAGAACTAAGACTAACATTTCTGTCATTCATTATCCATATTTCCCTTCACATTCTAAACTCTGTGTTGCTAAATGTTTAAAAGTTTACATTGCTAGAACTGCTGATTTAAGAATGTCCTCTTTCTCCCAATTGCTAATATCTTTTTCTAAACCTCATAAACCTGTTTCCTCTCCTACCCTTGCTCGCTGGGTTAGGTGGGTCATGGCCCTTGCGGGTATTGACACTACTTCCTTTGGAGCACATTCGACCAGAGGTGCTATGGCTTCTAAAGCTCTTTTAGCTGGAGCTCGATTGGAGGACATTCTTAGATCGGCAGTTTGGTCTAATGTTTCCACTTTTAAGACGTTTTATTGTAAACCTATTTCTTCAATGGCTGATTCTGTTGTTAATATGCTTTAAACAAGCATAATAGGAGCCTCCGTTCTTGTAATAAAATTCAGATTTTCCTAGCTTTAGTAAAGGAAAGTCTAGATTTTATTAAAGAAGCGGAGTCGAGTATTATCCCACCGCTTTTATTAGCCCACCCTTTTCTTTTCCAGTGCCGGTTCCCCCTGCACCAACCGCTTCCACTTGAACATGCTGGTTTTGTGTCAAAGACCCTTCCTTTGAAGGATCTTTCTTCTGGTTGCTCCCACGTTCGGCGGACAGTGCCTTCCGGATGTTGTGATATCCACCTGAAGTCGTCTCCTCCTTCTTCACTGGACTTTGCCAAGGACTTTTTCACGCTTTTAATGGCTTTTTCTATTATTTTGATTATTATTCCTTTATTCCGTCCACTTTGATCTGCTCCTGCAAGAAAAGAGGGCTTGTTGTTCGCAGTTAAGATAATTATTGTGGTTGAATGTTTTTCATTGGTTATTCTTTATGACCTCATCTTTTACATCACTCGCTATGTTTCATGGGATATGTAGTTCTGCTTTATTATCTTGACTGCTGTTTAAAATAAAGCTAGAAAAGGAAGCATAATACTCGCCTCCGCTTCTTTAATAAAATCTAGACTTTCCTTTACTAAAGCTAGGAAAATCTGAATTATAGATAACTTAAGCAGAAGAAAAATATCCTAAATTCTACTTTAGGCTGTTTGAGGTAGAACTAGCTTAAAACCAGTTCTGCCAATCGTCGCACCAACAGAGGCTGCATACACATCCTTGGCCAGGAGAGTTACTACCTCCGGCTCAGGTATTTTCTGCTCAGGAAACAACTGAAAACCCTTCAGCTTCTGAATTCGATCTGTCTGGTTGGTGTACCTAGCTAATGTCTGTGCAGGGCAACTAACCATTTTGCCTAGTGTGCTTTTCACTAAGACTCTACATGTAATTACATACAAACTGTGTTCTAAATAGTTATTGAGTACTCTACGGCAAGATGGCTTGGAAATGTAAGTACTTGCATCAGACAGCTAGAATCAACTTGCATGTAATGTGCTTGAATCGCAGTAGAGCCAGCAAACCTTTTCTAGCTCCAAGTTAAAAAGCATAGGCAAAGCTAAAAGGCCTCACCACTCGTTTTACCTATGTAGACCTACTGGCTTTGACAATGCTGTTTGCTGATGCTGACCCGCATTGACAGAAAGAAAAAAAGGCATAATGAGGTGTACACTTGCATGCAACATCACCCATGCTGGTGTCAAGGCACAACAGCACAAACTGATGACGAATAAGCAAGCATGCATGCATGCATCACTATGCATGCAGGCACATATGGCTTGATGCCACTGCCATTTTGTTCATTGTTTATTTTCAGTTTCAAGGTGATGCACACCTCGGAGTGGTAAATAAAAAAAATGTACACAAAAGCATGTTTTAAGAAACTAATAGAAGGGCAGCAAATTGCAGCTCCTGGATGAAGAACAATTTGGAGAGGGGCGGAGGAACAATGTTAGAGTGTGTGGGTGGAAATGTAAATGCTGCCAAGTGCTGGGAGCATGAGAGCAGAGGGCAGAAGCAATGGAGGAGTGAGTGGGTTGAGAGGAAGAGGGTTAAAAAAATAAAGCAAAAGCTCTGAGTTGTGGTGAGGAGTGAGGAGAAGCAACAGAAAGGGAAGAGGGGAGAGCAACCCAGAGAACCCAGGAGAAACAGGTAGAGGGGAGATGCAGCACATGAGGAAGAAAGGATGAAAAAACTAGAGCAATCAGATCTCTGAATGTGGGCAGTGGAATAGTAAAAGTTATACAGTCAAAGGATGGTAAAGAAGCTATGCTCCAGGTGAGGGACAAACACAAGAAGATAAAGGAAATCCATCAAATAAAAGCAAGCAAATGATATTGACAAGAAAGCCAGCCGAGGGACAGCAATGGGCTGGAGTAAGTATTGGTATTGTCCAAATAGGTCTTTATAGCTAAAAGTAGGAGAGACCTAAAAAAATGAGGATTATTAAAGTGGGTAATCGTGATGACTGTTAGCTACAATTTTAGGCAAAAAAACTGAAATACATACAAAGTTGTCATGATGCTTCTGGTAGAAGATTCCTTTCCAAAGTTCCCTTTACACACTCTCCAGAATTTCAATTATTTTGTGACTCATCGAAGAGCTAGACTTTTCTTGAACTTAACGGCAACTATCTGTCATTCACGACCATCTTCTATATCCTGCTATGGTGAACCTCTCCATTAAGGTCTCGTAGGATGCTTCTATATCCGCCTCAAACCTCAGTAAGGCGGTTGAGACGTGCTCCATAGCATGGGTTCTTGACTAGCAATGACCCTCGCTAGGCAGTTAGATATCAAGTGTGAAGTAGCTTCAGAGATGTCTAATGATACAAGATGGCAGAGAGCAGGAGTGACTGAGTGTGATGTCGACATGTTTAGGGCTCTGCCTTCCCTCTCTATATGAAAAGCATTATCCGAGGACAATAGGAAAATCGCCAGTGTCATCCAGTAAAGTAGCTGAGCAGTCGCAGCTTGCCCAAAAGTTGGGATTTCCAATAGTATAGAAAATAGAAACCCTTACATAACCATAACATTTTGCTTTTTTAATGGATGTATATTGACCGAGTGGAGCCACATTTGCACGCAATGTAAATGCATGACATTTAGTTGCCTTGGCAATCACCGGTCTAGAGTCAGACGCATGCAAATCTGTAGACTTAAGAAATTAGTTTAGAGTCCGATATTGCACACTCTGATATGTATTGTTATTTGCAGAATGTTGTAAACCATTCTCATTTTAGTGGTACATTACATTTTCATAACACAGGGCGTACCAACAATTTCCCACACAAAATAGTTAGGGCTAGCCATAAAAACGATGAATGCCCTATCCTCCTGATTTACTGGGATTTCCCAAGATCACAGAAGTCAAGACTAAGAGTCAGAGCTCAAATCAAGCAGGCAAAGGCCACTGTGCATCTGACACCAGACTATGCCCTGCACAATTGCCCTTCAAAGCAGAACATAGTCAACATCATCAGAGTTACCATAGGTTACTGTGTTATACTTTTATATAATTTTTATTGGCATTTTCAACAATACATAGACAGTTGCAAGAGCTTTCGGTTGGTGGCCGTGTTCTAGCCCACATACGAAGTTTAGCCATAATAAATTTCAATCCGCTAAAAATGAAATATTATTATTCATGTCAAGAGTAATTGAATTTTATTTCCCAGATGTTCTCATTCTATATGAATGACCGAGGACAATATGACTTTAGATAGATTGTGACAGTCTGAATTGATTTTCCCCCTTCTGCTCTGAGAAGTGCTGTTTTTTTTTCTTGCGGATGATTGCTAAGAACTGGCGTTACTGGCTGTGCAGCTGTTTAAAGCGCCTTTTCATTTTCATTCGGAATAAATAAATAAATATGACAGAAGTGGCGGGGAGTTTGACGCGCCCCTCTGCTGAAATAAAGCAGAGGTGCTCTGGCTCCAAGCATCAGATGTTAAATGGCCCTCCAGAGGAGAGGCATTTCAGGTGAGGACCATGAAAGGATCGCTTAAGCCGTGCGGCAGCTGCTGTTGAATTCCTTCGGTATTAGGCAGGCTGGTTGATCAATCGGATGATCATTTCTGCAAGTCCTGCTTTGGCGGAGGGGGTGGTGCACATGAACGAAAGGGGTGTTTGTCCGTGAAGGAAAAAAAATGTTTTTACTCTCACTTACTGGGAAAATGTAGGAACATAATGGAATATAAGGGCAATAATCATTGCTCTGCCCACCAATCAGGAATAGATGAATGTTTGTTGTATAGTTTTAAATTAATGCATGAATGCTTTTCTACTGCATGAGCGGCTCGCGGTGTATGGTGGAGGTGGGGTGGGTGGCACGGGGGGCATTAATGATAAAACAACTTTTATCAAATGTACCTGAATCCGCCGCCGCCACCACCACCATTGCGCAGCTCCTACTTCCTTTGCCGCAGGCACAGGCTCCCAGCCTGCCCTACGGCCAATCTGAGCACTGCTGCCATTTTGCTGACAGCATGATAGCAGCGTACTGATTGGTCGGAGAGCTCAGCCAGGGCGCTCCCAGACAGACTGGGAGAGCCTGCTTGCTCTCTCCAGCTCAGCACTGCGGTGGCGGGTAGGACAGACCTTAGTGTGCATGTATGTTTGGCCGCCTGAGGCGGTTGGCCAAACATACATGTGCACTGAGGGGGAGTGCTGAGCACTCCTACTCTGTGTTCATCAGCCCCAGGGTCCTGCCCCTTTTACAATACAACAACAATAAACATATTTTATTATCATAGTATTGCAGAAGTTTGCCAGCTACTGCTGCTGGCGGGGGTGGAGGGGCGACGCTCTTCCACCCTAGTAGAGGAGCAGCCCCTGTTCTACTGTACTTCAAGGTCTACTCATGTCCGCTTCAAACATATTGCTGCAGGACTGGGCAAGATGGCAGACCTTTACCTGTTATAGAGGTGGGTACTTGCCTAGCAAGCCTCTAACAGTGATACGTTAGAACATTGGTAATCACATTTTCCCAGGGGCCACAAGTTTGATCTGTGGTATGTCCGAGGGCCGCATTGATTGCAGCAGGGTAGCAGTCAAAGGGAGGGAGGCTTTGTAGGGCAGTTATGACAGTGTGTTGGGTGTAGAGGGCAGTGGCTGAATTGCATAATGTAAAACCAGATAACCTGTGATTATTCCAGTATCCCCACTTCACCAAATTGTGTGATCCTTCACTATTGTTCTATTTCAATTTCTCCCCCTTTTCTTTATTATCATTTGTAGGAGGACCTGACAATGCATGATGTCAGGATGCGTGCTGTACTAACCCTTCTCCTGTGTTTAACTATAATGTTGTTCATGTATAATAGGAAACTAGGTCATCCAAAAAGTGCACATCACAACTGACTTGCCTCTATTATTAGGGTGGGGGGATGAATAAATCTTTCTGAATTTATGTTTGAAAACTATCACTTTAAAAAATACTTCTCAATGCCCTGATATAATCTGTTGTACTAAGATGAAATGATTCTGCGTGTTAATGAAATACATTTTTTGAAGTTTTAAGAGACCTTATCGGTATCTTTACAGTTTTAGTAAAGGTCAGGAGGGTCGTAATTTGAGTGCCACTGCATTAGAAATTGGGGAGCCTGGACAATGACCATTAATCACTACACTGTTTATGCGTCGTTGGTAATGTCTAGCAACAACTGTGACCTTTTCAATGCCCGGCCACATACAAATGCTATTTGGACCTTCTTTCTTTACAACAGTATTTATAAAGCCTTACGAAAAGTTCCAAATCAAAATTAAAACCCTTTTGTGGTTTGAGGTTTTTAATTATAGTTTTGAATAAAATAATAACTCTTGTTCGGTATGGCTTGGTGTCACAGCCTATTGCAAGACTTATTATCAAGCATACTTTAACATATAAATAAAGTGGGCTTTGGCTTCGCCCCAAAGATGTGTTATCCCCTTAACTCATGTTATTGGCTGGTTGTTGCATCTTTCTGCTTGCTGCAGAAAGCTTGCATTACAATGCGCAAGAAAAAATGTATATCTGTACGGTACACTGAATCCCCACAGAGTAAATTATTTACCTCATAGATGTATTGTATACAGAAAGCAGTACTTTTTTGTTTTGCTTTTTCACTGCATAAGGCTTTTTACAAAATATTTCTGCAGGAATCTAAATGCACAGTGCAATAGTGAAAATACATTATTAGATATAGACAAATAAAGAGGACCTCTGCACATGCTTCTGTAAACTACCCATAATCCAGCTGGGGGCCAAATCCCAATGTGTGAGTATGCGAAAACTATATTTGAAATTAGAAGAGATTGAGTTGGGTTGGAGGAGTTGAGGAGTTCTGTTGTTTTCTGCTGCCACTCGAGGTGCAGCAAAAAAGAACATGATTTTTCAAGAACAGGTTGTTTTAGGTTTCCCAGGAGAGCAGACGAAATCAACAAAGGGTTCTGAGGTTGTAAAGGTAGTGGGGGAGGAAAGGCACCGACTTAACTTTGCAAATTTTAATGGGGCATACCAAGAATTTCAAGTAGAAAGAGGTGCCACAGCTTGTGGAACATAAATTAAGCTATAATTGTGAAATTCGGAGTCTCAGTTAAGTGTCCCTGAGTGAGGGGTAGAGTGGAAATCGAAAGAGTGGCTCATCTAAAAGCATCGAAAATAAAGTGGAAAGTGAAAATGGATTATCCCAATTGAAACACATGAGGAGTAAAGTGGGAATTGGACGAAGGGGCTCCATTCAGGACGCCAGAACACCCCAGGCAGAATTATAGATGTGCAGCGACCCATACGAGGTCGAATTCCATGACTGGACTCCAAATGAAATCACCGAGCAAGGAGGAGAGGTCTATGCACAAAAGTGCCCCATCACTATCTCTTGGGCACTTGAGATGGAGGACATACACGGCTCAGCTGACGTTTGAGGGTATCATGAGTTTAGGGCGGTCGCAGCACTGAAATAACATACAAGTAAACAGTAAGCAACACATAAACATGATTCTCTGAATTTCCAGGGCACACGTCCCTGCCTCTCAGTGACAGTGACTCTGCTGCTGGTAGATTTGTTTTCTTCATGTGTTGAATTCATACCAAGCTCCCATCAGCCTTTAACCAGTGATTTGTTGGAGTCACGCTAAATGCGCTTTAATGAAATCGCTCTGAAGACGCCTTTCAGCTGAGGCCTGTAGACAGGAAAGTGCGAATATTGTTTTCAAGATAGAACTGCACGGCTGCCACAGACACTGAAAGGCTGAAGAAACGAGGACAGGCCATTATTAAATTTTAAAGCACGTCTGTGCAGCTCTCCTGCAATGGAGTCAAACAGGGTATTCGAATCCCGGGAGAATAATGGTATAATTTCTTTATCATGTTTCATTTAAAAATTAATTACGTAGGCTACAAGAAGGAGAATTTCAGTGCTCTAAATAGGTCAGGCAACGAACAATTTAACAACATTATGGTGTTCCTTGGGGCTGGAAATTGTTTCTTTGATGAACGCTTGCATGTCCTAAACGCTCAGCTAGCCAGTTTTCAAATCAAAAAGTCACATTGTTCAGTTCTGATAAAGGTTTATTGAAAAGCGCTGCCATATTCGTTGAACGTTTCTAGGGGGCACTTCTATATGGTCTGTACTATTAACAGGATGCAGGTTTAGCACTACTATGTAGAAATGTGCCCTGTCAATTGTCATTCTCAGCAGCCTCATCATTTATACGAGTCATTGCTGAGCAGGTTAGCAATATTCTTCAATGATATGAAACTTTCTAATGTCTACAAAGCCCTGCAGGCATGTGCAACCTGCTTGCTTCCCTAATTTCTTCCTAGATGAGTTCCAGAGTGCTAGCACAGGTGTTTTAATAGACATTTTATTAATGAGTGTTCTTGTACTATGAGTAATGAATTTGTGTAGAAAATGTAATAATGCAGAAAAATAAGGCACGCATTTGAAAAAGTGATCACGTTGAGTGGCCGCCAATATTCACAAAGTACACTTATTAATAGTTTATTAATATGAAATGTTGAGTATATGTTTGACTAGTGTAGTAATATGTCATATTAAGGGTTATGCATTATGTATTAGCTTTATTAATTGTGGGCCTTAACTTAGCGAAGGGCTTGCCCTAGTTACCAGGCCTCGTGTCAAGCTGTATTTCTTAACGTTTAATGAAATGGATGCCTTAGAGAATTAAACTGTGATTTTCCGTTGTACTGTCTAAATGTGTTCGCAACTAAATGTCTTTCTTATGAGAACCAGTTGCTAGAAGATACTGTTCTTGCTAAATGTAACATTATGAGTGTAATGTGTGTGAGACTGACATTCTCAGGAGGATAACAATAGAGACAGTGACTGGTGTATAAGCTGCAACAATATTATTATCTGACAAGCTGGACGATGAGAACATTACAAGAGAAGCCGATCAGCGACATGTGAACGGAGTGGTGGTAGATTTCATAGATTTGAAGTTTTAGTTCTATTGGACAAAGTGTGAACATGAGATCCCTTGACCAATAGGACTTGGGAAATAGTTTTAGGGAATTTAACTTAGCAGCACTGCACTGAGAAGAAACAAGCATTTGAGCATTGCACATTTGCCATTGTGCATTAGCTTTTCTCTCTATTCTTCTTGAGGGTTTACCTCTATTCTTTCGGTAAAGTGACGGATATACCACCATCCGTATTACGAGTTCCATAGGATATAATGGACTCGTAATACGGCTGGTGGTAAATCCGTCACTTTTCCGTCACTTTTGGGACGGATTAACACCTCCTCCAAAGTTAGAATAACCCCCTTTGTGTTTTCTGAACTTTGATGCTGAATCCTGAAGCCTTGCTGACCAAACTGATGTCCTGATGACGAAGACTATCTTAGTTTGCCAAACCAATTGAGGAGAGGTATTCTTCTATCCATGTGTTTGTTATACCTATTTGTTTTTTTTCTTTCTAGGTACCAACTGCTCTGTTTGATAGAGCCATAGTTACATGTTTTCCAAATTTGTGGTTACTAAATTGTTTTGCATGAAGCCCAACATGCCGATGCTAATCTGGTGTTATTTAAGGATTCTTATTCTGCTAATAGATTGCATTTCTTCTACAGGTTTAGAGAGCCAGTGTTGTTTCTGTATGTATATCATTTGATTTTGAGTTTATGTTACGTGACATTAGCATTGTTAATATAGGGAATTAAATATTCTAACTGTTACTAAAGGTGTGGTTATTCATGACTGAAAGGTCATGGTGTGTGACAATTACTGACACCATTGATTATTCATTTAATTGATTATTGATATTTTTGATTGATTATTGATCTGTATGTACTGGAGTTATGGTGGGAACATCTTAATTACGAGTCAGAAGGTTCATTGACCTATTCACATCCCCTTGTAAGTTTACTTATTAAGGTCAGACGCGCCAACAGTGATGGTAGCAGAGATGGATGGTTTGTCTTTTTAAGAGCCCATCATAGATGTCTGTTACAGAGTAACAGGTATTAACAGATATGATAGCAGAGACGGATGGTTAGGCTTCTTAAGAGCTCATTATAGACGCTTTGTACAGAGTAACAAGTACTAACAGAGATGAGAGCAGAGACTGATGGTTTGTCTCCAGAAGAGCCCTTCATAGGTGTTCCCAGAGATGGTAGTAGCTTGATGATTTGGTCTTTTGAGAGTTCATTATTACTGAGATTTGGATATATTTTTCAATGATGTTAATTGGAGAGAAAATGTTCCCCTAAGTCCAAAAATGGCTTTCCCAGAATCCCAGATCTTGCTAATGGTTGTTTGAGGACGTTCGTGGCGTTCCAGTGATAGTGTGAATGTAGTACGGTTTTGCTCTTGCACAGCTTATGCAAATCACAGGTGAATAGTGAGGGTTGTGAGGGTCTATGGAGTTTGCGTACTCCAGATGAGGTTGTAGAAGGAGTGTGCGGACTCTGCAGTGTGAGAGAAGGGAAGTTGTTGAACTTCACATGTGTGTGGCGCTTTGTGCTCAAACATTGTCCATGTGGTTGTTGATGTACGGACTGTGCGTGGTGTAAGACTACGGAGTATATTGAAAAGTGTATGAAACACTTGGTTTTATGTTGTAATTTGTCTGATTTAATAGTTTGATTGCGTGTGGTCTACAAGTCAGAGTGTTAGTCAAAGTGAGCAAAATCATTTTTTAACTGAGATCTGGTGAGTCCTAGGTACACCAGGACAGATCCACTGATCAGTTGAGAGAATAATTTGCAGGTCCAATTTTACTTGCGAATCAGGGAAACTGAGAAAGACGGAGTAGCTGCAAGAGCGAGAGCCATCAGTGAAAAATATGTAAAGTTTCTGATGCGATTGTGTCACTTTTCCTGTAGTAAACCAGCAGATTTTGGTTTTTGGTCTTGATGAGTGCTCGCAATCCGTTCATTAGTTTGTGTGACTTGAAGTTGTGAGGACAAGCCACAAGACTCTGTCAGCCGCAGTACGTGTGAGTGTGACATCATTGGAGCCGTGCTGGGATAGGTCGGTTAGTGAGAAGGGTTGCACACAGACTGGCAGGCATCCGTGCAAGGCAATTGGTTGAGAAAGTGGGTGAAGAGAATTCTGGGATTGAAAGTCACTTCCTGATTTGATTTTGAATTACAAAAGGTCAAAAAGATGACATTTTTCAAAGCTTTAAAGAGTGCTTTAAGTGGAGATACATACATTACGAGTATAGGCGAGGCTACACCAGCCTACATTGTAATGGAAGAAAAGGGTGTTGCGCATGTCTTTGGCTAAAGCAATGCTGCAAAGTGACAGAGAAGGATTGGAACATAGCATTTCCTACAAATAGGACGTTCAATTTGAGGGTTTTAGATCATTTAAGGATGGCGCTATATGAATCGAAGCCCCTTCCTAGCCCAGGACAGGTCGAGGCATTAGCGATTTGGGAGTTAGTAACCAGACAGCAACACGAAATCGAGAAGGGAATGAAAAAAGCAGGAGTGACTTTATCAGAGGCTAGGTGGAATAGTGTGCAGAGAGTTTGGAGAACGGATACTTTGCATGGCATTAAGTTTTTTCCAGCAATTACGTAGGACAATGAGAAGGAAGGAAGGAAAGCTACTAGAAAGACTAACAGAAGCCCATCTGAAAGTAGGGAGGCTAGAAAGTCTTTAGCAGTGGAGGAAGAATCAGATGATGATCAGTTCATTTTACAGTTATTGAGAAATCGTCCACCGTCTATGCAGCACATAAGCGTGATCACACAGGTTAATGGGAAAGCGAATCTGATGCAGGTTAATACTAGCCTGACACAGAGCCTGATGAGGGGTCGTCTTAACGCACCTACTATTCTGGTTGTGCAAAATCAGGTGCAATTGCCACAGGTTCCGAGAATTTACCCTGATGTGCCCATAATGGAAACAGCTACACACTTTTACTGTCCCAAGTGCAGTCACATGTCATGCCGAGATTCACTCCAGTAACAGGGACACTGTCAGATATGTCTTCTGTGATGAATCAGAACAGGGGAGTTACTCTCCCACAGAGCTTAAGTACCAGACCAACACCAGATGCTATATCTTTACCTATTACTGTTGGTCCAGCCGTACCCTTATTTGCCCAGAAGAAACCTAGGGTAGGTGAACAGGGTGCCATGACACAGAATGTAATGGGGGGAGGACATAGCGAAAACACTCAAGCAGTCTCTCCTGTGGGACAAACCTTTGACAGATCGAGATCATTGTTGGACCTTAGTCCATTCGGAGTACTTCCAGATACTATGGTAGGATCACAGATTAGCCAGAGTTTGAAATTGTTGACACTGCAGACCCTGAATGCAGTTGCATAGCAAGTGCCACCGGTCCAAAAGAGTAACATCTCGTTGCAGGGGTTGACAGCTCAGCAGTTGACTGAATGGTTAGACAAGCTGAATACCCCGCAGAGTGCTCCTAAAGGAGAGGAGTGTTTGAATTACGCTAGGCTAAGCATGGAAGTGGGTGAGCTCATTGAGGGAACTATGAATATGAACAGATTAGAATCCTACAAAGAAGCAGAGTTGAGATATTTGTGCCCGAAGATTACAAGGGAGGTGAGCAAGGTGCATCAGAAGCTAGCAGACCTGGCAGAGAAGTACAGCACAGAAACAGAGAAAAATTAAGCATTTGAAAAGGAGTTACAGATTAGATTTTGGGACTAAAGATTTTGAACACATGAGATTTGCTGGAATGAAAGCACACCGTAAGAAATTGCTTAAAAGTTCCCAGACCTGGGGAGCATTAGACAAATGGGAAGGCATATGCGTGATGAAAAAAGACAAAAGAAAAAGGGATTCTGGGGAGCTGACTACAAATGTGCAGCAAGGTCAAAATCCAGTGAAGATTTATTTTACCAATGAGAGAGGTTCCAGGAGGGAATTTTATTCATGCCCCTTAGCACGAAGTGACATTCTATCATTTACAAATGATTATCCAAAATTGAGGGAGAAGCCAGTGGTGTGGTATCAGTAGACAGAGACGATTGTGAAACTTGCAAAGTGCCTGTGGGAAGACTTCAACACATTACTAGAGATAGTAGTCCCAGCTGATCTGTGGATAGAATGTAAAAGGAGTGTAGATTGGCCAACCAGTGAACCAGAGAGAGATAAAAATACAGGTGCACCATCTCCTGAGGAAATGAAATATTACTATAAGGTGATTGAATTTTTGAAAACGAGAATGTCGCCCAAGAATATTGATTGGCAGAGAACTGACAGGACAGATCAGGAAGCAAAGGATTCGATACATGCGTATTATGAGAGACTGTTACAGGTGTTCAAGAATTACAGTGGTACAGAGACAATTGTGGCAAATGACCTAATTAATCTTGTGGAAGGATTGAGACCTGAAATTAGCCAGATGATTAAGCGTAATGTGATTTGCTAGCAAGCAAAGCTGAGTGATGCAGTATGCAAAGTACTGTAGTGATGAAGTTGAGTTGAAGCAGAGAAAGCTAAAAGATAAGGCGATGGTGATGCAGATTAAAGCTGCTGAGACAGGCATGCAAGGCAGTTTTCCATACCAGTTACCACATCAGCAGTAGGGAAGCATGATGTTTCAGCCCCAGATGAGAGGTAGAGGTCGCGGAGGTAATGTAAATCGGGGTCCAGACTTGGGTACTGTTTTGGTTCAGAATGATGTACAGGGAATGAAGAGATTATTGCCATGTCACGTTTGCAAAGCCGTTGGACATTGGAAACGGGAATGTTCGATAATAGTGCAAGAAGGTGTTGTTCAGCAAAGTAATTACATCAATTAGTTCCAGAATATGAGAGGACCGAGAATGAGAGGTCCAAATCCAACTTTTCAAAATAATGTGAATCAAGTGCAGAATTTTCAACCAATGCAGCAGGTGCAATAGCCCAGTGTGCAAATGACACAGTTGCAGCCAGTGTAGCAGCAGGATCCCATGGAACCTAGACAGCAAATTCAAATACATCAAGCCCCAATGGAACAGCATCAAATGATGCTTTCGCAACAGGTCACTGGTCAGAGGCTCAACCAAAGTAATAACACAGTACACCAATTCCCGTTACACAGTGAGAATGGAATAAACGATGATTGGATGAGCGAAAGTTCAGAGGAGGAGCCATGTGTGCTTGCAACCTCCTTAGAAGTAGATCAGAGAGGTCCCTATGTGAAGGGCAAAGTCATGGGCCACAGAGTTTCATTTTTGGTTGAGCCAAGAGCTTCACGCTCTACAGTGAGAAGTGCAGAAGTTCCAAACTCGCCCCTTTCAGGTAAAACAGTTCAGATTGTGGGGGTAGCGAATGAGTATTTGACTAACCTGATTACAGTATCAGTCCAGGATAAAATTATCAACTTTCAGGGATTGCAAAAATTCGTAGTCTGTGATTCAAGTTCAGTATCCCTACTGGGAAGAGACTTGCTGTGTAAAACAAAATGCTTGATTACTTGTTCAAATGATGGAATTGAGATACAGGCGAATAGTGATGATGAAGATGATCAAGCCCCAGAGACTGAATGTGAGACTACAAAAGAGGAATACCCTCTGATTACATTTTTCCCAATGTTCACGGTGAAGGAGCTTCATCCTGATTTGCAGGGAACGGTTAAGGAGAAGGTGTGAAATCCGACAGGAAAAGAGATAAGTCTGATAAAGAGAGTTGAGACAGTTAAAGTTACTGTAAAGCCGAATGCAGTTTTTCATCAGATTCCCCAATACCATATGCCACAAGATGTCCTTATGAAGGTCGCCCAAATAATTACAGACTTTGTAAAACAAGGGGCTTTGAAGGAAGTAGTGAGCAGCCCATGTAATTCACTGATAATTGGTTTACAAAAGCCCTGTGGGAAAGTTCGAATTGTCCAGGATTTGGGAAAAATAAATGAGATTGTTATCAAATGTTGTCCCGTGGTGCCAAATCCGGCTGTGATAATGGTTCATATCCCATGTGATGCTGAATGGTTCACTGTCATTGATTTGTCGCAAGTCTTCTTTTCTGTGCCTCTTCATGAGGACAGCCAATTTCTCTTTTGTTTCAAATTTTTGGACTGAGTTTATTGTTGGTGCAGAATTCCTATGGGGTTTTCAGAGTCACCTTCCATATTCATCCAGATCTTGAAAAAGTATTTGGAGTTGTTGGAAATGCCTTTCCAATTGACTTTGGTACAGTACATTGATGACTTGCTGATTGCATCCAAAACAAGGGACGAGTGCAAGTATGACACAATTGCTTTACTGAACCATTTGGGAAAGAATGGTCATAAAGTGTCTCTGCTTAAATTGCAATACTGTAAAAAAAGAAGTGAAATACTTGGGTCACCAGATTGAGAAGGGATCAAGAAAGATATCCAGAGAAAGGGTTACAACCATATTGCAGATGAATCCCCAACTACACAGAGAGATGTCAGGATGTTTTTAGGGATGGTAGACTACTGTCGCCAATGGATTCCAAATTTTTCAGTAATTTCAAGACCACTGCAGAAGCTGACTCATAAGGATGTCACTGATTCCATAGTGTTAGACCAGGCTGGAATGAAAGTGTTCAGTAAATTGAGAGAGAGTCTGTGCAAGGCTCCAACTTTGGGTATGCCTGACTACACGAAACCTTTCACATTGCTTTGTCATCAGCACGATGCATGTTCTTTCTCTGTCTTGACACAGGTCCATGGAAGTGTAAACCACCCAGTAGCATATTTTTCAGCTTTGGGCCCAGTTGCAGCAGCTTTTCCAGGTTGTTTGCGCACATTTGCAGCGGTTGGTCAAAGCTTTACACAGCGTGAGGGCATTGTGATGGGATATCCTTTGACTATAATGGTCCCTCACTCTATTGAAATCCTACTTATGAGGACAAAAACCCAATATTTGACTGGTGCAAGATTGACCAGATATGAAACCTGTAGGGTCACCAAATGTGTCATTGAAAAAATGTACAGTGCTGAACCCGGCAACCTTACTTCCAAATGAAAATGTTGAAATTGAAAGGATGGAAGATGTTGAGCATGATTGTCTTGAAGTAACTGACTTGTGCACAAAACCAAGACCTGATATTAGAGATACTCAATTGGAAGAAAATCACCAAATTATCTTTGTTGATGGTTCTTGTCTAAGGGACAATACAGGGGCACTGAGAGCAGGATATGCCGTGTGCATAATTACTGGTATTTTGGAAGCTTCCTGGCTCTGGGGAGTATATTATTCCCAAGTAGCAGAACTGGAAGCCCTTACTATAGCGTGCCATGTTTCTGCTCAGCTGAAAGTTACAATCTATATGGATAGCATGTATGGATTTGGAATAGTCCATGATTTTGGCAGTCGTGGTCACAGAGAGGTTTCATGACCTCTTTTGGTTCATCAGTGAGAAAAGGTGAGAGAATGAAAGAACTGTTGCATGCGATCCAAGTGCCTGAAAAGATTGCTGTGGCGAAATACAGTGCACATCTTAAGTCACAGGACTTCGTGTCATAGGGAAATGGATATGCGGATCAAGTCGCAAGGTTTTGCACATTGAACTGTATATCGTTCAAAGATAAGTGGGAACTGTTACCTGAAGAAGATGAAACGTATCCAAGTTTTGCATTGAAAGTAATTGACCCCTTGGAGGAGTTGAAAATGTTGCAGAATAATGCTGACAGGGAGGAAAAACGTTCATGGAGTAAAATTAAGTGTGTGCAAAGACAAGATGAATTGGGGGTTTTAGAAGAGGGTCAATTGGTTTTGCCTAATAGTCTGTTGTCTCAAATGGCTCGGTATTATCATGGTCAAGCACATGTTGGGAGGGATGCCATGATTTGGTTGTTTAAACATGGCTGGTTCAACCCAAGGTTTAGACAGGTTGTTGAAGCAGTTTGCCATTGTTGTGTCATTTGCCAACAAATGAACTCGGGGAAAGGGACAGTGGTTAATTTGAGCCACATTGGGAGAGGAGGAGGTCCATTCAGCAGAATGTAGATGGAGTTTATTGGGATGCCTGTGTGTGGAGGTTTGAGATATGTGTTGATGATTGTGTATATTTTTAGTCACTGGATTGAGGCATACCGTACACGAAGAAATTATAGTCTCACAGTAGCAAAACTATTGTTTAGAGAACTGATACCACGTTTTGCTTTTCCGATCTCTTTAGAATCAGATAGGAGAGGTCACTTCAACAATGAAGTAATTAAATTACTGTGTGCAGAATTAAACATTGAGCAGAAGTTGCACTGTAGTTATTGCCCTGAAGCATCAGGACTAGTGGAGCAAATGAATGGTATCTTGAAGTCAGGAGTTGCAACGATGTGTGCGTCCACGAATTTGAAATGGCCTGACGCATTGCCTTTCGTTCTAATGACAATGAGAAACACACCCGACAGTAAGACAGGATTGTTGCCGCATGAGATCCTTATGGGCCGAGCCATGAGGTTGCCACTGGTGCTTGCAAATGCACTTTTCAACATTACAGATGATATCGTGTTGGACTACTGCAAAGGTCTGGCTGATGTGGTTCGCTCTTTCTCTCAGCAGGTGGAGGCTACCACACTGCCACCGATACATGACCCAGGGCACAATTTGAGGGCCGGTGAATGGGTTGTGGAATCGAAACACGTGAGGAAAATGGGTTTGGAGCCTCATTGGAAAGGACCTTTTCAGGTAGTTCTGACAACTACCACAGCTGTGAAGTGCGCCGGAGATCCAAACTGGATCCATACCAGTCACATGAAGAAAGTGGCATGTCCATTGGATCATGAAGAAGAGTTGTTGAGAGTAGCAACAACAGCAGAGCAAGTCTCAGGGTGTAACAAGAACAAAGAGGAACTGAGACCAGATCTGAGCCCGTTGAGGACGGTTAAGTCACTCCTGTGAGAGACGAAGGAGAAGACCTCCAGGAAGGTGACAGAGAGCCTATCTCAATTGAGGCAACAGGAGAGCTTAGTCAGAGGAGGGCTTTCCCAGAAGCAGGCGATTTTGAGATACAAACAGAGCAATTGCCAGACCCCGAGGGGGAAGGAGTTGAGGCGTACCAAAGTCATTGTGGTCTGATTCCTCCTGAACCAATTGCAGGTCTGTCAAGAGAAAACACCACAGAGCAAGGAGAAGTCTCAAGTTCGACTCTTAAAAGAAAATTGACCAAGGGTCCATTGAAAGGAGATAAGTGGCCAGAGTCACAAGGAAAAGGAAAGGAAGTGGTTGTTGAAAAAATAATGAAGGAAGAAGAAGACACAACAAGGAGAGAAGATCTAAGTGAAGGAGAGTTGCAAGGAGATCGAAAGTTGAAAAGAAACAGAATAGCAAGTCGAAGATACGCAGATCCTCAATGGGCGTATGAAACTACAAGTGAATGGCAGCAAGAATTTTTGTCTTTTTGTTTTGATAGAGACATTCCAGGTCAATATTTTGGCACTTGAAGGAAGCGGATGAACTGAACTGATGAAACAATTTTGAGAACATTTTGAGAAAGAGACTATTGAAAGTAACCGGAAAGGACTTTGATAACCTGATTTGACTTTTGAAACCTGATTTTGACAAGCTGTTTATCGATTTTGACAAAGCGTCCTAGAAGTGAAGTTGAGAGCTGTAAATAACTGCTGAAATAAGATTTTTGTTTTTGATTTTGCCGCAGTTTCTAAATTTTCTTCTGCTTTCTGATTCCTTACAGATCATGAGTAACATTAGCCAGCAGGGTAGGAATAATAAGTGCTGTAAATATAAGAGTAGTGGTCTGGTGATTGTATTTGGGATATTGTTTGTGGTACTGATTATGGGTATGTCTGTTCTTGATAAGGGTGGAACCAACATACTTTTGCTTTTGAGACGGCTACTATATTAACAGTAATAGGGAAGTTTACGTTAGATGAGAAGTATTTGCATGAGGGTACTAATGCACAAGAATAACTTTCTTCTAATGTCTTCTATTGCTTGGGGAGTGAGTATGTTGAGATGATGGATGCGAGGAATTGTTATGTGTGTACGCAGATTCCTTCATCGGTTGAAGAAGGGGTTACTTACCATAGCCTGCCTTAGCATATGGAATAAGTTGCAGTCTGCTACTAACAAGATTCTATAACCAGGAGTACATTCAGTATTTCTACTTCAGCTATGATATGGTGTTTTCATTTGTCGCTAGAATTAGGTATTTGAGTAGGGTATCTAAGGATAATGACATAGTATAAGGGGTTTCTTTGAACCTACATTGACATTTGGCACAGCTTACGAACACCGCAATAATTTGACATGCTTGCTTACACCTTTAGAGAAGAGCTTCTTAGATCACACAGATAACAGGTAAAAGGCATTGAAGGAGAAGTTAGAAAAAGGTTGAGAAAAGGACTTACAAAAATGTTTATACTTATAGTGCAATTAAAACACAAGGGAAATTAGCTCTAGATGCACAACACGTATGGAAACTTAGCATATATAGGCCTAAATCACGTGCTGATACTTTGTTTGTGGGGAAAAAGTGAATGTGGACATGTGCTTTTGTTTCAGAGTAAATGGATATTTATATTGAATGGACAGGACCCAGCAATTCCTGGGATACATTCCAATTGTGGTCCTACTGCTTATTACCGTCTTCCAAGAGGATGGTATGGGACATGTTACTTGGGATTAGTTCTCCAAAAGATTTTTCAAATGAATGATTTCAATAAGTTTCCGAAATGACTGAATTACCTCATATGGGACAGAGGAGGGAGTCTCCTTCTGGTATAGTGGGAGATATATTTGGAACAATGATTCCTTCAGTGGGAGTAGTTCTGAATTCGATAAAGATTCAAAAGTTGTCTACTATTGTGGATCACATGCTGACAAATTTTTCAGGAGCCATACTCCTGATAGATACTGATTTAGCTGTTAAAAGAGCTATGCCGCTTCAAAATCGCCTTGCTTTAGACATTCCATTAGTGAAGGATGGTGGAGTTTGTAGAATGATTAGTTCTAGGCATTGTTGCTCATTTATTCCTAATGATAGTAAAGAAATTAGAGACTTACTTACTAATTTGACTAATGAAAGTGCTGATTTAAAGAATTAAAAGAACCGGGTGTTTAGAAAAAGGTTGGCAAAGGTTTTGCTTCAGTGCAAAATTGGCTCAGCAACATTTGGCCTGGGATCTTATTGAAAATTATGTAGGGGATATTGATTATTGTGGTTTCCTTAATTGGAATATGGGGAATATGTAAATTGTGTAAAAGGATTAAATTGAAAAAGTCGAAGAATGACCAGAGGAGGGACGAAAAGAAAAGGGAAAAATTGTTCATTGAAAATCCGAGAAGAGAACAAAAGTATGAAGGGATTGAAATGACAGAATTTTAGAGATGCAAAAAATTTGTGAGTGATAGTTTAGTGTGATGACACATTTAGTCATCAGAGGAGGGATTGCTAGCACAGGTGTTTTAATATCAATATTATTAATGAGTGTTCTTGTACTTTGAGTAATAAATGTGTGTAGAAAATGTAATAACCTAGAAAAATAATGCACGCATTTGAAAATGTGATCACGATGAGTGTCCGCCAATGTTCACAAAGCATACTTATTAATAGTTTATTAATATGAAATGTTGAGTATATGTTTGACTAATATAGTATTATGTCATATTAAGGGTTATGCATTATGTATTAGCTTTATTAATTGTGGGCCTTAACTTAGCGAAGGTCTTGGCCTAGTTACCAGGCCTCTTGTCAAGCTGTATTTCTTAACATTTAATTAAATGGCTGCCTTAGAGAATTAAACTGTGATTTTCCATTGTACTGTCTAAATGTGTTCGCAGCTAAAATTCTTTCTCATGAGAACCGATTGCTAGAAGATGCTGTTCTTGCTAAATGTAACATTATGAGTGTAATGTGTGTGAGGCTGACTTTCTCAGGAGGATAACAATGGAGACACTGACAGAAGTATAAGCTGCAACAATATTGTTACCTGACGAGCCGAACCACTTGAGGAGAGGTATACTTGTACCCATGTGTTTGTTATGCCTATTTGTTTTCTTCTTTCTAGGTACCAACCGCACTGTTTGATAGAGCCATAGTCAGATGTTTTCCAAATTTGTGTTTACTAAATTGTTTTTCATGAAGCCCAATATGCCGATGCTAATCTGGTGTATGTTAAGAATTCTTACTCTGCTAATAAGGAATAACTTTTGATGCTTTCCTTTGCTGAACCCAAATTTATGTGGTATCATTTTACAATTGCTATTATTGTTAATTTGTACTGTAACCTTAGAATCTGTAGTAGTTCAAACTTTGATTAGATTCAGTTTCTTCCACAGGTTTGGACAGCTAGTGTTGTTTCTGTATGTGTATCATTTGATTTTGAGGTTATCTTACGTGACATTGGCATTGTTAACATAGGGGAAAAAATATTCTGTTACTAAAGGTGTGGTTATTCATGACTGAAACGGTCATGGTGTGTGACAATTACTGACTCCATTGATTATTAATGCCATTCATTATCATTGATTATTGATGTTATTGATTGATTATTGATCTGTATGTACTGGAGTTATGGCGGGAACATCTTAAGTACGAGCCAAAAAGTTCATTGACCTATTTGCGTCCCCTTGCAAGTTTACTTATTAAGGTCAGAAGCGCTAACAAGAGTGTTTCTTACTTGCCCGATTAAAAGTGAGTTCCAAGATGGACTCATCTGCCTTATATTCTTTTTCCACAACTGATCTTTTGAAGAGATGGTTCTACCCTTTCTGCAAAACAGCCCTTACATTAGTCTTCAAGATTCACATATCTTGTCCTGAGAACCCCATCTTCATTCGGTGCTTAGCTTTTGTATAATATGTCATAATGTAAACACTGCAAGTATCTTAGAGAAGTGGAATTAGTCCACTCCTTCTACATTGTCTATATTCCTATGGAAGATGTAAGCTTCACATGCAAGCACCCTCCTTAGAAACGAAGAATTGTACACATTAATACACTGACAGAGCTCTTATTCTCAATGCAGTTGAAATGCAAAATGGGCCCCGCAGAGAAGATAACTCAGCCTAAAAATATAAAACGCGAAGACATGCATTCCCGGTTGTCATGCTTTTACACATGGGGATATTATTTGTTAGTTTGATGGTTTTTGCATCAGGGCCAGCATGCTCAGAGGGCTGTAACTTTGCAAATAATTTTGTAAATATTGCACCTATCTAGCATTATTCTTGTTAGCATTATTATTATACTTTACTATACTATACTATATATTTATAAAGCGCATAGCTACACAGAAAGGGTTTCCCAGCACTAAGCTCTCCAAAGGTATCTCAACTAACGCTAGCACTGCACGCAGAATCAGGGCAACCAGGTTTCACCAGCTTATGAAAAACAAATAGAGATGACAAAATCTCATAGAGAGTGGTAGCGAGTTCTACAATTTGAGACTCAAGTAGGAGAAAGTCCAACCTCCATGACTGGTTCTCCTCACCCTGGGAACTGAAGAAAGATTGGGATTGCTGGAGTGCAGAGGACAATTAGGTTTATAAGACAACATCAAAAACCGAGGTAGTGAGGACCAGTTTTTGACAAAAGTTTATGCATGTAACAGAGTGCTTTAAAATTTGTCTCTCAATAGGTAACCAATGAAGATTGTGAAGAATCTTAGTTGTGGATGTAAATCTAGGGAGCCATAGAAGGAGTTTAATGGAAGGATTTTGAATTATCTGAAGCTGCTTAAGCAAATCCTTGGGAACACCCAGATAGGGAAATGTTGTCATAATCCAGCCTGGAGATGATCAAAGCTTGTATCACTGTTCTTTGATCTGATACAGGGAGGCGACCGAATATTTTTCTTAGTCATTTTAGGATTCCACAGCAGGTGGATGCTACCTTAGTGATTCATTGTGAACTTATTGTGCAACAAGATGCCAAGATTCTTGACAACAGGTACCGGAGTTGGAAATGTACCAAGAACCTCGGGCCACAGATGGATCCCCCAAAGATGAGGTTGGTTACCCACCAACAAAATCTTGGTCTTATCCACTTTCAATTTGAGAAAGTCAGCTTTCATGCAAGCTGACACAAAAGGCGGGTATTTAACATGCTGGCACTCTGATGATTTTCTTGAGATGACAGGGAGACCACAATCTGGGTGTCGTCACCTTATGAGAAAAGTGTAAGACCGCAGCTCACCACAAGAGACCGTACATAGACATTAAACAGGATCAGACTAAGTAGAGCGCTGAGGTTTGCCAGATGATAGTGGATAGAGCTTTGAGTAGTGCTGTTTAGTATGTACCTGAAAGCACCGGCCCTCCAGAAATTATCTAAGCCATGTCAAGTCTTTACTGTGCATACCGGTCTCTTCCAATCTTTGGAACAGTGTGTTATGATTTCCGATGTCAAAGGCAGCACTTAGGTCTAGCAAAATCAAAGCAGTTTGAGGCCTTTGGAGCCACAAATGTTCCATAATACCAAGTAGAGCTGACTCTACACTTTAGCCGGCTCTAAAACCCAATTGAGAGGTTTGGAGGAGAACATTTAAATAAATTATATTGTAAGTTGTTTATTTACATGATTTTCCAGAATCTTGGCCAACATAGGCAAAAACAAAATTGGCCTATAATTAGACCAGTTAGAAATGTCTATGTTTTTTTTTTCAGCAGGGGCATTACCACTGTGTGTTTCCACATCCTTCTGAAAATTAAGCATTTAGATTTGGGTTAATAGTTCTAGTTGCTGTAGACCAAATTTGCCAGAAAGAGAGGGTGGAAGAGGGTCTAGTGGTGATCCTGATTTGGTGGCATTGAGGAGCATATTTAAATTCAAGAAGTCCAGGGGCAAAAAAGTGTCCGGCGAACAAGGAAAGCCTGGAACAGGAACCTTCTCTAATAAGTGATTGCCCGAAACAACACAAGTGTTGACTGACTCAATGAGCGAGTGTGCGATAATGAGATTTGGACATAGAACAAAATGAAGCCTTTATTTCAGAAATCTTTTAATGAAAAAGCCTCCTAGGTTATCACACTGTGATTGAGACAGAGAGAGATGGAAGGAGAAATTCTGTTTGGATCTGATATGGTTTTTGTAACTTGGAGAATGGTTTTGTGGCAATTTTGTGCCATTGTAATTTTTTTTCACAGCAAAATGAGGCTCTGGCAATACAACAATTTTTATGGTAAGCTTTTAAAGCCCCATCCATATTTCTCTTTGTTATTTTTGCAGTAGGATTTATGCCAGATTCTTTCCAAATGTGTGCAGTTCTTTTTGTTTTCACACGAAGCATCATTAAACCATGGTGCAGGAGGGGAGGGTACTATGAACTTGGGTAATATGTAGTACAGAGTTAAGCAAGGATGGAATCCACTTATAAATAGCAGTAGAGTCGGCCTCTACTGAGTGGCTCAAAGACGGACAGGTTATCTCCAGTTCAATTTAAAAATATCAAGTTTTGATCACTTCCTAGAGGAGGAGACTGGGTAGTGCGCCTATGTTCCAGGGACGGAAGGAATTGGAAAAGAGAAGGGAATGGGAAAGTAATCTGACAATAGTAAGGGAATTGGTGGTCTGTCTTCAGACCCGTCAAATTAGAAAAATGGGGATCAAGCAGGTGTCCAGCCATATGAGTAGGCACACTATTAATGAGTTGAATAGCTACGGTCTTAGAATCCTCTACCAAGGTTGGAAGCCATTTTACAAGTTTCACAGCTGAAGTGAAAGTTAAAATCAACTAACAAGGTGAAATTGGCATATTTCAAGATAAACAGGGAAAGGACCTCTGAAGAGCAGACACTCCAATCCCCCACAGGACCAGGCGGATGATAAATTTGAGCACCGGACAAGGTGAAGTTGTTGGATGATGACACGGAAAACAGAAGAGCCTCACAGTCAAGGTAAGATTGTACATGTTACGTTGATACAGTACTTTTAAAAATGGTGCAATACCGCCCCTTTCCTATCCTGATGATCCAGTCTAATATTCTGAAGGCAAAGTGTCAATAATATCTGTCACGGAGGCAGTGTTAAACCAGATGTCAGTTAGGAAAAGGGCAGCTTGATGTTTAACTAGAGAAAGACAATAATATATATTTATTCACTCATAAAAGCAAAGGATACAGGGACGTTATAGTTAGGATCTGAATTTACTTGCACAAAACCACCGAAATTCAGCAGTTATAGTTATGGTTGGCTCAAGTAACTATAACTCGTGCCTCCACCATGCACAGTTTTATCCTAAATAATTTTAATACAAATGTTACATTGATGTTATCAATAATGTTATGTGCATGGCGAGTGCGCAAAGTAGGGCATGAATTATAGTTACTTGAGCTAACCATAACTATAACTGCGGAATTTCTATGTTTTTTCAGATCCTAACTATAATGTCCCTGTAACCTGTTTTTTGCAAATTAAGTTTTGTGCTTTTTTAAATTCTATTTCCTAACTAAAACATCCCTATAATTTTGGCTTTTTCAGTGAATTTCTATGTTTTTTAAAAATATATATGACTTTTCATTAGGCCAATACCCTATAAGCACCCAACCTTGCACTGTGCATGGCCTTCACCCGTGTGCAGGGGAGGTTGCCAGCAAGACCTGGCCTGCACCCAGATCCTGCAGCTAACATTCCCTATCCACCCAACCCAATGCTGTGCACAACCCTTTGGCCGTGCGAGGCAGTAGTTGTCTGTGGCCTCTCTGGGTGTGAAAATAAGTGTGAGACGATGTTACTGGGGGGTAAGAGTGGCTGTCAAATTGTCTGTCTGGGAGCGAGAATTCGTACATCACTGATTTAGTGGGTGCATTAGTGTGTGCATGGGTCTGTGAGTGGGAGCATGAAGGTGCCAGTCGGTCTGTGAGTGGGTGTGTGACAGTCTGAGTGCATTTGTGAGTGGATGCATAACTGTCTAAGTGGGTCTATGAATGGGTGGGTGAGGGTCTGACTGGGGCTGAGAGTGCATGAGGGTCTGAGTGGGTCTGTGAGTTGGTGCATTAGTGGGTGCCGAAGTGTCTGAGTGGGTGTGTGAGTGGGAGAAATTGATTGAATTAGAGACAAAGAGAGAAAGGGAGAGGGATACAGTTTCTAGGCTATTATGTCCGATATACTTAGAATGAGATATTTGTATGCAATTTAAAATAAAAAAATTATTTGTTATTCTTAAAAAAGATAATAGTTTGTTTTGCTTTGAAAAATAAAATAAAAGAGGGAAATTAGTCCAGCTGAACTTGAACCCGCAATGCTGAGTGTGAAGGTCTCGGACCTTCACACTGAGCTATGGGATTCCTTTTTTTTTTTTTTTTTTTAGCCCTTCATGGGCTATCTGTGACTGAGAGGGAGCCCTCAAGGGCTCCACTGCGGTCCCTACTGATTTATTTATTTATTTTTTGTTTCTTATTGTTTATTGTAAAGCCCTTTGTGGGCTATCCGGCAGCGTAGGGGAAGCCTTAAGCGTTCCCTCACAGTGCGATTGTTTCAGCAAACAGGAAGCTGCTTTGACAGCAGTTTTATATATATATAGATATATATATCTATATATATATAAATATATATAAAATATATATAAATATATATATATAAAAAACAGCACCTCCCTGCTTGCTGAAGCATTTCATCTCTGTCCCCGGCAAACATGTTTGTGTGCAGGGGACAGAGATGGAAGTTTCGGATTTTGACAGGGGGACCAGCTTAACAGGTCCCCCAGTCAAAACCCAAAGTGTTTGCTGTGGCTTGGCTGCAGCTGCAAAGCTGCAGCCAAGCCACAGCAAACAGTTATGTCCTGGGGGTGGGTACCCCAGGACATAGCAGGAGCCGGCCCTGGGAGGTGGTGGTTCCCAGGGCCATCAGAGGCTCCTCTAGGAGGGCTGCAAGGCCCCCTTCCAATGTTTGCATACCCAGGGAGGTGGTGATCCCCGGGGCATGGTGGGACTGCACAGCACCCCCACTACTAATTATTTGTAGCCCTGGGAATGTGGTGGTTCCTGGGGCTGTGGGACAGGGCTTCGGCCTTCCACCACAGATAAAAAACATTTTTGCCCAGGAGGGATGGTCCCTGGGGTGCGGGGGGCTGCACGCCCCCGCTCATAATTCAGTGTAGCCTCAGAGAGGTGGAGGTCCCTGGGGCAGCGGGAGGGAGCCGGGCAGCCCCCCTCGCACACAGAATTACAGTCCAGGGGAGGTGGTGATCCCCAGGGCTGTGGCGGAGGCCATCGGGCCTCCCTCACATATTAAAAATATTTGTGCCCTGGGTGTTGGTGGTCCCCGGACCACGGGGCTGCACTGCCCCCCACTCTTAATCCATTGTAGCATCCGGGAGGTGGTGGTCACCCGGGCAGCAGGAAGGAGCCAGGTGCCCCCCCATGCATTTTTAACCAAATGCACCTGGGACTTGGCCCACCCAGGGCCTTTATAATAATGAAGCACAGGCCCATGCTTCATTTTTAAAAATCTTTTATGGCAGATTCATGTATCCACCGTGACACCATCTGTAAATTTAAAAAATATATATATTTAGCTCTTGGGGTGCCTTTGGGATCCCACCACCAGAGCTAAGGGGTCAGGGTGTTCATACCCTGACCCCTTTTCTTTATTTTTTTAGTTTTTTTCTGGGACACATCTTTAGCCAAGTCCCAAGATGGTTGCTAACAGTTCAACAGCTTCTGTTGTTGAAGTGTTATCAGCCAATCAGATTTCTGCACCAGATCGGGAGAGGTCGCAAATACTTCGGGCCCCCATACATACAAATTTGGATTTTCTGTAATTTCTCTAAAGATTCTGAACGGAATTACACCAGAACACTCTTTGTGGATCAGGACCTACCTTTCTGACAGATATGGTGTAATGCTATCAAGTAGTTTTGGTGCTATCACTATTCAAATTCCTATGGAACAATGAATGGGAAAAACGTGTTTTGGGACCCCCCCCCCTTTTTCTCTGTACCCCCTCCATGGATCATCCCAAAAGTTTCTAGACAGCAGCTGACGTGATTGGCAAATTATTTTGGAAAGTTTCATTAAAATTCATCAAGCAGCGCAAAAGATATAGGCAAGTAAACAAAACACTTTTTATATAGAAACTAGGTGGCGACCACCAGCCACTAGGTTTTTTATATACATATACATATATCGTCAATAGGTAGCTATAGTTATGACCTATGGTTTACAAGGCTGGCCTCAATGTGGAGGTCAGGACCGCCGCTGCTGTGGTGGTCGGACTGCCACATCAACACCCTGATGGTCCGACTGCCAGGGTTCCGCCGTCTCCACCGGAATCAGTCATCCCAACGTGTTGACAGTGGGTGGTGGTCACAATCCGCCAGAGCAGTGCTGCATGCAGCACTGCACTGCGGATAAAGCCTTGATCTCCACCAGCCTTTCCAATAAGGCTGGTGGAGAACAGGTGCAGGCGGCCACAGAGGTGACCCTGCCCAGCACCATCACAATGTTCACTCTCTGTTGAGCAAACAGTAAGTATTTCTACGAGGGTGCACCCTCCAGGCGACAGCATTGCCGATGGCTTGATTTCGAGCATAAGATAATGCTGCCACCTTTTTCCCGCTAGGCTGACATCAGCCTAGCAGGAGACACCTAATATGTCTGGTGGGGTGGTCGCCACTACGGCTGCAGCTACCCTGTCGGGAGTTTGGCAGCTGGGCTATGCCGTCAGCCAAACTCTTAATTAGGCCCCTAGTTTCCATTCAAAGAGCATTTTTTGCCTCATTAAAAGCTTTGGTGCCATTTGTCGAATCTTCACGAAATTAACAAAACTAGCTTGCCAGTCACTTCAGCTGCTATCTAGAAAGTTTTGGGGTAATCCATCAAGCGGGGGCTGAGAAAAAGGGGGGGTCCCAAAATGCATTTTCCCCATGCAATTTGCCATAGTGATTTTAGACATATCTACAGTCTGAACTGCTGAATGGAATTACACCAAATTTAGCAGGAAGTGTGTTTTTTGTAATGTAGCATAAATCTGTTCAGTAGTTTTGGAGTTACTAAATGAAAAAGATTTTTAAAAAAAACACCTCCACCTCCACCCATTCACAGACCCACAAAACCACACACACACACATCCACTCATAGACCCACACATCCTCTCACACCTACTCAAACACATTCACACACCCACTTACACACCTACACAACCACTCACACACCCATACAGCCAATCCCACACCCACTCTTTTAAAAATATATATTTTTATTAAGCAAATACGAGCAGGTACGACATTTAGGCTTCGAAATTACAAATCATGATAATGAAACATGCATAAAGATCGATACAGTGCAGTACTTTGTACTGAGATTTGATGTACTTTTCTTAGATAGTAATAATAATCTGGTAAATCATAATGGCATGCTAAATCAATATACATTGGATTGGATTAAGTTCTGGATCAGACTGAGGATGAAGGATTTTCCCAAATGGAATGATAATTCTGTGTGTCCCCAATTCTTTGTGCATACAGAAATTCTTTAGCTTGGACAGCTCTCATTTTATTTTCCCAGAAATCAGAGCTGGGGGGGTCTTACATTGTTGTAAGATCAGGGATTTGGTAATCAAAGTTGCAATAAAGAAGTACTGTTTTGCGAATTTGGACAGCCTGGGATAATTAGATATGCCGAAAAGTGCCCCCAACGGTACTGGTGTTAACGCTACCTGAAGTTTCAAACTAATCGATTCGAAAATCTGGACCTAAAAATTTGTGACAGCAGGGCAAAGATAACAGACATGCAGTCAATCCCCAACTTCTAAATGGCATCTGAAGCAGTTGCTTGGAATTGATGAATCCATTAAGCATCCACTTTGTGAGGAATTCAATCTCTTAAAATTTGTGCCTTTCAAGGCTTTGGAGTAATAGTTATTATAATGCTTCCATGTCTAGGGATCAATCACGCAAGCTGTAGCAGCTGTTATTCTGCTTAAAGCAAGAGGTAGAGCTTTAGCTGGAAATTCTTCTAAAAGAATACTGTACCAGTTACCGACCCCTGTCCGTTTCTGAACCCTGATGGCTTGTGTCATTCTGAAAGATAGTTAATCAGCTGGATATTGACCTAGAGAACCCATGATCGAATAAAGTAAAGACTCTGGAAATACAAAAAGCGTTCGCGTGATGGAATAGCTGGATTGCTACTTTGGAGTTGTGCCCATGATATGGCAATATCCCCTACTAGGAAACCCTGAAGCTTTACCAACCCCAGATTTTCCCAGTCATTTAGGGCTTTGGTAGCAAGAGGAAGCCCAAAGGCGACAGCTTCTCTTAGGAGAATAGTTGGATAGAACCAAGTAAAATTATAGTTTTGTTGAAGTTCTGCACTTCTGGACCAGAGAAGGTTTGGGATCTTATATCTGGTACGTTTTGGAAGCCATGGCATATTAAGAAAATTAGACAGATTAATGTTGTTTTCAAGGAGCATCTGTTTCAAATAGAAGTTTGAATCAACATGATGTGTGGAAGAAGCACTTACAATCCAATCAAAGTAGGTCGCCTCATAATACTTTTTAAAATGGGGTAAAGCTAGGCCACCATACTCTATAGTGAGCTGAGCTTTCTCCAGCCAGCCGAGTGCAAGGTTTTTTATTTGACCAAATGAATTCACGTAGTATTACATTGAGATCCTTGAAAAACTTTTGAGGAGCCTTGATCATAATGTTAGAGAATATAAATAAGAATAGAGGTAGTATCATCATTTTGGTCAAGGCAATGTAGCCAATTATTGTTAACAGTGAATTCTGCCATTTAAGCATGACAGCCTGTGCTTTCTTAAGAGTAGAGAAGCAGTTCATCGAGTAAAGGTTGGACAAGTTGTGAGTGACACAGATGCCTAAATATCTGATAGGGCTAGAGTTCTGATAATTAGTTTGCATCTCGGCTGGCAAGAGTGAATCTTGGGCATTAAAAAGCAAAGCCTCAGATTTGTATTTATTAATCTGATAGCCTCCCAGGTTGGGAAACGTTTGGATTTTGCTAAAGGCCTTTTCAATATTCTGGGAGTCGGCTGCAAGGTATAAGATTGCATCATCTGCAAAAGTTTTAGCTTGGGGGTGCCTGGCATCAGGGGTTTATAGAAATATCCTGCCTCAGAGCCAAAGCCAATGGCTTGATAAAGGGAGCGAAAAGGACCGAGACAGAGGGCATTTCTGCCAGGTCCCACACCGTATTAAAACCTAACCGATTACTTGTGAATTAATTAAGACGTTGGCCTCACCCCCTTGGTAAAGATTGGAAACAAATGTGACTATTTTATTAGGAAACTTGAATTTTTGGAGGATTGCAAAAAGGAGCTCCCATTGTACAAGGTCAAAGGCTTTTTCCACATCGAGCATTATTACAGCAGCTTTGATTTTGTTCAAAGAATAATAATCAATTGACCTGCAGCAGGAAGTTTGTGTTGGTAGAGGTATATCTTCCTGGGAGAAAACTACATTGATCATGATGAATAAGACCCTGGGCTAAGGGTGTAATAGGAGCTGCCCAGATTTTCATAAGCATCTTATAATCATTATTAAAAAGACTAGTAGGGCTATAAGAATCCAGTTTTTCGGCAGGTTTGTCTTTGTTAAGGAAGCTGACAATTACTGCCCTGGTAAATGAACTAGGTACTTTTTATCCATTAAGTAGTGCATTAAATAGCGCGGCTAGGGTCACTGCAATCTGCTTGGACAGAATTTTGTACACCTACACTGGAAGACCATCCCCCCTGGCATCTTTGCCATTTGGAGAGTCCCTAATGGCTTCTGCAACCTCTACTTTAGTGATTGGCTGCAGCAGTGCAGATTGGAGCTCTTGGTCAAGACTTGGTAAGGAGAATGATCCAAGATATTTTTTAATGAGCTCATCGCTTGTAGATGACTTCGGAGTATAGATATTTGTGTAGTGCGCTAGAAACACCTTTCCTATCTCCTTAGCCTGGTCCACCATACACCCCTGAGATTCATCAAAAATGGATTTGATATAAGAAGCATTCTGACGTTTTTTAATATAGTGTGCCAAAAATGTACCTACATGCTCACGCTCTTCGTAATATTGCTGAAAGCATGTATTATGATTGACAATCTCTTGTTCTAAAAAAAATACTTCAATTGGGTTTTAGCATCATGGAGGCGAGTCCATGACTTGTGATCTCTGAGTGACTGATGCAGGCCCATGGTGTGATTAAATTCCTGCTGAAGACTATTTACTTTCTCCTTCTTGTGTTGCCTAAGAAAGTCATTAAAAGCTATGGCTTCCCCTCTAATGTGTGCCTTACGTGACTCCCAGATGGCGAAGATAGATGCAGTTGCTTCATTTCTAGTTAAAAACTTGGCAATTGATACTTTGAGCATGGAGGTCCAGCCTTCATTGGTTAATAAAGATTTGTCTAGAGACCACCAGTGTCTTTCTCGCTGCTGATCAGAGGAAGATAGTTGAACTAATGGAACCGAGTGGTCCGAAAAGGGGTTGGATATTATGTCAGAACCGACTCTATCCCAAGAATGAGATACTAAGAAGAAGTTGATCCTTGACTCTGAGTTAAACCTTTTTGAAAAACAAGTAGAACGTTGCTCTTGTGGATGGTCCAGCTGCCAAAGATCCTGAAGAGGCAGATCACAGACAAATTTTGTCAAAAATTGGTGTGCTCGCAGCTTGTTTTGTGAACGATTTTTGCGGGAGGCATCTAGATTCATATCTTGAATAATATTAAAATTGCCACAGACTACCAAGAGGCCAGGAAGTGTGCGCATGAGGTCATAGAGACTTTGCAGAAAGGTAGTTTCATCTTCTATGAGACCATAGAAGCTTGAAATATGCATTAGTTGCCTTCCTATCTTAAAGCTAATTACTATCCATCTTGCTTGAAGATCCCGATGAACCTCTGGGACTTTTCCTTGGAAGTCCCATGTGAGGAGAACTGCCACCCCACATACGGCTGCATTAGCAGAGGCAAAAAAGGAATGAGAAATGAAGTTGAGAATGTTAGGACAGTTGGTCTGTTGTTTAAAAAGAGTTTCCTGTAATAGAATCACCTGGGCCTGGGAGGATCTTAACCAATGGAGTATTGCTCTAAATTTATGTGAATTATTCAGCCCATTCGCATTGCATGATGCAATTTTGATGCAGCCAAAGGAGATCGTGCTAATTTGCCTATTATTCATTTGGTAAAAAAATAAGAGTTTATAAGGGCCCTTTGGCACAGGACCTCATTTTGCAACCTATTAGAGAAAGTACAAGGCGTGTTCATGATGATTTTTATCCTCAATATACCATTTTGTCTCAGCACAATCATTGTATACCATGAGTTGCTAGTTTCCTCGTGTTTGTGACCTGCTCTTTTCACCCACCCCAGTGCAAGGACCCACCTACCAAGTGCACCCACCCACAAATCCTAGGCCTACCCATCATGGCCCCATCCTCACAGTGACCCCTACCTCTCCCAGAAGTGAATCCCAAACTAAGTGCATTGGTATGGCACCAGTTGAGTCTGTGTCTGGGAAAAGTGACAGGAGTGGACCAGTGAGGACCAGTTAGGAAAAGAAAAACAAAAAACAAAAAAACAAAAAAAAAGGGAGAGGAGAAAAATGATAAAATATCAAGTAATACGTGGAACATCATATATCATCATAACTCATCAGGGGGTACTTATTCTTTCGGTTATTTCCCCCTCCCTTTATTACCATAATATTTGTGACAAGCATCTAACATGCATTTAACACATATATTATGCTGTAAGAGTGGCAAGGAAGTATTTTGCTTGTTGAACGCTTTGAAAAATATGGGCCTGGCCCTTATGAAAAACGTTTAGCTTCGCCAGTTGGACTATACCAGCAAGGGCTCCCAGAATTTTAAAGTCATCAATCAAGCTAACAAATTCACGATGTCGATGTGCTGTAGTTCTGGACATATCAGAAAAGACCCTAAAAGAGAAATCACTTTCTACCTTAAACGTTCTCGTTTTAATGGCTTGAGATGAGATCTGTTCCCTTATCCTGTAATCACCAAAATTGACTAGGATAGTATGTGGACATTTGGAGTTCTGAGACCATTCTGCAGGAACCCTCTGGGCCTGCATGATGGTCAGGTCTGGGTAAGCCAAAGTCTTGTCAAAAAGAATATTGTTGTGAATCAAATCTTTTATCACTTTTGTAACTGAGGATGCGGTTTCTATCTCTTCTGGAATTCCGACAAATCTCAGATTAGAGCACCTAGACCTATTTTCAATATCATCGAATTTGTACTGCAGTGCCTCTAGTTCAGTCTGGGTCTGGCTCACTACAGTTGTGGATCTAATGTGCGTATTTTCAAGGTCTGAGACCCTCTATTCCAATTGGGAGTTCGGGAAGTCAAATCCGATATGTTCGGATTGAGTTGGAGTAGTTGATCGTTAGTTTTTTTATGCACCTGTTCGTGAGTTAGTTTTAGGTCACGTAGCTCCATTAAAATAAGGTTCAACATGGTCTCGACCGTGGGATTATACAGTTTAGTTACAATTGGTTGATGACGATTGCTTGGAAGTAGAGCAGGATTGTCGTCCCTAATGATCAATAAATGTGACGCCAGAGGAAGAGGATCAATGAAGCCTGGAGTGGCTGAGGCTGTTGGAGCCTCTGAGCTATTGAGAGGCTGATCATCTAATGCATTCTCCATCAGAACAGAGCTTTTCTCTCTCTCTGACCCTTTACTAATAAGCCTTGAGAATAAGGGATATAACGGTTTCCCTCCAGCCTGGGCTTCCGTGTGCAAGGGAGCAGGAGATGAAGCAGTATCTATATTTATTTAGGTGGGCCCTGCCCCGTTGCTGACAGAAAGGCAAGGAGACCCCTCTCTGATTAGGTCTGTGGTAGGCATCGATAATGGGGATAGAGCGCCCGGGCTTGCTGACGAGCCAGTCGTTCCTGCTTCTTGATGGCTAGTATAAAGATTTGCCAGAGGAGGCAGCTGGGGTGACATAGATATTGTGGCAGAGTTTGGTTCATCCTAAGGACCTTTCATACCATGAACATGTTCTTTCTTTGGTCCTATTTTGTGTTTTCCTGCCAGTAACGGGGTCAAGCCTTTAGTTTTACTTATTCTTGAGGATCTACACGCTGCATGGGTCTTGAAAGAAGCGTCCCGGGTAAAGCGTTTCATACTTTCCAGGAAACAGAATAGGGGGGGGGGTGGCGGGAAGCAAAGACGCAACAAGCCACATCTGTGCTACACAGACCGCTTCCACTGCCACCCTGAGTTCTCACTCCGCCTCAGAGGCTGCCTAAGGCAGGGCCTAAGTTGCCCCACGTCCTGTATGACCCTTATATGACTTTAAATATTCCTTGCCCCCTACAAGAAGGCAGTAGTGTAGTATGTTAAGAGACAGTCACAAGCTTTAATGTCATCTGCTAACACAATAACATGGACTGGTGCCCCTTGCCTTATAATGTCACCGCTTGATGCTTGCTTTCCTCTCTTAACCATTTATGGATAGGAGGCGATGTAGCTATGCCTGAGGTTGCTCCGTTCTCAATATTCACTACTATATCGATTTTTCCTGGTAATTATCAACACAGATAAAAGGCCCCCTGTTATAAGAAGTAGAACTGAAAGTCATTAAACCACAAAAACAACTGTCTCTCTGAACTGCTTCCAATATTAGTTTTGCCTTTCTATTTATATACTCCGCAAACTTCAAGGCTTCTTTTATCCCACATATGGTGCACTGCAACAAACGTTCCTTCTTTGCCCTCCGGCCCTTTCGGCACACACACGGCCCGTTACCTGCTCATTGCCACTATACTGCCTCAATGCGGTTTAGGTTAGCATGCTGCGGGGAGGGAGGGGATCACTTTGACAAGAAGGTAGATTCAGTTTGGTGCCTCCTGGTATCGCAGGATTGAATGCAGCCTGTTCTGCTATCCACTCTGCTCGGCTCCGCTTCCTGCTCCTTGATCACTCTGCCATCAAGCTACTCTGAGCCTCTTCTGAGCCCCTTTACCACCGCTTCCACACTCCCAGACTCCACTGCATTGAGACTTAAGTCAGGTCGTCTCTGCATCCAATCACTCCTCCTCATGCCTCCTCCTGCTTCCGCCTCGAGCCTCGGCTCTCTGCTTTGCCTCACTTCGCTTCACTCACCAACCCATCATCCTGCCCTCTGAACTGGACACAAACTAGACATGGAGCATGAGCTCCACGTGATTTCTGACACTCTCCCACACCCACTCACAGACCCCAATAACCACTCACAAACACACACTTCCACGCACACAGATACTAGCACACCTGCGCAGACACTTCCACACCCACCTACACAGCTACAGCAACTCAAACACTCACTCAGACACCTGCTCACAGTCACTTGCACAGCCACTCACAACCCACACTCAGTCAGTGATACACTTTCAGAAATTGCAATGGAATATGTTTGTAATAAATGTGTTGTTGTTTCAGTATTGAATGTGTGCTTTTCATTGGAATGTATCCACGGCTTCATAAAATAAAAAATTTTTAAAGAAAGATGATGAATTGCATTTATAGAAAGTCTACATAAATCACCTTACCTATATTTTTTATATTTTGTTTTAAAATATATAATTAAAATGAATGTGTTAATAAAATGCGTTTATAAACTTGTGAAAATGAATATTAGTAAATTGAACTTATAGGTCAAATTATAGAACAATTTATGTAAAAAATTGTAAAATTCACTACAAAAACTAAGGTTAAAGGGACATTATAGTTAGGAATTAGAATTTAAAAAACCTTAAAAATTCAACGAAGAAACCAAAGGGTACAGGGAGGTTATAGTTGGGTTCAGACTTCACAAACAAAAAAACATAGAAATACAGCAGTTATATTTATAGTTATATCAAGTAATTATAACTCATGCCCTAAGGTAACTATAACTTGCGCTCTCACCATGGACTGCTAATTACCACACATATTACATCACTCATGATATCTTCTATGACATTATTGATAATATCACTGCAACTGTTGCAATTCAATTATTGTTGCAGGGTTGGGGGCTTGAGGTATTGTTACCTTATGGCATGAGTAATAGTTACTTGAGATAACTATAACTGCTGAATTTCTATGGTTTTGTGTGAGTGAAATCTGAACCTAACTATAATGTCCCTGTTGCCAATTTTTACAGCGAATATATATATATATTGGTGTTTATACCAAGGAGAAAAACGCTGCACACCCGGAGACGTCAATTGGTAATATTCTTGTAATGCAGCAATCTACATCATGACCCGACATCAAGTCTTTATCAAGTGGTTCTGGTCACATGCAGTTCTCCTAGCCATGCCTTATATATAGTCCAAAGCATTATGGGATTTGTAGTGCAATTGCAACCTGCCCTTATTCATAGCTAAGTGCTTCCTCCTGGCAGTCTTCACATTGCACTGACATAAGATCAGTTTCATCGCATGGCTCGAATTATACTCATATATTGCTAAGTCTCCGGACCCTTACTTCGACAACTACGGGTTGCATCGGTGAGGAATCATATAAGGACACGTGCTCACCTTTCTTAATGAGCCTGTCCCAAAACAGCAGATTTTGCGAGGCACCTTTGAAGCACATCTTACAATCTCTCGTCTCTGAGTGTTTAGTACACTCAGGGGATTGGTATCCTCTCGGTGATCTGCATATGTTTGTTGTTCCGTCTCACCGGGTGCTGGCACTTGTAATTAAACATCCAAACACCTGAACTGTAGGCAGCACGCTAGCACCGGCAGTAAGAGTGCACCACCTACAGTTTTGGTGTTTGGAGATATATATAATATGTCTATATCTATATATATATATATCAGTGCTTAATTTGTAAATAAAAAGGGGCCGGTGCTCAAAGCCCTCCTCTCAAACACGCAGCTGCTGTATTTAAATGTGCGAACACGGAATACTGAGGCGGCGTAATCCTGAAGCCATCTCTGGCCTCTTCAATCCATTTACAGCCGCTTGCTGCCCCTTCAGCTCACTCTAGCAGCTTTCCACTTTCTGCCTTTGTGACGCTTTTTCATTTTTCCCTTCCTCCGTTTTTCCCATAGGGGTCTTTTGCTCGCAGAAATGCTTGAGGATGAAGAATAAGCCCCGGACCTCAAAAATAAGTGCCAGTGCTCAGCACCGGAAGCAAGCACAAATTAAGCACTGATATATATATATGTGCATATATATATATATATATATATATATATATATATATATATATATCTTAAATGGTGTGGTTGCATATATTTGCAAAAGCGTAGGATTTTCTTGTTCTATGTTGCTAGCATTTTCTTTTTCCTGAGGAGTTTGCTCTTCATTGCTTACACTGGTTATTGCCTGTCCTTCACCTGCTGCAGGTTTCAAGCTTTAAACAACCAAGCGATGAACCTGGGCACCTTAGCGAGCACATAGAGAGACTTGACTCGTAGCTTTCTGAAATAGCCATGTTCTGGAGGAGCAGGGGCTTTGTTGACTATCTTAAGCTTTCAGTCTTTCTACCACTAGGACCAAGCCGCTGACTTCCTTGACGAATATAGCTTTGTATGCACAAGCTAGGGGCTTAATAATTATAGTCAGCTCATATTAGTTTACCTTAATCTCCAGTGTATGAAACCGAATGCTGTAAATGTATGGTTATAGTAATCTGTCTTCTGCTGCACCTGGGAACCTAGGGCACTCTATGAGACGCCTTTCCCTCTCAGAAGGCCTTCTATCATCACAGCATGGACTATTCAACCAAAATGGGTGAGAACTAACTGGTGGATATGCTTCCTCTGGACACACCCAATCATTGTACTCTGTCTGGTTGTTTATAATGATAACGGTTATGTTTATGCCTGCAGCAAGATATGTAGAAAGAACATTTTAGTGTGGCCGTCAGTCACGGCAATAGACTACCTTCTCTATGTGACACTTTAGAGAGAAAATCACCTCAGCTAGTCCTGGGGAAGTTCTAGGAAATGGGCCAGTTGTAACATCAAGAGATAGGTAAAGGCAAGAAACATGCATTCTGAAAATAACAGATGAAAGCGGTTGGGAGTTTTGCCCTTCACACCATTTTCTTCTTAAGTGTCTCATTCTCTAAGACAATAACTCCCCTTTTCTCTATATCTTTCCGAAAGCCTCCATCTGTATATCTCTCAGTTTCCCACATTTACCATTGGCACATATATGACAATTACTTTGTATGCTCTACAGAGGGAATACGCATTGGACGTGCAAATTGTCGGTGGGAATGCAAGGTTAAGTAAAGCAAGTGAAACGTAAACAGGGATTGCGTCACTGGCATGAAATCATTTACGGGTTTTAACAGTCATTGTAGAGAAACCGCTTAGCATTTTAGCCAGTAAAGTTTAGGACATAAAGAAGCGAACGTTTTTCAAAGTTGGTTTTAGTTCCTGCCCGGCCTGAGAGTGGATCCGGGCAATTTAGAGCCCGGCGGAAATTTATGCTGTGGGAAGCATTCAGCTCTCATGATGAGAGAAAGGAATAAGGCAGAACGAAGGAAAGAGAAAAACAAAGAGAAGAGGGCATGAGCAGGCATGTGTAGGGGAGAAGAGGAGAGAAATAATCACAGAGAGAAAGAGAAATTATAAGAAACGAGGAGACGCTGGGAAGGGCTGTGAGAAAGAGAAGTGAGGGGGGAGAATTGGAGAGAGGTGGAAGGAAGAAAGGAAGTCAGAATGCATGGACCGAAGGAATACAGAAGTGGAGGGGAGAATACACAGAGAGTGCAATATAGAGAAGAGAAGGAAGGGGCAGGGAGGAGCACAAGAAATAATAAGGAAGTTGAGGGGAGAAGGGCAAGAGGAGGGGAGGGTGAAACAGAGAAAGAGAGCTAGGGTATGCACACGCGGGGGATGGGCAGAAAGCTCAAATCCTCTTTCTGACGGGGAGTTCAGCCGCTGTCCTTAGCTTTGAACCAATAAGCTGACACATTAGTCCCAGAATCCCTATCGCCGAAAGCGGGGCGCTGCACATTTTCCACAGACAAAGGACTGTCAAAGATGCAGAGACAGAAGAAAGGCGCCCTTCAGCCTGTCAGCGCGCGGAGGCCCAGCCAGCAAGGCTGCGTAACTCAGGCCGCGCGCTACGCGCACTTCCCTGCTCCGGGTTTTTACATTTCACGTTGATGGATGTCACATGAGTATCGCGCTCTGGCCTGGAAACGTCTGAAATGAGACCTAATGAGCGCATCAAAGTTATCTTATTTACAAAATTAGCGGAAACAGAAGTCATATTTCAAGGAAACGATTTCATGTTTCGCTGCTCACGTTTATTTCTTCAAATTTTCAAATTTATCAAAGCTCTCACAAGAACGTTGGTCTCGCTGCAGCCCATTTCAAAGGCCCTTCTACTGCATAGCATAGCCAGAGCTTTCCTTTACAGCTATGCCCACTCACCCAGCAAAGAATAGTTTTGCTTCTAAAAATCTTTAACTTATTGCATTGATGCCTGGTGATATAGCCAACTAGACATCATCATATGAGCTGTACAGGTTTAGATCTCACGGAAAATACTTATCAGAAAAGATACCCCATAATTCAGGCAGAGACTGATGTAGGGGAGTAGCATTTTCATGGTCCACACCATCTCACAATCCATCAACAGGACTAAACCTCAGCAAGAATTCATTTCTGATGTTGGTGCTTGTTCGGAATGCCAGTTCTTTGACAGGGCAAAACCAGTCAAGCATTTAAGACAGCACCAGTAAGGGGGTGGGTCATTAATAGCGCCACTCTTACAGGGGTGGCGGGCAGCGTGAAGCATGGAGGAGGAGGAGGAGGAGTGGAGTTGGATGCCCCTTGGTGCCTGGGTAGGCTGTGGCTGCTCTCCACTTTTGAAATATAGGCTTTAAGTGGGATAAAAAATGTGGGTAGTCCCTAAAAGAGGCCTGGCTTGTATAATGAGGGTGTGGTTAAACATGTAAATTACAATTCTCATAGAGTGCCACCATACCCACACATTTGCAGAGAATCACTAGTGCAACTGGCATATGTGATCTTTTTTCGGAGAGCTCTGCAGAGAGGTTAACGATTGGATGTCCATGTGTTCTGAACACCTTTTTCACTCACTGACAAGCACTGACAAACTTTCAATGTCTTACTCATCTACTCAGTTGTGGCCCCTATAATCACCTGGATGTGATTCAATTCAAAGTTTGCACTGTACAAGAGCAATATACTGCTTGAACAAAATACTGTGACACAACATCCTGGAAATATCTAACACACTTGGGGAATACATTACTAAGTAAAGCATGTGAAATATAAACAAAAACAACAATGATTATGTTAACTTCTTTACACTTACTGTTCAGAAATCGATCAGTGTTTTTGCTTGTAAAATTAAGGACATGAATATGGTGCCTGAAAGGGACCTGTTTTACTGTCTGTTGGTAAATACTACCGGGTCTGAGACGCAGAAGGACCCAGCCCACTTAAAGCCCTGCATATACTGCCACAGTGTGCAACACTACAGCCAGATTATCTGGCACAAGAAAATATGACTTTTGGTCCTATTGTGTAAAGACATATTCGCCATGCAATGATTCAGTGTCTTATTTCTTTGTTGACATTGTTTTGTTTAACACAGTTATTCCAATTTAAGGGTTCCCAAATATACCATCTGAGCTTAATCGGAGAGGTATAGGCATGTGGTGTGAAAGGAGTGACAACCCTTGACAGTGTCATTCGGAACACTGTCTCAATTTCTGAACTTTTCACCAATAAATCATTGATTTCAGGTGCGTTAGTCTAATTAGTTCAGTGGAAGCAACACCTAACAACACCAAGAATTGCGATAGGCTATTAGAAAACAGTACAGGGCTGGAAACAGTGTTGATAAACTGGAAGGAGGTGGTCACCCGAGGTGTGAGCTTTTCTTTTATTTCCATTATCAACCTCTCTTCTTGCTACTGCAAAGCCCACCAGTGACGTCTCTATGACACTATATCTGATGAAAGGACACTCGGAGGGCATTTATAACCATATATTTAAAGGCTTCCATTAATCCCCCTACATTTGGCAGCCCTACAGGCTCAGTGAATCTATTGCAATAGAAGCCATGGATATTTTGGTGACATGCATTGAAATCCCTGTACAGTGGCAGGCATGCTTCTAAACAACTATGTTCTCTGAAAGGCCGGCGAGTTATCAGCCTTAACAAAGGCATTCCTTTGCACACTCTTCCTAGTGAATAGCTTAGGAATGGATAATAAATTGTGGAGTTTGAGTTTCTTTTCTGGTACTTGCAGTAAAAATCAAAGAAAAGAACTTCACATTGAATATCTTCCACATACCGTCCTTAGACAGAATTATTAAAATCAGAAAAGTTTAGCATTCAGAATTTCCGTGTGCTGAAGTTAAGCAGAGTGCCTGTAACATCCACTGTCATCATTTCCCTACAGGAGAGTGGTTGTGGATACTCCCACATGAATGTTTCTGGAGAGTTCGGGGAATTTCTATGTAGATGACGCCAACACTCACAATGTGTGTGGGTAGTCACAAACTTTTGCCAATCATATACCCACACTCATCTACATTTTTAAACTTATACCTGAATTATCCAGGTATTACTTGTGTTGAGAAATGTATTAGTACACCTATTTTCATAATGAGGTGGTGAGGAATCAATGAAGAAAGTGCATTTAATTTAAACAAATGATTAAAGAAATACTTTTAATAAAAACATGCTTCAATGTTGAACAAAAAGGAAAAAATAAATATTGAATTTCCCCAAATCCATTCCAAATACATATGAAATATTCAGGGTGCAGAATTTCTCTTCACGTACAGTTATCAGAAACCGGTTTTCGCCAGAAATGGATGTGAATCACATACAGAAACATGCACAACTTTCATATCTCATAAACTTAGCAGTTTTCTCATTAGGAGCAATACAAATATGGTCATCACTAGTCAGAAAACGTACTGCCCATTGGCATCCAACGTACATTGGCACACAATATAGATATTTCTTACTTGGAAGCGAGCTTCAGTACCCTGCATCTGCACACTACTAATAAGATCGTAGGTTTATAGAATTATATCATTTGTCTTCGTGTTAAGAGAAATCCCCATGTCAAGCTTAAAGATTTCTAAATTAGCGAGCAGGAATTTTTCAAATATTCGAGTCACAGATAGGAAAACCCCACCCTTGATATCACTATTGCTGGTGAACCCTGGAGATTTATTAGGTCCATAAATGTGAAGTATTGTAGATCTCCCTTTTTTATCGTGCCAAGGCATCTTTACTTACTAACAAATTGAGTGCGCACTTATGATGAAGGGACCATAGAGCAGGGCTGAATTGTCCAGCAAAAACGGAGTAAAGTGGGATTAGAAAACAGGATGCAGTGCACACAATTTCCTGTTCTCAATGGTTCAATGGTTAGAGGATGTGAACATCACTTACTTTAACCTTAGATGCAATTTCATTTCACAACTTGAGATGAGATGTTCAAGATTTCCAATGGATTGAGAATATCTTCGGCACACATTCATGCGGAAGGGTGTATTAGACCAGGAACTCTCAATGTCAGCATTTTTAATCGGATAATCCCTCATCTAATGAAACAATGCTTTTCATTTTCTGACATAAACCCTAATAAGCGCGGGCATGGACATTCTGTACTTGAAAATACATAAAAAGGAACATAATTAGATTTTTAAGTCTCGAGAAAAAAAATAGCTGCTTCTTTGCTCACAGCTCCAGATGCATTTATCTAATACAAAAGGGTCTTAAAATCATAGGACTGTTTGTTGTCCAATAGTGAATGTTTGTATTCTATTTGAAACGATAAAAATACACACTCAGAACAGGTGAACTAAGAGAAGTCCCATTCTGGAACAGCCAGGAAATACATGTGTTATGTAATCAATAAATGTCTAATCTATTTTTTTCGGGCTACACAATTTGCACATTCCTCATTAACACATCTTGCTTATAGCATTGCAACAACGTGGGAAGATAACGGCTTGCTATGAAGTCATTATTCCTCTGTACATTTACAATGATGTGACAAACCTTTAAACCTAGCATCATTTATGGTTTATTACTGAAAAAGACCCCGTTACCTATGTAGCTATCTTATGAACCTGTACATGCCCTCCAGAAGGATTGTGTGTGACTGCATCACACGTGTTAGAATGTGATTTGCCTCCTTCATCAGTTAGCAACTCTGTGTTAGGCTTCACATGTGCCTTTAGGAACATTGGTTGAATACCAAAATGCTACACATTTATGTAGGACTTACCATGCATGCTAACTAGGAAGTATGTACCGATTGTGTTATTTTGTCGTTTCTGGGGCTCTTCCAGTTGTCCAATTCCTCTTTGACCAATACCCTAGTCAATGACACATGCTGGTTATGGGCTATAGCTTGAGCCATGCTCAGGAGGCTCTGAACATGGGGCATTACCTTCAATCATACCCAGTGCCTACTCCCACTCTGTCTGTTCACCATGGCCATTCACCATGGCCTTCCAATGTGTCCAAGTTGCTCTGAGCACGGTATAAGTCATTGGGCCAACATTGCACTCTGTTATAAAGTCACCAGAGGCCTTTGAGGGTCAAGTCTTAAGCTTATTGTCTAAGACAACCCAAGCATTGTCATTCATGGCCCACCAGCAACAAACTGGAAAATCCTAGAATTCTTACACTCAAGGAACAACAATGGAATGAAGTATAAAAGCACATAAAAGGCATAACATACCCCCTTAGCCTTCCCCTAGTACACACTGGGCACAGCCACAGGCTGTGCGCATCAGGCCCTAGTAGTGGTTGTGTACTTTTCCTGTGTCTACTTTCTCTGCCTTTGTTCAAAGCCAGCTTTGGGCACAGCCAAACCCTTGTTTACAATGTGCTTTGGGTGCAAGACCACACCCTGTTTCCATTGTCACTGCCAAGTGATTTTGTATAGGGTAGATCTATTAGTCATGGCCTGTTCACATTCCTTTCTCCTAGATCTTTCTAGGGCACGAGGTGAGCTTTAGGCATTGAGTGTGGGACATGTCTAAATGCTGTTCCCATTTGGAATACCAATAAGGCCTGTTAATCACATGATCAGGCCCTTTGGCGCCTCATGTACTAACTCTAACTACCGTAGAGTAGGTAGGCAATGGCATTGAACCATTCCATATGTGTCATGGAAGTGGGGAAAGGTCCATCCCACTGTGTGCCCACCCTAACTATGACTAAAGCCCAGTGAGCATGGCCATAGACCATGAAGTATAGGCTTTAGACAGAGCACAACAGTTTTTCCTCATATTGTACCCACTCACCATGTGCTCAGTGCCCATTGGGTATGGCTTATGGCTTTACTTGGTGGACTCTGGAAACACTGCATGATATTTGGCAATGTCCTATGCCCACTTCATCATGACCCTAAATCCCCCCAGATGTGGCTTAATTGTACAAGAAACTGTAAGGAAAGAACATGGCTTCCAGTCATGACATGGGCCCCTTCCCCACCTTCAAAGAGCTTTAGCTATGCTATAATGACATGCCTACAGGGCATGACCATTAACCACACTCTATACCCGCTCTCTCCACCTCCCATTTTACTGGATGTGTTAGGCAACGGGAAATATAACAACTGACTGGTATAATAAATATTTCAACTTGATGGCAGTAGTATTTACAGCTTGAAAAAAAACAGCTAATCAAAATTAATTATTAAGTAAAATGCATTGCGTTTACCTTGCAGAATATGGCATTTTAATGTGACTTTGAGGCTGTGGTTACATTTACAACGGTGCTTAGTTTGTAAATTAGGAGGCGCCGGTGCTCAAAGCACTTCTCTTAAACACGAGGCTGCTGTAATTAAATCTGCCAGCACTGAATACTGAGGCAGCGTAATCCTGAAGCCATCTCGGGCCTCTTCAATCCGTTTACGGCCACCCCTGCCCCTTCAGCTCATCCTGCAACCTTCTACTTTCTCCCTTTATGACGCTTTTTAGTTTTTCCTTCTTCTGTCTTTCACATATGTGTCTTTTGCTCGCAGCAAATGCTTGAGGCATAAGAATAAGCCCCGGCTCTCACGAATAAATGTGCACGTGTTCTAATAATACCACTCAAACTCATAACACCAAAGGATTACATAAGGTTGTACTTTTAATGTAGATGCTGTGATTATTTCAAACACCAGATATCATATCCAGCACAATTATAAATGTTACCATCTTAATAAATGCATAAATAAATTATTAAACTATTTTTGTGGTGTTCGATTGTGGAATTTGGGCATTTATGGTTGTGCTGTATTTTTTTTGGATGATAACAACTGCAAAGTTTGAGAAACATAAATTCATAAAAACGTCTATATGTTAATGGGTTTGAATAGAAAACGACCTTTACATTGGATGGTACCATCATTACAAAGTAAATTGTTCCCCTATATAAACATAATGAAATTATGAAACAAAAATTAGATTTTTGCGCCACAGCCTAAAAACCCATATTATCTAAAACTAAGTAGATCAAAAGTGTGCAGTAAAATTGAAAGAAATTGAGGGAATAAGATAGGATATTTTATGCTGGAAGAATTAATTAAAGATCGGGTCATTAATTCAGCAATGTAATACCACATTTGCATTAGGAATTTAGCTACTATTGTATGAAGAACCAAGCAAGAGTAAATGAAAGGAGGGAAAGGTAATTCTTTGCAACCCTTGGTGAATCCAACTTCGTCCACAGCATACACAGGGGGCAGATTTAAGAAAAGTGGCGCTCCACCCAGTTCAGCACCACCTTCCTTGCGCCCCTTAGCATCCCACAACTGCTACCATGTGTGCACTGTATTTAAAATACGGCCCACCATGGCTCAGGTTAGGGGACAATAGTGTCAGAAGTTTTGATGCTATTGATGTAATGTTCAGGGTTGGCACCCACATTTTGGCAATAACCCTGAACAGTACATTGGGCCCATTATAAATAATGGGGTGCCCCCTTTTAAAACCTGCTCTGAGCAAGCATTAAAAATGCTGAAAAAATGACATAAAGAAATCTTTTAGATTACTTTGCAACATTTTTTCGCCCCCCTAACAGGGGAATGTCCCCCTTGCATACATTATGCCTGGTGCAGGTATAATGTGGCGCAAGGGGTTACAAAGTGGCGCAGTGGACGCATTGTGCCACTTTGTAAACCTGGTGCGATGTTTTGCCATTATATCGCCACATTAGCATAAAAAAAAAATGCTAATGTGGCGAATACTTTTCTAGAGAAGCATAGTATCCTAATGGGACTTCAATTCATTTATTATAGATGCCAAGAAATGTTGATAGTGGGTTAAAAAAGCAGTCAATATGAAAAGAGTCTCTAGAGATTTCACTTAGTTGAAGTTGAGCTTTTTTAAATTAAATGAAGTTGAAATTTTATGAAACTTCTCCTCAGCATCAGCTTTTTAAAACATTCTCATTTAAAGGTCGTATTTCTTGCTGAAACAATGAGGAAAGTGTTCTTTTGAGCAGTGAGGTAGTTAGTCCCCCTTCCAAAGTTTTTTGACTTTGCACTTCCATTAATTATACATGTAGCTATGCGGTGAGCATTGCCTTACATAGTGTCCATAGAAAACGATATGCCCGTTCATGATAATTGTGCTATTGACAAAGAAGTATTACAGACTTTTTCAGCAAATGCCACTGAACACTGTGGTATCCTTAGACAGACGGTGCCCCTTCATTAGTCACCAATTCGTCTTTTGGAAATCTGCTCACAAGAAAATGCACCTCTCGTTTTTTTCCATCTCCTTTGGTTGACTAAGCCTGCATCTCTAATACGTGTATACAATCAAAATAAAAAGAGACAAGGATCTGAATAGTTGTTCTATCTATTTAATAATGAAATAAAGTGATTCTCTCGCTGGGCATATGAGTGTACACACTCTGCATATTTAAAGAGAGGCCTGATCAACAACCAAACTTCTGAAAGTTGGAAAACTACTCATCATGGATTTGTGTCTATGATTTGTGATAGCTTTTCACTTTCTGGAGAGGCACAAAAATACTCAGCAGTAAATATACAAATCTAAACAAGACATAGGTTGCCATAAATGCTTCTCCTCTATACTTATTTCTATGAACTAACCACTGGGCAGACAATATACATGAAGGAACACAGAAGAATTTGCTGTACTCGGGTGAAGATGTGGCCTAAAGGCTAGAGCCACCAACGTTGGAACCTTTGGCCCCAGTTTGAAATCCTGTCTGCAGTACTTGGTTCAATATTGTGCGATTCTGGGCAAACATTTTATCTTCCTGTGTCTAAAAATGCGAAATGTATTTGTGTAAATCCCCCACTTGATACATGTGATCCTGTAGATTGTCTCCCAACCACCTGCAATGTACAACTTTTTGTTGCTTCCTAGTTAGGTTTGCGCTATATAATTACTAATACATACAATACACATATATACTAGTAGATTTCCCATTGTACTGAGATACATCTGCATATTTGATTCCGTGGATCAAGATATCAGAATTTTGAGGAGTACAGATTGGGTTTTTGTCACCTTTATTAAACTAAAGTGTAAAGAAAATGTATAGAAATTAGGAATGAGGAACAGGGTCAAGACTGATTTGCATATGGCTGGGTCCAAACTGAGGTGGCATGGTGAGCAAAAGAACAATGGATTAAACCCAGATCTGTGTTTGTATTGTTCAGCACTCCGTCCATCATCCTTTTGTGTTGCTACAGTTGCCTTAAGTGGGAAGGGTATGCCCAGACGTGATTCTCGTCCAGGGAGGACCTGGCCTGGCAGTTCAGCCAGGACTGTTCCCATGAGGAAAAGAGTCAAGACTGATTTGCATATGGCTGGGTCCAAACTGGACCCAGCAAAAGAAAGATGGATTAAACCAAGATCTGTGACTGGGGGTGAGTGTTTGCATTTTTCAGCACTCTGTCCTTCATCCTTTTGTGTTGCTAAAGTTGCCTTAAGTAGGAAGGGTATGCCCAGGCGTAGGTCCCGTGCTCACTGTGCCACTGGATTCTAGCTAGCCTGGCTGAAGAAGGGTGATACCCTGAAAATGGTCCCAGAATGCTGGTTTCCGGTGCAGGGAGGACCTGGCCTGGCAGTTCGGGCTGGACTGTTCCCATGAGGAATCGGGTTCAAGACTGATTTGCAAATGGCTGGGTCCAAACTGGGGTGGGATGGTGAACAAAAGAACGATGGATTAAACCCAGATCTGTGACTAGGGGTGAGGGTTTGCATTGTTCAGCACTCCTCCTGTCATCCTTTTGTGTTGCTGAAGAGTATACTAGTCAGTTTCGAAGGAGTTGGATTTAGAAAATCTAGTTAGCCCTCCTGTATAGACACCTGTAACATGCCCCACTTTATTTCAATGCCTTCTTATAAGGGCTGTAAAGGAAAAATCTAACTCAGAATGCTCCTTGGTGAGTGTTAGGATAAGTCAACTAATTCTGGGTCTCATTACCATTTTGCTTGCTCATGAGGAAAGCAGTCAGAGGTCACCATTGGAAGCATAATGAAAATATACAAAATAGTAGCTCATGCATTCATTGTCACTGGCATCAACAGGGGTGGCTCCTTCGCTATGCCGAAGGATCGTCACCCCATTGGCTGAGCCAGAAGCAGAAAAATAAAATGATAGATTACTATTGTTTTATTTGTCTGCTTCTGGCACAGCCAGCAGTGCAGGAAGGGGCGGGGTAAGGCCATGCGAGGTGGGAGGGGGAAGGAGAGGAGAGTGCACCTAAGTGTGCATCTGTGTTTGGCCGGCCGTCTGAGGCTGGCAAAACACACATGCACACTTAGATTAGCATGGCTGTGTTGAACAGCAGGCTGGAGAAACTGAATAGACCCCGGGGTTGTGTCTGAGCGGCAGTCCAAGCCGCTCAGACCAATCCTGGCACTGCTTTCATGCTAAGTTTAGCATGAAAGTAGTGCCGGGATTGCTGGGGAGCCTGTGCTGGTGTCCCAGCAGTGATTGCTAGGACACCACAGAAGGTGCGTCAAGCGAGGCGGCAGGGACGGAGGCAAGATAAGTGTGTTTTATTTAAAAAAAAAAAATTCACCTCATCTCTGTCCTCTCCCTGCCCCTTCCCTCGAGTTATGCAGCAGCTGCCCCTGGGTATCAATCTTTCAAACCAGGATGGTAAGGTTGGTCACCCACAGTGTAAAAATAAATATTGCCTAGGCCCTCTTCTCTGATGTATGAAGGGTGGAGAGATTACTCCCATTAAGAGTCACAGAACATGTCGCAATGAGTCCTGTTGTGACATACGCAGAAGTTTAATTAAGAATATATGGGACTTCAGGTCCTCAGAATAATACATAAAGGCCAAGAGGTCCAGAGTAGAGGAAAGTTTGCGAATGTTGTTTTTTAAATTCATAAATGAGGTTCCCATTTAAGGAAAGGTGTGGCTGGCCCACTTTGCGAACACAGGAGGGCCCAGAAACATTAAAAAAGCAAGGAAAAAAAGGAAAGAGAAAAAAAGAGAGAAGGAGTTAAAGACTGAAATCCAGCTACTTCTAAAACATATCTAGTTAAAAAAAAAAAAAAAGGTTTCCCTTAAATGCAGCTGCATCTAACAAATTTTCATAAAGAGATGACCCAAATTCGAACATTGGGAAGATATAGAACGAACAGATGTTTCAGTTCTGGGGATGTTAAATCTTTCTTCCATGCACATCCTCTTACTCATAACAGTTAATAGATGCTTGATCCTTCGGGATAAGATCCCTCGTAGAGCTGTGAAAAATTACACTCTTACCAGCAAACCCTCTCTCTTTACACAAAGAAGTGCTGCATTGCCTTATTTTAAACCTTGTTTCGAGCCTTCTGCAGTGTACGATTTCAAGAAAAGGGAATACTGAAAATGAAGGGCTGTGTGGACAGCCATTCTCTGTTTTATTATCTTTAGGTTTTGTCATAACACTAAACAGAAACCGTTCACATTTATATTTAAAAAAATGCAAGTTTCGGCATAAAGTAGCTTTCTGGATGCATCACAAATTCCTTACTGTACATCACACTTTCTTACACAGCTCATGAACTGTTTACAATGCTGAAAATGCAGGATTTGCTCTCAGTGATGCCGCCAGAATCTTTTGCATTATACTTGACCTCCGATCCCAGCCTGGACCTATCTGACCTTTCCGCGTGCTGTTTCCCTTCTGCTTTATTGCTTCGCCCCTGCCTCTTGCCAGTGTCTCAATCAGTCTAATTTATTGTTCGGTTAAAACAATTACAACAAGAATAAATACTGTGTTTCAGTAAAATGTCAGCAAATAAATTTATAACATCCATAGGAAATACACAGTTTGAAGGCTAAAAGTGAATTATGTGCAAAAGTGCTTGTATGAACAAGCATTCACCAATGAAGGCAGATCTCAAATACAGTTCTAGATTTCGTAAGATCTCTACTCTTTGACGCACAACAAAAAGGTCACGAGAAAGCAATGACCAGAAAAACAAGGGCTTAAATACAAAACCATATTTAAAAAATCTCTACTCTACGGATGTCATCCAGTGGTCAGTTGCCTTTCCCTTCTAAAGAAACTAATCGTGGGTCTCTTTGTCCACAATGGTTTAACAATGTACTTAATGGATATTCAACATCCTTTGTACCAAGTTCATAAACCATGCAAAGTGGTTACTAATGAAACAATCTGTATTGTTTAAAAAGAAGACTGATTCTTTTCAGGTCGTCGGACCAATTCCTTAAAGTTGGTACTAGAAACATTATGACACTCATTACGACCCTAGCGGTCGGCGGTAATAAGGCAGAAAGCACTGGCAACAGGCCAAACTGCCAATGTACCACACCGACCGCCACGGCGGTAAAAGCCACCCAGCGGCTGTCACTGTCCCGCCTGCGGGATTGTGACCTCGCCTACCGCCATGGTTTCATTGGCTTCCTTACCACCACAAAAACCATGGCAGTAGGCCATATCAGTGACAGGGAACCCCTTCCCTGTCACTGATAGAGGTCTCCCCCACCCCGCCCTCTTTCCAGATACCCTCCACCCCCACTTCCTCTCCAAATCCCCCTACATTCACACCCCCTTCTCACACACACACACACACCCATTCCCACATGCATCTACGCATGCATACATTCATTCACACACACATCCGCACACACTTCCATACATTCACGCAGATATGCATTTACAGAACACAACATACATGCACTCACACCTCCATACCTGCACACACCAATTCAACACGAAACACACACCTGCATACACGCATGCACAAACATTCACACACACCCCCACACACACATACAACACCCCCCACCCACCTCTCCTGTCGGAGCACCCATTTACCTGTCTTCAGGGGGTCCTCCAACAGGAGACGGGACGGGGCGCTGCTGCCACCAGTAGTGTCCGCCAGGAGAACACCGCCAGGCCGTATTATGGGTCATAATACTTCTGGCGGCGGTCTGCTGGCGTGGCGCTGCTGGTGGCAGCAGCGCCACCTTACCACCATCAGCCGGCATGGCCACAGCTGAATTTTTGTCATCCTTCTGGCGGAAATCCGGCTGTGGTCATATTACGGCGGACGTAGCCGCGGTAATGGTCTTTTGGCAGCCGTCGCCACAGTGGTAGGTGTTTTTTTACCACCAGTATAATAATGTGGGCCTATATGTTGGGTAACAAATGTTGGACAACAACATATGACATGAGAAAATGTTTATGGTAATCACAGAATCTGCAGGCTAAAGTGCCTCTTTCTTGTTTTCATGATTGTTTTACTTCTCCTCTGCCAAAGAGATCAAAATGTAATTGTGGAAATTTAGCACTGAGTGCCTATGCTAATGAATCTGCATGATATGTTTTTTTGTATTTCAACTTGATAAGACTAGTTTGGGTACAGGTGGTGAATTTTGAAGATCTTTGTTGTGAGACTATAAGAACATGTGTTTCTTCAAAAGGCTTTTGAAGTTGGAATTTGAAAATGCTTATTTTCATTGGGTAGACATTCCTAACTCTTTTAAGATCCATGAAGTTGTAACATGCCTGCGTGGAATGCCACAAAGAATCAGATTTTCTAATTCTTGACGACGATCTCTTTGAAGGATTTTTGATTCGCTCTTTCCATGCTTTTTAACCAATGTCTTTAACAGTGCTCCATTTGCTCATAATTCCTGGTTAGACAGGCCAAATTCTAGTCTAGTTTAGCAGGCTAAAGATCGTTTTAAATAATTTAGTTTGGTCCATGTTTAATGAAGAGTTAATTTTATATGGAAAGTTTCCAAGCCATAAGGTAATGTTGGGATATACTTTCCTAGAACCTTTGAAAGTGATGACAAAGATGGTCCATATTTTTTGATAATTTCAGTAGTGCAAATCTTCATCCCGCTTTGCATTTTATGACTTGTAGGTGTGCTTTATGGACACCTTTTTTATGCAAGGTAACACCAGGGAGGGGGTAGGTGTTTAGCCTTTCTATCATTTGCCTCTTCCACCTCATACAGCTTCTCACCCTGCTGACACATTCCAGAGGGGCTGAGATATATGTGCCCCCTTGACTTCTATTGGAAAGCTCACTTGATCAGAATCCTGTTGCCTCTCTTCTATTGCACGGGAGAGTGTTGCTTTCTCTTTACAACTCCACCACTAGTGCCAGTGTACTGATCGAGCATGATGATAGGGCATTTACACAGTGTAGAAAAGCTTTACAGACACTGAAAAGAGCAAGAGAGAGAGACAGAGCAGAAAGGATAGCACTTATCTCCTCGTAGTAGTGTAATGAATAGTGTCTATGTGAGTTAGGAAGCATTTTATGCAGACATCTGTGCTTTACCTGGGGCATGTCTGTGTGTATGTTTGTAAGGGACATTTACACAGGTGCTGCTACCTCCTAACCTGCACCTGTTTTTTGTGATGGGAGGGTCTGCTCTCCTGGTGGGTGGATACACCTCTTCAGTGAAGAAAGGTGTGTGTGTGCGTGTGTGTGTGTGATTAACCCACACTATGAGGACCAAATAGGTTGTCTTAGTGTTGGCAAACCATGACAAAACCATGCTATGTGTGTGTGTGCATGCGTTCCTATGTTTAACCCATGCTATGAGGACCAGATTGTTCCTTGTAGGGTAAGTACACCTTGATAGAACCAGACTGTGTGTGCAAAGCAAGCACTACAGGAGGTGATACTCATGCTATACCGGTTCTGTGAGAGGAAACTTACATTGCTGATTTCTATGTTGTACATTTTCTTTGAACAAGGGAAGGGTGCAAATCTGATGCACCTATGGTGGCAAAAAGATACTTGTCCGACTGATGCTCATGTTACTCTTGTTCTTTGAGGAAGTAACACCTGTATAGCTCATGCCAACCCTGCACCTGCTCTCTCAAAAAAGAGAAAAAAGTTGATGCGAATGTTGCGCTTGTTCAGTGCACTGCAAATCCTCACGCTGTACCAATCTTTGCGGAAGGGGCAGAAGCTTGCACTCATTCTGCCATACTGTGCCTAATCTGGAAGGTAGGCTAACTTCCATTACTGACACTCATACGATACCTGTTCTGTGTATACAAAGAAAACTTGAGCTGCTGTTCCTTTCCTTTTATGGGCAGGAGGCTTCCATTGCTAATGGAATGATGTACCTGACCTGAAACAGATGGCGACCTTCACTACTAATAGCGATGATGAACCTCTTTTCTGGGTAAAGCGGGTGGGGTCGTACTTCAAATGACCAGGCTGTTCCTTTTGCGGTACCAAGGGAAGCTTTAACGCTTGCAGTGTTGATCCCGATCTGGTACATGTTCTGCGACGAAAAACAGTTGCCCTCCTGATGGCAGCCTCTACCTCCTCAGTGTTGGAGTATATCTTGCACTAACACTTGGAAGGAGGCTTGGGATGCTGATGTCCATGCTACATCTGTTCTATGAGAGAGGGAGCCTACACATTTGACTCACTAAATGCCTGTTCTGTGACAGAGGGAAGACTACATTGTTAATGCCACCCCACACATAGTCTGAAAGGGAACAAAGGTTGTGCTTCTAACGTCAATGTAGTACCTGTGTTTTGTGTGTAAGAAAAGTCTATATTGCTAATGTCCAAAGAGTGAGTATGAGGCAAATATACTATTTTGGCACCATGCTGCACCATCACAGTGAGGGACAGCTATTTGTTTTGCCGACGCCCATGTGTTACCTGTTTTGTCTGTTTGATTAAAGTCAACACTGTTGTAGTTATGTTACAAATGTTATGTTAGCGAGTGGCACTTCAAAAACTGACGCTATGCTGTATTTGTTTTGAAAGGAAGGAACATTTCTACTGGTTATTCCCGTGCCATACCTGTTAGGTAGGCAAGGGAATCTTGCACGTTGAGGCTCTTGTGGTAACATGTTTTGTAAAAGAGGATGCCCCTCGGTGTCTTACAAAGCTTGACAAAATATTTTCATTATACAAAAGTCAAAACATTGGGCATTGTCAGTGTTTGTAAATGTTTTGGTTACTGTCACATTTCCCAAGGGAAGAGCTTTTGTTTTTCAATCTATATGGCACAGAATCTTCAGAACAGAGTTTTCATACATTACAGACGACAAAAAAGACAACTCTAGGTGTTTATACAAACGTATGGCATCAACATCTTTTACATAAGTAAACTCTCAGGATCTGGGGCTTACTTTACATCTTGCGTGGTGATCTGAAAGTAATAGCACCACACAACTATGTGGTGAAAAACAATGGATTGGAATACTACCCTGAACAATTGCCAGTAATTAGAATTTTTGCAAGTATTACTCCCATCACTTTTTGTGTGGTTCATGTTACCTCCCAACTATTCAAGGATATGCCCAGAAGTGGATCCCTTGCTCACTTTACCACAGTACCCAAGCTATACCTCACCAATGAAACGTAGCAAGACTGAAACTAGTCTTTTTTTTTTTTTTTATTATTTATTTTTGCACTTATTGGTAACAAAACCCAAACAGAACAAAGCTCTGAGGTCAACAAGTACAGATGATAGTCAGCGCAGAGTACAAGGCACAACTGGAGACGTATTAACCATCATAAGTATAAATCAAGGAGATGGCGGCATGTTGCTGCGAGGCACTGCGTAAACAGAACCGCATCACTGAAACAACCAGATGCAAACAATGAAAGAAAACGGGAGGAATAAAAAAGGAGGAAGAGCAAAGAGCAAGAGAATGCAGAAGAAAAAGAGAAAACAGAAAAAGAGAAAAAGGGGTGGGGTGGGGACAGAGGAACACTGTAGCCTTCAAATCGCCAACAGGAGGGCAATCAGTAATTGAATGGCATGTAAGGGGAGTGTAACTTTTGCATAATCAGTGGGAAGCGTTGGGCAACTGTATGTTGTTCAATGCACGGGACTCTAAAAAAGATCACAGGGGGGCCCATATATCTCTCGGCTGGAAACCCTCAGGCATAAGTTCCCAGTATATCATTAGTTGCTCCTGACAGTACGCAGTGTCCTGCAACCAGTCACAACAACGGGGAGCCCGCCGTCACCCCCAGCACATCGCGACCCTACGCTTAGCTAGCAGCAGCAGCAGTCCCACCAGCCTCCGGTGCACAGAGTGAATCTCCTCGACATATCTCAAAAGAGCAAGCTTAGGAGTGTGCGGCAACAGGAGTCCAGTCATCTCCTCAGTCACCGCAACACCTCCGTCTAGTATTCTCCCAGCGCTGTACAACTCCATGCGAGATGCAAGAAGTCCGCCTCAGGAGCCAGACACCTCTCTTAGGACGCATCAGCTTGAATACCTATACTCTTCAGTCTATGGGGCGTATAATACAAGCGATGCAAAACATTGAAGTGAATAAGGCGCAGTCTGTAGTTAGGGGACAGCTCTCTCATATGCACCCAGCATTGTGGCCACACTTCATCAGAAATGGGTTCGCCAATGTCTGCCTCCCATTGGGCTTTTGCTTTAATCTCAGTATCAGACACCACATTCTGCATACAACCATTTAGACTTGTGCTAAACCTTTGCAGGGATTGAGTTTGATATATAAGTTCCAACGCTCTGCACGCCAGGGGCGGTGCAGGAAAGCAGGGGTAATGCGCACGGAGCATGGCATGAATTCTGAGAAAGAATGATCTGTGCAGTGCAGTGTCATGCACATCAACAAGTGCAGCCTCCAAGGAGGTAAACATCTCGTCCGAAATCCAAGATCCCAAAGTAGTTAAGTTGGACTCTCGAAGAAACTCACAGATTCGGACATCCTCCGATAACGGCACGTTTGCAACATCTCGCAACGGCATCAAAGGCGCAAAGGGCTCTTGCACAACAGCGCGCCGCAACAGCGCAGTCCAGGCCCTCACCTTAAAAGCCACAGTATCGACCCCTAGCGGTCTGATCGGGCCACTAAGCACCCACGGCAGCCTACCAGGCTACACTGCGTCATACTCAGGTGCCAAATGTGGCAGGTATCTTATGGGGTGCAGTAAAAAATGCGCAAAATGAGCCTGCACGCAATGATAATAAAGTTCTAGATCCGGGGCCGTCAAACCACCCAGTTCGAACGGGAGAGCCAGTTTTTCCCAGGAAATTCTGTGCTGCTGACCAGCCCAGGCCAGAGCCACAAGCACAGACTTAAGCCTCTTCAGAAAGCTCAGAGTAAGAACAAGAGGCAGGTTGATAAATAAATACAGAAACTTGGACAGAATAACCACCTTCGCTATCGCTATGCGACCTGTCACTGAGAGCGGCAATGAACGCCACACCTTCACCTTATCTTCCAACCATGCAATAGCTTTGCCGTAATTTTCTGACCAAAGCCTATTAATGTCCCTACTCAGCCAGATACCTAAATACTGCACCAGTCCATCAGCCGAGCCGAGGGGATATCTAGAGGGGCACCTCACCGTAGACTCGGACAAGGGCAGTACCACCGACTTGGACCAGTTAATGGTGATCCCAGAAATCTGCCAAAAGCAAACTATCTCATCTAGCAGAGCGTCAAGGTGCAGCTGGGGATCGCGAACGAATAGGGCGACATCATCCATATACATAGAGATCAATATTGGACACTGTTGGAATGACAATCCCCTGTGGTTATGGTGCTGTCTCAGACGTGCCACAAGCAGTTCCATCGCAAAAAGCAGTGGAGAGAGTGGACATCCCTGGCGAGTGCCCCAAGGATTCGAAAAGGGGTCAGAAATAGTCCTATTGACTCTCAGCCGGGCGGATGGCTGCAAGTACAGCAGGCAAATCAGTTGAATAAACCTAGGACTCAACCCCACTTGAGCTAACAAAGTGAACATATACGGCCACGCAAGAGAGTCAAAGGCCTTAGTAGCATCAAGTAACACCACCGCCGCATGGTCATCACGATCGATCATGCTAGATATTGCAAAGTAGGTGCGGAGGTTATACAAAGTAGAGCGCCCCGACACAAAGCCGGACTGATCCAGCAGCACCAAGGAAGGGAGCAGAAGCTGCAGTCGGGCCGCAATAAGTTTCGCAAGAATCTTATTATGTATATTTATTAATAATGAAAGGGACTGTTATGAATCACAACAGCACAGGTCTTCCCCCGGCTTCAAAATGGTAAAGATGAGGGGCTCCCGCAACAAGGCCGGGAGAACACCCTTCTCAAGAGCATCCGCATATACTTCCAGGAGGTACAGCGCTAATATATCTGCATATTTCTTTTAGAAGGATGGCGTCAGGCCATTCAGGCCAGGGCCTTATCACCCAGCAGGCTACGTATCACCTGGATCACATCGTCCACCAATAAGCGAGCGTCCAGATATTGCCTATGTGAATTCTCAAACCACAGCAGGCTGATATCCTCAAAGTAGTCAGAGGCAGCCGTAGACCTCAGGCCTGAGTGCTCAGCATACAGGTCAGAATAGAATTCAGTGAGGACTCTCCTGATCTCCTCAGTGCCGGTATGTCGCACGTCAGTTGAATCAGTCAGCTCTGCAATATAATTTCTAGCCCACAGCTTACGAAGCATTGCTGCCAGCGTGCGGCCGGCCCTCTCTCCCTCACCACATCTCCTCACCGTAACATCTTTCCCTAGAAAGCAAACCTCACGAAGGGCGGCCTCCTCAAACTGTGTCATCTTTCCTCTCAGTTCAGCCAGAAGGTCACCAGACCAGTCAGAGACCCATCGCTTTTCGAGATCAGCAAGCTGAACCTCCAGATTTGCCAAGTCCCACCTTAGCGCCTTCAGGACTCCGTGCTGTTTAGAGAGACATAGCCCACAAATTACTACCTTGAAAGCCTCCCACACGGTGTCCGCAGAGGACACAGATCCCTGATTCTCAGCAAAGTAGTGCACAATGGCATCACGGATGTCGTCCCTAAAAACCTGATCCCTGAGCGCACCATGATGCAGCCTCCATATAAAGGCACGACCGGGGCCTGCAGGGACAAGTAACTCCAGCAGGAGCAGCAAATGATCCGACAAGGTACGGGCCTTATGCTCAATTGACTACGTCCAGAGCTCGACATCCCTGGTGCCGAGCCATCTATCAATACGGGACCAACCGCCATGCACATAATTGACACAAGTACCCTCACTGTCAGTTCCATGCTTTGCCCTCTATAGGTCAACCAAAGCACCTTCAGCCATCACAAGAGAGAAGGCCTTAGTAGATGCCGGATGCTGTGGTCTAGCCTGGCTTTCACGGTCCGCCACAAAGTCCACAACCACGTTGAAGTCCCCTCCCCCCCCACCAGCAGGGACCCAGGATCCAGTGAGCCAATCAACTGCCACACTTCTCCAAAAAAATCAGGGTTATGAGTATTTGGGCTGTAGATCGACACCAACCTACATGGTCTATCTAGCAGTGTTCCTCTCAACATGACATAATGACCATTCTGATCCACAAGCACCTTTTCAGTACGCCATTGCAGCCCCTTCTGCCCCGTGCATATCTCGAATACAACCAATCACCAATCCAACCAGCTTTCACCCTGTGTTTTGTAGCTTCCGCCAGATGCGTCTCCTGCAGCATACAAATGTGAATTGCATGCCGCTGCATGTAGGTGGACAGCAACCTCATCTTACACCCATCATTCAGCCCACAAGCATTACAAGTGAGGCAGCATACAGGCATCACGCTTTTTAGCGCCATCCCAGCAATCTACCAAAACACACGACACCCCATACCATCACAATAAAGACAACGGCTGCATGCAGGGGAAGGAACAGGAGAGAAGGAAAGACGTCAAGGAAAAGAAACCAAGCACAAAACATTACAAACCCCCACCCACGCTGACCCCCAATTGGGTCAATACAACCAAACCCAAATATATATCCCACAATATGATAATAAACAGTTTGAATGGACTCATCCAATGGGGCATCAGTGAGACCATTCAAGAACCACCCCAAATGGGATGGGTGGGCAAGGGGATTCCCAATGTAAGCTGTATAGCAGAACAGACCGCACCAACATTTAAATCAACAAAAAATTCAAAGCCCACAAGGCACCGGACAAGGCCACGGGGTCCCAAAACAATAGAATGAATTCAGTCATTGTCACTAAGAGCATCACCCTCTCCGCCAGCAGCCCACGGGCACTTCGACAGCACCTTTTTGCGAACAGATTTAGCATATTTAGCAGCCAGTTTCAGATCAGTGAAAAAGTGCAGCTTGTCCTTATGCTGCACTCACAGTTTAGCTGGATAAATGAGGGAGTATGTGGCATTGGTCTGGCTCAGATTGCGTTTGGCCGGCAAGAACGCCTTACGGGCCGGCTGCACCCCAGGAGAGTAGTCTGGGAAGAAACTCAGTTCAGTATTATTATAGATCACAGGTCGACGCTCTCTGGCCAGTCTATGTATAGTATCTCTATCTCTGTAGTTCAGTAAGTGTACAATAATAGGACGCGCTGGAGCCCCTTGCGGAGGCTGCTGCCCCAGAGACCTGTGGACCCTCTCCACCACCAACACCTGGGAGAGCTCGCCGGGGAATAACTCAGAGAGCATGGTCTCGACATAATTCTCCATGCGCCCCATGGCTGTCGACTCCGGGAGGCCCAAAATGCGGATGTTATTACGGTGGGAGAGGGCCTCAAGGTCCTATTTTTATTACGGATCACCTCCAGCACGCGCTTCAAGTGTAGCAACTGTTCCCCGTTCCCCGTCTCCGCGGCGATAGTCCTCCAAATCTGAGGTGTGTGATTCCAGCTGCTCAAAGCGGGCGTCAAGACCATCTACCCATTCCTTTAAATGGTCTATTTGCTCAGTTAAGTGTTGAGCTCGGCGTCAATGCTAGCCAGGCTATGCTTGAGGTCTAAGAACATGGCCTTCACGGAGGTCGCGGAGGCCTCCTCCTCAAGCGGCAGATCATCCGGCAACTGGCCGGCCGGGCCGCTTTTCTTTTTACCACCATCAAAAGTGAGTTTAGGCTCTCTCTGGTCCACCTTCCCCATCCTCTATGCAGCCGACCAGGCCGGCAGCCAAAGAGACGCCCACCACTCCTCACAGTAGTAGTCACCAGCTAGGTGGGGCCACCAAAGAACAGAAGTTCCTAGCAGGCACTCACTCCCGCCTGTTGCACATGTCATGGCAAAGAAGGAGGGAAGGTGGGGACGCAAGGCACCAGAACCAGTCCCACGTCTGCCACCACTCAGCGGCAGCAGTCACAGAAGTCCATCAAGGCGAACCATAGCAGCAGCACTCCCGCCCAGGGGGCCACGCGGCTCAAGCCCCACCATCAATCAGGCCCCGCAGGTCACCAATAGCAGGGTCCCCGCCTACCAGAGAGGCCAGGCCCAGGATCACCGGCAGGCCACTCCAGGAGGAACAAAAAGGGGGGGAGGGAGGCCCACACCCCAGGCGTCCTGAGAGGCATCCCCCACAGGCAGAGCTCACTTGCAGCCCCCTCCCCCCCGAGTCCACCAAAACACGGGAGGGGCGACAGGAGGCACCAGCTCCCACATCAGCCACAGGTTAGCGCCCGACCATGCCCTGCGGGAGCCGAACAACAGGGCGTCGGCCAGATAGGCCGAAGACGCTGCCGTCAGGTCCCTCACCCCCGATCATGGGAACGAGACAAAAAAAAAAAGGGGAGAAAGGGGTGTGCCCCGCAGGGCCAAACAGGCCAGCGTGGTCCCCGGCCCCAAACCGGCACCCCACCGTGTCCCACAGTCTCCCTGAACCTTCCCCTGCAGCACCCGGGAAGGATTAGGAGGCGGGTGGCCGATCTGCAGGAGGAAAAGCGCTGATGGAGTCCCCCGCCAGGCAGAGCCTCACATTATGGCAGCCATCTTGCGGGACAGCCAGGCCACGCGGCAACTTGTCTGGGTTACTTGTGTTTCCTTCTGGAAGAGGCCTCGAGTGGCAGTTCAGGATGGACTATTCCCATGAGAAGCAGGGTTACTACATAAGCCAGGGTTTTTTCTGGATTGGCACAGAGGGCAAAAATAAAGGGTCGCAACAAATGCCAGTGGTTAGACTTTTTGCTAGCATTCCTTCCATCGCCTTTTGTGGGATTGATCTATAAGTGTTGAGATGCATGTGCAGAGCCTCTGGTGAGTAATTTATCCACAACTTAAAACCTATTGGGGTGTCCAAGGCTATACAGATATGTGTGATCCTAAACTTTTTTGGAGTGCTGGTGCACCTGCCATTACAAACAACAGAACAGCACAAACAAGTTTGTGTAGAGTATGTTCAAATCATTTAGGAGTGTGCTTAATGAAAAGGCTGAAATAATGAATAGCTCAAGGAAAGAGCACTAGATGGGAGATTTCTTGAAACAGCTGCTGTCAAACTGTTTCATAAGACATTTCGACAGCAGCTGAAACCTTATGAGTGGGTGATCACATACACAGCCAAAAGGACCATAAAATTGAATCTAACTCTAGTTGGGGATTCACAAACCCTTTGCAGTCCATACCGACATGGTATGACTTCCAAATCCTTCTAAAATGGTGACTCTCCTTCATTACTCCTTTAGAGCTCTACAGCATGTATAATCTATAACAATTGTAACTCTTGGGCTGTCTAATCTCTACAAACTATCAAGTTCCTTAGCTTTTCTGTCCATCACTACCCTTGTCCATGGGTGAAGTGCACCTGACCCATTTTAGACAAGAGCCATGTTTGTTTGGGCCCTCGTCCCTTGGAGGAACACATTTTTTATTTTGTCGATGGTCCAAGGTCTTCTAGTCTAAGATATGATTATCCCGTGCTGTCAGGCACATGGGGTTCTAACCTCTAGCCTTTGCAGTTAGATTATTACTGTTTTGTCTAGACTTCCCGTTCATATGCCACTTTTATCAGTATCACTGGACAGAGCCAAGTGGGAAATGACTCAGTGCCATCAGGGACTGATCTCCCATTATGCAGTGATCTCACCTGACTGAAATACTTGTTGACTATACACTTCCCGGCCTTCAGATAGGTTTATCTTGTAAATAAATGACCAGACAAGTGGTGCCAGATGACCAGCTGTTATGTGCATCAACCCCTTCTATGACCCTAGGCCACCTCTGTCCTATGATGCTGCAGGTCGTTTAAAACAAATGGCTTTTATGGGATGTCAAATCAGTGTAGTGCAAACTGTTAGGAGGTCAGCCTATGATGGCTGTAGAGATCAGTCAGTCATATTTTAAAACGATTAGGAGGTCAATGAGCACCTTTCAACGGTTGGAGACATCAGTCAGTCACCTTGGAGAGGCCAGTTGGTGATAGTATTATGGGAGGGTGGCAGGGACTGGCAGTTCCACTATTGGGGTGGAGGAGGGCAGTCAGCCGAATAAACATGGCTATAAAGCTCAGTATCCCCTTTGCAGGATTTGAGGAGGGTAGTTAGCTGCTTTCTAGTGTTAGAGCAGTCAGTCTGCCCATGACATGAGGCGCAAAGGTCAGTATGTTGCATTGTGTGGAATTTATAGATTCTTTTTTCTAATAAAAAAGTGTTTAGAATTCGGCCTGTCTTTTTATGGGGGGCAAGAGAGGTCCATCAGCTCCTCCACTGATAAAGATTGGTCAAATCTCATATAGGAGGTAAGAGAGGTCCACCAGTTCCCCTATTGATAAAGACAGTGTGTCAAGAATTGATGGACTTTGGCCACATTATCCCATTGGCACCGCTTGATTTGAATTAAATCACTGCGCATCTGAGTCTTAACAATGCAAATTGCAGCTAAAGGACACCTAAGTACTCACTGTGATGCAAAGAAACTGCTTAGCAAGAGGCAAGTCAAGGGGCAGCCATGAACCTTCTTCACTATTTTTCATGGTCTGCGCACACTGCTCTCTCCTGTGTCACATCATCTCTTCACCTTTCAGTGTTATTGAGCATTGTTTTGCTTTGTCTTACTGCTGCCCTGCCTATGGAAACTTCGGATCTAGCAGCTTCAGCTCATTGCCCAGTCTATGGACCATTTCATCACACCAGGCACGGTCTGTTCATTTCTCTGATGCACATACACGCTTGAGAGCGGATTTTAAGATCTTCAGTACTCGGCGCAGATGACCCGTTGAGGCGCTGATCACTGGTCATGGTTTCCCTCTGTGTGATTCTGACTTATGAGCCATCCTTTATGCCACCCCACGGGCCCTGTTTTAGTAAATCGTAAGTGAATGTACCAAATTGGAAGTCCTATTGTAATGAAGGTAGTCCCCTAAATACAAGCCGCACAAATAGCCTTCATGCATTTTCTTTTGCACACACAATTCATCACCAAAAGCGCACAGTTACAGAAGCAGCACAATATTTAAAAACATTTCAATAGGATCCAAATTCCAAAATACCCTGCTCGAGTAAATGCCATCAAAATATAATGCAGATGGTCGCTGTAGTACATACATTGACGAGCATCAAGAGGTGTGGGGTAAAAGGGACACGTATACGCAGCTAATCCGTTGCAGTTATTTTAGTAGTTATGAACAATATGGTCTGTTATGACATAATCGTGCCTCAAAGGCCCCATTCGACTTGCTGCTTCCTGCAGTGTGAGACAGGTTTCAATATTTTTGCTAAGGCTCATTTTAGTTTCCAGTCTGACCTGACCAGGACTATTTCACATACAACAGTCAAGAGATGCAAGGTATCTTCCACCATGCGGGATGGAGAGAAAGCAATGATTGCTGTTTTCAATTTGAAGCAACAGAATATCTTGCATTCCAGTAAATGGATCAACAGATGACAGAAGTTTCTCAGGGAAGTACTAATGGAAACGATTATTTCCCAGGGATCATTTGTATATAAACAAAGCCAGTCATAGAAGAAAGTATTTACAGTAATAGGTTTACTACAAAACAACCATGTTGATATCTTTGTTTCCAAAACTGATGATTATTTTCGAGAGCGAATATAATCAGGTTTTACATTTCACATGTCCTGCGCACTCAATAAAACACTTTTCCTGTGAGTGTGTTTTCATACTCTTCTGAATATTAACATTTTGTAAGTTTAAATATGAGAAAAAAGTTTGCTCTTATAATTGAAGGCACACAATTCTCTTGCACTACTTAGAACTGTAAATGTGACAGTGATGAAGTAAATGAGCTGTTTTTCGGAGACTTTCAGGCCTTTTCTGATTTTGCTAGCAAGGGCCTTAAGCGTGTTCTTTGGACGCACAGACCTAGCAGTACATTTACCAGACCCATATTCCTCAACGCTTCACGCAGTGTCGGGCTAGCTTTAGGGCTCTCTGGTACTGCCAGATGGGCCAGTGTATGTATGACCCGTTCTTTTCTGGTCCACCGACCACTGTCCCAAAAAAAGACCCTATGCACCGGCCCTTTCAAGCGCTGGAGTACCCAACAGGCCCGTGCAACACTGCAGTTCAGCATACAGCCACCTTGAAAAAGAAAATATAAAAAAAGGCCAGGAAACGAAAGGCTGTGATATCCGTGTTACTAACGCTGGCTTTGTGGTGAACGATCCCACGTTTTGAAATAAGTATATCCTAATGCCAGTATCTCACAGTGCATCGCTTTATGTATTTTAGCACAGTATATACCTGTGTGCACTAGTTTCATTAAAAAGGGCAAGGAAAAAGGAAGTGCCTACCTTTCATAGGACGCAGACCCTTCTGACGCACTTTGCCTGCAAAAGAAAATGAAGGAATTATTTTGGTTTTGGGATTAAGCAAGAGAAAGAATCATCGTCTATTGGAGTCAAATGCTACCACATAAACAAAGAAAGACCACATCGTCAGTGTCACATCATCCAATCAAAATCAATGCATAACTTTCTTAAAGTCTCACTTTTTGCATATATTAATCCAGGTAAAACAATGCGTGTGTAGACAGTTCTATTACACAAGCAGTGATGTCAGGAAGCCATGGACGGTGAGCAGGAGGACCAAAGTCTCCTCCGAGTGGGCCCTGCCACTGGTGCTCCTTATTGTCAGTGTCACCTACCCGGAGGCTCCTACTACAGAAATAATACTAGGTCACTCCAAGTGAGATCCGCACACCTGCTATGATCCGGCCCTTCTGTTTCGTGCAAGGGTGTGCCAGTCTTTTTGTTCACGTGCAGCCTTAATTTGTTACATTTGCACTGTAAATTCAGGACAGCTAACCTTGTTGTTGGCTTGTGATTCTAGAGAGGGTCAGAAATATTTATGTCTTCGTTTTTCTAACTTAGGATAAAGTAGTTACACAGTTGTGACGTTAAGAGAGGCTAATTAGGTTTATTACACTCCTGTAATGCTCACTTAATTAAGTGCACCCTTTCTTGTTATGATTGTTCAAAGTGTTTGAAAAAGTCACAATCGTGCTATACCGAATGGTTGTGTGCCATTACAGGAAACAATTCTTCACATGTTCAATGAGTTCTTTTCCTTATTGCTTTACTCCAGGGTTCCCCAACATTTCTGTACCCACAGCTACTTCTGATCAGTGAAAATCATTGTGAGCTAACGAAGGCAAAACAACTTGCGCATTGTGACCGGTGACCCGAAGCCCAGCATCCTTGACTTTAAGACTACTGTCCATAGATCCAAATACTATGGTTTGAACAAAATACTTTAACTAGGGGCAGTAAGACAGGGCTGCCATGTGTGTCAGTGAGAGCGTGGTCTTTGGGGATGTGAGAACATGTGTGCATATGAATGGGGTATATTTGTATGTGTACCTGAAAGCCTGTGTCATATGCACTTGTGGCACAGCACATAGCTTTCGCCATATGTGGCTCTGTTAAATGCAACCATTTTTTTTTACATGGGAGAAATGTAAAGTGCAAAAATGTTCATAATGTGGAACATTATTTGACACTCTAAGTTTCTCCAATTTAAAAAATAACTATTTTTCAGTTAGAAATATGGCACAGTTTTCTACTGGCCACCTGGAGCAAGAGTGCTGCTGTTTGTAAATGCAACACTTTGAAAAAAAAATTGAAAATTGAAATGAAAACCTAATTTAGTCATAAATTATGTTTTCTTTTTAATTTATCCCATTTAAAAACATTGAGATACATTTTGTTGTCGCCTCCAACATTGAGTTGACAAGGACTTTCAGTTAAGAGTTGAATACCTCAGTTCTTCACCTCTGTGCCATGGGTCATTAATCTGATCCAGCACTGCTCCATATCAGGCCCTGCTATCTGCAGCCTGATGATAATAATGTAAAACAAACACTGCCTTCCCTTAACTTTAGAAGGAAAAATGTGACCCTCTGATTATTTAAAAATAAACTCAAGGCTCTGAGGAACACAGAAGGGGTCTGGGAGTTAAAGGTATCTCCTGATTGACTGGTTGGAGACAACTGCTTTACTCTAACACATAGCAGATGCATCCAGATAGTAAGGTATAGCTTTGCCCTTCAGTGCACTCAATACAGTGATCTTCATAAAGGACTTGGAAGCTGGTCATCCAAGTCCTACATCCTAGTTTACATTGGTAAAGTGTCTGTCAAACCTACATGATTTTTTATAACCAAATTGATCACCTGTATCATTGTATATACCTATTGTAAAGTGAAAGCTAAGAGGGCAAAAGGGTATATCCATGTTGAGTTAAGCTTCTGTGAAATTGTCTGGTGTCAGAAATTGGGTATCTAGTTGGCAGAGGTATACACCCTGTCCGAGTAGGAACCACAATCCTAGTCAGGGAAAGTCAATTACACAGCATAAATTACCCTGTGCCCACCCTCTGGTAGCGTGGTGCAGAGCAAGCAGGCCGGACGTAGAAGACAATGTGTAAATTATTAGTGCAACACACACACAATAATCACAAAAGGTACACCACAATAAGGCTTCACATGGGTGTAAAAAAATAAAGCTCATTTATCTGGTTAATTCAAGATCAGAACGATAAAGATCCAATTCGTAAACGGTTAAATATTTGCTTTGCAGGATCAAATAAAACAAGGTTAATAATCGATGATGAGATAGAAGAGGTGGTGCTGGTGACTCCTCAGCATGAGTGTGCATTAATTCCACAGATTGCAGTAGTGTACAGACTACGTTCCTCTCGGGCAAGTGGTTGAGTGATTCCGGGGCGCAGTCACCAAGGAAGCAGTTGGGGACAGCGGTGGAACTGTGAGGCGGCTGGGTTTAGCAAGGCCACTTTCAGGTGCTTGAAAAAAGTGGGCAACGAAGGCTACTAGGGCCGCTCTGGGTAATTGAAGATGCAAGTGGTAGCATTTGGCAAAGCTGCTTAGGGTGATTGGAGCAGCGAGCTGCAAAGTTAAGCAGGGCTCCCCCGGGTGATTAAAGATGCAAGAGGCAAAGTTTGCCAAAGTCCCTCGAAGCCACTCTGGGTTTGGTGAATGAGTCTTGGGATACCGGGCAGAGATTAGCAGGCAGCAGGACGGTACAGTGAAGCATGGCAGCAGTTCATAGGAGAAGTAAATCCTGGCAGAGTGGTAATCTTGGCACACAGCAGTCTTTACTCCAGCAGTGTTTTCTTGAGTCCATAAGTGTACTGCTTTGAGTGGGTCATGGACTCAGTATATATACTAGAAAGTGCCTTTGATGTGGGTAATGACTACAAAGAGTTCTTGTGAAGTGAACATGTCCCCCTTTCAGGTCAGCCCCAGCTCCAGACTATCAGTGGGAGGTAATCAGCCACTTTGTGTGGACTCTGCTTACTACCCTTTAAGGTGTAAGGATGAGCCCTTTCTAACCCCCTCCCCAAAGACCCATCAGTATGCAGATGCATGGTGATGGAGCTGAGTATCTTGTGTTGTGGGTGTCCGAAGGGAATGCACAAGTGTAGCTGTCAACTACCCCAAGCCAGATGTGTATTGGAGATAAGCTGTGGGCACACGGGGCACTGAGTGCAGAGAAATGCCCACTTACTAAAAGTGACATTTCCAAATTAGTAATAAGAAATCCTAACTTACCAGTAAAGGGGATATATAACTACCACTTCAAAGGTACTAAACATGATACAGCTACTCTTCTAGATCAGGAAATACAGCTCAAATGTATTATGAGAAATTTTCAATGCTGGCCTATGAGAGGGGCAGGCCTCATTGTAATAAAAAATGACTTTAGGAGTTTTTCATTACCATAACATAAAAATTTAATTTACAGGCCCTGCATATATGGTAGACCACTTTACAAGGGACTTACAGGTAAATTAAATATGGCAATTGTGGTTGCACTAATGTTACCAAGTTTTAGGGGAGAGAAGCACATGCACTTTTGCACTGATCAGCATTGGTAAAGTGCTCACTGTCCTAAGGCCAACAAAAAGATGGTCAGAAAAATAGGAGGAGAACGGCAAAAAGCTTGGTGATAACTCTGCAGAGAGTGCTATTTCCAAAATCTAGTTTACTAAAAATAATACAATTAGATATGTTGTATAATGTAGCTCAGAATAGCAGTGGAGTTTAACAATGAAGGCCATCTTACCAATACTGTAGATTGCTTTGGACAGCTTTGATGTTAACAATTGACTAATCTGAACTGTGAATGCAGTATCCATTTTGAGATCAGTCCGTCAACCTAAAACTCAGTTCTGATCGGATTGCAAAAGTCAATAGAAAGTGCACTGCTGACAGTAGGGGCTGTAAACAAAAGAAACTGTGGAATTGTTTGTTTTCACAACTTTATAAGGAGCCTGCACAGATAAGACCAAGGAATCAATTTCAGCTTTGCTTTTCAGAGACTCGTCTGTCAGGATTTGACAGGATCTCAGCTTGAAAGGGAAGACAAGACACTGCTGCCAGCAAATCTTAACATGGTACATTGTGACCAAATGCCATTGGTCAAATGGGCCAACAGATCTGGGTTTGATCCTGAGGCAGTTATGATTTAGTTTCCACTGTGAAAACCAGTATGCAATTGGCCACTCCCCTCCCCAGTGGTGGGGTGTTACTTCATGATATGTCATCCATGGTGAAGTAAAGTGTATAGTATTACCAGTTCTAAAGAGGATTACAGACCCCATGAAGATATTGTTTATTTCGCCCATAAACGTTAGACTGCCTTATCGTTTTTCTGAAACAAGGACAACTCAACCACTGTGCTAAGTTTTAAACCCCAAGTTTGTGCTTCTCCAAACCAAGCACTCCTAAAATATATTGCCTACAAGCATGGACAGCATGTAAATACCCAAACCTTGCAATTCTCCTTTACAAACGTTTTTACAAAGCGTGGCATTTTTATATAATAAAGATATGTCCATCACTAAAAATAACCTTGTACAGAGAAATGGAATAGTGATGCTAAAAGCATTTAGCAGAAGGAAATAAAACCCTTTACAGGGTTAAGATCACAATGACTGATATCAATCAATCATGTATCCAAAACCGTAATTGTATGGGTGGAAGATCTAAGCTAATTTATAGAGTAGTAACATTTCTATACATTGAAATGCACTAACTCTGACAGTTACACATTTTTACTATTAAAAGTAAAGAGGACAGGGGAGATAGGACAAAAGAGGTGGGGAAGGGAAATCTATCTGATTAGTTCTTAGCAATAGGAAACTCTTCACAATGTAGAGCGTAATTGTATTTGTCATGACAGTAAGATACCACACCCACTTCCAAAAGCTGGAACCACTTCAATGTGTAATGCAATTATAAAGAGATTTAAGGATGTGTGTTCTTTTGTAAGTAAATATGTAAGGTGCCACACAATTTATTGGATGACGATAAGACAGGGAATCATTTTGAAATAGGCGTTATACTCACTTCTGAAAAAAAAAAAAACCTAGACGCGCATGTGTGAAAGGAAATATTAAACAAGCTATTCCATTCAGAGAGAATTAATTTGGAACCAATAGATTTTAGTAGATTGATGAGTTGTGTATCAGGATGAAAAAGGTTATCATAGTGTATTGAAGTATCTATTACCAGTAAAACTGTAGGGGCATCTTTGGAACGTGTAATGTTAAAAACCTTTGTATCATATTGTCTATGTGATGCCAAAGAGGCAAACATGCTTGCAGTAGCAAAATATGTGAGGGACGTCACCAGGAGCTAATGTACAATTCCAGTAGCTATCTGAGTCTGATACTGTAAAAGAGAGTCCAATAAAAATGATGTATGAAACATAGTTTTATTTGTGAGAGAGCTGGTGTAATCTTTCATATGAAGAGGAAACCCCAAATGTGTGTCCATGCTGAGGGGCAAATAGCAGCATCAGGTTCAGAGTTCAAGGTAGAAGTTCAGATACTGGAGATACATTTTGTCTCTTGGCTAGTAGGAACCTTGAGAAAATTGTATGTCTTCAAAGCTCCATGTCCTAACTGCGTGCAAAATGTTTGGAATACTGGAGTAGTGAGTGAGACCTAACTTCCTGGTAGTGAATTTTAACTTTAAAAAGGTATACCTCTAAATTAGATAGTTTGTGTTTGTACTGTAATACTGCAAAATAAATAAGATCCTTAAGAACAGGCTTTTTAAGTAGAAAAATGCCTTTTGCCACCCATTCATTCAAAAATTAATCCTGCCTGATCTGTTTGTTAAACTATGGGTAAGCTACGTCAGGTTTGGGGAGTTGTGACAGAGTTTTTTTTTATCTATAGTATGTATGGAGTCAATTGTATTATGTATAATGGGCAATGATTGAGATATAGTAAGACACCTGATGTTGTGTATCGGTAAAAGAACACAAAGCAGGAGAGGAGCAGATCAGTCCTTTTCTATAGGAAGCCATGTAGGGGTATTAGAAGTTACTGAAGAGAAACACCAGTCAAAAAGGCCAAAAAGGCCTATTGATGTCTAGGAAAGTCTAGGAACTTAACTCCTTCTTCTGTCATATCCATTCATGTCTTTCCGAGAGACATTCTGGCTCTTTTTGCTTTTCCATAAAACGTCCATAAAAGTATTGTCAAGTAATTTGTAGAAGTTGTGTGAGTGTTTAAATGGGAGCATACTGATCACAAAGTTGATAGTAGGTATGCACCACAAGGTAATTAATTTTGGAAGCCATTGTTTGATCAGTTCTTTGATTTTAGAAATTATTTTTTCTTCATTAATTAGTTCTGGGCGGAGTTCACGGCGAGCCACTCTGTGGAATTTCATTGAGTTGATTAAAAACTCAGTGGAATTCCACAGAGACGGAGTTCCGTGAGCTGGGGAGTCCTGAAAGCACCCTGGGTGAGCTCTGCGCCGTGGGCGGGGCCTGCAGAGTTTGTGGGCAAACTCAGAGTGACAAAAACTCAGTTAGCTCTGCCAGTGAAGTGGAGCTCCCCGCCTACCCTTACCATTAATTGACATAGTTTCTTGAGAGCCTTTACTAAAATACTTTAAAACATTTTTGGGAAAGTGATTTGCCATTTGAGGCCAGGGTTTTGGTTGTGGGAAGAGAAACAGTGAATTTTCATGGGGAAGACTTTCGTTTTCTTTCTGTTGAGAGTATATATGCATATTTCCGAATATTTCAAAATCACATCTAGGATACCAGGGATAGCTGTATCTGCTTCCTATGTAAAGATTAAACCATCATCGGCATAAGGTGCTATGTTTTGTGGGCCAGAGGGAAATGGGATACCTTTAATGCTACTTTCGGTGCAGATAATTTCAAGTGGAGCTTCAGTAGACAGAATGAAAAGCATCAGGGGAAAAGGGCAACCTTGATGGGTGCCTTGTTTTAAGGAGAATTTGTTTGAGGTACAGTCATTGATGTGAACTGAAGCTTGTAGATTGTAGTTAAAAGCAAAAACCACCCTAATGAAATTCTCACCAAGGCCAAATTTCTTAAGAGTAGTTCACAAAAAGATCCATTAAACTTTGTCAATGTCCTTTTCTGAATCCAAGGCCTTGGCGGCTGATGGAGAGTTTAGAGATTTAGCCTTTTTACACCTTGTAAACCCTATTGTCTTGTGTAACATTTCCTATAGAATGATTTACACGCATATGATTTTTTTCTCCATAAAATATTTATGTGATGTAAAGTACTCTGACACCCTGTACTGGTATGAATAGTGCTATAAAACAAAAGAAATGCATGTGGAAGAGGGGTTTGTGGTGAAATGACAGCACTGTTGGGGGGGTGGTAGTGAGGGAATTTGTGGAAAAGGAGGTCATTAAGGTGGGAGCAACAAAAAAGCTTGGTTGTACTGGGTGCCACCAGCCTAATGCTGTCCCTGCTTCCAAATAAGCAGCATGATAGGCTCATGAGTAGTTTTTTAGGTCGAGCCTAAGCGTACGGCCTCTTGTATACTTTTAAACATACTTCTTCTGTGGGCCTCCAGCTATTTCATTTGTTAGTTTCAGTGTCATTTAAAAATCCTTGCTTGCTAGTGGTCAGTCATGCCTCTTTGTCCCTCCTTCTTCTGTCTGGCAGCAGGGACCAACTACTGTATAATTATGAGTTGTCCTGTTTATCTGGTCTGTAGGGGAGTTTTTTTCTTTTTTTTTTAAACTTTGTTTCTTGCCCCTGTCCAGGAAAGCTTCTCTTTACATTTGAAGAGCATTCGTGCTCTGAGCTTCGCTGTAAACAAATCTATAAATCAGACTGTTACCTTTGTCACATTTGCCCTTTGTGGGCTCTCTGCACTCTCTCTCAGCTACCTGTCTCCCACCCTTCCTTGGCTTGGATTTTCTTTACCAAGTGTGCCTGCCTGTGGTACTTAGGGTGGAGGATTTCTTCTAATTGTGTATAGCCGAGGCACCCAGCTCTACCGGGGTTCTGCAATCCTTAGAGTCAGTGCCCACTTCTGCTCCATACTAAGATCTCTTTCGCAGCTCCATCAGTGCACATCAGTTCACACACTCCAAGCCCCTCAGCCATGCGACAGCCCCACAAACGCTGTCTGCCAGAGCACCTCAGTTCTAACAGTCAGTACACACTGCTGTACTGGTATTGGGACCTCGGGGGCAGCTCCATTAGTGCACCTCAGTTCACATACTCCAAGCCCTTCAGCTGTGCTCGTGCCAGAACCCCACACACGCTGTCTGCCAGAGCACTTCAGTTCTTACTGTCAGTACACACTGCTGTTCCAGTACTCTGAACTCCGGCGCAGCTCCATCAGTGCACCTCAGTTGTACCCCGGCAAGGTCACCTCCTCTCCTATACTGGGACCCCGCTCACACACAGTTACATTACAGCAGCTCAATTCAGACCTACTGCCAACCCAATACTGGACCCAAAAGAGCAAAACACTGCTCAGCCAGTGCACCTCAAGTCTAACATCCAATGCCACTGTTGATGGGAACCTCCACAGCTCTGCCAGAATCCATAATTTCTAACATTCAGTGTAGGTTTCTTCTCAGTGCTGAGGCTCACACACACGACCCTTGTCGCTTCTGTGATTCAAAGGCAAAGCCTCTCCCATGCTGGGTCCCACGCGCAGATTCACCAGGGCACCTCAAGGCTAACACTCGGCAACAATGGCACGCCAATACAAGGTTCCACACATAGCTCCATTAACATACCTCACTTCTGACCTTGTGTGCCCGTAACTATTCTTGTACTGCAGCCAACATGCAACTGTCAGTATACCTCAACCCTAACCTGCAGGGCCCCATTATTCCAATACCAGGAATTACACAGTGCTCAGTTTCTCATTCCTCCCCTGCTGCTTTTCTGTTATTCCGGCACTGGGCCGGGACACAGCTTTGTCTATACCCCCAATCCTGATCTGAAGAGCCCCACTATTGCTGTATTGGGGTTCACATACAACTCTGCAAATGCACCTCCTGCTGTTCTGCAGTGTCCCCTGCAGCTCCACACTCTGACTTCTGTTTGAGGACGTGGGGGAGCCAATTATATCTATTATTAAATGCCATCTTTATTTGGGAAGGTCTGTTTCATGTATTTCACTCTGTTGTTTTCTTTACTCTGTTTACTGTCAATGTTTTGTTTATACCCCACTTTTCTCTTTCCAGCTCTCAAAATCCACACGTTAAGTTTCATTCTTTCTTTCAAGTGTTTCTCTCTAGTCCTCTCCCTTTTAAGGGTCGAGCCTGCTCTAGCATGCGCTTGTGCATGCGTATCGTTTGCAAGATGCTGTAGTAGTTAAAAAAGGGCTCGGAGCCCCGTCCATATCACATAAGTGTCTTTCATTGGTTTGTGGGCTTGCCTTTTAAAATCTGCTTACTTTCATTAGTGGAAGGCATGCATACGTCATGCCTTTTCCGGTGGTTAGTCCTCCTCAAGCGCAGCGACCAAGTACTGAAAACATGCGAGGCTCGCTGTTTTCTGTCCGGTTTGTGGACTACTTTTTATCTTTTTCGCAGCGCGATCTTGCTTGGCAGAAGTGGAGTGCTTTGCATGATATCGACCCTGTTACATAGCTAATTGCACTTTCGCCGGTTACATAGATAATTGCACTTTTGCTAATAGGTTTCACTACGAGTGAACTGTAGCAGCGCAATCGCACTCTTTTTTTCCATTTAATGTGGCAAGAAAAGTCCGGTTGGGAGTTTACAACTGCTAATAGCTCTAACTCTGAGAAATGCAAGACCTGTTGCATTACAAATACTTGTTTTATTTCCCTCTTCCTCTTCCTATCTCTTCATTCGAACTCGCAAAAACTTGATTATTTCTTTCCTTGTTTCGCTCCACCTTTTTCTTCAGCAGGCATTCATTCTTTCAATATTTTTTCACTTCCCCTCATTCTTTCTTTGTCTTTTTTGTTTGCTCTTTCCTTTGACTCGGTATTCGTCCTTTCATCTTTTTTTCTAGATCTTTCTTCCTTCCTTTCTCTGGTGTTTTTCTTATCTTTATTTGTCAATTCACGTTTTACTATGAATTCTTCTTTTTCCCGTCTGTATGTGGAAGCCAAAAGTTACTTGATGGGACCAGAGGTGTCAAAGTGGTTTTCCAATTCTCTGTCTGTGGGAAATGTGTCAGTGCATAAATGCCCTGGTTCTTTTCCTGTTTGTTTCTCTAGTCAACCCTTTTTTCTCTAATGTTAATTTTTCTCTTTCTTTTTACACTTTTCATTATTTTTTCCTCTTTATCTTTTGTTCACTAGCTTCCTTCCCTTTTTTCTTTAGTCTCACACATTTGCTATATATCTTCTTCTAGTTTTGTTTTATTTTTCTTATTTCTTTCCCTTATTTCTTTAATTTCTTTGCGACCCCTTCTCTTTCTTCCTTTTGTCTGTTGTATTCCTTTCGCTTCTTTTTTTCTACCCCATCTGCTTTCTCTGCTGAGGCCTAGTTATTAATGGAGCAAAAGGTCCAGTGGCACCAGGGCCCAGAGACCTATGGACCTCACTCAACTCCAATTACTGCTCTATTTTCCTACTGAAATCTCAGTCAACCATTTTCCTTTCTTACTCCAGGTCCCATGACACTGTTACTACACCACTTGTCCTCTCCATCTTTACTTCCGAGTCCCTCTTTCCTTTCACCCTCCAATCCATCCAAAACGATATTGTTGTTATGGTGTTTTAAGCATTACACTCTAATGCCAAAAGTTTATTTCTGATTAAGGTTTATATGATAACTGTATACGTTTTTAAGATAGAGGAAGAAGGTAAATGGAAGTGCTTTAGTTAAATGCTGGGCCACTGGAATTATATAGCACGAAAAGACATTATGAGGCAAGGTTGACCAATTTATGTGCCAAGAAAAGTCCAGTTATGAATTCACAATGCTAATAGCTCTAACTCAAGAACATGCGAGACCTATGGCATTGAAAATGCTTGTTCCTACTTTTCATTGATCCCAATTGGTGGGATACATGTGGCTAGCTTAATTTTCGTGTTTCTTTACACTTATGGTAACTATACATGTTTCCTTCCTAGAAGAGTTGGTTCAAGCAGACATTTGTGACCTATATGTTTAGGGAAAGGTATGCAACATCATTTTTCTCTTGAACAGAAAATGAACATCTTGCAATTAATTATTTTTCGAAATTCTCGATTTTCAGGCAGTTGTTTCTTCTTACATAGTGCTTGTACCTCATAGTTTTATCAAAAATTATGAGTGCAACGAGAGAAAACTACTAATCAGCTTTACCCTCCTCTTATAATTTAACATACTAATTATACACTCTGGGCAGAAGTGTGCAGTTGCCAGTGTAAATATATTGACATCTATAATCTGAATAATCCCTCTTAGACCCAACTAAATCTAAGGCACGTTTTCTAGATTGCATTATACAATATTTATGATCGACAGTAAAACTGTTCACAGGAGAAGAACTTTAAATCTGCAAACCATTGGTTAATAGAATGAAATATAGAGAAGACATACATTTGTTCCTTCACTCCCAAGGCTCTCCCTTCGCTCTCACGCAATACATCATTCCGAGGCCTGGTGGACATGTCTTTGTTAGTGAGCTCTGCAGCGAGTACAGCACACTTACACTAGCTCTTCCTTCAGAGAGCCTCACTTTCCAAATGTAGCTGACTGCAGGAAAAGAGGACAGGAAATGGCAGGCTTAAGATAGCCATTAATCTGTTCTTTCATGTTTATGCCTCAGTAAAAAAAAAAAAACATTTTCCATCTCTCACTCTGCTTTTTTCCCTCCCCCAACCAAGATGAATTTCTAATAAAAGATGCATCAAGAGAAAGTGCATATTTGTCTGACTACTGTTAACATTCCGATAGAGGTTGTAAACTATGCTTTATATGTTATTTAATAAAGCATGCTTCTCTTTCAAAACATACACAAGCAGCATAGATATCTGCTTTACTACAGAGAACCCTCACAATAACCCGCATATAAACCGCAGACGAGAGTGCCCTGAACAGCAGGCAAAGTGCAGTGCAGCGGTCAGGCCAATTTGTATGTACTGAAATTCAACATTTACATGAGATAATGCGAGAGCAACAGAACTGTCACACAGACCTCCCATACTACGCTGATGGTGGCTATCACGATGTCACCTAATAGCAGGAAGTACCACACAATCACAGTACAGTACACCCTCTGCTCACCTTACCATACACACAACACAGTTCACATATTTCAGATAATCAGTTATGAGGGCCAGACTGGGAAACCAAAAGAAGCCCTGGCAAAAATATTCAAACCAGCACGCTTCCTTCATCTCCTCGTGCAATATCTCTTACCATTCATCCATTCTCTCTCTTTCTCTCTCTCTCTCTCTGCTCCCTCTTTGGCATCCTGATCACTTTTTGTCTACTTTCCTCCTCCGTAATGCTCTTTCTCTCTCTTGAACCCTTCCAGTGCCTGCTGCTATTGACCTAAGGAAGCTGGGGAAAATGATAGAGGCACCAGAAAAGGACCGGACTGGCCATAGCATCAGGCGTTTCCTCAGGAGGCTGGAAGCGTGGGGGTCGGTTTGGCAGTGGTAGGGGCCGGTTTTGTTACTAGGGCCGGAATTTGCAGCAGTGCCACTAATTCAGCCCCAGTAAAAAACAAAAGCAGCAGTGCTTTGCACTTGCTAATCACCCTCCTCCCACCAGACCCAGGGGCTGATCTGGCATATTTACCTGGGCTGGTGTGGTTTCTCAGTCCAGCCCTGCCCTAAAAATCGGCCTCCAAGGGCTCCTGCCCACTGAGGAAATGCAGGTGAAAAAAAGGCCTGTATGGGCAAATCCTCAACAGCACTTACTACCCAACAACACATATTTAGGGGTGGGCAGAACCTTTGGAATTTGACACTGCAGAATTCCACGTAGTTAAAAAAAATCTCAGTGAGTTTCTGCAGAGTTCCACCAATGGGCAGACATAGGCATGTTGCGGTACACACACTGTGAATTAGTGCCAGGAGTGCGTTCCGCACTGAAAAATCAGCGCAAACAGCACCACGTGGTGTGCCAGAGGTCACAGCAGCTTGAATTGGTTTTGCTGCTGCTCAAGTAGCTATCCGACCTGAGTGACAGCCTTCTGACTGCAAACAGCTGGGACCGCTCACGACCACTTGCGTTGGAAAAATCTCACCGGGTGTCCTACTAGCACTGAAAATCATGCAGGTGGATGACAAATCTTGCTCGTCGACTTATTGTTTTGGCTAATGCAAGAAAAAATTCCACACACATTACAGCACGCTGCTGCCCATCCTCTAGGTCTTGCGTCATACATACACAAAGATGCAGAAACATTCCTGTACAGACTTATTTAGAATTTGCTCCCACAAAAAAAGTTGAAGAGACCTTGAAACACCAGGAATCACAAAGTATGGCAAGAAATTCATATAATTCACAAAGCATTGCCAACACAATAGCAGATGCACAGACTTACAACCAAGGTATACAAGATTGAGGATGAGTTTCTCCAGGCAGGACAATTGAAAATCCTTCTTCTCTGTGGAATGAAAGAACAGCAAATTCCTTTGTCTCACTCAACCATTATAGTGGTGTGTAAAGCTGCAAAGAACTTCTTTTGCGAGCTTCGCACAACTCTTGGGAGTGCTACAATTTCTACTCTTTGGTCGCACAGTACATCAGAGGTGGATTTTCCCATAAAACGTGGGACTGTCAAGCAGTTAAATGAATTGTTATAAGATCTCCAATGTCCATTTAGTTTCAATGTCATGAGGAAGATGTTTTAAAGTTAAATTATCAAAATATGTAAAATCCCTTTTCAGTGTAAAATTGCACTCACAATGAAATTCTGGCAGTTTGGGGGAGAAAAAGGTACACCAGGACAGTGGGGAAACTTGTAAAACTGTTCCGATAGAGGCAAATCATCCAGTAACTAGTCAACAAATGTCTGAATGTGTATGTAGTGCTTCATACCCATGGCCGTTGGAGTTATGTGGCAGGGGAGGACCAAATTATATGGCACAATTAATTAAGTATTCATCATAAAAAGGCATATTATTTGGTGCAATGCAGCACTCTTGTCATTTTCACATGTTAACACTATTTGGGCAAAGTTTTCACCTCATTAGAGTTGGTTTAATACCAAAAACAGCAATAAGCGCCTCAAAGGTCCACCTTTGTGAATGGCTTTCCACTGTGTGCAAGATGTGAAGTTATATTTATAGTAACTTTTGATCCTTTTGATCTAAAAACAAAACTAGTTTTTTAATAAAATTGAGAATTATATAGTCCATGATGGAGTATATGGCAAATGTGGCAACTCCATAACTATGCAGATATTAAGCAGCCACAGAATGGACTATTTCCAGGGGCCTCGTTCATGCCCTGGAGGTAAACTCAGAAGATCAGGATTTACCAAATCAGAAAGTGGGCAACTCATAGGGAAGTCAGAGAAGCACAGAAATCCTCGAAAGCTGCAGAAATTCCTGCATCATCATATCCTTGAAACCACATTGGAGTGAGAGTGCATTTAGAAAAGGGTGGCTTGTGGAATGGAAAGGCACTGTGCTTTGTAAGATCAGGGACATGACAATCTTGCAAAAATAAAAGGAATGAAATGAAATGTTTAGCAAGAGTAGCTTTCACTAAAAGGCCTATGCAACGACTTCTACACAAACAGGAAGGAACTAAACGTAATGACCAATTACAGCAGCAACCTCAAGAAAGCATTTGTCTCAACTGTGAACCAAAAACAAGCATTTGCGATGCAATGGGTCTCACGTTTGCTCGAGTTAGAGCTATTAGTGTTGTAAATTCCTAACTGGACTTTTCTTGCCACATAAATTTAAATGAAAAGTAAAGCAGTTGACATAAGGAAGCCGATTCAAAGTGCCACAGCCACCTTGAACATGAGCCCGAAGGAGAGACACACAATGAAAAAGGAGTGCGCTCGCAGCCAAACGTATCTGCAAAAGTGCAATTATCCATGCAACAGGGTCGATGGCCAAGGTGGTAACGAAACTGCCCCAAGGCGGGACAAAAGTAAAGCATTTACCAATTATAACAAAGGATTTTTGAAAGGCAAGCCCATGAACTAGTGCTAGTGACGGGCGTGCGATAGGCGTGGTTAAAAGCCTACTAGGATTATAACACGTCGGGAAAACAGCGTTTGTGCGCTGATGTGCTCGACCTGAAAAAGTCTGTACATAAGAGATACACCCAGATATCCACTGTTCATTCCTTGGGCTATAGTCAATCAGGTGTCATTTTTCTAAGCATTTGAAATTTATGACACTCGCCCTGTATGTGGTGAAAAAGTCCTTGCTAGTTAGAAGAGTAAAAATAATAAAATATCAATGCTCAAGTCAGAAACAACGTCAACCACCGTACTAATAGGAATAATAAGATGCATTCTGTAAGCTTTATAGATCGCGTCATAGCACACGCCTGCCACTCCTAAGAGCTGTAAAGTAGCAGGTGTTAATTTCAACCGAATTACTGGTGTGCAGATTCCCGACCTAGGAAGGAGTTGGCCTTGTGTGATTGAAAGTCATAACCCCAGACCACAAGGCACGTTAACAGCCTTTGTCTAGGCATCAATTACAATTACACTTGACACATAATACTTCAATGTGAGGTTCACTGACCCTTTATGTAGGAAAATAGAACATCCGTGAAATACCTCACTCTACGCAATCCGGCGTTTATAAATTAGATGCACGTGATCTCTGATATACATTACTATCCTTCCCTGTTCAACTTTTCAACCCAAGCATAACATTTTTTTTTTAAATGGAAATATTGTGCGGCAAAATGTGTAGTGCGTGGCAAGATTTAAAAGACATAATAAGCATTTCCGGTGGCTTAAAGTCTTTAATTCTGTCACACCCAGTTACTTCGTATTGAACTGTTTTAGCACAGAATGAGACCAGTGAAATGCACATAACAGTAAAGACGTATAGGGACCGCCCTTCGTGACCCTCCACTCCTGGCTGAGCACTCCATGCCACGTGCACTTCCTTTTGCCGGATATCAAGTGTCCTCGAATCTGAGCAGGCCAGGCTTCAATACGTGACCGACACTGTATATCCAAGGCGTGAGCGAGCAGGATCTATAGCTCTGAGGCCAAAGGCTTTCCTGGTCTCAAGTTTGTCAACAAAAGAAAATTGAGATAGTTCACGATTCCCCACATTCGAACATGATTTTCTAGAAAAACCATGAAAGGAATAGAAATACATTTATTACAAATGAAAAGTTACCTGTGGCAGTGGAGAGTTGCATGTCATGATACTATTTACAGAAACAGCATCTGACATTAATATCATCTCCCAATATAATTGATATAAGATCGCCCTGTTGGCTCTAAATGTTATATTATTTCTAAGGGGCAATAGTTGTGTAGATAATATTTAGGGCACCATCTGCACGTCAGATGAAATTCTGACAACTGTATTTTGGTACCACACCTTTGTGGTGTCCACTGTGATGGAAACTGTCCACATTTATCAATCAATTTATCAACCCTGCCCTCTCTCTGGAGCTTGTTTCAATACGCAATGGACCCTAATATAAGTGGCAGGCAAAAAAATGGTGCCTTTTTGTCACGGCGTGGCATAGTGAAATCCACTGATGTAACGTGAACTGGGGCATGCGTGCATGAGCATTGCCTCATTTTTATGGAGCAAAAAAATATTGAAGCCCTGGAACATTTTTGATTCCAATAAGGTACACCAGTAACTGAGCCCCCTCGGGACTGGGCTTGTCAAGAAAGCATACTGGGGTCGCCTGCATTCTCACACTCAAGCAACGGTGCGCCCTCATTGCATCAGCCATCACGATGTACACTAACAGACTATTGCTGCATCCGTGATGTTCAGCACATGGCAGGGATCGCTTGGCTGTATGAGGGAACTGCATATGCATGTAAATAGTTGTGCTGCATATTCATGTGGTGGTAACATGAACTATGTGATTCTCTAGGGGCACACCTATGCAGTGTGCCTGTTAAAGTGATCGAGTGCTGCTATTATTATGATAATTACAATAATATGAGTTATTATTAGTATTGTTATTAAACACACACACTTGAACTCAGCTGTGTATGTCTAGTTCCAGTCTGCACGACATGGTTTGTGCTGGAGCATTCTTTACCCTTGGTCACTCCTAAACTGTATGCTTAATTCTTCATACCAACATTTATGAATTTAAAAAAATTGGTCCCGAGATATTTCTGCGGAAAGATAAATGAACCCAATAAAATGGCAGTAATCGAAGTAGTTCATAAAAAGCTTACAATTTTAAAAAGATCAATTGTCTTTTGTGCAACACGTCACCGAACCAGACTCTAAGTCTAACTCTAAACCTTTACCATGCTTGGGTGCCTGATGTACTCAGGATTCTCTTTTGGTACAGTTCAGCGATGGTAATAGCTCTTGCACCACGACAGCCCATCAAGCAGAGCTGCCTCAACACGGGCTCTCTATGGATGTCTGACCCCTTCCAGAAGTTAAACTCTACCAAAGCCATGTTTGTTCTCAGCGACAATATTACATTCTACCTCAAGAGTCAGGCTTAGTCACTGAAAATATGGTTTTGCACCTTCCTGGCTGCTTCTCCATCTTCTTCAAGAACAATAGATTAAATGCTCTATAGTGTCTACAAGTTGACATGTTTGGTGATATAGAATTAGGAAGCAAAGGAATAGTGTAGCCTCATAGATCGTGGTTCCTGCAAAGTCTTCTCAGGAAGATGAAGCTATAGCAACTGACTTTTAACTACAGCCAAACATCTAAGTCTTGGTGCACTAGCCTCAGATTGACAGTAGTAACACTCTCCTCACCAGACTTCACACATCAATCCTTGCCACATTGAATATCTCCCATGCCAGCGCAAATAAAGAAAACATAAAGAAGCATATAGTTTATAGAATTTCTGTGCCCTGTTACATTGAGCTACAACTACATGGTGGTCACTATATCAACCAAGAATGTATATCATCTAAATGGTAGCTACATCAACATTGTATTTAAACGAACCATGCAGTACACCTTACACCAAAACTAATCATTAACCTACCTTGTCTGGGTTCCTAGACATACCACGAGTCTAAAACTACTCATACCCCTAACTCCAAAAGTTGTGCTCACAATGACCATAACCTTACATCTATCTGTAAGTTTACCCCTATACTGTACCCAATCCCAACTGTAACCCTATGCAAAAACATAGGCCTCTACCTAAATCTAGTTATAACAATTAAGTTAATACCAAGCCTTATAATAAACCTAACCTTATTTCTAAACCTTACCACACTCTAAATCTAACCTTAAGCCTTACCTTGAGTCTTACCCTAACACTAGTGAGCCTATCTTTAATCGTAACATAAAACCTAAATCTAACACTACACCTGACCCTACCCTTTATCTTAACTCTAAACCTAACCTCAACCCTTAAAATTAACCTTAATCCTAAAATTATTACTAACACCTAAACCTCGAGAATCACTGCAGTGTTGTTGATGTAGGGGTACATAGTTGCGATGGAATTATTTGTGGAGGTATGTGTCAATTCAATCACTTCCACGTACCTCTATATCAATACTGTGAATTCTATCTATGTGCTCTGGGAAAAGCACCCCCCTCCTACAATTATTAAAGGACCTCAAAACCCAGCTGATCTGACAATGTCTGCCACAAGTCATCTGTCCTTAAATCTTTTCCCAGGGTGCATTTCCCACCACAGTGTTGACGATAATCCCCTCCACTGAGCTCCCTCCAGCCTATTTATTCCATTCAAGCTGTGTTATGAACACTGGCCTTGTCAATATTTCCTTGCATAGCACGTGGACCATCTCCTTATCATCATGCTGACTCCAGCAGTATGAGACAGTCGGAGTCTCCATAAATCATATTTATTTATTTTAGGGGTTTTGTAAGGTGTTGCATTATGCCTCAAGACCACTTCAGAGCACTGTGGAAATAGGGAAATTAAGGCTATGAAACAGAGAGGAGACACAGCTTAATCAAGAGGATAGCAAGGAAAAATTAGCAACCAATGTGGGAGAGAAGCTAGAAGTATTATGTTCAGTATTTGAACTAAGCTAATCCTAGATAGCTAACTTCTTCAACCAAATACAACATCACAGTGTGCCTTTGCACCACCTTCATTTTTAGTTGTGGACAATGTATACTAAACAGAGGAAACATATACAAGTCATTCCTATACTTTTATATCAACTCATTTTTAACATGGGTGTCAGGAAAACTATTGCCAGTGTGGTTAAGATTTTCCCTCAGCAAAAACGATTCCCCTTTTCCTTGTACCCACGTTGGTTGCACCAGCGTCCTCACTCCCGGTGGCTCTTGCAGAGGCTGTTCTTAGAACTAGCTTCTTCAGGTTTAACTGCCACTCAAGATGATGGCCGCAAATCTTTGTGAGGTCAGCGCTCTAGTGTTTCTACCTTAGTCTTGTGCTGAAGCTTCCCTCCAGCTGTTTCTCTCTGGGAGCTGTGCACTTCAACTGTTATCCTGAGGAGAATGAGCAGTGTTCCTGAGGCGCTTCGTTTCATAGAGAATTCTTCTAGTTTTGAGTAATTCATTATTTTTCTTGATACAGTGAGCACACCAGCTACTTTTTCCCTTGTGGAGAAGGTGAATTTTTTCCTTCTTCCAACAACTGGCTATCAGCTTTCTGAGGAGAATTTGTTTTGGCATAACAGAACTTCATGCAACTGCAGTATGTTTTCCAGACTTGCCAATATTTATATGTACATTTATATTCAAAACCTCTTCACCTTGCCAGTCTTAGAGACAAACCTCACTGCTCAGACTAACTCCTAGAGACTGTGTTTGAGAAAACTAAACCTTGAGAAGGAGTTTTCATTTCCTGTAAAAGACATTAGCAGATTGTATATTTGAACTGTTCTTCAGAGAACCGTGGATACCTCTGACTCCTGTAGAAAAGAAGATATTAAGTTAACATTGTTCTCGTAGAGAGAGGCTAGTCTCTCAAAAGATCCAGGTTAGAAAAACAATAGAATTGGGTGAATGTGAATGGCTCAACAGTTGAATGCGCCGTAGGAATATACTTATCCATGCTCTTATCACCCGAATGCAGGTCCTTCCTTTAAAGAAATCCCAATAAGAAGAAAGATACAGGTTACAGAAGCACACACTGAATATCCTATCTTCAAGTGGGAAAAACAGGCTGGAACTGGATCTGGAGGTGGTCTCTCTTTTTTTATTCCCATTCCCCTTTCTCCCTAGTGGATGCAGAGTTCAGATAATCAGTAAAGTGTGAGCACACATCTGTTGGAGGGAGTTGGGTAAAAGGCATCTGCTCCTGTGGAAGTTTGATTTAATGGGTAATCTCCTGATAATGGGACCCTCCGCCCCTACATGCACACGGCTATTTCATGTATGGTCACATTCCATTTCCTCACAAATGTGCCACTTTCCATTTCCTCTGGAGCTCTTAGTTCATGTCTAAAACTCTTAGCTTTTGAGGTCTAATAGAGAAATTCTCAATGCTAAGACATGCTGACATTTTCGTAGCTGCTTACTATATCTTCCCACAGCTTCCACCATGCCTTGTCTTTAGTTACCTCTTCAGGGTTTCCTCCCATGTTTCTCATCTTCCCTTCTGCCTTCTCAATCTGTACATGCTTGAAATCACACTCAGATTCTTGACATGTCAGTATGCATTTGTCAATGTCCCTAGGTTTTCCTGTTGCTCTTGCTTTTACAGATGAGGATAAAGTCCAACATCTTAATTGGGTTTATGTTGGCCTATCTCTTTTCCTTACTTTAAATTCTGACTTGCATGGGAGAATAGACATAATGCCTCCTTTCATGAACAGGTGACCCAAAATACAACAGTCCTCTTCCGTCCAGAACTGAAATGCCTGCTGCCCTATAACTTGTGTGAATTCTGGATTATGTAGAATGGGGGTGAACAGTGAAGGGTATGTAGTGAGAAAATCTCTTATTGACAACATCCTAACGTTTTCACAACCTTAAATTGTTAAAGGATGGAGAACTTAGTTTATTATTGATGAAAGTTTGGCTTCCATTCAATGTTTCGCCCTGAATTAAAATGATTAGTTACTCATCGGTAGGGACTATTACTAAGTTTATATATCCTACTTATTTCATTTTATGTCTGTGTAGAACACCAAGAAAGAAAATATATGCACAAGACGTTTTCTTCCAAACCATCCCCAGTACTTTTCTCCAATATCAGTGAGTTGAAACAAGCATTAACAAAGCCAATAGGCCTCACCTCTGGGCCCTACTGTCTTTGCCAATACTTTTTGGTGATCCTGAAAAGTGTAGTATGGTCAAAAAGAGCAAAACAAAATAAAAGACATGATGACATGGTCACTGTTGGTGGTCACGTCATTCTTGAGGCATGCATATATGTCACTACGCATGCATGTGCCTACAGAATGATGTGGGAGAAAAAAGATGTAGATGGAATGCTGAACAATGTCAAACATTCACCCCAGTCACACATCTGGGCCTAAATCCATTGTTTTTGTGCTTGCCTTGCCATTCCAGTTTAGACCCAGACATATGCAATTCAGCCTTTTTTTTTTGTTTGTTTCAAAAAACTTGAAGTGCTTAAAGTAGGCGATACTTAGGTTTTTAAAGAGTGGTACCTCTTCCCTTAGGAAGGGCAGTCTACTTCAACTTTGTGGACTGCCCTTTTACAATACAGTTGTTTTACATATTAAAGAAGTAGTAAAGGGGGTTTGGTTTCTTGGGGCAGTGTGAGGAGTTCAGTGGGAAAGAGGGGTTAGGATTTACAGTTCTTCCTCCTTCGCACTCTCCTTATTGTATTTGTCTGTGTAATCTCTCAGCAGGTTGTGTACCATTCTGAGGCACGCTTCCCTGCTCACCATCTCCACGTTGGTCACCATTCGGGTTCTGGTGTACAGGAGGATGTCCTTTATGCGGCAGAGGATTCTACAGCATCCTTGAATAGCCTCCATTGAATGTGTTTTCGGAAACAGCCCATACAGCACAGAGTGGTGAGTGATGTTTGAGTATGGGATGTGGGCTTCCATTTCTTGTTTTAAGGCTGCCCGCAGTCTCTGGGTAAAAGGGCAGGCCAGAACAGATGGTATGCAGTTTCCTCTGCAGAGCATCCCCTTGGACATTCTCTGTGTGGGCACAGGCCCCTGCTGTGCGTGAATGACCGAACTAGTGGTCCCCTTTTCATTGGTCTTGGATGGGGAAGTTACATTTTCCCACACACGTGTTGCTCTTGGGGGTGGCAGGTTGCTCACTGGTTCTGTGGTGTCCCTGGACCTGATTAGTCTGTAGATTGTCCTGGGCTTCCATAGGCTTGGTGTGACAAAGTTCAGCCCAAATTCCACCACAAACACACACAAATTCTGGGACTGGTTTCGGGGTATCACTTACCATAGCAGGTTGGCTTGAATCCTGTGGTATAACGAGCATGGTACCCATGTCTTGGCTTACCCTTCCCACTTAGGGCAACAAATGCAAAAAGAACAGATGATGGACGGAATGCTAAACAATGTCAAATATTCACCCCCAGTCACAGATCTGGGCCTAAATCCATTGTTTTTCTGCTTGCCATACCATTCGAGTTTGGACGTAGTCATATTCAAATCAGTCTTGACCCTGCTCCCCATGGGAAGAATCCAGCCCAAACTGCCAGGCCTGGTCCTCCCTCAACAGGAAACAAGCATCCTGGAACCGGTTTCAGGATATCACCTCTCATCAGCCAGGCTAGCTTGAATTTGATAGCATAGTGAGCACGGGACCCACGTCTGGGCATACACTTCCCACTCAGGGCGACAAATGCGAAAAGAACAGATGATGGATGGAATTCTGAACAATGTCAAATATTCACACCGCAGTCACAGATCTGGGCCTAAGTCCATTGTTTTCATCACCTGTTCTCTTTCTATGTGTATGTACAAAATGATGTGAGCAGCATTTTCCTTTACTTTTTATTGGCCGATATAATATTAAGGGCACCACTTAAACTGATTGTTAAAAAAAAAAGGTAAGTGTACCATACTGCTTTAGTGGCGGGCCAGCAACAATTTGCTGCCTGACCCACCAAAAAAAACATTTGTTTTAAAAAAGAACCACAGTAGTTGGAGGGTAACAGGGGTGTGGGTGGAGGGGGGAACAGTGGGAAGTGGGTGGGGAATAAATGAAAAATTAATCTGCTGAGGGAGAGAGCAACAGAGCACATGAGACGGCAGGAACGAAGCACATCGGAGGGCACAACATGGAGTGGGAAGAGGAGGGGTGAGCAAAAGAGGGAAAAACAGTTGGAAAATAGATACACTCTCACAGAGTGCTTAACCGAAAAAGAAGTTCCCCAAAAGTGAGTAGTGAAAGGACACAAGTCCGCCTGTTATGCTAGTAAAGAGGAAATGCTCCAAAGGAGTGTCTAACAAAAGAATATTGTCGTCAAAAAAATACCTTTACATCGGTACATCTCAGAGCGCGAACATGCAAGTATGCACCTGACAACTGATCACTTACAAGACAGCGTGTCTTTTGAGACTACCAATGCTTCTAAACAGGAACTTTTACAACGAAGACATACATGTACTACGGGATTGTTGATTGGAATATTTGCATCACCATTTGTTCACTCGCCATGCCTGCTACTATCCAGCAGCCCTGTGGTACTGTACAAAACGATCATTACTGTACCACTTCATGCTCGTCCCTTCTCACGCAGGATCCCCACGTAAATGATTCTAAACAGTATTACGCTTGATTCATAAACATACCAGGGCTTCCTTTTAATTCACAGACCATCTACGTTCTGCGACTGCAGCACTATTAAATACCACGGGTTACTAACTAGCCGCACTCGGCCATTAACCAGCTTCGTTGTCATTAAAACGCACTTACCGAGCACTCGGCATTGGTAGCCGTGGCCGGCCCTGGAGGAGTGTCACTGGGCGAGGAGACGCCACATTAGGCCACATTCACGCAGTTCATTCGCAGGCGGCGGAAGACGGATGCATCATCCATGCAGGGAGGCGCGCGAGCTTCTTGAAGCTGCATTAGGAAAATGACAAATCTGACAGGGAGAGCCATAAAGCATCCCAGAGAGCACCGCGTCTGCAACGGGCCATTTGTCATCGTTTGTTACAAAGATTCCCACATTTCATGCTAGTGGACTCTGATAGTCAATTATTAAATGCAATTACCGCCGCAAACAAAATAATGTTTAACTGCATCGTAGTGGCAGTTCAATGGAAGGGCCACTGCAAACATGAGCGAAACCTTTCACAAACAAAGCGGCATCTGTAGAATATCTATAATCCTTCCAGCCAGCCATGTTATAGTAAATGTGCGCCATGAATGTGTACAGAAGCGTGTTTCGTTCATAGTCGAATGAGACTGCGCATTGTATATGCTAGAACCAATCCACGGCGTTTATATTTACCTTCCATCCGGGCCCTGATAGTGGTACTCGAGTTATCGACCCAGGATGGATGAGAGGCTGAAGTAAGAGACCGGAGTAAAGGTTGGTAAACACAGATCCCTACCACAAGGAAATGAAAACCTCGACCCGTTTTAGAAGTGTGCACCTCCTCACAAAAACACGCTAAGCCACAGCAGGCTGTTACATTATAAACCATGATACACTCGGCATTTTTTATTCCACTACCAGGTTCCTTCATAACTGTCTACATTTTAATAGTGTTTTGGCAGAGGTAGTTAACCATACCTACTGAAAAGATAAAGTTACACGGACCAACAAATATTTGTAGATCTATTCCAATAAAAAGTGTAGATGTTGATTGATTGATGGTTCCATGCTGGGACTGGACCCTCAGTCTTATTTGACAACTCATTCGTTTTATCCATTGGATGGAATGGAATGTGGCTATAACGTTTCACACCTTAGGCCCACCACTGCTTCTATGACAGGGCCAAACCTACTGAGAGTTCCTAGAGAAACGAACGTTCTGATCCTTAGGCTGTGCATCACTAGGAGGAACTGAGGGCACCAGAAGGGTGCAGTGGGGAGAACTTCTTGCTTGCTTCTTGTACTGCGATGGCAAAATAGTAACAAGTGCCCCAATACAGTGTTAGATTGTTTTCTGCGGTTTCTATTTTTTTGCATTAATAATGACAAATAATGTGCCTTTTTGATGTTCAATCCTACATACACAGGCCTAAAGAACATGGTTTTAGGCGAAAGAATGTTTAGACCATGTATAGAAAGAAGTGTGTTTACTAATGTGTTATAGTTATACCACATTTTCCTGTTAGACACCATTTTAAACAAGATGGATGGCACCTCTGTAAGTCCCTTTTGCCCCCCACCCCACGCCCCTTGTGTATCTTCATCTTACATGCTCCATAAAGCACAGTCAAGCTGACATGTAATAGTTTATATCAGTTTATATCCGCTGTTACGATTACATTGCTTCAGATTAACTTTCTCCTGTTCCCTATGACTTATCAAGGTCTTCTCCACTGCCTTTCCGCTGTGAACTCTAGACCACTACTTTTTCCCTGAAAGTTCCACTGTGTGACTATTTCATATTTATAAGAAGATCTTCAGATGGTATGAGCACAGAGGCTGCTGGGTACGTTTTTTTACATGAGTGTACTAATGTGTTGAGGTAATGACGTTTTTTTCTCTGTGTTCTGATTTGCCAAAGAGGTGATGTTTTTGCTCAGACCATGATGATTGTGCAGTTTTACTAATTTACTACGCGAGAATCATGTAAAAGAAACCCTGGATTTTGGGGGTAAGGCAGAAGACTTTCCTGTTCTGCTAGGGATGCTGTCTGATTTCTTTTCAAGTCTGCTGCTCCTTTGGGACTTAGAATAATTCTGATTTTGTATACTTTGCATTGGACAGCCTTTGTGGCATTTACCCTATATCACCCAATTTTAATTTTGCAATAAAACCCTTTAACTTTTTACTGGTCTACAACTCAGTTATTGAGTGGGTCCAATTGCTTGTTTGAACTGTTTTACTCTGATAATTGATGTTTAGGGGGTGTCTTAACATGCAATTTCAACTGTGGGAGAACTGGATGAGGTAAATGTCTAGGGTGGCCACATTTTGGGGTACAGTTTTGTTTCCACACAGGGCAACACTAAACGATAATTACTGCTGGAAGCTGTTAGCAACTTAGACAGAAGATAGCTTATGTAACATTGTTACTGTGTGTCTTGATATCACCTGTAAATTAACCCATAACCGTGTTCCTTAAAACCTGCATTTTAATTTTCTTCCAAATGAAGTTGTTCTTGTCTCATTTATTTCTGCCTTAATGTTATTTCTGTGATGTATTTATTGCTTAGTTAACTTGGTTATGAGATAGCAATGCTATGCTTCCTCAGCACTTGGGCCACTACCTCTGCCTACTACTGGAGCCATGTGGCCAAAAGCAGTGGCGGCCAGCAGCTTTAGGAGGGTGGACGGGAAGCACACACATACTCATTCTTTCACACACACACATCCATTAACAACACTCATAACATTCAAACATGTACGCACGCACCAAACATTCATTTTAAAAGATCACACACACTTATCTTCAGCCTCGGAGGTCCCAGGAGGGTTTAGACTGCTGCCTTCCCTCATTGGCTGACCAGCCTCGCAACAGAGTGGGATGGGGTCAGTGAGACTTCTGACCCCACCCCACCATGTGACGAAGTGTCACTGATTGACACTCGCCCTGGTGGCTTCAGGACTTCGACCTGAAGCGCCCAGGTCGAAGTCAGTGGGTGACGCTTTCCTCGTCACTCAGCGGTGGGCCTCGAGGCACCTTTGCTGAGCCGAGGAGGTCACGCCCATAGGAGCTGTGACCTCCTCAGCCAAGCAAAGTTTGGCTCAGGCAGCCAGGAGTCTATGCAAATCACGCATGTCTGCTCCTGGCTGCCTGACCTGAATATGAAGAGTGTCTGTCAGGCTGACCTTTGTTCAGCCTGACAGACACTCTTCATGACGGGCAAAAGGTGGGGGGGGCGTGGCCCCTCCGCCCTAAAGGACGAGCTGCGCCTGGCCAAAAGGCAAGTGGTTGGGAGAGATTCCCAATCTGGGAATAACTTTTACCAAGGGCATTTGGGAGCATACCAATTGGGGGATATGACTAAGTAGTAGCTGGACAATTAACTGGACATATTGAAACTGATGATAGCTTGAAATATAGACATATGTATGTGTTAGGCATTACATTTAGGGATTTTTGTATGATATACATGGGTCTTTGTTGATAATCAAAAGAACAATAAAAAAAACTACTGAAATAGCATTTCTGATGTTTTTCCTGTAACTTGAAAACATGGTTTTTAAATTATTTTAATTAAAAGAAAAATCGGCAAGAGAAGCGATTACTTACCTTCCTGTGAAATGGCTACTGCACATGCTCATTGTGAAGGAAAACGACTGTGATTCAGAAGCATAACAACCCTTAAGGGCTGTGGAGAGTTATTGGCTTTGAGCAGACTTTGGAATCCAAAATGGCATATAAAAGGAATGTATTTCCTTGCTCCCTGACCCCCGTTTCTTCTTCACTTCATATGAGTTCTGAGAACTAGGTGGATAGGTATATTTTTCACTTGTAGCTACACATTTAAACCCTTCACCACACGGGCCAATAAGGTTGGTGTGCATGGTGCAAACCAGACAAAAGCAAAGGCCAACCCACCATGGGGGTGGGGATAACATTATCCATTTGGTAACAACCCATGCCCATACCCCTGCCTGTTGTTGCCTTCATCTGAGATCGACTGTTGTCTGCACCGTACCATATACAAATGACCTTAGGTACACATGGCTTCCTGTCCCATCCAACCTCCCACAATCATCTTTGGTGGCCGGCGCAACATGGCACAGCCGCTGCCCTGCCCACTGCCATGTACTTCCTGGACCAGTGGCCACTTGGTGCAACCTCTACCAAAGTATTAGATACATACCTCTGAAAGGTTTTTGCACAGTTTGTAGATCTATTGCTTGGCCTCTTAGCATTTTGGTTCAGAGGTGGCTGTGATTGTGGGTTGGTCCAGATGATGAAAGCATCATGATGAAATGTTCATGGACATGCCTTGTTCCTATACGGTGAGTGAGGTGTGGAATGAGGGTACGGTTTTCCTTGTCTGCTCATGTGGCCTCTATGATTCCAAAAGTTCCGGTTATTATTCTTGTACCCCTATTGTACTGTGTCTGTTTTTATTTAGTTCAATTGCTTTTAAGGTTTTCCATCTTTCATGTTCAGAACTACTTCTTGATATCTTAGATGATTACACTGCTTAGTTAACATCGATTCTGATTGTTTTTCATGTTAATGTAACACAAGTCCACTTTTTCACTCTTTGTTACTCATCACTTTCAGGGCCCCATTTTTGGAACACCTATTCGTTTGTGGATATCCTGAACTGATCTTAATATTGTTGCAGTAATGAATAGATCTGCCTAATATTACTATAAATTAACAATGAATATACTTGTGATTTCAGTACAAACTAACAGTGGTTGTTTTGCCATAGAAGCTAAGGCTGAGAAACGCTTCTCCCGAAGGAGCCACTGGTCTGGTTAGTGTATGCATACCAAGGTTCCCAGGTTTATTGGGCTTGCCCCATATTCATATTTATTGATCACAATAAACTTAAGGCTGCTTTACACCTATTATTCCGGCTAATATATGGTCCTACAGGTTGGAGTACAGAGTGCCCTCGAACCTAGGAAAATTCCTATAAGCGAAGAAGCATGAACTTATCTCCAACGTGTTAGCAATTTATGTGACAATATTGAATTTTGGTGGATGGGCAATGCTCTTTATTTTGAGGCACAGTTTCCACAACAACAATCCCTGCAAATGTGAAGACCTTTTCAGTAATATCAATAAGCCCAAAAATTCTTGTTGTAACATTACACAAATCTTCAGAAAAGGCTATCTATCCACATCTCCGTTAAACTTGAAGTAGGACTAGTGATGATTAAAAGGTCTATTGGCAAAGTGCTGGGGGCAGATGGGGGTACCAACTGATCTGTTTAAAGATAATAGCGCCCTATGGAATCCAATATTTCCTAATATGCTTAAGGCTGCAGCTGAGGTCAATCCACCAGTGTCTTGGCACTTTTTATTATTGTCCTGATTTTTTAAAAAGGAAACAAAGAGAATCCTAGGCTTCTATCCCTCTTATATTCATCTGTAAAAGTGGCAGGGATGGTCATTGGCCAAATATCGTGGGCACAAGAAAAAATGTCAACTCTCAGAGGTCGAGTATGGCTTTGAACATTGTCTAGGAACAACAGGGCAGTGTCTAAATCTCTATTCACTAACCTCAAAATATACAGTAGCCAAAGTTGGGGCAATGCAGCTGACCTTTATGGATTCAACATAACAGCTTGATTCGGTTAACTGGTCAAAATTGTTGCTTAAGATGTTAGCTTTGGTTTTGGATTCAGCCATTGTTTATTTTTTTGGCACATCTTCATTCTTATAATGCGGCGTGTGTTTGCTAAGGCATATCAGATGAAACTACAAACATTTTTGGGATTGGTGAGGGGGTCCATTAGAGGTGTGTTCTGGACCCTTTTTTAACTCTCCATATAGATGAGCTGGAGAGTCTTGTTAGGATTAGGTGACAGGATATGCCCCAGGTAGGATCCTGCCGGGTCCCACTTTTTAAAATGCAGATGACACTCTCTTAATGGCCTGTAAGACCAACGGTCTGCAACTATGAATGAATTCATAACTAAGAACTGATTATGAATTTGATTTTAATTATGAATGTTTTGTATCTGTGTTTTGATTATATTTCATATATTATATTTAATATTTGATTATATTTACATTTGGTTTGAATGTGTTTTTATTATGAATGATTTGTATCTAAAAACTAATTTAACCAACTACTAAGTAGTTGTATGCAGCCGTAGGCTTTCTGCAAGCAGGCCTCGCTATATTGATTCTATGCACATACACAATGTCAAAAAGTTTCAGCATTTGGGAATGTCTTTAGTTGGGGCCATTTAGTAATAATTGTAAAACAACATTTTTATAAAGATTATTAGAAGCAGTTTTTAGTTTTTCTAGCAAATAGGAGTCTAAACCAGTTAGAGATCTGTTAGCTGTGTATAGGAGTAAATGATTTCTTGTTGTCACCTATGAAACCATACTGTGGCAATATACAGCATCAAATGGAACTCAACTGGCAGAAAATGAATTTTTACATAGATTGCTTTTAGTCTCGAAAAGTACACCATCCTTTGTTTGCCATTGTTAGACCTGACAGCCTTAGGGTGGTCTTCCCCCACCTTTTTGCCTGCCTCCGTCCATTTTTCTTATCTCGTTTTTGCTGCTTTTAGGACTTTGAACACTTTACCACTGCTGGCCAGTGCTAAAGTGCATGTACTCTCTCCCCTAGACATGACAACCTTGGCTCCTACCCTATTGGCATATATAATTTACCTATAAGTCCCTAGTAAACTGAACTACATGTGCACAGGATATGTAAATTATATGCTACCAGTGGGCTTGTAGCACTATTTGTGTCACACACATAGGAAGCCCTTTAACCATGTCTCAGGCCTGCCATTGCAAGGCCTGTGTGTTTAGGGACACTGCCACTTCAAGTTGGCATTGAAAAATACTTGGCAAGCCTTAAACTCCCTTTTTATTACATATAAGTCACACCTAAGGTAGACTCGAGGTAGCCCATAGGGCAGGGTGCTAGGTAAGTAAAAGGCACAGGTACATTTTACATGTCCTAGTAGTGAAAAACTCCCAAAGCTGTTTTTCACTATTGTGAAGCCTGCTCCTCTCGTATGCCAGCATTGGAAATTTCCTTATATACTTTTAAGCGGTAATTTCTGATCTGAAAGGAGTGGCGTTGTCATGTTTGGTATGGTTGGAATGGTAGTGAGAGATCCTGCTTACTGGTAAAGTTGGATTTAACAATATCATTTTAGAAATGCCACTTTTAGAAAATAGGCATTTCTCTGCACTTATTGCTCTCTGTGCCTTACAGCCTGTCTCCAATCCACATCTGCTCCGTGCTGGTTAACACCTTCCCCTGTGCATTCCACCCAGACATCCATAAACACAGGACACTCAGCTGCATCTGCATTCACCTGCATACTGATGGGCCTTCCTGGGTAGGAAGGGTTGAGGGGCCCTCATTTACTCTTCTGGACCCCACACAAAGCACTGATAATCCCCTCCTGGAGGCCTCCTGGCCGACAGGGCTGGGTTGAAAGGGGAACTGGCGGTCCTCCTCGGTAACTCATTCTGTAGCCCTGGGGAGGTGGTGGTTCCTGAGGCTTGAGGAACTCCAAAGAACCCCCTTATTATTATTTTTTATTTTATCCCGGGGCTGGTGGTCTCCGGGGCAGAGGGGGCCACTCAGGCCACTCAGGCCTCACATGCTTTATATACATAACACTGGGGAAATTGCTGTCCCTGGGGCAGGGGGAGCATGCATTCCTCCTCATACTATTCGTTTAACATATGGCCCTATGGGCTGGTGGTCTCGGGGCAACAGGGAAGCCAAGCGGCCTCTGCATATTTATTAAGAATAGCCCTGGGGTATTGGTGGTCATCAGGGCTTCTACTGGTGACCACCACTAGGTAGTTATAGTTAGGAACGTTTCCATAGAAATTTTTTTTTTGATTTGCCTGTATCTTTGGCACCATTTGACGAATCTTTACAAAAATTTTCAAAAAATGTATGTCAGTGATTCTTATTGCGCATGGAAAGTTTTGGGGTGATCTGTCAAACAGGGACGAGAAAAAGGGGGGGGGGTCAAAAAAGTTGTGTTTCCCATGTTGATTCCCATAGGACCTTTAGACACAGCGACAGCCCCTACCACTGACGGAATTACACCAAATTTGGCAGATAGCTAGTTTCAGGTACGCAGATTACGCTTTTGTTTATTTGGTGTAAATGTTGGCATTTAGGCCGTAGCCTTGGCCTGTGGCTGAAATTCGTTGGTGAGGCTGCACCGATAAAATACAATCTTTGGACTGCATCGTTGAGTTCATGTGAATCCTGCAGGCATTGAAGATTTATTGTTGTGTCTATACAAGGGTTTCTGGAGACCTACACAGACTGCTGTGCAGAAGCCCTTACAGTACCGGAACAAGTTTGTATATATTGTATATATTGCGTGTATTAACGTTGTTTGTTGCTTACATTTATTTTTTGGATATTTTTAGCTGGTTAAATATTTTTATTGTGCATAGTATTTATTGGAATATGAAGTTTATGAAGATTATGAACTATCTGTATTTTTATCAATGTAACCTTTATGGACAGAATAAAGTTGATTTGACTGACTGTATAGTTAGTTGTGTTCTGTCACCCTTCACCATCGCCACCACGAGTGTAGACAGTTTTGTAGCTGACCTCTTGATTTTCCATCATCAAAACCACTATCACACGACTTCTATCTCAGAGACTTCATTGAGTTATTTACTGCCTATGGATGACTCCCATAACTTCCTTCCCTTTATAATACCGAGGGGACTACTCCCCCCAATTACTATCAAATACTTGTCATGCTCCCTAAACTGGTGTGACCCTCTAGGATGTTATCTTTTGTTGAGCGTGGTGAATAGTAGTAAATTCCAAATATCAACGATGCAGAGACTGGAATGATTGTTTGAAAATGTGTATTAAACATTAATGTAATTATCAGAGTGACCCCCCCACATCCTATCTTGAGATGCTACCAAGTACAGCAGGTGAAGAGAATTCAAGAATGCAGTTTTAGAATCAACTCGCGATAGCTACAATAGGAATCAGTGTGAATAACGGGTGGTTGTAAGGTGTCATTACATCGTATATTGTGTAGAGCACAGCGGATGAGATGGAGATGCTTTAGACACTGAAACGGCGAGTACCGGTCTGTCCTGTTAAAGATGTTTGCTTGCACAAATACTGGTTTCCTAATGAAGTACCCTCACCATGATAACATTTATCGAATGTTTAAAGTAGTTGGGACATCCAGGTACTAGTGTTGCAAGTGAAAATGGTGAACTTCAGAATATTATACGGACATTTTATGCCCAAAACTGTTTGAATTGTTTCTAAAATCTCAGATCTATGATTGGGTTTCCACTTATGATTTGTAGTCAAATAGTAGCGGGTGGTGTCAGGGCAGAGTGGTGGGGCTGGGTTAAGTGTGGGGTGGGTGGACGATACGAACACAAAAAACACAACAAATGGATGAACACAAAAAAAACATAAAACAACATGCCTACCACCTGTGCCTTTCACGTCGATGCTCTCCACTGCAGCACAGACTCCCAAACTCCGAAACTCCCCTGCAGCCAATTCAGATGCTGCACTCATGCTGTTAGCAGCATGAGAGTAGCATCAGGATTGGCCTGAGTGTACTGGCTTTGCCCTCCCAGAGAGACTGGGAGCCTGTGCCTGCTGCCTCCAACCCGGCAATGCAGCTCGTGTTGGAGACAGCTCAGTGCGCATGTCAGTTTGGCCATCCTGAAATGGCAAGCCAAGCCCACATGGGCACTGATAGCAGTGCATACCACTCCCCTTCCATCTCCACCACCAGAATGTCCCTGTCCCCTAGACTCAGCCCGGCCCTTAGAATTTGAAAAATAAAATGATAATAAACCTGTTTTATCAGTGTGTTATTTGTCAACTTTTGGAGCTGCTGGCAGGGGGGGCGATGCTCTGCTGCCATAGCGGAGGAACCACTGATGTATTCAAATGATGAAGAATTCTTAAGCAGTGGCGGCTCCTTCGTTTGGGCGGAGGAGCGTCGCCCTCCCTGCCAGCAGCTGCAGCTCCAAAACCTTTTAAAGAAAACGATAATACACTTAGGGCCTAATTACAACTTTGGAGGAGGTGTTAATCCGTCCCAAATGTGACGGATATACCACCAGCCGTATTACGAGTTCCATAGGATATAATGGACTCGTAATACGGCTGGTGGTATATCCGTCACTTTACCGTCACTTTTGGGACGGATTAACACCTCCTCCAAAGTTGTAATCAGGCCCTATGTGTATTATTGTTTTCTTTGAAAGGTGCGGGTCCACTGGGGTGACTTGCACTAATTGCTCAGCACTCCCCCTTCACAGCGCATGTGTGTTTGGCCGGCCATCTCGGGCCACCCAAACACACATGCGCTGTAGGCTCCCTCCAGCCCACCAACACAGTTGCTGGGCTGGAGATATCATGCACAGGCTCCCAATCTGCCTGGGAGCACCCTGGCTGGGTGCTCCCAGCCACTCCTGACGCTCCTCTGAGCAGCGTCAGGATTGGCGCATGGCAGCATGGAGCCTGTGCCTGCAGCGAGGAGTGTCGAGGGACAGAGGAGGTAAGTGATTTGCTAAAATTAAATAAAATGTTTGTTCCTATCCTCCCCACCCTCTCCTGCGCCTCCCGGCCCTGCCCCTTCCGTGGCCCACGAGCCACTACTGTTCTTAAGATGACATTGTAAAAAGGAGTTTGGGCAAAAAGAGTTACTCCTTTATTCGGTCCATAGCTCTTCAATAGCCTTTAATTTACTGCTGAAGGAGTAATAGAGGGGTGAGGCTTAAATAATAAACAAAGTATATATAGCTCTTAGAGTCTTGCTTTTTTTTCTTGGTGCATCCCACACAATCACCGAATCCAGGGGTGCAAGGACAGTGCCATGGGTAACAAAGGCTGTTTAGTGGCAGCAGGAACTCCCACTGGCTACATCAAAATGACTTTCTGTGGGAGTTGCCATAGGAACTAGAGAAAACACGCATTTGAAAGGCTGGAAGCACAAACATCTATTTATAAAGTCAGACTTCACAAAACCTTACGCCATGTAGTTTAGAAAAAAGGGAATTCAAGAAAAATAAAGCACGATATTACCACACCTCCAAAAATGCTCTTGCTGAACAATCCTAATGACATTTAATTCATTATGTAAGTCCTTGCTCAATCAGTGCTAATTGTCTGACTGATCATTGAACCACACTAGTGGAATCTTTGTATTTTAGCTCAAAAAGTGTTAATAAAATATTCATACTAACCAATTTTTTCTTAAAAGACTGAGAATATGTGGGATATTTTGTTAACTACTGCGAATGTTCTATGTGTTTCAACTGAGAGCAATTACACTGCGGTATAATTAAGAACAATTAGAGAATTTATATTCCTCGGTTTTTCTTCAGACTACATTAGAGATAACACTTTTTGAAAAGGTGAAGCGCATCCATAATTATACTTTCACGTAGCCTTTCAAATAATTACACTCCATAACTTTTATACATTTCACAATTTTCATTTTTACTGTCAAGATTTTTCATTTATAGATGGAGCAACATCATTTGAAAAATTTCAGCATTAACCTTTTTGCCCCAATACGTCTTTATTGAAATAATCTGTGGGCAAGGAAAAAGGATGCTGCGGTGCATCGAAAATTATTTGGGAAAAAGTATTATATAGGCACACACTGCGGAGGAAAGGACAAAATAAATACTGTAACAGAATGTTAAAGAGAAGGAAAGCTTTCTATGTACCACCCCATAGTAAAACTATTCTAAAATGTCCTCACCTGTAGCTTATATACTGTTTAACCCGCTCATTTAGGCTTCCTTTTCCATTGCACAACCTTGTACGGAAATGCGAATGCACCACGCTGCTTTGTGTTGTAACATTTATGTAGCGCTTCCTAGCCCTGATGAGTTTATGCAGCTCTCTGATCCTCTTCCGGTTCCCGGTACTAGTTTGGAGAACATGGTTGGTAAGGTTTGGCTTTCAGGTCGGCCTATAACGAGATAGCTGGTAAGGTGCAAGAGACTCGGAGACATGTTAAAAACATGGTGTGGCAAACTGATAGCTGTGCATAATCCTGACCCCCAGCTTGGATCACCAACTGCGCGGACAATCTCGCACCCCTCAGACGCCTCCCAAGACAGACCAGCACCAGGAAACCTCAATGGCTCACAGACACCCTCAAGGAATAAAAAAAAAACAGCTGTACCCTCGAGAAAGCCTGGCGCAAGAACCACACCGCAGAAAACATGTCTGCCCTCAAAAACGCCACCCGCGAACACCATCAGCTGATCCGCGCCACCAAAAGAACTTCCTTCACAGACAGACTGGACAAGAACACTCACAACAGCAAAAAACTCTTCAACATCGTCAAAGAGCTCTCCAATCCTAACGGAATCTCCAACACCATCACAAGACCTCTGCAACTCCCTCGCTACCTTCTTCCATCGTAAGATCACCGACCTACACAACAGCTTCGGACACCAGACCCAGCCAACCACCACAGAACCTACAACCCCAGCCATCACCCTCAACGCCTGGACTCACATCAGCGCGGAGGAGACCAAAACTACCATGAACTCCATCCACTCCGGTGCCCCCTCGGGCCCCTGCCCACACTTCATCTTCAACAAAGCCGACGACATCATCGCCCCGCATCGCCAGACCATCATCAACAGCTCGTTTGCTTCTGCCACCTTCCCCGAGAGCTGGAAACACGCAGAAGTCAACGCCCTACTGAAGAAACCTACGGCGGACCCCAGCGACCTGAAGAACTTCCGCCCCATCTCGCTCCTTCCCTTCCCTGCCAAAGTCATCGAGAAGACCGTCAACAAACAACTGACCAACTTCCTTGAAGACAACAACCTACTCAACCCCTCTCAGTCCGGATTCCTGAGCCAATCACAGCACAGAAACAGCCCTCATCTCAGTCACAGACGACATCAGAACTCTGATGGACAACGGAGAAACAGTGGCCCTCATCCTCCTCGACCTCTTGGCTGCCTTCGACACCGTCTGCCACCGAACCCTAACATCCTGCCTGCGCTCCACCGGTATCCAAGGACTGGCCCTGGACTGGATCACCTCTTTCCTCTCCAACCGCTCCCAAAGAGTCTACCTCCCTCCTTTCTGCTCAGACCCCACTGAGATCATCTGCGGCGTCCCACAAGGCTCCTCACTTAGCCAGACTCTCTTGAATGTCTACATGAGCCCCCTCGCCGACATCGTACGCAAACACAACATCATCATCACCTCCTACGCCGACGACACTCAGCTGATACTTTCCCTCACCAAGGACCCCACTGGCGCCAAGACCAACCTGCAAGATGGAATGAAAGACGTCGCAAAATGGATGAAACTCAGCCGTCTGAAACTGAACTCAGAAAAGTTCTCATCCTCGGAAACAACCCGTCCGCCTGGGGCGACTCTTGGTGGCCCACGGCCCTAGGCACTGCACCAACCCCCTCAGACCACGCATGCAACCTCGGATTCATCCTGGACCCGCTTCTCACCATGACCAAACAAGTCAACGCCGTATCATCTTCCTGCTTCCTCACTCTCCGCATGCTCCGAAAGATCTTCCGCTGGATCCCCGCCGACACCAGAAAAACTGTGACCCACGCCCTCGTCACAAGCCGCCTGAACTACGGAAACACCCTATACGCAGGAACCACCGCTAAACTCCAGAAACGTCTGCAGCGAATACAAAACGCCTCCGCCCGCCTCGTCCTCGACATACCCCGCAACAGCCACATCTCCGCCCACCTGAGACACCTGCACTGGCTTCCCGTCAACAAAAGGATCACCTTCCGGCTCCTCACCCACGCACACAAAGCCCTCCACAACAAGGGACCCGAATACCTCAACCGTCGCCTCAGTTTCTACACGCCCACCCGTCAACTTCGCCCCGCCAACCTCGCACTCGCCGCTGTCCCTCGCATCCGCCGCACCACAGCAGGTGGGAAATCCTTCTCCTACCTGGCAGCCAAGACATGGAACTCCCTCCCCGCCAACCTCAGGACCACCCTGCATTCCGGAGGCAGCTCAAAACCTGGCTCTTCGAGCAGCAGTAACCCCCTCCCCGTAGCGCCTCGAGACCCTCACGGGTGAGTAGCGCGCTTTATAAATGTTTTTGATTTGATTTGATGTTCTGGAAAAGCATGAGAAAATATGTGAATCAAATTGGGCTGGCCTGAATTATGTGGTACGAAACTCTAGACGACTATCAATTCTTATTCTCAGGATTTTAGGCTGAAGAAAGAAAGAGCTTCGCTCAGTGCTAGGTTGTTTTTTTTGTTTTGTTTTTTGTTAAAGAGGGATGGTCCAGAACAGAGCCATTCTAGAGTGTAGCAATCTTGTTAGGCTGTAAGTGCCTAATTTATAACGAAGGAAGAGTGAGCCAGTGCTTTGAATCACTCAATGGGCTGTGTACTTAGTTGTAAACGCGATTGGCCTACTATAGCATTAAAAAGTGATCGCACTTATCTTAATCACGGCTTTTTTGTTTCCATTCCCACTCACAGCTTTCTTGACCTCTCTGACATTTACGTTTATTTGAGCCCTTAAAAATAATTCTACACAAAAATAGCCTAATTCTCAAAGCTAGAGTCATGAAGACAACAGAAAGCATATTTTAAGAAATTATACGCTTTCAAAAATACGTTTTCTCTCAGGTTTAAACATTTCTACCCATTTCACAGACATCTTGTTGTTTGATTTTGAGTCAAACCTTCACAGAGCATGCCTGCTATGAGAACGCTGTGCATTTTGTACCTGGTTCTGCACACTCTTTAGAAACCCACTATTCAGATGATGGTTCAAAGATTATATAGAGATACATACGACTAAAATTTCATCATCAATGAATCAATAATTCCATCTTGAATGATTAACAGGCTGTGAAAGAGCTACTGATGAGATTCCTAAAGGTGTACTGTTTGTAGGGCTTCCCTGAGACAGGGTGCTTACAACAATCTATTGTTTCGACTTAACAAAAAATGCTAAAAATTGACTTTTAGCCCATCCATTACTTTCCATTAGTTGGGTTAATTGTCATTGTTATTTTCTTCCTTTTCATTGGTAAGCACTTCTGTGCATTTCATCCTCACTTCTTCTCAGCGTTTTTGTTTTCTTCCCTGCAGCATGGACAAAGAATTGGTATATTTATTTGATTAGTGTTCTCTTGTGCTTTTTGTGTTCGGATTGTTGTAGTTTTTCTTTGGTGAGTGTGTATTGTTGTTTTATGCTCTGTTTACACGCTCATATGCTGCTGCTCCATCTCATTTTTAGTTTCTTTCATGCCCCTTCATTTTTTGCTTTTACATCTTGGGTCTGCTGCTCCCCTCGCTCATTGTTTGCTTTCCAGATTTTTCAAAATCACTTTCAAGTAAGTCATTTTTATCTGCCCAGTTTTGTTGGAGCCACGTAACAAAACAACAACACAATTTATTGAATTTTCAAAACGTTACACATTGCACCGTTCACCAAGGAAGTGTTTGTGACCAAAGGGAGAATGAATAATAAACAGTCTGTGTAACACCACCTTCCTTCCAATTTTAGGAAAGTCAAAGTAAGTTATAGGTTTTAAAACTGTACCAACCGGTGAAATTGGGGCTTGCCTAAATGCATGTGTAGGCGTACTGTTTTCAGTTCATAGGTTGTATGATTCAGAAACACGCCATATCATAATACACTAAACAGTACACCGTACTACCAGATAGCCATCACCTATATGACAATGTAATCACCAGGACATTCTGGGATGTTGAATATATCCGGGTTATCAGTGATAGCTGTGATCCTTAATCTACTTTCAAACCCTCTGGACCTAAAAGCATTGCAGCTTTATACTATTGGGAAACTCACTTACTGAAGGAACATTGAAACCGTTACCAATGGCATTGCTCAACAGTATCTCCGGTGTCATTGCAAGACATTGAGACAAGCGCATGTGTGCGTTGTAAAGCGTGCGTGTTGCCATATTAGGTGAATTAAAGTATGAAATGTAACAAGACTGTTTGAGGACATGGTGTGCAAATTAAGTTCAAGTTGTGCGTGCCGTCATCACATGAGTCAAGAGACATTAATAACACGTCGCTCGTGTGTTAGTTCTAACTGCTTGTGAGGTGTTCTTAACACTCTCATGTTTCCGTAGAACGTGTGGGATTTCGAGCAATATTACCATCTGGGGCGGTCATTTTCCAACCATCTGTGCAACTGAGAATCCTGGCTGAATTAGTGTTTTCAAGTATACTTTATACTAGTCAATTGAAAAAGTAAGTCCAGTCTGAACTTGTATTGCCATATTCAAAAGACAAGATCATTCATTTATACAACAGTGCCCCTTTTCTTGTGTATTGTACAAAGTGACGGTATCATAACAAGAACTATAGGTAACTTTTTACTAAATCTTCCACTTTTTATAATATAATGACATCTGGGAATGTGTATAAACTTTCTCTACCACAAGCTTTTTTACCAGCTTCTGGAGAGCCTATGTTAAAATGGGAAAAATAGTGAGAGTACTTCTCTAACTACATTTCACATTTGATGATGATAAGGAATTCACTGTTGAAAAGAAAAAGAAAATGTTATTGCATTGTTTGGGCCCTGGGGGTTTAAAGGTGTACAATAGTATAAACAAAAACGTTAGACCTGGGAGTCAAGGGGATGTATACTCCAATGTGTGTGAAGGTTTAGATAACTACTATAAATCTACAGTATGTGTTGCAGTGGATCACTACAAATTCTTCCACAGGAAACAAGTAAAAGAAGATTTGATAAAGGATTACGTGTCAGCATTAAAAAACCTGGCTCTAACATGTAGCTTTGGAAGTCTGCACAACAAACTTATTAGATACCAAATCGTAATGCAAGCTGCCAATCCAAGCATTTAGGACAACTTATGGCTGAAAGGTGAAAATCCACTTCAAGATGTCATTGACATTGTCAAAAGAGCTGAATTGACTGGGTGGTGTTATCGGAAAGCAAGAACAAACACAACAAATCTGTGATAGCTAAAATAAGCAGCACCAAATCTTCAACTCAAGGATCATTATAGAAGAAAGATTATGAGAAGGCAGATGTTGAGTGGAGAAACAACGTGAAAGGTTCAATGAAGATTTTTTTTTATAGGTGTGGAAGAATGAATTAGTTAGCAAATGGTAGAAAATGCCAAACACACAAACACAATGTGGTATTATAGGGCATTTTAAGAAAGTTTGTCAGAAAAAGTCAGGGGGGATAGTAAAAATAGTTGACCAAGAAGATGAGTATCACTCGAGCTAATCACATGAGGCAGAATTAAACATGTGTGTATTAAGTGTGGAAGATGCACAAGTGCTGAATATTGGAAGGTGTGATTGGAAAAAGAAAGAAAGCAATATGCAAAATGTCTATTGGTGTGGTAGACATTTCAATTGTAGCAGATTCAGGCTCACCTTGCACGATTGTTAATAAAAATGGGTGGGGTGAGATATTGTTGCATGTTCAAGGGAAAGAGTTGGAACTCCCTGATATTTCGCTCAAAATCTTACAGGTGAACCTATAGATATAGTTGGATTTAGGAAATTGAAGTTCATATGCAACAACAGAGAGACATTAGGTAAACTTAAAGTTTCTGGTACAGGTCCATCGGTACTGGGATGGATGGATCAAGGTAAATTAGGAATAACTTTGAATCCAAACAGCCCAGAATCACTGCCAATAGTTCAACCTGAGAAATAAATTGGGTTGTACACAAAAAAAAAAAAATCCCACAGTATTCACAGGAAGCATAAGGAAACTTAAAGGGTTCCGACACAAGATACAGTTAAAGGAAGATGTATACACAAAGACAGAAAAATACCTTTTTCTTTAAAGAACAATGTGAGAATTCCACTTGAAGAATTACAGGGAGCTGGAATCATTAAAAAGGTGAATTCATCAGAATTGGTGGCACCTTTAGCAATGGCCAGAAATGCTAATGTCAAGTTAAGGTTATGTATAGATCTATGTGACCTTAAAGAAAATATCCTCCTTTTCCATGAATTAATGAAATGCTGACTCTCACCAGGGGTATAAAATGCTTTTCTTCAATCGACTCGACAGATGCATATCACCAGGTCTTCTTACATCCAGACAGCAGGAGCTCACCACTTTCATTGTACGGGTATTACAGGTTTAAAAGAGTACCTTTGGGCCTAGCCTCGGCGGCAGCCATGGTTCAAAGGTTAATGAATGTACTGTTTAAAGAAGTTAAAAACCTGCTATTTTTCCAAGATGACATGTTACGGATGGGAAGATCTAGAGACAAGCATGATCAAAGGTTGTTACAGATACTCAGCATACTGGAAAAAATGGTATGACAGCGAAATATAATAAGCACAGGTTTGCCAAAAGACAAGTTACATATTTTGGGCATGAAATTACATCTGAGGGGATTAAACCTGAAAAAGAACTGTAGGATGCAATCAGAGAGGCACCCACTCAAAGAAATAAGGACGAGATGAGGGTGTTCATGGGGTTGGTGGAATTCTACAAAAAATGTGTGAAATATTTTTCATCTAAGACCTAGGGGTGACTCCTAGACAATGGCAAAGGAGCATCACACCACTGGCTAAGAGCCAGCACCTAAAAAATAAAACAATGTTTTAATATAGTTTTATTTTTCAGCTGCTGGCTCAGCCAGGATGTGCAGGGAGGGGTGGGCCATGGGAGGGGGGAAGGAGGAGTGGGGTGCACTTAAGTGTGCATGTCAGTTTCGCCAGCAGTCTTAGGCTGGTCAAACACACATGCACACTTAGTTTTCTCCAAGCCGGGATGAAGAAACAGCACAGACTCCAATGCACTGTTTGAGTGGCAGATCAAGCCACTCAACCAGTCCTGGCACTGCTGTCTTGCTAAGTATAGCATGAGAGGAGCATCAGGATTGCATGGGGAGCCTGTGCTGACAGTCGGCGGTGGTGTCAGGACAGATACTTTTTAAAAATTATTTAACTATTTACCCGGGGCCAACCTCCCTGGCCCTTTTGAGATTTGCAGGAACAGCCACTGCTAAAACCTATGAAATTAGGCAACTCCTCAAATAAAAAAAAAAACAAGCTTGAGTGGTCCAGTTGGTGTCAGGACACGTTTAACTCTCCAAAAAATGATATTTGTAATGCTTCACCATCACACAAAAGAATAATTTTGGCATGGAAGAGACCATTGCGTTTGCTTCCTACTTATTGACTCCAACTGAAGAAGAATATTCAGTTATTGAGCGGGAAGTACACACATGCATGTGGGGGCTGGAACATTCCTGGCAATATATCTGGGGAAATAATGTTACCTTACGTAGTCACCATAAACCACTCAAGAATGATTAACTACCAAGGGACTGTATGTTCCTTCACCAAGATTAGCCTATATGTCAGTAAGACTGTTTGATTATAATTATGATGTGCAATATATACCAGGTGCAAAGAATGTTGTAGCAGATTTTTTAAATCATATGCCACTTCCAGTGAGTGAAGTTAGTGAGGATGCCTTGGAGGAATTTTGTGTGGCAAACATTTCAGAGGAATTTCCAGGTATTTCTTGTGAGGAATGGAAGAGTGTACAAGAACAGGATGTGGTTCTCATGGATGTGAGTAGAATGATGTCAGAGGGCTGGCCTGATTAAAAGTCAGTCAGAAAAGAGTTATTTACGTACTGGGAATTGAGACATGAATTATCCTGTGAAGATGGTTTGATTTTGAGGAAAGGCAAGGTTGTTCCTCCAGAGAAGTTGAGAGCTAAGGTCCTAGCAATTTGTCATGAAGGTCATTTGGGCATTGGTAAAATGAAGAATTGGTTTTGGTGGCCAGGTTTGGATAGAGAAATAGAAAGTCAGAAATTGTATACATTGTGAGGATTCAGATAAGACCCAGGTTATGTCCATACCTCCTTTACATCCCATAGCCAGCCGAAATATGCCATGGGAAAGAGTTGGATTAAATATAATGGGGCCATTATAGAATTAGATAGAGAAAGTTTATGTTATGTGATTGTTTAAATTGATCACTTTACTAAGTGGCCAGAAATAAAAATGGTATAAAGGGCTGATACTAGGAGTATTATTAAATTCCTGGACTAAGTATTCATGAGAGAAGGACTACCTAAGTGCGTTCTAAGTGATAATGGTCCTCAGTTCATGTCTGAGTGTTTTAAAGCTTTTTTAAGGAGAAAACCACTTCAGTGTATCACTCAGCAGGAAACAGAGCTGTTGTACAGTTTAACGCTGTGATCAAAGGAATTGTGCAGTTGGCTGTTGTAATAATCTTGTGTGGGGGAGAGAATTGATCAAGATGGTGTGGGCATACAGAATTACTCCCGGCGAGAATAATGAACCCAGACCTTTTGAACTGATGAGGGGAAGACCTCCAAGGTCCAAAGATAACATTGGATGGTTGAAGGCAGCTAAAAGAGTTGGTTGGTCACCGGATGAGGTAAAAGAAAAATTGTTGCAAGCACAAAGGGTGTGTAAAAAATAATATGATTTATAGCATAAAAGAAAGACAGTGTATGTGCAAGTGGGTGACAGAGTAAGAGTAAAAGCAAGTGGATTCATTGGGAAAAAACAAAGTCATTTTTCCCAACCCTTAGTGGTGGAAAATATTGTTTTGCAATTCAGTACTACTGAGCGATGGTAAGGTGTGGCATTTGTCTTCCATTTTCTTGTGTAAGAGAAAGGATGACAGATCCAGATCTAGTGTAAATACAGATAGTGGACCTTAGAGAACACAAGATATGGATGAGAGTCCTCTTCTGGAAGTTGGTGGTGCAAAACAGAGGTTTGAATGGGTGTACGAAGATGATGATAACCAATTGGGGAACCAAAGTCATGTGAATTTGGAGTAGAAGGATGCAAGGGACAATTCCTTGGAAGATGCAAGGAATATTTCCTTAGAGGGTGATAAGGCATGGCTAAGAGTAACTAATTGGGGACCCAAAACCATGTGCAGCAGAAACAGCAAGAAGCGAGGGATAATATCCTGGAAGGGGATGAGGTACCAGGTGATGGGTTTACTAATGTTTGCAGCAAAATAAGTAGGACTGATCATGCTGTGATCAAACCAGGGAGGTTGAAGGATTATATTTGTGAATAACCTAGAAGGGTGCAGAATTACATGGTGAATAACAATTACAGAGTGTTTGTGTATCTTATTATTTCTTGAATTTTATGTAACCTAAGTATTTAACTATATATTCTCTTGACATAAGTATCCTCTTCATGTAAGACATTAGTTAGATGAAATGTTCTATATAATATTTTTACTAGTATTAGTGGAATTATAATTATTAAGATAATTATGTAACATAGGTATTTATTTGCATCTTGCATACATAGTATGCACATTGTGTAACTATTATAGCTAAGGATATGTTATTTAATTTATTAAAAGGGGGAAATCTGTTATGATGGTAGGTACTCACATGTGTACCTGGGATATTATGTCTCATATAAGGCACTGTACTACCATAGCCACCACCTGTATGATGAAGTAATCACCTGGACATTCTGGAATGATGAGAATATGTTGTGAAGGACTGTGAGGAGTTGGACATTTTTGAAGGAGTGCTTAACCTTCCTCCCGAGTGTGTGATCAGAGATATAACTTAATTAAAAAAATAATATTCCTATTCTACAAGTGTGGAAGTCATCTTTACACCCTTGTGCCATCAGTCTAAAGAAACATTTGATTTATTTGGTGATAAATCCTTCATGTAGAAACCAAATGCATAATCACTATAATAGATTTATAGGCCATGTGAATAAGTGCTTTATGATTTCATGTCAGATTCCTTGTCATTTTCATTGCATTATGATCTATGTTTTATTATCTATTAACCACATAAACGTCAGTTTTAGAGATGCTACCTCTCACGTATATGTCCAAAAAGGTGCTTAATCAAGGGAAATAAATAAAATGGTAATATCTCTCCCAATGTGGCTAGTCGTGCCTTTAACTTCTTGCAGTGTCATGTACCCCATCAAGAAATGCTAAGAACTACCCACATTGTCACCTGAGAGATATTTGGAATGTCTATAAAGTTTGTCGGGAACATTCATAAAGAATTATGATTGATATTGCTCTGTAACACACATACAGTTCCACACCAAAAATGAAATCTTCTACAGTTGAAGAATCTTCTCACTTTCAGCATGTAAAATCAGAATTCCTTCTCTTCCTGTCCATTCACAGGGAATAATTTTACTCCATCACTTCTGTATTCACTGAAATCAGAAGACTCGTGCCCGCTATGTCTCTAAACTGGCTTCTTTTTGGACTCTATCCTTACCGCGATACGATGTAAACAGAATGGCCAGTAATTAAGTTTATATATTTGCTCATTTTAAAAAGCACTCCCCTAATCTTCGCTTGCACCACTCAAGGAAATATGTCACTCATTTGCCAAATAGTACATGACCACAAAAGAAGTTGCCTACATCACACTCATACTTAATTACCTACATAAACATCTGAAAAAACAAGGATTAATTTCAAGTTATGATGTTCCATTTAATGCACCCAATCTTCGACCAATTCCCTGTGTTTATCTTATCTGTTCCCACATCAGGTAGTCCATGCTGCCTCAGAAGCCAAAACGTCATATTAGTGGAAGGAACAGGCCCTAGAACTTCTTTTTCCCCAAAGCACCTTTTTTATGGAGCGCCAGCTTTTGACTTTTAAACAACCCTGACTCTGTTTCTTTACAAAAGGCACATAAAACACATCCTTTCCACCTATTCCTAAAATAAATAAACCACCCCCACCTAAAACCCATCCTTCATCTATCAAAAAGTTTTTCTGAGCCGTGGTGACCTTTATCTGATCAATGAAAGATCCATACTTCTTCTGTTGTTCATCTCATTCTTAAAATAATGTGTTTGACGGAAATATCTGTGTACCCTTTGATGCACAAGAGCTGCATTTCACTCCTAATAAATAAATTGCTTGAGTCCCATCAAGCCTCATCTCAAACCACATCCCTTTGTAGGGTTGTGCCATGGTGATGTGAAATCCATGCATGACCCTCAAAAGCAGAGTAGAGTGGTAAATGGTGTCCAATCTTCACATGGTTGGTAGTCTGACTTTGACAATTCCCATCACCCCTCTTATATCTGCAACCATGGCCATCAAGAACTCTGGCAATAGTGCTCATGTCTTGTGTGTGGGTTTCTCAACATTAGTACCAAAAGGGAAATGGAGGTTGACGGACAGCTTTTTTTTGAGGGGAACTACTTGGATGCAGTGACAGGAGCACTCTCTAGGCTGCCATTCACATTTTCCATTGATTCCGAATTTAGTAGAGTACCTAACACTTAGCTATGCACTTCTTTCACATTACATAATTTGTAGTTATGGGGTTAATTTTTTTGAGTGAGCCTACTGACCAACTAGCATTGGCAAAGCCAGTATATCTGGATTGGATTACAAGAATGACAAACATTTATATAGAAAAACCTGCTACAGTGAAAAAAATAATGTTTGATATTGTAATGTACTTGTGGGGTGTAAAATAGTTCCTCATGCATTACAAGGTCATATTGGGAGTTGGAATGATCCAAAAGCAAGAAGCGAGAGAGGCCAAAGCCCACTCCCTAGATATATATTTTAAAGAATTGATAACAATACATTATGCTGTGGCCGATCAGTCAAGCCAGGTAGGAATGTGTGAGGCCACAAAGGCAGATCTGCAGTTTCAGATATGAATACAGATAAGCAGCTGTGCAGGCCCCCCTGTGGTATAATGTCCTATGATTTTCCATGCTAAAATCATAAAATATTTCCACATAGTTTCATACATTTTTCCACAGAATTGGGTTGTCTCTAGTCCAGGATGTAGAGTGGTGCAAGTTGATTACAATAATGCAAGACACTCAGTGCATTTGTACATCCTGCAATTGAGCTAGAAAGTTTGGAAGAGTGGGGGTGTACAATCATGATTTGAAATGCAAATTGAAAAGAACAATTACTACCCTCATGTAGCTGTGAGAGGACTTAAATGTAGGCTCTGCACAAGGCCTGTCATAATCCGGTAGTTGTTCCTGTCCTCCAACTCTCTCCCTTCAAGGAACAGCGACATGCCCATTATGGCCTTAGGGAGAGAACTTAGCTAATGAACGAATGAATATTTTACTCGTAAAGTTAAGAATAAGCACCCCAACTAGCGTGCCTTGTAGCCCAACATTCCAGTGCCAAGAAACAATTACTTATTTACGCAATTTAAAAGGAAGACCATGCTCCCACAGTGCCTTTTGTGACATAATCATTAGAAACGCTAGCTACATGACCAAGCATCATGTTGTATCAAAGAGAATATTCTTTCAAGTACGTCATTGGGTAAAGTACTTTATTCCTCAAGGACAGCTCCTCGTAGTCCTTCCGCACCAGTCAGCTCAATTCAACCAACTCCGTGTGGAATTCCCACTCAGAACCTCCAGACATTCTTTGTCATGACAACCTTACAGTAAACACCATTTATGATAAAACACATCACATTCACTTCATGCCTCTCCTGCCACCCCATTACTTCATCATCTCTTGCCCTTCTACTCAAGTCCATAGGACTACCAAGTAGCTGGATAGCTGTGCTAGGAGCTAGGTAAGTGACTGCATGGGCGGACACTAACTGAAGAGCTAAACAATAGTGTTTCTTCAGATCATCCATATCACATATATAAAATAAGTGGGCACTGGACATCCCATTTTAGAGTTTCTAAAAATTCAGTGCATTATTAGAAATTATAAACAAAATAAACACTGATAAACCCAATATATTTGGCGCTTGCATAGTGAAAAGGTTTGACTGCACAGGAACAGCATTTCCTCACACATGTGGAACATGGATGTGGCAGAAAGCTGCAGTCCAAGCTTCACTCACACAGAACAGTTTCATTAAGGACAAACTTTTCCCTCACACATGTGAAATAGGTAAAGCAAGTGCATCAAAGGTGCCAAATACACAGAAACGTTATCTCTCACAAGCAACCAAAGCAAGATTTATTTTTTATGGATAATGGTAGATTTCTTATGCTGGGTGACCTCATGGTTGATCGATAATCGATAAGGACAGCAGAGAAGGGAGTTTGTGTTACCACTGTACTGGATGGAACACTACTAAAGCATCACATAGAATACCAAGTTCAGTTTTTTTAGGTCACAGCAAAAGTGCTGGGCCTATAATCTGAAGCACTGGCCTGGATTATTGTGTCATGTTATGAAGGTGTCACTTGTAGCGTTGGTTCTGTACTAGGGGCCATTTCTGGCACATTGTGTCAAGCTATGGAAACCATACGTGGATTTAGGGTGATAGGATGTTAAGCTAACTATATTAGAAATGTACTTGCTGTTTTTGCTGACCATGATGTGCATTGCTGCAGTCCTTTTTGCATTCCGAGTGGTTATCGTTCCTAATTTATGTGGTAGAACAGGATTTTAAAATAAACATTTTAAAGTACTTCTTCTGTTTCTTAGTGCTATTTTTAGTGTGTTATTCAATGACAAAAGAGGGTTTAGTGTTCAACTGTGTCCCTGAATCTATCTGGTAAGAATGATAATTATCAGAAACATTTTCTGTGCACTATTGCTAAGAGAATTGTGTATGGTTTGCAGTTCAATTAGATTTCTGACTTGCATCTGTTTATTGATGGAGTTCTCACCCCATGGGATTAGAATCCTACCCCTGTGGCTCTGGGGTCGTGGAGGGAGTTTATCAGTGCAGATCTAGAGACCACTTCTGCAGTCAAATCTAATATACTGTATTCAGTTTTAAAGATCACTTTGTCCACATCATGCCCAATTCAAGAGGCCAGTTCTAATGCATTTACTCAGTTTTGAGGTCCAGCTTTGTCATGTTGTGTCCATTTCTGAAGGGTAGCCCCAGCAGCGGCTCGTCAATAGGGGGCACCAGAGCAGTGCCCCTCATACGTCACCCACCTCCTCCAAATATTTCCACCATATCTTGCAGCTTTTCCAGGAAAACAAACCATCTTACTGATCGTTTGTTTTCATGTAAAGAGCTGCCATATGGTGTAAACACCAGATGGGGCTCCATCCTGCCCATTGGTGTTGGGCATACATGAGGGCTTTAGCTCTCACAGCCTGGCCTCACACATTCACATTCCATAGATGACATGCTTCACAAACCTCGGGCTGTGTCGCATATTAGCTAATGGAGCTTTGGTGGGGCTTGTATGTCATACGTTCATATGCCTTATCAGAAACTGAGCTAGTTAAGGAGGGTCTATCCTGGCTACTGATCAGGCAGAGAGCATATGGATAAGAAAATCAGAAGCTTTGGTGCTAGCTTCAAGGTCGCTTTACTTTGGTGGGCAGCTTCCAAAGCATAAAGTGTGAAATTCAAGATTTTCAGATCAACCAGCCACGCAGGTGCAGCACGTCAGATGAGGTAAGTTCCAAATTCTAGAATGTGTGAGTTTCTGAATGTGTGCATGTGAGTGTTTCTATGTATGTATGTTTAATTGTGGGTTTGATGCGTTTCTGAGAGTATGCCTATGAGCGGATTTACAAGTTTGTAGTGCCCCTGTGAATAAAAGAAAAACTTACATAAGTGCTTTTGTATTCATACACGTTTTGTAAACGAACAAGGAAAAGGTTTTCTATGTAAGGCATCACATTAATGTGATGCCTTACATAGAAAACCTTTTCCTTGTTCGAAATTCGAAAAAAATGTATTTCTTTAACATATGGAAATTTGTCATTATGAATACACCACATTATAACACTGCATTTAGAAATATTTATGAACAATTTTTAAACATGAACTATTAGTGAAATAAGATGGTTGTCATTTAAACCCTGTACATGGCCCAGGTTATTATAGAGAAACATTACAGTCTAATAAATGAAGCACAATAGGTTTTTGTATAACTGGTATTCTAAACACACACACTTGAACGTTTTTTCATATGCGATAAAAAAGAAAAGGTATTTCGGTGAAATACAATATGTGCCTATGATTATACAATTTAAGCAAAGAAGCTGTGTTTTCTCCTGATATTTTGGTTTCACTGAGTATAAATCAGTCACTAAATTTGTATCTATTTGCCTTTTTTTGTTAACACTTTGTTTTTACCTCTTTGTGCCTTTTTCAGTAGTTTTTATATAGCACAAACTCGCCCCAAAGGTTTTGGACGACTCTAGTGAGCATCATTTATATCACACAAGGTCACATTAATTTTTATAAAGATACAGGGAGACTCAGGGGCAGATTTACTAATATTTGAGGCAGTTCCTTGGAGTAAGACAACTTGCTGTGCTCAGTCAAACAGGGCAGTAATGCGCCATATCTAATATGATGTATTACTAGTCCTTTTTTAGCCTGGCACCCTATTAGCTGAATGGTCCAAGAGTGCCTGCATTGCATCCAGGATTGTTTTGATGCACACCTCCCTGCACTAAAGCAATCATTTGCAGCTTTTTCCTCCTCCTATGTGTGCTGTAGAATGCAGCGCACCTAGACAGAGGAACAAACGAGGTGAACTAAACATATTTCTTCTCATTATTCCTCCTTTGGCGTGGTGTAGCATTTTGATGAATTTGAAGGTTTACTGTTCTTAGTAAATCAGTGACTATACCAAAAACCATGGGTGGGTGCTAGGTAACACCCACTTTCTACTCATGGAACACCTTCCCAGGGCAGAGTAACACAAGGCAGCAAATTACTGCCTTGTGTTACTCCAGATTTACTATGCTGCGCAGAGCTAATCAGGGTGGCTCTGCATGGCATAGTAAATCTCAGTTAAGGGTATGTGTTGCCTCTCTGTCTCTTTGTGTGACACAAGGGCTACGCAAGCCGTTAGTAAATTTGGGTCTAAGTGATTTGCCTAGAATCATAGGAGGTTGAGGTGATGTAGAGACTCAACAGGGAATTCCCAGTTCCAAACATGGCAGCTCTGCCCATAACGACATATCCTGGGATGAGGGAGAGTGGCAGGCAGTATTCGCTTGGAAGCTCGGCTTATCATCAGCTTGAGGTTTCAACAGGACCTCAAGTTAAGCCAGAGCCAGGCTCTAGCTTTCACAGGAGATATATGTTTTATCTGTCCTCACTATTCACTTCTCACAATCCAGCACCCACACAAACCCATTGGTTTCAACCAGAAGAGGAGTCAATCAGTCTTCCCACTTTCTAATCCTGCATGGTGCCATGATAACCATATTGAGGCAATAAACAAACCTATGCTTCAGCCTTTATTGTTGGCATGGTTGAATAGCTGGAAAGTCTGGAAGAACAAGGCATGGGTCTGAGTTTGTTTGCAACTGGGTGATCACTATTTCTGTCACCACACACAACCTCTTGAGCACTGATAATTATTTTGAGGATGTTTGTGAACTCTGGGTGTCGTGCAACAGTAGGTGGAAATGCATTCCACTGCTGTTGTTAACAAGTATTGTATTTTGTTTTTATTGTTGTTCTGGGCTGTATCAACTTGCCTGCAGTCGATGTTAACGTGTATTTGTGTTGCTGTTGGCTTCAAGGTGTGCTTCTAGGAGTGCTAATTTCAGCAGTCCTTCCAAGCAGACATTCATTCATAGATATGATTCTTAGTCTGCATACTGTTTATTTGGAGCATCACCCCCAGTGGCACCAGAAATGCTCCTGTCCTAATGCAATTCAGAAAGGAACTAAAGACATGCCTCTATGTGAAGCATCACCACCTAAGCTGGTAGCCACCCTATTTCTCAGTGCTTCACAGTGAAATGTGAGTATCGTTTACTGGCTTCCCTCCTGTATATGTCAGCTGGGTTTGCAGCTATATGAATGACCCTACACACATACATAAAATACATACATACATACAGTGAATTAACCTCAGAATTGTTCCAGAGGCGTTCAGTCATATAAGGTCCCAGACAGGTTTAAACACATACAGATTTACAATAACTACGAATGCATGCAGATGATTGCTGTGGAAGTTGTAAACACAATAAAACTCAGAAACCTCCCTGATAACACTCACATTAGCACATTGAAGCAAACCTGAGCCATTGATATGATTTCCTAAAGCAAGAAAAATGTTACCTTATTGTAGTTATTCCTGAAACACTAAAGCCCTATCTTTATGTTGATGTGTAAACTGCGGCTATGCATGGTTTATCAATTGTCAACAATGGATGGCATGGTATACAATATAGCCATGTTTTTAAACCATCATTTTGTGCTGTAAACATTGAACCACCTAGAAAAACTATGCACAATACATAACTGCTAATGAATAGATAAAGAATACAAAAATTAAACAGATTTCAAAAATTCCCTGAATGTTTTTCAAGAATTTCATGCCCAAAAACGTACCCATGTGGGTATTCAGCATTGCCATGTTTGACCTGGGTACAACACAATTGCTCAGAAAAGATATCTGCTTCTCAATAAGAGACTAACTTGATTAAACCCTTCTTCCTTTTCAGAGCCATTCCTTAGCTGAATTTACAATTTCTAGTCTGACTTGAAGACAATACCACACAGTTCCTTAGTAGGCCAAAGAGCCTATATCTGCATTTCCTAACACATAAGTCTCAAAACTGATCCAGCCTATAAAAGAAAACTTGCCTAAGTTTGGATTTAGACACACACACACAGAATGATAAAGTAGTAAGGATGAGGTTTCAAGCACATTTTCTAAAGTCAAACTTAAGCTTTGCATAATTTGAGAACTTAATTGAAGAAAAAGCAATCCCATCTAAAGTAAAAGAAGAAATTGAAATCAAAGAAAGGACGCCAAGGACCAACCCTATGCCTTCACAATAGTCTCAGTATTTCACTTAAGCAGAGGACATTCAAGACAGTTGTACTTTGTTTAGGACATTCTCAGTGGCATGTACCCTCGTGGACCTCATGCTTTTTGAGCACCTTGCATGCCTGTGAAGGCATCATGTTATGCTTAAAGTGTGTCCGAGAAAAATCTCTAGTAACTTGTCTGTTGATCAAGTTGTACAAGTTTGCCTTGCTCTTGGAAAATTCTACCCACACCCACAGCCCTTCTCACTTATATTAGAAAATCTCTTTGGCCATGTGTAGATTGTCGTTAAGGCCTGATGAAGGCCTGGGCCTCAAGTACTTAAATCCATAGGCTGAAAGAGGCTAACAGGCTTCACTTGTTGTGGATCTAGACATTGACAATTTAATGGATACCAGGGGAATGAGCTAAGCCACAAAGCTGAAAGTCTTTTTTGCCAATATAACATGATTAGAGTACAGTACTGCGATTTTACCAGCATAACTCAAAGGGAACCCATCTGCCCTTGCTCAGAGAAAGTAAAGAACTGAAGCCCAGAGCCATCAAAAAGGTTTCAAATCAGGGTTGAAGTTCGAACAACCCCCAGTTAAAGTATTTTAAAGGAAGCCGCATTTTCGCAAGTTACAGGAGAACAAAAGTAGAAACCGAAGGCACCATGAGACATAGACAGCAGAAAAATCAATGCGCAGACCGTAGAGTTCACAGATGTATTTCAGGACAAAAAAAACTGCAAAGGAATTAAATGAAGGACTTGAGACATTGGCTGACAAAGGCTTCCCTACTCAGCACAAGTGGAAAGGAAAACGTAACAAAGAGTTGGTGAACTTGGCCAATAAAACATAAACTCTATCCATGAGAATGATTTACGCCGTGAAAAAAGGATTCCATTACCACTAAAGGAAATACTGAAGTATACACAAATACAATTATGTTCAATTGTGACAAATGCCAGGAATCCTGTAAGAATTGTACAAAATGCATTATTTTATTTACCCCTAGGAAGCACCAGTGTTGAAAAGTCGGAGAATCCGAAAACAACTTTATGATTTTTCAAACTGTAGTCCAATGTTAAAAAATGTAAATGCGAGTTGTTTAGCTTTTAAAAGGTACACATTGGCACTTCATTTCCTGATGCTTAAGCTCAAACTCGCAGCATTACTTAAAACTGCAGTATAAATTAAATTGAAAAATGTTGGCTCTTCACATTTAGCAGCATATGGATTAATAATGCACAATGTTCATTTAACCTAAATGTACTTTTTGGCTATTTACAAGTCAGGCTTAAATTTGAAGGTCCACCCCTACACGATCTAAGAAAGCCAACATCGCTAAGATTGACGGAAATTGGACCTATTGTATATAGAAACCAAAAGCACGTTAGAAACGTAAGGCAGTGAAATAAAATATTTAAATCCTTTCAATATGCACTTAGGGCTCGATTTACAGTTTGGTGGACAAAATGCTCACGTGGGAAATGCAACAGAGAACTGTGCCTGCGAAACCCTCAAGACGCCCACATCTTTCGGAGATAGGCAGACCTAAACCTTTCTATCGACGGAGCTCCTGTTGGCTCTGCCAATAAAATAAAATTGTCCCCACGCCGGATAGAGTAGGGCCCTTTGGAGGAAGGAGATTACACCGTCCGCTCTATTTAAGGTGGACAATGTAGTAATGTCTTTTTCTTTTTATGTTCATCACTGCCAGGCAAAACGTGGTGGTGAAGGACAGAAAAACTAAGAATGACCACACCCTGATAGACTACTCCAATGGTGTGCGGTTCATTAGTGTTTTTTTCTAAAATAAACTCCTGCTTTGGGTGTTTCGGAAAAATAAAAATAAAATTGAAAGTTTGCTGGATGGCTGTTAAAACCGAAGGCTACCATCCACCAAACTTTTTGTATATCGAAACTTTGAACATACAAAGATGACTGCTGGCCTGGCACTGAACTCTAAATTTGATGGGCAGTAGTCTGTCAAGATGGAACAGGCTATGGCCCTCATTCTGACCCTGGCGGTCAAAGACCGCCAGGGCGGAGGACCGCGGGAGCACCGCCGACAGGCCGGCGGTGCTCCAATGGGGATTCCGACCGCGGCGGTAAAGCCGCGGTCGGACCGGCACCACTGGCGGGCTCCCGCCAGTGTACCGCCGCCCCATTGAATCCTCCACGGCGGCGCAGCTTGCTGCACCGCCGCGGGGATTCCGACCCCCCCTACCGCCATCCAGATCCCGGCGGTCCGACCGCCGGGATCCGGATGGCGGTAGGGGGGGTCGCGGGGCCCCTGGGGGCCCCTGCAGTGCCCATGCCACTGGCATGGGCATTGCAGGGGCCCCCGTAAGAGGGCCCCTACATGTATTTCACTGTCTGCTGCGCAGACAGTGAAATACGCGACGGGTGCAACTGCACCCGTCGCACAGCTTCCACTCCGCCGGCTCGATTCCGAGCCGGCTTCATCGTGGAAGCCTCTTTCCCGCTGGGCTGGCGGGCGGTCTGAAGGCGACCGCCCGCCAGCCCAGCGGGAAAGTCAGAATTACCGCCGCGGTCTTTCGACCGCGGAACGGTAACCTGACGGCGCGACTTTGGCGGGCGGCCTCCGCCGCCCGCCAAGGTCAGAATGAGGGCCTATGTCTTCTACAACCCTGACAGATGGAGTACCATTCGTCAATCTCAAAATCAGGGGCTCAGTTATAATAAGCATAAATGTACTTATCCTCACTGTCTTCAGTCAGAACAAATGATATCGATACCAGACAATTCCAAATATTACATTGCCTAAGTTTGAAAGACGTCCATATTTTGGCTATTTGGCAGATATCACCTTATCTGCCAATTCAGCTTTGGGCAAATAAGGCAAAATGGCATCTCACCCAATCAGTGAAATGGGCATTTGAAACAACCAACAAAAAGGACATCTGCCGATGTAAAGCAACAACCATAGTGACTAATCATTTGATTCTTAATGTTTGCTAAGGGCTTCATATTCCAGCATGGAACAAGGACATCCCAACTCGATGGATCCAGCCATCCATGCACATGGGAAACAGTCACCTTTCCCACCGTGCAGATTTGGATGTGCCTTACTGTGGCCAACTGTGGCAGTTTGACCTTTAAACTGAGTTGGCTGATTGAGGGTCGGAATGAGGAAAAAACATACATTTTCCCTTGTTTCCACTTCTGTTTTCAACTGGACATGACCTGCAGTTGCTGCTGCCACTGACAATTGGAGAAAATACAACCCCCCCCCCATCAACAGACTCGAAGGTAGGGAGCCAACATTGCCAGGCTATGTTGGGTGGGCACTGCACATAAGGTTGGGACTACTGTTAGAATCCATTTTGAATTGCTTCGTTTCTTTTACACGTGTAAGTTTGAGCTTTTGTTGTCTCTGAACGCACTGTCTATCACATATGTTATCTTATGTATATTTGTTTAAGTAAAATAAGCCTGGTTCCACACCATAGGCTTGCAGCTGGTTTCTTTCCCTAACTGGGGCACTGTACTCATTATAATTGTGTGTTCAAAATAACTAACTGACCTCGGCTGTGGTATTTTGGGGAGGGAAAGGCTGATATCTATACCTTTGAACCACGTAATCCTTTGAAGGGTCTCAAGAATGTGGGGAGTCAGGCAGCTGCAGAGGGGAGGCAAGGACAAAGCTGGGAATGGAACCGGTGTGTGGAAACTGATTAACTCCTTAAAATATCTGTATGACGTATATCATTATTTACACATTTTATGTATCCTTTGATGTATGAGTATAAATATCACTGTTAAACGCTTCATGCTAGCACACTTTACTTCGGGCCTGGGATGCCAGTGGTAAACCTGTCCTCTTTGCTGCAGCAAAAATAAACAGACCTTTGGTCATTGATTTTTCACTCCGGCTCTCCGTGTCAAAAACTCCTTTGTAAATGCATTTGTAAGTATCTGCAAATATGTGCATTTGACAATTTGGCGCCCGAACAGGGACCTTCCAGTGGATATCTTCAGTAGCTCTGTCAAGAGACGTGCTGCCAGTGGGGGGACGCCGTTCCGGAGGTGTAGATTCCAGGGGCCCCTGCACAAAGACTTAGTTTCAAAAGCAGCTGCATCTTATCCACCGGGCAGGCCTCTCCCCGCTTTCTCATGATGTCCCAGGGAAGTCCCTGAAAACATCGGTTTTTATCTTGACTGATTAGTCTGACACGGGCGGCCGGAGAGAAATCCAGGAAAAAGCAGATAGTCAGGTAAGACTGTTCCTCGCTGGCTACTTGTCTGCTTTAACTTGCATTTGAGAGAATAATTGTTTTTGGATAAGTTATCACTTTTGGGAATGATTAGTTCTTGGTAAATTTGCATTTGTACAAGGTACCGTTTGACAATTTGTATTACACGTGTTTTTCTTGTTTGAGTAATTTGCCCAGGCCTGGAGCAATTTGTAAGTTGGTAAATATTTGAAAAAGGTTTTTTTTTTTTTTTTCCTCTTTGGTGCACATTTGAAAAAGGTTTTCTTTGGTGCACATTTGAAAAAGGGTTTCTTTGGTGCATGTTGCATTTTGAAATTTGGTGCGTGTTGTCTTTTGAAAATTTAAAAGGTTAGATATGGGAAATAAGAAATGTTGGCAAGGGTTATGTCTTTGTTTTCGCCGAAATCATGTGCCACGTTTAGATAAAAAGCAACCAATCCCAAAAGAGGGAACACCAGGGTGGGACATGTTAAAGGATTATGGTTTAGAGAATAATTTGTATAATAGTATATGGCGCAGGTATACTAGACATTGTCCTGACCTCCAGTGGCCAGAGGATGGGTCTTTTGATTTAAAGAAACTAACCTACCTACAGGAATGTTTGTTTCATAAAAAGGCTAGACAACATATGTTTGAGGTATACAGAAAATGGGAAATGGAGGCCACTAAAAGAAAAATTAAATCAGATAAACTGATAGAGAGGGAAAACAGGAGAACCATCATGCAGAAGGCCGCCCTGTATCACCATTCCCAAACCCAGAAAGGGATTGAATCTGAAGATAGAGTCCATAGGGCCCAGGTGGAGGGAAGTTATGTATCAAAGCCAACAGAAACCAAACATGCATTAGAGGAAGATGAGGTAATGCTACAGCTATTAGATAATAGCCCTACTGCACCTCCACCTTACACACCCCCTGCAGTAGCCCAACCTATCATGGGGGCACAGCAACAGCAGCAAGGGCAAGGGCACAATTTGGGAAATCCAGGTGCACCACTACAGCAGCATGTGCCACAACCACCACAGCCTCTAGCCCAAGCTACCCCAATAGCCCAAGTCCTAATCCCTCCGCCACCTGCCCCACCACTACCAGCCAGCACTGCAAGGTTACCAATAATGTCCCCTGCCCCTAATACCCCAAATGGACAACGCCGACAGTGCACAGCCACACACTCACTTTCACCCATATGGAGCACACCTATTAAGTCGATTTCGCCCCCTAGTACCCGCTCCACTATTGGGGATGGGGAAAAACGGGTTATCAAGAATCAGTCAGAGAACTGGATGTCACATTCTATTTACACCCACACCGATATTATGGACACAATACAACAGATGTCACATTTTGGACAGCAATTAGCATTACAGTATATGATTGAAAAATTGGAGAGGGATTGGAAGTCTTGTATTACAGATTCTACCCCTCTCCCTTATGAACAAGAATTATACCAATTATGGCGGGACAGTGTGGCTTGTATTCTTGATAGTAACAGCATAAATGAGGGAGTACGCATTTGTGTCATAGCCAGGGAAGATGTTCTCAATATATATGACAAGGGGTACCCAATGAGGGAAGTGCACCCTGATATGCCCACTGCAGCTGCAGTTGCAGCAGCAGCTGCCGCCGGACGACCAGCTCCCGTGCCGGTGGCCCAATTTGTCCATATACCATGGAAAAGGGAGGAGGTAATGGCTATAAAGAAAGACTTGCCAGACCCTCGAAAGAATCCAGCTGGATTCTATCGGGACCTTAGAACTGCCATTTCCACCACAACCATGACACTCAAAGACATTGACTATTTTTTTGGTGTTTTATTGGGTCCTGAAGTTTGGCATAAAATTAGAAGAGTAGATGATGCACCTACTTTGGGAAATACATGGGGGGGTTTAGAAGCACGGGAAGCACAAAGGGCACCAGGAACCCTGCCGCATCAGGATATTTTAAATTTACCTAACTGGATATTGACTAAGTTAGAAACTGTTATACCTCTTCAGACTGTGGATTGGGGAAAACTTGCCACTTATAAACAGAAAATAGGTGAAGATGTCCCAGATTATTTTACTAGAATTGAACAAGCTTTCATAGATTTTAGCGGTCAAGACCTCGCCACCGTAACAGGTGTCACACTATTTGTAGAACGCTTTGTTAATGGCCTTCTACATGAAATATCACAAAAATTAAAAGCAACAGAGAGTTCGTGGATGACGAAGGGACAGGCAGAGATTTTACAGATGGCACAATACTATGAGAGCAGGTACAAGGAAGAATTAGAAAAGAATGAGAAGTCAGTAAAAGAATTGAAGAAAAAGGTATTATTACAGCAGGCATACCCCCAGCGGGATACAACCCCTCAGCAAAGGGGTGGCCCACCAAGGGGACGGGGAAGGGGTCGAGGCCGAGGTGCATCTGCACCACCCCAAGACTGCCGATTAAATATCAACCAATGTGCCTACTGTAAGCAGGATGGACATTGGCGTGATACTTGCCCATTACTGGAAGGAAGACAAAGTATGTCACTTCATAGAGGGAACGCGGCAGGTAATGCACGAGGACGAGGAAGAGGTAGAACTGATCAGAATTCGCAGAATGAGAATCAGGTCCCGCGTAACACTAATATTTTTGACAATGCATTTGAACGACAATATTATGCTGATGATTTCTTTTCTGAATCCTACAATTATTAGGACAGCCACAGACAGGGCCAGGGGCGAGTAAGTATTCCTGTAGATCAGAATGGTCCCTACATTGATGTAAAAATCGAAGGAGAGGGCCATAAGTTTCTTCTAGATACTGGTGCCACCAGAACATCTATTGCACATTCTGCAGTCCCCGGGGCTCCCCTGTCTGGGCTTCATACCACATCAATTGGGATTTCTGGGATCCCCGTGGTGAGCCCCAGCTCAACACCTATGAGAGTAACTGTAGGCCCATTTACAGTACACACGCCACTCTCTTTAACATCAGGTTGCAATGAAAACTTGTTTGCATTAGATTTGTTAAAGAAATTAAATGCAGTTATTCACTGTTCAATGGATGGTGTCTATGTAACTATGGATAGTGTTTCCCCAACTCGGTGCATGTTCTCACAGGAATACGACTTACCCCCAGAGCTAAAGGAAATAGACCCTCGCTTATGGGCCAAAGGCAAGAATGATGTAGGCATTATGGATATCGACCCTATTGTAATAAAAATCGAACCAGGTGCCCGGTTACCTCGTGTTCCTCAATACAAATTACCTAAATCAAGCGAAAAAGGGCTCAAGGCAGTCCTATCTGATCTTGTGCATGCAGGTGTCATAAAGGAAATAGTGAGCAGCCCATGTAACAGTCCAATCCTTCCTGTTGTAAAGAAACAAAATGATGCAAATGGATTAGATGGTGAGCAATCAGTTACTGATAACACAGTATATCGATTAGTTATTGATCTCCGAGAAATAAATAAAATAGTAATTCCCCAGTTTCCCGTGGTCCCAGACATGAATAGTCTTTTTACCATGATTCCACCCTCTGCGTGTTTTTTTACCGTAATCGATTTGAAGAATGCTTTCTTCAGCATTCCAATTGCCGAAGAATCTCAATATTTGTTTAGCTTCGCGATTTTTGGTAGATCGTTCGCGATGACAAGAATTCCTCAGGGATTTGTTGAGTCCCCGAGCATATATAGTCAATGTCTTAAACGTCAATTAGACCAATTCAATCCACCTTCAGGCTCTGCATTGTTGCAGTACATTGATGATATTTTAATTGCCTCAGATTCCATGACACAATGTAAGACTGATACTGTTGCATTATTACATCATTTAGCGCCTCTGGGCCATAAGGTGTCCCTTCCAAAATTGCAGTATTGTAGAGAGGAGGTCACCTATCTAGGACACCTCCTCTCTAAGGAGGGAAGGAGATTACATCCAGACAGAATTAAACTGGTTCATACAATGACTGCACCACGCACCACTTCTGAAGTCCGAGCATTTTTGGGATTTACATCCTTTTGCAGACAGTGGATTCCAAAATTTTCACTTATAGCAAAACCATTGACTGCTCTGACACTTTCAGATGTGCCCTCTCCTGTACCTTGGACTGACAAATGTGAGGAGGCTTTTCAAGATTTAAAAAAGGCGATGTGCTCTGCTCCTGTATTGGGTAATCCGGATTACAGCAAACCATTTGTTTTATTTGTGCATGAAAAGCATGGCTGTACATTGTCTGTTTTGACACAGGATCAAGGTGGGAGACAACGCCCTTGTGCATACTTCTCTTCCACCTAGGACACTGTGGCGCAAGCTTTGCCTACTTGTCTTAGAGGAGTGGCTTCTGCAGCAGCTGCGGTGAAACAAAGTGAAGGGTTTGTTGGTGGCAATCCGCTCACTGTGATGGTTCCTCATGCCGTTGATATTTTGTTAAACAAGACACAGACGCAGCACCTCACCAGTGCTCGTCTAACGGGTTATGAATTAACATTGTTCAGTCCAAATATTACTTTGAAGCGTTGCAATGTCTTGAACCCAGCTACGTTACTACCCCTCCCTCAGGACAATGTGGAATTTGATCATAATTGCTTTTTGGCCACTGAGGAAGAAACCAAGGGACGGGTAGACTTAACAGACACTCCCCTATCTGACCCACAGGGAGAGCTGTTTGTAGATGGGTCTTGTTTCAAGTTACCAGATGGTACGACCACTGCAGCCTATGCCGTCACCACAGTCAAAACAGTGGTTGAATCTCATAGAATCCCGCAAAATTCGGCACAGGCTGCAGAATTAATTGCCCTCACCAGAGCTTGTGAAATAAGTGAACATCTTAGTGTTAACATCTACACTGATAGCCAATATGCGTTTGGAGTAGCTCATAATTTTGGGCGACTCTGGGCGAATAGAGGCTTTATCACGTCACATGGCACTACCATTCAGCATGGCAACTTGATTGTGACACTTTTGAATGCTCTCAGCCTGCCCCGTCAGGTCGCAATCATTAAGTGTAGTGCTCACAAAAAAATTACTGATGATATAGGACGAGGAAATGCTTTTGCAGATGCTACAGCGAAAGCAACAGCACGAGCACCATTTGACAATGCATATGTTGAGAGTAGCATCAAGGGAGAGCCCCAGAACGAAGTATTAGAAAATACCATGCAGTGTGTGAGAGATATTCAAGCTGAAGCAACAGCAGAGGAAAGGGAACAGTGGGAGAAGAATGGTAGACTAGACAGTGAGGGTTGTTACACAGATGACACAGACAGAAGAAGATGGATGTTACCTAATTGTTATGTACACGCTATGGTTACTATGGCCCACAGTCCTGCACACATCAGTGCCCAAGGCATCAAGACAACTTTGGACCATGTTTGGAGTAATCCTCTGATATCCAAAGCTGCTAATAATCTGGTTAAAAGTTGTATGGTGTGTGCAGTGCACAATGCAGGAAAAGGGACCCCTACGCCCCCTGGCCATTTTGCCCCTCCTGATCTCCCCTTTGAAGCTATACAGATGGATTTTATCCACATGGAACCGTGTAACAAACTGAAATACGTGTTAGTGGTAGTATGCATGTTTTCAAAATGGATAGAGGCCTATCCATTAAAAGACAATGGTGCCCTCTCTACCGCTAAAATATTACTAAAAGAATATTTTCCTAGATACGCATTGCCACGATTAGTCTGGAGTGACAATGGCAGTCATTTTGCTAATGAGGTAATGGAGAAGGTCTGTACCGCCCTTAACATCAAACATCGATTTCATGTTGCAAATCACCCACAATCAGCGGGCCTTGTAGAAAGGTATAATTACACCTTGAAGAGCAAAATAGCTAAGATTTGTGCTGAGACCAACTTAAAATGGCCAGATGCTTTGCCCCTAGCATTAATGTCCATCAGGATGACTGCCAGTAGCAAGTCACGATTATCCCCCTATGAAGTTGTCATGGGGAGGCCAGCTAATATCTGGGGGGTACCACGACCAAAGAAGCTTTCTGAAGTGCAATATCCTTTGTTTGTAGATTACTGTAAACAATTGACTAAAGATTTGCGTTTGATCCACCAACAGGTCAAGGCCAGCCTACCGACTCCTCTAGAAGGCCCTGGTCACCCTTTTAAGCCAGGGGATTGGCTTATGACAAAGAATTTTCAAAGAACCAACAGTCTTCAGCCCAGGTGGCGGGGGCCAGCCCAGGTACTGCTTGCAACACAGACAGCGGTGAAAGTGGAAGGAAGGAAAAACTGGATACATGCTAGCCACTGTAAGCGTGCACCAATTCCACTACAAAGTACTCTAACAGCAGAATTACCATTGTCTCCTGATTACAGAAAAGTAGGGAGACAGGAAACACCTCCACAGGTTTCAAGTGCTACTTCTGCTCCTGAGGTGACACAGCAGCCCAGTGATGAAGAGTTACTGTTTGAAGATCAACAAACTCATCGATACAACCTGCGTCCTCGCCCATCCAAATGAACAGAATTTTGAAGGTGCGTAAGGTGGTGACCCCTACGAAAAGCTACATTTACATCACCCTGATAGCTCCTAGCTTAGAATTGCAAACTGAGGTCTCTTCTGAATGGCCAAGGAATCCTTTGCTCAGCAGAATACGGCCCCGCTTTCACCGCCACCGGCATTTCCGATGCCATTGATGTACCAGCATTAAAACGAGCTATCCTCACTGTTGTTACGCACACTTTGGGCGACGAGGTTGTAAATGACTGTGATGACTAAATTTTCAGCATGAACAGGAACACGGGTGACTAGCCTGTGCAACGACACCAGAACATTGGTCAGAACAATTGTCTCAACGAGAACACAAGCATAGTGGGATGCAGCTTGTGCAACGCTATTATCTGTGTTAAAAGCAGTGGGTAAATGGAGTTAACAGTTCTGTGACTGGCGAGAAAAACCAAGTACCAGTTCTACGGAAGCGGTCAGCCATTAGGGTTGGTGCGGTTTGTAGTCCCAGCGGTAAAAAAAGATGCCCTTTTCTGTTTAATACCCAAGCACATCACTGATCTGGTTGAAAATTGCTGGCCTCCGCCCTCATTTTTGCCGAGACACTGAACGAAACTGACAAACTATACTGAAGACGAACTTTGAAGTATCGCGACTTACTCACTGGGAGTTGAGACTCACCAGGAGTTAAAACTCGAAAAGGAGAAGATAAGGGACCTAGGATCAAGCCAACATCTATTGTCCTGTATTTGAAAAACTTGTTCATGGACCAACCAGTGCAGCCTAACTGCTAGAGTGGAAAGAACGGCAGTGCTGAACCCTAGTGGTTGTGAACATTGAAGGAAAACTTACTTATCTGTATCTATACGTATATGATTATTAGTATAGTGATATCAATATTTTGCATTTACATATTTGGTAATTGTGTGGGTATATTTTTGAACACACATAGGCGGTTGAGACGAGTAAAACGGTATCATAGAAAGGTTGTAGGACCAAGGAGGAGAGCACAATAAAATTATGAAAATATATCCATTTGGCAGGACAAATATCCCTCTAGAGAATAGGGAAGAGTGGCCTTATAACTATTTCTACAAAACAACAATGAAGTACCTAGTGACCCTTATGTTAATATGTATAATGTCCAGTGGTGTTGCATCATTGTTGCAAAATCCTACCTTACATCCATTGATAAAGGTTCATGGAAAATTAGCGGAGACATTAAGTCTCACTGACTGCTGGATTTGCCGGCACTTGTCTAGACACCCTGAGGATCCTATAGGCCTTTATGAAGTACCAGTATCACCAAGCGAATATGAAAGAGGGGAAGTGTGTCTTGTACCAAATACCACTTGGAGATGTGACCAACAAGAATATCAATGGTACCCTAGGTGTGCGGTGCTCCCTAATACCCAGGCAGAATACAAGCTCTCCCCGATGCCTGGAGAGAATGCCACACTTAAAATGTTTCCCATATGTTTTGGTACCTATTTTTATGGGCAAAACCCAGAGGCAAAATACATGGGAAAGATCCCTCCTGAACAGTGTGTTTACACTTTGTTATTTGATATAAAAACAGGGAATTGGGATCTTGAAGGAGAGGAGAAAATAGACAGAAATTGGACATCGTTAATTAATGGGACTCATCAAAATTACACTGTAAATTATTGGAACCTGACTGTGGGAGAAAATGAGATTCTGGTAGATCCAGAAGGATTTTATATGATCCCTCCAGAGAACAAGATAGAAATGGGAAAAATTCACCTGTAATATTATCCCGGGTTTTCCTTGGCCCCCTCTGGACGGCTAGATGTTCATATGTTGCACCCTGGGCAAATGTATCATTGCTAAATACAATCTGGGAGGATTACAAGTATTGCAGTAATTCGGAGCATGACACCCCAGAGGGTGTAGGATTGCCCCGAATAAAATACAGCATTATAAATTCACAAATCCAGGGAGGCATGTACTTCGTATGTGGAAGAACTGCATATAAAGTACTACCTCTAAACTGGGAAGGGATATGTTCACTGGCATATTTGGCACCCAACATTACTGTGATATCAAATATATCATCTTCCCAGCCCCTTAACATGGGGAGTTTTGCACATAGGTACAAACGAGGGACACCCATACTGGAGGAGCGAAAGAACTGGGTATTTCAAGTGTTACATGTTCTTATTCCAGGATTTGGAATTTTCGATTTACAACTGGCAATGATGAATATGTCAGCTGAATTAGCCATTGCATTTAATGCCACCAGGGAGGCCATAGGAAGTGTACAGATAGAGATAAACTCTGCAGCCCAATTGGCGATACAAAATCGGCTTGCCCTAGACTTGATTACAGTACAACAAGGAGGAGTATGTGTTTTAATCCAACATCAGTACCAGCAAAAGTGCTGTTATTTTGTCAACAAGTCATCAGAGATAGAATTGGATATTGGGAAAATAAAAGAAGCAGTACAGGTATTTGAAAAGGGGGGCCAATATGAAGGAGGCGATTTGAGTTTATCATGGTTATGGTCTTGGTTTGGGGGGTGGGGCTGGTTGTTTAAAGACATATTTTTTATAATAATAGCTATTGTATTAAGTTGTTTATTAGTACAGTGCTTACCTGCTCTCTGTTCCTGTTTAAAATTGTGTAAACTTCCGCCAGTGAAAATACTAGAAACCAATCGAGCTATGATGCAGAGAGAAGAGATAAATTCCCTAATGGCTATTGACCCCACTATCCTCACTACAGATACTGGTTGCTCATACCCATCGGTTGTTTATGTCCCCATGAATGCAAATTTCAAGGAAGTAGGAGTAAAATTCAACATATATGAGGAAATTTAGAACTATTCAAACGTTGATTATGTTCAGAAGAAAAAAAACTCAAAAAGGGTCGATTGTTAGAATCCATTTTGAATTGCTTCGTTTCTTTTACACGTGTAAGTTTGAGCTTTTGTTGTCTCTGAACGCACTGTCTATCACATATGTTATCTTATGTATATTTGTTTAAGTAAAATAAGCCTGGTTCCACACCATAGGCTTGCAGCTGGTTTCTTTCCCTAACTGGGGCACTGTACTCATTATAATTGTGTGTTCAAAATAACTAACTGACCTCGGCTGTGGTATTTTGGGGAGGGAAAGGCTGATATCTATACCTTTGAACCACGTAATCCTTTGAAGGGTCTCAAGAATGTGGGGAGTCAGGCAGCTGCAGAGGGGAGGCAAGGACAAAGCTGGGAATGGAACCGGTGTGTGGAAACTGATTAACTCCTTAAAATATCTGTATGACGTATATCATTATTTACACATTTTATGTATCCTTTGATGTATGAGTATAAATATCACTGTTAAACGCTTCATGCTAGCACACTTTACTTCGGGCCTGGGATGCCAGTGGTAAACCTGTCCTCTTTGCTGCAGCAAAAATAAACAGACCTTTGGTCATTGATTTTTCACTCCGGCTCTCCGTGTCAAAAACTCCTTTGTAAATGCATTTGTAAGTATCTGCAAATATGTGCATTTGACACTACTGCAGACATCTACATGTCACAGTATATTTTTACAATTACTGTGACATGTTTATGTGGGAACCCAATTGTGTCAGACATGGGTGGGGACACACTGGTTCAAGACATATGTCGGACACATGCACAAATGCCATTTGGATGTCAGTACTCATTGCCAAATGAATACTGCCACCACAACGGTACATTCATACTTCTCAACTGTGTGCATGTGTGCACATAGCAAGAGGACCTGTACCAGTGATGTTGTGCTTCCCGTAGTGCATGTGAGTCTGTACATGTATGTATGTATGTGTGCAATGCGATTTGATGTTAGTGGTGGAGAGAGCTAGAGTGGGTGATGTGGTTGTGTCAGTATGTGTGCGACATGCATATGGGTCTCATGTTGTGTATGTTCGGTTGTATGTTGCATTGCTGTGTGTAACATTTATGTGAGTGCTGTTGTGTGGCGGACATTGTTGTGATGTGTGTAGCTGTGCCTTGTGTAGCTGAGTGTGTAGTTGTGTTGGTTGCTGTGGTTGTGTTGTGTGTGGGTATCATGTCAATGGTGTGTGTATGCTGTGTAATAGGTGTACACATATGGTTAAGGTACAGTGTGTGTGTGTGTGTGTGAGCGTGAGAGAGAGAGAGAGAAGGAGAGGTAGAGGGAGAGGGAGAGACTTACCACTATTCCATAGCTCCTGCCATTGTATGATGTCCATTGGGTCCAGAGACCGTCTCCCTCCGTCAGCTATCCATCGCCATTACACCGCGAGCAGAATACCTCAACAGACGGCTCTTCTTTTACGGCCCGACCCGACAGCCTTGCTCCGCCAACCTTGTCCTTGCCACTGTCCCACACATTCACAGAACGTCCGCCGGTGGCAGATCGTTCTCCCATCTCGCTGCCAAGACATAGAATACTCTTCCCACCCACCTGCAACAGACACAGGACCTACTTACCTTCAGGAGACACCTCAAGACATGGCTGTTTGTAGGAGCTGGACATGGCCCTGGAACCTGCACAGCATATGTGGAAATCATGCCACTGAGCCTAGGAGGCCTCATTCTGGTGCAAATCATCTCCCTCAAACACAGCAGCATTTTGTTTCTTTTCCAGGCAGAAAAGCATAAGCAAGCATACCCTACTATTACAGGATACGTGCAACTGCAGTTGACTCTAACCTTAACAGCAGTCATGGGTAACACATTACTTAATGCTATGCTTAATTCCTGTGGCCCCACTTAGAAGGAGGTAAGTGGAGGTTTGGTTGCATTATGTTGTCACATCATTTTTTGATTTGTGGTATTTTGTGTTTTCTCCCTCAAGAACAGACATCTACATGCCTCACACCAGGACTCTCCACTCTCCTTCACCCTTCCCTGCAATCCCTATAGTTGTGTGTCGGGATGCACTGACTTTACATACAGCATATAACAACTGTAGAGCTGCCAGAGCATCCCCCAATGGTGTTGGCACAGAACAGGCTCTTGGATGCAGTCGGTGGCTATAAGGGGGCCCAGACAGTTGGCCTAGAATTTAGTAGCCCGGGTATGGGCTGTGCACAGAAAGCTTGGCTGTTCTGAAGGACAACTCCCATTTAGGTGGCGGTTACAGATACTTCATGGGTTGGAGTGCCTCAGTCTTTTCATATATCATTCCTAGCCCCTTTCATTCCAGCTAGTTTTGCGTCTCTAAGGAAGGAAACAGTCTCATACATGTATACACTATGTACAGTGAGACATACCTTGTCTAGATTAATTAGCCATTTCCTAGTTAATATCAGCCCAGCCATACTAGTCAAGACAAACCTATGAATGGAAGACATGGTGGGCGCAATGCTTTCCACAGACAACAGCATAAAAGTTTGCTAAACTCCAGGAAGCAAATTCCTATCCATCACTTATTTTCATAAACTGCAACCCCAAGGCTGAAATACCCATTCACACATCCGCTATCATATGCTAACTTAACAAAATCATGAAACCTTATCCACGTTTCATGAGTAGGGAACCAGATTAGAATCACAACTGATGAAACATCCCCAATTTCCTTTACAACCAACCCCCTTGCAAGATTTCGGGGTTTTTCTATAGACTCCAAATGTTTAGTCAATCAAATGTCTGCTGTAATTTGGCAGAGTAGCCTATGAAAGTCCATGTAATCCTGTATGTTTTTCAGAGTAAAATTAAGTATTCCACTTTTTTTTTTACTACTCAAGCTTCCGTGATACCATACTGACTGCAGAGTATTTATAGCTCTGCCCCTTTTCCTACTGGAGAGCCCTGCATGAGCTCAGGCCATGCAGAAATGTTCATGACATGGGCAGTATGATAAATGGCGGAAGTGTAGTGAGGGCATGTGCACCCTTCTCCTTATTATTAGCCCGGTAACAAGTCCTGTGGAGGGATGGATGGATGGAGGGAGGAAGAGAGAGAGAGAGAGAGAGAGAGAGAGAGAGAGAGAGAGAGAGAGAGAGAGAGAGAGAGAGAGAGAGAGAGAGAGAGAGAGAGAGAGAGAGAGAGATCAGTGCTAAAGTGCAGTTCTCCCTGTGTAAATTGTGATTATGATTGGTTATCTATGATTAGCATATTTGATCTACTAGTAAGTTTCTAGTTTAGTGCACCATGTTTGCCCAGTGCCTGCAAATCAAGTGTCACTAGTGATCCTGCAACACTGATTGTGCCACCCACAGGAATAGCCCTGTAAACATGTCTCAGACCTGCCATTGAAGTTTCTGTGTGTGCAGTTATAAACTACCAGGTCGACCTGGTAAGTGCACCCACTCTGCAGGCCCAAATCTTCACATTTAGTATATGTAAGGTGCCCCTAAAGTAGGACCAAGGTAGCCCCATGGGCAGGGTGCAGTGTATTTAAAAGGTAGGACATGTACTAGTGTGTCTTACATTTCCTGATAGTGAAATACTGCATGGTTTTCACTATTGCATTGTGTCTCATAGGTTAACATGGAGATTGCCTTAAAATATCTCTTAAGTGTAATTTCCCTTTGGGAGCAGATAGAAATATGGAGTTTGGGGTCTCTGAACTCACAATTTAAAAATACATCTTTTAGAAAGATGTTTTTTAAATGGCATGTTTGAAAATGACACTTTTAAAAAGTGAGCACTTTCTTGTGTAAACATTCTATGCCTCTGCCTGGCTGTGGAATATACGTCTGGGTCAGGATTAGAGTTGATCTGGTTGTGAACTCACTCTAGACAGTCACACAATAGGAGCTGAGGTGTGCCCTGCATATCCTGATGGGTTTTCCTGGTCAAGAGTGGTGGGAGAAGCTGGCACTTGCAGTGGAATAGGGCTGCGCCTCTCCTTACACAACCCCCAAGAGTGTGTCTGGGACCAGGGCAGCAAAGGTAGAGTCTTGTGCACTATAAAGACTTTCCATTGAAGTTTGCCTACTTCAAAGGTAGAAATGAGTACAAGTGTTGGACCTAAAACCCCAGATTTTCAGAACATTTCTGGATCAAGAGGAGACTCTGCCAAGGAGAAGAGCTGTGAGGAGGAGTACTGCCCCTTTGCTGTGTGTGCTTTGCTGGTTGGCCTGCAGTTGCTGCTTCTGCTTTGGAGAGGACAAAGACTGGACTTTGCTGTGTGTCCTGCTTGTGAAGTTTTTCCAAGGGATTGTTGTTGTGGGTACACTAGCACATCCAAGAGCTCGATTACAGTAAGATGCTGTTGCTTGCAACATTCAGACTTATTTGGGTATATTAATTACATTCTGGAACATCAAGTTTGCAATATCCAATGCTTGGTAAATGTCTCATTTATTATAACCAATGCCTACTGATTATGCACATTGTATTCCACCTGTTCCAATTGTAACTGCCAAAACATGTGCTCTTCACTGTGTGATCTGTATTGAATATGTGCCACAATCAGGAGGATAATTGCTCATTTCCTTAACAAGCAATTAACTGGCAAAAGACATGTGTGGACATTTTATTATTTAAGGATGCTTGTGAGTCTCAGGGCTTGCTTGGTTTCATACCTATTGCTCTGCTCACCTGACTCTGAAAGTATGATAAAAAGAGGAAGAGATTTGTTCAGCCTTATAGAAATGCATGCACAGTGTGTCAACAATAACTGACATTATGCAATAGTTTATAAAAGTTCAATGTATTAATGAAGTAATCTTTTGCAGCCCAGAATCCAAAAAACCTAAGAACCCAGTATTTTTAGAAATCAAAAGTCCTGATGCCCAACACGTCATGCAGTCCAGGGTCCAGCAGTCTGATTCTGCTGCTGAAGTCTACGAAGCAGAAGCTGGCATTTCTCTTTTTTTCTTCCCTAAACACCCTTCTCCTTGAGGACTTGTGAGAGGGCAATGTAGTCTTTATCGTGGTCACGTTAGTCCTCCACGGAATTGGGGAATTGTTCTCCCCATTGGAACGCCTGGAATTCAGGTGAGTGGTTCACACAGAACACTTGGACTGAGCTTGCCTCCTGTTAAGAAGTCTATGGGGCATCATAGATTTCACCTGCCAGCCCCTGGGTTCTCTTACTGAGGATTCTAACTTGCCAAGAGCTGCCCATTCCGGTTCCTGGGCCACTGGGAGGGAAATCTGGCATAAAACAAGAAGAACCAGTCAGTTTGAATATGTATGACTCCAGAACCAGTGCCGCTGCCTGCACCCGAAGCTCTGGTCCCTACTGAAGTGCAAGGACCACGACCAACAGCTGCAGCACTTCTGAAGTCCTGCTACATTGTGAGTCCAGAGTGCTGTGTCTCCAACATCCATTACACCCGACTTCGTCGTAGAGCCTGTGGCCCTGTGGTGTGACCACGACACCGCAAAGTCACCCCATCACATCTTGACCCGCTGGAACTAATCGACCCTCACCTCCACTTCCCTGTAAGGAACAGACGCCTCACCTCCCCTATGTAACAGTAAGGAACCAACGCCTCACCTCCTGCACAGCAGTATGGAACTGACACTGCACCAGCTCCAGCGACGCCTCAATTCCCCGGCTCTGTGCCATGTCTTTTATTCTGCCTTGTTTCTAAGGTACTGTACCCGGGGTCTGTGCGACTCCATGACTGGCGTCGCACTCCCACCCGAGCGGCATCGGACTGCTGGGAACGAATCCATCACAATGCTTTGATAAGCACCAATTGAAACTAGTGTGTTTCTAAGCACTTTATTTGGATTTCATCTTTTAAAATTCATATCTTTGCTTGTGTATGTTGTGCATGTTAAATGTTTGTAATTTTGGTCTTGTTTTACTTACATAAATATTAGCTGTTTTTAGAAACTGGTGTGGTGTCCATTTGAAGTGTTTTCACTGTGTTACTGTGTGTGGGTACAAATACTTCACACATTTCCTCTGGGATAAGCCCAACTGCTCATGCCAAGCTACCAAAAGGGTAAGCAGGGGTTATATTAGGTGAGTGACTCCTTTGCCCTGACTAGAGTTAGGTTCCATACTTGGACAGGGTGCAAACCACTGCCAAATAGAGACTCCATTTCTAACAGAGACCAAAGAGTTTATCAAGGAAAAATTAAAGAAAACAAACACAACTCAACTGAGAGTATCATGCCAAGAGTCAATCAGCATTAGCGTAGTAGCAGTGGACAACAAGATAAATGATGCCGAATGCAACAGGACATTTTGCTCAAGTTCGTAGTTTGATCTCATGGTGAGTCATGGCATTAACACTGGTGTGAACCGGTCCAGGATTGTAGACGCCATGCACGACAAGATGTCTGTTGAAATCAGGGGTAGTCCATCCTACTAATGCTTGCAACAGTTAGTGCTCACTGTCAGAATATTTGCATGGTAAAAACTGCCTTTGGGTCATCTCAGAATCCGGTATCCTTCAGAGGAGCAGCTCTGAGTCCATGTCTCACATAATGAGTTACCTTGGATGTGTTGCCAAAGGAGTGAGTTTTGGCTGTGTTGAGGATGCATGTCCGTGCTGCATGTGGGCCACTGCAGATGAGCAATCAGTAAATCGCTTGTGGAATACTTTGGGTGTAGATGGAGTACAGTCAAGGCATGCTGAAGGCCTAGTACCAGTAGGGTGAGCAGGTCCATTGTCAATGGTTGACTTGCTTAGGAATGAAAAGGATGCCTTTTTACGATTGGCTTTGTAGTGCTGAAGTTCTGGTCGGATCGCAAGTCATTCTGTAGGTGGTATAATTGATGCATTTCTGAGAAGGAGCTGGAAAACCAGTGATTACCAGTTCAGTTATCCTTACAACATGGATGTCTGGGTCTTTCCTTTCTTGATGTCAGGACTGAATCACTGGTTAACACCCATGGCATTAAAGTCATTCAAAAGATGTAACTCTTATAAACTGTCATGGAAACTGTGGTTGTAAGTTCAATTTTCAACTTCTTTGTGGCAAATGGCTTGGTCATGGGTTTGCAGTGTTTTTTCCAAAGTGCCCCGTAGTTACTGTTGAGCACTTAGAGGGTTTGTGTGATGGTCATGGGATGGACATTTCATCCTGGTGGGTCTGTGAGTTGTCAGTGATGTGACAGTGTCTGGTCTGAGCAAGGTGTCAGTTATTCCTCTTCCCATGGCTGCCATTGTGTGTAGGTTCCTGGATCTGGACAGTTTCTGTCAGACAGAGACTTTGGTGAGTATTTGACTTATCACTAATTCCCCCTCTGTGCCTTTATGAAGTAATTGACACTACATACATGGACTGCCTCTTGTAGGTCAGTGGATGCACAAAGAGTTAGTGGTTTCAGTCATGTAAAGGTGGTGCTCTACAGGAGTGATTAGACCTGAACAGTGGCAGGACTATTCTTCTGCGCATGAGTGATCTACAGATTAGGCAGTGTAAACTTGTGAGTCACTCCTTTCTCTTCTTTCCTTTTGTTGCTTAAACATGGGACTGTTTTTTTGCAGGACAATAAGGCATTTGCAGTAGAACATTTGCGGTGATGGAGAGACACACAAATGAACATGGTCGACCATACTCACCTTCATAGGTGGCAGTCTGAAGTGCCATTGTGCCACTAACTTTCATTCTTCCGTGATCGTTCCATCTGGGAGCTGCAGGTATGAATTATGCCTCTAGGTGCATAGGGGCAATCACTATTTGTTGAAACACATTCAGGTTGTAGTGTCTTCTCCGTCAGTGCCTCTTTAATATTCAAGCAGGCCTGAACTGCGTTGCCTAAGATTTAGAGTGCCTCCAAATTATATGCTGGCAAGTGAAGAATGGGGTGAAAACTGGGCCTCCTCACAGAGCTATCCTCCCTTCACATCAATTTATAGTTTCCATGGTGCCTTGAGACAGGGTGGAAATCAGGTGGTGGAGTGGTAAGCAGGTAAGGATGACCCACTGGTTTTCTGATGACTTCCTGGGTTGCTGCAGAGAGCACAGGGAGGGGTAGGGCCTTGAGACAATATCTGACAGAGCTAAATTATCCTGCCTCTCAGTGGTGGTGGGTTCTGCTCCATCAAAATTCATGTGGGGCTTCATGAGTCCTGTAGTTGGAGAGGGCCTTGGTTGTTAGGTGTCCGTCCTCATTCTGGCTTGATTGTGCATGCTGTAAGTGTGGTGCAGTGTTGGGCTCTTTGGGCAAGATAGTGCCTACCTCGCTGCTGTGAGAACTTCAGGGGGAGGAAGGGGCAGAACTATGTCTCCTTTTTCCAGGCTGCATTTTTGCCTCTGACTGTGTTTCTGAGCAAGAGTGAACTCGGCTGGGGGCAGGGCAGTGCAAAACAATGCAATGGTAGACTTTTCTCTGGTCAGGATGGAGCAGGTATTCAGTTGATAAGTGCATCCGGGGCTGGTTGGAAGTGGTGAAACAGAGTGGAATGCCTGGACAGACAACTGCTGTTTGGGTCAGAACCCAGGTGCCTCATGCATCATTGTTGATATCAGGAAGGTGGCATTTAAACCACCCTCAGTCAGTTACACTATTTGTGGGCATCTCGCCAGACATAATCCTGAGGCACAAAGGCCACTCAGTTCCGTTCTATGACCAGTGGCCTTGTGATGCGGCATAGATTCTCACTGCAGTCAAGAGGCTAGTGTCTCAGAGGTAATAGTAATGCTACTTTATTTACCACAGAATCAGTGCAATACCAGGCAGCACAGAAGTTGCAGCTCATGTTGTATTCTTAAGTAATCTTGTTGGGACTTGCTCTTTGCTGGTGCTGAAGACTGAATCAGTGCTGTGGGTTGGCTTTGGAACATGCTTGTGTGTGGCACATTCACCTCACCCTCGAAGACAGAAGAACTGTTAGCTATGTCAGGACATGGGAAGCAAATGTACCATTTCATCTGGGTGGAGTTTTGGCGCAACAATCTTGAACAGGCTCTTCTATGCCTAAGGAGGCATCAGCTAACGAGGTTCAGCCATCTTCACCACTGCAGTGTCCTATGTGGTGCAGACTAAACAGTGCTGGTAGAGAACAGATATTTTGATAAATGATGGCATTATATCTGGGTCTAAAGGAGTATCTTAAGGATGCAGTGTCAGTGATTGTTCACCTACGCACTACCTTGTTGGCTCTCACTGAGATACTTTTAAAGAGTGACCATCAGCAGGCAAGCAGGAGGGAAGAGAGGAAAATTAAGTTTCTTATTTTGAACATCCTCTTAAACCCACCATCGGCCCTACTTCTAAATGAAAACACAGGATATAAAACAAAACCACCCAATATAGTCTGCTCTGTGTCAAACCTTGGCAGATACATACCTATTTTTTTTATTTATTTTTTTAGGTCGAGCATAGAGAGCATGCATTCGCTGTCTGCATGCCGTGTTGGAATGAGTATAGTACTTTGCTCCCGCCTGCCGCTTACCATAGGTTGAAGGCAGTGTCGCTCTTGTTTTGCTGCCTCCTAACTGGTTTGGCAGTCGATACGTCACTTCCTGTACTTGGCTGAGGCGCACCGGTCAAGTACAGTTTAGTTATGCCTGGAATGTTTCCTGGTGTGTGGACGGACTATTTCTTTTTTGATTCCTGCCTCTCATGTTTGTCAACAAGCACTCGTGTTCATGCGCTCAGTTTGTTTTCCGTGTTTGCCCTTCACCTGGTCCTTACTTTACATAATCAGTAAAGTAGTTGAGTTGTGCATGTGTTTTGTACTTTTTTTTGTGGCATTATATAACATGAAATCAACCCATGATTGAATCCTCAACATTGGCTCGCCCCGCACAGCACTCGGGGAAACTCAACCCATAATGCTTTGCAGGTATTCCTTTTACAACACATTTTGGCCATATCTCAGTCTGTAGTGGTCTTAGGGTAATGGGATAATCACCAAAAAATTCAGAAGATGTGCTCTTTATGTCCAGGCCATCTTATGGGTCACACTACGTTGGAGGGGGCCCACAAATCATAAACATTTCCACCATTCAATGCATATTTAAACTTCTCTCTTATAGCTGGAACTTTTGTTTTTACAGCTGAGAGGAGTTTGTGTTATAAAGGCCTTGTTTGTAGTCATGTTCTGACAGCCTTGTTCGGCCTGCAAATGTGTAATGCACTATGCTCTCCAAGGGCTGAAAGATGACAATTGCCCCAAAGCACTACTAACTAAGTAGGCTCCACAGGGACATCTAGCCATGACCTGTGGTATTGTACCTTCTGCTAATGCACACAGTTTATTTCTGATAAAGGTTTAATGAACGCCATGGTTAAATATTCCAGCCATTTCACTGAGGACCTGGTACTTCTCCAGCCGTTTCCTGGTTTGGTGGACATTTCGAGATTCTGACATCAGAAGAAGTTCTGGCAGCATTCTGTGAAACTGTACTGCGAGCAGGGACATCTAGCCATGGCCAGTTGTACTGCACCTTCTGATGTTGACTCTAAAGGGACATCAAGCCATGACCAGTAGTACTGCACATTCTGCTGTTGACTCTACAGGGACATCTAGTAACGATCTGCGGCACTGACTCCTGTGCCGCTGACTCCACAGTTAAATGATATTTAAAAGGCCTGCTAGTCTTGAAAATGTGTAATACACTATGCCATGAAGGGGTTGATTATATGGTCACACTGCAATGTTCTTTATCATTTATTTTATGTGATTATGGCCTCTAGAGGCTGGATATATGGTTACATGACCATGTTTCTCCCAAATGCTATTTTTACTGTGGTGCTCTGTAGGGGCTGTTCAAACCATTACAGTCTAATACCAAGAGTATGAAGGAATGCACAAACACAGTTTATTTCTGATAAAGGTTTAATGTGCTGTAGGGCTAAATATTTATAAGTTCCCAAATGCAATGTTGTCATCATTTACAACGCGAACAGCTCTAACTCTCGCTAATGCAAGAAGTATATAGCATTGCAAATGCTGGGTTATATGAGCTGGGAGAGTTCGGGAGCAACAAGGATAGTATGGAGGGCATGGATGTGAGCAGGGAGAGGAGTAGCACGTGAAAGAAAGATCATGAACACACATGAGCTCCCATGGACTGCTCATTCAAAAATAAAAAAGCAGATTCTTGCTAAGAGCCGAGGAAGAATACAGCCCATCCAATTAAAAGGATGGTACAGAAGCTATGCTGCAGAGGAGGGTCAAAATACAACGAGGAAGGAAAGGTATTTTATAAGAAGCAAGCAAATGAGACTGACAAAAGAGCCACCCAATGATAAGTAGTGTGCTGGCCAGGAGCCCACTCTATTGTACTGGCATTTTGCATAATAGATCTCCCACTAGATACCTGAAAATTCACACAGGTAGTTTTTAAAATTGTACGCTCACACTGTGAGCGTGCATAATTTGGAATCATGGGATCATGGGAACTCATGAAAGGTGAAGACACAATACAATATTTAGATACATTTTGCTTATATTTTATCGCCATTTATCTGACTGTTTTTTGCTGTAGTACATAATTTTTCTGCCTAGATAACTTGGTGGAAAAATTCTGTTCATAATATAAATTTTAAAACATCGATCAATGAACACCTGTCAGGCAGACTCCCAGCAACAAGAAGTCATTGTTGTTGCTGGAATCCGGCACCTACAAATCCTCATGGTAATGTAGAGGGAAGTGATTCTCTTATCTGAAGATAACATTGAAGATAAGGCAGCTCAGAGCTGGGCTGTACATGGTCATTGGGAATTCATTCTCTTCTGAAACAGAAGCAGAGTGACAGGAGCGCGTTCTCTGAAATGCACGGCACGTGTGCTTGTCTTGAATGCAGTGTCCACACAATGTGCCAAAGGAAAAGATAATCTACTTTCATGTGCACTGATCTAAACTTGCAGAAACTCCAGCGAACAACCCTTTTGCTGCAAGATATGATTTTTGCCTGCTATTGTTAATGCGGAACAGCTTAGATGCAGTGTTCTACAGATGCACGTATAGTGTTTTATCCTGAGAAATATGTATGTGGTTTCTGAACCAACACCCCACACCATGGCGTCGCCTCATTTCATTCCATCTGCATATATCTATTCTGTCCATTAACAAGTAGAGGATACTTTCCTCGGTGCCTCTTTAATATTCAACCAGACTGGAAGCCTGAACTGCATTGTCTAAGCTTGAGAGGGGTTTGACATTGCTATAATTCAATGGTCTTCAAACTTTGTAAAAGCCGCGACCTCCCAGTAGAAAAAAAAAATCATTGGGGTCCTCCTCCGAATTTTTCACAATTAATCTAATAAATTGGCAATGTTTAAATATGCCTAGACGCATTTAAATATTGCGGTTATGTTACTGCTGTCAAAATGCAAGCAAATACATCATACCAAACATACTGATCTGGTCATGCAGGCCTTTCTTTTCGACACACACTCCCAGCTTGGATTTAAATGACAAAAAATATTAGTAATGCCCCATTACAAAGCGATTTACTGCTGCTCATTTTTTTCAGCTTAAAACAAATCCCTGTTATCAGCATGAGGCTTATTTTGGTCAGAGCCTGTAGGCCCCCCTAAGGGGGCCAACCATGCATTTTGAAGACCCCTGTGTATAATTTGTAGGAGTTTTACTGGTTTTTGTATCAGGCCTAAGTGTAGGTCAAGATATTTCTTTTTACCCAGAGAAACGATACCCTAAAAGTTTATTCGAATGCAAATATTACTACTAACTTTAAGCCAAGTAAGATTAAGACAATTGTTCAGGGCATCTTCCAGTAGCATAACGAAACTTGAGCCCCCATCCCGGCACATGGAGGATAAGCCGCTCCATACTCGGTCAGGAGGTCTCAGGCCAGATTACTGTGCTGTGAAGGCCCCCTGGAACTCACCCTCCCCACACTGTGGTAGGCTTTGTTACACCACTGGCCTCTTCATTCAATGTCCTTCGCTTGTAAACGCCTGTTATTATAACATTTATCATATGTAATACAATATAGCATTATAATCCACTGCCTAGGACTATACTCGTTCTTAAATGCCCTCTTCACCAGTTAGAGGCCCCAGCAATAGTTGACCTTCCATTAGGGGAGATAGGACATTTAAGCCAGAAGCAGACTAAAATGTTATTAGAACATTCCACCCAGAAAAGATAGAAAGTTCTCAAATAAATTAGCAGAAACATAAATATTCAAATGTTGAAGAAGGAGGGGTGAACCTGCCATTATTGTCCATATGCCATGGTCTTTAATAGAGTCCTCAGCAGTACACACTTCTGAACATTACTGCCCACACCTGTACACAGTATCAACTGTTAACTACCTATAGGATGGTAGTTAACCTCTGTTATTGCCCTGCAGGCAGGGTCAAATAGACTGTTATCACCCTAAACCAAAGTAAAGTGATGGAGCCTCTCCTGAAATCCATCAATTTCACTGAATACATTTTTTTCAAGTGATAGGTGGGAGTCGCGGGCTAAGGCCTACAATGGGGGACAGGGCATTTAATAAGTGGTATAGCTCAGGCAGAATGGGTAAATGCAATTAGAAACTTTGTCCCATTGAGGGAAGAAAATTCTAAATTAAACATTAAGAAACACGTAGGAATGTTAAAGCAGAGGGCCTGGAGCATCCAAAATCATTATTAGATCTCTGTCACACACATTATTAAACATAGTTCAAGTCTAATTTAGCAAACAACAGTACATCTGGAGCAACTGTGAGGCTCATTGCTTGACCTAACCCTTTTTGCAGAGTCATCTCCAAAGTTTTGCACCCTCCTCCTGTTTTTCTGGCCCTCTTTTGTTGGCTTTAGGACTATGGACACTTTATCACTGCTGATCTGTGATAAAGTGTATGTGCTCTCCCTTCTCAACTTGGTATGATTGGCTTACCCCTGATTGGCACAGTTAATGTGCCTCTAAGTCTCTTGTACAGTGCTATCCCTTATACCCAGGGTCTGTAAGTTACATGCTGGGAGATTGGGAAGCGGGACACACTTAGATTGTATAGGTTGTGCCTTGCCCTCACCCAAAACGCTCATCTACCCTCAACTGATGTATGGAGCAAGGGCTGGGATTGAAAGGGGGTGCTGTGCACTTCTGTGCCCTCTGAGATCAAAGACAAAATGAGTATAAGTATAGGAGGGGTTCTCTATGTTGTTGGACACTGCATGGACCTGAAACCAAATATTGCTAGAGGGGGCTGCTAAGCTACAAGGAATCACCACTTAACTGTCTTGTTGTTGTGCTGACCTGTGGCCTGCTGAGTCACAAGAAAGACTGCCACTATGCCTGTAGAGACCCTGGTGTGCTGGCCTGCTGCTTGCCCTCTGTCCTGTGTTTCACAGTTGTTCTCCAGGAGCTGGGTGGTGTGCCCCTTTTCACCCATTTCATACTTCTTAGCATGGAGTGAAGTGCTTTATTAGTGGTGCTGGGAGAAAGCTTCAGATCTCCTGTTCAGGGCCCCAGAGCATGGAGAGCACTGCCCGTTGTATATCAAGAGAGTGAGTGGAGAGCTCTGCCCTCTGTAGCCCCAGGGACGGAGCAGCATTGGTTTCCAAGTGTAGACAAGGTGTGCTCCATCTAGTGCCTCCGGGACACAACAGGCACCTATTTTTGTGTATTCACCGCCGCAAACCCAACCAAAGCAGGAAGATGAGCACCTCAACCCTTCACTGCGTCCCAGGAGACTGCCGCCAGAGACCGGTGCCAAAGAGGAGGTTGGGCTGCACAAACTCCACCCCCAATGAATTAGGAGCTGGCTGGGCCTAGCAGGAGTGCGGGGCTGTCCATTCCTGAGCCTTTGAGGGGTCCGGACAAGCTACAAAGGAGGTGTGCAGCTTCTGAGGACACTGCCGAAGTGAGCAGCCGCCAGCATGTATGCAGACTAGTGATTCCTTCATATGTGAGGGATCCAGGGAGGGTTCCTTGCTGTAGTGGGTGCCTTGCGTGCCCCCTCTCTCTTTTCCCTTGCCTTGGGGGGGCACTGAGTACAGATAGCAGGATGGGGTGGCAACCCTTGATGGAGGACCCCGATCCTGCTAGGATGATTGGATAATTTACCGCATTACTTGTAATAGGAGAGCCGGAGCTCCTGGCCCGACATGGTTGATGGAGATCTGCTAGACAAGTTGTAAAAGGAGCACATGTGCGTGATGGCATTCGTGTAGAGGGCGTTGTTGGTGATTGCCATATAACCTACAACTCCTCACTGCGTTTTTTTTTACCCTCTGTGTTTCTACTGTATTTTCAGGCCCGACCTGTTATATGTCGTGCTTGTCATGTTGGGGGAACATGCATATTTTCAGGATCTGCCTTGTATGCAGTGGGAGGGTGTGTTTTGTGACATTTGCAATATGGGAATGTTTCTTATATTTGCATTCATGAGAAGAATTGTCTGACAATTGCCTGTTTGGCAAAACATTACTGATTTATGTTGTTTTGGTCTACGTTTGAAATGCAATACAGTTTTTTTATAGAAGTTGTTGTGAGGTCTCTTTTGTAGTGTATTTATTGAGTCACTGGGCTGTGTGTGTTGTGCAAGCACTTTACACATTGCCTCTGGGATAAGCATGACTGCTCTGGCCAAAACTGCCAAGGGGCAAGCAGGGGTTATCTTAGGCGTGTAGCCCCTTTGCCCTGACTAGAGTGGTGGTTACAGCCTGGCTTACGGGGGCCTACCTTAGCCATCCAGAAACCCTATTTCTAACACTTCAAGAAGCTACTCAATAAATCTTAGCCTGAGACCATCACCCTATGGAAAACGAATTGCCACCTATAGAGTTTCAAAATGTTCTTGTTCACAGAGATTGAACTGTGGCTTAAATAAGATTCTGTGATCTGCAAAAGCAGAAATTAGCTTCACTTTGGTTAATTGCTATGCTGCTAATGCTTTAAAAAGATTGAAAGATTATATGTTAATTGTAAAGTAATATTTTAATAATACTGATAAACACTAATCCTGTTTATGGAATCAAACATTCTGGAATATCTCAAATGTTGGCACATTTAAGAGAAAACATGTAAGGCACAATAATGCCTTTCTATACTCATGTAATTGGGACTGATACTGTGATAGAGGCAGATGCACAATTATTTATGTTAGCACAAAGAAGGATCACATCCTGAGTGCTCTGTTTTTATAACCATTCGCAAAACAGCTGTGAATTAACACTTCCTAGAAGTATACAAACCAGCTCAGGAATGAGAGGCATGTGCTATGGGATCGTCCTTTCAATATTCCTAAAGAGTATCAATAGAAAGAAGCCAAGAAATGAAATCCTGCGGGACTGCGAAAGATGGAGGGCAGGCATGACCTGAGTCCGGCCCACCCAACACTAGACAATACACATTTCGGAAAGTAATCCAGCCTGGGGGCTTTTTCTTATGACCAAATCAACCTTAGCATACATATGCAAAATTAACACCTTGGAAGGGTTGCATAGTTATGCACACATTTTACTTTGTTTTGCTCTCAGCGTAAATATACAGGAGTAGGCAATATCACAGCTTCAAAAGGGTACATGTCCCCATTTGGACTGATGTGACTGGTCAACTGTGAGTATGCCCTCTTTATGTTAAAAATACACTAGACAGTACTATGTTGTACTTATGGCTATGTGTACGGTATATAGATAAAGAAATCATTTGAAAGGAGGAACTCAATCCAGTCGGTCAATGTTAATATTCCCAACTGAGTCAGCCCTAGGAGTGTATCTCTTTAATACATCAAGTCCATTCCTTCAAACACAGAACAATTTGATCAACATCCACATGTCTTTGTCATGATCAAGCAGGGAAGGTGTATACTAGAAGTCACAGCATCCACATCCTAAGGGATCCACTGACAATTCACGTTTGGTATTCATTGTCTTGGCAATTTTGGTGTACATCTTTATTCCATGTCCACAGTTTCTTTAGAAACACCTAGATCAGCCTAGCCCACATGTTTTATCATACAAAAGGACTTCCCCAGGACTTATTATTTCATAAGTTATAGAAAGTTGACACCATAATTGTTCATATTTTACATATTTCTTGCTCTACCATTTCTCATATGCATTCATGAGTCAAATTCCAGTCATTAGGTTACCACAGAGAATATGTCTCCATCAGTCATAGCCTGCTCCACAGGAATTTCCTTTGATTCTCTTCTTCCTAACACTCTCATACAAAAATCAAGCCCAGAATCGTATGCTGATCATAGCTGCACGGAGTGTTATACCATGTGTTACCTTCAGTATAAGACCAAGTACCTATAACTTGCACCCCTGCCATGCACAGTGTTGTCATTAATAATGTAATTTCAGATGTTACAGTGATGTTAATAATGATGTATAGAACATGTCATGAGGGATGTAGTATTAGATGTAATTAGCAGTGAGTTGGGAGGGCAGGAGTTATAATTACTTTAGGGCACAAGTTATAGTTGATTGAAAGAAGTATAACTGGTGAATTTCAGTGGGTTTGTTAATTTAAAAGGGTATGTTTTACTGCATTGTCACTTAACTTTAACATCCCTTTAATCTTTGTTGGTTTCCAATGAATTTCTATGTTTGTTTTAATGTAAAGGAAGATGTCCATCACCATGCTTGGTGTGGAATAAGTCACAGGGCCCTTTGCCACATGCACAGCTGAGTATCTCATGTAATAATATAAAGGGTGTTGTTCTAAGTATGGCAGACCAACTGGCTTTCTCAATAAAGAGTGTCATTTTAAGTAAGGCACACCTACTGGCTTTGTCAAATGGTCAGAACACAAAAATATAAAAAGCAACAGGTCTATTGGCTATATCAAGGGGTCAGCACAACAACATATAGAAAGCAGACCTATTGGATTTGTCAAAAAGTCACCAATAACTATAATAAAATGCATATTTTATCAATTCACACATTACAATGTTTGATAATGGAGACTGTCACAAAATAGCTTTATTAAAGCATTCACAAAACACACATTAAACATGTCTGAGTATTTGTTTTTAAAAATTTTAGGCAGCAAAGTGCAACCATAGAACCCACACCAAAGGCATACAGCTCCACTTTAGAATGCTTTAAAAAATATGGTCCTCTTTCCTGGAGTCATGGATTCAATGACTCAGGAGACCTACTGTGCTATTTATGACCTTGCTGGAGAGGAGGGGAGGTGGGGGGGTCACTGCACTGCTGCACTCCCTGCACCATCAGCATCAAAGAATATGATGAAAAGACCTCGCAGGGCATTATGGGGCACTCCTAATAAACAAGGGGCATCCACATCTTTTTGGGTAAGTAGGAGGTCGAAGTGGGAGTCTCAAGGCTTCTGCAGCCCCTGCCATCTGCTCTGCCAGTACTCTGGCAGGAGCGAGTATTTTTTTTGTTAACTGTGCACGCCCCTCTGCCCTCCTGGGTTACCCACAACTTTTTTTGGGGGCGGGGGGGTTGAGGGTTGCGGGGGGAGCCCCAAGGCCCCCGTTTCCCCTGTAAGATTCCCATTCAGCAGCAACCCTGAGTGCAAAGACAGCGGGCTTCATTTCTTTGCTCCCACCTGAGCTGAAGCAAAGTTGTGTTCTCTACCCAGGAGAATGCAGGTAGGGAATAAAGTTTGCATTCCCTGTTTGCACTCTCCTGGGCAGGGAAGGGAATGGGGCCCCCCCAGGAGACTGCACTCATTGGGCCACGGGGGATGGTGTGCGCAGGGCAGATGGACAGCTCAGGAGAGGGGGGCCTCATGCTCCTCTCCTGAAAAGTTCAAATTCTATCCCCGGGGATGTGGTTCTCAGGGCTCTATGAGGCTAGGGCAGGTTGGGCCTAATCAACCCTTGAGCATGGTGTCTCTGAGGCCTAACGAAGGTTCTGGGGAGTCAAGCACCCCCACTCCACATTTAAAGAAAGCACCCCTGGGGGGTTGAGGTCCCCAGGCCCTAAAAAGGCTTGCCGGGGGGTCTCCATTTGGCAGCATGACCAGATCTGGACTCTTGGACTGATTTAGTTTGTAAATATGGCTCATCAGGATGCACCCAATCTACATTTCTGATTCAAAAGTACCCATGAATATACAATATTCAAATCTTCAACACTTCTGTAAATCATCCTTGTACAATACCTTAGTGCCCGTACTGACATGGTCCTCTCAATAATACTTAAAAATAGATACAAAATATAGCCATAAGTACAGAGTAAGTACGCTCACCACAGATATCATAAAGGACACATCAAACTCCAAATGGTTGGTTTTTTAAATCTATTTTTTAGCTTTAGGTATGTAATGTGTAGTGTCCTAAAATCCTGGCTTGTGAAATCAGTAAAATGAATACAATACGGAAAATAACCACATGCTTGATTTAAGGCTTGGTGGGGAGTTACTCCGTAATAAACACAGCTGCCATCACATCCGCCTTTTTTGCAAGTATCATAGAATATAATACATGTTTAATAAGAAGGATGTGATATCCATAATTTTTATGGTGGAGTGACCGGTCCACCAAACTGTCACTGAGGTTTTTCACTGAAGGCATTATCAGTTAAAGTAAGCCAATTAGTTTCACAGGTTTCACAGTTTTCACAGACCACTTTTGTATGATAGAAAGGGGAAGGCACATAGCACTCAAAATGAATGGGTATGGAGAATTTAAACATCTCATAGGAGTTCTTGAAAGGAATGCAAGCTTCGCCAAGGCATGATAAGTATTTGAGACAAGAGAACGACTTACTGGGTAATATTCAGAGTAATAATGAAGATGTGAATGGGTTATACACAATTACAAAATAATATCTAAAAGAGTTATTTTACTAGTTATGTAAATGATGTATGATTTGAGCTATTAGGCTTAGCACTTTAAATAAGAAATTTACACAAGTGCCTGCCAAATAAAAAAACACGTTGGCTTACTCCAAATGAAGCCAACTTTGTTTTGCTTGCAAATTGCAGAGTTCACTTATAGGTTACTGAGGTTGCCAATTCATATCTATCTCAAATCATATCGGGACCAATTCAGAATTAATCTCTTTCTTTGTTTTACTTCATGTGAGAACTTTCTAACTGGTCATTGATGTGATTTCAGAACCCATTTGCTAGTCGTTGAGCCAATTGAGAAATTGTTACTGGGCTCGCGGCCACTTGAGAAGAGGGGATAGCTGATAGCAGCAGTCATTTAAAATGTGTTCAGTGATGGATCATCAGTAGGCTACAACGAGTAATTTGAAATTGGAAAACAAGAATAATGCACCATAGATATACTTTACACTATTTTGGTTACTTGAAATGTTTTCATTTGTTAGTCAAGAGGAATCAATCTATTCAAGTATGGAGACACAGTAATTGCAATATGTACTTACTAGCTTATTCTCAAATGGACTGTACGTTCTCGATGTAATATCACGTTTACATCCTGCTTTATCACACGATGCTATCAATAAGCAAAGAACATCAAAAACTCTAAAAGAATTAGAAAAGCTACGTATGTTCAGGTGAGAGTACAATCCACAAAACAGGCTGGCATGGTGTCATACTGGCTATAGTAGATCAATTGGAATTTGAAGGTGATGACTAATAAAACAAATTCACAAAGCGTCAAGCTGTGCATGCTCTATCAAAGAGAATTCTGGAAATCTGATTGAATCAAAACTTGTTAAGTCAGAATTGCTTATATTTCCATCTACTATTATGTCTTTATGGAAGGAGGAGAAACAATGGGTCAGATGTAGGACAGCATTTTTTGCAACTGGCAATTTGCGATTCATTTGACAGTCTCAAATTGTGAGTCGCAAAACCAAATGTACAACAGTGTCAACCACACTGTTTACGATTCCCAATGGGGTTGCAAATGACCTACCTTGTCAATATTCATGAGGTAGGTTGCAATTTGCAACCCCATTGGGTTTGGCCGCACTCACAGCGATGGTGGCCTGCGGGGGACAGCAGACCACCATGTCTGTAACTGCTTATTAGATAAAGCAGTTTTTTTTGTTCAAATGCAGCCCGTTTTTTCTAAAGGAAAACGGGATGCATTTCAAACAAAAAATTATATGTTTTATTTCTAGTTTTTCAGAGTAGGCAGTGGTCCGTGGGACCACTACCTGCTCTGAAAAAATATTTTCACTTCCATTCACAATTGGTGGTAACTGAGATTGTTTTGCAACCACAATTGCAGTCACAAAATAATCATACATGCCACTCCGACTCTCAATTAGGAAGGGACGCCCTTGGAATGCCCCTTCCTAATTGCGATTCGCAATCCCTATTTTGTGAGTCGGTATTTGTATGCCTACTCGCAAAATAGAGATGGTACACTTAAAATGGCCATTTTGTGATTATAAATGCAAAATTCACCTTTTGCAACTGCAAAATCACGTCGTACCTCAGGTCCACGGTGATGCCATACAACCCCACACCTCCACCTTCCTCTATGCCACTACATCTAAAGCTTCCCTTCCCTTTAAAAAGGGCATCAGATGAAAGTAGCAGATTTACAGTCACAGACTACAAAGTTCTCGTTTGACATCTAGATATCTAATCATACACAAATAGTATAGTTATTGAGGTTCAGACTATACCACTCCTTTGTTCATTCAAGTACTGAAAAAATGAATATGAACAGCTCTATACACAAAACAAAACAAATGCTACACAATATTTATACCTTTTGATTGACTAAACTGGGGCAAAGAGAGGGGATCTTAAACAAATTGTGAGTTTAAATTTAGGTTGGTTCACTAAATTCGAGATAGATCAAGAGTCTGATAAGGGAAAGGTGATTTACTTGTCACAAATAGAAGATAACAGGTTCAATAGGTCGGTGGGATCTTACTCTGCTTTATTTAGGAAAGAAAAACCGTTTATTTTTTCATTATGAGGAAGAGGTTTGCTCAGCAACAGGAATAAATTGTTCTATCTTTAATTACCTACTGAGTTCACCACTTGCGAGCCTAATCGGTGAGTTTTATTATTCAACAATGTAAACAGTGTAATATTTTAACGAGTAGGCGCATTGGGAATTACAAAAATAGGGACCCAAAGCAGAAAAAAACATATGACTCACCATGCCAATGATAAGAAACGCACATTTTTAAGGAATAAGCAGTCATTAAGTTGCCATATGGCTTACCCGTGTCAAATAAAAAGACTAGTATTCCTTTTGTGAATTTGTGATAAAGCTAGGTAAAAGGGAACTTTAAATTGTACATTTTCTTAAACATTCAAATGCGTAACTAAGTAACTCTTGCATGCTCCTTTCTTATTTAATTGGCTAGATGCATATGAAGGGTGTATAATGACATTGAAATGTTCTATTGATATAATAAGCCACGATGCTAAATGCAAAATGCCATTGGGGGAACAATGATCAACTTACCTGTGCATTATTTGGCATACATGTAAAAAATAGTTTTAAGATTCTCATTTCTTTATGAAGAGTATTTTATTTTGTTCAGCACTCCATCCATCATCCTTTTGTGCTGCTAAAGTTGCCCTAAGTGGGAAGGGTATGCCTAGACGTGGGTCCCTTGCTCACTGTGCCACTGGATTGAAGCTAGCCTGGCTGATGAAGGGTGAAGCCCTGAAACCGGTCCCAGGATGCTTGCTTCCGGTCCAGGAAGGACCTGGCTTGGCAGTTCGGACTGGACTGTTCCCATGAGGGAACAGGGTCAAGACTGATTTGCATTTGGCTGGGTCCAAACTGGGGTGGCATGGTGAGTAACAAAAACGATGGATTAAACCCAGATCTGTGACTGGGGGTGAGTGTTTGCTTTGTTCAGCACTCCGTCCATCATCCTTTTGTGTTGCTAGAGTATTTTATACCCATGAATTACAACAGGACCTGCAGGAATATTTATTTATTTTGCTAATCAATTCTTTTTTTAAAGATATTGGAGAACACATAGAATAAAAAAATGGAATTACCAGGGACCACTAGAAACTAACACTGTTCACCAAGTAAAAATGTAGGAAAGTTAGACAACAGAATTAAGCAGTATAAACAGTCTTCATACAGAAAAAAAGACATTTTCCTATCCCATCCAGCCCCACCTATAACTCCACCAACCCTCTCAGGATCCCAATTACATATCAGGCAAAACAAACAAACACACACACATGCGCGCACACACAAACACACATGAGTTTGCTGACAAATTTGGTAATCTCATCATTCACTTTATATACGATCGTCTCATATGATGCCACATGGAGCATATTCTGTAACCAGGAGTCAAATCTCCAGACTTGCATTTCCCAAAGTCTTGAGATCCCAATCTTTGCCACTGACCTAGATGTTGAAAAACATATTTGAAGCTGAGATGTAATTTCTGGTAAGTATGAATTACAGTGCAGCAGTGCAGTTTGGGCAGATAGTAGACTCCCTGTAATTAAATATAATCTCACACTGTCTCAGACATTCACCCAGTACTGCTTGACCTTCTGGTATTCCTATTACAAATTAACAGTATCAATGGGCTGTGTGCATCTGTAACAAAAGGACAGCAGTAATAGCTTAGCCATCTGTAACCTAATAGATTACCAGAACCACTGAAATACCACTTGACATACTCAAACTTTAGCCTGACTGCTTTCAACCCCTTATCATGATTCAATAGTGGATCATACCAGTCCACATCTAAGGACTGAACTGACAATTGTTGTTTCCACTATGCTCATAAAGCTCGAGCTGTAGGGGCTAAAAAAAGACCCATAAATCCCCAAACATCACCCTGAAAGAGCCCACAGTGAGCAGGTAATTAAGAATGGCTGAGTGGTGCATGTTGATCAGTGAAGGGCTCAAACGGTGTCACAGGCAATGAGTCAGTTGTGGGTGCTTCCAGTATTGAGACCATGGCAGGCCATATTGAAGCTGAATGTCTGTAATTGATTCCATCAAGCAATAAAATAGCAATGCTATAGATATCCCTACTATTACATATTTTTAAAGGACTGTTGACCTCCATTCAAATCCTGTTGAATATCTCAACTTCCTCCATCAGGGTGTGTCTCCATGTAAAATACAATGTTATACAAATCTTTTGTGAACTCTACACCAGGCATAGGACTAGGAATGCACAATGGGATTCAAGCACTCCATGGTCTTCAGATCCTTGGTATAAAAAGGATGTAGTGGAAAGCATGCAGGTCAATTGTGAGAGTCGATGTGCACGCCAATTCAGCTGCATATGTGATAGATGTAAACCATGCAACAGTGTGGAGCCGTGTAATATCGAGGCTCATAATTTATGCTTAAGACAATCCCAACCAAAGGTGTTACTTATCCCCTCAAGAAATTGCACTAGGTCAATTGGCACCCTCAGGTAACCATCACAAAATGAATGATTGAATCCCGGTGCACCATTCATTTCAATAATGTACACTGTTTCCCATAAGAGAATTCCATTTTTAGACATCTCCAGATGTCTGAGGCTAGTCTCTCCATTAATAGGGTCCACAAGGGTGTCACACACAGTGATGCGTTGGTGGTAAATTTAGACATCTGTAAAGCATTGCTCTTCTCCCGATTAAATCAGAAACTCAAGAAATGAAGGAGGGATGAGATTTTAGGGATACCAGCATGGATAGATGTCTAAGGTTTTGCTAAAGTTACCACAATATCATTGACATTTAACATAATTTTATGTTCCTCTCATTGGTGTTATTTCCACGTATATTCTTATACACACATAAGCTGCCAACGGACTGGCTCTAGTGTGGGAGCAAAACTATCTTAAATTTGGACACCTTAAAATTCACCTCAAACAAGTCTCCCAAAGTTTATTGTATCAGAGATGATGTTAAAACTCAGTTTCATGAGGCAATGTGTCGCCTCATTAGGGCACCTTCCTAAACATCAATTAGCAGACTAAAAACATTTAATTAAACAATGGGGTCTACTCAGTAAATTAGTTGAATCAAAAGTTAAAGAGTTTTATTGAAAAACATTTAAAATAAATGGTACAGAGTCCATACCATGAAGGTTCTCAGATGTAAAGTTATAAAAAATGTGTAAAAATCAGAAAGTATTCTGAGTATCAATGGGCAGCAAAATAATAAAAAAATCAGGCAGCATCCCTAGCAGCAGAGGAAAGCTTAGGAAATATCTCCATCTCAGCCCCAAAATCAAGGGGTTCTCGTACACATTTCATACATAGTAAATTAGAGAAACTTCAAAATCATTGTGGCGTGAGGAAAAATTAATTTCTTTAGCAAATAGGAAGACAATAATGATACATGTCACTATCTTAACAAATAAGCACCATCCCAAAATCATTGTGGCGTGAGGAAAAATTAATTTCTTTAGCAAATAAGAAGACAATAATGATACATGCCACTATCTTAACACATAAGCACCATCCCAGTTTCCCAAAAAATGTGTTTAACACCCTCTATGCTAATGTCATCCTGAGATGGTCAAACAAATATCAAATATTTAATCAATAAGACTTGCTTCCAGTGAATGTACCCAGTGAGGAAACTGAATGAGAATAGATATTTGCTCCAATCTTACATCCATACCACCACAAGCTCAACTCAAGCAGGGCAACTACTGCAATGTAAATAAGCCATTAGGTCATCTGCTTAATAGTGCTCTGCGAAGTCTGTGGAGAGAGAATGTGTGTGTGTGTAGGGGGGGAGGGGGCAGCAGTGAGCGACCAACAAGGCATCCATTTAGATTTAAATGGAGGTTTAAACAGACTTGTGGCCTAACTGAAACGCATTAACACCTTCACTTCTAAACATCATATGAAATTAATTTCAATTGCAACTATATTAATTCAGCCTATACATGTAGGAAAATGCATTTTATACATTATTTTGGTTAAAAAAACATGAACTTGAAAACAATTTCACACTAGTAGGAAGAGTAACAGTGAGAGCAGTCCACCAGTGGTCTGGGGCACTGCAGACCACTGGAGGAGTCAGATGTAAAACCACCATTGCACCTTCTGAATAAAGTCTCTCCCTAAGCCTTTTTTCCATGATAGTAAAAGGTAACCCTTGTTCTGATGTTTGCAGAAAATGAACTCCCCAGGACAAATCCCATCTGAGAGGGGTGGACCAAATGCATAATTACTATCTTTAACATGTTAGCTGGAACTGTTGCCAGTATTTTTACATCAACATTCAAGAAATAATCTGTAACTGACACAGTGTATGCAGTCCGTATCTGGTTTTAAACTCAACAAAATCTTAACTTTGCTACCTTCCTTCAAGTGAAGTCACTTCAAACACATTACAATTATTCATTTCATAATATTCTACAGGAAAACTGTTTTTCAATCAGGTCTACTCTGAGGACATCTTATCAATGGCAGCCCTATCTCTTCTTCTGAAATGTCACCTTTCGATTCACTCCTGAGTTCAGTCAGGAGAATGAGGATTTCTAAACTGAAACAGAAAGCAATTTCCTACTCTGTCATGAAAATATGATCACAATGATACTGTTTACTGTAAATCGAGGTGAACACTGCAGTAATCTCAACTGTGTTGGTCAATAATGCCTGCTATGATAACATGTTTAGCTTCAGTCTGTTTCAATTGCATAGCCAAAAGTATACCCACATCTTTAATGCGCACTAAAGTGCTTTGCACCTTCAATATGAAGATTGTGCTAACTTACCATAAAATCATCTGCATTCAGAATGTTTTTGTGTTCCCTCACTCCAGTGTCCACTGCACAAATATTCTTATTCTGAAGTACTAAAGTCGCTGAGGGGTCTAGTATTAGTAAGGACAGTAACAGGAAGAGCAGGTAACCATGTCTGGTGATCAACAATTCATTGAAGGATTCAGATTTGAAACCGCCACAATTAACCTATGTTGTGGGATCATTGTAAAGCCATTTTATCTTCTGAATAAAGTCCATTGCTAAGCTAATTTGCTTCAAGATGTTAACACAGCATCAAATGATATGGCAAACTTTTCATCACTATCATCTCTCACTTTCATTAGCATACGTGACTGTTCCTCCTTTGGCAATATTTTTATATCAAAGAAATAGGTGTGTAACTGACCCAGTGTCAGTAGTCCTTAGCTGGTTTTAAAATCAAAAATACCTTAGTCCTATTATGTTTTTGGGCAAACACTAACATAAAGCCACTGTAGTAATCATACTGTGCAGATGATATATGAACGTAGGTTTATTTGACAGAAAACAGACTGCCAAGGAGGAGCATCCTAATCTGGTTATGGCTTACAGTACAACTCCTGTTCTCCAGTCGAATAGCCCCCAACGTTCTACAATAGAACTTAATTACAACATAGAGTATACAGCACAAACCCAAGGATATGAATACTACATTATCCTCTCCCGCTATTATATTTTTAACAAAAAATAATACTAAAACACACAACGTTCAAAAGCTTAATAAATTACAAATTAAAGAAAAATAAATAAAATAAAAAAAAGATTAGAATAATTCTGAGAATACAGATGATTTGTACACTAATACTTATTACCTAGAAATGTATGTGAAATCAACAAGCATATCCAGATACAAGAAGGCGACTCAACCAAACAAAGAGCAGCTTCTTCACTAAGTCAGAAAATTCAGCGATACCTAACATCTAACTCATTTATTTTCTATTCCGAACTCAACCATGGACTCTCCACTCTTTGGTTTCTCAGTGTTTTTAGCCTTGACCACTCTTCAAACATTCAACCAATTTTGCCCATTGATCCCGATAGCATGCTCCATTTCTTTTTATACACTGGAACTTTTATTCTTGCATAATCACCAACTTTAAGTTGATGAGAAACAACTTTTTTCTTGAGTTAAAACATTTGTTTTTATTTTCTTGAGCCAGATACACGTTTTGTCCAACCACATTACCAACATCATCCAGTACATTCTGTTTTACCCATTTAGACAGCCATCCTGGACAAAGCTTGGATGGTGGTTTTCTACCCCTCAATAAATGAAATGACTACATGTTTGTAGATGAGTGAAGAGTAGTACGAGAAAACCATAGCATGGATCGTACTGCATTTTGGATAATACATTTGCTTACAATTGCCCACTGAACACAATTAACCCAGGACTTGATTCATGAATTTTTACTAGCCCACTTGTTTGTGGGTAATTTAATGAGCTTTTACGATGTTTGACAGCACCTTGTTGCAGAAAAACCTGAAATTTGTGGCTAATAAATTGCACTCCACTGTCAGAGACTAGGAAAGATGGAATACCTTCTCTCAAAAAGACATCTTTCAAAAAATTAATGCCATTTTTAGATGCTGGATTACCCATAAATTGGTCCTTAGGGTATTTTGCATAATAATCTATAAGAACTGCAGCAAAACTAGAAGAAGGTAAAGAGTTAAGTGGACCTAGAAGGTCAATACCCACTCTTTCCCATCGCATGGATGAAAATTCAGTTGGTAACATGGGAGGATTCCTGATTTTGAGACCCTTTTCAGAAGTACCTCATATTACACAGTGACCTACATATTCATCAATCACTTTATTCATACCAGGCCACCAGAAGATTTCACACACCCTGTGCTTAGTAAGTGTTCTACCTAAATAGCCCTCATGTGTACCACATATGATTCTTTTTTTTTTTCTTTCAGTAGGCACAAACCTTTCTCCACGTATAAGTATACCATCCTCCAATGAGAGTTCTGAAGAAACTTTAACAAATGTCTGAAAATGATAAACAACATTCGTTGCCTTAGGCCATCCATTTTTCGCTAATTTTATCACTTGATACAAATTCTCATCTTCATCCAACCTCTTTCTCCATTCCATCTTCCTAATAGAACACATGTTTGCAACATCTATGGATGCTATGAAGCAATTCTCTTGTTTTTCTTCAGCAAATATATCAAAGTCAAAGTCCTCAACAGGTAACCTAGACAAGAATTCCACTCTAACGTTCCTATTGCCAGGGAGCTATGAAACCTCAAAATCTTACTTCAAATGTTTTGTAGAAAATATAAGAATACATGGGGTGTGATGCTTAATTCTATCTCCTGTCATTATGAAATGCAATTGGTTGTGGTCAGTCCATAAAATGAAATGATCATACCAATTTTTCCATGAAATAGGGGGATTTACAGGCACTTCTAGAAAAGGTGGTGGTGGCGTAACAGACAGCATGTTACAAGACGAGAGATACAATACTATGGTTTGCTAAATTAACCTAGGTTTAGTAGCCTATTTTACTTAAAAATATTTTTCTGACAAAACTTTACATACAGATGTGCACCTCACCATAATGTACAACTTCCCATATTCCTCCTTACTGTAGCATTAATTTCAAGCAGCAATATTTGGGTGTGCACATCACCTGAATCCTTGACATGCAATATGTCCAGGTGTGTGCATCACCATGATGTACAAGTACTTCAGATGCTACTTTGTTTTGTGGAAGCAAAAATGCTTTGAAATTAATACTCTTTATTTTGACTGAAAGGTGTGCACATCACTGATATGTGCACATAATATGATGTGTGCATCACCGCAGTGTTAGTTAAATGAATACATTGCAGCAAAGACAGATCGTGCTCCAAAATTCTGGCATTTCCAAGCACCAGTAGTTTTGGCAGCACTCAATATGGAAGCACATTTACATCCAGCTTGACACTGCAGACACAGATCGCACTCCAAAATGCTGGCACGTCCAGGCACAAGGACGAGGATAATCTCAAGTTCAGAGGTGTGAAGGTGTGCGTGACACCTGTATGTGGTGCATAACCACTACTTCATAGGCATGCACACAAAATGGCTGCCCAAATGACACTTTCACATTGTGTCTGGTGAACTTTCCTAAAAAATAAAAAAACACAGAAGCACCTTTTTTTCTGGTAGAATGTTCTCTAGGAGATTTAGGTCATTGTTTTTTCAGCTTTGAGATAACAGTTTTGAATACACTTGACTATCGATCCAGCTGTCACAGTTTTTGAAATTGGATTGCCTTTCTGAGGAATTGAAAGTGCTACAAAAAGCTGTTTAGATTTTCTAAAACTTTTAGTCCTATCAATGTAATACATAAGAGCTATTTTAACATCTACTGTGTACAGAACACTTTCATTGACTGAGTCAGGCTGTGGAAAAAAAAAACAGATAACTCATCTGATTGGTTAACATGAAATGGTGAAACTACTTTTGGGAGAAATTTAGGGTTTGTCCTAAGGACTATTCTATCTTTATGAGCTTGGAAGGAAGGTTGTTCTAAAGTGAAAGCTTGTATTTCACTTACACGTCTTAGTGAAGTAATAGCCACTAAAAAGGCAACTTTCCATGAAGGAAATAGCAGAGAGCAGGAGTGCATGGGCTCAAAAGGCGGACCCATGTGTCGAGTAAGGACAACATTAAGGTTCCATATTGGAGCTGGAGGAACCCTGGGTGGAACTTCTCTTTAAAGGACTTCCACAAAGGATTTAATAACTGCAATTCTGAATAAAGAAATATGTTGTCTGTTTTGGAGGTAAACAGCTATAGCTGGCAAATGAAATCTAATAGATGAATATGCTAAATGTACCTTTTGTAAATGTAGCAGGTAACAAACAGTGTCTTGTACTGATGCTTTTAGTGGATCAATGTGTTTATGTTGAGAGTAGCAATTACAATGTTTCCATTTTGCAGCATAACACTGTCTAGTTGTAGGTTTACTGACTTCTCTAAGAATGTCCGTACATTCAAAGGGGAGTTGTAAATAACCAAACTCTATGACTTCAGGAGCCATATCGCAAGATTGAGTGTTTTGGGGTCTGGATGTCTGATTTAACCTTGTTTTTGAGTCAGAAGGTCTGGTCTGTTGGGGAGTTTCTGGTAGGTAACCACAGAAAGATTCAACAGTGTTGTGTACAACGTCTGACATGCCCATGTGGGAGCTACAAGGATCATGGTGAGTGATGTTTGTCTCAGTTTGTGAACCAGAAGTGGAGTAAGTGGGAGAGGCAGAAAAGTGTAAGCAAGTATCCCTGACCAATTCATCCATAGAGCATTGCCCTTCGACTGAGGGTGTGGGTCTCTGGATGCAAAATTTTGCCATTTTGGATTTTCTGCTGTGGCAAAGAAGTCTATTTCTGGTGTTCCCCACAGGTGAAAGTATTGGTGAAGTACTTGTGGGTGAAGTTTCCATTTGTGGACTTGTTGCTGCATCTTACTTAGTAGGTCTGCAAACTGGTTTTCCATCCCTGGGAGATATTCTGCCAGTAAATTAATGTGATAATGAATTATCCATTTCCAAATTGCCTGAGCAAGAAAGGACAATTGAGACAAGTGTCCCCCCCCCCTGTTTCTACAGAAAATATGTGATTGTCATGTTGTCTGTGTGGACTAGAACCACCTTGAGAAAGAGTTGTGGCAGAAATGCTTTGAGCGCTAGAAAGACTGTTAGTATCTCAAAGTAGTTGATTTGATAAGTTTGTTGAATAGGATCCCATCTGCCTTGTATTTAAGGTTGTTGATGTGAGCTCCCCAACCTAACTGTGATGCATCTGTAGTGAGAGTGATCTGAGGCACGTTGTCTTGAAAGGGGCCACCCCTTGGGGAGGTTGGTGGAATTCCACCATTGCAGAGAGCGGTGAGTCTGGTGGTCCAACAACACTAGATCTGGAGATGACCCTGTGACTGAGACCACTGACGACATAGTCTCTGCTGTAATGGACAGGTGTAGTCTGGCATAATTAACAATGGCAATTCAGGAAGCAATCATCCCTAATATCTGCATCACTAGTCTCACTGTGTAAGTGTGGTTCTCCTATAATTGAGGCAGAAGAGTTTGGAAAGCTTGAATCTGGGCTGGGATTGGATATGCCAACACCTGAGAGAGTATTGAGAATTGCTCCCAGGTAAGGCTGTATCTGTGAGGGTTGGAGATGGGATTTGAGAAAGTTGATTGTAAATCCCAGAGTGTGTAGAAGGTTTAAGGGAAGACAAGAATATGTTGTCTTCCGAGTAATAAGGCAACTATTGCTAGACAGTTTGTGAATTTCCTGGGAGTGGTTGTTACCCCAAATGGTAATACCTTGAATTGATAGCGTTTTTCCGTAATGACAAATCGGACGTATTTGCAATGTGCTGGATGTATGGGAATGTGAAAATGAGCATCTTTGATATCTAAGGCTGTCATGAAATCACCTTGCTGTTATAGGGGAATAACATCTTGTCAGTGACCATATGGAAATGCTCTCAGAGGATGTATAAGTTGGGAGGTCTGAGATACAGAATTGGTCTTAGTGACCCATCTTTCTTTGATATAAGGAGGTATAGGGAATATGATCCCAACCCTTGTTTAGACAGGGTACCTGGTTCTATAGCCCATTTGAGAAGAAGGGATTGTACTTCTTTCAAAAGAATGAGATGGTTGTGTGAAAATTTGTTAGCACAAGGGTGAATATTTGGTGGAGTGGGGATGAGTTCTAGACAGTAACCATGTTGGATAATTGATAGAACTCATTGATCTGTTGGAATATTGGACCATTGGGGGAAAGAAATTTGCTAGTCCTCCTCCTACTGGAGAAGTGTGTACCGGAGGAATCTGTAAGCAGTCACTGGTGTGTGTTTAAGGCAGAACCTCCAGAGGTGGACACCTTACCTCTGTCCTTATTTATTTTGTGTGCCCCTGTAAGAGTTGCTGAAGGAACCTCTGTTGTAAAAGTGTGTTCCCGGTTTCGTCTGGCAGGTGGAAGACTCAGTGGATGATGTTTTGAAAACTTCCCCTAAATTTTGGCCTATGAAAATTACCCCTACTTGGTGTAGTTAGTAGGGCTCCCATAGCTTTAGCTGTCTCTGAATCTTTTTTCAGCCTGTCTATGGTGGTGTGAACTTCTGGACAAAACAAGTGTTATTTATCAAAAGGCATGTTGAGAACTGTCTGTTTTATTTCTAGCTTGAAGCCTGAGCATCTCAGCCAAGCATGCCTTCTTATAATAAAACTGGTGTTTACACCACGTGCCCCAGTATCCTCTGCATCAATGGCACATCTAAAGGAGTTGTTTGAAATAGCTTGTCCTTCTGAGACTCTCCCCTGTCCCATTTTCCTCTGGGAGGTGCTGAAGCTGCTCTTCCATCTTATCCCAGTGGGCCCTATTATATCTTGTTAGAAGTGCCTGTGAATTAGCAATTCACCAATGATTAGCAGCCTGTGCATCTACTCTTTTCCCTGCTGCATCATGTTTTTTGCTTTTTTGTTAAATCAGGAAGAGTAGCATCTCCTGTGGATTGACAATTGGCACATTTCAGTGCTGTGCTTACACAGGTTGTACTTGTGATCTGATAAATATAGGGTCTGACGGTGGTACCTTGTACTTTTTGTCAACCCTTGAGGTAATAACCCTTGCCCTAACATACTCTTTAAAGATGTCTGTGGTATGTCTAAGCATACCTTGCAACATGGGCAGGAACTGACACTCTTTGTGAGTGTTGGTTAATGTATCAAAGAGGAAATCCTCTTCAATTGGGTCAGTGTGCATGTGCACATTATGGTGCAGCTGCCAGTGCCATAACCTGATTGTATGCTATTGCAGCGTCAGGAGGTGAAGGTTGTGCTGGGTACAAATCAGGGTCACTAGGGAGTATGGGATCTGGATCATATAAATCCCATGGATCTACATCCTGTGGAATGTCACATCGGTCATCTCCATGATGTGACGGTGGCCCTTTTGGAGACAACTGTGACACTATGAAAGATGTAGGTTGTGGTGGAAGAGTCTTGTCTTGGTTCTTGGAGACTTTCTAGGAGGAAGAGCATCATATAATGTTTCTTGAAAAGGAACAGAAGGACAAGCAATTATTTTCCCTGTTCCCTTTTGTATCTGGCACTAACGAGCGTCCATTACTTCCAAAATTGGCTCTGCTGGTGAAGCTGCTCCAGATGAAAGAGTGGAGTCTTTCAAATCTATCATCCTCAATTTTGAAGTTTTCAGAAGTGAAGCCTTTTCTCGTTCGGAAGATGTCAGCTCTGAAACTGATGTCGAGGGCTTCTTTCTCTGAGCCTAAATGCTCAGATTGAAAATTCGATCCTGAGACTGTGTGGGATATTGTTGGGTGGTGGTTGATGTCAAAGACATCTTTGCCTTGGCAAATGTTGGTGCCGAGCCTGAGGATAGGGCAGCTGAATATAACTTTCAGATCCGACCATGGCCAGGAGGCAGTGGTGGACCGATGACCAGTTTAGATGTTTTTTCAAAGTCTTTAGATGGGAAATTGGGGTTGGTGTACTCACATGTTGTGTTGCTATGAGCGGCTGACTCTCAATGTCAGATTCGACGTCCAACTTGGAATCTTGAATGCAGAGGGCTGCCTGATGTCCGGTTTCCTCCTGTGAATGCTCCTCTCTGATAATGTCAGGAGTGCTATCCGGTGACTTCAATGCCATCTCCAACCAACAAACTCTTCAGTTCCAGCAAGTCTTCTTAGATCGAAAAGACCTACAGGCATTGCAGTTCTCTTCTTTATGTTCTGGGGATAAGCACAAGTTACACACCAGGTGTTGATCGGGATGTGTAAATTTGGAATGGCATCGAGGACAGAACCTAAATGGAGTCCATTCCATCAGCCCTGCATATTCTGAAAGCATGTGAAGGAGTTAGCCCAAGAAGGGTAAAAAACTGACTTCCAGCGCAGGAATTTGGTTCAAGTACGCTAAGTTTGTAAAACGTGATCAAAATACTATACTGTCAATGAAAGAAAGACGGAAGGGAAGAGTTCGGGATAGACCGAGCCGAGGAATACTGGAGTGAGAGGAAACACTTCCAAACCTGACGGTGGAGAGAAAACAATCCAACACAGGAATCAATGCCCTGCGCAGTATCCTTGAGTGGAGGAGTCACTCGATCTTGTTACCTGAAAAGATTCTTCAAACAAAAACAACTTGCAACACTCTGAGCCCAACACTAGATGGCGGACTTATGCAAAGCATGTGTGTCTGCAGCCACATATGCCATCGAACACATTATTTGACACAAAAGAGACTGTCAAGAAGGAGCATCCTGATCTGGTCATGGCTTACAGTACAACTCCCATTCTCCAGTCAAATGAGCACCAGCATTCTACAAAAAACTTAATTACATCTAAAGCATACAACACAAACCCAATGATATGAATACTACAGCAATCTTTTGAAACACCTTCCATAGAAAGGGAATTTGTTTCTATTTGTTTATGTCATAAAATTCTTCATGAAAACAGCCTTGTTCAGGGGCACTTCCTGAGGACATCTTGTAGATGAATGCATCAATCTGTTCTTCAGAATTGACACCCACAAGCTGACTCCTGAGATCAGATGGATGCACAGGGAGGTCTAAATGGAAAGAGAAAGTCAGATCCTCCTCTGTCATGTCAATGTGATGTGTGTGATAAGCTTACCATGAAAATAAAACAAACACTGCAGTAATCTGGACGAGGTTGGTCAATAAATGCCTGTGGCCATCAGTAATCACAGAGACATTGTTAGAATCAGTTTGTTTCAATTGCATAGACAACAGCCTACCCACAACTGTTTAATGGAAAATAGAATGATGTGTTCTTCTTTAGATGTAAAAGTATAATAAGATCAAATGTGGCCTTGGTTAGGGCTCTCAAGATTATTTGTTGAGGTGACTTACCATCTATGCTGTTAGTCTAGCTTTTTCCCTTTCCAGCCTAGTCTGGGATTTTCTGGTCCTTCTTTGAAATATAGTCACATCTCTCATAATGTCACTTCTGGTGGGTTTGCGCTAAGAATACTGACACCTCGCTAACTTCCAGGTATGTGTCTAAAAAAGGATAGGAGGTGACTTTTACCATCAGGCATTTATAGCACGCCATAGTCATTCTCCAGACCACAAAGGGGAACGAGCAGGCCCATGTTCAACTTCAACCCAGTCATGGCATGATCAGACATGTTATTCTGTGCTTTTGAGGCATCTAGGACTCTGTGCAGTAATTACGTCAATACCAGGAAAAGTAATTATTGGAATGTGTTCTGTGTACCCACAAAATGTAAGTGGGGTTCTGCTGTATTGGATGTAACAGCTATAGGAGTGTATCAGTAATGATGTCCTGCAGAAAGCACCTGTTTCTCAATCATCTCATATCAGGTCCCCTGATTTATCCAGCAGCAGATCAAAAATAATGTTTCAGTCTCCTATCACTAGGTCAATTTTCCATATGGCAAACAGGGGTCTAGGAAGTACTAAATAAAGAATAACCATTATCGATAGTTGCATGCACAGAAACTATCAATTAAGGTAGCGGTTCATACTGTAAATTGACAAAAACTAAATTATCATTAAGGTCAACCCGTGTCTTGTAGATCCTCACAGGCAGGGGTTTTCTTATCTAGAAAGGTTATCCGACACCTATCCTGTACTATAAATGAGAGGGACTATCAGGGGATCGTATTTGAATTTTGCTCGACAAATACACTTTTCCCATACAGTAAAAATACCAGTTTTTCACACTCTTTGGAGTAAGGCTATGTTATGGTGTCTCGAGTTCTGAAAGTTTGACGGGTACGGATATTTATGTTCACAAAGGATACTGACTACGTCCCTACCATAACAAAGACATCTGAGAAGAAAATGCTTCAACAGAGCAGGAGACATATCATGCCTTCACACAAGCTTCTTGGGACTCACAGATGGAAGTTGGGGAGGCCTCAAGTTTATTACAACAAACTTGTTAGGGTGGTATTTGCTGCAAGAACCAGGACTTGGTAACATTAATATGTAGTCTCGGTGTGTGCACTTATGTGGAGACCTCAGAAGATACAAAGACTGATGAAAATCAATGGTCAGTGATCGAGTGTCAGCAAAGGGTTTCACTATAGACATGGCTTGAAACCAAGTATGCATTTGCTGAACTCAACAATGAAAATGAAAGATCAGCTCTGAGTGGTCAACTAACTGTGACAATTTTGAACAGACAAGATGAACACAGCCTAATGAGGGCATCGGTTTTCTCCCAATTTTAAAAGCAAGTAGAAAGGGGAACAGAAATGGAGTGGAGCAGTGGGGGAAGCAGGTCAGAATTGCCCGTTCAGGCCACAAAACGGAGCTATGGGGTCACTCCCGAAGCATGCATGGACACAAACCACAGAGAAAAATCCAGAGGTGCAAGGAATCACACTCACAGTCCCAACCATGCACAACATCCAACCCATTATTTATACCAAGTGAAGGGGGTGACCAGAGAGAGTTTCCAACTAAGTGCTACAGATGGAAGGAAGATGCACTACGAGCCATAGAAAGAATAACATCATTGGTATACAGCATCAATTTACTGCAAGCAGCATAACCTGCAGGTATCCAGAGACGACAAAATCTGCACACAGAACAGACGTCAAAACCCAGTAAACATACTGTCATCTGACCATGCATAGCCTATCATACATCAGCTAAATAGAGAGCAAAGAGGCATCGGAGCAGTTAATGCTCAGTATAGTGACAGAGGGTACACGTCAAACTGAACAAATTAAACCCCAGAAATAGACAAGAGGCTATTGGAGGCTTGTCCGTTGGTCATGGGTGTCACTTGCTCCTTGTAAATTACCAAATCCAGTTCCTTACTCTATTCCAGTTGTGAAACAGATGATGGGGAATCCGAAGCCTTTTGGGGAGATGATCTGTATTGGTGTTCTTGGGTTACAGCAATCGCCAACATGTCCAAAGCATCCAGGTCTGCTCCCAGAGAGTCAGTATCATAATTTTTTATTTTTCATCTATTGTGCCAATACAATTGCAGGTTCCAACAAACTTCAAAATAGATTTCCTACTTCATCAGGTGGAGCCTGGGAGTTAGGTAAGCACTTCTTTTTGATGTACATTTCACAAGAAAAGTCTTGTGTCATATGTACCTTCGGTTTCCTGTGTATGAAGGCATCTTTTATTTTGTTAGCCATAATGACATGTCACGCCTGCTGGTGTCATGAAAAGTGGACTTAAATTTGCTTCAGCTTAGTTTTTGTGTTGTGAGCAGGTGCTCTGATTCAGTGCATCCTTTGAAATGCCACAGGTGGACCAAAAGTGGAATTCAGAAGTTGTTGAATGAAAGTAGTAAGGAAGGTAATCTGATAGCGCTTTTTCATCTTCTCAGGGGCACCTGAGAAATATATATGGTCCGTGCTGGTTCTATGTTCAAGTTTGATCGTTTATTTGTGGAGGTGCAAATGGTCCTGTTCTCAGTACACTGACTCTATCAGCTTCTGCTCTATGGTCAGCAGATGGCCCTCTTCCATGAGTAATAATGTACTGTAAGATACAACCTCTGTGCTCAGTGATTGGGCTTCATTCACAGTTTTGTCATGATCTCTTCCAATATGCCAAAAGGCAATGCAACTTCTTCCATGAAGAGTAGTTGCCTGTCTGACTTTCAAAGAAACATGATAACATAATTAAGGCCAGCTTAATAGGACCAGTGAAGAAAATGAAAGAAACAGGCCTTCAACAGATGGTTGTACAGCCTGTGTCACTGGGGGGGTGAGCATATGCAGGTGTCAATACTAGATGCCAATTGAAATCCAAAAAGATATCAACAAGTGGAATGCACACCCAATAACAACTCATTCCCACTGTACAGACTGAAAAAGCAGGTATGTGGCTTGTGCCCACCAGGTAGCAGCTACTAAAAATCATGCATTGTTCCTGTAATCCCCATAAGCATTAAGCTAACAGACACACCAGTGACAATCTGATTCCTGTATCATGCGGGGAGGCACCTAGATCGCTTCATTCCATTAAGGTGTCAATTGTAACCTATTGGTACAAGAATTGATACAGGATATTGCTGCTTCCCATTGCCCATCTGGAGGCATCAAGTGTGGTCCTTGAGCTATCCATGCCAAGGTCCTTACTTCAATGGTAGGGGGTCATCACCACATCACACTTTAATCCCATGAGTCTGCTTTTTACCTCTACTTCTCTGCACCACTCCTGGGATTTCAGTCCTTGACGACTGTAGTGTCTTGTGAGTTTTATGATGATACCCTTTTGGCTCCGAATGGACTCTGTAGAAGTGTAGTTGTTAGAGCAGAATGCTATGAAAGCTTAGTTTAGAATGTTGATTTTGCAGTTACACACAGAAGAATAAAGACGTGTAATAGTCAGCTCCATGTGTGGCATAGTTATTGGCAGGAACTCAGGCTGGGGAGGATGCTACAACTGGTGAAAAGGTAGGCGAAAAGTAACCAGAAGAACATTCATGCTCTCCCAGAGAGCTTGCAATGGTTTGCCGTGGTCCAAGCAAATTGCTTGTGCATGCAACCTGTGTCCAAGCAAACTGCTCGTGCATGCCATGTGTGTCGCTATTGAAGTACGGAATCTATGCTTCATGCATATGGAGTCAAAGCGCAGCTCCAGCCGCTGTGAAGCAGATGAAGATAACAAAAGCATTGTAAAGAATATACATGCAGTTGGCAAAGAACCTGCTGGTCAAGCCATATATCAACATACCTAATGATCATACTGCACTGCCACGCAAGATTAAATTGTACGTTATATGGAGTGCTGAAGGTGGATACAACCAGGTTTATAAAGCGCGGATTTAAGCGGATCAGAAAGTGCAAACTGACATTTAGAAAAGAAAATTACATGACTTTCCAAATCCACTAAAGAAAGGGTTGTGCTTACAGAGCCATCCATACCCAAAGCAGTTTATCCACAAAGTTGCTGGGGGGGGGTGCGGGCTTTAGAGGGGTCAGAAAAACTTCATAGGTCTTCAAAGAATAAAGAGCAGAAAGTGACTGTTGGAATAGTGACATTTTTCATATGGCAGCTAAGAAAGAAGCCACTGTTCCAAGTAATGTTAAAAACAATTCTAAAACAAACATGTCAAAGGACTTTAGAGAAGGTTTACATAAACATGATCACTAAACTGTGTCAGAAAGCATTCCACCCTCAAAATCGGTAAGTTCGACAGTGGTCTACAATACTGCCAACTTCATGAAACCAGCACCACCTTTTGAGTCTACCAAAAAGCAAAATATTGGTGATAGATGGACTGCTTGGATAGAGACATTTGATGATTTCGTTGATGCACTTAAAGAGAGTGATAACAGAAAGATTATCAAGTATCTCCATAATCTTTCTGGCGGTGGTGTGAAGGAAGTCATAAAGAAAATACCCAGAACTGACTAAGAAGTGACATGCCGTTAGGTTAAAGAAGCATTGAATCGCAAATCGAGTACCAAACGTTGATTATGAAAGATACATTATTAGTTGAGAATGCCAAGAAGTTAGTGAAACCATCAATGAGTTTGTGGAGAGACTCAATACACTTATCAAACACTGTAAGTTCAATTCATTTAAAGATGAAGAAGCTATGGCCCTCATTACAACCCTGGCGGTCGGTGTTAAAGCGGCGTTAATACCGCCAACAGACCGGCTGTAAAAAAAATTGGATTTTGTCCCTGGCGGTAACCGCCATCAAAGACTGCCAGAGTGGTAACGGCCACTGGGCTGGAGATTTCGGTCCACCCCCCAGATTACGACCCGGCCTACCGCCATGGTTTTCGTGCCAAACTTACTGCCACGAAAACCATGGCGGTAGGCACTATCAGTGCCAGGGAATTCCTTACCTGGCACTGATAGGGGTCTCCCCTACCCCCTCCCCCTCCCAATAATCCTCCCCCACTCTCCCCCTCCCTCTCCTGCCCCCCACACATATACACACCTGCACGGGCACCCATATACACACATGCATACCCACCTCCACCCACGCATGCACACATACATACCCACACACCGCAACACACGCCAGCATACCTTGTCACACACATGCATTCACAGCACTCACAATCACTCATTCACGCGCACATTCAATGTGAGTCACACCCACATGCACGCATTCCAAAACATACACACAGACCCCCCCCCACATACACACAACACCCCCCACCTCCCTCTCCTGTCGGAGAACCCGACTTACCTGCTTGCAGGGGTCCTCTGGCTGGAGACGGTCGGCGGCGCTGCTGTCAACAGCATCATCCTCCAGCAAAACACCGCCATGCCGTATCATTGGTCATGATATGGTTGGCGATGTTTTGCTGGCGTGGCGGTGCTGCTGTCAGCAGCGCCGCCTTACCGCCGTCCACCGCCATGACCGTCGGCCGTGTTCCGCCAGCATTCTGGCGGCATACCGTCGGCGGTCTTGATACACATAGATGGCTGGTAGCCATGGCGGCGGTATGTTGGCAGCCGTCGCCGTTACGGTAGGCGGTAGTTACCGCCAATGTTGTAATGAGGTCCTATATGTCTTAGAGCTATTGAGGGATGCATGTCAGATTCATTTAGATTAAGAACACTGAGAGAAACTCTTAGTCTGGAGCAAGTGTTAATGGCTGCCAGAGCTTAAGAGAGTGCTAAAAGACAGGCTGTGGACATGGAGGCCAGAGATGCCGAGAGTGAATCAGTCATGGGCGTGAAAAGTAAACCAAAGCAGAGGACTGAAGGACACAAAGTGATGCTTGCACATAAAATGAAGTTATGATTAGATGTGGATTTCCATTTCCAAACAAAGGTAAATGCCTCGCCATTAGACAGATATGTAAAGGCTGTGGGAAAAAGAACCATTTGGTGCTGGTTTGTAAAGCGAAGGAAAAAAGTAAATGCATCATGGCACGAAGACAAAATGGCCACCAGACATTATAGAAGCAATGCTCAATGCATGCCCACAAGATCAGGTGGCAACATCAGGCAAATCAACAAGTGAAAGTGAGGAAGATGGTTGTGCCATGTCGATGTTTACCTCAGAGAAATGTGTTCATGTTGAACTGGCAGCATGTGAAGGAAAATGTAAGGTAAAGAAAAGCAGACATGCCAAAGCACCAAAAATCATACAAACAGTGTCCAAAGATTACATTGAAAATAAATGGTTGTTCAATATCTTTCATTATCAACACTGGTGAATCGATAAACATAATCCTTGAAGAGAAATACATTGAACTATCTCGGTTACGGTGGCTTACACCACTGAAAACCAAAGTGTATACATGGGCTGCATAGATGCCCATAAAACGTCAAGGTCCATCTGTAGTGACAATGAAACAAGAAACCAAAGGTGCAGGCATGCATCCATGTGCTTCAAGGTACAGCGTCAAGTTCCTGTCTACTCATTTTCATCACAGACGCTGATATAGGACTGATTTCTGTGAATTTCAACATGAATGCTCATCACGAAAGAGTAAGTCAATTTCCTTCATTGTTTCATGGTTTAGAAAAGCTTAGGACTATGAAAGTAAAGAGACAGCCAAATTGCTTTTCAAATATAAAAAGCTGTTGAAAAGGAACTTGAATCATTACTCAAGAATGACATTATTGAGCTTTCTATTGCTCCAACGCGAAGGGTTTCTACCATAATCGTAGTGATCAATAGGGACAGTGAAGGAGCTGTATGCAAATGCATTAACATGTGACAGGCAAAAAAGGCAATTGAACTGGAACGACATACAGGTCCACACATTGAAGACATGATAACGCAAATAAATACTGCACAGGTCTTCTCTAGCCATGATTTAAATAAAGGGTATCATCAGCTGAAACTCGAAGAAAATTGCAGATGTATTACAACCATTTTTACACATGTTGGTCTTTCAATGCAAAAGATTTAGATGTAGTGTGTCATTGACTGCAGACGTTTTCCTAGATATCATTCGACACATCTTACAGCCTGTTGTGAATGCTTTCAATTATAGTGATGACATGTTAGTATTCAGAGCTACACAGAAGAAGCATGATAGATCTCTCACACAAGTATGTCATTTACTTACTGATGCAGGTGGTATAACACTGGACCCTGCAAAAGTACAAGCACTCTCAAAAAGTTGGTCCCCCACAAGATGTTTCTAGGGTACATTCATTTCTTGGCATGGCCAGTTACTGTTCAAGATACTTACAGGATTTTCCCACTGTAGGTGCTCCATTACGCGAAGTGACTAAGAAAAGTAATTCCTTTCAATGGTCACAAGAATGTGAGAGACGTTTCAAGAGAATAAAACAAACCATTGCAAATGCTGCTGAAATGGCATACTTGAATCCAAAGCTTCAAACAGAGGTTGTTATTGATGCTATCCCAGTCGGGTTAGACGTTATCCCTGCACAGAACAGTGGACACCCAAATGTCAAAGGCATATTGTGGCATATGCTAGTAGAACTTTGTCCCAAACAGAATGTGCTTACTCACAACCTGACAAAGAATGTTTAGCTCTGGTATGGGCTTGTGATCATTTTTACGTATTCCTGTACAGAAAGCCTTTTATGCTGGTAACTGATCATCAAGCTTTACTGATTATCTTTGGCAATCCAAAAGCCCAGGTGCCTCCTTGCATTGAACGTTGGGGAATATGATTGTAAGAGAAAACTATTCCATTGTGCATCATCCAGGGAAAGATCAAAACCATGCTGACTAGTTTTCCAGAGTACCTATACAAGGCCAAGGTACTCCATCTAAGATGGCTGAAGCTTACATTAATTTCATTGTAAAATCCAATACACCAGCTGCTATCTCGTTATCCCAGATTATCACTGCCACGAGACATGATTGTGACATGTGTATGTTAAAAGACATAATTACACATCAGTCATGGAACGGACACACTCAACCTCTAACCAATGATGGTGAATAGCAAAAATACAGAAACGTCAAAGATGAGCCCTCCATAACTCAGGAGGGAGTTATACTGCACATTTTGAGAATCCTGATTTCAGATAGTCTGGGACAGAAAATAATTGAAGTGGCTCACGAAGGACAGTGTGGTATCGTTGCTAAAAAAAGAGCTTTCTGAGACCAAGTTTGGTTTCCTTACCTAGATTGGAGGGTTGAAAAAAAATCAAAACCTCTCATCTATGCAACTGCCTTTCTACAAATGTTCCTCAACATATTCTGAATATGTCAGAACTCCGTAAGAATGCATGGGAGAGAATAGCCATTTACTTTTTCGGCCCGCTTGATAATGGACATCAACTGATGGTGATTGTGGACGAATACTCATGTTTTTCATCAGTCGAAGATCTCTCATCTACAACTCACAAACGAGTCATTGAGAGACCAGATGGTATCTTTGTGACATGGGGCATTCAAGGCATTTTCAAGTTTGATAATGACCCACCTTTTAACAGTCAAGAATTCAAAGAACGCCAGGACCATCTGAATATACAGCATCAAAAGTGTACACCTTTGTGGCGCGGGATAATGGACTTGCTCAACATTTTATGGGTATGCTAAAGAAAGCAGTACAGCATGCAACTCTTGAGAAGCTCAGTTTGAAAACTGTATTAAATTCTACCTGATTAACTTATCGTTCAACACCTCACTCGACCACAGGAGAAAGTCCTGCGACTTTGATGTTCGGGAGAGCAATGACAACCAAGTTACCTCAATGAACCAACAAGAGAGAAAGAAGTGAGAACATGATTCATACATGGGACATGGTTAACAGCAGATAATGAAAGTCTATGCAGACAAGAGGTGACAAGAGGTGACATGTAAAGAATATCATTTTTAAGAAAGGAGATTTAGTGATTGCTCGACAGATGCAAAGAAGGAAATCTGCTGCTCCATATCAAGTTGAACCTTTCCACGTGCTGCCTACCAACGGACACATGGTGACTGCCCAGTGCCCTGAGAAGTCTGTTACCAGAGACTCTTCTCACTTTAGGCCTTTGATTCATCAGTCTTCAAATGAAGCTGGTGAAGGAAAGACTGAACCTTGGAACTCAGTGACTGTAGTTACCTCTTTATCGTCTTCAACAATCTCTGAGACTGAAGATGACAGCTCTGAGCAACCAGATCAGGTTGACTGATCAAAGCACCAGGAAGGTTGATTAAAGAGATGTAATTACATGCATATATATATATATATATATTTTTTTTATACCAGTTTAATACTCAAGTTAAGGATGCCACACTCACAGGATTCCGTCAATCTTCTTTTATTCAGAAAGAAATTCAAATTTAAAACACCAGGACCAGCAGGTGTCACAGTAATAGGAATTACTTTCCAGTAGTGGCTACAAAATGTAAGAAAGATATGGTCTTACAAGCCACACAGGATCCCATGGATAAATAAAAATTGAATTAAAGAAAACCCCACCAAGTGATTATAACTCTACACACTCTATAGGTGATATTAAAACTCCTATTAATTATAGGTGGATCAGTCTCAGAGACATATGGAAGAAACACTAGCTAAACGTATTCAGAGAGCTGAATGAGTCTTTGAAATTACCAGCAACACTCGAAACCAGGGGCAACCGCCAAGAAGCGCAGGAACGGTTCCGAAAAATAATGTCAAACATTTGTTTTTGCAATTGGAACGTCTTATGAAAACAACATTTCAAAAAGCTGGGAAATAATGACATTGTAAAAATATATACAAATAGGGAGAGTCCCAAGAGGACTGAGGATCTTTATTCTACCAAATCATTCAGATATAAGTCCCGAAATGCTTGAAGAATGGGGTTTGAACATTATGACATTTTCAAAACTTATGATGGAGATTCTAATCAAATATGCCAAACATGACATTGAAAAACTAAGACAGAATATTAAAGAACTCGAAGAACAAATTGGGATGTTAGATCAAGAAGAAGAAAATGAAAAATGCAAAAAAACTATGAATACTTTCCTTGACAAATATGAAAATCAAATAGAAGAACGGAAAAAAAGCAAGTTTTTGAGAGACGCTCAAGATTGTGAATCAGGACGGATCCTAACCTTTTCAAAAAGAGTTGATATATTGAAACAACAGCTTCATGCAGGACACATAGATTTGGATCAAACTAAGAACACAGAAACAAGTGAATCGGAAACAGATCTGAGCAAAGGTGAAGACATAAGTAAAAACATAAGTAAAACAACTTTTTTAGACAAAATGAAATTGGTATACCTGGATCAAACAACACCGAGGAACAGAGGAAGTGGAGGAAGAGGCAGGGGCCAGGGATGGCGAGACCCCACAGGAGAAGGAAGACAAGGAGGGGTAAAAGGAAAAGATTACATGCTACGCAGTCGGAAACAACAATGAACCTACAGTCATCAGTTGGGCAATCTGAAAATTTGATTGTCAATCTCTCAAATTATGAATTAAACAGCAGTTTTATCAAAGGGTTTAAGTTTTTGCCCAGAGAAACATCAGAACTTTGTCCAAACAAGAATTGACCTATACAAGTTTGTAAGAAAATTTAAATTGGCGAAATACTTTTCTAAAGTAGGTCCCACTGTGACATCGGAAGGAGGTTCTGATATTTGGAATTTAGATCTAAATAATGAACAAAGTACCGATTTAAAAACAATCTATGATTTGACCCACAATTTAAGAGATGAAGAGCTGACTGAAACACAAATACTGGCCACACTGGGCATTGAGACAGATCTAAGCGTCAGAACGAAATTTAAACCTAAATCTAAGTTTTGCCCATCTCTCTCCCCAGGAAATAAAATTGACATATTTCATGATTTGGTAGTGAGCGATCTAGAGAAATTACAGTCCTCTCAAACAAGATAAGGAGAATCTGACAAAAGATCAACGAGAAGCGTTGACAGGTTTGATGGATAATCAAACAATAGTGATTAAACCTGCGGCCAAGGGAGGTAATATTGTAATTTAGAACAAGGATGACTATGTAGAGGAAGCACTGAGACAATTGAACATGAATGAAAATTACTGTAAACTGATGCAGAATCCCATTAATGACTTAATATGGGACCTGAATGAAAGATTAGAAAAATGGTACTCAGAAGGATTGATCAGTTATGATGAAAAACTATATATGATAAATAACAATCCAATTATGCCAACAATATATTTCTTGAAATCCACAAAACCCTAGATAAACCTCCTGGCAGGCCTATTATATCAAGTTGTGGTTCACTATATGAAGGCATTTCGAACTATATAGATCATTATTTGGCCCCAATGGTAAAAGGATTGAACTCATATATACAAGATTCTGGAGATTTTCTAAGAGCATTGGATGGTGTAGTATGGCAATCTGATTATTTGTTGGTTACCATAGATGTTGTGTCATTGTACACCTCCATTTTAAATCAAGTGGGGACAAATGCAGTGAAATTTTTCTTGTGGCAAAAAAGTATCCATTTTCTGAAACATTCTGAGATGTTATTGGTGATGATAGAACTATGTCTCAATAACAATATTTTTTTGTTCAATCATCAGATTTCCAAACAAATTTGTGGGACAGCGATGGGAATGTCCTTCTCCCGAGCTATGCGAATTTCACAATGGGGTGGTGGGAGAGATGCATAGCTTGGGGTCAAGAGAATGATAGATGCATGGGCAAAGTGACCATGTGGCTTCGTTACATAGATGACTTGTTTTTGATTTGGCATGGAACTGTGAAAGAATTTGAGGAATTTTTCAGCATATTGAATAACAATGATGTAGGACTACAGTTTACACATAAAACAAGCAATAGCTCGATTGAATTTTTAGATGTACAAGTGTATATTGTAGCAGGAGAATTACAAACTACATTACACAGGAAACCCACAGCAACCAATAGTATTCTACCTGGTACTAGCTTTCACCCTAGATCTTTGATTAGAAGTATCCCTTATGGTGAATTTATTCGGATCAAAAGGAACTGTTCAGATGAACAGGATATGAATGAGAAATTCAGTGAGACCAAATAGAGGTTCATGAATAGGGGATACACACTGAAATCCATTAAGCAGGGAGAGATGAAGGCAAGGGAAAAAAAACTGTGATCAGGTGTTGGCTAAGAAAAGAAATGTATTAGAACAGTCAGAATAGGAAAAGAATGAGATTAGATTAATCTTGGATTATAGCAAAGAAAATCAACAAATTGTGAAAATATTAAAGAAATATTGGCACCTGATTCAAAAAGATAATGACATTGGACAACGGGTGGGAACCTGCCCCTCAATCACATATCGGAAAGTACCATCCTTAAAAGATATGTTAGTTAAAAGTCATTTTGAGATGCCTAAAACTCCCAATTGGCTATCAGAGGGGAATAAGGGTTTCTTTTGCTGTAGAAAATGTAAAGCATGCAAAATTGGCTGTGACAAAAAGTCCATAACAGACTTTAGAGGTAGAGAAGTAGTGATCAAAGAGAGAATTACATGTGAAACATCTTTTGTTGTATATGTCTTGGAATGTCGATGTGGCCTCAAATACGTGGGCCGTACCATATGCCCCTTAAAAAAGCGTATTTTAGAACACATAAGGGCAGTACAAAATGAGGATACCACATATGCTATAACTAAACATTTGAAAACTCATTCAGATTTGAACTGGTTGTCCATGAAATATTATGGTATTGCAACAATAGAAAAACATGAACGTGGGGGTCATAGGGTTCAGAGATTGAGACGGTTGGATTCCAAATACATTATTAAACTAAAAACAAAGATGCCATATGGGATTAATTACGATGAGGAGTTATATTGTCATTTCTGATTTTGAATGTAAAATAGGAATAAGATCTCACTGTCACTGTACAAATCAACAATTAAAATAATTTGCAACATTTTTAGGTTGGCAAAAACAGGGAGAAGTATCCCTATGGTGAAATGAGGATGTACAGGTCGAGATATTGACAAAGAGTAAATGTAAATTTCAGAGTTGAAAATGGAAACAGCAAAGACAGTGGAATATTATTATAAATAACAATGACGAGTATAGCAGCTGTTGTAGTAGTTATGATCTTGTTTTTTCTCTCTGTTTGGCTGCACTGAGATGTTAGATTGATGTATCTGTATTTCTAGTATTTTTTGTTATATTAGTAGCACTTATGGGGAATATTTAAGTTAGTGGTGGGGTGTTAAGCACAATATATTTTGCAAAAAACTACATATCCCAGAATGCCACATAAAGGCATGGTTTAGAGGAAGAGTATAAGTAGTGCATGGAATGGATTCATGATTTACCGTGATCAAGACCGGGAAGGTCAAAACGCGTTGGTGTTAGTTGGTGGGGGGTTTTCTTACTGAATAAAATAAGATTGACGGAATCCTGTGAGTGCGGCATCCTTAACTTGAGTGTTAAACTGGTATAAAGATTAATGGGAATAGGTCCTTCCGTGATGTTGGCACTGATGCGTGACAGAGCGCGCCTTTCTTTTGGACCTGGTGGAGCTGATATATATGTATATATGTATTTATATATATATATATTTAGATTTTGGCAAACAAATTGTAATTTTTATGTTTAACAGAGGGGAAGATATAGGCCCTCATTACAACCTTGGTGGGCGGCTGAAGAGGTTGGACCGCCGGGCGGCTGCACTCCCGCCGCAGTCATTTTGAGATCCCCGCTGGCCGGCTCCGCCCAGCAGGAATCACGGCCGCAACACAGGAGCCGGCTCCTAATGGAGCCGGTGGTGTTGCAGCTGTGCGACGGGTGCAGTTGCACCCGTCGCCCTTTTCACTGTCTGCATAGCAGACAGTGAAAAGCTGCACAGGGCCGTGTCAGGGGGCCCCTGCACTGCCCATGCCAGTGGCAGGGGCCCGCGACTCCCCGTACTACCAGCCTTTTCCTGGCGGTTCAAACCATCAGGAAAAGGCTGGCAGTAGCGGGACTCGTAATCCCCTGGGCAGCGCTGCAAGCAGCGCTGCCCTGGCAGATTAAAACCGCCAGGACTGAAGTGGCGGTAAACCGCCGGTCCCGGCGGTGAGACTGCGGCGCTTCAGCCGCGGTCATAATCCCCGTGGAAGCACCGGCAGCCTATTGGCGGTCCTTCCGTCAAAACAGCCCTGGCAGTCTTGGACCTCCAGGGTTGTAATGACCCCCATAGTGTCTTGCATGTTTTATGAATGAACCCTTTTGGCTCTGAATGGACTCAGTAGTAGTGTGACATAGTTGTTATAGCAGAACTGCAATGAAAGATTGGGTTAGAATGTTGAGTTTACAGTTACATGCAGAAGAATAAAGACTGGTAATATTCAGCTGTGGGAGTGTGTGGTGTAGTAATTTAGCAGGTCCCCAGGCTGGGAAGAATGCTACACATAGGTTACTACCTGGTGCCTGGTACACACAGTCTTCTATGTTGAGTTGAAATTGTCATGCTGAAAGGATTCTGTGTAATAACTCAACACTGCTTACAATACTTAGGGACAAATTATGGGTTTGGCAGTCTGAGGACTGCCAAGCCTGCGGTGGCAGTCGGACCACCACAGTCTTGGCAGCCAAACTGCTAGATTACAACTCTTGTAGTCAGACCGCCGCCACCGACAGGATCATGGATCCCGGCAGTGTGGCAGCATTCAGAGTCGTGGTCAGCCAAGGCGGCACTGAGTTCAGCACCGTCGTGCTGATCACGAGTTCTCTCTTTCTGCCAGCCTTTTCATGGCGGGGTCCCTGCCAAGAAACGGCTGGTGGAAAGCCAGTGCTGGGGACAACAGGAGGCTCTGGCACTGCCCATGCACATGGCATGGGCAGTGCCGGCGCCCCCCTGCCAGCACCCTTGGAATGCACACTGTCCGAGGGTGCTGTTGTGCCACAGCATTTACCTCGGCTTCCTTGCCAATGCCGTGGCACTGTTTCTGCTGCTCTGACCAGCAGAAATGACGTAATATGATGTTTCCACCAGTCAGCTTGGTGGAAACTTCATAATATGACTGTGGGGGGGGGGGGGGGGGGGAGCTGCCAGTATGACAATAGCCTCCTCCCCGCGGCTTGGGTGATCAGATCATTCCGACTGCCAAAGTCGTAACGAGGCCCTTGATGTGTCCTACGTAGAACCTACGCCCTGCTGGAAACTTTGTATGCAGTAACACAAGTCATCTGTCACCTGCACACAGAGTTGCTTTTTAGCATAAAGATTTATAACCTATTCAATACCGTTACACACCTATGATGCATTAGCAGCACATGCATTTTGTAAACACATACTGATTAGCTGGACTCAAGCTGACAAAATTAGGTAGAAACATAATACAGTAATTACCCACCACTATGTAAACTATAAAACAAACTAACACACTTGTTGGATGATGACATCAGTGATTTCAGCAATGATGTCATCAGAGATGTCATAAATGATGTCATAGAACATGTCATAAGTGATGTCTTATGTGAGGTGATAAGCAACAAGATCTGAGATGTAGCAAGCAGTTACCTCTCGCTGCCAAAGTGGTGTTGCCACCTGGAACATCAGATATGGGAGGTCCTGATGTGACAGTTTGTGCTCAACTGTGGGTCTCTAGATGAATGTAGAGCAGCAGAAGTGGGGGAGCAGGCCTACACATTTTGTCCAACTTGGGACACAGACAGATGTAAACCAAAGTGCATTCTCCTCTCTTCTGCCTACTCTCCTCGGGATGAGCACCTATAGCCATCAAATTACCCTTACCACTTCATAGACTCATGTGGGTGGGTAGACAACAGCAGAGCCTCAAGAAGCAGCAGTCAATTTTCTTGGTGGCAGGCTCCTCCTCCTTAAGGATGCTAATTTTGAAAGACAGGATGGTCATGCATCTGCTAGTGCCTAGAAAGGTCAAGTGCTCATTTTTTTAAATAGGCACTTATATATGGATTCATTATCTTGGGTGTGATCGGATATGTTTTTTCTCTAGGGAAATTTGCTTTTTGCACCACATTACAGTTCACCAAGGAGAGGCTTTCCTACTTTGATGTTGATGTTAAGTATACTTTCTGCTTATTGATATTGAATAGTGATGGAGCACTTCCTATACCATTGAAATAAGCAATGGTGGTGACGCCCCTTTACCTGGATGGCTTACTCCTCTCTCCTACTTTGAATAGCTAAGATGGAGGATGCAATGTACTTCACTTCTGTGTGTCTGGAGTTTTTGAACGTGAGTGACATCACTTCAGTTGCTTTAACACAAGCACAGATATTTTATGCCACTTCTTTCTGTAATTTGATGTTACCTTGATGTTCGTATTGTCTTTCTTATGCAACATTTGTGCCCTTCGATTGTTATGTAGTTTGTACTAAAACCATGAAACTAAAGAGTTTTTTTATAAAAACAAAAAGAATACGATTTTTATTCTGAGCGATTCAGGCACAGTGAAGAGCCTACTGATTTGTGGCCTACAGAAATACATAATGGCTTGATCAGTATTTAAACCCCTCCCTTCTCAGCACGCACAGTGGGAGGTAGGGTTCTGTTAAGACATGTTGGATTTCCTTTGAATGCTATTGTGTACCGCAGACAGTAGATCGGAATTTGTATTTATGGTGAAAATCTAGTGTGCTGGGCAGAAATATGTGTAAGAGATTTTATTGTCTATCGTGTTAATTTCTAAATAGCAGTATTGTTAATACATCTGTGTTGTTAAAAGTTATGCCAAAATGCACATTACTTTTCTAATGATAATATTTTTCAATTGCACCCACAGTAGTTGCATTGCAAAAAGAAAGAAGGTAGGAGTATTTTTCGCAGCAAGCATCGACATATAGACAAAAGGGGAGCAAGCCTGCAGCTGGACCTGAGCTGTTTCCCATATCATTATGTTTACTAAGGTAATTGTGCAAAGAGCTAAAGGAGTCAGACGCCAGACCCAAAAATAAGTGCTAAGCTGATTTTGTGTGAATGCTGGGGGGCAGGGACATCCGGAGGGAAAAAAGAGAACTGCCAGTAAACTCTCAGCTAAAAGTGAAACACTACCTTGCATGCTCTGAACATCGGGACATCATTTTAAAATGGTCAACTGATTTTGTGCAGGAACCCATGTGTAGATTTTAGATGACGTTGCACGTGTATGTGCATGTGTCAAAAGAACTCAAGGGCTCAATTAAAGCAAACAATGCTCATTAAGACACTCAAACAGTAGAAAGAATACATCCAGGCAGACAAAATAAACAAAGTAAGATACAATATCGAAATAACAAGCAGTCAAAGATTCTCGAATGATGAATAGTAATACCCTCTGGCTTCCTCCCAGGGCCAAGAACAAAATTGGTAAACAATGCAAAATCTGACTGTAATGCTGAAAGATAATAACGGCGCAAAAGGGAAGACAACTAAATGCAACGCTCTCTGCAAAATTTGATTAAGCATAAAACCTATAAGAAATGTACAAATGATAGATGGAGAAAATGCTGTAGAGCTGCGTTCGGGTCGTTTCCAACCCAGCTGAAAGGGTGCCATGTACAGAGATGGATTCCAGTATTATTTTTAATCTTTGAGACACAATTTAATTATACCCCTTCCAGGCACTCAAACGTTCTGAAGGAAGATCACACTTCTGACAAATGGGAGACATTGCTGCCAGAATGAAAAAACAATCCAGCCCAGCCAACATTAGTAGGGCCAGTTTGCCGTAGAGTACTTTAAAGGGCAGGTTAACTGAGCACTATAGACATGCATAACTGATAGGACACTCGCACTCTTTTTCCATTACGTATGTTGTAAACCAAAATAATTTATGTTTGTGTAATAAATAATGCAGGAGCATGGAGATTTCAAAATGCTCCCTCCAGGTGGGAGCAGGCTTCTGTTTCCCTGCCCGCCCTCCTGTGGTAAAGGAAACACAAATTGGTCCTGCATGGCGGGAGCATACAGAAAAAGCTACTTCTGCCAGGTGAGAGCGATGCTGGCTCCCACAGTATGGTGGGAGCCAGATGGGCAGTGGGGGCTCCGTGGCTCCCTCAAGGCCCCCAACTTGCTGCGTCATTCGTACACCAGGTGTGCACCAAGGCACCCACCTACAAATAAAACAGGTCTCAGGGGATGGGTGCTGTGGGGTCTCAATGGGCTCAGGTAGAGGGAGCACCCCCCTAGCCTTTGAGTAACTGTGATCCCAGTGACTGGGGTCCCTGGTGCCTATTAAGGCTCAGGTAAGGGGAGTTGTGTGGCCCCATCCTTTTAAAACAGAATTTAGCCCTGGGAATAGGGTCACTGGGGCCTGTAAAGGTCCGGGGAGGGGGGCGCATGAAACCTTCCCCTTAAAGATAACTGCGGCTATGGGGTTTCTGTAGGATGGGGCCCGTAGGGTCTATTAAGGCTTCGGGAGGGGAATTGCACAGCCCCCCTTCCTGTTTCCAAGGAGTTTAGCCCTTGGGGATGGGGTCTATTAAGACACAGGGAGGTGGGCCGCATGCCTCTATCTCCTTAACATATATAGTTTGGGCTGGTTGGATGGAATTCCTGGGACCAGTGATCCCCTTCCCCTATAATTAGACTTTGACCCTGGAGAATGGGTTCCTCTGGGCCTCTTAAGGCTTGGGGAGAGGGCCGTATGCCTCCACCCGTAAAATAAATGTTTTGGGGCCCTGTTTATAGGGTCACTGGGGCCTCATAAGGTTTGGGGAGGGGGCCATGCTCCCCGGTCCCCTAATAAGATATTTTTTGGCACCTGGGGATTAGGTCCCCGGGGGGTTAGTGACTTTGGGAGGGGAGACCACAGCCCCCCCTATAATTGGACTTTGGCACCCGGGATGGGATCAACAGGGCCGATTTGAGCTTCAGGAGGGGGGGCACATACCCAATCCCCTAAAATTAATGTTTTTGGCCCCTGGGAATTGGGCTCCTGGGACCTCTTTAGGCTTGTGTAGAAACTGCTTGCCCCGTCTCCTAAAATAAATGTTTTGGCTCCCTGAAAATGGACTTCCTGGGACCTTTCAAGACTTAGGGAAGAGGGCCACATGCCCCAACCCCCTCAACTAATAATATATTTTTTTACCACATGAGAATTTAGTCTTCAGGGCTACCATGGCTTCAGTGAGGGGAGCCACAGGCCCCCATCTACTATAATCAGAATTTGGCAACAGGGGATGGGGTTTCCATGGCCTATTTGGGTTCAAGGAGGGGGCACGCACCTCCTCCTCAACAAGAAATGTTTTGGCCCATGGGAATTAGTTCAGGCTTGGGGAGGGTGCTGTGTGCCCCCCTCCCCTAACAATTAATTTTTTGGCACCTGGGGATGGTGTCCCCAGGGTCAATAGTGGCTTGCAGCGTGTGGGCCATGTGACCCCCTTTCTGATCATGGAGCTGGCTGCCTGTGGGGGTTAAAGCAGGGCCTGGCCACATGCCAGGTCCTGTGGCCAAGCCCCTGCCATGCATGGCAGAGGGGTTGGTCTTAACTATGGCAAAAAAAAAAACTAGAAATTCACTGAAAAAAACAAAGGTTAAATTATTAATGTTCTACTTAGGTGAACATTTTATTGACAATGTAACACTTTGAACTAAAACGAACACTGAAATTCACCAGTTATAGTTATAGTTACCTCAAGTAACTATAACTCATGCCCTAAGGTACTCATATAACTCGCTCTTTTGCCATGCACTGCTAATTACCCTACATATTACATCACTCATGACATCTTCTGTCATCATTGATAATGTCACTGCATCATCTGCAATAAAATTATTGATGAGAAAACTGTGTATGGCAGTGGTGCAAGTTATAGTTACCTTAGCACACAAGTTTTAGTTAATTGAGATAAGTTATAACTATAGCTGGTGAATTTTAGTGTTTTTTAAAGTTAAATTTGCCTTTGGACTGTAGTAATAAATATGTAAATGTGCATTTATCATTGGAGTTGTGAAAAGTAACATTTTATTAGCCCACATTTATTATACCATTTAAAAAAACAATACTGAGTTATGGTTCTGTCTCAAATCATACAAGCACTGAAATTCACCAATATGCAACATGATGCATAAAGCACACACAATAACTAATGTTACACTATGTTTTACTCTTACTATACATCCATTTTGTTCTTGTGTCTTTGGGAAACTGTTGTTTAAGCTTCACAACAATGTTACTTAAGGCATGCATTGTGTGTTGCACGACCCATTACTCTGAAATTTCAGTGATTTTATGCATTTCAACCAGGACCATTACTCAGTTTCTGTGTTTTTTCCAGTGAATTTCAAGAATTTTCTTTTATCATACATTTTATTTCCAACCTCTGCTATGGATGGCTTTTAGCCCTGTACCCAACCCTCCGCGGGTATCTAACACCTGTGAGCACCACACCCTCTGCTGCGTGCTTTCGTTTGCCTCTATGACTATTTTTCTTTGACTCTCACTTTCACTCTTTTTCTATGCCGCATACCCTTTATGACTTTTTTTATTGTAACCCTTTTTATTGTAAACCTTTGTAAAAGCCGAGAATCAGACTGGATTCATTATTTTTTCACAAAATGAAAGACAACCCCATTACTTAAAATAGATTCTTGCCTACTATAAAAATCACAGTTTAATTCACAACTCAAGTGCTACTTTCCTGAGGTGGTGCCAGGGCCGCCATGGCAAAGGAGCAGCGCCCCAATGGCTAAGAGCCAGCAGCTGAAAAATAAAACAATATTTAATTATCGTTTTATTTTTCAACTGCTGGCTGAGCGAACATGTGCAGGGAGGGAGGGCCATGGGAGAGGGAGGGGGAGGAGGAGTGGAGCGAGTGCACTTAAAAGTGCACGTCAGTTTGGCCAACCGTCTTAGGCCGGCCAAACTGACATGCACACTTAGGTTCCTCCAATCCGGCTGTTTTGCATAGCTGGGCTGGAGAAACAACACAGACTCCAGTGCACTGTCTGAGTGGAAACCAAGCCCTCCTCCACACTCCCCACCCTTCACCCCCCCTTCTTGAGATTTGTGGCAGCCACCACTTGGTGGTGCTCAACTTTTCCATGAATCAAACTTTAAATACCGTAAATATGCAAATATGTTACCCTTTTCGAGCACACCACAACACATTTATTAAACCGCTTGTTAGAGCATCAGACCTTAATAAGTATACTTACAAGGGGATGCGACTAGGTCGATGAACCTTATGACTCGCAATTAAGAAGTTCCTACCATAGCTTCAGTACACAATCGATAATCAATACACAATCATTGATGATCATTAGTAATCAATAAAATCAATAATCAACAGAGTCAGTAAATGTCACGCACCATGACCTTTCAGCCATGAATAACCACACCTTTAGTAAAGGTTTTGAATGTTTATTTCCCTATATTAACAGTGCTAAAGTCATGTAAATGAATCTCAATATCAAATGAAACACATAAAAAATCAGCACTGGTTGTCCAAAGCGGCAAAAGAAACATAATCTAATCAAGACTTGAACCACAGCACATTCTAGAGTTACAGTGCAAATTAGTAGCAGAGTCATCTGTGTTAATGAAATGATATACATGTAGGTAAGCAGAGAAATCCATCAAACATCTGTCTTTTCCATCATCAGTCAGAATCCTCAACTAACATCAGATTAGTACCAGCATGTTGGGCTCCAGGCAAAACAATTTAGTAACACAAATTTGAAAAACCATCTAGCTATGGATCTATCAAAGCAGCGCAGTTGGTACCTAGAAAGAAAAAGCAACAATGCATAATAATCACAGTTTCATCGCATTATACCTATCCTCGATATGGGTCAGCAAAGCAGAATCAGTCTTCATCCTTAGGTCATCAGTCGATCAGCAAGGCATCAGGCTCTCAGTCAGGGAATATGAGCCCAATGTCAGAATGAATGTCTCTCCTAAATCTCTGGAGTCTCTCAATATCTGAATAAGTCTGAATAATTCTGAAGTATTTTCCCTCTGCGGCGTTGTTATATCAAAGTCACCTAAACTATCCCCTAATTCCCTATTGATCAGTTAATCGTATGTTCATTTTTTGTCCAATAATATTTCTATGTCAAATCTATGAATTCTAATATTTCACCAATCACATACAATTAATTGGTTCGCCTTACGATGTTCTCATCATCCGGCTTGTCAGGTAACAATATTGTTGTAGCTTCCACTCTAGTCAGTATCTTCATTGTTCTTGTCCTGGGAAAGCCAGTCTCACACACATTAGACATAACATTATTTCTCCCCAAATAACATATTCCATACCATCCTCTTGGAAGACGGTAATAAGCATTAAGTCCACAAATATAGTAAATCCCTTAAATTGCAGGGTCCTGCCTTTTCAACATAAAGGTCTATTTACTCTGAAACAAAAACACATGCCTGCATTCACACGTACCCACAAATAAAGTGTCAGTGCACGACTTAGGCCTATATATACAAAGTATCCCTAAGTGTTGCGCATCTAAAGCTAATTTCCCTTGCGCTTTAATTGCGCTATAAGCATAATCATTCTTGTAAGTTCTTTTCTCTAAGCCTTTTTCTAATTTCTTCTTTAACGCCTTTCTCCTATCATCAGTGTGATCTAAGAAGCTATGATCTAAAGTTGTAAGCAAGCATGTCAGATTGTTGCGATGTGAAGTCAATGTAGGTTCAAAGAATCCTCTAATAATATGTCATTATCCTTAGCTACTTTACTCAAATACCTAATTACAGGAACACATGAAAACACAAGATCCTGATTCGAATAGAAGTACTGAATGTACTCCTGGTTATAAAATTTTGTTGATAACAGACTACAGCTTATCCCGTAGGTTAGGGGCAAACTATGATATGTGATTCCTTCCTCGACTGATGAAGGAATCTGCGTACAAACAAAACAATACTTCGCATCAACATACTCACTAAATAAGCAATTGAAAATGTTAGAAGAAAGTTCTCCCTGCGCATTAGTATAGTCATGCAAATATTTCTCATCTAATTTAAACCTCTCTAATGCCGTTAGTGCAGTATTCGTCTCAAAACAAGAAGTATGGTTGGCTCCATTCGTATCAAGAACAGACATACCCAAAATCAACACACAAACAATATCCCACACATAATTGCCAAACCAATGCTCATATATTTACAGCACCTAGCACCTGTACCTTGTTGACTAAGGTTACGCATGATCTGTAAAGAATCAGAAAGCAGAAAAAACTAGGAAAAAGCTTGCAGCAAAGATAAAAAATAAACAACTTTTCTTTCAACAGTTCAGTTTTGCTTCCAGGAACCCTCTTCCTTGCAAAATCGGTTACCAGCTTTGTCAAAATCAGGTTTCAAAAAGTCAAATCAGGTTATCAATGTCTCTTCCGGAGGGTTACTCCGACAGTTTCTTTCTCAAAGTTTTGCCTCAGATTGTTTCAACAGTTCAGTTCATTAATCTTCTTTACGTCACCTCAAAATACTGACCTGGAACTTCTATATCAAAACAAAAAGACAAAAACTCTTGCTGCCATTCATTGGTAGTAGCATACGCCCATTCAGGACCTGCATATCTTCGACTTGCTATTCTCTTTCTTTTCAATTTTCGATCACCGTTCAGCTCTCCTTCACTTAGATCTTTCCTTGTGGTATCTACTTCTTCCTCTATTGTTTGTTTGAAAACCACCTGTTTCCCTTTCTCCACTTGCGATTCTGGCCACTTATCTCCTTTCAGTGGACCTTTTGCTAGTATTCTCTTCAAGTTTGAACGTGAACCATTTCCTTGTTCTGTGGTATTTTCTCTTGACGGATTTGCAACTGGTTCAGGAGAGGTCAGATCACTTTGACTTAGATCTGCCCCAACTCCTTCCCCTTCTGGGTCTGACAATTGCTCTGTTTGTCTCTCAGGATCGTCTGTTTCTGGGAAAGCCCTCCTCTGATTAGACTCCCCTGCTGCTTCTACTGAGATAGGCACTGCAATACTCTCCTGGAAGTCTCCTCCCTTGTCTCTCACAGGAGTGACTGAACCATCCTCAACGAGCTCAGATCCGGTCCCAGTTCCTCTTTGTTCTTTTTCCAGCCCTGAGACTTGTCTCACTGTTGTTGGTACTCTCAACAACGCTTCTTCATGATCCAGTGGACATGCCACTTTCTTCGTGTGACTTGCGTGAATCCAGTTCAGAATTCCAGCACACTTCACAGCTGTGGTAGTCGTCAGGACCACTTGATATGGTCCCTACCAACGAGGCTCCAAACTCGTCTTTTTCACGTGCTTTCGGATGAAAACTCAATCTCCAGCTCTCAGGTTGTGCCCTGGGTCATGGATCGGTGGCAGTGTGATGGCCTCTACCTGCTGAGAAAAAGAGCAGACTACAACAGCCAGACTCTTGCAGTAATTCAACACCATATCATCTGTAATGTTGACAAGTGTATTTGCTGGCACCGCTGGTAACCTCATTGCTCTACTGATAAGGATCTCATGAGGCGACAATGCTGTCTTCCTGTCAGGTGTGTTCCTCATTGACATCAACACTAAAGGCAACGCATCGGACCATTTCAAATTCGTAGCTGCACACATCTTTGCAACTGCTGACTTCAAGGTACCATTTATCTGCTCCACTAGTCCTGATGCTTCAGGGCGGTAACTACAATGCAACTTCTACTCAATGTTTAATGCTGCACACAGTAATTTAATTACTTAATTATTGAAGTGACTTCCCCTATCAGATTCTAAAGAGCTCTGAAACCCGAAAAGTGGTATCAGTGCCCTAAGCAGTAGTTTTGCTACTGTGAGACTATCACTTCTTCGTGTAGGGTACACTTTACTCCAGTGATTAAAGATGCAAACAATCACCAACACATATCTCAAACCTCCACACAGAGGCACCTCAATAAAAAAATCAATTTGCATTCTGCTGAATGGACCTCCTTCTCTTCCAATGTGGCTCAAATTAACCATTGTCCCTTTCCCCGTGTTTATTTGTTGGCAAATGACACAACAATGGCAGACTGCTTCTGCAACTTGTCTAAACTTTGGGTTGAACCAATCATGTTTGAATGGATGAACCATAGCATCCCTCCCAATATGTGCTTGACCATGGTAGTATTTTGCCATTTGAGATAACAGGCTATTTGGCAAATCCAATTGTCCCTCCTCAGAAACCCACAATTCATCTTGTCTTTGTAAACATTTCAGTTTGCTCCATGAGCGCTTTTCCTCCTTGTCAACATTATTCTGTAAAGATTTTAATTCTTCCAAAGTGTCAATTACTTTCAATGCATAGCTTGTACAAGTTTCATCTTCTTCCGGTAACAGTTCCCACTTGTCTCTGAACAAAATACAGTTCAATTTGCAAAACCTTGCGACTTGATCCGCATATCCATTTCCCAATGACACATAGAGGGTCATTCTGACCCTGGCGGCCGGTGGCCGCCAGGGCCACCGACCACGGGAGCACCGCCAACAGGCTGGCGGTGCTCCAATGAGCATTCTGACCGCGGCGGTTCAGCCGCGGTCAGAAGCGGAAAGTCAGCGGTCTCCCGCTGACTTTCCGCTGCTCATTGTAATCCTCCATGGCTGCGGAGCACGCTCCGCAGCCATGAGGATTCTGACCCCCCCTACCGCCATCCAGTTCATGGCGGGAAAGCCGCCATGAACAGGATGGCGGTAGGGGGGGTCGCAGGGGCCCCCGTAAGAGGGCCCCAAAATGTATTTCACTGTCTGCCTTGCAGACAGTGAAATACGCGACGGGTGCAGTAGCACCCGTCGCACCTTCCCACTCCGCCGGCTCGATTACGAGCCGGCATCCTCGTGGGAAGGTCGTTTTCCCCTGGGCTGGCGGGCGGTTTAACTGGAACCGCCCGCCAGCCCAGGGGAAAACTCGTAATACCCGCCGCAGTCTTTTGACCGCGGCGCGGTAATTTGGAGGGCGGGATCCTGGCGGGCGGCCTCCGCCGCCCGCCAGGGTCATAATGAGGCCCATAGTCCTGCGACTTCAGATGTGCACTGCATTTCACCACAGCAATATTTTCAGGCATTTGAATTGCATACCATTTCTCACTGGTGAACCAGAAGAGGTCAGAAAACCTCTCTGTGACCACAATTGACCAAAATCATGAACTATTCCAAATCCATATTTGTTATCTGTATAGATAGTAACTCTCAGTTGCGCAGAAACATGGCATGCTCTAGTAAGAGCTACCAGTTCCACTACCTGAGCAAAATACACTCCTCGAAGCCAGGAAGCTTCCAACGTACCTGCATATGTGCACACAGCATATTCTGCTCTCAGTGTCCCTGTATTGTCTCTCAGACCGGAACCATCAACAAAAATAATTTGGTCATTTTCTTCCAATCAGGTATCTCTAATGTCAGGTCTCGGTTTTGTGCACAAATCAGTTTCTTTGAGACAGTCATGTTCAACATCTTCTTCTTTTTCAATTTCAGCAGTTTCACTCTGAAGTAAAGTTGCTGAGTTCAGTACTGTACACCTTTTCAATGTTACACTAGGCAACCCCAAAATACTCGTTTCATATCTAGTGAATCTTGCACCGGTCAAGTATTGGGTTTTCGTCCTTGTCAGTAAAATCTCAATAGAGTAAGGGACCATTACAGTCAGGGGATATCCCATCACCACGCCTTCACATTGTGAAAGGCTTTGACCAACTGCGGCAACTGCACGCAAACAACCTGGTAAGGCTGCTCCATTCGGGTCCAAAGTAGCTGAAAAATACGCTACTGGGTGATGAGTGCCTCCATGAAACTGTGTCAGGACAGAAAATGAACATGCATCACGCTCATGACAAAACAAGGTGAAAGGCTTCATGTAATCAGGCATACCCAACACTGGAGCTCTGCATAAACTCTCTCTCAACTCAGTAAACGCTTTCATCTCATCCTGGTCTAGCACTATGGGATCAGTGACTTCCTTATGAGTCAGCTTCTGCAATGGTGTTGAAATGACTGAAAAATTCTGGATCCATTGGCCACATTAGCCCACCATTCCCAAAAACATCCTGACATATCTCTGTGTGATTGGGGGACTTATCTGCAATATCGTTGTAATCCTTTCTCTGGATATCTTTCTCGACCCTTTCTCAATGTGGTGACCCAAATACTTCACTACCTTCTGACAGTACTGCAACTTCAATGGAGACACTTTATGACCATTCTCTCCCAAATGGTTCAACAGGGCAATCGTATCATGCTTGCACTCATCCCTTGTCTTGGATGCAATCAGTAAGTCTTCAATGCACTGCACCAAAGTCGATCAGAAAGGCAATTCCAACGACTCCAAATTATTTTTCAAGATCTGATTGAATATAGAAGGTGACTCTAAATACCCTTGAGGAATTCTGCACCAGCAATAGACTTGATCTAGGAATTTGAAACAAAAGTGAAATTGACTGCCCTCATGAAGAGGTGCAGAAAAGAATGCTTGTGACAAATCAATGACCGTCAACCACTCTGCATCCCATTAAATTTGGAACATTATCACAGCTGGATTGGGCACTAGTGGGACAACATTTGACCACAATCTCATTTATTTTCTCAAATCCTGAACAATTCAGACCTTCCCACAGAGCTTTTTCAAACCCAGTATCGGTGAGTTACATGGACTGCTCAACACTTCTTTCAGAACCCCTTGCTTCACAAAGTCTGCAATTATCTGAGTCATTTTCATCAGGACATCTTGTGGCATGTGGTACTGTGGAAATTGGGGTAAAACTTCATTCGGTTTTATGGTAACTTTGATTGGCTCCACTCCTTTAATCAGACCTACTTCTTTTCCTGCCAAATCCCACACCTTCTCTTGTACTGTTCCCTGCAAATCAGGATGGAGCTCTTTCACTGTGAACATGGGGAAAAACTTGATCAAAGGGTACTCCTCATTTGTAGTTTCACACTCTGTTTCTGGGGCTTGGTCTTCCTCATCATCACTATTTGTCTGAATCTCAGTTCCATCATTTGAGCAAGTAATCAAACAATTTGTCTTACACAGCAAGTCTCTCCCCAGTAGGGATACCGGACTTGAATCGCAGACCACAAATATGTGCAATACCTAGAAATTGCCAATCTCGACTTGAACTGGGTCTGTAATCTGGTTTGTCAAATACTGGTTTGCTCCTCCCACAACCTGAACTGTTCTACCTGAAAGGGGCAAATTCTGAACCTCTGTGCTTCTCACTGTAGAGCGTATAACTCCCGTGTCCACCAAAATGAAACTCTGTGACCCATACCTTTCCTTTCACATAGATTCCTCTCTGATCTACTTCTAAGGAAGTCACAAGCACACATGGCTCCTCATCTGAACTGTCACTCATCCATTCACCATTTATTCCATCCTCACTGTGTGACGGGAATTGGTGCATTGTGTTGTTACTTCTATTCTGCCTCTGTCCTGTGACCTGTTGAAAAAGCATCATCTGTTGCTGCTTCATTGGGTTTGAGGTATTTGCTGTCTAGTTACCATTGGAACCTGCTGCTTCATCGGCTGAAATTGTGACACTTGTGAACAGGGCATTTGCACCTGCTGCATGGGCAGAAAATGTTGCACTTGATTCACATTATTCTGAAAATTTGAATTGGGACCCCTTATTGGCGGTCCTTTCACATTCTCAAAGGAACTGATATCATTACTCTGCTGAACAACACCTTCCTGCACCATCATCGGACACTCCCGCTTCCAATGTCCCATGGCTCCGCAAATGTGACACGGCAATAGCTTCTTCATTCCCTGCACATTATTCTGAACCACTACAGTATTCAAATTCAGACCATGATTCATATTACCTCCACGACCTCTACCTCTCATCTGGGGCTGAAACATCGTATTTCCCTGCTGCTGCTGTGGCAACTGCTGTGGAAAATTCCCTTGCATTCCTGATTGAGCTGTTTTAATCTGCATTACCATCGCTTTCTCTTTCAACTTTTTCTGCTTCAACTCAGTCTTGTCACTACAGTATTTTGCATACTGCAACACTTCATCAATCAACTTCGATTGCCAGCAAATCAAATGATTCCTAATCATCTGGCTAATTTCAGGTCGCAATCCTTCTACAAATCTAAACACAAAATGTATTTTGCCTCAATTGTTTCTGTACCACTGTAATGCTTGAATGCCTGCAATAATCTCTCATAATACGCATGTATCGATTCCTTTGCTTCCTGTGCTGTCCTGTCAATTCTCTGCCAATCAATATTTTTGGGCAAAATTCTCGATTTCAGAAACTCAATCACCTTCTAGTAATATTTTATTACCTCAGGAGATGCTGCACCTGTATTCTTATATCTCTCCGGTTCATTTGTTGGCCAGTCTACACTCCTCTTATACTCGACCCACAAGTCAGCTGGAACCACTATCTCCAGTAATGTGTTCAAGTCTTCCCACAAATACTTCGCAAGTTTCACCAACCTGTCTGTCTGCTGATACCACTCTATGGGCTTTTCTCTCAATTTTGGATAATCATTCGTAAATGATAGAATGTCACTTCTGCTCCAAGGGACTTAAACAAAATTTACCCCTGGAATCTCCCTCATTGGTAAAATCTTTACTGGATCCTTATCCGGCTGCACATTTTCAGTCAGTTCCAAATAATCCTTTTTGCTTTCGTCTCTTTTCTCTACCCATCTGCCTTCCCATTTGTCTAATGCTCCCCAGGTCTGAGCACTCTGCAGCAATTCTTTAAGGTGTGCCTTCATTCCGGCCGACCTCATGTGTTCAAAATCTTTTGCCTCAAAATCTAATCTGTAGCTCCTTTTCAAATGCTTCATTCTCTAGTAATCGTTGGGCACAAATATCTCAATTCTGCTTCCGTGTAGGATTATAACCTATTCACCCCCATTGATCCTTCAAAGAGTTCACCCGCTTCCATGCTTAGTCTAGCAGAACTCAAATACTCCTCTCTTTAGGGGCAATTCTACGAGGTATTCAGCTTGTCTAACCAGTCAGTCAACTGCTGAGCTGTCAGTCCCTGTACCTAAACATTACTCGCTTGAATCGGAGGAACCTGCTGCGCAACTGCATTCAGAGTCTGCGGTATCAATAATTTCAGGCTCTGGCATTCATTTGGTCCTGTCATAGCATCTGGAAGTGCAGCAAGTGGACTAAAGTCTAACAGTGATCTTGATCCATCAAAAGTCTGACCCACGGGAGAGACTACCTGAACTTGTTCATTATGTCCTCCACTCATAAGGCTCTGGGTCATTGCTCCCTGTTCACTTACAGTCAGTTTCTTTTGTACCGCCAGAACAACAGTAATCGGTAGCGATATAGCATCCGGGGCTGCTCTGGCACCTACGCTTTGGGAGAGAGCAACTCCCATATTCTGATTCATCATCGGAGTCAAGTCTGACTGTGTCCCTGACACTGGCGTAAATCTCAGCATTACGTGTGGCTGCACTTGGGGCAACAAAATTGGAGTCGGCTCAGTCTGGACCAGTATTGGTCTCAGAACCACCTGCTCCGTGGGCACCACTAAGTTCGAAGTTGTTTCTAAGATGGGCACATCAGGATATATTCTCTGTATCTGTGGTGGCTGCATCTGAGTGTGCACTACAGGAGCAGTTGGCACATTAGGACCACTCTGCACCGCATTTGGTTTCCGGTTAGCAATAACCTGCACCGGACTCGCTGTCCCATTAACCTGTGTCGGGGCTGTCGGATCAGCACTTGTACTCGGACCACTCTTGCATACTGTATATGGTGGTGGTCGGGCTCTCAAAAACTGTGTAAGGAACTCATCTTGGTTCGATTCTTCCTCTCTCCTTGAAGACTTTCTAGCTCCCTTACTTTTGGACAGACTTCTATTCGTCTTCCTAGTCACTTTCCTTCCTTCCTTCCTTCCTTCTCATCCTTCTGGATAATTGCCGGAAACAACTTAATTCCCTGCAAAGTCTCTGTTCTACATACCTTCTGATCCCAATCCCATTTAGCCTCCGCTAGAGTCTTTTCTGCCTTTTTCATCCTTCTCTCAAATTTCAATTGCTGTTGCTGTCTGGCTACTAATTCCCAGACCGCTAATGCCTCAAACTGTGCTGGTCTTGGAAGGGGCTTCGATTCATATAGCGCCATCCGTAAATGCTCCAAAACCCTCAAATTGAGCGTCCCATTTGTAGGAAACGCAGAGTTCTCATCTTTCTCTGTCAATTTGCACCATTGCTTTAACCAAAGGTATGGCATGACACCTCTCTCTTCCATCAGAATGTAAGCCGGTGTTCCTTCCAGTGGTGTAGCCTCACCTACACTCGCTGTAATATACGTACCTCCCCTTAAGGCACTTCTCAATGCTTTGAAAATCTTCATCTTTTCTACTTTTGTTTATTCAAAATCAAATCAAGAAATTACTTTTAATCCCAAGACTCCTTTCACCCACATTTTCAACCAATTGCCTCTCACGGACGGTAGCCAATCCGTGCGTGACCCTTCTCACTAACCAACCTATCCCAGCACGGCTTTATTGACGTCAAACTCACACGTACTGTGGGTGACAAAGTCTTGTGGCTCGTCCTCCTAAACTCCAATCCACACAAAACTAATGCAAAATATTGTGACCACTAATCAAAAACCAAAAGAACAAAAACAAATCTGCTGGTTTACTACAGGAAAGGTAACACAATCGTTTCAGAAACCTTACGGATTTTCACTGATGGCTCTTCCCGCACTTACAGCTATTCCTCTTTTTCAGTCTCCCAGATTCGCAAGCAAAATTCCACCCGCAAATTTTACTCTCAACTGATCAATGGGTCTGTCCTGGTGCACATAGGACTTGCCAAATCTCAGTCGAAATTTCCTCTCGCCCACTTTAACTCACACACGGACTTGTGGACCACGCCTGATCAAACTACTAAACCAGACAAATTACAAATATAACCAAGTGTCTCATATACTTTTCAATATACTCCAGAGTCTTAGACCATGCAGGGTCCGTACATCAACAACCATGTGGACAATTTTTTAGCTCAAAGCACCACACACATAAGAAGTTCGACGACTTCCCTACTCTCACACTGCGCAGTACGCATACTCCTACTAAAACTTAATTTGGAGAACGCAAACTCCCTAAAACCCTCACAGACCTCACAATTCACCTGCGATTTGCATAAGCTGTGCAAGCCCAACCTATTTCACTCACTCTATTACTAGAACACCATGAACATCTTCAAACAACCATTAGGAGGATCAAGGATCTGGGAAAGTCATTTATAGGCTTAAGAGAACATTATTTTCTCTCCAATTATCATGATTAAAAATAAGAATACAAATCTCAATAATAATGACTCTCAAAAGGTCCAACTCATCAAACTGGTACCATAATTGTCATCACTCTGTACCGGACATCTATGGCAAGCTCTTAAGGATCAGTCTGTTAGTCATAACTGTTAGCGCATCAGACCTTAATAAGTATACTTACAAGGGGACACGAATAGATCGATGAACCTTTTGACTCGCAATTAAGAAGTTCCTCCCATAGCTCCAGTAAACAATCGATGATCAATACACAATGATCGATGATCATTAGTAATCAATAAAATTAATAATCAATGGAGTCAATAAATGTCACGCAGCATGACCTTTCAGCCATGAATAACCACAGCTTTAGTAAAAGTTTACAGTGTTTTTTTCCCTATATTAACAATGCTAAAGTCATGTAGATTAATCTCAATATCAAACGAAACACATACAAAAACAGCACTGGTTGTCCAAAGCGGCAAAAGAAACATAATCTAATCAAGGTTTGAACCACAACACATTCTAGATTTACAATGCAAATCAGTAGCAGAGTCAGCTGCGTTAATCAAATGCTATACATGTAGTTAAGCACAGAAATCCATCAAACATCTGTATTTTCCATCATCAGTCAGAATCCTCAACTAACATCAGATTAGCATCAGCATGTTGGGTTTCAGGCAAAACAATTTAGTAACACAAATTTGGAAAACATCTAGCTATGGATTTATCAAAACAGTGCAGTTGGTGCCTAGAAAGAAAAAGCAACAGTGCATAATAATCAGTTTTATCGCATATGACTTGACCTCGATATGGGTCAGAAAAGCAGAATCAGTCCTCGTCCTTAGGTCATCAGTCGATCAGCATGGCATCAGGCTCTCAGTCAGGGAATATGAGCCCAATGTCAGAATGAATGTCTCTCTTCTAAATCTCTGGAGTCTCTCAATATCTGAATAAGTCTGAATAATTCTGAAGTCTTTTCCCTCTGCAGCATTATCTCAAAGTCACCTAAATTATCCCCTAATTTCCTATTGGTCAGTTAATCATATGTTCATATTTTGTCCAATAATATTTCTATGTCAAATCTATGAATTCTAATATTTCATCATTCAAATACAGTTGATTGGTTTGCTTTACGATGTTCTCATCATCCCGCTTGTCAGGTAACAATATTGTTGCAGCTTCCACTCTAGTCAGTATCTTCATTGTTCTTGTCCTGGGAAAGCCAGTCTCACACACATTACAGGCAGGTCACTCCCCTGCACCGTGTACCGGTGCTGCCTCTACTCCAGGTGCCCTTTTCTTTGTTTTTTTTCCCGCTGCCCCTGCTGCAGCATCCCTGTGGCCCCCTTCCCTCCATTTCTGTTTCCCTCTTCCTGCCGCTGCGTCCCTGCGGCCCCGCCCCCCTCCCTCCACTTCAGTTTTCCTCTTCCTGCCGCTGCATCCCTGCGGCCCGCCACCCTTCCTCTACTTCAGTTTCCCTCTTCCCGCCACTGCGTCCCTGCGGCTCCGCCCCCCTGCTCTCCCATTCACTGTCCCCTCCCTGCTGCCACTCCCTCCCACCTCCCCTCATATGGCAGCCGCAGCGCGGACGCCCGCAGCAGGCGTGCCTTAGGCAAGCCCATCTGCGCCCGTCCTTGCCCAGACTGAGCTCAGCACCAGGACGCCTGGTCCCCAAGACCAGCACAGCCAGCAACGCCATTACACCACCAGCACCCTCCGCATACTCAACACCAGACGAGCACATGCCTGCTTCCTGGCCTCCCCTAAGCACACCCAAGGACCCTTCACCTGCCGGAACTGCAGCCTCACCAGCCTACAAATCGCCAAACCTCCTGCAGAGCCTGACCGCAACTACCTCCGATGTATCATACCTAACACCCACTCCGCACGCAAACACGCCATCGAACTCTGGGACCTGCTCGACACCTCCACCCCAGACGTTGCCTTCCTGACGGAGACTTGGATGAATGCCTCCTCGGCCCCAGACATCACCATAGCCATGCCGGATGGCTACAAGATGACCCGCAGGGATCGCACCAACGGAGTTTGAAGCGGAATTACCATCGTCCACAAGAATACCATCAGGGTTACGACCTATACCGACGACACCCTCAGCGCCGCCGCACACCTGCACTTCTAGATCCACACCCACCCCAACACCACCCTTAGAGGAACCCTCATCTACAGACCCCCCGGACCTCGGCCTCAGTTCTGCGACTCCATCGCCGACCTTGTCAGCAGGCATGCCCTAGCCTCCGCTGATTACGTCCTCCTCGAAGACCTGAACTTTCACCTGGAGAATAACAACGACCCCAACACCACCACCCTAATCAACAACCTCGCCACCCTCGGACTCAGACAACTTGTCACTACCCCAAAACACTCTGCTGGCCACATGCTGGACCCCGTCTTCTCCGCTAGCCCCCACGTCACCTTCAGCCACACCACCGAACTCCCATGGACCGACCACCGCTGCATCCACTTCACCTTCCAGAAACCCACCACGCACCACTGCACCCAACAGATCCCCCGCCGCAACTGGAGGAAAATCAGCCAAAACCAGCTGAACACCAGCCTCGCCCGTAAACCACCCACTGAACCCACCAATCCTGACCTCGCAGCCTGCAACCTCTGACGCTGGATCTACGACTGTGCCAACACTCTCGCCCTGCTCAATAAACCTTCCAACAGAGCTGCCAACAAGAGAGCCAGCTGGTTCACCTCTGACCTTCAAGCCTCCAAGCAAACCTGTCGGAAACAGGAGAGAAAGTGACTCCTCGATCAGACTACGGCCAACCATGGCGCCTTCAAGAATGCCATCCGCAATCACCATCACCTCATCAGATCTGTGAAGAAATCCTCCTTCAAAGACCGCCTGGACAACAACGCACACAACAGCAGGGAGCTCTTGAACATCGTGAATGAACTCTCCAACCCCAGCTCCAACACAAACGACATCCCACCTTCACAAGACCTGTGCAACTCCCTCGCCGCCTTCTTCCACCACAAGATCACAGACATCCATGACAGCTTCAACAGCTAGACCACCCGCCAATCACTGACTCCTCAGACTCTCCACCCACTTTCAACTATGACCCCCTGCTCGTCTTGGTCAACGTGAACGAAGACGACAATCAAAACCATGGGCTCCATCCACTCTGGATCTCCGTCAGACCCATGCCCGCACCACATCTTTAACAAAGCAAGCGCCACCATCGCACCCCACCTCCGCAAAGTCATCAACATCTCCTTCGAGACTGCGACCTACCCAGAGAGCTGGAAGCATGTTGAGATCAAACCCCTACTCAAGAAACCCACGGCAGACCCCAGAGACCTCAAGAACTTCCGCCCCATCTCCCTGCTCCCCTTCCTGGCCAAGGTCATCGAGAAGCTCGTCAACAGACAACTCACCCACTACCTTAAAGAAAACAACATCCTGGACCCATCCCAGTCAGGGTTCCGCAGCAACCACAGTACGGAAACCGCCCTCATCGCCACCACCGATGACATCAGGGCCCTGCTTGACAACGGCGAAACCACGGCCCTCATCAGCCTGGACCTCTCGGCCGCCTTCGACACTGTCTGCCACCGCATCCTACGCACACAACTCCACAACGCAGGGATCCGGGATAAAGCTCTGGAGTGGACCACCTCCTTCCTCTCTGGCAGAACCCAGAGTGTCCGCCTCCCCCCTTTCTGCTCCGAAGCCTCCAAGATCATCTGCGGCGTTCCCCAAGGTTCGTCCCTCAGCCCTACACTTTTCAACGTCTACATGGCCCCGCTCACCTGTGTGGTCCGGCTGCACAACCTCAACATCATCTCCTACGCTGACGACACCCAACTGATCCTCTCCCTCACCAAGGACCCCCTCACCGCCAAATCCAACCTCCACGAAGGAATGAAGGCCGTCGCCAAATGGATGAGGAACAGCAAACTGAAGTTGAACTCAGATAAGATGGAGGTCCTCATCTTCATCGTCAACCCCTCAGCCTGGGTCGACTCCTGGTGGCCGACCGCTCTGGGAGCAGCCCCAACACTGACCAACCACGCACGCAACATGGGCATCATCCTCGACTCAACACTCTCCATGACCAAGCAAGTCAGCGCCGTCTCCTCATCCTTCTTCAACACCCTCTGCATGCTCCGCAAGATCTACAGATGGATCACCACAGTTACAAGAACAACAGTCACCCAAGCCCTCGTCAGCAGCAAACTTGACTACGGAAACACCCTCTACGGAGGAGCCCCGACCAAACTCCTCAAACGACTGCAACGCATACAAAACGCCTCTGCACGCCTGATCCTCAATGCCCACCGCCACAGCCACATCACTCCCCTTCTGAGAGTCCTACACTGGCTCCCCAGCAACAAAAGGATAACCTTTAAGCTCTTCACCCACACACACAAGGTGCTCCACAACACCGGTCCAGCCTACCTCAACAGATGACTCACCTTCTATATCGCGTCCCGCCAACTCCACTCAGCCGACCTTGCCACCTTCCCCCACATCTGAAGAGCGACTAACAGAGGTAGATCCTTCTCCCACCTCGCCACCAAGTCCTGGAACACCCTTCCCTTGCCCCTACGACAGACCGAAGGCCTGCTGACTTTCAGGAAGTGGCTCAAAACCTGGCTATTTGAGCAGTAGCAGCACCCTCCTCCCCTCAGCGCCTTGAGACCCTCACGGGTGGTAGTGCGCTCTACAAATACACTGATTGATTGATTACACATAAAATGTTACATTAGCAGGAACATCATCTCCTTGCAGTCGGTTCTCATGAAAAAGCTCCTGTTGAGCACTTTTAACAATACAATGGACATTTCACAGTTTAATTCACTCGGTCAGCATTTCTATCAACCGCTAAGAAATATAGCTTCTGCGTGAGGCCTGGCAAAATAGGCCAAGATACTCGCTAAGTTAAGGCCTACAATTAATAAAGCTAAAGCGTACTTCATAACTCTCATTATGACATATTACTGCTTTAATCTAATACCCTTTCAACCATTCATATGTGTTAATTAGTACATTTTGTGAACATTGGTGGCCATTCTTCGAGGTCACATTTTCAAATGTGTGCATTATTTGTCTACGTTATTTCATTTTCTTTATAAACTCATTATTCAAAATACATAAACACTCATAAATAAGCTTTATTAAAGACACCTGCAGTAGCACGCTAGTATCTCAAACAATAATGAATGGAATTACCTCCAAGCAACAAAAGCACACTATCTGAGTACAGTTCTAGTTTCATGCCAAGCTTGATGTAAATCCATCAAACTTTTTTTCGGTGATGCGCGAAAACAAATTATATTTTTACCCTCTCCCTCATTCCCCTCCCTAAAAGTGGAGGAAATTTTGCATACCAGACCTTACTAAACAAACTTTTCGTTTACCATATTTTAAGTAGATCTATCTACAAGGGGCATTTGGGGTGTTACACCCGTCTAATAAATATTTTTTCGTGATAAATAGTTGGGTGCAGGTGCTTTCGGTCCGGTATAGTGAGGTGTTTGCCGGGTTTCAGCAGGAAGTTTTACACACACAGACAAAAACTCAAACACACTCGCTCCCTCTCTGTGTTTCGAAAGACACCAAGAATGTTGGGTAGCACACAAAAAAGTGCTTTCTCCTAGTTATAGCCCGACCAATCCACATTCCACTCCCTTCCTGCTGCCCCTCCCCGCTTGTCGTATAATGTATTTGAACTTTATGTACTAACATGATTGTTGGGCATTCTGAAGCTGACCCCTTCTCCCCCCAATCTTACTGACCAAGCTACGCCCTGGGTACATTGCTCATTTTTCGTGATCTTTTACATACCACAAAAAAAGAAAAACAAAGGTGTAACAACATGTATTGATATAAAAATGTTTTTTCTACACTGTGTCATTTTCTGCTTTCCAAAAATGGTATATATTTGTGTATTTGAATGCAGAATACGCATTTTTAGTTGAAGCGCTGTGAGGGTCAGTCCTGGGACATTTGGGTCCTAGGCTAAAACTCGGGGAAAGCGAGGATCCCACACTTTGTATATGACCTGACCTCACAGGATATGGCATCATGGAAACTGATATCACTTGACTAATAACCTTTTTTGGCATTTTTGATGGGGCTTTCCATGATGATGTCAGATAACTGGCAAATTCGTCAAGGAAATTTGTGTTATACCTGCAGTTCGCAGGTTAGGTCTCAGAGTGACCAACTCAACTTTTCATTGTTATGAGAGCAATAAAAAGATCGCCATTTATTTGAGTAGTAGTAACAACGCACGTGCCCAGTGACTTAAGAAGGAAGTCTAAGACTTCAAGAATTAAACAAATAACAGTGGTTATTCCAAACAGATCATTTATTTTCCATTAAATAGAGGGTTATTTCCATTTAGTTTGAGGCTAGTAGTCTACTTTTTCCTACCTTACCTCGCTCCCCTCCCTCTCCCATCCGGCTCCCACTCTCTCTCTCTTTCCTTCTCTCCAACTCTTGCAGCCTGTCTCTTTGTCTTTGCCTTTGTTGCTCGCGCGCTCTCTTCCTCCATACCTCTCGCACTTTTGTGGTACCCTCCTTCTTTCTACATCACTCTTACGTGTTTTCTCTCACTCGGTTCCCCTTCGTTCCTTGCCTTCCTTATCGTTCCTTCTCACAATCCTTTTCTCTACCCTTCTCACTCTTTTGCGTTCTCTCGACGTACCCCTAACACCATAGCACAGTGGTTAAATGGTCCTGCAGCCGATACATTCCTCCCCTTTTCCTTCCTCCCTGGCCCTCTCCCAACCCATTTCCCAGGAGACAGCAGATATATTTACTCTGGCACACTAATCCCCTGCCCTGGTCTCTCTGGATGCACTGTGATGCCTTGCAGACCTGCTCCCCACGACTGACACAGTTGCAGGGTTCATTTCAAGCATGAGCTCAAAATAACATAAATTGTGCCACATTCACTCAGGAGCAAAACTAAGCAACAGAGCCTCCCGGGCGAAATTAATGAAGCAACGTGAATACATCAGTTTCTGCTGGAGAAATGTATATTCTTAACTGAGAGGGGCGGCACAGGAGTGGCGGAGGAAGATAAGATAAGAAGGAAGCTGGGAGGCAGGGCCCCACGGGGGCGCACTGGCGCTAGACTGTGGCCACCAAGGCTGCCACGGAGCCCTCGGTCTGCACAAGACACTCGTACATACAGACTCAAAACATGCAAGCAGCACTGACACGATTCGGAAAATATAGACAGAACATGCAGTGAGCATCGTCTCCCAAATGCAGCTATCAGGACAATGAGCGAAGGCCAAGCAAAGAATCACAGAAAGTAAAGCCTTTTCTCCGTTTTCCAGCTGTACTTTCTATTCTCCTCTTTCTTACTAGGCTATACGTTTTAAATACAAGATACATACACGAGTGACTAAGATGTCGTGGTCATATACTTCCATGGAATTCCGATGCAAACTTTTAAGTTGTGAAGTGTTTAAAGAGAAGTTCGGTGCAAGGAAAGCTGCACACTGTGTTGTCTGAAGTCCTGTTAATGACGCCAACGGCACGAAAGCACGTGACGTGCCCAATAACGTAAAATAATGTAATTCAATATTTGAGATCAGACGCCTGATGTTAGAAGGATTGAAAAGCGGTAGTATTATTTTCCGACACTATCTGGATGGGAGGTTGCAATGTGCGTTATAAAGTGATTGTGATGGTGCGCAACCTAATAAGTTGTGTTTGGAATAAAATTCAATTATTTGTTTAAAGGAGGCATATTCTAGTTAAGGTACACTCGTAACAATCTGCTAGTTGAGCCAAAAGTCCAGATGCTTATAAAAGAATTGCAATACAACACATATTTTCAACATGCAATGGCAAAGCCAATAGGTCCTGTCTACGCAAGATCTATTGGCTCTGCCAGTGTTTTTTAGCCATGTTGTACAGAAGAGTGGCCGCTGTGCATCATGGCTAAATGTTAGGAAAAAAAGTGCGGTATCACTGCCAAAGCTGGGAGTGCCATCGCGCTTTTTTGCCTTAGGGCCAGTAGAGGTGTCAACATGACAATGGGGAAAAAAACCTCAATGATGTGGCCAACGCCTGCCAGTCAAGAAGTCACCAGCGCTAAGATCTTAAAACACACGTGATGCAACACCCTGGCTTCACATCATAAAGAACATGCTTAGATGTTGAAGAGCACACATGATCTGATGCGCCTTAACACCATACAGGGCAGGCTCAGACATTCAATCAATCAATCAAATTTCTTAAGTGCGCTACTCACATTAAAAAGCTCACGTGATTCAACCGACCCTCACATCACACAATGAAGGTGTGAAAACCAGATGTGATCTAAAGGACCTCTGAATACGAGATAGCACATGCAGAGATTGAAAAGCAGGCCTGGGCTATGCATGCTCCACCAGGGCTAAGGGGGTCATGGTATGGAATATATTTTGGATTAACCACCCTGGAAGCCCACGTGAAGCCTGCCAAGTGAAAAGATTGTTGAAACACACATTTCAGAGCCGGCGTCGACTTTATAAGACGGGGGAAGGGAGTTGTAAAACACAGACAGCTGATTCTCTGATGTGCTTTGGTGTGTGTGTCGAATCTAAGAAGGTGATACTCAAATCCTCCAAAGATGTTTAGACCGAGTTCCGCAAAATGAAGTTAGCCGCTGCTAACCAATGAGAAGAAGTAAAATGAGACTGACAATTAAACAAGCAATGGCAGGCAATGGGTGCCCGAAAAGTAAATTCAGTAATTTTAGCTGGCGCTAAGTTGAGATCTAAGAAGCATCAATGTGCGTTTTGAAGTGCTAATAAAGGGAAATACGATTTTGACATAAAAAATGAATATCTAAAGCACAGCTTCTAAGCTAAACACAAAAGGAAGTCTTTCAGTTGTACTGTTGAAGCACAGGGGGGTGGAATCATAGTAGACAAAAAATTGCCAGCTGTGATTGGAATGCTTCTTTTTGATATCCTGATGTACAGCCAGAAGCTAAATCAGCTTCATGTCCTACAAGAACTGATGTTTGAAGTAATTTATGAAAGTTTTAAAAATTCTCAACTTTTGAACTAATGTTATACAAAAGTCTGAGAAATCAGTCCTGGTTCAGTTATTACGAGGTAAGGAATCACATATTTACATTTATAACATGACAAGGCCTAATTCAGAGTTCTGTGAAGTGTCTGAAATGGGTGCAAACCTCTTCTGCTTCCATTCAAAGCACAGAACTGATTTAGACGTTAGTGAAATTCATGCCTGGGGATGGGGGATTCGAATTGACCAGTGAGCTTCAACTAGGCCTGTCTGAGTTAAAGTGTCAATTACATTGTGTGTGTTGACCCTCTTAAGCACACAAGTGGGGTGGAGAGATAATTCCAACAGTTTCAAAACCAGCAAATGATAGAGTTGACGAAGAGGCCTCTCTGTCGTGACTGCATTAATATGATGCGCAGCAGCTAAGTCCTGGTCGCTTCTGAAGACTGGCATCCGCTTGATATGGTACAGAAATCAGTTATTGATAACTACTATTTCAGCATCTTCTTAGGAACCATCTTATGGGAACACTGGAGCCTTGCCCCGACAAATATTTCTTGACAGGTGCCAGAGCATGAGGTGGAAGGAGGTGTCTCTTTGGAACGTTTACTAGCGGAGGAAACTGAAAGACATCAGAGAGACATAAAGAAACCGTTTCACCTCCAGGTTCCAATGACCATTGCCGGGTACTGTCTCCTTACTGAAAAATCTTGGAAATATTGGGCAGATCAGTAGGTCTTTTGGCTGCAGGGGAAATGCACACATAAATTTACATATTATACAGTGTGTTCCAAAAAATGTTCATCCACGTCAACTCTTTCCTGGAAATTTTTGCATGGATTCATCAAGCAGGGTATAAAAAGGGGGTCTAAAATGTTACTTTCCCATACTAATTACCATAGAAAGCTTTGCTCTCTGATACAGATAAAATGCTTGAATAGAATTACACCAAAGTTGGTAAAACATGAGAACTTTACTCAGAAAGCGGGCTTTTTGTGATTTGGTGTAAATCCATTTATCCCTTGAGAAATTTGCACCTGAGAGGTGCTCGGGCTTGAAGGAATTAAAAAGTTAGTTATATCTGGATGGTTGGTCCTGCAGTTATACCACGGTACTGTAATTTAAAAAAAAATAGGGTTCTCTGATTAGCCTTAAGAGCTTTTTCTCCCATCGGCTCTTTCAGTAGTGTGCGACTGGTACCAGTTCTGCAGCACTAAAAGATCTTATTGGCGGCTGCAATCCAGAGAAATGTTTTCCAGCTGACATTATAGGACCCAGGGACTCAGTCCTCGAGCACTGAAGTTGTAAAAAAGAAATAAGGGGGTAGTGACTTGTGTCGGTGACCCAGAGGGACCTCCTCCCTCCCCACCCCTCAGGATACAACGGAAAAAAAACTATTATGCCATGAGTACCTCAGTACTCTAGTGGGGCCCAGCTCGGCCCCCTCATGAGGTATCGCAGTCGTTTTGTGGATCCGCTGAGAAAGATCACCCTGATGGTGCCACAATACTGTGCAAGCTTCACCAGGGGAAGCTTGCAAGCTACTGCAAAACCATTGGGCTTTGCTGCATGCATGGAGTGGGGTGTAGGCCCCCTGTAGCAAGTTTTGTTGGAGACCGACATAGAAGTGCCTTCACATTTGATGTGTGGTGAATTGATTTACAAGGGAGAAAGATATTTTCTCCTTCTCCATTAATGTGAAAGAGAACTTGCACTCTTGTCCTATGGTGGGCACAAACGCATACAACTGAAATGATACGTCATCAATGAAATTCACTTGATGGCATCAGTATATAAAGATTATTAGCCGAAGAGTGTATAGTTTTTTAAACCATTTTGTGAATTCCTTAAACATTTTTATTGCATGATAGCTATAGAAACTGAACCAATTGCACGGATTCTGGCAGATATCGTGTATCCTGGACATACTGAAAGTCCTATGTGAGAAGTACATGGAGCGTATGATATGCTGTTGTACAGTCCAGAGCTACGACCTTGATAAGTCGTAGTTGTAAGGGTCCATCACACGTTAGTGGGCGCGGGCGTCCGTCCACAAACGTATGATGTATACTATGTATCCTTCTCACATAGGACTTTCAGTATGTCCAGGATACACCATATCTGCCTGAATCCGTGCAATTGGTTCAGTTTCTATACTTTGGCCTTGAGGAAGTCATATTGACGAAACACGTGTCAGCTGTATTGTCTTTGGACTAGCTGTTGCTTTGATTGGAATCATATGACATTGGATGAAAAAATCCTCATGACGTACTACATACCCTTGCTGTGAGCTGATTGATCAAGCACAGTAAGGAGTGGACTTTTTGGACCTTCACGGTGTGCCCTGGTACATAATTCTTTCTCGATTGAGGCTGGTTGTTTCAACCAACACAATTGCACCTGAAGTGGTTGGGTGCAGTACCGGTTGGCACCCTTAGCAGGACTAAGCATATTATATGAATAATACTCTTATATGCATACTTAAGGAGGTGCAAGCCATCAGCATAGCCACTATTGTTTATGTATCAACACATGTAATTTTAGTGGACTACAACATGAATGTGCTTCTAGTTAGGACTGATTTGGCCATAGATGCAATCAGAAGGAACTCAATTTTGCATCCTTTAAACTTGGCCACATTTACATTGAGCTTAACATTTGGCCAATGCTTTACAGGTCTACTGCAGGGGACAGTGAAACTCAGTTTAAAAGTCATCTGCCTAATTATTAAAAACAGCATCAAAGGAGAGAAGCAGCTGACGAATGACAAAAGTTTGGAGGTAACAACGATAATAAACATGAACCCTGAGGAACACAAGAAACTTCGAATGTTACTTCTTCAACACAAACTCTGAATTCTTGTCAGAAAGGCAGGAGCATAGCTTGGTCAGTATGATTAGGAGGAGGGGGGTTGAGCTTAAGGTTTCCCAACAATAATGCTGGGACATCTTGTCAAAACACATTATACGAGAAGCAGGACATGAACAAGGCTCAAGGGGGTAGAGGAAAGACAGAGGAGTTTGGACTGAAAGAGGTTAAGTTGAACACAATATTTTTCAAACTAATCAACATTTTTTAAGCCCTTCAAAACATAGAGGAGGTAGAGGAGAGAGAGTGTGCTTTTGTCCTTATGAAATTGTAAAAATCCCAGGTAAAATCCCACAGACACTTTACATTACCCAACTGAAGGCACCTGTACCCAACTATTTGCTACAGAATACATTTTTAGGGGGGTGTAAGACCCCCAACACCCTCTTGGAGAAAGTATTGAAACTACTTGCTTTCCAGTTGATATAACCAACCTATTTCTCTAATTCTAGATGAATCTAGACAGAAGAAAGGTTACTGTGCAAGGTTTTGACAGCAGTTTACAAATCAGCACATCAAGACTTCTTTACCTATAGATGAATGAACATGAGAAGCACAGTCTCCCAGCATCTGTTTGGGTGGAATCCAGAATGCCATTCACATGAGTTTAAGGATTTCTTGAAACCTATCAGAGTTAAATTTGTTCTACAGTTTTCATAAACAATAGAATTGTTATTTTTTCAATTCAGGAAAAGCGTGACCTTGTGTTTTTTTTCGGATAACTCACAACCATGAAAGAGTTTCCAATCAAGGATCCCTTGTACAGTAGATGAGGTTTAGAAACTTAATAAATACCACCAACTCCATCATCATTCCTTCCTGAAGTCAAAATGAGAATGGGTCACAGGGAAGAGCATCTTTGCCTTCACTAGTTAAAATCGCAATCTGCAAAATCTCATCAACAAACAAAAGCAGGCGATAACAGCAGTTGTGTTTGGCATTTGTGGCAATAACAGATATTTGTCGGTTGTAAATTACACAAGTAGAATTGTTGGTTGCTTCTGATTCCTAGCAAATAGGGTCATACACTAATCTGTAGTTGTCCGTTTTATTTTAACCATCAAAGCATCTTTTCTCGAGACCTTTTGAATTTTCCTTAACATGTTTTGACATGTTTTACATCAAGGGTGCACTGCTTTTACCTTTTCTTTTATGCAGATTTCACAGATGTCACTTAATGGCGCACCTCAAAGTGAAGTTATATAATTTACCAATATACTGCGGATTTGTCATCAGTTTAACATTTGAGAATCTGTGATCTGGGGCAATAATCTCGCTTGTTAATAATTTGATATATTTTAATATTGTAGACAAGGGATCCACAAGCCGTTTTACCATTCAGTTGTGGAATTTCAAATGATATTGCCACATTAGCCAACCAGTCAATCCTTAATGATGAATACTAGACAGCACAAAACTATTGGATGACATAAGCACCTGGACATAGGTAAAATCATTTGACTGTTATTCAAGGTTCAGATAATTCCAAGCCTCCTGTACCCTGCTATCCTAACTGTTCATTCTGGAACCACAAGTAAGACATTCATCCAAGCACAACGTTTGTTCCCAGAAACATGAGAGCAAGAATTAAACTGTGCAATTTCATCACAAATATATTTCAGAGGAGGTTTAAACTGCAAAACATGCATCATATCTGAAGTAAATTACTCCTCTTTCAGTCCTGTTCAGTGACCTATAGACCAGTGTTTCCCAAACTGTGGATCACTGTCGTTGATAGTCTATTTTTGAATGCTTCAAAGACAGAATTAAAATGTCTGGCTATGTCTTCTGGCAAATTGCTGTTTATTCTTTTAACATGGGGATTGATGATTACTTTTTATCTGACTGCAAAGGGAGATGAGTTCTAAAAGTGAATTATGCTACAGTCTTGCTGGAGTACAGGGAATATAAAAGGAAAGCTGTAGGATGTTGTATTTTGCAACACCCAACAAAATGTAAATACCAGCCTTGTATGAATACAGCAGTGAGGAAAGCGAAAATGAAGCACATTGTTTTGTAATTCTGAATTATGCTGGAAGCAGAGATTTTAATAGTATCAAAACAAATCAAGGTACTTAACTTAGTGATGCACATGATAAAGATTCACAGAAACCAAATTTCCAAACATTATCATTTGTGTGCTATATCATTTTATTGGTAAAACTGTATGTCTGTGCAAATTTAGTGCCCATTTCAATGGAAAATGTGCTGTCTGTAAATGACAATGCAATACCACACAATGCTTTAATTACATATAAAATCACCCGCCTCATGTCCATTAAAGGAAGGTGGGCCACAAAAGTTTGTTGTTGTAAAAATTGGGTTATGGTTCTAAAACGTTTGTGAAGCACAGCTCCAGCGGAACAAGGCCAACGGCAGAGTTTCTTTATAAGGTAATAGAACTCCTAGGTGGCTTGAAGTCATTTTCATATATGGCACAGGGTATTTTTATTACTTAGCATTCATGGGCACACTATCATCTTTCCCACAGACTACTCACATTTTTGGTGTGTTGCTCTTTAATGCTCATTGCTGACGTGATGAATACAAATTGAATCTTTACTGTGAAGTTAAACAGACCAAAAAGCGATAGTATTTTTTCTAAAAGGATATTAGGATCAGTTTAATGCAAATTAGATAAAAATGCTATGGCTCAGATTGTATTGAAACATCCAAAGATTCTGTTTTTCCTGTAATGACTTATAGCGTGGTATACAGGTTGCCTTAAACATAATCTTCAGCTGATGTTTTCTTTGAATAAACACAAATTAGAAGAATGAAAAAGCAGTTCTGGTTTTCCTTGTTTAAACTGAAGCGGTTATAATGCTCAGTGAACTGACTTTCACCTGATCAACTGTGATAACTTCTTCCAGCTGCGCACCTGCATCATTTCTTTGTGTAATTCATGTAATATATCGATGTTGACTCGTCTATTCCCTCTTTAACTATCATTCTTTTCTGACTTGATAGACTGCTGTCAATGCTAAAAGGGGATTAGAGATGAGTATTAAAACATCTATTATACACAACTTCTAATCAAACTGTTCAGCGGGCTTCAAGTTGTTCTGATATTTTACTGCTGCTAGCACGTAAGCACCAGAAAACATTAAGCTAGCATTAAAATCAGTAAAGTGGGGACCTGTTAATTAGCTTGATTGATTTTAATACTGCTTGAGCAGAACATCTGGTCTTTTCATGGCTAGAAGTACTTTTGTAGTACCAATACATTTGGGCATTTTAGTACGTCAAGAAACCCAAAATAATAAAGTGATTTCCATAATCAAACCGTGCATAGACAAGCTCATAGAGACAGACCCTTATTATTTGCAGGATATGCTGTTTTGCATGATTTCCCTATCCCCACTTACACTTTGCAGAACCATAATGTAATGGCATTTTGTTTGTTTCAAGCTTTCGTTAGACTGTAAGGTTAGTTTATAATTGTGCATTCCCCGTCATTCGTTGTTTCTTTTCCATACTACACATTCAAAGGCCTAAGGTTTATTTCTTTTTCTTTCTATGTGATAGAGCACAGCATTGTACGGAAAGGAACATGTCAAGTAAAAATATGCAAGTCACTGTTCTACTTCGATAGCCCAAGCTGCATTCACTCTGCTGCTTTCACAATGAAAAAACAATACTTTAGCTAGAAACTAGACCCTAATGATCTTGCTAACTACCGGCCCATCACTACATCCTATTATTCTGCAAGATCATTGAAAAAGCAACCTATATTCCATTCAATGTTACATCAATGCTAACCATCTTTTGCAAAATTACTAGTATGACTTCAGATCACTCTGCAGAACGTAGACATCAAGGAAAATGTCCACTTGACTACTGATGAAGATTAGCCGTGCTTCTTGATATTGTTGGAACTCTGAGCTGCCTTTGACACAGTCCACAATCCCACCCTCATATGCACATTGGATTCTCAAATGGGATTCACCAACAATGTCCTTCATTTCACAGTCTCCTAGCTTTCTGATCAACACCAGTTTGTTCACATGGGCACATTCACATTCCTAAAGATGCCTACCACCTGCAGAGGTCCCCAGGGTTCCATGTTGTCTCTTGTCATCTTCACCCTCTACATGGGGTCACTTGGTGTATTTCACATAGATAACAGCATCAAGATTCACCAATAATCTAATGATACACAACTCTACTTGAAAATCTCCTCTGCTTCAGACATTCAGGGTCTCAAACACTGCCTGCAAATCATCCAACCCTGGATATCCAGCATCTACCTGAAGTTCAACCCAACAAAACATAACTCCTGTTATTTGCCAGTAACAACAAACAAGAAACCTTACAGTCTCAATGACATGAACCTTGGTAACTTTGAACCCCAACTTTCAGTGAATACCAAGTCACTTGGATTCACTCAGAACACCACCATCATCCTTAAGGAATACATTGGTGAAATAGAAACTTAAGAAAGTGAAGCTGTTTCATCCAGAAAGTACTGTTGTTCAAGCCCTTGTAATTTTTCATCTGGACGATAGTAATGTCCTGTACCATGGCCTCCCAGACTCCCCATCTTAATGGAAATTCAGTGGCTCCCTTTGATAGCCCACACCATCTTCAAAACCATCTGCATCATTTACAAGATAAGCAGGTGTGCTGGTTGTGTTGGCCATGTAAACAAGCTCACAATTCCTGGTAGTTCTTGGCAAACCACAGCCATGACACCATCAGACTACAGACTAAGAAGTGTAAAAAAGTCAAAACAAGGTATCAGGCCTTTTCCACTTATGCATCCAGGAACTGGAACAGCATCCCCATACCAATAAAGATCACTGCTGCTACAATTTGGGAACATGTTGAAGACTCACCTCTTTTAAAAACATCATAATGCATTAAACATCCACAACCCAGCTACATCTCCTATCACCCAGTGACTTAATGCTTATCTTTGAACGAGTACAATGCTTTGCTGTTTTTTGGCTAGGTTCATGCTCAAGAAATACCATGTATAGATGCATACAAGCATAGAACCTAAATGAAAGTCTCAGTGGAATATCATTATGCAAGTGAGAGTTTTGAAAGGAAGATCAGATATGCTTCTCTCGGTGAACAGGAGAACAATCTCCCTTGAATGATCCAACAAGCTACTTCCTAGCAGATCAAATAAGCATTATGGATGCAATCTATGATGCTTTGTAGGTTCAAGGTCTTTCTAAACGTCCTAGGTCAGCAACATTATTTTACTACAGCTGAAACCACGACCTTGAGATGCCTCATGATCTTAGATGCTATTTCCTAAAGAGGAATACAACATGATTTTGAAAGACATGTAACACAGTATCTGTTGGATTTAGACCAATAGTACTAGCTCATTAGGATGAATGTGGACTTTGACTTTCTGCACTAGTGAGATTTAAAAAATGTTACTGTATACCCTTGCTTGTCCCGTGGTGTTGCAGGCAGAGCTAGAGGCTAAGATTTAGATTTCCTATAGAGGTTTTAGAAAATCTATTTGGAAATTACATATGAAAGGAATAACATGCTTTTCACCAGGAGTCCCAGCACAAGTCACATTTTGATAGAACTTCATGCAGCTGTAGATAAGAAGTCTCGGTTTAAGTTGGGGATGGCGAGTGTCTGTCTTTAAACAAGGCAAGCAGGCTTGGCTGGATGGCATCTCTAAATTTGGCTGGTGGTCTTCCGTGAGGAGGAGGGAGTGGAGGCTCTGGCCTACGCTGAGCTGGTGTGCAGGTGACCCATTGATAGGGTCTAAATGAGCACCTAGGACAAAGCAGGACCACTAATGCAGCTCAACTGTCAGGTAGTTGCCTGCCAGCAAAATCTGTCAATACCAACTCCATTGCCTAAAAAAAAATCCTTAGGCTTCAGAGCAATGATTCCAAATAGGCCAACGCTGTTTAAAAAAACACAAAAAAATCTCTACCAGTGATGGCTGGCCAGCAGAGTGCGTTACTTCCACATTATTACACTAACACCAATTTACAGACAGGTCTATTGATTAAAAACAGTACTCATACGTTGTGAGCCAATGGCAAATCAACTAAAGTGAAGGTCTGCCACCTCCTTCAGATACTCCAGTCATTAAATGCTCAAATGGCCTACCCTTGCTGTGTTCCTGCATTTATGATCGAAGGCTATATTAACCTTTCTGAATGTCAACTAATAAAGCATTTGTCTGATATGAAAAGGAAGGCTGCTTGATTAAACTATTGCCTGCATTCGCAGCTCCCGTCGCTGTATTATCAGCACTGAGTGGCCTTCAATTAGAAGCAAGGCAGAGATTACTGAATGTTTGGCAATAAACAAATAATTCGGTCTGCTTTTGTTTCAGCTGCTCTGCGGTCCTTACATGCTGTTCTCAAATATTCTGCTTTTTCAAAAACATATTTTTAAGTGTTATCTATTCTACAGAATGATGGAAAATCAACCTCTGAAAGAGAAACATATGTGGGGATTTGCATTAATTCCAGTAAATTGAAGGGTAAGGGGATTAAACGCTTGTTTAATAAAACACGGTGAATACTACTCCGGAGAAACAGAAAAGCTGGGGTTTGATCGGATGCTCAAAGCAAATGTTAATTGAAGGCATTCTCTGCCAACTACCCAGCGGCAGAACCACGGGCAGAGCTGCATCTAAAATCAGAAGTCGCATAGCAACATATTGAGGCGGTCAGGTACAACTCTAATATGCCATGACAGGGTTGTTTCCTCGGAGGTCCAGCAGGGCTGGTTCCAAGTCACATTTTCAAGATAACCACCCATTTTGTAAATGAGTGCCATTTAGATCCATTGTAAATAACTATATACCATGCGGGTATCCTGAAAATCTGACATCCATGGAATTGGCCCTCCTGTCCAGCAATGGACACTCCTGCACATGCCAATGTATATGTTTGTTGCACCACAAGTCTATAGAATTTTTCTGTGAACCACAACCAGCAGGGGCGGCTGGTACCCTTAAAAAGTGGTGGGGCGAGCAAAGTGCCCCGCCACTTCCTAAAAAAACTAAATAAAACACTCCCCCCTCCAAAAACACTCCCTCCATCAAAATCCCAAAATTAAATATCCCCTTCCCTTCTTAAGCCCCTAAAAAAATCCCCTCCCTCCAAAACCCCAAAATCAAACTACTATGTTAAATAAAATTAAAATAAAAGGTATCCACTGACCGCAGTATGTCCTCCTCTGTATTCTGCAGCCTGCTATGGAGCTCCCCTGACCAATCCAGATGCTGCTCTCATGCTATTAACCGGCATGAGAGAAGTGTCTGGATTGGTTGGAGCTGGCTGGCCGGACGCTCCTTCAGGCCTTGGAGGCATGTGCTTTCTCTCCTCCCAGCTGTATAAGACAGCTCGGGATGGAGAGCTTCAAAGTGTGCAAGTCAGGCTGGCTGTTGCAAGAAAGCCAGCCAAACTGAAAATGCATTTTAGAGCATCCAGCCAGCCCCTCCTCCTGTCCTGCATGCTGCAAATCAGCAGAGAGCGAGCCTGGCCCGCAAGTGTTTTACCTCCAGGGCACTGCAGCATGCACTTCAGGAAGAAAACAAAATGGCAATGAAATCTTTTCATTGCCATTTTATGTTTTTCACGCGTGGCTTGCAGTGGGTGGAGAGGCAACAGTACTATGCCCTCGTGGAGAAACCACCGCTGACAAGTGGGTTATCTCCGATAGACCACTGAAAATCTAATATAGATTTCCCTTGCCCTACAAAGGAAAGTATTAATTTTATTAAAGAGACAGAGCCTCTATGACTTGCCATAAAATTATCACCAACTGTTACTTTTGCCACATTAGAAAATTACATATGAAACTATGACGGGCCAACGTTGAGTGTGCCCTAAACACTATTGTGACACATGCTTTCAGAAGCGATATGAGAGCTGCATGATCGATGGCATAGCCAGGTTCATGGCCACTAGTTTAAGAAAGGAAATAGGTTCCCTTGACAGTGTATGAATTGTAAAATACAGCATTAATCAGGGTACACTATGCCCCCTGGGCTTCTGGGCCCCTGCACCAAATGAAGCTACGCCCCTGTGCATGAGCAGCTTTGTACCAGCATAGTGCCCGATGCATGGAATGATTGCTGTAAAGCAAATGTTTTGTAAATCATGTTTAAGGTTTGGAAGTCCACAAAAACAAACAGGGTTTACCAATCCAGAGAAACTTCGCAAGGTTGATCAGTTTTACGTTTTTAAACTTGGGGACAATGATATACCTGAGATCAGGAGAGAGTGTTTGGAGCTCTAACGATTGCAGAGCAGTTATTGTTTAGTGTTGTGAACTCTGAAGGCTATCAATGAAGCAGTCTGGTGCACCGAAGTCCTCTGAGATGCAGTAAAATAATGCGTGGCTGTAGTCTGCTGAGGACAGCCAAGACAATTCACCTCATCGGGGCATTCAGCTAAACAACACCACACTCCCTCTCTAAAGACCTGACGTCAAGCGTTTCTCTATTTGTCACCCACGAAACCACAGTAGGAGAGTAGTTTAAAGAGAGATGTTAGATGTTAACTTGGTTAGAGTATTATGAACACTGGAAAAATGGAAATAACACGGGGCACTGGACGCACATCCACACTTGTACTTCTTATAGTCAGAGGAACGTGGTTCTCAAGTTATACTTTACTTTCACCTCAATCTTGACTTTCCTACACATATAATCGAAAAAAAGGTTATAGCTGCAAACTCAAAAGCAAGGGTACTGGTATATATGCATTAGATGAAGCCGGTAAAGGTCACGTCGTTGTATTTCACCTTGAAGAAGTATTTTCACTCCAGAGTGGCAATTACCAAAGTCCATCGAAGTGTACACGGTAGAAAACGGAGAAGATAGCCAATAAAACAAAGCAATGGCCAATGACGTTCAATTTAGATAATTCACACTTGAAATTTCAAGATTCTGAAAATCTACCTCAAATAATTCAGTCAGATAATAAGCTGGAAATTGTTCGTTGTCTTGTTTGAAGTCTTGCTGGGTGTTAGCCCACCCCCGTGCTTTGAGGAAATGAGTTTACTATTGCGGATGTCATGTGGGTGAAACTAAATTAAGACACTGTTTATGTTTCTAACATGTTTACTAATGAAGGGCCTGGCATTTGCAGTCCAAAGCTTTTTTCTGGACATTTTGTTTGTTATGGACCTCACAAGGACGATGTCTAGGCAGATAAGAGAGCGCACTGCATATGTTTCAATCATTCAATTATTTATTTTGGTGTAGACATATGGAAAAACAAAGTCCGCTAAATGAGCTAACTTCATCTCTTATTAATGCTGACCACAGATTTAATTATCTACTCCCAGTAAACATGACCTATAGAATTGGCAATAACTAAAGGAATAAAAAGGCTGCCCAAACCCTCCTTTTAGTAGAGACACTATATAGTGTCACCTGGCAACCTCGTAAAACCAGCAGAAAAAGGGCAGGCATAAGTCTTTTACTAGCTACATGATGGAAGGGACATTCATCAGACAGACCCGTACTAAATTAAGAATTACATTGAGTCAATAAATGATGGCATCCCAGTTCAGAATTTGGCCAAAAGGTGTGTTCAATAAGATTATTCATCAACTTCACATACAGTTTCATTCTTTTAATCCTCTTTAGATGGAGATAGGATCTCAAGGTGATTTTAAAAAGGTCTAAGCAATTGCACTCAATGGAACTCCAAGCTGAAAACGTGTTTAGTTTATTGAATAAGTCAGAGTAAGGCTGACATCCTTTAATTATCTTAGCTAGGGAAATCTTTACCGATAAACAAGCTAGAGACAATCTAATACAATTACCCTCTTCAATCTCGTTGCTGAGTAACTCCATAAAGAGATCTGTAACACAATTGGAGACACTATTATGCTTTATAAACATAATCAAGACCCACGTTTCCATGTAACACTGGAGAGGGAGTGCACTGTGGTAGACTTAACATGCATCTAAAAGTGCATTTTTCCTGTTTGGGAAAAAGAAGCATTAATAAATCTCCGAATTCCTGCACCGTAAATCACTGATGAAATGTATTTTGCATGAGAATCTTTTAACTTCTGTACAAAAGGCAGGGCCACTGGAATTATGATTCAGTGGCGGGCCAATGTATGCGGTATTGGAGGGTCAAATCATGCAGCAAGAAAAAAGCAAATTATGCAGTGTAACCCTGCACATTGTGTAACGTATATTACTTTATTGTTATGTCATTTGTACACTTAACACTGTCTGGGCATTGGTATCACCTCATTAGTACCAGTCTAATTTCCAAACAAAACAATGAGCAACAATAAGGTGACCAGTCAACTTTTGTGAAGGGCCTTCCACTGTGAAGCGACGTGTTTTGCTGCATTTTTAACAACTTTTAAATGGTTTGAGCTAGAAACAATTTAGGTTGTTAACAATTGTAGATCATGCAGCAGATGATGGATTATGTGGCAATTCGGCAAATCCATAATTATGGGAAACATGCCATGGTCACACAATCGCATAATTCCAGTGGTCTTGACAAAAGGCCTATAGTCTAACCTTGCTGCAAAGATGAAGACTGCTCACCGAGTATGCTGGAAATGTGTCATTCTACTGCTAGGTAGATTTAATTGCGTCAACCCTGAAGCAAAAAGCTAACTCAAGTACCAAAACGGCTGAACCACATTGATAATAGAATCATGCTATTATCTACAAACATAGTCCTTGTTATTACAGTTTTTTGGCCTGAGAAAGGTATCATCAGATTTTGTTAAATTGCCAACTAACTCAAGGTTCTTTATACAAGTTATGTAATTAGAAAAAAACCCTTGGAGACCTAATGATGATGAAGATAAGAATTGGGTCATCCAAATAAAGGCCATCAAGGATATACTTTCTACAAAATCTAGGTGTGTCATGGAAAGTTCCGTGCATCATGAGCTAAAGATTGTTATTATTAAAAGTGAACAGAACAGGGTGCAGGACTAAGCCTTGAAAGGCCTCTCTATGTGCATCCACAAATTCAGTGCATCTCCCACAGGTCCATAATGGCCGCTTGTTGGAAAAAGGGTTAATGGTAAGGGCAGGTAAGTACCTACACTTAGCAATAGGCCACCAACCTCCACTCAGGTCCAGTTAGGTCTCAATAAATTAAACCCAGCTCAACCCTTGGTAGCTTGGCAACGACCAACAAGGCTTAACTTAGGAGACAAAGCGTAAAGCATTAAAATATCACAAAACAGTAATTAAATAAAACACAGGAAACAGTTTAAAAATCCGAAACCAGTTTATAAAAATATGAAATATTTTTAGCTTTAAAATGACACCAAAATGAATAACATCGGATAAAGGGAACCGGAGATATTAATTTTTAAAGAAATAATGCTTTTTAGCGCTTAGAAATGAATAACGCCAATCTGGTCGCACCTCGACCGGGGCAAAGTCAAATTTAAGGCCCACTGCGATGAAGCCCTGCTCGGCTACAGCCCGCTAGAGGCCTCGGTCAAAAGTTTACCTTAGGAATTAGTCATTTTTCTGGTGATTTTCTTCAGTGGGACCAAGTCGCCAGTCCAATTTGACCTCCTGGAACTCTTCCTCGGATACGCGCCGCAGGAGCCCTTGGTGGAGATTTTACCTTTGGACGTAGTCATTTTTTTCAAGATGAAAATCCTTTGACCGGAGCAAACCTGAATCTTGATCTAATGTCCTTGGAGCCCTCTTCTGATACACTGCCTGGGAGGTCCCACTCAACTTTCTACATTTGGACGTACTCACTTTTTCGGAAATTTTCTTCACCGGGATGAACCTGCAAGTCAGGCCGGGTCGCGGTTGAGGCAAGCCAGCTAGAGTTGCCGCTGCGGGTCGGTCCCTTTATGGAGCTTTTTTTTAAAAAAGTTCTCCAAACTTCTGGATCCTCTCCCAGATGTTCTTTTGAAGTTCTTTTGAGGTCCACAGCTCACCCCAAGGATCCTGAAGCTCTGAGATGCTCCTTGAGGGTACAGACTACAACTCCCAGAATGCACCTGGCACAAACTCTAAAACGGCCACTGGACAGTGGTAAGCTGGTTAGTTTCTTCAGAAGTTGGTGCAGGGTACTCTGGTTAGCAATTTTTCACCTGTAGCAAACAGGGAGTCCCTCCTTGAACCAGTTAAAGCCAGGCAAAGTACATCTTGTGGGGAAGCCCAAGTGTGCAGCTGGTGCAGTCCTCCAGTGTGGCAAAAATCAAACCCCGGGAGCAACATTCCTCAAAAATCCATCATGGCTGAAAATTATTTTTGGAGGTTACATCTGGCTGAGCCCACCCACTGGTGTGGCTAAAAATCCTAAACACACCCCTCTCCTGCCCTCTCCTAATCTAATCAAGATGGCACCTAATTGTCTGGGTTTTCAGGATGTGAGGGAGGTGCTGGGTTGCTCAAAATGTCCTTCCCTGCCTTTGAAGACCAGTTTCTCAGCCCTACCCCCCTCCTGCTTCCCCATCTGCTGAGGGAAGCTCTCCTCCCCCAGGCACATCGTTTTGTGTTGAGACCAGGCCACTTCACACCTCATCAAGGCAGGCTGGGTAGGCTGCCGCAGACAGACCAATCAGAGCAAAGCAGCAAAACACTACAGGGCTGAAGTTGGCAACTTTTCAGGTAAAGTTTAAAACTTTTTACCTGAACAAGTTATATTAACTCCAACAATTTTAAGTTGTGAGATTTATTATAACAATTAAGTTGATATCAAACTTGATGTATCTGTTACTTAAGAGGACTTTATAAATTAAAATAAAGTCTCCACATTCTAGCCTATATAGGCCATTCACTACAGCGAAGGAAAACACATTTGGCTTTTTTACTTCACCAGGGCTTGCCAAACTATTTTTATAAGGTCCCTGCTTATAGTTACATGGCACCCAACCCTAGGGGCACATAGGGGATACCTTAGGGGTGACTGATATGTAAAAAATAAGGTAGTTTAAGACTTTGGAAGTACTTTTAATTCCAAAGTCAAATTTGCATTTAACTTTAATTTAAAAGCAGCCAGCAAGGCAGGCCTGCCTTTAAAATGAGACTGGGCACCTCAGCAGTGCACCTATGGGTGCACTACCTATGCTGGGGTCCCTAAACCTACATGCCCTACCATATACTAGGGACTTATAGGTAGATTAATATTGCCAGTTATAATTAGCCTAATTTGCATATCCACTTTACAGAGAGCACTGGCCTTAGGACTGGTAAGCAGCACATAGGGCACAGTATGGAGTCAGTAACCACCAGTATCTATCCAAAAAGTTTGGGGGTGACCAGGGCAAAAAGGAGGAATTTCCTACACTACTGGATTGCCAATTTTCATACAAGGGTTGCATGATATTAATCAAGGCCCATTTCGTTCTTAATTTGCCATTTAATACAAAAGCTGTGGTTATGTCCCCGAAGGCCAAATATAAGTGCCTTCAAAGACTTTCACAATTAAAAGATAATAAATATAGGCTTAAGCATTGATCTATTGGACCTAGCCCTTGCCTATCCTCATACCGAGTTTCTGCGAAATCCTCTCTATCATCTCTTCATGAGCAAAGTTGTACCATGAACATTCTTCAAATGACATTAGCAGCTAAATCAATTAAAGATATTTGACAACAGAAATTAAATCATCCCAAGCACCCTTTTCTAACACTGGGACTAAGACAGACATATGCTGAGAGTCCGAAACTGAATATTTTGAAACAATATTTAACATGAGAGTGGATTATCAAAATAACCATTAAAAAGTAATCTGTCCCCAACTCCAGGGCTTGAATATTGCTAACTCAGTAGTTTTATACTACTATTTAAGTGCTAGTTGGATTGCCACCAAAATGATCAATGCATCCTTAGTAGAATTGGGTAGAACACAGAGTTTCTCTCCACGGGATTCTGCGGATGAAAACCCTGCAATATTCCGGAGAGTTCCAGGAACAGGAGCAAATGGGCACATCACACTGCTTGCAGTCATTTTTAGTGCCTGAAGCTTGTTCTATGCTGAAAAATCAATGTGAACGGCACCAGGCAGCATGCCGCCAGAGGGTGCGGCTACTCCAGTAGATTTTCTACACGAGCGGCACCTTTCCCACTGTGAACAGTCGCGACCGTTCATGGTGAGAAAATCTTTCCAGGTGCCCTCCTAGCATCCAAAAATCATGCTAGAGGATGCCAATTCTTGCTCACTTCACCAATTTACCATTGGCGAGCCGTGTATGAGAAATCACTCCGCCAAGTGGCGGCTGGCAGAATTTGGCCGGAGCTCCATGAGTGAGCAAAATTTCACCAACTCAACCGGCGGAGTGGAATTTATTGTCCACTCCTAATCCTTAGCTGTGTCTGATGTTGATTGACTGGCAGAGACAAGAAATGACTGGTGACCATGCAATAAAAAGTTTGTCTACTTTTCTTGAAAAAGTAACACATCAACGCACTTAAAAAAGATACACAATTCATGTTAAACAAATTGGGGAGCACACCTGCAACATTCTGAAATAGCGGCAGCATAACCTTGCATATTTTAAAGTAACCAGAAGCATCTCTAGGCATTGCAATGAATTCTTCAATATCGACAGAGTTGTTACATCTCTCCCGTGTTCTAATGGCACAATTCCATGTTGATATCTGCAAAAGCCATTTGCTTACCCGAGGCTGACATATAAAATCACTCACAAAAGGAAGAGGGTCTTTCAGGAATGCTGCAGAAAGGATACTCGCCCAGTTTTCACACCCTCATTGCACAAGGTTAAGAATGGCGTCACAAGACGCAAACTGAGTGGAAAAGATGAGGAAAACGTAGCTCCTGTGGTACAAACACCGATCACCAGCCAATATCAGCAACATCGGATAAACAGGAAAATAGTTTACTGGCATAAATCATTGCAGCATGGTCAGATAAAAATCCATGAGATTTAAAGCTAATATTTTCTATTTAGAATAAGGATTCTCACACGTTGAATGACTTAAGTGCAGCCACTTTTGGAAAGAGGACCCTGAAAAGAGTGTGAGTTTCCACATCTTTAATAATTTATTTCCTGGACAAAATCATCAGGGGTAGTTCAAATTAATGTGTGTCAGAAAGTATTTAGGTGACTCATGATAACAATCATAAAACTTAGCACTTCTTTACAGGATTGGGGTAAAGTTTATAGGGAGAAACGTTTGACTTGATTTAAAGAAAGATCCGTAAAAGGCTTGCTATTCTTTGGGTGCAGAGGAGAAAGTGATTTAGCAGTCAGTCTTTCCATAGACATCTGCCTCCACAGTTTGTTGATGGGGATCACCTCCACTGACCAACTCCTTGTACAGGGTTTGTGTCACATTAATGTCCTGCTCTGTGTGTACTATCTGTGTGTTTCACACACCAACCTCTTTTTGTAACACAGAGTCTAAGGAACCGAAAAGCTGATTTTCTTACATTTGGATTCGATTTGGTATGGCATAGAAATCTTTCATTTACCCATCTTGTGAATAGTCTTAGGTTGAAAATTTTCTGGGGTTTATTCACTACAGGTAGGCCTGCAATAGCACTTCCTACCACTAATGGGCGCAGAAGGTCCCAGCCCTGGCCTGGTCCTTGCTTGCATAGTACTAGGCACACCCACACTTAGCAGTACAATAGTCAGTGAAAAGGCCCCATGCTCTACAGTCTTCTGGGTCTTAAAATGTCAACATTTGCAGAATGTAGGTGCAGAGCTCTGCAAGCATTTATCAACGTGACAGTGAGGGGGCAGGTCTTATAGTGTAACACAGTCTTCTGTGGCATTAAGTCCATGTTCCAAGAAACCAGATATCTCGAATTAAAATAAACGAGAGACAAACATGGGAGATGGGGCTGCAGCAACTCAATTACATCAAGTGGCATAGACCAACAGTGAGCAGTGAGAAACCGGGGAGCAATTGAGGAGCTGAGAGCATAGAAAAAAACTGAAAAAACCTCAACGAACAGGGCCACAGCTGACAATTGGAGCAACATGGAGGGCTCAAGATATAAGGGGGGGGAAGCAACACTTGGGGGAGACAGCAAGAAAACACATGAATTCCCATTGAGTGCTAAAAGAGAAAGAAAAACAATTCTCTGATGCCAGCCGTGGAAGGATTCATCTTCATCCTTTTTCAGCCTGTTCCTCATGTAACATTTAAGGAGGTATGTTTTAGGGGATACATTATTATTGTAGTCATCTACACCACGTGTCACTAAATCCTCAAAAATGTTGTAATTCCTAGGGGGGAGCTTAATGTGCTGTACCTCCGCCAGTGCCCACTGCAGCAAGTCTACCTCCAGACGCTGATCTGAAGGTACCTCCCAATGAATGGTGATCAGTCGCCCTCCCAGAACTATCTCTAGTGCCACCATCTGCGTGGGCATTTTCTTTGTCCTACGCCATGGAAACACACCCGGAAAGCACAATTTCACAGTTCCTGGAAGAGCTGTTCCCAGTAATTGTGAAAATACATTGATCACTTCTGCTCAAAAGTCCACCAGTGATCCACAGGGCCAAATCATGATTAAGAAGACTGCTGAAGGCAGGCCACATCTGCTACAAGCAACCAAAGTTGTGAGGTATATTTTAGAGAGCTTCCTGGGAGACAGATACATTTGGTGCAGGAAATAAAACTGAATACGTTCAAATCTAGCATTGAGGGATACCAGCCAGATCTTTTCACATGCCTTGTTCCACTGTGCTCCGGTCAACTTATACAGGCAGTCCTTAATACACCAGTCTTTGGTATGTGTTGTCTCGTTCCCTTGATCCATAAGTAACGTCTAATGCAAATTGTAAGTAGTCTTTTATAACCTGCCAGACCGATCAGCTGTATCATCACTACATGTTCTCATGGCTCCTCCAGAAATTTGGTCCAGATCCCTTGGGCCGAGTGAGTCAGCAGAGTATAATACTCCTGCTCAGAGGAGAAGAATCTCTAATTAAGATAGGGATCTCCTGCATTCATGCAACCCTCTTTATCCTATCACTTAGAAGACATATCCTTCAACAGTGCGACAGTGTGTCTGTTGTTTAATTGCCTGAGCTTAGAGTCGCCACCGCTACACTACCTACATGAGATGCAGGAGCTTAGCTCGGTGAGTAAGATTAGCGGGGTGTGAGCTTCAGACTTTATAACAATCACACTGGCACATTAAACAACAAGCAGGATATATGAGAGGGGCCTAAGGGGCTGTGGAAAGCAATGGCAATGCAGATTGGTAGGAGTACTAAGTGAGAGAGAAGACAAAGGCCCCCATTATGAGTCTGGAGGTCTACTGACCGCCAGACTCGCAGTGGCGGTCCCACAGCCAACAGGCCAGCGGTGCGGACCGCCATATTACGACCGTGGACTGCCACAGTCGGACCACTGACATCACCAGGTTGCTGCCAGCCTGCTGGTACCGGCGGTTGTAATCTGCCAGGTCAACGCTGCAAGCAGTGCTGCCCTCCGGATTACGAGTTCCCATACCACCAGCCTTTCCATGGCGGTTCCACGGCCATGGAAAGACTTGCAGAATGGGGGTGTCGAGGAGGGGGCCTGGGGGCCCCTGCACTGTTCATGCACTTGGCATGGGCAGTGAAGGGGCCCGAATGCACAGCCCCGTTGCGCATGCCACTGGCCAAATTATGACCAGTGGAATGCGCGACAGGTGCTGCCACACCCGTCGCACCACCACATTGCTGCCGGCTCGATTATGAACCAGCTGCAATGTGAAGGCCCTGTTCACCTCAGGGCCGGTGGGTGGAAACGCCGTTTCCATCCGCCGGCCCTGAGGTGAACTAGTGATAACTTGTGATAGGGCCGGTGGTGTTCTGCCCTCACTGGCTGGCAGGTGGCAGGGCGAGACTGGCGGGCGGTGGAGGCCACCCGCCAAACTTGTAATGAGGGCCAATATTTTTATTACATAACCAACATTTTTGATGACTTTTAAAACAGAGAGAAAGAGAGTTTGTTTGTGGTTTTCTCTGTGTGTATGTATAAATACCTAAACAGACACCTCCCCATACCCTACTGAAAGCACCTGTACCTAACTATTGAAAGACATTATGGGGGTGCAACAGCCCAAACCCCCCTCTAAAGCTACGCCCCTGATGAGATGCCTTCAAACTGATTACCATTGCTACATTGGGAGTTTGCAGCGCCACTGTAAGACAAAACGAGGACACCAGTGGTAAATGTTAATGGCCCCTACCCCCACGGTTGAGGCCCAGTACCCCTATCTTTCCCTGTGATGTAACACGAGGTCTCCTCTAATTTGGGTGATAAGGAGCAATGTCAATTGTCTGCATTGGAAAGAGACACAGTGGTCCTCGTAGTTTCATTATGGGCGAGATAGTTTCATACAGCAGGAGTGTCTCAACGTACACCCCGTTGAACCAGAATCTTGTCAGGTTTTCAGAATAACGTGTAAATGTATTCAATTTAGATGAATTGCAGGTGCAATCATGCAAGGTGTATATAACAAATATACGGCATGGATAAAGGACCCCCTAGATCTAGTTTTAACATTTGTGATTCAAGAATTGTGCCATTCACTTAATAGCATTATAAGCAAAATTATAAGCAAAATTGGCCTATCCAATCTGAGTTGTCATCTGTCCTGGCTAGACTTGGAAAACAGTACAATAATTGCCAATGTCCCGGGAGGAAGGTATTTATTCAGTGAACTGGTAATAGATGTCTGGAAATATTCAGTCAGGGGTCAATGCTCTTTCGTTTGATGTCCTCTCATATTAACAGTTCTCTTGTCTTAGCATTTGGAAAGGTAAGGAGTTATAAGTCTAAGGTACGAGGGTCACCGGATTCTGAACAAGGCTGAAAGGCCCTTTGTAATTAGGGTGCATGGGTCAGCACATAGGGCCTCATTCTGACCTTGGCGGTCACCGGCCACGGGAGCACCGCCGACAGGCTGGCGGTGCTCCGAAGGGCATTCTGACCACGGCGGTTCAACCGCGGTCAGAAAGGGTAAACCGGCGGTCACCCGCCGGTTTACCGCTGCCCTTCTGAATCCTCCATGGCGGCGGAGCGCGCTCCGCCGCCATGGGGATTCAGACACCCCCTACCGCCATCCTGTTCATGGCGGGAAACCCGCCATGAACAGGATGGTGGTAGGGGGTGCCGCGGGGCCCCTGGGGGCCCCTGCAGTGCCCATGCCAATGGCATGGGCACTGCAGGGGCCCCCGTAAGAGGGCCCCGCAAAGTATTTCAGTGTCTGCTATGCAGACACTGAAATACGCGACGGGTGCCACTGCACCCATCGCACCTTCCCACTACGCCGGCTCAATTCTGAGCCGGCGTCCTCGTGGGAAGGTTGATTTGCCCTGGGCTGGCGGGCGGCCTTTTGGCGGCCGCCCGCCAGCCCAGGGCAAATCTCAGAATCACCGCAGCGGTCTTTCGACCGCGGTGCGGTGTTCTGACGGGGTTACTTTGGCGGGCGGCCTCCGCCGCCCGCCAAAGTAAGAATGACCCCCATAATGCCTTGTAGAAGTCAAAAAGTTGTTTATGCCACCAGTACAATTTTTTGCCACCTGGCAGTCATCTTCTTCAGCTGATATTCCATGTACTGGTCATATCATATTCTTTCTGTGCAATGCTTGCAGTTCTGAAGAATAACCCTTGTGTTGCAGCAAGACACTCTGCCTGCATGGGTATCCTCTGATAAAAATAAGCAACGTAAATAGGCCTCGCCTTATTGGCTTTGGCAATGCGTTTTAGCCTCTGTTGTGCAGCATCCCCAGTGCTACGCAGCATGGCTAAGCAAGGAAAAAAACATACTGTGGGGAAATGGCACTGCTCATGAGTCATAGCCTCATGCCCGGCTGCCCAAATTCGCAGCAGGTCAACCTGCATCTACCCACCCACACCTTTCTCTTGATATCACCCTGGGAGATGATGAGGTAGGGCATTTTAAAGAGATGTGGGCATTGTTGTTTAATTATGCCTCGCACAGTTTTTTCTTCAAAATTGGAAAATTCTGGCTACAATGTGCTCAACCCTGATAATGTATATTTATTACATATAGTTTTTATGAATGGTTATTAAAGCAGTAGCAATAACATTATTCAAGTTGTCCCTGTCATTATAATTTTAAAAAAGGAGTATTATTTCAATATTAAAGTCACACTCAATTGTATTTCAGAAAAGTGAATCTCACATGAAATCCTAGAACGCCTTAAGCTATAAAATAAATACTATAAACACAAACACGCATTATCGAGGTTTTTCATAAGTTTTCCATGTAAATTACTTCTAAAGTCGAACTAGCAATACATTAAGATGCTCAAGAACACGCTTTGAAAATTCGTCCAGCATGGCAGCCTCCCTCCTAGACTCAGTGCACATGCCACGAAATATACTTGGCAAGTTTGGAAAAAGCTGTATGGCGAACAACATTAGATCTTGTCAATCAAACTGAGAATGCATTAGGCATCTCATGTTTTTAAATACAAAGCAAAAGGAGTTTGGAAGATCAAAGTGAATGGCCGCTACTCGAGTTGTGTGTGTGTTTAAAAGGTCAATTTCATTTAGAATGTAGAATAGAAATGCACATGAAAGGATTTAATCTCGGCAGATATTCACAATATAAAGCAGGCAAGTGTTCGTGTCTGCTATGTGATGCGCTTCCAAGCCTCGAGGATACATTATGCGTGATACCCAGAGTGTTCTGCTTATAGCAAATACTAGTGAACAGGGTTCCTCTAAATATTCAAGATTAATGCATAATTGATATAGCATGTATGCTGTATAGGTGTGTGTGGAGGGGGGGGGTCATTGGGTGCCTTTTTCATATGCCTGTTATGGTATAAATTTCCATGGCAAATAGCACTCACCAATAAATCTTTTTCTGGAACCACAATTTTACATATGTGACTGGTTCAGTGAAAAACCACCAAAGCCCTTGTTATTAACAAAAAAGACCACAGATGTTCCTACCTGCTGTTCTATCTTGACACGTTTTTGATTTTTGATTGATATTTTTCATACATTATCTATGGTTTATCACGTGGCCTTCAATCTTAGGCACTGTCATAGTACAATTTCCTGCACTACTGAGAATAAGTAGGACTCTAAAAGGACCCCTCACCGTTGATGTCAATGTGGCTTCCATCTACAACCCACTTGGTGTAAGGCGGCTGACTGATGGCAGTTTTTATCATTTTTGTTGGCACTGTATGGCTGAACCCCAGCAGGCCCTTCAAAGGTGATCCATGCCACCCTCATCGCTAGTGTGTGAGGCCCCTAGTTCTGTGTGTGCACTTGTTCTACTGTATACATCTGACAAGATGGTAGAAACATACTTGCGAGAAGGTAGTTTCTCCACTATATAGAAGCACCCCCTCAAATTAGGCTTGTGTTGTGGCCTAATTTTCATTGCTAAGGGAAACTTTCCCCTTGTCCATCTCCTGTTTGGAAATGCATCAACACTTCCACCAAGGCACCCTAGCTGGGAGGGATCCAATAAGATTTACCCAGTAAAGACAGAACAATCTTCTTAATATTGTTGTTACCCTACTTGGCTTGGAACTCTAATATTGAGAGAGCCATTCAAATTAGATCTTGACAGTCCACGAAGCATAGAAAGCAACTGAAGAGATTTTTTCAACCTGATTGGCTGGCGCCTGGATTTTTAAACATCATAAATTACCTGCTTGGTAGTAGGGTGCCATCCAGCTTCCACAAACTCAGAATGTAATCTGGAATTCCGCTTCATCATTTTGAAGAGCTAGATTGAAATGTACATGTAAGGTTTGCGTCCTGCAAGGGATGTGTAAACTGCATGTTTAACTTAGGTTGGGATCAAAACTGAATTACTGCCTTTTGCCCTGCTGCTGTGAACTGCCTAGGAAATGACCACCATTGAGTTCAAGAGGGTCAGAGGAGATGCTCATTAGACCTCGAGGAGCTCCAGAAACCTCTTATAACAGATGGCAGAGAGTTTCCAAAATTACAATAAAGTCTGGGTAAGTAGACCCCTCTCCCCGAATATGATCTCACCCTGGGGATATTGCTCCTTTGCTCTCCCAATCAAAATGTGTGTTAAAGATGGAATCTCACTTTTCATGACACCAAGTATCTCCTAGCCAAGTACTGGAATGGCTTAAGCACAGGCTCAAATTGCCCTTGGGCTTGCACACTGGATGAATGCCCTATTGCCCCAGAAGGGGCACGACCTTAATATGTTAGGGTTTGCTGAAATATAGCACCTGATTAATCTTTGCGACATAGAATACAGTGCTTGAAGACAGGAACTGTAAATTTAATGAACTTACGCCCCCTTCAGGCTAGATTTCAAAAATATTGTTTGCCACTGGAAACAACAATGTGATCTCTCACCATCCTCAAGAGTGACCCATCCCCTGCGCCCAAAGCCATTTAACCTTTTAGGTAACATTTGGGACCTAAACTACATAGCCTGAAGGACAGTGCAGTTCTCAGTCCTATGAGGGAGACCGCCAGCTCCCATGCAGCATGAATCTGTTTACATTACTAGGCTATCGAACACAACCTTCATTGACCCACGAAATGTGGAACAACACTCTACCCTAAAAGTTATTTATCACAATCTTGTAGCATGGCTAAGAATAGAGACTTGCTGCTACTACCGTTCTTCTTAATATTTACTAACCCATTAATTTTTAAACATTCTATAAAGTGAAAACTCTTTCAAGTAAAATCCCCGGCTGGACAGTCACATTTATGTGTGTCAATAACTGTTATATACTGTGTCTGCCTTTGTCAGAGTCCAGAAGACACAATTAGATACACTTGTACTAACTGCTCCGACCCCCCCCCCCCCCCACAGATATAAGATAGAGCATAATTTTAGGCTCCTCTAGATAGTCCAATGCTCTGACCGCTTATAAAGCTGGCGTATGACTCTCACATCATCAAGACTTTAACAGCAAACACTGTATTGCTGAGGTGATGACCACAGAATGTCCTGAAGTATCCTGCCAACTCCTGCTGGGTCTCAGTAGGTGACTGTCTCACTCCCTGATACCAGATGCTCTGAAACGAGAATCAGAATATCTTCACCAACTCTTCTTGTACATATTCTTGCAAATGTGTAACTGCCATGCAACCCCTTTAGGCGAGTGTGCAGAGGTGGTCAGAAGCAGCATACAATGTCTAAAAGATGCGAAAAGTGCAAGTATTTTAACATATAATCATCATAACAATTCAGATTGCATATGTAGAAGGGTGTTGATGACAATTCAATCTACAGATATGTAGGTGCATTATAATTTTAATTTAATCTTGGGGGACAGACATCAAAAAAGTGTAACCCAATTTAATAAAGAAAACATTTTCCAATTCTTAAAAACGGGGAAACTGTAGGAAAAAAATGTACTCAACATCTATGGAATTACTTAACCCATGGGTAGGTGGATGTGGCCTGGCAGATAGAGCCACCAACCTTGAGACCTAGACTTCAATCGCGGCCTCAGCACTTGACTCAACACCATGTGATTCTGGGAATATCACGTAATTACCCTGTCCCTAATAAAAGTGTGAAATGTATTCACATTGTGTAATTCCCACATGACATACATGCCGCTCTTTGTGAGTGGCAGTTAGAAAGCCTTATGCCAAAGGGAGTAGGTTGCCTGCTTCAAATCCAAGAAACATATACATTTCAAAGTCTCATTTTAAATGTATACTGGAGGTGCAGGCAGTTGCTGGACCTTGCCTCTCGAGCTAACATACTTTTTGTTGGTGCCCACCCTGCCTTTAACTACCTCAAACCTACTCCGAATCAGTAAGGTCATTTCCATACTTGAATGCACCTGCTTCTGAGACATGGTCCAGGTGAGTCTCCTCATTTCAATGCCTGCCTGAAGAGTGGATTTTAAAGTTCAAGCTTGGTGCGGAGACAACTCTCATATGTTTTTTTTCATTGCCTCTGCTTTTCTGCTCAGGTCCGCACTTTCCTTCTAGTGTGTTACAGTGCATTGTGACTTCTACACATTGCCCATAGGTTGTCACCTGAGCCTCAGCACTTTCCATCCTGTCCTCTGTCCCTGTAGTCACCCTCTCCACGTACCACTGCATTCTCCCCTACACCCTGCCATCTTCCCTTTTCAATTTTCTCCACCTCTCACACTTTGCATTTAACCTTTGTCTCCATTTATGTGTAAAATTGTTTCCTTGCCTCTGCCTGATCTTTCCTGGTCTTTCTAATGTTCTCAATACAATAAAATACCAACATGACATAAAAGCAATAAGAACCAAGTAGAGATTTATAACAAAGCATTCTCGGGGAAGGATGAGGCTGTTCTTTCGAGAGAGGATAAGAAGACAATGTAAATAGAGATCAGAATTCCAGCTCTTGAGAAGAGCACCACATGTACAAACTATTGCAGCACAAAGTACCAATCAAAGGGTGAAGTACCACTTTTATTAAGAATAGGAAGGTGAAAATGGGTTGATCTTCTGGTTATAGAGTGGATACTTTGAAGACATAAACAAGTTGTTGCACAGATGGAAATGAGTTCCTGCGCACACATAAACAGTGGGACTTTGACACAAACTGAAACACCATCATTTTGTAGAGCTAAGCTCCTTTGCATAGAACTGAGCTCTGGCACAGATGCAACTAAGTCTCTGCATGAAAAGTGCTAAACAGATAGAACAGAGGCAGTGCACACAGAGATGAGCACTTCCAAGTATGCAGCTGAGCGCCATTGCAGACAAAGCTGAGCCCAGGAGCAGGCATAGATCAAGGTGAACACATTCCCAGACAGAGCGAAGCTCAATCAGCATTCACTGCTATAATATAAAAGTTGGAGTTCTGTGAGGACTGATACACTGGACCAGCTAATATTCTATGGGAGTGTCATAGTCCTCTCATCTAAGTTAGTCTTGCACATGGCCTGTTTCTGAGAGGGAGCAAGGAGAAGAAGGAGGGAGGGAAAATGACAGTGAGCGAGAAGGGATTTAAAGAAGAAACTGAAGTGAGAAAGAGACGCAGTGTAGATAGGAGTGAAAGAAAAGTGAGTGTCTGTGAGAGAAGATGGAGAGAAAGGTGAGAATGGAAAAAGTAATGAGAGGAGACTGTGACAGTGATTAGAAGGAAGAAAGAATGAGTGTGAAACAGGAGATTGCATAGTGAAAGATGTGAACAAATAACACAACTGTGATGCTAAGGCATCCTTTACAGCACTCTTTGCCTATTCCTTTTGCTGTCATCCTCACCATAAGTCGGACATCTTGTCAGTGGGGGATGCCAGTGCTGATAGTGGATATTACAGGCACCAATCTTCGGTTTGGTTCAAAACTTTATTCGGCAAGTTCAAGACAGCCGTAAAAATACATAAACCATGTGATAAAAACAATGTAAAACAAATCTAGATAACAGACATAAAAAAACATTATCAGGCAAATTCAAATAGTACACATAATGAAAAGTCAATAGACCATCGTCACCTTAAAATCATTATACAATTCCAAAATCAAAGGACCAGCTAATACATAGCACTTTTCACCAAATTACTGGCCTTCGAGATAAAAAGAGCAACATTATAACACAGTAGATTATCATTTAATGTGAGCAAAAATTTCAGGGCAACTTTATGAGATCTAATATTCTGTGCAACAACAAGTATAGGTTTAAGATAAAAGTGCCTGTCGTTTGAACATAGACTACATAACAGCATAAGGTACAACATACTTTGTTTACTCAGGCCATGGCATGGGCAAGGGATCATATCTGGGGGGCAGGACTTCATAGTGGGAAAAGCCCCCAAATGGTGCACCACACCAAATCTGAATCTTGTAAGGACAAAGCGGTGCTGATTGTTAGTAACACAGGATAAGTAACTTTGACATCCCTCCACAGGGGAAAGAGACAATTAAAAAGCAACAGTTAATTTCATTGCCTCCATACCCATTCGCCTTTCCACTCTCAGCTGCAGAAAAGTTTCTTTGATGAACTTATTAGTGAGTGATAACACCTGAAGAGGATCTGACCACACTGTCAAATTAAACAAAGTGCTAAAAGAAGAATTAACATAAGCTAACCAAGGGATAAGTAAAGCATTATTCAGGGTTAGACAATATAAATTAATTGATTTGGTAAACCATCTTTCCTGTTTTGCCCATATAGAGAACCAGAGTAACAAAGATCTTACCAGAAGCAGATCCTCCAGGGGCTATAGGCCAGCCTCCCAATGGGCAATCACAGCTGAAGCGGAAGCAGGTAGGCACTATTTTCCTGAATTTGCAGGGGGTTGTTAGAAGTATAACCCCAAGGGCCGGCTCCATAATTTCTCTTATGGGTCGCCTACCTATTTGGTTGTGTACATAAACATCCCATGAGAGTATCTACACATTTTAGCTTTAGCATCTGTTGAGCCCAGGAACCATTACTCATAAATAGGACACCCAAGTAACAAAAGGAGTTTACACTTGCAATTACAGTGTTGTCATTAAAACAGTATCTATATTTTTTTGGTTTGTGCCCACGGATCATTGTAAACATTTTTGATTTGTTGATCACCATTTTGTTAGATGACAAACTCCCAAAAAGCAGTCATCAATTTCTGGAGAAGAACCAGGGTCCTAGATAAAATAACACTGTAGTCTGCATATAACAACACTGGAGTAGAAAGCCCGTCAGCATTTGCTTGCAGAGACCGCAAAAAGTCTCCACTCCACCCCATTAATAAAATGTGACACCATCAAGAGGCTAAAACACACCCTTGTCAAATGCCTCTCCCTACTTTAAAAGTGGAAGAACATTCTCCTTGGGAATCAAAGAGAACTTTGCTTGATAAACTCTTCTAGAGGTGTACAAGGAAACTTATATTAGCCCTGGGGACACCAAGAGAGAGCAGTGAAGACCCAAGGATAGTATGATCAACTAGGTCGAAAGCACTACTTATGTCTACAAAACAAAGATGAAGAGTGCCTGATTTGGCTCTAGTATATTTCCCAATCAACAGATCTAGTGACATCAAAACCAGAAATGGTATTTTTCCAATCTGTAGTTCCTAGCTTATTCATTTATCCACCCACATTCCAAGTTGCAAATGTATAGCACCCATCCATAATTTGTTTGGTGTTACCCATGCTTGGATTGTTAATATATAAACGGCGTGGGCTAAGATTATCATAAAAATTATTACCAAAAAGCTTATGATTAACATTATCAGGGTCTTTCACCAACCCAATAGTACCTAGTAGATCAACATTAGGCAAATCAACAATAGAGTCTGTCTAGTGCCCCCAAAGTTATCTTCACCAAACCTCAATACTTGGAGCCTACTGTAGTTGAGGTAATCATTGTCTTGTAATGTACTGAGTACCTGGTACCTGGGCGCAGCCAGAATGGAATGAAATGAGAGGCCAGTCACTCTCAGTAAATTAGATGCGGTATTGTGCGTTTGTACATGGTTCGTAGATGGGGGTAACTAAGGCCAGGGGAAGAAGAGCCATATTCTGAGCAAACAGAGAGGATAGCGCTGACCTTGCTAGGATTTCTTCTGCAAAGCTAGGGTGTCGAAAAGTAATAACTTTACAGCCCCCCTTACATTTTTCTTTAATGGCATAATCCATCCCACTCTCCTGGTTAACAAAATTTGTTGTGCTCTATCAGGGGGAAATAAGCAGTTCATATTAAGCCAGTGCACAACTTTGTTGTTCAGAAAATTTGGAGTTTCACTTAGTCCAAATTTCAAATGGGGACATTAACCAGGACAACCACATAAGGGCAACAAGCTGTGGACAAATTAATCGTTACAAGATCAGAAGAGGTCATTTGAGCATTGGAATGACTCCCACAGCATGTGTTAAGAATGAGTCTATGGTGGTATGGTTGTTATCCGCTGCTGGCTTAGTGCTCCCAATCTTACACTTTACCATACGGGCAGGTATATCCAGGGATACCCTTGATATAAAGGAATATTTGACCCCCAACAAAGCAGGTCCCCCTCAGGGCAACAACAATAAAACAGTAAAAATAACAAAGCTGTATATTTTATTTCCATGAAAATGAGCAAACTTTAGTCACTTACTTCGCAGTCAATGGGATATGGTCTGATATAAGTCAAATCATAAAATGTTGGGGTGCCAGGACACAATAATTGAGAGAAAGATCAAAAGAAACTGGGACCAAGAGAGCGGACCTGGCCCAGCCTCCTCCAGCCACGGACCAGCGCAGACAGGGCAAGTTTTCACCCAGGCATGCACTGGGATGCGTACTGTGTGCGTACCGCACCACAGGAGAAATTCAGCACTTTTAGCGCAGTAAAACAAGTTTCTTCACCTCCTGCTACTGCATGGGTCTCTGGGGGATGGAGTCTGGCCTCAGTTAGCCACTGCTACAATGTATCAGCCTCCCAGACACGTCAAAGGCGCGTCCCGCCCCACGGGTTGAATGTAGTACTTTTACCATGTTAGAAGAAGTTTCTCCACCTCCTACTGCTGCACGGGTCTCTGGGGGATGGAATCTGGCCCACCAAGCCTCCGCCACAATGTATGAGTCTCCCATGCACTTTAAGGGTGTGTTCTGGTACCAATCTCCAAAGAAACGTTTTGGTCACTAGCACTTATGTTTTCTTTTAATAAATTAATCACTGAGTAGGAGACAAGGTATTGCACATGTCAAATCCAAAACTGTGTTTCACTTGGAATATCAAAGGTGAACCCCTGACATATTGTAGGAATTTGCTGCTTTATAGTCACCTCCCAGGGTTTAGATGGAGCAGGCAAACCCCAAAGTGTGTAAGAGAGGAGTAAAGCATACGTTCTGTGACACAGGTCAACTTCAGGGTTACAATAGACATATTTTTTTTAAGGGTCTTCAGTTAGTACATGTAAAATAATCATTAGTGTATGGCTTGGTGACACTGCAAATCATGGTGCAAAGGCTCCGTGCACTCCCCTATACTGTAACCTATACCTTCCATCTTCCTGTCAAAGAGCACAAGGCACCTTTTCAAATGAATGAACATGAGCTCTGCATTGGCTGGGGGCGCAGGTATTGTGCTTTTAGATTGTGAACAGGTATATCAGGCTTATTATCTTCTCTCCTCGAAGCTCCAGACCCAGGAAACTGCACTACCCAATACTGGTGCTGCTCTCATGCTGTTAAACAGCATAAGAGAAGCATCAGGATTGGAGGGAGCAGCCCTTCGCAGTGCTCATAAGAGCAGTGGAGGCCTGTGCTTTCTCTAGAAGTTTAAAATGTGCATGTCTAGCTGGCTGTCTGAAGATGGTCAGCCAGAGGAACATGCACACTTTAAACATAGTTGCAAAGCTCCCTGCTGCTCCTCAGCAGCAATTGCCCCGCCCTTCCTGACACAGTTCAGAATGGATTGCTGAAAAATAAAATGGTAATAAATTAACTTTACTTCCAATTTTTTGTAGTCTGCTCTGGGCCATTTTTTCAGTGGGGCGAAACTCCTCCTCTTTCACGGAGGAGTCGCTAATGGTGCTCCACTCCCGAAGTAAAGTCTACTTGCGACAATGGGGAGAGGGTACTGCAGAAGCGTTCTGTTCAATTTATTTTAGAAATTAAGCTGAAAAATGTGCCATTTTACTTCTTTTTTTAAAAGTATTTATGGAGGGACTTTTGTGCAGTCTAATTCAGTATTTGGTCTCATGCTTCACCTCTGCATGCAGCCCTTGACAGAAAAGGATGTATTATGGATCTGTTACAAAACAGAGCTTCTCGTCACTGTCTACATGTCTGGTACTTATAATAACACAGTTCAACGTCAGGGGTTGTGTATGCGCCTTTTAACTCCTTCTACGATAACATTTTTTAATGGAACCTCAGGGCACAAAGCAATATGACACGGAGTAATTGTCTAGTTTTGATGAGTCTGAAAGGAACATAGTTGGAGACACGCTGTTTATCACCTTGGAATGCTGGCAGCATCTTTATTATGCAGAATTGTTCATGTATACTTTGGCAATTTGAGTCCAGCAGGGCTGAGAGAGCTCGTTCTTTTTTACAAATAAACCATTTAACTTGGCATGAAGACAGGAATGTTCCTCGGGAACGTTAGATGCCTCAATACATGTCAACAGACTAAGCATTGTCTGTAATCTTGCGTATCCGGAAATGCAAAATATAAAATAGTTGGTTTTCTGATGGGAAGCAAAACTATAGAAATTGCACCCCTAGATTGTTGGAAGTGATTTCATACCTTAAGCTTCCAAATTGTATCTTGTTAAGTACGTTTGGAAAAGGTTTACTTGCTACACTGCTTAGGACCATATAAAAAAACATACTACACTGCAGTGGTGTAGCAAATATGCCATGGGTCCTAATACAGGCACCCAATGTGGGTGGGTTCACCAAAACCTCAGTTGGCCTAGTAAAAGGCAGCAATAATAAGAGTGCAGGTAGTCTCTCATACTCCTAGGGCCCATTGCCAAAAGGCCCCTGCTAGACTGCTTTGTCCACTTTAAGGAGGAATTATTGAAAGAGTGAGGGAGCTTCTGTTGCTCAATACTGTAAACTGATGCCCTTTACCTATTTTAAAATCGAACAGAATGGTTGAGTTTTTCGTAGAGAACAAGCCTATATTTGCAGAGAAGGCAACTGGGACAAATGGGTAACTCAGTCCGGCCTGGGCAGTGATTGAGACATGAGTCAGAATTATGGCAAAGTGATAGACCTTCTAAAGGCACAGGCTGCATATGTACACATTATAACGTAAAATCTAGCTTCGGATGTACATCCAGTTAGACATGACCTTTCAGCCTCTTGTTATAGGTCAAAAGGAATTAAAAGAAGCGTCCATCTTTGAATGTCTTTTATTTTATTTTTATAAATCTAGTTTAAATATTCCCACAACGTATGCATGGATGCTTCTGGTGGCATCTGTAATGCGATGTGCTAAAAAAAAATAATAATTGAAGGTGCCAACCTCACATTGGGGCACATGTGCAAATGCAGTCAGCCATCTTAGAATGATCAAAAGAAAATTTTCAATAGCCTTCACCAATAGGCCAGGAGGTGCCTGAAATGAACCAGGAGGGTGGGGGGCAAAGGGACGCTTTGTGGGGGATGCTCGAGGGAATCCTCAAAAAGAATGGGATGGGGTTGAAAGGGAACCTGATTGAGAGAAATAGTCAATGCACTACAAAGCAAGGTCTGACGGCAACATTGGAAGGATGCATCGGCCACTCAAAACACTGAGACCAAAAGGCTTTTGGGTGGGCAAACACAATAATGAGGAAAGTCAATGGATCACAAGCAGGGAAGTCATACAGCAATGCCAATCAATCATGAGCAAACAGCACTCAAAGTTCACTCTATATAAACTGATGTTAAAAAGATTTAAGAGAGTACTCCCTCACACATATATTTGGATTTCTTTGAGTTTCATTATAAGGCCATCAGTTATGGTGTGTACCATGCATTTTCACATTTTTAGTTGTAGCATCATTCTTAGTATCTAACTAATGCCATGTATTGGTTAGAAACTGAGCATGCCATGTATTACCCATGGTTTTGTTTGCCATGAATAATTCTATATTATTCTACTCCACAAATGTGTCCGAATGTGTACAAACCATGAGCTAATCTGGAGCAGACTAATTAACTGGGAATTTTGCTAAATAGGCCAGAGTATATATTGTGGGTGAAAGATGACAGATGCAGTGCCTGTTTACAAGTATTTTATTTTAAACGGTTTTGATAACCCTTCTTGGCTTAAAAAAATGAATAAAGAGCCCAGGAGCGACTGCTGTGAGAGAGATCTCCTCTATTTGTTCATGTTTCCACTGGAGATTCTCTTGAACACCCCATGCTTCAAGTGTCTTAAACATATAACTTTTTGTTTTATTTAAAGTAACACTTCTAAATAAAACATTTACATGGATTTGCCACAATCTTATGGCGTTCAAACAGGACTGCAGACCTCCACAACATTCATATAGGAATATGCTTGGATTTCCCTTTCAAGAGTAAGGAACTGCAGTCAATAAAATAATAGTAATACACTTCGATTCCCCTTAAATAGCAACGAACTGTGGTCAATAAAATAAAATTGTTCTCATCGGGGTCTCAGTGGCAAGCTCCCATGGGGATGAAAAATCACCTCCATCTACCTGGATACCCCCAGGCCATTTCTTTCATTTTTCAGCTTTTGGGAGTTTACTTCTAATAACCTAAACCACTACCACCAATCTGCTTACCTCGTGGTTGCTGAAGAGATCTGCAAAAGGTAACATGGCAGTGGGTGACCACAACAAACAGACAATTTGTTGTTATCTGCATTTCAGTTTCAATAACCAGTAAGAGGACAGCCATGGACTACAACAGTGGCTCCCAACCTGTGGCCCAGGGACCCCGGGGTCTGCGAAATAATATTAACAGATTAGGTCCCCAGCGTTCAGTACTGACTCAGTGGGGGGTCCCTGGATTTCAATAATGATTCAGTGGGGGTCTCTGGGATCCAATAACGATAAAGTGGGGGTCCACAGAAGTCAAAAGGTTGGGATCCACTCGACTACAATATTCCTCCAACTTTAAAGGGAGTTGTCTAGTGATGTAACCTGCATGATAGTACTTATCCTAGAAATCTATATTGGGGAAATGGACACTCTCAGGATCCCTAAAATGTATAAATATATATATGTTTGCATCACTTATTAGTTTAATGCAAGTATTTTATCTCCACTAGTCCATATTTCATGCACAAAAGAATGCTAAAAGTTTATTTTTTGCAGTAAAAAACAAAAAAAACAAAAAACAGAATGCTAAGTTTCTTTTTCCAAAAACTGAAATACTATTGTGCTCAAAAATATCTTTTCTAGTAACGCAGAAATTGTGATATTTTTGTTTAGTCAGACAAGTTACACAAAAACTTTAAAAAGTACGAAAAATATTGTATGGGAGCTGTAGCATGGAGTGTTTTAGGATTACCACAAAAGGGTATCTTCACGTGTAACATTTTTTTAAATGGTCAATGTCATAGGAATACTAAAAGCTAAGAGGTCCTTAAGTGTGCAACCTCGCCCTGCGCAGAGCAGCATATTGTCGCAATGAGCAAGAGACTGCATGCTCTGCGGAGGCTTAACCTTAACACTGACATGTACGATTCCAAATCAAGTGCCAAAGAAAGTCTCACTAACGCTTCTTTAATCTTTGCCATGGATTAACGCAAAGAGACTATGCGAATTCTGCTCTTAAGAGCAGTCCTTCTATTCCAGCTTTTCATTTGTGATTGTTGGTTGCAGTGCAGAGCGCTGGCACTTATTTTTGAGGGTCCACACTTATTTTTCTGCCTTAAGCATTTACTGCGATCAAAAGACACATTTGGGAAAGACGGAGGAAGAGAAAAACGAAAAAGCGTCACAATGTGAGAAAGCAGAAATCTGCAATTGTGAGCTGAAAGGGCAGGGGGTGGCTTTAAATGTATTGAGGAGGCCCGAGGTTGCTTCAGGATTAAGCAGCCTCAGTATTCCCTGTACACACACATTTAATTACGGCAGCCGCGTGTTTAAGAGGAAGGCTTTGCACACCTGCACGTTTTTATTAACAAATTAAGCACTGTTCTTTCCTAAATCAAGCCTTAGTACCCAATTGCCTTCTAGAGCTTTAACCAAAATACCCATGTCTGGCTCTAGCCCAAGTCCCCTTATACAAATGAAAGAGCCTAAGCAGTGCAGTACACTCCCTACTTCACCATAACTGCTACATGTGTTGTATTTTCTCATTTTTCTCACTTTTTCACCAAGCATATTCCCTAATTGTACTGAATACGTTTATTGAGCTGCCATGTGCAAAGTAAAATAGAGACAAAGGGCCAGATGTAGGAAAATTGCAAATTGCGACTTGCAATTTGCGAGTCCTTCCGACTCGCAAATTGCAAGTCGCAATTTGCAATGCAGAACGGTGTCTCAGACACCGTCTGCGAGTCGGTATGGGGTCGCAGAGACCCACCTCATTAATATTAATGAGGTGGGTCGCAAATTGCGGCCCCATTGCGACTATAGGCACTCGCAAACATGGAGGCCTGCTGTAGTCAGCAGACCTTCATGTTCGTGACTGCTTTTAAATAAAGCAGTTTTTTTTTTTTAAGTGTAGCCCGTTGTCCTTAAAGGAAAACGAGCTGCACTTAAAAAACAAACCGAAACCTTTAGTTTCGGTATTTTTTCAGGGCAGGTAGCGGTCCCTTGGACCACTACCTGCCCTGAAAAAATAGTTTTGGGTCCATTCACAAAGGGGAAGGGGTCCCATGGGGACCCCTTCCAATTTGCGAGTGGGTTACCATCCACTTCAAGTGGATGGTAACTGCGACACCATTTGCGACCGCATATGCGGTCGCAAATGGTATTGCATACCACTACGAATCGCAAATAGGAAGGGAACACCCCTTCCTATTTGCGATTCTGAAATGCATATTGCGAGTCGGTCCCGACTCGCAAAATGCATTTCTGCATTGGAAACACGCATTTGCGAGTCGCAAACGGCAGATTTTGCCGTTTGCGACTCGCAAAGTGTTTCCTGCATCTGGCCCAAAATGTTGATACCTGTTGCCATGTAAAATAAACATGCTCTTTATAACTTGTTTTCCTCACAAGTATGACGTCTCTATAATTTTACTGAGTTATTTTGATTTAACATCCGGTATTCAATTGGTTGTATATAACAAGAGACAACTTCACGAGTTCCCTGTAGGATACAAGACTCCGGTATGTGGTGCAGATCGGACCACTGCCCTCCTGACAAAGATGACTGGCCCCCATTAGGAGACGGATAGGAAGTCTTATGTAATGTGATATGCCACTAACAGCATACCATCTTTTTTTCAATAATAAGTTCATGCTCTTATTTAACTGGAGTGGTGTGATTTGCATTATGCTTGCACATGCACGTTTGGACCCTATATATTTGATATGTAAATGAGATGGTGTCACAGATGTAAATGTATTTATTTACAGAAGATTTGTTCCACCATTACTGTATTTACTACTTGCCATATAGACATTTGCCTCGTTTCTGCTTCAAAGCATGCCAACATCACCACACTCATAAGTCTAAAACAGGGCAACATGCACCTTTAGATCGTTTCCCATCAGCGTTAGACCGACAAATAGATCACAGACTCATTGTGAGTTTTAAGTTGGTGTCAAATTTGAAGGTTAGGCGGTCCAGATGTTTAACACGCTTAGCTGCAGCAATGGTTTGTGATGTATTTCTAGTTGGAAATCCATTTGAAACTGCAGTTTGGAAAACCACATTATAGTGAAATAGTTTTCCCGAGTTTCATTACTCCTGATGTCACAATCCATCTCAAACACCTGCCTGACATCATCCAACAAAGCAATGATCTATTCCATAGTATTTATTGTTAATGAATGCTAGTGATGCACGAATGGAAAATACGTTTTCTTTCCCTACTCTGGTGGCCTCTTTAACCAGTGCAAACTGCATCTATCAGTGGGGATATGGCATTAATAATGTATATGTTCCTAAAGGAATTCACTGTAATCCTTATTTTCTATAACAACCACTCCACTGAGGTGTCTCATTCTGTAGGACAAGTATCAAAACGTGTATTTCTGCTGATCTTTCAGAAAGAACGAACTGTCAATGAGAAGAGTTATTCCAGAGATTCGCTGCTGCAGAACAGGCTCTATGGATTTCAATAGTAAATGCCCAGGCACAATCCAAGGAGCCGGCTCAGAGTCTGGCGTAAATGGATGGGTGTGCAACGTATAAAACAAATCCTTAAACAAGCTTTACAAGTTCCATCTCATTGCGAGCCGTCCTACATGCTTTTATTTTTGTCTGCACTAGACGTCTTGCTTTCAGCATTTATTAAAAAGCTCTTTATTTCAAAAGCCATTTCACATCTCATTAGGCAGGAGACCAAACATATCTGACATTCATTGCTTTAGTGGGAAGTGTTTATGTTTTTATTGATTTGCAGGTGCGCTGGAGAACTCTTTTGACCGAGTTAAGTGGGTGATGAGAGAGTGAAGAATTTATAAAGCAAATCTATGTGGACTGGGTTCCTTCTGTTCAAGGGCCTGACACAGGAAGGAGAGAGTGAATAAGACAACACGCAAAGGGATAGAACAGTAGAAAAAATCTGGAGTTTACAGATCTTCAGACGGTCAACTTGGGAGTTGGTGAAGAAAGCAGGGTGTTCCTATTTGGTGCAATACTAGCTAATAAAACATGGTTAACCCCCTCCCCCTCTACCTTTTTAGGCGCTAACTGGTGCGCATGCCCGGTCTCGAACCGAGACATGCTTTATCTACTATGTGTGCTAGCAGCCAACCCATGCTTCCCATTCACTGGCAATATTGTAGCTCCATTTTTGGTTTTCTTCACTTATCAACTGCATGCATAGTTATGCCTGTTCCGGTATTTAGCCCTCCCTGATAGCCCCGCCCAACTACTTTTAAATCTATGCAGCAGCCATTTTCAACCATTGTTTCAGGACTCATTTTTTCTTTTTTTAAATGGGTGACCATGCGTGCATCTGGGAGAACTTTCTGTGGATGCAGGGCTCGCCACGCAATGTACTTATTGTAATTTGCTTTTGACAAATACTCTTCCTATCCTTGTTTAATGCACTACAACCACTGAATCAATGCCACAACATAGTAAACGACAGAGACTGGTTAAATAACCAAATTAGGCAATTCAGGACTGAGCATGGATACAATAGTAGTCCTTTCATTGTGTCTAATTGGTCCTTGTCCTTCTGCACTACGTGTTTTAAAGTGCTTCCCTCCGAGCCCTTGTGTTGTACGTTTTTATTGTTGCAACCGTGTTAAATTGCATTTTACTGCTCATGTGTGAATACGGGTGTGATGTGCACCTTATGTTTGTAAGTGCATTTTTCTGATCTCCAGCTACCTTTACGTACAATTTTACCAAGAGGGGTTGGTATACAATGTGGGCAAGTTCTGCTAAAAAGATTTGTATGTACCAGTGGGCTCCAACGCTTATATGTGCACTGTGTGTCTTCACACTCTAAGGACAGAATAGCAGTGATTCGGGCCCCAGGGAAGTGGTTAGTTTGTATGCAATTTATGCGCACGTTCTGGCGCAGCATCACGTTTGACAGTCTCTAGGGGACGTGCGTGGCTGCTGGTGTTGTGGTTCAGATTCTTTCTATCTTTTGCACTGTCATCAAATTGCTTCTTCCCCACTCCCTCCCACCGCCCTCCTGATCACCACTACCACCACCCCATTGCCAAAGGCAATGGGTCGCTGATTGCCGAGATCTATTGGCTTTGCCAATACTTGTTACATACATGCTGCAGGGGACAGTGGGCTTGGGAATGGATGAGTGTACCACCTGCAAATGCAGCATTCTACCCTCCCGAGAGCACGAGGCCATGGTGACCGATCTTGTGCGTATTTTCATATCTACTCAGAATAGCAATAATAATAATGTAACAAAATATGCCTTTTTTGTTTTAGAAATGTGATCAATTGTTATTAATAATAAGCAAGCAGGTATCCATGCATTTCCTAATGGATGCACTTTGAAATATATGCCCTATCCAGGGAAGCAATCCAGGTATCTTCTGTCCCTACTGTAGAGTAGGACCCAAACCCTTTAAGGAGACCCAATCCTTCAGTGGCCCCCATTCAGCCAAAGCCAATGTTTATCTGTGCGATTTGGGGGACTCAGAGGCCTCTCATTTCGTTTTGCAGGGGGATCCATCAGTTTGTGTTATGCCACTGTCCACCATTAAGGAAAGCTAACAGTGTAAATCTTGTACCAAGGCGAGTCCTCAAGTACCCTCAAACTCTAGACCCCTAACTAATAGAAAGTGACCAACATTGTTTTTAATTTAACTTTATTTTTTCTAGAAAATAAGGTATCTGTAACCTAGAAAGTAAGAGGAGAGTAGACAATTTGCCAGTTGGCTGTAAAATCATATATATGTGAAAATCATATTATTTATATATGCACACACACATACAATGTCTTTATTTTGGAGGCAAAAGTCTCAGTTAGTGTCTAGGATTATGTTTAGTCTCAACTGTTACAAAAATTGCCTTTACACATTTTCAGGAGATATTCTTCACTTTATTTGAGATTCATATAATGGTTTCTTCTCTGTTGCTCTGCAATTCCCTGGTTCTAATCTCTGGGGTTAAAAAGGTCATTCTCTAGGCAGCAGAGGCCAGATCAAATATCTGGGTGAGTTCCCCTGCTTGGTCAAGATGGTGCAGAACCTTGACATCCAGTTGGAGAGAAACTTCTTTATGTACACCGGGAATGGGAAACTCTAGTATCTATCTTCCTGTCTGGACTTCAGAATAATATGGACTTTTGTTATCCTCACTACCTGGTTGGCCAGTCGTAGTGGCTTCCAAATACCATAGCTCACCCTGCCACAGGCACAAGTTATAGCCGCATACTCGTCCAGTACTTGTAAGACTCCCCCAGAATGCTTTAAAATTTGCTCCCTTTGCCAGTTAAAGTCAGTGACGTTTGTAAAAGCATCTGTGGGGCAGTTGTGGTTCATTTTCAAGTTAGAGTACCGATAATAATGCAGGAAGGCATGCAGCAAGGATGGATATTAAAACCCCACTCAAATAAAACAATATATTAATTAATATTCTGGTTTAGTCCCAATTATCATCCACACTTTCTCTGATAATAAAATTTAATTGCATAACCATCCCCTCAACTTAAGTCAATAAAGAATGCTATTTGCAGTGGAGATGAGGATGTCACCCACAAACACATCGGGTCAAAATTCATTAGAGCTCCCTTAGTGGCCTTGTGCCCCTTCTGGTGCATCAAAGCGTTCTTGTGGATAGTGTTCCAGGACACTCATCCTGTATTGTCACATACATTATATTGCATGTACAACATCATCAATGCTTCTAAACAAAGAGCCTGTGTTATTCGGATTGCCCGTCTACTTTCACGTGATTATATAAAGGATTTCTCTTATTTATGCGGCAGCAGATTTCAGGCATTTAGGAAACAAACACGATCAACAGAACAACCTGGTTTGCGCTGCTTAACTCGGAGCTAATTCTTGGTTTGTTTTGGCCGATCGCCATACGCGCAAGGATAATTAATTTAGTAGACTTCCAGAGAGGTAACACAATGGAACTAATCTAGAGCTCAGTGAAAATATCTTCCATAAAAGAAAAGCAATAACAAAGACAAGGTTCCTTAGCCTGGACATGAATTGCCGTAGGCCTGTTGTTTCCTATACCTTCGTTGAGGAGGTGAACTTTTACTTGCACATCTGTCCTTAAAGTTCATGTAGGATTCTTAAGTTCATTATCCAGAGATGGTGTAGACATTGGATTATTTGATTGTGTGCGGAGCCCCACTGTCTAGTCCCCGCATCCTCTCTATCTGTGGTATGCTGTAGTTAGGTGAGGACGTGTCCTGAAAATAGCTTGAATAATTATATTGAAGTATGGTGTCAAGAGACATAGGGGGTGATTCTGAGTCTGGCGGGCGGCGGGGGCCGCCCGCCAGACTTCCCCCCTCCAAAATACCGCTCCGCGGTCGAAAGACCGCTGAGGGTATTTTGGGTTTTGCACTGGGCTGGCGGGCGACCGCCAAAAGGCCGCCCGCCAGCCCAGTGCAAAACACCCTTCCCACGAGGACGCCGGCTCAGAATTGAGCCGGCGGAGTGGGAAGGTGCGACGGGTGCAGTGGCACCCGTCGCGAATTTCACTGTCTGCAATGCAGACAGTGAAATTCTTTGAGGGGCCCTCTTACGGGGGCCCCTGCAGTGCCCATGCCATTGGCATGGGCACTTCAGGGGCCCCCAGGGGCCCCACTACAACCCATACCGCCATCCTGTTCCTGGCGGGCGAACCGCCAGGAACAGGACGGCGGTATGGGCTGTCAGAATCCCCATGGCGGCGCAGCGAGCTGCGCCGCCATGGAGGATTCAATTGGGCAGCGGAAAACCGTCGGGAGACTGCCGGTTTTCCCTTTCTGGCCGCGGCTGAACCGCCGTGGTCAGAATGCCCAGCGGGGCACCGCCAGCCTGTTGGCGGTGCCCCCGTCATTTTAGCCCTGGCGGTCTTGGACCGCCAGGGTTAGAATGACCCCCATAAAGCAGAAAACCAGCGCTCCCTGTCCAGCTTCACTCAATACTATTTTTTACAGAATAAAGCATGTTATGTGGTTGTTTCAACAGAACGACCACTGGGAAAGTAAATAACAGCAGGAGGCTGTAAAGTTGGTGAATCTCATGTCCTAAACAACACACATTTTTGCTATGTTTGAGAAATAGTGCATTTAATGAAGAGCAGGATCATTGTTCTTACTGACCAGGCACCCAGAATTCCACCTGAGCTCGGCCATTGTCACTCAGTATCAGGGGGTGGAAGAATGAAGGTTACATTGTGCAGATGCAAAACAACCTGCAGGCCGACACATGCGGGGTTTAATCAGTGACATTTCCATGCCCTGGGCAGAAAATATAGCCACATTTGTGGTTGGATATGGCATATATTTCTGTGAAATCTCCACTATTTAAACATTATTATAAGGATATGCATTTAATTATGCTTTTTATAGAGCCCCGTATTTATAAACACAATAGTTTCGAATACAGGGGACAACCAAATCAATGAAGAAGTATCTTCATTTAATTATATATATATCTATATATATATATATATAGATATATATATACACACACACACACACGCATATATATATCAATCAAATATGATAACTTAGCAAAGGTAGCTTTTTATTTCATCCAATGGCCTCTGAATGGCAGCCCATGTTCTTATACTTGTGCATGTTAATGTAAGGTATATACTTTATTTCTAGACCAATAAATTACTCTGCACACACTAAAAGCAGTAATTCAGTCAACAGCTGTTCAGGAGTCAACTGATCCAAATATATTAACCATATTTCGGCTGCTTTTATGTAATTGGTCTGTAGCTGCTTCTAGAAAGTGGGCCATCCTCTCAGGAGACCATGTTTTCATCAGATGTGCTGGCATATTGCTGAAAACTGTTAATTTCACGTCTTGACGTCATTCTCCAGTTAATCTCTGCCTCTACTTCTAGTTTTTTTCAGTTCCCAACTATATTTTAGTAAAGATGGCATCACTGAGAATATAAAGTGCTCTGGTAGAGGCCATCAAACAAATAGCTTAGCAATTAAAAAAAAATACAAAAAACTACGACATCATAAAACTACGTTTTGTAAGGTTCTGCTAAAGACAGGCACAGTAATGTTAGTTCACCAAAATAAGTTAGCATTGGAAATATCATGCACACTTTGACTTTCAAAATAACAGCACAATAAGTGACATCACACAACTTTTGACACTGATGGCAGCGCACTGTACTTCTTTTTCAAACAAACTTTATTTGGAAACTGAAAACTGCAGCAATCTAAAAGAACCAACAAATAAAATAAGTGCAATAGAATTGTTTCGAAGAGATCCTTAGCAAGTGGCAGAGGTTGTAGTTGCCTACTTAACTATTACAAATGCTAAGCATAAGTGTGTATAAACTGTGCATTGTATATCAAACAATCTGAGTGAACAACCCTCATTGCTAACTGAATACGGAGTCAAATATTGACTGGAAGAACATTTTATGACATCATGGCCACCACAATGGTGTGGTAATGGATTAAAAAACACAAAAGGTATGGGGTTCACTTATAATGAGGAGCTATGCCCAAGGGAGATTTTCCTGGAGCTCCTTAACCTCACTGGGTGTATGAATGGTGAGTAAGTACTGTGAAGTGGTGGTGGGGGGGTGTTTCCTTTATGGACTAGGTGGTCTCACACACTATATAGTGTCATGCTTCATCATTTGACCATCTAGCCTCACCCAAGTAGGACAATGCCACCTGGGCGGAATCAACCTCACTGTTAAAAGGAAACACCCCCCCAGTGAGTGGGAGGATGAGTTGGGTGTCACCTGCATAGGAAATGATGTTGATACCATGGGAGCTGATGATGTTGGTCAGCGGGGTCATATATACATTGAAGATTGCGGGGCTGAGCCCTGGGGACACCGCAGGAGATCTCCTTGGGTTCGGAGGTGAAAGCTGGGAGGTGGATCCTTTGGGTTCTTCTGGTAAGGAAGGGGATGATCCATCTGAGCGCATTCCCTTGGATGCCGATGTAGTGGAGTCTTTCGATCAGCATGTGGTGGAATATGGTGTCGAAGGCTGTAGAGAGGTCGAGGAGGATCAACGCTGCTGTTTCTCCTCGGTCGCATGTGTTTGGATGTCGCCGGTTGCTACTATCAGGGCAGTTTCTGTGCAGTAGTTTTTGGGTTTGCTGGGGTCAGCGGAGGGTTTTTTGAATAGTGATCTGACGTCAGCCTGCTTTCAGGCGCTGGGAAATGTTGCAATGGTGACAGAGGTGTTGAGCAAAGCACTGAGTTCCTGGCAGATCCTTTGGGTTCTAAGGTTGAAGATGTGGTGCAGGCATGGGTCTGTGGGAGCTCCTAAATCGATGGATTTCATGGTGGAGGTGATGTCCTGGGTGGAGAGTATGTTCCAGGTGGTCAGTGTGTAGTTTGTGTTGATTACAGTGGTGGCATATTTGTTGAAGAAGTTCGAAAATGTGGGTTGGGATTTGAAGTTTCTGTATATGGTAGCGATCTAGTCGTGGAAGAAGTGTACAAGGTTGTTGCACAGGTCCTGTGAGGGGGAGATGTTGTTTTCACTGGCAGCCAAGTTGGAGACTTCCTTAACGATGTTGAAAAGTTCCTTAGTGCTATTGCGGCTGTTTTTGATGTGTGCAGCAAGGGCTGTCTTCTTTGTTGGCCTGAGCAGGCAGTGGTAGAGGTTGAGGGAGGTCTCGAAGGCTGCTATATTAGAGGTGTCCTTGCTGGTGCACCATCTCCTCTCGTTTTGCTGTTCTGAGTTCATGGGTGTACCAGCTGGCCCTTTTGAAGGATTTTCTCTGGATGTTGCTCTTGATGGCGTTGATGCTGTTGGTGCAATTGATGAGCCAAGTTTTAAAGTTTTTCACTCCCTGTTTGAGGTTGGTGGCGGTTGAGGTCCTCCACCCAGCTGGCCACTGAGATTTTGTTTCACCTCTGGTGGGGGTTACTGGTCATCTTGAGGGTGGAGGTGTGAGGGCTGGAGATGCTGAAGTGAATGATGGAGTGATCGGTCCACGAGGGTTCTGTGGCATGGCTGTATTTGACACGGTTGCTGGAGGTGAAAATGGGGCCCAGTGTGTGTCATGCGACGTGTGTACGGTCATGAATGATCTGGGTGAAACTGAGGCTGCTCATACTGTCGAGGAGGTGTGCAGTGATGTTGTCGCTGGGGTCGATGTGGAAATTTAGGTTGCCATGGAAGATGTAGTCCTTGGAGTCTAAGGCAAGAGGTGCAATGAAGTCTGCAATGGTGTTGCAGAAACTGGAGTGTGGGCCTGGGAGTCGGTATACAAGGGTGTCTCTGATGGTTGTTTTGTTGTCCGTGTGGAGCTTAAAGTTGAGATGTTCCATGGGGGTGTATAGTCTCGTTTGGGGTCTCTCTGTGGGTGATGGCTGTTTCTCCTCCTGACATGTTGGTGCGGCCCTGGTGAGTGATTTTATATCCATCGGGGATTGCTGTGGCAAAGTCTGGAGCAGATGGGGTTGAGCCCAGGGCTCAGTGAGGAAGATAATGTTGGGTGTGACACCCATAATTCAGTGGACAGCATTGAAAGTAAACACATAGTACTTAAAGAAAACTACACCAAAATATAACAGATCTATCCCCTTACACACTGCTGAAGATAAAACACAACACAAAAAAACAAAGACAGTGCAGACAGATACACTGACTGAACAATGCTTGCATAGTGAGTGTGTGTAAAGAAGGGCAATGCTAGTTGGGGTTTCTGTTCAGGTGGAGTCTGTGGTGTGTTCAGGGTGGGGCTGGTCAGTGGACTGGTGTGTGAACTGTAGCAGGTGAAGTGGTAGTGGGTGCAGGTGAAAGGCCCTAATGTGGAGCGTGGGTTGGCACAATGGCATCCAGGGTGGAGGGTGTAGAGCTTGGTGATGGTGTATCTTTAGGGGGAGGGAGGGCCAGTGGTCATGTGGCTGGGTATGGTCCAGGTGTGGACGGATGGAGACATGCTTGCCGTTGGCACACCAACTGTACGCATCTGTTGCATGGTTATGCTGCGACCTGCATTAAGTAGGTTAACTCCTAAGAGGTAGCAGAGAAACATTTTGCTTGACTAATATTGGCAAGTAGTTCATGGATTTTGTTTAGAGGATGACAGTCTACTAGTATGACTGTTGAGAAGATCCACACACAGGCAAACTCCACTAGGTTTTTACATATAACACCAATAGGGCAGACCCATTCTAATTGATGGGGAAAATAATCCCCTCTTTTACTAAATTGTCAAATAACTATTTAAGTTCACCCCTGATGCTTAAAGGAACAGATCTGAGTTTGTGGACAACAGGTATGGCATTTTACTTGAGCCTGATTCTGTGAAAATACTTGCCAATGAAGCCAACATGCTCTCTAAGAATTAATGGAAATGTATCAATAATAAGTGTGACTCTGTGTCAATAGCATTAATCAGGGAGATGTTTATGTCAGCAATCTTGACCAGAGGATCAGTACCAGGGACTAACATGAGACCCAACTTGGCCAGGTCCTAACAACCCACAATATTTCTACCATTTACTGCAACACAGATTTTAGTGACAGTTTGTCTACTGAGGCACATGATTGTGTCTACAAAGTATTAAAGCATGTCAATTTCTTGATCTCCATATTCCTTGGGTCGAACACCTAAGCTACTGAGTTCTAAATCTGAACCACATTGCTCATGAAATAGGGTCTAAAATGATGGTGAATGAGGCATCTTATTCAGCGATCATATGTAGGGTTAAGACAGAACCCAAAGTAACCTCACACCATGGACTTTTGACTTTGGTCAAAGAATCATTGTCAAGATCAACATCGAAAACTATATTAGAAAGATCTATGGCACAATGATTTTGAACCAAATAAGCACTGTTCACTCTAACTGGAGTTCTGCCCCTTTTGCGAACACTATGGAAGTGCCCATCATTTTTGCATTTGTTACAGTGCTTTTATGTGCATGACAGGTTGGATTATTACTCGTATGAATCTCAAATTTAACACCTCAATTAAAAAGTGTTATTCTTGCATTGCCCACCCTTGTAACTTCTGTATTCAACAAAAATTGCATCAACAGTGCCACAATCATTAATAACATTCATCATAGGTGCAGTAGAACCAGTGATACGCTCTTGTGATATTTGTCGCCTGGACACAATAGAACATTCAATGTCCTTTGCAATGTCAATACCCTCTGTTAAGGGAGGACTCCTGCAGCTTAGAAGACATTCCTGTATTTTTCTTGAGTACAATTCTAAACAGATTGATCACAAATAAACCTATAAAAATGAAGCCCCAAAATTGCAAGTGGAAGCTGGACTCTTCTTCCTTTTGGAAAAAGTTAAACATTCTAAGAGTACACTAGGCTCCTTAGCAGATGTGTTCCTGAGTCTGGCAACAGCCCCAGCATCCTAGTCCCAGTCACCAGGCTAACCAGGAGGAGCATTCACTTGAGGTAAATTATCAAAGATCTGCTGTCCGTGCTGACTGAAAAGCAGTGCTGCCTTACCTTGTGGTTCAAAGTTTTCACCATCTATGGCAACTAAATAATTCTCAAAATAACACATCCAAGATTTCCATTTTATAGGTGGCTTGCCTGAGTGTTGCAGTAATTGAGTCATTTGAACTAGGTGACCTGTTGCCATGTTGATAAATACATGTTGTAAATACAAAAGAAAGAAAATAACAAAGGACCTCTGATCCACACTTGGTCTTGGAAGCAGAAGTAAAACGTGATTTAAAGAAATAAGGTGACATTCCCACGGGACTGGATTATATGTGAGACCAACAGATCAACAGTAAGGATAGCAAACGAAATAGGAAATACTTTCTCAATCCAAAATGGCTTCAAGGTTTGACATTAATAAGTAGACCCTTAGGGTAAATTTACAATGGCTATGTCGCTGTCAGAAGCATAATAGCCCAAACCAAGATGGCTGTGGCGTCACCAGTGCCGTGGTGTCATCAGCATGGCTTCCTAGTGGGCCTAGGCATCTTAGCCCAAACTAAAATTGCAGCTTTATCACTAACGTAGTGATGTCATCAGCAATGGTGCAGTCATCATCCTCCCTGCTTCCAGTGTAAACATTGTTGTGCAGGCTGCAGACCCTCGTGTGCAAATAGGAGCAGGGAAGCAGCAACAGAAGAAAGGAAGTGAGATGCCCCCCCACAGGCACAAGGAAAGAGGCAGCAGGGAAGGCTGTGGTCCCAGCAGGCATATGTATCCTCGGCGCAAAATGTTGAATGGGAGATACAAGGCAGAAGAAAAGGCTAAATTAATACATTTATTGCATGTAGGATATAGGAACCGGTGACCAGCCTGCTCTCACCACGAAGGTGCCCTCAACTGGACTAACAGAAAGAAACAGCTGCAGAGAACTGTGTGGGGAACACCAAGAGAGACAAGCATTCTTCTTTTCCAGGTATTTTAATGTTAGTCCAAAAACAGTAAGCAAGTTACACCGTAATAGGAGGCACAGAGAAAACCATCGGCACCGACATCCGTTGGCGTAGTGTGGAATCCCCAGCCCGTTGCCGGTCAGTGGATTCCACTCTACGCACTAGCATTCTTTCTTACATCACCACACTTCTCCCCCCTTTACAAAAATGCAATATTAAAACACAAATTAAATGACTAAAGAGAAACTAATCTAAGAAAAACAAGTAATTAAAATACAAGTACTAAAATGATCACACAGAAGCTTAAACACTATAAAATTAAAATTCTTCCTCAACACTATAATATATTTCCTCTAGGCAAAACATAGGGCCTCATTATGACCCTGGCAGTAGAGAACCGCCAGGGCCAACGGGGGCGGGAGCACCGCCGACAGGCCGGCGGTGCTCCCTTGGGCATTCTGACCGCGGCGCTTTGGCCGCGGTCAGAAAGGGAAAACCGGCGGTCTCCTGCCGGTTTTCCACTGCCCCTAAGAATCCTCCAAGGCGGCGCAGCTCGCTGCGCCGCCGAGGGGATTCTGACAATCCTTACCGCCATCCTGTTCCTGGCGGCTCGCCCGCCAGGAACAGGATGGCGGTAAGGATTGTCGTAGGGCCCCTGGGGCCCCTGCAGTGCCCATGCCAATGGCATGGGCACTGCAGGGGCCCCCGTAAGAGGGCCCCGCTAGTATTTCACTGTCTGCATAGCAGACAGTGAAATACGCGACGGGTGCAGTAGCACCCGTCGCACCTTCCCACACCGCCGGCTCGATTACGAGCCAGCTTCATGGTGGGAAGGTCGTTTTCCCCTGGGCTGGCGGGTGGCCTTTTGGCGGCCGCCCGCCAGTCCAGGGGAAAACTTGGAATACCCTCCGCGGTCTCTGGACCGCGGAGCGGTACTTTGGAGGGGGGAGGCCGCCCGCCAGACTCATAATGAGGGCCATAGTCTTGGAATTAGTAGGCCTGTGACATTTCCTCACACTCCTTCTAATTCCCATATCTGATTGTTCAGAAAGAATTTTTTTCCCTGCTTGTTTAGCTTGACCCAAAGATTTGTGCCCATACTTCTTACCCTCCGCAACTCCATCTCGGACACTGGGATCCAACGCCAGTCTAGTGATGCTCCACCAACTACCATCAGTAAGTTTTGCTGCATTTTTACGTACCTCAAGAATTTGTTGAGACTCTCTGAACTTTGACAAGCCTTTCCTAACCACTAAGGGATCTTTGACTCTCACCCAGTCACCCACTTGCAGAGTATTGTTACCCCTAAACCCAACCAGCCTTTTCCTGCCACTAAAATCTGAATTTTGTTTTGCAGTGTTCCAAATTTCCTTCAAGTTGCTACCATCATGAAAAAGCTCAATCATCCAGAAAGGGCACAATTCCGTTGTAGCAACTCTGCCTCTCATTAATTCAAAAGGACTTCTACCAGTGGCGACATGAGGTGTTGTACGATGGGACCAAATCAATTCCTTAATTGCCTGAACCACTGATAAGTTGCTCCTGAGAGCAGCCTGAATGCACTCCACTAGCACACGATTAAAACGTTCCACAATGCCATTACTCTGAGGATGATACAATGGGGTCCTTATGTGTTTGATTCCACATTTGCCTAAAAATTCACACATTTCACCAGAAACAAATTGAACACCATTGTCCGTCAATATCTGTTCTGGGAAACCCTCCCGACCAAAAACATCTCTCAAGCAATTGATAACACTTTGTGTAGTTGGATATCTAACTGGTAGAACTTCCACCCATCTTGAAAGATGGTCTACAATTACAACGGAGTACCTCATATCCGGTGGTAATATGTAATAAGGCCCTAGAAAATCTAACCCAATTTTCTGCCAAGCTCTAGCTGGGGATGGAACAAAAGAATCTCCCGCCTCCTGAGTGTTGAGTACCTTGTCGCTAGAGCAGCACCTAGTACAATTTCTCACAAATTCTTCAATTTCCTTGTCCATCCTAGGCCACCAAAAGTTTGATCTTAGTTTCCTTTTGGTGATTGTGGAACCTAAATGACCAGAATGTGCTTTGATTATCAAATCATTTCTAAAACGTTCAGGAGGAACAAGTTTATCACCTCTAATAAGTTTGTCCCCTTCAATAGACAATTCGTCTGACACTTTCAAAAAGGGCTGCAAATCTAAAGACAACCTTTTCTCCTTCGGCCAGCCAACCTTAACCATGCGCATAACATCACATAGTAAATTATCCTTTTTCAATGATTCAATCCAGCACCCTTCATCTGAAATACCATCAAAGTCAGAGATGGATGCTATGAAACACTCTTCAATCTCAGTTTCCCATTCTAACTCGTCATCCTCTCTGATGGGCAAACGAGAAAGACAGTCTGCCCTACTGTTCTTCCCTCCTGGAATATATTCAACCGAGAAATTGAACTCCAATAACTTAGCTGAAAGTCGGGTTATGCGAGCAGTGGAGTGTCTAACTTTTTTACCCGATAAAATATCCACCAGGGGCCGATGATCTGTTCTTAAAATAAAATGTCTACCCCAAAGATACTGTCTAAACTTCTCCACACTCCATACACAAGCTAACAGTTCTTTTTCAATTACGGAGTATTTCCGTTCTACCTCTCGTAAAGTTCTTGAAGCAAAGCCGACAGTATTTTCTTTGCTGAAGTCACTATCAGAAATTTGCATTAAAACTGCTCCTAAACCATACTCACATGCATCTACTGTAACTATGGTTTTACGATCTTCTGAAAAAGGTTGCAATGCTGGAGATTTAATAATACTTTGTTTAATCTGCTCAAATGCTTCATTACATTCTTTAGACCAAACAAAAGTCTGTTTATTCCTAAGTAGTGACCTGAGACAATCTGTGGTCTTGGCAAAATCCTTCAAAAATTTTGCGTAAAATTCGCACAACCCCAAAAATGATAGTAATTGCTCTTTGGTCTCCGGTGCTGGAGCCTCAAGAATACTCTTTACTAAGCCTGGCTTGGGTTTAACCCCCTTGTCAGAGAGAACATGACCTAAATACTCAATTTCCCTAGTCTAAAAATGCACTTGTCCTTCCTTAGGGTCACCCCCCTTTCCTCCAAGGTGTTCAGGACCTCTTCCAAAACTCTATCATGAGCACTGTCTGTGTCAGCAAAAACCAGTATGTCATCTTGAAATACCACCACATTAGAATTGTTAGAAAATATATCAGTCATCAGTCTTTGGAATACGGCAGCAGCAGAAGCTAGACCAAATGGCAACCTGCAAAATTGGAAGGTTCCATCCGGAGTAACAAAGGCTGTCAGGTGTCTCGAATTAACATCTAATTCTACTTGATGATAAGCCGATCTTAGGTCTAATTTTGTGAACCAACACGCAGGGCCAACTTTTGTAATAAGATCATCAATGCGTGGTAATGGAAAACTGTCAACCCAGATCACCTCATTCAAACTCCTCAAATCCACACACATCCTCAACTCTCCAGAACTTTTCTTCGCCAGAACTATGGGAGACAGCCAAAGTGTAGCTTCCACTTTCTCTATAATACCCTGTTCACACATGTCTTTGAGCAACTTGGACAAATCCGATCTTACACTAAGTGGAACATTTCTCAATTTATGTTTTATGGGTACTGCAGCTTGTTTTATCTTTATTGTGTGTGCAAAATTAGTAATTTTCCATAATTTGTCTTGAAACAATTTGTGGAATTTCTGTTGCCAAAAATCAGCAGTGTAAGAAACAGTTTGAATACAGTTAGTAACATTACTTTCAATAGTGACTGGTTTCATTCTTCCTGGCTTGATGACTAATTTAAATTCAGCTTGGTGTATAAGCCCTAAAACATTGATACCCTTCCTGGCTACATAAACTTTACCTTGAATGGTTTCCTTAAAGACAGATAATGAGGTCCAAAAATATCCAATTAAATCAATTTTACTGCCTTCAAAGGCCAATGTGGCAACATCAGGAGGAGAAAGAGTTTTCTCCCCCCAAAACTCATTGAATCTCTCTAGTGAAATAATTGTGATGCGAGCTCCTGTATCAACCAATAAATTAATCTTAACTCCTCCAATCAGCACATCAATGTCAGGGTCCACCACTAACTTATTGACTGTAGAGGTGTCTCTGACCACTAAAACAAATTCATTGTTGTTATCTTCACGATAGATCTCCTTGTCTTCCTCTAATACACAATTAACATTTCCCTTTTTAATGCTTCTGCAAACTCGTGAGAAGTGTCCAAGTTTATTACAGCTCCTACACTGTTGATTGACCGCAGGACAGTTTTTAAAGGAGGAAATATGATTCGCAGAACCACATCTAAAACACATGGTTCTGTGGTTGCCCTTGGAAGAAAAAACATTCCTGGAGGATGAGAAGATTTCTTGTTTCCTTTCCACACGAGCTGATTTCTTATTGTCATTGTTTTGTGAATTTACAACGGCACCAGAAATAGAAATGTTTGACAATGACATCTCCAATTGTTTTGCATCCTCCTGCGAACATTCAGTACTCTTTGCTATGTCAATAGCCTTATCCAGAGATGGGTCTTTGCATGTTAACAGTTTTTCCTGGATTCTCTTAGAATGACACCTTGCAACTAATTGGTCACGTATGAGTTGAGAAGTAAAATTTTCAAATTCGCATTTAGCAGCCAGAACTTTTAACGCTGTTATAAATGAATCTATACTCTCATTGGGATTCTGTGATCTCGTGAAAAACATATACCTATGTACCACTATATTTTTTGATTTAATAAAATGCTTATCTAATTGTGCTACAGCCATTTCGAATTCATCTAATTCTTCATCATCACGTAACTCATAAACTGGTAGATGATCAAAAATGTTTTGACCTTCCACCCCCAGATAATAATACATTAAACTCTTTTTCCTTTCTGGCCTAAACTTATGACCGTCAATGGCACCTAAAAAGGCTTTAAAAGAACGAAACCACAATTTCCATTCCAAAGAGGGTTCGCCGGGGTCTTGTAAAAAAGGAGCAGGTGGCATAACATTCTGCATCTTTACAAGTGTAATACAAGATTAAGTCAATCAAATGTCCCAAAGAAAGATGGCCGAACCAATGAGTTACAGAAAAACAAAAATTAGTCCTTCCTTTACTTCAATAGGAAGAAAAAAAATTGTGTCCTTCTTTTATTTCTGAAGAGTTCAAAGCTTCCGGTACAACCAAGTCCAGCGATGATATGCGCGAGTCAAGAGCAGCCTGTGCACGCGCGCAGGAAGACAACAATATGGCATGAGCGTTGACGGTTAAAAACGCTCGTGACCATTGGCAAAAGAAAATTGAAAGAAGATCAAAAAAATTGAGTAAGAGAGATCAAAAAAACTCACTCTGTGCCCCCAAAGCGCTATAAACACAATGAAGACCCAGGGCTTCCGAACCGCTTCCTTACAGCCTCCACTTCAAGGATTCAGCCACCGATGGCGCAGCTACCAACAGGAACGGAAACAATGAAGTTCCAGTGGACACGGAGCGGTAAAACCTTCAGCCGATTCTACAACTGAAACAGCTGAGACGAAGATGAAAAGGCTCCTTGACTGATTCGTTCCCCCTCGTCGCCAAAAATGTGGGGAACACCAAGAGAGACAAGCATTCTTCTTTTCCAGGTATTTTAATGTTAGTCCAAAAACAGTAAGCAAGTTACACCGTAATAGGAGGCACAGAGAAAACCATCGGCACCGACATCCGTTGGCGTAGTGTGGAATCCCCAGCCCATTGCCGGTCAGTGGATTCCACTCTACGCACTAGCATTCTTTCTTACATCACCACAAACTGTTCCAGTAGGTGGAATGGAAAGCTGAACAACAACAACAAAGTAAACTGTCCACAAGCGGCAGGACTGGGAGCAGTCATACGGCTCATACAGCTACTGCATACTACAGTACATAGGCCCAATGCACATGATCTCCACAGGATTTAAACTTACTCCCGGCTATTTCAATACGTCATAGAGACAGATTACACCATAACTAAAGTATTTTTACAACAGGCGTTCTCTAAGACTTATTTGTGGACCCGGGCAGCATGCATTCTGCCACCTACTGTGCAGAGGGATGACTCAGGGAAACAAAGTTACTGATACTTCAGGTCTTATTGGATAGTTTTGAAAATGGTTACTAATACCTAGAACACAAGTGTCAAGAGACACTTTATTTTAAATTATGTTGTATCGCTTTTTCAATGCACCAAACAAGAAAACCATTGTTTTCAACAATACCCACAGCACATTGGGATGCCATCTTGGCAAATCTACTTAACATCACGTTTTTAGAAAGGGAGCATTGCATATAAATGAGAAAAATAAAATTGTAATCCGGCATTTGGGGTCATGTGGTGGGTATTGAGACTGGAAATGATGGCCCCTCCATTTCCCAAATACTCTCATAGGATGTCCAGGACAGCCATAGATTTTGTAGATTTACTTTTCTGTAACTTCACAATAAGCAATTCTCTTTATCAGTTCTGAGATAGAGGGCACAATCATGCCCCGCCAGTGTTTGTCACTGTCCCTTTTGACTTCAATGTAGCCCAGGATCAACAGCAATTTCTTCCCCCATAGTCCATCTCAAATCAGATCAACACCCTTAAAAACACTTTTTGAAGACAGTGGGAGAGGGAACCCACTCATCTCTTGCAGTGTAAGAATGTGAATGAGACAAACTCTAGTATTTTACTCTACTACGATTCTCACACACATGCGCTTAAACCTATAAATCAGAAAATGCAAGAAGGACCTTTGTGGCGGCAGGGAGCGAAGTCACATGGCAGAGAGTTTTTTGTGGAACTGTAGCTCCTATGAGAGGTTAATGCACTCTTAATTATTTGCAATTTGCACTCCTTTGATGAAGTCCTTGTGCGGAAATGTAATTGCTAATCTTGCTATAAACCAGCTTTCTTGTTTGCTTAATTTTACCAGCTTGTAAACAGCATTTCTCTTCACTTAAAAGCTGGGTGCTAATGGCATTCTCTGTGCTTAACGCTGACCTTGTTTAACTACGTCCCTCCTCTGTGTTGTATTTTTATGCATGTCTTGAAAATTCCTGTGACAGAGAAACCAATGAGTCTAATGAAGAGCGATGCTTTAATGGAACCGATTCTTAGTTACATTAGCAAGAGTTGTCGCTCAAAATCGCAGGACGTGAACACAATAATGCCAAACCTAAACATTACAATTAAAACTTTGCCCAACATTTCAACTGACTAAACAATTCTTCAAATTATTCTGCATGACTATTCCAATTTTTTGAACACCTGTTTATTGTTTTTTTTATATCTCAGTTTCAGTCCTTACCTGTGACTCTGCCTTCCCTTTTTCCCTTCGTGTTACCCCACAGCTTATAGCCTGCTCTGCTCATTCATTATATTCACTGTATTATTCCCCCAATTACACTTCGCTGACATAATTTGTGAACCATGTTATTGTTTTGTGGGCTCTTTCTGTCCCTGGTTACTTGGTTCTAAGTACAGGGCTGATCTTGTCCACCATGTTACTCTGATGCACAGTGTATTAACACCTCTTCAGCAGCGGCCGTTACACATCTTAATGGGGGGCAGGGGGTACTATTGGGACAGTAAAAGAAGGAAATACAATTTTTAAAAAACATTTTCCTTTCTGCTCCTGCCACCGCCTCCTGCCGCCTCACTTGTCGCTTCCCTTGGGGTGTCCGAGCATTCACTTGCACACCAGCACAGGCTCCCCAGCAATCCTAGCGCTGCTTTCATGCTAAAGCTAGCATGAAAGCAGCAACAGGATTGTTCTGAGCCACTCGGACTGCCACTCAGACACAGCCCTGGAGCCTGTGCAGTTTCTCCAGCTCAGCTGTTAAACATAGCGGGGCTAGGGAAACCTAAGTGCTCATGTGTGTTTGGCCAGCCTGAGACAGCCGGCCAAACACACATGCACGATTAGGTGCACTCTCTCCTCCTCCTCCCTCCCACCTCCCGTGGCTCAGCCCCATCCCTCCCTGTACTGCTGGCTGAGCCAGCAGATGTCTAATTTTTCATCTCCTGGTGCTTGGTCAGGGGGGCAACGCTCCTCAGCCATTGCAGAGGAGCTGCTCCAGCACCTCTTCAGTTGAGGTGGACTTTAGAAAATGAGAAATTAATAAACAACAGTCAGCTATATTTAAAACATACACTTATTTGATGTTTATCTAGAATACAAAAAACGATTCATTTTAAAGCTAGGATGCTTGCCAGTATATGTCTAGTGCACACTAAATAGGATAGAATAATTGGTTTATTATTGTTCTGGTGCTACACCACCAATTCTGGTGACATGATAAGCCACAAAATAGAAAGTAGTATATATATAAATATCACCGGAACCTCATCACAGTGTTAAAGAAACACAAGGGCACCCTATTTTATTTTGCTACATTTTTTATTGAGTTTTTACAGTACAATACCAAACACAACATGTCTCATAGTTGGTATTGTCAGTAGTTTACATTCCTATAGGTAGGATTAAGGTATCATGGATATACAATGTACATATTCATAGAATTAATGTCAATTTTACAAGGACGCCATAAGATATTCTTGATTTCTTAGTCAGCATTCATCAACAAATGATGCCAACAATGGCACTTATATGCCCTTGGGCGTGATGATTCTGGCATGGTAGATCTCCAGTTGTAGCATGATTTTTACTTTCGTCCAGTGTTGCGGTTGTGGTATTTGACCTCTGTACCCTTGTTGGACCACTAGGCCCTCAGGCAGGAGCATACAAGTTTTGTGAACTTACAGACTTATGGGTTGCGTGTGGTATTTTGTATATCCATCCGAGGAGAGCAACTTGTGGTCTTCTCTGTATGGAGAGTCAAGTATCTTTTGCATGACTTCTATCACCTGTGCCCTGAACATGTGGATTCCATTTACTCCCAGATTAAATGGGTAAATCCAGCAGACCCGCACCAAAGCACTCGAATCACGTAGTGGATCTTAAACCCTGCTTGTGTAATGCCAATGGAGAGTAGTACACACCATGAATATATCTGAGGTCTATCAAATACATTCTGTTGGTGGGTCATAGGTTACCTTTCTGAACGCAGCACTATAGCTATACTTCATTGTTGAGAGGTGGATTTTAGGTCAAAATATAGACAGTCCTGCATGGGCAGTGACCTTTGAATGTCATGGTACAGAGTACTAATAAGCTTCTTGTAGGTTTTGGCAATAACAATCTACTCGAACAGTTTGAATGTGTCAATGTTGAAATCAAGATCCAGGAGTCTAAAATGAGTATCCAAATGTTTATTAGAGAACAGCACAGTACATTCTGCAATGAAAACAGCACAACGTCCAACTCCTCCAAAATGCTAGAGCTAGGACTATTAGGGCCAAGCAATGACAGAGGACATGAATTGAAAATAAACACGTAGGGCCTCATTATAGCTTCGGCGGTCTGCTAACCGCCGAAGTTGCTGCAGTCAACAGACTGCCAGTGCTGGTGGTCTGCTGACCACCATATTGGGAGTCCTGTTTGGACTTCTGCCCATTTATGGGCGGAAGCCCGACTCCATCAGAAGAGGCAATTGCATCACCAGTACGGCCACGCCAGCAAAACTCAGCCTGCTGTATTACAAGCCGGAATATGGCATGCAGAGTCTTGCTGGCGTGGTGGTGCTGCGGTGCAAAACCGCCAGGACCCATCCCCTCCCAGATGACCAGCTCACCAGAAAAGGTAAGCTGATAGTCCGAAAGGGGGTGGGGAGTGTTGGGTGCATGTGTGTGGTGTGTGTGTATGTGTGCGAATGGGGGTGTATGAGTGCATGTTTGTGAGCAAGCGAGTGGGGGTGTCTGGATATATGCATGCGGTTCGGGGGGTGTCTGCATGTATACAGAGGGAAGGGGCATCAGGGTGCAAGTGAGTTGTTGTGTGTGTTGGGATGCATGTGAGTGGGGGTGCATGTGAGTGGGGGTGCATGTGTGCAAGTCTGCGACTGAGAGGGGGTGTGGGGGGGTGTGAATGTATGCATATGTGGATGGAGTGGGGGTGTGGATGATTGGGGTGGGGGGTGTGGATGATTGCGGAGGGGGTGTGAATGTTTGTGGAGGGGGTGCGTATGTGTGAGTGGGGGTGTGTTTACATCAGTGTGAGAGCAGGTGGTGGTGTTAGCATTGATGTGTACAGTTGGGGGGTGTTTGTAAGTGTGTGGATGGGCGGTGGGGTGTCTGCATGTGTGTGGACGTCTGGGGGTGCATGTGCCGGTGACAGGCATGGGGATTCCTGTCGCCAGGTGCGTTACTGCCAGGGTTTTTGTGGTGGGGTGACCGCCACAGAAAGCCTGGTGGTCTGCAGCCTTATAATCCAGCCGACAGCCAGAGGCCTGTTGCCAGTTTGCGGCATCAGTGCAACCGCACTAGCTGGCTAGGTGGTATTGTGGCGGTTTGGCTTCTGCCAAGCCACACAACTTGTAATACGGCGGTCTTTACTGCCGGCTCCACGGCGAATGTGGCGGTCTTAAGACTGCCACACCTGTAATGAGGGCCATAGTATTTAAATAAGCCTACACCAATATACCCCCTTTAACACCACACACTGCTAGAGATAAAACACAAAAAAGAGAGTACAGACAGATAACAACACACCCACTGAACAACAAAAGACAATAGAAAAAGAACAAAAAGGTGCCAGAATAATTTATAAGAAAACAAAATCTACAAATTTACAAGCAGTCTTCTTCTCATGAACAGATTGTTTGGCTCTTGATGTAATACATTCAGTGTGATTCTCATCCCCTGAAAGAACATGAGTCATTACTTCCTTGACGTTTATACTCTTAGCCACTCTTCTGACATTCCACACCTTCCCATCTTGTGTAACCACACTGTTTTTGTTGACTACTTTTACAGCCTTTTCAAACCTTGAATCACATTTAGCCAACACTCTAGGTACACGAACCGAGGACCCAGTCATCTACTTCAAACCCAAGTTCTCTCACTTTCCACTTACAATGCAACTTCCTCACTAGCTTTACCCTCACAGTTCCCTTTATGCCTTTTCTTAAACTACCATGGACATAACTTAAAGACACTAGATCCCTTACTCTGAGTAGCTTAAATGGACTTACTTATGTGATGGTATGTGGGGTTAAACGATATGTTCACAATTTCTTCCTCAATTTGTCTTTCCACTCTCCTCCGAAACTCCACGCCCTCACAATGCTCTCCTTCAATACTCGGTTAAACCTTTCTACCTGACCATTTCCCTCATACAATGCAGTGGTCACGTGACGGATATCACAATATCTGAGAAAGTGTTCCATTTCATAGACTTCAACTGCACGCTTTTGTCCGTGATGAGCCCTCCCTGGCAAATAGCTCTCTGAAGAACTCGATTACAGCTGCAGTAAGAACTTGGGAAACCAACGTCTTTTCTGGCCACTTGGAGTGATAATTCACTACAACCATGGCAAATCTACATTCCTGCCGCAAAGAATGAAAAGGCCATGAGATATCACTCCTATTTTCTGCCAAGGAAACTCTGGCCATTCAACAGGGCATAAAGGTGCTGGTACCACCCTCTGTATCTTTTCACTATTAGCACAAATCTCACACTCCCGTACAACCCTATACACTAGTCCATCCAGCCCTAGCCACCAAAACATTATTTTTACCAATCTCTTAATAGATGACATGCCCAAATATCCCTCATGGGCTGAAACAAGTTTGGATTTTGCAACCCACAAGAAGATAAACATTTCCCTTCTTTAAACAGCATACCTACTTCCACTTCCAACTCTCCTGAAAGCGTCCAATAAGGGAAGCATTCAGCAGAAATATCTTTCTTTTTTGGCCATCAATTTCTTGCATATTCCAAAGCACTTTTCAACCACAGATCATTTTCCATACCATCCTTCCTTATTTCCTCACTCAAACTTCCACATTCCCTAGATATCACATCACCTATGCTGGTTATCATTTTAGCATCTTCTTCTACTCCATTTGTATCCTCCTCTCGGGCACATGGTAATCTGGACGCATAGTCTGCTGTGATATTCCCTTTACCAGGTACATGTTTTACCTTGATATTGTACTCTTGGAGTCTAGACATTAACCTTGTTATGCATGCAGTAGAATTGCATCTCCCTCCAGGAGACAAAATCCCTACAAGCAGCTTGTAATCCATTCTTAATGTGAGCCCCAAACGCAATTAGGAAAATTTTAAACTGCCCGCACACAAGCCAACAGCTTTTTCTCTATTACAGCATATCTTCTTTCAGTATAATTAAAGGTGTGCAAAGCAAGTGCCACATTCCATTCCCCAGTACCACATTTCTGTGATAGAATGCTTCCCACTCCATGCAAACTAGCATCCACTTTATTTAAAACAAGAGGATCTAAAGGTTGGTGCCTTTATAATTTCTGGTTTTATCAAAGGAAAAGCTTGTTGCGGTCTTTCCGACCATACACATTCAGCATTTTCTCTTGTGAATTCTCTCAATGGTTCAATTTTTGTGATGACATTTTCAATTAATTTACTGAAATATTTTCATTTCTCCAGGTTGTCTGGCACAAGTACCTTAACTGTAGCCTCCACAAAGAATTTGTCTGAACACCACCTTTACCGGACCACATGTGTCCCAAATACTCTACAGAATCCTGAAAAAGTTTACATTTGTTCTCTTTCAACTTCAGGCCACATTTTCCAATACCTTACATACTTCTCTCAAGTGCTCTAAGTGTTGTTGTTCATGTTTTGAAAAGATCAAGATATCATCTTGGACGCACTTGAAGAAACTCTCTATATTTTTAAAAATGTCGAGCATTGCCCACTGAAATATGGAGGCTGACAATGCAAGGCTGAAAACATCCTTCTGAACTAAAATAACCCTTGTGGGGTGATAAAAGCAGTCAAGTACTTTGAATATTCAGTCAACCTGATTTGATGATATACCGACCATAGATAGAGTGTGGAAAACTCTTTTACCCTCCAACATGCTCACCACTTCACTAATATTAGGTAATGAGTGGCAGTCAACCAAGATATTAGCATTGAGTGCTCCAAGATCTACACACACTCTCAAAGTCTTTTCCACCTTACCTGCTAGTACTAAGAGTGACACTCATTCATTGGATTTTAATGCTTCAAAAATTCCTGTACTTAGCATCTCATTAAGTATGCCCTTCAATTCATCTCTCACATTTATAGGTACCATCCTTAACTTTTTGTTGTGCTCCCTGCTTAAGTTTGAAATGGTGAGTGTAGCATTCTTATTTCACTAACCTCTCAGTCAGCACCTTTAGAAACTAAGAGCTCACCAACTGAGATTTGTCAAGTTCATTCACCACTTGTACAGGTTCCTTGCTTTGTGGGTTCAAGATGATCCCTAACTTCCACTGATCTCTCCTTTCTAGTACATTCACATCTCTTACAGCCCCACACAACTTGATCTAGGCTTCCCTTTCTTTGAATTTTATGTCTACCTTTATGTAATCCATTACACCAATTGCAGATCCATCGAAACTCTGAGTAACTATGTCAGATTCTCTCAAATCATTTACAGTCAACATCTCACCAAACCTCTGTTGAAAATACTGCTGAGAGATTATCGATCCAGAATGTGCCATGAGCTCCAACTGCTTGTTAAGGATATGTATTAAACATTTAGGAGGATCTCTAACCTACTGTTTCTCTCCTTTCACTTCATGAGTGTTAACCAACCACACTACTCCCTTCTCCTGCTAATTTTCACTGCTTCACTACATGCATACTGGACACACGCCACCTCTTTCCCATTAGCATTTTTGTCACTTTGATACATTGACAATACTTTCACTTTCTCTACAATCACAGGTAAAGTGCCCTATCCTACCACATTTGTTGCACTCTTTGCCAATTGCAGGACACTGAGAAGATGACGCCAAATATTTGAAACGTCCACTTCCAAAATGAGTATCCAAAGTTTCTTTTAAGGACAGCACAGTACGGCCTGCAGTGAAGACAGCAAAACTCCTAACTCCTCCAAAATTCTAGAGCTAGAACCATTAAGGCCAAACACTGACAGAGGTGGTGAATTGAAAGCAAATACATAGTATTTAAAGAAACCTACACCAAAATATAACAGTCAGGTTCCTGGGAAAAAGTCTGATTTAATACATTGAAAGGTTAGTTTCAATCTGTAGAGCCTTATCTTGTTAGGTCAGCTCAGTGCGGGACAGGAGAGCAACTGTTGTAATAAAAGTATTATTTTCATAAGGATCCCCCCCACTTATTAAGGCACAGCTTTTATAGTTGTGTATGTGTCAGACATTCTGAGGCCCTAGTTAAATGTTGGCTGATGTCATAGGGAAGTAGTAGGCACATACACAATTTTAAAATGCCCTTTTTGTCAAAGCTTATCCAATGCAGCCACCGTGAGTTAGCAAAGTTAGGGCTCATTTAAGAGCCCCTACCACCTCCTTGTGCCACATTAATGTTATTTGTTTATGCTAATGAGGCCCAACAGGGCCACAATCACCATGCCAAATTCACTTTGTAACCCTTTGGGCTTTAGTATGCCTATGCCAGGCATAATGTATGCAAAGGTGGCGTTCCCCCCCTAGGAGGGCCAAAAAAAATGGGAGCAAGGAAATCTAAAAGATTTGTTTACATGATTTCTTTCGGCACTTTTAATGCCTGCTGAGAGCAGGTATTAAAAGGAGGCATGACATTGTTTTCAATGGGCCTCAATTGGCTTTGCAGGATTAGCATCCCTCTCTGGTTCCACAGACAATTGGAAGTGCATTTGAAATTTTGTCATTTAAATAGGGCCTGGCAACAGATGACCTATGTAACAATGTAATTGAAGCCAGAAATTGTTTGGGTCTATCCATATGACTCAACACTGTCATGAGATAGTGCCATTTGAGAGAGTCAAAAGCTTTAGTTGTGTTCAGTAACATCCCAGTCACACTCACCTCAGGATCTATTTGGTGTAATAATGCAAACATGGTACACAAGTTGTGTGTGGTCGATCTCTCCAGAACAAATCCTGATTGATTCAGCAGCACGATGTTACAGAGCATAGGGAGTAGGTGGTTTGTAATTATTTTTTGTCAATATCTTTATGTTATAGTTATCGAAGGTCTATAGGACTCACATCTATCTGCTGGTCTGGAGGCTTAAAGAGAGAAATCAAGATAGCCTTGTTCCTGGAAGCAGGAAGCCTGCCCACTTATGGCTCAGTGTAGACTTTCAATAAGTGTGGCACCAATAGGTCAGCATAATATTTATATAGTTCTCATGGCTGCCAATCTGTCTCAAGGGTTTTTCCATTGGAAAGTTCACAAATTACATCTAGGAATTCGTCTATAGTGATGGGACAGTGTTAGAAATTCGGTCTCTAGTTGGCAGAGGTATGTACCCTGTCCAAGTAGGGACCACAGTCCTAGTCAGGGTAAGTCAGATACACAAACTAAATTAACCTGTGCTCACTCTCTGGTACCTTGGCACAGAGCAGGCAGGATTTACTTAGAGGGCAACACAAAGTATTTGTGCAACACACATGCAGTAACCACAGTGAACACACCACAAAAAGACTCCACATAGGTATAGAAAAATAGAGCTTGTTTATCTGTGTAAATTGAGAACAGAATGACAAAAATTAAATCAATAAATCAGGAAATCCGATTACACAAAGTATTTGTGCAACACACATGCAGTAACCACAGTGAACACACCACAAAAAGACTCCAAATAGGTATAGAAAAATAGAGCTTGTTTATCTGTGTAAATTGAGAACAGAATGACAAAAATTAAATCAATAAATCAGGAAATCCGATCATTTTAGCAATCAATGCAAAAGCAGTGCTTTGAGAATGTATGGGGTGCATAATAAAGGTGCTACAGTAATGCCTTTAAGACAGATACAGGGAATGTGACGTGTGTCCTTGCAATCCAAGCTAGCAGTGCTGATGTGGGGAAGATCGTCTTGACTGGGTCCCCTGCTTTCCAGGGATAAAGAAATGTGCCTCTATGACTTAGTGTCTGAAAGGTAAACAGGAATGCGGTCAGATTTCAAGTTCAGAGTTACGCTGAAATGTTGGAAGCACCTCTACACGCTTTTCGGTGGCAGGACATTTGCTTAGTTGAGATGACTCGGGCTGCTAAGCAGCTTTCTGAACTGTGGGTGGAGCGGATGACTCGAGTCCAGGATGTCAGTGGCTTCACACCCAGAGCCCTGCGCAGCTGGGAAGCGTTGTTGTGATCCCTCTGAGGTAGGCATGCAGGTGGCACAGCAGTGTTGGCCAGTCAGGCAGACCCTCAGCCCCGAGGAACAGAGCCAGCAGGTGTGTGCTCAACATGTCGACAAAGTCAAATACGTGAGATGCAACCCTCGCAACACCCTAGACCACAGTGGTGTCTCATTGTGTCAGCACTGCATACTTGGCCCCAGGATGGCTCACAACAGCATGGATTACAGGGGGGGTGCTGTGCTTGGTCTTTTAGCAGTGTGAAGTCCTTATGGCGATCTTACGGGATGATGAGGTCTTTGATGTCCCTGAAAGCTTGTGGAAGAAGAGGAGTCAAGCCAGCAAGCCCTTGGAGACACTCTGGAGGTTGTTTCTAGTCCGTAGGTGCAGGGAAAAGATCATCGGGCAGAAGGGCAGGACAACATGGCAGAGCAGCAGCTCCTGGAAACAGTCAAATATGGCAGGGAGGCGGTCCTGGCACACAACAGTCTTTTTTCCAGGAGAGTTTCCTCAAGTCCAGCAGTGTACTACTTGAGTGGGTCAGAGACCTAGTAGTTATACTAGGAAGTGCCTTTGATGATGGGGATGACTTCAAAAGGTTTCTGTAAAGGGCACATGTCTCAGCTCAGTCCCGGCTCCAGACTGTCAGTGGGGGGATAATCAGCCCCTTTGTGTGAGCTCTGGGCAATATTCTTTGAGATGTAAGTGGGAACCTTTACCAACCTCCTCCCCAGGAAGACCTATCAGCATGCAGCTGAATGCCAATTGAGCGGAGTATCCTGTGTTGTGGGTGTCTGAAGGGAATGCACATGTGCAGCTGTCAACTAGCCCAGGCCAGACGTGTATTGGAGATAGGCTTCAGGCACACAGAACAGTGAGAGCAGAGAAATACCCACTTTCTAAAAGTGTCATTTCAAAAATAGTAATGATAAATCCGACTATACCAGTAAAGAGGATTTATCATGACCATTCCAGTGGAACTAAACATGATGCAGCGACTCCTCTCAAATCAGGAACTACAGCTTAAAAGTATTATAAGGAATTCCCAAAGCTGGCCTATGAGAGGGGAAGGCCTCACAGTAATGAAAAACATCTTTGGAAGTTTTTCCTTAATAGGACATAAAGGATTTAAAAGTACATGCCCTGCCTTTTACTTACAAAGCATCCTGCCCTACAGGCTACCATAGCCTACTTTAAGGGTGACCTATATGTAAGGAAAGGGGAGTTTTAAGGCTTGGCAAGAGGTTTTAAATGCTAAGTCGGAGTGGCAGTTATACTGCGCACAACGGCTCTGCAGTGGCAGGCCTGAGATATGTTTACATGGCCATCTGAGTGGGTGGCACACTCATAGTAGCATGCTCACTGGTAGCATTTAGTTTACAGGCCCTGGGTATATACCACTTTACAAGGAATGTGCTTGTAAATTAAATATGGTAATTGTGGATACACCAATGTTACCTTGTTTAGGGGAGAAGCACATGCACTTTAGCTCTGGTTAGGAGTGGTAAATTGCTCAGAGTGCTAAGGCCAACAAAAAGGTACAGTAGCAAAACAGGAGATAAAGGCAAACAAGTCTGGGGTAAGACCACCCAAAGGATGCCAGGTCTAACAGACAGGCTAAACATTCTCTTTGGGCATTACTTAACGAGCCTGGGCAGTTTCTTCTGAATAGTTATTGGTGCTTATATTATCATCAGTTATGAAGCACATAGGTCTTTATAAGAATCTATGAATGAATGAATAGATCTTCAATTTCTTGAGCTTCTTACTAACTTTATTATATTTGGTGACTTTACCCCTGATAATCTCACTGATCCGATCATCATCATGCATTGTGAGGTGGTTCTAGCTGCTTTACATCTCTCTCGCGAGTGTGTTAAGCTGCTGTCCTGAACACACCATGCTGTTTAGAAATACATTGGTTTCTGAGTAACACTTTAAAGGTCTCCTATAGAATAGATTTTTCTTTCACAGTGACTTTATTATACTCAAAATAGTTGCAGGTAGTTGTCATGATTTCATCACTGAACAATTTGCCTAATAGCATTTCGGGATATAAACACCACAATCTCTTGCCAGTGGGTACCTGACATTTATATTCATACCACAACAGGCAAGTAGCTCAACAGTGTTCAGGCTAGGTATTCCTGTTCAGTGGCCTACATACCTATATCTCACATAGTTAGCCAGAAGTCTAAACGTAATCACGTTATGTGTGTATGAGTAGAATGTACAATGCTTGAGCCCAAGTTGTCCCTAGTCCATATTTCTAAAAGCTATCCATCCGTCATAATGCTCTTATAAATACTGCTAGCTTGGAAGTGAAACCTAGTTAATGCATGAGATCTGCCTATCATCAACAGTGGGACCATAAGTATTGATGAGCAATGCATTTTTATTTCCTAAACTTTGTACTATACTGTATCTGCCAACTGCATCAATTTCTGAGTGTAGGAGTGCACTGCTTGATCAGGATTGCTATTCCCCTGACGTATGCTGTATATGAAGATGAGCTGATCCCAATTCTGGCCCATTTATTAAATAATAGCTTGTCATTAAGTGAGGTGGTGTGCGTCTCCGGCAGGAAGACTAGATCTACCTTCTATCTTTCCACGTAGACCAAAATGTATCTCTTTTTTTCTGAGGCTATTTAGTCGGCACATATTTTATGTGCAGAGTGTCTATGCTTTGTGATTAGATGGCCCATTAATCTGATGTAAACAATCACAATTAGCTATTGAGAAGCTGGTAGTGATGTGAATTGTGTTATGCTGACTAGTGTATTATTGGACATAGTTCCCACTACCTTCACACATCTCTCCACAATCCGGTGAATTGCTTTAACCCTTTTTAACTTCCTCACTGCTTGATGTTCACCTGAAACAAAAAAAGAACTTCCCACAGTTTATCACAGTGAAGAAAGCTCACTCAAAGTTAGAAATCATGCTTTATAAGTGTTCCAGCTGCGGGGGGCCCCATCAGTTTCGTCATGTTCAGAAAGGGGTGGGGGTCTTACTCCATTCACTTATTATGAATGCACAGAAGTGGCACTCACACTGCAGGGATGAGCAGACAGGAGCTGCTGGTGGTCAGCGCAGTGGTTGCTCTTTGGTCTGAACAAACAGAAAGGTCTCTGAAAAGGGGCACAGGCCTTACAGTATGCCTATTATTCCGGTTCCTCTTCAAGCAGGGGGAGGATTTGTTGTCTGTTTTATGTGTATGTTTGGGTTTGTCTTTCTAATGTTTCAAAAATAGAGACACCTGTTGGGGATCTTCTCCTTCTTCCTGCTGGGTACAACATGCATATGAAATATCCAGTCGCAATTTTTACTTGACAGGGAGAAATCTATGGCAGGCTTCCTAGTCAACCATTTTGAAGTCAGGATATACTGCTTTTTGAAAGTCTCTGTGGTGCAAATCTCTCTTTTCTTGCACTAACTGTAGTGCGATGTGTCTATCCCCAAAACTCAATAACCTGGCAATTATAGGCTGGGCATGAGCTCCCTGGGGGCTGGCGTAGTGGCTAGTGATCTATGCACCTGTTCGACAATTAAACGTTTGGAGAATTTGTCGACACCAGCTGGATTAACAGGTTTTCAACAAAGGTTTCCATCTTACCAGTGTCTTTTGATTTGGCAACCCCCCAAAATAAGCAAGTTGTTTCTTCTCGACTTAGCCTCCAGGTTTACATTTTTGGCTTTGAATAAGAATGGCACTTTAGCCATTTTGGATAGTTTTCTTCCCTTTATCACTGTTTTGAGTGTCTTCTACTGCACAGCTTCTGTTTGCCTTTGTTGAGGTAGTCCTGATGTTTATCTATTGTTGAGGCTGTGTTGCCCATGTGTCTTTTTATCTATAAGCACCAACCCCATGAGTCTTTTTATCTATAAGTGCAAAGCTTATCTGCATACTTTGGAGAAGTGGTTTCACCCAGAATCACAGAGATCTTCTAACAGTTCTGCAGTTATGAAAGTAGATGGTGCAATCGCCACACCCAAGTGCTTGGCCATGCATTTCAAGGCAAAATGTAATTAAGGTTGCTTGGAGTCTGTAGTCCGTCCCATTGAATATTGAGATATTTCTGTCAGTGCACTATTAGTAGATGTAGTAATATGACTCTGCTCTTAACTGGGGACCTCTCTGTGTCCCAATCTTTTTGTGTGGGTGGTAATGAATCTAAGTAGTCAGATCCCTGGAGCCCGGTTGTTGTCTAATTATGTAGATCAGTGGTCCTTAACCAGCGGTTCACGACTGCTTAGAAAATGTAATAATATTAAAAGACCAATAAAGTACATATAAGTAGAAATTAAAATACAAAACTGTACATTTTATAATGTTCTATAAGTGTGGAGGAATTTGAACTGGAGACTAACAATCAAGTTTTGAGGGAGCAGTGCAAGTGCATGAAATAGAGTATGGTATGGATGATAGGTGATCTCAATTCAATTTAGAAATAGGTCTAACCTGCCCATTAAAATTTTAAATTTAGTTTTTTAAATATTTTTTGTTAATTAAATAAAATATTTTAGCACCTGTGTATTTTGTGAATGCCTGTTTCTACGTTTTTGTGTATTGTTTTGCAGTATAAATCATCAAAGTTGCTGAGGAATGGTTCTTCGGATACCAATAACGACTAAGTGGGGTATCTGATTTCCAATAATAAATAAGTGGGGGTCCTTGGATTCTAGAAGCATTAAGTAGGGGCCCATAAAAGAATAAGAACCACTTGTGTAGATTAAGGAGCCCACAACACCCCCATGTCTAGGGAGCATGAGCAGTCCCAGTCTCAGTAGCGCCTCTTTAATCATCCCTGTTGATTTATTTGTCTGTGAGCGAGGAGTAATATGGGGTAAGCACAACCAGCCTGATTACATTTGCATCACTTCCTGGAGATCAGTGCCAGTGGTGGTGGGGGAAGGAGGCAGTGTTTAAACAGTGTTTCTCCCAATTTCGTCCTGGCTCGATGTGTGCAGGGAAGCCTAGTTAAGTAATGCCTGAGGTGCGCAGATTAGGGCCAGATATAAGCTCTTCAACCAGATAGTGTTTAAAGTATAAATCATGCAGCAGTCTGGCTATTCACATCATGGCTTTCCCTGGGCATTCTTATTACCATGTTGTACAGCTTATCACAGTCAGGTTTTGTGCTCCCCTTCACTCCATTTGCCTACTCACGCATATGTTTCCTATTGTCTTCTGCGCTTTTGTCTGGTCCCACATGCATCAGTACTGCTTTAATGTCACCACTGTGTCATGATTCACAGGGAGGCCCCAATTGCAAACCCACCACAAGACAGAGGAGGCTAATGGCTGCAGCTGGATCCCCCACTTGTGAGCAGCCCATGCTCTGATCCTCAAGGAACACTGGTAGCCATCTTCACAGGTGTCACAAGTGGCCACGCTACATGTCTCCAGTTCACTGACTGCATCGGGGCTGCCCCCTCCACTGCAAACCTTCCGGTCCACGTGGAAGAGAGTCCTCTGCCACTCAAACCGTGACCACAGACACCACCTCTGATAGTTTGTTTTAGAGCATCAACCCCAACGAGGCCAGAAGCTCACATGCTATGCATCCATCTTGACCACTGGGCAAACAAAACCCCAGTGACACCCTATTTTCAATTTCTTGAAGTAAGTCAGTTTTCATTCAACATCTCCCATTACTTGAAAATCTCCATTTCATGTGAATGACATTGTTCCTCTGAATGACATTTTTAAATCATAGCTAAACATGAACTACCATACTGTGATACTGCAATTGTATCATTAATGACAGTGAATATGGTTAATAATGCCAGTTACTGGATCTTACTTAACTTTCTGGCTTTCGTCTGAGCAAATTCTGTATAAGGAGGGTAAGGGAAAACAACTAGTGTTACTTGTCAGAATCAATTTAAATAATGTCTTTACCAAGTGACGTGCCAACATCGTCACCCCTTTCCTCCATTGTTATACCCCAGTCAGTTATGTACCTAGGTAAAGAACAACTGGGAACATGTAGTGGTACTTTTGGAATGCATTCTAAGAAGCATGATTGCCTGTCCGTCTCTGAGCATTCTAATGAATGTTCTATAGCCAATACACCTTATTTAGCTGTTAATGGCCTCAAAATGACAAGTCCGAAGCTGATACTTTTCACATAACTTTTAACCTCGAGCTGACTTCTAGTCCTTCTCGTTTTAATGCACAGTTAAAAAATGAAAAGGGTCCATAAAATGGCGTGAATATTAGAAACTTTTTGTACCAACTATCGAATATGTCCAATCCTACACATCACATTTTGAAGGATGCTGTGACATTTTACCGAAATGATCATCTCGGCCCAGCTCTGTAAAGATCTTAATCCTCTCTGGAGAAGAGTGAACACATTTTATTCTCTCTCCGACAGTCAGGATGGCAAGGTCCTCGTGTGCGTCAAAATGGCAAGATGGGTGTGTGACATTTAACAAAAACTGATACGTGGCCACCATTAAAACATGATTGAAAAATAATGCACAGGCTACAAAACCAGGGAATAAGTAAAGTGGTGGGAGAAAAGTTGTTTTTAAAGCAGAGTAATTGTAATAATTAAATTGCATGGTAAATATTAGCTTGCAGGCTTCTGTGTGAGCTGGCGGGTGAACTTGAAGTTGTGAATCATGACCAAGAATTTTGTGGATATGAATGTTAAGGCAAACAAATCTATTTGCTGATATATACTGAGCACAAACCTAGGTGGAACGCAATATAGCACTAATGTAGCGTTATAGCCTGTCGTAGCAGGCTAGACCGGCCATTAAAGGCTTGAGCCGAAGGCGAGGGTCTTTAACAAGGGAGCAGGACTTTAATGCCAGTATAGTCCAGAAGCAGAGGGCTATAAGGCTATTAGAACATTCTGCCAATATAGGCCAGAACGTTCTAATAAATAAAACAAAGGCCTCACAGAGCCAGAGGAGACTGAAATCCCCTCGGGCTCTGTGAAGCCTTTGTTCACAGCAACAGCTGTGAACAAAAACATTGCAATGTTGACGCTCTGGGCTTCTACCAGCCATTAGGAGCCCAGAGCACTCTATTGTTTTCAAGGGAGCTCCCAACATTCCAATGTTCTAATCACTAATAGGATAGGAGATGGTTCACAATCATATTCAGCAAGCGCAATGGGAGGAAGGTTGACTCTTTTCTGTACTGGGCCTTCGTGCACATTGCGAACTGGAAGGCTCCTTATTGGTAGTAGATGAGATCTTTCTTGAAGAGATACATCTTTAGCACTGGTTTGAAATGCTACAGGGATTGGTTCAGATCTTTTGGGCAGACGGAAGCTGTTGTTGAATGTGGGAGATAGATGATCATAATTGTCGCAGATTTTTCTTTTTGTTCACATTTTTAGTAATGCAGTCCTGTAATACTCTGGCTTCCTATGTTCTCTTCGACTTGTGAACTGTTCTGTTTCTGCCACATAAAGGGGGTCATTCCGACTCCCGCCGGCGGCGGTAACCGCACGCCCGGCAGGAGCTGCCGAATGACCGCACCGCAGTCAAATGACCGCGGCGGCCATTCTGGCTTTCCCGCTGGGCTGGCGGGCGACCGCCAGAAGGCCGCCCGCCAGCCCAGCGGGAAAGGGCCTTCAACGAGGAAGCCGGCTCCGAATGGAGCCGGCGGAGTTGAAGGCGTGCGACAGGTGCAGTGGCACCCGTCACGATTTTCAGTGTCTGCTTGGCAGACACTGAAAATCAATGTGGGGCCCTGTTAGGGGGCCCCTGCAGTGCCCATGCCATTGGCATGGGCACTGCAGGGGCCCCCAGGGGCCCCACGACACCCGTTACCGCCATCCTGTTCCTGCCGGTGAAAACCGCCAGGAACAGGATGGCGGTAAGGGGGTCAGAATCCCCATGGCGGCGCTGCAAGCAGCGCCGCCGTGGAGGATTCCCTGGGGTGGCGGGAAACCGGCGGGACACCGCCGGTTTCCCGTTTCTGACCGCGGCGGTATGCCCATGGAAGCACCGCCAGCCTGTTGAGAGCAGAGAAATACCCACTTTCTAAAAGTGTCATTTCAAAAATAGTAATGATAAATCCGACTATACCAGTAAAGAGGATTTATCATGACCATTCCAGTGGAACTAAACATGATGCAGCGACTCCTCTCAAATCAGGAACTACAGCTTAAAAGTATTATAAGGAATTCCCAAAGCTGGCCTATGAGAGGGGAAGGCCTCACAGTAATGAAAAACATCTTTGGAAGTTTTTCCTTAATAGGACATAAAGGATTTAAAAGTACATGCCCTGCCTTTTACTTACAAAGCATCCTGCCCTACAGGCTACCATAGCCTACTTTAAGGGTGACCTATATGTAAGGAAAGGGGAGTTTTAAGGCTTGGCAAGAGGTTTTAAATGCTAAGTCGGAGTGGCAGTTATACTGCGCACAACGGCTCTGCAGTGGCAGGCCTGAGATATGTTTACATGGCCATCTGAGTGGGTGGCACACTCATAGTAGCATGCTCACTGGTAGCATTTAGTTTACAGGCCCTGGGTATATACCACTTTACAAGGAATGTGCTTGTAAATTAAATATGGTAATTGTGGATACACCAATGTTACCTTGTTTAGGGGAGAAGCACATGCACTTTAGCTCTGGTTAGGAGTGGTAAATTGCTCAGAGTGCTAAGGCCAACAAAAAGGTACAGTAGCAAAACAGGAGATAAAGGCAAACAAGTCTGGGGTAAGACCACCCAAAGGATGCCAGGTCTAACAGACAGGCTAAACATTCTCTTTGGGCATTACTTAACGAGCCTGGGCAGTTTCTTCTGAATAGTTATTGGTGCTTATATTATCATCAGTTATGAAGCACATAGGTCTTTATAAGAATCTATGAATGAATGAATAGATCTTCAATTTCTTGAGCTTCTTACTAACTTTATTATATTTGGTGACTTTACCCCTGATAATCTCACTGATCCGATCATCATCATGCATTGTGAGGTGGTTCTAGCTGCTTTACATCTCTCTCGCGAGTGTGTTAAGCTGCTGTCCTGAACACACCATGCTGTTTAGAAATACATTGGTTTCTGAGTAACACTTTAAAGGTCTCCTATAGAATAGATTTTTCTTTCACAGTGACTTTATTATACTCAAAATAGTTGCAGGTAGTTGTCATGATTTCATCACTGAACAATTTGCCTAATAGCATTTCGGGATATAAACACCACAATCTCTTGCCAGTGGGTACCTGACATTTATATTCATACCACAACAGGCAAGTAGCTCAACAGTGTTCAGGCTAGGTATTCCTGTTCAGTGGCCTACATACCTATATCTCACATAGTTAGCCAGAAGTCTAAACGTAATCACGTTATGTGTGTATGAGTAGAATGTACAATGCTTGAGCCCAAGTTGTCCCTAGTCCATATTTCTAAAAGCTATCCATCCGTCATAATGCTCTTATAAATACTGCTAGCTTGGAAGTGAAACCTAGTTAATGCATGAGATCTGCCTATCATCAACAGTGGGACCATAAGTATTGATGAGCAATGCATTTTTATTTCCTAAACTTTGTACTATACTGTATCTGCCAACTGCATCAATTTCTGAGTGTAGGAGTGCACTGCTTGATCAGGATTGCTATTCCCCTGACGTATGCTGTATATGAAGATGAGCTGATCCCAATTCTGGCCCATTTATTAAATAATAGCTTGTCATTAAGTGAGGTGGTGTGCGTCTCCGGCAGGAAGACTAGATCTACCTTCTATCTTTCCACGTAGACCAAAATGTATCTCTTTTTTTCTGAGGCTATTTAGTCGGCACATATTTTATGTGCAGAGTGTCTATGCTTTGTGATTAGATGGCCCATTAATCTGATGTAAACAATCACAATTAGCTATTGAGAAGCTGGTAGTGATGTGAATTGTGTTATGCTGACTAGTGTATTATTGGACATAGTTCCCACTACCTTCACACATCTCTCCACAATCCGGTGAATTGCTTTAACCCTTTTTAACTTCCTCACTGCTTGATGTTCACCTGAAACAAAAAAAGAACTTCCCACAGTTTATCACAGTGAAGAAAGCTCACTCAAAGTTAGAAATCATGCTTTATAAGTGTTCCAGCTGCGGGGGGCCCCATCAGTTTCGTCATGTTCAGAAAGGGGTGGGGGTCTTACTCCATTCACTTATTATGAATGCACAGAAGTGGCACTCACACTGCAGGGATGAGCAGACAGGAGCTGCTGGTGGTCAGCGCAGTGGTTGCTCTTTGGTCTGAACAAACAGAAAGGTCTCTGAAAAGGGGCACAGGCCTTACAGTATGCCTATTATTCCGGTTCCTCTTCAAGCAGGGGGAGGATTTGTTGTCTGTTTTATGTGTATGTTTGGGTTTGTCTTTCTAATGTTTCAAAAATAGAGACACCTGTTGGGGATCTTCTCCTTCTTCCTGCTGGGTACAACATGCATATGAAATATCCAGTCGCAATTTTTACTTGACAGGGAGAAATCTATGGCAGGCTTCCTAGTCAACCATTTTGAAGTCAGGATATACTGCTTTTTGAAAGTCTCTGTGGTGCAAATCTCTCTTTTCTTGCACTAACTGTAGTGCGATGTGTCTATCCCCAAAACTCAATAACCTGGCAATTATAGGCTGGGCATGAGCTCCCTGGGGGCTGGCGTAGTGGCTAGTGATCTATGCACCTGTTCGACAATTAAACGTTTGGAGAATTTGTCGACACCAGCTGGATTAACAGGTTTTCAACAAAGGTTTCCATCTTACCAGTGTCTTTTGATTTGGCAACCCCCCAAAATAAGCAAGTTGTTTCTTCTCGACTTAGCCTCCAGGTTTACATTTTTGGCTTTGAATAAGAATGGCACTTTAGCCATTTTGGATAGTTTTCTTCCCTTTATCACTGTTTTGAGTGTCTTCTACTGCACAGCTTCTGTTTGCCTTTGTTGAGGTAGTCCTGATGTTTATCTATTGTTGAGGCTGTGTTGCCCATGTGTCTTTTTATCTATAAGCACCAACCCCATGAGTCTTTTTATCTATAAGTGCAAAGCTTATCTGCATACTTTGGAGAAGTGGTTTCACCCAGAATCACAGAGATCTTCTAACAGTTCTGCAGTTATGAAAGTAGATGGTGCAATCGCCACACCCAAGTGCTTGGCCATGCATTTCAAGGCAAAATGTAATTAAGGTTGCTTGGAGTCTGTAGTCCGTCCCATTGAATATTGAGATATTTCTGTCAGTGCACTATTAGTAGATGTAGTAATATGACTCTGCTCTTAACTGGGGACCTCTCTGTGTCCCAATCTTTTTGTGTGGGTGGTAATGAATCTAAGTAGTCAGATCCCTGGAGCCCGGTTGTTGTCTAATTATGTAGATCAGTGGTCCTTAACCAGCGGTTCACGACTGCTTAGAAAATGTAATAATATTAAAAGACCAATAAAGTACATATAAGTAGAAATTAAAATACAAAACTGTACATTTTATAATGTTCTATAAGTGTGGAGGAATTTGAACTGGAGACTAACAATCAAGTTTTGAGGGAGCAGTGCAAGTGCATGAAATAGAGTATGGTATGGATGATAGGTGATCTCAATTCAATTTAGAAATAGGTCTAACCTGCCCATTAAAATTTTAAATTTAGTTTTTTAAATATTTTTTGTTAATTAAATAAAATATTTTAGCACCTGTGTATTTTGTGAATGCCTGTTTCTACGTTTTTGTGTATTGTTTTGCAGTATAAATCATCAAAGTTGCTGAGGAATGGTTCTTCGGATACCAATAACGACTAAGTGGGGTATCTGATTTCCAATAATAAATAAGTGGGGGTCCTTGGATTCTAGAAGCATTAAGTAGGGGCCCATAAAAGAATAAGAACCACTTGTGTAGATTAAGGAGCCCACAACACCCCCATGTCTAGGGAGCATGAGCAGTCCCAGTCTCAGTAGCGCCTCTTTAATCATCCCTGTTGATTTATTTGTCTGTGAGCGAGGAGTAATATGGGGTAAGCACAACCAGCCTGATTACATTTGCATCACTTCCTGGAGATCAGTGCCAGTGGTGGTGGGGGAAGGAGGCAGTGTTTAAACAGTGTTTCTCCCAATTTCGTCCTGGCTCGATGTGTGCAGGGAAGCCTAGTTAAGTAATGCCTGAGGTGCGCAGATTAGGGCCAGATATAAGCTCTTCAACCAGATAGTGTTTAAAGTATAAATCATGCAGCAGTCTGGCTATTCACATCATGGCTTTCCCTGGGCATTCTTATTACCATGTTGTACAGCTTATCACAGTCAGGTTTTGTGCTCCCCTTCACTCCATTTGCCTACTCACGCATATGTTTCCTATTGTCTTCTGCGCTTTTGTCTGGTCCCACATGCATCAGTACTGCTTTAATGTCACCACTGTGTCATGATTCACAGGGAGGCCCCAATTGCAAACCCACCACAAGACAGAGGAGGCTAATGGCTGCAGCTGGATCCCCCACTTGTGAGCAGCCCATGCTCTGATCCTCAAGGAACACTGGTAGCCATCTTCACAGGTGTCACAAGTGGCCACGCTACATGTCTCCAGTTCACTGACTGCATCGGGGCTGCCCCCTCCACTGCAAACCTTCCGGTCCACGTGGAAGAGAGTCCTCTGCCACTCAAACCGTGACCACAGACACCACCTCTGATAGTTTGTTTTAGAGCATCAACCCCAACGAGGCCAGAAGCTCACATGCTATGCATCCATCTTGACCACTGGGCAAACAAAACCCCAGTGACACCCTATTTTCAATTTCTTGAAGTAAGTCAGTTTTCATTCAACATCTCCCATTACTTGAAAATCTCCATTTCATGTGAATGACATTGTTCCTCTGAATGACATTTTTAAATCATAGCTAAACATGAACTACCATACTGTGATACTGCAATTGTATCATTAATGACAGTGAATATGGTTAATAATGCCAGTTACTGGATCTTACTTAACTTTCTGGCTTTCGTCTGAGCAAATTCTGTATAAGGAGGGTAAGGGAAAACAACTAGTGTTACTTGTCAGAATCAATTTAAATAATGTCTTTACCAAGTGAACGTGCCAACATCGTCACCCCTTTCCTCCATTGTTATACCCCAGTCAGTTATGTACCTAGGTAAAGAACAACTGGGAACATGTAGTGGTACTTTTGGAATGCATTCTAAGAAGCATGATTGCCTGTCCGTCTCTGAGCATTCTAATGAATGTTCTATAGCCAATACACCTTATTTACCTGTTAATGGCCTCAAAATGACAAGTCCGAAGCTGATACTTTTCACATTACTTTTAACCTCGAGCTGACTTCTAGTCCTTCTCGTTTTAATGCACAGTTAAAAAATGAAAAGGGTCCATAAAATGGCGTGAATATTAGAAACTTTTTGTACCAACTATCGAATATGTCCAATCCTACACATCACATTTTGAAGGATGCTGTGACATTTTACCGAAATGATCATCTCGGCCCAGCTCTGTAAAGATCTTAATCCTCTCTGGAGAAGAGTGAACACATTTTATTCTCTCTCCGACAGTCAGGATGGCAAGGTCCTCGTGTGCGTCAAAATGGCAAGATGGGTGTGTGACATTTAACAAAAACTGATACGTGGCCACCATTAAAACATGATTGAAAAATAATGCACAGGCTACAAAACCAGGGAATAAGTAAAGTGGTGGGAGAAAAGTTGTTTTTAAAGCAGAGTAATTGTAATAATTAAATTGCATGGTAAATATTAGCTTGCAGGCTTCTGTGTGAGCTGGCGGGTGAACTTGAAGTTGTGAATCATGACCAAGAATTTTGTGGATATGAATGTTAAGGCAAACAAATCTATTTGCTGATATATACTGAGCACAAACCTAGGTGGAACGCAATATAGCACTAATGTAGCGTTATAGCCTGTCGTAGCAGGCTAGACCGGCCATTAAAGGCTTGAGCCGAAGGCGAGGGTCTTTAACAAGGGAGCAGGACTTTAATGCCAGTATAGTCCAGAAGCAGAGGGCTATAAGGCTATTAGAACATTCTGCCAATATAGGCCAGAACGTTCTAATAAATAAAACAAAGGCCTCACAGAGCCAGAGGAGACTGAAATCCCCTCGGGCTCTGTGAAGCCTTTGTTCACAGCAACAGCTGTGAACAAAAACATTGCAATGTTGACGCTCTGGGCTTCTACCAGCCATTAGGAGCCCAGAGCACTCTATTGTTTTCAAGGGAGCTCCCAACATTCCAATGTTCTAATCACTAATAGGATAGGAGATGGTTCACAATCATATTCAGCAAGCGCAATGGGAGGAAGGTTGACTCTTTTCTGTACTGGGCCTTCGTGCACATTGCGAACTGGAAGGCTCCTTATTGGTAGTAGATGAGATCTTTCTTGAAGAGATACATCTTTAGCACTGGTTTGAAATGCTACAGGGATTGGTTCAGATCTTTTGGGCAGACGGAAGCTGTTGTTGAATGTGGGAGATAGATGATCATAATTGTCGCAGATTTTTCTTTTTGTTCACATTTTTAGTAATGCAGTCCTGTAATACTCTGGCTTCCTATGTTCTCTTCGACTTGTGAACTGTTCTGTTTCTGCCACATAAAGGGGGTCATTCCGACTCCCGCCGGCGGCGGTAACCGCACGCCCGGCAGGAGCTGCCGAATGACCGCACCGCAGTCAAATGACCGCGGCGGCCATTCTGGCTTTCCCGCTGGGCTGGCGGGCGACCGCCAGAAGGCCGCCCGCCAGCCCAGCGGGAAAGGGCCTTCAACGAGGAAGCCGGCTCCGAATGGAGCCGGCGGAGTTGAAGGCGTGCGACAGGTGCAGTGGCACCCGTCACGATTTTCAGTGTCTGCTTGGCAGACACTGAAAATCAATGTGGGGCCCTGTTAGGGGGCCCCTGCAGTGCCCATGCCATTGGCATGGGCACTGCAGGGGCCCCCAGGGGCCCCACGACACCCGTTACCGCCATCCTGTTCCTGCCGGTGAAAACCGCCAGGAACAGGATGGCGGTAAGGGGGTCAGAATCCCCATGGCGGCGCTGCAAGCAGCGCCGCCGTGGAGGATTCCCTGGGGTGGCGGGAAACCGGCGGGACACCGCCGGTTTCCCGTTTCTGACCGCGGCGGTATGCCCATGGAAGCACCGCCAGCCTGTTGGCGGTGCTTCCGCGGTCGTTGGCCCTGGCGGTCGGTGACCGCTAGGGTCAGAATGACCCCCAAAGTGTACACATGTTTGTTACCTTATAGGGCATATGTAAGGTGCTGTTAACCATTATTGGTGCATGGAACTTTATTAATCTAGCAGGCTATTCTTATGAATGTGTGTGTAATATTTTCATGGTGAACGTTGTTTTCTGGAAACTCACTTTCACTTTTTTCTTTTTTACTTATGCATTAGGAACTAGTCGCTAAAAGGTTTTTGCCTTTGTGCAGCGGGTCAAGGCTTCTCAACTAATCTTTTTAGTAGGGGTGGGAAGTGAGCCCCACTCCCAGAGCTAACAGAGTTTTTGGCACACCTCTTGGAGCACAAAGTTCGCCCAAAAACTCCGCTAGCCCCATCAGCAGATCAGAGTTTACCGCGTGCGTACTGTAGCCCAGTAATGGGCCACAGAGTGCCAGCGCAGTCAGCGCTGGTGCTGTGTAACCCATAACTGGACTGCAATGCGCACGCACGTCCAGGTGTTGGCACGGCAGCATGGAGCTGCTGCGGACACCAGCTCCAGACCAGATCCAGCAAGGGGTAGAGCGCAGCTGACATCGAGGACCCAGGTGAGTCCTCATTTTTTTAATTTTTTTTTATACTGTGCACAGTTGTGCACAAGAGGCCTGAAATGCACTGGCCTGAATTCAGGCCAGGGTCATACAGGCCAGGGCCGTAGGCAGACAAAGCTGCCATTTACGCCCTCTTGTGCACTGGCCTGTCCAGGTCCTTTGTGCGCTGGCCTGTCCAGGCCTCTTGCTCACTGGCCTGCCCCATGTGCAGTGCACACAGGACAGGCCAGTGCACAAGAGGCCTGAAACGGCAGCTGTCACTACCTACAGACCTCTCCTGAATGTGCCCGATCTCTGAAGCGCTAAGCAGGGTCAGGTCAGGCTAAGCAGGCCCAACCCTGCTTAGCGCTTCTTAGATTGGGCGCATTCAGGATCCACGGCTCACAGAACTCTACCTCTGTGGAATTCCATGGAGTTTTTAATCAACTCCATGTAATTCCGTGGAGTAGATGTCCGGGAACTCCGCCCAGGCCTACTTTTTACCTGCTAATTCCAGCTCTGGTTCTTAGTAGGCCACTGAGGAAGTCAAGTACTGTGTCATATCGTACATGGCTGTGCCAGTTTGTTGCCTCCTAGCTTGTGCCAGCACGGCCAAAAGTAGGAAACCAGAATCGGCAAAGCCAATAGGTCTCACTTATGCAAGAGATATTGGGTTTGCAAATGTGTTTTAGCCATGTTGTGCAACACCGTGGCTGCTGTTCAGTATAGTTAAAGGTTAGTGGCATGAAGAAGAGTGGCATGGAGTGTCGTAGAGTGGAGAAAACTATTGTAAAATGGAGTGGCAGAGAGTGTTGTGCATGGAGTGGCATTATTAGGAGTCACGCAGAGTGGACTACACTAGAGAGGCATACAGTAGATTGGTGTAGACTGTTGCAGAGCATAGTGGTGTAGAGTGCAGTGGCATTGAATTCAGTGGCTTACAATGTGGCATCATACAGTGGAGTGGCACAGAGTGGAGTGGTGCAGTGTAGACTGGTGCAGATAACAGTGGCACAGATTAGAGTGGCACATACTATAGTGGCATGGGTTAGAGTAGTGCAAATTAGAGTGGGGCAGAATAGAGTGGCACAGATTACAGTAGAGTGTGGCTAAAGAGTGCAGGGGCATAGAGTGGCATAGAGTTGTGCAGAGCGGAGTGGCTTAGAGTTGAGTGATGCAGAGGGCAATGGCGCAGAGCAGAATCGAGTGTCAGAGTGCAGTGGCATAGAGTGGTGCAGAGTAAAGTAGCATAGAATGGGGCATAGGAGAGTATAGTGCCATACAGTGCAGTGGCAAAGAGTGTAGTGGCATAGAGTGGGGTAGTGCAGAGTAGAGTGGCATAAAGTTCAGTGCCGTAAAGTTCAGTAGCGTAAAATACAGTGCTGCAGAGTAGAGTGTCAGAGTGTAGTGGAGAAGGATGGAGAAGAGTGGCATAGAGAGCAGTGGCCATAGAGTAAATTGATGCAGAGTAGAGTGCAGTGGCTTAGAGAAGTGCAGTTGTGGAGAGTGCATTGGCATAGAGTGCAGTGGTTAAGAGTAGAGTGGTGTAGAGTGCAGAGGCATTGAGTGTAGTGGTATAGACTGGATTAGAGTGACATAGTGCACTGGCATAGAGTAGACTGTTTCAGAGTAGAGTGAAGTGGTGTAGAGTTGAGTGGTCCAGGATAGAGTGTAGTTTCATACAGTGGGAGATTGTAATGGAGTAGAGTGCAGTGACAGTGCTGTGGTGCACAGTAGATTAGAGTGACATACAGTGGATAGGCATAGAGGGTATTGGCAAAGAGTGCAATGTTGAAGAGTGTCGTAGAGTACAACAGGGTAGAGTAGAGCTGTGCAGAGGAGATTTATGTGGCCTAGACTGGAGTGCAGTGGTGCAGAGTGGCAAAGAGTGCATTGTCGTATTGTAGAGTGTTTATGGGGTAGAGTAGAGAGGTGTAGCATGAAGTGGAGTAGAGTACAGTGGTAAGGAGTGTAGTGGTGCAGACCCATGGAGTGGTGCAGGGAAAGTGCAGTGGTGTAGAGAGGTGCAGAATAGTGTACAGTGGCATAGAATGGCGTATTCATGGCGTAGTTGCACACTGCCATTACAGACAGCACATTTTAAATTGAAATGATCATTACATTTGCACAGGCATACTTTTTTACTAACAAAGTTTAACTTAGTTTAATTATTCATTTTGATCATATTAAAGTATTTGTTTCCAACAAGCTTCAGAAATAAATAATAACAAAAATATCCTTCATTTGTGCGTTCATAATTCTGATATATTCTGAAATTCGTATACAGTTCATTTAAATGTTGTTGTGTGCTAGCAGAAAACTCTTTTGTACCCCTACTATCCAGCAAGATTGTAAGATACATCCTCTCACTTTGAAGTCAGAGAAAGAAGGGTAAACAAGCACCCTTGGAATACAGCGCCTGGCATTTGACCTTGTCTTTGAATGCACAGCAAATGCGAGATAAGAACAAGATTTACGACCCTATTTACAGAAAGGGACCACTCAAGAGGACTCTATGAATAAGATTTTGCCAAGGAAAGTATTCCTAGATCAACTTTCTGAATGTCACCAAGATGTTTTTAGCAAACCAGGCACCTCCGCTGTCTGGTACCTAAAAGAGGTCTGGCAGTATTAACTGTGCTGACCCTCTCAGATGTGTTTTAGATCAGTGTTACCCGAACTGTAGGTGAGCTGATTTGTGGTGGAAATCCAAGCAATAAAAAGAATAGAATCAAGCCACTTGACCTAGTGGCGCACAAATATTTTCAATGAAATCAGATTTCTACAAATTATTATTTGTGTCCAATATAGTTTCAATAAAAATGTGTGTCTCTGCAAACGTAGTGGCCATTTCAATGGAAAAATGTGCTGTCTGTAAATGACAATGCACTACCACATGATGCTTTAGTTACAATAAAAAACAAAAATTAAAAAAATCACCCACCTCATGTCCTTTAAAGCTAGGTGGGCTGTGAAAGTTTGCCATTCTAAGACATTGGGTCCTGGCTCTAAAAGATTGATAACAATTGCACTAGATTAAAGTTTTCTAATATGCAGGTTCTAGGAATGGAAGATGTGCAGATCATACTGTAGACAGTTTGAGGGTGGAGAAGATGGGACTAATGCCACAAGCCAGGCATGTTGCACTGGTCATTTCTCAAACTAGCTAGATGGGAAACTTTGGGGTTTTTAAAGAGCTCTGCGAGCCAGATAGTGCTCATGCAGTGAAAATGCGGAATGCCCCATCAGGTCAGATGTCTTGCTCCTTTTGCCAGCCCTTGCAGCAACACAAGTTGAAGAAAAGGATGGGGATAACCACTCAGGACTTTAGCTGCCTTTAGAAGATGAAAAGTAAAATCCTGTGAGTGAAAAGATGAGAATAGTAGATCAGGGTCAGACTGTCAAATAGGACAATCAGGCAGTGCCCGATGGGCTGGTCAGATCAGTGTGTGGGGTGTTTTTTTGCAGTTGTGCATCATTTTCACTGTTGATTTCCTGATATTATGATTTTTTTTTTTTTTTAGCTATCAGCTTCGCTACCGGGGGCAAGTTCTATTTCGGTGACCAGGCCTACGTTTTCTCCCAGTCCGACCCTGTAGCAGATACCCACCAAAGGTGAGTGCAGTGAGAGGTATGTGGTTTCTCATTTTCTATCAGAAACATATAAAGTAAAGAGAGGACTGGACTGACTCCCTAATAGCCTCAAGCCAGAACCACACTACTTCACCCACCACAACTAAATGCAGCATGACACTAACAGCTGAAGGACAGGGCGATCTTCAGGCCCATGCAACACAGCCAACCCACATTAAAGCTGACAACCCTTACTACCATCAGATTGCACCTGTACTTTCTACACATCTCCCTGTCGCCAGAGGCACATTGACCCACACAACATCATGAAGCGGTGGAGTAACAGCCTGTATCTGTGTGCACAAGGGACATATTCAATTTATGTCAATGTGGGCTTGATGACAATGAAGGTTTGGAGGAGCAGCCAAATCTGTATCTGGAATATCTAATATGGACTGAAATACTGCCCATTTAATGCACACATAGAACTTATTTTCATTTCTGAGAGTTCCCTCTCCTGCTAGACAATTAACATTTAGCCAGGATCATGGACAGACATTGACATTTTTTTTTACACAAACACCTTATTCATGAACTCAGGGGGTTATATATTTAAGTCACTGGATGTCAAAGTGAAAATGTATTAAGTTTAAATAAAATCAACCAAACCTTTAACCTGTTCCTTGCTGAGGACGAAACAGTTCTGTCCTCAGACACAGTCTGTGTGTGCTGAGGACAGAACCGCTCCGTTCTCTGGACATGCCCAGGAAATCTCCCTGCTGTTAACAGCAGAGGGGTTTCCTTTGTGCTGCAAACAGCCTCAGGAGTTGGGTAAAGAGCTTTCCCAGCTCCTGAGGCTGTTTCTGATTTTCAGTGAAATGACGATCAGCACACGGAGCGCTCACATAATTTCACCAAAAAACAAAAGTGAAATGAGACTATTGGCTCATTTCATTTTCACTGCATTGGTGCTTGGGGGGTGCTAACTCAGCCCCCCCAAGCACCGAGGCAGACAGGAGAGGTATCATTAGAAAGGGGAGAATTTTCCCTTTCCAATGGTATCCTTCAATAGTGGCTTGGGGCAACACTGCAGGAGGGCGATCCCCAAGCATGGATCGCTTCCACTACGCACGGTGGGAAGCAGCCCCTTGGACAAGGGCATTTGTCCCACCCCACAATTCTTTAGTCATATTCAGTCTTTCTGCCCCCCATCTGACCCCCAGTGGAACAGAAAGCCTACTCTGCACCAGGGATTTTTTCTAATATATAGGGGATGGACTGCCCAAAATGGGCATGCCAATGCCCCTACCATCCCTCAAAGACACAAACAAAAGTCTTTCTGCCCCACCACAGGTGCAGATGGGGGTTATTACCCACGATCTGCTCTCCAGAGGGGGCAGAGAGCCCACTAGACACCAAGGATTTTTTTTTTTTTTTTTATAGAGATGTGGCAGCTGCCCAGAATGGGCATTCCAATCCCCATACCCCACCTGGCACAACTAAAAATAGTCTTTCAGCCTCCCCTAGGGGGTGGATGGGGGTTATTAGCCCAAATCTGCCCCCCACAAGGGAGTAAAAAGCCCAGGTTTTTTGTTTTTTTTAGGTAAAAAAAGAGGGGTGTGGATGCCCAAAATGGGCATGCTGATGCCCTCACTCCCCATACACAAATAAGAATAGTCTTTCTGCAGATGGTGATAATTACCCCTTATCTGCCCACCCTCCATCCCCCGGGGTTCAGAAAGCTCACTAGACACCAGGGATTTTAGAGGGGTGGGGGCTGCCCACAATGGGCAAGACCATGCCCCCACCAAAAATAAATGAGGACTCAAGTTTTCTGCACGAAGGGGGGGAAAGATGGGACAAAAGCCCACTAGGCACCAGGGATTATTATATTATTATTATTACTATTTTTTGTTTAAGTCTAGATGTGAGGGCTGCCCAGAAAGCCTCCACAAAATGCAGACAGTCTTTCTGCCCCCCCCCGAGTGGCAGACAGGGTAATTACCCCTGATTTGCCCCATGGGGACAGAAAGCCCACTAGATGCCAGGGAGAAAAACAGAGGGGTGAGGGCTGCCCACCACCCAACACTGCCGCATCTGTACCGATAAAAGGTATACCCTGCTTGCGTGCTTGGGCCTAATGCCAGGGTGGATGCCATTTTTAGGTGAAAAACCAGACACTTTTCTTGAGCACATTTTCCATACTTTTCTAAAAAAACAACTCAAAATGTATAGTTTGCCTACTTTCTCACTCCCCTATAGAGGAATCCACAAACCTTGCCCACCTTTAGAATCCTCAGGGTGATGGAAAAAAGACACAAATTTGGCGTGGATATCTTATATGCACAAAACGTTATGGAGGCCTAAGCCCAAACTAACCCAAGTATCCAAAAAAAAAGGACTCACATTGGGGGGGGGGGGGGGAGGCCTACCAGCGAAGAAGTTAACAGCAGGGGAGTTCCAACTGGGGGGGGGGCAGGCCCCCATAGGGGGTCCTGAAATGGTCCCAGGGTGCGCGCCAGGATCTGGCCAAAAGAAGCATAATGCTGATAACAGGGTTTTGTTTTAAGCTGAAAAAAATTATCAGCACCAAACTGCTCTGTAATGGGCCATCACTAACATGTTTTGTCATTTAGATCCAAGTTGGGAGCATTTGTCAAAGGGGAAGGGACTCCAAATACTCTTCAAAACCCCTGTCCCAAATCATCACATTGTGGATACTTTTAAACATACTACGTCCTGCCTGACCAGAACAGTATGTTTGGCATCATGTACTTGATTGCATTTTTAAAACATCAACAGAACTTAACTGCAATGTTTAAATAAGTCTAAACATTTTTAAACATTGCCAATTTAATAGGATAATTGGGAAAAATTTGTAGAGGGGCCCAATGATTTTTTTCCCCACTGGGGGGGCGGCATTAAAAAGTTTGAAGCCCACTGGGTTAGAGAAAGGACTGTGTAACACAATAACTTATTTTGGTAATTTTAGTAAGCCGTCTAACCCTGCATAGGCAGGTGTTCAAGAAATGTGTGACGGTTAAAAAAATAAGTGTACAGTTTGCTTTCAAATAATATATGAGGACAAGTTTTAAATGTAAATCAATAAGACTGAAAGATGAAACAAAAGCGGGAATTTATAAATAATTGAAAAAATGTGACTGGGGTTGCATATTTTTTGACCGATATGTTCCTAGCAAAACACAACAGTAACTTAACTTGGAAAGGAAACAGTGGTGTTTTGAAATGCATTACATTGTTGCAAGACTCCCTATGAGACTTTCGTAACCTCCCACTTCGCACCTCCCACACACTCAGCTTTATCCATCTGTGAAAAAAGCACTTACACTATAAGGGGTAAAAACACTTTGTTCTCGAATGTATACTTTTCTGCGTGTTCGTAATGGGAAAACGCTACCAGGGGAGCCATTGAAAAACAGCACCACCTGTGTGCAGTCAAGTGAATAGATGCACGGAGAAGCCATTATGTAGCCTAACCCATTGGTGTACTGTTTCTTTATTAAAAGCGAATCAACACATGCTAGCGCCTTACAACAGAGAGCAATGCAAAGAGCAGGTTTAGACTTCTGGTGAAATTACCGTGATGCGGCCTATCGGAGCAGCGGCAGCTTGTGGATTTACAATGGTGCAGGCCGTCCTGCAAGTGGTATGAAACAAGATACAGACCCTAAAGCCCCATAAACCAATATTTATGTGTGTGTGTGTTGGGGGGTTGGCCTAGAAACCTTAATTAAGAACTAGTGTATCATTGTAAAAGATGTGGCCTGTATAGTTGTGGGAGCAGCCTAACAAAGGTAGAGTGTCAAACTTCTTTGAGATATTCATAAATAAATATAAAATCTCATACAGTTAGTGTAGCAGAAATTAGCAAAGTTGCAAGTTATGTATTAAACATATGTATTGCATTCAATAACATACATTCCTTCAACTGGGATTATTAATGTAATACATTTGGAAAGGTTATGGCAAAACATTCACTTCTTTACAAATAAATATATCTCATCAGGCTGGACCAAAAAACACCCGAATGGTCCTGGGTTAACTAACCCTTCAGCATTCCACTAGGCTGACAAGACACGTCCTTATCACTGTATCGCTCACCTTTCTACACCTGTCACTAACTGTCTGGTAACCCTCAATTATTCAAACTATCGAAGAGCATCAACCCCAATCGCCCCTCCCCCCCGACATGAAAGGGATGATCATGCTTGAAATTTCAGTTGAAAGGCATTTTATAGAACATATCATCTGAATTAGGACCATCGCAGGAGGGGAGGGGTGCAAAATGACCACATGCCCACAGCCCACGACCCTGCACTTTCCAGGGAACTGCACTGCTCCAGCAACATGTGTAGATTTTTAAACAAAAGTGAGCCAATCAACTTCATTAATAAAGAAGCAGCTATTTGGTCATACAGCCAGAGGCCAGAAGATGTTTTCTCTTTCCCAGGAATTCATTTTTAATATCCCTAGAAACAGGTGCTTTTTGCTCCAATAAAAAATGGAGAAGTCTGTAGAGGGCCACTCGTTACATTTTTGCGCCAGGCCTCACAAACACTTCTGGCAAGTCTGGCTTGAGTGTTCACAGCAGGCAAATGGTTATGCAAGAAAGGAGTATGAAAGTAGGTGTTCACACCCATAATTTTACACTTTGGTGTCATTTAAAAATATTACAGTTTTCCACCTCTATCTACCCTTTCAACCCATCCGTTCAATCAAACGTCTTTCAATAACTCTTAAATGCTGCTTGGACATTTCAAATGCGCACAAAACTTTATGGAGGCCTAAGGGTAAGTGTGGAATATGGTTCAGACCCCAAATCAATTTTTACCAGCATTTAACTCTCGCTTTCATTAAAAAAAGGTTACATCTGTCCTACCTCTTGAATTAATAAACCACCATTTAGCTCTATACTGCCAGCACCAAGATGTTGAGGGGATGATTATGAGGAATAAAGGTTCATCAAAATAAGTCCATGCCCTGTTGTCCAGTCATCCCACAGTCTGGGTAGCCATACACCAGCTGTGAGCAAAATTATCCATGTGACCATGCAGCAATAATGTGAAATCTTTACTGGATCGCTTGCTATATATCCAATCCAACCACTGCAAGTTTGTTCAGCTGGGCACCCCCAGATCCCAGAAAGTCGATTTCGGCCGTGGGGCCCTCCTCCAGTGTTATCCCCAGGCATCTGCAACTTCTATATCCAGCCTCTTGGGACTCTGCTAACGGATAACAGCATCAAAAGTTATCAATATGATGAACACTCACAACTATCTAATTCCAGACATTAAACCACTAACACTCTCTCTGCACCACATAAAGCTGAATTTCACCAAGGCAGGATTCCTACTATTTACTATGAACAACAAGCAGCAGCTAGTCAAACATTTACTCAAAGACATGAACATGGATACATTTAATCAGCAGCTTTCTTCCAATGGCATGTTCCTCGAATTCATCCTGCCATCAAACTCACTGTCAAAGAATGCATCACGAGGAGCTCCAAGAAAGCCCTGCAACAGCTCCTTCAACTGAAGAAAGTAAAATCTTTCTTTCAAGAATGTAATGCCAGAACTGATGTTTTAGACCTCATACTCTCACCTCTGGATGGTAGCAAAGCCTTGCTTCACATGCTCCCAGACAAAGACCTCACCTTAATGACAGTCTACACATCACAGCACACCTCATCAAGAGCCTGAGGACATGGCCACATCATCCTGACCACGGCAGAGCTACAGTGGCTCTCCTTGCCAGACCACACATCTCCAAAACCAACTGCACCAACAACAAAGCCACCACAACCAGCACTTCTGCCCATTTACCAGACAAACTGATATCCTGTGTTCTCTTGGCACACCTGCAGCCAACATACAATCAGATTGTAAACAAAGAAGTGCAAAAGGAAAACCATTGGAGAAAGTTAATAAGTCTTGTCTAAAAGATCTACTGGCTTTGGCAAATATTTTAGGCCATGCTATATAGTTTTGTGGCTGCCTAAACACTTGGCTGAAAATAATGTCAAAAAATGCCATGGCATGGCTGTCACATGGCTACAAAAATGATGCAGGCATTGTTTTCTTTTTATTTACCATCCAAGAAGGATTAGCACACAGACCAAATAATGGTTGAGCAGGGATGGGAAGCATATGGACATCCTACTAACATCTTGCAGAAAAACAGCAATACTACATACAAATGGCAAACAAATTTTGTTAACTATTGATGAGCTCTATTTAGAGACTGACTGTTTAGCTCCAAATTTGGGTTTATTTTTGAAGCACATTTTGTTTTTTACTTTGCCTAAACAAATGTATCTATTTGCGGATGTTCAAGTAGTTGTAACAAGCACAACTCTTTTTGGATGTACATCTACAGACTCAAAGGCATAGGTCTGTGTCTCCAGATTCATATTCATAGATGCGCCTCTTCTGTTGTGCATCAGCATTTGTGTAATCATACAGAACTGTTCATTTGTACAGAAGAGGGTTAGAGTGAGGTACAGATGAGGTCAATAGATGTAAATCCCTGTTTGTGAAGGGGCTGGCTTTTTATTAAGCATGCTTGCGGACTCAATGCACTTCCAAAACCGTACACTTGTGGCCCCAGAGCAAAACCTTAAAATGGAATATGTCCATGTTGAAAAGGCATAGTGTCAATCCTGGTCCTGTATTTCTGCCTGCTCCATGATAAAATGGCTCATGTTCAACGTGGAATTATTGTACTTATTTTTACCGCTTAATCAAGAAAATTATTAGAATGGCCATTGATCACTGCTGCTGCTCAAGCTATCTGCGGATGTGTATAAAGGGTTTTCCCTGTGTGAAGCAGACAGTAAGGTTTCAGCCATTCAGTTTTCTAGATTGGCAAGAAGATTTTTGGGGCAAGAATAACTCTCAGTTAGGATATTACCGTTCAGCAGGATATCTTATTTCGAGTCATTGATTTTCCTATAACAGGTCACTGTTTTCATTTGTTTTAGTTTATTTCATTCAATTGAAGTAAACCGTGACCACAGCTGCCAAAATGTATTAGGTTTTCAAAAGAAGGGCTGGAACTGAAAACACTATGCCTGTTGACATGACTATCAATGCTTTTTAAACAACCACAAAGATACAGGCCCAGATCCCCCCAAGTCTTCCCAGAGGTCTAATCATTCAAAGTTGATTTTACCTCGGCCTTTAAGACCAGCTATGGTGGTCCCTGGTGGTCTAAGAAGTAAATCATTAGGGGTATTCAATTCGTTGTACCTCTTCCAGTAAAAACAAAGAATGAAACAGTCAGCTTTTTATTATGCAGGTTGTATTTTATATATACAGTTGCAGCACTCAAAGCCACTCAAACCAGCTTTACAATAACCTGCTCTACTCATCCAAGACATACCTCAGTATCAGGAGTGGGCAGGCGCTGGGTGTAACGGAGCCTTCTGCTGTCTCAACAAGGACATTCATATTTTAAAGTTAATAAATGTACAGGGTTCCATTTAGTGACAACAAATGTTCAGCAGTGCTACACACTAATTTTCACACATATCAGAATAACACTGACTTTAATGTTCAGAAGACACAGCAGACAAAGGAGCAAGACCTTAGAGGCCTATTTGGACAATCCATTCTCAAATATGGAGTTGGCATGCAAGAAGGATTAATTGTGGACAACAATTGGGTCTGGACTATGTGAAAGTTGCAATTCCTTGGTCAGGACAAGGAGGCAAGAGGTGGAAACTACTGCTACTATTGTCTCATTGGCCGTTCATTCTGAAGTAATTCTCCACTTCCTTATTCCTTCCTCCAAAGGTCTCTGTCTCATTACTGTTAAAGATTTATTTGATAATGTTCGGGACAATTACCAAGCAAATAAATGGACAGAATTGCTGAAAAAATGAAACCATTTCTCAAGGCTTACCTTTGTACAATTCTCAATTGTTTCTACCTACTCCAGAGATAAGACTAACGGCTTTCCAATGGCTACACATCAACCCCCTTGCTGGTCATCCTGGGGTCCATAAAGCCATGGAACTAATGCAAATATATTTCTGGGGGCCTACCTTAATAACAGATGTAACACACAGGTTACAGATTGTGAAATATGTGCATGATTTAAAACTGATCACTCCAAGCCTAAAGAGTTGTTACAACTATTACCAACTCTAGCCTCAGCTTGGGAACATATCAAAATGGATTTTATTTCTGGACTCCCTTAGGTGCATCACCACAGTGTTATTTCACTAAATAAGCACACTTTACTGCTTCTCCCAACCTCCAGTCAGGTAGCTGTGTTTCTTTTTCAGAATGTGGTCGTCTCCATGGGCTGCCACAAGTTATCTTGTCTGACCGAGGGTTTCAGTTCTCTGCCTGTTTTTGGTAAACTTGGTGCACAACCTTACAGATTTTGTCAACACTTTCAACCAGCCACCACTCTCAAACAGACGGTCAAAATGAACGTCTAAATCAGACTCTTAAGCAATATCTACAATATTATGCAAACAAAGCCACGGACTCCTGGATGGATCTCCTCTGGTTTGCAGGATTGGCATACAGCAACTCATACCATTCCTTAACAGGCATTAACCAATATGTTGGCTTATATGGGTTCCACCAAAAAACTCTCCCTCTGCCATTACCAGCCTCTATGCACACGACACCAGCAGTACAAGACTCACTAACTCATGTCCACCAAGTACAACCATGTTGGCATTATTGCCTTGAGAGGGCCACTTCAATACAAGACTCAGTACGATAAACATCACAGCCAGGGCCCAGTATATCACTTCAGAGATAAGGTGTTGCTTTCCACCACACACTTTACATTTAAACAAAAGAACACCTTTCACACAAAATTCATAGACCCCAATAATGTTCTCTGTCAGGTAAATCCCATGACATACAAGCTAAGCTTTCAGCACACTATATGCATACATCCACTCCTCCACACTCTTCTAAAACCAGCTCCCGCTTACTGTCCGCAACACCCAGCTCCTCTGCTAGTTCAGGGTGAGTGGGAGTACGAGGTGCGTGCTATTTTGAATTCAAGTTACAGGGGGTCATCCCTGTTGCACTTGATTTCATGGAAGGGCAATGGTCCTGAAAACGACTCCTTGGAGCCAGCGGTAAATACACACGCTCCTCAGTTATTACGTCCCTTCCACCTCCGATATCCTCAAAATCTGGGCTCTCGACTGCACTTGGGAGGAGGGGAGAGTACTGTCACTGACACTTATTAAATGTAACCATGTAATCCAATGTTATCCTATGGGAGAGGTAGGCCTCACAGTAGTGAGCAACAAAATGTACAAGTTTTTCACTACCAGGACATGCAAAACTTACAAATGCATGTCCAACTTTTTTTAAATGCAGTGCACCCTGCCCTATTGACTATTTAGGGCCAACCCTAGAGGTGACATATGTATTAAAAATGGAGTTTCGGGCTTGGCAAAAGGTTTGTTTTGCCAAGTCAAATTGGCAGTTTAAAACTACCTACAGGCTGCAAAAGCAGGCCTGAGGCATGTTTTAGGAGTTACTTAAGTAGGTGGCACAATTGGTTCTGCAGGATCACTAGTAGCACTTAATCTACCAGTCCTGGGAATATGGTATACCAACTTACTAGGAACGTTTAGGTAAATTTGATATGCCAATCAGGTGTTAGCCAATGCTACCATGTTTAAAAGAGAGCACAAGCACTTTACCACTAGTTACAGTGGTAAAGTGTGCAGAGTCCTAAGGCCAAAAACTAGTTCAGAAAACAAGAATGGCAAAGGAAAAATGTTTGAGATGACCCTGAAGAGAGGGCTTGGACCAAACTGTCCTCTCTAAATACAGTGGCCCATCTGATGTCCTTACTCTGATGGCCCCTAATCCGTTGGCCTCCAGGAGTAATCTTTCTGACCACAGAGCCTACAGGGCCATTGCCACTGGGATCGATCATAAAGTCTGTCTGACTTACAGTAGAGTGGGAAGACCCACAGTTTCACGAGCAGGGTACTAAGCTCATTTGTGAGCAAACAAAAAATATATATATATATTCTTAGAGCTTTATTACAAGTGCATCATAATTCAAGAATTACAAGACCCAAGGAACAACTGAAGCTCCCAAGATTTTCACCCAGACATTGAAATGTCTAGGTGCAAACTGTCCCTCAAACAAGAGATAACATATGATAATTGGTGTGGAAATACAGGTTTCCATATGCTATTCCTATTTTTCGGGGGCACACTCTTACTGGGATAAGATTCGTGGAAGCATCAATGTCTGAGGTTGGGCCAATCCGGGTTTAAAAACAACAATGCAGGTTTACCACATATTTTATAATGAGGTCCACAGTTCAAAAATACTGTTGTCTGCTCAAATGCTAATACTGCTTGTTCTGGAAACCAAACAGAGGACTGTTCCCAATTCGATTTCGTATAAGCCTCAGGTTCATAAAAGTTTAAGATGACAATAAATGGCAAAAACAACTGATTGCGGAATTTGATGTGAACAGCAAATAAGGGAAGGCTTACATGACAACAGTTCAACTGAAGGATAATGTGAGAACAGTGTGTCCCATAAAGTCTGTTAATTGTTACTTTATTGATTAATTTGAAGATAGTTAAATTGCTTATTGTGTTGCGGGTCTTTTCAATGCACATCTTAAAAAATGTAACTAATACTTTACATAAATACTTTTTTAGATTCAGTCAACACATGTATTTAAAACATACGCATACTTGTTTTGTATGTTTGTATTTCCACAACATTAGTGAAAGCATTTTGTGGACAGCTTGAGGACGATATGCTACGTAAGAGATTATTTTTAATTCATTATTTAAACTGGAGGATGATTTAAAGATTGGCAACAGAGGTAATAACCGTCCACTATATTTAGTGATTTGCACCTTCCAGGTGGAAATCTCAATGACTTCGGAGGTGCTGATTCTCTGCCTTCAGCGGAGCCACCCCCGTAGCTGCTCCTCTGAAGACATTGAATATTTGGTAAGAGGCTGCCATATTTCTAGCGGCTGCTCAGCAAATCTTTTTAGTTTACAAAAACAAAATCCATAAAATATTGTTTCTGTAAACGAATAAACTAATGACCCTGATACTCTGAGAGTTTTCTGCCAAGACTTGAGGTGTCATGCTTTCACTTCAGGGCTGCCAGGTTTTTCCTTGTGGTACAGAAGAGAAATAAAAAATTACATCAGACCACGTGCTCTACTTAGTGTGGATGGTCTGATCTACTTACAGGAATGTCCCAGTCCGTCAGGCTGTTAGTGTAAGGTTTTACCAGGTAGAGCCAGGAAACCGTCCACTAGCGGAAACATACAAGTCTTGCGGACTTTAAGTAGAGTGGTCAGACCATAAGTATACCAAACAGCATACTCTATCATATGTTTGGCAGAGCACACTGTACGTTGAATTGTAAATAGGTCCCCAGGTCTCATAAATTGTTTATATTGTCCTTAAGTCTGAAACAAATTAATAATCAATAATAAAAGGATTAAAGGGAAGATGAGAAAATGTATTCAGGTCAATATCTTTTGCTTCTATCCGTCTATATGTCATCACTTGGTTGATTTGCTTGGCAGCATATGTAAATTTGTATTTTTCCATTATAATCCAATATAAGCCTTTTACATCGTCTAACATCTTGCATTTTTTAATTCTTGGCTTTCAGTGATTTAAATATTCATAAATAAGAGACAATTATGTGTTTCCAAGGGCGAATGTATTGTTCAAAACATTATGAAATGTGCATGTACCTTTTATTTTGTTTGAATAATCAAGACCATTGTGTTAAGTTCTCCAGCATGGCTGCATTATTCTTCAGAGAGCTCCCACTCAAAGTCAAATGTTGGAAATATTATAGGAATCCTTGCTCGACCATTAAGTAATAATGTTATTCCATGAATGCAGAAGTTGTAAGGTAAGTTTCATTCACCAGGTTACAGTTACATTTCCAATTCATAATGAGTGTAGGGTTGCTCCAGTAGTAATTTACCTTTAGGAACTGCAACATATAATGCAATTATGGTTATCGTCTCTCCTCTGTTGTCATACCACCAAATGTATAGGGGAGCAGAAGTGTCACAATAGGCCCCTTATTCCTAATAACATCACAGGAGCTAACGTCATACAGCCTTTTACACAGATGGCATTAAAGTGGATGAAACCTACAAGGAGTAAAAACAATTACTAGCTTTGAATACTTAGTGGAACTGACAAAACACTACCATGTTGGTCACAATGTTGTGGTTTCAAGCTCTGGTAAATGCTAAGGGGGGTCAAGACCATCTGCACCTTTAAACTTTCCCCTAGCGATGGACAGCGAGCAGAAACACTGGTCTCTCTTCCTATTGGTGATGGGAACTAAGAAAACTTATCATCTGAAAATAGAGAGCCAGTGACACAAAAGAAATTACAGCATCTAGCGATCCTCAGACATTTATTGACAAAATATATTGAGTGCACAATTTTTTTTTGGGGGGGCAGGTCAATAGGTACTAAGGACAGCAAGTCCAACAATACTGAAAAATAGCCAGTTTCATATCTTTCACAGGACTAGTTGGCAAGACTTGAGAGTGAAAGTATTGATCAGTGGTTTGCAGAAATATGCACATTTCCATCATTATGTTAAGAGTGACTTGCTGATCCCAGTGCCAAGACCTCCTTAGAGAATGTGGACAGCATAAGAATATCGAGTTAAACTGAATAGAATCAATCGGACCATCCAAATCTCTGATTTAGTGTATGGGGCTAGGACAAAAAATAAAACTGGGTCCATGATATTTAAAGTTAGAGAAAAGAGATTGGCAGTTTCCCTTTGGGTAAAGAACAGCATTAAATGACGGGAGGAAGAAAGACAGACAGAAGGTAAATAGGGATATATCCGAATCAAATATGCTTTTTCACTGAAGACGATGCATAGTAGGGAAGAGTTGCATTTCCTGACTGACAAGTACTTCTGCAAAACAGGTAAAGCTGGAGAAGCCATAGTCACATAACCCAGCGGAGCAGACCTATCAATCTCTTCGTGAGTGGTCTTTCAGGAGCACCAGCCTGTTATGAAATCTCCCTTTTGACCAGTGGCGGCTCCTCCGTTTGTGGGCGGGGAGTGTTGTCCCCCAGCCAGGAGCAGCAGCTGCAAAACCTTTATCAGAAAACTATCATAAACTTTGTTTATGATCGTTTTCTGGTAAAGGAGGCGGGGTCACAGGGGTGACAAGCAGTGTAGGGGGGGCTTCTCAGCACTCTTCCTCAGAGGGCATGTGTGTTTGGCCGCCCGTCTCGGGCCGGCTAAACACACATGTGCACAGGGCTCTCTCCAGCCCAGCAACAGAGTTGCCGGGCTGGAGAGAGCCTGCACAGGCTCCCAGTCTGCCTGGGAGTGCCTTGGCTGGGCACTCCCAGCCAATCCCAATGCTGCTGTGAGCAGCGTCAGGATTTTCACAGGGCAGGCTGGGAACCTGTCCCTGCAACGCCAGTGAGGAAGCAGAGGAGCAGAGCGCGGCAGCGGCAAGTGTTTTTTTTAAATTAATATTTATTTCCTCCCCCTCCCAATCCCCGTGCACTGCCCCGCCCTTACGCACCCTGTGAGCAGCTACTGCTTTTGACTCTGGTCATGTGCTTTAAATCAAATTCTCCTGACCAAGGGCTAGGCAAACTAAAGAAAGCAAACAGGAAATTCAAACTACATTTATACTGTCAATACAAAGGTTCCGCAGATAGAGACTTGCATAGTACTCTTGTACCATTTAATTGGAAATATAAGACAGAAGGTCAAAACATATTGCAAGTGCATATAAATGTATATTTTTTATGTAAAATCGATTTTGAAATATTATTTACTACTTTTGTTCAGGTTTGTCACTGAATTTATCACTTGGTTGATCTGATTGTATGCTACTCTTTTAAAATTACTTTGGAATCCATATTCATAGGCTTTCATTAAAACAATGTTTACATGTGTCATTTACATTTTGAAGAAAACATGAGCTTAAATCTCGGCCTACAAAAGTTTTAAGGAGCGTTTGTGTGAGCTTATGCATGCTCCAACTCATGGAATTCGAACACCTCGAGTAAGAATGTATTAATATTTTAGTACATTTATAATTTCATTTCTAAAATAGAATTATCTATAATAAAAAATAAATAAGAAAATATTTTAACTTATCCTCGGTATTCTTTTAGAAGGATGCTGCCTAGTAACCTCTCCAGGAAGCTAGAAAATTATCATCAAGGACACAAAGAGTTTTCAGTTTATCAGATTCACCTTTACAGCCTATCTCACTGACCCAGGTGTGAAATGGCCTTCTGTCAAATGCAATTTTCCAGAAAAGCAGGCGATTATAAATAGGTTTCATAACAGTCAGCAACATGGACAATGCTGCATCTGTTATTCAATTCCATGGCATTTCTCAATCATTCGCTTTCATTAGGAACTCTTGGGCCAACGAATCTATATGCAGGTGGCATTCCTGCTAAAAAACACTGCGCCTGGCAAACCAGTGTTGAGTTGCTCAAACTATAAATGATGAACCAATTCACACAGGTGTTAAGTTACCAGTCTAGGCACAGAAGCATATATGATTCTTTGAGTACACACTAAACAATCTCCTTCATTGGGTTGATTTAAAGTCCAGCCCCGACTTTGTTCTGAAGCAATACCCACACTATTTCTGGACCAATATTTAAGCTCCAACATTTTCTTCCATCTACCCAATTTACGTAAGAGTTTTTTCGATTTATATTCCAATTCCAAGTAAATACACTGAATGTGCAAACCAAACAACTGAATCCGCTTTGTTAAAACCAATATGGCATTTTTTTTTTTAACTCAGTTAAATGTACAGCATGGCAATATGGGCAGCAAAACGTAAAACCATACGCACAAATAAGCATGATAGGAAGAGCTAGCCAAAATTCTAATAACTTAAAATTGTTCTCCTCCTCTTATAACACAGGAGAAGAAGTGAAATGAACAGTTTAACACTTCCTAAAAGAAGCATTTGCAAAGTCAGTAGAGCTCGCTTTGGGACTCATTGGCTTTGCCAATGCCTTTTAGTCGTACAGCTTCAGTAACATACTACGAAGTATTGCCAAAAGTTCAAAAACTCAAAAAAAGACCCGAAGATGTGGCTGTGTCAGTCTGTATGTGTGTGCGTGCTCTTTCACGCATACACACCTACAAACTGATGCAAGCGCCATCATTTTTTTATTTCTGATGCAAGATTGATTGGTAATTTCTTTTAAAGCGGATGGGCTTGCAGCAATTTGCTACCTTGTCCTTCACGTACAAAAATAAATTAAAAATAATAATAATAATACTTAAAAAAAAAAAAAAAGACCAAGGGTGGTGCAAGGTGCCCGCCATGGTGAAGAGGAGGGCCACCAATGGGGAGTAGGAGGGTGAAAAAACTCTCAAGGAATATGCACATAAGGAGATAGTGACGTAATAGGGAGAAGCACACAAGGGTGAGTGCAACAAGGAGGGAGCAGGGGAGACACATATGGGCGAGAGAAAGCAACACTGAGTTATGTAGAGGAAAAGGGAAGAGCCCTATTGGGAGACAGTTGGAAAACACCTATAATGTTATGTAGTGGCTCAACTAAAATCAAAAAGAATGAAGGAGCGACTGAAAGACCGTATACATTATTATAGCATATATATAATATTAGTAAAATCAAAAGGTCTTGGCTGACCTAAAAATGAGCTGGGGTAATACGATCTAGAACAGCCCGTCACTAAAGGAAAATGCATGTTAAACATGTACGAAACATCTCGCTCTGATGACAGAAGCCAGAGTCACAGAGAGAAATTTTACATAGTCTTGGAAAAGCATCACAACTCACCAGAAAATGGTCACATAGAGTTGTGCATTAAAGTCCATCTTAGTCCCCATTGCTTTAGTGGGGTAGGGCGGGGAGTGGATAAAAAATAAAAAAAGGAAGAAAAAACAAACACTTACCTCTTTCCTACGGAGACGGGTTCATCTCCTCAGTCCTCTTCCCGGAAACACACAGGCTTTCAGACTCCCCTCCAATCGCAACGCTGCTGTCACTAGCATGACAGCAGTGCCATGATTGGTGTAAGCGCCCCACTTCGGCGCCCACAGAGGTAGTGGCACCCTATGCACTTTGTTCTCCCAGCTGTTCAATACAGCCAGGTGGAGAAATGCAAAGTGCGCATGTCTGTTTGGTCGGCTGAACACGGCTGGCTAAACACGCATGCACACTTATGGTGCACCAACCACTCCTCCCTCCAGCCCCCACCAGTCCCCTTCAGTCCTGCCCCACCCTAACCTGGCTCACCGAAAAATAAAATGATAACGCTTATTATTAATTATTATAATTTTATTTTTCCTTCCCCTTCTGCTCAAAGGAGGGGTGATGCCCCGGTGGACTCTCAATTTTGATGGGGATGGTAATAATAGTTAACTGAATTATCAGAATTACTCATTGCACAGAAACACCACAGATCTAAGCTCCTGAAAACAGCTGAAGTCTCCATGTTAAAGCACAGGTGACTTATGGGGAAATTTGGACACAGAATTAACAATTCCCCTAGTATATCCTCATTTCTCAGTGGATCCTCAGGGTACAACCTGTAGCTTGATTTTTCCCTCTAGTGGAGTTATTGGCATACCCAACATCAATATATCCAACGGGGAGAAAGTATGACCTCGTTACGGCCCACTCATACAGAGGGTTCAATTAGTTAAAAGGTTTGTTAGGCCCTATGCTATGGAGTTGCTTTTATATAAGGTTAGATAATAAATCGAGTTGATAGATGGTCTGTTGATTTGCAATAATTATATATTTGTAGAAACAATAATTTGAGTTATTTGAAGCATTTGTTTTTTTTTACTAGATAGACAAGGTTCCCAGCAGTGAACCAAAATATATAGAGAGGAACAGCTAACAAATGCTCTGCCCCTTCCCGTCGCACAGGCCTGGGTCTTTCTCAAGGCTGCATATCTATACGTTCCAGGTGTGATCATAATAGAGCAACAACAGATCTGATAATAGATTCTCAAAAGTCCTAAGTGGTCTGTAGCGATACTGCTGTTCTATACATCACAGCTTTATCACAAAACCAAACTTTGCCATTCCCTGAGAGCAGGTCCCAGGCCCTTTCTCAGAGTCAAACTCATTGCAAGAACACATGCTTCTCAGCCTTATCAGAACATTCATCACTACTTCCAAAACTGAGATGTTGTTGGTATTGCAGAATGCAATCACATGGTTGGCTTGCATCCTAAATTCTATGTCCAACCCATCCTCTGAAGAAATGTTACAAATGTAAGTGAAATTGAAAATACTATGTATAATTTTGGACATTTTGTGTTACAGTTGTTACACAGAATTCCAAAAATGATGTAATTGAGTCACCATACTTAATTATGAGCCATTCACTGTAAAGAATTACCAGAGGTGGCTTGGACAGTGTGGTGAATGTCAGCTTGATTCTGCTGCACCTGCCTCCATGGTCTGCAAATGGCACGGTCTGCAGACAGTCCTAAGCATGGAAGCTCCAGGGACATCCAGGAACACTACCTACAACTAAATCTGACAACACTCACCAGAATTCTTCCACCAGAGCCTGATCCTTTAGAGCAGCTACTCACGAGATCCAAAATGGCCGACTTAGCCAGGCATTCCTAATTTAAACTACCAGCACACTAAGTCGGACTACAAGTAAGCCATCTAACATGGTGACACTACTATCACTATCTGCTACTTAGATATTGCCTCTCATGTCACCGTACTGTTCTTTTTTTGGCTCTTCTATAAATGCTGAACCGAGAAAAGCTTAATCTGCTCTGTCTGACTATGAAATGGTGCCCCCCCCAGCAAAGTGATCTAACATCTTCGATCACACAGATCTAACACGTTTATTATTGGGCTCATACAATATTTTGGGAACATTCATCTGTAAGCTGCTGCTACAGTTTGATGAATGAATATCAATCTGTATCTTTCTATGCCCATTATAAAATACGATAAGTAGAGACAAACCATCACTGCAGCTAAGTTTCTTATCTAACATACGATTTAAATCTTATACAGGTCTCAACTTGCATTATAGCATTTCTGAATCTCATTGTTCTCCACCTTTCATCCATTGATTGCGGTTACAGTAGGCTAAATGTCTATGTTCAAAAGCAGTTTACCCGTTATTGTACTGTGAACTTTTAACACCGATAGTCTCATATATTCAAGTAACAATGCCCAGATCCTTCCCTATATTATTCTCCTTCTTTGTGATATTACCATATGCTCCCTGGATCCTGATGTGTTTACCTATTAATAGCCTTCATGGTATGCTTAAACGTTTTTAGTAACAAACAGCCAACCATACTAAAAAAGAAATCCAAGACTCAATCCTTACTTACGAGATTATACCCCCTTGTGCAACACTGACTTTTTAAAGAAGATTCTCTGTTGATCCCTCTATTGACCTAGTTCTTGTGTTTTCTTAGCAAAGGCTAGAGGAAATAGTAATTTTTACTCTCTTCTTTGCAGCAGACTTTTTACTTAAGTATTTGTTATGACCATTTCACTTTTGATAGCTTAATTATCATGGGTGGAGACCTGAATCCCCCCCCATAGATATCACTCTAGATAGACACTCCAAAACGTCTATTTATCCTCCTAAATCCCATAATGATTTCCTTAAACTGTGCTCAAGATTTAGGGCCCTATTACGACCCTGGTGGTCCAATGACCATCAGAGTCGCAGTGGCAGTCCGACTGACACATTACAACTGCGGCGGTAGCACCGCGATCAGACTGCCAGCACTTCAACTTTTTGTCAGCATGATGTGACAGTGCTGGTGGTCCTAATCCGCCAGGACAGCGCTGCAAGCAGCACTGCCCTGGGGATTACGACTCCCTTCTCTGCCAGTAGTTTCTTGGCTGTAGCACCGCCATGAAACGGCTGGCAGAGACAGGATGCAGGGTGCTCCAGGAGGGTCCCTACACTGCCCATGCACAGAGCATGGGCAGTGCAGGGGCCCTCTTGACCAGCCACGTCGCAATGTTTGTGGTCTGCTTTGCAGACAGTGAACATTGCGACAGGTGCTGCTGCACCCTATGCACTACAGCATTGCCGCTAGCTCTATTATGAGCTGGAGACAATACTGTAGGCCGTTTTCCACTGGGCCAGCAGGTGGAAACTCTATTTATGCCCACTGAGCCAGCAGGAAACTCGTAATGGGCCTGGCGGGAAGGCTGCCACACTGGCAGTAATGTACCCATCGAGACTTCAGTGGATGGCTTTTCCGTCATAAACAGGCCCTTAATCTTTCTGACGCTTGGAGATTAGAACATCCTGACCCTGGGGATTATACCTTTTTCTCCTATCCCCACAAATCACACTCTAGAATTGACTATCTTCTTATTTCCAAAACTCATACTCATCTAATTGACCAATCTGACAATTTACCACAAATAATTTTTGACCATTCAGCTATCTCTTTATCGCCATTAAGTACAAATCCGAGACCATCCTGTAAAATAAGAAGATTTAATGATGAATCAGTTACAGATGCATTTACAAGAAACATCATCGAAAATACTATACTTAAATACACTAAAGATAACTTGAGTACTAATGTTTCACCCTCCACCTTTTGGGATGCACTAAAGCAACTGTTAGAGATTCATTAATTGGGATCCAATCCAAATTAAACAAACCTTAAAATAACCACCCGATGGAACTAGAAAGAGAGATAAAATCCCTAGAAGTCAAACACATTTTTGAGCCTGTTCCACAAATACTCTCTATCCTTACTAACAAAAAATATGAATATAATTGTACCCTAAGCAAGAGGGCTGCTCTATGGATTAATGAATATAAAAGTCTGAAATTATGTGAAGCTAACAAGGCTGGTAAATTATTGGCATCATACTTAAAACATACACAGACTACAAAATCCACCACTGCACTCAAAGACAAGTTTAAGGTAACTCACACAAAAAAACAAAAGATTTTAGACAATTTTAAAGACTTCTATAAATCGCTCTAAGTGGACAATACAAATTCATCTTCGGAGAACTGTAGAGATTACTTAAATAACATACAACCACTATCACAGGTACAGAAAAGGAGTCCCTTGGCTTAACTGTGCCCTTAGACGAAATTGTTATGGAGATCAATTCTCTTAAAACTCAAAAAGCACTGGGACCTGATGGCTTCACTGCAAATTTTTATAAGACATTTGCTTATGTCCTTAGTCCCTATACTTCTTGACCTTTTCCACAATTTCTCACATTCATGGTCTCTCTCAGAAACCACTAGGGTGGCACCATCGTGGTGATCCCTAAAGAAGGTAAAACTCTGACAATGGCAAAAAACTACAGATCAATTTCCTTGATTAACTAAGATGTAAAAATCTATGCCAAAAGTCTCTGCAGAAGGCTATAAACGTTTTTACCACACTTGATTAGCTGTTCACAAGTGGGTTTGATGAAGAAAAGAATGTTTAAAGATAATACCTGCCTCATGCCACATTATTATAGAAATAGCTAGAACTCTGATACTGTGGCAGTAACTTTGGATGATGAAAAGGCATTCAACAGAGTCTCCTAGATGTTGCCAAATGAAACTTTTCTGAAATTAAGCTTAGATGAAGTTTTCCCTAAAATGGTCATGGCTCTGTATCATAGTGCCTCAGCAAAAATGCAAATTGGCGGCCTTTTATCAACCCCTTTTGGCGTGCAGAGAGGTACTAGACATGGTTGTCCTCTATTCCCTCCTTTATTCATTGTATCTCTTGAACCCTCACTTCAAAGCATTCATTCCAACACCTTGATGTCTGGGGTTACCTTCAATAAACCACAATAAATGTGCCAGCTTACACTGACGCTATTTTGATTGTGACTGAGAATGCCAGATAATCCATTACTGCACTACTGCAAATGATTGATGATTATGCTCAGGTTGCAGGGTATAAACTCAACAAGGACAAATCTGAAGTTAAGGGTCTGCACTAGTGATCATTCAAATACTTCAGGACTGTCCTTGCAATCGAAATTCATTAATTACTTGGGTGTAGAATTTGGTTCTGATTTGTTAGACTCTCTTCATCATAACAAAAAACCTTGTTCTAAAGAAAAATGAAACACTCTTAGAAAGTTTGAACCCTAAATTAATTACTTGGTGAGGCTGTATAAAGACTATTAAAATTATGGCAACCCCAATAGTTACCTACCTTATACACATGCTACCCTTAGTTCTAACAATGACTTTCACAAACAACTCGACAAATTACTGTAAAAATTTAGTTGGCAAAATAAACGTCCTAGAATTTCCATTAAAAAAAAAAAAACTTTGCCTTCCTACAAACTTGAGAGAAGTTAATCTGGCAGATTTTAGGAACTACCCAATTGCCTTCTTGGCTAGGCAAGAGTTACTAAAGTTCTCCCAACATTCAGATTATATACCCTCTTAGGTATTGGTTGAAAATGAAATTCTGTAAGATCTGCATCCAATTGCGTTTCTATCTTCCAAACCCATGCTTCTCTTACCAGCTAAATATATTTTTAATAATACCAAACGTGCTCTTTTAAGAATTGATAGATTACTGGAGAACCCAATTGTCTACTCCAACCTGGCTTCAACCTGGTATAATCCTAAAGTTACAATCCATGGTGCACCGATATATTGCCGTACACGGGCCTCATGGGTTTCATTTTCTGAAACAATTAGGCACACAACAGGCCCTCTTTCATTCAGAGAACTTCAACACCAATCCAATCTATTAGATATAGGGGGTCATTACGACATTGGCGGGCGGCTACCGCCGCCTGCCAAGCGGTAACCGCCGTGCGGCACCCAATGCGGCCGCACTCCCGCGGCCCCCATTATGACATTCCCGCTGGGCCGGCGGGGATGAGGCCGCAACATAGGAGCCGGCTTCTGATGGAGCCGGCGGTGTTGTGGCCGTGCGACGGGTGCAGTAGCACCCGTCGCGCTTTTCACTGTCTGCTATGCAGACAGTGAAAAGCAGGCCGGGGCCCTGTTAGGGGGCCCCTGCACTGTCCATGCCAGTGGCATGGGCCCCCAGGGGCCCCAGGACACCCCTTACCGCCAGCCTCTTCCTGGCGGTGGAAACCGCCAGAAACAGGCTGGCGGTAGGGGTTTCATAATCCCCAGGGCAGCGCTGCTTGCAGCGCTGCCCTGGTGGATTATCACCGCCGGGGCTAATACAGCGGGAGACCACCGGCCCCAGTGGTGCGACCGCGGCGCTGCCGCCGCAGTCATAATAAGGTCCTCCGTACCGCCAGCCTGTTGGCAGTACGGATGCTACATTACCCCTGGCGGTCTCCGACCACCAGGGTCGTAATGACCCCCTTAGTCTTTTATTACTTTTTTAAGCTCAAAGCCAGTCTCGCCAAGACTAAATACTGTAATAAAGGCCCCTCACTACTCGCACTCATCTCTGCCTTTAATAAATCTGGCCACCAAACATGTTTGTTTTACCATCTATTCAAAATGTGGGACTCTGTATTATTTCTTCCGAGGACTAAAATCTGATTTGGAAATCAGCCATCTATCATATCTCAAATGAAATACTGGCTCATGCATAGAACTTTCTGGACCCCTTCTTGAAAGCTCTGATAATATTTTGCTTCAAAACTCCCCTTGGAGACCTCAATCCAGATCTCTTTAGAAAACGCTAGGCAACTACTTTGCTGTTACTAAACCTCTGTGAGCCTCCTAAGGAGACATGTTATTGAGTAATCATTTCTCACTAAGTTATTACCCATCTTCTATCACGAGATTGAGTCCCTTTTGCAAACGGGTGTCTCCTTAGTTTACTATCTACTAAACTGTCAAATCTGCGATTGTAACATATTTACTTTTTTGCTATATTCCTATATTAGGTCCTCTTTTAAGTTCTAGGTTTAGTTGACTCCCTGTTTTGTTTTCTTTCTCTTTCTTTGTTATCTTTTAAATTGTACTAAGACCTTTTGTATAAGAAATTGTATACCTTAACCATTTACTCCAACATGTGTTCTGCACGGCTGTATCATGACAGCTATATTTCTTTGTGTCTTATGCATAAAAAACAATAACACCTTTAGAAATAAATAAAAATAATTACCACAAGGACATAGGTAAAACAGAATAAAGGCAGCTATTGTTTGTGGCATTTGTTTTGCACTTTTTAATGTGAAATGTGTTCTTAAGTCAAAAATTAATGCAAGGATGCATTTCATGCTACAATACAGTGTGAAATATTAGATATGCATTTACCTTAACTACCTGTTGTGTTTCCATAATTTTATAAAGTTAAGCAAAAGCATATTTCACACACCCCTGCTTCAAACCTCTCTGCCCCACTTCATTGAACAGTTCATAATGATATATTTTCTGAGCTTCAGGATGACATTGTCACATCCCTATCATTGTAGATATGTCTGGATGGCACAGGCTTCCTTGGTTAAATTAAACTGCCCTTTCAGTGATACGTTACTGATTGCTCTGTGCATGAAGGTTGAAACCTGCTCTCTACTTCAAAATCTACAATCATGCTTGAAGGCTCACCATGACATCAATAGATAAATGATCCACCTCCAGACATGGTGAAAAAGATTGTGAGACTGCAGTAGTTCTCCTGACAAGAAAAAAGTAAGAGGGAGTGATTATTGACTTGTTAGGTCTATTTTCAAAACTATTGTAATCTTATAGTGGGCTTAGAGTTTAACATTTGTTGGCTTGCATGGCAATCATCTTTACAGCTTCATAATTGGTCACTGCAGGCCTAGCATGATTTAAGTTCTTGTTTGTAGAGCAGGACCAAACATGGATTGGTTCTGCTTAATCAGTGCGCATCCGCTGTTCCCAACATGATTGAGGTGCTTCTCTTTTTTAACTACTAGAGGCATGCAAACGGAAGTTGTGTCACTGGCAAAAGATGCCCAGCAGAACTAACAAAATTGCAAAGGTTTATTCTCTATACTTAACTTGTTTCTTTTATTTTGCCAAGTCTTCTTTCCTCACTTTGCACTCATGTTTTGTTTTTGCTTGTGGGCACTGTTTTTTAAAGATGACGATTATCTTGTTCTAAATATTGCAAAGCAACATTGTTTGTTTCTAATATGTAATTTCCAAAATTATGCTTTAACACATAATCTTCCACTACACCCCAACGCACCCCACTCTAATCCGCCCCACTTTACCCACATCAATCCACCGACTCAATCCAATCTAGCCTCGACCAATCTATCCACCCCACTCCAATCCAAACTAAACCACTCATCCACATCCACTCTAAACCCACCACACTTAAATCTGCTCCATCTGCTCCATTCCAATCTGCCCCACTCCAATCCAAAACAATCTTCCCCACTCCAATCTGCCCCACATCAGTCCAGAACAATCTGCCCGACATCAAACCAAAACAAATCTGCCCCACTCCCATCCCAAACAATCTGCTCCACTCCAGTCCAAAACAATGTGCCCCACTCCAGTCCAAAACAATCTGCCTCATTCCAATCTGCCCCACTCCAAAACAATATGCTCCTCTCCAATCTGCCTCACTCCAAATAAAAACAATCTACCCCTCTCCAATCTGTCCCACTCCAACCCACAACAATCTGCCTCACTCCAGTCCAAAACAATCTGCACCACTCCAATTTTCCTCACTCTAACCTACCCCTCTCAAATCTAATCCACTGCACCCAATTTAATCCACCCCATTACATCCCAATTCACCCCTCTCTAATCCACCACAATCCACCCCACCCCAATCCAATCCACCCCACACCAATCCAATCCAGTCCACTCTAATCCAGCCCAGTCCAATCTACCCCACTCAATCCAATCCACCTCACACCAATTCAATAGACTCACCCACCCCACTCTGCCTCACTCCAATCCAATTCACCCAACCCCACTTCAATACAACCCACCCATTCCAATCCAGCCCACCCCACTCTAGTCCAGTCCAATCCATTCTACCCATTTTAATCAATTCCACCCCTTCCAATCCAATTCAGCCACTCCAACCCAATGCACTGCAACCAATCCACCCATTCCAGTCTACCCACCCCACTCCAATCAAAGTAACCTTAATCCGTCCCATTCCAGTCCACTCCAGTGCACCTCAATCAAATCCATTCCACCCCATGCCAAGCTGCCTTAATCCAGCTCACTCCAGTCCAATCCACTCCACACCAATTCACCCATCCAAAATTTCCACCCCACTCCAAAACATCCACTCCTCTCCTATCCAATCCACCCCACCACAAATCCAATTCACCCAACTCCAATCCAGCCCACTCCCCTCCAATCCAATCCACCACGATCCACTCCACTCAAATCCAGTTCATCCCAATCCAATCCACCCACTCCATTTCACCCCACTCTACCCCACCTAAACCACCCAACTCAATCTAATTCACCCCACCCCAATCCACCCCACCCCACTCCAATCCATTTCAATCCAACCCACTCCAATCCACCCCATTCAGTCCACCAAACTCCAACCCACCCTACTCCTATCTACCCCACTCCCAATCCAGTCCACCCCACTCCCAATCCAGTCCACTCTACCCCAATCCAATCCACCCCACCCCATTTCAGTCAACCCCACTCCAATCCAAACCACTCCATTTCAATCCACCCCACTCCAATCAATACAACCCATTCAGTCCACCGAACTCCAATCCACCCCACTCCAATCCAGTCCACCCCACACTACCCCATTCCACTCCGACCTACTCCAATACACCCCACTCTACCCCAATCTAAATCCACCCCACCCCATTTCAGGCAACCGCTCTCCAATCTAATCCACCCCACTCCAGTCTAATCAACCCCACTCTAATCCAATCAACCCTCTGTTGCAGAGATGGCTACTCTACAAAGCTGAAGCAATGAAATCACGCATTGGTAAAGCCCAGAGTGCTGACTTTCAAGTGATACAGCACTAAAAACAGTAAATATATATATATATATATAAATATATATATATATATATATATATGTATATATATATATAACAAAAACACACCCAAAATCTTGAGAGCTAAATCCACACTCCAGGATAGTTTTTGCCAAATTTATTGAACGTGAGGCTTGCACATATCAACCTGGTGGGGTTCCTCCACATGTTATGTGGCTCTGAGGAAGACTGCCTCACATTTAATACATTTGCCAAAAACTATCCCGGAGTGTGGATTTATCTCTCAAGGTTTTGAGAGTGTTTTTGATATAGTGAGCGGTGCCTGCATCCGCTAATCCAGCACCGACCTGCTTGGCGGTCATAATCGACCTGCAGTAGGAAATTGCATATATATATTTATATATATATTTAAGTTTCCCAAATGATCACGCTGCACACAGTACATTTAAGGGACGGGTGTTCACTGCAAGTTTTGTTGTTTGAGTACGGGTCCCATAATGCCCCATAACAGGGATATGGGACAATTGGTATATAACGAGACATGGAAATAGGGCTTGATATCCGTGATCAAGACCGTCAAGTCGAAACACGCTGGAAAGTTGCTGTTTGATTAAATAAAGTGCACCTTGGATTTACCATGTGCAGCGTGATTGTTTTGGGAAAAGTTATTAGGAGGTGGACGGTCAACCTCCTAACGCTGGCTCCGGCTGTTGAGTAGCTCCGCTTTGTTGTGCAGTGAGATAGATTAATGTATATATATATATATATATATATATATATATATATATATCGTGACGCCAAAATCCACTTTATGTCTATTTTAGAGAATTGTTAATAATACATTATGCAGACAGCTGCGCTATCACTGTTAATCCAGACCTAAAAAGGGAATTATCACAGAACAGAAAATGATCAACTTCTATTTTGGAATGTGTACACCACCACGCAGACTGAGAACTATCTTAATCACACACATCACCCCACAGATGGGATGTACTTCATGCAAAAACAGTTATAGATATTTGTTGAGAAGAATTTATTTTTAGACAGTCTCTGTGAAACTGTCTTTTCGAGAACTAGCTATCATATGTTCACACACCCACCTACCAAAAGGTACTATATTTCTTCACAGCAATATTTAAAGTTAAACCTTTGCAAATTATGCTCTGAAATGCACGATATGAAACACCATGCCAAACACGAAAAGGCACAGAGTAATGGATAAATCCCTTGAAAGAAAAAAATAACTCTAATCTGCGCCATGAGGATAGAATTTGAAAAATGAATTGGAAATGTACAAAGCAAGTATACATTTGTGCCAACAACCGAAAGCGTGGTTTATCAGGTTTATACAGTGTGAGGTATACCAGTCTTCTAGATCAGCGGTTTTAAAACATTTCGAAGGTCAAAACAACCCCCCCACACAAATTATTTTTGTGATGGTCCACCTTCCCACTTTGGTGGATGAAGAGGACTGATGGCGATGCACTGAAGGAAGCTTATTAAAACACTGCCTCAGTAAAATTGCACTGAGGCACTAAGGACACAGGATTGAATCCTTTCTCTCATTTCTGCTTTTTCCATTGACCCCTCAACCACGTGTTCATGGCACTCATGGCTCTCTCGAATTACACCACCGTGAGTCATAACACCCCTCTCCTGTAACTACCCAGATATACCACATTGACACTTTCACCTGTCACCTTTCACTGCTCCCATAAATACCCACTGTTTCCACATCATGTCACTGAACATCTCTCCCATCAATGTAAAGATCCAGTGTTTCTGTTCACATCCGCGATCACTGACACATCTTCTATCAGTGTGCACTCTCTCCTGTCATAGCCCCTCCATTCTGTAATGATCCCTCGCTTCTATTAATGACAACCTCACAGCTCACTGTATCCTGTACTGTCACTGCCCTTCTCTGCTGTCACTGTCCTCCTTTCTGTATGTTATCCACTTCTCCAATAAATGTCCACTGTTTGTGTCTTGTCAATTTCCACTGTTCTGGTCACAGTATGCCCACCTCCATTACTGCAGGTCTCCTTTCTTATTGCCCTCCTCTCATTTCGATGCCCAACTCTCATCTGTAGCTGCCTTTCCCAACACAGTCCATGCCTCCTGTAAATGTCCATACCATAAGCTGATGTCTTCCTGTCACTGAAGCTTCCCCTGCTAAACCTCACCTCTTGAATCATGCACTCTACATCCTGAATCCCCCTATCATTGCATGTTCTCCCTAATATCATTCACTGTATCAGTCTTCTTCCTGTCTTCATTCATTCCCCTCCTCTCCACCACTGACCCTCTGAATTACCTTGACCCACTCAGGTAAATGCCTACCACTAAGAGTCTTCCTACTATGTCTTCCCTACTACAGCTCCCTCTCCAATTACAGCCTACCACCTTCTGATACTGATAAGCATATCCCTTTAATTGTAGGGCTACCTTTTTTTGAAAAATAGTTGTGATTGCGCACATTCCATTTTCATTGTTAAAAAAAACGCTAGTGAGCCTTGTGTTTTATTGCTGTGAAGCTTGCATTCTCCCTGGAGCATGGCACCCAACGTCATATAGTGCCAGGGCACCCTAGAGGCACATACTACTTTTCAGTTCACCACAGAAAAATTGGCAAAGGTTGGTGATGACTCTTCAGCGGCTAGATAAATGAGGTTGATGATCTCAAGTCCAGTTCTTGGTGGCCCATATTTCATTGACACTTCTACATCAGATATCAATGATTCAAAGTGAATTCCTATACATGACACAAATGTTTTGTCTCTTTCATGTCCCTTACCCACCGTTCAGGAGTGTAAGGCTGAGCAGTTATGTGGGCACTTGTTTTGCCACTGCATACAAGTATCCCCATTCTGTTGATTGCAGGGAGAGGGAAAACAACTTACTAGGAAGTAAATTATTATTACAATGACTACCAAACCTATAAAACGTATACACACCTACAGTTCTGCTAGACCTTCATTTCTCTTTTCAATTTCTTAGGTTTCTCAGTTCTCTTACCTAGAATTTTGTTTTGATATCTCAGAACAATTTCTTCACATGAATATGTTAAATAAAGGCTTATTCTATGGTCCTCCTGGTTAAGACTTTTATTGCGTGTAATCAGTGTGCTGATGATTTTCTATTGCATAAGTTTGCATACTTAATTACATGGTTATTAAAACAATGCTAGGTTTCAGCTTGAACTGGTCACAAGGAAAGACCATTGGAGACATACAAGAGCTGTAGTCCATTTGAGTGATAAAGATAGAATGGCATGACACCCAACACCTTTAGGCCCTGAAATAAACCAGGAAGGTGGTAAGCAATTAATACAAAATTGTAAACTCATCCTTAAGATAATCATACACTGCACAGCCTGGGCTGCAGCATTTCTAGGACCACCACACACGAGGAGATGTCAGAGAGGCTGACACTTGATCATATTGAATTGTGATTCAAAGTCAAATTACAAGCTGGTAAGTGTCTGACCCTATAAGCCCTCAACATTTTTATACATCTCATCAAAAGGTGTGATTCATTTTTAGGTTTCAGCCTAGAAGACACCACAGCGATCTGGCTTGCTAAAGACATCTTGGGGACATTCGTAAAGTTGACCTAGGAATGCATTCTGCCCATTGATTATCATTGGTATTTATTTTCTGGCTTTCTATTTGCTGGCTATATTTGCATTATGCTTTCCAGGTTCAGTTCATCCCTCCCATTGCCTAAACCATGTTTACTGTATTCTTCCATAAAACTCCCTTTCTGTAAATAGACATTTAAATCTTGTTCTTATCTTATTACATTTGCTGTGCATTTAAAGACCAAGGTCACATGGCAGGCGCTGTCTTCCGAGGGTGCTTATTTCTTCTTCTTTCTCTGACTTCAAAGTGAGAGGATTTATGTGACAATCTTGCTGTATACTGGGGATAGGAATGAGGTTTCTTCTAGCACACAACATTTAAATGAACTGTGTAAGTATTTCAGAAAAAAGCAGAATGAAGAACACATATGAAACACATTTTTGTTATTTCAGAAGTGAGTTGGAAACAAATAATTTAATATGATCAAAACAAATCATTACACTAGGTGGTGCAAATTTCACACAATTTTGGTTTGTGCACTGTATAGTTTTATTAATAAACGGTGTGTCTGTGCAAATGTAATGGTAATTTCAATTGAGAATTTGTTATCTGCAATGACAGAGTGATATCATACCATGCATACTCTGCTCTACGCCACTCCACTCTACATTACTCCAACCCACAGCACTCTACTCTGCACCACTCCACTTTATACCACTCTACGCCACTGAACTCTGCACTACTCCTTTCTAAGCCACTGCACTCTATGCCTCTTCATGCTATGCCGCTCTACTCTACTCTGAATCACTTTATGCCAATGCACTTTTTGCCACTTTACGCTACACCACTGCACTCTTGCCACTGCACTCTACACCACTTCCGTCTACCAATCTACTCTGCACAACTCCACTCTATGCCACTCTGCAACACTACACTCTATGCCAGTGCACTTTATGCCAATACACTCTATGGAATGTACTCTACTCTGTAACACTCAACTCTATGCCCCTGCACCCAACGTCAATCCACTGTATGTCACTCTAATCTACTCTGCATCAGTGCACTCTATGCCAGTGTACCCTACACCATTTTACTCTACGCCGTTACACTCTATGCCACTCTTTGCAATTGCACTCGATCTTGCATCACTCCACTCTATGCCACTTCAGTCTATTCCAAAATAATCTACTCTATGCCACTGCACTCTAAGCCACTCTACTCCTCTCTGTACCACTGCACTCTACGCCACTGCACTCTACCCAACTGCACTCTACCCAACTGCACTGTACTTTGCATTACTGTACACTATGCCACTGCTCTTTATCCCACCCTACACCACTACACTCTGATACTCTACTCTGTAATATTGCACTCTCTGCCACTGAACTCTATGACACTTTACTCCATGCCACTCCACACTACTCCTCTGCACTCTACAGCACTACACTGTGCTCTGCAACAATCTATACAACTCTACTCTGAACCAACCTATGCCACTGCACTCTATGCCACTCGACTCTACCCTGCACTCTGAGCTATTACTCTCTATGCCACACGACTCTACTCTGCACCACTGCCCTCTGCATCACTCAACTTTACGCCACTTCACTCTGCACCACTCTATGTCACTGCACTTTGCGCCACTGCACTCTACTATGAACCTCTCTAACCTACGCCACTACATTCTAGGACACTGCATTGTATGCAATTGAATTCAATGCCATTACACCCAATGCCACTGCACTCTATGCCATTGTACTTTTCAACACTCTAACCAGTGCACCAAACACCAGTCCACTCTACTCTATGCCACTCCAGTGTATGCCACTCAACGTGACTTTACACTATGCCACTCCAATACACAACGCTCTCTGCCACTCCACTCAACTCTTAACTGCGCCATTAACTTTTACCCCATGCTGAACAGCAGCCACGCTTGTGTACAACATGGATAAAGCACATTGGCAAAGCCACTAGCTCTTGCATAGGCGAAACCTATTGGCTTTGCCAATGCTTGTTGTAATACTGGCAATGCAACATCAGATATGCTTCAGAAAGACCAAGAAGAGCAGCAGTCATGACATGGCTTTCTGTAAAGCATAGTAAATCCTTTGTCCCCTGTCCTCCTCCGAGAAGGTACTTCTTGGGTGGATGGAAAACTAACTTTTATCCTACTTCATACTTCTTTGGTCATCTCTGATATTTACCAGTAGGAGAGGTATGATTTATGAGCTACACAGAGCAGATGCTGTTGGATAACATGTAACCACATTATTTGTTTTTCTTTAAATATTAAGTCAGTGCATTTTAGAATTGTCACAGAATCTACCTCAGGTGGCTATAAGAAAATGTCGACCCCCCATTGGAACCCTGGCACCTTCTTGAAATATTTTATATATCATATTAACACCTTGAAGACCTGGTTTGCAGGGTGTGTGCACAGTGCTCCTGACACATTTATTTCATGAAAGGCACACGTGGCATCAGCTGTTGCAGTCTATCTTTTACACTGCTACTCCCAGGCGGCAGGACACCCCTCTCCTTAAAACATGCTAACTTATAAGTGGTGTTGAGGACGTTCCTGTTACACTGTGAATCCCCGCTGGTTTACTTCACGCCTGTTCCAACGAAACTGCGTTGTTTCGTGTCTTCTTTGGTAGAAGGTGGCGAAGTATTCGGTGTATTTTACGAGTGTGCTCTCTGCCTTGTTCACTTAGAAGAGAAGTTCCAGGTGGACAACTCTAAAGGGTAATCCACAAAACCAGGTTCAGCCGCATCGGCAGCATCAGGAAACAAAACGGCATTTTTTTTTCTGTTCAACAAACGTCTTGACATCCCGCAGACAGATCATATTGAATAAATACACAATGTTGCATCAAGATGAAATGAACCATATTTAGCATGTCATGGAGCATTGCTTTTAAGCCTGACAACTCGGCAAACCTGGGTACTACTGCTGCAGCTTGTCACTACATTCAGGAAATAGGGAACACAATGTAGGGACAAATCTATACTAAACACATTTGTATTTGAACCCCTGTAATTCATAAAATGATAGGGTTTGTGATCAGTGCTTTAAATGGCAATACAGAAGTGCAGATACTCACTATATAGATTGCCTGTTTGCTCTTGGGTAGTGCCAGCACTCTCCCATTAAATGTATTGCAGAAGTGCTGAAGAGTGAAGGTACTCTCCTTTCCAAAATTAAAAAAGGGCAAGTACTCAGTGCCTGACAGTACTTGCATATTAAAGCACTGTTTGTGACCACGAAATAATTTGAGGTACGAGTACTAAACTCCTTTTGTGAGTCAGAAATATCTTTCAGGCTCACAAAAGGTGCTCTGGCTCACAAAAGTGATTTTGCAAATCGTTAGGAAATTGAGTAAGTTAGACAGTGGAGAGAAGGGTTGTCTCCTCCAGTTTGCTGTGCACCATGATATGCATCGAAGGTTTGAGCTTGAGATAGCATGTGGAAGCCATTGAAAAGTTACCAGTACCTCAAAGAGGGTGTCAGCTTATTCAAAGAAGGAAAGTGGTTAGGAATGGTCTACAGAACCATTTCCTGCCCCCCCTTGAGGTCTTTCCCAATGGAAAACATGCTTTACATAAGAAGCACCTATCCCTCTTTAATGGACACAGGTTACAGGCTGCTTTAAAAAAAAAAAAAATCTAGCTTGGGAAATTAAATGTAAAGGTAGTGGTCTGCTGTCCATAATAGGTGACAATGTATGCATTTTCAGCCATACTCAAGGGATCACAAATTGCTACGAGCCCAATTAACATTCATTAGGCAAGTCATTTTATGAACTCCTGCAAATGCGCAATTTGTGATGTAACCTATTCATACAGCAAATTGCATAACACTCACAAACCAACCGGTGTGCAAATTGCACACTGACTGGTTTGGAAATGGTCTTTAGTTCATCGGGCCCTATGTTCCCATAAAAGAATGAGAAGCTTGGTAGAAGCAGAAACTTGAAGTAACCAAAATAAAACACACCACAGAGACTTTCAAATTTTGACAGGAGAGCATCAGTCTTCAAGCCCTGATTAGTATTACAGCAAAAAAAATACCGAGAGTAATAATTTTGCTCATAAAACATCCACAATTGACAGGCAATTAATTAAATGATCACCTTCTCATGTTGAAAATCCAAGAACGCATAGTACTCTTGTGTTCACACTTCCAAAACAAGTATTCAAGGAACATCTCTGTTTTCAATATTTTATGACTGGAAATTTTATTTTCAATTCCAGTCCTAAATTTTCATTCCAGATTATTTAAATTTTACATAAGACACATAATAGAACCTTGTGATGGAAATGTCACTGCGTTGTGAAACACCAGTGGAAGCTGCTTGTAAACTTTGGAAAACCCTGAACACACAGAATAATCTGAAACATTCCCTTCACAAATTAAAAAATATATAACTATTTCTCACACATGATGTCATTGTCAATGAAGTTCAAGATGCAAAAACCAACAAAGACATAGAAGACCCGACTTAGGGCCCCCAGACTCAACTACCAAGCCAAGAATACAATCGGTTGATTGATTTCCTTGGACATGCTTGTCTGAAATTCTATCTCTGTAGAAAGCTTTCTAGCGAACATGAGCACATTTTGATGATTTCCTCAGTGTGACAACATAATGAATAATAATAATCTCAACTACTCAGGTTCTATCCATCAAACCAAAAGTTGTGATCAATTTTCAACAGTCAAGGAAATTATGCTATTAGTCCAGTTATCATCAAAGTACTTAGATTGTAGCAGTGGTCGAGAAAAAGCAGGACATATAGACATTTTATACTAACATGTTTTTACATTGAAAAGTAACCAAAGGCTAGTTTCACAGTGGCAGGTCTAGCTGTCCTATATAGAAAACCAATGCACAGATTTAAATGCTTGTACTGTATCTCAGGCATGGGACCACTATAAAAGAAAACTATTTTCAATAGTTATTAAAAATAGAATTCCACTGTGAAGTTGGATTTTCAAAAAGTATTAAGGGAAAGTAATGTTTAGAAAGTTACATTTTGCTTGCATGAAGCTCATAGATGCTAATTTGCATTGTCCTCTAGGTTCTCCCAGACAGTAATTAGCGTGAAATAGGTGTGAAATGCTTCCTAGAAGCATACAACATGGGCCAATGGGTCTGCCCACTTTAGCGATAGGCTAACTTCTCAGCATGTGACAGCATTCCTGTGCTTAATTTGAGCCAGTGGTTTCCAGTGCGGGGCACAGGCACTTATTTTTGAGGACCAGCACTTATTCTTCTGCCTCAAGCATTTCTGGCGAGCAAAAGACACATATAAGAAAGACGGAGGAAGAGAATTAAAAAAGCATTACAGCGGAAGATAACAGAAAGCTGCAAGAGTGAGCTGAAGGGGAAGGGAGTTGCTGTAAATGAATTAAAGAGACCCGAGATGGCTTCAGTATTACGCAGTCTCAGTATTCCGTACTCGCACATTTAATTGCAGCAGCCACGTGTTTCAGAGGAGAGCTTTCGGCACCAGCAAGTTTTAATTTATAAATTAAGCACTGCAGCATTCTGTTCTTCACAAGGAGCGCAACCACAGACAAGAGGTTCCCTCCAATGTCAGGGACTACTACAAAAATGTTTGCTTTGTCAGACATTTTTTTGTTGTTGCTCTAAACCACTTTTTTTAATACATTTTCGAGGCCCAGTAGCTTCCCCAACAAAAAAAGTTTTACAAAACAACAAAATAAAATAATCACTGTAAAGCCAAAAAGCTAGAATACAATGCAGGCCTGTTTATTGCTTTACCAGTGCCTGTTGTTATTTAAATTGTAGTGGGTGTTTATATTAGTCAAAAAAGCCCCCAGCTTTCATGAAGTAAATTGCATGGCTACATCAGAGAACAATTATGTGGTACTACATTACTTTTGGGATCTCGGGTTCCCCGTTCACGTGCTAAAACATAAATGATGGATACCAGCTGATTAATATTAAAGATAGCCATCAACAGCACATCAATTTAAAGCAGCATATGTAGAATTTGCACATGGTTGTAGGTTCTATACACAGATATGTGGACTCTGTCTTTTTCCTCTGGAGATGGAGAGCAGGCCCACCATGTGGGGAATGTCATTTATTAAACCAGCTGGATCATTTACAAAGACATTGATACCAACACCCCACCTCATCTTGCAGACAAGCTCACCATATCTGGTGGCGGTCTGTGCAACCGCAATCAGGATGCCATCAGACTGAAGAATAAGATGTGTAAAAAAGTAAAAACAAGACAGTAAGAAATGTCCTCTATGCACCCAGGATCTGGAACAACATCCATTAAGATCACCCCAACTTGTTCCAGTTTAGGAAAGTATTGAAGAGTCACCCCCTTTAAACAAGCATTGGCAAAGCCAAGAGGTCTCACCTGTGCAAGCGCTATTGGCTTTGCAAATATGTTTTAGCCATGTTGGCTGCACCAGCGGGGATTATTTTCAGCACAGATAAAAGTTAGTGAGGTAAAAGTGAAGTGGATTGTTGTGAAGTGGGGTTTTATGGAGTGGCGAAGAATAGAGTTGAGTGGCTTGGAGTGTAGTGAACTAGAGTGTCATGGAATGAAAAGGAGTTGTGTAGAATGTTGTCGAGGGAGCAGATTGTCATTGAGTGGAAGGTCATAGAGTGTCATAGTGTTGAGTTGGAGTAGAGTGTTGTATAGTGGAGTGGCATACAGTGTCACAGAGTGGTGCAGAGTGGAGTGGCAAAGAGGGTGCTGCTTTGAGTAGAATGTTGTAGAATAGAGTGACAGAGTGGACTAAATTGTCGAAGAGTGGAGTAGTGTAGGAGAATGTAATGGCATGGAGTAGGCTGTTGTAGAGATGAGTAGCACAGAGGAGAGTGGAGTGGCATACAGTGTAAGAGTGGAGTGTCACAGTGAAGTGGAATAAGTGGAGTTGTGTGTCATAAAATAGAGTGGAGTAATGTGGAATGAAGGGACTTGTGTAGAGAGTCAGAGTGGAGTAGTGTTGTAGAGTAGCACAAAGTGGAGTAGCATAGGAAGGATTAGAGCATCACAGAGTGGAGTATCATAGAGTGGAGAGTCATAGTGTGTCCTAAAGTGACATAGAATGATGTAGGCTGCTGTAGGGTGGAGTGGCATGGTGTGGATTAGAGCATCATAGAGTGGAGTATCATAGAGTGGAGGGTTAAAGGTTGGAGTGGTCTAGAGTGAAGTGGTGTAAAGTACAGTGGTGCAGAGTAGATTGATGTAAAGTGCAGTGGTGTAGCCTGGATTGATTTTGAGTAAAGTAGTGTAAAATGCATTGGTGTAGAGTGCAGTGATGTAGAGTAGAACAGCGTAGAGTGCAGTGGTGTAGAGAAGAGTGGTGTAGAGTAGATTGAAGTGGCATACAGTAGATTGTTTCAGAGTAGAGTGAAGTGGCACAGAGTGGAATGGTGCAGGGTAGAGTGGAGTGGTGCAGGGTAGAGTGCATTGGCATAGAGTGGTGTAGAGTGTAGTGCCATAGAGTGTAGTGGTGTAACGTAAAGCGGCATAGCATTAGCATGCACTGTGGTATAATGCAGTGTGTTGCAGTGCAGAGTGATGTCTCTCAGAGTGGTGCAGTGCAGGGTGAAATGAGGCAGTGTGTTGCGGTGCAGAGTGATGTCTCAGAGTGGTGCAGTGCAGAGTGGAATGGTGCAGGGTGTTGCAGTGCAGATTGTTGATGTCCAAAGTGTTGGGGTGTGGAGTGGTGCAGAGTGGAGTGGCGTGGAGTGGAGCAGAGTAGATTTTTTTCAGAGCAGAGTGGAGTGGTGCACAGTACAGTACAGAGGCGTAGAGTGGCTTACAGTGCAGAGTTGAGTAGAGTGCACTGGTAGAGAGGAGTGGTACAGCGTTGAGTGCACTGCCGTAGAGTGCAGTGGCATAGGGTGCAGTGTTTCAGAGCAGAGTGGCATAGAGTGGAGTGGAGTGGTGTGGAGTGGCATAGAGTGGAGTTGCACAGAGTGAAGATTACACTGGTAAAGAGTACAGTAGTGCATAGTAAAGTAGTGTGGGGTAGAGTGCTTTGGCACAGAGTAGAGCGGTGTAAAGTAGAGGCGTGGAGTGGTACAGAGGTGCAGAGTGGAGCGGTGTGGAGTGGCACAGTGTGCAGAGGTGCAGAGTAGAGTGGAGTGGATTTAGAGGGGAATATGTATGGTGTGGTAGCACACTTCCATTACAGACAACACATCTTCAATTAAAATCACCATACCATTTGCACAGACATACAGTTTCACTGATAAAAATATGCAGTGTGCAAATGATAATGTGTGGAAATGTCTCATCTATTGTATTGATTTGTTTTGGTTGTTTTAAAATATGTATTTCCAACACACTTCAGAATTACCAAAAAGATATGCTTTATTTGGGCTTTTCTAATTCTGAACCATCTGCATAGCTCATTTACAGACATTTAAATGTTGTTGTCTGCTACAAAAACATGAATTGCCAAAGCCAATAGGTCTCGGAAATGCCTGATGTCATGGTACCAACTGTAAGCGGGGCTAGTCATGTCTTAGTCATGCCTTAGTTCCCCCTTTATGAGAGATATCAGAGATGATGTTGTTTTCTTTTCAAACAGTACCAGTTTGAATCATGTTATGCATTTGAAACCTTGTACAACTCAGTTATTAATATAATGGCAATGTTTAAAGCAGATCTAGACCAATTCTTGTTGTCAACATAACTTCTGAATACCTGGGCCTCGCCCAGGTAATCCAGGAAGCACATATCAACTGTCTACAACTGCTGGTTCTTTAATTGATCCTCCTAATGGAAAAAAGGCAGTGGAGAAACAAAGTGTAATTACTATAATGACTAATGAGTTCTTAATTGAGCTTCCTATTGGATAAAAGACAGTTGTGAAACATGTGCAATTACAATAATGACTAAGAAGTTCCTCTGTTTTACCCATGTGTTTCCTTGCACCTGTTCGAGCCGGCTATAAAAGCCGGCATTTCAGACTAAACCCTACTTAGTCTTGTTTAACTTGGAAGTAATGCTTGCCTGTCTTCGGTCTTTAGTAGCCTTCCCTTTGCAGCGGTAGTCATCTCTTCTCCGCGGAATCCATACCTTCGCAGAGACATGCTTTTCCTCGCAGTGTAGCACTTCCTGAAGTTCTGACCTAGTATTTCCGATCTTCTCAGTACCTGTGAAAAGCATGCAGCTTGCAATTCACCTCTCGCATCACACTTTCTTGTGCTGGCAAAGAGACTCAGGTCCTCCCAAAAAACACAAGTTTTTCTGTTTAATTTGGGAACTTGATCAGCGCTGATTAATCAAACTCATCTAAAAGCCAGCAACAATATTCAGATCAATCTTGTGACTGAAACGACATTAGAGAAAAGTCAGATTTCATGTAATAACGGCGCCTTCATGGATAGTTGCTTTCAGTCCATGTTTTCTTGGTCAGAATCTGATGTCAGTGCTCTGAAGACTTTTGGGACAATTGGGAACTATTATCTGATTGCCATTGTACATTTGCATATGAACCTTGAAATCTTAAGACTCTTGAACTACTGAAGAATTTGAAGTAGTTTGTTGTGATTAACTGAGTTATTTTCTGGGTGAAATTCTTGTACATGATAATTCAAGTTCATAATAATTCTTGAATCACACTGGGAGTGTTTCTAGTGAATTATTGGTATGTTGATTTGACATTGTTTAATGCCATAGATCTGCTTAGTTTTTCCTGTTTTAAAGTGTGGTTTCATTTCAGGGAAATTTAAGTCCAGACCCTTGTATCTGAATAATCCTGATTACCAGTACCCGGAATCCAGAACCAGAATCCAGATATCATTGAGCCCAGAGGTGCTCCAAATAGAGAAATCCAAAATTGCAGAAGTCATGGTGTTTCTCTCTTTCTCCCTCATTCCAACCCCCCTTCCCCTTTGAAACTCCTAGGGTTGCACTGTGTACTTCATTGCTGCACTGTCAGTTTTTGGGATTTGGAAATTATCGTCAGCCCCTCAGAACCACCTGGAGTTCAGGTGAGTGGCTCGCAACACCAGAGCTAATGCCATTGTCAATGTGAATGTCTTTTAGCCATATTTGATCCCCCTTGCTGATGTTTCTGTGACTCAAATAAGAATAAATGTTAAAACTAGACATGCAAAGGGTAAAACATCACAGAATCATTGAAAGCAAAAAGAGAGAATTAGGGAGACACAAATCTTAGGAGTAAGAGATTGGTCAAGTGAAACTATTTGGTTGAATTACACTCCTGTTATCTGCATTCTGCAACCCACCAACGCGAAGACGTGGATGATAACAAACTCACCAGTGGCTGAAAGAGAGAACAGGCACAGACTAAGCATATTTTGCCAGTACTCTGGGACCATGTTACTACTTGGCACCAGACCGCTTGCTCTCCATGTATGCTACAATTAAGTTGTGTTTGTGGAAAACACAGTGTCAGTGTTTTGTATCACAACACACAACAAAAAGTAACATATGACTATAAAACATAAGAGATTTTAAAATCACATTACATAAATGTCTCGTACACATACCTACATCAGGGCGTGTACTTGAAACAAGACTACATTTTCATATAAAAACATATTTGGTAAACAGTTCTATTAAAGTCTTCATAATTGAGCAACAGTTAATGAATTAGAAACACAAAGTAAAATTATAAATCATACTGCAGTTTTAGTTTTGTTGTTCACATGGGGCAGACAAAATAGTGTGTAGAGTGACAGCAAAGCATAGAAACAGCAGTGCATCTTCAAAGAAAATACTAATAGTTTTACTGCTATATATTTATATCAAATATGTATATTTTGGTGAATAATTTTTATAACATTGTGCATGCAGTAACAGATGATATGATAGTTTGTTTACGTGAGAACTAAAGTATTTAAATGTAAGTGTTTAAATTCAATAAAGATTTAACATAGTTATATATCCAATGATAACAGCCACTGTCAGTAACCTAGATAGCATTGTTAAAGAAAGCAGAAATGAACTTTGGGGACACACACTTTCACCTCTCAGCCCCTTTCAGCGTTGCCATCTTGCAGCTCTCTGACCTACTCTTCCTGGCACAACATACAGGCAATACCATGCGTCCCCATGGAGATGAAACTCCAAATTGCCATCAAGTACTGAACATTCACAATGCACTAAATGTGTGAAGAGGCCTTGCAGTCAGAGGTTCCGGCCACTTCTAAGCATCCGGAGGAGGAGATGTGGCATTATGGCCAGAGCCGACGACTATGAAGCTGGGAAACCGGGTTCAAGTCTCAGCATCAGATGAACATCCTGTGATCCTGGGCAAATCACTTAATCTCCCTGTGCCTACAAACATGACCGTGTTCTTGTGTAAAATAACTAGTGCTCATGTAAAGTGCTCCTATAATACCTTTGGGTGGTCTTGGTATATAAACCTGCATAAAAATAAAAAATAAAAAACAAACAGGAGATGGCGGACGAAGTGAGTGAAATTCACAAGCACTCCAATGGAGTGCTCCAAGGCAAAGAAAAAAGTAGCTCCCAAAACGGGAGCAATGTATGGACACAGGTACTTGGTCCATGCTCTGGGGAGGGCCAAACACAGGAAGAGGCATGACACATGCATGTCAGGGACAAATGGGGACAAAAGATTTGAAAGCAATTATTGAACAAGCAAATTGGAAGCTTATGGCAGACTAAAGCCCACAGATTGAATACAACACATCTCTTTAAGACAACGCCTGTGCTATCTAGCTGAGACCTAAAAAAAAGCATTGTACAGCCTCCCTCAAACACTCCCCCGGAGCAAGCATGATTGTCACATAAATCCTCTCTTTTTGAAGTAAGAGAAAGAAAAGCCAACACCAAGCTCCCTGGAAGACACAGCCTGACATTTTACCACTGCCTTCGAATGCACAGCAACTATGACAAGATAAGAACAAGATTTAATGGCCTGATTACAGAAATCGAGCACTGATGGATGAAGACTGTAAATATTGTTTGGGTAAGGAAGGGACAAACTCGAACTGGACATCCTAAAACAGAGCCAGCAAACAAATGTGAGTCACAAACCACAAAGCCAATGGTAAACAACGGCCAAAATGCATTTCCAGGGAAGCTTTCTGCATGTTCCAAAGATGTCCTTACCTAAGGCTTCAACTTAAAAACACCACATCATAATACATTAGGAGTCCACAAACAAGTTACCTTTTCTATCACTCGTTGACTTTATGGTGGCCTTTGAACATGTAAGCATTCCATTGCCTTTTGGCTAGGTTTGCACTATAGAACTACAACATAATTACATAACAGAGCCAATATTCATTGAGAAATGGTGACAATGTGAATGATTATAATGTAAACGTATACCCCACTGTAGAGAAAAGAACCCTATAAGAGTTCTGTTACTTTTAAATACATATACGTAATGGAAAGCAATGTACTTGGCAAACATAACAGTTTCAGTTCTTCCTTCCTTTTGGTAAGAAGGCCTTTCTAACGGATGTTGACTCATATTCTGAGTCAACCACAAGAGAAATGTTACACGAGCATAGATATGACTGAGTGTTCAGCTTAGGGCCTGCATGAAATATGTCTCATACAGAACCTCAAGGCTAGACACAGACATGTAGTGCTAATAAAAGGTGTTCAGTTGGTCATTCAGTTGAAAAAAGGCAGCTTTGAAATGCCACATGTGGGTGATCTATGCCCATGGATTTCATTTTTTCTCACTTCTCTCTCACTCTCTCTTTCACATTGCCATTAACATTATGAATGTATCACTAAGCAGTGCTTATTCTAATCATCTGCCCCCTGAGTTCCTCTGGACCAAGGAGCAGGAGAAGGACCACAGACAAGAAGTTGCATCCCTAGAGCTCCTTTAATATCAAGAGGTTTAGTTTTCATCTGCAATCTTTACCTTGAGTTGCCATTCTACAGATGCAGCAAGAACACAAATAATACTAAAAGGACCTTTTAAATTTTAAATGAAACGTTGGCTAATGAATGCACATCACACCATCCATTGGCTACCAGTAACGATTCAAACTCATTTTCAGGAGAACACTTAAAATCCCAGCTCTAAGTAAAATGTAGAAATTTGGCCATAAATGCTGAAAATCCAAAATGGTGCAGCAACACCCAGAAATTCTGTAATGATGGAACAATCAACTCCTACTAGAGCAAACTGAGTCTATACCCACACAATCGCCTGCAGTCAATGACTGAGTGTAACCAAATTACACCCATCTTCTATTAAAGCAACATAAAGAAATCCTGTCTGTTTTCTCGATCAAACAAAAGATTTGACTAGGGATTCAATCCATTCTAATAATCTCCTAGTGCCGCCATCATTTCATACTCTTGCATGATAGAACAATTAATTCCAAGACTGGGGAAAAGAAAAAGTGTACTTGAACCTAATTTTGTGATCTTTGGAGACAGCAGGCAGGTGCTGATGTCTTGACCCTAAACAAAGAAGAATTATTGTTAAACTAACACATATCTTTATGTTAAAAAGTGTGCCTAGTACTATTTGTTTAAAGATGAACAACTAGTGCAAATAATTAGGGGTGGTTGGAACTTTTTATTTCGCTAGTGAAAATGGAGGAATTTAGTAAATCCGCATTATTCTTGTAATGTGGATTTACTAAAAAATTCCTCTGCTCCACTGGCAGAATTAATGAGCACTGCACTGGTTTTTAAACAAGGATTGAAGAGGGAGCAGTCCCATATGTTTAAAAACCACTGCAGATTAAATTTTAATCCACAGTGATTTTTAAACATAAAGGTTCAGCTCCCTCTCCCAGCCCTGTTTAAAAACCACCGACCGCACTGCTGTGCTGAGGGGTATACACAGCAGTCAATGTTTTTTATTTAAACAGGGCTGGAAGAGGTAGCTCAACCTCTATGTTAAAAAAATTACTACAGATTATATTTAACAAGCATTTGCAATGCAATGGGTATCGCGTTTGCTCGAGTAAGAGCTATTAGTGTTGCAAATTCCTAACTGGACTTTTCTTGCCACATAAATAGAAAATAAAAAGTAAAAAGTTGACATAAACGAGATGATTCAAAGTGCCATGGCCGCCATGAGCGTGAACGTGGAGGTGAGACATAAAAGTAAAAAGAAGTTTGCTTGCAGTCAAACATATTGGCAAAAGTTTAATTATCCGTGTAAAGGGGTCGATAACCAAGGCAGTAACAAAACTGCCCAAGGAGGGACAAACGTAAAGCATTTATCAATAATAACAAAGGATTTTTGAAAGGCAAGCTCATGAATGAGTGATAGTGATGTGGCGTGGTGTGCCTGGTTAAAAGCCCACAGATAGATTACAACAGGCCAGAGCACGTGCACGCTCGACCTAAAATATTTTCTCCCTTGAGGGATAGCAATGCTATCTGTGTGAACAAATTGTATCTAATTCTACTAACTGCTTTTTTTAAGAAGAGGTTTTTTTGTAGATCATGCTCGTAATAGTAAGAGTCATTTTATACAAATCAGATGTGCATGGCCTTCGCATCTGTCTTTGTTTACCATTTCGACCATTTTGCAAAGAGAGAAAATAAAAGACGAAAGCTTTCCGTTTTTGTTTGCAGGCACCTTCAGAAAATAATCTACCCCTTCCACGCCCCCTACACCTAAAGCCACCCCATTGTAATGTGGGGCCCTAGGCCCTCATGCTGGTAAGTAAGGGACGCAGACACGGTGGTAGGGTAGTACTGAACTGGCCTCAGGCACGTGCGCCTGGCCTCTTTTATTGGCAGGGTCACCTGACTGGTGACGCCTGTGTTGGGTGGGTGTGGGTTACATCTGTAAGACCAGCCCTCAGCAGAGTGGCTGGCAGAAAGACTAGAATGAGTCCAGCTGGACTCTACATCCCTCCCAAACTTTATTGAGGAACCAAACAAAAGTCCAACCTGTAAAAGAAACAATAACAAAGCACCACAATCAGTCTCTCGGCCTCGAAAAGGCAGACTGCAGAATTGCAGTGGACATGGTGCAGCTGGGAGCATCCGGACACCTCCGCACGAGTCCATAATTTAACCAGGTACAGCTGGGCACGAACACAGTGTGGATGAAGTCCAGATACTTCAGTCGCTTGTCCACGACCTCACAGTTCGCTGGATATTGTCGATCCGGTCCTGCCTGGGCTCATGTGGTCAAAGTCTATTTACAGCTTCTGATGCGGGTGCATCTGGAGCAGTGGTGAGTCCACTGTACACAGTTCTGGACGGCATTCTGACTCTGGAGATTGTCTACCTCCTAAGACTGCAGATGACGTGACGGCCTGGGGCACCTGGGAGTCCAGCGGCAGAGAAGCGGCAGTCTTCCCTCTCGTGCCAGATCTCCATCAAGCAGGAGTCTCCTCGAGGCCCTTTCGCGGGCTTCCACAGGACTGTGTGGACTGTGCTTGCCTATCTCAGGCCCAGCAAAGACGTCTCAGAGGAACAGCCTACAGGACCACATCCTAGTCTCGCATGGAGCCACAAGGGTTGTTGATGCAGGGTCCGCTTGCTCGAGCCATCCGGATTCAGGTGCTCTGGCCATAGTGCAAAGTCTTCAGGTGACAAGTCTCTCGATATGAGACCTCCGTGCTTCCGGATGCCTGACGTGGAGCTGTCTCAGATGCATTCTCTCAGCGATATTCCGCTCTCACAGGAATTTGTTGGAGGCCCTTGTCCCTGGATTGCGGCGGGACTGCGTGGGCTGTGCGGGCCAACGTCGGCCACGCCAAAGGAGTCTCTCTGAACTCCCAACAGGGCCACGTCCTAGTCTTGTGCAACCCCAAGGGTGGATGGTCCAAATGATCTGGTCTGCTCTCACCGGCAGGCGTCTGGTTCACAGAACTCATGGTAAGTGTTCAGATGATAAGTTTCTACGTTGCCAGACATGCCTTGTCAGCATCGGTTCTTGTTGCTGACTGTCTCCACTCAGGTGGTGCTGTGCTCCTCCTTCGATGATTGGGCGATGCACCTCATCATGATGATGATGTTTTTTTTTCATCCTGTTGCAGATCAAACAGGTGGCGGCGGCTTCTTCAGCGGAAGGACCACTTGATGGACATAGGGGCCACGGCGGGTCTTGTGTGGCCTGTGCAGTCGGCGTCAGGGATGCCATCACAGCCAAGCAGCCGGTGACAGGTGACAGGTCGGTCGTACTGGGAAGCGTGGGGGACCACCCACATCGCTGTCTTCAGTGACTTCTGCTCACCCCGGTGACTGTCTTGTACTGATGGGTACCTCCTCATCTGCTCGCACGAGTCCTCAGTTGTGTCACTCTACTTCCTTCCACTTTCACACCTGCGATGGAGTTGATCTGTTGTGTGACCGGTCTGTCACACTCCTCTCCTCCTTTCTTGTTGGCATCGTGCCACTCTCTCTTCTCCTTGCTGTGGCATCGTGCCACAGGTCACATGTTGCGGCACATGGACCTTGCGCTGCACCTCTGCTGGTACATCTTCCTCTTTGTCCTCGACGTGGCGTCGTGCCACAGGTCTCATGTTGCTTCACACGGACCTATCACTGCACCTTCGCTGGTGCATCTTCCTCTTCGTCCTCGATGTGGCGTTGTGACACAGGTCGCATGCTGCCTCACATGGACCTATCACTGCACCTCCTCTGGTGCATCTTGCTCGGTCGCAGCCTCTCACAGACTGAGTCCTGCGGGTAGGACATGATCTGCTCTTCATGCAGACCTCTCCCGGTCTGGTCCGTTCCTGGATACTCACGGTGGACCTCTCTCTGGCAGGAGGGTCCCCGCTCTCTTCCTCCTTCTTTTCACTCGAGGCACCGCTCTTGCGCCTCGAGGCTGCGCTGTTGTGGCGCTCACTCCTGCCATCTGCTCTGGCAGGGTCGGTCAGTTCAGATGACCTGCTCACTGATGGGCCAACAGTGGCCATCTTCCGTCGCTGTGCGGCCTCCTGACATGGCCTCTTGTCCCGTGCGTTACGTCACGCTCTCGGGTACTCTCTCCATCTTCACGGACTTTACCCATGTCATCACCTTCTCGGGCGCAGCTCTCTGTGCACGCTGCGCACGTGTCAATCTCTTTTTTTTTCTGGGCGTCCTGTGGCAACGCCTGGCATGTCCCTTTCTTGTCCTGCGGTGATGTCCATCACTGCTGGGGCGTGTGGCGTTCTTTCGTCGGTGGCGGCGGACGACCGCCAGGGGATGCGCAGACCATGCGTGCTCTCTTCGTATCTCACGTGGACTGGCGTCCGTTTCTCACTGTTGCAGCTTGGCTAGGACAGCTGCAATCTTCTCCTTCCCTTTTGCAGCGTCGCTCGTGTCGCTTCCTTCTTCCTCGCCGTTTCCGTCTTCTGCGCCGTTTCTGTCTACGGGCGCACTCTTGGTTTGGAGCAGTCACTTTCTGAAGGTGCTGCTGTAAACTTTCCTTCATCCAAGCTTGCTTTATCTTTAAAACAGAAATAGGGTGCAATACCAACTCTGGCCACTGGATGCCAGTAGTGCACTTTTTTCCTAGCTTCAAGACGGTCTTTCCTGTTACCGGCCTCGTTTGTTTCAACAGATGCCGGTGAGGAGGGCATGCTGCTGGGAGGACTTCTCGTGCTCGTGGGGGCTGCAGGTAAGTTCAGTTTTATTTATTTTCTCACTTCTCTCCCTTTTCTCTTTTTTTTTTTTTTTTTACTTCTGTCCAGTTTTATTTATTTCTTTATTTAAACTGCCCAGCCTCGTTTGAAGAGGCATGCAGACGGCAGGACTTCAGTGAGGTGGGTGGGGGCTCCGGGCACTGTTTTCTTTTCTCTCTCTTTCTCTAGGTGCCTGTGAGCACTTTTATTCATTTGTTGGAGGTGGGGGCGCAGCCCTGGGCACCTGGGGCTTTGGTGCGTGGATGCACCATTTTATTTCAAGTTCGTTTCGGTGCGTGTCTGCACCTCATGCTTTAATTCCTGCCGGGACAAGGAGGGGGGCAGCCCCTGGGCATTTTCCATTCTTCTTTGGTGCATGCCAGCACCATCGGTGATCTCCAGTTGCGGCCGCAGCAGTCCTCCGTGCTGCGGCCGTTTTCCGGCATTTTTGGGGTGGGGCGGCCCTAGGCATTTTCTTCGGTGCGCGTGTGCACCATTATTTAAAATGAAAACGGGGCGACCGGCCTGGCCACAATACTTCTTCCCCTCACGGCGCGCGACAGCGCCAATTTAGAAGGACCAAGGGGGGAAAACGGCCCCGGTAATTTTCTTTTCTCCTTGGTGCCGATCGCACCATGTTCTCCACACGCGACCGCAGCAGCTCGGGACACGCTGCGGACCGCGTTCTTTTCCTGGGCTGACCATTTTCGCACATTCTTCGATGGGGGGGGCGGCCCTAGGCATTTCTCCATTCCGGGTGCAGCACCGAGCGCTTGTGCAGGGGGGCGGCCCTGGGCATTCTCTTTATTTTCTTAACGGCGCACAACAGCGCCTTCTCTCCATGTGCTGACTCTGGGGGGGCGCGCTCAGGGCAATTCCTTCTGGGGGGCACCGGGAACACGAGCCTCGCAGCGCTTTATTTATTTTCAGCACCGCAGCCGTTTTGGCAGCGCTGCGGACGCTATCATCGACAGCACTCACCCCCTTCTTTACACCAGTGTGACTGGGGCTGCGACGGCTTCACTTTTCCTCTTTCCTCCACCCATTGCTCCGTCGTAGGTTCATGTCTGCAACCACGTGGGGTTGCAGATCCCACTCGTCGCCATTGTAATGTGGGGCCCTAGGCCCTCATGCTGGTAAGTAAGGGACGCAGACACGGTGGTAGGGTAGTACTGAACTGGCCTCAGGCACGTGCGCCTGGCCTCTTTTATTGGCAGGGTCACCTGACTGGTGACGCCTGTGTTGGGTGGGTGTGGGTTACATCTGTAAGACCAGCCCTCAGCAGAGTGGCTGGCAGAAAGACTAGAATGAGACCAGCTGGACTCTACACCCATGACCTCATGCGGTCTCGCAAATTTGTTTGTGGCTCGACTCTATCCAACCTCGAAGCAAGAATCACAAATGTTTTAACCCACTGCCAACAAATCACGAAAACTGAATAATTCCCAAAAATGTTGCGGATTTGAGCTGAAACAATATTTCATCACTGAACAGGAAATAGCTTTTCCGTATCACGATTTATGCAGATTAAAAACAGTTTATCTGCTGAACATGATTTCGTGCAGCTCTATTTCCCAAAACTGAAATCGTCTTTCTGCGTGTTAAAAAACACAATCCAACTACAGAAATTGCAGGTTCCCCTACAGCTCACAAAGGGGTTAGTCCCACTTTTCATTCTGGTACTTGCAGTCCCGCTTTAATAATAGCAACGCAAAAGCAGCAGAATGCAGTGAAAAAATGGAGGTAATCAGCTCCAATTAAAATAAAGCAAGGAATCTTTCAAGTCGGAACGTAGGTCTTGCACCTTCAAAAAAAATTCTAAGAGCTTTAGCTGCGCTGACAACAAGACAAAACATAAAAGAATACGACATTACAATACAGGTGAATATTCAAATATGTACCGAGACTAACGCTTCTCTCTAATCCCGTCTATCCCGTTTCTTCCTTTCTGTGACCTTTCGCCTCACCTTCATCTCTTCAGCCAATGAAACCACATCGTAAACTCCCCGACCCCACTCACCCAAAAAACACTTGGATATAACATATAGGTACGACTTGGATATAATATTTAGGTAGTGTAACTTGCGACTCTAATAACAGCTGCATATCGTACTTGGAACCGAATCGGATTTAAACCATACACAGACAGACTTTATTAAACGATGAACCTTTGCAGAATGCCCAAACCAGCCAAAAGTATGTGAAAGGCTAACTAAGCGAAGTTACGGAGGAGTATTCCACTCCAAGTATGACAGGTACTCAGAGGACGGCGAAGTCCTCTAATATACACCAGAGCTAATGTTCTCTCCCGCAGAGACATATATGGTGCGCTGCAGCCAGAGTGAAACACAACCCCGGAGAAGGCCCTGGCTTACATCACCCTTTAGCGTGCACGTGGCATGCTTGGACGTGTGGGGGAACTAAATATTTATTGAGCAGCGGAACTTGAAACTGACCTCATGGGTCTAACATAACATGCCGTGCTGCTGACACAGGCCTGAAATGTGGAGGCACCGACACGAGCTGCACACGCCTGGCAAAAGCTGATACTACGGGTTTGTGTCCCACCAATAAGAGAACCCAAATCCGGATATGTGATTTCTAAAATAAACGCGGTACTTCACTGCATATTCCTACCAACATATCATTCTTGTCGCAGAACCAAGGTCCTTGTGCAGAGCATGTCTCACTCCACCGATCATAAGAAATGTAAAAACAATGACATTTAAGAATCGTTGCATTCAAGCGACTTAGCGTCATTTCCTACTACCTCGAGAAAGCCTTGCTTCCCTGCCCAAAGTATTTTCTTCTTGGGACTTTTCAAGTATGAGAAACACTACAAGTCCCGTGATGCACTGTTGTATTAAATACATCATCCATGGACCGTTCAACCTCACACCTGCACAATCAAATCGCACTCGCGCCCTCGTCGCGTCAGCGCAGGGCTGGAAATGAGAGGCAAGCACTCTTTGCTGTGAGGCGGGAAAGAACTGAAGAGCCTCCGCTCTTCCCCTGCTTTATTGCCTATCCCGCGGACCCCGGAAAAAATCCCTCTTTTTGAGGGTGACCGCTTTAGTAACATCCCACACCACTAGACCGAACACTTTATTAGAACATTGGAATGTTGGCATGTCCATTGAAGACAATGGACTGCTGCGGGCTTTTACAGGCCGGTAAAAGCCCGCAGCGCCAACATTCCAATGTTCGCTTTGTTCACAGCAACAGCTGTGAACAAAGCCTCACAGAGCCCGAGGGGATTTAAATCCCCTCGGGCTCCGTGAATTATTATTTTTTTTAATAGAACATTCTGCCCTGTGTGGCAGAATGTTCTAATAGCCTTAGAACCCGCCGTAGCGGGCTCTACTGGCTATTAAAGTCCCTCTCCCTTGTTAAATGCCCTCGCCTTCGGCTCGGGCATTTAACGCGGGGAGCGGGCCTTTAATAGCCGGTAGAGCCCGCTACGGCGGGTTCTAAGGCTATATTACATCCCTCCCCAAATGGATTCAAACATTACCAACTGATAACAAACACACAAAGTCTCTTAGTCTCTGAGTGGGAGAAGGATTGGGTCGAAGACTGTACCTCTGCGGCTAAGAGTGGCACCCACTCTGGTGAGCCGCAGGGCTGGAGGTCACTGGAGACTGGGAGGATGACTGGTCACTTACCCCTGGCTGGACACCTTGGCACCCAGACCCTTCTCCACTCACTGGCCACACCAAGGAGCAGTCGTCACCCGACAGTCCTTCGGCAGGTTCCTCAAATGTGGACTTTCAAAACCAGGAAACGCTCCTTGTCAATTTCTCACCTCCCTTCTCCGCAGTCACCATCGTGCCAGACACCCTGGTGACAGTCCAGACACTGGGTTCATAGGGCGTGCAGAACTTCCACCCAGGGCGCCTGTCTCTGATGACCACCCGATCGCCACTCCTCATTCCTGCCAGGCAGCACACCTATGACGGCTGGCACAATCATTCATCGCTCTCCTCTTGGCCTGTGCCCGCTCCAGGTGGTAGGGCACCGGCTGCCATGCAAGTGGAGTGGGACTAGAGTCTTGCTGTATGCCAGGCAACAGCAGCAACCGGGGAGGATGGTTTGTGGTGCAGTGAGGGGTCCCCCTGTACTCCTTCAGGAACCAATGAAGGCTTATCTCTGGGTCTGTGGCAATGCGAAACACCTTGTTGAGGGTGCGCATAAACCATTCAACTTCCATTCGTCACCATTCGTCTGCGGCCATTGTGGTGTAATCCTTCAGTGGAGGATGCCCAGGCCTTTCAGTAGCTCTTGAAACTCAACGCCATTGAACGGCGGTCCATTGTCAGTTCTCACTTCATCTGGAAGACCAAACATGACAAATATCTTTTTGAGGGCGCGTCCTACTTTGGCAAAAGATGTAGAGTCAGGTTGGACCTTCCATCTGGGAAACTCCCCAAATCAAGGCTGATCTTAGACCTAGGGGTGAGGCACGCTTTGGTCGTTTCTTCATCTGTGTCGTTGATGGGGGCTGGCTCCCCGGGGTGCCGTGACAGAAAATCAGCGGGGTTCCTGGCGTCTGTTCGGTAGACCACTTTTAAGCAAAAGCAATATTGCTGAAGTTGGATGGCCCACTGCTCAATCCGGGGAGGCAGATGGGGTGCAGTCCACTAAACAAAGGTACAAGAGGCTGGTGATCGGTGACTACCCTGAACGGTCTGCCCTGCAAATACAAGAATGGCGGCACGCCAAGTTGATAACCAAGACCTCCCACTCAATTTGAGAGTAGCGCTGCTCTGTCGGGGTTAAAGCCTTGCTAGAATAGGCAAAGGAAGCCCACTTGGTCGGCTCAGTTTCTTGCGTCAACACAGCACCAAGTCCTACCGGGCTTGCATCCATCACTAACTCTGTCTTCTTGGTGGGGTCGAAGTATGCCATGATGGTCTTGCACAAAACAGCCTCCTTGAGCGATTGAAATGCTTGCTCCACCCGAATCCCCCACACCCAGGGTGCCTCAGCTTTCATGAGGGCTTGGAGAGGCTCAGATATGATGGCTAGCTGTGGATTGAAACGCCCACAATGTGTTGCCATTCCCAGGAAACTTCGTACGGCTGTCACTGTCAGCAGGGCGGAGGCCTGCTTGATCGCAAGGGACTTCCTTGGGTCTACCTGAGCGCAGTCCTGGTTGAACACATACCTAAAGAAGTCAATGGAGTTTTGGAAGAAAGAGCATTTCTTGTGGTGGAGAGTGAGCCCATGTTCAGATAGCCGCTTGAGGGTGGCTTGCAGATGTCAGTGGTGCTCTTTGACCATGGTAGATTTGGATGACGTCCCTTACATTCATGGCACCCGGCATCCCTAATATAGTTTAGCGGATGGCGTCCTGGAACACCTCAGCCTGGAACACCCATGGAGATGCAAAGCCTAATCTTTTATACCGCCTCAACCCAAGGTGTTTTGAAAATGTTGTAATATACCTGCTTTCTTCCGCCAGGTTTAGCTAGTGATATGCTGCGTTCAAATCCAATTTTGAGAGCCACTTGAAGCCATTCAGGTCTGCTATTATGACGTCTATTGTGCAAGTGAAATGCCTCTCCCTTCGGATTGCCATGTTGGGGATCCGCATATCAATGCAGAGTCAAATTTTGCCTGGCTGCTTCGGTTTCTTGGCTATCACCATCGGTGATACCCAGGTGGTTGGCCCAACACTTTTTCAATGACACCCTTGTTCCTCCTGTTTGAGTAGCTCCTGCTCCACCAGCGGTCGGAGATGAAACAGGACTCGCCGGTGTCTCAGAGTGACCAGCTTCACCGTCTTGTCGATATGAAGATGATTTGGGGGTGCCTTTAGACAGCCTAGGCCCGTGAAGAGCTCCAGGAACTGCTTTAGTACTTCGTCTACCTGGCTAGTCAATATGCTTCTCAAGAATGACATGAGTCCCAACTCCACCGCTGACTGGCTGCCTAGGAGTGTGTCAGCTTCTGTGTCCATGAAATGGAACGTGGTGTGGATTGTTCTGTCTTCTGCCTGGAAGTCATGTGCCCTTTTAGGGGCCGGAGTGTGCGGCTCCCATACGTTAATATCTTGGTTTTCAAAGGTGTAATCAGCGGGCGGGGACGGAGGCACTGATACTGTTGGATGTTCACTGACGCTTCCATGTCTATCAGTGCTTTGACTCTCGACCCTTCGACCTCTATTAGAGGTCGAAGGCTGTGGCCGCCTGCGCCTCTTCAGGTCGCAGGTGAACGAGATGAGGAAGGCTTCCTCTTCTTCCGTCGAGGAGTCTTCCAGTGTGCAGGTGCCACGTGATGATGTGTCATCCTGGGATAGCTGTTTGATTGCCCTGTTAAATGCCCTTTATCCTCTTGTTCCCCACCCTCTTACACTTCCTTTGCAGAAAACAGCAAAATGGTTCATCCTTCCACAGTTCGAGCAGGACCTTCCTTGTGCTGGGCAGTCCTTGGCATTGTGCTCTTCCCTTCCACAGTGGTTGCAGTGCCCTCCTTGTCTGGCCTGGGTGTACAGTGGCATCCTCTTCTTTGTTTGCTGCGTCTGTACATGCATCCTTCGTGCTGTTTTCACAGTGGGCGTTTTTTTGGGTGTCTGCGTCATTGCCATGTCCATTTCAGCTGCCCTGGCTGCCGATAAGTCATGAGACCATGCCATGAAGTGTATCACATCAAGGCTGATGTTCGGTTGTCTCAGTATCAGGCCCCTGAGCATCTTGTTTTAACATCCTTGGATGATCTGTGCTCTTATTTTCTTCGGTTGGCCGTCCTCAGTGCACATGCTTGCCAGCTCCCACAACCGGGCATAGAACTGGTCAATCGACTCGCCTTCTCTTTGACGTGCCTGGCGAAGCTTGAACCTTTCAAAATCTGGGTTCAGCTGCGGATCGAAGTGCGTGTTCAAGGCCCTCACTGCTGCATTGTAGTCATCAAAGTTGCAGTGTTCATGAGGTGTTGAAACAGTTTGTAGACCTCGTCCCCTGTGCAGTGAAGGAGTAGGGACCTCTTGATGGCACCATCCCTCTCCCGGGTAGCCACAAAGTAGTTTTCTAGCCGACCGACCCATACCTTCCATCTGGGTGATGCTGTGGCTGGGTCTGCTAGCTCGCTAAATGGCGGGAGTGCCCCCACCATGGAATGCTGTGGTGGCAGGTGAACGGCTGATGCAGGGTCATCTGCCATGGCGCTGTATGCAGCTGATCTGTAACTCCTTTTCTCTGGCTGTCTGCGTTGTCACCCTTCACGATGGTGAACCCCTTGACCCGCGAGTGAAGCTGTGTTGCGTGGTCAGGGATCTGTGCACTTGCCTTGTCTGTAGGCGCTCAGCTGTCTCTCCAGATGCTCAGAGAGGGTGTTGTGTATTCATATCATTTTTTTTTAAGCCTTGTCTTCCTTTTATGTCTACATATTATCTAATGTCTGTATATTATTATTTTTTCCAGTGGGAGATAGTCCTTTTTACTAGGGAGCAGCACCTGAACTTCACTTTCGGTCCCTCCTTCCTTCCTTACAGGTGAGCCTCTGCGTACAAGCGGTCACGCTGGTTGAGTTTTCTTTCTCATTTATTTATTCTTTTCATCCAGCACCTCCGACCGGTAGTGGCCTGCTGGAGCGCATCCGGCACTCCTGCTGCATGCACACGGGGTCGGAGCCCGCTCGTTGCCAGTGTACAATCTGACACCGCACTCATGCCCTCGTCGCATCAGTGCAGCACTGGAAATGAGAGGCAGGCACTCATTGCTGTGAGGTGGGAAAAACTGAACAGCCTCAGCTCTTCCCCTGCTTTATTGCCTATCCAGCGGACCCCGGAAAACATCCCTCTGTTTCCGGGTGACCGCCACAGTAACATCCCGCACCACTAGACTGAAGACTTTATTACAAAACCCACCATCATTACCATGTAGCAGAGATCTCAGGTTGAGCCAAGGCAGCTGCACCGCCAGTCGTCCGATTGTCATTGACATCTTTACAGTATACTACTGGTTATTTTACTTTTCTATTATAACTGCAGGGTGCCACATACAACAACAAAAATGTTCAAAGAGCTAAAAAGCACACTGGCAGAACATCCGTCACACTCCTGAAACGGGGCAACACGAGTGCGGAGGGACAAGCTCCAACCCCTTGTTAAAATGTATTTTAGGTGGATTTTAGAGTTCTTTAGCTGTCTCCAGTCAGTCACAATTATTCAAGTAAACATGTTTTAGGCCAGACCTAAAGACAGTGGCCTCATGTAATAAAAAAATAAAAAAAACAATAATACTACATCTTCATACACAAAGTGGCTTTGTGTCTGCCCTCTTCATTCATTGGCTTGTTCAAATATATCATCCACATTATGCCCCAGCCCATCACAGCACACAGCATGGGTGTCATCCCTCTTCAGCCATTGGCCCTCTTACCGTGTGAATGGTTGCATTTCTTCTAACCATATGTGCACATCCTCGTTTTTTTGTTTTTTTACATTGAATGGTTTTTTTTAAGCAAATAGCTTACGCATTTAGGCAGTGCATGTTTTCTGTTTTTCTTCTTTTTGTGGCAAAAAAAAAAAAAATGTAACCATTGCTCCAACATACCATGGACACATATAGCAACTTTGCCATTGCTTGTTGTTTCTGTTTTATATTCTCGTACCTACAATGCATTTATAAAGACAAAACATAACTTCTTGTACCAGAAAGCAAAACAAGATCTCTGGAAAAGCTGAGAACACTTGGGTTTGCAGGATCGAAAAAAAGTGAAACATGAGACATTAAGACCAGTTTCAAATCTCAGAAAAAGGAACGAATGGCTATCCTTAGGATGAACTCTTGGGAAAAAATATCCCTACGTTTAGTAAGGGTTGAGTGGTGCTTCCATGGTGCTGCCCGGTTTTGCATGTCATTGTGCTGCACAATGTTGCACTTGCATGGCACTTCACATTTTGAGCAGCACGTTCCCCTTCTAAAACAGACGTGATACTTTGTGTTGTGATGTGCCACGAAGCAATCCTTGCAAAAAGTTTGGAAGTAGCATCTCTACTGCCTTAACTAAATACTCTCCACTGAAAACATCAAAGTTTCTGAGGACCAAAAGGTATGATGGGTACAGTTTAGTGCTCTTCTGATAAAAGTGAAAGCCAAACACAAATAAGTATCGTGGTGGCTCCTCCTTTAGGGTGGAGGAGCGTCACTCCCCCTCCCCCCGCCAGCAGCAGCAGGAGCTGCAACCTTTAAAAACAAAACGACAATAACACTGTTATTGTTGTTTTGTTTCGAAAGGGGTGGGGCCATGGGGGTGGAGAGCATGGAGGGGAGTGAATAGAGCACTCCCCCCGTGCGCATGTATGTTTGGCCGGCCGTGTCAGGCCGGCCAAATACACATGCGCACAATGGCTCTCTCCAACCCGGCACTATTGTGCTGAGTTGGAGAGAGCCTGCATAGGCTCCCAGTCTGCGCTGGAGCGCCCAGCCGGGGCGCTCCAGCCAATCATAACTGCTCAGAGCAGCATCATGATTGGCGCAGGGCAGGCAAGGAGCCTGTGCCTGGAGTGCGACAGCGGAGGCGCATGAGCAACGTGGCTGCAAGGTAAGTAGATTTAAAAAAATGTGTTTATATATTTTGGCCTCCCCCGCCACCATGCCGATTTGCCAGCCGCGACTGATAAGTATACCAGATAACTCCATGTCATCAGGAAAAAAACAACGAAAAAAGCGCTAGGTGAAATGTTTAAACCCAGATACCGGTAATTACTCTGGGCCTCATTGCAGTCCATTGTTTTTTGCTCCCCGAGCCACCAAAAACGGGATTAACTTTAAGCAAATTAGACTTGGTTCTACAAAAGAAAATATCCCGCTGAAGTACATGGACACATCCCCTCTGAAGGGAACACAAGCAACCCTGGACCAGTTATGGCCCTGATGAACCTTAGTGTGTGTAGCTTGAGACCCATGACACATTAAGCACCAAAGGATCTACGTTTGGACGCACCTCTCACATCTAGGGCACATCAATGAGAAAAGAACCAAACAAAATCTGCAAAATGCTTGAAATAATTCCATGCACTGGTAATCCAAGTCATAAGGGACATAATTTTCTAGTTCTGGACTTTCCTTTGAAATCCCATTGTGAGCATTGTATTCTTGGTTCATTTGAAATGAACCAACTGGATTAACACAGTTGAAAACAGTATTATGCATAAAAATTAAAAATAAACATTCCAGAACTGGATTGTAGTGCCCTTGACGACTTGGAGTCATCTGATAATTTTACATGCGAATTGAAAGACATAATACAGGATTGACTGATTTACTGTACCGATCGCTGATTGTTTGGGGTCTCTCGGTAGACTCAGCCACACGTTTAATAATTATGAACTCCTGCTCATAAAACACCGATAGTTCGTTGAGTATTTGATATTTTCTTTGTATTATGGGAGTTGCAGTCCCCGTTTTACATTAGGGCACGCAAAACTACAAGTATAAACAACGACAGGAAAACCAGAACTGGTAAACTACTCACATCTGTCATGATAGGGCACTGACACTACCAACAAAGCAGCATTTACAGACACACGAGGGCCCCGCCTCACCAGAGACAAACTATAACTTTCCACCTTGTAACAAAAAGAGCGGGACTGCTCCGCATCAGCACTTCCTCTGTTCTGAAAGTCGCTCTTTGTTACAAGTATATTTTCAAGGGAGAGACAGAAGAAGTGAAGTGACATCTCGCTCTGTGTACTGCCTCGAGACCATGGGCTCGCGTTCTTCCTTCCCATAAGCGATTGATTTGGCGAGCTGTTTGTCGTGGCACCAAACACACTCAAAAGGCAATTTCACCTCCGAGACGGAGCTTAAAAACATGTTTTGCGGGGGATGCGGGTAAACAGAAACAAGAATTTGACAGTGGAAGCCTACCGTAAAACTTTCCATCCAGTCAGGGGATCCAAGTCAGAGAGCACATCCATTGTAAAGCGCCGAGGGGGTCAGCAAGCAGCGGCCAGAGGACAACAACAAAACAGTAATGGAAGGAGCTGCGTTGGGATCTGATGACACCAGCGCCGCCCCGACCGCACACTCTCTTCCTCAAACTGATAAGCAGTTGTCAAAAGATCTTTCTCCACCCCCCCACCCCCCAAATCAGCCTCCCCTTGCGTGTGCTAACTTTTCCACCGATAGCCCTTGCTTCATCACCCACACCTCCTTCTGCCCTATCAGGGTGGGTGGGTGTTTGGGGGGGAGTGTCAAGGGGTGTGCGTGTGTGTGTGCCTGTGTCTGTCTTTCGGTCAAATCTCTCTTTATTAACACCGTCCTTCTGGGAACAAACACAGCTCAAGCTTGCAGCTCTCAGACTGCCAGCAATCATTTACAGATTACTTCCAGGCTCCACGCTTTCCCTTTCTGGTGCTTGTTTTACCTCTGAGGTTTCTTGCATGTGATTTTAAGAGGGTTTCCAATGATTGTTTGTGTTTACGGCCCGACACTTTCAAACAGAAAACAATGATGTTTTTCAAATTCTTTGAAGAACAATGTTATGCACACTCACCACAGTCACTTGTTTTCTGCTCCGTTTTTTGTAATCTTAGATCCAAGATTAAATGTTGCTGGTCTATTTTTGTAATTTGGAGCAAGACGGTTCAGAAGAGAAAATGTTTATCAGCTAAACATCGGCATAGATCATTTATACCTATTATTCTAGCCTCATAATATTTCTTATTTTAGTGGGAACAGTGCAACAAAAGGAAAGCAGTTCTTGTGGGAACTCATCTCAGGGGTGAGAAGTGAGGGGTGGGTGTGATTAAGGGTCGGGTGGGGGAGATAGGGGCAGGCCTAGGCAGTCCTATTGGCAGAAAGATAAGAAACTCAACTGGGCAATTCTGAAAGGCATTTATGTGAAATAGTACACCAGTAGTAGTCTTTAGCATACTCTTACATGCCTTTGTGATTGGCCACAAAACATCTATAATGGGAATAGTCATCCCCCTCTTCCCTTTCATAATGATCAATTATTGTGTGAGATCTGTCAGAATCCGTTTCAGAGGGCCATGGGGGGCATGGAATGCAGAGGGAAAGCAGGCGGTATGGGCCCAACCCTGAAGGTTGAGGTTTTTCACTCCTAATGTCCCATGGGCAGTCTTATTATGAGTCCTGAGCAACTGGGCCAAGTGTCCCTTCAGCACTTGACTGTCAGCAGTAGGGTGGGTCAAGAAGTCCAAGACTTTTTGGTAGGGGGTTGGGAAAGTGGTAGATGCAGAGGGTGAACACAGCCTCACTACTCAAAATGCATTCAATAGAAGCAATAAATGATTGCCCAGTCAAATACTTGCTTTTATGAAACATGCATTGGCAAAAGGAATAGCTTTTGTCAATGCACAATCTATTGGCTTCATCAATGTATCTTTAGACACATTGCAAAGCAGCTTAAAGTAAAAAGCTCTATGGTGCTGCCAGAGTTGACTGCATCATAGCACCTTTTTTTCTTTAATCCATGTTGCACAGAAGCCCGCACTGCTATGCAAAACAATCAAAAAGGCATGGGAGGGCAAGCTACACAAGAGAGATGCAGGGGAGGAGTGAGGGAACAGAAACAATGGACAGCGGGTGCAGGGGAGCAACATCAGGTAGGTCCATAGGAGGGGGAGAGAACAGCAACAGACAGAGGTACGAGGGCATGGGAGAGACCGTACAGTGCCATGCAGCCTTATAGAGTGCATGGCAAAAAGTTTAAAAAGTACCTGTTCAAAGTACCTGGAGGAGCACACAGCCAGTGAAAGGACACTGGCTGCAAATGGGAAACTGTTCTAGGTCCAAGCTCTATTGCAGGGACAGAGCCCCGGTAGAAAGCAGGAGGAGGCGAGCAGCCAGAAGGAAGCTGGAAGCACGACCAATATGAAGCAAGGAATCATGAGTAAGGTGGAAGCCAACTAATGCAATTATTAATAAGTAATGTGCAAGCTCTAACCCGTTTTAAGAATTTTTTTCTAACAATAGGATTTTGCTGATGGTGCATGCATGCTGCCTTGGTCAAAACCTAAAAAAAAGTATTTATAAACAAACAGAAAGTGAAATACGGAATGCACAAACAATGCACACATCTCACTGAGGTCAGGGCTTTAGTGTTCAATAGACAGGTCCCTGAGTCCCACTTTCCTCTCATTAGCAGCAGGGGTTATTCCCCGTTGACTATAGTTGCCATTCAGGTTAAGCCTCACTAGCAGGCAAATCTCAGGAGTTCCACTCCGACTTTGATAAAATTGAAAAGTGTCCCAGCACCCAACAAGCTATGGCTGAATAAGTTCCCATGGAGGTCTTTCAGCCTAGGGATCAGTCTTCCCAGCTTCTCCAAGGATTATGCAACCAAAGTATCTGCTTGGAGTGGCAGAAGCTATTGATGATAAGTAATACTCGTGGTTCTGCAAGAGCAGTGGCTTAGCATCCATGCTGCTTCCCCCAGGGTAGGAGGCTGGCCTGGTTTGTAGTGGGTACCAATGGTACTTACACCTGATACCAGGTCCAGTTATCCCTTATTAGTGAAATGTAGGCAGTGTCTAGAAGCCAGGCTCTTTAAGGGTAGTTGTAGCTGAGCAGCCAAGGCTTATCTAGGAGATATGCAAAGTTCATGCAATACCACTGTAGTCACACAGTACTCACACACAAGAAAGAAAATACTCAGTGTTACAATAATGGTACTTTATTTTGGTGACACAAGTGTCAAAAATACCATAGAGACTATACTCATTTAGGAGGTAAGTAATACACAAATTATATACATTAGTATGCAAAAACAGGTGTAAAAACAGTTAGAAAACAGTGCAATTAGTGAAAATCACAATAGTTAGAAATGGGCCTAGGGGGAACACAAATCATATACTAAGAAAATGGAATACGAATGTCGGTTTCCCACCTAGGCAAGTGTAGTGTGTAGAGTGGTGCTGGGAGTATTAGAAAACACCAAAGGTAAGTAATATAACCCACCCTAGAGCCCAGGAAAGCAGGAGTAAATCACAGTAACTTTCCTAGAACACACAATAAAGAAGAAAATGCAAGAACGAGAAAAGACTGCAAGGCACCAACAGTGGATTCCTGGACCTGAGGACCAGTGAAAGAAGGGGACCAAGTCGAAGAAGAAGTACAGAAGAGTCCAGGGAGAATAGGAGCCCCTGCTAACCCAGATGAAGGTGCAAAAGAAGAACCACAGGTGAAGAACAATCGTCAGTACTGCACCCAAGAAAACGGATGAGGGTTCCTGGTAGGTGCAGATGATGTACCATGCCGGATGGAAGATTGCAGTCTGGTTTGTGTCGCTGGATTCTGCGAATAAGTCTTGCCACACGCAAAGCTCGTGGTTAGCGGAAAATGGCGCTGCCCGGGACCAGTAGGGACCTGGTGGACTTTACCCACGAAGGGAGGTCAGCGGGGGGCTCTCAACCAGTCAGAGAGCCCACAGAAGATGAGGCAGCTTGCAGAAGAGTCCCACAGCACCAAAGGAGGTGCAAAAGGAGGCCCACACAGCACTATAACAAAGGATTCCATGCTGACGGAGAACCACTCAGGAAGCTGTGCGTCACAGGATAGAGTGGTGGTTGCCAGAGGTGCAAGGTGCACGAAGAACTTCATGGACGGATGCTGTTTTGCATTCACTAATGACCGAGCTGAAAACAATCTCAGGAATGCACTAGTTTAAAGAAGACATTTATTATTACTTTACCAAGAGGTTCCTGAGAGAGGAGATTAGTAGGTTGGAGGCACACGTTTAAAAATAGTCACAGCAATGAAAGGAAAATATATCAAAGTGATTCTTAATTGCAATGTACACAGCAAATATATGTGATTATATTATAGCATAACTGTCAAAGCAAAGAATAAAAGTCAAAATTCATCATCGTAGGGCCTATCACTGCTCACCATCTATCTCATGCTTGCAAGTTGATGACTCCTGTTCAACTGCAAGAAAGAGATTTTCCACTCTTACGGGACAGGTCAGGCAGCTGACGTCCACTCCTGACTGAAGTCTTGGAAAATTCCCCTTGCTGCTGCCCAGGGACACCTTTTATAGATTGAATAATGAAAAGCCTGCTGACAGGCCCTTCCCTCTAATAGTCAAAACATGCTTGCTACTGTAGGTCAGAGTTGGAAGAAACAAGTGTTGAAAGTTGCCCAAGTTTTCAAGGCTGTCTTTCCCAAGGCTGCACAAGAGAAAAACACAAAATATGCGCTTCCTTATCATGCTAGTGTTCGGTGAGAGAATCTACGAAAAACACAAGCTTGGTTTACCATGTGGAAAAACACAGCTCATCTGCAATGTCTCAGCTGCAATGTCTAACGCCACGATAAAGCCAATATGCAGCTAAACTGAATACAAAATGTCTAATGCCACATTAAAGCCAATAGGCAGCTAAACTGAATACAGAATGTAATGTCTAATGCCATGTTAAAGCCAATAGGCAGATAAACCGAATAATGTGCTACTGGTGAACACTGAACAACTAATATGTACAGTGGTGAAACACAAAGTCAGTTGTCAAACATAATTATTTTCACTACATCGCTACTCTCTGACCATTGACTTTTGTTTACTTTTCTCTTATTTCAAAGAAAAAAAAACATTATAAGCAAATCAGGTTTGAACGATAAATGCAATCACTGTAAAGCAATGGAAGTGGATTAACGTATTGATCTCATAACCTTTCAAATCAGATACATCTACAATGAAAAGACTGAAGCTTATATACTCTGGTTGGGACAATAACTGATTGAATAGTGTCTCTAAAATAGCAAGTTGATGTAGCATGAGTTCTACTCATTTAAAGGTACATGGACCACCCGAAAGGTTTGCTGGAATGTAAGTGAAAGCCAGGTTTCCACACAAAAAACAGACAGTTAACTGGCAATGTTGCTTAGTTCCAGTGGAAGAAGTTGCAATGGTACTCTGTATTGATCCCAAGTAGAACTTGAACCGGAGGCGCCAGTTGCCATTGGGTTTGTACTTTAAACAATCAGGTTCAGGTTGGGGGTGCGGTCCCTCCCCCGACCCCACACGCAAACACCCGAAGAGAGACCACACAGCACACTCATGGTCAGTGGTGAGTCGTAGTAGGATCTGCAAAAGAAAAAAGTTGGACTTTTCTTGCAAATAACATTTGTCATCTGAAATGTGCCCTCCTTTTTCTTTTCCTTGTTTTATAATCAGCAGGACATTATTGGGGCCCTATGTTATGATTTCTGCAGTTTCTGCAGGGTCATTTGGGGATTCAACCCACACCTTAGCACTGAGGTTTATATCTGTGGCACCACAGCTTCCCTTTCCTTGCACTGTCAGAAGGGCTGGGGCAGACTCATTCCTTACCAAACCTCCATTCACTGCACTTATGACAAGTTGGGCAATTCTGTCTCCAATCTTTATGAATAAATCAGATCCTATTCTAGATATCAGAATAACTTTGATTTCTCCTTGGTAATCTGCAGCAATCTGTCAACACCAGGACAGTGCGCGTTCTACGGGCAACATAATGCAAAAGGACAAACCTTATGCAATGTAATAATTCATGCATTATGTGTTGATATTGCATAATAACGTTTTGCATTGCAAGTATTTATCTTGAAATGTCATTAATGCTGTTTGTAATGTATTGTTAATTTTTAAGCCTTTCCTGCAGCCTGGCTGGGTGTGGCATGTGGGCAGGGCTTGGTTCTATTTAAGGAACCCAGCCCAGCTCCATGTGCTCACTATTCAGAGGTCCCGGTGAAGAGCAGCAGCATTTTCCTGGGCTCCTGTTTAGGAAGCCTACTTGGACATTTCATGGACCTCTCCTCATTATCTTGCTGCTCTTCAAGCAGGCCGGTAAGGCGGAGGTCGGGGTAGGCCCCCGACTCCGTTTCTAGAAAGATTTGAGTTTTTAGCTTTGTGATTTACAGTGTGCGCGATTTATTCTTGGCACTTAACCCTTGCAGTTCGGATCAACAGAGTGCGCAATCATTTCGAGGCATTTGAATCTTGATGGTTGAATCGGCAACAGTGTGCGCGATTCATTCTTGGCAATTAACCCTTGCAGTTTGGATCGGCAGAGTGCGCAATCATTTTGAGGCATTTGAATCTTGATGGTTGAATTGGCAACAGTGTGTGCGATTCATTAATGGCAATTAACCCTTGCAGTTCAGATAGGAAAAGCGCGTGATCATTCTAGGTACCAGAGTCTTGATGCGCAGTCTGGCAATAAGGTGCACAATAATTTCTGGGCAATTGAATCATAAAACTTATATCAAACAGAGTGTGATCTTTCTCGACAAAACAAGTTTAGTCAGTTTGCCTATTCTAAAGTATCATTCATGAATCCTATAGGAGTTAATTCTTTGGGAACGAATGTACTCATTGACTCTTGTTGTGACGAAATTGCTATTCTAAGGATTAACTTGAGAGAGTTCAATGTTCAGAGTATATGATTATGAAAAGGTCACGTAATTGAAACGTTCTTGATCTCTCATGTTATAAGAGCAGAAAGAATTAAAACAAAGTTCATGAAGATTAATGTGAATGACCTTGCTATTGTGTTCTTAACTCTTTGCTTTCACAGGTCTCATTCCCGGGTGTTCCCAACCTAAATCCCATCCCCCGCTTGGCCATTCTTTAACTCTGTGCTATGATAGCTAGTAGAGTTTGGAGTTGCCAAGATGTGGACATATTGGGAACAGGCGCAAATCTCGAGGATCCAGCCGCGCTGACAGAATAGTGAGCCCACAAATTTTAATCCTAGAGGTTTGTGCTAGGTTTTCAATATGTCCAAGTTGGACGAGTTCCTTAAGGTAATTACGCAGCTTTAATTGGATGTAGTTGAGTCAAAAAACATAGCAGCCAATCTAACAGAAAGGGTGGATCAGTTAGAAGACAGAGAGGGCAACAAGGAGCAAAGTCCTCTGGGTGCGGGTTGGCTTAATCCTCCTCCTCAAAGTTATGGAGGGAATCCTTCAACTAATATATCACTCACAGTTCCCATTCCCTTATCTCCCCCAGAAAGGTTTTCAGGTGATCCTCAGAAGGTACAATCCTTTTTTTCTCAAGTAGAATTGCATTTCATCTGTAGACCAAACACCTTCCCTGATCCCCAATCCAGGGTGGCCTTCTTGATTTCTTATTTGACTGGAGACACGGCCACCTGGGCATTCCCTCTCGTGCATCGAGATAATCCTTTGCTTTATAACCGGCGAGACTTTGAGAATTGGAAAGTGTTTTTGATCGAAGAACAGTTACTCTGTCCGCAGACCGAGAACTGTTAGAATTGCGTCAAGGAAATAAGGATCTTGTCTCTTACTTGGCTAACTTTAATCAGTGGTAGCAGAAACGGCCTGGCCTGAGGAAAAGAGATCTGCCCTGTTCTATCAAGGACTCAAAGATGAGTTAAAAGACATTCTTGCACAGATTGATTTTCAACCTACCGATTGCTCAAGATCTGATAAATTTTGTTTTAAGATCAGACCATCGTCTTGCAGAACGACGGGGAACACGCAAAAAGACTGAGAAAAATTCCTGGCGTGTTCATGAGCATAGAGAATCACAAGTTCATAGAGACAACAGTCATGAACCAATGGAAATAGGAATCATCACGTGGCCCTTAATGAAAGAAGAGAAAGATCTACGTAGAAAAAACGGACAATGTCTGTACTGTGGTCGAAAGGGCCATTTCGCTAAAGAATGTCCAGCAAAACCAAAAAGTAAACAAACCCCTACCAAGAAGGTTATAGCAAATGCACAGATCAATCAGGAAAACTAGAACACTCAAGGTGTAAGGAAGGGTTGCTCTTGGGTATAACCGTGGACCCTTCACAAGATGCTAAAAAGGTTTTACTCGAGTCAAGACATTTAAAATTAGATCTAGAAGTGCTGGTAAAAGAAAATACTTATCTAAAAGCCTTAGTAGATTCCGGGGCTACTGGTAATTTTATCTATGCACAGTTGATTCAAACATGTAAGAAGAAGAAAACAACAGAAATAATACAAACTGTAGATGGAAAACTCCTAGCTGGAGGTCCAGTGACTCTGCAGACCTTCCCCTTGTCTGTGATCTGTAAAGGGGGAAATCAAGACACCAAACATGTAGAAAAAATAATCTTTGATGTAATCCATGCTCCTCAGTATGGAATTATCCTAGGAATGCCGTGGTTAAATTGCCATAATCCTTTAATAAATTGGCAAGAAAGGAAAATCACTTTTTCTTCACTTCTATGTAAAGAAAAATGTCTCCAGACATCAAGTGTCACAGATTCCCACAAATCCCACATAGCCACAGCCGCTGAAAAAGATGTAATGCTGCCTTTGCAGTATTCATCCTTCCTTTATGTTTTTGATGAAAACGAAGCAGGAACCTTGCCACCTCACAGACCCTATGACTGTCAAATTGATCTGACTCCTGGTGATATACTCCCTAGTTGTCATGTGTATGCCCTGTTTGAGCACAAAAATTAATATCTAAGAAGCTATTTAGATCAATTTCCAGCTAATGGATTAATCCGCCCTTCCAAGTCTCCTGCAGCATCTCCTCTTTTTTTTGTTGCCAAGGCTAATGGGGATCTTAGGGCTTGTATAGACTTTAGAGGATTAAATACAATCACAGTAAAGAATAAATCCCCACTACCCTTGATCCCTGTCCTGTTGGATCAAGTTAAAAAAGCCAAATTTAACACCTAGTTTGACCTAAGAGGAGCTTACCACCTAGTCAGGATGAGAGAAAGCGACAAGTGGAAAACCGCCTTTAAAACTAGATATGGTCTATTTGAATACACAGTCATGCCCTTTGGACTTTGTATTGCTCCAGCAGCGTTCCAATTATTTCTGAATGATGTCCTTAGAGAATATCTAGATCTATTTGCAATAGTTTATATTGATGATGTTCTAATCTATTCTGATAATGAAGTCGAACATGTACAACATGTCCAAAAGATTCTCACAGCCTTTCGGAACATCATTTATATTGCAAATTGAGCAAATGTAAATTTCATGTTACCACCGTTGAATTTTTAGGGGTCATCCTTACCCCTCAAAGCATGGTCATGGCAGAAAGAAAAGTGCAAGCAGTATCTGATTGGCCAATCCCAAAAACTGTTCGAGATGTTCAGTGCTTCCTTGGTTTTGCAAATTTCTATCGCAGGTTAATAGACCACTTCTCACAGACAGTGGCACCAATCACCAGGTTACTATGAAAGAAAGAACCATTTGTATGGTCTCCAGAAGCTGACAAGGCTTTTTCAACCGTAGAGGACCCTTCTCCACCACCCCAGTCTTGACTCACCCAGATACTGAATGTCCATTCATAGTAGAAGCAGATGCTTCAGATGTGGCAATTGGTGCAGTGTTATCGCAACGCAACAAAGATACCGGTCAGCTACTCCCTGTAGCTTACATGTCTTGAAAACTGAAGAAAGCGGAACAAAATCATGTCATTGTTGAGAAAGAACTTCTGGCAATCTGTGATGCTTTTAAAGAGTGGAGACACTATTTGCTAGGCGCCAAATATACTATTACAGTATACACAGATCATCGTAATCTCCAGTTCATGAATTCAGGTAGACTTTTGACTCCTCGACAATTACGATGGATGCTGTTTTTTGCAGAGTTTGATTTTGTGGTAACCTTTCGTCCTGGCAAAGACAATCGCAAAGCGGATGCCTTGTCCAGACAAGACTCTACCATGTTACCCACAATCCAGCCCACACGAGCTATCATTGCTCCAGACAAAATCCTTTGTATCCTTAAAACTGAAGATTTTTTTGAAAATATTCATAATTCTTTCACTATTGAAAAATGGCAGAAATGGACTCAAGCAGACCCCATAAGATCAATCAAACAAGGTCTACCTTTTCATGATGCATGTTTATTTGTTCCCACTACCAAGTTGCGCAAATTAATGTTTCATTGGTTGCACGTTATACCTACGGAAGGTCATCCAGGTATTCCTAAAACACTTGAACTAATCCAACAATATTTTTGGTGGCCTACTTTGACAAAAGACGTCAAGCAAATGGTAATTAACTGTGAAGTTTGTGCTCGTACCAAGACAAGTCATTCAAAACCAAAAGGACTGTTACATCTTCTCCCAACTCCACTTCGACCTTGGGAACATATATCAATAGACTTTATTACAGGACTGCCAGTTGTTCAAAATCACTCAGTAATCCTTGTAGTGGTAGAAAGTCTCACAAAATTTGCACATTTCATTGCTTGCAGGAAATTGCCTACCTCCAGTGAATTGGCAACAATACTTTGAAATTGATTGGTCCGTTATCATGGATTACCAAAAGTAATTCTCTCCAATCGAGGATCACAATTTGCCTCTAACTTCTGGAAAACATGGTGCAAAACGCTGCAAGTTACATCTACATTATCTACCAGTCATCATCCTCAAACGGATGGCCAAACTGAGAGACTCAATCAAACATTGAAACAATATTTGCGTGCTTACGCTGAAAAAGCACTCCATTCTTGGGTATCAATGCTTTGGTTAGCTGAACTGGCCTACAATAACTCGTATCATACTTCTACTGGAGCGACGCCCTTTTTTGGTCTATTTGGTTATCACCCAGGTACTTTGCCAATCACAATTCCGCAAGAAAGTTCACTTACACCAGCAGTGTCAAAAACAATACGACATCTCCATCAAACCCAGAAACAATTCCAGCAACATCTAAACAATGCAAAACAAAAGTATAAAAAACATCATGGCAAAAGCCATTGTGAGGCACCAAAATATAAGCCAGGAGATAGAGTGTGGCTTTCCACACGTCACATTGATTTCAAGAAAAGACATATGTTTATTCACAAATATATAGGTCCTTATACAGTTCTTCAACAGATCAATCCGGTAACCTACAAACTACAGATACCAAAATCACTACGTATTCATCCAGTATTTCATACGTCTCTCCTGAAAAGAGCTTTCCAGAAAACTCGCTCTCGAGCAACTCCAGTACTGGTACAAGGAGAATTGGAATACAAAGTAAAACAGGTTCTAGATTCAGAATTTAGAGGTCGTACTCTCTGGTATCTAATATCTTGGAAAGGGTACAGTCCAGAGAACGACTCATGGGTCTCAGCATCTAACATTCATGCTCCACGACTAGTGCGCGTTTTTCACTGCCTAAACCCAGACAAGCCAGGCCCTAGAGCGTGTTCGGGAGGGGGGAGTACTCTCAACACCAGGACAGTGCGCGCTCTACGGGCAACATAATACAAAATGACAAACCTTAAGCAATGTAATAATTAATGCATTATGGGGGTTATTACAACTTTGGAGGAGGTGTTAATCCGTCCCAAATGTGACGGATGTACCACCAGTCGTATTACGAGTTCCATAGGATATAATGGACTCGTAATACGGCTGGTGGTATATCCGTCACTTTACTGTCACTTTTGGGAGGGATTAACACCTCCTCCAAAGTTGTAATAACCCCCTATGTGTTGATATTGCATATTAACTTTTTGCATTGCAGGTATTTATCTTGAAATGTCATTAATGCTGTTTGTAATGTATTGTTCATTTTCAAGCCTTTCCTGCAGCCTGGCAGGGTGTGGCATGTGGGCAGGGCTTGGGTCTATTTAAGGAACCCAGCCTAGCTCCACATGCTCACTATTCAGAGGTCCCGGTGCAGAGCAGCAGCATTTTCCTGGGTTCCTGTTCCGGAGGCCTACTTGGACATTTCCTGGCCCTGTCCTCATTATCTTGCTAATCTTCAAGCAGGGCGGTAAGGCAGAGGTTGGGGTAGGCCCCCCCGACTCTGTTTCTAGAAACATTTGAGTTTTTGGCTTTGTGATTTACGGTGTGTGCGATTTATTCTTGGCGCTTAACCCTTGCAGTTCGGATCGGCAGAGTGCGCAATCATTTCGAGGCATTTGAATCTTGATGGTTGAATCGGCAACAGTGTTCGCGAGTCATTCTTGGCAATTAACCCTTGCAGTTCAGATCAGCAGAGTGCGCGATCATTTAGAGGCATTTGAATCTCGATGGTTGAATCGGCAACAGTGTGCGCAATTCATTAATGGCAATTAACCCTTGCAGTTCAGATCAGCAGAGCGCGTGATCATTCTAGGTTCTTGAGTCTTGATGCGCAGTCTGACAATAAGGTGTGCAATAATTTCTGGGCAATTGAATCTTGAAACTTAGATCAAACAGAGTGTCGACAAAACAAGTTTAGTCAGTTTGCCCATTCTACAGTATCATTCATGAATCCTATAGCAGTTAATTATTTGGGAACTAATGTACTCATTGACTCTTGTTGTGACGTAAATGCTATTCTAAGTATTAACTTGAGAGAGTTCAATGTTCAGAGAATATGATTATAAAAAGTTCACATTAATGAAAAGTTCTTGATCTCTCATGTTATTAGAGCATAAAGAATTAAAACAAAGTTCATGAAGATTAATGTGAATGACCTTGCTATTGTGTTCTTAACTCTTGCTTCCACAGGTCTCCTTCCCTGCTGTTCCCAACCTAATTCCCATCTCCCGCTTGGCCATTCTTTAACTCTGTGCTATGATAGCTAGTAGAGTTTGGAGCTGCCAAGAGGTGGACATATTGGGAATAGGCGCAAACACCCAGGATCCGGCCTCGCTGACACAATCACTCTCCCTAGAACCTGATCAATTTGCCATATCTGTCCTGGTAACTTTCTTTTCCCCAACTGATCTTTGACTGTTTGTGGGACAGATCTCTGTTGTGTGTGCTGACAAATAGGACATTGCAAAATCACAGTTTTTATCAAATCTAAGGAAATGTGCATCTCTCTAATCTCTGCCCACCTGTAAGTGGCTTTTTCTCCCAGATGTCCACATTTCTGGTGCGCCCACTTAGTCATCCCCACCAAGTCAGAATTCTGGGTTAACACTTCTGCCTCTGCACTTTTCTCTTTAACTTCTGCAAGGGAATTAAACCAGCATTCTAATGAGTCAATGGGACAATAAGCATCTGTGACTTTACTCTGTTCTAACATTTCCCACATTTTGTGCCACAATTCTTTGCTCCTCACTTCCTTTGAATTAATGAACCAGTTATGTGCAGGCAATGTGGAAAGCCAAATGGCTAATCCATTTGCAGTGAACCAAGAATCAGTGTAAAAATGACACGTCTCAAGCAGCTCTTGCTTTAAAGTCTGACTCACATTGTATAACTCTGCATATTGGTTATTTTTTCCTTCTCCTGTGGTAGACAACAACTTTTCAGTAACTGGATTGTATAACACTGCTTTCCATTGTCTTTTAGTACTCACATATTTCAATGAATCATTAGTCGAGCAAACATGCTTTCTATCCTTAGGGGACAAGAATTCAAATGGTGCACTCGATTTCACTGGTAACTCTTTTACTTGTGGTACTCCCTGCACCCTCTCCTCATCCTGTAAAGGGGCTTGTGTCACCTGTTCATGTAGGGCTGCAGTGCCTGTAGGTCCTACTTAAGCCCTGTTTTGTATGTACCAGATCCAAAGTATGGTACTAGCCTCTTGTGGCTGTCCTATACTGTGAGAGTTATGTGAACTCATCACCCACTGCATGATTGGTATTTCAGATTTCAGAATTACATTATAATTTACTGTCATTTACTCAGTATTCACTAGAGCCCAATAACAAGTCAAAAACTGTTTTTCAAAAGGACTACAGCGCTCCACAAAGTCAGATAGTTTTCTAATCCAAAGCCCCAGGAGCACCCTTGTCCTCCCATGTTTCTATCACATACTCAAGTTTACATCAGTGTTTCCCTCTTACACTGCGCACACATCTAAAGTCTGTTGAATTATTTAATTTGCCAAGTCAAAAGCATGCAGCTGCTTCTCACTCCATTCAAACTCATGTTTTTTCCTAGTTACTTTGTACCAAAGTGTTAAGATTTTACTCAGATGAGAGCTATGCTGTTTCCAAAAATCAAACAATCTCATGAAACTCGGTGTCTCTTGCTTAGTGCAAATAGTAAGAAACTCTAAAATCTTTTGTTTTACCTGTGACAACATCTGTCTATTTTCTGAATTCCACTGAATTCCCAGAAACTGCACATTTTGTGTCAGTACCTCTTCCTTGTCTGAGTTAATTTTACACATCGTACTTTGCAAAAGTGGTCTGAATATACCATTGTTAACTTCTTGCTCAGTGTAATCTTTTAAAGGATGCACTTCAACCCCTGCCAAAAACTGTGAGCTGCTCTGGGCACGGAGATCTACGCTCTGCTCATGAGGCTCACACTGGCCCCCACCTTTTTTAACCTCCTCATTACTGGAATGTGAAAAGCCAGAGTCTCCTGTAACAGCTTTATAAATTTCAGTTTTATCTTGCAATAATTTGTTCTGGCTAATTTGCTCACGCATCTTCTTATTTTCATGTTCTAACTGTTTACATCTCTCATGTATTTTTCTGTAAGCAGACAAAAGTATCCAAATTCTTCCGTCAAGAACAAAAGGGACATCATTTCTTTCAAAAAGCACATTTTCTATATATGAAAACACTTTTGTTTTTTATCCAAGCACTCATCCCAAGACTTATAAAGTCCTGATAAACAAGAAAACATGTTTCTCACAGCACCATAAGGCAGTTTAACTTCACATGCATTTCAAACATGGTCTGCAATGCTTCCTTTAGTTCTCTAAACAACAGAAAAACAATTACACTTTTAAATCGTGCACTTCCAATCTCCAATTCCACTCCCAGGCTGCCGACTTGACAAAATGTTTTGCTTTACACTTCAGAATAACAGAACTATGCACTCCAGGACAGGACAATTTAGGGCACAATGTGAAACAATAACTCCTTTAACTTCTTAAACACATTTTCCCCTTCAAATCCTGCCGACTACACCAAAATGTTTTGCTTTCACTAATGATCGAGCTGAAAACAATCTCTGGAATGCACTTCATAGTTTAAAGAAGACATTTAATATGACTTCACCACGAGGGTCCTGAGAGAGGAGATTAGTAGGTTGGAGGCACACGTTTAAAAATAGTCACAGCAATGAAAGGAAAATCTATCACAGCGATTCTCAATTGCTATGTACACAGCAAATATATATGATTATATTATAGCATACCTATCAAAGCAAAGAATAAAAGTCAAAATTCATCACCGTAGGGCCTATCACTGCTCATCATCTTTCTCATGTCCGCAAGTTGATGACTCCTGTTCAACTGCAAGAAAGAGATTTTCCACCCTTACAGGACAGGTCAGACAGCTGACGTCCAGTCCTGACTGAAGTCTCGGAAAATTCCCCTCGCTGCTTCCCAGAGACACCCTTTATAGATTGAATAAATAATGAAAAAGCCTGCTTACAGGCCCTTCCCTCTGATAGTCAAAACATGCTGGCTTCTGTAGGTCAGAGTTGGAAGAAACAAGCATTGAAAGTTGGCCAAGTTTTCAAGGCTGTCTTTCCCAAGGCTGCACTAGAGAAAAACACAAAATATGCGCTTCCTTATCATGCTAGTGTTCGGTGAGAGAATCTACGAAAAGCACAAGCTTGGTTTACTATGTGGAAAAACACAGCTCATCTGCAATGTCCAACACCACAATAAAGCCAATAGGCAGCTAAACTGAATACAAAATGTCTAATGCCACGTAAAGGCCACTAGGCAGCTAAACTGAATACAGAATGTAATGTATAATGCCACGTTAAAGCCAATAGGCAGCTAAACTTAATAATGTGCTACTGGTGAACATTGAACAACTAATATGCACAGTGGTGAAACACAAAGTCAGTGGTCAAACATAATTATTTTTTACTACAGATGCCAACAAGCCTTGGCAACTGTAAAACACGTGATGCATGGGGGTACTGTCTTGCGTGGGGAGGCAAGCTCTTATCTCCACCAAAGTTGGACAGTAGGAAGGCAGGACCGTTGGGACCACTTCACTCTACAACCTGTGATGCAGGATGCACTCAACTCATCAGGAGAGGGGACCCACGCAGCCAGTCATCATTGCAGAGAGGTGCCTGTTGAATCAGGGGAGTGACTCCTTCACTCCAAGGGAGATTCCTTTGTTCTTCTGGTGCAGGCTGAAGACAAGCTGTCCTCTGAGGATGCACGTCTGGGTAACAATTGCAGTTGCTGGCTGGAGCTGACGATACAATGTTGCAGAAGTCATCTTTGCTTCTTTATTGCAGTTTGTAGAGTTCCTGGAGGGTCCAGATGCAGTTTCTTCAGTGAGAAGGTGAAGTAAAGGATGCAGAGGATTCCTGCTGGAGTCTTGCAATCCAAATCTGAAGAACCACCAAGAGTAAGACTCTAAATAGCCCGGAAAGGGGGATTGGTCAGCTAAACAGGTAAGCACCTATCAGCGGAGGGCTCTGACATCACCTGCTGGCACTGACCACTCAGATGCTCCCAGAGTTCCCTGTAATCTTGGAATCCAAGATGGCAAAACCCAAGGACCCTCTGCAGGACCTCTGAGCACCACCCCTGGGGTGGTGATGAACAGGGAAGTGGTCACTCCCCTTTCCTTTATTCAGTTTTGCACCAGAGCCGGCGCTAGGGGTCCCTGAACTGGTGTAGACTGGATTATGCAAGGAGGGCATCAAATGTCCCCTTCAAAGCATTTCCAGTTCCTTGGGGAGGCTACCCCTCCCAAGTCTGTAACACCTATATCCAAAGACAAAGGGTATACCACCCCCTCCCAAAGGAAATCCTTTATTCATCCTTCCTGGGCTTGAGCTGCTCAAGCAACAGGAGGGAAGAAACCTGTCTGAGAGGTGGCAGAAGCAGGGGCTGGAAAACCTCAAGAGGCGGGAATGGAAATACTCGGGGTCCTCTAAGGAGCCCCCAGAGTGCATGGAATCGTACAATCAGTGCTTGCAAAAGCCTTGGGGTATGTTTCCAACATGCTTGATACCAAACATGCCTATTTTCAGAGTTACTATTATGTAGCTGGACATAAGTAGTGACCTATGTCCAGCACACCCATAAAATGGTGTCCCGCACTCACGAAGTCCTGAAAATGGTCCTGAAGGTTGTGGGGCACCTCTGCTAGTGCAGGGGTGCCTTCACACACAGGTACTCTGCGCCCTGCCCTCGGGACTGGAGGGCCTGCTATAGGGGTGACTTATAAGTGACCTGGTGCAGTGTAAATGGCAGTGAAAGGGTGCATCCACCTTTTCACACAGGCTGCAATGACAGTCCTGTAGAAGCCTTTGCATGGGCTTCCTATGTGTGGTGAAAGATATGCTGCAGCCCATAGGGATCCCCAGGAACCCCAATGTCCTAAGTACCATATATTAAGGACTTATAAGGGGGCACCAGTATGCCAAATTGTGGGTGATATACTGGGTTACCAGTATGCAACAACCATAATTTAAGGGATAGAGCATAACTCCTGGGGTCCTGATTAGCAGGATCCCATTAGACACAGTCAAACACACTGACAAACAGGCCAAAAGTGGGGGGTAACCAAGCTAAAAAGAGGCTAATTTCCTACACCCAGTGAGACAGTAAGTTCCTCTGATCCTTCTAAATGGTGGGGGCATTGGTCTCTCTGGTTCTGATCCTCAGTCAGGGTTTGGGCCTGAAAGTGTTATCATGATGGCCTTTCCTCACAATGACAGCTCAAACCAAAGAACGGTCCTTTCCCTTTTGTGGCCTTATCTGGCATACTCGCACATGGGATATGGCCGGATCAGTATGGCTGTAATCTTCATAGTGCCCCCCTCTGGCAAATGGGTCGCCAACTTAGCACAAGTCAAGGACTGTGGCCCAGCTTGGCACAACAGTACGCTTGTCATCAGCCCTCCTCTGGCACACAGGGTCACTGACTTTACTCCGTACATGGACTATGGCCCGATAAGTGTAGTAGTAATCTTCACAGCAGCCTCCTCTGGCATCCGGGGTCACTGACGTAAATCCACACATGGGCTACGGCTTGATCAGCACAGCAGTGATCTGAACCATGACTACCTCAATGGCAGTGCCTTCTGGCTGGTTGCTTGTTGCTTCTGTACTGGGAGTGAAAGGACTGCTCTCAAAATGTGGCTTATGGCAGTTCACGTGCAGGACCCTCAAAGGGTTCCTTGGAGTCTGCCTTCCACCAGGTAGATGACATTACTTTTGCTCTCATTTACCTCAAAATGTGCAGACCAATGTTTTTGGAGAGCATGGGGCTTTACCAGGCCATTACCCACACCTTTTGGCCAGGCTGAAATTCAACCAGAGTGGTATTCTTGTTGTTTCCATGTTTCATGAACTCTCTTGGGTGAGTTTCCGGAAGTGAGCTGTCTGGTTCTTTAAGGCCAGCATGTAACTTGCTCCATTCTCTCTTTCACCAAAAGTAAAGGCCCTCACACATGGTGCCCTTACAGAAGTTGAAAAGGGCGGAAGCCAACCCCGTTCTGCAGTATCTCCCTGTAGGCAAACAGCAGGTATGGTAACAGAACATTTCACTTATGTCCCACTTACGTCTCATAGGTTCTGGGAAGCCCATAATCATGCCCTTCAGGGTACGGTTGAATTAAAAAAAAACACACATTTTTTTGGGGTGGTGAGGTGCAGTGAACTTGTAGGTAACACCACACACCTTCCACATGGCCTTCATGTACAGCAACATGAAATTGGTACCCCTGTCAGATACCACCTCCTTGGGGAACTCCACATGGGTAAAGATCCCCATCAGTGTCCTGGCCACAGTGGGCGCAGTCACTGTCCTCAGATTGATGGCTTCCGGGTACCGGGTGGCATGATCCACCAAGTCCACAGTAAACCTGTTGCCCATGGCTGTCTTGGGATCCAGAGGCCGCCCAATGTCAATGCCCATCCACTCAAAAGGGGTGTTCATGACAGGGAATGGTTGAAGAGGAGCTTTGCACCTCTTCCCAGATTTGCCACTCGTTGGGCAGGTCTGACAGGTCCTGCAGAGTGCATCTGAGGCCTTTCCATTTGGGGCCGATAGAAGTGGGTAACAAGCCTGACAAAGGTCTTTTCCTGACCCAAATGACCTGCCAGTGGCATGTCATGAGGGAGACCCAGTAAGAAGGCTCTGAAACACTGGGGTACCACCAGCACACAGGCTGCCCCAGGCTCAGCAGGAGCTCATACAAGAGATCATTCTCCCAGTAAATCCAGTGAGATCCAAAGATGTCACCAGCTGTCTGAGCCTGTTTCTAAAGGCCTTCAAGGGTGGGGCATGCTTTCTGTGCTGCACAGAATTCCTTCCTGGTGGGGCCTCCTTCCCGCTGCCAATGGGTCAGCTCAAGCAGGTTCCTTAGTTTGTCCAATTCTTCTGCTGTGAGTTTCGGGGCATCCCCCTCAGATTCAGCCTCCTCACGGACTGTGGGGCTCTTAGTAGTGGGTTTCCTGTACCCCCTACCTCCCCTCCTACTGGCAGGCACCTGGGCCACTGTTTCAGGATCCAGGTCCTTCTGATCACCCTCTCTGGCAGCCATGGACCGTGTGGTTATGCATGCCCACATTGGCAATCGTAACATTTCTAAGTGGGACCTGAGCTCTACCTCCTTCCAGGTGGTATTCTTCCAGTCATTCCCTAGCAGACATTTAACAGGCATGGATGGACTCACAGCTACCATCAAGGAACCTGAGACCCCACCCCATTCAAAGGGAATCTGAGCTATCAAGCATTGATGCTCACTGTTGTCTGCTACTACAACTTGGTGAACCACATTAGTGATTACCTGTTCTTGAGACACCAGATGACAGCATACTGTTGTGATACTGGGTCATGTATCTCTCAGATCCTCCACCCACTTACCATTGATGGTCTCCCACAGCCTGTGGTTTTTAGTGTTGTCAGGCATGAGGGTTCTCTAGACTACCTCACCCTCACCCAGGGCGACTAGTTTCAATTCGACTGCTCCCCACCACTAACTGGGGCCAACTCTTCCCTGCTACACCCCCCACCCTTAGGATCTGACCACCAGTATGGTGCTGTGTTTGGGACACTTGTGACTCCCCCTGAAATGCCCTTCAGGGCCACAGGTGAAACACTTCAGGGCCCCCTTCCCTGTAGGTTTACCTGAAGGGAACCAACTTTTCTTCTCAATAAGGGGTCAGGAAACTTGCTGTCAATCAAGTGCAGGTGCAGCTCTGTAAAACAATGACTGGGCAAGTGTTCCCATGCAATCAAATTGTACAGCCCCTATTACCTTCACCCAACCATCCAGTGCTCTGCAGAAAGAATCAACATACTTCACCCAAGTTTCTGACCTAGGTTTAGCAGTCTCCTGAAACTTGAGCCTGTAATTCTCTGGGGTGAGATCATACCTCCTGGCCAGGGTGTCCTTCATGGCAGGGTACCTCCACTTCTAAGGCCAATAAGGTGTCCTTCCACTCCACTGAGAAATACTTTCACAGGTCTGCCCCCCAATCTCTCTCGGGGACCCTGTTTATCCTCAGTGCTACCTCATACCCCCTGAATCACTGCTCAATGACATCACTTATAGCAAAATATTTCACCACATCTTTGGGTATATGCACCTTCCCCTCTGACAACTCTGACAACACTGGAGAGCTACTGCCATAATCAATGATGGCCTTGCATTTCAAGTCCAGCTCTTTTAAGCTCAGCTCATGAGCCAAGATTATTTTTCTTTCCTCTATGGCCAGTTTCTTTACCTCCATTTTCAACAGGAGCCTTTCAATCTCAAAAGAATACCTTCTAGCCTCTTGCTTGTCCTCCAGCTCCTCTGGGGGTTAGACCCTTGGAAGAAACACTGCTTCTTACCCTAAAGGGTACCCTCCCCCAACCCGGCAGATCCTGTTGTGCCACAAAATCACCATGTAGACTTTGCTCCTCCAGATTCACATTGTTCACCTCTACATGTTCACCAGCCTCCCTGGGTGCCAACCAGGCCCTCAGCACCTTTACCAGCTCCTCATTTCTAGTAAGGTCTCTGAAAGGACACCTGAACTTTTTGCAGAGCTTTTTCACCTGGGGCTCTGTATAGGTTTCCAGCCTCTCCTGCTCAAACATCAAATCTGCAATAACTGCTCCACTTCTCACCAGACTGAGACATGATTGTGGCTGAAAATTAGAGGTTGCACAAAGAAATCCAGAAGGCACAAAGAAAAAGGTGAAAAAGAAAAACCAGTATGTGGTTGTTGTAATGGTCTGCAATATGAATGCACTGTACACCAATCACTGCATGTCAAGTACAAATGCAAGTCCTATCCTCAACACTGATCACCAATGTGAAAAATGAGGTCTCTGGTTGGTAGTGGTTTGCTCCCTGTCCAAGTAGGGACCCTCACTCTAGTAATGGTAAGGAAGCCACACAAATGTATGATGGAACAACGAATGTTGGAACCACGCATGCCTGAACAACGCGGTCGGAACAACGACCACAGTGTTACCACGAATGCCTTTACCACACATGCCTTTCCAATGATTTTTCATTGTAAAAGCATGCCTAGTAAAGGCATGTGTGGGAACAGCATGCATGGTTCAAGCATGCAACCCCCACCTGTCCTAAGGTCCAGAAGTGGTCCACCCCTAATACTAAAACTACCCGACCCCCACCACTAAAACAAAACTAAACTGGATACCTCCCATCCACCTGAGCCCTAAACCCTTCCCCGACCTCCCCCCTACCGCCCTAAAAACAACAGACCCGCACCCCACCCCACCCCTAAAATCAAAACTTCCCGAGCACCCACACCCTGCCCTTAAAAACCAAACTACCCCGATCCCTCCACCCTGCCTCTAAAAAAAACAGTACCCCGAACCCCCAGCCGCCCCTAAAAACCTAACTACCCCGATCCCACCACCCCAAAAACCAAACTACCCCAATCCCCCTCCCTCAAAAACTAAACTACCCCGATCCCCCACCCCCACCCCCAAAAACCAAACTACCCTGATCCCCCACCCCCAAAAACCAAACTATCCCACCCCAGCCCAAAAACAAAAGTACCCGATACTCCCACCCCCAAAACAAAACTACCTTGACCTCCCCACCCAAACCCCAAAAAACAGAACTACCCCAATCCCCCCATCCCGCCCCTAAAAACAGAACTGTCCTGATCCTCCCACCTCTAAAAACCAGAACTAGCCCGATCCCCCACCCCTGCCCCTAAAAAGACAAACTACCCCAACCGCCAACCCTAAAACCTACCGCCAACCCTGCCCCACTTACCTGACTGTGATCTCCCCCGATGCACTCTCCCTTTTTCTCTGCCTTAACCACATATGTGCGTTGTTCAGCACATGCGTGGTTAAGGCAGATAAAAAGGGAGTCATTGTTAACGCAAGCCTGGTTGCGCTTGCATTAACAATGTAATCATTGTTCCGGAGTCGTTGTTCTGGACGTTTCCTGAGCCACACAGCTAAGATAACCCATGCTTATCCCCTTGTAAGCTTGGCACGAGCAGTAAAGTTTATCTCAGAGTTAATGTGTAAAATATTTGTGTACACACACACACAGACACACACTCACAGAGTAAAACCATTCTGCACCAGTGTAGGAAAATAGCCAATATTTATCTGAATAAAACAAGACCAAAATGACAAAAATTCAACATACACAAGCAAAGTTATCACTTTAAAAAAGTTATATTCTTAATCCAGAGAAATCAATGGTTGTCTCTTTTTAACACACAGTACTTGGAATGCGTCAAAAACAAAGATGGTGCAGGCTGCAGAGGAGGTCAGGCACAAGAAAACAAAGCAATGTGTTTGTTCCTTACTGACAGGGTGGTGTTGCGTCGATTCTCTTTTTTGCAGGAATGGTGATGTGTCAGTTCCTTGCTGGCAGGAGAAGTAATGTATCGGATCTTTCCCCGCAGGAGCGCTGATACACTGTTTTCTGGTCATGCAACCTCTGTTCCTTGCTGCGGTGGGCGGTTGATGCAAAAATGACTCCCAGGCATGATGCGTGGGAAAATCCAGATGGATGCTAATTATAAAGCTGTGGTGGAACAGGCACTGCGTCAGTCCTACAGGCATTGCACCGAGCCTTCCACCACAAGCCAGGCACTACATTGATTCTTCAGCTGCAAGGTAGGTGCTGCATTGATTCTTTAGTCTCATGGCAGGCGCTGCATCGATTTTCAGCTACAGTGATCTGATGCATGGAGTTTCTTCATCAGAACACCAGTTTCCACTTGCAAGGACCCAGGGACTGGATTTTGCACCACTTGGCATGTCAGGGTTCTCAGCAGAAAAGTCCAGGCACTGGCAGATGACATCTTTGATGTCCCTGAGACTTCTTAACAGGAGGCAAGATCAGTGCAAGCCCTGGGAGAACCTTGGAAAGCAGGGTGTAGAACGCAAAGTCCAGAAAGCCCAGTCCTTTCACTCCCAGGACAGAAGCAGCAAGCAGCAGGCCATCACAACAAAGCAACAGTCACAGTAGCAGTTCTTCTTACAGCATCCAACTCTTCTTCATGGCAGAATGTCCTCAGTCTAGAAGTATTCTAAAGTTGTGGTCTCAGAGGCCCAATACTTATACTTATTTCTGCATTTGAAGTAGTCAAACCTCAAAGGAAAGTCTTTGTAGTGCACAAACCCTGCCTTTCCTGCCTTGGCCCCAGAAACACCCCAGGGGGCTGTGGACTGCTTTGTGCAAGGAGGGGCACAGCCCTATTCAGGTGCAAGTGTCAGCTCCTCCATTCTAGCCCAGGAAGACCCATCAGGAAATTAAGGGTACACCTCAGTTCTCTTTGTGTGAATGTCTAGAGGGAATTCATAAACAGCCCGACTGTCATCCTGACCCAGACATGTATTCCAAAGCCAGGCAGAGGCACAGAATGATTACGCAAGAAAATGCCCACTTTGTAAAAGTGGCATTTGTAAACACAATTTTAAAACCAACTTCACCACAAGATGTATTTTTAAATTGTGAGTTCAGAGACCCAAAACCCCATATCTCTATCTGCTCCCAATGGGAAATTACACTTAAAAGATATTTCAATCCCCGTGATAACTTATGGCAGAGATAGTCCTTGCAATAGTGAAAAACAAATTTCTCAGTATTTCACTATCACGACATGTTAAACACACCAGTGCGTGCCATTCCTTTTAAATACACTGCACCCCACCCATGGGGCTGCCAAGGGCCTATCTTAGGGATGGCTTACATGTAGTAAAAGATAAAGCTTGGGCCTTACAAGTGGGTACACTTGCCAGGCTGAAAAGGCAGTTCCAAACTGCCCACACAGACACTGCAGTGGCAGGCCTGAGACGTTTATAGAGCTACTCATGGGTGGCTCAATCAGTGGTGCAGGCGCACTAGTTTCATTTCAGTTACAGGCCCTGGGCACCTCTAGTGCACTTTACTAGGGACTTACTAGTAAATCAAATATGCCAATTAGGGATGTACGAATTACCAATCCAATTTAGACTGAAAACACTAGCACTTTAGCACTGGTCAGCAGTGGTAAAGTGCCCAGAGCCCTTTAGCCAGCACAAACTAAGTTTTGCACAGGATCCAAACAGGATGTCAGAAGCCAAAAAGACAGGAGAAACCATGCCATGAGCTGACTGATCTAACAATAATAATCACAATCCTTGTCAAGAATCATCAAGAAAGTCACCAACTAAACCTATGCTTAACACTCTGACAGCTTGGTACAGAGCAGTCTTGCCCAACTTAAAGACTAATGTGTAAATCTTTTATGCAGCACTCAAATAGTAATACAATAAAAACACAACAAAAGAAAAATCACAAACTAATTTCGAAAAATAGATTACATTTTAATGAATAAAATTATACCAAAATGACAAAAATCAGTAGAAACAGAGTTATGAATTGTTAAAGTGTAAGGTTTAAAATTGAACTGCCATCTGCCGGTATGTAGTCACACTGGAATGGGACAAATCACAAATTCAGGTCTAATGCTATGGAAGTGTGGGCTGGATATAGGACGAGGTTTGCCCCATCAGAAGTTTTATCTTCTGACTTTGATGCAAGGTCAGTGAGGTGCAGCTTTGCAGCCTATTTAATTTGATCATCTTGGAAGATTGCTTGTTTACACAAAAAATGTAACTGACACTGATTTAAAAACAATTTCGAATTTCTTTTGATCCCCAGAAAACATTCCTGGAGGTGCTAATAGTGTAACTGGAACTGGAATATGTAAAATAACTTAGACTCCTTAAAGAAAAAGTTGGCAATATCCACAAACCAGAGCTTTTATCATGGCAAAGAAATGGAATCTGACTTGCATCTTTCCTCTTTATCTTCAACAAATTAATTACATCTTGCTAATTAGTTTCTATTTCTAAATAAAGTGTCCTGTTTTCTGATTTGAGTAAACTATTGTCTTGTAATTCGTCTACATCTAGAGTCTGAGACAGAGTTGTGGCTAAATCCATTGCTTGGGTTGGACGATTGCATGAGCTAGGTTATCTGTCAGGTTTACAATACCCTTGTGAACAAGATCCAGTGGAAATTATGTTCATTTTCATCTCTCATTATCCACATAAATTACTACATTCAGTAAAACATGAGACCAGTGGTAGAAGTAGGGAAAGGTGAAAGGGATAAGAGAGGAGTTAGAGACAGGACTCCCCACTCTGCCTCGTTGCTTCTGGGGTTGAGGATGTCTACATGTTGTAGTGGATCTCTACAAGACAAAGAGATGCCTTTTGTAACTGAAACAGTCAACATAACATTCAGTTGTGAAGAAATATACCTTGGCAAAACATCTGTATAACTCTACATGCTATAGCAGGTAAACTGCAAGTTCTTGAAGTTTTACCACAAAGAAACATGAGTATCTCGTTAAGTAAAGAATTGCACCTAACTTTCTCAAGCTCTGTCCTTATATGCCCTTCTCAGTTGTTTATTGCTATATTTGAATGCAAAATGGTACTAACACAGTAATATCTTTCCCACACAGTATTACCATGTGGAAAAATAATAAAGTATTCCCACCACAAAATGTGCCATAATATGACACATAATTTGCCTTTTCTTGCTGGATAATTTAGTCAACACTGCCTCATATTTTGGTCCTTCTCTGCTGCATGATTCAAGTGGCTATGAGGATAGTTTCAACTTGACATCTGTAGAAATGGAAAAAAGGACATCAGTAACATGTTTGATTTACTAGGTTTAGCAATATATGCACAGATTGAAAGGACTGTACCTTATGCTATAGGTTCATTAACCATTTTACAGGTGAAATGCCCTCTTAAGCATCCATCCTGTTATATCACAGGAACTCTTAACAAAAACATACAACACCACTCTTTAGAATTCAAACAAGAGTGCAAGAAATCAAAATGTCCCTAATCCATCCTTTAGAAATTAGAGGTCATGATGCTTTAAAACCAACATCCATTCATCGATATCCCGCTCCGGCAACATTGTGGCACAACCACATATTAAGGATGCTAAGCACCATGAGAAGGGTTATATTAGCTCAAGGTCCAAGATGGCTGTTGTTGTTCTTGAGCTGCAAGAGTTGAAGGCCCACTGAGAAATATAAGTCACTGCTGTTGTTCTACTGTGTGGCCTGAATCCAGTCAGTGGCCACACTCTGTACTGACTGGCAGTCTTTCCTTTGCTGAAAGACAATCTGTGTGGATGCCCTCAAGATACTGCTTCCTTGTTCTCGAAACAAACTTGAAGCAACACCAGCACCACTTTCTAACAGCTACTTGACAAATCCATAATGTTGCCACATGTGCCAAACATGCTCCCAATTAACCCTAGTAAAAAAACACAAATAATGGATGCAATTCATAACCAATCAAACATTCACCCCAGTCACAGATCTGGGTTTAATCCATCAATTTGTTTGCTCACTGTGCCACCCCCGTTTGGACCCTGCCATATTCAAATCACTCTTGACCCTGTTCCCCAAAGGAACAATCCAGCCCGAACTGCCAGCCTAGGTCCTCCCTGGACCAGAAAAAAGCCTCCTGCGACCGGTTTCAGGGCATCACCCTTCATCAGCTAGGCTAGCTACAATCAAGTGGCATAGTGAGCCCGGGAACCACGTCTGGGCATACCCAGTGCACGTAGGGTGACAAAAGCAAACAAGCACAAATGATGGATGGAATGCTAAACCAATCAAACATTCACCGTAAGTCACAGATCTGGGTTTAATCCGTCAATTCTTTTGCTCACCATGCCACCCCAGTTTGGATCCAGCCATATGCAAATCAATCTTGAACCTGTACCCCATGGGAACAGTCCAGCCTGAACTGCCAGGCCAGGTCCTCTCTGTACCGGAAACAAGCATCCTGGGACCAGTTTCCAGGAATCATCCTTCATCAGCCAGTCTAGCTCCAATCCAGTGGCATAGTGAGCCTAGGAACCACGACTGGGCATGCCCGGTGCACTTAGGGTGACAAAAGCAAACCAACACATGATGGATGGAATGCAGAACCAATCAAGCATTCACCCCCGTCACAGATCTGGGTTTAATCCATCAATTCTTTTGATCACCATGCTACCCCAGTTTGGACCCAGCCATATGTAAATTAGTCTTGACTCTGTTCCCCATGAGAACAGTCCAGCCCGAACTGCCAGGCCAGGTACTCCCTGGGCCATAAACAAGCATCCTGCAACCTGTTTCAAGGTATTTAATTAACCCTAGCCAGGTACTTGGCAGCATCAACTGTCATCACTGTTAAGGCCAGGCATACACTCACACTAACGTTTATGGCTGCAATTAACTCAAGTGCAAGTATCAACATATGTCACCCTGCAACAAAAAACACCATTTGGTTGGATGGGTGGGTTAAATTACGAAGCATCAAATGGAAGCTAGCATAAATGGTTCTGCCCAAAATGGTCATCTCTACGTTTAAGATTGTCTACATTTAAGGTGACATCTAAGCTGTGAAGCAGCACTAGTCGTTGGATTTTTGAAGGGAAGTCAGTCAAATATGTGTTTTAATCAAAATTCTTTATAATACCTTTGGATACAAGTTGAAGATTCAGCCGGGGGCAGTATCATGATACTATTATCTGCTGAGTGCAGTTGCAAATTGGATCTGCATTTTTATTGTTCCTGAAATTGCCCTGCCTACAACACATACATTAGTGTACCATAGGAGTTCTTTCTCAAATCATTCCTACATTTTTGTTCAGAGTTCATTCATCCACCAGACTCTGGTGTGATATTTCAAGATACAGAGTTCTTTATTCATAAACTTTTCCATATAATTCATGCATATCAAGACCCCATAAACAAGCTGTTTTTAGATATTCCATTAGGCTGAGGATAACACCAATATGAGCTTCAATTCCTGATGGGATGAAGGAATAGGACTATATCAATGTTATTCTATTTTTCATAACAATTGTGTGAATTGGCAAAATGAATACAAGAACATTATTATAATTAATACAGGCTCAACAGATGCGATCAGGAATCAAATTGCAGGATCTACTTTCCAGTTCATATCAGAAGTGTGGTGGCATTGGGTGAGTGTTGGTGGGTTCCTAGGTTTATGGTTAACTGGATGAAATGTGCTTTTTTCAGGAAAAGCTGAAAAGAACTGCCAGGCCCCTTTATTCTGTAAATGTTCTACACAACTGCCTTTTCTGTGGGACCTTCGCCCGCCAAAGTCCCGCCGTCAGAATACCGCTGCGCGGTCAGAAGACCGCCGCGGTAATTCTGAGTTTCCCGCTGGGCTGGCGGGCGACCGCCAGAAGGCCGCCCGCCAGCCCAGCGAGAAACCCCCTTCCATGAGGATGCCGGCTCCGAATGGAGCCGGCGGAGTGGAAGGGGTGCGACGGGTGCAGTTGCACCCGTCGCGATTTTCAGTGTCTGCTTGGCAGACACTGAAAATCTTGGTGGGGCCCTGTTAAGGGGCCCCTGCAGTGCCCATGCCATTGGCATGGGCACTGCAGGGGCCCCCAGGGGCCCCACGACACCTGTTACCGCCAACCAGGTTCTGGCGGTCAAAACCGCCAGAACCAGGCTGGCGGTAAGGGGGTCGGAATCCCCATGACGGCGCTGCCTGCAGCGCCGCCATGGAGGATTCCCTAGGGCAGCGGGAAACCAGCGGTGTCCCGTTTCTGACCGCGGCTGTACCGCCGCGGTCAGAATGCCCATGGATGCACCGCCAGCCTGTTGGCGGTGCATCCGCGGTCCCCGGCCCTGGCGGTAGACAACCGCCAGGGTCGGAATGACCCCCTTAATCTTGATTGGACTTTGTATTTTTGCAGCACTGCTGATGTTCAACTGCATGTAACTTTATATGCTTGTGATTTATATAGTGAAAATCCACTGGCTCACAAGCTAATACTCTGAGGGCACGATCTCTTATCATGTATTCATTTTAACAAAGTGCTGGACTTGTCCAGACCAAATCACTGTAGGGTACAAATGAAGGAAATATCTACCACAATGCAATTATAAGCACCATCTAACATGGTAAAACAAGAAGCTCTATGTAAATATTTCATCCAACCAAATGTACTTGCAATGGGTAATCTTGCTTTCATAGCGGAGTGGCATCATTGTCTTTAATATGATCCAAAGCAGGCTAGTAGTATCCAGTTCATACCTACAGTCCAGAAGGCCTTGACATCTAATAAAAAGTTTCCAGCCACTTTCCTCTTTATTTAATTTCAGTATTCTTTTAGTGCTGATATGTACTATTGATATTCTCATAACCTCTCCTGCTTCCTTTATATTGCCGTATGATCTCCTCACCCCTCCCAGATGCTTGTTGATGCCTATCTCAGAACTAAACAATCTGTGTGCCACAGATGAAATCCATTATTAATAGATGGCTTTCCACTTTCACCAAGAAGTGAGGGTCACCTTTTCATGAATACCATGTGAACTGGAGACCTTGTCTGATGCGCAGTTAACATACTGCACAGCAGTAATAACAAGCCTTTGCCCACGATCATTACAGAATCTGTAACATCAACTTTGCATGACCACTAAATGTATTGTTCACAGTCCAAATAGTCTAAATGAAATTTCAGTCTCGCTAATTTTGCCTTCGCTGAAGTAAATCAGATCCATTTTCTCTTTTGTGTACTGCTTCCTTGTTTTGGAAGCATGGATTACTGTCCTACATCTTATGGTTTCATTAATGGTGATATGGAGCTGGGCCTGGTGATTCCACCATCAAGACTTACTGGGGGAATTGGCAACTGGGTGTGTGAAGTTACCAGGTCTTAAGTGTGAGACCCCGAGGGTACCTGAGAAATAGTAAGTTCTTTGGGTATCAATAGTTTTGGTCCCCCTGGTTGTTCATCATTCCCACACAGCACATAATTTCAGCTGGAGGCTCCATCTTCTTTTAGGTGATGTCTCTAGGTGAAGCCCAGCAAATTCACAGACACACTGCTTTTCTTTTAATTCACACTCTGTCCTATTACTATGCAGTTAGTGCCTTTGTCCATAGTTATTCTGAACAGTCACACCTTCTAGACACTCTTTGATGTCCTTGATGCTCCCAATTTCGGCATTATTTTGGGTATGTCTTGGCATATACTTCACACTCCCAGGGAATCCGCCATGGCGGCTCTGCTTTATAATTAATACAGGCTCAACAGATTCCGACCCCCTACCCGCCAGCCTGTTTCTGGCGGTGTCCACCGCCAGAACCAGGATGGCGGGAACGTGCCCCACAAAGATTTTCACTGTCTGCTTTGCAGACAGTGAAAATCGCGATGGGTGCCACTGCACCCGTCGCACCCCTGCAACTCCGCCGGCTCCATTCGGAGCCGGCTTCATTGTTGAAGGGGCTTTCCCGCTGGGCCGGCCGGCGGTCTTCTGGCGGTCACCCGCCGGCCCAGCGGGAAAGCCGGAATGGCCGCCGCGGTCTTTCGGCGGGAACCGCTTGGCGGGCGGCGACCGCCGACCGCCGCTGTCAGAATGACCGCCATAATCCTTTTCATCATTGGATGGACATGGCAGATGTCAAATTGGCAGCAGCATAGTTCCAGGAACACAGGTTGTATAGTCAAATAAAAAAATGCTGCTTTCATGTAAACAGTGCGAAGTGCAAAGTGTCATAGACCTTGCCTTGCCAGATTTTGCAAGTGTGTTGTTCTTTATTTTCCAGCAATTGTACCTCCATTGAATCACTAAACAGGTAAAAATGTGCTTTTTTGTGGTCAAGGGAAATTATTTTTTTCACTGCTACATCTGCACTACTCCAGCTTTCTCCAGAACAACCTTTTATTGTTGTAGTTGGTGCTTCCGACAGACCATACGAGTTGTGTTGTCACAAAAGGAACCTGATACACACACAACTTGCATCCAATTACATTCTACGCCCAATATTTTACACATGCTGAGCACAACTGTACTAGTACTGAGAAGAGATTTCTGGTGTAGCTTTTATAGAGTGGCAATACTACATTTAAGGACTCAGACCTAAAAGTACAGTTGTGACTGACCACTGTATTCTGTTGACCTTATAGAATGCAAAATGTGTCAGTGTTCTTTACCTTTTATGAATTTGTGGTAACAGTTCAACTGAGTAAAGTGAATTTTCTATCTTCATTATATACCCTATAAACTATGATCCATAAGTACAGTATTTGTGAAGAGAATGTGCTTTACAATTATTGGTGGTTACATCAAACATAAATCTATGCTATCACTTGTGCGAGAAAAGGTTTTACAACCAGGAAGCATAGAGGCGGCCCCTCCTGAGGAAACCATAGTTGAACGGTTGTCCTGTGTTCATGGATATTAACTGTTTGTAGGTGCCATGACATAAGGCTTACTGGGCATCCTAGACAATTAAAGATGCTCCGTTTACTCCACAATTGATGCTCATGGACCCCTATGACAATGTCAAGTTTATTGTTTAGATAATAAAAACCATAACAAATGTTTACAAGCTGTTAAAAATAATGCATGTTCAAAACTGCCAAATACAATTATTGCTAAAACCACCATGAGCACCATATGCACCCAGGCATTAAATTGGTATGTTAAATCATATTAAGTGCTAGAAGCTTAAAGTAACACAATAAAAGCCAAGGACTTGGCAATTATAATACAAATATATAAACTACTGGTTTTGGCCTTACTAGTATCTAAAAGTGATGTGTGCGGTAAGTCACCCTCAGGCCATAGAAGCTAGGCGTTTCTGTGTTTCTGAATGTAATAATCAGTTATAAGCTTGTGAGTGTGGTTAATAGGGTTTGTGTCCCTAATACGTAGTCAAAGGTGGGCTCTAAGTTCATTGACATATTTGGCACACCTTGATAAGGATCTTACATCTTTTTGATAAGGCTTCCTGGCAAGTACAGGATCCCTTCATCAAGAAGGTTGGTTTCAATAGTGACCTCCTGGTGGCGTTGTGAAAGGGGCAGAAGCAAAGAAGGTGCAGCCATGATTCTCTTTTAAAGTTACACAGTCTGAATGCCCCCTCTTGCCATGGTTGACCCATGCCAAGTTAAAATCTGCTAGTTGTAGGCCAAGCAGTCGCATGTACATAATGGTCGTCATTATGACATTGGTGGTGACTGCTAAAGTGGCAGTAATACCGCTAACAAGCTGGTGGTAATTACCGCCAAATTATGACCATGGCGGTGATAACTCCCATAGGCAGCCAATGTACCTCACCATCCGCTAAGGCGTAAACACCACACACCACAGTGGTAGCCATCAACAGCCAGGCGGAAGATTAGGTACCGCCCACCACATTATGACACAGCACACCGCAACGATTTCCGGGGCGGTACTAACGCCATCAAAAGCCTGGAGGAAACTCATCACAGAAGACCAAAGACTCACGAACAGACACACAGAGAAGTTCAACGCCACCATGGAACCGGAACTTCAAGTCTTCCCGATGCTCTTCTACGCCATGCTCCACCTGGAACACCAACGCTGATGAAGATGGCGATGGTGAGTACAGCCACCTAGCACACAAGGGAGAGAGGAAGGAAAAAGAGAGTGACACACACATGCACGACACACACTATACACACACACACCACACACACAACCAGCTGCAGACGTAAACCAATGGCACATGACACACAGCATAATACTACAAGGACTAGAGGCCGGAAGTACTGAAAATGTATTTGCAAGGCAAAAGCCACCATATGAACCAATTTCGAACAGATAGACATAAACAATTTTCCAGAAAGAGCCAATGCCCAGTCCAAAGTACATAAGACCCACAGGTCACAGTCCAAGCCCCAACTTGATCCTGACTAACTACGCACAAAAATGTGCAAAGGCATCATCATGGAACTGGAAAGGCACCTCAAGGGGAATGGGGGTGGGGGACACCTCAGCTGAAGTCGAGAATTCACCCACTGGTTCTGGATGGGGCTTCAAGCTCATTTCTCAATGTTGGGGAGTGCAAGGTCACAGTCACTGAGGTGGGGAACTTGCCCACTGATCCTGGAGGGGGCTCCTTGTGCAACAGTTCCTGGAGGGTGGCCTACATGCCCTCTGCTGGAGATGAGGGCTGCTGTGTATCAGCTGGAGGTGGTGTCACCTGGGCAGCCTCTGCTGGAGGTGTGCGCTGTATTGTCTCTGCTGGGGAGATGTCACCTGGGCAGTTTCTGCTGGAGTTAAGGGCTGCTGTGTCTCAGCTGGAGGTGAGGGCTTCTTGCCTGTCATTGGTGGTTGAGTGGGAACCTTTTCTTGCATTGGTGGTTGAGTGGGAACCATTTCTTGCATTGATGGTTGAGTGGGGACCTTTTCTTGCATTGGTGGTTGAGTGGGAACCTTACCCCTCCTGGCTGGTGGAGTGGGAACCTTACCCTTCCTGGCTGATTGAGCGGGATACTTCATTTTCCTGGCTGGTGGAGTGGGATCTTTCCCTTTCCTGGCTAGTGGAGTGGGATCCTTCACTGTCTTGCATCCACAACTAGGAGGTTACTCCACTGTCCCAGTGGACTGTTTGGCTGAGGTGCTGGGCTGGGTCATTGGGACGGTGCTCTTACGGGCAGGACGGGGGGAGGAGCGGGAGGGAAGAGGTCAAGGTGGGCAAGGAAAAGCTTCTTAGGGACTGTGGGGTGGGATGAGGGAGGAGGGATGGAAGTGGAGGTTGAGGGAGTTGTTGTTGGAGGAGTACGTCTGCTGGACTTGGGTGCAGGTGCATGGGCAGCGTGCTGATGTGAGATGGATGGCTTTGGGTGTCTGAGTGCCTAGGTTTGTGTCCTTTAGGAAGAAAGGACAGACAGGGTGGGAGAGGACACAGGGGACGCATGGATGGATGTTGTGGAGGTGTGTCCTAGTGAGATGTGTGTGCTGGTTGGTGATGCTGGTGGTGGCTGTTGAAGCAGTGCATGCAGGTGTAAGTGTGGAAATGACTGTGAGGGAGGTGGAGGAGGAGGAGAAGGGGGAGACAGTGGAGGCAGTAGATGTGTGTGCAACTGTCTATTGTTTGTGTGAGTGCTTGTGGACTGAAGTGTGGTGTCTGTGTTTTCTGTACCACTCTTGTGTGATGGGATGGGTTGGGGTTGAGGAGACTGGGACTGGGAAGTGGTAGTTGGAGGGGGGACGGTAGCAACAGGGACAATGGCTGCCAACAGAGAGGTGGCCAGAGCCTGAATCGATCTCTGTTGGGCTGCCAATCCATCGTGGATGCCCTCCATGAATGCATTGCATTGCTGCATCTGGGATGCCAGCCCCTGAATGGCATTCACAGTGGTTGACTGCCCTACAGAGATGGATCTCAGGAGGTCAATAACCTGCTCACTCAGGGTGGCAGGGCTCACTAGGGCAGGGCCGGAGGTGCCTGGGGCGAAGGAGATCCCCACCCTCCTGGGTGAGCAGGCACGGGCAACTCGCTGAGGGGCTACTAGGAGGGCGTTGCTGGTACGGGGAGTTGAGGCTGTACCTGCAGCTGGGGTGGTCACAGAGGCGTTCACCACCACCAGGGAGCTTTAGTCATAGGAGGTATCTGAGTCAGTGTTGTCACCTCCTGTCTCTGCCGTGGTGCTCCCCTCGCCCTCTGTCCCACTGGTTCCCTTGGTGTCAGTGGACTCTGCCTCCTGGGTCCTGTGGGATGCAGCTCCCCCTGTCGCCGGTGCTCCTTCTCCTCCGCCAGATGATGCTAATGCACACATGGACAGGATGACAGAGGGAGAAAGGGGGGAGGGAGAGAAAGGGAGCACTGGGTCAATTACAGCACCAACACCACAGTTTGCATACACAGCACCGTCACAAACAGGGATCAGGATTGAGCCCTTTGCATTGCACTGGCATTAAATTGCCTAGATGCCACAGCAAGATGAGGGCCAAACACAGCCAACTGCACACCTCCTGAGACCCACAAAGCTCTGGCTGACATTAATCCAAACAAGCTAGTTTACCTGCATTTGTCATGCACCAATTACCATTGAGCTGGATCACACTGCAAAGTCTGTCCTGCCATTAAGGGGCACCCACTAACTCACACCCACCACCCGGATCCCATGCCACCTACTAATTATCGTAGTAATTGCCACTGTACTCACCCCCTCCTGTACTCACCCCGTGTGATGCCTTCAAGCACCCACCCAGCTCTGGGTAGACCACCACCAGTATGTGGGCCATCGGGGGGTCAGGTTCCAACGGGCACCCCTTCCTCGTTGGGAGGCCATCCCCAGCTAGGCCTATGCGGTCTTCCGTGCCCAGCGGTTCAGGTCCTCCCACCGTTTCTTGCAGTGGATACTCCGCCTGCTGTAGACCTCAGGGTCCGCACATCCTTAGCGATGGCATGCCACAATCCCTTCATTTGATGGGCGCTGACCTGCAGAGGGAATGCAGACAGAAGGACACCATTACACATACAATCCAGCCTGTCACACATATGGCCTACAAATCCAGTTTCCAACTCCATTGGCGCACAATTCGTCCGACGCCCACCATGTACACTACCTACAGACATCCCCCCAAATGACACAATGCCTGCACACACATCTCCATGCAACCTTCCCACATGCATCGTGCCCAAGGTGTACTCACTTGTTGGTCTGGAGGCCCATACAGCTGTCCATACTTGGTTAGGACCTCATACGCCAAGCTCTCCAACTCCTCCAAAGTGAAGGCAGGGGCCCTTATCACGGTCACACGGGCCATGGTAGGTTCCATCATAACACATATAGAGAGTCAGGGAGAGAAGAATTTTGGGGAAAAAATCAGAAGGATCACAACCGTACTTGGCTCCCTATAAGTAGAACCAAAATCACACACAAGAGTACGGGGTTCTCTTTATATTGAGGAACTACTGACAGGGGAAGTATCCCTTGGAGTTCCCAGAACTTATTTGATGGGTTAATAGTGTTGAATACTGTGGAGGGTCATGTGGTGATAGCTTCACGGTTGGGGGGATGTTTCCTTTATGGACTAGGTGGTCTCACACACTATATAGTGTCATGCTTCATCATACGACCACCTAGCCCCACCCAGGTAGGACAATGCCAGCTGGGAGGACTCAACCTCACTGTTAAAGGAACAGGAAGGAGTGCATACATTTTAACTGTTCTGGAAAATGTGGGATCCAGCTAAGCTAGGGTATACATAAAAACACCTAGATAGTCACCTTGTGTGAGGGTACACTTTTAATAATGGTGTCTGCTGGTGTGATTAAAAACACAATTTGGGACACCTCTGTGAGAACTATGACTCACTGGGTCACCTATCTAAAAATGGCCAACATGTTTCTGCCCTCTATAATGAGCCAATGAAAGTCTCAGGAATTCATCAGGGCCTTGGATCCCTACACCTTATTCAATGTAAGGGAAAACTACTCCACTCAAAGGGAGTGAGTGTGAAAGGGTGAGAAAAAGAGGTAAGGGGCCTACCTTAAGCAAATAAATATCTTGTGGAGGCCCTATACCTGTAGGCTACGAGCCCCAGGATTCCAGGAGGGGGAGTGTCCCCTTATTGTCACACAAACTCCAAAGGAGGCGCCTCCTTTGGAGTTTGTGCTTCTATAGATGTTGGTGATATGACAACAGTGTCCTGATGTGTTTACTACAGACAGCTACAGGTCATTATTTGTATGCACTCACAGTGTTCAGATCATTTGCACTAGATGTTCCCATAAATGCACATTTTCAACAAATAAAACTGTGTCACTCAAATTGGGTTCAAGGGTGCTCATTGTAGTGCAAATAATTGTATGAAAAGTGAAATGGAATGGGGTGATGGTAGAGGAAGGTATAGGGTATTGTTCCAGTCTGTTTGTAGCACAGGTCCAGTGTCCAAGGGGGCATAGGAAGGGAAGCAAAGGCAGTTCAAAGTGGGCAAGGTAACAGGGTGGGACACAAGGGGGACAATCAGGAGAGTCTCATGTCCTGGTGGTGGTCTTGGTCTTGGCAAGTGTCTCTGGCTTCTGTCTGGGTCGCAGGGAACATTTGCAGGGTGGTTTACCTTCTGCAGGGGGAGTAGTGCTGGTTGCCTGTTGGTCCTGTGGCAGGGCGTCCTCCCACTAGCTGCAGCGGAAGTGGAGGGCTGGTCAATAGACTGGCTAGTGGTAAGGGCCCACTGGTGTGTTGTCGATTCCCTCATAATGTTGGCCATGTCCGCCAGCACCTCTGCTATTGAGATCATGGTGGTGTTGAGACCCTGCAAGTCCTCCCTGATGTCCTGATGGTGTTCCTCCTCCAGCCGCTTGTTCTCCTGCGTGTTGTTAAGGGTCTGGTGTTGGTAGGCCACAAGGACATCGGTGAGTGCCTCCTGGAGAGTCGGTTCCCTGGGCTTGTCCTCCCTCTGGTGCACAGCGGTCGTCCCAGTGTGCCTGTTGTCTTGTGCCTGTGTCCCCTGAACAGTGTGCCCACTGCCACTGACCCCAGGTCCCTGATTGTCTTGGGTGTGAGGTGTGGACTGGGGTCACTGTACAGGTGGGCACACTGCTGATTGACGTGTCCTGGGCACAGAGGTGTGGGGATGCTGGGTTGGTGCTGTGGTGTTGGATACTGATTGGGAAGGCTCTGTGGTTCACTGGGAGTGGGCAGAGGTGACTGACTGACCAGTGGTCCCTGATGGGCCAGGTAGTTAATCCAGATCCTGAAGCCCAGAGTTACTGTCATCACTGGGGGCCTCTACTATTGGGGGACTGGTTAGTTGTGGCACCTCCTCTCTGCTGAGATTGGCTGGGGCACCTGTGGGGATGTAAGTGATGTATTATGCGTCACGTCTGTGACATATTATGCATCCCTAGCTTCCCCTCTATCGTTGCTGTTGCCCTGCCACCTTTGTCTGTGTATGGTGATGTATTGTGGGATTGTTAGTTCTCCATGCTGTGCATACGTTGGTGATGGGTGTACATGCAGGGCTGGGAGGGCTGCCCATGCATTGGCATAGCATGCAGGGCTTGACATTGGGGTTCGTCATATGTGTAGGTGCAGTGTGTGGGATGGAGTGGAGTGATGGGAGTGAGGGTGTGAGATGGCATGCAGGTATGGGGGGTGATAAGTAGTAGATGTTGACTCACCAGTGTCCAGTCCTCCGGCAACTCCAGTGAGTTCTTCAGGATGCAGTAATGCCAAGACTTGTTCCTCCCATGCTGTGAGCTGTGGGGGAGGTCCACCGCCAGTCCTCTGTATGGTGAGCTGGTGCCTTGCTGCCACAGAACGTATCTTCCCCTCTAGGTCGTTCCACCGCTTCCTGATGTTGTCCCTTGTATGTGGATGTTGTCCCACTGCACTCACCTTGTCCACTATTCTCTGCCATAGCTCCATCTTCCTGGCAATGGATATTTGTTGTACCTGTGCTCCAAACAGCTGTGGCTCTATCCTGACTACTTCCTCCACCATGACCCGCAACTCCTCATCTGTGAAACGGGGGTGCCTTGGGGGGAACATGGGTGTTGTGTGGTGTGTGTAAGTGTGTGGGTGTTGGGTACTGTGGTTGGGTGTGCGAAGTGGGGTGTGTGAGGGTTGTATGGGTGTGTGTCTAGTTGTCGCAGTGGTCTTGATATCAGTCGGTGGCAATAATTTGTATTCAGAAAGGGTTGTGGGTGATGTGGGTGTGTGTTTTATAGTGCTGTGGGTGTGGTGTGTGTATAAGTGGCAGGTGTGTGTATTTGGTATTGGCCAATGTTGTCTAGTTTAGTATTTGGGTGTCCATTCTGAGCATGCTGGTGTGTACCACCAATGGTTTACCGCCATTGAATGTCCGCTGTGGTGTCTGATGTGGTGGACGTTGTTTTGTTGGCGTAAAGGTATGGATGTTGGTACCGCCACTTTAGCACTGACATTTGGTTTGGCGGATTTGTGTATGTGGCAGTATTTTGTTGGATTGGTGTGTGTGTGTGTGTTATAATATGGCAAATGGATCATCGCTGCGGAGGTAAGCGGGATTTACTGCCAATGTCATAATAAGGGCCAATGTCTCTACACACTCGACTGTTGATCACCTCAGAGAGGTATGTCTTTGGTCTCCGAGCCAAATATGAGGTGTTCAGGCAGAGTAGAACAACTGTGGTCTATAAGGAGTCAATGTCTTGCTGATAAAAAATGAGTCACAGTTGCCTATTGATTAGTTTTTCCATGTTGGAAAAGATATAGAGGTCAATGTTAGCTCTGAGACTCAGATTTGAAGCAATGCAATTGCCCTCTGTAATTGGTGATGCCATGGGTTTCCTGGGCTCTCGAAAGTGTCTCTCAAACAGGCCTTAAGTGAGTTCCTTGGTGTCTTCAGCATCCACAGGTAATATTTCAAGGTGTCAGACTCAAAAGTTAACTCTTGGTTGACCAGGCCGAATTCCAGGCAGATTCGAGATCTCCAAAGATGCCTGGGCAATTGACGTTTTTTCTTATAACCAGGGGCTGAGTGTTCTCCAAGCAGAGGGCACAGGCACCATGGAAGGACAGGTGCCCATAATGTGAAGCTGGAAGAACTGAAGTGTAGGAGTCTGGATCAAGATACCTATAGATGAGGCACACTGTACTGAGTCCAGGCAACCTTTAGTGATAGTGTTAGTGGTTGCAAAAACCCAAAGCTCTCATAGGGTAGTTGTGGAAAGCAGCTAAGGTTTATCGGAGAGGGTGTAAAGCAATTGCAAATACCACAAAATTCAGTCAGTGATGTTCATACAAGAAAGAACCACACCAGTGTAAGAAAAATAATGCATTATTTATTAAAACACAGACACTAAACTAACTTTGGCATACATACTTAGAAACAGGTAAGTAAAAGCATAAAATAATATGGGCCCCTATGGGGGGGCAAAACCATATACTAAAAAGATAGGATGGTAAAGTCACAACTAATTTGGACTAACACCCACGGATCTTCATAAGTTTGGAAGTACTAAAACACCAGAGGTAAGTAACTAGGGGCCCTGTTTAAAAAAATGTCACACTGCTGCTGCAGCGCAGCCGTACATCAAAATATTTAACGCCATGGAGAGACAGATCCTAAAGCCATGCTTGTGCCATATTTACAAAATAGCACACAATGGTGTTAGGATCATGCAGCGTACAAAACATTATGCTAGCCTATGCGCCACGTCACTAAAAAAATGATGCTAGTGCTGCAAAAGCGACATTAGTCTGATTAGTGGCATGTAATCTGACGCTAGCCATCGCAGTGCCACTTTTGCACCTGAAAGCATTGTAAAAACAGCCGCAAAACACAGTTCTTAAAGAAGCAAACAAAAAGGAGTCACTGCAGAAGAGCAGAAACGGAGAAGCCAGAAGACCTCAGGACCACCCCAATAACCCCAGTACCAGCCAGGATGTCCAGACAGACTCCCAGGAGAAGGGGAAGATGAAGAGGAAGTGCGAGTTTAGTGAGGAGAACAACATTCTGATCTGACTGAGGTGAGGGAGCACCAACACCAGCTATTCATCACCTAAAAATTGCCGTTAGAGAGGAAAGAGGCTAGATGGCAGTCCATTATGGACAAATTTAACAGTATGGCAGAGGTGAAGAGGTCACTGAATGCAAAAAGCTCTGGCATGATTACAAGTGCAGAACAAAGTAGAAAGTGTTCAGCAACCTCAAGGCAGCATTTCAGACCGGAGGTGAAAGTCCTGTGCCCCAGGAGCACCTGGATGAGTTGGAGGATGTGGTGGCAGCGGTCATCCCTGAGGAGTTGATGGCAGGAGTCTCAGGACAGGACAGGACGGCATATGACAAACTACGACAACCACAGAGTACGTTGCAGTGGTGGGCAATGTGGTAACTATGCAATATCATAAGATAGAGCTAGCTATGTCCCTCTGTCAAAACGTTCAGTCAGCAGGCCAAAGGCTAGTATGCTGGCACTTCTATGGTTAAACTGCAAAGATATGTTATGCACACTCACGTCAAACAATTTGCACAGCCCAGCCCAGAAGCATCATCTCACTCACATCATTGTCTGAAGTGCAACACCTATCCACATTTACCCCACATTGTGCCTCATGTATGAGGAAATGACGCTCTGCAGTGCAGAAAGCCAGCTAGCTGTGCCATGCTGTGTCACATAGAAAGTGCAGGGATGTGTTGTATGTTATGAAACTTTAGGGCTTATATACAAGCCCCTTGCGCTGTCGGTGCATCACTTTTTCACTTATAAAAATTAGCAGACCAGTTGCGCAAGTGGCTTGGAATACGCCCCTATATTGTTTCTAGCCGATATGGTGGGCAGGATGAGTGCACACTGGTGTCAGTTGCCATGGAAGGGACCACAGGAACTCATTCCAAATAATAATCATTTAGAGGGATGAGTTCAAGAGATGCACATCACTGGACCATGTGTGCACAAAATTATGATGATGTGTGGGCATGGTGGGACACCACTACTGCTTCGCATAGTAGGGGCTGATGGCTCATGCCAAAATGATTTTTTGTGTGAATGGAGAGACTGTCCATACCTGGGAGTTTGGAATGGACATGTGTACTGCATGGCACCCACACAAATATACATGGGCCACTGGGTTTGACTGTGCAATGTTTGTGGCATACCGGAGAAGGGATTGCTGAGAAAACCACATTGAGTGACTACAACCTACATATGTGAACCGGGGGAACATGTGACACACGCCAGTATGGAGTATGATGAAAAATTGTCACATTGTGTCACATGCACATTTTGGAGGATGCCAATCAGGGACTTGACAGGGGATACCAAAAAACACATAGCCACCACAAATGATAGGACCCATCGAAGAACCTATGCTAAAGTGGGTAGGAGTCTGATGTGGGGATCAGATGTAGGTACCTGGCAATAATCACAGTGCTACCACAATGTGGGTGATGCCCTAACAACTGCTGTCTATAAAAATACAACCTGCAGTACCACTAGATATGGTCATGCATGTTCAATGTTTTGTAAGCATGTGAGAATTAATGTATGATCTGGGTAGGGGCACTGTGTGCCACTTACCTGCGCACCAGGACCTAAAAGTGGGTAATCTTGGGAGGTCTCTACACATACTATGGCATGGTCATGAGCCACATGATGTGTGGCACTCTGCAAATAAACAATTCACATCAGGATGTAATGGTTGAAATGTCATTGAGATAAACTTTTCAGTAGGGCAAAGCCCATCCATTCAGAGCAGGAACACAGTGCTTGTGACAACAACCCATATGTAATGTAAATATTGGGAAACTGTACATCAATACTCAGGCCCAACAGGTGTACTACACATCACTGTGTAGCTCAGGGTCCCATGTATGTGGAAATGATGCAAAGTGGTGCTGCAAGTCAGCTTGCTGTGCTCTGTTGTATCATTTTGAGTGCAGGGATGTGTTGTGTTAACCAAAACACAATGCATGCCTGTACTTTCCTTAGCAATGGTGCACTACCGTCTGCCTAGTAACACCACAGGCACCCTTGCACCATGGTGTAAGGGTGCCTGTGTAGCAGGGATGATTGCCCATGTGCTGGAGGGGACACTTACCTAACATGAACAATCATGAATGCCGTCTTCCACTTTCTATGTGTGCTGCAGACTGCAGCACACGTTGATAGAGGCACAAATGTGGAGCTATAGGTCGTTCCTATCCTCTGGACCACTTCAAGGCCACCCCTGAAGGGTAATTTGAATCTGAGGCATTTAGAGACATCTGAGTCTGGAACAGTGTCACATTCCTTTGGATTTCATGGGTGCTGAGTGGGAATGTAATGCATTAAAGGGATACCCATTTACAGGGCCATGACAGGCTACACATGTTGGCATGGTATGGCCTTGTAAATTAGGGGCCTGCACACTGTGCCACTGGAGCATCAAATATATTGACACTCCAGTTGCGCAGTGTGCTGCTAGGACCTTGAAAATTAGGTGTTGATGGTGCTCTTTTGGAACACTTGATTGTGAACCTGATTACTCATGTCAACATCTCATCTAACAGAAGTCCACATTAACATATCTCCATTTCATTGCAGAGGATGAATCCATAGCTCATGGCCAGCTGACTTCCTGTTATTCTCAGATGATGTGGATAACCATATGCAAGTCTTATATTCTCCAGGAAAACCAAGATGCCATCCAGGCCCCATCTCCGGTCACAGGGAGGAAAGACAGGTTTATGGGACCTCCAGATGAACCATCCAACATAAAACAAACACTATCTGCCAGCCCACCCAGATTCCTGGACTCCCAGGACCCAAGACTTAGGCCCTCATTATGAACATGGAGGTGCTGACCACACCGCTGGCGGTGGTGGTAATTACAGCCAACGGCACGGCGGTTCAGACTGACATATAATGAAAAAAGTAATGATATGGCTGCGAAGCAGCCAGTTCACTACTACTCACTGCCAGGCCAGATTCGACCGCCGGGCTGATAGTAGGCACTTTTGACCCAGCGGTGGAGGCCAGGCCGGTGGTGGGATAATGTTCCCATTTCCACCAGGGATTTCCTGGCGGCATACCCTGCCAGTTAATCCCTGGCGGAAAGCATATGGGTGATAGGAATTCTCATTCCTGTCACCTGTATGTGACACATCAGGACACCCCTTGCAACAACCCCCATGGACCCCTCAAGCCCCTAAAGCCACCCCTAAAGCACACCCCGGAACCCTGAAAATCCATCCAATCCCTCCTCCCTCCAATCAATCTGTAGGCCCTCCCCAACCCCTCTCACCATCCCCACCCCCTACCTCTGTACAGGTACTCCCAACCCCCAACATACATATGCACCCATATTCTGACATACAAGCATTCATACACGCAGACACCCATCCCCCTTCACAAACACACACGCACACCCCCATGCATGCACTTACTCACTCAACACACACACCCACATTCCCATCAAACCCCTTCTGTCTCGGGCAGCACTTACCTGTTCCGTGGTGCTGCTCCAGGAGGGAACGGGCTTCTAGGATGCTGCACCACTGGCATTGCACGCCTCTATACACCGCCACGCCTATGACTGCATCATTATAGGTGTGCCGGTGTCTGGACTGACATGGAGGTGAGGGTGGAGCAGCATCCACCCCGCCACCAGCCGCCAGTATGGCGCATGTCGGCCCTCACCCCCATCAATGGATGTGAGGCTCTGGCATCAGAATATGGCAGGATGCCTCCCGCACCACTGGCAGTCTTCTGTCGACTGTCAGCATGCTCGGTGGCAGGCTATCCCACCATGTTCATAATGAGGGCCTTAGATTCCAACAAACAGCGATAGGAATCCAGTTGGAGCTGGCAGATGTTGTACGGATGGGGATGGAGTTTGAATAAGGACAAGTCAGCTTCCACAGAAGGCACTTCCTCTCTGCTTCATGACCTCCAGCACTCCCTGGCTGACATCGCTGGTTTGATGAGGCAGAGGCACAAGCAAATGCCAAGCCAAGGTGGCACCAGCAAGGTTGCAAACAGGGTGGGGGCTATACAAACTGTCTTGGAGTCCATGGAGCAGAAGCAGGACTCCCTCGTTGCCACCTTGGGTGCCCTTCACCATGATGCTGCTGCAGTGTTGCAGAGTCTGCAGGTCCTCCTTGCTGCTGGGCTTCCTCTTGTGTTGCCACAGATGAGAGCTGTTGTCGGCATGGGATCTACATATTTAGCACCTGATGTGTGTGCAACTCCCTCTACTTCAGTACCTACAACATCCCTGTCATGGGATGCACCACATACATCAGAGGATGAAGATGAGGAAGGAACATCTTTCACCAGGAAAACTGCCCGGTAGCAGTTATCTATGGTACATGGCCCCTTTCTCCTTTGTTCTGTGCTCAAGATCGTGCCAGTGTCTAAACACCTGGCACCGTCAATTGGAATCTCCCACTGTTGACCTCTCACATATGTGGACTGTCATTGTGGCCAAAATGCCCTAATGGCAAGATAGTCCTCCTCCTCACTAAAGCACTCCTCCCCTGCACATGTCCCATGACATGTTCATCCCTCCTGAACTCTGTCCGGACTTCTAATGGCTTAATACATCTGTTCTAACATGTAAAGCACATCAGTGCTGCATGTAAATTAACACATGTAAATAAAATTGCTTACTACAGCCTCAGTGCTGCATTTGTGTCTGAAGCAGAAACAACATGAACATGTTGCATTGTGTGAAGCAAATACACTGACTGCTTACCAAAGGGATGTGTGTGGAATGCAGTCTGAGACAAAGCCACACAGACTGAGTGAACTTAGGGTGAGTGCAATAACAACAGCATTCCACCAATGCATGTCTCATGACTTGCCAACACAGAGCAAATGCACATGAATATCTGTTATGGGATGTGTATCCATTCACCTCCAGATTGCCACTAACATTGCTCAATGATATTTGTAGATAGCTGATGGGATCTGATTGCCAACATGACATGTACTTGCCTATGAGGAATACAACTTGTCACATGTTTCCAAATACTGATTGCAAAGGCATGTATCTATTATAACCTGTGCACACATGTTAAATCTTAAGCAGTAAATCATGATGGAGACCATAACGTATGCAATAACAAAATTTAATAAAACTATGAATCTTTCACTAAACAACCTAACAGATCTATCCTCACCTACGCTAACTTGACCTCATTTATATCTACAACTAACTTGACTTTCTTACCTTATCCTATACATTAAATGCTACATGATAACGTCAGCCCTCCCACCCCCCTTAAACACATCTGTAGACAAGGACAACAGTAACCACAGCTATATATTAACTGACTAAACATCTAGGCCTAAAAAGATATACTTTTTTGTATTTTTAAAAAATGTTTTGATATTTTTGGGGGTTATTTTTTTAAAATACCACAGACCTAAAACATATCCTCCAATAACACCCAATAAAGAGAAGCCCCAAAAAAGAACCCACCCCTAATAAAAACGAATATGTACTGCAATTAACCTATACTACACTAACTTACCTAAACTAACTATCTAAAAACCTCAACAATAAAATAAACATATACAAGGAGAAGGGATGTAAGGGTCCATTTGGCCCATCATGCTCCTCATCGTCTTGTCACAGCTGCCTTTATTTTCCAGAGCTGGATGAGCACCTGGTAATGCTTGTGCTCCCGGCTGGACAACCAGGCTGCACAACAAGAACTTCATATCTGCCACTTCCTGCCAAAGGTCCTGCTCAGAATCTGCCCAAAGTACATTTGGCAGGGCCTATGATGTGCATGGGGCAGTTGTTATGGCGGTGGGTGGACCTGCCTCTGCAGGCCCACCCCTGTTTGTGGCACGAGCCTTGCACTTTCCATGGTGGGTGAAGGTGGCTGGTTCCATGGTTAGAGCCCCTTGGGGAAAGGCACTCCAGGACCCTGATGCTCTCTCTTGGTCATATGTTTTCCCTATTCTCTTGAAAGGATGTGGTGAAAGCGTTTGGCCCTCTTTTCAAAATTCTGCTTCTGGGATGGGGTCATGTTTCCTGAGTAAACAGAAAGAATACATGTCATACAAAGGTTCATTTGGCAAACGAACATCAAGAATGCCATGTAAGTACTATTTGCAGACATCACATGATGCTAATCATAAATCACAATAACATCTTGAAGGGCTAAGTGAACCTGCATCTGTCCAGTACCCATCATCTCCATATTGATTATAGTCAAGGCACCAAGGCTAAGCTAATGTTACACAATAGCTATGCCCAATCTTGGTATATCTTTGAATGACCATGTCATCATTAACTATGGTTATGAAAAATGCTGTTTTGTGACCATGTAATGGCACACTCATCATGTTGAATTGCTCATCACTGTCCTTTGTGCATACGCCATTGCCCTTGGATCCATTGGCATTTAGCAAAGTAATCTGAGCAAGGACTGTATGTTAGATAACATACTCACAACATTACATGCCTGATACGGCAAGGACACAAATCTGGACACATTGCTACATGGAATATTCATTTGCCAGGTATCATATCTGAGAATGGACATTAGATAGTTCACTTACAGCACACAAATGCATGGACTACTCCCTTATCCACTCATGTAAGTACACAGTGGGCCGTGCCATGACTCCTAGAATACTCCCCAGGTAACTGGATGTGTCTCAATATGCAACCAATTGCCTGTACATATGAGTCCAAAATTCATGTCACCTTGCTGAACACCAGGACGCCATTTAATAGGTGGGTGCATGTATGCCCTACATCTCATCTGCAAAGGGATCTTAGAACAGCAATGGCTAATGCTGTTCATTGTACAAACCTGTTTGCCTTACATCCTATCGACTATAAGGGCCAGCACTATCTGAAGCTGAATTGGTTATTGGCATGTCATATGACACTGTTGCACTGACATCCCTCTAGTCTGACACACATTTCCAGATTTGCGCAGATGACAGGGAATAGCAATGTTGATACATACAACGTAGAGTGAGGGGCATCACACCACATGAGTGGGCAATTCAACTGCAAATCCAACTGTGGTATGTTAAGCACTGTCCTGCTAATCTTAGGGTCCTACTCACACAGTCCTCAGTCCTGGAATTACGTGATTTATTATGATGTTCCTTTGGCACACACACAATAGGAACATGTTCTGTGGACCACATATTGTCACCCTGCATAGATGTGTAGGACTCTGTACTTCTGGCACGTATCCTTACTGTCATCACTGTGTTTTGATTCATCCAGCCTGTGTGGGCTAGCCAGACACATCAGGCATAGATTGCACCGTAACAACAGCCTATCTGTGCATATGAAAAGCTTTTCTCAGGTATTCAGTGCCCTGCCATGTTCAGTTCTGATTCTATTACCACATATGTTCACAGATCCTGGCACTGTGGCCATTGCTCTTTGCTCATACCAGCAAATTTGTGGGCCCTCAGTGATAGCAATCAGAACCTCCTTGACATTTGTCAGATGCAAATGCACATCCTGGGCTCAACCTCAACCTTACTGTCCATAAACAAACATAGCCTATGGAGTTTCACTTTGTAAGTATGAACTTTGAACATGGCATTGCACACAGCAAACGACATCAAAGACAATCTTTGCACAAGGCATTACACATACAGGAAGACACTCACTGGTAGCATCAGGATTGCAGAAGTTTTCCACCTCTCCAGTAGTGTTCGGCTCAGGTCCACCTGCAAAATATAACATGGGACATAGCACTGTGAATGTTGAACAATGAACACTGTTGTCAAATATTGCACAATACAGATGACTAGCAAATGGCCATAAAAGGCTCATGGTTGTAACAACTCAAATAGGCCATTGGACATGTCTCAATGTCACACATTGGTAGGCCAGGCTGACATGTTCACATTTGGGATGGTACCATACATAAATGTCTCAGGTACATAATTTAAGGCTTTCAAATGACTAAGTGTAATGGTAATCTGCACCTACATGACTCACAGAACACATTCAACCATGACTAGCAATACTCCTGCCCCAATCTTGTCATCACACATACATGACTATGCAACATACAACAGTAGTTAGACATCCTTACCCCCTCATTTAAGCTCAACGCTGCCAGGCCTTTTACCCCCTCCTGTGCCAAGTCTTTTTTTTAGCTGTTTGGGATAGTCCGAGCTTAGGCCTTCATAACCTTTTGTCCACATAACCTACCCATACCAAATTTGCATCCTTTTTGTCCAACATCCTAGGGATTCTAGAGGTAACCCGAGTTTGTGGGTTCCCCTGGATCGGACCAAGGAATTAGCCAAAATACAGCTAAAAGTTAAGTTTTTTCAAAAAATGGGAGAAAAGGGCTGCATAAAATCCTTGTAGTTTTTCCCCTGAAAATGGCATCAACAAAGGGTTTGCTGTGCTAAAGTCACCATCCTCCCAGCTTTCAGGAACAGGCAGACTTGAATGAGAAAACCACATTTTTCAGCACAAGTTTGGCATTTTACTGAGATATACCCTATTTCTACTATTTTTTGTGCTTTCAGCCTCCTTCCAGTTAGTGACAGAAATGGGTATGCAACCAATGCTGGATCCTAGACAGCTAAACATTTATGAAAAGTAGCCAAAATTCAGAATTCAGGAAGTGCTCATTTGTGTAGATCCTTTAAGGTTTTCCTATCAAAAGTAACTGTCTAAATAAAAGAATATTGAAATGGAGTTAAAAAAAGAGCTATTTGTGTTCATGTGTTCATCCTTAACTTCATCTAACTATGGCAGATTTTCAAAAGCAATATACCCCTACATCCCCTGGAACCTTCTGGTTGCGGGGACATATAGGGCTTGTAGGTCCACCAATAACCGTATGTGCCACGAGACAATAACTGAGCTGTACCTTGCAATGAGTTTTCATTGTATACCGGGTATACAGCAATTCGTTTGGTGCAATATAAAGAGAGAAAAATAGGTATCAAGGGAACCTTTATATTTCCAAAATGGGCACAAAAGAAGGTATTGAGAAGCAGTGAATATTTGCACATCTCTGAATTCCAGGGTTCTCATACTAGCATGTGAATTACAGGGCATTTCTCAAATAGACGTCTTTTTTACACACTGTCTTATATTTGGAAGGAAATAAATGTAGAGAAAGACGAGGGGCAATACCACTTATTCTGCTATTGTGTATTCCCCCTTGTCTCCCGATAAAAATGGTACCTCACTTGCGTGTGTAGGCATAATGCCTGCGACAGGAAACACAACATGGACACATCAAATTTTTATATTGAAATCTGACGTGTTTTTCGGAAAGTGCCGAACCTATGGAAACCTACCAAACCTGTGCATTTTTCAAAACTAGACACCTAGGACAAACCAGGACGGGGTGAGTTGTGGGGATCTGTCCAGGTGCGGTGACCCAGAATCCTTTGCAAACCTCAAAATGTGGCCCAAAAAATGCTTTTTCCTCACATTGTCTTATATTTGGAAGGAAATAAATGTAGAGAAAGACGAGGGGCAATACCACTTATTCTGCTATTGTGTATTCCCCCTTGTCTCCCGATAAAAATGGTACCTCACTTGCGTGTGTAGGCATAATGCCTGCGACAGGAAACACAACATGGGCACATCAAATTTTTATATTGAAATCTGACGTGTTTTTCGGAAAGTGCCGAACCTATGGAAACCTACCAAACCTGTGCATTTTTCAAAAACTAGACACCTAGGACAAACCAGGATGGGGTGAGTTGTGGGGATCTGTCCAGGTGCGGTTACCCAGAATCCTTTGCAAACCTCAAAATGTGGCCCAAAAAATGCTTTTTCCTCACATTTCAGTGATGGAAAGTTCTGAACTCTGAGAGGAGCCACAAATTTCCTTCCACCCAGCATTCCCCCAAGTCTCCCAATAAAAATGGTACATCACTCGTGTGGTTAGGACTAGTGCCTGCAACAGGAAATTCCCCAAAACACAACATGGACACATCACATTTTCCCAAAGAAAACTGAGCTGTTTTTTGCAAAGTGCCTAGCTGTGGATTTTGGCCTCTAGCTCAGGCGGCACCTAGGGAAACCTAGCAAACCTATACATTTTTTCAAACTAGACACCTAGGGGAATTCAGAATGGGGTGACTTGTGGGGCTCTCAGCAGGTTCTGCTACCCAGACTCCTTTGCAAACCTCAAGATTTGGCAAACAAAAACATATTTTCCTCACATTTCGGTGATAAGAAGTTCTGGAATCTGAGAGGAGCCACAAATTTCTTCCACCCAGCATTCCCCCAAGTCTCCCAATAAAAATAGTACCTCACTTGTGTGGGTAGGCCTAGTGCCCCCGACAGGAAATGCCCCAAAACACAACATGGACACATCACATTTGTACATTGACAACTTGTATTTTTTGGAAAGTGCTTAGCTGTGGATTTTGGTCTCTAGCTCAGCGAGCACCTAGGGAAACCAAGCAAACCTCTGAATTTTTTTAAACTAGACACCTAGGGTAACCCAGGATGGGGTAACTCGTGGCGCTCTCACCAGGTTTTGTTACCCAGAATCCTTTACAAAACTCAACATATAGCAAAAAAAACACTTTTCCTTACATTTCAGTGATAGAAAGTTCTGGAGTCTCAGAAGAGCCACAAATGTCCTTCCATCCAGCATTCCCCCAAGTCTTTCGATACAAATGGAACCTCACTTGTGTGGGTAGGCCTAGTGCCTGCAACAGGAAAGGCCCCAAAACACAACATGGACAAATCACATTTTCCCAAAGAAAACCGAGCTGTTTTTTTCAAAGTGCCTAGCTGTGGATTTTGGCCTCGAGCTCGTCCAGCACCTAGGAAAACTTACCAAACCCAGACATTTCTGAAAACTAGATACACGATGGAGTCCAGGGAGGTGTGACTTGCATGGATCCCCCATTGTTTTCTTACATAGAATCCTCAGCAAACCTCAAAGTTAGCTAAAAATATCACATTTTCCCACATTTCTGTGTGGGATCACTGCACTGGAACAAATTTCCTACCACCCAACGTTCCCCTCAATCTCCCAATACAAATTATACCTCACTTGTATAGGTGGGCCAAGTGTCTGTGACAGGGAAGAGCCAAAATCATGTCAAAATTCCGGGGGAACCAAAGCTGGTCCAAAGAGGCAGTTTGAAAAAAAATGTTTTTAGGCTGACAACTGGGGCAGATTTTTTATGGATATAGATAGAAAACTAAAGATCTGGACTCACACAGATGTTTAGTTTTCCGATGTGTCTAGGTCTTGTAGATTTTTCCACATGACAGCGTACCAAAGTTCAAAAAGTGCAGCTCTCACCATTTCAATTGGGACGATTTTGATAGTTAGACAAGCTCTCATGGCCTAAATGTAGAACCAAATCCCAAAATATTCAAATGTCCTCTTGCTTGCCATTGGCATAAGATCAGGGGGAGAGCAGAACGACTGTTACCCCCTTTAGCTGGGGTGGGGGCATAACCATGCCCATTCTGGTTCGTAGCCACCACCCCACTTTTATTTTTTTTTATTCCCTGATATCTAGAAGGCTTTCTGCCCCCCCGGGGAGTGGATCGGGGTAATTGCTCCATCTGTCCACCGGGCATTTATTTAGGGTGGGGGTATGGCCATACCCCACCCTCTCTTCTTGAAATAAATCTTCCCTGGTCTCTGTTGGGCTTTCTGCCCCCCTTTGGGGCAGATGGGCCGTATAAGAATAGGTCCATCTGTCCCCAAGGGGAGCAGAAATGGCAACAGTAATGTGCCCCCATGGGGAGAGACCCTTGCCCAAGGGGCTTCCTCCCAAACAAAACACACAGACCAATCCCTGGTCCTAAGTGGTTTCTGCCCCCCACAGGGGCAGATCGGCCTAATAGAAACAGGCTGATCTTCCACCAAAGGGGGCAGAAATGGCCTAAAATAAATTTTGCCCCAGGGGAGTGACCCTTGCCTAAGGTGTTGCTCCCCTTGCGTGAAATTGGTGCAAAAATATCCCTGGTGTCTAGTGGTTTCTGTCCCCCTTGGGGGCAGATTGGCCTAAGGAAAAGGCCGAGCTGCCCCCAAGATGGGCAGAAATGGCCTAAAATAGAATTGCTCCCCAGGGTAGCAACCCTTGCCTAAGGGATCGCTCCCCATCTGTAACCAAAAAACAAAAAAAAACAAATCACTGGTGCCTAGTGGTTTCTGCACCTCTTGGGGGCAGAACAGCCTAATTAAAATAGGCCAATCTGTCCCCAAGTGGGGCAGAAATGACCAAAAATAAATTTGCCCCCCAGGGGATTAACCCTTGCCTAAGGGGTCACTCCCCTTTCATGAAATTGTTGTGAAAAAAAATCCCTAGCATCTAATGGTTTATAAAAATAGGCAGAAAAGGTCTAATAAATAATTGCCCCCTAGGGGTTGACACTTGCTCAAGGGGTTGCTCCCCTTCATTGTTTATATACATAAAAAGAAATTCCTTGGTGTCTAGTGGGCATTTATGCAGCCCCATCACTACACGATCTAGCTGCAGAAATGCTCAGACAGACATGAAAGGAAAGAAAAAGGAAAGGGCTTTGCTTTTCTCTTCCGATCGCGCTGGAAGCCAGCACGATGGGGACGACCTCTGATGAGGTCAGCGCGCAATCGTGAGTTGATGTCATCAGACATCACTGGGGATGGCAGGGGGTCCGGGTAGAAGGAGAAGCGATTACCCTTCCATCCCTGCCCTGGGGGGATGAGGGGAGGCCCAAAGGGGGGGCGCTGGCGCTCCCCATATGCTCCAGTGCCAGGACATAATGGTTATGTCCTCGGCACAGGAGCACTGTGCAGCAGGACATACCCATTACGACCGCGGAACAGAAGGGGTTTACAGACATTGTTAGATGTCATTGCTGCATGGTCAAAGGCAACAAATATACAGGTTTTCTCCATCCCCCAACCACATTTTCAGTTCAGGTACAAACATGTGTGTTACATATACAGGTGTATGACATTCCACTTTATAACTATGTACATAGTCACATACATCAAGCCTCATCTATGTGAGACATGATCCACTGAAGTGTCTCAAATTTGGATTGCTAATGCTAAGGTACATCTCCCAACACCACCACCCGCACCACAGAGGCAGCGCAGGAGAAAGGAGTGCATCTACCGCCAGTGGACTTTCCTGATTTCCCTCAGGGAGGACGAGGTCATCACCTACTACCAGCTGTGCAGGGAGTCCATAATCAAACTGTTCCACCTCATTGTGCCCAGACTTCAGGCTATGGTCAACTACATATGCTTGCGTCAGGCTCCTTCTAGACCACTGCAGCACGAGTGGCAGCAGAACCACAGCCGTCCCTGTCAGCATTCCTCCTTTCTGTCCTGGATGCCATCATCCACCTCACACCCCACCGCATCCTCTTTCCTAATGCCCAGCAACTGCAGCAGGAAATAAAACAAGGCTTCTACGCCATTGCTGGATTTCTGCATGTGCTGGGTGCCATGGACTGGACACATGTGCAACTCGTTCCTCCTGCTGCAACTGAACACTTATACAGGAACTAGAAACATACCCACTCAATGAAAGTACAGGCCATCTTTGACCATCCTGGGTTGATCCTGAATGTAATGGCCAGATACCCGGGCAGTGCACATGATGCCTACATTTTCCGGCAGTCCATCATTAACCAGAGATTCCAGGAATGACAGTATGAAAATGGCCTGCTTGTTGGTAAGCAAACAGCAAGTACTCAACTGACACAATAGGAAATATATATGGAAGACACAAGACAGAGATAACTGCCTGCACAGATAGGGACTGAAGGATGGGACACATGTATGCACCATGCTCCAGTACATGTATGCAATGTAAATCACCCTGACATACAGGTGAAGACATCTCAAGCCAGGTTTGCACATGTTGCATGATGTGAAAGCACACAGCCATGCATGGCAGCCAGAAAATCTGCTCAACATCTCTGTGTGCAAAGGAGGTGTACCATGTACACTGGGAGTTGTCACATGCAACACACATAGGCCATCACCCATGTCATGGCTCACACATCAGGGAATAGGGGCCTCATTTGCAAGGCCGCACTGGCACAATATACCACTGGAGTGACATTTTTCAAGCTAAAGTCTCTAGTAGATAATAGGGCAAGGAGGAATCAAACTACCTTTAAGTTCCTAGTAGATAATAGGGCAGGGACATTTTGACTGTCCGCTGTATGTACAATGTGGTGCCAGGTGCAGAGACACTCTCCGGAGGCACACTGGGGGGGGGGACATGAGCAAATTGCTCCATTCACATATCCTTTCACATGTGTATACTAGCTATTGCAACACTTGCCTGCCCCAGAGACTGCAACCCTGCCCCCATTGCCTGACAGCCTGCTGTCTGCACTTTGGGACAAATCACATATTGGCAGACATCTGAGCTGTCCTAGATGTGGGTGTGCAGGTCACATTCCAGGGCAAGTCCATGGCACCGCTGGGGGTAAACTATACAATGGACACAAGTGGCAACACATAGTTGGCACATGGGGCAACCCTTTGAAGGTGTGGTGTCAACAAAACATAGAAAATGTGCCTTATGTATGGTCTGATCCTTGTAACGCATGTATTTTCACCCACATACACTTATAAAACACACTTTGGGCACATGGAAAGATAGGAGAGTGTAAAACACAACTATTCACAGGGAACACAGCAATCCTTATAACTATAACAATTACACATGACCCCATACACATATACACATATTTCAGTCATTGCATCAAAAAAAACAATTCATTGTCCAAATATGAGTTTTTTCAGCCATCACGCATGCCAAAAATTGTTGCATCCCATGCAACGCCCCGGAACTTCCTCATGGTGCTTCGTCATTCGTCCTCAAAAATCCAAGGATTGGTGTGAAGCATAAGAAAAAAAACACATTGGCTGAAGATGTGCTGCATCAGCCCAGGAAGTGATGCAATAGATAAGCCATGTTACAACACAGGAACTGTAAAGTTACTTTTACATTTTCTTACACTCACCGTCTATGTGTCTGTGCTTGGGAGAGGTTGTGTGGTGCTGAAGTTGTGGTGAGGAGTGCTGTTTTAGGAGCCTTTTGTGCTATCTGCTGTCTATATTGTGACCCTGATGTCTGTTTTGTCTATTTCTAAATTGTGTTGTAATTTACTGTGTATTGCCTAGTGCTTGTCCCTGGGGTAGATTAGTCTGTTAGGGTAGTTGTGGGTAGCTTCTTTTTTGAAAGGGTAGTCATGGGTTTGGGTTTGGACATGTCAGCGAATGGAAGGACCTGTGGCATGAGTGCGGAGGATTTCAGGGCTCCATCTGTCTTTTCACCCACTCCCTGCCAAATATATGTGCCCATGGGCGGGTGAGTGATCCTGGGGTACAGGATGGAGGCACACAAGCTGCGGTGGGGAAGGTCTGCTTCCGCATACATAGGATCTTCGATGTGGAGCAGAAGACCCACCAACTCAAACATCGATGGGCAGGCATCATCTCCCAGGAACGTGACCTCCTAGACTAACTCGGGGTAGAGGTCGGTGGAACTGTTGGTAAGTACATAATCTTTGTGAGTGATTCCTGTATTGCATTTGCAAGTAGATGTCTTCTGCCCATAGGGCCTCCTTTACTAACCTAGGACACAGGGCAGCGCTGCGAGTCATGTTGCTGCGCCAACATAAATCCCTGACAAGTGCAGCAAAGTGCCGTAAATATGACATATGGCACATTCCTGTACTTGTCCCCTGTGCTAATCCAGATATTGCTGATGACACCAATGCAGCCACCCATTTTTCATGTTACAAGGGTACGTGGTTGCCAGGGACGAATGTACATGTGCAGGAAGGGAAACCTTCCTGCCCATATAGAATCATCAATGGTGTTGTCCTTTGTCTATGTGTGCTGTAGATAGCAGCACACATAGGAAGCCAAAAGACATGCATAAACAAGGTATTTTATTCTCATTAGGCAACTGTAATGCTCCCCCTGAGGTGACGTATGACTCTGATGCATTGACAGCCTTGTGCTCATGGCCAGGAACACTGTGCCACATAACCTCACCAGACATTTTGCTCTGGTGATGCAGGGTAACACTTGGACTGGTAACTGTGGCCCATTCTGTCAGTGGTTGACATATGTCAAATGCCATCACACCCCAAAAAAGTAATTTCAGAGGCAAAGCATGACACAAAGGTTTCTGAAAACTGAGCAGTCATGGCCCTACACTAAAATATGTCCCTAGCATACCTGTCGGACACTTTCGTGTTAGCATCACGATGCATGTCACCTGATGTGCTGTGGGCAGGCTGAGGAAGTCTGCACAATTCAAGTAATTGGCTGCTGCCAGGGCATATGACAATATGGCAGCAGCAGCATTCTGTGTTGTGCCCACAGCATTGGTAAGATTCATCGAATCCACATAGGGCAGTTCATACGATGCCTCCCATAGCAAGAGCACCGTCAACACACATGTCTGATGATGAGCCCTCATCGAGAACATCAGCAGATCAGCATCCAATGAAAGTAAACACTGCATAGAAAGACACAGGTCCAGTGAATATTCAAAGAAGAACCAAAGGCATCAAAACACGGGCTGCACACAATCCAAAACTGTTCAGAATGACAAAGACCAGCCACACTCTAGCTGTTGCAGGAGAGGTGCTCCGAAATACTGCGTCATGCGTTCACGACATAGTTGCTCTGGTGGTAGCGCATTCAATCCTCCTTTCTGTGAAGGGACAGCCATTACGTAGAAAGAGGAGCAACAGCAGGATGCCACCAATTAAAGCCAAAGTGTTTGGGAACCCCTGAAAACACTTGAAAAGAGCTAATGTATGGCCGAAGGTATTAAACCAAATATAGTGGAGAAGGTGTTAATGAAACCAGAACCAACAGCCTTTTAAAAAGTGGGATATTCCACTGGTACTAGAAGCATTGAGTATTCGTCCCACAAGTTCACCAAAGTGACTCAGAAAGTTGGTATTAAAAAGGGACTGAATTTCCACCGATGACCTCGCAACTTGAAGCGCATAGGTTTTGCGGGCTGGAGTAAGCAACACATGTTTTTTAAACAATAAAGCCTTTAGTCTGCTCAACATGTCAAAATTAACATCACAAGTAGCAATATGGGGCCATTGGTCCGCTACTCCCTTGAATTGTGAGGGGGAAAAAGGACATTCCCGCAAAAAGTAACAACTCTGGAGACGGAAACGATGTAAGGTATTCTGGCTCGTATCCCACAACAGCTCGCACTGTTAAGAAGCACATAGCTGCCATTAGAGAGCACCTGGAATACAGGTCTAATTAAGGACACTGGGACTCCCTTCAGATAACAAGCTAAATTAGCAGTGGAGGCATTACATACCCCGTGCAAGGACAGCCGTTTACAAACCATCGAATGGCTCACAGAAGTCTCACATCCGCTACCGCTAAGAAAGACCTCTTTCATGCCACTGAAACATTTGTACGAGAAGTGTAGCTCCCAAACTTCGTGTATACAGTTATCTCCCAGCCTTTGGTATCTGCCTACTGGAATGTGTTTCAAGCAGGATGTCAATTGAAGTGTTGAAATAAGCAGATTAATAACCCCATGAATTAACCATTCAGCAGAGGATGCCTCAGCCACAGTAAAAGGCAACTTTTCTAATTTTTCTATTCTCAACATAATATATATTGCTTCCTTTTTAGCCATCATTTCTGGCTGTTGCGTTAAATTAAACATTGAAAAAATCTCCCTTGTGCTCACATGTTGCCAGGGGACTTGACCCACCTTTAGTGTTTGTAATGTCCAACCTATCTGCATGGTGAATCATAGCCGACTTTGTCCATTTTGCAGAAATGACACATCACTCTGTACTATATCTATTGCACAGGACACAATGTTATTTAGGCTGTAAATGCGATCGGACAAAGTGTTAATTACGTTATCTACAACGGCTAATGCTTTTTGCAAATTTTCCTGATCTATTTGCCTTAACTGGGCAGCCGGTTCGTGGTGGGAAAGTTTCCAAATCTCACTATATGTTTCATATATGAAGCGTTTTCTGCACTGTCTTCTGGGGCCCAGCAGGAAATCCTGTAAATCAGTGTTATTAGACAGGAGACTAAGATGTTCTCTGACAGCATCTAGTGGGGAGACCTTCATCCATTGCTGGCATAGTTTCCCTATGATATATATTGTCACGATACCCAAATGTTCTGAGGATATGTAGCGAGGGTCCGGACTATTACTTCTAAATTCCCGAGGAGTTCACAAAACGTGTATGGCACCCATTGGTGTCTACTGGCCACAATAACCACCCTCCAGGATGTGACAATGATGTGTTAAACGTTCTATTTTGTACCCATTCATTTAGCTGGTCTTTAGATGCATTTGTATACTTTTGCCATTTGCCAAATTTTGCAGGCGTGGGAATACTGGGTGTGCTCAATTCTTCAATGCTTGCTAAACCTAAACAGCTCATTTGTGCACTGTTTTATTCAAGAATAACATTTGAACAGGAATCACACAAGCTCTAAGTAAAGCTTCTATACCTCTAATTTGCAAATTTCCTGTTCCCCACACAATTTTCAAATCAATTGATTCAAGCCAATGTTCATAACCTTCTATGGCCAACTGGGAAACAAAGGAATCAGAATATATCAATTTAGAATCAGTCAACAATACATGCACATTTTCCATCACTGGCAGTTTGAAATAATATGAATCAGTATTTTGTACATTATGTCCATAAAAATATGCAAAGTTTTTATTATACGTTTTTGAGCTGCCTACTGGTGGAATTGGGCAGTGTTCCCATTGTGCATATTTAAAAATATTTTTGGGGGTACTTGCTCTATTAAGGAAATTATATCCATAATTATTATAACAGAACATATCTCCACAATTCCCTTTAAACTGGTACACATCATCTTTTTAAAAAACAGCATAATACTGTAGATCAGACATAATAGTATCAACTGTTCTAACATCCCAATTATCAGAAATCACTCCGGGTGTAATTACATCAGTCAATGAAAGTTTGAACACATAAATAATTTGAATGATCTCCATAGGACCATATATGTTGAATAAGACTTTTCCCACGCAATCCCATCAGGAATTGGTACTGCAGTAATGTTCACTAGGGACAAGTCTCTGAGTATTTTGTGTGAAGAAACGTGTGGTTTTAAGACTTCATCCACCATTTAAATGGTAGAACGACCAGGTAGGTAGTAACCATGTCTAATAAGAAAGAAAACAATGACAAACACAATCCAAAGAAGAAAAGCAACCACAGTCAGCGATAACCATAGATAGTTCCAAGGACGAGTAAGATAGTTAATTTTTAGTCAATGTATCAGCTTACGTGCTTTTGGCAGTTCAGTCACAGTTGAAGCAGATGGGTCTGAAGAAAAGTCATCTGCATCGATGAAGTAACCATCATCAGTACAAACAAATGCTGGTGCTGTATTCAGAGGAGGCGAGACTATTGAAGAGTCCCTCAGTGGTATGAAATATGCTACAACGTCCATTTGTGTGGAATTTGTAGAAGGCTGCTCGGTATCAGCAGAAATCGATGAAGTAGAAGTCTTCAGTGGAACCAATGAAAGTTCATTTTCCAACCTCCCCAAGCTCGGAGAGGTATCAACGTTGCTGTTGAAAACTTGCAGAGGAACATCCTGGTCTGTAGTGGGAGGGATCTGGGCATTACTCAGGAGTCCTCTAGTCTGCTGTGCATAAGCGGCCACATGGTATAACTTGACATTGTCAATGGAGACAAAGCGATTCTCCTTAGAACCAGGCAGCTGTGGTAGTTTAACGGTTCTGGTACCGTGAATTCCCAGGACTGGGACCGGCGCACGATAGGAGGACCGAAAACCTATTTCACAGCAATCTTTTCATGTAGTAGATCCCCCAACTTGGGAATCCAGCCGGTAGAGGTTACTGGTACATCCCTAATTCCATAGGAGGCAGCACTGGAAGTCGCGTTGTCATTGCAGAATTGTTGTAACTCTTGCAAGACAGTGACATGTTCATTTATGTCAAAAGGCGTATCTTCTGCCTCCAAGCCAGGACCATCAAGATCTGGAACATACATTTGAGTTCCAAACAGGCACTCTTATGAAGTACTACCCGCATGGACCTTCTAGGCAGATTATTAAGTGCTCTCTGAACGCCATACAGGTGTGTAAGCCAACTATGACCAGTATCTAATACTCTTGCTGGTAAGGTTTGCTTTAGATCGCTGTTTTGTCACTCCACAACACTATTTATCTTGGGATGAAATGGAGACGAGTAATGCAGTTGGACCCCTAGTGAAGCCGTGGTATCCCTGTAAGCCCTTGAGGCAAAGGCAGGGCCCCAGTCCGAATTGAAAGCCGCAACAGCATATGTACCGACAAATACTTGCAAATCTTTAATAACAGTTCGAGCATCAGCCGAGCGTTGTGGCCACACCCATATAAATCTGGAACATGAGTGTACATTGACTAGGATGTATTTGTATGCACTGTCTGGTGTCAGGGGACTACAATGGTCCAAGAACACACATTGTAAAGGTTTGTTTGAAATTAAGAGGGGTGTCTGCGGTGGGCGCCTAATGCTGGAGCCTTTTTATTTGTTGTTCAGATGTCACAACAAAGGACAGACTGCTTGGCCTGTTTGTAAAGTCCTGGCCACCAATAGTGTGATTGCAATATTGCAATTGTAGCCACCACACCAGCATGTACAGATGCAACTCCCCCATGCGCTGCTTTTACTAACTCTGGTCTTAGGTCTTCGTTGGGAATTACCTGGACCCCCACACCTGGAATCTTTACTTCTATTACTTCTACATCAAACATGCCTCCCATCCGGTAGGAATATTTAGTGAGATAGGCTTTGGGCATAGGTTTACCCTCAGCCATAGTTCCTATAGCTGCCAATGTTTCATCATCCACTCTAGTTTTAGAGCGTGTTACTCCTGTGACAGAAGCCATTGCTACTGCCGACTGTGCTGCTTCATCAGCCAAAGTATTGCCTTCAACATGTATTCCCAACACATTGGTGTCCTAGTGTTTGTACAAAATGGACATTCAGTAGTTTTCCCTTAAGGTTTGCTACCTTCCCCCCAAAAAGTCTGGGGGTCATTCTGACCCGCCAGGGTCGGCGGGAGCACCGCCGACAGGCCGGCGGTGCCCCGCAGGGCATTCTGACCGCAGCGGTTCGGCCGCGGTCAGATGCGGAAAACCGGCGGTCTCCCGCCGGTTTTCCGCTGCCCATGTGAATCCTCCATGGCGGCGGAGCGCGCTCCGCCGCCATGGGGATTCTGACACCCCATACCGCCATCCTGTTCCTGGTGGGTCTCCCGCCAGGAACAGGATGGCGGTATGGGGTACCGCGGGGCCCCTGGGGGCCCCTGCAGTGCCCATGCCAATGGCATGGGCACTGCAGGGGCCCCCGTAAGAGGGCCCCACTTTGTATTTCAGTGTCTGCTTTGCAGACACTGAAATACGCGACGGGTGCCACTGCACCCGTCGCACCTTCCCACTCCGCCGGCTCAATTCTGAGCCGGCGTCCTCGTGGGAAGGATGATTTGCCCTGGGCTGGCGGGCGGCCTTTTGGCGGTCGCCCACCAGCCCAGGGCAAATCCCAAAATACCCTCAGCGGTCTTTCGACCGCGGAGCGGTATTTTGGAGGGGGAAGTCTGGCGGGCGGCCTCCGCCGCCCGCCAGACTTAGAATGACCCCCTCTGTGTTTTATGGTATCAACTTTTGAATCTCTGAACCCATTCTGTTGCCAATAATGCAGGTATTGATTGAAGGACTGGACACAGTAGTACGAATCAGAGACAATCAATGTCATCTGCTCAGGATCCGTATGTTCTAGTGCTGTCAACAGTGCCTTGAGCTCTGCAAGTTGTTGGTAAAGTTGGGACGTATTAAGTCATATAATGGTTAGATACATTGTACATAATCTGAAATGTTTGTTCTGCCAAAATTTAGAAAGCCCAAGACCGACTGCAGCTTTTTATTGTGTTTGGTGATTGTTCTTGTGCACACTTTTCTAAAAATTGGGGCGCCAGGCTCTTGCCTTCATCAGACAACTCGTATCCCAGAAACAGGACACTGAGAAAGGCTATTTTTCTTTTTTTGAAATTGAATTTGTAGCCAATTTCAGCAACACGGGCCAGCCATTTTAAATGAGGTAAATATCATCCACGTAGGACAACGCCTCAGGGTCTATGTCCTGTAAAATTGATGTCACACAAGCTGAGAAGAGTCCAGGACTGTTCTTATAGCCTTGTGGGAGTCTGCAATTTTTTTTTCTGAGAGCCTAAAGCGCTGAAACTAGTTAAGTTCCTACTTTCAGGTGCTATGTTCTGGCAGAAAAACCCCTTTGATATATCTAGGATTGTTTTGTATTTTTTCTGCACAATGCTGTTCATTAGTGCTGTACTATGGACATTTTGTATTGCATATGTTTTTGTGTGAGTATTTAAATGTCTGTAGTCTAAGACTATTCTATATAAGTGGCCAGGTTTAGCGACTAGGAATAATGGATTATTCATTGATGAGTCCAAGTGTTGGACTTTTTAGTTTATGCAGGGTCATCCCTAATCTTTTTTTCCTCCTGCCTCCTATTTTTTCTGACCTGTTGCTGTTGGCTTTTGAACTCTGAGCACTTTATCACTGCTAACCAGTGCTAAAGTGCATATGCTCTCTGTGTAAATTGTATGTAATTGGTTTATCCATGATTGGCATATTTGATTTACTATAAGTCCCTAGTAAAGTGCACTAGAGGTGCCCAGGGCCTGTAAACCAAATGCTACTGGTGTGCCTGCAGCACTGGTTGTGCCACCCACATAAGTAGCTATGTAATCATGTCTCAGACCTGCCATTGCAGTGTCTGTGTGTGCAGTTTTAACTGTAATTTTGACTTGGCAAGTGTACCCACTTGACAAGGCCTAAACATTCCCTTTTCTTACATGTCAGACACCCCTAAGGTAGGCCCTAGGTAGCCCCAAGGGCAGGGTGCAGTGCATGGTTAACCGGTTCTGTGCCGCGGACGTAATGGTTACGTCCTGCGGCACAGTGCTCATGTGACGAGGACGTAACCTTTACGTCCTCGGCACTGAGCTCAGAGGGAGCGCTAGCGCTCCCTCTGTGGGCTTCCCTCCCACCCCCCCAAGGCAGGGATGGAAGAGGAAGCACTTCCCCTTCCACCCCGACCCCCCCTGTTCCCTCCAGTGACGTCTGATGGCGCCAGCGCGCAAATGCGCGCTGACCTCATCAGAAGCCACTTCCCATCAGCGCGATCGGCAGAGAAATACAAAGCATTTCTCTTTTGATCATGTGATGGGGGCCTGAGAGGCTTCAAAGGGAAGGGAAGGAATTTCCTTCCCTTTGTGAAGTCTCTCAGAACATTTCAAAAGCCAGATTGTGAAGCCCAGGGATGTATTTTCCAAGGGAAACTGGCATGAGGGGAGCGACCCCTTGGGCAAGGGTCGCTCCTCGGCGGGGCAATATTTTTCAAGGCCTTTTCTGCCCCCCCGGGGGCAGAATCCACTAGGCGGCAGGGATAAATCTTTTTTTATTTATTTTTTTTAGTTGGGGAGCGACCCCTTAGGCAAGGGTCGCTCCCTAGGGGGCAAATTATATTTAGACCATTTCTGCCCCCCTGGGGTGCAGATTGGCCTATTTTTATGAGGCAAACCCCTAGACACCAGGGAGGTTTTTTTACGCCAAATTCACAGAAGGGGGCAGATTGGCCTATTTTTATGAGGCCAGTTTGCCCCCAAAGGGGGGCAGAAACCACTAGACACCAGGGATCTTTTTTTGTGTGCCAATATCACGCAAGTGGAGCGACCCCTTAGGCAAGGGTCGCTCCCCGGGGCGGTGGGGGGCAAATTTATTTTAAGCCATTTCTGCCCCGCCTGGGGGCAGATCGGTCTATTGTTATTAGGCCAATCTGCCCCCAAGGATAATTTTTTTTTTTTTTTTTTGAGGTGGGGAGCGACCCCTTAGCCAAGGGTCGCTCCCCTGCGGGGGACATTGTATTTAGACTGTTTGTGCCCCCCTTGGGGGCAGATCGGCCGATTTTTGTTAGGTCAATCTGCCCCCAAGAGGGGCAGAAACCACTAGGCACCAGGGATCTTTTTTTGTGTGCCAATGTCGCGCAAGGGGAGCGACCCCTTAGGCAAGGGTCGCTCCCCGGGGGATAAGGGGGCGGGGACAAATTTATTTTAGACCGTTTCTGCCCCGCCTGGGGGCAGATCGGCCTATTGTTACTAGGCCGATCTGCCCCCAAGGGGGGCAGAATCCTCTAGGCACCAGGGACACATTTAAAAAAAAAAAAATTTTAGAGATGGGGAGCGAACTCTAAGGCAAGGGTCGCTCCCCGGGAGAGAGGGGGCAAATTTATTTTCTGCCTTTTCTGACCCCCCGGGGGCAGATCGGCCTATTGTTATTAGGCCGATCTGCCCCCAGGTGTGGCAGAAACCTCTAGGCGCCAGGGATTTTAAAAAAACGTTTTTTTGTTTGTTTGTTTTTTAGAGGTAGGTAGCAACCCCTTAGTCAAGGGTCGCACCCCTGGGGGGCAAATTGTATTTAGACCATTTCCGCCCCCCTTGGGGGCAGATCAGCCAATTTTTGTTAGGCCAATATGCCCCCATGGGGGCAGAAACCACTTAGGCACCAGGGATTGGTGTGTGTGTATGCGTGTGTTTTCTTTAGGGGGGCAGCCCCTTGGGTAAGGGTCGCTCCCCATGGGGACACATTACTATTGTCCATTTCTGCCCCCCATTGGGGGCAGATGGGCCTATGTTTGGAAGGACCATCTGCCCCCAAGGGGGGGGGGCAGAAAGCCAACCAGAGGCCAGGGAAGTTTTTTTTTTCAAAAATAAGAGGGTGGGGGCAATTACCCCTGATCCACACCCCGGGGGGGAGGGCAGAAAGTCTACTAGATGCCAGGGAATAAAAAAATAATATATATATTGGGGTGGTGGCTATCAACCAGAATGGGCCTGGTTACGCCCCCACCTCAACTGAAGGGGGTAACAGTCTTTCAGCTCTCCCCCACACTCTAAAACATCTTATCCCACAGCAAGCAAGAAGACATTTGATTATTTTGGGTTTTAGTCTTACATTTGGGCCATGAGAGCTTGGCTTACTCTCAAAATCGTCCCACTTGGAATGGTGAGGGCTGCACTTTATGGACTTTGGGACGCTGCCATGTAGAAAAATCCACAAGACCTAGACACGTCTGAAAACTAAACATCTGGGTGATTCCAGGGTGGTGTGTTTCACATGCACCCCGCACCATTTTGTGCCCACAATCCCCTGCAAACCTCCAACTTTGCTGAAAATCACACATTTTCCCCACATTTTTGTGATGGAACCTTCCGGAATCTGCAGGAATCCACAAAATTCCTACCACCCAGCATTGTCTCATCTATACCCATAAAGATTCTGCTGCACTTGTCAGCCTAAAAATGTTTTTTTGCAAACTGCCCTTTTGGACCCCCTTTGGTTCCCCCCAATATCGACATGTTTTTGGCTCTTCCCTTTCACAAGCACTTGGCCCACCTACACAAATGAGGTATAATTATTTACTGTGAGACTGAGGGGAACATTGGGTGGTATGAAATGTGTCCCAGTGCGGTGATCCCACACAGAAATGTGGCGAAAATGCGATTTTTTAGCTAAATTTGAGGTTTGCTGAGGATTCTGGGTAAGAAAACATTGTGGGATCCACGCAAGTCACACCTCACTGGACTCCCTCGGGTGTCTAGTTTTAAAAAATGTCTGGGTTTGGTAGGTTTCCCTAGAAGGCTGCTGAGCCCAAGACCAAAAACGCAGGTGCCCCCGCAAAAACAGGTAGTTTTTTATTTGATAATTTTGATGTATCCAGATAGTGTTTTGGGGCATTTCCTTTCGCGGGCAGTAGGCCCACCCACAAAAGTGAGCTACCATTTTTATCGGGAGACTTGGGGGAATGCTGGGTGGAAGGAAATGTGTGGCTGCTCTATGATTCCAGAACTTTCTGTCACCGAAATGAGAGGAAAAAGTGTTTTTTTGGCCACCTTTTGAGGTTTGCAAAGGATTCTGGGTAATAGAACCTGGTCAGAACCCCACAAGTCACCCCATTTTGGATTCCCCTAGGTGTCTAGTTTTCAAAACTGCACAAGTTTGCTAGGTTTCCCTAGGTGCCGGCTGAGCTAGAGGCCAAAATCCACAGCTAAGTGCTTTGCAAAAAATAGCTCTGTTTTCTTTGTGAAAATTTGATTTGTCCACGTTGTGTTTTGGGGCTTTTCCTGTCGCAGGCGCTAGGCCTACCCCCACAAGTGAGATAGCATTTTTATTGGGAGACTTGGGGGAACGCTGGGTGGAAGGAAATTTGTAGCTCTTCTCTGATTGTAGAAATTTCTGTCACCGAAATGAGAGGAAAAAGTGTTTTTTTGGCCACATTTTGAGGTTTGCAAAGGATTCTGGATAACAGAACCTGGTCAGAACCCCACAAGTCACCCCATTTGGATTCCCCTAGGTGTCTAGTTGTCAGAACTGCACCGGTTTGCTAGTTTTCCCTAGGTTCCGGCTGAGCTAGAGGCCAAAATCCACAGCTAGGTGCTTTGCAAAAAACAGCTCTGTTTTCTTTGTGAAAATTTGATGTGTCCACGTTGTGTTTTGGGGCTTTCCCTGTCGCGGGCGCTAGGCCTACCCCCACAAGTGAGGTACAATTTTTATCGGGAGACTGTGGGGAGCGCTGGGCTGAAGGAAATTTGTGGCTCCTCTCTGATTACAGAACTTTCTATCACCAAAATGCGAGGTAAGAGTGTTTTTTTGGCCAAATTTTGAGGTTTGCAAAGGATTCTGGGTACCAGAACCTGGTCAGAGTCCCACAAGTCACCCCATCCTGGATTCCCCTAGGTGTCTAGTTTTCAAAACTGCACAGGTTTGCTAGGTTTCCCTAGGTGCCGGCTGAGCTAGAGGCCAAAATCCACAGCTAGGTGCTTTGCAAAAAACAGCTCTATTTTCTTTGTGAAAATTTGATGTGTCCATTTTGTGTTTTGGGGCTTTTCCTGTCACAGGCGCTAGGCCTACCCCCACAAGTGAGGTACCAATTTTATTGGGAGACTTAGGGGAACGCTAGGTGGAAGGAAATTTGTGGCTCTTCTCTGATTCTAGAAATTTCTGTCACCGAAATGAGAGGAAAATGTGTTTTTTTGGCCACCTTTTGAGGTTTTCAAAGGATTCTGGGTAACAGAACCTGGTCAGAACCCCACAAGTCACCCCATTTTGGATTCCCCTAGGTGTCTAGTTTTCAAAACTGCACAGGTTTGCTAGGTTTCCCTAGGTGGCGGCTGAGCTAGAGGACAAAATCCACAGCTAGGCACTTTGCAAAAAACAGCTATTTTCTTTGTGAAAATTTGATGTGTCCACGTTGTGTTTTGGGGCTTTCCCTGTCGCGGGTGCTAGGCCTACCCCCACAAGTGAGGTTCCATTTTTATCGGGAGACTAGGGGGAACGCTGGGTGGAAGGACATTTGTGGCTCCTCTCTGATTACAGAACTTTCTGTCACCGAAATGCGAGATAAAAGTGTTTTTTTGGCCAAATTTTGAGGTTTGCAAAAGATTCTGGGTAACAGAGCCTGGTCTGAGCCCCACAAGTCACCCCATTTTGGATTCCGCTAGGTGTCTAGTTGTCAGAACTGCGCCGGTTTGCTAGGTTTCCCTAGGTTCCGGCTGAGCTAGAGGCCAAAATCCACAGCTAGGTGCTTTGCAAAAAACAGCTCTGTTTTCTTTGTGAAAATTTGATGTGTCCACGTTGTGTTTTGGGGCTTTCCCTGTCGCGGGTGCTAGGCCTACCCCCACAAGTGAGGTTCCATTTTTATCGGGAGACTAGGGGGAACGCTGGGTGGAAGGACATTTGTGGCTCCTCTCTGATTACAGAACTTTCTATCACCGAAATGTGAGGTAAAGTGTTTTTTTGGCCAAATTTTGAGGTTTGCAAAAGATTCTGGGTAACAGAGCCTGGTCTGAGCCCAACAAGTCACCCCATCTTGGATTCCCCTAGGTGTCTAGTTTTCAAAACTGCGCATATTGGTAGGTTTCCCTGTTTGCCGGCTGAGCTTGAGGCCAAAATCCACACCTAGGCACTTTTCAAAAAACAGCTCTGTTTTCTTTGTGAAAATGTTATGTATCCACGTTGTGTTTTGGGGCTTTTCCTTTCGCGGGCACTAGGCCTACCCCCACAAGTGAGGTACCATTTTTATCAGGTGACTTGGGGGAACGCTAGGTGGAAGGAAATTTGTGGCTCCTCTCTGATTAGAGAACTTTCTGTCACCAAAATGCGAGGTAAGCGTGTTTTTTTGGCCAAATTCTGAGGTTTGCAAAGGATTCTGGGTAACAGAATCTGGTCAGAACCCCACAAGTCACCCCATTTTGGATTCCCCTATGTGTCTAGTTTTCAAAACTGCACAAGTTTGCTAGGTTTCCCTAGGTGCCGGCTGAGCTAGAGGGCAAAATCCACAGCTAGGTGCTTTGCAAAAAACAGCTGTTTACTTTGTGAAAATTTGATGTGTCCACGTTGTGTTTTGGGGCTTTCCCTGTCGCGGGCGCTAGGCCTACCCCCACAAGTGAGGTACCATTTCTATTGGGAGACTAGGGGGAACGCTGGGTGGAAGGAAATTTGTGGCTCCTCTCTGATTACAGAACTTTCTATCACCGAAATGCGAGGTAAGAGTGTTTTTTTGGCCAAATTTTGAGGTTTGCAAATGATTCTGGGTAATAGAACCTGGTCAGAACCCACCAGTCACCCCATTTTGGATTCCCCTAGGTGTCTAGTTTTCAAAACTGCACAAGTTTGCTAGGTTTCCCTAGGTGCCGGCTGAGCTAGAGGCCAAAATCCACAGCTAGGTGCTTTGCAAAAAACAGCTGTTTTCTTTGTGAAAATTTGATGTGTCCACATTGTGTTTTTGGGCTTTTCCTGACGCGGGCGCTAGGCCTACCCCCACAAGTGAGGTACCATTTTTATCGGGTGACTTGGGGGAACGCTGGGTGGAAGGACATTTGTGGCTCCTCTCTGATTTCTGTCACCGAAATGAGAGGTAAAAGTGTTTTTTTGTCAAAATTTTGAGGTTTGCAAAGGATTCTGGGTAACAAAATCTGGTCAGAGCCCCACAAGTCACCCCATCTTGGATTCCCCTAGGTGTTTAGTTTTCGAAACTACACAGATTTGCTGTGTTTCCCTAGGTGCCGGCTGAGCTAGAGGCCAAAATCCACAGCTAGGTGCTTTGCAAAATGTGATGTGTCCACATTGTGTTTTGGGTCTTTTCCTATCGCGGGCGCTAGGCCTACCCCCACAAGTGAGGTACCATTTTTATTGGGAGACTAGCGGGAACGCTGGGTGGAAGGACGTTTGTGGCTCTTCTCTGATTCCAGAACTTTCTGTCACCGAAATGAGAGGAAAAGGTGTTTTTTTGGCCAAATTTTGAGGTTTGCAAAAGATTCTGGGTAACAGAACCTGGCCAAAGCCCAACAAGTCACCCCATCTTGGATTCCCCTAGGTGTCTAGTTTTCAAAACTGCGCAGGTTTGGTAGGTTTCCCTGGGTGCCGGCTGAGCAAGAGGCCAAAATCCACAGCTAGCCACTTTGCAATAAACAGCTCTGTTTTCTTTGTGAAAATTCGATGTGTCCACGTTGTGTTTGGGGATTTGCAAATCCTAAGGTTTTCCTGATACCTATTTTTCATTTTTTATAATTCAGCAAATGAATTGATGTATTCCCGGCAGAGAATGAAAACCCATTGCAAGGTGCAGCTCATTTATTGGCTCTGGGTACCCAGGGTTCTTGATGAACCTACAAGCCCTCTATATCCCCGCAACCAGAAGAGTGCAGCTGATGCAACAGTATATTGCTTTCAGAAATCTGGCATCACAGGAAAAAGTTACAGAGTAAAACTTGGAGAAAAATGGCTGTTTTTTTCACCTCAATTTCAATATTCTTTTATTTCAGCTGTTATTTTCTGTAGGAAACACTTGTAGGATCTTCACAATGACCCCTTGCTCAATTCAGAATGTTGTCTACTTTTCAGAAATGTTTAGCTTTCTGGAATCCAGCATTGGTTTCTCACCCATTTCTGTCACTAACTGGAAGGAGGCTGAAAGCACAAAACAAATAGTAAAAATGGGGTATGTCCCAGTAAAATGTCAAAATTGTGTTGAAAAGTTGGGTTTTCTAATTCAAGTCTGCCTGTTCCTGAAAGCTGGGAAGATGGTGATTTTACCACTACAAACCTTTTGTTGATGCCATCTTCAGGGGGAAAACCACGAGCCTTCTTCTGCAGCCCTTTTTTCCCATTTTTTTGAAAAAAAACAATTTTTTTGTTGTATTTTGGCTAATTTCTTGGTCTCCATCAGGAGAACCCACAAAGTCTGGATACACTAGAATCCATAGGATGTTGGGAAAAAAAGGACGTACATTTGGCGTGGGTAGCTTATGTTAACAAAAAGTTATGAGGGCTTAAGTGCGAACTGCCCCAAATAGCCAAAAAAAGGCTCGACACAGGAGGGGAAAAGGACTAGCAGCGAAGGGGTTAAGGTAGGACATATAGTAATGTGTTTTATATATCCTGACAGTGAAAATATTGCTAAATTCGTTTTTCACTGTTGGAAGGCCTGTCCCTCTCATACGTTAACATGGAGGCTACCTTCAAATCTGATTATAGTGTAGATTTCCTTGGGAGCGGATGGACATGAGGAGTTTGGGGTCTCTGAGCTCACAATTTAAAAATACATCTTTTATCAAAGTTGATTTTAAGATTGTGTGTTTAAAAATGTCACTTTTAGAAAGTGCTTGTGCCAAGCTACCAAGGGGGTAAGCAGGGGTTAGCTGAGGTTGGTTCTCTTTTACCCTGACTAGAGAGAGGGTCCTTGCTTGGACAGGAAGTAACCTGTCTGCCAACTGAAGACCCCATTTCTAACACTGAGGGTTCAATAACACCCTGGTACTTTAACTGTGTGAGGATTTCCCTCACTGGGGCTTTCACCTCGTATTTGATTGGATATTGAGGTTGGGGCTGAGGTGTAGATTTTATTAATGTTATGTGGTAGGGAGAGTCTTGTTCCCACCCAATATGATTGCGATATAGTGCAGATGCCTGCACCACTACCCAAACTACGGCGTATTTTCTACACGCTCTTTCGGAACAAGGGCCGAGAAGGATCTTTCAATAATGTCCTCTCCATATGGGAGTTCTCGGACAAACACCAGTGCCCAATCTTTTTGGGCCAGCAAAATGTCGAAATGGAGACTACACGATCCTATAAAATGGCATTTATTATGCGCTCAATATCTCCTTTTAACTGAATAGTTACTTTATACACCCTGTCTGGTGTGGAGACACTCATGCCTGCAGTCTCTACTTGTAGATAGTCATTAGATGCTTTCACCTCCAGATGCGCTAGAAGATCCCGGCGAACTATTGTGACTTCTGCTGCACTGCCTAGCAGTGCTAACGCCACTTCTTGAGTGGCATGTCGAACAGCATCTGCTGGCATTTTTTTTATTTTTAAATTGTTGTTTCTGAGCGTTTTGAGTCCTTTCTCGGTTTCACGTACTCAGTCTGTTGATCTGACTGCCCACCTCTCTCACTTAGTTTTTCCTGGTGAGTCCAGAAAGGAACCAGATTGGCGTGTATCAGTATACTGATATCTGTCAGGCGTTTTTATACTATCTCTATTTCAAAGGTTACATCTATTTGTGGGGTCTCCGAATGCGGAGATTCTCCCCTTTCTTTCCTAGGTGTTTGTTGTTTTTTATCCCAGTGTTTTTTTACTACTCTCAGGTGTTTGTTTGGCAGTATCCTTATTGGATCTGCCTTGTACTTGTGGCTTAGTCGATCTGGCTCCCAAACTATCTTACCCTATACTTGAGTATGATTCAGTGATTATTTTTGGCAACTCCTGTTCCTGATCCTGTGCTGGAACGTCATGGAGCTGCATGCGCAATGTCAGTGCAACTGCTTCCCCTTTAATATTACTTAATAGGATTGCGGATACCATAGCAAAATTACCTATTAATTTCATCCCCAAATCAAGGGCGGGACCACCCCTTATTCATCTTGAATTTGTTTCAACACTTCCGGAAGATTGGCAAGTGTTGGTGTACCGTGTGCGGTTGTGTAGAGAGCGGCAAATACTGTGCCCCATGTATTACAGTAGTCAACTGTGGGACCCATGCCGAAAGGCAAGCACATTGTAAAAATTATATTTTCATTCTGAGGTCCCATATGGGGAAAGACTGCTTCCAGTGCATTTATTTTTTGAGCTAACCAAAATGGACTCTCCTCCCGTTTGGCGGGTACTTTACCCTGATCTAATGTACAGTGGAAGGGTTAATACCCTGCGCTGCGGCATGTGCCTGAACCGGAGTAGCCCGTGCTGGGTTTGTATTTAAAATTTGCATGATGAATTGTACCAACAATCTATATATTGTTGTAACTTCTATATATAAGCAGCGAACCTCAGCTACTGCCATTGCTGCTGCATCAGGATGTGGTGTATATGTGGCCAATAGAGGCCAGGTTGGGCCTGCATTACTCAATGGACCTAACCTAACTGGTAAGATTGCATGGAGTAGGGCGCCATCAAGCCAATTGTTATGGTCTTGACAAGTAAAGGTATTTCTAAAGCTGCATAAGCTCTGTATTGTGCTGGTGGTTGTGCAGGTGTATAATTATGAAATGTATTTGCGTTCCCTTCCACTGCTCATTACCATGTCATGTAGGTTCTCATTACGGTAATGAGGCTACTGGGTACTGAGTACAATTCCACACCTGGTGACACCTGTCGGCCTAATCCGAGGTTTCTGGCTAACTAGCAGCGCCCATCTCTGACCGATATGATTGTCGCAACCGGGCTCATGGCGAGATAGACTCCCCAGGGAATCATGGTATATCAAATTGCATCCCATTCTCTCAGTTACCAAGATCTCACTCAGGCAAAGACAACAGTGGCAGAATATATTTAAATAAGAATTTATTAAAATATCTGCATCCTAGATAGAAGCAGGTGAATTGTAATAACGAGGATAATGTTAGACAATAGGAGCAGGCATATGACTAAATGTCAAGAAATGTCCAGAACAGCCCTACCATGCTGTCTACACGGGGAGTAGATCTAAAACCCCTGCCCTACGCTTAGAATGAGCACAGCATGCTAAACTTAATCTGCCCTTCGGGTTTCCCCTGGAAGAAAATCATCCATCATACCTTGAGTAGAGGCCTGAAGTCTATAAAGACACTGTCTCCATCGGGATTAGGGTTCTGTCGTCTAAGCAATTAGCTGTAGCAAAGCTTGCAGCAATCAGCATATAGTCATGATCATCTGGCTGGAATCTCCCTCTAAAGTATCTAGGGCAAAGGGGTGTTTTTATACTAAAACAGTTGACGTTCTAAGAACTAGTCCCTCCAACGCAGAAAAGGATGTCAGGAGTCATCCATGCTGGTTGTCAAATTGCAGAGGGGTCAGTGGCCATTAAGGCCACCAACAAACCTTGGCAAATGCAAAAGATGTGTTGCAGGAAGAGTTACAGAGGTGGGGACTAACAAGGTTCAAAGAACTCAACTTTTACAGATGAGTCAGGGCCAGCCCTTAGCAAGAAGGGGAACTAGCAGGAATCAATAGAAACCCCGGGAGGCTTCTCTGGCAGCAGGCACAGGGAGTCGTGAGGAGGCTTCAGCAGCACAGAGAAGATGGATGTCCACGTTGCAGGAGTTGCACGGATGATGTCGGTCTTGGAGCTGGGTGACGCTTGAGACTGGGGCTTCTTGGGGCTAGGAGGTCTTTGGACTGAAGAGCCCACATGCCTTGGCAACGACAAAAAGATGCGGTGCATATGGGTTCCGTCCAAGGAGCTCCAACGAGGGACCACAATCTTCCCAGTTGTAAAAAAGTCAGGCCAGACCTCTGGAGAGCCACAAAACTACCACTTGTGTTGCAGAGCCTTGAAGAGTCCACGGGTCAGCAGGATCCACAAGCTGGTTGTCAACGTTTTTGGTGCCTGTGACAGCAGGGGCGTGACTCCTTCATTCCAAAGGAGATTCCTTATGGCTGTCCTTAGAGCAACAAGAGTCCTTGTGACTCTGGCGAATGTACAGCCACAGAAGTTGCAGAGTCCTTGCAATACCAGGGGGCAAATTTGTAGTAAGAGCCCTCCTACCAGTCTTGCCTTGTCTTGGTTTCTGGTGAAGTCCAGTAGCAGAATCTGGTGACACCAGGCAAAAGGTGTGGGCCACTATATCAGAGGATCCTACTTTCCTACAGGAAGCCTTAATGATTTGAATATTGAAGTGACAGAGAGACTTCTTAATTTCCTGTTAAGCCAGGCAAGGCCGTATATAATAGACACAGCTTCCTTTTTAGGGAGCCAAGATGGGTGAGGGTTTGGAGGTATCTGCAAACAGACCCCAATATAATTATACTTCAAAGCCAATTTGATGGTTATAATTCCCATGTGCCAAGTGAGAGATTTTTTGTTCTTTTGGCACCCAAAGATTGCTACTTTTGTTTTGTCCTGGGAGTTCTTTTTGTTGTATGCATGGAGGCTGCTCAGTGCTCACTGCATGAGAACTTTGGTGTGATCCATTATTACTAATTGTCTGTGTATTGAAGAATGTGAAGGATCGAGTGGGCTAGTCATGGGGGGGCAGGCAGCTGTTCGCCAAAGCTCTGCTCCGGTCTACTGTATAAAGATTGAAGGGGGTGCAAGAACGCAGCCATGCTTCAAACCCCCTTTGATGGTGATTTGGAAGGTAACAGTTTGTCGCCCAGTTTTTAAACAAATTTGTGTGTCCGAGTAAAGAGATATTATGGCCCTTTGGAGGTTTGAAGGAATGTCCACATACCTAGCTTTTTCCAAAGAATGACACACTCTACTTCATAAAAGGCTGCACTGTAATCAATGAAGCAGCCCTAGAGTTGAAGCTGCTTGCTTAGAGTTAGAGTTGCTTCATGGATGAGCACAGCAAGTATAGTGATGTCTTTAGCTGTCGCAACTGCTCGGAAGTCCGTTTGAAAGAACGGGAAAATGTCATTGTCCAGGCCCAAACCTCTAACTGTTTGAGTAATAATTGAGCCTAAGCTTCAAGATCTAGTAGGACAATTAAGTGATAGTTAGAGGGCTTTGTTGGGTCTCCTTGCCTGAAAATGGGGCACAAGATAGTGCCTCTCCATATGTCTGGAATTTGAGCAGAGAGGAAGGCTTGATTGAAAAGGGGAGTTAGGAGCGTTGCCCAGTCCTCAGTGGTGCATTTAAATATTCCGGAAGGTAGGCGGTTGGGTCCTTGTGCCCCTTCGATTTTCATGGCTTTAATGATTTTACTTACCTGGGCTGGAGTTGTAAGCTCTTGGTGATTCCATGTAAGCTGGTCAGTGGACTCACATTTTTCCATGTAGGCTGGTGCACCTGGGTGGCGAGAGTATAATGCTGCTACATAGTTCACCCAAATTACTTCCGAAACACCATTGTTCCCTGGTAAAGTTGTGGGGTTTTAATTTGCTGATATAATTTCAGACGCGGGCTAGGCTTCTTTCCTGGAGCATTTGTGGTATCTTTAGCCATTCCTTTTCTTCTGAGGCTTTCTTTGCTTCACACACTAGTTTTTTATGTTCTTTACACAAGTTAGTGATCTCCATTGCAGTTTTAGCAGTAGGGTTTAGCTTGTGGCGACCCAAGGACCTTCTCAGCTTTCTCCATTAGGTGAACATAGTCATGTTATAAAACTGATTGGACTGCTCCTTCCCTGTTCCCTTCGAGGGTTGCCTGCGGTTCCCATTTGCCAGTAAAAAGGCCATTAACTCTGCCGTCTGTCTGCCACATGTGGTTTGAGTATCTTCCCAAGTAGTTTTGGGGCCCATAATTGCATTGCAAAGACACTTGGGTGGTGATTCCTAGTTTGGCGGGCGGCGGTCGCCGCCCGCCAAGCGGGAACCGCCAGAAGACCGTACCGCGGTCAAAAGACCGCGGCGGTCATTCTGGCTTTCCTGCTGGGCGGGCGGGCGACCGCCAAAAGGCCGCCCGCCCGCCCAGCGGGAAACCCACAGCAACGATGAAGCCGGCTCCGAATGCTCCGGAGTTGCTTTTGTGCGACAGGTGCAGTTGCACCCGTCGTGATTTCCAGTGTCTGCTATGCAGACACTGGAAATCAATGTGGGGCCCTGTTAGGGGGCCCCTGCAGTGCCCATGCCATTGGCATGGGCACTGCAGGGGCCCCCAGGGGCCCCACGACACCCGTTCCCGCCAGCCTGGTTCTGGCGGTCGAAACCGCCAGAACCAGGCTGGCGGGAAGGGGGTCAGAATCCCCATGGCGGCGCTGCCTGCAGCGCCGCCATGGGGGATTCTGCAGGCCAGGGGAAAACCGGCGGGAAACCGCCGGTTTCCCTTTTCTGACCGCAGCTTTACCGCCGCGGTCAGAATGGGCCTGGATGCACCGCCAGCCTGTTGGCGGTGCATCCGCGGTCCCCTACCCTGGCGGTCTCGGACCGCCAGGGTAGGAATTACCCCCTTGGTCACTGTTGAGGTGTCCATGACCCTCCATTAAATCCTCCTAACTATCATTATTGATTCAACCCGTGCGGAGGACCCCACTGCCTGATGCTTGGTTGCCAATGGGGGTTCCTAGATTCATAGTTAAGGTCAGAGGATTGTGATCACTTTTGCCCCTGTTGAGGATCTCAAAGTCCATAAGATGCTTTGCTAGATATTTGAACAGGAAGATATAGTCGATTGGTGACATTTCTTTGATGGTACAAGGAAACTGGTAATGTGTCTTTAAATACTTATTCAGCTGAAATTAATTTGAAGATTGATTATTTTTCTTTGTTCTTTGATGTTTCGGGTGCCAGTGTTGCCGTTTCCCAAGTCCCTGATGTAAAATATCCCAGTCAGCAGAACTTCGTGTGAGTTGTGATCCTGAAGAATAGCTTCAACACAGTTGCAAAGATCATTGGAGTTTCAGGCCTTTCTGTGTGTTATGATAACAGTTTATCAAGAGTAATAAGATATTCTTATGGCAAACTGTTAGCCCAGAGATTATTGCCACTTGCCAAGCTGGGGAGGGTTGATTGAGGGGCACAACAGTGATCTTGGCAGTTTGCTTAATGAAAATTGAGAGACCTCCTCATGGCCAGCCAAATAACTTGACAAGTGTTGCTGAAATGAAAATCTTGTAACAGCCATATAGGACTGTGTGAGTAAGTGCCCATGGTTCCTGTAGGCAAATGATGCTGCTTTTGCGTATGAACGCCCCCACGGTATTACTTGACAGAATTGTCTTTAGGCCTGCCATGTTCCACAATATAATTGTGAGCTTGTTCCCCATTTTGGGTTTCTGGGGTTGAGGAATATCTGATTGGTGGTGGCTAGGAATAAACCTCACAGATGCCATGATGGAGCTTACCCCGACTGGCTTCATCTATCCATGTCATTGATTCTTATCACACATCATAGGTTTCTTGGGTTATGGGCACATAGTACTTTTAAGAAATTTGCAGCTTTTGATGCACTTGGTAGCCAGTGATGGGTGGCCCCCCCCATGCCCTTTTCAGGACACTCATGTGCAGCCTAAGGGACTCCTGGGGCATTAACACATGGGGTATTTTGGTGGGAGCATCTTCAGCAATTCAATACCCCATTCCTCAAAGATCCTTGATTCCCTCAGAATGGCCTAGAATTAGTTATTTTACATGCAGTTATTGTAGCATCAGACGTCCTTTTATCTGGGATCTGAGTAAACTTCACAGAGGTTAGTTCTGCTGAGGATAAATTCTTCCAGGTTGGGATATGTTGCAACAAGCATACTAAATTGCTTCCATTTAGTATATCATGTGTACCCCTTGGGGTGTAGTGTGGGATAAAAGCAAATTGAAACAAACATGTGGTTCCTTCATATATGGCTTCCCCCAGGTAGGTAGATTGCATACACAGAGTCTGCTGAGAATGGAGAGACAGGGCCCTGATTGCACCATAATAAAGAGAGAGCTTGCTTATTGAGCTGGAGAGCCCCCATTTGCAGGTTAGTTGATCTTGGTAGTTTTTTGGCTAATTCTCATCCCACTTTGTCTCCAGTCATTGGTCATTCAACCTTGGTATTGAATATAGGTAGTTATCAAGGGCTCAGCTACCCCCAGGTAGGCGGGGGACCCTCTGATTGGGTGGGCCTGTTTCAAGTTATCATTTCGCTTAGGACATGTGCTCAGTTGGAATGTGTTACTGGATGTGATACCTCCAGGCCAATAAACATTTTGGCTGGTACTAGGAGCACCTGGGGGGCTTTTGACAAGAGATGAACTGATGGTTAGGTCTGCGCCAAAAGGAGTGCAGCGAGGCCAATGAGCATTTTTGCAGATCCTAGGAACTTCTAGGGGGCCTTTCAGAAGAGATAAAAAACTAATATGTGAGTCAGTGCAGAAGGAAATGTTGGTGCTTATCTCTGCCGTATGTACTCTGAGAATCTTGGGACCACCCACTGAGTCATACTGGAAGCTGGGGACAACTGCCAAAGCACTATTAATGATATGAACCTCAAAGCAATACACACAAAATACAGAAACAAGCATTTCATCAAACACATGAACTAATGATAACACATTTTATTTAATATGCAAACAAATATAAAGAAAAAAAGAAAAATTTAAAAGGCAAGTTAGAGCTTTACTAACTTAAATTGAAGCCACACATTGCCCATACTATATTCTGCTTGTTGCACTTGCACTGCTCCCATGAATCAATCTGAGGATACTAATTAAATTTTTAGCCTCACATTTTACAGTATGTTTAAAAAAAAATAATTACATATTTACGCATGTACACATTTTTAATCTGTTAATAGCATTTGCATTTTTGAAGCAGGCACAGACCCCCCGAAGGAAGAATCTGCAGACCCCCAGAGGTCCCCGGACCACAGGTTGGGAACTACTGCTCTAGGGGAAGCCAAGTCCTCTATACTACCAACAATAGAAGTAGACTGGTTTGTTAAGTGGTGTATTGCCTGTTTTGTCCCAGGAGGGGCCGAGATCACCGCAACAGAGGAGGAGTTGTCAGTAGAGCCAGTTGGTTTGGCTATGGGGGGGTTCTGTTCAAGGGCGATGCGCTTGTGTTTTTTCTGGTGCACAGGCCGTGTTATTGACACTGTTGACAAGGTACCATAGCATTTCTGGAAGAGATCTTAATTTATTGATCAGTGGTGAGCACAGGCAGGAATCATCCACCCCTGCTCCCTCGAAAAAACTCTATACGGTAATTCGTCTACAGCCCAAATCCACCAAGGTTGAAGCAATAGATTACATTAGGTTGATCTGCAGCTCTATCTTTTGTGTTTGCCATAAAAGAGCCCTGGCCATATTGTCTTGCTTGATGCTGATGGTAGATAATGAGACCTGGGCTGGGCTAGGGAGGCCTGCTGGGGAAGAGACTAATGGCCTTGGCCGAATAGGACTGATGGATTTGTGATTGAACTTGTTCCTGAATATGGGAGTCTGTGCCAATGATGCTTCAAATTGGGCTGGGTGTCAAGAAAATGATCTGATAGGTTACCCAGTTCTTGGTATGAAATGTTTTCCCTTCTCAGCTTTTTTATAGGCGATTGATTAAAATTAGCCTCTGGCATATGTTTTGTGACTAGCACTCATGTAGCACTGTAACCTTGCTTCTTCTAGTTGATTTGTTTTTCAAAACTACCCATTACTCACCATGCCAAGGGCGTTCCACTCTTTCTACACTTCTTGTATTCTGACTGAATTATGTATTAGAAATGTATTTGAGTTACACAGAATACTTTCCATTCTGATTTCTTATCCAGGAGCTCAGTTATATTTTCTGGAAACAGTGTATGAGGCTATTTGGTCTCGATATGCATTATTCAGTTAGATGCCATCCAGACACAGATGGTCAGCTGAAAGGCAAAACAACACATTTCAGTAGTACATTTGTTGCTTCTTTCTGCACTACATGCACTTATTAGTACTTCTGAATTCACATATAATAACTATAAATCTTCCTAGACAGCTGTATTGCCATTGCCATTTTATGCTCTGCTAATCAATCTTGCCTGTTATGCTACATATTGCAAAATCAATCTTCCTGCACGATAGCAGGTAACCAAAGCGTTCCGCTTCAGGGCTATACACAAAAAAGCCTGACAAGGTCTACAAAAGACCAAGCTAGAGAACAAGGTACATTGTAATAAGACCCTCTCCTATTCCATAGGTGATCAAGTTATGTTGTCTACGAAATAGCTCTGTATTCCTGATTTCAAGAAATGTCTTTCTTGTTACCCTAGGCTTTATCTTGTTGGTCAGGTTATAAATCTAGTGGCTAGCTGGCTTGTCTTGTCTACTAAATGGACAATCCATCCTTCTTTTCATACAGGCCACTTGGAATCTCAATACTCGTCTACAACTTCATCCGAAACCCTTGCAAATTGAGTCCAGTAAGCAACACAAAGTATAAAAAAATATTTGATTTCCTAGTGTTCCTTTGGTATTTCATTGATTGGAAAGACTATGGTCCTGAAGACTACTCCTGGGAACTGGCATAATTTGCTACTTTTGAAGTCTGTTTCCTAATTTACAGAAGCTTTGCCGGATTGGGAATCATCCTAACAGTCGGGGTACCACAACAGTCCCATTGCAGCACCACTCCTCTTCCCATAATATTGCTTCCCAGCTGTGTACTCAGGGCCTCCCTGTACTGAGATATAACTCCTCCTCGTTCCTTACTTGGGGCTGCTCTGGACTGCAATGTCACTCCTCATCATGTGGTATTGCACCACAGCCCCATCCGACTTTGACCCAATTTGTGTAGTAGCGAATGTGCATTTCACCAAGTTGTAGGTTCATTACATCATTGGAACTAAATGGCAGTGTTAGAATTAAATTGTGTCAGTTGATAGAATAACTCTGGTTTGTTGACTGGTACATCACCAGGCTATTTTGCCACATGTGAAAATAATCACTCAAGGAAAAAATACAACATATACTAGTCTACATCGTTAGACTGAATTGTTACATGCGAACAGAAACTTTCAAGTAAAAAGTTCCTGCTGGAAAAATATATTTTTCAAGGGTCAAGTGGAAAATACATATCCTGGGAAACACAGTTGTGACCAAGTTGACTACATTTATTATTTAAATGTATTGTTCTTTCTGATTAACAATGGGTGCTACATTTCATGTTTTCATTTATTATTTACACTAAAACTGAATAATATTTAGTATATATCACTTGTACAATGTGCCCATCAAATGCACTTCTATATTTTGTGCTAACCGGCATGTTTCTGCATGTCACACATGGCATTTGAAGTAAGTACTTTGCCACATGTAAGAATTTCTGCATGTCACATATGGCATCTTTAGCAAGTACTTTGGAACACCCAAGGGGAGCTCAAAACGCATGGGGAGAGTAAATAGATGCTTTTAAAGTATTATGTTTGCTATTGAAGGATAACAGCTATCCGATGACAGCAAACAAGCAACAGTATTACATTAGTTAGGACAAGAAAACTTAAGAGTGTGCTATAACCTTCCAGAATTACAAACTGCAGAAGGAGAAATAATTTGTCTTTATATGCTAATGCATTGAAGCAGTTAAAGGTACATTAGGGACTAAGAACTACAATTATTTTAGAGTGGTGGATATTGTTCTTCAGGGTGTAAGGTGAAATGTTATCAGTTGATGGATTTATAGCAGGTTTAAAAAGCTTATGAGTAAACTATGATTTTATGGAAAAGCACAATGAATATATACAGGATAACATGATGATGCACACTTTCAGTAAAACCATACAAGAAAATTATGGTGTGCATGAAATCCAACATTATTAGAAGTGTTGTACATATCCTAGAGTGAATAACAGTGAGGTGTGTTAGTTATGTGAACGAGGAAAGAAATCAGCATTACTGAAAGATATTCATTAGTGTTGGCCGATAAGTTAAGAAAACTAATAGTCTTTGTGCACAAGGCCACACAATAAAGGGGAGCTCAGACCAAGACTAATACAATTAGACATGTCCCTTCAGCTGATAGAAATCAAGTTAAAGAAGAAACCTTTAAATTATGCAAAGCAGGACTTATTGAGGAAATAGAAGCATTGAATGGCTTGTCCCCATAGTGGTAGCACATAAACCAGATAACTCTGTAAGAGTGTGTATCAACCTGTGAGACTTAAATTTCAATTCAATTTGGGTTTATAGCACTTACTTCCATACTTAAGAGAAATTGTAGCCATTATTTCTAATCAACAGGGGATGGAGAGTTTGAGCCCTGTAGTCAAAAGATCATGGAGGCATTCACCTTTAATACTGTGGTGAACTGGCCTTTGCAGACTGAGGCAGTGGGACACACAAACACACTAATGTAAAGAGTTGGGACTTCTACACCAAAACAGGCATCAGACCCTATTTAAATACCAGCTAGGAAATTAATGCTGCCTGGCAACTTTTCATATTCTGTTGACTCTCTGCTTGTCATGAAGTTCGTGCAACATTTCATCCATCAACTTTGTTATTTTCTTTCTGTTTTATTCCCTCTGTACTTCTGACCTTTTGTCTGTTTACCTGACTTCGCTTCCTGGACTTTAGGTACACCATGTCCCACCATTTAGAAGCCAAGAGAGTCCCTCATCTGTGTATATTGGCTTTTACTATCACTGCAATACCTGCCGTGAGAAGAGAGAGAGTGGTGGTGCCTTGGTCCTTTGTTTCAATCTCTTAGCATCTCATGTCCATTTTACTCCAGTATTCTGTTCTTCTTGGAACATTCCATTGTGTTTTGGCTGTCCTACATGTTGGGGAGTAGAGCGGATAGTCATCAGAACCTGTTGGACATCACCAGGAGAACATGATACCAAGAAAGGATAAGCTAAATGGCTCTTCACAATTAAACTAGTGTTAGTATGCCATCATATAGAATTAGGTACATAATCTTGCCATATTACTTCACTCATAATGTCATTAGGAGCATTTTACCACAGACATATGCTTTTTGATTTGGCATCTGTTGTTTTCTTTAGAGTGATGCAATGATTCTATGGAATGCATAGCGTTTTTGGGGATATGTCTGGAGTGTGTTATTTTTAAGGTGATATGTAGATTTGGGTTGAGACAGAAATAAAAATCAACAATAATGGCATTAAAACAAAGGACAAGTCATGTATACCATTTAGAATATGGAGGCGTCTGACAACCAAGATGATTTGAGATAATGTTTTGGTTCTATTAAATGTTTGTTATGATTTATTTGAATGAGGTCGAAACAATGTGAGAACGTTTAAAGAAAGGAACATCATTCTGTTAGGATAAGGACTGCCAGAATGAACTTGCTAGAAGACAAATAGAAATGAAAGAAGCCCCATCATCTGAATGTGTTATATAGGAAATAAAATAATTGTTATCTCCCATGCAAGGGCTTATGGCTTTGGTGCCACTTTGAGTCAAATTCACAATAAGGAATATGTTGTACATGTATCATGTTCCCTAAGTAGTAAAACCTTATTCTGTAGTAGAGAGGTAAACCTTGGCCATTTTTTGGACTATGTCACACTTTAGGATATACTTGGGGGACACCTTCCTAAGTCCACATTTAATAACTGTGCTTGCTATTAGAAGTTCATGAATGGCTTCTCCCAGGATTTCCAAATTGTTGGTAAATTTGGAGGAGTATAAGTCTGTTGTACAGTTTTAACAAATTGTTTCCTCCTAAAGATTTGAGAGGCAGCTGATCAAAGCCACATAGGCCATCACAGAACTAAACTTGCTTGGTACTTAGTAATGGTGATGAAGTTCACAAGAGTAATGTTCTACTTGTGGAAATGGTTGAGTCTCAGATGAAACCATGAGCTAAAGCTGCCACTGGCATCATGGAGCTATTTTACATTTTAGGGGGTCAGCACACTTTTGTTGTAGTAATATTTGATTATTTTTCAAAATTGTTCAAGGTTGAACTAATAAGTGAGGTGTGATTCTCCCCATTGCAAGGTAATCAGATTTATCGAAAAGGTGTTTGCTAGTGAGGGATATCCTGAGCAAATTTTGTTATGTAGACATAGCTATTTTCAGGAATGTAATATCAGGCAATATCAGGCACAGGGAAATGGTGGTGTATGATTCTAAAGCACACAGGTTAGTATAGCAAATCAATAAAGTGATCAAGGACAGTATTCAGGCTGCTGTTACTAAGGGCAAATCTACGTAATGTTTGTAAACCAATTGATATGGGCATATAGAATAACAAAAAACGATGTTACAGGGTACTCTCTGTTGAAATATTTAGAGGTAGGAAACATAACACCTACGTCTTAGATAGATGGGGTAGTCTGGAAGAAAGATATGATTGTGGAAGAGATATGAGTACGGCTAAAAGAGAAACAAGAGACATACAGAAGAAGATATGACAGAAAGTGGGGTATAACGAGATTGGTCAGGAAGTAAAAATTAAACATCTCCAGGTAGTGGTTGAATGAATGACAAGTTACTCTAGGCCAATGTGTCATAAAGGTTAATGCAGTCATAATGAATTAGAATTAGAATGAAGCAGTCACTGGGAAAAACAAAAATGAATGTTTATGCAAAATATCTAATAGTAAATATAGCAATAGGAAGAATCATTACTGATGCATGCCGTCCAGATTTCCTTAATGTTCTCACGCTGTAGAAAAATAAGTTGGGTGCTGACACAAGTAAAAGGATGCTAAACAGAGAAAATAAATTCAATAACCCAAATCTCATGAATCACTTGCTCTCATAAGAACTGTAAGGATATTGGCCATCCTGTAGACACTCATACTAACGTAGAGAATTCACCGTAGTACGTTGCTTCCCAAAAGGAGTTCTCTTTGTCTTCTGGAGCTGCATTTTCCTGATTGGTGACTTTTCATCTGGTGAGTTGCTTCTTGGAGGATTACTCTTTCTCATTCTCATCTGTAGATTGGATTTCTGTGTATCCAGTTACAGGTAGGATTTTGCCCATTTGGATTTGTGATGGATATATATTTTTTTTCTGGTGTGCTCTAACACCTGAACTCTTCTTGGTGTCATATATTAATATCAGTTTTACCTCAAGTTATGTTTTCAACAGTTTCCATGAGGTGGGTAATGAACAAACTATCACGGTATTTAGAAATGTATTTCAGATTCTATCAATCTGAAACATATGCTCTCTGGGTTTAGGATTATTATATAAAACGTATAAAAAGCTAATTGTCAAGGTCAAAGGTGACAAAACCTGAGGTGCAAGTTAAACGTAATACATATTATATTATTTTCACTGTAGAGTTTCTCAGATTTGGTGATTTTAATTCTGTTTATATAGAATATCCTATAGATAGGTTTACAAGGACAGCAACAATAAAATGACTGAAGCTACCTTGTGCTGAACTGTTTTTTCCTCTTTCCAAAATCATTTTCCCTCTTGGAAGTTTCTAATAATTTCCAAATTTATGAGTGCTAGGAGTTTTTAAAAAGCAAGAAGGAGATACTCATATTCATGACGTTCCTGCAAAAAAAATGATCAGTAGCCAACCTTCTTGACAGCATGAAAGTTATGGAGGTTTGGAAAAGGTGGAAGGTCGGACGGTCAGTGATAAAGAAAGTCATGTTGTATGATAAGGAAAGGACAGAGAAGACAATTCAAGAATTTGAAAAACAAGATGAAAAACAGAAACCACAGGATGGTGTATCTGCTATGAATGCTCATGACGAGAAGAAAAAAGGTGGAAAGGAAAAAAGGTCAAGAAGGAAGATATCTGTATCAAGACTGAGAAATGTGACAGTGGAATGGCGAGTGTGTGTTATTCACTGAAAAACAAAGGTTGAAGTGATGTAATAGTTAGGTGTTGAAATAAGATAAAACTAACATTTAAAAAAAGCACTGAAAGCCAACAGTTATTGTTTACTGAATTAACTGTAACATGTACCGTGCCATACTGCTTATGACCTCACATGGTCCATCACTCATGACATATTAAATTACATAATTGATGACATCACTGATGACATCATTTATGACATCACTGATGACAGAACTAATAATGCCATAGTGATATACATCATAGAGTTACTGCATATACATGTTTGGTTCATAGCATGGAAAGACAGTAAGCCCAGGGGCAAGTGTGATTGAGTTAAAAGTTATATAATGCACCATTTATAAATCACTAAAGATTTGGCTTCAAGTATTACTCGATGGTAAACAAGGTGAAGTCTGAGCACACCAATGTGGGATTCAGCAGTATGTTTTGACAATAGGTTAAGCCTTAACCTCTTCGCCGCCAGGCCTTTTCCTCCTCCTGTGCCAAGCCTTTTTTTGGCTATTTGGGGTAGTTCACGCTTAGGTCCCCATTACTTTTCGTCCACATAAGCTATCCATGCCAAATGTGCTTCCTTTTTTTCAAAATCCTGAGGATTCTAAAGGGACCCAGAGTCTTTGAGTTTCCCTGGAGGGGACCTAGAAATTAGCAAAAATGTTTTTTTGGGGGGGGAATGGGAAAAAGTGCTGCAGAAGAAAGCAACTGTTTTTTTTCCTGCATATGGCATCAACAAAGGGTTTGTGGTGCTAAAATCACAATCTTCCCAGCTTTCAGGAACGGACAGACTTGAATCAGAAAACCACATTTTTCTTTTCAACACAGGTTTTACATTTTACTGGGACATACTCTATTTTTACTATTTTTTTGTGCTTTCAGCCTCCTCGTGACAGAAATGGGGAGAAACCAATGATGGATTCTGGGCAGCTAAACATTTCTGAAAAGTAGAGAAAATTCTGAATTCAGCAAAGGGTTCATATGTATATATTCTTCCAGGTTTTCCTATAGAAAGTAACAGTTTAAATAAAAAACAATATTGAAATTGAGTTGAATAAAACAGCCATTTCTGTCTTCGTTTTCTTCTGCAACGTTTTCCAACTATGGTAGATTTTTAAAAACAATATACTGTTGCGTCTGCTGGACCCTTCTGGTTGCAGGGATATATAAGGCTTGTAGGTTCATCATGAACCCAAGGTACCCAGAACAAATAAATGAGCTGCACCTTGCAATGTTTTTTATTGCAAACTGGGTAAACAGCAATTCATTTGGTAAAATATAAAGAGTGAGAAATACTTATCAAGGAAACCTATGTATTTTGGAAATGGGCACAAGATATGAAGTTTAGAAGTAGTGCTTATTTGCACATCTCTGAATTCGGGGGTCCCAATACTAATACATGAATTACAGGGCATTTCTCAAAATTACCTCTTTCTTACACGCTATCTTACATTTCGAAGGCAGAAATGTAGAGAAAGACAATTGTCAATAACACTTGTTCTTCTATTCTGTGTTCTCCCAAGTCTCCCAACTATAAATGGTACCTCACTTGTGTGGGTAGGCCTAGTGCCTGCAACAGGAAATGCCCCAAAACACAACATTTACATTTTGGTGCTGCAAAGTTCTGGAAACTGAGAAGAGCCACAAACTTCCTTCCACCCAGTATTCCAGCAAGTCTACCAATAAAAATGGTACTCACTTGTATGAGTAGGCCTACTGCTCTCAACAGGAAATGCCCCTAATCACAGCGTGGACACATCACATTTTTCCAATGAAAACAGATGTGTTTTTTGCAAAGTGCTTAGCTGCGCATTTCGACCTCTAGCTCAGCCGGCACCTAGCAAACCCATACATATTTTAAAACTAGACACCTAGGGGAATCCAGGATGGGGTGATTTGTGGGATCTCACTGGGTCCTGTCACCCAGAATCCTTTGCAAACTTTGAAATGTGGCTAAAAAACACTTTTTCCTCAGATTTCTGTGCTGCAAAGTTCTAGATTCTGAGGGGAGCCACAAACTTTCTTCCACCTAACACTTCTCCAAGTCTCCCAATAAAAATTGTACCTCACTTGTGTGGGCTGGCCTAGTGCCTGTGACAATGAAAGGCCCAAAACACAACATGGACACATCAAAATTATCTAATACAAAACTATCTGTTTTTGCAAAGGAGACCCCTGCATTTTTGGTCCTGGGCTTGGCAGCCATCTGGGAAACCAACCAAATCCATAGATTTCTGAAACATAGACACCCCAGGGAGTCCAGGGAGGTGTGATTTGCGTGGATCCCCCAGTGTTTTCTTATCCAGAATCCCATGACAAACCTCAAATTTAGCCAAAATAATCACTTCTTCCTCACATTTCTGTGTAGGATCACCACACCGTAACACATATCCTACCACCCAGCATGCCCCTCAGTCTCCTGGTAAAAATAATACCTCACATGTGTAGGTGGGCCAGGTGTCTGTGACTGGGAAGGGCCAAAAACATGTAGAAATTGAGGGAGAACCAAAGCGGGTCCAAAAGGGCAGTTTCTAGGCTGACAGGAGGGGCAGATTTTGTATCAGTATAGATGCAACAATATTGGGTGGTAGGAATTTTGTGGATTCCTGCAGATTCCAGAAGGTTCCATCACAAAAATGTAGGGTAATGCGTGATTTCAAGCAAAGTTGGAGGTTTACAGGGATTTTGGGTAAGAAAATGGTGTGGGGGTGCATGTGAAGCACACCACCCTGGCCTCACCCAGATGTCTGCTGCTAGGTCTGGTAGTTTTTTTTAGGTAGCAGCTTGCCAAAGTCCAAAAAGTGAAGCCACTCCCCATTCCAAGTGGGACGATATTGGGAGTTAGCCAAGGTCTCATGGCCCATATGTAAAATCAAAACCCAAAAGAGTCAAATGTCCTCTAGCTTGCCATTGGGATGAGATGCTTTAGTTTTCAGGGGGGCTGAAAGACTGTTACCCCCTTCAGTTGGGTTAAGGGGCATAACCATGCCCATAGTGGTTGACAGCCCCCACCCTCTATTTTTTTAATTCCCTGGCATCTAGTGGGTTTTCTGCCCACCCCCTGGAGAGGGATGGGGGTAACTACCCCGTCTGCCCTCCAGTGGACAGAACAACTTTGTCCCAATTTATTTGGCCATACCCTCACCCTTTTTAAAAAAAAAAAAACAATCCCTGGTGTCTAGTGGGCTTTCTGTCCCAGATGGGCCTTACAAAAAATAGGCCAATCTGCTTCCAAGGGGAGAAGAAATGGGCAAAATGAATGCCTCCCCCCCCCCAAAGGGGAACAACCCTTGTCCAAAGGGACCCCCCAAACAAAAAACATGCACACACAAAATAATCCCTTGTGCTTTCTTAACCCCTTGGGGGCAGATGGGCCTAATATAAATAGGCCGATCTGCCCCCAAGGGGGGAAGAAACAGCCAATATTAATGTCCCCCTAAGGGGAATGACACTTGCCAAAGGGGCTGCTCCTCCAAACAAAACACACACACCACCATCCCTGGTGCCTAAGTAGTTTCTGCCCCCCTTGGGTGGAGATGGGCTTAATAAAAATAGGCTAATCTGCCTACAAGGGGGGGAAGAAATGGTCAACAGTAATATACCCCCATGGGGAGTGACCCTTGCCCATGGGGCCACCCCAAACAAAACACTCATGCAACAATCCATGGTGCCTATGTGGTTTCTGTCCCCCTTGGGGCAGATTGGCCTAATAAAAATAGGACAGTCTGCCCCCAAGGGAGACAGAAATGGTCAACAGTAATGTGCTCCCATGGGAAGCGACCCTTGTCTAAGGAGCCGCCCCCAAACAAAATACACACACACAATTCCTGATGCCTAAGGGGTTTTTGACCTCCTTGGGGCCCGATGGGGTTAATAAAAATAGGCCGATCTGCCCCAAGTGGGGGCAGAAATGGCAATCAGTAATGTCCCCCATGGGGAGCGACCCTTGCCCAAGGGGCTGCCCCCCCAAATAGAACACACACACAACAATCCCTGGTGCCGAAGAGGTTTCTGTCCTTCTTGGGGGCAGATGGGACTCATAAAAATAGGCCGATCTGCCCCTGCGGGGGTCAGAAATGGCCAACAGTAATGTGCCCCTCATGGAGCGACCTCTGCCCAAGGGGCCACCCCCAAACAAAACACACACACAACAATCCCTGGTACCTAAGTGGTTTCTGCCCCCCTTGGGGGCAGATTGGCTTAATACAAATAGGCCAATCTGCTCCCAAGGGGGGCAGAGGTGGCCATCAGTAATGTGACCCCATGGGGAGCAACCCTTGCCCAAGGGGCCAACCCCAAACAAAACACACACTCTTCCACAACAATCCCTGGTGCTTATCTGGTATCTGCCCCCCTTGGGGGCAGATGGGCCTAATATAAATTGTCCAATCTGCCCCCAAGAGAGGCAGAAATGGCCAAATGTTATGTACCCTCTTTGGGGAGTCACCCTTGCCCAAGGGGCCGAACCCCCCCCCCAAAAAATAATAATCCCTGGTGTCTAAGTGGCTTCTGCCCCCTTGGGGGCAGATGTGCCTAATAAAAATAGGCTGATGTGCCCCAAGGGGGGCAGAAATGGCCTAGAGTAATATGCCCCCATGGGGAGCGGCCCATGCCTAAGGGGCCACTCCCCTTATATGAAATTATAAAAAAAAAGAACCCTGGTGTCTAGTGGGCATTCCTGCTACACAATTGCTATGCGAGTGTGCAGCAGGAATGTTTAAAAGAGACATTGTGAGAAAGGAAAAGCCCTTCCTTTCCCCTGATGCCTCATTTAGACAAACCCCACCTCCCCCTGGCTGCAGGGGAAGCTTACCTTCTTTCTCCTTCGATGCACTGGAAACAAATGCCTTTCAGCGTGTCTGGTGGCCTCTAATAATGTCAGTGTGCAGAAGCACTTCCGCTGCCATCCCTGCCGGGGTAGTGTGGGTGAGTGGCGCAAGGGGGGATCACTATCACTCCCCCCTGAGGGTCAGTGCCAGAATGTAATGGTTACATCCGTGGCACAGCAGCATTGCAGCAGAGGATGTAACTGTTACATCCTTGGCAGAGAAGGAGTTAAAGCCAAATCCTGTTCCAAAAAATGAAAGGTCACTGCTTCTGTTGACAATATATAAGATGCCATGGAAGATGCCATCAATGATATAATATGTGGACTAATTAGCTGTGCATGGCAAAGGCAGGAGTTATAGTTAACTGCTGAATTTCTTTGGTTTTGTACGAGTAAGTTGAGAACCTTACTATAACGTCCCTGTAACCTTCATTTTTTTCAGTGAATTTCTATGGTTTTTTAAGATAAAGTACATTTAATTGTTGTACGTTAATCCAACCATCGCCACTGGGCCTGCAGCAAAGCACTTATAACCACCCAACCCTGTGCTGCGAATGGTCTTTGACTGTGCACAGCAGGAGTTGGCCGCAGGGCCTGTCTCTGTCAGTGGATCTGTGAGTGGACAATTGAGTGTTTGAGTGGGTCCGGTAGTGGGTGTGTGAGTCTATGAGTGGGCTTGAGTGGGTGCATGAGTGTCTGAGTGGGTATGTGAGTGGGTGTATGAGTCTCTGAGTGCATGCATGAATGAATAAATGAATTGATGTACGAATGAGTCTGTAAATGTTTTTTTACATATTCTTGAATAACCTCAAATATTCTTGAATATCCTCGAATATCCTTGATTATTCGAGGATATTTGAGGATATTCACAAATATTGCCCATGGTGAGAAAAAACATTTTAAACCCCTTATTTGACCCTAAAAGACCCCTTTATCACACCCCTGTGGTCAGGGTACCTCCACCGTGACTTATCATTTCTAATTTCAGCCCTGGGGAACCTCTCCTATAACATGAAATGGTGGCCGCAAATTTCTAGTCAGGTTGTGGCCAGCCAATTGCAGCGCTCCTATTTGCGCACACATTCGGAAAAAAATTGCGAATATCAGTAATTTATTTGTGGGCAGAGATATACAATTCTGGATTTTCCTTAATTTGTCATAAACTACTGAACAGATTTACACCTAATAACCAGGTTTGGGCTGTAGTCGTGTCTGAAGGTCCTATGGAATTAACATGGGAAAAACAACTTTTTTGATCCCCCCCTTTTTCTCGGTCCTCGATTGACAGATCACCCCTAAACTTTCCATGTGCAACAAGAATTACCGGGGCACTTTTTCTAGAAAAGTTTGTGACGATTCATCAAACTATGTCAAAGATATGGCCAAGTAAAAAATGCTCTTTCTATGGAAACATGGTCCTAACTATAACTATCTAGTTATAGTTAGGACCACCACCAGTAAGTGATATATATACAGTAACTATAACTCATGGCCTAAGGTAACTATAACTCGCACCCCCGCCAGTAGGTGATATACATAGTAACTATAACTCATGGCCTAAGGTAACTATAACTTGCACCCACACCATGCACAGTCTTTTCTTCAATATTTGAATTCTAATGTTTCAGTGATAATTTTATTGATGTTATAAAAGTTGTCAATATCTGGTGTAAGTAGCACTGCATGCCAAGGTCGCGATCTACAGTTATCTTAGGCTGTGAGTTACAGTTACTTGAAATAACTAACTATAACTGCTGAATTTCTCTTTTTTTGTGTGAGTAAATTCAGAACCTATTTATAATGTCCCTGTAACTTTGACTTCTTAAATAAATTGCTTTTTTTACTTCTATTTCCTAACTATGACATCCCTGTAAACTTTGGCTTTTTAGTGGATCTCTATTTTTTTTAAAGTACAGTAATTTTCATTACTATACATTATACCAACTACTGCTATTCACAGCCTGTGGCCATGCATGGCGGGAGTTGGCCTGAGGGCCCAGCCTGAGGGCCCAGTGAGGCCCAGTGATTAACCCCCTATAACCACCAAAACCCAGGCTGGCATGGCCAGTGTCTGCATCCAATCCCTCAAAGCCATCCAACTCTGCGCTGCACACGGCCTTTGAGCATGTGCGGTGGGAGTTGGCCACAGGGCCTGTCTCGGTTCGGGCTGTAGTTATGTCTAAAATTCCTATGAAAATTAAAATAGGAAATGCACTTTTTTGACTCCTCTTTTTCTCTGCCCCCGCTTGACAGATCACCTCGAAACTTCCCACGTGCATCAAGAATTACTGGCACACTTTTTTGGGAAAATGTTGTGAAGATCTGTCAAACGGCACCAAAGATATAGGCAAGTCAAAGAACGCTTTTTCAATAGAAACATGGTCCTAACTAATACTACCTATTATATATATATTTCCTACTGGTGGCTGCCATTAAGTATAGTTACTACCTAGATTCCATATAAAAAGCTTTTTCTGTTTTGCCAATAACTTGAACACCGTTTGACAAATCTTCATGAAATTTTCAAAACTGCCACGCAACTCACTTCAGCTGGTGTTTTCATAGTTTGGGGTGATTCTTCAACCGGGGGCTAAGAAAAGGGGGACAAAACAAAAAAATGTAATCCATGCAATTGCCATAAGGAATTTTAGACATGACTACAGCCAAATGGATGGAATTACACCAAATTTGCCAGAAAGTGCCAGTGTCAGTTTTTCTCTGAGAAAATCAACTCACCTGAGCAGAGCTCACGCACCATTTTCCAGATTGTGAAGTTGTTTACTTCCCGCCAACCTTGTCATAGAGCTATTATTCCATATAATTCTGTAATGGGCATTATTTGAATCTAAAATTTCTGACATTCAGAAAACTCTGCCTGCTCTGGTAGTGTCTCCCCTTCCCACTTGCCTTTCTGAGCTAGATCAGCACAATCGTAAGCTTATTCAGTTCAGGCCCATATCTTTGGACCAGTCAAGAGATTCTATCCTGAAATGTAAATCTGCCCCCCCTTGATTCTTGTCCACCAACACTGCTTTAACATTATTAATTCTGTGATCATCCCAATTTCTAACCTTTCTCTTTCTTCAGGGGTTGTGCCGGATGCTTGGAAACTTGCCAAAGCGGTCTCTTTGCTTAAGAAGCCTGCACTGGACCCTAGCATTTTATGCAACTGTGGGGCTATTTCTCTGCTTCTGGCCTAAAATACTGGAAAAGCTAGTTAACGCTCAGCTTTCAGAATATCTTGAGAACGGCAAACTGCTACATCACAGTCAGCACAAAGTCAGCAGTTCTGGAAACATCTGACCTTATTAAATGGGTGTTGGACTCATGGAAAAATGTAGCCCTGATACTTCTCGACTTATCTGCTGCATTCAATTCTGTCCCACATTCTATCCTCAAGGACCGCCTTTGCGGTTTAGGGTTAAGGGGTTCTGTTTGGGATTGGTACAACTCATTTCTGACCGCCAGAGGCCAATTGGTTTGGCACACTCCTTTTTTGTCCCAGGACAAGACAGATAACCAAGGGGTCCCGCATGGCTCTTCACTCAGTCCTACTCTTTTTAATGTTTTCATGGCCCCCTCGGCCTCTTTTGTCAATCTGTTTGGCTGTAAAATCATTTCTTACGCCGATGACACTCAGCTGCTCTCTGCCTTCAAGGGTCTGCCTTCCACTATTGCAATTCCTTTCACTGACTGCATGCATGCTGTCTTTGATTGGATGGAGAGCAGCCAAATTAAATGCAATGCAGAGAAGACAGAAATTATTTCCTTTGGGTCACATGTGTCCAACTGGTGAAAAGATCTTGGGCTCCCTGCTTTGAAAGCCCCGCTGCCCCCTTCTACAGTGGTTCCGAACTTAAGTTGGTTAATAGCCCGGCCATGAAGGATCAGATCTCTGCAGTGGTAGGCAAATGCTTTACGCTGCTGAGGAGTATATGGAAATTTCTCCATCTCTTGCCTTTGGAGGCGAGAAGAGCAGTGATCTATGCCTTGATAACATTGCGTCTGAAATACGCAAATGTCTTGCATTTAGGGGTGGCAGAAGCTCAGGTGAAGCGCTTGCAGGTGGTCCAACATGAAGCAGCCAGGTCATTAATGGGTCTGCCTTGGTACTCTTTGATGGCTACTGCACTTAAGGCCCTGCATTGCTTGCTTGGTGAGAAACTGATTCTTTTTACAGCACTAACCATGGTTCATTGGGCAGAGTTTCTTTCCAGCTCTGGAAATCTTGCAGAGAGATTCATTCAGTACATTCCCTCCAGAGCATTACACCCTTCTTCTGTTTCACTTTTTCCTCGTGTTAAGCATGCTAGAAGGGGCCTTCTCCTTCTTGGCTGCTAAGGCTTAGAACAAGTTCCCTTGTGATCTGCGGTTAGTGAACTTGGAGCCTATTTTCTGTAAAAAAAAACGTAAAGTCTGTTTTTTCTCTGAGGGGAAGTAAGCATTCTGTTGATAGAGTTGCGTACTTCAGATGTGCCTGTTAGCACCAATACAGTGTACGGAGTAGCAGTACACTTTACAAATTCAGAAAGCACCTGTTTTGTTTTTTGGTGTAAATCCAATCAGTAGTTTCAGAGGTATTTAAATGTAAAAAATATAGATATATCTAGGGACGAGGATCCTCAGCAGATCTGACATGCTGATATCTGATTGGCTGCCAATATTTCAACCAGGAAGTGTTGGAAGCCCTATTGGAACTCAGAACCAAAAGAGTCCTGAAAATAAAGTTAAAAATAAAGAAAAGAGGGCACGGTAGGACCACACTGAACTGGGGGCACCCCCAGGGACCCCACCTGTGCCAAGAAGCATTTTTTTGTTTTCCATCAAAACCGTGGAGGAAATGAAAAAAAAAAAAAACAATGGTGGTGTAGACGGGTCGCGGAGACCGCGTCTTACTTACCCCGAATCCGCCATTACTCGGCAGGCTCCCCGGAGACGACGTTGCGTTCCCCTGGCAACGAGGGGACGCCACGCCGTAACAGCTACGACGACTTCCGGGTTCCGGGAGGAGAAAAGAAAAAGGACGACGATCCTGCGGGGAGAGAGAACTCGACGGTGAAGCAGAAAGAGACGGAGAGAACGCCGACTGGGAGAACAAAGTCACCAGCAACCCCATCGAGGAAGCAGGAAACAGACCGCAGAAGAAGTGAAGAAATGCGGGAAACGGCAAAGGAGAGACGCCGGAGACGCGAGAATGCCGCCACGACCCCAGAGGGTCGTGGCTTAACAAGGTACGGTCCCTCCTAGGGACAGGAGGGTTACGGGGAATCACGGGCACTGGGGAAAGGCCTCAGGGAGGCGGGAGGAAGGACGGGGAGGGTGAATAAGTCACAAGGGAAGGGGAAGGAAGGGAATCAGGCACTATACGAACACCAGGAGCCCTAAACCCCACCTCTGACCACCCCCTCACGGACCTACCCTGCTTGCTACCATTTCCCTCACGAGCACAATAAACAACCCGTTCCCACAGAAGGACTTACCTGTTCCTTTCTTTTCTCTTCATGCCGGAACCCGAGAGAGACGCCCACATCCTTTACAACCGGGATACACCAGAGGGAGAGGAAACCTAAGAAAGAGAGAAAGAAAGAAATTGAGAAGAGAAGAAACCCGAGGCTTATCAAATATCTAGAAATACTGAATAAGTGAATGTCTTGTGAATAAAACAGAGAATAAAACTTCAAGCCTAAAACGCCTATACCCCTTCTCTGACTCTCCTTGATCCGCTCGTATAGCAGCCTACCACAGGTGGTCTCCAGGTCTCATGGGCATTGCAATCTATAATGTGTGGGGAGGGGGCACATGCGGCACACCCCTTGAGACTCCTAAGAGCCCTGGGGACCACCACCTCCCTGGGGTTTGATTTATAAGTTTGAGTGGGGATGTTCAGCTCACTCTCCTGAGGCTCTAAAGAGCTCCGGGACCATCACCACCCTGTGGCTTCATTAATAAATTGGAGGGGGCCAATGGGCTCCCCTGTTAAGACTCTTAGGAGTCCCGGGAGCACCACCTCTCCGCTTCAATACTTAATTGGAGGGAGCTTCACAGATACCCCCCTCCTTGGCCCTGTGGGGCTCCAGGGAACACCAACTCCCTGGGGCAGAAATTTCAAATAAAGGGGGAGGAGGCCATGCATCTCCTCCTTCTGGGCCATATTCGGCCCAAGGGACCACCACCTGCTCGGAGATGTCCCTAAAAAAGAAAGGAGAGGCACATGGCCCCCTTTCTGGGGTCAATAATGGCCCTGGAGAGCTCCACCCCCCACTGCTGGCTTCCTATGTCCCTAGATCCCACCCTTGGGACTGTAGTGAATCCTAGTTCATTTTAATGGGAAAGCAGGAGTTAGCTTAGCCGCTGGCTTGTAGACTCGTGCTCCCGTCACCTAGTGACATTTAACTTACTTAGCTTGCTCTGTCTTAGCCCATTTAATTATTTATTTCTTCTAAGATGGCTGCCTTGTTTATAGTAAGCCCACTTGTTATGACTTACATTATCAGTGTCACCGCGCCAAGACGACAAGATCAACCACCACAGACAAACAAAGAGTAGGTGTTCACACTTAGGGATTTTACCTCTCTATACTTTCGAGGGATTGTTGATATTAATTGCCGTCCCAAGCATGCCTGTTATCTAATACACCTACGTCAGGGGACCTTGTAGATCTGTATAAATACATCACACTTTAGACAGATAATCAGAGGGATTCCGACCAGAGGGCATCGCCACCATCGCTGATACCGATGCTGCAGTCGTCTTGACGCTGACCCAGTCTTCGTGTCCCTGCGGAGTCTGAGATAGAGACCTCATTTCAAGGTAACAAGGGTTGGGGGCTCCTCTCATGGACATGGCATTGGCAGATTAGGTTTAACAAACCCAGCTCTCCTTTAGGTAGGAGGTTAGGCCTTTTCATTAGGATACTAGGGCATCTTACATCTCATATATCTTTTCTATGTATTGAAAAATGGTGGGGTCTTCGTAACAATGACTCTCGTCTTCACAATACTGTTACTTGCTATATTCATTATCCTAATCATTGCAGTCCATGCAACTTATCGCAAATTGCAGTTATGTTAAATAAAAGGCTATTACAACTTTACTGCATCTGTGTCATTGCCTGTGTTTGTATGAGGCATAATATATCTGTGAGAAAAGGGTAATCTCCGTTTAACCACGACACTCCCTGAGATATCTCATTTTTTAGTCCATGCGTAAACGGCTGCCATAAATCACCTTTTACTATTGTGTTTCTGGTGAGGTGCTGCTAGTGAGCCGGTAAGGTTGGGATAACAGTTGCAACTTGTTGTAGGAAAGACAAAGTCGCCTACAAAGAAAAGTACTGTCATCCCTAAACCAGCAGTCTTGCTCAGAGCAAGAGTCCAAACTACGACATGGTGCTACCAACGATGGTGTTTAGGCACTAATTTACAGATACCCTGACTATCACTGTCTCACAGACAACAGGTACTCTAAGTACCATTATACGGAGACGTCCGTGGTCTTTGGGAGAATCCTCCTCAGCTGAAAAGGTAACACCTAATTAAGCTGTAGGTTGTTCGAGCTAGAACTCATAAAAGGAATATACTTCCCCTATCTGGTGTTCCATTTCTCTAAACAGCTATGGCTGATACCATAGACATTCCTGAAAATGCTAGACATGCACTAACACAACATTTATTAACGCATGGCCTTACAGATGAGGGCAGGGATGTTACTCTGATAATAGAAGCTACTGAAGCATACCAAACAGAAACGTTTTACTGTTGGGTCACCTTTCCTGAGGTTGACCAAAGAACACACACATTTCACACATATGAAGTTGCGAACGTACCTTTACGGTAACAAGAATACCAGTATCATGAAATATCGGTCACATACCAGGAGCATCAGAACTGGTTTGAAGGCACCCTACCACATGTACTACGATGAGTGAGGTTAGGGCCCTTAAGTAATGAGGGACCTACCTGGCCTCTGTTCGCCACATATACACCTCACCCAGGCATACAGAATATGCCAATAGCACATTTACGAACTTTATATAATGAATTAGTGGCATTATATAGACGACTAGTTCAGTTCGTAATGCGAACATTGAACACAACACCAGCACGTCCAGCACCACCAGTGGCTGGTGGATATCAATTGTCTACTGGGATTAATCCACAACAGTGCATACTATTATGGGTAAAGTGCCCACGGAACGTGAAAAAATACCGTTCTGGATTGCCCAGAAAATGAATCAGCTGGAAGCTGTGTTTCCCCATACTGTTATGCCGCGGCCCTCGCCGCGGCGCTCGCCGCGGCGCTCGCCGCGGCTGCGGGCTCAGGGTGCCGCGGTGCGGCACGTCAATTTCACCGCGGCCGACACCCGGGTCGCGGAGAGTGCCGCGGCCGGCGCTCGGGTCACGGTGAACACCGCGGCTGACGCCTGGGTCGCGGGGGATGCCGCGGCTCAGGCAAGAGCCATGGAGGCTCCTAGGAGCCGGTTTACGGGTCGGGGCACTCGCCGCTTCCCTTATTATAAGTTCTGCCATAAAGGCAGACGCTACATGGCAACATACAGCACATTATGCGCTTAACCGTTTATTTACTTGCATGTTCACTTACCACCTAACGATATCCTGAGAACAAAACCGAACCCTTACACAAGGAGCACTTTATACTTTCCCTTTTTCTTCCCAGCATGCTGACCTCTTCCTCTCTGCCCAGCATGCATTGTTAGACGCACATTTCTGATTCACTATTGTTTTCTTTTCCCCAATCCAAGATGGTGGCATTTCTACTTCCTGTTTTCTACTTCCTGTCTAGGGGTATATAAAGGGATTTCAACTGCTTGTCCATTGCGTTGCAACACTTCTTGGTGGTAGTCACGCTCCTATTTGATCTCCTTCTGCGCATCGTGTCTGTTCCTGATCTGCCTTGTTTTCCCTGCCTTCCTGATCTACGGTCCTAATACCCTGGTGTCCTCCTTCTCGTTTCAGGGAGTTCCTGTGGAGGTTTTTTACCCTACTGGGGTTTTTCCTCTGGGACTCCTTCTGGAGGGCACGGACTGTAGTGGTTCGCTCATACCAAACAGCACCGTGGCTACCGGAAGGGGTCGCCCCTACCTCGGCCAGAGCAGAACCCGTCGGAACAAGGACCGTTCCCCTACACCTCTCAGCTGCGACGGTAAGACCATTGAAAACCGCGACACATACGGGACCACAGGAGAAACATAGATTGCTCACTATGTGCTTGCCGTTTGGGATGGTTCCCTCGGTGGATGACTGTGCCACATGGGGTACAGTCTTCGCTGCCATATATACTACCACACATGGTACCCCGACACTTGCCAATTTACCAGAAGTGTTAAAACAAATACAAAATGAATATGGGCTGCACCAGCCCTGGATCTGCGGATTAAATTAATGCGTAACTTTGATGCCTTATCCTCAATAATACTGAGTAATATTAAAGGGGAAGCAGTAGCACTGGCAATTCGCCAGCGCCTCCGGGAAACTCCAAACCAGGAACAGGAGAGACAGCTACCAAAAATAATTTCCGATACCTATACTAGTGTAGGACAGGATAGTTTGGGAGCCAAACCTAAAAAATTGGAGTTACAAAGTACCACCCATAAGGAGTGTACGAAGCAGGCACAAGAGGGCTCTGAGAAGCGCTGGGACAAGCAAAAAGATTTCAAAGAAAGAAGGAATAAGAGACCTGATTCTCCACACCCAGAGAACTCCAAAAGGAGATATAATCTCAGAAATAGGGAGAACATTAAAACTCCAGACAGATATACTGATTCACGTCCCTCTCGTTCCTTTCAGAACACACCGGATAGACGTAGCGAGAGAGGGGGCCGTCAAGATCGACGTCCGGAATACGTGAAAGAAAAGAAAGACTCACCACAGTCTACCATTAAAAAAGAAGAAAAGACTCCTCAGCAAAAGCCACAGTTTAAAAAGAAGAAGGTGGCAGCACTGACAGTTAAAAATGCCAGTAGTATTGAGAACGCTGTTGAGGAACAAGAGGTGGATAGTGACTCTGTTAGACAGCGCGGCAGAGGTCACGATATGTCGCCGGAGTATGAAAGATCATCTGGATGCGACAGCAACTAGCGATTACATCGCGGTTGAAACAGGGGATGGCCGCGTTCTCCCCCCGATAGGGATTATGATTTAACAATTCAGATAGAGGGAGACGTGAAGCGCACTATTAGTGTAATATTTTGGGATGAACTTACTAGTGATATCCTATTGGCCGAGAGAGACCGGCCACCTGAACACGTCCGCAAGCTCCCGCATGGGGAAGATGCCATTTTGCCTTCTTTCTCCGATCTTGTTCCGGAAGCAGCAAAAGGAGCCTATGCTGCTGAATGGGCTTTAGTGCAGGAACCTGCACTATGCCGTAATCATGTAGGTTGGGACAAGGAGTCTCCTTGTCATATTATTCCCGTTAGGTCTACACCCCAACCGCAGCCACAATACCCTGTTAAACATGAAGAGAAAGCTCCGGTAAAGGAGATACTTACACAACTTGAGTACCAGGGAGTAATTGAGCCCTGTACGTCTGCGATGAATAATCCATTATTCCCCTTTGCAAAGCCAGATCATTCATATAGAATAGTAGTTGATTATAGGCACTTAAATATTCATACACGCACATATGCTATACAAAACTCACACAGCACAGCACAGCACTGATAAACAATATAGTGCGTAAAAAATATAAAACTACATTAGATATATCTAATGGATTTTTCTGCCAGAATTTAGCACATGAAAGTAGGGACCTAAGTGCATTTTCATTTGGCTCTCAGAAACGCTTTTGTCGTCTACCTCAAGGCTATAAAAATAGCCTAGGCCTGTTTTCAGCTCGTGTAACATCAATTTTGCATGAGATTGATTCTGATGCATTGTCCTATGTGGATGACATATATCTCACTGACGACGCCCTCGACATTCATCTTGCGAGGGTCGATCGGATCATTTTGGGATTTGCAGACCTCGGTATAAATTTAATTTTAAGAAAAGCAAGATAGCCTTTCTTAGTGTATTGTTCCTGGGATATGAGCTATCAAACGAGGGGAAGAGCCTGGCCCCGCACTTTCTAGAGAAGTGTGCTTAACTACAGCCTCCAAACACACTTAAGAAATTACAGTCATTACGGGGTTTCTTCAATTTTGGCAGAACATACATTCCAGATTATGCAGAACGCATCAAGCCACTTTATGACTTTGTTCAGCCCAATTTTTCTAGCAGACGCAGGACGATCGAACACACATATATCCTTAGGGACATGCAACGGGACATGCTAGAAGTTAAACACTTACACCCACGTGACAATAAATCAAACTTTGTCATCAGAATAATTGCTGGTGCCTTTGGATTTACTTATGTCACCTTTAATGAGGATGACACGATACCGATAGCATATAAATCACATTTATATTCCAATGCTGAACAACGTTTTGCACCTACAGAAAAGATTCTGACAGCAGTTCAGATGGCCATCATAAAAGAGAGGCCACTTTCCCAGGGGAAACGCATTATTGTTGTCTCCCAGGTGCTGGCCTTAGAGGCTGTCACTAAAGCGAGTGTTCCGAACGCTAAGGCATTACATCCACGCTGGATTCAATGGGCAACGTCTCTGACCGCAACTGATGTCGATTATATATTCGATCCAATACTTCAAACACAAGAATTTCTCCAGTATGAACAAGAGTACCCCTCTCCTCTAAATATTTTGCCACTAGACAGTTATAATACTATCATATATAATGACGGATCAGCACAACCGGCTGTAGTACTAAACATCAATACTCGGCAGCTTGCACAGCCGTGTGCGGAGTGATGGAAGATGGAGTTTTCCACCCTCACAATACCTACACGCAGACCTTAGGGGACTGCACAGTCCAGCTGGCTGAGCTTAAACCTCTTATTCTAGCACTTGAACATACTGAGACAGGAAGCCAGACTTTGATAGACTGTGACTCATATTACTGCATCCAGTCATACAATGAATATCTCAACCATTGGAAGCTGAACGGGTTTAGAGATTTAAAGGGAACACCATTAAACACAAAATATTGTGGGGGAGGCTGGCTGATCTTAAAGAGAAGCTACCGTGTGTCCATGTAGTTCATACATTAGGACACCAACGTGTAGGAATACACGTTGCTGGTAATACATTGGCTGATGAAGCGGCCAAAGCATCAGTAGCTACGTCTTCTGTGGCTGCAGTGACTCGTTCTCGGATTTGATTGGGTAATGAAATATTGATTGCCGTTAAAGCTTCGGCTGCAGGCAAGCCCTTTCTGAAAGGATACCCTACAAACTATACTTACCATATCAGTACACAGAATGTTGTTTACACAATGATTCCTGGGGTTGGAGATCGAGTGATCCCCAATGAAGACCAGCGATAAGAGCTGATTACAGCCGCACATGAGGGTGTTGCTTCTGCACATGCTGGTATACAGGCCACAATAACAATTCTACAGCAACGCTACTGGTAGCCTGGTCTATGCAGACGAACTAAGCGAATATACGACGAAACAACGACTGCAAAAACAACTACTGCCTTAACAACTAGGTCGGAACACCGACCTCGTTGCTACTACTAATGATTTTACCACAAATGCCTTAACAACGATATTTCGTTGTAAAGGCATTCCTGATAAAATCATTAGCAATAGGCACCATTCACCCTACATCTCTCACCCCATCCCCCCAACCCCACCCCAAAACCTAAAACCCCCTGACCCCCCACCCACTCCCCAAAACCATAAACGCCCCACCCCCCCAACCCCACCCCAAAACCTAAAACCCCCTGATCCCCCACCCACTCCCCAAAACCAAAAACGCCCCACCCCCCCAAACCCACCCCAAAACCGAAAACCCCGTGACCCCCCACCCACTCCCCAAAACTCCCCACCCCCAACCCCACCCTAAAACCTAAAACCCCCTGACCCCCCACCCACTCCCCAAAACCAAAAACGACCCACCCCCCCCAACCCTACCCCAAAACCTAAAACCCCCTGACCCCCCACCCACTCCCCAAACCAAAAACGCCCCACCCCCCAACCCCACCCTAAAACCTAAAACCCTGTGACCCCCCACCCACTCCCCAAAACCAAAAATGCCCCACCCCCCCAACCCCACCCCAAAACCTAAAACCCCCTGACCCCCCACCCCCTCCCCAAAACCTAAACCCACCACTTACCTTCGCCAAGTCCCTTCTTTGTACCTTAACCACGCATGTTCGTTGTTCAGGACATACGTAGTTAAGGCACAAAAAACCGAAGTCGTGATTAAAAAAAGCGTTGTTGCGCTTTCGTTATCCACGACCTTCGTAAAAAAAATTTGTAAAAAAGGAGTATGTCCTTTGCTGTGACATTTGCCAGCAGATTAAGGGCTCTAATATCAAACGCCCTCCGCAGACATCCCTCTTAGTGTCAGACAAGCCACTTCAGTGTGTGTACCTAGACCATTGTGGTCCCTTACAGCCTGATGGTGCATACAAATACATTTTAGTGGCTGTGGATTCCTGTTCTAGATTCCTGTGGGTATGGCCACAGCGGTCGGCTGACGCCCAGACTGTTATAAAAGATTTGCTGATCTTTATCGGTACATATGCGGTTGCAGCATTCCATTTGGACCAGGGCCCTGCATTTGCCTCTAAGGCATTCAGGGACACCATGGGGTCGACGGGTGTTGAACTCCATTACTCCTCACCATACCATCCCAAGGGAAATTCGGTCGTGGGGAGGCGGAATCGTGATCTAAAACAGTCCTTAACAGCTCGAGTATTAGGTTCAGGCCGCAGTTGGTTACACCACCTATATGGGGTCCAGAGAGCACTGAATAATCTGCCAAGACGGTCCTTGGGGGGACGCTCTCCATATGAGGTTCTCTTTGGGATACCTATGTATGTCCCAGATCTTGATGCCCCTGGTATGGTGGCAGCAGAAACACCATTTGACATAAAAGAACGTCTCACTGTTTTACAGGGGCTTCAACAATTTTGTGATGATAAATCATCTACCAGTGCTGCCACCTTAGGAATAAGGGAATTGGCAAAAACTTCGACTGGCTGGATTCCTAAAGTTGGGGATCTGGTTTGTGAGAAGATTGCTCTCAAGAAGGAGTTCGGTTCATCATACAGAGCACCGGTGCCAGTCTTGGGAATAAAAGGCACCAGGACTGTCATCTTACCACCACTGTCTGGATCTAAGACGAACAGATTCATCTCCATTGATGACATCAAATTACACCATGTGGCCGATCCTTCACAGTAGACCAGGAGGTCCCTTGGGTGGTTACCGATCCCCTCTCACTACCCAACAGGACATCCATCTACATAGTAGGGTGAACATCACTACTACTGACTATGCAACAATGTCAACTGCTGTTCCAGACACTTCCTCGACCATGGGGAGGGCGGAAAATGAACTTTTGTTGGTTCCAGTCACATCTTCAGTGACCACCCCGATTCAAGATTTGGCTGTATTTTACACGAACACTTCCACGACTAATAACGTTGTCTATCAAGAGCCTCCACGTGCGGTGGATCAGAATACACCGGCTCCTGTGTTTGTAGAGACTACCTCTGGCTATTTCATTGACATTGATGATTTTTCTTCGGATTCATCCTCTACAGTAATTGACAATATTTCAAAAAGTAGTAAGCTGTATCGATGGCTTAAAAAGAACTATTTGATTTACCCATGGCACTACCTGTGGTTCTGTTTGACATTTATTGCATTATTTTTATGGATTGGTTTTGTGACTGTTTTCTTTTTGCTCATAAATGGTCACTATATTCCTGATCGCTCCACCGTGGAGCCTGTTGATGAAATTTCAACACCACATCATTCTTCACATAAGGTCCGAAGAGATTTATCTCCTGTAAATATTACAGCAATACCAATTACTGATGGGATTGTGTGGGACAAAGTTCCATTCGATATATACAGGCCTACAGAGATTATTCAAATACCATACGTGTTCAAAATTTCAGTGACTGATGTAATTACACCTGATGTTGTCTCTGATTATTGGGATGTACAAACAGTTGATTCCATGCTACCTGAAATGAAGGACCATTCCGCTTTTGAAAGTGATGATGTATATGATTATACAATGAATTGTGGGGAAATGTTCTGCTATAACAATTGGGGACATCACTACCTACACCGTGCCACTAGATATAGGCCTCTCTTGAACTACACACAGTGTTCCCACTGTTCTACACCACAGGTGGGGAGTCCAAAGTATTATAGTGATAAATTTACATACTTTTCTGGGTATGATACAAAAAAAGCAGAGTCGTATTATTTTAAAATACCTCCGGCACAAATTAGGAAAATTTTGCTAACAGATACAAAACTGATTCATTCAGATCCCTTTGTTTCCCGGCTCTCGATTGAGGGTTACGAATATTGGAAGAGCACTACTGAATTGAAAAGTGTATGGGGAACACAAGAATGGCAGATACAGGGTAGGGAGGCTTTATTTCGAGCATGCCTGATTCCTGTGCAAATGATTTTCTTAAATGACACTATTAAGCAGACATCCTGTCTGGGATTAGCAAAAATTAAAGATCTGAACACGCCCAGTATCCCTACTCCGGCAAAATTTAAGGATTGGCAACACTTTCTTAATGTTACAGAAGACAGGCTAGATGCAATGGTTAAGGCTGGTACCTATAATTCTTCACTTTCCAGTCCTGGCGGTGGTTGGTATGGCCCACCGATACTAATGAGTGTCAAAGGCGTTTCTTGAACTCTTCAGGGGTTTTTTCAATTAACAGGCCAGACCCTCGCTTTATATCGGGTCAACATACAGGTAGAGTTACAACATACAGTGTGGGTAAGCTGTGACAGCAATGGGTGCAGACAAACACGTTAACAGCAGTTAGGAAACACCTGAACACTCTTTCTGACAGTATAGACTTGTAGGATATTCTGCTGGGTCCTAGAAAACAGTGCTCCAAAAGGTTTTTATATGCTATGTACAATGAAATTTGGAAACTTTCCCGGATTGAGGATGCTGCACGTTTAAGGCAACTAGATAAGGAAAATTCGGAAAAAACATTAGCTGTTGTCGACAATGGCATGAATACACTGTCCAACAGGATTTATTCACTATTAAATATAGTGTTGTCTGCTATTGATATCACTCAGACAGACTTGTCCCGGTTATATCATGGGCAAACACAGCTACGTTCCATCATGCAGCTAGGTTGGACATTACAGACACTGAAAAGTGGCCACATTCCGTGGAAGTATATTAATGGGAGTGAATTCTTCACTGCTTTTATTTTTTCCAGGGAACAAGAGACAATGGCTAAAAGGGATGCTAGTTTCACCCTGCTTCAAGTAGAGAAATTAGATAAGTTGCCCTTCACGGTAGCAGAGAGTCCTTCAACTATCTGGCTCTTACACAGCATTATTAATTTACTGATTTCGACCTTTTGTTTCTCGAGCTGCCTGAAACATCTTGCAGAGGGACGATATGAGCAACTAGGAGATAGCTTTATTAAGGAAGAGTGGGAGTTGCCCTTTGGCTATAGATGTCTGAACGGCGAAAGGGAGGTCTTTCTTAGCGGAAGCGAATGCGAGACTGCTGTTCGTCATTCTATGATATGCAAACAGGTGTCTCTTCACGGTCTTTGCAATGCGGGGGTCACGAATTTGCCCTGTTTTCTAAACGGTACTCCCGTCCCCTTGATTCGTCCAGTGTTTCATGTACTTTCCAATGCAAGTTATGTGGTACTGAACGATCAAAGCTGGTGGGGCATGCAACCTGGAATTGCCTACGCAATCTCGGTCACGAAGGTCGTTACGTGTTATGGACATGTTTTGTTTCCCCCCACACGAGAGATAGAAGTATCTGACATGTGGCCCCACATAGATACTATTAATGTGAACTATGACAAACTGAGTAGGCTAAAGGGGCTATTGTTTCAGAAACAGGTCGCCTTGACATCCGCAAAAGAGACGTATGCTCTCCAGATTGCGAGATCATCAGCCGAGATACAATCCCTTTTAAATACCAATTTCCCCAAACACTTTGGAGAGCTGGTATCCAGAATATTCAATGCTTCGAGCACCACTGGGATTGTTCATTTCCTTAAGGCTGTCGGGTCTGGTTTCGTGTCCATCTTACAGACTGTCTTCGGAGTCATCCCATCAGCCATCCATTCTCTCTTTTCAAGTGTGTTTGGTGGCTTTCCAATTATTTTGGCTTTGATTGGCTGACTACTACTGCTATTTCTTCTGATTCGCAGTGGTTGTTTCTTTCCAGCAATGCAGAGCAATGGAGCTGCTCCCTGCAACTCCACTGTGCCGTGAGCGCATGGTTCGGATCTTTGGTGCACCTTTGCTGGTGGAACTGGAGCTTGACTGGTCGTTGTCATTTCGGCCACTTCTCTGGTGTGTACAACCAGTCTTCCGCTGCATATGGTGTCTCTTTAAACATCTGCCTATGGTCTGTCTTGCTGTTGCACCAACATCTCCTGTGGACCACGAACTGCTGATGTCCCCGATGAGGGTTCATACACGGTCATGCCCCTTGAGACTGAGGTCGCTCCACGAGGCCACCTATGAGCCTTCCATTGTGAGATCTACCATGGATGAGGACACTGCAACGAGTAACGATACACCAGGAAATACGGCTCACTTCTGCTCTGTTGATCCGGTGGTCCGCCTAGCACTCGACTTAACTTCGGACGATGTTGATTCATTTTTTAGATCATTGACTGGTGACTTCGATAACATTCTTCAAGATCATGCGTATCACAAATAATTTGATGAATTGATTTGCCATTCCCGATTCCAAATTATGCATTTAAATTGGCATTTGCTGTTGCACGCTGTACTTGTCATAGTTGACATTGACATCTCTGTATGTATTTTAAACGGATTTGTTTTAACATATTTTAACACATGCAAATGTTTTTTTTTGCTTGTTTTTTGCTTTTAGCTTTTAGTTCAGAAGCAGCTTTTAGCATTTGTGTTCCTGTACCTTCATCATACCTGTAACGGCAATGGGGAGGGTGTAGTGAATCCTAGTTCGTTTTAATGGGAAAGCAGGAGTTAGCTTAGGCTCTGGCTTGTAGACTCCTGCTCCGTCACCTAGTGACTTTTAACCTACTTAGCTTGCTCTGTCTTAGCCCATTTAATTAATTATTTCTTCTAAGATGGCTGCCTTGTTTATAGTTAGGCCACTTGTTATGAGTTACATTATCAGTGTCACCACGCCAAGGCGTCAAGATCAAGCACCAAAGACAAACAAACAGTAGGTGTTCACACTTAGGGATTTTCCCTCTCTATACTTTCGAGGGATTATTGATATTAGTTGCCGTCCCAAGCATGCCTGTTATCTAATACACCTACGTCAGGTGACCTTGTAGATCTGTATAAATACATCACACTTTAGAAAGATAATCAGAGGGACTCCGACCAGAAGGCATCGCCACCATCGCTGATACCAATGCTGCAGTCGTCTTGACGCTGACCCAGTCTTCGTGTCCCTGCGGAGTCTGAGATAAAGACCTCATTCCAAAGTAACGAGGGTTGGGGGCTCCTCTCATGGACATGGCATTGGCAGACTAGGTTTAACAAACCCAGCTCTCCTTTAGGTAGGAGGTTAGGCCTTTTTATTAGGATACTAGGGCATCTTACATCTCATATATCTTTTCTATGTATTGCAAAATGATGGGGGTCTTCGTAACAATGACTCTCGTCTTCACAATACTGTTACTTGCTATATTCATTATCCATATCATTGCAGTCCATGCAACTTATCACAAATTGCAGTTATGTTAAATAAAAGGCTATTATAACTTTACTGCATCTGTGTTATTGCCTGTGTTTGTATGACACATAATATATCTGTGAGAAAAGGGTAATCTCCGTATAACCACGACACTCCCTGAGATATCTCATTTTTTAGTCCATGCGTAAACGGCTGCCATAAATCACCTTTTACTATTGTGTTTCTGGAGAGGTGCTGCTAGTGAGCCGGTAAGGGTGGGATAACAGTTGCGACTTGTTGTAGGAAAGACGAAGTCGCCTACAAACAAAAGTACTGTCATCCTTAAACCAGCAGTCTTGCTCAGAGCAAGAGTCCAAACTACGACAGGACATAGCAGTTTGTTGTCACTTGCAGGAGCTATGACAGCTCTCGCCAAGTGACATCAAACTGTAAGTCCACTTTTAGCAGGAGGGAGCAGGAAAACGGTTTCTACTTGCCGCAGCTGACTTTTCATTTGTTTTCCTGCTCACAGTGAAGCAGTCAGAAAAACAGAAGAAATTACTGCTCCTACATGCAGGAAGCAGCATTTCTTGCCGCTCCCTGTGTGCAGAAGCAATGACACTGTGGGGAAATTGAGGTCCCTTGAGGTCTAGATCCAATCTGCCAGCGATGCTTATTCATCAGTGTTGGATTGGATTGCAATCTCTTCTGCAGTGACTGTGATGAGTGGGATCTTCCCTGTCCTCTCCTGGTGAGAGCAGAGCCCATCCTCCATCCTTTTAATAACTATGAGTATGCAAATGCACAAACTAACCTCAAAGCTCCGGTCGTTCATCCCAACCCTTATATGTTAGTGGTTTGCATCAGTCTTCATACCTTTTTCCAACTTGATGGACAGCTTATCAAAGAGCCCCCCAAGTGTTCCTGATGCAGAAGAATATGAGCACATCTCCAACAAACAAAGAAGCACTTATTTAATATAATTAAGAGGAAGTAGCTTGCTTGGAGGAGATTCAGCTTTGTCTTCTGTATGTGAGGATTCATATTAGCACATATTTTAGAAGGAAGACATGTGGAACAGTCACATTGCTAAAAGTGCAGCAGACATGGTCACTGGAGGCATTAGCTTTTGGTCCTCTATGCAGTGGTAGAGTAGAAAGTACACTGTACATTTATCCATTGAGGAAGGAAGCTAGAAAGGATCCAACTGAAATTAAGCCTCAGTGGGAAGCACTTACAAATATAAACATAGCAGGTGCCCTAGTTGAAGCTCCTCTTTTGTTACGGACAAATCCTCAAAACCTATTGAACTTATCCAAGGCAAAGCAAGGGTGTTCTCTCTAGAATTCCATGTTGATAAATGTCTGAGCAACATTACAACAGAGGTCCAGCTAAAAGAGCTACCACAGGATGGGTAGAAAAACGATTTTCCTGTTATAAAAACCCTCACCCACCAGTGTTACCCCTTGGCGGCATGCTTCATCATTGGGTTTCTTCCCGTTCCACTATAGAGTGGGGTTGTGCTATGACCTACAGGATATGTGGGAGCACTGATATAGTCTTGTCAATGTGAATCACAGGAGGGATAGGAGTGAAGAGGTCTTGGATGAGTTAAAAATACCTGTCTCCCAGTAAGTCCAATGATTTTAATAGATCTCTTGGAGGCGGTATGATTAAAAAGGGGCTGCAGAAGTGTGGGATGTAATGTACCTGACTTCCTAGTCTACAGGTTCCAGAGCCTTACCCCTAGGCTCTTCAGAACCAAAGTGGACTCCCTGGGGCCACTCCTTGTTTGACTACCTCTAATGAACGCATAAAAAATTCATGCTCTGTGATATGGTGCAATTCACCTTACTAATGTGGTGTCATTAAATGATACCTATCATTTATGGTGTCCGTCATTGAAATACAAGAGAGGCATAGTTATCATAGCCCCTGTTTGTAAAGGGCCACTATATATATTGTTTGTGGGTGTGGTGACACCTATTTGCAAACTGCACACCACTCGTGGGAAATGGCAATCGTGAATATCAGTACTGAGGCACTAAAGTACTCTCACAATCAACAGTACAAGACATACTACATTTAAAACTTTTAAACATGTAAACACTTGAAACACATCAAACAGCACACATGTGGTGCATGCGTAACCTACTCCGTAGTATTTGGATTCTCATATCATTGCTACTCCGGAAGGGGGTTGTGCTTGTAGTCACATTCTGAAGATTTGGCAAAGTTTTAGAATCGATTCATCTTTCATTATCCGTAGCGCCATGTAAACAATGTTCAAAAGGCACTTACTTCCTCAAAGCGACACTTCTGCTCTACACCTAACGCTCAGCTCCCCGAGGTCTTAAACGTGAATGAGTTTCTTTGTTGTGTTTAATGAAGGGTTTCTCGTTCCCTTCTTACTGTGATGGTGACGTATATGTGAGTGGCTAATATTTATTGTTGAGGGTTTGCTCTTTGTGACACTATGGAATGTAAAGGAATGAGATGTATATAGGACCTTTTGTGCTGCCTAAGTGTACCATTCATTTCAGGAGATGTATGTCCGACTAATAATTAATGTGATGTTAATACATCGTCAGTTGGCTTCAACGTATGTTCTCATTGAGGTCAAATTGGTGTGTGCCTAATTTATAAACCCATCATTGTTCTCTTTCGAACAGTGTAGACTCACAGTTAATATCTTTATGGTGTTCTAGCATAACGCACTGGTAATCCTCCACTGTGTGTGCTTTCTCGTTAAAATGAGTGGACATTTTAGTCATAGCCTGTCCACATCTCAGGTTACTACGGTGTTCGCAGAAGCAAGTCTTAACTTTCCGAGTGGCCATCCCCACATAAGGTAGGTTGCATGGACAAGTGATCATGTATACTGCTCGCTGAGTGTTACAATTGGAGAAGTGTTTGATATCCCATGTTGTGCTGTTGTTAAAGGTGACCTGCTTAGTGACCTTTGTTAGATGGCACACACTACAGTTCCAACATGGATAATTTCCATTGGGTGGTGGTAGGTAGTTAATACCTTTTGGTTTATTACGACGATGGTGTGGGCGGGTGTGTACAAGCATGTCTCTAAGATTGTGCCAATGTTTGTTGATGATCTTGCTTACTTGATTGGAGGCTTTGTTAAATGTTGTGATACATATCGGTCTTTACTCGTTCTCTTTTTGGGGAGGGGTGTCCAGAAGGGCTTCTCTGTTGTTATTGCGAGCTCGCTTCAAGGCTCAGTTGATTATTCTTGGGGGGTATTTCCTACCCTACAGTTTAGATGCTAGACTGTTGGCTTGTTTTTTGTAATCTGATATCTCTGAGCAATTCTTTCTCAATCTGAGAAATTGTCCAAACTGTAGGTTCTCTCTCAAATGGCAAGGGTGAGCACTATCAAACAGGAGTAAGCAGTTTTTGGCTGTTGGTTTTTCATGGGTGGTTGTAAATGCCTCAGGCCATCCCCCGCCGTGCCCAGGGAAAGACCATATGTGGTGCGGGGTGCGATGCCTACAGGGGGTTGGCTGCATGGCCATGCATGGCATGGGTAAGATTAATGTATAGTAATTTAATATAACATGACAGTAAAAAAATCTTAGAAATTAACTGAAAAAACAAAGGTTACAGGGACATTATAGTGAGGAAACAGAATTTTAAAAAAATTGTGACATTCACCAAAAAAACAAAGATTAGAGGGACATTATAGTTAGGTTTAGATTTTACACACACAAAACCATGGAAATTCAACAGTTATAGTTATACTTATTTCAAGACACATGCTCTAAGATAACCATAACCAGCCATGCTCAGTTTTCTCATCAATAATTTTATTGCGAATGATTTAGTAATAATAACAATGATATCATAGAAGATGTCATTACTGATGTACTATGTTGGGCAAGTACCAGTGCATGGTGAGTTATATGTTGCCCTGGGAAGGTGGTGGTCCAGAGGGCATGGGGGTGCCATGAAGATCCCCTGCATACATTTTACAGATAGCCCTGGGGAGGTGGTGATCCCCGGGGCCTGGGGGTCCACAGGACCCTGCCTATTAATTTTTCAATATGTTGCCCAGGGGAGGTGATGTACTCCGGGGCATGGGGTGCACCCCCTCACCCCCACATAGTTATAAAACAGAGGTAGTGGTCCCCGGGACTCTAAAAGCCCTAGGAGTGGGCCCCATGCACGCCCTTCCTATTTCAGGGCCTCCAATGCCCCCGGGAAATGACCCTCCTAGGGGCCAAATAAATTAAGAGTGCAGGAGACTGCATTTTATTTTTAACCTTGGAAAAATCCATGGATGTTTCTGAGATTTGAAAAAAACATATACTTTTTAGCCCTGGCAGGGTCCCAGGTGGACCGCTGGAGCAAGTCTAGGGGTTCAGAGTATTCCTATCCTGGCCTCTTTTCTTTTATTTGAATTTTTTCTTTGGGGGTCAGTTGGATCCTATAAAAATATCTATATTTTTTAACCTTTAATATCTCAAAAACTAAATCACAAAAAGCACAATTGGCTCACCAAGATCTAGCTTCCTGACAAATATGGTATAATTCCTTTCAGCAGTGTGGGCTGTAGGCATGTGAAAGACCCACTGGGAAAATGCATGGAGGAAACAAGTTTTGGGACCCCCTTTTTCTTGGTCCCCGCTTGACAGATCACCCCAAAGCATTTAGTACAGCAGATGAACTAACTGTCATATTTGTTCTGAAAATTTTGTGACAATTCATCAAGCATCACCAAAGTTATTGACACAACAAAAAATTTTCTCCCCATGGAAACTAGGTCCTAATTATAACTGGTGATCCCAAATAGATAATATATACACACACACCCACATATCTATCTATCTATCTATCTATCTATCTATCTATCTATCTATCTATCTATCTATCTATCTATCTATATATACATATATAAATATGTATATATATATATATATTAAACACTTCCAACTAGCGTACCAGTCCTGCTCCAAACCGTCAGCGGTGCTCGTCACCTTGCGAGCGCTACCTCGCTATAAATCCACACTTAATCCCTTGATACAGAGAAGGATAGCACTCCGCGGGAATCGTAATTCATCAGGGTTTATTGGCACAAAAGAAAAGAACGCGTTTCGGCGTTGCCGCCTTCGTCAGCTTCGACGGAGAAGCTGACGAAGGCGGCAACGCCGAAACGCGTTCTTTTCTTTTGTGCCAATAAACCCTGATGAATTACGATTCCCGCGGAGTGCTGTCCTTCTCTGTACCAAGGGATTAAGTGTGGATATATATATATATATATATATATATATATATATATATATATATATAAATTCACTGAAAAAACAGAGGTTACAGGGACGTTATAGTTAGGAAATAGAATTTTAAAAAACACAAAAAAAGGTTACAAAGACGTTATAGTTAGGCTCACATTTTAAATGTACAAAACCATTAAAATTCACCTGTTATAGTTAGAGTTATCTCAAGTAACTATAGCTCATTCCCTATGGTAACTATAACTCAAGCCCCCGCCATGCAGTTTTTTTCGTAAATATTTTTACTGCAAATATTACATTGATATTATCATTGATGTCATCAAAGATGTAATGAGTTCTGTAATTAGTGGGGTAATTAGCAGGACCCAGCCTATATAGTTTAATTTTGTGGGGGACGGCCCATGTGGCCATCCTCCGCAGGGCTCATATCTGCCCCGGGAACCACATCTCCTGGGGCCTGGTCAGGGTTGATCTTGGCCCCAGCGACCCCATTGCCTGTGGCCCAGCCTATGTATTAATTGTATTTTGGGATGGGGCTATGTAGTCCCCTTCACCAGGGCCGAACCCAGCCCGAGGGGCCCAGCCTAATTGTTAATTTTTTTGTTGGGGGGGGTCATGTGCCCCCCTCTCCAGGGCCAATCCCGGCCCCGGGAACCCCATCCTCAAGGGCCCAGCCATGTGACCTGGGTGCCCCAAGAAGCAAAAAGAACAGATGATGGACGGAATGCTGAACAATGCAAGCATTCACCCCCCAGTCACAGAAATCTGAGTTTAATCCATTGTTTTTTGCCCACCATGCCACCCCAATTTGCACCCAGTCATATGCAAATCAGTCTTGACCCTGCTCCCATTGGGAACAGTCCAGCTCAAATTCATACCAGGTCCTCCCTGGACTGGAAACGGGCATCCTCGGACCGATTTCGGGGTGTCATCCCTCATCAGCTAGGCTAGCATAAATCCAATGGCGCAGTGAGCACGGGACCCACATCTGGGCATACCCTTTACACTTAGGATGACAAAAGCAAAAAGAACAGATGATGGACGGAATGCTGATCAATGCAAACATTCACCCCCAGTCACAAAGATCTGGGTTTAATCCATCGTTTTTTTGCCCACCATGCCACTCCAGTTTGGGCCCAGCCATATGCTAATCAGTCTTGACCCTTCTCCCCATAGGAATAGTCCAGCCTGAACTGCCAGACACAGTACTCCCTAGACTGGAATCAAGCATCCTGGGACCGGTTTTGGAGATATCACCCCTCATCAGCGAGGCTGCCTTCTTTCCAGTGTTGCAGTGAGCATGGGACCCATGTCTGGGTTTTCTTAGGGCAACAAAAGCAAAAAGAACAGATGATGAACAGAATGCTGAACAATGCAAACATTCATCCCCAGTCACAAAGATCTGGGTAAATTCCATTTTTTGTTTTTGCCCAACATGCCACCCTAGTATGGACCCAGCCATATGCAAATGCTCTTGGCCCTGCTCCCCAAGGGAACAGTCAAGCCCGAACTGCCAGGCCAGGTCACCCAGTCACCTAGAGGACCCAGTCACAATGTTGAGAACTGTGGGGGGTGCCTGAAGACACTTGTGGTCTGAATCGTGTCACCACCTTCTGTGGGAGCTGGCATTGCTGTCACAGGAAGGGATCTGATAAAGCAGCTCCCTCTCTGGGAAAGCAGTTTCCTCTGTTTCCCTGCCTGCATTTCTGCAGGCAGGGAAACAGAGGAAACCTCCACTCGCAGTGAGGGAGAGCTGTTTGAGAGCTCTCAGTCACTACAACCGGAGTGTTTGGTTTCACTTGGTGGGAACTGTCAAAGCCCTGCCAAGTCAGAGGAAACAGCTATGTCCCAGGGATGGGTAACCCAAGACATAGCAGTAGCCGGCCCGGGGAGTGGCAGTCCCCAGAGCCATCAGCAGCTCTGCAATGGACCCCTTGCAATAGATTTGATAAAGCCCCAGGGAGGTGGCAGTCCCTGGGGCTACTGGGGGGTGGGCAGCCCCCATGTATAATTTATTTGAAGCCCTGGGGAGGTGGCAGTCTCTGGGGCTGCAGGGGGCAGACGGCCCCCCACATTTTATTTGTTTGAAGCCCCGGGGAATTGGTGGTCCCTGGGGCTAACGGGGGAGGCTGAGTCCCAAGATGGCTGTCAAAACTTTCTGCTTAAAGTGTTGGCAGCCAATAAGATATCTGTACAGTGACATTTGGATCTGCATCCCTATATATCTATACTTTTTAAACTCTAATTTCTCCAAAACTGCTGAATGGATTTACACCACATCACAAAAAGTTTGCTTTTGGGACCAAGAACAAGCTTTCTGCCAAATTTGGTGTAATTCCGTTCAGCTTGACCCACTTGACATATCCCCCCAAAACATTCTAGAATATATATATATATATTTGTATGTGTGTGTGTGTGTGTGATGGAGAGATGCAGCAGATACATTTATGCGGGAGAGACTTGAATACCATTGTGGGAGACTTTATGCTACATTTTCTAAATGATTTGATCATGTGAAGAATGAAAGAAAATGTTGAAAAACTAATTAGTAGTATTGAGAGTGAGACAGAACTCAATTCTGAATCAGGTTCCTCAGAGAAATCAAAACTGTGCCTCTTCCACATGACAACGCAGTTAAGGGGGAGGGACAAGTTCATTAAATTGGTAAAAAGGAAATGCGGAAAGAGGAGGGGCAAAGGAAAGGAACGGGCAGTGGCCATGTAGGGAAGCAAAAAACATGGGTCATAGTGAGGGTAATGGCATAAAGGAATATATCATTGACCCAGTTGACACCAAATTAAGAAAGAATATTGATTTATGGAATGAGGTTTTGCCCATTAACCAGCCCCTACTTCACAAATCTAAGTACTGAGGTTTACGAGTTTACAAGAACATTAAAGCTGAGGAAAGATTTTTTAACAAGATCAAAAAGAGAAATGAAACAATGTGATCATAATGTGATGTCAAATTTCACCATTAAATATATTGCGAATCTGGTGAAAATAAATGAATCGGACAACCAAAAGAGTGTCATGGAAACCACCTCTAGTAGTCATGGATAGATTTCTGGCCTACCTGATGTGGAGACTCTAAGTGGGATGAGATTTGACATGGATATTGCAGCATCCAGTTAGCGCAGACCAAAAACACATTTTGTCCAAAATTACCATCTGGAAACAAGATTGATTTGTTCCATGAAATGATAGTGGAAGATCTTAAAATACTAAGGAGAAAACATGGATGGAGAAGCACAGGTAACTTCACACAAAGGGATTGAAAGGACTTTAATTACTTGATCTACAATGGGTCTCTTCTTCTAAATGCCTCTAATTAAGGGGGTAACATCGTGATGCAAGACAAAGAGATGCATTTATTGGACGCTTATCACCAGCCTAGAAATACTGACAATTACCTGATGTTAAAGATAAACCCCTTATGAGGGATGGAGCTGGAATATCATGCATTTTTAAACAAATGGTTGGATGGAGGTTTACTTGATTTGGAACAATACCAACACTTGTGGGTCACTGATGTCAAAATTAAGAACTATATATTTTCTGCCGAAAGTGCATAGAGACCTCCAGATACCACATCAGAAAACAAATTGTTAGTTCCTTAAGACCTTTACTGGAGAACACATTGAAATTCCAGAATGTATTCCTTCACCCATATGTGGTTGGTCTGTATTCTGACATCAAGGACACTACTGACTTCCTGAGGAAGGTTGTTCAAATTCCTTGGACCAACTATATCATAGTAACTTTTGATGTAGTAGCTTTGTATAACTCCATAAATATTAATCTTAGAATCTCTACCAGTGAATATTTTTTAAGGGATAGACCACTAGAATACTTGGAAAACTCAGTTATAATGGTCCAGGTGATAGACGACTGTCTCATGAATAAAATTCTTGTTTTTGATAACCATTTTTATCTCCACAAACAGGGGATTGCCATTGGGACCTCCTATGCCCCCACCTATGCAAATTTATTCATGGGGTGATAGGAGAAGTAGGTCACCTGGGTTGATGGAAAAGAGAAGTACATGGAACATGTAATCAACTGGAGTCACTTTATAGACAATCTATTCCGTCTCTGAGATGGAGATAAACGGTTACTCAAGGAGTTCATTCAGATCCTGGAAATGAACGAATATAACATCTGCACATACAGCATAGAGCACATTGAATTCCTGGATGTGGACTTGACCATAAAAGATGATGAACTATAAACTATGGTCCACAGAATGGCAATGGCCAGAAATTCCATATTACATGCTAATAGTGAGCACCCCAAAATCTCAAAGTGGAGCATTCCATATGGACAGTTGTTAAGAGTTTGAAAAATATGTTCCACTGAATTTGAAAAACAGGCACCTAATATGATCAGGAGATTTGATTCACATGGATATCCCAGCTATGTCCTCTGTGATGCATTGACTAGAGCTAGGGAGGGGAACAGGGATTCTCTCATATGTCAAAAAAACAGGGACACAATAACAACAGTTGCTAACAGTTGCAGGCTGTTTATGGAATACAATCTGCTAGACGGTGATATAAAAAGAGCCCCTAACAAGAACTAGTATGTCTTGCAGCATGGTGAACATTTGAAACAATTTGTGATCCTACATACTACTATCACATATCGGATAACTGCTAACCTGGGTAGTATTTTGATGCATAGTTTTTACAATCCTGATTGGAATTTCTCTGAATGGTTAAATAACCTGAGCAATGGTTTAAAAATATGTGACATGTGCAAGGCATGTCAGGATGGTCAAAACCCAAAGGAACATAAAATCGTTGATAGAAGAAAAATTATGATAAAAGACAGGATAACATCTAACACAACTGGTGTTGTAGTATCCGTAGTTTTAAATTTTGACCCTTCTACCAATGTATAATTTCCGACAGTCACTCTCAAGGATTATATATCGGAAATTATACATTGGTAGAAGGGTCAAAATTTAAAACTACGGATACTACAACACCAAAGGGTTATAAATAATTGTGACAAAAGTTATCAGATGGGAATCACTTAATGGAGATTCACCAGGGTTCCTTGAAGGGATTCGAATACTATAGCATCAAACATATTAGGAAGCATCCCCAGGTTGGAGACACAGAATTGGTAGTGAGAAGACAGGAATCAATATTCATTCTAATGATGGGAACTGATGCTCCAGGAGGTACTACAGTGATGTGGAACTGCATGTGCATCTGTGAATGGACATTGTGTATTGATGGATATGGACTTTGATTAACTCCTATTCAAAGATGGAAGCTGGGGGATATATTCTTTATATTATGTATCTCGGGCCAACCAAGTTTTATAGTGACCGGTAACGTATATCATATTATCTGGAATATTGAGTCCCTCTCAAGATTTTCTTACTGCAGTTGACATTCATACAAAGGGTGTATCCTCTATAATAATCAATGGATATGGTGATTAAAATGACAGCTGTTATAGTGCACAATCTAATGTGGTGTTGGAAGGAAGGAGTGCATATTTAGATTGATGAGTGATTTTATTGTCATCTTTATTGAAAGATTTGTCATCACATTGGGACCTCCACAGTGTATGACTTTTTGTCAAGAACAATCCTAGTAGCATGGTGCACATGGTACTGTATTCAATTAAATGTGTTTATTGCCCACCAAATTAATGCATGAAGCACTTTATTATCTATATCATGTATGCACCAATGCACCAGCACACTTTAAATGCCTTATACGCCTAATATGCCCCATAGCTGAATTTGAATGAGTGCTTATGTTGATTGAGAAGTGCACATTGTACTGTAGTCAGTGAAAGTTGTTTATTGCCCACTAAATGACTGCATGGAGCATGTTATTGTGTATCAATGTTCAATTTGGGTAACAGGATAATTGGCTTGGCCCTCTATTCTCAGATCACTGGTGACTCAACCAGCACAAGACATATGTCCATATATCATACAATCCTTGCCATCTGAAGAAAAAACAGTCACTTCACAATGTAAGATAATTCCATTTCAGATAATTGTTATCACATCCAAAATAATATTGTGATGTTGTTCGCTGAATTGATTTTTGTAAAGTTTTTGATCAGAATAATATAAGTTTACATAGCCTGATGTCATTCATTGAGATCTTTATTCCAAAGTTTTTAATTAAAATACTGTAAGTTTGTAGGCACAGTCAACACGTGTTTTGCAACACCGTTGCTTCTTCGGGACTGCCAAATATAAAATAACACCATCCTTAACACATCTCATTAATTCAAATGCAAATCCATGCAATCACTTATTCAAAACATAGTTATTCAGAACTTACAGTTTACAAATAAATGTCTAAAGGAAAAAGCAAACATCTTTCTCTTATGCGCAGATCTATAAAGAAGCAAAATTTTGGCACTAACTCTGAACAGTATAACAATAGAGTCAAATATTTTGACGCTATTGAACCCTACCCTGTGCCGTGATGCGCCGTATTTTAAATACGGCACACACATGGTGGCGGTAGGAGGGGTGCTAAGGGGTGCAAGAAAAGTGGTGGTGCACTTTTCTGAAATCTACCCCTAAGTTCTCTGAAACTCCCTTTGAAATATTTGTATATAGTGTTACACTCGACAGGCTGAAGCACACCCAATTGCTCTTAAACATTCATATATTTAATGGTATGTAGATTTATGCTCTGCGCCATGATCAGGGATCTCACTATTTTATATTATTTCATATAACATTCTCAATAGATAACGTTAACAACACAATAATATTAGTCTCTGTTATCACTCAGCTTACAATTTTGAGGCTTATACCATTGTTTTTTTAAATCCCTAAGATAATTTTCACCAACCCCTACATATGGGCATCTGGAAACAATAATAAACCCCAATCCCCATAATAAAAAGAACTAATAATTGTGTAAATACAATTCTTTGAAGACTACTCCATGCATGCAATAAGTCCACAATAAAACCAGTCCATACTATCACTCACCCTATAATCATGAGTTTTATACCCTCATTTCAATTGCCAAGAACGTTTTCACCACCTTCATGAAAAGGTCTTCAAAAATCAGGGTTAACTTTCAATACTCACAATAATTAATCGCCACCCAAAATTGAGTACAAGGTAAACTATGCTCCTATAAATCACAATTCTTCATCCTTGACCAATAATCTTCAATCAGTGAGCAAAAATCTCAATCGAACATCATACAAGTAGAGCAGCCACCATTTAAGCCACCCTTTTAGTAATTCTATCTCTCTTCTTGGGCACTGGCACGCATTTATTTACAAATTGAGCACTGACAAAGCCCATTTCATCGACAATGGAGAGAATAGAAATGCAAATAATGACGCTAGAAGAGAGATGAAGGCAGTGAGAATTTAATCTTTTGAAGTCATGATTTGTTTACATGTATTCTTTCCATGCCTCCAACTTCTCTATCTTAACAAGCATTTACTTAAGGGTCATGTTGAGGATGGCAAAGGTCGAATAAAATGTATAGAGATTGGGTTGTGATGAGCCTTGTAGTTACAGGGCCCAGTTTAAAGGGTCTAATATGAGACTCTATGGACATACTTGCTGTTTTGTCATGGCAAGCCATGGCTTTGAAAAAGTTTTCGGAGAAGGAGACATTACTCTTCTGTCATGAGTTGTGGACCATGATCAGGTTGTGATTCAACATAGAAGGCATACATAGTATCACAAGTCCTGATTTTCCTTTCGAGCGTTGAAGTTTTCCATTAGATTTCTTCTAGCTTTCAGTCAACTGCTCTTGTTTTGGTGACATTTTAAGTTTGTCCTTCTACGACTTTGAGGATGTTCTTGGGATTTTGGCTTCCTTGCGTTTGGAGCATCCCTCTACTTCTGCTATATGTGTAGAAAATAATTTTAGTGTTTGTAAGTGTCTTAAATTAGTGTTTTTATTTGCTTTACTTCATTGTTATTTGAATGCCAGCTTCTGGCACTTCTTTCTCCTCCATGCAAATGTATACAACTCATAAGCAGATTTTCCGTAACTAGGACATATCACCACCTCTCTTGCTTCTTTGCAACATGCACAACTCACTATGCAGATACTTCTCTAAATACACATTAGTGTGTCGCTGTTCATATTTTAGAGTGGGGTATTTTATATGTTTTGAAAGTAGTAAATGAACGACATACGGATAAAGGAGTAATCAAGGAATGTTCAAGGAATGCTGGAACAGTCTAAGGCTGCCTTATGCTGCAGTCAGAACTGTTGCTCTTAGTGACTGCAAATTCATATAAGAGGAAGTGGCTCTTTAGGGTTGTTTTGAATTAGTGAAAGGTGGCAGTTGCCTTGAGGTGCGAAAGGATGTATTTCAGGATAGGACAGTCTATATTACAAATGGACCTGAGCATGAATAGCAAAGGAATTTGAGGGCCCTGGGCCAAATGTATTTTTGGGACCCCTGTTTGGAATTTATGATCCAATTTCAGCTCTTTCCTGCACTCTTTGCCCAGGTCACTGAGCGTGCACAGGAACACTCACATCTAATATTCAGGGATGGTGACCTGTGTTTTCAATATTGTAACAAGGCAGCAGCTAACTAATTTTATTTCAAATAATCTGCATTACACCCTAACATTTCTCTTATGTGAGGTCCTGTTTTGATCTAAAAGAAACGTTTTTTATGGCTACTGTCTGAAACATAAACACAACATTTCTCTGCAAAATATATGTAATAGACTCTCACACATCACCTACATTAAAAATCAATTAAAGGACATGAGAAGTTGTTGGGGTGGTATCCTGGTTGGATGCTAGTCGTGTGCATAGAGATGGTGAGTGGTAGATAAACCGGGCATTATCAGTGTGTAGTTGTTGCATGCAGATATTGGACCGATGATATTACACAAAGGCCGGAAAACCTATTAAAACAATAGCTGTTGGATATATGTCAATAAATAAATTAGCACTCATCTCGAAGCACATTAAAGATTCACGGTTTGTATACATTCAAAGGCACTAATGCTTTTTGGGAAAGTTGTTTCACTATTGATGTCAGGAAGTCAAAGCAGAAATATAATTAGTAAATTCAACTTGTGCAAGCTTACATTTCCACAATTGTTCTGCAATGTTGCATCAACATTTTGACATTTCAACCAGGGCACACCTAATCTTAGCACAGTGTGACTGATATAAAAAAAACATATTTTTTTGTTCAGATTGATAAATGCAAATTGTGGTTTTGTATTGTTAAATTAGTGCAAATATTTTTTATTTTTCGTCCTGCACCGATGTCAGTTTAAGTAATATGATTCGAATTCTACTGCCTGGAATATTATTTCCACAATTAAAACAATCTCCACAGACGGAAACAGATTCTAAAGTGCAAAGGGATATTCTGCAGTGTTGCACAGTGAAAAGTGCTCTTATTTTTTGCAACACTTGCAAGGCACAGTCAGCCAGCTTGAAAATATTCAAATGCACTGAGATCTTACATTCATGTTTCTCTGCTTTCGCTGTTTCTTTGTTCTACGGTCATGTCTTAATCCAGGAAATTTCCACTAACCCCCCGACATCCTCACCTTCCCCAACAACAATAAAAAAACTGTTGAGCTGATTTAGCACTGTAATTTCATCGCCTGGACCTGAAGTATGCTGCAGTATATCCAGGACCCTCTAAAAATAGTATGTTAACATTACCATCAGCACAGCTTAATTTATGCGTGTAGGCGTGCGTTTTCTAGCATTTCCCAGACATAGCATGCTTCCTCTTTAGGGAGGGAAGTAGAGAAGAAGGGAAAGTCTCCAAAGTTATGTTTCATACCTGTTGATCAGTTTGGTTTTGGAATCTCTTACAAAAAAGAGGTCAGCTGCTAAACGGTTAAGACTAAAACACACGATCGGTGCTGGGTCCTTGAAGAAACTGCAAATCAAGCCTTGTCGAGCTGCACCAGTAAACCTACCTTACTTAATTATTTACGATTTAAAGTGATATTTCCATTAAAAACACACCCTTACCTTCATGCTACCTAACCCCTTCTTGGGCTTTTTCAGTAACTGAAGCCTGACTACTTCACGTTTCATAACCTTATAAAGTGCGAGGGAACACTATGACCAATTTGAGAAAAAGTGGTGTCCCAGTCACAAAGAAAGGAAATAATCAGCAAAAGGTCCTCTTCATGCTTAGAAAGAGGACTTAAGAACTATGGGACGCAGGTACAAAAGTATTTAGTGATCGCAAATGGCAAATTGGACAGTTTGCAAATGCTAAATGGCGTTTTTCCCTCAACCAGCCCTATTTTGCAATTCAGTAACCAATTACTGAACCTCAAAATAGGGTGGGCATGTTAAGGGGCTCCCTTCCTAATAATGAGTCGCAGGGCCAAGTATGACTGTTTTGCAACTGGAATACGGTCGTAAAATATTCATCTTTTACCAACTGCATGAAGGAAGTGATAACCCATTTGCAAATGGGAATGGGTCCAGAGGAGCCGTTTTCCCTTGGTGAATGTGGGGGGCAGCAGTTTTTACTGCCTGCTCTTAAAAAATGAAAATAAAACTTCTTATTTTTGGTTTTGTAATGCATCCCATTTTCCTTTAAGGAAAATAGGCTGCATTACAAAAAATGCTTTATTTAAAGAGTAATCACAGACCAGGTGATCTGCTGACTCCAGCAGGGCACCATCCCTCAGAGAATGTGCCATTTCCAATGGGCCATAAATTGAGACCTGCCTCATGAATATTGATGAGGCAGGTCCCTTGCTACCAATTTGGGAATCGTTAACAATATTAAACACACTGTAGTAGATCTCAATTGGCGAGTTCCTAATTGCAAATCACAAAAAGTCACAATTATGAACTCCCAAAATGTTCTGATCGTACGTGTGGCCCTATGATACATGTGATGGATGGAAGTCGGATTTGTGTCTAAGGCAGTTATCTGTCTAATAACAGTGGGTATTTTTGATGTAAAGACTACAGCAGTATTAGAAAATATATAGTTATGATTGAGATGGTTAATCAAGCAGAAATTGATGTCTTATTGCTAATAAATTCTCTTACACGTTCAGCATATTAGTAGATACATCCACAGCAATTGCATGGAGTTGTTAGACTTAAATATATTAAAGTCATATCAATAGCTTAATCAGTAAGCAGTCTCTAAGCTGGAGGGCAACTTTATGACTCCCTCCATCGACATTTATTGCTAAGTCTTAGTTCATTTTCCAATCATGGAAAGGGTGTTTCATTAAGCTCACGATGAAAAAGGATTTCTGAAGTGACCCAGAATCCAAAAGGCTAATTTCTCTTCTTGAGTATGTCAAAAAAATTGTTGTTTGTGTTCTTCTGCTATGGCTAAAAGAATGGATCGAGCTGAAAGCTGTGCATGCTGGTTTGAACACAGTTCACTATCTGTTCGCTCTGTGGTTCCTTGCATTGAAGCCTAGGTACCACTGTAAATCTTAAACTTGCTTCATGTACTTCTATGGGACATTCCACAAGGTTCAAATCTTAAACTTGCTTCATGTACTTCTATGGGACATTCCACAAGGTTCATATAAGCCTTTGTGATGTAAGCACTCTTTGTCTACTCAGTGGGTTAAAACAATTTATCAACTTGGGTGCAGGTACTGTTATGTCCTCATGGTGCTCTATCAAGGAAATCTACACAAGGATTGACCTTAGGAATGGGTGCAGTTCTTCACAATTTGCTGCGGCCCAAGGATTTCCGTCTATGTTACTGCAGTCACATGTCAATGTCCTATTATTTGAGAATTATTATGGACGTACTCCAATCTGTTTTCAGTACCAATTGAATGACCTTTTTTTATATTGGATATTGGTTTACTATTAACACCACTAAAACTCAGTTGGTTCTATTGGGGTGAAAGCAATTGCACTTACCATAGAAATTAGGCAGCGAGCAGCTTGTGGAGGTGCAGTGTTATAAATACTTGGATGTTCTATTTCAAAGACATCATCTCGATCTGAACTCTATGCAGTGGTTAATAGCAAAGTGATTACAGTGATGAGGGCTCTGGCAGGACTCAACAAAGTTTATGGAAGCCATTCTATGGAACCTTTGGTATGAAGACTCAAATGCACAAAATGGTTACCCTGTTCTCAGGCTGGAGTCAGCTTTAACATTTTCTAAACTAAAAAGTTATGGGAGAACTTCTTACTTTTCCCACAACGTAGTCTAATGGAACCTTTGCATCTTGTACTGGTTACTCTGTCACCCAATCATAACGTTGGCTTTTTGGCCCCTAATAACTGTCTTAGCTTTTAGAGAAATGAAGACAATTCGATTAGAGGAGCTTGTTTAAGGCAATTACTTAAGACTCCCTCATAATGCTATCATTATATAATCAACAGAGTTCCTTCTTTCCTTGAAAATTTGAGAATCCATTGGACTCCATGACTCAGCCACAGTGTATGGAGTAAAAAGAGCAAGATGTAAGACCCTCTCCAACACTCAGTCATTCATTGCCGATCATACATATATCAAATGGGAGGGGACATTCAACATTCTTTTTTATCATAGGGACAGATTTAAGAGCTGCTTGGTCCATATAAATCACGACATTAGCATAATTTTTATGCTATTGTGGCAATATTATGGCAAAAACACAGAGCCATATTTATAAAGTGGCGAAATGCATGCATTGCACCACTTTGTAACCCTTTGTGCCACATTATGCATGCCACATGCATAATGAATGCAAAGGGGGTGTTCCCCGTCAGGGGGACTGAAAAATGGTGCAGTGGGTCATTTTTTGCAGCTACTTTTAACTCCTGCTCAGAGTAGGTGTTAAAAGGGGGCACACCATTGGTTACAATGGGCCACTATGTACTGTTCAGGGTTAGCCCCAAAATGTTGGCGCTAACCCTGAACAGTGTAAATCAATAGCATCAAAAATGTTGATACTATTGCCACCTACCCTGCGCATCGTGTGCCGTATTTTAAATATGGGACACACATGGTGTAGGAAAGTACCATCTTGCCTGGCATGTTACCCCCATTTTTCACTGTATATATGTTGTTTTAGTTGTATGTGTCACTGGGACCCTGCCAGCCAGGGCCCCAGTGCTCATAAGTGTGCCTGAATGTGTTACCTTTGTTATGACTAACTGTCTCACTGAGGCTCTGCTATTCAGAACCTCAATGGTTATGCTCTCTCATTTCTTTCAAATTGTCACTAACAGGCTAGTGACCAATTTTACCAATTTACATTGGCATACTGGAACACCCTTATAATTCCCTAGTATATGGTACTGAGGTACCCAGGGTATTGGGGTTCCAGGAGATCCCTATGGGCTGCAGCATTTCTTTTGCCACCCATAGGGAGCTCTGACAATTCTTACACAGGCCTGCCACTGCAGCCTGAGTGAAATAACGTCCATGTTATTTCACAGCCATTTTACACTGCACTTAAGTAACTTATAAGTCACCTATATGTCTAACCTTTACCTAGTAAAGGTTGGGTGCTAAGTTACTTAGTGTGTGGGCACCCTGGCACTAGCCAAGGTACCCCCACATTGTTCAGGGCCAATTCCCCGGACTTTGTGAGTGCGGGGACACCATTACACGCGTGCACTACATATAGGTCACTACCTATGTGTAGCTTCACAATGGTAACTCCGAATATGGCCATGTAACATGTCTATGATCATGGAATTGCCCCCTCTATGCCATCCTGGCATAGTTGGCACAATCCCATGATCCCACGGGTCTCTAGCACAGACCCTGGTACTGCCAAACTGCCTTTCCCGGGGTTTCACTGCAGCTGCTGCTGCTGCCAACCCCTCAGACAGGTTTCTGCCCTCCTGGGGTCCAGCCAGGTTTGGCCCAGGATGGCAGAACAAAGGACTTCCTCAGAGAGAGAGTGTTACACCCTCTCCCTTTGGAAAATGGTGTTAAGGCAGGGGAGGAGTAGCCTCCCCCAGCCTCTGGAAATGCTTTCATGGGCACACATGGTGCCCATTTCTGCATAAGCCAGTCTACACCGGTTCAGGGACCCCTCAGCCCTGCTCTGGCGTGAAACTGGACAAAGGAAAGGGGAGTGACCACTCCCCTGACCCGCACCTCCCCTGGGAGGTGCCCAGAGCTCCTCCAGTGTGCTCCAGACCTCTGCCATCTTGGAAACAGAGGTGCTGCTGGCACACTGGACTGCTCTGAGTGGCCAGGGCCAGCAGGTGACGTCAGAGACTCCTTCTGATAGGCTCCTTCAGGTGTTGCTAGCCTATCCTCTATCCTAGGTTGCCAAACCCTCTTTTCTGGCTATTTAGGGTCTCTGCTTTGGGGAATTCCTTAGATAACGAATGCAAGAGCTCATCCGAGTTCCTCTGCATCTCTCTCTTCACCTTCTGCCAAGGAATCGACTGCTGACCGCGCTGGAAGCCTGCAAAACTGCAACAAAGTAGCGAAGACGACTACTGCAACTCTGTAACGCTGATCCTGCCGCCTTCTCGACTGCTTTCCTGGTGGTGCATGCTGTGGGGGTAGTCTGCCTCCTCTCTGCACTAGAACTTCGAAGAAATCTCCTGTGGGTCGACGGAATCGTCCCCCTGCAACCGCAGGCACCAAAGAACTGCATCACCGGTCCCCTGGGTCTCCTCTCAGCATGACGAGCAAGGTTCCTTGAATCCAGCAACTCTGTCCAAGTGACTCCCACAGTCCAGTGACTCTTCAGTCCAAGTTTGGTGGAGGTAAGTCCTTGCCTCCCCACGCCAGACTGCATTGCTGGGAACCGCATCTTTTGCAGCTATTCCGGCCTCTGTGCATTTCCGGCAGAAATCCTTTGTGCACAGCCAAGCCTGGGTCCACGGCACTCTAACCTGCATTGCACGACTTTCTAAGTTGTCCTCCGGCGGCGTGGGACTCCTTTGTGCAACTTCGGGTGAGGACTGTTTCACTCCTCTTTGTAGTGCCTGTTCTGGCACTTCTGCGGGTGCTGCCTGCTTCTGAGAGGGCTCCTTGTCTTGCTGGGCGCCCCCTCTGTTCCCTGACGCAATTGGCGACATCCTGGTCCCTCTTGGGCCACAGCAACATCCAAAAACCCTAACGGCATGATTTGCAGCTAGCAAGGCTTGTTGGTAGTCTTTCGGTGGGAAAACACTTCTGTACGACTCTTCACAACGTGGTACATCCATCCTCTAAAGGAGAAGTTTCTAGCCCTTGTTGTTCCTGCAGAATCCTCAGCTTCTACTGCCTAGTAGCAGCTTCTTTGCACCCACAGCTGGCATTTCCTGGGCATCTGCCCATCTCCGACTTGCTTGTGACTTTTGGACTTGGTCCCCTTGTTCCACAGGTACCCTCGTTTGGAAATCCATCGTTGTTGCATTGCTGGTTTGTGTCTTTCCTGCAGAAATCCCCTATCACGACTTCTGTGCTCTTGGGGGAACTTTAGTGCACTTTGCACTCACTTTTCAGGGTCTTGGGGTGGGCTATTTTTCTAACCCTCACTTTTTTCCTACAGTCCCAGCGACCCTCTACAAGGTCACATAGGTTTGGGGTCCATTTGTGGTTCGCATTCCACTTTTGGAGTATATGGTTTGTGTTGCCCCTATCCCTATGTGTCCCCATTGCATCCTATTGTAACTATACATTGTTTGCACTGTTTTCTAATACTATACTGCATATTTTTGGTATTGTGTACATATATCTTGTGTATATTTGCTATCCTCATACTTAGGGTACTCATTGAGATACTTTTGGCATATTGTCATAAAAATAAAGTACCTTTATTTTTAGTATATCTGTCTATTGTGTTTTCTTATGATATTGTGCATATGACACTAGTGGTACTGTAAGAGCTTCACTCGTCTCCTAGTTCAGCCTAAGCTGCTCTGCTAAGCTACCATTATCTATCAGCCTAAGATAATGACACCCTATACACTAATAAGGGATAACTGGGCCTGGTGCAAGGTGTAAGTACCCCTAGGTACTCACTACAAGCAGGTCCAGCCTCCTACATTGGTTGTGCAGCGGTGAGGATAAGTACTTGCAACTACTTACCACTTTTGTCATTGTACTTTTCATAAGAGAAAAATATACAAAACAAGTTCAGTGTATGTACACCTAACCAAAAAGTTTTGCTTTTCTTTTCTCACTCCTTCTCTAAAGTGCTGAAAAGTACTTCTAAACTTTCAAAAAGTTCTTAAAAAGTTTTAAAAGTTTTTTTTCTGTCTTTCCAAAAGTTCTGAAAAACTTTTATCTCACTTTTTCTATCACTTAAACACTTTCAAAAATGTCTGGCACAGGCCAAACTGTTGATCTGTCCAAACTTGCTTATGATCACCTTAGCTGGAAAGGAGCAAGGAGTCTCTGCATAGAAAGAGGTTTAAGTGTTGGGAAGAATCCCCCTAGAGAACTGTTGGTGAATATGCTTGTTGAACAGGATAAGGCCAGAGGTGGCACTTCTGTTGAAAGGTTAGCTGATGGTTCCCAATATGATCCTGGGGCACCACTAGCAAAAGATTTAGAAGGGAAACTTCCTAGCCTGCCCATTAGCAGACAACCTAGCATAGCTGGTACTGATGTAGAGTCACATCATACAGATAGTGTGGTCTCACATCACAGTAAGAGTATTCCTTCTCATCATAGTAGAAGTGCTGTTCCTGTTAGCCAAGTTGTTAGGGTGCCATCTGTTAGGGCTAGGTCTCCTTCTGTTCATTCTCACCATACTTCTGTTTCTAGGCATATCCCTCCCACCCACCCTGATGACAGAGTGTTAGAAAGGGAGCTCAATAGATTGAGAGTGGAGGAATCCAGGTTGAAGCTCAAGAAGCAACAGCTGGATTTAGATAGACAGTCCTTAGAGATAGAAAGAGAAAGACAAAAAATGGGTTTAGAAACCCATGGTGGCAGCAGCAGTATTCCCCATAGTCATCCTGCAAAAGAGCATGATTCCAGGAATCTGCACAAGATAGTTCCCCCTTATAAGGAGGGGGATGACATTAACAAGTGGTTTGCTGCACTTGAGAGGGCCTGTGTTGTACAGGATGTCCCTCAAAGGCAGTGGGCTGCTATCCTATGGCTATCATTTAGTGGAAAGGGTAGGGATAGGCTCCTTACTGTAAAAGAAAGTGATGCCAATAATTTTGCAGTTCTTAAGAATGCACTCCTAGATGGTTATGGCTTAACCACTGAACAGTACAGGATGAAGTTCAGAGAGACCAAAAAGGAGTCTTCACAAGACTGGGTAGACTTTGTTGACCATTCAGTGAAGGCCTTGGAGGGCTGGTTACATGGCAGTAAAGTTACTGATTATGAAAGCCTGTATAACTTAATCCTGAGAGAGCATATACTTAATAACTGTGTGTCTGATTTGTTGCACCAGTACCTGGTGGACTCTGATCTGACCTCTCCCCAAGAATTGGGAAAGAAGGCAGACAAATGGGTCAGAACAAGGGTGAACAGAAAAGTTCATACAGGGGGTGACAAAGATGGCAATAAGAAGAAGGATGGTAAGTCTTCTGACAAGGGTGGGGACAAATCTAAAACTGAGTCTTCATCAGGCCCACAAAAACACTCTGGTGGGGGTGGTGGGTCCAAATCCTCTTCTAATCAAAACAAAGAAAATAAACCATGGTGCTATTTATGTAAAATAAAAGGCCATTGGACAACAGATCCCAGTTGTCCAAAGAAAAGCACCAAGCCTCCTACCACTACAACCCCTACTGCTACACCTAGTGTCCCTACTAATAGCAGTGGTGGTGGGAGCAAACCTACTAATAGCCAATCCAAGGGAGTAGCTGGGCTCACTTTTGGTAACTTAGTTGGGGTTGGTCTGATTAGGGAGACCACAGAGGCTGTGTTAGTCTCTGAGGGGGCTATTGATTTAGCCACCTTAGTTGCTTGTCCCCTTAACATGGATAAGTACAGGCAACTACCCCTAATAAATGGTGTTGAGGTTCAGGCCTACAGGGACACAGGTGCCAGTGTTACCATGGTAATAGAGAAACTGGTCCACCCTGAACAACACCTACTTGGTCACCAGTACCAAGTAACCGATGCTCATAACAACACACTTAGCCACCCCATGGCTGTTGTGAATCTCAACTGGGGGGGGCGGTTACTGGTTCAAAGAAAGTTGTGGTTGCCTCAGATTTACCTGTAGACTGTCTACTTGGAAATGATTTAGAGACATCAGCTTGGTCAGATGTGGAGTTGGAGGCCCATGCAGCAATGCTGGGCATTCCAGGGCATATTTTTGCTTTAACCAGGGCTCAGGCCAAAAAGCAAAAAGGACAGGGTGACTTGGATCCTGGAACAATGGACCAAGTGCTCCCTAAAGCAAGGGCTAGTAGAAGTAAAGCACTACCTACTATCCCTCCCTCTACAGTGGATTCTACTTCTGAGGAAGAAGAATTTCCACCCTGTGCAGAACCTACACCAGAGGAGCTGGAAGCAGACACTGCTGAGCCTTTGGGTGAAGGGGGGCCTGCCAGGGAGGAGCTGAGTGTGGCACAGCATACCTGTCCCACACTAGAGGGTCTAAGACAGCAAGCTGTCAAACAAGCAAATGGGGATGTCAGTGACTCTCACAGAGTTTACTGGGAGGACAACCTCTTGTACACTGAAGCAAGGGATCCAAAACCTGGAACTGCCAGGAGATTGGTGATTCCTCAGGAGTACAGAAAGTTCCTCCTAACTCTAGCCCACGACATTCCCTTAGCGGGACATTTGGGGCAAATGAAAACTTGGGACAGGCTTGTTACCTTGTTTCATTGGCCTAGAATGTCAGAGGACACAAAGGAATTTTGTAAGTCCTGTGAAACCAGTCAAGCCAGTGGCAAGACAGGTGGCACACCAAAGGCACCCCTTATTCCACTGCCTGTGGTTGGGGTTCCCTTTGAAAGGGTAGGGGTTGACATAGTTGGCCCCCTTGACCCTCCTACTGCTTCAGGCAATAGGTTTATCTTGGTGGTAGTGGACCATGCCACCAGATATCCTGAAGCAATTCCTCTAAGGACCACTACAGCTCCTGCAGTGGCAAAGGCCCTCCTGGGAATCTTTTCCAGGGTGGGCTTCCCAAAAGAGGTGGTATCAGACAGGGGAAGCAATTTCATGTCTGCTTACTTAAAGGCCATGTGGAAGGAGTGTGGTGTTACATACAAGTTCACTACACCCTATCATCCACAAACAAATGGACTGCTGGAGAGATTTAACAAAACTCTCAAAGGCATGATTATGGGACTCCCTGAAAAACTCCGCAGGAGATGGGATATCCTTTTACCATGCCTCCTTTTTGCTTACAGGGAGGTACCCCAAAAAGGAGTGGGCTTCAGCCCCTTTGAACTCCTCTTTGGACACCCTGTGAGAGGTCCTCTAACACTTGTTAAGGAGGGTTGGGAACAACCTTTAAAAGCTCCAAAGCAAGACATAGTGGACTATGTACTTGGCCTCAGATCAAGGATGGCTGAGTACATGAAAAAGGCCAGTAAAAACTTTCAGGCCAGCCAAGAGCTCCAAAAGCAATGGCATGACCAGAAGGCTGTTTTGGTTCAGTACCAACCGGGGCAGAAAGTGTGGGTCTTGGAGCCTGTGGCCCCAAGAGCACTCCAAGATAAATGGAGTGGACCCCACATAAATGTTGAAAAGAAGGGTGAAGTCACCTACTTAGTTGACTAAGGCACTGCCAGGAGTCCCCTTAGGGTGCTCCATGTCAATTGCCTGAAACCCTACTATGACAGGGCTGATCTCACCCTGCTCATGGCAACTGATGAGGGACAGGAAGAAGAGAGTGACCCTCTCCCTGATCTCTTCTCTTCCACAGAACAAGATGCTCTAGTGGAAGGTGTAGTTTTGGCAGATTGTCTTACTGCTGAGCAGAAAGACCACTGCATAAATCTCCTGGGTCAGTTTCCTGAACTCTTCTCTACTGTGCCAGGTACCACTTCTTGGTGTGAGCACACTATAGATACTGGAGACAGCTTGCCTGTCAAAAGTAAGATCTATAGGCAGCCTGACCATGTCAGAGACTGCATAAAGCAAGAGGTGCAGAAAATGCTTGAACTGGGAGTGGTTGAGCACTCTGAAAGTCCATGGGCCTCTCCTGTGGTACTTATACCAAAACCTCATTCCAAGGATGGAAAGAAGGAAATGCGGTTTTGTGTAGACTACAGAGGTCTCAACCAGGTAACCAAAACTGATGCTCACCCTATACCCAGGGCAGATGAGCTCATATATACACTGGCATCTGCCAAGTATCTAAGCACTTTTGACTTGACTGCAGGGTATTGGCAGATCAAATTATCAGAAGATGCAAAAGCAAAAACTGCATTTTCAACCATTGGAGGACATTACCAATTCACAGTAATGCCTTTTAGATTGAAAAATGCACCTGCCACTTTTCAGAGGTTGGTGAATACAGTCCTGCAAGGGCTGGAAGCTTTTAGTGCAGCATATCTGGACGATATAGCTGTCTTTAGCTCCAGTTGGGATGATCACCTGGTCCACCTATGGAAAGTTTTGGAGGCCCTGCAAAAGGCAGGCCTCACTATCAAGGCTTCAAAGTGCCAGATAGGGCAGGGAAAGGTGGTTTATCTGGGACACCTGGTTGGTGGAGAACAGATTGCACCACTACAGGGGAAAATCCAAACTATTATAGATTGGGTTCCCCCTACTACTCAGACTCAGGTGAGAGCCTTTTTAGGCCTCACTGGGTACTATAGGAGGTTCATAAAGAACTATGGCTCCATTGCAGCCCCTCTTAATGACCTCACTTCAAAGAAAATGCCTAAGAAGGTATTATGGACAGCAAACTGTCAGAAAGCTTTTGAGGAGCTGAAGCAGGCCATGTGCTCTGCACCTGTCCTGAAAAGCCCCTGTTACTCCAAGAAATTCATTGTCCAAACTGATGCATCTGAATTAGGGGTAGGGGCATTCCTTTCACAACTTAATTCTGAGGGCCAGGATCAACCTGTTGCTTTTATCAGCAGGAGGTTGACCCCTAGAGAAAAGCGTTGGTCTGCCATAGAGAGGGAGGCCTTTGCTGTAGTCTGGGCACTGGAAAAGTTGAGGCCATACCTGTTTGGCACTCACTGCATTGTTCAGACAGACCACAAACCTCTACTTTGGCTAAAACAAATGAAGGGTGAAAATCCTAAATTGTTGAGGTGGTCCATATCCCTACAGGGAATGGACTATACAGTGGAACATAGACCTGGGAGTAGCCACTCCAATGCAGATGGACTCTCCAGATATTTCCACTTAGACAATGAAGACTCATCAGGTCATGGCTAGTCTTATTGTCCTTCGTTTGGGGGGGGGTTGTGTAGGAAAGTACCATCTTGCCTGGCATGTTACCCCCATTTTTCACTGTATATATGTTGTTTTAGTTGTATGTGTCACTGGGACCCTGCCAGCCAGGGCCCCAGTGCTCATAAGTGTGCCTGAATGTGTTACCTGTGTTATGATTAACTGTCTCACTGAGGCTCTGCTATTCAGAACCTCAGTGGTTATGCTCTCTCATTTCTTTCAAATTGTCACTAACAGGCTAGTGACCAATTTTACCAATTTACATTGGCATACTGGAACACCCTTATAATTCCCTAGTATATGGTACTGAGGTACCCAGGGTATTGGGGTTCCAGGAGATCCCTATGGGCTGAAGCATTTCTTTTGCCACCCATAGGGAGCTCTGACAATTCTTACACAGGCCTGCCACTGCAGCCTGAGTGAAATAACGTCCATGTTATTTCACAGCCATTTTACACTGCACTTAAGAAACTTATAAGTCACCTATATGTCTAACCTTTACCTAGTAAAGGTTGGGTGCTAAGTTACTTAGTGTGTGGGCACCCTGGCACTAGCCAAGGTACCCCCACATTGTTCAGGGCCAATTCCCCAGACTTTGTGAGTGCGGGGACACCATTACACGCGTGCCCTACATATAGGTCACTACCTATGTGTAGCTTCACAATGGTAACTCCGAAATATGGCCATGTAACATGTCTATGATCATGGAATTGCCCCCTCTATGCCATCCTGGCATAGTTGGCACAATCCCATGATCCCACGGGTCTCTAGCACAGACCCTGGTACTGCCAAACTGCCTTTCCTGGGGTTTTACTGCAGCTGCTGCTGCTGCCAACCCCTCAGACAGGTTTCTGCCCTCCTGGGGTCCAGCCAGGTTTGGCCCAGGATGGCAGAACAAAGGACTTCCTCAGAGAGAGGGTGTTACACCCTCTCCCTTTGGAAAATGGTGTTAAGGCAGGGGAGGAGTAGCCTCCCCCAGCCTCTGGAAATGCTTTCATGGGCACACATGGTGCCCATTTCTGCATAAGCCAGTCTACACCGGTTCAGGGACCCCTCAGCCCTGCTCTGGCGTGAAACTGGACAAAGGAAAGGGGAGTGACCACTCCCCTGACCCGCACCTCCCCTGGGAGGTGCCCAGAGCTCCTCCAGTGTGCTCCAGACCTCTGCCATCTTGGAAACAGAGGTGCTGCTGGCACACTGGACTGCTCTGAGTGGCCAGGGCCAGCAGGTGACGTCAGAGACTCCTTCTGATAGGCTCCTTCAGGTGTTGCTAGCCTATCCTCTATCCTAGGTAGCCAAACCCTCTTTTCTGGCTATTTAGGGTCTCTGCTTTGGGGAATTCCTTAGATAACGAATGCAAGAGCTCATCCGAGTTCCTCTGCATCTCTCTCTTCACCTTCTGCCAAGGAATCGACTGCTGACCGCGCTGGAAGCCTGCAAAACTGCAACAAAGTAGCGAAGACGACTACTGCAACTCTGTAACGCTGATCCTGCCGCCTTCTCGACTGCTTTCCTGGTGGTGCATGCTGTGGGGGTAGTCTGCCTCCTCTCTGCACTAGAACTTCGAAGAAATCTCCTGTGGGTCGACGGAATCGTCCCCCTGCTACCGCAGGCACCAAAGAACTGCATCACCGGTCCCCTGGGTCTCCTCTCAGCATGACGAGCAAGGTTCCTTGAATCCAGCAACTCTGTCCAAGTGACTCCCACAGTCCAGTGACTCTTCAGTCCAAGTTTGGTGGAGGTAAGTCCTTGCCTCCCCACGCCAGACTGCATTGCTGGGAACCGCGTCTTTTGCAGCTACTCCGGCCTCTGTGCATTTCCGGCAGAAATCCTTTGTGCACAGCCAAGCCTGGGTCCACGGCACTCTAACCTGCATTGCACGACTTTCTAAGTTGTCCTCCGGCGGCGTGGGACTCCTTTGTGCAACTTTGGGTGAGCACTGTTTCACTCCTCTTTGTAGTGCCTGTTCTGGCACTTCTGCGGGTGCTGCCTGCTTCTGAGAGGGCTCCTTGTCTTGCTGGGCGCCCCCTCTGTCCCCTGACGCAATTGGCGACATCCTGGTCCCTCTTGGGCCACAGCAACATCCAAAAACCCTAACGGCATGATTTGCAGCTAGCAAGGCTTGTTGGTAGTCTTTCGGCGGAAAAACACTTCTGTACGACTCTTCACAACGTGGTACATCCATCCTCTAAAGGAGAAGTTTCTAGCCCTTGTCGTTCCTGCAGAATCCTCAGCTTCTACTGCCTAGTAGCAGCTTCTTTGCACCCACAGCTGGCATTTCCTGGGCATCTGCCCATCTCCGACTTGCTTGTGACTTTTGGACTTGGTCCCCTTGTTCCACAGGTACCCTTGTTTGGAAATCCATCGTTGTTGCATTGCTTGTTTGTGTCTTTCCTGCAGAAATCCCCTATCACGACTTCTGTGCTCTTGGGGGAACTTTAGTGCACTTTGCACTCACTTTTCAGGGTCTTGGGGTGGGCTATTTTTCTAACCCTCACTTTTTTCCTACAGTCCCAGCGACCCTCTACAAGGTCACATAGGTTTGGGGTCCATTTGTGGTTCGCATTCCACTTTTGGAGTATATGGTTTGTGTTGTCCCTATCCCTATGTGTCCCCATTGCATACTATTGTAACTATACATTGTTTGCACTGTTTTCTAATACCATACTGCATATTTTTGGTATTGTGTACATATATCTTGTGTATATTTGCTATCCTCATACTGAGGGTACTCATTGAGATACTTTTGGCATATTGTCATAAAAATAAAGTACCTTTATTTTTAGTATATCTGTCTATTGTGTTTTCTTATGATATTGTGCATATGACACTAGTGGTACTGTAAGAGCTTCACTCGTCTCCTAGTTCAGCCTAAGCTGCTCTGCTAAGCTACCATTATCTATCAGCCTAAGCTGCTAGACACCCTATACACTAATAAGGGATAACTGGGCCTGGTGCAAGGTGTAAGTACCCCTAGGTACTCACTACAAGCAGGTCCAGCCTCCTACATTGGTTGTGCAGCGGTGAGGATAAGTACTTGCAACTACTTACCACTTTTGTCATTGTACTTTTCATAAGAGAAAAATATACAAAACAAGTTCAGTGTATGTACACCTAACCAAAAAGTTTTGCTTTTCTTTTCTCACTCCTTCTCTAAAGTGCTGAAAAGTACTTCTAAACTTTCAAAAAGTTCTTAACAAGTTTTAAAAGTTTTTTTTCTGTCTTTCCAAAAGTTCTGAAAAACTTTTATCTCACTTTTTCTATCACTTAAACACTTTAAAAAATGTCTGGCACAGCCCAAACTGTTGATCTGTCCAAACTTGCTTATGATCACCTTAGCTGGAAAGGAGCAAGGAGTCTCTGCATAGAAAGAGGTTTAAGTGTTGGGAAGAATCCCCCTAGAGAACTGTTGGTGAATATGCTTGTTGAACAGGATAAGGCCAGAGGTGGCACTTCTGTTGAAAGGTTAGCTGATGGTTCCCAATATGATCCTGGGGCACCCCTAGCAAAAGATTTAGAAGGGAAACTTCCTAGCCTGCCCATTAGCAGACAACCTAGCATAGCTGGTACTGATGTAGAGTCACATCATACAGATAGTGTGGTCTCACATCACAGTAAGAGTATTCCTTCTCATCATAGTAGAAGTGCTGTTCCTGTTAGCCAAGTTGTTAGGGTGCCATCTGTTAGGGCTAGGTCTCCTTCTGTTCATTCTCACCATACTTCTGTTTCTAGGCATATCCCTCCCACCCACCCTGATGACAGAGTGTTAGAAAGGGAGCTCAATAGATTGAGAGTGGAGGAATCCAGGCTGAAGCTCAAGAAGCAACAGCTGGATTTAGATAGACAGTCCTTAGAGATAGAAAGAGAAAGACAAAAAATGGGTTTAGAAACCCATGGTGGCAGCAGCAGTATTCCCCATAGTCATCCTGCAAAAGAGCATGATTCCAGGAATCTGCACAAGATAGTTCCCCCTTATAAGGAGGGGGATGACATTAACAAGTGGTTTGCTGCACTTGAGAGGGCCTGTGTTGTACAGGATGTCCCTCAAAGGCAGTGGGCTGCTATCCTATGGCTATCATTTAGTGGAAAGGGTAGGGATAGGCTCCTTACTGTAAAAGAAAGTAATGCCAATAATTTTGCAGTTCTTAAGAATGCACTCCTAGATGGTTATGGCTTAACCACTGAACAGTACAGGATGAAGTTCAGAGAGACCAAAAAGGAGTCTTCACAAGACTGGGTAGACTTTGTTGACCATTCAGTGAAGGCCTTGGAGGGCTGGTTACATGGCAGTAAAGTTACTGATTATGAAAGCCTGTATAACTTAATCCTGAGAGAGCATATACTTAATAACTGTGTGTCTGATTTGTTGCACCAGTACCTGGTGGACTCTGATCTGACCTCTCCCCAAGAATTGGGAAAGAAGGCAGACAAATGGGTCAGAACAAGGGTGAACAGAAAAGTTCATACAGGGGGTGACAAAGATGGCAATAAGAAGAAGGATGGTAAGTCTTCTGACAAGGGTGGGGACAAATCTAAAACTGAGTCTTCATCAGGCCCACAAAAACACTCTGGTGGGGGTGGTGGGTCCAAATCCTCTTCTAATCAAAACAAAGAAAATAAACCATGGTGCTATTTATGTAAAATAAAAGGCCATTGGACAACAGATCCCAGTTGTCCAAAGAAAAGCACCAAGCCTCCTACCACTACAACCCCTACTGCTACACCTAGTGTCCCTACTAATAGCAGTGGTGGTGGGAGCAAACCTACTAATAGCCAATCCAAGGGAGTAGCTGGGCTCACTTTTGGTAACTTAGTTGGGGTTGGTCTGATTAGGGAGACCACAGAGGCTGTGTTAGTCTCTGAGGGGGCTATTGATTTAGCCACCTTAGTTGCTTGTCCCCTTAACATGGATAAGTACAGGCAACTACCCCTAATAAATGGTGTTGAGGTTCAGGCCTACAGGGACACAGGTGCCAGTGTTACCATGGTAATAGAGAAACTGGTCCACCCTGAACAACACCTACTTGGTCACCAGTACCAAGTAACCGATGCTCATAACAACACACTTAGCCACCCCATGGCTGTTGTGAATCTCAACTGGGGGGGGGGGGTTACTGGTTCAAAGAAAGTTGTGGTTGCCTCAGATTTACCTGTAGACTGTCTACTTGGAAATGATTTAGAGACATCAGCTTGGTCAGATGTGGAGTTGGAGGCCCATGCAGCAATGCTGGGCATTCCAGGGCATATTTTTGCTTTAACCAGGGCTCAGGCCAAAAAGCAAAAAGGACAGGGTGACTTGGATCCTGGAACAATGGACCAAGTGCTCCCTAAAGCAAGGGCTAGTAGAAGTAAAGCACTACCTACTATCCCTCCCTCTACAGTGGATTCTACTTCTGAGGAAGAAGAATTTCCACCCTGTGCAGAACCTACACCAGAGGAGCTGGAAGCAGACACTGCTGAGCCTTTGGGTGAAGGGGGGCCTGCCAGGGAGGAGCTGAGTGTGGCACAGCATACCTGTCCCACACTAGAGGGTCTAAGACAGCAAGCTGTCAAACAAGCAAATGGGGATGTCAGTGACTCTCACAGAGTTTACTGGGAGGACAACCTCTTGTACACTGAAGCAAGGGATCCAAAACCTGGAACTGCCAGGAGATTGGTGATTCCTCAGGAGTACAGAAAGTTCCTCCTAACTCTAGCCCACGACATTCCCTTAGCGGGACATTTGGGGCAAATGAAAACTTGGGACAGGCTTGTTACCTTGTTTCATTGGCCTAGAATGTCAGAGGACACAAAGGAATTTTGTAAGTCCTGTGAAACCAGTCAAGCCAGTGGCAAGACAGGTGGCACACCAAAGGCACCCCTTATTCCACTGCCTGTGGTTGGGGTTCCCTTTGAAAGGGTAGGGGTTGACATAGTTGGCCCCCTTGACCCTCCTACTGCTTCAGGCAATAGGTTTATCTTGGTGGTAGTGGACCATGCCACCAGATATCCTGAAGCAATTCCTCTAAGGACCACTACAGCTCCTGCAGTGGCAAAGGCCCTCCTGGGAATCTTTTCCAGGGTGGGCTTCCCAAAAGAGGTGGTATCAGACAGGGGAAGCAATTTCATGTCTGCTTACTTAAAGGCCATGTGGAAGGAGTGTGGTGTTACATACAAGTTCACTACACCCTATCATCCACAAACAAATGGACTGCTGGAGAGATTTAACAAAACTCTCAAAGGCATGATTATGGGACTCCCTGAAAAACTCCGCAGGAGATGGGATATCCTTTTACCATGCCTCCTTTTTGCTTACAGGGAGGTACCCCAAAAAGGAGTGGGCTTCAGCCCCTTTGAACTCCTCTTTGGACACCCTGTGAGAGGTCCTCTAACACTTGTTAAGGAGGGTTGGGAACAACCTTTAAAAGCTCCAAAGCAAGACATAGTGGACTATGTACTTGGCCTCAGATCAAGGATGGCTGAGTACATGAAAAAGGCCAGTAAAAACTTTCAGGCCAGCCAAGAGCTCCAAAAGCAATGGCATGACCAGAAGGCTGTTTTGGTTCAGTACCAACCAGGGCAGAAAGTGTGGGTCTTGGAGCCTGTGGCCCCAAGAGCACTCCAAGATAAATGGAGTGGACCCCACATAAATGTTGAAAAGAAGGGTGAAGTCACCTACTTAGTTGACTAAGGCACTGCCAGGAGTCCCCTTAGGGTGCTCCATGTCAATCGCCTGAAACCCTACTATGACAGGGCTGATCTCACCCTGCTCATGGCAACTGATGAGGGACAGGAAGAAGAGAGTGACCCTCTCCCTGATCTCTTCTCTTCCACAGAACAAGATGCTCTAGTGGAAGGTGTAGTTTTGGCAGATTGTCTTACTGCTGAGCAGAAAGACCACTGCATAAATCTCCTGGGTCAGTTTCCTGAACTCTTCTCTACTGTGCCAGGTACCACTTCTTGGTGTGAGCACACTATAGATACTGGAGACAGCTTGCCTGTCAAAAGTAAGATCTATAGGCAGCCTGACCATGTCAGAGACTGCATAAAGCAAGAGGTGCAGAAAATGCTTGAACTGGGAGTGGTTGAGCACTCTGAAAGTCCATGGGCCTCTCCTGTGGTACTTATACCAAAACCTCATTCCAAGGATGGAAAGAAGGAAATGCGGTTTTGTGTAGACTACAGAGGTCTCAACCAGGTAACCAAAACTGATGCTCACCCTATACCCAGGGCAGATGAGCTCATAGATACACTGGCATCTGCCAAGTATCTAAGCACTTTTGACTTGACTGCAGGGTATTGGCAGATCAAATTATCAGAAGATGCAAAAGCAAAAACTGCATTTTCAACCATTGGAGGACATTACCAATTCACAGTAATGCCTTTTGGATTGAAAAATGCACCTGCCACTTTTCAGAGGTTGGTGAATACAGTCCTGCAAGGGCTGGAAGCTTTTAGTGCAGCATATCTGGACGATATAGCTGTCTTTAGCTCCAGTTGGGATGATCACCTGGTCCACCTATGGAAAGTTTTGGAGGCCCTGCAAAAGGCAGGCCTCACTATCAAGGCTTCAAAGTGCCAGATAGGGCAGGGGAAGGTGGTTTATCTGGGACACCTGGTTGGTGGAGAACAGATTGCACCACTACAGGGGAAAATCCAAACTATTATAGATTGGGTTCCCCCTACTACTCAGACTCAGGTGAGAGCCTTTTTAGGCCTCACTGGGTACTATAGGAGGTTCATAAAGAACTATGGCTCCATTGCAGCCCCTCTTAATGACCTCACTTCAAAGAAAATGCCTAAGAAGGTATTATGGACAGCAAACTGTCAGAAAGCTTTTGAGGAGCTGAAGCAGGCCATGTGCTCTGCACCTGTCCTGAAAAGCCCCTGTTACTCCAAGAAATTCATTGTCCAAACTGATGCATCTGAATTAGGGGTAGGGGCATTCCTTTCACAACTTAATTCTGAGGGCCAGGATCAACCTGTTGCTTTTATCAGCAGGAGGTTGACCCCTAGAGAAAAGCGTTGGTCTGCCATAGAGAGGGAGGCCTTTGCTGTAGTCTGGGCACTGGAAAAGTTGAGGCCATACCTGTTTGGCACTCACTGCATTGTTCAGACAGACCACAAACCTCTACTTTGGCTAAAACAAATGAAGGGTGAAAATCCTAAATTGTTGAGGTGGTCCATGTCCCTACAGGGAATGGACTATACAGTGGAACATAGACCTGGGAGTACCCACTCCAATGCAGATGGACTCTCCAGATATTTCCACTTAGACAATGAAGACTCATCAGGTCATGGCTAGTCTTATTGTCCTTCGTTTGGGGGGGGGTTGTGTAGGAAAGTACCATCTTGCCTGGCATGTTACCCCCATTTTTCACTGTATATATGTTGTTTTAGTTGTATGTGTCACTGGGACCCTGCCAGCCAGGGCCCCAGTGCTCATAAGTGTGCCTGAATGTGTTACCTGTGTTATGACTAACTGTCTCACTGAGGCTCTGCTATTCAGAACCTCAATGGTTATGCTCTCTCATTTCTTTCAAATTGTCACTAACAGGCTAGTGACCAATTTTACCAATTTACATTGGCATACTGGAACACCCTTATAATTCCCTAGTATATGGTACTGAGGTACCCAGGGTATTGGGGTTCCAGGAGATCCCTATGGGCTGCAGCATTTCTTTTGCCACCCATAGGGAGCTCTGACAATTCTTACACAGGCCTGCCACTGCAGCCTGAGTGAAATAACGTCCATGTTATTTCACAGCCATTTTACACTGCACTTAAGTAACTTATAAGTCACCTATATGTCTAACCTTTACCTAGTAAAGGTTGGGTGCTAAGTTACTTAGTGTGTGGGCACCCTGGCACTAGCCAAGGTACCCCCACATTGTTCAGGGCCAATTCCCCGGACTTTGTGAGTGCGGGGACACCATTACACGCGTGCCCTACATATAGGTCACTACCTATGTGTAGCTTCACAATGGTAACTCCGAATATGGCCATGTAACATGTCTATGATCATGGAATTGCCCCCTCTATGCCATCCTGGCATAGTTGGCACAATCCCATGATCCCACGGGTCTCTAGCACAGACCCTGGTACTGCCAAACTGCCTTTCCCGGGGTTTCACTGCAGCTGCTGCTGCTGCCAACCCCTCAGACAGGTTTCTGCCCTCCTGGGGTCCAGCCAGGTTTGGCCCAGGATGGCAGAACAAAGGACTTCCTCAGAGAGAGGGTGTTACACCCTCTCCCTTTGGAAAATGGTGTTAAGGCAGGGGAGGAGTAGCCTCCCCCAGCCTCTGGAAATGCTTTCATGGGCACACATGGTGCCCATTTCTGCATAAGCCAGTCTACAACGGTTCAGGGACCCCTCAGCCCTGCTCTGGCGTGAAACTGGACAAAGGAAAGGGGAGTGACCACTCCCCTGACCCGCACCTCCCCTGGGAGGTGCCCAGAGCTCCTCCAGTGTGCTCCAGACCTCTGCCATCTTGGAAACAGAGGTGCTGCTGGCACACTGGACTGCTCTGAGTGGCCAGGGCCAGCAGGTGACGTCAGAGACTCCTTCTGATAGGCTCCTTCAGGTGTTGCTAGCCTATCCTCTATCCTAGGTAGCCAAACCCTCTTTTCTGGCTATTTAGGGTCTCTGCTTTGGGGAATTCCTTAGATAACGAATGCAAGAGCTCATCCGAGTTCCTCTGCATCTCTCTCTTCACCTTCTGCCAAGGAATCGACTGCTGACCGCGCTGGAAGCCTGCAAAACTGCAACAAAGTAGCGAAGACGACTACTGCAACTCTGTAACGCTGATCCTGCCGCCTTCTCGACTGCTTTCCTGGTGGTGCATGCTGTGGGGGTAGTCTGCCTCCTCTCTGCACTAGAACTTCGAAGAAATCTCCTGTGGGTCGACGGAATCGTCCCCCTGCTACCGCAGGCACCAAAGAACTGCATCACCGGTCCCCTGGGTCTCCTCTCAGCATGACGAGCAAGGTTCCTTGAATCCAGCAACTCTGTCCAAGTGACTCCCACAGTCCAGTGACTCTTCAGTCCAAGTTTGGTGGAGGTAAGTCCTTGCCTCCCCACGCCAGACTGCATTGCTGGGAACCGCGTCTTTTGCAGCTACTCCGGCCTCTGTGCATTTCCGGCAGAAATCCTTTGTGCACAGCCAAGCCTGGGTCCACAGCACTCTAACCTGCATTGCACGACTTTCTAAGTTGTCCTCCGGCGGCGTGGGACTCCTTTGTGCAACTTTGGGTGAGCACTGTTTCACTCCTCTTTGTAGTGCCTGTTCTGGCACTTCTGCGGGTGCTGCCTGCTTCTGAGAGGGCTCCTTGTCTTGCTGGGCGCCCCCTCTGTCCCCTGACGCAATTGGCGACATCCTGGTCCCTCTTGGGCCACAGCAACATCCAAAAACCCTAACGGCATGATTTGCAGCTAGCAAGGCTTGTTGGTAGTCTTTCGGCGGAAAAACACTTCTGTACGACTCTTCACAACGTGGTACATCCATCCTCTAAAGGAGAAGTTTCTAGCCCTTGTCGTTCCTGCAGAATCCTCAGCTTCTACTGCCTAGTAGCAGCTTCTTTGCACCCACAGCTGGCATTTCATGGGCATCTGCCCATCTCCGACTTGCTTGTGACTTTTGGACTTGGTCCCCTTGTTCCACAGGTACCCTCGTTTGGAAATCCATCGTTGTTGCATTGCTTGTTTGTGTCTTTCCTGCAGAAATCCCCTATCACGACTTCTGTGCTCTTGAGGGAACTTTAGTGCACTTTGCACTCACTTTTCAGGGTCTTGGGGTGGGCTATTTTTCTAACCCTCACTTTTTTCCTACAGTCCCAGCGACCCTCTACAAGGTCACATAGGTTTGGGGTCCATTTGTGGTTCGCATTCCACTTTTGGAGTATATGGTTTGTGTTGCCCCTATCCCTATGTGTCCCCATTGCATCCTATTGTAACTATACATTGTTTGCACTGTTTTCTAATACTATACTGCATATTTTTGGTATTGTGTACATATATCTTGTGTATATTTGCTATCCTCATACTGAGGGTACTCATTGAGATACTTTTGGCATATTGTCATAAAAATAAAGTACCTTTATTTTTAGTATATCTGTCTATTGTGTTTTCTTATGATATTGTGCATATGACACTAGTGGTACTGTAAGAGCTTCACTCGTCTCCTAGTTCAGCCTAAGCTGCTCTGCTAAGCTACCATTATCTATCAGCCTAAGCTGCTAGACACCCTATACACTAATAAGGGATAACTGGGCCTGGTGCAAGGTGTAAGTACCCCTAGGTACTCACTACAAGCAGGTCCAGCCTCCTACATTGGTTGTGCAGCGGTGAGGATAAGTACTTGCAACTACTTACCACTTTTGTCATTGTACTTTTCATAAGAGAAAAATATACAAAACAAGTTCAGTGTATGTACACCTAACCAAAAAGTTTTGCTTTTCTTTTCTCACTCCTTCTCTAAAGTGCTGAAAAGTACTTCTAAACTTTCAAAAAGTTCTTAAAAAGTTTTAAAAGTTTTTTTTCTGTCTTTCCAAAAGTTCTGAAAAACTTTTATCTCACTTTTTCTATCACTTAAACACTTTAAAAAATGTCTGGCACAGCCCAAACTGTTGATCTGTCCAAACTTGCTTATGATCACCTTAGCTGGAAAGGAGCAAGGAGTCTCTGCATAGAAAGAGGTTTAAGTGTTGGGAAGAATCCCCCTAGAGAACTGTTGGTGAATATGCTTGTTGAACAGGATAAGGCCAGAGGTGGCACTTCTGTTGAAAGGTTAGCTGATGGTTCCCAATATGATCCTGGGGCACCCCTAGCAAAAGATTTAGAAGGGAAACTTCCTAGCCTGCCCATTAGCAGACAACCTAGCATAGCTGGTACTGATGTAGAGTCACATCATACAGATAGTGTGGTCTCACATCACAGTAAGAGTATTCCTTCTCATCATAGTAGAAGTGCTGTTCCTGTTAGCCAAGTTGTTAGGGTGCCATCTGTTAGGGCTAGGTCTCCTTCTGTTCATTATCACCATACTTCTGTTTCTAGGCATATCCCTCCCACCCACCCTGATGACAGAGTGTTAGAAAGGGAGCTCAATAGATTGAGAGTGGAGGAATCCAGGCTGAAGCTCAAGAAGCAACAGCTGGATTTAGATAGACAGTCCTTAGAGCTAGAAAGAGAAAGACAAAAAATGGGTTTAGAAACCCATGGTGGCAGCAGCAGTATTCCCCATAGTCATCCTGCAAAAGAGCATGATTCCAGGAATCTGCACAAGATAGTTCCCCCTTATAAGGAGGGGGATGACATTAACAAGTGGTTTGCTGCACTTGAGAGGGCCTGTGTTGTACAGGATGTCCCTCAAAGGCAGTGGGCTGCTATCCTATGGCTATCATTTAGTGGAAAGGGTAGGGATAGGCTCCTTACTGTAAAAGAAAGTAATGCCAATAATTTTGCAGTTCTTAAGAATGCACTCCTAGATGGTTATGGCTTAACCACTGAACAGTACAGGATGAAGTTCAGAGAGACCAAAAAGGAGTCTTCACAAGACTGGGTAGACTTTGTTGACCATTCAGTGAAGGCCTTGGAGGGCTGGTTACATGGCAGTAAAGTTACTGATTATGAAAGCCTGTATAACTTAATCCTGAGAGAGCATATACTTAATAACTGTGTGTCTGATTTGTTGCACCAGTACCTGGTGGACTCTGATCTGACCTCTCCCCAAGAATTGGGAAAGAAGGCAGACAAATGGGTCAGAACAAGGGTGAACAGAAAAGTTCATACAGGGGGTGACAAAGATGGCAATAAGAAGAAGGATGGTAAGTCTTCTGACAAGGGTGGGGACAAATCTAAAACTGAGTCTTCATCAGGCCCACAAAAACACTCTGGTGGGGGTGGTGGGTCCAAATCCTCTTCTAATCAAAACAAAGAAAATAAACCATGGTGCTATTTATGTAAAATAAAAGGCCATTGGACAACAGATCCCAGTTGTCCAAAGAAAAGCACCAAGCCTCCTACCACTACAACCCCTACTGCTACACCTAGTGCCCCTACTAATAGCAGTGGTGGTGGGAGCAAACCTACTAATAGCCAATCCAAGGGAGTAGCTGGGCTCACTTTTGGTAACTTAGTTGGGGTTGGTCTGATTAGGGAGACCACAGAGGCTGTGTTAGTCTCTGAGGGGGCTATTGATTTTGCCACCTTAGTTGCTTGTCCCCTTAACATGGATAAGTACAGGCAACTACCCCTAATAAATGGTGTTGAGGTTCAGGCCTACAGGGACACAGGTGCCAGTGTTACCATGGTAATAGAGAAACTGGTCCACCCTAAACAACACCTACTTAGTCACCAGTACCAAGTAACCGATGCTCATAACAACACACTTAGCCACCCCATGGCTGTTGTGAATCTCAACTGGGGGGGGGGGTTACTGGTTCAAAGAAAGTTGTGGTTGCCTCAGATTTACCTGTAGACTGTCTACTTGGAAATGATTTAGAGACATCAGCTTGGTCAGATGTGGAGTTGGAGGCCCATGCAGCAATGCTGGGCATTCCAGGGCATATTTTTGCTTTAACCAGGGCTCAGGCCAAAAAGCAAAAAGGACAGGGTGACTTGGATCCTGGAACAATGGACCAAGTGCTCCCTAAAGCAAGGGCTAGTAGAAGTAAAGCACTACCTACTATCCCTCCCTCTACAGTGGATTCTACTTCTGAGGAAGAAGAATTTCCACCCTGTGCAGAACCTACACCAGAGGAGCTGGAAGCAGACACTGCTGAGCCTTTGGGTGAAGGGGGGCCTGCCAGGGAGGAGCTGAGTGTGGCACAGCATACCTGTCCCACACTAGAGGGTCTAAGACAGCAAGCTGTCAAACAAGCAAATGGGGATGTCAGTGACTCTCACAGAGTTTACTGGGAGGACAACCTCTTGTACACTGAAGCAAGGGATCCAAAACCTGGAACTGCCAGGAGATTGGTGATTCCTCAGGAGTACAGAAAGTTCCTCCTAACTCTAGCCCACGACATTCCCTTAGCGGGACATTTGGGGCAAATGAAAACTTGGGACAGGCTTGTTCCCTTGTTTCATTGGCCTAGAATGTCAGAGGACACAAAGGAATTTTGTAAGTCCTGTGAAACCTGTCAAGCCAGTGGCAAGACAGGTGGCACACCAAAGGCACCCCTTATTCCACTGCCTGTGGTTGGGGTTCCCTTTGAAAGGGTAGGGGTTGACATAGTTGGCCCCCTTGACCCTCCTACTGCTTCAGGCAATAGGTTTATCTTGGTGGTAGTGGACCATGCCACCAGATATCCTGAAGCAATTCCTCTAAGGACCACTACAGCTCCTGCAGTGGCAAAGGCCCTCCTGGGAATCTTTTCCAGGGTGGGCTTCCCAAAAGAGGTGGTATCAGACAGGGGAAGCAATTTCATGTCTGCTTACTTAAAGGCCATGTGGAAGGAGTGTGGTGTTACATACAAGTTCACTACACCCTATCATCCACAAACAAATGGACTGCTGGAGAGATTTAACAAAACTCTCAAAGGCATGATTATGGGACTCCCTGAAAAACTCCGCAGGAGATGGGATATCCTTTTACCATGCCTCCTTTTTGCTTACAGGGAGGTACCCCAAAAAGGAGTGGGCTTCAGCCCCTTTGAACTCCTCTTTGGACACCCTGTGAGAGGTCCTCTAACACTTGTTAAGGAGGGTTGGGAACAACCTTTAAAAGCTCCAAAGCAAGATATAGTGGACTATGTACTTGGCCTCAGATCAAGGATGGCTGAGTACATGAAAAAGGCCAGTAAAAACCTTCAGGCCAGCCAAGAGCTCCAAAAGCAATGGCATGACCAGAAGGCTGTTTTGGTTCAGTACCAACCAGGGCAGAAAGTGTGGGTCTTGGAGCCTGTGGCCCCAAGAGCACTCCAAGATAAATGGAGTGGACCCCACATAAATGTTGAAAAGAAGGGTGAAGTCACCTACTTAGTTGACTTAGGCACTGCCAGGAGTCCCCTTAGGGTGCTCCATGTCAATCGCCTGAAACCCTACTATGACAGGGCTGATCTCACCCTGCTCATGGCAACTGATGAGGGACAGGAAGAAGAGAGTGACCCTCTCCCTGATCTCTTCTCTTCCACAGAACAAGATGCTCTAGTGGAAGGTGTAGTTTTGGCAGATTGTCTTACTGCTGAGCAGAAAGACCACTGCATAAATCTCCTGGGTCAGTTTCCTGAACTCTTCTCTACTGTGCCAGGTACCACTTCTTGGTGTGAGCACACTATAGATACTGGAGACAGCTTGCCTGTCAAAAGTAAGATCTATAGGCAGCCTGACCATGTCAGAGACTGCATAAAGCAAGAGGTGCAGAAAATGCTTGAACTGGGAGTGGTTGAGCACTCTGAAAGTCCATGGGCCTCTCCTATGGTACTTATACCAAAACCTCATTCCAAGGATGGAAAGAAGGAAATGTGGTTTTGTGTAGACTACAGAGGTCTCAACCAGGTAACCAAAACTGATGCTCACCCTATACCCAGGGCAGATGAGCTCATAGATACACTGGCATCTGCCAAGTATCTAAGCACTTTTGACTTGACTGCAGGGTATTGGCAGATCAAATTATCAGAAGATGCAAAAGCAAAAACTGCATTTTCAACCATTGGAGGACATTACCAATTCACAGTAATGCCTTTTGGATTGAAAAATGCACCTGCCACTTTTCAGAGGTTGGTGAATACAGTCCTGCAAGGGCTGGAAGCTTTTAGTGCAGCATATCTGGACGATATAGCTGTCTTTAGCTCCAGTTGGGATGATCACCTGGTCCACCTATGGAAAGTTTTGGAGGCCCTGCAAAAGGCAGGCCTCACTATCAAGGCTTCAAAGTGCCAGATAGGGCAGGGGAAGGTGGTTTATCTGGGACACCTGGTTGGTGGAGAACAGATTGCACCACTACTGGGGAAAATCCAAACTATTATAGATTGGGTTCCCCCTACTACTCAGACTCAGGTGAGAGCCTTTTTAGGCCTCACTGGGTACTATAGGAGGTTCATAAAGAACTATGGCTCCAATGCAGCCCCTCTTAATGACCTCACTTCAAAGAAAATGCCTAAGAAGGTATTATGGACAGCAAACTGTCAGAAAGCTTTTGAGGAGCTGAAGCAGGCCATGTGCTCTGCACCTGTCCTGAAAAGCCCCTGTTACTCCAAGAAATTCATTGTCCAAACTGATGCATCTGAATTAGGGGTAGGGGCATTCCTTTCACAACTTAATTCTGAGGGCCAGGATCAACCTGTTGCTTTTATCAGCAGGAGGTTGACCCCTAGAGAAAAGCGTTGGTCTGCCATAGAGAGGGAGGCCTTTGCTGTAGTCTGGGCACTGGAAAAGTTGAGGCCATACCTGTTTGGCACTCACTGCATTGTTCAGACAGACCACAAACCTCTACTTTGGCTAAAACAAATGAAGGGTGAAAATCCTAAATTGTTGAGGTGGTCCATATCCCTACAGGGAATGGACTATACAGTGGAACATAGACCTGGGAGTACCCACTCCAATGCAGATGGACTCTCCAGATATTTCCACTTAGACAATGACTAGTCTTATTGTCCTTCGTTTGGGGGGGGTTGTGTAGGAAAGTACCGTCTTGCCTGGCATGTTACCCCCATTTTTCACTGTATATATGTTGTTTTAGTTGTATGTGTCACTGGGACCCTGCCAGCCAGGGCCCCAGTGCTCATAAGTGTGCCTGAATGTGTTACCTGTGTTATGACTAACTGTCTCACTGAGGCTCTGCTATTCAGAACCTCAGTGGTTATGCTCTCTCATTTCTTTCAAATTGTCACTAACAGGCTAGTGACCAATTTTACCAATTTACATTGGCATACTGGAACACCCTTATAATTCCTTAGTATATGGTACCGAGGTACCCAGGGAATTGGGGTTCCAGGAGATCCCTATGGGCTGCAGCATTTCTTTTGCCACCCATAGGGAGCTCTGACAATTCTTACACAGGCCTGCCACTGCAGCCTGAGTGAAATAATGTCCACGTTATTTCACAGCCATTTTACACTGCACTTAAGTAACTTATAAGTCACCTATATGTCTAACCTTTACCTAGTAAAGGTTGGGTGCTAAGTTACTTAGTGTGTGGGCACCCTGGCACTAGCCAAGGTACCCCCACATTGTTCAGGGCAAATTCCCCGGACTTTGTGAGTGCGGGGACACCATTACACGCGTACACTACATATAGGTCACTACCTATGTGTAGCTTCACAATGGTAACTCCGAATATGGCCATGTAACATGTCTATGATCATGGAATTGCCCCCTCTATGCCATCCTGGCATAGTTGGCACAATCCCATGATCCCACGGGTCTCTAGCACAGACCCTGGTACTGCCAAACTGCCTTTCCCGGGGTTTCACTGCAGCTTTCTCAGAGAGAGAAAATGGTGTTAAGGCAGGGGAGGAGTAGCCTCCCCCAGCCTCTGGAAATGCTTTCATGGGCACACATTGTGCCCATTTCTGCATAAGCCAGTCTACACCGGTTCAGGGACCCCTCAGCCCTGCTCTGGCGCAAAACTGGACAAAGGAAAGGGGAGTGACCACTCCCCTGACCCGCACCTCCCCTGGGAGGTGCCCAGAGCTCCTCCAGTGTGCTCCAGACCTCTGCCATCTTAGAAACAGAGGTGCTGCTGGCACACTGGACTGCTCTGAGTGGCCAGGGCCAGCAGGTGACGCCAGAGACTCCTTCTGATAGGCTCCTTCAGGTGTTGCTAGCCTATCCTCTATCCTAGGTAGCCAAACCCTCTTTTCTGGCTATTTAGGGTCTCTGCTTTGGGGAATTCCTTAGATAACAAATGCAAGAGCTCATCCGAGTTCCTCTGCATCTCTCTCTTCACCTTCTGCCAAGGAATCGACTGCTGACCGCACTGGAAGCCTGCAAAACTGCAACAAAGTAGCGAAGACGACTATTGCAACTCTGTAACGCTGATCCTGCTGCCTTCTTGACTGCTTTCCTGGTGGTGCATGCTGTGGGGGTAGTCTGCCTCCTCTCTGCACTAGAAGCTCCGAAGAAATCTCCTGTGGGTCGACGGAATCGTCCCCCTGCTACCGCAGGCACCAAAGAACTGCATCACCGGTCCCCTGGGTCTCCTCTCAGCATGACGAGCGAGGTCCCTTGAATCCAGCAACTCTGTCCAAGTGACTCCCACAGTCCAGTGACTCTTCAGTCCAAGTTTGGTGGAGGTAAGTCCTTGCCTCCCCACGCCAGACTGCATTGCTGGGAACCGCGTCTTTTTGCAGCTACTCCGGCCTCTGTGCACTTCCGGTGGAAATCCTTTGTGCACAGCCAAGCCTGGGTCCACGGCACTCTAACCTGCATTGCACAACTTTCTAAGTTGTCCTCCGGCGGCATGGGACTCCTTTGTGCAACTTCGGGTGAGCACCATTTCACTCCTCTTCGTAGTGCCTGTTCTGGCACTTCTGCGGGTGCTGCCTGCTTCTGAGAGGGCTCCTTGTCTTGCTGGGCGCCCCCTCTGTCCCCTGACGCAATTGGTGACATCCTGGTCGCTCCTGAGCCACAGCAGCATCCAAAAACCCTAACCACACGATTTGTAGCTAGGAAGGCTTGTTGGCAGTCTTTCGGCGGAAAAACACTTCTGTATAACTCTTCATGACGTGGGACATCCATCCTCTAAAGGGAAAGCTTCTAGCCCTTGTCGTTCCTGCAGAATCCTCAGCTTCTACTGCCTAGTAGCAGCTTCTTTGCACCCACAGCTGGCATTTCCTGGGCATCTGCCCATCTCCGACTTGCTTGTGACTTTTGGACTTGGTCCCCTTGTTCCACAGGTACCCTCGTTTGGAAATCCATTGTTGTTGCATTGCTGTTTTGTGTCTTTCCTGCAGAAATCCCCTATCACGACTTCTGTGCTCTTGGGGGAACTTTAGTGCACTTTGCACTCACTTTTCAGGGTCTTGGGGTGGGCTATTTTTCTAACCCTCACTGTTTTCTTACAGTCCCAGCGACCCTCTACAAGGTCACATAGGTTTGGGGTCCATTCGTGGTTCGCATTCCACTTTTGGAGTATATGGTTTGTGTTGCCCCTATCCCTATGTGTCCCCATTGCATCCTATTGTAACTATACATTGTTTGCACTGTTTTCTAATACTATACTGCATATGTTTGGTATTGTGTACATATATCTTGTGTATATTTTCTATCCTCATACTGAGGGTACTCACTGAGATACTTTTGGCATATTGTCATAAAAATAAAGTACCTTTATTTTTAGTAAATCTGTGTATTGTCTTTTCTTATGATATTGTGCATATGACACTAGTGGTACTGTAAGAGCTTCACTCGTCTCCTAGTTCAGCCTAAGCTGCTCTGCTAAGCTACCATTATCTATCAGCCTAAGCTGCTAGACACCCTATACACTAATAAGGGATAACTGGGCCTGGTGCAAGGTGTAAGTACCCCTAGGTACTCACTACAAGCCAGTCCAGCCTCCTTCACATGGAGGTCGTTAGGGGGAGCTACGGGGTGCAAGAAAACTGGCGCTATACCCGGTGCAGTGCCACTTTTCTTAAATCTGCCCCTTAGTATTTTTAGGCATCCTGAAGTGCCTTCTGTTTATTCCAGATCACAATTTAAGGTGCTACATATTATAGCCTCACTCAACAAAACATGAAGATAAAAGGTGAAAAAAAAAACAGAGTGGGAGGTACAACCTTTATTCCGGGGGAAATTACTGTAACATGAATGCAGAGGGTGAATGTTCCCTCTTGCTGTTAATTTGTTTGAAATGTGTGTATTAGTGAAAGCAGAACTTATGTTCTGTACTTGATGTCAGTAGCATTGAATGTGTCAATGTTATAACAGGTTTATTGTTCTTGCCTAAAACCCAATAAATAACAATATCAGTAGGGATATTTGCTTAGAAAATGTTCAAAATATGACTATAGTGTAATTGATGACTTTGGTATTATTGCTGGTATATGCATTATAAACAGTCAGTGTTCTTACCTCTGCCTTCTTGTTTTAATTTTGTCTCATCTATGCTTTGGGGTATCAACTGTTTGCTTAGATTGTGACTTAAAGGTCTAATTGTTAGACCTGTCAGCCTTAGGGTGATTCACCCAAACATCTTTCCTGTTTGCTTCACATTTTTGCTGTATCATTTTGTTGGCTTTAGGACTCTGAGCACTTATACCACTGTTGTCCAAGTGCATATGCTTCTCGGGTAAACATGTTAACATCGGTTTATCCACAATTCGCATATTTAGTTTAATTTTAAGTCCTTTGTAAAGTAGTATGCCATATACTCAGGGCCTGTTAATTAAATGCTACCAGTGGGCATGCAGCACTGATTGTGCCACCCACTTAAGTAGACCTTTAAACACAATAAAATACACACACACTCTTTAAACCTGTTTGACTAAGTATATTTACCCATGGTTCTAATTATGTATTGTATGTACTTATATGTGTGCATATGTGGGTGTATTCATGTGTGTATGTATGTGTGTGTGTGTGTGTGTATATATATATTTTTATATACATATATATATATGTATGTATGCGTGTATGTTGTTTTGTGCTTGGCATGCTCGTGGGTCATTGCATGGCTCCTGGGTGGGTTGTTATACTAGATATCTATGAATGCCTGCTCTCATTTTATCAAACTTATCTACCCATCATCATATGTCAGGTCTCTATCAATCTATCCTCCATTCCCACTCTGACTCATCCCAAATGCATTCTACTACTTTCATCTCCTAAATAACTCTGACTAAGCTCTTCCCTCCGCTTCCACATCTAACTCACCAATCCTCACTCTACTACCATGACCTCCCAAACAACCATACTAAATTTGTCTTCATTTATCTTCACCCTGCTACAATGATTTCCCTAACCCTTCCAAAGACTCTTCCCTCCTCCATCCCCCTTTACTCATCCCAAGCCTTTGGGATGAGTAAATGAGGGCTATACTCCCAATTAACACTTCTGGATTTCTTTCCTCCTCCACCCCTCCATTACTCCAGTCAATCTAACTAATGTGGGATATACTCCCAATTAACACTTCTGGATTTCTTTCCTCCTCCACCCCTCCATTACTCCAGTCAATCTAACTAACAAACTCTCATTTCCACGGCTCAAATTAACTCACAATAACACTAAAACTGTGCTCATATTTCCTGATAATAATCTATCATTAATTCTTGTTGGGTTCCAGAGTGGCGTGCTACTTGCCGAAAAGCGCTTCAACGCCTCGTCAGGGGCAGTAAGCGCTATATAAATACTATTATAATACAATACAATGTCTCAGACCTGTCACTGCAGAGCCTCTGTGAGCAGTTTCATTGCCACTTCGACTTGCCATTTAAAACCCCTTGCCAAGCCTTAAACTCCCCCTTTATTACATATAAGTCAGCCCTAAGGTAGGTCATAGGTAGCCCATAGGTCAGGGTGACGTGTACCTAAAAGGTAGGACATGTACATTCAGGTTTTACATGTCCTGGTAGTGAAAAACTCCCAAAGTCATTTTTCACTACTGTGAGGCCTACTCCTCTCATAGGCCAGCATTGGGAATTCCTTCATATACTTTTAAGCCGTAATTTCTGATCAGAAAGGAGTAGCACATTTCATATCATTAGAATGGTAATGATAAACCCTGTTTACTGGTAAAATTGGATTGAACATTACTATTTCAGAACTGCCACTTTTAGAAAGTGGGCATTTCTCTGCTCTTACAGGTCTGTGTGCCTACAGCCTGTCTCCAATACATGTTTGGGTTGGTTCAGCTACTGGGTGGCTGTTGGTGACTTTGTGCATTCCCTTTAGTCACCACAAACACAGGAAGGTTTGGTGTGTCTGAGGATTTATCTGCATTCTGATAGCTCTTCCTGTACAGGAAGGGAGAAGGGTGGTGAGTGCCTGTCCCCACACAAAAGGATGATTACTGGAGCCAGGGCTGAAGAAGAAAGGACCTCTGTGCACTCCAAAGACCCTTCTTTGAAGTCACCCCGACTTCAAAGGCTCATGTGGGTACAAGAACTGGGTCTCTGACCCCACCAAATCAGTATACTAATGGACCTGTGAAGAACTCTGCCAGGGGTAAGGACTGCTGTGCTACAAGGAGTGCCACTCTGCTGGACTGCTTTCCAAGAAGACCTGCTCTCTGTTTTGATGAGTTACCCTGCAGCCTGCTTATTTCTTCCCTACTGAGGAAGGAATGGACCTCTCTCATCTGAACCCAGAGTGACTGCAAGCGCTTGTTGGCTTTTCCCCTTGTTCTCCTGCAGTCTCAGGGACGTCACAAACTGCCTGCAACCAGTACCTGGACTCTGTCTGGTGTGAGTCCTGCTCTGCCAAGTGGTGCCAATTCAGTCATAGGCCCTAGGAAGTATTTGTTCTGCAACTCAAGAAAAAACAACATATGAGGTGCTATATAAGCAATTCTAACATAACATAAAATAACATAAATGATGTTGCTCTGACTTCCATATTTAAGAAGAACACACACAGAGTAAGCAGCAAATCCACCCTGCTTCATTACATCTTAGTAATAACTCCCTATCCCTAAGGGAACTTGATCAATACCATGGAACCATATTTCCAACTTTTCTGCATGTTGTTCCACCATATGAGCAGTCATGGAATACCTTCTGTACTTATTTCTGATGGCTCACATATAACTCAACGTGATTATAGGGATGTTCGTAATCTGGCATTTGTTAAAATTTTTAAATTATGAATTTGCCAAATTGCAAGTGTTTTCATGTTCAGGTGGCATATCGTGATGCTTAGTTCAGCGTCAGATGGGTCATCAGCCACATAGTGTGTTCTTTAAATATGGAAGTCAGGTTTGTTTGATCAGGTGCAACAAGGATGTGCTTTCCAATATTCCCATAACAGTAACTAGCATGATTGGAGGGAAGGCAGTGTTTGAGCAGTTCTAAAATGTTTAAGAGAGGAGTTTGTGAAACTTAAAATGTATCCATGTTCGGGTACAATATTGTTATGTTTAATTTAGCACCAGACAGACTGCCAGCTACATGATGTGTTTTCGTTTGAATGTGGGAGCAGGGCCGCTATGGTCAGGTGACTGTCGGTAACTGCCGGATGGAGCATTAAAAGGGCAGGTGAGTGTAATTACCTCTTTTAGCTCACCGCATCTTTTAGCACAGAGTTTTCTGGTCTTGGTGCTGAGCTATGTTAAGGACAAGTATTGTGGTAATATTGGTGGGGGAATAATAAAAAATGTTGTGATTGTAAATTTGTAAATATTGCTTCACATTGTGCTCCCTATTATGGTCCTCATTTTGGGGTATAGATGGAGAGAGTGTTTAGGCCTAGGAGGCTACAACTGATGTGCTTTTGGCTCCACTGTGAGGTTGTTATAATGGTTTCATTTGGAGGTGATGTGGTGAATATTTTCGAATTTGCTAATAGGATGTGTAGTGTAGTGCCCAGAAGATACAAGGATGTTGATAAGGGGCATGTAAAATAAGTCTAGTAGTCTTATGCATGATGCATGAGTTACATATGGATGGTGTTTTTCTAAAATTATGTTTGTGATGTGCGGCTGTTGTGGGAAGGGTCTGATCTCATAGAATTCTTTGTTCAATTACAGGTGTCCGCTGGAGTGTCCTAGAGGCTGTATTGTATTTACAACTATAAAACTTATATTTCCACTATATGATTTTGTGAATTATGGTCATTACTGAAGATTTGCACTATTTTGGAATACAGGTGCAATTCATTGATGTATAAGATCTTGGAATAATTTGTAGTAGGTTTTACCAAAGGGCATGGGGTTGAGGCTTTGAGGGATACAGATGCTAGCATGACTATAGTAAGGTTGTGGTGGCTGACAACAGAGAGGGTCACTATCCCATGGCCCTATTTCCATCTGAGAGGGGGAAGCGCAGGACATCTGAAGATTGCTGTGAGCACTCTGGACTGTTTGCTTGGTAATGACGTTGAGAAAACTAGCTGGAAAGAAGTGGAGCTCAAGGCTCATGTAGAGATGTAGGGATTAACTGATTCTATCTGTGCTCTGACAAGGTCCATGACTGCCTGGGAGGCGAGTCAGAAAGGGCTGGAGCCTGGAGCAATGGCCCAGCCAGTTGCTAAAAAGGGAAAAGGCAGGGGGAATGGGAAACCAGCCCCTGAAAGCACCCCCAGTGTGATGGATGAGACACCTGTGGTGACCGCCCCAGGGTCCACTGGTGAGAACATTGCTTACCTTGGTGACCTACCTACAGTTGCTGAATTACACTCCATGTCACAGAAAATGTTACAGCTATCAGCATAAATATCCATCAGTCATTTCTTTCAAATTACAATATGAAGAATGTAATTTGTTGTATAAAATGTACCGGCAACAAAACATATATTGGCCAAATAACTCAACTCAACTAGGATTTTGCAACACCAATCACGAATCAGATCTCGCACACATGGAGCTCCATTGGTACATCAGTTCACTACAATGAACCATATAAAGGATGACATAAAATGGTAATTGGTGTTTGTTGTTGAGCAAGGGTTAGGAGTGCAACACACAGTAACAATGTTAAATACTCAGGTGGCAGAATGATTGAAAAATTGAAAGCAGCTACATCAGGTCTAAATGATTCTGATGAACTATAGGCCTTAATTAGGTAGATGCATGGTGGGACACCTACTAGATGTAAAGGTCCAGTTTTAGGTATGACGTTTAAGACACTTTCATGCACATTTAGGGCCAGATGTACGAAATTCCTGAATTGCGAGTCGCAAATTGCGAGTCAGAGAGACTCGCAATTTGCAAGTCGCAATTCAGAATGCAGGATGGTGTCCTTGACACCATCTGCGACTCGCAAGGGGGTCGCAAAGGCCCACCTCATTAACATTAATGAGGTGGGTCGCAACTTGCGACCCCCTTGAGACTCGCAGCACTCACAGGGATGGTGGCCTGTTGGAGACAGCAGACCACCATGTCTGTGACTGCTTTTTCAATAAAGCAGTTTTTTTTTTGTAATGCAGCCCGTTTTCCTTAAAGGAAAACGAGATGCATTACAAAATGAAAAAATGAAACTTTTTTGTTTAATTTTTTTTAGAGCAGGCAGTGGTCCTTTTGCAAATGGGTTACCACCAGTGTGACAATGGTGATAACTGCGATTGCTTTGCGACCGTGTTTGCGGTCACAAAGCTATGCAGCATCGCGCTGCGACTCGCAATTAGGAAGGGGAACACCCCTTCCTAATTGCGACTCACAGTCCCGTTTTGCGAGTCAGTAACCAGGTTACCGACTCGCAAAACGGGGATTGGGCATCGCGATGTGGTTTTTGCCCGTCGCAAACAGCGAAATTCATTGTTTGCGACGTGCAAAAACTTTGCTACATCTGGCCCTTAGTTTTCTATCTTGCTCATACTAATAGATCAATTGTAGTGCAAGACATTATTTAGTAATGATGACTATATGGTGGAATTTTCAAAAGAAGTGTGGTTGAACATATGCACTATTGAGAGTGTAATACATGTATTTTGATGATAAATATTGAATCAAGCTAGTATGTTTTGATTTATAATTGATTTTCTTTTCCTGGATTTTGACATCCTTTTTTTGAGATTTATGGTATGAGGAGTTGGGAGGAGTATTTTGGAATTGCAGTTGTGTTTGAAGCTGATATTTGCCACTGCTAGCTCCCGTTTATTTTTATTTTTTTTAAAGGAGCTGAACACTGGTTGGCAATCAGCGTTTGTGACTCTGTTTCATTGAAATGTTGCCAGAAAAATTAAATACAAATACCATACAAATCTGAGGGAACATGGATATCCACATGGTTTCCTCTACAGTATATGTTTGTGCTATACTTAGGTAGACATGGTTAAATAAGTCGTTGTGCCCCTTTTTAAGGTGACAGCGATGTATGCTGACCTTTTTAGACTTATTGTTTTAGTCCTTCCTCTTGTGCATAACATTCAAATGAAGAAAAGTACATATGTGACGTTCCCGACTCTGGTGAGGGACACGGACCGCCGATATGAAGAGCAGTTATTAAATGAATACCACCTCCATTTCACTCACTGTAAGTGGTTCTGTATAGTTTTTTCTAGGGCCCCATCAGCATGATTTTTTGACAGTGGGAGCATTAAACTTTTCGTCATTCAATTATTTCATTTTCAACAGACAAATTTGTTTTCTGCTGGTAAGCTTTATGTGGCTTTGCTAACACACTTGTTGCTATAATTATGTACCGACAACTCGACTTATACTGCACTATATATCTTGTTATAGCAGATGCCACACTGGTCCTACGCTTCTAACGAGGACATTTATATGATCTTGAGCCCAGGTATTTAAGACGCTCCTTTTGGACGCATTTTGAACATGCTTGGCTGAGGGTTAAAACACTAACCGGATTATAGATTCCACACTTTTTTCCTAATGCGTGATGTATTATGGTCAAATGCATTTAAGATTGGTCTTTTAATGGATTTGTTTCCATGTTTCTGGCTGCGATCTTGTGTTGCACAATGGGGTGTGCACACTCAATATGCGTTATTCATAGCATGTTATAAATTGAGCACAGTCATGCCTACTGTATATATGCACATATATATTCAATGAAAAAAACAAAGATTACAGGGATGTTATAGTTAGGTTCTGTATTTACTCTTACAAAACCATAGAAATTCAGAAGTTAGAGTTATTTCAAGTAACTATAACTCGTGTCCTAAGGTAACTATAACTCACACCCTTCCCATTCACAGTTTTCTTATCAATAATTGTATTGCAAATGTTTCAGTGATAATTTCAAAGATGCCATACAGGATGTCATCAATGATATAATATGTGGAGTAATTAGCTGTGCACGGCGAAGGCACGAGTTATAGGTACCTTAGGGCTCGAGTTATAGTTACTTGAAATAACTCTCACTATAACCGCTGAATTGCTATGGTTTTGTGCAAGTAAATTCAGAGCCTAACTGTAACATCCCTATAACCTTTGGATTTTTCATTGAATTTTTATGGTTTTTTAACATAAAGTAATTCTACATCCAAGCCCTTATAACCACCCAACCCTCTGCCATGCACAGTCTTTGGCCGTGCGCAGCGGAGGTTGGCCACAAGGTCTGTCTCTGTCAGTAAATCTGTGAGTGGGTGTATGAGTGTCTGAGTGGGTCTGAAAGTGGGTGTATGAATCAATGAATGGGTGCATGAGTGTTTAAGTGGGTGTGTGAGTGGGCGCATGAGTCTCGTGAGTGTGTGTATTATCGAATTAATTAGTGTATGAATGAGTGAGAATTTTTTTTAAAACCTTTTTTGCATATTGTTGAATATTCAAGAATGTCCTTGGTTATTCGAGGGTATTCAAGGATATTCATGAATATCGTGCATGGTGAAAAAAAATCATTTTAAACCCACAATTTGACCCTAAAACACCCCTATATACACACCCCTTTGGTCAGGTTACCTCCACCCTGATCCCTCATACCACTTATAATTTCTATCTTCAGCCCCAGGGACTCTCACTGGATAACATAAAATGGCGGCCGCAACTTTCCAGTCAGGTTGTGCCAGCCAATTACAGCACTTCTATTCGTGCGTACTTTCGCGAAAATGTGTGAATTTTTGCAGTTTATTTGCGAAGGATCTGCGCCCTTATATATAAAAATATGTTTTCCCTCTAATATCTCAAAAACTACTGAATGGATTTACACCTGAGAATCAAAAGCATAATCTGCGTACTGTAAGCTAGCTTTCTGCCAAATTTTGTGTCATTCAGTACAGCAGTTCGGCTGTAGTCGTGTCTAAAGGTCCAATGGGAATTAAAATGGGAAGCACAACTTTTTTGACCCCCCCTCTTTCTCAGCCCCTGCTTGACACATTACCCCAAAACTTTCCATGCACAACAAGAATCACCAGGACACTTTTTTGGAAAATTTGGTGAAGATTTGTCAAACGGTGCAAAAGTAAAAAAACTATTTTTCTATGAAAACATGGTCCTAACTTTAACTACCTAGTTGCGATGGCCACTAGGTAATATACATATATATAGATATATCCCTAGCCAACAAATGATAAAGGCCGAAACACATCAACATTATGGTTTTTGAGGAGCCAATTTTAAAGGGATACTGATAGGAGCAGATGCCCGGTGTGTTAAACAATTTGACATGAAATAAAAGGGATATGTGTCTTCTTTATGGTGACCTGAATGGTGGATTATATTTTTGAAACCATATGTATAACCACTTTTGGACACATTGGTCCTAACAATTTTGGCTTGATAGGCTATTAAATGTTATATATATTTGTGATTGATATGTATATGTTTTTGTAGATTGGTGTCTTGCTTTTATAAAAGAAAGAAAAGATTCATTGACACTCACTTTTCAAATACTTTTGGATTCAAATAAATGTATAACTGAGTTCAAAGCTTATGATTGCAGAGCCCGATAATTTAAAATAATGTTTAAATAATTTTCTTTTACACAAATAAGTTGTTGTGTCCAGCAAACAAATTTATGGGTGTTTGTTGGTGGAGTTTGGTTTAAATTTGTGTGCCTGTTTCACCATTTTTTAGTTTGTGGTTCTTGCCCCAGTGATGTAGTGATTATGGAGGCACCCCTATATATTTTTGACTGTACGCTTGCTGGATGGCATGTAGAAGGAGGCCCTACCAAGGAGGTGTTCTGCAGGGCATAAAGGAAGTGCCCAACCCTTAAGGGCATGAGGTGCCAGGCAGAGGCCCAAGCAGCAGGTTATAGCTCTGGGAGTGATCACATTCACTGGGAGAACAACCTCTGTTAGAGTGACCCTATGGCTCCTGTGCATGGGACAACAAGACCCCAATGGTCCCCCAATGCCACAGGGCCTTCCTACTGGAGCTGTCTCACAAGATACCCCTGGCAGGACACTTGGGACAAGACAAGACCTTTTCAAGGATTGTCCCCCACATCTAATGGCCAAAGACCAAAACTTACTCAGATGCATTCTGTGGGACTTGTAACACCTGCCAAGCCATTGGGAAGCAGCTAAGAGGCTGAAAGTCCCCCTTAGTCCACTGCCTGTTGTTGTCACTCCCTTTGAGCTGGTGGGCATCAACATTGTTGGCCCTATGGATCCCCAGACTGCATCAGGCAACAGGTGTATTCTGCTTCTGGTGGATGATGCCACTAGGTACCCAGAGGAAATACCTCTGAGGAGTGTGGGGTAACCTACAAGTTCTCCACTCCTTACAACCCACAAACAAATGAGCTTGTTGAGAGAAAGGGGTGATCAGAGGCCTACCTGAGGCCTTGAGGAAAAAGTAGGTAATCTTCTTGTCGTGCCTGTTGTTTGCCCACAGAAGGGAGTGGGATTCAGCCCCTTTGAGCTTCTGTATGAGGATCTCTGAGTTTGATAAAAGATGAATGCTAGCAAGCTCTCAGGAAGACTCACCAGGATGTAGTCAGCTACATGCTGGCATTTAGGAATCAAATGGATGTGTTGTGGAAGTAAGATTCAAACAACTTAAAAGCCAGACAGGTTGTGATGAAAGCGTGACATGACCAACATTTTACCACTGTGGATTTCCAGCCTGGGCAGAAAGTACGGGTTGTGGAACCTGTGGGAAATAGGGCCCTCCTAGACCATTGGACTGGACCACATGAGGTACTTAAGAGAAAGGGTAAAGACACAACAATACACTGTCAATGTCAATTTTATTGATCAGTTAATTAAAACCATTACAACAAAAAAGTAAAATGAATAATATATACATGAAAAGTTAATGATAAGGAAAATGAAACAAAAAAACAAAACAATTAAGATATGCTAAGTCCATTTGCAGCACAGGACGCTTGCGTGCGTTTGGCCCCTTGTGTGCCATGCTGTTTGCCCCCACTGACTAAGTTAACAGCCGCCTGAGAACTGTCACATATTTTGCGCATCTTGCCAAGGCCCAGGAAGCCAAGTGTGAAAAACAAAGATTGGATGTCTCTATACAAGATCGTGCCCCCAGAGCCAAAGCTACTGGAATTATTAACTGTCTTCTTTCGGCTGCTAGTTTGGGACAGCAGCATAGTAGGTGTAGCCAACTTTCTTATTGGTAAGAGCAGAGCCTGAAGGCACTTTTATACCTATGTGCGGGCCAGGAAGGATTGCAGTCCTTTATTGGGAGGACGTATGTTCGCATATACAAGATCTGGTGCCGAGTTTGTGCGTTTATTGCTTCTAGAAGGTATGGTTGAGGGGCTCCGATCAAATAGGAATCATTTAGCACTGGCACTGTTGATAGTAATTTAACAGAACGCATGTCAAGCTCCCTTGAGAGTTCCTTTGCTCTTCTATTGATTGATGCTTTCCAAGCACTGGATGTCACCTTGTCTGCCATCTGAATGGCGTCACCTGTTTCAAAGGTCTTCTGTGCTTTGCTTAAATGTGTGTACCACGGGTTGCCGGGTGTTTCAAAAATCGTTCTCAGGTGGTGTTTTAGAGTGAGCAAATTGGCCTTCCCGAGGCTGATGTAATTTTTCAGGATGGCGGCTTGACAATCTATCAGCTGTGACGTTAGGCCCATTTCCAGTCTGAGACTGGCGCGACGGGTGTACTTCGGTTGTTGCAGGATTTTTAAGTATGCTCTGCAATGAGCTTGTTCTATGGTAGATTCTAAAGACCCAGGAAATGCCAGGAAGCCATATTGCAGAGAAGGAAGTAGGGTCGCCTTAATCACCCTCTGTATGGCGCCAGCCGAAGCGCTTCTGAGATGGTTATTCAATTGGGCAATTCCGCATATGATGGCAGCAGCTTTATGTCTGATTATGCTTTTTTGTGCCCCTACCATATTGTTCTCTGTGAACCACACCCCCAGGTAGTTAAACTTCCTGAATAATCTGGCTTCCCAGTTGCCAAGTTCTGATTTTTTTATGATTGTACCTTCCAAATATAAGGACTTTTGTTTTTTCCTGGTTAACCTGCAGCTGCCTTGTTAATAGAATTCAGGGCATTTAGGGCTTGCTGTAGTCCGGTTTTTGTGCAGTCCATTATCATGATGTCATTAGCATATTGGATGATTTGGAGTTTTGTAGGGCCAATCTTGGGTAGAACCAGACTGCTGGCCTTCAGATATTTCTCCAAGTCTGCAGTATACAAATTAAACAGTAGTGGAGCCAAGACACAGCCCTGCTTTAGGCCTCTATTAGTTTTGATTTTCCGTGATAATAATCCTGGCCCTGTGAGAACCAGGACCCAAGTGTGGGAATACAATGAGATGACAGCTTTTAGGAGATGTATTAGAATGCCCCATGACGACAACTTCTTCCACATAGTTTCACGGTCTACTCTGTTGAACGCCGCACTGTAATCAACAAAGCAGCAAACTAGCGGCCGGTGGTCGATGTTGGCTGCTTGGTGCTGCAAGTATGCTAGTGCCACGATGTTGTCCACTGTTGAGGCCCTTGGTCTAAAGCCAGTTTGGAAAAATGGCTGGATTTGATGCTCCTGTGCCCAGGCTTCCAGTTGTTCCAATATTAGTTGTGCATACATTTTTGCCTCCACATCCAGTAGAGCAATTAAACAATAGTTAGAGGCTGCTTAGTGGTCCCATCTTTATAAATTGGGCACAGTATAGATCCTCTCCAGGATTCCGGGACAGTGGTCAAGTGATACGCGGTGTTAAATATCTGTGACAGCCTCACTGCCCAGTCTGATGGGGAACATTTGAACAGAGAAGCAGGTAAGCCGTTAGGCCCTGGGGTGCCGTTCTTCCTAATCCTCTTTATGGCTTTCTTTGTCATACTAATGGAGAAAGGAGTCAAGGCCTTGGCTTTTGCATCATGCGGTGCGGCTGACTTATCTGCTTCACTCTCTTGTTGTTTCTTGGCCATTAGAGGGGGCTTATTGCTGTAGGGAGAGGATGGAGACTGAATCTTACCCAGCCTATTACTGGCCAAATCTAGTACTGTTTCGGTGGTCGTGTATAAGAGTGTGATGTGAGAAACCCATGCTGACTCTGATACACCATTCTCTCTTGACTTTTGGCCGTTCCTTAGCTTGTTTACATAGTCCCAAAATCGGGCGTGATTTGGGTCCTTTAGGAGCTGGAATATGATGGCCCATTCTTTCCTGTCTTTTTCCTCCTTGAGCTCCTATATCTGTTTCTTAAGGGATCTTCTGCTATATGTTACCTGTGCCGCTATGTCCTGTGTGGGCTTTTGTTTGTACATATGTAAGGCTCTACGAAGTGCCCGCCTTGCCTTGAGCACATTTTTATCCAGTTGTAATGTCATACTTCTTCGGACGGGGAAAGGTGCATGAGCTTCTAGTTTGATTCCCCAGGCTGAGTTTTTAACCATAAGATGTATACTCTGGTCTCCATTTGAGTCTTCTCATCAAGTGTACCTGCTCTATGCCTACTGAGTCCCCCTACCACTGCATACTGCTCTGTTGCCTGAGCTTGTAATTCAATGATACATTTCAGGGGATTGTGATCGCTTTCTGCCCTCTCAGAGTCTTTGAAATGGCTAAGTCTCTGCTTGAGCTTTTCTGAGAGGTACACGTAGTCAATAGTTGAGCCTCCCTTGAGCGATGAAGGGATGCACTTTGGGACCCCCAGGCAACATGACAGGGTGCTCCACATCAATTATCTTAAACCCTGCATTGAGAGGCCTGACCTCACCATGCTGTTGTTGACAGATGGAAAAGAGGAGGAGGAGAGTGACCCTCCCCCTGACCTCTCAGATTCCAAGGAGAAAGATGGGTCTATAGAGGGAGTAATCCTTTCCCCCAGTCTAACTCCTGAACAACAGGGGGACGGCCCTCAAGTGTTGGGACAGTTCTCCTCTCTGTTCTCCCTTACTCCTGGGATTACCCACATGTGTACCCATGATGTGGACACGGGGGACAACCTCCCTGTCAAGAATAAATCTTACAGGTTATAGGGTAAGGTGTGGGCCAGCATTAAAAGTGAAGTTTTCAAAATGCTGGACAGGCAGCCTGTGGTTCTGGTACCAAACGTTTCTCCACTGGGCACCAATCCGAACTGAAATTCTGTGTTGACTACAGAAGGCTAAATTCACTGACTAAGCAAGATGCTCATCCCATCCCCCAGGCTGATGAGCTGATTGACCAGTTAGGGGCTGCCCAGTATTTAAGTACCTTTGATCTTACAACAGGGTACTGGCAGATCACCATAACAGACAGTGCCAAGGAGAAGTCAGCTTTCTCCACTCTAGAGGGAAATTACCAATTTTGTGTGATGCCCTTTGGACTCAAGAATGCCATTGCCACCTTCCAGAGTTGGTGAACCAGGTCCTTGCTGGCACGGAGGCCTTCTCAGCTGCCTATCTGGATGACCTGGATGACATGGTTGTCTTCAGTAGCACCTGGAAGGACCACCTCCTTCACCTCCAGGAAATGCTTCAGACCCGGCAACACGCAGGCCTGACTATCAAGGCCAGTAAAAGCCAGACAGGGCAGGGGTCAGTGGTAAGGCCCCCCGAGAACAAGAAGGAACCTATCATGGCCTGGGATCCTCAAAAACCCAGCCTGAGGTCAGAGCATTCTTAGGACTCATTGGGTGCTACAGGAGGTTTGTCAAGGGACATGACACCATTGTTGCACCACTGATTGAGCTGACTTCTATGAAGCAGCTCAAAAATGTGGTTTTGACAGAGGCATGCCAAAAAGCATTTGATTCCCTGAAGCAAGCCATGGGGATAGCCCCTGTGCTCAAGGCCCCTGGCTTCTCCAAAGAGTTTGTCATTCAAACAGATGCCTTCGAACATGACATGGAGGCAGTTTTGTCACTGCTAAATGAAGAAGGCCTGGAACCACCTGTAGCTTTAATCTCCTGGAAGTTACTAACCAGGAACAGAGGTGGAATGCTAAAAAAAGAGAAGCTTTTTCTGTGGTTTGAGCACTGAAGAAGTTGAGGCCATACTTGTTTGCTACTCACTTCCAGATTCAGACTGACTACAGGCCCCATAGGAGGCTCATGCAAAAGAGGTGTGAGAATCCAAAATTGCTGTGGTGGTCCATATCCCTAAAGCAGTGTTTCCCAAACTTTTTTGACCTGTGGCTCCCTTGACCTATTGGCTGTGAGCTGTGGCTCCCCATTATGTTACTTTTTTTTTCATGGGTGGGTGGATGTGTGCACGGCCTCGGGGGTACTCCTATTTTTTTCGCTGGAAATAATACTAAGCACTTGACTCCTTGTGCAGAGCGATAAATGATATTTGGGTTCTTTACTAGAAAGGCCTTAATCAGGCTTCACTAAGATCTGAGCACGGCCTACTAATGCTGAGGGATTACTATACAGGTCTGTAAAATCTGTGCTCTCTTTATGCTCCCCACTAGTATACGTTACGTAGGCAGCTCACCAAGATTTAGGCTCCCTCCTACAGAGGCATCATATAGGTGTCGATTTGCTAAGTCACTTCTACAAAAAAAAACGTAACACCTAGCAATTCATGGTACCGAAGAGATAAGTGAAAGAGGTAGGGATCATTTGATGAGAAGAGCACCCACATTCTCACGAGTAGATTGAGCTGTCTCCTCTCCTTCCTCCTCTCCTACAGCAACTTGACAAATATCTGATAGATATTTGTCTGGTTTTCTTCATCGTGAGGTAATTTCATATATTACACAATAATGATTGCCATACCATACATGCCAACATTGTAGAACTGAAAGTGGTAAATTTTAAAAACAAAATCGGGCAAATGTATTTTCCTCAATGACATATTTAAGGTGAGAGCAATTTCAGACAGGAGACAGCTAAAAATAGTTAATTTTGCTTTTAAATTTGGGAGTATCTCGTCAAAATCGGGTTGGCATGTATGCAACAAATATTATATTTGTTATCTTTGGTTCAGTGGTTTGTAAATGTCTCAATAGTTTAAAAGTGGAAAATCATCACCTGAAAAACAGAGCAGATTCTAAAAAAAACATATTTAAAAGGAACCTCGTTATTTGCCCACAAAATGATTAAATTATTCAAATCAAAAGGACCTCAGATCCCTGTAAGATGATGCATTAGTGCAGTACGTGCAGCTGGTGCACAGGGATACTAGGGGGACTGTACCCCAAGCATGGTTATTTTAAGTAACCAACAGGGAGGAAAAGGGATTCCCATTGTCTTGTTCGCATTAGGGCTAATTACACCTTTGCTAGGCCACTGCTTTTATTTAAATTTACATTGATTGAGCCAGTGTTCTGAATTAGCAGCCCAGAGAAGTGAAGCACACCAGGACTATAGGTGACAGTTCATGGCCACTAGAGGGCGCTGCAGGATTTACTAAATAGGAGACAGTGCGTATATCCACCACAAACTAGTTTTCATTATTTAGGTCCGAATCATAAAATGGAAAATCAACGGAATGCAGATTAAACGATTTTGTTTTAGTGCTCGAAATCGAGCGAGCCTTCCTTAGTGGCTATGCCCCTTGCAGGCTGCTGATACTGATCTTCCACTGATACGGATTTTTTTTATTATTGTCATTTAACTCAATGTGGAGGGCAATATAGCATTGGTTCCCAAACTGTGTGCGGCGCCCCTGGCTAGTTTTGACGGCGCACAGGGGAGCCGCGGCGCACAGATTGGGAACCACTGCCCTAAAGGGTATGGACTTCAGGGTGGAACACAGACCAGATGTAGACCATGCCAATGCTGATGGTTTATCCAGGTTTTTCCTCCTTAGTGATGAGAACTCCCTAGAGGTTGGGTAGCTATACCCACTTTCAGCTGGCGGCACACGTGTTAGCCCTGTCAGCCTAGGGTAGTCCTTCCCCAAACTTTTTGCCTGTTTGCCTCACATTTTTTCTGTATTTTGTGTTGGCCTTAGGACTCTGAGCACTTTTACCACTGTCCAGTGTTACAGTGCATGTGCTTCTCCCCTAAACATGGTAACACTAGTGTATCCACAATTGGCATATTTAAATTACTTGTAAGTCCCTTGTAAAGTGGTATACAATATACACAGGGCATGTACATTAAATGCTACTTGTGGGTTGGCAGTACTGATTGTGCCACCCACCTAAGTAGCCCTTTAAACATGTCTCAGGCCTGCCTCTGCAAAGCCTGTGTGTGCAGTTTCATTGTCAGTTCGACATGGCATTTACAATCCCTTGACAAGCCTTAAACTCTCCTTTTATTACATACAAGTCACCCCTAAGGTAGGCCAAAGGTAGCTCATAGGAAGGGTCCCTTTACCTGAAAGGTAGGACATGTACTTTTAAGCTTTACATGTCCTGGAAATGAAAAAATCCCAAAGTCATTTTTCACTACTTTGAGGCCTACTCCTCTCATGGTCCAGCATTAGGAATTCCTTAATATACTTTTAAGCTGTACTTACTCAAGAGAAAGGAGACTCTACATCCTGTTTCATATAATTGGAATGATAATAATAATTCCTCTTTACTGGTAAAGTTGAATTTAACATTACTATTTTCGAATTGCCAATTTTAGAAAGTGGGCTCTGTGTGCCTGCAGGCTGTCGCTAATACACGTCTGGGTGGGGTGGTGGGGGTGGCAGCTACACTTTGTGCACTTTCTCTAGACAACCATGAACACAGGAATGTTAGGTGCGTCTGAGCTCTCATCTGCATTCTGATGGCTCTCCCAGGGCAGTAAGGAAGGATGGAGGCTGACACTTACACCCGAATAGGCAGTGCCTGTTCCCACACAAAGGGCTGATTCCCCCTAGTAATAGTCTGGAGCTAGGGATATATGTTCACTTCAGAGACTTTTCTCAGGGACATCAAAGACTGCCTGAAACCTGCACCCAGTACCTGGACCCTGTCTGCTTTGAGTCCTGCTCTGCCAAGTAGTACCAATCCAGTCCTAGGCCTTTCAAAGTGATTATTTGTGCTGCAACTAAAGAAAAATCAACTTATCAACGATGTTACACTGATCGAAACCGGTGCATTTCCACTTCCACTTGACGCTGATGCATTGGCGCTGTTGCCCAAGGTGCAGACACAGCATTGCTGACTGTGTGATGCATTGTCCCTGGATTTCAACCTCTCCTCGACCTTGTGCAGCTCGGCGCTGACACAGCACTCCAACCCAGCAGTTAGACCATGATGTATCACCTTGATACCCAACACTACCTGACCTTTCATGCATCCTCAATGCTGCAGAGTTCGGAATCCACGCATGGCCTACATCTCCTCGTATGACAGCGTCGCATCTCCTTCTTTGCTCCATGCACTGAGTCCTCGACGTCAACGCTTCTTCCATCCAAGGTACTTCCTCAACGGACCCTGCATGGATTCTGCAGCCGGCCTGCCCTCCATCCCGATCGGCATGAACTTTGGATTGACCCCCGGTCTAGTGGGATCTCAAGTAAACTTTTAGCGCTCTTGACTTCTAAGCACTATTTTTGGTTTATTCTTCAAAAAAATCATATCTCAAATGTTGTTGTGTCTAACCCTAAGTGGAGTACGTTTTGTGGAGTTTTCATTGTGGTACTGTGTGTGTGTGTGTTGCACAAATACTTTACACGTTGCCACTTTAGATAAGCCTGACTGCTTTTTTGCCAAGCTACCAGTGGGTGAGCAGGGTGAACACAGGTTATCTCTAAGTGTGTATCTAGCTTACCCTGACTAAAGTGGTGGTTCCTTCTTGTACTGGGTCCATACTCTGACAACCAGAATCCCTAGTTCTAGCACTAATAAACTATCTTTGGAAATGTTTGAGAAATCTACACATATTTGGTAGAGCGTGTCAACAACCAGACCCCAAACCTAGAGAACACTGAGCAGAGCCAAAGTTCCAGGCATTACTACATTCTGGCCTTTGCTTGCCAAAGAGGCTAAAGACTATGCATACACTGCACTCAGAGTTTGCTTGTCATGTTGAAGTGGGCCATGGGCCCCTTTCTTCACAATATAGGGTCTGTGTGAAATTCCAGTTGCAGCACCCAGGTTCTAATGGTTATGTCCAGAATTTGAGCTAGAGGACTGTGAGCTAGAGAATGATCAGACAGCTTAATTGAACCATAGTTGAAGAATCTAGCTGTTGTTAGGCTTTTGATCATAACCAAAACATCTCTTCAGTGGACATTTTTAAAGAGAATTTCTGTGTATATATATATATATATATATCTTTTTTTTTAACTGAGTAAACAACAGTGAATTCCCTTAAAAAAAAAAATTCCAATAAATTTACACCCTGCAACTAAAATTTTTAAACAAAATCATGTGTTCCAATATAGTCTTTGGAGGATCTCAAAATTACTATTATAAGCCTAATAGGGAAATTGCTCTGTGACTTTTTCATGTCTGGTGAATTTTAGTCAAGACATTTTACAGGAACCCCTCAAAATGTAGCTCTCTGACTTCATGTGTGATATACATATATTTCCAAAACTCAGTCTGAGAAAATCTAGCAAGCCCATTGAGTGGGTGATTTCCATAATGATGGACTGGAATCCCTCCGTCTAATTCTTAGAGAATAGCCACATTGTTTCCTTGGCAATTGATCATGAAAATCAAGGTATTCACCAACCTAAAGGGGGAAAACAAAGTGAATGGGTTAATTTTCCCTCACAAGAGAGGCTGCAGCAGTCAAAAAGTGAGAAGCAGATTTCTCTTATTAGAAGAAAAGATCTATTTATTAAAGCCGATATATTCAGCAACACATTGTGTGACGTACATCCGAATAATGTAAACGTAGGCAGGTTTGGGCACACACACTGAAACACAATTTGTGGGTAACCCTCATTGGTGTCTCAATACACCAACAGAGAGACAGAAGAGTCAATCTAGCTTCACGTCCATTATACCTCATGTATGTACACCACAAGAAATGCTAGGGGAATGGAAAAGGTCAATTTTTCTTTGGCCCCTTCCTTTGATTTACAGGAATCCAGCAATACCTGGGGAGGTATCAACTCACCCGCTTATGTTGTGGCATGCTTTATCATAGGTGACCTACCACACCATGGTAGAAATAAACCCACCACGGTGGACTCACCCGGATTACTAAAGTTCTTATTTAAATGATACTGAATAGAGACAAAGATCCAGATCTAGCAATACATTAGGGCATCACCTTGAGGTTTTCCTGTATTAGTTGGGTGACCTGGTATGATTAAAAATGGAGGGTATGGGTAATAATTGATATCTTGTGTATTGTCTATCCAGTCATTTAAAGTATTTACATTGTATATAGCTAGTTGACATGTTTCCGCCTAATTATTGCCCCTCAGGGTCTTGCTGCCTTCACCAGGGCTCACTATAATTTCCCTGTCTACCAGACTTAGACCATGCTGCTAATTAATGCAATGGCTCTCCTACCTAACTCCATTGACTTGTTTTATCACCTGTAAACTAGAATGACTGTGATCATTATAAAGTAAATATATATAAAGGCAGCAACCCACTTACTCACAGACACTTAGAAATCAAAAATATAATGATAGAATTCCACACATGCTTAACGGTGAACTAAAATTCACTTGTGATAATTGCAAAGTAGATAAATATATAAAGGTGAAAACCTATATGCCTACAGATACATTTCGTAATCAAATATGCTAGGTTGTGAACACTCCACAATGGAAATGTTATATATCCTGATGGTATTCATGCTTATGTGAACTTCATACATTCAGTCAACGGATTTACCCCTAATCTGGGTTAGCAGAGTATCATAGCCATTTTAAGGTGGCACCTCCCGGTAGTCACACAATTCAAGGCAGATAGTATACTCAGTATTAGGTGGTGTATGTATGACCTTCTTTTCATTGGGAGAAAAGGGCAGAAAAGACTCCATACTTTCTGTTGTGTGAAAAATTGCTTTATTGAATACAGGTGCACATCACAAATATGTCATGGGCCTTAGCCTTTACAAAACTACACCTCACTACAGAACATATCACCTATGTTAATGCCCTCCACCTCTAAGATTCACGACCCCTTTCACATACTTATCCTGACAATGACTAACTCCTGTCTGGTTTTTGACTGTTGACCTTTAATTCCCCTGTCACTTAAAATACCTCTATTAGCATTTACCTATCTAAATAGCCAAAAGTGTAACTTTCAATTTCTTGTTTCATTCAGGTGTAACTTTCCTGATTCCCCTCATTTATGTTGATACCACCTAGGCAACAATCATCATCTTAACTTATTAACCTGCCAACTCATTGGCCACCTGCCAAGCACCTTTTCCAAGCGACAAATGATATACACAAACCCCTTACCTTGAGCACCTGTAACCACCAAAGCAAGCCCTATGTTTAAAATCTCCCGCTGAGACTGTGAATTTAAAGGTTGGGAGTAGAGGGAAATATTTCTCAGCTATACTGCCACTGGGTTACCAATCCAAGAAAGGTATTGGTGCACAAAATGGCTGCATATATATCTGTTGGGCTATCAGCCCAATTAATAGCCTAAACATAGCCCATACGAAGCCTGGGAGTTACTATTCTCCCAATCACCCCACGGGCATAACTCCCATAAGTTGTCTGCCCCAAAACCCATTTGGAGAAAGGGGCACAAAAGACTCCATACTCTCTTTTGTGTGAAAAGGGCTGTTTTATTGAAAACAGATGCACATCACAACTATGTACTAGGCCTTAGCCTTTACAAAACTACACCACACTATACAACCAATCACCTATGTTAATGCCCCCCACCACTAAGATTCCTTCCCCTCTACACATATTTATCCTGACAATGACTAACTCCTCCCTCGTCTTTAACTGTGGACCTTTAACTCCCCTGCCACTTCAACTATCTCTATTAAAATCTACCCATTTAAATATCTAACAGTATAACTTTTCATTTCTGGTTTTATCCAGGTATACCTTTCCTGACACCCTCCAATTTCTCCTGATATCATCTAGGCAACAACCATCATTTTAACCTATAAACATGTCAATTCATTGGCCAACTGCAACTCATAAAAGGGAATCCAACTTTTCTAACCACCCCTACCCCCTAGCTTAGTGCAAGACCCTATTAAGAAATGTTCAGGACCTTAGGCAGAATCTCCTTCAATTCTATCAAAAGCAGACCCATTCCAAAGCAGGAAAAATGGACCCCACCCCCTAAAGAATTCAACTGCATTGCAATGCAAATCTGTGTGTTCCACTCTGCTCAAGCTTTCCTCCCTGCAGAAACCACACATTTCTCTGTTGATTTTGCGCCTGGCCCTCTCAATTGCAGCCAGCATCCGTGCCCCTCTCCACTCCTTTCTTGGCATGAATTCCATCTAAAGGACATGACAATGTGCCCAACACTGCCGGATCTTCCTGAGATCCCGCTTCATTTCCTTTAGTAAAGTCAAACATTTAAAAATAGCTACATTTGTTTTCCCATGGTGTATAATCAACACATTTGAGTAACTGTGCCCCTTTTGTAACTGATTCAAGCACCGCAGCAACTCCCCCCATTTTATCCCACCTCTCCCATGCACGTGACCTTGCACAAACTTTTGCTGAGACCCAGGTTCAAGCCATGTTCATTCCGTGCTGCGTGCCTTGCCACCCATTTAATGAGTGAGTGTCCTACAATCCAAATGGACAGCTCAGCTACCTCTGATCCCACATTGGCACCTGAAAAAAAACATATCTGAGCCAATGGAGCTGACCTGACATTGAAACGTTATGCCCTGGAGGGTTTACACATCTCCTATAATGGTCAGAGGACCATCTACCCAATCTTTTCATCTATTCCCTACCACAACCCTGAGCAGCTGCCTCCATTGCTACCCCTATTCTAAAGGAATGAGTACCATACTTCTCCAGTGATAACCCTACTTGAACTATGCCCTTATACAAAATTGATAATAACTGTTGAGACGGTACTGGTGTCCAATCGGCATGCTAGAAAAAACTTCCACACTCTTGCACCCTATTTACTTGCCAATTCCTGCCCCATCTTACTGGGCCTAAAGCCGGACAGGGAATTCTTATAGTATAACTTTAATATGACTACCCTCCCCTTTTACCTCTTGTTGGTCTTAGACATATGCAGGTGCAGCTCCCCTCTCCTGTCAAAGCTCAAAACATCCTCTCTGAGCAATTCCCCTCCCCTTCTGTTCCCCAACTATTAAGACATTTGAAAGGCTGTGAAAAACATCCAACACATCAGTGTCACAAAACGTATAGTTTCCATAGCACCTGAATATATGAGTGGTAACTCTCCCATGACCTGTCCCAAAACTGTCTCAACAGAGTTTTCCTTTGTACCCCCTTCACACCTCGCTCTCTGGCCCAGCCCTCAAGCATCCTGTGGCCCGGCTCTCCGCTGATAGCACATATCACCAACAAAGCTTCCCCATAAATATTATCCGCTAACATCCCTGTGAGTGTAACTCTGGATAGACCTTGATCATCGGCAGAATGAACTACACCACATCTTTGTCTCCGTTCCAACCCACTGTCCTCCGTTGTGCCCCAGATTGTAAGAATTCTTCCTAAGCCTGTGCATAGGACTGCCCGGTGGATTACTCCTGTGACCCTACCACCAACTGAGGTATCCTGTTTCACCTATCCTCCACATGTCCTTGTTTGGTTCTGTGGCCAGCCCATGGAACCTCTTCCACTGCGAATGAGACAAGAAATACACATTGCCATTCTCAACACCCGGAACAAGCTTGGCCCTGAACAGAACATCACATTTCAAACAACACATCGCAAACACCCTCAAGAGTTTAAATACCTGCACATCCTTTGCTGACTGTCTGTTAACTACATGTACTATCGCCATTTTGTCAATTCAAAGTAGCACTTTTTTGTGGGCCAAAGCTGTACCCCATACTCTCACTGCCACTACCAGGGGGGAAAAAAGGAATGCTAAGCTCCCACCCCTTCGTTTCCAGGTCTCGGGCCACTCCTCTACATACCATTAACCTTGCATATACATCCCCAACCCTAAATCTCCAGCTGCATCTGAAAAGATCTGTAAATCCCAGTCCTGTTCTTGTGGAGGTGCCAATGGAATGCCATTAAACTCATCAAAAGTCTTTCTTGCTACCTGCCAGTAAGCAGAGATGATGATGCAGTTGTGTTAGGCCTGACAGAGACATGCTCAGCCACCTACAAAAAGTCCTACATGCCCTGATAACCCTGCATGTAAAGTTCAAATAGCCTAGCATTACTTGCATCTCACGAACCATCACCTTAGGTTTAGACAGTATGTATATTTGCAGCCTTTGGATCTTAACCTTCTTACTCAGAGGTAACCTTGCCTCCCCAGCTATCGAATCGAATTCGATACCCAGGAATTACAAAGCTGTACTTGGGTCAAAGTTTTTTTTCTGGGGCCAAAGGCACCCCTAACTCACCCATGAGCTTGTGACAGTCTGCAGAACCGGGTTGATCCACAAAGAAGAAATCATCGAGATACTGAGTCACTGTGGTGTGTCCCATATGCCACATGAAAACTCACTGCAAAAAAGAGCTGAAGCCCTCAAACAGCAATGCCTTATCTACATATCAGAGCTCTTCAAACTGTATGCCCAGTAACTGGAAGTCCGCCAGATGCAGTGGCAGCGGCCGAAGGGCAGATTTGATGTTACATTTTGCCATGCTCGCACCTCATCCTGACTCATCACCATTGTTGTGTCTACTGAGGAGTAGAAAACCACAGCTACTTTATCCACAATTAAATCATTGACAGAATTCCCTTCCGGCTTAGACAAATGTTGCATGAGCTGGAACTGTCATTCCTCTTTCTTGGGCACCATACTGATAGGGGAAACAATCAAGTCAGGCAAGGGCCAATCTGTGCAAAGGCCCCGATATCCTACATTCCTGAATCTCTTTCTGCGATTTCTGTCTGACTACTAGCCCATGGGTCTTAGCTGATTTTAGGTTCTCAGCCCATCTGCGCACGCTCGACCCCCCCCCCCCCCCCATAATCCATCCGAAAACCCCAGTGGAAATGTTCCCATAGCAGCTGGGCATCACCTGTGTCAGGATAGTGCCCCAGCCACAATTCCAACCAATCCAAGTCAATTGGCATATGAGCCCTTGCCCATATTTCTATGGGATCCCCTACCTCCCCTGAAGCTTGCCATTTGCTTGATGTGTTGCCCTTCGAAATTGTCCACTGTCCTGCCTGATTACCTTGTGTCTCTCTGCCACCCCATAGCACTACACGAGCGTGTGCCTCTACGTGCATTTCCAGCACTTATGTCGGAATTTACAGTGCTCTCTGGTACACATCTCTATATTGTAATCCCAGCAGGCTCCCAGTGGTCCCCCTTGGTTCCTTGGTGATGCTCCCTGAAAGGGCCCGTAGTTTAGCAGTAGATGACTGGCAGTGAGTACAGTCTTATCAAACTTGGCGGGGCCCATCGTCTGTTGCCATAGACCATTATCAATTTCCCCATTTCACCTCTGTGTCCTAGGCAAGGCATACCCAAAACTCATCATCACACTGTGCCCAGGCATGTGCTCAGTATGTAATCTGCGCTTTCCTGATGACATCCATATATTTCGTTAATGCTACTTACAGCTCAGGGAAGTTTTCGCAATACACACTGACAAAGATCAAAAAGGCAGCTGTCCAATTTTTAATGGTCACCGGTACCTTAGGCTGTTTAGACAGCACATATTCCTCCTCCTTGCACCCTTCCTTTGCCCAAAGCTCTCTGTGGAGTAGTTTAAACATCTCCACATATCCCACCTTCCAATTCTTCTCTTTTGTGGCTAACATTAAGGCCCTCATTACAACCCTGGCGGTCGGTGTTAAAGCGGCGGTAAGACCGCCAACAGGCCGGTGGAAAAAAAATGGAATCACGACCATGGCGGAAACCGCCAACATAGACAGCCACTTTAACACTCCGACCGCCACGGCGGTAGAAACAAACACTGCGGCGGTCATCGCCAACAGACAGGCGGAAGACAATGTACCGCCCACACTATTATGAGAGGCTAATCCGCCACCTTTTCTGGGGCAGAACCAACGCGAACAAAATCACGGCGGAAACAGGACTTGGAAGGAAAAACATTCAGTCCCCCCCCTGTATCTTCCATCCACACCACTCCAAACAGGCATTGCCCATACAGCATGCTCACAGTGTACTCACCTGTTTGTCTGGAGGACCGTAGAGTAGCGTGTACTGGGGGAGGACTCCATCCACTAACTTCTCCAGCTCCTCCGAAGTGAAGGCAGGGGACCTTTCCCCAGACACATGAGCCATCGTCGCTTCCAGACTGAGGTCACAGCAGCACTTGCAGTGTAGGTCCTCTCCTGTCGAAGGTCAGGTATCAAGTGAGTGAACACACAGAAAATGGGGGTCACGTTCACGGCGGTGTGTACCGTCACCGCTGGCGTACATCATCATTGGCTCCTGGTACCCATAGGGTCCAATGTTAAACAATACAGGATTGCGCCGTGATCTTCGACCGCCTACCGCGACGGTGTACAATGCCAGCACAGTTACCTCATATCCCCTTGTCCCACCTTACAGGTCAGGCAGCTGCCATTTCAGGGGGCCACATGGCATTATTTTTAAATGCCTCACACCTTTCTAGGCCTTGCATACACACAATGACAGGCCCATTGCGTATTGACAAATGTGTGCAATAATTATTTTTTTAATACCTCAGTGTTGGCTGACTCTCTGCTCTCTGTTCTCGTCCATAGGGCACGTCCGTTGGGGCAGGTGAGGAGATGGCGGCATCCTCTGGTGTACAGACCACTGGTGGACCTGTCGACAATGGAAGAGAGACACGTAATAGTCACCTACACACTTGATCGTGCAACAATCCATGAACTGTGTGCCCAGTTGGAGCCAGACCTGATGTCAGCTATCCGCCATCCCACAGGAATCCAACCTCTAGTGCAGGTCCTGTCAGTACTCCATTTCCTGGCAAGTGGGTCTTTTCAAACTAAAGTGGCCATTGCATCAGGGATGCCCCAGCCTATGTTCTCAACTGTGTTGTCCAGAGTGTTGTCTGCCCCGCTAAAACACATGCACAGCTACATCGTTTTCCCTCAGGTGGAGGATTTGCCCACAGTGAAAGGTCCCTTCTATGCCCTGGGACATATCACCAAAATCATAGGTGCCATTGATGGGACACATGTGGAATTGGTACCCCCCCCCGCAGGAGTGAACAGGTGTACAGAAACCGGAAGAGCTACTATTCAATGAATGTGCAGATGGTGTGTTTGGCAAACCAGTACATCTCCCATGTGAATGGCAAGTTTCCAGGCTCAGTGCATGACGCTTACATTTTGAGGAATAGCACCATCCCTTATGTGATGGGGCAACTCCAGAGGCACTGTGTGTGGCTAATAGGTGAGGACAAGGACCCTATACCGTGTGAATAGTTGTCTGGGTCTCGGGTTGTCCCAAAGGGTTAGTGTGTGTCTAACAGTTGTCTCTCGACATTTGCAGGTGACTCTGGGTACCCCACCCTGTCATGGCTACTGACCCCAGTGAGAAATCCCAGGACAAGGGCAGAGGAACGCTACAATGAGGGACATGGGCGAACTAGGAGAGTGATCGAAAGGACCTTCGGACTCCTGAAGGCCAGGTTCCGGTGCCTCCATATGACAGGTGGTTCTCTCTATTACTCACCAAAAAAGGTGTGCCAGATCATCGTGGCCTGCTGTATGCTGCACAACCTAGCTTTGCGACGACAGGTGCCTTTTCTGCAGGAGGATGGTCCAGAAGGAGGTCTTGTGGCAGCTGTGGAGCCTGTGGACAGTGAAGAAGAGGAGGCAGAAGAAGAGGATATTGACAACAGAAACAACGTTTTCCAGCAATACTTCCAGTGAGACACAGGTAAGAAGATGTCACTGGCTCACACATCTCATACAATTGTTAGACCTATCATATATCTGTCACTTTCACCCAGTGTATGGACCCTGACTTGTCACTTTGCCTTTCCATTTCACAGATGTGGGTCCCACTGTGTGACCTCTGCTATATTACCTCATGGACTAGAGCTGTGTGATATAGGTATGTTGACAATACAATTGACATTGCTATTTTACTTAGTTATTGCAAATACATATTTGTGAAAGCACAGACTGACTCCAAATTGTTTTGTGATATAAGGGTGTTTATTTCAGTGCAAAATAGTGGAGGGGGTTGTAAAATGGGCAGGGGTGATGGTGGAGGATTGTCCATGGCAGAGTCCAGTCTATTTGTTTCACAGGTGCATTGCCCAAAGGGGCATAGGAAGTGGAGCTAGGGCTGTTGATGGATGGACAGGGTGACGAAGTGGGACATAAGGATGACATTCAGGGTGGTCTCATTTCCTGGCGGGGATCTTGGCATTGTTCTCTGTCTTTGTCCTGGATCTCAGGGACCGTTTGCGGGGTGGTTCTCCATCTGCAGGGGGTGGGGTGCTGGTGTCGTGGTCCTGTGGCGGTGCCTCCTGTCCACTAGCGCCGGCGGAGGTGGTGGGCTGTTCATCATCCAGGCTAGTGTCAGGGGCCCCTTGTTGTGCCACAGTGTCCCTCCTGGTGTTCACAAGGTCAGTCAGCACCCCTACAATGGTGACCAGGGTGGTGTTGATGGACTTTAGTTCCTTCCTGATCCCCAAATACTGTTCCTCCTGCAGCCACTGGGTCTCCTGAAATTTGGCCAGTACCGTTGCCATCGTCTCCTGAGAATGATGGTACGCTCCCATGATGTTGGAGAGGGCCTCGTGGAGAGTGGGTTCCCTGGGCCTGTCCTCCGCCTGTTGCACATCAGTCCTCCCAGTTCCCCTGTTTTCCTGTTCCTCTGTCCCCTGAACCGTGTGCCCACTGCCACTGCCCCTAGGTCCCTGATTTTCTTGGAGTGGTGGGTTTGCCTGGGTTCCCTGTAGTGGTGGACACACTGCTGCTTGACGTGTCCTGGGGACAGAGGTATGAGCCCGTTGGGTGGGTGCCCTGCTGGTGTTTCCTGAGGGGGGAGGCTCTGAGTTGGCATGTGTCAGTGCCAGGGGAACCGACTGTCCTGAGGTCCCAGATGGGCCGGGCTGGTCATCTTGATCCAGTTGGACAGAGCTGCTGTCATCACTGTGGGCCTCTTCTGTGGGGGGAGCGGACATGTCTGGAACCTCCTGTCCGATGACGTTGGGTAGGGGTCCTGCAGGGGTGTAAAGGCATGATTATTGCATCTGTGTGTGCCATTGTGTGCAATGGGTGGGTGACCCTGTACTCCAGTGCTGGCATTCTTGTGTAGGACCTTGTGTGATAATTGGTTTGGGGTCTGTGTGGGTATCTGTAGTGGACATGCTTTGGTGATGGGTGTCCATGCATTGTTTTTGCATGCAGGTCTTGGTATGTGTGGGTTGTGATAGCGGGGCATATGTGAGGTGTTGGAGTGATGGGGTGAGGGGGAGGGTGGGGTATGTGATAGCAAGCGGGTGGGGGATGTAATAGTTAAGATTTGACTTACCAGAGTCTATTCCTCCTGCTACTCCTGCGAGACCCTCAGGATGCAGTATAGCCAAAATCTGCTCCTCCCATGTTGTTAGTTGTGGGGGAGGAGGTGGGCGTCTGCCGCCAGTCCTCTGAACTGCAATCTGGTGTGTTGAGACCACGGAATGCACCTTCCCCCATAGGTCGTTCCACCTCTTCCTGATGTCATCCCGTGTTCTTGGATGCTGTCCCACTGCGTTGACCCTGTCTAAGATTCTGCACCATCACTCCATCTTCCTAGCTATGGAGGTGTGCTGCACCTGTGATCCGAATAGCTGTGTCTTTACCCAGACGATTTCCTCCACCATGACCCTGAGCTCCTCCTCAGAGAACCTGGAGTGTCGTTGCGGAGCCATGGTGTGGTGTGGGTGATGTGTGGGGTGGTGTGTGTTGTCATGTGTGAGGGGATGTGTTTGTGTGTGTTGTCTGAGGTGCGTGGATGTTGTGTGAGTGATGATGTTGTGTGCCTGTGGATGCTAGTATTGTTGATGGTGGTGTCTCTCTCTGTGATTCTTTCTCAATGTTTGTCGTAGGGGGTTTGTGGGTGATGTGGGTGTGTGTTTTATATTGTATTGAGTGTGTGGGAGTGGTGTGTGTATCAGGTGTGTGTATTTCGAATTGTCCAATGTGGTTGTGTTTTGTATATGTGTGTGTATTTTGAGCGCAGCGGTGTGTACCGCCAATGGAATACCGCGGTTGAAAGACCGCCACATGGATTCGTGGGTCGTGATATGGATTCGTGGGTCGTGATAGTGTGGGCGTATTCCTGTTGGCGTGACAGTGGAGGTTTTGTTATCGCCAGTTTATCACTGACCTTTGGTGTGGCGGACTTGTGTGGGTGTCTGGATTTTGGCGGATTCCGGCCTGTGGGTCGTAATAGCTGTAGCGGAATTCCGCCGCTGCAGCGGTGTGTTTGCGGTCTTCTGCACGGCGGTAAGCGGGATTTACCACCAAATCAAATCAAATCAAATCAAATCATTAACATTTATAAAGCGCGCTACTCACCCGTGCGGGTCTCAAGGCGCTAGGGGAAAGTGGGGGTTACTGCTGCTCGAATAGCCAGGTTTTTAGGAGTTTCCGGAAAGCGGGGTGGTCCTGGGTGGTCCTGAGGCTGGTGGGGAGGGAGTTCCAGGTCTTGGCTGCCAGGAAGGAAAAAGATCTCCCACCCGCCGTGGAGCAGCGGATGCGAGGGACGGCAGCGAGTGCGAGACCAGAGGAACGGAGGAGGCGGGTGGGGACGTAGAAGCTGAGGCGTCGGTTGAGGTATTCCGGTCCCTTGTTGTGGAGGGCTTTGTGTGCGTGGGTGAGAAGTCGAAAGGTGATCCTTTTGCTGACTGGGAGCCAATGCAGGTGTCTCAGGTGTGCGGAGATGTGGCTGTTGCGGGGTACGTCGAGTATGAGGCGTGCGATGCGTTTTGAATGCGTTGCAGGCGATTTTGGAGTTTGGCTGTGGTCCCGGCGTAGAGGGTGTTGCCATAGTCCAGGCGGCTCGTGACGAGGGCGTGGGTCACGGTTTTTCTAGTGTCGGCGGGGATCCAGCGGAAGATCTTGCGGAGCATGCGGAGGGTGAGGAAGCAGGCGGAGGACACGGCGTTGACTTGCTTAGTCATGGTGAGAAGAGGGTCCAAGATGAAGCCGAGATTGTGGGCGTGGTCTGTGGGGGTCGGTGCGGTGCCGAGGGCCGTGGGCCACCAGGAGTCGTCCCAGGCGGACGGGGTGTTGCCGAGGATGAGGACGTCCGTTTTTTCAGAGTTCAGCTTTAGGCGGCTGAGCCTCATCCAATCTGCGACGTCCTTCATACCCTCTTGTAGGTTGGTCTTGGCGCTGGCGGGGTCCTTGGTGAGGGAGAGTATAAGTTGGGTGTCATCGGTGTAGGAGGTGATGATGATGTCGTGCTTGCGAACGATGTTGGCGAGGGGGCTCATGTAGACATTGAAGAGTGTCGGGCTGAGCGATGAGCCTTGAGGTACGCCGCAGATGATCTCGGTGGGTTCTGAGCGAAACGGAGGGAGGTAAACTCTTTGGGAACGGTTTGAGAGGAAGGAGGCGATCCAGTCCAGGGCCTGGCCTTGGATCCCGGTGGAGCGGGGGCGGGTGATTAGGGTGCGGTGACAGACGGTGTCGAAGGCAGCCGAAAGGTCGAGGAGAATGAGGGCGACTGTTTCACCGTTGTCCATCAGGGTTCTGATGTCGTCAGTGACTGAGATGAGGGCGGATTCCGTGCTGTGGTTGGTTCGGAATCCGGTTTGTGAAGGGTCGAGCAGGTTGTTGTTTTCCAGGAAGGTGGTCAGCTGTTTGTTGACGGTCTTCTCTATTACCTTGGCTGGGAAAGGCAGAAGAGAGATGGGGCGGAAGTTTTTCAGGTCGCTCGGGTCAGCCGTAGGTTTCTTTATTAGGGCGTTGACTTCGGCGTGTTTCCAGTCTTCTGTTCTTCGGCGAAGGTAGCAGAAGAAAAAGAAGAGTTGATGACGGTCTGGAGGTGCGGGGCGATGATGTCGTCAGCTTTGTTAAAGGTGAAGTGAGGGCAGGGGTCCGAAGGGGCGCCGGAGTGGATAGAGTTCATGATGGATTTGGTTTCTTCAGTGTTGATGTGGGTCCAGTTGTTGAGGGTAATGGCCGGGGGTGCGGGTTCGGTGGTGTTATGTTGGGTCTGGTGTCCGAAGCTGTCGTGGAGGTCGCTGATCTTGCGATGGAAGAAAGTGGCGAGGGATTCGCACAAATCCTGTGAGGGCGTGACGGCGTTGGCGTTGGGGTTGGAGAACTCCTTCACTATGCTGAAGAGTTCTCTGCTGGTGTAGCTGTTTTTGTCCAGTCTGTCGGTGAAAAAGTTATTTTTAGCAGCGCGGATCAGGCGGTGGTGTTCGCGGGTAGCGTTCTTGAGGGCGGTCATGTTGTCAGCGGTGTGGTCCTTGCGCCAGGCCTTCTCGAGGGCGCGACAAGTTTTCTTTGATTCTTTGAGGGTGTCAGAGAACCAGAGAGGTTTTTTGGTGTTGGTCTGTCGATGCGTGCGTTTGAGGGGAGCAAGGTTGTCTGCGCAGTTGGAGATCCAGTTTGTGAGGCTGAGGGCTGCGTCGTTGGGGTCGGTGGTGAGGGCGGGTTGGTTGGCGGCGAGTGCTGAGAAGAGTTGCTCTTCGGGGATCTTGTTCCACTGTCGACGAGGGATGGGTTGAGTGCGGAGGTGGCGGGTCTCGCGTCGGAATGTGAAGTGGACACAGCTGTGGTCGGTCCAGTGTAGAGCGGAGGTGTGGCTGAAGAAGACGTGTTTGCTGGCGAAGATTATAGGGTCAAGCGTGTGTCCGGCGATGTGGGTGGCGGTGTTCACCAGTTGTTTGAGGCCGAGGTTGGCGAGGTTGTCGAGCAGGGTGGTGGTGTTGGGGTCGTTGTTTTGTTCCAGATGGAAGTTGAGGTCGCCTAGGAGGATGTAGTCCGGTGAGGCGAGGGCGTGCGGGGAGATGAAGTCGGCTATGGTGTCGCTGAAGGGGGCGCACGGTCCGGGAAGACGGTAGACGAGGGATCCTCTGAGGGTGGTACTCGGGTCAGTGCGAATCTGAAAATGCAGGTGTTCAGCGGCGAGAGGGGTGTCTTCGGTGGAGGTGGTGACGCTGATGGAGTCTTTGAAGACGATGGCGATACCTCCTCCTACTTGGTTGGTGCGGTCTTTTCTGGAGATCTTGTAGCCTTTGGGGATGGCGGTGGCGATGTCTGGAGCAGAGGAGGCGTTCATCCAGGTCTCCGTGATGAAGGTGACGTCCGGTGCTGTGGAGTCCAGGAGGTCCCAGAGTTCAACGGCGTGCTTGTGGACGGATCGAGCGTTGACCAGGATGCACTTGAGGTGGTTGATGGCGCGTGGGCTGGTGGTCGTGGTAGTTGCGTGGTGGAAGATGCGTTTGCAGGAGTTGCAGGCGAAGGGTCCATGGGTGCGTTTGGGGTGAGCTTGGAAGCAGGTGTTGGAGCGTCCTGGGTTGAGGGCGAGGAGGGTGGTGGGGTCGTAGCGGATCAGCGGGGTTTGGGAGAGCTGGGGACCAGGGGTCGTGGCGCTGGGCGCGGGCCAGGCGTGGATGGGCGCAGACGGGCTTGCCTCTGGCGCGCCTCCGGCGCGCCAGCGGCGCGCCCGCTGCGCAGTCGCGCAGCAGCCGCCATATGAGGTGGGGGGGAGGGGTCATCTGGGGGCAAATGGGAGCTGGGGGGGCGGGGGCGTGCAGGAGGTCGCGGCGGGAAAGCGCGAGGGAGGGGGGGACAGGTAGAGTGAGAAGAGCTGGGGGACGGGGGTTTAAGGGTGGAGGGGGGAGAGTGTTAGGAGGTTTGGGAGATTAGGAAGAGAGATAGGAGTAGGGTTGTGAAGATAGGGGAGGGGGGGTTGTAGAGGTGGGTGAGGGTGAGAGGTAGAGTGAGAGGATAGGAAGAATAGGTAATAGAGGGGGTGGCGGGAAGGTGGGGAGAGATAGAGAAATAGATAGAGAAAATGGATAGATAGAGAAATCGATAGATAGAGAAATAGATAGATAGAGAGATAGGTAGATAGGAGGAGGTGAAGAGTGAGGGAGTTAGATATTGAGATAGAGAGATAGAGAGATAGGTGGATAGGAGGAGAGAGGGAGGTAGATAGCGAATGGGTTAGATAGGGGTGATAGAGAGGGGGAGGCGAGTGAGGGAGGGGGATGAGGCAGGAGCAGGAGGGCAGGCGCGGGGAAAAGAAGACGGAGGGGGCAGAAGAGCGGAAGACAGAAGATAGAAGACAGAAGAACAGAAGAACAGAAGAACAGAAGAACAGAAGAACAGAAGAACAGAAGACCGGAAGAACAGAAGACCGGAAGAACAGAAGAAGAGAAGAACAGAAGAACAGAAGAACAGAAGAACAGGAGAACAGAAGAACAGGAGTCCAGAAGAACTCAGAAGAGCAGAAGTTCACAGAAGAGCAGAAGATCACAGATGAAGATACGAAGAACAGAAGGCAGAAGACAGGCAGAAGACCTCAGAAGAAGATGAAGAAGAAGAGAGGCGACGGGAGAGGCAGAGAAGCACACAGAAGAAGAGAGAAGACGGGGAGAAGAAGAGTACAGAAGAAGATTACAGGCGAGGAGCGAGGAGGAAGAACAGAGAAGAAGAAAAGAAGAAAAGAAGCAGGAGAGAGGGTGAGAAGCGCGGGGCAGGGCGAGGGGCTGGGAGGTGGGGGGCACTTACTGTGAGGTGGGTCTCAGGAACTCAGGAACCTGGAGGAGCTGGAGGAGCTGCAGGGGCAGGGGGAGCGACCTACCCTTGGGTCAAGGGTCGCTACCACTGTCGCGCAGCGGCCGCCATATGAGGTAGGAGGGGGGGAGGGGTCAGCTGGGGGCAAATGGGAGCTGGGGGGGCGGGGGCGTGCAGGAGGTCGCGGCGGGAAAGTGCGAGGGAGGGGGGGACAGGTAGAGTGAGAAGAGCTGAGGGAGGGGGGTTTAAGGGTGGAGGGGGGAGAGTGTTAGGAGGTTTGGGAGATTAGGAAGAGAGATAGGAGTAGGGTTTGAAGATAGGGGAGGGGGGTTGTAGAGGTGGGTGAGGGTGAGAGGTAGAGTGAGAGAATAGGAAGAATAGGTAATAGAGGGGGTGGCGGGAAGGGGGGAGAGATAGAGAAATAGATAGAGAAAATGGATAGATAGAGAAATCAATAGATAGAGAGATAGGTAGACAGGAGGAGGTGGAGAGTGAGGGAGTTAGATAGTGAGATAGAGAGATAGAGAATTAGGTGGATAGGAGGAGAGAGGGAGGTAGATAGCGAATGGGTTAGATAGGGGTGATAGAGAGGGGGAGGCGAGTGAGGGAGGGGGATGAGGCAGGAGCAGGAGGGCAGGCGCGGAGAGAAGAAGACGGAGGGGGCAGAGGAGCCGAAGACAGAAGATAGAAGACAGAAGAACAGAAGGCAGAAGAACAGAAGACGGAAGAACAGAAGAACAGAAGACCGGAAGAACAGAAGACCGGAAGAACAGAAGAACAGAAGACCGGAAGAACAGAAGAACAGAAGAACAGGAGAACAGAAGAACAGGAGTCCAGAAGAACTCAGAAGAGCAGAAGTTCACAGAAGAGCAGAAGATCACAGATGAAGATATGAAGAACAGAAGGCAGAAGACAGGCAGAAGACCTCAGAAGAAGATGAAGAAGAAGAGAGGCGACGGGAGAGGCAGAGAAGCACACAGAAGAAGAGAGAAGACGGGGAGAAGAAGAGTACAGAAGAAGATTACAGGCGAGGAGCGAGGAGGTAGAACAGAGAAGAAGAAAAGAAGAAAAGAAGCAGGAGAGAGGGTGAGTAGCGCGGGGCAGGGCGAGGGGCTGGGAGGTGGAGCGTACTTACTGTGAGGTGGGTCTCAGGAACTCAGGAACCTGGAGGAGCTGGAGGAGCTGCAGCGGCAGGGGGAGCGACCTACCCTTGGGTCAAGGGTCGCTATCACTGTCACGCAGCGGCCGCCATATGAGGTAGGAGGGGGGGGAGGGGTCAGCTGGGGGCAAATGGGAGCTGGGGGCGTGCAGGAGGTCGCGGCGGGAAAGCGCGAGGGAGGGGGGACAGGTAGAGTGAGAAGAGCTGGGGGATGGGGGTTTAAGGGTGGAGGGGGGAGAGTGTTAGGAGGTTTGGGTGATTAGGAAGAGAGATAGGAGTAGGGTTGTGAAGATAGGGGAGGGGGGGTTGTAGAGGTGGGTGAGGGTGAGAGGTAGAGTGAGAGGATAGGAAGAATAGGTAATAGAGGGGGTGGCGGGAAGGGGGGGAGAGATAGAGAAATAGATAGAGAAAATGGATAGATAGAGAAATCGATAGATAGAGAAATAGATAGATAGAGAGATAGGTAGATAGGAGGAGGTGGAGAGTGAGGGAGTTAGATAGAGAGATAGAGAGATAGGTGGATAGGAGGAGAGAGGGAGGTAGATAGCGAATGGGTTAGATAGGGGTGATAGAGAGGGGGAGGCGAGTGAGGGAGGGGGATGAGGCAGGAGGGCAGGCGCGGGGAGAAGAAGACGGAGGGGGCAGAGGAGCCGAAGACAGAAGATAGAAGAACAGAAGGCAGAAGAACAGAAGACGGAAGAACAGAAGAACAGAACAGAAGAAGAGAAGAACAGAAGACCCGAAGAACAGAAGACCGGAAGAACAGAAGAACAGAAGACCGGAAGAACAGAAGAACAGGAGAACAGAAGAACAGCAGTCCAGAAGAACTCAGAAGAGCAGAAGTTCACAGAAGAGCAGAAGATCACAGATGAAGATACGAAGAACAGAAGGCAGAAGACAGGCAGAAGACCTCAGAAGAAGATGAAGAAGAAGAGAGGCGACGGGAGAGGCAGAGAAGCACACTGAAGAAGAGAGAAGACGGGGAGAAGAAGAGTACAGAAGAACATTACAGGCGAGGAGCGAGGAGGAAGAACAGAGAAGAAGAAAAGAAGAAAAGAAGCAGGAGAGAGGGTGAGTAGCGCGGGGCAGGGCGAGGGGCTGGGAGGTGGAGGGTACTTACTGTGAGGTGGGTCTCAGGAACTCAGGAACCTGGAGGAGCTGGAGGAGCTGCAGCGGCAGGGGGAGCGACCTACCCTTGGGTCAAGGGTCGCTACCACTGTCGCGCAGCGGCCGCCATATGAGGTAGGAGGGGGGGAGGGGTCAGCTGGGGGCAAATGGGAGCTGGGGGCGTGCAGGAGGTCGCGGCGGGAAAGCGCAAGGGAGGGGGGACAGGTAGAGTGAGAAGAGCTGGGGGACGGGGGTTTAAGGGTGGAGGGGGGAGAGTGTTAGGAGGTTTGGGTGATTAGGAAGAGTGATAGGAGTAGGGTTGTGAAGATAGGGGGGGGGTTGTAGAGGTGGGTGAGGGTGAGAGGTAGAGTGAGAGGATAGGAAGAATAGGTAATAGAGGGGGTGGCGGGAAGGGGGGGAGAGATAGAGAAATAGATAGAGAAAATGGATAGATAGAGAAATCGATAGATAGAGAAATAGATAGATAGAGAGATAGGTAGATAGGAGGAGGTGGAGAGTGAGGGAGTTAGATAGTGAGATAGAGAGATAGAGAGACAGGTGGATAGGAGGACAGAGGGAGGTAGATAGCGAATGGGTTAGATAGGGGTGATAGAGAGGGGGAGGCGAGTGAGGGAGGGGGATGAGGCAGGAGGGCAGGCGCGGGGAGAAGAAGACGGAGGGGGCAGAGGAGCCGAAGACAGAAGACAGAAGAACAGAAGGCAGAAGAAAAGAAGACGGAAGAACAGAAGAACAGAACAGAAGAACAGAAGAACAGAAGACCGGAAGAACAGAAGACCGGAAGAACAGAAGACTGGAAGAACAGAAGAACAGAAGACCGGAAGAACAGAAGAACAGGAGTCCAGAAGAACTCAGAAGAGCAGAAGTTCACAGAAGAGCAGAAGATCACAGATGAAGATACGAAGAACAGAAGGCAGAAGACAGGCAGAAGACCTCAGAAGAAGATGAAGAAGAAGAGAGGCGATGGGAGAGGCAGAGAAGCACACTGAAGAAGAGAGAAGACGGGGAGAAGAAGAGTACAGCAGAACATTACATGCGAGGAGCGAGGAGGAAGAACAGAGAAGAAGAAAAGAAGAAAAGAAGCAGGAGCAGGAGAGAGGGTGAGTAGCGCGGGGCAGGGCGAGGGGCTGGGAGGTGGGGGGTACTTACTGTGAGGTGGGTCTCAGGAACTCAGGAACCTGGAGGAGCTGGAGGAGCTGCAGCGGCAGGGGGAGCGACCTACCCTTGGGTCAATGTTTTAATGAGGGCCTAAGTGTGCCCCCAGAGGTTTTGCACCCTTATGTGAGGGAGCTTCTTGATCTAAAACTCTGCACTCTCCTTACCTCCTATCGCTACCCCCAATTCCCATTTGCCTACCACCCCAGCATCCTCTATTGCACTTGCACCCGGAGTCCCTGGTGCCACACACATATCATCCAGTGCTGTACTCTCACCCTTTCCATACCTCCCATGGTAGTGTCACTTGTGTCACTTGTGCCACCCCTGTGTCCTTCATATATCACCTGCGCTGTAACAGAAGACACCACTGTGTTCCTCAATCACGTCCACCCCTGTGGACACCATCGCAATGTTACTGTACCCACATTTTGTGCCCTTACCTGGTGTCAAGGCTGGCCTCCTCTCCAGATCCAGGCATCTATCCATTTGCAAAGATCTCCCACTTTCAGCATCTGTGCCATTAAATCTCCGTGACCAGGACCACTCCTGAAAGATACTATGAACAACCACATTATCCGGCCCCCATGCTTGTTCTATAGGCCCCTTCGCTCCACCACCTTCTTTCCTCCTCATAGGAAGACTCCTCCACTACCAATTTGCCTTTCTCCAAGCTCCTTTCATCGTAATCTAGCTATGACATCCCTTCCCCTATTTCAAGATAACTATATTGCCTGTCAGCCTGTGCCGCCAATGTTTAAACACTTGCACATTGCGGTACCGCTGTTACCTGTGCGGGATGCCCATGAGCCCTCCTGACTGCGCTGCCTCCTTCTGCTGTACCATTCTGCACTGTTCTGGTTTGGGGGCCTCATTGACCTTCCGGGGGCGATGCACTGCCATGGCCACACTAGACCTTCGTATGTCAGATTTGTCTCCACTGATTTTTAGCAAGCTTCACTGGGCCCATTTTTCTCTTTTACCGGGGCCAGTGTGCTGTACCATGCTCTCCTGAGTCTGTCAGCGACCGATGCGGGTATCCTGCAAGAAAAATGGATGGTCCGTCATGCCGGTGTTAGTGTCCCTGTCGCCCTGCCCTGCTGTCATCTCAGGCACCCATAACCAGCAACTCCTTGCACCACTGCATCCTTGGCCCCATTACACCCTGTCACTCTGTTGCTGCTGCAATTGCTGGAATCCCCTGAGCTACCCCTTCTCCCTGGAGTTGAATGTCCACCTGTACCTCTCCGCGAATGTACCCGGAGGGAATGGTCCCTTTCTGATATCCAAAATGCGTCCTCCTCCAACCCCTCCATGGTCCCTCCTCTGCCCCATCCCTTTCCACCTCCTCCCCATTGCTCCATTCCAGCATACAGGCCACAATTGCCCATGCATGGGTGAGTGCAGGCCCCCTGTTAGCCGGTATGTCTCCCATCATGTCCCCAGTGGGACCCCCACCTTGTGACAGGCCACCCGTGAAGGGCCATGGCTCGCGTTCCTGTCTCCTTCTTCCTCCAGCAATAATCCTTCTACTCCTTTGTCAGAGCTACTGCCCCTTCCCTCTCCTCCGCTCCCTTCTCCATGACCTCCTGAGGCACCCACCACTGCAGAGGTGCCCAACAGGGCCCCATTTTCACTCCCTCCAGTGACCCCTCTCTCCCCTTCATTCCTTCTGCCTTGTGCCCAAATTGCCCCCGGGCTTCCTGCAGCTCCCCTCCACATTGCTGCCTGTCGGTTTGCTGCAGGGCAGGTCCCTCCATCATATTGGTAGGCTGGACCTCCTCCCTTCCCTACCCTCCAGCGCCTTCTGTCCTCCCTTCCGCACCCACATGTGTGAAAAGCAAGGCCTCCTTCCGGCGTATTTGGCCCATCTTCGCCCGCCACCTTGCCTCTCCACAAACTGTAACGAGGTCCTCCGTGCCACACTACGGGGCCCTCTAATGTTTTGCCCCAGAACCGCTCTCCTGCTGCATGCGTGGCCCTACTCCCCTACCTGGAGTCTGCACCCTTCTTTGCAGCCTCCCTGAGGCAAACATGCTAGTACTGCCGCGGATAAACCTCCAGCTGCCTGTCAGGCCGAGTGCACCGTGCCTTGCACACCTGGCACGAACAGATCCATTCGGGCCACCTACTCCAGCAGGGCCATAACCTGCATAGTATCCCACACACTGCACCAAATATTTCTGTGCTATATGGCCACTAGGTTTCCATTCGAAGAAAGGTACCAGTGCACAAAATGTCCATCTCTCTCTCTCTCTATATATATATATATATATATATATATATAAATATATATAAATATATATATATATATATATATATATATATATATATATATATATATATTTTGGGCTAGCAGCCCAAATGTAGCCCATAGGAAGCCTGGGAGATACAATTATTCCAATCACCCCTAGGGCAAAACTCCCATAAGTCATCTGCCCCCAAAACCCATTTGTTGTTTACGTTTGTATAAAGGATTGGAAAAGGGAAGGTACGTTCTTTTTTGACGATATATGTAAAGTTATCCCGTGGCTTTTTAATAGTTGTTATATTACGGTAATGGCAAACACTAATCAGCCATTTGAATTCGAAATACCTGCATAAACATTACATAAACATGTGTTTATGAACAATGTTACATTGATACTATCTTCTTGATATTGTTCTTAGAGTGTGGCGGTATACTTTAAATGAAAATAGCAGTTACAATAAGACTCATGTATGAAAGAAAATACAACAAAATCTCCTTGTATAGAAATAAACCGAAGCGAAGCCATCTGTTGGCTTACTGGAGACGTGCTCAATATGCCAGACTACACCTCAGAATCATAACCCCGTAGTGGGGACTTACCTCGTCAAGGGAATGTTGCCGGCTCACATACCTAAATGTACTTGAGTAGCTGCCATGACAGCAGCCACAAAAGAAGCATGCTTTTTATCGGTAATCCATCTATGCAATGAAGACAACCATGACCTCATACAAGCAACTGACCTCAGGAATTGTGGGCATTGTAGTTCACTCGAAACACCCTGGTTTCTGCTCTGTGTGTCCTATGCCAAGTGTATCCTCATGCAAGCGACTGATCTCAGGGCTTTTTTTTGCCAGCGAAGTTCATTGGGAGACCCTGAGTCATACTATTTTTGTACTGTGCAAGAATTAGTAAGTCGCTCATAATGGTGGCACGCTTTTGTCTATGTTACGCCATCTATGTAAAAGGGGTTGCGTAAACTACCTCATCGATGCAACTGGTGCTAAAGGTCATGCAAAATTCCCAATTAAAAATCGTTCTTAGTTAATAAACAAATTTAAAGAAAGACTAAGGAGGTGCTATATGCATCTCTTTAGTTTAGGGACATTGAAAAGTGCATTGAGAAAATCGCTTTTGTTTTGCTAGGAACTGCAAATTTGCATCTAAAAAACAATCTTCACCAACATTTTCCGAATAAAAATAAAGGACATTCACTTTGGTTTTGCCAAATTAGGTATAATTTGTTCAGGGGGTGTGCTTCATGTAGCTTGGTCAGTAAGATTGCGGGGTGTGAGCTTCAATTTCCCAACAATCACGTTGGGATATCTTGTAAAAAATACATGGTATAAGAAGCAGGACATGAGACGGGAAGGCTTAAGGGGCAGTGGAAAGAGAGAAGAGGGTGGATTGTTAGGGGTACTTAACACGCAAAATATTTTTCAAACTAATCAACATTTTGAAGTCTTCAAATCAGAAACAAGAGATAGTGTGTGTGTACATGTGTTTTTGTCAGTTTGGGCATGTATAAATTCCAGGTGAAATCTGACAGACACTTCACCATGGAGGACTTATAACATTTTCATCCAATTATTTACTACAGAATACATTTTTTAGGGGTTGTAACACCCAAAACCCCCACACTCCCCGAACCTACACCCCTTATATATCGGGAAGTTACATGAAAGTATACACAGACTGCAAAATGCGCCCTAGGGTGTATTACGTGAATTTGAATGTAAGGGCATACATACCTTATGTTCAAAAGTCACTCGAGAGAGGAGACAGGAGAACGGTTGGAAGAGAAACTAGGTTTCGCAACACAGTTTCTGCTTTAACCGGTCTCCCACGAGATACATGCTGCTTGAAACCGTCTCATGTAGCAGACAAGTGTTGGAAATCCTGTGCTGCCATTTTGTATGAATTCCAAAACGTGAAATTGTGAAAATTATTCAAATTATGCAAGTGTGATGGAAAGTTTTGCACAGGCAAAGTGCAAGGTTAGATGAAGGATTACAAAAGTACCATTATGCATAGTAAGCCTAATGAGGATCCTTCCTATTGAAAATATCCAAAAAGTTTGAAAGGGTGTCAACCAAATTTGATGTACATATACTTCAACTTTGGAATCTTAAAAGCTGCCAAATGGATTTACAAAAGAACAATTCTAAATTGAATTCTAGGTTCATTCTAATCAAGACATAATTTCAGGTAGCAAACTAAGTTGTAATGGCAAAGCCAAAATAGAAAACACTTCGCATTTTACCCACATAGCCCCTCCATTTAACTTTTCCTCTTGGACTAATATGTATGAAACCTGTTAATCGTTTTCCAAAATTTGTCACATGGTGTCAAAATTATTAACAAACAAAAACTAACTTTTCGATGTCAATTGCGGCTTAATCAAAACTACAGAGGGCATTTGTAGATGTTGGCTGAGCAGGAGCACCACCAATGCCAAGCTTCCAGTTCTTCCACTATATTTAGAACAATGGGTAGTTCTGTGTGTGCACTGGTGGGGCGTCCACTGACTTGGTAGCCAACCCATCAAATGGCAGCCAGTTTACAATGATGGTTGCCCATCCCCATAATTAGATGGGTTGAAGATCCTTCATTTTACCTTTGATCATAATGGGCATGGGCTGGGAAAATGGCGATTGACCCCAACATGCAAGGAGGAAAATCCAGAAAGTTTGATTTCTCTTTACAAATTTGCCAAGTGGGTGCTTTGAACAAGGTGCCAACTCGGCAAACGTTTAGTGCTGTTGCCAATGCAACCTATCTCACAGCATAGTGAACTCCGCTAGGAAAGCTGAGATCTTTAAATTGGGCAGACTTTCCTTTGCAAGTGTGGTGGAGACCCTGACCTAAACAACCACCTTACCCCCCCCCCCCATATCCCCCCGCCACTGTGGACTGTCTAAATTCCCTGCAGAATTTCTAGTCTGATTGTTATTTATGGGTACATATAAGCCAAATAAATGTCGCTGGTCTCTACTTGTACCACCCAGCCCTCTGTTCTGTACTATGTCTTAAGAATATCAAAAATATTGAATATGATAACTATGGCGTCAAGCATCCACAAATCCCAGACAGGAATAAACACTCAAAACCAACTAGATAGTGTAACACATTAACACAATACAACAGAACAATTATAACACAATGTTACACATTCATTCTAACCATTTCCACAAAACAATGCAACAGCACAATACCAAAGTTACAACATACTTACAATAGACTTACAACAACACAATACCACAATTTTTAAAACAATGCAAAAGACAACACAACAATACAAACACAATACAGCACAATAAAAACAGATAAACCTTTAACCCCTTCGCTGCCAGGCCTTTTCCCCCTCAGGTACCAGACAATTTTTTGGCTATTTGGGGCAGTTCGCACTTAGGCCCTCATAACTGTTTGTCCACATAAGCTACCCCCGCCAAATTTGCATCCTTTTTTTCCAACATCCTAGGGATTCTAGCGGTACCCAGAGTTTGTGGGTTCCCCTGAAGGAGACCAAGAAATTAGCCAAAATACAGCGAAAATTTCGTTAAAAAAAAAGGAAAACAGGGCTGCAGAAGAAGGCTTGTGTTTTTTTTCCTGAAAATGGCATCAACAAAGGGTTTGCAGTGCTAAAATCACCCCTTCCTGGCTTTCAGGAACCGGCAGACTTGATTGAATCAGAAAACACAATTTTTCAACACAATTGTGGCATTTTACTGGCACATACCCCAATGTTACTATTTTTTTGTGCTTTTAACCTCCTTCCAGTTAGTGACAGAAATGGGGGTGAAACCAATGCTGGATCCCGGAAAGCTGAACATTTCTGAAAAGTAGGCAAAATTCTGAATTCAGCAAGGGGACATTTGTGTAGATCCTACAAGGATTTCCTACAGAAAATAACAGATGAGATGAACAATATTGAAATTGAGGTGAAAAAACTGCCATTTTTCTCCATGTTTTACTCTGCAACGTTTTCCTGCAATGTCAGATTTTTTAAAGCAATATACCGTTACATATGCTGGACTCTTCTGGGTGCGGGGATATATAGGGCTTGTAGGTTCATCTAGAACCCTAGGTACCCAGAGCCAATAAATGAGCTGCACCTTTCAATGGGTTTTCATTCTATACTGGGTATACAGCCATTCATTTGCTGGAATATAAAGAGTGAAAAATAGGTTTAAAGAAAACCTTTGTATTTCCAAAATGAGCATAAGATAAGATGTTGAGAAGCAGTGGTTATTTGCACATCTCTGAATTCCGGGGTGCCCCTACTACCATGTGAATTACAGGGTATTTCTCAAATAAATATTTCTTTTACACACTGTTTTACATTTGGAAGGAAAAAATGTAGAGAAAGACAAGTGGCAATAATACTTGTTTTGCTATTCTGTGTTCCTACAAGTCTCCCTATAAAAATGGTACCTCACTTGCATGGGTAGGCCTAATGTTCACGACAGGAAACGCAACATGGACACATCACATTTTTACATTGAAATCTGACTTGTTTTTTGCAAAGTACCTAGCTGTAGATTTTGGCCTCTAGCTCAGCTGGCACCTAGAAAAACCTGCACATTTTTGAAAACTAGACACCTAGGTGAATCCAAAATCGGGTGACTTGTGGTTCTGTTACCCAGAATCCTTTGCAAACCTGAAAATGTGGTAAAAAAAACACCTTTTCCTCACATTTTGGTGACAGAAAGTTCTGGAATCTGAGAGGAGCCACAAATTTCCTTCCACCCAGCGTTCCCCCAAGTCTCCCAATAAAAGTGTACCTCACTTGTGTAGGTAGGCCTAAAGCCCGCAACAGGAACTGCCCCAAAACACAACGTGGCCACATCACATTTTACCAAAGAAAACAGAGCTGTTTATTGCAAAGTGCCTAGCTGTGGATTTTGGCCTCTAGCTCAGCCAGCACCTAGGGAAACCTAGCAAACCTGCACATATTGTAAAACTAGACACCTAGAGGAAACCAATATGGGGTGACTTGTGGGGCTCTCACCAGGTCCTGTTACCCAGAATCCTTTGCAAACCTCATAATTTGGCCCAAAAAAATCTTTTCCTCACATTTCGGTGACAGAAAGTTCTGGAATCTGAGAGGGGCCACAAATGTCCTTCCACCCAACGTTTCCCCAAGTCTTCAGATAAAAATGGTACCTCACTTGTGTGGGTAGGCCTAGTGCTCGCGACAGGCAATGCCCCAAAACACTCTCTGGACACATCAAAATTATCAAATACAAAACTATCTGTTTTTGTGGCAAGAGGGGGGGAAACTGCGTTTTTGGTCCTGGGCTCAGCAGCTATCAAGAGAAACCTACCAAAGCCAGACATTTCAGAAAACTAGACGAGGGAGTCCAGAGAGGTGTGACTTCCATGGATCCCCCAGTGTTTTCTTACCCAGAATCCTCAGCAAACCTCAAATTTAGCTAAAAAAAACATGTTTTTTTCCCACATTTCTGTGTGGGATCACCACACCAGGACAAATGTCCTACCACCGAACGTTCCAACGTTCCCCTCAATCTCCTGGTAAAAATGATACCTCACTTGTGTAGGTGGGCCAAGTGCCTGTGACAGGGAAGAGCCAAAAACATGTCAAAATTGAGGGGGAACCAAAGCAGGTCCAAAAGGGCAGTTTTGAAAAAAAACATTTTTAGGCTGACATGTGCAGCAGAATTTTTATTGGCATAGATGAGACAATGTTGGGTGGTAGGAATTTTGTGGACTCCTGCAGATTCCGGAATGTTCTATCACAAAAATGGGGAAAAATGTGTGACTTCTAGCAAAGTTGGAGGTTTGCAGGGAACTGTGGGTATGAAAATGGTGCGGGTGCATGTGAAGCACACCACCCTGGAATCAATATTGAAATTGAGGTGAAAAAACTGCCTTGGTCTAGGTTTTGTGGATTTTTCTACATGGCAGAGTCCCAAAGTCAAAAAAGTGCAGCCCTCACCATCCAAAGTGGGACGATTTTGAGAGTTACCAAGCTCTCACGGGCCAAATGTAAAACCAAAACCCAAAATAATCAAATGTCCTTTTGCTTGCCGTGGGATGAGATGTTTTAGTGTGTGGGGGAGAGCTGAAAGACTGTTACCCCTTCACTTGAGGTGGGGGCATAACCAGGACATACTGGTTGGTAGCTAACAACCCACACTTTTTTTTGTTTTTTAATTACCTGGCATCTAATAGACTTTCTGTCCCCCTGGGGTGTGGATCGGGGGTAATTGCCCAATCTGCCCATTGGCGGGCAGAACAACTTTGGCTCCATTTATCTGGGGTGGGGGTATGGACATACCCCAACCTCTTATTTTGAAAAAAAAAATCTTCCCTGGTCTCTGGTGGGCTTTTTGCCCCCCTTGGGGCAGATGGGCCTTCCAAAAATAGGCAGATCTGCCCCCAAGGTGGGGCAGATATGACCAAGAGTAATGTGCCCCCATGGGGAGCGACCCTTGCCCAAGGGGCTGCCTCCTCAAACAAATCACACACACACACCAATCCCTGGTGTCTAGTGATTTCTGCCCCCCTTGGGGGAGATTGGACTAACAAAAATAGGCCTATCTGCCCCCAAGGGGGGCAGAAATGGCCTAAATACAATTTGCCTCCCAGGGGAGCGACCCTTGCCTAAGGGGTCACTCCCCATACATAAAAACATAAAGTATATATCCCTGGTGTCTAGAGGTTTCTGCCCCCCCCCGGGGGCAGATGGGCCTAATTATATTATTAAAAGGACTAAAAATATTTTGCCTCCCCCTGGGGAGCAGCCCTTGCCCAAGGCGCCGGTCCCCTTATGCGTAAGTATAAAAATTCCCTGGTGTCTAGTGTTTTCTGCCCCGGGGCGGCAGAAATGGGCTAAAAATAATTTGGTCCCCCAGGGAGCGACCCTTGTCTAAGGGGTCGCTCCCCACATATAAAAAAAATAAAAATAAACAAAAAAAAGAATTATCCCTGGTGTCTAGGGTTTTTCTGCCCCCCCAGGGACAGATTGGCCTAATTATGTTTGGCCGATCTGCCCCCGGGGGGGCTGAAATGGCCTAAAAATAATATGGTCCCCGAGGGAGCAATCCTTGCCCAGGCGGCTGCTCCCTTTATTGTAAAGACATTTAAAAAAATAAATCCCTGGTGTCTAGTGGGCGATGCGATTGGGCAGCAGAAATGCTTTGAGAGACATGAAAGGAAAGGTCTTTCCTTTCATGTCTCTCCCGTCCCACCTCCCGGTCGGAAGAGAAATGCTTTTTTAATTTCTCTTCCGGGATCGCTCTGGAAGGATGCTTCCAGCGCGATCCAAGGTGACCTCTGATGAGGTCAGCGCTCGATTTGCGCTCTGACGTCATCAGACCCCACGGGGGCGTGGGAGGGGAAGCGATTCCCCTTCCATCCCCGACTGGGGGTATGGGTGGGAGGCCCATGGGGAGGGCTAGCGCTCCCCCTATGGGCCGGGTGCAGGACGAGCTGGTCTTGTCCCAGGCACACGAGAACCGTGTGCCAGGACAAGACCAGCTCAGCCGCGGCACCAAGCGGGTTAATTTCCCAGACAGGTCTATCCAAAACATTTAGGATGCTTCATCCATTAATTTGATATTAAATTGGGAATGTTTAGGTCCTGTCAATGTGTAGGTCCTATTAAGAGAGAAATGGACGCAACACACGTTTGAACCCTGTCATGTCTGATATTTGCTACTTCCTGGATCTATTGGTAACTTTTATTAGGAGCAAGCCTAATCTTCAGTCCACCCCAAATATCCCACTGTGACTAATATCTTTTTAAATGTTAATGTTAATTATGTTTTGTTGTTATATGATCCAGAAAGCCAAAATATAAACAGTCTTTATATTATTAGATGAAAATGGTAAACAATGGCAGAAGATCTTCTCAAGAAATATTAGCTACGCCAAGCTTACAGAAGTCAGTAAACCCTTGTTTCGAAATTTTGCACTGCTACACTAGGTAGAGCCTACAAAGCCAAGAATCTGCTGAGGATTGTGCAGAACGCAAGCTAACCATCACACATAAACTCTGGACCTGCCCCAGAATCCACAATTTCTAGAAATACATGTCAATGGTAGTTGCAGAGGTTACAGGGTAGAGTGCACTGAGGTGATTTTGGTTGAAACACCATCAGAAGCAATATACCCTTTCTGCACCAAAAGGAATGAACATATAGCACATATGCTCCGTGTGGCTAAGCAAGAATTGTTAGGGACCTAGAGGAAAATGTACGCACCAAATATAGGAATGTTGTGGGTTAAAATGCAGACCATGATGGGAATGGAGAAGCTAACGTAAAGCATTCACAAAAGAGACAGAATCATTGTGGAAATGTTGGGCCAATTTGTGAAATATCTATCCAAAGGCAACCAGGACTTGAGCTGGCCCAAGTTACTGAGGGTTCTACTCATTACAGACAACATCAGCAGGAAGAAGTAAGCAAATGGACAAAGTTGCAGGATGTTAGGTGGTTGTAAGGTCCAGAAACCTGGGTGCATTTCTGTTGGCAATGTACAGAACAAGACCGTTTTTGAAAGAAATCTTTAAGAAGTTAATAAAGCTATTTTGAATCAATATTCAGTCAGAAATAATAGTAGCACTGCTGGGTTTATGTCAGGTTCAGCAGCATATAACTTCACATGTTAAGAATGTTCATGGTCATTACGCCTACCGGATGGTCCAGGAGTCTGCCAAGGGGGCGCAGTCTATGTCTTCTGCTATTTAAGTGATGGACCATCTGCCTTATTTAGAGATCCATGTCTGTCGTGCTGGGATCTCTGGCCTGTGAAGGGAGCTGCCACTGTTGTGGTTCTCTTCACATCACTGAAGGTTTGCTAGGTGTCCACCTTATTTAAGGCACTAGCCTCACAAATGATTTTAAACTGAGAAAATCATTTCCCTAAGTGGAAATTATTTTTCGCTTAATACAAATAATTGGTTTCCTTACAGGGAGTTTTCTGGCATATCACAGTGACCTGGTGGACCTTGGTTGAATTCCTCCAAGCCAGAGGTTTACACTGGTGATGCCGGCAAAGGCTCTACCAGTAGAAATCGGGCACTTCCCCTAACTCAAAATAGAACAGAGGAACCAGAAGTTTGGCAGAGCTACAACTCCCCTGAAATCTAGATAAAGCTCATTCTCTTTTTTGAAAAATCATTCATAGCACAGAAATGCCATTCAGAGAAATACATTTACTGTAAGCACCAGGGGGCTCTAGGGAAATTTGGCACCATGTAAGTCTAATGAGAGTGACAATTGGAAAATGCAATGACGTGCTGAAATTAGACACAACATTATAGGGGGGATATTTTAGTTTCTGTAAGTTGCCAAACTAATTGTATATGTTGCATTAATAATTATTAACTATCATACACCCATTTATTAGTCTTTAACTTTGATTGAGAGTTGTTGTCAATGTCTTGTTAAAAAGGGAAAGAAAAACACAACAAAAATGAAATAGAGTAGCACAACCCAAAAACACAGCTTCAACACAACAAAATGTCACAGCAACTTTTTAATACAGCAGGACAATTCCACCCACCAACACAAATAACACAAAACATCAGTGTAATAACAACACAGACAAAACAGTTCAACCAATAAAACAATACCACTACAGCAGAGGAATACCACACACCATAATGACACACATCAAGCTAATTCTGTTCAACAAAATCACATTAAAAGCATAAAAGATCACAACATGTTTCCTGATGGAAAGAAAATCACTGGTATTGTTCATGCTATAGCATTGAAAAAATAAAATTTAATCAACATAACATGGTGGTAATTTAACGTTTCATAGGATGTAAGAACCGCTGTAAATTGATTTTTTCTCTGCCAACCCAATTTACAGTTTCTCTACATTTTTTAGGGTTTTGAATTTGCTAATCAACCAACGTTGGAGCCACTGCCAGCAAGCTGTAATTCATCCACTGCATGGCGATTGCTTTTCATGCATCAAGAGGTCTGCCCTGTTTAAGGCAGTTCTCATGATGCATATTTTCTCTTCACGGGTCATCCTTGTGAGTCATAGTTGAACTGAACAGGGAAAGTGGCTTCAACACGCAGAGAGAAAACTGTTTGTGCATGTTTATTTTTCAAAATACAGTGATCTCTATGTGGGTACATCTATGAACAAGGGAGGAGATGAGATCTAGCATATGAGAAGATGTAGCCTAGTGGCTAGAGCTCATAACTATAGGACTTGGGAACCCATGTTGGAATTAAAAGTTTTAGCATTTGGCACTACATTGTACGATTCTGAGCAAATTATTTAGGGCCTGATTTAGAGTTTGGCGGATGTGGTTACTCTGTCACAAATGTGTCAGATATCCCTTCCGCCACATTATGATCCCATTATATCCTATTTTTATAACGGAGTAACCCGTCCGCCAAACTCAAAATCAAACCCTCAATCTCCCTGTGTTTGTTTCAAAATAGGTACCACCCAATTAGTACGCTCAGATTTTTTGCTTTACTTATCACTTGGTTTTTTACTTTTCACTGTGAGTGAGTCTCACTATATGTGTCTCATCCACAGTAATGATATGGTAAACCGATTGTGCATGTTTACCACCAGTGTCCACCTTTGGCTCAGGAACATATCCCAGTCATTTTGTCACCCTGCTGGGCCTCAGAAGTGGAAACAAAGGCTTTCCCAATTTAAAGGGATAATTAGCAGTGCTTCCCACAGCTTCCGAGGAGGAAAGGGTGGGGGAGAAAATCTGCACCTTTTAATTAGCTGTAACATTATACCAGGGATGTGGAAAGCCCAGTCCCATGGAACAAAGGAGGAGATCCAGACAACTGGAGCTAACACTCGAGAGGGCTCGTCTCTGAATATTTGGTGGAAAGGCCCTAATAGTGATGTCAGTGAATGGTGGAGCTAAGGTGCCTATAGGATATGTCACCAGTGACTTCTGGAAGGTGTCATCATGGACTGTCCCCACATGCTGCACAGGAAGGTTCGGACAGGGGTGATGAATTGATGTGGTACCCTAGGATTGACCGGGGTGCCTGGCTTTTAGAGCCTTCCATCCTCATTTCAAAACTCTTACATAAGGGGGAGAGAGTGCCTTGTGCTGCTGGACAATAGAACTGCAGTAGTGGCAGCAGCCATGGACAATTGGAAAGACAAACCCCCTGATGCCCTAAGGGACTACGGACTCTGCCCATAGTTAACCCCAAGACCAGTGGGTCTCTCCAAGGGCCAGTGCAGCTCGCCTCTTACTCCCTGAAGACCAGTTGAAGGAAAGAACTGAATTTTTGCAACCAAGCCAGTGGACAGGAGTACCAGAGAACACAGCCCAGGAAAGATGAAGGTGCGGGGAGCCAATGGAACCAGCTCCCTGCAAAGTACACCATCTTGGAGGCAGTAGGCCTGCTGGAACTGACTAGAACTAGAGCTTGCCACCAGGAGTAAAATTCTATTTTATTTTGTTCTTGGCATCTTAAAGCACAAGGCTACCCAACAGGCTTCCCAGTGCTAGGTCAACCTGAACTAGACTTGCAGAAAAAGACCAATGCACTTAGCCAAATAGCACCGTCTTCAATTGTTTCCTAGTCTCAACTCATCCGTATCCATTCTTAGAGTTACAGTTAGCTCATTCATAGTGTTTAGGTATTTTCAGCAGTATTTGTGCAGCTGCATTCTGTACTACTTGTAGTTGTTCAATCAAGAATTGGGGAATACCTAGGAAGGGTACGTTCCCTTGGTCCAGTTTGAATAGCTCTAATGATTGCACCATCAGTCTTTAGGTTGAGCTTGGTAGCATAGGCAACACTTTCCTGAGTATTCTCACTAGCACAAGCAGCTTGCAGATAATTTATTGGCTTTAACCTCCAGTGACAGCTTGCTGTCAAGCCACATCCTCAAGCTTTCTACAGCAGGTTTGGGAATTGGATGATCACCAAAGGAGTTTGGCTAATTTATTTCAGACCAGATAGTAGAGTTATTGTTGACTACTAGCACTTCTGTTTTGTGGCCGTTTAATTTCTGACAGCTTGAATACATCCATACTGCTACTCCACTTAGACAGGCATTTAGCTGATTGGAAACTGCTTCTGGGTCAGATCTAAGTGACAAGACAATCTGTGTGTCATCTGCATAAGGCACCAATGAGAGCCCATGACAAGATATAATCTTCACTACTGGGCGAATATGTAGGGTAAATAGTGTGGGAAATAAGGTGGATCAATGTGGCACTCCACAGTTTAAGGGTTATGATTTTGAATAATTAAGGTTTTTTAAAGACCTGGAAGCTTCTATCTTTCACGATTAAGAAAACCAGTTAAAGCTGAGCCCGTAAAACTCACCTCTTTTAGTCTTCTTAGCAGGATATGGTGGGATATGGTGTCAAATGCCACACTAAGATCCAGTAATATAATTGTGGCTGATCCGCCTTGATTAAGATCTTTTTAAAGTAGTGGTCTCACAACAGTGTGTTTTCAGGGTGGCGGTACCATGCTGCTCTCCAGTGATAGATTGAAAATATTCTTCAGAACCCAGTAGATTAAATTTTCTCCTTTCATCAATATGTCAGGAGGAGACGGATCCAGCGGGGAACCAAATTTTACAGGTTTCATAATGACTTCAATGTCTTCTTTCCTACTTTCCAGGAAAGCTGTGAATTTCTTCTAGGTGAGGCGATCCTAGGGAGGACCGTACTCATTGACCAAAATGAGGACCGTTCTCATTAACCAAAATGAGCCCAGAAACTTGCAAATGGGCCCAACGGGCCCCGATTTTATGGCATTTTTAAAATTGGTGACCTTTGACAGCCCACTGAGGATTGGAGCACAGCTGCATTAAATGAATCCCGGCATGGACTGAGCCCCAGGGGTCATTGCAAGGCTTAATTTCCTACTCTACCCAGGGAGGCAGCGTTCATGGGGCCGCCTCCCCAGGCGCATTCTTGAGCTCAGGGGTCCCTGGCTTCCTGCAGGTGACACAAGCATGGGGCCCCTGACATAAGAAGAGGAGGGGGAGTGCTACCATAGTCCTCTGAAAATGAAAAGGGGCAAGGGACTCCATTCCTGGACCTCCAGAGATGACAGAAGCTGGGAGAGCACCATCACGCTTTCCCAAGTGGTGGCTGGCTTGCTCCTGCTCCTTGTATACATGTCTGCAAGGAGCAAGGCTGCCACCACATAAAGAATGTCCTGCCCACATAGAGCTGGCAGGGAAAAAGCAGGTTGCTGGCTCCCGCCCTCACAGAGATGGTACTGGATGGGCAGAAGATGGCACGGGCAGCTGGTATAGGCTCCTCGAGCTGCCACCAACATATTGGCAGCCCAAACAAAAAAGGAAAAAATGCAGAAGCAAGCTGTGCAGTGGGAAAGGATGCAGCTGAAGCACAATAATTAAAGTTAACTTATTTCCTTGGGGTGGAGAGCCCCATAATGCTCTGTGGGCTAATTTACATATTTTTCTACTTCTTGTGGTAGCCCCAGGAGGGCAAAAGCACCACCAACAATTTTAAAAAGTGTCATGGAAGGCTGCAAGAGTTGTAGCAGCCGCAGAAGGAAAGTTAAAACTGACTCTACATTTGTGGAGTCCAGGAAATTATGACCCCTCCTAGGATTGCCACCATTTTTTAAGCATTCCAAGAGGCTGGAAATTCTCCTTTATAGTGGGGAGTGCAGAGTTCTCAAGAGGTTGGCTATATGGCTGCATTTGTTTATGGCTTCAAGGTGTATGAAAAAGACACAGAGAGATATTATTTTTGTTTTCAATGCTTCTGATCAGCATTAATCCCATTGGTGCTAAGGATGGAACGGTTCTGTCCGCAGCGGCAATGGGTGTTTACTGAGGATGGAACTGTTCCATCCTCGCACCTGCCCATGGGGAAGCACTGGTGTTCCCCCTGTGGGCTGCCCATTACAACCCACTCACAATTTATTTTGTTATTCCAACACTCGAGGGCAGTTCTGCCATGTTTATGCTGGCCTGCCCTCTCTCTGGGAGGAGTGGAAGCCCAATAAACCACCAGGATTTTTGTTGTTGTTCATGGAGCGACCCCTGGGCAAGGGACGCTTCCCTTGGGGATCTTTTTTTGTATTGCGCCCTCCCCCAGGAGGCAGATCAGTCATTTTTAGGTGGATCTGCCCTCTGGGGAGATGGAAGCCACTAGACACCAGGGTTTTTTGCACAATTGGTGCAATTCGGTGAGTGGCCTTTTAGGTCTTTGGGCACATATTTTCACTGTTTTTGCACTTGAGGACAAATTGGTGGTATTTTTAGGCCCACTAGGCACCAGGGAAAGTTTCTGTGTGTGTGAGCTAGAGTTTAGCTGACGGTCTGTTTGTACTAGTGTTTGGCTGGCTGTGTGTGGACTTGTGCATGGTTGGCGGTGTATGTAGACCAGCACTTGGCTGGTGGTGCCTGTAGACTGGCGCTTGCCTGGTGGTGTGTGTGTGTGGCTGGTGCTTGCCTGGTGGTGTGTGGGGACTGGCTCCAGGCTGGCAGCATGTTTGAATTGGGGATTTTTCTTGTGGTGCGTGTCAACTGGCTTATGGTTGATGGTTTGTTTTGTCTGGCTGCTTGTTGGCGATGTGTGAGGCTGGCATTTAGGTGGTGATGGGGAGCATTTTATCATGTTACCTGTTTCTTGTTATCATTTGCATTTATGATTGTAATGCTTTATTTCTCCTTTTTATTCTAGTGCAAACCTTTTGATTTTTCTTTTCCTTTTCTGTGACTCCTGCTTGCGGTATCAGCACTTGTAGATCGGCAGGTTGTGAAGTTGCATGTGTTTAGTAAGAAAAAGTTTTTATACTGTTTTCTTTAAATGAGTATCATTTCTCTGCATGAATATGTTTTTGGTGAATGGTGTGATACATAGCAGCACAGTTAGCTTCTATTTTCTTGTGCGGGAAATTCTCTTTGGATTTGTGCATGATGTGTATTGTTTTGTCTTGTGTGTAATTTACTTTTGTTTTTCATTCTACTCGAATATTGTTAGTGCTTGCTGTATCTGTGCAGATTGCTTCTGGGGAGTCTAGCTGTCTCTGGCAAGTGAGTGGTATTGTTTTTGAATATATAGTTCTTTGTGATAAAGCCACACTTTGTTTATTACTTATTTTACACAGTGTTGGTTATTGTTGATTTATTTGTCAAGTTACTTTTATTAGTGAGGATTATGGCTAGCCACAGGATTACCACTCAGCAGGTTGTTGGCATGCTTTTCAAATCATTCTCTGACCATGATTATGAGACTGACTCTACATCTAAGGCAGAGGAGGAAGTGCACGATTCTGGCAGTAATTTTCTGTCTGAGAGGAATTATCTGACAATGACACCGCACTCAGTGCAGAGGAAGTGCCTGTTTTAGAGAAGGACACTGATGAGCAAGAGGCATCTGGATTACAGCCTGGAGCTGAAAGATTTCCCTTTGGAAGTGCTGAACTCTGCATTGGCCTAAACATGATGCAGCTAGTGTTGTCTGCCTTTACTGGTCTGGCAGGGTATAGAGTGAACACTACAAACTTTTAGCCTATACATTTCTTTAAGTTGTTTATGGACAATGTATTTTGGATGAGATTATTGACCAGACTAATTTGTATGCTGAATAGTAATTGAGGCACAATAGTGCCAGACTTGAGCCCCACTTTAGCGCTATCCAGTATATTCCCACAAATCTGCATGAGTTGAAGAAGTTCTTGGGTTTAACTTATTTGATAGGCTTCATAAGGAAACTGTCACTGTCTTCATATTGGTCTTCTAGTCCCTTGTTTGCAACAGCTATATTTCCTGCAACCATGAGTCATGATTGGTATTTGCTTCTGCTTCAGATGCTGCATTTTGTTGATAATGCTTCAGCGTTTCCACAAGATCACAATGATTTTGACCGTCTTTTTAAGACTCTGCCTGTCCTTATTCACTTTATAAATCAATTTTCAGAGATCTACGTTCCTGGGAAGGAAATAGCTGTGGAGGAGTCTTTGGTCCTGTTCAAAGGCAGGTTGGTTTTTAGGCAGTACATTGCTAGCAAGAGGGCAGGTTATGGAATAAGGATGCCTTTGCTGTCTGATAATAGACCCGGATATGTCTATAATTTCGGGGTGTTCACTGGTAGGGATTGCAGTATTGATGCCCTAGTTGTCCGTCCACTTTCAGAGTTATTGGCAAAATTGTGTGGGAACTTGGTAAAATACTTTTTAACAAAGGTCACCATTTATACATAGATAACGTCTACACTGGTGTGCAATTGTTCAGGGAATTGTCCAAAGTGGACACTGTTGCTTGTGGTACAGTCAACTCCAACTGTAAAGTTTACCCAATAGAGCTTGTTTGCAAAAAAACTTGAGAGGGGACAGTACAGTGCCTTGTGTAGTGATGAGCTTCTAGTTGTGAAATTTGTAGACAGGCGAAATGTCTACATGCTGACCACCATCCATGATGAAAGTATTTCACCTGTGAAAGTTTGGGATCAGGTTGCTGAAGTGCACAAGCCTGTGTGCATTTTAGACTACAGTAAGACTGGTGTACATAGAATAGATCAGAGGTTGGAACCTTACGCTGCTATTCATAAGGTTTACATTTAATGTGAGAAGTTGGCTATCCATTTATTCCATTTAGCAACCTTTAACGCTTTTGTTGTATTCAAGGATTGTTCTCCAGAGTCAAAAATGGCATTTGTTCACTTTCAGCAGTCTGTGATAGGTAACCTTGTGGTAGTGAAAGAGGCAAGTGTTCCTAGACTTGGAATGGTGGAGGATGTTACTAGATTGAAAGAGAACATTCCTCCCATGCCCAAAAAAGACTTTCCTTCTAGGAGACGTAGAGTCTGTATGCAAAGAGTTGTGCAGCAGGAGAGTCGTATGTACTGCCCCAAGTGTCCATCTAAGCCTTGGTTGTGTGCCCCCACCCATGTTTTAAATTGCACCACACGCAACTGAGTTTTTGGGAGCATCCGAAAGCTTAAAAGTAAACTGACTGGTTTGTTTCATTTATACTTTTTGTTCAGATTTCACGGTTGACATTAGTGTGGTGTATTTAGTTAGAGCTGTTGTGTGTGTAGGTCTAGGTTTGTATTTACTTCCAATTGGTTTATGTTTTCTTTTTTATTACAAAAATTGTGACGGCGGTGTGAGTGGACTGGTGATTGGCTGGCGGTGTGCATGGTCTGGCAATTGGCTGGTGGTGTGTGTGAGCTGGCTCTTGGTTGGCAATGTGTGTGAACTGGCGCTTGTATGGTGGTGTGTGTGAGCTGGCATTTGGCTGGCGGTGTGTAAGTAGTGACATGCTGCTGGTCACTACACATACTGCTAGCCAAACACCAGTCCACACACTCTGTCAGCCACCAGACAGTGTGTTACTGTGTCAGTCATGTGGGCGTATCAAAGTAATGGGCCCTTCAATGGTGCTGTCTGTTGATGTGAGTGTTGTAATATGCTGGGCCCATGGCCTTGTGTGTGTCACATATGAAAGGTACGTGAATGGCATCTAAAGAGGTTGGTGCCTTGTCGCAGCTTTACAGCTCACGAGCTGTGAGTCATTGGTTCAGTTTTTGACTTTTCAATTATTAACAGTGCATTTCATTTTTGTGAAATCTTTTGTTAATAAAATTTTACATTCTGAACTTTCACCCACCCTTGTGCGAAATCCAACCAGTATGTATGTGTACTTGAGGAAAAGATGGTTGTGAAGTAATATTTGCCTTTTCTGTCATTTTCTGCCAGGCTTTACATTGACTCTAAGGAAAATTTACCAACTCTAGATATTTTCATAAACTAGACACTCAGGGGAATCCGGGGTAGTGTGCCGTTCATGGATCTCAACAAGTTTTCTTACCCACAATGCCCTGCCAACCTTAAAATGAGACTAAAAACACACGTGTTTCTTGCATTTCTGTGACATATTCTTACAGAATCAGATGGAAATCACAATATTCCTACCAATCAGCTTTTCCCCACTTGTTCCAATAAAAATGCTGCCCCCGCTTGTGTGGCTGGGTCTAGTGCTTAAAACAGGAACTGATCAAACTAACATCAAAAGGAGTCCTCGCAAAGGGGCCCTCCTTGACCATGGTTTGATTTGTTCTGTGTAGGCACTAGGTCTACCCACACAAAAGAGGTACCATTTTTATTGGGAGACTTGAGGGAATGCTGTATGGATGGAAGTTTGTGGCTCCTCAGAGATCCTTCAACTTTCCATCACAGAAATGTGAGGGAAATGTGTTTTTTTTTTCAAAATTTGAGGTTTGCAAGGGATTCTGGGTAAAAAAAAAAAACATGGTGAGAGGCACACAAATCAGCCAAACCTCGGTACCCCTATGTGTCTAGTTTTCACAAATGTATAGGATGGCTACGTTTCTCTAGTTTCTTGCTGAGCTAGGGTCCAACACCTACAGCTATCCACATTGGAAAAAGAGGGTCAATTTTTGGTGGAAAAATGGGCTGCCTCCACATAGCATTTTGAGCTATTTCCTGTTGCGGGCACTATGGGGGTCATTCCAACCCTGGCGGTCGGTGTTAAACATGCGGCTAAACCGCCAACAGGCTGGCGGTAAAAAAAATGGAATTCCGACCCTGGCGGAACCCGCCAACAGAGACCGCCACATCAACACACCACCCGCCACGGCGGGACAAACAAACAGCGCGGCGGTCACCGCCAACAGACAGGCGGAAGTCAATGTACCGCCCACCCTATCACAACACACCAATCCGCCACCTTTTCCGGGGCGGTAGCCCCGCCGATAAAAACACTGTGGAAACAGCCATTTCAAATGGAAAACGCTCACCTCCATACACTCCACGAGGAATCTGGACAGCATGGAACCCGAACTCCACATCCTCCCAGCGATTGTCTTCCTGCTCCTCTACCAGGAGCACGAACGCCGGCGCAGAAGACAACGGTGAGTACTGCACCTACGACACAGGGGAGGGGGGAGGAGAAAATATTACGGGGACACACATACGCGACACACCCACCCCCACCCTCACCCACTACAACACACACATCAATGCATAGAAATACTTCACAGTCCCCCCCCCCCAAGCCCCCCGGAAGAATGCAAAGACAAAAGGAAATGATTCTAAACATTGGAATGTATTGTAATAGTGGCTGAATAATATATATATATATATCTACACATCAAAAACACTTATATACATATATGTACAAGTCTGAGCATTGTAGCAGGCATTGTCTGTGGACCACTGGGCCCAAATCACATGGGCAAAGCCCACACAGGATACCTGACTCCAACGGAGAGAACACTGCAGGGGCATCAGATAGGAAAACTACAGGCACCTCAGGGGGAAGGGAAGGGGGGGCACCTCAGCCAGATGAGTGCACGACGCCAGATCCACGAGGGGCCTCCATGGCCACTGTTCAATCCTGGGGAGTGCAAAGCCACAGTCTCTCAAGTCTCTGCAGTGGGTGGCTTGCCCACTGTTCAATCATGGGGAGTGCAAAGCCACAGTCTCTCAAGTCTCTGCAGTGGGTGGGTTGCCCACTGTTCAATCCTGGGGAGTGCAAAGCCACAGTCTCACAAGTCTCTGCAGTGGGTGGCTTGCCCACTGTTCAATCCTGGGGAGTGCAAATCCACAGTCTCTCAAGTCTCTGCAGTGGGTGGGTTGCCCACTGTTCAATCCTGGGGAGTGCAAAGTCACAGTCTCACAAGTCTCTGCAGTGGGTGGGTTGCCCACTGTTCAATCCTGGGGAGTGCAAAGCCACAGTCTCTCAAGTCTCTGCAGTGGGTGGCTTGCCACTGGACCATCCTGGGGAGTGCAAAGCCACAGTCTCTCAAGTGGAGGACAGTCTCTACTGGTCCTGGAGGGGGACTGGTGCCCAGAGTGCTTCGTGCAGCCCTGCCCGACACAGATGCGGGCCTGCCCCTGCCGCTAATGGGCCAGCAGTGCTTGAGACGGTGGTGCCCAGTTCAGCGGTGCTTGAGATGAAGGGCCCAGTGCAGCGGTGCTTGAGATGAAGGGCCCAGTTCAGCGGTGCTTGAGACGGCGGTGCCCACTTCAGCGGTGCTTGAGATGAAGGGCCCAGTGCAGCTGTGCTTGAGACAGCGGTGCCCAGTTCAGCAGTGCTTGAGATGAAGGGCCCAGTGCAGCGGTGCTTGAGACGGCGGTGGCCAGTTCAGCGGTGCTTGAGATGAAGGGCCCAGTGCAGCGGTGCATGAGACGGCGGTGCCTATTTCAGCGGTGCTTGAGACGGCGGTGCCCAGTTCAGCGGTGCTTGAGATGAAGGGCCCAGTGCAGCGGTGCTTGAGACGGCGGTGCCCAGGTCAGCTGTGCTTGAGACGGCGGTGCCCAGTTCAGCGGTGCTTGAGATGAAGGGCCCAGTGCAGCGGTGCTTGAGACGGCGGTGCCCAGTTCAGCGGTGCTTGAGATGAAGGGCCCAGTTCAGCGGTGCTTGAGACGGCGGTGCCCAGTTCAGCGGTGCTTGAGATGAAGGGCCCAGTGCAGCGGTGCTTGAGACGGCGGTGCCCAGTTCAGCGGTGCTTGAGATGAAGGGCCCAGTGCAGCGTTGCTTGAGACGGCGGTGCCCAGTTCAGCGGTGCTTGAGATGAAGGGCCCACTGCAGCGGTGCTTGAGACGGAGGTGCCCAGTTCAGCGGTGCTTGAGATGAAGGGCCCAGTGCAGCGGTGCTTGAGACGGCGGTGCCCAGTTCAGCGGTGCTTGAGATGAAGGGCCCAGTGCAGCGGCGCTTGAGACGGCGGTGCCCAGTTCAGCGGTGCTTGAGATGAAGGGCCCAGTGCAGCGGTGCTTGAGACGGCGGTGCCCAGTTCAGCGGTGCTTGAGACGGCAGTGCCCAGTTCAGCGGTGCTTGAGATGAAGGGCCCAGTGCAGCGGTGCTTGAGACGGCGGTGCCCAGTTCAGCGGTGCTTGAGATGAAGGGCCCAGTGCAGCGGTGCTTGAGACGGCGGTGCCCAGTTCAGCGGTGCTTGAGATGAAGGGCCCAGTGCAGCGGTGCTTGAGATGAAGGGCCCAGTGCAGCGGTGCTTGAGACGGCGGTGCCCAGTTCAGCGGTGCTTGAGATGAAGGGCCCAGTGCAGCGGTGCTTGAGACGGCGGTGCCCAGTTCAGCGGTGCTTGAGATGAAGGGCCCAGTGCAGTGGTGCTTCAGACGGCGGTGCCCAGTACAGTGGTGCTTGAGACGGCGGTGCCCAGTTCAGAGGTGCTTGAGATGAAGGGCCCAGTGCAGCGGTGCTTGAGACGGCGGTGCCCAGTTCAGCGGTGCTTGAGATGAGGGGCCCAGTGCAGCGGTGCTTGAGACGGCGGTGCCCAGTTCAGCGGTGCTTGAGATGAAGGGCCCAGTGCAGCGGTGCTTGAGACGGCGGTGCCCAGTGCAGCGGTGCTTGAGACGGCGGTGCCCAGTTCAGCGGTGCTTGAGACGGCGGTGCCCAGTTCAGCGGTGCTTGAGATGAAGGGCCCAGTGCAGCGGTGCTTGGGACGGCGGTGTCCAGTTCAGCGGTGCTTGAGATGAAGGGCCCAGTGCAGCGGTGCTTGAGACGGCGGTGCCCAGTTCAGTGGTGCTTGAGATGAAGGGCCCAGTGCAGCGGTGCTTGAGACGGCGGTGCCCAGTTCAGTGGTGCTTGAGACGGCGGTGCCCAGTTCAGCGGTGCTTGAGATGTAGGGCCCAGTGCAGCGGTGCTTGAGACGGTGGTGCCCAGTTCAGCGGAGCTTGAGTGAAAGGGATCCGGCCATGGCGTGCAGGTCATTTGCCACCTGTCCTGTGGCTGGCGGGTCCTTCCTGGTCTGCAGTACCGGGCCTGTTGGTGTCCTCCAGCCCTCCTGGGATGGGGCTGGAGGGGCCCTCCTGGCCAGCTAGGCTGATGGCGGTCTCCTCGGGCGTGCTGCCCTTCCCAGCCTTCCCTGTTCACCTGTGGCCCTTCCCCACCTTGGGCGGTGCGCCACCTGTCTCCACACTTCGTGCCGGAGCCATGGTAGGGATTTTAGTGCCTGGGGTTTTCACCCTCTTGCGCCGGCCGCTGACTATCTTCGGGTGTTTTTCCGGGGGTGGGCTGCCCGTGCCTTGGCTCCGTACTGAACTGGCTGCCCTTGAGGGTGGGGGACTCCACAGTCCATGGCAGACTGTCATCACAGGGCCCGGTTTTGTGGTGGCTGAGGTACTGACTGGAGTCCTATGAGATGGACGGGGTGGGGGAGTTGTAGGAAAGAGGTTAAGTTTGGACAGGAAAAGCTTTTTAGGAGCAGTGGGACGGGTAGGTGTAGTGGGTATGGGAGTGGAGGAAGAGGTTATGATTGTAGGAGTCTTAAGTCTGGTGTCTTTGGGTGCAGGTGCTTGGGCTGGAGGCTGTCGTGAGGTGGATGGCTGTTGGGTGGGTGGCTGCCTGCGTTTGTGTATCTTGGAAGAGGGGGAGACAGACACACTGGGAGAGGACACAGGGGACGTGTAAATGGTAGTGGGGGTGGTGACTGCACGTGTGCGGACTGGACTGGAGGGTGTGCTGGTGATGGACGTAGTGGCTGAAGATGTTGTGCATGCAAGTGTGAGTGGAGACGTGACAGGGATGGAGGAGGGAGACGAGGAGGAGGGGGACACAGTGGAGGCAGTGGGTGTTGGTATGTCTGTATGTGGATGTTGCTTGTGTGAATGTTTGTGTGATGTGTGGTGCTTATGTCTGGATGAGCTTCCCTTGGGTGTTGAGGTGTGTGCAGGCTGGTCTGATGGTGTGTCTGGGATAGGCAGAGGTACAGGTGATAGGATATGGGTGGAGGAAGTTGGAGGGGGAGGCTAGAGACAGGGACAATTGCTGCCATCAGTGCTAAGGCCAGAGTGTTGAACGATCGCTGAAGGGCAGCCTGACCAGAATGAATGCCCTCCAGGTATGCATTACTCTGGTGCACCTCTCTTTCGACACCCTGGATGGCATTCAAAATGGTAGACTGCCCAACAGTGAGCGTCCTCAGGAGGTCAAGGATCTCCTCACTGAGGGCAGCAGGGGTGACTGGGGCAGGGCCTGAGGTGCCTGGGGCGAAGGAGATGCCCACCTTCCTGGGTGAGCCGGCACGGGGCAAACGCTGAGGGGCTGCTGGGAGGGCGGTGCTGGTGCGCTGGGTGGCGGCTGTACCTGTTGTTGCGGGGGTCACGGATGTTGCCGCCACCACAAGGGAGCTCCCTTCAGAGGACGAGTCCGTGTCACTAATGTCTGCATGAGTCCCCGCTGTGGAGCTCCCCTCGCCCTCCGTCCCACTGGTGTATTCGGAATACGTTGCATGGCCCTCCATGGCCATGTGGGATGCAGCTCCCTCGTGCTCCGATGCCACTTCTCCTCCGCCTGATGATGCTAATGCACAAATGAACAGGAAGACCACAAAAAAGGGAGGGGGGGAGAAAATAATGACATGTTGAGAGCATGCATTGGCAACACCGTTGGCGGAGAGGACAGACACAGAAGCCCCCTGCACTACGCCGCGCACTTGGGGTCCACTACTCAATCCGTGGGACATGGCCTACAAGCCTATGGACGACAACTGCACACATGGATGACACAGGGCCATGGAAAACTGTACTTGGCACCCTACAGAGGTGGGGGCTGGGGCACAGGGCCATGCCTTACGGAGGGGCCTAGCCTACAGAAATCGTCCTGGCCTAGGGATAACCACAGCCCTCCTCCCCCACCCAGACACCTCCACTGCGCGCAAAGTCACCAGAATGAGAGTGTACTCACCCCCTTGTGTCTGCTGTGATGTCCTCACGCGCCCATCCAAATCGGGGTAGGCCACCGCCAGGATCCGGGACATCAGGGGGGTCAAAGTCCGACTGGCACCCCTCCCACGTTGGGAGGCCATCCCCAGCTGAGCCTCCGCCGTCTTCCTGCTCCAGCGTCGGATGTCCTCCCATCTCTTCTGGCAGTGGGTGCCCCGTCTGTGGTGGACCCCCAGGGCCCGGACGTCCTTGGCGATGGCACGCCAAATGTCTATCTTCTGGTGGGCGCTGACCTATGTGAAATGTACAGGGTGAGAAAAAGAGTCATCACCTTCTGCACCCTCAATGTGAGTGGCCCCCCATCCCTACCCTTGCCATGTGACACATCCTGTCATCCGTCGTTTGATGCATGCCTCATTCGCTCCCCTCCCAACCATCTATCATCCACCCAACTCAACACAGGCATTGGCCACAAAGCATTGTCCCAGTGTACTTACCTGTTGGTCTGGAGGACCGTAGAGTAGCGCATACTGGGGGAGGACCCCATCCACAAGTTTCTCCAATTCCTGAGCAGTGAAGGCAGGTGCCCTTTCCCCAGTCGCATGAGCCATTGTCTCTTCCAGACCGAGGTCACAGCAGCACTTGCAGTGTAGGTCCTCTCCTGTCGAAGATCAGGTATCGAGTGATTAAGCAGATAGAAAATGGCGGTCACGCCCGCGGCGGTGCGTACCGCGACCGCCAGCGCACATGGTCATTGGCTCCTGAGACCCATAGGGTTCAATGTTAACCAATGCTGCTTTGCGTCGCGGTCTTCGACCGCCTACCGCCACGGTGTGCCATGCCAGCGCATTGACCTCACATCCCATTGTCACACTTCACAGGTCAGGAAGCTGCCATTTCAAGGGCCCACATGGCTTAGTTTTAACTGCGTCACACATACCTAGGCCTTGCCTTAACACTCATACAAACCATTCAATGCATTGGGAATCGTGTTTTGTGCAAACTGTGGTTACATACCTGTGGGCTGATTGACTCTGTGCTCGCTGTTGTCCTTCATAGGCACCGTCCGCTGGGACATGCGAGGAGATGGAGGAATCTTCCCGTGTACAGACCGCTGGTAGACCTGTCGACAATGGAGGAAAGACATGTCATACTGACATACAGGCTTGACCGAGCCACTATTCAGGAACTGTGTGCCCAGCTGGAGCCAGACCTGATGTCACCCATCCGCCAACCCACAGGGATCCCACCTCTAGTGCAGGTGCTGTCAGTACTCCATTTCTTTGCAAGTGGGTCTTTTCAAACAACAGTGGCCATATCATCAGGGATGTCCCAACCTATGTATTCCAAGGTGTTGTCCAGAGTGTTGTCTGCCCTTCTGAAACACATGCGGAGCTATATCGTTTTCCCTGAGGTGGGGGATTTGCCTACAGTGAAAGGTGATTTCTATGCCCTTGGACATATCCCCAACATCATAGGTGCCACTGATGGGACCCATGTGGCTTTAGTACCCCCCAGCAGGAGTGAACAAGTGTACAGAAGCAGAAAGAGTTATCATTCGATGAATGTACAGATGGTGTGTTTGGCAGACCAGTACATCTCCCATATTAATGCCAAGTTCCCTGGCTCTGTGCATGACGCCTACATCATGCGGAATAGCAGCATCCCTTACGTGATGGGTCAACTCCAGAGGCACCGTGTGTGGCTAATTGGTGGCTCTGGTTACCCCAACCTGTCATGGCTACTGACCCCTGTGAGGAATCCCCGGACAAGGGCAGAGGAACGGTACAATGAGGCCCATGGGAGAACTAGGAGGGTGATCGAGCGGACCTTCGGCCTTCTGAAGGCCAGGTTCCGCTGCCTCCATATGACAGGTGGATCCCTATTGTACTCACCAAAGAAGGTGTGCCAGATCATCGTGGCCTGCTGTATGCTTCACAACCTGGCTTTGCGACGCCAGGTGCCTTTTCTGCAGGAGGATGGTCCAGATGGTGGTGTTGTAGCAGCTGTGGAGCCTGTGGAGAGTGAAGAAGAGGAAGCCGAAGAGGACGACATAGACAACAGGAACACAGTAATACAGCAGTATTTTCAATGACACACAGGTAAGATTCTAACCCGTCATATTACATATACTTAACCCCTACTACCTCTCTACTGTCTGACCTTTTCCCTCTGGGTATGGTAACTGAGTTGTGACTTTCCCTTCCAATTTCAGAGATGTGGGCCATACTGCGTGACATCTGCTTTGTTTCCCCATGGACTACAGCTGTGTGACAGTGCTTTGTTGGCATCACAATGTAAATATGTATTTTGGGACAGTAATGTCTAATACATTAGTACAAAATCACAGCCAGACTCCTGATTGTTTTGTGCAATAACTGTGTTTATTTCAGTGCTCTATATTGGTGGGTGGTTGCAAATCGGTGAGGGGTGATGGTGGAGGATTGTCCATGGCAGAGTCCAGACTATTAGTATCACAGGTGCAATGTCCAAATGCCTGTGGAAAGTGGAGCATGGGCAGTATAAGAATGGACAGGGTGTCAATGTGGGACAGTGGGATGACAATCAGGGAGGTATCCTTTCCTGGCGGGGGTCTTGGCATCTTACTCTGTCTTCTTCCTGGATCTCAGTGCCCGCTTGCGGGGTGGTTCTCCTTCTGCAGGGGGTGGGGTGCTGGTGGCCTGTTGGTCCTGTGGCGGGGCCTCCTGTCCACTAGCGCCGGCAGAGGTGGTAGGCAGTTCTTGGTCCATGCTAGTGTCAGGGGCCCTTTGTCCTGCCACAGTGTCCCGCAATGTGGTGACTACCTGATTCAGAGCCCCTACAATGGTGGCCAGGGCGGAACTGATGTTTCGTAGTTCCTCCCTGAACCCCAAATACTGTTCCTCCTGCAGAAGCTGGATCTCCTGAAACCTGGCCAGGACCGTCGCCATCGTCTCCTGGGAGTGGTGGTATGCTCCCATGATGGAGGAGAGGGCCTCCAGGAGAGTGGGTTCCTTGGGCCTGTCCCCCCCTTTCGCACAGCACTCCTCCCAGTTCCCCTGTTTCCCTGGGCCTCTGTCCCCTGGACCGTGTGCCCACTACCACTGCCCCCAGGTCCCTGTTGTTGTGGGGGTGGGGGGGTTAACCTGGGTGCCCTGTAGTGGTGGACACACCACTGATTGACGTGTCCTGGGGACTGAGGGATGGGCCCGCTGGGTGGGTGCTGTGCTGGTGTTCCCAGAGGGGGGAAGGTCTGCTATGGCCTGTGGCTGTCTGAGGGGAACCGACTGTCCCAAGGTCCCCGATGGGCCGGGCTGGTCATCTAGATCCAGGTCGACAGAGGTTCTGTCCTCACTGTGGGCCTCTTCTGGGGGTGGAGTGGACATTTGTGGACCCTCCTGCGCGGTGACGTGGCGTTCGGGTCCTGCAGGGGTATAAAAGTATAGTTATTGCATTTGTGTGTGCCATAGCGTGTAATGGGTGGGTGCCCTTGTACCCCAGTGCTGGCATTCCCGTGTGGGGGCTTTTGTGACGGTGATTTGGTGGGGGGATGGGTATGTGCAGTGGGCATGCTTTGGTGATGGGTGTCCATGCTTTGTGGTCGCATGCAGGGATTGGTGTTGGGATGGGTGGGCTGTGATGGTGAGACATTTGCAAGGAGCAGGATGTGATGGGGGTGAGGGTGAGCTTGGGGCTATGAGTTGGCATGCTGGTGGGGTGGGGTGGATGAAGTAGTGAAGATGAGACTTACCAGAGTCCATTCCTCCAGATACTCCTGCGAGGCCCTCAGGATGCAGGATCGCCAAGACCTGCTCCTCCCATGTTGTAAATTCTGGGGGAGGAGGTGGGGGTCCGCCGCCAGTCCGCTGCACCGCGATGTTCTGCCTGGATACCATTGAACGCACCTTCCCCCGTAGGTCGTTCCACCGCTTCCTGATGTTGTCCCTATTTCTTGGGTGCTGTCCCACAGCGTTGACCCTATCGACTATTCTGCTACATAGCTCCATCTTCCTGGCAATGGTGGTGTGCTGCACCTGTGTCCCGAAGAGCTGTGGCTCTACCCATACGATTTCCTCCACCATGACCCTGAGTTCATCCTCGGAGAACCTGGGGTGTCTTTGCGGTGCCAGGGGGTGGTGTGGGTGATGGGTGGGGTGGATTGTGTGGTGATGTGTATCGGTGTGTTGTGTGAAGTGCGTGGAAATATTGCTGGGTGAAAGTAAAATGCGCGTCTGGGTGCTCAGTTCTCTTTTTCTCAGTGCGTGGTCCCGAATATGTAGGAGTGGGGGTTTGTGGGTGATGTGATGTGTTTTATATTGTATGGGGTGTCTGGGTGTGGTGTTTCTATGTGTATCAGGTGTGTGTATTTCAAATTGTCCAATGTGGATGTGTTTTATATGAGTGTGTGTATTTTGAGCGCGGCGGTGTGTACGGCCAATGGATTACCGCGGTTGAAAGACCGCTGCGTGGATTCGTGTGTCGTGATAGTGTGGGCGTATTTCTGTTGGCGTGACGGTGGAGGTTTGGTCATCGCCAGTTTCTCGCTGCCCTTTGGTGTGGCGGACTTTTGTGGATGTCTGTATTTTGGCGGTTTGCGTGTTGTGGGTCAGAATGACCGTGGCGGTTTACCGCGGCCGCAGCGGTATGTTGGCGGTCTTCTGACAGCGGTAAGCGGCTTTTACCGCCAAGGTTGGAATGACCACCTATGTCTACCCACACAAGTGCAGTACCATTTTTATTGGGAGATTTAGGGGTATGCCGGGTGGACAGATGTTTGTGGCTCCCCACAGATTCTAGAACTTTCTAACACAGAGATGTGAGGAAAAAGTATACTTTTAGTCAAAATTTGAGGTTTGCAAGGGATTCTGGGAAAAAACATGGTGAGAGCTGTGCAAGTCAGCCTACCCTGGATACCCCTAGGTTTCAAAGGTATACAGGTTGGCTAGGTGTATGTAGGTGCCATCTCAGCTAGGTTCCAAAATCTAGAGCTATCCGTTTTGGAAAAAGAGGGTCAGTTTTAGGTGGAATAATGGGCTACGCCCATGTAGAGTTTTGGGTCATTTCCTGTCGCGGGCACTAGGTCTACCCACACAAGTGAGGTGCCATTTTTATTGGGAGACTTTGAGGAATGCTGTGTGGATGGAAGGTTGTGCCTCCCCACAGATTCTAGAACTTTCTATCACAGAAATGAGAGTGAGAGGAAAATGTGTATTTTTAATCAATATTTAAGGTTTGCAAGGGATTGTGGGGAAAAACACGAGGTGAGACCCATGCAAGCCAGCCCACCCTTGTTACCCCATAGGAGTGTAGTTTAAAAAAATGTACCAGTTGGCTAGGTTTATGTACTGAACTAGGGTCCAAAATCTAGAGCTACCCATATAGGAAAAAGAGTGTTAGTTTTGTGTTGAAAAACGTGCTTTGTCCATGTTGTGTTTTTGTTTCGGGCTCTAGGTCTATTCACAGAAGTGAGGTACTATTTTTTTCAAGAGACTTAGGGGAATGCCTGGTGGAAGGAAGTTTGTGCCCCCCTTGGAGACTAGAATTTTCCATCACAGAAATGTGAGGAAAATGTGTTTTTTTGTCAAAGTTTGAGGTTTGCAAGAGATTCTGGGTAACAAAACGTGGCGAGAGCCACACAGGTCCACCCACACTGAATACCCCTAGGTGTTAAGTTTTCAAAAATGTACAAGTTGACTAGGTTTCTTAAGGTGCCAGCTGAGCTAGGGTCCAAAATGTAGAGAAACTCACAATAGAAAAAGAGGGTCATATTTGGGTGGAAAAATGGATGCGCCCATATTGAATTTTGGGCCGTTTTCTGTCACAAGCACTAGCTATACCCACACAAATGAGTTACCATTTTATCAGGACACTTGGGGGACCACAGAATAATAAAACATTGGTTATTACCAAGTGGATTTTGCTGCATTTGTGCCTTTCAAATGTAAACCAGTGGATAAGAAAGATGACATTTTAGAAAATATCCTGCAAATCATGCGCTGTTACAGGTACCCACAAATTCAGCAATGTATAAATGACCACAGCTCTTAAACTTAAGATCTTGTGCCCGTTTCAGAAATACGTAGGTTTTCTTGATACCCATTTTTCACTCTGCCTATTTTGCCTACAAGAATTGGTGTATTCTCGGTACTCAATGAAAAACCATTGTATGGTGCAGCTCAGGTGTTTGCTCAGGGTACCTTGGGTTTTTGGAGAACCTACAAACCCTATATATCCCAACAACCAGAAGGATCTAGCAGACGTAATGGTATGTTGCTTTTGTCAATCTGCATCGTGACAAAAAAGTTACAGATGAAATTGTGACAAAGGCCTGTTTTTTCCTACTAATTTTAAATATTTCTTTATTTCAACAGTTACTCTCCTTGGGAAAACATTGAGGGATCTACATATATATCTCTTTGCTGAATTTGGAATTGTATCTAGTTTTCAGAGGGATCTAGTGGACGTAATGGTATATTGCTTTTGTCAATCTGCCATTGTGACAAAAAGTTACAGATACAAATTTAACTAATGCCCTTTTTGTCCTATTTATTCTAAATATTTCTTTATTTCAACAGTTATTTCCCCTAGTAAACCTTGAGGGATCTACATATATGACCCTTTTCTGAATTTGGAATTTTATCTAGTTTTCAGAAATGTATATCTTTTCTGACTCACCCATAGGTTTCACACTAGTTTCCACAGCAAACTGGAAGTAAGTTGAAAGCACAAAAAAATAAGGAAAATAGGCTACTGCCTAGAAAAGTGCCACAACTTGTGGTACAAAATGAGTTAATTGATTCAGCTCCGCATGTTCCTGAAAGCTGGGAAAATGGTGACTTCAGTACAGTAAACCGTTTGTGGATGCCATTTTAGGGACAAAACAGACACATTTACGTGGAGCACTTTTTCCCTATTTTTTTTCAAAAAGCTCAAAATGTTGCTATATTTTGCCTAGCTTCTGGGTCCCCTGTAGAAGAACCCACAAACCCTGTGTATCTTTAGAATCCCCACAGGATGTTGGAAAAAAGGACACAAATTTGGCGTGGGTACCTTATCTAGGAAACAAGTTATGGAGCAGTAAGTGCAAACTGCCACAAATAGCCAAAAAGGTCTCAGCACTTGAGGGGGGGTGGTGGGGAGAGGCCTAGCAGCGAAAGGGTTAAAGTTAAAATTCTTTATTGTCAATGTTTTATTGACATTAAGGATTGTATTTAGACATGATTAGTGAAAGGTTGATGATGTTTAACATGTGGTTTGTTTGCCTTTTAACATGGTGCACCTTTGATAAAACCAGTAGGTTTTATTTAAAATGATATCCCTCCTGTATTGTAATGTGTTGTCTGGAATAACGGTGGGGAGTTCTGTGATTTTGGAGTTCATAACACTTTAGAGGTCAAATGTGATTTGATGTAAAGTATTTTAAGGTGATGTCAGCTATGGTATTTCCAATCTGCCTTATGTAGATAGTTTTTGCTCAGATAATTTTTATTAAAGTTTTCAGGGAACACAAATATGGAATTATAGCCAAATCAGAGAAAGAGTGTCAAATAACAGAAAGAATCCATGCACAGAATATATATAGTTAAAAAACACTTCCAAATGGCGCTGTACATATGACGTTAAAAAAGAAGCATCCTGGATACTACGCAGAAATGGACCTAATATAGCAATATACAATTGACCTATGGAGATTTAATGCCAGAATATACTGTAACAGCAGGTATAAGTGAATTGAAGCAATGTACTAAATTAAGGTGTCATTAAGTGCAAATCAAATGACAAATTATTTTCAAGGTAGTAAAAGAAAAATAAAAGTAAATATTAAAAATTGGTAAGAGGAAGGCAAATCGACAATAATAAATAAAGAGGTGGTGTGTCATAAGAAAGATGCAGTGGGAGAGTTTGATTTGTAAACAGTCTCGGGGTGAGGGTCACTGTATAGCTAGATTCTTGTAAGTGTAAATCTAGGTCCACATTTATGGCTTTGTGGCACAGGGCAGTACAGCAAGTTACCTTGCTGTGCTGCCCTTAGTCACAAGGAAAGGGCAGGAATGTATCATATTTATATAGCGTATTCCAGTCCTTTCCGCTTGCACTGGCATCCCTTTGGCTGCCTAGCGCCAACGCAGGCACCCATGCACCATGGAGCAAGGGTGCGTGTGTTGCATGAGTGATTGTTTCTGTGCAGGAAGGGGCACCTTTGTGCACAAAAACAATTATGAGAGTGTTTTTCCTCTTGCTATGTGTGCTGCAGAATGCAAGAGGAAAAAACAAGGAGAAATAAAGATATTTCTCCCCATTACTCCTCACTTGGGGAGGCATAGGATTTTGGCATATTCTCAGGTTGACAAGGGTTGGTAAATCTGGAAATGCATCAAAAACCATGGGAGTTGCGTGTGAACCCCCACGCGGTGCCTATGGAATGTCTCCCTAGCACAGAGTAAGGTAATGCAGTGATTTAAGCTGTGTTGCCTTACTCCGAATTTTTGAAGCTATTCACAGTCACACAAATTGGCTTTGCATAGGTTAAAAAATATGACTTTGTGGTTTGTGGCCCACATTTACCACTGTTGCGTGGTGCAAGAATGGCACAAAAACCTCATAAATATGCCCCTTAGAGTGTTCCAGATGCTTTGAGAGATAAGATGATGACCTGTAGATTTATATTTTGAAATGTGAGTACGATTTAATTAAGTCACACATGCTCAGCAAGTGTGAAAAGATACTATGTTAAGAGATTTGTAGTCCAAGAGAATACCTTTAATAGCAATTCTCTGTAGTAAATCCAGGGTGCTAAATCAGTATCGGATAGGAGAAAACTGGGTGAGGCTGCATGAGATCATAATATTATAGTAGGAAATTCAAGAATAAAATTAAGTTTGAAACTGCAATTAAGTTAGTTTGTGATTTCCTCTCAAAAAGAGGTAAGAGATTTACATTTAAAGAACATATGCTCAAGGTCACCACAGACTTCTTTGCAAGACCAGCATAGGTTAGAGTATACCAAGTTTAGTTTGTGTAATCTGGCAGGGGACTAAAATAGTAGGCAGATTGCAAAAAGGTTGGTCTGAGATAGCAATGGGTCAAGTTTGTTTGCAAGAGCCAACTCTCACACTCTGTCTTATTGTTCCAGTGATAATGGATCCCTTCTATGATTCTGCAAATGTATGATCTGGTTAACTCACAATGGCAAATAGATTTTGGTAGAATGTTTTTGTAACAATTTGTAAATGTTGGAGGATGTGTGGCCTAGTGTCTGCCATTGTACAAGTAGGGACAGGATAGCCCAATGGACCCAATTTAGTAAAGTTACTTTTGAATTTTAAAAAGTCGTAAAAGTTTAGATTCAGTAAACCAAATTTATGTTGTAGTGGATAGCCATCTAGAAATACATCATTGTCACAGCTAATGACACTTCTGGGCCACTCAGGACCAATTGGACAGGAATTCATCACTCTTGTTCTCGTTGAATACCAAAGGGAGAGTAATTTGGTTTTATAAGTCGGCCATGAAAGATTTTTGTCTATTATCTTGAGAGTGTTAAGAGGCGTAAGCTTGACATGTTTGGTATGTGCAATTAGGAGATGATCCATGAATAATACTGCTTGTATAAGAAAGGCGGAGCACATCTCTCGCTCAGGTAAATGCCAGGGAGAATATGAAAGTGAATGAGTAACGGCCATTTTGCTCCTTGTGTGGCAAGATAAGCAGCCTGGTAGTGGTACTAGTTAGGAAAAATGCAGCCTCCATTATGGGTGCACAGACCTAGTTTTATTTAGGGAGATTCTTGCTTTCTTTTGAGACCACAGAAAGTCTGTAGTAATTTTATCACTACATGGAAAAAATAACTTCACTAGATTCAGGAGGAGCATGCTACAAAGGAAATTGACCAACAAGTGACCATCATGTTTGATCTTTGTGGTTTCTAACCTTCCTGATCATTAGATGTTATTTGGAGACAAAAAATAAGATTTTTAGTGTAGACCGTTACCAGTAGTGGATGATGGGAGACAGAGTGGATACTTCTGTTTTTTCTTTCTTTAGTGTGTAGCCCAGACATTAGCGAAAGATTGGATAGTCCTAATAATAGCAGGGAGGCCAAGTTCAGTACTTATTCAAATCTCATCAGTATAGGCTGCAGTCTTGAATCTATTGTTATGGATTGTAAAGTTTTTAATGTTGGATGAATTAGACGTGGAAGTGTCTCAATGGATATTATAAATAATAAGGGGGATAAAGGTAAGTCCTGACGTATGCGTTGTTGAAAAGGAAACAAGTCTGATAAAGAGCCATTCATTTTTATATTTTCTGATGGAGCAGTACATAGGCATTTCAATAAATGTATCTTTAAGTCTGCTCCAAATCAACGATTCCTCCAGCTAGGGCCATGTAACTTTATCAAATGCACATTCTGCCGCAAGCACAATAGCAGCTGAGGTAGAAGACAGGGAGGCCGGGTCAATAATATGACAAAAGGTATGGATGCTATCTCCTGCTAACCTACCATTAACAAACCTAGCTTGAGTGTCATGTATAATTTTGTGATGATGGGTTCTAGGCATGTGTCTGAGATTTTTGCATATATTTTCACTTCAATATTGATGAAAGATATTGGTCACCAATGTTTAGGTTCTAAAATGTCTTTCCCTCCTTTGGGGAGTACTACTATGTTAGCAGTCACTGCAGTGCCTGATACTTTAGCAGTCAATGCAAAGTGGTTATGTGAAGTGTCAACTCAAGGATGTAAATTACATCAGCTGTCAGGGGTTTATAAAAACGAATGGGAAAGCCATCAGGACCTGGGGCTTTTCCAGAAGGGATCTTTTCAATATCTTCAAGGACTTCTCTTCTGTCTAATGGTTTATTTAACTCCCTTCTGTCATAGTCGAAAATATGGGATTGGGATGTAGAGTTGAGAAATTCTAGAGACTTCTCTGTGGAATTTAAGACAGAAGGGATATATAATTTGACATCAAAATCTGTAAATACCTTCCTGTTTTAGTTTTGGTTTTAACGGTGCCATGGAGTCATTAATGTAAAGGGTGATTGACTTATAAAAAATAAAAATAAAAAGTATTCAGCTAGATATTACCCAGCTCCGTTGAGGTAAAAGAGTGGTTTTACTTTCTGACATAAACACCCAGATGAACTATTTTACTTAGAAGAGAGTTGTATTATTTGTATTTGAATTTCTTCAGTGTCCCAACATTTTACAGAATATTGTTTTGCTAAATTTGATTTCTTGATGTTTGATTTCTTTTGAGAGGAGCTCAAGAGATTGTTTCTCTTTTTCATTGCCATTGATTTGATAATATGTCCTTTTACTGAACACTTTACAGCATCCCACAAAGTAATCATAGAGGATCCAGAGCCTTCGTTCTCTTGTAAGAATAATTTGATTGCCTGAGCTTGGGCTGCCTCTTTTGTTGGGCCATTGATAATCTTGTTGTTCATGCGCCATAGCCGAGCTTTAGTGCATGGTGGGACAATTGTTATACAGGTTGTAATGGCTGCATGATCAGAGACAGTGATAGGTTCAATTGAGAAAGAGATTGATTCTTGTAAAAGAGGCCGGTCAATGAGTAAGTAGTCAATTCTTGGAAAGCTTTGGTGAGGGGGAGAGAAGAAGGTCAAATCTCTTTCCTATGGATTGTGTAATCTCAACACATCCTCAAGATGTAAGACAGAGCAGAGATCATGAAAAGCTTTATGAGATCTGGGAGGTCTGAACTTAAATGGAGATTATCTATCAAGAATTAGGTGCATCTGTAGACTAAAGTCTCAACCACAAATAATATGAGCTGAAAGAAGTAGGAACACCAGTTTGGATGTGTTAGCAAAAATAGAGGTGCACCTATAATTTGGAGCATATATATTAATAGCATAAATCTATGAGTCATCACATTGGAGTCATGTGCCCTTGTTGCCCTGGTTAACATGCCCTTGTTAACATGTTCATCTGCCCTTGTTAACATGTTCAGAAGTTATGATAGGGAGACTTGAAACTTTAGAGATTAAAGTAATGACCTATTTCCTTTTCGAGACGGCCTCCGAGCAGGTCAAATCGTTGGCCTAGCTGCCTTGCATCGAGAGTGCCTGTTTGTAGCAAATTTTACTTTCTTGAATGAAGACTATGGCCCTCATTATGACCCTGGCGGTCAGCGGTTATATGGTGGAAAGTACTGCCAACATTCTGGCGGTACTTTCCACCATATCATGACATTGGCGGTTTGGCTGAAGCCAAACCGACAATGTACCACACTGACCGCCACAGCGGTAACGGCTGCCGGGCTGGAGATATCAACCTCCAGCCCGGCAGCCGTTCCTGTACCGCCTGCAGGAGAATGACCCGGCCTATCGTCATGGTTTTCGTGGCTTCCCTACCGCCACAAAAACCATGGCGGCAGGCACTATCAGTGACAGGGAATCCCTTCCCTGTCACTGATAGAGGTTTTTCCCACCCTCACCCCCTCCTCAGATTTCCCCACCACCCCCTCTTCCTCTCCAAACCCCTCTTCATTCACTCCCCTCCCTTCACACATGCACACACGCATAAACACACCCATACCCACATTCATCCACGCATGCATACATCCAATCACACACCTTCATACATACACACAGACGTGCATTCACACAACACAACATACACACACTCATACATCCACACATGCACATACATTCGACACAGAACACAAATCCACATACACGCACGCACAAACATTTACACACATACCCCCACACACACACAAAATCCCCCACTCCCTCCCCTGTTGGAGCACCCACTTACCTGTGTTTAGGGGGTCCTCTGGCAGGAGACAGGACAGGGACAGCAGCAGCGTCCGCCAGCAGAACACCGCCAGGACATATTATTGGTCATAATACAGCAGGCGGCGGTCTACTGGTGTGGCACTGCTGGTGGCAGCAGCGCCACCTTACCGCCATCCGCCAGCATGGCCACAGCCGGATTTCCACCATCCTTCTGGCAGAAATCTGGCTGTGGTCATAATACGGTGATATGTAAGAGTATGGGACACCCATGGGGTTGCCATCATTTTGGACAATTTCAGTGTGATTGAAGGACTCCTGGAAAGGGCCTTTGAAATGATAGAAGGGGACTGATTGACCATTTGATTGGAGGAAAAAGACACACCTGTGTGAGAACACAAGAATTGAAACAAGCAAAATTAACTAAAAAAGGGAATAATAAAAACCAACCATAAGTGGAGAGGGCTAAGAGAGAAAAAGATGTGTGTTCAGAGCAATGGGAAGACGCAAGCGAGGGGGCAGCCCACCAATTTATGTATATAACAAGGAAATTATGGAGCCAGTATAGGTTATTATGAAGATGGAGGGGTCTCATGCAATCCTTTATCCAAATAAGAGGACAATGTTATTAATATGGCTTATATACAACAAATAATAAGACAGGAAAGCTAAAGGGCAGCCATTGCTATGTGTAAAAATGAACTTGGCCATCCTGTAAATCCTTAGAGGAGCATGTGGAAACTAAACAGATTAAAAACGTGTCATAGTGAAATAACAGGCATAAGGTGCACTCTTATCATTAATAACTGGTGTAAAATGTTTAGATTCAAGAGAGTAGTGTAGTCTTGTCCGCTACAGGAAGAGCATCTCTTCAAGTTATCAAAAGCGCAAACAGCCTCATTAGCAGAGGTAACATGAAGGGAGAACAGGGGAAAGAGGGATCAGTGACCTGAAATCAATTTAGTTAAAAAGGTACAAGATAAACCAACTTACTCAAACATAAGCAATACGTAAAATAGTTAATACAACTGCAGATAAAACATTAATAGATGAAAAGAACATAAATAAATGTCAATTTAAGACAAACCTGCTAAAGGATTATATATAGAGCATTTGAAGAGTATTTGTAGTAGGACTCTGAGCAAGTAACAAACATAATGGATGTCGTAGAGCCTGTAATCTGGGCTGATATAGTAGCATAAGGATTGGTCAATGGTTCTATAACACTGCAAAGCATGTAGAGGGAAGTAAATCAACTTCATCCTACAGAAGGCTATACCAAAGTCTAAAGCCAGAGGTGTTGAAATGCAGGTAGAAGATAGGGAGAATGTGAGGTCCTCTTCCATACCAGTGTCAGATTTATTGACAAGAAAAGCCTACAGCTCTGTCAGCTCCATAAAGATAAATTTTTGCTACTTAAGAAAAATTTTAACTTGCCTGGGCCAACAAATCAGTATTTTGTTGACTTTTCAATGAGTCTCTTTCTAAGTGCACAGAAGCCTTTCTTTCGGATGACAGTATCTCTTGTACAGTTCTGGGGAATAGAGATTTTTGAGCTTCTCCACGTGACTGATGTGATCTTGTGCATATGTGCCATACTGTGTCATGTATGTTGGTGCGTCAAAGATTTAATGATAAAAGGCCTCGGAGTGGATGTATTCTTGGATCAATATGCTGGAACTCTATGAGCTCTTTTAATCTCAAAGTCACTGGTGAAAGAGACACACAGAAAATTAGGAATCCACTCAGTGATGAAGTTAATCGGACAAGGGACTTTTCTTTCCACATCTTCAGGAACACCAAAAACTCTTAGGTTGCCCCTTCTATTTCTATCTTCTAGATGTGTGATATCTATCCCCAGAGTAGCTAAAATGTGGTCAGTTTTATGTAGTTTCTTTGACTGCAAGTAGTCTTCCAAAGAGCTAATCCTGTTTTCGGCATTGAAGATTCTCACTGTTAGATCTTTCAGGCTCTTCCTGATTGACACTACTTCAACTTGTAGCAAGTCTGTATTTATTTATAGTGCTTCGGTGCAGTGTTATGTACTGAGTTCAGCATCTTTAGTTTAGTGTCCAGTGTTGTTGCACTGTCCAATTAATCTCTGACAGGCAAGTCGGGAAACAGTGAAACTTGATTTGCCCTCTTTATCCTTATTCTTCTTTAAATTCCTTGTGTTCCCTCATGTCAGCCATGTTTGTACTGTACACTCTGTTAAGGTTAGGAAAAACAATCAGAATGCGGAGGCAGCAGAAAATAATTCACTCCACTTAAAAACAATCAAGGAGTTGAGGATGGAGGAGTAGACTGCAATGTAGCCTAGATGCTTGAAACCACTACAAATTGTTGATGGGAAGCATCCAAATATCAGCACAGGTAAGAAAAAAGCAGGCATGGAGCAGAGGAGGTGAAAGCCTATTAACAAAAACGGGGGGAAAAGAGGGTCCCTGATGTGAATGTAGTAGCTCAACCAGGGAAAAACAAGCTAATGTGTAAAAGACTAAGAGCTACTCTGAGATCTCAATATACAGATACATAAACAACCAAAAAAATATATAATTATAGATATAAATAAATTCACCTTATAATTTATGTCAACAATAGTTTGCTGGCTATGTGTCCAATCTGAGGCTACACCAATAACACAACCTTCACTACAACAGTTCTCATTACATAAGGTCATAAAATGATTTAATCAATATTTTATTATATAATATTAAATACATTTGTTTTTTAAAAATACATCACATAAATCGTACCACAATCACACAACAATAATAAATACAAAAATATATACAAAAATACAATCAATATATTATATATCTATAGTATACAAATGATATGGAATATTATTAATACATACATACACATATATAAGGCTATAAAGCCTAATATCTGTTATCACAATACACTAGTATAATATTCCAGGAACATAGTAGAAACCCAAAGCCTAAGCACGTTTCGGTACTCTTCACAATGGGGGGCAACCTTCATCAGGGCTGTTCCAAACCATGTATTCAAATATGGATGCTAACGCCATAGGAAGGACATATGGAAGAAATGAAATGCCAATTTCTTGATATATGCCATATCAGAAGAAGATATCTAGTACAAAAAATGCATAAAGGGCAACCTTGAAATCGCGAAGTCCAGTTTTCAAAACATAATATCACATAAACCACATGTACAAAAATAAAAATGAAAAACTAACACCAGCATAGGCCGAAATTAATAGAGGAAAAACATGTAGATACATATATAGATAAACCCCAATGGTGAAACATGCATCAAGATATAGAAAAAATAAATGTTGCCTCGTACTGTATTCTATGCACCTCAGCATGCATTTAGATTTTATTAATCCCTCGTAGTATATACAGATTTGTATGAGCCATATATCACTACAGTTGTCTTTCACCAAAATAAAACTGCAAAATCTGTGTCCTGATGGTCCCTTCATATTATTTTAAAGCATATATTTACCTACAGGGATCTCTAAATACATGTTTTCATAAGGGATCGGCAGTCTATCAAGAAGAAAAGGAAAAGCCACTTTTCACACATGGTGTCGGTTGTGTAGATTTTTCATAGTGTTAAATCACCTATAAGGCAAGACCAGACTGTAACTACGGAAATAGGTGCCAGAGATAAACCTAACTTTGTTGACCAAAGTACCATTAACTTCATTTTACCTCCACTTTTTAGCGGTTTAATGACAGAAGGAAAATTCTTGTGTCCGAAAATGTTGTAATTTGTGATCGTCACTATGGCAGACGCATTCACTGTGTCAATCTGAGAGACAAGAATAGAGAATTTCCTGACTTACTACAAACAAACAAATATAAATTACAGCTTTTCACTTAATTCTATATTGTGTGGACAGATAAGCTGCCACCGCCGAATGGCCTACCTGGAAACTCGATGTATATTCACATAATCTCCTAGTGAACGCGCCTGTTGGCATTCACCCATTTTAACCTCCCGATCACGTGATTTAGAGAGGTTTAAATGTGACGTATAACGCATTCCGACCCGCTATGCAAGGAGAATAAGCATAGAAAAACAGACACCATATTAGAGTAGGGTGATTTGTTCTAGAATAAATGGACAAAGATCACTCAATTCGACTGACTAGAATAAATAATTGCAAAAAAGCCTCAAAATAGAAAAAAGAGACTTTACTCTCTGAAAAAATATGCCTTGGACAGTCCTAGAAAAGATAAGAAAATCTTTTGCGGTACCAACGCCATCAAAAGTACAGCGGAAACAAAACACAGAAGGGAAACCACTCACCTCTCGACACTCAACGAAGAACCAGGACACCATGGAGCCCGAGCTACAGGTCCTCCCCATGATGGTCCACCTCCTCATACACGAGGAATATCAAAGGTGGCAGCGATGACCACGGTGAGTACTGCACCTAGCACACAGGGAGGGGGGAAGGAAAAAGAGAGTTTCACACACACGCAACACCCCCACCCTCACCCGAAACACCATACACATAAACACACGCGACAACATTACATTTACACCCTGTAACCCCCTGGAAGAACGCAAGGGCAAAAGGAATTGAGTGAAATCAGTGATGTTTTAGAAATAGGCAGATATACGTAACTAATAGAAAAACAGTATATACAAATATTTACAATATGTACAAAAGGCCGTAATCATGGGCCAAGCCCACACTTGACCCCTGCCTCAATACGAGAGAACACTGCAGGGGCATCAGATCGAAAACACACAGGCACTTCTGGGGAATGGGGAAGGGGGGCTCCTCATCCAGAGGATGGAATAACTCCACTGCTCCTCGAGGGGGCTCCATGCCCACTGCTGGGTCCTGGGGAGTGCAAAGCCACAGTCTCTGAAGTCTCTCAAGTGGGTGGGTTGCCCACTGCTTGGTCCTGGGGAGTGGAAAGCCACAGTCTCTCAAGTGGGTGGGTTGCCACTGCTTAGTCCTGGGGAGTGCAAAGTCAGTCTCTCAAGTCTCTCAAGTGGGTGGGTTGCCCACTGCTTGGTCCCGGGGAGTGCAAAGCCACAGTCTCTCAAGTCCCTCAAGTGGGTGGGTTGCCCACTGCTTGGTCCTAGGGAGTGCAAGGACACAGTCTCTCAAGTGGATGGCTTCTCCACTGGTTCTGGAGGGGGCTTTGTGCCCAGTGTGCTTCATCCTGCCAAGGAGGGGGTGAGTGGATGCATATCTCCACTGGTTCTGGAGGGGGCTTTGTGCCCAGTGTGCTTCATCCTGCCAAGGGTTGGGTGAGTGGATGCATATCTCCGCTGGTTCTGGAGGGGGCTTTGTGCCCAGTGTGCTTCATCCTGCCAAAGGTTGGGTTAGTGGATGCATATCTCCACTGGTTCTGGAGGGGACTTGTGCCCAGTGTGCTTCATCCTGCCAAGGATTGGGTGAGTGGATGCATATCTCCAGTGATTCTGGAGGGGGCTTTGTGCCCAGTGTGCTTCATCCTGCCAAGGATTGGGTGAGATGATGCATATCTCCACTGGTTCTGGAGGGGGCTTTGTGCCCAGTGTGCTTCATCCTGCCAAGGATTGGGTGAGTGGATGCATATCGCCACTGGTTCTGGAGGGGGCTTTGTGCCCAGTAATGCAGCACTTGGGGTGTGGCAGTTCACATTCCCTCACCTGGGTGTCTGAGCCACGAGATTTGCAGGGACAAGGTAGCATGATACTCCATGGAGGCAGGGCCAGACTCCATCCTGCGGCAACTAGGGCTGCAAACTGGTGGTAGTGCCGGTGCTGGTAGGGGGGCTTCCAGTGGTGGTGGGAGGCTTCAGGCCGTCTCCTGCAGCCTCTGACGGATGCACACTAGGGCTGCTGCTGCTGGTAGTGGTCCTACTGTCAGCAGTGCAGGTGGCGGTCTTTGTGGCGGTGGTTGTGGCGGGGATGCTGGTGGTGCTGCCTGTGGTGCAGGTGCTGGTGCTGCCAGTGGTGGAGGGAGGCACCAGCCCGTCTCCTGTAGCGTCGGACGGCTGCCCACTGGGAATGCTTCTGCTGACAGTAGTTGGTGGCAGCGGCGGGGCAGGTAGAGGAGCAGGTGGCGGTTCTTGCGGCGGGGATGCTAGCGGTGCTGGCCGCGGTACAGGTAGCGTGGCTGTCGGTTCTGATGGTGGGCACCAGGCCCTCATCTGGAACCTCTGAGGCCTGAAGTGCCTTGGCTTTTCTGCCCCTTCCTCACCTTGGCAGATGCTGCTGGGACGTTGGCTCTGGCAGCTGGAGTTTTGGAGGAGGCCTTGCTGGGTGGGTCATGCTCCTTGCCCTTGCTGCATGCTGTTCCCTTCTTCACCTTGTCAGGTGGCGGTATGGTTTGGTCCTTTGCAGGGGTTGGTAGCACACTGGCTGGCCTGACGGGTGCCCCCTTTGATCCTCTGGGATTTGCAGGTACCACAGTGGACACCGACTTGGTGGCTGAGGTGCTGGCCTGAGATCTGGACACCCTGGCCCAAGGGGAAGGACGGGGTAAGGGGTAGGGAACAGGTCAATGTTTGCCAGGAAAGGTTTTTTAGACACACTGGGATGGGAATATGGAGAGGGTTTGGGAGTGGAGGAGAGGGAGTGGTTGTAGGAGGTGTCTGTCTGCTGAGTTTCGATGAAGGTGCATGGGCTAGATGCTGTTGTGAGGTGGATGGCTGCTGGGTGGGTGAGTGCATGCGTTTGTGTACTTTGGAAGGAGGGGTCACAGACACACTGGGAGAGGACACAAGGGACGTGTGCATGGTTGTGGGGGTGGTGACTGCTCGTGTGGGGTGTGTTGTGATGGGCGGGCTGGTGATGGAGGTAGTGGATGAAGATGTAGTGCATGCAGGTGTGAGTGTAGACGCTACTGGGAGGGAGGTGGACAAAGAGGAGGAGGGGGACACAGTGGAGGCAGTGGATGTTGGTGTGTCTGCATGGGTATGATGCTTATGTGAGTGTCTTATGTTTGGCTGAGCCACTTTTGTGTGGTGATTTGGGTGAATGCTGGTCTGAAGGTGTGCTTGGGATAAGCTTGGGTTGAGGGGATTGGGTCTGGGTAGAGGAATTTGGAGGGGGGAGGCTAGACACAGGGACAAGGGCTGCCATCAGTGCTGAGGCCAGAGCCTGAAATACTCTCTGTTGGGCCGCCATGCCAGAGTGAATGCCCTCCAGGTATGCAGTTGTTTGTTGCAAATGCCTCTCGACACCCTGGATGGCATTCAGTATGGTTGACTGCCCAACAGTGAGGGATCTCAGGAGGTCTATAGCCTCCTTACTGAGGGCAGCAGGGCTGACTGAGTAGGGCCTGAGGTGCCTGGGGCGAAGGAGATGCCCAACCTCCTGGGTGAGCGGGCACGGGAAACACGCTGAGGGGCTGCTGGGAGGGTAGTGCTGGTAGGTGGTGTGGGGCTGTACCTGTTGTTGGGGTGGACACAGAGGTGGCTGCCACCGCCAGGGAGCTTCCATCAGAGGAGGAGTCGCTGTCTGTTGTCTCCCGTCCTGCCCCCGTCGTGGTGCTCCCCTCGCCCTCAGTCCCACTGGTGCCTCCAGGCCCATGTGGGATGCAGCTACCTCTGTCGCCAGTGCCTCTGCTCCTCCGCCAGATAATGCTAATGCACATAAGGACAAGGTGGCAACACCAAAGGGGGGGAGGAGACAGGGAAATACTTGGTCAATGCCAGCCACACCACTACCGTTGGCGTACACAACACACAGGGAGCAGCCCTATGCACTAGGCCATGCCCAACCATTTACTAAGACAGTCACCAGCCCATGGGGTACAATGCCGAACGCCAGTATCTGCACACCAGAAACCCAAAGGACCCTGCCCAGTAGTCAATGCCCAGTAACAATACTGGGGTAGGAGTGCTCCAGAGCCTGCCCAACAAGGGACCTACCCTGCCATGTTTTCCCTGGCCTAGGGGCACCCACAGCCCACATCCCCCACCCAGGTACCTCCCAACGTGTGCAAAGTCAGCTTTCTGAATCTGTACTCACCCCCTCGTGGCTGCTGTGATGCCTTCAAGGGCCCATCCAACTCCGGATAGTCCACCGCCAGGATGCAGAACATCAGGGGGGTCATAGTGCAACGGGCACTCCTTCCTTGTTGGGAGGCCAGCCCCAGCTGGGCCTCCGCCATCTTCTTTGCCCAGTGGTGCAGGTCCTCCCATCTCTTGTGGCAGTGGGTGCTTCGCCTGTCAAAGACCCCCAGGGTCCGCACCTCATTGGCGATGGCACTCCAAATACCCTTTTTCTGGTGGGCGCTGACCTGGAGGGAAAAGTCAGCAGAAAAGGGAATTATTCACCTGTCCGGACCGTCTGACTCATTGCCCACCAGTTCCCACCCATCCCCTGATGCACATACATAGACCACCTAACATGCTGCACTCTGGCCAGGATGCCTCAGCACCCCCCAACATGTGGCTTACATACACAGCACTCCATGCATTCATGGCCCACGCATCATGCTCACAGTGTATTCACCTGTTTGTCTGGGGGACCGTAGAGTAATGTGTACTGGGGTAGGACCCCATCCACCAGTTTCACCAAGTCCTCCGAGGTGAAGGCAGGGGTCCTTTCCCCAGACACATGAGCCATTGTCGCTTCCAGACACGGGTCACAGCAGCACTTGCAGTGTAGGTCCTCGACTGTTCAAGGTCAGGTAGCAAGTGAGTGAACAGATAGAAAATGTCAGTCACGTCTGTGGCGGTGCGTACCGTCACTGCCAGCGTACATCGCCATTGGCTCCTGGAACCCATAGGGCTCAATGATAACCAATGCGAAGTTGCGCCGCAGTTGTCGACCGCCTACCGCAACGGCGCACAACGCCAGCGCAATTACCTCATTTCCACTTGTCCCTCCTCACAGGTCAGGCAGCGGCCATTTCAGGGGGGCACAGGGCCTGGCACCTAACTGCGTCACAGCAGACATTGGCACATCAACTGACTCTCGAGTTCACATACTGTTTCTGCATAGTAAATAAATCAACATTAGTGCAATATATGTGGGAATATGACCCTTTGCTCACTGTTCTCTTCCATAGGCTTCAACCCCTGAGGCAGAATATTAGATGGCGGCATCCTCCGGTGTACAGACCCCTGGTGGACCTTGCGACTATGGAGGACAGACACATTATCATTACCTACAGACTTGATAGTGCCAGAATCCAAGAAATATGTGCCCAATTGTAGCCAGACCTGATGTCAGCTATCCGCCATCCCACAGAAATACCCCCTCTAGTGCAGGTCCTGTCAGTGCTCCATTTGCTGGCAAGTGGTACCTTCCAAACAACAGTTGCCATGGCATCAGGGATGTCTCAGCCAATGTTCCCTAACATGTTGACCAGAGTGTTGTCTGCCCTGCTGAAACACATGCGCAGCTACATCGTGTTCCCCCAGGTGGAGGATTTGGCCACAGTGAAGGCTGACTTTTGTGCCCTGGGACATATCCCCAACATCATTGGTCCCATTGATGGTACACAAGTGGCATTTGTCGTCCCCCCCCCCCGGAGAAATTAATATGTTTACCAGAATAGAAAAAGCTATCACTCGATGAATGTGCAGATGGTGTGTTTGGCGGACCAGTACATCTCCCATGTGAATGACAAATATTCTGGCTCTGTGCATGATGCCTTTATCTTGAGGAATAACAGCATCCCATATGTGATGAGCCAACTCCAGAGGCACAGGGTGTGGCTAATAGGTGAGCCAAAGGTCCCCACCCAGTATGAATTGGGGTATGGAGATGGGGTTGTCCCTAAGGGTGAGTGTGTGGTTAACAGGTATCCCTCGATATTTGCAGGTGACTATGGTTACCCCAACCTCTCATGCCTACTGACCCCAGTTAGAAATGCCAGGACAAGGGCAGAGGAACATTACAATGAGGCACATGGGCGAACAAGGCGGATAATTGAAAGAACCTTCAGCCTCCTGAAGGCCAGGTTCCGGTGGCTCCATCTGGCAGGTAGATCCCTGTACTAACCACCCAAAAAGGTGTGTCAGATCATCGTTGAATGTTGCATGTTGCATGTTGCACAACCTTGCCTTGAGACGCCAGGTGCCTTTTCTGTAGGAGGATGTGCCTGGAGATGGTCTTGTAGCAGCGGTGGAGCCTGTGGACAGTGAGGAAGAGGAGGCAGAGGAAGAAGATGTGGACAGCAGAACAAATATAATACAGCAGTACTTCCAGTACTGGTAAGACACTGTAACTCCACTTTACATTTCAGTTATCTGTTGGACATTGTACAAGGAAGCCTCTTTCCCTATGTCTATAGCCACTGAATGTTCCCTTTGGAATCTCTATATTCATATCTCTGTGCCCCAATCCGGCTCCTGCTATGTGTACTGCTGCCCACCAAAGGTCATCCTGAAGTATATTTTGCTGTACATATACATTGCAGTGCTTTGATAATGTTGTACTAATACATTTCTGAATCATTAGACAGACTCCAGTTTGGTATTTGTTCCAAGGGTGTTTATTTAGGTGCTCATAAGTATAGGGGATGTGCAAGGAGCTGGGGTGATGTGTGGAGGAAAGTCCAGGGTAGAGTTCAGTCTCTTGGTATCACAGGTGCATTGTCCAATGGAGCATAGGAAGGGGAGCAATGGCAGTTAAAGGTGGACAGGGTAACAGAGTGGGACACAAGGGTGACAATCAGGAGAGTCTTGTTTCCTGTCAGCGGTCTTGGCAATGTTCTCTGGCTTCTGCCTGGATCGCAGGGATTGTTTGCGTGGTGGTTCTCCTTCTGCAGGGAGTGGGGTGCTGGTGGCCTGTTGTTCCAGTGGCGGGGCCTCCTGTCCACTAGCATCGACGGAGGTGGAAGGCTGCTCCTCAGTTTGGCTAGTGTCAGGCACCCGTTGTTGTGCCACTGCCTCCCTCATGGTCTTGCCCATGTCAACCAGCACCCCTGCAATGGTGACCAGGATGGTGTATATTTTTGTTAGGTCCTCCCTGATCCCCAGGTACTATCCCTCCTGCAGCCACTGGGTCTCCTGCAACTTGGCCAGGATCTGGCCCATGATCTCCTGGGAATGGTGGTATGCTCCCATGATTTTGGAGAGTGCCTCGTGGAGAGTCGGTTCCCTGGGCCTGTCCTCCTCCTGTCGCACAGCAGTCCTCCCAGATTCCCTGTTGTCCTGTGCCTCTGTCCCCTGAACCATGTCCCCACTGCCACTGACCACAGCTCCCTGATTGTCTTGAGTTTGTGGGGTTGCCTGGGGTCCCTGTAGTGATGGACACACTGCTGATTGACATGTCCTGGGGGCAGTGGCATGGGCCCACTGGGTGGGTGCTGTGCTGTTGTTTCCTGAGGGGGGAGGCTATGTGGTGGGTTGGGACTGTGGCAGGGGAACCAACCGTCCAGAGGTTCCAGATAGGCCAGGTTGGTCATCCTAATCCAGGCGTGCAGAGCTGCTGTCGTCACTGTGGGCCTTTTCAGGTAGGGGACTGGATGTGGCTGGCACCTCCTCTCCGGTGACGTGGAGTATGGGTCCTATGGGAATGCAAATGCATTGTTAATGTGTCTGCGTGTGCCATCTAGTGCATGGGTGAGTTTCCCTGTATGATTGTGATTTCCCCGTCAGCTTGGCCTTGCGTGAGTGGTGATTTTGTGGGCTGGGTGAGTCTCTCTACTGGGCATCCTGGGGTGATGGGTGTCCATGCAGGTCTGTGATGGTTGTCCATGCATTGTTGTCGCATGCAGTGCTTGGTATTGGGATGGGTGGGTTGTGTTTGTGGGGTATATGTGAGGTGGTGGAGTGATGGGGGTGAGGGTAGGGATAGGAGTTTGTGATGGCCTGCAGGTAGGGTGGGGGGATAAAGTAGTTAAGATTTGACTTACCAGTATCCAGTCCTCCTGCTCCTCCTGCGAGGCCCTCAGGATGTATGATCTCCAAGACTTGCTCCTCCCATGTTGTTAGTTGTGGGGGAAGAGGTGGGGGTCCACCGCCAGTCCTCTATACTGCTACCTGGTGTCTTGCAACCATGGAACGCACCTTCCCCCGTAGGTCGTTCCACCTCTTTCTGATGTCATCCCTGGTTCTTGGGTGCTGTCCCACGGCATTGAACCTGTCCACGATTCTTCTCCATAGCTCCATCTTCCTTGCAATGGACGTCTGCTGCACCTGTGATCCGAATAGCTGTGGCTCTACTTGGATGATTTCCTCCACATGACCCTTCGCTCCTCCTCAGAAAACCTGGGGTGTCTTTGGGGTGCCATGGATGTGGTGTGTGTGATATGTGTGAGGATGTGTGGGGTGATGTGCGGGGTGATGTGTTGGGGTGTATGCTGTGCGGTACGTGAATGGTGTATGGGTGATGGTGTTCTGTGGCTCTGATTCAGTGGGTGCTCCTGGCTTGTTTCTCTCTGTTTGCTATCTTTTTTTTTATAGAAAGGGTTGTAGATAATGTGGGTGGGTGTTTTATAGCGGTGTGAGTGTGTGGGAGTAGTGTGTGTATGTGTGTCAGGTGTGTGTAGTTTGAATTGGTCAATGTGGTGTGGTTTTGTAAGTGTGTGTGTATTTTGAGCGCGGTGGTGTGTACCGCCAATGGTTTACCGCGATTGAAAGACCACTGCGGGGATTCGTGGGTCGTGATACTAAGAGCGTATTCCTGTTGGCGTAACGGTGTGGGCTTTGTTATCACCAGTTTATCACTGACCTTTGGTGTGGCGGACTTGTGTGGGTGTCTGTATAGTGGCGGAATTCTCAGTGTGGGTCATAATACCTGTGCGGAATACCGCCGCGGTCACGGTATGTTGGCGGCTGTCAGCGTGGCGGTAGGCAGCATTTACCACCAGGGTTGTAATGAGGGCCTATGTCTGGGAAAATGTTGATTGTGTCTGGGCACTTGATGCTTGTGCCTTGGCATATGAGAATGAACATGGCAATGTAGTGGCTTTGCTGCTTGTTTATGATAACTTGCATTTTGGGCTATTGTGACTATACCTCCGGGATATCATCGCAGCACTCTGCATTATTTATGGGTTGAAACTTAGAGAACTTTATCTGCTTCAGTACCTTTTCTATTTTTAGGGTAATTTGCTTTTATTGTAGGCCTATAAAGTTATAAAAAGTAATTTATGTGCCTTCATGGATTGTCACCAGTGTCAAAGGCTATGTGCGGTCACTTCCTGTGATGTCATTAGGGACGGGCAAAGAGTGTGAGTTCAGCTACCCCTGGCAATTTAGTGAATCGACATTCATGAGGCTGTCACCTAGAAAGGAGGAAATGTCTTACTGGTAGTCAAAGATGAGCAGAAAATTTGAAGACACAGTCCACCGGTGGTAGGGTGACCAGAATTTTGAAGTAAAAAACTGAGACATTTCCTAAAAATAGAAAAGCGACTACCATTTTACTTCAACCGAGCACACAGAATGGCAATGTTCATCAGCATAAAATGAAAGCACAGGCACTAAGAACATAAATCCAATGCAATTTTAAAGCCTGTATAATGCTTGTTAATTAAATTGCTTTCTTATAACTGCTGCTAACTATCCCTGGTTTGAAAAACATAAAAAGCCACCTTCCACTGTTTTCAGTCGACCCTCTCTAAAATCCAGGACATGAACTAAATTTCCTGAAATCTGTCGGGACAGCGGGTGAAAAAATTGGACTGTCCTGGCAAATCTGGGATGCCTGGTCACCCTAACCGGTGGGGGGGACAGGTCTGTGGCCCTGCTATTAGGGTGGGAGTTGCCTCTATACACGTGTCAATTTCTGTGCACTTTACCTTAATTTTGTAGCAGCATCAATTAATTAATTTCAGAAATGGTCTAGTGAGGCTGGTGCAATGAGGAAGTGGAAAGGAGTGCCTCCTGATTGCTAGTATTTGAGGTGACCATTACTAGCTCAGATATATTGCCTGTGGAGGAGTAGGCACAGTGGGGATGACAGACTAGCCAATTGGCGCCGCCATGTGGGAATGGTGAAGCAGCTGCCTCAACGCAGGACACGTGCTGAGGAAAATTTAAGGTGTATCACTGGCACACTTACATCACATCATTTGGAAACAAATCCCAACCTAAAATGTTGACGGCTGCTGAGATAGAGAGGCTCCAATGAAGAGAAATAGTGGCAGGCTCACCAGAGCTCAGAGGAAAGCTGCCATTTCACTTGGGCTCTAAGCCACGCCCCCTAGTTGTAAATGAATGCATAGTATTTAGTGATGTGTGTGCAATAAATGTACTTTTCCTTTTTCTACAGAAAAGCACTGACTGGACAATCATTCATTGTTATTTTTGTATGCCAGGAAACGGAGTTTACTAGCCCACTCCCCCCCCCCTCACCCTATGTAGGCCTTGAACTGCTCTGTTTCACTACCCTGAGAGAATCAAGTGCTACAATGCCGTCCTTGGTTCTCAGTAAAGGGAAATTGTGAATCTATTACTTGAATAGGCCTCACACATTGCACAACAAATAACCCAATTTCCTACAGCCTAAAAATGTGAAATATAGGGGCATATTTATACTCCGTTTGCGCCGAATTTGCGTCGTTTTTTTCGACGCAAATTCGACGCAAAACTAACTCCATATTTATACTTTGGCGTTAGACGCGTCTAGCGCCAAAGTTCATGGAGTTAGCGTCATTTTTTGGCGTGAACACCTTCCTTGCGTTAATGAGATGCAAGGTAGGTGTTCCCGTCTTAAAAAATGACTCCGAGGCATGTGCGTGGTATTTATACTCCCGGGCAAAAATGACGCCCGGGAGTGGGCGGGGCAAAAAAACCCGCATTTGCGCCTCTTTTTAACGCCTGGGTCAGGGCAGGCGTTAAGGGACCTGTGGGCTCAGAATGAGCCCAGAGGTGCCCTCCCCTGCCCCCAGGGACACCCCCTGCCACCCTTGCCCACCCCAGGAGGACACCCAAGGATGGAGGGACCCATCCCAGGAAGGAAAAGGTAAGTTGTGGTAAGTATTTTTTTTTAAAAAAATTGTGGCATAGGGGGGCCTGATTTGTGCCCCCCTACATGCCACTATGCCCAATGACCATGCCCAGGGGACATAAGTCACCTGGGCATGGCCATTGGGCAAGGGGGCATGACTCCTGTCTTTGCTAAGACAGGAGTCATGTTAATGGCGTCTGGGCGCCCCAAAAAAATGGCGCAAATCAGGTTAAGACGATTTTTTTGCCTCAGCCTGACTTGCCCCATTTTGGGACGCCCAAACGCCATTTTTCCCTACGCCGGCGCTGCCTGGTGTACGTCGTTTTTTTTCACGCACACCGGGCAGCGCCGGTCGGCTAACGCCGGCTAACGCCATTCAATAAATACGGCGCCCGCATGGCGCTTCAGAATGGCGTTAGCCGGCGCTAATTTTTTTGGCGCAAAACTGCGTTAGCGCAGTTTTGCGTCAAAAAGTATAAATATGTCCCATAATGCGCGAAAAGTATTTGTGTAATCTCCACGTGATGTACAAGATCTTGTAGATGGTCTCCCATTCCCCCACGTAATATATAGCACTCCGTTGCTTTCTGGCTAGATTTGCCATATTAAATACCAACACATAAATATATAAAAGAAAAAAAAGTCGCAAAGTTGGAGAAAAAAACATTGCGCGGCTCTCTTCATTCATTTCTAGCGACTTAATCAATTGTGAAGGCAAAGAAGACGCCTCGCCTGCCCTGCTCGTGAAACGGACACGAGTCTAAATGGCTCAAATCGTTATTCACGACGTAAAACTGAATTATAGCGCTGCCATGTCATTCAAAGCATAACCTAGTTTACCAGCACAACCAATAGCACTACACAGCCGATTTGCTAAGCCTACTTTACCCCTGCTGTTTCCCACCAGGCCTCTCACATATCATCTCAAGAGAGCCTTCTCTTAACACTGTGGCATGTTTGCCAAGAAACATAACCGCTACACATCTGTAGAGTATCCGGGCTCGGCACATGGCCAAGGGGCACCGCTGCTGTCAGAAGTATTTCTCACCTGGTAAATGAGTCCAGTCCCCCGAACAAAGGCTTCCTGACTATCATGTAGTAACATGTGCTGCAGGCGCTGGCAATGAACGACTCACGACTCCGCATTAATATCTGTCGCGCGCCTGTTTGTGAGACCCCCGAGTGATCACGCCGCATCAGGCAGCTGTGCATTCCGCTAAGAGTCGACAACGTTCCAGCTGCAAGCCTTTGCAGGTCACACAGAGTCTACTGACAGAGAGATGCCTTTCAGTCGAGCTTCGTGAAGCCAATTTGTCAAACCAAAAAGACTGTTTCCATGTGCTTGAATTTTATCATCATTATTTCTTATCTCTCAATAGGTGTAAAAATGCTTTGTATCATTCAATGTAAAAAAAAAAAAAAAAAAAAAAAAAAAAAATATACCCCATGTCTTTGTACTTTTTAAAGAACTGAGAATAATTTGGCTCAGTGATGCAATCAATAAGCTTTCAAAGTCCAGCAGACCCTTCAGATCTGAAGTTACGTATAATTTTTATATGTGCAGGTATTTGTTTTTTATGTAGCGAGAAAAGCGTTGTGACTCATTAGTACATTATTTTTCTTCAAGTATTATTTACACATTGAAAAAATGCAACATTGTTATGTTATGCCCACATATTTGTTATTTAGAAAACGCTTGGCTGACAATACATGTAAACAGAATTTATGTTATTCCAAGCCTAGCCTGGATGGCCCCCTTTGGTAGATAACGTCCCTGAGCCTAGATAGCATTGTCCAAATACCGCTTATCTTCCTAAGGGTGGCCCCCAGTCCCGCTCTTGTCTGGAGCTATACGATAAAAGTCCTGACTCACTTCACTCAAGTCTCCAGCGCCCTTCCCAGGCCTGTGCGACGCACCTCATGCCTCCTGTTAGCAATGATGAACCCAAGGCGCTTTCTGCGTTTATTTCTTCTTTTTATATTTTTTTACACAGTGTGTCCTTAAGGCAAAGTCGCTAATCCAAACAAATGTTTTATTGTTGGCAGAGGGAGATGAAAGGTGAGGCTTGGGCACTTATTTAGCAACCATGTTCTTAACGAGAGGTGTAATTTTGCTACATTAAATTTACTTCATCCACCGTGAACAGCTTTTAGATTTCTCCACAAACTTTGCTATGACACTACTTCTATTAGTACTGCCTATTTCCTTTCACGGCTCTGAGAGGGTAGTCAGCGGCGTAGCTATCAATGATGCAGCCGGTGAAGTTACAGCGGGGTTGATGGGCACATTGGGGAACCTCTGCGCCACAATTCTGGCTGTATTTCACTACCTACAGAGAAGAGGACCCATTTTAATTTCTAGCTCAAAGACCCATGGCGTCCTTGCTTTGCCTCTCACGGTCTATCTTTTTTCCAGTGCTCACCGAGGATCAGCGCTGTGCACTTTTATTGAGTTCAGTGAATGAGACATTGAGGAGGGTCAGGGCTAAAGATTGGGGATCTCTAGTCTTTTCGTTCCTTTTTGGGGTACATATTACATTTTTAAAAGCTGTGCTTTTTGGGCAGCGGCATCCAGAGTAAAACATGCACATATTGGTATTGGGTGACACGCGGTTGCCTGCTCACTTCACTTTGTATGTATGACGGATTGTTAGCGTAGAGCACTGCCCTCGGAACATCGAAGAGCGTACGATATCATACAACCTGTCTTTCAGGTGGTGGTGGGAGGGCTCCTGTGACTTCTGTGAAGATTCTTACTGCCTTCCATTGATTTTTATTTGAGTTTTTGTGAAGCACATTTCTCCAGTTCCGACGAGCTTTAGGGAAATGGGTAAAAGGAGAGATAAAGAAAAGGGTGCACAATATGATGGTGATACATAGTTCTGGATTTAATGGTGGGCCATGTGCATTGACGGTGTGGAATTTGGGATTGGGTGACTTCATATACATTTCCTAGGTGACAGAACCCGGGAAATATAGGAAAGTCTTCAGCATATCTTAATCTACTATTTTTCCCTCACCCAAACATTTAGTCCACCATTGCCCCAGTCAAAGAAAATGTGCTCCTGGCCCTGCTGTGGAACAACAGCGCTTGTGGTATATTAACCATTCACACTGAGCAAGTGAGCTCCACCAGGGGTAAATATACAGCATAGCAGTGCTGGTGCTCATATGTTTGGCAGCAGTAAAGGCCACTTACATCTCTTTCTAAAACACCGTGAGATCGTAGAGAAAACAAACTTTGGTGAAAATCCCCATTTTACCGCTACTGTACTTTATTCAGTTGCACCCTAATAGTCTTACCTTCCAGACCGAGGTTTATTTTCCTAGTGTGCTTGAATTGCGTGGCTTGCCATTCTGTATTAGTTTTCGTGTTGCTTCTGTGGGGTCACCGATCTTTTACATGTGACACACTAGATTTTGCATCATTTCATCTACCAATTGGGTGGCATTGTAACTAACTTCTCTTCCAGACAACGTTACAGCTTTACAGGCAACAATTTAATGGCGTATTGAATCTGACTAAGTCACAGCAGTACAATAAGAAGAGCTATGTTTTTTTTGGGTCAGCAAGAGAGTTATCAAGTCCCTGTAGAAAGATAAAATGTCCTGTCTTTGCTGCTTTGAACAGCATCCTTATCCATAAAATCCTTAAAGTTAGCTAGTAACCATCTGACTGTTAGAGCATGGAAGGAACATTCCCACAAGAGCACAGCATCTAAATGTTCACTGGCCTGGAAATCAAGAACTGGCAAAGCCAATAGCCCTCGCCTCTGCAAGAGCTACTGGCTGTACCAATGTCTCTTAACCATTTTACACAGAAGTGTGGCAGCTGTTCAGCATGGCTAAAAGTTAGTGGCATGGTGTAGAGAGGCATAGAGCAGAATAGAGTGGTGTAGAGTGGTGTGGAGTGCAGTGGCATAGAGTAGAGTGGAGTAAAGTGGCGCAGAGTGGAGTGGTGTAAAGCAGAGTGGCATAGGATAGTGCAATGTGGAGTGGGGTAGAGTAAGGTGGAGTGACGTAGACTAGAATGGAGTGTCCTGGAACAGAGTGGCATGGCATGGCTTAGAGTGAAGTGGTACAGAGTGGCGTGAAGTTGAGTAGCATGGTGTGTCATAGTGTGCAGTGGCGTCGAGTGGTGTGGAGTGGAGGAGCATGAAGTGGCATAGAGTGGAGTGGCATTTAGTGGAGTGGTGTGAAGTGGCATAAAGCCAAGTGGCATACAGTGGAGTGACATAGAGTGGTGTGGTGTAGAGTGGAATAGAGTAAAGTGATATAGAGTAAAGTGGTATAAGGTAAAGTGACATACAGTAGAGCAGTATAGAGTAGAGTGATGTATAGTGATGTGGAGTGGTTTAAAGTGGTATGAAGTGATGTGAAGATGTGTGGAGTAGCATAGAGTGGCATAGATTAGATTGATGTAGAGTGGAGTGGATTGAAGTAGGGCAGAGTGGAGTGGCATAGATGAGAGTGACAGAGTAGAGCAGCATAGAGTAGAGTGGCTTAGAGTTGAATGGAAAGGGGTAGTTTGGAGTGACATAGAGTGGAGTGGTGTAAATTAGAGTGCTGTAGAGTAGAGTAGCATAGAATGGAGCACAGTAGAGTGGTGTAGAGCAGTGTGGAGTGGCATAGAGAGGAATGGAGTGGCTTTGAGTCAAGTGGTGTGGAATAGAGTGTGTAATGGCCTAGAGCGGAGTGGCATATAGTAGAGCAGAGGTATGTAGAGTAGAATAGAGTGGAGTGGCATACAGTGGAGTGGTGTAGAGTGCAGTTGCATAGAGTAGTGCAAAATGGGGTTGATTGGCTTTGAGTAGAGTGGCATAGAGTATTGTGCAGTGAAGTAGAGTGGCATGGAGTGGCATAGAGTGGAATAAAGAGGCATAGAGCAGAGTAGAGTCGACTGGAGTAAAGTGGCATAGAGTGAAGTGTGACATGTCACAGAGTAGAGTGGAGTGGTGTAGAGTTGAGTGGCATACTGTGGAGTGGTGTACAGTGAAATGGCATAGAGTGCAGTGGAGTGGCTTACAGTTGAGTGGCTTAAAGTAGTGTGGAGTGGAGTAGCATGGCATAGAGAAGAGTGGCATGGAAAGACATAAAGTGGAATGAAGTGGCACAGAGTAGAGCAGCATAGAGTGGAGTGAAGTGGCATAGAGTGGAGTATGGAGTGTGGCGTGGCATAGAATAGAGTGGAGAGGTATAGAGTGAAATGCCATAGATTAGAGTGGCATAGAGTGGAATGGAGTGGCGTACAGTAGAGTAGAGTTGTGTAGCGTGGTGTAAAGTGGTGTAGAGTGGTGTACAGTAGCGAAGAGTGGCATAGAGTAGAGTGGTGTGGAGTAGAGTGGTGTGGAGTGATATAGAGTATACTGGTGTAGAATGGAGTGGCATAGAGTGAAGTGGTAAGGAGTGTAATGCAATGGCACAGAGTAGAGTGGTGTACAGTGGAGTGAGGTAGAGTGGAGTTGCATAGAGTAGAGTTGTGTAGAGTGGAGTGGAGTGGAATGGCATTAAGTGGCAGAGAGTGGAGAGGTGTAGAGTGGCATAGAGTAGAGTGATTTAAAGTGGAGTAGACTCGCATAGAGCTGAGTGGTGTGAAGTAGAGTGGAGTGGAGTGATATAGAGTGGGTTAGCTTAGAGTAGAGGGATGTAGAAGTGTGTAGAGAGATGTAGAGTGGCATGGTGTAGTGTAAAGTGAGTGGAGTGGCATAGAGTAGAGTGGCTTAGAGTAAATGGACATAGAGTAGAGTGATGAAGTAAAGGGGCATAGAGTGCAGTGGCATAGAATGGGGTGGAATGGGGGGTTATAGAGTGGAGTGGCATAGAGTTACAAAGTGGAGTGGCAAGGCGTGGAGTGGCATTCTGTGCTGTTTAGTGGAGTGGCATTGTGTGGCGTGAAGTGGAGTGGCATTGTGTCAAGTGAAGTGGAGTGCTATTGTGCAGCATGATGTGGAAAGTAGTGGTATTGTGTTGTATGGAAAGTTGCCTGACTTGCCACTGAATTTCCCTACAGTGATTCAAAGCCTGCTCAGGGCCAGTGAGTTCTATATAAATGCAATTATACAGCAATGCAATAGGTTACCAGTTACCTCGATCTGAGATCTATGTAAACATCTGATGCCTTTGATCTGAAGCCAGAGCTTGTCAGTATGTACAATGCTGCCAGAACAGGTTTGTTTACATATAAATGTGTTTTAGGCCAGGAGAAGCTAATGGGAGCAACATATATTGTACCAGTTGAGGATAAAGGAGATGGACTCAGGTGGTGACAGTGAAGAAAATAGTATCTGAATCAGAGCGTCATTAGCGGAATGATACTAAATAAGTAGAATCAATCTGTGCTTGACCCATGTACCACAGAAAGAAAAGGAAGTGACATCTGGTATACACTGTCCAATTAGGAGGCAGCTTAGAAGAATGACAATGAAGACAACAAATGGTAATCAATGGGCAGGCTGCAAGCACATGGTCCATGCAGGAGACACTTAAAATGAAGCAGTCCTTCTAGTCCTTTCGAAAAAAGCTCTAAAACTAAATCAAACACTTCTATCTATAATTGGTGTTACACCTCAATGAAGAAAACATTTTAACAGCAACAACAAGCAAGAACACTGCAAGCCCTGGACAAACAACATGCAGCTTGCCGAATAGGGCTATTTGATGTCTTCCAGTGTGCCCATTCCCACTTGATGGGTTAGCCAAACCCTTACAAGTGGAGGCTGTTCACTTTGGCTAGAAGAGTGAAACTCTGAATCAGAATATTTTTTTAGGAAACTCTGAATCGGAATATCCTGACCCCCAGAGACATCTGTGCCTTTGGCCAGAAAGAAGACTTATCTCACTTCATCATCAGTTGCTTACAGTTTGATGAAGACTGAGGGAAGATGATTGCAGAAGCAGTAGCTTCAGAACCTTCAGCAACAGAGGGAGAAATAGTGCCTACTTATTCTCTTACTTTTCAAATGCTACAGCAAGACAGATGGGCAAAAAACTGGTAAGGAGTTGGGTAGTAAGAAAAAAGACATTGGTCACACTCAGGATGCACACCAAATAGAGGAAAACAAAACAGCACAGAAAAAGAAACTGCCCAATGCACCCATAATCCTTGGTAGAACAGTATTTATTTTGGAAGAATTGGCCCCAAAAGTGTTTGTGTGTTAACCTTTTTAACTATTATGATGCAAGGATGTATCCATATTTGTGAGAAAGGCTATGTGTGAAAAGCAGGTAAGTGGAAGCACTTAAATATAAATTCATCAAATTTATCCAAGAAGATATGATGAGTCAGTGGTTGAATTCCTGTTCTTATTTAGACTAGACAACAACACTATGGGGGTCATTCTAACTTCGGCGGGCGGCGGAGGCCGCCCGCCAAAGTTCCCCCGCCAGAATACCGCAGCGCGGTCAAATGACCGCCGCGGTAATTCTGACTTTCCCGCTGGGTGGGCGGGCGACCGTCAAAAGGCCGCCCGCCAGCCCAGCGGGAAAGCACCAGCAACGAGGATGCCGGCTCCGAATGGAGCCGGCGGAGTTGCTGGTGTGCGACGGGTGCAGTTGCACCCGTCGCGATTTTCAGTGTCTGACAAGCAGACACTGAAAATCAATGTGGGGCCCTGTTAGGGGGCCCCTGCAGTGCCCATGCCACTGGCATGGGCACTGCAGGGGCCCCCAGGGGCCCCACGACACCCGTTCCCGCCAGCCAGTCACCGCCAGAACCAGGCTGGCGGGAAGGGGGTCGGAATCCCCATGGCGGTGCTGCTTGCAGCGCCGCCGTGGAGGATTCCCTGGGGCAGCGGGAAGCCGGCGGGAAACCGCCGGCTTCCCTTTTCTGACCGCGGCAGTCAGAATAGCCCCTGAAGCACCGCCAGCCTGTTGGCGGTGCTTCCTCCGTCCCCTACCCTGGCGGTCTCGGACCGCCAGGGTAGGAATGACCCCCAATATCCCTTGGTAACATCCAAGTTCTTCTTCCTATTCATATGGCTGTCCTAAATACAACAACTAGGAGAGTTGTTGCATGTCATGTCTAAAGCAATATTACACCATCATAGAATATTTAAGAGATGTATAAACACAAGCCTTATGAAGTGATGATGGGGTGAAAGTTACTTTTGAATTAGTATGGTGGGTTGGTTCACAAGCTGAAGGTAGCACCTTATTTTTGAATCTTCATAACTTTTTTATGGTGCTGCTATTTTAAGTATATTAGTCAACCTAAACTTTAGTTTGTAGGGAATTTCTTTTGCTTTTTTAAAGTTAATTTTATTTTAAATATATATTTATTTATTATTTTGTGGCTTTTTCTTATTATTTATGCATTGTGTAAGTGTTACATTTTTATGGTATAATTTACTCTGGCTTACTCTAACATATACATGATAAACATGCTGCATTATAAAAATGTTTTCTAATGTTTTTATTTTACACTTTGCAAGGTGCAAATATAAATAACACGTTATGTCTTATAGATTGTATTGAATTATTGCATTTGATCATTGCTATACCTAATAATTAATGTGATAATTGTTATGAATGTTTTTACATTTTGTAATGTTTGAGAACATTATCCAACTAATAGCATTCTTCAAACAATCGGTGAGATGTGTCTGCCATTGTTTGCAAACCCCCTAATGAGGTCGTTAAACATGTGATAATTATACAATAGCAATTTGTTTACTTTGTAAAGAAGTCATATGTTTAGTCATTTGATATTTTTTGTTGGTGATTTTTACCCCATCAGTACTTAAAGATTTTTCTAGTAATGCTTTATCTTGCTGATGGGCACATTTCTTTTAAATCATTTCAATCTCTTGTTTGAACTATGAGGATGGCATACTTCAGTTCTCCTGAATTCTGCACCTTAGGAGATTCCTGTGTCTAATGGTCAGAGCAGTATGCTGATCAGAGTTCCTAGGGCCTAATTTAGATCTTACTGCCAAACAGTGTCGGCGGTGGACTCGAAAACACCGTCAAGATGGCGGTCTACCACCTGCCATATTTAGATGTGTTGCGGCTAAGCAAGAGTCTGCCATGACACAGTGTACATCGTTGCACCAGCTGCATCCCAGAGCCAACATGGTGGACACCAATGCCGCTGAGTAGGCCCTCAATTGCAATCTTGATGGTGGCATTCCTGCTTTACATATTTAGATCACACAGTTGTGCTGGGGGTGTTTCAGTGGCGGGCCTAGATGGGGGGAGTCTGTTGCAGGACCTGTGCAGTATAGTACCATGGCTATGGCCATTAGTTGGATGCAAGTAAGCCACACCTGTTCTACATTAGAGAATTGAGAACACCTGAAAAATACTCTATAAAACACACTCCATTCCAGACCATGATCTTTTGTCATTGCACTGCAGCAGACCATTCAGGCACCCACTATTTTCAACCAGGAGACATGTTTTGGATTTGCTTTGTTTTCATCTCCCTCTGTGTTGTAGTTTGTACAATTTTACTTAATTTCATTACACTGATTTCATTGAGTACTATAACATTTTTCTGGTTTTTAAAATCCACAATGGCAAGGAGGAGAAATCCCAATTTCACAGAGGGAGTGTTGACTGTCATGGTGGATGAAATTATTAGAGTACAGCCACAATTGTTTGGAGCACAAGTACAACATACTATAATTTCCCAGAAAAGGCAAATGTGGTCCAGAACAGTGGACAGAGTAAATGCTGTCACTAACAATGTGCTCACTCAGGAGGAGATTAGGAAGAGCGCAAACGACCTGCAGGCGAAGGTCCATTCCCTGCCCTCCAAGTGTCACCTAGAGGCCCAGAGGACTGGTGATGCTTTTCCCGCCCCCCCCCCACCTTTACAACTATTTCCCTGGGAGAAGAAGGTCTTGTAAATCCTACCTCCTGAAGGCTTGAATGGAATCCCTGGTGGAGTGGAGACTGGTAAGTTGCACTTAGAAATGCCTACACAATCATAAATGGAGTTTTGCACTTAAGTAAGATGTTTAGAATGCTTCAACACTCTTACCAAAACCGTTTAGACTCAAACTGACACCCTAAAATATCTTGTGCCTTATCAATTACTAGCATCATGGTTGTTTCTCTCTTTTGTAACAATGTGCAATATGGGAAGTCAGATTGTGTGTTGTTCACCATGGATCATCCCTTGCATTTGCATAGCCCTTTGCTTCCTATCAATGTATGTTGTTATTCTCCCCAAAATAGATCGAAATCTCCATCCATTTGAACAGGAAGGTATAATGTCTGTGAGTGGTATTCTCACCTATTCACATCAGACCCATATGTGTGTATCTGTTGTAAATGTGTGTTCATCTTCACTATAGTCAATGAAATGGATATGTTCAACTCTTTTCCAAACAAGTATTGTCTATGGTATGAACAGCCAACTACAACTACCACAATGCCCTGTTTTTGTAACTGCAGAACTATAGTGCTGTGTGATGTTGCTCCATCTTCCTTAACTTCCATATGTGCACTCAACAAATTGTGCAATTCACAGTCACCATGTCCAGATATGGTTTAAGTTGTCAGTTGTTCTATATCTCAAGCATGTTGACACCTTCTCACAGCTACATTGAAGTGATGGAAATGCTCACATATTTCATTGTCTTCTGCATCCAAGAGTTCCTACATTGTGATGTGGCATGCTATGTAAAAGTAGTATTCTTTCACAATTTACTTTGCACTGTCTATATGATGACCAATGACAGTTACATTTTGAAGTTGACAAACATTGCTAAACATGTCTTCTAGCCTGCTAGGCCTGGGAATGGTCCAGTACTATAATCTACTCACCACTGTGTTGTGTTGAAAGTCCACCACATGGAATGTATAATACTGAAATAACACTTTTGCATTCAAGTACATTTCTACAATGTCATCACTGGAGTTGGCATCTGTGTGAATCAGTCTCCGTGTATAAAACAATGAAAATTACACCAAGGCCTGCTCAGTTTATCAGTCAGATGTTCCTTTTCTAAATTGCTTCATTTGTAGATAAAGACACATAAAATGCACTAACTATACATTCATTACATATTCTGTGCATCCTTCCCAGGTTCAACACCCCGGACCAGTGGAACAGCAATTGCCACCCAAGACACTTCCACTCCAGACCAGGAACAAACCTTCAATGAGGACATCACTCCTGTAAGTACGGATGATCAGGAACAACCTGGTGAATCTGGTTAGTCTGGCCATGCAGCTCCAGTGGTTCATGCTTAGCCCACACCTACACCTCCCACCCCAACTTTAACAACATAACAATGAATGCCTCCAATTCCTGTGTCCAAAGGAACATAACACCAATCGTGTGCTCCCAGTTCTGGCTGCTGTTGAGCACACAAAGCACCACCTCCAGTTCTGCATGAACCAGTGGGACAGAGCACACCACTTCTAGGGCAAAAGGTAGTAGGGGTCATGTGAAGGATATGTGGGTCAGCCATGTGAGGCTACTGGGGTCTTTAGTCAGCCAGAACACCATTGACCAAGACTTGGGATCAGTCCAATAGTCCTAAGATGCGATGGGCCAGCCAGGTAGTAACTGAGCTCAGGGGAATCAAGGAGGCACAGAGAAAGCTCATTTTGGAATGGCGTAATCATAATGAAAATATGAGCTCCCTGACTGGGGTGCTGTTCAAAATATACCACCATGTGAGCAGGGCTCTACCTATTCTACCTATCCCTGTCTGTGTACCTTCTACATCTGGCAACATAACACCACTGCCAGCCACAGACAGGGAAGCCCTGCCACATGGGGACCCTGCTCCTCCCACTCCAGTCCCTACACCTGTTCCTCCCCTCCAACCTGGAGGGGGCAGTCATACGGACCACCAGGAGAGGATGGCAAGACGTCCACCACCACCTCTAAGAGATGCAAATCCTAATTTCCTCCCGTGTGTGTTTAGCATTCACTCTGTGGACTATTTCAGAGACACATTTCTCTTTTCAGAGGACTGTATTTTGTACCCTGGACTCAAAACTAACTGTTTTTGGTTCTACTACCATAACTTAATCCACCATGATAGACTTATGTCTTTTATTTCCACTTTTTTGATTGACATTTCTGTGTTTTGTGTCAGGTCAATAAATGGCATGGACACAGATTGCAAGATTAATGTTGCATTATTGTGTGGCCTCTTATTTGTCATGTTTGTCTTCCACCATCATGTAGTCATGTCTTCTGGAGCCTTATTTGCCAAAGAAATGTTCTATTGAAAAAGAGAAGTGTTATCCATTGTATTGAAAGGAAACATACACCAATCATTATGTAATTTGAATAGACATATATTGGCAACAGATCCTTGAAATAAATGTGGGTTTCAATAACCAGGCTTTCACCAATTTTCTGGGCCATTCTTGGTTATACGCTCCACAACCTTGACAACATGGAGGAAAGGGAATGTTTGCAGGGATCGACTCAAATACGCAAACTATCACTGATGCATGACCTCAGTTGGAACCATAATCCTGCTCTCACAATGGAAGCCCTAGATCAATAACACTAATCACCTACCACATGGCAGTATCAACATCTGAGGCCACAGGACCAGCACAGGACACAGTTGCAGTATATGGTGCTATGACACATTCTCCATTCAGTGGTGTGCTAACAAAACATCCTGTCAACTATGAGGAGACACGTCAACAGCTACCTCTGCTGTCCACAAAAGGAAGACTTGACCAGTGTAAAGGAAGAACACTATGCTAGGGCTAGACATACACATGTGGCACATATAACTGGTACATATAGTTTTGGTGGCACCATCACACAAAAAACAGGTCTGATACAATCTTCAGAACTTCCATACTATCAGAGTGCAAGATGTCTCTCCGCGAGATTTGTCCATTCCAAGTAGGTGTCTGTCCCAGGATTAACAAATGTTCATTTTGTACTTTCCAAAAGCAACATATCACTGCAAATGTCACAACTCTGAAATGTTCAAATGAAGATGACATGGTGAAGGATCCTGGAACAGAACGTGGGAGAGTGAATGATTCCACATATTCAACCTGACTTTAATGCCATGCCGACTGCCGCCAACATAACGCTGTGGCGGCGGATAACTGCCAACCATATTATGGCACACACATACCAATCTGTCACTATATAGCCACACACATAAGTCCGCCAGCCTAAAGGTCAGTGATAAACTGGTGGTAGCAAAACCAACACCGTTACGCCAAAAGAACTACGCCCACAGCATTATGACCCACTAATCACAGCAGTGGACATTCAATGGCGGCAAACCAATGGCGGTACATACCGCTGCGCTCAAAATATACACACTCAAACAAAACCACACTACGTTGGACAATTCAAACTACATACACCTGACACACATACACACACCACACCCACACACACACACCACTATAAAACACACACACATTACTCACAACCCTTTACGACTACAAACCATTGCTAACAGAGAGAGAGAGAGAGCAAGAGCACACACACAACCAGAGCCACATAACATCATCACCTATACACCAGCCACGTACCTTACATCACACACCCCAACACATCACTCCACACACCCTCACCCACACCACTCACACTACACCCATGGCACCACAGCGACACCCCAGGTTCTCAGAGGAGGAGCTAAGGGTCATGGTAGAGGAAATCATCGGGATAGAGCCACAGCTATTTGGATCACAGGTGCAGCAGACATCCATTGCTAGGAAGATGGAGCTACGGTGGAGAATCGTGGACAGGGTCAACGCCGTGGGACAGCACCCAAGAACAAGGGACAACATCAGGAAGGGGTGGAACGACCTACGGGGGAAGGTGCGTTCCACAGCAGCAAGACACCAACTAGCTGTACAGAGGACTGACAGTGGACCCCCATCTCCTCCCCCACAACTAACAACATGGGAGGAGCAAGTCTTGGCAATCATGCATCCTGAGGGCCTGGCAGGAGTAGGAGGAGGACTGGACTCCGATAAGTCAAATCTCTATTATTATCACCCCGTACCTGCATGCCATCACAAACCCCCACCCTTACCCTCACTCCCCTCACTTCACCACCACCCACATACCCCACCATCACAACCCACACATCCCAATACCACGCCCTGCATGTAACACCAATGCATGGACACCGCTCACAGACCTGCATGGACACCTATCACCACAGCATGCACACTGGAGAGAATCACCTAGCTCACCAAATAGTAACTCACACAAAGGCAAATCTGCCAGGGCAACAACAACCATAGAGGTCAACCCACCGATGCACATTATGTCACACGCAGAAACAGTAACACTGCATTTATATCCCCACAGGTCCCCCAGCCAATGTCACAGGAGAAGAGGTGCCAGCAACATCCAGTCCCCCCACAGAATAGGCCCACAGTGATGACAGCAGCTCTGCTTGCCTGGATCTGGATGACCAACTTGGCCCATCAGGGATCTCCAGACAGTCGGTTACCCAGGCACACTCTCACACCACCACACAGCCTCCCCCCTCAGGAAACACCACCACAGCACCCACCCAGCGTGCCTATACCTTTGTCCACAGGACACGTCAATCAGCAGTGTGTCAACCACTACAGGGTCCCCAGGCCACCCCACAAACTCAGGATGATCAGGGACCTAGGGTCAGTGACAGTGGGCACACGGTTCAGGGGACAGAGGCACTGGACAACAGGGAAGCTGGGGGGACCGCTGTGCGACAGGGGGAGGACAGGCCCAGGGAACCGACTCTTCAGGAGACACTGACCACAATCCTGGGAGCATACCAACATTCCCAGGATACGTTGGGCCAGATACTGGAAAAGTTGCAGGAGAACATGGGGCCGCAGGAGGGACAGTACCTGGGGATCAGGGTGGACTTGAAGGACATCAATACCACCCTGGTCTTCATTGCAGGGGTGCTGGCAGACAAGGCCAACATTATGAGGGAGGCATTGGCACACCACCGGGCCCCTGACACTAGCCAAACTAATGAACAGCCCTCCACCTCTGCTGCTGCCAGTGGGCAAAAGGCCCACCACAGGACCAACAGGCCACCAGCACCCCTCCCCCTGCAGAAGGAGAACCACCCCACAAATGTTCCCTGAGATCCAGGCAGAAGCCAGAGACAATTGCCAAGACCCCGCCAGGAAATAAGACTCACCTGATTGTCACCCCTGTGTCCCACTCTGTCACCCTGTTCACCTTGAACTGCCATTGCTCCCCTTCCTATGCCCCCTTGGACAATGCACCTGTGATACAAATAGACTGGACTCTAACCTGGACTTTCCTCCATCATCACCCCAGCACATTGCACATTACCCTATACTTCTCAGCAATTAAATAAACACCCTTTGAAACAATACAAGTATGGAGTATGTCAAATGATTTAAGTATGCATTTGTTTAACAAGGTTTAAACATTGAAAATCAACTTTACAGTAATGTATACGTAGGAATGACCTGTAGTTGGCTGCAGTCAACACACCAGGTGCGATAGTGGGGCACAAATATCTGCAAATAGAGATGCCAAAGGGTACAGTGAGTTGCCATAGAAGTGGGATAATCGGCCTGCCAGTTACAATGTCAAACACAAAACAGTCATTTAAATGTGAAGTAACACTGTCTTACCTGTGTTTCATTGGAAGTATTGTCAAATTATTGCACTTCTGTTGTCCTCATCCTCATCCTCTGCCTCCTCATCTTCACTGTCCACAGGGTCCACTGCTGCCACATGGCCATCTCCAGCCTCATCCTCCTGCCAAAAAGGCACCTGGGGACATAAGGCAAGGATGTGCAACATACAGCATGCCACGATGATCTGGCAGACCTTCTTGGGTGAGTAGTACAGGGATCTACCAGTTAGATGGAGGCAATGAAACCTGGCCTTCAGGAGGCCAAAGGTCCTCTCTATAATTCTTCCTGTTCACCCATGTGCCTCATTGTAACGTTCCTCTGCCCTTGTCCTAGGATTCCTCACAGGGGTCAATGGCCATGAGGGGTTGGGGTAACCAGAGTCACCTGCAAATATTGAGGGACAACTGTTAGCCACACACCAACCCTTAGGGCCGACACCATATCCATACACCAACATATACTGGGTGGGAACCAGGGCTCACCTATTAGCCACACCCTGTGCTCTGGAGTTGAGCCATCACATATGGGATGCTGCTATTCTTCAGGATAAAGGCATCATGCAGAGACCCAGGATATTTTGCATTGACGTGGGAGATGTACTGGTCCGCCAGGCACACCATCTGTACATTCATGGAGTGAAAGCTTTTTTGATTTCTGAACACCTGTTCATTCCGCCAAGGGGGGAGACAAAAGCAATATGTGTACCATCAGTTGTGAAGTTACACTGTCTTACCTGTGTGTCATTGGAAGTATTGTCAAATTATTGCACTTCTGTTGTCTTCATCCTCATCCTCTGGGGGATGCTGGGGATATGACGCATTGCATAGAAATCAGCTTTCACTGTGGCCAAATTCTCCACCTGGGGGAAAACGATGTAGCTGCGCATGTGTTTAATCAGGACAGACAACACTGTGGTCAGCACTATTGAGAACATTGCCTGAGACATTCCAGCTGCCAACCCGACTGTCACCTGGAAGGAGCCAGTTGACAGAAAATGGATCACAGATAGGACTAGCACAAGAGGGGGGATCCCGGTGGGGTGACGGATAGCAGAGATTAGGTCAGGGTCCAATTGGGCACACAGCTCTGTGATTGTGGCCCTGTCCAGTCTATAAGTGAGGTTAATGTGCCTGTCCTCCATTGTTGCCAAGTCCACCACGGGTCTGTACACAGGGGCATGTCTCCATCTCCTATTCATCCGCAGCGGTTGCAATATATGGGGCAAAATGGTGAGCAGCTGGTCAGTATCTCTTATTTCCAACCACAACACTTCATTGCATGTTGTGATTGTAACAGTATTTTGTTGGAGATGTCCAAATGGTGCATATGTGTACTGTGACGCAGTTAGGAGCCATGGCCTGCACCCCTCCTCCCCCCCGAAATGGCTTCCGCCTGTCCTGTTTGGAGGGACAGGTGAAAATTAGGTAATTCCCCTGACGTTGTGTGCCGTTGCCCAAGGCGGTCGAAAACCGCCATTCAACTCCTCATTGGTTAACATTGGGCTCTATTGGGGACAATGGCCAATGGTGATGTACGCCGGCGGAGATGGCATGCAGCGCCGCGGACGTCACCGCCATTTTCTATCTTTCACTCACTTGCTACCTGACCTTGAACAGGAGAGGACCTACACTGCATGTGCTGCTGTGACCTGTGTCTGGAACTGACTGTGGCTCGTATCACTGGAGAAAGGGCCCCTGCCTTCATCTCGGCGGAGTTGGAGAGATTGGTGGATGGGGTGCTACCCCAGTACCAAATGCTGTGTGGGCCTCCAGACCAACAGGTGAGTACACCGTGAGTATGATGCATGGTGTGTGAATGCATGGAGTGCTGTGTGTGAAGGCCTCTTATAGGTGGGGGGGGGAGATGGGCCTTGGGCAGCGTGCAGCATGTATGGTGGGCCATGTCTGTGCTAATGAGGATGGGAAGGGGCTTGGTGGGCCATGAGTGTAACAGGCAGGACGGTCGGACTAATACCTTTCCCTGTGTCCATTTCCCTGCAGGTCAGCACCCATCAGAAAAAGGGTATATGGCATGCCATCGCCAAGGACGTGCCGACCCTGTGGGTCTACTGCAGGCGGAGCACCCACTGTCGCAAACGGTGGGAGGACCTAAGACGCTGGGCACGGAAGACGGCAGAGTCCCAGCTGGGGATGGCCTCCCAACGAGGAAGGGGTGCCCCTCGAACCCTGACCCCACTGATGGCCTGCATACTGGCAGTGGCCTATCTAGAGCTGGATGGGCGCTTGGGGGGGGCATCACAGAAGCCACAAGGGGGTGAGGACAGTGCCCCAATATACGACTTGAACCTGGTGGTGTGGGATCCCGGTGGGGGATGTGGGCCTGTGGGTGCCCCTAGGCCAGGCCTGACATTGCAGAGTGGGTCCCATGTTGGGCAGGGTTCTGATGTAAAATACATCCAACCAAGCTAGTAGGCATCCACTACTGAGCAGGGGTCTGTGGGTCTCAGGTATGCTGCAATTGGCGTTAAGTGCCCCTATCCATGATCTGGTGACTAGCATTGTGACTGGTAGTGCATTGCCAAGTGCATAGGGCTGTTCCCTGTGTGTGTGTGTAGTGTACGCCAACGGTGGTGTTGTTGCCGCCACTGACCAAGTGTATCCTTTGTCTCTCTCCCCCCCTTTTGTTTTGTCACCCTGTCCTTCTTTGCATTAGCATCATCTGGCAGAGGAGCAGAGGCACTGGTGATGGAGGGAGCTGGATCCCACAGGACCCAGGAGGCCAAATCTATCGACGGTGAGGGCACCAATGAGACGGAGGGCAAGGGGAGCACCACGAAGGAGGTGACAGTTCGGACACAGATTCCTCCTCCGATGGAAGCTCCCTAGTGGTGGCAGACACCTCTGTGCCCACCCCAGATACAGGTACAGCCGCCACCCCCGTACCTGCACCGCCCTCCCAGCAGCCCCTCAGTGAGTTTCCCGTGCCCGCTCACCCGGGAGGGTGGGCATCTCCTTCGCCCCAGGCACCTCAGGCCCTGCCCCAGTTAGCCCTGCTGCCCTGAGTGAGGAGGCTTTTGACCTCCTGTGATCCACCTCTGTTGGGCAGTCAACCATTTATGAATGCCATCCAGGGGCTGGCAGCCCAAATGCAAAAGACAAATGCATTCTTGGAGGGCATTCACACTGGGATGACTGCCCAACATAGATCAATCCAGGCTCTTGCCTCCTCTCTGATGGCAGCCATTGTCCCTGTCTCTAGCATCCCACCTCCAACTTCCTCTACCCAGTCCCAATCCCCCCAAACCCAGCTTATCCCAAGCACACCTTCAGACCAGCATGCACCCAAATCAGCACACAGAAGCTGCTCAGGCAAACACAAGCACCACACATCATCCCACAGGCACTCACACAACACAATCCAGATGCAGACATACCAACATCCACTGGCTACACTGTGTCCCCCTCCTCCTCCTCATCCACCTCCCTCCCAGTAGCGTCTCCACTCACACCTGCATGCACTACATCCTCATCCACTACCTCCATCACCAGCACGCCTATCACTACACGCCCCTCACTGGCAATCACCACCCCCACATCCATGCACACGTCCCCTGTGTCCTCTCGCACTGTGTCTGTGCCCCCTCCTCCCAAAGTACACAAATGCAAGCACTCAGACACCCAACAGCCATCCACCTCACAACAGCATCCAGCCCACGCACCTGCACTCAAACACTCCCAAACCATCTCCCTCTTCCCGCCCCAATGTCCCTAAGAAGCTTTTCCTTGCCAACATTGACCTCTTCCCTATCCCCCCCATCCCTCACATCAGGCCAGGGTGGTCAAAACCCAGGCAAGCACCTCAGCCACCCAGTCCAGTGGCACAATAATGTCCACAGCTACACCAGGTGGGAGAGGATACCGGGCACCAGGCAGCCACACTGATAGGGTGCTTGCACCAAGTGCTGCAGGGAAGGGCAATGAGGCACTCCTAGCTGCTGCAGGGAAGGGAAAGTAGGCACCCCTAGCTGCAAAAAGGAAGGGCAAGGAGGCACCCCCAGATGGTAAAAGGAAGGGCAGGGTTCATTCCCCGGCTGCTGAGACGAAAGGCAAGGAGCAGCCCCCACCTGCTGCCAAAAGGAGCAAGGAGCAATCCCCAGCTGCTGGCAGAAAGGGCAAGGGGCCTGCACCTGCAGGCAAAAAGGACAAGAGGCCTGGTGCCGGGACTCAGTCGGAGCCCCCCCCCACCAACCATGGTGTTTCAGCCATCCGTGGCTTCAGGGGATGGGCTGGAGCCTCCCCCTACCACTACTAGCAGCACCATCAGCACCGCCACCAGCACCACTGCTAGCAGCAGCCCCAGTGGGCAGCTGTCCGAGGCTGCAGGGGAAGGGCTGGAGCCTCCCCCCACCACTGCCAGCACCGCCACTAGAACCACTGCCAGCAACAGCAGCCCCAGGGGGCAGCCATCCGAGGCTGCAGGGGAAGGGCTGGAGCCTATCCCCACCATCACCAGCACCACCACTGCCACCATTGAGCAGCCATCACCACCGGTGGACAGTGTGTAGTCCTGCTTCCATGGGCTGTAGTGCGGCCTGGCCCCAGCAAATCCTGTGGGTCTAACACCCAGGTGAGAGACTGTGACCTTGCACTCCCCAAGATCTGCATCACATGGCATGTTGCCCCCTCCAGAACCAGTGGAGAAGCCATCCACTCACCGCATCCTTCCCAGGAAGAAGCTCACTGGGCACAATGCCCCCTCCAGAACCAGTGAAGAAGCCATCAACTCACCCCCATTATTCCCAGGATAAAGCTCACTGGGCACCGTGGCCCCTCCAGAACCAGTGGAAGAAGCCATCCACTCACCCGATCCTTCCCAGAATGAAGCTCACTGTGCACAATGCCCCCTCCAGAACCAGTGGAAGAAGCCCTCCAATCACCCCATCCTTCCAAGGATGAAGCTCACTGGGCACAATGCCCCCTCCAGAACCAGTGGAGAAGCCATCCACTCACCCCATCCTTCCCAGGATGAAGTCACTGGGCACAATGCCCCCTCCAGAACCAGTGGGCAAATCATCCACTTGAGAGACTGTAGCCTTGCACTCCCCAGGACCAAGCAGTGGGCAAATCACCCACTTGAGAGACTTTGGTCTTGCACTCCCCAGGACTTAGCAGTGGGCAAATCATCCACTTGAGAGACTGTGGCCTTGCACTCCGCAGGATCAAATGCAGGGCATGTTGTCCCCTCCAGGACCAGTGGCATTGTACCATCTTCCAGCTGAGGTGCCCCCCCATTCCCCGTCCCCCTGAGGTGTCTGTCTATTTTTGACCTGATGCCCCTGCAGTGTTCTCTCCGTGTTGTTGCAGGAGTGAGGTTGGGCCTTGGACTTTGTGATGTGGCCCACAGACATTGAGTATTGGGCAGTGTCTCTTGCATTGTAAATATGTATATTCTTTTTGATTTGTATGCACGTATTTCACCTATATTTATCTTATTACAGCCTTTTTACACTATAGTAGTTGTCCTTGCATTATTCCTGAGGGGTACGCTGTGTATATGGTATGTTACTGCATCTGGTTGTGTGTGTGCTGTTGGGGGTGGGCTGTTGCATGTGTGTGTCTCTCTCTTTTTCCTCCCCCGCTCCCCTGTGTGCTAGGCGGCAGTACTCACCATGGTCGTCTCCGCTGGCATTGGTGTTCGTAATGGAGCAGAAGGTAGAAGAGCTGGGGAAGACATACAGCTCAGGCTCCATGGCAGCGTGGTTCTTCCCGGAGTCTCCAGAGGTGAGTCATTTCCCTTCTGTGCAGTGTTTCCGCCAGGCTTTTCATGTCGTTGGTACCGCCCTGGAAAAGGTGGCAGATAGGTGTGTCATATTACTGTGGACGGTACATTGTCTTCCTCCTGGCTGTTGGCGGTAACCGCCATGGTGCCCGTTGGTTTCGCTTTGGCGGTTGGTGTGTTAAAGTGGCTGTCTGTGTGAGCGGTTTCTGCTGTGGTCATAATTTCATGTTTCTTACCGCTGGCCTGTTGGTGGTATTACCGCCGCTTTATCACCGACCACCAGGGTTGTAATGAGGGCCTGAATGTAGGGAAACTCTAATACACTAACATCTTTGCCTTGGACTTTCCTGCATTGACCATTTCTACCAAATTACCATAGCAGACTAATATGTTTCCTATGTCACAAGTTGTTTTGACAATGGGGGTTACAACTTGTGAAGATAAACTTACACTCAGGTGAAGAAGTGGTCAATCACATCTTGACATAGGTCAGGTCCTTCTTTTGCACCACTGTCATCATCATTGAGCATGCCAGCATCCTCACTCGGGGTGCTCATCCCGTTCTCCCTCCTCTTCAATTACAGGGATGTTCCTTCACAGGGCAATGTTATGGAGAATGCAGCAGGCAACCATGATTTGACACACCTCATCAGGTGAGTAGAGGAAAGCTCCACTGGTCTTGTCCCGGCACCTAAACCTGGCCTTTAGGAGCCCGAAAGTCTGCTCGACTGACCTCATGGGCCTCATTGAAGCAGACTTTCCCTGGCTTTGTTGGATTCCTCAGTAGTACCAATGACCATGGTCTGGTAGGATACACTGAGTCTCCTAGATGGAACAAGCAAATCAACAGATTACTCACATATCAAGCCATTGTCCTTTCTCAAACTAGGATTCAGGCAAAAGATCATCAAGTAATATTGTACTTACCAACAAGCCAGGCCCTCTCCGGTCCAAGTTGTGACATCTGCTTGGGTATGATGCTGTTCCTTAGTATGAATAAATCATGTGTTGACCCAGAGAAGCAAGCACACACACTTGAGATGTATAAGTCTTTTAAGCAGACAACTTGTGCATTAATGGAATAGAAGTTCTTCTGATGACGGTAGACCAGTTCCCTTGCATGTGGTGGCACAAAGGCAATATGCATGCCATCATTTGCTCCAAACACATTTAGTAGTCCAACCAAAGTATAAAAATCTCCCTTCACAGTGGCTAACTGTTGTGGACATGGGAATTAGATGTAGCTGTTGATGTTTTTAATCAGGGAAGCAAGGACTTTCATGAAGCACACTACTGAAGGTTGGCTGGGACAAGCCCCCATGTACTGCTACAGTATATTGAAGAGTGCCAGTGGCAACAAAATGCAGTACTGCTATGTATTTCAATATTGGTGTTATTGCTGTAGGATTTATATTGTGAGGCAGAAGACGAGGCTCCAGCTGCTGACACAAATCCAGGATAGCCTGCCTATTTAGATAACATTGCTTGAAGACGTCCCTTTGCTCCATGGTGGCAAGGTCTGTAAAGGCCCAGAACACCTGAGGCTGTTGTCTCATTCCCAGGGGTGGATTCATACATCTGAATGTATGGAAAAGAAAATATCAGATGAAATGGTCACGCCATACTTTTAATGTCAGCACTCATCGGACTTCTTGGTAACAATGGAAATGTCATTGGTTAATACATGTACACACATTCACATCATATTTCTGGACCGTGAGATTTTTTTTTTTAATTCTTATTTTTGATGTATTTCATTATGCGCAAATAATACATTTTGAAATGTATTATTTGCATTTAATTTAAAAAAAAGTTTTTCAAAAATACTGTCAACAGAGGTAGTACTTCCCTTGCTGCACTATCACTGTCAAAGTGGCAAACACAGTGACGGTTCACATTTTCAAATCTTGCCAAGTAAAGTGTTGTTTGTATCTGACATTTAGAAATCCAATAGCCTCCATTTTTATTGCTGGTGATGCACTAACAATTAAAAAATACACAGCTATACACCCTAAAATGGCGGCTGTCTGACCTTGCCATTAGGACAATGAGTATCCAACAGCCATCATTAGAAATTGACCATGTAGTAAATGGTACCCTCCAAAATGGGCCCTGCCATAGACTAACGTGTGTGATAACTGCGCACAAAGCCAATGGCTGTGTCCATCTTTGTCACATATCGTGTCCGTCATGTAACTGTACTCCACAAAGTGAAAAAACACTCACTTGCCTCCTAGCACTGCAGCCAACAAGACCTTAATTTATTTGCTGCTGTTACTGACCTCTGGGAGCCAGGATGCTGGCAAAGCAGGTGACAGGGCCCTGCCTTCAACACAGAGGAGCTCGAGATCCTTGTCAGGGAGGTTCTGTCACTGTACAGCCAGCTCTACGGGACCCCAGAGGAACAGGTACATGTTTGATTGAGGAATGTCTGACTGAGTAACCTCTTTCTTTCTGATACACAGGCTATTTTGTTCCTTTTTGGTAATGGAGGAAATGTTGTGATAGGAGACAGAATGGTGTAGCTGGGCCAATTTTCATCGCACCAACTGTAAGACACTGACTACCAGTGATCAGTAGACAGTGTATCAGTAGTAGGTAGAGGGTCTGGAGTTGTCTGATGCTCTGATGTCAAGTGGGATTCCAGCCCATAATGGGGGTCATTACGACCCTGGCGGTCGGAGACCGCCAGTGGTAATGTGGCGTCCATACCGCCAACAGGCTGGCGGTACGGAGACCCGTATTACGACTGCGGCGGTAGCGCCGCTGTCGCACCACCGGGGCTGGCGGTTTCCCGCCGTTTTAGTCCCCCCCGGTGATAATCCGCCAGGACAGCGCTGCAAGCAGCGCTGCCCTGGGGATTATGACTCCCCTACCGCCAGCCTGTTTCTGGCGGTTTGCACCGCCAGGAAGAGGCTGGCGGTAAGGGGAGTCCTGGGGCCCTTGGGAGCCCCTGCCCTCCCATGCCAGTGGCATGGGCAGTGCAGGGGCCCCCTAACAGGGCCCCGTGCAGCTTTTCACTGTCTGCATAGCAGACAGTGAAAAGCGCGACGGGTGCTACTGCAGCCGTCGCACGGCCGCAACACCGCCGGCTCCATTAGGAGCCGGCTCCTATTTTGCGGCCGCATCCCCGCTGGGCCGGCGGGCGTAAACTAGGTTTGCGCCCGCCGGCCCAGCGGGGATGTTGTAATGGGGTCCACAGGAGTGCGGCCGCATTGGCGGCCCGCCGCCCGCCAAGCTTGTAATGACCCCCAATGTGTATTAGTTTGCCCTGCATGGTTTAAACCTGTCATGGAGCCACCTATAGGTAACATTAAAGTGCAGCAAGTTCAGATGACACTGGCTCATAGTATTCCATCCCAGTCTGCCCCATTCCAGCACAGACTTGTTCATGCATCCCACAAATATCTGCTCTCTCTGTCACATAGCAGCCCTTCTATCTTGCCCTTAGTCACTGTATGTGATGCAGACCATAGGTTGTGTTTCTCTGGAGTGTAGGCAGGAGCACAATGTAGCTGTGTGTGGGATTATTTATAAGGATTGTACAGGTGGTTTCACAAAGGAAAAGGTGGGAGGACCTGCTTAGGGCAACACACAAGTCTGCCGAGATACAAGTGAGGCATTCCTGCTAGCGATCCAGGTGGGTGTGCCGCACCCTGACCCCTGTAATGGTCCACATCCTTGCTGTGGCTTACCCAGAGCTTGATAGGCAGTTGAGGGTCCAATAGCAGCAACAATGGTGTAACTCCTTGTGTGTAGATATTGTTTAATTTTGACCTTTTTACTTTCCAGCTATGTTGTATGCCATCCCCGTTGGATTTGAGATGTAAGTTGATCAGACATTGTCTGATGCTGTGTGTGGTGTATTGCTTTGTGCTAAAGGATGCACTAGATTCCTCCTCACAAGGAAATTACTGTTATGGGTAGACACATGGCTACCATCAAACAAGGGGATTTCCAGCATTTTTACATTGACATGGGGGACAGTTTCACAAAACATGCCCCATGTCATGATTGGGTCAGATGGGATGGTACATCAGAAATGTGTGTAGTGAATGTAGGACCCATTATTAGTAACATGACAAACTGTGCAATAATAATGCAGCTGATATACAGAGTTGACATTGGTAAGTAAGTGCTTTGAGAATACGAGAATGTGCATCTGCACCAAAAGTATTAGAATTCTGTGTACAGTAGCATCATTCGTTATCTGACACCTTTGAAAGCAGTTCGTCCAGCAAACTTCTAGTAAGATAATGTGGACAGTAGCTGGTAGACCTGAGTCCTTGGTTCTTCACAAATGGGCATGCAAGCCAGTCCGTGAATACTAATGTGAATTTGTCTGCCAAACTGTATTGATTTCAAAAGACAGAAATATGTCCACACTGATGAAAGAGTTGTGTGTCCCACCGGCAACATTTTTGTGTCCTTAGTTCTGCCCAGAGGAGAAATTGATGATTGAGAGCAATGTGATACTGAAGGGGATATTTCTTATGTAGGGTTACATCACATAGATGTTGTGGTGGTCCGTCTTGAGCAGTACATTTCCATCCCAACACCTTGCTGTTTGGGAGAAGTGAATCAATATTGGCCCTGTACTGCAGTGATTCAGAGCTGTCTCTAGGCCTATGTTCTTACTCAGGCTGGTAGAACCCTTTGTCATGGAGTGAACTGCAAGTGTATAAGTGACAAAGGCATACATGATATGGGAGCTGGGATATAGGTTTATTGAACTTTTTGCAGATGTTGTGTGATGTACATTGATGTCCCATTGTATTCTCACAGATACCTTAAAACATTTGTATCTGTGTTTTCAGCATCAACTGGCAAGGTGAAGGTGACAGCTGCCACATTGGCGGGGATGAAGCTGGCCACTGGGGATCGATTGTGGATACCACTGGCACAGAGGGACTCAGTAGCATGGAGGGTGAGGTGACTGGCCAGGAAGCTATGAGTGATTTGACATCTTCCTCGGAAAAGGGATGGCATCACCTTTTCTGCAGGCACCCCTGCCTATGCCGTTGTGTCCTAGTCTGTGCACACTGGGGAATCTGTAGACCTATCATGGATGATCGCTGTAGTCCGGATTGCACTTCTGAATGCCAGCCAGGTCCTGTAGGGCCAGAACATCCAGATGCTGGTTTACTTGGATAGCATTCACTGTGCCCTGTCTGGCCTACAACAGTCATTCCAGGCTCTGGCATCCTCATTGTTCTCAGCCTCCCACCTACCCCAACCTCGTGCCCACATTCCCACCCTTCCCCATCCCAAATCCCTCAACCCAGCCCTATCCAAAGCACACACAAATATTTGCACGCACACACAACAACCACAAGCAGCACATCCCAACACTAACATAGCAAAAAACACAGGCATAGACACAAACATGCAGACATCACACACAGCACCACCACAAGCACACCTACAGGCACCCACCACAACACAAACACACACGTCCACCAGCAGGAACCCACAGGCTCAATACCCATCACTACACCAACATCCACACACACCACAAGCACACCTCAGTCAGTGCATCTATCACAACAAAACCACACATCAGCATATCCACAGATACAATACTCACCACTACACCACCACCCACACACACCACAAGCACACTCCCAGTCAATGCACCTGCCACCGCACAAGCATGCACCAACACACCCACAGACAACACACCAATACAGACCACATCGATTACACACACATCCACACACACACACACATCCTGGACCCAAACGTCCACACTCACCCACCCAACAGACAATCAGTAATCTAAAGATACAGTACATACATAAGACCCTCAAGCACCCACATCCTTAACACACACATGCACAACAGACACTCCCTCTACCTCCCAAACTCAACTTCCTGAAGACCACCTGTCCCATTCTCCTAAGGAGGACCTTTTACCTGACCTCTTCCAAAACAAAAAATCACCCCTCACAAATGACTTTCAAGCCATTCCACCTCCCAAACCACCCTCCAAGCGTAAATCCACACCTTTAAAACGTCTTTCCACCCCTTCCAAATCCCAAACCACCACTTCGAAATCTAAACCCACCCCTACCAAACCTACCCCACCCCTCCCAAACCAAAGAACTCTCTCTAACAGGGAGATCATCGAGGTGCCTGCTGTCTGTTCCTTAGGTGCCCCTTCCAGAGGAGGTTTATTTTAGCTGTGACATTAGGAAGCAGGTTGTAGAACTGCACCCACACAGTGTTCTACTAGCTTTGTGCCTTTGTTTTTTTCTTTGCAGTTTTATTTATGTACTTATGAAAGAGTTATCTCATTGATATAAAACATTTATATTTTGAGAATATCTTTGTCCTGGCCTTATTTTGTGATTTTTACTTATTGTTTGCTGATGATGTTCTTTCTGCTAATGTACGTGCCATGCACTTACCCTAATTTGTGACAATGACAAGCACAGGTCGTATCTTCTAGATATTTTGTGAAAACATACATTAGTGCTTTACATTTGTGATGGACATATTAATTTTGAGGCAAGCATTCATATATGTTTCTGTTTTTGTGTCTGGAGGGTGCATGTGTGTTTATTTGCATGATGTGTCAATGATATGCACATATGCATTAACAGGAAGCCTGTCACTTTCCAGTTACATGGAATCATGTTTGCAATATTTTGCACATGCCAGGGGGACATGTGAACTCCATACATCTCTGCTGTGTTGGCAGTTTGCCAGTAAAATTTGTGGGACATTCTGGCCCTCATTATGAACACAGCGGTCTGTTCCGCGCCTCCGGCAGTGGCGGTTAAAACCGCCAACAGAGGAGCGGACCGGCACGCCAAATAATGAAACAAACAAAAGATAGGCATCCCAAAAACCACCCATGGCCAGCATAGGAGTGCCGACGACGACGGCAGAGTCCGCCCACAGGCCGACAGAAAGGCCCAACCCGCCCATCAAATAATGAACCACCAATCTGTCGCCAGTTCTGGGGCGGGAACCACCGCCACGCAAAGCGTGGCGGAAATGAACCATATATAAGGAAACACTCACCAGAGGGCCACACAACGCGCTGAAGCAGACATGAATAGAGAGCTGCAGATCATGCCAGCCCTGCTCCTTGCCATATTCCTCCATGACCGAGACCACAGACAATGACAACGGTAAGTACCTCTATCTACGAAACAAGGGAGGAAAGAGCACAGTCACACAACCACCCACTCCACCCACCCTGCAACGCCCCTCCTAACCCTTCACAGCAGCACAAGTCATACACCCCACAGCAAGAGGTACTTACCCAACACAAGGCTAATCCAACTTGACCATAGTACATACAAATGCCCCACAACCCATAAACAATGAACCGAAAGACCAGGGTTCAACAGTGTGCCGCCAAAACACAGGCCACACAGAAATCTTTAATGAAAGCTCACAGAGCCAAATAGTCCAAACAGGGCAAATGGCCAGTCCGTATGGCTACAGTTGCCATGGGCCACAACTGACCCAACCTGACTCCCACAAGTGCACGGTAATCCATCTAATAGTGCAACAAAGGGGCATCTAGGCACCACATTGAACGTGGCAGGTGGCGGTGGGGATGGGGATTTGCGACGGGGGTGGGCCCTGGACTTTAGTTTGGAAGGTGGAGGGGGGGTGGGCTTGTCCTTTGAAGGGGGGGTGTTTAGAGTGGGTGGAGCCAGATGGACTCAGCTCAGCCTGGGCCTTTTCTTTCTCTGGGGAATGGGAATGTGAAGGGCGGATAGGGGTGGGCTGTGAAGTGGAAGGAGTGGAAAGGGCAAGCAGGTGAGCACGCTTGGGGACACGACGGGGTGGGCCAGTGGGTTGGAAGAGATCAGCACAGGAGAGAAAAAGTTTATTCGGAGAAAATTGAGGTGGTCCTGGATGAGGGCGTGGGAGTGGAGGCAGAGGCAGTGGATGTCTGTGGTGTAGGGGTGCGTGTAGTGGGTGCAGGTGACTGGACAGTATGCTGTGGTGTGGTGGATGTGTGATGGGTGGGTGTCTTGGTGCATTTGTGTGTTTTTGGAGGAGGAGGGTGGACACAGTGGGAGAAGACAGGCAACTACTGTGGGTGTATGCTGCATGGGTGTCTGCAAGTCTGGTGAGTGTGCTGCATGTGTCAACTACAGTAGTTGTGGTGAGTGCAGGTGTGGTGCATGGGGTGCATGTATGGATGTCTGATAATGTGGTGAATGCAGTAAGAGGAGCAGCAACAGTGATTGAAGGTGCAGTGCATGAGGGTGTGGATGTAGATGGGACAGACAGGGAGGAGGAAGAGGTGGGCACACTGGGGAAGTGGATGGTTTTGTGTGTTCATGTGTCTGTTGGCTGTGTGAATGCTTGTGGTGGGAGGTGTGGTGCTTGTGTTTGGAAGTGTGCTTCTTGTGTGTTGATGTGCTTGACTGCGTGTCTGAATGTGTGCCTTGGACGGGTGAAGGGAATGGGGTGCTGGAAGGGGTAGAGGAGGTCGGAGGCGGGACAGAATGGCCAGGGAAACTGGCTGCCATCCAAGAGGAGGCTAGAGCCTGAAAAGATCTCTGTAGGGCAGACATGGTACTGTGAATGCCATCCAGATAGGCATCTGTCTGCTGCACCTCTGATGCTAGCCCCTGGATGGCATTGCCAATGGTTGTCTGCCCTACAGAGATGGTTCTCAGGAGGGCAATAGCCTCCTCTGTGAGGGCAGCAGGGCTGACTGGGGCAGGGGAGGAGGTGCCTGGGGCGAAGGAGATGCCCACCCTTCTGAGTGAGCGGGCACGGGCAACTCGGTGGGGAGCAGAAGGGAGGGCAGTGATGGAATGGGGGGTGGCGGAAGATGTCACTGTAGTGGTGTGGCCACTAGGGTCCGCCACTGCCGGGGAGCCCCCATTGGAGGAGGTCTCGGAGTCACTACCTCCTGTGGTAGTTGCCTCCCCTGTGGAACTCCCCTCACCTTCCCACCCACTGGCCCCCTGGACATCGGTTGTCTCTGCCTCAGGGATTCCTGGGCCGCTGCTTCCCCACTTGCTGGTGCCTCAGCTCCCTCGCTCACCAGATGTTGCTGCTGTACCAAACCAACACAAGAGAACAGGGATGGGGAGACAAAAACAGGAGAGACAATTGTAAATAGCTGAATGGAGGTACATAATGGCCAGACATACACCCACCCAAAAGACACACTGGCATGCCCCTGACTACTAACCAGAATACTGCTCTACACCCATCCCCTGGACTACCTAAGGAGGTGACGTGCGGAAGACCTGACAAAGACACCCCTACACCCTTTGGGGACCATAAAGTAGATGGACACCAGTTGGAGTCCCTGCCTCTATGCAGCATGAACCCTAATGCACACACAGACATCCTTCCAGACTGAAGTTTGTGAAATGAGTACTCACCCCCTTGTGACTGCTGTGCAGCCTTCAAGCACCCATCAAGGTCTGGGTACCCCACCTCCAGGATACGTCACATGAGGGGGTCAGTGCCCGACGGGCACCCCTTCCACGTTGGGAGGACTTCCCTAGCTGGGCTTCACAGATCTTACGCGCCCAGGGCCACAGGTCCGCCCACCTCTTTCTGCAGTGGGTGCTCCGCCGGTTGTAGAACCCCAGGGTCCACACCTCCTTGGCGATGGCATGCCAAAGTGCCCTCTTCTGGTGGGAGAGGTAAAGCTGGCTAATTGTCCACTATGAGACGGACAGTACTCTCAGACTTACAGGCCATACGCACGCAGCATGCCATGCACCACGGCCCATGCAGGCTCAGAGGTGCACACATATGTCCATTTAACACCATCCATTACACCCAAACAGTGCCCCCCAAACCCAGACTCACCTGTACCTCTGGCCGTCCGTAGAATTTTGCATACAGGGGCAGGACCCGTCCACTAACCTCTCCAGTTCCTCCTGGGTGAAGGCCGGGGCCCTTTCCCCTACAAGACGAGCCACATCCATTGCCAGAGGCAGGCCACAGCAGTACACACAGTGGAGTACCTGTTCGCACGAGATCAGGGAGTCAAGTGAATAATCGTTGTCAAAATCACGTACGTTACGCGGCGGTGTGCACCGTCACCGCCGGCAGCAATCATGATACGCCAGGATTCCCCATTGGCATCCATGATCGCCTTACGCTGTGACGTCAACTGCTAATGATATGAGTTCACTTCCACAACGAAAGGCCTGGATTACAGTGGGCAGACATTTTGGCAGTAACTATGCATCTATGAATAAAACTTTGCACAATGCAGGCCCTGCTAGCCACATGAAGCACCTAAGCATGTGTCCATTCCATAATATACCACACATGAAATACTCTGTTCCCTCATTGTGATGTAGATCTGTCAGGAAGCAGTTAATGTAGAGTCACTACAATGAACTATGCAGTGCACAAATGATGAAATGTGTGCCTTTGTATGTGTCTTCATCACACCTTTTTGAAACCCCTCGTAGGCACAGACCCTTGTGGCAAGGAAGGGCACCATCGGTGTACAGACCACTTGTGGATATGAGGACCACGGTGGAGCATCAGATCATAATCAATTACTGACTCACACGTTCAACAATTCAGGAACTTTGTGCTTTACTGGATCCTGCACTAACTCCGGGAAATCGTAGTAAGCTTGCCATCCCTACTGAAGTGCAGGTGCTCTCCGCACTCCATTTCCTGGCCACAGGCTCATTTCAAGTGACAGTGGGTCTGGGTGCTGGATTTTCACAGCCAATGTTCAGAATGGTACTGACAAGATTTATGAATGCATTTGTACGACACCAGCAGTCCTATGTGAGGTTTCCCCAAAGTACTGACCTCCCTGCCATCAAGTCGGAATTCTATGCCTTTGCCAACATATCCCATGTCATAGGTGCCATTGATGGCACCCACATACCGATCATCCCCCCAAGAGTGAGTGAACAGGTGAACAGAAACAGAAAGAACTTTCACTCCATGCACATCCAATTGGTATGTACTGCAGACCAGTACATCTCACATTGAATGCCATGATCCCAGGTTCAGTCCATGATTCCTTTGTGTTGAGGAACAGTAGTGTGCCACACAGGATGGAACAACTCCAAGAGGACAGAGGGTGGATCATAGGTAAGTGTGCCTGTCACTAACTGACACATAGCAGACAGCCAGTCTGTCTTACTAAGGGGCATAACAATGACGACTCTGTATTGCACCTTTTTCTAGGTGATTCTGGCTATCCAAACTTGCATTGGCTCCTGACACCAGTGAGGAATCCCAGGACGGATGCAGAGAGGAATTACAATGAGACCCATTGATGTACTAGGAGGGTGATAGAGCGAACTATAGGTCTCCTGAAGGCTAGATTTTGTTGTCTAAATATCTCTGGGGGTTCCCTGGCCTGTGGGCCAGAAAAGGTGTGTAGAATAGTGGTGGCCTGCTCCATGCTGCACTACGTGGCAGTGAGACTTTCTATCCCCCTCTTGGAGGTGGAGGGTGCTGCATGTCCTGACCAGCTACCTCAGAGAGGTGAGGCGAGTGATGGTGATGATGAGGAAGGGGAAGATGTCAATTCCAGGACCCAACTGATACAACTCTACTTCTAGTAACTGTGTGGGACTTGTGACTGACATAGGGGTTTGTGACACATACTGTCAGTGTGCTCAGTCACATGGGGGGGGTTTGGAAATGATATCTGAAACATGGTCCACTTCTGCATGGTACAGATTGAAATGTTCTGCATTTACTTATTGCCAACATTTAGGCACACAGGACTCCCTTCATGAACAGATTTGACAATAAAGTAGTTATCAGACAGTTGCATCCCTACTTCACTTTGTTCACAATTTAACACAGGGGACAGTGTTACATGTATGATATGTGTTTTATTGGTTGATATGAGTGAATAGTGGTATTTACAGTGATGGCAAGTCGTAAGGGGAGGGTGTCCTCAAGACCAAAATGGTGGCAGCCTTGTTGGTACTAATGATGGGTCCATCTTTTCTTACATTAGTTCATGTTGCCTCTCAGCAATGTGTGGTGGCTGATTGAGTGGAATGGTTGCTGTGCAGATTGTTGCTGAGTTACTTCTTGAAGGGGGCCTTGTTCTTTGCTGGGGTTCCAGTGCCATATCTTGGCCTGAGGATCCGTTTGGGGCCTGCTGTTGATCTTCAGGGGATGACATGGTAGGCCCTTGGGTTTTTCTGTGAGGGTAGTTCCTGGGATGTTTCTGCTGATGGTGTAATCTCATGGTGGGTGTCCGGTGCTGTTGTGGGGGCCTCTTGTTCTGTGTGGGTGTCAGACTGGTTTTGGACCAGCTGCAGCAGTGAACCTGCTATGGTGGCCATTGTGGCGTTGTGCTCTTTCCACTGCTCCATGGCCTGTTGGTGGTGTTCCTGCTGCATCCTCTGACTGTGCTCCAGGGTGGACACAATCTGATCTGTGCCAACCTGTCATGGGTATGCTGGTAGGCCCTTAATACATCTGATATCACGTCCTGGGCTGCTGCATCCATCCTGTGGCCTCCCCCCTGGCCCACTGCCACCCTTGCACTAGCCATAGCCCCCGGTGCCTGTGTCCTCTGCACAGGTCTGGCAGTACCACTTGTACTAGGGCCCTCGCCTTCCTGCATGTTGGGAGTGGGAGACTGTGGCCCCTGTACCTGTGTTACACCAGTCTGTGGCCTCGATACACTGGTGTGGGGATACTTACCCTGGGCTGCTGGTCTTGACTTGGTGGTAGGGGTGACAGTGGTTTCCTGGGTGGGGCTGCTGCATGGTGAGAGTCCAGGACTGTGTGAGGTGCCTGCCTGCTCATCAGTGTCCAGGGGTCCTTCACCAGTGTCCTGTGAGGTGCCTCTGTCTCCCTGGGGGGCTGTGGCACTCCTTGTCCCGTCCGTTAGGGTTGCATGGGTGGTGGTGCCCGTTGGGGGACATAGACATGTCTGTTATAGCTGCATGAACATTTGGGGTGAACGGGACTGGGCTATTTTGTGATGGGGTTACTTTCCGTTGCCTTACAGGGTGCCTTTGTGTGGTTGACATTGCATTTAGCATCGACGGTGGGGTTGCATTGTAGTGGGGGTTGTCATTCCATTGTGGGTACTTGCAGGGGTTGGTGACTGTGCACAGGGGAAGGGATGTGGGCCTGTTAGTGGGTTTGTGGTCATGCAGGGGGCGGGTGGATTTAGTGGCTGATGCCTGGGTGGGGTGTTGGTCCTGGTGGGTGTGGGTGGGGTGGGGTGGGGTGGTGCATGCATTACAGGTATGGTGTATATGGGGTATATGTTGATGACTTACCTGAGTCCATTCCTCCAGGGAGTCCCTGAGTCCCTCAGGGTGCAGGATGGCCAGTACCTTTTCCTCCCAGTCTGTGTATTCTAGTGGTGTTGGTGGTGGTCCTCCCCCAGTCTTCTGCACTGCGATGTGGTGCCTTGATGCCATGCCGCTGACCTTCCCCCGCAGGTCGTTCCATCTCTTCCGGATGTCGTCCCTGGTGCGTGGATTGTGTCCCACTGCATTGACTCTGTTCACAATGGTCTGCCATAGCTCCATCTTCCTTGCGATGGGTGTGTGCTGCACCTCGGGCTGAATATTTGTGGCTCCACCTTCAGTATCTCATCCACCATGGTGCTTAACTCCTTTTCGGTGAAGCGTGGATGTTTGGGGGGTGCCATGGTGAGTGTGGTGAATGGTGTCGGGGCTGGGAACGCGGTGAAGGGGCTCTTCTTTGGGTCGGTGTGCGTCTCCTGTATGCTGGCGTTCAATGTCTGCCTCTGGTGCTCTCCGTCTTCTTGGCCTGGTTTTGTTACAAAGGATTGTGGGGTATGTCTGGGAGTGTTTTATGGGGTTATGGGTGTGTGTCAGGTGTCTGGGTTACACGCTTATCCAATGTGTGCACTTCTTGCTGTTAAGTCCACTTGCCGCCCGTGGCTGTCGGAGCCGCCAATGGTCGTTCGGCCTCCACTGTCCATCAAGGTGATTTGTGCATCATTATTTGGAGGGCGGAATGTGTGTGTGCTTGGCGGTGGCGGGGTGGGGAGGTCCGGGATTCCCGCCGACAGGGTCATGGCGGGGAGTGGTGATCTGGTGATTTTTGTCAGGCTTGGGATTTTCGTTCATTATATGGCGGGTTTCCATTCACCGCCAACGCGGGCATTCTGTTCATCGCCGCGACGGCGGTCGGCGGTGTTTCCCACTGTGTTCTTAATGACCGCCTCTGTGTACAACCACTTGTAGCATGTTGTAATGTAACTTCTGCAGTATCATGGGTTAGTTTGGTTCAGGTTGGGCGTACTGTTTCAGTTGATACCTTTGATATTATGGGGATATTATTGCACACACCTGTGTTGACATATTTCTATTTCTGATTGTTGAGCCTTTTTGTGTAGGAGTCCATTGCCATGAAGGCAGTCCATACCAGATTGGTGGGTGCTACTTATATCTCAAGGTCTGTTCTGATACATTCTCTGAGTACAACATTACATACTTCAGCATTGCACAAACTGTGGTGTTTGCATAAACTATTGAGCCATGCAAGAGTCCAGGATTACTGTGATGCTACAACCCTGAAGATAACAGGAATGCCAGTGGCTTATCTTCTGTTCTGGCAATAGCGGGCTAGATTTCCATCTTGGACCAGGCCTAAGAGAATCAGCAGGACTGGTAGCAGTGGGTTCATGGCAGCAGGATATGTGGAAAGCGTTAAAAAGGTGAGTTTTGTGCTTATATAGGTCCCAATTTGCCAACTTAGTTGTGGAGGTTTAGCTACCACAGTTGCATCGGAGGGACTGCACATCGTGGCCTTTGCCTTTTAAAATTCTGCTTGTAAACTTTCTCCAAGGACCTGGACTTAGCTGACCTCCTGTTAAGAAGTCTCAGGGATAGCAAAGACCTCGGTACTCCTGCTGAGGACCTGACTTGCCATGTGGTGCTGATCCAGTTCCTAGGCCCTTGTGAGTGAGTTCTGGTGAGAAAACAAGAAGATCAAGGCACCCAGACTCTGGATGACACCTGAACTGGCACTGCTGCACGACCCTGCACCACTGCCTGCACCCTGAAGCCATGGTCCCTGCTGGAGCGCGACGACCCCAACTGACACCGTAGACAAATGCCACTGCAGCCTGGCTAACATTCAGCGACTCCTTGAGTCCCAAAGTGCTGTGTCACCTAAGTCTGTGACACACGACTCCGCTGCAGCACCTGCAGCCCGTGGCTTGACCGTGACCCTGTGAGGTCGTCCATCGTGTCTTGACCTGCCAGATTCATCAACCCTGCCAGATCATCAAGAACCAATGCCTCACACCAACACCGCATCACCTCCCCTGCTCTGCAGTAAGGAACCGACTCCACACCAGATCCTGCGATGCCTCACCTCCCCGACTCCGTGCACTGACTTGTTTCCTCATTTGTCAAAGGTAGCTTACGTCAGGGTCCATGCATCTCCGTGACCGCTGCTGCCCTCCTCGCGATTGGCATTGGATTGTTGGGAATTACTCCGTCAACGTCGCAATAGCCCCAGTTGAAGCTAATGTGTTTCTAAGCGCTATATTGAAGTTTAATCTTTGAAAATTCATATCTTTGCTTGTGTATGTAGGATTTTTGTTGTTCTTGTCTTGTTTTACTCAGATAAATATTGGCTATTGTTCTAAACTGGTGTTTATTGCTTTTGTGGTGTTTTCACTGTGTTACTGTTTGTGTTTGTACAAATACTTCACATGCTGCCACTGAGATAAGCCTGCTTGTGTCAAGCTACCAAGGGGGTGAGCAGGGGTTATCTGAGCTGTGTATCTCCCTTATCCTGACTAGAGTAAGGGTCCTTACTTGGTCAGGGTGTAAACTGACAGCCAGCTAGAGACCCCATTTCTACAACCCCCAAAGGGATCCTGGCAGACATGACTGTGCTGAAAGGGGAACTGGTGCACTTCAAAACTACTGTATGAAGTTTCCCCCATTTTAAAGGCATTTTTGGGTATATATGCTGGGTCTTCTGGACCTACACCTGGACTCTGCCAGAGAGACTGGCTGGCTGCCTAAAGGACTCATCTGGACTGCTTTACTGAAAGGACTGCTGCTCTGCTTGTTTCCCTGCTGCCTGTTGGAGCCTCACTCTACTGGAAGGACTCTGCCTTCCTCCAAAAGTGCTCTCCAAGGACTTGGATTGAGCTTGCCTTCTGTCCTTTAGTCTCAAGGCCAACAAAGACTTTACTTACTGCTTCTTCATTTTCATAGGTACTGTGCCTAGGGCTCCGTGCAACTCCATGACCGGTGCCAGTGGGATTGGACTAGTGAGAACGACTCCTTCAACGATGGCATGATAGCCCCAGTTGGAGCTATTGCATTTCTAAGCACTTTATTGGGATTTATTCTTAAAAAGTTCATATCTTGGCTTGTGTCCATTGGATTTTTGTCATTTTTACCTTATTTTATTCAGATAAAGATGATCAACTTTTGTAAACTGGTGTGGTGTACTTTTGTGTTGTTTCCACTGTGTTACTGTATGAGTAATTGCACACATACTTTACACATTGCCTTCTATGTTAAGCCTGACTGCTCCATGCAAAGCTACCAGAGGGTGGACACAGGATAAACTGGATTGTGTTGTGACTTACCCTGACTAGGATTTTGGTCCCTACTTGGACCAGGGTGTATTCTTCTTCCAGCTAGATACCCAATTTCTTACGATCTCCTTTTCAGTAACTTTCTCAAGACTTTCCTTCTATTCACTGCTTCGTGAGTTGAGGTAGCTTTACCTCTACTCTTCCCTCTGATCCCCACATAGCCAAGATACACTGTTGGGTGACATTTGTGCTTTAGGAATGTTATTCATTGTCAACATAATTTAACATATAAGAGGCAATGATTTCGGACATATTCTAACATATTTCATGTTCACATCTTTGTTTAGTTATGAAGGTAGATCTTCCCGCTTTACATACTGTGTATCCAAACAAACTCTAGGGGCCTGATTTAAATCTCAGTGGATGGAATACTCTGTCACAAATGTGATGGATATCCTGTCTGCTGTATTATGATGTCCGTAAGACATAATGGGATCATAGTACGGTGGACTGCATATCCGAGATTTAAATCAAGCCCTTTGTTTTTTCATACATGCTCAATGTCAAAAGTATCTCTTCAGGACTAAATTAAATTTGACATAGAGGTGTAGCATGCACAATGTAACATCAATTGTGCCAAGAATGCACATCGTGAAGAATGTCTATTTGAAAGTATATGCCATAGCAATGAAACATATAAGACAATACAAATCTGTTTCACAGAGATGGTCTCCTCCCTTCTGACATTGCTAATGCTGTTTTTATTATAATTTGCACAGCACTCTTCAGCATACCACTGAATCACTTCCACTACAATCTCTCACAAACATGGCAGTTCTTTAAAGAGCTAGCCTTTTCTTTATATGTTTATGTGTTTGTTATGTTCCTTCTTATTTTTTAAATGTATGTAATGCTTGTGAAAATCACTTCAAAGTGATTGAGCCTCAAACACAAAAATGAAATTACTTTTAAGATTTGTCTCTGCTACTTTTGGTGGCCCAATGGTGGAACTTAGAAAAGGAAATGGAAATGAAAATGCCCTAAAACATGACAAGACAGAACAGCAGGAACCATTTAAGAAAATGTGTCTCTACCACTGTTTACGGATGATCAGCTTTATATTCATGAAAGTCAAAACTCCATTTGTTGCTGCTTTGTCCTCCACATTATATGAATCACAAACAAGAGAAGGAGAGAGGAATTCAATTTTACAACTATTTTGTATTGGTAATGTAGTAGAAACACCTGCCTCTAAGGAATGTTCTGCTAATATTGTTTGTGAAGCATATTCACTGAGTCAAAAACCTGAATACTTTTGTGAGTGTTACACGTCTGTTATTTGTATTTTGTTGGTGTATCCCTTTTTCTCTCAATTTTACGGACTTATTTGATTGTGCACATTTTACATGTACAAATTTTAATTCAATAAGCTCCACTGTGGTACTTTGTGTGTCACAGGATCTGAGCCGTTTGTGGAGTGTATCCTGTGTGTGTGTGTGTGTGTGTGTTCGTTTTGTGTGTGGACTTGTCTTTTTTTTCCAAAAGCTCACACCCACTTGGCATATGTGTTATATTTAGTCAGCATCCCTGTGATTTTGATTCTGTTTTCTATAGTGTGTGTAAATACAAAGAGTGGTGCAAAGTGTTCATGTGCAAATTTCAGTTCCATACATTCCACTGTGGTGCTGTGCGAAAGGAGGGTTTATTACTTTGTGTGTGTGTTTTCTATTAAGTGTTTATGAAGACAAGTTATAGTGCGAACGTTCTGTGTAACAATTCCATATGCTCCAATGTGGTGTTCTATGTGTCTGTGTGAATTTGTAATGACTGTAAGGTGTATCTTGTGTACACTGTGTGCCTGTGTTTTCATGCATGCCTCTTGTGATTGTTCTTTGTTAATTATTTGAAAAAAGCCCACACAGACTTAGAGTGCCTGTTTTAAGTAGTTTGTGCTTCTCTGTGAGTATCTGTGTGTGTGAGTGTTTTCCTGTGAATGTTTATGAACACAAATGACAGTGCAAAGTTTTTATTTGAAGATTTCAGTTTCAAGTGTTCAAATGTGGTGTTGTGTGCAATAGAGAACTGTATTGATTTTGGGGATTGTGTTGTGTCTATTGTATCTGTGTTGTAATTTAGTAAAGTGTTTGCAAGTAACAAAATTGAAAATACTAGTGTGCTTGTTCAAAATATGCCAAGGAGTGGCCTTTGTCGTCGCTGACTCACGTTTGTTTGTTGTCAGTCTTTATGTATATTTTAACTACTATTTGCAGACATTAACCTTGGCGCTAAGTACTTTGCTGTGAGATACAACTCTGGGTGTCCCATTAATCAGTTCTATTTTTTAGGTGATATGTGGCTAGGTTCGGCTAAAACATGGACTTCGCCCAGGCCGACATGGTGGGACACAAATTGCATTTAAATGTGTTTTCACTGTATTATGAATCATCATGTGCAGTGTTCAGAGAAATCCAGATGTGGCGTCTCCTGACAACGTTAATCCATTCTCTTCCTGTTGTCACTTTCTGGCATCATCACAACAGCAGTCTTGGAGATTGAAGATTGTGACATGCATAGCTCTGGGAGGTGAGCCAGAGTGGGTGCCTTCTCCTAAATCCTAAATGCACATGGGGGATATATGATTACAGGGTCTAGGCTCATACACAATTAAAGATGGTCCCACCTTCCAAACATTGTTGATGCTTTTCCTGTCCTTGGTCAGAGGTGGTGGAGATGCAGAAAAATCTAACCAGAACTTTCCTTGCTTGCCTGGTACTAATTTCTCCACTGTGCAGTATACTACCCGAATTCTATATACAAAGGCACACGTCCCAAAAATATTTTTCAATCTTCACAGTTTATTTAGTATTCTTCCTCCAATCAGAAATCTGCTTCAGTTCAGACTCCAGCCACTCTTGCCAACACGTGTTTCATCTGGGGAATCACCCAGTGACTTCATCAGGGCTGCAATTACACATATACATCGTATTGTATACCTTCCACTCAACGTCAATAATAGTCTTTTACAGAATCATTCACCTTCTGTGAAGCAAGTGGGAACCTCTAGTAATTTACATCACTTTCTTGTCCCCCATTTCCGTGTATTGTGTGGCCTTAAGACATATGTACATTTATATAATTCTCTTCATATAATGAATCTTATAAGTGATATTTAAGATAATTTAAGATAATTGTATTGTCTACATACATTCACATGTGAAATCCTACTATATTGACACACTCCCGTATTGTGACAGTTTGGACACACTACAACCATCACCCATACAAAGTACATGTAGATTCATTCTTTCTACATATCAAGCTGCTGTCCAATTTCCATTCTTATTTTTTTCTCTTTCGCCCAAAATTTTCGAATGCTTTTCAAGTGTTCTTGAGTCTCCAAAAATCTTATAGATATTCTCCCCTTATATCCTTGTTCTATAAAAATAGTCTATCGTTAGTGTCTACCATATCATATTCCTCTACATTCCAATCCAGTCCAAACTCCTCACATATAATTAACATGGTGTTCTCCATCTCATCCATGTCTAGATCTTGCAACGTGTGCTTACTATGCTGTGTGTCCCCATCACCAGTCCCTACTCTATTTACAACAAAATCTATATACTAGCTGCCTCATAAGACTCTTCGGCGTATCCTCCTCTATTGTATTCCATTTGTACATAAATAAGGTTTTATCAATTCTCATCAATTACGTCTTGTTTGTGGATACATTCTGTATCAATTTTTCCTCCTCTGTTCACTCCCCGCTTTTATCCTCCTAACACGCAAGGCGTACAGTTCCTTTCATTCACTCGATTAGCATTCTAACCACAATGTTTTTATAACCTCTGTTTCATTGCTACAAAACTGGACTAAATTACTGAACTCTCTCTGCCTGCACCCCTCTCAAGATAAATCGTGATGGGACCCTACTTTGCGTGACTGCCCACATCTCAATTGGCTCCCGTCTTACCAAGTGCTTTCCAAATCGCTGTAGCTCCTCGGTATATGTTTCATGATAAAGGAAACTTGCTCTCCACCCCCAATATATTCCCATTTTTAACATCATTTGATCTCTTCCCAGTCCACTCACCCACGTTCACCGTCCTCATGTGCAGCGAGTACACTTCCCTTTGTATTCTTAGTTCACTCTCTATCTCCTCTGTATTTATAGCCTCCGTCCCATTAACATCAAAAACTGACTAGATTTCTGTGCTGTCTCTGCCAGCACTAATCTCAACAGGAAATCTTAATGAAACTGTTGCTCTATGTCCAAATTCTTCGTTACCTATCCCAGCTTAGCGTCATTGCCTACATTAAGACCGCACATCCATATTATCATCTCCTGGTATAATTAAAAGCCTTACATCTTTATTAAAATTTCAACAACTTACAATGTCTATACCCTAATTTTTATATATTCATTTATCTACCCTCATATTTAATTCTCTTCCCCTTAAAGTGTACCTGCTAATGTACGTTCTACATGTGTGTGCATGTGCATCCTTTATATATAAAATTCTTATTTATCAGATACCAGACTTAATCATCATTCTATAGTCTGTCACATCATGCCATTTTGAACTCATACCCAAATACTATAAACACATCATATATTTAAACTGTACACTACACATTTTTTAGGTTCCTAGAAAATATTCCACTTCTGGATAATTCTATCTTAGTTTGTGAAGAACCTTGTATCCTAGTGTGAGGATTATGACACCTGTAGCCTCATAATCCACAGGGATTCTCTTCTTCACATATATAATTCTCTGTTGCCTCCCCTGGGGTCCAAAGAATCCAAAATATTTGAAATCCTGATGAGCATTTTGTGTATCACATATTTTCATGTGTTGCACAATTGGATACTTTTCATCCCCTTGCTTGATTGCCCTCAGATGTTCACTGAATCTAACCCTAAGAGGGAGGAGAGGAATCCAAGATGGCGGCCGGACTTCCCGGCTGATCGCCACTACCGCTCTAGCCCATCCCCAGACCACATGCGGCTCTCGCTCACCTGCGGCCGCGGATGCCGCGGACGCTGTGCGCCGGCAGCACGGACCGCTGCGGGCGCTTTTCGGCTTTCTGGTGGTCCCTGCGAGGATCGGGGCAGCAACGGCAGGCACCGGTGGGCCCCGCAAGAATATGCGAGTGTGACGCTCGCTCCAGACTCGCGCTCTTACCCCTCTCGGCTAAGCGCGATTCCCGCCGCTTCCTGGCAATATTAATTGGTGTTTGGGGCATGTGGGACGCTCGGATGGCGCCGAAGATAAACAGGACCCCTCGCTCCTTACGGGCACGGCAGAACCAAGACCCAGGAGGAACCAGAAAGGATAAAAAGCTACCGGTCCCTGGATCAAAGGAGCACAGCAATCTTCAAGTGAAAGGGGACCTGCACAAAACAACCGACATGGAAAAAGACGCAAGGTACTCTGTTCCAACAATGTTTTCTAGCGTGATGCGGCCTAAGCAAAGATCCACGGAAAAGGCAGCTCGTGATGCGCAACCAAACGTGTTAGGAGTCAATGATGAGCATGTACCTGTTGCATTTACATCTCCTGAAGTATTCACTCCTATGTTCGATGCAGGGGGGAGGGAGCCACCCTGTCAGGAGACCGCCAGTACAAGCCCAGGAAATAGCGGGGAGGGGGTGGCCCTCCCCCCAATGGGGGGTGTGAAGCTATCCGAGCAGGAACTTAAGGAGTCAAATCAGAGGTCTCAGGAATCCATTCCAGAGAAATGTGTAGTACAATCTAGTCCATCAAGCTGCAAGTTAAATTTGCAACAAATTGACGATATGGCCAAGTCCTCAACGATATACGAGACTACCTCCCCAGCTCCTGCCCAGAGGGGAAAAGAGGCGAAACCAACAAACATCGATCAGGGGCCATTTGATACAGCAGAGAGTTTTTTTTCTCTCTCTGATCAGTCTAAAGACTCAGATTTGGACGAAGAAATTCCTTTAACAGATTCAGATATTGAGAGTAGCTCTGCTGCAAGTATCTGGGTATCGAACTACTTAACATGCAGAAGAAAATCAGCTGAGCAAACTGAAGCCAGGAGCAGCTCAGGGGCCAAGCTTAGGAGAGACCCGATCAAGCCTCAAGAGGAGGATGGTGAAATGCAGTGGGATTATACAGCTACCCAACAGGCCTTTTCGAAAAGGGATTCGGCCTGTAGTACTCTGGTGCCCCCCCCCCACGGGCGACCTTGCAGAACCTCCTTCTTTGGATCTTATCTACAGGACAATGGTTCAGAATCATGAACAGACTCAGAGGGAGAGCAGGAAAATGAAAGCAGCTAGCAGACAGCTACAACTATCTATTAAAAAAGTGGTCAAATCCTGTCAGGATATTGGTGTACGCATCGCCACTATGGAGACTCGAACGGAGGAGCTGGAAATCGAAGTTAAAGCAGCAACAGCACAGACGACGACACAAGGGCAGCAGATCTCGGATATTCAATGGAAACTGGAAGATGCTGAAAACCAGAGACCAGAAATTTCATACCGGAGGGGGAGTGCTCCAAAAAATCTTTTATTTTCTAGTTATCCAAGATGTAACAGAAAGGAGGATTGGCTAATGGAACAAAATCAAGGCTTTTTCAAATGCGGCCATTTTGGCGTTTGTAAATGGGCATGGCATAGGAAAAATGATTTTTTGGATCATAAGGGCCATAGTTTTCAAATACAAATTAATATTACCTGTGAGACAAACGTTTTAATATATATAACATCATGCAAATGTGAACATGTATATGTAGGAAGCACAATTCGTCCTCTCAGGGTTAGAATCAGTGACATCTGAGGGCAATCAAGCTAGGGGATGAAAGGTATCCGATTGTGCAACAAATGAAAATATGTGATACACAAAAAGCTCATAAGGATTTCAAATTTTTGGGATTAGAAAATGTGTCTTTGGACCCCAGGGGAGGAAATAGAGAATTATATTTGAGAAGAAGAGAATCCCTATGGATTATGAGGCTAGGGGCAGTGGAAGAGGGTTTAAACACTGATCAAGAATTAGAATATTTTCTAGGGACCTAAAAAATGTGTAGTGCACAGTTTAAATATATGATGTGTTTATAGTATTTGGGTATGAATTCAAAATGGCATGATGTGATTGACTATAGAATGATGAATAAGTCTGGTATTGGATAGATAAGAATTTTATAGATAAAGGATGTACATACATACACATGTAGAATGTACATTAGCAGGTACACTTCAAGGGGAAGAGAATTAAATATGAGGGCAGATAAATAAATATCTAAAAATTAGGGTAAAGATATTGTAAATTGTAGAAATTTTAATAAAGATGTAAGGCTTATAACTATACCAGGAGATGATATTATGGCTGTGCAGTCTTAATGTAGAAAATGATGCTAAATTGGGATAGGTAACAAAGAATTTAGACATAGAGCAACAGTTTCATGACAATCTCCTGTTGAGATTAGTGCTGGCAGAGAGAGCATGGAAATCTAGTCAGTTTTGATGTGAATGGGACGGAGGCTATAAATACAGAGGAGATAGAGAGTGGACTAAGAACACGAAGGGAAGTGTACTCGCTGCACATGAGGAAGGCAAACGCGGGTGAGTGGACTGGGAAGAGTTCAAATGATGTTAAAAATGTGAATATATTGGGGGTAGAGAGCGGGTTTCCTTTATCATGAAACATATACCGAGGAGCTACAGTGATTTGGAGGGCACTCAGTAAGGCGTGAGCCGATTGAGATGTGGGCAGTGACGCAAAGTAGGGTCTCATCACAATTTATCTTGACAGGGGTGCAGGCAGAAAGAGTTCGGGAATTTAGCTTGCTCAGTTTCAAGCCCTTGGAGATTCTTCACCAGTGGGAAGTCACACAAAAGTCACTCTTTGTCCTCTCTCAGGTAGAAGCAGCTACTGCAGGCCAACCCAGCAAAGCACAGTCACAGGCAAAGGGGTAGTACTCCTCCTCCAACTTCTCCAGCTCTTCTTCAGGGCTGAGGTTCCTCTTGGTTCCAGAAGTAATCTGATTTTCAGGGGGTTTGGGTGCTCTTCTCATATCCCTTTGAGGGCCTACTTCAAAGAGAAGTCTCTGTTGCTTTCAAGATCCTGCCTTGCCCAGGCCAGGCCCCAGACACACACCAGGGGGTTGGGGACTGCATTGTGTGAGGGCAGGCACAGCCCTTTCAGGTGTAAGTGGCCACTACTCCCCTCCCCTCAGCCCAGATGGCCCATTAGGATATGCAGGCTACAGGCCAGCTCCCTTTGTGTCTCTGTCTGGAGGAGCGGTGTAAACAGACCAACTGTCAAACTGACCGAGACACAAAATCCACAAACAGGCAGAGACACAGAATGGTTTAAGAAAGAAAATGCATACTTTCTAAAAGTGGCATTTTCAAACACACAATCTAAAAACCAACTTTACTAAAAGATGTATTTTTAAATTGTCAATTCAGAGACCCTAAACTCCATTGGTTTGTCTGCTCCCAAAGGGAATCTGCACTTTAATTCTATTTAAAGACAGCCCCATGTTAACCTAAGAGAGAGATAGGGCTAGCAACAGTGAAAAACGAATTTGGCAGTATTTCACTGTCAGGACATGTACAACACATAAGTACATGTCCGACCTTTAACATACACTGCACCCTGCCCTTGGGGCTACCTAGGGCCTACCTTAGGAGTGCCTTACATGTATAAGAAGGGAAGGTTTAGGCCTGGCAAGTGGGTACACTTACCAAGTCGAATTGGCAGCTTAAAACTCCACTCACAGACACTGCAGTGGCAGCTCTGAGCCATGTTTACAGGCTGCTAATGTGGGTGGCAGACCCAGTGCTGCAGGCCCAATAGTAGCATTTGATTTACAAGCCCTGGGCACTTCTAGTGCATTTTGCTAGGAACTTACTAGTAAATCAAATATGCCAATCATGTATAAGCCAAAGTACATGGAACACTTACACTTTTTCCCTGGTCAGCATTGGTAAAGTGTCCAGAGCAAACAAAACAGCAAAAATAGAGTCCAGCACATAGAAGCAAAAGGGAAGTAGAGGCAAAAAGTTAGGGGAGACCATGCCAATGATGCCAGGTCTAACAACCTGTGTATGCTTGCTCATTGTCACCAACAGTGTTTGGGGAGTAGGTGCATATAGTGGATATTGAGTTATGTGTAGCATTGTCTACAGGCATAAGACTCCTGACAAAACGGTCTGTTGTTATTATTGTTACAACATTCTGTATGCATTCCACCGAGAATGCACTAAATTCTGCATAAGAATGGTAATTTGTTCACAAGCTTTTTTTTAAATATGCATACTTCATTAGCCCACTAGAACCTCAGATTTTGTTAAATCTTCCAAACGGCTGAACAGATTTTCACTACTCCAAGACACCAAATGACTTAAAACCCTGAGTGACATAAACGGCAGGTGACAAGCCATTGGGAGGTTGCTGGGTTATGGGAGGAAAAAAAATCCCCTGTGTGAAATTCTATTACGTTGGCGAGTGAAAAATTATTTTGCTCCGCCCACCCCTTTCACTGTCGACTTTTTAACCATTTGTTTGATCTGCGTAAAATTTGATAATATCATAAGATGGCTTCCCACACATTTCTCTTTCCATATTGGGCGCATATTAGTTACATGCGGCTACAGTTAGTAAGGATAAAAACAATCAGATTTTCTTTGGCTAAGGCATCACCCTTAACTATAGAGGTGCGACTGACAGTCCTCGTTAGGAGCTGTGACTATTTAACGAATTTCAGTTCTTTATTAAAATAATTAATTAGCCAAAGCAAAATACTGCAGCAGGAGCGCGGACATGTGTTAGCTGAACTTTTAAATGATTAATCGCTGCAGATATTGTGACAATAATTAGTGTAACATCCATTGATTTCATTTTTCTCAAGCAGTTAAATCTCTTGAGTAATTGAGCATACACACGGTCATAGCACTTCAGAGTAATGGCTAATCTGCTGTTAAAATTCAAAAATATGAATCAACACTACTGTGCTTGCTTTGGACTCTCTACAGATGGCATAGTTACGCACAGGAATTTTCTTTTACTTATTAACGAAGCCTTCGTATGTTATGTGGTGAGCACATATGCTGCAGGTAAAAGCAATTCGCCCTTACCATATGCGGAAAGTGTGATTATGCCTAAAATGTGTGTTTGCATTTCCTCATGCGAAACAAGTAGTAAACTTACTACGTGCTGCACTTGGAAACTATTTGGGCGATTTTCATCCTCCATTTAGCTACACTCGAGATAGTAACAATTTTACCGCATGTATCTGAATTAGGGCCTAACTTGTTCATCCAGTTATTCAATGCTGGTTCAGTGCAGCACATTTAGCTTTTAAGACATACATAAGCATCCATTTCACTGTTTGGATAAAGAAAACAAGGAAATCCACACCCTGATAAAGTCAGTTAAATAACTTTTCAAGAATCAGTTTTTAAAAATTGTATGTGTGTCAAACAAGCAACATTCTCAAATAGGATCTCTTTATTGAATGCTCTTCAAATTATATAGATGCTTACTTTGGTATGCACAGCTTGCTTCTTGTGTATTTCGCCTTTCATTGTCGGTGACACCATACCCTGGTGTGTCATTCTCCCTCGAGGTCGGATGATGTTTGAGCAGCAAAGCTAGGATTACACAGGATGTTTAATGGTGGTTGGAAACTAAAAGGGGGAGGGGATTGGATGAAAGGTGGAGATATCTGAAGCATGGGCAATTTAGGAAGAGGATGGTAAGTAAGTCATGAGAGAGCAAGAAAGCCTCCTTTAAAATGGTAACCCATAATGCATGGGTTTGGGATGGCATTAAGTTATCAGTCAAGGGGAAAAAAAGAAATGAAAGATTTGGGATTGAGGTGACAGGAATATGAACAGGAGAAGAAGAGAGCAATAGGATGGTGGAAATCTGGGGAGATGGGGGAAACTATGCGTATTTTCATTTTTAGGTCAAGCGCGCAAGCGCACTGATCTGTTGTAAGCCTTGTGTGATTTTACCCACTGCACTCCTATCACTTTCACACATTTGTAGGTTTGCCTTACAAAAATCCTTTGTTATCATTGGTAAATGCTTTATATTTGTCCCTCCGTGGTGCGGTTTTGTTACTGCCTTGCTGACTGCCCCTGTTACATGGATAATTGCATGATTGCCAATATGTTTGACTGTGAGCAAACTTCTTTTTCCTTTTGTGTCTCTCCTTCGCACTCATGCTCATGGCGGCCATGGCGTTTTGAATCGGCTTGCTTATGTCAACTGTTTTACATTTCATTTTCAATTTCTGTGACAAGAAAAGTCCAGTTAGGAATTTACACAATGCTAACAGCTCTAACTCGAGCAAATGCGAGAACCATTGCGTTGCAAATGCTTGTTGCTGTTTGATATCTGCAAACCCCTCGGCACTCACCTCCGTTCTTAATCCAGTGGTTTAGGTCAGTGCCTCAAGGGGCACAAAAAGATCATTCCTCACATTACCTCAAATTGATCTGGTCTTCCTGGGTCCCCTAAAAAATTTGTGTGATTCTCGTCTCCCTACTGCTCTTTACAGGGGTTCATCTTTCAGGGGATGCCAGAGATTGTCCCTTACATCTGCATTTATATACCCCGCTTCCTATTCCACTAGAGGATGCTGTTTCCTCATGATGCCTAGGGATGATGCATGTAAATCTTCTGTTATAAAGAATAGCTGAGGTTGACTGGAAACTGCTGGCGCTCACTTATAATATCCCACAAAATGTGCACTGATTTGCAACACAATCACAGTGGTCCAAAGGAAAGGTAATCACTCCACACCCTTATTCCACCCTACAGCTTTGACATAATAACAACAGTCATTGAGTAACATGTGGCGTAAAGAGTCCACTGAAAATATTCAACAAGTTTGAAGGTCAGTAGTCACACTTCCAATCTTTATTACTTCTCTGCCCTCTGCCAACACGTTCAGGCGTGTCGTCCCACAACTTCATCAGAGCTTATTTGTGCCCCATTGACACCACACACAATGTGTGATATATAGACATCAGGCGGATTGGGACTGGCAAGATAAGAGACTTGGGGTCAGATGTACATAGTTTTAATGACTCATGGATTGGTTGCTAAGTGCTTTTTGACTGCTATTTGGAGTAATTGGTATTTTAAAAACCCCACTCGCAAGCTGCGAATGGCTAAGCAAATTGATTGTGAGTATCTAAATTTTGCGACCGGATTTAGTGAGTCACAATTAGGAAATACTAAATAACGAGTCATGAATGGTATGTTCAATACAGTCACAATTTGTGATTGTGCAAACATTTGCAATTAAGCATGTGCAATTTAGCACCAAGTCAAAACAGGTGGTAACTGACTAACCTATTAAAACAAGCATTTGCAATGCACTGGGTCTCACGTTACATCGAGTTAGAGCTATAAGCGTTGTAAACGCCTAATCTGACTTTTCTTGCCACATTAAATTAAAAACAAAAAAAACAAGAGTGATAGTGCTGTGTAAAACACAGCGCGATGGCGCTGCGGAGTAAAGAGAAAAAGTAGTCCAGAAACCATACGGAAAACATAGAGCCTCGTACGTTTCCTGTAGTTTACCGGTGCTCTTGAGGAGGGCTAAACACTGGAAAAGGCATGACCTATGCATGCCTTTCACAAATGAAAACAAGCGGATTTTAAAAGGCAAGCCCACGAACCAATGAAAGTAACTGACGAAACATGGATGTGGTTAAAATCCCCCTAAAGGGAGATTAGAAGAGGGACGGAGCGCTTTGCGCTCTCCCCTAAAAAGGCCAAAAATCCATCAGGGTTTTTCCTAAATGGCAACTGTGTACGTTATAGCTATGAGAATGAGGATTTTGGCTCAGATGAGGAGAATAAGGAGGAGACATGGAAGGATATTCAGAGTCAGTTTGACCATATTCAACCAAACAGGAGAGGAAACCTATGACAAATACAGTGCTGTAATTTTAGATCTCATTGCACTTCTGAGATCACACCTTGAAAACAACAAGCTGTGCAGTAATTCCATCCCCATATATGTGAAGGTGCTGTTATCACTACATCTGCTAGCATCTGGTATTACCAGGGTGTCATTGATGTTGCTGGTGGTGTGTGTCAGAGTGCATTGTCACATTTCTTTCACTCATTCCTCAATGCCTTGTTGATATATATCAAGCAATGCATCTATTTACCCAGAAATGCCACTGAAATCCGAGTAACAAAATTTGATTTTTATAGGATTGCCAATTTTCCGCATGTGGTAGGGTGTGTGGATGGTACACATGTGGCCATATGCCCAGCATCACACCTGGAATACATTTTCTGAAACTGAAAACTCGCACACTCACTTAACATATAAGTGGTGTGTAACACACACTATATCATCACTGCCATTGTATCCCAGTACCCCGGAAGCACCCATGATTCCTTTATGCTCAGACACAGTGGCATCTCCCGACGGCAAGAACTTGGGGGGTTTGAGAATGGTTATCTGTTAGGTGATGTAGCATGTTGCAATGAGTGAAGAGTTGTAGTGTGACATTCATATGATGACTAGACACTCATGTGCATGTCTTCCCTGGGTGACAGGGCATATGCCTGAAGACCGAGGATACTGGAACCATACCTTTCACCAAATAACCCCATTGAGCAGTGCTACAATGTTGCACATAAATACACCAGAGGGGTAATTGAACAAATGTTTGGGTTGTTGAAAACAGATTTGGGTGTTTACACAAGAGTGGAGGAGCACTACAGTATGCACCAGAAACATCACAAAATTAAAGCACTTGTACAATGCTTCACATTCCCCAGGAGGGGACTACACATCATAGTGTTAGACTTTGAGTCTAAAGATGATGATGTTGCACCTCCAACACAGCAGCGAGCAGAAAAAAGGAGACCAGTGGAGGGAAGACGGTGACAGAACAACATTGCCAATAATTATTTTGGAAGGTAAGTCAACAGTTATAATGCATTTGGTGATGTTAACAAACACAGAGATGAGTTAATACTTGAAAGCAAAAGTCCCTCAATGGCTAGCATGTATGAACATTTCTTCATTAACAAACAAAGATTTAGCAACTTATGCAGTGCTGGTTAGTTCACCAGATATGACTATTCTATAACACGAGAAACACAAAAAAACACATCAGTGCTTTCTGCACCTGTGGCCTGATGGTGTACTCTCGTGATGTGTGGCAGCATGTGTCCGGATGCTCCTTCTTTTCTGGGACATGGCATTTGTAGTAAACATGATGCTGACAGTAGAGTGGTCCTCGCTTCCCTGACCGTTACCCGCTGTACCACCTGCAATGCGGTCAGTTTCCATTACCTCAACGGCTGTTGTGATGAGTTTCAAACTCCTTCCTACATCACCACTGATGTGGCCCATTTCAACTTGGACATTAACTGTTCTCCTACAAAGGGTATTTGTGGCATGTGCTAATCTGCCAATTGAATGGCTTAGAGTGTCCAGTCTGGTAACATTGTGCTTCTAACAGTGCTTTTGGTTTGTGTCAGAGTCTGCTAGTTAGACACACAACTTTTCTATTGTATCTGGCATGCTGTCCCTCTTTTTGTCCATTTGTTTTTGATTTTCTTCCAAGTGTCTGGCCACATTGGGACATCCAAAGAAGATTGTTTTTTGCATGGTCTATAACTTCCTGGTGATTTTTATTTGTTTTTGGTTCAGGCATTGAATCTGTAACATGGAGTTCTCAATGCCTCCAAACACCTAAGTGTCGGCAACAGTTTTTGGATTGAACAGGATAGGCTGTGAGATAGGTCTTGGCCTAGGTCGTGGTCGACCATGTCCCTAAAGCCACTATTGGAGTGGTCGCACTACAGGAGCTGAGTCTATGCTGGTCTGTGGCTGGTCAGCAACCTCCTCTCCTGATGCAGGCTTTGGCGTACATAATGCACTACTTGTGGACCCATGTGATGTTGAGGGTCCACTGTACATCTCATTTTCATCGTCCTCCTCATCCATATGAGTGGCATCACCTCCATCTGACTCAGCCCCTCTTGTGTGCTGTGCAGCAGATCTGTGGTTCAAAAGAAACTTATACTTACATATTTGTGTTTGAATTGTATAGATAAAATGCTTATTTTTTGTTTCAGCACAATAAAATATATTTTAAAAATACACTATGTTCAATGTACTACATGTCCCATAATGCACTTGTATGGCTGCAGTGAATGCTAAATATACATGTGCCTGAATACATATTAGATTTTTATTTAAAGACAGTAGAAAAGATGCACTTACTTGGGTTTGGTCCTGCTGTTGAAGGATCTATGTGCCCGAATCACCAACTGCCTCTGGCTCACGGGAGCCTTCCACTAGCATTTCTATGCCTGTGGGTGGTTGTACTCAGGAAGGTCCTCCTTCGGTGGCATGACTCTTTGCCAGAAGAGTGGCCACAGTGCTATGTCACTCCAACTGCATTTATTCGGGCCTGCATGTCCAGCCAGATTTTCTTTTTTTGGGACTAGGGACCAAAGAGCTGGTCATAGCTTTTGTAGCTTTTCTCTATCAGGATGTCTAGCTCCTTTTTTGATATTTTTTTTTTCACTCCCAGATTCCTTATCAGCATCCTGGCTTGCCACACTTTGTAAAAGTTGTATCCTTCCTTCAATCCAAGCACACTGCTTTCATCAGACGTCTGCACTACCTCCTCTCAGTATGCTTCACAAGATAGAAATGATGAGTACTTTCTGGTCTGAGGATCATTCATGTGAACCAGGTAGTACTTCACGGTACTCGAGGGGGCGTGTGCAATTTGGTTCTGCATTCACAAATTGGGAATTACAATTAGCAATTCCAATCCAAGTTTAGGAAATCACTACTTACGAGTCTTGTACATCTGACCATTGTTTCTCTTGCCTGTGTCCAATTTAAACAAGCATTTGCAATGCAACGGGTCTCGCATTTCCCCGAGTTAGAGCTATTAGCAGTTGTAAACTCCCAACCAGACTTCTCTTGGCCCATTAAATGGAAAAAACCAAGCACGATCGCGGTGCTAAACAAGCGAGATCACGCTGTGAAAAAAGAGAAAAAGTAGTCCACACACCGGATAGAAAACAGTGAGCCTTGTATGTTTTCAGTACTTGGTCTCTGCGCTCGAGGAGGGCTAACCACCGGGAAAGGGATGCCATATGCATGCCTTCCACTAATTAAAGCAAGCAGATTTTAAAAGGCAAGCCCACGAACCAATGCAAGACACTGACGTGACATTGGTGGGGTTCCGAGCCCTTTTCTAACTACTACAGCGTCTCGCAAGCGATACGCATGCGCAAGCGCATGCTACGCAGGCTCGACCCTAAAAAACATCACTTAAAGGATTCCTTTTGTGTGAGCTGTGCTTGGATAGGAGCAGGTGTTGAAAGTTAAAGAAAGCAAGCCTGATTCACTAAGGTAAACTTACTCTTTTGTGTATGTTTACTATTTTTTGGTACTCACAAACTACAAGTGAATAGCAAATTTACAACTGCAGAGATCCTCCAGTCAGGATGAAAAACTGCACATAAAAAAGGTCTATCTTTCTTTAACGTGCGGAGTTCTCTGCCCCGACTTCGAAGTCTCCGTAGTTGTAAACTTACTATTAACTTGTAGTTTGTGACTACCAAAAAAACAGTAAACTTACACAATACTGTATGTTTACCTTTGTGAATAAGGCCCAGAGTAGTTGGACACTCTTACACCTTTCCTTTAAATTCAGTAGTCAATCTAGGGAAACAAAGAAACATTCTGTGTATCACTTCAGTGTATGGCCACGATTCATCTTCAGAAGTAGTCAGATAATGTTTTTTGACTGGGAAAATATGTCTGGAAGGAGTACAACACACGGAAGTTACAGCCTCCCTAGGTATGCACAGCTATTTCTGCGCAGCTCCCTTGGCCTACATGTTTGTATGCATTTAGCAACAGGCTCTATCGCCTGTCTGTCTTACCCCTTCCCTGGTCGCTTGGGCTGCATCTTTTGGGCAAAGAGAATGTAAATTGTCAAGTGGTACTTAAACCTTGGCACGCTGTGCCATTTGGGATGCGCCGGTTCTGAAGAGTGCGTGTCCTTCCCAGCCTTTGCTGTTCCTAACTCCTTTAAGTTGCAGTGTCTTATTTGTAAGACCGAGCTGTACCTATTAAGCTTACACAATTTGAATGTTGATTTCGCTAAGCTTTTTGTTCTGCATTTTCACTGCGGTGTACTAATTTAGTTTTCACAGTAGTATTTATTTAGATGCACTACTTCTGTCTCAGATGGTCTTGTTTAGTGCGAATCCTCTTGCCTTCAGGAACCCTTATCTATAATTTGTCTCCTGACTTGATTGCTTGGTTGTGCTGTACTGCTTTCATATTTTCTTAACACTTCTGAATCTTTTTAGGTCAATTCCAGCCTTCGTGTACATTTTTCTTCAACATCTTTGTGCTATTTAGCTGAATTCGTTGGGTAAGCTTTGTTGTGGATGTGTCTTATTTAGTATTTTGCAGGTTGCTTTTCTCTAAATGTCTCTTGACAATTTGTCCTGATGATGGCACTGTTCAATTTAACCTCAACCCCTTCGCTGCCAGGCCTTTTCCCCCCTCAGGTGCCAAGCCTTTTTTTGGCTATTTGGGGTAGTTCGCGCTTAGGCCCTCATAACCTTTTCTCCACATAAGCTACCCATGCCAAATTTGCGTCCTTTTTTTTCAAGATCCTAGTGATTCTAAATGTGCTCAGACTTTGTGGGTGGCCCTGAAGGAGACCAAGAAATTAGCCAAAATACAGCGAAAATTTCGTTTTTTTTTAAATGGGAAAAAAGGGCCGCAGAAGAAGCCTTGTGGTTTTTCCCCTGAAAATGGCATCAACACAGGGTTTGTGGTGGTAAAATCACCATCTCCCTAGCTTTCAGGAACAGGCAGAGTTGAATTAGAAAACCCCATTTTTCAACACAATTTTGACATTTTACTGAGACATACACCATTTTTACTATTTTTTGTGCTTTCAGCCTCCTTCCAGTTAGTGACAGAAATGGGTGAGAAACCAATGCTGGATCTCAGAAAGCTAAACATTTCTGCAAAGTAGACAAAAGTCTGAATTCAGCAAGGGGTCATTTGTGTAGATCCTACAAGTGTTTCCTACAGAAAATAACAGCTGAAATAAAAAAATATTGAAATTAAGGTGAAAAACACAGCCATTTTTCTCCACGTTTTACTCTGTAACTTTTTCTTGCTATGTCAGATTTTTGAAAGCAATATACTGTTACGTCTGCTGGACTCTTCTAGTTGCAGGGATATATAGGGCTTGTAGGTTCATCAAGAACCCTAGGTGCCCAGAGGCAATAAATTAGCGGCACCTTGCATTGGGTTTTCATTCTATACCGGGTACACAGCAATTAATTTGCTGAAATATAAAAAGTGAAAAATAGGTATCAAGAAAACCTTTGTATTTCCAAAATGGGCACAAGATAAGGTGTTGAGAAGCAGTGGTTATTTGTACATCTCTGAATTCCGGGGTGCCCATACTACCATGTGAATTACAGGGCATTTCTCAAATAGACGTCTTTTTTACACACTGTCTTACATTTGGAAGGAGAAAAGGTAGAGAAAGACAAGGGGCAATAACACTTTTTTTGCTATTGTGTTCCCCCAAGTCTCCCGATAAAAATGGTACCTCACTTGCGTGGTTAGGCCTACTGCTCGTGCAGGAAACACAAAATGGACACATCACATTTTGACATTGAAATCTGACATGTTCTTTGCAAAGTGCCTAGCTGTAGATTTTGGCCTCTAGCTCAGCCGGCACCTATGGAAACCTACCAAACCTGCACATTTTTTAAAACAAGACACATAGGGGAATCCAAGATGGGGTGACTTGTGGGGCTCTGACCAGATTCTGTTTCCCAGAATCCTTTCAAACCTCAAAATTCAGCCAGAAAAACACTTTTTCCTCTCATTTCGGAGACAGAAAGTTCTGGAATCTGAGAGGAGCCACAAATTTCCTTCCACCCAGCGTTTCCCTAAGTCTCCTGATAAAAATGGTTCCTCACTTGTGTGGGTAGGCATAGCATCGGCGAAAGGAAATGCCCCAAAACACAAAATGGACACAAAACATTTTCACAAAGAAAATAGAGCTGATTTTTGCAAAGTGCCTAGCTGTGGATTTTGGCCTCTAGCTCCGCCGGCACCTAGGGAAACCTAGCAATCCTGCGCATTTCTGAAAAGTAGACACCTAGGGGAATCCAAGATGGGGTGACTTGTGGGGCTCTGACCAGGTTCTGTTACCCAGAATCCTTTGCAAACCTCAAAATGTAGGCCAAAAATATTTTTTTCCTCTCATTTGGGTGACAGAAAGTTCTGGAATCTGAGAGGAGCCACAAATATCTTTCCACCCAGCATTCCCCCAAGTCTCCCGATAAAAATGGTACCTCACTTGTGTGGGTAGGCCTAGCGCCCGTGACAGGAAATGCCCCAAAACACTATCTGGACACATCAAAATTATCAAATACAAAACTACCTGTTTTTTGGGGAGGGCAGCTGCTTTTTTGGTCTTGGGCTCAGCAGCCATCTAGGGAAACCTACCAAACCTAGACATTTCTGAAAACTAGACACCCAAGGGAGTCCAGGGAGGTGTGACTTGCGTGGATCCCCCAATTATTTCTTACCCAGAATCCTCAGCAAACCTCAAATTTAGCTTTAAAAAAACACCTTTTTCCCACATTTCTGTGGTGTGGACACATCACATTTTCACAAAGAAAACAGAGCTGGTTTTTGCAAAGTGCTTGGCTGTGGATTTTGGCATCTAGCTCAGCCGGCACCTAAGGAAATCTAGCAAACCTGTGCATTTTTTAAAACTAGACACCTAGGGGAATCTAAGATGGGGTGACTTGTGGGGCTCTGCCCAGGTTCTGTTACCCTAGCTAAAATAATCACTTTTTCCCACATTTCTGTGTGGGATCACCGCACCGGGCCAAATTTCCTACCACCCAACGTTCTCCTCAGTCTCCCAGTAAGAATGATACCTCATTTGTGTAGGTGGGCCAAGTGCCTGGCACAGGGAAGAGCCAAAAACATGTTGAAATTGAGGGGGAACCAAAGCGGGTCCAAAAGGGCAGTTTGAAAAAATACATTTTTAGGCTGACAAGTGCAGCAGAATTTTCAGGTATAGATGAGACAATGTTGGGTGGTAGGAATTTTGTGGACTCCTGCAGATTCCGGAAGGTTCCATCACAAAAATGTGGGAAATATGTGTGATTTCCAGCAACGTTGGAGGTTTGCAGGGCATTGTGTGTAAGAAAATGGTGCATGTGAAGCATGCCACCCTGGAATCAACCATACGTTTAGTTTTCAGATGTGTCTGGATATTTCTACATGACAGCGTACCAAAGTCAAAAAAGTGCAGCCCTCACCATTCCAAGTGGGCTGATTTTGAGAGTTACCAAGCTCTCATGGCCCCAATGTAAAACCAAAACCCAAAATAATCAATGTCTTCTTGCTTGCCATGGGATAAGATGTTTTAGTGTGTGGGGGGAGAGCTGAAAGACTGTTACCCCCTTCAGTTGGGGTGGGGGCATAACCAGGCCCATACTGGTTGATAGCCACCACCCCACTATTTTTTTATCTTTTTATTCAATGCCATCTAGTAGACTTTCTGCCCTTCCGGGGTGTGGATTGGGGGTAACTGCCCCATCTGCCCACTGGTGGGCAGAACAACTTTAGCCCCATTTATATTGGGGTGCACCCTCTTATTTTGAAAAAAAGATATTCCCTGGTCTCTGGTGGGCTTTCTGGCCCCCTTGGGGGCAGATGGGCCTTCAAGAAATAGGCCAATCTGCCCCCAAGGGGGGCAAATATGGCCTACAGTAATGTGCCCCCATGGGGAGCTACCCTTGCCCAAGGGGCAGCCCCCCAAACAAAACACACTTATACACACACCAATCCCTGGTGTCTAGTGATTTCTGCCCCCCTTGGGGGCAGATTGGCCTAACAAAAATAGGCTGATCTGCCCCCACAGGGGGCAGAAATGGCCTATATACAATTTGCCCCCTAGAGGAGCGACCCTTGCCTAGAGGTTCACTCCCTACACAGAAAAGAAAAAAAAAAAACAATAAAATGATCCCTGGTGTCTAGGGATTATCTGCCCCCCCTTGGGGCAGATCGGCCTAATTTTATTAGGCAATGACCTAAAAATTATTCCCCCCCTCCCCCCGGGGAGCGGCCCTTGCACAAGGGGCCACTCCCCTTATACGTAAATATAATATTTAAAAAAATTCCCTGGTGTCTAGTGGTTTCTGCCCCCAGGGTGGACAGAAATGGCCTAAAAACAATTTGGCCCCCCAGGGAGTGACCCTTGCCGAAGGGGTCACTCCCTGCACATAAAAGAAAAACAAAAAACAAAAAAAATGATCCCTAGTGTCTAGGGGTTTTCTTCCCCCAGGGGGGGAAGAAATGACCTAAAAATTATTTGCCCCCCTAGGGAGCTGCCCTTGCCCGAGGGGCTGCTCCCCTCATGTCCAATTCAAAGTAAAAAAAAAAATCCCTGGTGTCTAGTGGTTTCTGCCCCCCTGGGGGCAGATCAGCCTAATTATATTAGGCCTATCTGTCCCCGGGGTCAGACATGGCCTGAAATCAATTTGGCCCCCTAGGAAGCGACCCTTGGCGAAGGGGTCGCTCCCTACACATAAAAGAAAAAAAATGATCCCTGGTGTCTAGGGGTTTTCTGCCCCCCCCCGGGGCAGAATGACCTAATTATATTAGGCCGATTTGCCTCTGGGGGGGCAGAAAAGGCCTAAAAATATTTTGCCCCTCCGGGGAGCGGCCCTTGCCCATGGGGCCACTCCCCTTATGCGTAAGGATAATAAAAAAAAAACTCCCTGCTGTCCAGTGGTTTCTGCCCCTCCCCCTCGGGGGCAGATCGGCCTAATTATATTAGGCTGATCTGCCTCCGGGGGGGGTCGGAAATGGCCTAAAAACAATTTGGCCCCTCAGGGAGCGACCATTACCGAAGGGGTCACTCCCTACACCTAAAAGAAAAAAAAAATATCCCTGGTGTCTAGGGGTTATCTGCCCTCCTTGGGGGCAGAAATGACCTAAAAATGATTTCCCCCCCTGGGGAGTGGCCCTTGCCCAAGGGGCCGCTCCCCTCATGTCCATTTCAAAGTAAAAAAAAGAAATCCCTGGTGTCTAGTGGTTTCTGCCCCACCTGGGGCAGATCGGCCTAATTATATCAGGCCCATCTGCCCCTAGGGGGGGTAGGAATGGCCTAAAAACTATTTGGCCCCCCAGGGAGTGACCCTTGCCGAAGGGGTCACTTCCTACACATAAAAGAAAAAAAAAATGATCCCTGGTGTCTACGGGTTTTCTACCCCCCTGGGGGCAGATGGGCCTAATTATATTAGGCCGATTTGCCCCCGGGGGGGGCAGAAATGGCCTGAAAATGATTTCCCCCCCTGAGTAGGCACTTGCCCAAGGGGCCGATCCCCTTATGTCCATTTCAAAGCAACAAAAAAAATCCCTGGTGTCTAGTGGGCATTTCTGCTGCCCGATCGCATCACGATCGGGCAGCATAAATGCTTGCAGAGACATGAAAGGAAAGGCCTTTCCTTTCTTTTCATGCCTCTGCTGGCCTCCTCCTCCCGAGCGGAAGAGAACTGCTGAGCATTTCTTTTCCGCAATCGCGCTATGGGAGGTGACCTCTGATGAGGTCAGCATGTTCTCGCGTGCTGATGTCATCAGACGTCATTGGGGGGGTCGGGGTTGAAGGGGAAGCGATACCCCTGGGCTGGTAGATGGACGTAATGGTTACATCCATGGCACTTCACAGATGTAACCATTACGTCCATGGCGAGCAAGGGGTAAACGTCAACCCATTCATTATAATATGGTTTGCACCAACAGATGGAAATATTCCTTTTATAATGGATTTTGTGCAGTTTAATCATAGACTTTTTACATTTATTGACGTTTATGCGCAGCCTGTTATTCCTAATTTCATTTGAAATTTGATTACACCTGAATTTGCTAATCGTACACTGTGCTGTTACCTTAACACTGTATTTCATTATGTATTTGACTATGAATTTCATTTAAATACATTTGGTTCCCCAATTATGTGCGTATTTACTTATTTTTTTTGTCACATTCATTACATTTTAGCTTACCTATCCAGTCCCTTTTCTTCTCTAAGTTTTCCCAGGCGAACCTTTTGTTTTGAGATACCTTGTTATTTTGGGCCACGGCGAGGTGAGGAGTAGGTATTTTGGCGGGAGTGTCACTTTGGGGAACGTGTGACTATAAGCACCCCCCCCTCCCGGAGGACTTATGATACAATCAGCATAAACACTGAAAATTTGCCCAGCAGAGCATTGACACTGAAGGGTAGTATTGAATTTAATTTAATTGGTATGTATCACCTTACCACAGTAAATAGTAAGAGTACTTCCACTAGTGGTAGGTGCACAAGGAGTGATAATAGGGAGATCACTTTGGTCCTGAAGAGGAGTTTAGTGGTAAACTCCAAAACATGTAGACCACTAAGGAGGACAGGTACATAATATACCCACCCTCCTGACACCCTTTTTTAATCATACCACCCCTGAGAGACATATTAAACTAGTAATATCATCCAGAGGGGGTATTTTTAACTTATAAAGACCCCACCACTCATATCCATTCCAGCATCCACATCGCTGATACCAACAGTGCTCTCATGTATTCCGTTGGTCGCAGCACTCCTCGTTCTGCAGCAGAACAGGAAGAAACCCAATGATGAAACATGCCAACAAGGGGTAACCCTGGTGGGTGAGGGTTTTTCTAACAAAAAAAGTTTTTTTCTGTGGATGTTTTTTCCCTTCTTGGTTAGGTCTCTAAATATGTTTACTGAAGCTTCAAGGAGGATTTACCTTCCCCTTTAACCCTCCTTCCCCTTTGTTTAGCCATTATAACTTGTACCCAGTAGGAGTGAACAGGTAGATTATAACTTGTACCCTGAATTGAGGCCTATAGGCTTACTCACCTCTTTAAAGTTTTGCTGATGTGTGCCTGTGTAGGAAATTTGCTCTGTATGTGCTATTTCAAAGTAAGGACTAGCATGCACAGAGTCCAAGGGTTCCCCTTAGAGGTAAAATAGTGGTAAAAAGAGATAATACTAATGCTCTATTTTGTGGTAGTGTGGTCGAGCAGTAGGCTTATCCAAGGAGCAGTGTTAAGCATTTGTTGTACATACACATAGACAATAAATGAGGTACACACACTCAGAGACAAATCCAGTCAATAGGTTTTGTTATAGAAAAATATATTTTCTTAGTTTATTTTAAGAACCACAGGTTCAAATTTAACATGTAATATCTTGTTTGAAAGGTATTGCAGGTAAGTACATTAGGAACTTTGAATCATTTCAATTGCATGTATACTTTTCAAGTTATTCACAAATAGCTATTTTAAAAGTGGACACAGTGCAATTTTCACAGTTCCTGGGGGAGGTAAGTTTTTGTTAGTTTTACCAGGTAAGTACGACACTTACAGGGTTCAGTTCTTGGTCCAAGGTAGCCCACCGTTGGGGGTTCAGAGCAACCCCAAAGTTACCACACCAGCAGCTCAGGGCCGGTCAGGTGCAGAGTTCAAAGTGGTGCCCAAAACGCATAGGCTTCAATGGAGAGAAGGGGGTGCCCCGGTTCCAGGCTGCCAGCAGGTAAGTACCCGCGTCTTCGGAGGGCAGACCAGGGGGGTTTTGTAGGGCACCGGGGGGGACACAAGCCCACACAGAAATTTCACCCTCAGCGGCGCGGGGGCGGCCGGGTGCAGTGTTAGAACAAGCGTCGGGTTCGCAATGGAAGTCAATGAGAGATCAAGGGATCTCTTCAGCGCTGCAGGCAGGCAAGGGGGGGCTTCCTCGGGGAAACCTCCACTTGGGCAAGGGAGAGGGGCTCCTGGGGGTCACTTCTGCAGTGAAAGTCCGGTCCTTCAGGTCCTGGGGGCTGCGGGTGCAGGGTCTTTTCCAGGCGTCGGGACTTAGGCTTCAGAGAGTCGCGGTCAGGGGAAGCCTCGGGATTCCCTCTGCAGGCGGCGCTGTGGGGGCTCAGGGGGGACAGGTTTTGGTACTCACAGTCGTAGAGTAGTCCGGGGGTCCTCCCTGAGGTGTTGGTTCTCCACCAGCCGAGTCGGGTTCGCCGGGTGCAGTGTTGCAAGTCTCACGCTTCTTGCGGGGAGATTGCAGGGTTCTTTAAAGCTGCTTCTTTGGATAAAGTTGCAGTCTTTTTGGAGCAGGTCCGCTGTCCTCGGGAGTTTCTTGTCGTCGTCGAAGCAGGGCAGTCCTCAGAGGATTCAGAGGTCGCTGGTCCCTTTGGAAGGCGTCGCTGGAGCAGAGTTCCTTGGAAGGCAGGAGACAGGCCGGTGAGTTTCTGGAGCCAAGGCAGTTGTTGTCTTCTGGTCTTCCTCTGCAGGGGTTTCAGCTAGGCAGTCCTTCTTCTTGTGGTTGCAGGAATCTAGTTTCTAGGTTCAGGGAGAGCCCTTAAATACTAAATTTAAGGGCGTGTTTAGGTCTGGGGGGTTAGTAGCCAATGGCTACTAGCCCTGAGGGTGAGTACACCCTCTTTGTGCCTCCTCCCAAGGGGAGGGGGTCACATCCCTAATCCTATTGGGGGAATCCTCCATCTGCAAGATGGAGGATTTCTAAAAGTTAGAGTCACCTCAGCTCAGGACACCTTAGGGCTGTCCTGACTGGCCAGTGACTCCTCCTTGTTGTTCTCATTATTTTCTCCGGCCTTGCCGCCAAAAGTGGGGGCCGGGGTCGGAGGGGGCGGGCAACTCCACTAGCTGGAGTGTCCTGCGGTGCTGTGTTTGAGGCTCACCGCCAGGTGTTACAGCTCCTGCCTGGGGGAGGTGTTAGCATCCCCACCCAGTGCAGGCTTTGTTACTGGCCTCAGAGTGACAAAGGCACTCTCCCCATGGGGCCAGCAACATGTCTCTAGTGTGGCAGGCTGCTGGAACTAGTCAGCCTACACAGACAGTCGGTTAAGTTTCAGGGGGCACCTCTAAGGTGCCCTCTGGGGTGTAGTTTACAATAAAATGTACACTGGCATCAGTGTGCATTTATTGCGCTGAGAAGTTTGATACCAAACTTCCCAGTTTTCAGTGTAGCCATTATGGTGCTGTGGAGTTCGTGTAAAACAGACTCCCAGACCATATACTCTTATGGCTACCCTGCACTTACAATGTCTAAGGTTTTGCTTAGACACTGTAGGGGCACAGTGCTCATGCACTGGTACCCTCACCTATGGTATAGTGCACCCTGCCTTAGGGCTGTAAGGCCTGCTAGAGGGGTGTCTTACCTATACTGCATAGGCAGTGAGAGGCTGGCATGGCACCCTGAGGGGAGTGTCATGTCGACTTACTCATTTTGTTCTCACTAGCACACACAAGCTGGTAAGCAGTGTGTCTGTGCTGAGTGAGGGGTCTCTAGGGTGGCATAATACATGCTGCAGCCCTTAGAGACCTTCCCTGGCATCAGGGCCCTTGGTACCAGAGGTACCAGTTACAAGGGACTTATCTGGATGCCAGGGTGTGCCAATTGTGGAATCAAAAGTACAGGTTAGGGAAAGAACACTGGTGCTGGGGCCTGGTTAGCAGGCCTCAGCACACTTTCAATTAAAAACATAGCATCAGCAAAGGCAAAAAGTCAGGGGGTAACCATGCCAAGGAGGCATTTCCTTACACAACCCCCCCCCCAAACGAAAGAGGATGAGACTAACCTTTCCCAAGAGAGTCTTCATTTTCTAAGTGGAAGAACCTGGAAAGGCCATCTGCATTGGCATGGGCAGTCCCAAGTCTGTGTTCCACTATAAAGTCCATTCCCTGTAGGGAGATGGACCACCTCAACAGTTTTGGGTTTTCACCTTTCATTTGCATCAGCCATTTGAGAGGTCTGTGGTCAGTTTGAACTAGGAAGTGAGTCCCAAAGAGGTATGGTCTCAGCTTCTTCAGGGACCAAACCACAGCAAAGGCCTCCCTCTCAATGGCACTCCAACGCTGCTCCCTGGGGAGTAACCTCCTGCTAATGAAAGCAACAGGCTGGTCAAGGCCATCATCATTTGTTTGGGACAAAACTGCCCCTATCCCATGTTCAGAGGCATCTGTCTGCACAATGAACTGCTTAGAATAATCTGGAGCTTTTAGAACTGGTGCTGAGCACATTGCTTGTTTCAGGGTGTCAAAGGCCTGTTGGCATTCTACAGTCCAGTTCACTTTCTTGGGCATTTTCTTGGAGGTGAGTTCAGTGAGGGCTGTCACAATGGATCCATATCCCTTCACAAACCTCCTGTAATACCCAGTCAAGCCAAGGAATGCCCTGACTTGAGTCTGGGTTTTTGGAGCTACCCAGTCCAGAATAGTCTGGATCTTGGGTTGGAGTGGCTGAACTTGGCCTCCACCTACAAGGTGGCCCAAGTAAACCACAGTTCCCTGCCCTATCTGGCATTTGGATGCCTTGATAGAGAGGCCTGCAGATTGCAGAACCTTCAAAACCTTCTTCAGGTGGACCAGGTGATCCTGCCAGGTGGAGCTAAAGACAGCAATATCATCAAGATAAGCTGTGCTAAAGGACTCCAAACCAGCAAGGACTTGATTCACCAACCTTTGGAAGGTGGCAGGGGCATTCTTTAAACCAAAGGGCATAACAGTAAACTGATAATACCCATCAGGTGTGGAGAATGCTGTTTTCTCTTTTGCTCCAGGTGCCATTTTTATTTGCCAGTACCCTGCTGTCAAGTCAAAGGTACTTAAGAATTTGGCAGCACCTAATTTGTCTATGAGCTCATCAGCTCTAGGAATTGGATGGGCGTCTGTCTTGGTGACAGAGTTGAGCCCTCTGTAGTCCACACAAAACCTCATCTCTTTCTTTCCATCTTTGGAGTGAGGTTTGGGGACTAAGACCACTGGGCTAGCCCAGGGGCTGTCAGAGCGCTCAATTACTCCCAATTCCAGCATCTTGTGGACTTCCACCTTGATGCTTTCCTTAACATGGTCAGACTGTCTAAAAATTTTGTTTTTGACAGGCATGCTGTCTCCTGTGTCCACATCATGGGTACACAGGTGTGTCTGACCAGGGGTTAGGGAGAAGAGTTCAGGAAACTGTTGTAGAACTCTCCTACAATCAGCTTGCTGTTGGCCAGAGAGGGTGTCTGAGTAGATCACTCCATCTACTGAGCCATCTTTTGGGTCTGATGACAGAAGATCAGGGAGAGGTTCACTCTCTGCCTCCTGATCCTCATCTGTTACCATCAACAGATTTACATCAGCCCTGTCATGGAAGAGCTTAAGGCGGTTCACATGGATCACCCTCTTGGGGCTCCTGCTTGTGCCCAGGTCCACCAGGTAGGTGACCTGACTCTTCCTTTCTAGCACTGGGTAAGGGCCACTCCATTTGTCCTGGAGTGCCCTGGGAGCCACAGGCTCCAGAACCCAGACTTTCTGCCCTGGTTGGAACTCAACCATTGCAGCCTTTTGGTCATACCAAAACTTCTGGAGCTGTTGGCTGGCCTCAAGGTTTTTGCTTGCCTTTTCCATGTACTCTGCCATTCTAGAGCGAAGGCCAAGTACATAGTCCACTATGTCCTGTTTAGGCTCATGAAGAGGTCTCTCCCAGCCTTCTTTAACAAGAGCAAGTGGTCCCCTTACAGGGTGACCAAACAGAAGTTCAAAGGGTGAGAATCCTACTCCCTTCTGTGGCACCTCTCTGTAAGCGAAAAGCCGACATGGCAAGAGGACATCCCATCTCCTTTTGAGCTTTTCTGGGAGCCCCATGATCATGCTTTTTAATGTCTTGTTGAATCTCTCAACTAAGCCATTAGTTTGTGGATGGTATGGTGTAGTGAATTTGTAAGTCACCCCACACTCATTCCACATGTGTTTTAGGTATGCTGACATGAAGTTGGTACCTCTGTCAGACACCACCTCCTTAGGGAAACCCACTCTGGTAAAGATACCAATGAGGGCCTTGGCTACTGCAGGGGCAGTAGTTGACCTAAGGGGAATAGCTTCAGGATACCTAGTAGCATGATCCACTACTACTAGGATATACATATTTCCTGAGGCTGTGGGAGGTTCTAGTGGACCAACTATGTCCACACCCACTCTTTCAAAGGAGACCCCCACCACTGGAAGTGGAATGAGGGGGGCCTTTGGATGCCCACCTGTCTTACCACTGGCTTGACAGGTGGGGCAGGAGAGGCAAAACTCCTTAACCTTGTGGGACATATTGGGCCAGTAGAAGTGGTTGACTAACCTCTCCCACGTCTTGGTTTGTCCCAAATGCCCAGCAAGGGGAATATCATGGGCTAAGGTCAGAATAAACTCTCTGAACGACTGAGGCACTACCACTCTCCTAGTGGCACCAGGTTTGGGGTCTCTGGCCTCAGTGTACAGGATTCCATCTTCCCAATAGACCTTATGTGTTCCATTTTTCTTGCCCTTGGACTCTTCAGCAGCTTGCTGCCTAAGGCCTTCAAGAGAGGGACAGGTTTCTTGTCCCTTACACAGCTCCTCCCTTGAGGGTCCCCCTGGGCCTAAGAGCTCAACCTGATAAGGTTCAAGCTCCAAAGCTCAGTTCCCTCAGAGGGCAGAACTTCTTCCTGGGAAGAGAGGTTCTCTTTTTCTGACTGTGTTGCAGTTGGTTTCCCAACTGACTTTCCTTTTCTCTTGGTAGGCTGGGCCTTTCTTCCAGACTCCAGCTCTACTTTTTCACCCTGTGCCTTGCACTGTGCTCTTGTTTTTACACACACCAGTTCAGGGATACCCAGCATGGCTGCATGGGTTTTTAGTTCTACCTCAGCCCATGCTGAGGACTCCAGGTCATTTCCAAGCAGACAGTCTACTGGGATGTTTGAGGAGACCACCACCTGTTTCAGGCCATTGACCCCTCCCCATTCTAAAGTTACCATTGCCATGGGATGTGCTTTAGTCTGATTGTCAGCGTTGGTGACTGTATAGGTTTTTCCAGTCAGGTATTGGCCAGGGGAAACCAGTTTCTCTGTCACCATGGTGACACTGGCACCTGTATCCCTCAGGCCCTCTACACTTGTCCCATTAATAAAGAGCTGCTGCCTGTATTTTTGCATGTTAGGCGGCCAGCCAGCTAGTGTGGCTAAATCCACCCTACCCTCAGAGACTAGAGTAGCTTCAGTGTGGACCCTGATTTGCTCTGGGCACACTGTTGATCCCACTTGGAGACTAGCCATTCCAGTGTTACCTGGATTGGAGTTTGGAGTGGAACTTTTCTTGGGACAGGCCTTGTCTCCAGTTTGGTGTCCAGACTGACTACAGTTTCGACACCAGGCCTTTTTGGGATCAAAGTTTTTACCCTTGTACCCAGGATTGTTTTGTGAAGAGGCTCTGGGCCCACCCTCCTGTGCAGGTTTTTGGGGGCCTGTAGAAGACTCTTTACTATTTTTATTTTTGGCTGTCTCACCACCTTTCCCCTGGGGAGGTTTTGTGACCCCTTTCTTTTGGTCACCCCCTGTGGAAGTTTTGGACACCCTAGTCTTGACCCAATGGTCCGCCTTCTTTCCCAATTCTTGGGGAGAAATTGGTCCTAGGTCTACCAGATGCTGATGCAGTTTGTCATTGAAACAATTACTTAACAGGTGTTCTTTCACAAATAAATTGTACAGCCCATCATAATTACTTTCACCACTGCCTTGAATCCAACCATCTAGTGTTTTTACTGAGTAGTCTACAAAGTCAACCCAGGTCTGGCTCGAGGATTTTTGAGCCCCCCTGAATCTAATCCTATACTCCTCAGTGGAGAATCCAAAGCTCTCAATCAGGGTACCCTTCATGAGGTCATAAGATTCTGCATATTTTCCAGAGAGTGTGAGGAGTCTATCCCTACACTTTCCTGTGAACATTTCCCAAAGGAGAGCACCCCAGTGAGATCTGTTCACTTTTCTGGTTACACAAGCCCTCTCAAAAGCTGTGAACCATTTGGTGATGTCATCACCATCTTCATATTTAGTTACAATCCCTTTAGGGATTTTCAACATGTCAGGAGAATCTCTGACCCTATTTATGTTGCTGCCACCATTGATGGGTCCTAGGCCCATCTCTTGCCTTTCCCTTTCTATGGCTAGGATCTGTCTTTCCAAATCCAATCTTTTGGCCATCCTGGCTAACTGGATGTCCTCTTCACTGGAGTTATCCTCAGTGATTTCAGAGTTGTTGGTCCCTCCTGTGAGGGAACCTGCATCTCTGACTATTATTTGTGGAGTCAGGGCTTGAGAAGCCCTGTTCTCCCTAAGTAGGACTGGAGGGGGGGAATTTCCCTCCAAGTCACTATCTTCATCCTCTGTGTTGCCATCCTCAGAGGGGTTGGCTTTTTCAAACTCTGCCAAAAGCTCCTGGAGCTGTACTTTGGTAGGTTTGGAGCCCATTGCTATTTTCTTTAGTTTACAGAGTGACCTTAGCTCTCTCATCTGTAGATGGAGGTAAGGTGTGGTGTCGAGTTCCACCACATTCACATCTGTGCTAGACATTATGCTTCTAAAAGTTGGAATACTTTTTAAGAAACTAAACTGGTTCTAGAATCTAATTCAAACTTTTAACAAACTTTTAAACTCTAAAAGAAATGCTAACAGGGACTAACAAGGCCCTAGCAGGACTTTAAGAATTTAGAAAACTTTTCAAATTGCAAAAATCAATTTCTAATGACAATTTTGGAATTTGTCGTGTGATCAGGTATTGGCTGAGTAGTCCAGCAAATGCAAAGTCTTGTACCCCACCGCTGATCCACCAATGTAAGAAGTTGGCTCTGTATGTGCTATTTCAAAGTAAGGAATAGCATGCACAGAGTCCAAGGGTTCCCCTTAGAGGTAAAATAGTGGTAAAAAGAGATAATACTAATGCTCTATTTTGTGGTAGTGTGGTCGAGCAGTAGGCTTATCCAAGGAGCAGTGTTAAGCATTTGTTGTACATACACATAGACAATAAATGAGGTACACACACTCAGAGACAAATCCAGTCAATAGGTTTTGTTATAGAAAAATATATTTTCTTAGTTTATTTTAAGAACCACAGGTTCAAATTTAACATGTAATATCTTGTTTGAAAGGTATTGCAGGTAAGTACATTAGGAACTTTGAATCATTTCAATTGCATGTATACTTTTCAAGTTATTCACAAATAGCTATTTTAAAAGTGGACACAGTGCAATTTTCACAGTTCCTGGGGGAGGTAAGTTTTTGTTAGTTTTACCAGGTAAGTACGACACTTACAGGGTTCAGTTCTTGGTCCAAGGTAGCCCACCGTTGGGGGTTCAGAGCAACCCCAAAGTTACCACACCAGCAGCTCAGGGCCGGTCAGGTGCAGAGTTCAAAGTGGTGCCCAAAACGCATAGGCTTCTATGGAGAGAAGGGGGTTCCCCGGTTCCAGGCTGCCAGCAGGTAAGTACCCGCGTCTTCGGAGGGCAGACCAGGGGGGTTTTGTAGGGCACCGGGGGGGACACAAGCCCACACAGAAATTTCACCCTCAGCGGCGCGGGGGCGGCCGGGTGCAGTGTTAGAACAAGCGTCGGGTTCGCAATGGAAGTCAATGAGAGATCAAGGGATCTCTTCAGCGCTGCAGGCAGGCAAGGGGGGGCTTCCTCGGGGAAACCTCCACTTGGGCAAGGGAGAGGGACTCCTGGGGGTCACTTCTGCAGTGAAAGTCCGGTCCTTCAGGTCCTGGGGGCTGCGGGTGCAGGGTCTTTTCCAGGCGTCGGGACTTAGGCTTCAGAGAGTCGCGGTCAGGGGAAGCCTCGGGATTCCCTCTGCAGGCGGCGCTGTGGGGGCTCAGGGGGGACAGGTTTTGGTACTCACAGTCGTAGAGTAGTCCGGGGGTCCTCCCTGAGGTGTTGGTTCTCCACCAGCCGAGTCGGGTTCGCCGGGTGCAGTGTTGCAAGTCTCACGCTTCTTGCGGGGAGATTGCAGGGTTCTTTAAAGCTGCTTCTTTGGATAAAGTTGCAGTCTTTTTGGAGCAGGTCCGCTGTCCTCGGGAGTTTCTTGTCGTCGTCGAAGCAGGGCAGTCCTCAGAGGATTCAGAGGTCGCTGGTCCCTTTGGAAGGCGTCGCTGGAGCAGAGTTCCTTGGAAGGCAGGAGACAGGCCGGTGAGTTTCTGGAGCCAAGGCGTTGTTGTCTTCTGGTCTTCCTCTGCAGGGGTTTCAGCTAGGCAGTCCTTCTTCTTGTGGTTGCAGGAATCTAGTTTCTAGGTTCAGGGAGAGCCCTTAAATACTAAATTTAAGGGCGTGTTTAGGTCTGGGGGGTTAGTAGCCAATGGCTACTAGCCCTGAGGGTGAGTACACCCTCTTTGTGCCTCCTCCCAAGGGGAGGGGGTCACATCCCTAATCCTATTGGGGGAATCCTCCATCTGCAAGATGGAGGATTTCTAAAAGTTAGAGTCACCTCAGCTCAGGACACCTTAGGGCTGTCCTGACTGGCCAGTGACTCCTCCTTGTTGTTCTCATTATTTTCTCCGGCCTTGCCGCCAAAAGTGGGGGCCGGGGCCGGAGGGGGCGGGCAACTCCACTAGCGGGAGTGTCCTGCGGTGCTGTGACAAAGGGGTGAGCCTTTGAGGCTCACCGCCAGGTGTTACAGCTCCTGCCTGGGGGAGGTGTTAGCATCCCCACCCAGTGCAGGCTTTGTTACTGGCCTCAGAGTGACAAAGGCACTCTCCCCATGGGGCCAGCAACATGTCTCTAGTGTGGCAGGCTGCTGGAACTAGTCAGCCTACACAGACAGTCGGTTAAGTTTCAGGGGGCACCTCTAAGGTGCCCTCTGGGGTGTAGTTTACAATAAAATGTACACTGGCATCAGTGTGCATTTATTGTGCTGAGAAGTTTGATACCAAACTTCCCAGTTTTCAGTGTAGCCATTATGGTGCTGTGGAGTTCATGTAAAACAGACTCCCAGACCATATACTCTTATGGCTACCCTGCACTTACAATGTCTAAGGTTTTGCTTAGACACTGTAGGGGCACAGTGCTCATGCACTGGTACCCTCACCTATGGTATAGTGCACCCTGCCTTAGGGCTGTAAGGCCTGCTAGAGGGGTGTCTTACCTATACTGCATAGGCAGTGAGAGGCTGGCATGGCACCCTGAGGGGAGTGCCATGTCGACTTACTCATTTTGTTCTCACTAGCACACACAAGCTGGTAAGCAGTGTGTCTGTGCTGAGTGAGGGGTCTCTAGGGTGGCATAATACATGCTGCAGCCCTTAGAGACCTTCCCTGGCATCAGGGCCCTTGGTACCAGAGGTACCAGTTACAAGGGACTTATCTGGATGCCAGGGTGTGCCAATTGTGGAATCAAAAGTACAGGTTAGGGAAAGAACACTGGTGCTGGGGCCTGGTTAGCAGGCCTCAGCACACTTTCAATTCAAAACATAGCATCAGCAAAGGCAAAAAGTCAGGGGGTAACCATGCCAAGGAGGCATTTCCTTACAGCCTGGGATGCTGTATGCCTGGGAAGAGTACAGTACAGGGATAGAGCAGTGCTGAGCAGTACCTGCCTGTTAAGTGCATGTACTGTGTGTATGTATACCTGTAAGGCATGAGAGATGTAGTGCTGTGTATTGTGTGCACAGTGGAAGCATGTGCTAGGTGTTTGTGTGGTTGCGAAAATGAAATATTTTGCATTGCACCCATGATGAATGGTGTATTGGAAGTGTGTGAGGTTGTGTGTATCACACCATGGCACAAGACAGAAAGGCTACAGTATGGAAAAATGTACAGAGAGAATGTGTGTGCTGAATGTATGTGTGCCTGTGAGGCACAATGCACGTAGCTAACAGTACTGAAAAGAGTGTGTGCTGTGTTTATACACTGATTGCAAGTGTACATGCAGTGATACATTACATTGAGGATCCTGGGGTCCATTTTGGGAAGCCAGGGCCTGCCCAGCGAAGACATGAGGAGAAGAGGAATCTCTCCAGACAGATTTGTGTGTAACTGCATTACTATGTGGAGGGTGGGACAAACTGAGAAGGGAGAGAGAGTGAGAGACTCCCCCTATACACTTCAAATGGTGTTTTTTGAGTCAGTGATAGATCACAGGAAAAGTGCCTGGGAACATCTCAGGAATGAGATAGGGTTATTTGAGTCAGTGATATGCAGTGATACATCACAGGGAAAGGGCCTCGGTACATCTCAGGAATTAGATGGGACTGATAGGATAATTATAAAGAGTAAGGCTGAGAGCACATGATTAACCCTTTGATGCACATATCACTGTGGATGACATCCAGGTATGAACTCTAGTCACTCCCATGGCCTGTGTTGTGGGACTATCAGCTTCAGACTCTGTCCTGCTGTGACAGACAGCCTTTTAAGAGGAAGAAGAAAGAGAAAAGTGTAAAATTCAAACGAAGCAGAATCCCAAAATAAAACTTCAAAGACGCAGAACCTAAATAACATTTGGTGTCCGATAATGGACTATGAGGAGAGGTTGCAACCCCAAAATGTATTATCTGCAAAACAGCCAGGTGGGCTCTGTGAGGAGGGGAAGATCTGGAAGACTTCTGCCTGTGACCAGGACTGGGAGCCAAAGCCTGCTAGTCTCCCTGCTGGGTGAGGGGATATTACACAGGGAAACCAAGACAACATGCCCTGGAGCACAAGTGCTTGCCTGTTTGTCAAGACCAGTGTGCCCTGTGAGGAAGAGGAGAGCATTGGAGGGAGTGAGGTCCAATGAAGAACCATAAGGTGTGGACTCCCGGTGCGAGGTGTGAGGAGACAGCTTTGCACTGAACGGGTCATTGTACATGTGCAGGATTGAATTGATGACCCCTGTATGCCAGGAGAGGGCCACGGTGGGCTTAGCCTTGAGGGAAGCATGAAGCCTGTACCACCTGTTGTGGTTACCCGGCCAGAAGGGGCCACCATGGAAGTGAGTGCTGCTGGCAAAATTGGCAAGACCTGTGTCGACCATAGCAGTGACCCCTTATGCCAGGAGGGGCTGCTGTGGTATAGGTGGCTGTACAGTAAAGATTGAAGCCTTGCCAGCTGTTATCATGGCAAAACCCATGTGGCAGAAGGGGCTGTCAGAACCGAGTATTGCAAAGTTTGGGCTGTCACCCTGGAAAAATTAAGCTGCGACCTGCATGTTAGAATGGAGCATCCTGTGTGGGGAAAACCTAAACATATTGTGCCAATAGAAGCCTAAAGCACCTCCGATTGCTGTTGAGTCTGACCTCACTGCTCAGAAGAGAGCCTGCAGCTTCTGGGTGCTGCTGTGTGCCCTGTATGCAGACCAACTTGACGGAGCAGGACTGCAGCATTACAAGTGCTCACGCTCGGGCACTCGCTGAATCACTGAATTGTTGAAAGCTTCTGTGCTGCCGGAGCAGGTAAGACTTGATTTTGCCCTGTCAGGCCCTGGGAGACTCACTGCTAAAGGTGCTGTGGTACCATAGACACTTTTGGCTATTTCTTAAGAGCCAGAGTGGACACTTGAGTAAAGCCTAGTAATCAGCATTCCCTGTATGGGGCCACCAGTGAATGGGGAATAATGTTGACCACATTAGAGGAAGAAGGAGCGACAGGGATTTGCCAGTTAAACACTTGAATGCTGACCTCAAAGGGATTGTGTTATGCTTATGAATCTCGTAATATTTCTTTGAATGTGTAGAGTTAAACAAATATTTGACTAGACATTGATATATTGACATTACTGAGTGCACTTTGAGTTATGAGTCGTGTATACAAATATACATGTATATAAATGGTGGGGTCATTTGTGTCACTTTTAGGAATTTGAAAGGGTAGTTCAACAGGTCGGTAGGACTGTGAGAAGAAAGCACTTTTAAAGGACGTGGGGAGTTGTCATGGAAAATCCAAGCCTAAACTAGAATGGCACAAAGATGTTGGATGTGCTGGTAGTTGCTGTATGTAAAACTCTTGGATATAAAGTTCTATGTAAAATGTATTGGAATGTGTATTTGAATGCATTATTCTTTAAATAAAAAAGAAGGCCAAGCTACACAGAGACCTTACACTGTACTACTTTATTAAGCCCTGTATGCATAAGGTATTTTGTTCTATGTGTGCTCACTGTGTATTGTAGGCACATAATGCAAAATGAACTGTTTTGTCATTTACTGATAGATGTCCTTAACTAACCAACAAAAACTTCAAGGATTTCAAATTTTGTCTCTCAGGTTACATGCTTCTACTAGCAATGGGCACATAATCTACTAGTTTGTGACCTGCAAGTTACGCACGAGTCTGCAACAAATCTATTGATCCGCTAAACAATTTTACTAACTACAAACACGTTATTTGCAGGTTACTTGCGATAAAATATACAAGTGCTATGCACTAGGGTCATTAACCTGTAAGATATTTTATTATTTTATCCACCTCATTCTGCAGTAGTGGCTGAATTATGGGGGTACTCTAGGAACGTAACATGGCACTGTTCCTGCTTTTTACACTCCAGTAGCACTTCCTTATTACAGCAGGGTGGCCATACTTGGTTTATGCAGCCTGTGCTTTTGTACAGATATCACAGGGCCGCATTTCACGCATTCCCTCAATTGCAGGGGGAGAGGGGTACGGTATCCAAACAAGGCAATACTTTGGTCCTATGAAATGAGAAAATGCCTTTGCCTGTTTGCTTCTGTGATGTTACAAATGTGTATGGTCTTGGGAGGTGAACACCTTGGAAGAGGCACACAGTGCAACGCTGACATTGCAACTTTGGAAGGGGGCAATGGGGGAGGGGTGCTACTGAGCTACCCAATTAATCTTCCCTACTCCACAGGGGGTGCAGTCACTAATTTTCCTCTAATCTCTTCAAAAGCCGAACTGGTCTTTCTGCAGTGAAAGAGAGATCGGCGTTTCTTTTTCTCCCACTCTGTCTTTCACTGTTGTGCTCTGTTCTGTGAATGAAATAATTTGAGGAATTAGCGCCTGGATTGAGCATAATGTTGTGTAATCAAGATCCCCGTCCCTATCCGGGAGCAGATTTTTTATAGCATGTCATGATCTCTTTGGAATAACCTCACAGTTTATTTAATTTTTTTATGCTGGCTTCTCTCATTTTGGACAGCGTTTATGATATATTTATTTTGAGAGAGGTCGTGACGCCAGTTTCACAGAAGTATTTAGACACATTTGGACAGTCATGATATTATGCTGATGTTGACAAAAAGTGGGTGTTTACAGGTGCATACCAGAAACTTGCACCCGCTCTGTAATGAGCCTCGATGCTTTAACACCATTGATTTTGTAACATATGTTGTCGTATCACATAAATTGAGATTTGCGACTGCTAAATTAAGACACAAACTGTGTCACATTTTTTGGTTGAATGGCGTCTTAAGTGGTTGAAGAACTTGGGCAGCATTATTTTTCCACCTTACATAATGGTAAATGGTTGTTTGTCACAAGAACCTTCTTGTGACTAGAAATATAACAGCATTTGTTGACAACTAAACAAAACAATCAATCATAGCAATGCAATATGCACAACGCAACATAAAAACACAATGAAAAGCATAACCTGACATTTCAAAATAGCCAAAAAAGAACCCAACTCCATCACTACAGTACAAAATCTATATTACAGTTTAATAATAAAGCAGAAAAACACAGATGCACAAAAAACATCACAACCACAACAAAATGTAGCTTTCATCCGTTCCTTCCTTTTCAGTGTCATGTGTAGTGGTGCCAAGAATTCTACCTACTTGTCCCATGGCATTACTGTGGTATCACTAAAATCGGCACAAGTAAACATTATTCACCACTGCACTTCTCGGGTCAGTTTCTTTCAAAATCGGCTTTGTTGCCCTTTAACAGTTAAAATAAAAGCGGACAAATTGTAAGCGCCAACAACACAAGCAACTTCTTTCCAGGCCAGTTAGACGATCCTTGGCTCTCCATCGCGTGGGCTGGAAATTTCCCTCCTTTGACCCCTTGAAGCAGCCAAGCCGAGATCTCCCCCCCCCCCCCCTCCCACCCCCCCCCCCCACCCCGACAGGGCCACTGAGACTTAACTCATCCCTTCTTTAGTTTTCAGTAATCCTTTATCAGAGCCAGGCTGCAGGCTTCGAAGAATGACTGGTTGATAGGCAGCTTGTGTTTGGAGGCAACCACTTGACAGACTTTATCAGCAAAAAATGTCCAACCACAGCCTTCCACCTCTGTTTATAGAGCTTAGATAATGTCAGACTCAATTATGTTTATGTTTGAAAAGCCTTGTCTTACTAGTTATTCGAAGAGAATTGCAACTGTTGTTCTCCACTTTTGCATGAGGCTAATATATTATTTTGCCAAGTTGGCAGTCGAACTATAGTGGAATGATGCATGTAAACTGACGTGGAAACTGACCCTGTCAAAAAATGGTGTTCATAGCCACACTTTAAGAACAATACACTGTTTTACTGTTTTACTGTTCATATGGGTTTCATTTCTTCACTGCAAAATAAACTTAAGCTGCCTCAAGGTTGGCAACTCATCAGGATCCTTACTTACTTAGGATCCTTAGTAACCAGGTTGTTCTCTGCCACCGGTGGAGGAGAGCCGCTGGTTGATTTTGGATCAAGGCGGTGACATACAATTGCAATTGCAAATAATCCCCGGTATCTCATATTCGTGGCTTTTCTAACATGCGTTGAAAAATTTAACTTGGCTCTTAGAAGAGGAGGGATAAACCTAAGTGTGCTCGCAGAGTTGAAGAAGGTCATATAACTTAACCCTTTATGAAGGCAAAGTTTGGACTCACCAAGACCACCACAGGTCCGTTTGTCACTACCAGACTAATTGCTCAAGCTGTAAGTCTCATTATGTGATGGCAGAGGAGTTTTGGTGCTACACCTTCCCGTACCCACCCCCTTCTAATTGGCTTCCCCAGAATTCGAGATCCGAGGTGTCTGAATGGGAATTTAACTCTGGCAAGTCACAGGTGCAGACACTCAGGGGCATATTTATACTCTGTTTGCGCCGAATGTGCGCCAAAAATGTTGACGCACAATCGCCGCAAACCCTGCCCCATATTTATACTTTGACGTCCGACCCCGCGGGCGTCAAAATTCCACCATGTGTGTCATTTTTTGGAAGGGGGAACCAGCCTTGCGTTAATTATATGCAAGGTAGGCGTTCCCTTCCAAAAAATGACTTTAAGGCCTGTGCCCCATATTTATACTCTGACGTCATTTTGACGCACAGGAGGGGGTGGGCCTTAAAAAACAGCGCACAGCCTGATGGGCGCCGTTTTTTAACACCTGGGTCAGGGCAGGCGTTAAGGGACCTGTGGGCTCGGAAGGAGCCCAGAGGTGCCCTCCCCTGCCCCCAGGGACACCCCCTGCCACCCTTGCCCACCCCAGGAGGACACCCAAGGATGGAGGGACCCATCCCAGGGAAGTTGAGGTAAGTTGGGGTAAGTATTTTTTTTCGTTTTTTTTAAGTGTCATAGGGGGGCCAGATTTGGGCCTCCCTAATTGCCACTATGCCCAATGACCATGCCCAGGGGACATAAGTACCCTGTGCATGGCCATTGGGCAAGGGGGCATGACTCCTGTCTTTGCTAAGACAGGAGTCATGTCAATGGAGGTTGGGCGTAAAAAAAAATGGCACAAATCCGGTTTGAGGCCTGATTTTTGCCTCAGACCTGACTTGCCCCATTTTTTGACGCACAACACCCATTTTCCCATACGCCGGCGCTGCCTGGTGTGAGTCATTTTTTTTGACACACACCAGTCCGCAGCGCCGGCTAACGTCATTCCATAAATAAGGCGCCCGCATGGCGCGTTGGAATGGCGTTAGCCGGCGGTAAAATTTTTGACGCACAACTGCGTTGGCGCAGTTGTGCGTCAAAAAGTATAAATATGGGCCTCAATCACCCCAAGATATACCTGCCCGTGCAGGTAGTTTGCTTTTCCTTCAGAGCAATGTTAGAATGGAAAAGGTCTTAGTTTGTGCAGCAGGCTTCCACCTGCTTTTCCGACTCTCATTCCCACAGCCCTACTGTTACCTGCTTTCAGCAGTTAGACTCCTGGCAGCAGCCAGAGCATCTGCAGTCATCCCATCTAGCGTTACCTTTGGAGCGGTCAGGGTTACAGCATTGTTGTCACTGGTGACATAGAGACTTGAGTGATCTCAGTGTCAGCTTCTTCCATCAGCTTCCTGTCTTTGCCAGATTCAGAGTCCCCAGACCATCGACTGGAGGCACTGTGGTTTGGCTGGTGCAGCCCCTTGACCAATGTTGCTGAGTGGTACAAAAACCTGTGAAGACGTTCGGCGGCATTTCAAGCAACCCCTTCAGATATATTTTCTCTCTGCTGATGACGGCCGAAAGCCAGAAACACGTGTCCAGAGATACGGCACTTGCTGCACCTACTTAAGGTGAAATACTTTTTGAAAAATTTCTCTGTTTTTAAATCAAATGACTGCATTTACCATGATGCATTGGGGCTATTTTATGCTGGAGTGTGAGGCAGTGTGCTCCCTTTTTTTGTGCGTTTAATTGACGGCTCCAGTGAGCCTACGAGCTGACGAGCTCTGGTGAGGCACCTGTTCGCCTACTGAGTGGTACAAAATCCTGTGAAGACGTTCGGCGGCATTTCAAGCAACCCCTTCAGATATATTTTCTCTCTGCTGATGACAGCCAAAAGCCAGAAACACGTGTCCAGAGATACGGCACTTGCTGCACCTACTTAAGGTGAAAGACTTTGTGAAAAATGTCTCTGTTTTTAAATCAAATGACTGCATTTACCATAATGCATTGGGGCTATTTTATGCTGGAGTATGAGGCAGTGGGCTCCCTTTTTTTTTGCATTTAATTGATGGCTCCCGTGAGCCTACAAGCTGACGAGCTCTGGTGAGGCACCTGTTTGCCTACTGAGTGGTACAAAAACCTGTGAAGACATTCAGCGGCATTTCAAGCAACCCCTTCAGATATATTTTCTCTCTGCTGATGACGGGCAAAAGACAGAAACACGTCTCCAGAGATACGGCACTTGCTGCACCTACTTAAAGTGAAAGACGTTTTGAAAAATGTCCCTGTTTTTAAATAAAATGACTGCATTTACCATGATGCATTGGGGCTATTTTATGCTGGAGTGTGAGGCAGTGTGCTCCCTTTTTTTGAGAGTCACAGAAATGGTATAAGCAAGAAAATGCTTTCTAAAAGTGGCATTTTCAAACACACAATCTCAAAATCAACTTTACTAAAAGATGTATTTTTAAATTGTGAGCTCAGAGACCCCAAACTCCACATATTTATCCGCTCCCAAAGGGAATCTATCCTTTAATCATATTTAAAGGTAGCCCCCATGCTAACCTATGAGAGGGACAGGCCGAATTTAGCAATATTTCACTGTCAGGACATATAAAACACATTACTATATGTCCTACCTTAACCATACAATGCACCCTGCCATTGGGGCAACCTGGGGCCTACCTTAGGGGTGTCTGACATGTAAGAAAAGGGAAGGTGTAGGTCTGGCAAGTGGGTACATTTAAAACTGCACACACAGACACTGCAGTGGCAGGTCTGAGACATGATTACAGAGCTACTTATGTGGGTGGCGCAACCAATGCTGCAGGCCCACTAGTAGCATTTGGTTTACAGGCCCTGGGCACCTCTAGTTCACTTTACTAGGGACTTACTTGTAAATCAAATATGCCAATCATGGATAAACCAATCAACAATACAATTTACACAGAGAGCATATGCACTTTAACAGTGGTAAAGTACTCAGAGTTCAAAAGCCAACAGCAACAGGTCACAAAAAATAGGAGGCAGGAGGCAAAACGATTGGGGATGACCCTACATAAGGAAAAAAGTCCAACGGTTGTTAACTCAATCAAACTTGACAAATTCTAGTAGACATTTGGAGGCTGAAGAAACACGTATGACTGGTCCAGCTATTCACAAGTCCATAATTTCTACTCCAAGATAGATTTGCTTTGAAACTACCATAATTTTTATTTTTAATTCCCTAGAATGACTACTCATTTATCTGGGCAGTAAATCCCATTGTTTTAGAAACTAAAAAAAATGGAGATTAGATTACAGTGGATCTTCTAAACTTTAAATGATGCAATGAGAAAAAGTTTATGTTGTTAAAATCTCAATAAATATGATATTCTTAAATATCACAGTAAAAAAGATGAACTTATACTTTTAACAATGAAATAAGGTTACTGGAAAGGATAACAGAGACAAAATATGAATTGTTCTGAACAAAGCAGGGAAGAGCAAAATAATATTACAAACTGAATCAATGGTCAGCCACCCATTGTGTGCCACAGACATTACAAAAAGGGCATGCAAATCATGAAGCATTTGGTTCCTCATATCAGTTTTTTAAAGCGTCCATTTACTGCAAGCCCTGTCAGAGCATTCTGAGGCATCCATTTTTTCTACATAATGGCAGCGTTTGGAAACTGAGTTGGTGCTAAAAACCGGACGTTCCCTCACCTTTGCTGTGCAATAAACTTCGCCAGTGAAGTTTGGTGAAGCCTGAAAATATTGCTCTTTATGAAGTCAAGCAAAGTTTCCTGACTTCATCTGACTTCAAACTGAGTTGAAGTCTATCTTCTCTCTGACTCGGGTTCTTTGCTGATGGATCTCCCACCCGTAAAGAGTACAGTATGAGGCTAAAGGTGTTTTTAGTTTTATATTGCCCAAGCTACAAGCAGGCTTGCTTGTCACCCTGAGTGGACGCTGGGAAATGATAAAACAGTCCCATGCTCCCTTGGGGAAAGGAATTGGCATTACGGTCAGAGATGTCAACTTTGGAACTGGGGAACCAGATTTAAGTCTCCCCGCCAGCTCCAAATCACCTAACGTACCCATGCCTTAAAAAAAGAATGTGACCCTCTGTAATGTAGCTGGTGTTCATGTAACGCTCTCCAAAGCCACCTTTGGGTGGAGTTCACGGTATATAAAACTGAAAACAAAACGCACTAAGGGACAGAAATCAATGCTGACAGGCTTGGCATAAACTGATTAATGGCAATTCATAACTTACATGTGTTCCAGTGTAGATGGTGGGAACAATTTCTAAGTTTTGCAATGAACCAAATTTGTTTTTGAAAAAAATCCTACCCCAGTTTTGGACATTGCCACAGGTAAAAAGCATTGTCTCCCACACTGCCACAAACACCCACACAACACTCAAAGTGTGCAGAAGTTTCATTCACGTCCCACTTATCATCACTCTGCACAAATAACAAAGTAGACCCTCCACCTCATGCCAATTTACACACACACTTCTCTTGACATCACAGATACTATCTCACTTTGCAGTCTTGATCCACTTTCATCACTTTCATCAAAGAAACGTGAATCCGCCTCACATCTTTATACATCCTATATGTCCTTGTACATCAGGCTATAGCATACAGCACCCAAACTGCACACACCAGATAATCAGAGTACTTCCATTCACCCACAGGTCATCTTAGGCCTGCACCATAGGCAACAGTGTAACACTCAAATTTATGGGGCTCTTAACATGACCATTCTCACTTTCTGCAAATGACACAGGCACTTTCCATCTCATCTAGGGCCCCCTTGTACAGAAAGGTGATTTCATCAATGAAATTTCAGATCATGTTATACGGTTACTACTAAAATAATAGAACTGTGTACGAGGACAACGGAACTTCAGAATTTGGGAGACTAAGGGCTTGATTTAGATCTTGGTGGACTCAGCCTGTCATTGTTTTTCTGCAGGATAACTCATCCGGTGACTAAGCTGTCCACCAGCTTTATTTAGACGCCATCATAGGCAAAAGCGGCGGGACAACAGCCAGTTTTACCACCAGGCCAAACAGGATGTGCTTTCCCGCTGACGCAATTGTGGCAGCTAAATTTCTACACTTGAGTTGACAGAATTGAAGGCACATAAGGTCAAAACTTACCTTTTTTCTACTTTTTACTTCACTTCCCGTGCCATCATGAATCCGATCGTACAATCCGATCGACATCGCCATAGCCATCCCCGACGGCTACAAGATCACCAGGAGAGACTGCACCAACCAAGTCGGCGGAGGAATCGCCATCGTCTTCAAGGACTCCATCAACTTCACCACCTCCACCGAAGACACCCCCCTTGCCGCCGAACACCTGCACTTCCATATCCACACCGACCCCAGGACCACCCTCAGAGGAACTCTCATCTACAGACCCCCTGGACCACGCGCCCTCTTCAGCGACTCTATCACTGACTTCATCTCCCCGCACGCCCTTGCCTTGCCGGACTACATCCTCCTCAGCGACCTCAACTTCCACCTGGAACAGAACAACGACCCCAACACCACCGCCCTGCTCGACAACCTCGCCAACCTCAGTCTCAAGCAACTGGTGAACACCCCCACACACATCGCCGGACACACGCTCGACCCCATCTTCTCCGCCAGCAATCACGTATCCTTCAGCCACTCCTCCGTAATACACTGGACCTACCACAGATGTGTCCACTTCACCTTCCGATGCGAGACTCTCCACCTCCGCACACAACCCATCCCACGCAGACATTGGAACAAAATCCCCACTGAACAGCTTCTCTCAACTCTCAGCGACAACCAACCCACCTTCTCCACCGACCCCAACGACGCAGCCCTCAGCCTCACGTATTGGATCACCAACTGCGCGGACAACCTCGCACCCCTCAGACGCCTCTCAAGACAGACCAACACCAGGAAACCTCTTTGGTTCACAGACACCCTCAAGGAATAAAAAAAAAACGTCCGCACCCTCGAGAAAGCCTGGCGCAAGGACCACACCGCAGAAAACATATCTGCCCTCAAAAACGCCACCCGCGAACACCACCAACTGATCCGCGCCACCAAAAGAACTTCCTTCACAGACAGACTGGACAAGAACACTCACAACAGCAAAGAACTCTTCAACATTGTCAAAGAGCTCTCCAATCCAGTCGCCAACGCCAACGGCATCACGCCCTCACAAGACCTCTGCAACTCCCTCGCCACCTTCTTCCATCGTAAGATCACCGACCTACCCGACAGCTTCGGACACCAGACTCAGCCAACCACCACAGAACCTACAACCCCATCACCCTCAATGCCTGGACTCACATCAGCACGGAAGAGAACAAAGCTACCATGAACTCCATCCACTCCGGTGCCCCCTCGGACCCCTGCCCACACTTCATCTTCAACAAAGCCGACGACATCATCGCCCCGCATCTCCAGACCATTATCAACAGCTCGTTTGCTTCTGCCACCTTCCCCGAGAGCTGGAAACACGCAGAAGTCAACGCCCTACTGAAGAAACCTGCGGCGGACCCCAGCGACCTGAAGAACTTCCGCCCCATCTCGCTCCTCCCCTTCCCTGCCAAAGTCATAGAGAAGACCGTCAACAAGCAACTTACCAACTTCCTTGAAGACAACAGCCTACTCGACCCCTCTCATTCCGGATTCCGAGCCAATCACAGCACAGAAACCGCCCTCATCTCTGTCACAGACGACATCAGAACTCTGATGGACAACGGAGAAACAGCCGCCCTCATCCTCCTCGACCTCTCGGCTGCCTTCGACACTGTCTGCAACCGAACCCTAATATCCCGCCTCCGCTCCACCGGTATCCAAGGACAGGCCCTGGACTGGATCACCTCTTTCCTCTCCAACCGCTCCCAAAGAGTCTACCTCCCTCCGTTCCGCTCAGACCCCACCGAGATCATCTGCGGCGTCCCACAAGGCTCCTCGCTCAGCCCGACTCTCTTCAATGTCTACATGAGGCCCCTCGCCGACATCGTACGCAAACACAACATCAACATCACCTCCTACGCCGATGACACTCAGCTGATACTTTCCCTCACCAAGGACCCCACCAGCGCCAAGACCAACCTGCAAGATGGAATGAAAGATGTCGCAGAATGGATGAAACTCAGCCGTCTGAAACTGAACTCAGACAAAACGGAAGTCCTCATCCTCGGAAACACCCTGTCTGCCTGGGACGACTCCTGGTGGCCCACGGCCCTTGGCACCGCACCAACCCCCTCAGACCACGCACGCAACCTCGGATTCATCCTGGACCCACTTCTCACCATGACCAAACAAGTCAACGCCGTATCATCTTCCTGCTTCCTCACCCTCCGCATGCTCCGAAAGATCTTCCGTTGGATCTCCGCCGACACCAGAAAGACAGTGACCCACGCCCTCGTCACGAGCCGCCTGGACTACGGTAACACCCTATACGCAGGAACCACTGCTAAACTCCAGAAACGTCTGCAGCAAATACAAAAAGCCTCCGCCCGCCTCGTCCTCGACATACCCCGCAACAGCCACATCTCCGCCCACCTGAGACACCTGCACTGGCTTCCTGTCAACAAAAGGATCACCTTCCGGCTCCTCACCCACGCACACAAAGCCCTCCACAACAAGGGACCCGAATACCTCAACCGTCGCCTCAGTTTCTACACGCCCACCCGTCAACTTCGTTCCGCCAACCTCGCACTCGCCGCCGTCCCTCGCATCCGCCGCACCACGGCAGGTGGGTAATCCTTCTCCTACCTGGCGGCCAAGACATGGAATTCCCTCCCCACCAACCTCAGGACCACCAAGGACCACCTCGCATTCCGGAGGCAACTCAAGACCTGGCTCTTCGAGCAGCAGTACCCCCCTCCCCCTAGCGCCTTGAGACCCTCACGGGTGAGTAGCGCGCTTTATAAATGTTTGTGATTTGATTTGATTTGAAGTCTTACCTTTGCTGCTGCTACTGAACCAGAACAAAAAGCAACTCAGTTATCTCTGGAACCAAAGGTAAGTGACTGTTTTACTTTTTACCATTGGAATTGTCTGTTTACATTAGCTCTGGACTTGTGCATCTTTTAAAAATACTTGCAAACAATATTACAATAATGTGCAAAGCAAATGTGTGTAATGTGGTAGTTTAAGAAATGCAAAGAAATACACCAGTAAATGTTATTTACATTCACCAATTTGGTCCAGGCTGCTTTCATGCTAATGGACACCTACACAAAAAATCACATTATGCCAAAAATCACAATGTGTCCATACAGGTGTTTTTAATCATTTTCCCTAAACTACCAAATCAGATTCATATGCATTACACAATATTTGAAATACATAAATTTAATAAAATGTAGTAATTTCACTAACAATGCAACAAGTGGGTTTACAAGAAATGTACATTCAATGTCACCTCTAAACTTAAATCATTTCATGTATGTATCAATGTCACAGTCCCCTTTGTCTAGTGCATTTTCTGTTACTTATTAAATTTCATTTAACTCAAAACTGTTTTTGTGTTTGTAATGCATATGTGTTTATTAACAACACTTATCTTTTTTAAGTAAAAACATCTGCATTCACAAGGTACAAAAATATAGGGCCCAGATTTAAGAAGCTGCAGAGGCACATTAGCGTCATTCTTTGATGCTAATGTGGAGTTAGGCATATAAAATCACTGCACCATATTTACAAAGTGGTGCAATGCATGCATTGCTCCACTTTGTAACCCCTTTTGCCAGGCATAATGTATGCAAGGAGAGCATTCCCCCCATTAGCGGGGCCAAATAAATGGTGCAATTAAATCAAAAAGATTTCTTGGTGCCATTTTTTGCAGCATTTTTTTATGCCTGCTCTGAGCAAGCGCTAGTAGGAGGCATGGACCTCTATGTACTTTGCAGGACAAACGGCAAAAATTTTAGCGCTAGTCCTGCAAAGTGCATCAATAGCGTCAAAAATGTTGATGCTATTGCACCTACCCTGAACCATGGTGCACCATATATTAAATACAGCGCACACATGATGGTGGTAGGGGGCGCTAAGGGACGCTAGCAAAGTGGTGGTGCATTGGATGGAGCACCACTTTTCTTAAATATGCCTTTAAACGTTTAATGTTGGTGTAAGTGTCTATTATCATGATGAATGCGTGCACAAAAATGAACAGGTCCATTACAAATGTTCATCACTAATGTATGCAGTATACAAATATGTCAAAAATAAAACCTGCTTTCTTCATGGTCATAAATGAAATTAAGTTCATGGCACTCACCTTTTCATAAATAACATCATCATCAAGCAATTACTAACTTTGTGAAAACAAATTATATTTTACTAACAAATTAGATGCTTCTCTCATAATCAATGGATTGAATATAAAATAAATACACAAGTTGAGTTTCTGACCCAGAACATGTCTCCTAAAGACAATAACAAGGGACAGCCTCCTCAGTAAGGTGCATCTCGTGGGCAGAGCAAGCACCTCAATGATTCTTCTTGTGAGGGGTGGGTTTCAGTTTGTTAGGGGTCAGGGACAGGTAAGCAGAAAAAGCAGATGGAGGAGAAGAGGTAGAAAGGCTGGGGGAGGATTGTGTTTGGGACATAGAGGGAGCTGGAGAGGGTGTTGTGTGCGTGTCTGTTTTGCAGGTGAATGTGGGTCTGGTAAATGTGGCGTATATTTGGATGTGTGTTTCTTTGAAGGTGTGCAGTGTTCGGGTGAGTGTGTGCATTTCTTTTAGTGGGTGTTGGTGTGTGTGTGTTCTCCTGAGAGTGTGTTTGTTTTGATGAGCGTATTGTTGAGGTGATTGGTGTGGTTGTGGTGTGTGTATCTGTATATGTTGTAGATGCATGTGTGTCTGGTGTATGTTTCGATGTGTGGTTTGTTGATGTTTTCTATTCAGGTAAATGTGAGTGTGTGGATTTGGTGGGTGTTGTTTTGCATCTACGTTTGTGTCTGGGAAAGACTCTGTGTGTTTGGATGAGTGTGATGTTGGGGTGGATGTTGTTGCTGTGGTGCTTACAGGTGTGCTGGTGTTTGTGATGTTGGTGCATCTGTGGTGGTGGGTGTTGTGGTTGTGAGTGTGGTGGTTGTGGTGGTGGTGCTTGTGGGTATGGTGGTGGGTGGGGTGGTTATGGTGCCTGTGGGTATAATATCAGTAGTGTGTGCTTGTTGGATGGGTGTATGTTTGTGTTTCTTGGAGTGTTTATGTTTATTTGTTGGTATGCATGTTCTGATTGTGTCCGTTGGATTTGGTGTGTTCAAAGGGGGAGCGTGGTTGGGATTGGGAGTTGTGATTTAGGTTGAGGAAGGGACTGGAGTAGGGGCACAAGGTTAGGCCGGTTGGGTAGCTGTGGTCAGTGCAGAGGCTATTTTTGCTGGTGATCTCTGCATGCCAGACATTGAACTATGAATGGCATTCAGGAATGCTACCATCTGTTGCGTTTGGGAACTAAACCCCTGGATGCCATTCACACTCACTGTCTGGCTTACAGAGATGCTGCATAAGAGGTCATTAGCCTCAACTGAGTGCAGCCTGGGGCACGGGGGGCAGGGGAAGGTGCCTGCGGCAAAGGAGACCCCAACCATTTTAGGGGGATTGGTTTGGCAACGGGGGGAGCAAGAAGGAGGTGGAGATGGGGGATCTGGGAGGCAGACAAGGATGCAGATGGAACAGGTCCTGTAGGGTCCACCACCAGTAGGGACTGGTTGCTTGTAGAAGCCTCTGAAGAAGATGTTGCACTGGTGGCCTCTGTGCCCATTCCCTCACCCTCCATGTCGTTGTGTCCACCGGTGAACAAGGTTTCTCCACCCGACACATAGTGGCCAGCTGCTTCCACACCCTTGTGGCCAATGTCTCCTTCACCTGATTCTGAAGATGCTGAAAAGACACATACAACATATTCATATATCTATGCGAATAAAAATGATCACAAGGTTCTTTAACAAAACATTACCCAATTTTATTTTTTCACCTGCTTCAAGGCTATAAAATGTAGGTGTACTTTACCGTTACCCTGTGCATGTGCAGAACATAGTATGTATCCATTTGCTCACAGTTTAGAAAATTATCATCATTACTCCATTCCATTTTAGATAATTTCTCTTAAACAATTCAAATTTGTCATGGAATTATCCATTACCTCTGAATGGCACTGATTGGTTGTTACGAATAGTGAAATCATGTCACAAAAATATCTAGCAATAAAGCTTTGTACTATGTACATTTTCCATCCACACAAGTCCTTTTCAATAACTCCTTTGCTTCAACATTGATTTATCATCTGGACACAGCAAAGGCACAAAAATGTTGTTTTGGGTATGTGTTACTCGGTCACCAATGTGTACACATTCATGTCTGCTTCAATTAATGTTGCCTACTAAATTCATGGTTGTTGAAACAGACTGGCTTACATGGACATTTGTGAAGGACTAAGGCTTCATGCCAATCTGCAACTGTTAACATGAACTGACTTTAATTTTGCCATGAAAACATAGCTTTTGTTGAAAAATGTTACCATTGTTCTCATGTTTCTAGTCATTGTGCATCACATGTTCAATATAGATTGGTCCTTATACCAAGTCACCAATGTGAAGTTTGGAGCATCCACTGTATATTAAGTGCATTGTATGCTATGTCACATGTTATAAGGGCAACATAACTGCCTCACAATTGTAATGGAGTGTCACAGCTGACAGAATCAGAAAGTGTGGACTGTTTGGTACAACTGTCCTTCATAGACAACATCAAGGTAACTCTTTTTTCTTAGACAAGTATATGTCTGCTCAAAACAGTGGTAGTGATAAGGAATCTAGTGGGAACATTTACCACAAATCAGTACACAAAACACATCATTATACACCTTGTGCAAAAGGTATACCTTCCAGAACTCTTCTTGTGCGTTGGAAGTGGGTCAACCTTTATGGTGATGCCATACATTATTGCTGTAATGAAAAAGGGTTAACTAATAAGAAGAACGTATACCCTTGACACAGCTGTTGGGCTCTTAACTGCCCGCAAGTATGCGGGCCATTGGGGGGTAGAGCGCAGCACACATGCTTCCTATGTTGGGAAGACTGGCCGAGCTGGAGTTCAGATGACTTTTGGGACCAGCGCTGTAGGTTTTTCCACACTTATGGCAGTGAATGCTCCACCGCCTGTAGACCCACAAGGTCTGCGCCTTCTTGGCAACTGCCTTATATATTTTTCTAATGAGAGTTGACCTAGATGGATATAAAAAAAAGAAAGAAGAAAATGTTTTGAGAGGTTTTGTTTGTTTGTATTGCTGTAACAACATTTTGTAAAATTGATCACAAGCATTTCTAAAAAGTTAGTACAGATTATTTTCTGAAATTTATTGTTTCCTAAAAAATTCTCATTTGTATTGACCTGTTGAGTACCCTTACCCCCTTCATGTCCTCATTTTACAAATGCAGCCTACAAATATCATGTAGGCCAGGGGTCTGAAACATTTCCTGTAGTGAGAGCCACTTCTGTTTAGTACATACTATTGTGAGCTACTGAAGGCTAAATAACTTGCACGTTGTTGGCAAGCACCCCCATACCTAGCTTCATTGCTTAATGCCTAATGAGTTTAGACCCAGATACTATGGTTAGAACCACATACTATGACTAAGGGCAGTATGGAAAGGCTGCCATGTGTGCCAGTGAAAGCACAGTATTTTGGTGATGTAAGAACAAGTGTGTAGAAATATGACATATTTGTATGGGTGACTGAGAGGCTGTGTCATATGTACCTGTAGCTCAGGATACACCTTCCCCATATGTGGCACCATTACATGTATAACACATAGAGATACTCATTATTCCAAAAAACTAGATACATTTAAAGTGCAAAGCAAATATTCAGAGAAGTTTATATCTTGATTTTGTTTTTCTGCACTCTACATTTCTCTCAGTTTGACATGGAATTTTCACTTATATATGTGTGGCCTAGTGTCTACTGACCACTGGAAGTATGGGGCATATAGTTTGGAAAAGGAACATTTTTAATTTTGAGTAAATTAAAATGAAAAGTCACCCTATTCATCCAGATAACCTTTCATTTAAATTTACAGACATTTAAAAACATTGTTCAACGTGATTTTGCTCACAGCCAGGACAATTTAGCGTGTGTTAAGAAAGCATGTCAGTTAAAATTAAATTTTCCATTCAACCATGTACCTGTTCCTCTGGGTTCCCATACAGCTAGCTGTACAAGGACAGGACCTCTGTGGTCAGTCAGCAGTTCCAACTCCTCCACAGTGAAATTAGGGGCTCTGTCACCTACTTCGCTGAGCATCGTGGCTCTCAGAGGTTGGTAACAGTAGGAAAAGTGGAGGAGGTGTTGTTGGCTGAAGTGTTAGGAGGAAAGTGAGCTTTTTTAGTGATGCAGCATATATGTACACAATGTACGCGATCAACAATGGAGATGGACACAGCCACTGGCTTTGTATATTGCTTTCATATACGTTAGTTAGCCTATGGCTTTTTCATAGAGTGTTATACCTACTATGTGGGCAACTTCCAGTGATGGCTGTGGGATTGCAAATGTCCTGGAGGCATGGTCAGGCTGCCACCATTTTTGAATATGAACTAATGTATATTTAAATGTTGAGTGCGTCACCACCATGCACAGTGCTGGATAGTTTATTTACCCTTGCAAAGAGCGTATATTACTGATTTTTGAAAAAGTTGAAACAGTATTATGTAATGCATTCCTGTGTTTAAATTTGACAGTGACAAGGTCTATTTTATACTTCTGTTAATGGAATTGTGGAAAATAAATGTAAAAAAAAATCTGTACATAATTAATTTAAAATGTATTATCTACACATTATTTTTTTAAAATATCAGACATGTAAAAATTGTTCGTCTAAGTTACAACATCACTAACAATGATGTATATGATGCGTACATATATGTGACAAAAACATATGCACTTTTACAAAAACATGAGATGTGTGCTGATAATCAAAGTATTGTTTGGCCATCTAAAGTGATGTTCTCTTTTTTGTTAAATGCAGACATATGAACACAGGGAGATGAAGAAGACAACAGCCAGATCTTCTGCTTTACAATAGGAATCCTACATCAGTAACACCAATAGTGACAATCATGGCAGAACACCATTATGAGGCCATAGAATCATTCCAATAAACTGTGGCAGTATCTGGTGGCATGACACTGCCAACTTTCAGTGGTGTGCTACAAGAGGTTCTTTCTTCAATGATGAGACACATCAACAGTTTCATCCAGTTTTCACAAAATGAGGATTTTGCAAATGTGAAGGGAGATTTTATGCTTTGGGTGGCATACCACATCTAGTTGGAGCAATTGATGGCACACATATTGCCTTACTGCCACCACACACCAGGGAACAGGTCTACCACAATCAGAAGAACTTCTACTCAATCAATGTGCAGGCTGTCTGCTTACCTCATTTGTACATCTCAAATATGTGTGCCCATTTCCTAGGGTCAACACATGGTTCCTTTGTTATTCAGAATAGCAGCATACCCCTGTAAATGTCACAACTTAGCATTGAGAAGGCCTGACTTGTTGGTGAGTACAATCTGTCAACATGAATATTTGGGTATTTCTAGTTTAAGAATGTACTATGGGATTAGATATTTTTGCTCAATACATTTTTTATTTCACATAAGAGAGTCAAGTTATCTTATGTGACCATGGTTATTATGCACTGCTGAGGAATCCAACAATGCCATAGGAAGTCCACTTCAATGAGGCCCATGGAAGAACATGGAGACCAGTGAAGTGGGCTTTTGGACTCTTAAAGATCAGATTTTACTGTCTGGATAAAACTGGTGGAGCCCTCCTCTACTCAGCCGATAAGGTGTGCAAAATCACCATGGCATGCTGCATGATGCACAACATAGCATAGCCCTGTGATGCAACATCCCATACATTCCAGAGGAGGCCAAGATGAGCCACTGGGTGAGGATGTTGAAATGCCAAATGAAGATGATAGTGGTGAAGATGAAGGAACTTACATACATCAAGCTGGTATTGACAATTTCTTCACCTGAGTATAAGTGTGTCTTTACCTAAAGTTACATTCACTGTCCAAAGAACTTATAATATAAAGAGCAGCATAACAGTCTGTGCTGGACATGTTCCAGGAATGGGTAGTTCATAAAATTGCTGGGCAAAAATGTTTACTGATGAAATATCTGGCACATTGACTTCTGTGCTCATTTACGCTGTAGAATATTAAAATATTAAACATTATTACTAACTCTATTTGTTTTACAAATTTTTTTTAATTCATTACTTTCTTTTTTTGATAATTTAGGTGGACTTTGCCACAGGTGTTTGAAGTATTGGTTCAACTTGGTAGATAATTAATTTAATGTAATTTTTAACTCTTATTTATGTTTTAAAAGAGAAGTTGGTAGGTAAGTATTTGAAGATATTTTATTTACTTTTTAACTGTCCTTGTGTCGTTTGAGTTTGAAATATACATCCAACTTTATTTTCACTGAAGTTTTCTTTCCGGTTTGTATGCATTTTATTTATCTGTACTTAAGTAACATGAAAAACGATATATTTAGCATTTTTAGTTTTTGATTCAGTTTAACTTAAATTACTTCCAAATAAGTTGTTTGTTTTCTTTGACGTTGTCTTTTTTTCTTGTGGTGTGTTTCACCAATCCAGCAGTGTTTTTGCTTTTTGAATTTCAGGAATTTTGTGGAACAATTCCATGAGCATTTGTTTGGCTTTTTATACTGACAGCAATTAACGGAGCTGAGACCCCTGGATGGGACACAGTGATGGGAATATAAATGTGGCCTCATTGCTGTATTGTCAAGGAAAACTTGGCGAAGATCAGTGTTTTTTTATTGTTCTAAATAAATGTGTTGTCATTATTTGTCATTTGTAGTATGTCTATTTTGTCATGTAAATTCATTCTTCTTTTCTTGGTATTCTATTTTAGAATCCTTCACCATGTCATCCTCAATTGAACAGTTCAAAGTTGTGACATTTGCTGTTATATGCTGCTGTTGCAAAGTATCAAGGGGACATGGGTTGATCCTGTGAAAAAATACACAAACTTTGGATGTACATACCTTGCACAAAGACAACTGTCACAGTGATTGAATAGAAGTGTATGACATTGTATTAGACTTGTTTTCTGTTGAATATTGTCACCAGGGTAATATGTGCTGATGAACTTGCTCTGACCACATGTGTAAGCTGTCCCATAGCATACTAATCTTCCTTTATATTTGCAAAATCCTCATTTTGTGTTGTGTGTGAAGCTGTTGATGTGTGTCATCATTGTAGAAAGAAATATTTGTAGCAGTCCACTTACAGTTGGTTGTGACATGCTAACAGATACCGTCACAGTGGATTGGAATGATCATGTGGTCACAAAAGTGGGTCCTGCTATGATTTTGACTATTGGTTTTACTGATGTGGAATTCCTATTGTGAGGCAGGAGATCTGATGCCAGCCGATGCCATGAATCACTGATAGCTTGCCTATAAAATTTGTTTTAAATGATTATATCCCCTTCTCCCAGGGTGTCTAGGTCTGTAACTGAAAAACAAAAATGGCACCGACTATTTTGTTTATGCATGTGTTCTATGTTTTTCATTTGACAAACTATTCTCAGTTACTAATGTATGAAATTAATACATTACGATTTGTGGTGTTTATTATATTATACTCTTTTGAACATGGGAGACACACTACCTATATATAAAATTTATTTTGTTTAAAAATTGTTTTGATTATTTGCATTTTTAAAATAATGGTGGAAGGAAGAAATGAAACAGTAAATACCACAAGAAATACAACATCAGTCCTTGGTTTGGTGTTTGTAGAATACATTTTACAAACACAAATAAACTGATACAGGAAGAAAACCAAATAACAAAGTTGAAATTCAAAAAAAGAGTCAATCATGGCGAATGAAACTACAGTTTTAGAGGCAAAATTGTTTGAAGTCCAATGTGTAAAATACAACTGGTATCTGAAAAGGTAAATGTGCCCAGAATCTATCCACAGAGTGAATGGTAGTTACACACTGGAGGAAATTAGGTTCTTCATCTCTTGCTTCTGGTGGTGGAGGTCTTTTCATCCTCTCCTGGTGGTCTGGATGAACATTACCTCCTGAGCGTGGGGCAGTGTTCCTTAGCTGCAGGAACTGAGGTGGTTGCAGGTATTTCTGCTTGTGGCAGGGCAACCCTTTCAGTATCTGAGGCATGTGTATTGGGCCCAGAAGTAGTAGGGCCATGGAAAGGGGTTGATGTTGTTGGGAAAGTCCTGCACATATAGTGGTAAATGTCAAACAGCACTCTGCATTTGTACATTGTGCTCCCTCTGCAAATGCTTAATGTCTGGAGCTCTGGAAGGACCTGGCCCATCATGTCTTGGGACTGATGTAGGGATCCCAAGACTTGATCACTGGTAGTCTTGGTGACAGTGAACCTAGTGGCCTCACTTTGCTGGCCCACATATTCCCTTTGATGTACCCTACTCCCATTACCCTGTGCCCTTGGACCACTGTGCCCTATTCCACTGGGTCCAGGCTGAACTGGAGGTAGGGGCGATGGTGTTGCATCAACAGCAGCCAGGACTTGGGGCACAAGATTGGGGTGATGTTTCTTTGGGCACAGGAAGACTGAGGTGTTGTAACAGCCTCTGGGGGAGGTGTATGTGTGGGCTGATTGGGACTCAGTGGAGCTTTATGTCTAGACAGACCAGATGGACCAGGCTGCTACACATTATCCGGACTTGCAACAGTGGAGTCCTCAATGAAGGCTTGAACCTGGTCTGGAGTGGCGGTATCCTCAGTGGCAGGTGGCTGTCCATGTACTCTGGATGTAGAACCTAATATGAATTACTTGAAACCATTGTAAAAGTATGAATTATGCACCAAATGTGTTGTGAGCTACAAATGAAGCAAAGTACAATTAATAAATGGGTATTGATAGTTTGTTTAGAAATGTCAGTGTTGTTTTATCCAAACATTATACATTAGACATATGCAAACTTAAAAAAAGGCATTTGAAGAGATGTCCTGAAAAGAAAAAGATTACTTAGGAAGTGTACAGAAATGATACCACATATTCACATATCCAACTCAGTATAGGGGAGAAATGAGAAGTGAACCTTTCCACGGCCCAGCAGGGTACAATTCAGGCTATTATACAAGTTAGTAAGATTAATGGCATTGTTCATCATATAAACTTTGCAAAGTAAAGTTATTGTCATTACTACTTTTATTCTGCATACAACATAACATGATATAAAGGGGGTCATTCCGACCCTGGCGGTCCATGACCGCCAGGGCGGAGGGCAGCGGAAGCACCACCAACAGGCTGGCGGTGCTTCCTGGGCTATTCTGACCGCAGCGGTAAAGCCGCGGTCAGAAAAGGGGAACCAGCGGTTTCCCGCCGGTTTTCCCCTGGCCCAGGGAATCTTCCATGGCGGCGCTGCTCGCCATGGGGATTCCGACCCCCTTCCCGCCACCCTGTTTCTGGCGGTTTTTACCGCCAGGAACAGGATGGCGGGAACGGGTGTCGTGGGGCTATGCAGACAGTGAAAATCACGACGGGTGCCACTGCACCCGTCGCACCCCTACAACTCCGCCGGCTCCATTCGGAGCTGGCTTCATTGTTGCAGGGGGTTTCCCGCTGGGCCGGCGGGCGGCCTTTTGGCGGTCGCCCGCCGGCCCAGTGGGAAAGCCAGAATGGCCGCCACGGTCTCTTGACCGCGGTGCGGTCATTCGGCGGTAACCGCATGGCGGGCGGTGCCCGCCGCGGTTGGAATGACCGCCAAAATCTTTAAGTCAACATACTTTGATTTGTAAAACCAATTCAATTACTTTCACAAGAAAGTGACAACATACAAAATTACATGGCATAATCCACTTTTTATGAATAGCATAAAATGTGGTTTGAGAAATGCCTGACATTTTGACATATGTACATATATGAGAGAGCAACCAACATCACAGTGCAAACATTATTTCCATATACAAAAGCAAAGCATCATGGGGGCGTGGTCTGGCCGCGATCCATGATGGCCGCCTAGGAGCCGAGTTCTGTGAGGTGGCGGGGCGGCGGCGCTGGGGGCGCACCAGAGGACCCCCAAATACAGCTGGTGTCCGTGAGGGGGTCGGTGACGGCAGGAGGACGGCACTCGCAGCACGGGAGGCATGCCCTTCCCAAGGACACCGAGCGGAGCGAGGAGGGTGAGACTGAGGCCCGTGGCAGGATTTCAAGCCGCGGCCTCAAGTGCAGAGATACCCCAGCACGGAGAGGCGTGTCCCCCGGAGGGGAGAGACGCGCCCCTCTGTTCACACTTGTACTTTTGCAACTGCACTGCCGCGGTCCCCGAAGCCGACGAGCGGCCGGGGCCCCACCCACCCTCCCTTCCTTCTATGCCGATCAGTGCCGGAGAGGGAGAATGGGACTAACCAGCGCCGCGGCCTAAAACAAGCGGAGGCCCGGCGTTGGTGATACATCTCCCGGTGCCTCCCCCCTTCCCCCTTTGGGGGCGACGGAACGTGGGGAGCCCCCCTGACTCCCTTGCCCTGTTGGGCTGAAGACTGGAGGCCCCACCATCGGAGCTCCGAGGACGACTGCCCCCACCTCCTAACCCTACTCCCTGCAAAGGAGGCCCCCAGGAATGGCAGAAACCCAATAGAGAGGGCAGGGGCACGAGATCAATGGAGACTGGGCTGGTGAGGAGGGGGAGCACAAGGAGGTGGGGGAGGTGGGTGAACGAGGAGGAGGGGGAGGAAAAGAAGAGAAGCACAATATTGAAAGGTGAAGGAGGGAAAACGGCGGGGAGTGGATCAGAGGAAGCAAAGACAAAAAACAAGCAAGAAACAACACCAAATAGGAAGAGAGACAAACAAAAGAGGGAAAAACAAGAAAAGAAAAGTAAAAGGAACAATAATGCATTAAAAACAAAAGCGAAAAGACATCACTAACCCCAACAGAGCTAGAACCACTAAGGCACAGAGCACAAAGAGGACCAAGAGCTGCAACGGACTCCGGTACCAAAACAAAACAGGTGGGGAGCAACCAAGGACAAAAGTAGTGACACAGGAACAACGCAAATAAACCATAAGAGAGAGAGGGGGGTGATAGACGGAGGGGAGAGGATGCCCGGAGATTCCCATACTAGTGCCTTCAAGCGACCAGGAAGCCAGCCCGGGAGGGCGCGCCCCGCCCTCTCCCCCGACCACCCTTGCCCCTCCTCTCTCTCCACGGATCCACGGACACCCAAGCCAACACGGGGGCTAGAGAGCAGCAAGAAGCCTCATCCTTACACGGTTCTGACATAGCCCAGTGGGACATCGCCCATCACAGAGTCAGTACCAAGATCCTCCCCCCGCTCACACGTAGAGCCGTCTGCTCCCCGAGGTCACTCTGAGAAGCCAACTGGTACCCGCTTGAATCTACTGATTATTCAGAGTCCTTCCCTCTCCCCTCCCCCCACCATTCCTCCTCCTCTGCTGCCCGCACGTCCACGCTGGTCATCCTAACTGAGACACAGACGGGCACCCTCCGGACCCTCATCAGCACGGGGAAACCTGCAATGCCCAGAGGCAAGATGGCAGGTAAAGCATCGGGCAAGTCAGCCCGCCAACTACTCTTTTCTGAAGCCCTGCGCCAGCAGAAACACTCTTCCACTGCGGACTCTTCACCTCCCCCGCATGCCATCATATCAGAAGACGCACAAGGAGTGTAAATGGATCGCATACTGCAGGAGATATCGGCAGTAGGTCGCAAACTGGAAGGTATGGACAATGCTATGGTGGCGCTAACAGCAGAGACAAGATCTATGCGCCTAGAGATAGCGGGCTTCCAGTCACAAATCTCCGGACTGGACCACCGAGTAGCGGCGGTGGAAAACCAAGTGGCCTTACAGACTGACAGAGATCAGGAACTCCTCCACCTCCGCAGCAAGCTAACCGACCTTGAGGACAGAAGCCGCAGAAATAACATTCGCTTCCTCGGATTTCCGTAAAGCACTGAGGGTACAGATATTCTCTCTTACCTGTGGGACACACTCCCCAAACTAGCCGACACAACATTTGATCCCCCTTTGGAATTTCAAAGAGCACATAGACTTGGTCTTAAGAGACAAAACGGAAAAGACTGCCCCCGCCCAATCATAGCCTGCTTCCTATGACACAGGCAGGCCCGCCAACTGTTACAGACATCTCGTACACAAGGTCCAATCTAGTTAGGCTCCCTCAAAATCCGCTTCTCGGGGGACTTCTCCAAAGAAACAGCAGACCGAAGAAGAGCCTTTCTCTCCCTCCGCCCTCGTCTTCGCTACTTAGATGTTAAATTTGGCCTATTCGAGCCAGCCAGGATGTGGATCACCAAGAACGGAGAGTCACGAACATTCTACGACCCAGAGGACCTGAAAACATTCCTAGAGGGCCTACATGACCCGACACAATCCATGGAATCAGCAGTCCAATCCCCCCAAGACACACAGAGCCAAGCCCGGGGAGTGGGCCAACCGGAAACTGCTCTGGACACCAATGGAAGATCAACCACAGACCCCCAAGCCAGGGGCAGAGACTTGGAGAGACTAACAAAAAGCTTTTGCGACCGGGGCCAAGTACTACAGGCGGTGGCGATGCACACACAGCTGTCAGACAGAAATAAATCCCGATCTCCTCTGAAACCCTAGGTGACCGTCATCTGAAACCAAGACGGTCACTGCTCCCCTATAAGCCCTCGATGTCATGAACCACAGACTGTCGTAGAGGTGTTGCAGGCGTTGTAGGAACTTTAGGGTGAAGGAGACCAGATGAAGAGAAGAGATGAGTACCCGTTTTCATGTACACCCTTAAGACATTGTAACGTTGAGAATCATTGCTCCTAGTAGGCCTCGACCGCCTCAGACTGTTTGGATTGTGTGATTGTTTTTGATTGCTCCCAACTGCTCTTGCTCTTCCCTTCCCCCCTCCCCCTCTTTTTCTAGTAACACCTACCATATCCCATATCACTCACCCCACCGGAAACACAGCCTAGTATACCCTCTAGGAAACATGGGAATTGCCACACTACTCCCATACATAACTGGCTTGTCCTAGTTGAGATGGGGCTAGCGTGTTTCGAACTGGGTTTGGGCTCTGGGTCCTGGCCTGTCAATAGATGCTGTAGAGGGCCCACAGTGAGAATTGGTGCAGAGCAGAGTAGGCAACAGATGCTAAGATCCAGGGTACACTTATGCCGCAACCCTTCAGAAAAACCAAGGGGGAGAGACCCTTGTGATAGCAGCATCTTCCCCTGCCCCTCCCCCCTCCCCCCCCGGATACAGCTAAAATGCGGCCCTTGCTCCATTTTCTTTCTCTCTTTCTTGAAAAAAACAAAAACAAAAACAAAAACAGAAAAAAAATGACACAAACCCCACCTGTGTATAGTGTATTAAGGACGGGATCACGAATCCCGGTCCGACTGATAATTTGATACTTTTTGCACTAAACGACAAGCTTGGACTACAAACATATATGAAAGATTTAGTTTTGATTCATGAGTGCCCTGACATCTGTTTTTCACTATTTGGTTTCCTTGGAAACACGAGAGGAGTGAGGAAGATCCTCTTGCCAGGAGCACCGTGCTTGAATTTTTGTGCTCGCTCTTAATGTGATGACTAACTGTGAGCGCTGTTTTCCTATAATTGTCTTCCCAGGTTGTACTTTGTATTGTACTTGTGCTCCAAACAATTGTGGTTCTAATGATTTTATTCACCATGACTGTTATGTTATGTTACCAGATTTAGTTAAGGGCACGTGCACCAAGAGGTCTCTTGGAGCTAGGGCTGCAGAAGCAATGCATCAATTATACGCTCTGACTAGTTAATCGAATGTTACCTTTAAAAGCTAGGTCTTCAACAGAAGGATGTTATTTAAGTTTCAGGAAACTGATCAAAACCTGGCTCTTCCCGCGCTAGTCCTTGGTTTCGTTATCCTTTCCTGTCGCCTTTTTTGTCGGTCTTTGAGTCTCTCACCTTCTGTTTAGCGCTTCAATGCTTTTTTGAGCCGGAATGCGCTTTATAAATTTCACATACATACATACATACATACATACATACATACATACATACAGTTTCCTAAAATTGGAGTAGCAGGAGGCAAACCTGATGTTGGACAATTCAGACAATTCTCCCTCTGTAAAACAGAGATTTCTCCTCCCAGCCATTATAAGTAACTAAATGTAAATTAAATAGTGGCCCACAAGTTAGCGGAAACAAATAAAAATGAGACAAATGAAAAAAGGGACAGAGGGAGAAAAACAATAACTGGCTTCTGAGTATCAAATTCAGCAGCAAAATTGTGTTCTACGTTGGAATGGCAAAGGATCATGGCCTGAAATGGAGTGTGTTTTAAAGTGTGGTATGGAGGTGGTCACAACTGGCCAATATACAATAGGGGTGTGCTGCAGATATCCTTCCAATAGCCACAGACATTGTACAATGTTGAGTGGGTTCTGTAATGAACTTCCGCCATCAGGAATCCACCACCAGAACTACACCAGCACAACTGTAAAATCTAAATGTGCTTGGCAAAATCTTGCCGCCTTGATGGGGACGGAGAACTGTTAGCCAGCTTTAGAGTCCGCTGCATCAACAGTGGTAAACCACTTACGTTGCGGACTCCACTCTGTTGAAGTGGACTGAGGTTCAGTCGCCATACAGCTAAATACAGTGGTTGGAATTCCGTCAGTTTGACGGAGTGCTTAAGACTGCCATCACAGCGGGATGACAGAACTCCTGTCAAGATCTGAATCAGGTCCAAAGGCTGTCCACAGCATCATAAACTGCGGCCCCAACTCCTGGCTAGCTCACAGTGCCTCACCTACATCCACAACCATAACAGGGTGAAAGGTGATTGTGGCAACCTTATCATGACACTCTGACTCCTAAGGAAGTCACGGAAACAGATCTCACCCTGTCGTCTGATTACTCATGCATGCCCAGGCAAAACACAAGAGAGATGTGAGATACGTTTTCAATACATTTATTGAAACAATCTTAATCTTGCATACAGAGAATGAACTGCAATATTTGGTCAGATGAAACAAAGCAAAGAAACCAGTATTATGAACATGGTAAAGAGGATGAATAAACCAACAATGACATATGATTTCCAGATATTCTAGAGGTTCCTACCTAACCCTAAGACTATACAGAGAGTAAAGTGGGTGTATCCTTCCACCTGGCTCAGTCTAAGAGATTAGCCCTAGCCCCATAGCTGGAAATGGGGTCAGAAGTCAGCCTGTAGTACATATGGCAGCGTTTGTCCCAGGAGGGTTGCAGCTGGAATGCCCCTCTTCCCCTTCCCGGTCAGTGCATCATTTATATATTAAAGCCACATTGTGTTAGAAGCACAGCTCTGTTGCAATGCTATGCCTAGATGTTAGAAGCTTTCTCTGGGAAGGGCAACGCAAACACTAGGATATTGTATACTATGTGCCTAGCCTTGAACAGAATGTACTGATTACATGTTGAGAAAAGGCTAAATTAAACAAGAAACTTACACAATATATTCCTAGAATAGAAGAATATCATGCAAGAAAAGTGTGTATAAAATGTCACACCTAAAGTGATGCAGGTAAAACGTGTAAAACATGAACAATAAAACAAAGCTAAAAAATGGGGGAACCAACTTGGGTCCAAGAGGTCCTCATAACACCCTCCCCTTGCTCGTGAAAAGACAGATTCTAAAAAAAACATATTATAAAAGGAATAAAAGACTAAAATGTTCACTTCAACAGGCAAAACAAACAAGCTAAGTTAAAAATTAGCCAATTAAAATGTGAACAATGTTCTTAAAAACAAAGGCCAAATTTAAATAGTCAATGGCAGCTCCCGGAATGTCATCCATATTGCCAGTGTAAATGGAATCCAAAATGGATCCTGTTTCTACAAAGGACAGAACCACATGAGCCCTGGTGAGCAAGTCAAAGCAGCAAACATAGTTGGAATCTTGAGCTGCTGGGGTAGTGGCATCCTGTGCAGTGCCCACAGTGGGTGAGTCAGAAGGAAGGAATCCTAGAGCCGCAGCGTCTATATCCATGTAGAATGGCTTATAGAAGGTATCCTGAAGCAATCATAATTTCATAGGACAGCTCCAAAAATGAACCCTTAATAAGGACATCAGCAGATTCATATCCATAGATAATACCAATTGCATTGCAAGACAGATGTCCAGAGCACACTTGAAAGGGCACCAAAGACAGCTGAACGCAAGTTGCATAGAGTAGAACCATATTGGCTGGAAAGACAAAGACCAGTTGTTATTTAGTTCCTCCAATAAAGGTACACGAAAGTCCTGCATTATGCATTATAAATACAACTGGACTTGTGGTAATTCTATCACCATTTGGCTTTGAGATGGGACATACATTGCAGAGCAGCAAAAAGCAAAATTAAAATACCACCAATTAGAATAACACTAGTGGTATTCATCCAAATACACTTGGAAACAAAGAGTGTATAAAAAAGGGATCACTCTGAAAACAGTCTGGAAAGTGCTGACAAACCCAGGCCCAATCACTTTAAAAAGAAGTGTACAACACCCATGGTGTTAAATGCATTAAAAATGTGTCTCACTAGTTCACCAAAACGTCTAGGAAAGTCGGTGTTTAACAACAACTGTATTTCAGAGAATAGTCTTGCAACTTGTAGTTCGAAAGGTCTCACCCGCAGATATAAGCACCACATTCTGCTGAAACAATAGTGATTTTTAGCTGGATCGGCTTGCTAAAGTTAACATTAGAGGTGGGAATAGAAAGCCACAAACTAACTTCGCTAATTCTTTGCTCAGGAGTTAAAAACTGTAGGTCACTGTTTGAGAAACAGAAACCACATAAGCAGCATCTGCTCTTGTCCCACAACAGCCTTGATCATTTAGAATCCCGTAAATTACATTTGAAAGTAACTGAAACACTACACAAATCAAGGAGACTGGTGTTCCCATCAAGCAAAACTCTAAATTAGCCACTGACGCATTACAGACACAGTGTAGTGTCATTTGTTTACAAATCATTGAGTGGCTCAGAGAAGTTTTTCATTTGTTTCCACTAAGAAAACCCTCCTTTTCCCCACTCACACCCTTGTATTTGAAAGATAATTCCCACACCTTGTGTATAAAACTCCTCCCTAAAGCTTCATATCTGCCTACTGAATTTTTTTTCAAACATGATGCAAATGGAAAGGTTTCAATTGGCAGTGAGATAACTCCATGTATTAACCATAAAGCTGAAGGTGTTTCAGCTACTGTTTCAGCGACAACGAAAGGCAGCTGTTCTAATTTGTATATGTTAAGCACAGTGTATGAAACATCTTGTAGCATGTTTCTTTGCCATTATTAGTTGTTTACATGTTAAATTAAAAGGTTAGAACAACTCTTTTGTTCACATGCTTCCAGGGCATGTGGTTCGATTTAGAAACTTGTAATGTCAAGCTGAGTTGCATAATAGATCTTAATTGACTTTGTCCATGCTGTGAAAAAGGCATGTAATTTTTGTATGATATCAATCACAGTAAACACAATGTTATTTAGTGTGTAAATGCAAGTTGATTATGTATTCATTCCGTTATCAACAACAGGCAATAATTTTCCAATTTAGTCTGGTCTATTTGCCTTAAACGAGTAGCTGTTTTTATTTGCAAAAGTTTCTATACTTCATTGTAAATGGTATACCATGGTATATCGTTGGATAATGACCTAACAAGAAATCCTGTAAATCCATGTCATCAGAGAGGAAAGAGAGGTGTTCTTTTATGACTGATAATGTGAATGTTGCAACCGTTGCTGATTTAGCTTTCCTACTCTGTAAGTAGTGACAATCCCTGTGTGTTGTGACTGGATATAATGAGGGTCCAGTCTACTGGTTTAAAACCTCGTAAAGTTTAAAAAGTGCATGACAACCATTTGGGTCCACGGGCCACAATATCCACCCATAGGGACCTGAAAGTGTAGAGTTAAATGTACCATTATGTACCATACCACTGAGCGGTTCTTCAGTGTAATTTACTCAATGTTGCCAATTGTCAAAACGTGCAATTGAGGGAATACGGGCAAATTTGTTTCTATAATCTTTGGTAGACTTTAGGCAAAAAGTCTGCTGCATTGTGTCATTCTGAAAAACTCATATGCATTGGAATCAGATACTCAGGTGTCCATGCTTTGCACTTTCCAGTTTTTTGTTCATCAAACTGATTTTAAATCAATTGCATTTTTCGACTATTCATTGCCTTTATTTGATAAAGTTAGGAAACAAATACCTTTGAGTAAATTAGTTTTGTATTGACAAGCATATTCTTCCTTCCTTTTGAAGGTTTTAATTTAAACTAATAAAACATAGGATCTGAAGTATCATGCCCAGAAAAAATATGTACATTTTTATAAATTTGTTTTCGAACTTCCCACTGGGGGAATCAGGCAATGTTCCCATTGTGTATAAATAGACATTGTACATGGATTGCTAGCTCTATATAGCTAATGTTGTTCATAGTGATGGTTAACAAAACATTTCACTGTAATTGGTGGAGTTCACATACATATCCTTACTTTCAATTACAGTATCACATTGAAGCTCAGAAAGCATTTAAGAAACTGACTTAACATCCCAATCATCACACACAACAACTTGTGATATCACATTGTTTATCACAACTTTAAAAACATATGGAATTTGTATGATCTCTTTTGGACCAAACATATCATAAGTGACATTATCCCAACAATCCCATCAGGAACTGGAACAGCAGAAATGTTCACAAGGGACAGTTCTATTTGTACTTTGTGAGAGGCAGAATGAGGCTTTAACACCTCCAAAACCAGGTTAGTAGCAGAGCATTCTAGAAGATAATGACTATTTATGAGCAAGAAGAAAACAGTCACAAACCCAGTCCACAGCAGCAAATAAACTAATGGTAGTGTAATCCACAAATAGGACCATGGATGGATCAGATAAGTGTGTTTCAACCATAAAGTTAAGTGTGTGAATAATCAGAAGAGAAGTTGTCAATGTTGACAAAGTACCCAGATGTAGTCTGTGTGAAGACAGGAGCCTCAGCAGGTGAAGGAAAACTGGCAGACACCTCCAAAGGTGGTTCATCATAAACAGCTCTGTGGTTTATAGAAGTAGTAGAAAATTGTACACTTATATCTGGGATGTTTCTTGCATTTGCAGTGGTAATAGGAACCGACAAATGTTCATTCTCTACCCTCCCTAGACCAGAGGAAACAATGTTGTTGTTGTATTATGCTTGAAGAGGTATATCCAATATGGTAGTGAGAGGGGTTAGGGGCCTACCCAGGAATCCTCTGGGCTTACTGTGTAGGATCGGCCACATAATGCAATTTTACTTGATCAATGGAGACAAAGTATTTGCCTTTACAACCAGCAAGTGGTGGCAAAATCACAGTTCTGGTACCTTGAACTGGCACTGGTGAACCATGTGATGGGCCAAATACATACATCTGGATGCCAAACAGGACTTCATATGGGGTCCTGTCACCCACAAATCTTCTAGGCAGATTATTTAATGCTCTCTGGTCTTCATAAGGGTGGTGGATTCAACTGCGACTTGAACCTAATATTCTGGCTGATAAGAATTGCTTTAAGTCTTGGTTTTCCCTTTCCACAATCAAATTTCCCTCAGGGTGATATGAAGAGGAATAATGCACAGCCACACCCAGGGTTCCCATGGTGTCCCTGAAAGCCTCAGAGGTGAAAGCAGAGCCCTGGTCCGAATGGACTGCAGCTACTTCATATGTCCCGATAAGGACTTACACATCTTTCAAACAGTGCAAGCATCAGCCCATCACTGTGGGCACACCCAGAAAAATCAGGAGCAAGAATCTACCACAAGTAGAATATATTTAAATGTACCATTCAAATTTAATAGGTCCCAATAGTCTAAGTACATGCATTGCAGTGGTGAGTTTGAAACTGAGTGGGATGTCTGTGGTGGGCATTTGATGGTGGAACCTTTAATTTGTTGGCAAATGTCAATGCAAAGGACATTATGCTTTGTCTCTTTGTATAGACCGTGTCACTGATAGTAGTTTTTGTAGCAGAGAGACTGTGGCTGGCACACCAGCATGGGGAGATGCAACCCCCTCATGTGAAGCTCTAATTAATTCTTGTCTATGGTCGCAGTTGGTGGATCACTCAATAACCCATCCCCGGAATGGTTGCATAAGGAATTTGTTTGTGCATTTAAGTTGTATTAACATGCTGCTGGATACACTTTTGGCAATGGGGTGCTGTTGCCTGAAACATTAACGGCACGCTTTATTTGTTTATCTGTTCTTGTATGGGAATGAGTAGTTGCAGCTACTGTTGTAGGTTTGGCTGCTGATTTGGCTGCTTCATCAGCCAGTGAATTCCCTACAACATGTACTCTAACATGCTGGTGACTCAAAGAATGAATTACATGAGCCGGTGGCAGACTGTCATTAAGTTCTGTCAGCTTTCTTCAAAGCAGTTTATGCTTTATGGCATTCTCTTTTGAGTCTCTGAATCATTTTAGCACAAATAATGTAAGTTTTCATTAAAGGACTGGGCACCAAATATGAATCATACTCTATAAGGGTAGGGAATAAAGGATCGGTATGCTCCAGTGCCAGGGTTAAAGCTTTGAGATCAGTTATTTGTGCAGTGCAATCTCCTAGAGATTATGTAAATGTTTGTTGAGGGTGGAACTCTTCACCGCTCATTACTCCATATACAGCTGCATAAACCACTGAGTATTGATGTTTAGTGCCTATAGCAGGCTGAGCTGAACCATCAGTATATATATAATGTATTTATGCTGATCAAGAGGCAAAATACTAGTGGGCATGGGGTATTCTTGTTCATACTGGAGAAATTCTTGAGTTTGTAGTGTAGGGTCAAAAACATAATCTACATCAGCGGCAGTGAAGGAACCAACCCATTGTATCCATCTGGGATTTAAGGCTTTTGCATTTGGAACAATGGCTTTTGTGACAGCCTCTAAGGCTGGGACAGGAGTAACAATTATGCATTTGGCTTGAACCAGTGGTCTTTCCTTTATGACAGCCCTCTGCACTGCAGTCAGAATCTTTTCAGTGGACATAAAACACATTTTTGCATTTGAATATAAATGTGATTTATATGCAATCAGCACAGTTTCACCATCATTAAATGTGACATAAGTGAATCCAATGGCACCTGCTGTTATCTGAATGACCAAGTTTGTTTTATTGACATGTAAGTGTTGTGCTACAAGCATGTCAGTCTCACATGATCTGAGAATTTTTGTGTGTTCTGATGTCCAATGTTTACTGGAGAAATCTGGGAGAGTTAAATCATACAGTGGTTTTATGCATTGTCCATAATCTGGGATATATGTTCTGCCACATTTGACATTTTTTAGTTGTTTAATGGTATTGGGTGGTTGTAATTGGAGGCACTATTGTTCATTAAAGTTGTCCTGTGTGAACTTTGTATTGCAAATGTGCATGTGTGGCTCTTTAAATGTTTATAATAGAAGACTATTCTATAAGAATGATGAGTAGGAGCTACTGGAAACAAAGGGTTATTCATGGGAGATATACAGGGTTCAGTTACTACCTGGTACTCAGGTTGTGATAGAATGTCTCTCATGGGAACGTTTGCTTCATGTTTTCTTGGGTATTGTGGTTCCATGACAAGGTGAGTCACTATCCCAGCCCACAGGTTTGCAGTAGATTTCAGGGGCTTATGCAAGAGCCCATTCTGCAGCACAGGCTTGTTTTACTTCTTCAGGTAATAGGATCAAGACAGATGACAATATTACATTTTCTCCCTGAAGGAGGGTTCCAACAAACTCCAGAAGCCAATCCATTTCAAGCAAGGCAATGTATTGTATTGTAATAGTGTTTTTATAATGCTTACTACCCTTGACAAGGCATCGAAGCGCTTTTCGGCGAGTAGCACTCTACTCTGGAACCCAAGAGGAATTAGTGGTGGATTAGTATAGTGAAATATGAGTACCGTTTTAGCATTATTATGAGTTAATATGAGCAGAGGATATGTGAGTTTGTTAGTTGGATTGACTAGAGTAATGGAGGGACAAAGGAGGGAAGAATCCAGAAGTGTTAATTGGGAGTTTATAGTAATAGGATGAAGCTTGGGATGAGTAAAGGATAGATGGAGGAGGGAAGAGTCTGTGGAAAGGGCTAGGGAGATCATAGTAGCAGGAGGAATTTTGGATGAGTCAAAGGTGAAATAAATGGGGGAGAATTTAGTTGGGTTGTTTGGGAGATCATGGTAGTAAACTGAGGTTTGGGTGGGCTAGATTTGAAAGAGGGGGGAAGAGCATAGGAAGGGTTATTTTGGAGATGAAAGTAGAAGAATGGGTTTGGGATGAGTCAGTGTTGGGATGGAGGATATATTAATTAATAGAGGAGGATAGATTGATAGAGACATGACATATGGTGATATGTAGACAAAGTAAAGCTTACAAGAGAGTACATTTATATTATTTTATTTATTTATAATTGTATTTATATATATATATATAGATATAGATATATCATCACTTTTTTTTTTATTTACTTATTTATAATTTGAAATTTATTTATAGATTTTATTTATTTATTTTTATTTAATTTTTCTCTAGTACAGTAGGACTAGAGTAATCAATAAATAGATATGTAAATACATAGTAAGGGAATATATGCTAAAGGAATATAATAATGGGTATAAAAATACGAGAAGAAAAGTTGTATTGTATAAACACAGTCTTTCAAGATGTGTAATATTTGAAGTTAATTGATGAGTGTACTTTCTAACATGTATTTATTTCCTCAATTTTTTAATATCATAACTAAGTGTTATTGTTTCCAGGAAAAAAAACATTAATTGTGCGTTTTATGTCCCCCCCCTGCCTGTAGGGTGACCCGCCGTTCTGAGGTTTTGACGTCTAAATAGTCATTAGTTGCTTTCACATCCAGAAACTCTTGATGATTCTGGTGAACTATGGTGACCTCTATCACGCTGTCAAGCAGTGTCACTGCTCACATTCTGTTCTGATGTAATACTTTCAGTTTTTCAAAATTCCCACAGCTGCCTTCTTTTTGAATTTGGGTTTTTGTTGTGGAAGTTTCGCTTCCTTTTTATGATGGTGTCAGATGAGCATTGTGAGTCCTTTTTCAGTTTCACGTAGTCCTGTGGTCTGACAGCCCCACTCAATCAGCCTGTTTGTTGGATGAGCCCTAAAAGGAACAAGAAGGGCGTGTATCAGTGTACTGATACCTGTCAGGTTGTTTTAAAGTATCGTTATTACGTAAATTCTAATGTTTCTCAGAGCTCTCTGGCTGCGAGGATTCTCCCCGTAATTCAGTTTTTTCTTTATTGTTTCTTTGTTTATCCCAGCATTTTCACAAAGACTCTGGTGCTTGCTTGGTATTACTCTTTTCAGGATTAAATTGAAGATGTGGCATATTTGGTATAGCCCTGATTATTGCAACCTATAGATGTATAGGTTTCGGCAATAATTTTTTATATCTCTCGTTCCTGGTCTATTAATGGAACCTGTGCAAGGCACTGGCGAACTGCCAGTGCTGCTGCTTCCCCTTTAATATTTCCTAAAAAATTGAGAACACTGTGGCTAAGTTGCCAGGGCAGCCATGCATTGATTTTGTATGTTTGAGACATCTTTTCAAACAGCAAGAGATGGTGTACCATGAGTTATGGTACAGATTGCAGCAAAGAATATAAACCATGCAGCACAGCTGTTAATTGAGGGAACCATTCCAAGTGCTAAGCACATTGTGAGAATTCTGTGTTTTTCTTGGGGTCTCATATGGGGAAACACTGCTTCAAGCTGGTTTGGTTTTTGAGAAATTCAGACTGGAATATCCTCCTGTCTGGTGGGTACTTTACCCATGATAGCATTAATTGTTATTGGGTTAATCCCAGGCATAGCCAATTGCAGTTGGACAGCTTGAGCAGCCCTCTCTGGGGCAGTTGTTAAAGTACACATAACACACTGTGTTAAAACTCTGTATAATCTAACTAGATTGTTATATAAAAGGCACTGATCACCCACTGCTAAATTTTGTAAGTTTGGATTGGGTGTGTAGACAGCTAGAACTGGCCATGTGGCCCCGTCATTGTTGAGGGGACCCAATCTAACTTTGTCTACAACTTGTGGTAGGGCGCCTGGGAATGAATTATGGTGTTCCTGAAATGGTAATGATGTTTCTAAATGTTGATATGGTCTGTATTGGCCTGATACTTTGGCCACTGTGAATTTATAAAATGTATTTGTAATTGCATTGACTGCAGGAAAAGTGACCCATGAGTACAAAACTTTAGTTTTATATGCATTGTGTGCCTCAAACACGAAGGTAACATCTCCACCCTCATTTGCTAGCCTAAGTATGTTTAAATGTGGTATAACAGTATGTCAGCAAATAGCAGGAATATTATTTTGATTCACCATTTAAATGTATGGAATTCAGAGAGGAAAGTACTAAAGTAGGGTATCCTTTTAAGTTTCAAGCTTAAACAACTAGCAGACAAATATAGGTACTCCCTATAATACTGAGAAGGATATAATTCTTAACACTATGGACGTGTCCATATTAAGGTGAATAGAGAACCTTGGGTACACAAAAGAAAACTACTTAGGATACCCATTAAATAAGTACCTGACCAACAATGTTGATGCTGTCAGGAGAAATTTCAGATCTTCTAACCACCTCATCCCTTCAGCATACCTATCCCACATTCGTGGGAGGCTTCAATCTCCCAGTAACATAAACATTAGAAAACAAGAGATACTCTCCTCACCCTGATTAACACCTTCAAATTGATACGTCATGACACTGAGCCACCACAGCTATATACTTAACCAGGTCGTCTCAACCTCACTAACTATCCACTGCACACTACCTCTGCCAGTGACTCAGAACAACCATTTCAACATCCCCATCACTCAACTACATGCCCAACCGACTCACCACCAAGAACATTAAGCCTTCCATTCCTTCAAAGAGTTTTCCATTTATACAAACTAAACTACTTGACGTTATCTACCTGTCCCCCACAAAGGCTGTCTTCATGAAAGCCCTCTTGATTGGCAAGTTACTGAAAAAAATGTACATTAGCCCCTGATAACCTTGTCAATCATCATCCCATCATCTATCAAGTTGTAATCATCAAGATTACTAAGATCATTGCAAGATCAGTCTACATCCAGTTCCAGAAGCACAGCAAGGCCAATCATCTCCTTCTTGACTTCCAGTCAGGACACAGACTACCTTACATCTCTGAATCTGCGACCATTCAAGTAGCATACAAATTACTCCTGACCACAGATAATAACCATTCCTGTGTCTTTAAAACTATGGACCGCTTACCTACCCTTGATACTGTCAACCTTACTACCCTTATCCATACCTGTGCTTCTCCAGTGGTATTTACCAGCACTGCTGATCAGTGGTTTGACACCTACATATCAAAGTGCCACAGATTATCTAGGTGGGCACACCAAGACTTAAGAAGACACAAACATGTCAAAATTTGCTTGTGGTACTCCTGACTCTTACATGTGGCCCCCTCGACCTTTACATGTGGCCCTCCTGACCTTTTCATGTGGGCTACTGTTTCCTTGACTGAGCACAAAAATCCAAAAAGCTGTTAAAAGGCTAAAGTGACAGAAAAGAGGCAAATATGGTGCCTTTCACCACTTATTCTTAGGAACAGGGTAATGTTAAAAAAAAGTCAGCCTGTAGTGTGTATGGCAATCCTTTGTGGAAGATGGTAGATTAGTGCCAGCAGAGTTGCATGTCGAACACAGCATTCGTCCCAGGATGGTTGCAGCTGGAATGCCCCTCTGTATCAGTACATAATTTATACAATAAAGCCACACTGTGTTAGAAGCACAGCTCTGATGCAATGCTATGTCTAGTTGTTGGAAGCTGTCTCCTGAACGGGCAATGCAAACACTAGGATATTGTGTACTATGTTCCTAGCCTGGAACAGAATGTACTGATTCCATGTTGAGGAAAAGCTAACTAAAACAAGCACCTTGTACAATATATTCCTAGAAGAATATAATTCAACAAACGTGTGTAAAATGTCACAGATAATGGGATGCGGGCAAAATGTGTAAAATATGAATAATAAAACAAAGGTAAAAAATAAGGGAACCAGCTCGGGTCCAAGAGTTCCTCATGACAATTGGGCAGCAAATTTGCAAAAATATTGTAAAAAGTTTATTTCACTAACATTCAGAACTGTTTAACATTCATACATCAGATTAGATTTCTGCACTGAGAGGCATTTATTAGAAGTGATGGTTTTCTAACATGAACTATGAAACATTCATGGCTGTGCCCACCATGACAATAGTTCCATTAGTGCAGCAAGAGGCAAGTCCTTTGTGGTGTGCACCTAGGTAGTTATCATACTTGGAACAACATTATGGTTTATTAAATCAAACACACAAAAAGGTTTTCTACAGCTCACAACCTGACCTCGTGTATTTCAAGGTGCTCTCATATGTGGTAATGAAGAAAAAGAAGGCAAAGTGAAACAAAACAATTTCTTAGGATCACTCAAATTGGTCGAGTAGGGAAGCTGAGATTAATCCCTAGTTTTCTGATTTCATATTTTGTAGTTCATCCACTATATGGATATTTCTTTCCCTCTCATAGTTTACCTCAAAAATTAATTCTTTGTCTTTAAATTTTGGTGCTTAAGGTTAGAGCATGGATCGCAGACTGAAACCACATTAAGGCTAAGTTCATTTTGGGCTTAAGGATCTAAGAGAACCTTGAACTGAGCCACAGCCAGACCTCTATCACATAACAACAATTTAGGGGATAAAAGTATAGGAAGGATTGGATTTCACCATTAAAAAAAAACTCCACAACTGAGTGCCAACATCATGTACATGCTTTGCTTCCCCTACCAAGCCTAATCCTCACTCTTCTGGCATCAATGTGGCTCTTGGTCATGCATTAGACCATACCTTTAGGGCCCTAGGAAAATATTTGTGAATTTACATGATCTAATTGGAAGCACTTCTCTACCCTATTGTCTCCTGTACTCCATGGAGTTTCCCCTGGGAGGCATCCTAAATGCTGTAGCATGCACATTAAAGGCAAGTAGAAATTCAACCACATACCATTTAATCTGACGGAACTGCTCTTTCTATTCCTACTTGCTCACATTACCTTTAAGGCATGATAGATCACTTACAATGTCTATCCAGCCAATAAACTAACCATCTGTGGTGGCACAAGACACACTGACTACCATTACATCATTTGAATGTAAACAAAAGAATTTAAGAAAGCAAATACAGGAAAAAAGTGCTCCCCATCTACACTCCAAGCGATTGTAACTGTAAACATCAGAACTGCATCAGCTTACCTTTGAAAAAGGTTGACGAATTATCTCTTCAAAAATATTACAATTAAGAGCTTCCAAAAGCCTCTAAATATTGCCAACTCTAATAGTACCTAACCCTCTTAACTCTGTAAATGATAATCCTTGCCACTGGCCACTGCCTCTGTATTTCTCCCGCTAGAATCTCTTTATGAATACCCAAATATATATGTACATTCATTAAGAAGCATAAACACAAAAAGGGTAAGTAGGCTTCTTGCCTGGAACTTACCATTTGGATGTGCCGGTTACCTGTCCAGCACAATTTTAACAGTTTAAGTAGATCAGTGCATCAGTTGTTCTCTGAGAGGTTGAACCAACAAAATTGTGATTCCTCTTGTCTTTATTTTTATAAAAAGTAATTTTTATTCATGAATGTCTATATATCTTGAACTTGAAGTTCAGAACTTCATAAAAAAACATTTGTGACAAACAGTCAATACGATTTGCAACAACAGTGACTTCTTTAGGGCTAATGAATCAATCATCTTGTTAATTCAACAAATGCTACAAAAAAATATATGTCAAAGTCACAATCATCAAAAGTAGTGCAAAAAGTTGTTAGAAGGAGTAACTAGATATGTACACAGTATTCATCCCAAAGTTAGGGTACTCAAAAGAATTCAAAAGAAGAAAATGAATTGTTTGCTGAGATAACTTCATCAGTTCTCACATTGAATTCTATTTGATCTTACTGAATTTACATTTTGTGCTGACTTTTTTGGGAGTTTATTGTGGGAAGTTATGCTCAATCAATATTGATACCCTAATCATAGGGTTGAAGATCAAATAGAATCACATTTGAAAAGTTATCAAGTTATCACAGCAAACAGTACATTCTTTTGCTTTGGATATTCTTATATTGGGGATGAATACTCCATATAATTTAATTTGAGAATATATCCTCTTATTTCCACTAACAAAATATTGTACAATTTCAGATAACTGTTACTCACCTTTTTTTCATAACATTTCTTGCATTACCATGACAATTGATTCATTAGCCTGAAAAAGTGACTGTTGTCATGAAAGATGTGTTGTCTGTCACAAATTGTTTATATGAAGTTATGAAAATCAAGATTAAGATTTATGGACATTCATGAAAAAGGACTTTTTATAAATAGAAAAGATAACAAGAATCACAGTTGTGTTGTGTCCACCTCTTGCAGAATGACTTATTGATTGATGGGATGACTAACCTAATACATTTATAGCTACATAGACACATACACACACACACAGACACACAAAGCAGGAGCATTACTGATGTAGCAAAAGAGGAATAGATACACAGAAGAGCAGTAACGATCAAGAAAATTGGCATTTATGGACTAAACCTCTCTTTTCAGTAGCATGTTGCAAAGGACAAATGTGGATGCCGCCAGGCACTGTCAGGTATTGTGACATGCAATGAAAAAAAGGCATTGAATCTGGACTCCATTTTAAGTGCGTGGCTGGGGTAATTTGTGTCCTAAGCTGCACCAGTGTTTTCACCATTGTGAGCACCTAGAAGGATACTCCATGACTTCTGTGTGGAGCATGATGGGGATGGGGAATGGTTGGACTTCAGAGTACTTCATCAGATGAAAGATATCAAACTTAGGTCTCCTTTTTGCGTGTCTTTTCAACCCCATGTGTTTGAAGAAAGGAGTATGGTAAAGCCTTATGAAGTGTTCTTTCCTGAATGGTAGTCTGTTGAATGATTGCTGCCAGAGATTCCCAATTCAACCTAAAGTTAAGTCTTGCCCTTTGAAGTAATTTCCTGCTTGAATCATTATATAAAGAGGTATTAATGAGTGATGGATGCTTTGCAGCACAATTGTGTTTGCTTCCTTGCTTTTCATCATAATCAATTCCATTTGCTTCTAATTTCATCCCTGATATTTTGGTCTACTCTACCAGACAACACAGCTATCAAGAACGTACAGTGCGTTAAGAGTCTGGCTTTTGCTTATCATTCGTTGGCTTCATTGTCACTCTCATTTGGTGGCTTCTTATTTGATGATTTACCCTTTTCATCATGTGTTTATCCCTTGTCTGGAGCATATCCTCTTTACTTGTCTCTTTCCACTGCTCTCTTTTAGGGAATTATTTTTTCCTTTTGCTTAAACACTCAATGAGATTGCACATGTTTTAAGGTGTTTCTCTTGTACGCTTCTCCCCCTGCTCTTGATGTTACATTCTTTCATGTGTGTGCTTCTATAACCAGTAGGCCTGGGCTGAACTTGCACAGTTTTACTGCACGGAATTCTGTGGTTGGCCAAAAACTATGCAAGATTACACAGAACTCCACAAGTGGGCGGAAATGCTCATCTGCTCATTCATACTGCTTGTTTACATGTTAGTAGCACCATCCGCACTTCTGCGCTGAAATATCAGCACAAACAGCGCCATTCTGAATGGGTGCAGCCATTATCTTTTACCTGCTCTCCTGTGTACTCTCTGTACAGAGTGCTGGGCCTTTCTCTAGTGAACCAAAGTCTTTCCAATCCTCCCTCTATCCCACTCACCCACCCCTCATTTACCTTTAGTTTGTTAGTCTGTGTCTTTGTGTTTGTGCATTTAACGTGTTTGTCCTTTTTATTTTTCTGTGACTTATTCATACTTTTTTGCTTTTCCCTTAGTTCTTCCTTTCTTCTTCTATTCCTTCCTTTTTACTATTTCCTCTTTTTCCCCCACCCAGCTCCATGGTAGAGCAGGGCGAGATGGGGCATGGAGAAGCCACTTGCAGTCACTGGCACTGCCAAGGGTTGCAGCGCTGAACCTTTTTTTCCGAGGCAGAGGTGGCTGCTCTTATTTTTCATGTGCAACACCACCTCCCCTCCATGCTAGCAGCAGGCCTGGGAGTGGGTACATACTATGTAAGCGTCGACTGCTGTGGGGGATGGTGCGCCAATGTGTGCACCAGAACACTGGGGTCCTGCGCATCCAACAGCAGTGGATACACAACTGGGCCAATATCCTCGAGGGGGAACAGGACCTGCTCGACCTGCTGGGCATCGAGGTTGCAGGGCTTGTGAGTAATTATTTATTTGTTGTTTTCTAAAATGCTAATATATTTTTTTAAATAGCATGCTGCTCACACTCATAGTTAAATTATTTTATGTTATGAATATTATGTGATCCAGTTTGAGCTAGTCAGGGGGTCAGCTCCACCTAATTGTTTTGTCAGGTCTCGCTTGGGCTGGTTATTTACCAAGCAATGCAGACTTCTCTGTCCTGTCACTAAGATAGTGGTAGTAGTAATATCAGTGAGTTAGCATTGTCTGTGCCTTTCTTTACAAAGCTTGTACAGTCCCAAGCCAACTCTGCCAGTGATGTATAGTATACATCTATGCATTTAAAAAAAGGGAGTTGGCCTATCAATGGGGGTTGAGAATGAGATGAGAAGCAAAGATCATTCGCTGCAATGCATTAGTAGTTCTAAAGGTAGTTTAGTTTTAGGAAATTTTGTATAGGGCTTAAATTTAGGAAGCTAGGAATAGGTCAACTCGATATAGCACTAAAGGCGATCTGCTTTAGAGAAGTACAATATTACTGCGTTTGCATTTGCCCATCAAAATATTTTTGGGGTGAATAACTGTACCACTAATTAATTTTTTTATCTCCTTTATTTCTTACATCAGAACCCTAGGGCAAAAAGAGGGCTTTGGAAGTGGGTCAGGGCCTGGGGTTGCCACCACCAGGGTCTCAGTGAGTGAAAGTATCACCACCATCAGTACCACAGCTGACAGATCTGCTGACCCCAGTAAGTCACCCTGTTAATATTAATAGTTCCCTGACTTTTACCTCTCCCCATTTAGAAAATGTTATTTCCTTTTTTTATTGTACCTGTCTCCTGTTTTTTTAACTCCTCTTCATTCTATCTAATGTTGGTTAAATTCTTCCTATGCTACCCCAACATTATCCTAGTTTTTCTATATTGCATGTTTCTGTAGCTGATGTCCTCCTGTCTGTGCTAGTCTGTAGCTTTCTTCTGCTTTGTCAGCATCCTTTCCCTCTCCAAATATATATCTTGGGGACTGGTGCTGGAAGATTATGAGAACAGATTTCGGACAGGTACTCTGCTGTGAAGATTGCAGTCCCAAGAAAGCTATTGTAACCATGTTTGTTGAGAAGGCTTTCTTTTTCTTGCTCAAGCTCAAACAATAAAATGAGACAGTGGTCATGGTGCACCACCCCAATGTTGTGTTGAATCTATTTGTCATTAATTTCTACAGTAGTATACCAGCAGTTTCTATGACAGTGCTGCATGGCTGGAAAGTAGTATAAGGACGGTCCCATTGCATTTGCCAACCAAGATTATATGTCCTTCACTGACCAATTATTATTCCACCCATCCGTTATGCTTCAATGACTCAGAGTCATCATAGCTCAGCCCCTCCAATACAACAAGTTTTTGGTTGGCTTGACTAGCTGTCCTTTCTAACATTGTCAACCAACAAAGTGCCCAAAGTGATATTTTTGATGGAAGTTACTGCTAACCAAACTGTAGTAATGTACTGTGGTTGTATTTTATTTTAAAAAAAATTAAGGGAAGTGCATCTGACATCCACAATATGTAATTTTTTCCTAGCTGGGCAGACCACCAGTGCCGTGGCCAGCAGCAGTACTAGTGTAGCGACGCTGTGGGGGAGTTTCCTCGGCAGCAGGGATGGGCAGTGGTAAGTCACATTGCTTGCTTATTGACAATTACTAGCATAGTCACTGCAAGCGAATTGTGAATCCCTGCTTTAACAGCTACAGTGAAGGTTAAGTTCTTAATGGCCCCTTCTTTCTGCAGCTCAGCAGACAACAGTTCATAATGAATGCTAAAAATGACGGGTTTATGGAAAAGGGAAAGAAGGATGGAAGCATAAAATAAACTATAGGTGAAATGGTATATAAGAAAAATTATGCATGGGTGGGTGATAGGATGCATGAGTGGGTGAAAGGATGAATGAAAGGGTATATGGGTGAAAGATTGCTTGATTGGTTTAAAGGATGGGTGAAAAGGCGGATGGGTGAAAGAATGCCTGGGTAGGTAAATTAATGGGTGGGTGAAAGGAAAGGATGCTTGAACGGGTGAATAGGTTAATGTATGGTTATATGGATGGATGGATGGATATATATGGGTGAATGGATGGGTGGATTGGAATGATGAAAGGCTGGAGGAGAGACTGCAAAGCTGAAATGGTGGTCATCAAAGGGTGACTAGAACAATGAAAGGATAAATGGATAATTGCTTGGATGAAGAAACAAGGGAACTCTTCTGGAGAGGGGCGTGCTCATCTATTTTTCTTGATTGGTTTAATATAAACTTTGGTTCAAACTGGGGAGTATTTTAATTTTCTGTCTATTCCGTTGACTCACTGTGTTTGTTAAGCAAGGCAGATATCTATCTCATTATCTTTCCCTTCCCTCCCAGTGCCCACTCAGTCACTGCACCTCCTAATACTTCACTCCTTTATTCTTTCTTATGTTCTGTACCAAGACTACCACAAAAATTGAAAAATCCATTCTTGGCATGTGCTCACATTTTTCAGGGTAAGAAATTCATATATTTCATGGCTTCCATAACAGATCTACGAATCTTTCAACATTCGTCAACTACAGTGACTGACTAAGCCAGAGCTTAGGCACATGATGATGATCAGTGACGCCACATTATTCTATGACAAAACCTCTTCCTACCTGGCATACTGTAACGTACCCTTAAGCACAGTAAGTTCAGTTCCCTTTCCTTACTACCAAGCAAATGTATTTGTTGGAAATAATTTGTGGTGGAGGGCGTGGCCAGGGAATAAATTGGGATTAAGTGCCTGATTTTGAGTTTTGCAGATGGGATACTCTGCGACAAACATGCCAAATACAATCTTTATATCCTGTTTCCTTCCCTGTACTGCAGTGCATCGTGTTCCCTACCATCTACTTATGGCAGACAGGATATCCAGATTTTATAAGTGAGATGTGTGACGTAGTATCAATATTATTAATCTGCCTCTTTGGTGTCAGGGTGAAATTGAATGGCTTTTGAACAAGAGCAGGGCTGTTGGAATTAAAGTAAGACCATTGTCCATTACAGGTGCCCCTCTGCACAGAGAGTAGCAAAGTATCCAACATGCAAGCTAGCATGCCTCCATTAATTTAGAACAACTAGAATACTTGTACTCCATAGTGCAAAATTACTTACTCTTTAATGAGGGGAAATTTGTTTTTCATTTTTCCACACAAAGCGTCTCTTTAGATTTTTACAGGGAAATCCTTTAAATGAAAAAAACCCCAGCTTTTTTTTAAATCTGTTGTGCTGTTATTCTGCCTTAATTTCATTCAGCCAGGAAGTGCTTTTATATGAGACATATGTGAGTAAACAACTGGCCCTGTGACTCACAATCACATCCAATTTCAACGGTCCCAGGGGACCAGCAATGTACTGCCACTGTGCTACTATTTAATTTTAAACAAGTGTTTGCACAGAACATTTTTTACAATTTTCTTTTTTCTTTCTTTTTTCTTTTTTGATAGAGCTACTCCTGCTGCTCCACCACATCCACAGCAGGAAATAACTCCCAGCTCCGGTAGCAGAGGTTGGAGGCCATCTGGGTGGAGTACCAATAGCTGGTGGTTCTGGAAGAAGAGGCAGCTGAGGCTGCACCAGGCCTTAGTTCCTCCAGCCAGCCACCAGCATCTCCAACCTCTTGACAACCTCTTGACAACAACATTGCCAAAACCACTGACAGCCACCTGTACACTAAACACTGCTTCTACCCTTTCCGCTCAGACTGCCAATTTCAGCACAGCTTTCTGCAGCAGCTGACACAGTTGATCCGCCAGATGGCACACCTGGAGGAAAACCAGGAGGGGCTCCAGAACCTCATTGAGAACACCCTCTTCTGGTTCATTTTTTATTTTTTATTTTTGGTGGGAGAGACTTTTGTTGTGGGTGGAGAGGGTGGGAACAGTGAAGGAATGAGGAGTTTGGATTTTGTTGGACTAGTTTTTATGAGAATTCTTTTGGACATTGGTTAAGGGACCGGTGATTTGTTTGGGGAGAAGGGTGGGCCTGTTGTGGGTGGAAAGGGTGGGTTTTAAAACTTTTCTTTATATAGTTCACAATGAAAAGAAAATTATCCTTCCGATTATGCCTGTTTGTTTGTGTTTATTTTTACTTTGCACTATTGCCTTTATACACAGCCTGTTTCTTAATTCTGCTTGTCAAAGTGCATGCATAGTTAAGTATAGTTAGTTCTACCCATGTCCTACTATCCTCTATTGCTGGATTAGTGACCATTGGAGGTAGGGTATGCTGCCATTGAATATATTGCCTAAAATAACCTGGATAAACAAGGAAAATCAAAGTACTTGTCTACACTGCAGTAGAAGTTAGTTACTCACAAACTAAAGTAGTTCACTCCATAGTTCTTCCAAAACTTACTGCAGTGTTTCCCAAGGTGGCTTCTTAATGGTGATGGTGATTGTAGAAGTCTAGTGCACTAACAGGGAAGGCATTACAACAAGCAAGGTTGCACTCCCACCTAGTTGAGCTCTAACTGTAGGATTAATCAAAAAGGATTATCCATCACAGGCAACTAGATTGAAAGAAAACACAGAGTTAGTGGTTATATATTTTTATCATAGCTTTACTAAGACTGAGACAAGACTACTACTAACACTATCTCACAACAAAGAAAAGAATACCTGATATTATTACAAAAACTAGCAAAAGTAACTTCTTCTGTTCTGAGCAGTGAGGAGCTAATATTTAATTAAAACTAAAATTACAAAATCCTCGAGTCAGTAGAAGTGGAGACAGGAGTGGAGTCGACAAGGTGAGCCGTTCATGCAATACAAGACCTGAATAATGATGTTGACGAATGAGGTCCTATGTGTAAAACATGGATCCCTTTTATGCGTCAGTGAGTAAGTGGGGCTGGTGTGGGCTATTGGTCAGGTAACAGAAGATCCTGCAGTGAGTTGGGGTTGCTTTCACCACATCTGCCCCACAAGTGTGTGATCCATTCCTGGTGTAAATTATGTCACAACTCAATAAATTACACCGCCTGAGGGAAGAGAGTTAGAGGCTCAATGAATGGATGGGAAAGGGGATTCAGGGAAAAGTGTGACAAAGAGAAACACTACACAACACAGCAACAATATTCATCAGGGCAATGAGCAACACAGCATCATCAATCTGTTGTGGAAGGAAATGAAGAAATGAGTATCAGACAGATCAGTTAAATGCATTGCAAACAGTCCTTCAGCCCCAGAGACCCAAATTATTATTAGATATCCAAATGTTCTGTCATGTGGGTTTGAAAAATACAAATAGAGGAGTGAAGTGAACCCATCCAGTTCTAAAAATTATTATTACTAAAATAACATAGATACTGTATTGCCAAATTGTCCGACGCATCTGCATTCTTCTCAGAATGTTTGTCACTCTTGGTTGCCTGGCTGAAAGCACTGGTAAGGTAAGCAGGAGTGTTATGGAGCTTTTGTCTTCCTGTTGGAAGACAGAAGGCCTTTGGATTATAAACAGAAATTATAATGTAGTGTCAAGGAGAAGGACAAGGACAGAAGGACAGAAGATAAACTTCATAAGGAACATACCATGAAGACTCAGAAGCAGAACAAGAGCACATACTACTGCAATCATTCTCTTAATTTTATGACTCATGATCAATTAACTGGGAAGTGAGAGAAATTTACAGCCAAACACAGATAAGTAGCTGCATTCACCAGGCTGGTCAATCTCACCACAGTCATCATAGCATTTATCTGAGTGCGTATATCATGTTATGATGTGGCATCACAAGCCTGTCTCAAGTTACAAGCAACAGGCTCCAATAACCATAACCACATAAGAGGAGTTTTCCATTAGAGCCAGCACACTCACTCAGCAGCATTTACCAAATGAATGCACCTCTCTCCTGTCCACAGAGCTGAGCAGGCCTCAGAGTCATCATCATCATCATGGTTTCCTTTTGAAGTCCATAACGTCCTTCTTCTGCCTGTTGAGGTAGTCCTGCCCTGAGTTCTTCATCCTCTCCCTGACTCCGAGTAATGATTAACAAATTAGCCAGAGAGAGATAAACCTGTAGTGCACTGCTGTTGAAGAACAAGAAGAGAAGTAGAATTTGAGTATTTTGTGTAGATTTGTGTTTGTTAACTAAAGTGACTGGCCTGGTCTGGTTTCTGAACTGAAAAAAAGAGTAACTTTCGCTAAGTGTGAAAAAGACCAATCACCTTTAGGAAAAATTATCACCCATCCAGCCCCAAACACTGCAAATCATTGCAATCAAGTTTACAGATTAGTTGAACAACCTTTCTAACCTACTGCCACCACATAAATCATCAATCATCACTCAATCACTCAATATTATATATCTCTCATTCGTGCAATAGTTACCTCTTCCAATCTAAGCACGGTGGTAGACACACAATTGTATATCCTCTTTGATGCAAGCAACAGATTGGAATTTTTAGGTCTTGTAAATCAAATAATCTTCTGGGTCAGCCGTTCTAGGTGATGAAAAAAAGAAGGATAGGTGTGCGAGGGAGGCAGGCATTGTCTCTAATGTCCTGAAGGGAATGGGGAGACTTCTTAACTGCACACTAGTCCAACTCAAAATCCAGCCATACATGTGCCTATAAATGGTGGGGCTGCATAAGTCAGACACAAATATAATGCTCCATTAGCTATATCTTTTTTGCCAAATCAGTCCAACAATAAATAATAAATAAATAATTTTAAAATTCTATGGTGGTCTACTCAGTGAAGGAAGTAGAGTTTGCCTTAAAACTCAGGTGATTTGCCCAGAAGTTGGTCAGCTAACACACTTGAGTCTGACCAATCATCCTCCCAATTCTCCTGTGGTATTTCAGGAACAGTGTAATGGTGTGGTATGAAGTGTTGGTTCATTTTGATCATGTTAAATCTCTCCACATTTTTTACCCACCCAGGCCTCCTTTCACTCATATACCCTTTCATTCATCCTTTCACATGCCCATGCATCTTATCACCCAACCATGCATCCTACAAAAGAAAATGGGAGAAGGTCCAGTGCTGACATATTAGCCAGCTTCCCATTGTACAAACATGCCGTTGGGCGGTTGTGGTCGCAGGGCCTCTCTTGTCTAAACATGCCCATAATGGTACCCTGGATTTGTTTCCTTTGTGATGCCACAGAAGCAACTTCAGCGAACTAGGAGGTGGTAGACTCAGTGTTCATCTTGGGGCAGTCACTGTATGCTGTGGTGTCTCCGTCTGACTCTTGTGCCATTTCGAGGTTGCTGGGGTGGCTAATACTGGTGCACCGCTGGAAACAGGGTTGCTTTGAGTAAAGTTTTGCTCATCACCTTCACCTCCTACTGATTGGAGCTGATTCCCCCTCTCTCATCACCATCATCACCTGCAACAATGCTGCTCCCACTGACGATTTTTTCATATGGGTCATTTGGTCTCCAGTACTATAGTGTGAAGTAGGTTAAGTTCAATGAACACTAGCTTGGCAACCAGAGCATATTGCAATGCTATCCTCCTGCTGGCTATTCATAAAGAACGCCCACAATGGGGGGAATTATTTTAGTAGGCCCCAGGTGCCACTGCCAATGCCCGAACACCTGGAAATAGGTGGGTGTGTCAACGGTTGCCTCTCTGCAGTGCGTACGTTGACTAAAGTAATGGTGGATGCATATCTTAGTGGGGGTCTTACAAATATGAAAGCTGGCAGTGGTGGTGGTGGTACCAGTGCCACATGCCTCAGAGCAGATTGCAAAAGAGGGGTAATCATACTGTTGATGCTCTCTGAGCCAGCTTCCATGACAATGACTAGTTTGTCCTCCTCCACTTCCCCTTCCATAATTCTAAGGCTATCAGGAACTTCCTTTTCCCTTGCCCCATGTCCCTTGTGGTGCGTCTTGGACTCAGCTGGGGGCCAATTCACGTTTAGATTAATAGACAAGGTGGCTTGGAGAAGATGGAGAAGTATCCTTCTTTTTTCCAGCTGGAGATCAGGAAGCTAATGGTTCAAGAAAAGGTACATCTTGCTCAACAGGAAAGTCAACCTCCTGCTCTGCTCTTACTTCAGGAAGATATTCTATTGCTCTCTGTGGCTCCTACTGTTGTCCACTTTGCTCATTTCCTTGGATGAATGGATACTAGCTTGTAGATGAGACAACTCCATTCTGACTCACTGCTCGTCGCCATGATTGTAGTAGCTGCCTCACTGAGAGACATGGCTTTGGGCTTAGGTTAGAGTGGTGCCGTTGATGTGGGAGTGCTGCTCCCAGCTTTCTGTCTGGAGGACGGCACGTCAGGCACACATTTCCAGAAAAAGATTTCAGTTGGCATGCCAGTGGTGGAAATCTGCTTCTTCTTTTCCTCCATACTGGACACTTTCTTGGCAGCACCTTTCTTTGGGGCCATTTTCAAGCTCTGTCAGTTGGCAGTGGCAATTAGCACAAGCGGAAGAGATTGGCCTTCTCTCTGGCAGTACTCTGTGGGACTTGCGCACCAAAAAGCAAACAAGCAAAAAAAGCATTTAGTGAAACTTGCCATTTTTGCAGTTTTCTTCACATTATTCATGGAACTGACAATATAATTTAGTGTGGCTAGTGTATCAATTCAAGTGAAGCCACACCACCATAACATAATATTTAGTTGTCAATCAGGATAACAAAATACAGATGTAACATTTTTCTTCCGGTGCATCTAAGAGGAGACACCAGTGGCAGACAGGGGGGTCCAGGGTAAAAATGAATCTGGTGCCCACCTATCGCACTGGGTCCAGGGGAAAATGGAATAAGACTCAAAAAAATAAATACAGGTGTGTGCCAACGGCAAGCAGGAGGGCCCAGGGGAAAATTGAGTAATCCTTTAAAAATTGATGTTGGTGTGTGTGTGGCTGTGTGCCAATGGCAGGCAGGGGTCCGGGGAGGAATGAGTAATGACAATCCTTAAAAAAGAATGCTGGCATGCGTCAGGTACCTATTGCAGGCAGAGGGTGGATGGAGGGAAAAGTTTTAAAAAAATAATACATTTAAATTTTTTTAAAAAAAAAATAAAAAAACACATTATTTAAAAATAAAAGAATAAATAAAAAGGACATTTTTAAAAATAAACAAACCAAATAAGTAATAAATATAAATATCTAAAATAAATAAAATGAAAAATAATTTCAGGTATACTAGGGGACTATGAGGAACCCCTTCGGATTTGGTAGGCAAGGAGGTGCAAGTAAAAAATGGAAAAAAGCATTATATATATACATATATCACAATGATCCTCGAGCATAAAAATTAAACGGATATAAAAGAACACATGTGACCTATGGCAAAAGCATACTGACTGACTACACAAAGGTGGCCACCGGCCACATGGTCAAACAACAAGCATGGAGGTATGGACAACAAAGAAGAATGCATGCAGGCCTATGGCACAAGCATAATGGCTGGCTGCACAAAATGGCCGCCAGCCACATGGTCAAACAACATCACAACAGCAAGCAAGGAAACATTGAAGAACAAGGAACACATGTGGGTCTATGGCAAAAACACACTGACTGCCTACACAAAATGGCCATCGACCACATGGTCAAACAACAAGCAAGGAGGCATGGACAATAGAAGATATGCAGTATCATAGAAAAAGCACACTAATTGCCTATACAAAATGGCCACCGGCAGCATGGTCAAACAAAATCAAGCAAGGAGGCATGGACAACAGAACAAACATATGCAGGCCTATGGCAACAGCAAAGCACACTGGGTGGCTGCACAAAATGGCCACCAACCACTTGGTCAAACAACATCATCAAAGAACACATGCAGGCCTATGAAAAAAACACACTGACTGCCTACACAAAATGGCGACTAACAAGCAAGGCAGCATGGACAACAGAACACATGCAGGCCTATGGAAAAAGCACATTGATTGCCTACACAAAATGACCAGTGGATGCTTTGTCAAACAACAACAAGCAAGGAGGCATGGAAAACAAAGAACACATGTAGGCCTATGGAAAAAGCACATTAGCTGGCTGCACAAAATGGTCTCTGAAGACATGGTAAAACCACATCAACAACAGCAAGCAAGGAGTAATCAGAAAACATTGAACAAATTCAGACCTATGGCAAAAGCACACTGACTGCCTACACAAAATGGCCAACCACCACATGGCCAAACAAAAAGCAAGAAGGCATGGATAACAAAGAACACATGAAGGTTTATGGACACTGACTACACAAAATGGACCCCAGCCACATGGCATGGAGAATAAACAAAGACAAATGGAGGCCTAAGGTAAACACACACACAATTTGGCCAAAGGAGTCGTGGTAACAACAATGAAGAAAACACTACCATTAATTCATCAATTTCAAAAACAATAATTAAGGGAGCTATACTTTAACAACAACACACACCCTTCAAATGCATGAAATGCTACCCTACCAACATACACTTTTAGCAGAAAAAAACCTGAAATACAAAAAAAAACACATTTTTAATTCAATCCAATGTTGTTCATGCCCAAAATTATGTGTCAAAACAAATATAAATAAATAACAGTTGTTTCATGTACCCATGACTAGCACTGGCTTGGTGGCCAGTGGGCAGACTAGTCCACGTGTAAAAAAATGAATAGTGCAAATTTAACAAATATGGAGAAAATGTACTGAACTGTGCAACCTTTTTCCCTTACAAAAGATAACAAATTAAATGAAAAATAATAACTCTAGGCCACCTAACACAACCACAATCAAATTAAAAAATTGAATAAAAGTACAAAGAAATACTAGTGCATTCCCTCAAAGAAACAACACACTTATACAATTGTTTTTCAACTCACTTGTGATATCACAAAATCAAAGTCCTTAAAATCCAATGGTACATATGCAGCAGGATTGCAGACAGAAAGAGTCATCCTTCCACCTCAAAATCCAAGTGAAAAGGGCCAGGGGCTGGGAAAAGCATTGGGAGGAGCAGGCTGGACAGGAAGAGGAAGCTGGAGGCTCTGAGACACTTCTTGTTGAAAACAAGTATATTAAAAAATGTTTCTCTCACTAGGAAAACAACCTGAAAGGTCAGTTAGAGTAGAATATTCACTTAAAAACACCTTTTCAAGTAGGTTTCACTGCTTCCAAAGTAGAAAAATTGGTTGAGAAGCAGCTGCGGCCGCTTTCCAGAATCACATAAATGGTGGCGGAAGGCTCCACAGCAACTGGAAGCTGCCTGATTGGCCAGTAAATCTTGTGTGCACTTGTTAGCAGTCAGCAAATCTTGTCGCCCCCACTAAAGCAAGTTTTGCATGTGCTAAAACAACACTTGTGCATGCCAACAGAAAAGTAATTCAGGCACTTGCTGAATGGGGAAATTTAGAGGGATGTGCTATATCTATTGCATGGAGTTCCAGAATAACGACAACTCTACGAACTGAATTATATTTCCGCCAAGGACTATTAACCACCATGCTCCATGTTTTTCTCTTCCTCGTGTGAGACTACCCCATTTTCCTTGTTGCTCCATGTTGCTCTCTCACATGTGTGCTTCTCGCCCGCATACCCACAATCTGTGTTGCTCCCACCCATTTGCTTCTTCCATTTTGTTCTCTCATTTTTATCTCTACGTTGTTCTCTTCCTCGTGTGCATCTCTCCCTATTCTTAATACTTCATTTCCCTTCCTCACCCCAGCCTGACCAGCACCGCCATAGAAATCCTCCTGTGTCGGTGGTCCTATTTTTTATTATTGTATTTAAGGGATGTGTGAGGGCCAGCTCTTCTACCCTTTAATCAAAATTGCTGTTTTATTATACCATTTCATTTTTTTTTTTTTATTCACTAAGCCATCTTGAATTGACCTGGTCCATGTCACACATATGATGTGGCCCCATCACTGCCATTATATTATTTTGCTTACGCTGCACAGGATGAAAAAAAACATCTTTGGCAGAGCTAGCAGGTCTCACAGGTGATATCTATTGGCTTTGCCAGTGCTTTGCTCCTGGCAAAATGTTTTTTGCTTGACATTACCTTCTGAAAAGACCTTGCTTGTCTCTTTCCTCTTCACTGTCATCAGGGAGAGAATGGGTTAGTGCTTAATTTTTACATAACTCAATATCTTCAGTCAAAAGCTATAGTATTAGCAAGGAGCTTATTTTTCTCTTTGAGAATTGTATCTCCTCAATATGGTATTAAATGCAGGGTGGCACCGTGGCTTCTAGGCGGAATCTCATTTTCCTATCAAGAAGGCAACATGACACCGTCATAGAGTCCATTAGTTCCCTTGCAATATATTCCAGTTCGCAAGAGGCAGCTTTCGGAAACCAATATCATTATTTGAATCATTATAGGAAATGCAGTTCTAGCTTCATAAATATTAAAACAATTGCTGCAAAAATAAAACTGACAATGTAGTACTTGATATTAGAAATGTAAACAAGCATTGGCAAAGCCAATAGTTCTCACCAGTGAGAACTATTGGTTTTGGCAATGTTTTGAAGCCTTGCTGTCCAGCAGCGCTTATACATTGTGGTGTAGTTAGACCACATTTTCAAACGTGCTATGATGCAACCAGGGCTAATGTGCTTTTTTTAGAAAAACAAATAGTGCATTAGTGCTGGATGCATCAATCATTTTTTATTATCATAGTCATTTTTTATTATATTTAATAATGCTACACAGCAGCCATGTTGCTATATAGCATTGTTATGAATCATTGCCAAAGTTGGCAATGCCCATGCTGTACAGCATGTAAAAAGACAATGGCAGAGCCGAAAGTCTCAAAGGAGAGACCTATTAGTTTTGCTAATGCTTGTTAAGTCTCGCTACAACACCCCCATGATTCTGGACAAATCAGTTGATATCCCCCTGTCTCAAAAAGAAAAAAGTATAACATTTGATAATAGGTCCTATCACATAAAGAAAGAAATTGCGCCCATGTCCATGTCTTAGTGAAAATACATTTGGAAGCAGATAACATCTGTTTTCACAATGAAAGCAGATAACATTTGTTGTCACAATAAACATCCATTTCAAATGAGAAAAGGGCTTCTTTGAAGTGTGCGTAGCATAGTAACATATAGCTACAAAAGGCAAGAGGTTCAACAAGGACAACAGGGAAGAAGAAAAAATAAAAGTAATATCTCCATCACAGCACAATCAGCTGAAGAACAGCAATCAAGCTGAAGCAACCAGTAGTTGGTCCATGCTCCAGCCGAAAGAAGAAGTGAAACCAGCAAATGCTGGCCAATTAGAAGGAGGCAAATAAGAGTGAAGAGTGACAATGAAGCAAACAAATGTTAGGCTCCTGGTATCTCACATACATGCCATTGCTAGTGTGAGCTCAAACATGTTCTTCTGAGTAGAACAGTAAAACATTTCTCCCTCAGGAATATTGCTCCTTTTTCCTCTAGATGAGTTAAGAAGGTTTAGAGGGACTGAAAATCCTGTGCTGTCTTGAAGAAAACCCAGTATGGCAGCAACAGCACTGTGAAAAGGTAAGAATAGCAAAGATTATTTTATTTCTTATTTTTTTCTGGATCAACACAACGTCCTGGGTTATAAGCGACACAGTGGGAATAGGCACAGCTCTAAAAGAAAAAATATGGTACAGCAAGGGCTAGTATGGTGATTACAATAATTTTAGCTCTGGTACCACATTGATTCCTTAGAGCTGCATCAGGCATTTTCATTATTCATTATGCCTACAGGGCACAGATTGTCACATGTTCTTCTAGCCAGCTCTTTCCGCTTCCTGGGCTTCGATATGGACTCCTATTGAAGCCATGACTCAGGTTTCCCTACCTCTTTCGTATGACCTACTGTTTTTGGGTAGCCTGCATGAAATTTGGCACCCATACAGAATGCTTGGGAAACTGGTGGATCTGTTGCTTTCTGCAACTATTAATGTTATTACTTCTAACTGGAAGTTTTCAGATAATATCACCCTTTTAAAGTGGTGGAATTTAGGGCCAGATGCAGGAAGCACTTTGCGAGTCGCAAACGGCAAAATCTGCCGTTTGCGACTCGCAAATGCATGTTTCCAATGCAGAAATGCATTTTGCGAGTCGGGACCGACTCGCAAAATGCATTTCAGAATCGCAAATAGGAAGGGGTGTTCCCTTCCTATTTGCGATTCGTAGTGGTATGCAATACCATTTGCGACCGCATATGCGGTCGCAAATGGTGTCGCAGTTACCATCCACTTGAAGTGGATGGTGACCCACTCGCAAATTGGAAGGGGTCCCCATGGGACCCCTTCCCCTTTGTGAATGGACCTAAAACTATTTTTTCAGGGCAGGTAGTGGTCCAAGGGACCACTACCTGCCCTGAAAAAATAACGAAACTAAAGGTTTCGTTTTTTTTTTAAAGTGCAGCTCGTTTTCCTTTAAGGAAAACCGTCTACACTTAAAACAAAACCTGCTTTATTTAAAAGCAGTCACGAACATGGAGGTCTGCTGACTACAGCAGGCCTCCATGTTTGCGAGTGCCTATAGTCGGTATGGGGCCGCAATTTGCGACCCACCTCATTAATATTAATGAGGTGGGTCTCTGCGACCCCATACCGACTCGCAGACGGTGTCTGAGACACCGTTCTGCATTGCAAATTGCGACTTGCAATTTGCGAGTCGGAAGGACTCGCAAATTGCAAGTCGCAATTTGCAATTTTCCTACATCTGGCCCTTAGTCTGTTATCATCATAGACTGAACAGCTATAAACCTGACTCAATGCAACTCTCCATCAAGCGTCATCAGTTATGGATGCTACTCAGTAATTATCTATCACACGCTGCAAAAGAAGTAGACTTCTCCCCTCCCCCCTAATTGCGCAAAAGTACTATTTTATTACCCATATTATTGAATTGGATATGCTTACTTTTACATTATGTTTGCTGCATCTTGTGTTCTTCACTTTCCATATTTACTTGGCTATCACTCGTTTTTACTCTTTCCAACGTTTCCCTATTTCTCCTAGTCTTCTTCCTTTTCCTCCCTTTTCATTCTTTTTCCCCTATTCAAAACTCTTGGTTTGATATTTCATTGCTATTTTTTCAACTTACCAATCTTTCTACTGTGAAACATAAATAGGGTATTACTTATAATGTTCTAGCTCATAATTCCCATCCGCAATTCATTCTCATGTAGTTTGTTGCATTTTGTCAATAAAATGTATTTTAAAAAAAGAACCTGAAGCATGTCAACGTGTTGATTTGCGCCACGCAATAAAATACGACAGCCTATGATTTATTTTACTTTGGTGCTTCTAGATGCACTCTCTCTAGTCCCATTCTTGCTTTGTAGAGCTGAGCAGGACAGCTCGGTTAGAGAAGGCGTGCTTCATCTGCTTTGGGTGTTTGGTTTACAGGTTACATTAAAGATTCGCTCTCAGTGCATTTGCTCTATCATGCAGATGAGGTTGTATCCTTTCACACAGAGCCTTCAATAGATAAACGACACCAAGCACGTGAATCTAATTGAAGTGGAAACTCGAGCACGTGTTTTGATCAGCAGGCCTCTATATGCCTTTCTCTTGTAAACAAGTTTCAAGTTACAGGCGGTTTCCTGTTCCTTTGGTCGCGTGAAGGCCACTAATCTTTTATGTAATTGCACTTATTCTCTCCTTTCATATACCTTGCACTAGCACCGGACTATAAACACATGTGACATAAAATATTTTGCATTAGGAAAAATTTAATCCCATACAAAAGCCCATTATCTCTTCATCATCAAATAATCTTTTTTCAGCTTTGTGAGGTCATAGTAGAAAAGCACAAAACATGATAAAAAGACAATCCAGCAAAAAATTGTCAATGTTAAAATTGCTGCTGATGACTAAAATGCGCTGGCAGAGAGGTAACATAATCAGTCAAGGAACATGTTGGTTGACAACTAAAAAGCCTAGATAATTCATATACCTTGTCGCATTAATAATTCTTTAGCCTAAAGTTGCAATTATACAATTCATATAATAGGACAGTTATTGGATAACATTTCTAAAAAATACAAACATATACATAAACCAATACGTTTTTTTAAGCATACAATGACCATAATTCCATGTCCAATGAATGCCAGCTTCTTACTGCAGATTTACGGAATGAGCTGACCCAAAAACATATTTGGGGAAGTTCAATAACTGTGGGTGAAGCAAAGCTTCTCTAAACCTCTGGTGCCCCATGCTCCTTAGTGACGGTTTGAGAAAATGCCTGCGTAAAAAATAAAAAAAAATACTAAGAACATGGAATTCAGGAGTGATTGTTCAGTTTTATTATCACAGGGGCAAGGCAAAGGTGAATTCCGCAGCAAACCAGAATATTTGAAACGAAAAAGAAGGGACCTTTCTTAATGTGTAAAATATAACGATAAGTAAATTACATGTTCCATTTATGCTAAGAACCTACAATAGGCCAACACTGAGTATTTATATAATTCCATTTGCAACCTTATTTCCTCACTATATTCCAAGAAATGGGATTTAGCTCTTAATTTGTCCTCTTTGTTGATGCTCCTTGGGTTTGTAAACAGAGAGGATAGTTCCAAGGCATGGAAGGTTTTAGAGATATAGTTCAGCCAGGGGATTGTAGACCCCTTATCCAAGTTGACGCAATCCAAAATGATATTCCTGTTTAGTGATGCCTCCAGGTTAACCCACACATTAACCCATAGCAATAAGGGCGCCAAATGATCCTTATATGCAATATAACCTTGATTTAGCTCCGAGTGGATGATGAAGCTGGAGGTAGACAGTGGGAGGTACGGAACCCTTTAACAAATGAGGTTTTACTCAGCTTGAAGAAAATAAGTGTTGTTAAGACCCAATATCCCTGTCCCATACATGGCAGCAGTGACACGCTGTGTATTGTACACTTTAAAAAGAGGGGAGATGGTTTCTTTTCCATTGGGTCTCATAAGATTGCAAATTGCTCCTGTGAACCTACTAAGCCTAAGGTGTGAGCTGTTTAATTGGGAGTGCCACATCCCCGAGGAACTGAAAATTACTCCTAGGTAGCTAAAATCCCTAACATTAGTAAGTGAGTATCCTTTAATAGTAAGGCTGCATAGATTATTTTTACCCGGCCCACAAGCCATAATTTGAAATTTTTTATAGTTAGTCACTAGGTCAAGGCTGCACATGAAGGAGACAAATTGGTCCACCACCACCACAAAGTGGTAAGGCATTAGGGGTGCTGGCTAGGATGACAGCGTCATCTGAGTAGAGTAGTGTGGGCACCTGTGTGCCAGCAGTCCTTGGGATGTACACCGTATTTAAGGTCAAATAGTAACATAGGCCATTGATGTAAACAATAAAAAGCAGGGCGGCTCGGATACATCCTTGACGCACCCTCCCTTAAGGAGAATTCAGGGGATATTTCCAGATTAACCTACAGACGTACTCTTGCTGCTAAGTCTAAACGCACGGAATGCAAGAAATTCACTAAAGTTAGATCCATCCCTAGATCCACCAACATTTACCACAGCTTGGAGCTATTCACTGAATGGGAAGCTGTGGATAGGTCCATAAAGGCCAGGTATAGTGGACAACCCTTGACATGGGTGTATTTCTCTAGTATCAAGCTCAGGTTCAAGCATTGCTCCGCAGTACCCAAGACAGAATTGAACCTGAATTGAAAGTAAGAGAGAATATCATTCTTTTGGGTCCATGTGACAAGTCGATTGTATACCACTCTCCCTATGATTTTGACTGCAATGCCATATTGCAGACTCTACTTAAGGCAAAGATATAAAAAAGAGGGTGAGTGCTGCAATCTATTCTGAAGAGTATTTACTATGTCCACATTCTCCTCGATATTATATAAGGCGGTAAAGTGCTGAGCGCAGTTGTATCCTCAGATATTACACTGCAACAAAGGGCTTTCCGGGACATCCCTAAGTCTAATTTTCTCACCAAGTCCCAGAAAACCTTTGAGCCTGATTTAGAGTTTGGCAGATGAGATACTCCATCTGCCGAATTAAGATTTGCATAGTATATAAAGGAATCGTAATACGGCAGACAGGATATCCATCACGTTTGTGATGGAGTAACACATCCGACAAACTCAAAATAAGGCCCTTACTGTTATTCCCTACTGCAGCATGTTCCAATAGTTCCCAGTCCCTCTTATGTATATTCTCTTTCCTGGACTTAAGGGTGGATTTGTAATGAAGATGGGAAGCCCAGACCTTAGACCTATCTCTCGTAGTAGCAGCCAGCACATTCCTCAATCAACGTTTGGCCGTTGAACAGTACTCGTAAAACCAACAGGGTTCTCCCTTATCAGGTTGAATAGGTTTAATGCACTTAGTTAGGCTAATGTAATAGGCAAGCATGGCATCTCTGCTAACTTCTACCAAACAATTGAAAAGCAATCCCCGCTGGGACTTTAGTAATACGGTCAGAGTGTTGGCTCCTTTTTTAAGGTGCCATTTAAGCCTTAGACCTTCTGTGGAATGTTGATTGATGAAAATTACATTAGAGATACATTTATGTCTACACATAGGCAATCGGCCGAACACACAGAGGGCGTTATGATCTCCCCACTCAGTCTGAACAATGTTCCCTTTAGAAAACTAGGGTGAAAAATTATGGGACCCAAATGTATCATCGATGGTAGAGGGGCAGCCAATCCCGCTAAAGGATGGTACAAATACACTATCCCCTCTAAATGGATCAACTAGATCATGTACTGCTAAGTGTTTGGACAGCTCTCCCCCTCTGTTATCACTAGTTAGTCCACAACCCAACATTGACACACCTGGTTCCCAATTACCACTTCCCTACTTAGCATTAAAACCACTGCACAGTAGGTAACAAGGCTGCAGTTGTTGCTGCATCCTATGGTTTGCAATTTGGAAAGAAAATTAAAGAAATAAGAAAAATGAACTCAAACGGCATTAGTAAACTCATTATTGTAAATATTAATTAAATCAAAAGAAAAACTGGATATATTGTCACATATCTTTAGAGGTAAAAGTGCAGGGGACCCATAGTCAATAACCATTGCTAATCCAGATCAAAAGTCCTCCCCTGGCTCTACCTCAAACTGAGGGAATCGCTAAGCTGTAATAACAGATGTGGCCATTATAAGATGTAGGAGTAGTAGACCAGGTTTCCTGTAGGGCTACACTATTATACTCAATGACAAAAGCTCACCAGTCAGGATTATCTATTTTCCCTTTAAAGCATGCAACATTCCAAACTGTATAGAGAAAGGTTGTCCTTGATAAGGGCCTAGGGTTTCGTCCTTGACAAGTAGGAGATTCCGACTCATTCCCTGAAGAAGGTTTGGTTTGCTACTACAGAAAGTCAATCTAAGTCTGAGAGGACATCAAGGTGGTCATTACAACCCTGGCGGACGGTGTTAAAGCGGCGGTAAGACCGCCAACAGGCCGGCAGTAAAAAAAATTGAATTGCGACCGTGGCGGAAACAGCCAACAAAGACAGCCACTTTAACACTCCGACCGCCACGGCGGTACAAACAAACAGCTTGGCAGTCACTGCCAACAGACAGGCGGAAGACAATGTACCGCCCACAGTATCACAACCTACCAATCCGCCACCTTTTCCGGGGTGGAATCACCACGAACAAAAACACGGCAGAAACAGCACTACGAAGGGAAAACGCTCACCTCTACACACCCCACGAGGAATCCGGACGCCATGGAACCCGAGCTCCACATCCTGACAGCCCTCATCTTCTTGCTCCTCTACCATGAGCACGAACGCCGCCGGCGAAGACCACGGTGAGTACTGCACCTACGACACGGGGGAAGAGAGTGACACACACACCACACCCCCACCCTCACCCACGACAACACACACACTAATACAGCATGATACATAACAGTTACACACCCCAACCCCCTCGGGAAGAATGCAAGGACAAAAGGAAATGAGTGTAACCATTGTAATATATTAAAATCCAGTACCAAAAATATATATATATGCACTATAAACAAAATATACACCTAGAATAGTAGTCCAGGTAGTGCTCCATTGAAGTCCGTGGAACACTGGGCCCACACGGTATGGGCGAGGCCCACACTCAATCCCCGACCATGACGGAGAGAACACTGCAGGGACATCAGATAGCAATAAAACAGGTACCTCAGGGGGAAGGGAAAGGGGGGGGCATCTCAGCTGGTTGAGTGCACAACGCCAAATCCACGAGGGGGCCACTTGCCCACTTTTCCATCCTGGGGAGTGCAAAGCCACAGTCTCTCAAGTCTCTACAGTGGGTGGTTTGCCCACTGTTCCTTCCTGGGGAGTGCAAAACCACAGTCTCTCAAGTCTCTACAGTGGGTGGTTTCCCCACTGTTCCATCCTGGGGAGTGCAAAGCCACAGTCTCTCAAGTGGATAACAGTCTCCATTGGTTCTGGAGGGGGCTTTGTGCCCAGAGTGCTTCATCCTGCCAAGGACTGAGGTAGTGGATGTTTGTCTCCACTGGTTCTGGAGGGGGCTTTGTGCCCAGAGTGCTTCATCCTGCCAAGGACTGAGGTAGTGGATGTGATACTCCACTGGTTCTGGAGGGGGCTTTGTGCCCAGAGTGCTTCATCCTGCCAAGGACAGAGGTAGTGGATGTGATATTCCACTGGTTCTGGAGGGGGCTTTGTGTACAGAGTGCTTCATCCTGCTCGTGACGGACTCAGTAGCGTCAGTGCCCTTGGCGTTCATGGGCCAGCGGTGCTTGTTGCGGCGGTGTCATTGGCAGCGGTGCTTGTGGCGGCGGTGCCCTGTTCAGCAGTGCTTGTGGTGGCGGTGCCCTGTTCAGCGGTGCTTGTGGCGGCGGTGCCCTGTTCAACGGTGCTTGTGGCGGAGGTGCCCTGTTCAGTGGTGCTTGTGGCAGTGGTGCCCTGTTTAGCGGTGCTTGTGGCGGGGGGGTTCTTTGCAGTGACTCAACTGCTGGCGGTCATGTCTGGCCCATCGGGGCTGGTGCTGGCGGTCCTGTCCTGGGCAGCAGGGCTGGTGCTGGCAGTCCTGTCCTGGGCAGCAGGGCTGGTGCTGGCGGTGGCCTCCTGGGCAGCAGGGCTGGTGCTGGCGGTGGCCTCCTGGGCAGCAGGGCTGGTGCTGGCGGTGCCCCCCTGGACAGCGGGGATGATGGCGGTGGCCTCCTGGGCAGCGGAGCTGGTGCTGGCCTCCTGGGCAGCAGGGCTTGTGCTGGCCTCCTGGGCAGCGGGGATGATGGCAGTGGCCTCCTGGGCAGCAGGGCTGATGCTGGCGGTGGCCTCCTGGGCAGCTGGGTGGGTGGCGGTGGCCTCCTGGGCAGCGGGGATGATGGCAGTCTTCTCCACTGTGCTGCTCTTCCCAGACCTGCTGACTTTCTTGTGGGCCTTCCCCACTTTGGAAGGTGTCGCAGCTGACTCCACACTCCCACCTGTACCCCTGGGAGCGGCTATGGTGGCTGGAGTCTTCCCCCTCTCCCGCCGGGCACTGGCCAACTTTTGATGCTTGACAGGTGGGGAACTGTCCGTGCTGTGGCTCCATGCCACACTGGCTGCCCTGGTGGCCGGTGCACTCCAGGTTCCGGTGACTACAGGCACCACTGGTCCCGGACATGTTGTGGCTGAGGTGCTAGGTTGGGACCTGGAGAGTCGGGCCCTAGGAGACGGACGGGGTAGGGGAGGTGAGGGAAAGAGGTCAAGGTTGGCCATGAAAAGTTTCTTGGGAACACTTGGACGGGTAGCTGGAGGGGGTTTGGGAGTGGAGGAAGAGGTTGTGGTTGTAGGAGGTGTTCGTTTGGTGACTTTGGGTGAAGGTGCGTGTGCTGGAGGCTGTCATGAGGTGGATGGCTGTTGGGTGGGTGTGTGCCTGCCTTTGTGTATCTTGGGAGGGGGCGTCACAGACACACTGGGAGAGGACACAGGGGACGTGTGAATGGTAGTGGGGGTGGTGACTGCACGTGAGCGGGGTGTGGTGGTGTGTGTGCTGGTGATGGAAGTAGTGGCTGTAGATGTAGTGCATGCAGGTGTGAGTGGAGACGAGACTGGGAGGGAGGAGGGAGACGAGGAGGAGGGGGACACATTGGAGGCAGTGGATGTTGGTGTGTCTGTATGTGTGTGATGCTTGTGTGAGTGCCTGTGGGATGTGTGGTGCTCATGTTTGCCTGAGCTTCCCTTGTGTGTTGAGGTGACTGCATGCTGGTCTGAATGTGTGCTTGGGATAGGCTGAGGTAGAGTGGATTGGGTCTGGGTGGAGGAAGTTGGAGGGGGAGGCTAGACACAGGGACAATGGCTGCCATCAGTGCTGAGGCCAGAGTCTGAAAAGCTCGCTGAAGGGCCGCCTGACCAGAATGAATGCCCTCCAGGAATGCATTGGTTTGTTGCAACTGCCTTTCTACACCCTGAATGGCATTCAAAATGGTAGACTGCCCAACAGTGAGGGACCTGAGGAGGTCAATGGCCTCCTCACTGAGGGCAGCAGGGGTGACTGGGGCAGGGCCTGAGGTGCCTGGGAGAAGGTGATGCCCACCCTCCTGGGTGAGCGGGCACGGGGCGAAGGCTGAGGGGCTGCTGGGAGGGCGGTGCTCGTAGTGGGGGTGGCGGCTGTACCTGTAGAAGTGGGGCGCACAGGTGGTGCTGCCACCACAGGGGAGCTCCCATCGGCGGACGAGTCCGTGTCGCTGGTTTGTGATCCGGTGGCCAACGTGAAGCTCCCCTCGCCCTCCGTCCCACTGGTGCATTCAGAGTCTGTGGTGTGGCCCTCCATGGCCATGTGGGATGCAGCTACCTCGTGCTCCGGTGCCACTGTACCTCCGCCTGATGATGCTGATGTACAAAAGAACAGGGAGAGCAGGAAAAGGGGGGGAGACAAAACAAAGAGAGTTTTAGTGCATGGCATGCCGCTACCGTTGGCGGACAAGACAGACGCAGCAGCCCCCTGCATTACGCCGTTCTCCTGACCTCTGCACATGCAATTTCTGGGACATGGCCTACATGGCAATGGTGGGAATCTGCGCACATTGATGCCACAGGGGCAACTATACCTCAACTTAGCACTCTGCTGAGGTGGGATTGAGTGCCACATGGCCTACATAACGGAGGGGCCTTGCCTACCTAACTCGCCCTGGCCTAGGGACACCCACAGCCCACCTCCCCCACCCAGACCCCTCCACTGCACGCTAACTCCGCTGAATGAGGTTGTACTCACCCCCTTGTGTCTGCTGTGATGTCCTCAAGCGCCCATCCAACTCCGGGTAGGCCACCGCCAGGATCCGGAATATCAGGGTGGTCATGGGGCGACTGGCACCCCTCCCACGTTGGGAGGCCATCCCCAGCTGAACCTCCGCCGTCTTCTTGCTGCAGCAGCGGATGTCCTCCCATCTCTTACGGCAGTGGGTGCCCCGTCTCTGGTGGGCCCCCAGGGTCCGGACCTCCTTGGCGATGGCAAGCCAAATGTCCCTCTTCTGGGGGGCGCTGACCTACATGACATGCACAAGGAAAGAGGAACACTCATTACCAACTGCACCGTTGTTGTGAGTGGCCCCCTCCCTACTCTGGCCATGTGGCCTATTCATTCACATGCATTGATGTTCTATGAACTCTGCCCCCTTCCCTCTTCCAACCAGCCCTCTCCACACAGGCCTAGCCCATACAACGTGCTCCCTGTGTACTAACATGTTGGTCTGGAGGACCGTAGAGTAGCGTGTACTGGGGGAGGACCCCATCCACAAGTTTCTCCAACTCCTGTGCAGTGAATGCAGGGGCCCTTTCCCAGACGCAGCAGCCATCGTCGCTTCCAGACCGAGGTCACAGCAGCACTAGCAGTGTAGGTCCTCTCCTGTCAAAGGTCAGGTATCTATTGAGTGAACAGTTAGAAAATGGCGGTGACGTCTGCGGCGGTGCGCATCATCATCGCCGGCGCACCTGTTCATTGGCTCCTGGGACCCATAGGGTCCAATGTTAACCAATGCAGCATTGCACCGCGGTCTACGACCGCCTACCGCGACGGTGTGCAACACCAGTGCAGTCACCCCACAATCCCATTGTCCCAGTTGTGAGGTCAGGCAGCCGCCATTTCAGGGGCCCACATGCCTTCATTTACTACTGCGTCACGCATAGCTAGGCCTAGACTCAACACACATACAGGAAGGCTTTTTTGTCTGGTGTAGTCTTGTGTGTAACTGTGGGTACATACCTGGAGGAATATTGACAGGTTCTTCGCTGTTGTCCTTCTTAGGCACCGTCAGCTGGGACATATGAGAAGATGGCGGAATCCTCCGGTGTACCGACCGCTGGTGGACCTGTTGACAATGGAAGAAAGACATATCATTGTCACCTACCGGTTTGACCGTGCCACAATCCAGGAACTATGTACCCAGTTGGAGCCAGACCTTATGTCACCAATCCGCCATCCGATTGGAATCCCCCCTGACGTGCAGGTGCTGTCAGTGCTCCATTTCCTTGCAAGTGGGTCATTTCAGACAACAGTGGCCATGGCATCAGGGATGTCCCAGCCTATGTTTTCCAACGTGCTGTCCAGAGTGTTGTCTGCCCTGCTGAAACACGTAAGGAGATACATCATTTTCCCTGAGGTTGAGGATTTGCCTACAGTGAAAGGTGACTTCTATGCCCTTGGACATATCCCCAACGTCATAGATGCCATTGATGGGACCCATGTAGCTCTGTTCCCCCCCGCAGGAGTGAACAGGTGTACAGAAACCGGAAGAGTTATCATTCCATGAATGTCCAGATGGTCTGTTTGGCAGACCAGGTCATCTCGCAGGTAAATGCAATGTTCACTGGCTCTGTGCATGACGCCTACATCCTGCAGAATAGCAGCATCCCTGATATGACGGGTCAACTCCAGAGGCACCGGGTATGGCTATTGGGGGACTCTGGTAACCCCAACCTTTCGTGGCTATTGACCCCAGTGAGGAATCCCAGGACCAGGGCAGAGGAACGGTACAATGATGCCCATGGCCGGAGTAGGAGGGTAATCGAACGCACCCTCGGCCTTCTTAAGGCCAGGTTCAGGTGCCTCCGTATGACAGGTGGATCCCTATACTACTCACCGAAGAAGGTGTGCGACATCATCATCGCCTGCTCCATGCTCCAGAATTTGGCATTGCGACGCCAGGTGCCTTTTCTGCAGGAGGATGATCCAGATGACGGTGTTGTGGCAGCTGAGGAGCCTGTGGATCCAGTGGACTGTGATGAGGATGAAGCTTAGGATGAAGGAAACGACAACAGGGAGTCAGTCATACAGCAATATTTCCAGTGACACACAGGTGAGAACATTTTCAGGTTTAACATTACATTAACTTTCACACGTCTACCTCTATCCTGTACCTACATTTCACTCACTATTTGTTAATTGAGTTGTACCCTACAATTTCAGTTTCACAAGTGTGGTAACCTACGTGTCAACTGCTTGCATCCATCAAGGGCTTGTGATGTGTGACATTGGTATGTTAGCCTTACAATGGGTAACCAATTATGACGCTGTAATTGATAATACAAAGTTCCAAATCAAAGACTGACTCAAGTTTTTTTGGCTTTCAAGGGTGTTTATTTAAGTGCTAAAGAAATCTAGGAAGGTTGTAAAATGGTGATGGGTGATGGTGGAGGAATGTCCATGGCAGAGTCCAGTCTATTCGTCTCACAGGTGCACTGCCCATCTGGGCATTGGAAGTGGAGCTGGGGCAGTTCCTATCTGGACAGGGTGACAAAGTGGGACAGTGGGGGGACAATAAGGGTGGTCTTACTTCCTGGCGGGGGTCTTGCCATCTTGCTCTGTCCTGTTCCTGGATCACAGGGACCGCTTGCGTGGTGGTTGTCCGTCTGCAGGGGATGGGGTGCTGGTGTGTTGGTCCTGTGGCGGGCCGCCCTGTCCACTAGCGCCGGCGGAGGTGGTGGGCAGTTCGTCGTCCTGGCTAGTGTCAGGGGCACCTTGGAGTGCCACGGTGTCCCTCAAGGTCTTTTGAATGTCCATCAGCACCCCTACGATGGTGCCCAGGGCGGAGCTGATGGACCTGAGCTCCTCCCTGAACCCCAAATACAGTTCGTCCTGCAGGCGCAGGGTCTCCTGCAACTTGTCCAGGACCGTGGCCATCGTCTCCTGGGAGTGGTGGTATGCTCCCATGATGGAGGAGAGGGCCTTGTGGAGAGTTGGTTCCCTTGGTCTGTCCTCCCTCTGTCGCACAGCAGCCCTCCCAGTTCCCCGGTGTTCCTGTGCCTCCATCCCCTGGTCTGTGTGCCCACTACCACTGCCCACAGGTCCCTGTTGTTGTTGGGGTGGTGGGTTAGCCTGGGTGCCCTGTAGTGGTGGACACACCGCTTATTGACCTGTCCTGGGTAGGGAGGTTTGGGCCCGCTGGGTTGGTGCTGTGCTGGTGTTACCAGAGGGTGGCAGCTCGGTGTTGGGCTGTGGCTGGGCAAGGGGAACCGACTGTCCTGAGGCCCAGGATGGTACGGGCTGGTCATCCGGATCCAGTGGGGCAGAGCTGCTGTCGTCACTGTGGGCCTCTTCTGGGGGTGGAGTGGTGTTGTCTGGACCCTCTGGTGTGGTGACGTTCCTTCGGGTTCCTGCAGTGGTATAGGCACATGATTATTGCATGTGTGTGTGTAATGGTGTGCAATGATTGGGTGTGCGTGATCCCCAGTGCAGGCATTCCTGTGTGGGGGCTTTTGTGGTGATGGTTGGGGGGGTGTTCTGGGTATGTGCAGTGGGCATGCTTTAGTGAGGGGTGCCCATGCTTAGTTGTGTCATGCAGGGCTTGGTGTTGGGATGGGTGCTTGGTGTCATGGGTAGATTGGTGAGGATTTGGGGTGATAGGGGAGGGTGTGAGGGTGGGGGTGTGTGATAGCTTGCAGGTAGGGTGGGGGATGTGATGGTTAAGATTTGACTTACCAGTGTCCCATCCTCCACCGACTCCTCCGAGGCCCTCAGAATGCAAGATGGTCAGGACTTGCTCCTCCCATGTTGTTAGTTGTGGGGGAGGAGGTGGGGGTCCGCCGCCAGTCCGCTGCACCACAATGTTGTGTCTGGAGACCGTTGAACGCACCTTCCCCCGTAGGTCGTTCCACCTCTTCCTGATGTCCTCCCTATTTCTTGGGTGCTGTCCCACTGCGTTGACCCTGTCCACTATTCTGCGCCATAGCTCCATCTTCCTGGCTATTGATGTGTGCTGTACCTGTGAGCCAAATAGCTGTGGCTCTACCCATAGGATTTCCTCCACCATGACCCTGAGCTCCTCCGCGGGGTGTCTTTGGCGTGACATGGGGTGTTCTGTGTGATGTGTGGGGTGGTGTATGTGTTGATGAGTGTGGATGAGTGTAGTGGTATGTGGTGTTTTGTGCGTGGATGTTGTGTGGGTGATGGTGTTGTGTGCCTCTGTGTGTTGGGGTTGTCAATAGCTGTGCTGTCTCTCTGGCCTTCTCTCAGAATTTCTGGTTGTAGGGGTTTGTGGGTGATGTGTGTGTGTGTTTTATATAGTATTGGGTGTGTGGGAGTGGTGTGTGTATGTGTATCAGGTGTGTGAATTTCGAATTGTCCAATGTGGCAGTGTTTTGGAGATGTGTGTGTATTTTGAGCGCGGCGGTGTGTACCGCCAATGGAATACCGCGGTTGGAAGACCGCCGCGTGGATTCGTTTGTCGTAATAGCATGGGCGTGTTTCTGTTGGCGTGGAGGTGGAGGATTTGTTACTGCCAGTTTATCGCTGACCTTTGGTGTGGCGGTGTTGTGTGGGTGTCTGAATTTCGGCGGATTCCGTGATGTGTGTCATAATAGCTGTGGCGGTCTACCGCGGTCGCAGCGGTGTGTTGGCGGTCTTCTGCACGGCGGTAAGCGCCTTATACCGCCAATGTTGTAATGACCACCATAGTCTAGTATTGATTTCATGCGATGTAAGTTTCATATTGTGTGTTTTAACCTTTTTCTTACAACAGGTCTCCTTCCCAGCTGTTCCCTTCCTAATCCCATCTTCCCCTCTTGAACTCTCTTAGCCTATGTGTTTTATCTATCAGATTCTTGGAGCTGTTCAGTGGTGGACGTGTTGGGAACGTGCGCAGACCCTGAGGATCTGGTGACTCTGACAGGGCCTCTTCTGTTGGTGGTGTGGACATGCGTGGACCTTCCTGTCCGGTGACGTTGGGTAGGGGTCCTGCAGGGGTATAAAAGGATGTTTATTACATCTGTGTGTGCTATGGTGTGCAATAGGTGGGTGACCGTGTACCCCAGTGCTTCCATTCCTGTGTGGGACCTTGTGTGATGGTGGTTTAGGGGGGTGTATGGGTATGTGCAGTGGCCATGCATTGGTGATGGGTGTCCATGCTTTGTTGATGCATGCAGGGCTTGGTGTTGGGATGTGTGGTTTGTGATATTGAGATATTTGTGAGCAGTTGGAGTGATGGGGTGAGGGCGAGGGTGGGGGTATGTGATAGCATGCAGGTAGGGTGGGGGATGTAATAGAGTCCATTCCTCCATCTACTCCTACGAGGCCCTCAGGATGCAGAATCGCCAAGACTTGCTCCTCCCATGTTGTTAGTTGTGGGGGAGGAGGTGAGGGTCCGCCGCCAGTCCGCTGAACCGCAAGGTTCCACCTCTTCCTGATGTCATCCCTATTTCTTGGGTGCTGCCCCACTGCGTTGACCCTGTCCACTATTCTTCGCCATAGCTCCATCTTCCTAGCTATGGAGGTGTGCTGCACCTGTGCTCCGAATAGCTGTGGCTCTACCCGGACGATTTCCTCCACCATGACCGTGAGCTCCTCCTCAGAGAACCTGGGGTGTCTTTCCCGTGCCATGGGGGGGTGTGGGTGATGTGTGGGGTGGTGTGTGTTGTGATGTGTGGGGTGATATTTAGTGGTGTGTTATGTGAGGTGCGTGGAAGTTCTGTGGGTGATAGTATTGTGTGCCTGTGGATGCTTGGTAGTTGTTTGTGGTGTCTCTCTTTGGCCTTCTCTCAGTGATTCTGGTCGTAGGGGTTTGTGGGTGATGTGGGTGTGTGTTTTATATTGTATGGGGGATGTGGGAGTGGTGTGTGTATGTGTATCAGGTGTGTGTATTTTGAATTGTCCAATGTGGCTGTGTTTTGTATATGTGTGTGTATTTTGAGCGCGGCGGTGTGTACCGCCAATGGAATACCGCGGTTGAAAGACCGCCGCGTGGATTCGTGTGTCATGATAGTGTGGGCGTATTTCTGTTGGCGTGACAGTGGAGGTTTTGTTTTCGGCAGTTTAGCACTGACCTTTGGTGTGGCGGACTTGCGTGGGTGTCTGAATTTTGGCGGATTCCGAGCTGTGGGTCATAATAGCTGTGGCGGATATCCGCTGCTGCGGCGGTGTGTTGGCGGTCTTCTGCACGACGGTAAGCGTCTTTTACCGCCAATGTTGTAATGAGGGCCCAAGTCTGTTAGCAGTGGGAATAGAAAAGGAATGAATTTTGCTATGGAGCTATTAATCCTCGGGTAGGCTCCCTAGCTGGTATTCTTGGTGGATGAACCATGGCCAAGCACTGATGATCATGAGGATGATGAGAATGAGTAATTGAAGCTCCCAATGACTACATATGTCTCTGAGTCTGAAAGGCAGGTTTATAAAAATACCCTAGAGGGACCACAGTTATAGTACTCCTCAAAACATTTTGACAGTTAACACTGAACAATAAATTGAAAGCCAACAAAGGAAATCTAAAATTCACAATTACACAGTCACCCATGATGTCAACAGGGCCTGGCCAAATCCAAGCACACTTTTGCATTAACAAATTGTCTTTGGCATGAGAGACTGGCAGCTCTTTATGCCGCACAAACCAAGTCCAGGTTTTTATTAAATAATTCATCATAAGATTCATTTTGTCCCTTTCGTAGCGATGGTACTTCAATCGAAACAGCCACATAAGGAACCATGGCTGGTGGAAGATTGATAATCATCTGTAAAGGTGTTACGTCAGAAAGTGATTCCGCTCTTCTCAAACCTGCTGAAATAGGACCTTCAACAGGACTAATGGTCCATGGAAGGGCTCCTTGTGCACAACTAAATTGTCAAAACAGACAAGATTGCTCCACCAATGGCGGTACATTCGTTTGTGAAATTATTTGGGTTGTAGGGGGCTGATTGATTAGTTTCCAACTGTACCGGCCCTTCTATCTTTGAGATGCTACTACCAGTTGTTAAGAACGGCGGGCGCGAGCAAGGCTGTAGTGATGCTATTTCAGCTTCAATGGTGTCTAATCATTGAATGAGGTGAGAGATTTCCATCCTTAATGCTAACCAAAACCTCTCAAGATGACTTTTTATTAGGTCTGTCATACTATCCTGGTTCAGGTTAAAAGTCCCTTCTTCCATTCCTGACGATAACATAGTTGTTGGAAACTTACGAGCTGCCAAGTTTGCAACCTGCAAAGGGGCCTCCTATGATACAGCAATACTGCTACTTGGTTGCTTGGGGCGGGTGCCCCATTTAGATTTCCTGGGTGGTGCTGGGGTGGAAGCACGGCCCCCAAAAGTCTAGTACTAGGTGAATTTGAATTAATAATAATGAGGGTTGGAACTTGCCTAGATGGGTTGTCTAATGAAGCTACATTAGGTATTGAAGTAAAGTCCGTAGAAGATGAGTTCAAAAGTTTAGACCCAGACCCACAGCCCATGTTTAAAGAAATTCTCTCTGTAAAAGCAATCTCTGTGTTAATAACACTCAGCACGTGCTCAAACATACAGTCGATGGATGTGGCTTTTGCAGGAGGATTAGGCACGGGACCACAGCCAGCAGTTTTGTCTTGCCCGCAGCTACTCAGATTGATTAAGCCTATGAAAATTAAGAACATCCGAGGCAAATCAAATCAAGCCAAATAGTTTGTCAGAGCCATGGTCAAAAGGGTCAGTGACGAGGATTCTCACAAAAGGCAACTTACCTAAGACTTCCACTACTTAAAATGGCTCATTCCATCTCCCACAGCAGTTGCACATTCGCAGTGCCCATTCACCTAGAGCCACTTCTACCATATCCTTACCACTCACATCCCAAATTCCACATAACATACCAGTCAGACCACTATTTGCCATCAAGTTCGTGCAGTACCACTTATTGACACCTTCTTCACACTGACAGCCATTAGGTTTACTCCTCACACTTTTTACTGACCAGAACCATGCAATACCATTTACAAAAGTCTCCCTGCAGTGACACCATCATTTTTTCAGCCACTCTCACTACTTGCCCTTAACCATGCATCACAACTCAGTTTCTGTTTTGTACAGTTTCTCTGAACATCACTCATAACCACTCAACACCAATTGGTCGCACTCACAAATTGCACAACTGGCTGATATTGTCATCTCCTGACAACACTGTAGAGATTCACGTCATGTATATCCAGCCATTCACCCACAGGTACTCAGATCCCTCACTCACAGTACCCTTGTATTTACTCCACCCGCATTTGTTGCTTACCAGTGCTTTATTACTCATTCAATACATTATTCACCCACACAACACCAACGACTTGCAAATGTACCCACTCATAGTTGACCAGCAGCTTACCGAAAGACATTCACAATAAAGCTCACATAGCTCTCTATTTCCTGCTTAGCATACCGTACTTGCACATAACTCAGAACCAATGAAGTTCACTCATAATAATCACCATCCTCTCACTCACAGCTCCTCATAATGCTCATCTCTCACTGATACCACTTAACTGTCACCACTCACAGCTTGTAGTAGCTAAAAGAAGGAAGGGGTATCATGGGTGAGAATAGTGGGTAAAAGCCATGGCGACAGTTGTCTCTGACCTTCATTTACAGGTAGTCAAATTTGCAAAAAATCATGATGAATATGCAATGTGTCAATTTGCACACAATGAATAGGATTGTTTCTGTTTGGAGAGAAGTAGTATTACTGCATTAAAAAAATGCGGTCACACCACTTCAAGGTGCTGGAGATTAGTCTGCACATTTAAAAGTAGAATGACATGTTAAAACACAGTTACCACACATTCCTCACCATCTGGTTTTAATCGTAATTACTGGTTACTGTGGCACAGTTACTGGAATTGCAGTGTGTAGTGTGTCTGGTGCATCTGTGAGATACTCTAATTGAGGGGCTTTATATATTTTGTTAATATCACACTCCGAAGTCAAATGGATAGGAAGGAAACATTAATCTGTGAAAATTACCTTGAGTGATCACTGTGATATTGTGCTAGAATAAAAAGATAAATACAAAAAAAACTATCGAGAAGTCCTCAGTCATTGTGAACAAACACACCTTGAAGAAGTCATCATACGTAATATAAAGACATCTTGAAGTAGACATGTTGTCATCAAAAAGTAATGCAAACACATCCTGAAGTACTCATGAAGTAATCCAAACACATCCTGAAGTACTCATGAAGTCATCATGAAGTAATACAAACACATCCTGAAGTAGTCATGAAGTCATCCTCAGGTAGTCAGGAAGTTGTCTCCTGTTATCCCCAAGTTGTCATGAAGTCATCCTGTAGTAGTTAAAGATATTCACACATTTTTCAGGGAAGTCATCAGAACACCATCCTAGAGTAGTTTTTGTGATGACTCTAGAGTCATCTCATTTACATTTTTCACCCTATACACATACTTCAGGATGGCTTGGGATGACTTCCCCAGATAAATACAAGAATAGCTCAGTTGAAGTCATCCGATGACTTCAGAATGACTCCAGGAAGATCTTCCTTTTTGACTTGGGTACTTACTGCCAATGTAGAGCAAACCAAGCCCCTCCTGTGACAAGGGAATATGAAGCTTCACCAAATGGCACCAATTGTGACTGATAGGGACGTGAAGGAGCCATTTATCTGACCCTGACACTCCGCAAAGGCACCAGGTAAGAAGGGGGAGAGAGTCAATCCTCCTACTGATAAACGCTCACTCACTGGTGAAAAAGGGAATAAAGGCTCCTACGGGTCATCTCAAGGATGACAAGGCTACCTGTCTGAAGACGAAAAGGGCAGGCTGAACACCAAAGGCTGACCCCCCGAATGCAGGGTCACAAAGCCAAGGGGGCCGGCCTCCTCTAATCTCTGATGAGAGCTGACAGGCCCACCCTTGGTCCATGCTTTGCCCGGACTCTCGCCTGCGTGGGTCCCACAATGCAGGAGTCCTTAGGCGCTTTTATAGTGCAGCCCTCTGTGTTCACTGCGCCCTGCACTGATGTCTGGGGATGTAGTTCCACCCCAAACAGACACAAAGTTCACCAAAATTTCAGGCAGGGAACCCTTAAAATTACTGTGCTGCGGGAGTCAAAACAAGGTGCTCTCTGTTTGCCGGGTTCAGCTCTGCTGTCAGGGGGACGTGGTGAACACATAGTTCACCAAAATTGTGGGCAGGAAACCGCTCAAAATCACCCAAGCACATGTTTTGATCAGCAGGCATCTATTTGCATTTCTCTTGTAAGCAAGTTTCATGCTTCTGAAGCGGTTTCCTGTTCCGTTGATCTTGTGAAGGCCACTAATCTTCTAAGAAATTGCACTTATTCTTTCCTGTCATGTACCTTACCCTAGCACACGCCTTTCAAAATCCAGACTATTTCTCCAAGGTTTAAAAAAGTAAAACTTACGACGAGAAAATTAAAACACGTGACATAAAATATTTTGTATTCATGAAAAATATAATCACATGCAAAAGCCCATTATTAAAAAACGCCAAAATAATGATAAAACACATTAAATATAATGTTACTATCTCATTCCACATCTCCCTGATATTCACTTGTTGCATATGAATGCTTCCCTACGAATGCAAGGATAATTGAGCTTGACACTGGTTATGCCAAATATGAAGTGTTAGATGAAATATTAGATAAATACAAAATGAATTCAACTTTTAGCTATGCAATTGATTAAAAAGAAAGCTACATTTTAATGTTATTTTTCTTGGGCCCTAACTTTGCCTAGCTTGGCAAACCACCTACTGCATGTTTCATACAATAATGATTGATTGTAAAGCCCTTTGCATGGGGACTCCCACTGTCCTTGGTTTGATCTATTATTGTTGCTGGCATGAGGCCCAACCACACAGTGGAGTGTTTTTATCAGCAAAGGTAGGGCAATGCTTTGTTTTAGAAATGGTGCAGGTTCCTGTGGATTTTGGTAGTTTCCATCACAGAAATGTAAGGAAAATATGTGAACTTAGGCAAAGTTTGAGTTTTGCAAGGCATTATGGATAAGAAGATCTCATAGGATTTACACAAAGCACACCACCCTGGCATCCCCTTGTTGTCTACTTTTCAAAAATGTCTGCGCTTGGTAGGTTTCCATGGGTGGTGGCTGAGCATGGTCCCAAATACCACAGCTACCCGACTCCTGATCTCTCCATGTAACAGATTAGGGCATTTTGTGTCAAGATCTCTGGGCTTTCCCGACACAAGTGAGGTACCATTTTTATTGGGAGACTTGTGGGAATGCTGTGCAGTAGGAACGTTGTGGCTCCCTACAGATTCCAGGACTACTTCTCACAGAAATGTGAAGAAAATGTGTGTTTTTAGTCAACATTTGAGGTTTGGAGGGCATTCTGAGTAGGAAAATAGTAAGGGATGCATGTGCCTCACACCATCCTACACTCCCCCAGATGTCTGGGTTTCAGAACTGTCTGGGATTGTTTTTCCAGGTGGCAGCCTACCCAAGCCCAAAAAGTGCAGTTGTTCACCCTTGTAAGTGGGATGACACTCAGGGTTAGCCAAACTCTCCTGGCCCATATGTAAAGACACCCAAAAGAATCAAATGTCCTGTTGGTTGCCATTGGGATGGTATGCCTTAGTCCTCAGTGGAGCAGAGAGACTGTTGGGTTTCAGGGGTAAGTGTGGGGCCTGATGTTAGGATGGGAAATACCCACCCCATTATTTTATTACAAATATATATTGATGCAATGCAATGGGCTTTCTGCCCGCCAGGGTGCAGATCAGAGGTATTTATCCCATCCTTCCCCAGGAGGGTAGAAAGACTGTTGTCCTGTTTACCTCAGGAGGGGGCATTCCCATGTCGGGCACCCCCACCCATATATTTAAAAAAAAAACTGGCATGTAGTGGGCTTTTTGACTCCCCGTGGAGCAGATCAGGGATAATTACCCCAATCAAGAAAGGCTGTTGCCCCCTTTAGTTGGGGTGGAGGCATAAACATGCCCATGGTGGGCAGCCCCCACCCTCTGTTTTAAAAAGTCTGTGGAGACAAGTGGGCTTTCTACCGCCCTCAGGGGGCAGATCGGGGGTATTTACCCTCATCTTCCCCCTGGGGCAGAAAAACTGTTGCCTCATTTACATGAGGTTGGGATGTAGCCATCCCCATGCTTAGCAGACCCCACCCCTACATTTAAGAAATAAACCCTGGCTTTAGTATAATTTCTTCCCCCTGGAGGCATATCAGGTGTAATTGCCACATTTAGTTGGGGTGAGGGCTTGGCCATGCCCATATGGGCAGCTCCAACCCACCCCTATATTTCTTTAAATCCAAGGTGTCTAGTGGGCTTTCTGCCCCCATGTGGGCAGATGGGGGTAATTACCCACATCTGCCCCAGAAGGACAGAAAGCCTATTTCCCTTTGTATTTGGGGGTGAGGGCTTGACCATGGCTAATGTGGGCAGCCCTCACTCCTACAAACCTCTAGCAGCAATTTTCCCAGGTGTATAATGCCCCTTGCTGCCCCCAGGGGGACAGAAAGACTGTTTCCCCTTTTTTGGGGGGTGGAGGCATGGCCATGCCCCTGCTGGGCAGCCCCCTCTCTAAAAACCTATACAATTATTAATCCATGCCTAAGGGGAAGTAGATCGGGGTTATTACCTCCCCCCCCTTGCCCCTAGTGGTGCAGAAAGACTGCTTCCCCTTTTATTTGGGATATGCCCATGCTGGGCAGCTCCCTTCCCTACAAACCTATACAATGACAAGGATTCTTGGTGTCTAGTGGGCTTTCTGCCACCCTGGGCGGCAGATGAGGGGTATGACTCCCATCTTCCTCTCAGGAGGGGAGACAGGCTTAAATATAATTATAATCAAGGGGGGCACAAACTGTGGCCTCAGGGGCTGATTCCTCTATTCCTGGTGTCTTGTGGGTGTCTCCCTGCTTGGAGATCTCTCTCTTGTGGTGATGCCCAAGCAGGGATCCACTGAGGAGAGGTACCTTTGGAAAGGGGAGATTCTCCCCTTTCCAACAATACCTCTCCCATTAGAATCAGTGCTCAGGTGGCTGAGATAGCCCGTCGGGCACTTATTCAGTGAAAGTGAAATAAGCCCATCAACTCATTTTACTTTCACTTTTATTGCACTGATGTCTATCACCATTGTAATAAAAAGCAAATGAAACATTCAGGCTGCTAAGGAAGCTCTTCCTGAAAGAGCTGATCAAAAAAAGAATAATACATTAAAAAAAACATCCTCTGGTGCTCAGCTGGGGAGGTACTTAACATGATATGAAGAGTTTGCAGATTTGATTGATTAGCACTGTAACATTGCATGTGCTAAAGCAAGGCAATTAAAAGTTGCATGGTCAACAGCAAAATAGGAAGCATTATCTCAGAAAACATTGTCCATCAGAAGACTGTGACACACGATTCCAATCAATTAACATCACCCCAACCCCATTTTAGGTTTCAGCTTCAGACAGCTTTAACTGTCTTTTGGTAAGATCTATTTTTCCAATACAATACATATTCATAGAGTAGCCTTTGAGCAGACTCTACCTCATTATTACATTGCTTTGTTGTCTCTCTCTCTTTTGTCTGCTCCTGATCCAATAGCTTTCCTCTGTATTCTTGCATTTCAGCTGCACAGTGCTTTGGTGACTGATATGTTCTTCCACTGCTGGCATTAGACCTTGCATTGCATTGCATGTTAGGGACTATTTATTCTCCTACCTTCTCTTTCTCTTCTTCCCTTCCCCCCTCTCATTTTTGCCCCCTCTTTCTTAACACTGCTAGCTCAGCAACCTCTTGTACCATGAACCACCTGCTGTGCCCCACAAGTCCCCTCATTACTTTTGTTGGCCTACAAAGCTACTGGGGTCTGCCTTATTATTATTATTTTTTTGTTGCCATTTCAAGATGGTTACCCAAATAAATTGATCTGCATGCATGTACGTCAGACATTTTAAAATTAGTTTTCCATTTTTATAAATCCCATTTAAAGATGTCCACAATGGCTACAAGAACATCCACAACAGCCAACTTTGAAGTGTATTCTCTAAAAACAAATCTTTCATAGTTGGCTTCTGCAAATGTGTGCACGTCTGTGTGAGCAAATTTTGAAGGGTATCTTAAAAAAATGTATGTATAATGCTTTCATAGATGGCCGCAGAGGATGGGTGTGCATTTGTGACAGCCACCTTCCAAAGCAGTTTTTTCAGTTTCTAAAATCTCAGTCTGATTGTTGCGCTAGATTCACACATTTGCGATAGCCATCTGCATAAAACAAACATGGGCAGAAAGAAGGAAGTGGTGAACAAATGTTCTCAGTTCATGCTATTAAATTGCTGCTATTATACCTTCAACCCAGACGTGTGACAAATGTATGCTAGCTTAGAAAAGATTTAAGATCTTTCAGCTGCTCCTTACAACTGCTGTGATTTGAAATTTTAAGCTATCACACTGATTTTTGCCATTTGCATGGGGTGGTTAGGGTACCACTTTTCGTCATTTCTTTGGATGCCAGATGTACATCTGAATTGTAGTGTTTATAAAACCTCAGGAACTTCCAGTCACATTAAAGGCCAACATGAAGTTCATTGGCCTTTTGAAGACTTTGCCAATGTGGAGTAAATCTCTTGCGGGAATACTTTTATGGTAGATGCTCTCTAGCCAACAATCCTTTGTTCGTTGTTAGGCATATTATATTACGTTGGCCACTTATTCAGATATTGATTATGTTTGCTGCTGTTTGGGTGACTGTGGTTATTGAGAAGTGCTTTAGAAATTGCTTCCTAAAGTTTGAGTGTCCATTTATAAATCAACTATTGCTAAATTACATACTCCCTCTAATTCCCGTCCCCAGACTGAAGTTTATGGAAGGTTTAAACTTTCAAAGCTGCAAAAGGCTACTACTGTCACAGGTAGAAAACGTAGCTATTTATTTTCTGCACCTATCAATTGGGAACCTATGTGTTTGTAGGTTATGGCTGCCCTGAGAATTAAACCCTGGATAAATCATTTGACAAGTAACGTTGGTCATGTGGTAACATTTGTGGAGCACCAGTCTCATCTGGCCAAATGTACTCCCTAGAGGAGTGAGATACATGGAGAAGAAGCACTGATTTCTGTTCATGAACCCATGACAAATGTTGGACACAGGGGGACAAGCACGCTTAAGACTGTTTGCAATCAATGGATGATTGTTGTCACCGTAAACTGCTCTTATGAATGAAATCAGAGATATGCAAGTATTTGTTTCTTGAAGTAACAAGATTAGACCATGCTGTCATAGTTTTATCTGATGTCTTGAATAGTCAATGATACAGCAATCCTTAATGTGCCACACAAAGGGATTCCTCTCGTGTCCTTTGTACAGCCTGAGTGCAGGTCTAGTTTGACATCCATGTGTCTAAATTGTCTGTGTCCAAATTATGTGATATCTCCTCCCCTTCCAGTTTTTGCTCCAACCTACATCATGTTGAAATGTGTGCAGAGAATTGATGGTGGTAATACAGAGAATGCGGAGTGTTTGCTGCTGAGCAGCTGTCCGAAGTATAACTCGGATACATTTTACTCTGCACTTTCCTACTGGCGTTAAGACCGAGGTATTTTAGCACAGACTATGGAGAAAGTTTTTCCATGGTGCAAAAACCTGTGGAAAATAGTTCCATGGCTGATACAGATTGGCTTTTCTTAATACATATTAGACACAAAAATACATCACAAACTATAAAATATATAACACAATAGTAGAAACCCCACAGAAGCGTTTTTTGGTTCAAGAGCATCATCGATCAACAGGGCAATACTGACCACATTAACAAATACTCAAATGTAACCTAAAACAGGTAGGTCCATCTAGCAGCCCAAATGCACTCCTCACAAACACTTACTCACATTTGCAAGCACCGACATTTTGTCTGCCATCATAGATGTGCTAGAGCCAAACATTGGGATAAAGCCTGCCATGTTAATTACTGCATAATTTGCCACTGACTCAGACTAGCATACAGTGGGCATGGCATGAAGGTCAGCATAGGCCATCTTTTCTAAGATAGCAAATCAGGCCATGGTCGCCCAGCACAATTTGGTTGACTAGAATATTGTTTTCCCCAGTGTTTTAAATGAAAATATGGATGTGCAGGTACTCACTATTTAGAGCACCTGTTGAGAAGTGCTAGTAAACTGCTGAGAAATTGAGGTACTCTCCCTGTCAAATCAAAGAAGTGCAGGTACTCAGTACCGGACAGTAGTTGCCCATTTAAAGCAAACCGAGTGAGCCCACTATCTTGCATGAGGTTTTGGGTAGGAGTGGGTGTAACCTGCTTCATTTGTTGTAGTGTGATTATGCTAAATGACAGCAAAATAATTTGAGATTATGCAAGAATCATAACCCAACATATAGTGCTATTTTTATAGCACAAAATGCACCTTCTTATCCAAAATGTATTTGTACTAAGAAAAGAGCTCTAAATGCAAGAGAACATGAACAGCAGCAACTAGCAGTCGCTTGTACTCACTGATTCATAGTGCCTGTGCTCCTGCTATAAGATTTTGTGGCAAATTACTCATAATTACGTGAATAGGCATAATCTCATAATGTTAATTATTTTTTTGTCAAATTAGTAATACAAAATTACTGCAATTAATCAGATTTCTTAGGCGTAATCAACATTTCACCCAGTCCTGGTTTTAGGATTCTCCCACAGAGAAGTGGTTTCACACAAATTAGCTTAAAAACCTTTGGTGTGCCATTAAAATGTACCCTAATTTTCCACAGGTATTCACCCCATTCTTTTCAATATGTGCAATGGGTGCCCCCACATCTGAATAATGACCCTCATTGTGCGAGGTTCAGTATTTTGTCATGGGTTTCCCCATTATGAAACGGATGCCTCTGCATGTCAAGAATTACATATAATATGTCAGAAGTTTGTCATCAATCCCATCCATATTTCATGGATGTCCTATATGTCAAGCATGACCTCTAGAATGTCAGTGCTGGCATTTTATCATGTTAAACCCCAACCACCTCACCCAATATATTATGGTTACCCTCCCTTATACCAACAATGACATTCTATATGCCAACTTCAACATTTTGTCATGTTACCCTACATGCCAGGAATTGCTTCAATATGTAAGTTACTGCATTTTGCCACAGGTGCCCCACATGCATTAATTACCTCTAAGATGCCATCATCAGGACTTCACCATGGTTTTCCAAATCCCAATAATTGCCTCCACTATGCCTTTTCTGTCATTTTACTGGATTTTACAATGGGTACCCCAAATAACAGCAATTATCTCCAAATACCAGCAACAGCATTTTTCTGTGGGTACCCCATATGCCAAGAGCCATTTTCAAAACACCAGGGCCACTGGCAGATGTGAAACCTAAACATATGCAAACACACACTCTCAATCTCTCTCACATCCTCATTCTCGCTTAGCCATTCACACTTGTTCTTACATTCACTCACTGCTTTACATTATTTCATTCTCACTTAGTCTCACTTCCACTTTCACTCACTTGCACTCACGCTTACTCCTACTTTCTCTCAGTTTCACTCTCTCTTAGTGTCACTTATTCTCACTCACACTCCTCATCACTCATAATCATGTGCTATCTCACACTCATGCATTCTCTCACCCACTTGCTGTCACTCTCACTCCCTTGAACTCACCACTTCATTCACCCCAGTCTTACAGCTTTACTCCCAGTCTCACTTATTTTGACTCAGTCTGGCTCACTCATTTTAATTAATAATTTCACTCATTATCTTCATAATTTCACTCAATTTCAGTCATTCTCATTCAACGTCTGTCCCTCACTCTCATTCTCACTCATTTTAACTCCATTAAACTACACTCTCACTCATGCTCACTTACATTCAGTCATTCTCACTCACACCCACTTACTCCCTCCCACTCATTCATTCAACCGAAAGTCCCACAGTCTCACTCTCACCTATGCTCTCTCACTCTGACTGCTCATTCTAACCCAGTTTCCCCCATTCTCACTCACTTCACTGTTACTCAGAATCACTCATTTTCAGTCACACACACCAATGCACACTCTCACACACACTATTGCACTCACATGTCCACACCATTTAACAGATTTTTTTTTAATTATCTGGCTTCAGCTGCGATTGCTGATCAATTTCAGCTTCTCAGCTACTTAGGCAGGCACACATCTCCTTCCCACCTCAGGTTCTGAAGCAGGAAATTTAAAGCTGACTTTTGTGCAGCAAATACACTAATAAGTTTTAGTTTTTCTATTTTTGCGTTTTCACCTCATTCTCTCCCATCTCGCCAGAGGGTGGGGTCAGTGACGCTCTTGACTCCATCCCACCCTGTGAGGAAATAGGAGAAGGTGAGGTGACAGCCTGTTTGATAACCGCAGTTACAGCAGTGCTAAAGACTAAAGAGCCAAGGGACACCTTAAGGATTTTGGGGGCCCTGGGTCAAACGTATTAGGTTTGAAACACCTTTTGGTTCATGAACCAGTATCAGATCTTTCATTCCCTCTTTCGCCAGGTCACTGATAGTGCACAGGCACACTCGTCCAAATTTTAAGAGCCTGATTCACAAGGGTAACCTTGCACTTTATAAGTTTATGATTTTTTTTCTACTTACAAAGGAACCACTAAGTCCCAGCACTGTGACAGGGCCTCCCCACATAAAAAGATAAGCAGTTGCAAAGATACTACTTGTAAAATTCCTTTGTTAAATGCACAAAATTGTAAACTTACACAAAAGCGTAAGGTACCTTCCTGAATCAGGCCCTAAATGTCTTTACAGATAGTGACATATGTTTTGAATACTGTAACACAGCAGCTCACTACTATTACTGCAAATGTTGTCTGTGACACCCTCACATTTCACACATGTGAGTTCATTTTTATGGGCAAGCGTAAAGCGCTCCATCCATTCTGTAATCTCTCTCTGGGCTTCAAACCACGCCCATGTCACATCAGTCACTTACATTGGTTCGTGGGCTTACCTTCTAAAATCCGCTTGCTTTCATTTGTGAAAGGCATGCATAAGTCATGCCTTTTCCGGTGTTTAGTCCACCTACACAGCACCGGTAAACTACTAAAAACATACGAGGCTCGATGTTTAAAGCCTGGGGTCCGGACTACTTTATCTGTTTATTTTCCACGCAGCGCAGCGATCGCGCTGCGTTTTCTTTCTTTACAACGCTAATAGCTCTAACTCGAGCAAATGCGAGACCCTTGCATTGAAAATGCTTGTTAGAACTGTTTTCATAGATGTTGCATGAAAGATAACTACAACATTTCTCTGCCAAATGTATGTCACAGACTCATTCAGCACCCACATTAAAAAATATATTAAAAGAAAACGGTCTATAAAAAAATCTGTTCAAGGGCAAGAGACTCAGCAGAAGAGTTGGCTGTATTAGGGTGCCCCCTGAAAGGCCCGAGCCCTGGACCAGAGTCCACTTTGCCCATGCCTTAAAACATCTCTGCCCAGGGTTACCTGCATGTGTATGTGTAATGCGGCAGCATGTTTCAAGTGGCATCGCACTGAGTTGTGCCAAACCCCAGAGGCCCTGGCATGGTACTCCAACAGCCCTTGACAATCTGTCTGATCGTTGGTGAAGGTGAATCTCTGTGTCAGCTATCCGACTGTCATCAGGCAGTCTGCCTGTCTGAGCCTGCTGTTTGACCCTCATAATGATGATTAGCATTTTTTTAACTATACCTATATAAAATAATAGGCTAATGCTCACTATTGGTATAATAAAACAGGGGCAGTAATTGAGAAACTGCCACTACTCATCAGAATGTTTATTGTGCATTTTTTTGCCCAACGTTATTTAGTACAAGGCATGGGCGAAATATGACCAGCTTGCCATCTAGTTTGTATAATGACAGTGCCCATGTATCATGAGCTGATAAGCATCCTCACAGCTATAAAGAAATGTACGGAGGTAAGTGAATGAGCATTATTAGCATTTCTGCTTACATGTACCAACTGTGCTTCCCTTAGGTGACTTTGGATATCTCTTATCCTCATGTCCTCTCTGCGAAAAACATTAATTGATCACGTTGATGAAGAATACATAGCTGAACATGCAACAAAATTTGGACTATTGAAGGCCGGTTCACGTTGTGTGCTCTGACTCGATGCACAGTGCCGTGCAGTAGTAATTTGTTGCATACTTTACAACATCGAAGTGAGGTTGCATATGAGCGAGGAGTAAACACAAAGCAAGTGATGAGAAAGAAGGAGTGGGACATACTAGCTATTGAACTGACCTACATAACAATGATGCACATTATTTCTGAATAGCACACACCACACAAATATTTAGTTTGACAACGGGTTTTCTGAAAAGTGAATATCTCTCCAGTACCTCTCATCCTGGCAGACCCATCCTACCACTTAACCTAACAGCAAATGACCCTTCAAGTAGCTCGTCTATCCAACTGTACTAGAACCTCAAAACGACGTTGCCACTGAAGGCCCATTGATACGTCCTTACTCCCTTTTTGAAGGCTAACTCTGTTGCATGATGTCCTTCTGTGATCTGCATAAACACCATGCTCTGAATTAGCAGATTACCCATCCCTGGTGCCTTTACATTGCACTGTGGTGCCGCCCAGACCCAGCTTCGTCGATAATGATGTCCTGTGAGAAATGCCTGCCCTTCCTTCATGTTTATTTACTGCAGAACCAGTTCCTGTAAACCCTCGTTCACTGTGGAGTCTAATGTCTGATGACATGGGTATCTAGTACGCCTGCTGGGGCCATTGGAACTCCATTGCCTGAAGCTGCCAGAGCAGTGGTTTCTTCACATCCAATTTGCAGCTGGGTAATCAAAGGAATATTCCGCGGTTGCTGAAGAATCTTCTCTCCTTCACCAATCTCAAAGGCCACTACAGATAGGCATGGTAATGGTAGCACTGCTGATGGTGTTTGATGCAGGTGTAGTCGCGGCACATGTGGTAGTAGTTATGGCAGCTGCAGTAGTGGTTGTGGCAGGAGCTGTAGAGTGACCAGCCTGCGCATATGGCAATAATTGTAGTGTAAGTACTTATGATCCCTTCTGGAGAGGAACTGGTCTAGCAGCTTGGTATGGACTGTTCCTACTGGAGCGGAACCAAGTCTGATTTACTTTTGCAAGATTAAAGAGAGTCCTCAATCTTAGAAATCAGTAGTTGTCTCTTGAATTCACAAAGTACCTGGTTTGCCTAAAAAATAACATGCACGGATACCGCAGAGGAGGAGATGCATGGGAAAATAGGGTGTACGTCAGATTTTCTGATGCAGCACAGACGATGCTTCGTTTCTTTCCATGCAGCAAGGGGCTTTGCTTCGAATTCCGGCACGTACTCTTTGGTTGCTCGCTACGATGCGGAAATCCTGGGCATGCGAGATGAAGTCACAGTTGTTGCGTCAATCCGGTATGGCGATGTGTCGATTCTTCACTCGGGAAGTCGGGCTGTGTCATTCTGGTTCAGCTGTGTGTCAATCCAGTAGGGCTGTGCGTCGAATTTCTGTCTGCAAGGCAGGAGCTGCGTCGGTTCTCCACTCTGTAAGTTGGGGCTGCGTCGTTCCGGTTTGGCTGTGCGGTGATTTCTCGGTTGCACTATGGCTATGCGCCGTTTCCAGCAGGCTGTGCGTTGATTTTCGGTGCACAAGGAATTTCTTGAAGAGGTGAAGTCTTTTTGGCCCTGAGAATTCAGAAAACAGAAGGCAAGCTCAATCCAAGCCCTAAAAGAGCACTTCTCAGCAAAGTCATAGGGCAGCAGGGCAGCAGTCCTTCTCAGCAAAGTAGTCTAGATGAGTCCTTTGTTCAGCCAGGCAGGTCCTCTTGACAGGTGGCAGGTTCAGGTTCAGACGTGTCTGATTTGGTGCACAAAAATGCCTTTGAAGTGGGGTGGACTTCAAAGAGTGGTTTTGAAGTGCAAAAGTTCCCCTTTTCAGTCCAGTTCTGTCTGCCAGGGTCCCAGTAGGGGGTTTGGCGGTCCATGGTGTGAGGCAGGCCAGTAGCAGGCCAGTAGCCTTTGAAATATAAGTGCCAGGCCCTCCACACTTCCAGCTCAGGAAGACACATTCTTTATGCAGATGAGTGCAGGTGTGACTGGGTATCCTGTGTTTGTGGTTGTCTGGGTGTAATGCGCAATGAAGCTGTCAACCAGCACAGCCCAAACATTGATTGGAGATAGGCTGTAAGGAAAAGATGGATTATATGTGCAGAGAAGTGCTCACTTTCTAAAAGTGGCATTTCTAAAACAGTAATATAAAATCCAACCTCACCAAGAAGCAGGATTTTGCATTATCATTCTGGCCATACTAAATATGACCTGGTTACCCCTTTCTGATGAGAATCTTCCACTCAAACAGTATATAAGGGTAGGCCTAATGCAATCCTATGAAAGGAGCAGGCCTCACCGTAGTGGAAAATGAATTCAGGAGTTTTCTACTACCAGGACATATAAACCACAAATGTACATGTCCTGCCTTTTACCTACATAGCACCCTGCCCAATGGGTTACCTACGGCCTACCTTAGGGGTGACCTATGTAGACAAAGGGACACGTACCTTTAAATGCCAAGTCGAAGGGGCAGTGAAACTGCACACACAGGCCTTGCAATGGCAGGGCTGAGACATGGTTAAGGGGCTACTTATGTGGGTGGCACAACCAATGCTGCAGGCCCACTTGTAGCATTTAATTTACAGGCCCTGGGCACATGTAGTGCACTTTACTAGGGACTTACAAGTAAATCAAATGTGCCAATTGGGAATGAACCAATGTTACCATGTTCAAGGGAGAGTGCATGTGCACTTTAGTCCTGGTTAGCAGTGGTAAAGTGTGCAGAGTCCTAAAACCAGCAAAAACAGTGTCAGAAAAGGGGACGGAGGCAGGCAAAAAGTTGGGGGATGACCACCCTAAGGTGTCAGGTCTAGCACTATGGTATTGTTAACATTCAATCAACACTTTACCAGGGGTACATACTGCCAGAATGTAAAACAGAAAGTCTAACCTGTGTTCCACTGGCCCAGCAGGAGTGATGCATGTGGTTTTGCCACAGCCGCCCCCTAGTGCTCTCTAGAGTGAGCAGAATGTACACTTTCTCCAAGATGACACCAAAAAGAAGGTGGGAATGGGAGACAACAAGAGAGGCTGTTTTTTGTTTCTTCATACAGGAGGTACCTTGTGTTATTCCACACTCATCCAATCTCCCAATCTGCTTTATGGCCACTGGTGGCTCTTGTGTTGGTTTGCTAGAGTCTGAAAGGTTTAATGTAAAATATGTTAACAGGTTTGCTCATACATTCTCCTTAATATCTCTATTAGGTTTGCACTACATACCTTAGGGCCCTTCTGTAACCTCTCACATAGGGAATACACAGTGCCCAGCAGGGTTGCAATGAATGAACATAAGGCGCTGCAAACTAGGATCATGCAATAATGTTAGGGCTCAAAAGTCTTGTCTCAGCAATAAAATCTAGGGTTTTGCATTGGGGTGACTTTTAGTCATGCAGGGTAGTCTCTCTTCGGGACAATGTTACAAGCATATAATAGTCTTGGCCTATCCCTTCCTAGGCCATGTGCTTGCAACAAGAGTTAAAGGTTGGGTGCACAAGGGTAGAGGTCAAGCACAGCACTTTGATGAATTCATTAGTGTCATTCATGCTTAGTACGATGCCTGTACTCATCTGGTAATGGATGTTTTCTTCTTCAAAGGTCACTGGGATCAGTTGTTGCAGCTGTCAAATGAACAAAGTCAGCATAGCTGATCAAATCACTGCTGACCGTCACAAGCTCTGTGGTGATGCACAGGTAGGTTCTGGAACCATCGAGCGTATCGTTTGTTGTTTAAATGTGCATGTAAATACTGTTTCGAGTATGTTTTGCCATTGTTGCCCCACACACAATGAACCCAATATGATGTCACAGATAAATTATGAAGTTGTTTTTAAATGGCTTCTACACCTAACGGACCACTGTCATGTGTCACAAGATTCCTCTGACCCTTTCTATCCCTGATATATTCAGGGTAGACAGTAGCCTCTCCTCCAGTTGTTGAAGGGTCATTTAGACGGGAGGCCACCACTGGTGACCAAAATGTAAAAGGATTTTTTGGAGGCGTTGTACTTTCCCCTTCCTTTGGGATAATCCACCTCTTGTTACGGTCATGATCAGGAAATTTTGATCACTCCCCTCATGATCATAAAGGCAGAACTCTTCAGTCCCTGAAGCACATCTTTGTCTGGATGGTCTTTCATGGCCCACATAAGTTTTAATTGTTCACACAAATGATAACAATTCTCAAATATCCCACAGAATGGAGTCACACAACATATTCTTATAACTAAGGCACACAAAGTGTTCCTACAAACTGTTGCACAAGACATTTAGGCCCTTATTATGACATTGGTGGTGAATCCCGCTTATCGCCATGCTGACAGCCACCAACATACTGCTGCAGTGGCGAATATCCATTCGCCATATTATGATACACACACTCCAATCCGACAGAATACAGCCACATACACAAATCTGACAGCCCAAAGGTCAGTGATAAAGTGGTGGTCCCAACACCCAAACCGTTATGCCAACAAAACAACGCCCATCACATTATGACCCACTAATCACCACGGCAGACATTCCACGGCAGTAAACCATTGGCGGTAGATTTTGCTGCGCTCAGAATGGACACCCACATACAAAACAACATTACATTGGCCAATACAAAAAATACACACCTGACACTCATACACACACCACATCCACACACCAACACCACTATAAAACACACACCCACATTACCCACAGACCTTCACGAATACAAATCATTGCCACCAGACTGACACCAAGACCACTGTGACAACGACACACACACACCACTCACACCCATGCATCCCTCATGCACCCCACATCACACACCCCACCACATTACTCAACACACTCTCCCCAACACACACCACACAACACCCATGTCCCCACAAAGGCACCCCGTTTCACTGATGAGGAGTTAAGGGTCATTGATTGATTGATTGATGGTGGAGGAAATTGTCAGGGTAGAGCCACAGCTGTTTGGAGCACAGATACAGCAAATGTCCATTGCAAGGAAGATGGAGCTATGGTGGAGAATAGTGGACATGGTGAATGCTGTGGGACAGCACCCAAGAACAAGGGACGACATCAGGAAGAGGTGGAATGATCTACGGGGGAAGGTACGTTTCATAGCAGCAAGGCACCAGCTCGCCATACACAGGACTGACGGTGGACCTCCACCTCCTCCCCACAGCTCACAGCATGGAAGGAGCAAGCTTGGCATTAATGCATCCTGCGGGACTCACTGGAGTAGCTGGAGGACTGGACACTTGTAAGTCAACATTTACTACTTATCACCCCCATACCTGCATGCCATCACACCCCCCCACCTTCACTCCCATCACTCCACTCCATCGCACACACTGCACCTACACATATGACTAACCCCAATGCAAAGCCCTGCATGCCATACCAATGCATGGACAGCCCTCCCAGCCCTACATGGACACCCATCACAAAAGCATGCACAGCATATGGAACTAAGAGTACCACAATACATCACCATACACAAGCAAAAGGTGGCATGGCAACCCCAGGGATGTACAATATGTCACACACATGAAGCATAATACATCACCTGCATCCCCACAGGTACCCCAACCAATTTCAGTGGAGATGAGGTTCCACGACTATCCAGTCCCTCAACTGAAGATGCCGCCAGTGATGACAGTAACTCTGGCCTTCAGGATCTGGATGATCTACCTGGCTCATCAGAGACCACTGGACAGCTGGTCAACCAAGCACAATCACAGTCCACCACAGAGCCTCCCACATCAGGATCCAACACCACAGTACCCACCCAGCATACCCACACCTCTGTCCCCGGGACACATCAATCAGCAGTGTACAGGGACTCCAGGGCACCCTCCATACCCAAGACAATCAGAGACCTGGGGTCAGTGACAGTGGGCACATGGTTCGGGGGACAGAGGCACAGGACAACAGGGAAAATTGGAGGACTGCTGTGAGCCAGGAGGAGGACAGGCCCAGGGAACCAACTCTTCAGGAGGCACTCACCGACATCCTGGGAGCCTACCAACATTCCCAGAACATGATGGGCCAGATCCTGGACAATGTGCAGGAGAACAGGCGGCTGCAGGAGGGACAGTACCAGGGGATCAGGGAGGACTTTCAGGCCATCAACACCACCTTGATCTCCATAGCAGGGGTGCTGGCAGACATGGCCAACATCATGAGGGAGGTAACAGCACACCAGTGGTGTCCACATGTCCTGTGTGGAGGGACAGGTGGAAGTGAGGTAATTCCACTGACGTGTGCCCTTGCGGGAGGCAGTCGGGAACCGCCTTGCAACTCCTCATTGGTTAACATTGGGCCCTATGAGTTACAGTGGCCAATGGTGATGTACGCCGGTGGTGACGGTATGCATCGCCGTGGATGTGACTGCCATTTTCTATCTGATCACTCACCTACCCTTCAACAGGAGAGGACCTACACTGCATGTGTTGCTGTGACCTGTGTCTGGGACCTACCATGGCCCATGTGACTGGGGAAAGGGCCCCTGCCTTCACCTCGGTGGAGTTGGAGCAACTGGTGGATGGGGTCCTACCCCAGTACAGACTGCTGTATGGGCGTCCAGACCAACAGGTGAGTACACTGTGGGCACAATGCATGTGGCATGAATGCATGGAGTGGTGTGTGTGAAGGCCTTGTGTGGGGGGAGGGGTTGGTGGAAGTCCCCTGGGCGGTGTACAGGTTGTGTGCTGAGCCATGTGTATGTAAATGGTGATGTGAAGGGGTATGGTGGGCCAAAAGTGTAACAGGCAGGACTGTCTGACTGATACTATTTTCCTGTGTGTATTTTCTCTGCAGGTCAGCGCCCATCAAAAGAAGGTATATGGCGTGCCATCGCCAAGGAGGTGCAGACTCTGGGGGTCTACGGCAGGCGGAGCTCCCACTGTCGGAAACGGTGGGAGGACCTGAGATGCTGGGCATGGAAGACGGTGGAGGCCCAGCTGGGGATGGCCTCCCAATGAGGAAGGGGTACTCATCAGACCCTGACCCCCCTGATGGCTCCCTGGTGGTGGCAGACACCTCTGTGACCACCCCAGCTACAGGTGGCCTGCATACTGGCGGTGGGCATTCCTGAGCTGGGGGTTCCTTGAGGGCATCACAGCAGCCACAAGGGGGTGAGTACTGTTCCCATAATTACTACTTATGCATGGTAGGATAGTGTCCAGGTGGGGGCTGTGTGTCAGTGGGTGCTCCTAGGCCAGGCCTGACATTGCAGAGTAGGTCCCATGGTGGCTAGGGCTCTGAAGTTATCAATGTGCTACCTAGCTCGTAGGCATCCACTACTGGTCAGGGCTGCGTGGGTCCCAGGTGTGCTGCATTTGGCGGTGTGTGCCCCTCACCATGCCTTGGTGGCTAGCAATATAACTTGTAGTGCAATGCACAGTGCGTAGGGCTGTTCCCTGTGTGTGGGAGTGGTGTTTACGCCAAAGGTGGTGTTGGTGCAACCATTGACCAGGTGTATCCTTTGTCTCTCCCCCTCTTTTTGCAGAGGCATGAGCGATGGAGGGAGCTGCATCCCCCAGGACCCAGGAGCCAGAGTCCACCAATGCTGAGGGCACCAGTGGGACGTAGGGAGAGGGGAGCACCACAGCAGAGACTGGAGAGGGCTCTGATACCTCCTCCGATGGAAGCTCCATGGTGGTGGCGGACACTTCTGTGACCACCCCAGCTACAGGTACAGCCGCCACCCCCTGTACCAGCAACGCCCTCCCAGCAGCCCCTCAGAGAGTTGCCCGTGTCCACTCACCGAAGAGGGTGGGCATCTCCTTCGCCCCAGGCACCTCAGGCCCTGCCCCAGTTAGCCCTGCTGCCCTGAGTGAGGAGGCTATTGACCCCCTGAGATCCATCTCTGAAGGGCAGTCAACCATTGTGAATGCCATCCAGGGGCTGGCAGCCCAAATGCAACAAACTAATGCATTTATGGAGGGCATTCACAATGGCTTGGCGGCCCAACAGAGATCGATCCAGGTTCTGTCCTCCTCTCTGATGGCAGCCATTGTTCCTGTTTCCCTCTTCCCCCTCCAACTTCCACTTCCCAATCCCATTCCCCTCAACCCCAACCTATCCCAAGCACACAGACAGACGAGCATGCACACAAGACAACACACAAGAGTGGCACAGGCAAACACAAGCACCACACATCATCCCATAGGCACTCACACAAACACCAGCCAGACGCAGACATACCAACATCCACTATTTCCACTGTCTCCCCCTCCTCCTCCTCCTTCTCCTCCATCTCCCTCCCAGTTTCGTCTACACTCACACCTGGATGCACTACACCACCATCCACTACCAGCATCACCACCACACCTAGCAGAACACACACCTCACTGGCAGACACCTCCACAACAGCCATGCACACGTCCCCTGTGTCCTCTCCCACTGTGTCTGTCTCCCCACTCCTAAAGTACACAAACATAAGCACTCAGACACCCAACAGCCATCCACCTAACCTGTATGCACTACACCACCATCCACTACCAGCATCACCACCACACCTAGCAGAACACACACCTCACTGGCAGACACCTCCACAACAGCCATGCACACGTCCCCTGTGTCCTCTCCCACTGTGTCTGTCTCCCCACTCCTAAAGTACACAAACATAAGCACTCAGACACCCAACAGCCATCCACCTAACAACACCATCCAGCCCATGCACCTGCACCCAAAATCAGCAGACACCTCCTTCAACCACTCCCTCTTCCTCCACTCTCAAATCTTCTCCCTCTTCCAACCCCAATGTCCCTAAAAAGCTTTTCCCTGCCCACCTTGACCTCTTCCCTACCCCTCCCCCCGTCCTTCACGGCTGGTCAGGGTGGCAAAAACCCAGGCAAGCACAGCAGCCACCCAGTCCATCCGCCCAGTAATCTCCACACCCACTCGTGGTGGGAAAGGATCCAGGTCACCTGTGCAGATGGTGAAGGAGCCTGCACCAGGCAGCCTCAAGGAAAGGGTGCCTGCCCCAGCTGCTGCCCGGAAGGGCAAGGGGTCAGCCCCAGCTACTGCCAGGAAGGGCAAGGAGCCAGCCCCAGCTGCTGCCAGGAATGGCAAGGAGCCAGCCCCCAGTTACTGCCAGGAAGGGCAAGGAGCCAGCCCCAGCTGCTGCCAGGAAGGGCAAGGAGCCAGCCCCAGCTACTGCCAGGAAGGGCAAGGAGACAGGGGCAGGGACTCAGACAGAGCCCCCACCACCAACCATGGTTGTGCAGCCGTCTGAGGCTGCTGGGATGGGCTGGAGCTTCCCCCCACCACCACCAGCAGCATCAACACCACCACCACCACCACCAGGGGGCAGCCATCTGAGGCTGCAGGAGATGGGCTGGAGCTTCCCCCCACCAGCAGCTGCAGCAGCACCACTTCCACCACTGAGCAGCCGTCACTGCCAGCGGACGGTATGCAGTCCTGCCTCTATGGGCTGCTGTGCAGTCTGCCCCCAGCAAATCCAGTGGGTATGACACCCACCTGAGAGACTGTGACCTGGCACTCCCCAGGATCAAGAGCACAGGGCACGATGCCCCCTTCAGAACCAGTGGGTAAGACACCCACCGACCCCAGCCTCTCCAGGATCAAGAGCACAGGGCACGATGCCCCCTCCAGACCTAGTGGTCATGTCACCCACTTGAGAGACTGTGGCCTTGCACTCCCCAGGACAGAGCAATGGGCATGTTGCCCCCTCCAGAACCAGTGGACAAGTCACCCACCTGAGAGACTGTGGCCATGCACTCCCCAGGACAGAGCAATGGGCACGTTGTCCCCTCCAGAACCAGTGGGCAAGTCACCCACCTGAGAGACTGTGGCCTTGCGCTCTCAAGGACAGAGCAATGGGCATGGAGCACCCTCCACAACCATTGGGCTTGTTCCCGACTCTGGCTGAGGGCCACGCTATCCCCCTGAATTGCCCTTTTGCAAACTGATGCCCGTACAGAGTTCTGTCCGGATGAAGTCAGGATTCGAGTTGGGCCTTGGACTATGCCCTGTGGCCATGTGGGCCCTTTGAACATTGGACTGGGCAGTGTCCCTTTGTGTACATGTCGACATATCTGTTTCATGGACAATTCGATAATTTATTAGCTGTTGATATTAATACATTCACTTTCGTGCATTCCTGTTGTCCTTGCATTATTCTGCTTTGTATCGGGTGCAAATTGTTTTTTGTGTCCAGCTGGACCTGTGTATGGTGTGTGTGTATGTCGGGTGTGTGTCTGTAGGAAAGTACCATCTTGCCTGGCATGTTACCCCCATTTTTACTGTATGGATGTTTGTTTTTGCCTGTGTCACTGGAATCCTGCTAGCCAGGACCCCAGTGCTCATAAAGTGTGCCCTGTATGTGTTCCCTGTGTGGTGCCTAACTGTATCACTGAGGCTCTGCTAACCAGAACCTAAGTGTTTATGCTCTCTCTGCTTTTAAAATTGTCACTGCAGGCTAGTGACTATTTTGACCAATTCTGATTGGCACACTGGAACACCCTTATAATTCCCTATTATATGGTACCTAGGTACCCAAGGTATTGGGGTTCCAGGAGATCCCTATGGCCTGCAGCATTTCTTTTGCCACCCATAGGGTGCTCAGACAATTCTTACACAGGACTGCCACTGCAGCCTGAGTGAAATAACGTCCACGTTATTTCACAGCCATTTTACACTGCACTTAAGTAACTTATAAGTCACCTATATGTCTAACCCTCACTTAGTGACGGTTAGGTGCAAAGTTACTTAGTGTGTGGGCACCCTGGCACTAGCCAAGGTGCCCCTACATTGTTCAGGGCAAATTCCCCAGACTTTGTGAGTGCGGGGACACCATTACAAGCGTGCACTACATGTAGGTCAGTACCTATATGTAACATCACAATGGTAACTCCGAACATGGTGATGTAATATGTCTAGGATCATGGAATTGTCACCCCCAATACCATTCTGGTATTGGGGGTGACAATTCCATGCATCCCCGGGTCTCCAGCAGAGAGCCCGGGTACTGGCAAATTAACTTTCCGGGGTTCTCTCTGCAGCTACTGCTGCTGCCAACCCTCAGACAGGTTTCTGCCCCCCTGGGGCCTGGGCAGCCTAGTCCCAGGAAGGCAGAACAAAGGATTTCCTCTGAGAGAGTGTGTTACACCCTCTCCCTTTGGAAACAGGTGTGAAGGGCCCGGGAGGAGTAGCCTCTCCTGGCCTCTGGAGATGCTTTGAAGGGCACAGATGGTGCCCTCCTTGCATAAGCCAGTCTACACTGATTCAGGGATCCCCCCAGCCCTGCTCTGGTGTGAAACTGGACAAAGGAAAGGGGAGTGACCACTCCCCTGACCAGCACCTTCCAGGGGAGGTGCCCAGAGCTCCTCCAGTGTGTCCCAGACCTCTGCAATCTTGGATGCAGAGGTGTGAGGGCAAAATGGACAGCTCTGAGTGGCCAGTGCCAGCAGGTGACGTCAGAGACCCCTCCTGATAGGTGCTTACCTTTCTCTGTAGCCAATCCTCCTCTGAGGGCTATTTAGGGTCTCTCCTGTGGGTATCTCACCAGATAACGAATGCAAGAGCTCACCAGAGTTCCTCTGCGCTTCCCTCTTTGACTTCTGCCAAGGATCGGCCGCTGACTGCTCCAGGACGCCTGCAAAACCGCAACAAAGTATCAAGAAGACTACCAGCAACATTGTAGCGCCTCATCCTGATGGCTTTCTTGACTGTTTCCTGGTGGTGCATGCTCTGAGGGCTGTCTGCCTTCACCCTGCACTGGAAGCCAAGAAGAAATCTCCTGTGGGTCGACGGAATCTTCCCCCTGACAATGCAGGCACCAAACTTCTGCATCACTGGTCCACTGGGTCCCCTCTCATCCTGACGAGCGTGGTCCCTGGAACACAGGAGCTGGGTCCAAGTGTCCCTGACAGTCCAGTGGCCCTTCTGTCCAAATTTGGTGGAGGTAAGTCCTTGCCTCCCCACGCCAGACTGTAATCCTGTGTACTGCATGAACTGCAGCTGCTAGGGCTTCTGTGCACTCTAGCAAGACTTCCTTTGTGTGCAACCTAGCCCAGATCCCCAGCACTCTGTCCTGCATTGCCCAACTCGCTGAGTTGGACTCCGACTTCGTGGGACCCCCTTTTGTTGTTCTGAGCTGACTGCCATCCTCAGATCTTCTAAGCGCCTGTTCAGGTGCTTCAGCAGGTGCTGCCTGCATCTGCATGGGCTCCCTGTGTTGCTGAATGCCCCCTCTGTCGCTTCTTTCAAGGGGCGACCTCCTGGTCCTTTTTGGGCCCTGGCAGCACCCAAAACCTTCACCCATGACACTTGCAGCTAGCAAGGCTTGTTTGCAGTCTTTCTGCATGGAAACAACTCTGTATCCTCCAGCACGCCATGGGACATCTTCTTACCAAAGGAGAAGTTCCTGGCCCCTTCCGTTGTTGCAGAATCTTTGGCTTCTTCCACCCAGAGGCAGCCCATTTGCACCTTCATCCGGAGTTTAGTGGGCTCCTGCCCCCCCTGGACACTTGTGTGACTCTTGGACTTGGTCCCCTTCCTTTGCAGGTCCTCAGGTCCAGGAATCTGTCTTCAGTGCTTTGCATTCAGTTATTGTTCTTGCAGAATCCCCTATCTCGACTTTACTGTCTTTCTGGGGTTGTAGGGTAACTTTACTCCTACTTTTCAGGGTCTTGGGGTGGGGTATCTTGGACACCCTTTGTGTTTTCTTACACTCCCAGCGACCCTCTACACACTACACTAGGCCTGGGGTCCATTCGTGGTTCGCATTCCACTTTTGGAGTATATGGTTTGTGTTGCCCCTAGGCCTATTTTTCCCTATTGCATTCTATTGTGTTCTGCAGTGTTTGCACTACTTTTCTAACTGTTTACTTACCTGATTTGGTTTGTGTGTGTATATTTTGTGTATATTACTTACCTCCTGAGGGAGAATATCCTCTGAGATACTTTTGGCATATTGTCACTAAAATAAAGTACCTTTATTTTAAGTAACTCTGAGTATTGTGTTTTCTTATAATATAGTGCTAAGTGATATAAGTGGTATAGTAGGAACTTTGCATGTCTCCTAGTTCAGCCTAAGCTGCTCTGCTATAGCTACCTCTATCAGCCTAAGCTGCTGGAACACCTCTAATCTACTGATAAGGGATAACTGGACCTGGCACAAGGTGTAAGTACCACAAGTACCCACTAAAAGCCAGGCCAGCCCCCTACAGTGTTGTACATGTGTGTGTCACTCTCATTTTCCTCCCTCCCTTCCTCCCTCCCTTGTGTGCTAGGCGGCTATACTCACCATCGTCGTCTTCTAGGTGGAGCATAATGTAGAAGATCATAGGGAAAACTTGCAGTTCGGGTTCCATGGCGGCGTGTTCTTCACTGTGTCTCCGATGGTGAGTCTTTTCTCTTCAGTGCTGTGTTTCCGTCAAGCTTTTGGTGGCGTTGGTACCGCCCGGGAAAAGGTGGTGATTTCCTCTGTCATAATATGGTGGGCAGTACATTGTCTCCCGCCTGGCTGGTGGCGGCTACTGTCGTGGTGAGTGTTGTGTCCGCCCTGGCGGTAGGTGTGGTACATTGGATGTCTGTGGGAGTTATCACTGATATGGTCATAATTTGTTGGTAGTTACCGCCAGCCCGTTGGCGGTATTACCACCACTTTATCACTCACCACCAGGGTCATAATCAGGGCCATAGTGTTCTAAAGTACCAAATCCTTTAGCATGTTCCATACGCTCTTACTCAATGACTCTACAATTCTGTAATGCCAAAGCACATTTCCACAATCCCAGAGCCCAAAGCAAAATGTTACCATGTGCTCAAAAGGTTTTCCATGGTTCATTCATATCTAATAAGCAAGACTCAAGGTGGCACTCCAGAAAGAAATATGCACTCGCAAAAGATAATGGACCCAGCTCACATCTTTAGTGCTCTGCAGCACCAAAAAGGCCATCTCCTAATGAATACCTTAATGCAAAGAAGTGCTCTCAAAAAGGATACAAATGAAATACCTATGGCATCAAGATGGCTGGTAAAATCTGGTCCTGATAGATCTTGCAGGACAATTACAAGCATTCTCAGACCACATATATGAGGAGTTTGTAAATCAATGACAAAAGTGTGCAGACTGTGGACATCCATAAGAACTCTGGATTTTCATTACTGTTGTGGGGGGCAAGTAGGTGGATTAGGAGATGCCTGGCCAGCTGCTATGAAGGAGTGTGAACTCTAGGTTTCCCCTCACAAAAGGGTGAAGGAAGCACACCACATGGCACTGCGTGGCAAACCTGTACTCAATTTGCCCAGATGCATTGCTTGTATGTCAAGCAGTGTGCTGTCTTCCCTCTAGTGTGATTGGCTCCTTTTTGAGTTATTGGTTTGATAAGATCTTTGGGATGCACCTGCATTCTAGAAGTAATATAGAAACCTGAGAAGACTGTGAGCAGTCCTGCCAGCACCCCCAAATGTAAAGAGTTACTCTCTACTGAAGAAGGACAAATATCCTGAAACACAAGTTTAGAGATACACAGCACTGGCTGCACCAACAAAAGTGAATACTAAAGACTTTCAGTTAAAGTGAGTGTTATTATGCACTGCATTTACCACAATGCAAGTAGGTGAATAGTGTGCTGCCTCTCCCTTTTGTTTTTCAAATGTTTACCTAAAGTAACTGATTGTGTTTTACATTTTTCATGCTCTGTCCAGGATAATATCAAAATTACTTTGTTGAATAAATCTCCTCAAAAAATCTCTCGATTATATGAAAACGACAGTGACAGTAATATCATGGGGCGTGTGGCATATGTGTAATTTTCTTTTGCGTAGTTACAAAACACAAAGCGCAAATCTATCATTTACTGATATATTTTAGTGCAGAATGCATCCCAGCATCAATTTTTCGATGTGAGGATGCGTTTTATGCTTAAAAAATAATGTGGAAAACACAATTGCGACAAGTAACAGTTGCTTGCATTCTGGTTGTGTGCACTATTCTCACTCTACTGAGCAATAATTTTCTTGTGTACAGCAGTGTCATTATGTAATGTGGCATAATTTGCGCAACAAGCATAACACAAAGTTCCCGAAATATGTGAACTATGCCTGCACAATCTAACTTTCGTTTGGACCAAATTATCATATAGTTTTCTCCTATCTCACACAGTAGGTATTTTTTACTCTTAAACATTCAGGGTAACACTATTAGCCGAAGGAGCGCAAAGTCAAAAAGTTGCATGATCTTGATATTGTGGTGTGTACTCGAACGCCTGTGAAATATACCTGATTAGTGATTTATGCAAACAAGTTCCACAAAAAGATGAAAAGCAATGCAATTTATTGGATACATTGTTATTATTATTTGCTATATACCCTATACAAACAATGGCTGAATATACAATGGAAATGTGCATAGGCATCCTGAAAAAAAACACAGCTGATTAGAAAATCCGAATACTCCAGAAGATTGTAAAAAGAGAACATCACGGGGAACACTTGATCAGACCTGGAGCTGTTACAAATCAGATTGCTTCATAGCAATCCCTTTGCTGATTTATTTCGAATGTGTTCCACATGGCAATGCGACTGAAAGCCCTTTCCTGTCAATGTCTGGAAACAATCTGCGAAGTCAAGTGCATCTGTGCTGCAGATCATAATGTGCCTGAAGAGTGGCTAAACACCAGGAGGTGAGTGAAGGATTTTCACAGGGTAGCCAATCATTTGCTGTTTATGATCCTCACAAGCACTTGCTGTATATGGCTCTTGTGAGGCATGACGCATACATCTGTGTTTAAAATACATCGGAGAAGATGAAAAAATAGCTGGGCTTAACTTTATTACAATATTTGGACACATTTTGCCAAATGTAATCACTTCTCAACCTTAGGTGCAGATCATGGTCAGGTACTCTCAATTTATTGGTTGTAGTTGGGATGGTGGTTATGTATTCTCTTGGCAATTACAGTAGGAGCCCTTATTACGAGGAGCCAGTTTTTGATGTGATAAATAATGCATTGATAAATTTCGACGGGAGGGGTTCAGAATTTATCAGATGCGATACTTACCACCTATTTTGAGATTTTCCCTTGAAATAAGGCATAATACATAGATTTTGTTGCTTACTGCACCAAAATCCCCATGTTCTGGTAATTACCGAATTATCAGGCATTTTTCTCCCTTGAAATTCTACAAGATTTGCCGCTGACAAGAGTAAATACAAACATAAATTAATAAATGAACCCCAGGAAACCTGTATCCTTTTAGGGACTCATGAAACCCTAATACACACGGACCAAGACAGGCCCAGTGGACCCCGGCCACAAGTTTAGGTGTTGGGAGATCTGCAATTCCTGAAAAGGATTCAAGGCAAGATTTATAGCCAGGTATCCTGACTCCAGGGCAAGCTTCTCTCACTCGTGGGACACCTGTTTAAGATCTGCGGATGTGGATACAGAGCGTCAGCCCTCCAAAAGAGAAGCATCGGTTGGAGAAGCTTGCTTTGGAGCATGGAACCTGGATAGGATCTTTGACCTGGAGTCATGGTTCCAAACTAGGATCTGCAAAAAAAAAAAGTTTTAAAAAAGTGTTTATAGCTTAGCTCGCGCTAACCACCATAATCGAAAGACCAATTTTCCAACAGTCAGAAACAAGGAAGGGAGCTTTCAAGAGGACACCATGACTGGAAAATCGAGTTATGTCATTTGTTGTGCTCATTGCTAAGCATAAGTGGCAAAGTTCAGAGGTTTTGTTCCTTTACGCCAGAGCCATAGCTCAGTTTTTAACTTGGTTGCCTCAACGAATATATAACTTTATGTATGTACATGTTAATAAGTGTGCAACCTCTAGAGGTTTCAAGTTTGTCAGCATACAACTATTTGTTATCCTACTGGGAACCATTTGGTTTTGCTGCAAACGTTTTCTTCAAACAAATGCAATTTTTTCTCAAACTTCTCTTTTCTATTGGCAACGTATCTTTATTTAGGTTAGCAAAATAAACCTTTGTGATTTTTTTCGGTGCATGTTCACAGCACTAGATTTATGATTTTTTTATTTTGTCCCCCTGAAAAGATGATTGTTTTGTTTGATGTGTAAAATGTTTTAAACACTTTCACTCAACAAGATCTTCTTTTTACTCTTCAGTGCCTCTTTCTGCACTTCAGCATGAGAAAATTAATTTGATGCATTTCTCAAATACATTTGATCATGCTGGTAGTCCCAAAATACTATTTTGTTGCAATTCACAAGCTACAAGTTAATTGTAAGTTAACTACTGCAGAGACTCCGCACTCGAGGGCAGAAAACTCAGCACAGAAAAGGATAGGCCTGGCCTATCGATTCAGATGCGGAGTTCTCCGCCCCGAGTGCATAGTCTACACAGTAGTAAACTTACTATTAACAGATTCCCGAAACATGTGAGGATGGAAGTGAAACCCAGATAAGCAATAAAAAGATGAATATTTCAGTGAGCTATGCAGAAAGTTAATTTATGGAAACTCTGCAGTGGCTAACCATTTTAACCATTCGTACTTTTGCGATGGTAGGAACTATCAGAGGTATTGTTCAGCCTTCTGTCTGATGGTGAAAACTGGTAAATGTGTGAATACCTGTTTGTAACTGGCTGAAGAGTTCTTTTCTGAACCTGGACACAAACTGAGGTGGTGCGTGTTAGACCTGTCAGCCTTAGGGTCGTCTTTCCCCAAATGTTTTGCCAGTTGCATCTTATTTTTGTTAATTCATTTTGTTGGCTTTAGGACTCTAAACATTTTATCACTCGTGGCCTGAGCTAAAGTATGTGCTTCTCTCCTAAACATGGTAATATTGGTATATAAACAATTTGCATATTTAGGCCCATATTTATACTTTTTGACGCTAAACTGCGCTAACGCAGTTTAGCGTCAAAATATTTTGCGCCGTCTAACGCCATTCTGAAGCGCCATGCGGGCGCCGTATTTATGGAATGGCGTTAGACGGCGCTATCAGACCGGCGCTGCCTGGTGTGCGTGGAAAAAAACCACGTAGACCAGGCAGCGCCGGCGTTGGGAAAAAATGACGTTAGGGCGTCTTAAAATGGCGCAAGTCAGGTTGACGCTAAAAAATCGTCTTAACCCGATTTGCGCCATTTTTTCGACGCCCAGACGCCATTTCATGACTCCTGTCTTAGTAAAGACAGGAGTCATGCCCCCTTGCCCAATGGCCATGCCCAGGGGACTTCTGTCCCCTGGGCATGGTCATTGGGCATAGTGGCATGTAGGGGGGCACAAATAAGGCCCCCCTATGCCACAAAAAAAATAAAAAAATAAAAAAAATTATACTTACCTGAACTTACCTGTACTTCACTGGGATGGGTCCCTCCATCCTTGGGTGTCCTCCTGGGGTGGGCAGGGGTGGCAGGGGGGGTCCCTGGGGGCAGGGGAGGGCACCTGTGGGCTCATTCTGAGCCCACAGGTCCCTTAACGCCTACCCTGACCCAGGCGTTAAATTCAGGCGCAAATGTGGGTTTTTTTGACCCGCCACCTCCCGGGCGTGATTTTTGCCCGGGAGTATAAATACGACGCATTTGCGTCGCCGTCATTTTTTTAGACGGGAACGCCTTCCTTGCATCTCATTAACGCAAGGAAGGCGTTCACGCAAAACAATGACGCTCTTTCTTCATACTTTGGCGCTAGACGCGTCTAACGCCAAAGTATAAATATGGCGTTAGTTTTGCGCCGAATTTGCGTCGAAAAAAACGACGCAAATTCGGCGCAAACGGAGTATAAATACGGGCCTTAATTTACTTGTAAGTCCTTTGTAAAATGGTGTACCATATACCCAGGGCCTGTCAATTGAATTCTACCAGTGGGCCTGCAGCACTGATTGTGCCACCCACTGACATAGCCCTTTAAACAGGCCTCAGGCCTGCCACTGCAGACCTGTGTGTGCAATTGGACGGCCACCTTGTCTTGGCATTTAAAACTGCTTGCCAAGCCTTTAACTCCCCTTTTGTTGCATATAAGTCACCCCTAAGGTAGGCCCTAGGTAGCGCATAGGGCAGGGTGCTATGTAACTAAAAGGTAGGGCATGTACTTTTAAGTTTTACATGTCTTGGTAGTCAAAAAATCTCAATGTCATTTTTCACTCATGTGAGGCCTGACCATCTCATAGGTTAGCATTGGGAATTCCTAAATACATTTTTTAAACTGTAATTCCTGATTGAGAATGTGCAGCTTTGTCATGTCTCATATCATTGGAATAGTAATGATACATCCTTTTTACTGGTAAAGTCGGATGTAACATTACTATTGTAGAAATGCCACTTTTGGAAAATGGGCATTTCTCTACTTTTACAGCTCTGTGTACAACTTCTGGGGTGGGCGACAGCTACACTTTGTCCATTCCCTTTAGTCAGTCACAAACACAGGAAGGTTAGGTGTGTCTAAGTGCTTATCTGTATTGATCTGCATTCTGATTTTCCTGGGTAGGAGGGGCTGGAGAGGATGACACTTACATCTGAACAGGCAGTGCCTGTACCCACACAAAGGGCTGATTACCCCTTACTGATACTCTGGAGTCAGGGCTAAGGAAGAAAAGATACTTGTGCACTCTAAGACCTTCTTTGAAGTTTCCCCTACTTCCAAGGCACTTCTGGGTATAAGTACTAGGTCTCTGACCCCACTACATCAGACAATTCTGGACGTACAACTGGACTCTGTTGGAAGAACTGCTGTGCTCTTTAAAGGACTCATCTGCTGAACTGCTGGACCTGGAAGGCCTGCTTTTCTCTTGTCTTGCCCTGTTGCCTACTGGACTCTGACTGCTGAAGGAGAGCTGGACTGTGGCTTCTACCATAGGTTTGCCATTAGGGCTTGTTGGCTTGCCTCCTGTTGCTTGATACTCAGGGATATCAAAGACGTTACCCCTGTTCCTGTGCCTGGTTCACTGGAAGTTGAACCAGATATTTGCATCACGGAAATCAACACATCTTCTGTCTACATTTAGCAGAACCAGCACATTGACCCGGTTGTGGGAGCAGAATCGGTGTATCACTCTTGGAACCACCACATCGCCTTCAGAGCATTGGAACTGTGCATCACTGCCGCAGCAGTCTACGGTGATTGGCGCATCACTTGACTGCATGGAGAAACCTGGCACATCGCACTTCGGAACCAAAGCATTGCGTCACCAGCGCATGTCTTCAGAACCAACCTTTCACCTTCATTGGGTGGGATGATCAAGGTACAGCCATCCCGGCGAAGGCCCAATTAATGCATCTCACCACCCATCACACTGTTATGACCAGGGAAGGTACTTTGTTCACCAGGGCCTGCGTGGGTCCTGTTGCCAGCTATGGCTCCATCAAGGTCAGCCCAAACTTTGACCAGCATGACCTGAAGTAACTCCTAAAGTGCTATTTGCTACTCAGTGCTGTTTTTACAATTATTCTTCTAAAATTGATTTCTCGGCTTATACTTATTGGATTGTTGTTGTTTTAGCCTTGTTTTGTTCAGAATATAATAATCTATTTTTCTAAACAGGTTTGGAGTCTTGTTGTGGTATTTTCATTGTGTTACTGTGTGTATGTGTTGTACAAGTACTTTATAAATTGTCTTTTTAGACAAGGCAGATGGCTCGGTGGCAAGCTACCAGAGGGTTAGCACAGGGTATCTTTCAGTGTGCATCTGACTTACTCTGACTAGGATTGTGGTTCATGCTTGTACAGGATGCATACTCTGACAACCAGAAACCCAACATCTAACACTGCTTCAGAAATTTAAATAGTAGGTGGGCCATGTTGTCTGTTTATTTCTTTTAGACTGAGCTTTGCCAATTCTGGAGCATTTGGCAGGTTTGTTAAGGGGATTGAGTGCTCTAGCTGGATGAACTAGTCAAAGACTGACATGACGGTATTATGTTTTTGGACTCTGAAAGGTCTACGCTGAAGTCCATCAATATTAAAGACCATAGTTGATTAAGAGTTGGCAGAGGTAGTAAGAGGCCAGGTGTTCTTTTCTCTTTCAGCACAACCTTGAAGCTTTTTGAGATATTCAGAATTTGTCTTTGTCATACTCTGCCACCAAAATATCTTTTGACCAATTGTGTTTTCCTGGATGACCTAATAATGACGAATAAGGATACCAGATTAAATTGATTGCTGTAACTTGCTACAGAGAACAAATAGCTTTAACTCATGGCAGAAGAAGCCAATATTTCTGGTTCTAATTTGATGATTTTGCTGTATCCAGTTTTGTTTGTTTGTGTATTTTTTGTTTTGTAATGCTATAAAGAGTTCTTGTTATCCTATAAAATCTACTGTTTGATTAGCAAGAATAGGTGGAGAAGAAATGCCAGCTGTTTCATCATCCTTTTTAGTGAGAAAGTGCATCTACTTTGCTGTGTCAATCTCCTTGACGCTAGGACATATTATCAAATCTGGAGAAAAACAGAAACCACCTGGTATGCCTTAGTTTGGTACATTTCACGCAATGTAGACATCTATAACTTTTGTAGTCTGTTCAGACTGTGGTGATACAGGCTGTCCATTCTATGTAATGTGGCCAATAGGTGAATGCTCATTTGACTGCTAAGAGTTCTCATCATGTATTGTGCTTTCTCTTCAGTTCCAGAGTTCTCTGGAAGTAAGCCTTCAGATTGAGGGTGATGTGATAGTATTCTCTAATAGCGAAAGCAGATGCATCCTTCTTTACAAAAAAGGCAAACTAAAATCAGGGTGAAGAAGAATAGGGGCTGCAGTAAATGCATTTATGGGACTCTAAAAAGCGATTCCTGGCTCAGTACCCCATTTAAAAGCGTCTCCTTTTCTTGTTGATTTGGCAACACGGGCCACTACAGTCGATTAAGCCTTGAAAAAAGTGCCTGTAGAAGTTGGCATACCTAAGAAATCTTTGCACTTTTTTGATGTTAGAAGATGCCCATTCAGAAACAGGAAATACTTTAATGGATTCATACTTGTACCTTGAACTGAGATCTGACATCCTGACAAAATGGCCAATGAAACCTCAAACAGACATTTTTCATCTGCAATCAATAGAGAATATTTTCAAAGACAGGAGAGAGCCTCTTTCATATGCTAACGGTGCTGGTCCAAGCTTTCAGAAAAAGCAAGAATATTATGTGGAAAGGTGATAAGCTATGCATCTAGGATATCCCGAAAAATGTAATTCACAAGATGTTAAAATGCAGCTGGAGTGCTACACAAGCCAAATGGCATGTCCCTTTATTAGAAATGGTCCTTGTTGAGATGGAAAAGTCTTTTTCTAGTAATGAACATGCACCGCCGAGGGCCCAAATATTCTGATGTCTGGATCCCTAATGCTGCTTTTTGTTCTCATAAGTAAACACTGGTGATACGTGTCGCTGTGACATAGGCCTGTTTCACACATTGCGGTCTTGTGGGACCAGGAGGGGCACCCAAAGTGATTCCCTCATAGTGACGGGAGGTTACTATCTTCACCAAGAGTTAAGCAGCACAAGCATGGTGGTGTGAGCATACCGGGTAGTGATCAGTAGGAGTGAACAGATCCTTTTTAACCTGTATCGCTGGAGTGAGGACTACAGGCATACTCGTTTTTTTAAAGTTCTGCTGCTGTGGGCCTTAATCACTTGTGGCTACTTCAGAATGATGTTATGTGCTGCACACTGTAGAAGTGATTTATCTGCACTGGGTGTATGTGTGCCTGGGCAGGGTGCCATACAGGGATAATGCAATATTGAGTACTGTTGATTGGTATATGCAGGTGATGGAGATGCATGTGCCTGAGGGTGGCATAGTACATGAAAAATGTCCTGCTGTGCAATGCATGCAGGATAAGTACATGTGCTGGGTGTATGTGTACCTATGAGAGGTAGAGTACATGAAGTGTACAGTGTGTGCAGGATGAGTGCACATGCTGAGTGTATGTACACCTGGAAGTGGTAGTGGTACAATACATGAGGAATGCAGTGCATGCTGGAGGAGTGCATGCGAGTGGTACAGTACACAAAGGATGCAGTGCTGAACAGTGTGTGCATATGCTGGATGTATATGTGCCTGTGAGTGGTACAATACATAACGGATACAGTACTGTGCAGTGGGTGCATGCTGTAGGCATGTACAGGGTATATGTGTGCCTGTGGATGGTACACTACATGGAGGGCCCTGGGTTCCTGGGTTTGGAGACCTACACTTGTATGGTGAAACATAGAGTGGAAGTAGAGAGATCTGCCAGACAGATATGTGGATCACTGCATTACCGTAAATTGGGTGGTACACACACTGTGGAGGGGAGAACCTGGCCTCCCTGTACACTTCAAAGGGTGCTCTTTGATTCAGTGAGCGGTCACAAGTAAGGGGGCTGGGAATATCTTCTCAGGTAGGATATGAGGCTGATAAGAGAATAACATAGAGTAGGGCTGAGAGCCCAAGGCTAACCTTCTGATGCACATATCACTATGGCTGAAATCCAGGAGTGAACTCTAGTCACACTCAAAGCTTGTGTTGTGGAACTATCAGCTTCAGAGACATCCCTGCTGTGACAGACTGCTTTTCAATAGGAAGAGGGAGCAAAGGTGTATGCACTTCAGTGAAGCAGAAACCCAACCTAAAGCTTCAAAGACTCAGACCCTAAATCACATTTAAGCCCTCATGATGACTTTGGTGGTCCTTTTTCCTTTGTTGGCCACCATATTAGGAGTCCTTGGAGGACTTCTGCCCATTTCTGAGCCAAAGTGGGACTCCGAAGTGGCCGTTGCATCGCCAGCACTGCCACGGCAGCAGAACTCTGCCCGCTGTATTACGTCTTCTAATACAGCGAGCAGAGTCCTGCTGCTGTGGCAGTGCTGGTGATGCAAGACCGCCAGGACCCATCCCCTCCCGGACATCCTCCTCCACGTAGAAGGTGAGTGGGCATCTGAAAGTACGGGGTGTCTGTGTGTGTGGGTGCATGTCTGAGTGTCTGTGGAGGAGGAGGGGGTGGTGAATGCGTGCATGTATGCAAATGAATGTGAATGTGTGTGTGCATGTATGTGCGTGTGTATGGGGGTGTCTAAGTGTATATTTGAGAGTGAGTGGGTATGTCTGTGTGCATGTTTGCAAGTGAGTGAGGGTGTCTGTGTGGATGTATGCGTATGATGAGGGGTGTGTATGTGAATGCATGTGTGCATGAAGGGGTGGGGGGTGTTTGTGGGTGTGTGGATGGGTGGGGGGGATTTGTTAATGTGTGGGAACATGTGTGCCAGTGATAGGAATGGAGATTCCTGTCACCGGGTGTGTGACCACCAGGGTTTTCGTGACGAGGTGACCGCCACAGAAAGCCTGGCAGTTTGTAGCCTCGTAATCCAGACAGCAGTGTGTCTGCACCGGCAGGCCAGGTGGAGTTGTGGTGGCTTGGCATCCGCCAAGCCCCACATCTAGTGATGTGGCTGTCCTTACCACCGGGTCTGTGGCAGAAGGACCGCCACGGTAAGGCTGGCGGTCTCATAACCGCCAGACTCATAATGGGGCCCTTAGTGTCTGGAAATGGACTATAAGAAGCAGAGGTTAAGATCCTAAAAATTGTCATCTACCAAGCAGCCAGATGGGCTGTGTGAGGAGGGGAAGCTCTTCAAGACTTCTGTCTGTGACGGGGGGCTGAGGCCTTTTAGACTCCCTGATGGGTGAGGGGACATAACCCAAGGAATCCAAGACCACATGCCCTCGATCATGAGTACCAGGTGCCTACCTACTTGCACAGATCAGTGTGCCCTGCGAGGAAGGGAAGAGTGTTGGAAGGAGCAACATCCAGTGAGGAGCCTTTTGAGTGGACTGAATTTGGTAGGTGGGAGGAAATGGATGCTGCACTGATTGGATTGTTGCCCATGTGTAGGATTGAGTTGCTGACTTCAGCATGCCAGAAGAGTGTCACCGTGAAAATAGCCATGGAAAAAAAGGCTGTGCAGTAAGGGTTGAAGCCTTGCATGGTACCGTTTTGGTGAGCCCATATGCCAGGAAAGACCACAGTGGAAAAGACTACCGTGAGGTAAGGGCCAAAGCCTGAGCAGTAATGTTGCCCAGCATGCCTGGAGGGTCCGCTGTGGGAAAGAATGCTGTGCACTAAGGGCCGAAGCTTTGTGCTGTGGCTGTGCTGTAGTCCTGTATGCAAGGAGGTGATGCCGGGAAATACTTGTGCCAGGTTGATAGGGTCGGAGCCCTCAGACTGTGAGCAGTGGTGGATCGTAGGTCACTGGGAGCAGCGAGGACTGTAAATGGTCTGCCCCCATTGAGCAAGGGAGGATGCCATGAGAGCATCATCACCAAAGTTCAGGATTGCGGACCAGAGCATTGGAATCACCTCCCAGTCTGGAGCTTGGAGGCACTAACTTCACATGAGGAGTGTAGGTGACCTCTGATCACTACTGGAGCATGACCGTGATGGAGGGAAAGCCTCCACCTGCCGAGTGCAGCCACTGAGTCTGCGCTCAACTGACTTTCTGATCGAGACCTGAGCCGATGTGAGCACCCGCAGGTGGGGCCCATTCCTGGACTCTGCATGTACAACTCCTACCAGAGAAGCCTCAGGGGAACTCACTGCTTGGAGTGCTGTGGCACTAGGAAACGTTTGACTTGAATTGAAGAGTCAAAGTGAACTCTTGATATAAAGACTGTAATGAGGTACTCCCTGGATATTGCCAACAGTGAATGGGGAATAACCACTATCGCTAACATGAGGTGGGAGTAGGACAGAGAATTACCATTGAAACACTACAGCCTGAACTCCAAGGGGAATTGTGTTATTGTTTGTGACTGTCATATTTTTACTTTCCTTTAGAAATACATTAAACATTTTGAATTGTGAGCTTGTGCTCATTAAGCTGTATCCACAACCCCCACTTCCCCATCTACAAAAGCCTTGAACTCCTTAACCACATTTAACACTGAGAGTCAAGTGCAGAAGTGGTCCTCTGCCTAGTTGCTCAGAATCCATAGTATGCCGGCCCCAGGACATCAGAAGTAAAAGGCCTCAACACCCATGGTTGGGCCCAGTAGCCTCTGCATGCCTCGCCACCAGAAAGGGGTTCTGAGAGTCATAATGAGTCTTAATGGCAATCTTCTACTCATTTCCCACCCAGATTTGTATTAGATTATATGCTTCACAGAGATCAAGCTCATGGAAGATCTGGGAATAACGATATTAGTGACAAGGGAAAATAATTGCAGTCAAAAATGGCATTCAAATGTCTATTGTCTACTCAAGACCTGTATTCACCACTGCTTTAAGGTATGAAAATGATAGGAGCACCTGATGGAGAGATTGAATACCATATAAATCCTTTTGCTAAAGTTTTGGAGTGATATTGCACAATACTTCATCATCTTGGCTCCTGGAGTGAGTTCAACAACACATTCATATTAATGATGTGGTGGTAACTTACCTACTCTTTTGTTGTTGAACACATCCTGGAGTTCTGGATAGGCTTAGAGAGGCTCAGTTAATTTCTATGAGAATCTGATGTGAAAAATATGAAAGTCTGTGCTCTATGAATAGTTGCACAATGCGCTGAAGGCGTACCTAAGGCAAGCCATCTGTGCCCATCTGCGTTCCGGAAGCGGCCAGCAGCCAAGCTGAATTTGCTACAAAAATTTATAACTTAGAGTTTTTGCTTACTTTAGCTCCCTCTGAGAAATGTGCACCACTCTCCGTGGAGACATTTGATGAACCCGACACAGTGTGTACATACTGCAGCTACTGTGTCAAGACCACTCAGCTTTGTAAAAACTACACAGTAGGGCCTAAGACCTCGAATACAATTTCAGGTTTCTCAGCAGCTTTGATCAATGTCAGATAATTGCCGAAGCATGGCCTGGATATTTTTGATCTTTTATGTGATGAGAATGCCAAAGTCTTATTTTTAACAGAAACCTAGTTAAATATTTCTCTGGCCCTGCTAACTTTTCCCCTATGCTATGGGTTATAAAATCTGCAGGAAGGACCACAAGACTGGCAGAGGAGGGGGTGTTGTGGTGATTTTCAGGGATATCTTTCACTGCACTCAGATCCTAATAGATGGACTAGTAGGGGTGGAGGCACTGGGTGTTTGCCTTTCCCTCTCTCCAAATCAGTAAGTGAGGGGAGTATTGGTTTATAGACCTCCAGGTCCAGCAGGCCCTTTCCTCCATTCTCTGCATAGTGCCTTAACATACTTGACCCTGAGATATGCTCATTTCATGCTCTAAAGTGACTTTAACCTCCATATGGATATTATAGAGAAGAAGGAGGTAGTCACCTTGTGAGAGATGTTCTTGTCATTAGCCTTATCCCAATTTGTGGCTGAGCCACCACACCTGGAGGGTCAAGGTCTTAATCAAGTATTTTCTAGCACTACCCTGGAGGCTCAGACCCCTCTTCCGTTATCCTGGTCTGATGAATTCTTGATTAAATTTAGCTGGGCCCCAATTGGGAGGATTGACATTCCAGGAGGGTCAGTATTGAGGGCAGTGCAAGCCTATCATAAGATTCAGCCGGAGATGTTTTGCAGGGCCCTGGAGGAGAGTAAGCTGATTTTCTCAGGAGAGGTGGATATGGATGCTGGCCTTTTAGATAATTGGATCAAGTCCACCACTGTTGAGCTAGCGCCCGAACTTCCTCGGCGCTCTTGGCAAGCTAAGCCTTCTTGTCCGTGGTTTATGGATTGTCTTAAAGAGGCTAAGAAAGAATGTAAACACCTGGAAAGATTTTGGACGCTTGCCTATAACCCCTTGGCAAAAGATAGATTTAATGCTGCACAAAGAAACTATTATAAGGAAGTTAAAAATGCTAAAAAAAATCTTCTTTGCTGAAAGGATTTTAAAAGCATGTGATAAATGAAGAGAAGTAAACAAAATGGTAAAAGCTTTTACATCCCCAGAGGCGGATGTCGGATGTCAGGAGCTTACGTTGAAGTAATCCCAACAATTGGCTCAGTATTTTCAGGATGAGATAGCAAAAGTCCAAGCCATTCTTCTAAGTCAGTAATGACTTTAGTGGACAATTCACCACCTGGGTTATTTCAGAACTTGACCCCATTTCTGGACAGTTTTGAGCCACTCTCTCTAAAAGGCTCATTATTAGCAATTCAGAATCTTAAGTCGGGCTCTTCTCCTGACACATGTCCTCTGGGCCTGCTGGCCTCAGGGGCTGAGGTAATGATTCCCCCGGCTCATGACCATCTGAATACCTCATTAACTTCTGCGATAGTACCCCGTGCCTCGAAACAGGCTAAATCCTGCCGCTGCCAAAGAAACCCCAGGCCTATCCTGGTAACCCATCTAACTATAGGCCCATCTCTTTGCTACCAGGCCTGTCAAAGATCCTGGAAAAAACATGTAAACCACCAGTTACCTAACGACTTGGAAAGCAACAATTTACTGCATCCTAGTCAATTGGGCTTTCGCCCCAATAATAGCATGGAGATGGGGGTAGTGGAGGTGGTGGACCATATAAAGGGTTCTCTTGATGTCGTGGGCAGTAGGGTGCTTATATTGCTTGACCTGTCAGCAGCCTTTGACATGGTGCCCCATCCCACTCTCCTTGCCAATCTCCGTGCCATTGGTATTAGGGGTCTTGCCTTGGATTGGTTGGCTTTCTTCCTGGAAGGTAGGAGGCAAGAGGTGTGGTGTTCATCATTTTCTTTCTAGTCAAGTGTCCTTCAGGTGTGTGTACCTCAGGGTTCGGCTTTAAGCCCCACTCTATTCAACATTTACCTCACCCCTTTAGCATTTCTGGCTGAGTCCCGGGGAGCTAAAATAATCTCTTACGCTGATGATACCCAGCTTATTTTTACCTGGGTAAGAATGAAATGTTCCCAGGGGAAAAAAAATAGCTCTTGGTTATCAGCTATCTTTCTATGGATGATGCATGATCAGCTGAAATGCAATGCCGAGGTACTCTTTTTTGAGGGCAGAGCTGAAGAACCTTGGAAATCCTTTTGGTCAGTAGACGCCCCCCACCAATAAATCAAACAAATGCTGTCAAAAATCTTGGTATTAAGTTTCATTGGGAGCTCTCCTTTCGGTCGCAGGTCAGTGCTGTAGTTGGGGTCTGTTTGGTCTGTTACCAATATTGAGGAGGTTTTTGTATCTTCTTATGCTCCCTGCCTGGAAACTGTTAGTAAAGACCCTAATTATATCCAGACTCAACTGGGGTAATGCTTTGTATTTGGGTCTGCTGGACTGTCCGGAGAACAAACTATAGGTGGTCCAAAATGCAGCTGCCTGCTTATTGCTGGGTCTAAAAACACATTTCTCCCAACTCCTTAGAGATTTGCACTGGCTGCCTGTTAGGAAGCGAATTCACTTCAAAACTTTGCTCTTGACTCATAAGGCCATTCATCAGTCAGGTGCGGGCTACCTTAGGAAAAGGATTAGCTATTATGTGCCCTCTAGGCAGTTGAACTCCTCCAAACGTTTTCTGGTCAAAGTCCCTAGGACTAGGCAGTCCAGAATCGGGGTCAGGTCTTTTTCTTTTTTGGGATCTTCCCTCTGGAACAAGCTACGAGTAGAACTTCAGAGTATTTCTGTGACCTCCCTATTTCAGAATAAATTGATAACTTTGTTCTTTACGAAGGTTTAGGGTTTTCACTCCCGATAATGTTTACCTGAGTGCTGAGCACCAGGGACCTCATCCCGCAGTATATATGCACTCAACATCACATTACATACACAAGAAAACAATTTATTTTGCAAAAATCAAAGTCCCAAATGACGGTCTATTCTCCAAAACTTATATAGGGATTACATGTCTACAAACCAGTATGTTCCTGAAAAAAGAGAGAAATTTGGTGCATTACTCAAATAAGAAAATTAGGCTTTTGGTTTGTCCTTCCTTGTTCACCATAACGGTTGGAATCATCTCCTGAAGATAACGTTGTGCCATCAATTCCTTTAGTGACCTCAAACATCTCCCCCACATTAATCTGGATGGTTGTTTTTTCAGAAAGGTCAAGTACATAAACATACATATTCCACTGAATCAATAATGGCTAGGACCAAACAGCACCACTGATGGGTGGTAAGCATAACCCTCATCTGAACAAGTGACCTACTATAGCAGACTCTTTTGTTGGATAAATACTTAGCAGTGGTCTGTCACCCTGGGCCAGCAGTAGCGTTTCCTGATAACTGAGAGTATATCTTCATGAAATGACTGTTTTTCCCACAGTACCGGCATATGTTCTTTTTTCAATACACTGAGATAACAGCTTCTTGAGGTTACCAGTCTGAACTGGTTCTTCTTGGTAATAAGGGAATCTGGAGAAATTCGAACCATTGTGATGGTTGGTTTGTGCTACCCTTTTCTTTCCAGCCATTAGTCTCACTGCTGGGTATCAATCTGTAGTTTAAGATCTATGAAAATGCAAATGCTGTGGTACGATAGACAATGCTCCTTTAAATCTTTTCAGAAAACTTGATAGAAATTGGCACCAGCTGCTGTATCGTTCCAGGGTGCTACCGGCTATATTACTGAAGCTGACTGTTATAAGATACCAGATCCATGACAGAAATGTGAGCATCTTTAATCACCTGAGTCTTGCAAAAGGTTGTAAGAACATGGCGTTTTAACATGGTTTCTGATTATTAATTAACAATGTCACCCAAAAAAAGCTACTTTATTTAAATAAGATAGAAAAAAGTGTGATAGGATAAAGGAGACTTTGGCTCTGTAGCCTAGAAAACACCCTGGTTTCACTAAAAAATGCAAATTACACTGGGCTTGAAAGACTTTGAAATTTTTGCGGTCACCCAATAAATTTTCAGGGGGTGCAAGTGTGACATTCATCAAAATCTGCATAAGAACAGACATTTGATTAATTTGGGACCATGTTGTCATAGAGGAACCCAAATTCTCTTGACTATTGTCCTCATTAATATTAGGAGATAATTTGTTTGTGATTGCTTTGAATTGACTCTGTACCTGATTTACTCTGCCAAAGAGTAATGCTCTCTCACACCTTGCTGTTTCTAACTCTTCTTAGATTTAAGTAATGGCCTTAGCCATAACTTCCAATGGACCAGTCTCCTGATTCATAGTGGCACAATAACGGGCCTTGCAAACTGTCAAGGAACTGGTCCTGTGCCACTTGAGTCAAAGCCAATCCTTAGCTTTCCTCAAACTCTAAGACAACCGTGATGCTACAGTGTCAACCCAGAACTCTGGTAAGGGATGGTCGAGGGCAGGGGAAAGAGAGATAGATCGATAGAGAGACTTCAGTACAGAGTTGTAGATGGTATACATCAGAGCCCAGTTGTCTTTAAACGTGTCCCAGTAAGGCACAGAATGCACATCCATATAGAGAGAACCTCACAATAAGTAAAATTATAAATATTTCGACTACTCGCTGTAGAGATGTAGTTGAGTGTACAAGAAATAACCCACCTACCACCTCCTTGGTACATATTTGATTGAGCCATAGGTAGACCAGGGACCAATCTTGATTCCAGAGGAGGAAGGAGGCGTGTCTGGAATAAAAGAAAGTCGGGGCAAAAGTGATTGCACAGAACATTAACTGGTAAGGAATCCATAGGTACCCGGAAGGGAGGAATATAACAAAGAGAGGGGAGTGCCAATCCTGGGTGCAAACTGTATCGACAAGCGGAAAAAATGCCAACACAGAGAGTTGCAGGGCACTGACTGAGGGGAAACTACACGTTTTATACAGTCACGTCTCCCCTGATGACTCGGAGGTGACCAGATAAAGAGAAAGTAGACTTCTCGTTTTTTTACATGCACTAATGCCCTTAGTTTTGCCGTCCCAAACGCCAAGACCAATTCCTCCACCAATACTAGAAATCTCTAGTGAAGCTTGCTTGTCCTTTCCACTGTACAATGTTAATGTGTGACAAGTGTGGAAAATGTCTTAAATTGACTAGAGGTCTTGGTGGGAATCTTTTATTGCTCCCTTGGTAACTAAAATACGAGTAGACCACACTAAAGCCACATTAAAGCTAGATTGCTCGTTGGTAGAAATCCTAACAATTTGCAGACATTTATTTTTTCTCCCATCAAGAATGTGTACTCAGCTAATGAAGAATTTATAAGCAGTTCTATAACATCTGTCTCTTCATCTTCTTCAAGTCTCGAAGACTTTTGTCAATATAAGGAGCTTTTTGTCTTCTGAGTTTTGGCAGCTTTAGTCATGAGACGTTCCACGAGGGCCTCGTAAAAAGTGGCCTTCACTTTTACATCTCTTCTCTCAAGAGTTAGAATCAAAATGACCTCTGCACAGAGATAGTCTGTTGTTTCTAAAGGATTGAAACTTTTTTGTTTTAAAATAAGTTCAGTGTGAAACCAATCAGATGACTCCTTTCATTTTTTTTTTAGTAGTCAGGATTCGCAGAGGGTTTGCAGTTCCCACTGATACCAGGAGGGAGGAGTTCCATTCTGACTATCTTGGTATTGGGAGAACATACTGTGAAGGTGCTAATTTTTAAGACCTTCGAGTTAGACATTGAAACTAATTCTGGGAACTTGTTTGAAAGTATGCCTAATGTAAGAAAGTATGGGTGCAGCTACAAAGTCACAAGCATGCTGGTCCCTCCTATTCTTTTTTTCCAGTCTACAGAAGATTTGCGAATTTTTTGGACTTTTGCAGAGGTTCGCTTGGGTCCTGAGAATGCATTGTTTTACACTCAAATAATTCTTGAATTTTTACATAAATCATTGCACCCCTAGACACAAGAGAGCTCTCCACTAAATATACTGTATATATTTTGTTTGCTGTACTTTTCTTCTTTGGACATACAAGACATTTCCTACTTTCTAATATCTTCTGAACAAGAATAACAGTTGGGGAGAAATCCAGACGAATAAAAAGAAGGAAATGAAAAAGTGGATGATGTTCAAACTGAGAATTCCAGGTCACCATCGGGATCAATTGCCCGCAAATATTTAGGCATTTCAGTAGATCAAAAATGTTACCTTCAAGCATGTGATGTGCACTTTTTTTCGACAAGAAGATTCATAGCTACTTTGACTCATAAGCATCTTAATGCATGCCATGAACAACAGTTCACTGCCAAAAAAATGAAGAGGAAGAGCAATGCAAAACGGCCTGGCATATCATCTGCAACCATGTCATATACCATCCCTGCTGAAGAGAGGTTGTTTAAAAATATCTTGCAGGAGGATGAAGAAACTGTTAAAAATTGGTGGTTTTTTTCATTGCTTGGTGTGTGGCAGGGTCATCTCTTGCGGAGAGCAAAGCTGAAGGACATGCAGCTATTAGATGTTTCTCCATCAGAAGGTGTGCATTTTTTTTGTCTTATCCCAATTTTCATGCTGCATTTTTGTTTTACTTTTTAATGACACAAATTGGTTCCATTTAGAATAAAATTAAATGATTTTTAAACATATACAAATTTACGTTTTCTGTTTTGTGTGTGAGTGAGGGCGAGTGAGACTGAGTGAAAGTGATGGATAGGAGCAGAGATGGGCGAAAAGAAGGAGTGTGAGTGAAAGAATGCATGAAAAAGAGGAAGTGAAGGAGAGAAAGTGAATGCATAAGTGTGACAGTCAGAAAGAGTTACTGAAAAAGTTAGAGTGAAGAAGAGTGTGAGGGAGGGAGGCAACGAGAGACACACTGAGTGAGTGTGAAAGTCAGAGATGGAGTGAGAGTGTGTGTGTGTGCAGTGGATATTAGCCAGCTTTGAGCTATTTACAGCAAGTGTTGGCCACAAGCCTCTCTAGGCAGGCAATCCCCGCTTAATCCTGTCACCCTCAGTATGAAATGTCCGGGAGAAACAAGCTGCATGCCTAAGGCATAGGGCAAAGCAGATTAGAGTGAAAGCCGGACACAGTTAAACCTTATGAATAGAAAGAAGACGAACGCGAGACCTAAATGCAGCAGGTGCCAGCTGCAGACTGGGGCATCGGACTGCTCGCCCAGGCACCAGGAGTTGGAAGCACAGTAATATGGGCAGAAATTACACGACATGAGCTCACAAATAAGACATCTAGAAATATGAATGCATGACAAAGAGGTGACTGGCAACCTAGGACGTCAATTCACCAAACATCAGGGGTAACGGAAGTGACATCACACACCCTTGACATTACTAATAACACCGGAAGTGACATCATCATGGTCTTTGACCTTATATCTTCACAGGAAGGGGTGTCACATGACCTCTATGGTGCTTATACGATATGCCAGGAGAACCCTACTCCTTTCTGTTTTTAATTATATAAAAAAATGTTGGAAGAGAATATCGTGTTAGAGAGCATTGAACAGTACCGGGAGGGGGCCTAAAGTATTCATACCATGCACAAAAAGCCATGGTCTAATTATCCCCCGAGTGTATAAAACAATGGAATAGGTATTAATAGATTATAGGCAGTATTTAAGTTAACATATATAAACTGGTATACATCTTGTATTGAACATGGACTTTGTTATTCCTTATTGTCAATGCATTTTGATTCCTGATCATTTGCAAGGCACTATCATTTGTGTAGCTCACAAATGTGGAAGAGCTTCACACATAATTTGTCATGTATTAATAGTAATGAAACAAAGCAGCAAATTGTTCAAAATGTATTCGCTTTTTTTTAATTTTTTTTATTTCATTAGAAGAATGTGCATTGCACCAATGCAATTATTAATTGTACAAAACCTAAATATAATTCCATAGTCCCAGAGAAAGCTGCAGAAAGTAAAAAAGTGTTCATTAAGACATTCTGTTCTTTTAGGGATGGCTGAGGATCTTTGAACGTGGTATGCCGTAATACTCAGTGCTTAATTTGTGCTTGTTGTTTCCGGTGGTGAGCACTGGCACTTATTTTTGAGGGCCGGGGCTTATTCTTCTGCCTCAAGCATTTGCTGCGAGCAAAAGACACATATGGGAATGTCGGAGGAAGGGAAAAACAAAAAAGCGTCACAAAGGGAGAAAGCTGCAAGATTGAGCTGAGGGGGCAGGGACTGGCTTTACACGGATTGAAGAGGCCCAAGGTGGCTTCAGGATTACGCCGCCTCAGTATTCCTATTCCAACATTTAATTGCAGCATCCACATGTTTAAGAGGAGGGCTTTGGGCACTGGCACCTTTTTATTCACAAATTAAGCACTGGTAATACTTGCCCTGAATTGTAGTGAGAGTGAAGTGAGAGAGTTGTACTTCTTCTAGGTGAAATGTGAGGGGGTAATCCCCCCGAAAACTTTAAAACATAATTGGATCAAATAATACATTTTAAACCAGAACTATGACATACATTTGCTAAAAAAAAGCATATGCTCTGAAAGGGAACTCCTAACTTGTTAACATTCTTGAGTGGAAAGCCAATGAAACCTGATGCTCTCCAAGAGTTGACACAATTTTTTTCAAAATGTTCAATAGGTGCCTCTGTATGTCAAACATTGTTTTCATTATGCCAGAGCCAACATTGTGGCATGGATGCCCCTTCGTCCATATGCAATGGGTGCTCCCTTAGACCAAAAACAACATTGAATATGCCAGTGACACAATTTTGCCATTAATGCTGTCCATATACATATGTGACCTTTAATTCATAAATTTCGTCTTGTATGTTAGGACCTGCATTTGGTCATAGCTGCCTTCTCCACAGTATACCGTGGTTGCTCTTTTTTAAGCCAGAAAATACCATTATTCAGTGCCAGCATTTTACAATGGGTACCGTATGCCAAGAATTTACTGCAGTGTGACAGCAATAGCATTTTTCCATATCTGTCCGTATATTTCAAGTATAAGCCCAGGAGATTAGTGCCAGTATTATGCTAAAATTGTCTCTAGTATGCTAGCATGCAAAGTATTTTGCAAGGGGTGCCTCTATAAATCAAGAATTACCTTCCGAATGCCAGGGCCAACAGCAGACTAAGGAGCATGACAACAATTTCTCTCTTATACTCACATTCACATTCACTCTCATTTGGATATACTAATAAATTGCCATACACTCACATGGACCCACTCATTCTTTTTCACTCAGTCTCACTTATTCTCAATCTGACTCAAGCATTCTCAGTCTTGTGCACTCATTCTCACTCACATTCAGTCTTACTCATACTTTCGCACTCCCTGGAGCTCATTTGCTTGCAGTCTCACTCTCACTCATTTATTCACCCTCATTCCCATTCACTATGAAGCATTCATTTTCACTCATATTCATTTACTGTGATGCATGCACATTAATTTCAATTAACACTGTCTCACACTCTCTAACAGTCAAGACACTAATTTTCCTTCATCCTCACCTCTCACTTCCAGTAATCTTCTCCCACTGATGCTCACTTATTCTAACTCACTTAATGACTCTCAGTCTCACTAGTTCTCACTCACTACTAGTCACTCACTCTCTCTCACTTTAACACACACACACACACACACACACACACTATCATGTGCACATGCTCTATCTCACACAAACACACACTCTCATACACACACACTGACATAATATACATGCAAAAGCATTGACCTTACCTCTGCGGCTGTCAGATAATGTCTACCCATGAGGGTGATTATCCCTTGGTTCTTGTCACTGATCTTGCCATTTCTGATGCCAGGGGTCTCACAGAAACAGTGACAGGGAATGCTAAGAGCAAGCCAGCATCATAACTGTTAGCCATGAAATAATTCCCCCGTGTCCCCAAGTCACTGATCTTATTTCTATCCTGTGTGGCTCCTTCTCACTCCTTCTATGTCTTTTTCTGAGTTCTCTCAAATCAGTCTCTCTTTATCACTACTCTTACTGTTGTTTCTTCCACTCCTGCTCGCTCTGAACTTTCAGGCTCACTTCTCTCACTTATCACCCCTTTCTTTCAGATGTATTTTTCTTTACGAGCCCTCCCACACTGTTGTCACCTGTGATTTCCTCTCTGCCTCTGTAGTCTTTTTTTCATGTTGCTGTTATTTCTCACCTGTCTGTGTGGTGTGTTCTCTTCCTATCTTCTAGTCTCTCTACTGCCTCTGGTCATATATTAACGTTTCATTTTTCTTCCTCTCACCTGACAATGCGTGAGAGAGTAAGAGGTATTGAGACTCCTTCTTTTGCCAGTCATCTCATCGAGCAACAATAAATCAATTATGTTGCAATTGTTATTTTCGGTTTCAGAACACCCTTTCAAAACACACTGCAAAGGCAGTTCAACTATATCAGGGCCCCAAACCCAGGTTAGGAATGGTGGTAACATATTATTTCATTTTAGTGTCAGTTTCACTGCCTAATTTACTCATGTCAGCCAAAGATTCCCGTTTGCTGCAGAATAACAACGTTTGAAAGGCTCACAAAAGCACAGTTTAACTTTTGTTCCTGGAACTGCTTTAATGACCTCTTATACTAGGGGTCGCAGTCCCTGTGCCAGGGGTTGCAAGGAGCAATTCAGGGGTTGAAGTTGGGACCCTTAAATGGTATTCATGCTGGCAACTTGAGCAAAAATTACATGAGACAAGTGAGGAATCAGTCATTATATTAGCCAGAGAAACAGGCCTAATTTGGCAAATAACAGCTGTTCTGAGGAAGGTCTCAAGATATTGGTCCCGCCTAGCAGGTCAAAATGCCAGTGGTGACTCCTCTGTTAGGGCAGAGGAGCATCGCCTCACTGCTGAGAGCCAGCAGATGCAAATATGAAAAAAATTATAACATAACAATAATTTTATTTTTCAGAAAGGTGCCGAGTCTTGGGGTGGGGCTACCCTGATGGCAGCAGCAAGCGTGGAGGAGTAGTGGTGGGCACTGCAAGTGCACTTGTTGGTTTGACTGTCTGTCTTAGGATGTCCAAACGGACATGCACACTTAGATTTCTCCAGCCTGAGCTGTGTTGCACAACCAGGTGGAGAACAGCAGGCACAGGCTTCCAGTCCCTATGGTTGTGACAAATCAACCTGCTCCGACCCATCCCAGTGCTTCTTTCATTCTGGGTAATAGTATAACTGGCATGAGAGCAGCGTCTACATTGGCGTAAGGGAGTCTTGGAACCTGTGCACCAGCAGCAGAGGAGAAGAAACGAACTGAGGTGGCAGGCAGCTGGTAGTTATCTTTTGTTTCTTTTGTTGTTATTGGCCCACGCTCTGCCCCACCACTTTTCACTGACAGCAGCCGCCACTGCAAAATGCAATGGATTAAGATACTTTTAAGAACATATGTAAGTAAATCCGACTTGGCACACAGAAGAATCACTTTCTGTTTGTTTATTTAAACCTTTCAAAAGGGGGGCAGGTGGGACATTATTATTTAGCTTGTTAAATCTGTATGCATAACAAAAGAATACAGAACTAATTCTACAGTTTAAAAAAAATATGTGTAGGGCACTATAATATACTTTTTAATAGTATGTTTTTTAATGTCCAAATTATAACCAGAATTTCATATTATCATGGGAGACATTTACATTTATCATCGGAGAATATGGTTGTGACCAGTGAAAAAATGAGTTATGTACTATTATGGAGTTTATAATGGTGTGTTGAGTTTTATTTAAAATGCAAAATTAATGATTTCAAAAAAAGAAATGGGCACACGAGTAAAGGCCATGTGCTTTTAGTAAGTGCATACTTGATTGCTGCCTGAAGGAATATTTAAAGTAGTTTACATCTCTCGACTGGTTCATATCCTACTTCAAAACTCACTCACCAAGGGTTGATTGGGGTCTCTTAGTCATTTGCAGTGAGAGTCCAACAAAAATCAGACCCGGACCCTCTTCTCACTACCTCTCAAAGTAACTTAATCTCCTGTTTTGGCTTCTCTTATTTCTATGCTGATGACACTTAAATCTTCGTCGCATTCTCAACTCCTGCATCTTGTCTTCATCCGCCCATCTCTGACTCTCTCACCGCAATCGACCAATAAATGGCACTAAGGTTTTTAATGCTCAACATCTAAAACATCTAATTCCTGTCTCTACTGCACCCCGTCCTCTCAATAATATCACCCTTTTCCCTTCAAATTGAAGACTGGTGCAGTGGATGGTAGCAGTGGTGGAAGTGGGTGGCCCTACAAATGATGGTGGGGAAAGCCCTCCCAATAAACATTTTAGGCCTGCTCTTTTTATTTTTACTAATTAAGTGCAGACATTATAGCACTCAAGCCCTCCGAAATATACTATAATGAATGCACAATGCCTTTATTAGTGCCTGCCACACATGTACATTCTTTGTTTTTGCAATGGACTAATGGATGTGGGTTTGAATTCTTTCTGCTATGCATTATTAGCTTTATGGGCATTTTTTAGTTTTCATTTCATATTGTTAAGTGGCAATGATTTTCATTAACATGAAATTGTGTTATGATAGCTTATTTTTTTAGTCACATACATTACACAGATTAGTATTTCAAGACCTATTTAAGGCTCAGATGTACAAAAGGACCTTCCACACACAAATTCGGTGGTTTGCTAAATAGTAGTCTTTGCAAGTGCAAAAATCCAAATGTTGATGTTCACCCATTGTTTTCGATGAGGACCTCCACATCTCATTGATTGGTTGATGGGGCTCTGTGTGCCCAAAGATGACTGAGTAGTCTGAATCGAGCATTTAATGTCCTGTCACACGTTAGGCAGACATGTGATGACACTGTTGGTGATGTGCGGGCAGTTCTGGACTTGCACAGCTCACACTTTCTTTGAGTGTCAGAAGTACTCAGAGGTTTGGCATCCTTTGTGAATGAGGCTTACTCCATGCTGGATGGTTGAGTGCAAGGGTTTCCCAGCTAGCTGTGTTGAGCTTGAGGATGTTCAGGGAGGCCTTCAGCATGTCCTTGAACCACTTGTTTTGTCCTCCATTGAGCACTTTCCATTAGTGAGTTCTCTGTAGAAGAGCTCTTTAGAGATGTGCTCATCTGACATTCTGACAACATGCCCAGTCCATTGGGTCTGGGCTTTCATCGGCAGAGTATGGACTGACGGTAGACTGGTTCTGGAAGGGACTTCAGTATCCAGCACTTTCTTGTGCCCTCTTGTTTTCAGAAGCTACTGTAGACAGAGCACATAGAAGTGATTGAGCCATTGAGCATGACTCTGGCGGACAGTCTACATTTAGCAGTCGTACAGCAGAGATGAAAGCACCACTGCTTGGAAGACCTTCATCTTCATTGGTAGGCTGATCCCTTAGCATTCCCAATTGTAGGAGCACAATCTACCGAAGGCAGAGCTGGCTTTCACAGTTCTGCAAATTACTTCAGCGTTAACTGATATTGCTCTGGAAAGGGAGCTGGCCAGATATATGAAGTGGTCCGCTGCCTACAGTCTAAGTCCATTTACAGTGATGGATGGTTCTGTGTACGGAGCATGGGGAGCTAGCTGTCACATGGCTTCAGTCTTCTTGATGTGGTTTGCTAAACAGTAATCTTTACCAGTGCAAAAATCCAAATAGCAATATTAAAAAGGGAAATTACGAGTTAAATGGCATTGCCACTCATAACGTCCGTCTTTGCTGATCGCAATCAAAAGAGCTGGTAAAGGAGTTTTCCCACCTTTAGTGTGGCTCAGACAACTTTCTACCAGAGCCGAATCTTTGTTATGAAACCAAAATCAAATCCCTCCACAAACCACTGAATACCAACCACTATCATTAAGTGTCCACTTAGTGACTTTTAATTAGCGTGTAGTTCCTTCTCCTGCTCTCCTTGTCCATCCGGAGATCTGCAGCATCTTTTTTATTGCTTGCACAACTTAAAAAAAAGAGAGGATTAAATAAATGAATAAATACATAAAATATATGTTTTACGACTGCTCTTGAAATTGGAAAGCATTGACTGATTACTAACTTCTAAAGGAAGGCAGGACAAATTTACAAAGTAAAAGCTGTCCATAAAGTATAGCTTGTAATATGTAACTCTCAACTATGGACACCAGAAAAGCAGGTAACAGTCCATGGGGCTCACACATTGTTCTTTCAATGTCCTTTTGCATTGTGCCTCATGTTTTTCCAATTTTGCTGGGTTAGCGGCCAGATGTACTTGTCTTATGGGATTTGTTCCTGTTGCTTATCTTGTGTTCACGCTCCACCTCATAATGTGTTGTCTCTGTCACTGTCAAGTGAGTGTTACCTCTTGTCAGTATTAGACCAACCTTTTCTCACTCTGCACTCGAAATGTAGCATTAGCTTCATATTCATCAGTACATTTATAGCACCATCATTAATGTCTTGACTACTCTACATATAGTAGGACAATTTATGGATTCTTCCCCTGTTTCACACAATTCTCCTGCCTTTATGCGACGCCTATCTTTTTCAACCCATCACCTACAATCAGATTGGTGGAACAGAATTAACCCTGCAGGCAGTATCATTTATCTTCAACTCACTGCTTGCACCCCCTCATTGTAGAGAATTACCAATTTGATATGGTTATGCAATGAGACTCTCCATTATGAAATATTTTTATCTTGTATATACTTATGATCCAGAATAGGATCAGTATTTTTTAATGTATTTGAAGTGCTAGTCACTGCCTTACAGCCTGAATCTGTACGACTCTCAATCTCAGTCTCCTTCTTCTACCCTAGATCTCCTACTTGTTCATATGTGGTTGAACAACTGATACGCCTTCTCTCTTTATTCTGCTTCCCTATTGAAAGCAATTAATCCCATATCTGTCTTTACAAATAAGCCCCTGCCACAGATAATTAGAACGGTACCTTACAACTAATGCTGTTGGTGCATCCTATCTCTTCCTTATTCTTCATCCTATCATCTTTATTGAGCTATGTAGCAATTGATTGTTTTTCTGAACCCTTCCTTAGCAAACATTTTCAACTTGTGCATTGTTATGGTCCAGAAAAGGAATACCCCTTGGGGTTTTACATGTCAGATCTGTCCCATAGCCTGGGTCTGCACACCTCTGAAATGCAGGCTCCTTCCTATTCACTGTAGGTCCTTCTTGCCTCAGCCTTGATATGATTCCATATTATGTGCCTTAATTCCTTTCTTCAGGATCTTCATGAATTCTCTTTCTCCAAATAAAATATGTTCATGCCTAAATAATTATATGTGAAACATACAGCTCACTGATTGAAATCCTTCACCATAAATTTAAAATTGCTCTATGAGAAGGGTGGCAAGTCTTGTTCTAAGATGCTCTAGTCTTCATTCAAGTTAACAGGTGAATGTTTATGGGTTCTTCTCTAAATGAATGATTTCAATTAGCAGAAAAGCAGTTTGGCTGAAATGTTCCCTGTTAGAATTTGGGTTATTAGTTGAGAAGGGTGAAAGCAAGTGATACACACTATCGTTGTCAGGGTGAACCTCAAAAAGCACTGAATTAACATGTGCTCAACCCTCTGGTAGCTTGGTACAAAAACACTAAGGCCCTCATTACGACCCTGGCGGTCAGTGATAAAGTGGTGGTAATACAGCCAATAGGCTGGCGATAACTACCGCCAAATTATTATGACCCTGGCGGTTAGATCTCCAAAAGACAGTCAATGTACCACACCGATAGCCAGGGCGGAATCAACAGTCACCACCGCGGTAGCCGCCTGCAGCCCGGTGGAAGACAAAGTTCCGCCCACCATATTAAGACCCTACAAACAGCCACCTTTTCCAGGGCGGTACCAATACTATCAAAAGCCTAGCAGAAACACATTACAGAAGTGAAAGGACTCACCACTGGAGACACAGGTAAGAACCAAGCCGCCATGGAGCCAGACTGCAAGTTTTCCTAATGATCTTCTACGTCATGCTCCACCACGAACACCAACGCCGGTGAAGACAACAACGGTGAGTACAGCTGCCTAGCACACAAGGGGGGGGAGGAAAATGAGAGTGACACACAAACGCACAACACACACCCCATACACACACACCATACACACAACCAGCTGCACCAAAAAAACAATGTATCCCCGTAAATCGGCTGAATAATGCAAGGCCGCCAGGAATTGACTAAAGTGATTGTAATAAGATCAACGCAAAATTAATAATACGATTTGCCAATGCAACAGATATGTACAAATGTACAAAAAAGGGACACTGCCCAGTCCTCAGTTCATAGGGGCCACATGGCCACAGGGCAAAGTCCAAGGCCCCACTCATTATCTGCCCCAATAAGGAGAGAATACTGCAGGGGCATCAGTTGTAAAATAGGCAGGCACCTCACTTGGGTGTGGAAACAAGACCACTGGTTCTGGAGGGGGCAACATGCCTTGTGCTTGGTCCTGGGGAGTGCAAGGCCACAGTCTCTCAAATGGGTGACTTGACCACTGGTTCTGGAGGAGGGTAACGTGCCCTGTGCTTGGTCCTTTGGAGTGCAGGGTCACATTCTCTCGGGTGGATGACTTGCCCACTGGTTCTGGAGGGGACAGGCTTCACAACAGCCCATGTAGGCTGGATCACATGGCGTCCGTCAGCGGTGACAGCTGCACTGTGGTGGTGGTTGTAGTGGGAGACACATGCTCAGACTCTGCACCCTCTGATGGCTGAACTGTGATGGTGGTGGAAGTGGGAATCTCCTGCTCAGCCCTTGAACCCTGCGATGGCTGCACCTTGGTGATGGTGGTAGTGGGAGGCTCCTGCTCAGCCCCTGCACCCTGCGATGGCTGCACTGTGGTGGTGGTGGTAGTGGGAAGCTCCTGCTCAGCCCCTGCACCCTGCGATGGCTGCACTTTGGTGGCGGAGGTAGTGGGAGGCTCCTGCTCAACCCCTGCACACACTGATGGATGCACAACCACGGTTGGCGGTGGGGGCTCTGTGACAGCTGCTGGTGCAAGCTCCTTCCCCTTCTTGCTTGCTGGTGCAGGATCCTTCCCCTTCTTGCTTGCTGGTGCAGGCTCCTTGCCATTTCTGCTTGCTGGTGCAGGCTCCTTACCCTTTTTTCTTGCTGGTGCAGGCTCCGTCCCCTTCATTCTTGCTGGTGCAGGCTCCTTGCCATTTCTGCTTGCTGGTTCAGGCTCCTTGCTGTTTGTGCTGGCTAGTGCAGGCCCTTCCCCTTCCTGCTGACTGGTGTAGGCTCCTTTCCCTTCTTGCTGGCTGATGCAGGCTCCTTCCCCTTTCTGCTGGCTGGTGCAGGCTCCTTCCCCTTTCTGCTGGCTGGTGCAGACTCCTTCCCCTTCAGTATTTGTGGCCTGGAATAGTTTCCACCACGAGTAGTTGCTGATGGAACTGGGCCCGTGGACTGTTTGGCTGAGGTGCTTGGCTGGGGTCTTGATACCCTGGCCATACGTGCAGGATGGGGGGAGAGGTAGGGAAGAGGTCAATGGCGGAAAGGAAGAGCTTTTTAGAGACATTGGGGTGGGAAGAGGGAGATGTAATGGGAGTGGAGGATGGGGATGTGGTTGCTGGACGTGTTTGTCTGCTGGATTTGGGTGCAGGTGCATGGGTTATATGCTCTTGTGAGGTGGATGTATATTGGGTGTCTGAGTGCTTGCGTTTCTATACCTGGGGGGGACACAGACACAGTGGGAGATGACACAGGGGATGTGTGCATGGATGTTGTGCAGGTGTCTGCCAGTTAGGTGTGTGTTCTGCTTGGTGTGGGGATGACTCAGGTAGTGGATGATGATGTCGTGCATGCAGGTGTGAGTGTGGACGTAACTGGGTGGGAGGTGGAGGAGGAGGAGGAGGAGGAGGAGGAGGGGGAGACAGTGGAAATAGTGGATGTTGTTGTGTCTGCAGCTGGATGGTGTCTGTGTGAGTGCCTGTGGGATGAACTGTGGTGCTTGTGTTTGCCTGTGACACTCTTGGGTGTTATCCTGAGTGCATGCTCTCCTGGCTGTGTGCTTGGGATGTGTTGGAGTTGAGGAGAATGGGACTGGGATGTGGAAGTTGGAGGGGAGACAGTAGAAACAGGGACAATGGTTGCCATCAGAGAGGAGGCCAGAGCCTGGATCGATCTCTGTTGGGCTGCCAATCCAGTGTGAACACCCTCCAGGAATGCATTAGATTGTTGCATCTGGGCTACCAACCCCTGGATGGCATTCACAATGGTTGTTTGCCCTACAGAGATGGATCTCAGGAGGTCAATAGCCTCCTCACTCAGGGCAGCAGGGCACACTGGGGCAGGGCCTGAGGTACCTGGGACAAAGGAGATGCCCACCCTCCTGGGTAAGCGGGAACGGGCAACTCGCTGAGGGGCTGTTGGGAGGGCGGTGCTAGTGCAGGGAGTGGTGGATGTACCTGTAGCTGGGGTGGTCACAGAGGTGTCTGCCACCACCAGGGAGCCATCAGGGGGGTCAGGGTCTGATGAGTACCCCTTCCTTGTTGGGAGGCCATCCCCAGCTCGTCCTCCGCCGTCTTTCATGCCCAGCATCTCAGGTCCTCCCACCGTTTGTGATGCCTGCCATAGACCCCCAGGGTCTGCACCTCTTTGGCGATGGCACACCATATACCCTTCTTTTGATGGGAGCTGACCTGCAGTGGCAATACAGACAGGAGAACACCATTAGACAAACAGTCCAGCCAGTTATACGAATGGCCCACCATACCCGTTTACAGCACTATTGGCACACACATGGGCCAGCACTCAATGTGTACCCAGCCAGGAGGACATTCATCTCCCCTTACACTATGCCTTCACACACACCTCCATACATGCACGCCACATGCATCGTGCCCACAGTGCACTCACCTGTTGGTCTGGAGGCCCATACAGCAGTCCGTACTGGGGTAGGACCCCATCCACCAGTCTCTCCAACTCCTCCGAAGTGAAGGCTCAGGCCCTTTGCACAGTCACACGGGCCATGGTAGGTTTCAGACACAGGTCACAGCAGCACATGCAGTGTAGGTCCTCTCCTATGGAAGGGCAGGAAACAAGTGAGGAATCTGATAGAAAATGGCAGTCACATCCGTGGCGGTGCATACCCTCACCACCGGCGTAGATCACCATTGGCCACTGTACCTCATAGGGTCCAATATTAATCAATGAGGAATTGCACGGCGGTTCCAGACTGCCTCCTGCCATGGCACACAATGGCAGAGGCGTTACCTCACTTCTACCTGTCTCTCCACACAGGACAGATGGACACCATTTCAGGGGGGGCAGGCATATGGAATAATGCTGCATCACAGGAGAAATAGGCACATACTGGACAGATCACACTGACCCATTTCATGTATACCAATTGCAAACTACTGTTGTGGCTCTGTTTTTCAGTTTGTGACAGGCTCCTCACTCTTTTGTCCCTCAGATTCCTACCGCTGCGGAAGAATAGGAGATGGAGATATACCCATGTGTATGGATCCCTGGTGGACTTGGCTACAATGGAGGACAGGCACATAATACTCACCTATAGACTGGACAGGGCCACAGTCACAGAGCTGTGTGCCCAATTGGAGCCTGACCTGATACCTGCTATCCGTCACCCCATTGGGACCCCTCTCTTGTGCAAGTTCTATCAGTGCTCCATTTCCTGGCAACTGGTTCTTTCCAAGTGTCAGTGGGCTTGGCAGCAGGAATGTCACAGCCAATATTCTCAATAGTTCTGACAAGAGTATTGTCTGCCCTGATAAAACACATGTGCAGCTACATTGCTTTCCCCTAGGTTGAGGACTTGGCCACTGTGAAGGCTGAGTTTTATGCAATGGGACATATCCCCAATATAATTGGGGCGATTGACGGAACACATATTGCATTTGTATCCCCCTGCCAGAATGAACAGGTGTCCAGGAATCGTAAGAGTTTCCACTCTATGAATGTGCAGATGGTGTGCTTGACAGACCAGTACATCTCCCATGTCAATGCTAGGTACCCTGGGTTGGTGCATGATGCCTTTGTCCTGAGGAATAGCAGCATCCCAAATGTGGTGGCCCAACTACAGAGGCACACAGTGTTGCTAATAGGTGAACCCTGGTTCCCACACAGTATATATTGGTGTATGGGTATGGTGTGGGCCATATAGGATAGTGTGTAGCCAAATGTTGTCCCTCAATACTTGCAGATGGCTCTGGTTACCCAAACCTATCATAGCTGCTGACACCTGTGAGGAATGCCAGGACATAGGCAGAAGAACGTGATAATGAGGGACATGGGCGAATCAGAATGATAATTGAGAGAACCTTTGGCCTCCTGAAGGGCAGGTTCCGGTGCCTCCATCTGACAGGTGGATCCTTGTGCTACTCACCAAGATGGTCTGCCAGATAGTAGTGGCATGCTGCATGTTGCACAACCTGGCCCTCAGACGCCATGTCCCTTTTCTGCCCAAATGGCAGCAATTGACCCTATGGACAGTGAGGATGAGGAGGCAGAAGATGAGGACAAAACTAACAACTGTCATCCATCTGTACTTTCAATCACACACAGGCAAGACAGTGTAACTTTACATTTCAATGACTTTGGTTGTATTCTGTGTGGCGTTCGCATACTATTATTTCCCAATTCTATGCCCACTTACTGTTCCCTCTGGCTATTCATTTTACAGATGTTGGTGATATGACAAATACTCCTGGTGTGATCACAACAGCCAGCTGCACGTCATTATTTCTATGCTCATTCTATATACAGTTCTTTTGCACTGGTTGTACCTGTTTCAATCAATACATATTTGAAATGCATGACATACTCTAAATCGATTTTTATCAATGGATGTTTATTGAAGTGTTAACATGTAGGAGGAAAGTGCAATAGGATGGGGTGATACTGGAGGAAAGTCCAGGGTATCGTTCCAGGCTTAGCAATGTCAGTTTAAGGTGGACAGGGTGACTGTGTGGACACAAGAGGGACAATCAGGAGAGTCTCATTTCCTGGTGGGGTCTTGGCAAGTGTCTCTGCCTTCTGTCTGGATTGCAGGTAACGTTTGCAGGGTTGCTCACCTTCTGCAGGGGGAGGGGTGCTGGGGACCTGTGAGTCCTGTGGCGGGGCCTCCTGGCCACTAGCGGCAGTGGAAGTGCAAGGCTGTTCAGATGACTCGCTAGTGGCAGGGTCCTGCTGGTGTGAGACTGCCTCCCTCATAATGTTGGCCATGTCTGCCAGCTCGCCTGCTATGGAGATCAGGGTGGTGTTGATGGCATGCAAATCCCCCCGATCTGGTACTGTCCCTCCTGAAGCTGCCTGTTCTCCTGCACGTTGTCCAGGATCTGGCCCATCATATCCTGGGAATGTTGGTAGGCTTCCAGGATCTCGGAGAGTGCCTCCTGGAGGGTCAGTTCCCTAGGTCTGCCCTCCCCGGTGCACAGCAGTCCTCCCAGTGTCCCTGGTGGCCTGTGCCTCTGTCCCCTGAATGGTGTGCACACTGCCACTGACCCCAGGTTCCTGATTGTCTTGGGGGCGAGGTGTAGCCAAAGGTCCTTTTACAGGTGGGCACACTGCTGATTGACGTGTCCTGGGGACAGAGGTTTGGGGACACTGGGTGGGTGCTGTGGTGTTGTTTCCTCATAGGGTAGGCTCTGTGACTGGGCTTTTGTAACCAGCTGTCCAGTGGTCCCTGATGGGCCAGGTAGATCATCCAGATCCTGAAGACTAGAGTTAATAGCCTCTTCTGTTGGGAGACTGGCTAGTGCTGGCACCTCCTCTCTGGTGACATTGTCTGGGGTACCTGTGGGGATGTAAATGATGTGTTATGGTTGATGTGTATGTCATATTGTAGATCCCTGGCTTCCCCTCTATGGTTGGTGTTGCCCTGCCAGCTTTTACTTGTGTATGTCAGTGTATGGTGGGGTTGTTGGTTCTCTCTGCTATGCATGCTTTAGTGAAGCGTGTCCATGTAGGGCTGTGAGAGGTGTCCATGCATTGGTACAGCATGCAGGGCTTGGCATTGGAATTGAAGAGATGTGATGCTGGAGTGTGTGGAATGGAGTGGAGTGATGGGAGTGAGGGTGAGGGTATGTGATGGCATGCAGGTATGGGGGGTGATAATAGTATAAATTTGACTGACCAGAGTCCAGTCCTCCTCCGACTCCGGCCAGGCCCTCATGATACAGTATTGCCAAGACTTGCTCCTCCAATGCTGTGAGTTGTGGGGGAGGATGTGAGGGGTCCACCGGCAGTCCTCTGTATAGCGAGCTGGTGTCTTGCTGCTATGGAACGTACCTTCCCCCGTAGGTCGTTCCACCTCTTCCTGATGTCGCCCCTTGTTCTTGGGTGCTGTCCCACAGCATTGACCCTGTCCACGATTCTCCGCCATAGCTCCATATTCCTTGCAATGGATATCTGCTGCACCTGTGCTCCAAATAGCTGTGGCTCTACCCTGCCAATTTCCTTTACCATGACCCTTAACTACTCCTCTGTGAAACGGGGGTGTCTTTGTGGTGCCATGGGTATTATGTGAGGTGTGTTGGTGAGGGTGTGTTGGGTAATGTTTTGGGGTGTGTGATGTGTAGTGCCTGAGGGGTGTATGGGTGTGAGTGGTGTGTGGCTCTAGTTGGCTAAGAGGTCTTGGTGTCACTCTCGTACCAATGAATTATAATCGTAAAGGGTTGTGGGTGATGTGGGTGTGTGTTTTATAGTGCTGTGGGTGTGTGGATGTGGTGTGTGTATGGTTGTTAGGTGTGTGTTGTTTGAATTGTCCAATGTGGTGTTGTTTTGTCTGTGGGTGTCCATTGTGAGCGCAGCGGTATGTATGGACAATGGTTTACCACCGTTGAATGTCCGAAATTGTGATTCGTGAGTCATAATGTGGTTGGCGTTGTTCTGCTGGCGTAACAGTGTGGGTTTTGATACTGCCAGTTTATCACTGATCTTTGGTCTGGCAGATTTGTGTGTGTGGCTGAATTCTGTCGGATTGGTGTGTGTGTCATAATATGGTGAACGGATATCCACCGCCGCTGCGGTAAGTTGGCAGCCATCAACGTGGTGGTAAGCGGGATTTACTGCCAATGTCATAATGAGGGCCTAAGTTTAAACTGTTAGACCTGACAGCCTTAGGGTGGTCACCCCCAACTTTTTGCCTGCCTCCCTCCACTTTTTGACACTGTTTTTGCTGGTTTTAGGACTCTGTGCACTTTACCACTTCTAACCAGTGTTAAAATGCATTTCGTCCAGGCAACTACAAACACAGAATACTTAGTCACACCTGCACACATCTGCATACTGAATGGGTCTTCCTGGGCTTGAAGGGTGGAGGGCTTGACACTTACATTTCAAAGGGCAGTGGCCTGCCCTCACACAAAGGACTTCCAAACCCCCTACTGGGACCCAGGCCGGACAGTGTTGTAATGAAGTGTTGTGCACTTCAAAACCACTCTTTGAAGTCTCCCCCATTTCAAAGGCACTTTTGGGTATATAAAATGGGTCCCTGACCCTACCAAATTAAACATTTCTTGGAAAAGACACACTGCACCAGAACCTGCAATCTGCCAAGAGAAGCTGTCTGGCTGCCCAAAAGACTCACCTCTACTGCTTTGCTGTAGAGGACTGATGTCTTGCTGTTGCCCTGCTGCCTTTTTGGCCTCTGGCTCTGCTGAAAAGTGCCCTTGACCTTAATTTAATCAGCTAAATATCCAATATTTTTCTAAACCTATGTGGTGTCTTTTTGTGGTGTTCCCACTGTGTTATTGCATGATTTATTCCACAAATACATTACACATTGCCTTCTAAGTTAAGCCTGACTGCTCCATGCCAAGCTACCAGAGGGTGGGCACAGGATAGTTTAGATTATGTTTGACTTACCCTGACTAGTATTGTGATACCTATTTGGACAAGGGTGTATACCTCTGTCAACTAGAGACCCTATTTCTAACATTGGTGATCAGCAGTGAGGATAGGACTTGTATTTGTGCAGTAACACACAAAAGCTACGTGTACACTAACTAGCCACAGTTGACGGTCGACTTGATTTTTTTCTCATTTTCTGCAATTTTGTTTTTCTGTTGCCAGTTTGATCAAATCTTCATACAACATGTCTCTGCCTGGTTCTCAAACAGGAGCTGGAGGGTTTGACCTAGCCAACCTGGAGACATACACTGTCAGCCAGCTGAAAGCGTTCTTCAAGGGGATGGGAGAACCTACCCTGGGTGCTTGCAGGAAGGAGGAGTACCAGAAGGCGCTGAGAGCTTCGGCAGAAGCCCGTTCACAAGAGAATGTTGAGAATGAGGAGCCAGAGGATGGCCCCTCACATGATTTGCCACCAGCAGTGGGGAATGTTACCCCTGAAATTGCACTCCCTGGTTAACCAGGGAGCAGTGTCTCTAGACACGGCTTGACTGCAGAGGAACCGACAGAGGAGAGAGAATTCCAACTGAAATTGGCAAGATGAAGGCTGGAGGAAAAGGAAGCAGAGAGAGAAGCAGAAGCCAAACAAGCTGAGGCTGAAAGGGCTTTGGCTGAGAAGAAACATCTGTTGGCTCAAGAACAAAGTCTCAAAGAGCTGGATATCAAGGCTAGGCAGTCTGAGTCCAGCAATGACGGTGGCAGCATACATGCAGGACCTGTTGGGGAGAAGAAAGTTCGTATACCCAAAAATGTGGTGCCAAGTTATGTGGTGGGACATGACATTGATAAGTGGTTGGCTGCCTCTGAAGTTGCACTAAGGGCTCATGGAGTTCCTGAAGAGCAATGGGGGGGCAGGCTTGTGAGGAAGGATATGTACCAGTTGTTGGGAGGGACACACTTCTCACATTAGATCCAAAGGATCAGAACACATACTCACCCATGAAAAAACACTTTGCTTGCCAAGTTTGGGCTGATCCCTGAAAAGAATCGTCAGAGGTTCAGGGACAGCACCAAGCTCTCCACACAAACTTAGGAATACTTTTATGATTTATCCAGTAAGGCACTGAATGGATCGGTGCGGGACAGTAAAGTAGATGACTATGTGGGGCCAGGGTTCTTTGATAAAAAGAAAGGAAAGTTTTTACCCAAATGCTTAGAGTCTACCAAGTTTAGTAATTACAAGGGCGACTCCCAATGTCCAATGCGGATACACCCCCCAGTGGAGAGCGGACCCCTGGGTTGGCTATCGTAGCCGTCGGGGAGGAGGTCCCAGATAGTTTGGGGAACAGACAGAGGTAACCCTAGTGTCCTTGGGAGATATATCAAAGCTTTTTGCATTCGCAAACAGTGCGAATGCCCGTTTGCGAATGCAAAAAGCCATTTCAGAATGCATCAAAGGCATTCTGAAAGCAATTTTAAAGCGATTCCTTACAATTGCAACCCTGTTTGGAGAGTCACAAATTGCGACTCTCTAAATGAGAAATCGCAAATAAGGATTCCTTATTTGCAATTTCTAAAGCACATGTAAGAAGCAATTCCTTAATGCGAATTGGGCATTAAGGAATCGCTATTTACCACTGAGTTGAACTTGGTGGCAACCATGTGAAAATTTTAAAAATGCATTTGAAATGCATTTTTAAAATCTACATCTAAAGAACAAATGCCCTTTTGGCATGTGTGCACCTTACATGTCCTAAAAAACTTTTTGGGGTGCAGCAGAGGGGGCTTTAGGCCCCCAGCACCCTGGGGTTTTGCATTTCCAAAATTGCGATTTCCAGTTTAAGAAATCGCAATTTTGGAAATGCAAAAAATTCGCAAATATGGGCCTACAGGCCCATAGGTGTGAATGGGTCCGGTATCGCAATTTGCGATTCAGTAATAGCATTTGTGATTTTTAAGAAATCGCTATTACTGAATCGCAAATGTGATACATTGCATTTTGCAAATCAGAAATGGCGATTTCTTAAAAATTGCTATTTCCGACTCGCAAAAGGCATTCTTGATACATCTGGCCCATGGTTCCATAGTGGCTCCATTAACAGAACTCCCATCCATGAAACAACCTAGGTTGGTGGATTGGACAGAGGCTTGTTAGAAAGCCGTTGACTCCCTGAAGGAAGCCATGTGCATGGCACTCGTGCTCAAGGCCTCTGAATACTCCAGGGAATTCATCATGCAGACAGATGCTTCAGAGCATGGCATGGGGCGGTCCTAGCACAGCTGAATGAGGAGGGCCTAGACCAACTGGTATTCTTTATTAGCAGAAGACTATTACCACGGGAACAGAGGTGGAGTGCTATTGAAAGAGAAGCATTTGCTATGGTCTGGGCACTGAGGAAGCAGAGACCAAAACCTGTTTGGGACTTACTTCTGGATTCAGAAAGACCACAGACCCCTCAGATGGCTCATGCAAATGAGGGGTGAAAATCCTAAACTCTTGAGATTGTCAATTTCCCTACAGGAGATGGACTTTATGGTGGAGCATCGCCTGGGGATTGACCACGCCAATGCTGATGGTCTGTCCAGATACTTCTGCCTTAGCGACGAGAGCTCCCAAGGGTTTGGGTAGCTCTCCCCACTTTTAGCTGGGGGTACACATGCTAGACCTGACAGTCTTAGGGTGGTCACTGCCAACTTTGTGCCTGCCTCCCTCCACTTTTTGACACTGTTTCTGCTGGTTTTAGGACTCTGCACACTTTACCACTGCTAACCAGTGCTAAAGTGTATATGCTCTCTCCCTTAAAACTTGGTGACATTGGCTCATACCCAATTGCCATATTTAATTTAATTGATAGTCCCTAGTAAATTGCACTGCATGTGCCCAGGGCCTGTAAATTAAATGCTACTAGTGGGCCTGCAGCACTGATTGTGCCACCCACATAAGTAGTCCTTACCCATGTCTCAAGCCTTCCATTGCAAGACCTGTGTGTGCAGTTTCACTGCCACTTCAATTGGGCATTTAAAAGTACTTGCCAAGTCTTAACCTCCCCTTTTTCTACATATAAGTCACTCCTAAGGTAGGCCCTAGGTAACCCAGAGGTCAGGGTGCTGTGTGGATAAAAGGCAGGACATATATCTGTGTGTTTTATATGTCATGATAGTGGAAAACTCCTAAATTTGTTTTCCACTGCTGTGAAGCCTGCTCCTTTCATAGGCTAACATTAAGGCTACCCTCATAAACTGTTTTGAGTGGTAGATTCTGATTAGAAAGGGGTAAATAAGTCGTATTTAGTATGGCCAGAATGGTAATACCAAATCCTGCTGACTGGTGAGGTTGGGCTTTACATTATTATTATAGAAATGCTAGCTTTAGAAAGTGAGCATTTCTCTGCACTTAAATCCTTCTGTGCCTTACAGACTGGCTCCAATCCATGTCTGAGCTGGGCTGATTGACAGCTCCCTTGTGCATTTCACCCAGGCAACCGCAAACACAGGATGCTCAGTCACACCTGCACAAATCTGCATACTGGGCTGGAAGGGTGGAGGGCCCAACACTAACATTTCAAAGGTCAGTGATCTGCCATCACACAAAGGACGGCCAAACCCTCTACTGGGACCCTGGCAGACAGGGTTGTACTGAAAGGGGACCTTGTGCACTTCAAAACCACTCTTTGAAGTCTCCCACACTCACTTCAAAGGCACTTTTGGGTATATACACGGGTCCCTAACCCTACCAAATTAGACACTTCTTGGGAAAGACACTGCACCAGAACCTGCAACCTGCCAAGAGAAGCTGCCTGGCTGCCCAAAGGACTCACCTTGACTGCTTTGCGGTGAAGGACTGCTGCCTTGCTGTTGCCCTGCTGGCCTCTGACTCTGCTGAGAAGTGCTCTCCAAGGGCTTGGATTGAGCTTGCCTCCGGTTCCTAAAGTCTCAGGGCCAAAAAGACTTCATCTCTGCAAGGAAACTCCTTGAGTGGGGAAAATCGACGCACAGCCTGCTGGAATTGATGCACAGCCTGTCCAGCAGTGAGAACATCATTGCATCGTCGACCCAGAACAATGCAACCTGGCTCCCTGAGTGGAGATTGACGCAGTGCCAATGTTCTGACCGGAACTTCGATGCATAGCCCACCGGATCACCGAATTGCCGAGCCAGAATGACACAGCCTGACTTCCTGCGAGAGGAATTAACGCAGCTCCAGCCATGCAGCAGAAATTCCGTCGCATCACCCACCAGAACGACCCAACAGCTGTGACTTCGTCCTCCACACCCAGGAGTCCATGCATTGTCCCTGGGCGTCAAAAGACCCCTCATCGCATGAGGGATTTAAGCCTGCGCACCAGAAATCGACAAAGCCCTTGCTGCGTGGAAAAGAATCAACGCATTGTCTGTGTGCGCCTAAAAAACTGACATAAACCTACCTTTATCCATGCATCTCCACCTCTGCAGGCTTCGTGCATGTAATTTTGATGCAATCCAGGTACTTTGTGCTTGCAAGAGACAATTACTGCTTTTAAGAACTAAAGAATCTTCTTATCATTACAACAGTGATATTTCAACTTGTGATTATCAAATCTTGATCGTTTTGATCAGATAAATATTCTACATTTTTCTAAACCTGTGTGGTGTCTTTCTGTGGTGTTCCCACTGTGTTATTGCATGATTTATTGTACAAATACTTTACACATTGCCTTTCTAAGTACGCCTGACTGCTCAGTGCCAAGCTACCAAAGGGTGGGCACAGGATAATTTGGATAGTGTCCAAGGCCCTTTTGTTTCCATGTCTGGAAGGAATACACAGAACAGCACAGGAGAGGCATTCACAGTCATATGACCCTGGGCACGGGCAGAAAAGCACATTTGGTTTAAGCAGAAAGATGCCATTGTTCTAGAAGTGCAAAAACAACAAGGTGAAGAATGAAATAGTTAAATAAATCCCAGCCACTAGCAAAAACTCTGGGTCACACTCTAGTCCCTCTTTTTTTCCCACCATTCCACCTCAATTTGGACCCTGCCATGTGCAATCTGTCTTGCCCCAGCTCCAATAGGAACAGCCAAGCCCGAACTGCCAGGATAGGTCCTCCCTAAACCGAAACACATGCAACCCAAGACCAGTTTCACCATGATTTGTGTCCTACAGTCAGATGTAACTTGGTTCCAGTGGTCCACTGATCACAGGACCCATGTCTGAGCATACATAACACATGTGTAATATCATGCTGGGATCCCAACACTGTCTTCAACACTCTGGTCAATGTCATCTATCTATCGTATGTAGTTTTGCAGGCATGTGTGGCAACTTGGTAATATCCTGTAAAGTGCTCCCTGCCCTTGAGCATGGTGGGCAAAGTTATTGGTGTGGGTATACATTGCATCCCATTGTTTGTCATCTAGTAGAGTGCAAAAGTCTCTTTCCCAACACCTTTGGTACAGAAAGTGTTGTTACACTGACCTTGTGTTGAGATTGGAGTAGATTTGAGCGATCAGGTATTTCTCATACTTGAGGCATTTGAAGAAGTTGTCGAAAAAGGTGAGTAGCCGCAGCGCTGCTGCTTTAATTTGTTGTTGAGTGAATTGATGTGTGATGTGTAAGTAGTGGAGTCATTCCCTCCCTTGGGTATGACAGATATTCTTGTTGTCTTTGAAGGATCAAACCACCCTATCTTTATACACATTCCATAGGTGGTAGCTCCCATGTATAATGTATATCTGGAAGTGGGATGTATCTAGGCTGGGCTAAAGTCTGTATTCCCATGTACCAGAGTAAAAGGGTATGGGTAGAATGTGATCCCCCTATAGTCTGTTAAATAGTATTATGATTCAGGAGTAACTCTAATCATGGGTGAGGTATAAAGCTTACAGCACCTCTGCTCTTTGGGGAGCCACAGAATTTCACCTAGGGACCTAGCTGTCGCGTTTTGGTCAATTAAACATTAGATTTTATCTGTTTATTCCTGTAGCCATTCTACGAATTAGCAAAATTGGGAGGCGAGGTAACATTAAAGAATACTAGGGAATCCCAGGGCTCCCTGTTTGGGATGTAACTTACAGGTCAGACCATGTAATCTGGGCTATTTTACCTTTCAGATAAAGGTACTGTAGAGGTCCTCTGTCTGGAGACTTCAGTCTTTAAATGTGGAAATGAGGGCCTGGAATAGGAATACGATTTTCTGGACAATCAGCATCGTAAATGAGATGATTCTCTCTAGCCATGAAAGTGCATACGGGTTCCATGAAAGAGTGAGCACTTTGACTGTTCTCTGAAGTAGTCTAAAGCTGCTTCTCGTACATTTGTACCAGTCTGTAAGGATTATTACTAGTATGTGAGGACGATTTGTGTCCACTGGAAGTTGGGGCAGGAGTCTCATTCTGTAGTACAGTGGCAAGTATCGTTCCCCTTGAAACTATCATCACCATTGTCTTGCCAAGGTTCACTTGTAGACCAGGCAGTGAGTGGTAAAAAGGTCATATCTCCTATAGGGATTGGCTTCGGGCAATTAAGGATGGGGGGACATCATCTGCAAATTCTAATATCTTGAAAGTATCTTGATGAAAGGGGATGGACTGAATCCCTGCACACTCCTGTATTTTCTGCAGAGAGGTTTTTGAAGACACCCCTGCCTTATACGTCTTTGGATCAAAATCCTTAGGAAGTCGACTCCAGTCATGTTCCCCACCCATGAAGAGTCATATAGTGCATCAATCCAACCCCAAAAGCGATCACCAAAGCCCGTTTTGAGGAGCATCACCCTCATCGTGGTCCTCCTTCCCCATATCTATTGAGAGCATACCAGCCTCTTTGCAGTGCTTTTAAGCCAAATCAATTATGTAGCGCTTTTTTGATGCTGTCATCTGTGGATCTGGATGGGACAACGCAAGTCTGGTCAGCATGGAGAAGAAGAGGCAGTGATGATTTCAGTCTATTTCCAAGAACTTTGCCTATTAATTTATTGTCAATGTTTAATAAAGAGATTGGCCTATATGACTGTCAGATTATAGGGTCTTTGTGAGGTTTTAACATCAGTGTGATCATTGCCTTGGCTATCACTGTGGACAGGTGGCATAGGATTATTTACATTGTTTAAAAACCTCTTTGCATGATTCAACATTTTGCCTACTCTTTTTGTTAGAAATTGGGTCTCCAGTTGACAGGGGTATGCATCCTGTCCAAGTAGGGACTAAGGGTGGGCAGTAAACTCCACTCCACTAGCGGAGTTAATGGACTTTGCCCACTCTGCAAGTTCACCAAAGCTCCACTTCCACTGCTTAGTGGAGTTTACTGGTGCGGAAATTTTAGTTATTGCTTTTTCACAGCTTCAGGGAGGCCTCAGTAGATTTTTGTAGCCAACGATCTTCATTGGGTGCACAGCACCCATCTTGATTTTCATGCACAGTTGCCTTTAAAACTTCCCAGCAGCACCTTCGCCTGTTGCGTTAGCCCCCAACGGGTAATTGAAGTTTAGAAACATGGACAGTGCTTATTCTGGGTACACTGCCCTCAAGTCCCTGCACAGTCCCCTCTCTCGCCCAGAGCCAGAGACTGCCAAGGCTGCCTCTCCCCACGGTGACCCACTCCCTCAAAACCCCAGGCTCAAGCAGGAGCTTCTATCTCAGCAGCACCTGCTCTATGCAGCTCTGCGACAGCGGGCCAAGACTCGGGTGTCCGCTGGTACTGGGTGCTGCACCTCCGATCACTGCAGTCCTTCCCGCGCTGCCATGTAGGACTGCCTTCCTCGGAGAGTGGGGGCCCTTCCAGCACACCATGTTCTTTCTACTCTGTGCCAAAATCATCCCCAATAGGTTCAACAGGCTCTGGGGCCTGCCAGCACCAACCTCAGTGCCACCTGGAGGAATGTTGCACTGCTGATGATGAAGCAGGCAGAGGGGGTCCTGGCAGAGACGAGAGCAGGTGCCATCGCTATCCGCTGGTGCTTCTGACTAACTTCTCAGCCCTGGGGCTGATCCAGGTCAGCATACATAATGCCGCCTGCTGTATGTTTTGTATTCTATGATTAAGGGCTTCCCCCAATGTTTTCATGCTTCATGTTCTATAGGTTTACATGTTGAGACTATGCAAAATCAATGTATGTTTGAATGGTGGAACTCTGTGGAATCTCTCAGAGTTTTTATATAACTCCTTGAATTGCGCCCACCCTTAGATGGACCACAATCCTAGTCAGGGTAACTCAAATACATGACCTAAATTAACCTGTAATCACCCTCTGGTGCTTAGCACAGAGCAGGCAGGCTTAACTTATAAGACAATGTGTAAAGTATTTGTGCTACATGCAAAAAGCAATAACAATGAAGAACCACAAAAAGGACTCCACACCGGTGTATCAAAAGATCAAAACCAAAATGACAAAAATCCAATGAATATTCACTTTTAAGAGATATCACACTTTGTATGGAGCTCCTTTAAGAGCCTTTACGATATTTTATGAGAGTACAAGTGTCCTTCTGGGAGGAGTGCAGATCAGATTGATCAGAGCTGTTCAGGACTGGCCCGGGCAGAGAGTACAAGGTGTGTTACCATCAGAATGTAGAGAGCACAGCGGAAGCCTTCAGACCACTCAGGCCTCCGTGGTCCAGGAATGCACCTCTGCAGCCATGGAATGAGTTGGGTCGGCACCAGGGCACGAAGCAGGGTTGCGCCAGGGTTGTGCCACAGACCAACTCACCAGCTGGGGAAGGCAAACGTGTATCGTACTTCTCCATCACTTGGCAACATGGGTGGAGGGCCCGCACTGAAGCTGCTCTGAAGTCCTGATAAGGCGGGCGGCAAGTTGCTGTGCAGCCGCTCAGAAGTCCTGATGAGGCGAGCAGCAAGCTGCAATGAAGCTGCGCTGACATCTTGATGAGATGAGAGGTAGGCCACTATGAGGATGTGCTGAAGTCTTGATGAAATGAGTAGCAGGTTACAACAAAGCCACGTTTGAGGTCTTTGATGTCCCTGATACCTGTCATAGAATAAAAGGCAAGTTGGCAAGCCCTTGGAGTCACTCTGGGGTGATCGTTGCTTCTTGGGTTGCAGGGCAGAGATCAGCAGGAAGCAGAGCAGCTCAGCAAGGCAGGGCAGCAGACCCTTGAAACTGTCAGGCACAGCCAAGTGATGATCCTCAAGCACAATCATCTTTACTCCAGCAGAATTACGTTGAGTCCAGAAGTGTACTGATTTGATTGGATCAGAGACACAGTACTAAACACTGCCTTTGATGTGGGGGATGACTTCACAAGGTTTCTGTGAAGTGAACAGGTCCCCCTTTCAGCTCAGCCTTGACTCCGGACTATTAGTGGGGGTGTACTTAGTCCCTTTGTGAGGGCTCTGGCCACTACCCTTTGAGATGTAAGTGGGAGCCCAGGAAGACTCATTGGAATGCAGATGAATGCAGATGCAGTTGAGTATCCAGTGTTGTGGGTGTCTGAAGAGAAGGCACAAGTGTACCTGTCACTTAGGCCTGGCCAGACGTGTATTGGAGATAGGCTGTAGGGACACAGAGCAGTGAGAACAGAGAAATGCCCACTTTCTAACAGTGGCATTTCTGAACTAGTAATCACAAATCCGCCTTTATCGGTAAAGAGGATTTAATGTTATCATTCCAAGAATACTAAACATGATGTAACTACTCCTCTCTGATCAGGAATTACAGCTTAAAAGTATTATAAGGATTTCCAAATGCTGGCCTGTGAGAGGGGCAGGCCTCACAGTAATGAAAAATGTTTATGGGAGTTTTTCATTAGCAGGATATGAAAGACTTAAAAGTACATGTCCTGTCTTTTATATACATGCCACCCTGCCCTATGGGCAACCTGGGGTCTACCTTAGTGGTGACTTATATGCAAGAAAAGGGGCGTTTTAAGGCTTGGCCGGAGATTTTGAATGCCAAGTCGAGGTAGCAGAGAGACTGCACACACAGGCTCTCTAGTGTCAGGCATGAGACATGTTTACAGGGCTACTTAAGTGGGTGGCGTAATCAGTGCTGCAGCATTTAATCTAGGTATATAGCATACCATTTTACGAGGGACTTACAAGTAAATTAAATATGCCAATTGTGGATACACCAATGTTACCATGTTTTTGGAGAGAAGACATGCACTTTAGCACTGGTTGGCAGTGGTAAGGTGATCAGTGTCCTAAGGCCATCAAAACGTTACAGCAACTAAACAGGATGGAAAGGCCAATGCAAAAATCAGTTTCCTTTGAGTCCAGACTTATATTTAAAATGGATAAATGTTATTCTATGAAGTTTGCCAAATCCAACTAAAACTTTCCTTCATCCACTGTTACAGTTTGCATACAGCACTTTCTTCAAATGTGTCTAAGTGGGCTTAGTGCAACAAAAAACAAGGATGAACTAATGGCTGAGATAATATCAACCACTGGTAAACTCTGGGACTACACTGCAGTCCATTATTGTTTGCCCACCATGCCACTCTAGGCGGAACCTCCCGCATATTAGTATGAACCTGCTCCACATGAGAACAGTCCATTTCAAACTTCTAAGTGAGACCCCATACAGAAGGGAACAAAGCTACATAGGATCTGAAGGGAACCTGTCTGGCAGATGAGCAGGAGTGCACTTATTTGTGCAGGGTCAAGATCGATTTGCATATGACACAATTTACAGCTTCACTAAACCTGGGAGAAACTAGACACTCTTCACAAACCAAAGCCCGTCTAGGCAGGATAGGTGATACTGCAAACAAGAAGAGACCACACAGGAGGCCCATGGCATAATTGCAGGTGCCTGATGGAGGACCATTTTTGGTCTCGTGCCTACAAATCTTAATGCCAGCCTCTTTCGTTATTAGCTAAATATTCTACAAATTTGCAGAAAAAATCTAAAGCAACTGCTCATCACAGTTACTATGTCACAGTCCTATGGGATTGAAAGGCACTTATTTACAAAATCACCACTTGTGGTTTACTGTTTTGCACACCAACGGGTACCTACAGCCTAAGAACACATGTGGGAGAAAACAAAGCCCCAACAAGAATGATGTTTAAATGCTGATAATTCCACCACCACTCTGGGGATATGAGTATGAGTGCAGATTGTGGGCTTGAGCTCAGTTCAATAACAAAAGGGTAATTAGGTGAGGGGAAAATGCAGCTAATGCAGCTATTGATAGGTATTCACTATACCCGTGACCTCACACAGTTCATATGGTCCTAACAGCCGTGTGAACTGCTGGATTGACAGATCCTTTTGCAGACAGGACTCTCCTCAGAAGCAGCATCCTCCAGCTCCCACTTCTCTGCAGTAGGATACTCTCATATTTTCAATGTTGACAAATATAACTCCATGTACGACTCTGGTACTGTGTATTTGGACAACAAAGGGCCATTTGTTGTCCTGGGGCAATGTAGACTCTACAGCATCACCAGTGGGTACTCAGCTTCAGTCTGCTCAGCCTCAGCACTCTCATTTCTCTCCTGCCACCTTGGCTCACATTCTAATCTCTCATCTCTCATGAGCCACCCTGGCTCACAGCCTAATCCATGGTGCCTGTGCTATGCCTCACAATTTCACAGTGCACACTCCTCTAAGAGTCAATCCAGGAGGGTTATTTTATGGCACTCCAACAGGTACACTACTAAACTTATCCAGTGAGAGTTTACATTGGGTATGTACCAATGTGGGGAAGGAGGAGGAGGAGGGGGGAGACAGTGAAGGGAGTGGATGTTGTTGTGTGTACAACTGTCTGTGGTTTGTGTGAGTGCTTGTGGCTTGAAGTGTGCTGCCTGTGTTTGACTGTGCTACTCTTGTCTGATGTTTTGTGTGCATGCTTGTCTGTATGTCTGTACATGGGATGGGTTGGGGTTGAGGAGACTGGGACTTGGAAATGGTAGCTGGGGGGGGATGGTAGGAACAGCGACACTGGCTGCCATCAGAGAGGAGGCCAGAGCCTGAAACGATATCTGTAGGGTAGCCAACCCATTGTGAATGCCCTCCAAGTATGCATTTCATTGCTGCATCTGGGATGCCAGCCCCTGGATGGCATTCAATATGCTTGACTGTCCTACAGGGATGGATCTCAGGAGGTCAATAGCCTCATCACTGAGGGCAACAGGGCTCACTGGGGCAGGGCCTGAGGTGCCTGGGGTGAAGGAGATACCCACCCTCCTGGGTGAGCAGGAACGGGCAACTCGGTGGGGGGCTATTGGGAGGGCGGTGCTGGTACAGGGGGTGGCAGCTGTGCCTGTAGCTGGGGTGCTACCATTGGAGGAGGAATCAGAGTCAGTATTGTCACCTCCTTTCTCCGCTGTGGTGCTCCCCTCGCCCTCCATCCCAATGGTCCCCTTGGTGTCGACGGACTATGCCTCCTGGGCCCTGTGGGATGCAGTTCCCTCAGTCACTGGTGCCCCTGTTCCTCCGTCAGATGATGCTAATGCACACATGAACAGGATGACAGAGGAAAATAGGGGGAAGAGAGAGAAAGGGAGCACTGGGTCAATTACAGCACCAACACCACAAATGGCATACATTACCATCACACACAGGGATCAGGATTGAGCACTACGCATCACACTGTCATTCCATTGGCTAGGTACCACAGCAAAATGAGAGCCAACCACCACCAACTGCACCCCTCCTGGGACCCACTAAGCCCTGTCTGACCTAGAATGCCACCTAGCTAGATGACATGATTTTGCTATACACCCATTTACCTTGAGAGAGACCATGCAGCAATGCCTGAGCTGGAATTAAGGGGTACCTGCTAACTGAAACCCACCACCAGGATCCCATGGTTGTCATGCTCACTGTACTCACCCCCTTGTGGCTGCTGTGGTGCCCTCAATCGCCCATCCAGCTCTGGCTAGGCCCCCGCCAGTATTCAGCCCATCAAGGGGGTCAGGTTCCGACGAGCACCCTGCTCTCGTTGGGAGGCCATTCCCAGCTGGGCCTCTGAGGTCATCCGGGCCCAGCGTCTCAGGTCCTCCCACCTTTTCCTATAGTGGGTGCTGCACCTGCTGTGGACCCACTGGGTCCGCACGTACTTGGCGATGGCACACCACAATCCCTTCTTCTGATGGGCCCTGACCTGCAGAGGTAATACAGACAGGAGGACACCATTAAACATACAATCCAGTCTGTCACACGTATGGCCCACAAATACCATTTCCATCTCTATTGGCACACACATCAAGTGTAAGAGTGTCAGTGGTTGTGATGCCTGTGGAGGTGGTGACTGAGGTGGTTGTAATTTCCATTGCCTTTTTAATCCAAAGGAATTATTGGGATTTAGGATCACACTGCATTTTGTCCACATTTACATTTAGAATGGGTCTTATCCTTAACAAATTCAGTGAGTCAAAAAGTTATTGTGTGTTATATGTGTATCCTGAACCTCACCCAAAGTTCTTTGTTTCTATCTGACCACAGGGAAGTGATCTTTCACTAAAAAGTGAACACTATAAATTGCAACTCAGAAACAAATTGAAACAGAGCATTACAGTGGTGAGCCTCCATAACACAGCAGAGGTCAAAATCCAAAGGTCAAAAAATGAAAAATAACCATTGTATTCTCTAGGCAGAACCCAATTTTGTGCAGTAAATGTTTCTCTTTGCCAAAGTAGCAATCAAGCCAACACGTATATCAACACTGGTAAAGAAGGGAAATAGGGTAATAAGTATTTTAGTTAACTTACATTCACTGCACCATAATCATAAGAGGTAAACCATGTGTGAATTTTAGGAATGTATTATTTTTGGGACTCTTCCCTTTATGTGCTCACAGCCTCTAGGTTCAAACATTTTGTCAACAGTCAAGTGATTGGAAAGTCAATCTGTCCACGACATAGTTTGTGCATCACCACTAACTCAATGACATTGTAAGGGCTTCCTCAATAAAGAGGAAGCAGGAATTGCTATCATCATTTTGTGGGAGTGCTCGTGAGGGGATTTCATCCAGTCTCTCCTTAAGTTCAATACTTATGGCCTAATTACAAGTTTGGTGGTACCAGGACCGCCATGTTGGTAGTCACACCACCAACAGTCTGGCAGAGACGACCGCCATATTATGACTATGGTGGAATTCACAACAGAATACAGCCAAAGCACTGCCCGCACTGCCACTGCGGTCTGGACGCCACCGACGACAGTAGCCACCTGCAGGCTGGCGTAGACCATGTTTCTGCCAGACAGATTATGAGGTTGCACACCACCAAGGTTTCCGCTGCAGTTGCACCACCACAGAAACCCAGGCGGAAACCAATTGCATAGAGGGAGACACTCACCTTCAGGTAGCCATACTCGTTCAGAGCCGCCATGGAACCAGAACTGCACCTTTTCCCACTCCTCCTACTTGCCCAGAGACACTGGAATCAACATCGAAGACAACGACAGCAACCATGAGTACACACACTTACCTGTCACTGTTGTGAATTGTCAAAGTTTGTATGCGCACACAACATACCAATTGAGAATGAGCAGCGAAGGTGACACACACACACGTATCCTTACACTGACACGCACACTCACCGACAGCCACATACACATACCCACATACACAGTACACACACTACGGCCATCACACACACACACACATCAAAAACACACATCTACACCCAGAAACACAGCACCAGCACAGTCACACACAACAACATCACAACTGCATCACCATCAGTGCATTGGCTAGCACCTCCAATAGACACGAGCCATTGCCAAATCAAACCAGGGATGCTGGGGTTTTGTGTCCAACAGGCAGTGCCGAGAGGTGTTCCAGGAGGTCGGGGGCATACCCTCACTCCTACAGACATCCTGCTTTTCAGGTGAGTGACCCTGTCACAAAATAAAGCCAAGCCACAACATACAGGGCTGCCTGGCCAATGGATTCCTCAATAGGTACCTTCAAAGGTTTAGCGCAGGCTTTACCAGATCATCAGGATGCTCCATCTTTATTAGATTTAACTAGGGCTCTAGAGGCATTACAGAAGGAAGTTCTTTCCATAAAGCAAGACAACCTGGAGATGGACGTTAAACCACAGCGGTATAAATCACAAGACAACCCCTGGGGAGGGGTCAAACTAAAACAAAGATCTCCAGTACTACAGGCCCCTCGGCTTGACCCTTCTAATCATGTTCCTAGACCCAATTTAGGCCCAACAACTTCCACCACACAACCCATGCAGGTAACGGTCACAACACCAAACCCTGTGCCTTTAGCTCTTCCAGAAAGGTTTTTTGGAGATAGTGCCAAGTTCAAAATTTTTCTTAACCAGTGCCATCTACAGTTTTTGTGTTGGGCAGCTGCATTCCCCAACAATGATGCAAATGTATCTTTTATCATCTCTTATATGGGAGGAAATGCAGCTAATTGGTCTGTTCTGCTGGTGGGCCGCAATGACTCCATACTGTATGATTTCAACCAGTTCAAGGAAGCCTTGCGGAAACTGTTTGCCAAATACCTCTTTGTGGAAGCCAGTGACAATGAGTTGCTGAATGTGTGCCAGGGAAACAAGGATCTACTGTCCTATATCACCTCTTTCAATCGGTTGGTGGCAGAGACTGAGTGGTCAGAGGAGAAGAGGACCTCCCTCTTCTATTGTGGCCTTCGGGACAATCTCAAGGATGTTCTAGCCCAAATTGGGGACCCTCCTATGGAGTGTTCCGAGTTCATTGAGCTGGTGGTACGATTGGATCACCGCTTGAGTGAATGCAAGGGAGAAACATTCAGAGGTGGCTCACACTTAGTGGTGCTCAAAACTTAGAAAAAGGAGTCCACCACTCCTACTAACGATGCACTTGAGCCCATGCAAAATGGCAGTATGCGGGGCCCACTATCTAAGGATGAGACAGAATGTAGGAAAAAAAATGAAACTGTGTTCATACTGCAGAATGGCAGGGCATTTTGCTCAGGAATGTCCTAACAAGCCTACTGCTCCGAAGAAAGCCATCGGAGCGGTAACAGGGCCTTAATTTTCTCTTCCTGACCAGGCGGAAAATTAACTGGCTCGATAACTTCTGATACCATTTTATCGAGCGCCTCTTTCAATGTGGTCTCACACCTTCTGGATAACACCACCAGTCCAATACCGCAACATCTAACTTCTATTCTGATGTTAGTGTTGTCCCCTCAGGTTCATAAGCTCATTTCCATATTGCTTGACTCTGGGGCTACCGGAAACTTTTTAGACTTGGGTTTGCCTAAAACCCTAAATATTATGACTGTCAAAAAAGACGTCCCTGAACCAGTCAGAGCCGTGGATGGCTCAGAGTTGTCCTCCGGGCTTATCATTTATCAAACAACACCATTGTCCATGCTTTGTGCAAACAACCATACAGAACAAATTCAGTTTGACCTCATAGATACCCCAGTATTTTGAGCAATTTTGGGGATACCCTGGCTTCAGTTACACAACCCCAAAATTGACTGGGCAGCAAGGACAGTGACATTAGACTCTAAACATTGCTGGCATTCCTCTTACCAAGACAAACCATTAATAGTGCATTGTGGATCCACACATATCATGGCCATCAAGCCAGAAGACACACTCGCCATTCCTGCACCATATAAAGACTTCCATGATGTCTTTAGGGAACAGAAGGCTACCCAGCTGCCGCCACATAGGTCATACTATTGTCGCATAGACTTGATTCCAGGGGCAACGCTACCATGTAGTAGGGTGTATGCTCTTTCTGAGCCTGAGAATCGATACCTGCGAGACTACCTGGATGATCTATTGGCTAAGGGTTTCATTCATCATTCAACATCACCAGTATCGTCGTCTTTGTTCTTTGTGCCCAAGAAGAATCACGAGCTGCGCTCCTGTATAGATTATCGTGCAATGAACAAAGTGACCATAAAAAATCGGTATCCACTTGCGTTGATCCTAGTCCTTTTAGATCAGTTACGTCAGTCAACCATCTGTGTAGTGGTATACATAGATGACATTTTGATCTATTCGTCTTCCACTGAGGAACATATAGGGCATGTAAGAGCAGTTTTACAACGGCTTTGTGAGCATCATCTCTTTGCCAAGCTGGAAAAATGTGTTTTTCACGCTACGACTGTTGAATTCCTGGGATATGTTATCACTCCCGATGGAATTTCCATGGATAGGTCCAAGGTACAGGCCATCCTGGATTGGGTAGCCCCAAGATCCATCAAGGAAGTGCAACAAAGTTTGGGCTTCGTTAATTTTTATTGGAGATTTATACCCCACTTTTCTACTATGGTATTTTCCATAACTTGTCTCCTATGAAAGGGGGTTAAGTTCCTCTGGGATGCAGAAGTTGAGAAGCCTTCCAATATCCTAAAAACACATTCATTGAAGCACCTATTCTCCATCATCCCGACCTGGCTCAGCCATTTTTGTGGAAGCAGACGCTTCCCAAATGGCAGTGGGTGGTGTCCTGTACCAACGAGATCCTGAGCCTGGGCATTTCCATCCAGTAGCTTACTTCTCAGAGAAATTGCTACCCGCAGAACAAAATTACATGGTGACGGAGCGAGAACTTTTGGCCATCAAGCTTGCCTTCCAGGAATGGCGTCACCACGTACTAGGACCTAGACACACCATAACTATTTACACAGATCACTGTAATTTACAGTTTTTTCAAGCGACCAAGGCCATGACACCTAGTCAATTATGTTGGCTTCTATTCTTTAAAAAGTTTGAATTCGTAATCACCTATAGACCCGGTAATACACAACAAAAGGCAGACACATTGTCTAGGAAGGGATTTTCCTCTGATGTTGCACTAGAACAGGTCAGAACCATTATACCCCCAGAAAAAATCGTGGCTGTGTGCACTTCCCAAGAGTTCCTTGAGAAGATACGGGAAACCCAACACAAGGTTCCCTGTTCAACTGATGTATATGAAAAAGAGAGTTTACTATACCATGCTGATGAGTTGTACGTCCCTACCAAAGAATTATGGAATACAGTGTTACATTGGGGAAATGATTCTGTCCTCGCAGGTCACCGGGTTGAGAAAAAGATGTTAGAGCTCTGTCAAAGATGGTTTTCGTGGGCCACACTTGTGCAGGATGTCAGAAGTTACGTCCAGACTTGTTCCACCTGTGTTCGGGCTAAAATCCCGCATACTCCAGCCACTGGATTGTTACTTCCCATGCCAATGCCGGTAGCCCCATGGCATACCATAAGTATGAATTTTATTTCTGATCTCCCAGCTTCCAATGGACACACTGTCATATGGGTGGTTGTAGATTACCTAACTATAATGGCTCATTATGTTCCATTAAAATGCCTCCCTCCATCTTCCAAGCTTACTGATTTATTTGTCTAACACATTTTATGGCTTCATGGGTTGCCCACCACAATTGTTTCCGATCCTGGCCCCCAATTTATATCATTGTTTTGCGTAGCGTCTGTACTTCTGTCGGTATGGACGTCCGCTTGTCCTCTGCATATCATCCCAAATGGAGCAGGTGGAACGTGCCAACCAATCGCTGGAGCAAATCCTGAGATGTTACATTGACACATGGCCTACTGAGTGGGATAAGGCTTTACCTGTAGTTGAATTTGTATATAAAAACAGTGTCTGCACCCAAGAATGCTACCTATAACTGGGTCTTAAACATCCACAAGAGTCCCATTAGTGCAGAAACACCATAAAGAGTTAGATCAGGTGTGTCTCTCATCAAAAAACCTCCGTCTTGCAGGATCCAGAAAATTAAACCCCCGATTTCTAGGCCCCTTTCCTATTGCCAAAATCATCAATCCTGTGGTAGTAGAATGTACATTGCCAGATGATTTCAAGGTACACCCGTGTTTCATGTGTCGTTACTCCGTCCCTATTCCCCTGATACCTGCAATGCCCCACCACCTCCCCCGGTAAAAGTAAACGGCAATAGGAATTTGAAGTGGCCAAAATTCCTGACTCCAGGTGTGTTTACGGTCTTGTACACTATTTATTGGCTATGAGCCCGAGGACAATTCCTAGGAACCCGTGTCCACAGTTCATGCTCCATGTCTTACTAAAAAATTCCATCTCCTACACCCTTCCAAGCCCCACCCTTTGATAGGGTCCTTGGTGGGGAGGATTGTCAGGAATCCCCAGGGTGTCAGCATCTCCAGGGATTAGGGTTAAATCATATCTCTGTTCTTCGTCAAACCTTCATGTTTCTAAGTAAACATAATGGCCATCATTACAACCCTGGCGGTCGCTGAAAATGCGGCTGTAATACCACCAACAGTCCGGTGGTAATAAAAATTGAATTATGACCACGGCGGAAACCGCCCACATAGACAGCTACTTTAACACACCGATCGCCACGGCGGTAGCAACAAGCACCGCAGCGGTAACTGCCAACAGCCAGGTGGAAGACAATGTACCGCCCACTGTATTACAACAGGCTTATCTGCCACCTTTTCCGGGGAGGTACCAACGACATCAAAAGCACGGTGGAAAGAGTACACAGAAGGCAAAGGACTCACCTCTGGAGACTCAAGGAAGAACCACGACGCCATGGAGCCCGAGTTGCACATCTTCCCCATGCTTGTATACTTCCTCATGCACTCCGAACAGCAACGCCGGCAAAGACGACCACAGTGAGTACTGACGCCTAGCACACAAGGGAGTGGAGAGGAAAAAGAGGGTGACACACACACGCAACACCCCCACCCCCACCACCATACACACAAACAGATGCAGTAACATTACATATACACCCCAAACCCCTCAGGAATAATGCAAGGACAAAAGGAATTGAATAAAGAGAGTGTGATAAGATAAAATACTAGAAAATCCTGCTACAAAATAAAAACAGTATATACATATTGCCATCTGCCTGGTCCTGGGGAGTGCAAAGCCACAGTCTCTCAAGTGGGTGGTTTGCCCACTGCTTGGTCCTGGGGAGTGCAAAGCCACAGTCTCTCAAGTGGGTGGTTTGCCCACTGCTTAGTCCTGGGGAGTGCAAAGCCACAGTCTCTCTAGTGGGTGGTTTGCCCACTGGTTCTGGAGGGGGCCTTGCGCCCAGTGGGCTTCATCCTGGCAAGGAGGGGGTGAGTGGATGGCTTCTCCACTGGTTCTGGAGGGGGCCTTGTGCCCAGTGTGCTTCATCCTGGAAAGGAGGGGGTGAGTGGATGGCGTCTCCACTGGTTCTGGAGGGGGCCTTGTGCCCAGTGTGCTTCATCCTGGCAAGGAGGGGGTGAGGTCATGGCTTCTCCACTGGTTCTGGAGGGAGCCTTGTGCCCAGTGTGCTTCATCCTGGCAAGGAGGGGGTGAGTGGATTGCTTCTCCACTGGTTCTGGAGGGGGCCTTGTGCCGTGTGATGCAGCACTTTGGGAGTGCAAGGTTACAGTCTCTCACCTGGGTGACACCTACAGGATTTGCAGGGTCCAGGATGCACTACATCCCATGGAGGCAGGACTACACACTGCCCACCGGCGGAGACGGCTGCTCAGTAGTGGCAGTGTTGGTGCTGGTGTTGGGGATGCCAGTGGTTGAGGGAGGCTCCAGCCCTTCCCCTGCAGCCTCGGACGGCTGTCCACTGGGGCTGCTGCTGCTGGCAGTGGTGCTGGTGGCAGTGCTGGTGTCAGGGAGGCCAGTGGTGGGGGGAGGCTCCAGCTCTTCCCCTGGAGCCTGGGATAGCTGCTCAATGGGGCTGCTGCTGCTGGCAGTGGTGCTGGTGGCGGTGCTGGTGGCGGTGCTGGTGTTGGAGATGCCAGTGGCGGGGGAAGGCTCCAGCCCTTCCCCTGCAGCCTCGGAGGGCTGCCCACTGGGGCTGCTGCTGCTGGCAGTGGTACGGGTGGTGGTGCAGGCAGTGGTGGGGGGAGGCTTCAGCCCTTCCCCTGCAGCCTCGGATGGCTGAACCGCCATGGTTGGTGGTGGGGGCTCAGAATCAGTCCCATCACCAGGCCTCCTGTTCTTCCTGCCTTCAGGTGATGGCCCCTTGCCCTTCACTTTCGCAGCTGGTGGTGCCTCCTTGCCCTTCTCCTTGGCAGCTGGTAGTGCCTCCTTGCCCTTCCCCTTAGCAGCTGGTGGTGCCTCCTTGCCCTTCCCCTTGGCAGCTGGTGGTGCCTCTTTGCCCTTCCCCTTGGCAGCTGGTGGTGCCACCTTGCCCTTTTCCTTGGCAGCTGGTGGTGCCTCCTTGCCCTTCCCCTTGGCAGCTGGTGGTGCATCCTTGACCTTCCCCTTGGCAGCTGGTGGTGCATCCTTGCCCTTTCCCTTTGCAGCTGGTGCAGGCACACTGTCAGTGCTGATGGCTGGTTCCCAGGAGCCTCTCACACCTGCAGTAGCTGTCGACACTCCGGTGCCCGTGGACTGGGTGGCTGAGGTGCTCGCCTGGGTTCTGACCACCCTGACCCGATGTGAAGGATGGGGGGGAGTGGGAGGGAAAAGTCAGCAGCAGAGAGGAAAAGCTTCTTAGGGACACTGGGGTGGGAAGAGAGTGAAGGTTTGGGAGTGGAGGAAGAGAAAGAGTGGTTGTAGGAGGTGTCTGTCTGCTGTGTTTGGGTGCAGGTGTATGGGCTGGATGCTGTTGTGAGGTAGATGGCTGTTGGGTGTCTGAGTGCTTGCGTTTGTATACTTTGGGAAAAGGGGGCACTGACACAGTGGGATAGGACACAGGGGATGTGTGTATGGATGTGGGGGTGGTGACTGCCAGTGAGGGGTGTGTAGTGATAGGTGTGATGGTGAAGGGGGAAGTGGATGAGGATGTAGTACATGCAGTCGTGAGTGAAGATGCTACTGGGAGGGTGGATGATGAGGAGGAGGAGGGGGACACAGTGGAGGCAGTGGATGTTGGTATGTCTGCATCTGGATGGTGTTTGTGTGACTGCCTGTGGAACGATGTGTGGTGCTTGTGTTTGCCTAAACCACTTCTGTGTGTTGTCTTGGGTGCATCTTGGTCTGAATGTGTGCTTGGGATAGGCTGGGGTTGAGGGGAATGGGACTTGGTAGAGGAAGTTGGAGGGGGGAGGCTTGTGACAGGGACAATGGCTGCCATCAGGGAGGAGGCCAGAGCCTGGATTGATCTCTGTTGGGCTGCCATGCCAGAGTGAATGCCCTCCAGGAATGCATTTGTTTGTTGCAAATGGCCTGCCAGCCCCTGGATGGCATTCACTATGGTTGACTGCCCAACAGAGATGGATCGCAGGAGGTCAATAGCCTTCTCACTCAGGGCAGCAGGGCTGACTGGGGCAGGGCCTGAGGTGGTTGGGGTGAAGGAGATGCCCACCCTCCTGGGTGAGCGGGAACGGGAAACTCGCTGAGGGGCTGCTGGAAGGAAAGTGCTGGTACGGCGAAGTGGCAGCTGTCCTTGTAGTTGGGATGGGCACAGAGGTGTCCACCACCAGCAGGGAGCTTCCATCGGAGGAGGCACCATTGTCAGAACTGTCCCCTCCTGTCTCCACCGTGGTGCTCCCCTCACCCTCCATCCCACTGGTGTCCTCACCGTCAGTGGATTCAGCCTCCATCGCCCTGTGGGATGCAGCTCCCTCCATCGCTGGTGACTCTGCTCCTCCGCCAGATGATGCTAATGCACATAAGGGCAGGGTGACAAAACAAAAAGGGGGGGAAGAGACAAAGGATACACTTGGTCAATGGCAGCAACAACACCACCGTTGGCACACACGACACACACACACACACACTCACACAAGGAACAGCCCTATGCACTAAGCAATGCACTACCAGTCACAATGCTAGTCACCAGCCCATGAACAGGAATACCTAACACCGATAGCAGCATACCTGACACTCACAGACGCTGCCCAGTAGTGGATGCCTACTAGCTTGGTTGGAGGTGGTTCACATCATACCCTGCCCAACATAGGGCCTACACTGCAATGTCCGGCCTGGCCTAAGGGCACCCACAGGCCCACACCCCCCACCCGGAGATGATCTCACCACGCTCAAGTACTATGTTGGGAAACTGTACTCATCCCCTTGTGGCTGCTGTGATGCCTTCAAGTGCCCATCTAGCTCTGGAAAGGCCACCACCAGTATTCGGACCATCTGGGGGATCAGGGTTCGACGGGCACGGCTTCCCAGCTGGGCCTCCTCTGTCTTCCTTGTCCAGCATCTCAGGTCCTCCCACCGTTTCAGACTGTGGGTGCTCCACCTGCCATAGACCCCCAGGGTCCGCACGTCCTTGGCAATGGCACGCCATATACCCTTTTTCTGATGGGCGCTGACCAGCAGAAAAAGAAACATAGAAAAAGGTATCAGTCATACCGTCCGGCCTGTTACACTCATGGCCCACCATAGCCCTCACATCCCCATATGCACAGACATTGCCCACCATACCTGCAGCACGCTGCCCAGAACCCTTCCACCAACATCCCCCTACATGAGGCCCTCACACAGCACTCCATGCATCCATGCCCCTTGCATCGTGCTCACAGTGTTCTCACCTGTTGTTCTGGAGGACCATACAGCATTCGGTACTAGGCTAGGACCCCATCCACCAGTCTCTCCAACTCCACAGTGGTGAAGGCATGGGCCCTTTCTCCAGTGACACGAGCCATGGTTGGTTCCAGACACAGGTCACAGCAACACTTGCAGTGTAGGTCCTCTCCTGTTGAAGGTCAGGTAGCAAGTGAGTGAACAGATAGAAAATGGCAATCACGTCTGTGGCGGTGCGTACCGTCACTGCCAGCATACTTCACCATTGCCCACTGTAACCCATAGGGCCCAATGACAACCAATGAGAAGTTACACAGCGGTACTCGACCGCCTCCCGCAACGGCGCACAACATCAGCGTCTTTACATTATTTCCACATGTCCATCCACAGAGGACAGGCGGACACCATTTCGGGGGGGCTGGCCATGGCACCTAACTGCGTCACTGTACACATAGGCACCATTTGGGCCTATACAATAACATACTGTTACATTCAAAACATGCAATGCAGTGTAGTGTTTGGAAATGTGGTATACTGACCAGCTGCTCCCCATTTTGCCCCCTAGATTACAACCGCTGCGGATGAATAGGAGATGGAGACATACCCCCGTGTACAGACCCCTGGTGGATTTGGCAACAATGGAGGACAGCTACATCATCCTCACCTATAGACTGGGCAGGGCCACAATCACAGAGCTGTGTGCCCAATTGGAGCCTGACCTGATATCTGCTATCCGTCAGCCCACTGGGATCCCCCCTCTTGTGCAAGTCCTATCTGTGCTCCATTTCTTGGCAAGTGGCTCCTTCCAAGTGACAGTGGGCTTGGCAGCTGGAATGTCTCAGCCAATGTTCTCAATAGTGCTGACCAGAGTGTTGTGTTTCCTGATTAAACACATGCACAGCTACATTGTTTTCCCCCAGGTGGAGGATTTGGCCAAAGTGAAAGCTGACTTCTATGCAATAAGACATATCCCCAACATTATTGGGGCTATTGATGGTATACATATTGCATTTGTCCCCCCACCCGGAGAAATGAACAGGTGTTCAGAAATCGAAAGAGCTTTTACTCGATGAATGTGCAGATAGTGTGCCTGGTGGACCAGTACATCTCCCATGTTAATGCAAAGTATCCTGGCTCTGTGCATGATGCCTATATCCTGAGGAATAGCAGTATCCCATATGTGATGGCTAAACTCCAGAGGCACCAGGTGTGGCTAATAGGTGAGCCCTGGTTCCCACCCAGTGTATGTTGGTGTATGAGTGTGGTGTGTGCCCTAAGGGTTAGTCTGTGTCTCACAGTTGTCCCTTGATGTTTGCAGGTGACTCTGTTTACCCCAACCTCTCATGGCTACTGACCCCTGTGAGGAATCCCAGGACAAAGGCAGAGGAACATTACAATGAGGCACATGGGTGAATAAGGAGAATAATAGAGAGGATATTTGGCCTCCTGAAGGCCAGGTTTCGTTGCCTCCATCTAATAGGTGGATCTCTGTACTACTCACCCAAGAAGGTGTGCCAGATAATCGTGGCATGCTGCATGTTGCATAACCTTGCCAGGTGCCTTTTCTACAGGAAGATGAGGCTAGAGATGGGCATGTGGTAGTAGTGGACCCTGTGGACAGTGAAGATGAGGAGGCAGAGGATGAGGATGATTACAACAGAACATCTCTTGTACAACAGTACTTCCAGTGACACAACAGTAAGACACTGTAACTTCACTTTGCATTGAGAGTTTTGTATTTGACATTGCACATGGCAGGCAGATTATCCCAATTCTATGGCCACTTACTGTACCCTTTGGGTATCACATGTGCATTGTCCAAGGGGGCATAGGAAGGGGAGCAATGGCAGTTCAAGGTGGACAGGGTGACAGAGTGGGACACAAGGGTGACAATCAGGAGAATCTTATTTCTTGGCAGGGGTCTTGGCAATGTTCTCTGGCTTCTGCCTGGATCGCAGGGACCGTTTGCGGGGTGGTTCTCTTTCTGCAGGGGGAGGGGTGCTGGTGGCCTGTTGTTCCTGTGGTGGGGCCTCCTGTCCACTAGCGAAAGTGGAGGTGGAGGGCTGTTCTTCGGGGTGGCTAGTGTCAGGTGCTCAGTGGTGTGCCAATGCCTCCATCATGGTGCTGGCCATGTCTGCCAGCACCCCTGCATTGGTGACCAGGGTGGTGAGAATGTCCTTCAGGTCGTCCCTGATCCCTAGGTACTGTCCCTCCTGCAGCCACTGGGTCTCCTGCAACTTGGCCAGTATCTGGCCCATTGTCTCCTGGGAATGGTGGTATGCTCCCAGGATGTTAGTGAGTGCCTCCTGGAGAGTCGGTTCCCTGGGCCTGTCCTCCCCCTGTTGCGCAGCAGTCCTCACAGCTTCCCTGTTGTCCTGTGCCTACGTCCCCTAAAACGTTTTCCCACTGCCACTGACCCCAGGTCCCTGATCGTCCTGTGTTTGTGGTGTGCTCTAGGGTTCCTGTAGTGGTAGACACACTGCTGCTTGACGTGTCCCAGGGACAGAGGTATGGGCCCGCTGGGTGGGTGCTGTGTTGGTGTTTCCTGAGGGGGGAGGCTCTGTGATGGTATGGGACTGTGCCTGGGTAACCAACTGTCTGGAGATCCCTGATGGGCCAGGTTGGTCATCCAGAGCCAGGCGACCAGAGCTGCTGTCATCACTGTGGGCCTCTTCTGTGGGGGGACTGGATGTTGCTGGCACCTCCTCTCCAGTGACGTTGGACGGGGACCTGTGGGGATGTAAATGCAGTGTTATTGTTTCTGCGTGTGACATCTTGTGCATGGGTGTGTTGCCCTGTATGGTTGTGATTGCCCTGTCAGCTTTCCCTTGTGTGAGTAGTGGGCTAGGTGATTGTCTCTTATGTGCATGCTTTAGTGATGGGTGTCCATGCAGGGCTGTGAGTGATGTCCATGCATTGGTGGTGCATGCAGGGCTTGGTATTGGGATGGGTGGGTTGTGATGGTGGGGTGTATGCGAGGTGCTGGAGTGATGGGGTGAGGGTAGAGGTGGGGGTATGTGATGGTATGCAGGTGGGGGGGGGTGAGAGTAATAGAGATTTGACTTATCAGAGTCCAGTCCTCCTGCTACTCCTGCCAGGCTCTCAGGATGCAGTATTGCCAAGACTTGTTCCTCCCATGTTGTTAGTTGTGGGAGAGGAGGTTGGGGTCCACCCCCAGTCCTCTGTACAGCTATCTCGTGTCTTGCAACCATGGAATGCACCTTCCCCCGTAGGTCGTTCCACCTCTTCCTGATGTCATCCTTTGTTCTGGGGTGCTGTCCCACGGCGTTGACCCGGTCCACGATTCTCTGCCATAACTCCATCTTCCTAGCAATGGATGTCTGCTTCACCTGTGATACGAATAGCTGTGGCTCTACCCGGATGATTTCCTCCAGCATGACCCTTAGCTCCTCCTCTGAGAACCTGTGGTGTCTTTGTGGTGCCATGGGTGTAGTGTGAGTGGTGTGTGTGAGGGTGTGGGGTGATGCGTTGGGGTGTGTGCTGTAAGGTGCGTGGATGGTGTGTGGGTGATGGTGTTCTGTGACTCTGGTTCTGTGGGTGCTCTTGGTGTCTCTCTCCCTCTCAGTTGTCAATTTTTTTGAGTCGTGAAGGGTTGTGGATAATGTGGGTGGGTGTTTTATTGTGGTGTGAGTGTGGTGGGTGTATGTGTGTCAGGTGTGTGTAGTTTGAATTGTTCAATGTAGTGTTGTTTTGTTTGAGTGTGTGTATTTTGAGCGTGGCAGTACGTACAACCAATAGTTTACCGTGGCTGAATGTCCGCCGCAGTGATTCGTGGGTCATAATGTGATGGGCTTAGTTCTGTTGGCGTAACGGTGTGGGTTTAGATACCGCCAGTTTATCACTGACCTTTCGGCTGGCGGAATTGTTTGTTTGTCTTCATAGTGATGGATTGCTATGTGTGGGTCATAATATGGGTAGCGGAAAACCTGTGGCTGCGGTAAGAGGGACTTACTGCCAATGTCATAATGAGGGCAAATGTGCTGTGTTATACAATTAGTTTTATCAATGCTTGTTTTACTAATGCTTGTTTGCTGATGTGAGTAGGTGTAGACATGTGCTTCTGATTGGGCGTGGTGACGTTTATTTTCATCCACACATGGAAACTCAATTGCTTTCCTGATTGGCTATAAATAGCAGAGTGAAGCCTGCCTCCCTGCTTGGCTTTGTTTTGCTTCCTGATCTCAGCATCTGACTTGGCAGTCCAGCCCCTGCTGTCTTCCTCGTATTCAGGACTTTTGTGGCAATTCTTTTCTTCCTTTCTGTACCAGCTGACTCCAGGCATTCCTCCATCACAATGGAAAAGACTGCAGCTAAGTGACTAGCATTTTCCAGGGAGTTTGTTCTTTGAGCGCTGCGCTTTCCTAGAACAGCTGGTGTATTTCAGACCTTGTATTTTGGCAGAGTGCTCATCTTGAAGGGACAAATGCATTTCTGAACATTCTACATTATTATTGTAGTTACTTCCCTAAATGTGCTTCAGGAAATCACGCTGGAGTTCAAGTACTACAAAAAGTGATAGTGCAATTTTAAAACAGCATTTACATGACTTTTCTTTCTCTAAATGCATAACTCTTGGATTTAAATTGTGTCATTCAAGCGTGTATTTCAATTCTTGGGAATTAGCTTTTTGATCGTTTTTTCACACACAGTGAAACCAAACCAAACTGTGCCACTCTAACTGTTTGAACCCAGAGTGGACATTTGTATTTCTTGGATTGTTTTTGTTCCTTTTAGTTTAACCTCTTAGCTGCTGGGCCTGACCCCCCCCCCCCCAGTGCTGAGCCCTTTTTTGGCTATTTGGGGTAGTTCGCGCTTAGGCCTTCATAACTTTTTGTTTGTGGTTTCCCCTGGAGGAGACCAAGAAATTAGCCAAAATACAGTGAAAATTTTGTTTTTTTCAAAAAAATGAGAAAAAGTGCTGCCAAAGAAGGCTTGTGTTTTTTTCCCTGAAAATGGCATCAACAAAGGGTTTCTGGTGCTAAAATCACCATCTTCCCACCTTTCACGAATGGGCAGACTTGAATCAGAACCACATTTTTCAACACAATTTTGGCATTTTACTGGGACATACCCATTTTTACTATTTTTGGTGCTTTCAGCCTCCTTCCAGTTAGTGACGGGAATGGGTGTGAAACCAATGATGGATCCCGGAAAGCTAAATATTTCTGAAAAGTAGACACAATTCTGAATTCAGCAGGGGGTCATTTTTGTAGATCCTACAAGGTTTTCCTACAGAAAATAACAGCTGAAATAAAAAAATATTGAAAGTGAGCTGAAAAAAACAGCCATTTTTCTCCACGTTTTACTTTTGACTTTTTTCTGCAATGTCAGATTTTTTTAAGCAATATACCGTTACGTGTGCTGGACTCTTCCGGTTGCGAGGATATATAGGGTTTGTAGGTTCATCAAGATCCCCAGGTACCCAGAGCCAATAAATGAGGTGCACCTTGCAATGGGTTTTCATTCTATACTGGGTATACAGCAATTCATTTGCTGAAATATAAAGAGTGAAAAATAGGTATCAAGAAAACCTTTTTATTTCCAAAATGGGCATAAGATAAGGTGTTGAGAAGCAGTGGTTATTTGCACATCTCTGAATTCCGGGGTGCCCATACTAGCATGTGAATTACAGTCCATTTCTCAAATAGACGTCTTTTTTACACACTGTCTTACATTTGGAAGGAAAAAATTGAGAGAAAGACAAGGGGCAATAACACTTGTTTTGCTATTCTGTGTTCCCCCAAGTCTCCTGATAAAAATGGCATCTCACTTGCGTGGGTAGGCCTAATGCTCGCGACAGGGAACGCAACATGGACGCATCACATTTTTACATTGAAATCTGACGTGTTTTTTGCAAAGTGCCTGTCTGTAGATTTTGGCCTCTAGCTCAGCCGGCTCCTGGGGAAACATACCAAACCTGTGCATTTTTGAAAACTAGAGACCTAGGGGAATCCAAGATGGGGTGACTTGTGGGGCTCTGACCAGGTTCTGTTACCCAGAATCCTTTGCAAACCTCAAAATGTGGCTTAAAAAACACATTTTCCTCAAATTTCGGTGACAGAAAGTTCTGGAATCTGAGAAGAGCCATAAATGTCCTTCCACCCAGCGTTCCCCCAAGTCTCCCGATAAAATTGATACCTCACTTGTATGGGTAGGCCTAGTGACCGTGACAGGAAATGCCCCAAAACACAACGTGGACACATCCCATTTTTTGAAGGGAAACAGAGGTGTTTTTTGCAAAGTGCCTACCTGTAGATTTTGGGCTCTAGCTCAGCCGGCACCTAGGGAAACCTACCAAACCTGTGCATTTTTGAAAACTAGAGACCTAGGGGAATCCAAGATGGGGTGACTTGTGGGGCTCTGACCAGGTTCTGTTACCCAGAATCCTTTGCAAACCTCAAATGTGGCTAAAAAAACACTTTTTCCTCACATTTCGGTGACAGAAAGTTCTATGATCTGAGAGGAGCCACAAATTTCCTTCCACCCAGCGTTCCCCCAAGTCTCCCGATAAAATTGATACCTCACTTGTGTGGGTAGGCCTAGCGACCGCGACAGGAAATGCCCCAAAACACAACGTGGACACATCCCATTTTTTGACAGGAAACAGAGGTGTTTTTTGCAAAGTGCCTACCTGTAGATTTTGGCCTCTAGCTCAGCCGGCACCTAGGGAAACCTACCAAACCTGTTCATTTAAAAAAAAATAGATACCTAGGGGAATCCACGATGGGCTGACTTGTGGGGCTCTGACCAGGTTCTGTTACCCAGAATCCTTTTCAAACCTCAAAATTTGGCTAAAAAAACACATTTTCCTCACATTTCGGTGACAGAAAGTTCTGGAATCTGAGAGGAGCGTCAAATTTCCTTCCATCCAGCGTTTCCCCAAGTCTCGCTATAAAATTGATACCTCACTTGTGTGGGTAGGCCTAGCACCTGCAACAGGAAATGCCCTTAAAACACAACGTGGACACATCCCATTTTTTGACAGAAAACAGAGGTGTTTTTTGCAAAGTGCCTACCTGTAGATTTTGGCCTCTAGCTCAGCACCTAGGGAAACCTACCAAACCTGTGCATTTCTGAAAACTAGAGACCTAGGGGAATCCAAGATGGGGTGACTTGTGGGGCTCTGACCAGGTTCTGTTACCCAGAATACTTTGCAAACCTCAAAATTTGGCTAAAAAAACACTTTTTCCCTCACATTTCGGTGACAGAAAGTTCTATGATCTGAGAGGAGCCACAAATTTCCTTCCACCCAGCGTTCCCCCAAGTCTCCCGATAAAATTGATACCTCACTTGTGTGGGTAGGCCTAGCGACCGCGACAGGAAATACCCCAAAACACAACGTGGACACATCCCATTTTTTGACAGGAAACAGAGGTGTTTTTTGCAAAGTGCCTACCTGTAGATTTTGGCCTCTAGCTCAGCCGGCACCTAGGGAAACCTATCAAACCTGTGCATTTAAAAAAAAATAGATACCTAGGGGAATCCAAGATGGGCTGACTTGTGGGGCTCTGACCAGGTTCGGTTACCCAGAATCCTTTGCAAACCTCAAAATTTGGCTAAAAAAACACATTTTCCTCACATTTCGGTGACAGAAAGTTCTGGAATCTGAGAGGAGCCACAAATTTCCTTCCATCCAGCGTTTCCCCAAGTCTCCCGATAAAATTGATACCTCACTTGTGTGGGTAGGCCTAGCACCCGCAACAGGAAATGCCCTTAAAACACAACGTGGACACATCCCATTTTTTGACAGGAAACAGAGGTGTTTTTTGCAAAGTGCCTACCTGTAGATTTTGGCCTCTAGCTCAGCCGGCACCTAGGGAAACCTACCAAACCTGTGCATTTCTGAAAACTAGGGACCTAGGGGAATCCAAGATGGGGTGAATTGTGGGGCTCTGACCAGGTTCTGTTACCCAGAATCCTTTGCAAACCTCAAAATTTGGCTAAAAAAACTAATTTTCCTCACATTTCGGTGACAGAAAGTTCTGGAATCTGAGAGTTGCCACGAATTTCCTTCCATCCAGCGTTTCCCCAAGTCTCCCGATAAAATTGATACCTCACTTGTGTGGGTAGGCCTAGCACCCGCGACAGGAAATGCCCCAAAACACAACGTGGACACATCCCATTTTTTGACAGGAAACAGAGGTGTTTTTTGCAAAGTGCCTACCTGTAGATTTTGGCCTCTAGCTCAGCCGGCACCTAGGGAAACCTACCAAACCTGTTCATTTAAAAAAAAATAGATACCTAGGGGAATCCACGATGGGCTGACTTGTGGGGCTCTGACCAGGTTCTGTTACCCAGAATCCTTTTCAAACCTCAAAATTTGGCTAAAAAAACACATTTTCCTCACATTTCGGTGACAGAAAGTTCTGGAATCTGAGAGGAGCGTCAAATTTCCTTCCATCCAGCGTTTCCCCAAGTCTCGCTATAAAATTGATACCTCACTTGTGTGGGTAGGCCTAGCACCTGCAACAGGAAATGCCCTTAAAACACAACGTGGACACATCCCATTTTTTGACAGAAAACAGAGGTGTTTTTTGCAAAGTGCCTACCTGTAGATTTTGGCCTCTAGCTCAGCCGGCACCTAGGGAAACCTACCAAACCTGTTCATTTCTGAAAACTAGAGACCTAGGGGAATCCAAGATGGGGTGACTTGTGGGGCTCTGACCAGGTTCTGTTACCCAGAATCCTTTGCAAACCTCAAAATTTGGCTAAAAAAACTAATTTTCCTCACATTTCGGTGACAGAAAGTTCTGGAATCTGAGAGTTGCCACGAATTTCCTTCCATCCAGCGTTTCCCCAAGTCTCCCGATAAAATTGATACCTCACTTGTGTGGGTAGGCCTAGCACCCGCGACAGGAAATGCCCCAAAACACAACGTGGACACATCCCATTTTTTGACAGGAAACAGAGGTGTTTTTTGCAAAGTGCCTACCTGTAGATTTTGGCCTCTAGCTCAGCCGGCACCTAGGGAAACCTACCAAACCTGTTCATTTAAAAAAAAATAGATACCTAGGGGAATCCACGATGGGCTGACTTGTGGGGCTCTGACCAGGTTCTGTTACCCAGAATCCTTTTCAAACCTCAAAATTTGGCTAAAAAAACACATTTTCCTCACATTTCGGTGACAGAAAGTTCTGGAATCTGAGAGGAGCGTCAAATTTCCTTCCATCCAGCGTTTCCCCAAGTCTCGCTATAAAATTGATACCTCACTTGTGTGGGTAGGCCTAGCACCTGCAACAGGAAATGCCCTTAAAACACAACGTGGACACATCCCATTTTTTGACAGAAAACAGAGGTGTTTTTTGCAAAGTGCCTACCTGTAGATTTTGGCCTCTAGCTCAGCCGGCACCTAGGGAAACCTACCAAACCTGTGCATTTCTGAAAACTAGAGACCTAGGGGAATCCAAGATGGGGTGACTTGTGGGGCTCTGACCAGGTTCTGTTATCCAGAATCCTTTGCAAACCTCAAAATTTGGCTAAAAAAACACTTTTTCCTCACATTTCGGTGACAGAAAGTTCTGGAATCTGAGAGTTGCCACGAATTTCCTTCCATCCAGCGTTTCCCCAAGTCTCCCGATAAAATTGATACCTCACTTGTGTGGGTAGGCCTAGCGACCTCGACAGGAAATGCCCCAAAACACAACGTGGACACATCCCATTTTTTGACAGGAATCAGAGGTGTTTTTTGCAAAGTGCCTACCTGTAGATTTTGGCCTCTAGCTCAGCCGGCACCTAGGGAAACCTACCAAACCTGTGCATTTTTTAAAAATAGAGACCTAGGGGAATCCACGATGGGCTGACTTGTGGGACTCTGACCAGGTTCTGTTACCCAGAATCCTTTGCAAACCTCAAAATTTGGCTATAAAAACACATTTTCCTCACATTTCGGTGACAGAAAGTTCTGGAATCTGAGAGGTGCCACAAATTTCCTTCCACCCAGCGTTCCCCCAAGTCTCCTGATAAAAATGGTACCTCACTTGTGTGGGTAGGCCTGGTGCCCGCGACAAGAATAGATCACAGAACGGTCAATGTTGGTCCTTACATGAAGCAGCTGTTGACCCTGGGGTGATCCATTCCTGACGCAGGCACTAGGTGTAGGCACTCAAGTGGGGTAATGTTTTTATCAGGACAGGTGAGGAATCACTGGGTGGTAGGAATTTTGTGGACCCCAGCATATTCCTGTAGTTTGTGTGACAGAAATGTGAGAAAAATAGAGTTTTTATTCAACATTTCAGCTTTGCAGGGTATTCTGGGTAAGAAAACTTTGGGGAATCCACACAAGTCACACCTCTCTGGACTCCCCCGAATGTCTAGTTTCCAGAAATGCTTGTGTTCAGTATGTTTCTCTATATGGCCGCCGAACCCAGGACCAAAAACACAGGTGCCTGCCTTACAAAACCAGTTTGTTTTGTGATAGATAATTTTGATGTCTCCACAATACGATTTGGGCGTTGGAATTTGGGGCTGAACTAAATTGGGGAGCTCCCAAGAGAGCACTCTCTCTCTCTGCTTGCTGCTGCATTCACTTGCTCTCTGGGTTGGGCTAACCCACTATTATCCCGTTGCACAGACTGTGCTTGCGAAGGGACAGCAGGACTGTCCTCATCACCTCCCTCATAATTTACTGGAAGAGGAGTTATCGAATGGGACTCCTCCGACTGAAAAATCACTCCCAGAGTCTGCGCCATTGTCCTATCCCTCAGATGCTGTCTCAGTCTCTGATCCTATGTCAGAGCTGTCCTCTATAACCCAAGTGACGGCAGCAGTCATCCATGAAGATGCCATCTCTGCTATTGGCTAAACTGTTGCTCTAAAACACTAGCCTACGTAGACAGTCACAAAATCGATGGTGTGTGTGAGATACGTGCAACAGTAGAGGCCACCTTACCTGCGCTTCTTCCCCCAATCAGCACGTTCTTTCAAGACACTCAAAAAACACCTTGTCACATACCATTCGTCACAGTCTTTAGCACCTCCTGCACCCAGTCCAACAATCATTATTGGTGCTCCCACTCCCTCCTCCTCGGATTCCCTCATTACCACCCAGCAAAAGTGCCCTTCATCTCTCTATAGCCGCCCTCCACCCGCACATACATTTCATTTGTATTATAGCGCAGGTAATGGCTGACTTTACTAATGTACTCACCTATTTACATAAAAAACAGATTTGCTCTTTGCAGTAGGCATATAAACCTTCTGCGCTTCTTTATGGCACTAAAACTGCCACTAGACAAAAGTCTGATCCTTTTGTAGCAGAAACATCATCACAATACTTACTTGACTTTTTTATTGCTGCCTAAAAGCTACAGTTGAAATGCGTCAGTTGAAGTATTTTCATTGCTTTGAAGACGCAAGCTGCAACTGCAAGACAACTGGTGGGAAATACATACATACATATATATATATATATATATATATATATATATATATATATATATATATATATATATATAGATCACTTTTATATGTGGGTCTGGTTTTCCTGGGGGCAGATCGCAGCCCCCAGGGAAACCACACATGTATTGACAAAAGTGATTTTATATATATATATATATATATATATAAATATATAGATCTATCTCTATATCTATCTATCTACATAGATAGATCTATATATATATATGTATATATATATATAGATCTATCTATAGAGATATCTATGTAGATAGATATATCTACATAGATATATCTATATATATAGATCTATATACATATATAGATCTATATTTTTTTTAGTAATTGTATGGTTTCCTTGGGGGTCAAAATGGCCCCCAGATAAACCCTACAACAACTAAAAAAAAATATTGCCCCCACAGGGGGTCGCCCTGCCCACGGGCGACCCCCTGTCCATTTCTTTGTATTCTTTTTTTTATTTTTATTTTTTTATTCATTTTTAAATAAAATTTAGCCCCTACCTTTTTTTAAAAAAAAATATGCCCACGGGGCGGGGGCCGGCCCATTTTCCGAGGGGGCCGACCCCCCCAAGTGAAATCCCTGGTGTCCAGTGGTGTTTCCTGGCCCCCGATCGCAGCTGTGCTGCGATCGCGGGCCAGGAAACACTTTCAGGACGCCCGCACCCAAGGGGTTAACTCTATGCATGCAGGAAAGTTATATGTGATATAATTAATGCCCTTATTTGTCTTTCTTTTGTATAATGACATTCTTCATCTCACCCAGATGGGTTTTAAGCCACTCCATAGCACAGAGTTGGCATTGTTAGCAGTCACTGAGGAGGCTAGCTAGCGCCTTGACCAAGATGGTGCAACAGCCATTATTCTTCTTGACCTCAGCATGGCGTTTGACACTGTGGAGCACGGTACACTTCTTTTAAGATTGACGGACCTTAGAATTAACGGGCAATGCTCTGAGCTGGCTTTCCTCCTTTTTGGAAAGTAGGACCTTGCAGGTATTGGACCGGTCCTTTCTATCTTACTATCGATCAACTGTGGGGTACCCCAGGGTTCTTCCTTTAGCCCCACTTTGTTCAATATTTACATGTCTCCACTCGCAGAGATTGTGAAACCTTACAGTCTGTCAATAGTGTCATATGCAGATGATACCCAGCTGGTAGTTTCATTTTCCACTAACCTCAGCACCAACCATTCTGCACTCATACCTTGCCTCCAGGCAGTGACTAGATGGATGTCGGAATGTAAGCTGAAACTTAACAAAGGATAAAATGTAAATAATGGTACTAGGTTATCGTCCCCATTTGGGGTTTCATCCTCACATCTTGAATCCATTAAGGAACCTGCCTACCCCTAAAGAGAATACCAATAGCCTAGGTGTATGGTTGGATCCCTGGCTCACAATGGATTAACATGTAAAAATGATCTCTGCAACCTGTTTCAGTCTGTTTAGACTGCTGAAGAAAGTGTTCAGAATTCTTCCATTCGTAACTAAAAGACTATGGCCCTCATTATGGCATTGGCGGTAAATTCCACTTACCGTCACGCTGACTAACGCCAAAATACCACATTTGCGGTGGATATCCGTTCACCATATTATGACACACATACACCAATCCGTCAGTATTCAGCCTCATACACAAATCCGCCACACCAAAGGTCAGTGAGAAACTGGCGGTATCAAAACCCACACTGTTACGCCAACAGAACAACGCCCACCACATTATGACCCACGAATCACCACAGCAGATATTCAACGGTGGTAAACCATTGGTGGTACATACCGCCACGCTCAAAATACACACACACACACAAACAAAAGAACACCACATTGAACAATTCAAACAACACAACCTGACACCCATACACACACCACACCCACCCACTCACACCACTATAAAACACACACCCACAGTACCCCCAACCCTTTACCATTACAAACAATTTCCACCAGAGAGAGACAGCTTGACCACAGACACAACCAGAGCCACATACTACGCACACCTAGATACCACTCACACACCCCACATCACACACCCCAACACATTACCCAACAAACCCTCACCTACACACCTCACACAACACCCATGACACCACAAAGAAACCGCCGATTCACAGAGGAGGAGCTATGGGTCATGGTGGAGGAAATCCTTCATGTTAGAGCCTCAGCTATTTGTAGCACAGGTGCAGCAGATATCGATAGCTAGGAAGATGGAGCTATGGTGGAGAATCGTGGACAGGGTCAATGCCGTGGGACAGCACCCAAGAACTAGGGATGACATCAGGAAGAGGTGGAGCAACCTTCAGTGGAAGGTACGTTCCATAGCAGCAAGACACCAACTCGCAATCCAGAAGACTGGCGGTGGACCCCCACATCCTCCCCCACAACTCACTGCATGGGAGGAGCAAGTCTAGGCAATCCTGCATCCTGAGGGCCTGGCGGGAGTAGGAGGAGGATTGGACTCTGATAAGTCAACTGTTCAGTATTATCACCCCCCCCCACCTGCATGCCATCACATACCCCCACCCCCATCACTCCACCACTACCCACACACCCCACCAGCACATCTCACTCATCCCGATGCCAAGCCCTGCATGCTTCACCAATGCATGGGCACCCCTCAAAGCCCTGTATGGACACTCATCACTAAAGCATGCACACTATAGAGAACTAATCATCCCACCGTACACCAACATACATAAGTGAAAGCTGCCAGGGCTAATACAACGAAAGAGGGCAAGTCACAGATGCACAATATGTCAGACACAGAAACCATAACACATCATTTATATCCTCACAGGTACCCCAGCCAATTTCAAAGGAGAAGAGCTGCCAGCACTATTCAGTCCCCCAACTGAAGAGGCCCACAATGATGACAGATAACTCTGGTCTTCTGGATCTGGATGACCAACAGGGACCTCTGGACAGTCGGTTACCTAGGCCCAGTCACACACCACCACAGAGCCTCCCCCATCAGGAAACACCACCACCACAGCATCCACCCATTGTACCCATACCTCTGTCCCCAGGACACGCCAATCAGCAGTGTGTCCACCTCTACAAGGACCCCAGGGCACACCTCAAACCCATGACAATCATGGACCTGGGGTCAGTGGCAGTTAGCACACGGTTCAGGGGACAGAGGCACAGGCCAACAGGGACACTGGGAGGACTGCTATGAGACATGGGGGAGGACAGGCCCAGGAAACACTCTCTCTAGGAGGCACCTGCACAGATCCTGGGAGCACATCAACATTCCCAGTACACGATGGGCCAGTTCCTGGAAAATGTGCAGGAGAAAAGGCAGCTGCAAGAGGGACAGTACCAGAGGATCAGGGAGGACTTGCAGGCCATCAACAATACCCTGATCTCCATAGCAGGGGTGCTGGCAGACATGGCCAATATTATGAGGGAGGCAGTCTCACACCAGACATCTGAACAACCCTCCACCGCTGCTGCCGCTAGTGGACAGGATGCCCCGCCACAGGACTCATAGGCCACCAGCACCCCTCCCCCTGCAGAAGGAGAACCACCCTGCAAACGTTCCCTGTGATCCAGACAGAAGCCAGAGACACTTGCCAAGACCCCTGACAGAAATTAGACGCTCCTGATTGTCACCCTTGTGTCCCACCCTGTCACCCTGTCCACCTTGAACTGCCATTGCTCCCTTTCCTATGTTCACTTGAACAATGCATCTGTGCTACCAATAGACTGGAACAATACCCTGGACTTTCCTTCATCATCACCCCATTCCATTGCACATGTCCCTCAAAATTTTAGCACTTCAATAAACACCCTTGCAAAATAAAATAATTTTGGAGTATGTCAAATGTTTCAAGTATGTATTCATTTAAACAGGTACACACATTGCAATTCAACTGTACAGAAAATGAGCATAGATTAATGACCTGTAGCTGGTTGCAGTGATCACACCAGGTGCATATGTGAGGTCACCAACATCTGCAAAATCAATTGCCAAAGGGTACAGTAAGCAGGCATAGAAGTGGGGAATAGCAGCATGCGAGTGCCACAGAAATTTCAACAAATACAATAGAAATGTGAAGTAACACTGTCTTACCTCTCCGTCATTGGAAGTATTGTCTGATCACTGATGTTCTGTTGTCCTTATCCTCATCCTCTGCTTCCTCATCCGCACTGTCCACAGGGTCCACTGCTGCCACACAAACATTACCAGCCTCCTCCTCCTGCAGAAAAGGCACATGGCATCTCAGGGCAAGGTTGTGCAACATGCAGTATGCCACTACTATCTGGCAGACCTTCTTGAGTAGCACAGGGATCCCTGTCAGATGGAGGCATCTGAACCTGGCTTTCTGGAGGCCAAAGGCCCTTTCTATTATCCTTCTAGTTCGCCCATGAGCTAATGATCTTCTGCCCTTGTCCTGGCATTCCTCACAAGGGTCAGCAGCCATGGTAGGTTGGGGTAACCAGAGTCACCTGCAAATATTGAGGTACAACATTTAGCCACACACTATCCCATATGGCCAACACCATACCCATGGCTGCAGTGCTGAGCCATTAGCCACACCCTGTGCCTCTGTAGTTGGCCCATCGCATTTGGGATTCTGCTATTCCTCAGGACAAAGGCATCATGCACGGACCCAGGATACTTAGCACTGAAGTGGGAGATGTAATGGTCCTCCAAGCACATCATCTGCACATTCATTGAGTGGAAACTCTTCCGATTTCTGAACACCTGTTCATTCTGATAGGGCGGGGGGACAAATGCAATATGTGTTCCATCAATCGCCCCAATTATGTTGGGGATCTGTCCCATTGCATAGAACTCAGCCTTCACTATGGCCAAATCTTCAACCTGGGTAAATACAATGTAACTGCACATGTGTTTAATCAGGGCACATAACACTCTTGTTAGCACTATTGAGAACATTGGCTGTGACATTCCTGCTGCTAAGCCCACTGTCACTTGGAAAGAACCAGTTGCCAGGAAATGAAGAAGCACTGATAGAACTTGCACAAGATGGGGGGATCCCAGTGGGGTGATGGACAGCAGATATCAGGTCAGGCTCCAATTGGGAACACAGCTCTGTGATTGTGGCCCTGTCAAGTCTATAGGTGAGGATAATGTGCCTGTTCTCCATTGTTGCCAACTCCACCAGGGTTCTGTACACAGGGGTATGTCTCCATCTCCTATTGATCTGCAGTGGTAGCAATCTATGGGGCAAAAGAGTGAGGAGCCGGTCACAAACTGAACAATGGGGCTACAACAGAACTTTGCATGCTGTTAACTTGTAATGGGTAAGTGTGATTTGTACAGTATGCCCAAATCACCAGTGACACAGCAAATATCCAGGGCCTGCCCCCCACTGAAATAGCATCTGCCTGTCCTGTGTGGAGGGACAGGTGGAAGTGAGGTAATTACGCTGACATTGTGCTCCATTGCGGGAGGCGGTCAGGAATCACAGTGCAACTCCTCATTGGATAGCATTGGGCCCTATGAGTTACAGTGCCCAATGGTGATGTATGCCGGCGGTGATGGTATGCACCGTCGTGGACGTGACTGCCATTTTCTATCTGATGCCTCACTTGCTACCTTATCTTCAACAGGAGAGGACCTACACTGCATATGCTGCTGTGACCTGTGATTGGAACCTTCCATGGCTCGTGTGACTGGGGAAAGGGCCCCAGCCTTCACGTCGGCGGAGTTGGAGAGACTTGTGGATGGGGTCCTACCCCAGTACCTACTGCTGTATGGGCCTCCAGACCAACAGGTGAATACAGTGTGGGCATGATGCATGTGGCATGAATGCATGGAGTGGTGTGTGTGAAGGCCTTGTGTAAGGGGGGTGGGTGGATTTTTTCTGGGCGGCATATTGGTTGTGTGCTGGGCCATGTGTGTGCAAATGGTGATGTGAAGGGTTATGGTGGGCCATAAGTGTAAAAGGCAGGACTGTTTGACTAATTCTAATTTCCTGTGTGTATTTCCTCTGCAGGTCAGCGCCCGTCAAAAGAAGGGTATATGGTATATGGACGTGTGGACCTGGGGGTCTATGGCAGGCGGAGCACCCACTGTCGGAAACAGTGGGAGGACCTGAGAACCTGGGAATGGAAGAAGGCAGAGGCCCAGCTGCGGATGGCCTCTCAACGAGGAAGGGGTGCCTGTCGAACCCTGACCCCACTGATGGCCTGCATTCTGGTGGTGGCCTATCCTGAGCTGGATGGGCTCTAGAGGGCATCACAGCAGCCACAATGGGGTGAGTACAGTGCCCATCATGACTACTTAAGCATGGTATGGTGGTATCCGGGTGGGAAATGTGTGTCAGTGGTTGCCCCTAGGCCAGGCTTGACATTCAGCATAGGTCCCCTGGTGGCTAGGGTTCAGAAGGGAAAATCTTGCAGCCTAGCTCGTAGGCATCCACTACTTGTCAGGGCTGAGTGGGTCCCAGGTGTGCTGTATTTGGCAGTGTGTGCCCCTCCCCATGCCTTGGCTGCTAACGGTTTCTCTGGTAGTGCTATGGCATATTGCGTAGGGCTGTTCCCTGTGTGTGAGGGTGCTGTGCATGGCAACCGTTGTGTTGGTGCAGCCATTGACCAAGTGTATCCTTTGTATCACCCCCTTTTTGTTTTTTCACCCTGTTCTTATGTGCATTACCATCATCTGGTGGAGGAGCAGAGGCACCAGCGATGGAGGGATTTGCATCCCGCAGCACCTAGGAAGCAGACTCCACTGATGCTGAGGGCACCAGTGGGATGGAGGGCGAGGGGAGCACCACCACGGAGACTGGAGGGGACAGTTCTGACACAGATACCTCCTCCGATGGAAGCTCCCTGGTGGTGGCAGACACCTCTGTGACCACCCCAGCTACAGGTACAGCCACCACCCCCATACCAGCACCGCCCTCCAAGCAGCCCCTCAGTAGTTGCCCGTGCCCGTTCACCCAGGAAGGTGAGCATCTCCTTTGCCCCAGGGACCTCAGGCCCTGCCCCAGTGACCCCTGCTGCCCTGAGTGAGGAGGCTATTGACCTCCTGAGATCCATCTCTGTAAGGCAGCCAACCATTATGAATGCCATCCAGGGGCTGGAAGCCCAGATGCAACAGACTAATGCATTTCTGGAGTGCATTCACACTGGATTGGCGGCCCAACAGAGATTAATTCATGCTCTGGCCTCCTCTCTGATGGCAGCCATAGTCCCTGTTTCTACCCTCCCCCCTTCAACTTCCTCTTCCCAGTCCCATTCTCCTCAACCCCAACCCATCCCAAGCACACAGGCAGACGAGCATGCACACAAGACAACACACAAGAGTGGCACAGGCAAACACAAGCACCACACTTTATCCCACAGGCACTCACACAAACACCATCCAGATGCAGACACATCAACATTCACTATTTCCACTGTCTCCCCCTCCTCCTCCTCCTCCACCTCCCTCCCAGTTTCTTCTATACTTACACCTGCATGCACTACATCATCATCCAGTACCAACATCATCACCACACCAAGCAGAACACACATCTCACTGGCAGACTCCTCCACAACAGCCATGTACACGTCCCCTATGTTCTCTCCCACTGTATTTGCCCCCCCTCCTAAGGTACACAAACACAAGCACTCAGACACCCAATAGCCATCCACCTCATTATAGCATTCAGGCCATGCACCTGCACCCAAAATCAGCAGACAGACACCTCCAACAACCACTCCCTTTTGCTCCACTCCCATTCCTTCTCCCTATTCCCACCCCAATGTCCCTAATAAATTGTTCCTATCCACCATTGACCTCTTCCCTACCCCCCGTCCTGCATGTATGGCTAGGGTGGGAAGAACCCAGCCAAGCACCTCAACCACCAGGCCCATGGGCCCAGTCTTCACCACACCCACTCATGGTGGAAAAGGATCCAGGCCCCATGTCCTGAAGGTGAAAAAGCCTGCACCAGGCAGCCTCAAGGGAAAGGAGCCTGCCCCAGCTGCCAGAAAGACCAGGGAGCCTGCCCCAGCAGGCAAGAAGGTAAAGGAGCCTGCCCCAGCTGCAAGAAATAGCAAATAGCCTGCCCCAGCAGCTGCTAAGAAGGTAAAGGAGTCTGCCCCAGCTTCCAGGAAGAGCAAGGAGCCTGCACCAGCAGGCAGGAAGAGCAAGGGGCCTGGGGCAGGAATTGTGATGAAGCCCCACCACCAACCATGGTTGTGCAGTCGTCCGAGGCTGCAGGGGATGGCCAGGTGCCTCCCCCCACCAGCAGCACCACCACCTCCAGGGGGAAGCCACCCGAGGCTGCAGGGGATGGGCAGGAGCCTCCCCCCATGAGCCTCCCCCACCAGCAGCACCACCACCTTCAGTTGTCAGCCGTCAGAGGCTGCAGGGGATGGGCAGGAGACTCCCCCCACCAGCAGCACCACCACCTCCAGTGGGCAGCCGTCAGAGGCTGCAGGGGATGGGCAGGAGCCTCACCAGCAGTAGCATCACCACTGAGCAGCCGTCACTGCCGGCGGACAGTATGTAATCCTGCTTCCATGGGCTGCTTTGCGGCCTGCCCCCTGTAAATCTAGTGGGTATGACACCCACCTGACAGACTGTGACCTTGCACTCCCCAGGATCAAGAGCACAGGGCATGGTGCACCCTCCAAAACCAGTGAGTAAGACACCCACATAGCCAAGATACCCCAAGATCAAGAGCACAGGGCACGAGGGCCCCTTCAGAACAAATGGGCAAGTCACCCTCTCAAGAGACTGTGGCCTTGCACTCCCCAGGATCAAGCACAGGGTATGTTGCCCTCTCCAGAGCAAGTGGGCAAGTCACCCACTCAAGAGACTGTTAACTGGCATTCTCCCGGACCAAGCACAGGGAATGTTGCCCCCTCCAGAGCAAGTGGGCAAGTCACCCACCTGAGAGACTGTGGCCTTGTACTCCCCAGGACCAAGCACAGGACATGTTGCCCCCTCCAGAGCAAGTGGCCACGTCACCCACCTGAGAGACTGTGGCCTTGCACTCCCAAGGAACAAGCACAGGACATGTTGCCCCCTCCAGAGCAAGTAAGCAAGTCACCCACTCAAAAGACTGTGACCTTGCAGTCCCCAGGACCAAGCACAGGGCATGTTGCCCCCTCCAGAACCAGTGGTGTTGTTCCATCTCCCGGCTGAGGTGTCCCCTCGTCCCCCGTCCCCCTGAGGTGCCTGCCTATTTACTAACTGATGCCCCTGAAGTGTTCTCTCCGTGTTGATGCAGGTGACATGTGTGGGCTTGGATTTTGGCCTGTGGCCATTTGGCCTATGAACATTGTGGACTGGGCTGTGTCCCTCTTTATGTACATATGTATATATCTGTTCTCTTGCCTAAATTATTTTTCTAGATGTGTTGCTCTCATTACATTCACTTTTTTTTTTCAAAATCCTTTTGTACTTGCATTATTTATTGGAGTTGCAGGGAAAAATGTTTTAGTAATGCCGCTGATTGTGTGTATGGTGTTGGGGAGCGGGGGGGTGTTGCGTGTGCTAGGCGGCTGTACTCACCGTCGTCGTCTTCGCCAGCGTTGATGTTCGTGATTGAGCAGCACGTAGAAGATCATGGGGAAGACATGCAGTTCGGGCTCCAAGGCGGCGTGGTTGTTCCCTGTGTCTCCAATGGTGAGTCCTTTCCCTTCTGTGCTCAGTTTCGGCCAGGCTTTTGATGTCGCTGATACCTCCCCGGAAAAGGTGGTGGATTGATGTGTCTTCATATGGTGGGCGGAACATTGACTCCACCTGGCTGTAGGTGGCTACCGCCATGGTGGCTGTTGTTTCCACCCTGGCGGTCGGTGTGGTACATTGGCTGTCTATCAGAGATCTTTCCGCCATGGTCACAATTTGGCAGTAATTACTGCCAGCCTGTTGGCGGGATTACCGTCACTTTAACACCAACCGCCAGGGTTGTAATGAGGGCCTTATTGTTCAGGCCCTGATTATTTCTAACCTTGAATATGGTAATGTATTGTATCTTGGCTCTCCAAAGTATGTAAGTAGGAAATTGCAGGTGGTTCAGAATGCCTCCGCCCGGCTCCTTCTAGACATAACTAGACATATGTCCGCTAAAGAGGCTATCTCTTCTCTCCATTGGCTTCCTATGGCACAGCGCATAAAATGTTTAGCTCTGCGTTATACTCACAGATCCCTACATAACAGAGGTCCTTCTTTGTTAAGGTCTTTAGCCTCTTTTCATACCCCCTCTAGGCAGCTTAGATCTTTGGCGGTGGCACCAGTTAGACCCTCAATTGTAAAAAAGGCCAGATGGGGGGAAGCTTAATGGCCTTTTTAGGAGGAAAATTATGGAATTCATTACCTTTCTGCCTCCGGCTGACCAGCCATGAGCTCTCTTCCATCAACTGCTTAAAACCTAGCTTTTTCGAGCCTCACCGTCATACCATGTTCTGAAAATTGGTACTTAGCTCTAGGAGGCTTTCGGGTAGCCACACACTTTATAAATCCTCTTAACATAACATAACATGATAAGAGCAACCACAGTTCCAATTGTAGTGTGCAACAGTGAATCTCTTTGAAGCCCGACCTAGTGTTACAGTACTTATTGTTATGGTACTCAGTTTGGGTTTTTGGTAATGCAGCGTTAGTGATTGTGCCAACAGTTATTATTATCCAAAAAAAGTGCTGGAGCATCTCAGGGTTCTTCTACCACTCCTGTGCCCACATCAGAAAGAGAGATTCAGTTTCAAGGATGTTGAGTGCACTAACTCTACTATCACTCTGTCAACAATGACCTGACCCCCAAAGATACAGGGTGCCTGGCTGGACCGGGTGGCAAGATGTGGCATTGTTTGTCTCTTTTTCTTCCACTCCCCCTTTCCTTTTGGGACACCTGCCGGGGCTTCTGTCTCCACCAGGCAGTGCAGAGAGGTGTTCCAAGAGGTCAGGGGCATACCATCGTCCCTGCAGACATCCTGCTTTTCAGGTGAGTGGCCCCATCATGACACCATTCACCAAATACGCACACTCACACAGTCAAAGCAAACAAAGCCACACAATACTGAAACAAACACATGTCAACACAAACACCACTCAATAGTGTGACAACAACATTTTCCCAACATACACATGGCCATCTCACAACACACACCCATCACTGGGAGACAAATGCACTGCACACAACCTCACATGCTGCCAGACAAAACAGGTAGCACAAGCACCAATTTCACACAAATAGTCACACAAACAATGTCAGCCATTTCCAAATATGCCCTAAGAAAAGAAATGAAGGACAAATATGTAACGTTGAAACCAACAACTGGTTGGTCCATTCAACTTTTAGAAGTTAGAAAAAATATGAAAATGTCCAAGGCCATAGACCAGTCCAAAAAGAAATAGAGCAACATGCACTTGATGCCCCGAACTTGACTCCTGATTGCATTGGAACCTCCACAGTTAGGGGCCTCAATTGGGCAGGCAGGCATCTCAGGGATTATGGGGGAAGAGGGTGGGGGGTTGGACTTTGGCTTAGGAGAGGGACATTTGGTATTGGGCTTGGGGGGTTAGGTCTGGGCTTAGGGGAGGGTTGGGTTCTCTTGGGAGGGGTAGATTTCTTTGCAGGTGAGGGGTATGGGTATTTTTAGGGGGATTAGGGGAGGCCTTGGAGGTAGAAGGAACGGGCCTGAGGAGGGACACAGAGCATGTAGGGGTCACACAGGGGGATAGGAGTAAGGAAAAGGTAAAAACATGAAAGGAACACTTTTTTAGACACATGGGGACGGTCATCAGAAGGGGATTTGGGAGTGGAGGGTGAGGGAGCATTTGTCGGATGTGTCAGTGCGGTTGTCATGGGTGCATGTCTGTGGGAGGTAGACTTGTGGGTGGTGGATGTCTGTTGGGTGGGTGAGTGAGGGCATTTACGTGTACGGGACTGAGAGGGGTGGAGATGCTGGGGAATGCCTTGGTGGGTAGGTGAGTGTCTGTTGGTGTGGTGACTGCAGGTATGGTGGAGGTGTGGGGGTGCCAGGGCAGGTAGTGACTGTTGCTTGTGTGCTTGCCAGTGGTGTGTCTTGTGGTGCTTGTGTTTGTTTGAGCTACCCTTGGATGTTGATGTGGATGCATGCCTGTCTGTCTGTGTGCTTCGGCTGGGTCAGGGAAGAGGGGTTTGGGTTTGGGAAGAGGAAGGTGGAGGGGGGATGGAAGACCAAGAAAGACTGGCTGCCATCAGTGTGGAAGCCAGAGCCTGAAAGTATCTTTGTAGGCCAGCCAGTGTACTGTGAATGCCCTCCAGGTGTGCATTACTCTGTTGTATCTGAGTTGCAAGTCCCTGGATGGCATTCACTGTGGTTGACTGACCCACAGAGATAGACCTCAGTGAGGGCAGCAGGGCTGACAGGGGCAGGGGAAGAGGTACTGTGGCAAGGGAGATGCCCGCCCTCCTGGATGAGCAGGCACGGCCAACTGAATGAGGAACTACAGGGAGGGCAGTGGTAGTAAGGGGGGTGGTGGACTTAGATGGGGCTGGGGTGGCCCCAGATTGGTCCGCCACCTCCAGTGAATCTCCACTGGAGGAGGATTCCAATGATGAAGATGCGGAGCGAGTCTCCCCGGTGGCACTCCCCTCACCCTCCGGGCCACTGGGTGCCTCAGTGTCAGTGGTCTCAGCACTCTGGGTCCCGTGGCCAGCAGCTTCTCCACTCTGCTGTGCCCCATCTCATTTGCCTGCCGATGCTGATGCACAGAAATAGAGAGAGAGAAAGAGGGTCATCTCATTCTTTACATACACATACATTACAACATACACAACAGTAACAACACATCTATGTCTAATAAACCTCCAGGTAGAATCCATTCAGAGCCTACATCATGTCAAACCTAGATACTTCAAACGTACCCATTTGACCACAATCTCACCCACAACATAAGCCAAACATCTGACCATTACATCACCATTCCATCAGTTCACCAGTAACTCAAAATCATCATGCACTAGATAAATTGACAACAGCAAAATCTCTCCCAATACAGATCATCACTGTCTATCAACAAATCATTTTAAGGAAATGCAGTTAACTGACAACATAATATCATGCTTCCCCCTACACCAGTAGTCATGTTCCATGAAGTAGACTAATATCACTTCAAATACAACACAACATGTTGCTTTCCAAATACATGCCTAATTTACCATTTGGTACACAACTTACACAATTTCAGTCACCTCAGATGAAGACACTACATGTGGCTTACCCAAATTGTGTGCCTCATGAAATGACATAGGCCCTCATTCTGACCTTGGCGGTCTTTTCGTAAGACCGCTGAGTTACCGCCGCGGTGAAGACCGCCGACCGCGGCGGTGTGCTGCTGTGCGCATTCTGACCGCTGGGAGCGTTCCGCCGGAAAACCGCCAGCAGCCACACTGGCGGTCGGCGGGAAAGTGGAGACTGGTCAACCTCCACCGCCACGCCAGCAGAACACCGCCCACAGAATTACGACCCACATTTCTGTGTGGCGGTCTTCTGTTGGCGGTCTTCTGTCGGCGGTCACGTCCCTATGGCTCCCGTCGCCTCCCGGAGGACCAACGCACAAGGTAAGTTGATCGTCCGTGAGGGGAGGGGGTGGGGGGGTGTTGTGTGATGTGTGCGTGCATGGGGGTGTGCGTGTGAGTGTGTAGAGGGGGTGTGTGAGTGCGTGTATGCGGGCGGGGGGTGCTGCTGTGTCTATGGGTAATGTGTGCTGTTCGGCAGGTGCGCATGTCGGCATGTATGTGTGCGGGTATGTGTCCCCGTTGTGTATGTGTGTGTAGGGGGTGTGTATATGTGCATGTTGGGGGTGTGTGCATGTCGGGGTGCATGTATGTGCATGTCGGGGTGGGGGTGGGGAGGGGGTTCGTACCACCTCTGGGGGGTGGCAGGGGGGTGGAGGGTGTGGGGGGAGGACTCGGGTGGGTAGTGGGGGGTGGGGGAGACCCCTATCAGTGCCAGGGAAGGAATTCCCTGGCCCCGATAGTGCTTACCGCCATGGTTCGCACGGCGGTTCCCGCTCGCAAGAAACCGCGGCGGTAGGCAGGGTCATAATACCCTTGTCGGTCTTGGGACGACCGCCGGGCCGGAGTGCGCAAACTCCAGCCCCGCGGTCATGACCGCCGTGGCGGTCGGAGTGGAGAAGTAGCGGTCGGTCGCGGCGGGGACCGCCGCGGTCAGAATGCCATTTTTAATACCGCCGGTCTGTTCGCGGTCCGACCGCCGTCTCTCCGCCGACCGCCAGGGTCAGAATGAGGGCCATAGTGTGTCATTGAATCATCTATCTTAATACAATGAAAAGATTCATAAAGAGCATCTGGACCCACTTATCTAACACATTGACACATAGACAACTATTCTATGTCCTGCAGTAGGGGCCCACTTAGAACACAGGATACATCCATAGGTAACCACAGGGAGCATAGTAACACCACCAATACAATGGGCACCAAACAGTGTGCAGGAAGGGCTCATAGCATTCCACCGTACATGGTGATTTGAAACCTCTACATGACTACATCTAAACACCCCAATCACTAACAACTGTCCAGACATGATTCCTATTACCTTAGACCAGAACTAACACTTAAACAACTAATTACTAAGATATCCCTGAATGACACATACATCTAGAGTCAAGCAGAATGAATGACAGCATATCCCATAACACCAACATGTGTATGTCTAATGGAGCACCTGCTACACCATTATGTCAGGCAGAAATGAGCAGATCCATTACTCAAACTGTCCAAACAGCCTCAGATTTGCAACGGTAAGCCTGGCAAAGAAGAGGTTACAACATTATAATAGTCACGAAGTATCAATTTACACATGATGTAGGCAGGAAATAGTTCTTGTTGCAGTAATATAGTTATGGGATTGCCCCATGTAGCATGGACAATATACATGGGCTAAGGGATCAGCAAACTAGCCACTTACCTTCTCATAATCATATACAGAAGACTAAAAGGTATTAGTGCACATGTCAGTGTTATATCTTGAAATGTCAATATACTGTTACCAAAATGATTTCCAACATGTAGGATGCACACCCTGATCAAGACTTATTTTTCCCAATGTATAAATCTGAGCTGACAATGGGGATACCTTCTCATACATCATAGGAAGTGTAGTAGGTTACACATAGCTAATTCCTTCTAGGGATGACAGCCTCACATGAAGTTTCCATCTATTTCAGTACGCAGGATTACTTGGCCCTGTTACTTATCTGTCAGACTCAATGTTGCACATAGAACAACATCCAATGGAATAGGACTGTTCTGAGACCAAAGAGCAATACAACTGATCAATTGGGTAAATTGACTTGGGAACACTGGGTGACACAGCTGGTTACAGCTATGTATGTCTGAGTAGAATAACACATATGACACAGTCACATCTGCATCTCCACATGAAGTCATACTATTTGGTTGGCATAGGTTATGAACATGTCCCTATATACAATACTATGGCCACATCTGTGGTCCTATGTTGCCAACTGGAAAACCATGTCTAACTAGGTGACACTTTACATTTATGACTTACCACATTCACACTGATTTGATACTTATACATAATACACTGAACTTGCAGAGGCATGTCCATGGGTGAAGTCAGTACTTAACCCCTTGTGACTGCTGTGCTGCCCTCAAAAGCTCATCCATCTCAGGGTAGACCACAGACAAAATGCAGGCCATTAGGAGGGTCAAGGTCTGATGGGCACCCCTCCCTCATTGGGAGGACATCCCCAGCTGGGACTCAGCGGTCTTCTGGAGCCAGCGCCTTAGGTCCTCCCACCGCTCCCTACAGTAGGTGCTCCTCTGATTGTGGACCTCCAGGGTCTGCACTTGCTTTGTGATGGCATGCCAATTGCCCTTCTTCTGATGGGAGTTGACCTGCATGGATGACACAGACAAAAGGAAAAAGTCATGTCCACATGCACCATACCGATAGTAGTGGACAGAACCCTTCAGAGACAGCAAGTAGGCAAACATTCCCATCCTCTCAGCTCCCACTCATTTACAAATTAGCATCTGCATGCATCAACACCTTCACAACCTTACATTTCAGTTACACCATCATACACAACACCTATCACACATTGGTTTCGCATTGGACTTACCTGCCCCTCTGGTGCACCATGTAGCTGTTCATACAGGGGTAGGATCTCCTCCCCAAGCTTATCCAGCTCTTCTGGGGTGAAGACTTATCCAGCTCTTCAGGTGATAGGGCTGTGGCCCTATCACCTGAAGGATGTCGCATGATAGCTTCCAGAGGCAGTACACAACAGCTCAGGTAGTGGCAGTCTTGCAGTCAGCAGTGTCAGGAATCAAGTGAGCATTACTGCAGAAGATGGTGGTCACGTCTGCCACGTACATGACTGTCACCACCAGCAGACATCGCCACTGGCCCAAGACTGCCAAAGGCAGTAATGTCTTCCAATGGCAATGTCTACTGCGGGTGTGACCGCCAGGACGGCTTCTGCCGGCAGACTTAGGTCACTTCCCCATGTCCAGTACAGTAGGTCAAGGGCTGCTATTTTAAGCACATTTCATGTATGGAAGAGTTTTAAATCTGTGTCATGAACTATACCGTGTATTGTGCAGTATACCTGTAAGTACTGCCTTCATGTTTACTTGTCTATATGTGCATCTGTGCAGTAAATCCTGTATAAATCGAGCACATGTGGTGATAGCAATGTACACCTACTCTGAGGTCCCTATGTACTTCGAAAATGTGGATAATGTATACCAATATGTGTAAGTCATGTCAAGTAGGTGGGACTTACTAACATGTTCAGTAACAGATGAATATGTATGTGTAGTTTAATAGTTAGGTGAGGGAATGTGCAAACAGAAGGGTGTCATCGGAAGCATAGCTATGTACTGTACTGTAGATGTCAGAGGTTGTAATTGACCTTGACAAAAGATATGTGTGAGTTGTTTATTTAACTTTACATGATGTGTGCATGTTGCATGTTCCATTCTATGTTTACCTCTTTTCACATAGTTACACTGCCATGAGGAGAGGAAGACAACCACCAGTGTACTGTCCACTAATAGCCCTGCACACCACGGAGGAGAGACATTGTATCCAGACATATTGGCTGAATCGTCATACTGTAATGGATCTTTGTGATCAGTTGGAGTCAGATCTGATGCCTGCCATTCACAATCCCTGTAGCATACCTCCCGTCGTTCAAGTCTTGTCAGTGCAACACTTCCTGGGTCCTTTTAGAATACAGTGGCCCTAACTGCAGGGACGTCTCAGCCCATGCCCATTCTTGTTTTGAAGGATGCACTGTGTGCATTGTTGAAACACCTGGACAACTACATCAGGTTTCCCCAACATGCCGATTGGCCTATGTGAAGCCGGAGTTTTATGCAATGGGACACATTCCATGTGTGTTTGGAGCAATTGATGGCACCCATGTAGCCTTGGTATCCCTGAGTGCCAATGGAGAGGTGTATAGGAACAGGAAAAACTACCACTCTATAACCATTTAAGTGGTGTGTCTGGCAGACCAGTACATTTCACAAGTCAGTGCTAAGTATCCAGGATCAGTCCATGAGTCATTCATCATGTGGAACAGCAATGCCCCACTGCTGATGGCACGACTCCACATAGAGAAGGCCTGCCTGGTTGGTAAGGTACAATTCAAATGTGTGTTTGCAATGTATGTCCCCTGCCATCACAATGTAGCGTGTCCCACAAATATGTTTGTGTGGTCCTACCAAATTGTTCACAGGTGACTCTGGGTATCCAAACTGTTGTTGGTGTTGGCACCAGTGAGGTACCCAACCACGCCAGGGAAGTCTGCTACAGTGAGGCCCATAGGTGGACAAGGCATGTCACTGAGCAGACTTTTGGGCTCCTGAAGACAAGATTTAGGTGCATAGACATCAGGAGGAGCCATCCTCTATTCACCCAGCAAGGTATGTCAACTAATAGTTGCCTGTTGCGTGCTCCACAATCTTGCCCTGAGATGACAGATAACAGTTATACCAGATGAGGGGGAGTCAGCAGAACCTGTGGGTGTAAATGCAGATTTGCCAAGTGATGAAGAGCCAGTAGAAGATGAGGCAGGAGATTCTAGGGCACATCTCATCAATAACTACTTCAACTTACTAAAAGGTATGTGAATATGATGTAATGCTGTGATGTAATTTTGTAACCTGAAGTAGCTGGGTAGCATGCCACCTCCTTTCTTGCATCATCTGTGGAATTGTAGATCGTTCCAATGCCTATGAATGAGTTGTGCATGCAGACTGAAAGTTTGTGTTGTGTACAGGACAGTGTGGTTTACAGTATCATGTACTGTTGTTGCAGATGCAAATTCATAATTTGTGGACATGACTTCTCCAATTTGAGGAGTGTATTCTGCGATGTCCTATCCCTTTTCTCTTTCATTCAAAGATTTTCCTAGATGATGTTTGGCTTATCATTCTTGGCAAACGTCAGATAGTGTCAGAAGCAGATGGCGGTTGCAGACAGACATGAGACTTGGACATGGCTGAAACCAGGTACTATTGGTCTTGATTATGTGGAGTGGAACAAACATTGTTAGACTCTCAGGACACTCAAGTGGTAATGTTTTTTCCTGTCAAGTTCACTTGTAGGGTACAGGAGGTTTTCAAATGGTATCCTTTGTGTCTGGATATGTGTCTGGCACATGTGTAAATGTGGCACCTTGGCCTCTACCATCACAATGGTTTTTGTTGTATGTAAACTGCCCTGCACCTAGCTGTCAGTGTGTTCCTACTTTGCAGACCAATGTGCATGTCACTGTGGACTAGTATAGGTGAATGACAATCCCACAGTTATGTGGCCAATGTAAGTGAAAGGTTCCAGGACTGGGGACGTCAGTACTGATCACTGTCTTTACAATGGGATATTAATCTTTGGAAGCTGTGGGATGGGTAATGCATAAGGCTTTACCAGGTGATACAAAGGACCAATCTGTGTGTCTCTTGCCTTGTTGGCAGACTAACATGACCCTAACACGTGTATCCTGTGGTTTTGCATTGTGTGACACCTTAGCAAACATCCTGATGCTACTCTCAGTCATGCTCTATGTGCTGTTAGCATATCTACCAATTATTGTGTGTAGTTGTAGTTTACCACGTTTTTGGAATCGGCCTTCTTCCTTTCTTATTGTGATAAGCCTCCTGCTGATGGAGTCCATGTTTGATGTCCATAACAATGGGTGTACAATACAGAGGGACATATTCAGACTACAGTTGGCATGCTTTACTATTGTACATGGATGATAAATGACACATACACAGGACCTTTGTTTAAGTGTGATTTATTGTGGATTTAAAACAACATGAGACTAAATACGTAAATAAACAGTGATGGATCAGTCATGGTCAATGGAATTATGATGGTAGAAGCTACACCATCAAGGTACACAAGTCCAATGTTCTTGCACCATAGGTAAATGGAGATTGGTTACACAACAGTCAACAGGGTGTATCTGTGGCACACAAGGGGTACAAGTCAGGAGAGGTTTACTTCCTGGCAGTGGGTTTGGTCTTGGCATCTGCTCCTGCTGGATGTCTGGGTGAAGGTCCACATTGGCGGGGGGTTCTTCAGCTACAGAGGGTACGGTGTCTGAGGGCTGGCAGCCACAGATGTAGAAGGGCCTGATGTTTGATTGCTAGTGGAAGGAGCCAGATGTTGGGTACAAAACCTACTCACTGTGGTATTCATGTCTCTCAACATCCCTGCAATTGAAGCCCAGTGGTCATTTTGTGCCTGTCACTGCTGCATGACTTCCTGGTAGTTGTCCTTCTGCAGCTTTTGGATTTATCCCAAGATGGTGACAACTTGGCCCATCATGCCTTGGAAACCTTGGTATGCTTGGGAGATGGTTTCCTGGTCAGTATTGTCCCTTTGAGACCCCATCCTCTGGCCCACAGCATCCCTCCCATACACTCTAACCCACATGCCTGTCACAGTGTACCCACTCTCATTGGTGGCAGGTCCATCATTGTCAGGGGTCGCAAGGTGAGACTTAGGTACCTCTACTGTGGGGCGCTCAATGGATGAAACAGTCCTTGGGACACAGGTTTGGTGGTGAATGGTTGCCTGTGATAAAGGTGCAACAGGACTGGGAGGAGTTGATGTGAGCAGGGTGAGGCTGACAGTTGTTGACTGACCAGATGTCCCAGATGGGCCAGGTTCGTCGTCAGTGTCTAGTCATCCTGGGGTGTTTTCCTCACTTGAGAGGGGTAGTCACAATCTATGGTTTCCTCTCCATGGTGACAATGGGAAGGTTACCTGTGGAAGGAGTGTAAGACAGAGTTCAGGTTAAATTGGAGGTATTGTTGCAGTTGTATGAGATGCAGTCAGAGTCTTAACATGATCCCCAGCAGTGACATTGACAGCTGCTGCACAGAAGAACGTAGTACAACATACAACTCTGTGACGTGAATTCCATACTCCATCTATTGAGTTGTTGAGCTATGTTTGTACTATTTGTACTGCTGATGGCATCAGATATTGTCTGATTATTGACATGGCTGTACCCCTCTGTTACCTAGTTAACTGTCTGGCATGATAGATGGGACAAATAAGAGCTGTACAATGCACATTAGTGTCCTTGTAGGAATAGAGTATGTGGGTAAGCACTGTAGATTGACCTGTATCAGGATGTACTGCATGTGCATTCAGTCAGTCTTCTGAATTTCCAAACCAGGTGAGTATTTTACTAGCTTGGGATCTTTTATCAGTGGCCATTTTCACTGGCCACTCAGCTATAGCTGTGCTTTGCTTGGGATGCTAGTGTGAGTGTGGCATTGCATTGCTGTCATTGCCATGTGCTGTTCTACAATGGTACAATCAAGATGGTGTACATAGAAAATTAGTTTAACATGCATGACATGACGTCATTTTTGGTGCAGTGTCCAGGTTTTGAAAATGTTGGGATATTGCATTCTGGGAGTTGTAGTGCTATGATGAGCTAGTACTTCACATGTCACGTGGCTGTGGAGCAAGATGAATTTAGTAGACATGTGGCATGCTAAAGAGGGGTATTAGGTGATTAGGAAAGAGTTGTAGTGCTTGGTGTGTTAACTGGGGTGGGTTTAGGTGGTGAGGGAGCATGCAGGACTAGACAATTAGGTGACATAAATGTTGTGCGTACATACCAGACTCCACTCCCCAGGTATTCCTGTCAGGCCCTCAGGATGCAGGATGTATAAGACCTTCTATTCCCAAGATGTGAAAGTAAGGGGAGGAGGTGGGAGCCCACCACCCATCTTGAGTACTGCAAGCTTGTGTCTGGATGCCATGGACTGGATCTTCCCCCTGAGGTTGTTGCGCCTCTTCCTGATGTTCTCCCTTGTGCGTGGATAACTGCCTACAGAATTCACTCTGCTGACTATCCTTTGCCACAACTCCATTTTCCTGGCAATAGATGGCTGTTGGACCTGTGCTCTGAACAGGTGTGGCTCTACCCTGACAGTTTCATCCACCATGACCCTCAACTCCTCATCTGTGAAACATGGGTGTATTTGTGGGGACATAGTAGTGGCTGTGTGGTTGTGAAGATGGTGTGGTTGTGTTCAAAGTGAAATGTTGCAGAGTTGAGTAAATGGTGAGGTGTTGGTGATGTGATGTGAGTGGGTGATGGGTGTTGTGGATTGTGTGTAATACCAATATGTGTGTTTAGTATGCTGTGCAGATGTGTGCTATGTGCATAGTGAAGTGTAAATGAGTGCCTATTCTTGCTAATTTGAACTCTCTGGGGTGTTGTTTGTCTGTGGCTGTATAAGGCATTTTGACTGCAAAGGATTTTGGGTTGTGTACGGGTGTGTTATATAGTGCAGTGAGTAGGTGTGTCGGGTGTGTGGATATGTGTCAGTTGTGGGGTATTCAAACTATCCAATGTGGTGTTGTGTTCAGTGTGATGTGAGTTGAGACCACCGTGGTTTGCACCACCAATGGTTTTCCGCTATAGAAGAACCGCCGTTGTGATTTGTGGATCGTAATCTGATAGGAGAATTTTTGTCGGGCTGGCAGTACTGGTGGTAGGATTGCCTTTTTTCCGTCCTCCAGTGTCCCGGCAGTTTCTGAAATTTGGCTGTTTTTGGCAGATTTCATAATGTAACTCCTAATACAGCAGTCGAATTACCACCAACATGGCAGTGTTTTGGCATCTGCCACTGCGGCGGTCTTTCCAAATGGCTGCTAAACTACTAATGAGGCCCTTTGTCTTTAGCAGGGGTTTGTATTTCTATTTGTAATCGGTTTCCTCAATTTGAACTTTAGTTTTCTATATCTATCCATGACATTGGCATGATATTTCCTATGACTAATTTACTTTGTCCTTTACTTCAGCCCCAAAACCGAATCCTAAAAATAAAATAATAGTAACCCTGTCTTTGATTCTATTTTAAACTTAATTTAATCACATACATTTTTTTATGTTTTTTTATAAAGAGCTTTTATTTATTTTAGAAACGAACAATAAGTCACAAAAACACAATGCGGATGCATTGTAACAGTAAATACAAACATAGATACATATACCAATCCCCTAACACCTTCTGAAGTAAGTATTCTGTAAATTCCTTCTTGCTCGTCCCCATCTCTGGTCCCAGTATGCTCTATGAAATCTGGTTTAGTAGTTAGAGTTTAAGTTTGATCCCACAACAGCCCAGTAGTGGTAGCCCCTGTGTTCACGGCCCTGGAGGGGGGCCAGCCCACTCGTTGTCTCGTGTGGTATGGGTCTGTCTCTCTACCGTAGCAGAGGTGGGATTGTAGGTAGTGTAATCCCTCGCCCCCGGATGGTTTTGGTTTAGGGGAGTGTGTGAAGAGATCCGTTGCTCTAGGTCGGTCAAGTGTTCAGTAGACTTTCCCAAGGTCCCCACACTCTAGTGTATTTGTCAGGGCACCCCCTCGCTTCGTATATTGGTTTTTCGCACCTTGCGCACCAATCCACACCTCGTCACCATTTGGTGAGGGACGGCGCTTTTACAGCCTTCCATTCTGACATAATATCTCTCTTTGCCACTAGGCAGGCCACTCCCAAGAATGTTCGATTCACCCTATTTAGCCCCATTTCGCTCATGGTCCCCAGCAAGAGTGGAGTCGGGGAGATTTCTACTGTTGATTGCAGCACCTCGGAGACCTCTTCTATAATTGACCTCCAGTATGATTCTATGAGCGGGCAGGCCCAGACCATGTGAAAAAAGTCGGCTCCCGGTAGAGAACAGCGGGGGCACTCGTCTGTGGGTCGGAGTTTGGCCCGATGGAGTCTCTTAGGGGTGAGGTAAGCTGCGTGAAGGTAGTGGGTTTGCAATAATTGGAATCGTGTGGATATGGCTAGAGTTCGAGGGGCCATCAACGCCTCTCTCCACTCCGAGTCCCCGATAGGGCCCACCCAGCCCTCCCATTTCTGGCGAAGCTCATCAAGGGCGGGGTGTGTTAGTGAGGATAGAGCGGTAGATTTGGGAGATTCCCTTTTTGTTTAGGTGTCCCATCATGACCCTTGCTTCTAGCGGGCTATACTCTCGGATGTCGTCCCCTGGCCGTACGTGCACTAATAGGGCGTGTCTGAGCTGTAGGTACCTGTGAAATTGGGTGTTGTTTAAGGAGTGCGTTCTCTGAAGCTCTTCAAATGATCGAATTTGCGAGTCGCCCCAGATATCGGCGAGTGTAGATATCCCAATAATGTCCCATTTCCGAAATCCCCTCAGCGCAGAGTCCTCCCCCAACCACTTCCCCTGCCAAAGAGGTGTCTGTAGAGTTAGGTGAGACCACCATCCTGTGGCCTTTTGTGCCGCCCGCCAGCCTGTGAGAACCAGCCTGGTCACCTCGGGGATGGATTGCGGGATCACACCCCCGTATAGGGCATCAAAGACCCCATTATAGCCCAGTGTCTGAAGTTCTAGTCTGTATGCGGGGTCGGTCCAACCTCCTGATAGCCAGTCGTTAATCACTAGTGGGTGCATAGCCAGGTAATAAAAGTATACATTGGACATTCCCAGTCCCCCTTCGTAAATGTCCCTCTGACATGTACCAAGGGAGAGTTTGGGGTGGGCGCCGTGCCACAGGAATTGCCGCGCCGTTGTCTCGATTTCGTTGAACCATTTTCGCGGGATTGGGTATGGGAAGTTCTGCAGCAGATATAGGAATCTGGGGAGTATCATCATTTTATATAACGCTATTCTCCCCATTGTGTTGAGCGGAAGGTTCTGCCAGCGCTGGAGATCTTTTTTGGATTTCTTAAGGAGTGGCGTGACGTTTAGTTCCCAAGTTAATTCAGGGAGCAGAGTTATGTAAACCCCTAGGTATTTGAAACTGTTGCGGCGGATTGGAATGTTTTTTTGCCAGCTTATACATTCCCTAGAGGGGTGTAGAGGGATAAGCAAGGATTTCTTGGGATTGAGTGTTAGTCCCGAGGCCTGTGAGAAGAGGTCCATGAGTTCTAAGACATGTGGGCCACTCCTTGCTGGGTTGGAAAGATAAAGGAGGACATCGTCCGCGTACAGTGCCACTCGGTCTTCTGGGCTCGCGGGCCATGTCCAGCCTGTTACTAGTGGGTCCTCTCTTAGCAGTTTGGCTAGTGGTTCGATCGCGAGGGCAAAGAGTAGCGGTGATAGCGGGCATCCCTGATGGGTCCCTCGACGGATGGGGAACGAGTCAGAGGTCACTCCGTTTACCTGGACACGAGCGGTTGGATTAGAGTAAAGTAGTTTTACAAGACCTCGAAACTTGGGTCCAAATCCATTCTTTATTAGAACATGTTCTATCTATGACCAATCCACTGTGTCAAAGGCTTTTTCGAAGTCTATCAGAAGAAGGGCGAGGGGGGACCCGGTTAAGGTGCCGCGTTGGGCCAGAGCGACGTTTAGTCTCCTAATGCAGTGCCTGGTGCTGCGAGAAGGCATGAAGCCACACTGGTCTGGGTGTATCAGCGAGGGAAGCACTACCTTCAGCCTGGCAGCAAGTAATGTTGAGAGTACTTTAATTTCGGCGTTCAGTAGGGAGATAGGTCTATAAGCTGAGCGGTCTTGCGATGGCGGCTGGGTCTTCGGGATCACCACTATTGTGGCTTGATCTATTCCGGTGGGAAACCGGCCGATCTTCTCCGCTTCGTCCAGCATGTTGAGCAGATGGGGGCCTAAAATGTCTCCGCATTTACTATAAAGCTCGGACGGAAAGCCGTCTGGACCGGGTGTTTTTCCCTTTGCGAGTCCGGATATAGCTGTTGTGATTTCGGCTAGGGTAATAACTTTGACTAGGATCTCCATCGTCGCCTGTGGGATTACAGGGAGGGCCACGTCGTCTAGAAGGGGAGATTCCCTTTCACTCAGAGGGCGGGGGCGCGCCACATATAGGTGAGCGTAATACGAGGTGAAGCACGCAGCGACTTCACTGGGAGTCTTTGCAATTGAGCCCGCCTCGTCTATGACTTCAGGGATAATTCTGTCGGCTAGTGGGCGTGAAGCCAGCCAGTGCAGGAGTTTTCCATTCTTATCGCTCCATCCGTATACGAGAGCCGCTGATGCCCTCCAGGTGTGTTTTGCGGCCTCGAGAACCAACTGCTTTATCTCCTCTCTAACCATTGTTAGGCGCCTTAGGGTGGATGCTGATGTGGCAGTAGTCTCAGACTGCTCCAGGGCCATGGCCTTGGATTCGAGAGCTGTCACCCGCAGGTCTCGTGCTAGCTCACGGGCGCGTATCCAGTGCTTGGTATAGCCCCTAAGTGTGGCTTTACATGCCGCCCAAATTGTGCCCGGGGAGCGGACAGAACCCAGATTTTGATCGAAGTATTGAGTAAGGTGATCCCTGATTTCAAGGGTATACTCCTCATTCTGCAGGTACCACACGTTTAGGCTCCATATCGGGCGTTGGTTCGGGGCTGCGCTCCCTAAACGTATTCGCACTGGGGAATGGTCTGAGATTCCTCGAGGTAATATTTCTGCACCAGTAACTCTGGAGATGTCCAGAGCAGGCATAAACACGAGGTCGATCCTTGCCTGAGAGTGGTGGGCTGCTGAGGTGTGTGTGTACTGCTGGGCCCTGGGGTGCCATGTCCTCCATACTTCACACAGTCCCAGCCCCGTTGTCCATCCGTTTAGATTGTTTGCTCTCCCGGCTCGGGTGGAAGAAATAGGTCCGGATACGTCTAGTTTAGGATCTAGTACAGCGTTAAAAGCCGATAAGCGTGTGTCCCTGCGGGAGGCCTATGAGTGTCCTGCGGAGGGCCAGTAGGAATGCATCGAAGCCGGCCAGGGGGGCGTACGCACATACGAAATTGGTCGGCAATCCGTGCAAAGTGCCGGTAACCGTTACGAATCTGCCCTGTGGGTCCGAGTGTGTGGAGGTGACCACCATGGGTAACGAACGATGGAGCAGGATAGCTACTCCCCTGGAGCCCCTCGAGAAGCCCGCGTGGAAAACTTTGTCAAAACCCCCTCTCGCTAGGATAGGGCACTTGGATCCGAGTAGGTGTGTCTCATGTAAGAGAACTACTGAGGGGGCATACCTGCGCAGGGTGTTAAATACTGCAGATCTTTTAATTTTATCTAAGAGGCCGTTGACATTACAAGAAAGGATCTGTGTCAGTGAGGGTACTGTTTGTGCCATGGTTGTGTGGTGGGTGGTCGGGGATCTGGGTAGGGACCCAGAGATGGGTTTATGGACCGAAAAGGATCTATGTGACGGGTGTAGGTATTGCAATAATAACTTAACGTAACCACTTCACTAAGCCCTAACGTAAGCTTTAAACTCCCCAACCTCCCCCACCCCATACTTCTACCCTTGAAGCATCTGTCGCCCTAATGCCCAACAGGGGCAAGACAGCCGCGTAGACTGCCATCGAGTGAAGTGGTGGACCCCTCCTGTGTGTCGGATCAATTGCAATTAACTAGAGTAAAACCCCTCTGCCCTTAATAAAGTCGTTGGTGAGTGTCACGTGGTGCTATCCTGGGTGTATTACTGCTCCGTTTATGTGAGGTGGCACCTGGTTTGGTCGATGTGACCCGGCGGTCCGGAGCTCAGTACGTGTTGGGCTGGTGTCAGCCAAGTTCGGGGGATTGGCTCAGGCGATCGCCTCCTTGACGGTCTCCTGAGGCTTGATCCCCGGGGTGGTTCACCGGTTTCTCTCCGGGCGGTGGGTCCGGGACAGGATGGGTGTCTTCGTTTGTTCTGGCCCTAGAGTTTTTTCGTCCACCCCGTCTGGATCTGGTGCGTTTCCGACCACTCCATGTGTCTGCCCGTGTGTTCGCATGCATCTCTCGGAATCCCTCAGGTGTACTAGGTGGACCTTTCCGGATGCCGATACCTTCTTCCGTCAGCCAGTCCCACGCCTCCTCGGGTGTCTCAAAGAAGTGCGCCTTGCCAGCAAGGATTACCTTCAGGCATGCTGGGAAGAGGAGCATATATGAAAGTTGCATCGCTCTTAGCTTCTGTTTTACGTGGTCATACGATCAGCGCTTGGTTTGGACTTCCCGAGTATAGTCTGGGAAGACCAGAATTTTCTGATTGTCCCCAAGGAGGTCAGGGGAGCGTCTGGCTTCTCTTAGGATGGCGTTACGGTCCTTGAAATTAAAGAAGCGCGCTATCATGGGTCTCCGAGGGCCGCCCGGTGGGGGGCGCGGGGCCAACGCCCTATGTGCTCGTTCTATCGCAAACCACGGCGAGAGAGAGTTTTCTGGCATCCATGACTTAATCCAATTTTCGAGAAATTTGGCGGCTTTACCTTCCTCGGCGTCTTCTGGGATACCTACGAAGCGCAAGTTGTTGCGTCTGGAGGGGTTCTCGGCATCTTCTGCTCTACGATGGAGCTCGCCAGTTCGAGTTTGCAGCTGGGACACTTTGGCTTTAAGGTCAGTCAGGTCCTCCTCTGTTTTTGAAACGCGGTTCTCCACCTCTGTAATTCGGCCCACGGCATTTCTAAGGTCTTGTCTCACTAGGCCCATCTCTTCTCTCACCTCCCCGATCTTGGTTTCCACCGCCCGTTGTGAGGTTTGGATTGCGAGAAGGATCGCATTGACCCCGTCTGTGTCCTGGTCATTGGGAGGAGGGTTTCAGCTGGTCTGGGGGACCGTCGGTGTGGTAAATTGATCAATCCTCTGCTGGGATGGTTGCGTCTGTTTAGAGGCTCTGTCCTTGCCCATGTTGTCCAAGGGGTTGAGCAGGTGGAGCCGCGTCTCCTTGGGGCAAGCTCCAGTTGTTGTCGAGGGTTTTGTGTCTCTTATTCTCTTGTTCTCTTGTTCCCGGGGCGGCCTTAAATCAGACCGTACATTGTTTACTCCGGGGAGAGGGAATCAGTTAAAAGGATGGTCTGAAGACGGTCCCTCCCAGTCTCGAAAGTTTCTGGATTAGTTTTGTAAAACCAAGGTGCGTTCCTCCGGGGCGATTGTCCCTTGTGGGGCAGGTTTGGTGCTTTCTTCAAACCCCTATGGGGCGTCGTCTTAGTGTGACTCTAGGTCCCTGTTCTTCTTCTGGTTATGATTCCAGGGGGCCTATGGTAGCACTGGGCCCCACCTCTCCCAGAAGTTCGATATCCCGCCACCTTTGTCCCTGGTAGGGGAGCCCACTCTGTGTACCTCAAGCCTCGGGTCTGCGGCCTGGGCCGTGTCTGCCGGTCACTCGGGGTCTCATCTTGCTGTTAGGCCCAGTGCCCCAGGGTGAGGATCCGTTTGCGGCCGTGGACCGCGCCGCCCCTCCTCACCTCCCGGCTTCTGGTTGTCCTTTGGCCCCCAGTCCACCGCCGGTACTCAAGCTGGCGAGCCGCGGGGTCCCAGGACCGCGTCTAATCTCCCGCTGAGCAGCGGCGTGTTATTTTAGGTGTCTCGGGGGGCGCGGGTTCCAAAGGCCCTCCCGGCCCCTCTCTCCGCGGCCCGTGCCACGCATTAGCAGGCAGCTCTCAGGGGCCGCGGGGTTGAGGCCGCCGCGGGAGCGCGTCAGTACCGGGGCCGCCCGCTCCGAGCCCCCACGGCCCCAGGTGGTCACTCACTGCGCTTCTTCAAGTGCACGTCTTCGGCGGTTTCGGTGGGCCCCCGATCCGCCGTCTCTTTTTCGAGTTGCTTTGTGTCTGGGCCGGGGCTGTTCAGATGCTCCGCAGGGGGGAGTGCCCCCAGTCCACCGCGTCTATTCTCCCGCTATGCAGCGGCGTGTTATTTGAAGTGTCTCAGGGGGTGTGAGTCCCAAAAGCCCTCTCGGCTCTTCTCTCCGTGGCTTGTGCCGTGCACTAGCAGGCGGCTCTCGGGCCGCGGGGTCGCGGCCGCCAACGGCCTCGGGCGGCCACCCACCGCGTTTCCTCGGGTGTGCGTCTTCGGCGGTTTAGGTGGGTCTCGATCCGCCGTCTCTTTTCCAAATTGCTTTGCGTCTGGGCCTCAGGCGCGAGGTGTTTTTGTTTCCGGCGTGGCTCGGCCTTTGGGGCGGTGCTGTCTCCTTACGGCATTCAGGCTCCTCGGAATTCCGGACTTCGGACCTCCGAGATTGGGGAGCACCGCGGCACCTTTTAAGTCCCGAATGGGACGGGAAACAGGATCGGTGTGGTAGTGGGTTAGGGCGGATGACGGAGGGGTCCAGAGCACTCTCAGAGTGCGACCGCCATCTTGACGCCCTTGGCCACGCCCCCACATTAATTTTATTTAAGATAAATTCTTTATATTTAAAGTAATGGAATCTTGTTTTACCATATTCTAGCATTAAATATAACAAACCCTAAATCAATTTAAATAGTTTATTATTGTGATATATTATTGGTATATTATTGGTAATACTTACTTTAACTCTTTTTCCAATGGTAAGTGAATTAAAATAGGTAAATTCCGTAAAATAATCCTACCACTATGTTTTTTTCAATGAAAATAACTTGTCAAACAAAATTAAGTGGTATTGCATTAAAATAATCATTGGTCTAACTTTAAATTCAATTAGATTAGACTAACATAATATAAAACATATTCTTGCCCTAATACTAATGCTACAATCACATTTTATTAAATACATTGTATGATAATTAAAAGCGACCTTGACTGTAAGCAATACTTATTCAAAAGGCTATAACATTAAGTTACTGATTAACTTTATTTGATCAATTAATTTCTTTCATATAAGTTGATGTGACTCTAACTCATCATTATATATAATTTACAAATAGTTTAGTGAATATGTTTTACAGCTCAGTTATACTTACCTAAATAAACATGGTTTCCTGATGGTTTTGGGAAAATTACAATGAAATTGTAGATAAATTAAAAGTGCTCTTGAATTAAAGTAAATATTTCAAAGTAAAAGCAGACACCTGTAGGACACTTTCAGAAGCACTGACTGAGACCTCCTTCTCACTGACTCCTAGCTTTGATGAAAACTTCTAAGGTGATAGCTGGTGGTCTCTACTCCTCTTGCATCAAAAGAGATAGTCTTGTTGGTCTTGGAGCATTGAGTAATTGGACCATAAAGCCTATTTATGCCCACAACCGAGATCACAAAGTGTTGTGGTCTCACAAGAATCAGAGGGATATAGCAACCCCTGATATGCCTACCATTGCTACTATCTTGGCCTTCAACAGGTTATAGGTTGCTGAGGGGGTGGCACATTCACATGCTTTGTGACCTGATTTTCTGTGAGGAAATAATTCAGAAATTATACTGAGCTTGGGATTGAGGAATCACTTCTTGCTTTGTGCAATGTTTACAATGGGTTACAACGTATTTGCTTCAATATGAAAGCTCCACAAGAGTAGAGTGAGAGCCAGCTTCAAACAGCCATGTGACCTACTATGAGTATTGATTGCACATATCCACTTAAGGAAAGCTCATGACATATTGATATTTTGAATTTTAGCATATGTAATTGTAGCTGTTAAAATGAATCTTTCCACTAAAAAAAAAAAGTCAAAATCCCAGCAACCACCAGGACCAGTTTATATAACTCACCTTGCCCCACTGAAATCTATTAATGTTCTTGAAAGCTGAAATTCTGTGCTGTACCCCTCTTTGGAATATTACTTGATGTTATGTAAACACCAGTACTTTGCCTAAAATAAAATACAATTTGTTACACATATTTATAAATAATTGTGTCTTTGCTAGGGCTTCTTGATGTTGTGGGGACACCTTAAAAGAGTGATATTGCAACTGCTTTTTTTAGACATAAAGGTGCTTTGGTTTCTGAAAATATTAGGAAAAATGTTCCATAGCAAGGTTACTTGGACGGACAAGCTTCTGTCACCAATTAAGATCCTTCTGTCCTGATTCTTATAAATGCAAATCTAGGCTTCGTGGGTTAAATCACAGTGGCATCATTGTCATAAATTGGCCAATTTTGCATTACGTTTGTTCTGTGAATTTCTGAAAATATGGTATTATGTGTTGTTGAATAATTATGTCACTGTTCTCTGCAAAATTTCAGTCTGAGAGTACAGAAACAACTTTAACAACCAGAATATCAATAGCAGTTGTTTGCAACTATTATTTTTTTGTGCTAGTTTTGCCCGAAAGGCATCCTTGTGTCAAAAACTGATATTTGGACACATTTTGCTCCAAAATGTAACTCTAAATGATGGATTTCTTGGAATTATGGGTAATGTTATCTAATGTTTCCTGTTAGATCTGACAGCCTTAGGGTGATCTTCCCTCAAACCTTTTGCCTGTTTGCCTCACATTTTGTTCTGCTATCTTTTTGTTGACCCTAGGCCTCTGAGCACCTTACAACTGCTGACTAATGCTAAAGTGGATGTGCTCTCTCTCCTAAACATGGTCTGATTAGTACATCCACAATTGGCATATTTAATTTGCTTATGAGTACCCAGATAAGTGCACTACATGTGCCCAGGGCATGTAAATTAAATGCACATAGTGGTACTGAAGCACTACTTGTGTTCTTAGGGCAAATAGTCCTAGTACATGCCTCAGGCCTGCCATTGGAGAGCCTGTATGTGCAGTTGCACTGCCATGTCGCCTTGGCATTTAAAACCCCTTGCCAAGCCTTAAACTCCTTTTATTACATATGTCACCCCTAAAGTTCGCCCTAGGTAGCCATGAGGGCAGGATGCTATGAAACTAAAAAGTAGGACATGTACTTTTAAATGGTACATGTCCTAGTAGTGAAAAACTCCCAAATTCGTTTTTCACTACTGTGATGCCTATCCCTCTCATAGGTTAATATTGTGATTCCTTGTTGCACTTAATAAGCTGTACATCTTAATTGATAAGGAGTAGATATATCACATTTTGTACTTATGGAATTGTAATAAGAAATCATCTTTTCTGGTAAATTCAGGTTTAGTGTTAGAATTTTGAAACTGACACTTTTAGAAAGTTGGTATTTTCCTGCCCTTAGTCATTTATGCATCCAGCCTGTCTCCATTACACATCTGAGCTGGGTGACAGCTGAACTTGTGCATTCCCTCTAAACAGCCATACACAAAGGAAGGTTGGGTGAGACTGATGGGGCATCAACATCCTGATGGACCATCCTGGGCAGGATGGGAGGGAGGAGCTGACACTTAAACCTGAATGGCCAGTATCCTGCTCCAACACAAAGGGCTGTAGTGAATCTGGAGCCTGGGCAGGAAGAAAGGACCTCTATGCACTTCAAAGACACTTCTTTGAAGGCACCCCCACTTTAAAGGCACAACTGGACCGCTGACACTACCAACTCAGTACACTGCTGGACCTGTGAAGACCTCTACCAGGAAGAAAGACTGATGTGCAGCTATATGGACTGCCACTCTGGACTGCTGCTCGGGAAGAACTTCTTTCCTGCTGTGCTGACCTGCTGCCTGTTGCCCTCTGCCCTGCTGAAGAAGGACTGGATCCATCTCACATGATCCCAGAGTGACTCCAAGGGCCTGATAGCTTGCCTAGTGTTTTCTGACATCTCAGGGACACAAAAGACTTCCATCTCACCTGCTACAGCTTCTGGACCAGCCTTCAACCAGCTCCTGACCCCCAAGAGGCATCTCTCATATCCTAGGCACTTGAAAGTGGATTTTAGCTCCTGAAATCAATATTTTGGGCTCTTTATGACCACAAAGGGGCCCACTTGCGCTGGAACAGCGCCCCTGCATAAACAATCAGTGTGAGTCACCACAAGTTCATCTCTTCACACAGCAAGCATCACCACTCGCAACAGTGAGGCTCCAGTCTGCCGGTCCACGATACCTGGCTGACACTTTGTGCCTGCGGACCACTGCCAGCGATGCCCTTCTTGCTCCAGGAAAACTTCTTCACTGTGAAAGGGACTCTCGGCTCAACTTTGAGGAGGTAAAACTTCAGCATGACTTGTCTGGGACTGTGTCTAATCCACGCTCCATCGTAGTCAGCCTGAACTTTTGGATTTAACACGATCTAGTGTGAACAGATAGCCCCTGGTTGGTGCTTTATGCTTTTAAGCACTACATTTCAGTTTATTGTTTAAAAACTCAAATCTCGACATTTACTTATTGGATTTTTGTTGTTTTTGTCTTGTTTTGTTAATACAATTATGTTCTATTTTCTAACATGGTGTGGAGTATTTTTATGGTGTTTTTACTGAGTTATAGTTTGAAATGTTTCACGTAATTTACACATTGCCTCTTAAGTTAAGCCTGACTGTTCTGTGCAAAACTTCCAGAGGGTGAGAAAAGGTTAATTTATGGTGTGTATCTGACTTACCCTGACTAGGATTGTGGTTCCTGCTTGGACAGGGTGCATACCTGTGCTACAGACCCAATTCCTAACATTCCAAAATGTTCATGTTATTACGCAAAGAAATTACGCAAATTTCATACACCCATACACAGAACGCCTTCAATGATGTTTCAGTCATTTGGCACAGTGACACATGATTTTCATGCAAAGAAAAATTGGTTGGTGGTGTAAAAATCTTACAGAGACAGTCAAATCGCTTTTAGTTTTATCCTTTTGAAGATAGGGAGCAAGTGAAAAGACTGTACGGCTTCCCAGCCATGTACATGAAGCAGCAATACTCCCTACCTGCTGCAGATAGGTAATTCATTTTCTTTGACATCCATCTAGGTGTTATTACTAAAGTCAAGATGATTGTAAACAAAAGCATATAACTACTAGGGGCCTCCTTCTGCAATTCAAGAACAAAGTAGAGTTTATACCCTAATCGGTATACTGAGATCTGTGGTAATTTTGGCACCTCTGCAATTTTACCAATACATGTATCACCAAAATAACCTTATGAAATTTGTCTATGGAAAATTGGTCAGCCTGAGGTAAAACATGTAGTAAGCTGATATACAAACTATGGACCACATGTAATAACTCATTTCAACATGTGGAACTCAACAATGGATAATATAACATCCCATAAATACTGCACCCTACGGCATAGTATTTACTTGGTGCAACACTGCCACTCAGAATATTGCTGCACTTGGAATGAGTCCCTGAGGTCTTGTGGTAAAAGTCGAGATGACAGTGAAAATGTGGCAAATGCAAGTAACTAGTAAGGGTCTCATTGTGCAATTCGGGAAGAAGCTAGAGTTTTTACTCTCATCTGTATACTGAGTTTTGCTGTAATTTTGACATCTCTGAAATTTTACAAATGCTTCCATCACCATAAGAAAATGATGAAATTTGCCTGTAGAATAGTTGTAAAAATGAGGTAAAATATGAAGTAAGCCAACGTATAAGACCACATGCAGTGCTTAATTTGAGTTGATGGTTGCAGGTGGGGCCTTCTGGCACTTATTTTGCTCACCAGCACTAACTTTCCTCAGCATACTTTGACTCAGGACACGAGAGAGAAAAATACTAAAGGAGGAATGAGTAGAGAGAAAGAGGAAAAAGAGTGACCAAAGGAGTGAGCAGGGACGAAAAAGTGCAGGAGTGAGTTTGAGGTCCAGGGAGTGTTTGGTGGTGGATTAATGATGCATGAAGGGGAATTAAGACTGCGAATCTTTGGTATTCGGCACCACCCCCGTCTGCAGAGCAAAGATATGCACCCGAGCACTTGTTATATAACAAATTAAGCACTAACCACATGTAATAACTTATTCCACCATGTGAAAGTCAGAAAAGGATAATATCACGTCCTGGGAATATTGAATCGTACGGTACTGGTATTTACCAGATGCATTATTGCCACACAAAATATTGCGGCACGGGGGCCACCTCTATGCCTTGAATGGATAGAAAAAGGGCCTGGTGATCACACAGATATGGGCATCAACTTGCCAACTAGCATCACAAGTTCCTCTGTTGTTATATTATCATTGCCGTTTCGTACCTGTCTACGCTTAAATACCTGCCTCTGTGCCCTAACACTGAAGATGGACACTTTCAGTGTGTGTCTTTTCACAGCCTGCGGCCTTCATTGCCCACAGGCAGTAACTTTTAATGGCCTCGTGACAGATTTACTGAGATGTTTATTGCGAGACCTGAGTTAAAATCCTTTCTATATCCTTATTACCTAACCTGTAAATCTCCTAAATGTTATTCCTTCAGCAAAGTCATTTATTTGACTTAGGAGATTAAACGATTTCTCGCCGCAATAAAAAATCCAAGCTTATTGTGACAATAGAGATCTCTTCACGAAATATGTTCAGTAATTCCTTCAATAATTCAGTTCCTGAACAGATATCCGATGGTGGAGCGTGTTCATCACGCTGGCGGCAGCAGAACAGACAGAAATTGAACTCGGTTCGTTTAGAAGGGAATTAGGGCCCACGGGCGGGGAGGATAACACTTTGGCTTTAGGTGCTTTGTACATATAGGCTGTGCCATTAAAAGTCTTATTTTATATTCCTTCCGCTGTGGCACATCGCTTCTGTTGGCCGCCATTAATGGTGTAACTAATGGCAGGTCCCATGTCTGTCTCAAGTACCCCGCTCAAACACTCACGGGCTGCGGGAAACATTATCTTATTTGAAGATGCAGTCACCGAACGTCACCTTTGGGTGCTTGGAGTTGTACCCAGGGGGGTACATACAGTTGCTATTAAGAGTATCTGGGTATTACACGACTTTGACTTTCTTAGAAATAAGTAGAATCCGTGCATTTCTTCATGGCGTCTGTCATAAAGAATCATGATTTGGCTTTAGCAGAGTTGGAAATGATTCCCTAAAATCGCGCTGCCACACCAGGAAATGTAGAGCTATGAATTAAAGCTCCTGCAGATGTGCCTGTAGGACTGATGCCGTGAGGAATTGGCGATCCAACAACGATCTGGCACTCATAGCCTATTTTTGCTGATGTGAATTCTCGAAGGGTGCAGCCTGTGCAGACCTGGGCCGTCTGCCTACATCAGCAAAACAGAGCGCTGTGTCACTACCTTTAGTGAGTGTTAATCTGAAGGTGACCCCGCAACTCTGAGGCTCCGTAGACCTGCAAGACTCACATGATGGTGGTTGCAATCACATACTCCACCCATCCACCTGGGGCATCCGAAGCTTCCTCCAGAGGATGGGGTGCTTGTTGAATAGGCTAAAAGATTTATAGCAATGTGCTATCAGTGTCTTTGCAGGTGTAGCGCAGCCTGAATTGGAAGAAGGCCGAGAACCACACACAGATAGGGGCAATTTATAGCTGCATCACTTTGTGGGGTGGTATCTTTGAGATCATTGGGACCCTTGGCACCTCCTCACAAAGGGATTGCTGAGAAGGGGTTACTAAATTTCCACCAACTTCGGTGTGCCGCACACTTACCTCATCGCCACAGGTCCTTTTTGCCAGGGTGCATATATCAGTCTTAATTACAAATGCAACAACAAAGGCATTTCTTCAATTGCATTGAGGTATCCCCACTTTGCATGGGAGAGCCAAGTGTGTACATGCACAACATGTATATAGAATGGGTTGCACAAGCATCTGCAACAAAACAACATTTCACAATGTACGAAAGCCCTTTTACAAATTGATTAAACCCTCTCTGTCTTTTCAAGATGTTAGACCTGGCATTTTGTGGTGTGTTTCCCATCTTTTTGCCTTCTGACCTCCTGTTTTTTATGGCATGCTGGACTTGGGTTTTGCTGGTTTACTGCCTCTATGCACTTTAGCACTGCTGATCAGTGCTAGAGTGTGAGTGCTCCCTGTGTAAATCGTATTGGTGATTGGTTTATCCATGATTGACATATTTGATTTACTAATAAGTCCCTAGTAAAGTGCACTATGTGTGCCCAGGGTCTGTAAATCAAATACTACTAGTGGGCCTGCAGTGCTGATTGTGCCACCCACATGAGTAGCCCTGTAAACGTGTCTCAGAACTGCCACTGCAGTGTCTGTGTGTGCAGTTTTAAACTGCCATGTTGAGCGGGCAAGTGTACCCACTTGCCAAGCCCAAACCTTCACTTTTACTACATATATCACCCCTAAGGTAAGCCCTAGGTAGCCCCATGGCCAGGGTGCAGTGTATTTAAAAGGTAGGACTTGTACTGGTGTATTTTACATGCCCTGATAGTGAAATACTTCCAAATTTGTTTTTCACTATTGTAAGGCCTATCTTTCTCATAGGTTAACATGGGGGACTGTCCTTAAATATAATTTAAGCGCAGTTTCCGTTTGAAGGCAGATAGAGATGTGGAGTTTGGGGTCTCTGCACTCACAATTTAAAAATGCATCTTTTGATAGAGTTGGGTTTTAGAAAGTAGGCATTTTCCTGCTTAACCGTTCTGTGTCTCTGCCTGCCTGCCTGCCTGCGGAATCCATGTCTGGGTCAGACTGACAGTTGGGCTATTTGTGAATTACCCCTAGACAATGACACAAAGAGAGCTGAGGTGTGTCCTTTATATCCTGATGAGACTTCTTGGGCTAGAGTGGGGAGAGAGGAGCTGACACCCGCATCTGAAAGGGCTGTGCCCGTCCTCATATAACGGAGTCTCCAACCCCCTGGAGTGTCTCTGGAGCCAGGCTTGGGCAAGACAGGATCGTGTGAACAACAGGGACTTTCCTTTGAAGTTTGCCTACTTCAAAGGCAGAAATGAGTACAAGTAGTGGACCCAAAACCCCAGATTTTTAGAAGGTTTATGGATCAAGAGGAACCTTTGCCAAGGAGAAGAGCAGAAGAGCTAGAGGAGGAGTATTTCCCTTTTGCTTTGTGTGCTTTGCTGGGTTGGCCTGCAGTTGCTGCCTCTGCCTTAAAGAGGGCTAAGACTGGACTTTCCTGTGTATCCTGCTTGTGAAGTGTCTCCAAGGGCTTGAAGTAGAGCTTGCCTCATGTTGGAAGTCTCAGGGATATCAAAGACTTTAAGCTAATCTGCCTACAGCACTGGGAGCTGTGTGTTTTGTGTTGCAACAGAAGAAAAACCACCATCATGCCGTCAACGATGCTACTGTCTGCACCGTTACTTGGCGACGATGCACAGAGCCATGCCTTGCTTCGCACCGCAGCCCTGGTCTCATTGACGCCACCTTCTGACGCCGTCACTGAGCCACTGCTTGCACCGTGAACTATGGGCCTGCACTCTGCAATGCCTTGCTCACACTGCACCCTTGGTATTCACAACGACAATGCTCTATGTTGACACCGAAGCTGCTGCCTGCACCGTGGCCTGAGGACACCACTCATGAGGTACACAAAACACCATCCCTTTCCACACCGCAGCGCCGGTCCACCGATGTCAGTGCCATCAACTTCAGCATCATCAACAGACTCCTCTGCCTGCACCACGACCCGGCCGCCTTGGGCCTACTGACAACAATGCTTCAGCAACGACCACGCCACTGCCTGCACCACGACCTGGAGACACCGTCCATTGCACCACCCCACTTCACACCGCATCCTTGGTCTCACCAATGCAGCAGGATGCCATAACCAAGCCGTTGCCTGCACCGTGACCTATGGGCACCGCATGTCTCCTCACCCTGCTTCGCACCGCAGCCCCAACACCATCAACACCGGCGCTCCTGACTTCATCATCAGCCCAGAGTTCGATCTGCAATGCATGTGACTTCAAGGGCCTGACAACCCCTGCACGGGCCTCCGGAACCGATGCCCACTCACACCTGCTGATGCCCTTGATGCTGCATTCTGGATCTCATTGTGAGGGCCACAATGCCCCACATGTCCAAAGTACTGTTTGTGGGTCTTCCTGACACCGTAGCTGGCCCGCGACATCACGGTCGGCCTGAACTGGCCAATTTGTTGTTCACGTCGCCTTGATACCCCAGACAGAGCTTTCAACTTCAGGGAACTGTATTTTTAAGTCAATTCTTGCTAAATTCATATCCTTATTACTGTGTGTTGGATATTTCTAATTTTTGTCTTTTTTTACACAGGCAAATATAGGTTATTTGTCTAACACTAGTGTGGTTTCCTTTTGTAGTATTTTCACTGTAATACTGTGTGTTATGTGCAAATGTTTTACACCTTTGCTTCTGAGATAAGCCTCACTACTCATGCCAAGCTACCAAGGGAGTGAGCAGGGGTTATCTGAGCTGGGCATCTCCCTTACCCTGACTAGCGTGAGGGTCCCTACTTGGACAGGGTGTAAACTAACTTCCAAATAGAGACACCATTTCTAACTCAAGGCATTTACAACTTTTTTTCTGAATGACATACAGATGGGTTTGTAAAGAGGCACCCATTACTATTTGTGATTTGGAAAGAGATGTATCAATGATTTCTGTCTGCAATTGCAATCTCAAACCATTGATTAGTTACCTATCCCTAAGATGAGAGTTATAACAAATTCAAAAATTGAAGCAGGCCTCCATCCCTGCATGTACAGCCTTCAGTGGGGTTTGCTAATTGCAGCCAGCCTAATTGATTGCGTTTCCATTTGCAAACCTGTTGGTGGGCAATTTGCAGATTCCTGATTTGCCACTAAGAATAACATGGCAGTTCAGAGGTCTTCATGGAATACTATTCACTTTGAGTTTTCCTTTCACCTATTCAAAAGGCCTGCTGGATGCATAGTTCAGCCAAGTGCAGCAGTAAGCGTTAAAAGGATATGGTTAAAATAGAATCCAATGGCAGAATGAAGAAATACCAAATACCTCCTGATAAGGTGTCTTTTATATTGCCTTTGTAATCGGGATAGTACTCATTTAAAGGAACATCTAATTTACCACTTTATTTTGGCTCATGGATTGATGTAAAAGGAGTTAAAGCTTACACGAAGTTTACCACATAAACTGCCATATTTCTAACGTTCGGGCTCTTGTAAATTCTGAACCACGAAGGACATAAGCTGCAATCACGTGCATTCCTCTAAACACAGACAACGTTATTATCTAGGAACTCTGCTGCCGCCAAGACCACAGAGCGTCCCTTGTGCTTTGGGCGCGCGGCACCCCTGTATCTAATAGGATGAACCAAATTTTTTCAGCCCGTAGAACCTAAAGGAACTTGGAAATAAAAAAAAAAAACAGTTTTCTCTAGAGAGGATCTTGCAAGGAGCTATTAGCCTGACCTGCACGAAGGACTGGCTTACATGCTTAAGTTCTTTGCAAGAGGACTAGACGCAATAATGCACCAGGATGCTGGAAAGGCTCCGCAAATCCACCTTCAAGGAAACAATTGATGCTCCTGCAGCAGCATCCCCTTCAGAGAGCTTCTGTGTGTATGATTGGTTTCTGCTCAGGGGAGACCTGCGACACATGCTGCACGGAAACAGTTTCATGGTAAAATGATGATCAGTATGTGCCCGAGTCCCGCAGAGCATTCAGTTGATAACCAGGCATTCATGCAAAAATGAAATCAGTCACTTGAGCGTTAGGGATAGGGCAAGCTAACCTTCCTCAATTATACAGCAGGGTATTACACTAGGCAAACCACCTAAAAATAATCAACTTCAAGTGCAGCTTCTTCTGCTTCTTCAAGGAATCAAAATCATTACTTCAGGTTATTTTCTACATGACATTAAACACATTTCACCACTGTAAAGACTTAGCATGGTTTAGAGTTCAATGGTAATGGAAAATACTCCTCTTGCTGGAAGACAATGCTAGTGTCTCTGGTGGAGAATTCAGCTATTAAATGCATGAGCCAATGATTCTTAACCATTGTAAATTAATCAGGGAATAACTCCATTCCATCCTTTTAACCTGTCTGTGCCATTAGAAAAGGGGAGCCAACACATGCCTAAGGATAAATGTTCTATTCCAAAGAGGTGAGGGAGAAGTATTAGCGGGGTTCACTCACCTTCCCAAAATCAAGCCACAGAATCAACAAGATGGAACCTCTCAGTGCTATTTCCTAGCTCTCTACACCCATCCAAAGAGGATTACCTAGGGTAATGTTAGGACTCTAACCCACTATGGTTGCTAGTGACGTGCTTTGTGATATAGTCTTCGTCCAAATACCCAGTTTAACTATGGGAGCTCTTTGAATGTTATGGTTGAATAAAACGTTTGAACGGGTCCAAAAGATTATTTTATTAGGAAGGACACCCTGGCAATATTAAAAGCAGGCGGGGACACTCAGCGGGAATGTCATTATCCCTAGTATCCCAGGGTTAATTTGTTTTAGTGAACACACCTACGCCTCAAAGGATAAATTGGCTTATATCAGGACAGGGTCCAGTCTCAACTACTATTGATTGGTCATTTATTCACTTCGTGTGATCATTCCAGTTGTGAGATGCTCATTCAAACCTCTCAAGAATGCCATACATACAGACCTATTTTGGTACTTATGTTTTCGTTCATCTGTAGGTATGAGATAGGTATGCAGTTAGGTAAGCAAATAAACATTGTACATATCGTAGTGCATCATTCTTTGATCATTGCACATCAAGCAGGATGAGTATGTGACTCAGGTAATGGGTGAATATTTATCCAGGCTATTCTGGCTACATGGCATGTGCACTAACACATGGTGTAGAACGAGTATTATAACTTTAACTCTACAGAGATGTATTGTGCTCTTCACACAGCATGTATATTTGCACCATCACACAATCGTTTTTCTTACTTGGGAACATGCACTTTGCAGTTCCATAAGAATAAAGAGGCAGGCAGACCTTACTGTCAAGCTCTAGCAGTTGAAATACCAACAGTTAATGCTTTAAAGGCCCATATTTACATAAGTTCAAAAGAGTTAAGAGTACCCTTCACACCCTCACTTACTTCATCAAAGATGTTCGTCTCCCTGTAAACCTATTTGGTTCCTCCTTTCCCCCCATTTTAGCAGAGGATTGTTTGCCTGCATTACATAATGAGTGTGTTTCAGTTCCGCGACACGTGACCAGTGAATATCACCTCGCGGTGACATTGCATTGTCTGATTGGTTCAGAACTTGGAGAGTCTGTTTTTTTTTTTTTTTTACTAATTTGCTCTGTCCAACGTGTAAAAACTGCCCGAAGAATCCAGCAGTGGTCCTAATGTTAATTTTCACATAATTGTGCCCTTTTTTTGAGCCAACACATAGGGCCTGATAACGAGGCTAGCGGTCTTGAGACAGGACCGCTGCTGCTGTGGTGGTCCAACCGCCACATTACGACCCTGGTGATCAGACCTCCAGGGTGCCACTGTCCCTGGCAGAATCAGAGATCCCGACAGGTTGGGCGGAGGTCGGAATCATCCAGGGCGGAGCTGCATGCAGCACCGCCCTGCTGATTACGACCTGGTTCTCCACCAGCCTTTTCATGGCAGTATCACGCCATGAAAAGAATGGCAGAGAACAGGTGCAGGGGGCCCCAGGGGCGCCCCTGTGCTGCCCATGCAATTGGCATGGGCAGTGCAGGGGTCCTCCTGCCCAGCACCCTCGCAATGCTCACCTTCTGCTGTGCAGACAGTGAGCACTGAGAGGATTGTTGTGCCCCCAAAGGTAGCAGCATTGCCGCCAGCTCGATCACGAGCTGGCAACAATGCTGCTGCCTCTTTACTCCCTGGTTGACAGGCGGAAACATTGGTTTCCACCCAGTGAGAAAGTCAGAATGGGCCTGTTGGGGAGGTAGTCAGCATGGTGGCAACATCCCCGTCGGAAGTTCGGCGGACAGGTTACCCGTCCGCTGAACTCACAATGAGGCCCATATTGTCTTTCTCTCTAAACAACTCCAAGGTGTTGCTCTTATCTCCGGGTTTTGAAATACTGATTGATTCTACTCAGTTTCTAGGCCCCAGTAAACATCACTGCAATGACAACAATGTTGTTGCACTCACTCCTCACTGATATTTATGATTAAAATTGGTGCATATCCAGTATTACACAGATCAAGAACTGTATGTTCATATGGCATCTGTCAAGAGCCAGCCATTGATGATGTCTAGATATTCAAACAGCCTATCTCGCCTCTTTTCTTGTATTTATATTAGGCCAACAAAGAGATATTCCTCTAAATCAGGCCCCTATGCTTTCTAAGCTGGTGCACAATTGATGGAACTGAACACATGGAATTTTGAATCAACTGAGTATATGGCAATGCTCAATCCCACTCAGAAGAAAATCGTTTATAAAACAGCTAGAGAAAAATTTACTTTTAGCAGGCTTAAACAATCAAATAAGATCTGAAATAAATGCATAAATATATATTAGTACAGATCAAATACTTAAAGACAATTCTTGCGCTCAGCTAAAACATATTCATACTTGAAGAACTAATTTCTCTCACGCCATTAAAAACGGATATTCGTATTTATACCGAATACCACCTAACAGAAAGCAAGAAAGCTGCTAGCCAAATGCAAATAGATTTGAAAGGACAAAGACAAGCTTAGGCTAACGAAATAAATACGAAAATCACTATTCAATTTGGCAACAATTTAAAACAAACTCAAAAAGACAGATCACACACCTGTGTTAAAGAAGCCATTTTTTTGTCAAATAAACTCACATATAAAGCGTAGATGTATTAACAAATGGAATGTTTTATGAAATTGGTTGAGGAGCTGCGAACAATGGTGAGTACGTCAAAGAGATTAACAAGTTCCAGGCAAAGCAGAGAAAAATATATTTTTCATAATAATTGAACTCCAGTTTTTCACTAGAAAACTGTACTGTTCTTAGCAGGCTAAAATATATTACTAAAAATGTAGAGCAATATTCAGTGCTTTTAAAAGCCTTTAAAATAAAAGTAAGGATAAACAGAATTGGCTTTACATGTGAGCACAATATGCCAATAATGAAAAGTATTACTAGGGTACGTGTTAGGTCTCCGGAATTCTTAAATCCTTCAAAGTAACAAAGCTGGCCCTGTGATGCACATGTTAAATTTCTGGTAGCCTTTACTTGAATCTCCTAACACAGCTATAATCACCTGCAGCCCCTTGATAGATAGAGAATCGGGGGGTTTGTCCATTTTCTACCCCCAAAAGACAGTCAAAATGTTCCTGTGTGGCTACATAGAATGAAATGCTTACTATTTAATTGTGGGTCTGCATAATACTTTCTCGATGTAAAGCACTGCTGCATGCTTCTTTCCACACTGTTGAGGAACTTGCTGCTTGAAATTATGTTTCCCTTTACCTTGGGTGATGTGTAACAGGAAAGATTTCCAAAAGGCCCTGGGTTTTTTCTTTTGTCATTCACTGCCTACTCTTGCTGGGATGATATGTGTAGGAAAAGACAATCTTTGGCGTAATGTCTCCCCCTTGAGATTTTTGCCCCATCTGTTTTGCTGGTTTTAGAAGCGTGTTCTTTACCACTGCTAATCAGTAATAAAATGCCTCTGCTCTTACTTTAAGCCTGGTCGACTTTGCATACTTCAAATTGGTATATTTAACTTGCCCATAAATTGCTAGTATATGGTGCAAAATATTCTCAGGGCCTAAAAGTTATATTCTATTAGTGGAACTAAGCGCATATTGTCCCATGCACTATGGTGACAGTAAAAACATAACTTCAGCTTGAATGTACCAGTTCAACATATACACTGCGACCTGTAAATATAAACTCCTTTTATAAAGGGATATAAACGTTTCCGTTAAATATTAACAAGTCACCCAGTAGCCCACAAGGCAGGGTGCATGGTATTTAAAAATAGAACATATAGGATATTAAGAAATGTAAAGTTAACATGTCCTTGCCATGATTATCATTCAAAGGCTATTTTCACTGTAGAAAGGCTGATTTACCCTTAGAGAAACCCAGGGATGCAATATTAAATATTAATTTTGTTATTTATGGGAATGGACCAGCTGGAGAGATGAATAAATGACTGTTTCCAATACGTATTAAAAGCCCAACTTAATGCTGAAGGCAGATTATTTTTAAACAGTAGGCGAAGTTAACTTTTGGAAAGTTGCCTTTTCTATGCCTTAAACTTCTCAAGGCTAATTTAGATGAGCCTTCCAACTGTCACCCAGTTGGTGGATGGTCCTGAATGAGGCGTGAAAACTGCTCCCAGAACTTAGAGAAAGGCCTGGGTGGGGGAGGAGTTTTTCTTTCTTTGACAGGTTGACCAATTGGGCTGCACCCAGTAATGTAATTTACTTCAAAGGGGGATCCCCTGCTGCAAGCAGATGACACTTGGGCAGCCTCCTTCTTTTGTCCTCCCAGTCAGTTTGGCAGCAAATTCCATGGCTGGAGGAGAGCGGCCCCAGAGCAGGCTTGGAGTGAGCACAGAGGTGGGGTTGCTCTTTAGTCTGGCTACACCAAAAGGTGGGTACACAGGCTCTGTGCAAGGGCAGAAGGGTTTTGCCATTTTGTTTGCTAGGAATGATGGGCACTTTGGCATTTCTTGCTGTAGGGCAGACAAGAACTGCTGCAAAAGCGGGTAGGGTAACCTTGGGAACATTTACCCTGTTGGTAAGGGGAGGGGCAAGGGTCACTCCCAACCACAATCTAGTGCCAGGCATCAGTGTGTCATCCCTTTCACCCTCCTCAGAAAACTACTGGACCTGAGGAAGAACATAGAGGGCTAGACCTGCTATCTGTGACTTGATAGGAGTCCTGAAGGAACTAGACCTGTTCCCACTTGCACTCAGGCAAAGAAGTGGACTCTAACGGTCAGTTAGTTGGCCAGCGTCTTGTTTGGCTACAGGGCTACAGAAATCTACAAAAGTCCTTTTCCTGCAACTTCCAGCTGACTAATACCAACTAGCCTTCCCCTGGACCCTGCTGGTGGCCTCTGCTGGAGTGACGCGTAACTCCCAAGGTCCTGGAACTCATGGCTGTGTATGGCTGGACATCTCCTACTCCCCCATAAAACATGGGACTTAAAAAGCTTTTTGGACTGGAAGACCGCTGAAAGACCAGGCCCAACCTGCCAAGCTTCTCTGCCAAAGTTGTGTTGCTGGTGGACCTATGAACAGGTGTGTTCTGATCATAGCTATTGTACAGTAGAAAATCTGATTCAGCGTGATCTCAATGGAAGGTTATCTGGCCTTATGACGCCTTGCCCCGATGGAAAATTCCAAAAAGGAGACTAAGGCCCTGAATTAGAGTTTGGATCACATGTGTTACTGCGTCACAACCATGATGGATATCCGGTTTGCCAGATTACAAGTGCCACTGGACATAACAAATACCCTTTCCACCAAACTCTAAATCAGGGCCTAAGACTGAATCTAGAAATCTTGACCATGCAAAGGTATCAAAACTACTCAAATGGTGAGAGGACTTCTCTGAGCACGAAATTCAAATTTTCCTGCACAAAGCTTTTCCCGCTCAACTCACCAGCGTCACCTGGTCCTTGTCCAATAGCTACTCAATGTCGTGGCACACTCCTCCAGCACAGCATGCTGCTTGCTCTATTTAAGGATTTTGACTTCCATTTTTGAGACTAAGTTCCAAGGTAAAACTTTTGGTCAAACCTGGTTGGTGTATCCAACCATCATAGTTGGCCTGAAATCTCATCTAGGTTCTCATCTATCTTGAACTGTAGACCTGCATTGACGCTGAGAACTTTTTGGTGATATTTTTACTTTAAACTCTAAAAAAAATCATATCTGTGTTTTCCCTTATTGGATTGTTGTGTCATTTTTTGACAGTTAACCTATTTTTCTAATCCAGTTTGGGGTTTTTATTGCTTGGTCTTTTGACTTTATTACTGTTTAGGTACTGCATAACTACTTCACACATTGCCCAAAGTTAAGCCTGTGTTCTCTGTGCCATAGCTAGAAAGGGGATGACTTCAGGTTAATTTAGTGACTTTAAGGGTTCACCCTGACAACGAGTTTGATTATTCCTTGAGTCACCTACCTCTATTAATAATCCAATTTGTTATAATTTGTTATTGATGAATAAGCAAAGCAATAGCCATTGTATTTGAGTGTCATGAATCTGGAGTCCAAAAATATAATGGAGACTGCCAAATACAGAGTGAAGCACTTCTACACATGCAATAGAAAATAATGCATGATGTGCTATTGTGTGGATTTTTTTGATTTCACTCTTTAAACATGTTTTTATACCTTCATTGTCCAAACAAGTATGCTAAATTTACTTCATTCACTACTAGCTAAAAACTAACAATCACAGGCTACAGGATATTTTTGCAGAGGTTCTCCGATCTATTTAATGATGGATAATAAACAGTTTTGCAAAATTATCTTCCCCTTCAAACCTACGTTCCTGCAGGTGCAAGTCTACACCCTGAAGGTAAAGTAAAAATCATGACAACTTTTCTGCCCCAGCGTGACTTTTTTCACCTTTAGACATTTTGTGCTGGCATAAGAATAGATCAGCACGGGAAGCATCCCGAACAACGAGTCCTGAAAAACGAAGTTGTGGAAAACAAAAGCAGAACAGCGCTTTCGTTTTCCACGACATCCTTGTTCAGGGCCTTAACCACGCATGTGCTGACCCACATACATGCGTTGTTAAGGCACAGAAGAAGTGAGTCGGCTGAGGAGGACGACGCGATCAAGGAGGAGGTAAGTTGGGCTGGGACTGGGGCTGTTTTTGTAGGGGTGGGTGGGGGGCTCGGGGTGATTAAGGTTTAGGAGCGGGGGAGTGGGGTTTAGGTTTTAGGGGTGGGGTGGGGTTGGGGTGCTTTAGGTTTTTGGGGCAGGGGTGGGGAGTTGGGGTATTTTTAGTTTTTGGGGTGGGGTGGGGGGCTCGGGGTGATTAAGGTTTAGGGGCGGGGTAGGGGAGTCAGGGTTTAGGCTTTAAGGGTGGGGTTTGGGATTGTGGTGCTTTAAGTTTCTGGGGAGGGGGTTGGGGTTGCGGTAATTTTGGGGGTGGGGGTTAGGGTGGTTGTGGGCGTCGGGGGGTCACTGTAAATGTTAGGGGTAGGGGCAGGAGGGACGCATGCTGGAACCATGCATGTCATTCACTGATGCCTTTACCAGGATTGCCTTTACAACGAAAAATCATTGTTAAGGCATTCGTGGTAAAGGCATTAGTGGTAACAACAAGATCATTGTTCCGACCTTGTTGTTAAGGCATGCGTGGTTCGAGCATGGGTTGTTCCGACATATAACCAATCAGCACTCTTAATACTGCACTATATTACTAATTGGTATCTGTGTTGATCCAAATATTTGATCAAAATTCAACCGGATGAATGAAGTATATTTATGACATCACTTTTGTTAACCCATTAGCTGCTGGGCCTCATGCCCCCCGGGCTGAACCCTTTTTTGGCTATTTGGGATAGTTCACGCTTTTTGTCCACATACGATATCCATGCAAAATTTGCATCCTTATTTTCCAATATTCTGGGGATTGTAAATGTTAAAAATTGGGTCTTTGGTTGGCAGTCAGGTTACCCCCTGTCCAAGCAAGGACCCTCACTCTAGTTAGGGTAAAGGAGAATCACCTACAACCGTTTCAGTTGAGCAACTGTGTAACTCTCCAGCTTCTCCAACTCAAAAACAGCCTTTGCAGATACAGCTGGTGCATCCCCAGATTGAGGCATGTTGGTAAGGTTTCACTTCAAATGCAAAGTTCCAAAATCAACAAAGAGGTCACCAAAAATATGGAAGCAGGAAAAAGTCCAAAAAGAGAAAAAGCAAAATCACAAAGACAAGTAGTATTTTGTCACGTAATGGTCTGCACTGAAAACAGTAATGTACACTTAATCACTGTATGTCAAGTACAAATACAAGTCCAATCCCAACCGCTGATCACCAATGTTAGAAATGGGGTCTTTGGTTGGCAGTCAGGATACCCACTGCCCAAGCAAGGACCCTCACTCTAGTCAGGGTAAATGAGAATCACCCTCAGTTAACCCCTGCTCACCCCCCTTGGGAGCTTGGCACAAACAGGCAGGCTTAACTTCAGAGTCTAGGTGTAAAGGATTTGTACCAACACACACAGTAACTCAGTGCAAACACTACAAAATGACATGAGACAGCCTTAGAAAAAAATGGGTAATATTTATCTAAACAAAACAAGACCAGAGCGACAAAAATCCACCATACACAAGTCAAGTTATGAATTAAAATGCAAAAAGAGTCTTAGGGCCATATGTACCAAAGCATTTTCCCATTGACACAAAATGGTTAAAACCCTTTGCTACATCTGGCACTTAAATCCTTAGAAAACAGTGCTAATGCTGTTAGCGTGAAAAAGTACTTGGGTTGCGTTAAAATAACACTGCACGGGCAAGTGTGCATTGGAAAAGGCCAGGGATGCATTGATTTCTCACTCGCAAACAAGACCGTGTGTCGTTCCTCCTCAGGTCGGTTCGGCGTGCGTCATTTTTCCTCTCTGCAGGAGAGTGATGCGTCAATAAGAACAGGCACCTTGGGTTTGGAAGGCTCTGCGTTGTTTTTCCGCATCAAAAACCCTGCCGCATGGTATCAGAAAAACCGCGCTATGTGGGTTGCAACGTTATCAGCCTCCATCAGCCGGTGCTGTGCATCGTTTCTCCAGATGCATACGTCGATCTTTCAGCCGCAATGCAGGTGGAGCATTGATTTCAGCCGCCAGGCCGGCAGCGTGTTGTTTCTCAGGTGCGTCAAAAATGGCCCCGCACAGCGGTCTGTGCCTGGACTTTCAGTCTTGGTCTGCCAGCTTCACCTTTCAAGGTCCCAGGAACTGGATAGGGCACCACTTGGCTGGGGCAGGAGTCTCAGCAGAGAGTCCAGGTGTTGGCAGGAAAAGTCTTTGATGGCCCTGAGACTTCAACAACAGGAAGAAAGCTCAGGTCAAGCCCTTGGCGATTTCTTCACAAGAAGGAATGCACAACAAAGTCCAGTCTTTGTCCCCTTGCACAGGCAGAAGCAGCAACTGCAGGATAGCTCCACAAAATACAGTCACAGGCAGGGCAGCACTTCTCCTCAGCTCTTCAGCTCTTCTCCAGGCAGAGGTTCCTCTTGATTTCCAGAATTTATCTCATTTTTCAGGGGTTTGGGTGCTCTTCTTATACCCATTTTGGACTTTGAAGTAGTCCTACTTCAAAGGGAAGTCTCTCTTGTTTGTGAGATTCTGCCTTACCCAGGCCAGGCCCCCGACACACACCAGGGGGTTGGAGACTGCATTGTGTGAGGGCAGGCACAACTCTTTCAGGTGTAAGTGACCACTCCTCTCCTCCCTCCTAGCACAGATGGCTCATCAGGATATGCAGGCTTCACCCCAGCTCCCTTTGTGTCACTGTCTAGAGAGAAATGCAAACAGCCCAACTGTCAAACTGACCCAGAAAGGGAATCCACAAACAGGCAGAGTCACCGAATGGTTTAGGCAAGAAAATGCCCACTTTCTAAAAGTGGCATTTTCAAACACACAATCTCAAAACCAACTTTCCTAAAAGATGTATTTTTAAATTGTGAGCTCAGAGACCCCAAACCCCACGTCTATCTGTTCCCAAAGGGAATCTACGCTTTAATAATTTTTAAAGTCAGCCCCCATGTTAACCTATGAGAGAGATAGGCCTTGCAACAGTGAAAAACAAATTTGGCAGTATTTCACTATCAGGACATATAAAACACATTAGTATTTGTCCTACCTTAAACATACACTGCATCCTGCCCATGGGGCTACCTAGGGCCTACCTTAGGGGTGTCTTACATATACGAAAAGGGAAGGTTTAGGCCTGGCAAGTGGGTACACTTGCCAAGTCGAATTGGCAGTTTAAAACTGCACACACAGACACTGCACTGACAGGTCTGAGCCATGTTTGTAGGGCTACTAATGTGGGTGGCACAACCAGTGCTGCAGACCCACTAGTAGCATTTGATTTACAGGCCCTGGGCACTGCACCTCTGGTACACTTTACTAGGGACTTAGTAGTAAATCAAATATGCCTATCACAGATAAGCCAATCAAAAATACAATTTACACAGAGAGCAAATGCACTTTAACACTGGTTAGCAGTGGTAAAGTGCCCAGAGTCCTAAAGCCAAAAAGATTGAGAATAACCCTGCAAAAAGGCCCAGGTGCAACAGTAAAGTTACCCAAAGTTTGTGGGTTGCCATAGAGGAGACACAGATATTAGCCAAAATGCAGCTAAAATGTGAGTTTGCTTGGAAAAATGGGAACAAAAAGTGCTGCAGAAGAAATACTTTGTTTTTTTCCCTGTATATCACATCAACACAGGGTTTGTGGTGATGAAATCACCATCTTCCCAGCTTTCAGGAACAGGCAGACTTGAATCAGAAAACCGTTATGTCTACTGGACCCTTTTGGTTGTGGCAATACATAGGTCTTGTAGGTTCATCAAAAACCCAAGGTACCCAGAGCCAGTAAATGAGCTGCACTTTGCAATGGGTCTTCATTGTATACTGGGTATACATCAATTAATTTGGTAAAACATAAAGACTGAAAAAGAGGTATGAAGGACACCTATGTATTTCTGAAATGGGCACAAGATAAGGAGTTTAGAAACAGTGATTATTTGCACATCTCTGAATCCTGGGGTCCCCATACTAGCATGTGAATTACAGGGCATTTCTCAAAATGACTTCTTTATTACACATTTGGAAGGCAAAAATGTAGAGAGAGACAATTGAAAATAACACTTGTCCTTCTATTCTGTGTTTCTACAAGTCTGCTGCTAAAAATGGTACCTCACCTTTCTGGATAGACCTAGTGCCTGCAACAGGAAACGCCCCAAAACACAACATGGACACATCACATTTTTCCATTGAAAACTGACATGTTTTTGCAAAGTGCCTAGCTGTGGAGTTTGGGCTGTAGCTCAGCGGGCACCTAGGGAAACCTACCAAACCTGTACATTTTTGGAAACTAGACAACTAGGGAAGTCTAGGATGGGGTGACTTGCGGGGCACTCACTGGGTTTTGTCACCCAGAAGACTTTGCAAACCTCAAATATGGCTAAAAACACTTTTTCCTCACATTTCTGTGCTGCAAAGTTCTGGAATCTGAGGGGAGCCACATACTTCCTTCCACGCGGCATTTTCTCAAGTCTCCCCAAAAAAATGGTACCTCACTTGGGTGGATAGGCCTAGTGATCGTGACAGAAAATGCCCTAAAACACAATATACACATCACATTTTCCCAATGAAAACTGATGTTTTTTTGCAAAGTGCCTAGCTGTGGATTTTGGCCTCTAGCTCAGCTAGCACCTAGAGAAACCTACCAAATCCTTTACATTTTTGGAAAGTAGACACCTAGGGGAATCCAGGATGGGGTGACTTGTGGGGCTCTCACTGGGTTCTGTCACCCAGGATCCTTTGCAAACCTCAGAATTGAGCTAAAAAACACTTTTTCTTCATATTTCAGTACTGCAAAGGTCTCGAATCTTAGGGGAGCCACAAACTTCCTTCCACCCAGCATTTCCCCAAGTCTCCCGAAAAAAATGGTATCTCACTTGTGTGGGTAGGCCTACTGCTTGTGACAGGAAATGCCCCAAAACATCGTGGGCACATCACATTTTTCCAATGAAAACAGACCTTGTTTTTTGCAAAGTGCCTAGCTGTGGATTTTGGCCTCTAGCTCATCCGGCACCTAAGGAATCCTACCAAACCTGTACATTTTTGGAAACTAGACACCTATGGGAATCCAGGATGGGGTGACTTGTGAATCTCTTACCAGGTTCTGTCACCCAGAAGCCTTTGCAAACCTCAAAATATGGCTAAAAACAATTTTTCCTCACATTTCAGCGATGCAAAGTTTTGGAATCTGAGGGGAGCCACAAACTTCCTTCCACCAAGCATTTCCTCAAGTGTTCTCATAAAAATGGTACCTCTCTTGTGTGTGTAGGCCTAGTACCCGCGACAAGGAAGGTCCAAAAACGTATTGTGGCAATAATGGTCACTAAGGTGAGTGTACTAATTAGTCCTGGAATCGGGAACCATTTAGGGAAACCTATGAAACCCAGACATTTCTGAAAAGTAGGCATCAAGGGGAGTCCAGGGAGGTATCTGTTGTGAGGATTCTTCAAAGTTTTTTTCCACAGAATGTCCTGCAAATGTAAAATGTTGAATGAAAGCACTATTTTTCCTTACATTTCTGTGATGTAAACTACAGGAATATGCAGTTATCCACAAACTGCTTATCACCCTGCATTCCCCTACTGGTCCAGATGAAAACGCTACCCCACTGGTGTGCCTGGGCTTAGTGCCCTTGACAGGAATGGAGCACACAACGGTCAATGGTAGTCCTTCCATGAGGGTGATTGTGGACCCTGTGGTGACCCTTTCCTGATGCAGGCACTAGGCACAGGCACACAAGTGGGGTAGCGTTTTTATCAGGACAAGTGGGGAAATGCTGGATGGTAGGAATTTTGCGGATCCCTGCATACTCCTGTAGTTTGTGTGACAGAAATGCAAGGAAAAATAGAGTTTTTATTCAATGTTTCATTTTTGCGGGGTATTCTGGATAGGAAAAGTTCGAGGAATCCACACAAGCCACCCCTCCGTGGACTCCCCCTGGTGTCTAGCTTTCAGAAATGGATGGGTTTGGTAGGTTTCCCTATATGACCGCCAAGCCCAGGACCAAAAACGCAAGTGCTCGCCTTACAAAACCAGGTTATCTTGTGCTAGATAATTTTGATCTCTCCACAAAACGATTTGGGCCCTTCCCTGTCAAGGTCTTGTGTTAAGATGGGGCTAACCAAACCGTACAAGTCATCCAGTAGGACAGCAAGGTTAGGTTTCTTCACTAACATAATTTTGATCGTGAGGCCCAAAAATGTCTTCAACTCCGCTAGCGATGTGGGACCCTACTGGTGTGTCCTAGAATGGGGCCATTGAGTGCCTCCATGCTCACTCAGAAGTTGTTCTGCACACAAATTAGTTTGCTGCACAATTTACTGAAGGAAGTCAACATCCAAAAAGAGATGGACTTAGTCGACTGGAGAAAAGCTGCTTGGATAGACTTTACATCAAGCGTCACCAGTAAAAGGTGGAGTTTGGCGCTGAACTAAATTGGGGGGCTGACAAGAGAGCACTCTGTCTGTGCTTCCTGCCGCATGCACCTGCTCTCTGGGCTGGGCTAATCTGCTGTTGTCACGCTGCACAGACTCCAAGAGTCTGCTCCATTGTCCTCTCCCTCAGATGCTGTCTCAGTATCTGCTATCTCAGTCTCTGACCTTACATCAGAGCTGTGCTTCATAACCCGAGTTAGGGCTTGAGCAGCGGTCATCCAACAAGATGCCATATCTGCTACAGGGTAAACTGTCCCTCTGGAACACTAGCCTACGTAGATGGTCACAAAATTGCTGGTAGGTGTGTGTGTGTGATGTGTGCAACAGTAAATGTCAGTCACCTTACCTTTGCTTCTTCCCACAATCAGCAGATTCTCTGAAGACACTTAAAAAAACAAAAAAGACACACTATTACTTCCCCTTGCCATATACCCATCATCACAGTCTTTGGCAACTGTGGCACCCAGTCCAACAATCAATTTGGTGCTTCCACTCCCATGACCTCCTCCTCAATTCCCTCACTAAAACGCAGCAAAAGTGCCTTTAATCTCTCCCTAGCCCCCCATCCACATATATACTTCATTTGTTTTAAAGCACAGGTAATGGCTGGCTTTACTAATTCACCCAGCTAGTCACATAAAATACAGAGTTATTCTTTGCAGAAGGCATATAAACCTTCTGCGCTAGTTTATGACATCAAAACCGCCACTAGACAAAGCCTGATCTATTTCTCTAGCAGGAACACAATCCCAAGAGTTATCTTGACCATTTTATTACTGCTTAAAAGCTAGAGTAGGAACACGTCGGTTGGAGTATGTGCATTGCTTTGAAGACGCGCTGCAAGACAACTGGTTGTGAATATATATATATGTCTCCAAAGCAAAGTCAGCAGTGACGGAGTGCAGCCTGGACACACATGTATATATCTATATATATATATATATATATATATATGTATATATATATATATATATATATATATATATATATATATATAAAACCTACGCACATATATATACAGAGAGAGAGAGAGATAGTCTCTCTCTCTCTCTTTCTCCTTCTGTATACAGTATGTAAAGAGATAAATTTTATACTTTTATATGTGTGTGTGGTTTCCCTGGGGGCCACATTGACAAAAGTGATCTTGATATATATATATATATATATATATATAGAGAGAGAGAGAGAGATATAGAGATATATATGTAGATATGTATATAAAATATAAGCTAATAAAGATAATACACTGTTCCAGCTAGAGAGAGAAAGGATATGCAAGAGGGGTCCTAATTTTTAGGAGCAAAAAACCTCACACACCCAGAAGGGTGTCATGCTTCATCATCGGAGTTGCTCCTCGTCAGACCGGCGCTGCAATGTCTGACGGGCACCACCCCAAGTGGGGGGGCTCTTTGCCGGAGATCTTATCTGAGATGATGCCACGACCCTAGGTGTGTGTGTAAAGGGAGGAGATCAAAAGAAGGAAATTTAAAATTGACTCTCTAAACCTAAAGAGAATTATCTGTTTATTAGTCCAAACGGAGGTCAGAGGCCAAGATTAAAAATAGTCACAGGAGTGAAACAGAGATAATGGTCAATCACTCTATAACAAGAGGGTGGGGAAATTCCAAGCCATCCCTCATAAGGGTCAACCAGTCTGACGAGGAGCAACTCCGATGATGAAGCATGACACCCTTCTGGGTGTGTGAGGTTTTTTGCTCCCAAAAATTAGGACCCCTCTTGCATATCCTTTCTCTCTCTAGCTGGAACAGTGTATTATCTTTATTAGCATATCTCTTGGGAGGCTATACACTGGACCAATATTCCTCCCCATCCCTTTGTTTATTGCTATAAAATATAAGCACATATATATAAAATAGAGTCTTTCTCTCTCTCTCTCTATATATATATATATATATATACTCACATATATATATATTTTTAATAGCTGTGTGGTTTCCCATGGTGGGGGAGATCATGGCCCCCCAGGGAAACCACACATCTATTAAAAATTTAAAAAGAATATCGCCCCCACAAGGGTTCAGCCCTGCTCATGGGTGATCCCCTGTCAATTTTATTTTTAAATGTTATTTTTTTAATTTGTAACCCCTGGAGGCTACGATCCATGGTCAGGAAACACTTTCAGGAAGGGGTTGTTTGAAAGGGGGAAGCTCTTCTGTGTCTCCCGAGAGATTTTTAAAACTCCTCCCTGGCATTGGCCGGTCGTCGTAGCCTGCACAAAGGAGGGTGTGTATGCGTTGGCCACTGGCCTACACACATACCAATGGGTTTAACAAAGTGTGAAATTAGAAATGCTCTCTGCATTAGTGATTGTATTTATTTATTTAAAGTTAAATAGACATTTCAGCCATCAGACACTTTTATGGATGCATTCATAATAAGCTGTTGAAATCATTACATAACTACATAACGTATTGCAAAATCTAGCTAAAGTGCCACCAATTATCACTTGCTGCATCCATTTAACAGATAAAGTTAAGAGTTCTTGTTTGACCTACTACCTCTCTAAACAATAGAGTTGCTGATAGTGGTAGCTGAATTTCATGTTTTACCTCTCTCTTTCAGTGAAACTACAATTGCTATATTCACATTAATCATTCATTATATTGATATGTATTTGCTGTATAAATGCCACACAAATGAAATGTGTAAGATCTATGTTGCATGCAAACATTGTCCAGATTTTCTTTATTGCCTCGCACAAGCAACATTACAATCATGAGTACATCTTTGAATGGAAACCTGTTCTCTTAATAATACTTCTTGAGGTTTTTATGTTTTAGTTTGTATTTTAATGACTAAAGTCAGTCTGTACTCTTTTGCCACTATCTTTGCCACATGTTGACAGGGGCGCTCAAGAGTCCGATGGCAAGATGGCCACCACATTGAGAGGCTCTGCTCGCCGAAGATCTTTGTCCAGCACTTACCTGCCACTTGAGGAGACATTGGTGCCAACCGGCTATAGCCGCAGTTGGGTCTCCAAGGTGCTGTTCCATAGCTGTCATTATTCCTCCCGCGCCTCAGCGTTAAGCCCGCTGTGAGGTGCCTTTCACGAGGTGCAGCCTGCTGCATGAACGTGACCTACCAGAGGTGAATGCTGGTCCTGGACCATGCCTTGTGTCTGGGGCTTGGATATGGGGCCCCCCATTGACCTCACCGGACTGCCAGGTGCGGCTGTGAACATGATCAGAGGATCTCTGCTGCCAACAGAGGATTCCTGTTCCTTCTGAAGCTCCTGGGGGTGCCTGAGAATGTGACTGCTGCTGCACCTGGCGGACTCCATGTCGCAGAGGTTGCCTGACTGCACCGGGGGACGGGAACCTCTGGTGTGCCCATACAAGGAGGGCCATGGCAGACTGTGACTACTCCAGCCCCATGTTGATGCTGCATTACTGGCCTCCCCTGGGCATGGCCTGTGGAGAGCATGGCAGCTTGGGAGGAGTGGATGAGTGGCCTGGCCAATTGCAATTCCTTGTAATGTTGGTATTTCTTGGACTCTCAATTAGTAGTGCCTAAGGGCCCACTTTAATACCTTGGCTTGGATCCTCCAGCTGATTGATTGCTGTGTGGGCCTGCTCCTGCCCTCCAGATTTGTAGAAATTAGGTGAGGTTGGGATCTTTACTTTCGGCAGCTCCTGTACGGAAGACTGCACACCTTTCTTTAGTGACTTTGCCTTGCGTTTGCTGCGGTGGGATACTGCTCCTTCTTCACACAGTGGTTGCTGGTTCCTTGGTGATGGGCCTAGTTGTGCCCCTTGTGCCCCCCCCCAACAGCCACGCCGGGGTGTGGCAGGACTGGATGCTGCCATCAATTTCTTTAACTCCACCTCAGTGACCCGACCATTCCTGCGTCTGCTGTCAACTTCCTGGAAGAGACATGATGGGCAAAACTGATACCAGGCAGTCAAATCTTTCTTTTGAGCATCTAAGACAGACTAAAGGAGAAGAATCTGCTCCTGAGAGATCCCAGCTGGACCCACCTGATGAGTATCCATCCACTCAAACATCAACCATGCTTTCTATGTTCTTAGATCTGAAGCACATCCTCACCACCATAGACTCGAAAAATTGTACTGCCTCAAAGAAAAAGTTGATGAGTCATCTCAATCAATTCGAACTGTGGGCATTGGATCTTAATGATGGGCACCACACTGCGGAGGATAGGCTTCTACAGTTGGAGAGGATACTAGACTTATCTGTGTCAGGGATGTCTGTGGGGTGGGTCAGTGCAGTCTGTTCTGATTTGGGGGATGACCTGGGAGGTGGGAGGATCCATGGGTATCTGTTTACTGTTCAATGCTCTGTTTGCATACTTGTTGATCTTTTTCTCTTCCCCTTTGCTCTCAACACTACATTGAGGTCATTGCTACCCAGCTTCTGCAACTGCATGTGTGGGTCTGTTACTGCAACACTCCACTCCTAGATGCGTACAATTTAATGCTTAACATGGAACGGGCAGCTTGCAGGTCATCTCTTGCATCATGCTTTCTTGGCATAAAGGCAAGAGTCATCCCGAATAAGGTAACACACGTTTTTCTGTTTAATTTGGGATCTTAATCAGCGCTGATTAATCAAACCTATCTAAAGCCAGCAATAACATTCAGAACAATCTCATGACTAAAAAGACACTAGAGAAAAGTTGTATTTCTTGTAATATCTGTTCCTGGATCTTGTGCACATATTTGGTTTTCAATTTGTGTTTTCTCAGTCAGAATCTGATGTTGATGTTCTAAAGACTTTGGGACTATAATCTGATTGCTATTGCATGTTCACATATGAACCTTGAACTCTTCAGACTCTTGAACTACTGAAGAATTTGAAGTAGTTTTGTTGAGATTAACCCAGTTATTTTCTCTCAATGGAAATCCTTGTACATGATAATTCCAATTCATTATGATTTCAGGATAATTCTTGAATTACACTGGGGAATGTGTCTAGTGTGAATTAATGGTACGTTGATTTGACGTTAGTTAATGCCAAAGATTTATTTAGTTTTCCTGTTTTAAAGTGTGGATTCATTACAGGGAAGTCGTAGTCCAGACCCTTGTATCTGAACAATCTTGATTGCTAGTATCTTGAATCTAGAATCCAGATATCCTTGAGCCTAGCAGTGCCTGGAGTAGAGAAATACGAATATGCAGAAGTCATGGTATTTCTCTCTTTCTCTCTCATCCCAACCCTCTTTCCCCTTCGAAACTCCTAGGGTTGCAGTGTGTTCTTCATTGCTGCCCTGTCAGTTTTCATTGGGATTTGGGGATTATCGTCACCTCATCGGAACCACCGGGAGTTCAGGTGAGTGGCTCGCAACACTTAGAGATCAGGATTTTTAAGAGGAGGTCAGGGAAGCTATAGCTGATTATTTTTAATGATACATGACCTCTCTACACTATCCTTCCACCCTCTGAGAAGCAATCAGGGTGTTTTTTATAGAGGGGTATGGATAACAAAACAGCCTGGGATACTCAAGTCTCTACGCAAAGATCTATCTGATCTATCTGATCTTGAGGCCAAAACACAAGGTCTGAAGTGGCAGTACTTCAAGAGCTGTCATCTGTCCACAATGGCAGAAATCAGGTACAAACTAGATCACTTTGATGAGGCTGCACAGGGGGAGGTGCATTACTTGTGCTGTGAATCCCTCGCCCGGAGGTATGGCGAGGGAGATAGGGCCAGCAAGACGCTGCCTAACCTTCCCCACAGGTCCTGTACTAGTGATCACATTGTCGAGCTAGTAGACAAGCAGGAACAGTCTCATGTGGGAACTGAGGCAGACAAGTGGGAGATTACTTCTTTCTTTTTCTCCCTGGGTGGCAACCCACTTTGACTTGATCCAAATATTGTTCCGCGAGGATGGACATAGGCACATTCACTGTGGAAGATATATTTGGGTTAATAAGGACCTGCCTGGAGACAGCGCTCCAGGATTGGACCGCCTTACGGCCACTTTCTATAAGGAGTATGCATCGGAATTGGCCCTTCACTTGCTAGAAATGTGAACAGAAGCACTAGAAATAGATGTGCTCCCCCTCCCTGCGCAAGGCGCTGATTGTCATCATCTTGAAAGCTTATATGAACTCGCACAGATGTGAGTCATATCACCGGCTCCCCATCATAAACCTTGACAATAAGATCCTTGTGCAGCTAATTGCCATGAGCTTGCTGCACTTCTACCAATAATTACTTGTTATGACCAGTCTGGACTTGTACTGGGTAGATCCACGGGCCACAATTTACACACCTTCTTTGCAGTTACTCAGGTGATTGATCTGGCCTGTAAGGGTGCTGCAGTGTTCTGTGATGCCCCAAGGCGTTCAACTCACTTTATGACCTTACCTGTTCGCTTTATTGGCTCACCTTGGAATAAACCCTATTTTTTTTTTTACTAATCTGTCTTTTATACCAGCAGCTGACTTCCTGATTGCACATCAATGGTGTGATCTCTGACTGATTCTTGGTGATGAGGGGCACCCTCCAGGGATGCCCCCCTGCTCCCATAATATTTGCAATATCTATAGAACCCCTTGAAGCAAGGTTGCATCAGCATCATTCCCTTAGCCGTCTAGCCTTTATGCTTTGGGCTGTAATGGCCTTAATGTATGTCGAAGATGTCACGCTTTATGTCCACACTCCACCGGATAATTTGAATGCTCTGATTCAGGAATTCCTCGGCTTCTAAGGCCTTTCTGGTATTATGAATTATTGGGCTAAATCTATCATATTTTCACTTATGGATACGAACGATAAACATACCTCAGAATTCCCACTCTGTTGGGCAAATGAACCAGTTCGCTATCTTAGCATTTGGTGAAGTAGGGACATGGATGATCTATGATGCGCAAGCTATGAATGGGCTCTCACCTGTTTGGAGGACTGCCTGGAGAACTGATGCAGACTACCGCTCTCCCTGACAGGCCGATTAGCGATTGCTAAAATGGTGGTCCTTCCTAAATGTATTTATTTATTTGCGCATCTTCCTCTCCTTTTGCCCCTTTTCTTTCGCCAGTGATTGCTTTTCTGTCTTGTTTCACTTGCATGGGAAGGTGAACCCCCTAGAATTTCACAGGAACTGCTTACACTTCCCTTTGAGTGGGGGTACTTGGAGCCTCCAACTTGGATCATTATAACAACTGTGCACAGGTGTAGTTCACTCATTTCTGGATACATCCCATACAGTAGCAGCCTTACAGAGCCCCAGAACAATATCATCTCAATCCACGTCCTCTGAGTATGGCACTGTGTCTTCCCCCTCACAGTCCAAGGGCTTGCATTGATACCATAGTCTGCACTTTGTGGGCCTGGAACAAACTTCAATGTAGAGCTTGAGTTAAGCATCTGTTCACCCCATCTGTTCTCATATTAGGAAACCCATCCCTGGCCATTACTGAGGATACCAGAAACCACGTTAGGCTCCCTACTTTACAACTGTCTACTCTGGGAGCAAAATATCCAGATGGCACATTTATAGAACCAGAATAGACCCTACAGGTGTCGACTGACCCTCTCTTGCACAATTTCACCCATCATCAGCAACATGTGCAACATAGCTCTTTCCCACAAGCCCCTGTGACACTAGAGGCCTTAGGGCTAATTCTCACCACTCCCTCTCCGCATCGCCTCATCACAAAATGTTATTTTACAATGCAAGAGATGGTGCCAGTGTGCAGAACCCGGGCTCAGACACAATGGGAGCAATGACTTAGCATCCCACGATTACAGATGTCTAGTGTAGGTACTGCTGCACAAAATCACAGGCTCTCTCTCACAATTACATGCTACTCGCGCCACTTTAAATTACTACACAGACTATATCACACCCCAACACAGCTAAACCACATAGTGCTGCTGGATGAAGATGCATGCTGGATACGTTGCATGTCACCCTGTGGCGATTTTTTCCATCTTTCATGGAATTGCCCTGGATTGCAACAATACTGGTTGAAGGTCTTTGACACTATTAAGGCTATTGTTCAAGACATTATTGAATGTTTACCGCTGATTGATTTGTTGGGTTATGTTGAGACATTATTGGATGATGGACGCAGGCTGATGGTGATGTTGCTTCTCGTGGCAAACGGTGCGTTTTAATAAATAAATATAAAAAAAGAATTGCCACGTGATCCCAATTCTTGTTGAATGTTACTATTTAAACTTTATTTACTCATTTACTTTTTTTTATCCAGGAAAGTATTTTATTTTTAAGCCAATGATTAATCATGATTTGTTTAAATGTAATGTCAATTATCAACACAGAAAAATTTAAATATTTCCAAAAGTTTTTTAAAGAAACAAATACTCATATCGATGTCTCATTTCTATAATGAAAATTTATTTCTCAACTTCTTGAATGCATTTTGACCGCATATTGTAAATATGCTGGTGTGACATTTGAGAAATGTTTTGCTTCAGAAACAATCTGCGACACTTATGTTTGGTTCTGAGAGTAATGAAAAATCTCTTTAAAAATCTTTCTTTACTGCAAAACGTTTTGGGTGCCTGTGAAATTTACTAAGGTGGAAACATGTTCAGGTTTATGAAATTGTAATTTGTGTAATCTTCACAAAACATCCAGGGGAGATTTATAATTTTACATATCTCTAATAGTAACCTTTAATTTGGATCAGCTATCCGTAATGGATGTTCCCATTATTTAATAAAGTGCCATCTGATTGCAAAAGGAACATTTACTTCGGTCAGTAGGGGCTTGTCTAACTCCACATAGCAATAGCAACGTTCTGAAAGCTGTAGTAATTGCTCCTTACTAAGAAGCCCAACAACAAAATTCCATTCACTTGTTTTCAGCAGACGTTTGTCTCCCATGAGGTACATAAAACAACACACAGATTTCATCAAGCAATTTTTCCTCAGCATGCCAGTACTTTCTCGACATGCACTGTGAAAGAGTTTGTACAAGAACGTGTAACTGTCCTCTGTCCTGTGATGAGCCATCCTGGCAACATAGTTCAGTTGATCAAAGCACTAGAGAAGAAACTTCCTGGTCACATTATTGAATGCCATTGTGAGCAATCCAGCATGTACTCTTTTGAAAAAAGTAAAGTGTATAACGTTAGATAATAGCAGGACATGTTCATAGCAGTTTTATGGATCAAAAATAGTGCTAGTAACTGCTGTTGAAGAACAAAAAGCAGGAATATATTAAACATAAAAGATCTCTGGTTGTTTTGCTTTCAGTAAAAGTATACCTTGCACTATAGAGCTATTAAGGGACTACGAGAATTTGTAGTTATATATAAATGTTGCATTGTTCAATATTCTGCATTAATACTACTGTATTTGGAGTCTTCTGAATTTTAAGACAGTATAGAGTTTATCAGCTTTACTTGCAAAGTAAGACAAAAGCTACTGATCTCTTTTCTTCGGTATATTGCTCTGCAAATCTGCCTCTTGTTATAGTACATAATTCCAGCAAAGTTCAAGTAAAAATATATAATGCCAATGTACTAACAACCATAGTGCTGTGTCATATTGAAATCATGTTGCACATGTTAATTCTTAAAATGAAATAAAAAATAAGGCCTTTTTTTTTAATGTGTTTCAGACTATCAACTGAAAAACGACTGATACTAGCACTACTGTGTTTCATATGGCTGTGGGATGTAATCAAAAGAAGAGTTCTCATGCCCAATGAAGGACATCATTTTGTAGTTGTAGCCACACCTTCTTAGATTGCTTTAGATGGCATTAATAATCCTTGTGCTGTGACACTTCCATTTAGTTTCAAATCAAGTGTGTTTCCCCCTAAACATACGATCACATAGTTGTAACAACCAATGGCGTGCAACCTTAATGAGTTGTCACAGGAAATGCACAGTGACAAGGATGTTAAGGAGCTTATCCACAAAGGTGAATGTACTGTCATATGTAGGTTTAAGTCTACACTATTTTGCTATTCATCATTTCCAAGTGTACATTTATACCTTCGAATCAGGGGGTGGAGCCTCCTAAAATAAGATTTACTAGTGTAAAAATACTACTAGTAACTTTGCACACAAAGGAGTATAACTCCGCCACCATGGTGGAGACCTCCCAATAGAAAATGATGATGAAAATTATTAAAGTTTATTATTTAAAAATTTTTTTTATATGTGTTAATTAATGTATAATAGGAATGAAAATAATAACAAATATTTCTTTTAAACCCAAAGGTACTAAAATGCAATATTAAAACACATTATCTCATGAATATATATTTGTATTAAATACTCAATTAATTTAAATATATTTGAATTTAATAATTTAACAATAATATAACCAACAATAAAAAAAAACTCACCTTCGCTAAATAATTTATTTGATATGTAGTAAATGTTGTTTAAAATTCTGATTAATAGCTTTACGTTAGTTTTAGTTTATTTAAATAAAAGATCAAAGGTTGTTTTTTTAATTTTTATTAAGTTTATTACTAACCTTTAAAAATGGGCAAAAATAAAACAATGATTGACCATATATCTACACATATATATATATATATATATATATATATAAATGTATATATATATATATATATACACACACATATATGTATGTGTGTCCAGCTACTTCTAACGTATTGAGAGAGCCATCACTTTTAAAAAACAATATAAAGAGAAATTCAACAACCTTTTATTAACTACACTAGGATACATTAACATTAAATAGTAACTGAAAACATGCTAAACAACCATAAACAATAGATGACAATAAAATGTAAAAGTTTGTGATGTCATAATTCTCTCGCAAGCTGACCGTGATCTTTTTTTGAGAGCCTTGACACCTGAAAAAATGATTGCTGGTGGCATTTCTTGTTATCAGAGTTAGAATAGTTGAATAAATGAATAGTTTCTATTAAATATTTATCTGTATGATATTTGCATACATTTTACAAAGAATTATGCAAACTGTCAACCATATGCTATTTTGTTATAATTAGAAAACGTTTACTAAAATAATGTCGAAACACAACATATATTACGCAGTCATTCTATTATACATAGCCTCACAAAAATAATTAATTTACTTTAAAAAAAAAACCTTAGAAATTCACTGGAAAACACAGAGGTTAAATTAATGTTGTAGTTAGGTGAATTTCACAGTGACAGCGTTAACATTTTGAACTAAAAAAGACACAGAAATGCACTAGTTATAGTTTGCAGCACTAACTATAACTTGCACCCCGCCATGCACTGCTTATGACCTCACATATGACATCACTCATGACATGTTCTATGGCATCCTTTATGACATCACTGACGATATCTCAAATGAGATCTTTGATGACATCACTGATGACATCATCCAATGAATGTGCTAGTTTACATTACAGTTTAGATGTGGTGAGTAGCTACTATATTAATTCTGCATAACTTTGCACATAGCTGTTTAAAGGTTGTTGGACTTGGCCCTTTTCACAGGGTCATCCCCAATCTTTTTGACTCCTTCCTCCTACTTTTTCGGACCTGTTTTTGTTGGCTTTAGGAGTCTAGGCACTTTACATCTGCTAACCAGTGCTAATGTGCATATGCTCTCTGTGTAAATTGTATTGTGGATTGGCTTTCCATGACTGGCCTATTCAATCTACTAGTAAGTCTCTAGTAAAGTGCACTATAGGTGCGAGGGCCTGAACATCAAATGCTACTAGTGGGCCTGCAGCACTGGTTGTGCCATCCACATTAGTAGACCTATAAACATGCCTCAGACCTGTCACTGCAGTGTCTGTGTGTGCAGTTCTAAACTGCCAATTCAACCTGGCAAGTGTACAGCAAACTTTCCTTTTTCTTACATGTAGGGGACCCTTAAGGTAGGCTCTAGGTAGCCCCATAGGCAGGGTGCAGTGTATGTTTAAGGCAGGACATACACTAATGTGTTTTATAAGTTAAAACAGTGAAATACTGCCAAATTCAGTTTTCACTGTGCAAGGCATATCTCTCTCATAGGTTAACATTGTGGCTGCCTTTAAATATATTAGAATCTCTGAACTCACAATTGAAAACTACATCTTTTGGAAAAGGTTATTTTTAGACTGTGTGCTTGAAAATGCCACTTTTAGAAAGTAGGCATTTTCTTCCTTAAACCATTCTGTGACTCTGCCTGTTTGTGGATTCCCAGTCTGGGGCAGTTTGACAGCGAGGCTGTTTGCACCTCTTCTCTAGACAGTGACAGAAAGGGAGCTGTGGTGTAGCCTGCATTTCCTGATGAGCCATCTGTGCTAGGAGAGAGGGGAGGAGTGGCCACTCACACCTGAAAGGGCTGTGCCTGCCCTCACACAATGCAGTCTCCAACCCCCTGGTATGTGCCTGGGGCCTGGCCTGTGCAAGGCAGGATCTTACAAACAAAAGAGACTTTCATTTGAAGTTTCCCTACTTCAAAGGCAGAAAGGGACATGAGTAGTGGACCCAAAACCCCTGGAAATTATATCACTTCTGGAATCAAGAGGAACCTCTGCCAAGGAGAAGAGCTGAAGAGTTGAGGTGTAGTGCTGCCCTGCCTGTGACTGTATTTTGTTGGGTTATCCTGCAGTTGCTGCTTCTGCCTGTGAAAGGGGACAAAGACTGAACATTGTTGTGCATTCCTGCTTGAGAAGAATCTCCAATGGCTTCAACTGAGATTGCCTCCTGTTGTTGAAGTCTCAGGGCCATCAAGGACTTCCCCTGCCAGCACCTGGAATCTCTGCTGAGACTCTTGCCCTGCCAAGTGGTACCCTATCCAGTCCCTGGGCCCTTGAAAGGTGAAGTTGGCAGAGAAAGACTGAAAATCCATGCACAGAATGCCGTGTGGGAAAGTTTTTGATGCACCTTCTGCAACACGGCCGATAAGTGATGCGCCCCTGGCTTCGCGGCTGAAATCGACGCTCCACCTGCATCACGGCTGGGAGACTGATGCATCGCGACTGGAGAAACAATGCGCAACACTGCTTACAGAGGCTGATAACGATGCAAACCCCACACTGCGTGGTTTCTGGTACCATGCGACTGGATTTTCCACACATTGTTCCTGGTCTTCCAAGTCAACCTGACTCTGTGCGGATCCAAGGTGCCCCATCCGGAAATCAATGCATCGCTCTCTTGTGAGGGAGGAAAACAACGCATCGCCAACCCTACCAGAGAAGGAGACGACACACGGCCTCACTTGCGAGTAAGGATGTGATGCATCACTACCATTTTCCGATGCACGCTCGCCGTGCGGCTTTATTTTTTACGCTAACCAGGTACTTTGTGTAACAACAGCATTCTCACTGTTTTCTAAGGATTAAGGGGGTGATTCTAATCCTGGCGGGCGGCGGAGGCCGCCCGCCAGAATTCCGCCCCCATAATACCGCTCCGCGGTCAGAAGACCGCGGAGGGTATTATGAGTTTTTCCCTGGGCTGGCGGGCGGTCTCCAAAAGACCGCCCGCCAGCCCAGGGAAAAACTCCCTTCCCACGAGGATGCCGGCTCGTAATCGAGCCGGCGGAGTGGGAAGGTGCGACGGGTGCAGTAGCACCCGTCGCGTATTTCAGTGTCTGCAACGCAGACACTGAAATACCTTGCGGGGCCCTCTTACGGGGGCCCCGCGACCCCCCCTACCGCCATCCTGTTCATGGTGGCTTTCCCGCCATGAGCAGGATGGCGGTAGGGGGGGTCAGAATCCCCCATGGCGGCGCAGCAAGCTGCGCCGCCATGGGGGATTCTGAGGGCAGCGGGAGACCGCCGGTTTACCCTTTCTGACCGCGGCCAAAGCGCCGCGGTCAGAATGCCCTGCGGGGCACCACCGGCCTGTCGGCGGTGCTCCCGCCGACCCTCGCCCCGGCGGTCGAAGACCGCCGGGGTTAGAATCAGGGCCTAAAGCCCTCCTTACAACCCTGTAAAAAAAAGGAATTATGACCATGGTGGAAACTGCTCAGAAAGACAGCCACTTTAACACACCGACCGCCACAGCGGTATCAACAAGCACCACGGCGGTAACCGCCAACAGCCAGGCGGAAAACAATGTACCGCCCACTGTATTATGACAGGCCTATCTGCCACCTTTTCCGGGGTGGTACCAATGACATCAAAAGCAGGGTGGAAACAGAACACAGAAGTCAAAGGACTCACCTCTGGAGACTCAGGGAACAAGCACAATGCCATGGAGCCCGAGTTGCACATTATTCTGATGCTCGTATACCTTTTCCTGCATTATGAACATCATCGCCGGCAAAGATGACCACGGTGAGTGCTGCTGCCTAACACACAAGAGAGGGGTGAGGAAAAAGAGAGTGACACACCCACGCAACACGCAATACCCAATACCCCCACCCCAAACACCATACACACAACAGTATGCAGTAACATTACATATACATCCCGTACCCCTCAGGGATAATGCAAGGACATTCAGGTCCTGAATGTATGTGGGCCATAGGGCTACATCACATAGGCCAAGGCCTCACGTCACTCCTGCAACAACACGGAGAGAACACTGCAGGGGCATCAGGTCGAAAATACACAGGCACCTCAGGGGGACGGGGAACGGGGAGGCACCTCAGCTGGAAGATGGTACAACGCCACTTGTCCTGGAGGGGGCTACATGCCCTGTGCAATGTCCTGGGGAATGCAAGCACACAGTCTCTCAAGTGGGTGGTTTGCCCACTGCTTGGTCCTGGGGAGTGCAAGGCCACAGTCTCTCAAGTGGGTGGTTTCCCACTGATTGGTCCTGGGGAGTGCAAGGCCACAGTCTCTCAAGTGGGTGGTTTGCCCACTGCTTGGTCCTGGGGAGTGCAAGGCCAAAGTCTCTCTAGTGGGTGGCTTCTTCCACTGGTTCTGGAGGGGGCATTGTGCCCAGTGTGCTTCGTCCTGGGAAGGTTGGGGTGAGTGGATGGCTTCTTCCACTGGTTCAGGAGGGGGCCTTTTGCCCAGTGTGCTTCGTCCTGGGAAGGATGGGGTGAGTGGATGGCTTCTTCCACTGGTTCTGGAGGGGGGCTTGTGCCCAGTGTGCTTCATCCTGGGAAGGATGGGGTGAGTGGATGGCTTCTTTCACTGGTTCTGGAGGCATTGTGCCCTGTGATGCAGATCTTGGGGAGTTCAAGCTCACAGTCTCTCACATGGGTGTCACACCTACAGGATTTGCAGGGTCCCGGATACACTACAGCCCTTGGAGGCAGTGACGGCTGCTCAATGGTGGCAGTGGCAGGGCTGGTGTTGGTGCTGGCAGTGGTGGGGGTAGGCTACAACCCTTTCCAAGCAGCCTCGAACAGCTGCCCACTGGGGCTGCTGCTGGCAGTGGTACTGGTGGTGGTGCTGGTGGCGGTCCTGGTGGTGGAGCTGGTGGCGGTGCTGGCAGTGGTGGAGCGAGGCTCCAGCCCTTCCCCTACAGCCTCAGACGGCTGCTCACTGGGGCTGCTACTGCTGGCAGTGGTGCTGGTAGCGGTGCTGGTGGCAGTGCTGGTGGCAATGCTGGCAGTAGTGGGGGGAGGCTCCAGCCCTTCCCCTGCAGCCTCGGACAGCTGCCCGCTGGGTCTGCTGCTGCTGGCAGTGGTGCTGGTGGTGGTGCTGGTGGCAGTGCTGGTGGCAATGCTGACAGTAGTGGGGGGAGGCTCCAGCCCTTCCCCTGCAGCCTCAGATGGCTGAACCACCATGGTGGGTGGTGGGGGATCCGAATGAGTCCCAGCTTCAGGCCTCCTGTCCTTCCTGCCTGCAGGTGCAGGCCCCTTGCCCTTCCATTCCCTTTCACAGCTGGTGGTGCCTCCTTGCCCTTCCCTTTCGCAGCTGGTGGTGCCTCCTTGCCCTTCCCTTTCTCAGCTGGTGGTGCCCGCCTTACCTTTCCCTTTTGCAGCTGGTGGTGCCTCCTTGAGCCTTCCTTGATGCACCTGGTGCAAGCACACTTTCAGTGTTGCTGGGTTGTTCCCAGGACCCTCTCCCACCTGCAGTAGCTGTCAACACTACTGTGGCTGTGGACTGGGTGGCTGAGGTGTTCGCCTGGGTTCTGACCACCCTGGCCTGACGTGAAGGATGGGGGGGAGGGGTAGGGAAGAGGTCAACAATGGAGAAGAAAAGCTTTTTAGGGACATTGGTGCGGGAAGAGGGTGAAGGTTTGGGAGGAAGAGGAAGTGGTTGTAGGAAGTGTCTGTCTGCTGTGTTTGTGTGCATGAGCATGGGCTGGATGCTGTTGTGAGGTGGATGGCTGTTGGGTGTCTGGGTGCTTACGTTTGTGTACTTTGGAAAGAGGGGGCACAGACACAGTGGGAGAGGACACAGGGAACGTGTGCACGGATATGGGGTGGTGACTGCCAGTGAGGGGTGTGTAGTGATAGGCGTGCTGTTGATGGAGGTAGTGGATGAGGATGTAGTGCATGCAGGTGTGAGTGGAGACACTACTGGGAGGAAGGTGGACGAGGAGGAGGAGGGGGACACAGTGGAGGTTGTGGATGTTGGTATGTCTGCATCTGGATGGTGTTTGTGTGAGTGCCTGTGGGATGATGTGTGGTGCTTGTGTTTGCCTAAACCACTCCTGTGTTTTGTCCTGTGTGCATGCTGGTCTGCCTGTGTGCTTGGGATAGGTTGGGATTGAGGGGAATGGGACTGGGTAGAGGAAGTTCGATGGTGGAGGCTAGAAACAGGGACAATGGCTGCCATCAGAGAGGAGGCCATAGCCTGGATTGATCTTTGTTGGGCCACCATGCCAGAGTGAATGCCCTCCAGGAATGCATTTGTTTGTTGCAAATGGGCTGCCACAATATTTGACTGCCCAACAGAGATGGTTTTGCAGGAGGTCAATAGCCTCCTCACTCAGGGAAGCAGGAATAACTGGGGCAGGGCCTGAGGTGCCTGGGGCGAAGGAGATGCCCACCCTCATGGGTGAGCGGGCACTGGAAACACGCTGAGGGGCTGTTGGGTGAGTGGTGCTGTTATGGGGGGGGGGGTGTCCGCCACCACCAGGGAGCTTACATTGGAGGAGGTATCACTGTACAAACTGTTCCTTCCTGTCTCCACCGTGTTGCTCCCCTCGCCCTCTGTCCCACTGGTGCCCTCACCGTCGGTGGATTTGGCCTCCTGGGCCATGTGGGATGCAGCTACCTCCGTCACCGGGCCTCAGCTCCTCTGCCAGATGATACTAATGCACAGAAGGACAGGGTGACAAAACAAAAAGGGGGGGAGAGACAAAGTATACACTTGGTCAATGGCTGCTCCAACACCACCATTTGCGTACACGACACAAACACACACAGGGACTAGCCCTACGCATTAGGCAATGCACTACCAGTCACAATGCTAGTCACCAGGCCATGGACAGTAATACCTAACGCCAATAACAGCATACCTGAGACCCAGAGACCCCTGCCCAGTAGTGGATGCCTACTAGCTTGGTTGGAGGTGGTTCACATCATACCCTGCCCAACATGGGACCTACCCTGAAATGTCTTGCCTGGCCTAGAGGCACCCACAGGCCCACATCCCCCTCCCAGAGACCACCCCACCACGTGCAAGTAGTATATTGGGAAATTGTACTCACCCCTTGTGGCTGCTGTGATGCCCTCAAGTGCCCATCCAGCTCTGGATAGGCCACCGCCAGTATGCAGGCCATTAGGGGGTCAGGGTTTGACAGGCACCCCTTCCTCATTGGAAGGCCATCCCCAGCTGGTCCTTCACCGTCTTCCTTGCCCAGCGTCTTAGGTCCTCCCACTGTTTGCGACAGTGGGTGCTCTGCCTGCCATACACCCAGGGTCCACACACCCTTGGCGATGGCACACCATATACCCTTTTTCTGACGGGCGATGACCTGCAGAAATATACACATAGCAAAAGGTATCAGTCAGACCGTCCGGCCTGGTACACTCATGTCCCACTATAGCCCTCCCACCCCCTTATGCACAGACATTGCCCACCATACATGCAGCACGCAGCCCATGGCCCTTCCACCAGCCCCCTGACACGAGGAGCTCACACACAGCACTCCATACATTCATGCCCCATGCATCGTGCTCACTGTGTACTCACCTGTTGGTCTGGAGGCCCATACAGCATTCAGTACTGGGGTAGGACCCCATCCACCAGTCTCTCCAACTCCGCAGCGGTGAAGGCAGGGGCCCTTCTCCAGTGACACGAGCCATGGTCCGTTCCAGACACAGGTCACAGCAGCACTTGCAGTGTAGGTCCTGTCCTGTTGAAGGTCAGATAGCAAGTGGATGAGCAGATAGAAAATGGCAGTCACGTCCGCGGCAGTGCATACTGTCACCGCCGGCGTACATCGCCATTGGCCACTGTAACCCATAGGGCCCAATGGGATCCAATGAGGAGTTGCACAGCAGTTCTTGACTGCCTCCCGCAACGGCTCACAATGTCAGCGGAATTACTTTTATCTCCACATGTCCCTCCAAACAGGAGAGGCGGACGCCATTTCAGGGGGGTGGTCAGGCCATGGCACCTAACTGCGTCACAGTACACATAGGCACCATTTGGGCCTATAATACAATATTGTGTTACAGACACAACATGCAATTCAGTGTAGTGTTTGGAAATATGGAATACTGACCAGCTGCTCACCGTTTGTCCCCTAGATTGCAACTGCTGCGGATGAATAGGAGATGGAGACATCTCCCTGTGTACAGGCCCCTGGTGGACTTGGCAACAATGGAGGACAGGCACATTATCCTCACCTGTGGACTAGACAGGGCCACAATCACAGAGCTGTGTGCCCAATTGGAACCTGACCTGATATCCGCTATCCGTCACCCCACTGGGATCCCCCCCTCTTGTGCAAGTCCTATCTGTGCTCCATTTCCTGGCAAGTGGCACCTTACAAGTGACAGTGGGCTTGGAAGCAGGAATGTCTCAGCCAATATTCTCAATAGTGTTGACCAGAGTATCGTCTTCCCTGATTAAACACATGTGCAGCTACATCATTTTCCCCCAGGTGGAGGATTTGGCCACAGTGAAATCTGATTTCTATGATATGGGACATATCCCCAACATTATTGGGGTGATTGATGGTACACATATTGCATTGGTCCCCCCCCCCCCCGGAGAAATGAACAGGTGTTCAGAAATCGAAAGAGCTTTCACTCAATGAATGTGCAGACAGTGTGCCTGGTGGACCAGTACATCTCCCTTGCAAATGCAAAGGATCCTGGCTCTGTGCATGATGCCTTTATCCTGAGTAATAGCAGCATCCCATATGTGATGGCTCAACTCCAGAGGCACAGGGTGTGGCTAATAGGTGAGCCCTGGTCCCCACCCAGTAGGTGTTGGTGTATGGGTATGGTGTGGGCCCTAAGGGTTAGTGTGTGTCTAACAGTTGTCCCTCGATATTTTCAGGTGACTCTGGTTGCCCAACCTCTCATGGCTACTGATCCCTGTGAGGAATTCCAGGAAAAGGGCAGAAGAACGTTACAATGAGGCACATGGGCGAACAAGAAGAATTATAGAACGGACATTCGGCCTCCTGAAGGCCAGGTTTTGTTGCCTCATCTAACAGGTGGATCTCTGTACTACTCACCCAAGAAGGTGTGCCAGATCATCCTGGCATGTGAAGATGAGGAGGCAGAGGATGAAGATGAAGACAACAGAAGTGCTATTATAAGACAGTACTTCCAATGACACACAGGTAAGACACTGTAATTACACTTTACATTGACATTTTTGTATTTGACATTGTCACTGGCAGGCTGATTTTCCAACTTCTATGACCACTTACTGTCCCCTTTGGCATCTCTATTTGCAGATATTTGTGTCCCACTATCGCTTCTGGTGTGTTGAGTGCATCCAACTACAGGTCATTCCTATGTATACAATATTGCAGTGTTTAAAGCTTGTTCAAGGAATACATCGTTAAATGATTTGACAGACTCCATACTTGTATTTATTCAAATAGTGTTTACTTAAGTGCTAATGATTAGAGCGGGATATGCAACGGGCTGGGGTGATGATGGAGGAAAGTCCAGGATAGAGTCCAGTCTATTTGTATCACGGGTGCATTGTCCAAGGGGACATAGGAAGGGGAGTAATGGCAGTTCAAGGTGGACAGAGTGACAGAGGGGGACACAAGGGTGACATCGAGGAGAGTCTTATTTCCTGGCGGGGATCTTGGCAATGTTCTCTGGCTTCTGCCTGGATCGCAGGGACCGTTTGCGGGGTGGTTCTCCTTCTGCAGGCGGTGGGGTGCTAGTGGCCAGTTGATCCTGTGGCGGGGTCTCCTACCCACTAGTGGCAGTGGAGGTGGAAGGCTGTTCATCGGTTTGGCTAGTGTCAGGGGCCCGGTGGTGTGCCACTGCCTCCATCATGGTGTTGGCCATGTCAGCTAGCACCCCTGCAATGGTGACCAGGGTAGTTTTAATGGACTTCAAGTCCTCCCTGATCCTCAGGTACTGTCCCTCCTGCAGCCGCTTGGTCTCCTGCAACTGGTCCAGTATCTGGCTCATTGTCTCCCGGGAATGGTGGTATGCTCCCAGGATGTTGGTGAGTGTCTCCTGGAGAGTCGGTTCCCTGGGCCTGTCCTCCCCCTGTCGCACAGCAGTCCTCCCAGCTTCCCTGTTGTCCTGTGCCTCTATCGCCTGACCCGTGTGCCCACTGCCACTGACCCCAGGTCTCTGATCATCCAGTGTTTGTGGGGTGGCCTGGGGTCCCTGTAGTGGTGGTACACTGCTGATTGACATGTTTCCGGGGACAGAGGTATGGGCCCACTCGGTTTGTATTGTGGTGGTGTTTCCTGAGGGGGGGTGGCTCTGTGGTGGTATGGGACAGTGCCTGGGTTACCAACTGTCAGGAGATCCCTTATGGGCCAGGTTGGTCATCCAGATCCAGGCGTCCAGAGCTGCTGTCATCACTGTGGGCCACTTCTTGGGGTACACTGGAAGTTGCTGTCACCTCCTCTCCGATGACGTTGGGTGGGGGACCTGTGAGGATGTAAATGCAGTTTCTGTGTGTGTCATCTTGTGCATGGGTGTGTTGCCCTGTATGGTTGTTATTGCCCTGGCAGCTTTGCCTTGTGTGAGTAGTGATTTTGTGGACTAGGTGATTCTCTCTAATGTGCATGCTTTAGTGATGGGCGTCCATGCAGGTCTGTGAGGTGTGTCCATTCATTGGTGTTGCATGCAGGGCTTGTTATTGGGATGAGTGGGTTGTGATGGTGGGGTATGTGTGAGGTGGTGGAGTGATGGGAGTGAGGGTAAGTGTGGGGGTTTGTGATGTCATGCAGTTAGGTTGGGTAATAGTAATAGAAATTTGACTTACCGGAGTCCAGTCCTCCTCCTACTTCTGCCAGGCCCTCACGATGCATGATTACCAAGACTTGCTCCTCCCATGTTGTTACTTGTGAGGGAGGAGGTGGGGGTCCACCGCCAGTCCTCTGTACAGCTATTTGGTGTCTTGCTGCTGTGGAACGTACCTTCCCTCGTAGGTCGTTCCACCTCTTCCTGATGTCATCCCTTGTTCTGGGGTGCTATCCCACGACGTTGATCCTGTCCACAATTCCCCACCATAGCTCCATCTTCCTTGCAATGAATGTCTGCTGCACCTGTGATCCGAATAGCTGCGGCATTACCCAGATGATTTCCTCCACCGTGACCCTAGCTCCTCCTCAGAGAACCTGGGGTGTTGTTGCGGTGCCATGGGTGTATTGTGAGTGGTGTGGGTGAGGGTGTGTGGGTTGCTGTGTTGGGGTGTATGATGTGGGGTGCGTGGATGGTGTAGAGGTGTCTGTGGTCTTGTCTGTGGTTTTGCTATCTCTCTTGTCGCACTTGTTTGTAATGGTAAAGGGTTGTGGGTAATGTGTGTGTGTGTTTTATAGTGGTGTGTGGGTGTGGTGTGTGTATGGGTGTCAGGTGTGCGTAGTTTAAATTGTCCAATGTGGTGTTGTTTTGCATGTGTGTGTGTATTTTGAGCGTGGCGGTATGTACCGCCAATGGTTTACCGTGGTTGAATGTCTGCCGCGGTGATTCGTGGGTCATAATGCTGTGGGCATAGTTCTTTTGGCGTAACGGTGTGGGTTTTGGTACCACCAGTTCATCACTGACCTTTGGTCTGGCAGACTTGTGTGTGTGGCTGTATAGTGACAGATTGCTATGTGTGGGTCATAATATGGGTGGCAGTAATCCGCTGCGGCAGCGGTATTGTGGCAGCAGTCAGCATGGCAGTAAGCGGGATTTACCGCCAATGTCATAATGAGGGCCTAAGACTCTTATTGTTTTGAAAATTCATATCTTGACTTGTGTATGGTGTATTTTTGTCATTTTGGTCTTGTTTGATTTAGATACATATTACCTATTTTTCTAAACTGGTGTGATGTCCATTTTGTAGTGTTTTCACTGCATTACTGTGTGTGTTCGTACAAATACTTTATACATTGCTTCTGAAGTTAAGCCTGCCTTACCGTGCCAAGCTACCAAGACAGTACATGGGGGTTAACTGAGGGTGAGTCTCTTTTACCCTGACTAGAGTGAGGGTCCTTGTTTGGACAGGGGGTAACCTGACTGCCAACCAAAGACCCCATTTCTACCAGAGGTATAGAACATATTGCTAATGTTTGCATTCAGCAGCAGCACTGTGTGAAAGTGACATATTCATTATGCTCAACAGAACTTTTCGGTTCTGCAGAAAAAGTTTCCAACAGAAGCATGATTCTCCGTAGTAGATACTTTTCTAAGGAGTCTTAAGTCAACTGACAGAATTGTGTCAGCATGGAAATTTGTACATTACATAGAAGAGTGTTTGCACCAGGTACTATCTTATATATGCATGCATGTTTCTTTTGCTTCAGAAGATGGGCTACCTATAAAGTTTTCACCACAGTATGAAGGGCACAGTGAGTATGATAGTCAGTAATTTCAGAACTTGGTTATTTTTAGGAAATAGTGTATTTTATGACAAATGTTGCACAGAATATACACTGTTGTTAGTAATTTGTTTTCAACGCTATCTGGTGTATCTGGAGACTTTCACCATTAGGAAAAAGTGTGGTATAAAATGAACTCTTCCCATAGAGTAAACTTTGCTTGCAGTTCTCTACTGATAGCAACTGCATTTCTTAATTTTGGTTTGGTGTGTTGTATGGGTTGATACACATAACAGCTTCCTGTACTAGGACAGTTGTCGAATTGGCATTCACTATTTTGGGATTCTCTGAACAGTTGTATACAGATTTAACATTGTAGTCAATGAGATTTTCCCATATATATATATATATATATATATATATATATATATATATATATATATATATATATAGTTGATTGTTATTATGAATTATGCTATGTAATACCATAGCAGTTTATACAGCAATGTGGGTGAAAACAAATATTTGATGATGTCATCAGCGTTGGCATAAATGATGTCACAGAACATGTTGTGAGTGATATCATATGTGAGGGGTTCAGCAGTGCATGGTGGGGGCACAAGTTATAGTTATTTTGAAATTGAATATTTGAATATTTTTGAATTTTTGTGTTTTTACTTTTATGTCAGTACTTCAAAATGATAACATGGTCACTGAGAAATTCACCTAATTATAATGTTACTTTAACCTTTGTTTTTTCAGTGAATATATGTGTTGTGTGAGTGTGTGTTTTTTTGTGTCAGAAAAAACAAATGACAAAAATAATTTAAATATTTTAATATTAATTCATGTGGATTGTTGATTTATTTTCCACCTTTCACTGTTTTCTATGAGAGTGTATTGCAGTACCTGTGAGTGGTACTACGTTGTGATTAATCAACTCCAAGGACTGGCTGGAGTACATGTACCACAATAAAATGATGAATGGAATGCTGAACATTGTCAAACACTTACCCCTAGTCACAGATCTAGATTTAATCCATCTTTTTTGCTTACTGCACAACCCCACTTTGGACCCAGCCATATGTAAATCAGTCTCAACCCTTCTCCCCATGGGAAGAGTCCTGCCTAAATTGCCATGCCAGGTCCTTCCTGGACTGGAAACAAGCATCATGGGACCTGTTGATGAGCAGTGATACCCCTTAACTGGTCCCAGGATGCTTGTTTCCAGTCCAGGGAGGACCTGGCCTGTCAGTTCTGGCTAGTCTGTTCCATGGGAGCAGGGTCAAGACTGATTTGCATATGGCAGGGTCAAACATGGAATGGCAAACAAATAAATGCTGGATTAAACCCAGATCTGTGAATGGGGGTGAATACTTGATTTGTTCAGCATTTCATCTATCATATGTTCTTTGTGCATTTGCAGTACACATACACCTGTTGTTACACCTTTAGGTTACTAGAAACTGGTCTTACTATTTGTAGGTGTGTGTTTATATTATTTTGATTGTCCCTAAATCCTCTTTAATTTCACTAAACACCTCATGTTTATAAGTAACATTTCTCAATTGTAATGTCTACTGTAAATCTTTAGAGATCGCACAATGGCCAATAGGATCCCACACCAAGGCAATACAAATCCCTTTTTCCAAGCAGGGGAAGGGCTTCGGAGGGGCCAGGTGAGATGTAGGAGTGTTGGCGTTGGGTTATTTCCAGGAAGGACATCTGTAATGACAGAAATAGATTCTAGTTACTCATATGAGTTGTTTAATTATTTTAGTTATCTTCTCTGCTTATTAACACATGCATGTACCTTTTTCTGTAGAGCCCTCTTAGCCAGTGCATTATCTCTTTCTTCCAAGGCTTATTCTGTCATTCAAGAAAACAAATAACATTATTTTTTGCAAACTCTTTTTATTAAGGTTTTCACCTGTACGGCATGGTTTGGTAGGATTATATCAACATAACATGGATATCAGAATTATCATTAAACACAATGGGGGTCATTCTAATCTTAAGCGGGAACTGCCAGAAGACCGAACCGCGGTCAAAAGACTGCGGCGGTCATTCTGAGTTTCCCGCTGGGCTGGCGGGCGACCGCCAGAAGGCCGCCCGCCCGCCCAGCGGGAAACCCCCTTCCACGAGGATGCCGGCTCTGAATGGAGCCGGCGGAGTGGAGCAGACACTGAAAATCTTTGTGGGGCCCTGTTAGGGGGCCCCTGCAGTGCCCATGCCATTGGCATGGGCACTGCAGGGGCCCCCAGGGGCCCCACGACACCCATTCCCGCCAGCCAGGTTCTGGCGGTCAAAACCGCCAGAACCAGGCTGGCGGGAAGGGGGTCGGAATCCCCATGGCGGCGCTGCCTGCAGCGCCGCCATGGAGGATTCTTCAGGCCAGGGGAAAACCGGCGGGAAACCGCCGGTTTCCCTTTTCTGACCGCGGCTTTACCGCCGCGGTCAGAATTGGCCTGGATGCACCGCCAGCCTGTTGGCGGTGCATCCGCGGTCCCCGGCCCTGGCGGTCTATGACCCCCAGGGTCGGAATGACCCCCTATATGCATATAAATCTGAAGGCGATTTTGCTACTGGATAAAGAATAGGAATGAAGTGGAGGTGAAGCAATAGGCAAACTTCCACTTGAGGAAAAGGAATGCAAGTTAACCATGTAGTTTGAGTTAAGTAGTTAATGGGGCATGTTGTTCCTCTGTGTCAATGGTAAGTATAAGCACCTCTAAAACAGTAACTTTGGGGTGGAGATATGGTAACAGAATATTGCTAGTCTTATTGGATCATTGTGTCTGGGGTGGAATGTCAACATCAGGGAGGACATCTGAGGGTGTAGCATAATATGGGATATGACCTCTGGGTGGGGGGTGGCAGAAATGGTGGTGTCAGGGGCCATGCACTAGGAGGATGACGGTATGATGCTCGATTGAACTATGTATTTTGGCTCCCTTTTATAGTACCCTAGATCTGTCTCCTCCCATGAATTTAGGTGTGATTCCTGTGAGTAATGCCAAGACATCATGAACTGTCCGCCAGTAAACAGCAAGTGTAGGGCATCCCTCCAACATACGTCACATGTCTGCAGTGTTAGAGTGGCATCTGGGACATGGAAGGTGCGCAGTCAGGAATGTTTGGTTGAGTTTTTCTAGGGTCACATAAGCCCATTGTAAGACAGTGTATTGAATTCATTTGAATCATGCATCGTGGAAAATATTGCAAGGAGAGTCGAGTGCCTGTGCTCATTCTGCATCATGCACCTTATGTCATCCTCCCAACTTTGCCATAGGAATGCCAGGTATATCCCATTATGTTCACTAATTGCTTTGTATAGTCAGGTAATCAGGTGGTGCCCATAGTGTACAGCATGCAGACCCCTACATGTGTAGGGGGCTCTTCGTTGAAAGTATGCCACAACCTGCGGGCCACTGCCAAGATCAGGCCATGTAGGAGGAACTGGCCCAAGGGTAATATCACGATTGCGACACAATTGGTCAAATTATAACAGGTTTTGGTCCTGGAATAGGTCTCCCAGTGGCTTGAGCATCCTATCACACCACTGGGTCAGGTTTTCTGATGTAAACACTGTGGAAAGTGGGAGAGTCCTTGGAAGGGATTTTCAGGGGCTTAAGGTAGGACTTGGCACATTAGTTGGAACAGCCATGTCAGACACTTGTGGTCAACCCATGTGAGCAGCATTCAAAAGCGATGAAGCTTAATTGAGGATAGTAAAAGTTAATGAAGGGCAGACCATCTGCTGTGGTAGTTTAATATTGTTTTTATCCAGCTACTTAGTGTGATACCCAATGGTGTTTGAATCCTACGATGTAGTAGGATTCAAATGAGGGAGCGCCCAACCCATTTTATCATATCAGAAAAAGGAATTCTGTGAGGGCAACTCGATGATGCTTGTTGTCTCACAACAATTCCCCCAAAAAGATATTTAGCTCATTGAAAAGTGACCTGAATGTGTATACTGGGGCATTCACAAAGTAGTATAACAGGATCATCATCTTGAAATCCTAATCCTGTTTCCTGTGATCAATAAGGGAAGCTGCTTCCAGAACTGGGCTGGGATTTGAGGGAAGTAAGGACTTGTCTTAGGTTCCCCACAAAAAGGTCAGTCTGTGAGTGGTAAAGTTGGACTCCTAAGTACTAAGTGATCTTCCTAGCCCAGCTGAGGGAACCTCCTTCCATCAGCATTAACAATAGAGGCTCAGTGAAGGGGAAAGCATGAGACTTTGTGCAGTTAACCTGGAGGCCTGACACCCTCTCAAAGTCCAGGGGTGTGGCATGAACGAGATCAGTGCCATCATGAATGTCACAGAGATAAACCAGCACATTGTCTGCATATAGGACACCGGATATACTCTCCCCTCTACTGGAATTTTCCATTACTCACTCTATGCCTAAAGTCAAATGGTGAGCAGTTCTATTGCGATGGCAAATAAAACAGGAGAGAGAGGACTACCCTGGTGGATACACCTGCTTATTTAGAAGGGGGCGGAGATTAGGCACCCAATGCACACTCTGGATTCTGGGCTAGTGTAGAGTAGTTTTGTATATGTGAGCAGCCCGTTTCTTATGCCCACCTTCTTAGGGGTATGGAAGTGGTATTCCCAGGACATCATATTAAATGCCTTTTTTAAGCCAAGGATCAGGGCCACAGCATGAGGGAACTGTAAAGACACCTGATCCATCATGTGGAAGAAGTGCTGAATATTGTTGGAGGTGTTACAGCTAGGGAGAAAGACGGTTTAATCTGGGTGTGCAAGTTTGGGCAACACTTTAAAGTAGTTGTCCACAAGTATTTTCCCTAAGATCTTGGAATCAGCTCCTAGGATTGTTGTAGGACAGTTGGATGATAGTTGTGTAGGGTCTCTCCTTAGTTTTAATAGGGAGGCTATGAGAGATGCTCTGATAGTTGGGGGTAGTGTCCCTAGTTTGAGTGTCTCATTGTACATGGCCACAAGCTTCAGAGGTAGGTGAATTGAAAAACTGACATAGAACTCCAGGGGCAAGCCATCCATGCCTGCTGATTTGATATGAGCCAGATCATGAATGGCTTTCTTTACCTCAGTCTCCAAGACAGGATTGTCAAGTTCCTTTCACTGTAGCGCCAATATACTGGGAAGGGGAGTACCAGCCAGAAATACACTGCTGCTGCAGAGCAGTCCGTTGGGCTTGTGTGGTACAGAGTTGACTAAAAGGCATGGAGGATATCAAGCTGTGTTAAGAGTGAATGGCCATGAGCTGGGATAATCTCTGTGATGGAAGGTGATGTGGCCTCTTGGTGCACTGGCCATGCCAGGATGCAGCTCAGTTTGTCCCCCATAGATTGTATCCGAGCTATATATACTCCAAAGTTATAACAGTTGAGCCACTCTAACAGGGCAGCATGTTTATGTAGTGTGTGGAGCCTGCTGCTGCAACTCAGTCAGGGAGGACTCCACCTGGGTTAAATCCCTCTCGAGCTCCCAGCATCCTCCAACTACGTTTTGGATACTTAACCCAAGTATAAACACTTTAAAAGCAAGCCACTCATCAGTTTGTGTTTTGGCTGTGACATGGTTTTCCACAAAATCATTTCTGATATGTTCAAGCTAGGCATCCCTGCAGCCTGGGTCATCAAATATCACCCAGGGAAGCCACCAGGTAGGGACTGGGGCAGGTTTTACTCCCCGGTCCATATCAATGACATGTGCTACATGATCAAAGATTATACATCTCAAATAATCTGAATGTTTGAGCAGTAGGAGGATACTGAAGAAGCAGAGAAACAAATCAATGCAGACATTTAAGTCATGGGGGCCGCGTAGTGTGAGTTTAATTTGAGGGTAGGATGGTGGGCACTCCATGCAGCTGTCAAAAAACAATGTCAGACCCAGTGTGAGAAGTTCACAAAATGGATGTGAGTGGGTGCCAGAGGGAGGAGGGGGTGCGATCTATCTAGGTAGATGTCTAGCACAAGTTGTTGGAAGAGCGTACCAGGGTGAATGCAAATTAAAGCCTCCTGGGCATATGCGGAGTAAGTTGTGCCATAGATTGCTCCCCAGCAGTGCTTTTTTATGTGCTGCAGCTCTGCGCTGGTAAGGTGGGTTCCCTGTAGGAAAAATACATGCGCTTGTTGCAATTTCAAATAGAAGTATATGGAATAGCAGTGGCATGCTGTAGGCATGCCCTTCATATTCAGGGTCAGGAACAGTGTCTGTGAGCGGTGTGTCGTCTAATAGTGGTAGGGAGATGTTGCCATGGAGGTGGGTAGCCTCCCTGGGATACCTGTTCCCTCCTCCAGACAGTGCTTCTGTATATGGTGTAGCACTTTCATTGCATGGGAAGTAAGTGTGGGAACAACATGGTAAGTGCAGAACCATAACCAGATCAGACAGCAACAGGCTGCTCACCCAAACTGGAGTCTAAAATGTCTATAGTGTATGGGAGGGTGGAGACAGCAACTTTTAGCAAGTAGTAATCAACTCTCTGAAAGAAAGAAGTAGGGTATCAGGAAGCAGAGGGGAGAGGGCTCCATAGGGGTGATCAAGGGGTCCAAGCAAGGTGAAAACCTGGTGCTAAAACACTGCAGCCCATGTCCAGTGGGTGTATTGATAGGGCCAGAACCCAGCCGGGCTGCCCCCCGCTGCAGCAGTGTTCTCAGGAGTCATGGGGGTATCCTTGCCTGGAGGGGCTCTGGTCAATGCCTGGTCCCCGGGGGACAGACTTTTGTGCGGGGACCCTGGCTGTCTGATGCAACAGGGTTCTCAGAGAATGTCATCAGAGGTCTGTGGGAAAACATGCAGGCTAGTCACGGACACCAAAGAGGTAGTCAGGTCAGCTTCAAGGTGGTCATTGCTCGAGGTTGATGTGGTGTCTAAGTTGGAGGGTACTACAGGTTGATAGAATGATAGGGCTGTGGTGATAACCAAATGCTGACCCTCTTGAAGTTATTGTTGGAAAGGAGATCTCAGTGATCTGGAAGTGTTTTGGAGTTGCGGGTCCAGTGCCTCTGTCATGAGAAGGCATTTGGGGCCAGATGTATCAAAGGGTTTTGCCCATTCTGGTGGTCATTCCGACCGTGGCGGTCGGCGGTGAAGCGGCGGTAAGACCGCCAACAGGCTGGCGGTCCTTTTTCATGTATTCTGACCATGGCGGTTACCGCCATGGCCAGCCGCCGCTTCACCGTTCTGACCGCCACGGCCTGGGTGACCTGGGTCTCCAGCCTGGCGGTCGTCACATACCGCTGGCGGTATTCCAACCCGCCTGACCCCGGCTTACCGCCATGGATTTCATGCGGTTTGGGACCGCCATGAAATCCATAGCGGTAAGCACTATCAGTGCCAGGGAATCCCTTCCCTGGCACTGATAGGGGTCTCCCCCACCCCAACCCCCACCCCAACTCCCTCCCCTACCCCCCCACCACCCCTGCCACCCCCAAAAGGTTGCAGGACCCCCGTCCCCCACCCCGATCCCCAACATATACACACACACATACACACATACACGCACGCATTCATGCACGCAATCATGCACATACACACACCCCCCTGCATTCATGCACGCACTCATGCACATACACACACCCCCCGCATTCATGCACGCACTCACACGCCCCCTCAACATATACACACGCACACCCCCATGCACGCACACAACTCACAACACCCCCACACCCCCTTCCCTAGCGGACGATCACCTTACCTGCTCCGCTGACACCGCCACGCCAACAGAACACCGCCACAGCGAATCACAGGTCGTGATTCACTGGGCGGTGTTCTGTTGGCGTGGCGGTGGAGGTGGAGCTACCTCCACTTCCCCACCTGCCGCCAGTATGGCTGTTGGCGGCACTTCGTCCGGAAACGGGGGACCGCTGCCAACAGTCAGAATGGCCCGTGCGGAAGACCGCCAGCACTGGCGGTCTTCTGTACGGCGGTCCCTCGGCGGTCTATTGAAAAGACCGCCAAGGTCGGAATGACCCCCTCTGTGTCTATGGGAAAATGTGTTCGTACATATGGCCCTTGATTTCAGCCCAGAGCCTTTTAGAGACAAGGTGCCATCCTGTTGCTCTATCTAGTCCCAGGAGGATGAGGACTCTGTAAAGAAATGGATGCGCTGGTCTTGTATAACTTTAAGCTTCTATGGCAATAACAATGAGTATTGAAGACTCATGTCTGGAATTGGAGTTTCACTGCAAGAAAGGATGAATGCTGACGTTGGACACCCACCGTAAAGTCTGGGAATATGGACACACTGCTGTTCTTGATCTCAGTGGGCCCGCTTGTCAGCTGGTTGGAGGATAATGTCTCTGTCCCTCATTTCGACCTTGCGGTCTTTTTTAAAGACCGCCGAGGTACCACCGTGCTGAAGACCGCCAGTGCAGGCGGTTTTCCGCGCAGCGTATTATGACTGCTGGCAGCCCTCTGTCCTTTTTCGGACGGAGAGCCGCCAGCAGCCATACTGGCGGTCGGCGGGGAAGTGGAGGCTGCTCCACCTCCACCGCCCGCCATCAGAAAACCGCCCACCGAATCGCGTTCCATGATTCAGTGTGGCAGTGTTCTGGTGATGGGGAGCTGGCGACGGAGCAGCCCCCATGGATCCCGTCCCCTCCCTGAGGATCAACGGACAAGGTAAGTTGATCGTCCGTTAGGGGAGGGGGTGGTGGGGTGTTGTGTGCTGTGTGCGTGCATGTTGGTGTGAGTTTGTAGAGAGGTGTGTGAGTGCGTATATGCATGCGGGGTGTTGTGTGTATGGGAAATGTGTGCGGGTCGGTCTGTGTGCTTGTCTGTATGTGTGCAGGTATGTGTTGTAGTGTATGTGTGCGTGTAGGGGTGTGTGTATATGCATGTTGGGGGTAGGGGTGGGGAGGGGGATCCTGCCACCTTTGGGGGGTGGCAGGGGGCTGGGGGGTGTGGGGGCAGGACTCAGGGGTGGGGGAGGGGGTTGGTAGAGACCCCTCTCAGTGCCCCGGAAGGAATTCCCTGGCACTGATAGTGCCTACCGCCATGGATTTTGTGGCGGTTCCAAACAACCCGAAATCCATGGTGGTATGCAGGGTCCTGATACCGCCGGCAGTCTGGTGACGGCCGCCGGGCTGGAGACCGAAGTCTCCAGCCCAGCGGTCGTCACCGCCCTGGCGGTCGGAGTGGAGAAGTGGCGGATGACCATGGCGGTAACCGTCATGGTCATAATTCCATTTTTTCCGCCGGCCTGTTTGCGGTTTTACCGCCACTTCTCCCCCATCCACCAGGGTCATAATGAGGGCCTCTGTCTTTATAATGGAGGAGCTGGGCTACAATTGGATGAAGAAGGGAGTCGGGTGAAAGCCTTTGGGCGAAAGGAGAAGAATGAGGAGAGGTCTGTCTGAGGCTGAAGGATCAGATCCAGGTTCAAGATAGGGTATCATACTCTCTGAGTCCTCCAGGCCTTCAGGTATTCCAACCTCCTGAATGTTGTTACAATATGCCCAGCTCTCAGCATCTTCGGCACAATCTTCGAGTTTCTTGAGGTGCTCAGCAAGATCCCGTGTAGATTTTCCACAGGCTTCTACTTGGGCTGTGATGTCTAGGGTTGGGCAGAGTTTGTGGAGATCCACTACGTGGAATTTTACGGAGTGCAAAAAAACCTCTGTGAACTCCGCCTCACTCCGCGTGAATGGGCAGAGTTTTGCATGGCAGCCCATTCACACTGATTGGTGCAGATAGCGTGCTCTGCGTTGCAATGCGAGTGTGTGAGCGTATAGATTTTGTACTAATATTTTCCTCATACGTAATAATACTTATATTTTAATGTATAGAGCATTATATGCTGAATGTTATGTATCACGCAAAAAGTGCTTGTTAAAATTGGCCACCATTGAGTGTGAGGTCTACATGAAAACTAACCACGAAAGCTAAGTGTAATGTTAGGAATTAAATTGTCTTCTATAGAATTTAATTTCTGAAATAAGTATTTATTGTTCTATGCTGGGCCTGAAACTGAACAAGGCCACTGTGCAATGTTATTTGTAATAAATGTTTCTAGTGTATTCCGTTCTTATGACTTCATGTCCGCTGTTAGACTAGCTCTATTCATTATGTAAAACATGTTTCTAATTCTTGTTTTCTTTCGAGGATTCATCCTAGTCCTACTGTTATAAAACATTTGTAACTTAACCGGGAATGTTGAACAAAGGAGCTATTGAAACCGGACGGCAGAAAACCTACTGGTATACTTTTGTATGAATCTGGAAATAAATGAATGGAATAGCGACCAATTAGAGTCCTGCGAACGGATAAAAGAGAAACTTAGAATGTAATGTCGATATTGGATGCCTTTTATAACTGCTTGTTCTTTCTTTGCCTGACTCTCTTATCCAATGAGAAAGTTTATTGACTCTTAATGTAACAAGACTACACCATCATTCTGGTGGTCATTGTCTTATTGGTTTTATTCCTTGCCACTTTGCCATACTTTGAGTTACTCTTCAGCCATATAGTCTACTGTCTTTTCGTATTTTGTTATTATCGGAGTTTAACTTTCCTGTTCTATGATGAACTAATAGTTGGATGGTTTAGGTACATTATAGTGCAAATTTCTAAACCGTCTTCCCCTTTCCTTGTTCCTCTTCCATTCCTGATGTTGCTGTCCTATTGATGAAGCAGAGCCATTTGCTGCTCTTTTAGGATAGGTAAATTATTAATACAATGTCTTATTCTTTATCTTTTGTTTTACAGGTACCAAACTGCTGTTTATTTTTATAGTGTCATAGTTAAGTGTTTTTCCAAATTCATGTTATTAAACTTTTGCATGAAGCCCAACATGCCAATGCTTATCAGTGGTTAGTGAGGTGTTACTCTCATACTCTTGAACGGTCATTGACATTGTTTTCGTAGATTCAATGTATTCAATTTCTCTTGTTCAGATTCTATTGATATTGATTTATGCATTCTCTATCAAAATAATAGTTCTTGTTGCGTTGATGAAGCTTAGATTCATTCGCTGACTCAATCAGCATATATTGTTTCTTTACAGGTATCAATTGAATTTAAGATTAATATTCATGACCTTAGCATTGTTAATATAGGGAAGTAAACATTTTAAGTTCTTAAAAAAATGGTGTGGTTATTGATGGTCGAATTGATCATGGTGTGTTTTTCATTTACTTTATAATTATGTGTATTGTATTGTTTGGTAATTGACTTGATATCTTTGACATTTTGTTTAAAGCAGCACAAAAGGTTCATCGACCTAAAGCATGAAGTCTGCTGTCTAGTTTGTTACAACTGAAATATAGCCCGGATTTCTGCTTTAACAAGTGTGGACCTACTTTTCAATCTGTACCATATCTTTGCCTTCCTTACTTTATCATACATTTTGTACTTTCATATCCTTTGTGTATGTATTTGTATTTGTGTATTTTATGTTTTTGACTCTTTTTTTATTTTGTGAGACTCGTTGTCCCTTTTTTGTTTTCCCCTAATTTGTTCTTCCCTCTTCTTTCTCTTTTCTCGCATCTTTTTTTAATTTCCACCCAGCACCATGGCAGAACATGGGAGAGGCAGAGACACCATCAGTGCAGCAAATGGCACACTCTGTGGGCCCCGGCACCACAAGGGGATCCAGTCTTGTGTAATTGTTAGCAAGGAGGAGGTGGCCACACTATTGTGCAGCACCATCTTCCCTCCATGCTGGCAGAAGGCAGCATCCCAGGAGTAGGCAAGGTCTGTGGGACCATCAACTGCTGTGAGAGAGGGTGCAATGTTGCAACTAGCAATATTTTGGGGTTTGGTGCATCAAGCAGCAGTTGATGCACCGCTGGGCCGATATCCAGGAGCGGGACCTGCTCAACCTGCTTGGGGCATCCAGGTTGCAGGACTTGTTGGGTAGTAGTACTAGCATGGTAAATATTACATGTTGCTCACACTAGGAGGCAAGTTAAGTTCATGTTATATTATGAATATTATGTGAGGCAAATTGAGCACGCCAGCTGCTCAGTGCTACTTAGTTCTGCTCGTTACTGTAGGCACTAACTTCAGGTGATTATTTAAGAAGTTATGCTGACTCCTCTGTTCTCCTCTCACTAAGATAGTGGTACAGTGGTGATAGTAGTAACACAACAAAAGTGAGTTAGCGTTCTCTGTGTCTTTCTTTTTATGTAGCACGTACACTCCCAAGCACTCTCCTAGTGATCTGTAATATACATTTATAGGAACCTGACTGAGCTGGCCCATCAAAAGGATTTGCGATTTGCAAAGCAAAGATCATTCGTTGTAAAGCATTAGTATTTCCAAATATATTTTAGGAAATTTGGAATAGGGCTTAGGTAAGGCTTTGGAAGTTTGGAATAGGTCAACTTGATAACAAAGACTTAGAAGAGTACAATGTCAATATGCTACTGGTTTTGCCTTTGTCTGTCAAAATATTTTCTAGGAGATTAACTGTACCACTTTTTTCTTACATCAGCACACAAGGGAAAACAGAGGGCATCAGATAGTTGGGTCAAGGAAGACGCAGCCACCAGTGCCTCGGCAGGTGGAGGTTCTATTGTCACCACCAGTGCTGTGTCTGTGGCAGACAGCTCTGCCGGCCCCACTAAGTTCTTGTTAATATTATTCATTTCTCTAACTTTTACCTCTCCCCATTAGAATCATTTGTCTTCCTTTCTCTTATACTGTAACTTTTTTTTCAAACCCTCTTCAGTCTATCAATGTTTATTCTTGCTACACCAGCATTATCCCTTTTTCTATATTTATTGATTTTGTAGGTGACATTCTCCTGATACTAATCTGTAGTTTAAGCTTTTTTCTGCTTGGTTATTAAGCTGTCCCTCTCTCCTAATTTGTATACCTTGTGGACTGTTACTTTAAGACTAAGACAATAGATTAGGGTCTACTGTGAAGATTGCACGGTTTGCAGACCCAAACAAGCTCTTCTATGCTTGTTTGTTGAGAAGGCTTTCTGTTTCTTGCTCATGCTCAAATGATGAGAAAGTGTCCATGGTTATGGTGACCCCATCAATGCTGTGTTGTATGTATTGCTATTCAATATCCCAGCAGTTTATATAACAGTTCAGCATGGCAGGAAAGTAGTATGAGTATGGTCCCATTGCATTTGTCAACCAAAACCATATGTCCTTCATTCACTGACCAATGTATTGTACCCCCTCATTGAGCTTCACATGACTGACAGATATAATTATATCTCTGCTCCTCCATTACGGTTGGCTTGACTACTGGCTTTTCTACTATTGTTAACCAACAAAAAGCCCAAAGTCATATTTTATATGGGAGAGAAGAAACTGGAAACTGAACTGCAGTCATGTGTTGCTGTTGTATATTTTCGTTAAAAAAAATAAAAAGTGGAGGGGTATAAATGACATCTAAAATGTGTAATGTTTTTCTAGCCACAGAGAGTACCAGTGCCAGGCCAACACCAGTGTGCCAGATGATGCAGCAGCACCTGAAGGGGGAGACTCTGCTGTGGCAGGGAGAGGTGATGAGAAGTCACATTGCTTGGCTATTGATCATTACTAGAATACCCACTGTATTTGTTAAGTGAGTCAGATCTCACCCATCATCATCCATGACCTCTCTGCACATTTGTGACCCATAGGCCATGACCCCACCTAACTGCAGCATGGTCCAATCCGGCACTGCAGTGTTGGCTATGCAATGTGTGCCTGCTTCTGTTAATATGGCATTTACAAAGATTTAAATGGATTGCAAACTGAAATGAAACAAAGGTGTCTTTCCCTTCCCTCCCAGTGCCCACTCAGTCACTTCCTAGTACCACACTCCATTATACGTTCCTAAGTTCTGTCCCATCCTACCAAAAACATTGATTACATTTTTTTTTTCCATGTGCCACATGTTATGGGACAAGAGGTTTATATGGCTTCCATAATTGATTTACCTCTGTTCAAATTTGACATTTATCAACTTTCAGTTTCAACTATAGTAACTGAGTCTAAGCTTATTAGCCACATCATGAATTACCCTCCCCCACTATATTATAGCAAAACCTCTGCTGTACCTACCTGGCCTTTTCCCTGTACCTTGCCCTGCTGCAGCATACTAAGGGCCTGATTTAGAGTCTGGCAGAAGAGGTTAATGGATGTCCCATCCGCAGTATTATGAATCATAATACAGCGGACAGTTTATCTGTCACGTTTGTGATGGAGTAACCCCTCAGCCAAACTCTAGTCTATATCAGTGCCTAAGTCAAGTTTCTTTCCCTTACTGACATGTGAATGTATTTGATTTAAATAATTTGTGTTTTACAGTGAGGCCAGGTTGTAAAATGGGGTTAAGTGTCTGTGATTTTGTGTTTTGTGTATGGGATACTCTGTGGCGAACGTACACAGTAAAATCTATACATCCCATTCCTTTCCCTGCAGTGCATTGTTTTTCCCACAGCAGACAGAAAATCGATTATTTGCATGTTATACATCACATGCCTGACATATTAATCATCTGCCTCTTTGGATTCAGGGTAGAATTGAAAGGCATTTGGAGAATAGCAGGGGCATTGGAATCAAAGTACATTTTTTGTCATTGCAGCTGCCCTAGCTGCAGACTGCAGAGAGTAGCAAATCTGTATCCAATATGCTAGCATACTTCCAGTTATTTAGCACAGGAATAGGATACTTGTACTTCATAGTGGATGATGCCTTAGTCATTAAACAAGTTATTTTTCCTTTTTTTCACAAACATTGCTTGTGTGGTTAATTTTCCTTAGGAAATCCATTACAAGAAAAAAACACTCTGTGCTTTTTATCTTTTGCTGCCTTCTTTCAGTCAGTCAGTGCTTTTATGCAAAGAATGTGTTGTTAAAATCATGTCCCTGTAACTAACTCTCCCAATCACATTGAAAATTCCAATGGCCCCAGAGGACCAGCAATGTACTCATACTGTGCCACTATATAATTAAAAATACAAGTGTTTGCACAGAGCATTCTTTACTGTTTGTCTTCTTTTTTTTCTTTCTTGATATAACTCCTACTCCTGGTCGACCACTACCACCAACCCAGCAGGAGATTGCGGCCCGGCTACATTGACGAAGGCTGGAGGCCACCAGGGCACACTACCAGAGGATGGTGGATGAGGAGGACCAGGCACATGCCCCTGCACCTAATTCCACCAGCCAACTGCCTTTGCCCCCATCCTCCAGGCCACACCAGCGCTGCAAGCAGCTTGGAGCTTCTCGTCCCCATCCCGCTCCCCTTTCAGACTGACTACACTATCGCTGCATGCTGTGTGAGCTGGCACACGTGGGCCATTGGATGGCAAGCCTTGTGGTCCTGGATTCAACACCTGGAGACCAGCAGAGAGAATACCCTCTACTAACCCTTTTTTAATTTTTTGTTTTGGTGGGAGGGAGTTTTTTGTGGGTGGGAATTTCGGCAGGGCATTTTTTCTTGTTTATGGACATTGACATTTATGTTTATTTTGGACCTGGTTAGGGATGGGGAAAGATGTGAGAGGGGGCGGGCCTGTTGTGGGTGTAAAGGGTTGATATTTACATTTTAGAATTTATGGGTTACCAAAGAGGAAATCTTTATAATCCACTTCATATCTGAAGTTTTTTTGTGTTTTACTTTATCCTTGCACTGATGCATTTTCGCACAGCTTGTAATTTTAATCTATTTCTTAAAGTGTATGCCAGTTAGGAGAGTATGCTGCCATTCCCTATATTGTTGACAGAAACATAGATAAACACTTACTTACCTCATCTGCAATAGAAGTTAGTTGCATACTAAGTAAAGTAGTTTTGTTCGCCCCATAGCTCTCTTACCTGAATAGATGAAGTGATGGATGGTGACTGCTCCCTCTGTCAATCTTCCAACACCTTATTGGAGGGTTCCCCAAGGTGCCTTCTTTATGATAGCGTTAGTGCGCTAACAGGGAAGGCATCACAGCGAGGTCCCACTCCCACCTAGGTGATCTCCAGCTGTAGGATTAATCAAAAGGATCACAGCCAACTAAATTGAAAGCAAAAACCAAGAGTTAGTAGGTTATACATATACATTTATATCATAGCTTTAGAAAGACTGAGGACAGACTACTACCATCATGACACATCAAAGAATACCACATATTACAAGAACTAACAATAGTAAATTATTCTGAGCAATGATGGGTGTGGAATTTGAAAACCAAGGCCTGTGGATTATAAAAGAGAAAAAACAGTATTATAGAGTCAAGGAGAAGGACAGAAGTGTAGTGAATCCTAGTTTGTTTTAATGGGACACAGGAGTTAGCTTAGCCTTTGGCTTGCAGACTCGCCCCCCCCTGTCACCTAGTGACTTTTACCCTACTTAGCTTGCTCTGTTTTAGCACATTTATTTAACTAAATCTTTTAAGATGGCTGCCTTGTTTTTAGTTAGGCCCATATTTTAGTTTTGCGTTTTCAGTGCCACTGCACTAAGACGTCAATATAGAGCGACAAAGATAAACAAACTGTAGATTTTCACATTAGGTACTTTCCTCTTCACGCTCTTGAGGGAATTGTTTGTATAAATTACCGTCCCAAGCATGTCTTGTTATCTATTGTTTATGAACAGACCTACGTCAGGGGTCCCAGCAGATCTGTATAAATACTTCTCACTTAAACAGATAGTCAGAGGGCTTCCAAACAGATGCCATCACTGCTATCAATGCTGCAAGTCGCCTTGCAGTTTTGTTAAATAAAACTTATTGAAGCCTTACCGCATCTTCTTCATTTTCTGTGTTTGAATGAGACATGTTGTTCATGTGAGAAAGGGGTGATCTCCATTTAACCACAACACTCCCTGAGATGTCACACTCTTGAGTCCATGTGTAAAACCTGCCACAAATCATCTTTTACTGTTTGGGATTTTTGGTGAGGTGCTGCTTGTGAGCCGGGAAGGTTGGGCCGACAGTTGGGATTTGTTGTAGGATTGGCATAGTCGCCTACAAACATAAGTAGTGTCATCCTTAAAACAGCAGTCTTGTCTAGAGCAAGAGTCCAACTACGACAGAAGTAAGGTAAGCTTAATGAGAAGTTTGCCAAGAAGACTCAAAGCAAAAAACAAGAGCACTGGGAGTTTCACTTTTGCCACCAATGCTAAACACACACTCAGCAAGCAGCATTTCACAAATTAGCACATCTCTCTCCATTCGACATAGCTGAGTACTAGGCCTCAGAGTCATGGTTTCCCTTTGAAGGCGATGACTTCCTTCTTCAAGCTTTTGATGAGCTTGTCCCACCCTGAGTCCTTCCATCCTCGGTCTGACTGTGAGTAACTCTATCCCAGTCCCTCCATTTTTCTGAACTTGTTTGTCTGGTTTCAGGACTCTGTGCACTTTACCACTGCTGTCCAGTGCTATAGTGCATATGCTCTTTCCACTAAACATGGTAATATTGGTTCTTACACAATTGGCATATTTAATTTACCTGTAAGTCCCTAGTAAAGTACACTACATATACCCAGGGCATGTAAATTAAATGTTCCTAGTGGGCCTGCAGTACTGCTTGTGCCACCCACATAAGTAGCCCCTTAACCATGTCACCCTTAAGGTAGGCCATAGGTAACGCAGACAGCAGGGTTCTATGTAGGTGAAAGGCAGGAAATGTACTTTTATTACATGTACTGGTAGTGAAACACTCATCAATTCATTTTCCTCTCAAAGTCAAGCATTAGAACTGCCCTTATATACTTCTGAGTGGTAGATTCTGATCTGGAAGGGGTAGCCCTGTCATATTTAGTATTGCCAGAATGGTAATAGAAAATCCTCCTTATTGGTGAAGTTGGATTAAATATTACTATTTTAGAAATGCCACTTTTAAAAAGTGGGCATTTGTCTGCTATTACGACCATCTATGCCTTACAGCCTGTCTCCAATCCACGTCTGGTCTGTGCTAGTTGACAGCTCCACTTGTGCATTCCACCCAGACAACCATAAACACAGGACATTCAGGGGGTCATTACGACCTCGGCGGTCAGTGATAATGTTGCGGTAAGTACAGCCAACAGGCTGGCAGTACTTACTGACATATTATGACATTGGCGGGTTGGCTGAAGCCATCCCGCCAATGGACCACACCGACCACCACAGCGGTAACAGCCGCCGGGCTTAAGATATCCATCTCCAGCCCGGTGACCGCCATTGTGCCGCCTGCAGGATTATGACCCCGCCTACCGCCATGGTTTTAGATGCATTCGTACGGCCACGAAAACCATGGCGATAGGGGTCTCCCCCCATCCTCTCCAGTTAACTCCCCTTCCCCCCTCTCTCTCCAAATCCCCCCTCCACACCTACATTCACACCCCCTTCACACACACACACGCATACACACACCCATTCCTACATGCTTACACGCATGCATACATCCAATCACACACACATCTGCACACACTTCCAAACATACACGCATGCACATTTCACAACATACATGCACTCACCCATCTGTACATGCACACACGCATTCAACACTCAACACACATCTGCATTCACAAACACACATACATTCACACCCCCCCACACACATCCCCCCCACCGTCGGAGACCCAACTTACCTGGATCCAGGGGGTCCTCCGGCAGGAGACAGGATGGGGCGCTGCTACTGCCAGCCTTATTGGTCATAATACGGCTGGCGGCGGTCTACTGGTGTGGCACTGCTGGTGGTAGCAGCGCCACCTTACTGCCATCCGCCGGCATGGTCACAGCCGGATTTCTGCCATTTCTGTGGCAGAGATCCGGCTGTGGTCATAATATGGCAAACAGCTGGTAGCTGCGTCAACGGTCTTTTGGCAGCCGTCGCCGCGGTGGTAGGCAGTTTTTACTGCCAAAGTTGTAACAAGGGCCTCAGTCTTATCTGCATTCATCTGCACCCTGTATGGGTCTCCTTGGGCAGGAAGGGTGGAAGGTCGCTCTTTTACATTTCAAAGGCCAGTGGCCTGCCCTCACACAAAGAACTGATAACCCTTCACAAGGAGCCTGTCAGACAGGACTGGGCTGAAAGGGGAATATGTGCACTTCAAAACCACTCTTTGAGTTGCCCCCCGCTTCAAAGGCATTTTTGGGTATATAAACTGGGTCTCTGACCTCACCAATTGAGACACTTCTGGATCTATAGATGAACTCTGTCAGAGAAACTGCCTGGCTGCCCAAAGTACTCATCAGGACTGTTTTGCTGAGAAGGACTGCTGCCTTGCTTGTTGCCCTGCTGGCCACTGACCTTGCTGGAAGGACTCTGCCTTCCCCAAACGTGCTCTCCAAGTGCTTGGATTGAGTTTGCGTCCTGTTCTGAAGTCTCAGGGCCAACAAAGACATTACCAGCTAGATTTTAGCTAGTTTTCCGACTTCAGCGATGCCAGCACAATCGCCGCAGTTCTCCTGTAACGTGGACATCGCTGCATGCAACAACTGCAGCCTACAACGCAAGCCCGATGTTTCTGTGACACCTCTGACATCAAGCAGTGTGATCGCAACACTGCAAAGTTGACTCATCATGTCTTGACTGACTGGGATTCATCGACCTCACCGGGTCACAAGGTACTGACGCTTCGTCACTGACACCGCAACAGCTCCCTCTGCATCCAGATGGAACCGACGCCTCACCTCCCCTGCCTCCCAGTACAGAACCAATGCCTTACCTCCCCAACCCCATAAGGAACTGATGGTGCACTGGCTCCAGCGATGCTTCTTCTTCATGAGTCCGTGCACTGTCTTTGTTTCTTCGTTTCCCAGGGTACTGTGCCTGGGGGTCCGTGTGAATCCATGACTGATGTCTGTGGCGTTGGTTTATTGGGAACGACTCTGTCAACGATTACATGATAGCCGCAGTTGAAGCTATTGAGTTTCTAAGTGCTTTACTGGAATTTAATCTTTAAAAAGCTAGAACTTTAATTGTATACATTTTCATAATTTTTACCTTATTTTATTCAGATAAAAATGGTGTGGTGTATTTTTCTGGTGTTTTCACTGTGTTACTGTGTGATTTATTGCACAAATACTTTGCACATTGCCTTCTAAATTAAGCCTGACTGCTCAGTCCCAAGTTACCACAGGGTAAGCACAGGATAATTTGAGTTGTGTTGTGACTTACCCTGACAAGGACTGTGGTCTCTACTTGGTCAAGGGTGTATACCGCTGCCCAATTCAAGCATAGGTAGGTTTGGTACACAGTTTTATCTTTGATGCAGGCAACACATTGGAATTTGGTACTGGCACTCGTGTGAATTAATATTCCTCTGATTCACCGTGGTAAGTGTTGTAAATAAAGAATAGGCATGCAAGGGATGCAATGTCATGAAGGAATTGTGGAGGTTTCTTCACTACACAGCCAATCCAGCCATATATGAAGCTACAAAATGGTGGTGCAGCATAAATCTGACACAATCATAATGTTTCCCTAACTACCTTTTTTTGCAAAGAAAGAATTTCACTGAGAAATAATTAAAAAGTTCTTTGGTGGCACTGGCATACTCAGTATGGGAAGTAGAGTTTGTCCTCAAACTCAGGTGGCTCATCCATTAGTTGGTCGGCCAACACACTTGATTCTTACCAATCATCCTTTTCCTCCCTCTGTGCTTTCTCAGGTACGGTTTATTCATGTGGTATGAAATGTTGGTTCCTTTTGATCATGGTCAATCTCTCCACATTTTAAGGTGAGAGACTTGTCCTTCTCACTGTAACAATTGCACCAGCTACACTAAACAACGGTCAGCAGAAACACTGGCTACAGGATAAGTCAGACACACTACTGTCAGCCTGCTGAGCTCTAATCATTGATGGATCTTCCCAGGCAAAACAACAATGGGTTTTTATCCAAATAGACCTCTTTTGGGTCCTCCAGATACTCCTGGAATATCCTCTGAAGGGTCATTGGTGCTGCCACTTGCTCAACCTCTTTTGCTTTCACCTCTGCACTGGACTTAAGACCTGCACTTGAAAGCAAGCCAATGAAGAGGTTGTGTCTGATTCTTCTTTTGCTGTTGGCGGTAATCTTTTTGCAGGTGTTGGCTGCTGTGAAACAAGACAGTCCTCTCTGGAAGTTGATGGCGGCACCCCAGAACTTTAGAGTGGGTCTCTAAGTTCTAGCCATTCTTTTCCCCGTTCTCCAGCTTGCTCAACAATATACCTCATGTAATTTGAAACATCCCCTTCAGAAAAAAGAATGAAAGTGGGCAGAATTTGTTTGTACCGTGGATCATGTAGTGTGGCACAGATGTACATTTTGGATTAAATTATGTAATTTTGCATCCTTGGATTAGAAACCAAGCGAAAGATTAAGCTCTGAACTAAGGCATGCACATCTGGGTTTTTGTTCACGCCTGTGAGTGCGAACCTTTCAGAAGCCTTCTTTAGCTGGTCCTGTAGCAGATGCAATAATGGGATAGCTTGGTCCTTTGTACTGTCCTTCTTCCTAACTTCCTGTGTTAAAACCTCAAAAGGGAGTAACATTTGTGTCAGACATTTGAGTAGCCCCCTTTTGTCCTCATCCATGGTCATAGCTTTCACAATGCATTGCCTCCTCTTTGAATTACATAGTCATTGGTCTGTCTGTTCCACTGCGACATATAATAGGTTGACTTCCAATGTGTTGGTACTTCCTGTCTCAGGGCTTTAACTGGTACTCTATTAGCACACTAATTAATCTGCAACTGCTTCCAGGCTTTAAATGAATGGCTGAAAGTAGTACAGATTCTTCTGCAGGTGGTCAGTATGTTTCTTTTTTTAGAAAGTCTTGCACAACCAGGTTGATGCAATGCGCCAAACACAGGGCTCTGAAATAGTCACCTTCTGCCATGGCCTTGACTATGTTACTGCCATTGTCCTTGGCAACAAATCCAATATGGAGACTTCTCTGTCACAGCCATTCAGACACCTTGCTGTTAAGTTCATCCAAGATGTTTGCAGCTGCATGTGAATTCTCCATGGCGAACATGGCTACTTTTGCCTGCTGCTGAATGCTCTTATAACTTTCATCAGAGCCAAGACCTGTAGAAGGCTTTTGCTCTATCCCCTCAAAAGAGATCCAGTGTGCAGTGATGCACATTTAATCAGTTGCCTCACAACTGGTCCAAACGTCTGTCATCAGGTGGATAGTATGAACAACAATTTGCTGCAAAACCTGTCCAATCAATTGCAGCACAACGTGATGCAGATCTGGAACAGCAACTCGGCAAAATAGGTCTGACTTGGAACTTTCCATTTCCGACAGATACCTGCCACAAATTCTCCCACAACAGAAAAAGGGAGCAGATCCAGCACTAAAATTTTTGCCAGCTCCCCAATGTACAAACGTGCTGTTGGGGGGTTGCGGTTGAGGGGCCCCTCCTGCCTAATCATGGCCATAAAAGCATTCTGGATATTCATCTTTTCTGGGGCCATTGACTAGGGCAACTATTGAGAAGTAGGTGGTGGTAGACCCAATGTGTATCGTGGGGCAGTCACTGTACGCCTTGGTGTCTTCATCTGACTCTGAGTCTTCTTATGCATTGTGAGGTTGCTGAGGCGGGTGAATGTAGCTCACTGCTAGGGACAGAGCTGCTTTGTGTGAGGATATCACCCTCTTCTTCCTCATCATTACCTCCACCGTGATTGGACATTTAACTGCTGTTTCTTGGCTCTCCTCACCTTCACCACCACAACCACATCCAGCAATGTTTTTAGGTTGCTCCTCTCACCATAGTGCATGTTGTAACATCATTTCATCTCTCTTAACTTGTAGATTATTATTTACATGTATACCAAGGGAGATTGTGAGCTTCCCTATTTTAGGTAAGAATGTCAACATTGAGGTGCACAACTCTACCTGTTCTGTGTTTTCTCTTCTCTGGATATTCTCTAAAGGTCTTACTGTCTGACTTGCTGGTTACAATGAAGAAAGTTTGAAAGTTTCCTCTTGTTCAGAAGGTCACCACTACCAAGGAGCTGAACCCATGACACACTCACAGAGTTGTGGAGGCATTTTAGTGATTTTTGTGGGCATGTTATTTTTGCAATTAGGTCTGCTGCCTGTGCCCTTTAGCTTAGTAACAGTTCATTTTATTTTATTTTATTCTTTTGGAAACAATCATATTTGTGATGATGTTTTATTTTCCTTTATATTGCTGTCCTTTTGCCTAGGAAAGCATGTAACTTTCTTAGCACAACAATCTTTCACTCTGTGATTTCTTCAAGGCTGCAACGTGATAGGATTGCCGACACGAGTGGTACACTGCATCTTTGACATTTCATAGAAACATATGTATTTTTACATGGGGACACTTTTCTCATAACACTAGTTGTTTATTATATAAACATGTCTCTGACCAAAGCACATTAGATGGAGGTTCCAGGTAGATGACCACAACCGCATGCTGTCTGACTTCGTTACAGCTGCTCATTTAGACTACCGGTTCCCTGGCCTACATTGGGATGGTGTCTCCATAGACAACAGGCTTCTTTGCTATTGTCATACTCAAGTATGGGGAATTATGTCTTTCCAGGAGGGGGGGGGTCCTATAGGGTGGTGTAATGGGTTCTTAGTCTATAGGGGAGGGATATATTGGAATAATACAATAGGCCCCGGCTTTGGATTGGATAAGTGCTTTATTGGTATGTTTTCAAGTTTCTTTGCCTCTCTTTGTTTTAGGTTTCTGGGTGGCTCGCTACTGTGTTCATCCGGGTTCTTTTCCTTTCTTGTAGGGGTCCGGGTAGAGGTCTCAAACCAGTCTGTCCCTTGGTGGAGTAAGGTCAGTGCTTCTCTCCTCGGGAGTCCGTCTTCAATTTCAAGGCGGATTTCGACGCATTCAGCGTCTGACGTCACTCACTGCAGTCTCTCTGGAGTGCCCCGGGGGTATGGTGTTGTCGGCTCCGGCTGCCTGAGAGTAACCGCGGCGATAGACGCCCGGTTACAAGTCCCCTCCCATGAATGGGGCTGTTCGAGTCCCAGAGAGGCCAGATAATGGGACAAATAATCGGCCTGACCCATAAGCTCCCCAGGAAGGTGGCACACCTGGAAGGAAAAAGGTTGAAATTCCATAAACCATCTCAGAATACGGACATTGGTATCTTTGTGTCTTGAGAGACAGGTAAGAGGAGCGTGGTCAGTATACAGTAAGAAGGACTGACCTAGGAGGAAATACTGTAGGCTTTCAACTGCCCACTTGATGGTCAGGCACTCCCTTTCTATTATAGGATATCTCTGTTCCCTGGGGAAAAGTTTGCGACTTATATAGACCACAGGGTGGCTTATGTTCTCATTATCCTTTTGGAACAGAACCGCCCCCAGCCCTACATCTGAGGCATCAGTCTGCAAGTGAAATGGAAGATTAAAATCTGGACAGCTCAATACCGGCTGTGTAGTAAGACATCTCTGTAAAGTTCGGTAACTATGGGTTTGGACAGGGGTGAGACTCATAATATTTTTGGGCTGTCCTTTCTTCAAGAGGTCTGTCAGGGGTGCCGCCAAGGTGGAATAATGTGGTATAAATGTTCAATAGTAACCAACTAGGCCTAAAAAAGAACATACCTCCCTTTTTGTGGTAGGAGCTTTTATGCGAGTAATGGCCTCTACTTTGTTCATCTGTGGTTTAATTATACCTCCTCCGATGAGATACCCCAAGTAAGAGATTTCATGAAAGGCAAGACGGCTTTTGGAGGGATTGGCTGTAAGACCCGCCTGGTGTAAGACAGTAAATATCTCATGTAAATGGCATAAGTGATCATCCCAGGTTTCGCTATAAATAACAATATCATCCAGATAGGCAGCCGCGTATCTGGTATGAGGTCATAATATTGTGTCTATAAGACGCTGGAAGGTGGCTGGAGCCCCATGGAACCCAAAAGGGAGAACATTAAAATGATATAGGCCCGAGGGGGTAGAGAAGGCGGTTTTTTCCTTATCCTCTGCTGCTAACGGAATCTGCCAGTACCCATTTGTCAAATCAAGCGTGGACATATACTTGGCTTTCCCTAATCTTTCTATGAGTTCGTCTACCCTGGGAAGTGGGTAGGTATCAAATTAGGACACTGCATTGACCTGTCTGAAGTCAATATAGAAGTGCATGGACCCATCCGGTTTGGGGACTAACACCACCGGGGAACACCAGGGACTTTTTGAGGGCTCTATAATATCCATGTCTAACATTTTCTCTATTTCTTTTTCTACTAGGACTTTTCGGGCCTCAGGAATACGATAGGGTCTTAACCTGACTAGTTTACCTGGTTGGGTTAAAATCTGGTGCTGTACTAAAGTGGTTTTCCCCGGCTGTGTAGAAAACACTTGATTATGACAGTTGAGTAGTTTGGTTAACTGGCTACTCTGCTTTGACGTGAGATCTGTACTTCTTTGTGGTTCTTCGGCTTTGGAATGTTGGTCGGTAGGACACCACCCTATCTCTAACTCCTTAACCGTATTGACCAAACATCCAGTTACTGGAGCATCTGTGGGCTCTTCCCATTTTTTAAACAGATTTATGTGGAATATCTGGGTTCCTTTGGGAGTACCAGTCAGTTGGATCTTATAGGTAACTGGAGTTACTACCCCTACCACCTCATACGGCCCCTGCCATTTTGCCAATAGTTTGTTATCGGAACTAGGTAGGAGTACTAACACCTTTTCCCCTTTATTTAAAGTTCTCATTCGAGTACTCCTATCATAATACTGTTTTTGTTTATTTTGGGCTTTTTCCATATTTTCCCTTACATCTTCCCATACTGATTGTAATCGGGATTTTAAATCGCTGGTGTATTCTAAAAGGGATCTCTCTCCACCCTCCTCCTCTTCCCAGAGTTCAGCGGCCATATCTAATAATGTTCGGGGCTGCCGTCCGAACACTAATTCAAAAGGACTGTGTCCTGTGGATGCTTGCTCATGGGTCCGAATGTCATATAGTACTAATGGCAACCTCCTATCCCAGTCTTTCCCTGACTCTGAAACCGATTTTCTTAAAAGGGTTTTCAGGGTGCGGTTGTACCTCTCCACCAAACCATAGGTTTGAGGGTGATAAACCGCAGTCCTTATTTGTTTAATTCCCAGAAGTTGACAGATCTGAGCCATTAGATTGGACATGAACTGTGTGCCTTGATCTGTTAGCATTTCTCTGGGAAAGCCTATTCGGGAAAAGAATCCTATCATGGCATTAGCAACACTTTTGGTGTTAATACTGGTGAGCGGGATGGCCTCGGGGTACCGCGTGGCGTAGTCTACTAGTACTAATATATATCGATAGCCCTTTGAGGAAGGTATAAGAGGTCCTATGATGTCCATCCCTATCCGTGAAAAGGGTATTTCAATAATGGGAAGGGGCTGTAAGGTTTTTTTTTTCTTAGGCCCAGGATCAATGAACTGACATTTAGGACATTGTTGACAAAATTTCCTGATCTGGGAAAATACCCCAGGCCAATAGAACTTCCTTAACAAATATTTTTCTGTTTTCTCTCTCCCATAGTGACCGCCCCACGGTTGACTATGGGCCAGATGTAACATTTGCTGTCTATAGGGCTCGGGAACCAATAGTTGTTCCTTTTCCTGCCTGTCAACGTTAGTGATTCTATAGAGAAGATTTTTGATTATGGAAAAAGAAGGACCCTTCACTTCAGGGGTTCGAGGTCGGGCGGTTCTCCAGGCATTAAGTAGACTAGGATCCTCCCCTTGGCACGTACGGAAGGGGGGAAGACTATTGAGGGTGTGGACTCGTGTAATTACCCGATTATAGTCCGTGTCCTTTTGTCCATAGAGTCTCTTTGTTTCCCGTTTCTCTTTTCTAGTAGGTTTATAACGGATAGCCTGAGGTTGTATTTGCGTGTTGGAGAAAGGGGCATTCTTCCACCAGGAACTCGTATCCTCCTTATTCCTGGTACTATCCAAAAAAACAGCAAAGTCCTTTTAATCCGTTCCGATTATAGCTTCTTCAACCAACCGTTCTACTACTCCCATTCTTATGGGGGTTTCTTTTCCTTCCCAAGAAAGGGTGGCCCAAGTCATGGGGTACTCTCTGGTTTCGCCATGGATACAACAAATGGAAACGGTAATCCCAGGAGTAAGGGTATGGCAGTCTATCAAGTCAGCCCTGATTACTGACTGGCTACATCCGGAGTCGATAAGTGCCATGGTTAGTCTCCCATTGATCAATAGCTCTTTCTTATAATGGGTATCTTTTCCCCCTGTAAAGAAAACCCGTCCTCTAGTAATACCTATCTCCATAGGTTCTGGTTTCTCAGTTTTAAGGGGACAGACCCGGGCTATGTGGCCCCACTCCCCACAACTATAACATTGGGGTTGTTGAAAAACCGGTCTCTCGACCCCTCTGGGTTTTACAGGATCTTCGACAGGTCTTCTTCCCGGGGGGAATCTGTCCTAGGTTTTGTCGCGCTAGGGTAGGGGTGGTGCGATGGAGGGGTGTCTTAAACTCGAGGGAGCGGTGGAAAGCACAGGCCAACTCGATGGTAGTATTCGTGTCGGGACTCGGATGTTGTTTGATCCAATAGTGGGTAGTGACGGGTAGAGCCTCTAGATATTGTTCCAGTAGAATGGCCTCAATAATATCTTCCCTATTAGTCCCTATGGGTCCCAGCCATTTGAGACCCAGATCTTTTACCCTAAAATACAAGGCTCTTGGATTCTCGGACGGTCCCCACTTGGCTTTCCTAAACCGAACCCTATAATATTCTGTGTCGAACCCTACCCTCTCCAGGATGCTCTTTTTAATATCTTGGTAGGGCGTCATACCTCCCGGGTTAACAGCTTGATAGGCTGCTTGGAGGGTTCTGGTTAACAACGGGGCAATATACTGACCCCACCTATCTTGAGGCCAGGTAGATGAAGTGGCGACTCGCTCAAAGTTTGTAAAAAAGGCGTCCGGATCTTCGCCTTCCTGGTACCTTTGTAACACTGAGCTTGGTACATTTGGATGTACTCGGGTGGCCGCGATGCTGTCTGTTAAGGATTTTAGGGCGTTTTCATGTACCAACTGATTGTTGGCCATGATAGTGGCCTGACTTTTAAGAGCACTTTGTAGGGCTTCTCTTTCAACCTTAGCTTCCTTCTGTTGTTCTTCCCACACGATCTGAAGGTGCCTCTGCCCTTCAGCCAATTGCTGCATCATGTCCGCTATGGTGGGGTACCTTCCATGGTCTCTATCCGTCCTGGGTGCCTATTCCAATAAAATCCCACTTCTGACACCACTGTAATGGGTTCTTAGTCTATAGGGGAGGGATATATTGGAATAATACAATAGGCCCCGGCTTTGGATTGGATAAGTGCTTTATTGCTATGTTTTAAAGTTTCTTTGCCTCTCTTTATTTTAGGTTTCTGGGTGGCTAGCTACTGTGTTCATCCAGGTTCTTTTCCTTTCTTTTAGGGGCTTATTCTGCTATGCTCTAATAAAGAACATTAGTAGCGTAGGTAGGAATCACACATCTTGCATAAGTGACAGTATGGTGGGACATTTCTTGTGTTTCACTTTCCTTGTCACCATTTTGCTTCTAGTATATTTCATCATTCTAAATATTGTATTTCAGGTTATTTTATCTAAGACACAGCTGATTCAATAAATCTTATTGAGCGACGCCCTGCTTCTGTTTGTCTTTGCATGTGTGAGACGAATGTAACTGAGAGAAAAGGATGAGATCTGACCACCACGATTTCCCTGAGAAGTCACAATGTCATGCGCCCAGTTGCCACAAATCATCCTTGCTCTTGGACAGAGGTGGGGCACCACTAGCTGGCCAAAAATGGATTAGGCTGATAGCTGTCACATGGTGTGGGATTGGACTCAGTTCCCCACAATTCAGGTGATGCTTCCTGTAGGAGGCTGGCCTGGTTTATAGTGGGTACCTGATGGTACTCACACCTTGTGCCAGGTCCAGTTATCCCTTATTAGTAGATTAGTAGTGTTCTAGCAGTTTAGGCTGACAGAGGTAGCTATAGCAGAGCAGCTTAGGCTGAACTAGGAGACATGCAAAGCTCCTACTATACCACTTATATCATACAGCACTATATCATAAGAAACACAATACTCAGAGTTACTAAAAATAAAGGTACTTTATTTTAGTGACAATGTGCCAAAAATATCTCAGAGGATATACTCCCTTAGGAGGTAAGTAAAATACACAAAATACACACACAAACCAAAATCAGGTAAGTAAACAGTTAGCAAAATAGTGCAAACACAGTAGAATACAATAGGATGCAATAGGCCTAGGGGCATCCATCACAAACCATATACTCTGAAAGTGGAATGCAAACCACGAATGGACCCCTAGGCTAGTGTAGTGTGTAGAGGGTCGCTGGCAGTGTAAGAAACCACTAAGGGTGTCCAAGATACCCCACCCCAAGACCCTGAAAATTAGGAGTAAAGTGATACTACTTCCCCAGAAACACACTAAACGTGTGATAAAGGATTCTGCAAAGACCACAACAGACTGCAAAGCACTGTAGACGGATTCCTGGACCTGAGGACCTGCAAAGGAAGAAGACCAAGTCCAAGAGTCGTGAAAGTGTCTAGGGGGGACAGGAGCCCACTTAACCCTGGATGAAGGTGTAAAATGGCTGGCTCCAGATAGAAGAAGCTGAAGATTCCGCAACAACGAAAGGTGCTAGGAACTTTTCCTTTGTGCAGAAGATGTCGCACGGAGTGCTGGAAGATGCAGCATTGTTCGCTTGGAGAAAGACTGCAAACAAGCCTTGCTAGCTGCAAAGAAAAAGAGTGCTTCCCGGGCCCAAGAAGGACTAGGAGGTCACCACTTGGGAGAGGAGACAGAGGGGGCCCTCAGCAACACAGAGAGCCCATGCACAAGAAGACAGCACCCGCAGAAGTCCTTCAACATTGGTTCAAGAAGACTGAGCATGGCAGTCATCTCAACACTACAAAAGAGGGTCCCATGAAGCCGGTGGTCAACTCAGCGAGTTGAGTAATGCACGATGGAGTGCTGGGTACCTGGGCTAGGCTGTGCATGAAGGATTCCTTGCAAAAGCGCAAAGAAGCCCTAGCAGCTGCAGTTCACATGATGCACAGGATTACTGTCTGCAGAGGGGATGCAAGGACTTACCTCTTCCAAATTTGGACAGTTGGACCACTGGACAGTCTGGATCACTTGGTTCCACCACATGTGTTCCAGGGGCAATGCTGGTCAGGATGAGAGGGGTCCCAGAGTACCGGTGATGCTGAAGTTTTGTGCCTGCTGGAGCAGGGGGAAGATTCCGTCGACCCAAGGGAGATTTTTTCTTGGCTTCCAGTGCAGGGTGAAGGCAGACAGCCCCCAGAGCATGCATCACCAGGAAGCAGTCAATACAGACGGCAGGATTAGGTGCTACAATGTCGCTTGTAGTCTTCTTGCTACTTTGTTGCAGTTTTGCAGGCGTCCTGGAGCAGTCAGCGGTCGATCCTTGGCAGAAGTCAAAGAGGGAGATGCAGAGCAACTCTGGTGAATTCTTGCAAGTCGTTATCTGAGGAAAAGCCCACAGGAGAGACCCTAAATAGCCCTCAGAGGAGGATTGGCTGTAGTCAGGTAAGCACCTATCAGGAGGGGTCTCTGACGTCACCTGCTGGCACTGGCCTCTCAGAGGCCTCCATTGTGCCCTCACACCTCTGGATTCAAGATGGCAGAGGTCTGGGACACACTGGAGGAGCTCTAGGCACCACCCCTGGGGTGGTGATGGACAGGGGAGTGGTCACTCCCCTTTCCTTTGTCGAGTTTCACACCAGAGCAGGGACTGGGGGTTCCCTGAACCCGTGTAGACTGACCATCTGTGCCCTTCAAAGCATTTCCAGAGGCTGGGGGAGGCTACTTAACAACTATTTCCAAAGGGACAGGGTGTAACACCCTCTCTCACAGGAAATTCTTTGTTCTGCCTTCCTGGGACTGGGCTGCCCAGACCCCAGGAGGGCAGAACCCTGTCTGTGGGTTGGCAGCAGCGGTAGCTGCAGAGAAAACCCCAGAGAGCTGGTTTGGCATAGTGGAGCCCCGGGGATGCATGGGATTGGCATCCCAATACCAGATTTGGCATGTGGGGACAATACCATGATTTTAGACACGTTACATAGCCATATTCGGAGTTACCATTGTGAAGCTACATATAGGTATTGACCTATATGTAGTGCACACGTGTAATGGTGTCCCCGCACTCACAAAGTCCGGGGAAATTGCCCTGAACTATGTGGGGTACCTTGGCTAGTGTCAGGGTGCCCTCACACTTAGTAACTTTGCACCTAACCTTCACTAAGTGAGGGTTAGACAAATAGGTGACTTCAAAGTTACTTAAGTGCAGTGTAAAATAGCGGTGAAATAACGTGTCCGTTATTTTACTCAGGCTGCAGTGGCAATCCTGTGTAAGGTTTGTCTGAGCTCCCTATGGGTGGCAAAAGAAATGCTGCAGCCCATAGGGATCTCATGGAACCCCAATACCCTGGGTACCTAGGTTCTATGTACTAGGGAATTATAAGGGTGTTCCAGTGTGCCAATTAGAATTGGTGAAAATGGTCACTAGCCTATAGTGACAATTTTAAAGGCAGAGAGAGCATAAGCACTGAGGTTCTGGTTAGCAGAGCCTCAGTGACACAGTTAGTCACTACACAGGTACACACATTCAGGCCACAAACTATGAGCACTGAGGTCCTGGCTAGCAGGATCCCAGTGAGACAGGCAAAAACAATCTTTCATACATGTGAAAAATGGGGGTAACATGCCAGGCAAGATGGTACTTTCCTACACTTCCACCCAAATCCAGCAGCCTCATTGGTACAACGAGAGCCAATGCGACATTGCCCCACCAATGTTTGGGCAGGCACTGATTTTTGGATACTCCTGAGTATCTGTGTCTCACGACGTGCTAAAGGTACCTTAGTACTATTTATATGGAGACATCTGTGGTATTCAGGATTTCCTTCTCAGCTAGTTAAGTAGTTCCTGTTTGATGCTGTAGGTTGTTCATTCTTGAACCTTAAAAGGATCAATCCCTATTTGTTGTCCTTATCTCTGAACAGTTACATTTACCACAGTGAGCCCACAACAGGTGGTAATTGCAGTAAACACATGACCTTCACTTCCTGCTTATTTATTAGCTTATGGCCTCACAGCCCAGGGGAGTCCTGTTGCATTTGTTGTTGAGTCAATTTTCCAGCAGTTGGTGGGAACACTAACACATTTCATCATCATACACCTGCTAATATTCCTGCACAATACAGAGCATATGCATACTTAGAGATAACTTTATCCTTTCAAGAACACCATAACTGGCTTGACGGCACCCTATCCCACACAATACTACACGCTAGCTTCTCTGAGTAATGATGGCCCTACCTGGACTTTATTGACCACATACACAACACATCCTGATGCAGGCAACTTGGCATTAGCTGTGGTTCGCCGCTTATACATTGAGCTTACAGCAATATATAGACGTTTAGTACAGTTTGTAATGCAAATATTAAATACTTACCCAGTATATGCTGCTCTAGCGCTACCGACACCAGGTATGAAGCCTGAACTGTACATTCAATTATGGGTAATATACCTGCCAAATGGGAAAAAAATAATCATTTTTGATTAGCTCCAAAAATAAACACGCTGGAGGCAGTATTGTCCCTTATGGCATGTCAAAATAAACATAGAATTCTCATTATGTACTCGCTGTTTGGGATAGCTCCCACAGTTGATAACTGCATTAATTGGGGCATGGTATTTGCCATGCTCTGTACTAATGCACACAATACACAAACACTTGCCAATGTTCCAGAAATGTTCAAATAAGTTTGAGATGAATACGGGGCTGGCCCGGGCCTAGCTTTGAGGATTCAATTAATGGGCAATTTTGGCATTCTGTCTTCAATGATACTAAGTAATCTTAAAGGGGAAGGAGTAGCACTAGCAGTGTGCATGTGGCTCCAGTACGTATAGGATCAAGAACGCGAGCTGCCAAAGATTATCGTGGAGACCTACTGTAGTATTGGTCGGGATAGTCTGGGAGCCAGACCTAGTGCACCACAATTACAGGGTAAATCCAATAAGGATTCCACCAAGCAAGCAACTGAGGGTTCTAAAAAACACTGGGATAAACAAAAACGGTCACTTAAAAAAGAAAGGGGAGAATCTCTACATTCGAATACCCCTCAAAACCCTCATAATCTTAGAAATAGAGATAATATAAAAACTCATGTTAGATATCAATATAATGACACACCCCAATGCCGTTCCATTCAGGACTCACTGGATAAACGCAGTGAGAGAGGTGGGCAGATAGAACAGCAATCTGAGTATGTGAAACCGAGAACGCTCATCAGAAGTTTTTGTTAAAGAAGAGAAACTTATCCCAAAAAAGCCTCAATTAAAAAAGAAGTAGGTGGAAGTGATTGCTATACAAAATGCCACGCACGATGAGTTACTCAAGAACAGGAACTAGGCACTGGTCCTGCAAGACAGCATGGCAGAGTTCAGAATAGTTTGCAGGATTCTTCAAGAGCACCTGGAGGTGAAAGCAACTAACAACTTTTTACAAGTTGAAACTGCGGACATGTGCTTTTCCACACCCCATAGGGCAGTGGTTCTCAACTTTTTGACTTCTGTGGACCCCCACTTTTTCATTACTGGAACCCCGGGACGCCACTGAATTGTTATTGGAATCTGGGGACCTCCCACTGAGTCATTACTGAATGATGGGGACACTATATGTTAATATTATTTATTTTTCTATGCAGTCACGGACCCCCTGAGGAGGCTTTATGGACCCCCATGGGTCTCTGGACCACACGTTGGGAACTACTGCCATAGGGTGTATAAACTGAAAATACAAATAGAGGGAGATATTGAGCGCACAAGTGACACTATCTTTTGGGATCTCGCAGTTACCATTTATCATAATTTATTGGGCAAAAATGATTGGCCACCAGAATTTGTCCGTAATCTCCCATATGGGGAAGAGGTAATGAAACTATCTTTCTCGCCCCTTGTTCCAAGAGAGCTCAGAGAGGCTTGCGCTATTGATTGGGCGAAGGCACAGGCACCCGCACTGTATCACAGCCATGTAGGGTGAGATAAAGATCCCCTCTACCGTATAATACCAAATAGGTCCCAACAACAATATCCAATAAAGCATGAAGATAGAGCACCCAGGATGGAAATCCTAACGCAGCTAGAGTACCAAGGTGTAATTGAACCCTGTGCCTCACCAATGAACAACCCACTGTTCCCTGCAGTTAAACCAGACCATTCATATAGAATACTCTTAGACTACAGACATTTAAATAGTCACACACACATTTCCCATTCGAAATGCACACAGTACAACACTTATTAACAATATAGTGCACAAAAAAAAAAAAATGCAAAACAATCCTGGCCATTTTTTCTGCCAAAATATAGCTCCTAAAAGTAGGGATTTAACACATTTTAGCACTTTAGACTCGAAGAAAAAAATTGCAGGCTCCCACTGGCATATAAAAACAGTCCAGGATTGTTTTCAGCTCGTGTTACTTAAATTTTTCACAAAATTGACTCTGAGGCATTGTCCTACGTAGATGATATCCACCTCACCGATGATGATCTTGATCAACATATAAAATGGGTGAGCCACATTGTTGTGGGATTTGCCAAATTAGGCTACAAATTGAATTTCAAAAAAGCAGAAATAGCCTAGAATAGTGTCCTATTTGTGGGATACAAATTATCAGATAAAGGCAAGAGCCTAGGGCCAGATGTAGGAAAGGATTTGCAACTCGCAAACGTCAAAAACTGCCGTTTGCGAGTTGCAAATCGCATTTTCCTATGCAGAAATGCATTCTGCGAGTCGGACCGACTCGCAAAATGCATTTCAGAATCGCAAATAGGAAGGGGTGTTCCCTTCCTATTTGCGATTCCTAGTGGTATGCAATACCATTTGCGACAGCATATGCAGTCGCAAATGGTGTTGCAGTTACCATCCACTTCAAGTGGATGGTAACCCACTCGCAAATTGGAAGGGGTCCCCATGGGACCCCTTCCAGTTTGTGACTGGACCCAAAAACATTTTTTCAGGGCAGGGAGTGGTCCAAGGGACCACTCCCTGCCCTGAAAAAATACCGAAACTAAAGGTTTCGTTTTTTTTTAAAAGTGCAGCTCGTTTTCCTTTAAGGAAAACGGGCTACACTTAAAAAAAAAAACTGCTTTATTTAAAGCAGTCACGAACACGGAGGTCTGCTGACTACAGCAGGCCTCCATGTTTGCGAGTGCCCATAGTCGGTATGGGGCCGCAATTTGCGACCCACCTCATTAATATTAATGAGGTGGGTCATTGCGACCCCATACCGACTCGCAGATGGTGTCTGAGACACCGTTCTGCATAACATTTTGCGAGTTGCAAATAGCGAGTCGCTAAGACTCGCTATTTGCAACTCGCAAAATGCTTCTTTACTACATCTGGCCCCTAGTGTCTTAATTTCTAAAAATAAATGTACACAATTGCAACCACTGAACACCATTAAAAAGCTCCAGTCATTGTTGGGCTTTTTAAACTTTGGCAGAACTTACATTCCAGATTATGCACAGCGCATCAAGCCATTATATGATCTAATATGCCCAGACTTTTCCTGTAAATATTGGACAGTCAAACACACATGCATTCTCAGAGCATTGCAGCAAGACATGCTTGCAGCTAAACACGTACACACAAGAGACAACAAAACATATTTGGTCATCAGAGTAGTCTGGTGCCATTGGTTTCATGATGGTGATACTGCTACTATCACATACAAATCATGTCTCTATTCCATAGCTGAACATTGTTTTGCTCCCACAGAACAATATTCTGACTGCTGTTCAAATGGCTGTCATAAAAGAGAGACCTCTGGCCCAGGGAAAACACATTATTGATGTACCTCTGATCCCAGGCCTCTAGGCTGTCACAAAAGCCAGTGTTCCTAACATCAAGGCACTAAATCCACCTTGGATTCAATGGATACATCTCTGATGGCCACTGATGTTGATTATGTTTTTGACCCTCAATTATAAACTCAAGAATTTCTCCAATATGAACTAGAATGTCTAGTTCCAGCTAACACTTTTGCTATTGAACAAGATCATACAATCATGTACACTGATAGTCCAGCCCAACCAGCAATCGGCCACACGAAGGATGGTGAATTCCATCCACAACATGTTTACATGCAGACCTTAGGGGACTGTATTGCACAATTAGCAGAGCTCAAGGCTCTTTTGATGGTGCTGGAACACACGGATCCAGGACAGTTCACACTGATTCGTACCATTGTGTCCAGCCCTTCAAGGAATACCTGCATTACTGGCGCCAGAACGGATTCAGAGTTTTGAAAGGCAACACCATCAAACATAGACTACTGTGGAGGAAAGTAGTGGATCTGAAAGAAATGCTACACAATATCCATGTAGTTTATACATTGGGATTTCAGCGTGTTGGAATACACGTTACAGTCAATACCTTGGCTGATGAAGTGCCGAAGTCAGTGGTAGCTACGGCTTCTGTTGCTGCAGTAACTTGTTCATGGACGAGCTTTGATGATAAAACATTGGCTGCTGTGAAAGCTTCAACTGAAAGCCAGCCCATGCCAAAGGCATATCCTGCAAAATACTGCTACTGCATATCTAGCCTAAATACAACCCTAGTAACAATACCAGGGTTGGGTGACCCCCAAGAACGATCAAAGACCTGAGTTGATAAAAGAAGCGCATGAGGGAGTTGCCTCTTCCCATGCTTGAGTGATGGGTACTATTTCACTGTTACAAGCACGTTACTGGTGGCCAGGTCTATACAAACAGATCAAACAGTATGTCCTTTGCTGTGATATCTGTCAGCAAATAAAAGGATTCACAGACAAATGCCCACCACAAACACCCCTCCTAAATTCCAACAAACCTCTGCAATGTGTACACCTGGACCATGGTGGTCCCTAGACACCTGATGGTGCATACAAATACATCTTAGTTGCTGTTGACTCATGCTCCAGATTTCTACGAGTATGACCACAATGCTCAGCTGACACTTGAACAGTTATCAAAGATTTGCAAGCCTTTATCAGCACAAATGCAGTTTCAGCTTTCACTCGGATTAGGGACACCATGGCTTTGTTAGGGGTCCAACTGCACTATTCATTTCCATATCATCCTGAAGGAAATAGCGGTGTGGAATGAAGAAACCAGGACTTAAGGACTTAAAGCAATCCTTAACAGCGAGAGTATTAGGCATGGGTCGTAGTTGGCCTTATCACCTGTTTGGAGTCCAGAGAGCAACTAAGAATCTGCCCAGAAGGCCCCTGGGATGGAGTTTCTCGTATGAAATCCCATTTGGGACATAAATGTTCTTTCCAGATCTTAATGGACCAGGTGCAGAGGAGGCAGATACACCTTTTTACAAAAATGAAGTGTCACTGTCTTGTAGGACTTACAACAGTTCTGTGACTACAACGCTTCTGCCAGTGCTGCCTCCTTGGAAAAAAGGGATGCACCAATGGAACCTACCAGCTGGATCCAAATGTTGGGGATCTAGTGCATAAAAAGATTGCTGTGAAAAATTAGTTTGGTCCTTCTTTTTTTGCACCGGTTCCAGTCCTGGGAATACCCAGTACCAGAACTGTTATTTTACCACTGCTGCCTGATTTTAAAGAAAACAGCTTTGTCTCCATCAACAAGGTCAAGGTACACCATATGGTTGATCCTACACAGCAGACCCAGAGGACTCCTGGGTAGTACCTAACTCCCTCTCATTACAGACCAGGATGTTCCTCTACAGCTTATGAACAGCAATGCTGACACGTCCCTGAGTTTGGGGAGGGTGGAAAATGATCTTTCATAAGAATCGCTAACTTCTTATGGGACAAGTTACGTCCACAACTATGAGCAATGGTATTAAAATTCAACTCAAATAGATGGAATCATTTACTATGGACCACCAAGGGATACTTCTGTCAGTTCTCCTCCTATAAACATGGATCCAGTTTTTGCACAAACTGCTTCTGGATATTTTGCCGACGTCAATGACTCTTTCACCAACTCATCTGCCTCTTCTGCAACAAGACTGTCAAGAGCACATAAGCTGATAAATTGCCTCAAAATGTACTATTTTATTCATCCATGAAACTATCTATGGCTTTTATTAACGGTACTTGTCTTCCTTCTTTGGATTGGGTTTGTCATTGTCTTGTTGTTATTAATACATGGTCATTACCTTTCTGAATGCTCTACAGTTGAACTGGTGGATGAGGTCCTAAAACCACATGTTTTCTCTCATAAGGTCCGCAGAGACTTGGCTCTAGTGACATTTCAGCTATACCAATTCATGAAGGGATTATTTGGGATAAAGTATCTTTTGATATATGGGCCGATAGAGGTTATTCAAATTCCATATCTATTAAAACTTTCAATTAATGACGTAATAACACCTGGAGTTGTTTCTGATACTTGAGATTTAAAAACAGTTGATTCTGTGGTATCTGAACTAGAGTATTTTACTGTATTTGAAAGTGAAGATGTTTATCAAACAAAAGAAAATTACAGAGATATGTTATGTTACAATTATTATGGACATCATTTCATTCATAGAGCAAGTACCCCAAAGACTATTTTTAATTACACACAATGGGAATATTGTCCAACTCTTCCAATGAGGAGTTGTAAAACATACTCTGAAAAGTTTACATATTTTTCTGGGCACAACATTAAAATTCCTGAGCCATTTTATTTCAAATTGCCTATAATGAAAATGCACAGTATTTTATTGACTAATACAAAATTGATTTATTCTGAATCCTTTGTTTCCCGGTTGGCTATAGAAGACTATAAATATTCACTACAGTTGATTGACTTAAAGAGTTCATGGGGAACTAAAAATTGGCAAATAAGAGAAAAGGAAGCTTTATTTAGAGCATGCCTGATACCTTTTCAAATGATATTTTTAAAGAAAACTGTACAACCGACAAGCTGTATAGACTTGCCAAAAATTGAGGAATTAAATGCACCCAGTATCCCTACTCCTTCTAAAATTCTATAAATGGCACAAATTCACTAACGTACCTGAAGATCAGCTCAGTGGGTGGGTCCAAAATGGAACATTTAACACACCACTTCCACATCCTGGTTGGTGCTTATTGTGGCCAGTGGACACAAATGGTTTATATGTACATTTTGTAAACTCCACAGAGAGTTTTAGAACAAGTAGACCAGACCCTTGCTATGTGTCATCAGAACACTCATGTATAGTAACAACATACAATGTAGGATAATTATGCCAGAAATAGTTCAAAAGTTCATCACTAGATGCTGTTTCAGAACACCTCAGTCTCCTGTCAAACAACACAGACAGGCAGGATTTCCTGTTAGGCACAGAAGACAATGTAAAAAATGATTCTTAAACTCAGTTTACAATTAAATTTGGAAACTTTACCAACAAGAAGCCGCTTCCCGGTTAAGGCAAATAGATCAGGAAAATGTACACAAAGCATTAGCTGTTGGAGATAATGGGATTAACAGCTTGTCCAACCACATATACACTTTAAATAACATAATTTAATTTGCAAAAGGAATTGTACAAAGTGACATGTCATTTTTACAAGATGGACAGAGCCAACTTTGGTCCAATATGCAGTTGGGATGGACATTACAAACTTTGAAATCTGGTCACATTCCCTGGCAACACGTTAGTGCGCAGTACATTTTTTCAGCATTCACTCTGATGCAACAGCAACAAATAATGGCTAAGATGAAGTGACTTATGGTATGTTAAACATTGAAGAGTTAGAAAAGTTGCCTTTTACTGTGGCTGAAATATCATCTGCTGAATGCTTAATACATGGGTTTATCAATCTGCCTATTTCAACACTGCAATTCACAACCTGCTTAAAACACATTTCAAGGCTAGGAGATAGTTACATCCATTAGGTGTGGGAGCTACCCTTCTGTCAACCATTTAATGATTTGTAAGAAGCCGTCCTTGCACAGGTTGTGCAATGCTTCGGCAGCAAATTTAGCTTGTTATCTGAAGGGAAGTCTAGTCCCCTTTATTAGACCAACATTCCAGGTGCTCTCTAATAGAAGCTATGTGCTTCTTAATAGTGAGAGGTTTTGAGGAATGTGACCAGGAATTGCTTATGCAGTTTCGGTCTCCCAAGTTGTCACCTGTTGCGGTAACGTTACTTTTCCCCCCATGCAACAGACAAAGATAGCAGATATTTGGCCTCACATTGCTACTTCAAATGTGAATTTTGACAAGTTAAGCAAACTAAAAGCTCTATTGTTCCAAATACATTTGGCGCGGACATCTGAATGCAAGACCTATGTGTTCCAAGTGGCGAGGTCATCTGCAAAGATACAGTCCCTATTAAATTTAAACTTTCAGAGACACTTTGATGAACTGGTGGGACAAATTTTTTACACGTCCAGCATAACAGAGATTGTACATTTCTTTAAGGCTGTTGGTTCTGGTTTCATAAACACTTTCTACTCTATGCTTGGCATAATACCTTCAGCCATATACTTGATATTATAGAGTATTTTCAGGGGATTTCCAAGGTGGCATCTTGCTGTTTCTTTATCTGCAATGGCTGTCCCATTACAATAAGGAGGAATGATGGTGCTTCCACCAGTGCAACTATGGTGTGAATGCATGAGGCAGTATTTCGGAGCACCACTCCTGGGAGGACTATAGTGTAACTACCCTCTGTCATTCAGCCTGGGTTTGGATTGTGTGCAGCCCGTGTCTCAATGACTCTGGTGCCTTTCTCAAATGTGTACAGAAGTTTGTCTTTCTACGCTGTGTCTACTTTCATTGGACGAAGATCTGTTGATGTTCTCACTGACAGCTCATTACGAGACATTCATGTTGAGGGTGCATTTGCTATGGGAAACCATCTATGAGCTGCCTTTCTTGGATCATGTGTCTCTTGCTTCAATATCTGGCACAATGCGGAATGCTGCTGCCTCAGGTGGTGCTCAGGCCTTGGAACATGTGTCCTCTTTGGTTTTCCTTGGAACCCTACCACCTGCCAAAATGGAACATTTCCTTACTTCAATTGTCCTAGCTGTAATTGGAGATTTTCAAAATGACACTGACTTTTAAATTTGGCTTCATTGGCACCACTGCTAAGATTTTAAATTGCCCACTTCAATTTTTTTAATCTACATGCTCAAGTGTGTTTTGACTTGTCACTGTTGACAATTATGTATATCTGTTTTAAAGTACTGCCGTTTAGTTGCTTTTAACTTAGAACTAGACTGCTTTACCAGTTCTGAACTGACCGGGAAGGGTGTTTTGGAGCCATTTTAGTGATGTTTGTGGACACATTCTTTTAGCCAATAGGCCTGCTGCCTTTGCCCTTTTACCATGGTAACATTTCATTTTACTTCATTTTTTTCTTTTAGAAACAATCACATTTGTGGTGATGTTTTATTTTCCTTATCTTGGTGTCCTTTCACCTAGGAAAGCATTTACATTTCTTAGCACAACATTCTTTCACTTTGTGCTTTCTTCTAGGGTGCAATGAGATAGTATTGCTGGCACAAGAGGTACTCCATATCTCTAAGATTTCATACAAACATATGCATTTGTAAATGAGGACACTTTTCTCAGAACACTAGCTGTTTATTATAAAAACATCTCTCTGTTCCATGCACATTAGAGCGAGGTTCCAGCCAGATGACCACAACTGCTGTCTGACTTCGTTAGAGCTGCTAGCTGAGACTACCAGTTCCCAGGCCTACTTGGGAATGAGTCTCCATGGACAACAGGCTTCTCAGCTGCTCTCATACTCAGGCAGGACGTATGATGTCTTTCCGAATGATCCTGAAGGGCAGAGTAGGGCTTGTCCTGCTGTGCTCTAATGTAGAATACATCTTGCATAAGTGACAGTGTGGTGGGACTTTTCTTGTGTTTCACTTTCATTGTCCCCGATTTGCTTCTAGTATGTTTCATCATCCTAATTATTGCATTTCATGTTATTTTATCTAAGACGGAGTTGATACAATAAATTTTATTGAACCATTATCTGCTTCTGTTTGTCTTTGCATGATTGAGACAAATGTAACTGAGAGGAAAGGATTAGATCTGATCCGACACGATTTCCCTGAAAAGTCACAATGGCATGTGCCCGGTTGCTACAAATCATTCCTGCTCTTGGCTAGAGGTGAGGTGCTGCTAGCTGGCCGCAAACGAATTAGGCCAACAGTTGTCACATGGTGTGGGATTGGTCTCAGTTCTCCACAATTCAGGTGATGCTGCCACCCAAATCCAGCAGCCTCATTGGTACAATGAGAGCCAACGTGACAACAGGAGATCTCTCCCCATAGTGGAAATCCAAGAATAGCTAGTGTGTGTACTGGTGAGGCCCTCTATAGTGGAAAAATTACTTTTAGAAAGTTACCTTTGTGTTGCCTGGCAGTTAAAAAGAATTCAACTGGTTGTGTTAGCTGGTTTTCTTTGAGTGGCTGCAAGTAGCATTTTAGTTAGGGTTCATACGTTGATCTACTAGTGAACAATACAGCCATCTTTTAAGCTTAGACTACTGGTGTAGCATAAACACTAACCACTTAGCTGGGATGACCCATCGCTGAGGACTATAAATAGATGGTATCACAAAGGACATTAGCAACAGCCTTCAGTTTAACCTGAAAATTCCAAATGCGAACCCATGTGACAGAAACCTCTTGATCCAGAGAGTTCCCTGCAAAGTCAGTCAATCTGATAGCAGGGGATGAAGCTGTTCCCAAATAAGGGAGACAGGGCCTTCCCTCGTTTCATTAAAGTGGATCTGGTGGGGTCTCAGAGCTCCTGTGAAAGAGGCTCAATTATGAGATTTTGAATGAGGGGGTCCAGGTAGGTTTACAGTAATCAAAAAGAAGAAATGCTGAAAACGGAGATGATTTGGTTGTAGTGAGAATTGTAGCATGATTGGATATAGGAAATTCTCCAGTCACTGACCTCGAAAAATATCTGAAGAAAGGAAAAACTGCAGGTGAAAGATGCAACCAGCAAAAGGACGGCATTATCACAAGCTCTCTTTGTAATAAAAAATAAGGCTTGACATATATTTTGTTGTCTCATTAGAGAGGGACCATAGTGCAAATGCACACAACACAAACGTTTAAACTACGACAAAGTTGTAAGGGCCGGATGTATCATTGTTTTCAATAGCGATTACCTAATTGTGATTCTCTGCAAATTGCAATTAGGTAATCGCTATTTAAATGTATGAAACTCCATGAGTTTAATTTAGTGTTACCTAATAGGTTACAAGTCGACCTACCTCATTAAAATTAATGAGGCAGGTCGCAATTTGCAACTCATTAGGAAATGCAAAAATCCCCGGGATGGTGGCCTGCTGGGCTCAGTGGATCATCATGTCTGTGATTGCTTTTAAGTAAAGCATTTTTTTAAAGCTTTTAGGCAATTTTTCATAAAGGAAAACGGTATGTGTTTAAAAAAGAAAAATGAAAAGTTTTCTTTTAATTTTTTAAGAGTAGGCAGTGGTCCATGACACATCTTTCTGCTCCTAAAAAAACATTTTCGCTATTATTCACAAAAGGGAAAGGGATTCCTTGGGGACCGCTTCCCGTTTGGAAATGGGTTACCACCTACTTGAAGTAGGTGGTAAAATGCGAATGTTTTGTGACTGCATTTCGGTCACAAAACATTCCTACATACCGCTGCGATTCGGTATGAGGAAGGGACGCCCATCCTAACACCGAATTAGTATGTATGCACAATTCCAAATTGCGATTCATTAACATGTTACTGAATCTCAAATTAGAATTCATACATGCTAAAATGCACTTTTGCTGTCACAAACCACCCAATCAGGCCATTTGTGACCACAAAATTTGCATGATACATATATCCCTACATTACTGCAAAAGTGAAGTTTGTGAATACTGAAAAGTAGTAAACGTACTGAAGAGTGTATACGTTACCTTTATGAATCGGGCCCATTATTTTTTACAGTGTAGGGTAAATATAAATTGCAATAAAGATAAAGAGGGCATTATTATTAATTAAGCTCTCAGCAGTAAATGATCATTACCACCATAATGGCAAATGGGCCCTATTACGAGTTTGGTAGTCCAAGGTGGTGGTCAGACCATCACACTTCTGGTGGTCCAACTGCCAGATTACGACCCTGGTAGTCGGACTGCCAGGGGGCCACTTCCACCACCAGGATCATGGATCCCAGTGGGGCGGGGCGGTGGTCGTGGTTGTGGTCAGCCATGGCAGCACTGAGTTCAGTGCTGCTGTGATGATCACAAGTCCTCTTTCCACCAGCCTTTTCATGGTAGGGTCCCACCATGAAAAGGCTGGGGGTAAGCTCGTGCTAGGGGCCACGGGGAGGCCCCTGCACTGCTGATGGTGGTGGCATGGGCAGTGCAGGGGCCCCTCTGCTAGCACCCTCGGAATGCGCACTGTCTGCATTGCAGGCAGTGCGCATTCCGATGGTGCTGTTGTGCCATGGAATTGGCCTCAGCTCCCTTTCGGGAACTGAGGCAAATGCCCTGGCACTGTTTCCGCCAGTCTGACTGGTGGAAATGTCATAATACAATGTTGCCACCAGTCAGCCTGGTGGAAACATCGGAATATGACTGCAGTGGCTTTGGCAGTCAGATAATTCCAACCGCTAAAGTTGTAATGAGGCCCAAAGAAAGTCTGTTGGGATGGAAAGGTCCTTTGGATGGTGATGGAAGTGTACCCCTGCCCTGAGTGCCACAGCTGCATGGATATCTCGACCCCTGGTACTGATTTTTGGTCATGTACCCTGATCATGCATGTGCACCATGGTTTAGGAGTGTCTCTTGTTACATATGGAAGGGCACATCAAGTGCTACCCTCTTAATGGTAGAGGGGTACTGCCCTTGCCAGGAGTGAAGTGACATGGGTGCGGTGATGGCACCATACCCTTTTTGTGTTTATTACTCATCAGTAGTGTGACTAGACCTTTTTACCGGAATAGGGACAGGAATAGGGCCTGCAAGCCCATTCTGATAAAGTTCTACCACTATGTACTTAATTCACTCTTGGCCTACATGATGATTGTGAGTAGCGCTAGACAGAATTTGATATTTGCATGTACGTGCTGGGGTGTATGTATGCCTCGGCATGGTGCATTACCTGGAGTCCTGTGAGCTCCATTTTTGAAGCATAGAACCTGGGAAGGCTACCGTAGGAGAGGCATAAGAACTACATACAGGAGATGTGGATTGCCAACATTCCTGAGTGCCGGAATGGGAACACACAAACCAGAGCAATGGGAGCAGAACATCCTCTGTACACACCAAAGGCCACTTTGATCCTAGAATGAGTTACTGGTCAGTGGGGGGTGGGCTTATCGACACTGAGATGATACGACTGGCACTTTAGGACCAGGGAATCATGTAAAAGAGGAAGGCTTAGGCCTTTGAAACTTCATGAGACATATGTCAGTGAATGATGACTGCCAGGTGAGATCCCTGGTTATTCCCTTGGCCTGCGTCATAGGTCAATTAAAATTGGAGCCACTCCTGATGTGTGAGACTGTCTCCTGTAATGAAGGAAAAGGCAGAAGAAAGGGAACTTCAAAAAGTCAACACCCACAACAGGGATATAAGGACTGGACACTAAACCACACCTGTGTCTGAGGTTGGACTTTAATGGTGAGAGCATGAGTACTACAGGTTGTTCAGCAGCACTGTTCTACATCCGTGGTCAACTGGAGAGAAGGTCATCAATATTTCTAGTTGCTGAAACCATGACTAGGCGCCAAGGTCAGCTAGTCTCCTTGCTGTGTGAGAGGCCCTCACCCAGGAAATTAAGACCACTTGTCCTGAGCCCAGAGCCTCAGCCTTCTGTCTGTCTGCCAAGACCAGTGATTGTTGAGAACCTAGGAATTAAGGTGGTCATTATGAACATGGCGGTAAACACCGCCCGCCAGCGGTGGCGGTAACTACCGCCAACGGGCTGATGGTCCAGACTGCCAAATAATGAAGCATATGAAAAACAAGTAGCAGTCCATCCACACACCACTATCTTTCTAGTCCCGATGAGGACAGAGGAGGCCACCCACAGGCCGGTGGAAAGGACTTACCCACCCACCAAATAATGAAACACCAAACCGCCAGCAGTTCTGGGGCGGGAACCACTGCCAGGCAAAGCATGGTGGAAACAAACAATATAAAAGGAAACACTCACCGGAGGCACACAGAAAACACTGACGCAGACATGGAGTGAGAGTTGGAAATAATGCCAGTGCTGCTCCTTGCCATATTCCTGCAGGACCGTGACCGACGACGAAGACGATGATGGTAAGTACCGCAGCTTAGCACACATGGGAAGAAAGGGCCCAGTTACACAACCCCCCACCCACCCTGCAACGCACTCCCAACCCATCCCACATCCCAAGCCATACATACAAAAACAAGATGTACTTACCAGACACAAGCCAACAATGACTTGCATCAAAGTACACACATGTGCTCACCACACCCTCCCAATGAAACGCTGAACAACGTCACTATATTGTGCCAACAGCACTACTGGGCACTGAAATGTAATTTACATTAAAAAAGTAATGTCCACATAAGGCCATTGGCCAGTCCATTTGAAAATCCCTGAAGGGCCAATATAGGACGAACTTGACTCCCACATGTGCAAAGGGTACTCCACTTGAAAGGGGCATCAATGGGGCAGCCAGGCACCTCAGGAAACAGGGGCAGGGGGTGGCGGGAGTGGGGACTTACATCTGGAGAGGGGGGCTTACGCTTAGTTTTGGGAGGTGGAGGGGGTTTGGGCTTGCCCTTGGAAGAAGGGGGAGTGGGCTGAGACCGGGGGGTGGCAGAGGGACCTGGGGAACACAGGGCCTCTTCCTCCCTGGGGAAGGGGCACGCGAATGGGAAGGGCAGGCTGGGGTGGACTTGGATGAGGAAGGAGGAGTAGACTGGGCAAGGACATAGGCACGTTTAGGGACAAGGAGGGGTGGTCCAGTGTGTTCAAGCAGGTCAACACAGGATAGGAAAAGCTTCTTAGGTGCAGTTGGAGGGGATTTGGAGGCAGGTCTGGGAGAGGAGGTTGAGGGAGTGCTTGTATCAGGTGTAGGTGTGGCGGATGTGGATGCAGGTGCCTGTAAAGTATGCTTATGTGTGGTGAATGTGTGTGGTGTGGATGTGTGCAAATGTTTGAGTGTTTTGGGAGAGGGGGTGGACACAGTGGGACAAGACAGGCTGCCAGTGGACATGGATGGTGTCTGTGTGTCTGCAGGTCTGGTGAGTGTGCTACAAGTGTGTGTCAATGTAGTCATGGTGAGTGCAGGTGTGGTATCTGGGGTGCATGTCTGGATGTCAGATGTTGTGGTGACTGCATGAATGGGGCAGCAGCAGTGACTGAGGGTGCAGTGCGTGTGGTTGTGCATGGTGAGGTGGCAGACAGGTTGGCGGGGGAGGTTGACACACTGGGGGAAGTGGATGTTGTTGTGTATGCTTTTGTATGTTGGTTGTGAGCTTGCCTGTGGTGGGAAGTGTGGTGATTGTGTTATTCAGTGTGCTTGTTGTGTGTTGATCTGTGTGCATGGCTCTCTGTACGTGTGCTTGGGATGGGTGAAGGGAGTGGGGTGCTAGAAAGGGTAGAGGTGGTGGGAAGGGGGACGGAAAGACCAGGGACACTGGCTGCTGTCAAAGAGGAGGGCAGAGCCTGAAAAGACCTCTGTAGGCCAGACATGGCACTGTGAATGCCTTCCAGGTATGTATTGCACTGGCATTCATGATGGATGTCTGCCCTACAGAGATGGTTCTCAGGAGGTCAATAGCCTTCTCCATGAGGGCAGCAGGGCTGACTGGGGCAGGGGATGAGGAGCCTGGGGCAAAGGAGACGCCCATCCTCCTGGGCGAGCGGGAACGGGCAACTCGGTGGGTAGCAACTGGGAGGGCGGTGATGGTATAGGGGGTGGAGGAAGATGGCAAAGAATGGGTGGGCCCAGCAGGGTCTGCCACGACCAGGGAGCTGCCATCGGAGTAGGTATCAGAGTCACTACCTCCAGTGGTAGTTGCCTCCTCCATGGAACTCCCCTCACCCTCTAACCCACTGGTCCCCTTGGAGTCGCTCAAACTTGCCTTCTTGGAACCGTTGCCTGCTGCATCCCCACTTGCTGGTGCCGCAGCTCCCTTGCCAGATGATACTAATGTACAGAAAGGACACAAGGGTGGGGAAACAAAACAAGGGAGAACTATGTCAAATCCTGAATATATGTACATTTTGGCTCACACTCACACCCTTCCAGGTCTCGCACATATCCTCAGCACAGACAACATACATAATGAATGTGCCCCTGACTAGTGGGCAAGACCCCAGAACACACCACACAACCGTCATGAAACACAAGACTGATACACTGTGTGGAGTACACCCATGAAGACTAGGCCCAGCCTATTCACTTACAAGTCCATAAGGCCACAATGAATACCAGATGACAGAAAGGGGAACCCTCGTAGGCCTATAGAGCCTGCCAAAACTAGCCCTTACACCATCCCAAGGACTTGGAGGGGGCAGGACTACAGGAACACACCTGTCTAAGTGCCTGGCACTACAAAGCATACATACCACAGCACCCAAATACATCCATCAAAGTGGTATCACAACAGTGTTGCTAGTCACCCCCTTGTGGCTGCTGTGCCACATTTAATTGCCCATCCAGATCCGGATATTCCACCACCAGAATGTGGGCCATTAGGGGGGTCAGGGTCCAACGGGCATCCATTCCTCGTTGGGAAGCCTTACCCACCTGGGCCTCTCCGGTCTTCCTGACCCAGCTACTCAGGTCCTCCCACTGCCTCCTGCAGCGGGTGCTCCACCGGTGTAGACCCCCAGGGTCCGCACAACCTTGGAGATGGCTTGCCACAGGCTTTTCTTTTGATGGGCGCTGACCTGCATGGGACACACAGAGCAAACAAAAAGACGTCAATATGTGTGCACCGAATACAAATGCCATGTCATTCCATATGGAACAGCCATTGTTGACATGCATGTTTTCAGCTCACAGGCAGAATGTGAGAGACAATCTACAGCTGGGCAGTCACACATTGAATCCTCATGCATACAGGCATCCGCCACAATCACACGCATCTAAGGATGACAGATGCCAACTCACCTGCTTCTCTGGTCGCCCATACAACTTCACATATAGGGGTAGGACCCTGCTCAACAGCTTCTCCAGCTCCTCCACGGAGAAGTCCGGGGCCCATTCCCCTGTAACATGCGCCATCTCTGGGACCAAAGTCAGGACACAGCAGCACACGCATTGGAGTACTACCCTTCACGGCAATCAGGAGTCAAGTGTCAAGGGTCTGACAAAATGGCATAGGTACCTCGGCGATGTGCTCTGTCACCGCTGGCGGCGATCATGATTGGCCAGGTTCCCCAATGACAACCATGTAATCTAATGATCAGGTGCACAGCGGTGAACATCGCCTTCCGCCAAGATGACTAACGCCAGCGGATTGAAGTCACTTCCACTCTATCATACCTGGATGGCAGGGGAATAGACAGGTGGGTGTCAGGTACTTTATCAGCAATTGCTGCACTTCTCTGCACTATTTGATGGTTATATTCCCCTGTCATGGCATGCCAGGTCTCTTCGTGTACATTTAGTTGCATTTTATGTGGGGGTGAAAGTGCACTGTGGGTGCTGTAGTGTCACTGGGATTCCATGCAGGGGTAGGTGACTGTGCACAGGGGGATGGATGGAGGTCTGTTTGTGGGATTGTGGACATGCAGGGAACTTGGATGTGGGTGTTGTGGACTGGGCCGGGGATGGGGTCCTGGTGGTAGTGAGAGGGTGGGGTGATGCATGCATTATAGGTGGGGTGACTGTTAAGGTATTGTAGTTGACGTACCCGAGTCCAGTCCTCCAGTGAGTCCGGTGAGGCCCTATGGGTGCAGGATAGCCAGGACCTTCTCCCCCCAGTCAGTGTATTCGGGGGGAGTATTTGGGGGACCACCACCAGTCTTCTGTACAGCGATGTGTGCCTGGATGCCATTGATCAAACCTTCCCGCGCAGGTCGTTACATCTCTTCCGGATGTCATCCCTTGTACGTGGATGGTTTCCCACTGCATTGACCTTGTTAAATATCTGCTGCCATAGCTCCATCTTCCTGGCCATGGGTGTCTGCTGCACCTGTGCCCCGAATAGTTGTGGCTCGAACCTGAGTATTTAGTCCACCATGGTCCTCAGCTCCCTGTCTGTGAAGTGGGGGTGCTTAGGAGGTGCCATGGTGTGTGTTGTGGGTGGTGTGTTGTGGGTGTATTGTTGAAGGTGCTGTTGTGTGGTTGTGTGTGTGGCTTGTGATGGTGTTTGGGGTATGTATGTGTTTTGGTTGTATATTTGTGTGTGTGACTTGTGTGATGTTGGGTTCAGTGTATGTGTGTTGTCAATCTCAGTCTTTCTATTGGTGATGCAAAGGATTGTGGTGGGTGTATGTGAGTGTTTTATATTGTTGTGGATGTGTGTAAGGTGTGTGGGTTTCAGACTTGCCAATGTGTGGATTTGTTGTTGATGGGTCCCATTACTGGCCGTGGAGGTCCGTACCGCCAATGGTTGTTCGGCATTCACTATCTGCCATGCTGATTTGTGCATCATTATTTGGTGGGCAGAGGCGGGGTGGGGTGTACTGCCTTAATGCCATCATAGGCCCTGGCGTAGGTGGAGGTTACAGGATTTTTGGAGATTTTACTTTTTAGCATCATTATTCGGCAGTGTGCAGCCCACCACCATTGGTGGTCTTCTGTTCTCTATCACCACGTCAGTCGGCGGTGATTACTGCCAAGTTCATAATGAGGGCCTACATTTGATAACCTGTTATCTCTCCAGCCACAGATTAGATTTGTAGCTGGAACATGTGTCAGGCTTCTCTGAGCAGTCAATAAATTCCTGTTCTTCTTATCTGTTCCAACCAGGAAAACTGTTATTCAGACCGTTAATAGTTTTTGGTTGGATTATGCCAGTGCTCTGTATCTCGGACTGCTGGACTATGTCATTCACAAACTACAGTTGGTCAAGAATGCTGCTGTACAACTATTACTTAATTTACCTCTGAGAGCCTGGGTCTCCAAGCTCCTCCATACTCAGCACTGGCCCTCTGTAAGGAAACTAATTTTGTTTAAGACACAGGTAATGATTTTTCATGCTTTACATCAGATTGTCCCAAGCTACTTGTGCAACAGAATCTATTTCTACTGCCATGCTGGGAACCTCCGATCATCAAATAGGGCCTTTGCAAAGGTCGCTAGAATTTCTCTGGCTAAGGCAAGTAGTGTTCTTTCTCCTTTCTTGGTCCTTCCGAGTGCAATAAGTTTCTGTTGGACTGTCAGCAGGGCAGCTCAGAGCGGATACTTAAAAATAAGTTACAAACAAGGCTTTTCACCCAATATTAATTGAATTGTGGCTGGACTAGCACCAGGACACTCTAAGGAGAATCTGTATTCTTTACAAATCCCGCTCATCAACATCAACAGGTCAGGAACGGCTAGAAACTGTGGGTCCTAGGAGGACCAGGGCAGCCAGGAGAAAAAGGACCAAGAGACCTAGGCATGAAAAGGATCAGACAAAAGATAATCAATTCCTGCATGTATAAAATGAGGAAGGACTGAGAGGACCAGGAATAAGAACACCAGGGCTACATAGACTAGACCAGTAGGAGGAAGACTAGAAAAACAGGACTTTGAGTACCATGATCAGAAGCCCAGGTAACCAGAGACAAAAGGCTTAGAGCTAGGATGATCAGTGAGACCACAACCAAGGGGTCCAGGAAGATTAATGCCCAGGGGTCCTGGCTGATCAAAATCTGACTTACCATGCCCAGAAGGATCAACGTGAGGACAAAAAGGAGGACCAGGAAAAGGGGCACCAGGTCAAAGATGACAGAGACCAGGAGGACCAAGATGGGTGGGGTGATAGGACCAATATAGCCAGGAGAAGGAACATGATGACCAGAACAAGGAGGATCAGGACTAAGAAGATTAATTAGTGTAGAACCAGGACAACAGAAAGCAAAAGGACCTAGAGGATCAGGGCCAGGAGTCTCATGACCAGGTAGCAGAGGACTAGAAGAACGAGGAAGATCGGGAACATGTAGACCAGGGCCATTACGATCAGGAACTAGGCTGAGGAAGATTAGTTGGACTAGAAGGATCAGCTTAAGCAAAGCCAGGACTATGACTAGAGGGGTAAGAACCAAGGAGGCCAGGACCTGGGGAGTAGGAGGAGCAGGTCCTGGCATTTAAGGACCAGTGTGACAAGATCAGATGGATCACACCAACAACAACAAGAAAGACCATATGAACTGGACCAGAACCAAGATTACCACTCCTAGGAGAACCCAATAAGAGGGACCAGGACAATACTAGTTGGACCAAGAGGACTGGGACCAGAGCCAAGAGGATCACAATGACCCAAACCAGGGAGACAAGATGTGCCAGACCCAGGGGGATCAGGCTAGAATGGTCAGGTGGAACAGGAACCAGAAGACCAGCAGGACCAAGAATGAGAATCAGTAGCACCAGGGCAGAGGGGACCAGGAAGGACTAATACAAGGAAGGGCAGGACCGGGAAGTGCCAGAAAGGAGCACTGACAGGTTGCCCCATGGCCTGTAAGGATAAGAATTGAAGGCACCAGTTTCAGAAACCCATACACAGGAGACTAGAGCACTGGGACCCAGGTTCTAGAAAGAGAACCAGAACAAACCAGAAAAGGAGAACTTGGAAAAAAGATCTGGAGGAGGACCAAGACTGGAAGGCATGGAAAGACATGGAAGAGGAGGAGACCTGTGTGATTCTAGACTGCAGGCTTTAGGATATCCCTCTTGTAAACGCTTCTTAGTCATGCTTTATAAGCATTCAATTCATGGAGACCCAATGTTTTTTAATCCACCTAAAGCTCTGATGGTAAATATTGGCTGACAATTCACAGCATTTAAAGTAGATAAAAAGGCTGCCACACTCTGAGTTGTGAATTGCAGCAGATGCAGTGGCCTAGGGATGAACCAAAGAGTAGAAGTGCGGGAAAATTCCCAAAGTGTTCTAAAGGTGGATTGATAAAAATGGTTGTGGACCGTTAAAGATAACAGAAAGAGTTTGGCAATCGGGAAAAGGAACCACAGGATCAGAAGAAGGCTCTAATGATCAGTGGAGTGGGGTCAGGGAAGCTGCAGCTAGATGGGCTCAGATGGCCCACAGAGGAACTCTAAGTAGTGAAGGGCTCCAATTGCCAGCTGTCTTAGCAGTGAGAACCAAGGACAGAGTTGGTAGCTTCAGCACCAGGTAAGGGGTCTGCAAAGCACTAAGGGCATGTTGAAGGATGGTAAAGGTGTTTATACAGCGAAATTGTTTGGAATGACAACAAAGAGTCTTTGAGTAACAATTTGAAGCTGGATGGTGGGATTTTAAGAAGGCCTGGGTGAAATTTGTATTACGCTGGTATAATCAGCATAATTGTGGGTCACTCTTGATATGGAAAATTTACTAAATCATACAACTACTCCACACCACACAAGTATGGGCCATTCGTGGTAAACATTTACAGGGATTGTGCCATTTACAGTAAAAATTTACAGCTAACACACAGGAACAATGTGAACAACAAAGCATGAGTGACCGTTGTTCAAGATGCTTTGACTTTTTTTCTTTTTTATAGCGCAAACTGCATCTTTCTGTCCAAAGTGGAAGCAAGGACACATTTTGAGACTAAATACAGTACTTTATACCAGTTTTGCATTTTACATAATTGTGTGTTTTTAGCATGACAAACTTTTTGCATAATTACTCAAAAGCAAATTATGTGAATTTCCTACACCCCTAAATTTACAGCTGAAGAAAGTGTTGGAACGGCTCTAAGGAGAACAGCGGCTGTACAAAAGTGGTCTGGGGCTATTAGGATCAATAGAAAAAACAGAAAGCTGTAGAAGCCATTCTCAAGGCAATTTTGAATGAATAATCAAGGGGAAACAGACAGGAACAGGGGTCTGTAAGGGCTATCAAAAGGGTAAACATACTCTTGAGGGTTAGCAAGGCAGGGGCCATAGGATACAGTGAAGAGTGAACACTGCCAAAGTGAATACTCGAGGGGCAGCATGGCAAGATGAAGGCTGACAGGTTCAGGGAGGGAGGTCTGGATGCCAAGATCTGGCAAATAAAAGAGTTCTAGAGCTAACCAAGTGGCTGTGTGAGCTAGCTAATGATGATCCAGAAAGATAAATTCAGTGTGGCTGCTGAGGGGCTTGGAGTATGGGAAGAGGTAGCATTGAAATGTAATGCTGGAGAGGTGGTCTGGGCATTGGTGTGGAGGCTTTGATTTCTGGAAAAAAGAAAGTACCTGAAGTTTTGAGGGTCAATAAAAAAGTTGTGGTGCTGATAGAGAGAGCTGTAGAAGCTCTTACATCTACAGAAGTATTATCAGCATTTACAAAGAGTAGCATATACGTTCTTAGGAGTGAGTATGAATGAACTGATCTTAAGGTAGGTAATAGGAGCACCTGTTATTTACAGCAAGTAGGCTCTAATGGGGTATAAAACAACATATACGAGTGAAATATTACTGTACATCCAACAAATAGGGCCACATGTGCAAATATCAGATTTTGTGATTCGCAAATTGCGAGTCTTAGCAACTCGCAATTTGCGAGTCACAAAACTTGATGTACAACAGTGTCAATGATGCTGTTTGCGATTCTCAATGGGGTTTCAAATGACCTACCTCATAAATATTCATGAGGTAGGTCGCAATTTGCGACCCCATTGGGAATGGCCGCTCTCACAGGTATGTTGGCCTGCTGGGGAGAACAGACCACCATGTCTGTGATTCCTTTTAAATAAACAGTGTTTTTTTTTTTAATGCATCCCGTTTTCCTTGCCGGAAAATGGGATGCATTTCAAAACAAAAAATGAAAAGTTTTCATTTTATTTTATCACAGCAGGCAGTGGTCCATAGGACCACTGCCTGCTCTGAAAAAAAATTTTTTGCTACCATTCACAAAGGGGAAGGAGTCCCGTGGGGACCCCTTCCCATTTGCGAATGGGTTAGTACCAATTTGAAATTGGTGCTAACTGCGATTGTTTTGTGACTGCATTCACGATCACAAAACAATCACATATTTCACTGCGATTTGCAATTAGGAAGGTAACGTCCCTTCCGAATTGCGACTCGCAAACACTATTTGTGATTCAGGAAAGAGATTACCGATTTACAAAATTCGGGTGGTGCATCGCCTATTACTTTTTTCTCATCTCAAACGGCTCGATTCTGCGAATGTGTGTCCTGTAAATCACTTGTCATGTATGAGAGGCATTCATATTGTTGTGTATTTGAGGTTGCCATATTATAAGTATATCATGTTCCTGCAGGCTCTGTAAATAGGAGAGACTAGCTATTTATATCTTCCAAATAGAAATATACTGGCATACTGTCCGTATGTCCGAAGTTCGGCTCTGATATGTGGAAAATGCATATGCATATTCAACTGTAGGAAAAAGAATTAGAAACAATAGAAAAACATTTCTTGTCTACGTTGAAGGAATAAGTGCTTAGGACAGACATATTGGGACGAGTACTACATATGTTCACTGTAAAAATACATTGTATTTGAGTCTGAATTTTGCTAACTTAGTTTTCAAGTTACACATGTTAAATTGTTGCCTTTAAATCTGTAGACGTCTGTGTCAAATTCTAATGCAGACGCCAACAATATGCATCTATCCCAGTGACTTCATGGCCACCTACATCACCCCGATCACAAACAAAAAGAACCTTAATCCAACAGAAGCTACTAACTGGCAGCCAATCTGTTAGACTCCTTTTTGCGAAACCTATCAACACAGAAGACCTGGACAACCACCTACCATCTATCACCAAACATCTTTAAGGAATGGCCAGAATATTAGAGTTGACAGAAATGGATCAGTTGTCTTATCATTACTAAACCCATCCACTGCCTTTGATTCAGTGCATTGTCCCACCTGGTCTCTAAGTCTAGAAGCGTTTAGAATTTAAGGAACCTTCATAGAATGGATCTCCTCTTATCACTCAAACAGATGAAGCATCATCTTGTGTCTACGGTACTCTTGAATTCCTTTCTGTCCTAAATAGGGAGTCCCATAATGTTTCATAATCTTGCTACACCTCAGCCAACTACTAGAACTCATCTGATCCTTCAATCAGAACTGCTAAAGCCATGCAGAATGACCCAATGCACCATGAAGCTCAAAATCTGACCTATTCTTCTCAGTCCTGAACCACAGCCTCCAATCCTTTGACAAATAATAATAATCAGTAGCCTGCTATTTAATTAAACGTTTAAACAAAACTGTGAGAAATTTGAAAATTTCCACTGCATGACCATCTGGCCTCAAGAACTGGGTCACTTCCAATGACATGCAAAAACATGGGAGTTTTTATGGGCACTGACCTGTCAATAGTGCAACAAGTGAAGAGAGTTAAAGAAAGTGCCTTCTTCATAAATGCACCTCTCTGCCACATTGGTTTCTCATACATTTCCTACAGAAAGTCTGCACCATCATCATCGTGATGCTGATCCGCCTGGGATAGGCAAACTCACTGTTGGTTCCACCCTTTAAGAAACGTTGCATTGGCAGCATATCCCTGTCTTTTCAGACAGCCAATCCCAAGAATTTACTGCCATTACTGACCTTCAAAGAGGTAGCAAAAAGCTGACCCTCTACTAAAAGATACCTCCTTTGTTGTCAGGACCACCAACCCACACCTTGACCTATGCAAAACAAAAATCAGCTACATACACACACAACTGTTTCTAAACCAACCTCACTTCATTCGATGATAAAGTGTAAATTGAAGTTCACTCTGACTTGAAAATCCCACCTCTGGTTCTCATGTACAACACAAAAAGTCTTCCCACATAAAGCAACACTATAATCGCAAACTCTACAAATTTAGCACAACAAATGGAGTAGCAGTAATGAGTTCAAATCCAAGGAAGATTGACTCAGTTTTTCATCACTATGAGGCCAGTAAGCTTAGTGGTGAGGAAAATGTATAACACAGGGTTAAAATATAAATTTACACATCACTTCCCCTTTCTCATGGGTTAAAATATTTCTCCTCTTTGAAATGGCCCCATGATCCTCCACCTATGTAGGAATATGGTACCTGATCTAACTGCAGTAGCATTGCCTTTGTATGCTGATTTTGCCAGGGAGATGGTCTTCATTTGTCTTCATGAGGACTGTTTCTCAGTGCCATCAAAAAAGGCTTCTTAAGTGCAAACCTGATAACTGTGGATCATGGTATTGGAGAAAGCAGCAATGTGATGCAGAATCCACTGTAGTCACCTATCAAATAACTTTCCATTCAAAAGTGTGCAAGTTACATTGGGTCCCTGTATCATACTCAAACAATTTTCTTATCTTGGGTAAATACCAAAGTCTTATAACACCCTACAGTGCCACCTACTCTAACCCTGTTTGATACTAAGTTTATTGAACAGGGCAGTCCACCTAACTCAAGGTGTTCCATGAACAATGAAAAAACGGTCAGATCTGTGATGAGGAGCATTATCCCCTCCCAGAAACCTGAGGATCAACTGGGCTGGTGACCCTTTCCGGGTTGCGATTGAGGTGCCCATACTTGTACACTAACTCACAAAGATACCAAAAATCAGCCCACTGTTTCCTGACATGTTCAATAGCACAGGGCAATGTAGAGACATCAAAAACCTTTGCAAGTATATCCTAAAATATCTTTGGACTGGTACCAGGGTTGCTTGCAGGGTTGCTGAAAGGGTGCACAGGAGTTTTTTAAAACTCTTCAGCTCAGTCCTCCTTACAGTGGATGAGAGTGGAGGATGCACAGGATTATAGAAGTTTTCTTTCCTTCCAAATGATACTGTCCACCAGGGCAGGTTTTACTAACAGCTTAGGTAGTGATGATATGCCTTTTGTTGCCAATGCAGCAAAAAGTTACTTTGTGATACGAGAGCTCACTTTGGCCCATATTTATACTCTGTTTGCGCCAGATTTGCATCATTTATTTTACGCAAATTCGGCACAAACTTAACTCCATATTTATACTGTGGCGCTAGACCCTTCCAGCACCAAAGTTATGGAGTTAGAGTCATTTTTTGTACGTAAAAACCTACCTTGCGCTAATGACATGCAAGGTAGGCGTTCCCGTGCAAAAAATTACTCTAATGCATGTGCGCCTTATTTATCCTCCCACGTCATTTTGATGCACAGGAGGAGGCGGGCCTTAAAAAATGGCACCCAGACGGATTTGCGACGTTTTTTAACGCCTGGGTCAGGGCAGGCGTTAAGGGACCTGTGGGCTCATTTCCATGGTGTGAGACCATGGAAGCAGTTCACAGGTGCCCTTCCCTGCCCCCAGGGAAACCCCATGCCACCCTCGCCCACCCCTGGAGGACACCCATGGATGGGAGGACCCATTTACGGTAAGTAGAGGTAAGTAATTATTTTCTTTTTTATGGCATAGGGGGGCCTAACTTGGGCCACCCTACATGCCACTGTGCTCAATGGCTATGCCCAGGGGACAGAAGTCCCTAGGGCAACAGAAGTCCCCTTGGCCTGGCCATTGGGCAGGGGGGCTTGACTCCTGTCTTTGCTGAGACAGGAGTCATTTCCATGGGGGTTGTGCGTCAAAAAAAGACACTAGTCAGGTTAGAATAATTTTTTTTACTCTAACCTGACTTGCACCATTCTTTGAAGCACAACCCCCAGTCTTCCCTGCGCCTCCGCTGCCCGGATAGAGTAGTTGATTTTGATGCTAACCAGGCCGCAGCGCAGGCTAGCGTTATTTCTTAAATATGACGCCCAACTGGTGCGTTGGAATGGCGGTAGCCGGCGTTAAACTTTTTGACTCAAACCCCGCACACAATGAGACTTCACACTAAACACAATGCATAGGCAGAGGTTACATCAGAGTATAAAAGTATTATAAATTATTATATTTTGCAGAACATAATAAGCCTCTGGTAACAAAATTAAGCATCAAAAGCATAAGATACAAATTAGCAATCACTTTTAATATCAAAATGGCTGTGGCCTAGGGCGTGCTCAAGAGTAAGAATTAAAATTGAGGTGACCTTTCACAAAATCATCAGCAAGAAAAAATTAAGGCCCTCTTTTTGACATTGGCAGTAAATCCCACTTACCGCCACGCTGGCTGCTGCCAACTTACCGCGGCGGTGGCGGATATCCGTTCACCATATTATGACACACACACACCAATTCGTCACTATTCAGCCACATACACAATTCTGACATACCAAAGGTCAGTGATAAACTGGCGGTATCAAAACCACACTGTTACGCCAACAGAACAACAACCATCACATTATGACCCACGAATCACCACAGCGGGCATTCAACGGCGGTAAGCCATTGACGGTACATACCACTGTGCTCAAAATACACACACACAAACAAAACAACATCACATTGGACAATTCAAACAAAACACACAAGACACACATACACATACCACATCCACCCACTCACACCACTATAAAAAAACACACCCACATTACCCACAACCCTTTACCATTACAAACAATTGCCACCAGAGAGAGATAGCAAGACTACAGACACAACCAAAGCCACACACTATACACACCTATACACCACTCACGCACCCCACATCACACACTCCAACACATTACCCTACACACCCTCACCTACACACCTCACACAACACCCATGTCACCACAAAGACACCCCTGATTCACAGAGGAGGGGCTAAGGGGCATGGTGGAGGAAATCATCAGGGTAGAGCCTCAGCTATTTGGAACACAGGTGCAGCAGATATCTATAGCTAGGAAGATAGAGCTGTGGCAGGGTCAATGCCATGGGACAGCACCCAAGAACTAGGGATGACATTAGGAAGAGGTGGAGCGACCTAAGGGGGAAGGTACGTTCCATTGCCGCAAGACACCAACTTGTTGTACAGAGGACTGGCGGTGGACTCCCGCCCCCTCCCCAACAACTAACAGCATTGGAGGAGCAAGTCTTGGCAATCATGCATCCTGAGGGCCTGGCTGGAGTAGGAAGAGAACTGTACTCTGGTAAGTCAACCCTTTACTACTATCACCCCTCTACCTGCATGCCATTACAGACCCCCACCCTCACGCCCATCACTCCACCACGTCCCACACACCCCACCATCACATCTCACTCATCCCAATGCCATACTAATGCATGGACAACACTCACAGCCCTGCATGGGCACCTATTACTAAAGTATGCACACTAGAGAGAATCAGCTATCCCACCATATACCAAATTACACGAGTGAAAGCTTCCAGGGAAAATAAAAACAAAGAGGGCAAGCCACGGATGCACAATATTTCAGACACAGAGACAATAACACATCATTTACATCCCCAGAGGTACCCCAGCCAATGTCACCGGAGAGGAGGTGCCAGCAATATTCAGTCTCCCAACTGAAGAGGCCCACAGTGATGACAGCAACTCTGGTCTGCTGGATCTGGATGACCAACCTGGCCCATCAGGGACCTCTGGACAGTCAGTTATCCAGGCCCAGTCACACACCACCACAGAGCCTCCTCCATCAGGAAACACACCACAGCATCCACCCAGCACAACCCACACCTCTGTCCCCAGTACACGTCAATCAGCAGTGTGTCCACCTCTACAGGGATCCCAGGCCACACCTCACACCCAAGACAATCAGGGACCTGGGGTCAGTGGCAGTGGGCACACGGTTCAGGGGACAGAGGCACAGGCCAACAGGGAAATTGGGTAGACAGCTGTGCGCCAGGGGGAGGATAGGCCCAGGGAACGACTCTCCAGGAGGCACTTGTAGAGATCCTGGGAGCATATCAACATTCCCAGTACACGCTGGGCCAGATCCTGGACAATGTGCAAGAGAACAGGCATCTGCAGGATGTACAGTACCAGGGGATCAGGGAGGACTTGCAGGCCAATAACAACACCCTGGTCTCCATAGAAGGGGTGCTGGCAGACATGGCCAATATTATGAGGGAGGCACTCACACAACAGTGGGCCCCTGCCACCAGCCAGACATCTGAACAGCCTTCCATCTCCGCTGCAGCTAGTGGACAGGAGGCCCTGACATAGGACCAACAGGCCACCAGCACCCCTCCCCCTGCAGGGGAAGAACCACCCCGCAAATGTTCCTGCGATCCAGACAGAAGCCAGAGACACTTGCCAAGACCCCTACCAGGAAATGAGACTCTCCTGATTATCACACTTCTGTCCAACACAGTCACACTGTCCACCTCTTACAGCCATTGCTCCCCTTCCTATGTCCCCTTGGACAATGCACCTGTGCTACAGACTGGAATAATACCCTGGACTTTTCTCCATCATCACCCCATCCCATTGCACTTGCCCCCCCCCCAATATTTTAGCACTTCAATATTCACCCTAATGAATTGCCAAAGGGTACAGTAAGTGGGCATACAAGTGGAAAATAACAGCATGCCAGTGCCACAGAAATTCTAAATAATGATAATGAAATGTGAAGTTACCCTGTCTTACCTGTGTGTCATTGGAAGTATTGTCTGATGACTACTGTTCTGTTGTCGTCATCCTCATCCTCTGCCTCCTCATCTTCACTATCCACAGGGTCCACTGCTGCCACACGGGCATCTCAAGCCTCCTCCTCCTGCAGAAAAGGCACATGGCCTCTCAGGGCAAGGTTGTGCAACATGCAGCATGCCACTATTATCTGTCAGACCTTTTGGGGTGAGTAGCACAGGGATCCACCTGTTAGATTGAGGCACCTGAACCTGGCCTTCAGGATGCCATAGGTCCTTTCTATAATCCTTCTGGTTTGACCATGTGCCTCAGTGTAAGATTCTTCTGCCCTTGTCCTGGCATTCCTCACAGGGTTCAGCAGCCAAGATAGGTTGGTGTAACCAGAGTCACCTGCAATATTGAGGAACATTTAGCCACACACTATCCCATATGGCCCACACCATACACATACACTAACATATACTGGGTGGGGACCAGGGCCCACCTATTAGCCACACCCTGTGCCTCTGTAGTTGGGCCATCACATTTGGGATGCTGATATTTCTCAGAAAAAAGGCATCATACACCGACCCAGGATACTAAGCATTGACGTGGGAGATGTACTGGTCATAGAGTGGAAACTCTTACAACTTCTGAACACCTGTTCATTTTGACGGAGGGCTAATGCAATATGTGTTCCATCAATTGCCCCAATTATGTTGGGGACACGTCTCATTGCATAGAAGTCGGCCTTCACTGTGGCCAAATCTTCAACCTGGGGAAATAAAAAGTAGCCACACATGTGTTTAATCAGGGCAGACAACACTCTGGTGAGCACGTTTGAGTACATTGGCTGTGACATTCCTGCTGCCAAGCCCACTGTCACTAGGAAAGAACCAGTTGTCAGGAAATGGTGCACAGATAGAACTTGCACAAGAGGGGGGGATCCCAGTGGGGTGACGGATAGCGGATATCAGGTCAGGCTCCAATTGGGCACACAGCTCTGTGATTGTGGCCCTGTCAAGTCTATAGGTGAGGATGATGTGCCTGTCCTCCATTGTTGCCAAGTCCACCAGGGGTCTGTACACGGGGGTATGTCTCCATCTCCTATTCATCCGCAGCGGTAGCAATCTATGGGGCAAAAGATTGAGGAGCTGGTCACAAACTGAACAATGGGGCTACAACAGAACATTGCATGCTGTTAACTTGTAATGGGTCAGTGTGAATTGTCCATTATGTCCAAATTTAAACAGTGACGCAGCAATTATCCAGGGCCTGGCCCCCGCTGAAATGGCATAAGCCTGTCTTGTGTGGAGGGACAGGTGGAAGTGAGGTAATACTGCTGACGTTGTGCGCTGTTGCGGGAGGTGGTCGGGAACAGCCGTGCAACTCCTCATTGGTTATAATAGGGCCCTATGGGTTACAGTGGCCCATGGTGATCTACGCCAGTGGTAACAGTATGCACTGATGTGGCCTGACTGCCATTTTCTATCATATTCGTCACTTGCTACCTGACCTTCAACAGGAGAGGGGCTGCACTTCAAGTGCTGCTGTGACCTGTGCCTGGAACCTACCATGGCCCTTGTGACTGGGGAAAGGGTCCTAGCCTTCACTTTGGCGGCTTTGGAGAGACTGGTGGATGGGGGTCCCACCCCAGTATGGACTTCTGTATGGGCCTCCAGACCAACAGGTGAGTACACTGTGGGCACAATGCATGTGGCATGAATGCATGGAGTAGTGTGTGAAGGCCTCATATAAGGGGGGTGGGTGGAAGTCCTCTGGGCGGCGTATTGGTTGTGTGCTGGGCCATGTGTGTGGGAATGGTGATGAGAAGGGGTATGGTGGGCCATAAGTGTGACAGACAGGACTGTCTGACTAATACTATTATCCTGTGTGTATTTCATCTGCAGGCCAGCGCCCATCAAAAGAAGGGTATATGGCGTGCTATTGTCAAGGACATGCAGACCCTGGGGGTCTATGGCAGGCGGAACAATCACTGTTGGAAACAGTGGGAGGACCTGAGACATTGGGCACGGAAGACGGCAGAGACCCAGCTGGGGATGGCCTCCCAACGAGGAAGGAGTGCCTGTCGAACCCCCCTGATGGCCCGCATACTGGTGGTGGTGGCCTATCCAGAGCTGGACTGGGGCTTGAGGGCATCACAGCACCCACAAGGGAGTGAGTACAGTGCCCATCAATACTACTAACGCCTGGTGGGGTGGTATCCGTGTGGTGGTTGTGTGTCAGTGGGTGCGCCTAGGTCAGGGCTGACATTGCAGCGTAGGTCCCCTGGTGGCTAGGGTTCTGAAGGGATAATCCTGCTACCCAGCTCGTAGGCATCCACTACTGGTCAGGGCTGCGTGGGTCCCAGGTGTGCTGCATTTGCCGGTGTGTGCCCCTCCCCATGCCTTGGTGGCTAGCAATATCCCTGGTAGTGCAATGCATAGTGCGTAGGCCTGTTCCCAGTGTGTGAGGGTGCTGTGTATGACAACAATGGTGTTGGTGCAGCCATTGACCAAGTGTATCCTTTGTCCCCGCTCTTCTTTTGTTATCCTGCCCTTATGTGCATCATCTGGAGGAGGAGCAGAGGCACTGGCGATGGAGGGAGCTGCATCCCACAGGACCCAGGAAGCAGAGTCGACAGATGCTGAGGGCACCAGTGGGATGGAGGGCGAGGGGAGCACCACAGCAGAGACTGGAGGGGACAGTTCTGACACAGATACCTCCTCCGATGGAAGCTCCCTGCTGGTGGCGGGCACGTCTGTGACCACCCTAGCTACAGGTACATCCGCCACCCCTGTACCAGCCCTGCCCTCCCAGCAGCCCCTCATCGAGTTGCCCGTGCCCGGTCACCCAGGAGGGTGGGCATCTTCTTCGCCCCAGGCACCTCAGGCCCTGCCCCAGTGAGTCCTGTTGCCCTGAGTGAGGAGGCTATTGACCTCCTGAGATCTATCTCTGTAGGGGAGTCAACAATTGTGAATTCCATCCAGGGGCTAGCAGCCCAGATGCAACAGACCAATGCATTCCTGGAGGGCATTCACACTGGCTTAGCGGCCCAACAGAGATTGACCCAGGCTCTAGCCTCCTCTCTGATGGCAACCATTGTCCCTGTTTCCACCCTCCCCCTCCAACTTCCTCTTCCCAATCTCATTCTTCTCAACCTATCCCAAGCACACAGGCAGACGAGCATGCACACAAGACAACACACAAGAGTGGCACAGGCAAACACAAGCACCACACTTCATCCCACAGGCACTCACACAAACACCATCCAGATGCAGACATACCAACATCCACAATTTCCACTGTCTCCCCCTCTTCCTCCTCCTCCATCTCCCTCCCAGTTCCATCTACACTCACACCTCCATGCACTACACTATCATCCACTGCCAGCATCACCACCACACCTAGCAGAACACACACTTCACTGGCAGAAACCTCCATAAGAGCCATGCACACGTCCCCTGTTCCCTCTCCCACTGTGTCTGCCACCGCCCCAAGGTACACAAACGCAAGCCTCAGACACCCAACAGCCATCCACCTCACAACAGAATCCAGCCCATGTACCTGCACCCAAAATCAGCAGACACCTCCTACAACCACTCCCTCTTCTTACACTCCCAAACCTTCTCCCTCTTGCCTCTGCAATGTCCCTAAAAAACTTTCCTATCCACCATTGACCTGTTCCCTACCCCTCCCCCCCATCCTGCACATCTGGCCAGGGTGGGAAGAACCCAGCCAAGCATCTCAGTCACCCAGTCCACCGGCCCAGTTGTCCCCACACCCACTTGTGGTGGAAAAGGATCCAGGGAACATGTCCTGAGGGTGAAGGAGCCTGCACCAGGCAGCCTCAAGGGAAAGGAGCCTGCCACAGCTGCCGGAAGGGGCAAGGAGCCTTCACAAGCTGCTGCCAGGAAGACTAAGGAGCCTGCCCCAGCTACTGGTAAGAAGATAAGGGAGCCTGCCTCTGCTGCTTCCAGGAAGACTATATAGCCTGCCACAGCTGCTGCCAGGAGGACAAAGGAGCCTGCCCCAGCTGCCATGAAGAGCAAGGAGCCAGCATCAGCAGGCGGGAAGAGCAAGGAGTCTGGGACAGGAACTGTGACGGAGCCCCCACCACCAACAATTGTTGTGCAGCCGTCCGAGGCTGCAGGGGATGGGCAGGAATCTCCCCCACCAGCAGCAGCATCACCACCACCCCCAGTAGGCAGTCGTCCGAGGTTGCAGGGAATGGGCAGGAGCCTCCCCCCACCAGCAGCAGCACCACCACCTCCAGTGGGCAGCCGTCCAAGGCTGCAGGGGATGGGCAGGGGCCTCCCCCCACAGCAGCACCACCACCTCCAGTGGGCAGCCCTCCGAGGATGCAGGGAATGGGCAGGAGCCTCCTCCTACCAGCAGCAGCACCACCACCACTCCAGTGGGAAGCCATCCGAGGCTGCAGGGCCTGGGCAGGAGCCTCCCCTCACCAGGAGCAGCAGCACCACCACCACCATTGAACAGCCATCACCGCCAGCAGATTGTTTGTAATCCTGCCTCCATGGGCTGCCCTGCCAATCCAGTGGGTATGACACCCACCTGAGAGACTGTGACCTTGCACTCCACAGGATGAAGAGCACATGCCACAATGCCCCCTCCAGAACCAGTGGGTAAGATACCAACCTACCCCAGCCTCCCCAGGATCAAGAGCACATGCCCCCCCCAGAACCACTGTGGGAGACACCCACTTGAGTGACTGTGGCCTTGCAGTCCCCAGGACCAAGCACAGGACATGTTATCCCCCCTGTGTGTGGCCTTGGAATTTAGCCTGTGGCCATGTGGACAACGTACATTGTGGACTGGGCTGTGTCTCTTTTTATGTACATATGTATATATCTATATATCTGTTATCTTGCCTCACTTATTTATCTTGATGTGTTGCTCCCATTACATTCACTTTTTCTAAAATGTTTTGTCCTTACATTATTCATTCGAGGTACGGGGTAAAATGTTTTTGTTGTGCAGCTGATTGTGTGTGTGGTGTTGGGGGGGTGTTGTGCGTGTGTGTGTCACTCTCCTTTTGTTCCCCCCTCCCTTGTGTGCTAGGCGGCTGTATTCACCGTCGTCGTCTTCACCATCATTGGCATTCGTAATGGAGCAGCACGTAGAAGACCATGGGGAAGACATGCAGCTCGGGCTCCATGGCAGCGTGGTTGTTCCCTGTGTCTCCAATGCTGAATCCTTTCCCTTCTGGGCTCTGTTTCTGCCAGGCTTTTGATGTCAGTGGTACTGCCCCGAAAAGGTGGCAGTTTCCTAGGTCATAATATGGTGGGCAGAATATTGACTTCCGCCTGGCTGTAGGCAGTTACTGCCGTGGTGCTTGTTGTTTCCGCCCTGGCGGTCGATGTGGTAAATTGGCTGTTTATCGGAAATCTATCCAACATGGTCATAATTGGTAATTACCTCCGGCTTGTTGGTGGTATTACCGCCACTTTTACACCAACAGCCAGGGTTGTAACGAGGGCCTTCATGTCTACATGCAACAACAGAGAAATAAACAGAGCAAACATTGCAATATCTAATTTCAGCCTCCTTTGAATGTGCTACACTTTCAGTCAGTCCTTGCTTTTTATTTGTATGTTGATGCTTCAAATGCAATATTTAGAATGGAAAAAAGTGAACTCCAAGTCCCAGAAGGAATTTGCCTGCTGACAAAAGGCCTGGGCTGTATGAAGGTGCCACATATAACATGGGCCCTTGACGGTTATGAACAATCAAACAGATGTGGGCCCAAGACCACAATAGGAGAGAAAGGAGGTTCAGCAACTGTATTGCTGTGTCATTGGAATGTCCTGGGCAATCACCCTCCACTCCACAACAGAGTTATCAAATGGTAAGTGCAGTACACCTGACAAACTCAATGAGTTGCACTGAGCATAAAGAACTCAAAGGAGAGACACTCCAGTAACACAGCATAAATGATATTCATGTCTGCAGCTTGGCTTTAAGAGCCTTGTCTGTTTTCTAGTATTATGTTATGAACCTAGTAGTAGTATCATTTTTGTTTTGGGATGACACCTCTTTTGAACACAATATGTGTATATAACTGTAAATGCTTTTAAAAATGTATTTTTGAAGTTGACAATAGTTATGCTTACAGAGGGGTCTTTGGTACAAGTCTTGTAATCAAATTTCAGTGGGCCAAAGATGCTACCCCTCAGGTCACTGACATCTGATCCTGAGGGATTATAGACCTAACAGTAATTAAATAAGGACTTTGAAATGGGTCTCTTCCGGGTCAAATACTCATGTCCTTAACTTTGCAGGCAAAAAGACTGATTGATTTCTTAATATGGACTGTGAAAACCCGTAAAGTAATCTATGTCTGCGATGCAGTCCATGTTTACTGTTGACATGTTTTGCTTCATCTTACATTTCTTAAGAGTATTTACTTTTTCCAGATGTGTTTCACATGTATTTTTTTATAATGCAACACATAACTTTTGTATAGTGCACACTGTGAACGAAGTCACCCCCAGGTGTCCAACCAAATTCAGGTTGTGGGTGGGTTTTTATGCTGAAGCTGCAGGCAGTGTGGATTTCTCAGTGGCTGTCAGTACAGCACAGAGGTGTGCAGACTACATGGACATCCAACGTTTAGTCTCTCTGCAGAGCGTGCAGAGCGATGGTCACATATGTAGCAAATGCATTGGTCATTCTATGGTAAAGTGTGTGAAAGGGTGGTCCACTGTGGAAATATTGACAGCACCAAAAGGAAAGAAAATTAGATCCTCACAGGTGAGTGGGTGGTTTTTATATGATGGAGAGATGGCGAAGTAAGGGAGTTAAAAAGAATTACCTCCTCATAGTAGGTATCATAGTCGTAAGTATTGGTACGAGAAAAAGGCTAATCGGAGGAATGAAAATTACCAGGATGTACTTGTATAGTTACATGCAGGAGAGAGTGAAAATGGTGCTTAAAACTACTCCACTTTCCACAGAACTTGGTAATCTTTAGTTCAAAATCTCACACTGTTATTCTTCTTATTCAGAACAAAATCATTGTTGCCAATTTATTTGATACTTCTAACAGACTGCATGTCTGGATGCAGTAACAGAAAAATCACAAGGAGACACCTATATATTTGTTAGGTGACATACTGTGTGAAGCACAGGCTTTTGGGTTACAAATTTTAGGCCACAAGCTTAATGACAAAAGAAAGCAATCTTAGTTAAGTTTCTATGGGCACTTTTATTTTAGAGACCCACTTCACCCCCTTTTCATCCTACTTAAAAAAATAAAGAAGTTCATTAAAAAGTTGTACTGGGTTGTTTAACCATGCTTAACCATTCAAGAAAGTTATGCCCACAGCAACACCCGTTGCATGCCCCTCCTACGCAAGGTGCTGCATATGAAGGAGCCATATTTACAAGGTGGCGTTAAGCAAAGTGGCTTAATGACACCTTGTATATATGGCGCAGTGCACAGCGCCACCAGAGCGTCACAAAAAGTGACTCTCTGGTGGAGCTAGGGCTCAGAAATGAGCCCCATGGTTTCTAGTAGATTTGCTGTGGGCCCGGGGAACAGATGTCTCTTTTCTAGATTTTCCAAGGATAACAGGTACAACTGCACTGCTTCCCTAGGCTCCAAGATTCTGGGCAATGAATGCTTTTGGCGTGGGTTCTTCCGTCCTGTCATTAAACACATTTTCTAGCATGAAAAGTGTGCTTGAGTTGCTTTGTTGTGCTGTGTCATAGGTTAGCAAAATGTTCTTCTAATTCTCAAATATTTCAGCTTACGCTTTGATGAACCTCCTTTTCATGAGCACCTCCGACCAGCATACATCAATGAAATAATTTGCTTTTCTGAGCTTCTTTTGGCTGCATACCTAAAGCTGACTTTGCTCCCTTATGCACCAGACTTTGAATGTACAATCGAAAGATGAGATTGTTGTGGGAAAGACTTGGGGAAGGTGCAGTATTTTCTTCCACATTGCTCTTTGTGTTACTTCCAGAGTGTTTAGGGTGCCTTAGGCTGCCCAGATGTCTGCCTTGTGCAGTATGATGGAGTCAGGTTTTGCCAGCTGGAGTTTTTCATTGCGTTGACATAGAAGCGATGTTTAAACCTGGCAATGCACTAGAATGGAATTTCACTTTCTCTGTTGTTTTTGTCAGGTGTTTTCCCAGTTCAAGAGGGTGGAGTATCAGATAAGTACATACAGGTAGTGGTCACTTTCTCCAGTTGAGGTTTTCTAAGAGGAAACCTTTTGACTTATGCTGTTTGATACATGGCTCCAGGTCACGATTCTGGAATGCCATTATTTGTTTTTTAAACAAACATTTATTAGGTGAAAGTCACACTGACATTTTTTAGAGAGTGAATCTAATCAAATTAAGTGTAGAAAACTCGGAAACATACAAAGTAAAAAATCATAAGGAACTTCGTTGAATCTGCAGAGTAAACATGATTACATATGACCAGTCAAAGATCTTAACATTGGTTCACCTAGCCTACCATTTCCTCTATCACTGCAACCTCAAACATATAAAGAGTGGGGGGACAATACCACAAGCTGCGCAGTCCTAAAACAGAGAGAAATAATGAAGTCCCCAAAAGAAAGAAATTCCAGTGCAGTTGACACCAAGACAAAGTTTTGCCATTAGTGAAAGAACAAATGAGGTACAAAATAACTGAAAGAAATCCCACAAGCAGTACTCATCCTCTTAACTCATTCTCTCCATGTCAGTCACCAGAACCCCCTCAACCCCCCACATCCCCCTAAGTCTTTTGTCAGTAGCTAGGAAGAATTTAAGACATTAGTTATGAAAGAGCCCCAAACATGGTCAAAGTTGTTAGATTTATGAGTGATCTTAGATTAAGCGCTCACACTCACCTAATTTGATCATCCTTACAAGCAGTTCATTTAAGTCAGTGCTTCAGATCTCCTTCATTATCACATCATGCACATTTGAAGCTATAGGAGATTTTGTGCATTAATACAATTGTGCAGTATTAACAATGTGCAGAACAGTTATCTACACTTGAATTTACAAGTGTACACTGATATGATGCTATTGACTTTGAAATGAGCTTGTTATGGTAGGTTAAAGTGCATTTTCTTGTCTCATGGCAAGTAGGCCTCAGCTAGGTCTACACATGCCATCTTGTTCAAAATTGATGTATCATCATGTCACATTCACTGTTTATTATTTCTCTTGCACATATTCAAGAAAGTCACATTTGTTTATTTCCAAATGACTCTGTTCTTGAAGAAGTCTATTTAGCATAGTTTCTTCAAGTTTCTTCCTCCTGACCATGGTATTGCATTCATTCACAAAGGTTCACAGTTGTTTTGGGAGTAGTGTGTTCTGACATCTCTGAAAGACATGAGGGGGCAGAATCAATATTCATGTAGTGGGATAGTGCTTGGATAGTAAGTCTGTGTTTGTCTATAATTCAACACTCTGATTTGTTGGAACTGTAATACTTACACTAACATCATGATGAATCTGCAGTTTTTATTCTGTTCTGTGAGAAGATTTCCTACATAAACCCTTGACTTTTGTGGTGAGCCAGAACGCTGATGATGACTCCCAGATGCTAATAGGGATGCTGTCCGATTTCCTACTGATTTTGCTCATCATTTGGGACTAAGAATATTTATGATTTTGCTTGTTATTCTGTATTGCCCTATCTTTGAGAGCTTTCATGGCATCTGTATTTTTACAATAGATGTATTGTACCTTTTTCGTTTTTTTAATAAACCTTTCTAAATGTTCTAATTCCGGGTCAAATACTCATGTCCTTAACTTTGCAGGCAAAAAGACTGATTGATTTCTTAATATGGACTGTGAAAACCCGTAAAGTAATCTATGTCTGCGATGCAGTCCATGTTTACTGTTGACATGTTTTGCTTCATCTTACATTTCTTAAGAGTATTTACTTTTTCCAGATGTGTTTCACATGTATTTTTTTATAATGCAACACATAACTTTTGTATAGTGCACACTGTGAACGAAGTCACCCCCAGGTGTCCAACCAAATTCAGGTTGTGGGTGGGTTTTTATGCTGAAGCTGCAGGCAGTGTGGATTTCTCAGTGGCTGTCAGTACAGCACAGAGGTGTGCAGACTACATGGACATCCAACGTTTAGTCTCTCTGCAGAGCGTGCAGAGCGATGGTCACATATGTAGCAAATGCATTGGTCATTCTATGGTAAAGTGTGTGAAAGGGTGGTCCACTGTGGAAATATTGACAGCACCAAAAGGAAAGAAAATTAGATCCTCACAGGTGAGTGGGTGGTTTTTATATGATGGAGAGATGGCGAAGTAAGGGAGTTAAAAAGAATTACCTCCTCATAGTAGGTATCATAGTCGTAAGTATTGGTACGAGAAAAAGGCTAATCGGAGGAATGAAAATTACCAGGATGTACTTGTATAGTTACATGCAGGAGAGAGTGAAAATGGTGCTTAAAACTACTCCACTTTCCACAGAACTTGGTAATCTTTAGTTCAAAATCTCACACTGTTATTCTTCTTATTCAGAACAAAATCATTGTTGCCAATTTATTTGATACTTCTAACAGACTGCATGTCTGGATGCAGTAACAGAAAAATCACAAGGAGACACCTATATATTTGTTAGGTGACATACTGTGTGAAGCACAGGCTTTTGGGTTACAAATTTTAGGCCACAAGCTTAATGACAAAAGAAAGCAATCTTAGTTAAGTTTCTATGGGCACTTTTATTTTAGAGACCCACTTCACCCCCTTTTCATCCTACTTAAAAAAATAAAGAAGTTCATTAAAAAGTTGTACTGGGTTGTTTAACCATGCTTAACCATTCAAGAAAGTTATGCCCACAGCAACACCCGTTGCATGCCCCTCCTACGCAAGGTGCTGCATATGAAGGAGCCATATTTACAAGGTGGCGTTAAGCAAAGTGGCTTAATGCCACCTTGTATATATGGCGCAGTGCACAGCGCCACCAGAGCGTCACAAAAAGTGACTCTCTGGTGGAGCTAGGGCTCAGAAATGAGCCCCATGGTTTCTAGTAGATTTGCTGTGGGCCCGGGGAACAGATGTCTCTTTTCTAGATTTTCCAAGGATAACAGGTACAACTGCACTGCTTCCCTAGGCTCCAAGATTCTGGGCAATGAATGCTTTTGGCGTGGGTTCTTCCGTCCTGTCATTAAACACATTTTCTAGCATGAAAAGTGTGCTTGAGTTGCTTTGTTGTGCTGTGTCATAGGTTAGCAAAATGTTCTTCTAATTCTCAAATATTTCAGCTTACGCTTTGATGAGCCTCCTTTTCATGAGCACCTCCGACCAGCATACATCCATCAATGAAATAATTTGCTTTTCTGAGCTTCTTTTGGCTGCATACCTAAAGCTGACTTTGCTCCCTTATGCACCAGACTTTGAATGTACAATCGAAAGATGAGATTGTTGTGGGAAAGACTTGGGGAAGGTGCAGTATTTTCTTCCACATTGCTCTTTGTGTTACTTCCAGAGTGTTTAGGGTGCCTTAGGCTGCCCAGATGTCTGCCTTGTGCAGTATGATGGAGTCAGGTTTTGCCAGCTGGAGTTTTTCATTGCGTTGACATAGAAGCGATGTTTAAACCTGGCAATGCACTAGAATGGAATTTCACTTTCTCTGTTGTTTTTGTCAGGTGTTTTCCCAGTTCAAGAGGGTGGAGTATCAGATAAGTACATACAGGTAGTGGTCACTTTCTCCAGTTGAGGTTTTCTAAGAGGAAACCTTTTGACTTATGCTGTTTGATACATGGCTCCAGGTCACGATTCTGGAATGCCATTATTTGTTTTTTAAACAAACATTTATTAGGTGAAAGTCACACTGACATTTTTTAGAGAGTGAATCTAATCAAATTAAGTGTAGAAAACTCGGAAACATACAAAGTAAAAAATCATAAGGAACTTCGTTGAATCTGCAGAGTAAACATGATTACATATGACCAGTCAAAGATCTTAACATTGGTTCACCTAGCCTCCCATTTCCTCTATCACTGCAACCTCAAACATATAAAGAGTGGGGGGACAATACCACAAGCTGCGCAGTCCTAAAACAGAGAGAAACAATGAAGTCCCCAAAAGAAAGAAATTCCAGTGCAGTTGACACCAAGACAAAGTTTTGCCATTAGTGAAAGAACAAATGAGGTACAAAATAACTGAAAGAAATCCCACAAGCAGTACTCATCCTCTTAACTCATTCTCTCCATGTCAGTCACCAGAACCCCCACAACCCCCCACATCCCCCTAAGTCTTTTGTCAGTAGCTAGGAAGAATTTAAGACATTAGTTATGAAAGAGCCCCAAACATGGTCAAAGTTGTTAGATTTATGAGTGATCTTAGATTAAGCGCTCACACTCACCTAATTTGATCATCCTTACAAGCAGTTCATTTAAGTCAGTGCTTCAGATCTCCTTCATTATCACATAATGCACATTTGAAGCTATAGGAGATTTTGTGCATTAATACAATCGTGCAGTATTAACAATGTGCAGAACAGTTATCTACACTTGAATTTACAAGTGTACACTGATATGATGCTATTGACTTTGAAATGAGCTTGTTATGGTAGGTTAAAGTGCATTTTCTTGTCTCATGGCAAGTAGGCCTCAGCTAGGTCTACACATGCCATCTTGTTCAAAATTGATGTATCATCATGTCACATTCACTGTTTATTATTTCTCTTGCACATATTCAAGAAAGTCACATTTGTTTATTTCCAAATGACTCTGTTCTTGAAGAAGTCTATTTAGCATAGTTTCTTCAAGTTTCTTCCTCCTGACCATGGTATTGCATTCATTCACAAAGGTTCACAGTTGTTTTGGGAGTAGTGTGTTCTGACATCTCTGAAAGACATGAGGGGGCAGAATCAATATTCATGTAGTGGGATAGTGCTTGGATAGTAAGTCTGTGTTTGTCTATAATTCAACACTCTGATTTGTTGGAACTGTAATACTTACACTAACATCATGATGAATCTGCAGTTTTTATTCTGTTCTGTGAGAAGATTTCCTACATAAACCCTTGACTTTTGTGGTGAGCCAGAACGCTGATGATGACTCCCAGATGCTAATAGGGATGCTGTCCGATTTCCTACTGATTTTGCTCATCATTTGGGACTAAGAATATTTATGATTTTGCTTGTTATTCTGTATTGCCCTATCTTTGAGAGCTTTCATGGCATCTGTATTTTTACAATAGATGTATTGTACCTTTTACGTTTTTTTAATAAACCTTTCTAAATGTTCTAATTTTGCCCTAGAACTCACTTATTGTGTCTGTCCTTCTTTAATTCACTGTATTTCGATATGCTGTTTTGCGCCTTATCTGTGGACACATTGCCTCATGAAATTGAGATTTAACACTGTCCCTGATCCAGCCACCTGAGGGCATATTATTGAGATGTCTTTTGGGGTGTAACATTTTAGGGGAACTGTGCCCACAAACATTTGGTAGCAGAGGATGGTTTTGACATAAGGGGTGTCTTTAGAGATTTCTTTTTACCCTGTCCCTAAGCCACACTGGGTTTTTGCCTCCTGACTGCATTCCCAAGTTCAAAGTGGATTTCCTTTTGGGTCATTGCTGAGTTCCTGACAGCACTGATGCTGTTCCTGAGCAAAGGATTGTGAGTTGTAGCAGGTCAAATTGATTCTTCAGATTGAGAATGTTTAGGCCTTTAGTGACATTGTGGGTTGTAAAGTTCAAAGTGTGGTTTGTTTTGGGTGATGGATTGCTACGGTGCATGTGAGATTTTTGGTTATGCATTGTTGAACCTTTATTCAGTTGGTGGTTTGATTTCTGTGATTTTGATGTACTTGTCATAATTGTGATTTGCATCAAAAAGTTTAGTTTTATTATCTGTTGATTAAGTAATCAGATAAATTGTAATAAAAGACATCAAGGTATTGTTAATGGGTAGTATGATGTGCGAGGCGCTGCATTCTCACAGATATTATTTCTTTCTAAATAACCAGCTTTCTTTCTGTGTTTTGCATATCAATATGAATATACTAATCAGGATGGATTACCGCTGGATGGGGGTCTGCTTTAGTGTGAATTGTGTTTCACAAGTGCAGCAAAGGTACTGGTGTTGTTTGTATTGACTTGAGATTCGTTTTGTTTAACCTGCTGATTTTCTGCTGTATAGGCAAGATTTATTTTGTTTATTTGTATGGATTCATTGACAGAAAGGTCTGTGGATTGTTTTTCCATTCACAGAAATGGTGCATCACAGTACGACTGGTGAGATATCGTCACAGAGTCGTGTTGTGATTGGTTGGTTACTGTCAAAGTTGTTATGTGATTGGTTGGCCATTGGCATAGCTTTTCCAGGAATTTGTTGTTGTTTGTTTCTTCACTGTGTGTAGTGTTTGGGTTGTTTTGGGTGAGAATAATAAGCACTGTTGCAAAAAATGCCTTAAACTCCTAGCATGCCTGCTAAGGAGAGCGAGAAGGTTCATCCAAAGGACTCCACAGCGTTCATACTTTTGGCTTTATACGTGTACATGGATTAGAGATTGGCATGACTAGGGCTCTAGTGACAAAGATTTGCAGTTTCCTTTAGAGTGTAACTTTAATTGTAGAAATATAGATTTTCTGAGACAGACAATGGATGATAGGAAGCCACTATCTAGACCTACAGAATTTTAAAGCATTTAATAAACAGGATTGAATGACCACAGAGAAAGAGAGAAAGAAAATAAAGAAACAGTATTAGGGCTTACTGCAGCGGTGGCTAGAAAACACTTTTGAATAAACAAGAGAGATTCTGTAAAGATGATATAGTGAAGGGAGTGAAATTTAATGAAACAACAGTCAAGAAGATAGCTCTTAAAGGTGAGAAAAGGAAACAAGACAAAGATTCTGATGAGGAGCATAACTTTTTAAATGATCTTTTGAATTCTAGGCCTCCACTGTACACACAAGCAGAAGTGGTCTCTATATTGCTACCAGACATGGGTGCATTGGGTGAACAGAGTACAAGTGTATAGGGGCTTGTTGCATCCGTAGTGACAAGTAAGAGTATGGTGATGAGTGCAAGTGCTCTGCCTGAGAACACATTAATGGCTTTGCCTAGAACCAGTAGAGATGCTGGTTCTCTTCCTACTATTGTCCTTACTGTGACTTTTGCTTCTTCTGCCTCTCTTGAATGTATCATACTTCCTAAAAAAAGAGGGACATTAATATTGGGCTTTTAAAGATTGAATTTGGACAGGTAATGATTGATTTGAACAGAGTATTATTACATAATGAGGATGACAAAAAGATATCTAATCAGAGAACCAGCAAGGTGTACGATTGAAGCACATAATAAGCTTGAGGAATTAGTTGATGACATTTGAGGTCAATATAAGCAAGACAAGGAACTTACAGAAAAATAATAGAATGAATTTGAGTGAAGTAGAGATAACGAAGATGGGTCTTGTGACTTTGCAATGTAACATTAAACATTTAGGGCCTGAGTCACAAAGATAAACTTACACTTTTGATTGTTTGATATTTACAAATCAATTTATGAGTAGTATCTTTATGAGTGCTGAGTATCTGCGCATAAAAAGATACAACATTCCTATATTTTTATGTGTGGAGTCTCCACACTCATGAAGATACTACTTGTAAATCTCTTTGTGAATGCCAAATAATCATAAACGTACATAACAGTGTAAGTTTACCTTTGGGAATTAGGCTTTTAGTTGAGAAACCGAAGGATTGGAGAGATTTAAAGAAATACAGAGAAAAGTAGAAAACAAGAGTTTCCACTAAAGAGAAAAATACAGAGTCAGGGAAGAAAGCAAAAATAGTCATTAGTGTTTCAGACCCAGAAACAGTATCAGAATTTCCTTTAAGGGAAGTGCAGGGAACAATGTATTTCCATGTACCTTGGACTAGTGATGATCTTTATTCCTTTATGACAATTTTTTCGAAATTGAGAGAAGAACTTGATAAGTGGTACAAGGAGATTCATAAGATGGTGACAATTTAAAAAATGCTTTGGACTGATTTGGATACATCACATGATATTGTTCTTCGTAGTGATTTATGGACCGAGTGGAAAGCTGCTGTTGCTTGGCCAACTGACAAACTGACTAGAGTTCCACATAAAAATGCTTCAGCTGAGGTTACTTCTGAAAATTAGAGAGTGGTGATAGAGCATATGAAAAGGAAAGTGCCAAAACAGGGAGTGAACTGAGCAAAAATAAAGAGAGCTACAAAAGAATCGAAAGAGTAAGTGAATGTTTATTATGAAAGACTTGTGCAAATGTATAGCAAGTGCATCGAAGTTGAACAGCTCAGAAGGTTTAGCAGATTCACATTAACTTTCGCTTTGGGTTTGCATCTGGAGGTTAATTCTCATATTCAGTTAGACATATACTCATTGTGTTTCTTCCATATTCAGTTGAAATGTTGCTGACCAATACCACAACTCAGTATCTGGTAAACAGTCATCTCACAAGGTATGAGCATATTATAATGGCAGATACAAAAACATGTTGATTAGGAGGTGTAATCCTCTGAACTCTGCAACAGAGGGACCAGTTTCTGACAGTGGGGAAGGCAATGGTGAAGACTATGAGGATCCTGACCACAATTGTGTTAATCTGACAGAATTGTGTACCAAGTCAAAGCGGTTTTAACTGATGTTTCATTTAGAATTACTGATTCAACTTAACTTGCAAATGGTTCTTGTCTACCAAAAGCTGCCTATGCAGTCTGTTCCATTTCTAAGATTATTGAAGCTTCATACCTGCCTAACGTAACTTCAACACAAGTGTCAAAGTAAGTTGGTGGCTCTGAAAAGGGCTTGCTCTGCCTCTTGGATGAATTGAGTGTGACAATTTACATAGACAGCTAGTATGGACTGAGAGTGGTACATGATTTTAGGGAGCTGTGGTCACAAAGGGGGCTTAATGACATCCTCTGGTGCTCCCATAAGAAATGGTTGCTATATTCTTGATCTTTTGGAAGCACTACAACAACCAAGAGCAATCTCAGTGGTCAAGCGCATAACCCATAATGCTGGTGACAACGTAGTCTTGATGGGACAAATATGCTGACCAAGTGGCTAACTATTGTGCCCTAAAAATGCAACTGTGAGATTAAATTAGCAAATCACAATGCAAGAATCAGAACATAATGAATCCAGTGTAAGAACAGTTGAGCATACAAATGATGTCTTTTGTTTTCTGTTGAACCCAATACAGTCCTCATTAAATGAATTGAGGGGTCTCCAAGTGGAGGTACCTGAAGATGAAAGTCAGAAATTGGCTGGCTGCAGAAAGACATTTAAGGCTGCATGGGTTACTCCTAAATGTAAATTTGTACTTCAAGACTCAGGCCCTCATTAGAGTTTTGGCGGTCAGTGGACTGCCATGGTGGAGGTGGCAGTCGCACTGCTGTGGGCCCGGGGGCAAAGACCGCCACATTACAAGTACTGGGAAGGCACTTGCAGAACACAGGCAAGTTTCCATTTGAACCGCCATAGAGGACATCACCGTCACCACCGGCCGAGATCAGCTTTGGCTCCTGTCTCCCATAAGCAACACTGTTAACCAATGAGGAGTTGAACGGTGGTTGAGACCGCCTACTACCGTGACGTGTTGCACCAGTGGAATGGGCTAACTTCCATCTGTCCTGTGCATGCAGGACAGGTGGCTGCCATTTTACATGTGCAATGTAAATTGAGAGTGTAGGAGACTGGCATGGTTCGTAGTGGGTACCAAAGGTACTTACAACTACATACCAGGTCCATTTATCCCTTATTAGTGAAATTTGGTCAGTGTCTAGAAGCCAGGCTGACTAGAGGTAGTTGTAGGTGGAGCAGCCAAGGCCGAACTAGGAGACATGCAAAGCTCTTGCAATACCACTGTAGTCACACAGCACTTACACACATGAAAGATAATACTCAGTGTTACCAAAAATAAAGGTACTTTATTCTAGTGACACAAGGCCAAAAATACTTTGGAGACTATACTCATTTAGGAGGTAAGTAAATTACACAATATATACACTAGTAACCAGAAACAGGTAAGTACACAATCAGAAAATAGTGCAAATAGTGAAAATCACAATAGGTTGCAATGGACCTAGGGGGAACACAAACCATATACTAAAAGGATGGATGCGAAAGTCGGTTTCCCACCTAGGCAAGTGTACTGTGTATAGGGGCACTGGGAGTGTAAGAAAACACCAAAGGTAAGTAAAATACCCCATCCCAGAGCCCAGGAAAACAGGAGTAAAACACAGCAAGTTTCCTAAAATACAATAGAAGTTGTGATAGAAGATAATGCAAGAACCAGAAGAGACTGCAAGACACCAACAATGGATTCCTGGACCTGAAGACCAGTGGAAGAAGTCCATAAAGCACCGAAGAGTCCAGGAAGAACAGGAGCCCATGCTAACCAGGATGAAGGTGCAAAAGTGGAACCACCGGAGAGAAGACAAAGTCACCAAGGAAGACAGATGCGGTTTTCTGGTTGGTACAGAAGATGTCCGATGCCGGATAGATGAATGCAGTCTGGTTTGCATCGCTGGATTCCCCCAACAAGCCTTGGTAAATGCAAAGTTAGTGGTTAGAGGAAAATGGCGCAGCCTGGGACCAGGAGGGACCTGGTGGCCTGTACCCAGGAGGGGGAGGCAGAGGGGGGTCTCAGCAACTCAGAGAGCCCTCAGAAGACCAGCCCGCACAGGAGTCCCATAGCACGGGACAAAGGAGGTGCAAATGGAGGTCCATGCAGCACAACACAAAGGATTCCCATGGCACCGGAGAACCAATCAGGAAGCTGTGCGTTGCAGAATGGAGTGCTGGGGTCTATGCTGTGCTGTGCACAAAGAACTTCTTGGAAGGTTGCACCCAGGCCTCAGCAACTGCAAGTCACGCAGTGCACGGAGTTTCTGTCTTGCGTGGAAAGGCAAGCCCTTACCTCCACCAAAGTTGGACAGCTGGACCGTGGGACTAATGGAGTGATTTTAGTCCACCACACGTGTTGCTGGATCCATGCCTGTTATCTGGAGAAAGTGTCCAAGCTACCGGTCATCACTGCAGAGCGGTGTCTGCTGAAGCAGGGAAGTGACTCCGTCACTCCACAGGAGATTCCCACAGTTCTTCTGGTGCAGGCTGAAGACAGGCAGTCCTCAGAGAATACGCGAACTGGAAACTGTTGCAGTTTCTGGCAGGAGCTGAAGTTACAAGGTTGCAGAAGTTGTCTTATCTTCTTTGTTGCAGTTTTGTTGAGTTCCTGGAGCAGTCAGCGATTGATCTGTCTGTAGAAGATGAAGTAAAGGAGGCAGAGGATTCCTGCTGGAATCTTGCAATCCGAATCTGCAGAAACACCCAGAGGGGAGACTCTAAATAGCCCTGAGAGGGGAATTAGTCACCTAACCAGGTAGGCACCTATCAGGAGGGGCCTAAGACATCACCTGCTGGCACTGGCGACTCAGATGCTCCCAGAGTTCCCTTACCATCCTGAAAACAAGATGGCAGGACCTAGGGACACTCTGGAGGAGCTCTGGGCACCACCCCTGGGGTGGTGATAGACAGGGGAGTGGTGACTCTGTCTCTTTGTCCCTTTGTCCTGGGGGGTTCCTGAACTGGTGTAGACTGGATTATGCAAGGATGGCACCATCTGTGCCCTTCAAAGCATTTCCAGGGCTCTGGGAGGATACCCCTCCCATGCCTGTAACACCTATTTCCAAAGGGAGAGGTTGTAACACCCCTCTCCTAAATGAAATGCATTGCTGGGATTGAGCGACTCTGTGAGGAGGCAGCAGCTGGGGCTGCAGTGAAAACCTCAGAAGACTGGTATGGCAATACTGGGGGGGCCATGGTGGAGCCTCCAGAGTGCATGGGATTGTGCAACCAATACTAGAATTCCCAGTTGTTAGACACCTCACATGACCATTGGGAAGCTACATATATGTATTGACCTATATGTAGTGCACACTTACAATGGGGTCCCCGCACTCATGATGTCCCAGAAAATGGGCCTGGAGGACGCAGGGGCACCTCTGCTACTGCAGGGGTGCACTTACGCACAGGTACTATGCACCTAGCCTTCAGGGTCTGAAGATTAGACATATAGGTGACTTATAAGTGACCTGGTGCAGTGAAAATGGCAGTGAAATAGTGCTTATACTATTTCACTCAGGCTGAAATGGCAGTCCAGAAGTGTTTGTATGAGCTACTTATGGTTGGCAAAACAAATGATGCAACCCATAAGTACCTCCTGTAAACCCAGTGCCCTGGGTACCTGGGTACCATATACTAGGGACTTATAAGGGGGGGGGGGGCTCAGTATACCAATTTGGAGTGGAATACTGGGTTACCAGTATGTAAGTACAAATTTGGAATCAGAGAGAGCATAAGCACTGGAGTTCTGGTTAACAGGACTCCAGTAACACAGTTGAGTATACTGACAAAAACAGTGAAACTGACTGACAAGTAGGCCACAATCTATGACCACTGTTGTTCTGACTAGCAGGCTCCCAGTGACACAGTAAAACACACTGACAAACAGGCAAAAAATGGGGGTGACCATACCAGAAAGTGGCTACTTGCTCACAGAGAGTGCATTCTAGGTGTGTAATTGGTTTAATTTTGTGAGCTGTGCACAGCACAGCTACGTCCACATAGTCAGTGGTGCACATCATGATTTCAACTCCCTCCTATTTCCAGGTACAGTGGAAGGGTGAGGATGAGGAACACTCCAGTTTACAGGCCAGAGTCGACCTTGCCACCCTGGAGGAGAACCATCAGACCATCATGGAGCTGGTGAGCCAGTTGGAGCCAGAACTGTTGGCTGCCAATCGTCATCCCAATGCCATCCTTCCCACAGTACAGGTGCTGTCAGTCCTCCACTTCCTTGCCCTAGGGTCGTTCCAGATTACAGTGGCCTAGACAGCAGGGATGTCACAGCCCATGTTCAGCAACGTCCTGAGGGACATACTCTGTGCCCTCCTAAAACATCTGCCCAGCAACATCAGGTTCCCCCAATGTGCTGATTTGGCCACCGTCAAAGCTGCATTTTATGAATTGGCACATGTACCTCATGTGATAGGGGCTATTGATGGCACCCCATTGCACTGGTGCCACCCAGGGGGAGTGAACAAGTGTGTAGAAATCATAAAAACTTTCATTCCATCAATGTACAGGTGGTGTGTCTCGCTGACCAATATATCACACAAGTGACTGCAAAGTTCCCTGGTTCTGTCCATGACTCATACATTTTTCCGAGCAGCACCATCCCTCCCACACATGATGACGCCATATCAGAGAGGGCGGGCTTGCCTCTTCGGTATGTATCCTTTCAAATGTGTGCCCCTCTGCTCTCAACACCCTTCATGACCTGCCCTATCACCCTCCCAGAATTGACATGGCTCTTACATCTTTGCACACAGGTGACTCTGGTTATCCCAATATTCCCTGGCTACTGACACCCATGAGGCATCTGATTACAGCTGCTGAAAACAATTTCAATGAGGCCCACGGTAGGACAAGACAGGTCATTGAGAGGACCTTCAGCCTGTTAAAGGCCAGATGTCGGTGCCTGCACATCTCACGAGGTGCCCTACTCTTCAGCCCACAGAAGGCGTGTCAGATCATTTTTGCCTTCTGCAGGCTACAGAATCTGGCCCTCAGACGTCACATCCCATTGCTGGATGCAGAGGATGTGGCACCTGTACCAGTGGGTGATGAAGGGGACATGGGGAGTGATAAGGCAGAAGATGATGAGGATGCAACTGACTCCAGAGCAGAGCTGATATGACAATACGTCCACTGAGATACAGGTATGTGTCAATTGTCTTATTTGTGACCTGTGCAACTGTCTGCTTTGTGCCATCCTGCCACCTAGTGTCTGTAATCACTGTATGGATTGGGTACAGCTCTGACTCTGGGTGGCTTGAGGGGTGGGTTACATGGTGTACCAATGAGTTGGTTCCTTATTGTGCACAGGTCAGTGCCATTCGGTACCTGCTGTTGTGTTGCTGCACCAGTGATATCTATGTGCATGACTATTGTTGCCTGGACTTGCAGATCTATTGCTCCATGTTTGTTGACTAGGTGGATTCCTCTGTATGACATCCTCTCCTGGGATCGACATTGGGGGTCTGTAGAACATCACTGTGCGTGCCAGTGGGAACTGCCTCACATTTGGATCTGTTTGGTGTTTGGGAGGGATCACTGGGGAGATATGTTTTGAGTATGTGGATTTGTGATGAGCATATGTTTGGGGACTTGTGTCGCCATCTCAGCCTTAGCTTCATGTACTTACAGTGCATGTGTGCTGACTAGGCATATGTAACTCCTTTAGTGATTGGTGCCCCTGTCTTCCTCCATTTACAGGGCATTGTTCTGGTGCACTCTGGTCCCTGCCTCACCTGTTCCCTCCCTTGACATATGTTTCGAGCCACTGGCCACGCCTCTGTATTCGTTGCTGCGTGTTGTTCCCTCTTCTGTCACTCTCACATATGTTGGCATCACAATGGGTTGCCTGTTGAACATGTATTAACTATATATTTTGTACTTGTGACAAATAGAGATGAAGACAGTAACTGTGCTCAAAGATGTTTATTTTGAAGGTACAAGTGCAAGGGGTGAAGAGTGGGTCATGGTGGGTGGGTTCATCAGAGTATATAGGCCAGCAGTGGGTAGCTGTAGTCCAGTATGGCGTCCTTGGGAGAACAGAGATATGACAGTGAACAGTTAACAGGGTGTCTCAGTGACACACAGGTGAGAATGTTCAGGAGAAGGTCACTTCCTGGCAGTGACCTTGGTCTTGGCATCAGTTCCGGCTGGATGTCTGGTTGGACATCCTCCCTTGTGTGAGGGCTCCTCAGCTACAGGTGGAGGGGTGCTGGTGTCCTGTGGGTCCTGGGGCAGGGGCTCCATGCCACTGTCTCCCACTGATGTGGAGTGCTCAGATGGGTTATGGCTATTGGAAGGGGCCTGCTGGTGGGAGATGGACTGACGCCGGATGGTGCTGAAGTCCTTCAGCACCCCTGCTATGGAGGCCATGGTGGCATTGTGGGTCTGCCACTGCTCCATGGCCTCCTGACAGTGTGCAGTCTGCAGCCTATGTGTCTCCTGTATGGTGGCAAGGATCTGGGCCATGGTGTCCTGGGTTTAGTGGTATGCACCCAGGACTTGGGTGAGGGCATCCTGGACAGTCTGGTGTTGTGGCTGGCCCATCACTTGGACCACTGTACATCTCCCACTACCCCTAGCCCCCTGTACCCTTGGCACAGTGTGCCCAATCCCAGTGGCCCCAGGCCATTCGTTGTCTGGAGTATGTGCCTCAGACACTAGCCCCTCTACTGTGGTGCACACTTCTCATTGAGAGGTCTCTGGGGCACAGGTTTGAGGAGGAGGAGATGACTGAGGTATTTTATGCACATGCGAGGGGCTGTCAGGTATGTCTGTGGTTGGGCTGCTGGGAGTGGACTGACCAGTCCCCTCAGATGGCTCATGCAAGTCAACCAGACATCTGCTTGGGCCTTCATCCTGGGGAGGGCTGTCTGACCCTGGCCTCCTCTGCTGGGTGGCAGTGGCAGGGTCACCTGTGGATGGAAAGGTGGAGAGTTTGTAATGGATATGTAGTAGTCATTGCCAATGTGTGGTTCATGCAGTGGCCCAACTTGCTTCCCAGTGATGGCATTAACAGCAGCTGCACTGAGGACATTGATTTGGGTATGGGGATTGTGCCTTGGTTACCCGTGCCATGGTGGGTTGTGGATGGTGGTTGGCACTGCTGTCATTGCCATATGTTGGGATGCTGTTGTGGAAACCAGTAGGAGTGGGACTGTGATATGGTTCCACTTTGATGTAGGACTGTGATTTTGTTTGATGTGTGAGGATTGATGCAGTGTGGGAGTTGTGAGTCTACACTTTGTGATTGTCATCCATGAATGGTGGGGTAGTGTGTGGGCATGGTGAGAGGGGGTGGTTTGGCATGCAAGTGAGAGGCGTCAGGTGATTGGGAGGGGTGCAGTGGTGTGTGATGGGGTTGATTGGGGAGTATTTGGGAGGCATGCTGGATAGGATTGTTTGGGGCTTTGGGGGTGAATTGAATGATTTACCAGAGTCGAGACATCCAATGATACCAGTCATGCACTCCGGATGCATGATGTTCAAGACCTTCTCCTCCCAGGATATCAACTCAAGAGAAGGAGGTGGAGGTCCACACCTGAAACACATACATACACACACAATCTTTCAGGGCGATCTGGTGCCTGCCTGCTATTGATTGGACCTTCCCCCTGAGGTGGTTCCACCTCTTCCTGATATCCTCCCTTGTGCATGGATAGGAGCCGACTGAGTTGACCCGGTCTGCCATAACTCAATTTTCCTGGCCAAGGATGTTTGCTGGACTTGTGCTCCGATCAGTTGTGGCTCTACTCTAATGATCTTGTTCACCATGACCCGCAGCATGTTATATGTGAACCGTGGGTGCTTCTGGCGTGACATGTTGTTAATGGGGTGTTGTGCTGGAAGGGTGTAGTGTGGGGGGATTGGTGGTGTGGGGGTGTGTGTATGTGGGTCTAGGTGGGTGGTGGTGTGTGCGAAGTGTGCAATATGAAGGTGTTTGTAGTGTATGGGATATGCTTTTTGGCTTGTGTCTCAGTGGCTGGTCATGGTATTGTGGGTGTGGGTTTTTTTTTATAGTGCCATGAGCAGCTGTGTGTGGTGTGTGTATGTGTTTCAGGTGTGGGGGATACAAACTGTCCAATGTGGTGTGGGCTACTATTGCCTTTTTGTGCCGCTGAGGTGCGTACCACCAATGGTTTACCACCGAGCAAGTGCTGCTGTGCTGGGAACTGCCTTGTAATGGGGCAGTCGGAATGTTGTCGGATTGGTGGGACCAGCGGTTGGTCAGCCACTCTTTTGCCGCAGTTCAGCCTGGCAGTGTTGTTTTTGTGGCTTGTTTTGGGCATTTACTTCTTGGTGACTCATAATACAGCGGATGCGGTACCGCCACCATTGGCAGTATGGTGGCACCATTTCGCATGGCAGTCTTGCCCCAAAACCGTAATGAGGCCCTCAGTGTACATTCAATAACCTGTTATTTGCATGACCATACACATGTAGGGAGGGATTCAAGACCTGGATTTTTAAAAAGTACTGTTTCAACACATAACTCAAAAGTGCAGCAGAATACCTGTGTCATAAGTGTGTCATTTACCAGATGAATAATCATGGAAATTGAACAATAGTAATCATTAACCACTCTGGGAAATCCAAAGGCCACTCACTAGACTTCAAGCAGAATGTCATTGAGATGTATGTTTACAGGGGCTCACGTAGGTTCTTGTGATTATCTGATTGTTTTTTCAATAGGTAAAGGCATATCCAACTCAGAGATGTGACCGCAGGGCAGTCGTCAAACTCTATTGAGAGAATTAATGCTGAGATTTAGCTTAGCTACCGCTATTGAGACAGACTGTGGAACTCATTTTAAAAATGAATTTCTTAGGTTAATTTATACAGCTCTTCAGATTGAGTAGATTTCATTGTAGTTAGTGGGCCTGTGGATAAAATAATGGAACTAATAAAATTAAGCAGGCTAATGTATGTGCCTCAACGAAGTCAAAATGGTCAGATGCTCTTCTTCTTGTTCTCATGAGCATTCGAAGCACTTCAAATTAAAATACCACTCTCCCACCCCATGAAGTATTAATGGGTAGAGCCAAAAGAATTGCATACATTCCTTTAGCAGCACTGATCATCAAAACTAGCACCTTCATCCTCCTTGGAGACATTAAATTTCACCTGGAAGGCCACACCAACCCAAACTCTAATACCCTTCTAGAATACTCAGAAACCTAGGCCTTACCCAGCATGTTACTGACCCACACTACTAGACACCTAGTTGACCTGATTTTATTCTCAGTCAGCAGCATCAGAGTTGACAAGAGCGCAAGTATGACCTAGACAGACCATACCTTCATTTGTTTCAGCATACCCATCTCCCACTTCCATAGACGTACCAGCACCGGAAGTCCCCACAGCAGATGGAAAAACATCACAGAAAAGGAATGGGCTTACACACTCTCCATGCACAGGCCCAAGCAAAGCAGCAACTTGCCGAAAGCCATCAAGAATTTCAACAGCTAGATTACCACATGCACTGACACCCTGGCTCCCCTCAAGCACAAACCAACAGCAAGAGCACAACCAAAGACCAGTTAGTACACAGATAAACTTGGTTTGATGAAATTACACTTCAAGCAACTGGACTTCAAGTCAAGACGCTGCAGATAAACATTTTGGAACACAAACTTGTGCCCTTCTGCACCTTAAAAAAATTCCAGCAATGTTTAAGAGACACCTATAAAGCCCTAAATCCAGAAACCTGGTTAAAAGGAATGACCCAAACAATCACCATTGGATTATTTTACCATGACCACAAACTGTTTGTCCTGTCTCCCAAACCACTGGGGACATGGAACCGATCTTGCAAGACACCCTGTGGAACAGAAATCCATAGCTAACTGTACAGGATGGTTTTGGTGGCTAATCAAGTCATAGGGCTAATCTTATCAAGGGATATGAAAGAATTTGTTCAAACCTGTCCAACTTGTACTAGAACCAAGGCCATGTGACAAACACCAGCAGGATTGTTACATCGGTTTTCCATTCCTCCCAATCCTTGGCATACTATATCTATGGATTCTGTCACAGAATTACCTAAATCATATAGTTTCACTGAAGTGCAGGTGGTAGTGGATGCTCTCAGTAAGATGGCACATTTTATACCCATTAAAAAGGTCCCAATGGCAAATAACTATTTATACTTCGCATTCTACAATTTCATGGATTACCCTCAGTTATCCTTTCTGATCGAGGTACTCAATTTGTGTCCAAATGCTGCCGACATTTCTGTAAAACCTTAGACACGTATTTCCTTTTGTCTTCAGCTTATCAGCCCATAAACAGGTGGGCAAGTGGAGCATACAAACCAATCCATAGAACAGATTATATGAGGTCCTTTGCTCACATTCACTAGTGAATTGTCTAAAGCACTCCGTCTAGCTGAATTTGTGAAGAATAGCACTCATACACCTACAGGATGCTCACCTTTCTTTTGTGTCACAGGAAAATGTCCTAAAATGCTCCCCTTAGCCGCTACAGTAGACAAAAGCCCTGCGCCCTGAGTACAAGAGCACCCAAAAAAATTGCCAAATCTCCTACTAGAACTGAAAAGAAATGTATTGCACTATAAAGATCACATGGAACTCTAAGCAGACAAGCATTGCTCCTCCCAGGTGGAGTACAAGGTGGGGATCTGGTATGATTGTCAACTAAACATGTCACGAGGTTCACAGGTCCTGTTCTGATCATTTAGGTTTTTAACCCCATTTCCATCAAGCTCACAATACCTCCTAAATTTCAGATCCACCCAGTGTTCCATGTTTCCCTTTTACATCCAGTTCATACTCATACCAGAGTAGAAAAGCCCCCTCCACCAGAACAAGTGGATCAGCACTGGGAAGAGGAAGTTCAATGCATAGTGGATACAAAGCAGGTGCAGGGAACTTTGCTGTATCTGGTTGATTGGAAGTGTTAGGGACCACAGGAGCAATCTTGGGAACTAGCCTCAACTGTCCATGCCCCAGACTTGTTTAGATGGTTTCACCTTCAATATTTCCTCGATCTTCACACTCTTTGTCAGCCTTTGGGGGGGATGCACAGTTACCACTGGAAGCACCTATGGGGGTCATTCCGACCCCAGTGGGCGGCGGGCGCCGCCCGCCGGGCAGAGACCGCCAGAAGACCGCACCGCGGTCAAATGACCGCGGCGGTCATTCTGACTTTCCCGCTGGGCGGGCGGGCGACCACCAAAAGGCCGCCCGCCCAGCGGGAAAGCCCCAGCAACGATGAAGCCGGCTCCGAATGGAGCCGGCGGAGTTGCTGGTGTGCGACGGGTGCAGTGGCACTCGTCGCGATTTTCAGTGTCTGCTTTGCAGACACTGAAAATCAGAATGGGGCCCTGTTAGGGGGCCCCTGCAGTGCCCATGCCAGTGGCATGGGCACTGCAGGGGCCCCCAGGGGCCCCACGACACCCGTTCCCGCCAGCCTACATCGCCAGGAACAGGCTGGCGGGAAGGGGGTCGGAATCCCCATGGCGGTGCTGCTTGCAGTGCCGCCGTGGAGGATTCCCTGGGGCAGGGGAAAACCAGCGGGAAACCGCCGGTTCCCCTTTTCTGACCGCGGCTTTACCGCCGCAGTCAGAATTGCCCCAGAAGCACCGCCAGCCTGTTGGCAGTGCTTCCTCCGTCCCCGGCCCTGGCGGTCCATGACCGTCAGGGTCGGAATGAGGCCCTATGTCACTTGCGCCCTTGTTCATTCTTTATGTTCAACCATCTTTATGTTCCCCGGATGGTCCATGGTTCCTGTAATTTTCCTCATTCCATAATGTATCCTCATTTCCTTATGGTCACTCCCTTGCTCTGCCTTCCCTTCATTTATGGCATTCTCACAAGCCTTCAGCTCCGTTACCTTCTTGTCCCACATTCTAGCCTATGCTTGCTCCCTTTGTCTCCCTGGCCCCTCCTCATAATTCTGAGATCTAGCACAAAGTCTAACAAGATTTCAAATGAGATTTTGAGCTACCATGTGACTGGAGGCCATTTTGAGAAAAGCGGGTATAAATACCACACTCCTTCCTCAAAGCTGTGCTTGGCTCCCTGAAGACTGCAGAGGAAGGACCTCTCTCCCTCTTTTCTACTTACCTGCCAAGTTTCTCAGATCCCGCACTTGATTCCACATCCTTAATTTCGTCTTTCCACCTGGTTAGCCTTGATTCCTCCCAAAGACTTCTCCTCACCAACTCTGAGAAGAGAAAGGAGAACATCATCACTGGGCGAGGTTAATTCACTAACAGAACACTGGCAATCATGAAACATAATTGAACAAAGGCATAAAATAGTTTTCTGAAAACTTGCTGAGAACATATGTGACAAGACTTTTTAAACTTGCGCTACTCTTTAGGAAAATACTCCCTCACAGTTCTTCATGGGCAGTGGACAAATCAGAGCCTAGAGACTATTGTGTATGACTGCCCTAGGAGGGAACAAAGAGCCCTGCGCTGTGATAATATCAGCTCCGCTATGTTAAGAGACTTTTACGGTCATTACAACATTGGCGGTAAAAGCCGCTTACCGCCGTGCAGAAGACCGCCAACACACCGGCCCGGCCGCGAATTCCGCCACAGCTATTATGACCCACATCTCGGAATCCGACAAAATTCAGACACCAACACAAGTCCGCCACACCAAAGGTCAGTGATAAACTGGCGAAAACAAAACCTCCACCGTCACGCCAACAGAAATACGCCCACACTATCACGACCCACGAATCCACGTGGCGGTCATTCAACTTCGGTATTCCATTGGTGGTACACACTGCCGCGCTCAAAATACACACACTTCTACAAAACACGGCCACATTGGACAATTCCAAATACACACACCTAATACACATACACACACCACTCCCACACACCCATTACAATATAAAACACACACCCACATCACCCACAAACCCCTACGACCACTATTACAGAGAGAAGGCCAGAGAGAGACACCACCATCCACAAACTAGCATCCACAGGCACACAACACCATCACCCACACAACTTCCACGCACAAAACACCACACACCACTACATATCACCACACTTATCACCACACACACCACCCCACACATCACCTACACCACCCAATGGCACGGTAAAGACACCCCAGGTTTTCGGAGGAGGAGCTCAGGATCATGGTGGAGGAAATCGTCCGGGTAGAGCCACAGCTATTTGGAGCACAGGTTCAGCACATCTCAATTGCAAGGAAGATGGAGCTATGGCGAAGAATAGTCGACAGGGTCAACGCAGTGGGACAACACCCAAGAAATCGGGAGGACATCAGAAAGAGGTGGAACTATCTACGGGGGAAGGTGCGTTCCGTGGTCTCAAGACACCACCAGGCGGTTCAGAGGACTGGCGGTGGACCCCCACCTCCTCACCCACAACTAACAACATGGGAGGAGCAGGTCTTGGCGATTCTGCATCCTGAAGCCCTAACAGGATTTGGTGGAGGAATGGACTCCGGTAAGTCAAACCTTTAACTACCATATCCCCCACCCTACCTGCATGCTATCACATACCCCCACACTCGCCCCACCACTATCACTCCAACTCCTCACAAATGTACCAATATCACAAACCACACATCCCAACACCAAGCCCTGCATGCAACACCAACGCATGGACACCCATCACTAAAGCATGCCCATTGCACATACCCATACACCCCCCTAAACCATCATCACACAAGCCCCCACACAGGAATGCCAGCACTGGGGTATACGCTAACCCACCCATTGCACACCATGACACACACAGATGCAATAATCATGGTTTTCCACCCCTGCAGGACCACTACCCAACGTCACCAAACAGGAGGGTCCAGACATCTCCACTCCACCCACAGAAGAGGCCCACAGTGATGACAGCACCTCTGTCCACCTGGATCTAGATGACCAGCCCGGACCATCGTGGGCCTCGGGACAGTCGGTTCCCCTCACACAGGCACAGGCTACCACAGACCTTCCCCCCTCTGGTAACACCAGCACAGCACCAACCCAGCGGGCCCATACCTCCGTCCCCAGGACACGTCAATCAGCTGTGTGTCCACCACTACAGGGAACCCAGGATAACCCACCACCCCAACAACAACAGGGACCTGGGGGCAGTGGCTGTGGGCACACGGTCCAGGGTACGGAGGCACAGGAACACAGGGGAACTGGGAGGGCTGCTGTGGGACAGGGGGCGGACAGGCCAAGGGAACCCACTCTCCACGAGGCCCTCTCCTCCATCATGGGAGCATACCACCACTCCCAGGAGACGATGGCAACGGTCCTGGCCAAGTTTCAGGAGACCCAGTGCATGCAGGAGGAACAGTATTTGGGGTTCAGGGAGGAACTCAGAACCATCAGCTCCGCCATGGGCACCATCATAGGGGTGCTGAAGGAAATACTCAACACCAGGAGGGACACTGTGGCGCTACAAGGGGCCCCTGACACTAGCATGGAAGATGAACTGCCCACCACCTCTGCCGGCGCTAGTGGACAGGAGGCACCGCCACAGGACCAACACACCAGCACCTCACCCCCTGCAGAGGGAGAACCACCCCGCAAACGGTCCCTGAGATACAGGAACAAGACAGAGCACGATGCCAAGACCCCCGCCAAGAAATGAGACCACCTGATTGTCATCCCACTGTCCCACTTTGTCACCCTGTCCATATTGAAACAGCCCCAGCTCCACTTCCTATGCCCATATGGGCAATGCACCTGTGAGACTAATAGACTGGACTCTGCCATGGACACTCCTCTGCCATTACCCCTCACCATTTAACTTCCCCCTCCAATATTTTGTATTTAAATAAACACACCTAAAGCACCAAAAGATCTGGAGTCTGCCTGTGATTTCGAAATAGTGTATTTGCAATTCCAGTGACAAAATTTACAGGAAATAGTAATGTCAACATACCTATGTCACACAGCTCTAGTCCATGAGGAATCTAAGCAGATGACACACGTTGGGACCCACACCTGTGAAACCGTAAGGGAAAGTGACAACTCAGTGACCATACACTGGGTGAAGTCGACAGACAGGATAGAGGTAGAAGTGTAAAAGTACATGTAGTAGGCAGGAATGTAATCTCACCCGTGTTTCACTGGAAATATTGCTGTATGACTGAGTCCCTGTTGTCCATGTCTTCTTCCTCTGCTTCCTCCTCATCACTGTCCACAGGCTCCACAGCTGCCACAACACTGCCATCTGGACCATCCTCCTGCAGAAAAGGCACCTGTCATCGCAAAGCCAAGTTATGAAGCATACAGCAGGCCACGATGATCTGGCATACCTTCTTTGGTGAGTAGAATAGGGATCCACCTGTCATATGGAGGCACCGGAACCTGGCCTTCAGGAGGCCAAAGGTCCGCTCGATCACCCTCCTAGTTCGCCCATGGGCATCATTGTAGCGTTCCTCTGCCCTTGTCCTGGGATTCCTCACTGGGGTCAGTAGCCATGACAGGTTGGGGTAACCAGAGTCACCTAATAGCCACACACGGTGCCTCTGGAGTTGACCCATCACATAAGGGATGCTGCTATTCCGCATGATGTATGCGTCATGCACTGAGCCAGGGAACATGGCATTCACATTGGAGATGTACTGGTCGGCCAAACATACCATCTGTACATTCATGGAATGATAACTCTTCCAGTTCCTGTACACCTGTTCACTCCTGCGGGGGCGTACCAATGCCACATGTGTCCCATCAATGGCACCTATGATGTTGGGGATATGTCCAAGGGCATAGAAGTCACCTTTCACTGTAGGCAAATCCTCCACCTGAGGGAAAACGATGTAGCTCTGCATGTGTTTCAGCAGGGCAGACAACACTCTGGACAATACGTTGGAAAACATAGGCTGGGACATCCCTGATGCCATGGCCACAGTTGTTTGAAAAGACCCACTTGCAAGGAAATGGAGCACTGATAGCACCTGCACTTGAGGGGGATTCTTGTGGGGTGGCGGATTTCTGACATCAGGTCAGGCTCCAACTGGGTACACAGTTCCTGGATTGTGGCACGGTCAAACCTGTAGGTGATTATCAAATTTCTTTCCTCCATTGTCGACAGGTCCACCAGCGGTCGGTACACCGGAGGATTCCGCCATATCCTCACATGTCCCAGCGGACGGTGCTTATGAAGGACAACAGCGAGCACAGAGTCAAACAACTCAGAGGTATGTACCCACAGTCTACACAGAACACCATTCATACACAAAATCTGGCCTGTATGTGTGTTGAGACTAGGCCTAGGTATGTGTGACGCAGTTGGTAATTAGGCCATGTGGGCCCCTGAAACGGCTGCTGCCTGACCTGTAAAGTGAGACAATGGGATGTGAGGTAACTGCGCTGGCGCTGTACACCATCTCGGTAGGCGTTCGAAGACCGCAGCGCAATGCTGCATTGGTTAACATTGGACCCTATGGGTCCCAGGAGCCAATGACGATGTACGCCGGCGGTGATGGTACGCACCGCCCCGGACGTGACCGCCGTTGACGTGACTGCCATTTTCTATCTGTTGAATCACTCGATACCTGATCTTCGACAGGAGAGGACCTACACTGCAAGTGCTGCTGTGACCTCGGTCTGGAAGAGACAGTGGCTCGTGCGTCTGGGGAAAGGGCCACAGCCTTCACATCGGAGGAGTTGGAGAAGCTCGTTGATGGGGTCCTCCCCCAGTACACGCTACTCCACGGTCCTCCAGACCAACAGGTAAGTACACAGGGAGCATGCTGTATGGGCTATGCCTGTGTGGAGAGGGCTGGTTGTAAGAAGGAAGGGGGCAGAGTTCTGAGTGCATGAAAGACGGTGGGTGCATGTGCCACATGGCAAGGGTAGGGATGGGGGCCACTCACTTTGACGGCGCAGTGGGTAATGACTTCTCTTCTTCCCCTGTACATTTCATGTAGGTCAGCGCCCACCAGAAGAAGGATATTTGGCGTGCCATCGCCAAGGATGTCTGGACCCTGGGGGTCCAGCACAGACAGAGCACCCACTGCCGGAAAAGATGGGAGGACATTCTCCGCTGGAGCAAGAAGACGGAGGAGGCTCAGCTGGGGATGGCCTCCCAACGTGGGAGGGGTGCCCTGTCGAACCATGACCCCTCTGATGTTCCGGATCCTGGCAGTGGCCTACCTGGAGTTGGATGGGCGCTTGAGGGCATCACAGAAGACACAAGGGGGTGAGTACACTCTCATTCAGCTGACTTTGCACGCAGTGGAGGGGTCTGGGTGGGGGAGGAGGGCTGTGGGTTTCCCTAGACCAGGGCGAGTTCCGTAGGCTAGGCCCCTTCGTAAGGCATGGCCCTGTGGCCCCCCACCCCACCTCTGTAGAGTGCCAAGTACAGCTATTCATGCACCTGTGTCATCTATGTGTGCAGATGTCGTCCATAGCCTTGTAGGCCATTTCCCAGGAATTGCACTGTAGAGCCCAACAGCGCGACGTAGTGCAGGGGGCTGCTGTGTCTGTCTTGTCCGCCAACGGTAGCGGTAAGCCATGCACTCAACATGTCTTTCTTCTGTTTCCCCCCCTTTTTTTGCGGTCTCCCTGTTCTTGTGTGCATTAGCATCATCAGGTGGAGGAGCAGTGGCACCGGAGCACAAGGGAGCTGCATCCCACATGGCCATGGAGGGCCACACTACGGACTCTGAATACACAAGTCGGACGGAGGGTGAGGGGAGCACCATGGCGGTGACAGGAGCTGAAACCAGCGACACGGACTCGTCCTCCGATGGGAGCTCCCTTGTGGTGGCGGCAACATCTGTGCCCCCCACTACTACAGGTACAGCCGCCACCCCCCCTACCAGCACCGCCCTCCCAGCAGCCCCTCAGCCTTTGCCCTGTGCCCGCTCACCCAGGAGGGTGGGCATCACCTTCGCCCCAGGCACCTCAGCCCCTGCCCCTGTCACCTCTGCTGCCCTCAGTGAGGAGGCCATTGACCTCCTCATGTCCCTCACTGTTGGGCAGTCTACCGCTTTGAATGCCATCCAGGGTGTAGAAAGGGAGTTGCAACAAACTAATGCATTCCTGGAGGGCATTCATTCTGGTCATGCTGCCCTTTATCGAACCTTTCAAACTCTGGCCTCAGCACTGATGACAGCCATTGTCCCTGTGTCTAGCCTCCCCCCTTCTACTTCCTCCACCCAGACCCAATCCCCTGTACCTCAGCCTATCCCAAGCACACCATCAGACCAGCCTGCACACACCTCACCACACAAGGGAAGCTCAGGCAAACATAAGCACCACACATCCCACAGGCACTCACGCAAGCATCACACACATACAGACACACCAACATCCACTGCCTCCACTGTGTCCCCCTCCTCTTCGTCTCCCTCCTCCCTCCCAGTCTCGTCTACACTCACACCTGCATGCACTACCACTACAGCCACTACGTCCCGCACCAGCACACCCACCACCACACCCGCTCACGTGCAGTCACCACCCCACTACCATTCACACGTCCCCTGTGTCTTCTCCCAGTGTGTCTGTGACGCCCCCTCCCAAGATACACAAACGCAGGCACACACCCACCCAACATACATCCACCTCACAACAGCCTCCAGCGCATGCACCTGCACCCAAAGCCACAAAACGTACACCTCCTACAACCACCACCTCTTCCTCCACTCCCAAACCCCCTCCAGCTACCCGTCCCAGTGCCTCTAAACAACTTTTCCTGTCCACCCTCAACCTATTTCCCACCACCCCCCCTGTCCAACTCATAGGTCCCGAACTAGCACCTCAGCCACAAAGTCAACGGGACCATTGGTGCCTGTTGTCACAGGTATGTGGAGTGCACCGGCCACCAGGACAGCCAGTGTGGCACGGAGCCACAGCACAGCCAGTCCCCCCCCCTGTGAAGCACCAGAAGTTGGCCAGTGCCCGGCGGGAGAGGGGGAAGACTCCAGCCACCTAAGCCGCTCGCAGGAGTCCCGGGGGGAGTGTGGACTCAGCTGTGACTCCTCCCAAGGTGGGGAAGGGGCAGAAGAAACCCGGCAAGTCTGGGAGGAGCAGCACGGCGGAGAAGACCGCCATCATCCCCGCTGGCCAGGAGGCCACCGCCAGCCCCATCGTCGCTGCCCAGGAGGCCACCACCAGCCCCATCGTCGCTGCCCAGGAGGCCACCGCCAGCCCCATCATCGCTGCCCAGGAGGCCACCGCCAGCCACAGCCCAGCTGCCCAGGAGGGCCCCACCAGCCACAGCCCAGCTGCCCAGGAGGGCCCCGCCAGCCACAGCCCAGCTGCCCAGGAGAGCCCCGCCAGCCACAGCCCAGCTGCCCAGGAGGACCCCGGCAGCCACAGCCCAGCTAACCAATGAAGGACCGCCAGCCCCAGCCCAGCTGGGCAATGAAGGACAGCTGAACAGGGCAAGGACCACTGAACAGGGCAAGGACCGCCAAGTCAAGCACCGCTGAACAGGGCAATGACCGCCAAGTCAAGCACCGCTGAACAGGGCAAGCACTGCTGAACAGGGCAAGGACTGCCAAGTCAAGCACCGCTGAACAGGGCAAGGACCGCCAAGTCAAGCACCGCTGAACAGGGCAAGGACTGCTGAACCTGGCAAGGACCGCCAAGTCAAGCACCGCTGAACAGGGCAAGGACCGCTGAACAGGGCAAGGACCACCAAGTCAAGCACTGCTGAACAGGGCAAGGACCGCCAACTCAAGCACCGCTAGCCCATGAGCGGCAGAGGCACTGACGCAACAGGGACCGTCTGTCCTGCACAGGATGAAGCACTCTGGGCACCAGTCCCCCTCCAGAACCAGTGGAGACATGCATCCACTACCTCTGTCCTGCACAGGATGAATGCACTCTGGGCACCAGTCCCCCTCCAGAACCAGTGGACACTGTTATCCACTTGAGAGACTGTGGCTTTGCACTCCCCCAGGATGCAGCAGTGGGCAAACCACCCACTGGAGAGACTTGAGAGACTGTGGCTTTGCACTCCCCAGGATGCAGCAGTGGGCAATCCAGCCACTGGAGAAACTTGAGAGACTGTGGCTTTGCACTCCCCAGGATGCAGCAGTGGGCAAACCACCCACTGTAGAGACTTGAGAGACTGTGGCTTTGCACTCCCCAGGATGCAGCAGTGGGCAAACCACCCACTGGAGAGACTTGAGAGACTGTGGTTTTGCACTCCCCAGGATGCAGCAGTGGGCAAACCACCCCCTGGAAAGACTTGAGAGACTGTGGCTTTGCACTCCCCAGGATACATCAATGGGCATGGATGCCCCTCGTGGATCTGGCGTCGTGCACTCATCCGGCTGAGGTGCCCCCCCTCCCCTTCCCCCTGAGGTGCCTGTTGTATTTCTATCTGATGCCCCAGCAGTGTTCTCTCTGTTTTGATCTGGTATTGTGTGTGGGCCTCGCCCATGCATTTTGGGCCCAGTGGTCCACGGACTATGAATGGTGCAATACCTGGACTACTAATCGTGGTGTATATTTTGTTAATAGTGTATATATGTATATTTTTGCATACTGAATTTTGATATATTACAATGGTTACACTCATTTCCTTTTGTCTTTGCATTCTTCCGGGGGGGTTGGGGGGTGTAACTGTGATGTATAGATATGCATTGGTGTGTGTGTTGTAGTGGGTGTGGGTGGGGGGGTGGGGGTGTTGCGTGTGTGTGTCCCTGTTTTTTGCCTCCCCCCTCCCCTGTGTCGTAGGTGCAGTACTCACCGTGGTCTTCGCCACCGGCGTTGGTGCTCCTGGTACAGGAGCAGGAAGGCTATTGCAGGAAAAATATGGAGTTCCGGCTCCATGGTGTCCTCCTTCCTCGTGGAGTGGGTAGAGGTGAGTGTTTTTCATTCGAAATGCCTGTTTCCGCCGTGTTTTTATCCGCGGTGAATCCGCCCCGGAAAAGGTGGAGGATTGGCCTGTCATAATAGTGTGGGCGGTACATTGTCCTCCACCTGTCTGTTGGCGATGACCGCCGAGCTGTTTGTTTGTACCGCCGTGGCGGTCTGAGTGTTGAAATGGCTGTCTTTGTTGGCGGTTTCCGCCACGGTCGTAATTGCAGAATGTTTACTGCCGGCCTGTTGGCGGTCTTACCGCCGCTTTAACACCATCCGCGAGGGTTGTAATGACCCCCTTTATTTTGCACAAAGGCTGATCGCCTCAATGGTAAGGCTTGGAATTGTTTCATAGAGTAGAACTTGTTAAATGTACCATGAACATTGAATTACCTACTAGTCTCTGTTAATCTTGTTGTGTTATGTGCAGAATAACTGAATGCAGAGAAGCTTAAGAATGTTTGATAACCCAGGCCATCCAGTACTAGGATCCAAAGATCCAATCCTGGTCTAGAGGAACTTTTCTCTCTCGCTTTCTTTCTCTCTTTTCCCTCCATCCCCCTTTACCCTCACAGACTCCTGCCAGCATTAGATTTTGTAAATTCTGCATTGAGAGCTGGTCAGATGTTAGTGGGTGTACAATCCTCGCTCCTGCAGAAAATCTGTGGTTTACAGGTAAGTGGCAAGCATAACAGGACCCCCTGCATGTGGAACACTGATGCCTTTTGTCCCATGTATTAGTAGGATTAAATAAAAGATCGTTTACTGATCTCCAATCATCAATTTCTCTAGGTACATCAAGGAGTAGCGTATGTTTAGTGCCCTCAGGTGTTTTTTGAATTAAAAATAGATGGAGTGCTGGCACTTGACCGCTGTAGTATAGTCTATTTATATATTCACGCTGTGACTATTCATTTTCCAGGGTCCTTTTTAATGAGCTAACTGTAGCAACAGGTCTCTGAAATTGAAAAGCCTGGCCACTATTGGGTTCAATGGGGGTGCCCTTGGATGAGGAGGGTGATCCAGCACCCAGTGGGCCCACTCCACTGAGGAAACTTCAACATATTGCCATGTAGTACAACAGTTAGCAGCCAGTTTTTAAAAAACATCTCAGTGCTGGGGCCCTTCTTGTGCACTGGCACCCCAACAATACTCACGTTGCTGTTCCTTGGGCACCCCTCTGCATCCTTAGCCTGGAGCTGGAGTGTCATGATCTTGGCCCGGAGCCCCTTTATCTGATCTTGAAATTCACTCGCTGCGAGTCATAATGTGATAAGTGTGGACTCAGCATCATCAACCCTGTCCACTAGCTTTCTGTGATTGATGTGTAGGACCACATGGTCTATTTTTGTTTCACGCGTCAATTTGAATTTGTAGTGTTGAATTTGGAGGTATGCTTGGTCTCCTCAGCCACCACGGCACTCCTTCCTTTTATGACCCTGCCACAGATCAGAGGAAGCCAATCGTGTGGCCCCTAACCTCCTCCACTGTTACTGACGTGCTGTGCCCCCAGACCCCTAGTAGGTACAGGATAAGGTCATGGGTCTGGAATGCACAGCCTGAGCTTTAGTACAACAATTTATGTGAAGAAAGAAAGGAATCAGTTTCAATGACTATAGACCCTTCTTGGCAAAACACAAGCTATGTCTAATCTCCTGGATCCCAATCTTTCAAATATAGTCTTGTGTGCCATTCGTGTCATGCCTACTGGTCCAAGCGAACACACCTCCCACTTCCTTCAGATACCACCAGTGTTAAGAAACCGGTGGCACTGAGTAGATCAGGTTGGACTAACAAGATCAAGATGTGGGCCCTATATCACAGCCAGAGCCTATGTCTATCATCTGTGTCACATTCAGCAGTACAAGCGAACAGCAGCCTAAAACCCTGCATCAGACCCAGGGGGCAAGCGTACCATCCGTTTCACGCCCAGCGGTTCAAGCGATCAACCTTCCTGATTCTGACAATCAAGAAAGTGACTTCCGTGGTTTATGCTTTTTCCTAGTTTTCCACATGCCAAATGCTAGGACTAAGGGCCATGGCGGCAGTTGGACTGCGGGCAATGTGGTGGTCCGACAGCCACAATACGACTGTGGAGGTTACGTCACGATCAGACCACCAGCACTACCAGTTTTCGTTCACTGGAGGGGCTGGCAGTGCTGGCGGTCCTCATCCACCAGGGCAACTCTGAAGGGGATTACAAGTCCACTGTGGATTACATGGCGGTAGCCCCACCATGTAAAAGCTGGCAGAGATGGGCTGCAGGTTGCCCCGGGGAGGCCCGGCACTGTCCATGCATTTGGTATGGGCAGTGCAGGGGCCCCCCTGGCCAGCCCCATCGCAATTTTCACTGTCTGCTTTGCAGACAGTGAAAATCGCATTGGGTGCTGGTGCACTCTACGCATTACTGCATTGCCGCGGGCTCTATCATAAGCCGGCATCAATGTTGTAGGCTGTTTCCCGCTGGGTCAGCGGGCAGAAACTCTGTTTCCTCCCACTGACCCAGGGGGAAACTCTGAATGGGGCCTGTGGAAATGGGGCTGTGCTGGTGGTAACCTGACTGCTGGAGTTTGGCGGACAGCCTTTTCCGTCCGCCATACTCATAATGACCCCCTAAGTCTCTGATGTAGTCTCTAACCCTTGTGATGTTGGCTTCAGGATAGACCTCTGCCCCGTGGATTCAGCAGAACTTCTTCCAATCATTTGCTGCATCTGCTCATCTTTCTTGTTGTGCAAATGGGAATCTGGTCAGGGTCCCTTTCCTTCGGTCACATCTGGGTTCGAAGTACCAATAAGCTCCTGGCTGGCTCACCAAAATCCTGCTCGAATGAGAATTGACCTTAAAAAACAAAAAGCAAGAGGCGGCTGGCAAAAAAGGTACGGTTAGTTTAATTAAACAATGTGGCCGGGAGAGCAGTTACAGAACCGAGGTCTGAGAACTAGTTGTACATCGGATTGAAGCAAGTTTTTATACATTTCTCTGAGTCCAATAAAACCTTAAAAGACATTCTTTTCTTGGTAAAAAATAGGAGTAGCTGTCATGGAGTCATAAGTACACTTCCAGATAGTGAATGCAGGTGGGCCTTGACCTAGCATGGACACGATGTGTGCCAGCAAACACGTATCCAAATGTCCGGCTTGAGAGGCATGTGGTCATTGTGTGTGCTGTGTTCTGATTGGCTAAGTGTACCTAACTACATGTGACATCTGACTTTATGGTGTTTTAGGGAATGCACACATCCCTATGGCCATGTGTATTTTATTGGGGCCAGTCTCTGGGGACCATTGTGGTGTTGCTGCCTATCTGTGCTGCCTATAGGTGGGATATGATCTAAGTTTTCCTGTTTGTGTGTTTGGCTGCCGGCTAAGTGTTACCCCACCTGCGACCTGTCAGTCATTAACCTCAGGCCTAGGTCTCAGAGCCTGCCTGACCATGTACCTATGTGGTGTGGTTGATGGAGAGTTCACGATGGAGGAATCTAATAACGGTGATGCGACTTCGTTTGTGTACAAAAATGTATTTCTTGTTTATAAAAATGTATCGCTGTGCGCATCAACATCGATCAATCCAATATTAACAATCCCACAACCCCAATATTCCTATGTGTAAAACCTTTCCCACTTACCAGAGAAAATTCATACAACTTGAAAAGGGCTGAAAGTGTTCAGTGAAGCCACGTTAAAGATGGAAATGGTATATGGCATTTATAAAGAGAAGGGATATAGGACAACTAGATGGGCATCCTTACTGCCACTACTCAAAGTATCTGTTCAAGTGAGAATTGGCAATACTAATTGGTCTCTGTCTACAAACATATTTGGCTTTGATATTATTTTTTACTTTCCCACGATGGCTGCCATACTTGTATATGAAGTCAGGAAGACAATCCTTGAGGCCATCGCTGGATAAATTTTGTTTTGAGAAAAGAAAACCATTCAGACTTTTTGCCACACATGTATGGCCACTTTTGAATGCTTTTCTTCAAGCAAAACAAAATTCATTCAAAGATGGCTGCCACGTATGTGAATGTATACTGAAGCACAGGTGTTCATTATTTTAATTTAATTTACTGTTTCAAGATTAAGTGGACTACACAAAATGAGTGGCCGTGTGGCACTGTGTGGCTTATTAGCCCTTGCCAATAAGCCACACAGTGCCACACAGTGTAAAACCTTTCCTACTTACCAGAGAAAATGCATAGAACTTGAAAAGGGCTGAAAGTGTTCAGTGAAGCCACGTTAAAGCTGGAAATTGTATATGGCATTTATAAAGAAAAGGGATATAGGACAACTAGATGGGCATCCTTACTGCCACTACTCAAAGTATCTGTTCAAGTGAGAATTGGCAATACTAATTGGTCTCTGTCTCCAAACATATTTGGCTTTGATATTATTTTTTCCTTTCCCCCGATGGCTGCCATACTTGTATATGAAATCATGAAGACAATCCTTGAGGCCATCTCTGGATCAAATTTGTTTTGAGAAAAGAAAACCCTTCAGACTTTGCTGCCACACATGTATGGCTACCTTTGAATGCTTTTCTTCAAGCAAAACAAAATTCATTCAAAGATGGCTGCCACATATGTGAAAGTATACCGAAACACAGGTGTTCATTATTTTACTTCAATTTACTGTTTTAAGATGAAGCAGACTACACAAAATGAGTGGCCATGTGGCACTGTGTGGCTTATCGGCCCTTGCATAAAGAATTAAATAAATGACTAAATAAATGAATAAAATGTAAAAATAGGGAGAGAGGAAAGTAATTCACACTATGGAGATGCTAAAAGACAAATAATAAAGACCTTTTCATGTCAGCAGTTGGAGCATATAAGTTAACCACAAAGGAACTCAAATTCCCAGGAATCCTTGCAGCTTCCAGGAAGGGTGGAGGAAGTGGTCCCTCCCATTGACACCACTCTATGAAGGCCCTTCAGCTTTTCTGCTGCACAGGGCACAAAGGAACTCTAAAAAGTGACTAAAAGTCCCAGGATCCCTTCCAACTTCCAGAATGGGTGGAGGAGGTAGGCCCTCCTAGTTGACACCATGCTATAAAGTGCCTTCAAATTTTCCACTGTGTAGGACACAAAGGAACTCTTGAAAAGGATTCAAAGTCACAGGAACCCTTGCAACTTCCTGGAGGGGTGAGGAGGTGGGCCCTCCCAGTTGCATTGTGAAATAAAGCGCCTTCAGCTTTCCCTCTCTGCGGGACACAAATGAACTGTTGAAAGGGACTCAAGTTCATAGGAACCCTAGCAGTGTTCAGGAGAGGAAGAGGAGGTGGGCCCTCCTGTTGACACCATGCAATAAAGTTCCCTTAGGTTTCCCACTATGTGGAACTCGCACGGGTCACACCCTGGCTACGCCCAGGCCATGGGTGGGAGGCAACTGACTAGAAATGAATCACTAAAGTCCCGGCAATAGTCAATAAAAAAAAACAAAGGTAGTAAAGCGAGTTGGGAGCCAAAAAAGGCAATATCTAACTCTGGTTCTACATCAAGTACTAATATTGAGTCAGGCCTCAATAATTGTGTTGTGATCTTGGGAGGTCTCTGACATCATTGGATCTTTGATGTCAGAGAATAGAATGGAGATGTTCAGGGGATTCTGTGGGAAGACAGTTGGGAGTGAAGGAAGAAGCAAGAAGCAGCAGGCACTGTTGTGGATGCTGTATTAATAAAGACTTACCATACGACTTCCGGATCCTTGGATTTACTTCGTAACAGTGGCGACGAGAGTCTACAGCATCCACCGAACCTGGCGTGTGATATACTGACGGCTGGACTTTTTATTAGCGATGTAGCGAGAAGGAGCGCTGTGATGACGTGGAAGTACTCCACCGTTGTAATGTAGGAGCTGATATTCAAATACTACTCCGTAATCTGAAGTGTTGAGTGCTGCGTGTCGAGTCACGATGTGTTCATTGAAATTGCTGAACTGTGGCTGAGCTCCCGGTGAGAGAAGGTATTTGGCGGCACGTCTTTTCTTTTGGGAATGTTTCGAGCCGTTCTGGCAGCAGTAGTTTAAGCGCGTGTTTGAAGTTGTGCGCTATTTTAAGGGAGAGAAGAAAAGGGAAAAGAAGAACTAACGGCATACCTTACACGCGCGCATTTTCAAGCCACGCGCGCATTTTCAAGCCCCGTGCGAACGTGCGCATTTCAAAATGCTCGTGCGGATGTGCGCGTGTGGTTGTAGCAGCATTCCATAAGACTTTGTTCTGAGGAGACCATCTTCAGGACCAACAGAACACAGCGCGAGTCTTCCCAACAGTTGTCTTCAACCTTGATACATTACGAGATTAACACGAACGGCGGATCTCGCGTGGTTACAGTTTTATGGTGTCTAGTCTGCTAACTCATTTTTTTTCTTGGCACAAAGAACACATGTACTCATATGTTGTTCTTGGAAATGTTATATTTTATTGAAATGGAGAGTTAGACAACATACTGTCTGTATACTGTTCTTGATTTAAGTATTTTTGAGGATTTTTTACATTTCAGAGCATATTTCCTACACTATGCCTCATATGGCTACTCTCAGTTTGTCTCAACCACCACAATTTTTATCTGAACGTGGGGAGCCTATTCTACCGTGGAAAAAATGGATGAATCTTTTTGAATCTTATCTGATTGGCATTGGCGGAGAAAACTTTTCTCGAGCAAGAAAACAAGGAATTCTTCTGCATAATTTAGGTATTGAAGGGAGGAATATCTATGACAGTCTTGATCCTATTACGATTGGTACTGCAGATGGTGATCCTAGGGATGTGTATGATATGTCAGTCATGATGTCGAAGAAACATTTTGATACTCGAATAAATGTAGTCATGGAAAGACATAAATTCTTTATGAGAACACAAGCTAGAGATGAAAGAGTGGGAAATTATATTGCCTCTCTTAAAACACTTGCACAGACCTGTGAATTTTCTGGTTTAACTGATTCTCTTATCAGAGATCAACTGGTAAGATGTACCAATAATCCAAGTGTGCAAGAAAAGCTATTAGCAAAAAATCCCTCTCTAGAAGAAGCTGTTGCTATTGTGGAGAGTTTGGAGCATGCCGCTTCCTGGGTTAAAGAAATGAAAAACACCACTGCGAACTGTTTTACTGACCCCTCTGCTAATCCGGCAGTAGCTAGAGTTTCCACTCAAGAAGGGTTACAGGAGAAGAAATCAGCGGCAAGTTATCTGAGAGGGGGCAGCGAGATGCTCAAAGAGTCCAAGCTTAAATGTTACAAATGTGGGAGTTCTGGACATTTGGCAAATAATCCAAGATGTTTTGCTAGGAATGTCAACTGCAGGAATTGTGGGAAGAAAGGACATTTAGCAAAAGTGTGCAAAAATCAGAAGATAAATATGATAGATGAAACAATATCGAGTCAACAGTTGATCTTAAATGTGAAGTGTCCTGATACTCAGAATTTCTCTATAAGTAGTGATACCAAGTTAGTCATGCCAAAATGTGATATAGAGATTGATGGTAAAATCGTTACTGTCCTTGCAGATTCGGGCTCTCCTTTTACCTTAATAGGTGATAAAAACTGGGAGACAATTTTTGGTAATGATCACATTTAACTTTTCCCTCCTGATATTAACCCCATAGGCTATGGTGGACAGCGAATTGATTTATTTGGCTATTCATTGATGACAATTAAATTCAAGGGGCGTGAAACTGTAGGGAAAATGTATGTGGCCAAACGAGGAGATAACTTGTTGGGGTGCAGACATCAAAAAGATCTGGGCATTATTCTTAACCCAAATTCCCCCGAACAAGTTCTTTCCATATCTCATATAGGAGGTGATGCTTCAATTGTGAATGAATTTCCTGAGGTGTTCAGTGACAGATTAGGACTATTGGCAGATTTCAAGCATAAAATCATTTTGAAATCTTCTGCTAAACCTGTAGTACATAAAGTAAGGAAAGTACCTCATTTGATGTTATCTCCATTGCAGGGTGAGCTTAATAGATTACAGAGTTTGGGAGTTATAGAAGAGATTGAAGCTTCAGAATGGTTGGCTCCCATTGTTCTAGTCCCCAAGGACAATGGTTCTAAAATTAGAATGTGTGTGGATTTGAGAGGTCTAAACCAGTGCATATGGGTAGATCGCCAACCTTTGCCAAATATCAATGAAACCTTAACCATGCTCTTACAAGCCAAGGTATTTAGTGTGTTAGATTTATCTGCGGCTTATCATCAAATTTTACTTCATGAGGACTCAAGACACTTAACTTCTTTTGTTACGCCTTTGGGAGCTTTTAGATTTATTAGAATGCCATTTGGTTTAGCGTCAGCAGCTGCGTGTTTCCAAAGAATAATGAAAGAAGTGCTTAAGGGTTTGAGTTCTGTCCTATTCTTTCAAGATGATATGTTAATTTATAGTGAAAATGAAGAGGAGCATAATATTGCTCTCAGAGCAGTTCGGAGGAGATTAAAAGAAAAAGGATTGACCTTAAAGAAAGAAAAGTGCAAGTTCAAGGTTGGAACAGTTTCTTATTTAGGACACACTATTTCTGGTGATGGTATTAAACCTAAAGTGTCATTGGCCAAATCTATCATATCAATGCCCACTCCTTCGGACAGAGATCAAGTGCGCTCATTTCTTGGAATATTACTCAAAGTTTATTAGAAATTTTGTGAGTGTAGTGCAACCTTTAAGAGCCATGCTAAAGAAAGGTGTGGTTTTTGTGTGGTCCTCAGAGTGTGAAGAGGCTTTTAACATTGTTAAATCCAGAATTGGTGAAATGCCTACACTGGGCCATTTTGATACTAGGAGGAAAACTTTGTTGTCCACAGATGCTAGCCTGAAGGGTTTAGGTGCGGTTCTTTCACAATTAGTTGATGGTGAAGAGAAAGTAGTGGCCTTTGCCTCTCGTTCTCTTAGAGAGGCAGAAGTCCGCTATTCAGTAATAGAGCGCGAAGCTTTGGCATGCAATTGGGCTGTTAACCATTTCAAGTACTACCTTTGGGGGTTGCCGTTTGTAATTAGAAGTGATCACAGACCTTTAGTACAGATATTTTCATGCCGTAACATTGAAAACACAACTCCACGCATCAAGCGTTGGGTTGAAGGTCTAATGGAATATAATTTCCATGTGGAGTACCTACCAGGGAAAGATAACATTCCGGCAGATTTCCTTTCTAGATTACCTTTGGCGGACCACACTACGGATGATCAAATTCCAGTTTTGTGGATTAAAGAACCAGCTATTGATAAGGAAAGTTGGGAGTTAGAATGTGAACGAGACACAGTTCGCATGCTGGTTTCAAAATATGTTGTGAGGGGTTGGCCTGATTTATGCAACTGTCCAGATGATGTTAAAGCATTTTGGAATGTCAAAGATGAATTGAGTATTGTTGGAAATGATCTGTACAGATGTGATAGGTTGGTTCCTCCAGTTGGGTTGTATGAGAGGCTGATCAATTTAGCGCATGAGGGACATTTAGGCAGGAATTTAACCAAGGCTAGTGTTAGAGAATGCTATTGGTGGCCAGGCCTTGATAGACATGTTGAGGCAGTTGTAAAAAATTGTATGTATTGTGCAAGGAGTGATAAATCCAAAAGTGTAAGAACTGCTCCTTAATCCCCGATCCGTGTTCCTGATGAACCATGGTGCAAACTTGGTTTGGATATTGTGGGACCGTTTGAAGCTTTACCTCATAATGAGAGATTTGCAATTGTGTTAGTTGATTATATGTCCAAATGGGTCACTGCAAGTTGTGTGAGTGCCATCACCACTAAAGTTGTTATAGAGTTCCTAACTGATGTTTTTGCATGTGAGGGTATTCCAAAGGTGATAGTCACTGATAATGGTGTACAATTTACTTCATTGGAAATGAAGAATTTTCTCAACAATCTAGCTATCTCTCACTTTCGCACTGCCTTATATTCCCCCCAAGCCAATGGATTGGTTGAAAAGATGAACCAGTTGGTGGCAGCTAGTGCACAGACTGCCATAGACAATTGTATACCTTTAAAAAATGTCCTCAGGGAGAAATTATGGGCCCACAGAAATGCCCCTAATGCTGTTTTGGGTATGTCTCCTTTTAGAATATTGAGAGGTAGAATGGCGGGTTCTAAACTTAATCCCTTGTGGTTGTTGGCTGATAAGGAGGTTAAGGTTTCACCAAATGGTAATGATGCTATACGACACAGAGTTGTTGCGAATCAAGCAAAATATAAGGAAGCATTTGATGTAAAACATGGTGCTCATCAAATATGGTGGCATGTAGGTGACATGGTGTACGTTAAGAAACCTTTCTGGTCAAAGAAAGGGGCGTTTAAGTTTATGGGACCGAAGAAAATTGTGCAAGTGAGGAAGAATGTTGTTGTTCTGGAAGGGGGTGATGTGTGGAGCATGTCGCGCTTAGCCAAATGTGTGAATGACAGACCAATGACTGAGGGAAGGTACAGGGAGGAAAATGTTGGTGGATCTGATCCTTATCCTGGAGAGAAGATTAGAAGGAGTGTAAGGAATAAAACAACTCCCAGATACTTAGAAGATTTTACACATTAAGGAAGCTATGTCAGTAACATTGTGTGTGTGTATTTGCATATTGTTCATGTGCTGATCATTTATGGTTATTCTATTTTCATTTTAGTTGCCTTAGCTAAAGATACGTTTTTGACAATGAGCCATCATTTTTGTTTTCCCTGTTATGTGTTGCATTGCATTGATTTTCTGTTCTTTCTTTGTATTCCTTTTATCACTGTGTTGTAGTGTTATTATATATATAACGAAGTTAAGTTATTTTTATGTTTCTATGGGGAGGAGATGTGTTGTGATCTTGGGAGGTCTCTGACATCATTGGATCAATGATGTCAGAGAATAGAATGGAGATGTTCAGGGGATTCTGTGGGAAGACGGTTGGGAGTGAAGGAAGAAGCAAGAAGCAGCAGGCACTGTTATGGATGCTGTATTAATAAAGACTTACCATACGACTTCCGGATCCTTGGATTTACTTCGTAACAGATTGTCTCCCAGTTACTGCCATGGTTGATCTCACAAACAGGCTTTCCCCATTAATTGATACAGTACAGCCCTTGGCGAGCAAAATGGGTGGAGAGGTGCAGGAGTGTTCACATAGTGCAGCTTGTGTTCCCCTTGTTAAACAAGTGAATTAATTTAGTCAACAATCTGAGATCTGAGACCCTGAATTGAAAATTACTGGTCAATGTCTCACTCAGTTACACTTCAAAAATTGTGTAAATGATTTGACTTTCATTGACCCTCCTTCCTGTAGTGGCCCAACTAATCCTCCAAATTACAAACCCCCATTAATTGTTATTCAAGATGAATCTAGTGAATCTGATGAGTCAAACCACACAGAGGTTCAGAGGATCTTGGAGCCCATCAAAAGGAGGTACCCTTCACTTACTTTGGTCACTTGTACTCAGTGGCTAGGTTGTATAATATGAATGAAGTAACAATGCAATTACCTAGTAATCAGCTTCTTATAATAGAGGGGAAAAAAGGCATCCACAGTGGGACCTACAAGTCAGGTGGGAAATGGAGCTGGGACCTTTGCAAAAGCAGGAACTGTTTTATTGGCCTCCCACTCGGAAGGACAAAAAAGTAATTGATTAACAAGGTAACTAGTTGGATAAGGCACGTCTACCATTGTTACTCACTGGTCTGCTCTGACATTCTAGCAACTACGCTCTAGTTCTTAATAGAAGCTGACTCTGATTATATCAAACTCAGGGCCATATTTACAAGGCTCTGATGCGCAGCCAGAACGTCACTTTTAGTGACTGCCCTGCAGCACACACTGCAGGGCCATATGTATATGGGCACGTCAAGCCACCCTGGGTTGCATTTCATGGGCTTGTAAATATGGACTGAGGCAATTCAGTGCTGCCTCAACCTATGACAAAGAGATATGTCATAGGTGTTACAGGTGGTGTTCCCATGTAACACTGATGGCATTTGACACATTCCCAGATTTACAGGGTTGTGTAAACCTGGGAATGCATCAAAAGCCTATGCCTCCCCAAGGGAGGTGTAAGGCAGGCACAACGAGAACATTATTTCTCCTTGTTTTTTTCCTCTTTTTATGTAAAACACCTCTAATAATTGTTTTCGTGCAGGAAGGTGCCCTTTCCTGCACAAAAATAATCATCCTCGAAATGCAGACACCCTTGCACTACGATGCAAGGGTGCCTGCATTGCTGCATGGAAGCCCATAGTGCGCCAGCACATGGGAAACGGACAGGAATGCACAAATATTGGAGATAGGAAGCCCTCCTGCCCATTTGTTTTGACGCAGTGCAGTGCAGCAAGAAGGCTTGCGGCACTGCCCTGCATCAAAACTTTGTAAATATGGCCCTCAGTCTTAAAGAAAAGACTATGCAAACCAACTATTTAGGTTAGTTCTCTGTCCAATCCCTAGGAATGGTATGTCCATCTATTTAAAATATAATCCACCTTCTTCACTGAGCCAGCAGAGGGTGAGGAGAGATTCATTTACTTTTCAGCATGGACTTAATATGCATTCTAAGTTGGTGTTTGAGGTACAAGATTGACAGAGGGGAGATCCAGAAATAGGGGTTACTGTAATGGAGCCTTCCCGTGTATTCAACAAAGTTCCACCTTATAATAGATTTATGACCAATATGGATTAAATAATTGCAACGTTAATGAACAACAGACACTGCTGTTCTTGTTTTCATAGTATCAAATATGGGTAACCAAAGGGGTGCACATAATATGTGAAAGCAATTGTAGTTAAATTAAAAAAAAACATAGATTATGTTGAGTCTGCTGCTAGCAAACGCAAAAGAGAAAGGCAAAGGGTTACAAATAACGTATGCAAAGTAATTGAAGCCCACAGTAATTTAAATGTCATTTCATAGATTATAGCCGGACAAAAAGGAAATTTAGCCGATCCGATTTGGGGCAACTTCATTGAGAATTTCGATGTGTGCATATTCCAGGAAACATACCTAACATCACCTGTTCATAGATTGTGATATGCATGCTTTCATGCAGAAGCAATGCACCAAAATCGGGCGTGATCATGAGAGGGTCTTACTGTTTAGATTAGAATAGCTCTGGACTGCAGAATCAAATAGACGCCCATTACTCTACCGACCTTTTCGGATTAACAATAGTAACATCCAATTCCCTCACACTAAACATTTATAGCACACATAATCGTAGCAGCCCAAGAAACACTGAGTAAGAGACCCCCCTCTTAGAAACGTGCTTAGAATCTAACTCAGCTGAGTGCTTCACGATAATTGCAGGATACTGTAATACTACTTTGGAGCCCCTTCATGAAATTAATAGTATGATTGAAATCGGAGACAGCAAGATGGGTGTTCCCCAACTTGATCTTCCTGTTATTTTAAACAGAACAGCAAGGGTAGTACAGCTTCTGCTCTTACTAGTGGGCTCAGATCTTGTAATGGAAGAACTAAACTGGATTTAGAGGATGCTCATACTTACAGCGTAGCAGAAGAATTGATTATATAATGTTTGACATAAGTCTGTGGGCTTCTTTAAATACTCAAGCGAACTGACAGTCATCTAATGCTTTCACCTCTCGTGGATTGATGTAATTAGCTCTCTGCCAGGTCTGGCCCTGAGATTGACTGATGTACAGATAGTGGTGTCTAACAAAAAAACCAAAACTCTATCAAATGGGCCCAGATTAAACAAAACCCCGGAATCCTAACAATGTGTTATAAGGATGTGAGAGGGGCATGGAATCATTACAAAATATAATTGAAAATTCATCGAGTGCTGCGAGCTACTGCTTGATAACAGACATTCGTATCAACCTGTTCGTCCGAATCAGAGCCTTTTTCCTAAGAGAAATGAACAAGATGGGGCAGATTAGTTAAAAAAAAAACCTTGGTTCAGTAGTAACTATAAGCTAAGTCCGCTTTTATACAGGGGGTTAAAAGTAAAGAAAACTACGCCACCAAGCTCATGAGATTAACTATAAGAGGCAAATATAATACAATGGGAACCAGTGTAGGGTCTCAACCTGGTGTGACCTGCTAGAGGCGCTCAACACAGTGATGTTTAGGAATACTAGAACATAGTGTCTCATCGGAATATTGGACTAAACGGTACAAACACCAAGCCCCACGTGTAGGCAAATCACTTTGAAAAATTATATTCAGGCAGCCTGGATGATGTCAATACTGCGAGGGAAACATACCTTTCCCTACTTCCGAATTTTTAGAACTGAAACTTTCATTAGATAATACTCTGGCAGCTACCAGTAAAATTAATTTTGAAAAGGCATCAGGCAAAGACAAAATCTGGGCAAACCTGTTCCTTTTGTAGCCATTGTACTGGTCTCCTTATATAAATGTTTTGTGAAATGCTATTGTAATGGGTGTAGATATCCCAGAGAATTGGCATGCGTCTGTGATTGTTCCAATATACAAAAAGGACTGTACGAGTGATTCGGCTAATTATAAGCATATTAGTCTCATCAACAATTTACATACATGTTTTTTTAGACAGATTCTCAGTAAATTACATGACTGGATGGAGGATAATGAGTCTATATCCCACTTTCAAGCAGGTTTTAGATGTAAGGTGAGTAGGGTTGATTACATTTTTCATTTTGTAGGTATTCTTCGGGAAAATGGGGTCATCTCTATGTAGCTTTTATTGATTTACGGTCGCAATTTGACCTCATCCCTAGATCAAACCTTTGGACTAGCAGTAGAGATCTGGGTGTACCAGACTCAACATTAAACATCCTTAAGATTACACACTGCAAATTATGCCAAAGTGAAATGGGGAAAGAATGAGGAGGTAACCGAAAATACAGTTGTAGGCAAGTGAGTAAAATAGGGATGTGTCTTGGCTCCAGCTTTATTTTCATTATATATCAATGGTTGTCTAAAGTATTCAAAACATTTATTAATAATTCCCCATTTTAGCTGTAGGGAAGGTTACAGCTTTACTGTCTGCTGATGACACCCTATTGATTTCACACACCCTATGGGACTCTAGGCTTGCTGGACCAATTTACCACCTTTTGTGTAGACGGAGGGCTATAAATCAACCCAACCAAATTGAAATTTAGGTGCTTTAATCCACATAAATGTTTTAGATGAACATTGAGATCTGGATATATGTGCCATCGAGAGAGTAAGGGGTTTTGAGTACTTGGTCTAAAGATTACTTATATTATCTAGTGGGTTCTTCACATCAGTTCTCTGTGGCACAATGCAGCAGCTCTTTTAAAGCTATTCAAAGCCATGTTCTCAAGGTCGATTTCCCTAGACTTGGAGGTCTACTGGCAAAGAGCACTGGGTTCTGCCCTTTATGGCACTAAGCTATGGGACTTCAATGCTGTAGAGAGCTTGCCTAAAGCTGAAAATAGATTTCTAAGAAATCTTGTCAACCTGCCCAGAACACTTCTCTGATACCAATACACCTAGATGTAGAAATAAATGGTGTTGCCCACATAATACAACCTAGACCATTCATGTTCTGGTGTGGACTGTGAGCCATCAATTAATTGGAGCCTTCTAAAAGGGGCTTAGTAGAATTACTCAAACTATACCTCAGCTAGGTGATTCCACCTCTGGCTTCTTTTAAATTAGGGTTCCATAAATTAGGGTTAAATGATCGATGGGACAAGCCAACCCTCATAATAGGGGACTCTAGAGAACAAGCCAAAAACATAATGGGGATATCTTGAATAAATGAATGAATACAGATTTGTAGACCACAAACTTTTCACCCACAAGGGTATCCAAGTACTGAGTAGCTGTGGTGGTTCGGGGAATCACTCCAAGAGCCAGGTCTTCAGTTTCTTGAGAAATGTCTTAAGCAATGGAGCTGTCCTGAAATCCAGCTGGATGGCGTTCCATGTCTTTGATGCAATGTAGGAATCAAAGCATTCTCCTGCTCTGCTGATGTGAATCCTCAGGGTCGAGGTGAGGGCTAGGTAAGTAGAATGAAGGTTTTGGGGAGGATGGTGGAACTGCAGACAGTGGTTGAGGTAGGTGTGCCCTGTCTGGTGCAGTGCTTTGTAGGCGTGTTTGAGGATTTTGAAGTGGTAGCGTTTTCTTTATGGGGAGCCAGTGGAGCTTGCGCAGGTGTGGTGTGATGCAGGTGCTGCGAGGGAAGTCCAGGATCAGTTGAGATGCGGAATTTTAGATGGTTTGAAGCCTGCGGGTGAGGTGGGTGGAGATGCCAAAGTATAGATTGTTGCCATAGCCTACTCTGCTCGCAATGAGGACCTGTGTGATGGTCTGCATGGTTTTCAGTGGGAACCATTTGAAAATCTTTCAGAGCATGTGGAGGATGTTGAAGATAGTTAAAGCATGAATCAGAAAAATGATTCCTTAACTACAAAGTTTCTCGATTTCAACCCTTCTCCACATTTTGAAGATCAGTTAGATGTACTTAAAGTTGGTATGGTACGTCAATTGTTTAAATGTAAATGGTCAACAAATGATCTGTGTTCACTTGCTAATCATTGCCTAGTTTGTTTAGGGGGAAAAGATAGTGAGATACATATGCAGCTTTTTTGCACCGGTTATGTGTATTTATGTAGAGAAAGTATTGTCTCTATTTGTCGTGCCATGTGTTTGACTAGGTATGTTGATGCTCTGAGATTTATTTATGTCAGATACCAGTGGTCCTATTGTTTTAAGTGTAACAAAATTTCTGTTTCATGCTTGGTGTTTAAGAAGTAAATATTTTCTCCCTTGACTTGCCCAAACATGTAAATGCTAGGTATTTACATTTATATCTATTTTTTAACTTGTTTTTGTATAATGTAGATGGTTTGACAGTTTTTCTTATTGTGAATAATTTAAAATTATCTAAATTGAAGGATGTGTGCCTGATGATAAGTTGCTTGAATGGTCTCGACCCCAAAATAAATAAATACAAATCTACAAAGGTTAAGCAATTAGAAACATGGTAAAGCAGAATGCTCCATGGTGGAACAAGCATAAGAATAGGAAAACGCTATTTAAAAAGAATCAGGCTCTTGGGATAGAAAAAAAGCCATACAGTTATGAGCAAGGGGCTGATTCAAAGCCCACTTTGCATGCAGTACTGTAAAGAATAGGTATTCAACAACATACAGTTAAAGCTTTTTGTAGGTCAAGAACAAAAAATATTCAAGAACACCATGATGCAGGTACTTGCCATGTGGCCCTGCTAACACCCCTGATATATGACGTACACTCTGTGTGATTCATCTGGTTTTATTTGTTGTTCTGCACGTACACCGTTTAAGAAGGTGCTTGGAAGCAGTAAAAGAGTTATATTGATATGGACATGATTGCATATAAATAAATACCATAGCACAAATGTTCCTGTTGGAACTTACAGGTACCACGTTGTAAATTGCGTCAACATATTTTGCTAGGTTTAAGCACAACTCTCTTATGTTAGGCTGAATTAAAAACATTATTAATTTCACTGTCACTTGTGTAACAACTGGATAGCTCGGCCAATCATCAAGTTTGCAATACGTCACCGCTCCCTGTTGAATTTCTTTTGTGTTCATTAGTTTGGTATACTTAAAAAAAAAAAAAAAATATGGGTGGTTTTCAATTGCAAACTGATTATGAATTTACATGAGTTATTAGCAATGTTTGCCCCGTCTGCACAGTAAGCATCAATTTAATTAAGATAAAGGGATTCTACTAATACTAACCTCCAAACCTAACTAATTTTGAAACCCAATAATGTTTGTCACTGTTATCACCCTGTTTCCTGCATAACTATTGCAGACTCATAGTATGTTGAAACAAGCATTTGCAATGCAACGGGTCTCGTGTTTGCTCATGTTAGAGCTGATCGCGTTGTAAACTCCTAACCCGACTTTTCATCTATCGGCAAAAGTGCTTTTATGTACGTAACCCGAAAAAGTGAAATTAACTGTGTAAAGCGCTCGACTTCTGCCAAGCAAAATCACGCTAAGAAAATAGAGAAAAAGTAGTCCACAATCCGACAGAAAACAGCGAGCCTCGCATGTTTTCTGTACTTGGTCGATGCGCTCGAGGAGGGCTAACCACCGGAAAAGGCATGACGTGGGCATGCCTTCGACTAATGAAAGCAAGCAGATTTTCCTAGGCAAGCCCACGAACCAATCAAACACACTGACGTGACGTCGACAGGGCTCCGAGCCCTTTTCTAATAACTAAAGCGTCTCGCTGCGATACGCATGCACGAGCGCATGCAACGCAGGCTTGACCCTAAAAAGGGATCCATAATTAAAGAAACAGATGCTAGCTTCCATAATGTGGGTCAGCCCATATTATGAACGTCCAATCTTCAAAGAGTTACAGGATTGAAAATGAATGAGTTTCCTTACTTTACTCCAATGTCATCCAAATGAATGGCCAGCTTCAGTTATTTATCATATTATGTTGTGTACTGTTTTGACAGTAAGCTATAAATTGCACACCTCTTCTTGAATAAACATAACTTATCATCTTTCATAAGTATATCAAATTATTGCAACAGCAAGGGCGTCTGGAGCCTGTTGTCCATTAATTGCACCACCCCCCAAAAGTGTCCTTCCAATGTTTCTCCATGCAGCAGGAGCTGCCGTCAGCTGAAATATAGCACCTCTGGACATGTTAGTGTGATGGGTAGTGTGCAACAGCTAGAGCTCCTGGAACCTGTGGTCCACTGATTGCACAAACCCCAACAGTCTCCTTCCAATGTGACTCTGAGCAGCAGGAGGTGGTGTCAACTTAAATATAGCACCTCCGGGTGCGATAGTGAAAGGGGCAGTGTGCAACAGCAAGGGCTTCTGGAGCCTGTGGTCCGTAGATTGCATGACTCCCCCAACAGTCTCCTTCCAATGTTCCTCCATGCAGCAGGAGCTGCCGTCAACTTAAATACAGCTCCTCTGGTCATGTTAGTGCAAGGGGCAGTGTGCAACAGCAAGAAGTTCTGGAGCCTGTGGTCCATTGATTGCACGCCCCTCAACATTCTCCTTCAAATGTACCCCATTATGCTTAATCTGGCAGAATTTCCAGTCTTTAACCTCTTAAATGCGGGCGTCGGCCACTGGCCGACGCCCACACACCCTCCCTGGTGCGGGTCACGACCAGTGGCCGACACCAGGAAGGGCATTAATAAATCCTCGGGTGCATCGCACCCGAGGATTTATTTTTTATTTTTTTTCCCCCCCCGGGAGACACGGAAGCTACCGTGTCTCCCCCCGCCCCCCACCCGCCCCTTTGTGACGTCAGCGCGCCGCGAGGCGCGCTGACGTTGCAAAGGTGTTTTCCCCATGAAAGCAGGAAGCAGCCTTGCGGCCGCTTCCTGCTTTCATGGGGAAAACGGCCTTTTTCACGTTCGGGAAGGCCTCGTAAGAAAGGGGAGAGTCTCCCCTTTCTTACGAGGCCTTCCTGAAAGTGTTTCCTGGCCCCCGATCGCAGCACAGCTGCGATCGGGGGCCAGGAAACACTTTCAGGAAGGCCTCGTAAGAAAGGGGAGACACTCCCCTTTCTTACGAGGCCTTCCTGAAAGTGTTTCCTGGCCCCCGGTCGCAGCTCTGCTGCGATCGGGGGCCAGGAAACACTTTCAGGTTTCCTGGCTCCCCCGATCGCAGCACAGCTGCGATCGGGGGGGTCAGGAAACATTTTGAAAAGGCCTCGTAAGAAAGGGGAGAGTCTCCCCTTTCTTATGAGGCCTTCTGAAACGGTTTCCTGGCCCCCGATCGCAGCACAGCTGCGATCGGGGGCCAGGAAACCCCACTAGACACCAGGGATTTCACTTTTGGGGGGCAGCCCCCCCCCGGAAAACGGGCCGCCCCCCCCGGATAATTTTCCTAAAAAAATAAAAAGGTAGGTGCCCCCTGGGGCAAAAAAAAATGAAATGACAGGGGGTCGCCCGTGGGCAGGGTGACCCCCTGTGGGGGCAATTTTTTTTTTAGATGTTGTAGGGTTTCCCTGGGGGCCATTTTGGCCCCCAAGGAAACCATACAACAACTAAAAAAAAATATATGTATATATCTATATATATATATCTATGTAGATAGATATATCTAGGTACATGGATATATCTATAGATATATCTATGTAGATATATATTTATATATATATATATATATATAGGTAGATCTGTATCAAAGAGATTTATAAAGCGCGCTACTCACCTGTGAGGGTCTCAAGGCGCTGGGGGGGGGACGGGGGGGAGGGAAAGGGGCTAGGAGGTTCACTGTTCAAAAAGCCAGGTTTTGAGGCCCTTCCTGAAAAGAAGTAGGTTTTGGGTCTTGCGAATGTGGGTTGTGAGTGCGTTCCATGTTTTGGGTGCAATGTAGGAGAAGGATCTGCCCCGGTGGTGGTGTGTTTGATGCGGGGGTCAGAGGCGAGAGAGAGGTCAGCTGAACAGACGTTTCGTGTGGGGGTGTGGAAGGTGACTCTCGTTGAGGTAGGCAGGGCCAGTGTTGTGGAGTGATTTGTGTGTGAGGATGAGGATCTTGAAGGTGATCCTTTTGTCAATGGGGAGCCAGTGGAGGGATTTGAGGTGTGGAGAGATGTGTTCGTGTCGGTGGAGGTCGAGGATGAGTCGTGCTGCTGAGTTCTGGATGCGTGTAGTTTGCACTTGAGTTTTAGAGTGGTGCCGGCGTAGAGGGCGTTTCTGTAATCAAGCCTGCTGCTGATGAGTGCGTGAGTGACAGTTTTTCTGGTCTCTGTGGGGATCCATTTTAATGTTTTTCAGTATACGGAGTTTGTTGAAGCATGAGGAGGTAAGAGCGTTGATTTGTTGGGTCATAGAGAGGGAGGAGTCTAGGATGATGCTGAGGTTGCGTGCGTAGTTGGCGGGGGTGGGTGCAGGGCCTAGCGTGGTGGGCCACCATGGGGGGTCCCAGGTTTTTTTGGTGAGGGCCAAAGAGGATTATTTCGGTTTTGCTTGAGTTGAGTTTCAGGTGGTTGGCTGTCATATATACATCACTTTTGTCAATATGTGTGTGGTTTCCCTGGGGGGAAAAGGGTCCGACTTGTCTAGTGGCAGTTTTAGTGCCATAAAGAAGCGCAGAAGGTTTATATGCCTACTGCAAAGAGCACATCTGTATTTTATGTAAATAGCTGAGTACATTAGTAAAGTCTATGGAGAGATGAAGGGCACTTTTGCTGGGTGGTAATGAGGGAATCCGAGGAGGAGGGAGTGGGAGCACCAATAATGATTGTTGGACTGGGCGCAGGAGGTGCTAAAGACTGTGACGAATGGTATGTGACAAGGTGTTTTTTGAGTGTCTTGAAAGTACGTGCTGATTGAGGGAAGAAGCACAGGTAAGGTGGCCTCTACTGTTGCACGTATCTCACACACACCATCGATTTTGTGACTGTCTACGTAGGCTAGTGTTTTAGAGCAACAGTTTAGCCAATAGCAGAGATGGCATCTTGATGGATGACTGCTGCCTGCACTCGGGTTATAGAGGACCGCTCTGACATAGGATCAGAGACTGAGACATCAGATACTGAGGCAGCATCTGAGGGATAGGACAATGGCGCAGACTCTGGGAGTGATTTTTCAGTCAGAGGAGTCCCATTCGAAAACTCCTCTTCCAGTACATTATGAGGGAGGTGATGAGGACAGTCCTGCTGTCCCTTCGCAAGCTGTTCGTGCAACTGGGTAATAGTGGGTTAGGCCAACCCAGAGAGCAGGTGAATGCGGCGGCAAGCAGAGAGAGAGTGCTCTCTTGGGAGCTCACCAATTTAGTTCAGCCCCAAATTCCACCACCCAAATCATATTGTGGAGACATCAAAATTGTCTATGGCAAAACAAACTGGTTTTGTAAGGCAGGCACCTGTGTTTTTGGTCCTGGATTCGGCGGCCATATAGAGAAACACACTAAACCCAAACATTTCTGGAAACTAGACATTCGGGGGAGTCCACAGAGGTGTGACTTGTGTGGATTCCCCAAAGTTTTCTTACCCAGAATACCCTGCAAAGCTGAAATGTTGAGAAAAAACTCTATTTTTCTCGCATTTCTGTCACACAAACTACAGGAATATGCTGGGATCCACAACATTCCGACCACCCAGTGACTCCTCACCTGTCCTGATAAAAACACTACCCCACTTGAGTGCCTACACCTAGTGCCTGTGTCAGGAATGGATCACCCCAGGGTCAACAGCTGCCTCACGTAAGGACCAACATTGACCGTTGTGTGATCTATTCCTGTCGCAGGCACCAGGCCTAACCACACAAGTGAGGTATCATATTTATCGGGAGACTTGGGGGAACGCTGGGTGGAAGGAAATTTGTGGCTCCTCTCAGATTCCAGAACTTTCTGTCACCGAAATCTGAGGAAAACTTGTTTTTTTAGCCACTTTTTGAGGTTTGCAAAGGATTCTGGGTAACAGAACCTGGTCCGAGCCCCGCGAGTCACCCCTCCTTGTATTGCCCTAGGTCTCTAGTTTTCAGAAATGCACAGGTTTGGTAGGTTTCCCTAGGTGCCGGCTGAGCTAGAGGCCAAAATCTACAGGTAGGCACTTCTCAAAAAACACCTCTGTTTTCTTCCAAAAATTTTGATGTGTCCACGTTGCGCTTTGGGGCGTTTCCTGTCGCGGGCGCTAGGCCTACCCACACAAGTGAGGTATCATTTTTATCGGGAGACTTGGGGGAACGCCGGGTGGAAGGAAATTTGTGGCTCCTCTCAGATTCCAGAACTTTCTGTCACCGAAATCTGAGGAAAACTTGTTTTTTTAGCCACTTTTTGAGGTTTGCAAAGGATTCTGGGTAACAGAACCTGGTCCGAGCCCCGCGAGTCACCCCTCCTTGTATTGCCCTAGGTCTCTAGTTTTCAGAAATGCACAGGTTTGGTAGGTTTCCCTAGGTGCCGGCTGAGCTAGAGGCCAAAATCTACAGGTAGGCACTTCTCAAAAAACACCTCTGTTTTCTTCCAAAAATTTTGATGTGTCCACGTTGCGCTTTGGGGCGTTTCCTGTCGCGGGCGCTAGGCCTACCCACACAAGTGAGGTATCATTTTTATCGGGAGACTTGGGGGAACGCCGGGTGGAAGGAAATTTGTGGCTCCTCTCAGATTCCAGAACTTTCTGTCACCGAAATCTGAGGAAAACTTGTTTTTTTAGCCACTTTTTGAGGTTTGCAAAGGATTCTGGGTAACAGAACCTGGTCCGAGCCCCGCGAGTCACCCCTCCTTGGATTGCCCTAGGTCTCTAGTTTTCAGAAATGCACAGGTTTGGTAGGTTTCCCTAGGTGCCGGCTGAGCTAGAGGCCAAAATCTACAGGTAGGCACTTCTCAAAAAACACCTCTGTTTTCTTCCAAAAATTTTGATGTGTCCACGTTGCGCTTTGGGGCGTTTCCTGTCGCGGGCGCTAGGCCTACCCACACAAGTGAGGTATCATTTTTATCGGGAGACTTGGGGGAACGCCGGGTGGAAGGAAATTTGTGGCTCCTCTCAGATTCCAGAACTTTCTGTCACCGAAATCTGAGGAAAACTTGTTTTTTTAGCCACTTTTTGAGGTTTGCAAAGGATTCTGGGTAACAGAACCTGGTCCGAGCCCCGCGAGTCACCCCTCCTTGGATTGCCCTAGGTCTCTAGTTTTCAGAAATGCACAGGTTTGGTAGGTTTCCCTAGGTGCCGGCTGAGCTAGAGGCCAAAATCTACAGGTAGGCACTTCTCAAAAAACACCTCTGTTTTCTTCCAAAAATTTTGATGTGTCCACGTTGCGCTTTGGGGCGTTTCCTGTCGCGGGCGCTAGACCTACCCACACAAGTGAGGTATCATTTTTATCGGGAGACTTGGGGGAACGCCGGGTGGAAGGAAATTTGTGGCTCCTCTCAGATTCCAGAACTTTCTGTCACCGAAATGTGAGGAAAACTTGTTTTTTTAGCCACTTTTTGAGGTTTGCAAAGGATTCTGGGTAACAGAACCTGGTCCGAGCCCCGCAAGTCACCCCTCCTTGGATTCCCCTAGGTCTCTAGTTTTCAGAAATGCACAGGTTTGGTAGGTTTCCCTAGGTGCCGGCTGAGCTAGAGGCCAAAATCTACAGGTAGGCACTTTGGAAAAAACAGCTGTGTTTTCTATAAAAAAAATAGGATGTGTCCATGTTGTGTTTTGGGGCATTTCCTGTCGCGGGCACTAGGCCTACCCACACAAGTGAGGTATCATTTTTATCGGGAGACTTGGAGGAACACAGAATAGCAAAACAAGTGTTATTGCCCCTTATCTTTCTCTACATTTTTTCCTTCCAAATATAAGAGAGTGTGTAAAAAAGACGTCTATTTGAGAAATGCCCTGCAATTCACATGCTAGTATGGGCACCTCGGAATTCAGCGATGTGCAAATAACCACTGCTCCTCAAAACCTTATCTTGATCCCATTTTGGAAATGCAAAGGTTTTCTTGATACCTCTTTTTCACTCTTCATATTTCAGCAAATGAATTGCTGTATACCCAGTATAGAATGAAAACCAACTGCAGGGTGCAGCTTATTTATTGGCTCTGGGTACCTAGGGTTCTTGATGAACCTACAAGCCCTTTATATCCCCGCAACCAGAAGAGTCCAGCAGACAAAACGGTATATTGCTTTCAGAAATCTGACATCGCAGGAAAAAGTTACAGAGTAAAACATAAAGAAAAATGGCTGTTGTTTTCAGCTCAATTTCAATATTTTTTTATTTCAGCTGTTATTTTCTGTAGGAAAACCTTGTAGGATCTACACAAATGACCCCTTGCTGAATTCAGAATTTTGTCTAGTTTTCAGAAATGTTTAGCATTCCGGGATCCAGCATTGGTTTCACACCCATTCCTGTCACTAACTGGAAGGAGGCTGAAAGCACCAAATATAGTAGAAATGGGGTATGTCCCAGTAAAATGCCAAATTTGTGTTGAAAAATTCGGTTTTCTGATTCAAGTCTGCCCGTTCCTGAAAGGTGGGAAGATAGTGATTTCAGCACCAGAAACCCTTGGTTGATGGCATTTTCAGGGAAAAAACCACAAGCCTTCTTCGGCAGTCCTTTTTTCCCATTTTTTTGGAAAAAACAAAATTTTCACTGTATTTTGGCTATTTTCTTGGTCTCCTCCAGGGGAAACCACCAACTCTGGGTACCATTAGAATCCCTAGGATGTTGGAAAAAAAGGACGCAAATTTGGCGTGGTTAGCTTATGTGGACAAAAAGTTATGAAGCCCTAAGCGCGAACTACCCCAAATAGCCAAAAAAGGGCTCAGCACTGGGGGGGGAAAGGCCCAGCAGCTAAGGGGTTAATTGTCAGACCCTGTTGCAGGGAAGCCATTGTGCAAGTGGGGGCAACTAGCACTAAACCATATGAGATGAGGCCATTTTCCACTGATGTCTGGGAGTCTGCCTTACTCTGGCTACACAAATAGAGCAAAGTACATCCCTTGCCGCAATTGACTCTGAGGCTAACAAAAATGAACAGTCACAATCTTCTTGGAGATGTGAAGGGGTTCTCAAGCTCAGCAATCAATCACCAACTCAGTAGGGAAACTGCTGATCCCAATGTTATCTTTTTAGAAAAGAAAGTACTTTATTGTCCCAGCGGCACTCATTACTACACATTACAAGCTGCTGAAATGATTTAGGCCCTCATTATGACATTGGTGGTAAGTCCCGCTTACCGGCAGGCTGACTGCCGACAACATACCGCCGCGGTTTACCGCTACCCATATTATGACCCACACATAACAATCCGTCACTATACAGCCACACACACAAGTCCGCCAGCCCAAAGGTCAGTGATAAAGTGGCGGTAGCAAAACCCACACCGTTCCGTCAACAGAACTACGCCCACAGCATTATAACCCACGAATCACCACGGCAGACATTCAACGGCACTAAACCATTGGCGGTACATACTGCCGCACTCAAAATACACACACACATACAAAACAATGCTACATTGGACAATTTAAATAACACACACCTGACACCCATACACACAACACCCACACACCCACACCACTACAAAACACACACACACACTACCCATAACCCTTTACGACTCAAATAAATTGACAACAGAGAGAGATACAGCAAGAGCACCCACAGAACCAGAGCCACATAACACCATCACCCATACACCATCCACGCACCTTACAGCACACACCCTAACACATCACCCCTCACACCCTCACCTACACCCATGGCACCACAAAGACACCCAAGATTCTCAGAGGAGGAGCTAAGGGTCATGGTGGAGGATCACAGGTGCAGCAAACATCCATTGCAAGGAAGATGGAGCTATGGCAGAGAATCGTGGACAGGGTCAACGCCGTGGGACTGCACCCCAGAACAAGAGATGACATCAGGAAGAGGTGAAACGACCTACGGGGTAAGGTACGGTCCGTGGTTGCAAGACACCAGATAGCTGTACAGAGGACTGGGGTGAACACCCACCTCCTCCCCCACAACTAACAACATGGGAGGAGCAAGTCTTGGCAATACTGCATCCTGAGGGCCTGGCAGGAGTAGCAGGAGGAGTGAACTCTCGTAAGTCATACCTCTATTACTATCACACCCCTACCTGCATGCAAACACATACCCCCAGTCCCACCCCCACACCCATCACCCCACCACCTCACATACACCCCACCATCTTAACCCTCTCATCCCAATACCAAGCCTTGCATGCACCACCAATGCATGGACATCACTCACAGCCCTCCATGGACACCCATCACTGAAGCATGCACATTAGAGAGAATCATCTAGCCCACAAAATCACTACTCACACAAGGCAAAGCTGCCAGGACAATAACAACCACAGAGGACAACACACCCATGCACAAGATGTCACACGCAGAAACAATAGCAGTGCATTTACATCCCCACAGGTCCCCCACACAACGTCACTGGAGAGGAGGTGCCAGCAACATCCAGCCCCCCCCAGAAGAGGCCCACAGTGATGACAGCAGCTCTGGATGCCTGGATGTGGATGACCAACCTGGCCCATCAGGGATCTCCGGACAGTCGATTACTCAGACACAGTCCCATACCACCACAGAGCCTCCCCCCTCAGGAAACACCAGCACAGCACCTGCCCAGCGGGCCCATACCTCTGTCCCCAGGACACGTCAATAAGCAGTGTGTCCACCACTACAGGGACCCCAGGCAACCACACAAATACAGGACGATCAGGGACCTGGGGTCAGTGGCAGTGGGCACACAGTTCAGGGGACAGAGGCACAGGACAACAGGGAAGCTGGGAGGACTGCTGTGCGACAGGTGGAGGTCAGGCCCAGGGAACCAACTCTCCAGGATGCACTCCCCAACATCCTGGGAGCATACCACCATTCCAAGGAGACGATGGGCCAGATACTGGACGAGTTGCAGGAGACCCAGCGGCTGCAGGAAGGACAGTACCTGGGGATCAGGGAGGACCTGAAGGACATCCACACCACCCTGGTCACCATTGCAGGGGTGCTAGCAGACATGGCCAACACCATGAGGGAGGCAGTGGCAAACCACCGGGCCCCTGACACTAGCCACACTGAAGAACAGCCCTCCACCTCTGCTGCCGCTAGTGGACAGGAGGCCCCGCTCCAGGAACAACAGGCCACCAGCACCCCTCCCCCTGCAGAAGGAGAACCACCACGCAAACGGTCTCTCCGATCCAGGCAGAAGCCAGAGAACATTGCCAAGACCCCCGCCAGGAAATAAGACTCTCCTGATTGTCACCCTTGTGTCCCACTCTGTCACCCTGTCCACCTTGAACTGTCATTGCTCCACTTCTAATGCCCCCTTGGACAATGCACCCGTGATACAAAGAGACTGGATTCTATCCTGGACTTTCCTCCAACATCACCCCAGCCTATTGCACATACCCCTATACTTGTTAGCACTTAAATAAACACCCTTAGAAAAAATACAAGTATGGAGTATGTCAAATGATTTAAGTATGTATTTGTTTAACGGGGTTTAAACACTGCAATACAACTGTACAGTAATGTATACATAGGAATGACCTATATTTGGCTGCAGTCAACACACCAGGTTCCAGAGTGGGGCACAGATATCTGAAAATAGAGATGCCAAAGGGTACAATAAGTGGCCATAGAATTGGGAGAATCTGCCTGCCATGTACCACCTCAAATACAAAACTGTCAAAGCAAAGTGAAGTTACAGGGTCTTAACTGTGTGTCACTGGAAGTACTGTCATATTATTTCTGTTCTGTTGTCCTCATCCTCTGGCTCCTCATCTTCACTGTCCACACGGTCCACTACTGCCAGATGCCCATCTCTAGCCTCATCCTCCTGCAGAAAAGGCACCTGGCGTCTCAAGGCAAGGTTATGCAACATGCAGCATGCCACTATGATCTGGCACACCTTCTTGGGTGAGTACTACAGGGATCCACCTGTTAGATGGAGGCAATGAAACCTGGCCTTCAGGAGGCCGAATGTCCTCTCTATTATTATTCTGGTTCACCCATGTGCCTTATTGGAACGTTCCTCTGCCCTTGTCCTGGGATTCCTCACAGGGGTCAGTAGCCATGAGAGGTTGGGGTAACCAGAATCACCTGCAAATATCGAGGGATACATGTTAGCCAAATACTAACCCTTATGGCCAACGCCATACCCATACACTAACATATACTGGGTGGGAACCATGGGCTCACCTATTAGCCACACCCAGTGCCTCTGGAGTTGAGCCATCACATATGGGATGCTGCTATTCCTCAGGATATAGGCATCATTCACAGACCCAGGATACTTTGCATTGACATGCGAGGTGTACTGGTGCGCCAGGCCCACTATCTGTACATTAATCGAGTGAAAGCTCTTTCGATTTCTGAACACCTGTTCATTTTTCCGGGGGGGGGGGACAAATGCAATATGTGTACCATCAATAGCCCCAATAATGTTGGGGATATGTCCCATTGCATAGAAATCAGCTTTTCCTGTGGCCAAATACTCCACCTGGGGGAAAACAATGTAGCTGTGCATGTGTTTAATCAGGGCAGCCAACACTCTGGTCAGCACTATTGAGAACATTGGCTGAGACATTCCTGCTACCAAGGCCACTGTCACTTGGAAGGAGCCAGTTGCCAAGAAATGGAGCACAGATAGGACTTGCACAAGAGGGGGGATCCCAGTGGGCTGACGGATAGCAGATATCAGGTCTGGCTCCAATTGGGCACACAGCTCTGTGATTGTTGCCCTGTCCAGCCTATAGGTGAGGATAATGTGCCTGTCCTCCATTGTTGCCAAGTCCACCAGGGGTCTGTACACAGGGGGATGTCTTCATCTCCTATTCATCCGCACAGTTGTAATCTAGGGGGCAAAACGGTAAGCAGCTGGTCAGTATTCCACATTTCCAAACACTACACTGCATTGCATGTTGTGACTGTAACAGTATGTTGTTGGATATGCCTAAATGGTGCCTATGTGTACTGTGACGCAGTTAGGTGCCCTGGCCTGCACCCCCTTGAAATGGCGTCCGCCTGTCCTGTGTGGATGGACATGTGGAAATGAGGCAATGGCGCTGACGTTGTGCGCCATTGTGGGAGGCGGCCGAGTACCACCATGCAACTCCTCATTGGATGTCATTGGGCCCTATGGGCTACAGTGGCCAATGGTGATGTATGCCAGCAGTGACGGTACGCACCGCCGTGGACGTGACTGCCATTTTCTATCTGTTCACTCACTTGCTACCTGACCTTCAACAGGAGAGAACTTACACTGAAAGTGCTGCTGTGACCTGTGTCTGGAACCTATCATGGCTTGTGTCACTGGGGAAAGGGCCCCTGCCTTCACCGCTGCAGAGTTGGAGAGACTGGTGGATGGGGTCCTACCCCAGTACCGAATGCTGTATGGGCCTCCAGACCAACAGGTGAGTACACTGTGAGCATGATCAAGGGGCATGGATGCATGGAGTGCTGTGTGTGAGGGCCTCGTATGGGGGGTGGGTTGGTGGAAGGGCCCTGAGCAGCGTGCTGCATGTATGGTGGGCAATGTCTGTGCGTAAGGGGATGTGAGGGCTATGGTGGGCCATGAGTGTAACAGGCTGGATGGTATGACTGATACCTTTTTCTATGTTTCTTTTTCTGCAGGTCAGCGCCCATGCGAAAAAGGGCATATGGCGTGCCATCGACAAGGACGTGTAGACCCTGAGGGTCTGCGGCAGGCGGAGCACCCACTGTCGCAAACAGTGGGAGGACCTGAGATGCTGGGCAAGGAAGATGGCGGAGGTCCAGCTGGGGATGGCCTCCCAACAAGGAAGGGTTGCCTGTTGAACCCTGACCCCCTGATGGCCCGCATACTGTCGGTGGCCTATCTGGAGCCAGATGGGCACTTGAGGGCATCACAGCAGCCACAAGGGGGTGAGTACAGTTTCCCAGTATGCTACCTGCGCGTGCTGGGGTGGTCTCCGGGTGGGGGATGTGGGCCTATTAGTGCCCCTAGGCCAGTCTGGACATTGCATGGTAGGTCCTATGTTGGGCAGGGGCTGATGAACACCACCTCCTACACAGCTAGTAGGCATCCACTACTGGGCAGGGGTATGTGGGTGTCAGGTATGCTGCTACTGGCGTTAGGTATTCCTGTCTATGGGCTGCTGACTAGTATTGTGACTGGTAGTGCTTTGCCTACTGGGTTGGAGCTGTTCCCTGTGTGTGTGTGTGTCATGTACGCCAACAGTGGTGTTGTTGCTGCCATTGACCAAGTGTATCATTTGTCTCTCCCCCCCCTTTTTGTTTTGTCTCCCTGTCCTTATGTGCAGTAGCATCATCTGGCGGAGGAGCAGAGGCACCGGCGACGGAGGGAGCTGCATCCCACAGGGCCCAGGAGGCTGAAACCACTGACGGTGAGGGCACCAGTGGGACGGAGGGTGAAGGGAGCACCACGTCAGAGACAGGAGGGGACAGTTCGGACAGTGATACCTCCTCCAATGGAAGCTCCCTGCTGGGTGGGCATCGCCTTTGATCCAGGCACCTCAGGCCCTGCCCCAGTTAGCCCTACTGCCCTGAGTGAGGAGGCTATTGACCTCCTGAGATCCATTTCTGTTGGGCAGTCAACCATAGTGAATGCCATCCAGGGGCTGGCAGCCCATTTGCAACAAACAAATGCATTCCTGGAGGGCATTCACTCTGGCATGGCGGCCCAACAGAGATCAATCTAGGCTCTGGCCTCCTCCGTGATGACAGCCATTGTCCCTGTTTCTAGCCTCCCCCCTCCAACTCCTCTACCCAGTCCCATTCCTTTCAACCTCAACCTATCCCAAGCACACATTCAGACCAGTATGCACCCAAGACAACACACAGGAGTAGCTCAGGCAAACACAAGCACCACACATCATCCCACAGGCACTCACACAAACACCATCCAGAATCAGATATACTAACATCCACTGCATCTACTGTGTCCCCCTCCTCCTCCTCGTCCACCTCCCTCCCAGTTGCATCTCCACTCACACCTGCATGCACTACATCCTCATCCACTACCCCCATCACCATCACGCATATCACTACACACCCCTCACTGGCAGTTACCACCCCAACATCCATGCACACATCCCCTGTGTCCTCTCCCACTGTATCTGTGCCCCATCCTCCCAAAGTACGCAAACACAAGCACTCAGACACCCAACAGCCATCCACCTCTCAACATCATTCAGCCCATGCACCTGCACCCAAACACTGCAGACAGACACCTCCTTCAACCACTCCCAAACATTCACCCTCTTCCCATCCCAGTGTCTCTAAGAAGCTTTTCCTCTCCGCCATTGACCTCTTCCCTACCCTTCCCCCCCACCCTTCACGTCGGGCCAGGGTGGTCAGAACCCAGGCAAGCACCTCAGTCACCCAGTCCACGGCCACAGTAGTGTTGGCAGCTACTGCAGGTGGGAGAGGCTCCAGGGAAACAGCCATCAGCACTGACAGTGTGCCTGCACCAGCTGCCAAAGGGAAGGGCAAGGTGGCACCACCAGCTGCCAAGGGGAAGGGTAATGAGGCACCACCAGCTGCCAAGGGGAAGGGCAAGAAGGCACCACCAGCTGAGAAAGGGAAGGGCAAGGGGCCTGCACCTGCAGGCAGGCAGGACAGGAGGCCTGGTGCTGGGACTGATTCTGAGCCCCCACCACGAACCATGGAGGTCCAGCCGTCCGAGGCTGCAGAGGAAGGGCTGGAGCCTCCCCCACCACTGGCATCCCTGACACCAGTACCGCCACCAGCAGCAGCAGCCCCAGTGGGCAGCCATCCGACGCTGCAGGGGAAGGGCTGGAGCCTCCCCTACCACTGCCTACACTGCTACCAGCACCACTGCCAGCAGCAGCAGCCCCAGTGGGCAGCCATCTAAGGCTGCAGGGGAAGGGCTGGAGCCTCCCCCCACCATTGCCTGCACTGCCACCAGCACCACTGCCAGCAGCAGCAGCCCCAGTGGGCAGCCGTTCAAAGCAGCAGGGGAAGGGCTGGAGCCTTCCCCCACCACTGCCATCCCTGACACCGCCACCAGCACCGCCACCAGCAGTAGCAGCCCAAGTGGGCAGCCATCCGAGGCTGCAGGGGAAGGGCTGGAAACTCCCCCCACCACTGCCTGCACCACCACCAGCACCACTGCCAACAGCAGTAGCCCCAGTGGGCAGCCATCCGAGGCTGCAGGGGAAGGGCTGGAGCATTCCCCCACCAATGGCATCCCCGAAACCAGCACCGTCACCACCGCTACTGAGCAGCCGTCACTGCCGGCGGGCAGTGTGTAGTCCTGCCTCCATGGGCTGTAGTGCGTCCTGGACCCTGCAGTCTTGTAGGTGTGACACCCAGGTGAGAGACTGTGACCTTACACTCCCCAAGTGCTGCATCACAGGGCACAAGGCCCCCTCCAGAATCAGTGGAAGAAGCCATCCACTCACACCTCCTTGCCAGGATGAAGCACACTGGGCACAAGGCCCCCTCCAGAACCAGTGGAAGAAGCTATCCACTCACCCCCTCCTTGCCAGCATGAAGCACACTGGGCACAAGGCCCCCTCCAGAACCACTGGAAGAAGCCATCCACTCAACCTCTCCTTGCCAGGATGAAGCACACTGGGCACAAGGCCCCCTCCAGAACCAGTGGGCAAACCAACTACTAGAGAGACTGTGGCTTTGCACTCCCCAGGACCAAGCAGTGGGCAAATAACCCACTAGAGAGACTGTGGCTTTGCACTCCCCAGGACCAAGCAGTGGGCAAATAACCCACTAGAGAGACTGTGGCTTTGCACCACCCACTTGAGAGACTGTGTCTTTGCACTCCCCAGGACCAAGCAGTGGGCAAGCCACCCACTAGAGAGACTGTGACTTTGCACTCCCCAGGACCAAGCAGTGGGCAAACCACCCACTTGAGAGACTGTGACTTTGCACTCCCCAGAGCCAAGCTGTGGGCAAACACCCACTTGAGAGACTGTGGCCTTGCACTCCCCAGGACCAAGTAGTAGGCAAACCACCAAGTTGAGAGACTGCTGCCTTGCACTCTCCAGGACATCGCACAGGGCATGTAGCCCCCTCCAGGACCAGTGGTGTTGTACCATCTTCCGGCTGAGGTGCCACCCCGTTCTCCGACCCCCTGAGGTGCCTGTGCATTTTCGACCTGATGCCCCTGCAGTGTTCTCTCCGTGTTGTTGCAGGAGTCAAGTGGGGCCTTGGCCTATGTGATGTGGCCCTGTGGCCCTCAGACTTTGAGGACTTGTCAGTGTCCCTCCATTTGTATATATGTATATACTGTTTTGATTTTTAAGCACAAATTTCTACTATTTTATATTATTATACTCAATTTAATCAATTTCTTTTGTTCTTGCATTATTCCTGAGGGGTACCGGGTAAATATGTAATGTTACTGCATCTGGTTGTGTGATTGGTGTTGCATGTTGCGTGTGCGTGTGTCACTCTCTTTTTCCTCCCCCCTTCCTTGTGTGCTAAACAGCAGTACTCACTGTGGTCTTCTTCGCCGGCGTTGCTGTTCGTAATGCATGAAGAGGTATACAAGCATGGGGAAGATGTGCAACTCGGGCTCCATGGTGTTGTGGTTCTTCCTTGAGTCTCCAGAGGTGAGTTCTTTGCCTTCTGTGTACTGTTTCCGCCATGCTTTTGATGTTGTTGGTACCGCCTCGGAAAAGGTGGTGGATAGGGCTGTTGTAATACTGTGGGTGGTACATTGTCTTCCGCCTGGCTGTTGGTGGTTACCGCTGCGGTGCTTGTTGCTACCGCCGTGGCGGTCGGTGTGTTAAAGTGTCTGTCTGTGTGGGCGGTTTCCGCCATGGTCATAATTAAACATTTTTTACCTCTGCTTCATCACTGACCGCCAGGATTGTAATAAGGGCCTTAGTGCCTCCCGGTGCTATCTTTGGTAGACACTGAACACACCCCTCTCCTTCATTGTCCCCAGGCTCTCTCCTCAGCTATGGGTGGTCCCTTTTAACTCTAGGAGGTAACATGAGTCATGTGAGTTGGGTACATGTGCAGGTTAAATCACGATAAAAATCAAAATATCTGGTCAGGAATCAGATGCAAGGGACCTAGGTTGGGGTGCACCTCTGAACAGTTTAAAAACAGATGGAAGATGGTCCGAGAAAGAACAAATACTCCATATAAATTGTTTAGAAATGTTAGTGGCATTGAATGCCTTAATGAGATTCAGAGATTTTCTGGCAAACAATGTTATGCTGATTCATGTAGACAATTTTACAACTGTGTCTTCTATAAACCATTTGCGAGGTGCAAGGTCAAAGGTTCTGGGGACCTGGCAAATAAATTTGGTATTTTCGTTAGAACCACAAGATTGTTCTGAGAGTAGAATTTATTCCAGACAGGCAGAATGTGAGGGCAGACTGGAACACCAGATACCTCAGAGATGACAGCACCTGGAAATTGAACCCAAAGGTTTTCAATCAGATCCTGGGACTTTAGGGACCTGTACATGTAGATTTATTTATGAGTAGATTAACTTACCAGATTCCAAGGTACTTCAGTTAGAGGCCAGATCTGGGAGAAATAAGAGCGGCTGCTTTTCTGCAGGATTGGGGAAACATTTCTCCACTATTGAGAGATTTCTGATGAAAGTAAGATCATAGACTTGCAGCATTATTCTGATAACTCCTTTTGGAAGTCTCAAACTTCATTTGCAGGGATGATGGAATTCGCAGTGGCTATTCAGACAGAGAAGAACATCTTTTAGTTTTAGAAGGGAAAATTAACCTTCTTGTGTGGAAGATCTCAGGGGTACTGGCAGGTATTCAGGCCTTTCAGGAAAAGCTAAATGTCTCTTGGATGAATCTTCAGCCCCAGAAACTAGCGAGGGCTACAGGGGTGTTTGGAACAAGTAGTATAGTTGGTGCTTAGAAGTGGCTTTTCCTCCTGTGCAAGGTCCTGTCCCCAAAATAGCCAATTATTTAGCATTCCTATTTAATTCTGGACCCTCCTATAGGACCATTTTACAGTTAAAGATCAGCTATTTCTGATGGTTATTGTCAACACCAGGGCAGTGCGGGCTCTACGGGCGACTAGAATGCAAAAACCCAGCACTTTCAAGATAACTTAATTTATGCATTGTGCTGAGATGCTGTTGTTTAACCTTTTGCATTGCAGAGTTCAATCCTGAAGACTTATTTTCAAGGTGCTTATACATACTGTTCATTTGCAATGTATTGCTGCAGGCTTTCAGAGTGTGTCAGGGTGTGGTCCCTTTCCAGGGCCTTCTAGAAGCTTTCCCTGCAGCATGCCTGGGTGTGATTTGTGGGCTGGTCCAAGACTCTATAAAAGGGAGCCAGCCCAGCTCCACATGCCCACTATTCAGAGGTCTCGGTGCAGAGCACCAGCAACTTCCTGAGCTCCTTTTCCGGAGGCCTACTTTGATCTTCCAGGCCTTGCCCTTTCACTTTGTCGGTGATTCTTGATCAGGGCGGTAAGACGGATGTCGTCCTGGGCCCCCGATCCCGTTATCGAAGGCTTTCAAGTTCTTGGGCCTAATTTGCAAGATAAAACAATTCTGCTCTTATGTGTGTGAATGTGCGCTCAAAGTTTTATGCCATTTTCATGCAGACACTTGAATCGGCAAAACGCGCAATTCTTTACTCGTGCATAATTCATGTTATTCATTGTGCGCTACCATTTTATGACATTTACTAGGTAGCATTCGAATTGGCAAGACGCGCGATTCATTTCCTGTTCTTAATTCATGTTATTCATTGTGCGCTACCATTTTATGGCATTTACTAGGTAGCATTCGAATCGGCAAGACGCGTGATTCATTTCCTGTGCTTAATTCATGTTTTCATTTTACGCTACCATTTCTTGGCATTCATATGGTGGTATTCGAATCGGCAAGACGCGCAATTTATTTCCTGTGCTTAATTCATGTTATTCATTGTACGCTACCATTTCTTGACATTCATGTGGTGGCCTTCGAATCAGTAAGATGCGCAATTCCTTTCTTGTGCTTAGTTCATGATATTCAGTGTGCGATACCATTCCTTGGCATTCACATGGTGGCCTTGAAATCGGCAAGACGCGCGATTCATTTCTTGTGTCTAATTCATGATATTCATTGTGTGTTACCATTTCATGGCATTTACGTGGTGACATTCGAATCTGCAGAACGCGCAATTCATTTCTTGTGTTGAACTCATGCTACTCATCGTGCGCTACCATTTCATGGTATTCTCTTGGTGGTACTCGAATCGGCAATACGCGCAATTAATTTCTTGTGTTTAAATAACGATGTTCATTGTGCGCTACCACTTCATGGCATTTACTTGGTGTCCTTCAAATTGGCAAGACGCGCGATTCATTTCTCGAGTCTAACTCATGTTCTTCATTGTGCACAATCATTTCATTGGCATTTACAAACCTTTGTGAAAATCTGCAATGTGCGCAATTCATGTTCCTGCATTTTAAGAAAACTAAGGGGGTCATTCCGACCCTGGCGGACAAAGACCGCCAGGGCCGCAAATGGAAGAAGCACCGCCAACAGTGAGCAGCGCTGCCCAGGGGATTCTGACCCCCTTCCCGCCAGCCTGTTTATGGCGGTTTACACCGCCAGGAAGAGGCTGGCGGGAACGTGTGTCCTGGGGCCCCTGGGGGCCCCTGCACTGCCCATGCCACTGGCATGGGCAGTGCAGGGGCCCCCTAACAGGGCCCCATTAAGCTTAAGCAGACAGTGAAAAGCGTGACGGGTGCAACTGCACCCGTCGCACCCCTGCAACACCGCCGGCTCCATTCGGCTTCTGTGTTGCAGGGCTCCTTCCCGCTGGGTAGCGCCCGCCAGCCCAGCGGGAAGGTCTGAATGGCACCAGCGGTCTTTTGACCGCGGTGCGGCCAAATGGCGGTTCCCGCCAGGCGGCGGCAACCGCCGCCCGTCGGGGTCAGAATGACCCCCTATGTGTTAGAATTCTAGTGTTATATTGTATGTGCATAATAATTCCCTCAAGAAAATTCATATGGTGTTATAGAAATCATTCAGATTATTTCCTGATCCTCATGCAAAAGACTATGGGGGTCATTCTGACCTCGGCGGTAAAAGGCGCTTACCGCCGGTCAGAAGGCTGCCACAACACCGCCGCGGTAAACCGCCACGGTCATTCTGACCCTCAAGAGGCAAACCGCCAAAAACCCGACATCAACAAAAGTCCGCCACACCAACGGCCAGCGTTAAACTGGCGAAGACCAAACCTCCACCGTCACGCCAACAGAAAAACGCCCATGCCATTACGACCCACGAATCCACGCGGCGGTCTTTCAACCGCAGTATTCCATTGGCGGTACACACCGCCGCGCTCAAAATACACATACAGCTCCAAAACACAGCCACATTGGACAATTTGAAATACACACACCTGAGACACATACACACAACACTCCCACACACCCAATTAACTATAAAACACACACCCACATCACCCACAAACCCCTACGACCACAAATCAGAGAAGAAGCCCAGAGAGAGACAGCACAGAATAGAGAACACCGTCACACAGAGGCACACTACACCATCACCCACGCACAAAATACCACACACCACTACACTCACCACACTCATCCCCGCAAACACCACCCCACACCTCATCCACCCCACCCCATGGCACCCCAAAGACATCCCAGGTTCTCAGACGCAGAACTCAGGGCCATGGTGGAGGAAATAGTTCGGGTAGAGCCCCAGCTTTTCGGGACACAGGTGCAGCACACCACCATTGCCAGGAAGATGGAGCTATGGCAAAGAATAGTGGACAGGGTCAACACTGTGGGACAGCATCCACGAAATCGGGACGACATCAGGAAGCGGTGGAACGACCTACGGGGGAAGGTGCGTTCCATGGTATCCAGGCACAACATCGCGGTGCAGCGGACTGGCGGCAGACCCCCACCTCAACCCCCAGAATTTACAACATGAGAGGAACAGGTCTTGAACATCCTGCATCCTGAGGGCCTCGCAGGAGTAGGCGAAGGAATGGACTCTGGTAAGTCTCATCTCCACTACTTCATCCCCCCCACCCCACCAGCATGCCAACTCATACCCCCACCCTCCCCCCACCACCATCACACATCCTCGTTGCTAATGTCTCACCATCACAACCCACCCATCCCAACACCAAACCCTGCATGCCACCACAAACCATCGACAGCCATCACCTAAGCATGCCCACTGCACATACACATCTCCCCCACAAACCGCCGTCACAACAGCCCCCACAAAGGAATGCCAGCACTGGGGTACACGGGCACCCACCCATTGCACGCTATGGCACACACAGAAGCAATAACCATACTCTTATACCCCTGCAGGACCCGAACGCCACCACACCGCCCAGGAGGGTCCAGAAATGTCCTTCCCACCCCCAGAAGAGGCCCCCAGTGATGACAGCAGCTCTGTATCCCGGGAGCCAGATGACCAGCCCGGCCCATCGGGGACCTCGGGACAGTCGGTTCCCCTCAGACAGCCACAGGCTACAGCAGACCTACCCCCCTCTGGGAACACCAGCACAGCACCCACCCAGCGGGCCCATGCCTCTGTCTCCAGGACACGTCAATCAGCGGTGTGTCCACCACTACAGGGCACCCAGGTGAACCCACCACCCCAACAACAACAGGGACCTGGGGGCAGTGGTAGTGGGCACACGGTCCAGGGGACAGAGGCCCAGGGAAACAGGGGAACTGGGAGGGCTGCTGTGCGACAGGGGGGGGGGGGAAGGCCCAGGGAACCCACTCTCCACGAGGCCCTCACCTCCATCATGGGAGCATACCACCACTCCCAGGAGACGATGGCGACGATCCTGGCCAGGTTCCAGGAGATCCAGGTACTGCAGGAGGAACAGTTTATGGGGTTCAGGGAAGAACTGAGAAACATTAGTTCCGCAATGGGCACCATCGTTGTGGCTCTCAACCAGATTGTCACCACATTGCGGGACCATGTGGCACCACAAAGGGCCCCTGTCACTAGCATGGACCAGGAACAGCCTACCACCTCCGCCAGCGCTAGTGGACAGAAGGCCCGACACAGCAACAACCTGCCACCAGAACCCCACCTCCTGCAGAAGAAGAACCACCCCGCAAGCGGGGCCTGAGATCTAGGAAAAAGACAGAGTAGGATGCCAAGACCCCCGCCAGGGAAGGATACCCCCTGATGTCATCCCACTGTCCCACATTGTCACCCTGTCCAACCTTAAACTGCCCCTGCTCCACCTTCCACAGGCATATGGACAATGCACCTGTGAGACTGAGAATCTGGACTCTGCCATGGACATTTCTCCACATCACCCATCACCGATTTTCAACCATTTCCCAAAATTGAGCACTTTAATAAACACACTTATTGCACACAAATAATCTGGAGTCTGCCTGTTTTTTTGAAAATATGTATTAGACATAAACGTGCCAAAATGACCAGTTACATTGTGATGACAACATACCACTGTCACACAGCTGTAGTCCATGGGCAAACAAAGCAGAGGTCACGCAGTGGGGCCCACATCTCTGAAATTGGAAGGGAAAGCCACAACTCTGTTAGCATCCACTGGGTGAAAAGGACAGACAGTAGAGAGGCAGGAGACTGTAAGTATATGTAAAATGCCGGTGTTGATTCTTACCTGTGTGTTATTGAAAATACTGCTGTATCACTGTGTCCCTGTTGTCTGTGTCGTCCTCTTTGTCTTCCTCCTCTTCACTCTCCGCAGGCTCCACAGCTGCTACAACACCACCATCTGGACCATCCTCCTGCAGAAAAGTCACCTGGTGTCGCAATGCCAGGTTGTGAAGCATACAGCAGGCCACGATGATCTGGCACACCTTCTTTGGTGAGTACATTAGGGATCCACCTGTCATATGCAGGCACCTAAACCTGGCCTTCAGGAGGCCGAAGGTTCTTTCTATAATCCTCCTAGTTCGCCCATGGGCCTCATTGTAGCGTTCCTCTGCCCTTGTCCTGGGATTCCTCACTGGGGTCAGTAACTACGACAGGTTGGGGTAACCTGAGTCACCAATTAGCCACACACGGTGTCTCCGTAGTCGTTCCATCACATAAGGGATGCTGCTATTTCGCATGATGTACGCGTCATGCACTGACCCAGGGAACTTGGCATTTACATGGGAGATGTACTGGTCAGCCAAACAGACCACCTGTACATTCATGGAATGATAACTTTTTCTGTTCCTGTACACCTGTTCACTTTCACTGGGGGGTACCAAAGCCACATGTGTCCCATCAATGGCACCAATGATGTTGGGAATATGTCCAAGGGCATAGAAATCACCCTTCACTGTAGGCAAATCCCCCACCTCAGGGAAAACTATGTATCTCCGCATGTGTTTGAGCAGGGCAGACAACACTCTGGACAACACCTTGGAAAACATAGGCGGAGACATCCCTGATGAAATGGCCACTGTTGTTTGAAATGACCCACTTGCTAAGAAATGGAGTACTGACAGCACCTGCACTAGAGGGGGGATCCCTGTGGGTTGGCGGATGGGTGACATCAGGTCTGCCTCCAGCTGGGCACACAGTTCATGTATAGTGGCTCGGTCAAGCCTGTATGTCAGAATGACATGTAGTTCCTCCATTGTCGACAGGTCCACCAGCGGTCTGTACACAGGAACATTCCTCCATCTCCTCGCAAGTCCCAGCGGACGGTGCCTAGGAAGGACAACAGCGAGCACAGAGTCAATCAACCCACAGGTAAGTTCCCACAGCTTGCACAGTACACGATTCTATATGCATTGAATGGCTTGTATGAGTGTCGATGCAAGGCCTAGTCATGTGTGACGCAGTAGAAATTAAGCCATGTGGGCCCTTGAAATGGCGGCTGCCTGACCTGTGAAGAGCGACAATGGGATGTGAGGTCAATGCGCTGGCGTGGCACACCCTGGCGGTAGGTGGTCGAAGACCACGGCGCTAAGCCGCATTGGTTAACATTGAACCCTATGCGTTTCAGGAGCCAATGACGAAGTGCGCCGGCGGTCGCGGTACGCACCGCCGCAGTACGCACCGTCGCGGACGTGACCGCCATTTTCTATCTGCTTAATCACTCGAGACCTGATCCACAGGAGAGGACCTATACTGCAAGTGCTGCTGTGACCTCGGTCTGGAAGATACAATGGCTGCTGCGACTGGGGAAAGGGCCCCTGCCTTCACTTCTGAAGAATTGGAGAAACTTGTGGATGGGGTCCTCCCCCAGTATGCGCTACTCTACGGTCCTCCAGACCAACAGGTAAGTACACTGGGAGCATGCTTTGGAGGCAATGCCTGTGTTGAGTCGGGTGGATGAAAGATGGTGGGGAGGGGAGCGATTGAGGCATGCATCAAACGGCGGATGAGAGCATGTGCCACATGGCAAGGGTGGGGATGGGGGGCCACTCACATCGAGCATGCAGAAGGTGATGATTATTCTTCTCTCCCTGTACATGTCACGTAGGTCAGCGCCCACCAGAAAATCGACATTTGGCGTGCCATCGCCAAGGACGTCCGGACCCTGGGGGTCCACAACAGACGGGGCACCCACTGCCGCAAGAGGTGGGAGGACATCCGCCACGGGAGCAGGAAGACCGCGTAGGCTCTGCTGGGGAAGGCCTCCCAACGTAGGAGGGGTGCCAGTCGACAATTGACCCCCCTGATGTCCCGGATCCTGGCGGTGGCCTACCCCGATTTGGATGGGCACGTGAGGACATCACAGCAGACACAAGGCGGTGATTACAAACACATTCTGCTTACTTTGCGCGCAGTGGAGGCGCCTGGGTGGGGGAGGAGGGCTGTGGGTATCCCTAGGCCAGGGCGATTTCTGTAGGCTAGGCCCCTCCGTAAGGCATGGCCCTGTGCCCCCGCCCCCCACCTCTGTAGGGTGCCAAGTACAGCTATCCATGGCCCTGTGTCACCTATGTGTGCAGTAGTCGTCCATAGGCTTGTAGGCCAAGTCCCAAAGATTGAGTAGTGTACCCCAAGTGCGCGGCGTAGTGCAGGGGGCTTCTGTGTCTGTACTCTCCGCCAACTGTGTTGCCAATGGATGCACTCAACATGTCTTCATTTCCCCCCCCCTTTCTTGCTGCTCTTCCTGTTCATGTGTGCATTAGCATCATCAGGCGGAGGAGAAGTGGCATCGGAGCACGAGGGAGCTGCATCTCACATGGCCCTGGAGGGCCATGCAACCAACTCGGAGTTCACCAGTGAGACGGAGGGCGAGGGGAGCTCCACAACGGGGACACGTGGAGACATCAGCGACACAGACACGTCCTCGGAAGGGAGCTCCCTTGTGGTGGCGGCAACATCCGTGCCCACCGCAACAACAGGTACAGCCGCCACCCAGCGCACCAGCTCTGCCCTCCAAGCAGCCCCTGTGCGATCGCCCTGTGCCCGCTCGCACATGAAGGCGGGCATCTCCTTCGCCCCAGGCACCTCAGGCCCTGCCCCAGTTACCCCTGCTGCCCTCAGTGAGGAGGTCATTGACCTCCTCAGGACGCTCATTGTTGGGCAGTCTACCCTTTTGAATGCCATCCAGGGGGTAGAAAGGGAGGTGCACCGGAGCAATGCATACCTGGAGGGCATTCATTCGGGTCAGGCTGCCCATCAGCGATCGTTCAACGCTCTGGCCTCAGCACTGACGGCAGCCATTGTCCCAGTCTCCTGCCTCCCTACTCCAACTTCCTCCAACCAGTCCCACACCCCTGTTCCTCTGCCTATCCCAGACACACCTACAGACCAGCCTGCACACAACTCAACACCCAAGGGCAGCTCATCCAGACATAAGCACCACACATCACACAAGTATTCACACAAACAACAGCCACATGCAGACATACCAACAGCCACTGTCTCCTCTGTGTCCCCCTCCTCCTCGTCTCCCTCCTCCCTCCCTGTGACGTCTCCACTCACACTTGCATGCACAACATCATCAGCCACTACGTCCAGCACACCCACCAGAACACTCCGCACACTTGCAGTCACCACCCCCACTGCCATTTACACGTCCCCTGTGTCCTCTCCCAGTGTATCTGTCACCCCCTCTTCCAAACCACACAAACGCAGGCAGCCACCCACCCAACAGCCATCCACCTCACGACAGCCTCCGTCACAAGCACCTGCACCCAAAGACACCACACTTGACTCTCCTACAACCACATCCTCTTCCTCCACTCCCATACCCACTGCACCTACCCTTCCCACTGCTCCTAAAAAGTTTTTCCTGTCCAAAATTAACCTCTTTCCATCACCTGACCCACCCCCTCCATCTCGTAAGAGTCCAATCAGCACCTCAGCCACCACAACCCCTGGACCTATAAGGTCCATAGTACAGGGATATTGGAGTCCACCACCTTCAAGGGCAGCAACATCAGCCAGCAGTAAAGGGACAGCCAGCCCACCCCCTGGGAAGAAAACCAAGAAAGGCAAAGTCCGGCGCAAGAGGCCAGAGACGGCAGCCTCCAAAGGCACTACCCTGGCACCGTCAGGATGTGGGGTGCCACCTGGCACATCTACAAAGGGAGGCAAGGGCCACAGGGAACCACGCAAGGATGGCAAGGGCAGCACGGCTGACACGTCCGGCAGCAGGCGAGCTGCCCAGGCGGGCCCCACCAGCCCCATTCCGGGTGTGAAGGAGGACACCCACGGGCCCGGGACTCCAGCACAGGAGGGCCCGGAAGCGAGAAGTCAGATGGCGAGTGAACTCCACATATTGGCCGGATATGGTGCCCTGGAGACACATGTCAAGAACCGCTGAACAGGGCCCTTCAAGACAGGCACCGCTGAACAGGGCACCGCCGTCTCAAGAACCGCTGAACAGGGCCCTTCAAGACAGGCACCGCTGAACAGGGCCCTTCAAGACAGGCACCGCTGAACAGGGCCCTTCATCTCAAGCACCGCTCCGCTGGGCCCTTCATCTCAAGCACCGCTCCGCTGTGCCCTTCATCTCAAGCACAGCTCCGCTGGGCACCGCCGTCTCAAGCACAGCTCCGGTGGGCCCCGCCGTCTCAAGCACCGCTCCGCTGGGCCCTTCATCTCAAGCACCGCTCCGCTGGGCCCTTCATCTCAAGCACAGCTCCGCTGGGCACCGCCGTCTCAAGCACCGCTACGCTGGGTCCTTCATCTCAAGCACCGCTCCGCTGGGCCCTTCATCTCATGCACCGCTCCACTGGGCCCTTCATCTCAAGCACAGCTCCGCTGGGCATCACCGTCTCAAGCACAGCTCCGGTGGGCACCGCCGTCTCAAGCACCGCTCCGCTGGGCCCTTCATCTCAAGCACCGCTCCGCTGGGCCCTTCATCTCAAGCACAGCTCCACTGGGCACCACCGTCTCAAGCACAGCTCCAGTGGGCACCGCCGTCTCAAGCACCGCTCCGCTCCGCTGGGCCCTTCATCTCAAGCACCGCTCCGCTGGGCCCTTCATCTCAAGCACAGCTCCGCTGGGCACCGCCGTCTCAAGCACCGCTCCGCTGGGCCCTTCATCTCAAGCACCGCTCCGCTGGGCCCTTCATCTCAAGCACAGCTCGGCTGGGCACCGCCTTCTCAAGCACCGCTCCACTGGGCCCTTCATCTCAAGCACCGCTCCGCTGGGCCCTTCATCTCAAGCACCGCTCCGCTGGGCCCTTCATCTCATGCACCGCTCCGCTGGGCCCTTCATCTCAAGCACAGCTCCGTTGGGCACCGCCGTCTCAAGCACAGCTCCGTTGGGCACCGCCGTCTCAAGCACCGCTCCGCTGGGCCCTTCATCTCAAGCACCGCTCCGCTGGGCCCTTCATCTCAAGCACCGCTCCACTGGGCCCTTCATCTCAAGCACAGCTCCGCTGGGCACCGCCGTCTCAAGCACAGCTCCGGTGGGCACCGCCGTCTCAAGCACCGCTGGCCCATTGGCAGAAGGGGCAGGGCCGGATCTGTGTCAGGCAGGGCTGCACGATGCACACTGGGCACCATGCCTCCTCCAGTACCAGTGGAGTCTGTAATCCACTTGAGAGACTGTGGCTTTGCACTCCCCAGGATGGCACAGTGGGCAAGCCACCCACTGTAGAGACTTGTGAGACTGTGGCTTTGCACTCCCCTGGATGGCACAGTGGGCATGGAGGCCCCTGGTGGATCTGGCGTCGTGGACTCATGTGGCTGAGGAGCCTCCCCTTCCCTTCCCCCTGAGGTGCCTGTAGTTTTTCTATCTGATGCCCCTGCAGTGTTCTCTCCAATGGCTTCGGGTCTCCTGTGTGGGCTTTGCCCATGTGTTGAGGCCCATCGGCCCACGTACAATGACTGAAACCCGATTTGGACAGGACAATTTACATATGTGTATATAGTTATAGATGTTTGAAAAAAAAGTTTTACGTAGCCTTACAATATATTTGAATTTCATGATCATTTTATTTTGTCTTTGCATTCTTCCGGGGGGTTTGGGGGTTGTCACTCTGAGTTGTTGCTCTGCATTGATGTGTAGGTAGTTGTGGGTGAGGGTGGGTGTGTCGCGTATGTGTGTGCCCGTAATCTTTTCTCCTCCCCCCTCCCCTGTGTCGTAGGTGCAGTACTCACTGTTGTCTTCTGCGCCGGCGTTCGTGCTCCTGGTAGAGGAGCAGGTAGACAAGAGCTGGTAGGATGTGTAGTTCTGGTTCCATGCTGTCCAGATTCCTCGTGGAGTGTGTAGAGGTGAGCGTTTTCCCGTTCGTAGTCTGTTTTCGCCGTGTTTTTATCGGCGGGGCTCCCGCCCCGGAAAAGGTGGCGGATTGGTGGGTTGTGATAGGGTGGGCGGTACATTGTCTCCCTCCTGTCTGTTGGCGGTGACCGCCGCGCTGTTTGTTTGTCCCGCCATGGCGGTCGGAGTGTTAAAGTGGCGGTCTGTGTTGGCGGTTTCCGCCAGGGTCAGAATTCCATTTTTTGCACTGCCTGCCTGTTGGCGGGTTGGCCGCCGCTTTAACACCGACCGCCAGGGTTGGAATGACCCCCTATACTTGAATTTGAAAGCGTAATTCTAGAAGGTTCTGATGTTTCTAATTCATGTGTAACATTTCATTGAGTGGTTCATTGGAAAGTTGTATTAATCTTTCTTGATTCTCTCACAGGTATCCAGTTATCTTGAGGCCTAGTTATTTTAGTCCATGCTTAAGTTATCCATGTTTCCAGTATGACAATGCTTAGAGTCATAGCCTGTTGGAAAATGGGTTATTGGTAAGGGCAGATAGGTACCTACACTTAGCAATAGGCCACCAACCTCCACTTAGGTCCAGTTAGGTCTCAGTAAATTAAACCCAGCTCAACCCTTGGTAGCTTGGCAACGAGCGTCAAGGCTTAACTTAGGAGACAGAGGGGGTCATTCCGACCCTGGCGGTTGTCTACCGCCAGGGCCGGGGACCGCGGATGCACCGCCAACAGGCTGGCGGTGCATCCATGGGCATTCTGACCGCGGCGGTACAGCCGCGGTCAGAAACGGGAAACCGGCGGTGTCCCGCCAGTTTCCCGCTGACCTAGGGAATCCTCCATGGCGGCGCTGCAGGCAGCGCCGCCATGGGGATTCCGACCCCCTTACCGCCAGCCTGGTTCTGGCGGTTTTCACCGCCAGAACCTGGCTGGCGGTAACGGGTGTCGTGGGGCCCCTGGGGGCCCCTGCAGTGCCCATGCCAATGGCATGGGCACTGCAGGGGCCCCCTAACAGGGCCCCACCAAGATTTTCAGTGTCTGCCAAGCAGACACTGAAAATCGCGACTGGTGCAACTGCACCCGTCGCACACCTTCCACTCCGCCGGCTCCATTCGGAGCCGGCATCCTCATGGAAGGGGGTTTCCCGCTGGGCTGGCGGGCAGCCTTCTGGCGGTCGCCCGCCAGCCCAGCGGGAAACTCAGAATTACCGCGGCAGTCTTCTGACCGCGCAGCGGTATTCTGGCGGCGGGACTTTGGCGGGTGGCCTCCGCCGCCCGCCAAAGTCAGAATGACCCCCAGAGTGTAAAGCAATCAAATATCACAAAACAGTACTTAAATAAAACACAGGAAACAGTTTAAAAATCCAAAACCAATTGATCAAAATAGATTATGGGGGTCATTCTGACCCTGGCAGTCTTTGATCGCCAGGGTCGCGAATGACGGAAGTACTGCCCACAGGCTGGCGGTGCTTCCATGCCCATTTGGCATGGTCAGTGCAGGGGCCCCCAGGGGCCCCAGGACACCCGTTACCGCCAGCCTCTTCCTGGCGGTGAAAACCGCTAGAAACAGGCTGGCGGTAAGGGGGTCAGAATCCCCATGGCAGCGCTGCTTGCAGCGCTGCCATGGCGGATTCGCCCAGCCGGGGGAAAAACTGCGGGAAACCGCCGGCCCCGGTTTTCTGACCGCGGCGGTCAGAATTGGCTTGGAAGCACCGCCAGCCTGTTGGCGGAGCTTCCGTCATTCGCGACCCTGGCGGTCACAGACCGCCAGGGTCAGAATGACCGCCTTAGTCTCTTTTTCTGAGATTTTTCTTTACCGGGATGAACCAGCAAATCAGGCCGGGTCGCGGTTGAGGCAAGCCGGCTAGAGTTGCCGCGGCGGGTCGGTCCCTCTATGGAGCTTTTTTTCAAAAGTTGTCCAAACTTCTTCAAACTTCTGGGGCTTCTCCCAGATGTCCTTTTAAGGTTCTTTTGGGGTCCACAGCTCACCCCAAGGGACCAGAGGTTCTGAGATGGTCCTTGGGGGGTGCGGACTACAACTCCCAGAATGCACCTGGCACAAACTCCTTTTTGGCCCCTGGACAGTGGTCAGCTGGTCGCTTTCTTCAGGAGTTGGTGCAGGGGACTCTGGATAGCAATTTTTCACCTGTAGCAAACAGGGAGTACCTCCTTGAACCAGTTGAAGCCAGGCAAAGTCCTTCTTGTGGTGAAGCCCAAGTGTGCAGCTGGTGCAGTCCTTCTGAGTCCAGGTTCCAGGTGCAGGCCAGGGGTCCAGCAGGGCAGTCCTTCTTCTCCTTTGGTTCTTCCTTGTTGGAATCTGATGGGGATCTGAGGTGTGGGTGCAGGTCTGCCAGTTTTATCCTTGCTCCTGGGTGAAAAGCAGGGGGGTCCTGGTTCTCCAATCAGGTGCAGGGTCCTTCCCCCTGTGATGACCACTTCCTGGGAAGTGTGGCAAAAATCAATCCCAGGAGGCAACATTCTCTAAAAATCCATCATGGCTGAATCTGATTTTTGGAGGTTACATCTGGCTGAGCCCACCCACTGGTGTGGCTAAAAATCATAAACACACCCCTCTCCTGCCCTTTCCTAATCTAATCAAGGGGGCACCTAGTTGTCTGGGGTTGCAGGATGTGGGGGTGTTGCTGGTTGCTCCAAATGTCCTTCTCTGCCTTTGAAGACCAGTTTGGCAGCCCTCCCCCTTCCTGCCTCACCATCTGCTGAGGGGAGATTCCCTCCCACAGGCACATTCCTTTGTGTGAAGCCAGGTCACTTCACACCTCATCAAGGCAGGTTGGCCAAGCTACTAGAGCTGGCCAATCAGAGCACAGCAGCAAAAACAATGCAGGGCTGAAATGGGCAACTTTTCAGGTAAAGTTTAAAACTCTTTACCAGAACAAGTTATATTAAATCCCACAACTGGAAGTTGTGGGATTTATTACAACAATTAATTTGATACCAAACTCTTGGTATGTATCATTTAAGGAGACTTTAAAAATTAAAATAAAGTCTCCCCATTCTAGCCTATGAAGGCCATTTACTACAATGAGGGAAAAACGAATTTGGCTGTTTTTACCTCACCAGGGCTTATAAAACTATTTTTATAAGGTCCCTGCTTATAGTTACATGGCACCCAGCCCTAGGGGCACATAGGGCACACCTTAGGGGTGACTTATATGTAAAAATAAGGTAGTTTAAGACTTTGGAACTACTTTTAATTCCAAAGTCGAATTTGTATATAACTTTAATTTAAAAGCAGCCAGCAAGGCAGGCCTGCCTTTAAAATGACACTGGGCACCTCAGCAGTGCACCTATGGGTGCACTACCTATGCTGTGGTCCCTAAACCTACATGCCCTACCATATACTAGGGACTTATCGGTAGGTTCACTTAGCCAATTATAATTAGCCTAATTTGCATATCCATTTTACACAGAGCACAGGCCCTGGGACTGGTTAGCAGTACCCAGGGCACCATCAGAGTCAGGAAAACGCCAGCAGAAAGTGGAAAATGGGGGCAAAAAGTTAGGGGGCCTCTGCAATCAGCCCTGTTTTCTCACATAGCCTAGTAATGATTATTATGATATAATCTTGATATTGTGTGTTTTAACCTTTTTGTTTCCCACAGGTCTCCTTCCCAGCAGTTCCCTCCCTAATCCCCTTTTACCCACTTGGACTCTCTTAGACTCTGTGACATTCTAATCAGAGTATTGGAGCTGTCTTGTGGTGGACGTGTTGGGAACGTGCACAGACCCCGAGGATCTGGTGACTCTGACAGTTATGCTTTAATCAATTGGAAGCAACCCCCTACTAAGAAGGTTGATGAAAAGTGTGAGATTAGGAAGACCCCTTAGAGCTCGTTATGAATCACTTTGGAAAGTTAATTTGATTTTTAAAATATTTACATCTTGCCCATGCAACAATTACCTTACATTAAAATGGATTTCTATGAAGTAAGCTTAAGTAATTTTAAGAGCAGCAGACTGGTCAAATGTGAATACTTTTGCTAAGTTCTACTTAAGACCTGTGGAGCACGTACACTGTGTGGCACTTGATAGCTTTAATCATGCATAATGATAGTCTCCAGTTTTGTAATGAAATGGTGATTCTCTATTTAACATGCAGAGAGAATCTTGATTTCATTAAAATCAACGGAGGCTAACATTATCCCACACTCCTCACACTAAAAAGTGAAGATGGGAAACAAAAAATTAAAATAAACAAAATTAAATAAATAAAACATTAATAAGAAAAAGAAAACATTAAGGTCCTCATCATGACTCTGGCGGACGGCGTTATTTTGGAGAAAGGTACTGCCAACATGCTGGCGGTACCTTTCCCCAAAATATGACATTGTTGGTTTGGCTCAAGCCAAACCGCCAATGTACCACTTCGTCTGCCAGGGCGGTAACAGCCACCGGTCTGGAGGTTTCGTTCTCCAGCTAGGCGGCCGTCACAATCCCACTCTCGGGATTTTGACACCACCTAACACTATGGATTTCGAGGCAAACTTACAGCCATGAAAACCATGGCGGTAGGCACTATCAGTGCCAGGGAATTCCTTCCCTGGCACTGATAGGGGTCTTCCCTGCCCCCTCTTCCTCCCCTGAGCCCTCCCCCACCCCTCACTCACTCCTGACCCCCCAACATACACACACCTACATGCACAGACACACACGCATACCCACATTTACCCACACATGCATACATTCATATACACACACAGCAACACACACTGACAAACATACAAGCACACACGCATTCACACAACACAACATACACGCACACTCACACCCATACCTGCATACATTGACAGTCACCCTCCCACGCACAACAACGCCCTCCCCTGTCAGAGAACCCGACTTACCTGCTTGCAGGGTGTCCTCCGGCAGGAGACGGGACTCAGCGCTGCTGCCTGCAGCAGCGTCCGCCAGCGGAACACTGCCAGGCCGTATCATGTGTCATGATACAGTCTGCGGCGTTCTACTGGCGTGGCGCTGCTGCTGGCAGCAGTGCCACCTTACCGCCGTCTGCTGCCATGACCGTAGCTGGAATTCCACCAGCCTTCAGGCAGAATTCCGGCTACAGTCATAATTTGGCGGACGGTAGGTAGCCACGGCGGTCTTTTGGAGGCTGTTGCCGTGGCGATAGGTGGGATTTACCGCCAGAGTCTCAATGACCCCCCAAGTTTTTAATTCATATTAATTGTTATTCCCTATTTAACATATAGATTAGTTGATAGTTTTGCTTTTTTCCAGACAACACTAACGGCCACATGTACGAATATTTGGAATTGCTTTTCCATGCGAATCGCAATTAGAGAATCAGAATTCCAAATGTAAGAAACTCCATTAATATTAATGAGGTAGGTTGCAATTTACGAGCAAACGGGAATCGCTAAAATCCCAGGGATGGTGGCCTGCTGGTGTCAGCAGACCACTATGTCTGTGATTGCTTTTAAATAAAGCAATCTTTTTTTTTAAAAACGCAGCCCGTTTTCCTTCAAGGAAAACAGGCTGTTTTTAAAAATAAAAAAATGAAACGTTTCAGTTTCATTTTTTAAGAGTAGGCAGTGGTCTGTGGGACCACTGCATGCTCTTAAAAAAACGTTTTCTCATGCATTCGCAAAGGGGAAGGAGTCCCTTAGGGACCCTTTCCTCTTTGAGAATGGGTTAGCACCCATTTGAAATTGGTGCTAACTGCGATTGTTTTGCGACCGCATTCACGCGCACAAAACAATCATACATACCATTTAGATTCAGCATTAGGAAGGGACGCCCTGGACATGCCCCTTCCTAATACTGAATCGCAAAACCCAAATTGCGACTCGGTAACAAGTTACTGAATCGTAATTTGGTCTTTGTACATCCGAAAAGCATTTTTCTAGATGCAAACGGGCTCATTCGCGACTAGAAAAATGCTTTGTACATGTGGCCCTTAGTGGTGTGTTTTTGGAGGGCGACCAGCATACATAGTGGTAGCATCTGGTCTTGTAATGAAATAGCAATTCTTAAAATGTAAATGCCAAGAGAATCTGAATTTCTTTTATGACACGGAGGCTAACATTATCCCTTCCTCGCTTCCCAGTTTTTTAGCTTAGTTTAAAAAAGAGAGAAAAAGAAAAATGATTAACATGAAATGAAGGAAAAATAAATATTACACTTTTGACATTCAAAATAGAATGTACACTTTTAATTAAAGAATGCTATTGAACTATGTTATTCTTTTGTGATATATTTTCTTTTGGTTCAATTCCTCTAACAATTTCCTTTCTTTCAGATAGCTCGGGATTCTTCCCGCAGCTTTCAAGTAGGTTTCTTGCTTCGAGCTGTGCATCTTTTTAAAGACGCACAGGCTCAGGCCCTAGGGATGTGATATGGGAAAGGTGAGCTTTCTTAAAGCACCAGAGGCGCTCTCTTGCATGTTCTGGATGAGCGCCTCTGTTGCTATTCATCAAGCTGTGTTCCAACCTCCACGGGCACTCAGGCAGGGGAAGTGGTCCAGGAAGGAACTATCCCTACACATACAATTTTTGGAGATGTTAGCAGGCCTGAACGCTTTGATGAGCTTCAGGCCCATTGTAACAAACAGTGCGGTATTGATCCGAATGGACAATTTTACTGCAGTATCCTATATCAATCATCTAGGGGGAGCAATCTCAAAACAACTTATAGACCTAGCCATGTAAATTCGGTATTTTTGTTAGAGTCAGAAAATTCATTGGAAAGCTGAGTTTATCTTGGGTCATCAGAACAAGACAGCAAACTGGAATTCGAGATTTTTGAGGGACACCAGATATTGGAAGCTGAGCCCAGTATATTTCCAAAAGATTCAGAGCCTGTGGGGCCCTTTTCAGATGGATCAAAGAATAGAGCTGTCAATCCCACAAAAGCAGCCTCTCCTCCATTTTCTTGATCTTTTGTTTGAACTTCCATCAAGTATTCTCAATATCCCATCAGATATCCGCCTTCCAAGAAACCATAAATAAATTAGCTTTCTATTATCAAATATAAACACATAAGATCATTACATCATTGTATTTAATAATCAATGCTGATTTACCTTGAAAAAAATACACTTGTTACATCACGTTCTTTCAAGATAAATATACATATTACGCTTACCATCCACCAATGAACCATCTTCCAACTGGGAAGGGAGGGTGGGATAATGTTGGCACCCTTGTCTTTAATAAAATCTTGATTCTTTATTCAGTTTACCTCACAATTTTGTGTCAAGACAGGAGGCTGGCATTATGCATGTTCAAAGCTTTCAAGGCATAGCTTGAAACATGTTCAAGTGCTTTAACTAAGAAATTTCTGAAAGTGCCATCATTAAACCAATCTGCTGCCCTTAGAATCTCTTCCAATCATTCTCCTGACATGAATACTTTGCTCACCATCGCACCCGTACTGAAATGAGCTGTAAATTTGGTTAAATCTAAACTCGCTTCTTTCATCACTGACTTCACACAACAAGCAAAAGTAGCATTTGAAACCCCCAGAAAAAAACTTTTTTCATGGACGATTGCACCTTCTCAAGGGTTGTAAACATTTGAACATATTTACCAATACATTTAACCATTCCTTCCACAAATAGAAGGCCTTTTGGTTCATCACTTGTTTTTTTAAAAGCAAAATCACTCTGTTTCAGATTTATGTGCATTAGGATGGCCTTATGCTATTCAGCAAGTAGACTAGTGTTGACATTTTCAATAATAGCCCATATTGCCCTTTGGAACTAACCTCTCAACAATTGTATATCTATATTTGATCCCTTTAAAAAGGCTTCCTCTACTGAGTCAAACATTTGTGCCACAGGGCCAAGAATATCTAAAACTTTGTCCTGGCAAACCTTTCCTAGGGTCTTTCCCCAGCTTGAATAAGTAAGTAAGTAATCATCTATGAGTCATCTATGAGTCATCATGACTGTGGCAGAGCCACCACGGTCCAACCGCTGACACCGCCGGGCTGCCGCCAGCCTGCAGCCTGGCGGTTCCGGTGGTCCCGGCGGTTGTAATCCACCAGGGCAGTGATGCAAGCAGCTGTGCCCTGGGCATTATGAGTCCCCATCCACCAGCCAATCCATGGTGATAAACACCGCCATGAAAAGGCTGGCGGAATGGGGAACTCGGGGGGCCCCTGCATTGCCCATGCACTTGGCATGGGCAGTGCAGGTACCCCCATGCACAGCCCCATCGCGCATTCCACTGCTCAAATTACTGGCAGTGGAATGCGCGATGGGTGCTGCTGCACCCGCTGCACCGCCACATTGCAGCCGGCTTCATTAGGAGCTGGCTGCAATGTTAAGGCTCTGTTCACCACTCAGCCGGAAACACCCATTGGTGAAACCATACTAGGGCCGGCGGGTTTCAGGCCACCCGTGTTGCCTGATGGCAGTATGGCATTGGCTGGCAGATGTCATAATAAGGCCCTATGCTGAGAGTCAATGTAACCTTGTCATCAATTAAGGGTCGAAAGCATTCTGCTAATGGCTTTCTTAGCTGCAATTTAATACAGCCCTCGACATGAGGAAATGGCCACCATTCTTTGATCCTAGGGTGTTTCAATTCTCGAGGGCCAATTAATTTCTCCCCCTTGGGATCTATTATTATACTTTTATTCTTTTTTTTTGTGTTTGAGTGTCCTTGACATCATCATACAAGCCTTTCATGTAATTGCAATCCAAAATATATTCATCATCCTCCTGTCTATTATCAGACCTTTCAGTTGCAGTGCTTGCCTGCCCATCTAGCATGTCGTTTAAGACATCAGGGTGTGTATTTAAGAGTCCCTACCGCCACCCTAATGCTGCCATAGCATCATTTTTTTACACTATGGTGGCCCTAAGTAGCATTTTCACTGCACCATATTTACAAAGTGGCGCAATGCATTCATTGCCCCACTTTGTAAACCCTTGCACCACATTATGCCCTCAACAGGCATAATGTATGCAAGGGTGGCATTCCCCAGTTAGGGGGGACTGAAAAATGGTGCAAGGAAATCTAAGAGATTTCCTTGTGCCATTTGTTTCTGCACTTTTACCGCCTGCTCAAAGCAGGCGTTAAAAGGGGGTATACCGTTACTTATAATGGGCCCCTATGTACTCTGCAGGAGTAGCGCGAAAATGTTGGCCGTACTCTTGCAGAGTACATCAATGGCGGCAAAAAATGATGCTATTGCCCCCTACCCTGCGTCATGGTGCGCCGTTTTTTAAATACGGCGCACACATGGTGGCGGTAGGGAAGTGCTAAGGGACACAAGGAAAGTGGCACTGCACTTGGTGCAGCGTCACCTTCATTAAATTTGCCTCCAAATCTTTTTGAGTTGCTATGAACATCTTTCTGTGATGCATCAAAATGCTTCCTTTTCTTTAAACACTTTCCTCCTAGACCCCTTTGCTTTTCCTCTTCAACTTCCATTAAGGAAAAATATTCATCCTCATCCATTTTCCTGACCTTTTCATTTTTTAAACTTCTCTCACAGTTTCTTTAACTGCAACTAGCAGTTCCTGAGAAATTATCTTATGGATAATACCCTCCTGTGACACCCGAGAATCAATCTATGACATTATAGCACAGATTTTGATTCCCTTATACAAGATTTCTTCAATTTATCTTTTAATTTCAAATCTTATAAAATATTAAACTTCTCTGAATAACTTATTGGCTCAGAATACAATCATTTGTCAAGCCTCAACTGTCCTCAAACGTTCATCATATTACCCAAATAAAGCTGACAGAGATGCCGAGTATTCGGTCATACTGCACGTGTCACTAAAATTAGTGAAAAAGCAAGGCCTAATACCTCAAGAGAATGTCAAGCTTCAAAAGGAGCTCAAAGCACACTGTCAGGACAACTATTGCCAGCGTTGTTAAGTCCTTCCCTCAGCAAAAACGATTCCCCTTTTCCTTGTACCCATGTTGGTTGTAGCGGCGTCCTCACTCCCGGTGGCTCTTGCGGAGGCTGTTCTTAGAACTAGCTTCTTCAGGTTTAACTGCCACTCAAGATGGTGGTTGCAAATCCATGTGAGGTCAGCGCTGTAGTGTTTCTACCTTTGTCTCGTGATGAAGCTTACATTTAGCTGTTTCTCTCTGGGAGCCCTGCACGTCAACTGTCATCCTGAGGAGAATGAGCAGTATTCCTGAGGCTCTTCGTTTCATAGATAATTCTTCCAGTTTTGAGTGATTAATTATTTTTCTTGTTACGGTGTCACACCAGCTACTTTTTCCCTTTTGAAGAAGCTGAATTTTTTCCTTCTTCCAACAACTGGCTATCGGCTTTCTGATGAGAATTCATTTTGGCTTGACAGAACTTCAAGCAACTGCAGTAAGGAATCCTTTTGTATGATTTCCAGACTTGCCAATATATATAGGGACATATATATTCAAGAACTCTTTGCTTTGCAGACTTGTCAGTCTTAGAGACAAACCTCAGTGTTCAGACTAATTCCTAGAGACTGTGATTGAGAAAACTGAACCTTGAGAAGGAGTTTTTGTTTCCTGTAAAAGACATTAGTAGTTTGTATATTTGTGAATTTTTTAACTGTTCTCCAGAGAACCTTGGAAACCTCTGACTCCTGGAGAAAAGAAGATATTAAGTTAACATTGTTCTCTTAGAGAGAGGCTAGTCCCTCAAAAGATCCAGATTAGGAGAACAATAGAATTGGGTGAATGTAAATGGCTGAACAGTTGAATGTGCAGTAGGAATGTACTTATCTATGCTCATATCACCCGACTAAGGGTTCTTCCTTTAAAGAAATCCCATTAAGAAGAAAGGTGCAGGTGTTCAGAGACACACACTAAGGCGGTCATTCTGACCGTGGCGGTCGGCGGTCGCCGCCCGCCAAGCGGTTCCCGCCGAAAGACCGCTCCGCGGTCAAAGGACCGCAGCGGCCATTCCGGCTTTCCCGCTGGGCCGGCGGGCGACCGCCAGAAGACCGCCGGCCGGCCCAGCGGGAAAGCCCCTTCAACAATGAAGCCGGCTCTGAATGGAGCCGGCGGAGTTGCAGGGGTGCGACGGGTGCAGTGGCACCCGTCGCGATTTTCACTGTCTGCAAAGCAGACAGTGAAAATCTTTGTGGGGCCCTGTTAGGGGGCCCCTGCACTGCCCATGCCAGTGGCATGGGCAGTGCAGGGGCCCCCAGGGGCCCCACGGCACCCGTTCCCGCCATCCTGGTTCTGGCGGTGGACACCGACAGAAACAGGCTGGCGGGAAGGGGGTCGGAATCCCCATGGCGGTGCTGCAAGCAGCGCCACCATGGCGGATTCCCTGGCTCAGCGGGAAACCGCTGGCTCCCCTTTTCTGACCGCGGCTTTAGCGCCGCGGTCAGAATCGCCCAGGAAGCACCGCCAGCCTGTTGGCGGTGCTTCCGCTGCCCTCCGCCATGGCGGTCATGGACCGCCAGGGTCAGAATGACCCCCTAAATATCCTATCTTCAAGTGGGAAACACAGGCTGGAACTGGATCTGGAGGCAGTCTCTCTTTTTCTATTCCCACCCTCTTTTCCCCCTAGCGGATGTAGGTTTCAGATAATCAGTTAAAGTCTGAGCACGAGTCTGTTGGAGGGAGTTGGGTAAAAGGCACCGGTTCCTGTGAAAGTTTGATTTAATGGTTAATCTTCTGACACACTCTCATTGGTCCACACAATTCGTTGCCCTCATCCAAGATGGCAGCGCATTGCGTGTAGCATCCTAGCATTCAGACAGATCATCGTAGGATGCTCGAGCCATGGACGCAAGATGGGAGTCTTACTGGTGTGTTAATGTTTACCAAACCAAACAAAAATTGTTTCAAATATAATTGTCTTGAATTTCTGTATAATTCACAAATAAATGATGACAAACAGCTGAATTACAATCTATTTTACAACAAATACACTTAATATTAAATAAACAAGACAAAAAAAACATAAACCTATAAATTTGGTTTGTACAAACAATACACAATATATACAGGAAAAATCAAATAAACATACAGATGCCCTACTAAATAGTAATCATAATACAGAATACTTACCTGCTCAGAAGCAGCAAACAAAAGAGGAAGCAAATTGTGACTGAGCAGATTTCTATAGACTAGAAGATTATGTTTTATTATGATGTAATCATAATGTAGGCCATAGCCTGCGACGCATCACCCATGAGTCTTCTGGTTCGCAGCAGGCAGCAGTCATAGGGGATGTCTCATGCGCCCACCCCCAGGTCAGAGGACAGGTTTAGGGCCTACATAGTCAAGGACAGACCTAGGCCTCCTCGCACATGCTGAATTAGCATAACGAGCAAATGATCATGCTGCCCAAGCTTACAAAAGTCTTGTAAAACACACCTTATATATTCCTTGAGACTCTCTTTAGGAGAATCGATTGTGTGCGCGATATCTTATTGTGAGACGGAGGTCTTCATTGATAGGCAAAGGGCATTGCTCTACCTGAAGTAAGAAAATACTATTGGGCGACACCACTCTAGGTTGTCAACAAGTGGGCAGTCACTGTGCAACAAGAACCGTCTTTGCGAGTTAAAAAAACATGCATTTGGCAGTCCTGGAAATCTAGCCAGGCTATATGAAGGTTGGAGGGAGGGCCAAGTTTCGGCAAAAATGAATGCCTTTCTAAGGGCACTTTAGCTCTTCAAATTTAGGCCAGCATCAAGGCCAGATCACAAAGCAGTTTTGCAGATTTGAGCAGTGCAGCTCACTCCAAATTTGCAGGGGGGTTCCTCGTGCATCACCTTCTATTTCAGTCGCAGTGATCTCAGCCAGCATTTTGCCCACTCCATCCCAAAATGTTTGTATTCATGAACTGAGGAGTGATCAGATTTCTAACAGTGGGGGCGTGGGAAGCAAACATGGACTCCTTTGTGGAAGCAGAGACTTTGTAAGAACCACCCGTGTCCGTACACATCTCAAACTGCTGCATTTCATATCAAATTCAGTAGAGGAAAAGGGAAAGTAACGAGGGAAGTCCCTGAAGAGCAAGGCGATCTGCGGTCGGAGTACTGATGCATACACAACTAGATGAGAATGAAATCACTGGAAATATGAATCAGTTTACAGAAAAAAACATATTTGCTATTCAAGTGATGTTGCATGATGTTCCTGGGCAGCAGTTACACTAATATTGTCTTTATAAAAATCCAAAAAAGCTAAAAATAAATAAATAAATAAAAAAAAGCCAAAAGATTTGACAAAAATACTTTGAGTAAAAATCCTATATAATATGTTGATTGCATTTAAACCTCAAGCTGTAGAGGTTGCAAAGTGCTTGGACGGGTGAAAGGCATCTGTATTAGTTTTCAGTTTCCGATTTCTGAAATAGTTTGCAAGATGCTGTTGAGTATAGCACATCTAAAGAAAAACACAATTAAATCAGAATGCTTTTCGTGAGTACCTGGTTAATATGCTACAGTAGCTATATATGTGAGGATTTATATTTATACCTCACCGAATGCTATGAAATGAAGGGGCAGATATAATAAAGTGTTCTGCGTGTTTTAGTGTGACACAAATCAACGCAAACAGTAATACATATCTACTTGTTTATATTATTATGTTATAATTTAAGGTATGCATGAATCCAAAAAGTTTGCATCCTTCTGGGTAGGATTAATGTATGCAGAAAGGTCGTGATAGGGTCGGTCCAGTGCAAACCACTGAGAAAAGCAGCACAAAATCAATCTACAAAGTGACAGGTGAAACGTGAAAGCCAAATGATTTGACAAAATAACCCAAAGTCAAAGCAGCGACAAAAAAAATATATATATTCCCAGCAACAACATTGAAAACAGGTGGAATACTGAAATATAAACACAAAGGAACCAACACAGCGATTGTTATAGTAAGACTCATGTATGGTTTACATACACTTAAATGTCATCTTCTGAAAGAGGGTCACACTGTTTGACCTAAGTAAGAAGATTATTATAAAAAGAGAGGCTGAGCAGGGACATGATTATAGCTGTCCTTGATGAAATTGAAAGTGAACTTCAGCCCACCATTGGAAGATCACATGCCAAACCAGCACATGTTAAACTAATGGCAGTAATCCATATTTTAAACTCTGGATCATTTTAGAATACATGTGCCACAGTGGCAAGTGTCTCACAGGGTCTAATGTATGCCTTTAGGCACACGTTTTGGAAGCTATAATCAAAATAATGTCCCAACATGTCAGGTGTCCAAAACCTAGACAAAAACAGCAACAAGTTAAGCAAGGCTTTTATCTCGTTCCTTGTTTTCCGGATGCCTTGGGTCTCATTGATTGCAATCATGCAAACCTATTACCACCAGCAATAATGGAACACTTTTGTGTGTACAGAAGGCATAAATGTCCAGACTATCTGTCATGACAATTATTGCTTTACAAATGTTGCAAATCTTCCTGGGAGTGCCCATGATTCTTACATCCGTAAACGATCTGAAATGAACCAATGAAAATGTGCAGGACATCTGGGCTTGGATTACTGATTAGTAAATATTTACCATTTCTACGTACATTTTTATAATGCATTAATGTACTACCTGAGTATGTTAGGGCATCAATAAGATTAACCCCATGGGGGGGGTGAGGTGGTTATGTCCTGTGGCGCGGTGCTCAGGTGCCACGGACACAACCACCTCGCCCTGGACCTGGCCCACGGTGGGAGCTAGAGCGCTCCCCCGTGGGCCTCCCACCCCCCTCTCATGGGAAGAGATGGAAGGGGGATCACGTCCCCTTCCACCCCCACCCCCCCCAGTGACACCTTATGACATCAGCACGCAATCGTATGCTGACCTCATCAGAGGTCACCTCAGGAGAAGGGAGCTGGCAGAGGCATGAAAGGAAAGGAAAGGCCTTTCCTTTCCTTTCATGTCTCTGTTCGCATTTCTGCAGCGCAATGCAGTCGGGCTGCAGAAATGCCCACTAGGCACCAGGGATTTTTTGTCTTTTTGTTTGTGTGTGTTAATACATAAGGGGAGCGGATCCTTGGGCAAGGGCCGCTCCCTAGGGAGGTAAATAATTATTAGTCCTTTTCTGCCCCCAAGGGGGGCAGAATCCGTTAGACACCAGGGATTGGTTTTTTTCTTTTTGTGTTGTATCATAAGGGGAGCACCTCCTTAGGCAAGAGTCGCTCCCCGGGGGCAATCATTTTATTAGGCCTACTCTGCCCCCTCCCCGGGGCAGATTGGCCTATACTGATTAGGCTGATCTGCCCCAGGGGTGGCAGAAGCCACTAGACACCAGGTTTTATTTTTTAATGAAATTGGTAGAAGGGGAACAACCCGTTAGGCAAGGGTCGCTCCAGAGAGGGCAGTTTTTTATTAGGCCTTTTCTGCGCCTCGAGGGGCAGATCAGCCTATATTGATTAGGCTGATCTGCTATGGGGAGGGCAGAAGCCACTAGACACCAGGCGTTTTTTTAAATTTGTTTACATGGATGATGGTCGCTCCCCTGAGGGGGGGCAACTTGTTTTCAGGCCATTTCTTTCCCCCTTGGGGGCAGATCCGCCTATTTTAATTAGGGCAATCTGCCCCCAAAGGGGGCAGAAACTACTAGGCACCAGGGTTTATTTTCTTTTTTTCTTTTTTTTTTACAGATGGGGAGTGACCCCTTAGTGTAGGATTGTTCCCCTGGGGGCAAATTTATTTTAGGGCATTTCTGCACACCTTGGGGGCAGATCGGCCTATTTTTCTTAGGCCAATCTGCCCCCAAGGGGGGCAGAAACCACTAGACACCAGGGATTTCATTTTCTTTGCGCCAATTTCATGCAACAGGAGCGACCCCTTAGGCAAGGGTCGCTCCTCTGGGGGACAGAAAGATGATTTTTGCAAGGCCCACCTGCCCCCAGGGAGGCAGAAACCCCACCAGACACCAAGATAGAATTTTTTTCAAAAGATGAGGGTGGGGGTATGGCCATACCTCCACTGTAAATAAATGGGGACAAAGTTGTTCTGCCCACCGGTGGGCAGATGGGGCAATTACCCCCGATCCACTCCCAGGGGGCAGAAAGCCTACTAGATGGCAGGGAATAAAAAAAATAAAAAAAACATAGTGGGCTGGTGGCTACCATCCAGTATGGGCATGGTTATGACCCCACCCCAACTGAAGGGGTAACAGTCTTTCCGCTCCCCCTGCTTACTAAAACATGTTATCCCACGGCAAGCAAGAGAACATTTGATTATTTCGGGTTTGGGTTCTACATTTGTGCCATGAAAGCTTGGCTAATTCTCAAAATCGTCCCACTTGGGATGGTGAGGGCTGCACTTTTTGGACTTTTGGACGCTGCCATGTAGAAAAATCCACAAGACCTAGACACATCTGAAAATTAAACATCTGGGTGAGTCCAGGGTGGTGTGCTTCACATGCAACCCGCACCATTTTCTTACCCACAATGCCCTGCAAACCTCCAATTTTGCTGGAAATCACACATTTTTCCCACATTTTTCTGATGGAACCTTCCAGAATCTGCAGTAATCCACAAAATTCCTACCACCCAGCATTGTGACATTCATACCGATAGAAATTCTGCCCCACTTGTCAGCCTAAAAATATTTTTTTCCAAACTGCCCTTTTGGATCCGCTTTGGTTCCCTCTCAATTACAACTTGTTTTTGGCTCTTCCCTGTCACAGGCACTTGACCCACCTACACAAGTGAGGTATCATTTTTACCAGGTAACTGAGGGGAACGTTGGGTGGTAGGAAATGTGTCCTGGTGCAGTGATCCCCCACAGAAATGTGGGAAAAATGTGATTTGTATGCTTATTTTGAGCTTTGCTGAGGATTCTGGGTAGGAAAACACTGGGGGATCCATGCAAGTCACACCTCTCTAGACTCCCTCCGGTGTCTAGTTTTCAGAAATGTTTGGGTTTGATAGGTTTCCCTATATGACTGCTGAGCCCAGGACCAAAACCTCAGGTACCCTCTGCAAAAACAGGAAGTTTTGTATTTGTTAATTTTGATGTCCAGATAGTGTTTTGAGGCATTTCCTTTCGCGGGCACTAAGCCTACCCACACAAGTGAGGTACCATTTTTATTGGGAGACTTGACTTGGGGGAATGCTGGGTGGATGGGAATTTGTGGCTCCTCTCAGATTCCAGAACTTTCTGTCACCGAAATATAAGGAAAAACATTTGTTTGGCAACATTTTAAGGTTTGCAAAGGATTCTGGGTAACAGAACCTTGTGAAATCCCCACAAGTCACCCCATCTTGGATTCCCCTAGGTGTCTAGTTTAAAAAAATGAACAGGTTTGGTACATTTCCCTAGATGCTGACTGAGCTAGAGGCCAAAATCCACAGCTAGGCACTTTGCAAAAAACAGCTCTGTTTTCTTTGGGAAAATGTGATGAGTCCATGTCCACGTTGTGTTTTGGGGAATTTCCTGTTGTGTCTACACAAGTGAGGTACCAATTTTATCGGGAGACTTGGGGGAACGCTGGGTGAAAGGAAATTTGTGGCTCCTCTTAGATTCCTGAACTTTCTGCCACCGAAATATGAGGAAAAAGGTTTTTTTGGGCCACATTTTGTGGTTTGCAAAGGATTCTCGGTAACAGAACCTGGTGAGAGCCCCCAGGTCACCCCATTCTGGATTCTCCTAGGTGTCTCGTTATCAAAAATGCACAGGTTTGGTCGGTTTTCCTAGGTGCCGGCTGAGCTAGAGATCAAAATCCACAGGTAGGCACTTTCCAAAAAACACGTCAGATTGCAATGAAAAAATGTGATGTGTCCATGTTGCATTTTCTGTCGCGGGCATTAGGCCTACCCACGCAAGTGAGGTACAATTTTTATCGAGAGACTTGGAGGAACACAGAATAGCAAAACAAGTGTTATTGCCCCTTGTCTTTCTCTACATTCTCTCATTCTAATTGTAAGGCAGTGTGTAAAAAAGATGTCTATTTGAGAAATGCCCTGTAATTCATATGCTTGTATGGGTACCCCAGAATTCAGAGATGTGCAAATAACCACTGCTTCTCAACACCTTATCTTGTGCCCATTTTGAAATAACAAAGGTTTCCTTGATACCTATTTTTCACTCTTCATATTTCAGCAAATGAATTGCTGTATTCCCGGTATACAATGAAAACCCATTCCACATGCAGCTCATTCATTGGCTCTGGGTACCTAGGTTTCTTGATGAACCTACAAGCCCTATATATCCCCACAACCAGAAGAGTCCAGCAGATGTAACAGTATATTGCTTTAAAAAATCTGACATCGCAGGAACAAGTTACAACATGGAGAAAAATTGCTGTTTTTTTACCTCAATTTCAATATTTTTTTCAGCTGTTATTTTCTGTAGGAAAACCTTGTAGGATCTACACAAATGACCCCCTTACTGAATTCAGAATTTTGTCTACTTTTCAGAAATGTTTAACTTTCTAGGATCCAGCATTGGCTTTTCTGTCACTAACTGGAAGGAGGCTGAAAGCACAAAAAATAGTAAAAATGGGGTTTGTCATAGTGAAATGCCAAAATTGTGTTGAAAATGTGTTTTTCTGATTTAAGTCTGCCTGTTTCTGACAGCTGGGAAGATGGTGATTTTAGCACTGCAAACAATGCACATTTTAGGGGAAAAAACACAAGCCTTCTTCTGCTGCCCTTTTTTCCCATTTTTGTTTTTTAAATCAACATTTTTGCTGTATTTTGGTTAAGTTCTTGGTCTCTTTCAGGGGAACCCACAAACTCTGGGTACCTCTAGAATCTCTAAGATGTTGTAAAAAATGACGCAAATTTGGCGTGGGTAGCTTACGTGGACAAAAAGTTATGAGGGCCTAAACGCAAACTGCCCCAAATAGCCAAAAAAAGACTTGGCACCTGAGGGGGAAAAGGCCTGGCAGCGAAGGGGTTAATGTCTTGATTGTTTGAACAATTTTTAATGCATGTAATGATTGTTTTTCATTGCAATGTAATGAATAAACATATGAACTATTGTGGTTGTTTTTTTTTTGCTTTAGTCACTCCTGCATACTGTTTGAACTTTTGTATGTCCTACTAGGATTGCCATGAATAATCATGTATTGAGATTTACCAATAGTCGTTACAAGTAAATTATTGAAATTCCATGGACAAATATAATAAATGATTAATTTTTAATACATAATCTAATAATATGTAATTTCAATGTGTGCATAGAATTTACATGTTAACTACTAACATTTGACTCTAATTTATGCTCAAAACTACACTGTTTTGTGATGGATTTGTTTGTCATTTCAAAAGAAAGTTGAGGTGTACAGTGTGGAATTTTAAATATCCATGGGCCTCATTACGAGGCTGGCGGTCTAGAGACCGCCAGCCTCAAGGTGGCAGTCTGACCGCTGTACTTTTGGCGGTCGGACTGCCAACATTACAACCCTTGTAGTTGGACTGCCAGGGGACCTCTGTCCCCTCCAGGAACATGGCTCCTGACGCGCTGTCTGACTTGTGGTCAGCCATAGCAGTGCTGGATTCAGCACTGCCGTGCTGAGCACAGGTCTCCTTGCTGCCAGGCTTTTCATGCCAATTTAACCACCATGAAAAGGTTGGCAGAAAGGAAGTGCAGGGGCCCCCATGCCCAGCACCCTTGAAATGCGCACTGTCTGCTTTTCAGACTGTGCGCATTCCAAGGGTGCTGTTGTGCTAAGGTATTGGCCTCATCTCCCTTACAGGAGCCGAGACCAATACCATAGTACTGTTCCAGCGGGGCTGACTGGTGGGAACGTCATAATACGATGTTCCCACTGATCAGCCCGGTGGGAACATCGTAATATGATTGGGGATGGGGCTGCTGGGTTGACGGCTGTCTCATGCCTGGGAGTTTGGCAGTCGTCTCATCCAACCGCCAAACTCATAAACAGGCCCTTAGTTTTGTCTCTGTCTCATATTGCTCCCTCTTGGGTTGATATTTTTTGTAAATTTTAACAGATCAGGGTGCTACACATAAATGAAACAAATTAGTGCAATTTTTTCAAATCTCTCTTTTTTGGTTTAAGATTTTATGGTGTGGCAATTTCTAAACATTGTTTCTGTCTTTAAGTTGATAAAGCTTCATAAATTTAAAAATAAATTTGTGTGTCTATGTCAAACCCCATTTTTTGGGTCCATAGCGCAAACAGGCTCTACTGGGCCTGCACCTCAGGGGTTGGAATAGTTTTCCGCTGATCCACTCTATATAGCTTGAGAAACCGGGCCAAGTAAACCCCTTCCAAAGTTGACTCTCATTGGTTGTTATGGCGCACAGTCACAGCCTTCTAAAGGAGATAGTGTTGAATTGCATAAGAATCACACAACAAATCAATAAAGGAAGGTACAGGCTTAGCTTTTCTAGAAATAAAATTACTTTAATACACACTTGAATGCAATAGTGGAACATTATTGTTTCTGGCCACTGTACATGAAGTACTGCGCCTTTGCCTGTTTCTCTCTACCTCCCACATGGTCCTGACTCTCTCCCTGACTTGAAGGGCCATATTTATCAAACATTCACAAAATGCAATGCAGCAAACCGCCTTGCTGTGCTGTGTTGCGCTGTGTGAAACAGAAAGGACAGTAAAGTACTGTATTTAATATTGTACGGCACATTCCTGTCCTTTCCCAGCACTGGCACACTTCTAGATGCCTAGCACCAACAGACGACTTCATGCACAAAAGCAATCCTCAGAGACATTTTCCTCTTTCTATTGGCGTGCAGAATGCAGCACATGTAGAAACAGACAAAAACTGAGGTGAAATTAGCATATGTCTCTTAGTTACTCCTTATCTGGGGAAGCATAGGATTTTGGCACATTCCCAGTTCTTCCACTAATGGTAAATCTGGGAATGTCCAAACATATGTGGGTGGATGTACGAGAACACCCACACTCCACCCAGTCATGCTTCCCTGGGGCAAAGTAAAGCAAGGCAGCCATTTGTGCTGCCTTGCGTTACTAAAGATTTATCAAACCATGCAGGAACATACAAGGTGGCCTTGAGTGGCTTGATAAATCTCACTTAGGCTTTGCATCACCCTGGCCCCCTCTTGTGTGACCAAGGGAGAAGTCAACCTTAATAATTCTGGCTCTAGATGTCCTCACCTCTAAAGTAGTAACATTTATACTTATACATATTGATCAACATTTAAACATTTATAAGGATTTGATATACTTTTATTAATGTTGTTTAAAAATATATAGATTTTAGCAACATGAAAATATGTTTAAAAAAAGCAAATATCAATAATTAAAAGAAAATCAAGGCTCTAATTTCAAAAACATATCATTAATTTTTTTTTAAATTATGTGTTAAATTTCATTGAGTATTTAGTTGTGTTCATTTTTTTTCATAAACACCAATGCAAAAAAGTCAGAAAAGTAATGTAGTCATGAAAACGTCTAATGTTGTTGCGCAACAGTTTCTCTCCTCGCCCATTTCCTCTTGGTAAAATTGGAGTTTGAGGTGATAGATTGTCTTGGAAGACTAGTTAGGCACAGTTTTATCTTCAATTATCATTTGTTAAGCCATATAATCTATTCTTTTAAAGTCATTAAAATCTAAAAGCTAATTTCCTCATTTTATACCAATTCGAATCTTTTGATGTTTTTATGTCTAAACACCGTGATTTAAGACAGGAATCTCTGCATATGTATCCAAATAGAAAGATATTTGATTAAGAGGAGCTAGAAGTGGTAGTATGCTACCTGCCAAAGAGTGAACATTTGGAAGTGTAGGCCAAGGCTACCAACTGCTTGTAAAAAAGTAAAAGGCATTCAGGTAGTTTATCATGGCACCAAATATGGAATTGAGAGAGATGTGCACCCGGTGCAACATCAAAGGGCAGAGATTGTTGCTCAGGGACAACCTGGAGTTTGGAGTACATAGACCTATTTGTAAGTTATTTTTAAAAGTCTGTGTGAAAAGAAATGTGGCAGTAATTTCCAAATAATGAACAAGTAATCTTTTTTTTTTACATTATATAATAATATTTAAGTTACGGCTTGAAACTATTTTATTTAGTTATGTTTTAAGATTAATTTTAAAGTACATAATATACATTTACTTCTGGTGAAATTAATATGTTAATATACACTAATTTAATTATTTCAGTGGGACATTTTAGTTTGCTAATTTTAAAATTTACTTTTACTGTATAATCTGTTAATCTTAGACATACAAGACAACTAAATGAATGCAATTTATTTGCAATATTTGTAAGTGAGCCTCAACCAACAAATCCATCTCAATCTGCACTGGTTTCAGTTGAAGAAGATAAGTGGTAATCATTATTTTAAAATTATGTTAGACATATTTTTATTTTTATTTAGCAAAAAATAATGGTATTTACATATTTCATATGTCTTTCAAGTAATAGTGTTGAAAAAAATGTGGCATTGAATAGATATTTGTATTCCATGAATTAAGCATTAAGCTACATTGTTTGGATGTTTTTGGACACTGTAGTCTAACATATTTTTATGTTGTGCTTTGTTGCTTTACTTCACAATTCAATGTAGGGTGAGACTGTCCATTATATATTTCTTCTATTGTTCAATTCAGTGGCCACACAAGTATTGTGGTGTGCTGATTTTTGTTAGAAATCTTGAACATATTTCTATGTGTATAGCCTAAAATAACTTTTCTGTTTTTAAACATATATTAAATACAATTCATGCAGTTTGGATGATCTCTTCACATCTGTGAGTTCCGAAATTAAGAGGTTAATGAGGTCCCCTAGAGAGCACTGTGTGGGATGCTGTGTGACAGTCGCCAAAGAAGAGAAACGCAAAACCACATTGCCCACACTCAACTTCACCATCTCCTGCTGGGAGTTGTGGCCCTTGGAAAGAGTGGCACATTTAAAGTGCTAAAGTGACCCGCAATTGTGAGCCAATTTGTGATGGTCCACAAAGAGGAGGTAAGCAAAACAACATTTCTGACACTCACCCTTCACTCCGCCATTGCCTACTCAAAAAGGTAGGACCCTAAACAGTGGTGCCATTTAAGGCTCTTTACTGACCCACAGCATGGGATGCTTTGTGACTGCTGGTGAGGAGGGGGCACACAAAAACCCCATTGCCCACACTTTGCTTCATCATCACCTGCTAGAGGAGGTTTGGCCTGGAAATAGAGGCTTAATTTAAGGTGCTTTACTGAGTCACAGCAGAGGACACTTTGTGAGGGTCGTAAAGGAGGAGGCAAGCAAAACCACATTTGTACACACTCCACTTCACCATCACCTGCTGGAGGAAGCAGGGACTGGAATTAGAGGCATCTTTTAAGGTGTTTTTCTGACTCGTAGCTTGGGACATGCACAGAGTGATTCCAGAAACTGCCCATTTGAAGACTGGGCACATCTACATCCATCAGAGCCAAAGGAGGCTAGGCTGGGTCACATCTTTTGGTCCCTCATTTAAGAAGCAAACAGGCCAACTAAGAGTTTGGTGGAATGGGTTTTACTCTATCAGGGTGACAGAGTATAGCACTAAAGCGCTCCCATGTGGAGTCCCTGTCTATCAAATTCTGAGATGTCTGCTGGCCCAGAGGACGTCTCTTGCAATTACAGGAATTGCCATCAGGGCAAAGAATTATAAGTTTGTTGTGCGGGCCCTTCAAAATGACGGAGCCACAAGGCAAAATTGTGGAATTTTGTTTTGGAAAAAAACCAATACCCTGCCTTCATCATTGGAGTTTTCTTCCATGATGGGAGGGTCATTTTGAAGTTTTCACTGCCCCAGGTTTTATTTGTCAACAACAGACAGTTGCAACTGGCTACTGGCTATCTGTTTGCCCCCTTTAAATTAGGCCTAACTTCTAACAGGTCTTATTCTGTCAGAGATTTATGTTGGCGGTGGAGATGGAATCATCTCTGCTGTCGACCGAATGAAGATCTGCCCATCTTTAAATGAGATGAGTGGGCCATAAGTTTGGCGGAGAGGAAACTCCGTCACTTTTGTGTCGGAGTATCCTCTCCTCCAAACACTTAATTGGCCCGAAAGTGATTCTGGAGTTTGAATATCCTGGTATAAAGGAAGCTGACTGCTTGTACTGAGGGTGAATCCAACAAATCAGCAAAGCCCAGAGCATGATTTTTTAACAAAGCAATGGGAGTTCTTCTAAAGAAATTACTGACACTGAAGAAAGATTGGTGGTTGAGCAGTGCTCTGTAAGTGAACGGCATGAAAATTTCTAGTTGGTGAGAAACTGTCGCAGTCGGTCCCACTTCTGCTGCTACCAGCAACCCAGTGAGTAAGACACAATCAGAAAGGTACAGTAATCATTTGTGGTAGGCACACGGTGCACAAAGTATGGTGTGAAGTTAGCACCATCCTCTATGACTATGCAATGCAGGATTACGTGTTGTTGTACTGCACTGTGTCTGTGGTGTGATGATAACACCAATATTGCAGCAGCTTGTAAATAAACTCTGAAAACTTGAGACATAATCAGTGGTCCACACACCAAAGTAAAGCCCAGGTGATGTGCTGCCAATAACTAGAGCGAATATACAGTGCTTGACCTGCATTACCACATGGGGGTCCTGACAACAAACCAGTGGCCCTAGCCTTATGAATGTTCTGCAATCCAACTGCAGATCTGGTACCCTTTACACTTGGTCCAAATCTCTTATCATCCCAATTTATAAAAAAGTAACCTTGGGGATCCCAATTCCTACCACCCTATTTCACTGTTGGAATCTTTGGTTAAGTTATGGAAAGAATAATTCTTATTAGGCTGGAATCCTGGGCTGAGGAACACCATCTATTCTATGATGGGTTACATGGAGGAATTGGAATGGTAGAGCAATGCCTGAACCCCCAGCTACTTAATAGCAAACATACTCCGGCAAGAAGGGGCAACTGTATATGTCCTTTATGGATCTATGCGGCACCTTTGGCTATGTCACCCATACAAAATTGTGGGGCTTAATGAGGGAATTTGTGGACTGAGACACCAGTGGTAAACCTTCTCAGTGGTATTTACTCTTGCATCACAGCAAATGTCAGGTATGTATTCATCAGGGAGTGTTCCACAGAACTTGGTGCTTCAAGGAGGGGTGAGGCAGGGCTTTTAACTTGCACAGTTCCTTTTCACCTAAAACATCAACATTTTGGAAGAGATGCCAGGCAAACAGTACAAGAACACGCCCCAGCTTGGTCATTGCCGTGTGGCGGCTCTCTTGTACACCATTGATTCAATGCTCATGTCTCGCACCCCTAACAGTCTCCAATTCGAATTATGGGGATCATTCTGACCTTGGCGGTCCATGACCGCCATGGCGGAGTGCGGCGGAAGCACCGCCAACAGGCTGGCGGTGCTTCCTGGGCGATTCTGACCGCGGCGGTAAAGCTGCGGTCGGAAAAGGGAAGCCGGCGGTTTCCCGCCGGTTTCCCGCTGGCCCAGGGAACCCGCCATGGCGGCGCTGCTTGCAGCACCGCCATGGGGATTCCGACCGCCTTCCCGCCAGCCTGTTTCTGGTGGTGTCCACCGCCAGAACCAGGATGGTGGGAACGGGTGCCGTGGGGCCCATAGATTTTCACTGTCTGCCTAGCAGACAGTGAAAATCGCGACAGGTGCCACTGCACCCGTCACACCCCTTCAACTCCGCTGGCTCCATTCCGAGCCGGCTTCATTGTTGAAGGGGCTGTCCTGCTGGGCCGGGCGGCGGTCTTCTGGCGGTAGGCCGCCGGCCGCGCGGGAAAGCCGGAATGGCCGCCGCGGTCTTTTGACCGCGGTGCGGTCTTTCGGCGGGAACCGCTTGGCGGGCGGCGACTGCCGACCGCTGTGGTCAGAATGACCGCCTATATGTTTTGTTCAAGTCATGACTGATTTGGACCTATGGGTAAATTTAGGTAAAACTGTCACCATAAGACTAGGTCCCAAATCTTCCAAACGAAGCCATTTTAGATCAGGGGATGTAACATTGGTGCAGACTAGTTCATTTTCATACCTAGTGCTATTATTTGATGCAGAAGAGTCTTGAAAAAGCCTAATGACTTCCAGGAAACTTCAAATTGATACATTTGTGGCTTCATTATTTAGATTCTTATTGAAACTCGTGATTAAATCATTTAAGAGGATGGACATTATCTACCATTCTAAATGTATTTTTATGGCAATTTACACAATGGACATATGGAACTATGCTGATGTTAAGTTAAGTCTTTCCAGTTAAGCAAAAATGCCTGTTTTAGAAGATTTTAGGCAGCTCCATTATCCTTTTCCACTTATGTCCACCATGAAGAACTAGGCATGATTTTCTTAGAAGACCTTATCAGGTTTCATCTGCTCCTTTTGGAGCATAAGCTATAGTCATAGCAATAGGGTAATCCTAATTAATCAATTGTGAGTGATAGCCTTGCACTCGATTGAGCCCTAGCTATACAGTGGCTGAAATATATTAAGTACAATGTGACTGACTAAATAGGCTGGGATTCTTTATTTTCTCAGATTCTCTCATTGAGTTTACAAAAAGGGAGTTTGAGGGCCTATTTTTTTTTACACATGATCAAAGAGAATGGTGTAACACGGAATGTGGCAAATTGAGCAACATCTCCCATTCTGCTTTTTTCATAGGGTCAGGCCTGTGACCTTATCTGGACTGCGTAGCAAATAGCCAACGCAGATTTGTGTTGACAAGGCTAAGGTGTAACATAGTCCATAGGCTGCTGACAAAATGGAGTGATAAGTCTAGGTCGATGGCTCTTTGCACATGCAATGGATTTTCTGAACAAAGAACAAATAATTTTCTGTTCTTTTGTAAATTTGATGACACGGTCAGAAGGACTACTAACATAGCCATACTGCAGAAGTACAACTTAAGGCAATGTAGACCAGTCATGATGCATCTCTAGCAATTGGGAGAAGTAGAGGATTGTGCCACAGTATCAACTTTATTTGATGGGGAATTTACATTCTAAACTGGCTAAGAGATGCATGTTAGGCTATATCTGGAAGTGTGATCATATCTATCAATGATTTGATCTAAGTTCTTATGTTTTTAGAATAGTGCTTTTATGTATAGTGAAGATTAATCTATGTGTTGATTTCTCGGGCCGCTGTAATTATTCTTTTTTTCTATTGGTAACATGTGTTATGATAATTGATGCTTGATACTTGCTTTTTATATCTGTACTTTAATGGTGTTACTATCATGTGGATGGTTAAATTTCAATGCATATTATTAAGTATTTAATATTTTTTTAAAAAGTGGGAAGTTAAACCCACTTATGGTTCTCTGTCTGTTTTTTAAAAATATGGTTTTATGACATTCGTGATCATGTGTTTGTAAAGTAAACATTTTCTAACATATTGCTTTAGTATTTGATTATTTTAATAATTATTATCTTACATATGTATTTGAGAATTTTACATCCTTAATTAGTACATTTTGAGGCGATAAAATTGTGTGAAATGCAGAAGGCATACCTTAGGTTTTTTTTTAAATGAAACAGTTGTCTGTTTGTACTACAATTTTATTAGTTAAATAATGTATGACCAGTAGTATATGTCTATAAATTCTGATAAATTTGTGTCCCACCAGTTAATATATTCTGATATAGTTTGGCAAATAATGGTAATTTTTAGGCAATTTTTTATATTCATTTTTAAACTAATTCATACTTATAAAAAACACATTTCATTTTTAAATAGGCAACAATAATAGTTTAAAATGTGCTTTATTGAGTGAATATAAAGTGATGAATAGTTAACACATATTAAAAATGTTGTTTACACTATTTTTTGATTTTATCATAACATTTAAAACACGTCACAGTAGAAAATAATTACAAAAACTATTTTTAAAAAACTAAATCCATAAAACTAATCAGGGCCTTTTGTGAAAAGGATCATTCACTATCACACTGCATTTCGATTGACACACAAAGCAGTAGAAGAGTGTTAAATAAGAAGATTTAAACAATTACAAATTTCATGATAAAAGCATTGTTGAAAAACATATTTTTTTCCATAAATGGTGGCTGCAAGCTTGACAATGGGAGAAATATTTATTAAGTGCAAAAGTCCTGAAATAGATGGGGGTGATAACCCAGATTCCTATAGAGCGGCAACTTAATTAAGTGCTGATGCAATATCTGCAAGTAAACGAATAGGTTTCTCATTTTGTGAAATTATTTTTTAAAGTCATGTCTCAGCCCATTTGCAGACTCTAAATATTCAGTAAGTATGCAGCTATTTTATTTTGCTGTTTTTACATAGCACAAACTCTACCAGAAGGCATTGGAATCCTTTACATGATCACCAGTTTTATCACACAAGGGCACATTCATTTTTTCTATGTGTGAGGAGATTAGGGGCCTGATTTAGAAGTCAGCGGATGGAATACTGCATCACAAACGTGACGGATATCCGGTCCGCTGCATTACGATCCGCATAGAATGGAATGGGATCGTAATACGGCAGACACAATATCTGTCATGTTTGTAATGGAGTATTCCACTTGCCGACTTCTAACTCAGGCCCTAATCAATTTGCCCAGAATCACAGGATGTGAGCCCATACAGAGAATCGAACCTGGTTCCCCAGCTCCAAGTATGGCAGCTCTGGCGGTTATGCTGGCCGTCCATCCTATATGTTCTTGACATGATTACAAGACACCCTTGGATACATTTTATTTTGAGATTCGTTCATAGGTACCATCATCTGAAAATCTTCTCAAATGTCCATTAGTTAGACATCCAAACCATGAAGAAATTCATAGACTCCATCAAGTTTTTCAGGCACTGGCATCGTAGACTTCATACATCTATAACCACCTACCACATGCATTACCAAGGAGACTGACATATCCATTTTGTTGCAGCATGAAGAGTTTATTGATTGGTGTAGGTCATTTAAGTATACATAAAGTCTCATCATCCATTGAAAGCATGCATATACACGTTGATACATGCTTACCAGAAGTAGATGTGCCTAAACATATCTTTAAAAAAACAAAAACAAAACATAATTTCTTAAACATATGACAGATAAATATTTATCTTATTTAAATAAAAAGCATCATGAAATAAGAAAATAATAATTATAAAGAATTTGAAAAATATGATAGTAAATGTTATATGATAGCGTAATATGACAAATTGTCCTATCTACATGCCTCACTGGCAATTATTTAAAAAATATATGCATTCTATTCATTCAGCATAATCAGGCACACTTCTCGGTCAATGATGGCAAACCAAGGTCCTCATTTACAAGGCCCTAGCTGCACACTCCACTATTGGAACACCATTTTATAATGCTCTGGTGGTGCAGTGTGCCAGTCCATATTTACAAGGACTTGCATGGCTTTTCATGGCCTTGTAAATATGGACCCCTTCCATGCACAACAATGTGTGAAAGGGGCATTTGTTAGGTGTTGTTTGGGGTTTTCTCATGCAACCCCAAGGGAACCGGGAGGAATCTGATGCATTCCCAGAATTACAAGTCTCAGGGGTGGCATAAGAATGACACCACGGGGAGAAATATCTTTATTACTCCCCGTTTGTTTCTTTTGTGATTGTCATCCCCACAATGCAGGCAGCAATTTGTGCGACAAAAGCAAAAAGAACAGACGATGGACAGAATGCATAACAATGCAAACATTCACCCCCAGTCACAAAGATCTGGGTTTAATCCATCATTTTATGTCCCACCAGGCACCACAGTTTAGACCCACTATATCAAAATCAGTCTTGATCCTGATATCCATGGGAGCAGTCCAGTGAGCAACTGCCAGGCCAGGTCCTCCCTGGACTGGAATCAAGCATTGTAGGACCGTTTTTAGGGATTTACCCTTCATCAGTCAGACTAACTTGATTCCAGTGGCACAGTGAGCATGGGACCCACATCTGGGCATACCCTTCCCACTCAGACTACAAAAGCAAAAAGAACAGATGATGGACAGAATGCTGAACAATGCAAACATTCACCTCCAGTCCCAAAGATCTTGGTTTAATCCACCATTTTTTTGCCCACCACGCCACCCCAGTTTGGACCCAGCCATATGCAAATCAGTCTTGACCCTGTTCCCCATGGGAACAGTCCTCTCGAACTAGCAGGCCATGTGCTCCATGGACTAGAATCAAGCACTCTGGAACCCGTTTCAGGCTATCACCTCTTATCAGTCAATTTGTGAGCAAGCGCAAGGGAAGAGGACAGAAATAGGCTGTATCTTGTAGATACGCTACATTTCTGCCCTTTCCCGGTGGTGAAGGACAGTGCAGCAAGGCACTTGCCACACCACTCTGTGACACTGGCCTCATAAATGAGGCCCCAAGGCCCATATTTATACTTTTTTTGCACCATATTTGCGTCACTTTTTGACGCAAAAGAGGTGCAAACTTACAAAATATAATTATATTTTGTAAGTTTGCACCACTTTTGCGTCAAACAATGATGCAAATGTGGTGCAAAAAAAGTATAAATATGGGCCCAAGTGTTTAAATCCCACCTGTATAGATTTCTCTCATCTGGCAACAGAGGTTGTCGCAACTTTTTGCTTTTTGCTATAGGATGTGCTCAGTTTTTTCGACCTTTCACCTTTGTTGTTTTCCTCTTTTTTGGTTCCCTTCAGATCTCTAGTCCCCTTACCATTTGTTGATGATGCCTGCTTCATTATTCTCTTGTCAGTTTATTTCCTTTTTTAGGCCTCCCCTCTTCTGCTGAATTGTGAGCTTCTATCATCATCTCTTGTGTGGGACCTGTGTTACGCTGGTGGCTAGTAATAGCATCCCCTCTGCTTGCACTGGTTAGGTAATTTTTAATGATCTTGTCTAGATCAAGGTAGTGTATTTAACTTGGTCCAAGATTGATGGTTGCCATCATAAAGCCCATTGGAAATGTGAACTCCTGCAAAACTTCACACTGGAACGGTACAGGCTCCTTTATAAAAGAAGGCCATGCCCAAGAGCAACTACAAGACAACGTGATTCCTGGATCAAGTGGAGCATCACAAGAAGTGCTCCAGAGATGTGACTTGAATTCTGAAAGGTATGTGAGAATGGTCACTCTTGGAATAATTATCCTCTAGGAGTGTATTGGGAAGCTGCATGGTCCTCTGTGCTCCAGAGATAGTCTCAAGGGAGCACAGACATACCTGCTAGCTCCTGAGAGACTGTAGTGCCAGTCCCACGGGATCAAGAATATAATTTTTTACCAAGGACCACACACAGTGGATGTTTGGCTGCCCGTGGGTGGGTGAGTGCAGGCACGGCCAGAGACCACATGCAGATAGGAGTTGGAAACCCACAGGGGGTTAGACACAGGATTTGGCCACATGTCAGGCCCTATGGCCAACCCAATGCAATGCACCACTGAAGGCCAGGCAGGGTGGGGATTTGGCATAATTACATAGGACAATAAAACCTTACTTTATGCAACAACAAAAAAAGTCTTCACTGAAAAATACAAAGGTTTACTGAAGAAACTATAACTCTCACCCTCGCCATGCACTTCTTATCACCTCAGATATTACATCACTGGTTAAATGTTCTATGCCTTCATTGATAACATCACTGATGACTACTGAAATTAGATAATTAAACAAGACTGCGCATGGAGGGTGCTCTAGTTATAGTTTCGTCAGTTAACTCTAACTGGTGAATTTCAGTGCTTTTCTGAGGCTAAAATGTTATATATTAACTGACATTTCCATCTAATGATAACATCATTTTATCCTTTGCTTTTTACGTGTGTGTGTGTGTATATGTATGCATATGGATTGGAGTGGGGTGGATTAGATTGGATTGGAGTGGGTGGTTTGGATTGGAGTGGTATGGCTAGGATGGGATGGATTGGATTTGGGTGGGGTGGATTGGATTCAGTGGATTGGATTGGGGTAGAATGGACTGGAGTGGGGTGGATAGGATTGGAGTGAGGTGGATGAAGTGGGATGGATTGGATTGGCGTGAATTGGACTGGAGTGAGCTGGATTAGGTTGGAATGGGGTGGGTGGGGTAGATGAATTGTAGTGGGATGGATTGGAATTGGACAGAGTGGATGGATTGGAGATGAGTATGGTGATTGGAGTGCGTGGGGTTGATTGGAATGTGGTGAGGTGGATTGGAGTGCTTTGGATTGGATTGGAATGGGGTGGAGTTGAGTGGATTGGAGTGGGGTGGATTGGAATAGGGTGGGGTGTGTTGGATTGAATTTTGGTGGATTGCAGTGGGGTGGATTGCATTGAGGTGGGGTGGATTGGAGTGCGATGGAATGAACTGGGATGGGGTGCGGTGGATTGGATTGGATGGGGTGGATTGGAGTGAGTTGGTTTGGAGTGGATTGGACTGGAGTGGGGTGTATTACAGTATAGTGGGTTATGCTGCCTGGAATGGATTGGAGTGTGGTGGACTGACCGGGATGGAGTGGGCTAGATTAAGGTAAAGTTGGGTGTATTGGACTGGAGTGGGTTGATTGGATGGGGTGGATTGGGGTGGGTTGTATTGGATTGAAATGAGTAGGGTGGGATGGGGTGACCTGGAGGGGATGGACTGGATTGGACTGTGGTGGGGTGGATTGGCCTTGGGTGGATTGCATGGAGGTGAGGTGGATTAGATTGGTGTGGCGTGGAAAGGTGTGGTGTCACTGGAGTGTGGTGGACTGCATTGGGGTGGGTCAGACTAGGATGTGTCTGATTGGGGTGGTGTGGAGTGGAGAGATTGTATTGGGGTGGATTGGATTTGATAGGGGTGGGGTGGATTGAATTGGAATGGGGTGGATTGGGTTGGGGTGGATTGGAGTGGAGTGGATTGTTGTGAATTGGACTGGAGTGGGGAATATTGGATTGGAGTGGGTTGGATTGAATTGAATTTGATTGGATTGGAGTGGTGTGGATTGGATTGGTGCAGGGTAGATTGGATTGATATGGGGTGGATTAATTGGAGAGGGGTGAACTGGATTGAAGTAGGGTACATTAAGGTGGTTTGGAGTGGATGGCTTGGACTGGAGTTGGGTGGATTAATGTGGATTGGATTGGAGTTGAATGGACTGGGGTGGTGTGGTTCAATCTGATTGGAGTGAGGTGGACTGGGTTGGAGTAGGGTGGATTTAATTGGAGTGGGGTCGGATGGACTGGAGAGAAGTGGGTTGGATTGGATTGGGGTGAGGTGTATTAGAATGGAGCTGAATTGGAGTGGGGTAGACTGGATTGGAGTAGTGTGGACTGGAGTGCGGTGAATTTGAATTTGAGTGGGGTAGATTGGATTGGGGTGAGGTGAGGAGGAATGGATTGGAGTGGGGCAGATTGTTTTGGATTGGAGTGGGGTCTTTGGGACTGGAGTGGGTCAGGGTGGAGTGGTGCAGGTTGGACGTGGGGTGGTTGTTTTGAATTAAAGTGGGGACAACTGGAGTGGGGCAGATTGAAATGATTGGGATGGGTTAGGATGGGAGTGTGGTGGATTGGATGGGAGTGGGGTGGATTGGAGTGGGGTGTATTGGGTTGAGGTGAGGTGGATTGGATTAGATTGGAGTGGGGCAAATTGTTTTGGATAGGAGTAGGTTAGACTGAAGTGGGGCAGACTGGAGAGGGACAGATTGTTTTGGGGTGGAGTGTGGCAGACGGGAGTGGGGCAGATTAGATGGAGCAGATGTTTTGGATTGGAGTGGGGCCGATTGGAGTTCGGTGGCTTTGAGTGGGACAGACTGTTTTGGATTGGAGTAGGGCAAATGGGAGTGGGGCAGATTGGACTGGGGCAGATTGTTTTGGATTAAAGTGGGGCAGATTGGAGTGAGGTGGACTCGAGTGGGGCAGATTGTTTTGGATTGGATTGGGGCAAATTGTTTTGGTTTGCAGTAGGCAGATTGGAGTGGGGCAGATTGTTTTGGATCGGAGTGCAGCAGATTGCAATGAGGCAGACTGTTTTGGATTGGGGCAAATTGCAGTGGGGCAGATTGCTTTTGAATGGAGTAGGACAGATTGCTTTGTATTGGAGTGGGGAAGTTTGGAGTGAGGTAGATGGGAGTGGGACATATTGTTTTGGAGTGGTGCTGTTTAGAGTGGGACAAAATGAAGTGTGGCAGATTAGATAGGAGTGGGTTGCGAGGATTGCAGTGGAGTTGGTTGGACTGGATTGGGGTGAGTGGTTTGGATTGGAGTGGGGTGGATTGGTGTGGGGTAAAGTGAGGTAGATTGTAGTGGGGTGGATTGGAGAGGGTGGATTGGGGTGTACTGCACAATTATATTTAAAGTATCATTTCATATAATAAAAAAACAAGGTGGCATTCCAATGTTTCGAACAAGATAATCTTTTGAGAAGTGTGCCCACGAGCAAAAATAAAAGAAAGCATGAGCGGAAAGTGAGAAAAGGGGACTTGGAAAAGTAAAAAAAGTTAGCTTTAAAAAAGAAAACTTTGCAGTTTGTTTGTCCAGACTGGCACGTTTTTGCCAGTCACAAGCCTTCTGTTTGCAGGGTGCTAGAAGTTAAAAAACTAAATAGTGCCTCAAACATGTCGAGAGCACCGGATGGGCACTGAATACGTTGAATCAATCAGTGCTTGGTCCCAGTGCCACAGAGAGGAACAGAAATTATGCTAGGCCTGAAGTGGATGAATTGTGAGGTTGCAAAAAAAAAGCCACACAAGGTAACAGATGGTGAGTGACAGGTGGGCTCCGAGCTCTTTACTGTACACAACAGAGTCTCACAAGCGAGTCGCATGCGCTAGCGCATGGACTCAAAGGCTCGACCCTAAAAAGGCATCCTCATTACAAGACTAGTTGGTGAGAAGCCACTTTACAATGAGCAAACCTGGAACGTGGCTAAATCAGGGAAATAGGGGCTTTTTCAAATGTAGCAGATGTAAGGCTGGCCGGACTGGTAGGAACATAAAGGAAATTAAGGATTACAAAGGCCACAAACTGTCCATCAATCAGTAGATCACTTGTAACACCAACTTTGTGGTCTATGTTATTGAATGTCATTGTGGTCTCAAATATATAGTCAGTGTCATATGTCCATTGAAATAATGTATATTACAACACATTAGAACTGTGGAGAACAAAGACCTAAGCTATGCATTGGCCAAGCATTCCCAGCAATATCCTAAAAGCAATTGGGAAATAATGGGGTGTTATGAGAACTAACAGGGCAGCAATGAAGGGCACACTGCAACCCTAGGGTTTTCTAGGGGTAAGGTGGGTTGGGATGAGAGAGAAAAAGAAAAATACCAGTATTTCTGCATATTCAGATTTCTCTACTCTGGGCACTGCTCAGCTCAAGGATATCTGGATTCTGATTCTGGATTCCGTATACTGGCAATCAGGATTATTCAGATACAAGAGTCTGAACACGGCAAATCAGCATACCATAATTCACACTAGAAACATTCCCTAGTGTGATTCAGGTATTGTCCAGGAATTATCATGAACTGAAATGATCATGTACAAGGATTTCACTGAGATAAAATAACTGGGTTAACCACAACAAAATGACTTCAAACCAGTAGTTCAATAGTCTCAAGAGTTCAAGGGTCATATGCAAATATGCAATGGCAATCAGATTATAGTTCTCAATTGTCCCAAAAGTCTTTAGAACACTGCTAACACTGAAATTTTACTAATGAATATTCATGTATTCTGAATGTTAACCAGGTGCAAGGAAACAGATGGGGAAAATAGAGGAACTCATTAGTCATTATTGTAATTGCACGATTCTCAACTGTGTTTTTTCCATTAGGAGGGTCAATTAAAGAACAAACAGTTGTCTACAGTTGACATGTGCTTTCTGGATCACCTGGATGAGGCCCAGGTTGTTGTAGACAGTTGAGATCTGCTTCTTGGATTACCTGGGTGAGCACCAGGTGTTTAGAAGGTATCTTGAGAACAATCATTGATCTAGATCTGCTTTAAACATTGACATTTTGTTAATAACTGAGTTGCCATGTTACATAAGGTTTCAAATGCATAACATGATTCAAACTGGCACTGTGATGGAAAGAAAGGAACAGCATCTCTGATATCACTCAAAAGGGGGGGGATAAGGCATGACTAAGCCATGACTAGCCCTGCTCACAGCTGGGACCATGACACATACAAAAGACTGAAAGATAAAAGAGGGGTGATAGAATTCAGAAACTTCATTATGAGATTATGGACCAAAATTGCCTTTGCAAATACAGAAAGTAGGTTGATTTGCCCTGATGGGCAATATAATGTCTCCAGATTTCTAAACTTTTGTCACTGACCCTTCACTGTAGCACATAAATTATACTGTTTGCCAGTATTGATAATTTTATATTGCCTTGCTACTCACACCAAGTTGGGCCCTGATAAAGCAGTGGCAGCTATGCACTTCCTGTCAATTCAAGGTGATATGCACTTAGCAGAATCTAAAGAACTAAGAGTACAATATACATGGTGGACACTAAGCAGAGACTAGAGGACCAACAGGAAAAATCAGATGCATAGTAGCTGCACATTTATATATCTTGAATGCATTACATTTACAATTACAGAAAAAAAATCTGTGCTAGAAAAGAAATATATAATGAGTACTTTCATCAAAACATACTTTGTTTTCAAGATGTTTTTTATGAACTACGCCTCCCATAATGCTGCATAACGGCTTTCATGGGCAATTGTATTGAAGTGGAAAGTAAAGTAGGACACAATAACTGTGAACAAGACATTGTTTGTCAAAACGCATCAGTGTGTGGCAAGATGCAGCTGTTGCATGAATAAACTGTTGTAGGGACAGAGTAGCCCAGAGTGCAACTTTCTCTTTTTTGTTTATGAGATATAATACCTACTGGCTACTAGCGGCTGCCAGTTAGTAGTTATAGTTATTACCTGTTTTCCATAGAAAAAAAGTATTTTTTGACTTGCCTCTATCTTTGGCCCTGTTTGGCGAATTTTCACAAAATTTTCCAAACTAAGGCGGTCATTCCGACCCTGGCGGTCATTGACCGCCAGGGCCGGGGACCGCGGGAGCACCGCCAACAGGCTGGCGGTGCTCCCAAGGGCATTCTGACCGCAGCGGTACAGCCGCGGTCAGAAACGGAAAACCGGCGGTCTCCCGCCGGTTTTCCGCTGCCCTGAGGAATCCTCTATGGCGGCGCAGCATGCTGCGCCGCCATGGGGATTCCGACCCCCTCACCGCCATCCTGTTCCTGGCGGTCGTGACCGCCAGGAACAGGATGGCGGTGAGGGGTGTACTGGGGCCCCTGGGGGCCCCTGAGTGCCCATGCCAATGGCATGGGCACTGCAGGGGCCCCCGTAAGAGGGCCCCTAAAAGATTTTCAGTGTCTGCATTGCAGACACTGAAAATCGCGACGGGTGCTACTGCACCCGTCGCACCCTTCCCACTCCGCCGGCTCCATTCGGAGCCGGCTTCCTCGTGGGAAGGGGTTTCCCGCTGGGCTGGCGGGCAGCCTTTTGGCGGTCGCCCGCCAGCCCAGCGGGAAACACAGAATAACCGCGGCGGTCTTCTGACCGCGTAGCGGTATTCTGTTGGGGGAACTTTGGCGGGCGGCCTCCGCCGCCCGCCAAAGTTAGAATCCCCCCCTAAGTGCCTAAGAATCTTGTTGGAAGTTTTGTGATGATCCATCTAGCGGGGCTGAGAAAAGGGGGGGGGGTTAATATAGTGTGTTTCTCATTTTAATTCCCATGGAGATTTTAGACATGACTACAGTTGGACGGAATTACACCAACTTTGGAAGGAAGGTAGCTCTTGGTCCAGAAAGACTGCTTTTTGTTGTTTGGTGTAAATCTATTCAGTAGTTTTTGAGAAATTAAAGAAAAAGAAATTTGCATATCTGGGTGGAGCATAACCACAGATCTTATGGTGAAATCTGATTGACAGCACTTGTACCAGAAAGGAATGGCATCCATCTTGGGACCAATATACATGATAGCATGATAGCATTGTAGTGAATGGCAGGTTCTGCGGGTCACAAAAAGAATGTAGAAAGAGTGATACATTTTAGTTCCAATAGCAATCATTTGTTGGTGGTACCATACTAATTTTAGGAATTGTAGTGTGTTCTAAAGTGATTTTGCCCTGCTGGGATTTAATGAATCATGTTTGAGAGAAAACTGTTTTCTCATGATTTTCCCTTTAGAGGTTATGTAAGGTGCTCCAGAAGCAAAGATGAAAGCATATTTTCTATAAATTCACAGTGTCTTTTTAAGCCATATGAGAAGAAAGTCAGACATTCTCTGTAAAACATGTACTTCCAACAGGAGCAGCCTGTCAGTTGCTTCCCCTGTGTTCTACTGCACTGCCTGCCAGGATGTTCTAAAGAAGAACTAGAGCACTAAGTGGCATATTTATACTTTTTGGTTCAAAACTGCATTTACGCAGTTTTGCACCAAAAAGTTTAGCATCGGCTTGCACCATTTCTGAGCACCAGCAGGGCATCATAATCATGGAATGGTGCAAGCCGGTGCAAAGGGAAGGCTAGCGGAAAACAAATTACGTTAGCCGGGTGGGGCTGGCGGTATGGGAGAAGGTAGTTTTGCACCACAAAATGACATTAGTCAGGTAGAGTAAAACAAATGTCTCTAACCAGCCTAGCGTCATTTTCTGATGCAAAACGATCCATACCACATGACTCCTGTGTTAGAAAAGACAGGAGTCAAGCCTGCCACCCCAATGGCCAGGACAGGGGACCAGGGTCCCCTGGGCATGGCCATTGCACCCAGTGTTATGTAGGGGGGCACTTTCAGGGCCCCCAATGGCACTTTAAAAAAACCAATACTTACCTGTTCTTATCTATACTTATCGGGGTTGGGGGCCACCATTCTCCGCTGTCCCTCTGGTGTCGGTGGGGGTGTCCCTGAGGCCTGGGAGGGCACCTGTGGGCTTATTCCATGGTGTTCCACCATGGAAATAGGCCAACAGGTTCCCTAACACCTGCCCTGACCCAGGCATTAAATAATGGTGCAAAGCAAGCTTTGCACCATTATTTGACCCCTCCTCCCCCGTGCGTGACTTTAGCAGGGGGGGTTAAATATGGCACTGAAGCCATAGGGTCATTTTTTGCCTGGGAACACCTATCTTGCATCTCATTGAGGCAAGGTAGTTTTCTGCAGGCAAAAAATGACTTTAACTCTAAAATTTTGGTGCTAGACATGTCTGGTGCCAAATTATAAATATGGAGTTAAGTTTGCGCTGGATTTGCGTAATAAAGTGATGCAATTCTGGTGCAAACAGAGAATAAATATGCCCCTAACAGTCTTAATTGTAACAAAATTGTGACACACCTGAAGTTATCTTGATTGAATCAAACTGGTAAAACTTAAAACATTTAATTTAGAAAGAAACAAAATGAGTGGGTTCATATTGTCATAGAAATTATGGTTTGTGCTGTAGAAAGAAAAATTAGCACATGTTTTGAATGAGTTCACAAATATATTTCTCTTCAATTTCATTAAAAACATTCTGACATGCAGACTGAAACATGCACTTTCAACACCAGTAGCAGACTGCTATGAAATACCAGTAGCTTACAGTGCTCTAATAAGCAACTAGAGTACTACCAAATTAAATTTATGTCAAAAGTGTGCTACATCTGAATGCCATCTTGATAGAAACAAAGTGGAAAACTGAAAGGATTTTCTACTGACGATACTACAATAAATAATGAAATTAGGGAACCAGGTCCTGCGTCCAACCCCCTCCACTGTGCATTGCAATGGGCACCGTACTTAACGTTAAAAAAACCTAGAAATTCACTGAAAAATGCAAAGATTACAGTGACATTGTAGTAAGGAAATAGAATTTTTTTAAAAACCTTAGCAATTCACTAAAAAATCTAAGATTACAGGGACGTTATAGTTAGGTTCAAATTTTACATGCACAAAACCATAGAAATTCAGCTGTTATAGTCAGAGTTATTTCATGTAACTATAACTTATCTCCTAAGGTAACTATAACTCATGCCCTCGCCATACACTGCTACTTACCTGAGATATTACATCACTCATGACATCTTCTTTGACATGATTGATAATGCTAGCGCAGGTGTCTTAATAAAAATTATTAATGAGTGTTCATGTATTTTGAATAATAAGTTAACATAGAAAATGTAATGACGTAGAAAAATAATGCACGCATTTGAAAATGTGATCACGAATAATGCCCACCAATGTTAACAAAATGTACTAATCAATGATTATTACTTATGAAATATTGAATATATGTTAGACTAATGCAGTAATATGTCATATTAAAGGTTATGAATTAAGCTTTAGCTTTCTTAATTATAGGCCTTAACTTAGCGAGTGTCTTGGCCTATTTGCCAGATCTCATGTAAAAGCTGTATTTCTTAGCGTTTAATAAAAATGCTGACCAAGTGAATTAAACGGTGAAATGCCTATTGTATTGTGTAAATGAGCTCATAACAGATGTTTTTCATGTGAACCAACTGATAGAAGATGATGTTCTTACTAAGGCAACATTTTATGTGTAATGTGTGTGAGGCTGACTTTCCCAGGACAAGAACAATGATGATACTGACTGGAGTAGAAGCTGCAACAATATTGTTACCTGACAAACCGGATGATGAGGACATCGCAAGACGAACCAATCAACAGTATGAGAACAGATAAATATTAGAATTCATAGATTTGGGATTTTAGTTTTATTGGACAGAGTGCGAACATAAAATTAACTGACCAATAGGGATTTAGGGGATAGTTTAGGTAACTTTAATATACCAACACTACACAGAGAGAAGAGATTCAATTGTCATTTGCTCATTCTGAGAGAAGACAGCTTACTGCCCATTTTTCTGACCGAGAGGTTATTACTTTCTTATGCATCTTGACTAGAGACGTGCTTAACTTTAATGCTTAAAGACTTTTCCCTTTTAATTCTGATGCTGAAGCCTGATGCCTTGCTGATTGACTGATGTCCTGAGGATGAAGACTGATTCTGCTTTGCTGATCCACCCTGAGGATAGGTATATTCCGAACTGTGATTACCATGCATATTTGCTTTTTCTTTCTAGGTATCAACTGCGCTGTTATGATAGAGCCATAGTTAGATGTTTTTCCAAATTTGTGTTACTAAAGTGTTTTACATGAAGCCCAACATGCTGATACTAATTTGATGTTAGCTAAGGATTCTCACTAATGACTTATGATAACAGGGACAAATGCTTGGTGAATTTCTCTGCTGAACTTCATGTACTTCATATCGCTGATGCAGCTGACTTTGCTATTGATTTGCACCCTACCTTTAGAATGTGTTGTAGTTCAAGCTTTGATTAGGTTACATTTCTTCCACCGCTTTGGACAACCAGTGTTGTTTTTGTATGTGTTCCATTTGATTTTTAGATTAATCTACATGACCAGTAGCATTGTTAATATAGGGAAATAACTTTTACTAAAGGTATGGTTATTAATGGCTGAAAGGTCATGGTGCGTGCCAATTACTGACTCCATTGATTATTGATTTTATTGATTACTAATGATTGTTGATTATTGTGTATTGATTATGTACTGGACCTATGGTAAGAACTTCTTAATTGAAGTCAAAAGGTTCATCAGCCTATTCGCATCCCTTAATACGCTTACTTATTAAGGTCAGGCGTGCTAGCAGTCATGGTAGCAGTTTGATAGTTTGTCTCCTTAAGAGCATACCATAGACGTCCGGAAAAGAATAATAGATGAACAGACGTGGTAGCAGTTTGATGAGTTGGTCCTTTTGAGAATCATTATTATTGAGATTTGGATTTTGTTTTTCCATGATGATCATTGGAGAGAAAATGATTTTCCCTTAAGCCCAGAAATGACTTTCCCAGATTCTGGATCCTGCTAATGGGTGTTTGAGGATGTTCCTGGCGTACTAGTGATAATGTGAGTGAAATAGGTTGTGCTTGCACAGCTTCTGCAAATCGCAGGTGAATTGTGAGGTTTGAGAGGATTTTGGGGAGTTTGCATACTCCAAATGAACTTGTAGTAGGAGTATGCGTACTCCGCAGTGTGAGAGTAGAGAAGTCATTGAACTTCATATATGTGTGGCACTTTGTGCTCAAATATTGTCCACATGGTTGGTGATACACGGAACCTCCGTGGTCTAAGACTCCGGAGTATATTGAAAGTGTATGAGACACTTGGTTTTATTTTGTAATTTGTCTGGTTTAGTAGGTCAATCAGGCGTGGTCGACAAGTCAGTGTGTGAATCAAAGTGAGTGAAATAACTTTCGACTGAGATTTGGTGAGTCTATGTGCACCAGGACAGACCCATTGATCAGTTGAGAGTAAAATTTGTGGGTCGAATTTTGCTTGCAAATCTTGGAGACCAAGGAAGAAGGAGTAGCTGGAAGTGCGGGAAGAGCCATCAGTGAAAAATCCGTAAGGTTTCTGAAGCGATTGTGTTCCTGTAGTAAACCAACAGATTTGTTTTAGTTTTTTTGCTTTTGATTAGTGCTCGCAATATTTTGCTTTCGTTTTGTGTGAATTGGAGTGAAGGAGGACGAGCCGCAAGACTTTGTCAGCCGCAGTACGTGTGAGTGTGATGTCATTGGAGCCGTGCTGGGATAGGTTGGTTGGTGAGAAGGGTCGCGCACGGATTGGCAGCCGTCCGTGAGAGGGCAGTGGTTGAGAACGTAGGTGAAAGGAATCTTGGGATTAAAGTCACTTCCTGATTTGATTTGAATAAACAAAAAGGTAGAAAACATGATGTTTTTCAAAGCATAAAAAAGTGCCCTAAGGGGAGATACGTATAGTACAGCGAGTGTAGGCGAGGCTACACTACCAGAAAATACACCAGCTTACATTGTAATGGAAGAGAAGGGTGTCGTGCCATGTCTTTGACTAAAGCAATGGTGCAAATCAACAGAGAAGGATGGGAACTTAGCGTTTCCTACAAATGGGATGTTCAATTTGAGAGGTTTTGGAGCATTTACGGATGGTGCAATATGAATCAAAGCCCCTTCCGAGACCAGCACAGTTTGAGGCATTGGCAATTTGGGAGCTAGGAGCCATACATCAACAGCCATTGAAATTTGAGAGGAGGATGAGAAAGGCAGAAAAGACTCTAGCGGAGGCTAGATGGGATTGCGTTCAGAAAGCATGGAGAATGGACACTTTGCAAAGGATTAAGTTGTTTCTGGCAATTACACAGGAGAATGAGAAGGAAGGAAAGAAAGCTACTAGGAAAACTAGTAAAAGTCCGTCCAGGAGTAAGGAGGCTAGAAAGTCTTCAACCGAAGAGGAGAAATCAGACAATGATGAGTTTATTACACAGTTTTTGAGAGATCGACCACCACCATATACAGTACATGAGAGTAGTCCAAGTACCAGTACTGATTCGACAGCTTCGACACAGGTTAATGGGACAGTGAGTTCGGTGCAGGTTAATGCTAACTTGACACAGAATGCGGTGCAAAGTGGTCCTAATGTGCCTACCATTGCTGTAGTGCAGACCCTGATGCAACCACCACAGGTGCAGAGAATTTATCCTGATGTGCCCATTATGGAAATGACTTCTAATTTAGTGGTGCCCACAGAGCATGTCTTTCCGAGACTGATACTGGTTTAGACTGAGCGGACTCTGATTTTATTGCCCCAAGTACAGCCACAGGTAATGCCCAGATTTACACCAGGGACAGGGACACAGTCAGACATGATGCCGATGTTGAATCAGAATATGGGAGTTACTCTTCCACAATGCGCAAGTGCCAGAGCAGCCCCGGATGCTATATCGCTACCTATTACTGTCTGTCCAGCGGTACCATTATTTGCACAGAAGAAACTGACTGTGGGTGAACAGGGAGCAATGCCCCAGAACCTAATGAGGAGAGGACATAATGAACATGTCCAGGTAGACTCTCACATGGGACAGACTTTTGACGGATCAAGATCATTGTTAGACCTTAGTCCATTTGTAGCACTTCCCGATACTGTGACAGGGCCAAACATTAGCCAGAGTTTGAAATTATTGACACCGCAGACTCCGAATGCAGTTGCACAGCAGGTGCCCCCAGTCCAAGCAAGTAATATTACGTTACAGGGATTAACATCCCAGCAATTAACTGAATGGTTAGACAAGCTGAATACCCCACAGAGGGCCCCTAAAGGAGAGGAGTATTTCAATTGTGCTAGGCTAAGCATGGAAGCGGGTGAACTCATTGAAGGAACCATGGGGGTGAATGGGTTAGAATCCTAAACAGAGGCAGAATTGAGATATTTGTGCCCAAAGATTATTAGAAAGCAAGAAGTGAGCAAGGTGCATCAGAGATTAGCAGTCTTGGCAGAGAAATACAGCATAGAAATATAGAAAACAAAGCATATGAAAAGGAGTTACAGATTAGATTTTGAGGCAAAAGATTTTGGACACATGAGATCTGCCGGAATGAAGGCACACCTTAAGGAATTGCTTCAAAGTGCTCAGACCTGGGGAGCATTAGACAAATGGGAAGGCAGATGGGTAAAGAAAAGAGACAAGAGAAAAATGGATTCTTTGGAACTGATTGAAAATGTGCAGCAGGATAAAGATCCAGTAAAAGTTTTACCAATGAGAGAGATTCCACGGGGGAAGTTTTGTCATGTCCCTTGGAGCAGAAGTGACATTCTATCATTTACAAATGATTATCCAAAATTGAGAGAAAAAACAGTAGAGTGGTATCAGCAGACAGACAGATTTGTGAAGCTTGGAAAGTGTTTGTGGGAAGACTTGAACACATTACTTGAGATGGTTCCAGCTGATCTGTGGAACAAGTGTAAAAGGAGTGTAGACTGGCCAACAGGTGTACCGGAAAGAGACAAAAATATGGGTGCACCATCTCTTGAAGTAATGAAATAGTACTATAAGGTGATTGAGTTTCTGAAATCGAGAATATCACTAAAGAATATTGATTGGCAGAGGATTGACAGGAAGAAATGGAGTCGATACATGCGTATTATACAGGCATTCAAGCATTACAGTGGTACAGACACAATTGAGGCAAAAGACATGCTTAATTTCATGTTCAGATTTGTGGAAGGATTGAGACCTGAAATTAGCCAGATGATTAAGAGTTATTTGATTTGCTGGCAAGCAAAGCCGATTGATGAGGTGTTTCAGTATACGAAATACTGTAGAGATGAGATTGAGTTGAAGCAGAAAAAGTTGAAAGAGAAAGCGATGGTGATGCAGATCAAAGCCGCTCACACCGGAGTGCAACAGAATGTTTCACAGCAATTGCCACAGCAGCAGCAGGGAAATATGATGTTCCAGCCTCAGATGAGAGGTAGAGGTCGTGGAGGTAATATGAATCATGGTCTAAATTTGAATACTGTAGTGTTCAGAATGATGTGCAGGGAATGAAGAAGCTATTGCCATGTCACATTTGCAGAGCCGTGGGACATTCGAAACAGGAGTGTCCAATGATGGTGCAAGAAGGTGTTGTTCAGCAGAGTAATTACATCAATTAATTCCAGAATGTAAGAGGACCAGGACCGAGAGTAAGGGTCCTAATCCAAATTTTCAGAAAAATGTGAATCAAATGCAGAATTTTCAGGCCATGCAGCAGATGCAAATGCCCAGTGCACAAATGTCACAGTTGCAGCTGATGCAACAGGAGGTTTCCATGGTACCTAGACAGCAAATTCAAATACCTCAAGCCCCGATGGAGCAGCAACAGATGATGCTTTCTCAACAGGTCACAGGTCAGAGGCAGGACCGAAATAGTAATACAGTGCATCATTTCCCGTTACACAGTGAGAATGGATAAATGATGAATGGACGAGTGACAGTTCAGATGAGGAGCCATGTGTGCTTGCGACCTCCTTAGAAGTAGATCTAAGAGGACCCTATGTGAAGGGAAAGGTTATGGGTCACAAGATTTCATTTTTGGTTGACACAGGAGCTACACGCTCTACAGTGAGAAGTGCAGAAGTCCCAAATTTGCCCCTTTCAAGTAGAACAGTACAAGTTGAGGGGGTGGCACAACAGTATTTGACAAACCCAATTACAGATCCATTTCAAGTTGAGATTGGCAATATTAAGGGATTGCATACATTTGTAGTCTGTGATTCAAGTCCGGTATCCCTACTGAGACTTATTGTGTAAAACAAGGTGTTTGATTACTTGCTCAAATGATGGAATTGAGATTCAGACAAATAGTGATGATATAGAGGAACAAGCCCCTGAAATAGAGTGTGAAACTACAAATGAGAAGTATCCTTTGATTAAGTTTTTCCCGATGTTCAAGGGCTCCATCCGGATCCATCCTGATTTGCAGGGAATGGTAAAAGAGAAGGTGTGGGATTTGACAAGAAAAGAAGTAGGTTTAATAAAGGAAGTGGGTTCAAAGTTACTGTGAAGCCGAATGCAGTTTTTCCTCAATGTCCGCAGTATTATATGCCACAAGATGTGCATATGCCCTCTGTGTAAATTGTATGTAATTGGTTTATCCCTGATTGGCCTATTTGATTTACTAGTAAGTCCCTAGTAAAGTGCACTAGAGGTGCCAGGGCCTGTAAATCAAATGCTACTAGTGGACCTGCAGCACTGGTTGTGCCATCCACATAAGTTGCTCTTGAATCATGTCTCAGACCTGCCACTGCAGTGTCTGTGTGTGCAGTTTTAACTGTAAATTCGACTTGGCAAGTGTACCCACTTGCCAGGCCTAAACCTTCCCTGTTCTTACATGTAAGGCACCCCTAAGGTAGGCCCTAGGTAGCCCCAAGGGCAGGGTGCAGTGTATGGTTAAGGTAGGACATATACTAATGTGTTTTATATGTCCTGACAGTGAAATATTGCTAAATTCGTTTTTCACTGTTGCAAGGCCTGTCCCTCTCATAGGTTAGCATGGGGGCCACCTTTAAATCTGATTAAAGTGTAGATTCCCTTTGGGAGCGGATGACCTGTGGAGTTTGGGGTCTCTGAGCTCACAATTTAAAAATACATCTTTTACTAAAGCTGATTTTAAGATTGTGTGTTTTAAAATGCCACTTTTAGAAAGTGAACATTTTCTTGCTTATACCATTTCTCTGACTCTGCTTGTTTGTGGATTCCCTGTCTGGGTCAGTTTGACAGTTGGGCTGGTTACACCTCACACTAGACAGTGACACAAAGGGAGCAGAGGTGTAGCCTGCATATCCTGATGAGCCATCTGTGCTAGGAGGGAGGGGTGGAGTGGTCACTTACACCTGAAAGGGCTGTGCCTGTCCTCACACAATACAGCCCCCGACTCCCTGGTGAGTGTTTGGGGCCTGGCCTGGGCAAAGCAGGATTTCACATTCAAAAGAGACTTTACTTTGAAGTAGGCCTACTTCAAAGGAGAAATTGGGTATAAGAAGGGCACCAAAACCACAGACTTTAGAACACTTATGGAAACAAGAGGAACCTCTGCCTGGAGAAGAACTGCTCTGCCTGTGACTGTGCTTTGTGGAGCTATCCTGCAGTTTCTGCTTCAGCCAGAGTAAGAGGGCAAAAACTGGACTTTGTGTGCCTTCCATCTTGTGAAGAAATCTCCAAGGGCTTGATTTAGAGCTTGCCTCCTGTTGTTTAAAGTCTCAGGGACAGCGAGGACTTCTCTCTGCCAGCACCTAGAGTCTCTGGAGAGACTCCTGCTCTGACAAGTGGTGCCCTAGCCAGTCCCTGGGCGCTTGAAAGGAAAGCTGGGGAAAATCCAAGGAAATCGACTTCGGACGACTTCGGATCGATGACTCTGCTGAATCCGGTGACGCCACCTGCACCCGACTCCGTGATCTTCGCTGGAACCTGACGACCTTCTCAGGCCCGACATCGCTGCAGCCCCGCCGAAGTCCGCAACTCCGTGGAAGTCGCCGCACACCACATCGTGACCGACGCCGCTCGAAGTGCGCGGATTCAACGTTTCGCACAGGCGCCCCGATCCCAGACTTCACGCATCGGCTTCTTTTCACTCTTCACCAAAGATACTGTACCTGGGAGTCTACGCGACTCTGTGTCCGGTGCCGCTGGTGTCAGATTGTTGAGAACAACTCCGTTACGACTCCGTGTTAACACCTCATTGAAGCATTTTGTGTTTCTAAGCTCTATTTTTGAGTTTAATCTTTAACTTGACTCGTGTATGTCGGATTTTTGTCGTTTTGGTCTTGTTTTGTTTAGATAAATATTTCCTATTTTTCTAAACTGGTGTTCTGTCATTTTGTAGTGTTTTCATTAAGTTACTGTGTGTGTTTGTACAAATATTTTACACCTAGCTCTCTGAAGTTAAGCCTACTACTCTGCCAAGCTACCAAGGGGGTAAGCAGGGGTTATCTGAGGGTGATTCTCTTTTACCCTGACTAGAGTGAGGGTCCTTGCTTGAACAGGGGGTAACCTGACTGTCAACCAAAGACCCCATTTCTAACATTGGTGATCAGCAGTAGGGATTTGAACTTGCATTTGTACTTGACATACAGTGATTAAGTGTGCACTACTGTTTTGATTTCAGACCACTAAGTGACCACATACTACTTGTCTTGTGATTTAGCTTTTTCTCTTAAGGACTCCTTTTTGTTCTACTTCCATGATTTTGCTGATTCCTTGACTGATTCTTTTTACTCATTGGGAACTTATTTTCTGTCATTGGAACTTTGCACTTGTGACCATCATGTCTCAATCTGGAGATGCAACAGCTGGAGCTGTGTTTGAAATAGAGAAACTGAAGGAGTACTCAGTTGCTCAATTGAAACAGTCCCTTAAAGATCTTGACTGTCCCACTGAGAGCTCCACCAGGGAGGGGGAGCTGCAAGAGGCACTAAGGGCCTGGGTGACAGCCAAGGAAGCTGGTGCAGAGTCTACACAGTGGTGTAGTACAGGTACCTGTGTCACCTGGGGAGAGGGTCTCCAGGAGTGGTAGCAATGGGTCGTCTAAGGGTCTGACTCCTAAAGATTTGCAGGACAGACAGGCAGAAAGGGCTCGCCGGTTGGAGGCAGAAAAGTTGAGGATGCAAAGGGAGTTTGACGAGTAGAAAAGGGACCTAGAGCTAGAACGGATAATTTGGGCTTATGAGCTAAAACTGAAAGAGCTGGAAGTCATGAGGAATTGGTCTAGCTGGAATGGTGGCAGCAACAATTTGGTATCCAGTGCTGCTGAAGGACTGCACATGCCCAGAGATGTGATGCACAGGGTCCCTGAGGTGGATTGGGGAACTGGCATGGGGAATCATATTCCTACTGGTGGGAGGGACACTCTACTGACTCTAGGTGAGAGTGACAGGGAGAGGGGTTCCCCTCAGGTAGAAATCCTGGTTATGGAGTGTGAAGACATCCCAGAAGAGTGTGGGTTGGGTGTCAGAGACAGTCAAGTACTGTCTCACCAGTCTCAGGAGGGTGATGTGGGGTGCTTTATCAAAGCAGAGTCACTGGATGGTTGGGTGAAGGGTAGTTTGGTTAATTCATGTGAGGGGCTGTGTGATGTAATTGCTGGAGAGCATATGTCTAGTCCTTATTTTCCAGAGCTATACCAACACCAGGTGGAGTGTGAGTTCTCTGACCCCAGGGAGCTTACAATGGAGGCAGACTTCTGGGTGAGTACCAGAGAGCCTGAAGAGGCATTTGGGGGAGCTCCTGAGAGGAGTAGTCTAGGTATTTCCCAACCAGATGAGGTAGGGAAGGATTGCAGTGTCCCAGGTAGGTCCCAGTGTAGTGGGATGGGTGAGGGACCACATGTCCAGTCTCATAGGAGAGGGAATGGGGGTAGGCTGAGGCCCAAGGTGCCAAAGATCTGGTCCCAGGTCCTAGAGGGTTCCATGAGGGAGCACCAGGAGGGAAGCCTAGTCTGTACCGTAGGGCCATCTGTTGAGGGAGACCCCACAGTGTCAGGAGAACTTGGGGGCGTGGCTGTAGCCAGCGTTCCACCAGTTCTGGTGTCTGGCAATACCACTCTTAGTGAGGGGGTGCAGAAGTCCAGACAGAGGGTTGAGAGGGGGTTGCGGACCCCAGTGGAGAACCTGGAGGGTCAGCTCTAAGAGCAGATCCCCCCAGGAATGACCTTGGTGAGACCATTTCTGGGTTGGGGGGAATCCAGACTCTGTCAGATGGGCAGAGGTCAGGAGACCTGTGCCAGCCAGACTCGTGTGTGGCCCTTGGGGATGGTGTGTCCCTTGGGGGGGCAAGTGTGCCCCCCTGGAAGTCCTGGTGTGCCAGGCAATGGTTCAACTGCAGGGTGGTGACGCTGGGTTGGATGACCAGGTTCAGAGGGTAAACTCTGACCTGGTGGGGAATATGTATGCCCCCCAGAAAGTCCTGGGTTGCCAGGCAGTGGTCCAGTCTGTGGGTACAGACCCTGGACTGGATGATCAGGTGCAGGGGGTAAACCCTGACCTGAAAGGGGGGGGCGGTTTGCCCCATCACACCCTTGGTGTTATTTCAAGGGGTATTCTCTCTCGGGGAGGGTGCAGAACCCTGAGAGTAGGGGCAGGGGAGAGTGAGACTCACTCCTGACCCCAGTGCAATCTAAGGGTACAGACCCTGGATTGGAAGGCCAGGTTCAGGGTGTCCCCCCTGACCTGGAGGAAGGGGCTACTGCTAGCAGTGCCCCTACCATGTTGTGTTCTGGGGGGCACTCCTAGTTGGGGGGTGCAGGACCCCAGAAGGGAGGGCCGGGGGAGGGAAGCCTCACCCCTGGCCCTGGTCCAACCTGAAGGTACAGACCCCAGGTTGGAGGATCAGTTGCAGGTTAACATCCCTGCACTGATGAAAGAATTGTGCAGGATTGCTTCTACAAGCACCCTGACAATTTTGGACTCTGGGGGTGCTGCCCCTGCAGGGAGGGTACAGAGCCCCAGAGGGGAGGACCAGGGTCAGGTTGTCATCCCTGACCTGGTGGAAGAGAGAGTGGTCAAAGGGTGAAAGGGCACCTGGGGCTACCGCCCCCTACTCTCTACAGTCACAGTGGTTGGAGAGGCCTGAGGTCGCTTAGTGGGCCCTGAGAGTATGGACAGAGGGATCCAACTGGAGTCAGGAAGTCATAGAACTGGAACATGCCCCTACTGTTGTGGGCGTGGGTCCCTGTTCTATCGCCCCAATCAGGGAAGTACATCAAGGTATTGATTATTCTCCCCTAGCTTTAGGCTGGCAGGGGGTCGTGTTGGACTTTTTTGCTTATGCAGGGTCATCCCCAATCTTTTTGGCTCCTGCCTCCTATTTTTCTGACCTGTTGCTGTTGGCTTTTGAACTCTGAGCACTTTACCACTGCTAATCAGTGCTAAAGTGCATATGCTCTCTGTTTAAATTGTGTGTAATTGGTTTATCCCTGGTTGGCATATATGATTTACTAGTAAGTCCCTAGTAAAGTGCACTAGAGGTGCCAGGGCCTGTAAATCAAATGCTATTAGTGGGCCTGCAGCACTGGTTGTGCCACCCACATAAGTAGCTCTGTAATCATGTCTCAGACCTGCCACTGCAGTTTCTGTGTGTGCAGTTTTAACTGTAAATTCGACTTGGCAAGTGTACCCACTTGCCAGGCCTAAACCTTCCCTTTTCTTACATGGAAGGCACCCCTAAGGTAGGCCCTAGGTAGCCCTAAGAGCAGGATGCAGTGTATGGTTAAGGTAGGACATATAAGGGGTTATTACAACTTTGGAGGAGGTGTTAATCCGTCCCAAATGTGACGGATATACCACCAGCCGTATTGCGAGTTCCATAGGATATAATGGACTCGTAATACGGCTGGTGGTATATCCGTCACTTTACCGTCACTTTTAGGGCGGATTAACACCTCCTCCAAAGTTGTAATAACCCCCTAAGTAATGTGTTTTATATGTCCTGACAGTGAAATATTGCTAAATTCGTTTTTCACTGTTGCAAGGCCTGTCCCTCTCATAGGTTAGCATGGGGGCTACCTTTAAATCTGATTAAAGTGTAGATTCCCTTTGGGTGCGGATGGACATGTGAAGTTTGGGGTCTCTAAGCTCACAATTTAAAAATACATCTTTTAATAAAGTTGCTTTTAAGATTGTGGGAGTCATTCCTACATTGGCGGGCGGCGGTCGCCGCCCGCCAAGCGGGAACCGCCGAATGACCGCACCGCGGTCAAAAGACTGCGGCGGCCATTCTGGCTTTCCCGCTGGGCCGGCATGCGACCGCCAGAAGGCCGCCTGCCGGCCCAGCGGGAAACCCCCATCTACGAGGATGTCGGCTCCGAATGGAGCCGGCGGAGTCGAAGGGGTGCGACGGGTGCAGTGGCACCCGTCATGATTTTCAGTGTCTGCTTTGCAGACACTGAAAATCTTAGTGGGGCCCTGTTAGGGGGCCCCTGCAGTGCCCATGCCAGTGGCATGGGCACTGCAGGGGCCCCCAGGGGCACCACGACACCCGTTACCGCCATCCTGTTCCTGGCGGTGAAAACCGCCAGGAACATGATGGCGGTAAGGGGGTCGGAATCCCCATGGCGGCGCTGCAAGCAGCGCCGCCATGGAGGATTCCCTGGGCCAGGGGTAAACCGGCGGGAAACCGCCGGTTGCCCTTTTCTGACCGCGGTCAGAATGGCCAAGGAAGCACCGCCAGCCTGTTGGCGGTGCTTCCGTCATTTTAGCCCTGGCGGTCGCCGACCGCCAGGGTTAGAATGACCCCCTGTGTGTTTGAACATGCCACATTTAGAAAGTGGGCATTTTCCTGCTTATACCATTTCTGTGACTCTGCCTGTTTGTGGATTCCCTGTCTGGGTCAGTTTGACAGTTGGGCTGGTTGCACCTCACACTAGACAGTGATACAAAGGGAGCTTGGGTGTAGCCTGCATATCCTGATGAGCCATCTGTGCTAGGAGAGAGGGGAGGAGTGGTCATTTACACCTGAAAGGGCTGTGCCTGTCCTCGCACAATACAGTCTCTGACCTCCTGGTGAGTGTCTGGGGCCTGGCCTGGGCAAGGCAGGATTTCACATTCAAAAGAGACTTTACTTTGAAATAGGCCTACTTCAAAGGAGAAATTGGGTATAGGAAGGGCACCCAAAACCACAGACTCTAGAACACTTTTGGAAACAAGAGGAACCTCTGGCTGTAGAAGAACTGAAGAGCTGAGGAAGAAGAGCTGGCCTGCCTGTGCTTTTTGGAGCTATCCTACAGTTGCTGCTTCTGCCAGAGTAAGAGGGCAAAAACTGGACTTTGTGTGCCTTCCATCTTGTGAAGAAATCTCCAAGGGCTTGATTTAGAGCTTGCCTCCTGTTGTTTGAAGTCTCAGGGACAGCAAGGACTTCTCTCTGCCAGCACCTGAAGTCTCTGAAGAGACTCCTGCTCTGACAAGTGGTGCCCTAGCCAGTCCCTGGGCCCTTGAAAGGAAAGTTGGTGAAAATCCAAGGAAATCAACTTCGGACGACTTCGGACCGACACCGCTGCTGAATCCGGTGATGCCGCCTACACCTGACTCTGTGATATTCGCTGGAACGCGACGACCTTCGCAGGCCCGACATCGCTGCAGCCCCACCAAAGACCATGACTCCGTGGAAGTCGCCGCACCACGCCATGACTGACGCTGCTCGAAGTGCGCAGATTTAACGTTTCGCACAGACGCTGCGATCCCCGACTTCGTGCCTCGGCTTCTTTTCACTCTTCAACAAAGGTACTGTATCTGGGGTTCTACGCGACTCCGTGTCCAGCGCCGCTGGTGTCGGATTGTTAGGATCAACTCCGTTACGACGCCATGTTAACATCTCATCAAAGCATTTTGTGTTTCTAAGCACTATTTTTGAGTTTAATCCTTAAAAAGTCATAACTTGACTTGTGTAAGTCAAATTTTTGTCGTTTTGGTCTGGTTTTGTTTAGAAAAATATTTCCTATTCTTCTAAACTGGCGTTATGTCATTTTGTAGAGTTTTCATTAAGTTACTGTGTGTGTTGGTACAACTATTTTACACCTAGCACTCTGAAGTTAAGCCTACTGCTCTGCCAAGCTACCAAGGGTGTGAGCAGGGGTTAGCTGAGGGTGATTCTCTTTTACCCTGACTAGAGTGAGGGTCCTTGCTTGAACAGGGGGTTACCTGACTGTCAACCAAAGACCCCATTTCTAACAGTTCCAAATTCCTGGATCGAGTTTATGGCTGGTGCAGAATTCCTCAAGAGTTTTCAGAGTCACCTTCCATATTCAATCAGATCTTGAAAAAGCATTTGGAGTTGTTGGAATTACCTTTCCAATCGACCTTGGTGCATTACATCGATGACTTACTCATTGCGTCCAAGACAAGGGAAAAGTGCAAGTATGATACGATTGCCCTGTTGAACCACTTAGGAAAGAATGGTCACAAAGTGCCTCAGCTGAAATTTCAGTACTGTCAGAAAGTAGTGAAATATTTGGGTCATCAGATTGAGAAAGGATCAAGAAAGATAACCAGAGAAAGGATTACTACGATATTGCGGATAAATCCCCTGACTACACAGAGAGATGTCAGAATTTTTCTGGGAATGGTGGGTTATTGTCGCCAATGGATCCCAAATTTTTCAGTCATTTCAAGACCATTGCAGAAGCTGACTCATAAGGAAGTCACTGATCCCATAGTGTTAGACCAGGATGAAATGAAAGCGTTCACTGAATTGAGAGAGAGTTTGTGCAGGGCTCCAGCGTTGGGTATGCCTGATTACACTAAACCTTTTACATTGTTTTGTCATGAGCATGATGCATGTTCTTTGTCTGTCCTGACACATGTCCATGGAGATGTAAACCGCTAAGTAGCATATTTTTCAGCTACTTTGGACCGAGTTGCAGCAGCCTTGCTGGGTTGTTTGTGCGCAGTTGCCACAGTTGGTCAGAGCCTTACACAGTGTGAGGGCATTGTGATGGGACATCCCCTGACTGTAATGGTCCCTCACTCTATTGAGATTCTACTGACAAGGACGAAAACCCAATATTTGACTGGTGCGAGGTTGACTAGGTATGAAACAAGTATTTTGGAGTCACCAAATGCATCATTGAAAAGATGTACAGTGCTGAACCCGGCAACCTTACTTCCAAGTGAAATTGCTGAAATTGAAAAAGAGGAAGATGTAGAGCATGATTGTCTCAAAATAACTGATTTGTGCACAAAACTGAGAACTGACATTAGAGATACCCGATGAAAATGACCAAATTATCTTTGCTGATGGCTCTTGTCTGAGAGACAATTCAGGGACATTGAGAGCAGGATATGCTGTGTGCACAATTACAGGTACCTTGGAAGCTTCTTGGCTTCGAGGAGTGTATTCTGCCCAAGGAGCGGAACTGGTAGCCCTTACTAGCCACGTTTCTGTTCAGTTGAAAGTTACAATCTATACGGATAGCCAGTACGGATTTGGAATAGTCCATGATTTTGGTCAATTGTGGTCACAGAGAGGTTTCCTGACCTCTTCTGGTTCACCAGTGAGAAATGGTGAGAGAATTAAAGAATTGTTACATGCTATTCAAATGCCAGAACGTTTGCCGTGGTGAAATGCAGTGCACATCCGAAGTTGCAGGACTATGGGGGTCATTTTGACCCTGGCGGTCCGAGACCGCTAGGGCTAAAAGGACGAAAGCACCGCCAACAGGCTGGCGGTGCTTCCAGCCCTATTACGACCGTGGCGGAAGCGCCGCGGTCGCACCGCCGGGGCCAGCGGTTTCCCGCTGTTTTAGCCCCAGCGGTGATAATCCGCCAGGGCAGCGCTGCAAGCCCCTCTGCCCTGGGGATTATGACACCACTACCGCCAGCCTGTTACTGGCGGTTTGCACCGCCAGGAAGAGGCTGGGGTAAGGGGTGTCCTGGGGCCCCTGGGGGCCCATGCACTGCCCATGCCTCTGGCATGGGCAGTGCAGGGGCCCCCTACCAGGGCCCCGGCCAGCTTTTCACTGTCTGCATAGCAGACAGTGAAAAGCGCGACGGGTGCAACTGCACCCGTCGCACGGCCGCAACACCGCCGTCTCCATTAGGAGCCGGCTCCTATGTTGCGGCCTCATCCCCGCTGGCCCAGCGGGAATGTCATAATGGTGGCCGCGTGAGTGCGGCCGCATTGGCGGCCGCATGGCGGTTACCGCCTGGCGGGCGGCGATAGCCGCCCGCCAAGGTCGTAATGACCCCCTATGTGTCATTGGGAAATGGATATGCGGATCAAGTCACAAGGTTTTGCGCAGTGAACTGTATATCATTCAAAGACAAGTGGGAACTGTTACCTGAAGAAGATGAAACTTGTACAAGCTATGCTTTGAAAGTAATTGATACTATGGAAGAACTGAAAACATTGCAGAATAATGTTGACAGGGAGGAAAAACGTCCATGAAGCAAAATGAAATGTGTGCAAAGACAAGATGAATTGTGGGTTTCTGAGGAGGGTCAATTGGTTTTGCCAAATAGCCCGTTGTCTCATATGGCGAGGTATTGTCATGGTCAAGCACATATTGGGAGGGATGCCATGGTTTGTTTGTTCAAACATGATTGGTTTAACCCAAAGTTTAGACAGGTTGCTGAAGCAGTTTGCCATTGATGTGTCATTTTCCAACAATCAATTTGCAGGGAAAGGGACTGTGGTTAATTTGAGCCTCATTGGAAGAGCGGGAGGTCCATTCAGTAGAATACAAATAGATTTTATTGAGATGCCTGTGTGTGGAGGTTTGAGATATGTGTTGGTGATTGTCTGTATCTTTAGCCATTGGATTGAGGCTTACCCTACACGAAGAAATGATAGTCTCACAGCAGCGAAACTAGGGAAATTATACTGCGTTTCAGGTTTCCGATCTCTTTAGAATCAGTTAGGGGAAGTCACTACAGCAATGAAGTAATTAAATTACTGTGTGCAGCATTGAACATTGAGCAGAAGTTGCATTGTAGTTACCGCCCTGAAGCATTAGGACTAGTGGAACAGATGAATGGAACATTGAAATCAAGAGTTGCAAAGATGTGTGCAGCTACGAAATTGAAATGGCCTGATGCATTGCCTTTAGTGTTGATGTCAATGAGAAACACACCTGACAGGAAGACAGGATTGTTGCTACATGAGATCCTCATGGGCAGAGCAATGAGGTTACCAGCGGTACCAACAAATGCACTTGACGACGTTCCAAATGATATGGTGTTGGATTACTGCAAAGGTCTGGCTGAGACTGGGGACTTGGTTGTCATCCGAAAGCAGGTGAGAAAGACGTGTTTGGAGCCTCGTTGGAAGGGACCATACCAGCTAGTTTTGACAAGTACCACAGCTTTTAACTGTGCTGGAATTTCGAACTGGGTTCATGCAAGTCACACGAAGAAAGTGGCATGCCCACTGGATCATGAAGAAGCGTTGATGAGAGTACCAACAAAAGTGAGGCAACTCTCAAGGCTAGAAGGAGATCAAAGGGCAACTGAGACCGGATCTGAGCTTTTTGAGGACGTTTCAGTCACTCCTGTGAGAGACGAGGGAGGAAACCTCCAGGAGGGTGACGGAGATCCTATCTCAATTGAAGTAGCAGGAGAGCCTAGTCAGAGGAGGGATTTCCCAGAAGCAGATGATCTTGAGAGACAAGCAGAGCAATTGCCAGACCCAGAAGGGGAAGGAGTTGAGCTGGATCAAATTTTAAGTGATCTGACTCCTCCTGAACCGGTTGCAGGTCCGGCAAGAGAAAATACCACAGAACAAGGAGAAGGTTCAAGTTTGATCCTGAAGAGAATACTGACAAAGAGTCCACTGAAAGGAGATAAGTGGCCAGAGGCTCAAGTGGAGAAAAGCAAGGAGGTGGTTGTTGAACCAACAATCGAGGAAGAAATAGACAAAACAAAAAGAGAAGATCTAAGTGAAAGAGAGCTGAATGGTGATCGAAAATTGAAGAGAAAGAGAATAGCAAGTCAAAGATACGCAGGTCCTGAATGGGTGTATGCAACTACAAATGAATGGCAGCAAGAGTTTATGGCGGTCATTCCAACCTCGGCGGTAAAAGCCGCTTACCGCCAGTCAGAAGACCGCCATAACACCGCCGCGGTCGCGGTAAACCGCCACGGTCATTCTGACCCACAACAGGCAAACCGCCAAAATTCCGACATCCACAAAAGTCCGCCACACCAAAGGTCAGCGATAAACTGGCGATGACCAAACCTCCACCGTCACGCCAACAGAAATACGCCCATGCCATTACGACCCACGAATCCACGCGGCGGTCTTTCAACCGCGGTATTCTATTGGCGGTACACACCGCCGCGGTCGAAATACACATACTCGTACAAAACACAACCACATTGGACTATTTCGAAATACACACACCTGATACACATACACACACCACTCCCACACACCCAATACAATATAAAACACACACCCACATCACCCACAAACCCCTACGACCAGAAATTCTGAGAGAAGGCGAGAGAGAGACACCACAGTCAACTACCAAGCATCCACAGGCACACAATACCAATACCCACAGAACTTCCACGCACCTCACACAACACACCACTAAATAGCACCCCACCTATCACTACACACTCCACCCCACACATCATCCACACCACCCCATGGCACCTCAAAGACACCCCAGGTTCTCAGATGCTGAACTCAGGGTCATGGTGGAGGAAATCCTACGAGTAGAGCCCCAGCTGTTCGGGACACAGGTGCAGCACACCACCATTGCCAGGAAGCTGGAGCTATGGAGCAGAATAGTGGACAGGGTCAACGCTGTGGGACAGCACCCGAGAAATAGGGACGACATCAGGAAGCGGTGGAACGACCTACGGGGGAAGGTGCGTTCCATGGTATCAAGGCACAACATCGCGGTACAGCGGACTGGTGGCGGACCCCCACCTCCTCCCCCAGAGTTTACAACATGGGAGGAGCAAGTCTTGAACATCCTGCATCCTGAGGGCCTCGCAGGAGTCGGTGGAGGAATGGACTCTGGTAAGTCTCATCTTCACTACTTCATCCCCCCCACCCCACCTGCATGCCAACTCATACCCCCACCCTCACCCTTACCCCCATCACAACTACCCCTTGCAAATGTCTCACCATCACAACCCACCCATCCCAACACTTAGCCCTGCATGCGGCCCCAAAGCATGGACACCCATCACCAAGGCATGCCCAATGCACATACCCATCACCCCCCCAAAAAATACCGTCACAACAGCCCCCACAAAGGAATGCCAGCACTGGGGTACACGGGCACCCACCCATTGCACGCCATTGGCACACACAGAAGAAATAACCATACTTTTATACCCCTGCAGGACCCGAACGCCAGGTCACCGCGCAGGAGGGTCCACAAATGTCCCCTCCACCCCCAGAAGAGGCCCACAGTGATGACAGCAGCTCTGTCTCCCTGGATCTAGATGACCAGCCCGGTCCATCGGGGACCTCAGGACAGTCGGTTCCCCTGAGACAGGCACAGGCCACAGCAGACCTTCCCCCCTCTGGGAACACCAGCACAGCACCCACCCAGCGGGCCCATACCTCTGTCCCCAGGACACGTCAATCAGCGGTGTGTCCACCACTACAGGGAACCCAGGGTAACCCAGCACCCCAACAACAACAGGGACCTGGGGGCAGTGGTAGTGGGCACACGGTCCAGGGGACGGAGGCCCAAGGAAACAGGGGAACTGGGAGGGCAGCTGTGCGACGGGGGGGACAGGCCAAGGGAACCCACTCTCCACGAGGCCCTCTCCTCCATCATGGGAGCATACCACCGCTCCCAGGAGACGATGGTGACGGTCCTGGCCAGGTTTCAGGAAATCCAGCTTCTGCAGGAACAACAGTATATGGGGTTCAGGGAGGAACTGAGAAACATCAGTACTGCCATGGGTACCATCGTAGTGGCCCTGAATGAGTTAATCTCCACATTGCGGACCACTGTGGCACCTCAAAGGGCCCCTGACACTAGCATGGACCAAGAACAGGCTACCACCTCCGCCGGCGCTAGTGGACAGGAGGCCCCGACAGAAGACCAACAGGCCACCAGAACCCCACCCCCTGCAGAAGGAGAACCACCCCGCAAGCGGGCCCTGAGATCCAGGAAGAAGACAGAGTAACATGTCAAGACCCCCGCCAGCAAAGGATACCGCCCTGATTGTCATCCCACTGTCCCACATTGTCACCCTGTCCAACCTTAAACTGCCCCTGCTGCACTTCCCACAGGTATTTGGACAATGCACCTGTGAACCTGATAGTCTGGACTCTGCCATGGACAATCCTCCACCATCACCCCTCACCGATTTGCAACCACCCATCCAAATTAGAGCACTTGAATAAACACACTTATTGCACATAAACAATCTGGAGTCTGTCTGTGATTTTAACAAATGTATTAGACATGACAGTGCCAAAATTGTTATTCACATTGTGATGCCAACAAACCGCTGTCACACAGCTGTAGTCCATGGGGTAACAAAGCAGATGTCACGCAGTGGGGCCCACAGCTCTGAAAACGGAAGGGAAAGTCACAACACAGTTACCATACACTGGGGGAAAAAGTCAGACAGTAGAGAGGAAGGAGTCTTTAAGTAAATGTAATATGCCGGTGTGTACTTTTACCTGTGTGTCACTGAAAATATTGCTCTATTACTGTGTTCCTGTTGTCTATGTCGTCCTCTCCGGCTTCCTCTTCTTCACTCTCCACAGGCTCCCCAGCTGCTACAACACCACCATCTGGACCATCCTCCTGCAGAAAAGGCACCTGGCGGCGCAAAGCCAGGTTGTGAAGCATACAGCAGGCCACGATGATCTGGCACACCTTCTTTGGTGAGTACATTAGGGATCCACCTGTCATATGGAGGCACCTGAACCTGGCCTTCAGGAGGCCAAAGGTTCGCTCGATCACCCTCCTAGTCCGCCCATGGGCCTCATTGTAGCATTCCTCTGCCCTGGTCCTGGGATTTCTCACTGGGGTCAGTAGCCAGGACAGGTTGGGGTAACCAGAGTCCCCTAATAGCCACACCCGGTGCCTCTGGAGTTGACCCATCACAAACGGGATGCTGCTATTCCGCAGGATGTAGGCGTCATGCACTGACCCAGGGAACTTGGCATTAACATGGGAGATGTACTGGTCAGCCAAACACACCATCTGTACATTCATCGAATGATAACTTTTCCTGTTCCTGTACACCTGTTCACTCCTGCTGGGGGGTACCAAAGCCACATGTGTCCCATCAATGGCACCTATGACGTTGGGGATATGTCCAAGGGCATAGAAATCACCCTTCACTGTAGGCAAATACCCCACCTCAGGGAAAATGATGTAGCTCCTCATGTGTTTCAGCAGGGCAGACAACACTCTGGACAACACCTTGGAAAACATAGGTTGAGACATCCCTGATGATATGGCCACTGTTGTTTGAAATGACCCACTTGCTAAGAAATGGAGCACTGACAGCACCTGCACTAGAGGGGGGATCCCTGTGGGTTGGCGGATGGGTGACATCAGGTCTGCCTCCACCTGGGCACACAGTTCCTGTATAGTGGCTCGGTCAAGCCTGTATGTCAGTATGACATGTCTTTCCTCCATTGTCGACAGGTCCACCAGCGGTCTGTACACGAGAAGATTCCTCCATCTCCTCGCATTGCCCCGCAGGCGGTGCCTAGGAAGGACAACAGCGAGCACAGAGTCAATCAACCCACAGGTACGTTCCCACAGCCTGCACACAACACGATTCACTATGCATTGAATGGTTTGTATGAGTGTTGAGGAAAGGCCTAGGTATGTGTGACGCAGTAGAAATTAAGCCATGTGGGCCCTTGAAATGGCAGCTGCCTAACCTGTGAAGTGTGACAATGGGATGTGAGGTCAATGCGCTGGCGTGGCACACCGAGGCGGTAGGCGGTCGAAGACCGCGGCGCAAAGCCGCATTGGTTAACATAGAATCCTATGGGTTACACGAGCCAATGACGTTGTGTGCCGGCGGTCGCGGTACGCACCGCCGCGGTACGCACCGCCGCGGGCGTGACCGCCATTTTCTATCTACTTAATCACTCGATACCTGATCTTCCACAGGAGAGGACCTACACTGCAAGTGCTGCTGTGACCTCGGTCTGGAAGAGACAATGGCTGCTGCGACAGGGGAAAGGGCCCCTGCCTTCACTTCTGAAGAATTGGAGAAACTCGTGGATGGGGTCCTACCCCAGTATGCGCTACTCTACGGTCCTCCAGACCAACAGGTAAGTACACTGGGAGCATGCTTTGTGGGCAATGCCTGGGTTGAGTCGGGTGGATGAAAGATGGTGGGGAGGGGAGCGATTGAGGCATGCATCAGACGACAGATGAGAGCATGGGCCACATGACAAGGGTGGGGATGGGGGGCCACTCACATCAAGCATGCAGAAGGTGATGATTTTTTTTCTCCCCCTGTACATGTCACATAGGTCAGCGCCCACCAGAAAATTGCTATTTGGCGTGCCATCGCCAAGGACGTCCGGACCCTGGGGGTCCACAACAGACGGGGCACCCACTGCCGGAAGATGTGGGAGGACATCCGACGCGGGAGCAGGAAGACGGCAGAGGCTCTGCTGGGGATGGCCTCCCAACGTAGGCGGGGTGCCAGTCGTCAATTGACCCCCCTGATGTCCCGGATCCTGGCGGTGGCCTACCCCGATTTGGATGGGCGCGTGAGGACATCACAGCAGACACAAGGGGGTGAGTACACTCTCATTCTGGTGACTTTGCGTGCAGTGGAGGTGTCTGGGTGGGGGAGGTGGGCTGTGGGTATCTCCAGGCCAGGGCTATTTCTGTAGGCTAGGCCCCTTCGTAAGGCATGGCCCTGTGCCCCCGCCCCATACCTCTGTAGGGTGCCAAGTACAGCTATTCATGGCCCTGTGTCATCTATGTGTGCAGTCGTCGTCCATAGGCTTGTAGGCCATGTCCCACGGATTGCGTAGTGGACCCCAAGCGCGCAGCATAGTGCAGGGGGCTTCTGTGTCTGTCCTCTCCGCCAACGGTAGCGGTAACCATGCACCCAACATGTCTTTCTTTCTCCCCCCCCCTTTTTTGTGGTCTTCCTGTTCATGTGTGCATTAGCATCATCAGGCGGAGGAGAAGTGGCATCGGAGCACGAGGGAGCTGCATCTCATATGGCCATGGCGGGCCATGCAACTGACTTGGAGTTCACCAGTGAGACGGAGGGCGAGGGGAGCTCCACAGCGGGGACTCGTGCTGATGTCAGTGGCAGCGACTCGTCCTCTGAAGGGAGCTCCCTTGTGGTGGCGGCAACATCCGTGCCCCCCGCAACAACAGGTACAGCCGCCACCCAGTGCACCAGCACCGCCCTCCCAGCAGCCCCTCAGCGTTTGCCCTGTGCCCGCTCACCCAGGAAGGGGGGCATCTCCTTCGCCCCAGGCACCTCAGGCCCTGCCCCTGTCACCCCTGCTGCCCTCAGTGAGGAGGTCATTGACCTCCAGAGGACCATCATTGTTGGGCAGTCTACCCTTTTGAATGCCATCCAGGGTGTAGAAAGGGAGGTGCACCGGAGTAATGCATACCTGGAGGGCATTCATTCGGGTCAGGCTGCCCATCAGCGATCGTTCAACGCTCTGGCCTCAGCACTGATGGCAGCAATTGTCCCTGTCTCTAGCCTCCCCCCTCCAACTTCCTCCACCCAGACCCAATCCCCTGTACCTCTGCCTACAGACCAGCCTGCACACACCTCAACACCCAAGGGAAGCTCATCCAGACATAAGCACCACACTTCACACAAGCATTCACACAAGCAACATCTACATGCAGACACACCAACACCCACTGCCTCCAATGTGTCCCCCTCCTCCTCATCTCCCTCCTCCCTCCCTGTGACGTCTCCACTCACACTTGCATGCACAACATCTTCAGCCACTACGTCCAACACCAGCACACCCACCAGAACACTCTGCACACGTGCAGTCACCACCCCCACTACCATTTACACGTCCCCTGTGTCCTCTCCCAGTGTGTCTGTCACCCCCTCTTCCAAACCACACAAACGCAGGCAGCCACCCACCCAACAGCCATCCAGCTCACGACAGCCTCCAGCCCAAGCACCTGCACCCAAAGACACCAGACTTCACACTCCTACAACCACATCCTCTTCCTCCACTCCCATACCCACTACACCTAGCCGTCCCTCTCTTTCCAAATTGATTTTCCTTTCCAAACTTGACCTCTTTCCAACAACTCCCCCACCCCGTCCATCGAATAAGACTGCAATTAGCACCTCAGCCACCACCAAACCAGGACCTATCAGGACTGTTGTCCAAGGACTGTGGAGTCCCCCACCCTCAAGGGCAACTAGTTCTGGTAGGAGCCAAGGCACGGCCAGCCCACCCCCGGAAAAACACCCAAAGATCACCAGTGCCCGGCGCGAGAGGCCAAGGACACCAGGGACCAAAATCCCTACCCTGGCTCCGCCTGGAAGTGGGGTGGCACCTGGCACACCGCCAAAGGTGGGAAAGGGCCACAGACGACCAGGGAAGGGTGGGAAGGGCAGCACGCCCGACAAGTCCGGCAGCAGGCCAGCTGCCCAGGAGGGCCCCACCAGCCCCATCCCAGCTGCCCAGGAGGGCCCGCCACCCACAGCCCAGCTGCCAAGGAGGGCCCCGCCAGCCACAGCCCAGCTGCCCAGGAGGGCCCGCCAGCCACAGCCCAGCTGCCCAGGAGGGCCCCGCCAGCCACAGCCCAGCTGGGCAATGAAGGAGCGCCAGCCACAGCCCAGCTGGTCAATGAAGGAGCGCCAGCCCAGCTGGGCAATGAAGGAGCGCCAACTCAAGCACCGCTGAACAGGGCAAGGACCGCTGAACAGGGCAAGGACCACCAAGGCAAGCACCGCTGAACTGGGCAAGCACCGCTGAACAGGGCAAGGACCGCCAACTCAAGCACCGCTGAACAGGGCAAGGACCGCCAAGGCAAGCACCGCTGAACAGGGCAAGGACCGCTGAACAGGGCAAGGACCGCCAAGGCAAGCACCGCTGAACTGGGCAAGCACCGCCAAGGCAAGCACCGCTGAACAGGGCAAGGACAGCTGAACAGGGCAAGGACCGCCAAGGCAAGCACCGCTGAACTGGGCCCTTCATCTCAAGCACCGCTGCGCTGGGCCCTTCATCTCAGGCACCGCTGAACTGGGCCCTTCATCTCAAGCACCGCTCCGCTGGGCCCTTCATCTCAAGCACCGCTCCGCTGGGCACCGCCGTCTCAAGCACCGCTGCACTGGGCCCTTCATCTCAAGCACCGCTGACCTGGACCCTTCATCTCAAGCACCGCTCCGCTGGGCACCGCCGTCTCAAGCACCGCTGCACTGGGCCCTTCATCTCAAGCACCGCTCTGCTGGGCCCTTCATCTCAAGCACCGCTCCGCTGGGCCCTTCATCTCAAGCACCGCTGCACTGGGCCCTTCATCTCAAGCACCGCTCCGCTGGGCCCTTCATCTCAAGCACCGCTCTGCTGGGCACCGCCGTCTCAAGCACCGCTGCACTGGGCCCTTCATCTCAAGCTCCGCTGCGCTGGGCCCTTCATCTCAAGCACCGCTCCGCTGGGCCCTTCATCTCAAGCACCGCTGCACTGGGCCCTTCATCTCAAGCACCGCTCCGCTGGGCCCTTCATCTCAAGCACAGCTCCGCTGGGCACCGCCGTCTCAAGCACCGCTCCGCTGGGCACCGCCGTCTCAAGCACCGCTGCACTGGGCCCTTCATCTCAAGCACCGCTGCGCTGGGCCCTTCATCTCAAGCACCGCTGCACTGGGCTCTTCATCTCAAGCACCGCTCCGCTGGGCCCTTCATCTCAAGCACCGCTCCGCTGGGCCCATCATCTCAAGCACCGCTCCGCTGGGCACCGCCGTCTCAAGCACCGCTCCGCTGGGCACCCCCGTCTCAAGCACTGCTGCACTGGGCCCTTCATCTCAAGAACCGCTGCGCTGGGCCCTTCATCTCAAGCACTGCTGCACTGGGCCCTTCATCTCAAGCACCGCTGGCCCATTGGCGGAAGGGGCAGTGCTGCATCTGTGTCGGGCAGGGCTGCACGAAGCACTCTGGGCACCAGTCCCCCTCCAGAGCCAGTGGACACTGTCATCCACTTGAGAGACTGTGGCTTTGCACTCCCCAGGATGGTACAGGGGGCAAGCCACCCAATGTATGGACTTGAGAGACTGTGGCTTTGCACTCCCCAGGATGGTACAGTGGGCAAACCACCCACTGTATGGACTTGAGAGACTGTGGCTTTGCACTCCCCAGGATGGTACAGTGGGCAAGCCACCCACTGTAGAGACTTGAGAGACTGTGGCTTTGCACTCCCCAGGATGGTACAGTGGGCAAGCCACCCACTGTATGGACTTGAGAGACTGTGGCTTTGCACTCCCCAGGATGGTACAGTGGGCAAGCCACCCACTGTATGGACTTGAGAGACTGTGGCTTTGCACTCCCCAGGATGGGACAGTGGCCATGGAGGTCCCTTGTGGATCTGGCGTCGTATACTCATGTGGCTGAGGTGCCCCCCCTTCCCTTCCCCCTGAGGTGCCTGTAGTTTTTCTATCTGATGCCCCTGCAGTGTTCTCTCCGTTGGTGTCAGGTATCCTGTGTGGGCCTTGCCCATGTGATTTGGGCCCAGTGGTCCACGGACAATGACAGCTAAAATTATCGGACTTTTAATATTTATGTACAGTATATATTAGTTTTACATGTGTGATATTTTTATATGCCGATAATACAATATATTCGACTGTTTATGATCATTTCATTTTGTCTTTGCATTCTTCCGGGGGGTTTGGGGGTTGTAACAGTGATGTATTGCTATGCATTGTTGTGTGTGTTGTAGTGGGTGAGGGTGGTGGTGGGTGTGTAGCGTATGTGTGGCCGTAATATTTTCTCCTCCCCCAACCCCTGTGTCGTAGGTGCAGTACTCACTGTAGTCTTCTGCGCCGGTGTTCGTGCTCCTGGTAGAGGAGCAGGAAGACAATGGCTGGTAGGATGTGTAGTTCCATGCTGTCCAGATTCCTCGTGGGGTGTATGGAGGTGAGCGTTTTCCGTTTGAAATGTCTGTTTCTGCCGTGTTTTTATCGGCGGGGCTACCGCCCCGGAAAATGTGGCGGATTGGTGGGTTGTGATAGGGTGGCCGGTACATTGTCTCCCGCCTGTCTGTTGGCGGTGACCGCCGCGCTGTTTGTTTGTCCCGCTGTGGCGGTCGGAGTGTTAAAGTGGCGGTCTCTGTTGGCGGTTTCCGCCAGGGTCAGAATTCCATTTTTTACACCGCCAGCCTGTTGGCGGGTTAGCCGCCGCTTTAACACCGACCGCCAGGGTTGGAATGACCCCCTATGTCTTTTTGTTTTGATAGAGAAGTTCCAGGTCAGTATTTTGGCACATGAAATAAACTAATGAACTGAACTGAACTGTTGAAACAATCTGAGAGAGATTTTTGAGAAAAGGAAGATGTTGAAGTAACCAGTAGAGACATTGATAACCTGATTTGATTTTGACAAAGCTGCTAACCGATTTTGACAAAGGGATACTGGAAGTGAAACTGAACTGCTGAAAGAAGAGTTGTCTATTTTTTATTTTTGCCGCAAGCTTTTCTAATTTTTCTTCTGCTTTCTGACTCTTCACAGATCATGAGTAACATTAGTCAATAAGATAGGGATGCTAGGTGCTGTAAATATATGAGCATTGGTTTGGCGATTATGTGTGGGATATTGTTTGTAGTGTTGATTGTGGGAATGTCTGTTCTTGATAAGCGAGAAGACAACTATGATGTTGTGTTTTCGTTTGTTCCTATAATTAGGTGTTGGAGTAGAGTAGCTAAGGATGATGACATAGAACCTACATTGACGTTTGGAACAGCTTTTGCACATAGAAATAATTTGACATGCTTGCTTACACCTTTAGAGAAAAGCTTCTTAGATCACACAGATGACAGGAGAAAAGCGTTAAAAGAGAAATTAGAAAAAGGCTTAGAGGAAAGTACTTACAAGAATGATTATGCTTATAGTGCAATTAAAACGCAAGGAAAATTAGCTTTAGATTCACAAAACGTAGGGAAACTTTGTGTATATAGGCCTAAATTGCACACTGACACTTTATTTGAGGGAACGAGTGAATGTAGGCATGTGTTTTTGTTTCAGAGTAAATGGACTTTTATTTTGAATGGACAGGACCCTGCAATTCCAGGAATTTACTACATCTGTGGTCTTAATCCTTATTACCGTCTTCCAAGAGGATAGTATGGGACATGTTATTTGGGGATAGTTTTCCCAAAGATGTATCAAATGGAGGATTTTAAAAAGTTTCCAAAAGTGACTAAATTACATCATAAGAGACAGAGGAGGGAGTCCTCTTTTGCTATAGTGGGAGATATATTTGGAGCAGTGATTCCTTCACTGTAGGACAGTACCATCCTGCCTGGCATGTTACCCCCATTTTTTACCTGTTGTGTCAGTTTGTTTTTGCCTGTGTCACTGGGATCCTGCTAGCCAGGACCCCAGTACTCATAGTTTGTGGCCTATAAGTGTTCCCTGTGTGGTGCCTAACTGTATCACTAAGGCTCTGCTAACCAGAACCTCAGTGTTTACTCTCTCTCTCTCTTTTTACAAATTGTCACTGCAGGCTAGTGACCATTTTCACCAATTCTGATTGGTACACTGGAACACCCTTATAATTCCCTAGTATATGGTACCCAGGTACCCAGGGTATTGGACTTCCAGGAGATTCCTATGGGCTGCAGCATTTCTTTTGCCTCCCACAGGGAGCTCGTACCAATATTACACAGGAGTGCCACTGCAGCCGGAGTGAAATAACGTCCATGTTATTCCACAGCCATTTTACACTGCACTTAAGTAACTTATGTCACCTATATGTCTAACCCTCATTTGGTGAAGGTTAAGTGCAAAGTTACTAAGTGTGAGGGCACCCTGGCACTAGCCAAGGTGCCCCCACATTGTTCAGGGCAATTTCCCCGGACTTTGTGAGTGCGGGGACACCATTACACGTGAGCACTACATATAGGTCAATACCTATATGTAGCTTCACAATGGTAACTCCGAATATGGTCATGTAACATGTCTAATATCATTGAATTGTCCCCCATGCCAAATCTGGTATTGGGGTGCCAATCCCATGCATCCCCGGGGCTCCAGCATGGACCCCGGGCACTGCCAAACTAGCTCTCTGGGGTTTTCTCTGCAGCTACCGCTGCTGCCAACCCTCAGACAGGTTTCTGCCCTCCTGGGGTCTGGGCAGTCCAGTTCCAGGAAGGTAGAACAAAGGATTTCCTGTGAGACAGGGTGTCACACCCTCTCCCTTTGGAAATAGGTGTTAAGGGCTGGGGAGGAGTAGCCTCCCCAAGCCTCTAAGAAATGCTTTGAAGGGCACAGATGGTGCCCTCCTTGCATAAGCCAGTCTACACCGGTTCAGGGATCCCCCAGCCCCTGCTCTGGCACGAAACTGGACAAAGAAAAGGGGAGTGACCACTAACCTGTCCATCACCACCCCAGGGGTGGTGCCCAGAGCTCCTCCAGTGTGCCCCAGACCTCTGCCATCTTGAATGCAGAGGTGTGAGGGCACAGTGGAGGCCTCTGAGTGGCCAGTGCCAGCAGGTGATGTCAGAGACCCCTGCTGATAGGTGCTTACCTGGTTAGGTGGCCAATCCTCCTCTGAGGGCTATTTAGGGTCTCTCCTGTGGGTTTCTCGTCAGATAACGGATGCAAGAGCTCACCAGAGTTCCTCTGCATCTCTCTCTTCAACTTCTTCCAAGGATCGACCGCTGACTGCTCCAGGACGCCTGCAAAACTGCAACAAAGTAGCAAGACAACTACCAGGAACATTGTAGTGCCTAATCCTGCTGGCTTTCTCGACTGTTTCCTGGTGGTGCATGCTCTGAGGGCTGTCTGCCTTCACCCTGCACTGGAAGCCAAGAAGAAATCTCCAGTGGGTCGATGGAATCTTCCCTCTGCTAACGCAGGCACCAAACTTCTGCATCACCAGTCCTCTGGGTCCCCTCTCATCTTGACGAGCATGGTCCCTGGAACACAGGAGCTAGATCCAAGTGACCCCAACAGTCCAGTGGTCCTTCTGTCCAAATTTGGTGGAGGTAAGTCCTTGTCTCCCCACATCAGACAGTAATCCTGTGTACTGCATGATCTGCAGCTGCTAGGGCTTCTCTGCACTTTTGCAAGAAATCCTTTGTGCACAGCATAGCCCAGGTCCCCAGCACTCCGTCCTGCATTGTTTAACTCGCTGAGTTGACCACCGACTTCGTGGGACTCTCTTTTGTTGTGTTGAGACAACTGCCATGCTCAGATTTCTTGAATGCCTGTTCAAGTGCTTCTGGGGGTGCTGCCTGCTTCTGCATGGGCTCTCTGTACTGCTGAGCACCCCCTCTGTCTCCTCCTCCAAGGGGCGACCTCCTGGTCCTTCCTGGGCCCAGGCAGCACCCATTTTCTTCAACCGTGACTCTTGCAGTTAGCAAGGCTTGTTTGCAGTCTTTCTGCATGGAAAAAAATCTGCATCCTCCAGCATACCGTGGGACATCTTCTGTGCAAAGGAAAAGTTCCTGGAACTATCCATTGTTGCAGAATCTTCAGCTTCTTCCACCCAGAGGCAGCCCTTTTGCACCTTCATCCTGGGTTTAGTGGGCTCCTGCCCCCCTGGACACTTGTGTGACTCTTGGACTTGGTCCCCTTCCTTTACAGGTCCTCGGGTCCAAGAATCCATCTTCAGTGCTTTGCAGTCAGTTGTTGTCTTTGCAGAATCCCCTATCTCGACTTTACTGTCATTCTGGGGTAGTAGGGTAACTTTACTCCTACTTTTCAGGGTCTTGGGGTTGGGTATCTTGGACACCCTTAGTGTTTTCCTACATTCCCAGCGACCCTCTACACACTACACTAGGCCTGGGGTCCATTTGTGGTTTGCGTTCCACTTTTGGAGTATATGGTTTGTGTTGGCCCTCGGCCTATTGTGTCATATTGCATCCTATTGTATTCTACAGTGTTTGCACTACTTTTTTAACTGTTTACTTACCTGATTTTGGTCTGTGTGTATGTTTTGTGTATTTTACTTACCTCCTAAGGGAGTATATCCTCTGAGATACTTTTGGCATATTGTCACTAAAATAAAGTACCTTTATTTTTAGTAACTCTGAGTATTGTGTTTCTTATGATATAGTGCTGTATGATATAAGTGGTATAGTAGGAGCTTTGCATGACTCCTTGTTCAGCCTAAGCTGCTCTGCTATAGCTACCTCTATCAGCCTAAGCTGCTAGAACACTACTAATCTACTAATAAGGGATAACTGGACCTGGCACAAGGTGTAAGTACCATCAGTTACCCACTATAAGCCAGGCCAGCCTCCTACATTCACTGGGAGATATTCAGAATCTGATAAAGATTCGAAAGTTACCTTCTATTGTGGATAACATGCTGACAAATTTTTCAGGAACCATACTCCTGATAGATACTGAATTAGCTGCTGATAGAGCTATGACTCTTCAAAATCGTCTTGCTTTAGACATTCTTTTACCGAAGCATGGTGGAGTCTATAGAATGATTAATTCTAGGCATTGTTGTTTGAAAATTCCAGATAACTGTAAAGAGATAGGAGACTTACTTACTAATCTGACTAATGCAAGTGCTGATTTGAAAGAATTGAAAGAACCAGGTATTTGGGAAAAGGTTGGCAAGGGGTTTGCTTCAGTGGGAAATTGTCTCAGCAACATTTGGAATGGGGTTCTATTAAAAATCTTACAAGATATATTAATTGTTGTGGTTTGTCTATTGGGGATATGGGGTTTATGTAAATTATGCAAGAGAATTAAAATGAAAAGGTCGAAGAATAATCAGAGGAGGGAAGAAAAGAAAAGAGAAAAAATATATAGGGAAAATTCAAGGGGGAAACGAAATTATGAAGAAATTGAATAAGAATTTTAGCTGGTGTGAAACTCTAAAAGTAATAGCTAGTGTGATGACATATTTAGTCATCGGAGGAGGGATTGCTAGCAAAGGTGTCTTAATAAAAATTATTAATGAGTGTTTATGTATTTTGAATAATAGGTTTATGTAGAAAATGTAATAACGTAGATAAATAATGAACGCATTTGAAAATGTGATCACGAAGAATGGCCACCAATGTTAATGAAATGTACTAATCAATGATTAATACTTATGAAATATTGAATATATGTTAGACTAATGCAGTAATATGTCATATTGAAGGTTATGAATTAAGCTTTAGCTTTATTAATTGTAGGCCTTAACTTAGCAAGTGTCTTGGCCTATTTGCTAGGCCTCATGTAAAAGCTGTATTTCTTAGTGTTTAATAAAAATGCTGACCAAGTGAATTAAACAGTGAAATGTCTACTGTAATATTTAAATGAGCTGATAACGGAAGCTTTTCGTGTGAACCGACTGCTAGGAGATGATGTTCTTGCTAATGCAACATTTTATGTGTAATATGTGTGAGGCTGACTTTCCCAGGATAAGAACAATGAAGATACTGACTAGATTAGAAGCTGCAACAATATTGTTACCTCACAAAATGGATGAGGAGGACATCGCAAGATGAACCAATCAACAATATGAGAAAGGAGAAATATTAGAATTTATAGATTTGGGATTTTCGTTTTATTGGACAGAGTGCAAACATTCAATTAACTGACCAATAGGGATTCAGGGGAGAGTTTATGTAACTTTACTATAACAACACTGCACAGGGAGAAGAGATTCAATTTTCATTCGCTCATTCTGAGAGGACAGCTTACTGACCATTTTTCCTGACAGAGAGGTTATTACTTTCTTATGCGTCTTGACTAGAGATGTGCTTAACTTTAATGCTCAAAGACTTTGCCCTCTTAATTCAGATGCTGAAACCTGATGCCTTGCTGATCGGCTGATGTCCTGAGGACAAAGACTGATCCTGCTTTGCTGATCCACCCCAAGGATAGGTATATTCCGAACTGTGATTACCATGCATATTTGCTTTTTCTTTACAGGTATCAGCTGCGCTGTTTTGATAGAACCATAGTTAGACGTTTTTCCAAATTTGGGTTACTAAATTGTTTTGCATGAAGCTCAACATGCTGATGCTACTTTGATGTTAGCTAAGGATTCTCACTAATGACTTATGATAACAGGGACAAATGCTTGGTGAATTTCTCTGCTAAACTTCATGTACTTCATCTTGCTGATGCAGCTGACTTTGCTATTAATTTGCACCATAACCTTAGAATGTGTTGTAGTTCAAGGTTTGATTAGGTTACATTTCTTCCATCGCTTTGGACAACCAGTGTTGTTTTTGTGTGTGTTCCATTTGATTTTGAGATTAATCTACATGACCTTAGAATTGTTAACATAGGGAAATAAATATTTTAAACTTTTACTGAAGGTGTATTTTAAACTTTTACCTCCTCCAAAGTTGTAATCAGGCCCTTAGTTAGTTGAAATAACGCTAACTATAACAGCTGAATTTCCATGGTTTCGTGCATGTAAAATCTGAACCTAACCATAAAGTTCCTGTAGCCTTTGTTTTTTTTTGTGAATATACACATATATACACGCGCACACACACTGAGAAAAAATAAGTTAAAGCGTTGTTATAGTTTTGTGAAAGCCAGTGACCACTTGACATGTTAAACAAAAAAAAACACTGAAATTCACTACTTATAATTATCCCTAGTAACTATAACTCATGCCGTAAAGTAACTCTAACTTGCGTCCCCACCATGCACAGTTTTGTCATAAATTACTTCATTTCACATGTTGCAGTGATGTTATTAATTATGGTGTAGAACATACCAGGAGTGATGTAATATGTGGTGTAATATGCTGTGCATGCATGGCAAAGTCATGCATTGGAATGCAATACAACCCCTCTAGACAAAAAGTATGTTTCCTCCACTGACTGTCCTCCAGCCTTGGTGATTGCAAGTGACATCCAGGTTGGTGGGTGGCGACTTAGTGAAATTACACATAGAATATCTGTTACTAGACTCAGTTATTCATTTGACTTTTCTTTGATTTTTTAATGTACTTTTCTTGTTTTATGCTACTTTTGAAAATTCACTGCTCTGGAGAGCTGACTGTGAGCAATAAAGTGAAGGTAATTGTATCCGAGGCATTAAAATCATGATCGAAATAGAAACCGTTGTGACTATTATTTGCCTGGAAAAATGATTTTCAATAAATTCCCCGAGTGAAACCTCCGCAGGAGGAAATAGTGATACTGGGATTCATGCATGTATTTCATTGTTCCTAATCAAGGATTTCAACCGTTATGGTCCTCATTACAAGTAGTCTGGTATTATAATCCACTAACATCGTCCACTGTAATATTGAAGCAACAGGGTGCGGGTTGTCTCCTCAGTCTGTAATTACATATCACAATTCCAAGTTAGGGATGTCTGAATGAGGCATGTTGGAAACTGAACACAGATATACCAGAAGCTCATCTTTGAAACCTCTTACCTTGTTCAGAATTCACAAGAGGTTTCTTGATGAAATCTGCATACATTATATTGACACTACTTATAATCCAGTTTTTGACACAAAAAACGATTGGGATTGCAAGACTATATTTAGTTAGGGCCTTTATTTTACTGCCTACTGGTCCACCACCTGTTACCAAACCTTAAGAAATAAACAATTATAGACCTTCTTGATTTTTTGGTGATGATATTGATATACAATTAATTCATTACGGCGTTCAGTTGGTACTGAGAAAAAAAGGTAAATTCTGTAAAAAACTGCTAGTTTTTTATTGTTATTGAGGTACTGCAAACAATAATGTCAGTATGTTTTACTATTTATGTTAGTTACCTGTTGCACACTTTTCTTTATTTTAACACAGATGTCATGCATTGAGGTGAGGAAGTGCGTATGACAAGGTCATATAAGGAACATGGAACCACTTGCAATTCTTAAAGAACTGCGATCTGTCCCTCTCTTTTCTCTCTTAATTCTTAAATTATATCAGAAACAATGTATGGCTTTGTTAGAAATGGGGTCTTCGGTTGGCAGTCAGGTTACCCACTGTCAAAGCAAGGACTCTCACTCTAATCAGGGTAATTCACACACAATCCAAATTATCCTGTGCCCACCCTCTGTTAGCTTGGCACTGAGCAGTCAGGCCTAACTTAGAAGGCAATGTGTAAAGTATTTGTGCAATAAATCATGCAATACCGCAGTAGAACATCACACAAATACACCACACAGTGTTAAGAAAAATATATAATATTTATCTGGTAAGATGCAGGTCAAAACGATTAAGATGCAATAAGTATACGTTGAAATATTACTGTAAAAATGATATAAAGTGTATTTAATCTCTTAGAAGCAACAAATGTCTCTTGCAAGCACAAAGTACCTGTTTGCATTCAAAATCTCTGCAAGGAACTGCAGAGGAGGAGATGCGTTGAAAACATGGAGGTGTGTGTCGATTTCTCGGGCCACAGACGGCGATGCGTCGTTTATTGTTCACACAGGGAAGACTTTGCGTCGATTTCTAGCACGCAGGCTTGGATCCTCTTTGGGTTGCAGGGTTTTTGGATGCCCCAGGTATGATGCGTTGAAATCCGGCGCTTGCAGGATGAAGTCACAGGGGTTGTGCCGATCCGGTGGGCATTGCATGGAAATTTCTACCGCACGGCAGGCGCTGTGCTGATTCCTCTTAGGAAGTCGGGCTGCGTTGTTCCGGCTTGGCTTTGTGTTGATCCAGTGGCAGGCCTGAGGAATGGTTAAGAGGCTACCTATGTGGGTGGGATCGTCAGTGATGCAGGCCCACTAGTAGCATTTAATCTACAGGCCCTGGGCACATGTAGTGTACTTTACTGGGTTCTTACAAGTATATTAAATAAGCCAATTGGGTATGAACCAATGTCACCATGTTTTAAGGGAGAGAGCATATGCACTTAAACACTGGTTAGCAGTGGTAAAGTGCGCAGAGTCCTAAAACCAGCAAAAACAGTGTCCAAAAAGTGGAAGGAGGCAGGCAAAAAGTTAGGGTTGACCACCCTAAGGCTGTCACGTCTAACAGCCTTTCTCTAAAGTCTCCACTATTGAAATGAGTTTAAGGATAATCCCCAAAAATCAATCCTTACGCATAGATGTGTCACATTAATTCCGAAAATGTCCTATACTGAGTGGAATTAAATGTGCACTGGCACATGACGTATAATGTACTGCATCAACACATTTAAGTCAATTACGGTAGATATTGGAAATCCTGGTACACATTCATGGATGTCCTGGGTGGTGTGAAATGGCCCTATTGGTGCTGATGTTGCTATGTTGCCTGCACTTTAGAAGAATCGTAATCAGCATGGTGATTTTAAAACAACTGACAATAAAAAACAAGGGTTAGGCTGTAATCTGTTAAACGTCTAGTCACCAGTCATTTCGGGCTTCTGTAATTTCTTTGTATGTGGTTTGACTGAAATTCAACTGGTAAAGCTTAAATTGAAGGCATTGAAATAATGGTCAGTATCCAAAAATCTAAAAAAATGATGAACTTCTCAAACTACGTTAGCTATTCAGCTATAATTCAAAACTGTAATTTTCTTGACACATAAATTGAAAATGACAAGTAAAACATGAGTTGACATAAACGAGTGGATTTAAAGCACCAAGGCATTAGCATGAGCATGAAAGCAAAAGAGAGACACAGAAGGAGAAAGAAGTTCACTCCCAGTCAAACATATCGGCGTGCAATTATCCATGTAACAGGGTCAGTCTGCAAGGTGGGAACAAAACCTCCCCAAGGAGGGACAAACGTAAAGCACTTACCAATGATGACAAAGGATTTTTGAAAGGCAAGCCCACGAACGAATGAAAGTGATGGGAGTGGTTAAAAGCCCACAATACTCACAACAGGTCAAAGTGATTACGCGCTCAACCTGAAAATTGACATTATGTAACGTAACTGGCAGTCTCGTGAAGCACTCCATAAACTTTGTGTTACGTTTGTGCCGTATAAAACTGTAAAAAGAAAAACACACACACCAGGAGCAACTTTCAAAAACTTAGGTCAGACTTAATTTTACCATTCCTCACAAGGTTAGGGGGCGGGTGCCTTGCTGAAATCTACTGAGGGGCTCATATTACAACTAAACTTAAAGAATCACTTCTGAAATCAGAGTCGAATTTATTTCAATGATCTGGAACAAACTGTAGAAACACACAGTGCTGTGTATACAGTATAGCACTGAAAACTATTAGCCATTGTAATCCAAAGGCCACATCAGATCCCAGCCGTACCAGCCCAGGTTTTCTGGGCAATTGTAGCATTATGTGAAAATAAATGTTTTTATCTTAACGTTGGGGCTGAAGTATTCCATTGAAAAACTGGCACAAGCCTTTGTGGTGTGCAGAGGATCCTCCTGAAAGCACCAATGCACATATTCTTTCTGCAGATCCAATGTACAGTAATGTGCTGGTGACCTGCGCCATAAATGCTGAATGAGGAGTCTGTGGACAAATAATGACAGTTTTCTTGCGTAGTGATCACCTCTGGGAACGTTTGTACTTTAATCCACTGCACTCTAGAACTGTGAAGGCCCATTCTTAGTTGCAAGTCAAGCTGCCTTTAAACAACCGTCCCAAAAATGTGTTCTGACATATGCCACCTCAGATGGAGATGGACATGCGCAGTGGCAGTGGTGGAAGGGAGCATTAAGCCGTGACTGGCACCAGGTATTAAATCAGAGGCAAGGACCTGAGCAGATTTAGGGGACACCGGTTCACCCATGTTACTGTCGCCAGTGTAATGAAGCCCCATTAACGCAGTAACCTGTCTAGACTCCACAATGCAACAGTTTGCTTCTTTATTCACCCATTGGGATAGGTCCAGTAAACACCAGGTTCAGCTGCATGCTACAAGAATGCATCTACAAGATACCCCACCAAGAGCACGGAACTTCCCTTCTCAGCCTCTGGTCTTGTCTGGTATAAACAGTCAGGCCAACGCTCCAAAAAACATAGCAACATTCCATGGAGCATCAAACTTTTGGAGCAATGACACAGAACCCACGGAAAGCATGATACAACAACCCATCAGCACCTTTGTTCTTCTAGTGTACGTTTCTGAGCATCTCCTATCAGAGAAACTGACCACCGGCTACAAGAAGCAAAAACCAAGGTGCTGAGGGCTATGCTAAGGGGACATTCAAGTCCCCTTCAGTTCAGTGCTTAATTTGTAAATAAAGAGGTGCCGGTGCTCAAAGCCCTTCTCTTAAACACGAGGCTGCTGTAATTTAAACCTGCCAGCACTGAATACTGAGGCAGCTAATCCTGAAGCCATCTCAATCCATTTATGGCCACCCCTGCCCTTTCAGCTCATCCTGCAACTTTCTACTTTCTCCCTTTATGACGCTCTTTCGTTTTTCCTTCATCAGTATTTCCCATGTGTGTCTTTTGCTCGCAGCAAATGCTTGAGGCATAAGAATAAGCCCCTGCCCTCACAAATAAGTGCTGGTGATCAGCACCGGAAACAACAAGCACGAATTAAGCACTGCTTCAGTTCCTTTCTCTTTGTTCCGGTTTTCATTTCCTCCGCTTCCCAAAAATTGTCCTTATAGCAAAATCGACATTATTGCGACATACAGGCACAAACCACTCACATAAAATTCAGGAATATTTAGTTTGGGACTCTATAGATATGAAACAATGAAGCCAAACGTATTCATTAACAACACATTTTACTTTTCACATCCCACAATATCACCCACTTTAAGGTTCTTTAGAACTCTCAATCATATCTTTGAGACCGCACTAGATGTATACAGCACCACTAGTGTGATGAGGCATGGCAGTGTTTTGCAAAGGGACAGTTCGAAACTCGATGTAGCAGTCATTTCTTGAGTCACTGGGTAGAGGTGACTGGATAAAAATGTTTTTCAGAGTATCACCCCAAACCGCTTTTTTTAATTTGGCTTTCGACAATAGAGCTACATGTCAGCTATATTCTCGAATAAATCCCCGATTAAGCAAAGGGCCCATAAGGTAAGGTCAACTTTCTCTACAAAAAGTCATCATCTTAACCTTAGAGTTCGAATGGCAAGTGAAATGAGTCCTCTGCTTTCTCAGAAATGCAGCTAAGAAGCAAGATGGAATTTTTAAGCAGGACGAAGCAGAAAACATGTTAAGGAATAACCAACCAGTGTTGCTTTCACAGCCAGAGCTCACAAGCCCTAGAGGAATGCTGTTACATGCTTGGGCAAAAAACCGATGACGTCACCTACCGCAAGCCTGCAACTTTAGTTCAACTGGCCTGCAGTGCCAGTGTCTCTCGTGAGAAAAGTGCACACTGGGGTCTTGTCCTGCAGTGGGGCACTTTGCCCCATACTAATTTTTCACTGCGCAATGCAATATCCAAGCAACCTCTTCCCCTGCTAGGCGTTTGCATGCCTTCCTGCAGAGCAACCTGTGTATACAGCATTGAGCAGGGTTTTTTCCATTTGCTGGGACTTCGTTGCTGGTAACCTGGAAGGACTAAACGTGTCCCCGCATCCCTGCTAGCTGATCCTTTCTACATGCAGGTACGGGTAGCAGCGGTCCACAAAGGAAATGGTTCTCACATATTTCGAATAAGTTAATTGTCATCTTTTGACAACAGCGCCCTCGAGCAAAAACAATAATGAAAAAAACGAGTTGAAACTGAGAAAAAACGACTTAAAATAAAATAAAGTTAGCTTTCAAAAATATAACTTTGCAGTTTTGTTTGTCCTGCTGGACACGTTTTTGCCAGTCACAAGCCTTCCGTTTGCGGTGCACTGGAAGACAGAACAAAATTGAGGTGCACTGGAACTTAGAACAAAATAGTACCTCGATCAGTCAGGAGCAGTGGAGGGGCACTAATGAAGTTGAAATAAATTAGTGCTTGATCCCCGCTCCACACAGAGGGATGGAAGTTGTGCCAGACATGCCTTGATGAATTATGAGGCTGTAAAGAAGAGTGCCATGCAAACCAACACATGGTGAGTGACAGGGGGGCCCCAAGCCCTTTACTGAACACAATGTCTTACATGCCAGACATGCACGAGCGGGTGCACTCGCAGACTTGACCCTAAAAAGATCACCAGGCTGTAGGAATGTTTTTGTTTGGCAGCGCTTTTTATTCTCCAATCCCCACTGATTTATGGAGTGCCCCCTGGTAGACTTCTCCGACGTTCGCGATAAGGGGCTGGAGCAGAAGGACAGTGCAGCAAATAACAAGCATTTGCAATGCAACGGGTCTCGCGTTTGCTCATGGTAGAGCTGATAGTGTTGTAAACTCCTAACCCAACTTTTCACCTATCGGCAAAAGTGCATTTATGTACGTAACCTGAAAAAGTACAATTAACTATGTAAAGCGCTCGACTTCTGCCAAGCGAAATGGCGCTAGCAAATTAGAGAAAAAGTAGTCCACGAGCCGGACAGAAAACAGTGAGCCTCCCATGTTTTCTGTACTTGGTCGATGCGCTCGAGGAGGGCTAGCCACCGGAAAAGGCATGACGTATGCATGCCTTCGACTAATGAAAGCAAGCAGATTTTAATAGGCAAGCCCACGAACCAATGAAAAACACTGACGTGACGTCGTCAGGGATCACAGCTCTTTTCTAAACCCTAAAGGGTCTCGCTGCGTTATGCATGCACGAGCGCATGCAACACAGGCTCGACCCTAAAAAGTAAGCAGCTGCTGCTCCCACCCCACGCAACAGTGGAAGCGTTTTTTTTTTTTTTTAATTTGTCAAATTCTGTGAAGGGAGTTGGAAACTTCATTAATAAAAGAAACTCGAGGCGTCGAGAGCTGTTGGGCTGTGCAACTTCACAGGGCTCTAAATATTAAGAGTCACTTCCTGGAGGACCAAGTGGGAATGATGTCTTTCTAGATCACTCCCATCATCGATCATTCATCTAAGCTATACCCTGTCTTACCTTCTCGCTTTATGTCACTCTTATTTTTAGGTTTCTGATCCAGCAAGGGATAAGTCGCCCTGAACACAAAGAGCGAGAGAATGGTGTATGCACACAGCTGTGGTAGTAACAACTTGTCACCCCTAAGTAGAGAGAGGGTCAGTGTAGGGGAGAAAGCCGGGAGAAAGATAAAAGGAAAAAGATCAAAGGAAATATGCATATGCACAAAAAGAAACCAAGGCTTTCCATGTCAGAGATTCGACATTGCCAAAAGCTTAGCTAACTCCTCAAAGAACACGCATATGGCCTTATATTACATTTCTTAGCACTTAATTTCTAACAGGAATGAACTTGATGACTGAATCAAAACACAGAGTTCGTAGCTGGAGGTTTGCGCAGCTGATCGTCATTTGTGCACTTTATCGACCGAGCACCCAGTCTAAGAAGATTATTAATAGGTCAATGCACTATCAAGAACATTTGAATAAAATTATGTTGGAACAGGCATATTGAATCTATACATTTCTGGATTTATATTAAGCACGCTTGTTTATCGGAATGTATGCTGAAAGCTGTTGAACTAGTTCCACCTCGTGCGTAGGTGTTAGATAGGGACCTCTTCTGCAAGTATTACTCACAGGCAGAGATAGGTGATGGCTACTACTGACAGCTAATGCTACCTACATCAATCCCATAATGCAAGTTTGTTAGAGACTCCCACACAGCGAGTTTGCCTTGATTTATTCTCTACAGAGATGTGTGGGAGGGGCATGCACTGCTAGCACGTTTCACTTATTATGGCTCAGAACATTTTTTATCATTTGTACATTCTTACAGAAAGATAATACGCAAAGATTGATCCTGCACTTTATTTTCAGAACAGTTCTACTTTAGCGTCTTTAAAGATACCATCCTTATAGAACTCCATTGGTTCCCTTTTCTACTCCCAGTGCTTCATTTGAACCAGGGGCTGCTGGTGGGTGATTCAAGCAATTATTTTTGGGGACCAGCGCTTATTTTTACGCATCATATATTTCCCAAGACTAAGAGAGGGAAAAACACACACATTGGAAAGACGCAGGAAGACAAAGGCGGAAAAACCGACACAAAGGGAGCAAGCAGAAACCTCCAAGAGTGAGGTAAATGTGCAGGGAGCATCTGCTATGTAATTAGAGATGCTGACATTTTTGCACTAGCCGTGGACTTATGAGCAGGTGCTTTCTTTTACAAATTGAAACACTGGCTGGCCTACGCCATCTTCAAACTCAATGTTATCTTACCTTGAGTACAATTCACCATCTCTAGTGGTATTTAGCACACACACAGCTAGGACACTATCAGGGTGTAGACTAAGAAGTGAAAGAAATAAGACCATTGACCTTACCATCTATGTACCCAGGATATGGAACGAGGGAACAGCGTCCCCATGCCCTTCGGGACCAGCACAACACTGATCCAATTTAAGAAAGAGTTGAGGACTCACCTTCCTTAGAAAACAATACATTAAACTGCATAAAATGTCCACAATCCAGCTTCCTCCTTTATTATTTGGTGATTTTTTGGTTGTTTTTGACCGTGAAGAGTGCTCTGCTGCCTTTTGGCAAGGTTTGTGCTACAGAAATACCATGTATATATATAAATATATATATATATACATTAATCAGTCTGGGTCACACTATAAAAACTGATGATAAATAAAACAAATAAATACCAATCAGGTGATAAACTTTCTTGGTCTGCCATCAGGGTCCTTCCTTTAGTACCCCATGCCCTAGGCACCAGGGGTACAATTTAGTATGGACTTACAGTGGCAACCAAAGTTTTGCAATTGGAAAAAACGACTGTGCAGTTTTAGGGAAACAGATCTGGCACTGGGGACCTGTTTAGCAGGGACCCAGTGCACTTTCAGTCAAAACTGCACGAGAAACCAGGTACAAAGGCCCATATTTATACTTTCCTAGCACCGCATTTGCATTGTTTTCTGACACAAAATCGGCGAAAACCTCCAAAATACAAAAAATGACACAAATGTGGCGCTAAAAAGGTATAAATATGGGCCAAAGTGTGTGTGTATGTGTGTGTGTGTGTATCGGAGGGTAACCATGTCAAAAGAGCCACTTCTCTACAAGTTCTGTCTGCTCCATTTAGAGAATGTACCTGCCTGCTGCAGCACCCCCCTTTACATCACTGTTAGTTTGCTGAATAGGTGCTTGCTCAACAATCTTTTGGGTTACAGGAAACAATGTAAAAGCATGAGATAGTTTTCTCTAAACAAAACATAAATGGCCCACCATGTGATGGATGGTTGACATGATCACTGAAAATCACTGATTGTCACCACTCTCTAAATAGGGAGGACTATCACTATAACCTGGCATCCATTAGAGGGTGAGCCATCAGATCAGAGATTTACACTGGCAGAGCCAATGTATAAACCTGGTGCTTCCCCAGTTTTCAAAAGAATTGCAGAACCACAAGACTGGCACGGCAGGAGCACCACAAATTCACAGTATCGCTCCCGCTCCACCAAATTCTAAATAAGACTGTTAGTTATTCAAGAGTCTTTCTACTGCACTCCATAAGGCCAATCGAATTAATGGGATATAGAGGAAGCTGAAGAGGTTTGGGAATTTCTTTACATCTGTGGTAAATGTCAAACCTCAAACTATCTGGCATACAGTTGAAAAGATTTTCCTCCATTGGTCAGTGTCCACTCATAAGATATGAATCAAATCAAGGGACTCCTCTTCTTCTTTTTCTATTATTTGCCCTCGAAATATGGTATATTGATGTTAATAAATAACTTTATGTGGGCGATGAGCACTCTGATGCCATAGGGGCACTTCTTTAAACATCTTAAGTGGAGATTTGTTGGACAAGAAAGGGCCTATTAAATAATCCCCTTGAAGACATTAGTTGCCTCGTGAACTGCAGAATTTTACCCCCTCTGGCAAATTCGAGGCACTGATGCACAAAACCATGAGGTCTACCACCATTCAATTCACATTGGTTTATAATTTGAAATTAAAAGAAAGTTTCTAATATGATACCAACTCAAAATGTATTACGATCACCTTGTGTAGCTCAATTCATGTTCAATATTTAGAAAGGAGCATGGATCAAACGGATTCTGAAGCTAAAAAAACAGAAAATGCTTTCCATGCTAGTAAAACAAAGACAAGAAACCTTCAAAATGATTTTTTTTGCTAAAGTTTTTTGTTACAGACATTGATAGTTTAATTCAGCTGGTCAGACTAATCAATTTCGAGTGTTTATAATCTAGGCTACAAAACTGTCATAATTGTTCTAGAGTGCCTGTTTGTGTTGCATCACCATTGTATTAAATTATGTTGTCACCTTTCAGATAAAATAAGCTAATGTAAATATTGATTTAACATTTTTTTTTTATTGGGGCACAGCTGAGCAGACAGTCGGTATGTTATATTTCAGCAAACAATTAATACATACTGTTTGTAGAATCTCATATATACATCCAGTGATTGTGGGCAGAAGTGCTTAACATTTCACTATTATATTTTTAGGATCTTTTATCACATAATCCTAAACCTCTCTTAATATTTACAATATCTCTATAATCTGATCTGTTTGACAGAGCATCAGGACTCGAATCCATTATACCTCTATTTTTCTTTTGAAATACCGAATAAACTGTAGTACTTACACGTTACCAATAAATGGGGTCAGCAAAGGACAGTGATTTGCTCCATTTTTCTTCAAAAATGACTATGCTATAAATTGACACTATTTTTTAAAATGTTAGATGACAGATCTATAACACAGAAGGCTGTTCACTGGGGGACTGCCCAACCAGGGTATGGCCATGCCCCCATTCCAAAAGCAAGGCAGACAGGTTTTCTGTCCCTCCAGAGGGTGGACAGGGGTGCCCATCCCAGTTTGCCCCCAGGGGGCAGAAAGCACACTAAAACTAGGTAAACCTTTTTTTTCATTAAACAAACTATACAGATGGGACTGCCTCCCATGGGCATGGCCATGTCCCCAACCCAAATAAATGTGTCAACAGTATTTCAGCCCCCTCAGTGGGTGAATGAGGGTGATTACCCCCAATCTGCCTCCCCAGGAGGGAAGGAAGCCCACTAGATACCGTGATGTTTTTTAAATATAGGGTTGGCGGCTGCCCACCATGATCATGGCTATGCCCTCATCTCAAACCCAATTCAGACAGTCTTTCTGACCACAGGGGACTGATGGGGGTGATTTTCCACAATCTGCCACACCCCAGGGGACAGAAAGCACAGTAGACACTAGGGATTTTTTAACAAAAAATATTGGGTTAGTAGCCGCCCACCATGGACATGGCCATGCCCCTATCCCAAACACAATGGATCTTTCTGCCGCCCTGCGGGATGGGTGGGAGTGAACCCCCAATCTGCTGCCCTGCCTTGAGGGGGGCAGAAAGCTCACTAGACACCAGGAACTGCATTCAGGAGGATGTTTTTTGGAATGGAGTGGCATCCTGGGCATGTGCTCCCCCGGGAGTGGCTGGGTTATTCAATACCAAACCTGCCCTGTGGGGGGGGGCAGAAAGCCCACTAAACACTAGGGATTTTAAAATGGCACCATAAAAAGGGAGGGGCAGCCTACCATGGCTTTCAGTAATACACACACCTCAATTGGGCAACAGTGTCCTTCTGCCCCCTGGGGGCAGATAGGAGGGTTGTGACAATTGTAGAGGTTGCCCTGAATCTACCACTTGTGGGGATAGAAAGCCTACTAAACACTAGGGATCTTGCATTTGAATGTTGTTTTTTCATATGGGCCTGGAGAGTGTGGCCAAATCCTAATATCATCTCACATGCTAACGTGAATGTCTGTTTTGGGCATTAGGGCTACCCACACAAGTGAGGTGCCAGTTTTATCAGGAGACTTAGAGGAAAGCTGGATGGAAGGAAGTTTGTGGCTCTCCGTCACAGAAATGTGGCTTTTTTAGGTTTCCTTAGGTGTCAGCTGAGTTAGGGCCCAAAATCCACAGCTACCCACGTTGCAAAAAAAGGGTACATTTTCAGTGGAAATATGTGGTGTCTATTTTGCATTTTGGGCCATTTCCTGCTGCATACACTAGACCTACCCATACATGCAAGGCACCATTTGCATCTGTAGACATGTGGAAACATAGAATAGTAGAATATTTTTTATTACCAATTGAATTTTGCTACATGTGTGCCTTCCAAATGTAAGACAGCGTGTAGAAAAGAAGAAATTTTGAAAAATGCCCTCTCAATCACATATGGCTACCCACAAATTCAGAGCTGTACAAATAACTACAGCTTCTAAACTTCATATCAGCCGGCCATTTTAGATATACATATGTTTTCTTGATACCTATTTTTCAGTCTACATTTTTCACCATATGAATTTGTCTATACTTGGTACACAATGAAAAACCAAAGTAAGGTGCAGCTCAGTTGTTGGCTCTGGGTACTTCGGGATCTCGGACAACCTACACACCCTATGTATCCCTGCAACCAGAAGCATCTAGCAGACATAATGGTATATTACTTTTGTGGATCAGCCTTCGTGACTAGGGATGGGTGAAACATTTCACTCCTCCGGCAGAGTAAGCAGAGCTTTGCTCACTCCCGCTCCAGCTGAAGTGCAGAGTTTTGAAAAAACTCTGCCAACAGCCATGTGCCAGAGTTTTTTCTCTTGCACAGTTCACCAACTTTAGGTTGGCATGCGTGAGTCAGAAAATTGAGCCTTAGACTGCCTCCAGGCAAGATTTATTACAGTTGTGGCAGGTCGCTACCGCTTGCATTGAGAAAGCTGCCACTTTCATTGAGAATTCTACACGAGTGCTAGAAAAAAGTAGTGCTCTCTGGAGCACTGTGTTGGATTTTACAGTGCAGGACAAGCCCCCGGTGCTGAAAATCAGTGTAAGCTGTGCAACATATTGCAATTATGCGGCTCATGGAGTTTTTAGGTAAAACTGCAGAATTCCACCGAGTGAAACTCTGTGAGTTCCGCCCAGGTAAATGGCCATTCTTTCCTTTTCATTTTCAACATTTCTTTATTTCAAATTTATTTTCTTTGTGAAAATCATGAAGGATCTACACATATGACCACTTGCTGAATTCAGAATTGTGTCTACTTTTCACACCTATGGCTTTCACACTGGTTTCTACCACAAACCTGAAATAGGTTGAAAGCACAAAAAATAGGAAAAACTGACTACCTATTTGAAAAATGCCAAAACTGTGGTAAAAAAATATTTTTTAAAAAAATTAATCTCTGCATGTTCTTCAAAGCTGCGAAGATTCTGCCTTTAGCACCAAAAACCTTTTGTTGATGCCATTTTTAGGCACTTTTTTGTGAAGAACTTTTTCCTTATTTTCCCCAAAATAACTCAAGATTTAGCTATACTTTGCCAAATCTTCAAACCCTGGGTACATTTAGAATTCCCAGGATGTTGGAAAAAAAGAACGCAAATTTGGCATGGATATCATGTGCGGAAAAAAGTTATGGAGGCCGAAGCACAAACTACCCCAAATAGCCAAAAAAAGTCTCAGGACGAGGGGATGAAGGAGCCTCAGCAGTAAAGGGGTTAAGACTACAATCCCTGGTATACTGTGGACATTGATACTGATTAGGTAAAGATGCAGATGACTTCAAATACCCCACTGATCAAATGTGTTGAACATCTTGTTTTTGCTTGTATTTTTTTGTTAAAAAGTCTTAAGTCCTCACTACTGACTTGTCTGTGAATTCTAGTCTTATATTGTGGCTTCACCTTTACCTGTTGGTTTGTGAGGCAGTTCCAATAGTTTGATTTATGGATCTGACCTCACTGAAACAACTTCACTTCTTTGGAGACTGCATTGGTGAATGCACATTGGAACAGGGAGCTCTGACTGAACTCAGTGTGAGAGGTGTCTTCAGTAAGTGCAGACTTCTGGGCCCGGTAAAGACACGTGCCCAGGTTTGACAGTTTCAGGCTCTGGGTCAAATCATCTTGAAAGGTGTATCTTTGGTAGTTGCGGCCTCTTGGCTATTCATGCTTTTTCACTTCATTGGTAATGAGGCTTCTCTACCTGACCATGGCAGTTGCCACACTAGTCTCTCAGGCACATGGTGGATTTCCAGCAGACACAATGATGCTTCTTATCTTAAAAGTCCTTGCACAGTTCACATTGGAACCACTCAGAGAAACCTAGAAACCTCCCACAGCATGGGGCACCCTTGGTTTTGTGCTCTTTGGTAGACAGCTTTCTGTGGTGCTCCATTTGTCGAGAACATGATGGCCCCCTTCTCCTCAATACTCTCTACTCCTGCAGGGTCAGGCACTTTACTTTGCTCTCAAAACAGGCAAGTAATCTAAGCACCCCAGGCAGGTCCCCATCTCTCCAGCAGAACAGGCAGATTTTAGGTGATGTCATCTTACCTTTGCAAGACTGGTTATTTGGCAGACACTTACCCTGGGCACAGAGAAGCTCTTCGACTAGTTTTCAGAGCATTTTTTTACTAGTTGAAGAAGAAATGGAACTGTAACAAAGTGGGAAAGTTTGGATCCAACTTTTCTATACATTTTCCCAACAGGGGATTTGGATCCATAGTTTAATACTTCAGAAGTGGTTCACGTGGTTTTCTTTCAAAGGTAAAATTCTGGCTGTTCCAAAATGATAGATCGCACAGCGGGTAGAAGTAGGGGTGGATCCAAGCAGGAGTATCTAAAACATGGGCACAATAGCGTATGAGATCCATGCGCCTGCCTGTCATTAGCGTTCCTGATGCAGCAATAAGAGACAGAATGAAAAGCAGAGCCTAGAATCGTCACCTTGAACCACAGAAACTGAAGTCTGTTCCATTACCTCTACCATCTACTAACTGGCTGTACTCAGGAAGATATAATCAGCAGGCTTTTGCTAACAAATCTTCCATGGAATTTCTAAGGAAAATTAAAATTCTGTTTCCCTCCAGATTTATTTCAGTGTCTAAGCCTTTATCTTCCAACCAAAGGAAATCAGATAATAAAATTCCACTACATGGGGTAGTTGTCCTCACCCTTTATCGTCTCCTATGCTAAACCTGGACATCCAAAAGGGATCCCACTGGCCCCAGTACTATGACTCATACCACAACCACAGTATTACTCCCATACAAGTGTTACACACACTCTGCACAAACACACAGTCAGCATGCACGTGATGCCAGTTCAAGGTTCTCTGGTTCATTTATTAGTCGAACTTTCAATAAAATGAGTCAGTAGACTGCACCTACTCTGTCGCACTGAAAAAGGCCTAGTCACACTAAAGATTCACAACCACATAGTACACTGCCACCACTGCCTTATGGGCGTGGATAGTAGTCGTATACCGACAGTGACTGCCCGCTTGGTGCATACCTCCATGTTACAGAACTAGAGCTCGCATTACGAGTGACAGGACTAGGTCTGTGCACACAGACACAAAGACACACACACACATACAGTAGATTTGTTTAACCCTAGCCTAAACAAAAAGTCTAAAGACCAGATTCAAATGAAGTTACGCATTCATGGCAGGGGTGCACCCCCATTTACCATGCCAGGGACATTCCCATCTCAACATGCAGTTTAGAAGGCAGCCTTCTGCTGTGAAAACGTAACAATTATAAGCACTGCATGTCAGTTGTTTGTGCCAACAACAAAAGTCACAAAGATCAACCCCAATAATCAGGTATCTACATGTAAAAACACACTATGGGGGTGATTCCAACTCTGGCGGGCAGCTACTGCCGCCCGCCAGGCGGAAACCGCCATTTGGACGCCATGCGGCCAAATTTCCGCGGTCCCCATTCCAACATTCCCGCTGGGCCGGCGGGAATGAGGCCGCAACACAGGAGCCGGCTCCAAATGGAGCTGGCGGTGTTGCGGCGGTGCGACGGGTGCAGTTGCACCCGTCGCGCTTTTCACTGTCTGCTAGGCAGACAGTGAAAAGCTGGCCAGGGCCCTGTTAGGGGGCCCCTGCATTGCCCATGCCACTGGCATGGGCAGTGCAGGGGCCCCAGGACACCCCTTACCGCCAGCCTCTTCCTGGCGGTGAAAACCTCCAGAAACAGGCTGGCGGTACGGGGGTCAGAATCCCCAGGGCAGCGCTGCCCTGGCGGATTCTCCCAGCCGGGGCAAAAACGGCGGAATACCGCCGGCCCTGGCAGGGTGACCGCAGCTTTACCGCCACGGTCAGAATGCCATTTGAAGCACCGCCAGCCTGTTGCCGGTGCTTCCGTCACTCGTGACCCTGGCGGTCCAAGACCGCCAGGGTCAGAATGACCCCCTATGTGTGCTAATGTCTTCTGCCCAAGGAGTATTGCCAAAATCCAGGGCCAGAGGTAATTGGGAGCAGGAGGGGTGCTATCAGTATATACTTGTTAGCACCACTTATCAGTCTTACATCAGGAGGACACCACTCCCTGCAGTGAGTAAGTTATGAATTTCAAGGGTTTCTTAATTGAAAGTAGACTGCTCCCCATCCACCAGTAGTGTCTGCTGGCCATGAAGAAGATGGCCACTGAGACATGTGAACAGTTTCACTACAGATAGTCCTGCAGGTGATTATGATTGGATATTAAAATCATTAGAGCTACCACAACAGAAATGATGTCTAAAAAAGTCAGTGAAATTGTTTTTCTCCTGGGGACACCATGAATAATTAAAAGGTAAGAGATGCTCGTTGTGAATGGGCAAGCCTCTTTCTGATTGATGGACATTTCGTTATTGCTTACCTGTTTGGTTAGTTTGTGTCCTGTCTACAGGAATGTTTTTGAAATATTGTTTTACTTAAAACCATCTATATGTAAATCTTTGTTTTAGGTCCTTTTTTCACATATTGTTAACAGTATCTCATCACAAGGGTGCAAGGTCTACATTATTGGTCGATTTGTGTGATGTTGATGCCAGCTCCAATTTCTTGATAAAACATCTAACTTTGATCACACTAATTGGTTAACGTGGCTGTGATTCTTTCTGTTGGTTGAGAGATCCGCCCCAGTGTGGACCTAAAGATAGTAATTGTAAATGCCCTTAGTGAGCGCCCAAATTCGTAAGCTTAGACGTTTGGTCTAAGTTTAGACCAAACGTCTATGTTTATCTTTGTGAATCGGGCCCTATGTGTTTATTCTGGGCCAAGACAATTAGCAAAAATTACAGTTGACATTTACTCTCTTACATTTCAAAGCAGCACATGAGTATCAGACTTTGGAATCAAGAAATGCAGAAATAAAGCATGTTATTTTTTATATCAGACATCTCTCTAAACTATGAGACACACTTCCCAGAGCTGCTATTTCCCATTTCTCTAAATTGTACTAAGACAATCAGGATGCTTCCATACCTACACAAACAGGTGTTCACAGAGAGATTTTAATTATTAGTTTTGTGAATATTAACACACACTAGCTGTTCTCTCTTGAAGGTTTTTGACAAGCCTGCCAAATTAATTAGGGGAAAAGGCTCAGAAAAGTTTAATTTACAACTGATAAACTGGAAATTGGAGGTGTTGCCATAGGCTAAATACGTCACCCCATTGTAATGATATTTCAGGATACTATTAACAGCTCATCTTTCCAACATTTTGCGAATCGCGGCCTCAATGTCATGATGCCTTTTGTCCCCAGGTGTTGCTTTACCACACCCTGCAGTCTCAATAATATGTGGGTCCCAGATAACATGAGAACCTTTGCCCATTCATTAATAGTGCCGAAAAACCTAAAAAGAGAACTTCTTATGCCCTCGGCTAAATAAATATATTCTCAACATATACAAGGTGTATTATGTATTGTTTTCCAGAGAAAAGCCGAAGTGCGCTTGAATGCTATAATTATTTTTAAAGTTATTTGTATCTTTACTAAAAGGGAATATCCTGAAGATGAAATTTAAGACCTAAGCCATTTACATATTTTTTTTTACACTTTCTGTAAAAGTAATCAAAAAGAAATGTATATGTGTTTTTGTTGGTATCAAAATGCATTTGTTAAATGTTTCTCAAGACCCCTACATGGAGTCAAATTTAGGCGTACCTGTCTATTAATGTAGTGAAACCTGATAGTAAATATTAATAGCTAGATTTGGTATTGCACTACACAAGCACCAGCATTTCAATCTGGGGAGAACATACGGGCCCACAAAATAGAACCATTACAATGTGGCAGTTGAATATGAAGTTACTATGCATACATAGGGCCTTAGTTAGAGCTTGGCGGATGGAATACTACATCAAAAGTGATATCATGTTACAAGTGCCATAGAATATAATGCACCTGTCCACCAAACTCTAAATAATGCCCTTAATTTGTTCCCCATTCAACAAAATAAAAGATGAGGTGTATAAATCTACACTGACCTGCTGCCCAATCAGACATGCATTTGTCTGTACTATTACACCAATTTACTTAATTGGAGAACATAGTAAACAAAAAAAATACATTCTCGTCCTGATGTTCCTTTTTTAGTCTAAAGAGCATCTGAGTTTTTGTACCGTAAATGAAAACAAAACTAGCTATATGCACTATTTGCCAAATACAAGTCTTAAACTTCCTTTACAAACAATGTAAAACATTCAAGCCATGTTGCATTATCAGGGCAATAGGGAAGACCTACAATGTACACATGAGAGAATGATGGTCTTTACACCCCCAGCCACATATGCCTCTAATGTTAGTGCCAGACCAGTCTGTACTAATGCACAGTGGGCTCATGTATGTAAACTGAAACATTAGAACACTAAAAGAACTCCATAAATTAACCCTGCCCCAACACAAAAAGGTCTAAGAAATCCTACAGCAAGAAACAAAAGTAAACACAATGTAGATAAGTCTAACCTACACATGCAACTTGTTTGATTAACATGTTCAAATTTATATTTTGGGCCTGATAAAAAATGTGTTTTAGTGAGTGGGTGTGACTTAATCCTACAGCCCTCTTGACATACTAATGACTTATTCCTCGAATTCAGTAGTAGAAGAGGAACATTTGAAGAGGAAATCTAAGGAAATTTGTGAATTAGGCCTTTTGAACGCATACAATGTCAATTTTCCCCAGTTCTTTGCGATTCTATGCAGGGGTAATCTACTCATGGGGACTGGGAGTTGGTGTTCGAGGGTGGAGTTGCCGCCGAAAGTTTGTGTGTGCTAACAAAACCTTTCGTGGTCTATTGCCCTTCTGCAGTAACTCCTGTCAAGGAAAGGCATAAATTTGATTCCAGATAAGAAATGAACAGAAAAAAATCCAAACAATGACCCGTTATGAGGGAAAAGATTTCTACTCAGAAAACCAATTTTCCTGTGAATAAAACAGAAAGAAATGTAGCAAACTCATGTGCACTTGCTCTCAGCTTTTTGCATGAGCATATTCAGAAACTTTTTAAGGCAGGTGCAAAGTAGTCTCTAGGAAAGGGCCTCAACCTTTCAGGTTCTGCAGAGAATCTTGCCCTGATGGCCTTCAAAAATGTCTAAACATATTGTTTTAAATACTGTTTTCCTTCAATTTATTTTTTAATGTAGGTAATGTGTGAGAGGCTATTACAGATATTTTGCAAAGAAATTGTGTTTTTATCTTTCATGCAACAGTCATAAAAGTTTCTTTTAGATCAAAACAGGACCTCACATACCAGAAATGATAGGGTGTAGGGGGGATTATTTGCAGTAAAATTAGTGAGCTGGTGCTTTATTACGATATTGAAAACATACGTCACTGTCACTAAATATTATCTGTGAGTGTGTCTGTTCACTGTCAGCGACTTGGCCAGAGAGAGCATGAAAGAGCTGAAACTGGATCATAAATTCAAAGCTGTTCCAAACAAGGGCCCCGAAAATACATTTGGCCCCATAATTCCTTAAGATGTCCCTGGGCATATGTATATATGGATCTTTCTCTTTCAAACTGGAGTTCACATAAGAGTTCCAGGAACACTTACTGAGTTTCAAAATAACTAGACATTTTCTCTAAACGTAAGAGGAAACCTAGAGGGGCACATTTCATCCTGACTGTGTTTTGAAAACCGCGCCACAATACTTTCCATGTCTTATGAATGTGTGTTGGATAACTGGGATAGGTTCTCAATGGTTTCACAGCTAACAGAGATGCTAAGAAAAGAGCACAAGGACCTTAACCACGCCACATTAATGTATCGATGAGAAAGGAACCAAGGCTTACACATCAGTGCACCTAAACAGCACGAAACAACTAATGGGGCAAATGGATAGAGCTGATTGATGCCGCCGTTTGAGTCTGCACTGGATACTTAACCTAGTGTGTAGAATTGTACATGTTTGCTCCTTTTGATCTGAGAGCTTGAAATCACGGTCTTATAGCTATGCCACATCTGTAAAAAAAATGAAGCAACCGCTACTGTTAGGCTCATCATGAACGTCATTAGGAGATGCCAGGGTGCACAATTCCTTCCATCTCCTACGCTGTTTCTTGCCACCTCTTTCCTCACAACTACAACTCACAAGCCTGCTTCTGTAATAGGTTTTCTATAAATTTCACACTCATTGTTTCTTGTGTTTGTGTCCACTTCCTGCGATTTCATCAGGATTAATAGAGCTGTGATGTCACATCCTGTGCAATCATCAGAGTTAAAGATTGTGAGATGACACTTAATTTGATATGATCCGAAATTCAAAAGGCTTGTGATGCCATTTTGGCTACCCTATACTTTTCGTGAAAAGGCCTAAAACTGAAAACTTTTCTAAAACACAACAGCGATGGTATAAATATGAGACAAATAACTGCGCAGAGGCACCTGCACATTGGTCACTGCAAGGTTGAACTGGTAAAAAATATCTAAATACTTGCAGTCCTAGTCCTCATCCCAGAAACGAGGTTCATTCCTCTACTGCATACAGTGATGCAACTTAGGTACACTGAATTAACTGCCAGACAACTTCTCAATAATCAACAGTTTAACTGAGCATAATATTTGCGGGAACAAAACATCAAATTGCAGTCCACTGTTTATACACCTACTCAAGCACAACCATTTCGCTTTGCGACTAAACGCCGTCAAGACTTGTGCACTACACGGCGCTGAATATCAAGGGGAAGTTTTACTGAAAATAGTGCAATGCAGCATTGCAAACAAATTTGCTGAACTGTAGTGCATATGAAGAGAGCTGTGCAGAGTCATTCCTCCTGCTCTCTTTCCAAAGCTGGAGAACAAGTAAGCTGCCAAGCGCCATGCACAAATCTTTGCACTATGGGGCAAAGGTGTGTGGATGCTGTTTTTCACAGGTTTTGTATTGGAAGAGTACCCTTCCAGTTCAATATTCTATGCACAGACCATTTGTTCACATTTAATAAATTGCATGTGATGTACAGTGCAGCCAACATCCAATGATTCAAATGTTTGCACACATGTAATCACTTCTCCCCCTTAAAACCTATTTGAAGGAGGTGTTTTTTTGTGCAAAGGTGTAAGGAAATGCCTCCTTGGCATGGTTACCCCCTGACATTTTGCCTTTGCTGATGCTATGTTTTGATTTGAAAGTGTGCTGAGGCCTGCTAACCAGGCCCCAGCACCAGTGTTCTTTCCCTAACCTGTACTTTTGTTTACACAATTGGCACACCCTGGCATCCAGATAAGTCCCTTGTAACTGGTACCCCTGGTACCAAGGGCCCTGATGCCAGGGAAGGTCTCTAAGGGCTGAAGCATATCTTATGCCACCCTGGGGACCCCTCACTCAGCACAGACACACTGCTTGCCAGCTTGTGTGTGCTGGTGAGGACAAAACGAGTAAGTCGACATGGCACTCCCCTCAGGGTGCCATGCCAACCTCACACTGCCTATGCAGTATAGATAAGTCACCCCTCTAGCAGGCCTTAGAGCCCTAAGGCAGGGTGCACTATACCATAGGTGAGGGCACCAGTGCATGAGCACTGTGCCCCTACAGTGTCTAAGCCAAACCTTAAACATTGTAAGTGCAGGGTAGCCATAAGAGTATATGGTCTGGGAGTCTGTCAAACACGAACTCCACAGCACCATAATGGCTACACTGAAAACTGGGAAGTTTGGTATCAAACTTCTCAGCACAATAAATGCACACTGATGCCAGTGTACATTTTATTGTAACATACACCCCAGAGGGCACCTTAGAGGTGCCCCCTGAAACCTTAACCAACTACCCGTGTAGGCGGACTGGTTTTGCAGCCTGCCACACTCGAGACATGTTGCTGGCCAAATGGGGAGAGTGCCTTTGTCACTCTGTGGCTAGTAACAAAGCCTGTACTGGGTGGAGATGCTTATCACCTCCCCCTTGCAGGAGCTGTAACACCTGGCGGTGAGCCTCAAAGGCTCAACCCCTTTGTTACAGCACCACAGGGCATTCCAGCTAGTGGAGTTGCCCGCCCTCTCCGTCCACGGCCCCACTTTTGGCAGCAAGGCCGGAGGAGATAATGAGAAAAACACGGAGAAGTCACTGACCAGTCAGGACAGCCCCTAAGGCAACCTGAGCTGAAGTGACTCTGACTTTTAGGAATCCTCCATCTTGCAGATGGAGAATCCCCCCAATAGGTATAGGAATGTGACCCCCTCCCCTTGGGAGGAGGCACAAAGAGGGTGTAGCCACCCTCAGGGCTAGTAGCCATTGGCTACTGCCCTCCCTGACCTAAACACACCCCTACATTCTGTATTTAGGGGCTCCCCTGAACCTAGGAACTCAGATTCCTGCAACCTAAGAAGAAGAGGACTGCTAAGCTGAAAAACCCTGCAGAGAAGACGGAGACACCAACTGCTTTGGCCCCAGCTCTACCGGCCTGTCTCCCCCCTTCTGAAGAAACTGCTCCAGCGACGCTCTCCCCAGGGACCAGCGACCTCTGAATCCTCAGAGGACTGCCCTGCTCTAGAAGGACCAAGAAACTCCAGAGAACAGCGGCCCTGTTCACCAAAGACTGCAACTTTGTTTCCAAAGAAGCAACTGCAAGACAACTGCATTTCCCGCCTGAAGCGTGAGACTTGTTACTCTGCACCCGACGCCCCCGGTTCGACTTGTGGAGAAACAACACTTCAGGGAGGACTCCCCGGTGACTACGAGATTGTGAGTAGCCAGAGTTGCCCCCCCTGTGCACCCACAGCGACGCCTGCAGAGGGAATCCCGAGGCTCCCCCTGACTGCGACTGCCTGACTCCCAGATCCCGACGCCTGGAAAAGACTCTGCACCCGCAGCCCCCAGGACCTGAAGGATCGGAACTCCAGTGCAGGAGTGACCCCCAGGAGGCCCTCTCCCTTGCCCAGGTGGTGGCTACCCCGAGCAGACCCCCCTTACCTGCCTGCATCGCTGAAGAGACCCCTTGGTCTCCGATTGATTTCAACGACAAACCCGACGCGTGTTTGCACACTGCAACCGGCCGCCTCCGTGCTGCTGAGGATGTACTTTCTGCGCTAACTTGTGTGTCCCCCGGTTCCCTACAAAACCCCCCTGGTCTGCCTTCCGAAGATGCAGGTACTTACCTGCTGGCAGACTGGAACCGGGGAACCACCTTCTCCATTGAAGCCTATGTGTTTTGGGCACCACTTTGAACTCTGCACCTGTCCGGCCCTGAGCTGCTGGTGTGGTAACTTTGGGGTTGCTCTGAACCCCCAACGGTGGGCTACCTTGGACCCAAACTTGAACCCCGTAGGTGGTTTACTTACCTACAAAAACTAACAAATACTTACCTCCCCTAGGAACTGTGAAAATTGCACTGTGTCTAGTTTTAAAATAGCTATATGTGATTTATTTGAAAAGTATATATGCTATTGTGATTATTCAAAGTTCCTAAAGTACTTACCTGCAATACCTTTCATTTGAAGTATTACATGTAAAATTTGAACCTGTGGTTCTTAAAATAAACTAAGAAAATACATTTTTCTATACAAAAACCTATTGGCCTGGAATCGTCTTTGAGTGTGTGTTCCTCATTTATTGCTTGTGTGTGTACAACAAATGCTTAACACTACTCCTTTGATAAGCCTATTGCTCAACCACACTACGACAAAATAGAGCATTAGTATTATCTCTTTTTGCCACTATCTTACCTCTAAGGGGAACCCTTGGACTCTGTGCATACTATTCCTTACTTTGAAATAGTGCATACAGAGCCAACTTCCTACATTGGTGGATCAGCGGTGGGGTACAAGACTTTGCATTTGCTGGACTACTCAGCCAATACCTGATCACATGACAAATTCCAAAAATTGTCATTAGAAATTGATTTTTGCAATTTGATCTATTTTTCTAAATTCTTAAAAGTCCTGCTAGGGCCTTGTGTTAGTCCATGTTAGCATTTCTTTTAGAGTTTAAAAGTTTTGTGAAAGTTTTATTTAAGTTCTAGAAATAGTTTTAGATTCTTAAAAAGTATTCCAACTTTTAGAAACATAATGCCTGGTGCAGAAGAGAATGTGGTGGAACTCGACCTCACACCTTACCTCCATCTTAAGATGAGGGAGCTAAGGTCTCTCTGCAAAATAAAGAAAATCCCAATTGGCTTAAGACCCTCCAAACAACAGCTCCAGGAGCTTTTGGCAGAGTTTGAAAAAGCCAACCCCTCTGAGGATGACAACCCAGAGGATGATGATAGTGACTTGGAGGAGAATTCCCGCCTCCCAGTCCTAATTAGGGAAATCAGGGACCCTCAATCCCTGATACCAAATGTGACAGTCAGAGATGCTGCTTCTCTCACAGGAGGGACCAGCACCTCTGAAATCACTGAGGATAGCCTCAGTGAAGATGACCTCCTGTTAGCCAGGATGGCCAAAAGATTGGCTATGGAGAGACAGCTCCTAGCCATAGAAAGGGAAAGACAAGAGATGGGCCTAGGTCCCATCAATGGTGGCAGCAACTTAAATAGGGTCAGAGATTCTCCTGACATGTTGAAAATCCCTAAAGGGATTGTGACTAAATATGAAGATGGTGATGACATCACCAAATGGTTCACAGCTTTTGAGAGGGCTTGTGCAACCAGAAAAGTAAACAGATCTCACTGGGGTGCTCTCCTTTGGGAAATGTTCACTGGGAAGTGTAGGGATAGACTCCTCACACTCTCTGGAAAAGATGCAGAATCTTATGACCTCATGAAGGGAACCCTGATTGAGGGCTTTGGATTCTCCACTGAGGAGTATAGAATTAGATTCAGGGGGGCTCAAAAAACCTCGAGCCAGACCTGGGTCGATTTTGTGGACTACTCAGTGAAAACACTGGATGGTTGGATTCAAGGCAGTGGTGTTAATGATTATGATGGGCTGTACAATTTATTTGTGAAAGAACACCTATTGAGTAATTGTTCAAATGATAAACTGCATCAGCATCTGGTAGACCTAGGACCAATTTCTCCCCAAGAATTGGGAAAGAAGGCGGACCATTGGGTCAAGACTAGGGTGACCAAGACTTCCACAGGGGGTGACCAAAAGAAAGGGGTCACAAAGCCTCCCCAGGGGAAGAGTGTTGAGACATCTAAAAACAAAAAGAGTCTTCTTCAGGCCCCCAAAAACCTGCACAGGAGGGTGGGCCCAGAGCCTCTTCACAAAACAATTTTGGGTACAAGGGTAAAAACTTTGATCTTAAAAAGGCCTGGTGTCGTAGCTGTAATCAGCCTGGACACCAAACTGGAGACAAGGCCTGTCTTAAGAAAAGTACCACTTCTAACTCCACTCCAGCTAACACTGGAATGGCTAGTCTCCAAGTGGGATCAACAGTGTGCCCAGAGCAAATCAGTTGTCACACTGAAGCTACATTAGTCTCTGAGGGTGGGGTGGATTTAGCCACACTGGCTGCCTGGCCTCCTAATATGCAAAAATACAGGCAGCAGCTCTTAATTAATGGGACAAGTGTAGAAGGCCTGAGGGATACAGGTGCCAGTGTCACCATGGTGACAGAGAAACTGGTTTCCCCTGGTCAATACCGGGCTGGACAAACTTATCCAGTCACCAACGCTGACAATCAGACTAAAGTACATCCCATGGCTATGGTAACGTTAGAGTGGGAGGGGTCAATGGCATGAAACAGGTGGTGGTCTCCTCAAATATCCCAGTAGACTGTTTGCTTGGAAATGACCTGGAGTCCTCAGCATGGGCTGAGGTAGAACTAAAAACCCGTGCAGCCATGCTGGGTATCCCTGAACTGGTGTGTGTCAAGACAAGGGCACAGTGCAAGGCTCAGGGTGAAAAAGTAGAGTTAGAGCCTGGAAAAAGGGCCCAGCCTACCAAGAGAAAAGGAAAGACAACTGGGAAACCAGCTGCAACAAAACAACAAAAAGAGAACCTCTCTTCCCAGGAAGAAGTTCTGCCCTCTGAGGGAACTGAGCCTCTGGAGTTAGAACCTTATCAGGTTGAGCTCTTAGGCCCAGGGGGACCCTCAAGGGAACAGTTGTGTAAGGGGCAAGAAACCTGTCCCTCTCTTGAAGGCCTTAGGCAGCAAGCAGCTGAAGAGTCCAATGGCAAGAAAACTGGAACACATAGGGTCTATTGGGAAGATGGATTCCTTTACACTGAGGCAAGAGATCCCAAACCTGGTGCCACTAGGAGAGTGGTAGTGCCTCAGGAGTTTGGGGAGTTCATACTGACCTTAGCCCATGATATTCCTCTTGCGGGCATTTGGGACAAACCAAGACGTGGGAGAGACTAGTCAACCACTTCTACTGGCCCAACATGTCCCAGAAAGTCAAGGAGTTTTGTGTCTCCTGTACCACCTGCCAAGCCAATGCTAAGACAGGTGGACATCCAAAGGCCCCCCTCATTCCACTTCCAGTGGTGGGGGTCCCCTTTGAAAGAGTGGGTGTGGACATAGTGGGTCCACTTGAACCTCCCACAGCCTCAGGGAATATGTACATACTAGTAGTAGTGGATCATCCTACTAGATACCCTGAAGCTATTTCCCTTAGGTCGACTACTGCCCCTGCAGTAGCCAAGGCCCTCATTGGTATCTTTACCAGAGTGGGTTTTCCTAAGGAGGTGGTGTCTGACAGAGGTACCAACTTCATGTCAGCATACCTGAAACACATGTGGAATGAGTGTGGAGTGACTTATAAATTCACTACACCCTACCATCCACTAACTAATGGCCTTGTTGAGAGATTCAACAAGACATTAAAAGGCATGATCATGGGGCTCCCTGAAAAACTCAAAAGGATATGGGATGTCCTCTTGCCATGTCTGCTTTTCGCTTACAGAGAGGTGCTTCAGAAGGGAGTAGGGTTCTCACCCTTTGAACTTCTGTTTGGCCACCCTGTAAGGGGACCACTAGCTTTTGTGAAAGAAGGCTGGGAGAGACCTCTTCATGAGCCTAAACAAGACATAGGGGGTTATTACAACTTTGGAGGAGGTGTTAATCCGTCCCAAAAGAGACGGTAAAGTGACGGATATACCACCAGCCGTATTACGAGTCCATTATATCCTATGGAACTCGTAATACGGCTGGTGGTATATCCGTCACTTTAGCGTCACTTTTGGGACGGATTAACACCTCCTCCAAAGTTGTAATAACCCCCATAGTGGACTATGTACTTGGCCTACGTTCAAGGATGGCAGAGTACATGGAAAAGGCAAGTAAAAACCTTGAGGCCAGCCAACAGCTCCAGAAGTTTTGGTATGACCAAAAGGCTGCAATGGTTGAATTTCAACCAGGGCAGAAAGTCTGGGTTTTGGAGCCTGTGGCTCCCAGGGCACTTCAGGACAAATGGAGTGGCCCTTACGCAGTGCTAGAGAAGAAGAGTCAGGTCACCTTCCTGGTGGACCTAGGCACTAGCAGGAGCCCCAAGAGGGTAATCCATGTGAACCGCCTTAAGCTCTTCCATGATAGGGCTGATGTGAATCTGTTGATGGTAACAGATGAGGACCAGGAAGCTGAGAGTGAACCTCTCCCTGATCTCCTCTCATCAAACCCTAAAGATGGCTCAGTAGATGGAGTGATCTATTCAGACACCCTCTCTAGCCAACCGCAATCTGACTGTAGGAAGGTCCTGCAACAGTTTGCTGAGCTCTTTTCCCTAACCCCTGGTCAGACACACCTGTGTACCCATGATGTGGACACAGGAGACAGCATGCCTGTCAAAAACAAAATTTTCAGACAGTCTGACCAAGTTAAGGAAAGCATCAAGGTGGAAGTCCACAAGATGCTGGAATTGGGAGTCATTGAGCACTCTGACAGCCCCTGGGCCAGCCCAGTGGTCTTAGTCCCCAAACCTCACACCAAAGATGGAAAGAGAGAGATGAGGTTTTGTGTGGACTACAGAGGACTTAATTCTGTCACCAAGACAGATGCCCATCCCATTCCAAGGGCTGATGAACTGATTGACAAGTTAGGTGCTGCCAAATTCTTAAGTACCTTTGACTTAACAGCAGGGTACTGGCAAATCAAAATGGCACCAGGAGCAAAAGAAAAGACAGCATTCTCCACACCTGATGGGCATTATCAGTTTACTGTTATGCCCTTTGGTTTAAAGAATGCCCCTGCCACCTCCAAAGGTTGGTGAATCAAGTCCTTGCTGGTTTGGAGTCCTTTAGTGCAGCTTATCTTGACGATATTGCTGTCTTTAGCTCCAGCTGGCAGGATCACCTGGTCCACCTGAAGAAGGTTTTGAAGGCTCTGCAATCAGCAGGCCTCTCTATCAAGGCATCCAAATGCCAGATAGGGCAGGGAACTGTGGTTTACTTGGGACACCTTGTAGGTGGAGGCCAAGTTCAGCCACTCCAGCCTAAGATCCAGACTATTCTGGACTGGGCAGCTCCAAAAACCCAGACTCAAGTCAGGGCATTCCTTGGCTTGACTGGGTATTACAGGAGGTTTGTGAAGGGATATGGATCCATAGTGACAGCCCTTACAAAACTCACCTCCAAGAAAATGCCCAAGAAGGTAAACTGGACTGTAGAATGCCAACAGGCCTTTGACACCCTGAAACAAGCAATGCGTACAGCACCAGTTCTAAAAGCTCCAGATTACTCCAAGCAGTTCATTGTGCAGACAGATGCCTCTGAACATGGGCTAGGGGCAGTTTTGTCCCAAACAAATGATGATGGCCTTGACCAGCCTGTTGCTTTCATTAGCAGGAGGTTACTCCCCAGGGAGCAGCGTTGGAGTGCCATTGAGAGGGAGACCTTTGCTGTGGTTTGGTCCCTGAAGAAGCTGAGACCATAACTCTTTGGTACTCACTTTGTAGTTCAAACTGACCACAGACCTCTCAGATGGCTGATGCAAATGAAAGGTGAAAATCCAAAACTGTTGAGGTGGTCCATCTTCCTACAGGGAATGGACTTTATAGTGGAACACAGACCTGGAACTGCCCATGCCAATGCAGATGGCCTTTCCAGGTTCTTCCACTTAGAAAATGAAGACTCTCTTGGGAAAGGTTAGTCTCATCCTCTTTCGTTTGGGGGGGGGGGTTGTGTAAGGAAATGCCTCCTTGGCATGGTTACCCCCTGACTTTTTGCCTTTGCTGATGCTATGTTTTGATTTGAAAGTGTGCTGAGGCCTGCTAACCAGGCCCCAGCACCAGTGTTCTTTCCCTAACCTGTACTTTTGTTTACACAATTGGCACACCCTGGCATCCAGGTAAGTCTCTTGTAACTGGTACCCCTGGTACCAAGGGCCCTGATGCCAGGGAAGGTCTCTAAGGGCTGCAGCATATCTTATGCCACCCTGGGGACCCCTCACTCAGCACATACACACTGCTTGCCAGCTTGTGTGTGCTGGCGAGGACAAAACGAGTAAGTCGACATGGCACTCCCCTCAGGGTGCCATGCCAACCTCACACTGCCTATGCAGTATAGATAAGTCACCCCTCTAGCAGGCCTTAGAGCCCTAAGGCAGTGTGCACTATACCATAGGTGAGGGCACCAGTGCATGAGCACTGTGCCCCTACAGTGTCTAAGCCAAACCTTAGACATTGTAAGTGCAGGGTAGCCATAAGAGTATATGGTCTGGGAGTCTGTCAAACACGAACTCCACAGCACCATAATGGCTACACTGAAAACTGGGAAGTTTGGTATCAAACTTCTCAGCACAATAAATGCACACTGATGCCAGTGTACATTTTATTGTAACATACACCCCAGAGGGCACCTTAGAGGTGCCCCCTGAAACCTTAACCAACTACCCGTGTAGGCTGACTGGTTTTGCAGCCTGCCACACTCGAGACATGTTGCTGGCCAAATGGGGAGAGTGCCTTTGTCACTCTGTGGCTAGTAACAAAGCCTGTACTGGGTGGAGATGCTTATCACCTCCCCCTTGCAGGAGCTGTATCACCTGGCGGTGAGCCTCAAAGGCTCAACCCCTTTGTTACAGCACCACAGGGCATTCCAGCTAGTGGAGCTGCCCGCCCCCTCTGGCCACGGCCCCACTTTTGGCAGCAAGGCCGGAGGAGATAATGAGAAAAACAAGGAGAAGTCACTGACCAGTCAGGACAGCCCCTAAGGCAACCTGAGCTGAAGTGACTCTGACTTTTAGGAATCCTCCATCTTGCAGATGGAGGATCCCCCCAATAGGGATAGGAATGTGACCCCCTCCCCTTGGGAGGAGGCACAAAGAGGGTGTAGCCCCCCTCAGGGCTAGTAGCCATTGGCCACTGCCCTCCCTGACCTAAACACACCCCTAAATTCTGTATTTAGGGGCTCCCCTGAACCTAGGAACTCAGATTCCTGCAACCTAAGAAGAAGAGGACTGCTAAGCTGAAAAACCCTGCAGAGAAGACGGAGACACCAACTGCTTTGGCTCCAGCTCTACCGGCCTGTCTCCCCCCTTCTGATGAAACTGCTCCAGCGACGCTCTCCCCAGGGACCAGTGACCTCTGAATCCTCAGAGGACTGCCCTGCTCTAGAAGGACCAAGAAACTCCAGAGAACAGCGGCCCTGTTCACCAAAGACTGCAACTTTGTTTCCAAAGAAGCAACTTCAAGACAACTGCATTTCCCAGCCTGAAGCGTGAGACTTGCTACTCTGCACCAGACGCCCCCGGTTCGACTTGTGGAGAAACTACACTTCAGGGAGGACTTCCCGGTGACTACGAGATTGTGAGTAGCCAGAGTTGCCCCCCCTGAGCACCCACAGCGACGCCTGCAGAGGGAATCCCGAGGCTCCCCCTTACCGCGACTGCCTGACTCCCAGATCCCGACGCCTGGAAAAGACTCTGCACCCGCAGCCCCCAGAACCTGAAAGATCGGAACTCCAGTGCAGGAGTGACCCCCAGGAGGCCCTCTCCCTTGCCCATGTGGTGGCTATCCCGAGGAGCCCCCCCCTTGCCTGCCTGCATCGCTGAAGGGACCCCTTGGTCTCCCATTGATTTCAGCGAGAAACCCGACGCGTGTTTGCACACTGCACCCGGCCGCCCCCGTGCTGCTGAGGGTGTACTTTCTGCGCTAACTTGTGTCCCCCCCAGTTCCCTACAAAACCCCCCTGGTCTGCCTTCCGAAGACGTGGGTACTTACCTGCTGACAGACTGGAACCGGATCACCCCCTTCTCCATTGAAGCCTATGTGTTTTGGGCACCACTTTGAACTCTGCACCTGTCCGGCCCTGAGCTGCTGGTGTGGTAACTTTGGGGTTGCTCTGAACCCCAAACGATGGGCTACCTTTTACCCAAACTTGAACCCAGTAGGTGGTTTACTTACCTACAAAAACTAACAAATACTTACCTCCCCTAGGAACTGTTAAAATTGCACTGTCTAGTTTTAAAATAGCTATATGTGATTTATTTGAAAAGTATATATGCTATTGTGATTATTCAAAGTTCCTAAAGTACTTACCTGCAATACCTTTTATTTGAAGTATTACATGTAATATTTGAACCTGTGGTTCTTAAAATAAACTAAGAAAATATATTTTTCTATACAAAAACCTATTGGCCTGGAATTGTCTTTGAGTGTGTGTTCCTCATTTATTGCTTGTGTGTGTACAACAAATGCTTAACACTACTCCTTTGATAAGCCTACTGCTCGACCACACTACCACAAAATAGAGCATTAGTATTATCTCTTTTTGCCACTATCTTACCTCTAAGGGGAACCCTTGGACTCTGTGCATACTATTCCTTACTTTGAAATAGTGCATACAGAGCCAACTTCCTACATTGGTGGATCAGCGGTGGGGTACAAGACTTTGCATTTGCTGGACTACTCAGCCAATACCTGATCACACGACAAATTCCAAAAATTGTCATTAGAAATTGATTTTTGCAATTTGATCTATTTTTCTAAATTCTTAAAAGTCCTGCTAGGGCCTTGTGTTAGTCCCTGTTAGCATTTCTTTTAGAGTTTAAAAGTTTTGTGAAAGTTTGAATTAAGTTCTAGAAATAGTTTTAGATTCTTAAAAAGTATTCCAACTTTTAGAAACATAGGGGGTCATTCTGACCTCGGCGGTAAAAGGCCCTTACCGCCGGTCAGAAGTCCGCCATTCTACCGCCGCGGCCGCGGTAAACCGCCACGGTCATTCTGACCACCAACTGTGAAACCGCCAAAAATCCGACATCCAAGGAAGGCCGCCTCATCCGTGGGGCGCGGAAAACTGGAGATGACCAAACCTCCACCGTCACGCCAACACAAACACGCCCATGCCATTCTGACCCACGAATCCACGCGGCGGTCTTTCAACCGCGGTATTCCATTGGCGGTAAACACCACCGCGCTCAAAATACACACACAGCTGCAAAACACAGCCACATTGGACAATTTGAAATACACACACCTGAGACACATACAAACAACACTCCCACACATCCAATCAACTATAAAACACACACCCACATCACCCACAAACCCCCACTAGTTGGAAATCGGAGCGAAGGCGAGAGCGAGAGAGATAGAGATAGAGAGAGCGAGCACAGCAATAGAAAACCCCAACACACACAGGAACCCAACTTCATCACCCACACCACATCTACGCACACATCACCACATATCACCACGCACATCACCACAAACACCACCCCACACCTCATCCACACCACCCCATGGCACCCCAAAGACACCCAAGGTTTTCGGACCAAGAACTCTGGGTCATGGTGGAGGAAATCATGAGGGTTGAGCCCCAGCTCTTCGGCACACAGGTGCAGCACACCACCATAGCAAGGAAGGCTGAGCTATGGCAAAGGATCGTAGACAGGGTCAACGCTGTGGGACAGCATCCCAGAAATCAGGAAGATATCAGAAAGCGATGGAACGACCTACGGGGGAAGGTGCGCTCGATGATCTCCAGGCACAACATCGCTGTGCAGAAGACTGGCGGCGGACCCCCACCCACTCCACCCCAATTCACAGCATGGGAGCAAGAGGTGGTAAACATCCTGCATCCTGATGGCCTCGCTGGAGTACACGGAGGAATGGACTCTGGTAAGTCGAATCTCAACTACTTCAACCCCCCCCCAACCACCAGCATGCCAACCCCCCCCTCACCCCCAATCTCAACCCCCCAGCACACAACCTCCCTGCCAATGTCTCACCAGCACAACCAACCCTAAACAACACCAACCCCTGAATGCCAACACAAACCATAGACAGCCACCACCAAAGCATGACCATTGCACATACCCATACACCCCCCCCCCAAACCCTCACAACACCTCCCACAAGGGAATGCCAGCACTGGGGGACAAGGGCACTCAAAATGCACGCCATGGTACACACAGAAACAATAACCCTACTCCTTTACCCCTGCAGGGCCCGAACGCCAACACACCGCCACGGAGGGTCCAGATTTGTCCATCCCACCCCCAGAACAGGCCCCCAGCGAGGACAGCAGCTCTGTCGACCTAGAACCTGACGATCAGCCCGGACCATCGCGGACCTCTGGACAGTCGGTTCCCCACACACAGACACAGGCCACAGCAGACCCAAACCCCTCTGGGAACACCAGCACAGCTCCCACCCAGCGGGCCCATGCCTCTGTCTCGCGGACGCGTCAATCAGCGGTGTGTCCGCCACTACAGGGCACCCAGGCTGACCCAACACCCCAACAACAACAGGGACCTGGGGGCAGTGGTAGTGGGCACACCGTCCAGGGGACAGAGGCCCGGGGAAACAGGGCAACTGGGAGGGCTGCTGTGCGACAGGGGGGGGAGGACAGGCCCAGGGAACCGACTCTCCAAGAGGCCCTCACCACCATCATGGGAGCATATCATCACTCCCAGGAGACGATGGCGACGGTACTTTCCAGGTTCACCGAGATCCAGGCACAGCAGGAGGAACGGTACATGGGGTTCAGCAATGAACTCAGGAACATCGCTACCGCTATGGAGACCATAGTCCAGGCCCTCAACCGGATAGAAACCACATTGCGGGACCATGTGGCACCGCAAAGGGCCCCTGTCACTAGCCAGGAACAGCCTACCACCTCCGCCGGCACTAGTGGTCAGGAGGCCCCCACAGAACGATGGGCCACCAGAACCCCACCTCCTGCTGAAGAACAACCACCCCGCAAGAGGAACCTGAGATCTCAAAGGAAGACAGAGTAGGATGCCAAGCCCCCCGCCAGCCTAATATCCCCCCGGATGTCATTCCACTGTCCCACAGTGTCACCCTGTCCAACCTTGAACTGCCCCTGCTCCATCCTTCCACAGGCATATGGACAATGCACCTGTGCGACCGAGAACTGGACTCTGCCATGGACATAACTCCACCCTCACCCATCACCGTTTTAATATCATGTACCAAAATATAGCACTAAAAATAAATCACTCATTGCACTGAAATCATTCTGGAGTCAGCCTGTATTATTTACAAATGTATAACACATTACTTATCAATAATGTTCTGTTATTTATGTGATGACAACATACCAATGTCAATAAGCATTAGTCCATGGGCTAACCAAGCAGAAGTCACGCAGTGGGTCATACAGCACTGAAAAGGGAAGGGAAAATCAAACATCAGTTTAAAAGAACTGGGGGGAAATACACAAAGTAAAGATGCAGGGGGCTTTCAGTAAATGTTAAATGGCGTGGGTGATTCCTACCTGTGTGCTACTGAAAATACTGTTGGATAACTCTGTCCCTGTTGTCTGGGTCGTCCTCTTCGTCTTCCTCCTCTTCACTCTCCGCAGGCTCCACAGCTGCTTCAACACCACCATCTGGACCATCCTCCTGCAGGAAGGGCACCTGACGTCGCAATGCCAGATTGTGAAGCATACAGCAGGCCACGATGATCTGGCACACCTTCTTTGGTGAGTACATCAGGGATCCCCCTGTCATATGGAGGCACCTAAACCTGGCCTTCAGGAGGCCAAAGGTTCTTTCAATGATCCTCCTAGTTCGCCCATGGGCCTCATTGTACCGTTCCTCTGCCCTGGTCCGGGGATTCCTCACTGGGGTCAATAGCCAAGGCAGGTTGGGGTAACCAGAGTCACCAATTAGCCACACACGTTGTCTCTGTAGCTGTTCCATCACATAAGGGATGCTGCTATTTCGCATCACATACGCGTCATGCACTGACCCAGGGAACAAGGCATTCACATGGGAGATGTATTGGTCAGCCAAACAGACCACCTGGACATTCATCGAATGGTAACTTATCCTGTTTCTGTACACCTGCTCATCGTCTTTTGGGGGTACTAAAGCCACATGGGTCCCATCAATGGCACCTATTATGTTGGGGATATGTCCAAGGGCATAAAAATCACCCTTCACAGTGGCCAAATCAACCTCCTCAGGGAATACAATGTAGCGCTGCATGTGTTTCGTCAGGGCAGACAACACTCTAGACAAGATTTTTGAAAACATAGGCTGAGACATTCCAGATGACATGGCCACTGTTGTCTGGAATGAGCCACTTGCCAAAAAATGGAGGACTGACAGAACCTGCACTAGAGGGGGAATTCCTGTGGGTTGGCGGATGGGGGACATCAGGGCTGGCTCCAGCTGGGCACACAGTTCATGTATAGTGGCTCGGTCAAGTCTATATCGTAGTATGATGTGGCGTTCTTCCATTGTCGACAGGTCCACCAGCGTTCGGTACACGCGAGGATTCATCCTTCTCCTCGCAAGTCCCAGCGGACGGTGCCTAGGAAGGACAACATGGCGCACAGAGTCAAGCAAATCACAGGTACGTTCACCACTGCATGCATAGCACACGATTATCTATGTATTGAAAGGCGTGTATGTGTGGCAATGCAAGGCCTAGGCCTGTGTGACGCTTTACAAATTATGCCTTGTGGGCCCTTGAAATGGCGGCTGCCTGACCTGTGAAGTGGGACAATGGGATGTGAGGTCAATGCGCTGGCGTGGCACACCGTGGCGGTAGGCGGTCGAAGACCGCTATACGAAGCCGCATTGGCTAACATTGAGGCCTATGGGTTTCAGGAGACAATGACGAGGTGCGCCGGCGATCGCGGTATGCACCGCCGCGGTACGCACCGCCGCGGGCGTGACCGCCATTTTCTATCTGCTTAATCACTCGAGACCTGATCATCCACAGGAGAGGACCTATACTGCAAGTGCTGCTGTGACCTCGGTCTGGAAGTGACAATGGCTGCTGCGACTGGGGAAAGGGCCCCTGCCTTCACGTCTGAGGAGTTGGAGAAACTTGTGGATGGGGTCCTCCCCCAGTATGCGTTACTCTACGGTCCTCCAGACCAACAGGTAAGTACACTGGGTGCACATTGAATGGGCTATGCCTGTGTGGAGTGGGGTGGATGTAAGTTGGTGGGGTGGGGTGTGAATGAGGAGTGCAACGCACGACAGATGAGAGCATGTGCCATATGGCAAGGTTGGGGAGGGGGGGGCCAATCGCATCTAACATGCAGAAAAATGATGATTTTTCCTTCCCACCCTGTACATGTCAAATAGGTCAGCGCCCATCAGAAAGTGGACATTTGGCGTGCCATCGCCAAGGAAGTCCGGGCCCTGGGGGTTCACGTCAGACGGGGCACCCACTGCCGCAAGAGGTGGGAGGACATCCGCCGCTGGACCAGGAAGACCGCCGATTCACTGCTGGGGATGGCCTCCCAACCTAGGAGGGGTGCCAGTCGTACCCTGACCCCCCTGATGTCCCGGATCCTGGCGGTGGCCTACCCTGATTTGGATGGGCGCTTGAGGACATCACAGCAGACACAAGGGGGTGAGTATCAGCACATTCTGCTATCTCTCTGCGCAGTGGAGGCGTCTGGGTGGGGGAGGAGGGTTGTGGGTGACATTAGGCCAGGGCGCTTTCTGTAGTGTAGTCCTCTCCTTTAGGCATGGCCCTGTGCTCCCGGCCCCCACCTCTGTAGGGTGACAAGTACAGCTATCGATGGTCCAGCATCACACATGTGCGCCTTTGTCGTCTCTAGACCTGTTGTCCTAGTCAGAAGTACTGAGTAGTGTACCCCGAATGCGCGGCTTAGTGCATGAGGCTCCTGTGTCTGTCCTCTCCGCCAACGGTGTTGACATTGCATGCACTCAACCTGGTCTTCGTTTTTCTCCCCCCACCCTTCTTCTTCATCTTCTTGTGCATGTGTGCATTAGCATCATCAGGCGGAGGAGAATTGGCATCGGAGCACGAGGGAGCTGCAAGTCACAAGGCCCCGGTGGGCCCAGGAACAGACACCGAGGGCACCAGTGATCCGGAGGGCGAGGGGAGCACCACAACGGGGACCGGTGGTGACACCAGCGACAGCGACACGTCCTCGGATGGGAGCTCCCTAGCGGTGGCGGCAACATCCGGGCCCCCCGCCTCTACAGGTACAGCCGCCACCCAGCGCACCAGCCCGCCCTCCCAGCAGCCCCTCAGCCTACGCTCCGTGCCCGCTCGCCCAGGAAGGCGGGCGTCTCCTTCGCCCCAGGCACCTCAGCCCCTGCCCCTGTTACCCCTGCTGCCCTCAGTGAGGAGGTCATTGACCTCCTGCGGACCATCATTGTTGGGCAGACTACCCTTTTGAATGCCATCCAGGTGGTAGAAAGGGAGGTGCATCGGAGCAATGCCTACCTGGAGGGCATTCATTCGGGTCAGGCTGCCCATCAACAATCGTTCAATGCTCTGGCCTCAGCACTGACGGCAGCCATTGTCCCTGTTTCCAGCCTCCCTCTTCTGACTGCCTCCAGCCTGTCTCTGTCTCCTGTTCCTCAGCCTATCCCATCCACACCATCAGACCAGCCTGCACACACCTCAACACCCAAGGGCAGCTCATCCAGACACAAGCACCACAGAACCCACAAGCATTCACGCAAGCAACACCCAGATGCAGACATTCCAACAGTCACTACCACCTCTGTGTCCCCCTCCTCCTCGTCTCCCTCCTCCCTCCCTGTGATGTCTACACTCACACCTGCATGCACACCACCATCAGCCAGTGCTTCCATCACCAGCACACCCTCCAGTCCAGTCCGCACACGTGCAGTCACCACCCCCACTACCATTTACACGTCCCCTGTGTCCTCTCCCACTGTGTCTGTCACCCCCTCTTCCAAGACACACAAACGCAGGCAGATACCCACCCAACAGCCATCCACCTCACGACAGCCTCCAGCACAAGCACCTGCACCCAAAGACAGCACACCTGACTCTCCTACAACCACATCCTCTTCCTCCACTTCCATCACCACTTCTCCTACCTTTTACCTTGGTCCTAAGAAAGTTTTCCTTGCTAATCTTGACCTCTTTCCCTCCACTGACTCACCCCCTCCATCTGCAAAGAGTCCCAAGAGCACCTCAGCCACCACCAGCCCAGCTTCGAGTGTCACTGTGGTGCATGGGTTCTGGAGCCCACCCTTTGCCAGCAGTGACACTTCAATCAGCAGCAAGGGGACAGCCAGCCCCCCACCAGGCAAGAAGACCAGGAAGCTAAAGGGCCGCCGTGAGAGGACTGACACGGCTGCCCCCAAGGAGCAAAGTTCGCCCACTTCACCAGCCACAACATCTAGGGGAGGCAAGGGCCCGAGAGCCCCATCTAAGGAGCGAAAGGGCAGCAGGGCGGAAAAGTCAGCCAGCAGGAGCGCGGAGCAGGAGGGGCCCACAAGCCCCATCCCGGGTGTTAGGAAGAACACCAAAGGGCCCAGGACTCCGTCACCGAAGGGTCCAGCAACAGCACGGTCGGAGGGTGACTACGCAGGGAGTCCAGGCCAGGTCTGGCTCTCTTGACCTACTGGACGAGCACCGCTGAAAAGGGCCCCGCCGTGGAGAAGAGCACCGCTGAACAGGGCCCCGCCGTGCAGAAGAGCACCGCTGAACAGGGCCCCGCCGTGCAGAAGAGCACCGCTGAACAGGGCCCCGCCGTGGAGAAGAGCACCACTGAACAGGGCCCCGCCGTGCAGAAGAGCACCGCTGAACAGGGCCCGCCGTGGAGAAGAGCACCGCTGAACAGGGCCCCGCCGTGCAGAAGAGCACCGCTGAACAGGGCCCCGCCGTGCAGAAGAGCACCGCTGAACAGGGCCCCGCCGTGCAGAAGAGCACCGCTGAACAGGGCCCCGCCGTGCAGAAGAGCACCGCTGAACAGGGCCCCGCCGTGCAGAAGAGCACCGCTGAACAGGGCCCCGCCGTGCAGAAGAGCACCGCTGAACAGGGCCCCGCCGTGCAGAAGAGCACCGCTGAACAGGGCCCCGCCGTGCAGAAGAGCACCGCTCCGCTGGGCCCCGCCGTCTCATGCACCGCTCCGCTGGGCCCCGCCGTCTCAAGCACCGCTCCGCTGGGCCCTTCCTGTCAAGCACCGCTCCGCTGGGCCCCGCCGTCTCAAGCACCGCTCCGCTGGGCCCTTCCTGTCAAGCACCGCTCCGCTGGGCCCCGCCTTCTCAAGCACCGCTCCGCTGGGCCCCGCCGTCTCATGCACTGCTCCGCTGGGCCCCGCCGTCTCAAGCACCGCTCCGCTGGGCCCTTCCTGTCAAGCACCGCTCCGCTGGGCCCCGCCGTCTCAAGCACTGCTCCGCTGGGCCCCGCCGTCTCAAGCACCGCTCCGCTGGGCCCTTCCTGTCAAGCACCGCTCCGCTGGGCCCTTCATCTCAAGCACCGCTCCGCTGGGCCCCGCGGTCTCAAGCACCGCTCCGCTGGGCCCTGCCGTCTCATACACCACTCCGCTGGGCCCCGCCGTCTCAAGCACCGCTCCGCTGGGCCCTTCCTGTCAAGCACCGCTCTGCTGGGCCCGCCGTCTCAAGCACCGCTCCGCTGGGCCGCGCCGTCTCAAGCACCACTCCGCTGGGCCCTTCCTGTCAAGCACCGCTCCGCTGGGCCCTTCATCTCAAGCACCGCTCTGCTGGGCCCTTCCTGTCAAGCACCGCTCCGCTGGGCCCTTCATCACAAGCACCGCTCCGCTGGGCCCTTACTGTCAAGCACCGCTCCGCTGGGCCCTTCATCTCAAGCACCGCTCCGCTGGGCCCGCCGTCTCAAGCACCGCTGCGCTGGGCCCCGCGTCTCATGCACTGCTCCGCTGGGCCCCGCCGTCTCAAGCACCGCTCCGCTGGGCCCTTCCTGTCAAGCACCGCTCCGCTGGGCCCGGCCGTCTGAAGCAACGCTCCGCTGGGCCCTTCCTGTCAAGCACCGCTCCGCTGGGCCCTTCATCTCAAGCACCGCTCCACTGGGCCCCGCCGTCTCAAGCACCACTGGCACAATGACAGTGCCGGATCTGTCTCGAGCTACTGTTCACGGTTCACTGTGCCCACCATGCCTCCTCCTTGACCGGTGGAGACTGTTATCCACCTGATGGACTGTGGCTTTGCACTCCCCAGGATGGCAGAGTGGGCAAGCCACCCACTGTAGAGACTTGAGAGACTGTGGCTTTGCACTCCCCAGGATGGCACAGTGGGCAAGCCACCCACTGTAGAGACTTGAGAGACTGTGGCTTTGCACTCCCCAGGATGGCCGAGTGGGCAAGCCACCCACTGTAGAGACTTGAGAGACTGTGGCTTTGCACTCCCCAGGATGGCACAGTGGGCATGGGGGCCCCTTCGTGGATCTGGCGTCGTGGACTCATGTGGCTGTGGTGCCCCGCCCCTTCCCTTCCCCCTGAGGTGCCTGTAGTTTTTTTATCAGATGCCCCTGCAGTGTTCTCTCCAAAGGACTCAGTTCTCCTGTGTGGGCTTTGCCCTTGTGTTGATACACTTTGGCCCACGGACACTTGGAATATCGTTAGATGTGCAGGACTTATTGCTTCGGTTTATCGTATGCACTGGATATTGAATTGGTTTTTTTGAATTGTTATTGCTATTTGACCGTGACTTATCAGTGGTTTTTATTTCCCATAAATTTCGAGTCACAATTTAATTATGTCCTTGCTTTTTTTACGGGGGTTTGGGTGGTGTCACTGTGACTTGTTGCTCTGCATTGGTGTGTACATGGTTTGGGGGGGTGGGTGTATCGCGTATGAGTGTGCACGTAACCTTTCGTCCTCCCCCCTCCCCTGTGTCGTAGGTGCAGTACTCACCGTTGTCATCTGCGCCGGCGTTCGTACTCGTGGTAGATGAGCAGGTAGACGAGAGCAGGTAGGATGTTTAATTCGGGTTCCATGCTGTCCTCCTTCCTCGTGGAGTGCGTAGAGGTGCGCGTTTTCCCGTTCGTAGTCTGTTTGCGCCGTGTTTTTATCGGCCCGCCCCGGAAAAGGTGGCGGATTGGCCGGTCATAATAGTGTGGGCGGTACATTGTCTGCCGCCTGTCTGTTGGCGGTGACCGCCGCGCTGTTTGTCGGTCCCGCCGTGGCGGTCGGAGTGTTAATGTGGCGGGCTGTGTTGGCGGTTCCCGCCAGGGTCAGAATTCCATTTTTTGGACCGCCGGCCTGTTGGCGGGTTGGCCGCCGCTTTATCACCGACCGCCAGGGTTAGAATCACCCCCATAATGCCTGGTGCAGAAGAGAATGTGGTGGAACTCGACCTCACACCTTACCTCCATCTTAAGATGAGGTAGCTAAGGTCTCTCTGCAAAATAAAGAAAATCAAAATTGGCTTAAGACCCTCCAAACAACAGCTCCATGAGCTTTTGGCAGAGTTTGAAAAAGCCAACCCCTCTGAGGATGACAACCCAGAGGATGATGATAGTGACTTGGAGGAGAATTCCCGCCTCCCAGTCCTAATTAGGGAAATCAGGGACCCCCAATCCCTGATTCCAAATGTGACAGTCAGAGATGCTGCTTCCCTCACAGGAGGGACCAGCACCTCTGAAATCACTGTAGATAGCCTCTGTGAAGATGACCTCCTGTTAGCCAGGATGGCCAAAAGATTGGCTAAGGAGAGACAGCTCCTAGCCATAGAAAGGGAAAGACAAGAGATGGGCCTAGGTCCCATCAATGGTGGCAGCAACTTAAATAGGGTCAGAGATTCTCCTGACATGTTGAAAATCCCTAAAGGGATTGTGACTAAATATGAAGATGGTGATGACATCACCAAATGGTTCACAGCTTTTGAGAGGGCTTGTGCAACCAGAAAAGTAAACAGATCTCACTGGGGTGCTCTCCTTTGGGAAATGTTCACTGGGAAGTGTAGGGATAGACTCCTCACACTCTCTGGAAAAGATGCAGAATCTTATGACCTCATGAAGTGAACCCTGATTGAGGGCTTTGGATTCTCCACTGAGGAGTATAGAATTAGATTCAGGGGGGCTCAAAAAACCTTGAGCCAGACCTGGGTTGATTTTGTGGACTACTCAGTGAAAACACTGGATGGTTGGATTCAAGGCAGTGGTGTCAATGATTATGATGGGCTTTACAATTTATTTGTGAAAGAACACCTATTGAGTAATTGTTCAAATGATAAACTGCATCAGCATCTGGTAGACCTAGGACCAATTTCTCCCCAAGAATTGGGAAAGAAGGCGGACCATTGGGTCAAGACTAGGGTGACCAAGACTTCCACAGGGGGTGGCCAAAAGAAAGGGGTCACAAAGCCTCCCCAGGGGAAGAGTGTTGAGACATCCAAAAACGAAAATAGTAAAGAGTCTTTTTCAGGCCCCCAAAAACCTGCACAGGAGGGTGGGCCCAGAGCCTCTTCACAAAACAATTTTGGGTACAAGGGTAAAAACTTTGATCCCAAAAAGGCCTGGTGTCGTAGCTGTAATCAGCCTGGACACCAAACTGGAGACAAGGCCTGTCTTAAGAAAAGTACCACTTCTAGCTCCACTCCAGCTAACACTGGAATGGCTAGTCTCCAAGTGGGATCAACAGTGTGCCCAGAGCAAATCAGGTGTCACACTGAAGCTACATTAGTCTCTGAGGGTGGGGTGGATTTAGCCACACTGGCTGCCTGGCCTCCTAATATGCAAAAATACAGGCAGCAGCTCTTAATTACAGGGAGTGCAGAATTATTAGTCAAGTTGTATTTTTGAGGATTAATTTTATTATTGAACAACAACCATGTTCTCAATGAACCCAAAAAACTCATTAATATCAAAGCTGAATATTTTTGGAAGTAGTTTTTAGTTTGTTTTTAGTTTTAGCTATGTTAGGGGGATATCTGTGTGTGCAGGTGACTATTACTGTGCATAATTATTAGGCAACTCAACAAAAAAAAATATATACCCATTTCAATTATTTATTATTACCAGTGAAACCAATATAACATCTCAACATTCACAAATATACATTTCTGACATTCAAAAAAAAAAAAAAAAAACAATATAGCCACCTTTCTTTGCAAGGACACTCAAAAGCCTGCCATCCATGGATTCTGTCAGTGTTTTGATCTGTTCACCATCAACATTGCGTGCAGCAGCAACCACAGCCTCCCAGACACTGTTCAGAGAGGTGTACTGTTTTCCCTCCATGTAAATCTCACATTTGATGATGGACCACAGGTTCTCAATGGGGTTCAGATCAGGTGAACAAGGAGGCCATGTCATTAGATTTCCTTCTTTTATACCCTTTCTTGCCAGCCACGCTGTGGAGTACTTGGACGCGTGTGATGGAGCATTGTCCTGCATGAAAATCATGTTTTTCTTGAAGGATGCAGACTTCTTCCGGTACCACTGCTTGAAGAAGGTGTCTTCCAGGAACTGGCAGTAGGACTGGGAGTTGAGCTTGACTCCATCCTCAACCCGAAAAGGCCCCACAAGCTCATCTTTGATGATACCAGCCCAAACCAGTACTCCACCTCCACCTTGCTGGCGTCTGAGTCGGACTGGAGCTCTCTGCCCTTTACCAATCCAGCCACGGGCCCATCCATCTGGCCCATCAAGGCTCACTCTCATTTCATCAGTCCATAAAACCTTAGAAAAATCAGTCTTGAGATATTTCTTGGCCCAGTCTTGACGTTTCAGCTTGTGTGTCTTGTTCAGTGGTGGTCGTCTTTCAGCCTTTCTTACCTTGGCCATGTCTCTGAGTATTGCACACCTTGTGCTTTTGGGCACTCCAGTGATGTTGCAGCTCTGAAATATGGCCAAACTGGTGGCAAGTGGCATCGTGGCAGCTGCACGCTTGACTTTTCTCAGTTCATGGGCAGTTATTTTGCGCCTTGGTTTTTCCACACGCTTCTTGCGACCCTGTTGACTATTTTGAATGAAACGCTTGATTGTTCGATGATCACGCTTCAGAAGCTTTGCAATTTTAAGAGTGCTGCATCCCTCTGCAAGATATCTCACTATTTTTGACTTTTCTGAGCCTGTCAAGTCCTTCTTTTGACCCATTTTGCCAAAGGAAAGGAAGTTGCCTAATAATTATGCACACCTGATATAGGGTGTTGATGTCATTAGACCACACCCCTTCTCATTACAGAGATGCACATCACCTAATATGCTTAATTGGTAGTAGGCTTTCGAGCCTATACAGCTTGGAGTAAGACAACATGCATAAAGAGGATGATGTGGTCAAAATACTCATTTGCCTAATAATTCTGCACTCCCTGTAATGGGACAAGTGTAGAAGGCCTGAGGGATACAGGTGCCAGTGTCACCATGGTGACAGAGAAACTGGTTTCCCCTGGTCAATACCTGGCTGGACAAACTTATCCAGTCACCAACGCTGACAATCAGACTAAAGTACATCCCATGGCTATGGTAACTTTAGAGTGGGGAGGGGTCAATGGCCTGAAACAGGTGGTGGTCTCCTCAAATATCCCAGTAGACTGTTTGCTTGGAAATGACCTGGAGTCCTCAGCATGGGCTGAGGTAGAACTAAAAACCCGTGCAGCCATGCTGGGTATCACTGAACTGGTGTGTGTCAAGAGAAGGACACAGTGCAAGGCTCAGGGTGAAAAAGTAGAGTTGGAGCCTGGAAAAAGGGCCCAGCCTACCAAGAGAAAAGGAAAGACAACTGGGAAACCAGCTGCAACACAACAACAAAAAGAGAACCTCTCTTCCCAGGAAGAAGTTCTGCCCTCTGAGGGAACTGACCCTCTGGAGTTAAAACCTTATCAGGTTGAGCTCTTAGGCCCAGGGGGACCCTCAAGGGAACAGTTGTGTAAGGGGCAAGAAACCTGTCCCTCTCTTGAAGGCCTTAGGCAGCAAGCAGCTGAAGAGTCCAATGGCAAGAAAACTGGAACACATAGGGTCTATTGGGAAGATGGACTCCTTTACACTGAGGCAAGGGATCCCAAACCTGGTGCCACTAGGAGAGTGGTAGTGCCTCAGGAGTTTGGGGAGTTCATACTGATTTTAGCCCATGATATTCCTCTTGCGGGCATTTGGGACAAACCAAGACGTAGGAGAGACTAGTCAACCACTTCTACTGGCCCAACATGTCCCAGAAAGTCAAGGAGTTTTGTGTCTCCTGTACCACCTGCCAAGCCAGTGGTAAGACACGTGGACATCCAAAGGCCCCCCTCATTCCACTTCCAGTGGTGGGGGTCCCCTTTGAAAGAGTGGGTGTGGACATAGTGGGTCCACTTGAACCTCCCACAGCCTCAGGGAATATGTACATACTAGTAGTAGTGGATCATGCTACTAGATACCCTGAAGCTATTCCCCTTAGGTCGACTACTGCCCCTGCAGTAGCCAAGGCCCTCATTGGTATCTTTACCAGAGTGGGTTTTCCTAAGGAGGTGGTGCCTGACAGAGGTACCAACTTCATGTCATCATACCTGAAACACATGTGGAATGAGTGTGGAGTGACTTATAAATTCACTACACCCTACCATCCACAAACTAATGGCCTTGTTGAGAGATTCAACAAGACATTAGAAGGCATGATCATGGGGCTCCCTGAAAAACTCAAAAGGAGATGGGATGTCCTCTTGCCATGTCTGCTTTTCGCTTACAGACAGGTGCCTCAGAAGGGAGTAGGGTTCTCACCCTTTGAACTTCTGTTTGGCCACCCTGTAAGGGGACCACTAGCTCTTATGAAAGAAGGCTGGGAGAGACCTCTTCATGAGCCTAAACAAGACATAGTGGACTATGTACTTGGACCACGTTCAAGGATGACAGAGTACATGGAAAAGGCAAGTAAAAACCTTGAGGCCAGCCAACAGCTCCAGAAGTTTTGGTATGACCAAAAGGCTGCAATGGTTGAATTTCAACCAGGGCAGAAAGTCTGGGTTTTGGAGCCTGTGGCTCCCAGGGCACTTCAGGACAAATGGAGTGGCCCTTATCCAGTGCTAGAGAAGAAGAGTCAGGTCACCTACCTGGTGGATCTAGGCACTAGCAGGAGCCCCAAGAGGGTAATCCATGTGAGCCGCCTTAAGCTCTTCCATGATAGGGCTGATGTGAATCTGTTGATGGTAACAGATGAGGACCAGGAAGCTGAGAGTGAACCTCTCCCTGATCTCCTCTCATCAAACCCTAAAGATGGCTCAGTAGATGCAGTGATCTATTCAGACACCCTCTCTAGCCAACAGCAATCTGACTGTAGGAAGGTCCTGCAACAGTTTGCTGAGCTCTTTCCCCTAACCCCTGGTCAGACACACCTGTGTACCCATGATGTGGACACAGGAGACAGCATGCCTGTCAAAAACAAAATTTTCAGACAGTCTGACCAAGTTAAGGAAAGCATCAAGGTGGAAGTCCACAAGATGCTGGAATTGGGAGTCATTGAGCACTCTGACAGCCCCTGGGCCAGCCCAGTGGTCTTAGTCCCCAAACCTCACACCAAAGATGGAAAGAGAGAGATGAGGTTTTGTGTGGACTACAGAGGACTTAATTCTGTCACCAAGACAGATGCCCATCCCATTCCAAGGGCTGATGAACTGATTGACAAGTTAGGTGCTGCCAAATTCTTAAGTACCTTTGACTTAACAGCAGGGTACTGGCAAATCAAAATGGCACCAGGAGCAAAAGAAAAGACAGCATTCTCCACACCTGATGGGCATTATCAGTTTACTGTTATGCCCTTTGGTTTAAAGAATGCCCCTGCCACCTTCCAAAGGTTGGTGAATCAAGTCCTTGCTGGTTTGGAGTCCTTTAGTGCAGCTTATCTTGACGATATTGCTGTCTTTAGCTCCAGCTGGCAGGATCACCTGGTCCACCTGAAGAAGGCTTTGAAGGCTCTGCAATCAGCAGGCCTCTCTATCAAGGCATCCAAATGCCAGATAGGGCAGGGAACTGTGGTTTACTTCGGACACCTTGTAGGTGGAGGCCAAGTTCAGCCACTCCAGCCTAAGATCCAGACTATTCTGGACTGGGCAGCTCCAAAAACCCAGACTCAAGTCATGGCATTCCTTGGCTTGACTGGGTATTACAGGAGGTTTGTGAAGGGATATGGATCCATAGTGACAGCCCTTACAAAACTCACCTCCAAGAAAATGCCCAAGAAGGTAAACTGGACTGTAGAATGCCAACAGGCCTTTGACACCCTGAAACAAGCAATGCGTACAGCACCAGTTCTAAAAGCTCCAGATTACTCCAAGCAGTTCATTGTGCAGACAGATGCCTCTGAACATGGGCTAGGGGCAGTTTTGTCCCAAACAAATGATGATGGCCTTGACCAGCCTGTTGCTTTCATTAGCAGGAGGTTACTCCCCAGGGAGCAGCGTTGGAGTGCCATTGAGAGGGAGACCTTTGCTGTGGTTTGGTCCCTGAAGAAGCTGAGACCATAACTCTTTGGTACTCACTTTGCAGTTCAAACTGACCACAGACCTCTCAGATGGCTGATGCAAATGAAAGGTGAAAATCCAAAACTGTTGAGGTGGTCCATCTCCCTACAGGGAATGGACTTTATAGTGGAACACAGACCTGGGACTGCCCATGCTAATGCAGATGGCCTTTCCAGGTTCTTCCACTTAGAAAATGAAGACTCTCTTGGGAAAGGTTAGTCTCATCCGCTTTCGTTTGGGGGGGGGGTTGTGTAAGGAAATGCCTCCCTGGCATGGTTACCCCCTGACTTTTTGCCTTTGCTGATGCTATGTTTTGATTTGAAAGTGTGCTGAGGCCTGCTAACCAGGCCCCAGCACCAGTGTTCTTTCCCTAACCTGTACTTTTGTTTACACAATTGGCACATCCTGGCATCCAGGTAAGTCTCTTGTAACTGGTACCCCTGGTACCCAGGGCCCTGATGCCAAGGAAGGTCTCTAATGGCTGCAGCATATCTTATGTCACCCTGGGGACCCCTCACTCAGCACAGACACACTGCTTGCCAGCTTGTGTGTGCTGCTGAGGACAAAACGAGTACGTCGGCATGGCACTCCCCTCAGGGTGCCATGCCAAACTCACACTGCCTATACAGTATAGATAAGTCACCCCTCTAGCAGGCCTTACAGCCCTAAGGCAGGGTGCACTATACCATAGGTGAGGGCACCAGTGCATGAGCACTGTGCCCCTACAGTGTCTAAGCCAAACCTTAGACATTGTAAGTGCAGGGTAGCCATAAGAGTATATGGTCTGGGAGTCTGTCACACACGAACTCCACAGCACCATAATGGCTACACTGAAAACTGGGAAGTTTGGTATCAAACTTCTCAGCACGATAAATGCACACTGATGCCAGTGTACATTTTATTGTAACATACACCCCAGAGGGCACCTTAGAGGTGCCCCCTGAAACCTTAACCAACTACCCGTGTAGGCTGACTGGTTTTGCAGCCTGCCACACTCGAGACATGTTGCTGGCCACATGGGGAGAGTGCCTTTGTCACTCTGTGGCTAGTAACAAAGCCTGTACTGGGTGGAGATGCTTATCACCTCCCCCTTGCAGGAGCTGTAACACCTGGCGGTGAGCCTCAAAGGCTCACCCCCTTTGTTACAGCACCACAGGGCATTCCAGCTAGTGGAGTTGCCCGCCCCCTCCGGCCACGGCCCCACTTTTGGCGGCAAGGCCGGAGGAGATAATGAGAAAAACAAGGAGGAGTCACTGACCAGTCAGGACAGCTCCTAAGGCAACCTGAGCTGAAGTGACTCTTTTTTTTTAACTTGCAGATGGAGGATGCCCCCAATAGGGATAGGAATGTGACCCCCTCCCCTTGGGAGGAAGCACAAAGAGGGTGTAGCTAGCCTCAGGGCTAGTAGCCATTGGCTACTGCCCTCCCTGACCTAAACCCCCCCCTAAATTCTGTATTTAGGGGCTCCCCTGAACCTAGGAACTCAGATTCCTGCAACCTAAGAAGAAGAGGACTGCTAAGCTGAAAACCCCTGCAGAGAAGACGGAGACACCAACTGCTTTGGCCCCAGCTCTACCGGCCTGTCTCCCCCCTTCTGAAGAAACTGCTCCAGCGAAGCTGTCCCCAGGGACCAGCGACCTCTGAATCCTCAGAGGACTGCCCTGCTCTAGAAGGACCAAGAAACTCCAGAGAACAGCGGCCCTGTTCACCAAAGACTGCAACTTTGTTTCCAAAGAAGCAACTTCAAGACAACTGCATTTCCTGCCGGAAGCGTGAGACTTGCTACTCTGCAGCCGACGCCCCCGGCTAGACTTGTGGAGAAACAACACTTCAGGGAGGACTCCCCGGCGACTACGAGACTGTGAGTAGCCAGAGTTGCCCCCCCTGAGCCCCCACAGCGACGCCTGCAGAGGGAATCCCGAGGCTCACCCTGACCGCGACTGCCTGACTCCCAGATCCCGACGCCTGGAAAAGACTCTGCACCCGCAGCCCACAGGACCTGAAAGATCAGAACTCCAGTGCAGGAGTGACCCCCAGGAGGCCCTCTCCCTTGCCCAGGTGGTGGCTACCCCGAGGAGCCCCCCCCTTGCCTGCCTGCATCGCTGAAGAGACCCCTTGGTCTCCCTTTGATTTCAACGACAAACCCGACGCATGTTTGCACACTGCACCCGGCCGCCCCTGTGCTGCTGAGGGTGTACTTTCTGCGCTAACTCGTGTCCCCCCCCGGTGCCCTACAAAACCCCCCTGGTCTGCCCTCCGAAGACGCGGGTACTTACCTGCTGGCAGACTGGAACCGGGGCACCCCCTTCTCCATTGAAGCCTATGTGTTTTGGGCACCACTTTGAACTCTGCACCTGTCTGGCCCTGAGCTACTGGTGTTGTAACTTTGGGGTTGCTCTGAACCCCCAACGGTGGGCTACCTTGGACCCAAACTTGAACCCCGTAGGTGGTTTACTTACCTACAAATACTAACAAATACTTACCTCCCCTAGGAACTGTGAAAATTGCTCTGTGTCTAGTTTTAAAATAGCTATATGTGATTTATTTGAAAAGTATATATGTTATTGTGATTATTCAAAGTTCCTAAAGTACTTACCTGCAATACCTTTCATTTGAAGTATTACATGTAAAATTTGAACCTGTGGTTCTTAAAATAAACTAAGAAAATATATTTTTCAATACAAAAACCTACTGGCCTGGAATTGTCTTTAAGTGTGTGTTCCTCATTTATTGCTTGTGTGTGTACAACAAATGCTTAACACTACTCCTTTGATAAGCCTACTGCTCGACCACACTACCACAAAATAGAGCATTAGTATTATCTCTTTTTGCCACTATCTTACCTCTAAGGGGAACCCTTGGACTCTGTGCATACTATTCCTTACTTTGAAATAGTGCATACAGAGCCAACTTCCTACAAAAGGCAAGTCTGAAAATCTTTGTAGATCTAACTTGCTGCCAAAGCTCTTGGATAAGTGAACGGAAAAGCTTATTTACCACCCACCGAATGCCTCTTGACCTAAAGTTGGGCAAAGCAGCTCAAATATCTATTTGCACCACTTTAGGGGCTACTTTTCAGCACAAAGAGTTCCACTGGAAAGTAAAAACCTGTTATCTTCTAATTCATTGAGTTCTCGTGAGCACCCACAAGCTATGGAGCTGCACGAGAACTCTGTGTGGAATGTTAGGGTTTGTGTGGGGAGCGACATTTGAGGGACAGCGGTTGGTGGTTTGTGGTGCTGGGAAGCCGGTCAATGAGGGACATGTAGATTGAAATTGACAAAAAAATAAATGTAGTGATAAACCTTACCTCTGCGTGGTAAGTCTTCCTTCTGTGCTGCGCTACAACATAAATTGGCGACGAGTTGAGGCAAGAACCCGTGTTCTTCACGTGTCCCTCATCTTCCTGATCACGCTTAAGATTGGATCTCAGCTGCCAGACCGGTTGACGTGCCCACTTCGATCACGCCATGCGTTAGCCGCTCAAGAGGCAGTGCAGGCATTCCCCTGCTGTCGTCGGAGGCTTGCACTTTCTGAGGCGAGGAGCCTTAAAGGGGAAGGCTCCTCACGTTGGTTCGGTGTGTCCCTGCTGTCGTCAGAGGCTTGCACTTTCTGTGGTGAGGAGCCTTTAAGGGGCAGGCTCCTCATGTTGGTTCATATTTCCGATTTAAAGATACCTTTAAGACCAGGCGCTGTTGAGGTCATTCATTGTTGCTGCAAGGAGTATTAAAGGGGCAGGCTCCTCAATTTGGTACTTTTGATTTAAGGGTTTTGACGTATGACCGTCATTACCTGTAAGACTTTGTGGACCTCTGAAGGTGGAAGGAGTTGGCTGGATGTTCGGCAATTTCGTTTGTAATAGGTTGCCGTTTGAACACTCTATATGGTGACACGCAAACCTGGATCTCTGTGTGTGGCACATTTCCTGCTTTTTGGTGCCAATGATCAAAGGAGCATGTTTGATCGGCATATGATTAAAATTGGACGCCGGTGGAACACGTTTTCACTGTGACACGCACACCTAAATATATGCGCGTGGACACACCCTTTTGAATAATTTGTAGCATTGAATTTAAATTTTTGGGTTGTTTACTGTTATGTTATGATATTAAGCTTTTTTTTGTAATCAACCATTGTTTGCATTGCTTAGTTGATGTGTTACTAATCTTTTACTGGGTCTTCTGTGGCAATTTTTATCACTAACTATAGATATGGCAAATATGCAGATGGCAAATATACCCAGTGTGTTTTTTGAGTGAGCCACGGGTGCCAAACGTTAGATGGAGTCAATGGGTTAGGTCCTTCAACAGCTATTTAATTGCCATTGATAGGGTAGGCTTTCCAGTGGCAAGGAAAAAAGCCATGTTATACAATTGTTTGGGTATGGAAGGCCAGAGAATCTTTGATCATCTGCCTGAGGCCAGCACACCACCTACTACAGATTTGGATGAGTACACAGAAGCCATGATGATGTTGGAGAGGCATTTTGAGAAAGAACCCAGCACGATTGTTGAGAGACATACACTATTCACACGTAAGCTATATGAACATAAAACTATTGATGATTTTATCACTGAATTTAGAATTTTAGCTTCCTCATGTGAGTTTTTCGGGTCCGAGTGAACAGTATTTAAGGGATCAATTGGCAGTGAATTGTTTTGATCACAAGGTTCAGGAAAGATTATTATGTAGTAGGAACCCCACATTGGTTGAAACGTTAGAGATTGCTAGGGAGATCAAAGGATCTCAGTTAGCTCCAAAGGTGTTGAACAAAAAGAAGATTTCATGTGAAAGTGTCAATGCAATTGCATGCAAAATGAAACCCACTTTGCAGAACAAAGTGGATGGAAAAAATGAGAAAAGTAGTGTTTGTTTTAGGTGTGGGACTAAGAATCATTTGGCAAATGATGTTAATTGCCCTGCTGTAGGCAAGTCTTGTTCCAAGTCTAAAAAAGTAGGACATTTTGCACCTGTGTGCAGGAATTCCTCTAGAATAATGCTTGTGGACAACACTGCCGTGCAGGAATTTTCCCCAGGTTTGAGTGGGGAGAGTGTCAGCAAAAAAGTGGTGCTTTCGATTAAAATGGTTGAGACCAGTGTAGATATAAGTGGGAAGGGTAGAGACCTAGTTTGTGAGGTAATAATGGGGGACAATTGTATTATGGTCATTGTTGACTCTGGGTCAACTTTTACCATTATTTCAGGTAAACTATTTGTTGAGAGGTGGCATGGTTTGAATATGTATCCTCTTGAAATCCACACAATAGCTTTCGGGCGCCAAGAGATCGAGTTGTGTGGGTATTTCATGGAGAAGTTACGTTACAAGAATAGGTCCATTCACACCAAGGTCTATGTAGCGAAACGTGGGTATAACATTTTAGGGTACAAAGATCAGAGTAAATTTAGTATGGTTCTCAAACCTGGAACTGCACATCCAATGTCTTTGATCAATGAATGGAAGAAGATTGTAATTCATTGGAAGATGTGTTGTCTAAACACTGGGGTGTGTTTGAGGACAAGTTGGGAATGGTTAAAGGGTTTGAACACAAAATCATTCTTAAGCCGAATGCTGTTCCAGTTATACATCGAATTCGTAATGTCCTGTTTGTATTATGCAGAGACTTAAGGATCATTTGTCACAGTTGTGTGTGGATAGGGTGATTGAGCCAATTGAATGTCGCAATGGATTTCTCCCATAGTGGTGACAGTTAAGAAATCAGGGGATTTGAGACTTTGTATTGACCTCGGATCATTAGAAGAACATCCAAGTTGATTGTTTCCCCTTACCTAAGATCCAGGACATGTTGGCCCAACTTGGTGATTCAAATATTTTTTTGATATTGGATCTGAGGGCTGCATATCATCAGGTAGAACTTAGGACCATATGTACAAACACATTTTCCCATTGACACAGAATGGGAAAAACCCTTTGCTACATATGGCCCTTAGTCCTGAATCTAGCGATCTTATGGCATTTAACACACCGTTTGTGGCTTTCCGTTTCCTGAGGATACCGTTTGGACTGGCACTGGTGGCTTCCGTGTTTCAAAAGTTGATGTATCAATTATTTGGGGAAGAGAAAGAAGTGTTGAAGTACCCAGATGATATATTGATAAGCTCAGAATCTATCCAGTCTCATTTGTATAAACTAGACAGAATTCTGAGTATTCTTGAGGATCATGGGATGACAGTTTCCAAACAAAAATGCAAATTTATGTTGAAAGAAGTGTATTTAGGTCGCAAGATAAGTGAGCAGGGTATCAAACCCAAAATCTTTTAATGGCAATTGAAAAATGTGCGCCGCCGAGGGATAAGGCTCAATTAAGGTCCTTTTTGGGTTTGTGTGAATATTATTCGAGGTTTGTGCAGAATTTTGCTTTGCTTTACGGAAATTGTTATGGAAAAATATTAAATTATAATGGGGACAAGAACAGTTGGAGGCATTCAATGTTTTGAAGAAGCTCATCGTGGATGCACCAACTCTACAACCTTTTAATGAGGTTGCCTTATCAGTGGTGACTGTGGACGCAAGTGATTCTGGAATTGGAGCTCTGCTTACACAACTGCATGAAGGACGTGTATCTACTATGGCTTTTGCTTCGCGTAGACTGACTGCATCTGAGGACAACTACAGTACAATTGAAAAAGAAGCTTTGGCTTGTGTATGGGGTGCTCCTCACTTTTCCATTTATTTGTGGGGCAGAGAATTTGTGGTGGTCACCAATCATAAACCTTTGATGTACATGTGGAATGAAAAAGTGATAGGTCATGCAAATCCCCGGTTGATTTGACTTTATTAAAAAATGCATGTCTTTAATTTTAGGTTGAAACATATTCAAGGAGGGCAGAACTGTAGGGCTGACTTTCTATCGAAGTGTCCCATAACTGAAAATGTTGATTCGGCAAGTGTGGGGGAAGAAAACAAAGAGGTTGTGATTGGTATGGTGAAAGCTGGGAGAATAAGGTGGAAAATGATCATACGTAAAAAATTCTCAAAAGCTACATAAAGAATGGTTGGCCTAGGGAAGGTCAGGTAATGGAAGAAGTGAGACCATTCTTCAAAGTCAAGGAGGAGTTGAGTATGGAGGGTAATTTGGTGATGAGAGGTACCAAATTGATCCCTCCTGGTGAGCTGAGAAGTAGTTTGGTCAAGTTGGCTCACAAGGGGCATGTGGGTATTACAGGTACTAGAAAGAAACTACGCTTGTGTTATTGGTGGCCTGGGATGGATGCAAATGTGGAGGTTTTGGTGGACAGTTGTAGTGTGTGTTCACAAGCTGAGAAGTCCATATGCATAGGGAACATTCCTTTGTGTCCTGTGAGGTTCCCTGAGTGGTCGTGAGAGAAGATTGGTATGCATTTCATTGGTCCTATTGGAGGAGCGAATGAGGGGAGGAGATTTGTTTTGGTTATGGTGGATCACCATTCTAAATGGGTGTCGTATAAATGTTTGAGGGAATCTAGCACAGCAGGTGTACTAAAATTCCTGAAGAAACTTTTTCAATCAGAAGGGTTTCTAGCGTTTGTAGTTACGGATAACAGTGTGCAATTCATGTCACATAGCATGAGGGAATCTCTGAATAAGTTGGGGATTAAGCATTTAACGACAGTGTTATATAATCCTCAGGGAAATGGCATGGGGGAAAGGGTTAACCGTATGTCCAAAGAGACTATGCAGATGGCCATGGAGGCTGGAGAATCCATTCAGGAAGCAATTGGAGAGAGAATCTGGGCCTATCATAACACTTCACATTCTACGACTGGTGTGACTCCCTTCACGTTGTTGACAGGCAGACACTCGTTTAATGAGTTATCTCCTAATTGGGTGATTGAGAAATCTGACCCAGATAAGAGTATTCCTAATGTGGAATCAATCAGGGACAAGATGGTGGAGTCGCAGACTAAGGCTAAATGAAGGTATGATGATCTTAAGAAAGCGAGAGAGGTTGATTTTGAAATTAGGGATCGAGTAAAAGTAAGAAGACCTTATAAGGTCAAAGGTTCTAAATACTTCCTGGCTACTAAAGTGGTTCAAGTTTCGAATTACTCTGTTAAGGTTGAGGGGAGCAAGTGGTGGAGTAAGAGGAAAGTTGCCAAGGTTGATAACGTAGTTGATGTTCAAAGAATCCAGTTGGGGGACAAGTTCTCTGGTGAAGTCTCGGGAGGACTGATGAGTGAAGTTTGCATTGGAACTAGTGGTGTAGGTCTAGGAGAGACATGGTTGGCGAGTAAGACGGTTGCCAAAGAGCTTGAAGAGAGTTTGGTTTTGGATCAGGTGTGTGATAATGAGGAGGTGACAGAAGATGCAAACAGCATTGTGGTTAGTGAAAATTCTGTTCGCGGTTGTAAGGAAATGGGGGAAAGGGTTCAGGGTGAGTTAAAAAAATTCAAACAGGTGATCAACAAACAAAGATGTCTGGAGGATTACATTTTGGAGTAGTTTTTATGCTTTTGGGGTCAAATTTGTTGTTTGTTATTTAAGGGGGAAGATGTGTTATGTTCTAATTCATTGAGTTTGCATGAGTACCCAGGAGCTATGGCGCTGCATGAGAACTCTGTGTGGAATGTTAGGGTTTGTGTGGGGAGCTGCATTAGAGGGGCAGCGGTTGCTGGTTGGTGGTGCTGGGAAGCTGGTCACTGAGGGACACGTAGATTGATATTTACAGAAAAATAAAAGTAGTGACAAACCCTACCTCTGCGTGATACATCTTCATTCTGTGCTACGCTACAATAAAACCATATCAGGACTTTGCAGTATCTCATTTTACATGACCTTGCAGTGGTGCAAAGTCTTGATAAATCTGCCCCTAGGTATCCACATTGAGGATTATCCATATTTTGGGTGGTGCACTGTGGACTCTACAGCATCATAACGATTCCTAATTGTCCATCCCAACTTTGAGTGGGCCCATGCATCAAACAATGTCCATGATCAATCAATCAATCAATAATTTAACTAGTCAGTACATAATTATTTTTGGTTAAAATTAATCATCAAACCACAGCAATATATATGAAATAAGTACAGTACATAGAATATGGTATTCGACGTTTCAAAAACAATTAATACATTTTAGTAAATATATCACAGCAACCATTCGTAAATACACACATAGAGACGACTCTGCAATTTTGATCAATCAATCTTAAATGTATACTTCACTTAACAGTGACTAAATATCAAGCCAAATTCAGATGACCTTAAGATCGAAGCAGAGAACAGCATTTCTAGAAATAGAAAAGACACTACAATTAGTGTATCTCTTTTGTTGCAAGAATGGATACGCTGGTCTGCAAAAATCATAAAAAATTAAATAATGCATCATAGTTTGAGCTCTTAAATCATAATAGAGGCATCATTTTGTTATTTCAACGAGTGCTCGTCCACTTGAAATGATAACAAGTGTGAGCAATACCCACTGTGACTCTAGAAAAAAGAATTGAACACAGACATTAGAAACCAGATTTAGTGAGATGTCTAAACCAGACATAAGTTTAAAAAAATAAAAGACCTGGCTGTTAGATTGGCACGTACAGTGAGGTCCCTAGGTATGACTGTTTTCTTCGGATTGGTTTTGAACTTAAGTGCTAAAAGATTTCCTAATGTCCTATAATATTCATGATAACCTGCCTAAGTTGATTGAGTGAGTGTTCTAATAAGACTGGAATATGGTGTAAAGCAAAGGGTGTAGAGCAGAGTTAAAGGATGACTGAATGGATGCCTATTTTTCAGCCTATTCAACTAAAGTAATCTTACATCCATCAAATTAAAATCAAATTTATTAACAAAGAGGTTATTCTGAAAATCTGGAGTAGAAAGACCCTCCGGGACATATCTTGGACACCAATGAAATATATATTACAATTTCCACTCTGGCTAAAATGTTAGCATCACAGCAAGAATCAAGAAAAGAAAGAAAATGTCATTAGACCAATAAAGAGATAATTTCAGCTAATACAATACATTATAATTGCAGCATACTGACATACTTTTTGCTGCCTGTTAGTAGTTCAATTAAGAATGAGATGTGAGCGCAAAGTAATGTGTGTCATTATCAGAAAGAAAGAGGCAAGTTCTCTTTCATCCACTGATCCTTTAAATAGCAGTAATTGAGTGATTACACCTCCATCTAAAAGATTTGATTTTCCAAAAATTGTTAGCACTTCACTTTTACCCATCTCAAATAAATGTGCCTAATCAAAGGAAGTGAAGCTCATATTCCGCCCACTTCTGAAATTACTGCTTTTAGGATTTACGTTGAACAATACAAAGGTAACAAAGACAAGACAATGAATGCCTTTGCATATGACTAATGGCACTCCTATGAAGAGTTTAAGCACTATTATTGAAATGACTGTCATAAAATTGCACTTAATATGTCCTTTACAAAACAATTGTGGGAATTCTTCAATTCCCACCTACTTCTGGATAACCTCTGAGACGCACCTCCTATCTTGATCAGACCTTGATTTGACATGGCTCCAGCTTGCTCCATCATGTGAAATTACAGGTGGCATTGTAAGGCACAAGCTAAATATTGTCCACACAGCATATTGGATGAAAAGTTGGGGTCATGCAAAACCTTGCGACTTACAGCATCCCGATAAGGAAAACTGATTGGCTACATTGAAACATATTACTTAACAAATATTCAAAAGAGTAAAACAAAGAGGCAGATCTCTAGGTGTTCAAGTCCTGAAACTTTGGAATAGAGTAAAGCCAGTCTTGTGTGCGAACCCCAACCGAACCAAATGTTGTTCAGATTGAGTTTGCATTTTGTTGAACTTCAACTATCCCCTACTTGCTTGTCATTTACCTTACATTTCTCTTTTACGACACCCTGAATTAAGCATGAGGATGCTCTGTTAAGCTTCTAAATAATGATTAATTACCTAAATACATAAATAAATTATGAGATGATTTACATGAAACTGAGTGAAATATTTTAGGTTGGCAGGACGTGATAGGGGACCATGCAATGCCATGGGGCTTCTTTGTATAGATCGTTTTAAGTTTCTTCTCCTATCTTTACCCCGGCTCTGATTAAGTGAACAGTTTTGTAACAGATTTAGGGCCATATTTACAAGAAAGTGGAGTGATGCACTACTTTTCTTGCGTCGCCCCTGCCCCACCTAACGACCACCATGGTTCTCTGTATTTACAATACTACGCACCATGGTGGGCATTAGGACAATAGCGGCAACATTTTTGACGCTATTGTGGCTCTTTGCTGCTCTAGTGTAAAAAAATTGGATACTAATGCAGCAAAGCACAGGGAGCCCCGTTGATTTAAATAGGTGCGTCATTTTAAGGACTGCCCTGAGCAGGAGTTCAAAATGGCAGAAAAAATGGCTCATTGAGATGCTCTAAATTTCACTGCAACATTTTTTTGGGCCTCCCTGAGCAGGAACGCCCGCCCATGCATACATTATGCATGACGCAGGCATAATGTTGCGCAAGGGGTTGCAAAGTGGTGAAATGCAAGCATTGCACCACTTTGTAAATACGGCGTGGGGGAAAGCCACCTTAGTGCCACCTTAGCATAAAAAAAGGACATGTGGCAGCGCAAAGTGGCACTAGGGGCTAGTAAATATGCCCCTTAGTGTGGGTACTGAATTTGCTTACCTAATGAAAAAATATTGTTACTTTCAACCTTTTTATAGAAGTGTAATCATATTGAATCAATCTAAGCAAATTCTAGCAATGTAAAATGTATAAATAAATATAGTGTGGGGCCTGACACCGTTGCCATGGTTTTCCCCAACCTTTTGCCTACAATCATCTTGTTTTTGCTGATTTCGTTTTTGCTGTCCTCAGGACTCTATGTACTTCACCACTGCCAACCAGTGTTAAAGTGCTTGGCTATCTCTCTAAAACATGATAACATTGGCTTCCATCTGATTGGCACATTTAATTTACCTGTCAGTGCCTCATAAAGTGATACTACCTATACCAATGGCCTGTAAATTAAATAAAATTAAATTAAATGCTACTAATGGCCTGGCAGCACTAATTGTGCCACCCACCCATGTAGCGCTTTCAACAAAACTCAGGCCTGCCATCACAGCCTGTGTGTGCAGTTTTAAATTGCCTTTCGGCCTGGAAAAATAAACCTTTTACCAGGCCTAAACTTTTTTAATGCATATAGGTCACCTATAGGGTAGACCCTAAATAGCCCATAGGACAGGGTGCAGTGTATTTAAAAGTTGGGCATGCACTTTTAACTTTTATATGTCTTGATAGTGAAAAACGCTTAAATTGTTTTTCACCACTGCAAGGCCTAAGTCTCCCATGGGATAACATTAGGTCACCTTATTACATTTAGTAAGTGATAGCTTAGTAAGAAGGGAAGTTGATATTTCTCTCTAAGGAATTTCATTTTAAAACCCTCCTTAATGGTAAAGTCGAATTTTAAGTCACAATTCTGAAAATGCCACTTTTGAAAAGTTGTGTAAAAGGAGAGAAGGGTTAAGCCACAAAACTGAATGTACAAACTATTGCCTTTCCACTATGTGTATTCAATTACTTCAACATATACAGTACATCTCAATCTACCTTGATTTGAAATGGCTCCAGCTTGCTCCATCATGTGAAATTACATGTGACATTGTACCACACAATCTACTGTATAAGCATAAAAGCAGAACTTTGTAGTGAGATAATTTCTTGTTTTCTTCACACAAAATTTTTTCCATTTGAAACAAATTCCACATCGGCTTTACATATTAGTAATAACAAACATTAGACTTTCGTGGCCATGTGAATGTCAACCCTGTGAACCTTATATGATTCCTATGTCTCCTCTGGAGAGGGGCTGGTGGTGGATCTAGATATGCACAGAAAGAGGGGAGAGAGGGGAGAGATAAAAAAGATACATGTAGTTCGTTTTCATGAGCACTCTTTCTTTTTTGTAATGTACAAGGATGCAAACATGCAGTAGTAGGAAAAGTTTAAATTCACAATTTGATTAAAACTACACACAAAGGCCCTCATTATGACACTGGTGGTAAAAAAAAACATACCGCTGCGGCGACAGCCGCCAAAAGACCGTTGTTGTGGCTACCAACCGACCGCCGTATTAGGACCACAGCTGTATTTCCGCCAAAAGGATGGCATAAATCTGGCTGTCGCCATGCTGGCGGATGGCGGTAAGGTGGCGCTGCTGCCAGCAGCAGTGCCACACAAGTAGACCACCGCCAGTTGTATTATGAGAAATAATACAGGCGGGCTGTGTTCTGCTGGCGGCCGCTGCTGCTGGCAGCAGCGCCCCATCCCGTCTCCTGCTGGAGGACCCTCTACACAAAGGTAAGTGGGTGCTCCAATAGGGGAAGGGGGTGGGAGGTGTTGTGTGTGTCTGTGGGTGTGTGTGTATATGTCTGTGCATGCGTGTATGCGGGTGTGTGTTGCATGTTGTATGTGCATGCATGTCTGGAGGTGTGAGTGCATGTATGTTGTGTTGTATGAATGCGTGTCTGTGTGTATGTATGTAAGTGTGTGTGGATGTGTATGTGTATGGCTGTGTGCGTGCGTGGATGAATGTGGGAATGGGTGTGTGTATGCGTGTGTTCATGTGTGAAGGGAGAGGTGTATATGAAGAGGGGGTCTGGAGAGGAAGCGGGGTGGGAGGAAATCTGGTGAGGGGGTTGGAGTGGGGAAGCCCCTATCAGTGACAGGGAAGGGATTCCCTGTCACTGATAGTGCCTACTGCCATGATTTTCGTGGCGGTAAGGAAGCCACAAAAACCATGGCGGTAGGTGGGGTCATAATCCCGAAGGCAGTACAGTGATGGCTGCCGGGCTGGAGATTGATATCTCCAGCCCGGTGCCCGATACCAACGTGGCAGTCGGTGTGTTACATTGGCGGTTTGGCTTCAGCCAAACCGTCAAAGTCATATTTTGGTGGAAAGTACCGCCAGCCTGTTGGCAGTACTTTCCATCATATTACCGCCGACCGCCAGGGTCTTAATGAGGGACAAAGGCCCTCATTACAACATTGGCGGTAAAAGCCGCTTACTGCCGTGCAGAAGACCGCCAACACACCGCCGCGGCCGCGGAATTCCGCCACAGCTATTATGACCCACATCTCGGAACCCGACAAAATTCAGACACCCGCACAAGTCCGCCATACCAAAGGTCAGTGTTAAACTGGCGAAAACAAAACCTCAACCGTCACGCCAACAGAAATACACCCACACTATCACGACACACGAATCCATGCGGCGGTCTTTCAACCGCGGTATTCCATTGGCGGTACACACCGTTGCGCTCAAAATACACACACATCTCCAAAACACCACCACATTGGACAATTCGAAATACACACACCTGATACACATACACACACCACTCCCACACACCCAATACAATATAAAACACACACCCACATCACCCACAAACCCCTACGACCACAATTACAGAGAGAAGGCCAGAGAGAGACACCCCCATCAACAAACTAGCATCCACAGGCACACAACACCATCACCCACACAACTTCCACACGCAAAACACCACACCCCACTACATATCACCACACTTATCACCACACACACTACCCCACACATCACCTACACCACCCCATGGCACAGCAAAGACACCCCAGGTTCTCGGAGGAGGAGCTCAGGGTCATGGTGGAGGAAATAGTCTGGGTAGAGCCACAGCTATTTGGATCACAGGTGCACACACCTCAATTGCAAGGAAGATGGAGCCATTGCGAAGAATAGTCGACAGGGTCAATGCAGTGGGACAACACCCAAGAAATCGGGAGGACATCTGGAAGAGGTGGAACGACCTACCGGGGAAGGTGCGTTCCGTGGTCTCAAGATACCACCAGGCGGTTCAGCAGACTGGCGGCGGACCCCCACCTCCTCCCCCACAACTAACAACATGGGAGGAGCAGGTCTTGGAGATTCTGCATCCTGAGGGCCTCGCAGGAGTCGGTGGAGGAAGGGACTCTGGTAAGTCAAAACTTAACTATTACATCCCCCACCCTACCTGCATGCTATCACATACCCCCACATAACCCCACCCCTATCACTCCAACTCCTCACAAATGTACCAATATCACAAACTACACATCCCAACACCAAGCCCTGCATGCAACAACAACGCATGGACACCCATCACTAAAGCATGCCCACTGCACATACCCATACACCCCCTAAACCATCATCACACAAGCTCACACACAGGAATGCCAGCACTGGGGTACACGGTCACCCAACCATTGCACACCATGACACACACAGATGCAATAATCATGCCTTTCCACCCCTGCAGGACCACTACCCAACGTCAACAGACAGGAGGGTCCAGACATGTCCACTCCACCCACAGAAGAGGCCCACAGTGATGACAGCACCTCTGTCCACCTGGATCTAGATGACCAGCCCGGACCATCGGGCGCCTTGGGACAGTCGGTTCCCCTCACACAGGCACAGGCCACCCCAGACCTTCCCCCCTCAGGAAACACCAGCACAGCACCCACCCAGCGGGCCCATATCTCCGTCCCCAGGACACGTCAATCAGCAGTGTGTCCACCACTACAGGGAACCCAGGATAACCCACAGCACCAACAACAACAGGGACCTGGGGGCAGTGGCAGTGGGCACACGGTCCAGGGGACGGAGGCCCAGGAACACAGGGGAACTGGGAGGGCTGCTGTGCGACAGGGGGCGGCCAGGATATGGGAACCCACTCTCCACGAGGCCCTCTCCTCCATCATGGGAGCATACCACCACTCCCAGGAGACGATGGCAATGGTACAGGCCAAGTTTCAGGAGACCCAGCGGATGCAGGAGGAACAGTATTTGGGGTTCAGGGAGGAACTCAGAACCATCAGCTCCGCCCTGGACACCATCGTAGGGGTGCTGAAGGAAGTACTCAACACCAGGAGGGACATTGTGGCACTACAAGGGGCCACTGACACTAGCATGGACGATGAACTGCCCACCACCTCCGCCGGCGCTAGTGGACAGGAGGCACCGCCACAGGACCACCACACAAGCACCCCACCCCCTGCAGATGGAGAACCACCACGCAAACTGTCCCTGAGATCCAGGAACAAGACAAAGCACGATGCCAAGACCCCTGCCAAGAAATGAGACCACCCTGATTGTCATCTCACTGTCCCACTTTGTCACACTGTCCATATTTAAACTGCCCCAGCTCCACTTCCTATGCCCATATGGACAATGCACCTGGGAGACTAATAGACTGGACTCTGCCATGGACACTCCTCCGCCATCACCCCTCACCATTTCACTTCCCCCGCCAATATTTTGTATTTAAATAAACACACTTAAAGCACCAAAAGATCTGGAGTCTGTCTGTGATTTCGAAGTAGTATATTTGCAATTACATTGACAAAATGTTCTTGAAATAGTAATGTCAACATACCTATGTCACCCAGCTCCAGTCCATGAGGAATCTAAGCAGATGAGACACGTTGGGACCCACACCTGTTAGACCATAAGGGAAAGTGACAACTCAGTGACCATACACTGGGTGAAAACGACAGACAGGATAGAGGTAGAAGTGTAAAAGTACATGTAGTAGTCAGGAATGTATTCTCACCTGTGTTTCACTGGAAATATTGCTGGATCACTGAGTCCTTGTTCTGCATGTCTTCTTCCTCTGCTTCCTCCTCATCACTGTCCACAGGCTCCACAACTGCCACAACACCGCCATCTGGACCATCCTCCTGCCGAAAAGGCACCTGTCGTCACAAAGCCAAGTTGTGAAGCATACAGCAGGCCACGATGATCTGGCACACCTTTGGTGAGTAGAATAGGGATCCACCTGTCATATGCAGGCACCTGAACCTGGCCTTCAGGAGGCCGAAGGTAGGCTCGATCACCCTCCGAGTTCGCCCATGGGCCGAATTGTAGCGTTCCTCTGCCCTTGTCCTAGGATTCCTCACTGGGGTCAGTAGCCATGACAGGTTGGGGTAACCAGAGTCACCTAATAGCCACATACGGTGCCTCTGGAGTTGACCCATCACATAAGGGATGCTGCTATTCCGCAGGATGTAGGCGTCATGCACTGAGCCAGGGAACATGGCATTCACATGGGAGATGTACTGGTCTGCCAAACATACCATCTGTACATTCATGGAATAATAACTCTTCCGGTTCCTGTACACCTGTTCACTCCTGTGGGGGGGGACCAAAGCCACATGGGTCCCACCAATGGCACCTATGATGTTGGGGATATGTCCAAACGCATAGAAGTCACCTTTCACTGTAGGCAAATCCTCCACCTGAGGGAAAACGATGTAGCTCCGCATGTGTTTCAGAAGGGCAGACAACACTCTGGACAATACGTTGGAAAACATAGGCTGGGACATCCCTGATGCCATGGCCACAGTTGTTTGAAAAGACCCACTTGCAAGGAAATGGAGCACTAATAGCACCTGCACTTGAGGAGGGATTCCTGTGGGATGGCGGATTGCTGACATCAGGTCAGGCTCCAACTGTGTACACAGTTCCTGGATTGTGGCACGGTCAAGCCTGTATGTGATAATCACATGTTGCTCATCCATTGTCGACAGGTCCACCAACGGTCGGTACACCGGAGGATTCTGCCATCTCCTCACATGTCCCAGCGGACGGTGCCTATGAAGGACAACAGCAAGCACAGAGTCAAACAACTCAGAGGTATGTACCCACAGTCTACACAGAACACCATTCATACACAAAATGTGGCCTGTATGTGTGTTGAGACTAGGCCTAGGTATGTGTGACGCAGTTGGTAATTAGGCCATGTGGGCCCCTGAAATGGCGGCTGCCTGACCTCTAAAGTGGGACAATGGGATGTGAGGTAACTGCGCTGGCGTTGTACACCGTCGCAGTAGGCGGCCGAAGACTGCGGCGCAATGCTGCATTGGTTAACATTGGACCCTATGGGTCCCAGGAGCCAATGACGATCTACGCTGGCGGTGATGGTACGCTCCGCCGCGGACGTAACCGCCACGGACTTGACCGCCATTTTCTATCTATTCAATCACTCGATACCTGATCTTCGACAGGAGAGGACCTACACTGCAAGTGCTGCTGTGACCTCGGTCTGGAAGAGACAATGGCTCGTGCGTCTGGGGAAAGGGCCCCTGCCTTCACATTGGAGGAGTTGGAGAAGCTCGTCGATGGGGTCCTCCACAGTACACGCTACCTCCAGACCAACAGGTAAGTACACAGGGAGCATGTTGTATGGGCTATGCCTGTGTGGAGAGGGCTGGTTGAAAGAAGGAAGGGGGCAGAGTTCTGCGTGCATGAAAGACGGTGGGTGCATGTGCCACATGGTAAGGGTAGGGATGGGGCCACTCACTTTGACGGCGCAGTTGGTAATGACTTCTCTTCTTCCCCTGTACATTTCATGTAGGTCAACGCCCACAAGAAGAAGGATAATTGGCGTGCCATCGCCAAGGACGTCCGGACCCAGGAGGTCCATCACAGACGGAGCACCCACTGCCGGAAAAGATGGGAGGACATTCGCCGCTGGAGCAAGAAGAAGGCGGAGGCTCAGCTGGGGATGGCCTCCCAACGTACGAGGGGTGCCCGTCGAACCATGACCCCCTGATGTTCAGGATCCTGGCGGTGGCCTACCCTGAGTTGGATGGGCGTTTGAGGGCATCACAGCAGACACAATGGGTGAGTACACTCTCATTCAGCTGACTTTGTGCGCAGTGGAGGTGTCTGGGTGGGGGAGGAGGGCTGTGGGTTTCCCTAGGTCAGGGCGAGTTCCGTAGGCTACACCCTCCGTAAGGCATGGCCCTGTGGCTCCCCACCCCACCTCTGTAGAGTGCCAAGTACAGCTATTCATGCACCTGTGTCATCTATGTGTGCAGATGTTGTCCATAGCCTTGTAGGCCATTTCCCAGGAATTGCACTGTAGAGCCCAACAGCGCGATGTAGTGCAGGGGGCTTCTGTGTCTGTCTTGTCCTCCAACTGTAGCGGTAATCCATGCACTCAACATGTCTTTCTTCTGTTTCCCTCCCCCTTTTTTGTGGTCTTCCTGTTCTTGTGTGCATTAGCATCATCAGGCAGAGGAGCAATGGCACCGGAGCATGAGGGAGCTGCATCCTATATGGCCATGGAGGGCCACACTACAGACTCAAAATACACCAGTGGGACGGAGGGCGAGGGGAGCACCACGGCGGGGACAGGAGCTGAAACCAGCGACACCGACTCGTCCTCCGATGGGAGCTCCATTGTGGTGACGGCACTATCAGTGCCCCCCGCATCTACAGGTACAGCCGCCACCCCCCTACCAGCACCGTCCTCCCACCAGCCCCTCAGCCTTCGCCCCATGCTTGCTCACCCAGGAGGGTGGGCATCACCTTCGCCCCAGGCACCTCAGCCCCTTCCCCAGTCACCCCTGCTGCCCTCAGTGAGGAGGCCATTGACCTCCTCAGGTCCCTGACTGTTGGGCAGTCTACCATTTTGAATGCCATCCAGGGTGTAGAAAGGCAGTTGCAACAAACCAATGCATTCCTGGAGGGCATTCATGCTGGTTAGGCGGCCCTTCACCGAGCCTTTCAAACTCTGGCCTCAGCACTGATGGCAGCCATTGTCCCTGTGTCTAGCCTCCCCCCTCCAACTTCCTCCACCCAGACCCAATCCCCTGTACCTCTGCCTATCCCAAGCACACCATCAGACCAGCCTGCACACACCTCACCACACAAGGGAAGCTCAGGCAAACATAAGCACCACACATCCCACAGGCACTCACGCAAGCATCACACACATACAGACACACCAACATCCACTGCCTCCACTGTGTCCCCCTCCTCGTCGTCTCCCTCCTCCCTCCCAGTGTCGTCTACACTTACACCTGCATGCACTACCTCTACAGCCACTACGTCCCTCACCAGCAAACCCACCACCACACCCCGCTCACATGCAGTCACCACCCCCACTACCATACACACATCCCCTGTGTCCTCTCCCAGTGTGTCTGTGACGCCCCCTTCCAAGCTACACAAACGCAGGCACACACCCACCCAACAGCCATCCACCTCACGACAGCCTCCAGCGCATGCACCTGCACCCAAAGCCACTAAACGTACACCTCCTACAACCACCATCTCTTCCTCCACTCCCAAACCCCCTCCAGCTACCCAGTGTGTCCCAAAAACTTTTCCTGTCCAGCCTTGACCTATTTCCCACCCACCCCCCGTCCAACTCATAGGTCCCGAAGTAGCACCTCAGCCACAACATCTCCAGGACCAGTGGTGCCTGTTGTCACAGGTATGTGGAGTGCACCGGCCACCAGGACATCCAGTGTGGCACGGAGCCACAGCACAGCCAGTCCCCCCCCTGTGAAGCACCAGAAGTTGGCCAGTGCCCGGCGGGAGAGGGGGAAGATTCCAGCCACCCTAGCCGCTCCCAGGGGTCCCGGTGGGAGTGTGGACTCCGCTGTGACTCCTCACAAGGTGGGGAAGGGGCACAAGAAACCCGGCAAGTCTGAGAGGAGCAGCACGGCGGAGAAGCCCGCCATCATCCCCGCTGCCCATGAGGGCCCGCCAGCCCCATCCTCGTTGCACAGGAGGCCACCGCCAGCCCCATCCTCGCTGCACAGGAGGCCACCGCCAGCCCCATCCTCGCTGCCCAGGAGGGCCCCCACCAGCCCCAGCCCAGCTGCCCAGGAGAGCCCCGCCAGCCCCATCTTCGCTGCCCAGGAGGGCCCCGCCAGCCACAGCCCAGCTGCCCAGGAGAGCCCCGCCAGCCCCATCCTCGCTGCCCAGGAGAGCCCCGCCAGCCACAGCCCAGCTGCCCAATGAAGGACTGCCAGCCACAGCCCAGCTGCCCAGGAGAGCCCAGCCTGCCACAGCCCAGCTGCCCAATACAGGACCGCTAGCCACAGCCCAGCTGCCCAGGAGAGCCCCGCCAGCCACAGCCCAGCTGCCCAATGAAGGACCGCCAGCCACAGCCCAGCTGCCCAGGAGAGCCCCGCCAGCCACAACCCAGCTGCCCAATGAAAGACCACCTGCCCAGCTGCCCAGGAGAGCCCCGCCAGCCACAGCCCAGCTGCCCAATGAAGGACCGCCAGCCCTAGCCCAGCTGGGCAATGAAGGACCGCCAACTCAAGCACCGCTGAACAAGGCACCGCCAACTCAAGCACTGCTGAACAAGGCACCGCCAACTCAAGCACCGCTGAACAGGGCACCGCCAACTCAAGCACCGCTGAACAGGGCACCGCCAACTCAACCACCGCTGAACAGGGCCCCACCAACTCAAGCAGCGCTGAACAGGGCACCGCCAACTCAAGCACCACTGAACAGGGCACCGCCAACTCAAGCACCGCTGAACAGGGCACCGCCAACACAAGCACCGCTGAACAGGGCACCGCCAACTCAAGCACCGCTAGCCCATGAGCGGCAGGGGCACTGACGCAACTGGGACCGTCACAGGGTGAGTGCTGCACTCTGGGCACCAGTCCCCCTCCAGAACCAGTGGAGACATGCATCCACGACCTCTGTCCTTCACAGGATGAAGCACTCTGGGCACCAGTCCCCCTCCAGAACCAGTGGAGACATACATCCACTCTGTCTGTCCTTCACAGGATGAAGCACTCTGGGCACCAGTCCCCCTCCAGAACCAGTGGAGACATGCATCCACTACCTCTGTCCTTCCCAGGATAAAGCACTCTGGGCACCAGTCCCCGTCCAGAACCAGTGGAGACATGCATCCACTACCTCTGTCCTTCACAGGATGATGCACTCTGGGCACAATGCCCCCTCCAGAACCAGTGGAGACTGTCATCCACTTGCGAGACTGTGGCTTTGCACTCCCCAGGATTGAACAGCGGGCAAACCACCCACTTGGAAGACTTGAGAGACTGTGGCTTTGCACTCCCCAGGATTGAACAGTGGGCAAACCACCGACTTGGGAGACTTGAGAGACTGTGGCTTTGCACTCCCCAGGATTGAACAGTGGGCAAACCACCCACTGTAGAGACTTGAGAGACTGTGGCTTTGCACTCCCCAGGATTGAACAGTGGGCAAACCACCCTCTGTGGAGACTTGAGAGACTGTGGCTTTGCTCTCCCCAGGATTGAACAGTGGGCAAACCACCCACTTGGGAGACTTGAGAGACTGTTGCTTTGCACTTCCTAGGATTGAACAGTGGGCAAACCACCCACTGTAGAGACTTGAGAGACTGTGGCTTTGCACTCCCCAGGATACATCAATGGGCATGGAGCCCCCTTGTTGATCTGCTGTTGTGCACTCATCCGGCTGAGGTGCCCCCCCTTCCCTTCCCCCTGAGGTGCCTGTTGTATTTCTATCTGATGCCCCTGCAGTGTTCTCTCTGTTTTGATCTGGTATCGTGTGTGGGCCTCGCCCATGCATTTTGGGCCCAGTGGTCCACGGACTATGAGTGGTGCAAAACCTTTACTACTATTCTTGGTGTATATTTTGTTGATAGTGTATATATGTATGTTTTTGTGTACTGCATTTTGATATATTACAATGGTTACTCTCATTTCCTTTTGTCTTTGCATTCTTCCAAGGGGGTTGAGGAGTGTAACTATAATGTATAGATATGTATTAGTGTGTGTGTTGTAGTGGGTGGGGGTGGGGGTGTTGCATGTGTGTGTCCCTGTTTTTTGCCTCCCCCCTCCCCTGTGTCGTAGGTGCAGTACTCACCGTGGTCTTTGCCGCCAGTGTTGGTGCTCCTGGTACAGGAGCAGGAAGACTATCGCGGGTAGGATTTGGAGTTCCGGCTCCATGGTGTCCTCGTTCCTCATGGAGTGTGTAGAGGTGAGCGTTTTCCCTTCGAAATTCGTGTTTCCACCGTGTTTTTATCCGTGGTGAATCCGCCACGGAAAAGGTGGCGGATTGGCCTGTCATAATAGTGTGGGCGGTACATTGTCCTCCGTCTGTCTGTTGGCGGTGTCCGCCGCGCTGTTTGTTTGTACCGCCGTGGCGGTCTGAATATGAAAGTGGCTGTCTTTGTTGGCGGTTTCCGCCACGGTCGTAATTGCAATTTTTTTACTGCCGGCCTGTTGGCGGTCTTACCGCCGCTTTAACACCGTCCGCCAGGGTTGTAATGACCACCAAAGTCTTTACAAACTGCAAAACCAATTAATGCAATCAATGGGATTGTATACCCTTGTAATAAACTTTACATTGGCCAGACCATATTTACTATTAGAAAGTTGCCATTTTTTTGTCCCAACAATTCGGTGTTTGTAATGTGCATCATTTGTCAAATAACTAGGTGTAGCTGGCAGCTGGTCTTGGTGTACTGCTCCCAGACAGTAAGACAATGGGTGAATAGGTGTTGTCAGGATGGCCAGCTCTCTCTGGATGAGGGGGAGGAACTGTCACCTACCTGACTTGCACATTATAAAGTCTCTGCTTCAGCATACTCACAAGGGGTTTCACACTAGTCTTTTGTGCCCCTGCACAGGTTGGGGCCAGGACAAGGAGGAAGGAAATTCCAGACACCTCTATAATGCTGTAGAAGCTTCTGATGTATCAGAAACTTTAGTGCTGTCCCTTATGTTAGGAAGTCATCTATAGTTGATACTTTATACATTAGGTTAACCAAAGTATTAATTGTTTGACTGTAGAAAGATGCACTGAGAAGTCATTTTAAATGTGCATTCCTTTAGACTAATGTTAGAAACCCTAGTGGTATCAAAGTTTAATTAAAGGTTTGAAGGTTTAAACTGGTATCATGATGTAATTTAGACTATTGACTATTAGTATGCATTGAAACAATATTGAAATTATGATGATTAATGCTTCAAATGTGTGTGTAGTTCCACTTTATACTGACTACTATATATTAACAGGGTAATTTTGTTTAAAGTTAATGAAATCTGAATGTTACTGAAGAATTATTAATAAAGAATTAAATGTGTTTTAATTGATGTAATCAGGTGCTGTATTAATTATTTTGCATTCGCCTAAGTAAGGTCTACTAGGCCCTGTTTTTCATGACTGTGCGGAAAATGTTAAGTCATTTTCATAAAGTGAATTGTCTCTCAGACTTTGTTCTCATGAGAAGACTAACTTTGGTAATAGATCCCTATTGTTTTATGCATAGAGAGTTGTACACATTTTACCTTGGATGTGGAACACCCTGAACTGTGGACTAAATATTTAAATATTTGTTTCAATATTCTAGAAAGCTACATGTATGGATGCTGTTCTCATGACAAACCTGGGAAGAAATGCTAATGTTTCAACTTAGAGTCACGAGTTTGATTTCCAGTGAATGATGCCCCTTCAATGTAAAAGCAACTGTTGCCCTTAACAAATCAGATTGCCGTATGGACTTTGATATGTCGTTGACCGGTTGGACTTCAATCAGAGAGAGAGATCCTTCAGAATCACGCTTGCTGAGTCCCTTGGAGTGGTATCTTCCTCTCAGCCTTTTGCTCCTTTAGATGCCTTGCTGAATCTTTGTCATTTTCTTCCTAACCTCTGCAGAAGGCTCTTGATTGAGTTTCTGACATGCTGATGCTTTCCCTTTCTACCTATCTTTTGCCCACCTTAATTAGTAGCTTATTGCCAGAGATTACTTTTGTCCAAATTCTTTTTGTCCTTTTTGTTCTTTTTGGCTTTTGCCCACGTTTTCCACACCACACATGTATTACCCTGGTTTGGCCAATAATAGAGTTTCCTGTGCCCAACTAAATTGAATTCTGTTGATTTGAAATAGGATTGATGCTTATTAAAGCTGAGCAATGCTTAATATTCATATCTCATCTCAAATCATTTTGTTGATGTTCTAAATAGCCCTTGTTGAATACTTAGTTCTGCTAATGTTAGTTCATCAGAACTGATTTTGTTGCCTTGGGCAACACTTGGTGATTTAGTATCTTTATAACTTTGTCTTGTAAGTTGTCTACCTGACTTTGAGCTTAAGGTTGTAATTAATCCCTTAACTTTATTCCTGACTGGAGTTTTCTTTGTATGGCCACATTAGTCATACTGAGTAATTGAATTGGTTTGTATTGAAATTGTGTTGATGGTTCTACCACACACTGTGCAGGGTCCAAAGATTCATAGACCTAGATGAATCCTGTGAAGGATGAAAATGCTCCAGCAGATCTAGTCACAGAGGAATGGTTTGCCCCACAAGGTGGGAGAGACATTCAAGTGTAGTGCTAGGGAAATAGAGTTGTTCCCATGTCATTACCAAGTTCAAAAATTGGCTACCCGCTTTATGTCCTATGATCCATTTCAAAGACTGATGAAGTTCTAGTGTTGTGTCTACAAGAGATGGATTTGTGAGTATTAAAAGGGTTTTACGGTTGCATTGCTTTTGGCCTGAAGACTGCAGTAAAATGTAATGTTATGAAGTGTTTTGCGGAGTCCTTGCACTCATTTCATTGTGGCTGTTGTCGCTAAAAGTGTTGTTGTTGTTGGCAAGTCTGCCATGGTCTAAGATCCCGGAATAACGCACAAGTGTAGAAGACACTTGGTTGATTTATTGTCTGCAGTGAGGTACTTGTCATGAGACGTCATTGACAGTGCCAGTAGTTTTCCTTGAATGAGTGTGATTTTGTTGGTATTAAGTGAATTCTGAGTGAACATGGAGGATCGGTATCAACCAGAATAAGAATTGCTGGTCAAGTTTCACTTGTTGTGTAATTGTTAAAGCTACAACCGGATGGATTATATATGTACAGCTTTGAAGTGTTCCTACCCTGTAGTGTGCAGACAGGTTTTGTTTTTTCCTCACAATATTTTGCATTAGGTGTGTGTGAGAAATTGTCTGAGAGACAATTGTGAAACAACTACATTGCTGAAAGAAGTGAGTGTGACGTCATTGTGTGCCTCACTGGTATGGGTCAGCTGGTGTGAAGCTGCACTGATAGTGGTGGGCAGTGCTGCCTTGCTATTGGTTGAGAACATTGAGAGAAAAGTATTGTGGGATTGAAGTTATTTCCTGATTTGAACAAAAGTTACTTTGATTAATTTAATTTGATTGAAAATGAAGCATTTAAAAACTTTAAAAAGTCTGTTAAGAGGAGATGTATTCATTCCAGATAAAGATGGCATAGAGACTCACCTGAAGATACTCCAGGTCATTATGCATCGTCTGGTAAAGGATTTCATGCATGTTTGTGGCTTGCACAGTGGTGCAAGATTACCATGAAAGAAGGTGCTTCAGTATTTCCCCGTTATGGAACATTTAATCTGAGAATTGTTGACAATTTGAGACGTTATGTATGAGATGAAACTGTCTCCAAGACCCACTAAATTGGAAGCCCTTAGTATTTGAGAGAAATTGACAGACAAGTGTGAGAAAAGAATGTAGAAAGCAATTAATACACTTGCAAAGGCTAAATGGAATGCAGAACAGAAAATGCTGAGATCAGATATATTTGAGGGAATTAGAATGTATCCAGCTATTTCAAATGAATATGGCAAAAGCACTAAACCTAAGACTATGAAAAGGACAGGAAAGGCAGGACAGACAACAGAAGTTGAGGGTAAAAAGACAGTAACATATGAGAGCGATTCAGATGATGAGTTTATACATCAGATCCTGATGGACTGTCCACATCTGTACCATTCAATTGAGGTAGGAGCAAGATGTGAAGCAGCACAAAATGTAACCCTGCCAACTGCTCCAGGTGTACAGACCTCAAATCTGATAGTGCCAGGCACACCTGCAAGTGCAGTGACACAGATTCCTGAAGTGAATCAACCATATCATAGTTTTAACACAGTTCAGCCTGTACCAACTCCTGCCATGAACAGGGTTATGCCAAATTTTAGTGTGAATCAGATGGTGCAGTTACCTTCTGTGAATCCGCCTGTACTAAGTTTTGTTCTGAATCAACCTGTGCCGATGTTTAGTGCATTTCGGTCAATGCTGAATGTTACCCTGAGTCGAACACGACAAAGCTTCAGTAATGTCTTAACAGGACAGAGTGTAGGAATGACAATTCCCCAGAATCAGACAGATCATATGGGTCCAAATGCATTAACAGAACCTGTGACTACAGGTCCTGTGGTTTCGTTGTATTCTTCGGGTACGTCTCGAAGTAATGCCCACTCAATAAATGTCCAGACAGTTTCTGCTACACCAGTTACATCCATTGGCACATCACCAATTGATATGCAGCTATCAGAAGATTTAAACAATTCAGTGATGACGAGAACAGCTTCTCTTGTTACACCATTGACCTCTACACAAGTTGCAGATCTAAACCTGTGGCACTTCAAACAGGATTTACTGCTGAGGCAAGGTTTCCTCTGTGAGCCTCACCTTATTTTGTGCCTAGACCTGATCCAATCCCAAACATAAATTGCAGCACTCCACAAGGAGGAGTATCTTTTAACACACCAAACTTTAATACTACAGTTTGACAGAATGTAGGGCCATTAAGAGCAGAAGTACCACAAAACAATAATATAAGCTTTTGAGGTTTCACTGCACAACAGCTGACTGATTGGTTAAATAATTTGAGTCCTCTGTGGATTTATGCCCTCACGAAGCACCAGACACTGCATCAGGCGACTGCACGTAGCCCTGGCACACCGCGGGGCCCTGACCCGATTTCCTTTGGCTCTTCTCTTGCTCGACTTTGAGAAAGCCTTCGATACCGTGGATTGGTCCTACCTGGATCATGTCCTGCTAAGCAACGGACTCAGGCCCAAATTCCGTGGTCTTGTGAGGCTACTCTACTCCAAACCGACCGCTCGAGTCCAAGTGAATGGAGTGATCTCTGACCCATTCCCTATCCGTCGGGGCACTCGTCAGGGATGTCCACTGTCCCCATTGCTCTTCGCACTCGTGATAGAACCTTTGGCGAAGTTACTGCGAGAGGACCCCCTGATCGAGGGTTGGTCATGGCCTGCGTGACCGGAGGATCGTGTAGCACTATTCGCGGATGACGTCCTTATATCTAACCCGGTCAAAAGTGGTCCTCAAATTCTGCAGATCCTAGATCTCTTCTCTGGGCCCTCGGGCCTGACCCTGAACCCCGGCAAATCTTTATTGGTTCCCCTACATCCCTCCAGAGACTGTGTCGAATGGCAACTAAACATCCCAATTCAACACAATAGTTTTAAGTACCTAGGTGTGCACATAGCCCTGCTACCAGAACTAGCATGAGAACTGAATGTTGCTCCACTTACTAGAAAAATCAAAGCTGACCTCCAGCGTTGGGGGACCCTACCCCTCAATCTGCTTGGTAGAATAGCGCTTTACAAAATGATGATTCTCCCCTACTTACTACAGAACTTCCCACACCCAGTTCCCCGGAAATGGTTCAGGGAGATGGACACAGTGGCGCGTCAATTTCTATGGTACGGCACCCGTCCCAGACTGGCCCTTATTACTTGCCAAAGAGATGTTTACAATGGAGGGTTGGGAATGTCCAATATCTACTACTATCACCTTACAATGCACCTGCTCGTGATTAATGACTGGCTGGGAGGAGGCTGGACAGACCCCGCATACTGACTGGAGCTCCAAACGATGGGCTATCCCGGGGTCTTTGACGTGCTATATGGTTGTCCGGGTCCCCAGGTTGCCCCAGATGTGACTAAGGTAGTCTTGGTGGGTTGGCGTGCGGCCCAGAGAGTATTGGGTTGGTAGGGCCACCTCACCCAGCAGACCCCACTATGGCAGGGGAGACAGCTGGCAGAGTTCTCGGGGCTGGAGTGATTCCAGAGATGGGAAAGCATTGGAATCTCCACACTGGGCGATGTTTGGGGGGGATCACACATGCAATCCTTTGAAGAGCTCCAAGGACTCTATTCATAAAGTAGGACCGAATTCCACAAGTACCTTCAGCTTCGTCACGCCCTGCTAGTACATATCTGAGCAGGAGAAAATATACCAGAATACAGTCCCATGGAGGCGAAGGTACTGATGGGGAACCTGGACAAGGGCGGAGTCTCACAAATCTATCGATCTCTGATCGCTAACACTATCTGTCCCCTTCAGGGGCTTCACCAGAAGTGGGAGGAATGGGTGGGTCCTATGGAAGAGGAGGACTGGAGGGAGGCGTTATTGGCCCCTCCGACCCTAACCATGACTAACCCATGCCAACTGCTACAGACCCTCTACTAGCATACAGCATATCTCACACCCATAAGGCTCTTTAGAGCGGGCCTCCGGCCCACGGCTGACTGTCCCCGATGTTCGTGCCCGGATGCTGATTTCTTCCACATGGTATGGGCTTGCCCAGCCATAATGACTTACTGGAGGGCGGTCACAAGGGAGGTCTCGGAGATCCTGCAAACTGAGGTGGAATTGGCTCCACTGCCACTCTTGCTGGGGATCACAGGGGAAGTGGGACTAAGAAGAGCAGAACGAGTCTTCCTGGGAGTGGCCTGCCTGGTGGCCAAGAGAGATATAATGGTGGATAGGAAGGCCGGAGCGGCACCGGCGCTGGCCAAGTGGAGACGAGGTGTAGACTGGTGTGCACAGTGTGAAAAACTTGTATATGAAGCCACGGGGTGCCCGTATAAATACAATAAAGTGTGGGAGAAATGGGAGACCACATGGTGCACTTAGCACGTCTGGAGCAACCCGGCTCCGTGGATGGTATTACCTCCTGTGACCTTCCGGGGAAAGGTTCTCTCCCCTACTCCTTACCCCCTTCTTCCTCTTTCATTAAGTTGAGTTCATGCTGCCTACTATTAACTTTGTGTATCCATTGTCTATGGAGCCCCATCTGGGACAATGTGGTGACCGTCTCTAGTTACCAGTTGGTGCCATGTTATTTGTATTTTCATTTCATTGTTTTTCACAAAACCAATAAAAGCTCTTTATCAAAAAAAATTATTTGAGTTCTCAAGGTGTGACAGGTATGACAAACTGCAATGCCAGAACAAAGAAGGCACCAGAGAGCGATAGATCAATAAATGTACGCAGACTGAAATTGGAATTGAATTAAAAGATATTGAGAAGATTAGACACAGCCCAATTGGAACTCTACACAGAAGATGAACTACGGTTCATGTGCAAAGATGTTACTCAATGTGCAGGACAGCCTTATGAGAAATTAGCTGAAGTAGCCGAGAAATATGATGTGGATTTTTTAAAAATCTAAGCCCTTAAAGAGAAGATACAGATTGGTGTTTAGCATGAAAGATATAGTTAATATGAGATCTCATGGAATGAAAATGCATATTAAGGAATTGATTACATCCATTCAGAAATGGAGAGCTATAGATAAGTGGGAAAGTAGATGGGAAAAAGAAAGAAATCATTAGAAAGCAAAGCCAAATGTGCCTTAGTCAGGAGCAAATCAACCTCAGGACAATGTGAAAATGATGCCCATGAGAGAAATACCAGGTAGAGGTTATGTTCATGTACCGTGGAGTAGACCGATATTTCATCACTCACAAATGACTGCCCAAGATTGAGAGGGAACCCAGTGGAGTAGTACAAGCAAAGAGAGAGATTCATGAAACTTTCAAGATACCTGTGGGAGGATTTGAATAGGTTGTTTGATGTGGTTTCGACTGATTTATGGACTGAAAGCAAAGTAAATTTTGATTGGTCTGATTGTGAACCTCGAAGAGACCCAGTAACAGTTACACCATCTGAAGAAGTGATGAAAAAGTATTACAAGGTGATTACATTTCTGTAAAATAAGATGTCCCTAAAAGATATTGATTGGCAGAAGATTGATAGAACAGTTCAGGAGTCAAAGGAGTCGATTCATATGAAAAATTGCTGCAAGGTTTCAAACAGCATAGTGGGACAGAGACAATAGAAGCCACAGATATAGGTCTTTTTTCGTTTAGATTTGTGCAAGGATTGAAGCCCAACATAAGTAAAATGATTCAGCTGTACCTGATTTGTTGACATAATAAATCGATTAATGAAATCTTGCGGTATGCAAAGTATTGTAGTGTCAAATTAAGTGATGTTCATACAATTGAATGCTGCAGAGAAAGCTATTCAGAATCAGAAGATGATGGTGAACTCCGGCAGTATGCAAGAAGTACCACAACAGGTGACGAATGCTTTCCAACCTAGAGATAGAGGACGTTGTGGTCAGGTAGATCAAAGTGGAGGTGTCCTTGATGTTCAGGCTTTGAAGAGAACTAATCTATGTCTTGTGGGCAGAAATGTAGGCCATTGGCGATGAGAGTGTCCCTTTAATAAGTTGCTCAGGTGCAAGGCAAAAATCAGGTTCAAGTTCAAAGAGTTCAAGGACCCTGAATGCAAAATGTAAATGTGTCCCCAGGACAGCAGATGCAGGTACCACAAGCCCAGAAAGCTCGACTACAAATGGTTGTTCCCCAACAGAACTTAAATTACAAATACAAATGGAAATCAGATTGCATCACAGTTTCCCTAATGGGCCTGAGTGATGAGGAATTTTTAGAAATAATTCCATCTGATGATGAGGATTACATGCTATCTGCACCCTTAGAAGTAGATCAACGTGGTCCCTATGTAAATGCAAATTTTGTGAGGCATGATGTGTCATTCCTGGTTGACACTGGAGCTGTATGTTCAACTGTAGGAACAGCTACAGTGCCAAATTTTCCCCTTTCGGGAAAGAGAATCCAGGTTGTAGGAGTCACAAATAAGCAATTGACCAACCCTGTGTCAGAATATGTCCCCGTAAAAATAGGTTAGTTTAAAGATAAGCACCAAGTTTTGGTCTGTGTTTCAAGTCCTGTGAGTTTTCTAGGATGCAACCTATTCGGCAAACTAAACTTTTCTATTAGTTACACACCCCGAGGAATAGCATTTCAAACAAACGAGGAAAATGTGCCCAGTAGAATTGTGGAGCAGAACCGAAGTGTCACATTTTACACAATGGTGACATGTTATGAATTGCCAGAAGATTTAAAAGACTCAGGTGGTCATTACAACCCTGGCGGACGGTGTAAAAGGTGGGGTAATACCGCAAAGAGGCCGACGGACAAAAAAAGGGAATTATGACCCTGGCGGAAACTGCCAACAAAGACAGCCACTTTAACACACCGCCCGCCACGGCGGTACAGACAAGCAGCGCGGCGGTCACCGCCAACAGACAGACGGAACACAATGTACCACCCACACCATTACAACCCGCCAATCCGCCACCTTTTCCGGGGCGGATTCACCGTGGATAAAAACACGGCAGAAACAGCTTTTGCTATGGGAAAACACTCACCTCAACACATCCCACGAGGAACAACGACTCCATGGACCCGGAACTCCAAATACTCCCTGCCCTTGTCTTTCTGCTCATTTACGACCAACAGCGATGTAGGCGCAGAAGATACCAGTGAGTACTGCATCTATGACACGGGGAGGGGGAGGCAAAAGTTAGGGGGACACCCACCAAACAACCCCACCCTCGCATATTACAACATACACACCAATGCAGTCAAAAAATATCACATTAACAACCCACAATCCCCCCGGAAGAATGCAAAGACAAAGGGAATTTCGGTCAAACATTGTAATGTGCCAATATACATGTCTTTAAAAAATATACAGATATATATCTCTAAATCACACATAATTATGTATACAATACAAGAAGTAGTGCAGATATGTACACAACAATGTCCGTGCACCAACAGTCCAAAAATGCATGGGCGAGGCCCACAATAGATACCTGACCAAAATCCGAGAAAACACTGCCGGGGCATCAGATAGAAACACTACAGGCACCTCAGGGGGAAGGGAAGGGGGGCACCTCAGCCAGATGAATGCGAAGCCAGATCCATGACGGGGCTATATGCCCATTGATGTATCCTGGGGAGTGCAAAGCCACAGTCTCACAAGTCTCTACAATGGGTGGCTTGCCCACTGTGCCATCATGGGGAGTGCAAAGCCACAGTCTCACAAGTCTCTACAGTGGTTGGGTTGCCCACTGTGCCATCCTGGGGAGTGCAAAGCCACAGTCTCACAAGTCTCTACAATGGGTGGCTTGCCCACTGTGCCATCATGGGGAGTGCAAAGCCACAGTCTCACAAGTCTCTACAGTGGTTGGGTTGCCCACTGTGCCATCCTGGGGAGTGCAAAGCCACAGTCTCACAAGTCTCTACAGTGGTTGGGTTGCCCACTGTGCCATCTAGGGGAGTGCAAAGCCACAGTCTCTCAAGTCTCTACAGTGGGTGGGTTGCCAACTGTCCCATCCTGGGGAGTGCAAAGCCACAGTCTCACAAGTCTCTACAGTGGTTGGGTTGCCAACTGTGCCATCCTGGGGAGTGCAAAGCCACAGTCTCTCAAGTAGATGCAGGTCTCCACTGGTGCTGGAGGGGGACTGGTGCCCAGACTGGATGAGTCTCCCCGTGAAAGTTCCTGTCCTGTCACTGTCCCAGCTGCACATGGGATAAGGATGCCTGATGTGGCGGTCTATTCATTCCTACACGGTGCATGCCCTGTTCAGCGGTGCTTTGACATGGCGGTCTTTGCCCTCTTCAGCGGTGCTTTGACATGGCGGTCTTTGCCCTGTTCAGCGGTGCTTTGACATGGCGGTCTTTGCCCTGTTCAGAGGTGCTTTGACATGGCGGTTCTGGACTGTTCAGCGGTGCTTGGCCATGGCGGTCTTTGCCCTGTTCAGCGGTGCTTTGACATGGCGGTCTTTGCCCTGTTCACCGGTGCTTTGACATGGCGGTCTTTGCCCTGTTCCGCGGTGCTTTGACATGGCGGTCTTTGCCCTGTCCCGCGGTGCTTTGACATGGTGGTTCTGGACTGTTCAGCGGTGCTTTTCCATGGCGGTCTTTGCCCTGTTCAGCGTTGCTTTGACATGGCGGTCTTTGCCCTGTTCAGCGGTGCTTTGACATGGCGGTTCTGGACTGTTCAGCAGTGCTTTGCCATGGCGGTCTTTGCCCTGTTCTGCGGTGCTTTGACATGGCGGTCTTTGCCCTGTTCAGTGGTGCTTTGACTTAGCGGTTCTGGACTGTTCAGCGGTGCTTTGACATGGCGGTTCTGGACTGTTCAGCGGTGCTTTGACATGGCGGTTCTGATACTGACATTGGTGTGTGGCATGACGATCTCCACACTGGACATTGGTGTGTGGCATGACGATCTCCAAACTGGACATTGGTGTGTGGCATGACGATCACCACACTGGACATTGGTGTGTGGCATGACGTTCCATCATTGAGCAGCGGGGCTGTGGCATCCTGGCCCCTCCTGGGCTGTGACTCCGGCGGTGGTCTCTGGACCAGTGACGATACTTGAGCCCTCCTGGGGACTGACTCCGGCGGTGGTCTCCTGACCAGTGACGATACTTGGGCCCTGCTGGGGACTGACTCCGGCAGTGGTCTCCTGACCAGTGACGATACTTGGGCCCTCCTGGGGACCGTCTCCGGCGGTGGTCTCCTGACCAGTGACGATACTTGGGCCCTCCTGGGCACTGACTCCGGCGGTGGTCTCCTGACCAGTGACGATACTTGGGCCCTCCTGGGGACTGACTCCGGCGGTGGTCTTTGGACCAGTGACAATACTTGGGCCCTCCTGGGCAATGACTCCGGCGGTGGAGGTGGTCTCCTGACCAGTGACGATACTTGGGCCCTCATGGGCACTGACTCCAGCGATGGTCTCGTGACCAGTGATGATACTTGGGCCCTCCTGGGCACTGACTCCGGCGGTGGTCTCCTGACCAGTGACGATACTTGGGCCCTCCTGGGGACTGACTCCGGCGGTGGTCTCCTGTCCTGACCAGAAACGATACTTGGGCCCTCCTGGGCACTGACTCTGGCTGGGGTCTCCTGACCAGAAACAATACCTGGGCCCTCCTGGGCTGTGACTCCGGCGGTGGTCTCTGGACCAGTGACGACGGTGCTGGCGGTTGTGTCTGGACCGCCGTTTTGTTCTGAATCAACCTGTGCCGATGTTTAGTGCATTTCGGTCAATGCTGAATGTTACCCTGAGTCAAACACGACAAAGCTTCAGTACTGTCTTAACAGGACAGAGTGTAGGAATGACAATTCCCCAGAATCAGACAGATCATATGGGTCCAAATGCATTAACAGAACCTGTGACTACAGGTCCTGTGGTTTCGTTGTATTCTTCGGGTACGTCTCGAAGTAATGCCCACTCAATAAATGTCCAGACAGTTTCTGCTACACCAGTTACATCCATTGGCACATCACCAATTGATATGCAGCTATCAGAAGATTTAAACAATTCAGTGATGACGAGAACAGCTTCTCTTGTTACACCATTGACCTCTACACAAGTTGCAGATCTAAACCTGTGGCACTTCAAACAGGATTAACTACTGAGGCAAGGTTTCCTCTGTGAGCCTCACCTTATTTTGTGCCTAGACCTGATCCAATCCCAAACATAAATTGCAGCACTCCCCAAGGAGGAGTATCTTTTAACACACCAAACTTTAATACTACAGTTTGACAGAATGTAGGGCCATTAAGAGCAGAAGTACCACAAAACAATAATTTAAGTTTTTGAGGTTTCACTGCACAACAGCTGACTGACTGGTTAAATAATTTGAGTCCTCTGTGGATTTATGCCCTCACGAAGCACCAGACACTGCATCAGGCGACTGCACGTAGCCCTGGCACACCGCGGGGCCCTGACCCGATTTCCTTTGGCTCTTCTCTTGCTCGACTTTGAGAAAGCCTTCGATACCGTGGATTGGTCCTACCTGGATCATGTCCTGCTAAGCAACGGACTCAGGCCCAAATTCCGTGGTCTTGTGAGGCTACTCTACTCCAAACCGACCGCTCGAGTCCAAGTGAATGGAGTGATCTCTGACCCATTCCCTATCCGTCGGGGCACTCGTCAGGAATGTCCACTGTCCCCATTGCTCTTCGCACTCGTGATAGAACCTTTGGCGATTTTACTGCGAGAGGACCCCCTGATCGAGGGTTGGTCATGGCCTGCGTGACCGGAGGATCGTGTAGCACTATTCGCGGATGACGTCCTTATATCTAACCCGGTCAAAAGTGGTCCTCAAATTCTGCAGATCCTAGATCTCTTCTCTGAGCCCTCGGGCCTGACCCTGAACCCCGGCAAATCTTTATTGGTTCCCCTACATCCCTCCAGAGACTGTGTTGAATGGCAACTAAACATCCCAATTCAACGCAATAGTTTTAAGTACCTAGGTGTGCACATAGCCCTGCTACCAGAACTAGCATGAGAACTGAATGTTGCTCCACTTACTAGAAAAATCAAAGCTGACCTCCAGCATTGGGGGACCCTACCCCTCAATCTGCTTGGTAGAATAGCGCTTTACAAAATGATGATTCTCCCCTACTTACTACAGAACTTCCCACACCCAGTTCCCCGGAAATGGTTCAGGGAGATGGACACAGTGGCGCGTCAGTTTCTATGGTACGGCACCCGTCCCAGACTGGCCCTTATTACTTGCCAAAGAGATGTTTACAATGGAGGGTTGGGAATGTCCAATATCTACTACTATCACCTTACAATGCACCTGCTCGTGATTAATGACTGGCTGGGAGGAGGCTGGACAGACCCCGCATACTGACTGGAGCTCCAAACGATGGGCTATCCCGGGGTCTTTGACGTGCTATATGGTTGTCCGGTTCCCCAGGTTGCCCCTGATGTGACTAAGGTGGTCTTGGTGGGTTGGCGTGCGGCCCAGAGAGTATTGGGTTGGTAGGGCCACCTCACCCAGCAGACCCCACTATGGCAGGGGAGACAGCTGGCAGAGTTCTCGGGGCTGGAGGGATTCCAGAGATGGGATAGCATTGGAATCTCCACACTGGGCGATGTTTGGGGGGGATCACACATGCAATCCTTTGAAGAGCTCCAAGGACTCTATTCATAAAATAGGACCGAATTCCACAAGTACCTTCAGCTTCGTCACGCCCTTCTAGTACGTATCCGAGCAGGAGAAAATATACCAGAATACAGTCCCATGGAGGCGAAGGTACTGATGGGGAACCTGGACAAGGGCGGAGTCTCACAAATCAATCGATCTCTGATCGCTAACACTACCCGTCCCCTTGAGGGGCTTCACCAGAAGTGGGAGGAATGGGTGGGTCCTATGGAAGAGGAGGACTGGAGGGAGGCGTTATTGGCCCCTCGGACCCTAACCATGACTAACCCATTCCAACTGCTACAGACCCTCTACTAGCATACAGCATATCTCACACCCATAAGGCTCTTTAGAGCGGGCCTCCGGCCCACGGCTGACTGTCTCCGATGTTCGTGCCCGGATGCTGATTTCTTCCACATGGTATGGGCTTGCCCAGCCATAATGACTTACTGGAGGGCGGTCACGAGGGAGGTCTCGGAGATCCTGCAAACTGAGGTGGAATTGGCTCCACTGCCACTCTTGCTGGGGATCACAGGGGAAGTGGGACTAAGAAGAGCAGAACCTGGGAGTGGCCTGCCTGGTGGCCAAGAGAGATATAATGGTGGATAGGAAGGCCGGAGCGGCACCGGCGCTGGCCAAGTGGAGACGAGGTGTAGACTGGTGTGCACAGTGTGAAAAACTTGTATATGAAGCCACGGGGTGCCTGTATAAATACAATAAAGTGTGGGGGAAATGGGAGGCCACATGGTGCACTTAGCACGTCTAGAGCAACCCGGCTCCGTGGATGGTATTACCTCCTGTAACGTTCCGGGGAAAGGTTCTCTCCCCTACTCCTTACCCCCTTCTTCCTCTTTCATTAAGTTGAGTTCATGCTGCCTACTATTAACTTTGTGTATCCATTATCTATGGAGCCCCATCTGGGACAATGTGGTGACCGTCTCTAGTTACCAGTTGGTGCCATGTTATTTGTATTTTCATTTCATTGTTTTTCACAAAACCAATAAAAGCTCTTTATCAAAAAAAATTATTTGAGTTCTCAAGGTGTGACAGGTATGACAAACTGCAATGCCAGAACAAAGAAGGCACCAGAGAGCGATAGATCAATAAATGTACGCAGACTGAAATTGGAATTGAATTAAAAGATATTGAGAAGATTAGACACAGCCCAATTGGAACCCTACACAGAAGATGAACTATGGTTCATGTGCAAAGATGTTACTCAATGTGCAGGACAGCCTTATGAGAAATTAGCTGAAGTAGCCGAGAAATATGATGTGGATTTTTAAAAAATCAAAGCCCTTAAAGAGAAGATACAGATTGGTGTTTAGCATGAAAGATATAGTTAATATGAGAACTCATGGAATGAAAATGCATATTAAGGAATTGATTACATACATTCAGAAATGGAGAGCTATAGATAAGTGGGAAAGTAGATGGGAAAAAGAAAGAAATCATAAGAAAGCAAAGCCAAATGTGCCTTAGTCAGGAGCAAATCAACCTGAGGACAATGTGAAAATGATGCCCATGAGAGAAATACCAGGTAGAGGTTATGTTCATGTACCGTGGAGTAGACCGATATTTCATCACTCACAAATGACTGCCCAAGATTGAGAGGGAACCCAGTGGAGTAGTACAATCAAAGAGAGAGATTCATGAAACTTTCAAGATACCTGTGGGAGGATTTGAATAGGTTGTTTGATGTGGTTTCGACTGATTTATGGACTGAATGCAAAGTAAATTTTGATTGGTCTGATTGTGAACCTCGAAGAGACCCAGTAACAGTTACACCATCTGAAGAAGTGATGAAAAAGTATTACAAGGTGATTACATTTCTGTAAAATAAGATGTCCCTAAAATATATTGATTGGCAGAAGATTGATAGAACAGTTGAGGAGTCAAAGGAGTCGATTCATATGAAAAATTGCTGCAAGGTTTCAAACAGCATAGTGGCACAGAGACAATAGAAGCCACAGATATAGGTATTTTGTGTTTAGATTTGTGCAAGGATTGAAGCCCAACATAAGTAAAATGATTCAGCTGTACCTGATTTGTTATCATAATAAATCGATTAATGAAATCTTGCGGTATGCAAAGTATTGTAGTGTCAAATTAAGTGATGTTCATGCAATTGAATGTCCCCGTAAAAATAGGTTAGTTTAAAGATAAGCACCAAGTTTTGGTCTGTGTTTCAAGTCCTGTGAGTTTTCTAGGACGCAACCTATTCGGCAAACTAAACTTTTCTATTAGTTACACACCCAGAGGAATAGCATTTCAAACAAACTAGGAAAATGTGCCCAGTAGAATTGTGGAGCAGAACCCAAGTGCCACATTTTACCCAATGGTGACATGTTATGAATTGCCAGAAGATTTAAAAGACTCAGGTGGTCATTACAACCCTGGCGGACGGTGTAAAAGGTGGGGTAATACCGCAAACAGGCCGACGGACAAAAAAAGGGAATTATGACCCTGGCGGAAACTGCCAACAAAGACAGCCACTTTAACACACCGCCTGCCACGGCGGTACAGACAAGCAGCGCGGCGGTCACCGCCAACAGACAGATGGAACACAATGTACCACCCACACCATTACAACCCGCCAATCCGCCACCTTTTCCGGGGCGGATTCACCGTGGATAAAAACACGGCGGAAACAGCTTTTGTTATGGGAAAACGCTCACCTCAACACATCCCACGAGGAACGACGACTCCATGGACCCAGAACTCCAAATACTCCCTGCCCTTGTCTTTCTGCTCATTTACGACCAACAGCAATGTAGGCGCAGAAGATACCGGTGAGTACTGCATCTATGACACGGGGGAGGGGGAGGCAAAAGTTAGGGGGACACCCACCAAACAACCCCACCCTCGCATATTACAACATACACACCAATGCAGTCAAAAAATATCACATTAACAACCCACAATCCCCCCGGAAGAATGCAAAGACAAAGGGAATTTCGGTCAAACATTGTAATGTGCCAATATACATGTCATTAAAAAATATACAGATATATATCTCTAAATCACACATAATTATATATACAATACAAGAAGTAGTGCAGATATGTATACAACAATGTCCGTGCACCAACAGTCCAAAAATGCATGGGCGAGGCCCACAATAGATACCTGACCAAAATCCGAGAAAACACTGCCGGGGCATCAGATAGAAACACTACAGGCACCTCAGGGGGAAGGGAAGGGGGGGCACCTCAGCCAGATGAATGCGAAGCCAGATCCATGACGGGGCTACATGCCCATTGATGTATCCTGGGGAGTGCAAAGCCACAGTCTCACAAGTCTCTACAATGGGTGGCTTGCCCACTGTGCCATCCTGGGGAGTGCAAAGCCACAGTCTCTCAAGTCTCTACAGTGGTTGGGTTGCCCACTGTGCCATCCTGGGGAGTGCAAAGCCACAGTCTCAGAAGTCTCTACAGTGGTTGGGTTGCCCACTGTGCCATCTAGGGGAGTGCAAAGCCACAGTCTCTCAAGTCTCTACAGTGGGTGGGTTGCCAACTGTGCCATCCGTGGGAGTGCAAAGCCACAGTCTCTCAAGTAGATGCAGGTCTCCACTGGTGCTGGAGGGGGACTGGTGCCCAGACTGGATGAGTCTCCCCGTGAAAGTTCCTGTCCTGTCACTGTCCCAGCTGCACATGGGATAAGGATGCCTGATGTGGCGGTCTATTCATTCCTACACGGTGCATGCCCTGTTCAGCGGTGCTTTGACATGGCGGTCTTTGCCCTGTTCAGTGGTGCTTTGACATGGCGGTCTTTGCCCTGTTCAGCGGTGCTTTGACATGGCGGTCTTTGCCCTGTTCAGAGGTGCTTTGACATGGCGGTTCTGGACTGTTCAGCGGTGCTTGGCCATGGCGGTCTTTGCCCTGTTCAGCGGTGCTTTGACATGGCGGTCTTTGCCCTGTTCAGCGGTGCTTTGACATGGCGGTCTTTGCCCTGTTCCGCGGTGCTTTGACATGGCGGTTCTGGACTGTTCAGCGGTGCTTTGCCATGGCGGTCTTTTCCCTGTTCAGCGGTGCTTTGACATGGCGGTCTTTGCCCTGTTCAGCGGTGCTTTGACATGGCGGTCTTTGCCCTGTTCAGTGGTGCTTTGACATGGCGGTCTTTGCCCTGTTCAGCGGTGCTTTGACATGGCGGTTCTGGACTGTTCAGTGGTGCTTTGCCATGGCGGTCTTTGCCCTGTTCAGCGGTGCTTTGACATGGCGGTCTTTGCCCTGTTCAGCGGTGCTTTGACTTAGCGATCTTTGCCCTGTTCAGCAGTGCTTTGACATGGCGTTCTTTGCCCTGTTCAGCGGTACTTTGACTTAGCGGTCTTTGCCCTGTTCAGCTGTGCTTTGACATGGCGGTCTTTGCCCTGTTCAGCGGTGCTTTGACATGGCGGTTCTGGACTGTTCAGCGGTGCTTTGACATGGTGGTTCTGGACTGTTCAGCGGTGCTTTGACATGGCGGTTCTGATACTGACATTGGTGTGTGGCATGACGATCTCCACACTGGACATTGGTGTGTGGCATGACGATCTCCAAACTGGACATTGGTGTGTGGCATGACGATCACCTCACTGGACATTGGTGTGTGGCATGACGTTCCATCATTGAGCAGCGGGCTGTGGCATCCTGGCCCCTCCTGGGCCGTTGACTCCGGCGGTGGTCTCTGGACCAGTGACGATACTTGTGCTCTCCTTGGGACTGACTCCGGCGGTGGTCTCCTGACCAGTGACGATACTTGGGCCCTCCTGGGGACTGACTCCGGCGGTGGTCTCCTGACCAGTGATGATACTTGGGCCCTCCTGGGGACCGACTCCGGCGGTGGTCTCCTGACCAGTGACGATACTTGGGCCCTCCTGGGCACTGACTCCGGCGGTGGTCTCCTGACCAGTGACGATACTTGGGCCCTCCTGGGGACTGACTCCGGCGGTGGTCTCTGGACCAGTGACAATACTTGGGCCCTCCTGGGCAATGACTCCGGCGGTGGCGGTGGTCTCCTGACCAGTGACGATACTTGGGCCATCCTGGGCACTGACTCCGGCGATGGTCTCCTGACCAGTGATGATACTTGGGCCCTCCTGGGCACTGACTCCGGCTGTGGTCTCCTGACCAGTGACGATACTTGGGCCCTCCTGGGGACTGACTCCGGCGGTGGTCTCCTGACCAGTGACGATACTTGGGCCCTCCTGGGGACTGACTCCGGCGGTGGTCTCCTGTCCTGACCAGAAACGATACTTGGGCCCTCCTGGGCACTGACTCCGGCGGTGGTCTCCTGATCAGTGACGATACTTGGGCCTTCCTGGGGACTGACTCCGGCGGTGGTCTCTGGACCAGTGACAATACTTGGGCCCTCCTGGGCAATGACTCCGGCGGTGGCGGTGGTCTCCTGACCAGTGACAATACTTGGGCCCTCCTGGGCACTGACTCCGGCGAGGGTCTCCTGACCAGTGATGATACTTGGGCCCTCCTGGGCACTGACTCCGGCGGTGGTCTCCTGACCAGTGACGATACTTGGGCCTTCCTGGGGACTGACTCCGGCAGTGGTCTCCTGTCCTGACCAGAAACGATACTTGGGCCCTCCTGGGCAGTGACTCCGGCGGTGGTGTCTGGACCAGTGACAACGGTGCTGGCGGTTGTGTCTGGACCGCCGGAAATGATGGCGCACTTCTCCGCTGTCACACTCACAACAGGCTGGGGAGACTTCCTCTGGACCTTCCCCACCTTTTTTGGAGTTACAGCTGACTCACCAATCGCCTTCGATCCCATTTCACTTGTTGTCCCACCAGGAGTCTTGACACGGTCCCGTCGTCCACTCTCCTATTTCAGAGCCTTTACAGGGGGTGGGCTACCAGTGCCTTGGCTCCGGGTCCTACTGCCTGCCCTGGTGGATCGTGCACTCCAAAAACCTGGAACACGCACCACTGGTACAGGAGTCTTTTTGGCTGAGGCGCTATGATGGGACAGATGAATTGGAGGGGGGGTGGAGGCAAAAAGGTCAATTTGACAGAGGGACAGTTTCTGACAGTCACTGGGATGGGTAGCTGGAGGGGGTCTGGGAGTGGAGGAAGAGGAAGTGGTTGTAGGAGGTGTCACTTTAGGTGTTTTGGGTGCAGGTGCAGGTACTGGAGGCTTTCGTGAGGTGGATGGATGTTGGGTGAGTGATTGCAGGCGTTTGGGTACTTTTGGTGGGGGCGTCACAGACACACCACAGGGGACGTGTAAATGGAAGTGGAGGTGGTGAGTGCAGGTGAGTGGCTTGTGGTGCTGGGTGTCCTGGTGCGAGTTCTAGCGCCTGTAGATGTGGTGCATGCAGGTGTGTGTGTAGACGAGACTGGGAGGGAGGAGGGAGAAGAGGAGTAGGGGGACACAGTGGAGGCAGTGGATGTTGCTGTGTTTGTATGGGTGTGATGCTTGTGTGAGTGCCTGGGGTGTGTGTGGTGCCTATGTTTGCTTGAGCTATTTTTGGGTGTTGACTTGTGTGCATGCTAGTCTGTAGGTGTACTTGGGATGGGCTGGGGTACAGGGGATTGGGTCTGGGTGGAGGAAGTTGGAGGGGGGAGGCTAGACACAGGGACAATGGCTGCCATCAGTGCTGAGGCCAGAGATTGCAGGGTTCGCTGAAGGGCAGCCTGACCAGAATGAATGCCCTCCAGGAATGCATTACCGTGTTGCAACTCCCTTTCTACACCCTGGATGGCATTCACAATGGTAGACTGCCCAACAGTGAGTGACCTGAGGAGGTCAATGGCCTCCTCACTGAGGGCAGCAGGGGTGACTGGGGCAGGGCCTGAGGTGCCTGGGGCGAAGGTGATGCCCACCCTCCTGGGTGAGCGGGCACGGGGCGTATGCTGAGGGGCTGCTGGGAGGGCGGTGCTGGTAGGGGAGGTGGCGGCTGTACCTGTAGAAGTGGGGGGCACAGATGGCGCCGCCACCACAGGGGAGCTCCCATCAGTGGACGAGTCCGTGTCGCTGGTTGGTGATCCGGTAGCCGACGTGAAGCTCCCCTCGCCCTCCTTCCCACTGGTGCATTCAGAGTCTGTGATGTGGCCCTCCATGGCCATGTGGGATGCAGCTCCCTCGTGCTCCGGTGCCACTGTACCTCCGCCTGATGATGCTGATGTACAAAAAGACAGGGAGAGCAGGAAAAGGGGGGGGAGACAGAAGAAAGAGAGTTTTAGTGCATGGCATACCGCTTCCGTTGGCGGACAAGACAGACGCAGCAGCCCCCTGCATAACGCCGTGCTCCTGGCCTCTGCACATGCAATTTCTGGGATATGGCCTACTTGGCAATGGTGGAAATCTGCACACATGGATGCCACAGGGGCAACTATACCTCAACTTGCCACTCTTCTGAGGTGGGGTAGAGTGCCACATGGCCTACATTACGGATGGGCCTTGCCTACCTAACTCGCCCTGGCCTAGGTACACCCACAGCCCACCTCCCCCACCCAGACACCTCCACTGCACGCAAAGTCCGCAGAATGAGGTTGTACTCACCCCCTTGTGTCTGCTGTGATGTCCTTAAGCGCCCATCCAACTCCGGGTAGGCCACTGCCAGGATCCGAAACATCAGAAAGGGGGCATGGTGCGATGGGCACCCCTCCCACGTTGGGAGGCCATCCCCAGCTGAGCTGAGGGATGGCATGTTAACCTTCCTTTGGGTAACCCATTATGACACTGTCATTGATAATACAAAATTACAAATCATAGACTGACTCCAGTTTTTTTAGTGTTTCAAGGGTGTTTATTTAAGTGCTAAAAAATGAAGGGGGGTTGTAAAATGGTGATGGGTGATGGTGGAGGAATGTCCATGGCAGAGTCCAGTCTATTAGTCTCACAGGTACATTGCACATCTGCCCATTGGAAGTGGAGCTGGGGCAGTTCCGATTTGGACAGGGTAACAAAGTGGGACAGTGGGGGGACAATCAGGGTGGTCTTATTTCCTGGCGGTGGTCTTGCCATCTTGCTCTGTCCTGTTCCTGGATCTCAGGGCCCGCTTGCGTGGTGGTTGTCCGTCTGCAGTGGATGGGGTGCTGGTGTGGTGGTCCTGTGGCGGGCGTCCTGTCCACTAGCGCCGGCGGAGGTGGTGGGCAGTTCATCATCGTGGCTAGTGTCAGGGGCCCCTTGGAGTGCCACGGTGTTCCTCAAGGTCTTTTGAATGTCCGTCAGCACCCCTACAATGGTGCCCATGGCGGAGCCGATGGTCCTGAGCTCCTCCCTGAACCCCAAATACTGCTCCTCCTGCAGACGCAGGGTCTCCTGCAACTTGTCCAGGACCGTGGCCATCGTCTCCTGGGAGTGGTGGTATGCTCCCATGATGGAGGAGAGGGCCTCGTGGATAGTTGGTTCCCTTGGCCTGTCCTCCCTCTGTCGCACAGCAGCCCTCCCAGTTCCCCTATGTTCCTGTGCCTCCGTCCCCTGGACCGTGTGCCCACTACCACTGCCCCCAGGTCCCTGTTGTTGTTGGGATGGTGGGTTAGCCTGGGGCCCTGTAGTGGTGGACACACCGCTGATTGACCTGTCCTGGGTAGGGAGGTTTGGGCCCACTGGGTGGGTGCTGTGCTGGTGTTACCAGAGGGTGGAATTTTGGTGTTGGGCTGTGGCTGGGCAAGGGGAACCGACTGTCCTGAGGGCCACGATGGTCCGGGCTGGTCATCAAGATCCAGTAGGGCAGAGCTGCTGTCGTCACTGTGGGCCTCTTCTGGGGGTAGAGTGGTGTTGTCTGGACCCTCTGGTGTGGTGATGTTCCTTCGGGTTCCTGCAGGGGTATAAGAACATGATTATTGCATGTGTGTGTTTCATGGTGTGCAATGGTTGGGTGTGCGTGTACCCCAGTGCAGGCATTCCTGTGTGGGGGCTTGTGTGCTGATGGTTGGGGGTTGTTCTGGGTATGTGCAGTGGGCATGCTTTAGTGATGGGTGTCCATGCTTAGTTGTGTCATGCAGGTCTTGGGTTTGGGATGTGTAGTTTGTGTCATTAGTACATTACTGAGGAATTGGGGTGATAGGGGAGGGTGAGAGTAGGGGTGTGTGATAGCATGCAGGTAGGATTTTTAAGATTTGACTTACCAGTGTCCGTTCCTCCAACGACTCCTCCGAGGCCCTCAGGATGCAAGATGGTCAAGACTTGCTCCTCCCATGTTGTTAGTTGTGGGGGAGGAGGTGGGGGTCCGCCGCCAGTCCACTGTACCGCGATGTGGTGCCTGGAGACCGTGGAACGCACCTTCCCCCGTAGGTCGTTCCACCTCTTCCTGATGTCCTCCCTATTTCTTGGGTGCTGTCCCACTGCGTTGACCCTGTCCACTATTCTTTGCCATAGCTCCATCTTCCTGGCTATTGATGTGTGCTGTACCTGTGAGCCAAATAGCTGTGGCTCTACCCGGATTATTTCCTCCACCATGACCCTGAGTTCCTCCTCGGAGAAGCGGGGGTGTCTTTGGTGTGCCATGGGCTGGTGTGTGTGATGTGTGGGGTGGTGTATGTGGTGATGAGTGTGGTGAGTGTAGTGGTATGTGGTGTTTTGTGCTTGGATGTTGTGTGGGTGATGGTGTTGTGTGCCTCTGTGTGATGGGGTTGTCTATTCTGTGCTGTCTCTCTGGCCTTCTCTCAGAATTTCTGGTCGTAGGGGTTTGTGGGTGATGTGGGTGTGTGTTTTATATTGTATTGGATGTGTGGGAGTGGTGTGTGTATGTGTATCAGGTGTGTGTATTTGGAATTGTCCAATGTGGCTGTGTTTTGGAGATGTGTGTGTATTTTGAGCGCAGCGGTGTGTACCACCAATGGAATACCGCGGTTGATTCGTGGGTCGTAATGGCGTGTTTCTGTTGGCGTGCAGGTGGAGGATTTGTTTCCGCATGTTTATCGCTGACCTTTGGTGTGGGGGTCTTGTGTGGGTGTCTGAATTTCAGCGGATTCCGTGATGTGTGTCATAATAGCTGTGGCGGTCTACCGCCGCCGGCGCGGTGTATTGGCGGTCTTCTGCACGGCAGTAAGCGCCTTATACCACCAATGTTGTAATGAACCCCTCAGGGCCTGATTACAACTTTGGAGGAGGTGTTAATCCGTCCCAAAAGTGACGGTAAAGTGACGGATATACCACCAGCCGTATTACGAGTCCATTATATCCTATGAAAGGTTTGGGATTTTTCAATAAAGGAAATAGTACTGATCAAAGAAGTTGAGACTATTAAAAAAACAGTAAAGTCAAATGCAATGTATCCAAAAACACACTCTTATTGTATGTCTCCAGAGACATTTGCTGGAATTACCCCTTTGATAAGTTGTCTGATTGAACAAGGAATCCTAAAAGAAAAAATGGGAAGCCCATGTAACTCACCCATTTTATTACTGCAGAAGCTCAATGGAAAGTGCTGCATAATCAAAGACCTGAGGAAAGTAAACACATTGTTAATAGTACCAAATCCTGCAGTGGTTTTATTCTAAATTCCCTGTGTAGCAGGATGGATTACAGTTATTGATTTGTGCCAGGCATACTTTTCTATGCCATTGCATGAGGAAAGCCAGTTCCTTTCACCTTCAAATTCAGCAGTCATGTTTTGGCATGGTGCCGAGACCCGCGCGGGTATACTGAGCATCCATTTTCCACCAGATCCTGAAAAAGAATCTGGAGTCACTTAAAATGCCATTTCATTCAATGTTAGGGCAGTGCATAGATGATCTGATTGTTGCATTAAACAGTTGAGAAGCATGAAGGAGAAACACAATGCTCTCTTGGATCATTCAGGAGAGAATGGACATAAGGTTTCCCCAGCAAAATTACAGTATTGCAAGAAAGGAGTTCTATATTTAAGTCACCATTTTGAGAAAGGTGTGCGGAAAGTGTCACAAGAGAGAATCTCAACAATCATGAAAAGGAATCCACCTGCCACACAGAAAGAAGTCAGAATGATTCTCAGAATGGCTGAATACTGTTGCCAGTGGATTCCAAATGTTTCCCTTTTGGCCAAGCCTTTACAGATGCTGACACACAAAGATGTGTCTGATCTGGTACAACTGGATGGCAACTACATAGGTGACCCAGTTGCATGGAAATGCGAACAAGCATGTGGCTTATTTTTCTGCCACACTTGATCCTGTGGCTACAGCACTGCCTGGTTGTTTGAAGGTAGTTGCTGCTTTAAGCATCAGCACAGAATGGTGTGAAGGCATTGTTATGGGTCATCCCCTGAACGTTTGCATCCCCCACTCTGTGTACACTTTCTTAACGCGAACAAAGAGGCAATATCTTACCAGTGTACATTTGACTCAAAATGAACAAGTTATCCTTGCATCTCCCAATGTTAATATCAAACGGTGTACTGTTCTAAATCCTGCCACAATGTTGCCAAATCCTGTTGAAAATTTAGATGACCATGAGGATGAGGTTGAGCCCTACTGTCTCAATGTGACTGAACTGAGCACCAAACCAAGACCTGATATTCAAGATGTCCCCTTAACTGAACATGACTATGACCCTCATTACGTCATTGGTGGTAAGTCCCGCTTACCGCTATGCCAACTGCCGCCAACATACCACCGCCACGGTGTTTTAACGCTACCGATATTATGACACACACATAGCAATCCGTCACTATACAGACACACACACAAGTCCGCCAGACCACCGGAGAAGAGGCCCACAGTGATGACAGCAGCTCTGCATGCCTGGATCAGGATGACCAACCTGGCCCATCAGAGACCTCTGGACAGTCGGTTAAACAGGCACAGTCCCATACCACCACTGAGCCTCCCCCTCAGGAAACACCAGCACAGCACAAACCAAGCGGGCCCATACCACTGTCCCCAGGACACGTCAATCAGCAGTGTGTCCACCACTACAGGGACCCCAGGCAACCCCACAAACACAGGACGATCAGGGACCTGGGGTTAGTGGCAGTGGGCACACGGTTCAGGGGACAGAGGAACAGGACAACAGGGAAGCTGGGAGGACTGCTGTGTGACAGGGGGAGAACAGGCCCAGGGAACCGACTCTCCACGAGGCACTCACCAACATCCTGGGAGCATACCATCATTCCCTGGAGACAATGTGCCAGATACTGGCCAAGTTGCAGGAGACCCAGCGGCTGCAGGAGGGACAGTCCCTGGGGATCAGGGAGGACCTGAGGGACATCCACACCACCCTGGTCACCATTGCAGGGGTGCTGGCAGACATGGCCAACACCATGAGGGAGGCAGTGGCACACCAACAGGCCCCTGACACTAGCCAAACTGATGAATAGCCTTCCACCTCCGCTGATGCTAGTGGACAGGTGGCCCCGCCACAGGAACAACAGCCCATCAGCCCCCCGCAGAAGGAGAACCACCCTGCAAACGGTTCCTTCGATCCAGGCAAAAGCCAGAGACTATTGCCATGACCCCCACCAGGAAATACGACTCTCCTGAATGTCACCCTTGTGTCACACTATGTCACCCTGTCCACCTTGAACTGCTTTTGCTCCACTTCCTATGCCCCCTTGGACAGTGCACATGTGATACAAAGAGACTGGAACTTTACCCTGGACTCTCCTCCACCACCACCCCAGCCCATAGCAATACCCTACCCACTTATTAGCACATAAATAAACACCCTTGTAAAAAATACAAGTATGGAGTCTGTCAATTGATTGGACTATGTATTCATTTAACAAGCTGTAAACATTGTAATTCAACTCTACAGTAATGTATACATAGGTATGACCTGTAGTTGGCTGCAGTTAATACACCCGGAGCCAGAGTGGGGCACAGATATCTGTAAATAGACATGCCAAAGGGTACAGTAAGTGACCACAGTAATAGAAATATCAGCCTGCCAGTGACAATATCCAATACAAAACTGTCAATGGAAGGTGAAGTTACAGTGTTTTACCTGTGATCACTGGAAGTACTGCTGTGTGATTGCTGTTCTATTGTCCACATCCTCATCCTCTGCCTCCTCTTTGTCACTGTCCACAGGGTCCACCGCTGCCACATGCCGATCTCCAGCCTCATCCTCCTGCAGAAAAGGCACCTGGCGATGTAAGGCAAGGTTGTGCATCATACAACATGCAATAATGATCTGGCACACCTTCTTGGGTGATTAGCACAGGAAACCACCTGTTAGATGGAGGCACTGAAACCTTGCCTTCAGGAGGCCGAATGTCCTCTCTATAATTCTTCTTGTTCGCCCGTGTCCCTCATTGTAATGTTCCTCTGCCCTTGTCCTTGGATTCCTCACAGGGGTCAGTAGCCATGAGAGGTTGGGGTAACCAGAGTCACCTGCAAATATCGAGGGATACCTGTTCGCCAAACACTAACCCTTAGGGCCAACACCATACCCATACACCAGCATATACTGGGTGGGAACCATGGGCTCACCGATTAGCCATACCCGGTGCCTCTGAAGTTGAGCCATCACATATGGGATGCTGCTATTCCGCAGGATAAAGGCATCATGCACAGAGCCAGGATACTTTGCATTGACATGGGAGATGTCCTGGTGCGCCAGGCATACTATCTGAATATTAATCGAATGAAAGCTCTTTCGATTTCTGAACACCTGTTCATTTCTCCGGGGGGGGGGGCAAAGGCAATATGTGTACCATCAATAGCCCCAATAATGTTGAAGATATGTCCCATTGCATAGAAGTCAGCTTTCACTGTGGCCAAATCCTACACCTGGAGGAAAACAATGTAGCTGTGCGTGTGTTTCATCAGGGCAGACAACACTCTGGTCGGCACTTTAGAGAGCATTGGCTGTGACATTCCTGCTGCCAAGTCCACTGTCACTTGAAAAGAACCAGTTGCCAAGAAATGGAGCACAGATTGCACCTCCACAAGAGGGGGGGACCCAGTGGGGTGAAGGATAACAGGTATCAGGTCTGGCTCCAATTGGGCACACAGCTCCTGGATTGTGGCCCTGTCAAGTCTGTAGGTGAGGATAATGTGCCTGTCCTTCATTGTTGCCAAGTCCACTAGGGGCCTGTACACTGGGGGATGTCTCCATCCCCTATGCATCTGCTGCAGTTGCAATCTAGGGGGAAAACCGATGAGCATCTTGTCAGTATTCCACATTTCCAAAATATACACTGCATTGAATGTTGTGACTGAAACAATATGTTGTTGGATAGGCCTAAATGGTTCCTATGTGTACTGTGACGCAATTAGGTGGCATGGCCTGCCCCCCCTGAAATGGTGTCCGCCTCTCCTGTGTGGATGGACATGTGGAAATTAGGTAATGCCGCTGACGTTGTGTGCTGTTGCGGGAGGCGGTCGAGTACCACCGTGCAACTCCTCATTGGTTGTCTATGGGCCCTATGGGTTACAGATAGCCAATGGTGATGTACGCCGGTGGTGGCGGTATGCACTGCCGCGGACGTGACTGCCTTTTTCTATCTGTTCACTCACTTGCTACCTGACCTTCAACAAGAGAGGACCTACACTGCAAGTGCTGCTGTGACCTGTGGCTTGAACCAACCATGGCTCGTGTCACTGTAGAAAGGGCCCCTGCCTTCACCGCTGCAGAGTTGGAGAGACTGGTGGATGGGGTCCTACCCCAGTACCGAATGCTGTATGGGCCTCCAGCCCAACAAGTGAGTACACTGTGAGCACAATGCATGTGGCATGAATGCATGGAATGCTGAGTGTGAGGGCCTCATGTTGGAGGGGTGGGAGGGTCCTGGGCAGCGTGCTGCATGTATGGTGGGCAACGCCTGTGCGTAAGGGGATGCAAGGGATATGGTGGGCCAAGAGTGTAAGAGGCCGGACGGTATGGCTGATACCTTTTTTCTATGTTTATTTCTCTGCAGGTCAGCGCCCATCAGAAAAAGGGATTATGGTGTACCATCGCTAAGGACTTGCAGACCCAGGGGGTCTTCGGCAGGCGGAGCACCCACTGTCGCAAACGGTGGGAGGACCTGAGATGCTGGGCATGGAAAATGGTGGAGGCCCAGCTGGGGATGGCCTCCCAATGAGGATGGGGTGCCGTCGAACCCTGACCCTCCTGATGTTCCGCATACTGGCGGTGGCCTGTCAGGAGCTGGATGTGCACTTGAGGGCATCACAGCAGCCACATGGGGGTAAAGTTTCACATTATACTACTTGTGCCTGGTTGAGTGGTCTTCGGGTAGGGGATGTGGACCTGTGGGTGCCCCTAGGCCAGGGTGGACATTGCAGGGTAGGTTCCATGTTGGGTAGGGCTGATGAACACCACCTCCAACCAAGCTAGTAGGCATCCACTACTGGGCAGGTCTCTGTGGGTCTCAGGTATGCTGCAATTGGTGGTAGGTATTCCTGTCCATGGCCTGGTTACTAGCATTGTGATTGGTAGTGCATTGCCTAGTGCATAGGCCTGTTCCCTGTGTGTGGGTGTGTCGTGTATGCCAACGGTGGTGTTGTTGCTGCCACTGACCAAGTGCATCCTCTGTCTCTTCCCCCCCTTTTTGCTTTGTTACCCTGTCCTTATGTGCATTAGCATCATCTGGCGGGGGAGTAGAGACACCGGTGACAGATGGAGCTGCATCTCACAGGGCCCAGGAGGCCGAATCCACCGATGGTGAGGGCACCAGTGGGATGGAGAGCGAGGGAAGCACCATAGCGGAGACAGGAGGGGACAGTTCGGCAGTGATACCTCCTCTGATGGAAGCTCCCTGCTGGTGGTGGACACCTCCGTGCCCACTCCAACTACAGGTACAGCCGCCACCCTCCGTACCAGCACCTCCCTCCGAGCAACCCCCGGAAGGGGGGTCATCTCCTTCGCCCCAGGCTCCTCAGGCCCGGCCCCAGTTATCCCTGCTGCCCTGAGTGAGGAGGCTATTGACCTCCTGCGATCCATCTCTGTTGAGCAGTCAACCATAGTGAATGCCATTGAGGGGCTGGCAGCCCATTTGCAACAAACAAATGCATTCCTGGAGGGCATTTACTCTGGCATGGCGGTCCAACAGAGATCAATCCAGGCTCTGGCCTCCTCCCTGATGGCAGCCATTATCCCTGTCTCTAGCCTCCCCCCCTCCAACTTCCTCTACCCAGTCCCATTCCCCTCCACACCAACCTATCCCAAGCAAACATTCAGACCAGCATGCACCCAAGACAACACACCGGAGTGGCTCAGGTAAACACAAGCTCCGCACACCATCAACAGGCACTCACATCTCAAACTCCATCCAGATGCAGACATATCAACATCCACTGCCTCCACTGTGTCCACCTCCTCCTCCTTGTCCACCACCCTCCCAGTAGTGTCTCCACCCACACGTGCATGCACTACATCCTCACCCACTACCCCCATCACCAGCACACCTATCAGAGTTCACACCTCACTGGCAGTCACCAACTCCACATCCATGCACAGGTCCCATGTGTCCTCTCCTACTGTGTCTGTGCCCCCTCCTCCCAAAGTACACAAACGCAAGCACTCGGACACCCACCAGCCATCCATCTCACAACAGCATCCAGCCAATGCACCTGCACCCAAACACAGCAGACAGACACCTCCAACAACCACTTCCTCTTCCTCCACTCCCAAAACTTCCCCCTCTTCCTTGTCCCTAAGAAGCTTTTCCTCTCCGCCGTTGACCTGTTCCCTACCCCTCCCCCATCCTTCACATGGGGCCAGGGTAGTCAGAACCCCGACTAGCACCTCAGCCACCCAGTCCACGGCCACAGTAGTGTCTGCAGCTACTGCAGGTGTGAGAGGCTTCGGGGAACCACCCATCAGCACTGGCAATGTGCCTGTACCAGCTGCCAAGGGGAAGGGCAAGGATGCACCACCAGCTGCCAAGGGGAAGGGCAAGGAGGCACCACCAGCTGCCAAGGGGAAGGGCAATGATGCACCACCAGCTGCCAAGGCGAAGGGCAAAGGGCCTGCACCTGCAAGCAGGAAGAACAGGAGGCCTGATGCTGGGACTGATTCTCAGGCCCCACCACCAACCATGCAGGTTCAGCCCTCCGAGGCTGCAGGGGAAGGGCTGGAGCTTCCCCCCACCACTGGCATCCCCAACACCAGACCAAAAAAGTGGGGGGATAGGGAGGGATTATGGTCCAGTGTATATCCTCCCAGTCAATATGTTTAAGATATAAGATACACTGTTCCAAAAAAGGAGGAGAGGATACTATAGAGGGGGTCCTAAATTTCAGGAGCAAAAACCTCACACATCCAGAAGGATGTCATGCTTCATCATCGGAGTTGCTCCTCGTCAGACCGGCACTGCAATGTCTGACGGGCACCACCCCGACTGGGGGGGCTCTTTGCCAGAGATCTTTATTGAAAAAATATATATTGATGCCGTGACCCCAAAAGTGAGTAAACACGAAAGGAGATTAAGTTAAAATTGGCTCTCAAAATCTTCATTGGGTAATTAATTTATTAGACCAGGTGAAAAAGGTCAAGGCCAAGGTTAAAAATAGTCATAAGAGTGAAGCTGAAGCAATGACCAATCACTCTATATTAAAGAACTGATGGGGCTGGGGAATTTCCAAACCATCCCTATCATGGGTCAACATGTTTCGCATCCTGGTAGTCCATACGGATCCAATGATGCTTCGTCAGGACCAAAAAGACTATGGGGGTCATTCCGACCCCGGCGGGTGGCGGAAGCCGCCCACCTGGCGGGAACCGCCAGAAGACCGTACCGCGGTCAAATGACCGCGGCGGTCATTCTGACTTTCCCGCTGGGCCGGCGGGCGACCGCCAGAAGGCCGCCCGCCGGCCCAGCGGAAAAGCCCCTTCAACACTGAATCCGGCTCCGAATGGAGCCGGCGGAGTTGAAGGGGTGCGACGGGTGCAGTGGCACCCGTCGCGATTTTCAGTGTCTGCTAGGCAGACACTGAAAATCTTTATGGGGCCCTGTTAGGGGGCCCCTGCACTGCCCATGCCTGTGGCATGGGCAGTGCAGGGGCCCACAGGGGCCCCACAACACCCGTTCTCGCCATCCTGTTCCTGGCGGTTTTTACCGCCAGGACCAGGATGGCGGGAAGGGGGTCGGAATCCCCATGGCGGTGCTGCGAGCAGCGCCGCCATGGAGGATTCTTTGGGGCGGGGTAAACCGGCGGGAAACCGCCGGTTGCCCTTTTCTGACCGCAGCTTTACCGCCGCGGTCAGAATTGCCCATGAAGCACCGCCAGCCTGTTGGCGGTGCTTCCGCGGCACTCTGCCCTGGCGGTTTTCAACCGCCAGGGTCAGAATGACCGCCTATATGCATCTCCTAAATACAAGGTAGCCTGGATTAATATTCACCAAAATTTATAAAGAAAAATAAAGTATCCAGTCACTTACATTGATAAGGAGAAATAATTCCTAACTGTCGCCCTAGAAATGAAGGTACATAGGTTAATCAATACGTAAATATAAAAAAAGGGGAAAAAAATGGTAGTAACTGACACACGTGCTACATGGTGTGAGTGTCAACTAGTGCAAAGTAAAGCATGCACATTTAAAACATCTGCGCTTACCATCCTAATTAGGGGAGCGCACTTCCTAGGACCACACAGACCGGTGGTCAGGCGCGAAGGCAATCTGGAGGAAAAAGGTGCAAAACAAATGACACAAAGTATTCAACAAATAGTTGTCAAGGTCATCCTAGATTCAGATGCCATGGAGGTATAGGTCAACATTTCATACCTATATTATGTTAAAGAATCTTATTAGCTATAGAGTGCCTGTCTCTATTAAGAAAATGCATGGGTGCTCTAATATTGAGATTGAATCATGATCAGGGTTCAGTAATGGAATATCGAAAAAGGAACAAACCAAAAACCTCTATAAATGTTTTTTGTGGCTCATACTGTAAATAAATAATAAACGGCGACTGGGAAAGGCACAAATGTGTCGAGATACACAGATCGTGAATAAAAGCCGGTTCGATACAAACACGTGGACGAGTTACAAAAAGCCTTGATCCGTCATTAATAGACGCGGGGCAGTCCAGGCACATAAAAAAAAGGAAACCGACTTACTTCCAAAAGCTGCCGCCACCAACGGTAAACCTACCCAGGTCTGTGTTCCCTGAATGGTAAAGGGAACTCCGGACCCGTCCATTAAATTCAGTCAGACCTGGACACGTAAGCAAGTGTTTCCGGGGCTCGCCGAGTACCGTAAAAAGAGAGGAAGGACTATAAAATCGAAGGTCCAAGGGAAGAGGAAACAAAAAAAGGACTCACGAATAACGTTGAATCCCCAGTGATTAGTAAAAAGACTAAACCACCAAACCGCGTTGGCTTTTTATGTAAAAAGGAATAGACAAACTGTGTGTCTTTTAAAGTTTTGTATTAAAAAACAAAAAAGGAAAAGAGAGAGAAGGTGAGGGGAATGGTAGAGCCATTAATATAAAAGGTACACAGAATGGGTGTAAATAGTACAAAAATCATTGTACCAGAAAGTAACCTGAAAAATGCGAGTGTTGGACCAAACACTGAAGGTTAGTTAGTAAAACTAGTCCAGGGGATATCATCATTTAGTCCCTTGATATGAGTCCGCAATTTCAGCACCCATCGTTGCTCTAATTCAAACAAAAAGTTGTTGGTATTGTGAGGGCTAGTTTGTAGGACAACCCACCACATGTCGTCTGGGCTGTGTCCAACATCACGGAAGTGAAGACTCAGTTTAGTAGTGATGCAACCACATCTAATATTGCTACGATGTTCGTTGATTCGTAGCTTTACCGCTCTCGTGGTCATACCTATGTATTGTAATCCACACGGGCAGGTGATCAAGTACACACAATTGCGAGTGTTGCAATTGGTGTGTTTAACCATTTGCCAAGTGCCTATAGGTTCGAGATTGAGGGATTTCAGTTGTTTCGTAAGGGCACACACGTTGCAATTGCCACATGGGAAATGGCCAGCCACGGGGGGAATACCCCAGAGTGAGTGTTGTCGGGATGGTGAGGAAGTGGAGCGTGGTCTAGTGTGGACTAGTAGGTCCTTGACGTTAGTGGTCCATTTGAAAGAAAAAAGAGGTTTTGGGATTTGTTCGCCTCCGCTACATAAGATTGACCACCTCTTATTCACAATTTTTTTAACTGAATTGGAGAGAGGGGTGAAGGTGGATACACAGGTAAGTTTTGTGTCTGTGGTGCGAGGGGTGATGGATAGAAACCTATCTCTGTTGCAAGATTTTGCTCGTTTATTTGCTGCTTTTACCACCGAGTCTGGATAGGGGCGGTTGTTGAGTTTGATGGACAAATCTTGAGCTTGAGAGTTGAACATATGTGTAGTGCTGCAGTTACGTCGTAAACGGAGAAATTGACCATAGGGTAAATTATCCCTTAATGCTTTAGGATGGTGGCTCTCATATAATAAGAGACTGTTGCGGTCAGTGTTTTTTTGGTAAGTATGCGTGTACAATTTAGCACCCTCTATACTGATCAGCAGATCCAGGAAAGGTAGCTGTGTGTCAGACGTAGATGAAGTGAACCTCAGAAATGGATTCAGTGTGTTAATCCAAGTGGTGAATAGGTCAACCCCATCCCCAGCACCAGCACTGCCACCAGCAGCAGCAGCCCCAGTGGACAGCCGTCCGAGGCTGCAGGGGAAGGATTGGAGCCTCCCCCTACCACTGGCATCCCCGCCACCAGCACTGCCAGCAGCAGCAGCAGCCCTAGTGGGCAGTCATCAGAGGCTGCAGAGGAAGGGCTGGAGCCTCCCCCCACCACTGGCGTCCCCACCACCAGCACCGCCACCAGCAGCAGCAGCTCCAGTTGGCAGCTGTCCGAGGTTGCAGGGGAAGGGCTGGAGCCTCCCCCCACCACTGGCATTCCTGACACCAGCACCACCACTGCCACCACTGACTAGCCATCGCTGCCGGCGGGCAGTGTGTAGTCCTGCCTCCATGGACTGTAATGCTTCCTGACCCCTGCAAATACTGTGGGTCTGACACACAGGTGAGAGACTGTGACCTTGCAATTCCCAAGATCTGCATCACAGGGCAGAAAGCCCCCTCCAGAACCAGTGGTAGAAGGCATCCACTCACCCCCTCCTTGCCAGGATGAAGCACATTGGGCACTAGACCCCCTCCAGAACCAGTGGAAGAAGCCATCCACTCACCCCCTCCTTGCCACGATGAAGCACACTGGGCACAAGGCCCCCTCCAAAACCAGTGGAAGAAGCCATCCACTCATCCCCTCCTTGCCAGGATGAAGCACACTGGGCACAATGCCCCCACCAGAACCAGTGGAAGAAGGCATCCACTCACCCCCTCCTTGCCAGGATGAAGCACACTGGGCACAATGCCACCTCCAAAACCAGTGGAAGAAGTCATCTACTCACCCCCTCCTTGCCAGGATGAAGCACCCAGGGCACAAGGCTTCCTCCAGAACCAGTGGGCAGTCCACCCACTTGAGTGACGGTGGCTTTGCACTCCCCAGGACCAAGCAGTGGGCAAACCACCCACTTGAAAGACTGTGGCTTTGCACTCCCCAGGACCAAGCAGTGGGCAAACCACCCACTAGAGAGACTCTGGCCTTGCACTCCCCAGGACCAGGCAGTGGGCAAACCACCCACTTGAGAGACTGTGGTTCTGCACTCCCCAGGACCAAGCAGTGGGCAAACCACCCACTTGAGAGACTGTGGCTTTGCACTCCACAGGACCACGCAGTGGGCAAACTACCCACTTGAGAGACTGTGGCTTTGCACTCCCAGGACAGTGTGATTGGCATGTAGCCCCCTCCAAGACCAGTGGCGTTGCTCCATCTTCCGTCTGAGGTGCCCTCTGTTCCCCGTCCCACTGAGGTGCCTGTGTATGTTTGACCTGATGCCTCTGCAGAATTCTCTCTGTGTTGATTCAGGAGTCAAGTGGGGCCTTGGCCTATGTGATGTGGCCATGTGGCCCATGGACATTGTGGACTGGGCAGTGTCCCTCCATTTGTATATATGTATATGCTGTTTTGATTTTGAAGGACGTATTTCTAGTATTTTATCCTATTACACTCACTTTAATCAATTCCGTTTGTCCTTGTATAATTCCTGAGGGGTACGGGACGGATATGTAATGATATTGTATCTGGTTGTGTGTATGGGGATGGGGGTGGGGGTGGGGTTGTTGCGTGTTGCGTGTGTGTGTCGTTCTCTTTCCCCCCACTTGTGTGCTAGGCGGCAGTACTCACCGTGGTCATCTTCGCCAGCGTTGGTATTCTTGGTAAAGAAGGAGGTAGGCCAACACGGGGAACACCTGCAACTCGGGCTCCATGGCGGCGTGGTTTTCCCTGAGTGTCCAGAGGTGAGTTGTTTCACTTCTGTACAGTGTTTCCGCCGTGCTTTTGATGTCATTGGTACCGCCTCGAAAAGGTGGCAGATAGGTGCATCATAATACTGTGGGCAGTACATTGTCTTCCGCCTGGCTGTTAGCGGTTACCGCCTTGGTGCTTGTTGCTACCGCCGTGGCAGTCGGTGTGTTAAAGTGGCTGTCTGTGTGAGCAGTTTCCGCTGTGATAATAATTCCATTTTTTTTACCGCCGGCCTGTTGGTGGTGTTGCCAAATAGCTTGTTGCCAACTATGGCTAGATATTATCATGGACAGGGTTATATAAGTAGGCAAGCAATGATCAGAACATTCAGACAGACAGGGTTTAACCCTAGATTCAGAGTGATTACAGAAGCCATTACCATAGATGTGTCACTTGCCAGCAGATTAATGTAGGAAAATGCACAATTGTTGCACTGGATCACATAGGTAGCTCAGGAGGACCGTTCAACTGGATGCAGCTAGGTTTCTAAGATTTGCCTGTATGCAATGGACTGAGATAAATATTAGTCATTGTATGTATTTTTCACCCTGGCTTGAAGCCTACCTGACCAGGAGAAGTGATATTCTCACAGTAGCACAGTAGCAGTAGCAAAGCTGTTATTAGGGAATTGATTCCACGATTCATAGTTCCGACTTTTCTAGAGTCAGACCGACAAACTAATTTCAACAGTGAGGTCCTAAAAATGTGTGAGGCATTACAAGTTGAGCAAACATTACTTTGCAGCTACAGACCTGAGGCTTCAGGGCTTGTAGAACAGAGTAATGGAACCCTGAAGTCCAGATTGGCGAAAGTATGTGCATCCATCACTTTGAAATGGCCAGATGTTTTGCCTCTTGCCTTGATGAAAATGTGCAGTACACTGGACAGAAAGACTAGGTTCTCCCCTGAAATTATCATGGGAAGGGCCTTGAGATTACCAGCAGTGACTGCAAATGCATTTGTGAACATTACTGATGCCTTGGTGCTGGATTATTGCATTGGAATGACTGACATGGCTCGTTCTTTGTCTCATCAGGTTGGAGAAGCCGCAGCAATGCTGCAGCAAGAGCTTTGTCATGACCTATATCCAGGCAATTGGGTCATGATTAAGAAGCATGTAAGGAAAACCTGCTTGGAACCACATTGGACAAGCCCTTACCAGGTGGTTTTGGTAACCAGTACAACTGTGAAGTGTGCTAGTCTCCCTAACTGGGTACATGAGAGCCACACTTGCAAAGTTCCAAGTCCCTTAGATGATACAGTACCTGTTCTAGAAGGGTAGGTTACAGTGAGCGAGAGGGATCAGGTTAGTCAAGCTGTTGGGACTGGAGAAGTGGCTGCTACAGCACAAGTGGGGTCTGATGGGGTTTTGAGTGAGACAACAACAGTAGATGGTACAGAAGGGTTGCAACAGAATCAGTTGACTTAAGCAAGCTTAGATGTTGATGAAGGACAAGTTGCTGTTGATAAAAGAGATGTACCAGGAGACAATTGACCTAAAGAGCAAACTGTGCCAGCTGTACAAAAGCCTAGAACTATTGCTGAAAAAACTGAAGAGTTGAGTCAAAGTGGCAGTGATGCGGAGGGTTGAGTAAACAGAAGATCAAAGAGAAAGAGAGTAACAAGTCGAAAGTCCTTTGAACCTGAATGGACATATTTGGCTGCAATGACTCGGAGAAGGAGTTTGCAACCTTTTACTTTACAATTTGAATCCTTGAGTTTGAAATTGTGGAGGAGAAGAACTTTGAAATCTCATTGCCGCTTGATGAACAAAGACATTACATTATGGAAGTGATTATCAATGGTTATGAGCTGTGCCTTTATTAGAGACATTTAAACTATTTGTAGAAGCTTTTTAACATTTGCAAGTAGAGAACACTCTTGATGAAAGTTCAGGAAGATCAAGGAATTTACTTGAAAAATTTGCACTTTCAAAGAGACAATTTTTAATTTTTGTTTTGCTCATAAATAAAAAGGACTGAAAAGAGACAGTGATAATATAAAAGTCACGTTTGCATTTTTGAAGTTTTGACTTTTGTGATTTTTTAAAATCAAAGTTTTGGGTCTGAAATTAGAGAATTCATGGAGTTGAGTTGAGTTAGTAAATGCAAATACACATGTATAGGTTTAGTGGTAGTTACAGCTATCATGATTATATTAATGCTCATTAGATTGAGTTTGCCCATAGCAAGTGATTCAGAGAAGATTACACCCACCAGTATCCTGAACTTAGCAAATCTCATTGCAGCTCAAAATCCACTTTGGAATGATGAGAACTACTTACACACTGAAGGTTCTGGGGGTGATTTATCAGCCAATGTGTATTACAGAGTGTCATATGAGTATGCAGATACCATGGAGGCTAGAGATAGTTATGTGTGAACACAGTTGCCTTCATCAGTAAGTGAGGGATTCACATATCATAGTTTACCCCTAACGTATGAAATTTCCTGTATTTTGTTACGAACACTTTTGCATCAGCAGGAGTATTATCAATACTTCCATTCAAATTATGACCTAGGGTTATCAATTGTTCCCATCATAAAACATTTGAGGATCATTATAAAGATGAAGAACATTGACACAGTGTGAGGTTTCTTTGAGCCTGTATTGATATTTGGTACTGTTTATGCCCACAAGAACAATTGGACCTGCATTCTTAGCGCTGTAGAAAAGGAATTCTTTGACAAGTTGAGGAGAGAACAACAGCTATGAAAGCTAAAATAGAAAAGGGAGTAGTTTTACAGAATTGGGAAACAAAGATGAAACCCATACAGTGGCTGGAATTTAAGGATTCCTGGCTATAGATTGACAACATGTAGGGAAGCTATATGTATATAGATCTAGATCAAAGACTGATACACATTTTGCAGGAACTAGTGAACTAGTGAATGTAGACATGTGTTTTTTGTTTAAGAGTATTTGTATCTTTATGTTAAATGGGCAAGACCCCTCCATAACAGGTGTTTATTTCATATGTGGGAGGAATGCCTACTACAAGCTGCCAAAAAACTGGTATGATACATATTACCGGTAGTTTTTTCAAAGATGTATCATGTGGACAATTTTAATGGTCCAGTCTGGAGTGACAAATCAAACACCGGAGTCAAGAGAAGAGCTAGTGCTTCAGAGATTGTAAGGGATATATTTGGTGCCATAATACCATCAGTAGGTGTTATCTTGAATTATCTCAAAATTAGAAATCTGTCAACAATAGTAGATAAAGTAACTTCAGACACTACAGGTGTTGTATTGTTAATGGACACATAAATGGGTGATGTGAGGTCACTAGTTTTACAAAATCCCCTTGCATTAGAGTTTGCAAAATGTTGCATGATCAACAATGTTGCACCCACATATCTGATAATCGTGAGGAGATAAGAAAATACAAAACAAACATGACTGATTTGAAACAAGACCTGAACAAATTAACAGCAACAGGTGAATAGAAGGCAATGAGCAGTATTTTTTCAGCTATTGAAAGGTGGTTTGGAAATCAAGGGAGAGGAATTGTGGGAACCATTTTTAGGCCCCTATTGATCGTCATATTGTGTGCCCTAATTAAAGTTGGTCTTTACAAATTATGTGTGAAGCTAAAGGACAGTAGAGCCAAGAATAGACCAAGAAAAGAGGAGATTGAAATGGATACAAGGAGGAGCATACACTATAGTAACACTAAGCAGTTGGAGGTCTTTAGACGACCTTATCTGAATAAGCCTCTGAATTTTTGAGATGTTACATTTAAATAGAGAGTTTAAATATTTTGTTATGCTTGTTTCGCCATCAAAGGGGGGCTGAGGTAGCAGAAACTTTAGTGCTGTCCCTCATGTCACATAAGTCATCTCTATGGGACAGTTTATGCATTATGTTAACCAAAGTAGCAATGGTTTGACTGTAGAAAGATGCACTGAGAAGTAATTTTAAATGTGCATTTGCTTAGACTTACATTAGAAACTCTGGTGGTATCGAAGTTTAATTAAATGTTTGAAGGTTTAAACTGATATGATGATATAATTTAGACTCTAGACTAATAGTGTGCAATGAAACGATATTGAAATTCTAATAATTAATGATTTAAATGTGTGCAAAAATAGAGAAATGCACTTCCATGTTATACTGACTGAAATGTATTAACAGACTCATTTTGTTTAAAGTTATTGACATCTAAATGCTATTGAAGAATTATTAATGAAGAATTATTAGTTTGCATATTAGGATGAGTTTTATTTAATGTATTAATGTGCTGCATTAATTAATTTTCATTAGTGAGGCTTACTAGGCCCTCTTTTTGTGACTGTGCAGAAAATGCTAAGTCAGTTCCATAAAGTGAATTTTCTTTCAGACTTTGTTTCCATGAGAAGACTAGCTTTAGTAATAGATTCCTATTGTTACACATATAAAGTGTTTTACACATTTGACCTTGGATGTGGAACATTCTGGACTGTAGACTAGCAATTTAAGCATTTGTTTCAATCTCATGTGAAGCTACATGTATGGATGTTGTACTCATGACAGACCTGGGAAGAAATGCTAATGTTTAAACTTGGAGTCATGTGATTGACATAAACATAAACATAAAATGAACTGTTGCCCTGAGCGAATCAGATTGCTGTATGATATGTCATTGGCAGTTGGACTTTCGTCAGAGAGACTGCACTTTCAGAACCCTTGTAGATGAAGAGCCCCGCATGCTGAGCCCTTTGGAGAGGTATCATCCTCTCAGCCCTTTGCCCCCCTGAGATGCCTTGTTGAGTCTTAAAGACTTTCTTCCTAACCCCTGCAGAAGACTCTTGATCAAGCTTCTGACATTCTTCTGCTTTCCCTTTCTACCTATATTTTGCCCACCTCGTTGGTAGCTTCTTGGCTAACATTACTTTTTTCCAAATTCTGTTTGTCCTTTCCACTATTTTTGCCCTTTGCCACATGTTTTCTGCCCCACACATGTATTACCCTGCTTTGGCTAATAGTATGGTTTCCTGTGTCCAGCGTAATTGAACTCTGCTGATTTTAAATTGACTTGGTGCTTATTAAAACTGAGCAACACATAATTTCTGAATCTCAAAAAAGTTTGTTTATGTTCTGCCTAGTCCTTATTGAATGCTTAGATCTGCTAATGTTAGTTTGTCTGAATTTATTTTGTCACTTTGGGAAACACTTGATAATTGTGTATCTTTCTAACTTTGTCTTGCAAGTTTGTCTACTTGACTTTGAGCTTAAGTTTGTAATAAAGCCCTAAACTTTATACCTGACTGGAGTTTACCTTGTATGGCCACATTGGTCATACTGAGCAATTTAATTGCTTTCTATTGAAATTGTGTTAATGATGTTATTACATCCTATGCAGGGTCAAACAATTTGTTAACCTCAATGAGCATTGATTCCTGTGAAGAACAAAAATTATTCAGCACTTCTCACTTCAAAGAGGGCACCAGGTATAACTAGTGGTTCCTCAGACCCAAATCTTCAGATCACTTGTGGACCTGTTGACTCTGTCAGGAATAAGGACTGCCCAGCTATGAGGTCTGCTCTGCTGACCTGTTTTATGACAGTTAGGAATGGACCTTTCTGCAGGGTAGTCCTCAAACCTTTCACCTTCCTCCCTATTTTTCTGATTCTGCTTTTGTTGATTTTCAGAGTCTGGGCACCTTACCACTGCTAAGTAATGCTGAAGTGCATGTCACCTCTCCTCTAATCATAGTAACATTGGCTTAACCACAATTGGCATATTTAATTTACTTATAACCCCATAGTAAAGTTCACTAGATGTGCCCAGGGCCTGTAAATTAAATGCTACTAGTAGGCCTGCAGCACCCATTGTGCCTCCCCCTACTCTAGCAAATTAAACATGACTCAGGCCTGCCACTAGAGGGCCTGTGTGCAGTTTTAAACTACCATTTCATAGTGGCAAGTGCCACCACTTGCCAGGCCCAAACCTTCCTTTTTATTACATACTAGTCACCCATAAGGTAGGCCCTGGTTAGCCCCAAGGGCAGGGTGCAGTGTAGTTAAAAAGTTGGACATGTACTTTTAAGTTTAACATGTCCCAGTATTGAAAAATGGCTAAATTCATTTTTCACTATTGACAGGCCTAGCTCTCCTATAGAATAACATTGGGATTACCTTAAAACATCTTTTAAGTGTAACTCACCATTGGGAAAAGATGGGAATGTGGAGTTTGATGTCTCTGACTCAAATTTTAAATCATAACTTGCGGTGAAGTCAGATTTTAAATTGTGCTTTCCCTCTAGACAGCCACATACAATGGGAGACTAGGTGTGACTTGTTGGGCCTTAATAGACCATTTACTGGCTTGATGGAGGGTGGGGTTTAGAACTCCCTCACTTACACTTGAATAGACGTGTCCTGTCCACCCACAATAAGGCTTAACAACCATGTATTGTCACTTCAGCCAGCCTGGAGCCAGGACAGTGGGGGCATGGCATCTGTACATCACAAAGGTCTGCCTCTGGAAGCTTCTCCCACATTCCAGAAGCAGGGCACCAAAGTATAAATACTCCACCCCAAATCCTACTGAATCAGAACTCTTTTGGGTCAAGGACATGCTGTCATGAAGAAGGACTGCTGTGCTGCCAGGACGGACTGCCACTCTGTACTGCATTGATGTATTGGCCTTCTGCTGCTCTGTGCTGACCTTTAGGAGGGACTGCCACCTTGCTGTTGCTCTGTGTGCTGTCCTGCTGTGCCTACTCTGCATGAGAAGGACTGGACTCTCCTCTCTGTATCTGACCAAGAGTCTCCAAGGGCTTGTCGGCTTGCCCCCAGTTCTTCATAGTTCCCCAGGACTTCAAATGCCTCTTCCCTGAACTGATCTGTAGTGAGAGTGCCAGCCTAGACTTTGAGAGACTGGGTGCAGTGTTATCCCTGGTCTGGCTCCCCTAATTTGTGCTCCAACATGGCCACTTAAGTATACCAGTAAAGATCAAAATCGTAGCCTCATCACCCTGGAGACACCACTTCTGCATTTGCAAAGTGTGCCCCTTTTGGCCGCCGGACCGTACTCCTGAATTGGATACTCCTCAAGTAATTGCCAGGAAAAGACTGTTTTGTGGATAGAATTCTACCGTTTCCCAGCCCTGCCTGTACTTGCATCGGACCAGTTATAGCACAAGCGGAACTCCATTCACCCAGGCTCGGAGTAGGGGGGTCACGGGGCTCACCTGGTTCTTGCCAGCTGTGCAGCAGCCCGACTCCTCACGCTGGGAGAGACTGTGTCCTCAGGTTTAGGCAACCTGCCCACATCACTGTGCATTCCCAGGATGCCTCAGGGGCTCCCTGCCTCCAAGAACCGCTACAGCCACTGAAGGAGCTGCACCACAATCCAGAGAGAAGAGGCAACCCTAATTTTTCTCTGCGACTAAACCACCTACGAGGCAGATCAGTGAGCACTTCTTGCTAAGGCCATGATTCTCCTAAAAGGAGCACAGCATATTCTTTCCGACATCCTGAGACTGTGTACGAGTTCATGAGACATGCTTTTCCCTCACTTCAGCACTATATCTTGGGCACTACAAAACTTTGAGCACTCCTCTGACATTGTGAGATATTCAGCAATTATTTGATGATCTCGAAACTCAATTCTCCTGTGATCTAATTTATTCTCAATAGTATAACTCCGGATTGGTTCATTTGGTATTTGTAGTTTTGGTACAGTTCTAATTTTATAAACTGGTGTTGAGTTTTTGTGGTGCCTTTTACTGTGTTACTGTAGTTACATGTTGCACAAATACTGTACACATTACTTTCTAAGGTAAGCCTGCCTGGTCTGTGCCAGCCTACCAGAGGGAGACCACAGGTTAATTTAGGTTGTGCATCTGACTTACCCTGACTAGGATTGTGGTCCCTACTTGGACAGGGTGCATATCTCTGTGAACTGGAGACCCAATTTCTAACACTGACCAAGGACTGCTTTGCTGCCCAAGGTGTGCTCTTGCTGCCCCAGGACTTGCATGCTGTTGTAAGGTGCCCTGCTAAATACAGCCTGACTGTATGGGTCCACAACTTCAAGGAATATTCAATAGTTAGTGGGCTGGCATCTGTTCAAGTCACAGGGACATAACAGGCTTCTTCGATGTTGACACATCTTCACACATCACAGCTGCAGCACCATGCAACCAGCCATCAGTTCCAGCCCAACGCCACACAGCTCATCTTGGATGATGAAGCAATTCAGCACTAGTCCTCATAAACCCCAATGGCATTTTTGATGCCGACACAACTCGATGCCAACACCAGCCCAGCACGACCATCCTTATCCTCTGCACCAATGCATTGCAGTGCAAGTCTTCAAAAACCCCACTGGCTTTAGATCACATTATAAGGTCCCCTTGTTGGCTCTCCGACTCCACCGCTATATGATGCATATTGATGTCGGATCTCTCATTTCAGGTCTTCGTCAAGGGTCATCCACTCTACCACTGTGCAACACATCTTGATGCTGGATCTCACATTGCAGATCCTCTTTGATATCTCCTCAGTACTAGCAAGGAGTTCATATTTTGACACTCACAAAGTACTTCTCAATGGACTAAACTCAGTCCTGTATCCGGCCCACGCTCCATTATGGTCAGCATAAACTTATGACTTGGACCTGGTCTACTGGGACTAGATAACCTCGGTTGGTACTTTTTGCTTCTTAGCGCTTGATTTCTACATAACCTTCAAAACTGCATATCTCCAGTTCTACCATGGTTTCAAGTGCTGCATAAATACTGTACACATTGCCTCTAAGTTCAGCCTGACTGCCTATCTATGTTAATATATATTATTATATTTATATATATCTATATCTATATGTACATATATATTTTGTTATTAGCAACACAAAAACGCTGGTGGTGATGTCCCAAGGGGACCCACCCAGGGCTATACAGCTTTTTTATTTTATTTTAAGGAAGGAGTCATAGTGGCTCATGGAACCACCCTAAAATTTAAAAAATGAAGCACGGGGTCCTGTGCTTTGTTACTATAATGCCCCCAGTGGACCAAGTGCTGGGGGCTTTTGTGTAAAAAAGTGGGGAGGCCTCCTGACCTGCTCCAAGTACCCTGGGAACTGCCACCTCCCCGAGGCTTATGAGTTGTACTCTGGGGGATGCATGCCCCCTGCACTTGGGGACCACCACCTTCACCCACACCCTGGGGATCACCACCCCCTGTGGCTGCACTGAAATTTGAGCAGGGGGCTGTGCGGCCCCTCACCCTGGGGTCTACCACCCCTTGGGACAAATATTTTAAAAACAAAGGGGGTCCCATTGGGAATCACCACTTCCTGTGTGTATAGCTGAAGAGGGGTCCACACGGCCCCCTTCTTGGAGCCACTGATGGCCATGGCGGCTGCCACCCACCAGGTCTGGCTCCTGCGATGTCCCGAGATGCCCACCCCAGGACATAGCTGTTTGTTGCAGAGCTACAGCCAAGCCACAGCAAAAACTTTGAGTTTTGACAGCAGGGCCTGTAAAACAGGTCCCACTGGCAAAATCCAAAGCTTTCATCTCTTTCCCCTGCACACTTGCAGGTGACAGAGATGAAGTGCTTCAGAAAGCACGGAACTGCTGTCAAAGCAGCTCCGTGCTTGCTGAAGCAATGGCACTGCCAGGGTAGACTTAAGTCTTCCCCTGCAGTGCGGGCTTTTTATTTTAAAAAAACAAAAAAATACATAAATAAATAAATCAATATGTAGGAACCATGGGGGAGCCCTTGAGGGCTCCCTCCCGGTCCCAGATAGTTAATAAATGGTAAAAAAACAAAAAAAAACACAGCTCAGTGTGAAGGTTGCAGGGGGGTTCGAGTCCAGCAAGACTCATTTCCTTTTCTTTTTAATAAAAAATCATTATAGTTTTTTTAAAATAAATACATTTTTTATTTTAAATTGAACACACATATCTGATTCTAAGTATGCCTAACAAAAGCCTAACAGAAACTCTATTTCCCTCTCACTTTCTTTCTCTCTTTCTGTTTCTCTTTTAATCAATTTCTCCCATTCACACATACTTAGACACTTAAGCACCCACTCACAGATCCACTCAGACACTCACACACCCACTTACAGACCCACTCAGTCACCCATTCACAGACCCACTGACACCCTCTTGCACCCACTCAAACACCCGCACACACACTGATGAACCCATCATAACACTGATGTACTCACTGTCACACCCAGACAGTTTGACAACCACGCTCATCCTCTCACATCTATTCTCACACCCAATGAAGCTGCAATCAACTCCCAGCATGCACGGCCAAAGGGCTGTGCACAACTAGCTGTTCGAGTGGTTAGGGGGTATTTGCCACAGAGTCTGGCTGCAGGCCAGGTTTTGTGCCAACCTCCCTTGCGTTTGGGTGAAGGCCATGCATGGTGCAAGGTTGGGTGCTTGTAGGGGGTTAGAGGCCCTGTGGCCAAGTTTTAGTTGGATTAACGTATAGTAATTAAAATTATTACATGTTAAAAAACATAGAAATTCATTGAAAAGGTTACAGGGAAATTGTAGTTAGGAAATAGAATTTAAAAAAAACTAATAAATTTGCTTAAACAAACAAAGTCACAGGAATGTTATAGTTAGGAAACAGAATTTAAAAAAAACAGAGAAATTTGTTTAAAAAAAACAAACGTTACAGGGACGTTATACTTAGACTCACATTTTAAACGTGCAAAACCATAGAATTTCAACAGTTATAGTTAGAGTTCCTTCAAGTAACTATAGCTTGTGCCCCCTGATAACTATAAAATGTGCCCTCGTCATGAATTGCTAATTACCCAACAAATTGCAGCACTCATGCCTATCTTTAATAACATCATTGATAATATCAATGTATTATTTGCAGTCAATTTTTTGACAAAAAAAATTGCATGGTGGGGGCATGAGTTATAGTTACCTTAGGGCACGACTTACAGCTAATGAGGGCCTATGTTTGTTGATGGCTCCTGTTTAAGAGATAAATATGGCACTCTGAGAACTAGATATGTGGTTTGCTTGGTCTCAGGTATGATAGAAGTCTCCTGACTTTGAGGAGTCTCCTCTGGCCAAAATGCCAAATTTGGTTGCTTTTACCAGACCATGCTGTGTTTCAAAGAAGCTTAAAGTGACAATTTTTACTGATAGTCTGTATGGTTTTGGTGTTGTTCATGATTTGGGAAAGATGTGGTTCCAGAGAGGGTTCATGACGTGCTCTGGATCCCCTATCTGAAACATTGATAAGATTTACAATATGTTGAATGCATTACAGCTGCCTGAAACAAATGCTGTCATCAAGTTTACAGCACATAAGAAATCTACTGATTATGTAACTTTAGGAAATACATATGGGGATGAAGTTGTGAGATACTGTGCCTTAAGTTGAACCTCCTTTAATGGAGAGTGGAATAATAAGGCAAATGATGAGATAAATGAGAATTTCCCATTGACTGCAGTTGATACATGGGAGGAAGTTAAAAGACTGCAAGAAGAAGTGACAGAAGAAGAGCAGCAAAACTGGGTTAGAGCAGGATGCGCAAAGAGAAATTAAGATGATGTTTGGGTTTCAAGTGATGGAAGAGCAGTGTTGCCAAATAGCTTGTTGCCAACTATGGCTAGATATTATCATGGACAGGGTTATATAAGTAGGCAAGCAATGATCAGAACATTCAGACAGACATGGTTTAACCCTAGATTCAGAGTGATTACAGAAGCCATTACCATAGATGTGTCACTTGCCAGCAGATTAATGTAGGAAAATGCACAATTGTTGCACTGGATCACATAGGTAGCTCAGGAGGACCGTTCAACTGGATGCAGCTAGGTTTCAAAGATTTGCCTGTATGCAATGGACTGAGATAAATATTAGTCATTGTATGTATTTTTCACCCTGGCTTGAAGCCTACCTGACCAGGAGAAGTGATATTCTCACAGTAGCAAAGCTGTTATTGGGGAATTGATTCCACAATTCATAGTTCCGACTTTTCTAGAGTCAGACCGACAAACTAATTTCAACAGTGAGGTCCTAAAAATGTGTGAGGCATTACAAGTTGAGCAAACATTACTTTGCAGCTACAGACCTGAGGCTTCAGGGCTTGTAGAACAGAGTAATGGAACCCTGAAGTCCAGATTGGCGAAAGTATGTGCATCCATCACTTTGAAATGGCCAGATGTTTTGCCTCTTGCCTTGATGAAAATGTGCAGTACACTGGACAGAAAGACTAGGTTCTCCCCTGAAATTATCATGGGAAGGGCCTTGAGATTACCAGCAGTGTCTGCAAATGCATTTGTGAACATTACTGATGCCTTGGTGCTGGATTATTGCAATGGAATGACTGACATGGCTCGTTCTTTGTCTCATCAGGTTGGAGAAGCCGCAGCAAAGCTGCAGCAAGAGCTTTGTCATGACCTATATCCAGGCAATTGGGTCATGATTAAGAAGCATGTAAGGAAAACCTGCTTGGAACCACATTGGACAAGCCCTTACCAGGTGGTTTTGGTAACCAGTACAACTGTGAAGTGTGCTAGTCTCCCTAACTGGGTACATGAGAGCCACACTTGCAAATTTCCAAGTCCCCTAGATGATACAGTACCTGTTCTAGAAGGGTAGGTTACAGTGAGCGAGAGGGATCAGGTTAGTCAAGCTGTTGGGACTGGAGAAGTGGCTGCTACAGCACAAGTGGGGTCTGATGGGGTTTTGAGTGAGGCAACAACAGTAGATGGTACAGAAGGGTTGCAACAGAATCAGTTGACTTAAGCAAGCTTAGATGTTGATGAAGGACAAGTTGCTGTTGATAAAAGAGATGTACCAGGAGACAATTGACCTAAAGAGCAAACTGTGCCAGCTGTACAAAAGCCTAGAACTATTGCTGAAAAAACTGAAGAGTTGAGTCAAAGTGGCAGTGATGCGGAGGGTTGAGTAAACAGAAGATCAAAGAGAAAGAGAGTAACAAGTCGAAAGTCCTTTGAACCTGAATGGACATATTTGGCTGCAATGACTCGGAGAAGGAGTTTGCAACCTTTTACTTTACAATTTGAATCCTTGAGTTTGAAATTGTGGAGGAGAAGAACTTTGAAATCTCATTGCCGCTTGATGAACAAAGACATTACATTTTGGAAGTGATTATCAATGGTTATGAGCTGTGCCTTTATTAGAGACATTTAAACTATTTGTAGAAGCTTTTTAACATTTGCAAGTAGAGAACACTCTTGATGAAAGTTCAGGAAGATCAAGGAATTTACTTGAAAAATTTGCACTTTCAAAGAGACTATTTTTAATTTTTGTTTTGCTCATAAATAAAATGGACTGAAAAGAGACAGTGATAATATAAAAGTCACGTTTGCATTTTTGAAATTTTGACTTTTGTGATTTTTTTAAATCAAAGTTTTGGGTCTGAAATTAGAGAATTAATGGAGTTGAGTTGAGTTGAGTTAGTAAATGCAAATACACATGTATAGGTTTAGTGGTAGTTACAGCTATCATGATTATATTAATGCTCATTAGATTGAGTTTGCCCATAGCAAGTGATTCAGAGAAGATTACACCCACCAGTATCCTGAACTTAGCAAATCTCATTGCAGCTCAAAATCCACTTTGGAATGATGAGAACTACTTACACACTGAAGGTTCTGGAGGTGATTTATCAGCCAATGTGTATTACAGATTGTCATATGAGTATGCAGATACCATGGAGGCTAGAGATAGTTATGTGTGAACACAGTTGCCTTCATCAGTAAGTGAGGGATTCACATATCATAGTTTACCCCTAACGTATGAAATTTCCTGTATTTTGTTACGAACACTTTTGCATCAGCAGGAGTATTATCAATACTTCCATTCAAATTATGACCTAGGGTTATCAATTGTTCCCATCATAAAACATTTGAGGATCATTATAAAGATGAAGAACATTGACACAGTGTGAGGTTTCTTTGAGCCTGTATTGATATTTGGTACTGTTTATGCCCACAAGAACAATTGGACCTGCATTCTTAGCGCTGTAGAAAAGGAATTCTTTGACAAGTTGAGGAGAGAACAACAGCTATGAAAGCTAAAATAGAAAAGGGAGTAGTTTTACAGAATTGGGAAACAAAGAAGAAGCCCATACAGTGGCTGGAATTTAAGGATTCCTGGCTATAGATTGACAACATGTAGGGAAGCTATATGTATATAGATCTAGATCAAAGACTGATACACATTTTGCAGGAACTAGTGAATGTAGACATGTGTTTTTTGTTTAAGAGTATTTGTATCTTTATGTTAAATGGGCAAGACCCCTCCATAACAGGTGTTTATTTCAAATGTGGGAGGAATGCCTACTACAAGCTGCCAAAAAACTGGTATGATACATATTAGTTTTTTCAAAGATGTATCATGTGGACAATTTTAATGGTCCAGTCTGGAGTGACAAATCAAACACCAGAGTCAAGAGAAGAGCTAGTGCTTCAGAGATTGTAAGGGATATATTTGGTGCCATAATACCATCAGTAGGTGTTATCTTGAATTATCTCAAAATTAGAAATCTGTCAACAATAGTAGATAAAGTAACTTCAGACACTACAGGTGTTGTATTGTTAATGGACACATAAATGGGTGATGTGAGGTCACTAGTTTTACAAAATCCCCTTGCATTAGAGTTTGCAAAATGTTGCATGATCAACAATGTTGCACCCACATATCTGATAATCGTGAGGAGATAAGAAAATACAAAACAAACATGACTGATTTGAAACAAGACCTGAACAAATTAACAGCAACAGGTGAATAGAAGGCAATGAGCAGTATTTTTTCAGCTATTGAAAGGTGGTTTGGAAATCAAGGGAGAGGAATTGTGGGAACCATTTTTAGGCCCCTATTGATCGTCATATTGTGTGCCCTAATTAAAGTTGGTCTTTACAAATTATGTGTGAAGCTAAAGGACAGTAGAGCCAAGAATAGACCAAGAAAAGAGGAGATTGAAATGGATACAAGGAGGAGCATACACTATAGTAACACTAAGCAGTTGGAGGTCTTTAGACGACCTTATCTGAATAAGCCTCTGAATTTTTGAGATGTTACATTTAAATAGAGAGTTTAAATATTTTGTTATGCTTGTTTCGCCATCAAAGGGGGGCTGAGGTAGCAGAAACTTTAGTGCTGTCCCTCATGTCACAGAAGTCATCTCTATGGGACAGTTTATGCATTATGTTAACCAAAGTAGCAATGGTTTGACTGTAGAAAGATGCACTGAGAAGTAATTTTAAATGTGGATTTGCTTAGACTTACATTAGAAACTCTGGTGGTATCGAAGTTTAATTAAATGTTTGAAGGTTTAAACTGATATGATGATATAATTTAGACTCTAGACTAATAGTGTGCAATGAAACGATATTGAAATTCTAATAATTAATGATTTAAATGTGTGCAAAAATAGAGAAATGCACTTCCATGTTATACTGACTGAAATGTATTAACAGACTCATTTTGTTTAAAGTTATTGACATCTAAATGCTATTGAAGAATTATTAATGAAGAATTATTAGTTTGCATATTAGGATGAGTTTTATTTAATGTATTAATGTGCTGCATTAATTAATTTTCATTAGTGAGGCTTACTAGGCCCTCTTTTTGTGACTGTGCAGAAAATGCTAAGTCAGTTCCATAAAGTGAATTTTCTTTCAGACTTTGTTTCCATGAGAAGACTAGCTTTAGTAATAGATTCCTATTGTTACACATATAAAGTGTTTTACAAATTTGACCTTGGATGTGGAACATTCTGGACTGTAGACTAGCAATTTAAGCATTTGTTTCAATCTCATGTGAAGCTACATGTATGGATGTTGTACTCATGACAGACCTGGGAAGAAATGCTAATGTTTAAACTTGGAGTCATGTGATTGACATAAACATAAACATAAAATGAACTGTTGCCCTGAGCGAATCAGATTGCTGTATGATATGTCATTGGCAGTTGGACTTTCGTCAGAGAGACTGCACTTTCAGAACCCTTGTAGATGAAGAGCCCAGCATGCTGAGCTCTTTGGAGAGGTATCATCCTCTCAGCCCTTTGCCCCCCTGAGATGCCTTGTTGAGTCTTAAAGACTTTCTTCCTAACCCCTGCAGAAGACTCTTGATCAAGCTTCTGACATTCTTCTGCTTTCCCTTTCTACCTATATTTTGCCCACCTAGTTGGTAGCTTCTTGGCTGACATTACTTTTTTCCAAATTCTGTTTGTCCTTTCCACTATTTTTGCCCTTTGCCACATGTTTTCTGCCCCACACATGTATTACCTGCTTTGGCTAATAGTATGGTTTCCTGTGTCCAGCGTAATTGAACTCTGCTGATTTTAAATTGACTTGGTGCTTATTAAAACTGAGCAACACTTAATTTCTGAATCTCAAAAAAGTTTGTTTATGTTCTGCCTAGTCCTTATTGAATGCTTAGATCTGCTAATGTTAGTTTGTCTGAATTTATTTTGTCACTTTGGGAAACACTTGATAATTGTGTATCTTTCTAACTTTGTCTTGCAAGTTTGTCTACTTGACTTTGAGCTTAAGTTTGTAATAAAGCCCTAAACTTTATACCTGACTGGAGTTTACCTTGTATGGCCACATTGGTCATACTGAGTAATTTAATTGCTTTCTATTGAAATTGTGTTAATGATGTTATAACATCCTATGCAGGGTCAAACAATTTGTTAACCTCAATGAGCATTGATTCCTGTGAAGAACAAAAATTATTCAGCACTTCTCACTTCAAAGAGGGCACCAGGTATAACTAGTGGTTCCTCAGACCCAAATCTTCAGATCACTTGTGGACCTGTTGACTCTGTCAGGAATAAGGACTGCCCAGCTATGAGGTCTGCTCTGCTGACCTGTTTTATGACAGTTAGGAATGGACCTTTCTGCAGGGTAATCCTCAAACCTTTCACCTTCCTCCCTATTTTTCTGATTCTGCTTTTGTTGATTTTCAGAGTCTGGGCACCTTACCACTGCTAAGTAATGCTGAAGTGCATGTCACCTCTCCTCTAATCATAGTAACATTGGCTTAACCACAATTGGCATATTTAATTTACTTATAACCCCATAGTAAAGTTCACTAGATGTGCCCAGGGCCTGTAAATTAAATGCTACTAGTAGGCCTGCAGCACTCATTGTGCCTCCCCCTACTCTAGCAAATTAAACATGACTCAGGCCTGCCACTAGAGGGCCTGTGTGCAGTTTTAAACTACCATTTCATAGTGGCAAGTGCCACCACTTGCCAGGCCCAAACCTTCCTTTTTATTACATACTAGTCACCCATAAGGTAGGCCCTGGTTAGCCCCAAGGGCAGGGTGCAGTGTAGTTAAAAAGTTGGACATGTACTTTTAAGTTTAACATGTTCCGGTATTGAAAAATGGCTAAATTCATTTTTCACTATTGACAGGCCTAGCTCTCCTATAGAATAACATTGGGATTACCTTAAAACATCTTTTAAGTGTAACTCCCCATTGGGAAAAGATGGGAATGTGGAGTTTGATGTCTCTGACTCAAATTTTAAATCATAACTTGCGGTGAAGTCAGATTTTAAATTGTGTTTTACCTCTAGACAGCCACATACAATGGGAGACTAGGTGTGACTTGTTGGGCCTTAATAGACCATTTACTGGCTTGATGGAGGGTGGGGTTTAGAACTCACTCACTTACACTTGAATAGACGTGTCCTGTCCACCCACAATAAGGCTTAACAACCATGTATTGTCACTTCAGCCAGCCTGGAGCCAGGACAGTGGGGGCATGGCATCTGTACATCACAAAGGTCTGCCTCTGGAAGCTTCTCCCACATTCCAGAAGCAGGGCACCAAAGTATAAATAATCCACCCCAAATCCTACTGAATCAGAACTCTTTTGGGTCAAGGACATGCTGTCATGAAGAAGGACTGCTGTGCTGCCAGGACGGACTGCCACTCTGTACTGCATTGATGTATTGGCCTTCTGCTGCTCTGTGCTGACCTTTAGGAGGGACTGCCACCTTGCTGTTGCTCTGTGTGCTGTCCTGCTGTGCCTACTCTGCATGAGAAGGACTGGACTCTCCTCTCTGTACCTGACCAAGAGTCTCCAAGGGCTTGTCGGCTTGCCCCCAGTTCTTCATAGTTCCCCAGGACTTCAAATGCCTCTTCCCTGAACTGATCTGTAGTGAGAGTGCCAGCCTAGACTTTGAGAGACTGGGTGCAGTGTTATCCCTGGTCTGGCTCCCCTAATTTGTGCTCCAACATGGCCACTTAAGTATACCAGTAAAGATCAAAATCGTAGCCTCATCACCCTGGAGACACCACTTCTGCATTTGCAAAGTGTGCCCCTTTTGGCCGCCGGACCGTACTCCTGAATTGGATACTCCTCAAGTAATTGCCAGGAAAAGACTGTTTTGTGGATAGAATTCTACCGTGTCCCAGCCCTGCCTGTACTTGCATCGGACCAGTTATAGCACAAGCGGAACTCCATTCACCCAGGCTCGGAGTAGGGGGGTCACGGGGCTCACCTAGTTCTTGCCAGCTGTGCAGCAGCCCGACTCCTCACGCTGGAAGAGACTGTGTCCTCAGGGTTAGGCAACCTGCCCACATCACTGTGCATTCCTAGGATGCCTCAGGGGCTCCCTGCCTCCAAGAACCGCTACAGACACTGAAGGAGCTGCACCACAATCCAGAGAGAAGAGGCAACCCTAATTTTTCTCTGCGACTAAACCACCTACGAGGCAGATCAGTGAGCACTTCTTGCTAAGGCCATGATTCTCCTAAAAGGAGCACAGCATATTCTTTCCGACATCCTGAGACTGTGTACGAGTTCATGAGACATGCTTTTCCCTCACTTCAGCACTATAACTTGGGCACTACAAAACTTTGAGCACTCCTCTGACATTGTGAGATATTCAGCAATTATTTGATGATCTCGAAACTCAATTCTCCTGTGATCTAATTTATTCTCAATAGTATAACTCCGGATTGGTTCATTGGGTATTTGTAGTTTTGGTACAGTTCTAATTTTATAAACTGGTGTTGAGTTTTTGTGGTGCCTTTTACTGTGTTACTGTAGTTACATGTTGCACAAATACTGTACACATTACTTTCTAAGGTAAGCCTGCCTGGTCTGTGCCAGCCTACCAGAGGGAGACCACAGGTTAATTTAGGTTGTGCATCTGACTTACCCTGACTAGGATTGTGGTCCCTACTTGGACAGGGTGCATATCTCTGTGAACTGGAGACCCAATTTCTAACACTGACCAAGGACTGCTTTGCTGCCCAAGGTGTGCTCTTGCTGCCCCAGGACTTGCATGCTGTTGTAAGGTGCCCTGCTAAATACAGCCTGACTGTATGGGTCCACAACTTCAAGGAATATTCAATAGTTAGTGGGCTGGCATCTGTTCAAGTCACAGGGACATAACAGGCTTCTTCGATGTTGACACATCTTCACACATCACAGCTGCAGCACCATGCAACCAGCCATCAGTTCCAGCCCAACGCCACACAGCTTATCTTGGATGATGAAGCAATTCAGCACTAGTCCTCATAAACCCCAATGGCATTTTTGATGCCGACACAACTCGATGCCAACACCAGCCCAGCACGACCATCCTTATCCTCTGCACCAATGCATTGCAGTGCAAGTCTTCAAAAACCCCACTGGCTTTATATCACATAATAAGGTCCCCTTGTTGGCTCTCCGACTCCACCGCTATATGATGCATCTTGATGTTGGATCTCTCATTTCAGGTCTTCGTCAAGGGTCATCCTCTCTACCACTGTGCAACACATCTTGATGCTGGATCTCACATTGCAGATCCTCTTTGATATCTCCTCAGTACTAGCAAGGAGTTCATATTTTGACACTCACAAAGTACTTCTCAATGGACTAAACTCAGTCCTGTATCCGGCCCACGCTCCATCATGGTCAGCATAAACTTATGACTTGGACCTGGTCTACTGGGACTAGATAACCTCGGTTGGTACTTTTTGCTTCTTAGCGCTTGATTTCTACATAACCTTCAAAACTGCATATCTCCAGTTCTACCATGGTTTCAAGTGCTGCATAAATACTGTACACATTGCCTCTAAGTTCAGCCTGACTGCCTATCTATGTTAATATATATTATTATATTTATATATATCTATATCTATATGTACATATATATTTTGTTATTAGCAACACAAAAACGCTTTTCCTATGGAACCTAGGTCCTAACTATAACTATCCACTGGTAACCACCAGTAGGTTTTATATCTATCTATCTATCTATCTATCTATCTATCTATCTATCTATCTATCTATCTATCTATCTATCTATCTCTTTTGGGATCATCTGTCCAGGGTAGGGGGCCAAGAAAAAGGAGGGGTCCCAAAACACGTTTTCCCCTTTCATTTTTCCAAAGGGATTTTGAACAATGATAGCGCAAAACCTACTGGGCGGGATTACACAAAATTTGGCAGCATGGTGAGACCTGGTCCAGAAGGAGTGCATTTATGTTCTGGTGTTATTCCGTTTAGCAGTTTTAGAGAAATCAAAGAAAATCCAAATTTGTATGTCTGGGGATGCAAAGGATTTGTGAACCCCTCCCAATCTCGTGCAGAGATCTGATAGGCTGATAACACTTCAACAACAGAAGTTCTTAAAGTATTGTCAGCCATCTTGAGACTCGGCTGAAGCAGAGTCACAAAAAATAGTAAAAAATAAACGAACACCCTGACCTCTTAGCTCTGGTGGTGAGGTCCCAAGGGGACCCACCCAGGGCTATACAGCTTTTTTATTTTATTTTAAGGATGGAGTCATAGTGGCTCATGGAACCACCCTAAAATTTAAAAAATGAAGCACGGGTCCTGTGCTTTGTTACTATAATTCCCCCAGTGGACCAAGTGCTGGGGGCTTTTGTGTAAAAAAGTGGGGAGGCCTCCTGACCTGTTCCAAGTACCCTGGGAACTGCCACCTCCCCGAGGCTTATGAGTTGTACTCTGGGGGATGCATGCCCCTGCACTTGGGGACCACCACCTTCACCCACACCCTGGGGACCACCACCCCCTGTGGCTGCACTGAAATTTGAGCAGGGGGCTGTGCGGCCCCTCACTCTGGGGTCTACCACCCCTTGGGACAAATATTTAAAAAACAAAGGGGGTCCCATTGGGAATCACCACTACCTGTGTGTATAGCTGAAGAGGGGTCCACACGGCCCCCTTCTTGGAGCCACTGATGGCCCTGGCGGCTGCCACCCACCAGGTCTGGCTCCTGCGATGTCCAGAGATGCCCACCCCGGGACATAGCTGTTTGTTGCAGAGCTACAGCCAAGCCACAGCAAAAACTTTGAGTTTTGAGAGCAGGGCCTGTAAAACAGGTCCCACTGGCAAAATCCAAAGCTTTCATCTCTTTCCCCTGCACACTTGCAGGCGACAGAGATGAAGTGCTTCAGAAAGCACGGAACTGCTGTCAAAGCAGCTCCGTGCTTGCTGAAGCAATGGCACTGCCAGGGTAGACTTAAGTCTTCCCCTGCAGTGCGGGTTTTTTATTTAAAAAAACAAAAAAAAAACCATAAATAAATAAATCAATATGTAGGAACCATGGGGGAGCCCTTGAGGGCTCCCTCCCGGTCCCAGATAGTTCATAAATGGTAAAAAAAAAAAAAAAAACACAGCTCAGTGTGAAGGTTGCAGGGGGGTTTGAGTCCAGCAAGACTCATTTCCTTTTCTTTTTAATAAAAAATCATTATAGTTTTTTTTAAATAAATACATTTTTTATTTTAAATCGAACACACATATCTGATTCAAAGTATGCCTAACAAAAGCCTAACAGAAACTCTATTTCCCTCTCACTTTCTTTCTCTCTTTCTGTTTCTCTTTTAATCAATTTCTCCCACTCACACATACTTAGACACTTACGCACCCACTCACAGATCCACTCAGACACTCACACACCCACTTACAGACCCACTCAGTCACCCATTCACAGACCCACTGACACCCTCTTGCACCCACTCAAACACCCGCACACACACCGATGAACCCATTATAACACTGATGTACTCACTGTCACACCCAGACAGTTTGACAACCACGCTCATCCTCTCACATCTATTCTCACACCCAATGAAGCTGCAATCAACTCCCAGCATGCACGGCCAAAGGGCTGTGCACAACTTGGGTTCGAGTGGTTAGGGGGTATTTGCCACAGAGTCTGGCTGCAGGCCAGGTTTTGTGCCAACCTCCCTTGCGTTTGGGTGAAGGCCATGCATGGTGCAAGGTTGGGTGCTTGTAGGGGGTTAGAGGCCCTGTGGCCAATTGTTAGTTGGATGAACGTATAGTAATTAAAATTATTACATGTTAAAAAACATAGAAATTCATTGAAAAGGTTACAGGGAAATTGTAGTTAGGAAATAGAATTTAAAAAAAACTAATAAATTTGCTTAAACAAACAAAGTCACAGGAATGTTATAGTTAGGAAACAGAATTTCTAAAAAACAGAGAAATTTGTTTTAAAAAAACAAACGTTACAGGGACGTTATACTTAGACTCACATTTTAAACATGCAAAACCATAGAATTTCAATAGTTAGAGTTAGAGTTCCTTCAAGTAACTATAGCTTGTGCCCCCTGATAACTATAAAATGTGTCCTTGTCATGAATTGCTAATTACCCTACAAATTACAGCACTCATGCCTATCTTTAATAACATCATTGATAATATCAATGTATTATTTGCAGTCAATTTTTTGACAAAAAAAGTGCATGGTGGGGGCATGAGTTATAGTTACCTTAGGGCACGACTTACAGCTAATGAGGGCCTATGTTTGTTGATGGCTCCTGTTTAAGAGATAAATATGGCACTCTGAGAACTAGATATGTGGTTTGCTTGGTCTCAGGTATGATAGAAGTCTCCTGACTTTGAGGAGTCTCCTCTGGCCAAAATGCCAAATTTGGTTGCTTTTACCAGACCATGCTGTGTTTCAAACAGCTTAAAGTGACAATTTTTACTGATAGTCTGTATGGTTTTGGTGTTGTTCATGATTTGGGAAAGTTGTGGTTCCAGAGAGGGTTCATGACCTGCTCTGGATCCCCTATCTGAAACATTGATAAGATTTACAATCTGTTGAATGCATTACAGCTGCCTGAAACAAATGCTGTCATCAAGTTTACAGCACATAAGAAATCTACTGATTATGTAACTTTAGGAAATACATATGGGGATGAAGTTGTGAGATACTGTGCCTTATGTTGAACCTCCTTTAATGGAGAGTGGAATAATAAGGCAAATGATGAGATAAATGAGAATTTCCCATTGACTGCAGTTGATACATGGGAGGAAGTTAAAAGACTGCAAGAAGAAGTGACAGAAGAAGAGCAGCAAAACTGGGTTAGAGCAGGATGCGCAAAGAGAAATTAAGATGATGTTTGGGTTTCAAGTGATGGAAGAGCAGTGTTGCCAAATAGCTTGTTGCCAACTATGGCTAGATATTATCATGGACAGGGTTATATAAGTAGGCAAGCAATGATCAGAACATTCAGACAGACATGGTTTAACCCTAGATTCAGAGTGATTACAGAAACCATTACCATAGATGTGTCACTTGCCAGCAGATTAATGTAGGAAAATGCACAATTGTTGCACTGGATCACATAGGTAGCTCAGGAGGACCGTTCAACTGGATGCAGCTAGGTTTCAAAGATTTGCCTGTATGCAATGGACTGAGATAAATATTAGTCATTGTATGTATGTATTTTTCACCCTGGCTTGAAGCCTACCTGACCAGGAGAAGTGATATTCTCACAGTAGCAAAGCTGTTATTAGGGAATTGATTCCACGATTCATAGTTCCGACTTTTCTAGAGTCAGACCGACAAACGAATTTCAACAGTGAGGTCCTAAAAATGTGTGAGGCATTACAAGTTGAGCAAACATTACTTTGCAGCTACAGACCTGAGGCTTCAGGGCTTGTAGAACAGAGTAATGGAACCCTGAAGTCCAGATTGGCGAAAGTATGTGCATCCATCACTTTGAAATGGCCAGATGTTTTGCCTCTTGCCTTGATGAAAATGTGCAGTACACTGGACAGAAAGACTAGGTTCTCCCCTGAAATTATCATGGGAAGGGCCTTGAGATTACCAGCAGTGTCTGCAAATGCATTTGTGAACATTACTGATGCCTTGGTGCTGGATTATTGCAATGGAATGACTGACATGGCTCGTTCTTTGTCTCATCAGGTTGGAGAAGCCGCAGCAAAGCTGCAGCAAGAGCTTTGTCATGACCTATATCCAGGCAATTGGGTCATGATTAAGAAGCATGTAAGGAAAACCTGCTTGGAACCACATTGGACAAGCCCTTACCAGGTGGTTTTGGTAACCAGTACAACTGTGAAGTGTGCTAGTCTCCCTAACTGGGTACATGAGAGCCACACTTGCAAAGTTCCAAGTCCCCTAGATGATACAGTACCTGTTCTAGAAGGGTAGGTTACAGTGAGCGAGAGGGATCAGGTTAGTCAAGCTGTTGGGACTGGAGAAGTGGCTGCTACAGCACAAGTGGGGTCTGATGGGGTTTTGAGTGAGACAACAACAGTAGATGGTACAGAAGGGTTGCAACAGAATCAGTTGACTTAAGCAAGCTTAGATGTTGATGAAGGACAAGTTGCTGTTGATAAAAGAGATGTACCAGGAGACAATTGACCTAAAGAGCAAACTGTGCCAGATGTACAAAAGCCTAGAACTATTGCTGAAAAAACTGAACAGTTGAGTCAAAGTGGCAGTGATGCGGAGGGTTGAGTAAACAGAAGATCAAAGAGAAAGAGAGTAACAAGTCGAAAGTCCTTTGAACCTGAATGGACATATTTGGCTGCAATGACTCGGAGAAGGAGTTTGCAACCTTTTACTTTACAATTTGAATCCTTGAGTTTGAAATTGTGGAGGAGAAGAACTTTGAAATCTCATTGCCGCTTGATGAACAAAGACATTACATTTTGGAAGTGATTATCAATGGTTATGAGCTGTGCCTTTATTAGAGACATTTAAACTATTTGTAGAAGCTTTTTAACATTTGCAAGTAGAGAACACTCTTGATGAAAGTTCAGGAAGATCAAGGAATTTACTTGAAAAATGTGCACTTTCAAAGAGACTATTTTTAATTTTTGTTTTGCTCATAAATAATAAGGACTGAAAAGAGACAGTGATAATATAAAAGTCACGTTTGCATTTTTGAAATTTTGACTTTTGTGATTTTTTAAAATCAAAGTTTTGGGTCTGAAATTAGAGAATTCATGGAGTTGAGTTGAGTTGAGTTAGTAAATGCAAATACACATGTATAGGTTTAGTGGTAGTTACAGCTATCATGATTATATTAATGCTCATTAGATTGAGTTTGCCCATAGCAAGTGATTCAGAGAAGATTACACCCACCAGTATCCTGAACTTAGCAAATCTCATTGCAGCTCAAAATCCACTTTGGAATGATGAGAACTACTTACACACTGAAGGTTCTGGAGGTGATTTATCAGCCAATGTGTATTACAGATTGTCATATGAGTATGCAGATACCATGGAGGCTAGAGATAGTTATGTGTGAACACAGTTGCCTTCATCAGTAAGTGAGGGATTCACATATCATAGTTTACCCCTAACGTATGAAATTTCCTGTATTTTGTTACGAACACTTTTGCATCAGCAGGAGTATTATCAATACTTCCATTCAAATTATGACCTAGGGTTATCAATTGTTCCCATCATAAAACATTTGAGGATCATTATAAAGATGAAGAACATTGACACAGTGTGAGGTTTCTTTGAGCCTGTATTGATATTTGGTACTGTTTATGCCCACAAGAACAATTGGACCTGCATTCTTAGCGCTGTAGAAAAGGAATTCTTTGACAAGTTGAGGAGAGAACAACAGCTATGAAAGCTAAAATAGAAAAGGGAGTAGTTTTACAGAATTGGGAAACAAAGATGAAGCCCATACAGTGGCTGGAATTTAAGGATTCCTGGCTATAGATTGACAACATGTAGGGAAGCTATATGTATATAGATCTAGATCAAAGACTGATACACATTTTGCAGGAACTAGTGAACTAGTGAATGTAGACATGTGTTTTTTGTTTAAGAGTATTTGTATCTTTATGTTAAATGGGCAAGACCCCTCCATAACAGGTGTTTATTTCATATGTGGGAGGAATGCCTACTACAAGCTGCCAAAAAACTGGTATGATACATATTAGTTTTTTCAAAGATGTATCATGTGGACAATTTTAATGGTCCAGTCTGGAGTGACAAATCAAACACCAGAGTCAAGAGAAGAGCTAGTGCTTCAGAGATTGTAAGGGATATATTTGGTGCCATAATACCATCAGTAGGTGTTATCTTGAATTATCTCAAAATTAGAAATCTGTCAACAATAGTAGATAAAGTAACTTCAGACACTACAGGTGTTGTATTGTTAATGGACACATAAATGGGTGATGTGAGGTCACTAGTTTTACAAAATCCCCTTGCATTAGAGTTTGCAAAATGTTGCATGATCAACAATGTTGCACCCACATATCTGATAATCGTGAGGAGATAAGAAAATACAAAACAAACATGACTGATTTGAAACAAGACCTGAACAAATTAACAGCAACAGGTGAATAGAAGGCAATGAGCAGTATTTTTTCAGCTATTGAAAGGTGGTTTGGAAATCAAGGGAGAGGAATTGTGGGAACCAATTTTAGGCCCCTATTGATCGTCATATTGTGTGCCCTAATTAAAGTTGGTCTTTACAAATTATGTGTGAAGCTAAAGGACAGTAGAGCCAAGAATAGACCAAGAAAAGAGGAGATTGAAATGGATACAAGGAGGAGCATACACTATAGTAACACTAAGCAGTTGGAGGTCTTTAGACAACCTTATCTGAATAAGCCTCTGAATTTTTGAGATGTTACATTTAAATAGAGAGTTTAAATATTTTGTTATGCTTGTTTCGCCATCAAAGGGGGGCTGAGGTAGCAGAAACTTTAGTGCTGTCCCTCATGTCACAGAAGTCATCTCTATGGGACAGTTTATGCATTATGTTAACCAAAGTAGCAATGGTTTGACTGTAGAAAGATGCACTGAGAAGTAATTTTAAATGTGCATTTGCTTAGACTTACATTAGAAACTCTGGTGGTATCGAAGTTTAATTAAATGTTTGAAGGTTTAAACTGATATGATGATATAATTTAGACTCTAGACTAATAGTGTGCAATGAAACGATATTGAAATTCTAATAATTAATGATTTAAATGTGTGCAAAAATAGAGAAATGCACTTCCATGTTATACTGACTGAAATGTATTAACAGACTCATTTTGTTTAAAGTTATTGACATCTAAATGCTATTGAAGAATTATTAATGAAGAATTATTAGTTTGCATATTAGGATGAGTTTTATTTAATGTATTAATGTGCTGCATTAATTAATTTTCATTAGTGAGGCTTACTAGGCCCTCTTTTTGTGACTGTGCAGAAAATGCTAAGTCAGTTCCATAAAGTGAATTTTCTTTCAGACTTTGTTTCCATGAGAAGACTAGCTTTAGTAATAGATTCCTATTGTTACACATATAAAGTGTTTTACAAATTTGACCTTGGATGTGGAACATTCTGGACTGTAGACTAGCAATTTAAGCATTTGTTTCAATCTCATGTGAAGCTACATGTATGGATGTTGTACTCATGACAGACCTGGGAAGAAATGCTAATGTTTAAACTTGGAGTCATGTGATTGACATAAACATAAAATGAACTGTTGCCCTGAGCGAATCAGATTGCTGTATGATATGTCATTGGCAGTTGGACTTTCGTCAGAGAGACTGCACTTTCAGAACCCTTGTAGATGAAGAGCCCAGCATGCTGAGCCCTTTGGAGAGGTATCATCCTCTCAGCCCTTTGCCCCCCTGAGATGCCTTGTTGAGTCTTAAAGACTTTCTTCCTAACCCCTGCAGAAGACTCTTGATCAAGCTTCTGACATTCTTCTGCTTTCCCTTTCTACCTATATTTTGCCCACCTAGTTGGTAGCTTCTTGGCTGACATTACTTTTTTCCAAATTCTGTTTGTCCTTTCCACTATTTTTGCCCTTTGCCACATGTTTTCTGCCCCACACATGTATTACCCTGCTTTGGCTAATAGTATGGTTTCCTGTGTCCAGCGTAATTGAACTCTGCTGATTTTAAATTGACTTGGTGCTTATTAAAACTGAGCAACACTTAATTTCTGAATCTCAAAAAAGTTTGTTTATGTTCTGCCTAGTCCTTATTGAATGCTTAGATCTGCTAATGTTAGTTTGTCTGAATTTATTTTGTCACTTTGGAAAACACTTGATAATTGTGTATCTTTCTAACTTTGTCTTGCAAGTTTGTCTACTTGACTTTGAGCTTAAGTTTGTAATAAAGCCCTAAACTTTATACCTGACTGGAGTTTACCTTGTATGGCCACATTGGTCATACTGAGTAATTTAATTGCTTTCTATTGAAATTGTGTTAATGATGTTATTACATCCTATGCAGGGTCAAACAATTTGTTAACCTCAATGAGCATTGATTCCTGTGAAGAACAAAAATTATTCAGCAATTCTCACTTCAAAGAGGGCACCAGGTATAACTAGTGGTTCCTCAGACCCAAATCTTCAGATCACTTGTGGACCTGTTGACTCTGTCAGGAATAAGGACTGCCCAGCTATGAGGTCTGCTCTGCTGACCTGTTTTATGACAGTTAGGAAGGGACCTTTCTGCAGGGTAGTCCTCAAACCTTTCACCTTCCTCCCTATTTTTCTGATTCTGCTTTTGTTGATTTTCAGAGTCTGGGCACCTTACCACTGCTAAGTAATGCTGAAGTGCATGTCACCTCTCCTCTAATCATAGTAACATTGGCTTAACCACAATTGGCATATTTAATTTACTTATAACCCCATAGTAAAGTTCACTAGATGTGCCCAGGGCCTGTAAATTAAATGCTACTAGTAGGCCTGCAGCACTCATTGTGCCTCCCCCTACTCTAGCAAATTAAACATGACTCAGGCCTGCCACTAGAGGGCCTGTGTGCAGTTTTAAACTACCATTTCATAGTGGCAAGTGCCACCACTTGCCAGGCCCAAACCTTCCTTTTTATTACATACTAGTCACCCATAAGGTAGGCCCTGGTTAGCCCCAAGGGCAGGGTGCAGTGTAGTTAAAAAGTTGGACATGTACTTTTAAGTTTAACATGTCCCGGTATTGAAAAATGGCTAAATTCATTTTTCACTATTGACAGGCCTAGCTCTCCTATAGAATAACATTGGGATTACCTTAAAACATCTTTTAAGTGTAACTCCCCATTGGGAAAAGATGGGAATGTGGAGTTTGATGTCTCTGACTCAAATTTTAAATCATAACTTGCGGTGAAGTCAGATTTTAAATTGTGTTTTCCCTCTAGACAGCCACATACAATGGGAGACTAGGTGTGACTTGTTGGGCCTTAATAGACCATTTACTGGCTTGATGGAGGGTGGGGTTTAGAACTCCCTCACTTACACTTGAATAGACGTGTCCTGTCCACCCACAATAAGGCTTAACAACCATGTATTGTCACTTCAGCCAGCCTGGAGCCAGGACAGTGGGGGCATGGCATCTGTACATCACAAAGGTCTGCCTCTGGAAGCTTCTCCCACATTCCAGAAGCAGGGCACCAAAGTATAAATACTCCGCCCCAAATCCTACTGAATCAGAACTCTTTTGGGTCAAGGACATGCTGTCATGAAGAAGGACTGCTGTGCTGCCAGGACGGACTGCCACTCTGTACTGCATTGATGTATTGGCCTTCTGCTGCTCTGTGCTGACCTTTAGGAGGGACTGCCACCTTGCTGTTGCTCCGTGTGCTGTCCTGCTGTGCCTACTCTGCATGAGAAGGACTGGACTCTCCTCTCTGTACCTGACCAAGAGTCTCCAAGGGCTTGTCGGCTTGCCCCCAGTTCTTCATAGTTCCCCAGGACTTCAAATGCCTCTTCCCTGAACTGATCTGTAGTGAGAGTGCCAGCCTAGACTTTGAGAGACTGGGTGCAGTGTTATCCCTGGTCTGGCTCCCCTAATTTGTGCTCCAACATGGCCACTTAAGTATACCAGTAAAGATCAAAATCGTAGCCTCATCACCCTGGAGACACCACTTCTGCATTTGCAAAGTGTGCCCCTTTTGGCCGCCGGACCGTACTCCTGAATTGGATACTCCTCAAGTAATTGCCAGGAAAAGACTGTTTTGTGGATAGAATTCTACCGTGTCCCAGCCCTGCCTGTACTTGCATCGGACCAGTTATAGCACAAGCGGAACTCCATTCACCCAGGCTCGGAGTAGGGGGGTCAGGGGGCTCACCTGGTTCTTGCCAGCTGTGCAGCAGCCCGACTCCTCACGCTGGGAGAGACTGTGTCCTCAGGGTTAGGCAACCTGCCCACATCACTGTGCATTCCCAGGATGCCTCAGGGGCTCCCTGCCTCCAAGAACCGCTACAGCCACTAAAGGAGCTGCACCACAATCCAGAGGGAAGAGGCAACCCTAATTTTTCTCTGCGACTAAACCACCTACGAGGCAGATCAGTGAGCACTTCTTGCTAAGGCCATGATTCTCCTAAAAGGAGCACAGCATATTCTTTCCGACATCCTGAGACTGTGTACGAGTTCATGAGACATGCTTTTCCCTCACTTCAGCACTATAACTTGGGCACTACAAAACTTTGAGCACTCCTCTGACATTGTGAGATATTCAGCAATTATTTGATGATCTCGAAACTCAATTCTCCTGTGAGCTAATTTATTCTCAATAGTATAACTCCGGATTGGTTCATTGGGTATTTGTAGTTTTGGTACAGTTCTAATTTTATAAACTGGTGTTGAGTTTTTGTGGTGCCTTTTACTGTGTTACTGTAGTTACATGTTGCACAAATACTGTACACATTACTTTCTAAGGTAAGCCTGCCTGGTCTGTGCCAGCCTACCAGAGGGAGACCACAGGTTAATTTAGGTTGTGCATCTGACTTACCCTGACTAGGATTGTGGTCCCTACTTGGACAGGGTGCATATCTCTGTGAACTGGAGACCCAATTTCTAACACTGACCAAGGACTGCTTTGCTGCCCAAGGTGTGCTCTTGCTGCCCCAGGACTTGCATGCTGTTGTAAGGTGCCCTGCTAAATACAGCCTGACTGTATGGGTCCACAACTTCAAGGAATATTCAATAGTTAGTGGGCTGGCATCTGTTCAAGTCACAGGGACATAACAGGCTTCTTCGATGTTGACACATCTTCACACATCACAGCTGCAGCACCATGCAACCAGCCATCAGTTCCAGCCCAACGCCACACAGCTCATCTTGGATGATGAAGCAATTCAGCACTAGTCCTCATAAACCCCAATGGCATTTTTGATGCCGACACAACTCGATGCCAACACCAGCCCAGCACGACCATCCTTATCCTCTGCACCAATGCATTGCAGTGCAAGTCTTCAAAAACCCCACTGGCTTTAGATCACATAATAAGGTCCCCTTGTTGGCTCTCCGACTCCACCGCTATATGATGCATCTTAATGTTGGATCTCTCATTTCAGGTCTTCGTCAAAGGGTCATCCACTCTACCACTGTGCAACACATCTTGATGCTGGATCTCACATTGCAGATCCTCTTTGATATCTCCTCAGTACTAGCAAGGAGTTCATATTTTGACACTCACAAAGTACTTCTCAATGGACTAAACTCAGTCCTGTATCCGGCCCACGCTCCATCATGGTCAGCATAAACTTATGACTTGGACCTGGTCTACTGGGACTAGATAACCTCGGTTGGTACTTTTTGCTTCTTAGCGCTTGATTTCTACATAACCTTCAAAACTGCATATCTCCAGTTCTACCATGGTTTCAAGTGCTGCATAAATACTGTACACATTGCCTCTAAGTTCAGCCTGACTGCCTATCTATGTTAATATATATTATTATATTTATATATATCTATATCTATATGTACATATATATTTTGTTATTAGCAACACAAAAACGCTTTTCCTATGGAACCTAGGTCCTAACTAAAACTATCCACTGGTAACCACCAGTAGGTTTTATATCTATCTATCTATCTATCTATCTATCTATCTATCTATCTATCTATCTATCTATCTATCTATCTATCTATTTCTTTTGGGATCATCTGTCCAGGGTAGGGGGCCATGAAAAAGGAGGGGTCCCAAAACACGTTTTCCCCTTTCATTTTTCCATAGGGATTTTGAACAATGATAGCGCAAAACCTACTGGGCGGGATTACACAAAATTTGGCAGCATGGTGAGACCTGGTCCAGAAGGAGTGCATTTATGTTCTGGTGTAATTCCGTTTAGCAGTTTTAGAGAAATCAAAGAAAATCCAAATTTGTATGTCTGGGGATGCAAAGGATTTGTGACCCCCTCCCAATCTCGTGCAGAGATCTGATTGGTGATAACACTTCAACAACAGAAGTTCTTAAAGTATTGTCAGCCATCTTGAGACTCGGCTGAAGCAGAGTCACAAAAAATAGTAAAAAATAAACGAACACCCTGACCTCTTAGCTCTGGTGGTGAGGTCCCAAGGGGACCCACCCAGGGCTATACAGCTTTTTTATTTTATTTTAAGGATGGAGTCATAGTGGCTCATGGAACCACCCTAAAATTTAAAAAATGAAGCACGGGGTCCTGTGCTTTGTTACTATAATGCCCCCAGTGGACCAAGTGCTGGGGGCTTTTGTGTAAAAAAGTGGGGAGGCCTCCTGACCTGCTCCAAGTACCCTGGGAACTGCCACCTCCCCGAGGCTTATGAGTTGTACTCTGGGGGATGCATGCCCCCTGCACTTGGGGACCACCACCTTCACCCACACCCTGGGGACCACCACCCCCTGTGGCTGCACTGAAATTTGAGCAGGGGGCTGTGCGGCCCCTCACCCTGGGGTCTACCACCCCTTGGGACAAATATTTAAAAAACAAAGGGGGTCCCATTGGGAATCACCACTACCTGTGTGTATAGCTGAAGAGGGGTCCACACGGCCCCCTTCTTGGAGCCACTGATGGCCCTGGCGGCTGCCACCCACCAGGTCTGGCTCCTGCGATGTCCCGAGATGCCCACCCCGGGACATAGCTGTTTGTTGCAGAGCTACAGCCAAGCCACAGCAAAAACTTTGAGTTTTGAGAGCAGGGCCTGTAAAACAGGTCCCACTGGCAAAATCCAAAGCTTTCATCTCTTTCCCCTGCACACTTGCAGGCGACAGAGATGAAGTGCTTCAGAAAGCACGGAACTGCTGTCAAAGCAGCTCCGTGCTTGCTGAAGCAATGGCACTGCCAGGGTAGACTTAAGTCTTCCCCTGCAGTGCGGGCTTTTTATTTAAAAAAACCAAAAAAAAACATAAATAAATAAATCAATATGTAGGAACCATGGGGGAGCCCTTGAGGGCTCCCTCCCGGTCCCAGATAGTTCATAAATGGTAAAAAAAAAAAAAAAACACAGCTCAGTGTGAAGGTTGCAGGGGGGTTTGAGTCCAGCAAGACTCATTTCCTTTTCTTTTTAATAAAAAATCATTATAGTTTTTTTAAAATAAATATTTTTTTTATTTTAAATCGAACACACATATCTGATTCTAAGTATGCCTAACAAAAGCCTAACAGAAACTCTATTTCCCTCTCACTTTCTTTCTCTCTTTCTGTTTCTCTTTTAATCAATTTCTCCCACTCACACATACTTAGACACTTACGCACCCACTCACAGATCCACTCAGACACTCACACACCCACTTACAGACCCACTCAGTCACCCATTCACAGACCCACTGACACCCTCTTGCACCCACTCAAACACCCGCACACACACTGATGAACCCATTATAACACTGATGTACTCACTGTCACACCCAGACAGTTTGACAACCACGCTCATCCTCTCACATCTATTCTCACACCCAATGAAGCTGCAATCAACTCCCAGCATGCACGGCCAAAGGGCTGTGCACAACTTGGGTTCGATTGGTTAGGGGGTATTCGCCACAGAGTCTGGCTGCAGGCCAGGTTTTGTGCCAACCTCCCTTGCGTTTGGGTGAAGGCCATGCATGGTGCAAGGTTGGGTGCTTGTAGGGGGTTAGAGGCCCTGTGGCCAAGTGTTAGTTGGATTAACGTATAGTAATTAAAATTATTACATGTTAAAAAACATAGAAATTCATTGAAAAGGTTACAGGGAAATTGTAGTTAGGAAATAGAATTTAAAAAAAACTAATAAATTTGCTTAAACAAACAAAGTCACAGGAATGTTATAGTTAGGAAACAGAATTTCTAAAAAACAGAGAAATTTGTTTAAAAAAAACAAACGTTACAGGGACGTTATACTTAGACTCACATTTTAAACGTGCAAAACCATAGAATTTCAACAGTTATAGTTAGAGTTCCTTCAAGTAACTATAGCTTGTGCCCCCTGATAACTATAAAATGTGTCCTCGTCATGAATTGCTAATTACCCTACAAATTACAGCACTCATGCCTATCTTTAATAACATCATTGATAATATCAATGTATTATTTGCAGTCAATTTTTTGACAAAAAAAAGTGCATGGTGGGGGCATGAGTTATAGTTACCTTAGGGCACGACTTACAGCTAATGAGGGCCTATGTTTGTTGATGGCTCCTGTTTAAGAGATAAATATGGCACTCTGAGAACTAGATATGTGGTTTGCTTGGTCTCAGGTATGATAGAAGCCTCCTGACTTTGAGGAGTCTCCTCTGGCCAAAATGCCAAATTTGGTTGCTTTTACCAGACCATGCTGTGTTTCAAACAGCTTAAAGTGACAATTTTTACTGATAGTCTGTATGGTTTTGGTGTTGTTCATGATTTGGGAAAGATGTGGTTCCAGAGAGGGTTCATGACGTGCTCTGGATCCCCTATCTGAAACATTGATAAGATTTACAATCTGTTGAATGCATTACAGCTGCCTGAAACAAATGCTGTCATCAAGTTTACAGCACATAAGAAATCTACTGATTATGTAACTTTAGGAAATACATATGGGGATGAAGTAGTGAGATACTGTGCCTTAAGTTGAACCTCCTTTAATGGAGAGTGGAATAATAAGGCAAATGATGAGATAACTGAGAATTTCCCATTGACTGCAGTTGATACATGGGAGGAAGTTAAGAGACTGCAAGAAGAAGTGACAGAAGAAGAGCAGCAAAACTGGGTTAGAGCAGGATGCGCAAAGAGACTTACAGCTATTTCAGGTAACTTTATAACTGGTGAATTTCTATGGTTTTGTACATTTAAAATATGAGACTAACTATAATACCCTTGTAACATGTATATACATATATATTTACATATATAGTGGCACTACCCAGAGTTCTCTCTTCTGTTTTGCATAATTTATGCAGCACTCTAACCCTGAAAGGGTAATGTTTTGACTTATACTGGGTGTTCCCTTGTGTCCGGACAAAATTAAACCTCTCTGAAGAGATGTAAAAACATCGAAACGTGTCACGGTGAAATGATACAAGGACAAAATATGGCAGTGATTAATCTGACTGACATGGAGTTAAATGAGAAGGAGAAAAAGATTGTATCATTAGGGCTCTCATATTGTCCAAGTAGAAATATGAGCTATAGTGAAACTCGCATTGATCTATTCAAATTTGTCAGAAAATTGAAATCGAGAAAGTTCTATCTACAAAAATCAAGAAAAACTGGTATTAGTGAAAGGAGTGCTGAGGACCACAAACACCAAAGGGGTTTGCAAATATCTGATTTAGAGATGGGATTGAATTATATGATTTGGAAAAAGAAAGCAGCAGTGTGACAAGTAAAACTATAGAACAACAGGCCATTGAAGCCATGGAGATAGAAGTTTATGTATCAAGCAGAACACCATTCAAACCAAAATCTACTTTCATACCAGTTATGCCAGAAGATACTGTAGACGTCTTCAAAGAATTTGTCATAAAATATATCAAGACATGTGCTCACGTATTGGAATGGACAAGATCAGACAGCGGCGATATCAGCAAAGTCAAGAATATTTTGAATTAATGATTCAAATCAGATCTGATAATGTAATTGTGAACAATTCAGATAAGGGTGGCAACGTGGTTCTTTGTCCAATAAAAATGTACTAGGAGGAGGTTAATTACCAGTTGAGTGATCCTAAATGCTGTATGGAATGTGATCCAAACCAATGGACATTAATAAAAGAGAGATACCACAGGGAGCTACTGACTTGGAGGGATGAAAGTTTACTAAGTCATGAAGAATATTTGTTCCTTAAAAATGACTATCCCAGGATCTTCATATTCTATCTAATAACAAAGATTCTCAAAGATAATGTAAAGCCACCTGGGAGATCTAATATTTCCACAAATAAGAGTCTTTTCTGAAATACATCCTAATATGTGTTTTTTTTTTCTACAAGAGCATGTGAGGAATCTAGCATCTTACATAAAGGATACAAATGATTTTTTGAAGCACATTTGTGATATTCTGTGCGGTCATGGCTATATATTAATCCCATTGGATGTTACTTCGTTATGTATGAGTATTAATCATGATCATGGCCTAAGAGCAGTTGAATGCTATTTGAAGAAAAGACCAATTAGGATGCTAGAACATACCAGAATGCTATTGACAATGATTAGTTGGTGTCTTGAGAATAATTTATTTTTGTTTAACAAAAAGGTGTACAGACAAATACGAAAGATCTCAATGGGCTCCTGCTTCACCCCCAGCTATGCGTGTTTGTACATGGGATGATGGGAGGAGTAAGTGCTCATGGGGGATCAAGCGCCTTATGACACTGGTAGGATAATTTGTTGGTTATGGTTCATGAACTATATTTTTGTTGTTTGGAAGGACACAATGGAATCTGCATTAAAGTTTGTCAAGGTGATGTCAAGGTGATAAATTAATCTTAACCTCAGATTTTCTGAAAACATTTGCATGAATAAACTGGAATTCTTAGTCCTGTAGGTACATGTAAATGAAAAAAGATTATTCAGGAAACCCACAGCAGGAAATATTTTGTTGCATGCCTCTAGCTTACACTCTAAACACACTATTAAAAGTATTCCGTATGGGGAAATGTTCAGAATGAAACATAACATGAGTGAGATGGTAGACTGGCAAATTAGAAAGATGAAGATTGCACTAAGATTTAGGCAGAGGGGTTTTAGGCACCCATTCGGAGACCTACACAGGCACTCACACACCCACTCAAAGACCCACTGACACTCTTACACCCCTTCACATACCCACTCAGAGACTCACTCACTCACTTGCACACCTACTCAGAGACTCACACACCATTCCCAGGTCTACTGAGAGACACATATACCCAGTCAAAGACCCTCTCAGATTTCCATCCATCCACTCACAGATCCAATCAGATACTCACGGATATTATAGTTAGCAATTAGCATTTTAAAAAAACATAGAAATTCACAGAAAAAGCCAAAGGTTACAGGGACATTATAGTTAAGAATTAGCATTTAAAAAAACCTTAGAAATTCACTGAAAAAACTAATGGTGATGGAATGCTATAGTGAGGTTCTGAATTTACATGACCAAAGCCACATATATTCAGCTGTTATAGCTGTCACGATCTGCACAATGCTTCCCACCTTTGGATGAAGAACTTGAAAGAGTTCCTGGACTTCTGCTGGTTCTGGACTAACCTAGATAAGGGCGGTCCTTTCTAGTAGCCACGGTGCTGCTTGACCGGACATGCCTAAGCAGACCATACCCTCCAGAAGGAGTCCCAGAATGAAAAAAAAACAATTTATGTGGGAAAAAAACCTCAAAACAGAAACTCCTGAAAGAGGAAAAAACAAAAGTGAAAAAAGGAAAAGAAAAGGAAAAAATCTCAATCAGAGCAACAGGAACCAGAGAAAACATGACAAACAGGAGCGAGGATCACCACCAGAAGGAAGTGTTTGCAACACAAAGCAGATCAGGACTGAGTGACTTATATACTGGAAGACAGGAAGTGACAACACAGGAAAGAGAAAACAACACAATTTTGGATTGGGAAAGGCCCATAGAAAAGAATAGGAAAAAAATAACAGTATAAAAGAAAAAAGGCATGCTGGGAAAAAGGAACAGAAAGAAGACAACATCAAAACCAGCAAGAAGACAGCATGGAAACCAGGAGAAAGAAAAGTCGAAGTGCCCAGAAACCAGACGAAAAGAAAGAAAAAGACAAGAAAAGAAGTCCACCACTGACAAGTACAAAGAAATGTCATGGAAATAGGTAAGTACGACGCGACCAGGAGCACGAAATGCGCTTCCTGAAATGCGCCGTTAATGTGGTGCAAAAACACGGAGGATGTCGCTCCGACAATCGTAGTCGCGGTCCAACCGCAGCTGAAAAAAGAGACGTCGTGGTTAGGCGCGGTGTTACAGTAGCTAGAGTTGTTTCAAGTAACTATAACTCATGCTATAATAGCTTGACAGATAGATAGATAGACCATATTACATTCCACAGACCTTCTCTCATACATGGAAGCTCCATAATATTCCCTCACAGCACTGCCTGAACCTAATATAGGCAATACCAGAAGTATGCAGATACACTATCCAATTTTATATAGTATAATTTTTATCAAAAATTGCAAATTTACCTATGCCACCCATCCAACATCCTACTGAACAAAGAAAAAAATCGAAGTACAGAGAATAAATTACAACCAGGGTTGGGCACGGATCGGTACCTTTTTTTACCACGCTCCTCACCTCATGGATTCTACTGAATCAGTGTTCTCCTGAGTCCTGCTGCTAGAGGGCTTTATTATGCTTTGTTCAGTAAATAAATCTAAACTATCTTGTTATTTGTTGTTTTATCATGATGGTCTGTCTTAGATTTCTCTCTCACTCTAGTATTTCCTATAGTCTAGTTGCCCATGATACTGTGTAAGAATCCTTTGGCTGATTTACTAACATCTTCCCGAACAAGAAGAGTTTTGATTTTCTTGTGATGTCTTCCTTGTTCCAGCATTAAGAAGAATGTTAGGCCTGGAAGCCGTATCCTGGTTTCCCCTATCTTTGCCCTCTTACCTTCTGTTTTGCTGACCTTGTTTTTGCTGGCTTTAGGACTCTGGGTACTTTGACACTACTAATCAGTACTAAAGTGCATGTGCCCTTTTCCTAAAACATGATAACATTGGCTTATCATCAACTGGCATATTTAATTTACTTGTAAGTCCTTCGAAAAGTGCACTATGTATGCCCAGGGCCTATAAATTAAATGCTACTGGTGGGCCTGAAGCACTGATTGTGCCACTCACTTTAGTAGCCCTTTAAACATAGGCTCAGGCCTGCCATTGCAGAGCCTGTGCATGCAGTTGTGAACTTCCATGTTGACCTTACAAGTTAACACTCTTGCCAGGCCCAAACCTTCCCTTTAAGTACATATAAGTGCTTGTCTCTGAATACATGTCTAGGTGGGTGACAGCTGGGCTCTTGTGCATTCCCTCCAGACAGCCCCACACAAAGAGATCTTAGGTGTTACTGAATGGCCATCTGCATGTTGATGGCCAGTCCTGGGCAGGATGGGAGGGAGGAGCTGACGCTTACACCTAAAAGGGCTGTATCCTCAGCCCTCAGAAAAGGCTGCATAATCCTTGGTAGTGTGTCTGGAGCCAGGTCAGGAAGGGCAGGGACTTTGTGCACTTAAAATGCCTCCCTTTGAGGTCCCCCTCACTTCAAAGGCACCACAGGGCATATGAACTGGACTTCTGAACCTACCAAATCAGTACACTTCTGACCTGAGAACATTCTGCCAGAAAGAAGGACTGATGAGCTGCTGAAAGGACTGCCATTCTGCTTGATTTTGCTGGACTCCTTCTTTGCTGTGCATACCCTGCCGCTCGCTCTGGCTGGGAGTGAGAAGGCCTGGACTTGAATCTCTACATTCCTATAACCAACGTGACTTCCTTTCTGGCTGGCCTCCTATTCTGAAGTCTCAGGGACATCAAAGACTTCACTTAACTCTGATACAGCCTCTTGACTCTGCCAACTGAGAGTCCTACCTACAAAAACTACAAAAAGACAAGCATTGGCATCATTGCCCCGTTCAGACCTGCCGCATCTCTTCTTGATGTTCATGGATCGCCACTGCCACTGATGATGAGGACCAGGCAACACTGACTGCACTGCTCAAAATTGACTCATTGCGCACAGCACTAATGCATCGCTTTCGCATCGTTAGCTGCACGGCTCGATGACAATGCATCACCTGCACCTAAGGGGTTCGACATTGATTCATCTCTGATTGTGCGGCTCGGAACTGATGCATCACCTACTCTGCCAGGATTGATGACAACGCATCAACATCGCTGCTCCTCACATTGCTCCTCGGTGTCGACGCAAGCCTGAACCAATGTACTGATTTCAATGGGAAAAGGTTGGTCCCTGTATCCGGCCCATGCTCCATTGGGGTTGGCTTGGCTTTTCATATTTGACTGCCACAACCAGATAAGCCAAGTTGGCACTTTAAGTTTCTAAGCACTACATTTTCAGATGTACTTTAAAAATTCTCGACTTCTACTTATTGGGTGTTTGCCATTTTGGCCATGATTTTTTCATTATATGATGCTCTATTTCTCTAACCTGGTACGTAATAATTTTGTGTGGTGCTTTTACTGATTTACTGTTTAAGTGTTGATCACATACTTTAGAAATTGCCTCCTAATTTAAGCCTGCTTGCTCTGTGCCAAGCTACCAGAGTGTGAGCAAAAGTTAATTTATGGTGTGTATCTGACTTACCTTGACAGGATTGCGATTCCAGATTGGACAGTGTGCATACATCTGCTAACCAGAAACCAATTTCTAACAAATAACTTTTGGAAAACCCTGCTTCAAGGTACTGGGGTGACTGGGGGAAGTAGCAGTTATACCTGTTTATACTCAGTTACTAAGAGAAGTTCTAGGGATAGGAAGGTAGAATTGTTGTTTTTTGCTCTGTGATGGCAAACACCATTAGTGGTTTCTATTTACAGAGGATAAGGCACGGGCATTAGGTATATGACTATTACTGATCAAAGGATGTGTGCTGATGAGCCTCATCAAGATATTAAAGGGGCATGGCCATGATCACGGGTAGTTTTCCAACACTCATTGCAGGAGGGCTGGACAAGAGGAGATAACGAAAGTAAACTATCTTATGTGGCAAGGGAGGTCAAGTAGGAAAAGTATGAAGAGAGAACAAAAGCGACAAATACAGGTAGATAATTGTTTTTTGGTGGACCAGGTGTAAGACTCTTCACTATGTTAATGGTGCGTCCAGTTTAATTAACAGTGATGCCACACTAACCAGTAACTTGTAGTAAATTAAAAAAGACACATATTGAACACAAAACACCTCTTTGTTAACAAATAATTCTAAAGTACTACTCTCAAGTCCCACCCCATTTCCTTAAACTATAAAAACCCTATCCTCAACTGCCCTTCCCTAACTCTCCTCCGTGACCAGACCCAACCTTCTCTTAAAAATTTGGCTTTATGGTGCCCAGCTTCCTTAAAATGTCCCTCTTGTTTTCTACCAGTTGATGCTGATCCTCTTTGATTCCCTCCAAACTTTTGATCAGTTGCTGGAGGAGGTCATCTGTGGTTGGGGTTGGCTTGGAATCTCCGCTGCCTGAGGTGGTAGCGATGGTTTGGCCAGAATCCTTCCTGCTGGCAACAAATATTTTTTTTTTAACTTATATCTAAGAATAAGCATTGTGTGAAAAAGAGTGCTGCATAGGAACATTTCACTTTTCTGAATTCAAGAGTTAAAAATCCTGCTATTTACTTTAAAGTTTGCAGATAACAAGGATTCTGATTTTAGTGCCCAGTTAATGGAAATTTCTCTCACAAGATACTATTCTAATTTATTAAATCTCTATTTTGTTGTAGGGTTGTACCATCAGTACCTTTGTTTAGAAATTCTCTTAGAGACTCTAAAAAAATATGGAAACGACTCAAAGGAAAATGATGTAAGAATAAGTATCATGCTAAAAATGACCTCATCTATCCCTCAGAGATTACAAGGTGACAAAATGTTTGTAAACGTCAAGCCAATCATTTTTAACAAGTATTCAAACAGCAAAATTGGATAAAACTTCCTCATTACTCCTGTCTTCTAATCGGGCAATGGCACACCTGATATTTTCCAGTACAAAATTTAAAACATCCAAAGTCTTGCTACCTGTAGAATCAAATCAAATTTATAAAATGGAAAGCAGCTCTCACGGTATTCCAGTGCTAGAAGCAAACTATGACGCACAAGAAAAGCACAGAGTTAATCAACAATCAATATATATCCACATCTTGAGCTGTAACTTTCACTGATGTTCCTTAGCTGTTCGACACAAAGTAAGGAGAAGATAATTCCAGATTTTAGAGGTAGCAGAGCTAGTATCAGAAAGATTGGTTGCCTCAAGAAGAAAGCCTGCCCGGAAGTCTTCAGTAAGTGAGCATCTGAAGGTCTCAAAGATCTTGCAGGCTGTTAATGGCTTAGAGCCTGATCTAGATTTTGGTGGACGGGTTACTCCGTCTCCATCACACCGGTGATAGATTTCCTGTCTGCCAAAATATCAATCCCATAGTAAATAATGTGATTTATAGTTTGGTAGATGGATTATCTGTTGCCGTTGTGATGGGGTAACCCCTCTACCAAAATCTAAATCAAGCCCTAAGTCTGCTACTGAGGCGTTTTATAGTAGATCTTTTAAAGGCACAATGGTTTGAAGACCTTTGAAGAGAATCCATTTACTTACTGGCAGCTAGTGAAACCTTTTAGGCCGATGGGCTACGGGTTGTTTCCATTGGATCTGTAGGATCAGTCTGGCTGTTGAATTCTGTATTATCTGAAGTGGGTCAACTAAATAGGAAGCCTGAAATAGAATAAAATTGATGAATACACACTGGTTTTTCCAATTGCCATGGGGAGCCCAATCAGAGAGAAGCATGTCCCCACAACAGAAAGGATGTGGAGTTGAAAAGAAAACGTATTATTGCTTTTATCCCCTGGATTCTTGGCTACTCTTGTAGGCCTAGGAGAAGGGCCCAGCTCATTTGGTGACCAGTCCTTTGACCACCCCTCTGACGCCTGTCCAAACAGTAACATCTCAGATGTTTCAGACTTACAATTCAAACAACCTTTCCTCATTTAGTCATCCACATGGGCCAAGCATCTCTTAAAAGTTAGTTTGACTACCTCTGCCTACTTTCATTGGAAAAAGGGTAAGATGTGTATCACCACAATACGAGGTCATCTGTATGCTGTAAAATTAAATGATAGATGCTAGTCAATCCAAGTAGACATTAAAATGTTAGGGCTTAAGGAGGATCCCTGTGGGATCCTGTAGTCAGTAAGCAATGCCCTCTCTGGCTCAGAGAAAAGAGGTCTGGTCACACCAAGTGTGCAATGCCCATTGGGATAAAAGGGCTTGATCCCCACATTGTGTTAAATAGTTCTCGGGTGCAGATCTGAGGGTGAGATATACAGCAATGTCTGAACCAACTTTGGTGAAAAACTACAGATAATTTTCAAGTAAGCGCTAACTGTGAACTGCATTTACCAGGATGCAAAGGGGCAAACTGTGCTGGGATGTGAGGCCTGTTTAAAAGGCTCCCTTGAGCCAGTGAGCTGACGAGCTTTGGAGATGCACCTGTGTGCCTGTGAGTGGTACTTGACCTGAGAGGATTTTGGCAGCACTTCCTGCAACCCAAGATGATTTTCCTTTGTTCTCTACTCTCTACTGATGAAGGGCTAAACCCAGAAACACGTGTCTAGAGATATACAGCAATGTCTGCACCAACTTTGGTGAAAAACTACAGATAATTTTCAAGTAAGTGCTAACTGTGAACTGCATTTACCAGGATGCAAAAGGGCGAACTTTGCTGGGATGCGAGGCAGTATGCTCCCAACCCCCCTTCCTGTTTAAAAGGCTCCCTCGAGCCAGTGAGCTGACGAGCTTTGGAGATGCACCTGTGTGCCTGTGAGTGGTATTTGACCTGAGAAGATTTTGGCAGCATTTCTAGCAACCCCAGATGATTTTCCTTTGTTCTCTACTCTCTACTGATGAAGGGCTAAACCCAGAAACACGTGTCTAGAGATATACAGCAATGTCTGCACCAACGTTGGTGAAAAACTACAGATAATTTTCAAGTAAGCACTAACTATAAACTGCATTTACCGGGATGCAAAGGGGCGAACTGTGCTGGGATGTGAGGCAGTGTGCTCCCAACCCCCCTTCCTGCAGATCTGAGGGTGCTTGACACAGGGGAAGCCTGGACAGAGTGCTTCTCAGAATGTGGCTGCTGGTGCTAATATTTCATTTTCTTAGAAGAGTCAGTTTCAGTGTGTCCTGGTGCTATAAAATGTTTTCACAGGAGTGGTGATCACCTGTGATTAACAATGTCCTTGCGCACTGACCCCATGGTTCTAGCCTTCACTGTTGTTTTAAATATAGATATCAAGAATTATATAAATGCATAACACAGGAGAAAGCTTTCTTCTTTTTTAAATGTACTTACAGTGATTCAGGGCCTGATTTAGATTTCGGCAGATGACTTACTCAGGCACAATGGTGAAAGTGTGACTGATAGCCTGTCCGCCAAAATATAAATCCCATAGGATCCAGTGGGATTTATATATCGGTGGTCAGTCTATCCTTCACCGTTGTGATGGAGTAACTCATCTGCTTAAATCTAAACCAGACCCTCAGTTTCCACTAGGCAGTCCAGTCTATCTGTCAACAGCATCTTGCATTCTGGTGGGGTGAAGGGATCTGAGGTTTTGCTTCAAAGAATATTCAAAAAGTGGCTAAATAAATACAAAGTAATTGTGGCATTTAGGGCATAAGCTGTTCTTAGCTTGTTTTAGTGGTTGCTGGTGGGTTGAACCTGCACTTATTAACAGGGCTACTAAAATTATGCGACAGGGGATGAACAAATTAAATGGCAGGGTTGACTAACTTATGCTACAAATATAGGTAATTTTTGTAATGCAATGTGGCATTTTTGGTGATAGTATTACTTCATTATTTTATTATTTGTACTGTCTAGACTAAGGTTTGACTTCACTAGCACCAGTTTAACAACCAAATAAAGCAATAAGCAACAAAAGGTGGGCAGTCAGATTTTGTGTAAGGCCTTCCAGTGCAGAGCCAAAAAGGGTTACTACATTTTCAGCAACTTTTGATCCATGACAGTTTGATCACATTTTATTTGTTAAAATCTAAAGAGTATGCTACAGGTGATGGAACATGTGGCAAACACAAATCCATAATGATGCAAGGAGCACTGCAGCTGCAGCGTTATACAATTCATGTTGGTGGTAGGTTCTTTTAAAAGATGGCCCCACAGGCAGCAGTCTAGATTTTCAGAGTAAGATCTTCTTGTCTGCCTATTCTATCCCAGAAGAAGGCTAGGTAAGGCCCGAGCATTGCTATTGCTTATGAGACAATCAGACAGCATTGATTTCAGGGTAATGGCTTGAAACTATCATCATGCCACACAGTTATTTTAACACTCATTACACGAGCATGGTGAAGACCAGCCGTCACTTCGCCCCTAAGCCTCATTCTTACTCTGTGGCTCATTTTGGCTAGAACAGAACATGCGCACTGCAGAAGGGGCACGCAAGAAGCAAATGTCTATGCCTTGATGAAGGTTGCTGGGTACTAATTTCTCACAGTCCACCTCACTGGTGCCCTATATTTGGTGGACAAACACATAATAGATAGACTGAAGAGGGGATCAGCTTGGCACTGTGCATGGACACCACCTACCACAGCATCCACTGACGCTTTCTGCTGCAGCAGCATGGTATGCCCTAGACAGTTGGGTACTTGCAAGGTGTACCTTTTGGTCCTCTTTACTCTATCTGCAAGTGGAATTTGGTGCTTGGAAAGCCTCAAGCATAAGGGAGTAGTAGGGTGCTGAACTCTAGCTTGGAGACACATGTTTCAAAGGTTCAGTTGAAACACAGACAGGTTGCACAGTCATTGGGCCTTGCTGTTCTACAAGCTGATCCATTTTTGCAGTAAGTTGGTGCCTTCATCACCTTCTACTATCCTATGCCAAGTTCAGATTGGCATGTGTGGTCCTGTGGGTTAACACAGCTGCTATGCTATGCATATTTGATTTGTGCTCTTATCATCCTTTAGGGTATCCAGGTGCTCTACAGACCTGTCAGTCTCCCATGAGATTTATTAAAACAATTCAGGTCTTCAGCTTCTTGCAGAACTCAAGGAGAGGTGAGGAGGTTCTGAGGTTCTTTGGGAGGTTGTTCTATGCTTTGGAGGGCATGTATGAGAAGGCACAACCTCCTGCTCTGTTTTGTGTATGCGGGGTATGTGTGCTGGTGAGAGTCCAGCTGATTGGAGGCGCCTGGAGGGTTGGTGGAAATGTACACAACTGTTGAGGTAGGAGGGCCTATGGTGTGTAGTTCTTTGTATGTTTGTGAGGCGTTTGAAATGAGTGTATTTGTATATGGGGTGCCAGTGATGTTCCTTGAGGCGTGGTGTAGTAGTTTTGGTCGAGTTATGAACCTTGCTGCGACTAATACAGAGTCCAGGTGCCTCCCCTTTTTTCAGTGTGCAGAAGCAGAATAGATTTTAAAACTCAAGCTTGGTGCCCAGAGACTGGAGTTACATTTTATACATTTGTACTTTATCTTTTGTTTTTCTGCCCAGGCCTGCTCTTTCCTTCCTATGTGCTGCAGTGCATTTCATCTAGCACTACATCATTCTTAGGTTATCACCTGGGCCTCAGCACTGACCATGATGTCCTCTGTCAATGTAGTAACTCACCACATATGGCTGCCTCCTCGCCTGATTCCTGTCATCCTCCCTTTTCATTTGTCTGCACCTCCTGCTTCCTACACCTTATGTTTCTCCTGTCTTTTCTTCTACTTCCCTGTTCTTTCTAAATTTCCCCAATACAAATGTAGACCTAAAGGAAAACCAAAATAGCCTAAAACAGTGACTGCCAAGAAGACATTCACAATAAAGTGCAGATGGTGAAGAAGACAAGAGAGGATGAGGGTGTGCAGTAAAGAGAGGATTAGAAGACAAAGTAAATAGAGATGAGAGATCCAACTGTTATGCAAAGCATCACATGTCTAGTGTGTTGTTACACAATGTACTAATTAGGGTTAGTAGTGTTTGTGATTAAGAAACAATTTTTTTATTGAAGACGGACCAAGCCACAGAGCAAGATGGGGGGTCCATAGTGAGCTCCCACTCCCGGGGCCTCAGAGGGGATGATTGTGCAGCATTCTGTAGTGCAGGAGCTGTTGTCACCATGACCGGGGCTGTGCAAAGTGAATCCTCACTGTACTAAGCAGCAGAGGCTCCTCCAAATGCGCAAGCACTGGTGCACCAGATCCTTGAGGGCGGCACCCCCTACGCCTCAGCTTGGGGCCGATCAGCTCCAACCTGCTGCAGCTCTGATGTGCCACACAGAGCTAATCCCTGACTGCTGATTCCTGTCAGTGGGGGCACAGTGAAAACCTGACCGGGCAGACACCCTCCATCAGCCTATTTGACCAAGGTGACCTGACCTGTCTGATGGAGTGGCCTACCTCGGGCCTAGGAAAGGCCATGCCTGACATTGCTGCATGGCCTTCTGCAAGGGCAGGCCTGATCTCCTGGCAGCCCAGGCTGGTGAGCTCCATCTGGCTCATGGCCTTGTGGTGTTGAGCTCTGGAGGGCAGGTGCTGCTACTACCCACTTAGGGGACAACCTGCCAGAACAGGCACCCACACAAACCTCCCCAGTCTGATTGCTGTCATAGCCCACTACAAGCCATGGGTCCAAGGGGAATTTCTGTTTCAGATGTACAGCCTGCCTCCTGGAAAAGGCCAGATTACCTGCTTGATGGCCTGCAGCACAAGCTAGTTGGGACCCAGGGGCTGTTTGTGAGTGAACACCATCAGCACTTTCTTCCAACTGCACTCTTTGCCTGCTGCCTGAGAAGACATTGCCTAGATGCCATGCAATGCTCCCTTGTGGCCTGACCTGCATGCCACCATTGGACCCCTTGTGAGGGCCTGTATAGGAGGTACCTCACCAACTTCAGATGGCATCTTCTGCCTCTGTCCCATCTGAACCCCAGGAAGGTGATGTGAGGACTTCACATGGGACTATTACCAGAACCCTTGATATTTTCCTGTCGGCCCCCTGGGAGAGCTTTCCGACAGTATACCACACCTTGAGCTCTCAACCCTACCCCCTCGCCTCTGAATGCCACACATGCCACTGCCTTTTCAGGTCAGGCACTGACTCTGAAGTAGCTCCATGTCAGGATCAAGAGCATTGTGCACGCTCCCCTTCTCAGAGGCGCAAGCGGGTCCAAAGCCTGGGGTCACCTCAAAACACGATATGTCACTGAACACCATCCTTATGTAAATTGTAGTGCTCAGGGACAAACTCTCTGCATTTGACACCATGGTGAATGGTCTAGCTGCAGAAATCAAACTGCTTAAAGGCGACTTTGTGACTGAGCATAAATGCCTTGAAGCATTGGAGGATTACCTGGAGGACCTGGACAAGTAGGTGACACAACAACATGACTGGGGTAGAGAGCTCTGGCACCTTCAACAGAAAGTCAGAGATTTGGAAGACCATTCCCTGTGGAACAACATATAAGTTCTCATAGCATGGGAGGTGGCAGATGGGCATGGTATGATGGGCTTCGTAGAGACACCGTTGTCATAATGGCTGTGCAAAGAACTACTAGAAATTCAGACAGCACAAATACTCGAAAACAAGGATACATTCCTGTCAACAGTTCCACATAATGATGGATTTCATAAATGAGATGTGTGGTTTACTCAACCCAGCAGTGATGCCCATCACCTATAACAACTGCATGCTGTGATTCATGAATTAGAGGCCCTGGAAGATTCCCTCAATGCTAAAGGCTCCAGCCTAATGGAAAAGGAGTGCCAAGGGCCTGCACCTGGCACGGTCCTATAGACCAGGGCAGCTAGGATTACCTGTCTTTGACCACACACCCCTGCAACAGGGCACATGCACTGCCATGCAGAATCTTGGACAGGGAAGACCTCAGCAGAGTGGCCAAGGCACTAACTATGGAGCATGACAAATCATGCTCCTCACTGAAGGACCTTCCCACTAAAGATGGGCCTCTGATACTGCTACTGTGCATCCATAAACCACACATAGCTCCTTTACTGGAGAGCCAGTAGAGTGTGGATTACCACCCTAGGGACTGCCACCAGCCAGTCCCCTGGATCTACTTCCACCACATGATATTCCGGGCATCTATGGCGCAAACACTGGGATATTGAGCACCGCCAATTGCATCATTGCTGGGTGGAAAACCCCTTCCTGGATCAATTTCCTGGGCTTTGAGAGCCAATGTTCCCCTTCCTGCCCTCTTTCTCTATCTGGTGGATCTTTCTCATCACATTCACACCACTGAGGGGAGAAGATGGCACCTTTAATTGTGATGCTCCACTTCCTTTGGATTGATGTTCCCTCTTGCATTGAGACTTCACCCCCACCTGAAGATTTCTGAGGGTGATGGGTTGTGGAGCTTGGCTTGCAGATTAAGGTAAAGGTGTAATCGCTCCCTGCCCCCCCTTTATTGCTGTTGGCACTGCCCCTGACCTATGCTCCCCCCACCTTGGCCCAGTGCTACCAATCATTCTTAGCATCTGTACACACAAAACACTCTGTGGCATATCCCTCTCTACTGATGCCTAAATACGATACTCTCCCACCTAGACTAACCATGCTTGTACCTACACCTGCAGGTGCCCCAGTAAACATGCTATTCTTTAATGTGAACGGGGTGAATGGCTACATAATATGTCAGGATAGCTTACTTTTTTTTTTA